>NW_026913964.1:0-5890000 GCF_034315485.1 Pezoporus occidentalis | reverse complement strand
TGCTTATTTCTTTTAGGAATAAGCAAAAAATATTTTTTATCTTTTCCTTCAGGTTTGAGTGTATATATTAGATGAGCTTTTGTACAAACATATGTCCATTTTACTATGCCATAATTTATAATTTTTGAAGTATTTCAAGAAAAATAAAATAAAAGGCCTATTTCTGGCCTGTTTATCTGCAACTATAACTGGTATGACGGAGTGCTTCACAGATATATCTGAGAGAATTTGTAAAATCTTATTTTATAGTTTAATTGTATCTTTTCCGTTTTCTGCAAGCTAGGTTGCCAAATTATATACCCATGAACATTAACAACCTGTATACAGACATGAAGAAATGTAACCACATTTTATCAAGTCAGTTAACCTGCTAGAGAATCTTCTCTATGTCCTGACATTCATTATAGTCTTTTGGCAGGTTACCTTTAGTTTTTCAGAGCCTATCATAATACCCTGGTAATTTTAGTAGTAGTAATTAGCTCTTTGAAGCAAAAGTAAAAATGTATTGCACATAAAATGATATACACATTATTTTTCCCAGAAATCATGAGCATATTAATTCACTGTTAATTCAGATCATCATCTTTCTCCCTAAAATAGAAACCATGGGATTCTGAATGCATTGTTTCAAATCTTCTCTTTTTGTGTCTTGATGCCTGCTGTATTTTACTTTTTCTAGAAATAGGAGGATGAGTGCCTAAGGAAGTTCATAGAGATAGCATATATAGCAGCAAGTTACCTAGTTCATGCATATCATCCATCAGGCAGAGTCCAGTATTTGCAGTAATTTTTTAGGTTTAAAATAGAATATGAGTTGAATTCTGTAACCAGTTTTTCTATTTTTATTTTTTCCTTCTATGAGCATAAGTAAAGGAGTTTCTATCTCTGCTTTGTTAGGATTCTATTCAAATCCAGTCAGTTTGTTTGCTTCTTCAAATGTGCATACAAATTTCCCAGTGCAAATACCAAGGGCTGTAAATATCCAGGAGATTCACTCCTAAGAACATTGTGGAAAAAAAATAAATTCTATTTATTATTTTAATAATAGGTTAGAGCCTAAGGTTTCAAAATAAACAGAATGCAAGGCACAAATGCAGACTTGCCTTATTAGCAGACTAACATCATTACAAGTTCTAGTGCGTATTTAGGATTTTTTTTTATTCATGTGTTTTCAGGCTCATTTAAAATTAAAGAAATCTTTAGCAGATTGTGACTTGACCACATCCAAATCCATTTCACGTAATATAATTATCTCCTCTTAAAATGCCTCTTTTTACATTGCACTTAAGTAAAATGTCAAACATACCAGTTATTTTTTTTTTCTTTAAAGGAAAAACTTAATAGCAAATTGTAAAGATGCATACTGATTAGAAGAAATGGTCTTTTAATTTGTTTCACTTGTGTGACCTTCAGCACTATGGTAATAGGGGAAAGCTTCTCAATCACAAACAGATTCTGTTTTCCTGACATGCTGGCAGTGGCTGATAGTGGCTTTGATAAATATTAAGCAAAAGCTTAATAGTTAATAATACTATTTGATAAATAAAAGCTAAAGCTTAGTATTCGATAAATATTAAACAATAGCAAGCTAAAGATTGTAGAAAGCTAAGCCAGCTGAAGAAATGAACCCTTCTTCCTGGTCCCAGTTAAACTCTGTCTCTATTAAGCCGGTCTTCGTAGCTGTAAGACCTTTTTTATTGGATTAGTAGTATCTGAAGAACAGTTGTGACCCCATCCAAATAAATAATCAAGAATCAGAACTATCAGCCTTCAGTAGTGGGAAGCACTTTTCAGGCATGCACAGAAGGACACTTCTGATGCTTTCAATATGCCTGTGACCCCTCCAATCTGTTGCACCTCTGGACATGTGCATTATGAACTGTGCATTTCTGTAACACTGAGCAGTCAGTTTGAGTCTCTTGGTGTTTATGTAGATTAGAGGAAGAAATTTTCTGTGCTCTGTCTTAGGAAATGCGACGTGTAAGTAGAACTGACCAAATTGTCATTGTGAATATTACATAAAATGAATTCCTGTTCTTTAATCCCGGGTAGTGTATTCATGTGAGTGTGCTTTGATTTGTATTATTCAATCAATTGTAGAAAGAATTAATAGTATTTGAGCAGTGATTTGTGCTTTTGTGCAATAGACTCACCAGCTTACAGAAATGAAGCCAGCAGTGTTTCTCAGTGACTACTAAAGAGGGAAATTGTGAAAAGGGTTTTCTGATGAAGCATTCCTTGGTAAAACATAGCTATTTCCACAACACAGTTAAATTAGGTTGATAGCCCTTTGCAGAGATGGGGAGTCTGTACTGCTGAGTGGTAACTATGTTATTGGGCAGAGTCAGTCACGCTGCAACGTGGTTAGCCCATTAGTCTTAGAATCATTTTTGTGTTATGCCTATGGTGTAGTGCATTCCTTAGATCGTATTTCCCACGATTTCACAGAACAAATTGATCCCCAAAAAACTGTAAAAGCCACAGGCACTAAGATCCACTCTAGCTTCAGATCTCCTCACAATGCAGAAAGTGGGAAAGATGAAATACAGAAAACAGCCATGACTTTCTCCTGGCTGAAAGGAATGCATCACAAAAATCTCCATGGACAGGACCTTGCCCCATGCAGAGGTAACTAGATGCTCCCTCTTGATTTATGATGGTGATAGTACAGAGTTTGAAGAGGAAGTTGTGACAGAAATATTTGATATCTGTGGGTCATGATTAACAAAGAAACACCACATTATCTAAATTTCTATATTTCAGGACAAGAGTCATTCATATATCTGTAAATTGCCTACCACAGACTGGGAGCAACATAAATCATAATTATAAAGTAATATGACACGGTTGATTAATTGCTTAATTAAGCCTTAATTAATATTTGTAAAGCAGTTTAACATCCTTGGTTGAAAAGTCTCATAGAAGTGTGAGATATTAAATATCACTATTTACAGTCAGATTCTGGCCTGCCCCATTTGAAACTTCAGAGAGATGCTTTGACAAATCAGTATTAAACTGTGGTTATTATTATGACAAGAATCCCTCTTTATTTCTACCATGGACTGAAATAAAGTCCCAGACTCTTAGGATACACTGTTTATCTTTCAATGTCTTATTTTCATAGCCTGCATTGATGTATCTATAGACCTTCATTATACAGTGAAAACAAAATCTTTTTATTGACTTGTTTCAATATTTTATCTTTTGTTTTATTTGCATCTACTTTGCTCCAGGACTCACCTATAATACAAAAAAAACCCCACCAAACCCAAACCCAAACGGCAAAAAAAAAAAAATAGATCCCAATTGCCTGAAGAGCCTACGATATATAGCCCTTGTCCTGCAATCAGATCCACTTGGGCAAACCCAATTATAGGATCAGGGCCTAAATAGGATAATAGGTATTGTAGAAACTACCATAAATTTCTCTCTGGTGTCCTATTTTGCCACTACTTGAACTAAGTGGATAATTCCGGTCATCTTTCTTGTTATGATGTATCAATTCAACACCATAAATTTAATGCTATTGGTCTAATTTGTCCATAGAAAATCTTTGCAAAGCTAAATTTATATATATATTTTTCCTAGAAGCTAGCTAATTTCACTTGGAAAACTCAACAATATTAGACTAGAATTGAACAAATAGACTTTTTAGAAAACAATGAACATGGATCTTGGTAAATGCAAAAAGAACTCATTAAAGAAATACCTAGAGATGTGACAAACTGCCCTCAAGTAATCTGCATACTCAGTGAACCACAGTATCTGCTGGTTTGCAAGTAGCCAAGACATCTCATTGTCTGCTCTGTGTGAGTCCACACACATACTTATAATTAGGTACCTGTTCTCTGAAATGACAGGGGCTATCAGATTTGAGAATAAGAGTGCTGTTCTTTAAATGTATTCTGTTAGCTGTATTGTGTCATGTTGTGTTACATAGCATTCAGTTACTTTCCATCTCGTTATGGCAAATACTGTTTTGATACAAAGGAAAGTGAATGTTAAATTCACAGGTTTTAGGTCAGATTATTGCTGTACCATTGAGGTTTTCAAAAGAACATGAAAATGATTATTAAAGTTGTCCTGGCTGCTTTTTCTGTAAGTTCTGACATGCATTCTATTTTATCATTTCCAACTATTTTCTTTTATTAACTGTCCTGGGTTTAGCAGTAGCAGTCATTTTTCTCATTCTTAGTAGCTGGTGCAGTGCTGTATTTTTGACTTTCAGCCTGGGAACTGCATTGATAACACCAATGTTTTTAGTTGTTGCTCAGTAATGTTTAGTCTGACCAAGGGCTTTCTGAGTCTCATGCTCTGACAGGGAGGAGGGGAAGCCGAGAGGAAGCCGAGACAGGACACCTGACCCAAGCTAGCCAAAAAGGTATTCCATACCACAGCACATCATGCCCCGTATATAAATTGGGGGCAGTTACCTGGAAGGGCTAGATCACTGCTCGGGTCAGGCTGGGTATCGGTGGGCAGGCGGTAAGTGGTTGTATTCTCTTCCCTTGTTATTTCCCTTATCATTATTATTATTGATGGTAGCAGCAGTGGTTTGTGTTATACCTTAGTTACTGGGCTGTTCTTATCTCAACCCGTGAGAGTTACGTTCTTTCGATTCTCCTCCCCATCCTTTTGGGAGTGAGGGGAGGAAAGATGGGGGGAGTGAGTGGGAGCGTGGTTCTGGGTTGCTGGCTGGGCTTAATCCATGGCATTAACCTTTATTTTGAAGTTCTGTTAAAAAATCTTGCATCACCCCTCTTAGGCAAATTGCATAAACTGTGCTTGTCATAAGCAGCATTCGCATGTTATCAAAAGCCCATTAACGTTAATCCTGCTGTTTCCACTTCACTGACACAAGTCAGTAGAAGCCCAAATAAGTTCTAAATTTAATTTAGATTCTGGGATGTGATTTAGATGCAGAAACACAGGTACCTGGGGCATCTGCAAGAGCTGACAGATGGAAGATAAGAGCTGCAGGAAGTCTGCACCCTTCTGGAGTACATAGGACAGGCAGGGCACCCAAGCATCTCTGGCTGGCAGTAAGCACCTATGTTTAGGTGTCTGAATCTCAGCCTTTGTGACACAAGACTGCCATCTTATTACTTTTCAATTCTAATAAGATAGACTAGCAACCTGCGAATTTCAGTGTTCTGTTGTTTTTTTTTCTGCAAATTTACAGGCATAGTCCCTATTTCTGTTGACATTAATAATTTCATACATCATTAAATTAGCTTCACTCGTCTTCTATGCCTCCAATTTGTTTCTAGTAAAACTAGAGCAATTTCACCTGCACTTTAAAGGAAAATATTTTATAAACAGTATGCTGAGCTTAACGTTTCTAAAAATGTTATACTTTATCATGTTACAGATGCTTCTGTCAACCGGAGTCTAGTGAAAAGCTCCCTAAATTTCAGTAAGGCCAGGTTTTAGAGCACAGTAAGGAAGAGGTAAGTACCAATATGTTGACTAACAGGCTAGCTGACTGATTACAAATTAGCTTTGCTAGACTGCCCAACATGTAAATCAGTTTGCCTTCTGTTCTATAGGCAATGTAAGGAAAATATCCAATTCCCTTAAAAACCATACTTTATGTCAGTGAAACAAGCCAAGAATTTCCTTATTTAGTAGTCAGCATCACTTACCTGTAAGTGTTCTGCAAACGTCTGAGTCCTGGTTCTTCTTTAGAAGTATGATTTTACTGTATGTTTGTTACTATATGAAACAAGACTCTAGTGGCATTTGTTAAAGTGAGGAAAAAAGCAGCAAGTATTTACATGTGAAATGTTGCTGTCATCTTCATGAAAAAAAGGAAAATACTTTTAATTCGGGCATTTTTATAGAGGAAGTAAAGCTGAATAACTATGTATGTTTGGTATTTTTTATCAAGAAGGACCAGTAGTAGCAGTCCCCATATAGAAAGTGTCTTGAACAGGTTTATACGACATAAGACATAAATTCCTGCTGATTTATTTGTACTAGACAGAGAATTGAAGTGATTTAGAGCTGCAAAGACTCAGGTGTTCCTGAAGCATACTTAGGTTAAACTATTTATGCGATTTTATCAAGTGTTTTAAGCAGTCCTACAGGTTAGACAATACAGAATCAAAACAATTATGACGTGCCCTAACCTAAAATGATCTTAAAAGAGAATATCAAGCATAAATTATGCACATTTCTAAGATATTTGCATCTACTTTCAGCATTTTAACAGTGTTTGCATTTTTTTGGAATAACTTCTGATTTGAGGAATTTTTTCAAATCTTGTTAAGTAATGGTAAGCAGGAGTTTAAGAATAGTCAGTGATTACATGCAAGGATTAGCTTTCAAACAGTATCTTTTTCAAAGTTTAATAGAAAATAAAAGTGCCCAGTTGCTTCAGAATTAGGATAATACAAGCACATGGTGAAGATGTGCTTCTGAAGACAAGCCTGGGAAGAGGACATTACAATTTCAAGGCAATGACAAAAATTCAATTCAAGTCTATAGAGACTGTATTACAGTGTCAAGACGATGGCAAAATTATGCCAATGTAAGTCTATGGAGACCACTTTACTATGTCAAGACAATGGTAAAACAATGTTATACAAAATGATTGAGACCACATTGCAATGTTAAATTATGATGCCAAAACCTTGTCATTTCCTAGAGTAATGACAGAGGATTCTGCATGTGTTCCTCACAGCATTGCTGCTGGACCCGTGCTGCAGCTCAGAACACTTCTGTAGCTCCAGCCCTGGGTCTTTCTTGAGTAGGAACCAACTTTTCTCAGAATAAATGGTGAAAACTGAAGGCACTTGAGTTGATGGAGCTAATTGTATTTGCATTTGCAGACTCAGGGCTGATGAAGAACATCTTACCCTTATCTCTAGTTATCTATTTATTTATTTAACAGTAGAGCACAGTCTGACATTATTGACTTTCAGGTATAGTGCCAAGCCTGAGTAGTTACCTTTTTTATGTGGGGTTGTTTTGAAAGTAGGTTGATGCCTCTGTTTTGGGAATGTCTATTACTTTATATTATGCCAGTTGTTTATAGCATTACAAAGTTATAATTACTTCATATGTACACAAACAATCTCACAAAAGAAGGAACTAATTCCTTCTACTGAGATTTCCTTCTTCAGTGTGAAAGTGTGTGTGTTTGATGTACTTGTAAAATGAGTTTGAAAGCTTGATTTTTTTACGGGACAAGAAAAGTGCTGGTAATGGTAGAGTGTATGTTAGCTACTTCTCCTTCCAGAATGTTTCAAGCCATATATAGAAAGAACAAAGTTTTAGCAGTTAAGTTCACATCTGTTCAGTTCTTGATACTGTCAACAGGGAGACCAGTATTGATGCTGCTTAACAATTTGTTCACTCTAATATAACATATCTAATATTTCTATATATATCTATATAGATTTCTATATATGTCTAATATAATATAACAGCAGTTCCAGATCCTATCAAAAGTGTGTTCATCCATATATCCTGTATGAGACAGTGGCCAAGAGTAGATGTGTAGTAAAGAGTACAAAAGTATGAAAAGCATACAGTGATACAGCCCTAGAATATTCCCCTTTCAGAATTTGCTGCGCAAACAGCTGTTGAAAACTATGAAAAAGGGCTTATTCCATATGAGACCATGAAATAATTTGCATGATGCTCTGATTGTCTGATGGCTGTAATGACCTATATTTAAAAGAAGGAAATAGATTGTTAGATTGATTATAAAACTATCTAATCTGCTCAGTTTTACATGGTCACTAATATTGTCAGACTATCTGATAGACAAGTTCTACTGTAAGTTCCCTTATGCCTAAAAGTTGATATATTTACTGATTAAACCATTTAAAAGAAAACTTTCATTAAAAAAGTGTGTGAAAAGGTATTTATGGTTTGAAATCTTACATGTCCTAGTTATAATGAAAACGTTCAACAAATGCTTAGGGACAGCTATTAAGAGAAAACAAGCAAAAAGATCTTTCAATATCTCCAACTTTAAAAACACCTCTTGACTTCTTTAAGATTTGAACTGGTAATTTCTCTGGCCATGAATCTGATTGAAAAGGTAATAAGAAGCCAATAACAAGTAATATTCTAAGTGGTATTAAAACTGTGTAATTGTGAGGAGACGTATTCTCTTGGAATCAGAGGAAAATTTATCTACTATGGTATAAAAATAATATGTAGATATTATTTCTCCGTAGAATTTAAAATCCAGAAAACCACAAGCCAGAATGTTCTCTTTATCATGTCTCTATTTATGATATTGACAGTGACAGGAGTGTTGCTATTTAGCTAAGCTTTCTAGGAAAGGTATACTGAAGTTTCTTAAGAGGATGAAAATCTTTTTCAGATGAAATTTTAATTAATTCCTGTTCTGCAGAGGTGTTAACAAAACATTTCTCTGCATAATTTGGTTTGTAAAATTATGTTTGAAAAAGCTAATCACTGTGATTGTGTTATGAGAGTTTCTGCATTGCTCCTGTATAAATTATCGCTGCATGCTTTGTGCCACCTTAGACGTCCTTCTCATTCAATATTATCAATGAGAAAGCACCCTACTAACTGTAGGATTCATCATGAGCCTTTGTTTCATGTGAAAAATTCCATGATTTCACGGTAATAGCAGATTCACAGTATGATGTCTTTTACAGGTCTATGCTTCTACAATATTATTTTCAGTAGCTTGTGAATATGATACGTTGGATGAGGGAGTCATGGTTGAAGGGATTACATGGGGATTAGGACAGGGGCTGCAAATACCAAGTGACTGGACAGTGGTCAAACAGTGTTTTGCAAGCATAGTGCCAAGTAATGTATTAAAACCCATGGATTGCTTAGAAAATTATTTGGAAGCAATGTTACTCAGCAAGAATTAGATAGGCATAAAGTTTAAGAGACACCAATTAATAATCTTGTGCTACTGATTTATTTATTGCCATGGGGTATTAATGCACCATGTCCCTACCTCAGTTTCTCCATGTAACATGGAGATAATAGTACTTGTTTTCTTTTGTAAAGCACTTCAAGATCCTTTCATGATGTGATAACAGTTACTATTAGTCTTACTATTACACATTACCAGAAACCAAAGCAGTTTTCTTAAGAGTTCATTGAGGGGTTTTAAAAAGCTCATTTTACCTAATGTATTATGGGAGGTATATAACAGCAAGCAGCTTCCCACTCTACTTTCTACGTATTAAATTTTGTTTCCAGCGTCGCATTGTGCATGCCACCAACAGTAGCAAGTATAATATACTATATTTGGACAACTGTCAAATTTTGATTGTATTTATTAATACATTCTAGCTACATTCGCTGCTGGACTTCGAGTGAGACATACAAATTATTGCCATTCAGACATTGTTATTGGTAGATATTTTCCAATAGAACATGAGAATAATAAGTCCAATGAGCTAGAGATACATTTTATGGCTCAACTGAAATAAAAGGTTTCAACTCAGTGAAAGTCTTACTGTGCTTAAATATTATCTTGAATGTGAGAAAGATGTTCATGAATTTGCAGACAAATAAAATTTAGATACCTCGTATATTATACAGCTTTCATGAAACACAACTCTTCATTCAGAAGAAGGAACTGAATATTTATTCTCTAAGCACCTGAGAATGGATTTGAGAAGACAATATCCACAAATAGGAGGTTTCAGTCTGAGGGACTGTCGAGTGATTTTGTTTACTCTTCATCCAATAGTATAAAATGTCCAGAAGACTGCTAGCCTAAAAAGGTACTTGACCAGTAGTGGCGTGAACTTTCTCTTCGTTGCTCCCCCACAAGACTATCACCATTGCTAGTGGTGGCAGTGTTATTTCTTGGACAAAGGTGTTATCCACTTTGATAACTGAAAAGTTGTCCAGCTTTTCAGCTATGTTCATGACTTGGTCTTTCTACATTCCTACCAAAGCACCTGTTTGAAATGCTGCAGCTATTATAGTGGGTTTTCACAATAGGTTTTTTGGGTTGTTTTTTTGTTTGTTTGTTTGTTTGTTTTGTTTGTTTTTCTTTTTTTTTTATTCTTAGGCATCAGCAATGTTTTCAGAAGATATGTAAGGATTTTAAAGTCCCATTCCTATAGACTTCATTCTCTTTCAGGAGGTATTTAGGCTCTCTCATGGCTAACTGATATTTTTTAAAAATAATGATGATCAAGCCATCAGGTATGTGGGGAAACTGTTTTGCATGAAATGAGATCAGTGGTCCAGTTTGATGGCCCACTGAGCTTCTAAGATATTTTCAACTTTTACTGTTAGCACCACCATATTTGCTGCTGAGAAGAGAAAATCTATTCTGCACCCCATTCCCGCCCCCCCCACCCCCCCCCCCTGCATTACAAGTACATTAAGCTATTCAGTCCCAGAGTACATGTACTGCAGCTGGCTAACAGCTATTGCTGTAAACAAAGCAACAGGCATGCCATCAAACTGAATATAGCCCTTCATCAGTCTCCTCTGTCTTCTCTGAGAAATCTAGAGATGATTACAAACACAGCTCAGGAAATAAGCCTAGCAAAGCCTAAAGTTGCATGAATTCGAAAAGCATCTTACAGGGGTAAATGAGGCATTCAAATATAAATAGAAAGTACAGTGTCAGTTGTAAACAAGTGCTTCCAAGGTCTTTGTGCACTCTGATAGCTTCAGATATTTGACATAAATGAATTTTATTCTAGATAAAATGAACCCCATGTCTAACAGTGGCAGTGTTGCTTGTTGGAACTTTTTTTTCTTCATGATTTCAAAATAGTGAATAACAGATTATATATTTTTCATCTTTATCACTGTAAATATTCATGAGTTGATTGTATCTATTAGCAGATTATATAAGGTATAAGAAAACATTACACTTATGAGATGATTTCAAAATTTTAAATGGGAATCTATCTTTACTGTTTCCCAATCTCACAAGAAAACAGGAAAGTAGTTAGGACTAGCACAGGCATTTTATGAAGACTATGTAGCAAAAAGTTAAATGGGAAATTAATATGCATTGAGATCTTTCATTACTGACCCTGATAATGTGATTAAGCAGTCTGCCTTGAATGAACCTTTGTATATTTCTTTATTCTGGAATTTAACCTGAAATTCTGTAGGAATAAATGAAGAGGTTTCTGTAAAACAAAAAAATGACTGGGCGAGACCTTGGTTTTGGAGCCTGAAATGGTAATTTAATTTTATCTTTTTTTTTTGTTATCTATTTTAAAGTGTTTACACTTCCTAGATCATGCTGTAAAGGAAATAAAACAAATGGTAGCAAAACCTGGTAGTTCCGTTAAAAATACATTCCAAGAAGTCATACAAAACCTTATGAATTTTCCAGTTTCTAGAAGTGAGACACAAACCAGAGAAGTCTTTCAAACCTATGGAGATTTCTGTTACCTCTGTGTCGATGGGTTTCATACTTCTCCTTAGTGTTTGATCCTTATAAGACACATTAAGATATTATTACATCCAAATTACAGAATTTCTTTGTTTATCTCTATTTGGATAAAGAAATGTTTTTACCCCACAGACCTAGTAATCATCTATGTTGATGTAATAGCAAAAGTAAAAGGTAATATATATCAAGTCTTTTTCCTTTTGGTGGAACAAACTCAGGAAACAAATTTTATAGCTAAAATCTATTAGTTAAAACATTTTAACTTTAAATAATGAAACTGGATGACCATATGGGAGAAGATTGTAAAACCTACTGTTTGGAAATTTTGCTTTTTACAGCTTCATAATTAAAAACAAGGTTTCCAGACAAAACAAATATTTTTTTTTTTTTCCCAGTGGCTGTTTTCCTAAATTCCTGCTTACATTCTTAAATGTCCTCCATAATTTTTGTCCCTGTGCCTCAGTTTAATTGACATTCGCAAACCTGCTTGTTTGTTTTTAAGTTCTGAATCCAGTCCTTCCTCTCTGATTTCTTTGATTCAGCTTCAGTGGATCCAGCTTCATCGTGTTATTCTTTTTTTTTACATTCATGGTGTTTCTATTTTACCCAACCCAGTTTTCCTATGTGACATGTTAGATCACAGTGCTGAGGTCTGTAAAATTTAGTGGTTCTCAGCTTACTTCTTCAGAAAAGATGTCTCTTTCACAGATGACTCAAAATGAACTGCAATTCGTGACTGGAGTCCAGGGCTTATAAATTGAAAAGAAAATTCTACCTACAATATTTTACTCAATACAAACTTTCAAATGTCAGATCTCTCATTATATAAAGGTGCCTTGTTTGAAATGGAGTGGTTTGTCAATGGAGTAGGTTCTGGCTTGATTCACTGTTTTTGAACTGGCTCAAGCAATTCTAATTATAAGCTACTATCTAGAGCTGTTACTATTTGCCAGATATTTCAACCTTGATGAGCAAAACCCTTTAGGCTCATTTGAAAAAGCTTACAAACAAGGAAATTCAGTGCTGTTCACCCGCTGGGCTTGGGACAAAAAGCAAGTATGAAAGCTGCCAATATTTCTATATTTGCTTGTTTCATCTGAGAGGGACCAGTGCAATGACACAGAAAAAGACTCTTTGAGCCCAGAGCGAAAATAACACACTTGAAATGCTTAATGGATTTCTTCTAAGAGATTTCTCCAGCAGCTTCAATAGAGCTGGGTGAACGGCTTGTATGAAAAAAACTTTGACTGATGAATTTCTGTCTTTTCTTTTTTTTTGTCTTTTTTTCTTTTGTTTGTTTGTTTTTTCTTTTCAGTGCCTGGATTGTTCACTGAAGGATTTGATTTTGTTTCTGATTTGTAATTATTCACAAACTGGAGCTTGAACAGTGCATGCTCTGTATATTTCTGATTAGTTACTTCCACTATAAGGTCATCGGTATTTACTGCATTATGGTGTCTGACTAAAGTGATGGGTGCAAGTGCCAGAGTTAGGGGTAAGAGGAAGAACGCAGCACTGCCTTATAAGAGAAAGCTTTAAAGACCTTGTCCGGTTTGAAGTTAGGTTAACAACAAAAAAGATTTTTTACATTCCATATTTTAGAATACATAAGTAAAACCTTAGAAAATGTTGTAACGTTAGGAAGATATCACATTTTAAATGAACACTCCTTCATAATCAATGTGAACTTAAATACAATAATAACACCTAATGTCAGATCTTTGTCTAACTTGTTTTGTCTTTGTGCTATGAGAATAGTATATCCCCAGCCCCAGCAACGAGTATAGTTACATTGCCATAAATACGTTGCATCATCATCAAATACATATAACTAATCCACAGCCTAATGAAGGCGATGAAACCACATTCACTGTCTGGGATCAGTTGCTTAGAGCTAGTATATTGGCTTTAGACTTGAGGAGCCGTCAGCTGAAGTAGCTTTCACAGAACTGCAGAATGGTTGAGGCTGGAAGGGATTCAGACCATCTTTAATGGAAAAAGACTAACCAGCACCTTGGTCCAGTGACTGGAATGGGTGCATTAGATTAGTTTTCTCCTGGAGCAGAAAACATTAGGAGTATACAAGCTGTTCTTGTATTCAGGTTTTATTCCAGTGTGATTTTTACCCATCCTTTTTATTCATTCAAAGTCCTTTTCTAATTTTTATAGAAATATAGATAAGCCAATGAAACAGATTCTGAAAGACAGGCAAAATGTAATATTCAGAGGTTAAATTGTTCTTCTTTGCATGAATATCAATCTCTCCACCCCCAAATGTATATTAGGTAGAAATTGTGGGAGGTTCTTTTATTCTGTCAGCCTTATAAATGAGATATATTTTCACCTGTCATGTAAATCAATAAAATATACAGTACTTAATACTTAAATGTTTCACTATTAGAATAATTTTCTGATCCCTCTGGATTAAAACATTGTAAAATAGAACACTCAATTTTGTATGAATAAATTGTTTTGCAACTTACAGTAATGAGATAGTTGATTCACATAACTTTATAAAGTGGTTACATGGTACAGCAATGGAGATGCCCAGTTTGGAAGTTTGCCTTTCTTAATGAGATAAAGCTCCTCTGAATTCCACTGATGGCTCTATTTGTGTAACAACAGCAAATGTGATTAGTTTTTCTACATTATGTTTTTTTTACCTCTTATAATTCCTACGTTTTCCATCAGCCTTTATTTTCCTTTTTATTATGAATGTTTCCATAAATTTTATAGAAAAGATAGCACAGGTTGTAAAATAACCACATTAATTCCTTTGCTTCCTGAAAATTTACACAGAAATGTTTCCCCTTTACAGGAGATAGTGACAGGTCCTAAACATATCTTTCATGGGGCAGCAGAAGAAACATTGCAAAACCCAGTGGCAAAGATGTGGCAAGGTATTTATGAACAATTTTGAAAATGCTCCTACAAACTAATCGAAGCGCACAGATTAGAGGACTGTAGGGGCATGAAAAGGGAACATGTAATTAAGTTCCCTGAAGTCAAACGTATTTGTAGATGAAGGATTCTGCTTCTGCTCACTTCTTAATGAAATGAAGCTGTCCATGGCACTCTCACAGACCATCCTAGTAGAAACACCTGGAGTTAGAGTTGACTTCTGCTACTAACAAAGTAGCAGAGATGTGAAAATAAGGGCTTCGGTATACATAAACAAGACGTAAACAGCTCACATTAAGAAAGACTAATTCATCTCTATTTATCTAACTAAATTAGGATCAGTTAGAACTTTCTTGGGCAATTTAGCACTGCAGCTAATTATAATGGAAATATAGCAGAAGTTAAGTAACAAGTTATAGAAGTACTGAATGAAATCTTTCTGTATCACAACTGTGCACTTCCATAACATACTGATTGAGAGTGGGTTTAGAATTTCCAAGCTGTATATTAGAAAAGAGATCTGTAAATAAAAAATATAAAACCATTGCTAAACAGTGAAGTATTACTGTGAAGACACCCTCTTTAATCTTTTTGAGGGAATTCTGTGGTAACTGCATAGCAAATTGGAGCGAGAAATTCATTGATTTGTTAAGTTTATGTAGAATAAAAGGATTTTCCTTTTAATTTCTTTTTTGGATTTTAGTAATTTAATAGAGGATTTCCCATCTCATTTTTTGGACCATCAGACATGCAATTTCATCTCTTTTGATTTGGTAACTTATATAAACCACAGATATTTTTCGTTTAGTCATTTGTAGTCGTCTTTCCACTTGTTGTGTTGACACACCATTCTCTTACACTGGACAAGATCTAGTCAAAAGTGATTTTTTTTTTTTTTTTTTTGAGCATGCTTTCAAAGAAGAGAAGAATACTGGCTAACAATTATACGTTTTGGATCTGAGTTATCTAGGCAATTTTTTGTAGCTTCTTTCTGCTCTTCTCTACTGGCTGCCCAATGTCAAAACAGGAGGTACTCTTTTCTTTTGCAGTAATCATCCCTGACATGCTGTTGGCAACATATCCTCCAGGTTCTTTCTGTTGTCTTCTAGAAGACATTTTCCCCATGGGGAAAAAAAACAAACATTCTGCCTTTAAACAAGGAATTAAAAAAGCAAAGACAGAAAATGCTTGCTGGAATTCAGTGCCCTGACTTTTGCGCACCTATTAATAGTAAAATTTTATTTTACCAGTGCACAGAGGACTTTTAAAAAAGGTTATGTGTACTTGGCCTTTCACTTCCTTTAACATAATGTTAGCAAGATTAAAACAGGGTTTTCTAATAGTACTACAAAGAGGAAAAATGGGGACACCGTTAGTCAGGGTTTTCAAAAGAATATAATGCATGGTCCTTGTGATGATGTGATTGATGGCTTGGCTTCGAGAGCGAAGATTTGGGAAGGGCTTTAAACACGCTTACTACAAGCATGACAACCAAGGGCATGTGGGATATGCAAATCTGGTTGGAAAAAAGAGTGCTTAGACAATCAGGAAGTGTGCGACCAGGACTGTCATCTCCTGAGCAATCTCAAGCTACCCATGTGCTGGTCCACCCGCATGCAAGGTTGGATCTGCAGCTTCCCATGCACCTTGTCACCTACTGTTTCGACCCTCGCCTGACCATCTGAAGCAATCCAGCATTAGCAGGGAGTGAACTGAATAAACTAAAAGGGTTTTAATGTTTTGGTTTTGTTTTTTTTTAGGCAGCAAGTAGAAACATGGGACAGACAATCCATGAACACACCCTTTTTTCTTAAATAAACTTGGGAAGCAGAAGGTGTGCCAGCACAAGGAAAGGACCAGTTGTCTAGGTACAGCTGTCTTTCTACATTTTAATTCTAATGAATGGAAAAACCCTGCAAAATACAGAAGTTTCTTTCATCATAAATCAAATTATTGCAGTTCTACTTAGAAATAATGTCTTAATTATTCCATAATCTAATAGACCTGCACCTTTCAAAGAAGATTCTGATGGAAGAGTAATAATGAACCTGGTTTGGAGTGGCTTCATCTTCTGTTTCCTGCGTCTCTCAAGAATAAGTATGTTAGGTTTCCACCAGGCAAGGCACTTTACTTGGCTAAGTATTTATACAACATCTGCCAAGTTTGGTTAAAATTTGGTCAGATTAAGTTAAAAATCATATATGGTTAAGAGAAAAATACATTGATATCAGATCACCCTTTTTTCCTTAGGAAACAAGATTGGAAGTCTAAAATTAAATACTGCTTCCATTTTGAAACAGAAGAAAAAGAGAAGCCTGAGACTGTACTAGATAAATGCTGGTTCCACAGAAGCTGAGGGAAAATTTGGTATATGTTTTTTGTATTGCTATAACCTAGGCCTTATTCTTCTAAATTTTCTCAAACAGACCATCCCTGCTAAAACCAGAAGTTTTTCCTGTTTCAAGATCATCCGGTCAGTCTCCAGAAATCTAGCCTCCACATTATATTTGTGTTCGGTAGAAAGAATTTCAGTTTTCTCATTGCAACATTATACTTTTATGAACTTCCTGTGAACAGTAGAGCTAAGGTGGCTATCAATATTCATTTGCGCTATGTCTTTCTACTATAGTTGTATATGCTTATCTACAAAATATGTTTACAAAGCATCGAAGAATGATGTGTTTATTAAAATAATCACTAGGTAACATTGAAAAATTATTGTTCTACAAAAGTCTATTTATAAAGGATAAGTGACCATGTTTTAACATTTATCATTAAATAGACAGTATCCCAAACATATACATCTTAATTTTCCTATGTGCACTCATTGCTTTATCCAGTAACAAATACTTTACTATCAAAAGAAATGCAGAAAACCAACCCAGCTTGAAGGAAGTCATATGGTCTCATTAAGGGTATAACTACATTCTAGATGCTGTTCTCTTCAGAAGAAAACAAAGAAAAATACCTCTCAGATATTAAAGTTGATGTTAAGTCTTTCACCTTATGAATAACATATCTGAATGCTAATTGTTCATTGTGCTGCTAAGCAGTAGAAGATGCTTCCCACCTCATCCCTGCAAATGAAGTCTTTATGGTGGAAAAGTTGCTGTAAGGAAGAAAGATGATCTGGAATGATGTCACCTCTATAGAGGGAAGTCTTGCGGTGTCATTTGCAGTCATGAAAAGTTTGAAAGTTCATAGAAAAACAACCATTCAGTACCAGGTTTTTGGAAAAAAAAGGGCCACAGGACTTTGAATGAGGAACAGGTCCAATGCAGCTTCACAGAGCTCAGCTGAATGATTCCAAGGCAAGAAATAATCTGAAGTGCTTGGGGTCCTACAGCGCTGTTCTTAAATATATAAAGGTATCTCTACTGGAAATGGACAAAGTACCCCTTGGCTGTTCCCATCTTCCTCTGAGCCAACACTGTTAGCAATCAGCAGATCCCAAGAGGTACTGTGAGAAGACAGAGATGTGTGTTAAAAGAGATTTGAATGACAAGAAGGTAGTGGACTTGCAGAGTAGTTTGGGAAGAGTGCTCTGTGCCTGAGGAGAAGAAGGTAAAGAGACATTTCGATGAGAGGCAAATGAGGTGAGCATCATTAGCAGAGCAGAGGAGATGAGGGATGATGCCATAATAATCTTCTCAGCACACCTGGGGACATTTCTGTCAGTGACTGGCTCCATCCCCATTGTTTGTCAAAGTGCAGCCATTGACTCTTCTGACCAAACAGCTCTTCCCAACTGGTTACAAAGATCTGCGGAAAATGAAATGGTCACCAGGCACCTCATTTGCATCCACTGTGCTGCCCTTCTCACAGCAATACACAAGGCAGACATTGTTGCTGACAGATCACAGCTATTCTCATTTTCTACTAAATGAGATGCAGAGAAGTGTGTTTCACACTTTTATATTTTCCAAGCCTCATGCACTTTTACCTGTTCATATCAGAAACATGATTATAGACACTTTTGATTCTCTGGTGTTCTTTCCGAACACTGCAGGATAGAGAAAGACATAAAAGAATTAATCAATATCACTGTCTGATGAAAAATTATATATAGAATTCCAGAAAGTTAAAGCAACTTAGCCTAGGTTTTATATTTCATCATTATCTAGGAAACTGTTTTTTTTTTTGTGTATTCCCTTAAATGTTTCACCAATAAGAAACACTTTTAAATAGCACATAGTAAAAATTAAGTCCATTTCATTTTTTACTATTGCAGATCTCATTATAAAACATCTCAAGATTAAATTTATTCCAATAATCATTACAATGATGAAAAAATTCCTTGCTTCAATAATTGATTTATGCTTCATTTAAATGTATGGAGTAGTTTCAATATAATTTCTTATTAGCTCTAATGACAAATTTTAAAATAGCAGGGCTCTGAAATAAAGATGAAAATTTGCCATACAAGTTATTACATTTAAATGGACTTAATATTTAATATTTAAAAAATCATTTGATGTAAATAGCCATCATGAATCACTGCAAATATGCTTAGATGTAATTAAACCTTTTCTTTACCCATATCTAGTTGCTTCATAATAAATTATTTTCTTTCTTTTTATTTTTTTAGGATCATCAAGGATTTGTACTGGAGAAGCCACAGTTTTCTTCTGACATACCAGCATTGCTTATTCAGATTTTTGTTATTGTATTGGTCAAGATACTAGATGCCATGGCGCACGTATTTCCTTCTGTTATGTATATACTATTATTTTACGCATAATGCTAGTACAGTCTCCCTGTTTTGAAGTTACATGCCTGTTATACTCTGTATTCCACTGTAAAAGAGAGACCATAAAGATATCATTTGGCAGAAACCTGTGTCACTTCTAAAATATTTTAAAATGTTTTAAAATGTTATAATGGCAAAAATTAAATATAAGGAAAAAAATTAAAAAATTGTCTCTTTGGCTGGCCCCATTCTGTGATTTGTTTTCCCTTCTTATAGGAACATTACCTAAGACAGAATCCTGCAAGCATGGCCAGAAGGCATCTCACTGTCTTTTGAGACACCTGACATGGCTGCTGTACACTGACCACAACACTACCATCTGAAGTCACTGCTGATGTAATGCATAGGATGTCTGTATGCTGAATTTACACAGTATATTTTGCATGCTAAATAATAAACCATGGCATCTGTTAGGTTATCCACTAGAGCTGTAGCCCCAACAATCACTCTCCTGTTTGAGCTTAGGTTTCTCAGTGACAAAAATGTTGTGACAGTACCAATACATTGACAGAGCTGGTCAATTAACTGTCTGATGTCCCAGCTGAATCTGTATTTTTAGAGAGATAATGCATGTGCTTGTATTAGTGGTGCTGTAGCTCTATTTCTATTTAAGAAAATTGTATTCGTTTCATGCAAACAGAGACTATGACATTGTTCTAGATTTATGCTTAATTTCTTTGTTGTTTGGACCTTAAATTTTATTTGAGGCATCTAAAAGTAATGCAGGTAACAGGGGAATAATTGGAAATGGTACACTTGGAATCACTGCACTAAACCAGAAAAAGGCTCCTGAGATTTTTGAAGAAGAACACCACTGGCACTTGAACATACAAACTGTTGAAATTTTAGTTGCTTTTAGGAAGTAAATCTGTTTAAGGAGGAATGGCTTCATTAAATGTTATCTGTTTAAAAAACAAGCAAACAAAAAACCAGCAAAAAGATGAAAAAAGTAAATGGGGAGTTACACCAGAGTTCCACTGGGATTTGAAACCTGTTCTATTCAATGTAGATGATTTGGGAAAGGGGATGAATAATGTGGTAGCAATTTTCCTGATAATACAAGGTCATTAGTAGTTAATATTAGTGCTGACTGAAGAACTGCAAAGAAATTCCTAAGACCAAGTGGGTGAGTAATAAAATGGCAAATGAAATCCAGTGTCACCAAATATAAAATTATGTAACCTGGGAAAAAAATAATCCTAACTTTACAAACAGGATTGATGGCCCCTATTTGACTACTGCCACTCAAGAGCAAGATCTCAAGCTTATAACAGATAGTTATAATCCAAAGATTGCAATGATCTCTGTGGTCAGCAGTCAAAAGTAGTATCATGAATTACTAGAATAAAATTATATAAAAATCAGCATAAATCTATTTTTGCATGTCTCTCTTATGCAGCTGTCGTCTTTTCCACCTCGTAGCAGTGTGTAAGGCACAATTGAAAGAGAGTAAAGGAAGAGCTGGGGGGGTGATCAAGGGTTTGAAATGGCTTCCCTGTGCAGGATATCTTAGTAGACTGGAGCTCTTCAATATGGAATAAAGAAAATCTGTAGACTGATATGTGATAAAGACTGAACAGAATTTGGATACAGAGCAGCATGGAAGGGGGGAATATGAGTGACTGGACACTCTCATTCCTAGCACAGGAAACAGGGGCACCAAGTGAATCTAGCAGATGGCACATTTAGAATAAGCACAAGGGAACTGTTGCCCCATGTGTCCTGTAACTCTCCTCCTTAGTAGGGGCCCTTGCACATTCTAGAAGTTTATCTGGCGTCAGGACAAAATTGGGCATATAATGCTTGCTTAAGAAGTCTCTGAGACAGAAATAGCTGACAGCTAGGATGGCTTTCTAGGGGAAAGTGCTTGTTTCTTATGTATTTTCTTGTACTACTTTTTTGACACCTCTTTTAGGCCATTGTCAGAGCAAGATGCTGGCTAGATAGCTGGACCTATGGTTTGATCCTACATGCCTGTTCTCAGCTATCAGTGCTCATTTACAAACTATTAGAAATGCTTTGATATGACCTGGAGTGTTTTGTTTGGGTTTGTTTTTTTTTTTGTTTGTTTGTTTTTTATGTTTTTTGAAGAGTTTCTTTCCATTTTATAAGAGATAAACATTTACTTTTGTATTTATTTTAGATTTTTCTGTGCAAAAAAAGTATTAGTATTTTTCTTTGATGAAAAGTGAAAACAACAGGGATTTTTGTTTGTTTTCTTGTGCAATTATTCTAACTTCATCAATAACAACACCAGAAATTTACATTTGATATAATTTCTTTTAGAGAAATATGGTTCAGTGAGAGAGGTAGAGCTTTGAAAAATACGACTTATCAGTAGGGGTGTGGACCAGTTTCTTCCTAAAGAATTGTTTTGAAAATTATGTGTGGCTACTTTTACCCAGATACAGCCTGTCACACTCATATTTTTTTGCAGTGACTTCAACTTGCCATAACAACAGAAGTTTAACAAACAGTATTTATGTGCTGCAGGCATAGAAGTGTACATAAAACATAAAAGAAAGTAACAGAATGCAGGTTGCCAATCACATCATTCAGTTCTCCCCAAAGCTTCCAGATAGTTTTACTTTGCTAAAAGTTTCTTTCTTTTTCTTTTTTTTTTTTTTTTATCATTCTGAGTTTTGGAGAATCTATATTTTCTGTAAGGGAATTTAGTTGTTTTCCACATGGAATACCCAATGGAGGAAAAGATTTCTTCTCTTAAAAGCATATATGTAGCTTATACCTGTATTGCAAGTAACCATTTTTGGTGTCTGTTAATACACTACAGACATGCACTGCTTTAAGAAAAAAAAACAACCCACCAAACCCTTAGCTTTAACCATTTAATGTTCCTGATTCCAGGCCATGAAGTAAATGGATTTGAGAATGGGCTGGAGAATTACACATGTGAATACATCTGTCAAGCTTGCTAGTTATAAAATCTTTGCACCTTTTCATAAAGGTTGCCTCAGCACAAGCAGCATACATATTCTGCCCTGAGCATTTGCTTCTCAGAAATACAGAAAGAGAAGTTGGAGATGTGAGGGAGTTTAGCCATAAGAAATAAGCATTTTAAAATTCCCTTTATGTAGATGAGAAGTATTTCTGTCCTGGCAGTTCTCTAACAAAAACTAACAAATGGAAGATAATCATGGGCAAAACACAAGAAAAAAGTTAACCTAAGATAAAATTATATAAACTGACAAGAAGCACAGGGGAACAGTAATGTGCATTTGAGAAATGCATATATTAAAGCATAAATGCTAAATTCTGGGAAAAAAACTTGAAATAATATACCTATTGTAGGGGATTTTAAAAACAAGTCACCACAAACTATAAGCTGGTCTTTATGCTTCAGTCTTTAAAAAATACAGTATAGCATTTAGGTTGAATTTACGTGTGTGTCCATGATTTTGTCCATAGCTTTGCTAATATAATCATCCAACAATTTCTCACACTGAAGCATTAATTGGTAGTCTTCACTACTATTCCAAAACAAACACTCCAAATATCTTTTCCTTTCAAAACTGACAACCTTAAAGGTATGTATGCATAGCTAATGGAACAACCCAAAACCTTTTGTCACTTTCAAAGTTTCTGATATCTGGTTAAAATTATAACGTGTTCATCTAATTGCCTTAAAATCATCTTTGAAAATTATATTGTTTTCAAAATGCAATCACCAGAGCTTTGTACATAAATCATGGAATTTATGGTTTCTTGTGTTTTGAGAACAGAAACAGCTAAATCTCTTTAAATCAATTTCACTTTTTTTTTCTTTTTTTTCTCTTTTAAAAGGAAAGCAAAATGATATACAGTGGATTGTTTGTGTTGAACCTGAGCACTGATCAAGATTTAAACAGTCTAACATATGAACTTTGAGATTATCCATATAAATAATAGAATATTAATTTAAAGCAAGGGCTAAAATATATGTTAACTTATAAATTAAGTTGATCGTTTAAGGTTAACCGTGTCTGAACATAAAGGAATTTAGCAACATATGGTTAAGTAATCATTATATGTCATATATTTTACTAAGATGGTGTAACAGTTAAAACATATTTCAAATGCAATATATATTTTTGGCATGGTAAAATAATTTGAAAGATGTCAACTTGAATCACACAACAGTGATTATTTACTAATGTAAGATAGAGTCACTTTGATTCTAATAAGAAAATGCCTGAGCTGAAGTCACACCTTCATATGCCTCTAATGGTGCTCTCATTTTATCATATTTTAAAAATCCACACCTCATATTTTCTGTTTCCTTATATGGATGGTGCTAATGACACACATAGTAAACCTTCTATTAGCTTTGTACTTCAATAGGATTTGTTTAATTTCAGCTGTCAAACAATATGGAGAAAAAAAAATCCACTTTTTTGATAACACCAGGATTTAAAATGCATTATCAGTATGACAGCAGTAAATGTTTTCCAAAAAATCTTATTTATGGGCTGTGTTCTTTCTTGGTGTATATACAAATCTGAACAGCATGTGAAATCCCTCATTTGTTTGCCATAAACTGTACATGTTTCTGTTGTAAGATTTATTATGTAAGAGTGGTTGAGTAACCAAGCATTGGTACCATTGATATGGCAGTGTTTCACCACTAGCTCCCTTACTGACATCTGATTGGAGTTGGTGCTGAGAGACATTACCAGCTGATGACTGTTCAGTAATCAGTTCTGTATAAATAGTAACAATAATATAAACACTATCCAAATGTATCAGTTAGCCCATCTTCTAATGGAGACTTGCTTTAAATATATTGTATGTATGTAAAGCAAGCAATGAGAACTGGCTTCTCACCCAAACTCTGCTATCAGGGCTGGGCAGTACAGGAAGCCACTATTGCTGTTTGTGCTCTGAGAATGGAAAAGTTGCTGTTTCCATTGAAGTGTCCATCAGCTTCTTTACTGAGAATGCCAATTTTTTTTTCATATTCGAATAAATTTACTTGGCGTTTCCTACACACAGGAAATTTCCATGAAGGTTAGACACTGAAATGACCCCATTCATTCCCAATATGTTTTGCACCTCTGCTCCTCATTTGCAAAATGCAACACAGGTTGACACTTTGATTGTCCTATTCAACATGATTGAACAGAAGACTTTGTGCACCTGCCTGCAATATTAATTCCAAAACAATATTATCAATTCTTTAGCATAGGCATAAAGTAGAAAAATAATATTTTAGTACTCTGTCTTTGCCTTTTTAATATTATATTTCTTCTTATGGTATTTATGAAATCTTCACCATGAAGGTGCTTGAGAATGTTATTACAATAATAGCACATAGTAAATGCAATTTTAATTTTTTGTAAATTGGAAAAATTATTTCACGTTAATATATTACCAAAATCAGGCAGTCTGACGTTCATGCTTCTTATGATTTTGCCAGAGGAATATGCTACTATTGGAGGGTTGTGAGATTTTTTTCTAAATAGTAAAGTCCATCTGTCTTTACCCTTTAAAGACATTCAATAGTGAGAAAACAAAATTCTTCCAGCTGTATATGCCTTGTTGAGAGGAGGCTGCAGAGATATTTTGAATGCATTCTCTGCTCCAGTAGAGTAACTGAACACTTGTAAAAATGTTTTTTAAGCTTTCCCTTTATGAACATGGAGAAATGTAGATACCTGTCAGTAGTTCTGCAGCTTTGTAAAGGATCAATATAGTTTCTGATGCAGGATCTGGCCCTAAGGCAGCTCATATAAATCCCCAACTGTGCTATGGAGACTTTCTGCATAAAAGACTGCACATCGTTACTTGTAGAATGGATACACTCAGGTCTGCTTTAAGCTATAGAAAAGTCCAAAAGTCTGCCAGAAGCCACGGTCCCAAAGTAGCAATATTGGTTTTGCAAAGTTCTTTGTATTTAGTTCATATTTATCTTTCGTACCAATTTCATATTTAACTTTAAATATACATATTAATCCAACTGAATCAAGTTTGTTTTGAATAGAAATGGATTTAAACCCAAGTTCAATGTTTTCCTGAGGTGGTAGCTGTTTCCAGACTTTTTATGAGCTTCTCTGCTTTTAGCTGTTTTACTATTCAGTTTAGCAGAGACGCTGACTCTTAAGGGCTAAGCAAATACAAGGCATGTTAGATACAATTATTTGAAAATCTAGGCTGAAAAAAGTGGTGGCTGCTCTAGTGTGTCAATTGGAAGTGCTAAGGCTGCTCCACTGGGACAGCTACACTGTCACCACTGGGAATGATGCATTCCTCAGGCTCTTTGGCTTTGTGTCTGCTCAGCTGTATTCAAAAATCATACCTCCAGCCTTCACCATGTTTGAAGAAACTGTCTATTTCTAATGTTATAGACTCCTGATTGACTACAACTGAAAAGAAGCAAAAGGGGCAGCTGTCATTCCATCCTGAATTTGAACTAGTAATGCAGGTTGTACAAAGAGATTGCAGACATTGTAAGGTTGTACCCCACAACCTCCCTCTTGTTTTCATCTGCATTTTCTTTTCCTGACTGAAAAGGAAACTAGCCTTTTCAAGCTTATGCTTCCTGAGAAAAATGTGGAAAATGTATATATATGGGGGTTTTAATAGAAAAATGTGATAATATATATAATATTTTTCCTTGCACTTGAAAAAATGTGTTCTAAAGGTTGGTTTCATCATGTAAATTTAATAATTTTTGATTGAAAAGCATGCTCGTGACAGGTCTGTATTTTCTTGGACATATTGCATTTGATTCTGAGTGCAGTTTTCAGCTTTTTAAAATGGAATTTTGTGGGGTTTGAGCGTTTGTTTTTCATTATGTTAAACATAGAGCATCCATATGTTGCTTTCCTTTGGAATCTTTAAGAAAACATACAGTCATTTAAATCAGGGCTATTTTATTCCTGCAGTCATAAAATTCCTGTAGAAGAAGACTTCTACCTTACTGTGATATATTTTTCTCCCCCAGTTGTTGCAAATGTGTTTTCTAATTCCTTTTCTTCATTATACTTTGTATGACGAAGTTGCTGCAGGTAAGAAAACGTGCATATGATATGAATCAGGCTCTTAACTCCTATGGAATGCTCTATAACTCAAAATCTTGACCAAGGTGCTTAAGTCATATCCCTGGATCATGACCTTCAGGTTGGTAGAGAACAATAGGAAGTATAATAGCTGGCTTCCATGGTGTAATCTTTATTGTAAGAATAATACATGAGCTCTTACATGCTTCTATCAGTTGCAAATGTTCTGGTAGCTCATTGTACAATATGTCAGATAAAATGGATTTCATGATCTTTTGTATAATGCATATGTTCCAATAGTAATTTCAAACCTAATTTATTTCCTTAGAAATTCATTCATCTTTCAGGTGCCATTTTTAACCATCTTAACTTTCTATTATACAAGCACATGGGGTAAATTCTTTGCTCACATGTATAGATCCCACTCCCACTGGATTTTGTACAAGATTTACAGTATCTAAAGGGAAAATTTAGCTTAGGAGAGTTTTTATTTTATCACAGCCATATAAGCCCCTTTTCTGTTCAAAATCCAGTAGTTATTTGGCAGTTTTTTCTCATTTTGGTCTTGCTGCTATAACTAGAAATGCTTTCAAAGATATATATATATATATATTTTTTTTTTTCCCCAGATAACGTACCTCTGTAAATGCCAAAGCTGACTTTGTATCTTTCAAAATACATGTATAAGTTATTGGGAGTTTTAACATTTGTTGTGAATCACCAAAAATGGTTATTGCATTCTTCCTTCTTTTTACTGAGTGGTTGGTAGTGGATGATGGGTGTAGAAAGTGAGAAAAAGGAACCTACCACATTTCATTTGCTTCAAATTCCAAACTCCTAAAACCATGGGCACAGTTGTTCTTACACTTTTGCTTTTAATAGAAGAATAGGAGAATAAGGGATTAAGGTAGCCAAAAGCGCTTTTAAAAACTATTTCATTGGGAAGAGTGGCATCCTGGCAAGAACAAGCATATTAAGCTGCAGGGCATTGTTAAATAGAATAAAATTTTTTGGCCAAGGGCAATGTAGAAAATGGCAGTGCTGGAAATTCCTTTTTTCCCTTGGAAGAGAGTTTTTTTTCAGAGAGCAATATAATTGGCAAGTTTAAATACCTCATACATACAGTAGGATCAGTTTATTCACTTTTCCTGGAAACTACACAGCAGTATTTCAGTCTCAGCCCTCTCACTTATTAAGGAAGTATGGGCTGAGTACATCTCTAAGGTTTAAGAGTTATAGTGCAGTCAGTTTCCCTTAGACTATGAAGCAGTGTCTGTAATTCATATCTACAGTTTTATGCTCCACATTCTCCTTTATAATATTCTAGCTCTGTTACTTGTCAATGTGGTATATGAAAAAGACCATATAAGACACAGCATAATTACCCCTAGAAATATGTTTGGGTAATAATGTAGAATGAAATAATTTAAAAAAATCAATGAAATAATTAAAGACCTTTTTTTTTCCTTTCATCATAAGGTGAAAGGCAACTGATACCTTAGGTACTGAAGAATAAACTTCTGTATCTTTCTGGAAATTCCAGTAGAGAAAAAAATGCCAGAAAGTTTTTCAGAAATAATTCCTGATTCAGGATTTCTTAAGAGTATATAGGTTAGAAACCCTCACATGACACAATAGGCCTAAAAATTCTAGTAAGAAATAAACTTTGCCCTGACTTCAAACAGGAAACTTTACAAAAAGCATAAAAATAAAAGTCCAAAACACACCTAAAGAGAAGCATAGCCTGTAACAAAAGGTGACACCCTTGAATACTATCTTATGAAAACTTTGATTCTCCAGTCCACTGGCGTCTCTTTCTTACAAATACACAAATAATTTATTTGATCTCAAAATGAGGGAACCAGTTGTTGATATACCCCATGATGTATACATATGAGAAGATGGGCAAGAACATGGGTAGAAGAATGAGATATACAGAAGCAGGTTTGTTCTCAGTATATAAATGGTACGTAAATTTGGGTATTCCTGCCTTGATGCTATTATAATGGGCCACACTTCTTTTGGTAAATAAATTTATGCCATTTAAGAAGGCTGAGAATTATTTTTCTTTTCCTTGTTTTAACACTTGAGTATATCAGTGTTAATAATAGCTGGAATTCTTGAAAACATAAACAGTCATATCATCATCATTTTTTTTCAGCTCGTGAGCTGATTAGATTTTCAGTTATCCCTGTCTTTTCAGTGTCTGAAGATGTGAAGGAGTGTATGATAGAACTATTCATTTGTTCATATTTTTCACAGTTTAAGTAGATTGAAACTATATCTTGAGTCAAAGCGTAGCCAATCAGAAAGTGAACTGTGACAGGTTTTTTTTCCAACTGGACATTTTGTGCATCTCTGCAGTCTTCTATTTTGTATTAGCACAGTCTGAACAGATTATTTGAATGTATAACCACAATTAACTGCTGTTTCCTTGAGTCTCTACTTTGTGATCACTGTTCTGTGTATTTGTGAATGGACAACTCTGCTGCACAAATTGTTCTGAAGTTGATGTGAATTTCCCTTTGTCTCTGACAGATACCAATGTCACTTGAATCTTTGTAGCTTTTGGACTCAAAGGATAAGGGAAAACATCCTGTTCAGTTTATCTGAATTCTGCTCACATATGCACATTTATAAGGAGTGAAAAAGGAAGGACAACTTCCATTACATATACATGAAGTGTTTCAGTTTGCCGATATGTTTTGGAATATTTCCCAAACTGGAAATCTCAGTGTTCACCACGATCCTTAAATAAAATAAGGAATTATTTTGACAATTTCACTGCTGCTTAGTATAAGTGCCTGTCATTGGTGTTACTATTACAGATCACAGATTAAGCTGTTCTCTGCATATATCTAAATAAGAACAACAAACGGTGGTAGATGAAAATTGTTTTCCCTAGATAAAAATTCATGATACCCAAGGAAGAAAACAACATCACTCTCCCCTCCCTGAAGCACCAATCCACATACTTAGAACTAAGGATCCTATTTAGGTAGATAATTTAAAAAAGAAAATAGCTATGTTTTTGAAAATGACCAGTGCAATTCAATGATTCATTTACACAGTTACCTCTATTGATAAGGTGAAACTGCACGAATGTCATGTTATAGACAATGAATGGGGCTTTGTTAAATTTCTCTTTTTCCAACAAAGCTGTTCTGGTTGTGTCTGCCCATGTATAAAATACTGCTACCGTCAAAGCCATGCTGGTGGATTATATTCAATTTTTGTTTTACTTTTCAGTGCATCTGCATGGTATAATTGGGCAGCAGTCTTTTGCTGTGCCTCAAATTCCTCTTCCTGATGGCAATGGTTCATCAGCTGCACAGCTACAGTTGCCTTCCTCTTAACACTGTTTACTTTTGATTATTTCTGAATGTGGTACATTTTGTTTTATGTCATGTCACTGTTGTTATACTTACATAAAGTACTTAAGTATTGTTTAGATTGACACAGTGTTAGTACTGAAATT
Source organism: Pezoporus occidentalis (assembly GCF_034315485.1). NCBI lineage: Eukaryota > Metazoa > Chordata > Aves > Psittaciformes > Psittacidae > Pezoporus > Pezoporus occidentalis. The sequence goes on along the minus strand of NW_026913964.1, from coordinate 5,860,496 downwards.
GAAAATAAAATGGCATTATTGGCAAGAACAGCTGTTTGCATGCACATCGTTTTCTGAGCTTCAGTTTATTAATCAGGCTAAGTGGGAGTTTGCACAAAAAGTAGTATTTTTTCTTGAGGTATTCTATGGACTTTAGATTTCCGTCATAACAGAATTTAATAGTATAATATAGCAGAAATGTTTCATGTGATTAAAAACTGTTCATTCTGGGTTTGTAATTGATTTAATTGTAAGATCTAGAGGGATGCAATTTTGAAAAGTTTCAGCCCTGATTGCCTATTATTCACATGACAACACTGAAATAAAATGACACTATGGTAAATGAAAACATAACAAATAACCCTGGTGGTTCAATAACGTTTTGAAAGAAAATCAGTAGATGTTCTGCAGAAATTACCTACAGGAACAGCAGAAAGAAAAGCCCATATTTTAAATCAGCTTTTGTAAAACCTGCTAAAAATTGACTATCCCAGAAACTGTCATAATTTTACTCATCCTGTAAAGCTGTTTTGATTGTCTTTTATAGTATTAAATAATACCTGTTTGTGAAGTGCAATCAAGCATTAATAAAAAAGGCTTATTACCTATGTTGAAAAAAAAAGGCTGCACACCTCTAGATCTCACCCCAGCCTTTACTACTCTCCATGTCAAAGTCAAATGTAAAATTCACCAAATTCACTGGGAATTTAGAGTGCTTAGACTCTGAACATGCAAAAAATTTATCTGGTCTTTGATCCCTCACAAAGCCTGGGTTATTTTAATTGGCTTTGCACAGTATCTGTAAGCTCTTTTTATGAACAGAATTTATTGAATAAGAAAGCCCTACATACAGTGCATTCCAACACTGACTCACTAACTGCATCTTGCACAGTATGGCTGCATTAATTCCTGTAAAGAGAAAAAAAAAAAGATTCAAATTATGAACAATGTAAGTGATTATATTTTGCCAGCCTTGTTCCTCTAAGAATAAAAGATTCATTTTAGGAGTTTCACATATTATCTTTACTGGGCTGACATATCTTCCAATAATTTTCTTTTCCTTGGTGGTCATTGGTGCATACTCTACATTTTGTAATGAAACTGTAGGAAAAATGTATAATGGCTCATGTTTTAGTGTTATGTGTTATTATAAACATTTCTGTTTATATATGGAGGACGTAAATTTAAATCCTGAAATTCAAACTTTTAAATTTAAGTCATTACCCAATATCCATTCCTTTCTCTGTTGTTTCACTGTTGTAATTGTAATAAGGTATTTGTGTGTAATTGGGCTTTATGTAATTGCACTGTAATACGTATAAAGCATAGTAAACTCCATTGGTACATTAAGTTGGGCTAAGTCTTGGACATGCATGGTCATTCATTTTATATATTTCCTTTGAGTTGTTAACATCACATAAAAACTTTATATAGTTTGCTTATACTAACCTTTTATTTCTATTTTATTTTTCCCTAAATTTATTAACTTACAAGCAATTATCAGAAACAGGTGAACATTTTTCAGAGTTGTTTAGAGGACTATGACTCAATCTTTGAGAACGTGTGGGTTTCCCAAACATTACTGCATGTAGTCAACCTAATCTTCAAAGAGAGAATAATTTTGCAAACTGCTAATTGACATTAGAAGGTGGTGTGTTAGATATTTTTTCACTTAACTAATTCAGTTAAATATTTACTGGAAAAAAATTAGGAAAGCTTCACAGATGACACTGGATTAAACACTTGCTTTTGTTTCATCAGTGTTAAATGATTTGTGTAGCTGTTTCACTGAGCAGGTTTAATTTCACTCTTTGTAACAAGCAATGAAAAATTCAGAGCATCACTGTTCTTTCATTGAGAGGTGTTTCATAATCTTTAATAGCAAAAATGAGCCTATAGATTTCCACATCACCCAAAAAGGAGGCAAAACATATCTCTAAAAAGACATGAGCAATAACTTTTAAATATTCAGTATTTATTTTTTAACGTTTACTGATATGTCTTAAAGTATTCAGGAATTGAAAGGAAAGGCAGAACTGTCAAGGAATTGAGATTAAAGCTACTCTGCTTTATTTCTGAATAAGGCATCTGATATTTCTGAAAAGAAATAGTTGCTGGAAAGGTAATACTACCAAGGGAAGGGCAATTGGTCAAAAAATAGGAGCACAAAGATGTTTGTTGAAGTGGAAGTAACACATTGCTAAGTATAATCTGCAGTCTCAAATCACAAATGAGAGATTATAATATACAGGAAGAAATGTAACAGAATGTGAGATTTAACAGATTCCTTTGAAAATGTGACCTTTAGTACCATAAAACATGTATGACTAATTTTGAACTCATCTGATTCTATTTTTGAGAACCTCTGAATTGTTTAAAACATAATCACCTATTATGTCACTGCATTCAACTATACATTGCCAAGAACATAAAACTTATTTATTTTAGCATTCCTACATAAAGGTCAAGTATATTTATGGAGCTATTGAACACCTGAAAAAAATTGGAAATAGAAGGATGCATTGTCGTATAGTGTCAGAAGAGATGATCTGATCAAATGTGATTCTATCCCATGGACATAAACATTCCTTTGTACACTGAATGGAAAATGTATTGCATATGACCTGTTACAAGTTTCTGATTATCATCTTATTTTTTTATTTTTTTTTCTTACACTAGATCAAGATCATCTACTCAAGTCCAGGAGAGGGCCACAAAGATGGTCAGGGGACTGGAGCACCTCCTGTATGAAGGCAAGCTGAGAAAGCTGGGGCTGCTCAGCCTGGAGAAGAGAAGGCTGTATGAAGACCTCATAGCAGCCTTCCTGTATCTGAAGTGGGGCTAAGGATGCTGGGGAGGGACTCTTCTTTAGGGACTGTAGTGATAGGACAAGGGGTAACGGGTTCAAACTTAAACAGGGGAAGTTTCGATTGGATATAAAGAGGAAGTTTTTTACTGTGAGGGTGGTGAGGCACTGGAATGGGTTGCCCAAGGAAGTTGTGAATTCTCTGTCCCTGGCAGTGTTCAAGGACAGGTTGGAGAGAGCCTTGGGTGACATGGTTTAGTGTGAGGTATACCTGCTCATGGCAGGGGGATTGGAAGTAGATGATATTAAGGTCCTTTCCAACCCTAATTATTCTATGATTCTATGAATTGGGTTGGTTATTAATTTCTGTAATGAAGGGTTTGTGTCGTAAAGAAGAAAATATACTCTCCTCCTGCAGAGGAATGATAGGCTGCTAGTATGCCCTGTTTTACAAGAATAATACAAATGATATTTGTAACTTCACTTTGTTGAAGTTGGTTTCTGGGCTGGTGCTCACAGCAGAGAAACTATAAGAAACTGACATAGAAGGTACCTCTTCTGCAAGACCTGTGGCCTTTCCCGATAGTGCTAAGCCTGGCCAAAGCCTGCATAGGTGGTTTTTACTGTCTAAGCTGTTTCTTGAAGATCTGAGACTTCAGTCTCCCTGTGTAAAGTTTTCTGTGCCTTCTGACCATGACAGTTAATTTGCAGTCCTTCAAATGTGAATGAAATATTTTTTTTTTCTTTTTAGAAATGAAAGATTTGTGGCAGAAAGATGATCAAAATGGCATAGAAGAACGAACATTGTTTTTTCTTCACGAAGTATACCACACTGTGCTTACTGCTGTACACAAAGGGAAAATGAATTATTACACTGAGAATGGAGTAAACTACCTAATCACAGCTGTGGTTTAAGGTAGCCTTTGAGGTACCATTTACATTCTTCTAGGAACTTCTACAGTAATCTAAACAGGTGGCAGTAGGTCTTACTAAATAATATCTAGAAAGTGCTGTTTAAGAATAGCACTGTTAAGCGTTGTCTAAGTAAGCACCTACTTCCTCACCTGTCTGCAGGATCAGAAAGTGAAATGGTGCTCTTTAGAAAAAGGGATGGAAGGTAGTTTTTTTCTGGGAGACTATTTCAAGTTAGTGCAGTTTGTCTTCCTTGTTCTTTCTCAGTCTGACAGGTATTATACCACACCAAGAGTCACTGTCTCTTTAAATGACACTAGTTGCAAATCTTTTAGAGTCAATTAAAAAAAAAAAATTGTTCTGCAGATCTTCCTGGATCATGGAGGAGAAGACTCAAGGATAGAGGAAATACAGAGCTAAAGGGATATTCAAAAATGTTTATGGATGTAACCTTTTATTTAAGGATATATTTTAATTCATCTCCAATTTAGTTTTTCCAGAGTAACTGGCAAGAAATTTTGGCTGAGATTAGGAGTAACAACGAAGGAATTATTTGAGCATTTAAAATTGGCACAAATACCATTTGGATGTCATTGCCAGAAAGTTTACTTGTGTAACTTGAAATGCAGTACATCTGTAAAAGGGATAGTAGCTGTTTGCTTTCAGTGAAATATGGTGAACATTTTAATCTTTATCAGTGCTTATGTGTTCATATGAGTTCAACAGTATGAGAATGACACTGGTACTGCAAAATACTGAAATTAAGACTTGCAGGACTTCTTTACTACAGTCTATCTTTCACCTACACTCTGAAGTTCAGACACTTGCTATTAAGTTCATTGCTCTACCTAAAAGACTAATTTCATACACTGCTAAGGAGATGGCCCTCAGGAAAGATGGGGAACTTGAGCCTTGTTAACATAAAATAAAATACATTTCTACAAGATCTGCCAAAGCTTGAGAAATTAACAAACATGAATAAATTGGGCATTATTAGTCACTATTTGAAAATAACTGCAATTTGGGCTTGAGATAGCTTATTTGGCTTGCTAGAAGTTACCTTGTACTCATTGAATCCAAAATTAGAGAGCATCTTCAAAGATGTCCTTTCTCCCCTCATCCAAATGACAAGATTTACAGTGACAGGGTAGTTCAGTGATTTGGGCATAAAAGATCTGATTCACTGTCTCCTTTATAGAGGTGCTCACTTCCTCCTCAGGAAAGCCAGTATTTAGTATTTCTCTTTTTCACGCGGAATAGAAGTTTTTCATATTGTGGAATGTTATGGCAATGGTCACTATAAAAACATATGCGTATGCACATTAGAGATTCTGTACTCAGTGTAACTAACATTTCCTGATTTTTCAGAGCAAGATGCTCAAGCTTGAGACTGACTGAACTGAACATTTCACTGTGTAAACACTAAAGGGAACTGGGAGAAATTCTAGGGTCATTGATTAGGGACAAAATAGGAGAACACTTGGACAGGTGCAGACTGGTCAAAGACAACCAGGACATTTATAAAGGGGAAGCCATGCTTGTCAAATGCTATTAACTTGTTTGAGGAGGTGACAATGAGAACTGACAGGGGTGAAGCAACAAACATAATCTGCTTGGACGTCAAGATGGTTTTTGATACTGGTACACTGAAGACCAGATACAGGGTTAGTAAGCACGATAAAGTGACTGATAGAATGTTTCTAAAATATCTTAGACCCAATCCTGTTGACATACCACAACAAAATATGAGAGTAGATGTACAAAAATGATAAATATAAATTAAATTGGTAGATATTTTCACACTAAAAAAAAGAGGATGAATGAATCAAAATGTTTGTGCAGGGCAGAAATAAAAAAAGCACAGGGGTGGGAGAGGAAAAGAAGTGGCCAGTTCATATGTGGCCATAAGCTATGAAAATTAGCTTAGGAAAGATCACTGTAGAAGAGATGAGCAGAGATACCGGACATATCCCTCTGTAGCTGTCTATATCTGTCCTTAACTTTGTTACAGACAGGAAGTAGTTGGAGGGAACAAATGCTTTTAAGTACATGCTGGATGTCTACAGGGAGAAAGGCTCATAACAATTTCTCATTGAAAAAGGCAAAATTGAGGGTTTATTTCTCCCTAAATAAGAATTAATGAGGAAATAGTAAGTAGTCTTGTTCTTGATTCCTTCTTCTTGCTTTTTCTTTTGATGGATAATAGAAATAAAAGTGTAAAGGATTCTTGATCATCTTTCTGTACCATCACTTCTCTGGGTGTGTTCACATTCTGTTTTGTACAGCAGTATTTGCCTTTCATCACTTTCCATTTGCTAAAGGAAGTAGCAATATTACTAAAAATACTAAAATACTAGAATATTTAACAAATAGGTGCCACCTATAATAGGTTTCAGCTGCAAAAAACGTTAGTGAAGCTACTTTCAAGACAAAATTTGTAGCTGGAGTGAATAACTATATGAAAAAAAATTGAGGTAACAATCACAGAATCATAGATAGTTTGGGTTGGGATCTTAAATATCATCTAGTTTCAACCCCACTGCCATGGGTACACTTTCCAAGAGACTGAGCTGCTCAAAGCCCATCCACTTTCAGGGCTGGTGTGTCCACAATTTCTCTGGGTAACCTGTTCCAGTATCTTACCACCTTCACAGTAAAGATTTTTTTCCTAATATCTAATCTAAATCTACCCTTTTCTAGTTTAAAGCCATTGCTCCTTGTCCTCTCACCCCATGCCCTTGTAAAAAGTCCTCTGATCAGATGATCTGTATGATCTCCCTGGAACTTTCTCTTCTCCAGGATGAAAAATTCTAACTCTCTCAGCTTGTCTTCATAGGAGAGGTGCTCCAGCCTTCTGAGCATCTTCATGGCCCTCCTCTGCACTTGCACCAGCAGGTCCTTATCCTTCTTATTCTGGGGGCCCCAGATCTGAATTCAGTACTCTAGATGGGGTTTTGTGAGAGTGTAGCAGAGGGGGAGAATAATTTGCCTTGATGTGCTGGACACACTTTTTTTGATGAAGCCCAGCATACGGGTTGGCTTTCTGGGCTGCAAACACAGACTACCAGATCATGCTGATCTTCCCATCAATCCCCACTAGTCTTTCTCCTCAGGGCTGCTCTCAATCTAGTTTCTACCCAGCCTGTATTTGTATTTGGGATTGCGCTGACCCAGGTGCAGAAGGTTACAATTGGCCTTGTTGAACCTCATGAGGTTCTCACAGGCCCACCTTTCAAGCTTGTCAAGGTCCCTCTGGATGGTATCTTTTCCCTTCAGCGTGTTAACCATATCACACAGCTTGGTGTCATCACCTTGCTCAGTGTGTACTCAGTCTGCCTGTCCATGTCACCAACAAAGATACTGAACACTGGTTGTTCCAGTACTGATGCCTGAGGACCACCACTGGTCACTGGTCTCCATTTTAGACATCAAGCTGTTGACTACAACTCTTTGAGTGTGACCATCCAGCCAATTTCTTCTCCACCAAGTGGTCCATTCATTCAATCCATGCCTCTCCAGCTTAGACACAAGGATATCATGCAAAACAGTATCAAATGCTTTGCATGAATCTAGGTAGATTATGTCAGTTGCTCTTTCCTTATCCACCAGTGTTGTAAGTCCATCATAGAAGATCATCAAATTTGTTAGGCATGGACCTTAGTGAAACCATGTCTCTGTCACAAATCACCTCCTTATTTTCCATGTGCCTTAATTTCCCGGATGATCAGCTCCATGATCTTGCCAGGCATATAGGTGAGACTGAGCATCCTGCAGTTGCTGAGTCTTCCCTTCTTTCCTTAAAAAGGTGGGTTATCTTTCCTTTTTTCCAGTCACTGGGAACTTTACCAGACTGCTGTGATAAGACACATGAGATCTTTCCATTCAATCATGTATTTTGCATTTCCAGAGTGCTGCACAAACTTACAATATGCTTAGTTTTTAGAGAATTGATTCATTACAGGCATAGAGCAAAATATTCCAGTGTGAGTCGTGAAAGCGTGTATTACTGGTGTGTAATAACCATGTGCAATACCAAAAAGCATCTAATGAGAATACCTAAATCTTGACTGATAAATTATTTTGGGCTTTCTTTGCTAGGCATTTAGAAATGCTTTTTTTGTTTCTTTTTTTTTTTTTTTTTTTGTCAAAATATATTTCCCTATTTTAAACTTTTAAAACAAGGAACAGTTTTGTAACATATCCTTTAAATGAGTGAATTAATTTTATTGTTTTTACATTTAAAACCTTATGTTCTAGATCAAAATGGCCATCAAATTGTTATCATTTAATTCAGAAAAGAGAGGCAGAGAATACTGATCAGAAAGCTGATCTGTAAGTAAGAAGCAGGAACAGCCCTTTATAATTAAATAATTACTACAACACATACAGTTCCTGTTTTGAAAAGAAATGCAGTGGATCAAGAATGCAGAAATGATGTGAAGCTCAGATGCATGATGGTGGTATATCAAGTCTTCAAGAGAGGGCTGAGCTAATTTTTTATCCGCTCACTGAGATGCATAATTTGGAGATCTAGTTCTAAGCAGCTCTGCAACTGCTCTCCATCTTTACTGAAAAGCCTTATTTCTGCATTTAAGTTTTGTGAGTAGAACACAAAAGAAAGGTTAATATTGGGAAGAAATTTGTTTTTTTGTAGGTTTTCTGTTGAGAGAGAAATTTGGGCTGTGATGATGGCTTAAGTGGCTAAGTGTGCCAGAAAATGAACACTACCAGAAAATAGAGCTAGAGTCTTATTCTCATTTATTTAATGTTTTTTATGTTCTAAGAATCAGCCTGTTTGAAGCAGTTTGAATATCAAATCTGAATAATCAAAGTGTCATAGTGGGAAATAGGCTAACGTTTTGGGACACAGGGAAATGTAGCCCCAAATTTATTTATTTGTTTGTTTAGCCCTTTCATCATCACAACTTTGATGTATTTTGGTTTATATTATTTGAAACAGTTGAAGTATACTTGCCACACTACCTCAAACATAAAATAAGTATATTTTTTAATATGTAAACTAATGCAAACTGGAATAAAACAGGAAGATAAAAAGGTAAACTTGTGAAATAAAGTATATCATGCATTTATATATTTCTATGAATTTTCTTAACAAACTGAATATTTTAAATGCTGAAAAAAGACAAGCAAATTAATAATATCTTTGTAATATACATGTTGTTATATTTCATGCCTGATTCATTTGAAAATATAGATTAATCTGCAAACAGTTTAGAGAGGTGAACTATTGAATTGAGTCCTATAAGATTTAGGATTTGTCATCTTTTAAAGTTGACACCCAGTGAGAGCTTGTCAATTACAAAGAAGTGAAATGAAGTGAAAATAAGCCTCGTCTTCATCTTCTTGTTATATGCTTGGTTGGTTATAGAGAGACATCATTTACAAGCTGAGAATAATTACTTGCAACATATTTTTCCCTTTAAAATAAATTATTTATTATTTTATCTCACTTCATTATGATATAGCAGTTACTGTAATTTCCTAATCGCATAACCAAAGTAGTCTTTCAATACTTATGTGGCCATCAGAAATGTAAGTTTGTTTGGGTTAAAATGCAGAACACTGTTTAGGGTAGGATTTCTTTTCTCAAAAGTTACTAATCCTCTTGTAATGTGTTATACAGAATTTCTTCACTTTATAAATCTACACCAGCACATAATTTAGCAAATGTACATGTGATACAGAGAGAATATCAACAATATAAACCTTTTTTATTTACAGACAAACACATCAGCATTCTCTTCCAGGTTAAACGTGTATTATGCTATCAATCTCTTGCTTATAAATCTGATTTTTGTAAAGCCCATTCTTGTAATCCTTTCCATAGGCTGTAACGCAACCTTTCTTATGTGGTTTTCTCCAACTGAAGTAAGTTAACGCTTCTTCAATTATGAGTTTTATTCAGTATAATTAAATCTTAGAGCAGTTCTGTATGCATATAACTTGTGTCATCCTGCCTGCTTTGCATTCATCGTTCCTACAGTTCATAAATTTGTGTTAAATACTATTTTGCCAAAATCCACAAGCTGTTTTAGAAGAAAATTTATTTGATTTTGTTTTCTTTTAAATAAAGATAAAATGGACATATTCAGCAACTCCCCGCTCAAGTGTTACCTTTGATTTTTAACTGGAGACCTGAGCTGCTTTGCTTTCTTGCTTTTCATAATTTTCTATCATTACCAACTGAAAAACAGACAGGCCAGATGATTCATCTATGGTGCTAAACAAGCCAGTAGTTCAGCTTGAACTAGGAGTCATCTCTCAGCTCAGAGGCTTGTGCCCAGACCACTCTGCTCCCTAACATGAGACACTGCAGAAGTGCTGCTTAGGAAAATGTCACAGCCTCTTCCTGAATGGGAACGGATAGCTCATGCCAGTCATTTTACTCATAAATGTACGCAGTACTTAATGAACACATAAGCAAAATATCAGATGTCAGTTATTACTACCAGTTTTTAGAGGATATTTACCTTTTTTCTCCATGCAGTTAATTTTCTTTGTTAGTTCAACTGGATAATTCACTTGTGCGTCATGCTTGTGCTAGCTGATGCACAAAGCAAATCTTATAACACCTCTTGTATTATTTCAATTTTATCTTACAATACTTGTGCTATTCCACAGTGCAATTCAGTTATGCTATTTAAATGTGCATTAGAATATTTCCTTTTTATTGCAGAAGAATGCTTTGATCTATCAAAAAGTTTAATTGCATTTCATGCAATAGTTCCTATTTGTAATTAGGTATATGTGTGGCAGTTGCTAAGTTTTTCTTTCATGTACTTCAATTCATTTTAGAAACAAATTTTCTGTTATACCATCACGTATTGCCCAGAATCTGGAACTGCACATATATATCTGATTTCCCCAGTTGTCTGTGAAGTGTTTTGGCAACTAGCTTTTGCTTATTTTAATTATTCCCTTCCTATTTGTGACAGATAAATGTATGGTTTTATTTAACTCTGTTATATTTCTGGCTGTAAATAAGGTAAGAAAGACCAATCTAAAGACCAACATAACTGATAGCAACAGTATATTACAGTCTGTAGCATCCCTTATTTTTTTTTATTGTTGTTGTTGTTAGTTTTTAAATAAAACCTGAAAAAGGAAGATCATTTAGTAAAGAATTGCGGGAGATTGACAGACAAGCAATAGGTAATTTGGAGTTTAACCCTCGGGCTGACATTATAACATTCTTACCTTACCTAGTAGCATGCCATTTCACATGGGGTCTCATAGAAGTAAAACTGCTTGAGGAAGAAGGAACAAAAATATTGGAAGATAGCATTTTGGCAATCTAGAGATTAATGATATATAGCATATTACTAGGAATATAGAAATACTCTCTGCAAAGCATAAATGATTACTGAGCTTCAAATGGGCTCTGAAAAATATTCTGTTGAATTGAGATTTTATTCTGTCATATCACACTCCTCTCCATACTTGTCATCCTTCGTCCCCTGCTAGAAAATTCTATTGATCTCTCCTTAGCAGATTGCAAAAAGTGTGGCAAATTGAAGCATATTTGAATGCCTAGATAAATGACATTTGTTTAAACGTCATTTAAGTGGCAAAATAAAGTTAAAACTACTGATTGGTCACACTTAATATTTCTTTCACTACTTTTTTTTTTTATTTATTTTTCTGGTACCTATGGTATGGCATTCTTTTTTGCTAGCTTTTTACTCAGCTTTTCTTGAAGTGCTTTCTTCTTCTTGCTTTTCTTCTGTTCATTTATGTTCATACTTTCCTTTTCCCTGTATACTTTCTTACTTCTATGTTTCAATGACTATGACCAAAATTTACTTTCTAAATCCAAACCATTTATCATCTGGAATCTTCATGCCTCTTTGTGGCTGCTCAGCCATTATTTCAAACAAAGCTGTTTGTTAGTTGAATAAGGTGTGGAAGAAAAGTGGAATAAAAAAAAAATGGAAGCACACTCAACAGAATCTGCGAATAAAGAAGCACAACTGGCATAGATTCTATGATTCCATGATTCTGTGATTCTATGATAGATGGCATGAAGGGGAATCCCAGGGTTTAACAATCAGTGCCTTTGGTAGATGGATGTATATGGAATTTTATGGGCTCTGGCATATCTTAGTATATTTTTAGAATATTATTCCTGCAGGTCCAAAGTATTATGTAAATCAGCAGGACTACATTAACCTCTCTTATCAGCTGTACTTGGGCTTACTCAAAAGAAGGAAGTTGTTCCCAAATTGCAGCTTGCTTGATAAAAAATACCTTAACAATGCTATATATCTCTGTCTTCTGTTAAAAAAGTATTTAGATTAAGAGAGAACAGTCTGTGTTGTGGCAGCTGAGCATGCAACTGGGTTCAGACAGTAGTCAGAGAAACTGGCTTCTCAACATAGTTCTGAGAAGTAGGCATCAGGCTGAACTGTGGTGGTCAGTGGTTTACTAACTTATTAGTCAGCTGGCTTATTTGCTAACATGCTAACATGCTCAGGACTGACTCTTGACATCAGAACAAAGAGGCAGGATGAAATACCACCAGAAGTTACATGATATGTATGATGAATAAATAAATGGCCCATTACAAATACCACTGCTTTAGTGGCTGCTGTGCTGGACAAAAGAAAGATCAGGAAATCTCCAGTCTTACTTCTAACAAGACCTGTATTTAGGGCATTAACCTATTAGGGCTTTAATTTATTAGGGCATTAATGCTGAAAAAGAAAATTTTGCAGGTTTATGAACAAAATTTATGTCAGAGCCAAGGACTCAAAGGAAGGTGATCAGATTTTTTTTTTTAGCAAAAAGGTCTTGTGAAAAAGTTGCTTAACCTTTTGTTGCCAAGGGAAATCAGAAAAACTTTCCTCCAGCTGTAGAGAACATAAAGTTCTCTTCAGTATTATTTAACTTCTGCATCATTTTTTTAATTAAAAAAAAAGTTCCATGCCTTTTCTATATTTTTTCTTTTGTATTTCTGTTGATAATTTCTGAGCAGTCCAACATTTTCCTCCAGAAACTCAAACTAATATCTTTTGTTGCAATGTATTAGATGCTGTTGGTGAGCTAGGGGCACTAAAGCTTTTCCCTCCCTCCCCAAAACCTGGTTCAAGATACAAAAACCAGCATCAGTAATAAATCGAAATATGAGCAGCATGAGAAGAAATGGAAGCAATTCCAAAACAAATACAGTTTTTTCATCCAGCAGAATATTTTTCATCTGATTTTGTTGAAATAAGGATTAAGAATTAGAATTTTACATAGAAAATTCAATCAAATAATGTGAGTGAAGCACATAGAAATGAGAAAGTTCTAAGTGTGATGTGAATACACAATGTAGTTCCCATGCACCAGTGATAATAATAAAGAGGACAAAGATTGTTTACTGTTTCTTTTTTGAAGTGAAGTGAAATTTACTGTGTAAAATTGTTTATCTATTCTGTAAAAAAATATGTTTCAAATTGTTAAAATGTGTTTCACATATGAGCATATATTTATAAGCTTTTTCCAGCCCCTTAAATTTTCTTTTCCAAAATTGCAGATTAGGCTACTCAAATACCTATAAATTCATGCAAGTATTATTTACTTCTTGATTGAAAAGCACAAAGTCATTTCTATTTATGAACATTTTCTTGTAATGTGACCTGGCATTTCTCATCACTACCACTTGCAGTCTAGTCTTATAAAATTTAATGTATGTCAAAAATGAGCACAGTATGAAAAATAAATAGATAAAAGAGGAATCTTTTACATGTTAAAAATGTTGTAGAAATATCTTTTAAAGTTAAAATCCCTGTGGAGAAAAATAGTTTGGTTTCGACCAAAAGAAGTACCTCCTAAAGACATATGGCTGAGGGAAATCTTGGAATTTTCAGCCTTTTGAAAAAAGTAGACTTAATTTGTATGTTCTCTCAGACTATGCTTCATCTTTATTAGAGAAATCCTTCCTTTCCAATGGTTTTAGGCAGATTAACTGGCCTAATTGGACCTAAGCTGCTGTGAAGAGGGAGGAAAAAAAGGTGGAGGCACAGGCTCTCCAAGTCCTCAAGTCACATCCTCCTGGTTGACTGGTCTGCTTAGCCAAGCTGAAACTGGTCTTATTGTCATGTTGGGTGCATTAATTGGAGTGCAGACTAATTTACGAGAATGCTTTAGTGCCCTTTAAAAGGTGATTTAAAATTCAAAGTGATGGAAATTGTATAAAAGCATGCTGATCTGTTCATTACCCAGAATTCAGTTTGACATTTCCTCTATTTATCTGTTTTTATTGTTTAAGTTTACTGTGAAAGAGTTAAGAGACTGCAACAAGACATGATATTCTCTGGATTGGTTGATATCCCCCACTCCTTTTTTTAAACACAGAGAATGCAGTGAAAGTAAATTGGTTAAGCTGAAAAATGTCTTGTTTGGGGATGATAAATTAAGGAATACATTTAGATCATGCAATGTAATAATAGTTACATCAATAGCTTTCCCTTCTTTCCATTAAATACATGAAAATACCCTCTCTGGAACATTCTTACCAACTAGAGACATTAGCACCTCATTAACCCAGACTTGAATATAATGGTAATGAGGATAGTGAATTTACATTTTCCAACCAAAAGGACACGAATACAAAATAATGCACTGGTTTTAAAAACTGTATAGGTATAGCTATATTCATTCCTTTAGTCACCTCACCTGTGTTCATGGACGAAGAATGGTTTCTGCCAGCAATGCAAGGCAGCTCTCCATAACACTGAAAAGCAGGACAAAAAGAGTATTAGTCATATGAATTTCCAGAAGAAGCCTTAAGTGGATTTATAACAAAAAATATACAAATTAGACTCATATAGGCAAGGTAATAAACCTGAAAATCTCCAGGGAAATTTGAATGATGGACTATAGGAAATCACAACTGGGATCCTTATTCTGCATTTTACTCAAAGGCAGCAAATAGATTTTAGTCCTAATAAAAAGCAAATTATTCTTTCCTGAAATGAAAGTAAGTAATGCTATTCTGAAGTGTACTGTACTTGCCTGTACCAGAAGCTGGTAATACTGGCTAAGACTAATCCAAAATGCCTAGTAGCCTGTGCTATTCCCCAAAACATTTAGATGCAAAGCCAGGAAAACATACTTTTGTTTGGAAGTTGCCTCCTGTTACTTCTCTGATCAAGAAAGATTTTGTGGCAAGTCTCTTCTGCAGTAATTAGCACATTTGGATTGCAAGTGACCCTCTACCCGATTAATGTCTTCAAGGCCATTGTCTTCAGTGAATTTGTGAGGAAAAGGCAGGAGAGGAAGCTGGGCATGGCATGTCTTCATTCTGCACGTATCTAAACTACCTGCATTACTGGAAATGAATGAAGCACACAACATTTCTCTCTTATGTTGCACAGAACACAGAAAAAAGGTTCTACCTTTCTGTATGCCACTCAATCCTTTCAAACTTTGGGTTAATGAACAGGTGCACTTCAAGGGTGAGCTGTAAAAGTAACTCTTCTTTAAGCGTTGCTTTTGTCTTTTTTTCTGGAGCTGTAACTTTTTCAGGTTGAACTGTGAGATCAAATCCAGTTCTTTGATACTGTGTTTGTGTCAAGTTTGTGGCACTACATTCATGTATCATAGCAAGGCAGAGGCTGACTTACAGATTCCTTCGTGCCAGTAGCCGTACATCTGCAACGAATAAAATGAGGATATTCAGATCCTCAGATGAGTTCCTAGCCCGACTGCCATCGTCAATTGTAAAAGTGGTTGTGTGAATATTTAAAAAAAAGTATGGAACCCCATTGTTTCATAGTATGGAACTCATCAATTTTCATTTTAAAGGGTGAACACTGAAGCCCTGGCCTCGGTGTTAGCTGAATCAAGTTAGTGTTTGTACTGTGTACTATAAGATTTCTTCTGTCCTCCTGGCATAGCTGTCTTTTGGCCATTTCAACTATATTTCACTTGAGGAATTTGTATATAAGGAAATCTACTGGAATTGGTTTTGGTTTAATAGAACAAAATATTTGGGTTTATTTACTGAAAATCTTTGAAACTCTGCCACACTTCATAGCTTAAGATAACGTTGCTTAACATAGTGTTGGTTTTCTTAAAAACAAGTTTTATATGTATTTATTTCTCTATTTCATTTTATCCTCTGTTAAAGAAGAAAATATTTAGCATGGTAACCTGGACTACATAAAATATGTATCATTTGTTCTAAGAGTCATGGTGATGTGTAATGAAATCTGTCCCTGTATTCATACCGTGCAATGTGGTCTCATTGCTAGTTGTGCAAGATTACCTTTGGGCAAAAAGCAAAGCATTAGAGGAAGCCTAAACATTTGATTAGTTGTAATAACATACACTGAAGACAGACAGTCTGTATGACAGGTTGTCTTGTATGAAAGAATTGGCTTCTTAACACACTCTACTTCTATTATCACGTTCGATAACAAAAAGAATACATGCAGAGTGCATCTCAACGAATGCCTCAGCTTCTGTTATGCAAACAACACACACTGATTGTCTTTTCAGCCCAATAAGGTTTATAAGAAAGGAGGGACCAAGGACTGATAAAAACCAGTATTGCAACTTAAGACCAGTGCATGTTCCAATAGTAAGAAATTAAGGTAAGAAAAATGTGATAAATAGATGCATTTAGAGAGGTGTTGAATACACTGAAAAAATTAGTGAAGTAATTCAGTCAGATAGTTATTTACTGAATTCTCTATGTGAAAGTTATATATTAGCTAACCATGCGATCTTGAATATGAATTCAGCTTTATGCTCCAGCATAAGTAGGCACAGCTCACATGCCTAGTGTGTAACAAACCAATGAACAATTCCAGTGCCTTGCAAGATTTGCTGTGGACCTCAACAGGGTCAGGAATTTGCCTGGTGTGTCTTCCATTTGCATGAAGGCTTAGCATAAACTGTTTTCACTCACACAGTGTTAAACTTGGGAATTTTTTGCAGCTGTTTGACCAAGTGGTAAATAGCCCTATGTCATGGCTTAAGTCCAGGCTGTAAATCAGAACCACGCAGTATACACTCCTCCACCCTTTCTTCTTCCCCGGCTCCCGGAGGGACGGGGAGGAGAATCAAAAGAAGGTAACTCCCACGGGTTGAGAGAAGAACAGCCCAGTAACTAAGGTATAATACAAATCACTACTGCTACCACCAATAAGAGTAATGATAAGGGAAATAGCAAGGGAAGAGAATACAATACCACCCATTGAAACCCAGCCCGACTGGGCAGTGAACCAGCCCTTCTGGGTAACTCCCAGTTACATCCTGAGCATGAAGTGCTGTGGTATGGAATACCTCTTTGGCTAGTTTGGGTCAGGTGTCCTGTCTCTGCTTCCTCCTGGCTTCCCCTCCTCCCTGGCAGTGCATGAGAATCAGAAAGTCCTTGGTTAGACTAAACATTTGAGCAGTAACTAAAAACATCTGTGCTATCAGCACTGTTCCCAGGCTGAAAGTCAAGAAACACAGCACTGCACCAGCTACTAAGAAGGAGAAAAAAAGATGACTGCTACTGCTGAACCAAGGACAACCTACCTCTACATTTTCACCTGAACAGATTGAAAACTGGGGAGTACAGTATGTCAACATTTGCCATGAAGCACTTCCACAAACCATGTCCTTTTTTCACATAATTCTACAGAGCTAGCTTACAAAGAAGCTAGCCTGGCGTTTATGCTTTATTGCACTCTGTGGGAGTCAAACCCTAGGACACATGGCTGATGCAGCTAAGGGGCACTAAGAATTACTGTATGAGAATTAGAAATGGAGGAATCTTCCCCTCTCAGTGCAGCACAAAGTCAACTCCACCACACTGATGTTACAGCCAGTTGTTCAAACTAGCGCACTGCATGGTGGTGTGGGAAAGTACCAGATGAGTTGATTTAGCCACAGACAGTTGGCACGCCAGCTCTGCTTCCAGAGCCCTTACCCTGAGTTGAATTGCAGAACTGAGAACTCAGAGTACCTGCTTAGCTCTTCACATTTTGGACTTTGCCTTTACCTTGCTAATCTCTCTTCCAGGAGTCCATCTACATTCAAGGACAGCTGATAGGAGCTCTTGAACTTTTTTTCTAAAAAATGTGTCTGCTTAGCACTCAGAGTGCTAAGGACAGCACCTGAAGATTCATGCTACTGGAGACTATCAAGGGAATGAAAACGGTAATGCCTGTAAATTGTGAGAACATGACCATAATTGAAGGAATGGGATTTCTTCAACCAGGTAGAAAACCTAGAAGGCTGGTGCAGGAACAGAAGAACTATCTGTTCACAATGTCTTTTGTAGAAAGGGTAAGAAGTAAAGGGCTTAAATTCATTAACACCCCCCCCCCCCCAAAATCCCCCAGTTCACTAGCTTCAAAGAAACTTTCCAGTAGTAGAGATAGTGAAGATCTGGAGAAGATTGCCAGGGGAACTTTCAAGAAGTTCTGTCTCTGATATTTTTTGAGAATGGTTTTGACAACTCTCAAGAATAACACAGGTATATTTATCTAAGGCAGAGGGTGAACTAGATGACTCCTTGAGTCCCTTTAGCCTTACTTTTCAACCATTCTGTGATTTTAAAATAGTCAGTAGACAAATAAAAATTAATAATTTAATTCATGAAGAGAATCAATTTACTGAACACAATGTAATGTGATATTTCAGAATATGGGAAGTAAACCAGCTTGTTGTATGTTTAGTGACAATGACCAGTTGATGATGAAGTACAATTCATGGTAAATCACTTGGAAAGTAAAAAAAAAATATTCAGGACATCCATAGTTTTAAATGTTTTATTATATCTTACAAAGAAAACATTATAGAAAAAGAACAGAGTATCTGATATTCAGGGTCTCAAGGTTGCCTTTTACAAAACCTACTCAGACAGCCTGTGCTCCCTAAGAACAGCTTTTGCTATGAAATTACATAGTTCTCAGTTTCAGCTGTAAAGTAAATTGTCTTCTTTTAAAAATAAGGTTACTAAATATTGATCACTTACTACCAAAAAGATTAATGCAATTAAAAAATACATTACCTCACACCATGCAGTCTACTATTTTTACACATGCTTGATCATACATATTAAAATACTTAATAAAATAGCAACATCACTTAAAAGATGAAGAAATTTATTAAAATAATTTTACTGACAAAACGACATATAGTAGGAGACCACAACATCAGAAATAGCATTCAGAAATTCATCCTTGATTTCTTACTGTAGTACTTATCTTCAAGCATGTGCAGGACTTCATTGTGCACTATGAAAGATAGATGCTAAGCATATCAGGTACAGTACTGAAAAAAACAGAGGTGACTACAATCAGGAAAGCATTGGAATGTAGAGTCAGTGACTAATACAATTTGACTACACATGAAAAAACCTCTAATCTTCAGTACTTTATTTCTTATAGAAATGGAAATCTAATAACTAGTTTACTGAAAAAACAATAACAGAGGACAGCACTTATCAGCAATATTAGTAATACCCCTTTATGAGACTAAAATCAGTAAAAAGTTTAATAATTTATACAAAAATTTACTGAAAGTCCATTAAAAATATTTACATACCGTGACAGATTTCCAATAGCTGCTATATTTTGGAAAACCTGTCTTTGTAGGCTGTTTCAGGTTATTTGCTGTTAATTTCTACATCAATGGGACTACATCATTCATTCTGAAAGCACTTGGAAAATGAGGTTTTGTAAATGTTTGACATATTATGTTGGTTCTGGCCATGGAAGACCTTAAAGCTTGACAAGTGACATAATACTAAGAGGTTATGTTTTGTGCCAAAAAATAGCAAGTGCTATGTTCATCTTGAAGGAACATAATACCTGCTTTAGTAGCACCTTTTTTAACAACCACACAAAAAAAAAATCATAAATATATCTTTTTTACCACTATGATTGCATAGACATCAGACACAGCAAACAACAGTACAGTTAAAACTGACAGTACTCAGATGAACAGTACTCTTGAAATGTACCAGGGTGTCATCACTAAAATATTTAAACCCCAGCACAAAAGGCTTGATTCAAATGAAGCATGTTTTAACATCAATAATACAAAGGTTAAAGTTAGAGGCACTGCAAAGCTGTAATACTGCTACTTAAATTATGTGAAGAGAATTTAATTCAAACCCCACAGAAATTATTGGAAGGGCAAAATGTAGCTCGTGTAGCATTTATCCCAATTAGCTGAATTAGTAATGCATATATATGGACATATTTAAAATACTACAATATTTGAAGGGAATCTGGGAAGATGCTTAAAGTGTTTTGATAAAGTAAGCAGGGACAGATTACCATGGAAAATTTTTTGACAAAAAGGTTTTCCACTTTTTATTTTAAACTGGAAAATTAATTGAAACATCAAAAAAAAAAGAAAAAATAAGCCCCCCCCGCCCAAAAAAAAAAACCACAAAAACCCCACCACAAAACCCCCCCAAACAAACCCCCAAAACTAAACAAAACAAAAGAACAGAGGACAGAATGGCAAAATCCAGAAAATTATACAGTGTATACATTATTTATTAGAATGATATGATGTTACTTACATACGGTTTTTGCTGTTAGGGCACCTACTGAAGTTTCTGAGGTTTTACAACTGAAAGTTATGGTGATTATAATTTAAGAAAAACCTGTAGAAGGAAAATAAAAATGAAATAAATTTGCTCTTCCTGGTCTTTGAGTTGTTTTTCTGAATTCAGAAGATTTTAAATTTTATATACTAGTACTGGTAGGATAAAAAGCAGAGCCAAAGATGGTGAAAAAGTAATTTTTCAATTAAATAATACCTTTCAAGAATTTCTAGATTAGTTCCATCTTTGGAAAAACTATTACTTTTAGATGAAGAGGTTCTTCCCCTGCACAAGAACTACTAGTTTAATCAACTTTGGTCCAAAACACATTTGGTACAGCAGAAAGTCTCCTGACTATATTGTTCCCATCAGAAAGGGTTCAATTTTAAAATCTGGCAGGATAGAACTATGAATGCCGGTTTATGCACGACCGTTGAATGTTCTAAGGATGGAGTAACTGGCTGTACTACAGAGGCAGGTAGAGCTGAATGTAATGGTAGTTGAGTTGATTGCATACTATAGGAACACCTTCCATGACAGTGTAAAATGGTCAGTAAATCTGGGCAAACATGAGGTTGTATGTATCATACAGAACATGTCCAGAGATCAAAACATTAGAAATGGGTTCCAACCCTGTTTATACAGGGGTTGTACAGTTAAACTGTTACATTGGAACTAGTCATCCATTTAGGGAAATCAAAAAGTTACTTTGAGCTACCTCTTTCACCAAGTCTTCTGTCTCCTGAAAATCCCAAACAAGTACAAGGCATAGGATCATAGAATCCACTAGGTCAGAAAAGACCTTTGAGATCATCAAGACAAGTGAATTTTGCTTAATACTCTGTAATCTGTGGCCTCTTTTGAAATCAGACTCTGTAGCTAGTTACGATCAGAACTTTCATCTAGCTCCAAAACCTACCAAAAATCTCAATTTTGACAAAACTGATTATAATCTGTCTTGCTGGAAAATGTGTGAGTGGCACTAATGTTCATTTCTTAGGCTACATTGAAGGGAAGCTGCTAATAATGAATATTCCCATCATGTTTCTTAGTGTCAGATGCTTAAAATTTGCCAAAATGTGATTTTAAATTTCTTCTACAGGCAAAAATGTATCTGAAGACATTTTCTGCTAAAATGTTAGATATTTCCAAGCAACTGGATTTTTTTTCATTAGCCTTTCTTTATCTCATTTTAATTGTAAAAAAAAAAAAAAAAAAGCTGCTGATGTTTGATTTAATTTCAGTTTTCACAATTGCATCTCTTAAATGATTAATTGAAGCTGATCATCTTTTTACAGTAAAGAACTTGAATACTTACTAGGTTCTTAGATGTAACAGGAAGCAATAAGCACAGGAAGTTGAAAAGAGCTGCAAATGGGCCAGGCATCCTCATACAAGCAAGAGTTATTCATTGGTCTTGGCATAGACTATAGCAGCCTAGGCACTGCTTTACTATATGCTAAATGGCTGTTGACCCACAGTGTCATTTGGCAACTAGCATTGTGCATTCTGCCACTATCTTTTCTGTCTCCAATGACTCCTCTTTCTAGGGTGAGTTGACTGTCCTTATTGCCCAAAAGAAGGACAGAAAGCCCAAGAATCAGTTCTCAGGAGTTTAAAGCATATTTTTAATAGTAATTTTAAATATTAAAACATATATTTTAATGCAAGAAGAAAAGATGTTTAACATGAATAATATTTAGGATAGGAAATGATTAATTGAAATAAATTATCCTTTTCAGCTCCATAAATTCAGTATAGTAGCCTGCAGTAAAAATAAGCTCTGAGTTGATTTGTAATGTATGGAAGCAATTAAGTGGTTTTCTTCATGTAGTAGGTATTGAGAGAAGATTTTCTAAATTTTTGTATATAAATAAATGTATCAGACCTGACAGATTTTATCAAAAGTTTGTACAAATATGTAAGTTACAGCTGCACTGGTAAAGAGTATGAGCAGAAGTGAAATATTACATAGTCCAGTTACAGAAACACCTTGAAGAAGGTAGG
This sequence comes from Pezoporus occidentalis, assembly GCF_034315485.1. Taxonomy (NCBI): domain Eukaryota; kingdom Metazoa; phylum Chordata; class Aves; order Psittaciformes; family Psittacidae; genus Pezoporus; species Pezoporus occidentalis. The sequence goes on along the minus strand of NW_026913964.1, from coordinate 5,838,231 downwards.
ATATGCTGTATAGTTGTCCATTCAGATGCAGAAACACCTTGAAAAAAATGCTCATGGTCCACACAGTGGGTTTTGCCTACATTATTGCAAGACAATTAACTAATTTTTATCTTTTTATTCTACATTCACAGATGTAAAATACAGTCTAACATTTTGTGTATCTTGGTCACAGATCTAGTCCAGGTGAAATTCTTAAGACAGGAAACAATAAGGAAATAATAATATTTCTACTTGTTGTCCATTCTATTCCAAGTCATCTGTCTCCCAATGTCCAGCTGTAACTCAGAATTTTAAATCCAAAACTCATAATAAATTAATTACCAACTGCAAAAGTAAGATTGCTGACTTCTACTGGTTAATGTTGGCTGGGAAGATAATGGTAGCATTCTAAACTGAAAGAGGTTATAAACGTTTTACTAATATTTCCTAAATGATTGCAAAATGTCGCTATGCACTTTAATAGCACTTTATAAAAGACATTATAAACTGTAATATCAAAGCATTTTCGAAAAATTCTATTTTTAAGACCTTAAGAAGAGTGAGTTAAAACAAGATAAACTACATCTTGTTCTGCAGACACTCTAGTATGTGACTAGTCAATTGAACAGTCAGTGGGTAAAGGTATGGACATGCATAAATGTTTATAGGGAAAAGGAGACAAACATACCACAAAATTCCATTAAGACAATAGGGTGGATTAAATTGTTTGGGAATTACTTCATTGCATCTGCACAACTTTTTAGAGAAGAAACATAATTGAAATCTTGATATGAAATATAATTAGAAGACTGTATTTGTAATTCTTTAGTATACAGGCATACAGCCTGTTATTTGCACTTGAGGATAATAAAATGTAACAGAATATATAGCTACCAACATCAGATAATAGTGACGTTGTAGTATCTAGGTACAACCTTCAAGCTTGAATCCCAATGGTGAATGAGCTTATGAGAACCACTCTGCCTGGAACTGCTTTGCTGCTCTTATAGCAATGTTACTCCTGGGGGGAAATATTTTTTCTAGTGGAAAGATGAACTTGGCAAACTGAAATGTTAAACGATAATGTCAGCACTTTCATCAGGGTTGTCTGTTTTGTGTTAATAATTGTGTTTACAGACCAGACTAGATTTTGCCCCTAGTCTAAACATTTTAATGATTTTATTCTCACAACTTAATTCTGCACTAATTTTAAAACTAGCTTCAAAGGATACTCCCTGTTTTTTGTGAAAAATAGTTTTAGTATAGTGGACCTATTTTTTAACAGCCACTCAGATTGTCATCAATAAGATGCAGAAAAACTAAGGACATTAATAACCTGGAATTATGAAAAATAACAATGCTAACAACCTAGTCATTAATGAGAATTACTAGTCTTGTTACTATAGAAACAGGACTGAAGCAAATAGAAATTATGTGTAATTTCTCATTCCCAAAAGTAACACATATTATGTCATTACCATAGTAATGATATTATTACCTCAAATGTAATAAACTTAAAAGCTGCTTACCATGAGAGGACACCTCCACACCTGGAAAAGGCTGACATGTACATTCTGCTGCTGATCTTCATTGAAGCTCCACAAATGAAAAACTGAAACTGAACTGACAAATTTATGAAGCTGTGGAGATGGTGGAGTCACTTCAGGACACTTGCCAATAGTTTCTTCTTTTTACTTCTGGCAAACCCAAATTAAGCTGTCAACCACTGTAGATGATAGGAGGAAAAAAGTAAAAGTTAGTCTAGTCTGCTGTCCTTTTTAATATGATCAGTAGCAATTGTTGGCTCAGACTGGGAAACAAAACAAAACTAGCAAAAGAGTTGGCCATTGCCACTGCAGACAGGACTAGGCAAATGGAATGCCGTTTGGTTGTTTACTTTTCCTCTAGAAGTGAGCGTTTCTGCAGGAATGAAGATATGTTTTGGATTTGATGTATTAGATGAACATACAGGAAAACCGGGAATAAAAAACACTGTCTTGAAAAGAGAAACCACTGGAAACTTCTCTAGCAATCGCAACTAGCCTTCCCATTTCTTAGCATGTTCAGTGTTTTCCTGGTTGGGATGAACTACCTTTCAGGTCAAACATTTTAATGATGGGATCTTTAACTACCATTGCTACTACCTTTGCGTCAACTCTGTAATCACTTTTTCAGTGTCATGTGTAGGGTAAGGCCCCTTACATTAAGAAGCATCAGTAGCGTTACTGTGGCTAAGGTCTGATAGCTCTGTTACCTCCCACATTTAGAACAAGAATGAAGAGTATTTGTGCATGTTGTCATTGGCAGCTTGTGACTTCAGGGACTGGGTTTGCTGTTATTCCATTATTAATTTTTATCAAGGCTTTTTCATTGATGTAGGACTTCACACATTTCTATTGCCATAAAAATGAAATCTAAACTTTACAGTGTCTTACCACAGAAACTGCAAAGGAGTCACAGAGAACCTGAGAATTATCACCCCTAGCTCCTGCTTCTCCTCATCACCACCTGTTAATTACTTCTATTTTTCTCAAAGGAAAACCATTTTTTTACTGTGAAGGTGACTAAGCACTGGTAGAGATGATGGGCTGACTAGTCTTCATCTTTGCAGACATTCGAAAGATGTCTGGACATTGCCCTGCGAAACCTGCTCCAGGTGACCATGCTTGAATAGGAAGAGGTTGAACCAGATGACCTCCGTAGGTCCCTTCTGACCTCAATCATTGTAATTCTGTGATTTCTGAGATTTCTAGAAAACCTGGGATACTAGTTTACTAACTACATAGATTTGCCTTCTGGAGTGTCTCAAAACATTGTGGGAATTTCTTTTATTGATTCACATTGTAAGCTATCACATTGTTAAATCAGGCTGATTGTAAACTCATAGTTTAGCACAGATAGCTGAATAGGCCCTTACCCAGAAACTGAGTTGTTTGAGGGTAAAGGCATAGAAGTAAGCAAGTGTCCAGAGTTGTTTGAAGGTAAAGGTATGTAAGCATTTAATGTCTTTTTAAAAACTGTCAGTTGTGTGAAAACACATTTGCAAAGGCCAACAATGAGGAATAAATAGAATATCAATAGAACATCATAACTGACAAATTCATGAGGATATTTTAATAGTCCCCAGATGAGTTTACAGTGTCATTGCTTCTGTTGACATGGTAGAGCTGTTACAAGAAGGGAAAGAAACCCAGATCTCATTCTTGTTCTCCACTGCAGCTAGTTGTATCTGTACACCTTAGGAAAATCTGCACTAAAAAGCCTCAGTATGCTTAGAGAAATGATGTGCAATGCAATTCCAAATGAATATTCTGTTTATGATGATAGAGAGCAATTACAGAAAGCATCCAGGTGTTTTCTGTTACAATTTTGTCTTAAAACGCCAGAAGATTTAAATGCAGCTACACATAGATGCTTTTTTACATGCCAGTATTTGAACTGAAAAATACGTGCCTTCTACTTTTACCAAATGCAACAAATGTTTATTAAGCAAATCTATAGTCTTGTACCTTTGGTGCAAAACACTGCTCAATTTCTAAGGCAATGCAGATGATTACCTATAAACTTAGATACATAGAAGCATGGCTGCTTTCCTCAAGCTGTATACTTAGAATTCATGCAAGACAGCTTTTTCTTGCAGAGCTGTGTTGATTTATCTTGTGGTTTGATGTGCTAACAAAACTGCAAATCATCTTCAGTGATAGTTTTTGCCCTAAACAGCAAAGGAGTAGAATGAAAAAGAAAAATGATGATTTTGCTCAGAGCACTGTAAGGGAAGGAGCCAACAATCCAGGCCTTGATGTATTTAGAACTCACTGTGCATTGCTGAGTTACAAAAACAAGAAGAGACATGATGAGTATATAAGCATGAACAAAACTTGGAAAAAAGCCCTAATGACTGACAATAAGTGTTATTTTAAAGATAACACTCTAGCTCTGGTGTAAGTTGCATGAAGATATATGATGTAAGATTTTTCTGTCACCATTTCTGGACATAGTGGCTAGCTTATAATTAATGAAGCAGTAATTTGTGTTTAATGACATAAACAGTTGATTATTGCCTTGAATAAAATTTTGAGTTTGGTTGACTGAGATCCACTGTTTGCAACCTCCTAAAACCTCATGAGTAATGGTTTACTCACCTCTCCAGCTGGCAGTACTGTATATTGAGAAACTCTGAAGTGGATAAGTGCCTCTCATTTACAGCTCCCGTGTAGAGTTAAGGACATTACCTTTATTTATGAATCATAGGATAATGTTTAATTTCCTTTATTCCCTTTTTCAGTGGAAAAAGTGTTGAGGAGACACCACTGAAATTTCAGGAAGCACCCAGAATACTTGGTCTTTTAACCTGGGCATTTCACTAACCAGCTACACCTTTTGGGACACATATGAAACCTTTTGATTTTTCTGGTCATGTGGAACAGGGTCTTGTTAAAGCCATGTTCTAACATTTCACTCTTGTTGAAACTTTTCTAAAAGACTGTCATATACATATGTAAATCAGCTAATTTCTTGCCTGATATTTTACCTAATTTACTGCCCTTTGAAGCTTTTAAAGATGAATTTAACTAGCCACTTCTGCTTTCATCAAACAGATGGATTATAAGCACTGCCATCTATATTGCTATTTGCTGATGTCAAGACACTGCAGCAAATGAAACAGGAAGATTCCCCTGTATGCAAGATACAGCTGAAGACATGTAAATACTTGGTTTTGATTGATAAATCAATTATCTGCAATCTGATTCTATCGTTCAGAGAGGGCCAGTTTACTCTTTAATAGGCATGTGCATTTCTGGTCCATAGAGATATCTAATGCAGAGTATGAGCATATTTGCTCCTTGGGGCAGAATGTAGAGTAGACATGATAAAGCAAGAAGTTGCAGGCCAGGAGAAACAAGAATAGTATGTGATAAAAAGGTGTGGCTCTATTAGTTTTATCCATGTATGTCAGTCTTGCAAAACTATTACAAAATTTCAACAATGCAAGGCACAAAATGTGAGTTGCTCACCAGAGTTTTGAATTAAGAGGACCAACAAGCTGTCATTGTCCTTATCAAATTAAAAACAAACCAACAACCCTTCCTGGGGAGAATGCCTTTTAAATCTGCTGTATCTTCAAGATTTTCAAGTCAGTGCTACAATTACTGAGATTGCAGAGTCTATTATGCCGGTGTTAGGAAATACCAGTTGTACAGCTGCACACGGAATGTGAATTATATTCCATGGTGTAATGCATTATTATGCAGGCTTTAATTATAGGATAATTGACTGGTCTTTTCCACAAAATACTGACCTCATTTACTTTGAGTCTAAATATTTGCGAAACTGGCTTTGACATAATAGTGAAATATCTTTGGTACTTTGAAGTGTATGACCTGAAGAAAGACTTGGATGACTGAAAAGGTTTACATTCTCTGGATGTTGTATTTGGGTTAATACACACTTGCACCTTTTTTTTACAAACCTGCTTCTGCCTATACACTTAGAAGTTATTGATAACAAAGAAACTCCCTCTTGCTGAAATAATTGTCTTATCTTTGGTATATGGAGTAGCTTCTGTGTTTGCTTAGTGTTTCATGCTAATCCCAATACCCCAGTTTATGACTGAGGCATACAGACACTGTTTTAAATAAGTATACTTTTTAAATTTCAGGTTTATATTTGTCTTATAGATAAATTCAGCTACCTCATTATATAGCTTTTAAACTGATGCTTTCCTTTGGGCTCCTAATATAGTACAATTTTTATATTTTCATTTTTATTTTTTAGGCTCTCTTTTTAAATTGCAGAACTAATTCTTTTTCCCTTTTGAACATGTAAATCAGAATATGAGTTTCAGGAGTCTCTGTCATTAAAAGAAAATAGAACTTAGAAACCAGTTTTGAATGTGGTAATATTTAAAACTTCATGCTATTAGCTAATGAAAACTGTTGAACAAAACATTAGTCTTAACCCTATCTATACAGACTTTTGATGTGCAAATTCTTGTTTGGATAATGATTTCAGACTATAAAAGAAATTCCTATATACTTTAAAGACTTGTTCCTAGGTTTCTGAGTTCTTGAATTTTCTTCACTTTGCCAGTTTTAGTTGGGCTAAATATTTATTTGCTGCTCATATAATATTTTCATATTACTGAGTAGATCGAAATACATCTTATCCTTAATAATAGTCCATAAGTCAGCAATATTAAAAGGTTTTTTTTTATTGGTAGTCAGCATTGAGTTACTTTTAAAAATATCTTTATTAATGACACAAAATCTTATTTAGAAGAATCTCTTTCTTGGAATCAGAGAACACAAAATTGCTGTAGCAGAAGGGACATTCCTAGATACTTAGGAGCAAGGACCAAAATAAGCAAAGGTTTTCTGGGGGAAAGTAAAGTGAAGAGAGAATGGCTAATAGGTCTTTGAGGGCCAAAAAAATGTGGGAGGGTTGTTGGAAATGAGGGGGAGATGAAAAGACCACAAGCTTCAAGCATCAGTCTATGCCTACCTTCCTACCATTCCCAGTAGTCCTTCTCTGTGCAAAATCCTGTGTGCCCAAACAGGAGGGAGGGAGTGACAGAAGGAAGTGGGAGGAAGGAGGCCTAGGCAAGGGAGGAGAAAGCCTGGGTGGACCTGGTATGAAGTGATGCTCAAGAGCAAGATGGAGTCTGACAATGCTGTGAGACATTCCCACCATGATGACTTCCTTTATCAAGACCTACCAGCTTATGCACCCCTGCTGTTCCCTTGCAAGGCTGTGTATACCCAGTTGTGCAATAAAGTGGGTATAAACTGTTTGGCAGTACAGACTATTCACTCACTATGAGGTGACAACTTAGCAAACCCTAATCTTTTGAAAAACTTTAACCACTAAATAACAGAGCCATAAGGCCAGTGATCTAAACTGTTTAAATGGCAGTAGCAGATCCCTACAAATGTATTACTCAGTGGAAAGTTATATATATAGGAGCACTCTGTCTAATCATTTCGTAAGAATTATTTTTTTAATCTATTAAAAAACATATGCATGCAAATTAATAGAACTCAGGGACAGAGCTGATGAATGAGCATTTTTCTGCAAAATAAAATGCATACAACTATGACCTTATTGCTCTGGTGGAGGGGTGAATTGCAGTTCAGTGTGAAAATCTGAGAAAGTATCTTTAAGTTTTAAAAGAAATTCTCTTTTCACTGAAACCATGAAATGGAATTGAGGATATTGTTTTTAATGCTGTGAACTTCTCCCAGACAACTATCCTCTCCTCCCACTTGCATGTATTATGACCTACAGGGAGCTTAGCAGTGGCATACATGGAAAACATTCATCACTGGCTCACAAGAAAAATCATATTCATTCATTTTCTTCCTGCAAAAGAAAAATCACCACAAAAGACTATTTTCATTTAGTGTTCTCTTTCCTAGTCGAGGAGTGCTGTTAGAAATACTATTGCCACATCTCAATGGGAAAATGTTCTGCCCATAGCTTTCAAGAGATTATTGCTCTAAGCCAATTATGCTATTGACTTAGAGATCCTATTGACTTTTCCCAGCTGTTTTTATTTATTTCTTTAAAATATTGCTACTGTGGATTTCATAGTCGCTCTTTCCTCTTGGCAATCAGACATTAATTTGTAATCTGTAGAAAAAAAAAAAAAGATCAAACACAAGCAGTGTGTGAGGGAAATATTTGGGACTTTTGAGTAAAAAACCTTGATAGATGTCATGTAACAAATAGCATTAAATTAAAGTTCAGATAAACAAAGATATGCTGAAATCTCAATATTCCCTAGGTCTTCTGAGATCCCCAGTTATAATAAATAAATACGGGAGCTTGGCTACAACTGTACACACTGCGTATGGCTGGCCCCAGAGTTCTGGTTATTAGAAGTGGTTTAGTCCGGCCTTTTCATCCTAATCTATATTTATTTAAAGATTTTATATGTTTCTGTAAACCTTCAGATAGACATGGTTGTGTTTTATCAAGTATTAGATAACTGCCTTTGCTAAGTCCAGAGCTGGACTGAACCAGAAAATTCAATGTGCCTGATTTATGCACTCATATTTTCCAATATAAAACTGCCTTCAAAGTAGGAGAAAACTATCTAAATGTCTTATTTACTTTTGCGTTTGGGACTAAAGATACGTGACTTTGTCATCAAAGGAACTTGTGATGTTGAAGTGAAATGAAATTTGTGCCTAAAGTGCCTAGACAGTATACAAGATTTTCAAAAACAACCTGGAAGGTTTTAATTTCTTTCTTCTTTACTTGTGCTAAGGACAAGTGACTTAGCTATCGGTGCTTATTAGAATCCTGTAATATAACAAAAATGAAATGCATTGTGCCCAATATGCCTTAGTTTTCATACTAATGACAGCACATATGCTATATTTCTTTCTTTGTTTTCTTTGTGTCTAGGAGATAAACTGTCTTTCTGCCATCAGAAACTGAATAATGTATGAAACAAATAATAAAAAAAAAAAAAGACAAATTGTGAATAGAAATAGGCTGTGCTAGAGATCCATATATTCTACTTGGGATGGGCTTGATTAACAGCCTATCAAAGTCAACACCAGGACTCCTGTGGAAATTAATGAGCTTTGATCAAGCCCTATAGTCCCATATTTTGGGCCTGGATATTTAACTAATAAGAAAAGAAAGAACTCGTCAGTTCTTTTCCTTTCTGTCATGCCTCAGGTGCCAAGACATCTCTTGCCTGACGCCTGAGTTTGTTGCAGCTTCCCACAGTAGGCCCTGCTACTTGTGGAAGGTCTGGGTTTAAGGTTATCACTTGTGATATTTAGATATGAGGTAGGGTAATTGAGCAGCTGGTATCAGATTTGTTGTTAAATTCAGGGGATTCAGGGGATAAATGAGACACATTACCATCTAACTCTATGTTTATTAGACAGATAGGTATCTCTGTTCTGAGCTTTGATTCGTTGGTCCCTTGAGTCATCATTCATTTCATAGTTGACATTTAAAAATAATACTTCTTGCATGAGGGGCCAGCTTGTGTACACTGGGCCTGGAGAGCAACATGTCTGCTTCGAGCTCCCCCCCGCCGTTGTAACAAAGCTAATGAGTAACACATAGTAATGCCAGATCCTATGAATTAGTGATGAGTAATGGGCTTTTGGCTGAGATTGCATGATGACATGGGAACCTCCAGGCCTCTGAAAAATTCTGGCTCTGTCACAAGGAAAGCCTTTCATACTGCCTGCCTCCCAAGCTTGCCTGCTTCCTGAGGAAAGCAGCCAGTGAAGCCTTCTGTGGGAGGGCTTTCTCTTCTCCTCTTAGCAACTTCATGTTTCTCAGAAGAAAAAGAAGAGCTGAAAAAACATGTTATGATAAGACTTGTTTGCTTCTTTCCCCACTTTCCACAGTCACTGGGACAAGTAATTTGCTTCTTGCTATGACTACTTGCTGGAAAAGGGAAAAAAAATAAATAGGATCAGTCTGTGGTGCTTATTCCCACTCCACAAAAGATGATAAAATACAAGGAAAAAAGTTTACAAAGAGCAAAATAGGGCTGGTGTGGTGGCAAGAGATGACAGAAGTTTGGGAACAGGAGGTTGAGAGAAAATTTGAGAGAAATATGAGGTTAGGGCAGAGCTTAAGACAAGAACTGGTTGTCTAGCTGGCTGAGAGATGGGCAAATGGGGGTGCAAGAGCAACTAGGCTGAGAGAGGAGGGGACCAGGCTTGTGCAGGGCTGAGGCAGCTGAGGAAATGGAATTATTTGCTGAGAACCTCAACAGAGTAGCAGAAATGAGAGATCAGTTACTGCCACCTGCTTAAAAGCACATCACTCATTTTCCACGTTTCTTCCTGACCAGGACACAATCCGGACAAAGGCAATTAAAAAAAAAAAAAAAAAACCAACAAAAAACACCACAGGTTGAAATTCCCCAATACTACTATGTTATTTATTTTAAACAAAGCATAACAACATCAAAGTACCATTTTTCTGTTTTCTGAGGAGGAATATCAAGACCTAGAGGATCTTGTGGAGATGTCATTAATGCAGTCTTTTGTTTCTGAGAAAAATACAAAATTTTTTTTTCTTTTTTTTTAGTGTTTCTGTATGTTTACAGTTCTGCATATTTATTATTTTTCTTCTAAAATTGTTCTGACTCAAAAATGGGTTAGGTTGAGCCACTAGCAGTCCAGGAACTTTCACTCAAGTCAAAGAAGCCTTCTGATAAGTATGCTAAGAAGAAGAGCATCCTGCCATGTGCTACAGAAGGCTGACTGGATGCTCCCACCAGTCTGGAATTTCTATTTAGATCATGAGAAAAATGGTACAAAGATAAATCTACTCCTGAAGCCTGCTATACTATGGGATCACCATAAGTCTCAGAGAAGTCCTTTAAAAATTACTGAAAAATGTCATAAAAGACATTAGTAGATGAATCCTGTCATCTCATAGGGCCCTTTTTTGTTAGAGAGACAAGCATTCTTTCAGAAACTGATATTTATGCCACCCAGGCAACAAATTAAAGCAGTAAAAAACTTTTTATTTAGGATATTGAATTTAATGAAGAAGTTGCTTACCTTCAAATGGTAATACACATGAAATCATCCTATATAGTCTCATTTATACATGAAATATGTTTCTTATTTCTAACGGAAAAGTGGAGGTGAAAAATATCACTATGGATTTGTGCTTTATATATACGACAAACTAAGGTTTTTCATCCTCTTAAATATTCAGAAATAACTTCTTGTGTCCCACATTTGCAGAATTTCTAAGTAGCAGTAACAAAAATAGACATTTTTTTTTCTTTTTCATGGAAATTAAGGAATAAAAAGATAACCAACTTTGCAATTTTTGTACCAGATTTGTTGCTTTTAAAACATAAAGATACAATTCAGTAACTCATAAAACTTCATTTTATCTCAATCTGACCAATGTACTGACAATTACAACAAAACATGCGTGGGTAGCCAGTAGAAAAAAAAAGAGAACATAAAGTAAAAACAACATTCCCTAGGTATTTAGCAGCAGAGAACTATTCGAGTCCATTTGAAGATTGTGTACAAGAGCATTGCTCAAATGTAAAGTAAATAAAAAACATCAGAGTAAATAAGCTGCATCTAATAAAAATGTTACTTAAAAAGCTCTAGGAGCCTAGATAGAAAATCTTTTTAGACCATTTCTCTTCTCTCCAAACCAGTCTCTAGTCAGACATATGTCCGCTTGTGCTCTAATATCAGTGGTTTGCTGCTTGTAGGAGATTTCAGGTCAAATCTAGTATTTACATGAGACTGATTATATTGATATAAAATAAATTACTGGACAATATCGATAAGTGAAACCACTGGCAAAATGATGGTACTCATATTGCTGATTTGGCATTAGTTATGTGAATAAATTATTATAACGAAATGATAAAGTACACAGAAAGAGACACCACTATCAGAAAGATGTCTGATAAAATAAATTTTCAAACTGAATCACCTCTCTGCCTTAGACTGTCTGGGTAGGATAAAGCTAAAAATAGACCACATTTTTTTCTTTTCTTTTTTTTTCTTCCCCACCCCCCCCCCCCCCCCCCGGGAAAATCTTTGGCTGTATTTGACCATGCACAAATGATTGATTGCATACTAATACATGTAAATACAATTGCTATGCAGAGCTTAAAAATTTATGAAAAGAGTGTTGTACAAATATTTATTACTCAGTAGGTAACATAGCAGAGGTATACATGATAAGTACAGACTATTTTAAAACTTTACAGTCAGAGTTAGACCTACTAAAGTGTTAAAATTCATAAATGATGATGGGAATTGTGAGTCAAAATATGCTTGAAATCACTCTGTATAGGCATTTTGATTACTGCCCTTAGTTTAAATAAACAAAGGCTGAGAGTTAAACTTTCATGTAGGGTAGGTATCTCAATATTTAGGTTAAATGCAGAGCATTCCAGCATAGGATGCAGAGTAGTAACTTTCCACTATGAAGCTTCAGTGGTGCCATATAGCAAAGATTGGTTATGTATGTCTAATGTTTTTAGATGTCCATTGATTAATCCCTTATTTGAAATAGAGTATAAGCAAATTGTTTCCTATACATGGGTGGCATGGGTGTTGACAAAAGTTGCTAAGTTTTGCACTTTTTGGTGGAGAGCATATCCATCTTATTTGCAGTTACAAATGTGAACTTGATACAAAACCATTTGAAATCATACTGCAAGATGTCAAAATTCTTTATTGTCCCCTATTTTAAGTGCAGTGAATATATATTATAGATATTTTATATGAATACATAGATAAAATAAAGAATCAATAATTTATAAAAAATGAGACTAATATGCAAAAAAGTCTATTTCATTGGCAATTGTAAGCAACAGATCTAATTTACAGAAGGCAGCATCTAAGTCATAACGGAAGCAGTGTATTGTTAAAAATAGTCAATACCCCATCTATAACAGCACTTTAATTTTTATTTTAAAGTGAAAACTGTAAATTGTTTCTACTTAGCAAGCAAATATATACCCCACCTCCTGGTCCCCAGGTCACAAAAGAGGGTTATCCTGTCACCACCACTGATTTCTTAAAAGTGTGACATGTATTTAGTTGTCAGTTCCTATCAGCAGCATTCACGAATCAACATTACATCAGCAGCAAAGCACACCATTTTATGCTCTTTTTGAAGATAATTAGAGTTCCCTTTTGTTGCAAATAAGATGTAAAACAGCTATAACTGCTGGTGAATGTGATTAAAGTAACCTCTATAGAACCCCATTATTCTAGACAGATTCCTTCAGATGCATAATTTCTCCATTTTAAGAAAACATAATGCATGCATATAAAATTCAAATTGTCGAGACACCTCTAACAAAAATTAGTTGTCTATTAAGGCATTCTTAGTAGCTGGTTAACATGTAAAACTCTTTAAGTGTATTTTAAAATAATCATGAAATAATAGTACATGTCATTAAAGGTAAACATTTTACAGTGAGAGGTTTGTTCAGACAAGAGCTGTGTATTAAACTTTTTCTTACAAAACTCCCATTAAAAGCGTATGAAGAATATACCACATTCTCATGCCTCTATCAGCTGGAACATCCCCCTTCCCCCGGCTTCATAATCATGCATCACTCACTATACGTAGGCAAATTAGTGAACGCCCTCTTTTTTCAGCCCATAAATTATAGCTGAAATGTCCTCCTTAGACCTCATCTAATATTATAAAAATTTTGTTCATAGAAAAAGCATTTATCGACTTTTGGACAACATACATAACTTATTTATTTGGCAAATATGGTCTGATCATTTACAGAGAGCTGAATAGTGGAATGATTGCAAAGGAATAATTTCTTTTTAACAAGTGATAGAAAAAAAATGATGAAATAAACTAGTGAATTAGTCCCAGAGCTCTCACTATAACCCTACTTTCAGAAGGCATTTAAAAAAAAAATCCAAATGTGGCTTTTCAAGTCAGAAATTGTGATCTATAGCTTAGAAAGGGAAAATCCACAAATTGTTGTAAAACGTTGCTAAATGATGTTGCTAAATCTCCAGTATATTATTGTTCTTTAGCAGAAAATGTCAAATTTCTCCTCAATAGAGCTTTGTGCATACTTTGATCTGTGGTGTGGAGAGCTAGGTGTTGGGCCCGCTTCCCAGATACTGCAGGGCACTTAAGGGCAGCTGTCGAGCAACCTGATTTCAGATTTGGATGGATAGTTTGTCTCTAACCATACGAGGGTAATTTGCACTGTATTTCCCAGAATTAGGTCCTTGATGATAGTAGATAATGATGTTACCTTTGAATTATGTAACAGATAATAGTTTATTTGAATTTTCAAGAGACAATAAACTACAATGAAAAATTAGGCAAAGATTGCCAATAGAGTGACCATTACTTGTGCTGAATAGTTATAATTATAAAATCAAATCCTGGTTTGCTCTGTTGGGTACCTCAGCATCTAAAGGAAATGTTATTAAAGAAACTTACAAATGAATAATCATTCCCAACAACTCACAGCAGCACTCACAGCATGAATGTGTAAGAAATAGGAAAAGTTTTCGAGGAGGGAACTGATTAGGGTGAGGATGATTCTCTGTCAGAAGAATGCATTGTGCATGTGTCCTCTAGAGAAAAAATTTTCACCTGAAAAGAAACAGCATTATGAACACTACAGAGCTGTAGATTGCAGGACGCTGATCTTATTAAGAACCAACGCTAATTTGCACACTGTCTCCAGCTGAACTAGAAGCAAGTTTACCACTGGGTTTGTTAATTTACGCAGGACACCATTATCTTTGGTTGGACTTAATGTATCAGAGTAGAGGTCATTAACTGCTGGGTTCATGATTATCTAGCATGAATTACAGACAGTATCACAAAAATACATTTGTTCTGAAGCTTCATTTCTCCTTACATGATTTTTTCCCTATTGGTGTTTAATTCCATTTTTGAAACCCTAGGCAATGTGTGTTACACAAAGACACACAGTCAGTCTTTTTTTCTTGTTTTTTGGGTATACTTTTTCGTTGTTGTTTTTTTGTTTTTTTTTTGTTGTTGTTTTGTTTTGTTTCTTCTTTATTAACCATTCACAAATTTTAAATAAAAATAAGGTGCAATAGTATGTATTTTGCATTTAATAGAAGTAATACACAATCAGCCTGACTCTTTCAACTCACAATAGTAGGCATAATTACAATGTAAACTCTAAGCTCCCCATTATATGTAAATCAATAATTTAGGTAGTTCAGTGTTGGGGAAATAAATGGATAAAAATCTACTCTAAATGTTATACCATGGATTTATCTGAACTGTCCACTGGACTTTTGAAGATTTTCTTGCACCTTAAAATGTTGCTAGAGAAAGAGACTACAGGTTGTCATTGGAACACTGTTTTAAATTATGGCTCCATAAAATCATACATCCACGAGAAATCAGGAATTTGGAGTTAAACTTGAAAACATAATTAATAGAAATAATTGTGTTTTCTGGTTAAGTAAACACATTTTCATAAAGATCTATGCTCATTCTATTTTACTTAAGTGGAACCAACCATCTAAAAATTCAGCTACAATTTTTAGATCTGTACAAGCACATTCCTAGTAGCAGGGAGCACTTTTGTGTCAGCACATTATCTTTAGAAAGAGGTGAATTTTCATTTATTTAATGCAAATATTCATACAAGATAAACTGCTTAGGCATATGTGGAGTGTGTTTTCATGGAAACTTTGTAGCAACAGGAAAATAATACATCATAATTGTACAATAAATGGAATGCTGCAGTTTTGAAATTACTCATGCTATGGTGCAGTGACTAAAAAAGAATATGGGAAGATTAAGATACTACTATTGCTGGGTTTTGAGCTGTTTTGCTTACAAATGCTTCATTCTAGTTTTATGTGTATTTTAGGAATATATCTTTTCTTTTACTAGACAAATATCAATGTGGAAGATATACTTGATCTCTGAATACTGTTAAAGCTCTGGATAGTGAAAGTTGTTTACATTGTTATTAGAGCTTGGTGAACTACTTCATCTATGTAAATTACATACAGCAGCTCAATTTTTTTAAAAGAAATTTCGCCCCTTTTCAGTTCACAAATTTTATGTAAATAGGGATTTTGTGTTTTTGAAGAGATTTTCATTCCAAGATTTTTTCTTTTTATGCAAACAATATAGTCTGTCATGAATTGCTACTACGACTACAGTTTTGATTATTTCTGCCTATTGTTATTCACTCGATATTACTGGTTACTTGAATAATGGTATTTTTTTTCCTTCTATCTGAACGGTTGAAATATTCATGAGGAAGAGAAGGTCTTGAAAAGTTGCATGTGGTAAAGTACATGTGTGCAGGTGTTTGTGTACTCATAAACTTCCTGAGAAACAAAGAACATCTTATTAAGAGTAGTTGTGTAAAGTAAATAAAGAGTTTGTGTATTTATCAAATAATTTGTGGCTCAACTTACTGCACCCAAAAATTCTGTATTTAACCGATATAACTTTGATGTACATAATACTTCAATAGCATTCTGTCAGGTCATAGGCAGTATAAAACCTGTTATTTTGTTAGGGCATGACCACAGCAAGCAACAGCATTTAGGAGGAGATTATTCCCACTCCTTAAATGGTCTCTATACCACTGTGTCCAGGTATAGTAACTGTAAAGTTCCCTAAATATAGAAGTAGATCAGGAGGATTTCTGCTTCCTGAAACCACTCAAGTTCTTTTATTTTTCAACATAGGGATGTGTTAGGTTAGGGCACACATATAAACTCCTGCAGTCTTTGTTAGAAACTCTACTAAGTATAAAAAATAATTCACTGATGTCCTTAGATAGTTCTACAGATAGTGGACATTATGGATATCTCAAATAGAGATTAATGACTACAAAGACTGTTAACTGCTATCTGGGGACAATGTCTTGTCCTTTTTTGACATGAAAACTACTTTCTTGCCGTCAATGAGGGTGGAAAGAAAAAAAAGGAGACTGTATTCTTTATTTCATAAATTTTTTACAAGATCTTTCCAAACAAGTGATGCCTATATGCCATTTATATGGACCATTTCAAGACCAGTATCCTCCATATAAGATAAACAAAAATAAAACCAAAATAATTATGTCTGTACTGCATTTTCAGTGTTCTAAAATGTCATATGCAGTTTTGGATAACTCCTTAGTACAAACCTATGCTCCAAATAATGAGTTAAATTTAAAAAAATCAATCACCAGCAACTTTAAAAAAATTCCTGGAGATAAAGACATTTTGCTAGCATGTGGTGCTTAGTTAGGATTTCATTTGCCTTAGTCCCTTTGGGATATGTCATCCTCTCATTCTGGTTCTTCACTAGGCCTTACAAAGACGGTCCCCATGCAGCTGCCTTCAGCCCAACTAACCTTCATAGCTACCACCCCACCTCTTTCCTCTTACAGATCTCTTCCTATCACCTGTACCTTTTATACCAAACCATATTCCTTCTTCTAATGGAACTCTTGGCTCAAGTCCTTTAACATTAAACATTTTCTATATGAGACACCACTGGAGGAAACAAGGCAGACTGCTGTATTTGTATAGTTGGCTTGATAAAGATTGTGGAATACTAGATGTTAACAAGGCTACCAACTAAAGAAAAGCAGTGAATGGAGGTAATGGTGCACCAGCATTATACCACATGGATAAAGATCAGACTAAAAAAGAAAAAAATCAAAGAAAATTATTACTTGGACTTCTTTTTACTTTTGAAACAGTTCAGGTGGAGGAAGAAAGAAAGGGACGAGAAAAAGAATAGAAGGGCTTTTCATACCCTCGGAGCTCAGCCAGATGCTTAGTATTTGCATGTGTCCATTGGCTCAGAGAGTCTCTATTTTATAATGACAATAAATTTTCTACTATTGAAAAAGAACTTCAGAAGGCCCAGATATGTCCTTTTCTAGAGAGAGAGGGAATTCTTAGACTCTATTACTTCTGTTGAACTTGCACTAAATATTCTGGAGACCACAACTGCCAGGATACAGAAATGTCTCCCAAGAAACCAATTTACTCAAATCATTTACCTCAGGAGAAACAATGTAAAACTGAATTAGGAGAGCTCCTTTGGCAAAACAGGAAACTCACAGATGAGACCTATTAGCAGTATTGCATGATATACCACCTAGAACATCTCTGCTAAAACTAGCCTGGTAGAAATAGATTCCAATATATCTGGGGTTATTTGGTATCATGAAGCATAAAATAGAGTGCTGACTTCTTTCCCGTTTACGAGCATACCGCATTTGTTTTGCAGCAGATTACCAACCCAATAAAAAGGCTTACTGCATTGTAATCAAAAAATGATTGCCAGGAACAATTTATCTACCCCATTTTTGCAGTCTTAAATAAGAGTAGAAGGTTATCAAAAATCATAGTGAATGAATTTGAGTAAATGCGTATAAACACTAGGTATTTTGAATACAAGTTTTGTACTATTGTACAAGGTCAAAAAAAAGGAGACGTCTTCTGGCATAAGAACTGACAGATTATGTTTCTGTCCACAATTGCAAAATTAAAAGAACTTAAGTCAAACAGTACATCGCATGTAGATGACGTTATTCTGCATATCCAGGAAAAGGTTGTTCTACCTGTTGGGGAAGTGCTGACAGGATGTTTACATGGGATTGAAGTCAGATATAATTCAGGCAAATGAGGACAGGAAGTGGGTGTGTAAATAGGAAGTCCCTTAATTTTGTTTAGTTTCCTTCATTCTCTTTTTATTGCAACTTCTTTCATACCTGAAAAAAGGACTCTTTTTCACACAAGAATGATGAAAACATAAAACAAATGAATTGTTTTCAAATAGTTCAGCTATTTGTATAAACAGTCACCTTATTTTTACCTTCTTCTTTATGTACATTTTTTTAGGAAAATGTAATCATAAATGTCCTTTGGCTGTATTTTTTTATTCTAAGTGGTGGTGCAAGTTCACCAAATCTTTAATTGTGAGTTGATTAGTTTTTTAAAAAGTATAAAAGATGACACTATATACAGTGTTATTAGCACTGTTAAAAGATTTAATGGAAGATTTATTGAGAATGACTTTCTCTCTAGTCACTTAGAAACTGATTCTTACTGACATATTGCCCTCAAGTAGTTACAATATAAAACATGCAAATGTAATGATAGCTTTGTTATAGATGATGAGTTAGAGGGAAAAAAGATTTTTGTAATAATTGCAATACCTATAATGAAACCATAATGTTAGTTTATTCCACATTTCTCTCTTCACTAATTTATGTATTTGAAATGTACCAAAGAAAAATACTGAAAGCACAATGTGAATTTTAATGAAAGTTTTCTTCTGCTTCCAGACAAATATTTGGAATGGTTATATGTATAATTTCCTGAGTTACATTATGATAGAGCATAACATACAAAATAAAATTGTTATTGTGTGACCTCTAATGGAGTTCTTTGACATACTACTGGAAATGTCCAAATTATTCCTTACAGATACATTATCCATCATATTTCACCATTTTTAATGTTCTTGAACCAAACTTGGCCTTTGTAAATGTTTAAGTATTCACAAGTAAATCACAAAAATAGATTTCAGACAATCTCCATGGATTATCCACATTAAACCATTGGCATTTATTTCACTGACTGAAACATCTGTAACAAACAAATAAACAAAAATATCACCTGTACTAGATGATGAATAGTCGATAGCAAATACCTTTACTTTGTGAAACTTTGGTGCATGGTCATTCTGCATATCTTCATATAAAAAAATAAAATCATTGCATACATAAACTAAAGAGGAAATAGACAAGTAATACAAAGGAAAACTTAATACAGGTACGTTCACAGAGAGAAATATGGACCAGTTTCTGCTTTTGTATTTCTTTGATTCCCTACCCTGCCTCTGCCCTCCCAGCCTTTTTCCTTTTTCCATTTTCCTTTCCTTATATTAGGCTACAGCTATCTTACATAGTATTCTAGCAAAGGCTGTTATTTTTCTCCTCTGTAAATATGACAGAATGATACTGTAGAGTTTCTATGAAGGACAGGGCACTCCTTTTCTTTCATGACAGAGCAAGACTTGCATAAATGTCCTTTGAGACTTACATAAATGTTCTTCATGATTTAATGTCTTAAAACTGGATCGTGGTCCTGCAGTCAGGTGCTGTGCTTGTGGACCCTGGCTGACTTCAGCAGGTAAAAATACTGGCTGCTTAGAGAGTCTAGTTGCAGGAGAATAACTTGCTATGTTAGGGAAGAATACCCTACAGAGGATGGAAACTTGTCAGAGCTTTCACTGCTGAAGTTTTATTTTCCCACTTTACTGCCCTGTATTGTTTATAAGATTTTGGATAACCACTGCATATTTATAAATGATTATTGTACTTCTGCTTGGTCCATCCTTGCAGCATCAGCATCACTGTATTTAATTTATAGTGTTGTGTCTATAAAATAATTTATATTAGCACCTTCCCACTGTCTGATTGTTCTATTTTAAAACTAAGATGAAGAAGAAGAGATGTTTGAAGATAACAATCATTCTTCCTTTGAGAAAAACAGGGGTCATATAGCAGCATAACAGTTCTGTAAGACAGGCAGAAAAATTTAAAGCTTCTCTCAATATCTTTATGGTTGATAAGAGTCATCAAGCTACTGGAAAGCTAGAACTGCTAATTTCAAGTCACTGTCTCCTTCCCTCAACTGTAGAAAACTGGTGACACCATCACAAAAAGTGGTGTCATACTCTGAGTAATCACAACCGAAGGTAGGGTTAGTAGTTTCAGCAGCTGAATGTTACTTATTTGAGGAATGCAAACTGGTGACCAAAAGTCCCAGGGAACAAAAAAGGAATTCTGAAGACAGTTTTCAGCTGTCACTTGATCTTTCATCAATATTTTCAGGTTCTTAACTGAAGAACCTACTGCCAGGATATAAGGACATTGTACAGTTACTTATAAGCAGAGTCTGCAAGCCTGAAGCAAACATTTGGGCTTTCTGACCTGTTGTATGCTAATACATCACTGAGGGTAGCTTGTCTGAAAATCAGCCCTTTTCCAATCGATATTTTGGTGCCTTACAAGGAAGTACATATCTTCTTCCACTGAATGGTTTTAGCTTGAAAAATCTACCTCAAAGTATAATTGTAATCCCTTTCTCTAAAAGGGTGAGAGGTAAAGGGAAATCGTTCCCCACAGGCAAAACACACCCAGCTGAAGAAATGTCAACGATGGCATCTCACTTCTACCAAAACAATAGTTAGATAGTTTGTACAGTCATACAGGGCAGAAAATTGCTTTCAGTGTCCCATCACTTCAATGGGTGTCTGATGCCTCAAACCACATATTATTCTGAATGAAGGTGGGTATTTCAGTCCACCTAAATCTTCTTCAATTTTCATGCAGCTGTAACCTGGAGACTGTCATTCTTTAGCCTCATGACTACAACACTCACCTGGCAATGGGGAGACTGGAATTGAGGTCTTTCACTAACTAGTTTGTTGGCTTTCCTCAGTGGAAGTTTCCAACTTGTGAGTTATTCTTATTTGCTTTCACATTATCTCTCTCTGTCCTAATGTTCTGACTTAATGTTACCAACTGCAATTCGCCGTGCTAAAAACGGTTCTGAGAGCTATTTTCTTCACCTGCCTGTGTGGTATATGCCTTGTGTGCCAAAGTGAATCCATGTGGGCTATAGTCAGCTCAGACTCAAAAACTGTCCAGTGTTATTGCATCGCTGTATGGCAATGCCCTTCATCTGCTGTAGTGGTCAAATATAGTGAGGAGAAGACATAATAAGGAACAATAATTGGCTCAATATGAAGCAATCAGTCTTTAACTCAAAAATTACCTAAAATAAGTGTTTTCACCACTGACCTGAAATTCTGGCAAAAAAAAAATATATAAATAATCAGGATGTATCATATATTACCCAGGTTAGGACAAATAATTAATCATTTTTCTAAGGTGTCTTCACCTTTACATATGTGATCGAAGGCTCTATTTGATGTGGCATACTAGAATTAAAAACACAGCATTGCTGGCCCCCTTGCTAGTCTCAAGGGCTAGTCAATATTGCTGTACTATTGCAATAAGGCTTTATAATAAAGAGAAGTGAATCTGTTTGATGAATTTCAGACTACAAGAAAAAAATAGATGTTTGTTTTGTCATCATTTATGAAATCCGACCTGGAACAAAAAGTTGCCTTTTTTTTTCAGTTTCTATTGATGATTGGCTTTTGCACTACTTACACAAGTAGAATTCTCCATAACTTCAGTGCAGAATTAACCCTGAACTAATAAACCATTAAGAGATCTGCCTTGAGCTGCATTATAGGAGAAAACCTACATCAGCCTCTGTTCCATTCATTCATGCATATATGTTTCTACTTAAAATAATGGTGCTATACTTGAATGAACAGGACTTGCCCCTGCCAGAGGATCTGATTATTAAAAACTACCTTGAAGGAACAAGAGCTACAACATCAGAAGTACACCAGAAGTAACTGAAATCAGTGAAACTAACAACATAAGAGCTTGCAAAAATCAGATGTTTTGTTTTTCAGAAAAAGAAGAAAAATAGAAAAAGGAAATAAAATTAATATTTACCACTCCTTTAGTGAGGATAAACACTGTTTGGAAAGAAAGCACTTTCCCTATATCTGATTTCTCTGTTGTGGCAGAAAGATTTACAAAACAAAAGACAAAGACATTTAATAAAATTGGATGCAATGTCTGTTTACAAAGTGGACATTTCCCCTTGTCCCAGTGAAATCCTTATCCTTACATAAGGATCTTTTATGCCATTTTAGTTCACAACACCTGTGATGAATTATTTGTAAATGCAATGAATAACATTAGTAGGAACATGTCAAATTATATGTTGAAAACGAATTTTTGGATGCATCTGCTATGTAATTGTTCCCAGCGGATGTGTATTCATCTTCACCTGGCATTATTTTCCTGATTTTGGGGTTTGTTTTTTATTATGCATTTTCATTTCTGTCATAATTGTTACAGTGATCCCTGTTCCTTTGTTCTAATCAGGTCCCTTTAATGGTGTTGCACATTCTGAACAAAAGAGGAGGGGAAAACACACCAGGCTATTGGCAAAACAAAACATTGGTTTTTATTTGTGACTTTCTAAGTGCCTGCTTGGCCTCAGAAGGTTGGGTGGTGTTGACAGGGACCAGTTGTTTCCATGAATGTGTCTGCCAGCTGCTCCAGGCATGTGTTCTGCAGAATAGGAGGTGAATAAATGCTAAAGGCTGCTCTGCTGACAGACAGGTACACGCTGTTTTTACTAAGAGCATCTGAGATAATTTTTTTTTAAAGAATAAATAAAGAAAATTAGTAGCATTACACAGTATGTTTTTTTCACAGCACTCTGATATACAGAAATCCTCACAATGAAAATATCTGTCATCAGTTTATGGTTTCAGTAAGCAATCTTACATTAATTGTGTTTACACAAACTTTCTGTATAATGTTCTGTTTATCATCCAGAGGTCATTTTTACTTTACAGAGTGGATTTGTCTCTCAATATGAGTTATTTCTAAATGCTGCCAAAATCAACTGGTCAAATACTGGATCTATGTGTGCAGAACTTAGGCTTTTATTAAATTTTTACTTTTCTTTTTTTCTAATTTGGTAAATCATTTACAGCATCTGCCTCAAACTGTTTGCCACTCTGAAGTATTTGCTCTACACTTTACACTCTTTTGACTTCTCTATTTGTATATGCAGCAGCTGACATTTCTCTCTCTCACTGGCTATTGAACTATATATGAACAATTTTAGCCACAGTCAAAAGAACAGCCTGGTTCTGGTCTTTTCCAGGGATTCAGAGTTTCTGTTCCAGGGCTGTTTTTGAAAGAAAGGAAGTACTGAAATTCATATCTCAATTTGATTTTCTTTTCCCCTCCGAATTCAGAGGGATGGGTTTGGCCCTGCCTATGGAGAACATCAGGTGAAAAGTTTTAAATAAACCTTAATTAAAAAAAAAAACAAAACCAAAGCCTGAAATCCCTCCCTCCCTCTCCTTCCTTCCCCCCTTCCTTGCTTCCTTCCCCCCTTCCTTCCTTCCTTCCTCCCTCCCTCCCTCCCTCCCTCCCTCCCTCCCTCCCTTCCTTCCTTCCTTCCTTCCTTCCTTCCTTCCTTCCCTCCTTCCTTCCTTCTCTCCTTCCCTCCCTCCCTCTCCCTTAAAGAGACCAACTGGTCTCTTTAATCAACTGGAAGTGCTGGTGTTCAGAATAATTTTAAACTATATTTCCCCCAGTGTTTTAACATCAGTCTCCCTGCATGCATCACAACAAGCAGCTACACAGTACGTTTTTTTTCACATTCTTTAATTGTGAATGTGAAAAAAATAAACTTAGTGTTTCATCACAAACATTAGTTTGCAGTAATTTTTACAGGGCTATAGGAAACGCCTTCAAAATAGCACTGCATGAGTGCCGATTATATTGCATTTATTCACATTAAATAATTAGAAAGTGAACATTAAATTGACAGTAATGTAGAAAGATGTTTATTTATAAGGCTTAATAGCTACAACACCATACCAATACTTTGTGCATGGACAGCACCTCTTAACAAGGAGTATATTCAAAAATATTAATGAGGTAAATGTTAGGGAGACATGAAACTCAATTTTTCCCTTTATGCTGGCTTGAGCTAAGGAAATAAGTGTATTTAACCTCATAGTTACTTCAGAAAATTTCAGAGCAGTATCTAGTCAAACATGAGCTGCTTAATGAAATGCTTTGTAGACATGTTGCGATAAAGTTTTGTTTGTACTTACAGAATATTTGCATGTTTGCATATTCTCTTTTACATGCAGATGTAATTGTTTTTCTCTTCACTATCACTTTGTGTCAGTAGGTCTAATATAATTCACAACACAAATATTTATTCACAGTCATTTAATAATTTACATCATTTTTTTCTGTTAAAATCTGGACTTCAAATTTTTTAGAAAAAAAGATATACAGCTACTATATGGTGCATACTTGGGAGTTAGCCAGAATTGCAGCAGTAGTTAGTCATACATTGCAAAATGTTTAATTTAATCATTCATTAGTCTAATATATCTGTTCCTCCTCTGGTCCTGCAAATTTCTAATGAGGCAATTGAACATCCTCAGTTTTTGTTCCTCAGGGATTCTTTCATTTGTCAGGAGAATTTTGCCCAACTATTTCCAAAAAATGAAAATCAAGTGTCTCAGTTTACAAAAGCTATAATAAAATAAATGCCACTTTCTTCATTATGCTAAACCAATTAAATCTAATTTCTCTTCTGTTTCCATACATAAGCAACATCTGTACACGCCTTCCATGGGTAATTAATTGTTTCCAGTTGCCTGCCAATGAAAGTGGTATTTCTTTAAATCAGTGACAGAGCATAACATTGGCCTCTAAGTACATCAGAGCGCATCAAATCATGCAACGTGTCACATACTACAAGTCACATGTTTCTGCATGCATGGCTGAAGAGCAGTGTGTGCTACTGCAGTCTGTGCCTTGGAGCCAGGGTCTCTGCTGAAGAATGACCATTGACACTATGAGGCTTAGTACACAGACTGCTTATAAGGGCATCCCACAGAGCTGAGCAGCCAATGTCATGGTTTGCACCACTGAGCCAAGCAGGTAAGGCATATGGTGCACTTCCATGATGCTCCCGCTGTCAAACACAGCCTCCTTCAAACAGCAGGGTCTCATTGCTTCAGAAAAGTGACTTGCCATCAGAGAAAAACCAATACAAGATTTACAAACTTTTAGCAGTCATTGAAGATCCATAAAAAAAATGGGGTGAATTGTGAAAGATTTCGCGTAACGAGATTTTCTCCAGCTCCATTTAGTGAAAAAAATGAAAGAGGTATGTGTTGGGGAGTGGCGGGTGGCACACAGAAACAGCTTTTATTGTTTACTCTTGAAGTGCCAAGCATTTGTGAAAGCAAAGAATAAATAAACATTTTTTGAGTGAAAAATGAAAGAAATTGCAAGTGCTTTTAAAAAGATATATTTTTTTTTCAGGTTTAAGCCATGAAGTTAAAGCTTTTAGTCTATATTCTGATATATTTTTCTTTATTTGGACTTTCAGATTTTGTGCTTCGTATGTGTGGATATTATTACTTTTAAAAATGTATGTATATGAAAGAGAGGAGAGGAGACCTGATATACCTTTCATGTAGTCTGATGTGAAGTAGGAGAGAAAACTCCAAAGTTTTTGCAACTACACAAATGTAAAACTCAAGTAAATTCAAAGCAAATTACACATGTGGAATAAAATTAAGACATGCTAAGACTATTAGAATACCCCTACTGGTTCAAACCATGATCAAAGTAGCCAAATATTCTGTCTCTGGCAGTAGCACAGGAGACGCTATTAGGTGCAACACACAAGCCCACAACTTTCTACAGTCAATTCCCCTTTATACTCCCCCATTGTCCAGAACTACGGTATTAGAGATATTAAACGGCAGATCCCTGACTAACCTTTGTAAAAGCCATTCATGGACTGGTTATCTTTCTAATTCCTTTCTGAACCTGCTCATATGGTCTGTCCTCCACGGGCTTCTGTGGAAGCAAGTTTCTGATGTTACCTACCTTCTGCACAAAGAACTGCTGTTATTTGTTATTTTAGATGATTCCTCATAAGTTTTAGCAGGTGGTCTCTGCTCTCATGTTGTGTGGAACGTGTTGAACAGTTCCACAACCATATTATTCAATTGGTAATAAACCTTGACCATGATTCTCTTCAGCCATCTCTCCAATCTCAGACTTCTTAACCTCCACATATATGGTTGATCTACCTTGATTACTTTAATTGCCTCCCCCATTCCTCCTCCAATTTCATGACAGCTCTCAGGAGAGATGGAGACCAGAACTGCACACAGTACTGAAAAGGTGGGCACACACATTTGTATAGCTGAAAAATTTTCTCTTCTGTTTTGTAAAAACCTTTTCTGACCATGTTCTGCATTTTGTTGATTTTGACTGCTACTGCACGCTGAGCTCATGACCTTTGTGACTTGCCAGGGTTGACTCCAAGATGCCTTTCCTGAGTCCAGCATCACTGGGCATGGCTCACATTATTTTTCCCTGATGCGTTGTCTTAGATTTAGCTTAACTAAAGCTCATTTGACATCTTCTTTCTCTGCTCAGTTTTGCCACTTTTAGTCTCAGCTCTGAAGTTCCTTCAGCCAGTTGGCAATGACATTTGATCACACAGAACAGCTTGATATCATCCTCAAACTTGGAGATTTCACTGCACAGTCTCTTCTCCAGGTCACTGATGAAAATATTTAATAAAACCAATGTCAGTGTCTGTCCCTAAGGGACTGCACTGCTGAAAATGAACTATCCATCCAGCAAAAGCTCCTTAAGTCCTACACTTTGCTTCCTATTCTTTAGTTTGCAATCCATAGAAGATGTTTTCTTAAGACCTGTGGTAACGGGGTTTCTTTACTAAACCTGTCAAAGGCTTTTTGAAAATCCAAAAATATTATGTCCTCTGTATCCTCTTAATCCATGTGCTTACTGAAACCTTTGCAGGACTCCAGCAGGTTAGAGAGGCAGAATTTCCTGTTGAGGAAGTCACGCTGATTCTAGACAGTTTCTGTCTGTGTGCTCAGTGATCTTACTCTTTATTACAGAGTCTACCTTCTTACCAGGAACAGAAGGATATGAGAACAGCTTGTGATTACTTAAAGGCTTAATGAAAGATCAGTACAATATTTTTGTAAATCATGTCATGCATATGCTCTTTGTAATATGTCTGTTCAATACAGCTTTTTAATATCATAAGCATTATTTATTATTACAAATTCATTAAGAATGGAAGTTTTCTACTTGCCAGTTTTCATACCCTGCTGTAGAATTATCAATTATTCAATAAACTCTGAAGGAAGGAGCTTGAATAAGAATGTATGGACATGGAAAGAGTATGGTTTTGCATTATGCTTCCTCTATGCTCTCTAGGTCTTCTCCATAACCCAGTCCTGCTCTTTGTCCAGCAAGGTGAAATTTGCCCTGTGTGAGGAGACCAAACTCTGTCACCCTTCAGATGTTTCACAGAAAACCACAGTAGCATACTGGCTTTAGCCAATAGCTTTAGCTATTTTATCCTGTTTTTCTTGTAATAAGACCCTGCCTAAAGAATTTCTATAAAATTATACTGACAAATAAGTATTCCTGGTTAAGTTCATGGCCAGAGCCTACAGAGTTTTTTGCCTTGACACTTCAAACACCAAATTCAGTGTTTCTCCTGTAGTGAAAGCAATAAAATAAATGTCTGACCTTCCATACTCAAGACTCTGAGAAAATGGTTTTCTCAAAACTTAATTTAAACCAAAGAACATGATCAATATCTTGCTATTTTGCACTGTCTATTATGAATACATTAAACACACTGCATATGCAGAACAAAAATATACTGAGTCCCTATAAATTCTATTCTATGTACACATATAAACCACTGCAATTTAGTTATTTACTGGGTACTACAAGAGCTATAAAATGCCACTTTCTAAGAATACAACTGAGGCTTAAGTCAGCATTTTTATGATATCATCTGTACTGGGAAAACATTAAAGGCTCAATATTTAATAAACATAATAAACATCCCTATGAAACAAATTGTTCATAAACTACCTGTTTAATTTTTCAGGGCTCCTGAACCACATATTTTCTTATTAGTTGTGAGCCTGCTGGGTTGCAGGATAGATAGGGCCTGTCATGGATAGAATATAATGTAGCGGTTTTATGAATTATTTCTGTGAGGAAAAGCCTATTACAGCTGACAAGAGGATGATGATATTAGCCCATCATCATTCAGATGGCACCACCCTTCCCCCTTTCATCCATCAGACCTCTTGTATAGAGGCTGAAAGCCATACAGTCTTTGCATAGCCAACACAAAGACAAATACTGCTCTTTTTCTGCGTCCATGAAACATTTAGTATTTCATTTTGAATCATGGCAGATGACAGTAACAAATGGCCTAATGAATCTCCCTTATTGTCCCTTGTAAATCTGAAGATGAGCTAAAAGTAAAATCTCTGTTTCTTTTTTTGGACATGCTCACTTGGGATTGAAAGGTTTTTTGCTGCATTCCAAATAACATTTATCTGTTACTGAAAATTAGACCAATAAACAAACAAGCAACCTGAAAACCACACAGCTATACCGTGGTAGGCCATTATTCGCCCTGTACCTGACAAAACACATTTTTGAGAAAGTGCTTCAATCAACTTTGACACAATTATTAAAAGCAATGTACATATGTAAACCAAAATAAGGTAAAAACAATAATAAAATATAATGCAGTTCTGTATTAGAAAACAATAGTAATACATCAGTGGGCATCAGGAATTATAGAGCCCTTTTCACCGCCTTTTTGTTTTATTTAAAAGAAAATACACTAATTTTGTCCACACTCTACTGCAAGGATATGGCATTGCTTCTATTAATTTATAAGATCTGATAATCTAAACATCTCTTTAAAGAAGATGATCACGGATTATTACAGATGATCAATCCCCTCTTACCTCCACTCCCTCCCAACCTGCAAACTGAAGATCATTACACTGCCATCTTGCCTTTATTTGACCATGCAGGAGATTTTACAGGCAGAAATTAATATTGTGGCTAGAAATATTTTAGTGAGTACTGTGTAGTCCTCCAAATGCTCTATCACAAGACCTCAGTCTCCCTGATCAAATTGTTACATGACCTCTTCTTTCAGCCATACAGGTAATTCCTGCAGTCGCATCTCATCCCCTGCTGCGACTGTCTCTGGCACAAGCTGAGCACTGGCTTGGGTCACGCTGGCCTGCATAATTTCCCCCACATGGTCTTGGCATCATTCCAGCATGACTGCATCCCATACCTCATATTGGCCAAATTTGCCCTTCTGGGCAGCCGTGCCTGGAGTGGGCCATGTGGCTTTAGTTCACTCTCTGCACCCTGAGTCCAGATCAGAAATAGAAATGTGACTGCAGTCCCTCAGTGTGCTTCAGTCTCCTTTCAGTGGGCACCCAGATAGACAAGTACAGATGGAACTGAAATGCTCTGCAGTAAGGCTCACCATCCCGGATAATGAGGAAACCATGGACTGCATCTATCCTACAGCACAAGCAGGAAGCCTTATTCTCATTGCCCCCATTTATACTTCAGTTTGGCTCCAAGATGTTCTGATATTTTCTGTACATGCATCTATAACATGACTAAAGTTGTTGGTCTGAAACCTATTCACTTATTCTTATGAAAGAGCTATCATATCCCTTTCATGGGTGTATACAACCATAGCAAGCTAACACTTGCTGCTCTTTCCTTGAAAAAGTCTTCCCTTCCACTTATTTCACTTTTTTTTTCCTGCTTTAAACTGCTTTCATGCATCCCCACAACGCTGTGATTTATTGAGCTTTGCTCTTCAGTAATGCCTCCCCTGATTCCCCCTCATGCAACACACAGGCTTTTCTTCAGCAAAGCACAAGACAGAGAAATGGCAGGAGCTCCTTTTCATTTATTATGAAAAGTTGTGAAAGTACTACACCAGAAATGCTCATTTTGTTTTGTCAGGGAAGCTAACAAAAATGGCTTGCTTTATATATGAAACTTTTTGCACAGCTCTGTATCTACTGTAGGCACATGTGTATTTTTGACATGACAGATCATAATGGCTCTTTCAGAGCCATTACAGTTACCAAGTAAATCCTTCTTAGTTCAAGTACATATAATTGATTCCCATAGACTGTAATAGTTCCAAAACCAAGGCAATACCCTTACCAAACATAAAAGCAGTGGCAGGACTAATACATAATAGCAGTCAGGTTTTACCACCATGGTACTAGAAAGTGATGCAGTGCTAACATCGTGGCTTTTTTCTTTGCTGATTTTTGGCACAATAGAAGGGCAATAATTCTGTGGTATTATTCCTGCATAGTCCTGGTAAAGCTATAAATCCTCAAGTATCACAGTAGTCATCTCAGTCTCCATATGGAAAATAAATTAAGGGCTTGTTCATTCAACTTCTATGCATACAAATATTTCAGTACAGTTTACTGGGGCAAGTGAATGAATAAGGGTTTTTGTTTTTTTGTTTTTTTTTTCTTGTAAATTAGGGATGTAGAATAAAAGCCAAAAATCCAGTTAACTTTAAAAATAATACCACAAATTATAATGCAACAGTAATTTAATCAGCATTCAATACACTTTAAAGTACAAGGAAAAGAAGAAGGACCTGTCTTCTCTACAGTCCTCTCCTGTACTCAGAAAGCTGTAAATTTGCATTGCCCACAAAGGAATAGCGGAAAACCCTTTCCCAAGCAGCTTGGTGAGCAGTGATAATACAGAGCAGGCATTACCTTTTTTTAATGTAATAGTCTGCTCCTCCTCAGCATGTATGATAGATTCAATAAACAGGTTGGCATCATATATCCCTGACTTCCTACTGCATAAGGGTGTGTGAAAAGATAATCTCTGTGCTCATGAACATACATGACCAATGACCCTAAAAGGAAGAAGAGCACCAAACGATATATGGACAAGAAGAATCACGTAGAGAAAATAGGTAGAGCACAATAAGAACCTCCTTCTTCTCTTTCTTTTTTCTTAAGACTTTTGAAGAAAAGACAAGTTTTTAACTTTTTTTTTTTTGTTGTTGTTCTGGAAGAGTTTATATTACAATAGAAAAAGGTGCTGTAAACTTGAAGGAGATAATGTACCTTCTGTAAAGAAATCTCAGTAGAGATCATAGAAATTTCACGACTCCCATATGTTAATAATGTCTTTGAATATAAAATCCAAATTAAAAACTGAAGCTGAATAAAATACTTTTGTTAAAAGTAACATTTTGAAATGCTGTCAGTAACTATCATAAATATTTGAGAAGTTAATATTTTAATCTTCAACTATAGCTCTGAAAACATTTTTAGTGACAGACAGTGCTTCATTAATAGAGTTCTGTATGTCTAATTGCTTTAGGCAAAGTGGGTTGCATTATTTTGACACATGACATGCAATTAGTACATGGTCACACGGCTAAAGGAAGATTTTACACCTTTTTTCCTTCTACATTCAGAGTGGATAATTAGCATATTTTTTCTGCTTAGAATAATCATCAGAGCCTTAGATCAGAAATTGCCTAATGAGGTAAAATTCCAGTTGTTGACATTAATACATGTGACAGTTTTTTCAGTTGTAAAAGTAAACCTACTACTGCCAGAAACTTATTCTTTCCAACGTGTTCTTAACATTCGTCTATAGGGGTTTTTTTTAGCATCAGGCCACTCAATAATCATATCTTTTCAACACAGAGAGATGAATGAGGTTTTTATATTTTAGCATATTTGCTGGATAATGATATTTTAAGAAGATTAAATTTGGCTGTAACCTGCAGCCATTCTTGGTAGATTGCAGTTCTTTTAACACGAGGTAATCCTCGATCATAATGTACATGCTTTTAGCTTATGAATTTCTTTGATAAACTATACAAAATATGGGAACTCATTTTGCTCAGTTATACAACCCACCCTATAGGCTGTGCACAACATTCCTATAGTGAAAGTCTGTCTTTTTGTATAAAACCATATTTTGATTATCTCATGTTGAAGAAGAAATGGAGATTTATTATAGATAAACTGATGCAACATAATACACTTTGGCCACAGAAACAAGTGTTTTCCTAGAGAACAGATTTTGAAAATTTTGAAAAGGATTACATTAGGTCTTTTAGTGTAATATTTTTCCCTGCATTTATCACAGTTGCATATAATTACCTTTTGTGTTTAATTTCTAAAAAGCATATTCATTTGGGACAAAAGAAGTGGTTTGAATTCTCATTCCTTCACTCCTTATTCCTTCACTTCACAAACCTTCCCCTGAAAAACTTCCATGAGGTGTGGGATCTGCAACTGAGCCAGGTTTTCTGCATACAAGTTCTGCAAATATTTCTGAGCTAGCACATACAGAGAGATTCCTCAGAACTACACTAGATGCTGATAGCTACCTATAACAAAGGGCTAACTGAAGCATGAGGTGGACAGATTCTTTTTTTTTTTTTTTATTTTTAATATCCTGTTACTTATTTTAATACACAGGAGAGAGGAATCATAGACCATACTTCTGCCTTATTTCAGATATTTACCAGGATAGGGTTAGCACTTCACACTTCCAGAGAATAAAAAAAGGCATAGATTTTTACTTTTTCTTTCCATAAATTGGGAAGTAAATGCATTAAAAACAGGCTTGCTAATTCCACAAAAGGATGAGTTTATAGAGCGACCTGTCTACTTCACAGACATCACAGGAGACCAGGATACCCATCCTGATTCAAGTATGGTCAAAATTCAGTTTTTCTATTTGTTTTATTCTTAATTATATATCAGCAGTATTAAGGTAATCATAATGTTTTTCTTCAACATAGGTGTCCTTGACATTCTTTTCCTTTTACTATTTAGTTTGAGAGCAATGATTGCTTTAACGTTACTTCCTTTATTACAATTTTCAACTTGTCTCTACATGTATAGCAGTTAGATTGACTTTTCATCTTCTTAGATGATAAACAGCTGCTGCTTTAAAGACTCTTGACAATGATAGCTCAACTTGCAAGAATTCTGCAAAAAAAACCCTATACTAAAAAAAAAACAAAAAACCCTGCCAAAAAAAAAAGCCAATAGTAAAACCTGAACATCAGAGCATCATGTGTGTGTGATGAGGACCAGTGTAGAATGATACAAGCATATGCATCTAAAGAACCAAGAGACTCTATTAAATTGAATCAATGACTAATGTAGAGGTCAAAGAAAGAGAGAAGAGTGGTTCTGCTCATCAAAAGTCCATGTGGCTACTGAATATAATGGTAAAGGTGAAATACCCACCTTTGACTTGGGAGCCCCCTGCTCCAGTAACATACAGATGCTTGGAATAGATGTTCCTAGAAGATAAACTTCATACATATACTTACTTCTACTTTTCATTTATATTCTTCTGGTCATTTGTCAGGATAGATGGGCTAGATATTCTAATCCAGTCTGACTACTTTCCTATAGCATCCATGAAACAGTGTATCGAATTTGTTTACAGATAGGTTTTGATGAGTTTTAATTAGGGCTGATAAGCTATTACATATAGCCATTTTTATTCAGAAGACATGGCATGTAGAATGATTTATTAGTATATTTTCTGTTGTGCCTTATGGTGGTATTCCTGGTGCTACAGGTAGGGTATTACAAAGCTCAGTGAGCTCATGTTTCTGGTAGCTATATGCATCTTCAACTGCATTGTGGAATTACATTGCACTGCTGTCTAAAACTGCAGCTTCTGATAAGAAAAAAAACGTTTGCTAAACTACATTTACAGTTGTGATGAGACTGTGATAGTGGATTTCAGTGGCGTGATGCAGCTATTTAGCAGCATGTCAGTGAGAAACCAAATGTCCACTGATTATATTGTACTGCCACAATCTATCACATCACAGTAAATCAATGAAGATCAAACTGGCAAAGAGCAGCATGCAGGAAATCAGAAGCACCAAAGAGGGTGTCTGACATTTTTGTTTAAGCATATGTTCACCGATCATACTCATTTTCTGAAAGAGACTAAATAAAACAGATTTGAAATTCACAGACTAAAGCCAGGCATAGAAAGATTCTCACAACTAAAGAAATATTGCTACAACGTCTCAGAATTGCCTAAAACCAAGCTGAACACATCCCAGCATGATTTGTTTCAACCAGGTCTACATGTGAAAAAAAACATATCTGTTCAACATGTTTTAGGTGATATTCAGCTAGGCCCGTGATATAAATAGATAGACTTTTTTTCTTTTTTTAGCATTGATCCTGATCTATTATGTCTTCATTATCCTATTGTTATCACTGGTACCAGCTGGTAGATATTTGAAATTAAAGCTGAACAAATAATTGGATGTTTTGGTTCACTGACACTACTGACAAACTGGAAGTAGGGGGAGGGAATGGTCCGTTTAGACTGACGAGGAAGGATTGTTTGTTTTTGGTTCTTCTTAACCACAGAACAATCAAGGAAAAAAAACTGCCTCTGGTAACATAAAATTATAATTTCATTTTCAGGTTGCATAATTTATTTTAAACTTTTGAATATTAATTTGAATGAAAATATGAAATATTTTGTTGCTGGCTGAAACTGTTCACCAAATTTGCCATCATTTTTACAAGAAGTTCTATTGAAAGAAAACTTTTTTTATTTTATTTTATTGAATACAATACATAATCAGAAATGCTTGCATAGATCTACTTGAAATGGCTTCCAGGAAATTAAGTTGCAATCATACAGGAACCTGTGCCTCTCTTATTCTTAGACTCCTTTGGAGAGTCAGCTCATTAGGCAGCTTTGGAAACTGCCATAATACCTACTTTCGATTCCCTTCCACAGTTGCAGAAGGCATGTAACAGTGAGGAATCATTGAGACACATGGAAGACATTATACCTACACTATGACCCATTTGGCCAGCCATATCTGGCACAAAGAGCAGCAGGGCAAAACTGAATTTTAGTTTTTTGTAATCCCATATAAACACTTCTCAGAAATATGATCAGTTGCATTAGGCAATGTTTAATGTACTTGCATATTTTAGACTTTTGAGTAGGAAATTAGGTGTGGGGGGAAATAGAACATCTTCTTCTGATTTTGTAGCTTTGATGATTCTTTTTCTTTAACACTAACCATTCCTTTACTCCCAAATTAATGCTTTCTGTTACTGGCTTGACTAAACTTATTTCAATACTTATTTTAATACATTTAATTTCAGGTTTTTTTTTCAGTGGATCCTGAAATTAAAAGTGATCAGATTAGCTCAACGTACACTGCATTATATATGTATACAGAGTTCTTTAAAACATACAGATATAATTAAGGTGGCATGATTTTAATGAAAGAGATACAAAAAAAGAGTCCCAACATCTGTTTGTACTGTTGTTCTGAAAACTTTCTCTGTATGCTTGGTAGAGTGAAAATGAAGCATCCACTCTGCTGAATATACTGATTTATGCTGCTTGTTTTACTCTGAGCTGTCTTGTTGATTAACTTGTTCACCAAAAAGATTCTTGTAATATCTAATATGGTATGCACATGCCACTTTATTATTTCCAAGCTACCATAATAATTTCCCCCAGATTATGATCTTGGTTTCCCTGTCCTGTACCAGGAGTTCTTTTTGAACATACATTTCTCTGTCTTTCATGACGAGAACGCAGTTTCCTCCACAGTCCCTTCCCTATTTTGCCATGCCAGGTTGTAAATTTTGACAGAAAATTATTTTAACAAAATAAGGTCAGCTTCTGTGTACCCATGCACTAGGCATTATGTGTTTCAGAATATTGTTTGATGTCTGTACCCTGTTATATAGCCACATGACAGAAAAGGATGCAAGGATACTAACTGGGCAAGGGTCAGAAAAACAGAAAGTTGTATACAAAATTTGCCGAAATTATAGTCTTGAATCAGTCAGAAATAAAGACTTTATTCAGTCAGAAACTTCTCATTATAAACAATTTCCAGTCCTTCTTTTGTATTGATAACACTAACAAGGCACTCAACATACAGAAAATAAAACCTTTAGATTTTTAATTTC
This sequence comes from Pezoporus occidentalis, assembly GCF_034315485.1. NCBI lineage: Eukaryota > Metazoa > Chordata > Aves > Psittaciformes > Psittacidae > Pezoporus > Pezoporus occidentalis. The sequence goes on along the minus strand of NW_026913964.1, from coordinate 5,802,177 downwards.
AGAATACCTTTTCCACTATTTTTATTCTGCAATACCACCAGAAATTTCTATGAAACAAATTTTAAGTACATGAGCACACATACAAGTCTCTACTCTTCAAAGGAAATTAATCCTGTAAAAGAAAAAAAAATATCTAAATTAAAAAGTGTACAATACAAGAAGAAATATCTTGGAGATCTTTTAAAATTTCATAGGTCAAGCCTCTAATGAGGGTTGGAAGCTAGGAAATGGAAAGCTCACATAAGATTCAAATTATTGTGCTATATAAATACTTTCACTAAATGTAAATAAGTGCATACAAAATGTAAATAAGTGCATACGTTTGGCCTCCACTTACATTCAACATAGATCAATGATAATTTAACAAACACACATGTACGAATGTATGTACACCAGCACAGAAAGTGTCTTTTGGCAGAACACACTAGTATGCTCCAAAAAAGGCAAGTGCTTAATACAGGAGACATAGAGACAGAAGACAACCTACCCCAGCATAATATTAGTAATTTTTATTTTAGTTAAATCTTGAGTTAAAATGTTAAAAAATCAATCAGCACCACATTCATAATTTCAATGTTTCTCATTCCATGTTTTGATATGCATCTGCCATAATTGTTAAAGGAAATTAGGTTGCAGTTACTTCAACCAGAAAAACAAACAGGTTATGACCCTTTTGTTTCAGAAGTCAGAACTTACAGTTAAAAGGCCTATTCTTCTCTCAAAGAGCACATATAACACTAATTAAGTGGAATGAGTAATGGGAATGACATTTCTCTATTTAGAGGAAAATATAAAATTTTGCAAAATATTTGTTAGTAATAATGCCAATTATTAAGGATTATAGCCTCAATTTAAAATAAATCAATCATTTTGGGAAAATTTTGTAATACTACGTTTTAAATAAACATAAAACTGTAAACCATTTTAATAGTAGTGAGAAAGTAGGATGGGAAAAGGTATATTTACCCCATAGATTAACGTTATTTAAGAGCTTTACAGCTTTTTTCCCTTGGAAAAACTATTTTTATAAGTAAAAGATATATCTCAGTATGCTGTTCATTGATACAGACGTATTGCTATAGCATATCGAGTCCCAGTATCTTGGATTTTACAATTGATTATTTCTTCGTCTTTGCATGATCCAATATTCATTAATATACTTAATTAATAAGATTCATATAATAAAAATATTTTTAATAATTCAGCTTCTATTAAATGTTTAACTGCTTGCTCAATGCCTCAGTTATGAAATTTTTTGTATTCAGTTTTTAATTTTACTTTACATGTCACTTGGAGAAATATAAATGCTTGAAGCAACAAAATTTCAATTAGTTCAGTTTTAGCATTTATTTTGTAATGCATATCTTGTCTAAAGGATGGATTTTAAATATTTTGCAATTAGGCACTTGAGAAGTTTTTCAAATGCAGAAATTCAGTAACTAAAAACTTTTCTTATAACCCATATATAAATTATTTACTTCAATCATTTGGGAAACTAGCCATAATTATTATGACTATTTAATTAAGGTTTCTGCAGAACCTGACAACAATACTAATAAAGCAATTGAGGAGATACAAGTAGTTGATCTTAATTGGAAGAGATGACACTATTTACAAGAATAAATGACGGTACCTAATCTCGCATTCGTAATTATCAGTGATGGGCCTACTTCAAAAGATGTTGTGGTTCTTGTCTGCTTTAGCTGAGTTTCACAAATATATGTGTTTATTCAGAGTTTACATGTCTATCTGAATTGTAAATGTAGCAATTTTCTTACAGGAGGCAGCCGAGTTGCCTCCTGGACCTGAATGCTACAGCGACACAACAAGAAAAATCTTTGATATTTGCCACACAAAGAATCTTTCTTTTCCTTTTCATCGTTTGGAGTTGTAAGCTCTAGCCTTGCAGTCTCCCAGTGAAGAATGCGTTTGATTATCTGGAGCAAATGATGCCTAGCTGCTTTATAGGAAAACACTGAGCATCCATATTCTCTGACACCATATGTCTGCACCTTGCCAGGTGGAGCTCCATGTGTCCTCTGGAGTACTGATATCTCTCCCCCTCTCACAGACCTGGCTGACAAGCCTAGTATATCAAGAATAGTGCCTCATAGATCCTGGCATCCAGTCACTCCCTCTATAGCAGCTCCAAACCTGAACAGAGGTTCAGGAAATTATGCCATTTGGTCAGCATTTTCAAAATGAGCTATTTTATTTATACTATAAGATTCAGGGGAAAAGAATGTTATGCAGCTATTTTTTTCTCACATGAATACAACTTTATACTATGTGTTTAACAAGGTCCTAACAACACACATTTTAAAGCAAACAGCACTCACATGTAGGCACTGGTTGAGACGATGCACAATGAGTAGCATGTATCTCAGTCTATATTATGTTTCTCCCCCTTTCCCAACAAAGAGTTGGGTCCTGTGGATGTTCTTATTGCTGGGAATATTGATGTGATTAAGATATTTGAATTGACATGATTTCCTGCAACATTCTGGCACAGATAGGAAGGGTTCATTTTGTGACAGGGTTTGCGGCAACATGGTAAAAAGTACTCTAGAACTGGTAACTTCAACAATTGCTGTTTATGGACCACCTCAGGGTATGAGAGGAAAAGTAAATGAAGCAGTTCAAATTTTCATATTTTGGAGTGGATACTATGCTCTTCTCACTGTTTCTCTGAGAGCAGGGTTTACATTGATCAGCAGGTACTGTAAATGAAATCTGAAAAGAACGCTGGAAACATTTTTTGCTTGGAAAGGATATGACTCTTCTCCTGTGGATGACTATATTCTCTGCAATGAAAGATGGTAGCAGATCAAGAGCAAACACTTTTCTCTAATCTCAGTGATGACTTCAGTAATTTAAGTTGTTTCTGGAACTCTATGGTGATTTTCTCATTGAAACCTCTTTTATCAAGGATAACCCAGTCACTTTGTCTTCATCCAGCCCCACTTATTCACCTCCTGCTTGACAGCATGCAAAGACCTGGAGGAGTAATAGTAGCAGTGCCGATATTTGATAACTAGTGATAGAGTAGCAATGAACTGTAGGAAGTCTAGTACAAAGTAAGAAGTAATATTCCCTTCCCTTTACTAATTTTTCAGTTATCTTTCATGTTATACATTGCATATATAGAATTTTGATTTGCACTAAGGGTATCTTCTATAACAAAAATAGACCATCTATCTATTATCATAATATATCTGCTAGCAGACACTGCAGTTGGAATTAAGGTGCAATTGCTACCTTGACTAAACTAAAATTGGTTTACCACCTCATTTTACAAAGAATATCCAGAGAAAAATTCTCTATGCAAGGAAATATCAAAAGAAACAAAAAAGGTCATACTGCAGTCTAAATTACCCTAAAAGCATTTTATTAGACACCGGCCCACACTACAGAGCATGTGAAATGCTTTGTGAACATTGGTCAAGTAAATAAGTTTTAAACCTAACAAATATGCCTATCAACAAAGATAATTTTTAAATGAGTGATGGATCCACAGACATTGCTGTTTCCTTTCCTTCTTGTCAGACTAACTCTTATTTGGTTCATCGATTGTTTTCCATCCAACAAATTTCTATGCCTCCCTTCCGTACATTTTTCTGTGGTTTGCGTTATTGTTTTCTAAACAGCTTATCACATGGTATTTATCATGAGAATGACTTTGATACCTTTGTGTGGGCTCCACAAACTGCCTCTTCTGATGATTAAATCATGGTGCTTACTTCATTACATCATATTCATAATGAATTACTTCATCCATCAATTATTGCAGAACTATTCTCATATAGTGTGATAATGATATGGACTTTCCACACCATTCAAAACAGTGTGTAGCAAACAACCCTGCCATCAACTAAATATGAAAATGAAATTGAAACAGCAGAGGAGTCAGCAGCTGTGACATCTGTGAATGCACAGCCAATAGTTACATCATTGTGAGAAATGACACACTTTCTTCCACCAGCACAAATACTGTGTGGCATATTACACAGGATCATAATTTATCAAAAAGTGCAGCATAAAACAGCACTAGATTCTACAGGTATTTGCCTCTTCTAAATAAAATCCTTCTAAATCTTGTACTGCTAGTACTTATTCCATTGCTTTAAATAACAGTAAATATTCAATTAATAGAAGATAAATTGGCAAAATCACTTTTACAGAGGTCTGATTCTTTTGGCCCTACAAGTGTTCTGGTTTAACAGTTCTGCATTAAAAGCAATTTAGGGATATTTCCATAGAATCATGGAGATGCTGGGCGGACATATACTGTTAGCAATATCTAAGCCTTTCCTCTACTGTGAGCAAGTATATCTACACAAATGCCTATGTTATTTTCCAAAAGATTAGCTCGTTTGTTCCTCATGCAACCTGTCTTTACATGTCTTATATTCCACCAGGTGTCTCCTGATTATTCTTGCTATTTTCTAGAGTTTCTATCTCACTTTATTCCCTGTGCTACTCAAAACTGAACACAGAATTCCAGTTGCAAATTCTGTGGTTTAGCGGGGGTAAAAATTATTTCTGGTCTTACCTGCAACAATCTGACTAGCATGTCACAGGCGACATTTCTCCTCCCCCCCCCGCCCCGTTATTTGTTTTTTCAGCTTCAGTTTCATTATCGCTTCTAGTTTTCTCCTAGTTTTATTTATGCAGCCAGGTGGGGGTAGGGAGAAGATTTCCCCTTTGTCGTTTGCAGTTATTCGTTCTGAATTAGATCCTATTGATTTCAGATCCTTCTTGCAATTTATCAAGATCTCTTTGAATTCTAACCATGTACTCTAGCACACCCAACATCCTCCTTGGCTCAGTGCTATTCTCAAATTTTATAAGCAAACTTTCTATTCAGTCACCCAAGTTGTTAATCAAAACACAAACACCTGGAGAATGGGATAGACGGTCCCTTTTTTCTACAGATTAACCTTATTAAGTGGAATGCAATAGAGAATCACACCATGGTCAGAATTCTATTTTGCTTTAACATGCTATTAAAAGAAATTTAACACATAATCTGTGGTCAGTTATACTGTCTTGATTGTCACAGCACCCTGCAATGAGTAGTCCTTGTCCAGAAGCCCTGTTAGTCTGCTTCATGCCTAAGGGATTAAACTTAATAGCACAATGATGTTGTCTAGCACCATTGCATCCATTAAAAACAGTATCTATTTTTTAGTAGGTGATAGCAACAGACATAATGCTTGTCATTGATTTTATAGGTTGAGATTGTATCATAATATATTGACATTGTACTTTTATACAAGACTTGCTTCAGGGGGTGTAGCTGCATTCAGCACTGAATAACAGGCTAATAAAAACTGTAGTAGAAACAGCTTTACAACCCTCCATTGACTTGTGTTTTACATGGTATTATCTTATTGCAGACATCTGAATTAAAGGTTAACAAACACTATTTAATGGGTTGTCGGAATGAATGTACAGTACATGAATACATGCCTAGCAATGTCTATCAATAATCATACTGTACATGCATTGTGATTTGGTTGAAGGCAAGACTGTAAATGGGTGATGGCTCCTGACTGACTCTTTTTAGTAGTATGAAATAGCACATTTTGTTATACTTCCCCCAATTAAATGCATATCTACCATTAAAGCAATCTGTCATCATTTTAACAATGTCATTAACTTCTACAGTGTCTCACAGATGCTTTGTTCTTCCTTCGAAATTAGCAGCACATACATTTATATAGAAACTTCAAAATGCAAAATAGGGAAAACAAGTTGAAAAAGCCATCATCCGTAAATTATATAAATAATAAAAAAGTGGTTACTGAGGAAATGTGACTGCTTAAAAAGTACAAAGTACTTAATCTGCAGAAATTGTACAGTAATAAAAATGTACTAACCTATAAAAATATAAATTATTTTTCTCTCTCTGGTAATTATAAGGAAATACGGTTTACCATACTATAAAAATGTACTAACCCTATAAAAATATACTAAATTATTTGTCTATCTATAGCAATTATCAGGAAATATGGTTTACAATAGAACAAAATGTACTAAGCCTGTAAAAATACACTAAATTATGTTCCTATCTATAGTAATTATTAGGAAATATGGTTTACAACTCATAAAAGTAGCATTTTAAACATAATAAGGTTGAGTACAGAACTACAGAATCAAAAAATGAGACTGATTCTTCCCTATTTTATGCTTAAACAAGCTAAACTTCATATAGATGGCTCCAGTTGTCCTGGGTTTAGCAGTAGCAGTCATTTTTCTCCTTCATGGTAGCTGGTGCAGTGCTGTGTTTTGACTTCCAGCCTGGGAACAGTGTTGGTGATACCGATGTTTTTGGTTGCTGCTGAGTGATGTTTACCCTGACCAAGGACTTTGTGAGGCTCATGCTCCCCCAGGGAGGAGGGGAAGCCATGAGGAAGCAGAGACGGGACGCCTGACCCAGGCTAGCCAAAGAGGTATTCCATACCACAGCACGTCATGCCCGGGGTGGGGGGTAACTGGGAGTTACCCAGAAGGACACAGGATCTTCTGGGTTGGACTCGTTTCTTGGCTGGTGGTATCGTATTCTCTTCCCTTGTTATTTTCTCTTATCATTGTTGTCGTTGGTGGTAGCGGTGGTGATTTGTGTTGTACATTGGTTGCTGGACTGTTCTTGTCTCAACCCGTGGGAGTTGCACCCTTTTCGATCCTCCTCCCTGTTCCTCCAGGAGCGGGGAAGGGGAGAGCCCCGGGGTGGGAGGGGGGACCTCGGTTGCTCTCAGCCCGGCACCACTCACTGGGAGTGAGTGAACAAGCTGTCTGGCTAGGGTTTAAACCACGACACCAGTAAACACAAGAAGAGCTATTAAATGCCCTACTCAGCAATGGGTGTTTAAAACAATCGATGGATAAAACATGAACATATAAAAAAAAAAAAAAAGTTATTTATTTCCTGGAAGTTTCACATTTTCACATTCAAATTAATAGTGATATGTCAGGCTGATGAAGAATCAGCTTTAGAGGCTAGCTTTGTTAACACTGCACTATATTTTTCTAAATATAGTTAAGCTGTTATCCTTTTAAATTTGATTTCAAACAATATAAATCTAACATCCTACTTAGTTAAAAACTAAACCATGCTAAATTCATCTGCATTACAATTTTTAATTTCTTTCAACTGAAATGGGGCAATGATACAAAGACTATTTAAAAATATACCGCACTATGCCAAAAATGTGCATAACCTACAGGGAATATAATGGGAAAAATTTTCAAAACCATCCAGATCACTTAGGAACCTGACTTCTGATTTCAGAAGTAAGTGACTTAGGACTGGATCTTTAAAAGTATAAAGCCCCTAAGTCTTTCATCACAGGTGCTGAAATGCTTTTAAACCTCTGTAATACAGACAAGTGCATAAATTTACTAGCTTTCAGTGAGGTTTCTGTCACTCGCTGTTGCTGCTTCAGACAATGGCACACAGAGTCTCAGGTCACTTTTTGGAACTCCTGAAATATTAGCCCTAGTTCCAATAGCAGCCAGTCACTTGACTCAAGTGCCACTTTGCATTGCTATCAGCTTTAAGTACTTTTATCAAAGGAACTATGATTCTTTTATTCCTCAATACCATGTAATGTTGGACTTATTGCTGTCAGGAAATTAGCACTGTTGCATCACTTCAAATGACTTTATTGTAATACAGATATTTGACGTTCTCTATATTCCGAGTCTTTCATAGCCTGAAATAATATTCCTCTTGAAAGCTCAGAACAACTCAAAAATATTCTTCTGTTACATAGAAAACTCTTTCCATGTAATGATGACCTGATACGTTAAGAACATTCCTTTTTCTTAATTAGAACCTACAGATTTCACAGGGCACGGAGAGGAATTTATATTAAACAAGTATAGGACATGTTAGATAGGATAGATTTGTCATTATAACACTGAGAAGAATAATTATCTCCATCTTATTTTAATATCTTGGGTGGGGCATTGTTTCCTTATTTGTGAGTGTAACTGTGGTTATTTCAAACCATTTCAATTCAAGCAGGGGCAATTAGAGAAGGTCTCAGATATGAGATATATAAGGATCCTGATCTTCCTCTCCTCCCATGCTAACAGAAGTAACAGAACAGTCATGGATATAAGTACAGTTACCCAGGTCAACACTGAAAATCAAGTGCCTCTTTCATTTCTGCCCTGTGTGAGATCCTCTGCAGAGGAGAAATAGAGAAAGAATCTTTTGCCTGCAGTGTTTCAATTTCTGCATAATAAAATGGATACCCTACTACACACTCTCCTCCACAGAAGCTAAGGGAAAACAGAATGGCCTTGTCAGTATCTTGACATAAACCCAGAAAATTCGAGGGGATGTGCCAGTAATTCTACAAGAGCGTATTCTTTGGCTTTCATCCAGCTTGATCCTACATAAGTTTTGACACCAGTCCAGCAAGACAGAAGGCCTGAGTCAGTTCTCCAGAGAGGCCTGTGCTTTGCAATCACAGCGCTATTCAATATACTGATGAGCTGGTGACTTCAAGGACACATGACAAAGTCTACCACTTTTAGAGCCACTAGGCTGGAGACCTTGGAGACACTTATGCTTTCAAATCAGCACAGCAAGCTAATGTTTCTGACCCAGCCACTTCACTGTTACTCACCACTTGGCAGCAGACCAGAAATTTAAAGACAATAAGCCAGAGACTTTATCATGTTTTTTTCTTGATTTCAGACTGTCCTGGTTCTTCTGCCTCAATATCAGTTCAGGGAACTTGGGGCTCTGCCCTGTCTAACCTCCGAAGTGGTATGCTTTCACATCGTAGCCTCTCAAATGCTTATTCTTTCCTATGTGAGCAGCAAACTGGGGCTGCTGAATGAGACAGTCCATGAGAATCTCTGCTTTCATATAAGGATAGTAAAATTGATCTGGAAACTGCAGCGTCACTGTGAAAAGGAACTCCATTTCACATAGGAATTCAATATTTAGCATCCCTGGGATATTACTACAGGTGTGAGTATGTGCTGAGTTACTGACTTTATATTAAGCAAGACAGAGATCCTCACAATGGTCTTCACAGGAGGGCAAGAACCCCACATGATCTGATGACTTCATGTGAACATGGCATAAAACTTTTCTATTTATATTGCAAAAATTGTACATCCTTACTTTCAACTAGGTTTTGGGGTGTTTTTTTTTTTTCCTTCTTGATTTGCCACCCTTGAGGCAAATTGGATTAGCAAAAACTGAGAGGGCATGCCTTCCCTGATGACGAAGATGGAATCATGAGGAAAAATGCATGGGGGAAAAAAGAAACAGCTAAGTGAGAAAGCTGCATAGAATGATTCAACACAACAGAGAATGATTCAATGTAGATAGTAAGAGGTGGCAGGGAGGATGGAGTAGCAATAAAATGGTGTCAGCATTGTTGGGCTGATAGCAGGATTTGAGTGAGTCAGAAAAGATCATAAAAAGTCTCTCACCATTGTGATCATCTTCAATCCTGGTGCCTACCCAAAAGGAAGGCACTACGTCTGCCAGCTAACAAGGGCTCCTTTTTATACTGTTTTCCTTTCTGACAAGCTGGAGCCTTCTTAGAGATGTTGCTTTCCTCAATTGTATTTTTAACCAAATTACCTCCATCTGACTGTATGCATTATATTCAGGTGCCTTTAGAGATATATTTAATGGGCTGTATGTTCCCAGCTTGAGAACCTCTGCATTCGCAGTTCTCACGTTATACGATGTAGGTACAGTGTGAACTCTTAGTGAGCTGGGGGTGCTGGGAACAACCTACTCTCCATATTCCCCCTACACTGCAACCTGCCAATTTAGACTAATGCAGTATCCTGTTTGGTTCTTGAGCTACCAGCTTTCATCACTGGAAACAATAGGTCACCTTACAACAGCTGTTAATTTAGGAAAGTACAAGACAAGTGCAAGCATACTGTGGAATTTCTGCAATGCACGCTCCTAACTTCCAGGCTAATATAGTGTTGCCTATCAAGATGCGTCAGAAACTGAGTTTAAAAGAATGGTAGAACCATATCCTTACTTGGATATCTACCTCCTGTTCCTTCTGTATTGGCCTGTAAAGGATCCATAACATTGTCTCAGTAGCATTATGATGAAAGTTTTTTAAAAATTAAAAGAGAGAACAAAGATGCACCTGCTAATACTAGAAAGATCCACATTTTATCTTTGTTTATTGGCAGTAACTCACTTGTGACAATTGAAAAAAATTACCTGTTTTCTAAATGAGTGAAGAAAATGATATAGTTACAGGAAAATGTATGGGATACAGTATATTTTTATTCTAATTATTCATTATGCTATTAATTATCTGCATACAGTACTGTGAAGGAACAGGGTTCTATCCATTTTCTTAACCGTACGACTGAATTCACCTATAATAGATTATTCTGTTGAGGATATGGTGTGACAGTCACTACTAAATGATATATGATGAACTTCAAATAACCAGATATCATGTCCTATTAATTGACATGCCAAAAGCATGGCAGCTTAAGAAATTATAGACAATGCAAATAGCCATCTTCTTGCAACTTCACTAAAGTATTTTTCTGTTGCTGCAATCAAACTGAAGTAGCATGTGAGATTTACCAAATTAATCATGGACTTAAAAAAATGCCTTATAAAGACTGTAAAAGATTTGTGAAGTCACACTTTGTAGCTCCCCCCCCCCCCCCCAATGTCGGTGAGTTTAGTGAATCAGATGCATTTTTGATTTTATGGATTTTATTGTCCTTTCTTACTATATAGTTTTAACATTGGGTAGATTTTAAGTGATAATATTGGAGCTTCCCCTCAGTAGATTACTAAATATTAAACATCATCTCTTATAAAATCTTTTCACATAGAACAGATAAGACCAATTACATGCAGAGGGGAAAAAGGCATAAAGGGAGTATAAACTCCTCTTACTCTTATTTTTGCTGAAGGTATTAAAGGAAATACAGACTATCTTTCTGGGAGCTCCTGGAGTGGGGTGTGCCACAGCCAATGCCCAGGAAATTAATTAGGAAGGTGTGAATCTTTACTAGATGATTCTGTCCAGTGTTATTTACCCAGGCAGCTGGTGACAAGCTCTTATAGGTAAACCATTCAGCCTCTAAAGCCAACAAAAAAAAAACAGAGAACACAGAAACATTTCACCATAGCTTCAATCCTGTTTCCCTAGGGCGTAGGTTTGATGCTGCACCTCTTCCCACATGGAAACTTGCTCAAGTTTCTAATTATTATCCACATTCAGATCTAAACCCCACAACATTGTTGTTGGCAGGTATAAGAGAACAACTTAAATTAAAAAAAAAAAGGAATGAAACAATATCATACAGAGAATACAATACCACTTAATGAAAAATACTGTTATGTCAGAAGCTTACCTGGTGGTTTTTATATGGAACTGTTTGTCCTCATTGCCTTAGAGTCATCAGATAAATAGTCTTCCAAGTACTGCCTGCTTAATTTATATTCTTTCCTCACAATGTAACATGAAAGAAGTTATCAGGAACATGATTTCATCTCTTGATGAAGATTACAAAAAAGAAATAGAACTTCACTGACTTTTGCTTCCTATATTGCAGGCAACGGCGCACTGTTGTGACCTGGGATTGACTAATATCAGTTGTGATCAAGGGGATTGACTGCAATCCAGGTGAAAAAAATAAAGCATTTAGAGAATGAAGTGGGTCAGAAATAACTCTAGTTAGGTGAAGGAATTGTTTCAGCTACCACTGTGTCTGTGTAAGGCCAGGTAAGTTTCTTAGTTGACAATCATCTCGTCACTGAGGGGAGCATACAGGAGAAATACTTTGTTGGGATGAGATATCACATTCTGGATTGTATTGACAAAAAAATCTGTGATTACCTAACTACTATGACTTTGGGGCGGGGGGGGGGGGAGGAGAAACTGAAAAATAATCAATTCTTCCAATTTTAAAAGAACAATCTTAATTTGGTAAATATAAACAAAAATGCTACAGAATAGTGAAATCTTTCTTTTGCTATGTCTTCCTTTCACCAGACCATTAATTTACTGTTTATACTGGGGACTAATGTAATGCCCTTCAAAGTCAGTGGGGTATCCTTCAAATCATTTTGGTGGATTTTGCTTTATAGAGTTTCCAGTATATATGAGACAAATATGTTGTTTGCTTTAACTCACAATCAGATTTTAAAGCTTCTTTACTCAGTCAAATGTCTTAATATCAGTCAAAGCATTATGAACTGTCCTTTCTCTGTCAACAAGAAGAATGACTATGATAAGTGGCAATATCTCCTCTGAGAAAGAGTTAATTTTAATTAATCAAGAGACTCATCTGACCTTTAATCAGACAAATGAGGATTGTCACAAGGTTGGCTTGTTTTAAAACTCCTTGCTCATAGTCATGAAATGACTCCAAGCCCAGTGCAGTAGGAGGAAAACTTAAGAGGAAACAGAGTGAGCAGAAATGGAACAGAATGGATCAAAAATGTGGACTGAGGATGGGGTCAAATCTTCAGGGCTTAATTTTGCTATAATATAGTGCTAAAAAGAAGAAGAGACGGTTCTAAATGCCATGGAGTTAATGGAAGAACTACTCCCTTGAACCCTTAGGTAAAAACGTGAGTATGTAGCTGACAGAGTTGAGGACCTCATTTATGTCAAGATACACTATAATTTTACAGGGTTTGTGCAAGTGCTTTTAAGAACACAAATTTGAATGTCTATGTTTAAGTGTGCAAGTGCACTTTTTGTATATTAAGAAAAGTATGATAAACATAAATCTGAACTTATACATTTCAATCTTGTGAATCTCCATACATTGCAGTTAAGACTGGCAGTGATAACTACTTTTTAATTCACATTCTCTCCCATAAGACTGTGCAACAATAATTTTGTGTTAGATTCTTGTGTAGGAATGGTCCTTTTGAACTACAGCATCTTTAGCAGACAGTTTAATGCAGCAATATTTAAAGCAAAGGAACTAGCTGAAACGCTGCTGAGGTAATTCTCCAAGACTAGCCGCTTTCTCCATTTCCTGTAAAGTGATGCCAACTGCTCCTTGCTAAATGTAATTAAAGGTACTCCGTTATTTAAGGCATGCTATTCCATTACATGGTAGAGAAAAATGAAAAGGTAAACTATATCAGTCCTTGTTTAAAAAAAACCTCCTCAGGTATGTGGTCAGTGAAAACATGCCCAGATGTTAGTTTATACACAAGCATTTCGAACGCTGTTTCAGATGAATGGCATCTAGCCAGGGCACCTGCCCCATGGGGAAAATACACATGCATAACTCACGTAATTAAGGACAAAGTATGTAAACGGTGTCAAAGAGGGAAAAAGACAATGTTAACTAGCCTAGAGCAGTCTGACCCTGAAAGACTTCACAAGGGCTGATTAACAAAGAGGCCATCAAGCTGCTGTATAAATATGCCCTTTCCTTCATTTTATCTTCTATGTTACTGATCAGTTGGAATGTCTTTTCTGTTGCAAGAAACAGTAATTTCTGGCACTGGATAGTTAATCCTGGAGCACAAGAGTAAGGAAACGGTATTTTCAGAATGGTAATAGCACCCCTGGTATCTGCTAAGCAGCAAAATGTAGCCTTGATTTTAAAATGGCTACCCTATTCCCAGGCAAAGTTGAAAGCTGTTTAACTGATGAATTACTCACTAGGAAACATAGTGAGGGGGGTTGGACATGATGACAGTGTCCTGGGACACATTCAGCAGGAAGGTAGCAGAGTCCTATCACCCTGTCCACAACTGGGGTGGTACAGGCACCATCCTTCAATGTGGGGGCACCTGGGTCCATTACCTTTATTCTTCTGAACTCATGCAGGTCAGTCCCAAACCACAGTGCAAGTTACTCTCAAGTCTTTCATACTAATGTGTTCTGAACAGAAAATGCTACCAGGCTCACAGCTTGAAGGCCTTTTTCTCGCCTTTTGGCCAGTAGGTGAAAGACTGGTGGAACCCCTTCATGGCAGGACCACAGCTTGGCAGAGGAGCCACCTCAGTCTTCTGGGAGCTCCTTAGCGCTGACCACAGGGATTTCAAGCTCTGATCTGCTGCCCCATCAATATATCAACACCAACACTTGGCCTTTTAAACTGCGCAGATACAAAGCAGGCCCAAGTGCTGCCCTCCGTCACTCCTTGCAGCACTGCCTGATGCTGCAGTAGCCCCTGCTCCCCTGGAGGACCTGCTTCAAGTGGAGCTGGAGCCAAGCGGATGACTGAGAAGCTTCTGGAAAGTAGGGTGAAGCTTAAATTTCCTTTGGCCTTGGGGTAGTCATATCCATATTGGGTTTTGTGGCAGGAGGAGGATGCAGAGGAGTGGAAGCGCCTTCTCCCACCTGCAGGGCTCCTGCAGTCAGGGGAAGGAAGGTGGCCACCTGCTCCATCTCCAGTGTCTTTTGTGGATTTCACCCTCTGTTTGCTTGCTTTCAGGATGAACAGAAACATTGTTTATTCAAAATTTGATCTCAGTTTTGGTGAGAAAACCTAATCATTGAATGTTTATTTCTTTTTCTTTTCATTTCAGTACACTTTCTCCATACTCTGTAGAGTGGTTAAATCCTGGTAGATTACACATGATGGCACAGATAGCACTATTAATATCAACTGTCATAGGTCTGCTGAATTCAGCCAGGCTGTTATAATTTACAGTTCTAGTCCTAGAAAAATGAATAATTTTCTAACCCCAAACTCTAACAATGAGAAATTAGTTTAATCTGAATCTTTCAATGCATGTGTTGTTACTTTGCTGAAGACCAGATTCAGAAACTGAACTGAGGAATGAAAAAAATTGCAGTTGCACTTGCTTTATAATGGCCCAGATCGAAAGCCTTGATTAAAGCACAGCTCATGGTTTATTCAAAAGGTGAGAACCAAATGTTGCAGCTGGCAGTTCTCTCTCTTCTTAAAACAAAGCAAATTTAATAAGAGACAAGTTGTTAGCATGATCATTCAAATCTGTGCTAGCTGACAAATAACCGATAAAACTGGCCCATAGAATTTTGAGAAAGTAACAAAAATTAAAGTTTGTTTGCAAAGCGTACCAGTGGGCAAAGTATTCTGAGTTTAATTTTAAAATACATTTATTTGTTCTACCCAGCTGTTACTAGTTGCCAACTCTCTTTCAGCTGTATGACAACATTCCACCTCATCCCAGCAGGTATGATGCTGTGCTGTCAGAGCTGCCATGGAAATTGCTGGTGCCTAGGGGGACAGGTAAATAAATGCTGCTTTTTCAGTATGTAACAGTTTTCCCAAGTGGTGTACCCCAGCAAAGTGGGAGATAGTAAGCCACACAATGCTGAAGGAATCTGAAGTGTGTACTCTCAAAAAAACATGGCTATCATCACTTAATGTTCTAAGCACTTTCCCCAGTACTGCTGGAAGAAAAATGGAGTCTAATATATCTTTTCCAGTTGATAATTCTTCTCCAGTACTAAGTTATAAACTGTCATATACCTTATTTATGGCAACAAGCAATATCCCCAAAGACCAAAGCAATAATGACATGCACGCAGTATCTGAAAAATCTGGGATCAGTTTCAAAGTAAAGTACTGCATTTCTACTGTAGCAATATCAATTACCTTAGCTAGGATCAGTGGTATTGATGTAGCCATGATATTATAAAGAAGAGAGTAAAGATTATAGAGAAAAGTAAAATATTTAATAAACATAGTGGGAAGAAAAGCTTTAAGGCAGAGAAGAATCTGAGGAAATGCTTGTGCAACTGAAGGTTCATTTGCTTTCTATGAATATATTCAGAGAGTCTGGTAGAAGAAATTACCTCTCCTTATAAATTATGTCTCATTAGACTTGAAGCTCTTCAGCAGCTTTTGGCTGCCTTTAAATCTACACTTATGTTGTCCTAAAAATACCGTGTCCTAAACATGTATTAACAATTCTGTGGTTTGGATTGTAACATCAAAGAGCTATCAGTAGAGCAAATATTTAATCAAGAGTGAGTAGGGATTTTAGGTATATGCGTAGAGACTGTGAGGGTAAAAAGTACAAAGAAATTCTTCAAATTTAATGTAAATGGGGAATCATTTCTAATGTTTTAATCTCTTCAATATTAGGGATGCTGTTTTCTTGAAAATATTTTCTGAAAAATATATAAAAATATTTTCTGTAAGAAAAATTGTATCCATTTGTTAAAAACCAAAAATTTTCACCTGCTTTTGCTGGTGTTTCGAACCTGAACTATGTGAAGAAAGTAGGAATACTCTTGTTCTTACGTGTTTGTGCAGACAGTCTGGAATATAAACAAAATCTAAGTGATATGCCAGTTAAAAAAAAAAAAAAAGTTTGTCAGTGTTGTCAATTATTTCTTCATGTGGTTAAGAAAGAATTAAGGGAGAAAAACAAGTGTGATTGTCAGTGTAAAGCAAGAAACAGTTGCGTCCAGCATGAAAGCATGAAATAGAGAAACTTTTTGTATAGGTAATAAGAAAAAATTCAGCTCAGATATTTGACGAATTAATTAAACACAGTTTAGAAGTATGTTAATACTACTCTTTAGGAACTGATATTGTTGCTAAAGGGGAAACAAGCTGTAATCTGAGAGGCCTAGACAAAGAAGAGGAACTGCCTCAGGTTTGTGCTGATACACCTCCTTAATAGACAGGTAAGACCTGTCAGGTTTTGTTACAAGTATGGCCTTTGAGAGTTACACATAACCAATTTGCACAAACCCTGTTCACTTCTCGGGAAATATCGAATGATGGTAATCTCAGAAATGAAATGGAGCCATTGTGTGAATTGCTGCCAAAAGCTGGTGGAGATGAACTGTGAAGGCCCTCCCGGGACAGCGGGTAGAGGAAAGGGTCTGCCCGCCTGCAGTGGACACTCAGTGTCTGAGCTTCCCCCTGCTAAAATCCCCTCCAGCTCTCCCACCGATGCAGGAGGTAAAGCCATCCTAATGAAGTGTGCTGCTATTTCTAGTCTGACAGCAACATTCACTCTTTCTGGGTTGTCTTTTCAATATCAGCAGTTGGTAGTGAGAGAGTCGGGAGAGCAGGCGTACTGCTCCTCTGTGCAACAGGCAGCAGTTGCCAGTCTGGGCAGCCAGCACTGGAGATGCCACCCTGCCTGCACAGCAGACCCTGCCTGAATCCCTGCCACAACTGCAAAACTAAGAAGAAATGTGTAGAACTAGGCTCCACTTGTCAGTAGCGTATTTGAATGGCTTGGAAGCGCAGATTTAAGCTGGCTACCAATACTCACAAATTAGTGTAATTTAATGAAATTTTAAAATTCTGAAATTTTTTAAAAAATAATACTGCTTGCCTGGAATAAAGTGGAAAAAAAAATCAGATTTTTTTTTTTTTATATCTTAAAAAAAATAATTACTTGCATATAGTACAAAGGATAAAGATAAGTCTTTGTGGCAGGAAAGCAAAAAGAATTTATTTTAAAGTTGCTTGGCTGTTTTTGTTGTAGCACTGCTTACAAAAGCCTGGTGGTATGATTTTAACAGCCTGTAAGGAAATGCACATTCTTTGGAAAACAACAGTGAGGATCATCTCTGCTGCTGCTTGTCTTGCATATTTAGACTAACATGAGCTACTAACATAACCAATATTGTAATATTCATCACTGCTCCACAGTTTATTTATTTTCTAGTCTCTGCACATACAGATAGGCTTTATGAAAAGCTTAGCAAGAAGCAGCTCCTAAAGAGAACATGTGAAAAGCCACATTTCACTGAGCATGCACTAAAGGAATCAATTTTAATTAGATTCTATACATAAATGAGTTTCTTGAAAAGTCTCTGAAACTTAATTTTTGCTTACAGATTCTGTACTACAGATTTGAGCATGATAAACTCTATTTCCAAGCAAATAAATGAGATGAATTCTCTCTGAAAGTCTTCTGTCTCTCTGTACGAGCCCTGGATTTAGAGTTCTTGTGAAAAATTGACATCAGCTGTGATAATTTATGAATCAAGTGACCTTGCTGTCAGGATATTTTCTTTCAGTACTGTTGGGCCTTTGGCGTTTTTGAATTAGGCATATGCCATTTAACTTAACAGAAGCTCATTGGGGAAACTGTAAGACAGCACAATGCTAAATATAGATGGAATTAGCAAAAGATCTGTGCCCTAGCTTTTAGCTACGAAGGTGCTATTTTGAGGATCATATCAGTGTTACGCAACTCCTTTTGTCAGTGCTAGATACCACAAGATCGAAATGAGCATGTAAATGTTAAAAAGCAGTGCTTTTTGGGACTTGGAGGCTGTTGTTACACAAAGTAGATCAATGCAGATTGGTGCTGCCACAAATTGGACAAAAGAAACAAATCTTCTTTTCAAGCTACTTAATCTTCAGTTTCTTCTAAGTTGTGGGGGTTTTTTTCTTTTCTTTTTTTTTTTTCCCCCAAGTGTTAATATTACACAATATTTTGTGTTAAAAACTCTATTTTGTTAGCTGTATTACCTTTCGGACATGAGCCCTCCCAAAGAAGACTCAGAAGTCTATTACAGCATCTTAGAGAAGATCTGTGCCAAGCTTCTGCCTGCTCCCTTCAGGAATATGGAGCAGCTTCCCAGGCACAGTGCAGTGCTGCTGTAGCCCTGTTTTGTATGAACTTCTGCCCTTTTTCCTAGGTTCTGGGGACACTGGGGATAGCTTCACAAACTGGGAGGGAGACGGGCAACAAGAAGATCTCATGCTCCTGTTACTCTCCCTCTCCTTGCAAAGTTGTGTCAGTGGGAGTGTATGTACCTTTTGTTAAAGGCTCTGCTCTAATAATTTGTTAAGGGCTCTAATAATTAAGGGCATTGGTCTGATAGATATTCTGGTAGCAGTACTGCATCATGTTCAACCTGTCAGCTTAGTGGTCTAAAAGTTTTTTCAATCTTCTGTTTTGCACAATTTCTTTTATTCTAAGAAACAATTCAAAAGGTATTGACTGAGTTCACCACCTAAAGTGACATGATTTGGAAAGTTGCCACCACTAGCTGATGTAGATTTTATAGCAAACCCCTGTTTCTCAAATGCCGTGGTGTTGTTTAAACTTCGGTGACAGTGACTGAAACTGGTGGATTGCCTTCTGGTAATATTTCTATTGGACAACATGACAAGTTGAATTACTGCTGTATAACAAATTCTACATACTACCACAGCTTTTAGAAAATTGTTTTTGTCAGTTAAGAAATTATTGATTGAGTAAAAAATATATTTAAAGTCAGGCAGTGAGACAACTGGTGAAAAGGTTAGGTATAGTGTACCTTCCCAGAAATCACCGCTTAAATTCTTCAGTGATCAACCCTAAAACTATGATACCAGCTACAGTTCAGATAATCATCTCTAGCTGCAGTATATGCTTTTGAGGATTTAATTTTGGTTGTGCAGCAGAGAAACCAATAAATAAAACTTCTTACTGAATTGAAATGATGTGAGTGAAACTTGTTCATGTCCTTCTAAGCTAAAGGAAAATTAAAATCCCCACAGTAATTAAAAATCCCCACGGTAATTAATTTGCAAGTAAAATGCATGACATTTTATGTGGCAGGTCAGCAAAGTTAAAGGGGAAAAGTGTATCCAACAATGCTAGTAAGTGCTGGGCTTACAGAGGCATAATTGTAACTTTATAAAAATTCAAGATGTAACCAAAGCCCTACACAAAGTCATGTGTTTCCTAAGCACAGTTAGGGACCTGGTTTAACTCTATAGGTATGAAAAGTGTTAAGCTATGGGGCAATGCTTTTGGGGTAAACTCAACAGCTTAATGGGAGCTTGTATGAGCAGGACACGCTCACAGACATAAAAGGAGATCTGGTGATACAGGGAAAGTGGAGCAGATTTGCAAAGCGTGGCACAAGTGAGAGGCATAGATAGTCTGTTTATTCAGACACAGCACTGAAAGGAACAGCTATCTCTCTGCTTAGTGCAGAATGTAAGGATGGGAGTCTTCAAGAAGCCAGCAGGATAGTTTCCAGTTAGGACGTCTCATTGCATTTTGTGGGCCATGCCACATATTAAAAATACATCTGTGTTACATAGCAACACGGATCACTTGCTGTCCCACGAATACAGTTCCTTGAGACTTTACAACTTAGGGCCTGCAGACTCCTCCCTAGTTTCAGAAAAAAGTATCTTACTGTTTTGAAGAAAACTTTGTAGATAATTCCAGCTGTCAAAGCAACTCAATTTTGAGATGAATCCTTCATTGCTTAATTCGCTTGCTCCCTGTGGCCTCATAGTGCGTTTACGAAAAGCTTAAAATTTTGGGCTGATGTTTTACTGCTTTTTAAAGCTTTCCTTGTGTCTTTGCCCCTCCTGTAGGATTCTCAGAGGTTCCTGAAATGGCATGTATACGGCATGTGTGAGCTATGTGAACAATTTAAAAGTAATGTCTCTTCTACCTTAACTTGCTTTCACCAGCTAGAAATTTATTTAGTTGCATATTCTATCCCCAGATTTTTTCTTTAACAGTATGATAATATCAGGCTAGTGGTGTAAATACGCATGCAATTGTCAGTTAACCTTATGCTATTATTTTCAGAGTGCCTGCGGCACTGTATCAGTACTGACAGAGGAAAAATACCACAGAACAAGGTATTTCCACATTCTTTTCCATGAGCCAAGACACAAAATGGGCTCATTACCAACATGTGGTTGTCTGCAGTTCAATATTAATATGTCTGCAGCTATCCAAAAAGCATAGTGTATTTGTGTAATTCAGCAAAATGTAAACATGTGTTCCTGAAGAGACCAGGTGCTGCCAAGAAAACGCATTTCATTTCTTTTTAACCAGGCATAAACAGTTTTTGTGTGAGGCTGTTCAGAAAGCCTTTGGACTAAGTTTTGTGTTGGTATAAGCAGTTAAAACTGTGCTAGGTTCAGAAAAATTGCAGCTGCCAATGGTAGCTGAAGGTCTGGCCCAGAATTCCTTAAAATCATTAGGTAGCATGTCAGTGTATTGAGTCTGAGGACTGCAGAGAGGAAACCCCAGGTTTCGCTTCTAGCTCTCCTGTGAACAAGCAGAAAGGACTTGTTTAAAATTCTTTATGACACTTAACTAATCTGGCTAAATGTATCCCTACTGTAGCTGATGTACAAAGTTGGCCTTCTGTGTCAGCTTTACCACCTGTAAATGGTGATGATTATAGACACTTACTTCACAAGGATGTTGTCAGGTTTCATTAGTTAATGTCTGTGTGGTGCCTTGAAAATGTTAAATGCCACATGCTGCAAAGCAAGGTACTGTTAGAAAGGTTTAAAATGACCATTTGAGATATCTCTTTTTATTTGTACACATACTTCTGTTGATAACAGGGACTTCTCATGTGCCCCAAGACAGGAATAATACATAGGGCCTTAAATGCTGTGGACAATACTCTTGTCATAGAAGAATGACCTAAAAATTTAGTCACAGAACATCTAGAGCCTTGTTATTTAAAGTTCTTATGACAAATTTTGAAGTTTATGTGGACAAGATTGGATACAGATGACTTTTATCAGTTACCACACCTAATGTCTGTTTAAGCTGTCATTAGGAATCAGTAGTAACTTTTTTTCATTGCTGTATGTATTCACACTGCAGGTGGATTATTTGTACACTTCAAAGTCATATATCGTATAATCACCTCTGATAAAAGGTGCTCCTGCTGTAGTCATTGACAGAATTTCATTGTTGAGATGCATACATTTTCACTCTGAGTAATGGTGGTCAGGTTAATTCTTAGCAATTAGTGCTGTATGCTTCAAAATATTTTATGAAGACAAATCTCAGTTATATTTGTAAGGCAGATGAGATAACAGAGGTTAGAAATTCTAACTAAATAGAAAGTAAGTCTTCTGAGTGTTGATTGGAGTACGAGTCACCAAGCAGTGTTCAACGAAAATGAAGTCAATAAAATTACACCAACCCATCAAGTGTAGCCCTTTGTGTGGTTTGATGTTTTTTTGATTTGTTTTGGATTGGGTTTTTCTGTTTTGTTTTTTTTGTTGTTGGTTTGGTGTTTTTTTTGTGGGGGTTTTTTGGTTGTTTTGTGCGTGTGTGTGTGTTTTGGTTTTGTTTTTTTTTTTACAGTTGTATCATACAAAAATCTGAATATCTTACATTTTGTGGAAGTCTGTATGTATTTTTTTTCAGATATAAGCAGGCAGTAAATGCAATTCTATCTGGGCTGCAAGGAAGAAGTTGTAACACATAAAAGGTAACGCAGTCTTTTCTGGGCCTGGGTTGAATTTGACAAAGCTGTAATTCCACACTGGGATTCAGATACTATTGTTGCTAGTCTCCTGCACCAAGCGCTACCAGGTTTACTCATACAGTTCATCGGAAGAGATAGGTAACCAGTAGTTCTGCCAGACATGTAATGACTTAATGAGTGAGGTTCCCATTCTTAGCCATTGCTGTGCCCTCTGAAAACATTTCCAAGGTAGGAAAAACTAATTAATTCATTAATAGGCTCTCAAACTATATATAAGTTTTAGCTCAGTAGATTAAGAGCACAAAGCTAGAAGAAATAACTTTCTCATCTGTGCAGCTTTAATTTTCACTACTTATTTGTTGAGTCCTCACACAAATGCATGCAGGTGCTGATGTAAGAAACCACCCTGCTAATGAGCAAGATATACTGAAGATAGAATAGAGAACAGGTATTTGAGTGCCTGGGCTAGGTAATGTTCCTCATTTAAAAAAAAAAGGGTGGGAAAAGTGTAATAACCGCTAACATGCACAATTCCCATGTCCTGTTGCAATCAGTAATCCTCTTAGAAAGAAAGAGTCTCTAGATTTGAGGATGCAGAACAGTTTGAAAATACTTGTCATGTCTGCAAATGTTAGGCCATCACATATTTTTTCTAGCTGCCTCTATTGAACTCATTGACTTAAATAAATCAATGTTATTTGGAATAAGAATCTTAATCCAAGGTTCATGTAGGCAGTAAGTCAAACATTTCTCTTCTCTCTTTTTGGACAATGTAGTCATGTCAAAGATAAGGAGAGCAATATAGCTATCTTTGTGATATTATTTCTCACTTACCTAAGTTTTTAGTGCTAAATATCTGGCTGTCAAAAGCAGACAACAAAAGTTTGACAGGCATGATACTGCCACTCTTGCACCTCAGTGTTGGACTTGGATGCTTAACATGACAGTAAAGTACTTGTAATTTACCCATAGCTGCTGACTGCTGACTGCCTAAGCATAGTGCTGAAGCTTCGTTCTTAAAGGAAAGTGTGTACACTTTATGCTTACAAATAGAGGACTTCCATTTTAATGGTCAGAGTGCAATTTGTTCTCTGCTATTTAAAAATAAGGCTTCTCATGATCAGGATGAGAAAACTCTCATGTCTCTTGAGACAACATAACTTTGACTCTGTGAGCACACTCAACTATGAATAGAAATACCCACCTGTCAGTCAGTCAAGGTAGTTTAAAATACCTGTGCTGCAAAAGCCTATATGTCATTATAGATTTAGCAGTACGAGCAGTATTCTTTTTGTCAAACAATGAAGAAATATGACTAATTAACACTCACTAGGGAACCTGAAATAATGATCTCTCTCTCTCTTCCTAGAGCCAATTACCCCAAATATTCAGATTAGCTACCTACTATTTCTCTGAAAGAAATGTCTTGCTTTCTTTTTCTTTTTAATTTAAGGCATTATGTACCATGTAGCATCATGTTATAGGATGTTATGTCACATCCTGACAGCTTACAACTAGGGATATGCTGAATTTATTGGATAGTTAATATCTTCCTGAATTAACAAGATAACCAACTTTTCAGGAAAAGGAAATCTGGAAAATATTTGCATTACCTCCTTCTATATCTGTAGGGAGAATTTACCTGGTTGATTTAATCAGCTGTAGTATTTCTTTATGACTTCCTACTAAGATAATGTTCAAGTACATATGCACATATGCACATATGCAGGCACTTAATTCACCTAAGTGTATGATCTGATTTTACAACTGCCTACAATATCTATAAATATACATCACACACCAGCATTGTAACATAAACTTATGATGTTTGAAAAAATCCTTGATTGAGAAGATATTTCGAAGAATATAATTTTGGTCAAAGTTACCAAATTTTAAATGATAAGACCACTTATGGAAGTCAATCATCTTCCTGTTATATAGTAATTGTAAAGCAATGCATTAGGAACTTTCTTATTCTGCATGGAGAAGAGAAAGGTGTTTGCTATGTATCATCTCCCAGATAAAGTAAGAAACCAGAAAAGTAGTTAGGCATGGCAGTTCTCAACTTGGGCACCTAAAAAAACTTGGGCACCTGTATCTCACATAAAAAGCAGAAGTGTATTAGATGTGAAAGCTGCCAGAGTTAACTCATGTAAAAAATACAGAGCTAAGTAATACAATTAATACAGAAAGTTAGATTTCACAAAATAGGACCTGAAATACATGGAATAAAGACCTAAAACCAGAAAATATTTTAAATATCACATCTTTCCAGGACTTAACTAGGCCTAAAGAAAGATGATTTTTATGAACCAACAACTGATGATCCTTTCTTAAACGTAGAACTGTATGCTCTGTTTTACAGAAATGGAGAATGTCCACTCCCACACCCCAACATAAGAGACTGGATGGGGGTATATCATGGAATCATAGAATAGTTAGGGTTGGAAAGGACCTTAAGATCATCTAGTTCCAACCCCCTGCAATGGCCAGGGACACCTCACACTAAACCATGTCACCCAAGGCTCTCTCCAACCTGGCCTTGAACACCACCAGGGATGGAACATTCACAACTTCCTTGGGCAACCCATTCCAGTGCCTCACCACCCTTACAGTAAAGAACTTCTTCCTTATATCCAATTTAAACTTACCCTGTTTATGTTTTAACCCATTACTCCTTGTCCTATCACTGCAGTCCCTAATGAAGAGTCCCTCCCAGCACGCCTATAGGCCCCCTTCAGATACTGGAAGGCTGCTATGAGATCTCCACGCAGCCTTCTCTTCTCCAGGCTGAACAGCCCCAACTTCCACAGCCTATCTTCATACAAGAGGTGCTCCAGTCCCCTGGTCATCCTCATGGCCCTCCTCTGGACTTGTTCCAACAGTTCCATGCCACTTTTATGTTGAGGACACCAGAACTGCACACAATACTCCAATTGAGGTCTCACGAGAGCAGAGCAGAGGGGCAGGATCATCTTCGACCTGCTGGTCACGCTCCTTTTGATGCAGCCCAGGATATGGTTGGTTTTCTGGGCTGCAAGCGTACACTGAAGCCGGCTCATGTTCATTTTCTCATCAACCAACACCCCCAAGTCCTTCTCTGAAGGGCTGCTCTGAATCCCTTCTTTGCCCAACCTGTAGCTGTGCCTGTGTCATGGTTTAAGCCCATACAGCAACCCAGAATGACGCAGCCCCTCGCTTACTCACCCCCTTCCTCCCCCCGCTCCCGAAGGGGTGGAGAAAAGAATCAAAAGAATGTAACTCCCACGGGTTGAGATAAGAACAGCCCAGTAACTAAGGTATAACACAAATCACTACTGCTGCCACCAATAATAATAATGATAAAGGAAATTCTGGTGTCCTCAACATAAAAAAGACGTGGAACTGTTGGAACAGGTCCAGAGAAGGGCCACGAGGATGATCAGGGGACTGGAGCACCTCCCGTATGAAGACAGGCTGAGGAAGTTGGGGCTGTTCAGCCTGGAGAAGAGAAGGCTGCATGGAGATCTCATAGCAGCCTTCCAGTACCTGAAGGGGGCCTATAGGGATGCTGGGGAGGGACTCTTCATTAGGAACTGTAGTGATAGGACAAGGGGTAACAGGTTAAAACACAAACAGGGGAAGTTTAGATTGGATACAAGGAGGAAATTCTTTACTGTAAGGGGTGGTGAGGCACTGGAATAGGTTGCCCAGGGAGGTTGTGAATGCTCCATCCCTGGCAGTGTTCAAGACCAGGTTGGACGAGGCCTTGGGTGATATGATTTAGTGTGAGGTGTTCCTGCCCATGGCAGGCCGGTTGTAGCTAGATGATCTTAAGGTCCTTTCCAACCCTAACTATTCTATGATTCTATGATTCTATAAATAACAAGGGAAGAGAATACACCATCTCACCACCCGCAAACTGATACCCAGCCCAACCTGAGCAGTGATCTCACCCTTCCGGGTAACTGCCCCCAGTTTATATAGTGGGCATGATGTGCTGTGGTATGGAATACCCCTTTGGCTAGTTTGGGTCAGGTGTCCTGTCTCTGCTTCCTCCCAGCTTCCCCTCCTCCCTGTCAGAGCATGAGACTCAGAAAGTCCTTGGTCAGAGTAAACATTGCTGAGCAACAACTAAAAACATCGGTGTTATCAGCACTGTTCCCAGGCTGAAAGTCAAAACCACAGCACTGCACCAGCTACTGCGAAGGAATAAAATGACTGCTGCTGCTGAACCCAGGATAGCCTGGGATTGCTCCGACCGAGGTGTAGGACCTTGCAGTTGGCATGGTTAAGCCATGGTTAAGCCATCTGTATCAAATAATGCTAAAGCTCTCTCAGTTGTACTGAGACTGCTCTGACTCCAACGGTGCTTTGAGATGTCTACGTTGTAACTCCTTTTCTACTAAAAGTTTTCCACTGGGCTGAAGAAACCCCACCATGAACCACTGAGCTGAAAAGAGTGATAACCATGATGACATTATTTGGAACTTATGAGGGGAGAAAAGCCCCAGAACTTATCCTATTCCATTCTTCCCTGTTCTATGTATTTTTTCTATTAATTGTCTTATGTGATTTGCACAGAGAGCCTTTTGAGCCAGGAATGAGGCAGTGCTGTTACCACCAAATTAGTCACGCTCATTTAACAACCTGTATATTGAAAAAGAAATTTTTGTATCCTTGTATTGTAAATTTTGCACATTTCCTTTAAAAAGCAGCAGAAATTCAGTAGTGGTGTGGTCTTTCCTTTTATTAAATAGCACCATTAAAAATCATTTATCTTTACAACTGCTAAAAAACAAGAAAACAATTAAACAAAATACTTGTTTATTATCTGACTTGTACATATTACAACACATAGTAAGCATAATCAAGGCTTGTTGGTCTGACGTGATCGGGTGGACTAGCAGAAGCTATCCAGCTAAGGCTTAAACATTTGTACACTAACCACAAAAACAGTGTCTTTATCAAGGTTTGAAAAGAACGTATATGGACAGTTTTTCTTTTATTTCTATTCATGCCTGACAAAAAAAAACCTTGGCTGGGATTGACAGAGGTAGTGGCATTGAGATGACATGAGGCTGCCAAGTGGGAAGCCAGTTCAGGAGAAAAACCAGGGCAGCTTCAACTGACTTGATGGAAACGCACACTGTATCTTTAAGGGGAAAAAGTGTGCTATTTCCCCAGTGCCTGCAAATTAATTCAGGGGTAGAAAGTGCTTTTAAGTTTCTCCGGATCTCAAACTTGTAAGAATTTAAATGAAAACAGCAGAAAGTGTCACGTCCTTTTAATTTTACTCAAATTTGTTATCTTTGTCATACTTACACTCACCCTGCCTCTGATTTACTGAAGTTTAGCATCCTACATTGATGGCTCTTGGAGCAATGTATGAAAAGTCAGCTCTGTTAAGTTTAGGCTTCTTTCTTTGTGCCATTCGGTTTTATTTTGCTTATTTAGACAGATATTTTTGTGTTAAAAAGGTTGAGTCCACCAACATCACTTGAAATGGCAGCATTAAACTACTGGTGCTGTGAGGCTGCCACTGGCTTGTACTGCTGCCTTTCTACAACTTGGATCTTTCAGATGCGTGTATAAAGTTAACAGGTAGCACCTCATCCTGGTTTTTGCTACCAGAAATCACAAGACACTGTAGCATATATTTTATTATAGATATTTAGTGATTATTTTAATTGTGTCCCCTGTCAAAAAAAAACAACAAGGTTTCTTAACTGTTTCTTTATATACTGTGCTTTACAGAAATCTGTTTACTGGCTGCCATTGTAAGTGGAATACTGATTTTTTGCAACTTCCATCCCTTACTAGTGCTCCTACTGCTCTCCTATCTTTAGAAACTTCCTGTATAGAAGATGAAAACAGGATAAAAAGACAGAAAGGTACTTAGTTTATTCATTCTCTTTCTTCGGGCTGTATCATATGCCCTATGTTACAATGACTAATGTAATAAATTATATGGCATTGAGACTGAAACAAAGATACTTATAGGAATTAGAAATACAGCTCTACAAATAATTTAAACTACAAGTTCTGTAAAACTTCTTGAAGGTTCTTAGGATTCAGCAGACTCCTGTTAATGCATCTTTGTTCAGAGTTGTGGTGGATTTGGCTGGTTTATTTGCCATATGATTACAGATCAAATTAGGAATAACTCCTTCAGCCTCTCTGCTGAACAGTATCACTGTTTCTGTGATGGCTTTAAACCACAGACAAATACATAGAACTCCATGTAACTACAAAACCAGCTTTTTTAAACATTCACGGTTAAGGTGGCCCAAGAACCCTTTGCTATATGTAATGTTGCTCATATAGCGTTTGCTGCCTTTAGTTTTCTGTTTGGCTTCTCAAACGCAAGAGGATACTACTGAATAACCATGCAAATATTTTCTGAAATTATGATGGGGCTTATTTTACTGAGCCTCAGAAATGTAAAGGTCAAAGAGCAAAAGCATGTCAGAAACAGCATATGAAATGTGTATAAAAATAATATATTTGAATTTGTTATATGCTGATCTCCCTCAGTTCTTTTTAAACTCACTGCCATGGTCGTTTTAAAAGCACAAGCTTTTAGAACCATGACTCATTCAGATTGAAGTTAATTACTTGCAACTTTTGTGAGCAAGAATGAACAAAGGAGAGTAGAACATGCACAGTCTTATGCAATTTAGAAAGAACATTTCTACATTTTAGCTTGAAAAGCTGTGGTACTAAAAATGTTACTGCTAGTGAAGCTTTCCGATATGATAGCACTGAGACTGCAACATTTTCCCTTGATAGCAGTCTAATCACTGCCAGATAGGAAATTATTTTTGAAACAGGTGTTTGCTGTCCTTTTCTTGCTGCTGTTCTTGCTACCAGGGAATAAGAGAGTGCAGGTCAAGCCAACTATTGTTCTTTTGAGAATAAGGAATAGCTGCTTCTAGCAATGCTAATTTTAGAAATGACCACTACGGTAAAAAAATGCATCAGTACTCTGCAGTTTGTGAATACATTTCAAATGAATTAACCTTGTTAAGAGGACATAATTTTTGTTTTGTCTTGTTTTGGGTTCTTTTTTCAGAGCTGCATCAGTTTTCATATTAGTGCTTCTTTTGTTGTTATCTTTGGTATTCTGTTTAACTTTCCAGCACTGTAAAGTTGCAGTGGTCTACTAGAAGCGTGCTGGAACCAAAGTTGGTACATATCCTGAAAGTCAGTTGTGAAATGAAAACAAAAGCTTTTCTTCTCTACAATCCCACGGTGTGTGGCAGATGGGCTGTGTATATGTGTACCTTTGGAGCTGGAGAGACACTGAATTAGGAGGATCAGGCGCTCCCACTGCTGGCTCAAGTTAGCACAAAGCAGAGGGAGGAAACCCAAGAAAAATCAGTGCTTACTACAGCTGCTGTTGCACTCTGAGTCCCTGTCTATGCTATCCCTACTGCTGTGATTACAGCGTTTGCCCCTGCAACCTTTCTGTCTCAGAAAAGTTACCTCTCTGGTAGTCTAGGGCAAACTTCTACAGTTGGCTCTTGCTCCCTGAGGTGTCACTCCTCTTGGACTGGTTATAACATTCACAAAACGTGGTTTTGGTTAGTTTTTTTGTGCAACACTATAAGCTCTGTGACAGAGTTTATGCTGCATGCTGCCACCCCATGGAGTTTCCTTGCTCTTGAAAGTCATTGAATCAAACGGTTTAGCTGTATGTTTTTTTAGGGGATGAATAATTTTGTTTAGATTATGAATCCATGTGTTTTTCAAGACTCAGTAAGCGTACTGGGATGAGGTGCTTTAGGGTATATGTTTTTCATTATCTGGAGGGGTAAGGAAGGATTATGTTCTTCTAATGGACAACATTAAAAATTTGAGGGCTGGAAGCTAAGGGCACTCACTCCTGACTAAATATGCATTGATCATTGCAGAACAGAGGAAATCAGTGGTGGGAATGATACATGTTGGAGCACTGACTTGTTCATACAGTTTCTGCTTATGTTCAGAATTCTAACTGTGTGGGGTTTTAATTTTCGTTACTTCATTGCAATCACGCATCAGTTTGTACCACTTCAACAAAAATGTTTTAAAGAAAACTGCACATAGTAGGGATGATGGAGAGGCAAATAAAGTCCTGCATGATTTCAAGTTTAAGTGATTTATCCTGCTAAGGGCTGCATATTTAGTGCAGGTAACCACTTCAGTTAGATTGATACAGTTGTTGTTTCAGAGCTTGTCCAAATAGCCTTTTATGTTGCAATCAAGTAATAGATGCAAGATTGACAAGTTACAAAGAAAAGGAGCTTTCAGTCAACAAACAGACTAAAATCCATTATTGTGGTGTGTACACTGTGTCCTGGACCTGTAAACACATCTTCATTGATCCCATAAAAAGATAGAAATATCTCCCCTTGTATAGTTCAATCAAGACCCTTTTCACAAAGGCAAAGTGCAAACAATATTGAAAAAGCTGAAAAAGACTGACATTACAGTCAAACAGTAAATAATGGCTGTGCTCAGGAAGCCTATCTATAACATTTCAAACTGCTGTCAGCTCAGATGAAATGTATAACCTCTCTATTACAACCTTAAGTAAGATCAAAACGCAGGTACTGTACATTCCCCTTACTGTCATACCCTTTTTACCAACTGACCAAATCAATAAGAAAAAATAATCTCTATTTTATTTAATTTTTTTTTTTTCCAGTTTTGCATGTTTGGGTGTGCAGATCTGGAAAATATCGCTGAAAGAAGGCTTTGCTCCTTACACATTTTTTTATTTTATTCTTATCATTGTAGTGTCTGGCAAAAAATGTTGAAGTATTTTTAGCTAAGTTTTGTGTGGTTCAGGTAAGACACATAAGACAGATGACCAGATAAGACATTGTTCTTTTTATTTTTTTGCAACATATTTTATCATCTATATGAAACCCATATTTAAAATTATATGTACAGTCAGAATTTATTTATAAAATTTATTGAAGGCATATTCTATTCCTTTGCATATTTAGGCCTAGACACCACACACAATGAGTTCACAGCAAGTGCACCATCTTGGCAAATGACTAGCTTAGCCGGCCCTTTCACTCCACATTCCAAAACCCCATTTAAATCCTTATTTGAAACCTTAAGTGGAATTGAAATCTAGCATAAGCTTTGGACTGTCTCAACAGTGGCAGCAAATTTTATGCATATTGCACCAGGTGGTGCTAATAACTGTAAGGTTCTGCCCAATGATTAAGCATAGTCTATAAAAAGATTAATTTTCTATTTAAAGTTAATATTGCTCATCTTCAACTGTCATCTAGATGGTACGAAGCTGCTCCTCACTTTCTTTAGCACTGAAAAGGGGCCTTTATGTAATGAGTAATTACAGACTCTTGCTAAGGTCACTAGAAATCTGTCCTACAGGAAACTTGCGCAAATGCAAGGAATTATGGTATCTTTTAGAAATGCTCTTTTACGAATTGGATTGGAGGGCAATAGCCATTGCTGGCTGACATTTTAGGAGGTATAGCATTGGGCTGTGATTACTGTGTTTCATTAATCTACTTCTGTAGAGGTACCGCAGGCACTTTTTCTCTGTAAGGTCAAGGTAAATATTTGATCGGTAGTGTTTGGTAAGAAAGAACATAATAACAGCATTTACTTGGACCAAGTAGTCTAAATCCACTGGGCAAGTGCTACAGAACCACAGTTCCTGAGATTAAAAGGGACCTCTGGAGGTCATTTGGTCCAATCCTTGTTCAAGCTGGGCCATCTGAAGCTGGTTACCTGGGACAGTGTTCAGACAGCTTTTGAATACCTCCAAGGCTGGCAATAACATCCATAGCCTCCCTGTGCCAGTGCTGTCACCCTCACAGTAAAAAGCTGTTTCCTGATGTTCAGAAGGATCCTTCTATGTTTCAGTTTGTGCCCACTCCCTCTGGTCCTGTCACAGGGCATCACTCAGTTCTTATCTGTTGTCATTTTCTTTTATCTCATTTGTGTTTCTACCTAGAAACAGTAAATATGGGAACTCTTACAAGACAAATCATTTTATTATGAATTCCTTTTTGTTTCACAATCGAAGTGATTCAACTGTTGAAGGAAACTTCAGATTAACAACAGGGGTGAAATCCTGGCTATATTGACACTGAGGGCAATGAGACTGTTGCCAGAGTTTCAGTAGGGCTGAAAAGCTTTGTATAGATCAGTCCTGCTTATTATTTGCTCAACAACATCTGGCTTCCTCACAGGAATGAGGATATTGTGACCCTAGGTTAAATTTTTAATATATAGAAATATTTAAAGTCCTTCCAAATCATTATTTTGTATGCTTATTGTGGATAGAAGATATAATAGATAACAGTATTTTCATTATGATAATTTGGAGAAAAAGTTTTAAAGGAAAATGATAGGGTATGTTACATACTGCAGCTGTTTAGCAGGGGAAAGCGTAAGAAAGTAAGTTACCATGACATAGCCAGAAAGTCAGATGAATAGATGAGTGGATGGTTAAATAATCATGTCAGGAATTGAATGAAAATAAGGATGGATTCCTTACCAGCTACTGTATAATTACTGGATGTTGTTGTGTAGCCTATACTAAGAGCAGGCAGGACATAATGACTGTGCATTGGTTAAACTCTGAACTTTGCACTAAAGGTTGCTGTTTACTGTTTATTTATGGATAAGTCGTAACAGCTAACTCTCCTGTTCATTAGTAACTCCAGTTGTGAAATGTAGTAATTTTCTGCAGCACCTCTATACAGAAAGCAGCTCAGGCTGAGGTATTTTTCTATGAAGTACGGTTATTCCTGCAGTTGCTTGAACAGTAAAGCCCTGGCTATTAATTTAAGGGATAAAAGGGATACTTAATAGATGATGGTAACTTTTACTAAAAAAATTACGTGGGTTAAATGAAGCTAGTAGGCAGAGGCTGATAGCTGCTAATATTAGAGCTTTACAATAGATTTTAAGAAAAGATGTACAAGGTTAGAACAACTCACAATGGAGCAAACACTTGCCTGCTTGTCATGTGATATCTTTGTAGATGGAAGACCTAAATTAAAGACTTATTATTAATTAAGTAATTAATTAATGTAGGTGCAATAGTACAATGAATATTTTTTTACAGCTGGGTAGTTAACTCATATAGAAAATGGCAGCCTAAATTCAGTTGAGGGCTTGAACCAGTAACACCCACACCGTAGGCTGGTATAATATATACTGTCTTAACTGGTATTTGGAACCCAGTGGTCTTTTCCTCCTTGTTTTTCTTTCTTTTTTTTTTTTTTAACTTTCTTTCCATGACAATCCTTGCAAAATATTGGATTCTTCCTGTAGTGTACAAGTGGGGAGAACTGTTAAAATTGAAAAAAAAGTCTATCCAACTCTCCAACTACAGATCCAGTCAAGAAACATGGGGGCTAGAACTGGTATGTAATTTTGAGAGTGTGCTCTGTTTGCTTATTTTTTGCTTTACCCTTCCATAAAAATAAAAAATGAGAGAAGACTTTTCAGCCTTAGTTGAACACTGGATTAACATGTCTGAAATACCAGTACTGAAAATCCTAACTGGATGCTCAAGATCAAAGAAGCTTTAGTTAGCAAGAACTGCCTTCTAAAGTGTCAGATGTAAATTGTGTGCCCCAAAATATTTCATGGCAGATTTTGAAATCCAGAATTTGAAAAAGTATCTGATTGTTTTGCAGTTGCATTGTTCATGGTAAAGCTGCTTGTGTAGGACATGTCAGCTTAAACAGAACAAAGTTCCTGTTGAAGCCCAGTATCTGTTCAGCAGCAATATCCTTTACGCTTTGGTTAAGTTGGTCTCATTAGAAGCTGCTCACTTTTCAGAGTTTCTTTGAAATTAAATTCACTATGTACTGGAATGAATTTGGTTTTGTAGCATGGATTGTATGATAATATGGATTGACCATTTTGAATTCCAAAGTGGAAAAGAGTGTTCTTAGCTGTTTGGTTTTTTTATTGCTAAATATATATACTGTGTTTAAAACTTCTAACTCTTTATATTTTCAATTTCCACTCTGTGTCTAGGACCCCCTTACCTCTTCCTTTCTGGCCATTCCTCAGAGATAACTCTACAGCAATCTTTCTTGAAAAGGAAGAGAAAGTCTTTCTGTATCATTAGGATATAGGAATGTATATGGTGTTTGAAATGGAGAGAGGACTGTTGAACGATAGGTTCATAAATTTAATGCATAAAACAGAAAAAATAATGGTATAAAAAAAAAAACAACAAACGTCTCACAAGAAGATGCTCTTCATTTTTGTTCTTTTTCATAAGTATTAAAAAAAATCCAGATTATTGTCTGATCTTTTAAACTTTGTATTCCATCTATGAAAACTACATTAATTGGTAATGTCCTAGCACAACAGCAATTCCAATATTTCAAGTAAAAAGACAAAATTATATATATGTTGTAGGACAGCAGCGCGTCAGAAAACAAAAGTGGTCACACTGGCTGTGTCCACGTTAGTGTTGTGTTTTGGATAACAACTATGTGAATATGCCAGTAGTTCCCACTTATCGTACTTTGGCTCATATCTTGGCATGGTTTCTGAGTGTGCCAGCTGGACTCTTCAGATGAATGCTAAAAAAGATGTGCTCCCAGTGCACTCAGATTACTAATGAGAAGTAAGTCGAAGGGAGCAGGCTAGAGATAGCTGATGTAAACTCAACTGGTACATATTTAGCGTATATAGTGAGCCCTTGACACAGACTCTTCTCCAAAGATCCAATCTTACAGTCCAAAGCCTTTCCTCTGTTGGTAGCCAGTGGCAGACCTTTGTAGAGGGGATGCTAAGAGAAATGAATATAGTGGTGCTTCTGTAATGTGCTCTCCCAGTCAGCAGCAGTCGATGTCTTATTGTTTTTTTAATCCTGATCCTGACAGTCTCATTCACGGTCAGCAAACTCAGTTTCTTGGTTCAAGTGCTTAACCTGGAAGAGTGTGGAAATGAGATGCTTAAGAAGTGCTGCAAGAGGTCTGAGATGAAATGTGCAACCAGAATCGACGAAAACCTTGAACAAGCACGCTCAATCCAGCAGTCACTGGGGCTAGTCTGAAAGTCACACTCCTCACACTACCTTTTCAAGGTACCTTTTTCAAGTGCTAAGAGTGGCCCTTCCTTCATCTGAAACCCACATCCTCTCAGATCCTCAGATCACTGAACCCTGTCTTGTAGCTAGGTGCCCAGGCTTCCACTTTCAAAGAAGTAAACAAGGTTTTTTCTTTAAAAAGTGGCAAGAACAGAACCGATGGCACTTCTTAATGCAGTAGTGCAGTGGTTACAACATATACACAGAAGGGTGAATGTCTTGGTTCAGTTTCTTAACCTGAAAATGTTTAACCAACAACCAATGGTTACTCAGGGAGGGAGGGTTACTCAGCAGGTTGGAGGAGATACTTTAGTTGTTATCAGTGGGATTTATTCCTAGAATCGGAAGAAATAAATGCACACACTAGTTGAACTGAATGAAGAACAACTTCAATATTTACCAGTCCTGCCCACCAGCCTAAGAAGATTCCCAAATAAGATGCTTAATAGTCTGCATGTGATATATGAATAGGAAAGATAATTGAAGTTCTCAAATAAGCTATATGCCCATCTGTAATGAAGGTATTTGGGACTGTTATGACAATATCTTTAGACTACATTGAAAGAGAATAAAAATTAAATTGATGAATGCCCAGATATATGACTGTAAAACTTAGCTGATGCACTGGTTTTGTTTTTTTGTTAGTTTCTGGTTGGTTGGTTGTTTTTTTTGTTTTTTTTTGTTGTTGTTGTTGGTTGAGGTTTTTTGTTTGTTTTTGTCAACTGGTTGTTGACTTTATGGTCAGGAAATATTAAATTTCTAACATAATATTATAATATTAAATATTAACAATTTGAGGATATGTGGTTCCCTAGAATGTATGTATAATATACACCCCAAGATAACTGTTCAGTGCACAGTTGAAGCACTGAGTGTGGTAGCACACCTACCCTAGTCTCCCCCTACGGAAAATGGAGGTGACAATCACCCCAAAGGGTAATTCCATTCATCTGAGATCGGAATTGCCTTTTGGCAGTGCCTATCAGTCTTCATTGACAGCATAGAGAGCCTCAGGACAAATGTGCATCTAAATCCATCCACCTAACTTAGGTGCTCCAGTTAAACACTGAATGTTAAGTGGCATAAACCTGAGCACAGTGAATTGTGTAAATTCTCACTGATATTTAATTCAGTCCTGTCATAGACCAAGGTCATAATAATAATAAAAGTGAATTACAATCATTTTTCTATAGACACCCATATCAGATAGCCTCAAGCTGTATTATGTATAATAATTATGTATAATAATTAAACAGATACTAACCAAAATAGCATATTCAGTTGGACAAACAAGAAATGCAACATACGGGTATTGTTGTTGGCATCATAAGACTTACATGCATATTTATTTTTTAATTAAGGGAATAAAAAATACATACAAATTTTAAAATGAAGGGGCTTTTTACTCCTGTCCTTCCTACAAAAGATTTTTTTTAATCATATGATACAAATAGTTTCTAACTCCCCTTCCTATTTTCAGCTATGATTTTTAATCAACTAACAATAAACCTCCCTATAACTCAACTTTCATTCAGTTTTATTCCTTATTGTGTGTGACATTAGCCAAGGTAATGGATTTAGAATTTTAGCACTGGACCAGTGCTGAAAAATGCACAGTACAGCATGTTCAGCCTCTAGGAGACAGACACCAGTGTAAAATAATTGATAAACTATCTCCGCTGGGTGATCCTTGTTTGAGGTACTCTCACTACTGTGCTCTCACAGAGAGGGTGGATGGCTGAAAGTACTTGAAAAATGGCTTGGATTTCCATATGACACCCAAGAACAATATGACTTCCAATAGTCAGTAACGCAGTAAGAATTTTGTAGCTTGTATTCTGTAAAAAATATCAATCATTTGTGATTGAAAAATGAATCTGTAAAGTTAACCTAGTCTGTCAAGTTTGATTTATTCAGAGGTAAACAACATTCCAAGAGGATTTAGTGAGCCTGTGTTTGGTAAAGGGGTATGTTCAGGTTGTGGCACTGCATAGATTGAATGTCCAAACATTTAAAAACTCTTTTATCATTGGCCTGAATACAAAAACGACAGCCTTCATTTGGTGACCTTAGAATGTCCCTGTTATTTGTTATGGGCTTTCTGTATTTAGTTTAACCTTCCATCATGCTGGGGTTAAATAAATGACAAGTTGTTATTTTTCTGATTTTTAGATTAATATTGAGCCATTAAGCTATAAACATATTGAGCAAGATCTCAAGCCAGTGTAAATCAGTGTAGCTTCATTGTTTCCAGTGAAGCTTTGCTGAATTGCATCAGCCGAAGAGCTATCCTGTTAGTTGGAACAGTGCTGTTTCTTGCTTTCATACACAGCTTCTGGCTGGAATGTTTGATCTGTAAATCACAATATTGTCATTATATCTCCTATCCTAAGCTCTGCCTGCTCCTTCAAACATGTCTTTATTCTTACTTACAGCTGATCTCCCTTTTTCCTTCTCTTCACTTCTGAACACTTGGAAACCAAATAATACTCCTCATGTATACTGGTATTTGTGAGGAGCAAAATTTCAGAGTGACAAATTTAACTGTGTTCTTATAAATGTGGACCGCATTTAAAAAAATAAAATATGAAGGCCTGAGGTCAATTTCCCCACTATATTTACACTTGCAATTACCGTAAGTGTGCATGCAAATGGGGTGACTGAATGCAAAACCAGTGAGATAGGTGTCTGTCTAAAATAGATGGATGATAATTGCATGTAGAAATGTCAGGGAGCAATTGCAAACAGACCTTTACCCTCCCTTTCAGCTGAATTCAGCCTTTGAACTATTCCTTGTCTTTTGCAGGCCACATCACTCCCTTAAGATAACTTGTTGTTTTGAGGAAAACAAGTGGACATGCAGATTCTGTATTCTTTCGTCGTTTATTTTTACTTGCAACAGGCATGTGGTTGCTGTTACTGTCAGGACAAAAGTAGCAAAAAAATTTATATACAGATATACTTTTTCAAACCTCTATCACAATGTATTTTTGTGTTCAGCATCTCCAAGCTTTTAGGTACTGTTTCCAACTAACCTGGTGTTGTCTCAGATCACTCGTAGCCCATTACACTCTGATGTATAAAAGCATATGCCTGGTCTGCTACTTTGAAATTACAGCAGTTGTGGCTTTGGCCGTATGGTTCAGACAGTTGTGGAAGTGGGGTGTTTCCCTCAGATGAATGGCATTAGTCTGCGGCTGTGATGCTATAAAAGTTGTTTAAAATGATTACATCTAAATATGAAATTGCATTTGAAAGAACATATAAGGAAACGTATTGATCATTGTATAAATTTCATATTTGAGTGCTTTAAGTCATTAATACCAGCCTACA
The DNA here is from genome assembly GCF_034315485.1 of Pezoporus occidentalis. Lineage (NCBI taxonomy): Eukaryota > Metazoa > Chordata > Aves > Psittaciformes > Psittacidae > Pezoporus > Pezoporus occidentalis. The sequence goes on along the minus strand of NW_026913964.1, from coordinate 5,763,606 downwards.
AAGAAACAAAGGTAAACTGATGATATTTCTTTTTTTCTATGTTTTTACAATTATGTTACAATATTTTTGATAAATATTGTAACACTAAATTTAACTTTATCATATTGATAAGCTTGTCTTAATACATAAATCCATTTTTACTCTCACAGAAGCATGTTACAAGTTTCTGGTTTACTGTATTTCCTCTTTTCCTTTTTAGCTTTATTACAAAGCACAACCTTAGGTCCTTTTTGAATACTGTCTAGGTTGAATGTCCAATACAAATCTCTAAATCTAATGGAAATACTTATCACAAGATAAATACTTTTTAATGTAAAAGCCTTTCATAGTTAAAATACACTAGTACTGCTACTGTAAAAATAATAGTTAATTCAAGGAAACTGTTGGTTATGGCTGTAGTACAGGTGTACGGCAGAAAAAAATACTACATAGAGGTTTTTTCTGTGCTTTAAAGAGCGCATAAAATAGATGGTTCATGTTTGCATGCAAAAAAAGTTTAAAAATCACATTTATCAACTGTCTCACTTCTACTATTTTTTATTTGAGTGTATCTAGTCCTTCATCTGCTGAAGCCCTGTTCATTAGCAAATGTAATTCATTGTAGGCTTTACATCACCATTCAATGATGTGACAGGGCTTAGTCCGTGGACCTGCTGGAAAGCCTCCTTTTTGATGGATGTTAATCGCAAATTTCTGTGCCACCTGCCTGGTTCCCTGTGCAACAGATAAACTTACCTTTCTGTTTTCCCAATTAATGTACTTATTTGCTTTTTATCCAGCTGAGTACTCCCACTCTTCAGCTGTCTACTCAGCATCATGGTGGTCAGCACTTGGTAGTGGCTACTATGCTCCTAACCTCTGCAGACCTCTAAAATAATACTTCAGCTGATGCAAAATGCTTTTTGAGGAGTTTCTGTGTACTGGAGTTGATCTTACATTATGCGTAAGGGTCCTTAAAATGCTTTTAGTCATGCAGCCTGATGCCAGACGCTTCTGAATAGAAGTTGCCAGGTGTGGACAGAAGGTCCTGTAGGTCCCCCCTCCCCAAAAAAAAAAATTATAGTTTTCATATTATTTGGGGAAGAAAGAACATTTGAAAAAGTTGCTAATTTCCCCCCTCCCCAAAAAAAAAAATGTCCTATTGTGTGATGAAAAATATGCTTGCCATTAATATGACATATTTCCCTCAGGTTTACCTGTTCAGAGTTTTCTTCATTGTTGTTTAAAAAATATCAGATCTCAGTGCGCTGTTTATGAAAACTCTAGAATTGGCTATAGATGGGCATTGCTGGGAGATGGTCCCTGAAAAGTATGAAGCTTGTGACCTGTGATACCATTGCTGTTTGTATTCTGGGCCTTTCATGTGGAAAAATCAGAACTAAGAAGAAACATCAAAACTCAATGTGATCTAAGCAAGAATTTGTATTGTAATATTTCTTAAACAATGAATGGATACTATACTAATTTATTCTGCCACTAAGCCCCTTTGCTCATTCACTCATGTAAAATTATGCACAGAAATTCAATTATGGTGACATTTCCTTCATCAGCCTGAGTGTAGGTGGCTGGGTTGAGCTGAGAGCCTGAACTATTCCACATACAACACATTCTCCACCATCACATGTGGTGATAGGGCCTGTTGAAGTTATGTCCCTGGGAGCACTAAGGAAATGACCAGCTACTCACCTTGGAAACCCTTTCACATACCCAGGAAGCTTACATTAAGATATTTGTCTGTTGAAACATCCAGTCCCATTCAGTCACTGTTTTACAGCATGCAGCCAGTCTCTTGTTCTGAATATTCATTTCTTGCTCTTCAGTGTATAGCTTTGCATTTAGTTATTTTGATATTTTGCATGAAGGGACGCAGGATGCTGCGCCATCTTGACTGCTCACTGTGGCTTTCCTGATCTCCAATGTTACCTGCCAATGTTATCAGCCTTGATTTTTTATTTACTGCCATATGGCAGATGCAAATTTTAAATCAGGTGAAGCCCAATGCCAGTTTCACGCTGTAGAAACATGTTAATTCACTGGTAATTCTTCACTGAAAACTGCCTGTGGGACCTTTCAGCTGGTCAATCCTTAGTCCTCTTAACTGCACACCTTACCCTGCCCTCAACCAAGTTTACTGGACAAAGGTTATTTGGATTACTATCTATATGTCAGCTGTCTAATATCTATTGTTAAGGTTTGTATCGATTGTGAAAACTTCTCAAGCCAGGTTTCTTTTTGAAAACATGTGTACTTGTCTCAATTTTTCTGTCTTTGTATATGTATGTGTCTTCTGCCACTCACTTCTGAAACCAGTTTTTGAATTTCATAGACAGTAGATACTGGACAAGTAAAAAGTATATTTGAGGTCTCAAGTGAAGGAAAAGCCTGCTCTGATCATTCAGACCTTAAAAGACACTAGAAAACCCATTTGAGAGAGATGTTCACATAGTGGTCCCAGTGCAGCTAGGATCTGCCCTTCGATAGCAGAGTCAACACTAGAGAAATCCATGGAAAAGTGAATTTCATTGGTTCAGATGATTAATAGATTACAGGGATTTTACACTATTCACAAATACAAAAATAAAAACATTCCATAAATTATTCCTTGGAATGGCCCAGAGAGAGGGTGAAACAAATGCTGATATGGGATTGTAGGGTTCTGCAAAAAAATCTTTTCAAATCAATCTGGGAAACACAGACAGTTTGTTCACACTTGGCCCACACTTGACAGACTTGACAGATTTTTTGGCAAAGTTACATGTGGATCCATAGACAAGGGGAGAATTTTATCTATAGCAAATATAGCCACGTTCTGCTAATACAGTTTGTATTTTCTGTGATTGAGGTTGCAAGTAGGATGCTTCTATAGTACAATATAAGCCTGAGAGCTATAAAAGCAAAAATACTAAGAAGAAACTGCAAATTTCAAAATAAGCAGAAAAATTAGTTGCAAATAAACCAGACTAGGCAGACTAAAGGAAGAACTTCTGGGTTTATATATGGTGTTATATCTACCTGGTTCTTTTAATGGTGTCTTAAAGTGCTTAGGAGAATGTGTTTATTTATTCAGGTGTTTTGATTCTTTAGGTTACTATTGTTTCGACAAGAACTGTTTAAAAAAAATGTGAAATTACAAAGCAGGTTGTCACTTAATTTAGCTTGGATTATGTGTGGAGAGTACAAAGATCCACTGCAGGCTGGCATTGTTGCTGTTCCTTTGGCTTTCTAAATTCTCTTCTGGTGAGCAAATTTTCAATTACACAGGGTTGACGCAGAGGAGCCTTCTCATCAAGGCAAAAGGGCAAGTACCAAGAAGTCCCACAGAGCACTTCAACATATGACCTGTAACAGGAGACAGAAAGAAAGGGGAGCATAACTTTTGAAATACCTGCAGTAGTCTGTGTGAATATCTTGTTGTCTATCAAATTGCTTGGTTTAGCTCTTACTGTGTAGTCTTCCTATTTGGACTAGACATAAGCCACATACTGCAGAACATTTTAAAACAACTTTTGAAAATTTTTCTAAAAATACCAAAGATTGGTTGAGCACAAGACCAGTCGGGGACACAGGACACCACAGTCCTGCAGTTTCATTTCATTGTAACTTTTCCAGAGTTCATCTTTTTTTTTTTTTGGGTGTGTGTGGGGGGGTGTTGTTGTGTTTCTGAATACATGCCCATAATTTTTGAAGACATTATTGTCAACATTAAGTCTACATTTTTCACCATTATCTTACTTTTATGATAATAAATTTTATGATAATACGATAATAAACTATCACGTAACATCTAAATGGAATAAAGTTCCAGAAATTGAGATACTAAATCTTGTTGCACCAAAGAGAAATTATTAAGAACTTTATTTTCACACAAAAGACAACCTAGAAATATTTAGTAGTGCTCAAATTCACTTCAGCTCATCCGAACTAGCAGCCCAGGTGGGTTCCTTTTCCCATATTTTGGATTTTTTCTGGCATTTGAGCTAAAAAAAAAGGATTAAGAATTGATGAATAATCTTGGCTAAAGAGACCCAGCTGGCTAAAAGAGAAAGAAAACTCTGCTCCATTTTAGAGTAGAGCGCCATTTCTTAGCTTCTGACTGTACCTGTGAAATACTGTAGAGCCAGAAATAGAATTCAAAAATTCAGTATAAGAAATAACTACAAACCAAGATCCATAATCTAGTAATCTAAAATGCAGCTACTATACTCTTTTAATGGACTTATCGAGACAGTTTTTATGACAGTATAGATCTCTTAGTTTATAGTTAACTATATCACTTAACCTATGTGTGCATACACAATAAGTTAGGTGTTTTGAACCCAGTCCCTCATGGATAGTAATCTACATCACCAAGCCACCACACATAGTTCACTTAAATTGGCACTCTTCCCTCAAAAGAGTTTTGCTCAGACTTGATCTGTAGCAGTGTCCTGGGTTCAGCAGTGGCAGTCGTTTTTCCCCTTCTTGGTAGCTGGTGCAGTGCAATGTTTTGACTTTCAGCTCGGGAACAGAGCTGATAACAAGCGATGTTTTGGTTTGGCCAAGGACTTTGTGAGCCTCATGCTCTGCCAGGGAGGAGGGGAAGCCAGGAGGAAGTAGAGACAGGACACCTGATCCAAACTGACCAAAGAGGTATTCCATACCACAGCACGTCATGCCCAGGATGTAACTGGGAGTGAGCCGGAAGGGCTGGGAGACTGCAGGGTTGGAGGAGGTATCGGTCGGAGCTTGGTCGGGCTGAGGGGGGGCAAGTTATCGGTCGGCTGGTGCTGAGGTGTTGTATTCTCTTCCCTTGTTATTTCCTTTATCATTATTATCATTGGTGGTAGCAGTAGTGATTTGTGTTATACCTTAGTTACTAAACTGTTCTTATCTCAACCCGTGGGAGTTGCATTCTTTTCGATTCTCCTCTCCGTCCCTCCGAGAGCAGGGGGAGGGCAAGAAAGGGGGGGAAGTGAGCAAACGAATTACCTGACTGGGTTTAAACCACGACAAGCAGCAGAGGAGCTGAACTGCTTTCACTTCACCCCCTTTGCTCCCTGTTTAAAGCAAGGTGTGCTCTGACCGAAGTTGAGGTCAGTGACAGGGCAGAGCTGCAGTAAGTGCCGTTGCTCCAAGATTGCCCTTTCGCCCTCTCAGATTTGACACTCGGTGTTCAACCTTCCACACTGAGAGATCCTGACAATGCATAGACATTGCACATATTAAGAAATATAATTTTTCTGATTATTATGTGTAACCATGAATTCTCATTCTATGCATTGCAGTTGTAAAGCAGGAGGAGAATGGTGCACATTACACAGTGGCTGTGCTGTAGGTACTTTGTAGCTAACGGAGTCAATCAATGAACAAAATCCTCTTCCTTCACTGCTCAGTCTATATTATTCTTATGTAGGAATGCATAAATTGCAATAACCTGACAAACAGTGACACACCAGTACGTCATCTGCTCTACTAGATGGTTACTACTGGATATGCCAGGTCTTAATCTGTCTCCTTCACATTATTTTCTCCTTGGTTCAGCTGTAACAGTTATTTTTCGCCTTCTTAGTAGCTGGTGCAGTGCTGTGTTTTCAACTTTAGCCTGAGAAAAATGCTGATAACACACCAGTGTTTTAGTTGTTGCTAAGTAGTGCGTACCTCAGTCAATGACTTCAGTCTCATGCTCTGCCAGTGAGGAGGGGCATGGGAAGCTGGGAGAAAGCAGAGACAGCACACCTGACCCAAACTAGCCAAAGGGGCATTCCATACCACAGCACATCATACCCAGTATACAAATTGGGGGGGAATTACCTGGAAGGGTCCAATCGCTGCTCAGGTCAGGCTGGGTATCAGTCGGCAGGTGGTGAGCAATGGTATTGTGCATTACTTGTGTGTATTGGATTTTTCCCTTTCCCCTTTTAGTTTTATATTCTCTCCCCTTGTTATTTCCCTTACTGTGGAGGCAGTATTCTCACGGGAGAATGGATAATTGGTACATGAACTCTGAATAATCCCGAAAGATACAGCAAGGCCATGAGAGGCCTGAGGAAGCTTAAGGAAGATAAGAAGAAGCTGGAATTCACTGAGTTATGAGAACTGTGGACTGTTGGCAAGCTTTTGAGGTCAAGTTCTCACACCTGTGCTTAACCAATTATATGTTAGTCGCTAAGGGTCTTCAAGACATGTATCCAATCATAATACGCCAAATCACTGTAACTGCATGTAAGAAATAGTATATAAGGAGTTAAGGCTTTGCAATAAATGGCTTTTGTCTGATCATACTGATCTCTGACTGAGTCCACATATTTTTTCTGCGGCACCTTAGCATCATTATTATTACTGATAGTAGTAGTAGTTTTGTATTATACCTGAGTTACTGAACTGTTCTTATCTCAGCTCATGGGGTTTACATTCTTTTGAGTCTCCTCGCCATCCCACCAGGAGCTGTGTGGGGAAGAAGGAGAGGAGTGAGCAAGCAGCTGCATGGTTCTGAATTATTGGCTGGGCTTAAACCACAACACTTCTTCATCTCATATTGCATAGACTGTAAATAGGACTCTAGAGTCTGCCTGTTTCATCTACTTAATGCAGGATATGGTGCTTGTCAGGAGGGAGCAAAAGGCAAGTCTTTTACACAGGAACTGTGTTTCTTGGTCATGCCCTTGGCTGAAGCAGCATTAGGAGCCCCATGCGTAGTAGACATTCTACAATTGCATGAATGGATGCATGCAATTCTCATTCTCACGTCCCTCCCCCTACTCATGTGACATGCGGTCTTCATGCTTTGCCATGTTAGAAAGTTAAAAAGCCTACTTCTGGGCAGTGGAAAACTATAGTTACAGAACTTCCAAAATACCACTGTAGGGTAACTAACCACACTGAAATGAGAGAAAATCTCAGGTTTCAGGAGGAAATGGGACTGAATGAGGAATGCAAAGTGGTGGGTCAGCTGCAGAAGGACAGGCTGCAGAACCACAGTACAGCATGTAGGCTTCTGAGCACATCTAATAAAGCTCTGGTTAATATGACTCTGCTTGTTTGTCATGACACGTAAGGCAGTAATGAAATATGTGTGAAGGCCCTAACCTACAGGCAGACCTGGAACTATAGCAATAGATCACAGGGTGCTCACCCCACCATGCTGCTCTGGGGGCTTCTTCCAAATGCTAACATGTCTACCAAGGAAGCTATGTTGTAAGAAGCTATTTAAATGTTCTCTCCCGTGCTGCTTGATAAGTGACTAGAGGCAACTTGAAGAAGTTAACAGTGGTTTTAGCTGAAAAAGTTTCAGTAGAGAGTTTTTGTGGGGAATATCAAGGAAAATACACAAGAGGAAATCATATCCATTGCAGAAAATCTACAAAGTATGAAATGCATAAAGCAAACACCATGTTTGCTGGGTACTGATTTTCACTCATTTTTTCTCTTTTTTGTGTTAATATAGCAGAAGAGAACATGGCCTTTAAAGGAATCGACTTTGGTTTAGCTTCTACTTCAATAGAAATTTCTTTTGTATTCTTTGGGAACTATGTACATTGTAACATTCAGAATATAATGCTTGCAGCACTGAAGTAAATACTAAATTTCTCATTGGGTTCAATAAAGCCTCAACTCCAGTTTTATTTGCTTGTGGTGTTTGTCAGGTTGTAAGCTTTGTTGGTTTTTTTTTGCAGTATATGCAAAATGGCTCAAAAGTATTATCAGATCAAAGTAAAACTGTTGTGCTGATCTTTTTGCATGTAAAATAAATGTGAACTGACATGATCCCGACTTTTTCCACACACAGACCACACCACCAATCTGCAGAATATTTACAAAACACTTCTTGATCAGTATTGTAACAATTACAGAAAATACATTGTAAATATAGTATGGAAAGATGCAACCGGATCATAAATTGAATTTTGTTTACTTGAATAGTCCCTGAGCAAATTGTAGTCCGTGAGAAAAAAATCCGCAATTTCAAGCCATTTTGCACAATTGGCAGCCCCAGGAGAGGAAAAGATTAAGGAACATAAAGATTCCCTACCCTGAAAGTAGAGAAGAGTCACTTGTTTTCCCTTTGCTTACCATCATTAGCTTGGAGCTGCAGACTGTATTATTCAATTATAGTATATCTCTGGTAAATTAACTTGAAATGTCTTGATGTTTCAAAGCACTATACAAACTGGGTTTTGTGTAGCACAAGACAGTTGCTTATTATTGTGCTTACCAAGGTTCTGTGTAGCAGGACCCAATGTGAAGTACTTAGAAAAAAATTACAGACTTAACCTGACGCTTAATCTCTTGAGTGTGTGGTGCAAGGTACGTGATGCAGGTGCATTCTGTATGGTCTTGTGAATGGGTGTCATGAGCTGAAGCACTCTGATTTTCTGTAATAGGTCTTTCTAAAAGGAATATTCTATAATTTTCTTTCAGCAGTGGTTTCTTCTCAAACAGATCTCTAATTTTAATCAAACCAGAGAACACACTTTTTAATACAAGAAACAAGTTCTTTCCTATCAGGTGCAGTATATTCTTCAATACTTTCTATTTCCAAGTCTATAGAAACAAATCTACCTATACTCTAACAGAAAAAGGAAAGGTATACTTGTATAATAGAAAATTATGTTTGAATTTTCCAGATTTTGTTGCTGTTGGAATGTGCATATATTATCAATATTTTTATATTTCTTTTACAACAGGCTGAATATTGAATGTATGTGAAGATGTAATTAAAGTATAAAACTTTTGAAATTGTTAAATTTACTTGTAGTAGATCCTCTTATCTGCAATTTAAAAAAATGGGAAAAAAAAAGCAAAATATCAAGAAAGACTTGCTTTTCCTCCCTGGTCTAGTGGGAGGTGTCCCTTCCCATGGGAGGGATGATGGAGCTAGATGGTCTTTAAGGTCCTTTCCAACCCTAAACATTCCATGATTCAATGAAAGCATTTCAGTCATCAAAAGGAGCTGCAGAAAAAAAAGAAAAAAAGAAAAAAAGAAAAAAAGAAGAAAAAAAGAAATGTGTCTTGGCTGACCAGTCACACTGAAAAGTGCACTGCAAACAGTCAAAATTAATATATTGCAAATAATCTGTAACCATATAATTAAATTTAAACATAGCTACAGATGAGAAAGTGGGTAGCAGAAAACATGATCTTCTTTAGGGCAAGTATAAAGGTCTCTGTTGCACGATTATACATGGTGAATAGTCTCATGTTTACAACCTTTAATGCTTACTGATTCAGAAAATTTCATCAGATAGCTATGTCACATAATGAGTGGCAATCCTATGTTACCGTAGTATTTCTGTAGCCACAAGCAGATGCAGGCAGCACTCTCACTATTAGTTGGGAATTTTTAACACCATCCCCTATGGGAGAAGCTTGGTGACTACAATGCTGTGACCTCAACTTTGAAAAACAAATGCAAAAGCTGTAAATTTATTCCTGGTGTCAGGCAATTCATAGAGGTGGAAGCATCGTTGCTTTCAGTTGAGAGAGACAGGCAGAAAACTATCCACAGCGTGATGGCTAGCTGATAGAGGAAACAGTGGACATGTGTTTCCTAAAATTAGATGCCCAAAGTGAGGTCTGATGAATGTAGGACAAAATCCCTACAGAATTTAGCCATATTGGAAGAACTGTTTGCACCTGGTAGGTTTTCTTAAAGTCAAGTCCGTGTTGCACAGATCAGATGTACTGACCTTAGAGGGAATACACAAGTTCATAGCAGCTGAAAATCTGGCCCTTTGTATGATAAAAATGAAATTAGATTAAATTCATTATTCTAAATGTCACTTTTACAATAAAAAAAAAGAACCTGAGAGTGACTGCATGACAAAACCTGCTATGTAAGGGTAATGAGGGGTAAAAGACAAAGGAAGTCTAAGTAAGTCCATTTACCAGAGAAGAATAAGCAGAAATTACAATGTGCATAAGGGAGAGAGAAAAATCTATGTTGGACGTTTTTTCTTCTTGAAGGACTTAATTTAGCAGGGATTAAACCCAATAGGTTTCTACATTATCTGTGTAGGGTTCTTTAAAATTATTGTAGGGGGAAAAAGACCACTTTAACACTAAACACATATGTTGAATTGCCACTCATCAGTGCAGTGGCTTGGCTGCGCTTTGCTTACAGGTTGCTTGTTTTTCCCCACTCTTAATAGTATATACACAGAAGTGGTAAAGAAACTTACTTCAGCACAGATAGCCTTCTTCAACTAGCTTTAATCTCACTAGAGTAGCTGCCTAAGAAGTCACTAAGAAGCTGTGACTGCACTCCATTTCACAGACTAGCCACCTAGAAAAGAATGTTGTATTTTTAGTATGCTAGAATGTTCCCTCTAACTCCTGCACCCCTTGATTCTCACTTTTTTTTTTTAATTTTTAATGAAGAATGCCCTGTCTCCTATTTGCTGTCCTCAACACCCACCAGTTGTGTTATTGTTTACTGTTAGTCTCGCATCATCTATAGGAACCTGTGAATAGCGACAGAATAAAATCATTATAATGATATTTACCATTTTATTTTTTTCTCTTTCCCCTTTCTTAAAAATATTATTAATGAAACCTAAAATAAGATTCCATGCTATTGTGGCAAGCTAAGAAAATTGCCACATTAGGTTACCGGGCAATAGTGAAGGATACTTTGTATTTGGCTATTTATTACACTATGCCCCAAACAATAGCTTAACAATATGTGCACATTGTTAAGAGAAGATGAGGAGACTTAGGTAAGGGGAATATTTTCTGTTACGTGGGTTTATAAATTCCACATATTTTCCATCATTCTGTGGGAATGTGATCACTTAAGATTAGTGGACTATTAGGCATCAGTGTATGAAAAGTGTAATATGGATTCTCCTTTGAGAAATAATGATTCCCATGATGAGTTCTTTCTTTTAAGCCAGATGCTTAGATTATCAGCGATACATTGCTCATTGTGATGCCTATGGCATGGTTTGCATATAATGCTGACAGAAAAACCTACCATATCGTTCTGATGAGACCACCCTACAAATCAGTTGAGAAATGAGAATTAATAGAACAAGCAATAACATCCTAATTTCTAAACGACAGCTAGAGTAACACTTAAAAACATTCTGCATTACCAGATAAATACACCATTCATTTTCACAAATGGAGTCTGTTTCAATTCTCAGCTGTTGGATGATGATTTGACTTGGAGCAAAGGCAGCATAATTGGGTAACAGCTGAAATGTGCTTCATTGAAAAGGGTTGAAAGATCCATTGCTGGATTTCCAGGAGTGTGAATTACAATTCCAATAATATCAGAAGCAACTAATTCTATTCTTTAGAAGTGAGGACATAAAAGAAGTTTTAGGTTTTCTTATTTCAAGCTTTAATTGCGGCCTAGGTTGTAACTCATTTTCATCCCTGAATGGGTGGTAAAAACATACACAGTAGGTAATTCACACTACCTCAAAAACTGTTAGTTCCATAAGAAGACTAATCAGGGTAAGCTTCCAGTAGCAAATTATCAGCTACAAATTAAAACCTTGCCACACGTCTGCTAAAAGCAACCTTTTTTTCCCCCCACTAACATACATTTGTCTAGATTAGTAACTGTTGGATCAGTACAGGACAGGAAGAATACAGAGTGATCTGAGAAAGCCTCCAAAACACTGCATTTCAGAAGTGAACATGGAACAGTTTTAAACTCTTTTGTTTGACTGTGACATTTACTACATTTTGAAAACCTTCTTTTTTTTTTTTTTTAATGATTTGAAAGTAAGTGAAAGAAGCAAGATTTTTTGCAATCAATGTATTTGATATATTGAATTTGTAATGCACCATTTTGGGCTATGAACACAGAGGAAATATACATACATTTGGCAAAGCACCTAAACTCGTGTGGATATGTATTCAGGAAGTGACCTACCCATCCACTGTTTAAGCCCTTCTTTGCCCTTTCCAGGGGAACATTAAGCATCAGACTATCATCAGGAGCCATGAATTCCCTGAAGTTTTCAGGCAGTTTTCACACCTAGCAGAGAGTTTCACTCCCTTTGTTCAGTTTGTTTGGCCCTGAATCTTCATTTCTAGTTTTCTGTTGTGTTTGTCATAGCATTCTGGTTTTACATCAGATTTGAAGTCAAAAGAAAATATAAATCATCAGTCCCATCAATAAGGGAATAAAACGTAGAAAAGTAGGAAGTGATCAAGTTAAGGATCATGTATCATGTATAATATCAAATGTTGTCATTTTGATCTTGCACCTCTGAGTATCTTTTCTGAAACAATCCTGTTTAACAAAAGAGGATGAGGGAACATGACTATTTGAGTGTTCTTTTTCAGGATTGTTTTACCCTTCTTTTTCCTAGCTCACAAGTTGCTTAAAAGTGCTAGAAATATTTGCATGCTGTGGTTGTGTTGGTAGAGGAGGTTTTTTGATATTAAGGGCAGTTTTTTACAAGTCACAGAAGACTTGCTTTCTGCTTTAATCTCTCCATGTAGAGTCAGTGTCTGGTTTGTGTTTGGTATCGGTGTTTAGGTTAGAACAGTGACCCCTGAAAGAAGGGATTAATTTGTACTCTTCAAGTGCCATATTTACTGATTGCTACATACAGTGTGAACAAAGAAGTTAAAATCAGAAAGTGTCCTGAATATCTTTCCCAAATGCTCATTTCATCATCTGGATTTTGTTTCATAGACCTAAACTCCACAAAGTGCTTAAGCCTACATTTGCAAATGGCCTGTTCACTCTTTAGCTTTAACTGAGGCTATGTGTTGTGCCATGTTTGAGGCAGCCATGATGAACCTTTTTGGACTCTGGTGATAAAAGTGGTGTTGCTTGTTGGTGCCAGGTGAATTTGAATTCTTATCAGTGGCCAACATGATAGCAGTGTGAGCAGATACAGCTCCATTTTTATGGAGGGTATTTTTCAACTGAAGGTATGGCTTGTGTGTAAAAATTGCAACCTTTGCCATTTGTCCAACACCTAATCAGAAAAAAAAAATTAATGCTTATTTATATATGTGTCACACATGGAGGCTTTCTGTTGTGTACTTTATATTTTCAAGTGGTTTATGCTGTTCCTGATAGCAAAAAATAAAATATAAAAATCCAGGTTGAAGCTTATTCCCCTACCGGTCCCTCTGTCTGGGAGCAAGTAGCACTGTGTAATTCCATGACAGTGAAGTGTATGTCAGATAATACATAATCAAGTCAAAGAGAACCTGAACCAAATTAAATGCTTTTTTCATATCTCTATACTTCCAAATACTTCTCTTAATTAAGCTTCGTGATTGTTGGGACTTTTCATTAAACTAGTCATTGTCTTGCAGCAGGATCTGTATGGATCCCAGACAACCAAAGCAAAACACAATACTTTTATTTTTGAGGTTCCTCACTGTTCCTCATATGTGTTAAGTTATACATGAATGCTTATTAAATCTACTAAGATAACTGTTTGATGTGTAACTCAGTAGATGAAACATAAAACTGTTCTTTAAAAAATCAGCAAAATTGCTTGGAGGAACAACAAATTCATACACAAGCCCATTCTTTATGTTCTAAAGTGCAATTTATAGGACTGAACTAAAGCAAATGTCATACCTTTAATTTCATAAAAAGTTATATACAAGTCTATTATTCAAAATAATCGCATAACTGGAAAATTCACTGAACAGCTACCTTTCTGCTCAGCAGGGTGCCATTTTATAGACTTTAAAATTCACTAAGTTCAAGCAGCTTTCGTTCTCAATAATACATGTGCTAAATATGTCACATTAAAAGTGCTTTTGGCATGTAAATGATCCGTTTTCACATAGAAATGCTTTTAAAAGAATCTGAGCTCACTTTTTTGGAAATTATAAGTGCATTGAATTTCATTGTCCTACAGAACCATGTAGAGTTGATCGAAGTGAACTACAATGACAAACCAGCCCTTGTCAGCCCTTATATTTATGTATCATTTGAGCTGTCAGAAGTATATTTAGTTGCATTTTCTTCTACATATTTTCTACTCTTTTCAAAAAAATAATAAAAAAAAAATTTGGTGTAAGGAGGGGGTGGTGGGTTTGCTTTTCTAGGCCTAAGTGCTCACAAGCACTTCTGTGTATAAAAAGTTAACATTTTACTGGAAGATTTGCAGCATGTTAAACTGATTTTCTGAGCTTGTTAATTTTTTCTTAGAACTCAGCAGTACTTCTACTACTGCTTTACTGTTGAAAGATAAGGCAAATGTTTTACAGGTGATTTAGGATGCTTAGCCTCCAAAGAATGAATTCTGAATTCTTATGCATAATATGAATAAAACTGAAAGCATAATCTCTGTCTCTCACTGCTTCATTATACTGCTGCATACTGAACAAATTCTTCATACTCTGTATACTGCAGAGCAAGATTCTTTCATGATAAATTGATTGTAGCTATTCTCATTCTCTGTAACTCCACATAAGGGACCTTGATATTGTCAGACACATACTGCTTTTAAAAATCTTTTGTTCTTTCTTATTAGAATAAGTAAAGCAACTTGAATGCTGTTTGGAAGTAATAACTTTATTATTATAGTTCCCTATAATACAGCACATGGCTCCAGGGTACTCACACATACTTGTTTAAAACAAACTGTCAAATGTTCAATTCTTATTTTAAATATGTAAAAAAAACATATGTGAGATGACTAAAAAAATTTTAACTGGAAAGACTTGGTTTCAGAGAAGGAAAAGAAAAAGGAAGAAAACATATGTATGGTTTTTCAATGCCCCAAAATAAACAGAATTCTTTAACTCAATAGACTGCCCTTATATTGGAAACCCTGTAAAGGCCTATAATAGAGATCATTGTGGGTAGACATTAATCCTTGGTGCCAAAACCTGTGTGAAAGGAAAGCTGAAGTCCATCCCTGCTTTTTTTGCTTATCCGTAGCTGCAACTCTAAAGTCATAAGATCAAGCTCTGAGCTTTGTATAGGATTCCATTTAATTCACTTTCCATAAGTAAGATATGTCTTGATTATATATTATGCATATGTCTGTAAAAGTTTCTGCTTCCCTCTTCTGTGTAATTCACAGTGTAAATAGATAAAACAGATCGAAAATGGGGGAAAGTGGTGTGACAAAGTAAAAGCAGAAGCTGAGTATTTGTGTTTGGTGCATGTTTTATTTTTTTAATTTTTGTGTATTTATAACATAATGTAATCTCAGTCTTTTTAGAAATTTGATTTTTGGGTAACATAAACAATATCTTTTTGTCTTTAGTCCTCAGAGGCACTACAAAACTGAGACTTGACGGATTTAGACTCACTTTTCTCCTCTTTCTTGGAGACATTCCTTGTTTATTACGTTTTAGCTGAAATTAATCTGAACTGAAATAATACCGGATCCTTTGAACATGGAATATCTCAAATGGAGCTCCAAACGCACTCAAGCACAGATTCTCCATCCCAGGAACAACAGTGTATCTATAAGCGGCCATCAGCTTAAGAAAGTCCGTCTCTGGTGAAACAGTTGGCCAAGGTGTACATTTTACTTTGTTTATGTGTTGGCTAGATACCTGTAGCCATTTTAAGCACTCAGGGTTTTCAGATTAGCTACTGTAGATTTTTCTTATGGAGCATCAGATTGCTAGATTTCTACATGTTTTTGTAATACCCATTTAATAATAAGGAAAACACTGTATCGAAGTGTCAAATGTTTGTTCTACCATGTTCCAGCCTTGTGTAATGCTCTGAACATCAGCCATGACCTTGTCCACCTTGTGCTAAAACACAGTAAGTAATGTAAAGGGCATTAACTTACTTAATCCTGGTTTTCCATCAAAAAATGCTTAATATTTCTTTAAGATCTAGTCCTGAACTGAAGGTGTCCACATACTCCTATGACTTAAAAATGAATTTCTACTCAAGAAATGCTCTTCAGCTTCCATTAAAGGTAAGTTGCTGAAGAATGATCTCTGAATGTGTCTAAACATGTTCATAGCAAAATGACTCACTAAAATATCCTAAAATGTAAAGCAATTTCTTCAGAAATGCTACTCTTATATGTGAGGTATTTATCAATTCTAGTTCTCATCATCTATAAGTCAGTATAGGATATGTCTTACATGTAATATATATAATCTCATATAACCTATGGAAATGCCATACAGAATAAATGACAAAGATGCAGCCAGTAGGAGTCTACACACCTTGAACTGACTTCCTTAGAAATTAATCTAAAACCTGATAGTCTGTAGACTAGACTATCAGGTTTTAGATGATAGTAAAAAACTAGACCTTTTGTCAACACTTTTTTTTTTTTTTAAATTCTTTGGCATAATATAACAAAACCTGTTTTGTTTTTTATTTCACAGGGGTAAGCAAGTTTTGAAAAGACAGACTGTAATTTTAAATAAATTCTGTAGAAATTTTTAATAAGGGTTTGTTAACCCAACTCAGACTTGGTGCCAATAAGAAGCACTTTGTAGACTATATTTCTGACTTCATACAAATTCTAGATAACTTTGTGTCTGGCATTCAAAGCCATTTATGGGGATTTTTGAGTTAATGACATTTTTAGGCTTTTGGATGTTGTGTATACAACACTGAAAGTACTGATTTACTTTTTAACTTTCTGAGGTATGTTTTAATAAAAAGAAAGCGAAAAACATTGCCTAACTTTGAACATAAAAGAAATGTTGGTCTCATTAAGTCAACAGCAATGCTCTCCATGACTTCAAAGGAGACCATGATTTTATCCAACATATCTAAAACAGTTCCATAAAACACACAATGAAAGTCACTTCAAAATATTGGCAGGCAAAATATGCATTTTGAATGCATCTCAGGGAAGAAAAGGCACAAGCATTCTGACTTATTTACTAATGCATGCCAGCTAAAAATTAGAAGAGCAGAGGATTTTTTTGAGAGACACAGTGTTATAACTCTGGGAGTATTAAGTGTGCATTGTCTTCCTTTCAAATGAGACTTAAAATCTATGCTGAAAAATGACAATTATGTTATTCTGAGTAGTCCCATATTCTCTGACTATGAAATGTGGTGTGTGATTTCTCTATTGATAAGTGTAAGTGCTTTAAAATGTATACCTTAGCTTACTCTGAAAGTGGAAGAAAAGACTTTGAAAGTGATAATTTCAAGGCTGCAGAAAAAAATTTGTAGAAATTTTTATATTATAAAGAAACAATGAAGAAAACTCGCCAGAAAGCTAATATTTTCTATCATTGACTGATGGTATCACACTTTCCTCATTGTCAAAAATAGCTTTATAATAATGTAGGAATAGTTTGAGAGGATTAACTGAATTCATCGTGTTCCTGACCTTCTGGACCAAAATTTTACAGCTTTGCTCATGTGTCTGAAGATCTTAATTGCGCATAAACAATTTCCTTCTCATAAAAAAAGGTTTCCAAACCTCTGGTGAATTATAGTAATCTTTATCTGATAATATTTTCTGCTCTGAAAACTGCTAGGTATTTGGGCATAACTTGTTTTCAGTTGAGTCCTTATATTGGTAATTGTTTCCAACCTCCCCTTCCCATACAGAAAGAGATCCAACACTTCCACATTTTTACCATAGCACCAGAGGAGTCATCTGCTTATGAAAAGCTTTTTTAATCTCTACTTACAGGGTATGTCCAATAAGAGGTTTTTAGTAAAAGGGGTATAGAACAATGATATGATGCTTCATCCTCTTGAATCTCTGAAAACTAAAAAGAAGTGCTGAAAATAGTGATCAGAGATTTTGCGGCCATGACTTTGTTAGCTGAGATCTGTTCTTCAGTCCAAACAGTGTGCTGACCAACCTGTTATTACTGTGTTCTTCCCAGGTATGTTAGCACATGCTGGTTCTGTCCCTGCATCTCATTTGTGTATAGCCTGGATTTACATGTTTAATTTCTCTATCTAGCTGTAGTTCATTTATAACTGGGAGGAATTTTCAGGAATTTGGTTTCTCTTTCTCAGCTGTTAGGTATCACAGTCAATCTGAGCCATGCTGTCTGCTTACATGAGTACTGCTAGACTGTTTCACCAGAAGCCGAGCAGATTAATTTAAACCGTTGCTAAATCATGAAGTACGGTTTAAGCCAACATGTTTGTCTTCACATGGGAAAGGATGAGAAGTGCCAGGATTCAGGTATCACATCACAGATGGTGAAAGTCAAAAGCAGGGTCCACATTCTTTCTTCTGTTGTGTTACTTCTCTCTCACTCAGCTCAACTCCTACTAAGCATCAGTGTTTGATGTTCAGGTGATTCCCAGGGGCACTTCTAGGACAGATTGAACATCACTGCAATTAACTGTGTAGGTACAGTTCTTTTAAGGTTTTTTGATATTTTACAATAAAAATACAAAAAGGTGCTGACATATATATATATACCATGCTGGCATTAAAAGCTAACAAGTCTCCAAAATAGAGCATAAGGAAACCAAAAGGCCATCATTAGACAAGAGCGCATAATGAATGGTGTATTCCATTTTTCACTTGAGAAGAGGATCAAAGAATACTGTATATTCTCAAAATCACATATATTTTATCATTTGAGGCTAAAATGAATTTTCTGATCTTTACAATAATATGTTCAAGAATACTGCAGAAAATGGTGTTGGTACTTCCATATGTTGTGCTTTGACACACAAAGAGTGTTGTATGTGCCTGTGACATGGAGAAATTCTTTGTAATTCTGCAGTAACTCTCTTTATCCTGGGGTTTAGAGAGCCGAGAACTGCCATGGCGTAAGCCTGCAGCATTCTGCAAAATCAGTAGTTGATGCAGCAGCTACTCACTTGGACTGCAGCTTTTTCCAGGTTCTTTTCATACATGGGGTCCTAATCTCTGCCTGGCATCCACCCCTGGCATACATGGGGTCCTAATCTCTGCCTGGCATCTCCTAATGGATAGGCAGCATCTGGCTCTATATTCACAAGAAACAATTGCTTAGCTCAGGAAGACTGTGGTGTTTCTTATGCCCTCATATTAATGTTGCTTCTCTCCTAGATGTTTCTGCCTCCACTGTAAAAGACAGTGTCTGCTCACACCACAGTTGAACTATTGTAGTTCAAATACTTATGTGTCAAAGTGCATTAGCCTTGGTTTGGGATACTTTAATATTCTGTGGGTTTTTTGGCAGTCATGGATGCTCAGTGGGCGGTTGAGTGCTACAGAAAGTATTTAGTCATTTCTGAGGTGAAATGATATAGTAATCTCTGAGATATACTAACAGAAGGGCAGAAAAATGTACACATGTCCCAGGGTAAACAATTTCCACTCCTGTCTCAGGACATGCCTTTGGATTAGAACTGCCTCACACACTGAATACATGAGAACTTGGACCACTGTTTTTCAGGTACACCTGACAATATGGCTCAGCCTACTTACACTTGATGAGTACCTTAGCATATTTGCTGTTCTGTCTGAATCTGAGCAACTCCTATAGTTCTGAAATTCAGGATATATTGTCTTTCTGTTTGAAAAAGTAAGTTTGTTTTGCAGTGTTTTTTGTTCGGTTTGGGTTGCTTTTTTGTTTGTTTGTTTATTAGAAAGCATAAGCTATGCTCCATCTCAGCACTGTCACATTTTAGTAATATTTAAGATAATCCCATATGGATAACATAAGGAAATAATGTGATGCCTAATGGGAGCTCAAACACACACTTAAATGTAGTTTTGCATTTTAAGATTCTTCATTTTGTTCTTGCAAGGTTTGAAAATGTGGTGTGAATATATTTGAGAGTGTGAAAAATAAGAGATTACACAATTTTTTTGTTTACTATGCAGCTCCCTCCATACGCACACATTCAATTAGTAAAAACACTAAACGTTTTCTACTGCTCCTGTTTTGCAATGCAGGCTTTGCCTGCTTTCTGTTTGCTGCTTACAAGATAATGACATCTGCTGGAAGAGGTCACTAGTAAAAAGGTGTTAGCAACTGAGAGAGAAGTTGAAATCCAATCTGGATAAACGTATGTTTGAATTTTTACCAGTTATCACCTAAACGTGTATATACAGCAGAGAGATAAGTAGGTGAAAACAGCATAAAGAAGTACTACCTAAAATGTATTTTAAAAGTATTTAAAATAGTAAGACACAAAAAAAGTTTGTTCTGAATTCAAAATGCAGTTATATTGATTTGAATCATTTGGGAACAGAGTTGATCAGGAAAAGCTGGTTTCTCTCATGTGAGATATCTTGGGTTCAACACAGTACCACCTAACCCAAGGAGGGGTTTCAGTGGAGTTTGAATGGATTCCCTTGAATTTCTCTCAGATATGGAGGAGCCTGTTTCTACATTACCAAGCAATTTGGGGCAGTAGATTTAATCAGTAGTTTTATACTGTTAGGACTGAGGCCTTTCCCATCTCCATTACATGTTTTGAGGAATTTACATCAGACGACAATTTGTCTGCTTACCAGACCAAATGTCTTTGGTACAAAAAGTGGTTTGAAGGCTCTCTGAAAGGAAAAAACACTTTGCTCACCAGGTGGTGGTGAAGCCCATGGCCCTGACGTGGAGGCTTCCCAGGGTGCTGTTGGAGTAGGACTGCTGGTTTAGTTTCCCCCAAAAGAGTCACAGGATTGCAAAATCACCTTGTGAAGCAAATGAGCATGTGATGAATGGAGATGACCAAGGGATTTACACAAGCAGAAGTTTTAACTTCAAAACTCCCTGCTATTCTTAGCCATGTAGCTAATGTAAGCTTTAGAAACTGAGTGTCAGGACAAAATATAGTTTACTTGGAGTGACTGTAAAATACCAGTAACTTACAGGTTTATAGGAAATTTAATGACTGGTTTTAGATCAGTTCAGAAGAAAAAGAAAACTGAAATCTTCTACAAGTTGAAGCCTACTTTTCATGTTTTGATCTTTGGTCAGTTGGTTGTTTTTCTCTGGATACTTTTGGCAATATATATGAAATAGCACAACTTATGTAGATAACTGTGACATGGATGTAATTCTTGCACACAAAATGTTGTTTGCTTCCATTTATTTTCTCCTTTTATGATACTATTTTTTATTCTAATTTTATCATTTTTGTGGAAGAATTGCCATTTAAGTGTTACAGATGTGTAATTTCCATGTCTGAACTCTCTAAGAGGTTAAAGAGTTAGGCTGCCTATTTAGGTACCATCTGAAGTTAGAAACCATAGTTAATCCCTTTATCACTAATATACTACTATACCAGTTTTGCATATGAAATATTGTCTCCACCTTTGAAAATATGTCATACTCCCTGTTTCTTTTTTCATGTCTACCTGCATCAGTGATCTGTTCAACTTGCAAAAAGAAGTTAAGAGAACTAATATAGGTCTCTGAAAGCTTCAGTTTGCGTTTTGAGGTATCCCACACTCTTTAATCTAGTTGGTCTAAGCAATGAACTTCTCTTTGGTGGTCTTCAAGAGACCCTTCAGTTTTCTCCACTCCATTGGTGTGGCCTGTTTACATATAACAGACCATACATTCATATATTGATTATTTGGGGACTTTACCATTTCTGGACACTCAGCAGAGACAAAGCAGAGTTTTCTGACTCAGGCCACAGAACAGCTCCAGAAAAATCAGCAGGGTGTATTTCAGCACAATAATAAACTCCATATTCATAATGTAATTTATGGGGCTTCTTCATTCTTTGTTGGAGCAATCCCAGACACAGCTACAGGTTGGGCAGAGAAGAAATTCAAAGCAGCCCTGCGGAGAAGGACTTGGGGGTGTTGGTTGATGATGTTGGGCTGCATCAAAAGGAACATGACCAGCAGGTCAAAGGAGGTGATCCTGCCCCTCTACTTTGCTCTCCTGAGACCTCACTTGGAGTACTGTGTACAGTTCTGGTGTTCTCAGCATAAAAACAACATGGAACTGTTGGAACAGGTCCAGAGGAGGGCCACGAGGATGATCAGGGGACTGGAGCACCTCCTGTATGAAGACAGGCTGAGAAAGTTGGGGCTGTTCAGCCTGGAGAAGAGAAGGCTGAGTGGAGACTTCATAGCAGCCTTCCAGTATCTAAAGGGGGTCTATAGGGATGCTGGGGAGGGACTCTTCATTAGAGACTGTAGTGACAGGACAAGGGGTAACAGGTTAAAACTTAAACAGGGGAAGTTTAGATTGGATATAAGGAAGAAATTATTTCCTGTTAGTGTGGAGAGGCACTAGAATGGGTTGCCCAGGGAGGTTGTGAATGCTCCATCCCTGGCAGTGTTCAAGGCCAGGTTGGACGAAGCTTTGGGTGTCATGGTTTAGTATGAGGTGTCCCTGCCCATGGCAGGGGGGTTGGAACTAGATGATCTTAAGGTCCTTTCCAACCCGAACTATTCTATGATTCTATGATCTTTAGGTAATTTCCAACCCTAACTATTCTATGATTCTATTATTCATCAGAGGAAATGAGAGCATCTGCCAAACAACACAGTCCCTTAACAAAATTCTTCTCCAAGTGATAGGGCAGCAAAATCACCCTGTGAAGCAAATAAGCATGTGATGAATGGAGATGACCAAGGGATTTACACAGGCAGAAGTGTAACTTCAAACCTCACTGTTATTCTTAACCATGTAGCTAATATAAGCTTTAGAAATTGAGTGTCAGGACAAAATATAATTTACTTGGAGTGACTGTAAAATACCAGTATCTTACAGGTTTATAGGAAATCTAATAATTGGTTTTAGATCAGTTCAGAAGAAAAAGAAAGCTGAAATATTTTACAAATTCCTTAGGGCTTATACAGAGACATTTTCTGCCCATACCTGGGTCTTTTCTAGGGACAGCATCCTTTTTACCTTGGGAAAAAAAAAGGTGCATATACTCCTGGAAAAGAAACAAGAAAAGTTTCATTTTTCCACCAACAGCTCAGTCATGCTGCTTTTCTGAGACAGCAGAATAGCTTGGAAGAACTGGCAGTGCAAACAGTTTGCCCAAATAAGTCCCTGTAGCTAGAGAGCAAAAGCTGTCTCCAAGGCTACTGAACTTTTCTGACTTCATGCTGTCAATCAAAATTAGGACAGTTTTATGTTAAAGCCTTGAAAAATTCAGCAATACACAAACAAGATGGAATCCATATTTAACAAAAGAGTACATTTAATAGCAGAGCTTGAGATAAAACATTAGAGGTCAAAAATACACAGCAGAACAATAAACATCACAGTGATACAGGAAACAGTATAATGAACAGAATAAACACTGTACTAGCAGTTGAAGAGTAGTAAACACTACTGAGATATTAATCAAGAAGGAATGTGGTTTATGGCTGGATTTACTGTGAGACAGAGTAAGATATAAACCAATTTATGTAATATATTTTTGTTTCTAATATTTTCACAGCCACCATATATTTGATAAAACAATTAAAGACTTAGCCTTTTTGATGTGATAAAAACTAAGAACCAAAGACCCATCACTAATAGCTCATCTTAGTGGTAATACTTACCACTATTTAGGAATGAAACCTGAATTATTATTGAAAGCAAATACAGAAACAAGGTTTCAGAGCCCTTGGATTTTTCTTTTATTGCTGTCATTGTCACTGCATATTCTGTGTCAATGAAACAGCTGATGAATTAAGACTCACAGAATCAGACAATCTGTAATGTTCCTTAGAAGAACATCTTTTTCCTTATGAAACTATGCAAAGGATACATTTAATTTCCCGTTGTTCTTCTATGTAGACTTCATTCTTTGATGCCCTGGTCTTGGAGGGATTTAACTGGCTGGAAAACTAGATGCTTTGAGTCTGCACTTCCTTTTCTATTCCTTATCAGTCATTTACAGAAGCTTTTTCCCCAAGGACTTGTTTTTACTCAGGGAGAAATGTATACCCCCAAAAAACAAAACAAAACAAAACAACCCCAAAACCCCACAAAGCCCAAACCAAACAACAAAACAGGACTTTTTCCCCCTTACAGAATTCAGGGACAGGAAGTCTCTGAAACAATGCTTAAATAATATTGACCTTCAGCAGCACACAGCTGGCTGTGTTTAAAAAGCTGCAGGAAATGAATCAGCATCTAACTAAAGCTAACCAAAGGCCAGAGGATGGAAAGTCTCTCTACAGCGAAAGGTATCACTAAGAAGGTCAGGTAGCAAGTGATTCTGTAAACTGGCCTTCATCCTTTTACTTGAGGAAGCACCTAAAATATTTTTAAGCCACCTACAGATGCCAAAAAAAAGCCTTTGTGAGCAACTGGTCTAAATATATTGCAGAAATAAAGCCATTATCTAAAGGAGTGAGATGACAGTTGTGCTGATTTTACATACCAAACAGAGAAGAAAACACAGAAAATTAACACCAGTTAGAGCCAAGAAAATACTGTTTAAAATAAGCAATCCGGATTTTACGTATGTATTTTTTAAATGATACAGATGGACACTTAACCTCCAGTCTAGAGGTTTAGACTTCAAAACACAGGACATAACTTTCATCAGACCTTATCCTCCCTTTCCTAACTGGGAAGCAAAGATGCCAAATAGAGAATTCCATGTTTGTGATTTTTTTTCATTGCTGCTTATAAAATTCAAAAGTTAGTAGAAGAAATAGCCAGCACTAGAGACAAGGAGTTTTGCCTCTTTTAAATTTTGGAGAAAGTCACCTTAAATCCATGGTTGTTTGTATTCTAAAAATAAACACGCCAGCACACATTTGGAACCCCATATGACTATTTTCTTCCCAAGAAGACAGTATGTTCAGAGTAGTATAATATTTTACAGTCGTTAGCAAGCAGAGAAGTCCATTTTTTCTTTACCAGTAATATCCTTTCACTTCATTATAAAACAAGAGTTGTCATACCAAAATCGAAGACTTGTCAACAGAGTGGGGAAAATCATGTTTAATTACTGCACAGATAAGGCTTCAGGATGATAAGAAATGGGGAAGTGTAATAATTGAAAGAATTACAGGCAATTCTTGAATTAAATCTTGTATTTTTAGTTGTTAAATTTCTGTGTGTTTCTATATTAAGAACAATCAAAAAATTCATTGGTAAGTGGCTGCACAGGATAGGTTCTTTCTAAGTATTTCCATTGTTATTACCATGTATACTGCAGCCCTGAAGCAAGTTCTGAAATAAGTACGCTTCAATTCTGGACTTCAGCAAAGTATTAAGGGTCAGTCAGAAGCAAAAGTCATTCATCAGAAAAAAGATACTCAAATTTGATTAAAAGTCAGATGTATAAACTATTACCATTTTATATATAATTTTGGCTAATTGGAAATGTTGCCTCTGTGCTTTAGCAGATCCTTAGATGCTTTGATAAGCATCTTCAGCAGATCCTTAGATGCTTTGATAAGCATCTAAGGATGCATGCAGTATACAATAAAAAGAGTATTAATATGAAGTTATAGAAAGGCATAAGCAGTTGAAAGATACTGATTTTAAAATGTTTTTTACTGATAAGGGTGTGTCTACTAAGGGGAATGTCATTTTACCTTTTTTTCAGGTATAATTTATTCAGATTACTGAAATACTTTGCAAATTGAAGAACTAAAAATTAATACTAATTAATAATAGTGCATTTACGGCAGCAGTACAAAATTGCCAATAGTGTCTCAATATCAGCATCCATATTTTATTATGTTCCATTAGTATTTTATCTTACTCCTTTCACTGTTCCTCCTTCAGAGAAGTCTATAGCATAAAGTAAATGGGCCACATTAATATGCCATTTCCACCTGAGCCAGTGCAACTGCACTATAGATAGCCATGGCTGGGTGCATTTTCACTAGTAGCTGCTAGGCATAATTTAATCCTTTTTAATAATTTTATAGATATAACCTTTTACTCAACTGCTCACTCTGTTACATTAATTATTAGTAAGTGAAAATATAATTTAAACATGAGTCAGTAATCTATATTTTTTTTTTAACATATCCTTCTTAGGGAGCCCTACATAATAACAATAAGATTTCTACAATACTTTGGTGTATGGCTTAACAAGAAATATTGCAATGTGAACAAAGGACAAATACTAAGCAGGATATAGGGAGGAGTAAAATCTAATTAGTTTTCCAAGTACTGCATTCGGCATGGAACCTTGAGACAATATGCTCATATTAAGACAATCCATTAAGAAAAATGTGATACATCAAAGTCCTCAAGACTTTAACAACAGACTATTTTTAAAATTTGAATTAACGTGTCTAAAAGTCAGTTCTTACAGTGCTTACAGCATACAGAAGCATAGCCTTCCTTCAGATCGGGAGTGTTTTTACCATAGTGATGGCTGCATCTGTCCTTCCCCCATAATCATTTTCCCCTCCTTGCATTCAGGAACCTGAACCTTTAAA
Organism: Pezoporus occidentalis; assembly: GCF_034315485.1. Classification (NCBI taxonomy): domain Eukaryota; kingdom Metazoa; phylum Chordata; class Aves; order Psittaciformes; family Psittacidae; genus Pezoporus; species Pezoporus occidentalis. The sequence goes on along the minus strand of NW_026913964.1, from coordinate 5,737,414 downwards.
TTCTACAAAACCTAGGAACTTGAGCCCTGTGGTGGCTATTTTTAGGCTTTGTGCTGCTTGTTGTATTTGCCTTTCTATTAGCTGCTAGCTTTTGACTTTTCTATTTATTAATTTTGTTTTAATTTCTTATTCCAGGACATCTGACAGTCTTTCTTATGAGTTTAAAACATGTTACTTCATTTTCCATAGCACAAACGAATTGCGGATGATATTAGTGAAGGACAGTATTTTTAAACATAGCCTGTAAGTTTGGATATTGAGTTGAGAACATGTCTAAACAGAGATACCTATACCTGATATTTTTCATAGGCATTTTTCCAATTCAGTCCAAAGTTACTAGGAACTGGTACGTAGTTGAACATAGATCCCATTTTTGAAATAGACATGAAAAACTAGAGAAAACTACTAAAAATCTTCTGTCATTTTGTTTGAAGTGGCACCCGCAGTTCTCGTACTTCTACTGATTTCAAATCAGTAAATGTATTCCTAATTAGTGTTTCATGTCAAAGACATGAGTCCTTTGAGAGTGATAAGAATCCAGGTCTCTTCCCAGGGAAGACATTCATCCCATTCTCCATGAGAACAGGGAATGAAACCTAGCTTTTTTACTTCCCAGACTCCGGTCACCAAGATCTTAAAAATGAGGTGTTGCTGCCTTCTTTATTGTGCATATGTTAATAGAATTAAATGTGTAAAATCAAGTCAGGCTAAGTCAAGCTGTAAGAAAACCTGCGGAATAAAATCCTTTGGGGAGCTTGGTCAGAGAAGCAGTAATTTCTGGATCTAAGCTGGGTTTGCAGGAATGAAAACATTGTGACTCGAAACTGCCTAAAAGTGCTGATGGGAATCTAGCATCCAGATCCTGATTTTAGGAGAACTGTGGATATCCTGTTTTAGGACATCTAACAACAGCTGTGATACTTTGGACTTTTTTATTAGCTGAGTGGGACTATGAGGGATCATGTATAAATGAGTCCTCCCTGCATCCTTGTTTCTTTGAAATTCTTAAACTTAGAGGAGAAATCACCAAGGTGCTGCTAAAATGGAATGTGTTTACTAAACATTCATAGAATCATAGATTCACAGAATCGTTAGGGTTGGAAAGGACCTTAAGATCATCTAGTTCCAACCCCCCTGCCATGGGCAGGGACACCTTACTCTAAGTCATATCACCCAAAGCCTTGTTCAACCTGGCCTTGAACACTGCCAGGGATGGAGCATTCACAACCTCCCTGGGCAACCTATTCCAGTGCCTCACCACCCTAATAGGAAAGAATTTCCTTCTTATATCCAACCTAAACTTCCCCTGTTTAAGTTTTAACCCATTACCCCTTGTCCTGTCACTACAGTCCCTAATGAAGAGTCCCTCTCCAGCATCCCTATAGGCCCCCTTCAGATACTGGAAGGCTGCTATGAGGTCTCCACTCAGCCTTCTCTTCTCTAGGCTGAACAGCCCCAACTTCCTCAGCCTATCTTCATACGGGAGGTGCTTCAGTCCCCTGATCATCCTCGTGGCCCTTCTCTGGACTTGTTCCAACAGTTCCATGTCCTTTTTATGTTGAGGACACCAGAACTGCACACAGTACTCCAGGTGAGGTCTCACAAGAGCAGAGTAGAGGGGCAGGATCATCTCCTTCGACCTGCTGGTCACGCTCCTTTTGATGCAGCCCAGGATACGATTGGCTTTCTAGGCTGCAAGCACACACTGCCAGATCATGTTCATTTTCCCATCAACCAACACCCCCAAGTCCTTCTCTGCAGGGCTGCTTTGAATCTCTTCTCTGACCAACCTGTAGCTGTGCCTGGGATTGCTCCGACCCTGGTGTAAGACCTTGCACTTGGCATGGTTAAACTTCATGAGGTTGGCATCAGCCCACCTCACAAGCGTGTCAAGGTCCCTCTGGATGGCATTCCTTCCCTCCAGGGTATCAACCGAACCACACAGCTTGGTGTCATCGGCAAACTTGCTGAGGGTGCACTCAATCCCACTGTCCATGTCAGCAACGAAGATGTTAAACAAGATCGGTCCCAACACCGATCCCTGAGGGATGCCACTCGTTACTGGTCTCCAGCTGGACATTGAGCCACTGACAACAACTCTTTGCGTGTGGCCATCCAGCCAGTTCTTTATCCACTGAGTGGTCCATCCATCAAATTGATGTCGCTCCAATTTAGAGACAAGGATGTCATGTGGGACAGTGTTGAACACTTTACACAAGTCCAGGTAGATGACATCAACTGTTCTACCCCTGTCCATCAGTTCTGTAGACCCATCATAGAAGGCCACCAAATTGGTCAGGCAGGATTTCCCCTTAGTGAAGCCATGCTGGCTGTCACCAAGAACCTTGTTGATTTTCATGTGCCTTAGCATGCCTTTCAGGAGAATCTGCTCCAAGAATTTGCCAGGCACAGAGGTGAGACTGACTGGCCTGTAATTCCCCAGGTCATCCATTTTCCCCTTCTTTAAAATGGGGGTTATATTTCCCTTTTTCCAGTCATCGGGAACTTCACCTGACTGCCATGATTTCTCAAATATGATGGCCAGCGGCTTAGCAACTTCATTTGCCAGCTCCTTCAGGACCCACGGATGGATCTCATCGGGACCCGTGGACTTGTGCACGTTCAGATTTTTAAGATGGTCTCGAACCAGTTCTTCTCCTACAGTGGGCGCAAGGTCTTCATTCTCACAGTCCCTGCATCTGCCTTCCAAGACTTGGGTGGTTCGGTCAGAGCCTTTGGCAGTGAAGACCAAGGCAAAGAAGTCATTCAGAACCTCAGCCTTCTCCAAATCCTGTGTAGCCAGATCTCCCAAGAGCTTCCGGAAGGGGCCTACATTCTCCCTAGTCTGTTTTTTATTTGCTATGTACCTGTAGAATCCCTTCCTGTTATCTTTAATACCTCTAGCTAAGTTTAATTCTAACTGAGCCTTAGCTTTACTAACCTGGTCCCTAGCTTCTCACACAACATCCCTGTACTCTTCCCATGCCACCTGTCCTTGCTTCCACTTATTATAAGCATCTTTTTTCAGTGGAATTTTCCTCAGGAGCTCCTTATCCATCCAAGGAGGTCTCCTGGCCCTCCTGCTGCACTTCCTTCTGGTTGGGATGCAACACTCCTGAGCTTGTAGCAGGTGATCCTTAAATATCAACCAACAGTCTTGGGCCCCTCTGCCCTCTAGGGCTGTATCCCATGGAACCTTCCGAAGCAGGTTCCTGAAGAGGCCAAAGTCTGCTTTCTTGAAGTCCAGGGCAGTGAGCTTGCTGCACGCTCTTCTCACTGTCATGAAGATCTCAAATTCGAGCATCTCATGATCGCTGCATCCAAGGCTGCCCTGGAGCGTCACATTTCCAACCAGCCCTTCCCTGTTGGTGAGCACGAGGTCAAGCATGGCACCTCTCCTTGTCGGCTCCTCTTTTACTTGCAGAAGGAAGTTGTCTTCTACACAATCGAGGAACCTCCTGGATTGCTTGTGCCGGGAAAGTATGTTATAAAGATTAGATAATACAACTGATCATTTAAAAAGGTGAGTGGCAATACTCTGTGGATATAGAGAAGTTTATAGAAAGGATAATGAAAAGAATCTTCTTTGGTGGGTGAATATCTTCTTTGTATTTTTTCTGGACATAGTAAGAGGAAAATAGCTGCACATCTGCTACCTCTGCTCACACCTCAGCTGTGCTTGCCTTGGGATCAGGAATAGGGTTTTTCTCCTGTTAGAGAAAATAATACTGCTGGGTGGGCGGATGGGCGGACAGACGGATGGATGATGAGAGCTAGTGCAGTCTACTGCAGGAAGGAGAGAGTCAAGATTAATTTGAATTGACTAATTCAGCATGTTCAGTGAGAAGCAAGTCCTCCTGCTGGAAAAATGCTGCTTCTGTGCTTAGAGCCAAAATTGAGACTCAGATAAGAAGCAGTAGAGGCTTTGTCTCTGGGAATTGCAAGTACCAAGTTGTGGACATGTTTATATTCCTTAATTTGTGATTGCATCACTGTTGACTTAAATTTACTTAACCTGTTAATTATCTATTTCATGTATTTTTAACTAGTTCTGTTTCCTCTTTAAGGTAAAGTTTATGGCTGTGATAGATGACTGAATATCTACATTAAAAGTTAGTCTCTATTACCACTATTACTACTATTACCTAGTTTTGTTCACTAGATAGATTCTTTTCTTTGTGTGTGTGCATTTTTAAGGTACTTTACAAATTGTAATTACCCTTCTTAACACTCCTTCAAGGGAGATTAAAATACAGAGAAATGGATGTATTTACAGTAAGTGTTTCAAGGCCAGGAGTAGAACCTGTGCATTTCTGGCTCTTAGGGGCAGAATGCACCACCTATTAATCAACTGAATGAAAATTTGACTGTAAAATAAATCGTAAAGTAAACAAATATCTACTCCATGTCCAGCTGAAGAACATGATCATAGGATAGGATGCTGAGATGTTTGTAATGCTGGCAAGTCACAAGTCAAAATGGATCATATCTTCAACAATATATACAACATTCAGAGTCCTGCCTTTAGTGAAAGCATTGTACGGAGGTAAGAACTAACTGCAACACTTCCTAATTTGAATAAATGTTTGCATCCTTTAGTTGTGTGTCATGAAGGTGCAGTGCTGTTTGCTGATGACAGGGAAGGTGCTCAAGTGACTTGCTAGGTAAGTGAGCTCTTGTGAGCAATCAGTATCTGCTCATATGCTCAAAAATAGGGTCATTTAGGTATCATCATCCAATTCATACGCCGTTTATAGTTTTGATCTTAAGACTACAATCAGTGTAGTAAATAATGCAGCTTCAGGCATGGGGACAATGAAATTTACTGAATGCTGTTCTAAGATCCCTGATAAAATGATGGTGGTCTCCATTGATAGCTTGTTAATTAGTAAGTCTCATCTTCAGCTCTTCCAAGTTTCAAAGGCAGCTTTAGTGTGCAGAGGGCAGCTTGCTAGGCTCTGATCTATAAGGAACCAGTCTGGTCTGTATTCAGTACTTGAGATCTGGGGGCAAAACAATCATATGTTGAACCTAGCTGAACCCAGAAAAGTACATTATCAATAAAAAAAACACAGTTCTGATCAAAACTGGGTAAAGGTGGAAGCTTCCCAGGTGTGTAATCACAAGCAGATTTTAGTGGAAGTGCTATGCACCCTTTGGGGAAATAATGTATCTTGAGCTTAGCTGGTAATGTGTGTCTGGAATGTACTATGTTGAACAGTGGATTTGAAGATTTCTTAGCTCACATCACATCTGTCCCATATCTAAACACCGTACAGATTGTGATGAGTGCTGTTCAGGAAAGAACTGATTCTGAAAGTTACAAATGTTGACTGCATTTTGCTTTGCTTAATCATGTGTCACTTCCAGACATTCCTATTCCAATTTCCCTGAACCTGAACAATAGTATTACTTCCATAGATTTGAGATTTTTACCTGGACAAGTGGGGTTTATGTAATTTAATTAGATTTTTCAGTGTATTTTTGCAAGTTTCTAAGTGATACACATGGCAGTGTTATGTACAAAACCTTTGAATATCTGTAAGCAGTGATTCCTAAGGGAGAGTTTATTGTCTTGAAAGATGAAATTCTATTTTTTCTGTGGAGTTCTTTTAACCTGTCTATAACTAAGAGAACTCTGTGCTATGAGAAATTGAGTAAAACTTGTGTTCACAGTGACTAGTCTGACATTATCTTCCACTGATGGAGTTTAAGAGATACCACTTCACCACATGACCCTTAATTGCACTGAAACTTAATGCTCTGTTCTAAACAGACTGGTTTAGTAAAATAAGTAGCTACTAAGTACCTCTCATCATTTTTCTATTTTAACTACACCTCAAGGTTGAATGACAGCTCATATTGATATGTGCCTTAATATTCTAGAAAAAAAATCAGATGCAGTCTGTGTAAAGGACAGCCTTTCATGACCTTTATTACCCTTGATAAAGGCCATCAAAGGATGCTTTTTATTGGATGGTCCTTGAGTTTGGCATATATATCAAGAAAAAAAAAAGTGCAGTGTGTGAAGGAAGATATTTGTCTGTATCTTTGGGAACAAGAAAAGAAGTTTAAAAAAATTAGAAATACAGCATCTCTGCAAGTTAGCAAATAAATCAGAACCAATAATGTATTCTGACTTTTTTTTTATAGGGTGTTTTCTCTGAATAGCGCAGTATTTTGTAACGGTATTTATTTAAAATTGTCACTTTTCACACAGGCACATACCATATTTCTGCACTAGCACTGAATAAGCATTCAGCAACCTTTGCATGATATTTTCATTCCAAATTAAACAAATGTACACTTTAGTATTCAGTAAGAATTTACGATGTGTGATCTCTCATTTCTTCTTCTACATCAAGCTGTGGTGTTATAGCATGGGTCTCTAAAACCTCTAAAGTACTGATAAAAAGTTAAATCAATGTTAGTTTCCTTTAATTTCATTAGGATTACTTACAAAAGGACCTGGTCACATTATGGAAAGGGGTCACAGTATGCTTCTCTAAAAGGGTCTTAGCGATTTCAAGGATCTTGTTCTACATTATTAAAGGGTAACATTTGTACCTACTTTGAAATTAAGGCACCTAAACATTACTTAGGTTTTACTTGATTACAGATTTCAATTTTGTTTTTTCAAGGAAGCTCATCTTTCATCTGACCAAGAAAAGGAGAACTTCAACGTGTTATCACTATTTCATGTTTAGTATATTTCTGAATTGTCCAATGGCCATATATTTTTAATGAGCTAATGTGAAAAAGTAGAAAACCTATTTGTGAAAAAGGTGTGGTTTTGTTGGCAGTCTACATCCATCTCAAAGTAAGTGATCTTGCCAGAGCTTCAGAAGAAAGAGCAAAAGTTTTTGGTATTTTCCATGTCTTTGTGCTTTTCCATAAACTTTTAATTTCTGTGCCATGTAACTTCCTTACACCTCCTATCCTTCCTCACAATTTCTAACTTTTCTCACCTGTTAGTGGCTCTCTCCTCGGAAGCTTTCTGTCCTCTGTTTCATGCCTTCAGTCCACTATAATTACTCTACGTGATGCTTACACAATGCTGTTAATGTACTAAAATAGCACTTACAGGTCCAAATCAGCAATCAGAAACCCCTTTTTGCAAGCTACTGAACCTGCAGAAAACAAAACAAAAATAAAACCCACCAAAAACAGCAAAGCCAACCAACAAAACAAAAAAAAAACAAAAAGAAAAAAAAACCACCCAGCTTCTAACATCTAACTTAATTTAGGATCTAACACAAGATGTAAACAAGCAAATGAGATCGGTCATTCGCCGGGGTGAGTAACTCCTCAGAGGAGCCTTCAGCACCGGAGCCAGTGGACACCCCGCGCACAGGTGCCTCAGCTCTGAAGGCGCCTCAAGCCCTTGCCAGGCCTTGCCCAGCAGCCGTCAGCTCCGCTGAGGAGACCGGGGACTCACAGGGGGCGGTGCCAGGAGGGACGGCTCCGCCCTGAGCGGGTAAAACCCCTGGCGCTGCAGTGGGTTTCTGGGAGCGCTGGCCACAGGGTTAGGGTCTAGTGTGAGGTTTCTGCTCTTTCTGCGCCGGCAGTGGCAGCGTCAGGAGCAGACAGAGCCGATGAGAGGGGAGGCTGCAGCCCAGAGCTGGGAGTGTAGAAAATGCCTCCAGGGGTCTCTTGGGGCGACGGTGTACAATGGACAGGGCTGCATTCTGTGCGCCGTGGTGGAGGTCCTCCTGCAGCAGGGGCTGAGCTGCGGGGCACTGTCTGTAGGCTAAGAGATGTCAGGGAAGTTGAGAGGTAGCTGGTTGGCTTGCTCCAGGCCCAAACTGTGCAGGGGCCACAAGCATCCAGCATAGCGTATACAGAAAAGCAGGAGGGTGTTAATGCAGGAAGCTGGGAGCTAGTAACACCCCCCCCCCCCAAAAAAAAAAAAAAGAAACCAACAAAAGAAGAGGACAATTAAAAGCAAGGGGCCTCTTCCAAGATTTTATGTCCCCACCCAGAACTGCTTCACCGTTCTGCAGGGAGCTAAAGAAGAAACACACACCCACCAAATTAGCAACCAGCTGATGCAGCAGATTAGATGGGAGACATTACTGTGGGGATCTGTTACAGACTGCCCAATCAGGACGACTCTGTGGATGAAGCACTCTGTAGACAGGAGCAGCCTCATGCTCACAGGCCCTTGTCTTCATGGGTGACTTTGACCATCCTGGTACCTGTTGGAGGGGCAGTACAGCGCAGTCTAAGCAATCTAGGAGGTTCCTCGATTGTGTGGAAGACAACTTCCTTCTGCAAGTAAAAGAGGAGCCGACAAGGGGAGGTGCCATGCTTGACCTTGTGCTCATCAACAGGGAGGGGCTGGCTGGAAATCTGATGCTCCAGGGCAGCCTTGGCTGTAGTGATCATGAGACGGTTGAGTTCGAGATCCTCATGACAGTGAGAAGAGCGTGCAGCAAGCTCACTGCCCTGGACTTCAAGAAAGCAGACTTTGGCCTCTTCAGGAACCTGCTTAGTAAGGTTCCATGGGATAAAGACCTAGGGAGCAGGGGGGCCCAAGACTGTTGGTTGATATTCAAGGATCACTTGCTACAGGAGTGTTGCATCCCAACTAGAAGGAAATAGGGTAAGAAGGCCAAGGAGGCCTCCATGGGTGGATAAGGAGCTGCTGAGAAGACTTAGAGTGAAAAAAGAAGCTTATAGAAGGTGGAACTGAGGACAGGCAGCCTGGGATGAATATGGGGACATTGTCCAGGAAGCTAGGGACAAAGTAAGAAAAGCTAAGGGCCAGTTAGAATTGAGTTTGGCCAGGGATGTGAAAGATAATAGGAAGGGATTTTATAGGTATAAAACAAAACAACAAACAACAAAAAAAGACAAACTATGATAATGTGGGCCCTCTCTGGAAACTCAGGAGAACTGGCCGCCCTGGATTTGGAGAAGACTGAGGTTCTCAGTGACTTCTTTGCCTCAGTCTTCACTGGCAAATGCTCTGACCACACTGCCCAAGTCTTGGAAGGCAGAAGCAGGGACTGTGAGAATGAAGACCTTAGGGCCACTGTAGGAGAGGATCTGGTTCGAGACTATCAGGAGCCTGAAATCCTGTCTGACCAATTTGATGGCCTTCTATGATGGGGCTACAGAACTGATGGATAAAGGCAGAGCAGTTGACATCATCTACCTGGACTTGTGCAAAGTGTTTGTCACTGAATGTAATGTGTTACATTCTTGTCTCTAAACTGGAGAGATATAAATTTGATGGATGGACCACTCAGTGGATAAAGAATTGGCTGGGTGGCTGCATGCAAAGATTTGTCATCAACAGCTCAATGTCCAATTAGAGACTAGTAGTGAGTGGTGTCGCTCAGGGGTCAGTGTTGGAACTGACCCTATTCAGAATCTTTGTTGGTGACACGGACAGTAGGCTTGAGTGCACCCTCAGCAAATTTGCCGATGACACTAAGTTACGTGTTTTGGTCAATACGCTGGAGGGAAGGAATGCCATCCAGAGGGACCTTGACACGCCTGAGAGCTGGCCAATGCCAACCTCATGAAGTTCAACCAAGCCGAGTTCAAGGTCCTACACCTGAGTCAGGGCAATCCCAGGCACAGCTACAGGTTGGTCAGAGAAGAGATTCAAAGCAGCCCTGCAGAGAAGGACTTGGGGGTGTTGATTGATGAGAAACTGAACATGAGCTGGCTTCTGTGTCAGCTCACAGCCCAGAAAGCCGACTGTATCCTGGGCTGCATCAAAAGGAGCATGACCGGCAGGTCAAAGGAGGCAATCCTGCCCCTCTGCTCTTGTGAGACCCCACTTGGTATACTGTGTGCAGTTCTGGTGTCCTCAACTTATAAAGGGCATGGAGCTGTTGGAACAGGTCCAGAGGAGGGCCACGAGGATGATCAGGGGACTGGAGCACCTCCCGTATGAAGATAGGCTGAGAAAGTTGGGGCTGTTCAGCCTAGAGAAGAGAAGGCTGAGTGGAGACCTCATAGCAGCCTTCCAGTATCTGAAGGGGGCCTATAGGGGTGCTGGGGAGGGACTCTTCATTAGGGACTCCTCTGTGATAGGACAAGGGGTAATGGGTTAAAACTTAAACAGGGGAAGTTTAGATTGGATATAAGGAGGAAATTCTTTCCTGTAAGGGTGATGAGGTATTGGAACAGGTTGCCCAGGGAGGTTGTGAATGCTCCATCCCTGGCACTGTTCAAGGTCAGGTTGGAGAGAGCCTTGGGTGACATGGTCTAGTGTGAGATGCCCCTGCCCATGGTAGGAGGTTTGGAACTTGATGGCCTTAAGGTCCTTTCCAACCATAGCTATTCTATGATTCTATGAGTGGGACAAAATGGCAGTGAAATTATAATTTTTTGCCTATAAAGCAAAAGTTCTCTTATACTTGTGAATATTTGTGTGATCTACACACATTGTGGGCATCTGGTTTTCTTACTGTAACCTATATAATTGACTTGTCTAAAAAGCAAGGAAGTAATTTTGGATTGCATCTACTGTGAGCTGTATGAGCATGCCATGAAAGGGTTGTTGAGAAGTCATTTGATTAAAATTCTCAGTCAAAGTGGAGCTGATGGCAGGAATAAAATGGTAAACCATGTCTTTATCTGGTGAATCTAGATAACCTCCACAGTCTGTCTGGACTATGAAACTCTGGTGAGTCCAGAACAGCATTACCAAAATGGTCAGGAGCCTAGGACAATGTTCTTTTAGGAATGGTAGAGGGAACTGAGCATGTTGGTGAAGAGGGACAATCTAGCACACTCTTGAGTGCTTGGAGTTACAAATGTGACAGTATCAGACTCCTCTTAGTAGTGGCAGATGGTGTAACACCAGGCAGTAGTCTCAGGGAGGTTCAGTTTAGGAAGTTGTTTAGTTATTGCAAAGTTGATGAAGAACATGACTCAGAAACTTGTACAAATTTAATTGTATTAGTGTAATAAATTTTTAAATTTCTTATTTAAATTTCTTATTTGTCTGGTCTTACCACTGTATGCTGATTCTCTGCAGTGAAAACTCAGATTTTATTGGTGGAATCCCAGCCTGGGTCCATTTTTCAGCCTGGAGGGTGAGGAACACAACACAGTATTCTAGGTAACAGTCCTAGTCTTTCATATCTCTTGAGCTGTGTCTAGACATTGGTGAGAGAATGTAAAGTGACATGGGCTGAAACCATAAAAAGGAGTATGGGTGTATTCTCAAGCTCATGACCGTCTCTGGTGTGTATATTACTGTATATGACTATAGGTAAGGCCTCAGTGTCTTAGAACTGTATTCTGAGACACAGCAGTACGTGTTGGGGCCTAAATTAATTTCTACTCTTACTTTAGAAAAATTCAAATTAACTTTCTGATGGAGAGCTGGACTCCTCCAAGCATAGTGAATATATCTGAATGCCTTTACAGGTGTTGCAAAAATAATAAAAGGCATCTTCAAATTTTTACATCCAGTTTCCATTAATACAAATCATATTTCCCCCATAAAATATTGCATTTGCTTTTAGAAAGCAGGTTAAATAATATCCTTGAGATTGGAGAAAGCCAACACCACTTGCATTTGCAATACCATTTTCACATAGTGACTCTTCAGGTTACTGCTATATAGAGTTATAGAACTGTCTGGACAGCACTGTTCTTGTTTCTGGTGAATGGTAATTAACCTTCAGGTTATGCAGTCATACAAATTATATTAAGGTTACTGTTATCCAAATAAAATACCAAAGCAATTTAAAGTTTCGGGGAAGATGATCCAGGGTGTTCATTGTGGAGAAAAATATATTCTGTTCCACTTTCAAAGCTGCTGCATTATAATCGGGTTTAGACTTCATCAGTTTCTTTGTTCATATACAGGGACGGAGTATATTAAGGTGTGACAAAGGCAGGAGAGTAAGTGTGGGGTTTTTGCATGTATGCTGGACTGGACTCATCTGTGTGCTGTTACACTGATGCATTCTTCCACAAGGGGAAATGATAAATCATCATGTATGCATAGACTAATGCATCAGTAGCATTTACAGATTTGAGGTGGGACCGGCTCTGTGCAGAGAAGCCTGTGCACTTTTTTCCCTGCAATGTGACCACTGTTGCTACTGACAATATACACTGAACTTTCAAAGCAAGAATATAGGACCGTAAATACATTTACCAAACCACAGCCTATATACAGCACTATGTATGTTGTACTATAAGGGCTTAAGGTAGCCCTACCAAGTTCTGGGATACAGTAATAGTCACCAATTTCAATAATAGTACCGTAACAAATACAATCAGTAGTATGATTAGCTGGCTTGTTAAAATAGCAAATCCAGTAATTCATCAATACTGGGCTAAAATTAGTATCTGGGCATGCAAAGACTTTCATAATTATGGTTATCAGGAAGGTGGACAGAAAGCATGGCTTCTTCTCCAGACAGTAAAGAAGTCGGATCAGCTGATGGGCTCAGGGAATGCCAAGCTCCCTGACTGGACTCTCCTTTTTTTGTGGTTGATTTGCAGAAGCAGTGTCTGGATTGCTAATCAGTCCTCACATCCCTCTGCTTTTCTTCTGTGCCATTCTGTCCTTGGTGTGAAAGGGCAGGAAATACTGTGTGAGGAAATGCTAGCCCCGCATGTACTATGTGAGACATTTTAAGGATTGTTCCCCGTTCTAAGCTATTTCTTCAGTAAGTCTTAAAAAAAATTATGTAGCACAAGTTTTTTTTGTAATTGTGATACATGCATTTAAAATTCTACTTACACTGTCTCAGTATGAACTTCTAACATTAAACATATCCTAGCAATGAGAACTTTATTCTTTTATGTTATCAAGTACGTAAAATTTGAAAAAAAGAGTATTCTTAGCTCTTTTGTTGGCTCAACCCATCATTTACTGAGTACAGTAAAATGTCACTTATGGTTGTTTTAGAACATTTTTATTCGAAGAAGTGTTGGATTATTTTTATAGGTTTCGATGTATTTAATGTATTTTATTCCTGATACTATATAGACACAGCATAGTGGGGCCAAGTATTCTGCAAGTCACTTTTAATATACAAATCCCAGTCCCAAAATCTTACAACTAAAAAAGAGGAGGAACAGAATGGAAGAGAGAGGAAGGGGAGCCACGGAAAATGATGAGTTCTTTGGTCAATGAGAAAATGAGCATGAGCCAGCAGTGTGCGCTTGCAGCCCAGAAAGCCAGCTGTATCCTGGACTGCATCAACAGGAGCGTGACAAGCAGGTCAAAGGAGGTGATCCTGCCCCTCTACTCTGCTCTCGTGAGACCACAGTTGGAGTATCGCGTGCAGTTCTGCTGTCCTCAACGTAAAAAGGACATGGAACTGTGGGAACAAGTCCAGAGAAGGGCCAGGATGATCAGGGGACTGAAGCACCTCCCGTATGAAGATAGGCTGAGAAAGTTGGGGCTGTTCAGCCTGGAGAAGAGAAGGTTGAATGGAGACCTCATAGCAGCCTGCCAGTATCTGAAGGGGGCCTATAGGGATGCTTGGGAGGGACTCTTCATTAGGGACTGTAGTGACAGGACAAGGGGTAACGGATTAAAACTTAAACCGGGGAAGTTTAGGTTGTATATAAGGAGGAAGTTATTTACTGTTAGGGTGGTGAGACACTGGAACAGACTGCCCAGGGAAGTTGTGAATGCTCCATCCCTGGTGGTGTTCAAGGCCAGGTTGGACGAAGCTTTGGGTGTCATGGTTTAGTGGGAGGTGTCCCTGCCCATGGCAGGGGGGTTGGAACTAGATGATGTTAAGGTCCTTTCCAACCCTAACTATTCTATGATTCTATGATTCTATATGGGGCCTCCGGTGGAACAGGCACAGAAACAGGGAGAATTGTGCCCTGTGTGCTACAGTTTTCCCTGTTGAAACAAAGCTGATGTATCCTGATACTGCTGACGTCATCTTCGTTCTCTTCGTTCTCTCTCCTCTTAGGTTGACATTTCCATTTTTTTTTACATTTTCTTCTATTTTTCATCTTTGGGGACTTTCACTCCTGTCCTGTCTTCTCTCCGTTTTCTCTGCTCCCCTGTATACTTCAAGTCTAATTTGTTTGCAGTCATCCAAACTGCTCAACTCAGCAAGGCATTATCCTGTGACTGCTAAGCTCCCACAGACCATGTCAGCTCCAGGACTGAGAAATCTAGACATTTGAGCACAGTTTTGCACCTGGAGTAGTACAGTGATGGAGAGGATTGATTAACCTGAGAGCAGTGCTACATTAAAGATGCCATTTTGGTTTTGGGAAGTGGGCTATTGGTGCTGTGTAGTGGTGCACTGTGATATCTAATGTGCTACATTGCTCAAAGCACTCGCACGAGTCTTGTTCACTTGCAGCAGTCATGAAGATATGTCATATGATATTTAAATAATTAACAAACTTTGGCCACAGAAGATGTTTAGTAAACTTGCTGAATGGAATTAGATTTTTGAAGGGAATTATAGTGGAAAACAAATACCACTAGTTTTGTATTCCCACACTTAAATCCATTGACTAAGTAAATTTTATTGTGCTCAGTAATTTTACAAGTAATAAGAAGAGTACCAATGCATGTGCTGTATTGAAGAAGTCTAGAAGTGTACCTAGATCAGCAGAGGAATTCTGAAGAACAGGGGAAGGACAGAGAAATTCATTACTTTCTGAAGAGAGTAACAGAATTCCAAATGACACTTAGAAAGTAAAAGTCCATTTTGCAGTTATTTGAGCTTTTATTCTGCAGTGTTTCTGTGGGTTGCAAATCAACTTCCCTGCTTCACCTATCTGTATCTATCCTTTTGCATGCCTCCTTAATGGTAAAATGGAATAAATAGGTTTTGTTGCTGGCCTGTGAAGGGAATTAGTGCTTTCTCTCTTTGGAAGTCTTGCCACTGGTTTGCACTAAGTGCAAAATCAGATAAGAAATTAAGAGTTACTCTTTCCTAGGCTTTGCTTTCCCCCTCTCCCTTCACTAGGCTAGGGCTGCTAAGTATTTATTTTGAACACAGAAGGTTGGTGAAAAGCATAGGTTAGGTTGGAAAGACCAAAGCCTGTTAAGAGAGAAGAATCTGTGAATCCCTGTTAATTCAAGAGGGAACTCAGTCTTTAGAGGATTTTTCATACTAAAAAGGATTGAAAGAGGGGTTTGCCTGGATGCTCTGTTACGTGGTCCATCTTTAGAGCTCAGAAAAGAGGTTTAAATTCATACTGAAAAAGCAGTATATTGTTGCAAATACCGTGTAGATATGTAAGTACTGATCATTTGTTAAATCTTACCATGCTTCAGTGGAGCTATCACATCTCATAGGCTCAGTTAAGGTGCCCTCATAAAATCAAGAAGTTAGATTGCATTTCTTTGCTGGTAAGAGACATGCAGAAAAAAATATGTTAGAAAGAGAAAACTAAGACTTTCAGACTGGTTTTGCACCCCATAAAATTGAAAGACTGGAGAGCAAGAAAGCAGCTACAAAGTCAAGTCGCCATTAAGTACCGGCTGGACAATGAGCTTATTTCTGTGTTTCCTGTGGAAGTATCCTGAAGGTTTTCTGTCCCCACTATTTCCTTTTTCCTACTTATTTATAGTCAGTGAAAGTGTAGTTGCTGTAAAGGTACCAAAGGTTAGTGTTAGCCTGAAGATTTGTCTTCAGGCATGTTAAATTAAGAGAGGTATTACTGCCCTGTCATGAGGAAGGGTGTCTGCCTCTCCACAGTTAAAGCAAATAGACATTGTTGGTAGCAGAATGTGAAACTAAAGACAACCTTGTTTGTCACAGCCTAATCAGTACCTATGGGTGACATCCCTGGCAATACCACTGCAGGTTAAGTAGTTTTAATGATACCGTTTCTTTGGTTTCTGTTGTGAGGAGTTTTTTTGTTCTTTGGGAGTTCACCTTCTGCATATGGCTTCAAAATTTTGCCAAACAACTTCTTTTATTTTGTCCTTTAGCCATTTGTTTTGAATCATTCAGGCATAGGTCACTTTACGTGTATGCTGCTGTGTGCATTTCTTTTTTTCTTTTTTTTTCCCCATAAAAATAAGGATTTGCTCATTGTAATCAGGATTTCCATAAATAAATGCCTAAAACTTATGTACATAAGGGTTTAGGTAACTGACTTTTGGCTACCTCACAGCTGCTGTGGTAGTCTTGGTTCTCAGACCAGAAGGAAGCACAACAAATCCTTCTCTAAAAAAATTCTTCCAAATCAGTGAAAATTTTTAAAAAGGAAAAAAAAAAAAGAAGACCTGAGGAACTACAGGCTAGTCAGTCTCACTTCAGTGCATGATAAGATCATGGATCGAATCCTCCTGGAAAGTATTCTAAGGCACATGAAAAATGAATTGGTTATTGGTGATAGCCAAAATTGATTCCCTATGGGCAAATCATGCCTGGGAAATTTGTTGGCCTACTGCAGGGTTACAATCTGGGAGGATAAGGGAAGAGTGACTGATGTAATCTAACTGGATTTGTGCAAAGCATTTGACACTGTTCCCCCTGATATCCTTGTCTCTAAAATGGAGAGGCATGAATTGGATGGATGGACCACTAGGTGGAGAAGGAATTAGCTGGTGGTTGCCCTCAGAGAGTTGCAGTCAACAGCTTGATGTCCAAGAGGAGATCAGTGACAAGTGGTCTTCCTCAGGGATCAGTATTGGGATCAGCATTGTTTAACATCTTTGGTGGTGACAGGGACAGTGGGATTGAGTGCACCCTCAGCAAGTGTGTCAGTGACACCAAGCTGTGTAAGGCTTCTGATAAAATTTGCCACCAGTTAATTCCACAGTTCATGCCCTCCAACTACCTTTAAAGGGGGCTCAGAAACAGCATGAGTGTGCACAGCTGACCATAGGCCTCTGTATTTTCCCATTTTGAAATGCCACAAAATTCAGCTTTACATGTCAAAATAAATTAGGCCAATTAAAAGAAAGAAGAAATTAAAACAATCACTGATTGTTATACTAATACCTTTAGGTATCTTTCCTGTTAAGAGGACGATTCTAGTTTTACAGCAAGATGGGGAGAGAGGATTTGCCCTTTGTGTCAACCAAAAGTCTATTGCTTTAATTCCTCAGTGCTGGCTTTTTTTGGCCTTCAGCATCAGTCACAGTGTTTACTAGTCAAAGTCCCAAGCCATACAGCAAATATCAATTCAAGAGCTACTTAATCTGTGGAAAAGTAACTGAGACTGTCTTTGTATTTGACTGAAGCACTGTGGGGAACCAAGAACTAGATTGACAAATTAGACAAAAGATATTACTAATCCTATTCACTGTATACTGTTAAATATGTATGAAGAGGATTTATAACCAGTTCCTGAAGAGTTACTTTATCATTGGTTTCATTTGTAAAGAAAAAAAGTTGAACTATATTGCAGCACACTTTCACTGCATTTTGCTTTCTGAGTTTGCTTACCTGTACCCTGTCTTCTGTCGACAAAGAAAGACTTGCTAGGGATTTGCTGAGGAGTAGTTTATTGACCCTTCAGTATCCTAGTAGGGCTCTCATAGTAACTTTTACTATTACCGTTTTCAAGCTTTATTCAATTGCCCAAATGCCGTCTTATTCATATGATCTTGAAATAAAAGAGCTTTTAGCTCAGGATGGTTAAATAAGCACAGGCAAAACTAAAACTTTTGTTATTACATGGTTTGATCAATGCTGAGGTATTGTAAGTATCTTGCAGTCCTTGCTCTGGCAAAGACAGCCATTGACATCATTCAGAGCTGCTTGAAAAAGAAGTTTTGTGTGGTCCAAAGCCCATTGAAGATAACAGAGATCTTTTTTGTTCTTATTTTGAGGATTTGGTCCATGCTTTGCATTTTATAAACACACAAAGAGAAATGCATGTTTCTACAGATGAACCTAAGGGACTTAAAATCCAAGTCTCATTGAAAGTCAGTGGAACCTAGGTTTCATGAGAAGTTTGAGCCTTTAATATGTGATCTCAGTATTCAATTCCAGCTGAAATGCATAGAACTGCTTTTAGTGTTACATATTCCAGCAGAACTTAAATTGGTACCTGCCAAAAGGTTCAGCCAGATGAATTAGTCATTAATGCAATGACATTTTTCGTAAAGCGTGACTTTTTTCCTTCTCCAAATCAATCATGAAACCAGAAATAGTGTAGTTACTAGCAAGCAACCTGTGCTTGCTTCAACTGAAAGAAAATTAGTTACATGCATTGTTGTCAAAACTGTCCACTGTTTTGCTTACTTCTTCGAGGCATTTCTCTGAAAGTCAGCACATGTATTTCAAGTCCAGATTTCTTTGGATCTGCTCTTTTCGTTCGAGGGAGCATCTCTATTTCAATATATACAAGTGAATGAATGTGGGTTGTCTTGATGCTACTGTGAGTCATCAACTCAAAAAGTGAAAAGCATGCTCTCATTTTGTCTCATGAAGAGTTTAGGTGAGGCTTATGCAAGCATGTTATGCCATACCTTCATTATGAAATATTGAAAGGTTTTGTCCAACCAGTGTACACACACTTACTTCTCTCATTGCTATGTCTCCAAGGCATGTGATAACTTTTGCAGTTTCTTTTGTTTTCCAATAATATTTTCATTGCAAAGTTTTTGATAATTTTTCTCTCTCCCTTTTCTCTTGTGGGTTCTCTCTCCTTGCCCCAGTGCATTTCTTTTTTAGATAGTCTAGCTGAATTAAGTGAAGAATTAAACTATATAATACAGCCCTATTATAAGCAGAACAAAATGAAGATGATCTGATAAGATAAATCGCTGAAGGTTAATAGCTTTTTTAAAATCAATCTTCCTTACAAAGGAAAAGGGTAAATGGCTTAGTGGATGAAGCCTTGGCCTCTCACCTTTCTGACCGTAGTTCAAGTCTAAACTGTGAGGGTCCCGAGTTACATGCTTTATTGGGCTGAGATCAGTCTCTAGTGGGCAGGAGTCTGTATTACAAGATTCATGGATGTATTTTTCCATACAGGCAGTAGCAGCACATGAGGCAGATACAGACCACTCTGTCATCTCCCTAAGCAGTGAGGCTGGTGGACCAAAGTTAGTCACTGAGCAAAGCATGAGGACATTCCGTCTTGCAGCCCTCTGCACTGCATCTGCCCTGTGCACTGATAACAGGGATAGGCTTCCAGAGCACCTTCCAGCCCTTTGTCAACTGTAACTATAAGGGTCTACATTTAAAAAAAAAAAATGAGGTGACTTTTTTCATAATAATTAACAGATTACTAGAAAGCTTTAATAATTATAATTGATCACTTTTCATATCAACTTCGGGCAAAGAAATAATTTATCTCAGCTGTTATTCATAAGGAAGGCAAAATTTCAGAGAACAAAATAATTGAAATGTCAATTAGGAAGTTTAAGTAAAAGTGGGGAAATTAAAAAACCCCAACATTTCTAGCATAATTTATTAGCATGTTAATCAAGTTTTAATCAGATATTAGTTTGATAATTTATGTATTCCCATCAGTCATGTTCATGAAATGACTATTAAATAAGCTTCTTTCTGATTTAGTTTTAATAATGTTTTAATAGGAAAGCACACTGCATTCTGAGCAGCAAAATGAGCAACCCAAACTGTCTACTGAATAAACATACAAGACACACACACACACAAAAAAAAAGCTTTCAGTTAAGGAAGCTGCTGTAAGAGTGATTTTTGTAAGCAAAGATATGTTCCCTTGGGATTCAACTAAAAGCAGAATTTCTTAATCTTATGGGAAATTTTATTTTCTAAGCCAAAACAATGTAGGAAAAGCCTGTTATTTAAATGTGAAAGTATTTTGGTTTACCTGTTTGGCCTTTGCAGCAAGATACATAGAGTCTTGTGTGAAAGTATTCAGCTGTGTGTCTCTATAGTGAATGTTGTCTGTAAGCTTAAAATCAGGTATCTAAAATGTGTATTCTTGCCAATGAAAACACTGGACATGCTTGTAGTGATTAATAATTAATATACAAATTTAGCTTGAAAGTAATGTGTATTCTAAGACTTAGGAATTGAGTTTATATTAAAATGCGCATACATTCACGACACTAACATACTCATCCCAGTGATTTTTAATGATTATTGCTTACTGTTAATTTAAAACACCTGCAAGTCCCTTTGTTTTGATCAAAGCACTTTTTCCTCCCTTGAGACTGATGGATGGCTTTGTAATTTGTGAGGTAATATGTTAAAGGTCAGGAGCTAATATGTCCTATGGAACTTGGTTGTCTTCTTGCCTTCATTTCCCAAACGGGTGAAGGGAATATCTTTATTTGAACACTAAATGTACTCTTCCATTTATGCACGTGTTTGTGTGTGTGTATCTCAGTGTGTATACATACATCCAAATGCACAGAGTCACCTTTAAGACAATTTTATGCAATGCTTCTTTTTGTCACAATCTATTGCTGTCTGAATCAGGTATTATTATTATCCTTTTTAAAATTAAACTACCCACAAAACATGCATTTACTTTCAGCTATAGAAAATGCTAATAATGCTTTTAGAATGGTCTTTAAAAAGTCTAATTATATCATTTAAAAATGGAGAGACCAAAGGGCAAGCTAAATTCTCCTAACATAAATCAGACTTTTTTATTTCAATGACTTTAAAAACCTCAAATGCAGTAATTTTAATAGCAATGAAAGAATGAATAAGTCATAACTCCGCCTGATCACATAACTGTCTATAACTGTTATTAAATGCTCCAAAATAAGTGAACTCATTATGTTTCTGCACTGCTTTTAGCTAATCTAAGATTCTGCTCACTTAATCATGCAGAAAAGGTTTTAGCACAGTTTTAGACCCTCAGCAAGGTCACTTCAATGCCTTTTTTTTTCCTGTTCTGCACTGATCATTTAAGAACAGCACTTTGACCCGAAACTGATGATCTCTCATATAAGCTTGAATGCTTAACCCCGAAAGGGCTGTGTTTCAGATGTACATTTGCACAGCCTATTGTCATATTTGCTGCAAACTGAGCCAGACTCCCTTTTAAAGGAAGGAGGAAATGCCAATCAGAATTTGTAGATGTCGTGCACATGATGAAAGTACATTTTATGATACCTTCAGAGACCAAAGCAGTGATTTTTAAAACACATGCTCCTGCTATGAACTCTTTAATTAGTTCTAATTAACTGTAAAGGTATGGCAATTAAATGCTGGGTTTTTACTCTACATTTCAGTCAGACAATATGTATATATCTTACATATAGAATTTTCCTAGAAATCTAGTTCATTTAGGCATGATAACCCATTTAGATAACTCTTGCCTACAGTAAAACTATAAATGCATCCAAAAGCTAGGGAGCAAATGTTGTCCGTTTTTCTCTTGACATGTCTGTGCTACAAAAAAAAGTGCTTTTTAATGTCAGTAAAGTGTCTTCAGTAGAGGCCAAGTCCTACACCACTGTAGCTAATGGAAAAACTCTTCTATTGATTCAGCAGCAGCAGGCTTGGGCTTTGAATCACAAATGAAGGCTGTAATTCTCAAACACTAGTGCACGTGCTGAACTTTACTCATCTGGTTTGTGCTGTTGATATCAACAGGATGACTTCACCTGAGTAAAATTAAAAAAAACTTCATCCTACAGGCATTTATTTCCTCATGTGCACTTTTCTTTCTCTCCTCATCTGCACACACAGTCAGAGGGAGGCATAGCACAGCCGTAACACGTATGCAGAGTGGTTACCAGGCCTGTTATAAAGGTAATCATCATATAGCACCATTCTCTTCTCTACACATGGTGAACAAAGGTGTTCTTAATGGTGCTATAAGGCTGTTTAGAAAAAAGAATACTGCCTTCTTTCTTCTTTTTTATACTTTAAAGGGAGAACGTGTTTGGTATGGATGAGAAAGCATTCACATATTCCCCCCTCTTCCCCCCCCGTCTTCTGAGGCTTAGCTATGCAAAAGCAAAATTTTGTTTTATTACAGTTAATTGCAAACAAGCATAAAAATAAAATAATATAAATCCCAAGGAGGGTAGACAGCCAGTTCTACGTGGCCCAGTGCAGCTTTTCTAGCTGTCATGGAAAAGCTACAGCTGTGCTTACCTACTATGAAGAGCCAAGCACTGGTCCCTCATGCTTTCATGGGAAATGAAATTATCTTCTTTTCTACAGATATAAAATATACTTTGTAATTGTATAATTTCTGGCCATTCAATGCTGCCTGGGGTTAGAGTCATAAAATCTAGATTGTAGGTCTATTATAGTTCTTCCCCAGAGAACATCGATGGGGAGAAACCCTCCCTGCCCCCCCACCTGGGATGGGGAATGGGAGCAGTATGCAAAGGCATTACACTTCATGGCAGTGCGTTTGTTCCTCAGACTACTTGAAGAATAGCAAGGGTGGGTAAAATGGTGTCATCACTCCCTCAGACTGTGGGATGATGGTTTACAAAGGAGGTATGCTTTTCAGCTGTATAGAAAGATAGTTTTTCCCTGTACTGCCAATAAATCTTACAGCTACCACTGCTCCTCTGGGCCTTGCATTGGTCATGTCTGTTAGGGAGCCACAGCTGATTATTTAGAGTCAGTCTATGGTGTTAAACCATAAACTCCTCCAGTCACAGACTATTCAGTGTTTTTACTGTATCTAAACACCACTGGTCCCAGGCCTACAGGCACTGCTGTAATGCACTTGATGTAAAGGTGGTATGGTAATTCACAGTGTTGCGTCTTAGATCTTTTGATGCTTTTGCAGGTCCTTTCCAACGCTATCTATTCTGTGATTCCATGATTAAAAAAAAAAGCTTTAGGACTGCAGAGTATAAAAAAATCCAAACAAACACAGAATATGTATTTCTTGTATAAAATTGTACTTTGCATGTAATAGAGCATTATTGTATTTTCGGGGATAGTTTAACTTAAGCGTGATATTGCTAATATTACACAACAGATAAGCAGGTTCACAAAAAAAAAAAGCCAAAAAACAAAAAACCCAACCAAAACCAATAAATAATGAAACAACCTTGCAGCTGGACATAGAAGAACGACAAAATAATACTATATTTTAATATTGTTTACTTGAGAACAATTAATATTTAATTAAAATGTAAATTTTGGTTCATGCTATTCAGATAAATGATTGAGCCTTGAATTGGTGTTCCATTTCTCATTTTAGATAAGAAAGTGTACAAATAGAGGTTTGAGGGAGACAAGCTCAAATATGCCTTAAGAAGAGGAAGGAATTTGTCTGGTTCCCACTGGAGAGGTGTTGCCATCAGAGCCCCATCTTTCTGTCTCTCTTCTCATGTCCATTCAGGATTTTCAGAAAATGTGTTTGGTGAATTGTGTAACCAGGGGTTTGTAGGGCCCTTTGCAGTTGTTGTGCCCTGTTCCACATTTTGTCTGTGAAATAAGGCCACTGAAGCACTTAAACAAGTCAGATTCATACCGCTCTCTTCTGCATATAATAAATTATTGTGACACCATGGTACTGCCACTGGACAATGCCACAGAATCACTGCTGCAAAGAGAATCCCTTCTGTTCTAAGTCTGTGCTCTTATCTAAACAGGGTTGTTCTTCACTGGGAAAATAAAATCCAGCTGCTTAGCAGCAAGAAAAGTCACATTTTGGACTGAATAAATAAAAGCTAAATATTACTACTGGAATGACAAAGAAAGAGATTTTCTACAGGCAAACACAAAGCAAAATCTTCTAAGCATTTCAGAGTATAAGCAGTATCTGCATCCAAATCAGAATTGCACAAATGCGATCCACATTCTTAATTCACTAAATCTTAACCCCAGAATCTGATGATTGTGTATGTGAGTCATGTGGATGGGGGAGGAGGAATTCTACCACATTTCATCTCCATATTTTGCTGGTTGAGTCCATCTGAGATTTAGGAAATGCTTTAGGGCCAGCCAAAGAGCAGTTCTGTAAGCAAAGTTACTAAATTCACGTGGTTATGATTTATGAGGACATAATGTTATTTATGCATATTTAGGCAAGTGCTGTGTATTAGCAATCATGTTTATAACCCCCAATGTTTAGCACATATTAGCATAAATTATTATGTATGTGAAATACTGCGAGGTTTTCTTAGAATATTATAAAGTATTTCCTTCTAATAAACATGTTTGCAAATATCCAGACTGGCCAGTTAATTAAAGCAGGGTGAGAGGCATGAATCTGTACTCATTAAAGTCAGTGTGGAAAGAATGGCATCAAACTCTGGCAGTTTTTTTCCCCAGAGAATTGACCAACTATAAAAACTGAAACTGGTTAAACTGAAAACATCAAGGAATAAAAATATCCAGCCATGCAAAGTTATTGACTGGATAATCAGTTAGCCACTTGTAACTTTTTTTCTGCTAATTTAATTCATAGTATTGGAGCACCAGCTCTGATAGACTGTAGGATTTTGGAACAGAGGCTATGCAAGGTTTTAAACTGGTGCTTTCCAAATGTATTTTTTAGCAGTAATTCCTTTTATTTACCTTTTCTATCCAAATGTTTTTCACTCTGTGTTGTAGAACAGTGAGTTATGGTTTGAAGGCCTTGTTTGAAATAGCAAGTCTTAAGATGTAAATCCATGCAAATTTCAATTTCGATAAAACACATTGGTTTCACACCTGACAGCAACATAGAACTTGGACATCCATGTTTGCAAATATTTCAAGTGAATCGTAAGCAAATTTGTGTTGATTCAAGGTTTTTCCATGGGAATCACTAAAACTACATTAAACATGCCTTCACTGTGGTTCACAATTTTTTTTTTCCCGTAACAGCAAAGCATGAGAATGAAGAAAACTGTTCAGAGTTTCTAACAAACAATTAAGTTAAATTATTGTTCATGTTTGTAGTGTTTTACGATATAGCCATTGAAGCTCACTGGTATCCAGAACTTTTTAAATCACATTACAGATAAGACCAATTGAAAAGTGGCAGTATACTAAGGTAAGGCAGGAATGGACAGGGGTTCTTGCGGTCCAAACTATTTAATGGATATGCAGAGAAACAGAGAATTGCTAGAGAAACCAGACAAAGGTGGCTGAGAAACACACTGAAGCACATATGGTTAGAATGGAATAGGTATACATGCCTTCCTCTCCAGGTACAGAGATGCACAATTTTAAACCAGTACAGTGCATAGTGTATTTGAAAAGTCAGTGAAACGATCAAGAAAAAACAAAAGGAATGTGCTTTCAGTAGCACCCTAGAGATTGCTAGTGTGCATTCTACCAGCTTCACTCAAAGGAAGTGAAGTTTTTAGAGGTACCTGAATGGAGGAGACATTAATATTTGTACTTTCACTGAAAAAAAAAAAAAGTAGGCTGTATGTTTAAAAAGCAATTAAAATGTGTTTTTTCTAGACAGCAATATTTTGATTAATTCTCATTAATTAAGCTAATTTTATCTAATTTTATCTATGAATTAATCTATCAACCTCCTACAAGTATTTATTTCAAAATTGTGCCTATGTGCTATGATAGTGCATTAAAGGAGCATTGTACATTACTTAGTTAAATAATGTGAAGTAATTTTTCCAAAACCTGAAATGAGGAGAAATCTTAATTCTCTCCCTTTCTAATGGTGTGTTTTTGTGCAGAGAGGAGAGGATAGCCAGCTGTCCCTTCTTTAGTGTCTCCTTTGGACAGTAGTTACTCTTGCACTGTATTCCTGTCTGTCCTGGTCATTTCATCAGTCAAGTATCTAAAAAGGGATTTGAAGATTTCTCCATGACATCATGATGCTGTAGAACTTAGAAGCAAGTTTGCACTGCTCTGACAGCATAAAACTCCTCAGAAGTTGGCATAGCATTACCCCAAGTTCACTTTTGCACTAAAGATATATTTAACTAGTTAGCTTTGAGCTCTTGTAATACCCCTTTGCCTAAATGCCGCTAGAAGCAGCATCACCAAGATGACCTTGTGCCAGGCAGACCGCAGAAAAGAAGAGTGTATCCAGACAACTGTAGTCAGTGTAACACAGAGCATTTTTTTTAAATTGTTTTAATTTGTATTTTTGACTGGACTGATATCTGTGTGGCTTCAAGTTTGGAGGTGTTTGGAGGTCAAATTTGCCTCATCTTTTCATGTTCAAGTTATGGCTTTTTCTATTCTAAAAAGGAGAGATTTTCAGTACTGCTTCTGCTCTTGTAGGAAAAAGGATGAGTGGATTCTGCCCTTAAGAAACAAGTAATCTATATATAATGAGTACACTGGTGGTAGTTTTAGCCCTGGAAAGTAGAGGGAAAATATTTTGGTACCATGGAGTTAGTATAGGATTCTTTTCCCCCCACTCTGAAACAGAGGGAGCTGAAGCAGCCGCTTAGCTTCTTCAAGCCATCGTAAATATCATCAAATATCATTAAAACCACTGGCTGATCTTAATAGACATAAGGAAAATTATGGCCTCATCATAGGCCTCTGACCTATGATGATGTCAAATCCACAGCCTTCTAGAATTTGGGGTGGGCATTAGAGAAGAAGGTAGCCTAGAGGATTTTCTATGTCCGTTTTCAAAGCAGACTGCATTTTCTACCTTCCAGTCATTTTACTGAGCTTCATTTTAATTTTTGTAGTGTGATAAACCAGAAGTTATTCAGGTATTTGCAAACACAAATGTGCGAAGAGACCTAAGATCAATGTAGATTAAACTTTATGTGAAATTTATAAAGACTTATTGACCAAAAATCCAGGTCCAGTAAGTTTTGAGCCTTACTAAGGATCTTCACTGAAATCTCTTTCACATTGTAGATCATAGCGATTTTTTTTCACTAGTTAATTGACTGGTGCTGTAAGAGCATTATTATTTTTCAGATATATATTATTTTTGTCTACAGAATTAGTGCGGTGCAAGAAAAGACTTGTGAGCTTATCTGTACACTGGGGATAGTCTATCAAACAGGAATGCTGGATTTTATGTCATTTATTACTTTTTGGAGAGGTGTGGGAGTTTTCCTATACCACACGATGATCAACTAACCATAAATTCTAAGTATATTAGTAAAGATCTTGACTGATTGTTAAAATATGTTAAGCAGCTTGAAGTAATATAGGTGAAAGTATTGTAATTCTCAGCATCTCCTCATCCATCTGTCTCCAAATTCCTTGATGATTTAACCAGCTGCAGGTGAAAGAATAGTATTATCTCTTCCACCTATTCTTACTTGACTTTTCCACTTTGTCTGAGGATGGCCACTTGAATGAATTGAGATCAAGCAATTTTTTAACAGTATTACCAGGCTTTGAAATGAACTCATCTCTATAATTCTTTCTCAGGTGGTCTGCAAAAATCTGTAAAGAACATATACTCATTGTACAAAGGACCTAAATTCATCCCCTGAGACATTTTTATTTACTTCAGTTCTTGCAGTATGCCTGCTTATTTAGATGAATTTACCACAGTAGACAGAAGAAGCTATTTACTTCTGAAATGTGTCGATATTTTTATGGATAGAGTGTGATTTCTAAGTCGAGCCATTTTCACAGATACAGGATCTTGTCAAAGGGCTATTTTACTTCACAGCAACACATGTGTCTTTGCTGGTTTGGTCATTGTGCTACCAGACTTTAATTTAGGCCCTGTAGTGGAAACTAGACTTAATCATGTTCAGATGAATAAGAGGAACCCCCAAGATATTCCAGGTCAACCAGGATGTCAGCGTCCTATCTTTTTGGCAGTAGTGGTCCTTTTACGTCTATGTCAAGAAATGTCATACTTACTGTCAGTGAAAGTTAAAATATGGTCAACAGAAAATTACTATATTCTACTATGAATAAATCGTGGGGTTTTAAACAGAATTTTATTTTGTTTTATATTTGGCAGAGTTGTTAGAGGAAGTGACCAACAGGACATCACACAGCCAGTGCTGTGAATCACATTCACAGAACATTATTCTATGTATACTGTCCTGGGTTCAGCAGTAACAGTCATTTTTCTCATTCCTTGTAGCTGGTGCAGTGCTGTATAAATGGTCCAGACTTTCAGCCTGGGAACAGCACTGATAACACTGATGTTTTTAGTTGTTGCTGAGCAATGTTTACTCTGACCAAGGACTTTCTGAGTCTCATGCTCTGACAGGGAGGAGGGGAAGCCAAGAGGAAGCAGAGACAGGACACCTGACCCAAACTAGCCAAAGAGGTATTCCATACCACAGCACATCATGCCCGGTATATAAATTGGGGGCAGTTACCTGGAAGGGCTAGGTCACTGCTCGAGTCAGGCTGGGTATCGGTCGGCAGGTGGTAAGTGGTTGTATTCTCTTCCCTTGTTATTTCCCTTATCATTATTATTACTGGTGGTAGCAGCAGTGGTTTGTGTTATACCTTAGTTACTGGGCTGTTCTTCTCTCAACCCGTGGCAGTTACATTCTTTCGATTCTCCCTCCCATCCCTCCGGGAGTGGGGGGAGGAAGGGGGAGAGTGAGCGAGCGGCTGCGTGGTTCTGGGTTGCCAGCTGGGATTAAACCACGACAATGCCCTGCAGTCAAAACTGCTAACCGAAGGAACTGTTTTCTGACATGTGCTGTGCTTTCAAAGAAAAGGGGCTATAAAAAATTCTTATGAGAATTTCTGCCTTTTGCTTTCCTACAAACGGATTTTTGGCAAGGCCTACTGTTTGGCAGATATATGTGACAAAAATTATGCACAGGTATTCCCAGTAATTGGCAGAAACAAATTGTTTATCTATCTGTATGTTTTAGCATGCAATTCAGCTATTTTTAGAAACTACTGGGGACGTAAAACCCCAAAAACTACAGTAATAGAAAGTGGAATTAAAAACAAGGCGCCAAGACTGTTTTTCATTGCTAGCTTAAGGAAGTCCTGGTTTTGTCATGCTTTCTCTTCCCTCCTGTCCCCACCTCACCAGAATTGTCAGCACTGTTTCAGAACACTGTAAGTAGTTCCTTTGGGAGAGACAGTGATCTTTTTGTTAATTTTGAAACTTACCAGAAGTTAAACAATTCATGGATATACATATTTACCTGCTTATAAGATCATTCAGTTTTCTCTAATGAAATGCACTGTAGTTTCATGCAGTGCTTATTCATTATTCTTGTTTTGCAAGATTATCAATAAAATGTGTTGTAATGTTTAAATAAAAGGCATCCAGAACCAAATCATCAGTGGAAGTGCATTGAAAAAGTTATCAGCTTACATTTATGGTAGTGTTAGCAGCAATCCATTAAAACTGGATGCAAATGGCTAGCAAGATAGAGTATTTACAAGCACCTTGGATACTTTAACGTTCACACTTCTATCTGACACAGCAAATTTGAACTAGATATTCCAGCTGCTGTCATATCCAAACCTAAGAATGTCCTTCATCATGAGCACCCCTACCAGGAATCCTTGGCAATGTATGCCTCTTTCCTGTGTGTTCTCTGCCCTGTAGCTTGCAATTAGTTGGTACAGTAGAAAAGGAAAGACTGCAGAATGATAGAGGTGCTGATGCTTTGCCTCTCCTGGTGGAGTATGAGGGTCTTTAGAGGTATGTTGGATGTCAAAAATGGATACAATTCCTACCTTTCTTGAGGAACAAAAAAACTCCAGGAGAAGAGTGTGCATGTTCAGCTTTAGGCATATAATTATGTAACTGACTACAGTGATGACTAATAGCTTGCCTTTCGATGTGCTGAGGTGATGTACTACAAAGATTGAAAATATGTTTTTTGTCAGTCCCATCCTGAACCACCACCTTCCCCTCCACCACATTGCACTTCATGCAGCCATTCTGATTAAGCAGAGTTTTCTTCCTACTTCAAATAGTCATTATAACAGCTTAAATAATAACATCTAAATTAGGCCTACTGCTGGTTTTTATATTCACAGGATTCTGATGGTATGAATGACTGCCCTAATAGCCGATATGTTTCCTTATAATTGTTTTGGTTCTGAAAGGATCCTTATTTTTAACCAAAACAAATTTGACTTGTACTTTCGTAAAGACTCCAACAATTTTGCTACTTTTGACACATATTGTTAGAACTTTTTGCTGTTAGTAAGCTATCATTTAATGAAATATTGGGAAACATACTATAAAATTCATCTAAATGAATCTCTCATGCTTAAATAGGTATTAGTGAAACACAAATATTTTTGTGTTTGGAAGAGTTTCCCTCAAGAAAAGCATACATAAAATGGATGCTGTGTGAGTAATGAGTGACAGTTTCTTAAAGGTTAATATTTTCTTTATTTCTATAACAGGAGAAAAGAAGAAAATACTGTGCTAAGCATAAGGTATGCTTTTGGGATTAGAGAAACAATCTTGGCTAGTATGTATATCTCAGACCACAGAGAAAAATATGCACATCACAAACACATTTTTATTTCATTTAATCAAACATAGAAGTATCTTAAATATTTTTTATTAAAAGGATTGAGGATTCCTTAGATTTTCTGTTTTTTTTCCTTTTTTTTTTAAAAAAGAAAAGTAAAACTGCCCTTAATGCTGGACTACCCTCTATGATTGTCATGTAAGGTAATGAAACCATTAAATGCACAGTATTAAGAAGAGACGAGATGCAATTAGCCAAGAAATTACTCTGATCTCAGTGACATTTTCAAAAAATCATAATACAATATACATTGCAGGACATGATTGACAGTCTAATCCAGTTTTGATGGAATGTAGTCCACATACTGAGAGTAAAGCAGTACATGGCCAGATAAAGCTCACAGCTGTGAATCCCTGATATGTCCTTACAGTCTTGTCACCCAGGAAATTCCTCAGGTTTAAAAGATGATGAAAGTATCGACCATTAATGACAGGATCATCCCCTACCCTGAAATAAAATGTACTAATCCCTTTTGCTAGGTCTATGAATTCCTAATATAAATTATATAAACTGTAGTAATTCATCTCTGTTAGCACAGTTGTGTTTGGAAATTGTACAGCAGTCTTTGCCCTATTTGAAATGCCAGATGAAAGCAAGACGTGTTCGTTTAAGCTGCAGCACAAAGTAATTTAACACAGGGGACAGAATAACTTCTGGGTAATGAGCAGTAGATATGTAAAAGAAGGAAGTTCTGAAGTTCTAAAGTGGCCTGATGGATTTATGCCTGATCTTAGAAGGAGGCCAAAAATGTAAATATAGGAAGTATGGTTAAATGCAGGTGCTTTGTTAGACATTTGTAAGATGATTTAATGATTGAGTCATACAGAATACATCCCCTTGACTTCAAAGAGACATACAATGGTCATTTATGTCTTACAAATAATTTGGATGGTAACCTATCCATCATTTTAAAACAGAGTAATGTGGATCATACTGGATTATACTGTTAAGGAAAAAAAAAGTTAAAAATGAATTTGAAGTGACATTAAAAACACATTTGAATTTCTGTAATCCATTTTTGATAATACATAGTCTGCACATATCCATCAAGCTCGACTTGCAGCCTTGTGCTCATATGTCATTGACACCTGCAACATCACATAAGCAAAGAGTCATTGATGAAGTCAGGTAGTTAGCCTTCTAAAGGGTGTTTAAGGCATCTGCAAATAATACAGAGCACAAAGATGGATCTTGGATATTTTTCACACAAGTAGTGACTACAAAAATGCAAGGGTATTAAAAGAAATATCTGGGATCCATGGATATAAGGTAAAAAACATTCAATAAATTGTATGTTTCAGCTGTGTGTACTGTGCTTGTGTGTAACAGTACATGCTCGTCTTAAGTGTAAATACAGCAGGGAGAGAATATTGCTAATAAATAACATTTACGTTTTCAAAACCCATGTTGTAAAGATAACTGTTCAAAAGGATTCTGTGTTTGGTAGCCTTTCTGTGCTCTGAATGTGGTGGAAGTCTGTGCTGGAAATCACTGTATTGCACGCACATACAAAGCAAATCCTAATGTTATTCAGTGCGCTGAGAACACTTTAGGATGCAGAACAAGGGAGAGTCAATTCTTTTATGTCTGACTGGCATTGCTTTTGCCAGTTATGTTCAGAATCATTGTAGTAAGATCAAAAGCTAACAGTATACATAAGTTGCAATCCCACAGGTATGATGGGTTACAACTGATTCAAACTCTTCAAATTTCAGCAGGTTTCAGCATAGCTTGAGATATGAGCCAGACCACAACTGATTGCATGCTATTCTGAAATTGCCTCAAAGAACCCCCCAAAAACCAAAAAAAGCAGCAGAGGTCTATTTTGTATTAGTCATTTGAAATGTTCAAATATGAATTCAATAGTCAATGTCAGACTAAAAATCAAAAGTCAGCTTTGAACATCCACCCTAGCTTACGTGCAAGGAGGTGAATAATGGATTGTGCCATGTTATGAGTCAGACTTAAAGAAATACTGCATTACCATCCTGAGGATTTGATTTATTCAAGATTGGTGGTACTGCAGTTGAATATGACTGAGTTTGTAAGAAGCTTATATGAAATTCAAGGTTTTCTTTGATTTTCATTTTTTTTTAAGTTTACAGGAATGCAGTTTTTTTTTAAAAGATGTTTGAATCCAAAACAGCCTCTGGATAATTTTAGTTTGTCTATGTTCTATTTATACCACTCAACACAGACATATTTTCCATGATCTTATCTAACAAGGTCTTGAACATTTGGAAATACTATTGACATAAGGCAGCATAAGAAAGCACAAAATGCAGAATTTAATGTCATGATTTTATTGCAGTAGTGTGCATACAAGAGTACAGTTTAGATTACTATCATAACTAATAAATTGTAGTGCTGATAAGAAAAAAAATGAGAAAAGAATGCTTCATAAATTAGCAGCTTGAAACTGGCAATGTGACAAGTACGTTTGATTTCACTAAATTTGGTAGTAATCAAGGGCTCTCAGTGACTCCCAGAAGATGCTCCTAAGCCAGAAACATTGTAAGAAGTTAGGAAACTGTGTCATAAAGCAGGGCTGGGTCTACTGCTGCACAATATCTTCCATAAGCCTTCCATGAATTACTTGTTAAAACTCAGTGAGGCCTCCTCAGGGAAGATTTTTCCATTCCTGTTCTGAGTCAGATACTGTGCAATCTCACTGTTATAAATTAGCTTCAAACGTATCTTGCCTACACAGCTCCATGTCACTAGGTTTTGTCTTTCCTCTTCTTTAAAACTGAACAAAAATTGAAGTATATTTCATTAAAAATCAGGAAAGTATTGAAAGAGCAGCTGTTTTTCAAAGGCTAGTTTGTTCTTATAATATGGGTTCTCACAAGTAGAGATGCAGCGGAAAGCAAGAATTTTGTGTTCAACAATCGCACAGTTATATTCTTTGGTTTTAGGTATGACTGTCTTTATTTGAGGTAACTGAAGATTATTGGCCAAATTGTTTCAAATTGGTTTTGATTACCTATGCTCTAGTGTTTAGATGAACAGATACTCAGAACTGCCTTTTCCTTTTCCCATGTGCACAATGTGATCATGGTTTTCTATTTTTATTATTACTTAGTGAACATAATAAAAGAAGATGGCTTCAATTTTAACTGTTTTAAAAGTAAACAAATATGTTGAGCTTTTTAAAAATAACAAATACATTGACATTTTTGGATTTCTTCCTAGGTTTCAGTACTTTGCCATTTATATTCAATTTTTAGGCAGTCAGCTTCAATTTTGGCATAGTAATTTATTAGAGAACCTGGATTCCTTTGAGAAAAATCAAAAGTGATGATGCCAGCAGGCTCAACATGAGAGTATAATGCAAATGCTGTTACTGTGCTTTATGAATGTCTAAAGGGAGGGAAGAGGAACATGCTCCTGAAAAAAAAATAAATCAAAAAGTAAAACTTTAGTAGATTATGTGCAAGAAGTACAAACCTTACTTTTCATATTCTTCTTGAGAATCTTAGATTTTTAATTAATATAAAACTATATGATACCCCAAATCACAATTTTTTAAAAAAAATAGAACTGTACACACCAAGTTAAATGGTTGAATATAATTTTGCATGGTTAATTCCAACATATGCTGCACTAGATATCTTTTCATATTTTTCTGCTTTTAAGAGTATTGCCATGATCTGTTGCTATTCCTTCAGCTAAATCACAATAACAAAAGCCTTTATGTGTTAGCAGTTTTTATAAGACCTAAATTTCTGATATTAATAATCTGATAATAAAGATTATAGATGCTGCTACTACCAGTGGTGGAGTTGATCTAGGACTAAATATAGGACAATGAGGAAAGCCCTTTATTCTTCATTCAGAAGGCACTGCACAGTGTTTTTATTTGGCCCAAATTCCCAAATAACTCTCCGCAAATGTTATCATTTTGCTTAAAAAGAAAACCCAAAGCACTGAGGTTAATATATTCTGAACTGTCAAGGGTAGTAGGTAAATTACTACACAGACTTGTTAATGGTATATTCAAGGAGGGGAAAAGACTAGTGGTGGTCTCTAGCCAACACTAGATAATAATAGTTCACAGTGTATAGCTCTTTACATTTTCAAAGCTCTGTATGGTCATATGAAAAGCATCAGAAAAATGTGAAAAGAATAAATCACTCTCAGACTAAAAGGATTCTATGTGCTTCTACAATTAAAAGAAACCTGAATGCAGGTTTTGGAGAATACACGCATGTGGGGGAGACACCTTGTTCACTTGAAGGCAATGTTAAATATTTTTTAAGATTTGAAATCACTTTTTGACAGATCTGTTATGGTTAATTAATTACTTTCATTTGCTTTAAGTTGTATACTTGAAGATGAATAGTGCATGATAACAAGGCTAGAGTGTGTGAGGAAGACCTTTGGTAGTCTATACAGTGTGCTGCCTCATTACGGAGCTAGCTATCTGCAGGAAGCCTGACATTGAAAGGTACCGCACATCCCATAACACCCTCCCTTAACTGTGATGATTGTAGCTTCTTCCTAAAAGTGATGATTAGCAAGGAGAAAAGCAAAACTGAATGCTGTATGAATATTTCATGTAAATGTAAGCAGGCACTTATGGACGTGGACCTTGATTGATGCTAGAGTGCCTCTAAATGCCTTGACATTGAAGGGTTTAGACTCCCCTTTCCACAATGACTGCTTCAAGAGCTGCAGTTAATAGTGGAATATAGCTGTATTCAGCTGAAGAGCTCTTTATTACTGGCTGATATTAAACAAGAACACAGGCCTTAGGTTTGAGTAAGTGAATCTAGATAAAAGATTTAGTAAATATCTAAATTAGATAAGATAGTTAAGGTTTCTTCTCCTTCTGCCTTCCCCTTCTTTAGCTCAATTGCTTGCATCACTCTTAAACTCCTTCATACGCAGAAGTGAATCAGCAACACACAAGAGAAATCAGCCATACATTGTTTTAAAATACCTCTGTTCAACAAAGCAGCGAATGGAAATATCTAAACAATTTCTTACAAGGAGGCAAGTGTTTTTAAAAGGTGCTAAAATTAATATAACTATTCAGATTAAAAACGCTTGAATTTTAATATCACACTGCCATTGAAACACTGATCAAAGAGAAAAATGCCTACTTTTTCAAAGGTTGATTTCTCTTTTGCTTTCATAGGGACACATACATTTCTATGTATGTGCTAAGAAGAACCTGATTCTGTCATACTTTTGAATTGACCTCTTGAAAAGAGAGTGGCCTTTAATGCAAAGCTTTAAATGGAATAATAATGCATGCAAGTAATTTAGAAGCTCAAATCAGTGTTCTGAAGGAATCATCTTTCAAAATCAGTCAAATGAAGGAAAGATATTTTGAAAGTTGACAGTGATATGATTCATAGTGAGAATGAGATGATGGTCATAATAGGTGTTTTCCACATCTTATTAACAGACAAATCCCTCTTTGAACAAAGCTCCATGGCTACCATGCACTTTCATCAGGATTACAGACTGCACTTTTCAAATACCTATTGTTTAAACATGATATAATAAAATGTCGTATTTTGAGCTCTTCTGCATTTAGGCAGAAATTTTAATTGATATGGTGGTGAAGGAAGTGGAATGATGCCTCACCATAAGTTGAAGAAAGCAGAATATATACCCACATGCAAAGTGTGGTTGACAACATTTTATACCTACTGAAACACTTTGCCCTTGCAACAAGAATCCTACATAAATAAGACTTCATATCAAGCACTAGCTTTCATTAATTGCAAAGCTCATAATGAAATACTGAGGGTGAAAATATTATAAGCAGAGTTATAATTCCTATAGGAGTGGAAGGCTAGAACCAGTGTGAGCCATCTCTTCTGCTATTCTAGGCATTTGTGATTAGTTTTGTAGTGGTACTCCCTATGTCTCTGAAGGAGGAGTAGGAGCTGCGTGCCCATATGGCTTCCTCCTCTGTGCTGCCAGGCTTCTAAAGTTTTACATATCAAAAAGGCAATTATAGCTATCATTTCTTTTTATATCACCTATCTCAAACCCAGCACACTATAAATAAGAAGACTATGGGACCACCTTTTCATTCCTCACACAGGTTCCCTCCAATGCATAGAGGACTGAATTGACCTTTCCCAAGCATCCATATAGGTGTGTGTTCTTAAAGCTCTATTCTTCTTCAGGGTTTCCAGTAAGATAATTCCTCAAGTGGTGTGAGCTGATAATTGGCTTGAGTGTTTCCCATATATTTTTTTCAGCAAATTATTAGCTATACTGTCATTACAGCACATCTTCTTTGCTCTAGACTCAAGCACTTTCACTTGTCTGTTGCCAACAGATGTCCACTAGCTGAAAATAAAATACAATTTAAAATATATTGTAATTTCTATTTTTCTTGCAGCACTGTAAAAAATAAGGCAAAAGTGAAATAGTGAGGGTTTCTTGTAAAGGAACATGTTGCACTTTGGCTGTTTATAGGATAATAGGCTACACGTAAATGGAGATTTTTAGCCACCGTAATCACATAGATCACATCTATTTCACATTCTTGTGAAATAAAGGCCCTGGATTAATTTCTTGTTAAAGTCAGCAGGACTTTTATCTATGGCCTGCAGCACCAAGTGGCTTGAGCCAAATACATTTTCCAATTTCCTACATATTTGGTTTTTACTTTAGGAGTTTATTTATTGCGTAAAGCATAATGGGAAGCAAAGCAAATAGCTCTAAGGGAAAATTGTAGGAGCTGCCGCTTGATAGCCACTGAATTGTGATTTCAATTTTTCCAATAATACATTAAAATTGCTGCTGTGTGCTAGTTAATAAGGTTCTGAGCACTTTCTAGCAGTGAATAGTCCTTATGTACCTGCTCACAACCATAACTGATTTTACATTTTACTGAGTTGACCATCAAATTTAAGAATGCTAAAGTCCATACACACCCTTATGCCCATGTAAAAATTTCATATGATGCTAAGTGAAGCTTGTACAAGTAGAGCATGGAGTAAACTAGCAGAGGAAACTAGCAGAGGAAAAGTGGGCCTAGGTAATGTTACAGTTCTGCTTGTTTCTAAAGCAGAGTAGTGTGATGGTATTATGCATTAGGAGGGACAGGGAAGACAAGATAAGGAATACAAAGCTGCATAGAGGGACTTGAAAAAAGACAAGGTAATGAATGATGAATGTTTTTGCTATTAAAAATAAACACAGATTTAATCTTAATATTGCATAGTCAGTCATGCATTTGACTTTAATAACTGTAAAATTGAACTTACATCTTTGTGCCCTAAAACTAATGCTCTAATTACCTACAGATGCAGCCTCTCCCGTGTCTCTTGAGCATGAGTGAAGTCACTCTACTACCTGCTGGAACTGCAGTAGATGGTTATTCAGGCAAGAGCAGTAGAATTTTGATGCCACAGTTAGATATTTATGAAAAGAGATGCATTGAATTTTATCTGAGTAGATCAGTTTTCAGGACAGAGTTCCTAACAGTGTATTCATAGGCTAGGTACAAAACCAATTTTATCTGCTTCAGTGGTGTGTGAACTGTATAAGGAAAGACATCTCTTTACTCTCTGATAGCTTATCTTCCCTGGTGACCATTTATGTGTACTCTTGTAAATATACATATTTTACAGAAAAAGCTCTTTAAACTGTCCTTTGAGATGACCTTGAAATAGGAGCATTTTAATCTTCCAGGAAATTAGCAGCAAAATCTCTTTAGATAATGATTGGTAGAGTGGGAAATGCCACTCAAAGCAGGAGTAATAATCAGTGCAGCAAACTATTTAATAGTACAGGTCTATTACAGAGTAAGGTTTTTACAAGGAAATATTCAAAAACGAAAAATATACCCACTCTTCTAGCCCTGAAAATTTTCTTGAGAACCGGGAGATCTTTGGAAAAGAATTGTTTGGCAAAGTGGAGCTACTGTTTAAAAATACTTAAAGTAAACTGTAGGAAAAATAATATAACCACTATGGATTTTGTCCTGCTGGGCACACCAATAGTGAATAAACTTAGTTGATATCAATAGAGAAAACAATGACACTTTTTCAAGTGATACACTGAAAGCATAAAAAATTTTAAGAAGGCAACATAAGGAATTCCTTATTATATC
The DNA here is from genome assembly GCF_034315485.1 of Pezoporus occidentalis. NCBI lineage: Eukaryota > Metazoa > Chordata > Aves > Psittaciformes > Psittacidae > Pezoporus > Pezoporus occidentalis. The sequence goes on along the minus strand of NW_026913964.1, from coordinate 5,699,111 downwards.
TTAGTGTGCAGTTTATTACTTTTATTTCATTTCCTTTCTTTCTACTTTGTTTTCCCACTTTTTCACCAATCCAAGCTTCTTACAGATACATCCTTCCAATTAAAATTTTAGATCCATACATTGTGAATATATATGCAGAGTGAACACTGATATCGCCTCCCTTATATCCACTGTTCTTATCTATACAGAAATTCACATAATCTCCTTTTATCTATACATAAATCAGGTTTATAACTCCATGCCCAATGCCTCACACAGATGCATGCACTACAAAAATACTCTTCTCTATAAATGTCTTCAGGCATATGCACTTTTATACCTAACAAATGCATGCTTTCCATGTGCACGTGCACATTTCACAGAGCACACTTCCCTGTGTTCCTTGCCAGCTCACATCAAATGCCTCTATTTGCTTTTTCTCATGCTGTCTCTTCAAAGATGCCTGTATAAAAATTTTCTCCTTGCATTATGCCTATAGCCTGTATTATATATAGATATACTCATTTTCTATACACACGTGCACACACAGCCCCTGTGTGCTTATGCAATCTTGTGTAATAGCAGCATGATCAACCATGAAATGATGGTAAAATTTTCTACGTAAAACTTTGAAACACGCCTCTATAATGATTCAAGGTGTTCCCTTTCAACTTTGCTGGCAGTGTCAAAATGATTCATAAACAGTGTTGCAAGTCCTCAGGAAAGAACCTAGCAGATCAGATGCCACAGCGGTAACTCACCTGTTGCTGTTCTGAATTTTGTGCATTGAAACTTACTGTCTATTATGCTCATAATTAACATTTTAAAAAATATGAGGAATCAAAGGCAGGTTTCGATTCTGGATACTAGTGTAAGGTATTGAGAAGTGACTCTGGGCCAGACTCCCAGAGAGGAACATAGAAATATTACTTAGAGATGCCAAGGAGGCAAAAGCACAGCTGGAGTTCAGACTCCCCTGGAATTAAGAAAAAAAGATGCCAGAAATAACAAGAGAGGCATAAGTATGTGAGCAGCAAGCAGAAGTACAAGGTGCAGGCCTACTGCTTACCAGGCTAGTACAAGCTGATCAGTTAATTAAACATGATACAGAAAAAGCTGAAATACTAAATAGTTTCTGTGCCTTGGTGTTCATGGATAAATTTAGCCCCCAAGCTTCAATGTCAAGGACCAACAACAAAACAAACTACAAAGCAAACAAAGTAAACAACAAACCACTGTGTGAAGAAGAGAGTCAGGAGTTAGGTGTACATTCTGGATATGAGCAAGTTTGTGGGACCTGGTGGTTCCATAAGGTCCTCTGAGAGAGCTGAGAGAGTTGACTGACAGTATTGCAAAGTCACTTGAAAGGTCAAGTCCTAAATGACTCGAAAAGCACAGATACATATTCATCTCAAAGAGAAGATTGGGGAAACAACAGACCAGTCAGCCTCAAGTCAGTCCCTGAACACATTATGAAATATGCCCTCATGGAAGCTTTTGCCGTGAACATGAAAGACAAGGTGATTTGGAAGGGCCAACATGGATTTACCAGTATGTCCGGGGTTCAGCAGTAGCAGTCATTTTTCTCAGTAGCTGGTGCAGTGCTGTGTTTTCGACTTTCAGCCTGGAAACAGCGCTGATAACACTGATATTTTTAGTTGTTGCTCAGTAATGTTTATTGTGACCAAGGACTTTCTGAGTCTCATGCTCTGCCAGGGAGGAGGTGAAGCCAAGAGGAAGCAGAGACAGGACACCTGACCCAAACTAGCCAAAGAGGTATTCCATACCACAGCACGTCATGCCCACTATATAAACTGGGGGCAGTTACCCGGAAGGGTGAGATCATTGCTCAGGTTGGGCTTGGTATGGGTCAGTGGGTGGTGAGTGGCTGTATTCTCTTCCCTTGTTATTTCCCTTATCATTATTATTATTGATGGTAGCAGCAGTGGTCTGTGTTATACCTTAGTTACTGGGCTGTTCCTACCTCAGCCCGTGGGAGTTACATTCTTTCAATTCTCCTCCCATCCCTGTGGGAGCACAGTGGAGGAAAGGGGAGAGTGAGAGAGCTACTATGTGATTCTGAGTTACTGACTGGACTTAAACCATGACACAGTGATTCATGCTTGACCAGCTGATTGCTGATGACGATGGAGCAGTTGTTGTCATCTGACTTCATTTTAGCAACACTTTTGACACAGTCTCATAATTCAAGAAATTACACTATGAAATTGATCCTATTCTATAAGGACTGTGTCTATCAGACGAGAGCTGTACTGACCATTTAAGAAAGGATATCAGTAACATCCGTGGGTTTGTCTCACATATGCTTTCTCTGACATCTTTGTCATGGTTTAAGCCACAACAATCTTACATGTACCTAAATAATTTGATACATTTTTCTAAAATTTTTATCTTTCCTTTTTTTTTTGTTTTTAATAAAAAGCTGTATCTTTTTCATGTAGTTCATTAACGTAGGTACTATATTATTAATTAAATTTAATAGTAAAAGGTTGAGGAAGAATAGTAGATACATTTTTGTCAAAAATATTTTATCAGAATGTTTTTAGTAAAAGAGCTAATTATTATTCACCTAATAATATTTTTCTTTTTGAAGAAAAACATTGAGGTAGCTAAAGTAGAGATTATGGGACTCCATCAGATTTAATTACAATTTGTTTGGTAAGGCCTTTCTATGTCCAATATATGGGAATATGAGGCAACTACCACATAATAACCAGCAATCCAGTAACCTGAGAAGTAAGGGACTCAGGTGCAAGTTCCTGTGCCAAATAAGTCAGAACAAGGGCTTTAACTTCTATGTGTGCATCGGTTGCATTGACAGTTGTTTAACTCAGAAATAATAAGATTCTGTTTCAGCTGTGCACTTCTAACTACAATAATTTCACATGGAATGTAATGATAGCCCTTTCACAAAGGCCAGGCAAACAGCAACCCTGTTGTGAAATAAGACCAAAGAGATCAAGTTTAGGCTGTGATGTCTGTGCTGAACTGACTCTTTTTCAATTACAAATACTCATTTCTACTGATACACCTTCTCTCCAAAATACTTATTAAAATCTTCTTCCTTACTCTCTTTTTAGTTGACATCACCGTTTCTTCAACTTCTGAAGTAAAAACCTCACTTCAATGAAGAATCACACTGACCTTCAATGGACAAGGGATTTCAGTTCCATCAGGCCAAATGATTTAAACTTGGACTCTGTAAGCTTTCAGAAATATTTTGATGCTGATCTAAGACTATGCTTATATTGCATAAAGTGAAAGTAGAATTTGGATCAGTCAGCCTTACTTAAAATATTTGAGAACTAAACAGGGGAGCTACATTTAAACAAAGGCTGAGTGACTGTAGATGTACCAAAGTGAATGAGAGTATATTACTGCTAGAATTCAATTGTGAAATATTTTATGCTTATAATAATTATGAAAGCCCATCCTTATAAGGTCTAAATCCTCTGTGAAATTAAAAAAATACTAAATTTACATAGCTACAATAAGTCATAGTTTTAAAATATAACAAAAATACTGCTTTTTGCCATCTCAGTTTTCAGATGCAGTCACTGATATTCAGGTATAGAGGCAGAACAGGTTTTGTTCATTAACAGTTGCACGAATTATCATAGACTGTCATTGCTATATTATTTGGAAATTTGTTTTTAATCCAGAAGCGCCATATTGCTAATGATTGAAACATCTACCCATGGCATCTTTTCTAACAGCAGAGAAATGCCATGGAATTGATTTTAATTAGCCTTTGGGAAAAAAATAAAATTATGTAGAATTCAAAATCCATTGTTAAGTCATATGCCAGCCAAGCTGTGTAAGAGGTTTATACAGCTAACTCGATATTAAGGACTCATGTCTGTGTTCAAAAATGTACTAACCATTTAACAGAAAAATGTAAGATATATGGTCACTTACAGGGGATCTATCTAGGTAGTGATTTAATTATGATTATAATTGTAAGCAAGAAACAGAGACAAAAACAGGCCAAATTCTTACCTCCAGAGCAAAGTTCAAAAGGACTATAGGGATTTTTATAGAGATGAAGAACATGTGTCTGCATCATATGATAAATATGCCTGCACCAATGCATTGAGCATTTTACTAAAATACAGCTATAACATTCTTAAAAATAAGGCCCATTTTCTGCTGAGAAATACAAATCACAAAGCAAGTTGTTGACTGATGTACCATACCAGATCCTAGGAAACCAAAGCCAGATACTTCCATGTATTTTCATTTTTGTTAGTAATAATCTATAAAGACTACAAAAAATGCTTTTTCTTTTGGTGACATGCTTTTTTAGGCACTAAAATGTTGACACTGCAAGCTGAACAAGCATTGACTTTCCTTGCTGATCTACAGGTGTTTGGATAATCTGACCACACAGAGTACAACATAAAGAATTCTGACATAAACATCTGAGTTTACAAAATTTTAGGTTTCCGAGTACAGATTTTAAAAAAAACTGAAATTTCATTTTAAAAACACAGTAAATTTCAAGTGATGAAATGAAGAAAAAATTCTGAATTGCAATAGGAGCACCAGTTCACTACTGTTTTTTTCATTAAAATGTCATTGTTTTGTAGGACAACACTGAAGCACTTGTTAAATTTATTGCAATTATTTTTAAGCACTTATTTCCACTTCTGATGGTTGAGAAACTCTGGTCCCACTTTTTTTGGCATACTCTCCAAAGGGGTCTTGCTGGAGCTATGTTAAAGACTTGCTTTGGATAACCAAAACTGTCTGAGTTAAGGATTTATTATATTTATTAACAACAGTGCACGATAATCAAATGTAGGAATCCTGTTTTGGGACATGGTGAGAATATTTTTAGATTTTTAGATTTTTTTTTTTTTAAAGAGGAGGGTTAAAATTAGACAAGGACAGAAGTCAAGTAAGAAATAGTAGGCCCAGCTAGAGGTTAAAATCATCACCAGTAAACTGAAGACCGACTATTTTAATACGACTTTTCTAATGGTAAGTTCTTATGATCTGAAAAGGCAAGCCCATGTGGGACTGAGAAAGCAGTTTGGGTTTTGATGAATCGTAACTTTTTACAATACACCCAACCTACTCTAGTCACTAGGCTGATATCTCTAATCATTAGGTCAGCAGAGAAAATATTTCTGTCTTTTTAAACCTTGCTGGAAGGGATTTCTGGAAGTCACCTGGTCTAACCTCCTACTGAGTAGGAGCTACCTTCATAGTTAAATGAGATTGTTCAGGGCCTTTTATGTTTAGGTTTTGAACTTCCCCAAGGATGGGGGAATGGGGGTTGATGAACCTCTCTATACAACCTATATTCTAGTGCTTAATTTCTCTCTTTGGGGGATTGCTTTTTTGTTTGTTTTTTTTTCTACTTGATACCCAATCTGTATTCCTCTTGTGGTTGCTTCCAGTTCTTGCAATTTATCTTTCCATGCATAGCTCTGGGAAGACTTTTGCTCCCTCTTCTTCATACCCCCACTTTAGGTGCAAATGACTGCAAACAGAACTCCATCAGCCTTTTCACCTGGAAGCTGAACAAACCAAATTCCATCAGCTTCCATGTATATCTATACAAATCATATTGTGTGTATATATCATGTACTCCACTCTCATACCTATCTTGGTAGCTTTCTGCTGGACTTTCTCCTGCTTCTCACAGGAACAAAACAGGACACAGCACTCCAGGTGCAGCCTCATGAGTTCCAGGCTGAAGGGAATTATAATTTCCTTTGGCCTGCTACCTTCTTGCCAGTGAAAACCCATTAGTGGCTAGTAGTGTCACCCGAAAGGCACATCCTTGTCTAATGTCAGGCTAATGTCTAATGTCTGCCTGAGGCCCCAGACTGCAGACCTGCTGCATTGCCAGTCAATCCACAGCTTCTGCTCTTGGATAGGATTATTCCATTGGAGGAGGGATTTTCATTTGTCTTCCTTTTCTTTGTATGACTGGAAAAGGCTTGAGTGAGGACCTCCTCCTTAACATTCTCCATCTTTGTTTTTAAACAGTCCTACAATATCCTTGAATTAAGATAGCGTCATCATGGAGCCATATGGACTTAGCACCTAAAAATATTCAGAGCAACTACATCTCTCCTCCTTCTACAAACTTTGACATAAATAATATTTGTTTGATATTTTATCTTATAAAACTTTGAAAAGAATGCAATAGAACCAATATCTGATTTTTCATCTGTCCAGTCATTTTTGTTATTTTTGTAGTTAAAACTGCCCTCTTACAAAAGCATTTAATCCAATATTCCAATCAAGGGTAGCCCTTTTAAATGTAACACAGGCAGCTGCTCTCTTAAAACACTAGTTTAAAACCATCTGCTATCAGTGACATCTGCCTGTGTTCCTACTGGTAAATGCTCTTCCTTTTTTTCCTGGAACGATGCTGCTTTCTCTCACCTATTTCAGAAATATCACACAAGCTTGGAAATATTAGAAGAGTTTCCCATACATTTCTCTGGCAAGCCCACAGAAACCCATGGATAATGTTGCTGTTTGGCAGCTGGCTTTGTGTATTTACATATATATGGATGGATGGCTTTTCAGTATTAATTTGAAAAAGAATTCAGAGGACTGACACACAAAACTTTGGTACTAGTTTAATTTAAATCTTTGAAGCAAAATAAAATAGCAATCTACCAAGACAGTTCTCTTAGGCATATTATTCCTTAGAGCAAAAATGACCATCTTGGTAAGAGTCAATAAACCTGGTCACAGTTCAGTCTATGCAGTGTCTTTGAAAACAGCCTTGTTACATAGATGGAACTGAGGCACATTTTGGACAAAAAGCTTCTCCTGAAAGCAATTAGTGAGCTACTTTGTCAGTGTTGCACTGCACTGAAATGTAGGGTAAGATAAATTTCTATCACACGGCTTCTGTCAATATGACCTCTTAAAGTTTGCTGAATCATTTAGGCTGACAGTGTTTGCATAAAAAAGCACAGAAATCACTCAAAGGAGGAAGGGAAGAAATCTTCTCAAATATTGTAGATCAAAGCATATCCACAATCAGCTTATGAATGAAAAAAATAATTGGAAAGGGGAAAAAAGTAAAAAGAAGTGAAAAAAATATCTTTATTTTGATTGTACTAATGATCATGGTCCAAAACCATTTGTATCCTATATGACGAGCACTTTGCTATTGAAGCATTTTCCCCTATAAAACATCTGACAAATTAAACTGTGCAACTCATGAGTACTTCACACAGCAAGCATCATCAAAAGCTATGATGTCAAAATATGTCCAAGCTTCTTGTGAAAACCATTGGGAAGGTTATTTACTGGCCTATCTCATATTTCAAGATTCAATTATTCAACTTGATATACTTTTTAAAAAACTTCTGAAGAACTTTTTTCAGTTTGTTAATTTGCAAATTGAGGTTAAAAGCCAATATATTCTGTCCGTTTTCCCCAGTGTGTCTTGCCTCACATTGCAATCAGAGGCAAGTGGAGGGTACGAACATTTTCAAAAAAAACAGTTTCTGCCCAAATTTAGATGTTAAAAGGATCCTTAAGTATTTTACACTACATAACAAGTTAAAACTTCTACTTTCTTGACCTGACAAAGGTAAATTATGGTCAAGTCCAGAAAAGAAGTCATAGCAGGAAAGATGAAAGACCCCTGGGTGGCAGAAGTATTAATGGCCTTTACAGTAATGCAGCATGGAGAAACTTAATTCCAGAGAGCTTTCCACAATTGTTTTAATATTTCTTTTTCTTTATCACAGCATAATACCTGGCTTGACAACAGAAATGTCAACAGTTAGGACTCTATTCTTCACATCATCATGCTCTATTAATGCTGGTTTTCTGTGGGATTCGCCCTGTCGAAGGAGTCACCAAGGAGGAAGGTCTATTGTTGTCTTATCACTAAATCCCTCTTCTCAGTGATGCAAAAATTACTAAGTACTTTTGGTGCTGCTGCAAGACAGAAGGTTAAAACAGTTAAAATCTCAGGTTAGAGTGATAGGAAGTTTGTCCTGCACGTGCCAGATGTTTTGCATGCAAAAGAGCCACAAAAAATTCAGATGTTTCAAAAAAAAAGTAAATAAAAGCATGTAACAAGTGCGTGAGGGCAGGTCTTCCTGCTGTCATCTTGTTTAAGGGGTTTTTCACTACATGCAGTTGGACATCATGAAATTACTCTCACGCACACTTGTATCACCTGCATTTCCGATGTCACTAGCATGTGAATTGTTCCGTCAGTTCTTTCCAGCAAAACATGCAGCCCTGTTTTGCTAGTGTTCTTCCCTATGCAGTGACATAAGGTGGGCTTGGGTCCTAGGAAAAGAATGAGCCCTTAGAAGGTCACTGCTGAGGCCCACTGCCTCGTGGATTCCCATGCAGCTGCTCTGCCTTTACATTTACACAGTTACGTACCTTACTGCATGCACTCTAAGGCTTACAAGGATACCTGCTATGGCACTATACTACCAAGGAAAATTTGGATATCAGCAGAGTGAGGGCTAAGGTTAGGCACTGTATGTGTTGGACTTTAAAAAGCTAGAGAGAGGCTATTTTTGCTGGTAAGTTGAAAGTGTCTCTCCTTTTGTCATGCCTTGCACCTCCAGCATTTGGATCGGCTACTCAAGCTGAGAACTTAATTTGCTCCACAGTGCACATAGTCTGTGGGGAAAAAAGTCACAGTAGAAGTCAAATTAGGAGGGGCTTATTATCAATGTAGAATTGTTTTATAGAATGACCTCTCCACTGCTAAGCAAATATTGGTTTTAGAAAATGAAGTGAGAAGTTTTACTACTGTTGTCGTTTGACTGAATCATATGGCATTATGTTTGGACAGAGGCTCTTGTGCTGCCTTCAGTAATTATCAGTAGCATTTATGAATGTGCGAAAGAATGGGAAAAGCAGATGTGAACCTGTGGGGTAAAACTTGTGTGTGGGCAGCTACATATGAGGATGATTTTCTTGAGTTTTCTAGGACATAGCCATGGGAGTAGCACCTACTTAAAAGTTATTCCCTTTCCATTTAAATCCTTTCAATTTTCCATCCTTCAAAATATTGCTTCTCCTTAAAATTTCTTCTGCTAGAATTCAGGATTTATTAGCTACATGAAGGGTGTAAAGATGAATTTTTGGTCACTTAATTACCCCTACAACTACTGGAAATATTCTCTTTCTTACATCAATTTTATACTGGAAAAATGCTAAGCAACAGTCTTACTTTTGTACAAGTAAGAAGTAAATTGGACCAGCTGTTTAGATGCTAAGATACATCTTAAGGAAAGTATATTGGAATAAATGAGGGGGTCATTAAGAGCAGCCAACATGGTTTTACCAAGGGGAACTCATGTTTGACCAGCCTTATAGCCTTCTATGAGCAAGTAACTGGGTGGATGGACGATGGCAGAGCGGTAGATGTGTTTTTTCTTGATTTCAGTAAGGCATTTGATACTGTCTCCCACAGCACCCTCATAGATAAGCTAAGGAAGTGTGGGCTTGATGATCAGGTAGTGAGGTGGATCAAGAACTGGTTGAAAGGAAGAAGGCAGAGAGTTGTGGTCAATGGGGCAGAATCTAGCTGGAGGTCTGTGACTAGTGGAGTCCCTCAGGGCTTGGTGCTGGGACCAGTGCTGTTTAATATTTTCATCAAGGACCTGGATGAGGGAACTGAGTGTACCCTCAGCAAGTTTGCTGATGATACTAAACTGGGAGGAGTGGCTGACACACCAGAGGGCTGTGCTGCCATTCAGCGAGACCTGGGCAGGCTGGAAAGCTGGGCAGGGAGAAACTTGATGAAGTTCAACAAGGGCAAGTGTAGAGTCTTGCATCTGGGGAAGAACAACCCCATGTACCAGTACAGGTTGGGGGCTGACCTGCTGGGCTGTAGTGAAGGGGAAAGGGACCTGGGGGTCCTGGTGGATAGGAGGATGGCCATGAGCCAGCAATGTGCCCTTGTGGCCAAGAAGGCCAATGGCATCCTAGGGTGCATTAGAAAGGGTGTGGTTAGATGGTCAAGAGAGGTTCTCCTCCCCCTCTACTCTGCCTTGGTGAGGCTGCATCTGGAATATTGTGTCCAGTTCTGGGCCCCTCAGTTCAAGAAGGACAGGGAATTGCTTGAAAGAGTCCAGCGCAGAGCCACAAAGATGATTAAGGGAGCGGAACATCTCCCGTATGAGGAGAGGCTGAGGGAGCTGCGACTCTTCAGCTTGGAGGAGAGGAGACTGAGGGGTGACCTCATCAATGTTTACAAATATGTGAAGGGTGAGTGTCAGGATGATGGAGCTAGGTTTTTTTCATTGATGTCCAGTGATAGGACAAGGGGCAATGGGTATAAACTGGAGCATAGGAGGTTCCATGTGAACATCAGGAAAAATTTCTTTACTGTGAGAGTGACAGAGCACTGGAACAGGTTGCCCAGGGGGGTTGTGGAGTCTCCTACATTGGAGATATTCAAGGCCCGCCTGGACAAGTTCCTGTGTGATGTACTCTAGATTACCCTGCTCTTGCAGGGGGGTTGGACTAGATGGTCTTTTGAGGTCCCTTCCAACCCTTGGGATTCTGTGATTCTGTGAAAGGGAAAGGTGTTTAATAAGAGGGGGTGCACTTAATAGAAAGAGCATTTAGAGACCCTGACTATGGCTAATGTGCATAAAAAATTCAGCCTGTCAGATCCTCACTTTTCTAATTCAGTAATCTAAATAATTTATTTGACATTTTAGCTCAAGATGACCTTTCTTGGGAAAAAATTACTGTTTTAAACTTTTAGCAAGTACAACCACTGCAGAGGATTGCTGTTGAAGTCTGCATTTTCCCAGATGAGTAAAGGTTAATCTTGTACAGCTCAAACAAATTTCTAATCTTTTTAAACAAGTTCACAAAAAGTCATTTAATTTTTTTAATATAATTTCAATTATATTGCAATATTTGTGTTAAATGAGCTTCCTCCCCACCTCCTCTTTTATTTCTGTTGCTCAGAAACCATTTCCCATGTGTTCAGATGGATTTAGGCAAAGAACTTGTTTTCCATGAGTAAAGGTACCATTCTACCAAATGTTATTTATAAGGAAAGTTCTATAAATCAAGTGAAAATACATGGTAGATTAATAGGTGAGTAGGTTAAAACAGCCACTAGTGATAGCAAGAAAATGACTGTCCAGACATCCACAGTTCCCAGATTGGTCACTTGAATCAAGTAATCAGCCTCAGAGCTATGGCACAAAAAATGGTCATGTCTGTCCCTGGATTCCCTTCTTCTAGCTAAACAATCCCATATTTTGCAGAGGGCATTTCCATGGTTCTACTAAAGGACATTTAGTGTAATTTTACTTTGCTATTTCTGATAATTTATCTAACTTTCCGACAGGTCACTTAAAATATCTTTCAATGTAAGGATTAATATACCCCCAATTGTACATAATAAAGGCTATAATTCTCTCAGGGTATTCAGGTGACTTTATAGGGGTACATTATTTATTATTGAAAATGTTAATTTGCTAGAATGGCTGAAACATCACAAAAGCTTCAGTCTGTGCCAAAAGCTGCAGTACAGCTGCCAGCTATGAGAGGACGTAGATAATGAACTATCAAAGAAATAGATGACCAGCCGTACTTAAGCCACCCATGAGATAAAAATGCAGAGTCTAGTGTTGTCTTCAAATTGGATTTTTCTCCCCATGTTATTGTTTCCCACTTATTTGAATAATTTTTGTGGTTCCAGATCATCGTATTCCTCGTATTGGCATGCCACTCGAAGAACTTCAGTGTAGTCAGTGTAAAGCCAGGGTAACTTTGATGTCAGAGGAGAAGCAGTGCACTCAGCTCTGCTGTGGTATTCTCTCCTCATGCCTCTGCTGATGTCAGTTAGTGCTTTCTTTTCTGACATAACAATGAGGTTTCAATCTGATCCACCTGCAAATACCAGTCAAAAAGTGCTACAAAAATAGGGAGCGAAATGATCAGTGAGGCTTATGCTCCTAAAGCATTTTGACAGTTTTAATATCCAACGTAAGTGTAATCAGCCTCTTAAAGGCTTTCAGTATTATTAACTCTTAATTAACAGTGGTTGGATTATCTACCTTGAAGATTGTGTTAGAATTGCAGACACAAAGCAGTTTGCAGGATTTTATTAGATCAGGTGTGATACTATGTGGAAAACTCTGTATTATTTCCAGGGGCAGCTTGTCACTAGAAGTGGTATTGCTGTTCTTGTACCACACAAGGTTAAAACTAGTGAACTCTTCTCCTCTTGGAACCAAGCTGAAGTGTGGAAATCCTGCCTGCCTTGCTCTGCCCCGCAGTCCAATAACTGGAAGCACTGAGCAAAACCACACCAACACAGTACAGGGTGAGTTTGTAAAAGCTTTAGCTGACCCATTAACAATTAGAACACTGCACGTGCATATGTTGCAGTTGCTCCATTAACCAGTAAAATGGAGACTGGACTCATGTGGGAATTACCCATATTTATGCCCACTGGCTACTTTAAGGCATTCAAGTTTGCAGATGATGACCTAGAGTTACTGGATAGGCAGTGTTTTATGCATTGCTTGTATTTTTCTTTCTGACAGGCTTTTTGCAGCTCTCATCCTTCCCAAGCAGATGACCAGAAAGCATAGCCTTGTGCAGAGAAACACTACGGGGCTGTAGTTTGTGCAGTTAATGAAGCGGTATACTGCACCGTATTCATGAGATGCAGATGGTTTTCACTTTATGCAAAAACGGAAAGTGTCATGGCAAAATAGGAGTAGTAAAGCTCACAATGGTATTGGACAACGATCGCTGTTAAACTTCTCCAATAGAGAAAATCTTCTGTTTTGTAGTTCTTTATTGTACAAATACCAGAAGCAAAGATGTTACAAAATACTGCTTTTGGTACTTCAATTTTTATTATTCAGTCTGAAAACTGTTAAAAAGGGGTTTGAGTAAATTAAATTGGACTAATAAGATTAAATTGAGAATTCAAAACTGGACATGTTGAAAATGTGAACTATTAGTAATAGGAAAAAATGCTTTCAGCACTGTATTGGGTAAAGCTAACAAAAGGGAATTGTGAGCAGTAAGCTGCATATACTGCCATATGAATTTTATTGCTATTTGGCATGATTGCAGAGTTAGTGGCTGTAAGAGAAAGCCCTGGTATACCAGCATTGGGGTGAGGGGAATCCTGCTCCCTTGCCAAATATGGCCTGAAGGTAATGTCATTGGTTACTAGCTACTAGTCCTGATTACTTGTCCTGTTAACCTTGTACTAGTTCTACATTTTCATTTCTACTTGTACCCTAAAGAAGTATGAGCTATCTTAGATGAGAAGCAGAGTTTGTAGAGAGCCGTTTCTTAAGCCAATTGATAGTACTCAATTATATTGGCAGTCTCATTAAGATTTAGAATTAAGTGTCTATAACTGTACAGTGTCTTTGACAAGGCTTATCTCTGAAGTTATTTGTTCTTTACTTTTAATTTTAGAAATGTGGTTTTGACTCATGATTGAAGTATGAAGAAAATCTAGCTCTCTGTTCAGAGAATACCTTGAGAAGGGAGGGACTACTCAATTTTTCTCTAAGCTCTGACAGGGGTTTTTGTTATGTAAATTGATGTCCTGTAGCCTATAGGCTGACAACTGTCAGATCTTAATGACTTCTAAGTAACTTGAGTCTGGATTTGATTTAGTAAACTAAAGATGAAACATTTGTTCCTCCCATTAATTGTTCTCTGTAACATCTAGATTTTCTGTTTTGCAAACCTGTTGCTGTTGCATACAGTACTGAGCCTCTGGGAATGTCATCATGATGAAATGGTGATGAAATTATGTTTAAACCTTGATTTCATTCTCATTACGCAAATTACATGTCTCAAAACTGTCTAACTATCAGTTATAAGCTTGCCTGGTGCTCACACAACTTTTCCTGAAAGATGTTTCTAAACATTTTTTTCCAAATTTATTTTCTTTACCCTTATTTATTTCCTATGCATCAGTGATGTCCATGAATTAAGTAACAATGTCTTAGGGCTTTGCTAGTGATGTGGCAAATGGTGATGTTTGTTCTAAAGTTATTTAATAGATATCTCAGTAGTCTTCACAGGGAAATATAGGGAGAGAAAGTACTGAGGTGCAGAAGGACTGGTCTGCTCTGCTTTTGGATACTGATGCTGAAAGGCACTTCTTGGTATTCCTATCTGCAATACACTTAGCTGTGCAAACAAATTCTGTTGAGGAAAGATGGCATTATTTCCCATCTATATTTCCAACATGCAATGAAAAGACAGAATTCTTACCTGACTAAGAGTTAGTTTCCATGCAATGTTAGTCCCCTTTCCCTTTCTTAAAGTGGTTAATTAGAAATGCTGGTAAAGCCATTTGTCAATCCAATGGAGTAAGAAGAAAATAGTATCAGGTGGTATGTGACCTCATGAGAAGGAAGCTAGCAAGTCTCTTTCTTCTTAAACTTTGCCTGTGCTTTTAGATCATTCAGAACAAATGAAATTTGTAGGAATTTGTCTCACCCATTGAACTCCTGATGTGAATGTAGTTTTCTCCTTTGGCTTTATCTGCACAGCAGGGCAGGGTACAGTCCTGATTATAACAGGGGCACCGTGTATTTCTGAACATCCATGAAGATCTCTATTGTTCTTTAGGTGTAGGGCAGGGATATGACCTTACATTTGAGGGCAGTATAGCACTCGAAGGTCTGACATGAAGAACAGTAGAATTTGCACAATAGATTGCTATCTGCTGCTCTCCAGTTCATTTGGTTAAGGTCAAGAAGCTGCTTGTAAACACACAGTATGATTTTCTAAAAAGGCTTCTTGTTCTTTATCCCACTGAGTGGCACTGTGACACATCAAGGTCAACCTTAGTGACCATTAAACGAGCAGCTACTTAAGATGGTGAAAGGCAAAACTGGCTTCCAGATGCAGCTGGGAATGGGTTAGAACCAAGAACTCTGAGCACTCCTGATGTCAAGGAAACACAAGGTCTTAATCAGATGCCAGATTTCAACTGTAGTTTGAGCTATGCATCGTATATCTGCATTTCTGCTTTAAACAGCTTATCAAGTTAATATTGAGTTCTGTGTTAAATCCTCTTACACAGCCCAAACCCAGCTACTTTGTTTAGGTAGCTGAAACCTTTCAGCCAATGAAGGAAAGTCAGATAGAAATAGCCAACTTAAAATATCCGAGGAAGCTTCAGAGTAAGAACCCATCTCGTTTTGGTAATGATATGGCCAGCCAACAGCCTTTTAAGCCAGATGCCTAAAATATGTTAAAGTGCTAGAGGTCTAAAGGTGGACTAAATACCCCCTAAAGCTATGTGTCATTACTTAAAAATTTTGTCTCTTTGATGTACATGAGAATCCATAGATCTGTGTTGTCCCTAAAGAAACAGGACTTCTTGAGATTTGCTGTTTCTGATCTGTGATGGATGATAACAGTTGCTATTTTTTGTATGACCGTCTTGACAACTTGAGACTGTGGCACACAAAACATTAACCTTAAGCCCTGCCCGAAACATATTTTCAAGATACTTGCACCTCTACACGCTGAGGAAGTCTCAAAAAAAGAGTTTCATATAAGAAGGCTGAGTTGCACTTCTGCATTTGAAGGAATAAAATTGGTTTGGATTTCAATCTCTTACTGGAATTACTCAAAATTAATGAGAGTGGAGTAAAGCATCATCTGAATGAAATAAAAAAAAAGAATGTGGGGATAATTAGAGATGAGAATTTAAAGTTCTCTTATCTCTACAACACATTAAAGTTCATTCCATACTGATAGCAATACTGGTAAGCTGTGTGAAATAAACCTGGTGGCCTCCATCCAATTTACACTGCCAAATAAATGCTCCTTCTTCATGGAACACATACCAATTTTAGGTACTCATTGGCATCCTTCTTGTAAATCTCATTGTGGCAGAGGACTGGAAAGGGCTGGACTGCCTAATGATACCCGGAAATGCTTCCTCCATTTCTAGCTGTCTTGATAGGAGTCTCTGTGTGTGAAAGATGCAATCAACACAGTACATAAATTTCCTTTCCCCAGGGATATTAATCTGACCATTTTCAAAGCTACTCAGCTTTTGGTCTTTTGTACAGAGTACACATCAGGCCCCGTATTCAAATATAGATGCTTTGGCTGGAAATGTTTCATTCTCTCCTGGTAATTATTTTTTTTTTCATTATTTCCCTGTCATCACTACTCCTTCTTTTTTATTTAATGAAAGATTGTGATAGGATGTATAGGTTCATGTGAAGTTAATATTGAGGCTGAAGTAAACTTCTGGCCTAAAATTCTCTTCTGAGAAACATAAGAAATAGTATCTTCACTTAGACTCAGAAGTCTGCATGGGCTTTTGTGCAATTGTAGCATATTATTCACCAATTTACTTGTAATCAGACTATTTGATCTGCTGTTTAATGGGTAGCCCAGTAGGTAAACTGCAGAGATGGAGCATTGCATTCAGACTTGTTACAACAGGTCAGGAACCAAAAAATGAGAATGATCAGAAAATTTCTATTTAACTGAAAAAGCTAGCACTCCATTGTGCTATAATTTCTAAATGTCATTAGAGCCACTTATGATGTAAAATTAACATAGCTGTCACCTACATCTAGCTGACGTTAACTCACTCCCTTTGCAGTTTACTGAGTGGGAAAGGAAATACAGGAAGATGAAAATTTTTAGACAGACTTAGCAATTGCTAAGGGAGAAAAAGAAAGAATACACACATATGTACCCACACACACTGATACCTTAATTTTCTTTCCTTCCACCACCACCCGCCCCCCATCTTTTCTTATATGGCTGCTTGATTTGAGAGATGGAATTGCTTTCAGACTATAAAGGAGCCAAAGTTTTTAACCATGACTTGCAACAAGCCAAGGACATTTCTGAAAATGCTTCAGTGGACAACTTGTGGCAACTTCCCTTGTGGGTATCTTCCCAAAACCTCATCCCTGAAGCAGCACAGGTTTGCAGTGCATTATTCCTTGGAAAAAAAAAAAAAAAAAACAAAAAACACAAACCATGAGCATATGGGGAAACCAACAAACCAACCAAAGCTTTGAGAGACATTTGGGGAAGACAGTTTCCACCTGAGGACAATAAGAGAGTGTTTTTAGACTGAAGGCATTCAGCCTATTTTCTGTTATTCAGAAAGAAACAGTAATATCTCTGGTCCCCTCTGCAAGCTTCTCATCCTCAGCATGGCGCGCCTCCCTCCCCCCACCAGCCAAACTTTGCTTAAAACAATGCATTGTGATTTGCTGTTTTATTTTATTTTTCCAGACATAAAGTGTATTGTTATTCTGTAAATGTTTTCTTGCTGTCATACTTTGCAGACGATTTTCTTCCTATTTTTGGAGGCCTGAATCTGCCTTTGGTCACACTATTTGCTCCTCTATGGTCACCTCTGAGAAGATTAACCCTTTCATTAAAAAAGCTTGGCCGGGGTCAAACTACCGCCTGGCTCTGGACTCTTACATCCCTTTGATCTCCCAGCTATGGAGAAATTATTAGCAAATTCTAAGCCTTCCCATGTGATTTGTTTTTGTAAATTTGTAGAAATTATTCCTAATCCTATTACGTGGCCGAGGGCAAACCTGCATTAAATATATGAGACTTTTTGTTATGTGGCAGATGGATAATAAAGGAATGTTGAATGCAGCCCATTCCAAGTTATGGGAATCTGGACACTTCATCAGCATTCACTTAATCCTCTGCCATGGCCTACGCCTTTGATGAATGCTCTCATTTATGACCACTGATGCCACTCACTTAATTTCAGAGAAGAAAAATAATACCTAGCTGTTAATGTGAATATTTGAGTTTATGGCTGTACAATGAATAATTGTGACATTATCAAGGGAACATCTTCTTATACATTATTCACTTGTATAGACCACATTAACCAAAGAGAGGAAACTTGCAGTTTTGCATCTTCCATCTTCTTTGGAAGGTAGACACGATGCAGACAAAAGTCAGTATCTTAACCCAAATTCTAGCTGACAGTCCGTATCAGCCCTCACTATATTTTGCTCATTGTGGTGCCAATCTTCTATCTCACCAATGACATTTTTTTAAAGAAAAAGTGGATTTCCTAGAGACTCTACCCCATGCAACTTCCATGGCTTTTTATTGAATAGGAAAATGTATCCCTCCTTCTTGCTTTAATACTGTTGCCATGTAGTATGTCTGTAAATTCAAGCTGAAAATTAAGACAGCACACAGTTCTTGCTTCTACTTTATAAAAATATGTGTCCTGTATAAATAATGCTCTTTTCATGCATTTAGGAATAAAAATTAATTCACAAATAAAAATAAAATTCATAAAATGAAATCTTCAGAGTTTCTCATTTATAAACTTTCAGCTTCCACACTCAGAATCGCAATTATTAAGGTGTGGAAAACTAACTTGTTTTCAAGAAATCTCTGTTATCTGAGGTAGGTGGGGGTGTTAAGGATGTTTGTAAGATCTCTGATCTCTCTTCAAGTTTCCTTATTTCACTGAGAGAAAATGTGAGTACATTTCTAGTGTAAGCATTATTTTTTTAATTGGAAACACTTCTGCATCTGAAAGTATATTTATTTACTTTGCTGACTATATGGCGATATTTAAGAGTAGGAGTTTGCTATGTTTTTATCCTCCTTTTCTGCAAGTGTAGCAATTTTAGTTGGTATTTAATGGTGCTAAAATTCTAAAAGTAGAACCCTGCTGTCCCTTTTGGTTTTTATGTATAAAATTCAGAGGTAAATTGAAGTTCTGATAACTCATCAGTGTGAGAAATGTGTCTGGATTTAGTAAACTGCAGTAAAAAAAAAACAACAGTTAAACATCTTTTCCTGGTGGGAGTTTTCACACACTGCAGCTAATTTGCTGAAATAAACTAGAATATTCAACAAGAGTAAAAATATGTAGTCTATTTATTTATAGTATGTTTATTGATCAGTACTTTGAAATGTAGTGTAACAGCCTATCAGGACACCCTGGAATGACTGCTCCAAAATGAATATGTATAGGGGGCCTGTGCAGAGTAGTTCCTTTAGTTATGCTCTTCCATACTGTCACCTAATTTAACACACATGCTGTATGAGCTACATACAAGCTGCTGCGTGCAAGTTTTATTCTGTATTTGCTGTATGTAGCAAGGTGCCTGTCAGAACACGGAACACTGCCAGAGTGGAAGGTTTTATTTGGAAAAGGGATTGTAATACCTTGTGTAGTGTGTCCATATAATAATAATGATCCAAGATCTATTTTTTTCTAGTAGGCAGAAATGCAAACCATTCTGTGATTGTAAAATGATATGATGATGAAAGATTACAACTTAATTGACTTCAGGGAGAGCAAGGTATGGCCTTAATTTAACATCATAATGTGCTAAGCTAAATTCTTCTCACCCGCTTGCATCTCTATGCTGATTTCAGATACTTCTGTTTTTTCCCCTGAGAATCACTAATCTAAACATTTCTGCAGAGTCAGTCACATTGTTATTTCTCTGTTAACAGAAGTGTTTGGTAAAAAAAAAAAAGGGGGAAAGAAAGGTATGGATTTACAAAAGTATATGAAAAGAATACAAAGCTTATTACCAGTGGGTCAAATGTTCCAATCCACATTTTGGTGAAAGTCTCCATAATTCCAGTCAGATATTCTGCTTGAAATAAATAGCCAAAAGTTAACTTTCACCCCTCCCACAAAATGATGACATAAACTGTAGCAGGAATTTTTTTGAAAGAAATGTAAACTGAAACCCAGAAACTAAAAGTCAAAAAGTACACATGGTGGACTTTTTATATATAGATATATACTTAGATGCTTAGATTCATTCCTTGGTGTATGTAAAGGGTAATTAAGAAAATCCAGATAGGATCAACTTTTGGAATGTCTGCAAAAAGTATGGGGTTTGAGAAACAGAGTCATGCTCTATGTTTCTCATCAGCATGATATCAATGGAAACATATAACAGTTACCTGTGGTATGGCCAGCCTACTTTGGCAGTCAACTTTGCAAAATCATCCTTTATTACTATAATAAGAATATAAAGGCTTCATTATACGTGATATATGATCAGTGTCTGGGGATTACTTGCTATAGTAGTTAAGGCTTTACTGAGCAGTCAGCTAGTTGTCAAACTCCCTGTTTGCTACTAAGTACAGATCACTCTACTATCATGCTGTTAAATGGAAAATATGCAAAACATCTTTCATAAACTATAAATTGGAGATGCTTATAAAAGAGAGCAGGGGCAGTATGAATATTTTTGTTGTTGTTATTTACTAGCATTAGGGCTGACAGCTAGGACATTCTATTTATCAGAAAGTATAGTATGGGGGGGTTACATTCTTTTTACAAGCTAGTTGACACAGACTGGCAGGTTGTTCAGTGAGTTTTTCCTTACGTTTTTAAAGCTCCTCTTACATGGCCTTGTAGAATAATTTTAAATGGGTCTAAACAAAGCCCTCCCTGAATTTAATATTACTGTAAAACAATGCATTCTTTTCATATCTGGGATGGGAAGGTAATGAAAGCACACTGATCATGTGGCTACAATCTTGCAATCAGAGGAGCTTGCTTGACTATAGAGCATAAGAAGAAGGAAGAGTAAGCTGCACAGCCAAGAGAAATCCAAGGCACTGACTATTTAATACTGAGCATTGAAAGCAAAGCAAAAATGGCCCCTTGCCCACCACCGCAGGTTTTGTGAGTGCAGAGTAATCCCCCAAGCCCAGAGACTAAAAAAATGCTGCTATTGGAAAGCAAGACACACATCTTCTTTTTCATGAGTCTGCTTTTCAGTGTGATTGTCTTTGAAGCATACAGCATATATCACACATGATAAATTATACTTTGCTATAATGTTGCCTTGCTAAAATATGCTAAGAAAGCTCTGAGCAGTATTTACAAATAGTTTAAATGTCACAACAATACACCCACCACTCAGGCTTCCACTGATTTTACTGTAATAAGAGTTGTAATAAAGGATACCACTTTTAAGTATTATAAAAAATAGTCTTTATAAAGAAAGGTAATTGGGAGAAAATTCCCTAACATATGTATCAAAATAATTTTGCAGATTCTGCAATCACAGCTGCCAGAAAAAGCAACCAGAATCTCTCCTGTTTAAGAGGAATCATCTAGGTCTGTGCTGTTGTTGCTTATCTTTCTTTTTGTCCCATGTAAGTAGTTAATTTACTCATCAAGCTCAAAACTCAGCTGCTAACATTCTAAAAAAACAAAAACAAAAAAAAAAAAAAAAAAAAAAAAAAAAAAAAAAAAAAAAAAAAAAAAACAAAAAAAAAAAAAAAAACCCCAAAGGCTATAAACTAATTTTGAATTGTTCTGTTGGGAAGAACAGCAGCCTTTCACTATTCAGGAATATTCAGGATAAGCTTCACTCCTGTACACCAAGCGGTAAATTCTGCTGCCTGTTACATGACTGTAAAGCTGGTGTAATTCCACTGCCACTGAAGGAAGCCATTCAAATTTACATCAGTTCAACAGAAGGAAGAACCAGACCTTCCCCTGAGCATTTGAAAATCATTCCAATATATTAATGAATACTTCTCTTCCATGCAACTTTATGTTTTTAATATCTTCCTTAGGGAAGGTAAAGTAATTCAAAAACAGGCTAAGCCTTTTTTTTCCTACCCACCTTTATCTTTATTTGTTATTTTTAATGGAGTGTGGAATATGCCTGCTATATTTGTCAGTCACAAGGGTCTGTTTCACCCAGTGGCACCAATGAGTGACATGGAGGTGAATTTAGCTTAGCTTTGTTCTAGCGGGTTACTGTAGCTGTTGATCCACACCACTTAGGTCTTGACAGAAACATAATCATGTTATATGGGTATATACAAAAGAAGTAGTTAAAGTATATTAGAAAACATATACACTGAAGTGGATTATTTTTTTCAGTCTAAGAAAGCAAGGCACAAGCTGAAGGATGTTCTCTAGTTGGAGCTTGCTAATATTTGGTTAACTAAAGGGAAATATGGTGTCATCTAGAGAACTTGTGCTCCACCTCCCAAACACATTGTCCTGTTTTCTGATAAAATGGATCTATAGATTCAGTGACTTCTTGAACCCTTTCTCTCAGGCTGAAGGTAGTGCATGTGAAAAGAAAAGCCTAAACACCCAGACCACACCAGTGTCAGGATCTCAAGTCTGACACTGCCAACAGGCGTTACATTCTAGCTGCATTTTTAACATAGCAACTGGGGATAACATAGTCAGGTGAAATCTAAACTCATTTACCCCACCATCAAAATTCTTCCAAAGACCAATCTGCGTATTCATATTGATAGCAATGCTTAGACCTGCCACCCTCCTACTGTGAAACTCATATATCTATGCAGAGCTTCCATTATTTATTTTTTTTTTTCCTGGAGAAAGCAAGCAAAGTCTTATAATGCATATTTTGTTGTACCAATTCGGTGTACAAGCAGGTTTACATGCAGCTAGCAGAATTTTCAGAAGGAAATAGCTCTTACACTTAGCAGGAAGAGCAGCTTTCCAACAAAGCAAGCTGGGATAGAAGGGAACTTTTGGGTTCCTGTTTAGTATTAAATTTTCAGTCTTGATGTGATTGTATTATTTTATCTCTGTGAATTTAGCGCATTTGATATATGGTTATAGCCTAATAAATGTAACAATAAATATCACATTTGTATTCAATTTCAGAGATCTCTTCCCTCCCTCATACC
This sequence comes from Pezoporus occidentalis, assembly GCF_034315485.1. Taxonomy (NCBI): domain Eukaryota; kingdom Metazoa; phylum Chordata; class Aves; order Psittaciformes; family Psittacidae; genus Pezoporus; species Pezoporus occidentalis. Next base: position 5,676,452 of record NW_026913964.1, on the reverse strand, counting down.
AGCAGCAATGGGTGTGATCTCATAAGGGTCTGACTGTAAATAATCTGGTTAAATACAAGGTTACTGATGCACTGACAATATAGAAAGTCACAGAGACTGTGGTAAGATTCAAGCCCCCAGATGTGTTCCTTGCCTCAGTCGAAGCAGATGTATTTGATTTTGAAAAAGCAATGCATAATCTATTTTTGTTTGTTCAATAAAGCAACTGTATATTTACCATATCTTTAGGGATTACTTTTTATTGTTTTCAAGGAAATAATTTCAATGCTTACAAATTGTTGGATGACATTCCCTTGTACATTTTTAAATATGATATGCAGGGAAAATATTTCTAGTTCTAATCTTTTTATTTAGAATAGGAAAGCTGAGTGTAATCCAGGAGATGAAATATGATATCTTTATTAAAGTGGCACATGCTAGCTCTATTACACTTACAGGTCTGCCAGTATATCCATTAAGGAATCCATTTTTCAGACTTTTAACATTTGTCTGTATTCATGCTGGAGCGAAACTTGGCACTCGGGTTTATAGCCCAGGAGCAATTTGTGCTGCTATTTACAAATGTCTCTTGGTATTCATTTAAAAAAATGTTTTTTTATTAAATGCCTGAAAACCATTTGGTTATTTAAAATGCAAATGGGAATGATATTAAAAGGAACACTGTTGGTTGATCGCATTGAACCATTTTGGAATATGCTGAAAGTTAGGAGATGGAGCATTTCTCGAGATTAGTGATCTCGTCTGTCCTTGAGAGAGCTGTTTCTGTTTATCATTTAGCTAATAAATGCTTTAAGAATTACATATGCCTTCATTTGCTCATTGTAATGCTCCAAAGGTCCTTATACTCAGGTAACTAGCAAGTTTTGTAATAAACACCCTGAGCATGGATTTATATAATTCAGCTTTTTATTTCAATACTAAATCTATTAATAATCTGTCATCACAACATAGTGCTATTTACTTTAGTTATTTTAGTCTTTTTCTTAAAATAAGTAGTTCTACCCAAGTATGCCATTTTATCTTGGCAAAATGTGCTGGAGAAAAGGTAGCACATCCAGCTTAAGTCCAGCCACATCTTTCACTGTCTCACTGTTTGAATGCAAATTTACAGGCATTTAATGGAAATACATGTTTGCTTCTTTGTTTATACATTATCATTTTCTATCTGTTCTTTAGATAAAAGTTCTGTTCTTCTGAAATGAAAAAATTATCACCATTTTCTTCAGAAAATAAAGGGCTTTATCCTCAACTGATGTAAGTCAACAGCTCTGTTGACTGTTCTGTTTTACATCAACTGAGAGATTTCTCTGGATTTATAATGCATAAAAAGTTCTTATAATTTGAGAAAAGTTGGAAACATATCACCTATAACCAAACCTCGTCATAAATAAATCTATTCCTATTTCTTTGTTCAAGCTCCTTTTTTTAAAAAAAATAAATAAACTTAAGATGATTAATATAAATTTAGTAATTCCTAATCAGACTGGGTTTCTTAATTTTGTGTAAATTACTGTTGTCTGAGCTGAAAGCACTGAAGAAACTGTTACAAGGAAAAGAAATCCAAAGTCAAACATTCCTTATAGCTTCAGGTCATTTCAGATTTTAGTAGTTTAGAAAAGCCCCATCAAGCTCCATTTAGACTTTAGGAACAATTCTTTAAAGCAGTTCTGTAAACAAAATGATTCATAGCGTAGATTTTTTGCTCAATTTTGTAGTTACTGCTCCTCCGCTGTGAAAGGTGTATAGGGTGTTTTTCAAGACTGTACTTTCCACTTCTGCAAACCTAATTTTCAGTCTTGGGTTCTGAAAAATCAGAGGCTATTTAGAATACAATAAAGAATAAAAATGTGATCAATTGTAGGAAGTATTTCTGTGAAGTCTGAACAAAGTGGGAATCTGAATTGCAGCCCCAAGTATTTAAATGAGCTATTACAAAAGGAGTGCTAGGAACCATTATATTGCATGATTTCTCGTGAATAATAGAAATGCTGTCTATCAGATATTTTTACTTAAATGGAATCAATGTTTGAGAAGGATGGTTCATCCATAGTAACCTTTCACGCCACTACTATGGTATTGTTATAACTTCACCTATTAAAAATAGGCTTTGAAGCTATTAAAAATACTCTAAAACTTAGAAAGAAGTGTAGTTTTAACATACATTAGTATCTCTGTCTTTTAGTAGTGTGTCATTTATGCTTAATGACATCCATGTAGAATTTCAGCATTCATATAGCTGAAAATGCCTGTCATATACAAACAACATTATGGCACTTTTTGCCTATAGTAGTGCTATTATTTAAAGGTGTGCTTTTATACTGCTCAAGTAAGTTTTTAAGGATAAATGTGCCTACATCATATACTAGTTCTGGGGCTTGTAAATGGATTACTTGCTGTTAATAAGGTGAGTAGGCTTTCATTGCTAGTTATGATGGTCCCAATCCTGTATCACGGAAGTAGAATGAAGTGTCATATTTATGACTCTAATGAGAGCATAAGAAATCTCTGAGTCTCTGAGGGTTCACCAAACCTGTTCTCTTCTGGAGCTTTTTACTGGTGGGGCATGTGTGTGCACTGTAAGAGTTTGGCAGATTGGGGTTGGGTTTGCTCAGTAGTCATTTAGGAGCATGGATCTGTTCTCTGTTTGGTCTTAAACCACAAACTGACTTTAAAACATGACATGCATTCTCTGGGCTCACATACCTGGTAGATATCCTCTTCAGAAAGTAAATACTCAAATAAAAGCTTGCTGACAGAATAAAAATGTTCATTGCCATTAAAGTCTCATAATTAATTACATTTTTAAGATACTAAATAGAAAAAAAAAAGCTTGAATTTAAATGTACTGGATGCATAAGGAGTCTTGAAGCCAAAGTGAAATTTGAGAAATGGGGGATAGGTGAACATATCACATCACAAGGGAACATATCCTTTAATAATGACATCAGTTTCACATCCGCTAATGTAGTTCGAGTGCTGTAGGTTATTTAACTCCAGTGGACCAAGCTTTCAAATCCAGTTAAATAGCTCCTTGGTGTTCTTTTCGGAATGACATGGCACAGCCTTGGGAAAATGAAGCCCTTTTAATTGTGCTGACTTCTGTCACTGTTGGTATCCACCACTTCCAGGTCAGTCTTGGCGTCTGCTGTGGGAGCCCTGGTCACGATGTTAGAGAAATGTCTGGTCACAACTCGGGCCTGCAGCCAATATGCTTTGCTCTACAGGGTCTTCGATTCTTAACAGAAATTCTTGAAGTTGTGGCTCTAGCTTGACATTAAACCCTACTCCGTTTTAACAAGGAGTATTAATTGGAATACAGTTCGCCAATTCTAGGGTAATTTATTTTCATAAACCAGTGGATGATAACTCACTAGTTAGCATACAGAAAAACACTTTTGCTCTTCATTTAGATTAACTCATGTAATATGATAAAAGTGCAAGTCTGGTACTGTAAGAAATAATTTTATAACATTTGGAAGAAGATGCTGGTTGCTCAGAGAAAGTAGATGCTTCAGCTGGGATGCTGGGATTCTGATGCCAGGGCACTTGGTTAGTAAGTGAGTTACTAACTACACATGCAACAAAAGTGGTAGCTTTTAAAACCTCATTTTACCTTCAAACATTGTTACTGGTCTTTAAGCTGAACCAGGTGGGACATTTAGGTGAATAGGAGCCCTTCAGCTAACGTGCATTGTTCAACACACACGTGTGTGTTTATTTGGAAAAGAAAGTCTCTCATTTTGTTGCTGAAGAAGCCACAAAATGTCAAGATAATCTTAATTTATCCATTAAAAATGTAGGCCCATATTTAAGAGTCATCAGCAATAAAGGAAAATATACTGAATCATTTCAAGTGCATGCTAATCATTTAATGTAATAAATGGAGCAACTCTAATTATCTCCCGAGGAAATGATTTCACACTAAAACAATGAAAATGAAGAGGTTACTTTGGGAGCATTATACACAGCTGAAAATTACTCATGTGAATCTATAGGATATTTCAAATAAATAGAAAGGATTGCTTATGCCTTTTCAGTAATCATTTAATGCTATGAGAGAAATATTAAACGATGGTAAAGATATTTAGTAATTTGCAGTCAGCCAGAAAGGCTTTCACAGGTACTGTTATACAACCAAGTGCTGTTCCTTTCCCCTGAGACACTGGTTAGCAAGGATCTATGTCATAACTGCAGGTTCATAATGCAGAATACTTGAACAGTCGATAAAAAAAAAAAAAAAAAAAGAAAAAGTGTATTTTTTTTATTTTGTATTTGTTAATTTCAGTCTGCATTACAATTTATAGATTTGCAGTCGATAATATCTGTGAGCCTTCCCTTGAGATCTCTGGGATTATTTTTAAAAGGATAAATAAAAATCTTTCTGATAATTTCTTTCCCCTCCAAAGTGTTTTTTAAATCCCATGAAAGATTATTTTGGAAATTCAGAACATTTCCAGCCAACAAAGAAGAAAATGAAAAGCAAACTTTTGAATAAGACGTACAAATTTCTCAGGGAGTGGGGTTAAAATTGAGTTTAATGATTCAGTCCGTTCCCTCCAAGGGAACTGATTTCACTGCAAGCTAAAATGTTTTGTTAAATTATGTACTTCAGTTGCTTGGGTGTTATGTCTCTCTTGGAGAAGCACATGAAATGAGCACTATCCTCCTAGGCATTTTAAAAACACATCCACATTAAATAGAATATATATACAATGGTTGAGCATACAGTCTTTTTAAACTAGATAACAAAATGATTTTGACTTGTTTTAAAATCTTTTTTCTTGAATAGTTTTAAAGCTAAGATTAAAAGATAGGTAATGTGGACTGAAAATTTTCCCCCTTGCTTTCAGATTCTTAGAGAATAGCACATTATAGGTACTTTCCTTTGTGCAAGAGCCACATCAAGTGCCAGAAAAAAATACATCTGTTTTGGCTACATATATAACAGCAGGCTTTCCAGAACCATCAATTTGTTGTTACTAATATATCAAGTGCAGTTTATTTAAAATGTTTATCCGTTCCACTGCCATGCTACTACAGATACTATTAGCTTATACTTATTACTAAAATTGGGTAAGACAAGAGGGAATGCAGCTCTCCTACGTAGTAAGGGATATGACCTAGTTCAAGACAAATTAATGCGCAGTGATTCTAAAAGCTCAAACAGACAACTGCAACTCTTTGAAGGTCTGCATTTATTCTGCAGCTGACATGAGTATTTCACAAGGGACTAGACAATTGTTTTTTATTGTACAATTACCATTCATCATGTACAAGAAAACAATTGTTATCAGGTATGAACTTAATTGGAATCAACTGTAGAAACTTTACAGGAATTTACCAAAATGTCTGCCATTCAGAGCTGGCTTACCATAATATTCTCTATGGAATAGTTGACCACAGGATTCTCATTCACAAACAGCCAGGTTAAACAGTTAAATGCTAGCAAATCCTGCATAGCCCTGTGGGAAATTTCACTTTAATCCTGAACTTATAAGAGGACAATCAAAGCCCAAAGCCTGGGTAACAAATCTGATCCTCTGTTGCAATCTGCATCCTCATGGGAAGGAGAGAGATGCTCCCTGTACAAGCCTGAGATGGATAAATACCTAAATGATGAGATAGATAGGGAATGCAGAAGAAGCGTCTGGCTTCAGCCATTCGCTTCCAATTTCACATTACATTGTGAAAGGCAATTCTTGTGCAGCTTGGGAACAGCCAGTCCTGATTACTATAAGTTGAAGTGTGGCTTAAGGAATGATTAATGACAGTGTCAGGAGAAAACAAAGCACAATGAGAGTTATCTCTAATCCACCTGCTTGCAGATGCTATAGTAAGGGAATGAAAATGGCCCCGGCGAGCCCTGATAATAAAAAAATCAAAATAGAAAGGTGCAAAGCTGTAGATATGTATTAATCTGATATATAAAAACTAGGTCTTAGCTTGAATAAAGCATTAGGCATGAATGAAGCCCCATAGGTGATAGATATTAGAGCATAGTGGACTTCACATTGTCTGTATTTTTTAAATCAAACAGAACTGTTCCCTTCAGTATTGCCTTTGACATTAATAGGTTGGTATTTGAAAAGTCACAGTTCACTAGATGAGCAGGCTTGTGAGTTCAAGCTCATTAAACAAAACCTCTTTTTGTTGCTGTTTGAAAACGTGACGCCATACCCCCACCTTGTGGCGTGGCGGTGGGGAAGCCCGCGGAGGAGAGAGCAGCTGCTCCCGCTTCCACACAAACCACAGGCACATAAAGCCTAATTGTAAGATACCCTTTCTTTTTGAAATGCAAAGAGCTCACGAGCTCCTTCAGCGAGCAAAATAATACATCTGAAAGACGGCTAGCCCGTTTCAGAGGATTCTCCTTTAGTTTTCCAGCCAGTCCAGGTAGCTTTGCTCTGATTCAGGACTGCAGCTATTGCAGAAGGGGGTCAGTGATCACAGCTATGACTAAATATGCACATTATGGTAGTTTCCTTCAACTGGATTGCAGCTGCTCAGCTTCTCTCCACTCTTTTTCTATCCATCTTCCTAAACTTCGTGTCTGCTGGGAAATCTTGCACAAGCGGCGTAGTGAGCTGAGACCTGGGAAGATTCATGACATGATGCTCGGTGCTCGGTGTTGTTCATCAGGCAGGGTACATCTCTCCAGATGCGTAACAGTGATGGTCTGCTGTTTGATACAAATTACAGTGTTCACATGTGAACTACTTGCTTGCTTTGCAGGTTTCATCTGCTGAAAAGTAGTAGATTTTGCATCGTTCTACAAAGAACGCCACTGTGTCTGTTCACGAGGTAGAATTGCTCCAGTTCAAGGCACACTGTAAGGTTTCCTAAAACACCAAAGGTGCCCAGGGACCTAAACCTTTTTTACTTACACTGGGACATAGGTTCCCACTGTGTCACCAAGGATACCTTGAACATTTTTACCATCACCATGCAAGTCAGGGACTCTAGACTGAAAGACAATATTTCCTGAGACCTGCTTCTGCACCAGATTTAAAGCTATTGCCTCTGGTTGCCAAGAGGGAGGGAATTATTTGGCCCCACTGAATTCAAAAACAAAAGTCTCATTGATTTAACTGGGTCAGGATTTCATCCCAATGGATTTTCCCTCCTCCTTTTTCTTACTATGACCAGCAACAAGTTAAATGTTAATTTATATTTCATGGAAGTATTTTAATATTGAAAAATCTAATGAAGATTTAGCACTCAGTTTTTAATGAGGCTGACATAACTGTCGAAAGAAAGCAAATACATTATTTTAATTAACATCAATTCATAAGTGCTCCTGATTTATATATTAAACAAAAAAGAAAGTCTCTTGTCATACACTACAATTTATTCTGTATTCAACCATCATTTACTCAGAATTTTTTTTTTTTTCCATGTGACGGGTATGATGGAAGCTGCCATGTAGAATTGTACAGCTGCTGCATATGCTATAAGTACTGTGATCACATCACCCTTATTTTCTGATGACGCGCCTCAAATCAATTCTATCTGTGTGTCTTTGTCTCCACCTGACATCTCCTGCTATCATAATAATCATGCTGTATGGTTTAAAGCTTAAAGCTTCTGTATACTTGCATTTTCTTAATAACACTGGGGAGCCAGCCAAACAGGTATATTGTTACAGGCAGCAAAGGGTCTCTGTTAAAAAATTTTTGATCAAGGCACTGAAACCAACAAAATTCAGGTGTGGTATAGCTGCAGTTTTGATTAGTCCATTTTATAATATGACAAAAAGGAAAAAAAAAAAATCTGAATATATGTTTGGGTCCTGATCTCTTTTCCAGGCATTAGGGTCTGGGGATATTTATTCAAGCAAAAATTTGGAGTGGAACAGAACATAGGTTATGAATGCATTTGGAAATGTTTTTACCTCTGTAACAGAGCAGAACAGGGAAATAATTTAACCAAGAGAAAGTAGTGTTGTAAATACGATGTTTTACGTAGCCGTGAAAGGTGTTTAGTGAAAATTTGAAAAGTAATGATGTGTCAGCATCAGTAGATGGACATTTCACCATGAAGATGCGATAGGTTGAAGATCACTTTCAGATAAATGCGAAAACGTTTAAGGTTTAAATTCTGTGCTACCATCACAGCATTGAAAACATGAAGGTAGCATTGTGAAATGGTTGTCTGAGATGCTTTTATACCTGTCTGACACTCCTCCCTGCTTCTCTGTTTTCCTCTTCTTTCCAATCAAATGTTTCATTCCCTTCAACCTCATCTTCTCTTGATCCTGAGCAGCCCTCAGGAACCCAAAAGGTTTCCTTTAAAAGATTGCACAGAGTTTTCAAATGTCTCCTCACAAGCATGCTACCTTTGGATGATATTCTGGTCTCGATGCATGCTCTATTTTAAGTCTGTCTTCCCTCTTTCTTTACAACGTGTGCACCCAGGGATTTTCAAGCAGGATTCTGTTCTGAATGTACAGTTCCTGAAAAACATTGAATCCTCGCATCACACCCTGTAAGATCTGAAGGCAGCAGCAATCTCAGCAGAGATTTACAGGCTATCACACAATGTATTTTACCAGAAGCTCAGAATCCTGTTACGTGGTGTTGAAGGCAAGGGATGAGAAAAAGTAGAGGATTAAAAGATCAAACTCCTAAAAAGGGGGCTTGGATTGATTTTGGACACCTGATGGAGATTTAAACTCCCTCTTTCCAAGCTGTTCCTGTGCAAGCAGATTCATCTCTGAGCTGATAGAAGTGACGTCTTCTTTTATTCAGAAAGCTCCTTAACCAGTTATTCCAAAGGATTCTGCATGAGCGCTCTTTCTGGCCAAAATTCATTCCACCATCCAAAGTCAGAAACCAGCCAAAAGCAAGAATGAATAATTTACAAAAGTCAGCTGGCCTGGTTCTTGCAAAATCAAACTAAAATCTTGGCTCCAACACTCCTTTAAGTTCCTAGATCCAAAGCTGAGCCCTGCAGGTCAAAACTATTCCTATATCTGTATTGCATATCTGCCTAAATTACCTGTCTTCTAGTGGATGTGGACCTTGGGTAAAGTGCTCTTTTTCCACTCACTTCCTGTCCCTAAGTCATGTATTGCTGTTGATTCAATCATAGTTATTTGTGATAATATGCTTAGAAAGTAGGTGAAATTTGCATGTCGCCTGCAGAGGACACTTGGATAGCGCCTGGTGGGGGATTTAAAATAGAGTATGTTAAAATAGAGCTACACTCACTTCCTGTAAAAGAAAGTAGCACCCAAATTACTTTCTTGTGTGTAATTATGGAGGCTTCGTTGGAGTTACCCTGCATAAAGGGATGCTGCCACGTAGCAGTTTCATAGTAAGCCACTGACTCCCTGATGTTTCTGCTATAGGGACCATTCTGAGACAGGAGATAATACAGTGCCTCACTTTTGGTTAAAAATCCTAGCAGCTGATGTGAGATAATGCTAAGATCCCTATTGAAATTGCATGCTTAGGGCTGTTATAAAAGCCTGAATATATTTTCAGTATATTGCATAGCAAATTTTAAGCTGTCTCATTTGACATAAGCTAACCTACAGGAAAATAGTGATATATCAAGTTCAGTTGTATTTACATTAATTAACTATAATTCCAGCCATTTATGTGAATGACACTCCTGCTGTGACAATATAAAACAATAATAAAGAGCCATGCAAATGTTCGGAAATGGGATCACTCAGCTTTCAGTAGGTGTCGAAACTCAGTGTACTTCAATTCTAATTTGAGTACTTGTTCTTTGTAGTTTGAAGTTGCATGGGTGACTTTGTGACAAAGTATCTGCTACTGCAGTACAGTGTTCAGAATTCCTGTGGCAAACCCCCAACACCAACAGCTGGTCCATATGCAGTTTATGATAGACTGAATGCATGATTTTCTTTAGCAGTACGTCTGCAACGTGTACAGCAGTCATCAATGAAATGTCAGTATAAGGCCTGGTATCCTCTTCAAGGGAATCACCTACACCAGTATAAACACATTTATGTTGATAACTTAGTCAGTGCTGTAATGCTCTAGACCTTTTTCTGTTCAGAACATTTAAAAGAAACTGCGTTTTTATGGAGTGAATTGAGGTGTATAGTCTGGAAAAGAAGCAGAAACACAACATGAGGGTAGCTCAGATGCACTTAGCATCTGCAAACAAAAATCAGCGTTCACTCAGATAAATGGATTTCCATGTGATATTCATTCCTTGTCTCTTTGTTAATCATGAAGCTTTTTCTCCATTCTTTTTTTCCTCTTCTTTCTAAAGCTAGTGGTAGATCTGCTCCTGGCAGTATGTTATGTTCAACCATTAGTTTATTTTTTAAGACTAAGAAGAGATATTTCTACATTATAAATTATTTATAAACAGAAGAACAAAGGGAGGCTGTCAGGGCTGCTGGTACTTTGAGAAAACAACAGAAAAAAAAAAGATGAATTTATGAGGAATACAATTTTATGAAGGAAGGAGGGGGGAAACGCAACTACTAATTATTAACATTCATCTGCAGACAAATCCTGAAAGAATAGGATTAGAGGGATACATTTACATCTGTCTGTCACAAAAAGAAATCTCATTAAAGGTTTACTAGACTGTCACAAAACTTCTAATGTTAAACTTGATGGTCTCATGGGGGAGAGGAATATCTCACTTTCAGTCCATTCAACACAATGATATTAAAATACAGTAAAAAAAGCAAATAAGAAGCCACTTGCATTTTTAGTAAGAGCTCCAGCTGAATCTTCTTATGACACGAAGGTTCATATTCCATGGAAAAAGTTTTACATGCCAGTACAAGCTTCAGTAGTTTCTATTTACACAGCCATGTGTACTTTGAGAGATGCCACGACTGCCACAGCAATCACTTTGTGATAGCATTCATCATCTGGACACTTCTTTTCATCTATAAAAAGAAATCTGCAATAGGTTGCTTTGACAATTCAAGATGCTGAGCCACAGTTTCTCTGCTTTAAAGAAGCAGACATTAAGGTTAAATACATTAAAAGTGCACAAAAATAAACATTCTGTGTGTGTACAATATGTTGACAATAGCAAAACTTCAATCTACTGTAGTTTTTGATCAAAGACCTGAATCTGTGGAAAAGAAATTCTGAATTTCTGGAAAAGAAATTCTGAATCTAGCTAAAGCTGTCATTTTATTTTTCATAGCACACTAATTTATATTGGATGCACATCACTAAGGAAAAATCTAGAACACCTTTTATATTGCTTGAGCCACTGTATGTGGCTGTATTAGTAAGGTATTCAGACAGATACTCTTAGGCCCATACATATTTTTTGTAGAACTGTATTCTAGTTTATTGTATTGCAGTTTATACACTGGATTGATTAACATATGCAGTGGCTTGCAAAGGTGAAAGTTTTCTTCTTGAATATTTTGTCAGAGGTAAGCAAAATTTGAAAAGAAAAACCTCAAAGGTTCCACTAGACCTGTCCCTCGCCATGTAAAGACAGTCCTCTGCAGTGTACAAACCCAAGCCAGGTTAAACCTCTGGGACTCAGCTGTTCCAGTTAGTAAGGATTTTTTTTCAAGTTTTGGGTCAGAGTCAAAGGAAACCAGGAGCTGTAATCTTTGATTTTCCACTCGTTTATTTTTCTGAGTCCAGAATGGAGGCTATTCTCCAGTCTATATTTTAAAACCTGACTGGTGATTACTGGTGTCTACTTTTACAAGCAAAAGTTGAGACAGCATAAAAAGGCCTGATTTGAAGAGGCTAGTTCCCAAGGTCTGCTTAAGTTTCAGCTCTCTAGGTCTCTCAGCTTGGGCACCCAAAACAGATGCAGCCAAATGTAGGCCCATATGTTTGAGCATGTTGCACCACTATATATGCACTCCCTGGCACTGTTGAAAGGCATACATTCCCTGCAACCCTCCTACGCTCCTCCCTCTGTTCTGCTCCATTTAGGTCTGTGCACATAATCTAGATTTCAGGTAACCCAAATGAAAAAGTGATTTTTACTCTAGTAGCTGAAGAACTAGGTGGTCAAGATGGGAGCCTGCACAGTAGCCCAGCTTTCAGTATGTGAATTCCTTGTGCATACCATAGTCAGTTACCTGCAAAAGGCACTGAAAATGCAAAAATGATGGTTTGCGAAACAGGAGTTGTATAATCAGTAATAACAAAATACTTAATATACCTATTTCCACATTTTCCTACACTCAGGTCTTCTTTCACTGAATGCAACTGTATAACTCACCTGAGCTGTAAAGGTAACAAAGCAAAACTATCACTGTAACTTTAGGAAATAGCTTCATACATTCTTGAATGACTTTTTAAAAAATAAACCAAAACCCATACAGCAGTGTCCAGTAGACAAACCTTTAGACACGGAAAAAGAATAACAGTAAAAATGCCCAAAAAATGTGAAATTATAAATTTAAAAAGCAACTGGACTGTTATTCCCCTTTTCTAATCACATCTTCCAGACTTCGTTGCATTCTTTTTGCAGTTCCTGTTTGGTATTTTAGGGGACAATAACCCTGGTTCAATGAAGGGTATTATTTAAGAGGGTCAAAAATATTTTCTTTCTTGTGTTCCCCATCATGCAGTACATAATCATTAGTCACATTCTAAAGAATCGAAAAAATATACAGTCATTTCATTTAATAGGGGATTAAATTTCACATCTTTACAGTTGGAAGTCTATTTTCTGTTACTCATAAGGCAGGCATAGGAAGCCAATTTAAGAAGCAAATGGTGAGAGATTTAAAAAGCTACACTAAAGCTACAGTTGAATATTTACTTTGCACCTGTTCTAATATATATACGCACATATATATGTATTAAAGGCAAGTGGAACATAAAAATCTTTGTTTCTGTTTAATTTAATTTTTTACCTGGGAATTAGACTGTTTGCATACACTGTTGCAAATACAACTGTTGCACTTGAAATATTTTCTTTATGGCTTAAAGCAATTGATTATTCAAGTGTTCTTATTTTTATATAATAGGAAAATACGTAGTATAGACAGGCAGGTAACAAAATAATGTCTGAAGCCCATCAAAGGCATGACTTTCACAAGGCAATTATTGACTCTTATTGAAGTTAGGAATCTGCCTCCAGAAAGATATGTTTTCAAGTTCCTGTGCCTAATTCCTCCTCCGAAGTGAGCCCTTTGCTATCTCTGTGCAAGAGCAAGATATACAGCTTTAGGATTTACTTTCTGTTTGCAAGCAAGCTGAAACTTGTGGGCACATCACACAGCCTGTCATGTTTAAGCCTCCTGACTTCACAGCAGCAGTAACTGCAATTACACAGATAGTACATGTGCAGGGTACTATGCTGGCTTTAGACAGTCCACTCTTCCCTGCTAGGAAGAAGTCTGCACAGCTTTGGAGCTCAGCCATCTTTTCTGTCTCTTGCCACCAATTACCGCGGTGAATTTTATCAAAAACTGCATATTTGCTCCAACTTCTGATTCCACGTTCTACGTTATTTTCTGCATTATATTCACAAATTGTGAGGTACAGATACTGATGTTCCTAAATAGACATGCCAGGATGTTGATGAGGGCAGCAAGTAGTTAGTTTTTGCTAATTCACATGGTAGAGTGGGAGAATAAACAATGAACCATTGTTTGCCACCAGCATCTTTAAGAATCTGTTCATAAAAGCCCATTTTGTGAGTTGTATTTGGCCTTGAACAAGCAAATAAGAAAGGGTATAATGGGTATAAAAGTAGGTGTAAGAAAGTCAAAATCAGTTCAGTCAGTTGAACTCTGGCAGACGTCTGCAAAGTGAAGACAGGAGCATGGATCATATGTCTAAGATTAGGGCATTTGGGTGTGAGGCAGCCAGTGGGGTTTGAAGGTTGGATTCTGGAACTGCTTATGCATACACACCGCCTGACTAGGAAACACTCCTACTGGGGGTTTGACTCCTGACAACGCTTTGCATCTTTATGGTACAGCATGGAGTGGGTAAGCCTCTGCTTTTGCTTTCTTGTCAGATATTCTAGAAGGCCAGAATTAAAAGCCTGGGGCATCAAATTTTAAGTGAGCTAGTGATCTAAGAAAGGTTATGCCATTTCTGCAGTTCAGAAGTATAGGTGTAGACTCTTAGATAAATTCTAGGGTTATGGTAGACATACAAACAAAACCTGCTTGGTTTGGTAGTAGTATTTCCCCCCCTGTAAAAGGAAAATATGATTGGTGTCTCTCTCGTACAGGCTTTCTGCTTAGGGTTTCCAAAGAATTTCTCAAATTAGGTTCATATTGCAGACAACGAAACTGAGGCACTGCATAGTGTAATAAATTGCCTAAGGTTCACTACAAGCAAACAGTCAATCTTCAGACAGAAGACAGGTTTTTTTTTCCCTTTCAGCTACTAGATACACCAGGCCAAGCCAATGGTTATTCACTGCTTTAAAGAAGTATTCCAGATGTCCTAAATAACACACCTTACTGAAGGCTTGAGTTTGATTTAGTTATCAACAATGAAGTTAATTTTGAAAGTTAACGATGATATCCAACAGTAAGAGTCTGACACCAAAATTAGTTGGAATTTTACATATCTTTTCAATAATGAAGGTAAAGTCTCTGAAATTATTTGTATTGTTTAGAGTCTGTAAACACTGGCAATGCTAACGTCAAGTTAGGAAATTCTTCTAAGACAAATGATCTAATTCAAAAAGAAATTAATGAAGGACACTATGTAGGAACTCAGACTAAGTGACCACAGTTTTCCTTTCTGGCTGCATAATCTATAAATGCTGTGGATGTCTGAATATATTGAAATGTCATTTTTCCTTAAAAGTAAGTATATATATATTGAATGTTATATCTCGTTGTCTAGTGACAGACTTTATACTTCTGCTTAGTATGCTGTAATGTGGGAGAAGATTTCTAAAATACTGTTGGAACGTAACCCAAGCTGCGGCAGATTTTCCTGGGCTTTATACTGAAAGCTTTAGGTGCCCTCTCTTGGTGTAGCGCAGCAATTGCAAGCAGGCTTTGTTTTCCAAAAACAGCCTTTTGAGGAAGCGCGGATCTCCAAAACATGGGAATCCTGTATTGAATATTAAACAAATGCAATTCACCCACAGGAAAATAATTTTATTTCATATAATTTCATATGAAGCCTTATTACATGGTATATTTAAGTATTATTAATGCATATACAATCAGTTCATGCTTTGCCATTAAGTTCTGAAAGTGCTTGGTTTGATTGTGATACTTCAAGAAGTATTTATGCTTAAAGGCAATATACCCGGAATGAAGATATGCAGGGAAAGAATTATAATTCACAGAATATTTTCTGCTGAATTGAACATTATAATTATGGCTTTCTGAGCCGTGGGAACTCACTTAACACTAGCTAAATTTTACTTCCACCACCTACAACACAGTAAAAGGTCAAAATCATTTCTTTCAAGAATATTCAGGTACAAACGTGGAGATTATATAAGTTTAGCTGATATCTCTATGTTAGGCCATCTGGCTGTATGTAGTATACTTCTATCCACGTTTCTGGCTTTCTTGACCAGTAACACTCTAATCTGTGTATCTCTCCTTTCTACTGGCTTTAGTTCCCTTCCTGATTTTAGTTTGTCTCCTCCGTCTAATAAAAAAAAAGAATCTATCGTCTCATTTCTCCTTCTTCAGGAACACTTGCTTATTCTGATCTTTTGAAATACATTCAGTTATTGCTAGAAGTTAACTCCAAATTTGTGCTGTGTGAAAGTGAATCTCAAATGTAGTTAACATAGTTAATGTCAGTTTTAAGTAATCTTTTCTGCACATTAAGAAAATCAGTACAAATTGTTGATTACAAAGGCATCAGGAGGACAGTGTTTATTCTTTGAACTTTACCTTCCAGTTAATGGAACACTGTAGATGAGGGAAAGAAAAGATATGCTCCAGGTGCGTGCTGAACAAATACAGCAAGAAACTATAGGGGAGAGCTTTGCAAGTTTGGTACTGGGCCTTAGATGTTCTTCACAGATGTTTTTATAGCCTTCTACACCAGTCAACCTCTGTTTCTTTGATCATATCAGCACTGACCAAGAGATAAATGATTCACCTCTTCCTTAGCAGAGTAGTTCTACTGAGTCCAGTTTCTGTCCCTGTGAGGAATGTATGTACCAAAATCATTTTCAAATAGGTAACAGTATGAAGATTTTAGTAGGAATTGACTCACAACATCTGTTTCCAGCCCTGCCTCATAAAAGAAGTGGTCTTTCTATCTGGTCATTGCTGTTGGCATTATCTCTAAAAGCATAAGCTACAATTTTAACTAAAACCAACTGAACAGCAGTTGAATATGAATGACTATAACTTTGCAGATGTAACATCACTACTAGCTTTATGTGCAGACTGAGAAGAATAGGGCACATTGTCACATCAATTTTTAATCAGGATTCTCCAATGAAATCACTGGACAGTACTGTTTTAAAGTCAATACTACAGTAAAGCCCAGTATTTGGCTCAAATCAACAGATTTAGAGGATAGTCAAATTCAGGCGGACTGCAACATAAATAATGGAAGTTGCTTTCAAGTGCTCTCAATCATTTAGCTCATTCTGAAATGCAAAGTTACAAACTTCACATCTGATGATGCTGTTAGACTCCATTTGTAAATACATTTCCTATAATGTGGGATGCCATCTTTTATTCATAACATGGTGAAGAGCCAGGTAGTATGGAGAAAAAAGGCAGAGTTTTGCAAGCAGGTAGGAGACAGAGAAGTAATTAATAGTCACAAATCATTAGCTAAGCAAGAAGTATTATATTAAGCAATTAAAATACCTTTTCTGATATTCCTGTGCAACAGCATTTAAAAAAAAAAACAAAAATTATTTATGAGATCTTTACCATACTGTTTCCAAGTAGCTTGTATTGTGGCAATTTTTAAAATATTTATTGGCTTTGCATGTTAATGAGGCGGAGAATGAGGACTATAATATGGCAGTTACAGAAAATATTACACATGACCATTCCATAGTACAGACAATATCTGGAAAGAGAAATAATGATGCTGTCAGGGATGTGACAGACTTAAATGTTCCTCGAGCAAAGCACAAAGTAAGAAAGAAAGGAAGGGGTAGTTCTGATAAGGAGAATTTACTGGTGCCTACCAAGAGATCTACTTATGAGTACACCAGAATTTAAAAAAAGACTTTTATTAGGACCTAAGAACACTCTTGAACTGTTGAAGGTAAGAGGTTAGCAAGATGGTGGATATGTGTTCTCAACAAATTGTTCAGCCCTTAAAGCGGGGGATAGCGGGAGTGTTTCCTGCACAACAAGAGCAGTGTGTTTCAGCAACAAACTCTGAAGCCAAAAAAAAAACCAAAAAAGGGATGCCACGTTTTAGTGCGTCTAACATAAATTAACAAAAAATCATTAAATATACATGCCTTCAGTGTGTGAGGTCTTCATTCAGTAGGTCAGGCTCATAATCCCATTTCTCATTAGCTTTTCTCAATGGGCTGCAATGCATTCCTCTGAGCAGGAGCATGAAGTGTGTCAGAAGAATCTGTATTTGTCTAGAAACTATTCCACTGAAACGAGGACTAATCTAGAACTGACAAGCGAGGTGGACAAGACATTCTCCATTTTATATTTCAGAAAAAAAAAAAAATTCTTGATAGTCTCTACTTCAGCATCAGAGACTTGAACAATTCAATTCCGTAGATACAAGTAGGTTGTACATTTTCCAGAATGTCTGCAAGAATAAGAGGCTTTAGGGGGCAGATCTGCTGATTTTGCAGAGACTAGGAAAGCTTACATTCAACTTTTTAGTTAGTTATGTCTATACTGGTTGATGTTCTTGGGGGGAAATTTTGATTTTGGGAAAGTCCATGAGGATTTTGGCACTAATATCTCGCTGGCCAAGATCACCCATAAAACCATCAGAATTGTGAAGAATTTACAAAGCTGGCAAAACTGACTGAAGGTAAATTTTGGGGTTAAAGGCAGGAATAAGTTGCTGTTCTCTACAGTTTCTGTGACTTGGTTTTCTGTACTGCAGCACTGGTTTCATGGAGTTCTCTAATATATTTCAGTGGATTACTATCAAAGACCAGAATTCAAGTCCGGGTTAAACTCTGAAGAAAGCAATAAATTTACCTAGAGGTGAGTTTGTCTCAGGCTGAATACTTGCTGTTTAGCATTAGCATGGCAAGATATTGTCACCTTGTATAAAGAAAAGCTTGTAGTTGGGCAAGAGAATGACATACATAAATACCTGACTTCCCCACAGGGTTCATCAAAGGGGAACTGCAGGCTCAGGCATCCTAAGAAAGGGACTGCAGTTGCCTGCAGCAGTGATTATAAAGAATCTGATGACAAGAAGGAAGGAGCGACACTTAAGAGGAGACAGAAGGACTCAACCCTACAGATTTGTTCTTTTGATCTCATGATGGATGAGACAATAAGAAGAAATTGTACTTTGTATTTTATGAAGTAAAAATGGACAGTGTAATGCTGGTTGAGAAGGAAAATTATGGAAGTCAGGTGTCATTGACTTATACGTCCCCCTTATATCAGGACTGATGGTGTTCAAATGCAACCAGGCCTGGATAAGAGCTTAAGTCCTGTAGGCCTTCCCAATTTTCCCAAGTCTACCTCTCTAGCCTACTCTGATCAAAATTATCTACAAGGAGATGCAGCACTATCCTGTGAAAGCAGAATGCTTTTTGCAGGAGTTTCATAAAGCCAGATATGAGATATACTTATCAGAAATCCATCTCCAGAAAACTTTATCGAAGTTAGAAAAGAGCAAGTCCTAGAAAATACAGATCTGTGATAGTTATAGCTCAGAAATGATGTGTTTGTTATAATCCCTTCTTTTCAGCAAAGATTTAACCTACTTTATTTACTTCTCATATCCCGGTGATTTAATTCCCTTTTCCAATAATTACTATTGCTCCATCCCCAAACCTCAAAATCAATCCTGCTTCCAAAACCCCACATCAGTCATGACCCATTCCCATCACTATGATGCCATTTCAGATCAAAACCAGCAGACTCATAGCTAACCTCCTAGTGGTTTGGCTATCGATAAGATGTGGGAAACCCACACTCTTGATTTAAATTAAGGAAGGAGGATTTTGAACTTCTATGGAGTCAATGGCGTTTCCAGCCATTGGGAAGACTGTTACAGAGTTCCTTGGTTTGGGAAAATTCCTGAAATCTCAAACATTTTAACAGGCTGAGAAAACTGTTTTCCACTCAGTTCTGATTAGATTTTGGGCTCAATGGAAATTGTAATAATTTCTGACTTTGAAAAATGTGATGTCTCATTGCCTTGAACAGTTAATCAATGACTGAATTAACTCGATAAAGTTTACTTAAAAAAAACAGAAAACAGATGTTATGTCTCATTCATTTTGCTATATGAGCTCAGAAAGGTAATTACTACCAAAACTTGGAAATCCTGATCTCTGACAACTGAATTAAGTTTCTGTGAGCATATACTGTGTGTTAGAAAACATCCAGGAGTTGAGAGTTACACATTCAGGAGCTGGCCTAAGGGAACCTTTCAAGACTTCTGAGATTTCTACAGGGGTCAAAGATTACTCACAGCCCTGACTAGTTGAGTGCTTCATGTGAAATACAAAGAAGGTAAGAAAGCCATTTTACAAAGAATCAAAGTGGAGCTGTTGTAAAAATTAGGACAAAGAAAACACACATGTGGTGCTAAGATAAATTACTAAAGATATTTCTGGATATGCAACTGTGTTTATATTAACTTTCTGCTTGCATAATCAATAATATTAATTTCAAAATATGAGAACAGCTACCAAGTTTACAGTGGGCATTCATGGGTGAACAAAGAAGAACATAAAAACATAAAGAATAAATAATTATTTCTATGTATAAACTTGGCTCCTCTGCACATCTTATGACAAATCGCACTAATGCGTTACTAGTCAGGAAGGGTCTTCTAGGAAAAAACAAATTCTTGTTTAGAAGGAAACTTAATAGAACAGTGATTAATTTGAGGTCTATATACATTAAAAAAAATTAACTTTTCTTAACGATGTGAAACAAATCTTTTGTCAGTCTAGAAACTGAAGTCTTTGCTTTATATGCAGCTTTAAAGGTTATTTCTCTAGGTGACTTTTAACACACCAGTTACATTTAGCTCCTGCTTGACAATTCCAATGATGTATGAGCCACGATAGCTGCTATGATTCCCTTTTTTTTGCTGAGCAGTTTTGAAAAGTGGCTTGAAAAGGGGAAAAAATTGTCATTTTGGCACTCAAGTGAATAGATCAATTGAGTAAGAAGGGTTTTTTTACACAGTGTTTTTTTGAAGCGTAAATGTGATCTAAAGCATAATACAAGTTAAAAGATTTTTGTTTGAGAATCTAGGAAATCCAAAGTAACTTAGAGTGATTTCCTGAATTAGCACTAAGTTTTACATTAAGTCAGCTACTGCTTAATCTTGTTTATAGAGGCAGTCCTCTGATCCTGTTGGACTCTCAAGAAAAGGAGCCTTAAGTCATTCTGAGATGAGTGGACTCAAAAGAACTACATCATGATGCTTAGCAAATCCTGTGACCTTCTTAACTCTTTCATTGCCTTAGGATATTTGATTTTCCTTTAGGAAAGTACATCTAACTCACTCACTTAGTCTAGGGTGAAATACCACTTCATTTATGAATCTGGCACAGACAGAATTACAGCACAAGACAAGTGGCCCTTGTCAGCCCTCCAAAGAAGAATGTGCTTTTAGAGAGAGAGCTGATGCACATTTTATCATGTGGTAAAACACCCCTCCCTGAGGCTAGCAATCCAGGAAAGGCTGCTGTATGTCAAGCAGTCTGAAACCACACTTCAGTTACTTTGCTGACTTTTTATTGTTTTATTTTGTTCCATTGATAAAGATACACAAGATTAAAAGCTTACAATGTTTGGCTAGAAATATTCAGTCCAGAGTCTAGTCATCAACCACAGAAGTAGCAAAAAGTTAATGATGTTGTCTTTCATCACCATTAAATTGAAATAGTACAGCTAGGGAGTGTATAGGGGAGATGTTTGGTCATCAGGCATTTGATATGTCACTAAACCATAAAAAAGCTGTGCAAGAGAATGGAACAAAGCCCACATAATCTGCCTGATGAGTTTAGCCTGTTTACTTATGGCAACATTGTTCTTTATTATATAAATTGACACACAGATTTAGGTGATAATCCAAGGATCTCATAGATTTTATTTTAATTTTTTAACATCTCTACATGTGAATCACAGATATCTGAAAATATTCAGTGTTTTCTACCCATGTCATTTTACTTAGGTGTTGGTGACTAAAATAGTATATAACTGTGGTACAGAACTGGGTGGCAGTACTGAAACACACCTGACTGAGGCTGGTACTCTTCCAGCCAAGTCCTGAACAGCTGGCTTTGCAGATTCTTACGAGAAACCTTTTAAGTAAAAGTAAATGATACAAACGTTGTAAGGGAAGTATCTGCAAAGTGAATCAATTTTTTTTAAGGGAATGACCTTTTGTTTTCACTGCCAGAGAAGTCACATTACAGGAATGGTGATTTCTGCAATGACCTATCTGTGCTGGTTCTTTCACAAAAGCTCAGGTTTGGGATGTTGAAGAGGCTTATGTGGGATTTTTTTTTTCTGTTTTGAGTGGCATTTGCTGAAAATAAGGTAGCTGGAGCATACTGGAAGAGAGAAAGTACTCCCACATAATTTCTTCTAGCCCAGGGAACATTCAGTAAATTGGAAATCCAGGACCCAGGAACTGTTGCCCTAGCACCTTTTGAAAACTTTTGCTAATGCTTCACTACCTTCAGTACCTACCTCTGATCCATACAAGGCTGAAAGCCTTAGCACAACTGAAATAACGTCATCCTTTTTGTCATCACTGTAAATGAGCTCTTCCTGTAATCTGCACTGGCACAATCAATCTTTTCCCAGTGTGAGCTCAAGAGTGCTTTTTCTACAGTCTCTTCATTATTATTTCTTATTGCATGTTATCTGTCCCTCAGATCTATCACCTAAATTACTGGTATGAGGACTCCCTCTCGCACCAGGAAAGCTCCATTGTCTAACTCATTCTAAGGGGAGTGGGAAGTGCTAAGGAGTGCACAGCAGTGCTCAACTGGAAGATATGAGGAGGCCAGAAGTAGTCAGGGGAGGGCAGTGATAATTAGGTGGGAGCTTCCATTTCTTTGTCTGTTAGAGAGGCAGCTAGAAAAAACCATGCGCCCATGGTCTTAAGTTTTTCTGTCATCTTCATAAAGGCTAAGCTGCACGGAAAGTTGTGTAACTGCTATCATTGCCACAACAAAAATTCTAGCTCTTTAACTCAAACGAGAAAAAGTTATGTTTCTTTCATCTAGAGATGCCTAGCTCAGGCATCATATGTGAACTAAACATGAGCACTGTGACGTTTAGCTGTGCTATCTGTAGCCGCTAAACTGCAATTGCCACAAGCAGAAACAAAGCGCTGACTGTTCCACTGCCGTCTGACAAGCACCTATGGAGCAATTGGCAGAGCATGGGCTCAGTCTCCTTCTGCAGGCTCACTGCTCCTGCAGTCCTCTTCCCCATTCCTCAGTATTGATTTGTAGATAAAGTGGAAGAGGTTAGCAGTATGGATTTAAGAGGTTTGTACCAAAATATCTAAAAATTGGGTGAGGATCTTTGAGTTATCATTAGAATAATTGGGTTTTGTTGCACAGCATTTTAAGTAAAACACTAATTTTACTTTTCTGACTTTAGTATTTTAAGTTTATTTGATTCTTACTGTCCCCCTAAAAACAGAAGAAGGTAGCTATTAATGGCGCTGTTTCAAAATGTTAGAAACAGCATGTGGGAAATTCTGTCTTTAAAAGAGTCACTGTTATAAGGGTATTTGGAAGGTGAAAACATCTGCTTCATTAAGGTTATTCAGTTAAGGACCTTTCAATGTAAAGAGTTATAACAAAAACTCACAGAGACACAGACCTTGTAGCTAAGGGATAACAAGACAGTACCAAAGACCAAAATTCTCCAGTCACTATTTGATGGGCTGTTAATAAACCCCAAGCATCAGGGTAGGAGGGACAACTTGGACTTTGTAACTTAGAAGAAAAAAGGAAACAAGATGAACATGAGAATTTAGGATATTTGGGGGGTCCTGTGGGACTATGAAAAATTCATGCAGGAATGTATAGGGACAGGGGACTGGGGAGGATCAAAGGGTAGAATAGACCAGAAGAGCTATAAAAGGGGCCTGCCACATGTAAATTGTTGCTGCTCAGTATGCTTGTCTGACCTAAAGTGCTGTACCTAATCACTGTCATCTGTCCTTTCTTTATTTAGATAATTATTAAATACTCTCTTATCAGTCTGTGTAACCTCACTCTGTTTCCTGTGAGCATGTGTGTGCTGTAAGGGCTAAGTGGCAGCTACTGAGGAAACAGGCTTAGAGTGGATTTAGTGCCAGCAACTGGAGTCACACTGGGGGTATAGGTGCCCCTTACCTGAGGTGCCAGCAACTGGAGCAAGTGGGGACCTGAGAGCCAGCTACTGGAATGGGAACAGTGTGTCCCCAGTGCCAGCTACTGGTGGAACCAATATGAGTGAAGCGAATAAGGTTTTGGCACTGGTGACTGGAGTCACAGCCCATGGGCCTGGTGCCATCAGGGAGTCAGAGAGAAGTGTTTGTATCTTCCTCAAACATGGAGCATGAGGGTGCGCTTGTGTAATTTGCTAGAAAACTTGATGGGGAAGTAAGCAAGTAAGTAGGGACCCAGGGCTTGGGCAAGGCTATCAGACAGTGCTGGTGTTCTGGGTGACCCACCAATGTGGGGTGGCTGTCAGATGGGCATGTGTCTGTTTGCTAGTGAGCATCAAGCTGGATTAGCTGGTGAGTATGTGATCTCTGGAGCAGCTAAGAAGGCTCAGCATTTGCTGCCTCTTACCTGCAGAATGCATAATCAAAGTTCCTAGTCTTGCATCTGCATCCTTGCATGTATATTTATAGATATTAAGAATTTGACATGATTGGATATAAGGAAGAAGTTCTGTACTGTAAGGGTGGTGAGGCACTGGAATGGGTTGCCCAAAGAAGTTATGAATGCTCCGCCCCTGGTGGTGTTCAAGGCCAGGTTGGACAGAGCCTTGGGTGACATGGTTTAGTGTGAGGTGTCCTTGCCCATGGCAGGGGGGTTGGAACTAGATGATCTTAAGGTCCTTTCCAACCCTAACTATTCTATGATTCTATGATTAACTTGACTTTAAGGTCAGAACATAGAACACAATAAAATAGGAAATCCACAAGAAAAAAAATTTCAGTGTATTGCTGTTGGAAAACGGAAAAGGGAAATTTTTGGAAGGGTTCAACATTTAAGTAAAATAGGTTTTTTTTTGTTATTTTTTAAGGATCATTAAAAAGGCATAATTCTAAAGTGATTAGATTTTTAAATCATTGAATCTTATGGCAGGGCAGAAAGTATCATATACATGTGTGTACTGTCTAATAGGGAAAAAATATCTTGCTTTCAGAGACATTAGACTAATAAAACAAACAATTTCATTGCATCTCTTCTATAATAATTTAAATAGGAATTTGGAGAGAATATTTACTTTAATACCCATAAATATTTAAATATTAAAACTCTATTCAATACTCCTAAATATTGGCAAATGAATTGTGAAACCCAGGAAAATACAGCTGTTTGTATCATCTCAGTGTTCCTCTGAATGAGATCACAGTGTAATTGAATAAAACTCATATCTAGAAGGTCATTAATTAGCCAGCATGTAATAGTTCACAAGACCTGCTAATATATGGGGCTTCTGGGAACTTTTTCAGATTGCAGCAATTGATTTTGTCACAGAGCCAAAAAATAGAGAGCAGTTTTGATATCTTTTTTTTCCTCTTCTAGAAACACACCTGATAAATCTGGTAGTGGCTTTTCTTTTCTTACCCTCTGTTCAAATCAGACCATAATTACTCTGGCATCAAGGTCAGGCAACTTGGCTAGCTCTGAAAGATATCAGCTGTTTTTCTCATGCTTGCTGAACCTCTCTTAGACAAATTTTGCATTGTTTTTTGTGTCAGTTTTATCGTGGAACATCGTGCTGCCATCTGGGAAGAAAAACACCATGGTACAGGAGCAGCTGGTGAATGAGAATGGCCAAATAAACATTGGCACTCACTCTGCCACTAGGTGAGATAAGAGGGCTGAGGCCTAGCCAAAAGAGACAGCCCAAACTGCTGCCATTGTCCTTCACTGTCCCCTTTCCCCTTATCTTTGTTTAAAAACACAGCTATCATTCATTTTAGAGAAGGGAAACCAAACCTAGCTATCAGGTGTTGGACATACCCTTCTGAAGCCTGGAAAACAGAGATATTCACAGTCAAAAGCATTTGAAGTGTCTTGCTAGTTGGCTGAGTGACTGGATACTTTTATTTTCCTGGAAAAATAACAAGAACATTTCATATTTCTGTAGCAATTCCTGTCGCAGGAATTCAAAGCACTTTAGATGTAAAATAATTCGCTAAGCACTTTGAGAATGGGTAAGGAGCTATTAACTTCATTTTCATAGGCAGGGAAGTTGAGGTACAAAGAAACAAATACCTGATTTGTTAGATATGGGTTAGATGAGTTTGTGTTAATGCCAGTAATAAACCCTAATTCTGAATTGCTTTGCCTTCTCCGCTAGCAGCCACCCAATTTTCTTCTCAGAGATTTGAGGCCAACTCAGAAATTTAGGGAGCCAGCAGACTTTCCCAACCTTAACCTCCAGAAATGCAAAACATGATCATAGGATCACAGAATACGAGGTGCAAAGGGACCTCAAGGATCATCTGGTCCAACCTTTCTTGGCAAAACATGTCCTAGACTAGATGTCCCAGCACCTTGTCCAGACAAATCTTAAAAGTGTCAGGTATTGGAGAACCTGCCACTTCCCTGGGGAGATTATTTCCTAGGATGATTTCTCTCATTGTGAAAATTTTCTTCCAGTGTCCAGTCAGAATCTCCCCAGGAGTAACTTGTGCCCATTACACCTTGTCTTTTCTCTGTGACTCCTTGTAAAAAGGAAGTCTCCATCTTCTTTGCAGCCACTAGAATATGGTAGTAAGGTCTCCCCTTCTTTTCTCAAGGCTGAACAAACCAGTTCTCTCAGCCTTTCCTTATGTGGCAGGCTTCTCAGTCCTTTGATCACCTTTGTGACCCTTCTCTGGGCCCTCTCCAGCCTGAATGCATCTTTTTTGTATAGCAGGGACCAAAACTGAATACAGTATTCCAGATGCAGCCTGATAGATGATGAGTAAAGTGGGATAATCTTCTACTGGTGATGCCTTTGTTGATGTAACTCAGCATCTTGTGGCTTTCTTTGCCACAGCAGAACACTGTTCACTCATATTGAGCTTGCTGTCTAGCAGAACCACCAGGTCCTTTTCCACAGAGCTGTTCCCCAGCCAAGCAGATTCCAGTTTGTGCTGCACTCCTGGATTGTGTTTACCCAGGTGAAAGACCTTACACTTGTCCTTGTTAAACTTCATGAGGTCCTTGTTAGCCCACTCTTCCAGCCCATTCAGTTCATCCAACAGAGTAGCTCTCCCAGTGTGTCCACTTCCCCACTCAGGAATCATTGTCAAACTTCATCAGGCTACACTTGGTCCCATCACCCAGATCACTTATGAAGATATTAAACAGTGATAAGGGAAATATTGGTTCATGGGGAACAGGTCATCACTTTGAAGAGGAGTTGTTTGCGACAATCCTTTGAGTGCAGCCAGTCAGCCAGTTCCCCACCCACTGCACAGACCACTTGTCTAGATCATAACACAATGGTTTCTATAGGGGGAGACTGTGGAAAACTGTATAGAAAGCCTTGGACAAATCCAGGTAGACAGTGTCCACTGCTCACATGGATGAGCAGGGTACTTTGTTGTAGAAGGCAATCAGGTTTGTCAGGCATGATTTGCCCCTCATGAATCCATGCTGGTGTTTCCCAATCATGTACTTCATTTGTCTTGTGATAGTTCCCAGGAAGATCTGTTCCATAACTTTCCCAAACACTGAAGTAAGTCTGATGGGCTTATAATTTCTTGGATCCTCCTTTAAGCCCTGACACAGGGTTGTATTCTTGTTTATTTGCTGGAGTTACCTTCTGAAGATCCCTTCTCTGCAGACATATGGCAAGGTAGTGGAACAGGTACAACCTGCTATCTGTGGCACAGACTTTCGAAAGGTATGGAGGGGCTGATTTTTAACTCATAGCACTGAGTTTCTGTAAGTTTCTCCTTTGATGTCAGAGTATGTATGCTCACATTTGCAGCTTGGATCAGTTGAGAATCCATTTACATTTGGCACAGACTGGACATATAGAAACTTGCAGACAGTAACAGTGCCTAAGATTGCCTGTCAGCTAATAGATCTGGGAAATTTTACTTAAAATACCACTCTTTTTTTAATAATTGGCATGATTGGTTGTGAGACAAAAAGCTGAAAATTTGAAATTGAGAAAAAATAGTCTGTATGGTATTCAAATTTAAGGATGAATTATTTCTTATCATTATTATAGTGTTTCTTTCTTTATCAAATAAAGACTTAGTTGTCCACTCAAGTTTTATTACCAATTTTGACTGGTTGATGGCTGTTTGGGGGAGAGTTTAATAATCTCAATTTACTTCCCAGTGATAACAGCTGTCTTTCTCAGAAAATCACATATGGCACCAACTTGCGTGCCTGTCAGCCCTAGCAAGGCTAACATGCTGTTAACATTCTCTTTGTGAAGAACACTTTCACTATGATGTGTTACTGAGGCCTTCTAGAGCAGTCAAAAAAGCAATGACCCTAAAATGCTTGCTCTGACCTAACATCCCTTACTGCTATAGAAGTAAGAGCAAAGACTAGTCCAATCTGAAATTGCCTTGTCTTGCTTTCTTGTGTCTTCTATGCACCTGCAAAAGACCAAACAGTCACAGTTCATGGGCTTTTAACAGCAGGGACAATCATTATCAGTTCTGACCTGGCGCAGTAGCATAGTCCACAAAACTTCACATTTGTATGGACTGTGAGCAAAACCAGGCAGTTATTCAATAATCAGGGAAGCGAAAGAAGCCTTGTTTCCACTCAGTCTGTACCACCCATATGCAATCCACCCTCTTGTTGGCTCCGTCCACTTTCCATGGCAATTCTTTGTCCCTTGCCCAACTCTACTAGTTCCTTCTGAGGGACTCTAATGGCCACATCTATTAAGGTTGATTCAAAGCTCTCTGTAAGTGTATATGACGTTAACTGTTGACACTGTAAACGGCTACAATGGGCTGAATTCTGCCTGCCTTTCTCACAGTGGAAGCACTGGTTTAGGTCTCTCTCCCTACTGCTCTGTTCATATTCATTAACTTGTGTCATTATGCCTTTATAAAGTTGCTGGGAGAAGAAGGAAACCTTGCAGAAGGTTGCAGTGTGCTGTCACATCAGTCTTGTTTCTTTAGAAAGCTAAGCTATTTACAAAACACCAACAGCTTTGGGCGCAGTCACAGTCATGGAGAGTGTGGACCCAGCCCCACAAGATGCGAGCATCAGGCAGTATGTTTAAGGTGACTAACTACCCTGTTGTACTATCCTTACTACATAAGATTTTTCTTATCTTTGCTGTTTTCCCAGGACAACTTCTGTACACCATGGAGAATATTGATATTATATTGCCAGCTGTTAAAATTTTCCACTAGAAGAAGAGAAAAAGAAAAATAAATTGGACAGTGAAAGATGCAAAGATAATGAAAGAAAATAGAGACTAAATTATGTGATTTCAATGAATATATTAGTTTAAACTAAAAAGCTCTTTAAATCACTGATTTAACTGTCCCAAAGCATTTGCAAATTGGCATTACAAGTGTTTTATGAACCTCGAACCCTCCTTCAGAAACTTCAAATCCAAACTACTATTAATTAAAAACACTTGAAAACTTTTTGTTTACAAAAGACAGAAAAAAGTGCCTGTAATTGAGGCAGTGCCATGTGCCAGGAGTAAACTCAGAATTTTAGTAGGCAGAATTTTAGATGGCTTTGTGTGGAAAACTACTCATATACTGGCTAGCTACTATAATATCTTATGTGTCAGTTCCACACAATAGAGAGCAGCCCAGTGGGACTCTGCTGTGGCCATCTGGTGTGGTTTAGCACCATGAATACATATTATTTCAATTCCTGGAAGTAATTTGTCAATTAAATATTACACCTGGATTAATTAGCCTTAATAATGTTAATAATATACTTAAGTATACTTAATAATAAAGCCAGCCCTAGTATTGTCTGATTCCTCTTTCTGGGTACAATATTGACTGTAACCTCTTTAGTAAAGCATTTCAGTTGATTTTGATTGTAAAGTGAAGGTAACTACCAGAAACTGAGAAGCATGATTTCTACTTTGAATTCTAAAAAGCTAGTTTGTTTGGGTTTTAGTTTCTACCCCTTTGGGTTTTCTACTGAAGAGTTGGAAATTCTGAAGTTTTGCTTTGCAGGAAGACTATGTAGCTTGCTTGACAGAGCAGTCCTTTGACATGTCCCTTCCATGCTTTACTGTGCTCTCAAGCTTCCCTTTGATTTTAATATCTGATTGAACTCAGTAGCTGAAAAAGAACAGCACTAAAAGAGGTTACTCAGCAAAAGGCATGCAAAGTTTGAAAAAACCGAAACCAGTCCAGAAACAGACTGAACATAAACCTGTTGTGATGGTGGCATCTTGACTGTGTGATGTGATGGAATTAGGTCACAGAATAGAGGGGAGGTTTTGAGTAAGTTGTGGTCTTGGATAAATATGGTTCTGGACTTTCAGGTCATTAAGAAGTGAAAACTTGATTGAGATGCTAGGAAATGGCATTTACCATGTTCCCCAGCTCCAATACCTACTTAGAATCATGGATCTGCTGGTTATTTGTGCTTGGTGTATGAGAACTCAGAATAACAGTGAGATATGCAGCAAGTATGTGAAATGCAAGTGCAAGGTTATGAAGCATCAAGTGTTTCCTGTGCAAGAAATGGCATTGAAAGGGCAACAGTGGGTATAAAAGAGCACTTACTTAGAAGAAACAAGATGCTATGAGTGTTATTTGTCTTTGACACTAGTGTTCTGGATGATTCTAGGCAAATCACCATGTCCAAATGTTTGGTCTTGACATCTGTGAAACAATGATGGCCTCAGTAAAAACACTGATAAAATGCTGTGGGTAAAAATGCTTCCCCCAACTTCCCCCAGTGAAAGCGGTATAAAAGACTTAAGTTTTCCTATTGCTTATCATAGAAACCATTCAGTGCATCCAATCTCAGTGTCCATCTTATGATAAAACTGTTTCTGTTGTGGCTCTCTGGTGAGTTAGCAACCTACTTTTCCCACTGTTTATCAGAAACTCAGCAGCTAAGTCCCATGGACAGGTTTTGCTAACAAAGTATTAAGCTTAGTTTAGATATTTTCAATATAGAGACGCAATGAGTAACAAAAATAAAGCGCCAGCACTGTGTAACTGTTCTCAACAGGTTGCAGATCAGACTCCAGGGCCATAGCTTGTCAAACACTGATTTGGAGAAAAAAAGAAAACTCAAAAAGGTAAATCTTACTCTAGGTTCTGTTATGGCAGAAGATACAGCAGCTTCACTATCTCCGTAGGGTAACTCAAGGCTGGCTTGTTTGTCGTGAGATCAGATAAGTCATGCTGGTGCAATAGAGCCCTTTAAAAATGGTGGTTTAAAGGGAAGGTTCGCAACTGCACCCAGTCTGGAGAAATTTGAATCTACTTAGCTCTGTGCCTTTTTATTTCCTGGAGATACCCTCCACAGAGGAAAGGAAACGCTACATGAGAGAAAGGAAATAATAGTGATGAGGAAACAAACTAATTTATGTACATAAAATTACTTAGTTGCAAAGAGAAATACAAGTCTACCCTTTCACAGTGAATGAACAGAGGACTTATTCTTTCCCATTGTGAAGATATCACAACTGTACATCTTCTTAGGCTCCCTCACAGTGAGCACTTTTATACTGCCATTGCTCCTGAAACCATCTTGCATACTAGTGTCCAACTCAGTTGACCTACACTATCTCAGGCAGCAGTAGAATTCTAGCTGCA
This sequence comes from Pezoporus occidentalis, assembly GCF_034315485.1. Classification (NCBI taxonomy): domain Eukaryota; kingdom Metazoa; phylum Chordata; class Aves; order Psittaciformes; family Psittacidae; genus Pezoporus; species Pezoporus occidentalis. The sequence continues at coordinate 5,645,415 of NW_026913964.1, read as the reverse complement.
GCTAGCTGCACAAAAATCATTGGAGACTGCAGAAGTATCTAAAAAAAACCAGGTAAATATTCAATTACTTTTCCTTCAGAAGAAGTCCATATTACTCTAAGTACAATATTCTCAGCATCAAGCTAGGTAGTTTGAATTTAGCTTATGTATGTCCTTAAATACAGTGTTTGTATTGACATAACGTAACCTGGCACTATGTGTTATATTCTTTTTGTCCACAAGATGTCAATGCATGCCAAGGATTTCAGTGCACATAGCCCAGTTTCTTTATGAGTTGAAGCCTAACTATTTTCATGTTAGTGTTTTGTGTAGCTACAGTGCCTATGCCGTCACAACCATGATTCTCACTGGGTTCACTGAGCAAATGCCACTGCTAATAACTAATAAACAAACAAAAAATAATAACAATAATAACAACACTCATAATAATAAAACTATTAGTGCTAATAATAAACCCACTACTATGAATAATTAAAACCAACATAGATCATGCTGTCCAGCAGAAAGAATCTTTGGTAAGGGTGCAAATCTTAATGATGATCTTATGCCACCCGGTCTCCTGCTTGTCTTGTTTGGACACCTGATGAAGGGCGTACATCAAAATGTGCTGGTTAGGGATGTACATATGCAAGAAGGAGAAGCAAAGGCTGTTAACTTAGGCATTGTGCCTATTAGCCTGAAATCCCAAATGGGAGCTGCTCAACATCTGACTTGTTCAGAGTGTGGGTGGAATGAGTCTGTATGTATCAACAGCTGTCCATGTTTACTGATGAACTCAGTCTTAAAAAGGATTAGAATTAGACTTACGGAAATTCACGTTATTGCCTGTCATCACTGAAAGCTTTAACTTTGCTCTCATTTACATGAGGATATTATCAGAATAACATGAATATACTGAAATAAAATGAACAGGTTAAGGAACAGAGGTTATTTCTTCTGATTATAAAGAAATTCTGAGTTCTTCGCATGTAGGCATTTGAGAGATACTAGTTTTTATCAGTTTACTGCTTCACACTTTTTAACGTATCCTGCAAACATAGCTGAAGATCAGAATATACCTGTCTGATATCTGAAGCCACAGATACAACCTAGACAGACTGATAAGGTCCTTATTTGCCTTGACTTATGGTTAGTTGTTGTGGCAGAAAAGGCCTACATTCGAATGAATTTTCATGTATGTCAGAGACACCTAAGACTGTGGCATTGGTCTTTCTGGAAAAGGGAGACGCCAGGGTGGGTATGATATTGGCACTCCTCCAGGGAAGAGGAGGCACTCCTCCAGCCAGCATTTATGAATGTGTTTCAGTAATGCAGTAACTGCTGCCAGTTTGTCAGAAGCCAAGTTTTGCCAGATGCCTGTTCATTTTTTCCATAGACCTTTAATATTTTCTTTCAAATAAGGAGGTTGGAAAATGAACTGAATGTCATTTTTACAACACAGAAGCTAAACTTGTCCTTTCTTGAATCTTTTATAAAAAATAAATAATTATTTTAACTTTAATATGTTAATTTTAAGTAGTGTAAGCTACGATTATTTTCTGTTATTCTCTCACTTTTTGAGTAGGGGACTGATCCTGTTCCTTTCTGCTTGCACAAATATTTTCTGGAGTCAGTGGAATTAAAGCAACATCAAAATAAGTTACTAATAATTAATCTCATTATTTGTTATTAATAAATAACCTCATTATTTGTTAGGTGCCTAATACGTGATTTTGCTTTCACTGGAATAAATATTGGGTAATATTTGTTAATATTTCCTTTCCTACTAACCAGCAGAAAAGACTTCTACTGTATGAGGGAAATTTTGCCACCTGAATAGCAATACCAACAAAAGGTTACAAAGTATCTGTATTTTATTGTATATCTACCTGTCAATGAAAGGAGGAAAGCTTAGTACCCTTTCCTACAAACGTAAGTCATAGGAACTACAACTGGATGTGCTGTGTAGGAAAATAAGTCTTGGTGGTCTAAGTGTCGGGGTCTCACCTGTAGACCTGAGACCACTTCAGGTATTTGACTTTGGCTGCTTCTCATGCTTGGTGTAAGTCAAATATTTATCTGTTCTCTACAAGCTGGTGGTTGCAATCTCTAAGCTTTTAGAACCCAACTTTTATAAAGGGTGAAAATGTTATCTTCCCAATGCTGGCATATTTTGGTATTGTCTTTTGGGGTTTTTTTTGGCTTTAAGTTGGCAGGGCTATTAGATCTGATTGAAAACAGATTGGTTGACACTTCCATGGAATAGGTACTGCGCTGCCTAGGAATTCATACCCAACTGCAGCTACCTGGCCTTCCCTGCTTATGGCAAAGGTTGTGCCAAAGCCAAAAGTGCCAAAAGACCCAGAGGAAGGTCTTATCTTCTGAACTGACTTGCTGGAAAATCTGTTTAATAGAACACAATGAAAAATCAGCTGAACAAAGATTACTGACTATGAAATAGGAACTAAACCAGTTTTCTTTTGATTGATAGCATTTTAATCAGCAACATTTTAATCTCTACTAACTAGAATATTCTCAGATCTACCTCTTGCAATCTATCTTTGTTCTCTGTCTCTGCCTTCTCTCTCCTTTCCCATCATTGATGTCCAGGGATACTTCTGACAAGTCACCACAATAATAAATTATTCTTTTATTACTGTGATAACAGGAGAGATAACAATGTGTTCTTCCAAAAAAAAAAACCATTATCTTCACTATGAGGTGACAGGTAATGGGACAGTTAATCTCTTAGAGCTGTAGTTCCAGTCTTAAAGCAAATTCAAATATTTCTGCAAGTCTTATACTCCCTGTACATTTTGATGATCTTCATTAAGATCATAAATTTTGAGAATTAGTTTTGTCTTTAAGAAAAAGCTAAGGGTCTGAGCAGTTAAAACAATGTGTTATTGTTTGCTTTTTTTTTTTTTTTTTTTTGCCTAAGCTCATACAAGTATTTTGTCCCTTGTTTCTCAGGCATGTGCCTGTCCTTCTATCTCTGAAAGTAAAAAGGAAGGCAATTAAGTTTATCAGCTTCAAGTGCAAAGACTCTATGGCCGGGGGAAACAGCTGGGAAGTCACGCAGCACCCCAACAAAATCCCCATTTCAAACACAGTATAATATTCACAAAATGAGAAGAAGAGTAAAACTTACATTTATGTGTCCAGTAGCTTAAATATGACTTCCTCGCATCAGGAGAGTAATCTTTAAAGAAGCTTTAAAGATCTTGTTTACATAAGACAGTGAAAGATAAGTATAGCTTCAAACCCTCTTGTTAGACAGCTCTATAAGGCACAGGCATGCATTATTTCATTTCCTTCCTGTAATTAATCATTAAGACTTTTTTTCATTTAACAAAAAGACCTTCTGTATGCAGCATCTGAATTTGTGGCAATTATAATGTTTATTCATTTCCACCATACTGGTAGGGAAGACAGATCAATAGACAACATTTTGACCTGAGGCTTGTGAGATGCAGACTTTGTGTCTGTACTGTGAGACCTCAAACAAATCACTTTGGCACAAGTACCTTCAGAGATACCTAGGAAAGCCTACTGACTGTAATTTGTTTAAGGTGACTGACAGCCTCTGTGATCTTGCTCTCATTCTGGGTATGCCTATATTGTCTCTTGATGGCACTTTTCATAACCAGACTAGGGCATGAGATTGTCTGACCAGATGTAGAATTCTCTATCCAAATAATTGTCTACTTTCTTTGGTCAGTGAAGAGAAATAGGCATTGGAAAGCAGGATTCATCTGTTTTTTAACCAGTTGATTCATGCCCTAAAATTGTCTATTACTCTCCATTGGCTAGTAAGGAACTTCAGCCTTTGCTATAGTGACCTGAAGTTGGATGAGAGGCTGTGGGCAGCAGATCTGCCCCTGGAACATCTGGACAGTCACGCTTAAAGTACATAGCAGTACATAGTATCACCTACCTACTTTAATTCTATGGCTTGTTATGATCAGGGTGTCAGCAGCTGTCTGAATCTTCATAGCTTTACAAGATAGCTCTGAAGACATAAAGAAAGGGATTATGTCACATTCATAGCCATACTTGAGACCATTTTTAAAGAACAGTGCAGAGTATAACACATCTATATTTCACTAAAGCGTTGCATACAGAATATTGCGAGGAGCTTAGCTACTATAATGTGGATGGCCATATAAGGGCCAGCTGAGATAGATAAAGCCTGCTGTTTGGAATTATGTGGTTTTGTACATCATGATCTTCTGCACAGTGGTGCCTGCCAAGTGTGCTACAAAAGCATTTCAAGTACTGAGACATTAAGAATGTCACTCCGGAAGCAGCTAAATTGTTGCTGACCAGATATATATACACTGATAATTAAAATATTTTTTAGGTTGCTTTTTTTAGAGTTTTTTATTCTCACCACCCCCCTTCATAGTTCTTTTTATCTAGCAATTTTTCAGATTAACACAAAACTGTTCAGCATGTAAGTAGTGATTCAGAACCATTATTAAACATCTGTTAAATCGGGCAAGAGCCAGGAAAAACTTCAGCTGGATTGCAATTGTTCTTGAGAGGGTCAGCAAGGGAGTTCATAAGCACACACAACACAGGACACAGTTAGCCTGTTCACATTTGTTTTTCTCCTCTGCCCCTGAATCGTTGCTTTTAGGAGGACGCAAATGGCTGCAGCTCTCATATCCCAAGGAGTGTGTAGCTCCTGGGGTAGAGTAAGGAACTTGTGTTCCACCCCTCCTGTTCTTTGTTGTTTTGGGAAGCGCACAGATATGAAGACAGTTATGGAGAACATAGTAGCTAATGTTCCGGCATGTTTTGACAAAGTGCCCCCTTAACATACTTGCCTCTCCAAAGTGGCAACCCTACCTTAGCTGTCCACTGGCTTAAAAATAGCTTTTATCTCTTTAGAAGGAAGAAAGTAACATTTACAGTTTTGGGAAGCAAGCTCTGGTGAACCTTTCTTCAGAAATTAAAGATGTTTCTGCCACTAGCTGTCCATCCCATCCCTCTGCCAGAAGTTACCACAGAGTCAGTAGAGGGGAACATGTGTAGCACTTCCGCTGAAAAAGCCCAGTGTCCTAGGATAAACCGCTGTGGAAGATGAATGTCAGCTGGCACCATCTAGATGGAGTAGTTAAGATAGACATGTCATTTCTTCTATCTTCTTCGATTCAGGAACTGTAACCTTTGGCTGGGGGTAGGGTAGGCAGCAACCAGCAGTAATGTCTGTACTCTAAAGCAACTCAGCTATTACAGCTCCAGCTAACTTGACACTTTAGTAATGGAAACTACCATGAAATCTCCATACACTAATGCATAGAGCCTTAAATGGTATTTGCTTTCATAATAGCACAGTGTCTATCCAAGTGTGAAATCTGAATGAAGCTGTTGCAATATGAACTGGAAGCGCATAGCTTTTCATTCAGAGGAGCTGGGGCAGAATGCTATCAGTCTGGCTGAATCTGTTCAAACAGAGTTGCCATCTGTTATCACAATGCCTTGTTGCCCAATTAAAACAATATGACTGGATTACAACACTTTGAATAGCATTTTTTGTTAGATTATCTGTGATTCTAAAAAATCTACCATTCCTTCTCTTTGTCTCTGCACGTGCTAATGCAGGCGGTGTAAAGAAATTGCAAACTGCTCATTTATTAACTGTATGACCATAAGCTAGTTCTGAACATGAAAATATTTCTGCATTTTAAACTTTGGCTGAATTTGTCCAGTAACCATTTCCTCATTTTTTGAGGAAGTGCATAAATTTGTGTGTGAGCAAAGTTGCTGCCAGAGCTTCTGTATACACAAGGCCCATGGCTACTAAGGATGTAAGTTAATCACAGTAGATTAAAATATATTTTTTAAAAATAATTATTTTTACTTTTAAATATGATTTTTAAATGTAATGTTTTTCACTTCCTTACTGTTCTAGAGTCTTAAAGTGATAATTATATATGTCTCTTATTTATATGTTTAACTCATTATGACAGAATTTCTGATTTTACATAGTTCTGTGTTTATCATATTTTCTGTAGCATACAGATGAACATGCATTTTGGGGGTAGTTGAGCTTCCATTTTTATGCTGTATTCTTTAAAAGACAGCTAATAGCAAATGTAAAATAGATACCACCAATTGAAATCAATGTTTCCAAGAATAAAAACACTATCGATGGTAGAATTAACATGATGACTAAGAGCATAAGGCAAGCCTGTTAATCAAAGGCTCTATTATTTTAGACCTCTGAAGCACATTTATTTTACTTAAATAAAGTATTCAGTTTGATAACTACAAAACTTGTACCAGTACTAGACAAAAAGCCTTTCAAAATACCTTTATAACTGTATTTATATTTTTTTATTTTAAAGATTTTAATTTAAGGAAGCTAGAACACTTATGAAATTGAATTTCTGAAGTTGCTACCTGGTCCTGAATGGCACCATGGACATGCAGCCCCTTGAATTCTTACCCACCTTAAGCACATATTCTCACTGCAGCACGGTCTTTGGCTACTGATGGGTCCCTTTATAACTGCAATAGTCACCCTTGGACCAAGCACAGGGATAGATTGGATACCCATAAGCACCCTGTTCTGTGATTCTGAAAGTGTATTACACCGTATCATGTTAGGGATCAATACAGTTATTAATGGAGTTAGCCATAGTGTCTGCTTTCTACACTACCCTTTTTGACATTTCCTCATGTCGAATCTTCTCTGCATCCTGCTGTACTTCAGCTTTTGCTCTCTTTCTATCGCCTTTAGAGATCTTCAGTGTTACTTGTGTGGTTTTGCTATCCTTGCAGTGAGAAGGAAGGGAGCCAAAGGCTGGTCACGCTCTGTTTCCCTTCCTCTGTCAATCAGTACTCCTTTAGAACTGCCACAGATATGGGATACATGAGTCCCAGGTAAGGACTGAATGAGGAAGGGGGACTGGGTAAGGTATTCTGCTGCTTCCAGTGCCCTGAAATCCTCCCCAGACAGATTTTGACCTCTGACAAAATAATAACATGCTCAGATTAGTAAGGAGAGCGAAAGATCCCCATCCATAGGTTATTTTCCCCTTCTAAAACTCCACTGACCTTTTATTCAAAACATTTAGGATTAAAATAGTGGTCATATGAACTTCATATTCTGAAATATTTAGATAGAGTCATCAGCCACTAGTCCACTACAGTTTTTAAGTCTTGTATACCAATGCGTTATTTTTAGGATGCAACCTTTTTGTGGTTTCTTTCCACCAGTATTTTCTCCGTATCCCATCAACACGGAACTGCTATGTGGTTTTGAGGGCTCTAAGCAGAAAATAAGTAATGAGGCTCTGAGTGACAAGTCTGAAGTGAAACCTGAGTCCTGGACTTCCTGCCCACTTTCAGAGGCTCTGGTTAACATTTGCCTTAAGGGATTTTCTTTTTTTTTAATTTGTACTTTGTATTACCAGCTTACAACTAGGCCATTGCATCTGAGTGAAGAGTGCAGGCTCCTGAGGTTTTTTAAACCTGTGTGGAGTACTTAATTGAGAATGATTTAATTTTTTGTAATTACATTTCCCCTTTGGAGAAAAGCACCCTATATTTGCCAGACACCTCTGAAATTGCTTTCAATGACAAAAAAAGATTTGGCAGAAAAGCTAATCTCTAGATTCAGAAACAAACCAAAGAACAAAAACAATAATGTCCTTTAATATGAAGCTTTGCTTGAATTTTGGATCCTTACTGTGTTTCATTCACCAGAAGCTACCAGGCATGAATAGCAGGAATAGCAACACCATTTTCATGGCTACCAGACCTCTGACATCCTAGACAAGACACATTTTCTAAGCATGCTTTCCCTAAACAAGACTCCTTATTTGAGATAAAGCTTTTGATCTGGTGTCTGCTTTTCTCTGTCATTCACATGTAGTCCTAAATATTTCCTGAGACTCTTAATCTTCTTAACTTGAAATGGCTTGGCTGATGATGCAGATTGCAGCATAAAAGTGGTTTTGAAAAGTTCATGATGGGCCATCTAGACAAGATGATCACTTTGTTTGTCAGCAAACAGGGATGGTGTCAGTTCATTCTTTTCTGTCAAAATGGTGAGGCCCTGAATGTTTCTTAAGAGCAAACTGAAGTTTGATTATCAGAGCATACTTTTCCATAACATATGAACAGCTACTCATAGAGCTGCTAGTAAGAGCTACTTATTTAAATAATGAAAAAGAGTGAAGCTCTTAATCATTTTCAGAATGCCATTATGTGACATAGTAAGTCAAACTTGAAGGACAGTAAACTTGGTCAGATTTTCTTGGCTCTCCTCAGACTCTCCTACCCACACATTAGGTAATTTCCCCCATCAGCTTCATAAACATTCCAGTATACTGTGAAACCCATAGGATTTGCCTTCTAACCACTTCTACTTCAAAGAGATCATCTACCTTATTTTTATATGTCCCATTTCCCTTTTTTGAATTCTTATCTCAAACCTTTCTTCCACCTAAGCAGGAGTACCATAAACACTTGAATTTTCCACAGAAAATCAACTAAGTTCTCAATCATCTCATATCCATCGTTTTGCTTACCACAGAACATATCGTAATGATTGTTTATTAAACAAACAATATTTATAGATTAACTGAAAATGGCAAAAACACTGAATAAAAATAGCAGTTTTATGATGAGGTGAATCTGGACAGCTCCACACACTTCCGAAGTAGCTACTTGACACAAGTTGTGGTTTATAGCATTTTAGAAGCCTGCTTTTGCTACTCTTATCATCAGAACTGAAAATGTTTCAATTACAGTACTATATGCACCCAAAGTGTAGTTGACCACTTTGCTTATCCTCCCCACTATGAGGGGATACAATTGCTGCCCACTTTTGTAATCCATACACAGATCTATCAAGTGCTGTTTCTCTAACTGTAGCAAGCCAAAGATGCATAAGGTGCAAAAAAAACCCCAACAAATCAGATTTTCAAAACCATAACAAGATGGCAAGAATTTTTCATCAATAATTACTAGTAAGTGATTATAGTCTTCGGTAGCTTGTTTTCTATGATTTTGTTGCTATTTTTAAAACACATGTGAATGATGTCACTGACTCATCACTTTAAAGTTACATAATATCTACCGTTTATACTAAACTGTACCTTCTGGATTTAAGCCTTCAGTAAGAATCTCACTCTCTTGTTGAAACAAAGAGTTCTGAGCCTGAAAGGCTACACAGAAAACTCCAAAACCAAATAACCACAGAAGCTAAATGAGAAAAATATATTTATTTATTGTTCTGCTTCTGAGTGCCGTAATAACCAGAATAATTTCAAGGCATCTCTGAATCTCTGTTTTGATTTTTCAATGATCTGTGACTTTTAAGTGCTCCTCTAGGTAAGGAATCTTCTTGTCTCCATGCTGGGCAACACTGGGCTTACTCTTCCTCCTATTCCCATGCTCACCAGTGACATTGCAAATAAAATATACTCTTTAGGCTTACCAGCAACATCCAGTTCCCAGTGTTAGCAAAGGATTGGAAAGAACCAGAATAAGTCACATACTTTTGACTTACACCCCTAGGTCGGCTTCAAATGCATTGCATAGGTCTGAATTATTATTTCAGCTTGCTTCCAAATTTGTAATTCTTTCCCAAAATGTGATGAGATTTTCTAAATGTAAACCAATCTACAAAAATGTGACTGGATAACAAATTTATCTTAAAACTTCTAGGAAAATTGATGTGTTGATACTGTACATGGAAAACTGTAAAAACAGTTTAATACTGTTTAAAACTCTTCAAGTGCCAAGTCTGGTGAATATTCCAACAAGATCATCATGTTCTTGAGAATTTTAGGGAAAATCAGATATAGCTTAAAAAAAAAAAAATAAATTAAAACCAGGTTTGCTTCTTATTTAAGCAGCTTTAAATCCTGTTGAAAAATGTTTAGGGTTCTTTTGCTTTGTCAGGCAGAAGCACACCTTTCTTTTCTGAGGGCAGGAGCAAGCAGCAGTGAAAAAGTTGTTTATTTACTATTTTGAAATCTAAGCTTAGGGCAAGAGCTACATAAGTTTAACATGATGATCATAGCATCCGGTCATCATTAAAGCAAAAACAGTAAGGAACAACAACAACATCTCTTTCTATTTTAAGAATAGTTTAATGGCAGACATGGGCTTCTACAGTGGCTCTCTGGCATTAACTGCTGCTGCAGATAACACTCTTTGCAAGCTCATCTTCACTCCTGTTTGCACTGAGGCTGCTACAAAAGATCCCACTTCAGCTCCAAGAGTTCAGGTCAGCAGTACAGGATGATTCTTCAGGGGTCTGGAGGAATGGAGGGAGTATACCTAACAGTGTGAGTCCGTAGCTGGATCTTGGTTGAGCCTTGTGAAAGAAGCTTTCAAGAGGTGTTAATTCCTTGTTGGGCAGTTTGGAGTAGGTTTGGGAGGGGAGTAGCTATAGCTGAAAGAATAAAAAATATTATTGGACTGTACTACCAAACAGGGCACTTACAGCTCCTATCATTCCTTCCTCCAGGTAAGAAGGAAAAGTAATCCCTTTAGGCCTTTAATTGCCTCCCTCTGCAGTCTGTCCTGAGCTGTTCTTTACACTCCCTTTCTTAAACAGTGCTACAGCTCACTCCTGAGAATAATTGCTCTATAATGGATGAAACTAACACCCCAAGTCTAAACCATACTCCAGTGCTGCGGGTTTGAAAAACAGATTTTTAGTAAAAGTCCATGCAAGTCTTAAATTTGACAGGTAAAGGAGAGCGACGGAGATAGAAACAGAAACAGAGAAGGGGAGACAGGCCAACACTGGAAAAGCACTTGCACACGTAGGTAGAGACTGATCTGAGCTCAGAGCAGATCAGCAGTGAACTAGCTGTTGGTCTCATGAGAGAGGTGGCTTATTAATTACAACAGTATCTCCAGCTATGGCTGCACAAACCCTAATCAGAGCTGTCCAGCTCAGCACGCCGGGGGAACTGATTGGTGGCAGCGTGCTTCTGTACAGGCAGAGTTAGGAAAGAAGAGAAAGGAAGCATCGCTAAGTTGTAAAATGAGACTGAAAATGCACTTTTTATGCTTTGAACCAACAGCACATTCTGCAAATCAGCACGTTCTGCACATTCTGATAAAGTATCCATACTTTATCATCACATCACCATTGCCACCGTTGTCTTTGTCTCTCATAATAAATTAATGGGGATTGGAAGTACAGCTTCAGAATATTTCTTCACAGACACTAAGCACCTGTGAAACTAGGTTGGCCTTGGATTAGTCACAAAGACAATACTTAGCTGCCAGGAAAGGAAATCCTGGTGTAAATTTTGAGTGAGCCTGATTCCGGTTAGAGAGTTTCATTGAAACCACATGAAACCATATGACAGTCAATGCCCTTTGTGGTATTTTGCTTTGAATATTGAGTTCATTTAAAACCTAAATTAAAAAGGAACCACAGTGCTTGGAGTCTATATGAAGTGACATTGCACTTGAGTCAAAATGGGCTAGTCCCATACATAGCCATGCTCAGTAATTCTGCTGATTCATTCTGCACACGCACAACTGAAAGCCATGATGGTGCTTTCACTGTCAGGAATGGAAGTCATATTTGAGTGTATTTTGCTAGGTGCAGCCAGACTTGAGTTCATTCAATCAGCACAAGAAACTAGAAATACGGGGCATGAACTAGCTCACCCTCACTCAGGGCCAGCTGACAAACTTTGAACAGACTCACCTGGTTTGTACAAAAGGAATGTGTCTACTACCCTAAGGCATTTCTTCATCTTTTCTTAGTGAACTTGCCCTTGATAACAGGAAGTGAGCTTCTGTATTTTGCTAGACAAATCAGAAAGACTCTTTTGTCTTAAACTATCTTTGTGGAATGAAAATAATCGTATTTGTCAATGTGCTTTGAGATCTGTGGGTAAGCAGTGTTACATCACTGAAATGCACAATCAATGATTAAATTACAACATAAATCCACAGTGCTGCTAACACTGTGTATATAATTAGAAGGGCTTTTAGAAGTTTGTTTACCCTTCAAATGAATATAGAACTTCTGTATATTATGAATAGTTCATAGCTCATAAGATTTTTGCTATTTATATGTTGATATTGCTCTGAATTAATATATTAGCAAAACCCCAGTCCTCTTACTAACTGTTCAGACTTTAACCTCTTTCCATATTTCTGTTCATCTTTGTATGTGCCGACTGTTGCCTTCTCTTTTGAGTTTAGTCTCTCCTACAGGAACTTTACAGCCATTTTAGCAGTTGCAGTTTTACTAAAAATCACCCCACAACCATTTCTTATGTCAGACACTGCTTCTGATGGAAAACTTTGAGCCAGCCTTTGGCTGCCCAGCTGGCAGAAGGACACTGGATGTCTCTTCATGCTGTGATGCCTTTTCCCCTGAGGAGAGGCTGTGGCAGGGAAATCTCCACATCTGACAAACTGGTGGGAGACACACCTTCCTTGGGAAACAAGGGAAGGTGCTGCTTCAGCCCCATGACCATCCAGCGAGGCTGCTGCACTGGCAGGTGCAGGGGGACAGGCCCTCCATGGCCAGTGAGGCCCAGCTCCTCACAGTCAAGGGCCCCTCTCCTGCCCACTTGGTCTTGGCCAGGCAGGCCCAGCCTCAGACCTGTAAGTGAGTTATAGTAATTAATTGTTATAGGTCCTTATATACCCTCAGCGAAAAAAAAACAACTTCATTAACTGCTGTACACTAGGCCCCAATCATGTGACTACTGCATTAGGAACACAACAAGCAAAGCCACATGTGATAAATTAAAATGTGCATTAAAAAGCCAGGGCTCTGCAGCACCGTGCACAGAACCTCAGCTCTGCATTTGTGTTTTTCAAAAGCTAAGAAATCCTGCTGAACGTAAAAGACCTAGAGCTCTGTGAGCCCCTGGGGGCCCTGAGAAAATGGTGGACCTCCATGGGAGGAAAGCCAGCTCTGTAAAGGGACAGTATAGATGTCAGAGCGGGTCCAGGGAGAAGTTGTTGGGATTCAACGCGTCCCTCTGCAGCTCAGCTGTGGTGCGGAGAGAGATGGCGTGTGACCACTGGGGACATTTGGCAGACCCTCCTGTGTTAGCCTCTTTCTGTTCCTGTTGTGGTCTGCATGAATAGCCATTCTGCTTAATTTAACCTATTTCTGCCTAAGTACATACTCTGGCTACTTACCCTAAAGCTAGGTCTGAGTAGTATTTGTATAACTAAGATTTTTTTGCATCTTCTAGTCATGCTGATTCATTTGCTATTTCTTGGCAATACTTTCATTCAAGAAAAATCCCTAGTGTAGTTACAGTTGTACAACATTAATGTGCAACTTGCTTACTTTGCTCTTCCTGGCAATATGAATCTGAAAAATCATATTTCATTGATATAAATTATATGTGCACAAGAAAGAATTGTTGCAGGAACTTCATCCACACAGATACAGGCAATTTAGACAGTAGCCAGCTTGTTATAAAGACTTCTAGCATAATATAAGACAGAATCAGGCTGGTAAACAGTTTAGGCTAGCATATCAGTAGAAGTCTGCTGCTGAAACCTGTACTGCGTGTTTTTCCAACATGGTAACATATCAGTTCCCAATTATCCATATTTTACGTTGCAATCCTTAACAAAGTACATTCCTTAATGAGCAGCATAAGTAAACTAGCTCAGCGCCAGATTCCAGTAGCAGGCGCCACCCTAAATAGAATTTAAATACTACAAATTAGAAGAAACTTTGGCAGAATCTAACAGTAAACACTATTCCAGTGTGTGTTTCTCCTGTTCTGTCATGTAAATACATTGCTCCTTCAGCCTTTTCCTTGATTGAGACCAAGGAATGTGATAGCATTCAGTGCAGTAAGTGGCTTCAAGATTTACATATACAGGAAATTTTGCCAGCATTTCTTTCAAATTACATGTTTTCCAAACATGGTTTAATATTGTTTTTTGTAATGTAAGTGTGTCTCAAGCTCCATCATGTCAGCGTATTGTCATCTACTACTGCAGAACTCTGGTGAGGATAGAATAAAACAAGATTAACGCCTTTCTCCATCTAAATACAAACAGGCTCTTCTTTGGAGAAATCTTATTAATTTAAGTGTTCCCTTTTACACTAGAATTCCTGATGGCAATCAAAACCAGAAGTGGAACTTCCAGAATAAAAATAATACATTTTAGAGAACTGTCTCCATGTCAAAGCACATTATGAATGAAATAACCCTTATTAACTTTTTGAGATGTCAAATTATTATTAGTCTCATTATTGGACCTAAGGTTACATAGTGATCTGTGAACAAGCCAGCAACCCAATCCACATCCACAGACTCATCTTGATCATAAGGCTTTCTTCTTAAAGAACTTTTTTTGCCTACTTTTGAAGACCACAAATATTCAGATATTCAACAGAAGATAAAATAAACACCAAAACAACATTTCTTATAGGAAAAAAATAACAAAATTAATTGAGGAAGCATTAGAGCTTTCACAGAGACAGAATATATAGTGCATATAACCACCAAAGTAACCTGGTGTAAGTTTTTTTTCAGATCATCAAGGCATAGATGATAGAGTATTACCTTATGCAGGTAAAATAAATATAAAAACTAAACCAAACTGTACCTTTCTTTTCTAAAGCTAACAGTAACTTCTCTGACAGATCATGCTTGCTCTACACAGTCTTATGTATGATTAGGCAAGTTCATAAGATAATCATAAAATTGTACAAATAAAATGCATTCAATAAGCATTTCACAAGATTTTTTTTGTTGAACAATATTGGATTTGCTGTTGTAGCTGGTGAGAAAAATCTTACTGCTATCCTACCAGGAAACTGATGGAATAAAGTTCCAGATACTCTCGTTATGGAGAAAAATTTTAATAATAACTGGAGCTCTGTCTCCTGCCTTTATTCATGCAAAAATCTCCTTTCCAAGGAAGGGATTAATTTCATGAATTATTATGGTCATGGCCACGTTGTTGTCCTATGTATAGCACTAACCCTAGACATATTTTTCATGAGGGGGGTGCTTTATTGAATGGTCCATTGCCAGTTAGTGCCTCTTGTGTTGTTTTTTTAGTTGTATTTGTATTTTCTTAAAACAATGTACTCCCTTTGGCTGTGATTCTCATTCCTTGCCAATACTGTAGCAGAGTTTTAGAAACGTTTCATGGCATCCTGTAGAGATGATCCTATATAGATAAACCTGGGATTATCTAGAAAGGCAATGGTAAAATTTTGCCACTAGGTGGAGCTTGAAGCTTCTGTCCGCAAGTGCAGTTTAATTTCCAGTCACTTAGCAGTTAGTTCCTCAACCTTTCCAATCCCGTAGCTAGGCAACTTCTAAACCATTTGAGGTAAATTTGGTTGTATAATCTGCTGTATGTTATAAATTCTATTAGAAGAGGTTTTTTACATATTGAGTCATGTTTGCTGTGACTGAAGTTGGATAATGATCAAAGAGAAAATAAAGACTTTCCAGATGTGGGACTGCAGTGAAACTTACGTAGTAAATTGCTCCACGTTTGGCTTTTCTAATGTTCTACCAAAAAATGGACAGATTGCACAGTAAATATGGCAGTTCTTGTAAAAGAATGCTATTTTATATTATTGTTGGGCTGTGGACGCTAATCACCTGAATCGATACTCTCATATGCTGATAGACTGATACATATGATAGCTATGCATCAACAGTCAGTGGCACATAAACAGTCCTTATGTCCTAATATATTTAATGTGCAGTAAACTGAAATGTTTCCTTTATGGTGCAAGCTGCATTAGTTCAGAAAGCCCTTGGAAATATGCAGCCTCACATATGGTAGCGTGGCATTTACTCTTCCGGTGCCACACGGGGTAGAAGAGGAGCTGCCTCATTCTAGTGGAGAGCTCTGGTGTGGTAATAACTTGACCTCACTAGGGAATCAGGAAATCTCGCCTGATTATTGCAAGACACACATCTCCTTTCCTAGCAGGAAACCTCTTTCCTGTGCTCTGTTCAAACATGATATGAGCTTCACTGTCTGAAAAATGTGGCACATTGAAACTTGAACTAAAGTTTGGACACAAACACTTAATCATAGCTCTTAATTTATGCCTCTTACAGGTAGGTTGAGCTTTTTGACCTTTTAATAATACTGGAAGGATAAGGGAACTCTCAAGTAAACCAAGCAACATTTATATTTAGGGCAATAAATAATGTGCAGTGGTAAGATTAGGACTTTAAACCAGAATGCCCTGGCAATGCACTGTTCTCAGGGAAGACTCCCTCAGGAACGTTCCAGGAGGAAGAACACATTCAATGCAATGAGCGGAAGCTTGACTGGCACAGAGCCAAAAGCATCCCATGAAAAGGTAGAGGGTCAGAAAAACTTCTCAGAAGAAAGCAAGAATGTATAGCTATTTGTTTCAAAGATGTTATTTGGCCTAACAAATAGATTGAACCATTTAGATAGGGAAAAACCTGATAGTAAGTAGGTGTAGAGGTAGTAGTGGCAAAGCGGTGCCTGGAATTACACACTGTTTATGTAAGCATTTGGGGTCATAGTTTTGTACAACAAAAATATTGCAGCAGTCAAGCTTGTAATTAAAAGGTTTTCATCTAATAAAAACTGACCTGAAAGGGAAGCAGCTCAAGTTACCAAGCAACAATTTGCAATGGATCAAAGCAAAACTAGATAGTGCCTGTCTCTGGGGAGGAAGTTCTGCTGATCTGGCAACAGATAAATTGATTCTCAGTGCTCTTTCATAATCTTTGACCACTCCCTTTGTCCTGTCAACCATTATTTCAGTTAGAGAGTAAGAATTGCTTCTTGCAGTAGCAAAGTGTACATTCTGCAGAACATTTATAAATGTCTTCCCAAGTGAACTAGAACTTAGTGTGTTCTTGAAACCTCTAAGTGCACATGCTCTTTTCTGCACATGCATTTTCGAACCTTTTACAGATGTTAGTGTCATTGCAGAGCAAGATTTCACCATGACTAATTTGTCTAATTTGCTAGTTAAAATTATGTAAATTTGGTATAACAAATGAGGCCTATACTGCATGATTTTGTACCTTTGGCATATGTTGTACTTATATACAAGATTTCCTTTGACAACAAAGGCCTATGGGTGACAGTGCTCTCAAGATGAGACTTGGAACTTGGACTTTCATCTTTCTGTAATCTCTACTTTAATACGACATCAGCAATGGTGGTATAAAACCCTGACAGTATTGGGGCTGCTTTTAATTGTTACAAGATCTGGTACAGTGCATAGAGAATAGTTAAGTAGTAGATGTTTTCCCTTTTTAAGGAATAAACATCTTAGCTTTCAGGAAACATTCTGTTTGTAAAAAGCCGAAGGCATCAGTTCATTTGAGTGCCTAAAACTCTACCATTTTGAAATAGAACAATTACTTCAGAAGTTAGTTTGGAAGCTATTAAAGTAGCTGGTCCATTATGCAAGCCTGAGAATAGTACATACAGTAAGATTTGGGCACATTAAATTATGTTTAGATAGGGTAGATTTTCCTGAAACTAGTCTTTAGTGTAGTCTGAGCAGCAGAATTTATGAAGATTATGAGGTGCACACTTACACATAGTGACTTATAAAGGCAAATGTATTTCAAGCACTTCTTTCTTTACAAGTTCATGAGTTTTTCCACTTCACCTTTCAGCGTTTTACCCACCTACCTCTTGAAAAATTAGATAGTCTTAACATTTAACTGCAAAGTACATGCGCTTAAGATAAACTTAATACCTTTTCTTCCTTTATCAGTGTAACATTTGGCAGGTGAGGTTCTCTTGTTTGGTGAATCTGTTACAAGAATCTTAACGTAATTCATTGATATGTGCATGCCTGAATTGCTTGGATATG
Organism: Pezoporus occidentalis; assembly: GCF_034315485.1. Taxonomy (NCBI): domain Eukaryota; kingdom Metazoa; phylum Chordata; class Aves; order Psittaciformes; family Psittacidae; genus Pezoporus; species Pezoporus occidentalis. Next base: position 5,627,612 of record NW_026913964.1, on the reverse strand, counting down.
TAGTACATTGATTTGAATCAAGTGTACAGCTGTACTAGAATGTTGGTCACTAAATTTGGGAGGACAGCTCTTGGCACTCCACAGTTACATATGAAAACTTCTATTATTCAGATAGTAAATGGCAGTTGATGCTTTCTATTTAAGTTGCAAATACAGTCATATATTGACTATGTTGAAGACATCTGAAAAAGATACCTTCATCTCTCTTTTATGGGAACATAGCAGTACATGTGGTACAGGTCCTGCTAGGAGGCTGATGGAGGCAGCTCTTCTCTTTAGTCTTGGTCCTCAGATTTTGATTGAGCTGGTTTTGTATGAAGTTTGTATACTGTGAACACAAAGACTAAGGTTAGACCTTCTTTTCTTGTGTCTTCTGCAGTCTCTTCCCTATTCTGAGATTTTCTGTAAACCACCACATTAACAGGAGCTGAAAGCCTTTAATATTCAACAATGAGCCTTAGTAACTCCAAGCTGAAGCCCTAATACCTCTGCCTTACTACTCAGACTTTCTCCGATTTCACTGTTCTTTTATCTTTGCTATTTTTATCTTGGGAAAGACTGACTACTTTTTCAGTTTAATTAACTGATAAATCTACAATCCAAGCTCCAGCTCTCACATTTTCACTTACTGCTTTAATTCTCTCACTGTTGTATTTACAACTCTTCCCATAAAAAAAAAAAAAAAAAAAAAAAAGAAGAAGAAGAGAATAACAAAATGCAAAACTACTTTCCCTCTTTCCTTGGCCTAACTTCTCACCATACTCTTTCCACACTTTCATCTCTTGTCTTTTTGTCTTATGCAGAAATAGAAGTCTGATATCTGATTGTCCTTCCAATTTCTCTAGAGAGCCCAGTGCACACATCCCATCCCACTGATTCCCACCCCTCTTATTTCTCTTTCTCACTCTTGTTCAGTGGCTCATAAACATCTAGTCATGTGTATGTTTCCCATCCAAAAAACTTGGTTTGTTCCTAGTTACTTCTCCAACTGCTTGCTGTCCTTCATCCAATTTGATAAGCTCAACAAATATTCATTGATTATATCCAAACAATTGAGGCTTTATACATTTTTCTTCCAATTCTGTGCTAGATGTTCCTAGTTTCTTGCCATGGCACTCTGGTGAAAGTGCTCCCATGTAAGCCTACACTTACATCTTCCCAGCTAAAACTCAGGATTAGTATTACAACTTCATTCTTTGTGCCTCGGTAACCATTTTTGATACTATCAAACATGTACTTCTTGAAATCCTCTCTCCTCTTTGCTTCTTTGAGACAAGTATGGTCACAGTTCCTTTGAATTGCATGCTCTCAATACATTCTTCACGTCTTCACCAACAGACTTTTCAGATTTCAGTTTCTTTTCTCAGTTTGCACCTTAACTAATGGCAGCCTAATGCAAAAAAACAAGTTCAGTTACTTTGCTTCACTGATGCTTCACAGTGATATCTGCCTTTTGTTTACTAGAAATTGATTTCTTATCCAAACTAGAATTTCACCCTGATGTATCCATAGGAGTCCAGCTCAAGCTTAACATGATTAAACCAAAATTTATTATTCCATCCCCATAGCCTTCCTTACCACTTTATTATTCTTCCTGAGCAATACCACATCCTGCCCGTTCAAGCTGATAACCTGAGCAATTTTTTCAATTCTGGTCTCTCTATAAGATTTCATATTATTTCAGTGCTTATTAGGTTTTGTTCATTCTTTCTGCATAATTAACATCATTCTGTCCACAAACAGAGAAAACTCTTGTTTGTCTATCACATTGTATTCATTTTTGCTTTCAGACATCTCTCATGGTTTTCCTTATGCAGGTTTTTACAGCTGGGCACCTAGACAGAATGTTTTCTGCAAAATCCTTTCCCTAGGTCAGTACTTGACCATGTCTAAGCTTCTGTACTACACTCAAATACTTTGCATGAAATTCTCAAGCTCTTCAGAAGCTCTGCCTCACTATCTGGGGATATAGTGTCCTGACATTAACTGGTCTATTAGCTATTAGCTTCTAGTCTATTAGATAATAGCTTCCATTTGACTCAGAACCATTTTTAATATTTTACATATTTGTGTTTTATCTCATACTGTTTCTCATGCTTTAGAGGGAGTCCCTATGGCCATTCAAATATGTTTATAAATGCAAATGTATTATCCTCTTTCAAAATTAGAAAAGGTGGGTTGTGGTATAGTGGCTGAAACTGCCATCTGTCTTTCTGAAGAATACTGTCTCATTATTTCGCTTATACTTCTGTTATCTTTTATTTCATCTTTACACTGGAAGATGTGGAAATTAATTGGTTTGGGTTTGTGTTTCAGCAGCATCAAGCACAGCTGGGACATGATGCTAGACTAGGACTCTTACACATGACACCAATATAAATAAATAGCTGTGGTAATATATTTTTATGCCAGAAAGTGTTCTCTCAAACCTAATTCCATCTCCTTGTAGGGCATTATGCGCCATAAATACAAATGTAAAACTGGAGAGTTTTCAAAAGTGGCTTAGGAAATAGATTTTGTCCCAAGAAATTGAAGGGAGAAGCATCAATTTTGTTTTGTCGTTCTATCTGTGTTCTGCATATTTGCAATTGCAAGCCTGAAGAGGAAATTTAGCTTCCTTTTTATTTCCTGTTGTGCTGATATCTAAAAATGCATAGAGTAGCAGACCTGACCAAACAAAATTCAGTGGGAAAAGCCCTTTTCTGGTGATAAATATTACAAACTTTCTACTTTCCAGGAGAAAAACTAATATTTTTATTTATTGCTTCCTGAGGGTTTTTTGTATATGTTCTTATCAATATGCATGTTGCTATGATTATTAAACAACAATGTCAGAAGTTAATTATATGCACCAAATTTTGCATTTATATTTGCAAGTATTACACAGATCGGATTCTGAAACAAACGAAGACTGACTAGCTGTTACAGATGACTATCCTATAATCTGGAGAATCAATTATTTTGAATACAGCATACCACATAGTATCTATGAGCTAAAAATGAATAATAGATCACTGACTATTCATAAAAAGTTTTTTATGAGTATTATATTTTTAATTTTTATGAGTAGAATTTCAAGTATTGAACACTATTCAAAGTTGTGCTACCTACAAACTAAGAAATCAGCTATTGAATGTTTTCATATCTGCAGAGGTTTTGATGCTTTACATAAATCCTTGCTAATGAGGTTGCATTTCTGAGAAATAAGAATTATCTTAGCTTTGTTTTCCAGGTGCATTTAAGCATGCCATCCTATGTTACGACATGTTAAAGATTCTAAATATGGAAAATCTATTATAATTTTTTATATATTTATCTGTGATTATAGGGCAGGCCAAAGTAATTACTTTTTCCAGAAAAGGACAGAAATACAGAACACTTATATCATTCTCTTGGCCTGTTTCTGTGTCAGATCTGCCTAAAATGCATACTGCATTTGCCATCATTTATGCTGTTAACATATTTATACTAGGAAAACTTTGCACTTGTTTGTCATGTCTTGCACCAACAGGACGTGATTTGGCAAAGGTATTTCTTACAGATAATAGGGAACTGGCAAGCATTGTGACAGAGAGGCATGGTTTATAGCCAGTTACTTTTGAATTGTTCCTCCATCTTTATGCTCCGTCTTCTCTAGAACTGAGCAAGAGTGGAAAAGAAGACTGTAGCTTCCTTCTGCCTATGACTCAGAAGCCCAGTTCGTGTTTAGCTGTTGTAGTTCCCTCATATTCCATGCTTTCTTATAAAATATTTTCAAATGGTAGATTTATAAAATATATAAACAAATGAAATCATTCCCAGAAATTACCAAGCTTCACAGTTCTAGGCATAGCAACCTTTCATGAATTGTGGCTAGATGATTTGGAAGAAGATAATAGCTGTTTGGGGTACTTCAGGAAGAGAACCAGTATTCTAGGACATTGCTAAATCAGAAAAGTTGTAATCAGGATTTAGTAGAAGGACAGATGCCTTAAACATAAATGACACATCTGTTAATCATTTGAATGTCCTTATTACTGTGACAGAAGTTGGTGTCATCATTTTTCTTGTATGAGAAGACTTTTTAGTTAAAAATTTTAGGGGAAACCTTATAAATCTCAAGAATGAATGTAAAGATTCTGTGGGATATTTCTAGATATATTTTCTTTAATGTAGGTGGGTTATAGCAAGAGAATGGATGAACAATTGTGCATCTTTCTTCATGCAGAAATCTGGAAAAAGATTTTCATGTTCCAAAAATGATTAAGTACCACTTGGCATTGACATCTGTGAGATTCTTGAAAGGCTGAATGGAATACAAAATGCTTATTCATTACTGTGTATAAGGAATTTTTCCAAGATGGTCTCAAGTTCTTACCAAAACTTCAAGGTTTGCCAGTGCTAACCAATTCTCAAATGTTTTCTCCCAAGTCAGATAATTTCTAGAAACCAATCTATAACATTTATCAGAAATTCTTTCAGCCCTATTCAGCCAGCTTTCACTGCCATTGCCTGAAAGCACGAGAAAAATCACATGATGTGCCCTAGTGTACACATGAGTTATTAACTTGGTTGGGGTTTCAACCAGGGAAGCTTCTGCCGGATAGTCTTTTGCTTTTACCAGGAGATCATATGGCATGCATATGCAGTCTATTTATCAGGGAGCTGTCACATTACAGCACATTACAGAGGAATCCTCTCATCTGAGGAGCACTTATGAAAAATAAACAAAGACTCTTTAGCATAAATGCCATCTGAAAAATCACTTACATTTTTTGTTATCCCAGCAAATTAATTTAAGTTGCTTGGTTACCTTATGATGCCCTCATTATCATTTACAAATATCCTAAGATCCTAAGTATCCTAAGTTTGAAAAAGAGATTAAAAAGGGATAAAAATAAGTGAAAAAAGTAGATTAAGTAAATCAAAATGAACCTTGTGATGAAGTGAGAACTTTTTTTATGGTAAATGCAGTGAGAGATACTCTTTAGCTAACTTTAAAGTGTATTACTTTAACTGCATTTGGTTTTGCTATCACATTAACTTGTTGTAGAAATATGACAATGGTGTGAGATGTGCATCTTATTCAGCATACAGTGATAATAGGCCAGTCTATGAAAGTATTTTTTAATACATTAGTTTTGTAATACTTTTATGTTATTTCCCCAAATAGACTAGTCCCTTTTTTCAATATTACAAGTAACTCAAATCACTGTACATACGTACTAGCACAATATTTATCGTATGACTGGCAAACATACCCTTATGGCTTTGCTCACTCTATAACAAGTACAGCTCTAATGAATACAGGTGGAGCAGAGTGATTTGGATGTAAATTACTATTGTGTGTTTCCTTGACACTGAGTAAGGAAAATGGTTTCTTGTTTGGGAGCATTGACAGGCACTAAAGACCTCAAGTGAAAATTTATCTTTTCTTAAAGCAAATTCAAAGCTTGTTTTAAAGTGGGTAGGAGAGTGGAAAGACTATTGTAGATTTTGGGTGGATCTTGATCCCCTCCAAATGTCTTTTATCTGAAGTAGATGCCAAAACAGAAAATAAGCTAGTGCTTGACAGTTTTAGAAGGTCAGATCTGACTTGATCTAGTCTGACCTGATCTGACAGCAACCCACTGCTGTTAATACTCATGTTATATAACCTACAATTGCTGACCATTGCTGATAGCAATGTGGAAGGTGAGTAGTACATTGTTAATGGTGGACAATATGGATTTTCTTTGACATCCACATAGTATAACAGGGCCTACATTTGAATTTGAAGTTAACATTAGATCTTCAGTTCTGAACTATTACAATCTAGGCATCATAAGGCTTAATTTTTATGCATGTATTTTCACCCTAATTTTTCTAAACTTTTTGAAGAAGTGATCTGAGTATGTTTCTAGCTTAAAAGACCACTATTTTTTTATCTAGTAATTTAATTGCTCCATCAGATTAAATCACTGTTTAGTTAGTATCTATCAATGTACAGTCATCTCTCCAATTCTTTTTTGATAAGATAACTTGATAGATTAAACCTATTATTGTCAGTCATGTTTCTTACCCCTGAACTAATTTTTCATGGATTTTTCTTCGTACTCTTTTCAATTTGACAAGATATATCCCACAGTCTACTATGCAGGGCAAGCAAAGCAATCAGATGTGAGGGAAAAAGGCTCACCTAAGAGCAAGTAAGAATTAGATGTAGAGCATAATAAAGATGCATTATAATATCAGTACACATGTTTCTGATTTCAGAAGTCTCAGCACTAAGGGAGTTGGCTATTTTTTTGAGGGCTTTTTTTCACATAAATGGACCTTTTGAAAGAAAAATACTGCAGTCGGCCCACTTGTCATTCAAAACTTTGAGAAAAATGGCACTAAGGTACCCATTGTACATACAGAAAAATGAACCAAGATCTAACAAGGAAACTTAAAGTTTAGTGCAGTAGTTGTAAAATCCAAAGATAGCACATTCAACTTGCTATTGCAGTATTTGCCCTGCAAATACCGGTCCAAAAGGGGTTGTTGACTTGGAGCAGAACACAGGTACCTGTCTGCCCAAGGTTTCTGTGTTCCAGGTTCCTAAGGAAACTGTAGACCAGGGAGCATTCAGATCTGCCAAAATTGAACCAATAGATCTATAATATGATCAGAAGAGACAATATGAAAGAGTTGATTTTTTTTTTTTTCTGTTCAGTTCCTTAGGTAACTGCATCCTGTTGGAAATCCAGTGTCTCTTCACTTAGTCGATCACCGGTAGTTTAATTTCTTCAGTAAAATCTGCCCACCTTTAATGTGTAACTTAACAATCATAATAGGGACACCAGAAACTGATGGCTTTGCCGACTGCTTTAATCTAAAATGAAGAGTGCATCCAGAATTATTCCTTCTCACTGAAACATCCATCTTTTAAACATCTAAAAATTGTTTTTGATGGATGATATGCATTAGTTCTGTTCTTCTGATAACATTTGAGGAAATATTTCACTGGAATTTAAAAGACATTGCTGTATGTTCAGTGTTACTGAAAGCAAGGACAAATTGACAAAAAAAAAGAGTATATCAGAGTCTATCAGGTTATCAAGGTCTTATTGGTACAAAGATGGATTTGCAGTTTTGATACGTGTGACTGCATAAACTGGACCCTCTGAGCAAAAGAGGAGAAACAGATGGTGTATTCTGAAATGTAAAATTGCTACCACATTGTGAGAATACTGGGGGCAAACACATGAGAAATAATATTTTATGCAACTACACCATGTTATATATTATCAAAATGATATAAAAAAAATTAAATATACTAAGCTAACAGAGGTAGAAAGAACACAAGAATTTTCTATATCTTCATGTTAGGCCTGAGCAAGAAACTTCACTGCATTTTTGAGATTATGCATGTTTATTTTATTTTATTTTGGGTGACAAAGATCACAAAGCTAGAAAAAACCCACAGAATATTTGTGACACCAATTTCAGAAAACCAGCTGTTTGTGGTAATGTGGTAATGTAGCTGCTGCTGAAAAAAAAAAAAAAAAAAACAACAAAAAAAAAAACCAAAACAAAACAAAATGCTGAAGAAAAAAATCAAAGTGGGGGACATTATCATTATCTAGGTTGCCTGCGTATCAAAGTGAAGAATAAATGCCAAGCAATGACAAGGACCACTAGGATAACAAGGCACAAACACAGGCCTGTTATGATTATAGCCAAATGTCACTGTAATAAATGTGTTCTAACCAGTTTTAGAGTAAAAGTAAGCCTTATCGACAAAGTTGATTGTTATCAGATGGTCTTCAAGATAGTGCTTTTAGTGGCATGTATTAGATTTGAGTGAAGATTGCCTGTGGCTCCATTATAAATGTGCTTTAATGCCACTCTGCAAATGATTCAGTGGTTTACACAAGCTGTCTGCCAATATGCAACTCTTCAACCTTATGCATTCTGAATATTTGGGTATTCATAGACAATATAAAGAAAAGATTCAGACTGGAAACATACACAGTACCACTGTTCTTTTGTTAGTTACTAATCTTGATTTAAGCAAACTGTTTGACATATTGGTAGAAGAGGCTCTGGATATCAGATGTAAAAAAATAATATGGATTTTTGCAGATAAATGCAATCTAGAATATATTTCTAACATTACACTAACCAAATGAGAACTGTTATATTTCATTTGATAATACAGCCTCTATAAGAATCTATGGTCATCATCATTTGCTCTTAAAATCAGCTGCTAACGCAATGTTTCCATATGTTGGAATTTTGATAATCTGTGTAAATTGTGCTTACTGTGAACAATTTAACACCCAAACAAATAAACAAAGAAGATTAAAATGTAACAGAGCAGGTTATAAAATTGCATATTTGAGAATAGTATTTCTGAATTTTTTATAACTTTTCATCAATATGGTGTTCAGCAGTCTCGTTAATGTGGTGTGCAGCAGACAAAATTAAGGATACAGATGAGTAAGGCTTCACATACTTGTTAATTACCTCTACTATGTGGAGCAGTTTAAGTAGAATATTCCAAATTCCAAAATATTTTCTATATAGAATAGCAGGAAAGTGTCTGGCTCTCCTCTCTCTGCTGTGCTTACTGGAGTTATTAATTGACATTGGATTTGGCATGTATGGTTTCCATAAAACTCGTGAAGTTATATGCATGTGTATATACACTTATATGCAAACACACACAAACATATATTCACACACGTGAATGAATGGAGGAATGAGATGGGTATTACAAACAATAATCATTCTGGACTGTGGCAGTGCATTACTCAGGATTTGTTGTAAGTCTCCCATTTAACCCAAAAGGCCTTAGTTTATTTTATATCAAAATCCTGATTTAATTTGTTGCCTTAACACTGTTCTCTATTAATAACTGGAAGAAAGATCCTAAAAAGCACAAATTAGTTTTTTAAAAAAGGTAATTTCAACTATTCCCGAATAGTATTCCAATAAACATTATTGCTTTAAGAGCTGCAGCCTTGTTTTATGGGACTTCATCATGTTAGGAGTTTTTCCAGACACATTCTCAAGGGGTAATGAATAAGACTCAGGAAGCCATTTTCTCAATGTCAAATATCTGCGATTAATGACATCCATCTATTGCCAAAGCTCAAATGCAAAACATAAGATAAATCCTTTTTTTCAAATCTTTAGGCATAATAATATCATGTTTTCCAACCCCAGGAAAATGTTAAAGTTTATTTTTTGCCACAGGTAGCTTTAGAATAAATACAGGTCAGTGTATACAGCAATTTTTCATTCTGTAAGTGTAACACAGTAGATTTCCCTGTCATCAAGTTGGGGCTGAAGATCTTAGGCTGGCTGTAACTGCTTGAATGAATGCTGAGGGATTACTGATCATTTAGATAGCTCTGGTCCAAGCCACTGCAAGTATATTTAGAACAGAATTTTTGCAGCATATATTGTATCTATTTGTGAACTGAAATCAGGGGCTCTACTGAAGAACTGACTAATGCTTTCTACGCAGCCTAAGAAGCTATCACTGTCCTTTTACTCTGACGCAAAGTATTAGTGTAAGTTAGAGTAATTCACATAGTCTTTCTGCATCCTGAATTCCCTGTATGTAAAACAGTGATGATACAGTGAGGAAGTTATCATCCATACACTGGAGGAACCTCCTGGACTGTGGCTGGGTTGCTGAGTGGTCCTTCCTGCAAACACCAGGGAAGTTAAAATCCCCCACGACGACCACGGCCTGTGACTGTGAGGCCGCTCTCAGCTGCCTGTAGAAGGCCTCGTCAACCTCCTCACCCTGATCTGGTGGTCTGTAACAGACACCCACAGCAGTATCGCCCCTGCCAGCCTGCCCCTTAATTCTCACCCACAGACTCTCAACTCACTTGTCATCTGTCCCTGGACAGAACTCAGTGCATTGCAGCTGCTCCCGCACATAAAGAGCAACCCCACCACCCTTCCTGGCTGGCCTGTCTTTCCTGGAAAGGACATAGCCCTCCATGACTATATTCCAGTCATGTGAGCTGTCCCACCACGTCTCTGTAATTGCCACCAGATCATAGTCTCCTGACTTAACACAGGTTTCCAACTCCTCCTGCTTATTTCCCATGCTGCGTGCATTGGTGTACAAACATTCCAGGGAGCGAGCTGAGCACACCAATTTCACCCTAGGATTATAGGAGGCCTCCCAGTCTTCATCAATTCTGGAGTGCTGCCCCACTGGGGCAAGCCCAGCTACAACCCCATCCCCCTTCGAATCTAGTTTAAAGCTCTCCAAATGAGCCCTGCTAATTCGTGCCCCAGCATCCTTTTGCCTCTGTGAGATAAACCTTTCCCACTTGTCATTGTCCAGACTGGTGCCCTATAAAACCAGCTGTTATCAAAGAATCCAAGGCCCTGCCTGTAGCACCAGTCTCGAAGCCAATCGTTTATGGACTGAATCTTCCCATTCCTTCCCACATCATCAGTGGAAGATGGAAGGAGTGAGGAGAAGATCACTTGAGCCCCAGACTCTTTCACCATCCTCCCCAAGGCCCTGTAGTCTTTCTTCATCCCCCTCAGACTGCGGGAAGCAGCTTCCCCCTCACCTGTCTGGAAGACCAGCAGCGGGTAGTAGTCTGTCAGGTGCACCAGGTTGGGGAGCGCCCTGGTGATATCCCTGATCCGGGCTCCAGGCAGACTACACACTTCCCCATGATGAGGGTCAACTCTGCATATCGGGCCCTCTGTTCCTCTCAGAAGGGAATCGCCTACTACAATGACCCTTCTTTCTTTCTTATCAGAGGCAGTCTTGAGGTGCAAAGTTGACCTCCTTTTCCTATGTGGCCTTGTAGGCTGGCCTTGCACCACATCCTCACCTACCTCTCCTTCAAGATCCAGGGCCTCAAACCTATTACTGAGGGACACCTGGGGTAGCAGGGCAGGAAGGGGGGAGGGTTTCCCACGACGCCGAACTGGAACTCGCTTCCAACCCTCATCGTCTTTTTGGTCCCCTACCTCTGCACAACAGCTACAGGGCAGGGTCTGTCTCAGGCCATCCCCCTGTGTCTGAGAGGGCAGGGGGTCCTTCCCCTTTTGGCGGGTATCTCCCTGGAACCGTTCCGACTGGCACGCCAGGTAGTTACTCCACCAGTCGATCTCCCTTTCACACTCCCTGATGGTCCTCAGCATCTCAACCTCCTCCTTAAGTTTTGCCACCAGGCTAAGCAGATCTTCTACCTGCTCACACCTCACGCAGGTGGAATGCTGTCCTCCCTCCCCCGGCAGCAGCAGGCTCTGGCACTCCCTGCATCCAGAGACCTGAACAGCCACGGTTTGGGACAGGGTCTCTGTCTGAGTTGCTGCAGTCTTCTTACTGCAAGCTCTCTTTCTGGAGGCGACCATATTGGTCCGCAGTCTGGGACACCAGCAACAGGGGCAGCAATACGACCTACTTGTTCCTCCCTGCGCCTGGTGGGCAGCGACGAATCTTATCTATTGGTACCTTACATGCAGCTTGTCATTCTATATGTTAACTGAATACCAAATTTACAGATTAACAAAACTGGGGGATTTGTTAATCTGTAAGTGATTCATGCAAACAGTTCATGGTTTGCGGTAGTGTCTACCTACTGAGAATCGCAGAATAGTTAGGGTTGGAAAGGACCTTAAGATCACCTAGTTCCAACCCACCTGCAATGGGCAGGCACACTTCACACTACACTATGCCACACAAGGTTCTGTCCGATGTGGCCTTTAATACTGCCAGAAGTCAAGTATTTACCACTTCCTTGGGCAACCCATTCCAGTGCCTCACCACCCTTACATTAAAGAACTTCCTCATTATATCTAATCTAGACTTCACCCTGTTTAAATTTTAACTTAGTCCCCTTGTCCTATCACTACAGCCTCTAAAGAAGAGTCCCTCTCTGTCATCTTTGTAGGCCCCCTTCAGATACTGGAAGGCTGCTATGAGGCCTCCACACAGCCTTCTCTTCTCCAGGCTGAACAGCCCCAACTTTCTCAGCCTGTCTTCATACAGGAGGAATATTGACTGTCTTCTCCCATTTTACTTTTGTTCTCTTTCATCTTGGTGTACAAAATCTCAGTGAGGATCCAAACACCTTTTGCTTTGACACAGTTTTATGCACTTGTGCATTTGCACAGTGTCCTTTGCTTAGCTATCTCTCCATTAAGTCCTTCTTTGCTTCTTCTCAGAAGAAACATTTCATCCCACTTGCTGTTGAGCTGCTTGGAGCCTTTCTTTGTGCCTAGCGGAAAGTATGCTCCACAGCTTACTCAACAATCTTGGTCCTGCAAGTATTCAGATCAGAGCCTGGAATGTGCTATGATTTCTAACCAGTACACATATTTCCTTCCCAAGCAAACCAAAGCATGGAGGAAGTGGAAATAGGAAAGTAGTGTTACTGTTGTTGAACCCATGGTTGGAAACTGAGTGGTGAATTTTACATGTCTTCTGTGATCATATGCCTGCTAGCCCTGTCTTTGCTGTTCAGCTCAATAGTCATGACACAAATGTCCTTGTCATGGTTTAATATTTTATACTATTCAAAAAATAATCAGCATACCATTAAGAGAAATAATTCTAGCAAATATATATTCTGGAATCAAGTTACCATTTTATACTTTGAAAAATCTGTAGACAGGTTTTTACATATAAGAGCACTCCTCTAAACTATGCTGTCATCAACCCTGTCCACCTCAAATGTTACCAGTATCAATACAAACAATCACCTGCCTGATTCCCAGACTATATGAGATTTAAGTTCAGTATTCTGGTAGATTTTCTTACCTTTTACTTCATCCAGATCCCACTTTCCAAAGGATGTTTGCTGATCAATGGAACAAAGGTAACATTTCCTTTTATGAAAAAAAGTGAATAGGCAGGTATTTATCGATCCTGAGCAACAATTATGTATTTCTAGGAATAATTAAATTACATGAATTTATATTGTAAATCTAATGTTTGCATCCTTGTGAATTTTTCATTACAAGATATTCAATAAATATATGTATTCTCATCCTGCGAGGAACGGCACCTTTATAAAGCTCTGGCTTAAGCCGATGAGAATGGATTGATATATTTTGTGGAGATGCAAATCATGCAATATATTTTAGTAAGAACTGAAACAGCTAATGAAGTGGACATCCTTCAGTTGCTTGGCTCTGAATAATTTATGAGCACATAGTATACCAAAACAAAAGAGTTCTGAATGCAAAAGTAGAACAGATAAAAAACCTAACATAACAAAGAAACAGATTTCTTGGGATGGTGAAATGTAAAGAGATAAGTTATGCCTAATCAAAGTCAGCAGACTAGTGCCCTGGGAGTATTAGTATGCAAAAATATCCAACAGATATGGAGAGTTAGTTGCAATAAAATGCTGTCTTGAAGCATGTAAAGAGGCAATAAGGTAATGCTAATGTGCTAGATCGTATAAAACTTCAGTTGTGCATGGATACTTCAGATGCAGGCCATAGTATCTTTTTTTAATCAGAAGTGGAGACCAGCACTTTTATGCATACAGTCATCAACAATTACTAGTTCTCAGTATGTTCACAGAGAAGATGATGACTTTGGCCTTAATCCCTGACCGTGTAAAGTTTTGCCTCATTTATTATTACTATGCCTTCTTCATTTATAGGAGGAGGGTATATTTATAGGAGAAGAATGCTAACCCTATTACTGAACTGTAAACTGTGCCCAGGAAAGCAGATTCTTTTTAAACAAACAAAAAAACAAACAAACAAAAAAAAAGCAATTTTAAATAAGCCTGTAAGGTTTGATGAAGCATTGACTGTGATCATCAGAGCAGCTATTAAGAAAAGGTTTATGAAGCCAGTAGTTAAGATTATACATACCTGCTAATTGTGAAGTATATTTTTATCCCCTCCAGATAGTTTAAAAAGGATCTCTTAATATTGTGTGAGCTGTTCTTTATAGGTATCAGATTATGGTTTCTTGAAACAAACAAACAAACAAAGAGCTACAATGCAGAAACTGCATAAATTCATACATTTGTTTAGCAGAAAATAAATCCAAGAATGCCAGCATGGATAGAAAATGGTATAGTGATCACCGTGGCTATGGAAACATAATTATTGCTTGGGATCCCATGAGCTGACCCAGCCAGAGGAAGTGTTGGATATGTTGATGGTTGGATGCTGTAATTACAAACAGCAACAGCATCACAAAAGACAATCATAGGTTTGTATATGTCTGATGCTTCAAGACAGGCATGTTCTCTTAAAAATAAAAGGCACAGGAGGGGAGAAGCTTGCAGTCACTTGGGAAGGCTGAAATGTCTGGAGATCAGGACATCATACCATTAAAACTAATGACTTTACCAATATCTTGAAAATTATACATGTGGATGATGTGCAGTGACCTTAGGGTATGTTTTGTATTAATGACCTTCTGTGTTCTTGTAGATTTGGCCATGCAGAATATTTCTCATGTTGAGAGAAAGGAAGCGGAAAAAAGAGGATTGTTTACTGTAGCCACTTTATTCTAGCTTTGCCAGAACAGTGTACTTCTAAAGGGTTTTCAAACATCACACCTGCCTGCCAAAAAAAAATACTAGAGAACAGAACAGAGAATTCTATGTCCTGGTTTTAGCAGTAGCAGTCAGTTTTTCTCCTTCTTGGTAGCTGGGGCAGCGTTGTGTTTTGACTTTCAGCCTGGGAACAGTGCTGATAACACCGATGTTTTTAGTTGTTGCTAAGTAATGTTTACGTTGATCAAGGACTTTGTGAGCCTCATGCTCTGCCAGGAAGGAGTGGAAGCCGGGAGGAAGCAGAGACAGGACACCTGACCCAAACTAGCCAAAGAGGTATTCCATACCACAGCACGTCATGCCCAGGATGTAACTGAGAGTTACCTGGAAGGGCTGGGACTGCAGGGTTGGATGAGGTATCGGTCGGTGCTTGGTCGGGCTGGGGGGGGTGAGTTATTGGTCGGTGGGTGCTGAGGTGTTGTATTCTCTTCCCTTGTTATTTCCTTTATCATTATTATTATTGGTGGTAGCAGTAGTGATTTGTGTTATACCTTAGTTACTAAACTGTTCTTATCTCAACCCGTGGGAGTTGTATTCTTTTTGATTCTCCTCTCCGTCCCTCCAGGAGTAGGGGGAGGGCAAGAAGGGGGGAGTGAGTGAACGAGTTGCCTGACTGGGTTTAAACCACACCACCTTTTTTTTTTTTTCCCTGTATGAATAAGCACATTGGGAATTAAAAAAAAAACAAACTGTTGTGATTTACTGCTTTAGATGATGACTATTAAAAAAACTTTTTCCTTTTTCTTAATGTCTTAATTCCTTTGGAATAGATGCAATGAAACTATTTTAGCTGAAGGACATGAGACATTCAGAGTTGTAATAGATTACTTCCAAGGCTCAGGTCTTATCATCATAACTAATACTTAGAATACTTCAAACTGTTCATTGTTCCTCAAAGTATTTGAAAATTTTTGCTATTGTAAAAAATATGAAAACTTTCCTTGATTAAAAGTCCCAGCAGCTAAATTCCTGCTCAGTTAAATTTTCCCTTAAGTTATTAAATTGTATCTTTAAATGTACATTGCAGCAAGAACTGCATTGTATAACCTCTCTCTCACAACTACAATTATGAGACAGCACCTATTCAAAATATGAAACAGGAAATTTTATATTTTTTCTCTGACAGTATAGCAGAATGGAGAGAGAAGTCTTAAAGTTTGTCTGTTTAAGGGTGTGATCTGCATCCCAAGTTACTAATTTAGCAACAAGATGATGGTTTAATTAGAAGCAGCACATTGGCTTTGATAAACAGATGTTCCGTTTATTTAACTGCTGCCCACAGAGTTAGCACAAGTAGGTTTTTTTTGTTTGTCACAGCCTGTTAATTTCTAGCCTCTGGTCATTGCATCCAGATATAGTTTCCATAAGCAAAACATTCCCAGTTAATACATATTGCCATAACTGTATTAGTTAATCCCTGCACATCTCTATAATTTTCTTAAGGCACTGCAGCTAAGTAATTGAGCTTCTCTGTCAAAACTCTATGAGTAACAGTCCAAAAAGGCCACACCTAGTTGTCAGTGGACCAGGATTTGGGCAAACATGGTCCAACCCAGCCCTCATGTGTCCGGTGACTTGGTAAACAGTAAAGCATTCAGAATTTTAGGGTTCTACCTACTGAGTGAATAAGACCCCACCTTGCTATTATTGCTGTAACAGCAAGTTAAACAAAAACTCCACATGTAACTCAAAAGAGCTGCCATTGGACCTACTTAAAAATAATTCTGTGCAATAGCTTGATAGGTTGCTAAGCAAATAAAGGCTTGGCTTTGTTCTACCTTTCTAGCCTCCAGGTAAATAATAAGTGTAAAAAAGTACCCACGAGTTAATAGGCAAATAAAGCTTTTAACTCTTCAAAAATTATCTGTGTTAGATACTATAGCAGATGTTATCATGAATGTATTGCAGACTCCACCAGTTTATGAAGACTACTCTTCTTTATTCTTTCAGGCTGCATTTTATCTTTATGCTTCTTGAAGAGCTATAAATGTTAGGACCAAACTTACCCTTATATTGAACCACAATATTCTTGTAGCTTAGGACTTTAATACGTACCAGGGATGGATACGAACAGATGTGTTTCAGTTGCAGACTGTCAATACTTACCTCAATGGATTTGGTTCAATGCACAGTTGTGATTGCTGCGCTCCAGATTTTCAAGACTCAGAGGTAAATGTACCAGTTACCATTGAAAAGCTCTCTTTTTGATTATAGCTTTAAAACTTTAAAGAAGCTTTCCCCATTGGGAATTCTGCCATCTTGGGTTTAGATTCTGCATCCACATCCAATGCTGATGTCTAGTGGGCAGAAAAATTTCTTCTTAAGCACTCCATCAACCTTTAACTAAGAGCAATCACTTTAATGATGTTTCCTGTAGGTACACAACAGCATGGTTTTGTTTATTTTGTGCTCATGAACAATTAAATATTTATGACCTGATCTTTTGCTCAGCTGAGCACCTCCTTGAAGGTGATGAATGCTTTTGCTTGGGTCAACATGTTAATGGTTACTTAAAGCTTGCAAAGTAGAACTGGTGCTGGAGTTGTCCTTGCTGTCATGAACTACTTAGGCCATGCAGGGCAATAGGTGAGTTTTGTACTTTGCCTTCATCTCCCTGAACAAACACACAGCTGGGGCCTGTGAGTGAACTGTTGTAAAGCAAGAGTTCTGTCTATCCTATGTCCTGTATTTATTTACACCAATGAGAGTTGTTTGAATAAGGACTGGTAACATAAGCATTTCCAGAACTAAATTGTAAGGTTTTCCATGTGACTGTGAAGTTATTTTCATTACTACTCTTAACTGAAAAAATAAAAAAAAAAAAAAAAGAAATCTTTCAGGCTGTATGACTGACTCAGAAAAAGTACTGTGAACCTTAAAACTAGAAAACTGTAAAGATCCAGTTTCTCTGAGAAGACTGTCCCAAAGTCCCACTTTTAAAGAAATGATGGTATTTTATGTCACTTTGAATATAAGAAAAGTTTGTGTAGTAGAAGACAATTATGAAAATGAGCTCTCAATATTGATTTTCTAAAATGAATTATGAAAGCAGAAGAGAGGGTTTTCCATTAATAGACAAATTCTTATTAAATAAAAGCAGGAAATGAGAATCCCTGCCTCTAGTTAGAAGATAATATGACATCCTTTAGTCTGCTGGCAGTTCACCCCAACTTGGAAGAACTCAACCTATGGTCATTTTACGACAGCCGTCTTTATTAGGAGACAGGGATTTGGGCCGAGAAAGAAATTGAAAGAGGTGTACAAATCAAGGGTTAAACTGTTTACCTTTGTAACTGGAGCTTGCTAAAACACTTGTTTATCAAGCAGATCAGTCCTAGGTGCATTGCAATACTACTGTTACTTAGGGACTAAGTGAATTTACAGATTTGTGGGTAGTTTGCAAACACTGCATGTTTTTTGTCTTTAATTTACCAGCAGGCCTTGGTTCTTTGCAAACCTTTGCAAGGCCCTGGTTGGTTAACTGCAAAGTAACCAAGCTATAAAATGTTCATGTATGCTCATCGAAACTGTATTTGAGGTTTACTTTGTGCTTTTGGCTCCTTTGGCTTTTAGAGGCAGGAAAATATTGCTCGATAGGAAGAGTTATTTTCCAGCTGCCAGAATTCCTTTGCAGTTCTAATGGAAAGAAGCAGAACTTTTTTTGGGGAGCCAGCATCTCATTTCCATTCTGCTCTTATACAGCCACTGTTGTATCTGCAGAGTCTGCAAAATGTAACTGCTGCGGCAGGGTGAACAAAGATGCCATTCAGCATGGAGAGCAGCTTCCCTTCCGCACCACTCTCTGGCCGCAGCGAGGTTGGCTGGAGCCTGCTATCTGACCGACGCAGGATTTGCTGCCTGAACAAAACTCCCCAAGGATACCCATTCGGCATCCTGAATTAGTCCAGTGGGATGAAAACTTCCTGTTCAGTGCTGGCATGAGGGCTGAGAGTCAGCTGTGACTTGCTCTCATTTCCCCGTTCTTTACATATGGACATGTATTCTTTGGGATGACATTTAATGCTACTATTGCTCACTAGAACTCAGGTGGCTGGTTCCACTACCCCAACTGTGTGCTGGGACAGTCAGTTCCAAAGTTACAGAAGTTGTAAGATGATGTTGTTTCTAATCTACCACTTCTGAAATCCCATTGCAGGGATAATTTCCTGACTTTGTGCCATTTTGATACGGTCCCTTGAAAGTTCCTACCCTCTGTGACTTCATAAACTAAGTATGCAAGTGAGGTATTTTCCTGTATCTATTTCCTAGGTTATGCACACTAAAAAAACCCAACATTATTTTATGATTTTGCTAAGAAAATTAATATAGATATTTTCTGATTTAAATAATTAAAATAGGATTAAGTTGTAGATTAAGTGTTTAAACAGAAAAGGGCATGTTATTCATAGTATTTGTTCATTTTCAGACTTCAAGTTGACATAAAATAGACAAAAATTGTTAAAGCATCATAAAATGTTTAACACTTCCTAGGAAGAGCTCTTGCTAACTTTCAACATATCTGTTTCTTTAATGAGCAAAACCAGGCCACAACTTTCATTTTCAAGCTCTAAATTACATAGTACCAGTAGTAGATTTGCCAGTCAGGCTTTGTAGATAAACAATAGATATGGCTGAGAGAGGCTAAGCCACCATAACTATAAACGCCATTTCAACACAGTCACCATTATGAACTGTGCCAGTGCAACATCAGAATCCAGTGATTAAAGAGAAAGATGATTCAAATTAGGATTAGTGGATAAAATTTATCCCTAATGAAATATCATTGGAAGAATGGAATTTTATGTCATGGATGAGTAAGGCCCAGTATACCTGTAGTCTTACTACATGTCACTAACAGATATGGCAGAAATCTTCTCCCAGTTGAGCCAGTTTAGCTCCAGTGACTTCAGGGACATACTCTATTTAAATCACTATGATCAGTGTATCTGGATGTATGATATAGTTCTAACTTAAAGGATAATGAAAGCAAACTTCTGATTTGTGTAATATGTTGTGTTTTCTCCTTTCTTTCCCAAAGTAAAACTATTTTATTTACAGACATCTCCATAAAATGTGGACATCAGTAAAGGATGAGTCACATAGATTTGATGGTTCAGTTCAGTTACACATCCAGAAGTTTAGTCGTTTCCAGAGTTTACCTGATCTCATCCAAACTTCTCCAGTCTGGAAATCAGATGGCAGTCTCCTAAAAATGATCTGTCTTGTGATTTTGCAGTACTTCCTTGTTTCATTCAGGTCAGCTGTAGTGCAAGAACAGCTTTTCTCACAGTATTTTGGCATTTCCGATTTCAATTCTGGCTGAAACAAAGAAGTGCCTGGGCATTAAAAAAAAAATTTTGATAGCTTACAAAACATTTCTCAGAGATTATATTTGCTCCCTGTTGATTTGACTTTCTTGACAATTTTATTCTAGGTAGACTGATCTAGCTATTTCTACACAATAATTTCCCTAGTTCCCTCACTGGCCAAATGTAATTTGTCCAGTAGTATTTTCCAAAGAACACAGCAATTTGAATGGAGTGCAAAAACTAGCTGAAACATAATTACACAGGAGGATCACTGGACTACTGACCAATGTGTTTTTCTGCACTTTTTAACCTAGCTCTGAGTTGTAGCATACTTATCCTTAGGCTAAGTGGCATAGCTAGATTTACTAAGAGTACTGTTACTAATTGTATCATTCATACTACAGTAAATAATAGGCAGAATGACATTACACCTTGACTGGTGACTTTCTCCTATATTAGAAAGGCCTCTCGTTCTGTGAATAAGGATTTCTGAAACAATTGCATCAGTATTCCAGTTGAAAACGTTGCCTGAAACTTCTAACTTTTGATTTATTTTTATTATACTTCCTGTATTCCTTATAAGGGAATAAAGGGTCCTCGTCTGTAACTGAAATGGCTCAATCAATTGCATAAACTTATTTGAGTACTCAACTTTTATAAACTTCATAACCAGTCTCCAGAAGAGTGAGGATAAATTGTAAAAATGCAGTTGAAGAAAACACCCCATGGATGCTTTATTTATCCTTCATTATTTCAGTGTGACACTCTGTTTCCTATATTTAGGCATAAATGCATACACACGTGTATTTGGATTTTTATTGCTGAAATTCACATTCTGCAGGCTGCAATTGAAAGGCACACAACCACACTACTACTAAGAAATGATCTCTCACACAAGTGTCCAAACAAAACTCGTATATAACATTTTCTGCTTAAGAAATCCCTGATGATGTGATAGCCTCATATTTGCAGGATGCACAGACACATTCAGGGATTTCTAGTGGAATTTGATAGATGTCCAGCTATACAAACCTGTAAATTTTGTTGGCTGCAAAGCTCTCTAATTGTTTTGATCTTTAACCTCTTCCCCCCATACTTTCACATGATTACCTGAATACTTTTTAGATGTTTGCAATGAAGAGGTATAGGAAGGAGGAGATTTTGATTAAGGGAAAAAGAGAGCTAATATACAGATAGCATTTAAGAAACCAAATACTGCAGCCCATATGATGCTGCTGTAGTAAAGAATCCCTACCTGGCCTAAGGAGCAGATAGGGCAAAGAATTAGTCTTCCCTGTTTCACCAAGAAATAGAGCATAACTAAATGAAAAGTCCATTTTTTCTTTTTTCGTTTCTTCTGACCTTTCAGATTATCTATAACTGTATTTCATGCTAGCTGTTGTCAGTAGCTTTACAATCCTTAGGACATGAACTATTTTGTTAACCATTGTTCAGATAAATGAATCAAAGAAGCAGTCATGGAAATGCAAGCTTTTGCTATGTTGTCTATTAATTACCTAGAACACAAATTACCCCCCAAAAAAATTACCCTAGGATCTCCTACCATAGAAAGGTCTCCAAGCCAGTGACTGGCCATCTAGCATCTCTAAAAAATGTGCTAAATAATTCCAGCTTTTCTAGTTTTCTATTTCATCAAAATTCTTGGCCATTGCTTCTTTGTTCACCTAGTGAAAACTTCTAAGCTGCAGTCTTTTGGGTGCTATTATCAATAGGTCTGGCCTGCACAACTATCACGGGGTTTCATACACTTTAGAAGTAGTTGAGGACTTTATATCAAAATGTTTTAGGCTTTCTTCTTCTCCTTATAAAATAAATATAGTGTTGATTTTTTTTTATTTTTTACCACAGAAAAAAACTTCTTATTTGGTGTGGGTTCCCTCCATTTTCACATCAGGAAAACCCAGAAAAGAAATATATTCTTTCTAGTTGGCCGAATATGAAACCAAATATTCTGGTTTGCTGAACTAATCTGAAATGCTTCATTTTAAGTCAGCACATATTGAAATGTGTATCCCTCTGCAGCTGCTTTGCTATGTATGTCTCATACCCATTTTCCCTCTTGTGGGCTAGTGTTTCTTGGCCAGTCTCTCTTTTCAAATGAGATGGATGGCGCTTCATCAAAAAACATGACCTGTGTGTTAAGCAAAGCACTTCAGTTTGGCTATTGGAAAATTATTCAGTTGTGAAAATGCTGAAATTAAATATTTCCTTATTTCTGCACTGGAATTTTTCAAAATATTCTGTTCAACACATTAAACTGGAGTTTGACCCTGAATTGAGAGAATGTATTACGGTATTATTCGTCTCAAACTGATGATGCTCTGAATTTCATTCAGCTCAAACATGATTAGAAAGATCTTCCCATCCTATTAGTACAAACTAAATTACTTCAGTCTGTATATATTGGTCCCGATTTTTCTCAAGAATCCTATAGGTTTCCATGAGTTTTCCATAACAAGAAGATAGCAGCTTATCTGTTTCTTGCACTAAGGCCTGAGTCTGCTACTACTGAAATGAGGTGGAGTTTTGTCATTGACTTCAACAAGAAAGGACCATTTAAAATGAATATTTATGGTATAAAAAGAAAGCCACTGGGCATGAGGTTATTTCCCAATAACCCACATCCTGCTGTGTTTTGGGTTTTATTTTGCTTACATACATTATAACTAATCGGCTTATAATAGAATTAAGTTAGCCACAGTTATAACAGAAGAATCTTTTACTTTACTTGTAATTAGAGTTGCTAGCTAACATGGCTTGATATAGAGAAGTAAAAGATGAGTAAAAATGTAGCTTTTTTAGAATTTAGTCTGCTGAACTGCTTCTGAGAAGGCAATCTTCAAGGCTGTTCTTTAACCATACTGGATGATATGTTTAAAAGTAAAAGAAAATACAGAATGCTTATAACAGTCAGAAGAAATACCTACATGAACTGATGTGTTGATTTGGTTTTCATTCACTACACTTTCTGTGTAAGAAACACAGTTATAGAGATCTGTATAAGCAATTTATTATTTGGTTTTGTAAGAATACTCACAATTATTTTTCTGCCTAAGCCAATAGCATTTACCTAAAACAAACTGTGTAGGTTCCCCTTGATTTTTTAATTTGTTTGTGTGTTTGTTTCTCTCTCCTTCACTGACTGGGAACTACCTAGTGTTTTAGAACAAACAGAACCAGAAATTCATGGTAAGGGGATCAGGGCATTTACATGAAATCCTTAAGCTTCCTAAGGGTGAAATTAAACTGGACGATAAAAAAAGAAGAGATGCTCAACAAAGTACATGGAATTATTTGTGCATAAAGGAAAGCGTTCAGGCATTTCATCTGTACAACATAAACCTCTAATTTTATCGTGATGTTTTGGTTTTAGCCAGTCTCCGATTATAGAATATGCAGATACTTGCTTTAGTTGAATAAAGTGATATGGTTTCTTTTCAAAACCATTTTTATAATTGATAAATTTTCTGGGGTTCTTTGCTTACATAGAAGAATATTCCTTGTTCTTTAAAAATGCTGTCTGACTCAGAAGTACCTCTTGTTCCAATAGCAACAAAGAAGGGAGTAGACAGAGCTTTTTTTGATGTTCAGGATTGCAGTATGTAGCTGTCCCAAGTAAAAACTCCTCTTGAAGTTACTTGCTGTCTATGAAAATCTTCTTTACCTGCATGCTAACTGAATTGCATGTTACATCTTAATTTAGCTTCCAGTAGCTTTTGGCAATAAACTAAGATACTCATAAACAAAATGCCGCTGCTCCCACCAAGAAACACTGTGGTTCATTCCAAATTATAAAGATAATCTTCGTTAGTTTAATTCAAAAATCACTAACCAAACAAAAAAAAAAGATGTTATGTTGGAGAAAAATGTAGAATTTTCAACATATTTTTAAAGAAAAAAGGGAATTTTTGTTTATTTTTAAAAATGCTTTCCAGTATCTACAAAAGAAAGAAATAATGAATGCTTTTTGTCACTGATAGATTACTACAAAGAAATCCCTGTGCATCATGTGTCTTATATTATTATATCAGGTATTATCAAATCTCATATTTTGATCAAAAGACACTTTTTTGCATCCACATTTTATAACACTCTTTTTCAGTACACACTTCAGCTATTGAAATCTATTTTCCATAAATCTATATTTTTCTAGTGGGTGAGGGATCAGTTTTCATTTACCACTGTATGACATATTAATGAATTGTATATTTAACAGAAATCGTGCTCTGCTCTCATCTATCATAACAGAGTACAGAAATGACTCTGGGGATGGTCACAAGTACAAAACTTCACTGGCAGCCCTTCACTGTTGTGTGCTTCTCAGGTTCGCATATGTCATTCTTTGGTTTTGACTACAGATTTACACAGAGCTTGGGGCAGGGATTTTCAGGAGAAAAAGCTTTAATGTGAAATCTTTTCTTGTATTTACCTTGTAACTTCAGCTAAAGAATTTAGTTTTTATTTCCACATACTAAAAGCAAAATATCAGGTTTTATTTCAAAGCATTGCCAGCTTCACTGAAAAGCACTTCACGTTTACCATTATTTGTTCTTGTCAAGTAAATTTCAAGTTCTCCTGAGGTAAAACTTATCAAAGAGTGGGTCTTGAGATTCCATTGTGCATGTTATTATTACCATTCCCCAGCAGCAAAATGACATCTTTTCATTCTTTTGTAGCACCAAAGAACTGGATTTCTGATGAGCTGAATTCCCAAAAATACTGTTGTGACTGACAAGTAACAGCAGTCTTAACTGGTGTTACTGACTGACAAGAACAGCAGCCTTAATTTTTTCATGTTTGGTAGGATGTTTTAGGGTAGTTTATATAGAATAGACACTTCTCTTTTCTTCATGGAACCTTGAAAGCAAAAATGGAAAACCATAAGACAGTAAATCATATAAAAGGAGAAATTAAAAATTGAAAATATGATCAATGAAATAATGTCTTGTGTTCATATTCTTATATTTCTGTAATTAAGTCAGACCAAAACACCTCTTACTGAAGTCAGCTTAACCCCACACACACACACGCATACCCATAAAATCATTTGCATTTTCCTTTCTAAGGAGCAAGATACTAAAATCTTGCAGCCCAGATTGACTTTAGCTACACCATGCTATAAGCATACTTTATGTAATTTGGATAAATGATAGAAAAGGCTACCTATCAGGTTTTGGCTAGTGGAGCTCTTTTACAATACATTCTACACTAGCCTACATGGCTGCACTCATCTAGTGAAAATTTCAGCTCAGAAAAATATAGTGCAGTTACCTAGCTTCCTCATCATCAGTGGGACTGCATCTTCCATGGCTGGTACTCAATCAATATGTGCTGATGGAAACCTTGGCTTGGAAGCCTTGCATATACACTACGAACAGTTTACCATAACCTCTGTGCAGAAAAGGTACTTACATTTTTAGTGTCATATAACATAGATCAAAACTAAAATATCTGTGACAAGATACACTAACACTGTCAGAATTACTAATCTCAGTGTTTAACTAAGGACCAAATTTCCAATTTTTCTTGAACTGGCCAACAAATTAAAAAAGTTGCTGTTGCAAGTTGAAGTAATTCACGCTTCCTTAAATTGACAGTATTAGGCAGAATTTTTCAGAAAACACTTGTTGCCTGCACAATATTTTTAAACTTTAAAGATTTCCAGCTTTTATAATTTTAATTTGTATTCATGGCATGCAAATTTCACTTTTTTATCATTTTAAATAAGAAAGTTAGTGCATCAGTGAGGCAGACTTTTTTCATTTCATAAAGTTGACATAGAATCATAGAATCATAGAATGGTTTGGGTTGGAAGGGACCTTAAAGATCATCTAAATTCAACCCCCTGCCATAGGCAGAGACACATTCCACTAGATCAAGGCTTGTTTTGAGCTTCACACTCCCCACCAACCCTTTTCCCCCCTTGCTAGTGAGAACAAGGTCCAGCGTAGCTCCTCTCCTTATTGGCTCTTCTATCACCTGGAAAAGGAAGTTATCATCAACACTCCTGGATTGCTTATGCCCTGATGTGCTGTCTCTCCAAATGTTAGGATAGTTAAAGTCCCCACAAAGGCTTGTGAACGTGAGACTGCTCCTACCTGTCTAGAGAGGGCCTCATGCACTCAAGTCTTTCTGGTTGGGCAACCTGCAGGCACCCACTATGATGTCAACAGTCCCTACCACCCCTTAAATCCTGACCCATGAGCTCTCAGTCACCTCCTCATGCATCCCCCGGCAAAGCTCCATGCGCTCCAGCTCGTCACTGACACAGAGGGTAATACCTTCTCCCTGTGTCCCCTCTATGTCTTTCCATTCCAACACTACAGTCACAGCAGCCACCCCATCATGTGTCCACAGTGCCAGTAAGATACAGCTCTGCAGCGTGTTCGTGTCTCCAACTCCTTTTATTTCCCACGCTATGTCTGCATGCATAGGGCCTCTAACGAAGCTGAAGTAGGACAAATCAAGCATATACAATCTTGACCTTCTGTTGCAAGCTGAACTTCCTAGACGGGCATCTACTTTCCTCTCAGATGAATAACTAGATTTAGTTTAGCATCTCTATAATGCTGATTTCATCGAGTTGATTGCTTATCTAAATTGAAGGATGGTTTTAATATAATTGTAATCATGTGCCCCATGTCAACACAGTTAGCAAAAAGACAGTACTTTCACCTAATGGGGTTCTGCATGCCTTTTGCTGGATTTCCGCGTGGGCAGTTTACTTTGCAGAGTCTAGTGACCTAATCAAGGAAATAATGCTTAAAACATTTTTCCCACAGTCTACTTAGGAGCAGTTTTAAAAGACACCTAAAACAGAAAGTGTTTTCTTTCCATCCACGAAGTACAGCCTACTGAAGGAGTATCATTTTGCGAAGATTGTGAGTGATTGGAGGAAAAGCAAAAACAGCTGTTAGGCAACTTAAAGCAATGCAATACGCTGATAAGCCTGTGGCATTTGTGAAAGTTGAAACTGCAGAAGAAATGTTGAAAAAAAAAAGAAGAAAATTAATATATTTTTCCTGCCTGTGCCTTATTAAAACTAAATACAGCAGCAAATGCTAGCTATGGACAGATTCAACTGACCAATGATCTGCAGGTCTCCTAAATTCCTTAAGCAGCTTTAGGTCAGATGACACTTCATGGTTTTGCTATGCAGGGATTTGTGAATACCAGTTTTATTTCTTGCCATGTGCAAGAGAGGTAAGATGAACTACAGGTCTCAATGCTCAGACTGTCACGTTCTCAGTGTTTTCATGATACTGGCTGTGGCTTTCATGGGGCTTCCAGAAAACTTATCCCTCTTTGGGATATACTGTAAGACTGTATGTTGAAATTCAGTCTCTGTGCATTAACACTCCAGAAACATGAGTGGCCTCTAAAAGACATGATTCTTACACAGAGAACAGAAGTTGACTCACTGTCAGATATGTTTGTGATAATGATTAGTGATGTTATTTACGACAGGAGATGAAAGACTAATGTCTTTCTCAGCCTGAGGGGTTTTAAATCTACCTCTCCCTCTTCTCTGTGGCAATTCTGTAATCATCCACTGACAAACCATGCGGGCTCGGGTGATACTAAATTATCACAGAATTACTAGTAGAAAAAAAGTTGCTCTACTCTCACAGTGTAAAACCCAAACAAGTTATTTTCAGCATTGAATTACATGAATTAGCCTGATTTATAAATACAGAGACATAAATAAAAGTGATTGTGCAACTGTTGTGCAATAGAACAAGCTTAAAAATAAAACCAGTCCATAAAATTCTCAGAAAATAATTATATTATTTAGACATCTGAAGAATCTAGCAGCCTTGTGTATTAGACATGAAGATCTGAAACCTTTGGTAGCATAACATCTCATGTTTAAACACAAGTAATTGTTTAAGTACTTTTTGGCAGTAAGTCCTCTCTAGCACTAGTTTCCCATCAGACACTGAAGTTATGCGGTCAATATAATTTACATACTAGTTGTCTCCTTCTACTTGTGAAGTTAGGACAGTATCATCATCCTCAGTTATGAATGGAAAAGCTGACAAATTACTTTTCCAAGTTTATGGAGTGATGGTGATAATGTTGGAAGTCAGCTCTTCTGACTGCAGAATCGGTGTCTTTCTTCACACCACAGAATGGTCCTGCAGTTAGTTTCATCTGTAGAGTTCTTGTAGTCAAAATCTCACCCATTGTTTTTAATCTTATTTTACATTCTAGAATACCACTTCTGCCTGAGCACCTTACCCTTTTCCAGCAATACTCACTAGTTCTGCTCTGCCACAGGTGCAGAAGTATGAAAGAGTGGCAATACTCCAAACTAGCCTAATGACTAAAAGTGCACGCCACCTGCCATAAATTGAAGTATGTTTAATCAGCCAACTGATACTACTGTAGTGGCCTAGTAAATACAATGTAGTGCTGCAAAGTTGTCTTAATTCTTCCTGTACCCTCTTGGAATCCAGCAAATAGAACACCCAAAGGATTCTGATCTTTTAAAGGAGTTATATCATCCTTAATTTCATGGGCATACCAGCGTTCATTTATATCAGTCTGTGTAAAGAACCAATGCAACTGCCAAAGAAGTCTGATAAATTTTATAACAAAGTGAAATTACAAATGAAAAACTAACAAATCCATGCACTTGGAGAATAACTGTCCCTTTCAACTCAGGTTCACAAACAAATCTGATATTAGTCACAGGCGCTATGGTTTTATTGAGTTTTGGACAGCTTCTGTATACAGGAATTTCATCCTTGTATAAATTCTATCTTCATCTGTGGAAGATTGTGATGCCTTACACATCTTTAAAAATTCCGAGCAGACAAGGAAAATAATCAAAAAATTAAAAGGTCACAACTGGCTGTATTCTTGGAGGCAGCTGTACCAAAAAAAATAAAAAAGTAAAAATAAAGTCAGTGATACATACCAACATCTTGTGGCTGGGATCTGTAGATTAATGTAAAGAGATCCTTTCTTCCATGAAATCAGTGAAGTTTTGTGATGGAAGAAGAATCATATTAAAAGTTCAAGACTTATGTGGCACACAGCACTGGTGCTTTATGCACGGTGACATGGAAAAATTACTCTAGTTGAGACAAAAATCCTGAGCACTCTTTTCTTTGCACTCTAGTTCCAGCTTCAGTCTTCTGATTTCACATATCTGTCAGGTTTTTGTTTAGTTTTTTTTTCCCTTTGTACTAATTGCTGTACAAGAAAAGCCTGCCCAAGGCAAGATTTAGTCAAAGTCCTCTCAGCTAGAGCCAGGTAATTACTTCATGAACTGAACTTCAAATTCTGTTTTTTTTTCCAGGTGAAACTGTTAGATCAGTTTAATTGGTACTTGATTGCTTCTTTGTAGTTAAAAGCATTCTTGAAGGAAACTGGTATATGTCTGATTGCTGTAGGAGGCTGCATCCTGGCCAGGTGATGCTTGGGAGGGGAGAATGGGAGGTCTAGAAACTTCAGAGCATCTAAATAAGGGCAAAAAAAAACTGAAGCAAGAGTTCTGTAAGAAGTTCAATATTGTAATTCACTTGCAGGCCTAAAATCCTAAAATCCTTGTAGCTTTGAATAAGGTACTTCCAACCCTCATTTTCCTGTAGTGGGGGAACAAATCGGCAATATTGACTGATCTCACATGTTAGCATTCAAGATAAATAAATAAATGTTTATATAAGGCTTTGAATATAAAAAGTGGTTAACATTTTCGTAGAATGAGAATAAGCAAAATCCAGACACAGTGTGTAATTCTAGTGGTGTATGTGCACACACAGTTACTATCTGTTATGTAAAATATGACAGTTATTGAAATCCTAGCTCTTTAAAAAAGAAAAGATTTAGAGTTTTCAAGTACTGGAGTATGACCCAGAATCCTGTTCTCCCCTTAAGATCCTTTGTGCTGTCTGAAAGATCCGCAAAACAACAGGGGGGCAGACTTTATAGGAAAAGAAGTGATATTATTGTCAAAAGCAAATGTAAACAAATTTAAAATATAGAGAAAAATGCACGTGTTTTGCCATTGCTTATGACTCAGTGATATGTTCTGTTTACTATTGTCAAGCATATGTGTTTAAGGCAGAAATGTGCTTACATTTCAGCTGATGCTCTTTCTTTGATTTCACAACATACTTGAATTCTGCACAGTTCTGAGATAAAGCTCAATAGCATGTGAATTGAATCTACATAATTTGCCATTAAACACAGCAAAAGCAAGGTAATTGTGCTGGTTTTGGCTGGGGTAGTACTAATTTTGTTTTGGGTAGCTAGCATGGGGCTAGGTTCTGGATTTTTTCTAAAAGCAGTGTTGGTAATACAGGGATGTTTTCATTACTGCTGAGCAGCGCTTGCAAGGAGTCAAGCGCTTTTCTGCTCCTCACTCCACCCTATCAGCAAGTAGGCTGGGGTACAACAAAGGTTAAGAGGGGGGACAGTGGAGACAGCTGAACCCAGCTGACCAAAGGGGTATTCCATGCAATATGGCATCATCGTCAGCATATAAATCTGGAGGAAGAAGGAAGGAAGGGGAGGATGTTCAGAGTGATGGCAATAGTCTTCCTAAGTAACCATTACACAGAATGGAGCCCTGCTCTTCCTGGAGATGGCTGAACGCCGGCCTGCGTATGGGAAGTGGTGAATGAATTCCTTGTTTCACTTTGCTTGCATGCGTGCATGGCTTTTGCTTTACTTATTAAACTTGTCTTTATCTCACCCTATGAGTTTTCTCACTTTTACTCTTTCAGTTCTCTCCCCTATCCCACCATGGAGGGAGCTGCTGTGAGGGGCTTAGTTGCTGGCTAGGACTAAACCACAACAAAAAGCAAACTCCTTTCTGCTTTTCCAGTTCATCTCTTTGGCCCTGTTCTATATGCTTTTTTTTTTTTTTCTACTGAGGTTAAAGGGTAGTTAGCAGTCCATGAAGTACCTGCCAATTTGACTGTATCTAAGTCAGAGATGCCATCAGAATGATGATGGTATCTGAATTTGTCAGCTTGATCTCCCTCCTTGTATCTGGCATAGCTTAGGTGTCAGAAACAGGAACATAGACCAGTTTAATAAAAAATTAAATAAGTAGCAAGACCAAAAATTATATATGCATATTAAGAATGTGCACAGCTTGGGAAATAGTCTCTTTACCCCTATGTTCTCTGGTTCATCCATTTCTCAGGAAATCACAGCTCTTTGATTTTACAGTGAACTCTTTATAAGTTGGACATTCAGAAATTTGTGAAAAGCTGTCTTAAATTTGAGAAACAAATAACATTTGTAGCAAACTGAGGCAAACTACTTTTATAGATTTGGTTTTACCAAAAAGTAATGCTAATAGGTGTTTCTCAGTATACAATCATCTAAATAACTAGCATATGATTAAGGCAGAAATAATAAAAGAGGAGCTATTATTATACCAATAGTAAGCATTTTTGCTAACAGAGTATCTTCTGTATTATACCTCAGAGATGGCTGCAGTGACAGATATATAAATTTAGGTTATGAAGTATCTGAGCCCTTCCAAAAGAGTGTATAAACATCGCTACAACAAATATAATATTTTAAGAGAAAATGTTCCAGAACAAATGCCATTTAGAACTTGCTTGCAAAAATATCTCTTCAGAAAACAGAAAAATAAGTAAACAGCAAATAGTCAATAGGTTTATTTTTCTTCAAAGGTAGACTACTATGCCGTAGAATGTTTGTTCCAAAAATACTTTTCTGGGTTTTGTAGAACTTTCTTAGATAATAGGATAAGCATGTATATCACCAGTGAGCTCAAATGCTATCACTTCATACTTATTACTCATGCTAAAAATTGTATTTTTGAGGCAAGTTTTTCACAAAATGTTGCTTACAAAAGTATTTATTTACTGATTTAATTTCTGTAAGAAAAGAGTTATTTCCAATATTCTGTAAGGCTTAGGAAGGTTTTGTAATCAAGCCTGATGACGTAGCCTGAATCCTAAAATGAACATACAGGCGAAGAGTGCAAAGGGTTTAAAATTAAATAGGAAGGCTTTTAACCTAAGCCTTATGATTCAGTGTTTCTCATGCAAGTAATTTACTATAATTGAAATGAGAACGCTGTGTCCTTACATGGCTGATGTAAATTTGGCTCTAAAACATGGGATGTCCCTTATAATGAAGTATGGGTTTGGGTGTGTCGGATATGTGTGGGGCTTCATTTGAAATTAGCTCTATGGCTGAACATTACAGGAAAAGAACATGCCGAAGTTTCTCCTCATACCATAGCAGAAAACGTCACAAATAAGTGACTCACCGCCTGAGCTATATTTTCAGTTTGTGTTGTGTTTGGTCATCTTTCTCCTGTGTGGGAAGATGGCATGTCTGGTTTCCAAAGCCCCACTTTGTGTGCTGTAGCTGAAACACATCCAGCTGAAAAGGTGAAGCAATTGCAAAATGTATCTCTTCCCCTTACCTTTCCACTGGACGCATCTTGACCTAGGTCAGAAAGCTATAAAACTTGAGGATGAAATTTCATTGACTGTGTGCTCTTCCACACATGGTCTATAACACACTAGTTCCTATGGGGCATTCAAGCTCCCTTATGAGAACTGAATACTTTCATCATCTCATCACATCTGTGACAGTCTGTATCCCATCTTTTTTCTTTTTTTTATAAGAGAGCATATTTTTGTCATTTTAAACATAAGCATCCTTTGTTTAATATAAGTAACTGCATTGTTTTATACTGAGAGGACAGCCGGTGCTATTTCTGGGGGGGAAAAAAAAAAAAAGGATTAATTTTAGGAACCTTTCAGGACCCTTCCAGGACCCTTCACAGTATGTGGACAGCATCAGAATTTTCATATTTGCACTGTGGATTTTACAGACCATATTATCTCTAGTATCTACTTTTACAAGGGTACAAAAGTCACTGAATTTTATGGAATGAAACCTGAGAGAATTTCTGTCCTAATCTTTTCACCAAACTTTATTTTCACCATGAGTCTTTATTGTCTGGTGCTTATATGTTATTATTTCAACAGTAGCTCAATCATGTCTGTTTCAAGCAATTCCGACAAGCTAGAAGCCATGAAGGTCCTCAAGTCAAAATGACACCATGGGCTCTCATCTACTGTTCACTACTCAGTACAGTATGCCGTATGTGGAGAACAAGCCCCTTTATGTAGATAGTATTTGCCATCATTCCTCATCAATAATGAAAGTTAGAAATAGGTGAACACAGTGCAAAATAGAAACAAATCTGCAGGTGATTTGCGCGCAATATGGGAAAGACTACTTCCATTTGCATGACAGCCTATTGGCTGTTTGCTCTGAACTAGCTCACTCCTTTTATTCCTCCTTTTTTCCCCTTCATGCTGTCATACTAGCTCACTCCTTTTATTCCTCCTTTTTTCCCCTTCATGCTGTCATACAAGTTGGCTGAGTGTTTTACCATGCTATATTCTCATATTTATGCAAGTGGATTGAGTAGTTGCTATACTTCTTTGTGCACTAGAAGCCCTTTTGACTGCTGAAAAGAAGTACTGTGTCTATGCATGGAGAAGGGGTAATTTAGGGGCCTCATCATTTACGCGGGTTTTCTGTTCCTTTTTTCAGTTTTATGCGCCCACTGATTGTTATTACAATAATATTTCTTCTATGTGATGAAAGTATAGTAGCACAAAGAGATACATTTCATATCCCTTCAGCACCTCATCGTACAACTTTATAAGCTTTATATCTTTTGTGTACTTAACACAGATTCATTCTTTGTTTTCAGATCACATCCTCTCTGCTGAAATTTGGTCAATCTCATATAAGCCCCCACATCCACTGGACTTCTTTGTCACTAGCATCATGGAAGATAGTAGGACAATTTGTAATAGGATGATCTTTCTGGCTTATTTCATTACTTTCTTTTTCTTGATGATCACTTTAGAAGAGACACATTTCTTCCTCTCTGCTCAGAAAACTCATTATTTCTTCATATTTCTTCATACCTAGATGTTGCATTGTATGCTCAGTCACTTCCTCTCTGTGGTAAATTTGTTAGACACAGATACAGTTACTTATGATATTTCTTAAATTCTGTCCAACATGTATTTCTGACAAATGCTACGTGTTCACTCCAAGGCATGATGCAGTGTTAGTCATCTTTATGTATTCATACTAAAAATAGTCATCCCCACAGCCAGCAACCTCTCTGTTAGTGGAAGCCAGCTCTGTGACTGCGGAAGGGTGACTAACTCCTAGAGCAAAGGTTCTCCAGAATGCCTCTGCTTAGTCAGCTCAGCTGGGACATTTCCTCCACTCTCTGGATGATTAATGTGCTAACCATTGTCTTAAACATTAGCTTTGTATTGACAATGGTAATGAGAAACATTTAATGGGAAACTTTGCTTGCTCCAAATTTAAAGGATGCTATTTAGCAAGTTAAAGGGGGTATCTTTATTGTTTGTACTGCCTCATGTTCCATTTTTGCTGAAGCACATGAGAACAAAGTATGCCCTAAGGCATCCTACCCCTCTGCTACAGCTTAAAAACTGTGTGCTGGCTAGTAACAAGCAACAATTGATTGCCATGAGCAGATCACCCTATTGCTACAAAGCTAATGGTATTTTTTTTAACAGCCTTGAGTGTTCACTTGCTGATTGTCACCAATTTGCATTTGCCGCACAGAAGACTGAAGAGATAATTTGACCCTAAACACATTGACTAATAAAAATTAAAAACTGGATAGAGAAATGCATAGCATTACTTCACAAATACTTCTGGGGAAAAGCAGAGTAAAACAACGTAAGCAGAGAGGAGGCTTGCTAACTTGTAAAATAGTTCAACTTGCAAAGCAGAGGGAGGTTTGTCAGATTTCCCCAGGCACCACAGAAAGGGTCAAATTGATAGAAACATTTAGTATCTGTCATGAGAAAGTGAGAATCTTCCTAGGAGCAGAGAAGACAGCTGCTAAAAACTTTTCTACTCTGGACCAAGCCAAATCACTGCAATACCAAGTAACGGTTACAGTAGTAATAAAATGTAAATGTTCATGCTTATTAGATGTATATGCATGTTTGTATACATACATATATACACACATACATTTGTGTATGTGCAAAATATTTCAAAATAAACATACACATAATATAGATAAATCCATATACATGAAGGAATGTATGGACAAAAACTCCACAAAATATGTAAGGTTCTTATAAGCATCAGTGAAAATATTTCTAATAATCTAATTAGCTGACACATGTGGTCTCCAGCTTTTGTCTATGGCAAACTACATTCCAGGTCCTAATTCTGAGCCTAGTGGTATAGGTCACTATTCAGCTGAAATATATTGTCAGAATTCAGGCTAACAAACAGATAGAAAACTAAACCAATTGAATAAAAAAAAAAACCAGATTGAGCTTACATCCAGACAGACCTGAAGCAGTAGCTGTAGAATAAGACATATCAATATGCAAAAACCGTTCAGTTCAGGGGAACCAGACTAAGAGTTATCCTACATGTAGGAATGTTTTGATGAAGGGTGGTTAAAAAGGTGTCATCATGAAAAGAGGACTGAAATTTCAATCCTTACATTTTGACCTAAGTATCTGTATTTATATTAGATTTATATCTGAAATGAAGGCTTGTCAATTCCATAAATCCTGGACATTTTCCTTTGAGAATTTAAATAGAGAATACAAGACACTGCTCTTAGGTCACTCTGTTTCTGTGCTAGCCGTTCTAAAAACAGTTATCTTCACCAGGACCTCAGAAATTAACAATTACTGCTCTTACTGCATCTTCAAAGTAACTCTTTTTTGTTGTTTCTAAATGTACACACCACTTTTGACTAGTTTCCTGACTGCGGTTGATCTAGCAGGGATCTAGAACAATATTAGCATGACAAACACAAATAACATCAAGACACCTGATATACAAAACAAATTACTTGCTTTTACCTCGACTGCCCAGAATGTCTTAATAAGCAATACTCTGGCTCCCAGCCAGCTCCTGCTTGTGGCCCTAATAATGATGTCAGAGTCTGTGTTTCAATGTATATACAGGAAAAACACAGATACACACTGAAGCAAAGAACCCCCAAAATGCTGGAGATCAGTATTTAGCTGTCTAACCAGAAATAAATTCATTTCTAATCTGGAAAAGATCTGCATCTCTTGGAAAAGAGGTGCAAAAATATGCCTCATCTGGTGTGTACAACAGTTTTAAAGTGGTATACTCCAGAGGATCAAATCATTCAGGAAGCAGAAAGAGAGGCAAAACAAGCAGCCAAGGATTTTTAATAAATACTACAGCTGTGAGAATCGAGTTGCAGAAATAAAAGGAGGAGGGGCAAGCTAGTTTTGAAGATAATAAGCATATGAAATCTAAAGGAAACAGAGCAAACCTGACTGATTTATACCCTAAATAACTTCACTGAATTCATAAGAATTCCATAGGATACTGAATATATCATCTCCAAAATTGGTTAGTATATCGAGCACTGTGAATAAGAGAAGGGAATTCAGTAGAAATATCATTCCTTTTGTCTTAAGATTGTTACATTCTACTTTTTTAGAAAACTTGGAAACTGACAGTCTCAGAGCGGGAGCTAGTGCCAATAGTATTGCAAGCAGGTGTTACACAACTCCCCAGCTCCCCCAGCTCTAGTGCTCTGCCTTCGTCCACAATTCCTCTGCTGCTCTCCTTTTGGATCCATCATGAGTAGCTCTAGGCTGTTAATTCTGTGATGAACTGGGTAGTGTTTTTGTTATGCATGCATATGTGGAGCACTGACTAGAAATAGATCTCAGACTGTTTCTGCTTTAGATATGTTGACCTTCTTTCATCTGAGCATTTCTGTGTTTCCATGCTTTCCGGTCCTCCATGTTTCTAAGATGAAAAACATAATGGGCTGAGCCACCCAAGAGTGATTCTCACCTGGGGACTGTTTCTGCTTCTGCAATTCTGTTTTATGCACCCTTCCTTCTGGTTGGCTTTGCTGCTTTGGATCTCTCAAGTTAGTTCTGTTACTGCCAGACACAGGATTTTAGTGCCCTCCATAAGTCTTTGCTCTCTACCATACCCATATAAGTGTATGTCTGGGCATGACTAGGAGATGAGTATTGCTTTATACAGAATCTTGCTTCATGTCTGTCACAAGAAGAATACATTTCTCTCTTCAGCCAGAAAGCCGGAAACAAATAGTTAATCCTGATTCACAGGGAAAGCATGTTTTATTTAAGATATTTGTGTCTGAAAATATACACACAGCAGCAACTGCAACTTCCTACAGCAGACACAAATGTCTCTGTGCCTGAGCCATCCATCTGAAGTGGTCCTTTAAAGTTTTAATTATTTTAATTATTTCCTATAAGCTTCTACACTTTTTCCTAGCTTTAACGGAGACAAGAGATGGAAATCCGACAGAATCCCAAAGAAGGAGAACTACCATCCAGAAAGATCTTAGATACATAGGCTTATTTTCAGGTCTTCTCTTACCCAATTGCTATACAAAAAATGTGGAATCTGTGCCCAACCCCCCCTTTCTTGTTCAAAGAATCTCTTGGTGCTTCTTCATCACAACCCTGAAGTTCTTAGTTACATTGCTTTTGCTTTTCATATACAGCTGAAGCCAGGTCTAGCTCTCCAAGGTTGGGTGATACGGTTTAGTGCGAGGTGTCCCTGCCCATGGCAGGGGGGGTGGAACTTGATGATCTTAAGGTCCTTTACAACCCTAACTATTCTTTGATTCTATGACTGTATAGAAATAAAGCTTGTACTTTTTTAGCTAGTGTCCTAAAGTTTAGGAAATGTTATACAGTTTATTTGAAAGCAATAGTGCTAGGATGGGAAACTGAAAAGTCTTACTATTATTCGTTCCAACACTAACCATTCTCTGAATCTATGATTCTATGACTTGTCCCACTGCTATTCAGTGGCAAAACATTGCTTTTGCTAATTCCTCTGAATTTCAAGAAAAAAAATCAGTATCTGCAAAGCAGACATGGGAAGTACATACCGAGGATGCCTATTTGATGTTGGTGGTCCAGGTATTTTGGCCAAAATCCACTACTGATAAGGCTGAGAAAGGCTTAAAATCAGACATTTCTTACTGATTCATGGTTCTTTTGTATTTACCGCTTGCTGAATACGATGTTCATGAATAACGTTACTTGTAAAAACCCTCTTTTCTGCGTTACAACATGTAGTCATACATTTACTACAATGTAGTAAACAGTGGGGGCAGTAGGAATGGGCTACTGCATGGAGGGAGACTTCACTGCTAGCATCGGGCAGTACTGACAGTCAGCTTAAGCTGCTACTCTTTAGAGTACAACCAGTCTGTGTAGGAAACTGACTCAGCTTCAAGTGCTAAATGTACTGCAAACAGAACTGAAATCATGTAATAATGTGCTGGCTTTTTGTCCTGGGTTCAGCCATAGGATTCATTTTTCTCCGTCTTAGTAGCTGGTGCAGTGCTGTGTTTTTGACTTTCAGCCTGGGAACAGCGCTGATAACACTGATGTTTTTAGTTGTTGCTAAGTAATGTTTAGTCTGACCAAGGACTTTGTGAGTCTCATGCTCTGACAGAGAGGAGGGGAAGTCAGGAGAAAGCAGAGACAGGACACCTGACCCAAACTAGCCAAAGAGGTATTCCATACCACGGCACGTCATGCCCACTATATAAACTGGGGGCAGTTGCCCGGAAGGGCTAGATCACTACTCAGGTCAGGCTGGGTATTGGTCAGTGGGTGGTGAGTGGTTATATTCTCTTCCCTTGTTATTTCCCTTATCATTGTTATTATTGGTGGTAGCAGCAGTTGTTTGTGTTATACCTTAGTTAATAAACTGTTCTTATCTCAACCCATGGGAGTTACATTCTTTCAATTCTCCTCTCCGTCCCTCCAGGAGTAGGGGGAGGAAGGGAAGGGGGAGTGAGCAAGCGGCTGCGTGGTTCTGATTTGCTGGCTGGGCTTAAACCACAACACTTTTGCATGCAGTTTCTTCAGAATCGGAGTTAGCTACACATGTGATACTTCAGTCCCAGCTATAAATACTGGGAGTGCAACTTGGTGCTCAGAGGAAGGGTTAGCACTGTGGTGGGTTGGCTCTGGCTGCACACCAGATGCCCACCAAAGCTGCTCTATCACTCCCCCTTCTCAAGTGGACAAGGGAGAGAAAAGACAGCAAAAGGCTTGTGGGTCAAGGTAAGAACAGGGGGAAATCATTCAGCAATTACTCTCATGGTCAGAGCAGACTTGATTTGGGGAAATTCATTTAATTTATTGCCAATCAAATCAGAGTAGGATAATGAGAAATAAACACACATCTCAAAACACTTTTGCCCACCCTTTCCTTTTTCCAGGGATTAACTTTACTCCTGAATTCTCTACCTCCTCCCATCCAGCAACAGAGGGGGATAGGGGTTGAAGTCAGTTCATCACATTGCCTCTGCTGCTCCTTCCTCTGCATGTGGAGGACTCCTCACACTCTTCCCCTACTCCAGCGTGCGGTGCCTCCTATGGGAGACAGTTCTCCATGGACTTCTCCCACATGCTGCAGTTCTTCACAAACTGCTCCAGCATGGGTCCCTTCCACAGGGAACAGTCTGTCCTTCAGGACCAGGCTGCTCCAGCATGGGTTCCTTTCTCCACAGAGCCACAGGTCCTGCCAGGAGCCTGCTCCAGCGTGGGCTTCCCACAGGGTCACAAACTCCTTCGAGTACCCATCTGCTCTGGCGTGGGGTCCTCCATGGGCTGCGGGTGGATATCTGCTCCACCATGCACCTCCATGGCTGCTGGCAGAGAGCCTGACTCACCACTGTCTGCACTATGGGTTGCAAGGGAACCTCTGCTCTGGCACCTGCAGCACCTTCTCCTTTCCTTCTGCACTGACCTTGGTGTCTGCAGAGATGTTGCTCTCACATAATCTCACTCCTCTCTCTGGCTGCTGTTCCATAGCAGTTTTGTCCCCTTCTTAACAATGTTGTCCCGGAAGTGCTATCACTGTTGCTGATGGGCTCAGCCTTGGCCAGTGGTGGGTCTTGGAGTCATCTGGCATTGGCTCTATTGGACATGTTCTATCAGCTTCTCACAGAATCCACACCTGTAGGCCCCCCCTGCTACCAAAACACTGTAATGCAAACCCAATACAAGCAAAAAGAATAAAATAAAGGATAAAAGAATAAATGTTTTTCACTTATCACCCACATTTGTAGTAGGTGACATTTCAACAAAATGTAGTGAAAACATAATCTGGAAGGATCCTTTTCTCGCTTAAAACTATTTATTTTCTGCAGTAAACTGCTAGAGGTGGTTATCAGTAGCATTAGGATCCTAGTCAGCAGGTGAAAGAAGCAGTTGTGAAGTGAGTTGTTTAGGTGGAAAAATCTGTTCAAGAAGAACCAGCAACCCAAGGCTTTTCTCATAAAGTTCAGAGATCAACATAAGGGAAAGAAAACAGTATTTGGTGGTTATCCTTGAAAAGCATGTCATTGCAGTGACCTGCTCTCATGAAATCAAGGTTAAATCCATAGGAACAATGAATATGCAGGACATTTCTGCTTAAATGCAGACATACACCATTGAAAACTTCATGACTGTTTACTACGATTCATTCAAAAATGTTGTGGATATACTTGGAAAGCTGATGTACAGCTGCCTGCCACTGGACTCTTCCACACACCTTGTGACATTTATCATTTTTATCTACAGGTCTCTTTATGCAGCATTCCATCACAACTTCAGGAGAAGGTCAAGATACCAATTTTATCTTCTCTTATTTCTAGGGGCTTCTAACACAAAGCTGGAGGTAGTCATTAGTTTGGTGGAAGTTGACAGTTTTTGGCTGGCAGAAATGAAAAGCATACGTATGAAAGGAAGTTATCAGAGCTTTTTTTTTAAGAGCAAAAAATGTAGGGTTTCTTTTATTATTGTTCCCTATGTTGCATTTTAAATATTTTTTATATATAGTTATTCTTAAACTATGTACACACACATACACTGAGGAACTTGTTCATGGACCCCAAAAAAGGAGAAAACACTACTCTTACATCTGGCAGTCATTTGTTCATCACAGAATTGTGCATCTGAAAGTATTGCATAATAGATATGCAGGGCCAAAACCATCCTGGGTGTAACAGTACTGACGTCAATTCCTTTACACCATGAATGAATTTTTTGTGCAGAATGCAAACTGTTTTCATGGAAGACAGAGAAATGGTTTAGTATGGACTCTTCTACTCTTTATTTTCTTTAAACAGCTAGCAGCTGGTAAACATTGGCATGCTGGCCAAATGCAATAAATGAGATGGACCATGAAAAAGAACAGCTACAAGGAAAAATGAAGAAGTTCACTCAGATAGGAATGGAACTGTGTTGAGTTTTCCTACTTGGA
Organism: Pezoporus occidentalis; assembly: GCF_034315485.1. Lineage (NCBI taxonomy): Eukaryota > Metazoa > Chordata > Aves > Psittaciformes > Psittacidae > Pezoporus > Pezoporus occidentalis. Next base: position 5,586,421 of record NW_026913964.1, on the reverse strand, counting down.
AGGAAAAGGAAAAAAAAGAGAAGGGTGGTGTAGGAAAATAATAGCATTTCACCCTTTTTAAGAAGCAATTATAAAATCATGTTTTTCACCATGAACAGCAGCAGATCGTTATAATCCATTGCGGCCACTTTCAGACTAATCTAGTGTGTGATCATACAAATCATTGCTAATGCCACATATTGTTTAACATTTTCATTAATGATCTGGACAATGGGGCAGACTGTACCCTCAGAAACTTTGCAGACAGTACACCAGGCTGTTGCACCGCTGATGGGGATCTCAGAGTTCAACAAAGGGAAGTGCAGACTCCTGCACCTGTGGAGAAATAACTCCATACACCAGCACAACCTGGGGACAACCATCTGGAAAACAGTTTAGAAGAAAAGCACCTAGGCATACTGGTGGACAAGAAGTTGAAGACAAGCCAGCAATGTGACCTTGCATCAAAGACCAACATCCAACATCCTGGGCTACATTGGGAAGACCATTGCCAAAAGGCTGACAGAGGTGATCATTTCCTCCTACTAATCATTGTTAAGGCCATATTTGGAATACTGTGTCCAGTTCTGGCAAGAAGCATGAGCTTAGTAAAGCTGGCCCAGCAAAGGGACATGATGATGATTAAGGGACTGGAGCATCTGCCACACAAGGGGGAGCTGAGACAACTGGGACTTTTCATCCTGGAGAAAAGAATCATAGAATCACAGAATCATGAAATCAACTAGGTTGAAAAAGACCTTTAAGACCATCAAGTCCAACCATTATCCCCATACTGCTGAGACTACCACTAAACCATGTCACTGAGGGCCTCATATACACAGTTTTTGAACACTTCCAGGGAGAGTAATTACACCACTTCCCTGGCCAGGCTGTTCCAATCCCTGATCACCCTCTCTGTGAAGAAGTTTTTCCTAATATCCAATCTAAACCTCCCCTGGCACAGCTTGAGTCCATTACCTCTTGTCCTATTCCTTGTTACCTGGGCGAAGAGACTGACCCCCAACTCACTACAACCTCTTTTCAGGTAGAGAGAGCTCAGGGGCTGCCTTGTCAATGAATACTTGGGCATGAGGGGCAGTAAAGACAGAGCCAGTTTGTTCTCAGCGTTGCTCAGTGAAAGAGCAATAGGCAGTGGGGAGGAAATGAAATAGAGAAAATTCTATTTACACATCAGAAAAACCTTTTTTTTTACAGTGGAGCAGATTGCACAGACAGGTCATGGAGTCTTGTCTTGGTATCTCCATCCTTGGAGATACTCAAAACAGACCTTGACAAAGCCCTGAGCAACTGTAATTGTTGCTGTAATTGACCCTACTTGAGAAGGCGGTTGGACTTGATGATCTTCAGAGATCTTTTCCCACCTCAATAATTCTGTGATTCTGTGAGATTCTACTAAGGTGTGTATAAGCCGCTGAACAGCACAGGGGACCATTACAAGGTCATATGGGTGTGGCCAACATGTAATATAGGAAGATTTTATTTATCTTATGTTGAAATGGGTACAGATGGATCTGGGTGGCTGCAGTATTATTCATGATTAATGCTAACTTTTTGCCAGATAACTTTTTTTTAGCTTAAACTGTATTCTTGTCTTACTTACTGTAATACAGTTTTTGCCTTGAGAAGGTAGGCGTTGTAAGGGGGTCAAATGACACAGAGAGGTCAACCAACCATGTTTTCTGATGCTGACATACTTCATATCTTCAAATAACCATTAGATCTTTCTGTGCCTTTGTGTACTCAAGTTGTACTATGAGGATAATTATAGCTACCTGCACTTTACAAAGCAGTTTACAATTATTACTGCAGATTTGACTGAAAATACAGAGCACTTTTTTGTCTGGCATGTAGAAAGGTTTATGAATACCTCTGAAGGCAGGATTTTCTCATCTGTACATAATATGGGGTTTTGACATTCTGATATTCAACAGCTCACAATTCTAGTTACTTTATCACTTTATCATCCTCCGTCCTGACTCCTGAGGCCTGAGGAAGAGCATCCCTATGTATCCCTAAAGTTGACTTCTGTGAGCATGCCCCATAGTCTTTACTAAACGGTTGACTGTTTTGATAAGGAGCAGAGATAGATCTCCAAAGATCACAGGGGTCATGAGTAGCTAAAAGAGGCTGGAGGCATACGGATGACGAAGAAAAGGTTAGGGCATAAATCTGAAGCAAATCTGGTAGAGCAGCTGTCTAAATTGAATTTGGAAGGACTATTTTTGAAAAAGATCTGACAAAACAATTCTGATTTGTTCAGGGCTGAAGTTGCTACAAGTAAGTGGAGAAGCCAAAAAGGAGCAGGGATATGGAGAATAAATTGTCACTGGGATTTGAAACACTGTGTGTATTCCAAGAGTTACAGTTTCAGACTCTCTCTAGAATGTTCCCTTGAAATGAGTGCATACTATAAGCTAGAAAACAACAGGTGTGCTCCTGGAATGACTAGAATCATCCCATAATTAATGTGCTTGAATCTCCTGGAAATATGGATCATTTCTTACTAACAAAGGGCAAAATTTTGAGGAGAACCTATGTGACTCATGCAGCAGATGTACTCTTTTGAAATGGGCAGGAGCAATTCACAATTCTTATGCTGTTACATAGGTTTTATGTCTCTAGATGTATCACCTCTCTTGTTTTTAAGGCTGCTGGTCCTCACAGTTTGTAAGGAGAGAGGTTCCTTGGAACACTCCCCAACTCACAGTGCTAAAACTAGTCAGCCCACTTGAGCTAACTCCTGGTTTTGCCTGATGTGGATTAGGAAGCATCCCTGTGAACTGCTCTACTGGTAGAGAAGCAGGGAAGGAAATTTTTTTGTGAAGAGGTCATGACAAATTCAGGAAAAGTAATATCTGGAAGCACTGACTGATGGCTGCAAAATTAATATCTCTCTACATTTTGTGACACTGAATTCTGGTTTTGAAAGAGTTTCTGTGGTGACCCTTTGTGTCCTAAGAAAGGTACATGTTGTACGTCTTACTAAGACAAACCATGCTGTTTCTTAGAAATAAAAGAAATTACAGTAGAAACAAGTAAGACCTTATATAGGTGTAGGCTCCACACATACAACAAAATTGCATAAACACTTATTAATCTCACATCTCAGTAAACCTTAGCCACAACATTTCAGGGTACCTTCCTGGCTTCAGAGCAGTAAATGGAATTTTTGATAAAAACAGCACTTCAGACTTAGCCCAAAATTAATTTAAATTGTTTCACAGCTCACCTATGCTTTTTGCAAATAATGCCTATAATTTATGAATTGTATTGTCCTGTGCAGAGGGAACAGCATAATTCAGCTTCCTTCCCTATCCCTCTGTGTCTCTGACCTCCTGATCCTGCAGAAAAGGAATTCCTGAACTTCCCTGAACAGCAGCTGCAATTACCCCTGCTACTTACAGTAGCCACAAAACTAAGAGAATGCTATGGCAGTCCCAGTTTATCCCAAAATGGTAAATCAGGTCCTTGCAGCTAGGAGTACGACTGATTCAAAAATATTTTTTTAAAGCTGTAAAGGTCTTTTTAAAAGACTTGTCACTTTAAATATACCTGCTGAGTAACTTCTATGTACACTTTTCTTAGACTTCTGTTCCTTTAGAGTGTTTTCTGTTTGACTGTATTTAGCAGTAACAAGGTCAGCATGCAGGATCTGGATACATATATATATAAAGAATATAATAAGGATATTTACATAATAAAGGTTGTATTGGAGTTGGATGTGAATTCATATTTTTATATTGTTCAGCTTTGCTTTGACAGAAACTTAACTGAATTAAATTGAGCTACAGCAGTATAAACTAGGCACCAGGAAGTAAAAAGAGAAATCTGCTTGTGTGTGTGTATATGTACAGCTTTGAATTAAAACCTGAGATTATTATTTCTTTTAATTGAGTAATTTCAGACTGCAAAAATCAACGTTTGCAACTTCAAACACAAAGCAAAAAAAACAACATCCTCAGTCTAGTCTCATCTAACCACATAGTGATTAAATATAGCATCAGCTAGACTTCAGGATGTGTCCACAATAACAGATTACTCAAAATGTTCTGCTGTTATTCCCTACCTAATATTATGCCTACAACAAAATGTGGAAGTTTAAAATATCTCTGTAATTATGGTAAACAGACAACAATCACTAAAATTGCAGAGTACTGTCTCCTGTTCCTAACCTAAAGGCTGTATATAGAAAGCTAAATTAAACAATTCTGCCCACCATGGGTAGTTAAATATGCTAGATTCCAGGTGCTAGTGAAGCATAGGGAAATAATATTTTGAGCGGCTTATAAACTCTAATCCAGCTTTTCATGAAGACTTTAAGATGATTTCTCATTCTGAACAATTAAGGTATATTTCCTTATTAACTGTGTTAAGAATTTTCACAGATATTTTAAAATGTAGGAGTTACAAGATGTATCAACACTATTTCCTCTTACTTTCTTACTTTGGAATTGGGATATTACTCAGTGTCTGAAAAACTTTATGCTGCACTCAAGCCAAATTCCTCTTTGAATTTAATAAAAAAAAGCAGCAGGTATCTTTAAGTGTGTCTCCTCCTGTGTTTTGAGGAAAACAGGACTTATTTCCAGGCATGGCTTCCACTCCTCAATGCCTGCAACCCTGCCAATGCCCTTCTGCTTATGTACAGCAGCCTTTGAGTGAGAACAGGAAGAGGCAAATCAAGGAAGCAGCTGTTCTCTGAATCACAATCCTCTCTGGATTTCTCTATAAAAAATTAATAGGAAGATAATGCAGAGGAGAAGCATAATATTCCTTGAGGCCACTTCTGCAGCTGCTACCAAGAAGACTCACAAGCATGGTGGTAAAGATGGATGCAAGAATGTGCAAAGTTTTGTCTTCATGGATTGACAGTCTCTTGCATAACCTACAGGTCTAGATGGCTACAAATTCAGTCATCTGCACAAATAATCTATTAGAAGCTGCCTCAGTTTGGCTCCAGAGGTTTCCCTTCCATCTCTCCTTGAGTAAAGGGTTCCTAATATGAATTGAATGCAAATTTAACACATCAATAGCTGGAACAAAAATTCATTATGGATTTTTGTGTACAGTGATCAAAGAAAAAGTCTCGTTTATGAATAGCTTGGTAGCTATTCATATTTGTCTTATATAGGAATAAATGGCCACACTCTATGTAACAGAGAAAATCTCAAGACTTGAGCATGCAACAGATTGTTCGTAAGAAGATTTACTGACATATACTCTGTATGGCTCTGTCTAGCCATTGATAGACATTATAAAAAAATATTAGGCGAGGCTTTTATGTGGAGAGACAAATTCCTGGATGTTAAATGTGCAGATAGCATCCTGTTTGTGTTTTCTTGTCAAATTTTCAGCATTCTTTAATGAAATGGTAAACATGTGACTAAAGGCTAAGTCACAGAAATACTTGTTCCTATGAAGAGCATGTAGCAGACACACAAGTCTGGTTCCTGGAAATCCTTGAGGTACATTACATAACCACTGTACTCCAGAATTTTCCCAACACTTTCTTAAGAGGCTCCGCTTTCAGTATTTTCAAAATTTGTATTTAAGAATCACTTCTGTCTTAGCTATTCAAATACAAGCCCATTCACCAGTCTACTTGCTTCCCTGTCTAAGTGAGCATGTGGAGGCCAAAATCTAACATCAACAGCTGTCAACAGTTTTCTGTCAAGACACCTATGAAAAATGTATAGACTTGAAAAATCATTCTTTTGCAAATTAAGGAAAATCTGTCCTATTTCATTTTAGAAGAGACCAACTCGTACTGTGTTCTTCTGGAGGCAGATTGTTTCTCAATTATTTCAGATGTTTGTTCTATGAAGAGGGCTGTAAGATACACAGAATTTCAGAGTAAACTTTCTTTTGTCTATCATCTCATGGATGAGCTAGACCATTTCTGTACCAGATACTCTCAGGGTATTTGTAAAATAGCCAAAAATCTGAGCCATATGTTCTACAATGCTTAAAAACAAGACTGAACTGAAATCTACAAAAATGGCTCAAGTTTTCTGGCTGAGACCTGACCTTCTATTCATGCTTTACTTGGAATTTTGTGAGAAATTAGAGGTAGCCAGTAAGAACTAAGATTGCAAAATGAATGTAAGCACTCCTACATTATCAGTCATAAATGACTGTGCTTTTACATCTTCCTCCAGTAAATTTTGTCAAAAAATTGAAAAATACATTCATTCACAACTGGTCAATTCCCATTTAAATTCCCAAAAGCTTTTCAGGCTTAATTCCTTTTCTTGGCTGCCATTTCCTGTGTGCTGTTTTGAGAAAAAAAAAAAGGCAAAAAAAAAAAATTGAGAAATTGTCTTCATGATCCTCCTAAAAACTAGAAACTCAGTCTTTGTATCATTTATGTATAAAATCAGATGCAGACTCACTAAGACTAAGGGATTTTAATGATCCTGAGCAATGCCATGTGCTTCCAGAATATAGCTATGTGGTTCTGAAGTTTTACTTCCACACTTCTTTCCTATTTAACTCAAGATTTATTTTTTTTTTATGGTCTAATACATTTTTATTAAAGGAATCCAGGAACTCGTTTCAGTGGGTCAACATGAAAAGAACTTCATGTAAACAAAGCACATGAGCAAGTTAGTGAACAATGGCATTTAGTATAACAAATCTCTGACACTTAACTTAGCAGCCTCTTTGGTAAAGCTACATTAGTTGTGCCTTCTTGCAAAATCTTTACATATCTTCAATGAAATAATAAATGCATATGACACAGAAATAGTTACATTGCAGAATAGTTGTTGTTTTAAGCATACAGAACAGGCTTTTTACATATTGAGGACAAAGTTTGACATATTTTAGATTTACAGTGTCTGACATGAAACCAGAAAAAGGTGACCACAATTTACTTTCAGCATGCTTATGGACAGACTGTAAAATACATAAGCCTCATTACATGGAGGAAGTGCCACATTCCACCATGACTCAGTGGAGCATCTCCCTTATGAGGAAAGACTGAGGGAGCTGGGTCTCTATAGTTTGGAGGAGACTGAGGGGTGACCTTATTAGTGTATATAAATATATAAAGGGGGAGTGTCACGAGGATGGAGCCAGGCTCTACTCAGTGGCAAACAATGATAGGACAAGGGGTAATGGGTACAAACTGGAACACAAGAGGTTCCACTTAAACTTGAGAAGAAACTTCTTCTCAGTGAGGGTGACGGAACACTGGAACAGGCTGCCCAGGGAGGTTGTGGAGTCTCCTTCCCTGGAGACATTCAAAGCACGCCTGGACACATTCCTGTGTAACATTATCTAGGTGTTCCTGCCCCAGCAGGGGGATTGGACTAGGTGATCTTTTGAGGTCCCTTCCAATCTCTAGCATACTGTGATACTGTGATATGTCGAGGAAGCTGAAATTAGATATTTGTTACCTTGTTGCTTATGGTCATTGAAAGTCGCCATGCGCCTTTGGAAACCTTTACTCAGGCTCATTGTATTTATAAGCATGGACGTTAATAAATTTCATAACGTAGAAGATGGTGAGAAACCAAGTGTCTCTGTTCTGACATTATTAAAGTTGTATTTCAAATTCCCATTCTGGTATTTTTTTTTACCATGTATTTTACATGCAGTACCAATATGAGTAGAAAAAAGCCTTTCCTACATGTTTAGCTGGTGACCTTAGATGACATTACATTTCAGTGTAAAAACAGTCCTAGTTAATTAAAACATTTATTTCCTTGATTAAACATGTCACAAATACATGACTTTCATCTTCATTGGAACTTAGGATGCTAAATGGAAAATTCACTTTTGAAATTCACTTCTGAAAAGTATCTTAAATGCCTGACTTGGATATTTTTTGAAAATCATCATTTGTTAGTTTTAGCATTAAAAAAAAATGAAGTACCCAATCCTGTAATATTTCATCAAGCTCTGACTAACAGAATCAGAAACGTTCTAAAATGTACAATTACAAACAGGCATAAACTTTGAGACATTTTTGTGGTTTCAGAGAAAACTGACTTGAGTACATACGTCTGGAAAGTCCCACCAAAAAGCCATTTCTGTATTTTCAGGAAATTAAGCAAAAGGCCCTACTGCAATTTTTCTATTGTCCTTTGTTTGTTTATTTTAAGCCACAAAATAAGCAGAGATTTGTGATCATAGGTGCAGTATTTAGACCAAAAGACATTGTTTGAAGATAAAAGGGTTGTTATATGACTGTTCTTAAAATCTTTGAGACCAATTGTAATGGTCTTATATTTTGTGAGACTGTGAGCAGTGGGGGAGTTTCAAAGCTTTGCAGCTGTGGAACTCATTCTCCTAAGTACTTTGTTTTTACTTCCCATTTCTGGAATTACCCACAGAGATTACTTGACAGATGAAAAGTAGCAGGATATGCCAGAAGGTGCCTCTGGATTACTCTGAAGAGTCTTGATAAAAAAGGTGACTGGAAGAGTAGCATCCTGAGTTAGATTGCTGCTCTTAAGCATGAGAGCAGCTACACTGGATCCGAAGGTCCATGTAGTCCCACATCCTGTCTCCAGCACTGGTCAACAGCAGGAACCTACAGAATAATGTCAGAACAGGATACTGTCAGTGTTCCCTGGTATTTGAAAGATCCTGATAATCAGCAGCTGGTAATTCACAAATTTCTTTACATAAGAACAGAAGAACCTAGGGCTTGTCTAGCCCCATATTCTATCTCCAAATATGTCCATAAATAGATGCATGAAACCCAGTAAAAACAGATCAAACGTATACTTTCTAGTACTCCTTGAGCCCCTCGATTCTTTCAGATTGGAAGGCTTCCTAACCCTGATACCATTTGTTCAGTGATCCACCAACAGATCTCTGTCCCCATTAGCCAACATTTCTCTGAAATTCTGTAAACTTCCAGCATCCTCAGCGTCCTTTGGTAAAAAGTTCCACAGGTCCACTATACATTCTGTTTTGAACTTGGGTGCTAATACCCTCATTTGGTGGCCAGTATTTTCTACATTTGATAGATACTGTAAACAGTTGGTCCTTGTTAATAATTGTTGGAAGGTTTAAAATTACAGTCAGCTGGATTCTGATTTAGCTCTGAATCCCATTTTCCCTTTCCAAAAGACAAATGGCTCCATCAGGTCTTCTTTCTGCATTGACAGAAAGGACAGTCTCTTTCATTTCTTAGAGAAGGTTTTACAGATGAAAGGCTCCTCCAGTACCCTCAGAGTTTTTGGATTTCAGCAGCACTTTCTGTCTAGTGAGTAATGACTCTTCTTCTAATCCTGAGAAAACAGATCTGGAAGACATGGAAACAAGACTTGGTAATCATACTGATATTAGACAGTTAGAGACTCACCACTGCCAGACTGAACTCTGATCATTCAGGATACTTTGACTTTGTCCTAGCTGACCCCTCAGCAGCATGTGAGGTTTTGGATCAGCCCTAAGGTGCGCAACTGGTGATTATGATGGAGGGATAGTTAAAGTGCTAAATAGAAAGTATCCATTTCATATATGAGGGGAGATTTAGATTAGATATTAGGAGTAAGTTTTTTTCTATGAGGGTGGTGAGACACTGGAACAGGTTTTTCAGAGAAGTTGTGGATGTCCCATCCCTGTTAGTGTTCAAGGTAAGGTTGGAGGGGACTTTGAGCAACCTGGTCTAGCGGAAGGTGTTTCTGCTCATGGCAGGGGGGTTGGAATTAGATGATTTTTAAGGTCCCTTCCAACTGAACCATTCTGCAATTCTATGATTTAATGTTATCATTGCTGTGTAATCTTTGCTACTTTGAGGTGAGGAAAATGAGAGTTCTGTAGGACTAACAGAAAATGGAATGAAATGACAGTATTCTTCATACTGGCCTAAGAAGCACCACTTTAGATCTGTCATGTTTTTCCCACTGAATGATGTGCTTACATACTTTGTACTGTCACATCACATAGAATCACAGACTCATAGAATCATAGAATAGTTAGGGTTGGAAAGGAACTTAAGATCATCTAGTTCCAACCCCCCTCCCATGGGCAGGGACACCTCGCACTAAAACATCTCACCCAAGGCTCTGTCCAACCTGGCCTTCAACACCACCATGGGGATGGAGCATTCACAACTTGCCTGGGCAACCCATTCCAGTGCCTCACCACCCTTACAGTAAAGAATTTCTTCCTTATATCCAATCTAAACTTCCCCTGTTTAAGTTTTAACCCATTACCCCTTGTCCTATCACTACAGTCCCTAATGAAGAGTCCCTCCCCAGCATCCCTATAGGCCCCCTTCAGATACTGGAAGGCTGCTATGAGGTCTCCATGCAGCCTTCTCTTCTCCAGGCTGAACAGCCCCAACTTTCTCAGCCTGTCTTCATACGGGAGGTGCTCCAGTCCCCTGATCATCCTCGTGGCCCTCCTCTGGACTTGTTCCAACAGCTCCATGTCCTTTTTATGTTGAGGACACCAGAACTGTGCACAATACTCCAGGTGAGGTCTCACGAGAGCAGAGTAGAGGGGCAGGATCACCTCCTTCGACCTGCTGGTCACGCTCCTTTTGATGCAGCCCAGGATATGATTGGCTTTCTGGGCTGTGAGCGCACACTGAAGCCGGCTCATGTTCATTTTCTCAACAACCAACACCCCCAAGTCCATCTCTGCAGGGCTGCTCTGAATCTCTTCTCTGCCCAACCTGTAGCTGTGCCTGGGATTGCTCTGACCCAGGTGTAGGACCTTGCACTTGTCATGGTTAAACCTCATGAGGTTGGCAGCAGCCCACCTCACAATGTGTCAAGGTCCCTCTGGATGGCATTCTTTCCCTCCAGGGTATCAACCGAACCACACAGCTTGGTGTCATCGGCAAACTTGCTGAGGGTGCACTCAATCCCACTGTCCATGTCAGCCACAAAGATGTTGAACAAGACCGGTCCCAAGACCGATCCCTGAGGGACACCACTCGTTACTGGTCTCCAGTTGGACATTGAGCCATTGACCACAACTCTTTGTGTGCAGCCATCCAGCCAGTTCTGTATCCACTGAGTGGTCCATCCATCAAATTGATGTCTCTCCAATTTAGAGACAAGGATGTCATGTGGGACAATGTTGAACACTTTACACAAGTCCAGGTAGATGACATCAACTGCTCTACCCCTGTCCATCAGTTCTGTAGCCCCATCATAGGAGGCCACCAAATTGGTCAGGCAGGATTTCCCCTTAGTGAAGCCATGCTGGCTGTCACCAAGCACCTTGTTGATTTTCATGTGCCTTAGCATGCCTTCCAGGAGAATCTGCTCCAAGATTTTGCCAGGCACAGAGGTGAGACTGACTGGCCTGTAATTCCCCGGGTCATCCATTTCCCCCTTCTTGAAAATGGGGGTTATATTTCCCTTTTTCCAGTCATCGGGAACTTCACCTGACTGCCACGATTTCTCAAATATGATGGCCAGCGGCTTAGCAACTTCATTTGCCAGCTCCTTCAGGACCCACAGATGGATCTCATCAGGTCCCATGGACTTGTGTACGTTCAGGTTCTTGAGATGGTCTCAAACCACATCCTCTCCTACAGTGGGCCCAAGGTCTTCATTCTCACAGTCCCTGCATCTGCCTTCCAAGACTTGTGTGGTGTGGTCAGAGCCTTTGCCAGTGAAGACCGAGGCAAAGAAGTTATTCAGAACTTCAGCCTTCTTCAAATCCAGGGTAGCCAGTTCTCCTGATAGCTTCCGGAGAGGGTCCATGTTGTCCCTACTCTTTCTTTTATTCGCAACGCACCCATAGAATCCCTTTCAGTTATCTTTCACATCCCTAAGCAAGTTTAATTCTAACTGGGCCTTAGCTTTTCTAACCTGGTCCCTAGCTTCCTGGACAGCATTCCCGTATTCTTCCCAGGCTGCCTGTCCTTGCTTCCACCTTTTATAAGCCTCTTTTTCCCTCAAACTTTCCTCAGGAGCTCCTTATCCATCCAAGGAGGTCTCCTGGCCCTCCTGCTGCACTTCTTTCTAGTTGGGATGCAACACTCCTGAGCTTGTAGCAGGTGATCCTTGAATATTAACCAACAGTCTTGGGCCCTCCCTGCCCTCTAAGGCTATATCCCATGGAACCTTACTAAGCAGGTTCCTGAAGAGGCCAAAGTCTGCTCTTTTGAAGTCCAGGGCAGTGAGCTTGCTGCACGCTCTTCTCACTGTCCTGAGGATCTTGAACTAAACCATCTCATGATCGCTGCATCCAAGACTGCCTTGGAGCATCACATTTCCAACGAGCCCTTCCCTGTTGATGAGCACGAGGTCAAGCATGACACCTCTCCTTGTCGGCTCCTCTATTACTTGCAGAAGGAAGTTGTCATCTACACAATTGAGGAATCTCCTGGATTGCCTGTGCCGGGCCATTCCATCCCTTCAACAGATGTCAGGGGGGTTGAAGTCCCCCATGAGAACAAGGGCCTGCAAGCGTGAGGCTGTTGCTATCTGTCTACAGAGTGCATCCACAGAGTCCTCCTGATCAGGCGGTCTGTAACAGATCCCCACAACAGTGTCCCCCATCACTATTCTCCCTTTGACCCTGACCCACAAACTCTCTGTTGACTGCTCACCTGTTCCCAGACAGAGTTCCATACTCTCCAGCCTACCACTGACACAAAAAGCAATTCCCCCACCCTGTCTGCTGGGCCTGTCTTTTCTAAAGAGTTTATGCACATTGTTGAATGTCCAGAAGCACTTAATGATGCTGTTCCTCTGTTCAGCTGCTTCTTTGGTGTTGTGAAAGCATCTGCCTTCTGATGCTTTTTCATATTAATTACATTTTCATATTAATTCATATTACACTCAGTTCTTGCTTTCTGACTTCAGGAAAAGGAGCACAATGGGTTACTTCACTAAAGGTATATGGTTGTACTGAGGAGGCATTTTTGTAAGGTTTTAATCCTGAAAAATGCAAACAGTGTAGAGAATTTACAGCAGAACCATCCTATCCTATCCTACTCTACCCTGCTACTCCCACATACAGCACAGTCTTGTGTGCAGTGTCATGTCCTCACCTCACATAAGCCTCCAATCTGATGAGCTATGACAGCTGAACTTGCACACACTATTATGCTTTGCTGAAATATTAGGGTCTGTTGTGCATAGTGACATGCAGATAAACTCTTAATTAGCTGCTGTTTATGAGTGTCTGCTTTTACAGTAGATCCTAATTGATCAGCCTCTGCCTATACTATGCCTCTATATGCCAAATATGGATTATATTACAACTGCTATCCTCTTGTGTATGCGTACACAAAGGATGATCAACTGTGAAGCCTTCTGTGAGATATTTCATATGGAAAATTATTTACAAAATACATCAGGTTGTACCAGACAGCTGCCTAAATTCTGGAATTAATACCTGCTAAGCAGTTAGATGCCAAGATTGTTATTCACAGTTACGTTGTAACTGTAGCCAGACCACTAAAGCAAAAACACTATTTGGCAAGTAGCATTTTTCTGATCCACAGTTGCACTAGTACTAAATGGTATGCCAGCCTAACGCAAGCATGTTATTATGCTTTTTCCTCACTTTACCAATCTCTGTGGTCTACCATGACCTCACTCAAAATTTCAGATGTCTGTTTCTAATTGGATACTTCCTTTTGTGATAATAAAGATGATTCATATAGTTTCCTACACATTATATAGTTTTTTTTCAGAACACACTGACACTTTTGCTCCAAGGCCACTGAGTGCTGTTCCATAATTACATACGGTTTTCTCAAAAGGGAGTTGGGAAAGGCTGTGCTTTCCTGAGTACTGAAAATAACATGATATCTAAAGAGATCTATGTGAAAAAAAAGATATAAATATAAATTTGTTCTTTTTGCAATGGAATCAGTGAAAGTATTTCTGACACAATTCCTTTTATGACAGTACGTAATATGCTACTGTGTCCTCACTCTTCTAAAGAAACGTGAGTTTCTTTTAGAACACATTCTTCTGTAAAGATGCTGAATTAAATTAGGCTGTACTTAGAAGCTCCTGGTGGCAGAGATACCCATTACATTCTGTCTTTGAGCAGCAGAGAACACAGCAGGAATCTGTGCTTCTGCTGGAGTCCCTTGTTGCTCCCACAATAAAATCAGCAGTGACTGTACTGAGTGGATGTGACTTTTACTTTTTATTTACACTGCATTGTTTTTATTTACACTTGTATTTAAGTTTCTCTCGGCTTTAAAATTCTCTGCCATAGGTCATAATTTATGTTTCCCCACCCTGTCTTTTCATTTGCATCCCAGTCATAGTAAAGCTTGTGAAAGGGAACCCTGTAGAGACAAATGATAGAGAAACAGTGCGGGCTGTTTCACTAGAAGGGAATTTTTCCCTCTTCAAATACCAAAATTCTTTGTGAAACTAATGGGTGGCTTTATCTCTACAGTTTAACAAACTCACTGAACTCCTGTTTCCCTGCCACTTGAGCTACTGCGTAACATTTTCTTCTTACTGTGCTCTAGTCCTTTCTAATTAATATAGAGTCTATGGAAAGAAGGGCAAGAGGGCGTGGGGTGTTTCTTACTGCTTGCTGGTGGCACCTAAGGGGGTGCTTTAAGCAACATAATTTTTCTTCTAATCAGGCAAAAGATTCAGTAGTAAAACCACAATGTATTTTTGAGAGCCCTTAGATCAGGACAAGCTTCCTGCCAATGGGACACATGCAAGAGTCCATGCTGAGCTTGCCCAGGGAATGTAGAAGTTCCCATGTTCAGGGTGAGTTCTAGAAAATGGACCTTACAGTTATGGAGAGACCAGTGAGATATTTTCCCACTGACCATAACTGTTTACAGTATCCCAAATTCTCTTAGACTATAAGATAAGGATTGTGAAACGCAGGGGCAGACCCATTGATGCGGTTCCCCTCGGAGCGGGAAGGAAAAGTGAGCAGGAGGTATGAAACCACCTACAGTTTGCAGGGTTAGCATTCAAATACTGCTTAAATAGTTGACACCATTGCAATTAATTCTTAGAAGCTATAACTTCAGATTGGGATCCATGTGGCACAGAGGCAGTGCTGGCAGTCTTTTCCTTAGAATTCAATTTGGCACAGGAGTGCAGGATGGAGGATGGAGGGGCTGTGGGACCCAACTGGCTGGTAACACAACACAGGTGAGATGTGCTGTGAACAGCTTCGTATTCATCCTCCAGGTCGTCTCATTGTTCTGGTGCTTTATCACAGCTGCATGGGATGTGTTTTTCCCTGCTATGAGAAATAAATTTATCTCGCAGTACTCCTGTTACTCAAATGGGGTGAGGCATACATGTTTAATATCAGTGCTGGCATTTTTGGAAAGCTTTCTAGATTATGTTTCCTGCTGTGTTCAGAATTCTCATCTGCTCAATAAAACAGTTTCTACCCCGTTCACCCCCCCTTCCAGGCAATCACAATTGCCAATTTTCAAATCAAAATACTCTAGCTCTTTTGAGCTTCTTCCTCTTAGAAAAAGCGTATCTAGTGCCAGTACTAATAATTAGAGTTAGTGCCAAGTTTCTGCTTGGTTCAGTCACACATTTTAATGAAACTTTCAGAACTGAGTAAAGCATTAATTCTTTTGTGAATTATTCAAGAAGTATAAAGCAGTAATTGGCTACTGTATCTTGTGACAGATAGCCTCCACCTCCACTAAGCCACAAGTATTCAGACTCAGGTTGTTCATAGAATCATAGAATAGTTAGGGTTGGAAAGGACCTTAAGATCATCTAGTTCCAACCCCCCTGCAATGGGCAGGGACACCTCACACTAAACCATGACACCCAAGGCTTCGTCCAACCTGGCCCAACCAGGGATGGAGCATTCAAAAATGTATTGTTGTACAGACTTTTTTTTTCAGGTAGGCCAATAGCTGACATCTCCACTTATGGGCAAAAGCATTTTAATCCAGATAAGGATTAAACATCCAGCTGATGTTCACACGAATTTTACCAGCAAATTCAACAAAAGCAAGGTTAGCTCTTAAACTGTTGGAAATCTAAGCAGCACTTTTACTACCCAGATTTTAATCACTTCTGTGTTATTGGTTACAGATAAGTTCAAGTCCATGAAAGGACAAGTATCTCTCACTTATCCCTCTAAGAAAGGTGCTTGTATACAAACTGCAATTTACACCTCCTTACTTCAATAAAAACAGTATGCATAGCTCTGATCAGTGCGGGAAACTATGCTGTGCTGCAGAGCAGTCTAACCAATTGCCAGTTATTAGTTTCCAAATCAAAGCTGTTTATTAGACATTCAAGAACAAATCTATGGACATGCAAAAGTCTAATTTTTAAAGGAACCTGAATAACTTAGATATAGCTCTGCTTACTAGGTAAGAAAACCCCATGCCATGAAAACTTGAAGTAACAAATGTGTTCCCAGGCTGAAAGTTCTAAGTTTGCAGGAAAATTTAAATATTGTCTATAATTTCATATAAAGTGGTTAAAGTATTACCATTATAGTTCTGAATATTTGCCCTTCTTGCATAAATGCAATGACAGTCAAACCTATGCTGCTCAGAATAATCAAATTGTATTGTGACGATACAGAGAATAAATATTGCAAAGAAAATCATATAATTTCTTTCATTAATTCTGCATGGCATATTCTCTGGCTAAGTATAATAATGTCAGTGAAACACAGAACACCTTGTATTGCACATATTTCACTTTAAATGAACCAAAACCTGATAATCTAATTAACAATTATCTTGATATAAAAGACCTTCACTACATTTTAGTATGTTAAAAAATACAATAAAGATTTCCTAAGTTTTAAATCCATATTTCATGCAGCAAGCAGGGAATAACTCTGCTTGTGTGACATACTATTATCCTGGAACTTCTGCTTCCTAGCAAAGATCAGTCAGATTGGTTGTACTGGTGACTGAAGTGTTGCAAATGTAGGGAGCCATATGCGGATTGGCTATCTGTGCATATTTAGCAGTTCTCACATTAACTTATGCGTGTGTTTCTGTGCACACATGCATGCACACATATGTATGCACAATCGAAGATGGAGAGGAATGTTATAAGTAACTTGATAGGACATCTGAATGCAAAGGGAATGTTACCTTAAGGGCAGTCAAAAGCTTTATCTATAGCTTTGCTGTAGTGGAAGCAGCTGTGTTGACTGTGTATTTTTTACAGTGAGGATAGCAATGTTCACATAAGCTCCCTTAAGGTAGATTTAGAGAAGCTCATTCAAGCTCATTGAAGGAGTTTGTGTGCTGTAGAGAGTTTATGCTCGCTGTTAACATGAATTAGCTTTTTTTTTTAGCGCTGAGGAAAAGAGAATCAATGTAATTATACCAAGTTTGAAATAACAGCACTCTCCACTTAGGCACAAGTAATAAAATGCTGAAGGTAGCACAGTTACCAAAGGTTTCAGGAAGTGCTTAATTTTGGTTAAAGGCTGGAAAATGATTTTATGAATGAATTCAAAAAATTTCAGGCCAGTAATATATTGAAAAAAAAAAAACAAAACAAAAACCAAAACAGCAAACCAAACCAAAAGCCATTTCAGAGTTTCATAGTAAAACCAGTCATATTTTATAACTGAACACAAATATATTGCCATCTATTGCACGACCAGTGATATAGTTCTGAAATGGAACTTTGGTTCAAAGCAACATGACTGATAATGAAGCTGCAAAATAAGTAACAGTAAAAAACCCCTTTGTGTGTGAATTTGTATGTTTTATCCCGTAGAGCATGTAATATAAGCAGAATAATACTTGCCTTAGCTTTTCTTCTTGAAGTCTTGTTTGCCATTCATTTTTCTCTTGAGTAGTGATTTACACTTGAGCTAACTGAATGCAGAGAGTGTAAAATAACATCTCCACATTTAGGAGCATTTTATACCCAGTCTAGGCTGGCATTTGTGGAATTGCTGTGCAAGAAGAACAATGAGTGAAGCTCTTCAACTGTAAAAATGGATGATTCAGCAAACTGTTACTTATATGAGTCATCCTTACTCTGCTGAGCAGATTTTTGATCTTGATCACTCTACACCATCCTGAGAAAGCATCTTGAAGAAAAGCTGTAAGAGAAGTAACTCCCACCCATTGAACCCCAACTTTGCAGGCAAAGAGCACATTTTACCTACAGTCAGATGGTCTGGATCCAGCTGGCAAGTTATGAACTGGCTGTGTTCAAAATCAGACTTGTGTTGCTGCAATATCCATATTCTCAGGTTTCTTGTTCTTGTATGTGAACCCAGTATTGGCAAATTAATCCGCAGCACAGAATGGTTTTGTTTAACAAATCACTAATCTATCACTGGGACAAAGCCCATTTCTATCAACCAACTTGAGCAGTTAGTCTGGTGACCTTGTATTTGCATAGAAATACTAAGTGAAGGACTTCTTATGCATTTCATATAGCATGAAAGGACAGGAAAGTGAGAAGATGGAGTTCAGAAAATAGTTTAAATGCTTTTTAGGGTCAGATTTATCTGCTGACTCCTGACAATTTAACTTTTTAGTTACAGAAAAGCTTTATTGCCCTTTTGGAAAGATATTTTCTGGCATGACCTCCATGTAAATTGAATTCTCACATCAGTTGTTGCTTTCATATGACCAAAACCTATCAGTTGAAATTGTGGCTTTTATTCTCAGGTAGATGTTTTCTATGCAGGTCATAAAAAGTTCAGTCCTAAAAGAGAAAGTTGTCAAAAGTTGTGTCCAATTACAAAGCAGTAATTTAGGTGAGCATGGCTGCGTGGCCAGGTTGTAAGGCGAGATGATGCAAGGACTGGGTAACTGAGTTCACCACAGAAATGGCATTTTTTAAAAAAGTAAGCCTAATTTCCCGAGGTTGGTTATTTCTGTATTTGTAGGGTTATTTATCCTAGTAAAGAGCACTGCTCAGTCTAGGAGTCATTGATTTCTTATCTACCCTATTTACATAATTGGCAATGACCTGCATGTGCAAAGTAGCAAAGAATTCATTCACTTTTCTGTGTTGAGAGACATCTGCCAGAACTGTATGTTGTCTTTAAAACTGGAGGTACTTTCTGATTAAAAAATACTTTACTTGGCAAATTCCAGTCTTAATCCTACAAGCATACATACCAAATGTGGAAACCTTCTAAATGCTCTGACATTTCATTTATATGCCAGAACTAAAGGTGAAAAAGGTCACCCATTTTGCTGGAACTCATCAGATGATGACTCCTCCATGCCATACATCAGCTTGCAAGTATGTCTATACTCATGAATGGGTAATTACTGGGGGAGCAACAGATGCAGTCCAGCCAGTTTTGACCCCCACAAAAATGCTTTCTTTTTGTGCCTATGATGAATGCCACCTCAGAAAGGTTTCTTATTTTTCTTTATTGTTGGCATCCTATTTCTTGCCTAGATGAGTACATATTGCACATATCTAGATGAGTACATATATGTACATATTGTACATATGAGTACATATTGTACAAAAACTTACAAAAAATCTGTTGTCTTACTACCTAAATAATAGTTTAGAATAGTCATTAGGCTGAGTCCAGAGGAGGTTGCTTTTTTAAACAAACATCTCTGAGCAAAAGTCTTTTACTTATATTCAGTACAATCACTAGTGTAATACATTTTCAAAATCAAGTACTGATCATGTTTACTGTAATAAAACTCAGGTACTATAGAAACATTTTATGGATTTATCTTGTCATACTTCTTTGTAAAGTTGAACACCATTTTAGAGATTGGGAAATTGTGTGAGAAAGATAAAGTGACAAGACTGAGGCCATGAAATCAGCTATACAGAGGCAGAAAACAATTGAAGCTGTCAATGTCGCAGTACTTGAGCCACATTGATGTGGATTTATATCACTGAATCACAGAATGGCTTGGGTCAGATCTTTGGAACCTTAAAGATCATCTAGTTCCAGCCTAGTTCCTTTAGTTCGAGGAACACCTTCTACTAGACCAGGTTGCTCAAAACCCCATCCAACCTTTCCTTGAATATTTCCAGGGATGGGACAGCCACAACTTCTCTGGACAACCTGTGCCAACGTCCCACTACCCTCACACTAAAGAATTTCTTCCTAATATCTAATCTAAATCTACCCTCTGTCAGTTTAAAGCCATTCCACCTTGTCCTATCACTACATGCCCTTGTAAAATGTTCCACCTCATCTTTCCTGCAGGCCCCTTTTAGGTACTGGAGGGCTGCTATAGTTTCTTCCCTGAGCCTTCTCTTCTGCAGGCTGAACAACACTAACTTTCTCAGCTTATTTTCATAGGATAGGTGCTCCAACCCTCTGATCATCTTATCTCATGGTACTCCACCAAGGAGATCCCCGAAAAGGGCAAAGTCTACATTCCTCAAGCCCAGGGTAGTGAGCTTGCTTTGCACCTTCCTCGTGGCCCTAAGGATCTTGAACTCCACCATTTCAGTGCAGCCAAGGCTGCCTTCCATCTTCACATTCCCCACCAGCCTCTCCTTGTTAGTTAGAACAACGTGCAGCGTAGCCCCTCTCTTCATTGAATTCTCTGTCACTTGGAGGAGGAGGTTATCATCAATTCATTCCAGGAACCTCCTGGATTCCCTGCTGTGCTGTCCCTCCAACAGACATTGAGGTCATTAAAATCAGCCATGAGTACGAGGGCTTGCGAATGTGAGGCTGTTACTATCTGTCTGTAGAGGGCCTTACCTGTTCCTGGTCAGGCAGCCTGAAGCAGACCCCCACTGTAATGTCATCTGTCCCCACCCTCCCTTTAATCCTGACCCATAAACTCTCAGTTGGCTCTTAATCCATCCCCAGGTGGAGCTCCGTGCACTCCATCCAGTCACTGACAAGAAGAGTGATGTCCCCTATCATTTTTGATAGAAGAGTTTCAAACCTTGGGTTCTGCTTTCAGCTTTGGAATTTTGAGTTGTGATCTCAGCTGAGATTCATCTCTAACTAACTGATTTATGGCTATTTAATACTAGGTTATCTTTGGAAGATTGAAAATATACATATTGTGTCTCATATATTGGCTAATATCGAAACATGCTTGAAAAGACAAGGAAGAGAAGGTAGCTTAAGAGGAAGATGAACACAGCTAAAAAATAAGTCTTTGTGTTTACTCAGTCTGGGGCCTAGTATACAACTGAGTCCCACCAGGTGACAGGTCACATTCTCCTTCAGATGTGGTAACTCTGGAAAAGAACAAAGAATGGACAAAGAAAAAACTTCATTCAGAGAAATAAAAAGACCACTACTTAAACACCAATTTCAGGCAGAAATGAGTCTGACAGGTACATATCCACTTTCTCCCAGGGAGCCATTTATGCCAGGTCTTTGGAAAAGGGAAAGCTGAAGATATTGTAGCCACTGAAGCTGCTCTCTGACCACCTGGGAGTTCTTTTTATATAAAGCCTATCAACAGTTAAAATTGTTTTGTCTCACGGGAGTACTGCAGAGCTGCTAAACTGGCCTCAGGGTCAGTGTCTTCATATTACAGATGAGAAATTCAGAGCTTCCTCCAACTATAACATCAAGTAAAGAAACCTGATTTGTGGTCTTCATAAATCCAGTCTTCTATTTAAAGAAGAAAAAGGCTTTCAGGTTGATTACCCATGCCAAGGAGGGATTTGGAAATATCAGAGCAGAAACCTCTAGCATTGCTCTAGTTCAAAAGGATAGATAATTGTTAAGTAAACAGAACTTTCAAAGCAAGAGCTTTGCTCTGCATAGCAAATAAGCACTTAATCAGGCATGTAAATGGAAGAGAGGCATCTCAGGTATTTTCTGAAGGTAATTTAGGGGCACTTAGGACTGCTGTTATGTGCTCCAGTTGGTACCCCTAGTAGATTAGAAGTGGTCAAAAGAAATTTTCTGAAACTCGGTAAAGGTTCTTCAGAGTTGCACAGAAGACAGAAGATAATCCTGGAAATGCCAAAATTGATGGGTAGTACTTCAGATTTATTTTTCCTTCTTATTCCTGGAAAAAAAGCCTCTGATTAGTCCTGTGTTTGAGGAACATGGAAAGATTCTTGCTAAAGTAGAAAAAGGGTAGTAGGAAAAACCACAGAAGCTGTGTAATAAAGAATTGAATTGTGCGTGTATATACTTGAAGTTCTGTATTAAGAAAGAAAAGAAGGCAACAAAGGACATGAGGAAATACTGGGAAGAGAATGAAAATATGCTGAGGGGAATTATTGTTGCTCATTTCTCTTCCTCAGCTGGTCAGGCTGCTTTTGGGGGAATTACTAAGAAGATGGGTTACAAATTACATATCTATCACTGGGGGGATCCTGCTTAAAGGTGGACTTCACACATGTAATTTGTTCAGGTCTGTTGCTTACAGTAGGGGTGGTTAGGAAAGATGAGCTCCTAGCTGAGCAGGAAATGTAGCAGCGCCGGGACTGGCAATGCCTTCTGTCAGGGGAGCACTGAAGGCTGTACCTGTACACAGAGGTATCTATGGGACTGCGCCCCTAGGCGACTGACCCACCTTCACAACTCCATTGGGTTTGGGGTAATGTTACTGAAGAAGGAAGAAACATGGCTGTTCTTCACTAAAAGGACTTGTTCTCTAGCAATTCTCCAGTCGTACACAGTGTAAATTCACTTGGGCAGCTGAGGTAAGACCCTGGAAGCTACTTCTTCATGTTCTGCATTTCCTGTTTAACAGCGATCCCCACCAGTTTCCATAAATACTTAACAGGATGCAACTGAGGTATGTTTTCCTATGGATATACTGAACATATTTAGAACAATCACGTTAGTAATTTCCCTCACCTTTCTTTTTTTTCCCCAAGTATTGTGAAGGAAAGTGATCTCACTTGCCAAAATTGGACAAGATTTGTCCAACTCATTTTTTTTTTTCAAATTTTGACTTATGCATCCATAAAAAGAAATGAATTCTAAAGCTAACAGAATTTTCTTGCTAACTATTCACATTTCCAAATGAAATGAATTGCTTTTAGAGACTGTCTCCCAAATGAAGCTAAATTCAGTGGATAAATTGAATGACGTTTTTCATGGCTCTTCAAATAAAAATATCTTTTGTTAAAAAAAAAAGAAAAAAAAAAAGAATATAAAAAAGAGCACTTAGAGTAGAAACAAACATTTAAAGCCAGGCTGAGTCTTCAGCCCATACAATAAAAGACATATACCACCAATGCAGGATAATTCAGTGGTTCTTAAAATTACAGTCTATTATAGTGTGCCAATCGTTTTCTAAATCTGCCACCAAAACCACATACCTAAGAGATCTGTTTTTTTTTTAAGGCAGCAAACCTGTTATTTTCATGACTTAAAGCCATATGGTCTCTCTCAGACTTTCCGCCACAGCACAAATTCACTTGTAATATTGATATTCTCTGTTCAATAAATGCTTGTAAATCACACCTTTACCCATCTGCCATCCTGTGTCAAAGAAGTCGCACTCCTATATCCACAAACATTTCATTCACATTTGGTTTTTTGAGTGTTGTTCTCAGACTACATTTTCCACAGATTTTACTTTTATTGATTCTTTAGTTTCATGGCTGTCTCATGTGTTCAGCCTCTTGCAGTGGATACACTAAAATGTGATTGTAATTGGTGAAGTCACCAGACTGCTGAACTGGTTTTTCTGAAAAAAGGCCAAATGATCCCATTTTAATAGACAATAGATAATAAATTGTCCCCCACAAAAGTTCTTTGTATGACCATTAAGCAGTCGTGCTTGTAAATATGTAAATATTACTTTACAATTTGCAATTAACTTTATTCTCACAAAAACTGATTTTCTTCCCACATGATAGTAATGTCCTTAGGTTGTTTGCAAAAAAGCTTATAGAATGCACTTCTGTGTTGAATTTTGATTCTCCTTAAAGCATATTTTGGCAACTGTGAGTATATTACTTTCCAGTTGCATACTGAGTGAAATAGGTAAGGTTGCTCTTTAGGGAGGAGACATTCCTTTTCTCTGTGTGAGCCTTCTATAGTCCTTGGTGATGCCAGTCCTTTGCTGGAGCTCACAATGCCAACTGTATAATAAGAATACTATGACACTAGGAGGAGAATAAAGAACGTAAATCAACAATGTTTTATGTTCCTCGTGACCTTTTTTAATAGATACAGGTTGTAACTAAGTTGGCACAAGACCTGTTCTTGTTCCTGTTTTCCCAGGTCTTGCCACTGTTATGTTAGAAGTAGAAACTACTGGCTTTACTTTCTGTGTTGGTTTTCTTTTTTTTCCTTTTTTTTTCCTTTTTTTTTTAATTCCTTTTCGCTACATAAAAGGCTGCTGACATTTCAGATGGCAAATCTAGTTTCCTCCAGTTCTCAAAAGAGGAAGCCTGACTTCAGCGAGCATGTGAATCAGATACTGCTGCCAAATGGAAATAGTGTCTTTTGGGGCTAAAGCTTCTAAGAAGGGATCCTGTATTAGCAGCATTGTGCTTATTGCATACCCTGAACACAAAGCCAGGTAATGACATTCAAATCTGAATATGCAGAAGGTACCTTTACTAGCAGGTCTCCCAATTCCCACAAGAGAAGAGGGCTTTGCAGCCAAATTAGGGAAGTTCTGCAATCACTCCCATGTCCATTAGACAAGGAAAAGCTGCACCAAGGTATAAAAGGACAATATAGGTGAGTGGTGAGTGGTAAGTGAAGTGAATGTTGTTTTTTTCTGTCCTTTTAAGTGATAAGAGGAGTCACTGGACAGATAAATTAAGTCACAAGCCACAAGGATCATTTGGTGGCTCTTCTGTGATTTATCACTCTTTTAACAGAAATATGGAGAAAACAACCATCAGAAAGTTCAGCCAGGACAACAAACTTGCAGTTGAACCTCCCTGCACTTGGCATATGACAAAAACATTGAACATCAGTAATTAGACCATGTGGACTAAATTTTTTACCCACTCCACTCCTAGCTCCACACTTTTTCTTGTGGCAAATTATGGTTTTGGTGTTTGATCTGTTCTAGTCACCCCTCCCATCCCTTTGATTAAATTACTTGCATATGTAGATTTGGTTTTGTGTGTTTTCTAATCTCAGACAGCATCAA
Organism: Pezoporus occidentalis; assembly: GCF_034315485.1. Lineage (NCBI taxonomy): Eukaryota > Metazoa > Chordata > Aves > Psittaciformes > Psittacidae > Pezoporus > Pezoporus occidentalis. The sequence goes on along the minus strand of NW_026913964.1, from coordinate 5,561,496 downwards.
ATACTGCATTTCAAACAACAGGAAGAAGAATGGGCACACATTACTTTTGATCAGCATGTTTCACTGCCTACTTCTCACAGAACACAGCACTGCTCTCCTCAGACCAGTCTCATCTCTGGGGTTTTTTTTGGCCTCTTTTTGCCATGTGTCTTGAATAGCTTTTTGTGTGCTGCTTTCTAATAGCTCACTCTCCTCTGTGGAAAATACAAGGATTGTAAATAAAAATTTAAAAAAATAAAAATACAAATTACATTAAGAAAATAGCAACAGGCAAATGCGATCCCACACCATTTCCTAACTTGTGGTGTATGAGGAAGCAGTGATGGACTTCATGCTGTGATTGTTTCATAAGTATAGTAAAAAAAATAGTGTTTTATTGTAGGGTTGTTTCAGACCTCAAAAGCCTAATGATGGTCATACCAAAATAGCACAACATGGAAGTGGTAAAATAAACCCTAACCAGATGCCTCATAGGAATATTCTGCACTGTATGATTGAATGGCTTTACTAGGGAAGGCTTTCTCATGCAGAGTCTGATGGAAGTCTAAGAGACAATTAGTATACCTGCCAGTCTTAGTGGACATTTCTGTTCTCTGCGAAGATATAATTCCTCTTTCTGATTGTTAGGAACTTGCTTATTCATGTATCCTTGCATTACAAAGCCTGATAGATTTGTGTATCTATGTATATAGATTCAATATACTGAATCACCAACATATTGCACAGAAAGTGTATTTAAAGTAGAAATTGAGATCTTCAGTGAAACCATTAGGAAAGTGTAAAAATTTTGTAGCTTTTTCAGGAGCATTACTCCAGTTTTCACCAATTCTGGTTTCCATATAAGAGTTACCAACCACATTTGTTTGGAAGAAAGGATGTGTAGTACATATGGAAGAACTATTCATAGAAAGGCAAAAAAAGAAGAGAGAAAAAAACCTAAAATTGGGAAATGAAAGGGATGGGAAGAACAGAATACAAACAGGAGCAGAAGAAGTCATATCCTGTATAGGGGATCTCTCCTTAAAATATTATTTGCAGACAAGCTGATCAGGAAAGAGATTTTACTTTAAATGCTGATAGCACCTTCTAAGGTGCAGCTTGAGAACCATGATTCATGTAAAGAGCCTCCACGTGAATGACTACAGAGTTATTCAGTCTCCTGTTCAAAATGTAATATGAAAAATAAAGAGAATTATTTGAAGCTAGAGAAAAATACTCCAGCTCAGTTCTTCACATTGGCTGATGAATATTTATTCTTCTGGTTTTTGTGTATTGCCTGGTACCAGCTACTGCTTTTTCCAGCTGGTGATTGTTCAGCCAGCAATGAGAGACAGCATTTTAGATTTCTATTATCCAGGTGGCAGTTATGTGATAGTAACAATCTTGCTCAAAAATATACAGTGATTCATACAAAATCATGGAATGAGGTATCCTGATCAATTTGTGGCACAGAAAGGGCCTCTGAATCTTTGTGGGTTTTGAGATGAAGGAGGATTTGTTTGTGATCATACAGCAAAAGAAATGTTCTCACAACTGTTTCTAAGAATAACAGGATGACTTCTTTAGCAAACCTGTGAGTAATTTGAGAGCAGCATATACCGTGTGTTTCTGTATCCCATGAGAGCATTTTAATCATAAATGTATAGAATTTTACATCAGCATTTTTTGCATCTGATTTTTTTTTTTTCATTTAAAATAGATTGATTTGCCTAAGGAATTTGCTGTGGTCTACAGTGCTTGAAGAATATGTGTGGGATTTGGAAAGCAACGGCATGCACCAATGCTCAGACTTCACATTTCTTTGCCTTATCTGTGAGCAAATGACAAAAGTCTGCGGAAAAATAAGTGGTAGATTTAAAAAGGAGTGATGTGGGCACTATAGTAAGGCAGCTGAACCACAAGAGAATTGTTCTCAGAAGATTCATCAAGATGCTGGCAAAGCTTCTTCCATGTGTTTCATTTAATACAAGTAATCACCATACAGTAGCTAGCATCTGTATAAGCAGTGAAATGTGGTCATGGTCAACATAGGAGACAGCAGCAGTCTGACAGTTTGGGGTAATCGCAAAGCAAATGTCAGCTGCTTACCAATCCAGAAAGCCATTGATTGTGACTCTATTACTAATGGAAAATAAAACAAAACCCAACAGCACTGACATTGTTGGAGGAAGAAAGAGTTGTGGAAGGATTAAATGACAAAGGAAAACCCCTCCGGTCTAGCTGAATGTAGTTTAAATATTCAGAGAATTAGTATTCAGTAGAATTAGAGTAGACTGCTCTTTTTACATTCCCCAAGTCTTGAAGTTGTTGGTCCCAAGGTCAGATCACTTCAGGGCTGCCTTAACTTACACTAAAACATTATATCAAGAGATTGCATTTTTAGCAAAACTGTATATTCCCAGTAACAATGTCTTTCCTCCAGAAATGTCCTTTGCACTGCTGGGTTGGCAGAAGATGATATCAAAGAGCATATTTTCTGTAATCTAGAAGATTATGTTTTCTTTATATTTCATATACATTTATGGCTGCCATGAGCTAATATTTCTTCTGTAATATAATTCTACATTCTCACACCAGGCATAAATTTGATCCCAAACCTTTTATAAGCCATACAAAACACAATAACATTTCTAAAAGCAAAACTGAATATGTACATGTAAACATATGCATATCTGGCAGTTTGAATATTAGCAACATTTGTTAGAAAAGTAATAGAGGACAAAAAATTCCTGCCAGGATTCATGACATAGCACTTCAAAACACATAAAAGAATAGTAGGCCATACACAATTACTGCTTGAAAGTCCAAGTTAGCTGTTAGAGTCAATAACTACAGAAACACTTGTCCTGGGCTCAGCAGTAGCAGTCATTTTTCTCCGTCTTAGTAGCTGGTGCAGTGCTGTGTTTTTGACTTTCAGCCTGGGAACAGCGCTGATAACACCGATGTTTTTAGTTGTTGCTCAGTAATGTTTACTCTGACCAAGGACTTTGTGAGTCTCATGCTCTGACAGGGAGGAGGGGAAGCCAGGAGAAAGCAGAGACAGGACACCTGACCCAAACTAGCCAAAGAGGTATTCCATACCACAGCACGTCATGCCCCGTATATAAACTGGGGGCAGTTACCCAGAAGGGGGAGAGCACTGTTGGGGTCTGGCTGGGTATTGGTTGGTGGGTGCTGAGCAGTTGTATTCTCTTCCCTTGTTATTTCCCTTATCATTATTATTACTGGTGGTAGCAGCATTGGTTTGTGTTATACCTTAGTTACTGGGCTGTTCTTATCTCAGCCCGTGGGAGTTACATTCTTTCAGTTCTCCTCCTCATCCCTCTGGGAGCATGCGGGAGGAAGGGGGCGGAGTAAGAGAGAGACTGTGTGGTACTGAATTACTGGCTGGGCTTAAACCACGACAACATTATACTAACAAAATCCAGCAAAACCATATTTCTAGGTATTGTATCCAAGTTCTCCACTGCAAAATAGAGCAGCTGATCTTTGAAAGCTTGTAAGTACTGAGAGATTTAGCACTAGACCAAGAAAAATGCCCTCCTTGATATTTTTCTACTAGGTCTTTGTCACAGGTATTCTCTTCCTGGATTTTTAATTTTTTTTAACAAATTGAGTTTGTTCAGCCTGAGAAGGCACCAGGGAGACCATATACCAGTCTTCTAGTACCTAAAGGGGCCCTACAGAAAAGCTGGAAAGGGACTTTTTACAAGGGCATGTAGTGAAAGGACAAGGGGAATGGCTTTAAATGGAAAGAGGGTAGGTTCAGATTAGATATTAGGAGTAAATTCTTTTCTATGAGGGTGCTGAGGTGCTGGCACAAGTTGCCCAGAGGAGCTGTGGCTGTCCCATCCCTGGCAGTGTTCACAGCCAGGTTAGATGGGGCTCTGAGCAACCTGGTCTAGTGGAAGATGTCCTTGCCTGTAGCAGGGGGGTAGGAACTGGATGATCGTTAAGGCCCCTTCCAACCCAAAACATGCTATGATTTTATGAAATACCATTTATCCTATCAAATCATTAACAACATGAAAAACACCACAGCAAAATCTTTATGACGGTTTCAGCAGATTAGGGCACATAAAAGAGACAATGTGCTGAATGACTGTTTTGCTCATTGCTGAAGATAAATGCAATTTTTGTCTCTGTTTTGAAACCTGAAGTGTCATTATAGGAGTGCTGCCCAGATGGCATTTCCTATTTTAATAGAGGTAATTACTATGTTCATTCAGGAGGGCACATCAGCAAAGAGATGTTATCTCAAGACTTCACCGACAGGAATCTAAACAGACAAGAGTCCAAAGAATCATAGAATCATAGAATAGTTAGGATTGGAAAGGAACTTAAGATCATCTAGTTCCAATCCCCCTGCAATGGGCAGGGACACCTCACACTAAAACATCTCACCCAAGGCTCTGTCCAACCTGGCCTTCAACACCACCATGGGGATGGAGCATACACAACTTCCTTGGGCAACCCATTCCAGTGCTTCACCACCCTTACAGTAAAGAATTTCCTCCTTATATCCAATCTAAACTTCCCCTGTTTAAGTTTGAACCCATTACCCCTTGTCCTATCACTACAGTCCCTAATGAAGAGTCCCTCCCCAGCATCCCTATAGGACCCCTTCAGATACTGGAAGGCTGCTATGAGGTCTCCATGCAGCCTTCTCTTCTCCAGGCTCAACAGCCCCAACTTCCTCAGCCTGTCTTCATACAGGAGGTGCTCCAGTCCCCTGATCATCCTTGTGGCCCTCCTCCGGACTTGTTCCAACAGCTCCATGTCCTTTTTATGTTGAGGACACCAGAACTGTACACAATACTTCAAGTGAGTTCTCAGGAGAGCAGAGTAGAGGGGCAGGATCACCTCCTTCGACCTGCTGGTCACGCTCCTTTTGATGCAGCCCAGGATACAGTTGGCTTTCTGGGCTGCAAGCACACACTGAAGCTGGCTCACATTAAGTTTCTCATTGACCAACACCCCCAAGTCCTTCTCTGCAGGGCTGCTCTGAATCTCTTCTCTGACCAACCTGTAGCTGTGCCTGAGAACATCCTCAAAATGTATTTTCCACTGGATGACCCTTTGTACCTCTCCATGTAGTCTGTGTCCTGTGAACAGCAAGTTTCTTTCTAGCCAAGTGACTAGATCTGAAACAAAGGTTATCTGCTTTTCCACCCTTGCACACAGGGTGGATTTGATTTCTCTATGAAATAGGTTTCAATCAGCTGCTCTCCTCATTGACTTCCAAAAAAGTTTTGCTCTTTGATTCTCCCTTGGGGCCTTTAAAATTTCTCAATTTCCCAAAATGCTTTACCAATCCACTTTTACTGTGCCCAGTCCTACCATTCTAAATTGATTCATAGCAAGTCAAGCTAAACAACAGTCCCCAGCAATCTCAGATAGACAGCATTTTCAGGTCTATATTTTCTAGTAATAGCAGGAGAATGATCTGTGGTTAACATATTAGACTAAAATCAAGAAAAAAAAATATGCAACAGATATCTTCAGGCATACAATCTAAGTGCTCTACTTACATTCTAGTTTCCCTAATCTCCACACAATGGACAAATACTAGTTGCATGTGCCTCTCATTTCTGTCTGCAGATGCTATTGGACTTGCACTCTTTTTTGGTTATTCTTCTGTGTGCACATCAATGGCTAGTGCAGTGAAGCTCACATCTTTGAGCCTTGTAGGCACTGACACCAGCAGCTTCAAAGCCTGCAAAGTAAATAAAATATTGTGTAAGAAAAATAGCTGAAAAGGTTTATTAATTTATAAATGCTTCATTGTTCAGGAACAATTGAGATAGGCGTTCATGCATATGTATGCATATCTGTGGGCACACACACATGTATGTGTGCATCGTTATACATGCATGTATGTGAATGAGTGTGTGTATATGAAAGCTTAAAAACAAGGGCTCTTCATAGATATTTAAGAGAAGATTGATTTAGCAATGGAAGAATTCCACCAAAAACCTGGAGCACATTTCCAGCTATGTGTTCTGCATTGTACTTGTCTGCATTTCCCATCTAGAATGAATAACTGGAAACACTCTGTCAGTACCCCAGATCACAAGAGAAGCAGGATGCTTCTTGACTACCACACATTTTGTAGAGGAGAAAAGGCTGTTTGCTGTAGCGTAAGTCAGATCAGGCTGAAGAGAAGCAATTCTGTCTCTTCCTCCCACACACAGACAATTTACACCTGCACGATTCAGCTGTGCTGAAGCATTTTAATCGATCCCAGAAAATCAAGCATAGGGTTTAAAATCCCCTTCTTCTCTTATAGAGATCAGAGATGTAGGAATGTCAGATCATATATGTTGCAGCTTCTGTGTACAATGGAAAGAATTAAAAATAGTTTCTAAAATCTGACTAAATTTTTTGTGTATTAGTGGATTGGATTTAGTCATTACATTAACTGAACAGTGCTCTTTGTACAGCAAATACATGCACTTTGTTATTCACAATGGAAGATTTTTTTCTTTTTTAACTTTACAGAATGTGGAGGCTAAGAGGAAATATGTGAAGCATTACTATTATCCATGATTCACTGACAACAGGGCAGGTTTTGTCCATATTTCTTCAGAAACGGTGTTTCCCACAATAGTGCCAACTAGGAATAACAGCCCATTTTTCTAAGCACTATGGAAACAATAATCTTAATACTAGCCCTACCTCAAACAGTTTACAATCTAAGAAATGAGAGAAAGCAGATAGTAGGTGTTAGTTTAGTCTTTATGTCTTGCCTTGTATACTGAAACTGTAAAGAATTATATAAATTGTTGCTAGTCCTGATGCAGTTTAGTGATTTGCAGATTAAACTGAAACGGTAAGTATGGTTTCTGCCTTACTGTTCCAAGATGTATTTGAATTCATGGATCCGAATGAACCTGGCCACCTTCTTTCTCAAAAAGGCCTTTAGTTTTACTTCCATAATTTTTATTCAAACTTGGATGAAAGGGGAGACAATCTGTAGGTTTTCTGACTCCCAATCTGAATTCTGAATCAAATGAAGCATCAAAATTAGGCTATAATTCTTTTTACTCAATACAAAAGTTAATATTATTTGATCTTAATTGTTCTGAAGTTGTTAAAATGATCTCATATAAACTAGTAAATTGCCTGCAAATCTTAGCAGTCTGAGAGAACAGGGGGAACTTCAGCAGATTAAAATAATTTAAAGGCCTTAAATGAGGATTTTAATCTCTTAAAAAAAAATAAATCAGTTATCCTATCTCTATTTCTTCTGTTTACAAAATGCATCCTAAAATCTCATTTAAAAATGCATGCAGGAGCAATGGCCTCCATGCCACCTTGCAAAAAGCAGATGTTTCTCATCAAATATCGAAATCAAAGCATCAAGCTGGACAGAGGCAGCTAGTGGAGTTCCTCTCCACTAAGCACTGCTCTTGGGATCAGTCTTATTTGCATGTGAATGGATGTAGATGTCACAGAAAACATCTGCGGTTATGAGGTGGACTGCCAAACCAAAGTGATCCCAAGAGGAAGATACCGCACCAGAAAAACTGGGTAACTTTGTGGACTGGAGTAATAGAAGTGAAATTCAAAGGCCAAAATTAAGCACTCAGAAATTGAGAACAAAAATTTTTCTATAAAATCGAAGGTCTTCAGCTAGAGGCAACTGGGGAGGAGAATTACATGTATACGTTAACTGGATACAAAACTATTTGAGCTGCCAACCTGCTATAAGCAATGAAAGAGAAACACAGTATCAGAGACATGGAGGGATTAATACCATTAGTGCAGAGCACTGACAATACCTCACATGAACTATTCTGCACAATTACTGCATTTCATGTTCAAGAAGGATGAATTCAAGCCGAAGTCATTGCAGAGATGGGCTATTCAACTGGTCTTTGAAAAGGAGAGCCTGGCATATGAGAATAAAATGGAAGACTATGATCTGGTTCCTCTAGAATATGTCGACTGATATGATGGACTACAAATGCATCAAGGGAGAAATTAACTATTTAAAATAGCAGTCAGTGTCGTCATGAAAACAGGTGGGTATAATCTTATCATGACAAATTTAGGCTGGAAGTTAGGATATTTTCTCCTGATTAGGGAATGAAGACAGAGATCAGCTTCCCACTGTATGAACAAACAAATTGGGTTGTTCTAACATGGTCACTACAGATGAAATTTTGTGTAACATAGGTGCTCATGTCAGCAGAGCCACATACATCAATATCTTGCTCCGTATGTTTCTACAGAATACTTTTAGCTTATCTAATGCAAAGCTTCATTTTTAAATTGGTGTTTCAATACATGGACTGAAACCTTTAAAATTTATCTATATACCAAATCCACACTGATTTCCTGCAATTAAAATACATGGGTTAAAACATTGGGAACTCCAGTATTTTTTCCCAAAAATTTATGTGAGCCATGCTGTGCTGTGGAAGAGAAAACTTTTTAGTCAGTCATCCATAAAAGGTTGTGGTATTATTCTTAATAACAGTGCTTTTAAGGGCCCCAAGAAGACAGCAGCTTACTGACTTGGTATGTTTACCATCCAATGTATAAAGAACATGGGTGTAATTGTTACTGTATAAAGTAATTTGTTAGTTTTATTTTTTACACCCTGGAGATGTCAAAATATTCCTAGATAGCTGGTAGAGCAGTGATTTACTGAGAAACATACAACACTGAAATACACTGAAAGTAACTAAGAAATTATTTTAGCACATTTGCCCTTAAACCTGTGTGTCTGTGACCTTTGCACCAACAGGTACTGCTCTAACATCTGATAGACCACAGAGAGCTTCAAAGTCTTTTCCATTTTTAGCTGCCTGTGGCATCTCAAAATAATTATTTTCACCATTGATAATTAATTTATTCCTTGAGAAAGTCATGGGAATGAAGCAAAAATGCTTTCTGAGTCCACCTTTTTTTCCGATTGATTTTAGTGTGTCCTTTTTCTTTATAATTCATCTCTGAGATCTGAGACTACCTTTTTATGGTTCACAAGTTGTTGTAATCGACTTGGCAGCAGGCCCAAAAGCAAGCTGTGTGACTCAGTGACAGTTGCAATCAGTGCAATCAGGAAAAAGACAAAGAACCGATACATTCAGAACCCACATAAATGGATGAAAATGTTTGGAGAGCTTTTCATGAAGTCTATTGGTTGGAGAGCTTTGGATTAATCTGATGTTTAAAATATTAAATATCATTACCAAGGAACATGTATACAGCATCTAGTGCTGCCAATTTTTTATTTAAAGAGTGTTATGTTTTAATTAGATATGGTATTGTTAATGTCCCACAACAAAATGTTTCACTGTGTTGCTATGCACTAAGAGACTTTAGGAAATGCTGTGTTTTGCTACATGCAGCAAGTTACACTGTCCTAAAATTGCAAAGTGGTCAAAAATGCACTTAGCTTTATGCATGTGCTTAACTCTCAGAAAAATCAGTCAAATTTAAACAGGGACTAGGAAGCAAATATTTTGATTTAAACATTACTACTTACCATTCCAGAGCCTAATACATTCTCATGAAAAATAACAGGTTCCTAATTTGAAGACTGCTTTGAAATCAAGGATCCTACTCCAGTAGAAGGTGCATAAAATTTTTCTTCCTATAAATGATAAAATCCCCTGATACAGATCTCTTGTGTAAATTCTTTCACAGGCATTTTGATAGCATTTGTGTGACCTGCTTGGGAAAGCAACCAGAATCCACACTAGCCAAACACTGTAGGGAGGTGTTGACTCTAGGGTGAGGGGCAGTCAATGTTAAACAGTTACACCTGTGCTGCCCTTTCTGCAAAGAAAGCAAAAATGCACAAAGCACATGAGAACGAGTTAAAGATATCCTGGATAGCTCCAACTTATGTAATAGTACTCCCACTTTCTCTGGTAGCAATTCATTGCTTCTTCATGAACAGGAATGTACTTAAAAGTCACCCACAATCACACATATGAATACAGTCCCACTCGTTTGCACATTTGTAGAGTGATTCCTACAATATTACCTTGTATTGAGCAGCTTAAAAAATGAACTTTTAAGGAAGAACATATAATACACATTTTAAATAGCCCTGGGAATTTGGCAGATACATCAGCAAGAACTATGGCACATCCTCCTATCACAAAGAGCCTTTGGTTACATAAAATTTGCCAGATTGGCTCAGATTAGTTGTCCATCAAGTCTCAAATCCTGTTTTGAAGGTGACAAGTACCAGATGCTTCAGAGGCAGGTGCAAGAAACCCCCATACTGAACACTTATGTAATAGAGAGGGCTCTTCCTAAAATCAGGCAGTTGGTGGGTGGCTTATGCTTCACAGCAGGAGAGTTTATAACGCCATGAAATGTTTATCTTCGTTATGTAACCATAGATGTGATTACCCATCTACAGTCAGCTTGAGCAAAAAGTGCCACAGGGCTTTTAATAAACACTGCTAATCAGGACGTTGTTTTATTTCTCAGCTGAGAGACATCAGAGCAATTCAGGATCTGAGAGACCCTGGAAAATGATACCAATTTGCTAGACTGATCATTTTTTAAAGTATAGAAAGCACTTGTAAGTAGACTTCATTTAGCCATCTAAAAGTTGGGTGTCTGCTATAAGCCAGTCACTAAACCAGAGATACATCCTAGCCTGAGTACTGATAACTAGAAGCAGTGAGTTTCTAGGCTTACACATGATGAGCCTGAATTGGGGAAGTAAGCAAGAGGACTTATTGCTTCAAGACCTTCTTGGACAAAGGAAATATCTCTTAGGCAATTGGAAATAAAAATATCCTAGATCTGAAGTACGCTACAATTCTAAAGTAGTATTCATAATCTCCATTACTTAAGAAGAAACACAGTGATTTTTTAAATAGAAGTGTGAATTTGCTTTGTAGTAAAGAAGGAGGAATGGAAACATGTGGTATAAATACCAAAAAACCTTCCATACTGGATGCTTGATTTTTAAATTAATTTATTAGCTGCTGGTTTAAATTTTTACTTTCCTTCCCTGAGTTAAAGTTTTTCTACAAAAAGCAGTATGCTCATATAACAATTTAATTGTATTTGTTTGATGGTATAATCATGCCATTAGTTAATTTAGCACAACTCTGTGTGGCTCCTAAAAATAATGGCATATACAGCTTAGTTGTCACACTGCTTTGTGGCATATACCCATTTGTAGGAAAAGAAACAAGCACAGTGAAGAAAGTCTCAGGTTTTAGCATTCTTTTAAATTAAAGAAGTTCAATAAAATGTCAGTAATAAGCATGGTGGAAGAATATACAGGAGTAACTGGGTGCCTGAAGTGGTGCAGGGCAAGTTCTCTCTTTGCAACCCTGGTACCGTGCAGTCTATTTTTTAAAGCAAAGATTATGTGCAATGTTCACTTGCACTTGAGCTAACACTCCATTCAGACCTTACATATCCATTTCTGCCTCCCTTCTGCTTCTATTGGAATGGAAAAGCTTGAGAAAATTAAGTATCCATTTGAACCTCTGAGGCACCTTTAAAAATATAGTGGATATTTTCATTCTCATTTCTAGAAGTGAGAGAAATCAGGGTCCCATGGAAGTTGAGAGATGTAGGAACTTACTTCCTGGTGGCTGAAGATATTAAACAGATGTGTAGATTCTCCTTGTTCATTTTGCTGCAAAAGAAAAACAGGTTTGCTTTAATTCCCTGCAGTGGAGGGTTGAAACTAATCTCCCAGCTCTGCCCCGAAATTAATTAAAAGTGCATACAATTGACTACACCTCTCAGCTGAACCTCTTGTTCAATTGTACCATACCCCACTGATTTTTAAATGAATTACCAAAGATCGCACATCACAAGGATGCCAGGGCTGGGAGGAGAACCAGAACTGCTGATGGGTCATTCTGTGTTTGGAACATTAGACCACAATTTCCCCTAGACAACACATTTCTGCATATGGAACAGAAATGTGTCTCCAGTTCCTATTTTATATAAACTGAAATGACTGCAATGAATCTGCCCCCAGCTGCTGGCCAGCAGGCACCGCTGTAATTTCTGAGTATATTTGGGACTTTCCCTTTGGGGGATCCTGGGGCATGATTTTCTAAGTGACTATTGATAATAATGGGCCAAAAAGTCCAAAAAAAAAACATGAAAGATTATGTTAAATTTAGAATGACATTATTTTGCATGTTCTTCACAGAGTATTTACTGCTTAACATAACCATTAGCAAACAAATGAGACTGCACTCATTCTTTTGTTATAAGATTTTCTGTTTTCTTCCTTTTATTTACCTGTTTTGCAGTATTTTACCAAGCCTCACCTCAGGTTGGCCAACTCACCGCTGCCTCCATAAAAAGCAGTTTTGCAGTGCCACCCTTTTCTTGCTCCCCCTTCTCTGTTATCCATTCTTGGGCAAGCATGGTTGTTTTATCTAGTTGCATGGTTAACTGGAAATACTGAAAGGCTAACCAGTTTTTATTCCCCATGCTAGTTTTAATCTGGGTGACTTCCTCAGTACAGTTCATTGCTCAACACACAAATATTTGGGCCACTTAAGGTGCAAGACAGGGAAAGGAGCAGAGTAGGAGGAAGGTGAGGCTGCTTCTTTCAGTGGCAGTGCTGCCCTAGCTGGCCATCCTAAGGCATATAAGGTTTCACAAAAACTGAACGTATGCTTATCCCCAAACATCCTGTGAGCATGCTCAAAAAGGCTAAAATGAAGTTACTGAAAAACAGATACCACAGATCACCACTGTGATTGCTGTGCACACCAGTCACATCAGCCACATCAAAGCTACAACAGCTGATACATCTGAAAAATCATGTGATGTCCCCTGCATCCTCCCACCTCGGTCTCCATTTTTCCAGCATACATAGCCTGCATTTCCAACACATAGCAGCAATTGCTAGCATTTTTTTATCTCATATAAATAGTTCTATGTTGTTACAAATCAATAACTGGAATGATGTACAAAACTGATATTCCGATGAGTTAGCGCCATCTGAAATATACTGGAATTGAGAAAAAAATTTATTCTAATGTGGTTTTTATCCTGTTGGAAAATATTTTTTGAGACAGTAGCATCAAGTAGAACAAGAACTTTTTTATCTTGCATGCAATAACAGAATTCCTGGTTAGAACTTCACAAAATCTGACTTTTGTAAAAGAGTAATATAGATTTAGTCTGCTCAGTTTAGCTAAATCCTGATTAAGATGTGTGTAAAGACCACCCAGAGTCTAAGTCCCACTAGGATTCTGAATGAAAGCTATTACAGAAGAAATTCCCAAATGACCTCTAGTAATTTTCCTAAAAATGGCAGAACATCCATCCAACCTTCATTTTTTTTGTAAATTTATCATTAGGATCTGGATAAAAATAAAAGCATCATTGTGTTTAGTGGAGGCAGAGTTCAAAACTTTCGTATTTAGGAGTTAAAACCTCAACTGAGAATTGGTCACTTAAACCCTGCAATGTCCAGCTAATCTGGATGTCATTACTTAACTTCCACTGATCCTACAAGGGATTTTAAGATGTGAATGCAATCCTATAAGAATTCATGCAACTTAACCTCCCCTCATAGCTCTTCTAGACATAATTCTTCTGCCACAGACTGTGGCCTGCTACTCCATGGCCACTCCTGACCACCTCTGTTGTCAGAGACAATCACAGACACACATGGAACCATTCCAAGAAATGGTGAATAAGCATATTGGGCCAAATGTACACTGGCTCTACACTCAGCAAAATTACATGAGAAATGCTTTAGTCCCACTTAGTCAAGTAAACATGTTTTGTAACACAGAGGAGATTGCTGCCTCATCATAATTACGCCTGGTCAACTGAGCATTTTTAAGACTAGTGTTAGTCACAGAAGCACAAACACTGACGAGTTTGGGATGCATACATGTGTGAAAATGACAAAAATAGAGAAATTCAGAATACAGATTTTTATTTTGCTTACATGTTACATGGCTTTCTAATTACATACGTTGCCTTCATTGTCCTTTAGAAGTAACTGTTGCTTCCCCGTTTCTCATTTACAAGGGTCTCTAGAAGCAACCCAGAGAATATTTGCACCTCAGAGGTCCACGCATATCAAAACGTTACAATGGGGCACTGGCATTGACATATAAATTAGTTTTTGTAAAGTGCAACTAAAGTAGGCATTGGATGTAGGAAAATAGCAAAAGCAATGTAAAAAAATGATGATTTTTAACCACATTTGCCCCATTCTGTACTGGGCCTATCCTGTCTTTAGCTAAGGAGTCATCTCTGTACCTACACCAGAAAGTGAATATAGCTCAGCATTGCTAGTGAAAAGGACTAGCAGCTTCCCTTTTTAGAGGTATCTTCTCCAGGTCATCTAGAGGAAGGCCAGATTTCAACAACAGGTTATCACTTAAATCACACAGAAAGCAAAGAGACAAGGAATGTACAAAGAAAGACAAGACCCCAAAACATATGGTGCTTGGGAAACAAAGTGGTCATTTGTCTAAGGTTTCTGAATGGTGTCACCCATGCCTAGCCCACTTCTGCCTTGTTTGCACAGGCAGGGCTCACATATATTCCTGAAATAAACCATTTGCACTGAAAACACCTGATAAATTTATTTCTGCTGAAAAAACAAACAAACAAACAAACAAAACCAAACAACCCCAAACCTGAAAAACAAAACCAGCCCTGAAAGAACCTGCTGCCAGCCAAAGGACACCAGTACTCCAAGATTGTGTTTCCCCATCTTTCCAACCTGAGCAGAGGTAAACAAACAAACAGGGTTTCAAATTCAAGACTAGCGTAGATTTTCTGTCCTCTTTATGGTCCTTAAGCGAAGGGAGATAAACTGCTTGCAACATCCCTGCTATGCATACTGCAGCATGAGACTGCTTGCAGAAGTTGAAGAGCCACAGGTGAAGAAGCAGTGGATCTGTCTCCCCTTTCCTCCTCCACACAGACAAATAAAAGGTGCAGTTTTCAGCTGACAACTGAATACACATTTTATTGTTAATAAAGACACCCATGAAAACCTTGAGACTGAAATGATTTGAAATTATTTATGATGTATTACAAAACAGCACATTTTATTGAATTGCCATGATGAAAATAACTTTTATATTAAATATATCTAAGAAATTTAAAGAAATGCACCCAGATTAATGGTCTTTCTTGTCATCATTGTGTCTTTTTTATAAGATGCATTGAATAGAGCTATACCACCATCTGACCAAATGAGCTGATCCTTGGGCATTCTTTTACAGGATTGTATTAATCAAATTATCTTAAGAAAGCCATTAGCCTACCGAATGTTACATATTTCAACTTTGAAGACAATAGAAAATCAGAATTAAATTAGCAGGAAGTCACACTATCAGCCAGTCACAAGACAGGAAGTTCTCTGAAACTATTCCCACTGCTAAGGAGAATAATATTATGTCCCCACAACTGATTTTCAAAGCCCTTGAGGGGGTACTATCAAATACTCAATTTGATTTATGTGAATTGCAGAATAGCGTAAAAATGGGTTTGTAATGTATTTTTAGTGTTGGGATGAGATTACGCCATGAATAACTGATCCATTTTTGCAGTTTTTACAAAACAATTGGAGATTTTCCTCTCAAAGCCTCCCAAAATAAGGAAGCCAGCTTTCTTACTGCAGGTTTGAGATGTGTGCTGCTTGAAACACAGTACAGGGCTTTTATCATATAGAGAGAGCTTGAGAGCTGTTTTTTACTGTAATCATTCCATTACATCTATGGCAGAACTCTTTTGTGGAAACACAGAATTTTGACCCATAGGAATGCCAATGAACATAACATCTAGAAATTAAACCTGTCTTTTCTTGCCTGCTATCTAAGATAAAATGAGATCTATGTTTAAAATCCTGACAGAAACCATATATGCTTTTTCCTCACTGTAGCATTTCCAATCACAGGAAAAGGAAGCCTTCAAGAAAAATCTCTGGACACCATTAAGACCCACAGACGAATTGGTACTTTGAAACTTCAGTGAAAAGGAAGAATTTCCTTAACAAATACCCTTGGTAAATGCAATACAATCCTGCTTCTGAGCATTCAGAAGACTCAAGTTTGTAGTCTGGCCTACAATGACATGAGGCACTGCAGGTTCCCTTGAAAGGGTGAAAATTCCTTCTCTTGATTTCCCATGGTCCAGTCTCTCTTCCTTGGGAAAAGCAGCCAACCTACAGGAGTGTGGGAATCAGTTGTGTTACGATTGCCAAGGGAATATCACCTCATCTTTTTCAGACAGGAAGAGAGAACAGCTCATCCCTGTGCCTGTGGCACCACCAGAGTTGGGAAGAAGTCCCACAATTACAGGAAAATAATAGAATGGGACTAGCACTGACAGAGAAGGCTCACGGAGACCAGCTGTGAAAAAGTGAGCGAGTACACGGGGGATAACGAATGTGCACCAGGGAAGCAATGTCTCTTACAGAAGCAAAGCAGTATTTTACTCCATGTATTTCGGACAGTGAGATGTATCAGTTGGCAGGCATGCATGCGAAGACTAGGCAGGAAGAAATCAAAATCCAACCGACACACAAAACCACAATATAATCTTTTATTATAACCTAATTTACTTGATGGTCTGACTCATGATTTTCAAGTCCTCGGGGTTTACAACACTGCTCCACTTCTCCACCAGATCAAGGGGTACATTTACCTTCCAAGCTCCTGAAAAGGGATTTGGGTTCTGTTGCTGCTGCTTCATTTCATTGCTTGCCGGGGTCAACTACAAACGTCTCAGTTTCAGCGTGCATTGAGAAAAGGGTCAAGGTTTCGTACACACCCCGATGCCATCACCCAGCTAGAACCGCGCTCAGGCTTCCAGAGTTAGGGAACTCGTTACGGAAGGGCTCCCTCCTCTTCCAAGAGGCGGCGGTGACCCTCGCACAGCTCGTTCAGGGACGTACTCTGCCACCATCCTCACACGGCACACCTCAGAACAGCGGAGACCCCTGTTAACGTGCCTGCACCTCCCGTTTCGCCCGTCCACCCGCTTCGCCGCCGCACGGCTGGCTGAGGGAGGTGATACCGGCGCCAGCTAAAGCGAACCGGACACGAGGCTCCGACTCGCCACATCCCCCACTCCCCAGGGGCTGCCGCACGCTTCAGCTTAGAGAAGTACTTAAAAGAGTGGAAGCCCAACCCGCCGGTGATCTGTCCCGCCTGCCCCAAGCCTCTCGGTACCTCCGGGGACTGCCCCCGAGCCCGCCCCGGTCCAGTCCGCAGCGGCTGCCCCGGGGTCTGTGCGGCCCCGCGCTGAAGAGCGCCGGCAGCCCGCGCTCCGCCTGGGCAGCGCTGGGCCGGGCCCAGTTGGGCCGGGCCGAGCAGGGCTGAGCAGCGCTGGGCTGGGCTGGGCTAGAAGCTGATGGGACGAGAGTGATACCCTCGAGTCCCCGCGCGATGCCTCCCCTGCGACCTCCGAGCAGGAAGGAGGGCGACAGCGGGACAACTCCTGTATCCCTCCGCGGCGCCGTGCGTGCGTTTGCGGCGGATGCGGCTGCTAGGGAAGCGCGTGAGGCAGCACCGCAGGGAGGGAACTACTTTCACGAAACTCGAGCTCAGGGCAGCGGCGGATGCCGTGGAACGGGCGGCGGCGGCGTCGCGGGCCCGTCCGACGCGAGCTCAGGGTCAAGGGGATTACTTTCTTCCCCTCGCTCTTCCCTCTTCTCCCTCCTCCCTTTTCCCCCTGGTTATTTTGGATCAAGCTGTGGCGGCGGAAGGAGCTTGAAGTCAACGCTTCCGCCCAGTTTTCCTGTGAGGAGACGGAGGCGGAGGCGGCTGCGAGGAGCCGAGACGGTAGCTAATGGAGTTGCTGCCGAGGAGGGAGCGCGGCCGCTGAACTTCCCGCGGGCTTCTTCCCTCCCCTGCCTCTCGTCCTGCGGCAGGGGCTCCTCTCTCCCAGGCTCTCTGCTTCGCTCCTCACATAAACAGCCGTGACGCATCCTCCCTCTCCTCCGTCGTCCCCCCCTCCCCTTCCCACCCCTAGGCTGGTTTAAAACGCCTCCCTCCCCCCGTCACCAGCTTTCTCCTTGGGGCCGGCTCGTCCTCCCTCCGCAGTGCTCGGCGTCGCTTCGGAGGGGGTGGGAGAGCCCAGCCGAGCCGCTCGCCCCCCTCCCCCCCCTTCCGCGCCTGACCCTGCCTGTGGCGGCTCCGGTGTCTGGAGGAATTTCTGCCGCCGCCTGCCCCGGCTGGGCGAGGGAGGCAGTAGAGCAACAGCGAAGGCAGCTGCAACAGGAGATGAGCTGCAGCGGGAGGACGGTGCGGTGCAGTTTTTTGCATCGCGGAGCCCTCCCTCGTCTCTGCCGCTCTGTCCCCCTTTAACTGGAAGCAGCTCAAGAGCAGAAGATCCGTGGTTGTTTCTGCTGTTTCCACCACTGCCTTCACCACCATCATCATCGTCATCTCTAAAGACAGGGGAAATACACTCCAGTGCCGGACAGCAGGATTTCTTGTTTCTAGGATAAAGATCGCTCACCACACCGTTTTCCCTCCTCCGCCCCCCCTTCTCAGCGCTGCCCGGGCCTGGCCGGGGGCGGCAGCCCGGGGGGTAACAATGGTGAAGTTTCTGGTGAGTTCTGGCTGCGCCCTGGCTGCGTCGGTGCTGCTCCGTCTCCCTGTCGGATCGCGGTGAGGAGAAAATGAGCGAAGAGACGGCGACTTCTAACAACGAGTAAGCGGCCGTTCCCCCTGCTCGCCGCGGCGGTGGTTCCCCCCCCCCGGGGTTCGGGATCGGGCCGAGGCTCGCGGCTCCACGCCCGTGGGGCCCTTTCCCTGCGCACGTACGTGTCCTGGCCTCCCCCTGCGCGTACTGCGCATTTCTGCTCGCGTCCATGGAAGCCCTGAAGCTCTCTCTTTGTGAAGGGGCTTGGTTTAGAAGGGCTGTGAGCGGGGGGGTCAGAAAAGCGTGCTTTAATTAAAGCCCGATAGAAAACGGTGCAGGTAACGACAGTGTCTCGGGGGAGGTGGCAGGGGAAGGGTTTCGAATGCCCAGAGAGCTATCGGCACGTACTGCCTCTGATAATAATCCCATTACTTGTAGATATTTCACATGGAAACTAGTGTGTGGGAGCTTCATCCTGCAGGAAACTGCTCCTGAATTTTAATTGGATGAGTCAGTCAGTGTAAATACAGCTAAAACCTACCCTGGAGCATTTTTTTTTCCCTTTTAATAAGCACTTGGGATCTTGAGTCTTGATTATTGTTTGATTATAATAAGAGGAAGGGGACAGTTCAAGGCTCTCAATATTTTTAATGTGACTGGTTTGGAGGAAATCCAGAGAATATGTGTGTGCGCGCGGCTGTATCTCCCTTCATGTAGTCTGAAATACATTTTGGGTCGGAGGAGATAAATGCTTGTCAGGAAACATCCGAGTTCTTTATGGCGTTGAAGAACGAACAAGAAGTATTTTGAAACTTTCGCTGCCATCGGGACGTTTAAGGTCAGTCGCTGCAGTCTCCGAGCCTTAGCGTTACGATTTGCGGTGCCGACTCGGGCCGACTTTATGAATGATGCGGGTGGTGGCCGCGGCCATGGCGGAGCGGACATAGCCCCGCGCCCGTCGGTGGTGCGTCTGGGCGGCAGCGGCCGCCGAGCGGCTCCGCGGCGGGAGCGCGGCGCTGCCCGCTTCGCTGCCTTCCGCAGTAAAACCTGCCTGGCTTCCTTGGCGCTCCTCGAAGCGTGGCGGCCCGGCCCCGAGGGAGCTGTACGGGCAGGGGCAGCGAGCCCGGGGAGCTCCGCGCTGCCGGTCGCGGAGCGGGGAGCGGGCCGGGCCAGGCGGGAGCTGCTGCGGCGCCCGCGGGGCCGGGAGCGGGGAGCCGAGGCCGCCGCCATGTTTCCTTTTTTGTGAATCGCTCTCATTTGCATACCACAATCTCCATTCATAAAAAAAAAAAAAAAAAAAGGAGGGGAAAAAAAAACACAACCACCAACCCTTGCCGTCATCGCGGCTGACCTGCGGCAGAACCTGCCCTGCAGAATACCTCGAGCCGCTGCTTACGGTGCAGGGACCCTCCCGCGGGCAGCGGAGGAAGGTCTCCAGGACCGGCTGTATTAATATGTGCTGCTCGCTGGTTGTTGACACAGTTATGTGGGAAATATCAGCTCGGGGAGGTGCTGGGAGCACGTGATCCGCTCCATTCATAAAATACCTGGCTGTCCATTCACAGTGCAGCACAGCCTCTGCATTCAGCGGCTCCGCGGATCAGACCTGCACGGGGAGAGGAGCCAGGCGCAGCGGAGAGGGCGGCAGAAAAACGGCTCATGGCTGCGAGCAGGGGAGCTCGCACTGAAGATGGGGGGTGGGCATTTTCATAGCGTGTGTTACGTCGTTTTCTTGTAAAGGAGCGTTATTTCGGAAGCGCCTTGTCACTGCGCCGTCTAACATTTAAGCAGGGAAGAGTTTTATTCATAAAACACTGAAATATTTTCCCCTCCAGATACCGACTCAAAACCAAAATATTGAAGATCATAGTCATTATTGTGAACGTGTTTTCAAGACAGTATGTTAATACATTTTTGGCAATTTACATTTTATTGAACAATACCGTCTTGTATCTGCAAGATATCAGCATAGTGTAGGAAGGAAACCGATCGTACCAAATGAGACATATGAAAATACTGCCTGTTATAAAATGCAGGTAACAGTGAAGACAACTAAATTGATAGAAATCAGCAGTGCAGTTGTGGTTTGGTTTGGTTTTTTCCCTGATTGCATTGAGGATTTTGCAGGAGATTAGTTATCGCCATTTCTCCTTAACCTATGCCGTGGCTGAAGAAACCTCTGAAATAACAGAGAAATGCTTTAATATGGCAGAAACTGTTTAGAGGTCAGTGCATTAACTTTGATTTTAAATATTTTTAAAATAAAAAAAAAAAACAAACCAGCAACAAATTGAATGAAACTTGGTGATGAAGCATTCCTGAAAGCAGTGTATTTGTTTGATGTAACTGTTTGTGGTGCCAGTGTTAAAATGGTGATGTTCGCTGCTCATGAATACACTATTTCATTATCTTAACAAATTACGCTAAAGTGATCTTTAATTATACATTTATGGAGTGGAGAAGTCTTTGTTGGTAGTGCAATTTAGGGGAATACCTGAAAGATTACTAATCTTTACTTAAAATGAGAAAGGAAAGCTTATGTACAGTATTTGGTTTGGGTTAACTCCCTGTTATAAAGCTGAATGTGTATAACCTTACAAAACACTATAAACAGTGCTTTTTGTCAAATAATAGATTCTTTTAACTTTGGTTATGAGGATATGAGAAGAAAAATATCGCTTTTCTCTGTTTCAGTTGCCCTTTTTTTTTTTTTGACAGCATTTTTGGTGAGGCCAGAGTTGTCATTTCTCTTTGGCTTATTTTGCACGTAGCACAAGCATGTCATTTGAAATGACTGGAAAATATGCTTGAAACTCCAAACAACTATTTGTGAGAATAAGGCGGATCTACAAATTGATTTTCATCATATATTAAAAGTCCACTGTGTTTAATTTTATCAGTATAATTGGTGACATCAGTGGCCTTGAATTCATTAACAAATCTCTTGGCATATAAGGGTAAATACAGGTTCTTTGCAATGCATTTTGTGTCATTGTGGCTACTGGGAGTGTTCTGGTAATTGAGCATTTTTCTTTGTTTATAAAACTTCATGTTATGGAGTAAGACATAAGTATTTGTGGTGTGGAGTTTTACCTAAGTTAGTAATGTTAGATTCTCACCGGTGGTGAAAAAAATTAATTAAAAAAGCTGCATTAAGAACTACTAGGTTTCTTGTCAGCCATGAACATATGGAAGGCAGCCATATGAAAAATTATGATTGCCATGAATGAGTCCTCGTTGGTGATTTTCACACGGTTCTTATATGTTTTTGTATTTGTCAGGTGTTAGTTAAATGAGAGTATTTCTGTACCTCCAGATAATTTTACCTCCCCCTTTTGCTTTCCCAGTGGTGTTTTGCAGTCACTGTGGTCAGCACAAAGACAATGTGGTGTTCACAAATATTGTCAGTTTCTAAATGAAGGAGTTAGTGGGATTTGTGGGTCAAATTGCTGTTCGTGCAGCTTAACATAATAATGTCAAAGCAGGCAGGTCAGCAAGCACTGTACCAAATTTCCTGATTTGGTGGCAGGTTTTATTGCTGTCTATAAATGCTACTAAATTTCAGTGTTAGGTGAAACAGAATGATTGTTACATTACGTAGTCCCCATTCAGCAGGGATGAATGATGACAGACTTAAGATGGAGTCTGAGTTGCTGTTACTGAAAAGTAGGCATGCTGCTTTATTGGCTTGTTTACTTTCCTCTGTATTGCAGGTGGCCTCTTTCATTTTCAGGGAATGCTTATGATCTTGAATTATATTCAGAGTTGGTTTTATGTA
Organism: Pezoporus occidentalis; assembly: GCF_034315485.1. NCBI lineage: Eukaryota > Metazoa > Chordata > Aves > Psittaciformes > Psittacidae > Pezoporus > Pezoporus occidentalis. The sequence continues at coordinate 5,539,139 of NW_026913964.1, read as the reverse complement.
CTTCTACAGATTCAGACTGTCATATGCTAATTATTTTGCTACATAAATATAGGTCATCTTATGCTAATTTTCCTAGATAAAGAGATTATTAATTAAACACAGATATACAGGTATATACTAATGCTGTTTGTTTAACAGCTTCTGGATTATGGTGTTACAAATATCCTCAGTGTTGATTTCAAAAGTAAAGGTGAACTAAATTTTTAAAATACTTGGTATCTTCACGTCTTCCTTCAGTATTTATGAAAATGCTGTTTATGCTTCATTTGTGCTTCAGAACTTCTTATATTACATGCCTAAATACTGAAAGATAAACATGAAATCATAGGGCAGAAAGTAAAGCCAACTAGTTTGGTTTTATTAGCTCTCGGAGGGTTTTGACACTTTTCAGCAGGCTAATTTTCTTTCTGCTCTTTAGGGCATATCTATAAACTTTGGAATTCTTCATCCCTTAATGTAATTTATAAAAAGAGGCAAGATTTTATTTTTGTTAAGGAAAGCATCTTCTAAACCGAGTGATTATATGAAATCATTGCAATACTGATATATTTTCTTTTGGGGGAATGGCTCCTATAGAGTCCTGGGGAGGCTTTTCCACTCTTATGAACTGCTTCTTGCTGTCTCTTTGGCTTTGTGTTACACGATGCTATTTTGAAGGTGAAACTATATTTGCATGTTATATAATCTGTGAGTCAGGGGGTTTGTTTTGTTCTGTTTGGTTTTTTGTTTGTTTTGGGAGAATTTTTGTTTGGTTTTTGGTTTTTTTTGTTTTTTTTTTTTTTTTTAGCAGAAGAGTTCACCTTAGCAGCATTTCCTGATTACTGTGGTGTTGCAGAAAAATATTTTCTGGATGTTTTAGCATAACTGGAACCAGTGATAATACTTGAATTAAAAAAATGCTGAGTGTTTGCCTTGTTTATTCAATTAAAATTTAACATTTTTGAAGTGTTAAGTGGTAGTGAAGACACCAGCCTGTGTTTCAGAAGTAGAGGTGTTTCTTGAAAGAAATACATCTTGATAGGATAAGAAGTCATGGGATTAAAGCAGAGGGCATTCCTAGTGGGTTTTAGGCTTAACACCAATTTTTTTTTCTTATTTACCCATTCTTGTGTATATCTGGACAAGTCGTATGCATTGGTGATGACTTGATGGGATATGAGAAACATCATAAACAAAAAATACTTCTTAGAATATTGGCACAAATTTAAAGAGGAGACAAAGGAAATATTTTTGTCTTTTTTGGTTGTTACTCTCTGATTGAAAAAATGTAACTGTGATATGGCATACAATGTATTTTGGCTTAAATGTTGGTGTTCTAATGTTTAAATGTCTGCTTTTTCCCTGCTACTTTTGTTTCTCAATTGAAATGTGTTGCAGCTTCCTTAAAGGAATTTGAAAGATGTCTGGGAGTTGCCGTGTTTTTGAGGATCCCAGTTTCTTTATATTAAAAAGGAGCTATCTGTGCCTTTCCCCTCTTTGTTCTAATGTACAACAGTATTTAAGCAAGCAAATTCTAACTAGCACAGTTTGCACAGTCACTGAATGGCTGGAATTGGTTGTAAACAAAAAATAAATGGTGCCTGAAAATATAAAATCTGTTCCTCCTTTCTCTCCCTTGAAAGTACACGTTTCTCTTTCTGAAAGCACTTCTAGTCCTGAAGTATTTATTTAGGTATTGGCGACTAATGTGGCACAAATATTACAATAAAAATTTAATAAGATGTAAACGTATTTGCACCATTTTTTTATACTTTCTAATACTCTTTCAGGTGTATCTTCCAACCAGTCTTGGTATTCAACAGAAATAATCTTTAGCGATGTTTGGTTTTGAGGGAAAGAAGGGAACTGGCTGCTCTCTCAGTATGCCATGTTAACATATATTTCTAGATTTAAGACAATGGCAGTACATGTATTTGTTGTGCTCACTTTTCCTGTACTCCCTAAGAGAAGATTTTTTTGTTGTTTTTTTGCTAGTGCTTAGACTCTGATCTAGTAACATCTGTTGGCTGGCATTACTCCCTGTGTTTTTTCTCATTTGTGAGATAGTATTATGTTGTATATGGTAACATATTTTATGGTCTATGGTAAACATGGTATCTCTCATACTTGACAAATATCTGTGATGAGAATCAGTCTGTAAGACTATGATGGTATTGAGAAGCACTTCCTTGTAGGAAATAAGCAGACATTTTAAGTGCATGTGTTTTCACATCTTTTCAAGTTTATCACACAATGGTCATGCTGCTATCTGTCATACCAATTTATTAAAATAATGTATATTCATTTATTTATATTCAGTGCTTTATATTCATTGTTTTCTTCCTACCTATGACAAGAAAAGAATTTAAAAAAAACTCAACTAGCCAATTCATCTTTAAATATGCTAGGGGACAAAAGATGTGCATTTAAGTGCTGTGAGTACTAAAATTGTTTATGAATGTGTTCTGATTAAATAATAACTGACTTGCTACACACAGTTGCAGGCCCAAATTCCCAAATAAGATGGGGGAAAATAAGAAAAATGTCCCAATATAATGGCGATAAATTCATTATATATGCAATAAGATCACAAGCACTTTTTCTCTAAGAACTCATTGTCATATGACAGTAAATACTTGAATTCAAACAGGGAAAAGAGGCCATAGAAACTTCAGCAGTTACTGTGCTCCATGCTGCTTTGTTGGCTGATACCTAACTTCCATTCAGAAGAAAATATTCTTCATGTGTGAGGTACACAAGAATTCTCCAAATGTGTGCTGTTGAAACATCTAAACTGACTGAAAAATGAGGTGTTAATTTTTTTTTTTTTTCCTCCTTCATGAATGAAAAACTCCCCAGGTGTTTTCATTCTTGTGTCTGAAATTTTTGGCTACTGCTATTTGTGATAAAGAAGTTGTTTGCACCGGTGTCTGGCTTGAACAGTTTGTGAAAGCAGGTGTCAGGTCTGTGGCAGAGTTGTCCTTTTTTTCTCTTTTTTTTTTTTTTATTTAAGAAACTCTAGAAAAATGGTATGAAATAAATAAGTTTAATAAGTTTTCTCCAAGATGATCTGACAAGTGTTGACAGTTACCCTTTTTTCTTTTGGCTTGTACTGACAAGTTGCTACACTAACTGAAGTTTGTCAAGGCAAAAGATTAAACTGATTTATTTCAGTTTTAGTAAAGTTTTAGTAAAGTCCGATGCTGTGAATAAACAAGTGTAGCAACAAGAAGCATTGAGACTTTCATAAATAAAGCAAATAATCACTGAATATGGGGTAAGGTTTAGTAAAGATTGTTACTGAGACTGCCTGCCTTTCCTAAATAAACCAAAAACTGGTGAAATATAATTCTTAATGAGGATTCCTGCCTGGGATTTTTCCTCTTCCAGAAATTGTGCAGAACTGTTTTGGTGAAGTGGTATAAACCTTGAGGGCAGAAGGGGTTTCTCTCTTTAACTTTTTAAAAGGATTTAAATAAGGGTAGGGAAAGGTGGGAGTACAGAGTCTGCTCTGATTTAGGAATATTTATGTAGCTTCCTAGAAACTTTTCACTCTTTCAGGCATGATAAAGTACTCTGTGCCTTAGGTATATCTTTCTGTGAGCGGCAAGCTCACTCTGGATCCCAGTGTAGCATGTTGTAATATGAAGCCTGTGATAGCAGCTTGAGCCTGTGGTATGTTCCAGCTTGGACAGGGACGGGTTTCTGAAAGGTGTAAAGGAGGTAATTCAGGATCTAGACATTACCCTTTTAAAATGGGTAATCATGGTTTGTTTCCTTTTTTTTAAATCTGTGTAAGTGGCTGACCTTATGTACCAAACCTGTGTGTTTTTAAGCACTAATTACTGTTGCTAATCACTGGTCTTTGCTCCCTTTAGGACCAGGAATAGATAGATTGGACGTTTCCTAGTAGGGTAGAACAGGTATGTTTGTGCCTTCTTCAGGGAGCAGTTTATAGAATCATAGAACAGTTTGGTTTGGAAGGGACCTTCAAAGGTCATCTAGTCCAACCACCCTGCAATGAGCAGGGACATCTTCAACTAGATCAGGTTGCCCAGAACCACATTCAGCCTGGCTTTAGGAAAAAAAAACAACCCCCAAAAATCCCAAACAACTGTAGAAGAAACTGTTATGTATGATGGCTAGTACCAGTGTACACATAATGTGTGCCAAGAGAATGTAAAGTTGTAAAATTAAATGCTCGAGAATTGTCAGGCCTGAGATCTGAGATTGTTTGTGCAGATATAATCCATGTGGCCAGGGGGCAAGAATTTTGATAATTTTGATAATGAGACAGAGCCAGGAGTATGATCAGATTGCCTTCAATACTAGGAAACACACATTTCCTTTTTTTCGGCCCCTTGCTTCATTTGCTGCTCATCCTGTGCCAGAGAGAGCTGTACTTTCTGATCACACACACGTAGTGCTGTGAAATTGAAGACTGCATCTTAGTAAGTGCTAAAATTCTATAAATACTAATACTGAAAATTAAGGCAATGTCCTAAGTTAGTTAGGGGTTGTTAGGGGTTGGTTTTTTTAATTGTTTGCTTCTGCAATTCAGTCTTGTTTTAGTCTTTAATCTTCCCATTTCAACTGTGGGAGTTGGTAATACTGCTGTTACTCTAACCAGACTTGTAGTGTATTTCTTGCATGCTTTTGCTAGCATGATTTTCTTATTTCTTCATATTTGAAAGCTGGGGTTTGGTGGTGTTTTCTGTTTGGTTTGGGTTTGTTGTTTTTTTTTTTTCCTCCCAATTTGGAAGCTCTTTCTAGTGTAGTATGAGAAATTATTTTAGGGAATAACATGTTAGTAATGTTGGACTTTTGGTTTGGTTCTTTTAAGGCAATAATGACATCTGTTATGAGCAAGTCGTGCCGCCGTGGGATGTCAGTCGCACAGAGCTGGTTAGGCTGTTGACATGTATGACCATAATTGCCATGGAGGCGCCTTACATACAGGTTGCCATTAAGACTGGATTTCTGTGGTGTCCTCGTGTGTCCTACAGGAATAGCGTCATACTTCAGGCATGTAAGTGCAAAGTACTTGCAGCTGTCATTGAAACTACAATGCCAGTTGCTTGTAATTTCTTAATCAGTAAATGTGTTTTCCTAATTAGATTTTTTTTTTAAGGGAAATTGACAGGTAAAACATATTGTTCTTAAAAATGTTTACTGTGTTCTGCTCTGTGGTTCCTGAAGATGTTGGAGAGTCTAAAATCAGGCTGTTATTACACAGCTGTTCGTACGCATTAAGGCCCATAAGTTTCCTGACTGAATCTTGCTTCATCTTCTACTTCTTTCAGCCCTCAGAAAACTTTTTAATGGATGTGTAACCACTGCTTAAACAATCCTGTGATGATCTCTATCACAGTACTTTCATGCTTTCTGTATTTATACTGAACGGGTCTAGCTTAAAATATCTTATATTGTCTTAGCTGTATTCAACTTGACACATCCTCTAGAAGAGCCCCCATATGCACCTTAAAATGTACCTGCTTTGTTACTATGGTGATGGAAAGGAATCGTGCATGTTAACAACCCCGCTAGGTAATGGAGGATTTGTAGAAATCAGTTAAGCGCTTGCCTGGGGCACTGAAAATTGCGTCCGTGACAGTATCTCCACCCCGGCCTCTTGGCTGCAGGAAGGCTGAGGGAATCTTGTGTTACCCGATTAGATGCTTCTCTGTTTGTGGATTGTTTAGGGGTGAAGAGGACTTTTTGGAGATGGGTTCAGAAGTAATGTTGCTTTATCACGTGCTTTTAAGTGCCTTATATGATACACTTCAGGTGCTGTGCACAGCATAGAGGTGATGCTTGTGCAGGTGCTTTGAATGTTTGTCCCTGATATAAAACCAGGGTTGTTTTTTTTTCTTTGAAGTCCCTAGGTTCACAGTGCAGGATATCACTACCTTTTATTTCTCTGTTATGGCTGCCTGCAAATCTTGCAAAGGGAGAATATGTCCACAGTCATTCCTCTGAAGCAAAGTAGAAAACAACTCTTCTTCAGCTGTTAGTTGAATTCTGGATGAAGAACAAGTCTATTCAGGGAAGCTGTTCCAGAACAAGACAGGAATTTGGAGTGCGTTTGTTTAGTAAAGGGTAGTTTCCTGAGGGGCCTGTATTCTTCTTCTGGAGTAAGTTGTTAACTAGGGGAAGACCAGTAAGCTTAGTTTTCTAATTAGAGGAGCTTTTCAGGTTCTCCCTCTCCTGTCTGCTGTACCTTTTTAAAACTGTAGTTTTCCTAAATTAGTTATATTGTTATTAACTATTTTGGGGCTTTTGTGTTGTTTTCTTTTGTTGTTGTTTGTTTGGATATTTTTTTTTTTGGGGGGGGGGGGAGGGTTTGGTTTTGTTGTTTCTGGTTTTTTGTTTTTTATTTGGGTTTGCTTGTGTGGGTTTTTGTTTTTTACTGCTGAAAGTGGCGTATCTTTCTGTGTTTTGAAGTGTGTTGCCTGTTAGAGAGAGCTATCCTTGTTAGTTTTGGTTTTAGCATTTTAGAAAATATTTTTCTGAGCATTTCTCTGAATCAGTGTTCTCATACAGTTTATCCTGAAAGGCTTCTCTGGAAAATAAGGCACTGGTTATTGTCTCTTCAAGACATTTTGACTGGCCCACTGAGCACCCTCACAAGTCTTAATACCAGGGTTTTACCCCTGAGCAGTGCTAGCAAGAAGCTTGTGTTTTGCCAATATGGGACATAAAAAGCATAACCTAAATAAAAAGATGTGTTTCCTTCGCTGAAGAAAGACAGAATGCTTCCCACAGCCTGCAAGTTCATCCTTCTTTCAGCAGTGAAAGGAGAAGAAATTGCAGTATTGTTGAAAGTCAATGCTGAGTGACTACTGCAGAAAATTCAACTTTTTATGATTGTGAACAAATCTTCCTGAAGTAGAATTATAGCTATATGTGTAGCTTTTCAAAACAAAAGCAAAATGTATGGATTAGACTTGTGGAATGATTGGAAATAAGTTTACTATATCTGTTACTTCAGCTGTTTTTTTAGACCTGAGCAGCTACTGACAGGTACAGGACTGGCTTTTGCCAAGTCTGTGCTGCATGAGCTTGATCCCACAACTGAAGCTCAATGAATGAAATAAAATCTTTTAAGTAAGCTTTAAGGCCCTCAAACTCCTTCCAACTGGAGGGTGCAAACAATGAGCTTTGATCAATGTATCATCCCAAATAAGGCATGGTGATCCAAATCTCTCCATGTGCTTCCGGAAAAGATCATTTCAGTAGTGAAGTTGCAAGAGGTATCTTAACTAACTTTCCAGTGTCAAGAGAAGAAACAAATGTAACTTCTCAAGGGCAGGAGTAATTTTGGCCAGTTTATCTGAGATTGCTTCACAGTTTGTTTCCAAGGCAGTTACAACCAGATAGTGCAGAAAGGTTGCATCCTATGTAGAATGGATCTGCTTTTTACATTTTGTTTCTTGTCTAACTTACAGTTTAGATATTTTACAGTGGAGAGAGTGTAACTGTCATTTCCCTATTGAAGCATTAGTATCTGTGATCTAGGATGTATTTGGTGAGGAGAATTTTTTTTTCCATTTTTGGTATTCCTTGTCTGAGACAGATATTCTTTTGTCTATATAATAAAATGGTATATTAGATTCCTGAGAAATGCAGTTTTAACACTTAAACTGAAGGATGCTATTCAAGCTTTTATCATTAACCAAGAAATTCAGTTTAGTTGTATTATGTCGTCAGTAGGATGCAACTTTTGTTGTCTTTATTTACCCTGGAAAATGGTGTTCTCCAAAGGACTATTTTTCCTTTCCTCTGCAAGGTGTTCTTATTATAGCTCAGCAAATAATTTTGTCAGGAATTGCTGTTTGACTTTCTCAATAACAATGTTGGTCAAAAAGCATGAAGTTCTCTTTGTGTATTATTCCAGTAGAATCGTGTGAAGCTCAGATATAACTTAAGTTTTAAATAATCGGGTAGTATTTGTATGCTTTCACTATAGGAAATTACTGTAATATCTGACAGAAGTAGGGAAGATTATGCATTACTTCTGTAGGGGTTGGTTGGGTTTTTTGGTTTGTTTTTTTTTGTTGTTTTGTTTTTGTTTTGTTTTGGGCTTTTATGCTTTGGGATTTTTTCCTAATGATAAAACTTCTTGTTTGTTCATCTTCAGTCTTGTGAGCTCTGTTACATGCCATTTCCTTCAGAATGGACAATGCTTTGTGTGTGTCTTATTCACTTCAATATGTAGCCTTGCAGCAGCAGTTGTTGAATCTGGTGGTTGAGGCTGCTACAAGTGAGGTTCAAAGATCCACAGGAATCAAGTTGAATTCAGTATTAATGATACTATTTGGGATTGAATTAAATTATCTGTCTGTAACTTTGAAAGTCTAGAAGTTGCTGTTCCTTTGTAAAACTGTTGAGAAAAGGGTACTCGCAAGCAAATCTTTGTAATTCTGTGGGTTTTTTTGCGATATAATCTGAATTACTTTGTAAGTGCCCCCTCCCCAAACCATATGAACTTTTGTAGTGGTGTATCTGATACCTGCTGTGGGTGCATTTATGTTAATTTTTTTGATAGACTATTTACATAATCTGACTCTTCAGAATGGGTTTAGGATTTTGGTTTTTTGAGGGAGATGTCTTCAGATTCTTTCTTGTCAATATGTGAAGTATTTCAGAATAAGGTAACGTTGCATAAGTACACAAGCCATTTAAGACAGAAATACAAAGAATTCCATTAATGCCTTGTGATTTACTAACACTGACATATCAGTTCCACTAAATAAATAGTACTGTTGCTGTCATTTTGACACACAAAGTAACTTTGTCTCTATACAGTTAATAGCCACCTAAAGCATCTAAAGCAAATTTACAGTAGAGATCAGTTAGTTAATGAGGAAGAGTGGGAGTAGATTTATTTAAAATCCACTGAACTTAACTGCTCACTTGTTTGCTTTTAAAAGCAGATCTGTGGTTTGAAATGGTTTGGGTAAGTTTTTGTGACAAGGCAGATTATGGTTCAGAACTACTTGATAAAAGTACAAAGGGGTCAGCTATGGTTTCTCCTTTCTGGGAGGTTAGAAGTCTCCCTTTGAGAATGTTGAAGAAACTTGATAACTGAGATCCTAAAGATCTTCAGAGATGCAGTTAATATCTGCACAAAACATTCTAAGGACATCACAAATTAATAGTAATTTAGTACTATAATTCAAGGTGTTAATGCTGGTATTACCTTAATATTAATGCACGTTAATGCTTTATATAAAACTGTAAGAATTGCCGTGAAAGATCTGGCAATCCTTTGTCTGACTTTTCTGCTTGCTATACTTGGTTAGATTCCACATGCATCTGTTTCCTCATCAGGAAGTTTAAGATGAAATATATTATTTGTTTCTTGATTATTTATTGGAAAACTTAGACATGTGTTTGTTTGGTAGGACCTCATTTTACTTTAGCAGCAATTTAGTTTTGGATGGCTTATCTGTTCTTAATACAAGTGTGTTTTCAGGCATTCAGAAGTTGAAGTGAACTGAAATTGCTATGCCAGATTATTCAGTTTTAATCTTTTGGTGTACTGTGCTTTTCATCTTTGAGTGTTAGAACTTGAAATTAGTCTTTAACATCTAAACAGTATTTCAGAGCATTATGTACTGCATAGGTATTTCTTTTCTTGAGACTGTGTTTCATAAAATCACATGAATAAGGCAAGGAACTAAAATGGTTAGTGTGATATTCTAGGGAAAAAAACATAAGAAATTCAGCTTTGTTAGGAAATGCATTGAATGGTCATGTCAGTGTCATCTGCTTGCTTTCTGATGCTAAAATAGTGTTTTGGCAGGAGAAGGGAGATGAGGAGGTTTTGGTGCTCTTGGGCTTTGCCTTGAATAAGGACATTCAGGGCTGGCCCATTAATAGAATCATAGAATAGTCAGGGTTGGAAAGGACCTTAAGATCATCTAGTTCCAACCCCCCTGCCATAGGCAGGGACACCTCACACTAAACCATCTCATCCAAGGCTTCGTCCAACCTGGCCTTGAACACCAGCAGGGATGGAGCATTCACAACCTCCCTGGGCAACCCATTCCAGTGCCTCACCACTCTAACAGGAAAGAATTTCCTCCTTATATTCAATGTAAACTTCCCCTGTTTAAGTTTTAACCCATTACCCCTTGTCCTGTCAATACCGTCCCTAATGAAGAGTCCTTCCCCAGCGTCCCTATAGTCCCCCTTCATATACTGGAAGGCTGCTATGAGGTCTCCGTGCAGCTTTCTCTTCTCCAGGCTCAACAGCCCCAACTTTCTCAGCCTGTCTTCATACGGGAGGTGATTCAGTCCCCCGATCATCCTCGTGGCCCTCCTCTGGACTTGTTCCAACAGTTCCATGTCCTTTTTATGTTGAGGACACCAGAACTGCACACAATACTCCAGGTGAGGTCTCACAAGAGCAGAGTAGAGGGGCAGGATCACCTCCTTCGACCTGCTGGTCACGCTCCTTTTGATGCAGCCCAGGATATGGTTGGCTTTCTGGGCTGTGATTGCGCACTGCCGGCTCATGTTCATTTTCTCATCGACCAGCACCCCCAAGTCCTTCTACACAGGGCTGCTCTGAATCTCTTCTCTGCCCAACCTGCAGCTGTGCCTGGGATTGCTCCCACCCAGGTGTAGGACCTTGCACTTGGCATGGTTAAACCTCATGAGGTTGGCATCAGCCCACCTCACAAGCGTGTCAAGGTCCCTCTGGATGGTATTGCTTCCCTCCAGGGTATCAACTGAACCACACAGCTTGGTGTCATCGGCAAACTTGCTGAGGGTGCACTCAATCTCACTGTCCATGTCAGCGACAAAGATGTTAAACAAGACCGGTCCCAACACCGATCCCTGAGGGACACCACTCGTTACTGGTCTCCAGCTGGACACTGAGCCATTGACCACAACTCTTTGTGTGCAGCCATCCAGCCAGTTCTGTATCCACTGAGTGGTCCATCCGTCAAATTGATGCCTCTTCAATTTAGAGACACGGATGTCATGTGGGACAGTGTCGAGCGCTTTGCACAAGTCCAGGTAGATGACATCAGCTGCTCTACCCCTGTCCATCAGTTCTGTAGCCCCATCATAGAAGGCCACCAAACTGGTCAGGAAGGATTTCCCCTTAGTGAAGCCATGCTGGCTGTCACCAAGCACGTTGTTGTTTTTCATGTCGCTTAGCATGCCTTCCAGGAGAATCTGCTCCAAGATTTTGCCAGTCATGGAGGTGAGACTGACTGGTCTGTAATTCCCCCAGGTCATCCATTTTCCCCTTCTTGAAAATACTTGGGGTTTTGTGTTGTGTTGTTTCTTTGTTTGTTTGTTTGTTTTGTAAGATGCTACTCTACACTCGATACTCAATCTGAGGTGCAAGCAAAGGATTTATTGAGAAAGAGTTAGGTCAGCACTTGAAAATGTGTCTGTCTATCCAGTTTACCTGTGGGTCTGTGTTATTTTTGTGCACAAAATAAAATGTGCTTAATAGAAACGAACTGATGCAAGGAATTTCTAACTGGTTATTTGGGCCAATTACAAGCTGTAAATGTGAAGTCACAGGTTTGAGAGAGCTGCTGAATATTTTAAATTACTTTTTCCCCCCTCATTGCTGTTAGCATTTTTGGACTGCTGTTGCATGCAGCACTTTCTCAGCTGTAAAATCTTTATGATGTATCATCAGTGAAACTCCTGGTTTTTGTTTGGTGGGTTTATTTCTTGTTTTTTTTCTTGTTTTTCTTTTTTTTTTGGTGGGATTAGAGAGATTTAGCTATTGAATAAAAATAAGGGGGGGGGGGAATAGAAGGACAAAAGTAAATCTTTCTGTAAGAGCTACCTGTGTCTACAAAATATATTCATTCCTTTCCCCTTATTAGAGCTGGGCCTTCTGCCAAGACAGATCTTCTGTTCCAGCTGGGCTTGCAGAAGCAGTAGTGACTGCAAGAGGTGATATATACCATTTTTTTAATTCTCAATGTCATTGACAGTTACCAAAGTTCCTATTCTTTGCTCAAGTTTATCTTTGCTAGGAGTTAAAATGAAAGGCAGTAGAGACAGGAAGACAATGCTGAAAAGATAAAGACTGACAAGGAGAGAAATCTAAGGCCTAGTTTTAGGTATGCATTTTAAAGTCAATTAGGCAAACTACTGGCATTAAGTTTCTAAAATTATTTCAGATGCCTGTCTTGCTATCTGAAAGCTCTTCTTGTAACAGTCTTTTAAGCTTTTTCATTGAGTTATAGTACAGTGAACTTTAGAATCCGTTATTAAGACTGCTCTTCATATTGAGTTATTTCCCTGTCACCGAATGCATTGGGTTCTGGAAAAATAGCTAGTAAACTCCACAGCCTATATTGGTGTACTGTTTGGAATTGTTGGAAGCTATAGATAGTTTGTCTAAGAATTGCCTCCAGTCCCACCAGTGGTATCCATGGCAGTAGTAAGAAAGCATTTCTAGGCAATTTGTATCAGCTTCATTTGTTAGCTTTCTTGCTACTTTTAAATAATGCCCAAACACTATCCTGAAACTTCAAAGAAAATGCAAAGGGAAGTTTAAATGTCTCAGTGGGCTATGCATCTGCCACTCTTTATATGAAGAATGGCAGGCTTCACCAGAGCACGTGGTTCTTAATGCAGGAGACCGTGATGCTGAAACAGAGCAATGTTATTTATATTCTGCCAAAAGCAATTATCCTGCAAGACTTACAAATATGTGTTAACTTTTATGTGTGTGATAAACTCTACAGACTTCCACAGAGATCTGTAGGTCTACTCAGAGTGATATATTTAAATTTTTGCAGGACTGAAGCCCAAGTGATTGCATAAAAAGATGCTTCTAGTTGCAGGCATATGCTGATTATTCAGTAGTGTGGCAGAAGTGTTTCTTTGGGACTGGTCTGGTATGATTAGCATTATTATTATGCCAAGTTAAAGAGTTTTTACGTTTAATAGTATTTGATAAGAGTTGTTTTAAGAAACCTGTTTTGATTCATCAGTTTTTCTTTCCTACAACAACTTCTAAGCTCCCCAGTTCCTCCCTGTGAAGGTTTATTACTCCTTAAAAGTATCTTCAGCTAGCTACTTTAAGCCCTAAAAGTGGCCTTGTTCTGTGCTGTGTCTTTTTGTCACCCTGTGACAGAAAATGAGCTTCACTGTTTGAGGGGAAAGGCCTGTGCTTTGAATCTTGGCTACCAAATAGAGCAGCTTTTCTGTTCGCTCCACAGCTGCTGTTAACGTTTTCATTCTGCAACTGCTAGAGGATGGGCAAGTAACCATCCTCATACGCGACAAAAATATAACTCTATTAGTCAGCTGGTGTGGGTTGTTGAAGCAGAAATGCAGGCAGTATTTTCTCCTGGTGGAGAAAAGTCCATCACATCCTATTAATGTTGCCATTAGCTGACTATGGAGGAATGTACATTTCCTGAATCCACGATTGCCTGTTCTCCTTACTTTGATGGCTGTCTACTTTAAAACTTGTAATTTAGTCATAGCTATTATAAGATCATGTTCCATCTCTGGGGTTAAATCTATTTGACACATAATCTATCTGAGAAAAGCCCTTAAGAAATAATGGTGCTTGACACTAAGTGAACCTTAAATTATTGTGGCGTGAATTAGAGAATCTTGTTCCTAAAGAAGTTCTGTGAGCTTTCTGAAATCTGTAGGACTTCTAAGGTTTAGTATTTTAACTTTTAGACTATTTAGTATTTTAAGTCATTGCTGTTAAGCATGGATTTTGAATTTTCTTTCAAAGGTTGATTTGTTTGGGATTTTGTTCTGTTTTTTTAATTTGGCTTTTTTGGTTGGTTGGTTGTTTTTTTACAGCTGTCTTCTGAATGTTGCAAATGTGATAGGCCAGTGACATCTTTGGCATCCTCTTGCTAGTGTTCATTCTAAGGTTTAAGTGAGGGAAAGTTACAGCTCTTCAGCTTCTTGACACTAGCATTTGAACCTTTAAGGTTTTGGCATGTTTAATCTTCTTAACATGCAACTATGACAGAAAGCAGAACTAAGGAAATAGGAGGGTGCCTTCTTATAGCTGCTTATCAATGAAAAGAAAATAGTTTTTCTCCATTATTCTGGAAGTGACTATTTTGTCATGTCTAGGGCAGTGTTTCCATAAAGGATGACTTTTTCTAAGGCAAATACAGATGTGGTCATGCTTCTTAGTTTAGTGCTTAGAGATTTTTGTCAAAATCTCTTGACCACTTTATTCCTTATTTCTTTAATTGCTTACTGGTTTTTGTTTATTTTTTTTTTAAATGACATGTGAACAGAGAGAAATGCTCAGTTCTCTTAAATTGAGAAGGATGAATATTTAACCTCAACATCAGGAGTGAATTATTCTTTACAGTAACACTTCTGGTATTATTATATGAAATGTCATGGCTCTATGATTGCAGATTACAGGTGCATTAACACCTATAAATTAAAGGTAGAATATTATTCAGTCTTATCCTGTATGGCCCATGTCTTTCTCCACATTGTGTACAGTATTAAAGTTGAAGAAGAAATGATGCAATGGCAAACCATGGTCTAGGTTTTTTTTTTTAATTGTAGTTATATTTTAATAGAGGCAGATCCTGAATATATTTCCAGCTGGTTGGCAGATGCCTGTCTTGGTGTTTTTCATTTTTCTTGAAGGCAGGTAATGGGCATCACTTTATACTGCTTTCAGTTTGCTCCCTTCTCCCTCTGATACAGATGCTTTTTATTCTCATTAAGCTATATATGTCGTAGTAAAGAACTTCAGAACATAGTAGTGAACAGTAAAATTAAGAAAATTAGATTTGTGTCGTGTTATACACATATAATTTAGTTGTATACTTAATGACTCTACTAGTTGAATTAAACTAAAACGTAAAAATTATGCAGCTCCAGCTGAGGGAGCTATTTTCTGTCATGTTGGTTCCTTGTATGTTTAAGTAAGTTCTATGCCCTAAAACTTAGCATGGAAATGTAGACAAAATTTTGCGCTGTTTTAAACAAGAACTTGGTTGCTGGCCTAAAAGCTGTCGTTAAATGAAATCATTATTTTGTCAGATTAAAAATAAACTATCTTTAAAAATCTGTTTTAATTTCTAGAAAAGGAGATGAGCAAGATCCTCCTATTCAATGTACTTGACAGTCCTAGTTTTACGAAAGAGCTAAACACAACTTCATGTATCCAGAGTTTGGACCCTTTTGAGAAGTTACCCTCTTTTCGTTGAGAGTGAGTAGTGGAATTTCTCCTGAGGTGGTGAGTCTGAGGGTTGTTTTCCTATTGGATTTTTGCACTTTGGTGTTCAATAAAATTTTCATGTTTTCCCCTCATGAAAGGAAAATCCATCTCCACTACATTTCTGGTTCGCCTGTCTCTGTCTGGCAGCTCCCAGGCAGCTCCGTCAGTTTCTTTTCAGCTTTCAACCTTTCTCTTCTTCAGTTTCACTCTCCTGTGAGTAGGCTTATCCTCTGCGTGTGTTGCTCATTAAACAGGCACTGTGTTGCCTTCAGTGCAGTAATTTTCTTTATGTCAAAGCCTTCCTGCGTGCTGAATAGTGCATCTGAGTCTTTGTTTTTTCTCTGGACTACTTGAAGTTGCTTGTAGGCAGGTGGCTACTTTTGTGTGTGGTGGGGAGAGAAGCTGGAGCACGCTGTAAATGCTTGTATGAGTATGGGCATGGCTGCTCTTATCCCTGAGGCAATATTTCTGTAGTTCCTTCTTGTTACTTTAATATATTGGCAGAATTTAGTAACCTGTCTCTGTGAACATGGAGCTGTGAACACTGGTATCTGTAGGCTCTCTCTTACCTGGATCTCTTTGGATTGGGTTGGTAGGAAGCTTGTTTTGCCTCTTACGAATTGAAAGAGATTGCCATATGGTCCAGTATAGTTCACGTACACAACTGTGATCCAGTAGAGGGAAGACAAACTCCCAACCCCTCTACTGCTGTTTCAGAAAGGAACAGACAGGAGGAAGTAGGAGTGAGAACAGATTTCTGGATGGATTGGTAGGCAGCGGGGTGAATTCTTAGCACTTCCCACCAGAAGTTTATTCTAATAGGCATCTGCTTTTAACCGTGTAGCTGCTGCTGGAAGCTGTAACATGAGGATCAAGAGTAAATGCATAAATAGACTCAGAGGGCTAATTTCAAATTATAATGATAAAAGTAATTGATATCTGAAAGAAGTCTGCGATGCTCTCAACCTCTAGTTATTATGAAATTAATAATGATTTTTTTTTCCTTCAAACTTTTATGTACAACTGAATGTAAGCACTGCTGGCTGTATCTGGAAGACTACTGTAGCAGTGACGTGACTGAGACATGAGACTTTCCTAGGATTCACACCTGGTGGTGGAAGTATGTATAGGATATCTGCAGTGGTTGAAATATGTCAAATGGAACAGAATGTTTTTCTTGGCTTCTAGGTATCTTAAAGCAAAGGGCTAATTGTCTATTTGTTCCAGTGCAGTACAGGAAGAACAAACAGATTTTTATGTTGCACAAATGGCTATGTTGTTGGTCATCAGTTAGACTGATTTAAACCACAGTTAAGGCAGTAAACAAAATTTAAAAAAAAAACAAACCCAAAGAAATCAATTTAGAATTAAAATTTGTGTATGGACCAGAGAATAACTTCTATGGTTTTCCTCTGAATTAAAGAATAATTGACATATAAATCCCCCACCCCCTCCCCAAATGAATAATTTAGATAAGTCTTTAAATAGTTGTGTGGATCTGCATTTCTAATGATGAAGTATAGTTTTGGGCTGCCGCTGAAAGGGATAGTTTGTATTCACCTACGCAGCCTTGGCCTTACATTTAAAGGGCACATGACTGCAGGTGATTTGGGGCACTGATCTGTCAGAACAATCTTTCTGGCGTGATGGATTTTCTGTTTTGGTTGCACAACCAACTTGCTTCACAGTTGCATGCTGATTTAACACAAAGGAAGCAGCAGAACAGTGTCCAAAGTCTGGAGAAGAAAAGGGTTAGGGATTTAGGCTGGAGTTAGGTGAGTACCTTTAGTTGCCTTCCTGTTATTCTACAAAATGAAACAATTTTTGCTGCAGACCTACAGATGCTGAATCACTGGTAGAACTCATGTATGACTGTTTAGATATCTATAAATAAAACCTTGCAGTTAATAAGGACCTCACAAAATGAGAGATCTATGTAGCATTTATGTGCTGTGCATAGTGTACTGTATTCCTGTCATAACTGCTCAGTGGAGCATTGCCCTTTAATTTGTTTAGTGGAGATGCATCGTCTATGTCAAAATGCTTGCATGAGTGTAATCTGGAAGCTGTTTTTCTTCTGAGTGCCAGTGTACTGGAACCCAGTGTTTAAAGCTTGAAATTCATGGAATTTGTATTTCCTTTCATTCTCAAGAAATACTAAATAACTTTCTGTAAATAATGATCCTTATTAAAGGATAAATAGCTGTATAACTTGAAAGATATTCATGGTTTTCTTTATCTCTCTTCTTCCTCTTCTGGAGAAGGGAGATGTGTATTTCCTCCCCCTTATGTGCCTGGCATAATAATGCAGGAGCACAAACAAAAAAAAAAAAAGAAAAATGTGGTAAAAGCAACAGTGGTTCGTGATGCCAGTAGTACTGCAGCTTGAAAAATGTGTTGTACCAGTAAATTGAGTAGGCTCAATTAAAATTTAAAGAGTCTCTGCAACAAGTAGTTAACAGTATAGTCACTTCATCAATTTTTGTTAGTTGTTAAAATGAATAAATGTTTTCTAGTAGAAAGGTTTAGTTGTCAAATATGTTTTTCTAGGTTGTTCTTGCTTTCCTATTTAACTTTTTTTTTTTTTATATTTCCTTGAGTGTTAGTGGCTGTGCATCAATGAAGATGAGCTGATGAATCACTTCAGATAAATCACATTTGTTCAGTATATATTTAACTTCTTCCAAATAGAGATTGCTATAACTCCTTTCCAATAAAAAGATTCAGGCTGAGTACTCTTAACCCTTGCAAAGTCTTATTACAGTCTGCATTCAGATGTCTGAATTAATACAATAGGACTGCAGTCTTTAGTGTTACTTTAATGTAAAATTACTGGTTTATGAGTAAAATGTTTAGCCAGGTGTGGTGTATCAGTGTTTTAATCTGCAGCAATATAGTAGTCATTTAACTCTATGATGTAAATACTAGGTTTTATGTGAATTAATGATATCAAAACTAAAAGCTACATGCAGGTTACCTGCGTTTACAATTAATTCTGGTATTGTGATATATTTTCAGTTGTGTTTCTCGAAAACTGTGGATTCTCTGCATTTTGTTTTTTTACTATGCTGGGGGATAAACTTCTTGCAGTGTTCAGAGTATCTGTTTTCTGTGCTATCAAAGTTAATCCCCTTGCATCTTCTGGAATCAAGAGGGCTTTCCCTTTGTGTATTTAGTCACTACATAAAGGAAATTCAGCTTGTTTTGTTAGCATATAAACTAGGCTTTGCTGAATACAAAGAGGTCCAAAACCTCTCACAGTAAGAATTTGGAGAAAGAAAATGTACATTTCTTGTGAGGAAGGAAACTATTCATAACTTTGTTACACATTTGGTGCTCATCATTCCACAGGCATGAAGCCAGAAAAAAATAAAAATTTAAAACATAACTTATGTTGATACTGCAGAAAGAGATCAAACTTGCCAGACTTTGTGACTTGAATCCTAGGTTCTCATATGACTACTTGTGGCTTAATCTCAAAATACCTATACAATGTAGGGAAGCAATCAAGCTCCAGCTGGGCTGTAATATGACTGACCCCTTCTTTTCCTGATCCATACAGACTTATGTGAATGAGAGTTTGGCAGCAGTTGCAGATGGAGAAGCAGTCATACATGTGTTCAGGCACTGCTCTGGAACTTGTGTTGAAGTATGGTATCTACAGAACCACTTTGAACAGTTACAAGACAGCCTTGTCACCAAAACCAGTAATTTTCTGATTAAAGTTGGATAATTGTTCTGTATTGAAGTTAACCTTTCTTCTGGATTACTTCCAGATAGCTTCCCAGTGTTGATCACTGCAAAGCTGCATAAATGGTGAAGAAAGGAATAAATAAACAATCGGGGCAAGAGAAGGGTAGAGAGTGCTTCTGGCAATTGTGCCAAATCATGTAACTTTAAAATGCTGTAACAATAATGGTAAGTGCAGGTATGAAAGTCGCCTTGGACTTCTTGGTAGAAGATAGTGTAGAATGATCACCACTTTTAAATTTTCTCACTAGTCTTTGTTCTCCTGAAATGAGGTTGCAGAAAGTGGTTACAGGAAAAATAAGATGATGTGATTGCTGTGCACTTTCATCGGTCTCTGCTTACTCACTGTGGAGATGCTTCTTGGAACCCTTCTTTCCACTCCTTTATGATCCATAGAAGTTATCCACCTGTGTTACTTAAAACTTAATATAGAATCATAGAATCAACTAGGTTGGAAAAGAGCTTTAAGATTATCAAGTCCAAACATTACCCCAGGACTGCCAAAACCATCACTAGACAGTGTAAAGTTTTTCTAAGGCTTCCAAGGACTGATTCCACCACTTCCGTGTGCAGCCTGTTACAATGCCTGACTACCTTCTCTGTGAAATATTTTTCCTAATATCCGATCTAAACTTCCCCTGGCACATCCTGAAGCTGTTACCTCTTGTCCTGTTGCTTGTTACCTGGGAGAAGAGACTGACCCCCACCTCACTACAACCTACTTTCAGGTAGTTGTAGAGAGCAATAAGGTAACCCCTGAGCCTTCTCTTCTCCAGGCTAAACAACCCCAGTTCCCTCAGCTGTTTTTCATCAGACTTGTGCTCTAGACCCTTCTTGTCCTTTTCTGGACCTGCTGCAGCGCTTCGATGTCTTCATTGTAGTGAGGGGCCCAGAACTGAACACAGTATTTAAGGTATGGCCTCACCAGTGCTGAGGGAAAAATATGATCGCAATTGTCATACAATAGCTTGTATTTGCTGAATATTACTCCATACACAGTTAAAAATGAAAAAAAAACTAGTATTTTAATTGGCCCTAATCTAACAAATTTTTACTAGTTTAGATTTAGCTACAAGATTTTATACTTCCCTTTTAATGCAGAAAAAAATTAAGTGTATTGTGGAAAGCCATAGCATAAGAATTGCATGCTGAACAGTGATATGTTTTGAGTTTATGCTTCTCTCATACAGTTAAAATCAAATACTTTTGTGTTTGTGCTGCACACATTGAAGAAGGGCACACAGTTTTTCCTCATGTGACTGCTTCTTGTTTGGAAAAAGCAGATGTTGTTTCCTCTCTCCCTCATATCCTTCCCTCCCTCTCTCCCCCCCCATCCCCCCCCCCCCCCCCCCCGTCCCCTTTTTAAATATTATTTACTTCATAGGAAAGAATTTATGCAAGCTGTATTCTTCTCTCCCATCCCAGTCTTTTCATATCACTGCCTTTTGAAACACCTATTACTTCATTTTTGTTACTTGAGTTCTGGCATTTTTAGCTCCCCTTTCTTCCCCTTAAATAACTCTTGGGCAATCTTGTCTTTTTTGTGCTTCCTAAAGAAACAACTGTGTCAGCTTTTTTTTCCTAAACATCAGCTTTTTATGTGGAATAATCAATATATATATATATATTTTTTCTCCCCTAATTCTTTTATAAAAATGCCTCAAATGTATAGTTGTGTGGAATACTGAATACACAACGCTTTCCAGTCATCATATGGGTGAAGAAAGCAAGGATGAGCTACTTTCCTCATCAGGTAGTTAAAATCACAGAGTGACAGTTCTAGAATCCTTTGACTGAAACAATTGCTTCTCTTTTGATTTTTCTTTTAATCAGTAGTTGTTTGGGTTTTTTTTTTTTTATAAGTCTTTAATTACACTGGGAGTAATGGATAAAAATTACAGATAAGTGAATGCACCCTAGGAATTACCACATGACTAGGGAATATATTCTCTTCCCTTCAAATACAATTGCTTTGTGATGTTTGAGCAACCAAATTCAAAAAGCGGAGCTCTCAAACACACTCTTGTATATCCTGTATTTAAAGTTTATATGGTGATGAATGTATTCCTAATGTTGGGTTATAAGCAAAGCCTACAGGGTTCTGTCAGGTAAACTTTCATGATACAGCCTGTACTTCAGGCTTAAATTCCTTAGTGAAAATTTTGGTTCAAAAATTAGATGATTTGTTAGCATCAGTGAAGAAGTTACTTGTAATATATTACTGGTCTTTTGGCCTTGCTTTTTAGTATGCATAATAAAATGCTGATTGGTTTTTGTTAGCTAGTAAAGCAGTTAATGACTTCTGATTTACTGGGATTATTTGGACAATCTCATTGCAGATAACTATTCAAAATTCAGTGTTATTCATAATAAGAGAAAATGAATTTTAATTCTTCCTGTTTCAGTAGTAGACCCTGTGCTTGGGATATGAATAGAGAAGGTTCTTCTGTTGCTGGAACAAAAATCCCTAGCAAAATACATGGGTACAAATTAAACAGCCAAATTTCAGTTCCTGTTTCTTTGAGCTTGATCTTCATCTATACCTATTCTTCCATTCTACCAGTTGAATTTCTTTTGTATTTATTGAATATATAATGTTTTCTTCTGTCTCTCTAAGCAGAGATACTTAATTTTCTATTTGTATTTCTCCAATTATGCAGTCAGAATATCTTATTGACTTGGTAAGATTTTTCTATTTTTTACTTTATACTAGATTTTATAAATTATCATATCCTATTTTGTGTAAGAGAAGTGGCAAATAACCACTTTAGACAGTTTTAGTGTCGATGGCAATCTGTTTTATTTAGTAAAATTGTGCAACATAGATGTTAGAGCTCCACCAAAAAAAAAACTGCTTAGTTGTTCCTGCATGACATTTTTGTCTTATAGATTGGCTGGAGCAGAAAGACTTTTCTTTTAATTCTTGCTTGATTTTACTGTCTAAAAACCTGTTTTGAGTTTGTGTCATGTCATGTTGCACTTGCTTCCTTGATACCCGTATAGTTTGTGCATTTTAACTCACTATCTCCAGCACCCTTTTCAGAACTTTCTCCTTACGGTGAAATCCCACCCTAAACCCATATCTTCTACTGATATTAGTAATTTTAAAAGTCCAAAGAGGAAGCAACCAAATATAACCATAAACTAACTAAACTAAATTATCTCATGATGTCAGTGTTGTAACCCTTGGTTTAGGACTTTGTTGTTGCCAAAACAAGGAAAATTAATCGTATGGATCCCTTTTCAGTTGTTGAGGAGACTGAGAAATTTAGTGATTATTGTAGGAGTTCTCATGGCTAGCTATCATTTATGAAGTGTGAATGTATTCTTATTTTGTTACATATTTGGGGAGGGGGATGCATGTGTACTTTTTCTGTGCACGTGGTTACAAGTTTTTAATCTCTTCTGCTATAACAGCAGCAACTAATACAACTTAAATAATCTTCCTTTTGAACTGAGAGGCTTTTCAGTGTGCTGTTTGCTCTGCTACGCTCAGGTATGATTTATGTATGAAGCGTTTTATAGAAACTTGTGGAAGGTGTTACTTTAGTAGTAGTTGGAACAGGGAATGTAGTTGCACAAGGCTTACTTACGTTTTTTTGATGCATTGTTAGTATTCCTATGTTCTCTGACTTTAGCACTTGTGAATTGCCTATTTCTGTGCTTGAAACTTGCTGGTGAGGATGTTAATTTTTACTGAGATTATCAAACATGGGTCATACAGGTATATATGGGCAGTGTAGATCACGTTGTTCATGCTGACATATTGCAGTTATGAAGGGCATACCATTAAAACATTTTGTATAATCGTGTTAATCTTTTGTTCTGCTTTGATGGACTATTGTAATAGAAATCGTTCTATTTTTTTTTTGTTCTCTGTCTTAATTTATTTCCTCTATCCCAAATATTCATGTTTTGTTAACACTACAAAAAGACCAGTTCAGACAGCAAAGTGTGGTGCTGCATAGCAAAGGAGTAGTAGTTTCTTTTCAGTTACTGAACATAGACCTTTAAAATAGATCTGTAAGTTCACAAGCTATTTTTTGTTAAAACTCATTCAGGTTTTTTTTCTTTGCTCCAATTTTGGTACTACTTGTTAAGCGTTTTGCAGTGTGGCTTGTAGTTTTTCTGTTTTGTTGGTTTGGGTATTCATGATTTGTCCATTTGTATGTGTTTGAAACATCCTTTTGAATTTTGTCGATTTGTGATCATGTTAAAAAGAGCAATTTAGCGCTAGGGATTTTCCTTGAATATAATTTACTTTGCAAGATCACTCTTACATGGTCAGGTTAAAGTCCTTGAAAAGCCATGTCAGTGTAAAAGTTGAGACCAGCTTTAGATCTAACAGCATCAACAAATTACACTACATTTTTAATTCACATAGTTTTAAAACATTATTTCTTATACAACATTCATTTAGCAATCTTACAGTTTAGCAAGGCAGATAAAGGATTATTTTTATAAGTGTGGTTATGCTTTATCTGGTTTAAGGTTCTGTTCCTTTTCTGTGCAGGCTGAGTGGGAAATGCATGCCAGGAATGATCTGGACCTTTTATAAATTTGTTTTAACGTGACAAGATTAAAATTTAAATTTTGTGGTTGCTTACCTAATGCCAAGTGTTGCTTGAGGTGAGTAAACTCAGTGGGACTGAGACTTTTTTCCTCTATAAGTGTATTGCCAAAAAATGAAGAGTGTGTAGCAGCTCAGCAGCTACACTGTGTATACTGAATCCCAACATGAGGTCTTTATTGAATTACATGCATGACAGATGGTCTCTGCTCCAGCAAATGTATAGTCCTTGACAAGCTGAAAGAAATTCAGATACAATAAATATAAAATCTGAACAGTGTTTTCTGGTGTGTTGGAGAAAGTGTAGCAGGGTCTGCTTGGTTTGTCCTTTATTTTTGCTAAATATATCCCTAGGTGTGTTAGGGGGAGAATAATGGCTTTTTGGACTGCTTGTGGAGAGCTGTCCTTTTAAATACAAGGGGCTGTGAAATAAAAAGTACTGAGGTGCTGGTTTGAAACTAGCACATTCAGTACAGCCTTCTTACAGAAGTCACACATCCTCAAAGGAGCTAAAGTTGTTCATAAGGAATCATACTAGGTCTCCTTTCAGTGTTTTAATTACCTTAATCTTCACTGGTCAGGAACTTTATTACAAAATGACTTGTTGATGAGTGCATTCACATCTCATGTTAACAAAGTCTCGAGAATTATGCCATCCTTAATCTTGATGGTTAGATGACAAATAGCTTTGACTATGAGGGTGATCTAATTGTACTTGCATACTTGAGTGCTCAGGGGCTTTGTGAGTTTGTAAGACTGGAGGAAAATGGCCCTGAGATAAAAGAGAATTCTGACTTGTTCAGATATTACTATTACCTGAAAAACTTTCCTTTAATTATATATCATAAACTGTAGTAATCATTGCTATTTCAAGGAAAATAAAAGACACACCTGAGTCTGTAAGCTTAATTTTAAATAAATAAAGAGGTGTTTCCTTCTAGACTGGATGGATGTTGTCTGACATTTAGTGGAAGTGTTGTCTTAGTTTTCAGTGGAATCTGCCTTCAGCTACAAACTTGTGCTTGTACCAGGTTTGCTGAAGCGTGGAGGAAAATGAAAAGCTTGTCTCCTATCGTTTCTTTAGGTGTTCCTCTATTTCTGCCAGGTTGGAAAGAATTGGTAACTTGTCTAAAAATTTAATTCTTTCTTTATTTGTGGACTTTTTCATCTTTACCTACATGTTTGCATGGTGAGCAAGTCACAACAACACATGGTATCAGTACCTGATAGCTTAATTGCTACTTGATAAGAAGCGAGTAGTGATGTCACAGAATTTAGAAGAGGGTACAGACAGTTCTCTGCTATAAATGGAGTAAAGAGATTCCTCTGGATCTTAAGAAATTTTGGGGTAAGGAGGAAAAAAAAGTGAGAATACAGAGGGGGAGAAGTCTGGCTGGGATGAAGAGTGAATATTCTTGGAGTTTGTGGCTGTCAACTTGTAAAACATGAAACAAATTTAGGGTTTTCTGGAGGAAACCCATTAAACTTGGGCATATACATAGCAAGATCTGACCACTCAAATTGTGTTACCCCATCTCCCTAAAATGGATGGATCCAGCAGTCCCTGGTACCAGCAGTCCTCTTCTGTTAAGCAGGCAGCTGTGGAGGTCATTAAAAAGCATCTTCCATGTCCAGCTCATCTCACCAGCTCTTACAAAGGGGAACTGCATACTGTAAACCATCCTTTTAGCTCAGCTATGCATGTCCAAAACCGGTGGACCCATCTTTGAATGTTACTTTGATTCTTTTTAACTCCTGTGGGGAGGTGTAGAAAGAAAAATAAGTGTGTTTGGGTTTTTTATTTGCTGTGTATTTGATATCAGATGCTATTTTCTAAGTAATATAGCTTAATGGAATGGTGTTAACAGAATCCGTACTATTATGAAAACTTAGGCCTCTAGAAGGCAGTTGCTTTAAAAGTGGTGGAACGCAAGCATGTGTCATGATCTCAGTTAATGTGCTAAAATACTACTTCATTTAACCAATCCTCACGGATGACATACGGAAGTAATAGAAACTAGCTGCAATTACTAAACAAGAGGAGGTGCTGGGGAGCAAGACTAAAATACTATTCACAGAAATGTCAAATGTCTACTTTGTGTGTAGTTTTCATGGTTTTCAGATCTTTACAACAGCTTCATGTTCTCTTGTGCTTTGCAAAAACTTGTGCAGTAGTAGCTACTATTCCTTGTAGCATTGGCTACTTTACATAGTCACAAATCTTAAGTTGTTGGTATTCAAATACGAATGTGGTTCTAGTGCTTCTATCATTATTTTTCTGATTTTTGTGTCCTAAAGTACACTTTGTAACAGTAATATACTGTTTTAACGGTTTCCCATTGTGGACACTTGTTCATTTGTGTCTCATTATCCTCTTTGAACTGTAGGTGCACTGTCAAAATTCTTTGTTTTACAAGACTTCTGCTAAATAATAATTGTGTAATCAGGTATTTTTGGCTCTTGCAGAATACCAGTTATCCCCTCGTTATGCAGTGGAGTTTTACACATAGTTTTTTCCTTTGCCATTTTGGGTTCTAGCCCTTTTGCTTGGTAGTTCAAGTTTATGTAAGTAAAATTTTATGTTGGTTTGGTTGGGTTTTTTGTTTGAGTGGGAGTGTCCTATTCAGGTTTTTCTGCAAAGTGCAAAGCTCTTCAGTAAATCGATGTGGTACCAGCATGCTAAATGTAGCAGTATTTGTCTATAGTTCCTCCTGGAAATCCATGTCTTTTTTTGCTAAGCTACTCATAAAATAAACTTCCTAGACATAGTAGCCACGTGTGGTTGCTGTTACCTCCTGTCTTTACTGTGAGGGATACCTCTTGCCTCTATCTTAAAGGAGAAAATCTGCAATGTTTTGCCTTCTGTGAGCATAATAGTTTGATGTATATTCTGATTTGCTGGTACGATTTTGAGAGGAGAAAAGTAACAGTCATGCAAGGCAGAGCCGGATGTAGTATCTGTTATTATGGCAAAACATATATAGTTTCCTTTTCCTAAAAATTAATAGGATATATTGTCATGTTTCATTGATGTAAATTGTCTTCTTTAGTACTCATGCTATATTTGCATGTCCTTCTGTTCTAGATAAGTCATTAATGTTTTGTGCCACTGGCAGTCATTCTCTAAACTTTTAGAAACAAAGGGATATATAGCATCAGCAGTGAAGGGATATGTTCATGTGATACTGGTTAAATCATTTATTTTTTTCTAGATTGAGTCAATACTCAAGAAATGTTATCTGCAAGTAAAGCAGACCAGCTCAGTGATCTGGTATTACCTTTTGGTATTCTGGGTATGCACATACTCAAGAGCACTTCCCTAGCTGGGAATTGTAAAATCTTCTGCTAAGCTGTTTGGACAATAAGAACCATAAAAAGCCAAGTGTAATTCATGTATGTTCTTTGAGTGAGGCTGCAGACACACAAGTATATTGCACCAGAAGTTGGAGGGATTAAAGTACACGTGTAAAGTGACAGTCAAAGGTAAAGAGCCTTGATCCGTGACCAGTTCACCAGTTCTGATTTGGAGATCAGCCTGGAGTTGTTACTTTGCGTGCCAGCAAAGATAGTTTAATTTCATGGCAAAGTGTGTCACGATTTTTCAGAACGCCTTTTTCTTCTCAGCCTTGTCAGAAGTGTTTAAATAGCAGTTGTGCATAGTGACAACTCTTACTTCAAAGTATCATGAATTCCCATAAATTAACCCGTATTATATTTATAAAGTTGTATTTTATTGAAATTGCTATGCTTTGAAATATGGTATTAAATAAAAGAAAGGAACACAGAATAATTGAGGTTGAAAGGGACCTCTGGATGTCATCTTAGCCACCACCCCCTGCTCAAGGAGGACTATATCCAGGAGGCTTTTGAGTATCTCTGAAGGATGAAGATACCACAACCGCAACTTGTGCCAGTGCTCAGGCACCCAAACAGTGAAAAAGTCATTCCTGATGTTAAAATGTATTTCTGTATGTTGATAAGATACCTCTGAGTCTTTCCCAGGCTGAACAGTTCCAGTTTTCTCAGCCTTCCCTCATGACACATGCTCCAGTCCCATAGCCATCTTACTGGCCTTTGCTGGACTCTGCCAGTAGCTCCTTATCACTTTTGTTTTGGGTGCTCAGCACTGGATGTGGCTATCCAGGTATGCCCTCACCGTGCTGAGCAGAGTGCTCCCTTGACCTCATGGCAGTGCTTCTCCCAAGGCCAGGACACCGCTGGCATCCACTGTCTCAAGGGCACATTGCCAGCTTTCTGTGAATCTGGTGTCCACGTGAAACCCAGGGTCTCTTTCTGCAAATCTGCTTTCCAGCTTTGAAAGAAACCATAATGTCAGATATTTTTGCTGAAGCTAAGAGGGTCTGTTTCTCATATAGTTCAGGTTATAATTCCCATTGAAGATCCAGGTTTCTCGATGATGATGATGGTATTAAGCTTTATAGTACTAAAAGCAATTTGCAGTTACAGTTCAATTGTATTAACAAACATTTCTGAGATCATTGTTACTGTTTCTCAGTCCTATATTAAAATAGTAATGTGCAGGATGCAATACAAATAAAAGAATGGTAATGCTTAATATGAATCTAGGAGAGGGAAGACTTGTATACTGTTGGAACTGGGTTCAAATAAATGTAATGCGACAATAAATAAATGTAATTCAACAAGCATGGCAGGGGGGTTGGATCTTAAGATCCTTTCCAATCCAAGCCATTCTATGATTCTGTAAGATAGCTGCTTTTGGTTTTTTTCTTTTCCTCCTTCAACATCTCTTCCCCTTTTTCTTCGGGAAAAATATTTTGGCAGAAAATTTTTAACCTTCATTCTCTTTTGGAACACTGATGGAAGAAAAGACAAATGTAATAATGTTCGGTATCTTGAATTGGCTTGGTATTACACATAAGAAATGCCAAAAATTGTCAAAATAATTTCTTTTTTTATAAAAAAGAAAAAAAAAATTCGTGATGAAATTACAATTGTGTTCCTTCCCCCAGCCACCAAACGCAAGATCAGTTGCTGAGCTGAAGTTCCCAGCCTGTCAAGATCAGTGGCTTGCTTCCTTGGCTTGAACAACAGTTTGGTCATCCAGATCATAAGTCATTTTGGGCCCAAGAGCATTATACTCGTATAAACAAGTTTTTGGAGGGAGGAGAGTGCCTTTGAAGCCTGTGGTCAGATTTTAATGCTTGATGCTCTTAAAATAAAGTTGATGGCAGGCAAGGACTGTAAGTCTTGTATCTTCCCTGTCCAAGCCCTTTATGTCTGCCCCTGAATGCTTTCTCGGGCTTCTTAGCTCACCCCACTCCAGCTTTTGATTTTCTGGAACAAGAATCATCTTCATTTGCTAATACTTCTAGAATGAAACTGGGGACAATATGTTAAACTTACCTTAAGATGACTTCTGCCTCAAGTTTCCAGTTGCCACAACCAAAATCAGGGGGTCTCAGGAACGATTGTATATAATGCGACAGGTTTGGGCCTGCTGTTGCAGTGCTGCTCTTCATGGTATGTTTCGCATGCTTGTGGTAGTAATAGAGCAATGCTCAACTGATTGCCCAGTTTGGTTGGTTTTCTTTTGTTTAGTTGTTCCTGATAGAGCTGCTAAACGTGCAAGAGTAGGTAGAAATACTACATTGTAGGTGTGGTGCTGGAAAACACTGGGGCCTTGTGTGGCCTTTTCCCACAGCTAAGCTACATCAGCAGTTCAGCATTTTGTTACAAAATTCCCAAATGTGGATGGGGGCTGAAACGCTTAGAGATACAAGCATTTCGGTAGCACCACGGATGTGCCAGGCAGGTGCTGTTTTGTTTGCAGAGGATTTTGGAAATGGAAATCACTCATAAGTTCTTCTGCTGATTTGTGGCTAATTGCAAGCCAGCTTGTATTGTTACTAAAAATAACTATTGTTGCCAATTTTGAGTCCCTGTAAAATCTAAAAAATAACCACAACACAAAACTAAGCAATCTCTTCATAATCTTTGGCATTGTTACAGGTACAGTAGTGAATTTTTCTGGTTAATTTACAGGGTGGTTCTCTGAAAAAGCTGTTTCCATTTAAGAGGTTATTCATTAGGTATTACCTGTTGGGGAGTTTTATTTTGGCTGCTGCACTAATGCAGTGGATTTGACAGTAGTTTCTAGAATATTTGAAAGGGTAAATCTTGTTTAACAACAGTTTAGAAAACATGGAAGCAACACACAAGAATGTTAAGTAAACCAGACTAGGTGGCTCTGTATAGGGAAGTGGGGGAAAAAACCCAATACTGACAAAAATCTTATGGCAGATGGAAGTAACAAAGCTATTGAGGTATGATATGTATCCTCCACCTTAGCTTCTCCTTAGCAATCCTTGAGCAGAAAATGGATATGGAGTGTAAACTTTCATTTAAAAAAAAAAAAAAAAGTTATTCTGTTATAGTTCAAGTTTTTTCATGTAGCCTGAGTGAAGTTCTGTGATTCTGTAAGTCCTGCGATATCCCTAAATGATGTTTAACTGAACTGCTCCTACAGTCTGTTGGTATGCAAGAGATCACTAATACTAAGATTTATGACCAAATTTATAGAATGAATAACTTTTAAGCTGAATTGTTGGTTCACTTGAGTGGAGAATAGCAAAGAGTGTAGGTTTAACTAGTTGGTGCATCCCGTTTCTGTTTCACAGGAAAGTCCCAGTGTGCTCAGTTTCTGTAAGAAGAGGCCTCTTCACCTGAGACATACGAGATAAAACACTATCTGTCTGAAGTGTACAACTACAGCCTGAACTTATCTCTAACTGAAATACAGTAATAGAGACCAATTTTCAGTAATATTATTAAGCACCAAGATATAGCCATTTTTATTTGCAGCTCTTAGAATTGATAGATGCATACAATGAAGGATTGGAATTTTCTTGATTATATTTATCTGCTGTGTGGGAGAAGTTACTAAAAGATGTTTGTACAGAAATGGTGAGAAACATTGACTGAACTGTCATTTTAACTATGAGGTTTAGGGGGAGGAGGAGGAGGCTGATTTTTTGCTTGGAGGGAGCAAACAAAGTCTCTGCAAACAAATTCACTTGCCTATAAACTAAAATTAGATAGTCTTGTTTTATTTCCCATTTTGCAAGCCATTATGCATTTGAGCTGTAGATGCTTGCAGCAAAATTCTCTTATATTTATATCTATATGTGAATCATATGTGTGAATCATGTGTGTGAGAATGCAATATATTAAGTACGCAACCTTCAGTTATTTTGGGACATTTTGGAAAATAAAAAAAAAGCAAGAAGTGATCACTTTAAAATACAACAATTGGATGAATGGTTATATCGCAAATAATTTTGTCCAGAAGGAACAACTTTTTTGTTGTCTAATGTTTCCTGTTCAGTCCATAAATTTGATATTACTCATGCTAAGTGGCATAAATACTTAAGCCCTCAATCAGCAGTGTGTTGCAGAAGATACTGTGAAGCTCATTTCTTTCAAAGTGTTGGAATCTTCATTCATGGACTGTTGCATTCATGCAGTAAACCATACTTTGAAAGTAGGATCTTGTACCGTCCTTGGTAAGTCATGGGACTTTCCAGCTGATGTAGCAGCAAATTCATAACCAAAGCTAAAATGTGTCATTATTTTAAAAGAAATAAAACCTGAGAGTGTCACCAAAACCTTTTTGTAAGACTCTGGAAAAGGAATTTGGCTTTTAATAAATGAAATAATAACCATTTTGTTTATTTTATAAAAACATTAAGTCATGGAAAAAGCTGTTAAATTGTAAAATGCAAATAATTTTCCACACACTGCAAATACAGGAGAGAATGAGCTAGTAGATACTGCAAATAGTAAGTTTTAAGTAGCCATAACTGGTTTTGTTGTCAAACCCCACAGTGTGTATGTCCTGACCTACCCTTGCAAAGGACGGGTTATGTGTGTGGGGAAGAGGTACAGAGGAATGAAGGGAAGCAGGGTTTCTGGCTAGAAGCCCGTTCTTGTTTAGATTTCAGTGGCAGAAGGCCTGACCTCTTTCTGCTTTCTTGTTCTCTTTTCTGTGCAATTTCATGGTGGCTGACTGGCTTCATGATTAGTCTAAAATAAATCAAGAGTTGTTTCTTACTCTCTTCCCACCCCTGACCCTCTAGCTAGATCACTGACTGTAAAGATTTTGACAAATATGATTTTGACTCTGAGGAACTACATTGTCTGGTTAAGTTTTTTTTAAAACAAATTGCATGTAAGCCCCAAGAAGTCCTAATGAAGGCATAAAACTACAGAGGAACATTTTTTTAGTGGGTTGTCTTAGACTGGTTTCTTTTAGGTGGCTGTTACGGAAGGATTAATCCTCCACAATGTGATCATGATCTTGGTTGTGGGTTTATAATTTTTTATTGTTATTGTTTTGGTTTTCTATTTAAGTACATTTAGCTGGGTTTTGTTTATGGAAAACTAATTTCTTCTTTTGCATCTCTTCCAGTAATAGTTATGCACGAGTGCGAGCTGTGGTGATGACCCGGGATGACTCAAGTGGTGGATGGTTACCACTTGGAGGGGGTGGACTAAGCTGTGTCACAGTCTTCAAAGTCATTCCCCAGGAAGAGAATAGCTGTGCTGATTTTCTTATCCATGGAGAACGACTCAGGGATAAAACGGTAACAATTTACATCTGTTTAATGTTCCTATTAAAACCACATAGGACCTAAGAGTAGATGTTTGTTTATTGTTGCTTGTAGGCTAGAAAGTAAATTTATAGTCTCAGCCTCATGCTGTTGCTTAGCTTTTGTCCATATCAATGATTATATACCTAAAGAGCCATTTATTTGTTTTAGGTGTAATACCATGCATTTCTAGAATTAAGCACATTGATCTTTTAGAAACTTTAGAAGATACTTTTTGTTCATTGCAAATTTCCATCTGTTTGGGGAAAGAGTTTGCTATTCAGGTGTTTTTTCTAATCAAGGGTTAAAGTTAAAACTACTTATTAACCTGTTTATACACCAATGATATTGTGTATAATAGGAGTGTTGGAAAATTAGAACTTGTTAAAAACACAAGTCTAGAGGAATTCCTTTACTGAGGAACTGATTCAGTTGTGGAATTTGCCTATGGCAAAATGTAGCCGTTGTACATGAAAACAACTTTTGTATTGGATGAAAGCATGAAGCTTACAAGGCCCAAGAATTGATCTGGTTTGATGAACAGCAGACAGTACTCATTTATCAGCTACATTAAATTAAGTACCAGAAACTTGCCTTAAATAGCCTCACAAAAGGAAAACTGGGGTAGGATCTCAGCCATTTCTACATGCAGACCTATAGAAGATGTTAACGTTGCTTGGCTACTTATGTGCTAAATAGGTTTCTGATGGGGGCGGTGTCTTACTGTGGAAACAGAAGTGAGGAAAGCACAAAACCTCCATCTTAGTGACTTCTATGAAGAACTTACTCTTTGCTGCCAATAATCTATGATTCCTGTATAAGCTTAAAGGTAGAACTGCTTCTTAGACTGTACTGGTGATTCTTTCTCAACTATACCAGTTTGTTTCTTGAGGCAGCACTGCTGAATTTTCTGCCTTACTGTGGCTGTTGTAGGAAGAGAGCATATAAATAGAAATTCTGCTGACTCAGTTGTTTCAGGGAGGCGTAGTGCTGTTAGCAGAGTACCCTGTGTTCCTGCACAACTATGTGCACCTGCAGTTCCTTCCTCACTTCGCAGTAGTTCCCTTTAGAACTTTTTTTAGCCTTATTGAGGCTGGTTTTGAGGAGCTTAATTGCATTTAGAGATACTTGACAGTTTTCTCTTAATTTTTAATACTTTTGACATTCACAGCTTGCCTTCAGAATCTGAGGGTAATAAAATGCTCGGAACTGAAAGCTGGTTTAATGTTTCTCCCTCATGCATATGAAAATGTCGTAGCCATCAGCATCCTGATCTGCTTGCACTCACTCTCCTGCTTCCCCTAGGCGAGCCTTGTTTTTGTTTCCACTGCTGGTAGTAGGCTTTAAATGTCTCTGCTCCTCTTCCTGTCCAAAATTGAGCTCAGGTTAGTATGAATGCTTTCCAAACATTGTCCTGAACAGTTGGTTTGGGTGCTTGGTTTTTCTTTTTTCTTTTTTCTTTTTTTTTGTTGGTTTGGGTTTTTTTGTGTGTCCCCCATCCTTTGTCCATCTGTCCTCCCCCCTGCTGCCCACAGATGTGACTAACTAGTCTGTCACTGTGGATTTTCATCTTGCAGCAGTTTTAGGAAGTTGCTGTTGGAAGTCAGTTCCTCAAAAACATAGGATAAAAGATGGAAGAAATGCAACTAAGAAGAACACCTATCCAGTGTATATTGAATAAAGTTCAGGGAACTAACAAATTCACATTAAGGCTATGGGGAGGAATACTGTAGAGCAAGTGATGCTTGGTAATGGAGTAAAATGAAGCTATATGTGTGTGTATTTCCTCAGACTTCAAATAATGCATTTATAAGCAACAGCTAGTGCGTAACAAATTAACAACAGTTGCACAGTATGCAACAATACCTCTGTTGGCATGAAAGAAACAAGATCCTACACCAAGGTATGTGAGGATCTTGTTGGGTGATAACACTTTCAGAAGGACTGGAAGTCAAGAAGTGGAAGAGAAATTCTGTTGGTTGTTGATCCAGTCACTGTTTTGATTTTCAGTATAATTAATGCTTTTTCCGAAGACATTCCTTTGGATTCACTGTTCAAGCACACATTTAAACCTTTTCTTTAATGAAGCAAAACAACTGGGTTTTTAGTCAAAATAGAGTTGACAGGTGACTATTATATTTCATAACACAAAGAAAAGACCAAGAAAAATAACACCAAGAAGTTGAAATGCAATTAACACTTTCAACAGAAAGGGTGAAGAAGGCTGTGTTCTCAAAGAGGAGTTACTTCAGTGACACAAAACACTTTCTTCTTTTTTTTCTGTAAAAATAAAGTAAAAGTTGAAGTTGTTCTGGGTTCATCATGTTCACTGTTGAGTAGGGACTAGGTATTTTGATCATCTGATTTTGAAGAAGAGTTATACTGAGTCAGCTGTTTCCATGCTCCAACATCACTCTAATCTCATTTTAGAATGGCCTTAGTGTGTAAATCTGTATATCTGAATAATCTTTGAGGTTAGTTGTACTTGGTTTACTTGGTTGCTCTGCCATTATATTTGCAAAGAGAAAGTGGCAGTATTGTTTTAAAAAAGCTCATCAACCATAAATCATTTTGAACATTTCCGTTATTCAGACTTTGAGCAGGTGTCCTCAGGAATGCTTAAGCTGTTGTAGTATCCAGAAGTCATTACAGCTCAGTCAGCTGGATCACAATTTCCAAGCCACTCACTTTTTTGCAGACTACACACAGCCATTTCTGAAAATACTCCTATGGATTAAAAAAGAAAGTATTCTTTAAAAATGAAATCTTCCCTCTCTCTACACACCTCTCCCTCCCCCATTGTACATTGTTAAAATACCTTTGTAACTAGATCATATTTTTATTTCCTCCGGCCCATAAGTTGTTCTTTTCTGAACTGGCTCAGCTTCCAGAAAAGGTTTAGAAATTCCCCTATTCTAGAAAGCCTATAGCATGAAATTTGGAGCATTTTTCTGGGACACAGGGAAGTGTGGGGTTTGAAATACCTCAGGTTAGAGAGCAACTGTTATTCAGATAATTACTTCTACCTAAGATATATGGGAATCATAACGCCAGTATGATTGTTGTTGTCAGCCTGTGTGTCAGTAGAAAGGTAGACTTTATTCCAAAGAAACTTGAAATCCATAGGTGTGGTATTGATGGCGGTATCTTCCAGGTGCCTCTTTAATAGTTATAATAAAAAATAATTAGATATCTTTTATCTCTTCTCTTACTGTTGCTTGTAAACTAGCTTTAGTTGCTGCTTTTCCAAGTACTGCTTCTGACACTGCATTGCAATTCCATTCCAGTGTGTTGGATCTCTCCATATATTTTATAGGTTATGTAGGCATTTAATAATAATTAATTAAAGACACTAGATCTCAGTCAGTAACTTGGCTCTGTAAATTAAATACTTTGGGACTGACCATCAAAATATCGAAGTTCCTTGTTGGGGGTGGAGTGGTGATGCGGGCAGTGGATGTGGAGGAGGGTGAGAGTTTCTTGTTGTTTCTTTATATACCCAAGAGTTAAATTGCTGTCAGCTGTTTTATGAGCTACTTTCAGTCTACATGTAGAAGTTCCAAAGTTTTTGTGCAGTACCAAGCTAACTTAAAACATGTCATGGGGTTCACAAAAAGGATCCTAGTTATCTGAGAAAAAAAATCAAAGTGGTGACACCACTGAATTAATTTACGAAAGGGAATGCTCCACAGTAGTTTGCTCAGGTTGTTTAGATCTGACTTGGAATGTAAGGGTATTTCTTGAAGACTGACATAATTACATGTTTCTTCCTTTATTATACTCACCTTCCTAGATCTGGCTCCAGCCAGTCTGCTTGGAGCAACTGCACTCCCTCCTAACCTGGTCAGGTCTGCTGCTCTCTTTTACTGTGTTTACAGTAGCTCTCTTCTGTCTTAATAGTATTAGTGTTAAACATACATTAGGCTCAGCCTCACAGTTTTTTAGGGTTTGGTGAGTTTTACATTCTGGAGTGAAAAGTCTGATGTTTACTTAAAGGTCTTCATTTCTTGAATGAGAAGTCTAACAGACTTTTCTGCTTGATTTCTTTTTTTTTCTTTTTTTTTTTTTTTTTTTTATTCTCCAGTCCTTTGCCATGCAAGTGTTTAGGGAAAGAAAACAAGAAGTGAGTGGTATCTTTTGGGTCATGAGTTGGGAGTGACAAAGTTTACAACCTTTCTTGTGAAGAAGAGGTACTTGTATAAAAGGGAAGATACAAAGCTGAAACTGAATATAGATACTGCTCTGTTCTAAAAATCTACTGTTCAGAAACTTAATCATTTACTTTTTAATTAGCTTTAAAGATTGAGAAAAGATTGGTTCTCATGAGAGGTAGTACAGCCCTTACATTATCTTTCTTTTTGAATTAGGATTAAAAAAAGCACACACAAGATTATAATCATATCACTGGGGCCACATGGTCTATAGCATGAATATACTCGGGTCATGCTGCTTGGTCCCAAGACTAGAGAAAAGCCTTTGATAATGTTCAGTAGAAAAGGCATTGAGAAATTTCACCAAACCTATGCGGTTACATGTTTGTAGATTGGGGCTGGGAATGAAAAATGGGGAAAATACCTACGTGTAATACTGTATTTAAGCTGTTGAAAGTACAGCTAGAAACTGGAAAAATGGTATCCAGAATCTAGAAATGTTCGATTAGGGGGTCTGATATCAAAATGGAATTTTATCTGAAATGCTTGTTTCTGAAATAAGCCCTAGATAATGATGCTAATATTTTTGCTCATTTTTGTTAAAAAGTATTTGGGTTTGAAATGTTGAGGTTTAAAATTTCTCACTTTAGAGATTCAACTTGTCTACACAAGACAAATAATATCTTTAAAGAATACAGCTTGTAGAAGTGTATCAAGCAAGTATTTTTATGGTTAGCTGTGAACTTGTTAGTGTTGTACTTAATGACATACGGATATTAAAGGGTTTTTTTTATTTTTTTTTTTTTGGTCATTGAATAGTAGTAGGTAGACATAGCCCTGTTTATGCTCTGAGAATTTAGATCTTGATCATGTGGATCTGGAGCTCTTCTGGTTTGAGTCTGAGAACTGCAACATTTCCCATTACATGCTAAGGTGGCTGCTTCGTATTGGTGTTGAAGTCTTATATTAAGCTTCTAAATAAAGAAAACCTTCAGAACAGTAACCCATGTCTATTAAAAAAAAACCTGTTTTGTTAGACCAGTCAGTCTCACATCTGTGCCTGGCAAAATCTTGGAGCAGATTCTCCTGGAAGCCATGCTAAGGCACATTGAAAACAACAAGGTGCTTGGTGACAGCCAGCATGGCTTCACTAAGGGGAAATCCTGCCTGACCAATTTGGTGGCCTTCTATGATGAGAATACGGAACTGATGGACAAGAGTAGAGCAGTTGACGTCATCTACCTGGACTTGTGCAAAGTGTTCAACACTGTCCCACACGACATCCTTCTCTCTAAATTGGAGAGACATCAATTTGATAGGTGGACCACTGGGTGGATAAAGAACTGGCTGGATGGCCGCAGGCAAATAGTTGTGGTCAATGGCTCAGTGTCCAGCTGGAGACCAGTAACGAGTGGCGTCCCTCAGGGATCGGTGTTGGGACTGGTCTTGTTTAACATCTTTGTTGCTGACATGGACAGTGAGATTGAGTGCGCCCTCAGCAAGTTTGCCGATGACACCAAGCTCTGTGGTTCGGTTGATAGCTTGGAGGGAAGGAATGCCATCCAGAGGGACCTTGACACGCTTGTGAGGTGGGCTGCTGCCAACCTCATGAGGTTTAACCATGCCAAGTGCAAGGTCCTACACCTGGGTGGGAGCAATCCCAGGCACAGCTACAGGTTGGGCAGAGAAGAGATTCAGAGCAGCCCTGTGGAGAAGGACTTGGGGGTGTTGGTTGTTGAGAAAATGAACATGAGCCGGTTTCAGTGTGCGCTCACAGCCCAGAAAGCCAATCATATCCTGGGCTGCATCAAAAGGAGCGTGACCAGCAGGTCAAAGGAGGTGATCCTGCCCCTCTACTCTGCTCTTGTGAGACCTCACTTGGAGTATTGTGCACAGTTCTGGTGTCCTCAACATAAAAAGGACATGGAACTGTTGGAACAAGTCCAGAGGAGGGCCACGAGGATGATCAGGGGACTGGAGCACCTCCCGTATGAAGATAGGCTGAGAAAGTTGGAGCTGTTGAGCCTGGAGAAGAGAAGGCTGAGTGGAGACCTCATAGCAGCCTTCCAGTATCTGAAGGGGTCCTATAAGGGTGCTGAGGAGGGACTCTTCATGAGAGACTGTACTGGTAGGACAAGGGGTAATGGGTTAAAACTTAAACAGGGGAAGTTTAGATTGGATATAAGGAAGAAGTTCTTTACTGTAAGGGTGGTGAGGCACTGGAATGGGTTGCCCAGGGAAGTTGTGTATGCTCCACCCCCATGATGGTGTTCAGCGCCAGGTTGGACAGAGCCTTGGGTGAGATGGTTTAGTGTGAGGTGTCCCTGGGTTTTTGTTGTGCTTATCACTGGAGATCTTAGGGAAGGTCTACCTAAAAAAGGGTTTCAGAAGGCAGTTTTTTGATAGCTGTGTGGGAGAGTATTATGCCATCTTCACATATGTAGAGAGTTCAGACCATAGGAAAGTACAGTAAAAATATGTGGAGTTTTGGATGTTTTGAAGACATGAAAACAGTAAGTTGTATTGCTAAAGGCTTGGTTTCCAGTTCCAGGCTTTGGAGATAGATGTATTAGGGCACTTCCTCCCCAGTTCTGCTGGTTGTTTACATGCTTCAGCGTGAAGAAGCCTTTGATGACATTGTTTAACAGGGGAAAAAAAAATACATTGTGAAGTGTAAAAGTGTTCTGGTGATGTGGTAATGTTTTAGGAGATCGTTGGGGCTTTTTTTTGATTGGTTTAGGGTTTTTATATTTCTGTGTGCAACAAAAACTATGGAAGGCAGGGATTTTATAGATTACTGTGCCACTGCTAATTTCGACCCACATCTATTGAGTTTTCTCTCAGGTTGGGTAGGCATAAAGTCTCACCTATATGGTTTCTTATATTTCATAACACATACAATTTTGATGCAACTAATTTTTCCCCTTTCAGTGCCATTAACCACTTGCCTCATGTGTTAGCTGGTCTATTTTCATACAGCTTTAAATCTGAAAAATAAGTATTGTGCTGTTAAACTCGTTGTTTCCTCAAATCAGTCTGAAAATAACTGGTGTTTGATAAGATGTTTGCTTGTTCTGTTAATGATTGAATAATTGTTTTGTTAATGATTGGTTTCATTTGTTTTATGAAATATTGTGAGGTTTGGAGGTTGGGGGGGTGTTTGAAGGTTGAGATGGTAGAAGTGTTTTTTGGGTTAGGGGTTTGGTTTGGGGGGTTTCTGCTTTGTTTTGGATTTCTTTGAAAATTATAGCTTTGACTCAATAAAGTATTAATCCAGTAGTTTATCTCCAGTGGTACGTTATCTTTTAAAAATGCTTGTCATTCAGGTTTGAATTTTCAGTATGAAATAATCTGGATTAACTCCTTTGGGAGCAAGTATTCACTAGGATGCTGTGAAATGCAGTACTTCTTGTTGATGTTTTGGGTGAAATTGCACACAAAATATAGTGTGAAAAAGCTGGTGTTAAATATAGTAGAGATCCCCCAAAAGTACTCGCAGACCTAGAAAATGAAGTGGTTTGAGAAACCTTCAAATTTTAACTCCTCATTTTAGGAGCAAACAAGTTTAAAAGCATCAAAAGGGACAAAGAATGATCATTTAATACACCTTAGAACTGCAGAACTATACTATCTTCTTTTTTTTTTTTTTTTTAAAATCCTGCAGCACCTTTTCCTGCACACCTGCAGCAAATAATTAAGATTCTTTCCTGTGCTTCCTTGTAGACAGGTGTACCTACATTTTGTTGACCATTTAGGGAATCAGAGTGGAGTAACAAAAATTATTTCTGGGCATATAAACTGGAAGAGTTTATATGTGCAGAAATAATGTCATCCTTCTAGTGACAGAGCTAAAAGGCAGTAAAACTCAAGATGATTAATGATGGGGTGTAGGGTAATGAAGAGCAAGAGGAAGAAAAATCCACAACCGTTTTCCTATACAATCGATAAGGAAAGGAGAGAAAGAACACAAAGGATTTGCAAGAATAATCTAAGTTCAGACATATATTTCTTTCAAAATTTGGAGGTTAACTGTTATAATTAACCTCATTTTTTCCACATGCTGTAAGAAATTTTGTATTTTTTCTCTCAAAGCTGCATACATAACAATTAAATATTTAATTCTGGAAATACATTAATGTTAAAATGATATTATAATTCCTCAATCATCTCTCAGTAGGGGTTTTAGAATCTAGTAGTAATACAGCAATGCGGGTTGTCTTGCTGTGCCATTTATTATACCTAGTGCAACAGGAAAATATCAGTGCATGTCCCTCTGTAATTTCTTGTTCACCTTGGATTGTTTTTAATCAAGAAACATTCAATGTAACAATGTTGCATAACATAAATTTTGCAGATAAGTGAATTATGCAGATATTTCTAAAAACAGGCAATTTAGAGTGGGGGAATGATGTTGAAGGCTGCAACTTTGCTTCATAACTGAATGTGCATGTATATGTTTTTGTTGCCAAATAATTCTGTTAATTATTCCTAATTACTGTTTTCATTATAGTTGAGCACGAGCCATAAATACATTTGTGTCTAGGTACAGGCAGTAATAGGTTCAAAAAGATTTTAGTTCTGATTAATTTCAGTTTTTAAAATGATTCTCCTGTCTGGTAGCCTTTCTGGGAGACAACTGATGTGGCCTGAAAGCAGCATTAAGTTAGTCTAGTGCTTAAAAGTTTGATAGAATAAGTATACAAATGAGATAACCAGTGATAAACTAATACTTGATATCAGCACGGTAATGTTTTTTGAAGTGTGGCCTATTTCATTTGCTGAATATCTAGCAAGTCTATACTGACAGAAGTGCTCGCTGTAGGGATCATGTATTTTTGAGGCTGGGAAGATTTACTCTGTATAAAAATAGTGTCCTTAACCCATACCACCTATGAGTAACACTTAGTGAATAATTTGACCATAATGGAAAATAGGTTAAAATTACATCCTTGTAACAGGAAGAAATTTGAACTAGAGGCCCTTACCCACTCTTATGATGTATGTTTTCTGGTAACTCACAAAGACTAAATTTTGTTCTCAAATTTGATATATTGGTCAGTGGTATCTTTTCTTTCTGTCTTCTTTCTGGAAGGTGGTCTTGGAATGCACATTAAAGAAGGACCTTGTTTACAACAAAGTTACTCCTACTTTTTACCACTGGAAGATTGATGACAAAAAGTTTGGCCTCACATTTCAGAGTCCTGCTGATGCAAGAGCATTTGATAGAGGTATTCGGAGAGCAGTAGAGGATATTTCTCAAGGTACATATTTCAGATGAAGGGTGGGGGGGAGGGTATCGCGACTGTTTAGTAAATAAGTCAAAGCACTTTGCTTAACATTAATGCTGGCAATATTTAAGGATGTGAATTGATTTATAGCGTATTGAGATTTTAACAGGTTTTTAATAGTACTTCCGGCATTTCTAAAGTGCCATTGATCTAAGTGTCTTAAGCTGTTTCACAGACACTAATGAGGTAATTTCTCAAAATATCCTGTCATAATAAAGCATTGCCTCTATTTTTTTAGTGATGAAGAAATGGGGGAAGCTAGAGTGTTACTTGCCTTACTTGGATCTTTCTAGAAGCTTGTAACAGCCTCTTACGTTCTTAAAGGATAAACTGTTAAGACTCCTTGAGTTCTCTTTTTATCTGCATGTGCTTTCATTTAATGGTTCTATTTGTTTACTAACAGCTGACAGAGTAGTTCTGAGAAGAGGTTTAGATGGGACAGCAGAAAAATTTAATAGCAATATGGCTAACTGAAAACTAGTGAGCAAACTGAAGAACATCAAGCTTAGATTTTGAACTGAAAGTATGGTAAATGTGCTCCTGCACAGGGAGAGGCCAGGAGGGAAGAGAACTGTTGTTTATTGAATAGAAAGAACATCTCTTTCAAGCTTGTGAAAAGTGACTTAAAGGGAGAAATTCAAACAAAATATTCTGAGCTATTGATGTACTGTAAACTTAGGTATTTAATGTGTGTTATTATACTAGCAAAGGGAGAAACATTTCTGAAGGGAAATCCTTTTTGACATACTAGAATGACTTACTTCTTTTGAATTGTGCCGATATTACCCATGTCCCTGCAGGAGAAATAACTGGAGAACTTATGAATCCTTTCTTCACTTAGGGTCTCACAGTTCCAATTTCTGCTGATTTATATCAAAATACACCATAGTGAGCATTTATACCAACCAAAAGTATCTGCCTCTAATTTTCAAAATGTTATATTAGCAAGAATATATTCCCTTGCTTCTGACTTCTGATAACACTTTGAAAACGCTTTTACAAGAAAGGTGTCAACAAGACAGAGGAGTGTGGCTAGGAGTACTCAGTGTATAAAATGCAGAATGTGTAAATGAATGGTACTTATTAAAAGAAACTTGAAATACACTGGTTAAAAAAGCCAGCATATTTGTATTAACACAGCCAAATACTGAAGGGTTGTGCGGACTACTGGAAGCAGTAAACTGTAAATAAAAAGAAAATAACCTTGTCTTTTTACTTTTTCTGTAGGTTATCCACCCTCCCAAAATGATGTTGAAGTGGCAGAAGACTGCTTTCAGGTGAGCATTCAAATTTTTAAATTAATTGTGCAGTTTTTTTAATTAATTGAACAATCGTTTCCATTAGAATAAACAAAATAAGAGGAGTGCCAAAATTCAGTTTAATGAAATAAGTTCCAGAACAATTATGTAGAAGGCTTACAATATTGTCTATTGACAAGTAGGTGGTCAATAGGATGATTAACCATCCTGAGTTTTATTTTTACGTTTACAATGTCTGCTTTTACAACCTCTCAAGAGGTTAGGTATCCTGTTCTAATTCATGGGAAGATGAAATACTATTCTGGGAAAATAAGAATCAAAGGATCAGGAGTTTTCTTCTTTTACATGCACGTCCTGTTTTTTTCCCAGATCTCACTCTACAGTGATAGACGCTTCTGACATTATATAGTTAGAGTTGAAAAGATGCTGAGTTAGTAGTTAAAAGAATCTAGTCCAAACAAGGGTGGAAGTTCAGCTAATTTTTTAAAAGACACTGAAGATAAAGCAGTCATTTGCCGAGTTTCACATTTTTCTTGATCCATATTTACACCATTCAATATAGGTCATAATGGCATAAAATGTAAAAACTCACTTTCTTCTATGCTTCAGATTTGTAATGCTTTACACAAATACAGGTACTGTAACACTCGTGTAGCACTACCTGGTAATATCCAAGAATCTGTGTACTTAACAAGTCAGTATAAATGGATATTATGGATACATATATACATAAAACAGATATAACTGAGTAAAAATGTACTTGTGTCTATGTGTGTGTATCATTTCTTCTTTCCTGTTTACAGTTTCAGGGAAAGTCTTGGCTTTATTCACACATACATTCAATTTTCAGAGCGCAGAAATTTAAGATGGAACTGATTTAGAAACAAGTTGACTCAGGCGTCTTAGTGACTATTCAGAAAACTGATAGTATTCCTAATTAATTTCTTGAGGGAAAGAATTTTGTCATTTATGCAAAATTAAATCATCATTGTAGATAGATGCAGTGTAGAACCTTTGCAACACAAACCCATGAAAATTAACAGCCTGCTTTGAAGAATGGGTAAGAATCAAATTATGGTAGGAGACTGAGAGTCAAGTATTTAGAAAGGGTACTGCAGTGCAGTGGCAATGCAGGAGACTCTTCTGATTTCTTTCCATTTTATGGTAGGAGAAATTTATCTGTCTAAGTGCTGGCTGTGCAACCACCTGTTGTTCTTTATTTGCAGTGCTTTATTTTAAGGCACTTTAAAGTAAAATTGCTATAAATATTAGATATTTTGGATATAAAATAGGAGTGAGATTTTGACAGGGTGGAGGAAATGTGTGCCAAAGTTAATGCAATTCTTAATCAGCTTTTAAAAGACTTGTTTAAACACGCTTTGTTGCAAGGATTAATAATTGAGCAGTTTCTACAGGCCTAATGAGATTAGAGGAGACTAATTACCTCTTGATTATGCTGCCTAGTTGTTACATTTCTATATGAGGATGCCAAAATTGAAGCAAATGTCTGTGATTCTTTATATCTACAAAGTTTTTTGTTGGGAAACTGGAGAAAAGTGTGTTCACTTAGATGTAAATATAGATATATTTAGATACGTAAATAGATTATGTAGGTTTACTTTATATATATTTAAAATAATATGTACATTTAAAAAAAAAGCTTTCTTTATATGTAACTTACAGGTACAAATAATCTGTTTGGTATAAACTGCTGATAGAATTATCAGTTACATTCCATTTCTTCACCACCCAACACATACTACTT
This sequence comes from Pezoporus occidentalis, assembly GCF_034315485.1. NCBI lineage: Eukaryota > Metazoa > Chordata > Aves > Psittaciformes > Psittacidae > Pezoporus > Pezoporus occidentalis. The sequence goes on along the minus strand of NW_026913964.1, from coordinate 5,494,536 downwards.
GATTGTAGATTCATGCTATGGATAGATAGCAAGAATTACCTGCTTTCTAGGGGCAAAAAAAGCTAGCCAGTCTCTCTTACTGTATTACTGCATACCAAAGTAAAATAAATGATTCTAGAATTGCCTATCTGCAACAATACCAGAAGGGAGAGTGGGGGTAGAAAGGCAGGGAAGGCTCAACCCACCTGGTTTAGCTATGTTTCATCTAAATGAGGTGTATGTATCAATAACAAAGCTGTAATTGTAGGATTATGAATGTCAGTGTAGAAAGGCTATAGCATTTTAGTTAGAGGCAGAGGTCTAGTCATCAAGAATATCTGGGAAATACCAAATAGTGTACATTGTCCTGCAAATGATTTCTTTCCCTTTCCAAGGCTGATATTGTTGTGACACTTGATACTCCAGGGTTTTTTAAGTTGAAGGACTAATAAGACCATTTTGCTTAATGTAAAGAGTCATGTTGACTTGTCCCCCCTTCTTCCGATTCCACTATAGTTTGAAAGAGCTAAGAATATTTTGGTTTTCCTGTTTGCTTGGGTTTTTTTTCCTGTTCTATAAACTGTTTTCCCAAATCTCTAATAGTGTTTTTGTGTAAGTTTTAGAGTATATCTATGCAAGGGCATTTTAGAATGTGAATAGAATGTTAAAGAGCAGGTTGACACTTGGATCTGAGGGGGGTGGCATATTTGTTGTTTCATCAGAACATTCTTCCAGAATTATAATTTGTAATCTCTAAGGAATGAAATACAACAGATCAAGCAGTGGAGCTCCTCCAGTTAATTAAAAATATTAAGTAGTTGTAAGTTGCTTCTAAGATAGAATATCATAAAGAGAAAAGGTTTATTTCACACTTTTTATAGCATGCTTGTTAATGCACTTACATTTTTGTCTGTACTCGGTAGTAACTATGTGTATTGGTATTCTTTGGTTTCATGTTTTTCTTTGTTAGTATAGTAAATAAAGTACCCAGGATGTCATCAGAGTACATTTGAAAATATTAATAGGTCTTTGTCAGTTACATGATTTGATGTAAAGGTGTTTTGCCTGTGCTGTTGCAGTCATCTTACACAGCTGGAATCCTGTATTTAGTGCATATTTGAGTATGTGTATGCAAGTATGAATATAGCATGTAGTTGATACATAAATTTCATTAACTGTGTTTGTAAGAATGAAGATGATTAGTGAAAGCAAAACTGCTTCATAAATTTATTTTACTGGCTGGTTATATTTGGTGCTATAGAAAGCAAATAAATTTATACAGATAAGATCAAAACACACAGCCTTCTGATCTAGTCAGTGGCACTGCTGTAAAACGTCAACGCCTACTAGTAACAAGTATTATCACATTTTGTGGATGTAGCAGGCAGAAATAGGGGTTGTCCAAAACTTGTATGTGCAACTCTTAAATGCAAATTCAAAAACTGAGCTCTTGTGCTTTCTAGACTAGCTTTTTGCTCACTATCTTGTATCTTGGGTCACTAGATTTATTTTTTTTTTATTACATTTTTTAAATAAAACCTCACAGAGAAAACATTCTTACAGAAGATCAAACTTATAATGTCAAGAAGACATAGCTTCTTTAAATGCTTTTCTGTTTGCAAGTAGTATTAAAATCTTAGTACTAAAAAATTCCATCACTTAAGGGTGTTCAGATTTGCTTGTAAAGGTTGCTAAAATTGTTATAATTGCTATTAGTTATTTAATGAACATATTATATGCAAATTGTTTAAATCATTAAGTAAGCCTTAGTCTTACTAGATTAATTTCAAATAGAAATACACAAATGAGCTAATGCAGAGTTAGCTGACTGCCTGCAATGTTTGTAAATGGATCCTGGGAATGCATATATACTTATATGGATATATACTCCTCCTTATGTAGGAGTATTTTTATGTGGTTTTGGATACTGAAATGTGTAAGTCTTGCTTTTGAGAACTGAAAAATAGAGCATTTGAGTCAATTTCTTTAAGGTTTTGTTGATTCAGCCATACTGGTGTTATTTATAGGCTAGCAATACATTTTAACAATTTTGAAGTCATAAGAAATGAAGTGCTTATGCTCTTGAGTTTCTTACTACTGGCAGAAGAAAACTTCAGGCTGGTAAGTTACAAGCAGAAAAAAAAAGTTTGGCTTGTTCCTTCAGCTACTGGTGCATTGAGCTTTTTGTCAATATGAAGGGGGAAAGGCCTGCAACTTACACGTGTCTTAAGCGGTTTTGGTGCAGGCAGGGAGGACATAAATGGTTCACATGCCTCTCTGTAAATACTCTATTTAGTGAGCTCGTTGTAAATGCAGTATTTAGTGGCCATTCAGTTTATTTTGTCTTTAACAAAAGGTTTGCAGAAGTTTTATTTTACAATAATAACTTGATGCTATGTCTTGGAAGAACATACGTGTTTACTTTTAACACTGTATTGCTTTTATGGGGTAGAAGATACATGATAAACGACTAAAGATTAGCAATATTTAGTGCACTGAATAAATTGGCTAAGTGTAGTTCCTAACTGGAAGTAATACTAGTTTATATTATCAATTTAAAATAAATCTCATACACTGTGCCAAAATTATTTGGGTTTATTAAGCTTTTTTGTATAGTAGCATTCGAGGTCTACCCCATGCCCAACACCCCACCCCACCCCCGTATCCCTAGCAGCCAGTTTGCAAGTTACAAAGTTACACTTTAGTTTACCTGTTCCTTCCTTGGAATCCCTAAAAACCTCCAGTATGCTGAGGTTATATATAATATACCTATATAATTCAGGTAGAACAGACTTGAAAGAAAAAGTTGTCTCAAATGCCTTATTCTTTTACTTGAAACTGTACAAAACATTCAAAGTAATTTAAGTAACATTTCAGTCTGTGTTAGAACTAAATACCTGATTATAATAGTTTCTTTGCCAAATATGGAAATAGTTGCTCCATCACTCTTAGAAATGGCTAAAGCAGAAGTTATTCAAATGTTTTTGAAATCTTTATCATTTATTCACAATTAAAAAAAAACAACACATTTAAATGCTTCTTGTTTTGGTTAGCGTTAAACAGCTGATTTTCAGGCCTCATGGGAAGTAAATACGAGAACTGGGGAGCAACGGAAATGTGGTCTCTTATCCATCCTTCTGTGTAATCATTAAACTTACTTAGAGCAGAACATTTTTAACAATGTTTGCAGAACAATCTTGAATTCTCTCCCAGACTTTGGCAAACTGGGAGAAGTAAGAAGAGAAAATTTGAAGAAGAGAAGCTCAGTCTGGTTTTCATTTTCTCTACAGCTGTCATCTGGTTTTGAATTCTGCTGGAGAGCTACAGCTGGAGTCATTTTATTGCTTTACCCAGCATCCTTCTGCCTGCACGCACAGAAATGTTTTAGTAGTCTTGGAAAAAAATTCAGAGTATCTCTTAGCAACCATAGGACAGTAATTATTATACCAGCAGCTGGGAGCAAACCAGATTTCCGTTGTGCATTAAAAACTGGCATAGGTTACTCTACAGATGATTCTGAATAACCTATGCCAGTACTGTACTTTCAGGCTGTGGTTAAAGGATATTGAATGTGGGCGGTGTAATTGCTTTGGACAGTAGAAAAGGGGAATGTGTGCATTTGTGTTTGTGTGTAATGTTCTGTATACTTAATATACCAAGCTTAGTTCTTGCGGAAAACTTTACGTTTGCTTTTTACTTTAATGCATTTCTAATACAATAGCATTTTTGTTTCAAGGGCCTCTTCCTACAGGTTGTTGGTGTTTCCATTATAAATGTGGGTTTTCAGGTGTTTATGACTTTGTCATAGAACATCTAATTGGAGCAGGAAGTGACATGCGAAGAAAGCCTTTTTGATACTAATAAACGTGGTTTGGCTATATCTAAACTACCAGTTTAGTTAAAAATACAGAGTTCAGGAAATTGATCTGGCATTTCTGAGGTTCTGCAGAGTATTTATAGGCTGAATAAGACCATAAGTGATTTTTCGTAAATACCAGAAGTTAGGCTGTGCCCGCTTACCTGTAGTGTGCAGATTGGTAGGCTGAGTGTTGTGCTTTCTGAGCAACTGTCTCGTGAGTTCCTGCCTTACAAAGGTCGGATGCCTTTCTCTGTCTCCTTCCACCCCCAAATTTGTCATTGAAGTTAGTTAGCTTGAATTGTGGTGTCTGTGTTTGAATTTTATAAAAGCATTCCTTCATAATTGCTGTGTATAGGGCACAAGGGCTTGCTTTAGGATTAAGGTCTGTATTTCATACATCAGTGTATGGCACTGCTAGTTAGCGCTGTAATAGGTGATCAGTGCCCATATCCTTTAGTAGATGGAGCCCTCCTGAACTGCCAAGGGGAGTGTGTGCGTGTGTCTGTGAGTATGTGCACGTGTCCTTTTTACTCTGTAGTGTAGGTAGTTTATTTCTGAAGAAAAAAAAAAGGTGTGAATCACTTGCAGGAACAGGAAATAATGCAGGCTGTTGCAAATCTCACCCAGGGGTAAGACTGGTTTGTAGAGAGTTTGTGTTTTGTTTTTTTTTTTTCCCTGGGAAAGAAGGAGTTTTTTGCAGCTCTTATCCTTCTCCCTAGACCACTCAAATTGATAATAGCTGGGGGGAGGTAAGGGGGTTAGGTAGTGCTTATCACTGTGGCTTTTGTAAAATGGCTTCTAGCTGCTAAGTGTGTTCCTAGTTTAAATAGTTTCTGCTTGTTGTAAGCATTTATAACATTGCTTAAACCCAAAATAGTTGTAGGCATTTGTTCTTCATTCTGAATGCAGTTAGTTCTCCTGTGATTTAAACCAGTGTTTTGTGTCATTGGGCTATGTACCTACAGGAGTACCTCCTGCAAGGAAGATGCACTAATATTTGATGGTTTTACTCTTAAAATAAGTATACATCTATAAAATCATAAACTCTTGCCAGTCACTTCAGTGTTTCTTTTGTACTCCTTTTCCAGCAGTTTGACCAGAAAATTTAATCTTGACAACAGCAGGGCTGATTGCTTAGTGGTGGTGTCATGCCCAAGGAGCTTCAAAAAGTACTTCTTCCTGGCATTTTGCCTGTCTTCAAAAGTTTTCAGTGGAATTTTAACCTGACTGAGCCCTTGTCTTTCATGGGGTGTACACTCTCTAGTACTAATAATTAAAGCTGATTATTAATTACTCATTCTAATTTTTTCCTCTCAGAGTGCTTCTGAACAATATATAAATTCTTAGTGATGTGATGATTTTCTTTCTCAAAGATCAGTTGCTACTTGCACTTTGTCTAGGTGTCTAGAACTTGATACATTAGTCTTTTACGTCTGCGAGGTGCTAATGTAATACCAGAATAAGTTTCTTAAGTATTTTGATAAATAAAAACTAATGATTCAGTGTACTTAACTGATAATAAGTGTACTCATTAGTACTTAACCTGCCAAACCTTTAGGTTTGCCTCTGCCTCAGTAGTTTTCTGGAGGGTTTTTATTGTTTCCCCCTTAATGTTTCCTTAATACATATACAGATCCTTACATTAAAGCTGAAACATAACATTCTTCTTGCAGGAAGTTGTATGATGCCAGAATTTTCTCAGTGATATCAGATGATAGTAGCCAGTTAACTTTACAGCATCTCTCAATGCAAACAAAATATTGTTGTTTTGTTGTACAAAAACAACATTGTACTTTTTTTGGCAGCTCGGTGGGATTTTTATCAATATGTTCTACTGTATCCTGAGTATATCCCAGCCAGTTAAGCTTAAAAAATGAGAACTGTTTGGTTTTTCTGTTCTTTTCAGAAATTGGATCATGTCACAAGCCAATATTCCACCCAAACATACTTCCTTTTTCTTATTCTCAATGGCACACATCCTGCAGATATCTCATTATATGTTGCCGCATGGTCTCATTTTTGTATCAGATTGCCTGATAGAACCTTAATTTCAAAAAGACAGTCATTAGTTGTTTAATATACACTTGCTGTAATTAGATACTTTAATTGAGCTACTTTATGTTGAAATTGACTTTCTTCCTTTTCAGCTGATCTTAGTTTTAATTTATTAAAAGGTCTGGCTAGCTTTTGCCTTATTTGCCTCACATTTTATCCTCCAGGTGTATATATGTAAATACTGGCAGCCTCATGCGTAGTTAGAGAAAGCATAATCACAGAGACTGGGCTTATCTCTCCTTCCTTAAAGAACTTCTTTATTCTAATTTGGTAACTGAGTTAAAGGCATGGATCTTTAATACCCAAGTTGTGTATGCTCAGCAGAAAAGGAACTCCTATTTTCTAAGGCTTACTTATAGTAAAGAAAATACTTGCGTACTTATAAGTACTTAAAAAATGTGTATTTTAAAATATTTGTGTTTATAGATGCCTCTAGCACGTTATGTAGAGTATTAATGCATTCATGCATGAACGTTGTGGGTTTTGTGTGTTTTTTGTGTAAATGCAAAATCATTTAAAGGGTGTTCTTATGTATTCTAGACTACTCAAGAAAATACATCGGGTTCATTAATGAAAGATCACCTTTTCCAACATGAAACTGTAGTAACCAGTGAACCTTACAATAGTGCAAATATAAGGCCTTCAGCATTTGAGGATTTCAACACCAGGAGGGCCTGTTTTCCTAACCAACCTAACCAGGTAAGACTACTGATAAAAGAAGCAGTTCTTATTTTGCTTGTTGCATTAACACCAGAGTGTGTGATTTCTGCACTTTGATTCTAAGTCCCTGTATTGTAGTATTATACTCTCAACTTGAAATTATCAATATAAGCTTTGCAGCTGAAATACTAGTGTTGTTATGGCAGAGGTAAGGCTTTGCAAAGGTATTTACCTGTGTTTGTAGTGCAGCTGACGGCATGAATAAATCTTTCACTTTCTCTGAAGTCATATTTCTGTATTACAGACTTAGTATCTGCAGCCTCGAAAAGCTGTTGAAATTTTTCAGAAAATGTTGGTTGGGCATGAGCTCGATCTCAGTTGCATGTATACAATTTTTTTTAATTAGAAATATTGAAAGGTGTCTTTAAAAGATATCTTGGATGCATTACACCTTGGGGCGCTTTTGCTAAATACTTTTATTGAAGCGTTTTATACTTTCTTACTGCCCATTTGAACTAAAATACTCTATTTTGGTACAGAAAGGAAAATGGTTTATCTGTTATGCATGAAAAGTATTAAGTTATTGGTAAACAGATTCTTGAAACAGAAGACAACCCACTAACATGAGGAAGGCTGATGTACAGACGTTTTTGAATGTTTTTAAAAGATTAGAAAGACAATGTTACAACTTTTCCTTTAACAATATAGATTTTGCTTTTTTCTAAGCCTCAAATAACTGACAGTTTTTAAAGGCAGTAAAAGTAGACTTAATAGTGAGTTGGATAATAATTACTTTGAGGGTCTTGAACCTAGAAGCAAACACATGGGAAGCTTTTTAGAATAAGCTTAACAGAAGTCAGAGCAGAACACAAGTTCAAGTAGTTGTGAACACTTGTAGAGAAAATGACGCGACTTGAAATACAGCTTTTTAATACCCTTGGTCATTATTGCAAAGAAAGAAAGGACTGTATGAAAGTCTTGTTTCAGCTGTTTCCTAACTGCTTTAATTGGGCAAAAGAAGCAAGAACTAACTAAGGAACTTGAAATTATGAACTTAACAATTTTTAATCATCGATCTACTCCAATTATCTCTTTGTGTGAGTCACCTCATATTTTTGTTTGTTCTTTGCATCAGGAGATACATATTTTTTCCTCTTCCCCTTTACCTTCAAGTATCATAGAGTAGAATAGATGGGTGGTCAGGTTCTTGCAGCTAACACTCAACAGCTACAGTAACCAGTGATGTATGCGTGTTAATCTTCATTGTAAATGAAAGTGTGGTAGTCTTAAAATGCTTGTGTGTTTTAAGAGCACATATAGAACTGCCTACTGAGAAAATGATGATTTAAGCTATGGTATTCTGAGTAGTGTCTGATAAATATTAAATAGGAATTTCCTGGAAATGACAGTTCATTTCTTGTCAACTGAAGTTACAGAAGATGCCATGGAAATTTAAGTAGATATTCTTTAAATTATTTTTCTTATACTATAGCACCACCTGCGTCTGACATCTCATGCTTTCTGCATTTTCTTAGAACATAGGCAAGTCAGCAAAATCTCACATTGTCTCTGCTGAATGCCATGCATGTGACCATGTGGCACAGAAGATAGGCAAATAATCTGGTTTGTTTCAATTTGTATAAATAAGTTTGGCTGTGCTAGTAAGTTGAAAAGCCCGGACTGAAGAAGTCATTAATAATAGTTCAGATCTATACCTGTAATCCTTCAGCTGTTATAAAAAATACTGAAGTCCCTCCACTCTTCAGCTTTTGATATATTGATGTCCTTTTGACTTATATGTAGTACTTTGCGATGATATATTTAGTTGTTGGTGTCCTCATGTTGTGGAGTTGCAAGCTGGGCAAATTCAGGTATATCTGTTTGAGGGGAGGCAGTGAAGGCTACAGTACCAAGGAAGTGTCTGTGTCTTACTTAAAGGTGCACCTGTTCAAGTAAGGTGTAATACCAGTGAGTTCAGTTAATGTCAACAAAAATTTTCTGCCTAATTTCCAGTTGGTTAGTCATGTTCATAGTGAGATTCTCTATGGGATTTCAGTTTGCTGTCATATTCTTTCTCCCTTCCTGGTTCAGCTGTTATACAGAGATGGCACTTACACTGAGTTACAGTTTTGAATGCCTAGAGGATGATGTGCATTATTCGTGTTGAAGTTTGTTGGTATTTGTACCTAACTGAATCTGGATTCTGTAGTGTTGTGAAGGTTTCATGTATCTCATCTCTTTCATATAGATCCCATTAAACACCCAATGTGTAAGCACTTTATTTATAAAGCTTTTCCAACATTTCTCCTACTTTCTCATTTCCAGTGTTTCCCACTTGCTGTCTTAAAAAATGGTTTCTTGATATCAGTTGCATGAAGAACATAACGCTGCCTTGTTTGTAACGTATCAGACCTTAAGCATTTTAATAGGTGTTTGGCTGGGGGCTTGAGAAAAAGAAATGAGTTCTATGTATGTGATGTGTTCTGCCCAAACAAATAAAAAGCCTTCAAAGACTGGGGAGAGGTTGGGTTTTACAGTTGTTAGTATTTGTAGTGATCTTTAATGGCTATTAGCTGGGGAATGGGAGGTTGAGGGTGGGTTTTTTTTGGTTTGAGATTTTGGTTTTGTTCTTTTTTTTTTCATTTAAACAACGGATATTATGTAATGCATTTAAATGCATGCCTAATATTCTGCATGTACAGTTGAGTAGGATCCTTTATGCCTGGAACATACAGAATTGTAATGTCATTTCTGATGCTTTTTCCCTTAAATTTATGCTGTTAACGGTTCAGAAAAGGCAGTTAGCCATAGCTAGTTATTGATGATGAAACAATAGGCTTTCTCTTGTTTGAAAACAGAAGTGAGAAGCACTCTGCTTTTATAAGCAAAGGGGAGGCCTAACTGCTTCCATAGAAGCCTGTGGAAATATGGAAGATCACTGATGCTAGCTGAACAGGATATAACCTTTCTTCATCCTGTATTCTTGAGACCTGTGGAAGTCCAGCTACATTACTTGGAGCCAAGAAAAAAAGTATTATTCATGTTAGCATACTCCAGTTGAAACTACCAGGACAAAGCAGCTCTAATTACAGTTTTGTACTTAACACATGAGGATTACTAAGCAGGGAAGTGATGGTTAGAGCAGGCTACAGGTATTCTTATGTAATCAGAAGCTGACATATTTTAAGAAGCCATTCCTTCCTCTTTCCCAGCTGTCTTCCCGCTTTCCTTCTCTGCCTCCCACCCCAAAACCAGGGGCCTGCAGACTTCAGTGTAGTAGGAGCACAGACAGGTGCAAAGTGAAACAGTAGAGTGTTAACTTGTTTGTTGCTACACACCACAGATTAGGAACATGCAGTTATACTGTTGTCCTAGACAATGGAATAGTGACATATTAATTCTCATTAATTTAATCAGTACTAATAAGGTAAATATTCTCAAAGCAACAATACTGATGCCAAAGATGCATTCCCAAATAATTCATGACTCTGGAAGACTTGTAAGGCTAATGGGTTAAGGAGTGGGTGTTTTTCAATTTTTACCGTGAGATGGTTGGCTGCGCACTTGACAGAAGAAAAAGGTGGAATTTGACTTGAAGCTTTCTTATATTCTGGATCTCATCATAATAGCACCACAGTGTAGGAAAATATCTGCCTGTCTATGAGGCAGGATCACAGGGGCATACTGAGATTCCTGTTTTGCTCACTGCTATTTTTGCAAGCTCCTTCCATGCACATCCTAAATGTTTATCCTGTCGTTATTTGTACCTTTTCTTGAAAGTCACTTGTAATGGCATTTCAGTAACATTTAGTGGCAATTCACTGTCTTAATATCTAAGGTCTGCAGCATTTCAGTTTAGATGATTCAAATTTGACACCTTCAACAACTTTTTCATGCCCTTTGATCGTAAGGCAGAATAAACAAGAACTCTGTCTTATCTCTCTGCTGTTTTTCTATGTGTTTAGCACATTCTCTTTTACTTGCCTTTTGAGATAAAAGGACTTGAATTATGGTCAGTTTCTAAGTTAAGAATTTTAAAAGTACTTGGGTGTTTGCATGCCAGTGATCTAAGCTAATCAATTTAACTACTGTATATAAGCTAAGGGGAGGTGCATTTTTAAGCCATTAGTTTTGATTGATCATGCCACTGAATATTATTCATCATATGGTAAAATCCTTATCTGGAATACAGCTTTGAAAATAAGTAACCAGTATTCAATACTCCTATTGCAAAAGCGGAGGAAGTTTGAAAACTTAGAGCAGGAATAAAGGAAAGCTTCTCATAGATAACACAAGTAACTCAGTGAATGTATGGGGGTATGGGAAATTCTAAAGCAGTGGATAATAAGTGATGTGAAATCAGCAATTTCATGTGAGGTGTAATTGATCTGTGGAATTAGTTGCCACTGTTAGATGTTAAAATCTGAATTTTGAGCATATTTCAAAGAACAGTATGAAGTTTTATGTGGATACCAAAATATCCAAAGCATTTATGAGGTACTAAAAAGTCAGGAAAGAATACTAAAGCTCATGGTCCTGATATGCAAAAGGATGATTATTGTCTATAAATTGTACTGGTAAAGTCTATAAATTGTACTGGTAAGAAAATAGGCTGAAATTTTTATCTTCAAGCAGCAAGGGAAAAAAATCCTGGCTTTTCGTTTCCTAATCTAAGTTTTACATTGTAGGTGGACATAAATTGGGGATACACTATAGTGAACTTATCTTGCTTTGCCATTTCAGGTGCCACTGAAGTCAATCAGACATGTTAGTTTTCAGGATGAAGATGAAATTGTTAGGATAAACCCTCGTGACATTTTGATACGTCGTTATGCAGACTACAGGCATCCTGACATGTGGAAGAATGACCTGGAGAGGGATGACGCAGACTCAAATATACCATTTTCTAAATCAGACAGTAAAAAATCTGACTATTTATACCCATGTGGGGATGGAACTAAGTTGAATTCCCTGAAAGACTCAAAGAGTTCTGTGGTATTTAAAACTCAGCCTTCCTCATCAAAATTTAAAAACTCAAAAAGAAGAAAAGAAGATGGTGAACGTTCCCGCTGTATATACTGCCAGGAGAGGTTTAATCATGAAGATAATGGCAGAGGAAAATGTCAAGATGCGCCAGATCCTATTAAAAGATGTATCTACCAAGTTAGTTGCATGCTTTGCGCAGAGAGCATGCTTTATCACTGCATGTCAGACTCTGAAGGAGATTTCTCTGATCCTTGCTCATGTGACACTAGTGATGACAAGTTCTGCTTACGCTGGTTAGCACTGGTGGCACTCTCGTTCATTGCTCCATGTATGTGCTGCTACCTCCCTTTGAGAGCATGCCATCACTGCGGTGAGGTGTGTGGGTGCTGTGGAGGAAAGCATAAAGCTGCAGGATGAATCAGTCTTGTGCCAAACAGAGCTGAAAAATCTTTGTTTCCAGGAAGCATCTAACTTGGATTTGTGGAAGCTTTTTGGCAAGCTGAAGGGAATCTTCTTTCATGTAAGATGCTTGATGTGGAGGAAGCAACAAGACTTGTCAGACCTTGGCATTTTACAAGTGCTAGCCACGCCTAACTATTTCCTTTGAGTTGCGTGGCATTTGTTGCAAGTTGTGAAGGAGATTTTGCAAAGGAAAGCCTATTCTTATTATTGGCTATAAAATGAGTATATAAACTATGATTATACTAAAAGGGATTAACTTTTGCCACTTTGTACATTCATGGTTTAGGTAAGGGGGCTCTTTTAAAAGGATTAAAACTTACCTGAGGGGAAATTTTAACTAAAAGTGCACTAGTGACAGTTGATTTAAGCTTAAGAAAAGTTAATACTCGGCAAATGAGAAATGAAACTGATTTTAAGTGCAACTAAATCACTTATTAATAGTTTTTTGGAAGCAACTTTATGTATAAATAACAAATGTTTATATTTAACTAAATGTGTAAGGTACGAATTATTACATGTTAAACTTCCCTTCCCTCTGATATAGTAGGTATAGACCATATCTACTGTCACATTCCATGGTAGTATTTTAAATATTTAATTAGTTAATTTAGTCGCATTTTTATTCCAGATGGACAAATTCATATTTTCAGTCCTGGTTCCCTTCAGCTACAGTTTGTGTTGAGTTGTATCCATACATTCTGATAATCTAAAAACCTTTAAAATATTAATTATTCTAGTCTTGAGTGACCAATATTTTTTTTGTTAAGCACAGATGTAATTGTCTAAAATGTTCTTGTTAGAACATAACATTTATTTTTATATATAAATGACTTTGATTTCAACATAATAGCAAAAAGGAAGTTGTTTCTGTTGCTCAACCAGCAAGTTGTTTTCTTTTGGGGTGTCCTCCAAAAATACTTTATTGCATATTCAAATGTTCATTAAGCAAAAGGTACATTAAGGCAGTTGTAACAAATTGTCATCAGTGTTCTTGTTTATCCTTCTGTTAAACTAGGATCCTGTTCAGCTGTTTATCAAGTACTATGATTAAAACAAAAGATTAATAACAAAAGTGAAATTGTTTTCATTATTTTGAACTTCAACTTTCTCTTATTTGAATGGGCAAGAACAAAAGTACTGTGTGTTTTGTTCAAAAACAGCAAGAAAAGACTTAGCTTGAGAAATAAATTAACAGCCCAGGCAAAATTGGAGTGAACGTCTTAACTGAGGAAATTCACAGGGAGAATGGGGAAGTGGGGAGAGAGAGAGAATGTATGTGTCTGTGTGGCGGTATCTTGTGTACGATACTTGTTATGGCTTTGTACTTACTAAGTGTTTAACTTTCAGATAAGAATTAACTGATTAACCCATAGAGAATTTGTTAAACCATTTCGTGCTTTGCTCTGTCATGAAGTAAGAAACATTTACTTCTCATTATAGATACGTAAAACACTACAACCAGTAACAATTCATTAGCGACGGTGCCTAATTGATATCCTGGCTGGAGTAGGACTGTCTTCAGTGTACCCTTGTTATTAGACAAACAAAAAAAGGAATTGATTTTAAAAGATGACTTACTTTTTCTCACTTCCTGTGCATTTCTTCCATGTATTTTTTTATGTAGTTTTTCTTTCTGCATGCATTGGTGCCCTTAATTTTCCTTTGTAGCCCAGGAGTAAAATAAGCAAATGTATATAACATTAACTGTCTGTAAAAATACTTTTTAAAAGAAAACATTTATATTTATATTGCAACTTGAATTGACCACCTTGTGTACATAGATCATCTCAGAGTATTATTTCACATTGAAAAGACGACCTATATCGATAACTGTAGAAGTTACGGAAGAGCTTCTAGTTTTGTATTGAGAGTTGACTGGATGAATTAAGTCCAAGAATATGACACGGTAGCAGCGGTCTTGGTTTTTACTGTTTATATATTTGAAAGCTGCTACTCTGGTTGATTTTCATGCTTCACACATTTTCAGCTAAACTTGGTTGCCTAGAATAGACTGTTAACTTTAAAAAGAACTTTGATAAAAAGTGATGTTTTTCTAGTGAATGAGAGGAATTTACTATTTGTACATAGGTTCCTAATTCAAGGTGAAGAAACATATGAATGACCTAAGAAAAGAACTTGCTGGCTGTATAGGAAAATGCTATAGAATCCTGTTGTATATATACTTCAAGAAAGAAATGATTTTAACAGTTTCCTCTGAGCACTATACAACATAGTGAAACTCCTGGTCCTGTACTGTATTTTATATGAAACATATATGCTTTAATATTTTTATTGAATATGTGCATTAATATTCTCACCTTGCATTTAATCACATTGCTGCTAAAATGGTGTCATCTTTTGCATTCCTCTTTGAAGATTTGATCCATCTAAAAAGGTAATGGTTACTAAACTTGATGTGTTCACTTTTTCTTGTGTGCTGGAAGTGTAAGCCTGCATGCCCAATTTGAGAGCAGCTAAAAGAGCTAGAGAGATACATGCTTACTGTGTAAGGGCTGGGTTTGTATGATGTACGCATACCTTTTCTTTTGGTATTAGGGGTCTCGCCCCCTGTTTCAGTTAGGAGATGAGTACGCAAACCCATTCCAGAATGGGATGTTATATCTGTGTATCTTTTGTTTTGGATAGCACGTAACATTTGTTCTGTCTCTTCTATAATACTTAAGCATTTAGGAAGAGACAAATTTCTTCCCCAGTCCTTGCTACTCCCCTTGCCCATAAGGTCAGAACTGTAGTTTGTTAGGCATGTAGTAGGAGAGCTTTGTGCTGCTTGGAAGTGAGACCCGAGCCTTGGGAAACCCTCATTGAATATTAAGTCCCTGGTGTGTTGAAAGCCTTGGTTACCCTGAAAATTGAGTGTTTCCTGTTGAAAGTGGGGAAAGAAATTAAATGCCAGCAGCACTCCTGCACCATCTACTGGGGGAAAAATACTTCAGCTGCATTCAGGCCCAGTGCTTGACTACATCATGATTTAACTGGCTGTTGGTGCACTACTTAAGCTACAAAAATATGTAAAGCTTGAGTTACGAATTTATAAAATAGTAATTTGGACTCTGTTATTCTTTATCTCATTATGCTTCTTAAGTTTCATTATTAATATTGATTGAAAGTAAAAATACTTTAACCATATGTTTTGTTAAATTTAAAATAGTTATGACTGCCTATTACACAAGAGCATCAAAATCAGGAATGAAATTAAATTCATTTGATTCTGTCACTGGGTTCATAAGAGATTATTTTTTATTTTATTATTTTCCCCTCCTCTTTAATTCTTTCCCACAGCAAAGTGATAGCGTTTGATGTTCATGCAGAGGGAGTCTCGGCCTTTGGTTTGTGGCATGAATGAAGTTTTGAGTACAGACGGGTTGGTCTGTGCACCTGCACATGCTATTCAGTAGTTGGAAAGGGCATACCTACAGCTGTGGGTAAGATTACAGCAATATTCTGATAATAACCTACAATTACTGTGGTAACGCTTTAGTAAACAGCAGCAAGTGATGGCACAAAACTCATTTCCATAGCTTATGTAAAGGATGGTCCATACAGGCTTAACTGTTTCAGTTTCCTCTAGAGAAACAACAGTATTTTGAAGAATGTCTTAATTGTGCATGTTGGAATACAACATTCCCGTTTCAGATGTGTGCTCTGCAGAATGATCTGTTTATGTGTACCTGGCAGATAATGCTGAAGTCCCCGTAAAAAATGCACAGGTTTAAATTAATTTTTAGTTTTTTCACATTTGTATTAATTGAATGAAGATCAAGGGTGGTGGCTGGTAACAAAACAACTTTAAAATGATACCTTATGGTACTGTTAGTCCAGTAGCTGCATGGATGAAACGTTTATTTCCTTCAGTGCACCAATAAACACAAGGAGAGTTTTGGGAGGTGGTTTAGGTTTGGGTTTGTTTTTTTTTCCCTGAAAGCTTCTCTCTCTTAATTGCAAAAGTTGTGGTTCATTAAAGAAACCAAAAGCATTTGGTGAAGAAGAAGCCTTCATGTTTAAAGCTGCAGCATAGCTGTACATAGTCGTTGTTCTTTTGCTTGGTGCCATTTGCTTTCCACCCTAATGACCTCAAAGTGCCTCATGTGTATATTGTTTCCATTAAACCTCAACTGCTATTTCTTTCTACTAAATGATGTATAATTTAGTTAACTCATCCCATAGGTGTTTCCTTTATGAATATAGCTTGTTACTTTGAGTATATAATGTAAATATGCCTTTATGTTTGTAACTGGTTTGTTACATCATACCTTGTAAGTTGACATAGCAGATAACGCCATGAAAATTGTTATATGTTTTTTCCTGTAATGACCCGATTAAACCTATCTTGAAATGGAACTACTGACATGTTTTTCAATTCTGTGTTGGGATTACTCGGAACAGTGTGTACAAAGTTAAATGTTGCAGCTTAAGAACAGAACAAAAAGATGTAAGTACAGGTAATCACTTTCCCATAGTATTCTACTTACAGGTTAAGCAAAATATTAAATCGTTTTATGATTTTAAGACTGGTCAAACAAACATTGTATTAACCTCAAGGTCCAGCATATTTCATCATAAGAACATTTTTTTAAGAGCTGCTAAAATATTTTCAATAAAAACGTGCCCATTACCAGTTTACCTTGTATTTAAAGCAGTATTTGTCCTTGACATCGTGCTGTGGAGGTCAAGATTCCTTCATATAAATCATATTTGAGTTCCCACTCCACTGCAAAAATGTGTATCTCTGAATATAATTCTAAGCTTTGAGCAAGCAAGCAAAAGAATAAGATATATACAAGAAAAGGAAGGGAAACTAAACAGTCCATGAGGAAAAATGAACACTTGGAATTCTGTGAGGCTGTAATTTGAAAGCTCAGTGGTCAAGGCCTAGGATGGATTATGCTAAATTGAATTGTATTTGATTCTAGCTTTCACAAATGTTTTCTTACTGGTTACAACCGATGAAGTAATTCTTGCTGTTCAATCTGATCCATTTCTAACTTGAAGAATTCTATTATTGCTGGGTGTAATCATTACATGGACTATTAACTGTTGATACTTGAGCTTTTAACTGATGATTTGAAAATGCAACTCTATCAGAGAAAGGAAACGGGCAAAGGGATTGACTAACAAAGTGAGAGGTTAGCAAAGAATATTATAGGACCATGTGAAGACCATATGTGAGAACGTGACTGCATTAACCATGGTTTCATAAAAATTAAAAATCTAGTGTTAGATCTGGACAGATCTACCTTAACATCATGGATAGTGCAAAATCTTCTGGTTTTGAACAAGAAAAAAAAAGGATACATAAGAGGGGCTTTTTTTGTTGGTGGTGGTTTTGGGATTTTTGGGGGGTTTTGACAAGTCAAACTCGATTGTTGGGGTTTATAAATTAACCCCAAAACTGAAGTTAATTCACAGATTATAGTCTGTGGACCACGGACTTAGTGGTCAGTTTCTAAAGAGGTTTCATAAAAAATGATCCCAAGTAGTCCTTGCAATATAGCAATTAATACTCAGTATTTTGTATTGCTGTTTTTTTGAACCTGTTGGTTTACTGTCATGGATCACTGTGCACTCCTGTTTTAGAATGGAAAGACTCTTGTAGGGTTATATCATCACTTCCATTGCTGGCAAACACCTATGTAATGTAATTTAATAGCTTGGAAACAGACATCACATGTAACTGGATGAGAATGAAAAATAATCCCATGTTTCAGACCTTTAACTTGAAGTTGGTGAGTGTGTGCATGCACACACAATGGGATCTGACTAAGTTCTGTTTGGAGTACTGCGTAATGAGGATGATGTGAAGTATTTGGTTTTACCTAGAAACAAAAGGAAGAGACAAGTTGGTTCCTCAAGAAGCTTCTAGCTCTAGATATCTATGCCCTGAATTCAGAAAATTGGGAATATTTGAGAAGATGACTTTCACTGACAGAGCAAGCCTCTCAGCCTCAGCTAAGTGGCGATTTGTCAGACTCCAGACACATCTCAGCACCCAGGAGCAGTTATTTCATGTTTGGCATTTACTGCTTGCTTTATTGATTTTTTTTTTTTTTTTTTTTTAAAACGATCAACAAAAAACTCTTGCAATTTCTGATTTTGCGTAATATATAGAATCACAGAACAGTTAGAGTTGGAAAAGACCTTAAGGTCACCTGGTTCCAACCCCCCTGTCATGGGCAGGGACACCTTCCACTAGACCAGGTTCAAGCCCTGTCCAACCTGGCCTTGAACACTGTCAGGGATGGGGCATTTACCACTTCTTTGGGCAGCATGTTCCAGTGCCTCACCACCCTTACAGTAAACAACTTCATACACCACCTAAATCTCACCTATTTAAGTTTAAACCCATTACCCCTTGTCCTATCACTACAGTCCCTAATGAAGAGTCCCTCCCCAGCATCCCTATAGGCCCCCTTCAGATACTGGAAGGCTGCTATGAAGTCTCCATGCAGCCTTCTCCAGGCTGAACAGCCCCAACTTCCTCAGCCTATCTTCATACAGGAGGTGCTCCAGTCCCCTGATCATCCTTGTGGCCCTCCTCTGGACTTGTTCCAACAGTTCCATGTCCTTTTTATGTTGAGGACACCAGAACTGCACACAATACTCCAGGTGAAGTCTCAGGAGAGCAGAGTAGAGGGGCAGGATCACCTCCTTTGACCTGCTGGTCCCTGCTGGTCACTCTCCTTTTGATGCAGCTCAGGATACAGTTAAGCCCCAGATGTACCAGGTTAAGATAAGCTGCCCAAAAAGCTCAGTGTTTGGTGGGAGCTAAGTGGAAAGGAAACAAAAAATATGACCAGGAAATCTCTTTTTCCTTCCCAGGCCTAGATGGTAGATAATGAAATAAATCCTAAATGCAAGCCATTGCACTATGATCTCCTGTCTAAAAACTGACACTTTTTAGGACAGATGTAGCCGCTTTCCATGGTGATGAGCAACCTTGCAATAACATAGTTCTGATTTCATCATGTACAAGGTGCAAATGTTAATGAACTTGCTAACAGGGGAAAATACTAGGGGGGTTCGGATGATAGAACCATACTTAGTGGGATGAACAATAAATAATTAGAAAGAGTTGTTCTTTTAAACATAGATCCAGTATTGTTCGATCAAGTCGGTTTCTTCAGTCAATGCTATAATTGTAAGCCTGTTAAGATGATTAAATTTCCTGTTGCATGCAGAACTAGCTTTGAATTATGGGCTAATCTTCCTTACTCCAGTATTGCAACCTGCCAGAACCTTTCTGTATGAGCTTTCTCCTTCCACTACTACATTTGTAAAAAACAAATCCATTTATGTGTATTAAAGGTCTCCTCCCCAGTGGAGGTAACTTGCCATTTTGTAGCCCATGTAAACCGCAAGTAGTTTGGTGAACTCGTTCTTTCAGATTGAGGCTATGCGACTATTTTCATTATTTCTGAAGTAAAATACATCAGTGCTGTGAGCAGTTATCACTGTCCCTTTGCCAGAGGTGACTCTCCCTTCCTACTTGTTATTGTGCTTAGGTGCTTTTCTGTGTTGCTTTAGATGAAGGAAGTGTTACAGTGACTTGATTTTTCCTGTGTTTTTCTATAACTCCTTCCTTTTTCATTTGTGTGTCATCTTCAGCTTTCTCTGTCTGCATATAGATTTTTTACAGGCTGTGTATTTGATGATTATAGCTGCTGAATACATGTTATAAATGTATAATTAATTATACATTACATTATAAATAGTATTTAAAAGTTGTAGTGCAAGGGCAAAAAGAGTGTGCAACATTGTATCCCTCATGAATATGGTAATGCTGAGACATTTTCTGTTATGTGGGCATCCAGCCTCAGGCTGACCAATCCAAAGAATTGGTTTCTGAGTATGAGATGGTTTTACCTTACTGTTTTCTCTGTCTCTTGCCTGTTTGCATACAACTGTCTGTAAGAGAGGTACTGGGATGAACTCCTTAGTACATTATAGGGCAACTCTTTTCAAGGCATTGGGGGAAACACACCAAACCCTGAAGCTCCAAACAACTCTTGGTTTGCTCTTTCCCTAACAATCACATCAGTAATACAGTTAAATAGTTTCAGCAGTTGTTGAAGCCAACATGGTGGAACAAATTAGCTTGGAAGGGTTGTCGCTGTTGGCCTTCAGCAGTGCTAGAAATGCTGTTGAGTCACCAGCTGCGCAAGATCCACTCTTGTTTTCCATAACGTTACAGCTCTGTGTTAAAAACACTGCTTATGAAGGAGAGAGGTTTTTTTCCTTTCAGGGCTACTTGAGTGAAGAAATGACTGTTTCTTTTTCCTTAGGCTTGGTGGTCCCCAGTAAGTTCTTAGAAGCCTGGAAATAGGTGGAGGCATGAGATGTGGGAATAGTGATCCTTGAGATGAAAAGGTACAGTGTGGGACAGAAGTTAAATTTTGTGTGCGTAGAATAACAGGAATGGAGAGGGAAGAGCAGAGGAAGAGGAGCATTGCCTGGGCCCTGTTCACAGAATTAACTTCTTCAGGATGAGCCGACAAGTTGATACAGTATTCACAAGAGATTTCAAACTCCCCCAGGGCTTTTGAGCCTCATTGTGTACCTTAATAAATACATGAAGTTTGTTATAGTCCAGGTCCTGGCTCTAACATAATAGTCGCTGTCTCTGAAATCCACCAACATTTCACTTTGTACATAGCGCTTGTCTGGACTTTGTACAGATGAATACCTAATTGATTGATATTAGAGGTTGACTGCTCTCCAGAAATTTCAATTAACACTCTGTTCCAAAGTGGCAGTGGTATTCAGAGTTCTAAATAATTTTAGGTTGTGGCAGACTTGCATAACTGTCTCAGCGTTAGCTATGTTAGTAAAGTAAACCTGTGTTTCTAAAGTCATGGTTGTGAAGGAGTATCCAGAAGGCTTTAGTGCATTTGCAGCTGTTTGCCCAGAGAGGCGGACAGGTCTCCATCCTTGGAAGCATTTGGAACTCACGCACGTCCCTGAGTAACATGCTCAAAGTGGCCCTGCTTTGAGTAGGTAGAGTTGGAGAAGGCGATCTGCAGAAGTCACAGCCTCAGCAATTTTGTAACTTTTTTTTAATCGAGAAGATTAATATTTTAGAGAAGCAAGAGAGCAGCCTCAGAGAAGTGATGCACATGATTTTGTACCTGCTAAATCTGCTCTCCAATTCAGAGGCAAATCCTATCGTTAATGCTTGGTTATTTCAACTGCCACAGAAGGATTGTCATTTTAGTCAAGTCATCATTATACCTCAGTATTTTTCACTGACAGAATTATTAAAATATGAATATATTTCATGAACAAAGGCTTCAATATAAGCAATAGGTATTAACATAGTATGAGGTGAGGGGGAAAGCTATCCCAGCTGTTAGTAAGCTTAAAAATATGCACAGGTGTTTGCGTAAGGACTGAACAGCTGCTTCACACGCTCTTTGGCACAGAAAATGTTTTCCCAGGGTTGCTAACTAAGATAGTTTAGTAAAAAAAAATAAATCAACTGGGCCCTCCAAACCTTTTCCAGATTGCCAGTCTAGTTTAAAAGCATCTCTGAAACCTGGCTGGAATCTGAGGCAAGCCTCCTGAGTGAAGCCAGATAAAAATGCCTGGGCAGAGCATACTTTGAAGGCACACACAGATGCTCAGACTGAAGCATCAGCATCAGGGTGGGACTGCAGGGTTATGACACCCATGTCCAGAGTTAGCAGCTAGCAATGGCTGTGGCTCTGGGACCCTGTACCTACTACAGATTCATACTGTGCCCAGTGTCCAGAGCCAAAGGATGGGTGGGGAGTTGAGAAGATTGAGTCATTCCCCTTCATGTCTCTCCTAAAAAATCAAAGCAGTGTTACTACAAACAAACATCCATCCTGGTTTTAGACAGACTCTTGTCTCAAGTGGTTAAAATCAGAATGGATTTTAACTATGTAATTGCCAGTTCACACTTCTGTTTCTCTCTTACAAAGTTCAGGATAATTAAATATTCTAAAACCTAGGTCATTTTTGTGTTTCTAGAAAATTCAAAATTACCTGAACTGCACTGTTTGCTTGGCAAGTACCTTGGTGTCTATGGATTCCTGCTAGCTCACCTCCAGCCAGCTCTGAAGTGGGAATTGGTTCATCAGCTTACTCAGTAACATGCTGATCATGACTCAGGTCCTTCCTGCACTGTCCTTGATGACTTCATGCTCTCTGTACCTTTTCTCTCCATTGATCTACCAGTCTTTCAAAAAAACGCACAATGCTGAAATCTCTCTTCTCTTTAGACCTGTCACCTCTTTGCTTTCCTCTCTGTCAGCCTGATATTTCTGAACTGACACAAACATTCGTGAGGGGGCAGCAGGGCTGACCCACAGTGTTGTTTTCCTACACTGATTAAATGCAGATCTCATTTCTTGGTATAAACACTGCCTTGAGGCCTTACATTAGTGTAGTAAAGTAGAAGGGTTTTGCCCCAAGAGCAACAAAAAACCCTGTAAAGCAACCCTTCCAGGAAGATGGGAAAGAAGCGGAGGGAAGGTGGCAGTGGTTGTACTTTTCCATGCGATTGCTCCCCAGTCTTACATTAACATACCTTTGGGCAGGAGGAATGGTCACACAGGCCTCAGGCCTGTCAGCCACTGGAGCTGTAGGACTTGCTCTCACTTCGCACCCTGAACTTGTAGCTCATATGTATCTATTGAAACTCCTTTGCCACAACACTTATCTCCATTCTCTCTTCAGCTACTCTGTTTCTACCTTTCAGTCCTTGAACATACACATTTATGTTTAGAGGAAAAAGTAGGGTGAGAATTGTAGCAGATTTGTATTGTAGCAACATGTTAGGGAAGTTACTGTTCTTTAGAAGAATTTAAAAACCTAGAGTTAAGAGTAGTTTCAGATCTTCTAAACCAACATTTACAATGTTCTTTGTCCAGTCCAAGTATTTCTAATTGGCTGTGTATCTGCTAAAGCATGATCTAGAAGTAACCTTTAATACATCCCTAGGGTTTGGGCTTCAGTTATATCTCAAGTGCAAAGCTACCTGCGCTTGGCAACTGCTTTTTTCAAGTCCCTGATCCCTTGATGTGTATTTTTTCACTCTTTTCCTAAGCACCTGCACATGAAAATCTACTTCTAAATCTTCAGAGGACAGTGCAAAAGCTTTCCCCTTTATGGAGCAGGCAACCTTTACATAACACAGCAGAGGCTTGTTGTAGACCTGGACAGAACACCATATGGGCTTGCTCTTCAATTCACAAGTAGCATGTACTAAATGAGGGATGGTTTCTATTAACATCATTTATCCACAAATGAACCTTTAACAAATGTAGGCTTCCTTACCGGGCTGTTGGTTAAAGAACTGTCCTTTGCAAGATACCAAAGCGATACAGATTTGTAAATGCTGAACCTAGATCCTGCTACGTATGTGGACCTCTTCTGGGACTATGTACCTTCTGAAAAGTTTGCATGTGTGTTTGAAAGATCCCACTTTGTGTAATCTATGATTATATTGTAGAAAAGATCTTTAAGCATGCCCGGTTCAAAACTCTGTGTGTGGTAACTGGATGTAAGAACATTAAATGAAACTGCTCCCATGTGTTGCAAAGGTCATTTAGGAAAGGTTGACATCAGGAGTGATTCATGTCTGCAAAAACAGAGCGACTGACATACTGTCACAACATCACTTGAGATGAAAGTCTTGGCTGTCAGAGCATTTGGTGAATACGCTGCCAGGACTTGGTGAAACTTCGACATCTGTGATGCAGCCCAAGGGGAATTTCAGTTTGCATATTTACATGGATGGTCAGCTGGCACCTCATCAGCTGCAGCCCGTGTTTTTACAATGAGTTTTTTGTCTGTTTTACATGGTGTAGTTAGGGCTTAACTACCCCTCTGACTTGGAAGATCAGCTCTACTTGCAGTAACCCCACCGGCTGCTTACATGTTTGGATAGTCACCAGACTTCAAACAACTTCTGAAACATGGCTGGTAATAACATGCTAATGTGATTTTTCAGTGAGTTCTTTGCTTCCTTTTCTAGACAGTAAGTAGCTTGTCAAGAACACATATATGGCAGGGACTGAAAGAGGATCATGAAAGGTTGCCAGTTCACTCTTTTCTTGACATGTTACAAAAGGGGAGAAGGCTAGTCAAGAGGAGGTAGGTATCAACAAGTGCTTCTTGGTGTCAGTGGATGTAGCTAGAATGGAGAAGTATTCAAAAGCGTCCCATGTCATCATGTATCATCACAATACCTTCTCTGTTTATGATACTGACTGTTAGATGACAGTTGACAGTCATTTGTGATGTCAAATCAGAACTAAAGCAAAGATTCTTCCCAAATATTGTTTTTTTTTATAGGATTCTCCAAGTGAATTATATGTTGGAATATAGCAACTTATAGTTGTCATAGATATTAGGCATCAGGGATGTAAAATTGCTTAAAGTGTTAACTGGGCTTGTACACAATGTGGTGAATGCAAGTTATTGTTGAGTGCACAGTCTTGGTTTCTTCCAAAAATTTAAGCTTGCTGAAGACTCTTCTGGCCTGGAAATATGTCAGTGAGCAAGCAGCAGTTTATCAGTCAGGTAGATAACACTGTAGACAATGTCTTAAAATGGCTTATTGACAATATTCTTCAGGTGAAATATGAGGAGTTATTGAGGGCTGATGGTAAACATCAATTGTATAAGGTTGCTTCCAGTTTTTCAAGCCATTAATGGACTAGAATGAGAAAGCTGAGATGGGATTTACATTGGCAACGCCTCTCCCATCACCAAGTACATCCCAGAAATGTGATTTTTTTGGTGGGATTTGTTTGTTGGTTTGGTTTGGTTTTGGTTGGTTGGTTGGGTATTTTGGTGGGTTTTTGTTTTTTGTTGGTTTGGTTTTTTTTTCTCATTCGTCTGCTTACATACAGTGTTACTTGAGCAGCAAATGGACATGGTTAGGCCCTTATGCTGTTTGCCACCTGGAGCATTAGAAAGAAATCAACTTTGAGAATGTTTGTAGATGTGTCTCCTCTATATGCATGCTGCTTATAGAGTCCTTAGAGTCCTTTTGTCAGGGTCATGGCCAGCTTTTTAGGAGATCTGTTATGAGCTTTGAATCTTTGACAACAAACATCAGGCAAGAACATGGTCAATACTGTTTGTAGTCTTACAGGTTCCTGCAGTGTGAATTGAAGCCTCCAGAGATGTTTTTTGTTAGTCTAGTAGTGACAGTGTTACATTGCATCAGGCACTCCGACAATAAAATTGCAATCTTGTGCTAAGATGTACAGACCATGACAGAGTTTTCTACCAAACATCCTCTAGGAGCAAAGAAAAAAAACTTGCCAAAAAAAAAAAAGCATCTCCTAAACAATGTTTCAGGAAAGAATGCATATAGCAAGGTTTCCAACAATAATGTCCCAAAATTCTGTAGTTATCAGGTTAGAGGGCAGTGTACCTTCAGCTTGTGTTCCCAGCAGAGTAAATTGATCCTTCCTTTTGAAATGATGAGGTCTGATTAGATGGGCTCCCTGATCTCTCATTCTGTTTTTACACCATCTTTTCTTCCTGCCTCAGAACTTCCATTGTGACTCCAGTCGCCATTTAGTGTTTTCGTTAAGTACATTATTAAGCAGTACCTGCACAGCTTCAGGTGCTGCAAGGCTAATCCAGACTCCTACCACTCCCCCTACATATCCTGCTAGGCCAGGTGGGAGCTCCCCACATGCTTCCGATGCCACCAAACCTCCCAGATGCTTACTTTAATCTTCAAAAATTGGATCACTACACAATGACCTGGCAAGCAGCACTGTCAATGTGTGATCCTCCTGTGTGCTGTATTCCAATAGCCTTGTTGTGCTCTATTTTTAACTCACTCTCAGACTGTGGTTGTTCCAATTCCACTTTCCCTCTTTGTTTAGTCCAGTACATCCATTCCAGCTGGTAATGGGCCTCTGAGTTTGTCATTGCTCAGTGAATGAACCACATTGACAATGTTTTTGTAAGCTGCATGGAGAAACTCTGTTGGGCTTTTCCTCTTTTACTCCTCCTGCTGTAAGAAGCTTGCATAAATTTTAGTGTCACTTAGTCACACATGAATAAGACCCTTTCAGTGCCATGAAAAAAAAGTCAGTTATGAAAACAGCTTGAATTTCCCTTAAATCCAGTAGAAGCTGTATATATTCATTTTATCTCTGGGTCAGCCCTTCAGCTAATAGAACTTCTTATTTAGGTGCTGCTACTGCACTATACATTTTGGGTGAATACTTTTCTTAAGCAAAACTGTGTAACTGCATGGATTTCAATGTATGGGTTGAGGAATGTCAACAGAGAAACACACTGAATATTTCCAAAATTGCTTTAACTCATAAGTGGTTAATGTTAGCATTTGTCTAGTGCCAATAAAGTTAAATTTATGTGGCACGTAATTTAGGAAATTGAGTAGGCAGAGAGCTGGTGGATGCCTTCTCAGCTAAAAAAAAAAGAACCCTTCACTTTCCATTAAATGCTCACACACATTTGTCATAGCAACCTTGAAGGTGGCCATAATGCTAAGCAAAATAAACAGTGCTAGCATAATGTTCACTGTAATAACATGTCTCATGAGCTAGCTCAGTACTCCTTTTTATTACCTTATTTTCATTGCTCTTTCACTGTGGTGGAGTTCTGTTTTGTGGTTTAATCATTATTACATCATTTTCCTTTCTTAAGTTAAAGCTGCTGCCCTTTTCCTGTCATTCCATGCCACCTCTTTACTATATGCACGTATCCCTCTTAACTTGCTTTATTTTTTTTAATAGTGAGTTCATAGAAGTTCTCTATTAGTTCCCAGTAAAGATAAACAGTTGGATAAGTTTTGGATAAATCTAACTAGACAATGCTTTGTCATTAGAAGGGAAAAAACAAAAGCCACGTGAGGGGAAAAAAAAAAACCCACATGAAGGATTAACAGCAAAAGGGCAATACAGTTAACAAAGTACTACAAGACAAAATGCATAGAAAAGTTAATCAAAGTCCATCATAGTCACATCTGTAAAAAAAAAAAACCAAACAACCCTAACGTTTGGAAGTTTATAGCTAATGTTCATTGAATTTCACAAGTCATGGTCAAAGCACCCAGTATTTTGCACAAATCCTGAGTTTAAAGTAGAAAAACTTTTCTCCATCCCAGTTTTCTTTTATCCCCCTCTTCTCTTCCTTTCATAGATGAAGAAACCCAGGTCAAAGTGAACAAGTTTACAGAACAACATGCCACAGATTTCCAGCTGGTGGACAATTGCTACTCTATGTGCCTTTCTAGTCACTCCTAATATATATGGCAAAATCCCTTCTGACATTCCCTGGGAAAGGCCACCTGCCAGGTCAGGACTGAGGAACAAGTTTTCAGGGCTAATACCCTATTTTACTCCTTTCACCCTTTAATAATTGACATAAAGAATTAAACGACTTGCTTATTTTTAAGCAGCACACAGGTACTGTATGGACACAAAAAAAATAAAACACTATTTCACTCTTTTCCCTAGGAAAATCATGCTAGTTCATCACACTGGTAGCTATTTTTATCTGGTAACCCCCCTCACCTGAGAGATGAAACTCTGTTCACCTCAGATGGCTCATCTAGAAGAAAAGAAATATTCACTCAATTCTATGCAAACTTGGGAAAAAAAGGCAGTTTTAAAAAGGTTTTGTATTGTCCATCCTCTGATATTCTGTCCAAGAATCTGTGTATAAACCTACAAAGACATTATCCTTGTCACTGTTTATCCACAGTAGTATATTCATGGAAAGACTACCTCAAGTGATGGAGTCCTCCAGGTTTTAATGAACAGCAAGGAGCCAACAGGATGACCAGAAATCAGATTTCATGATACATTATGTATATTTGCTGTATAAAACCCCAAAGAAAATGTTACAAAACCTCTCCCCCAACTAAAAATACAATACACAGAAAAGATACTTGGTTTTGGGACCTTCTCCCAGGTGCTGATGCTTCACCTTCAGTGATGACCAATACAATAGTAAAGTGCACCTAAAGCAGCAAAGTTACTACCATTCAACTGTCTGCACCGAAACATGTTACCACTATTATTGCAATGGTTGTGTGCTTTCTCCTTTTCTCACTATCCCCCTCTCCCTGTGCAATACCCATCTACCTGAATAGTGGGGAGGCAAAACTAATTTCCTAAGGTCTATCTGCAAGAGTAAGGACTTGTTTGCAAGAGTGCAGATTGAAAGTCTGAGTCAAACTTGGCTACAGCATGATAGCTTCCTTTAAAACCAAACCAACCAAACAAAAACCTTTCTTACTCCAAATGAAAAGTATATCCTTATAAGCAATATACTATAAATGGAATAGAAGGTATTTAGTGGTATTTTTTCAGCAGTACAATGTGACAATTCATTTATGGAATGTGGTTTGAGTATATACACCCTAACCTTTTCATACAATGGTATTCTGAAGAAAATAATTGATTAGCCACGAGCTGGTGGGCTAATGCTGTTTATTTTATGATGTTAATTAGGTTTACTTGACTGTCTGCCATTTACCCGACCACAGGATTAACTGAATGCCCTTCATATTAATTCTCTCATCAGATAATTATCATTGCTTTTTCCATGCAGTATTATTACATATAACATTTACTTTAATTTCCTACAAATATTGAATAAAAAGTGTATTCATTATATAATGTATTTACTCTTAGAGTCATGAAGTCATGAACTCATTTTAAGGACTGAGGAAAAGGAGCAAATACAAAACAATTATGGGCAAGACATGCTGTCTGCCTCAGTAGTCAGTTTAACGTCTATCATGGAGAAATGTATTTTCCAATGCCAACCATCCCACAGGTATTTTTAACTTGCCCTTGCTTACACTGGTTTAAATCTGGAGTAACTCACTAAAATTAGAAACTAGAAGCCTGGATGAATTCCACAAAGTGAGAAAAGAATTTGGCTGCCGGCATATAAAATTAAAGCTGTTAATCTTCCTTTTGATTCTAGAGTTGGTCATTTCTTTATAAATGTTTACTACAGTTGTAGTACCTAGGAAGAAACTTATTTAGTATTTTCAGCTGAAAATGTATGTTCTTCTCCTGATGTATGTATCTCAAGCAAGTGTCTTACTCTGTCTAATACAGCTGTACTGCCTTTGCATTCTCAGTCCTACCAAGTTGCTTCCTTTACAATACTTCCAGGAAGAAAGGATGTGATAGTATTCCCATTTCATGGACTGCCAAGTGAGTCTCATAGGGATTGTGGGCTAAATTCAGAGCAAGGATTTTCCCTCAAGTGTCTCTGTAGAGACACATTCAGTTGCCTTATCTGCTTAACATTGAAAGGCCCCTAAAGTCACTCTATACCTAATACTTCATTTGTGAAGTTATGTTATCTGTTGGACAGACATATAGGTGCATCACGCTGCGACCATACCAAACAGCTAGCTGCTGGGCAGAGCTCTGCCAAGATTCACAAAGCAGAGGTTCCTCATCTTTTTTTTTATCCATGATTCTTGATTTACTACCTAAACCTGGAGTAGGAATTCTTCAGTGAGATGGGCATATGAGGTGGTCCCAATAGTTCATACTGTCATACTGTCTGAGTAACCCCTTAGGCTTTGGGTCTCAGGTTTGGTCCCCATCAGCACAGGTGTCATTGCTTCTAGGTGATTCCTCTACCCACCAGGTGCTACCCTCCATCCCTCTTAAGTATTACAAAACAAACAAACAAACAAACAAACAAACAAACAATTTGACTCTTCCTTAGAAGAAAAACAGTGACACTTAGATCCCTGCCCCTCCCCTCGATATCTCCCACTGGATAACCAAGCTATCTCCTGCTCAGGTCATTCAGTCTTATGAACTTCACATTCAACATTTAAGTCTTTTCATGCTTTACGTATTATAGGCCTAGCATTTCGAACAGGACATGTTGCATGTTACAGCTGGTAGCACACAAAACCTACCTGAAGATTTAAGCACCCCCATTAACTTGTCTGCAAGAAGACTGACCTGGAAAGTGTGTATGGAGATTACAATGAAAATCAGTTAATTTGCGAAGCAAACTTATTTAGTAGTTTGTTTTTATTTACTATTTTATAATCTGATGCAGAAACTCTCCAAGAACAAACCTGAACAGAAAAAAAAAAAAAAAGTTTGAAAAAAAAGGGGGGGCGAAAAGTATGTTTTTAAGTTAATATAATTCAAATCACATAAAGTTATAATTTTAATTTATAATTAAAATGTAATATAATTAAGATGTAATTAAAATAATTATAATTTAATTTAATATACTGTTTCCCCCCAGAATTCCTTTCCATCACACTAAGGGAAGGTTACTAATAATCACTGTCTATAAAACCATTCTATGTGCATACACTGTATATGTAAACAGTACACAGAGCACCATCTACTGACATACAAAGAGCATGAAATATTCTAACTAACCCATCTTTATTGCAGCTCATAACTGTTTGTGATTTTAGTTTTGTTACACCCCATAATTTGTCCTTCATTTAGCCAAGTCTCCCAATTCTAATTCACATTATAATGTGTAAAAGGACTATACAGCAAATAAAAATATGTTGGGAAGTAATCACATGATGTACACAGTAATAAAAATTAAAGAAAAACCACAACAAACACATACACACACCCTGCACATGCACATACACACACAAATAAACCTTCTTGCATTGGCAAAGAGTAAGACATGCATTTTCAGAGGCCATAATCTCTCACTCATTTTCTCAGTCTGCATAATTTACATTCAAATCCCAGCCTGGATGATTCCTCTTTCAGGTCATTAGTCTTAACTTTGTTTGCTTGTGAGAAGAAACAGAAAGTAATACGTAACAGGGATCACTGTACCTGCATCTCCTGTTAAGCTCAGTTTAAAGGTTTTAGTAGACTTTTTGAGAGCTGCTGATTAAGTACCGTTGCTGTCCTTACTTCCCTCAAACAAGAGGAAGTGGTGCATTTCACAGTTCCTATTCTAGCTTCCACCAGACACACCAAAGTTGAAATTTCATAGTGCTTCTATTGCTGTCACCCTCCAGATAGAACCCTATGTCCCTGAAGTGGCTCAGATAACAACAGTTTGCTGATACAAGATAGTACAGCTATGTGAGAAATATATAAAGCTTTGTGGGATAAATGTTTCTAATGTAATCTTTTCCCCTCCAGGTTTGCAGAATGAAATGCAGCTCCACAGAAGGAAGGTACAGATGACAAAAGTCTTGGATATGAAAATGTAGCTGAGTCTTTTATTCTGTGCTGTGTAGTATATTAATTTAAAAAAAAAAATAAATAAAAACCAAAGGAAGCAAGAAATCCAGACACTTCTCCCTATCTGTGTAGTTTAGCCACTAGTTACTTGGTGTACCAACTAGCAATGCAAGTAGTGAGAAGGAGAAGAGCAGTCACACACACGTGATGACAGTGTCTTGGTTTCACCCACATTACTCCCTCTTCTCAGTTACAGAGCCCCCAAGTCTTTGAGGAGAAGCCATATGGTTAGGGAGAGGGGAACTGATGCTGCACAGACAGGATTTGGGGTTTTTTTCTATGCTCTCAGACAAAGATCTCCTTGGGGACATGCTGCACTGGGCTGAGGTGGTTGCATAATTTTGCTATATTTCCTAAGCAATTTTTTGCAAGATCTTTTTCAAAGGCTTGCACAATATTTCACTTTTCTTAGCTTATAACCTTATCTTTTGGTTTCTGTCTTAATAGCTCATGTGAAGGTATGCTATTGGCAAAACCCCATAATTGAGGAAAGGTAGTCTTTCACAACATAGCAAGTATTTTAAAGGATTATACTAATACTAAGAGGAAGCACAAAAATCTTGCCAGATTATTTCTGAAAGAATTGAAAAATCTCTGAGCTTCCTAAGTACTCCCAAAAGGCACTTAAAAAAAAACAGTAATTTGTGGATGACCTTTCTGATTTCATCTCAGAAACAGTATGTTGAAGTCATCTCAGATTCATGCAATGCAGACATTTGGGGAAAGGAAGAGGAGACTATTCTTAAAGAGCTCCAAGGGTGCTAACAATTATTGCCATTATACATTACCAGTAAGCTCAGAAATATATTAGAAGCCTTCTCAGAGCATCAACCATGATGTTAACATCTGAAATCAGACCCCCAAAAGGAGAGAATAAGCAATAAATATGCTAGAAGGTCAAGGAAGAATTTGGCACTGTCAGAATGGACTGGGTCGAAGCATTTTTCCTGATGGGAAAAAATAGCCATTAGAAAAATGATCGTTGTTATTTACGAACATCAGGTTGCTAAGTGACATCATGTGATGTTCACTGCTTCATCAGCCACCCACAGTTCTCAAGGAATAGCAACAGAGGGGGTGAAAGGGGTGAAAGAAAACCCAAAAGGCTGAGTTACTATTAAAAATAAAAAAAAAGAAAAAGGCCTACAGTTCAAGACAAAGCAAAATAAGCTTTTTAAAAATACCTGCTTTCTTTTTCTAGTTGAATACACTAGAATTAGGTTAAGAACTTACAAGCACTACATAGGTAAATCATTTGAAAGAGAGAGCCAAAGAACCGAAACCTACCCCCAGCCACAAATACAAGTTAGTGATCTGCTTTTATATATACGCATATATATGTATGTATATGTGGACATATGTATGTTTGTATTAACTTTTCCATGAAAGAAAGACTGTATGCATTAAAGGCCACATCATATATTTTTTAATTGCTTCTAATGTTGTCAGACTTCAATCATTTGGGCTCAAATGCTTCATGCTCCTTTAATTTACTCAATTTTTTATTACTTCAGCACTGTCGGCTCAGCTGCTTCACATAGATTAGATTATTTAAGCAACTATTTTGCTGAACCTTTAGCACTTTCCATGCTTTGCAGTATCTTGAAATTCATGAGCAGAACTGGGGCAAGGACAGGATTGAGATGGATAGGAGAAAATTTCTGGATCAAAACCCCCAGGAAAGCATGCATGAGAAATTGATGAGCTTGGAGGTAGAAACAGAAGACAGAGATGAGACAATAGACTGGACAATTCTTTTTCTTCTGTTGTCTTGTAAAAAAAATCTCTAATGTTATGGGTTGGAAGCGGGCATCCAAACCCTCACCACTGCCTATTCTGGATACTCCTCGCACTCAGGACTTGAGAGGCATGGGAATGAAGCAGCCATGCTCAACCTTTCTAGCCAGTGCATCTTTTTAGCTACTACTATTTAGTATTTTTTTTTAATCTTTTCTTTTTTTCCTTAATCACCTCTCCCATTACAATTTTTCTTTAATGACTTTTTGAATGCTTTACTCTGGATAATAAGAATTCAACTTTATTGATGCTTTGCTTTAAACTTTAATACTAAAATATAAAAATATTACAAATATATATATATATGCAGATGCCCCTTAAATGTCCCTTCTCCCACCCTCTCACAGCCTTCTGTTGCCTCTCTCCTCTTGAGATTCTTTAGGTCATGTTATCCAAGAGCTCTGTGAGTTTTCTCAGATTTCAGTTCTCCTCATCAAAAAGAAGCTAATAGTGAAAAACCAAACCAAACCAAACCCAAAAACACAGAAAATTCACTAAATTGTGGCAAATCCATGGAATATAGAACAAGTAGTGATTAAAAAAAAAAAAAAAAAAAGAGTTGTGAACTGACAGAGGGAGCTTTTGCGAAATCTATATACCTGGCTTCCCTGGGAAGGCAGCACAGTGCCTGTGGTGCCCTTGAACACACGCTTTCCTGGAGAACTCTGCAGTCTTCCAGTGTTTTATTGACATAGGTTGTGGGGATTCGGTTGCAGGTTTCTGACCTCAGAGAGTCCCTCTCAGACAACTCACACCTGGTCACATACCTTCTTCACCATTTAAATATTCAACATACTTCAATTAATTTGGTGTTTGCGTAAGAACTTGCAGAAGACTTTTCTCTGTTGTACTTTCTTAAAATGAAAAAAAAAACAGAATCAAGATCAAAGGAGCACCTATGGCTACATCATACATGAGTACAAAAGATTAAAATAAAAATTTATGTACATTTATGAGGACATAAATTTTCAGACAGAATGCCTAAAAGCGCGAACACTTTGTGCTTGGTTTTTCATTCCTGTAACTCTAATTTCAAGATGAGATTAATAAAGTCACCTTTCAGTGAAACAAGTGAAAAAGAACAGAGAACAGTTGTAATACATGAAGCTCCTAACAGTGAAGCCCTACCACTTAACTTCTAAGAAATAATGTCAGTGTAAATCATGATGTGATGAATGCTTCACTGAAATGATTCATGCCATATGGTCTGAAGAGCAAAACGGGCACAGTTTATTTTTAAAAGAATGAGAAATATGAACTTGGAATATTCATTGCTTTGTCCTGCCAGGCTGAACATTTGCTGTAGCAGTGGCAAGACTTACTGCAGGTCTGTCTTTTTTTGCTCACTTAATATGTTGCACTAGTATGAGGTTTCAGTCTCATTCATAATGAAATAATGTCCACAAAATTATGATCAGTATTCCAAAACCTCTTCTGCAAACAAATGTTCACAGGGCACCTACAGACTAAATCATCTTCTCACTTTCTCTTTAAATAATCCATGAGAAACTTCAGAAGTAAACAGACCTCATGGTGTAATGACTATCTTGGTAGTGAGAAGACAATTGAGTCCCTGACAGAGGTGAAATGTGCTGATAATACCATGAGTCGCTCAGCTCTCCTTTTGTAAAGCTGCTTACGGTCAACACCTTTCTGGCTATATTGTTGTGTATTAACATATTCAGTGTGCCTTATTCATCTTATTCCAATTCAAGGACAATGAAGAGCCAGTGTCTCCTTAGACAAGTACTGGAAAAGGAGGGCTAGTCAGTATACTACAGTCATTGTGCAAGGTGTTGATGGTTGCCCAGTTCTGACCTCTCCCCCACCATTTGTGCAGAGATATGTCCCCTGAAAAAGCAGTCTGAGAGCAGTCCACTTTCAAGAAATTGCAATTTGCATTCTGCAGAATTTATCACTGCGTGTAATACCTTGAAAAAAATCATTTTGGATTGAAAGCCTTGACATCACAACTTCAGGTGGCTTGGTTTGGTCTGTGAGATGTTATAAGGGTGATTTCTAAATCAAATGTTTATGATCAGAGGTCAGCTTCAGTTTCAGGAGTGTAGCCCTTAAACTAATGGGCAGGATTCCTGTAGCTAGCATAAATACACTCAGGTTCAGTGATGTTAGTATACTCATCATTCACATGTACTCTATTTGCAACAGTGATGTAATTTATATATATATCAATTTTAACTTGCAGTCTGGTTCCACAATGATGTAATTAAGTTGATACTGCCTGGGGTGGGTAGTCCCAAATAATCTGTAAATATAAGAAGGATTTTATAGAAGGATTAAAATCAATTTAACATTAGCTTTTAAACAAGTAAGCTACAGATGTTTAAGTGTCCGCAAGTCTGAGGAACAGTGCCTATTTTTTTAATAGGTTGAAAGAATGGCTAGTACTTTTTTTTACAGATGGAAGTTGAAAAGGTTTACAGGGTTAATACATTAATTTAAACTGATAAACAAATATCTGTGTAAACAAATTATTTCATTATAACAATTAAACCTGTTATTGATCTGTTTTAAATTCAATTAATATAAGCTTCTTATAGCGACTTGAGCATGCATGAAGTGCTGTCTTCTCTCAATCATTTTTAAACTCTTTTTAAACAATACAGCATTGCACGTAGGCAAGCTTGTGTTAGAGAAAAGCATTTATTATGTACCACGCACAACTCCGACTCCTATGACTCCCTCTAGTGGTCAATAATTTTCTGCTAAACGTTTCTTAGTACTACAGATTGTACCTCTTCTGCACTAAAGAGTCTCCTCTTTTGAATTCAAGAGATCCATTTTTTTATTCCTGTGCTGCATAGGAGAAGGACAAAACAACTGAATCTTTCAAGATGGGCAGCTAGTATATCTGTGGGAAGTTTTACTTTCCTTACTAGGAGCAGACAAGTTGCATATACCACATACCAGCAAAAGCCTGCTCTGTTGGCAGCGCATACCGGGAGGTGACTGATCTGCTGCAGAAGGAAGCAGTCCTTCCACCCTTCCACCCCACCCATACTGTTAGGCAGTATGAGAATGCCTGGTGCCCATTTGCAAGCCTGGCAATAGGAGCACCTCTCCTGCAGTTTTGAATAGCATAACAACATATGACTTGTCATATTCATACAAGTAGTTTGGTAAGTGGCTGACATTTACCTTGGCTTAACGTCAATAGGAAATGGAGTTATGTAGTTTGGGTTTTCGTAAGATTACAGACAACTTGAAATTGTAGAGGTTTAATATGAATTGGCAGAAGATGTACCCCGCAAATTCCTATCTTCACCTTGCTTTCAACTCAGGGTACTCTCCAATATATTTAAGAGAGGTGTAGACAGCAGCAGCTGCATGCTGAATTAAGATGCCATTTTGTATCAGTTTGAGTTGATTCAAGTCACTACTAATCCAGTGCTATATTCGTTTTCTAACCTTGGCTGTGCATTTCTACTCCTTCCTCATGCCAGCTCTGGGACTTACATGACTGCTGAGGGAGATGGCTAACTGGCAGACTAAGGAAAATCCTGACAAAACCTGAAAAGTTTGAGGGCACTGATGACCTTGTTGAAGCCACATACGCCTTTCTTGTGAAAGCTTGTGAACAGCTGTGTGCCAAGACCTCTTCTTTTGGCATTCTTGTTTGTCTATTACAAAGGGCAAATGCAAAGTCTACTCCTGTGGGATTAGGCTGCTACAAAATATTTTTTAGCCATCTTTATCACAATTTTTTTCCTCCCCTGTGGATGGGAAACTCAGGAATGGGCAAGGAGAAAGCTGTGGACTGAATAAACAGCGGATTTTTGAGAAGGTGTTGGGCAACCTAAGTGCATGATCACAACAAAAAATGCCTTTTACCTGTGGTTCTCAAGACACAATTTGTGAAATTCAAACTTCCATTTCCTCATATACATAATACCTCTATTATACAGAAAAGTTAGGATTAAAAAAAATATTGTGGAATTAAAAGAGCAATTGATGCATGTACTTGGCTATCATATATATGCAACATTATCAAAAGACAGTAGGAGAAATCAACAGTTTATGTATTGTCCTGTGGTACAAATTAGCAAAATACATTTATGGCATGTAGAAAAATTTATTAAGAGAGACCCAGGGAATAATGCTGCCACCTACTTGTACCACACAGTACCTCTTAAATTACCATATTACTTATCAGGTTTGATAATTATGTTATGCTAATTTCACTTCTAGTTGTTCTTAGTTCTTTTTCTTAGCATGCACTGTTGGGTGATATGAAAACTACTCAGTTTCTCAGACAACTGTGCAGTGATGATTCACTGCAGTTAGCATCAAGATGCAACTTCAGAAAAGAGAGGGAAAGAAAAGTGGCTATTTCTATTTCTGAATATCTTGTTTAATAATAGGATATCCATGTTGCTTAAACAGGAGTAACAGTTCTTATTTTTAGAATCTTTGCTCTCATATACATGTTCCTTCATTTAGAAAAATTATGTTAACCCATTTGAAGCAAAAATCCTTTTGAAGCTCAGTCATATGGAAAAAGACATAGTTAAGAGTTGTGAAAGAGACCACTGAGTTGCTGGCACTGATGTACATCATACGGTCGACATAACCCTATCAGACTTAAAGATGCTCTTCTTTGCACCAACTGCCGTAGATAATGTTTTTAATTCCTAGATTTCTGTCTCTCTGTGTGAGAGGATGTCATGGCTGTCCTCATTCCCAATTTTTTTAAAGCTTAGTACGCAATAAAGTCACATCTTCTGCTAAATGGAAATCATTCAAAATAGCTGCTTCAAAAATGGTGGATATTTTGCTTGTTATGAATATCAGTGTTCTAACTACTTCCATCTGATTGCACATCTTTACAGCACTTCATCACAGATTCAGATGCTGGGTTTTCTGAAGGTCTGGATAAGGCAAGACTGGAAAAAAATAATTTAAAAAGTTGAATTTTCATTCTACTTAATAGGACAGATAGGAGCCTACAGCTGAACTACATGAAATAAGAAACTCTGAGAAACTAATGCTACAGTATGATATTAGAAGGAATTTTGGGCATGCTTCACCAGAAGTGGCTGGGAGTAAGGGATAAAACAGAGATAGTCTGGAACCAGTCAGTCAAAAAAAAAAAAAGCTGGCACTAGTTTATGTCTCTCTCTTAACACTGCTGTCCCTAAGAAAAGCTTGGAAATTACAAGCCAGACATCTCTAAATAGAAGACAAAAGAAAATCAATGCTCAAGCAAAGACAACGTGTTTTGGGAAACCTTCCTTCCAGTTTTCCAATTAATAGGCCTAACAGTACTGAAACTGGAAATCCCTGCAGGCCACAGGACTGGAAAGTGATGTGCTCAGAGAAACACAGTGAGCCATCCCACTCTACTATGTGCAGCATGTAGTCACACACGGGCAGCAAAGCTCTGCGCTGGTTCCAAGGTCTTCATCACAACAGCCACATCTGGCCGGAAATGCTGTGTTCCTCAGGCAGGAGCTGCTGGTCATGTTCATAGCTGGTACTACCGCCTGTGTTTGTGCAACACAACCCTCCTACCCCAGCTTCCCTCCGTAATTTATCAAAAATATCATAAACAATCTGGATTTTAACCTCAACCAGGCTCCTGGAGCCTGGTCCCCGGAGTTCAAAATCGGCAGGGGCCTCGCGGTCGTGGCTTGCACCACCTCGGGCAGAGTTTCACAGTTCGAAATTTAGAGAGAGACCAGAAACACCGGACTGGTCCAGGCCGAAAAACCTGCTTGTTTTACTCACATAAAACCCCTGGCGGTAGGGGGTAGGTGTCGAGTGAGCTTGGGGCCCACGCTGGAGCAGGACAACAGGGACAGCCGCAGGGCCATATCAACCCGGCCAGGGAACGGTGAGGCTGCTGGGGCGCTCCTCACTGAGGCAAGAATGCAAGGCCCGGCCTGCCTGGCAGGTCACCTCCAGCCGCTTGCAACTCGCCGGCACAGGGAGACCCTGCAGCCCCTCAGAGCAGGGACAGCCGCACGGAGAAGGGGCGGGGACAGCCCGGGGCCGCCTGCTGGGCCTGGGGCCCAAGTCGGCAGCGGAACGCAACGGCGGGCGCAGGTTTGCGGAGGGCCGGTTTGAGCCGGGCACAGCGCCGCGCGGAGGGCGGCGGTGAGCCCAAGTCGAGGTGCCGGCATGAAGGAGCTGGCACCCGCCGTGAAGATGGAATGCGACATTTTAGATGCGCTGGAGACCCTGGGGTAATCGGGGGTAGCAGCGGCCCCCCCCTTTTGCTGGGAGGGAGGCCGAGGGGACCCCGCCGCCTCGCTGCTCTGCCGAGCACAGAGCGGGGACCCATCGCATCAGGGAGGAGGTCGGGCCCGGGTCGGGGGGCGGAGGGGTGCGGCGTGGGGCAGAGGAACGGACTTCGCGTTCCGGCGGGTGCCGGGGAGGCCCGGTGGCGGCCGTGGCTGGGCCTTTACCCTCGCCTGGAATAGGGGTCACAGCATCTGCGTTGTTCTTACCCTGGTTGTAATGGGGGTTAGGAGAAGGAAGCGCGTCTGGACGGGTGTTTGCTGGGTTGCGGGGGTGGGGGGGGGGGGGGGTGCGGGGGTGTTGAAAGCGGCCGTGTGGGTGGCCGGGCCTCACACTGTCCGCCCGGCTTCAGCCCGCCTTGAAGTGCTGCTCCAGGTAGAACAGAGCAGAAACAGTGTAAAATTGAGTTCGTTTTCTGCTATCGTATTGCCAGTGATGTCCCAGAAGTACATCACCAAGATAATGTTGTAGGGAAATTTGTTTGACTAAACACTCACATTCTTGTCTGTTCAGCATGGGCTGAGACATGAAACTGTTTTCATGTACACATGATACGTGCGGATGCTTGCCTCCTGTTTTCTGACACACCATTTTGTTCACCACTCATTTATTGGTTTGTTTAAAAAAAAGTCTCAGTTATTCCTTGATAAAAGTAACTTAAAAAGAGTAATTACTTCCAGTATGGTTACTAACCAGCTTGTGGTAAAATGTTTTTAAAACGTATATATTTTATGGTAAGCTGGTTTCATATCAGTAATGTTTCTATCTCTCTGCAGGTACACTGGTCCTCTGCTGGAGGAGGGAGCCCTGAACAAAGCAGCAGAAAATGGATTGTCTTCACCAGAGTTTTTTGAGCTTTGTGTTTGGTTAGGTTCCCAAATAAAGTCACTTTGTAATATGGAAGAAAGCATCACTGCAGCAGATGGTGTGTGCATTTTAATTTATTAATGCAGTTTAGTATTTGCTCAGTGGGTTTAGGCCCATATTGTTCAGCTGATGGTGAATTTACAGTGTTGAAGTTTAGCAGATAGAGAAAGGGTAGTCAAACAGGCTTGTATTTGTGTGGATGTGGCTCATAGATTAAGTCTTGTCTTGTGAAGTGTCTTTCAAAAGAAAAAAGGTGCTCATGGTTTGGGTTTTTTTTTAGATTTTCGTAAATATGAAAAGTATATTCATGCATCCTTAATTAGTTGTTTTATGTAATCATATTTTAATGGAATCATTGTTGGAAGAGACCTTAAAGATCATCTAGTTCTAACGCCCTTGCCATGGGCAGGGACACCTTCCACTAGGCCAGCTTGCTCAAAGTCTCATCCAGCCTGGCCTTGAGACTTCCAGGGATTTTGATGGCTTAAATTCCACTGCCTGATATTTTCAGCTACTTGGTCCAGTGCAGTGTTCCTTTCAGCACTGTGTGTGGATACTCGAGTTGCATGTTACCGCTACCTGATTTTTTTGAGTACTAGAACTTGGATAAGATTTGGTATTGATTGTGTTTTCACCAAAAAAAGTAGTAAAACTAAAAACAATCACTGGTAATAATGGGTTCATGACACCTAAAATTTGTTCGTCAGAAAATTAATTACATCGATATGCTGCTTTGTGACGTAAGCTGTTCACTTCATAGTGATGTTCAATTGCATCAAAGTCTTCAAAGATTCTGTGGCATCACCACCTTGTCCAAAGCTTTGCACTTGTTTGTTCCCATAGGTGATAAAGATATAGAGAGCTTCCAGCTTGAGATTAGTGGCTTTCTGAGAGAAATGGCTTGTCCGTATTCATCACTTATATCTGGAGACATCAAGGACAGATTAAGAGAAAAAGAAGATTGTCTTAAACTCCTCTGTAAGTTATAAGCATTTTTTTATTCCCACTTAGAATACAGTATTGTATGTGCATGCTCTGTTGTTATTCTACGGTTACATTAAATAGTTCTTTATCTGTATTTAAGTATATGTGTACAGTTATACAACCTACCTGAGCATGCATCAGCTCACTTGTGCAGAAACGGAAAATAGAAAACTATTAGGAAACTATTTTAGTAGAAATTAAACTTTATTTGTGAAGTATGGCTCAGCCTACTGAGGCCTCAACCCTCTCCCAATCCAGTTCCAGCTCTGCTGAAACTGAGACCTTGCTTCCTGTGTTTCTGTGAAGTTTCTGTACATCTTAAAAGGAAATGCTACCTGATTTGAAAGTGCATGATTGAGAGAAGTAAAGTTTAGGTGTAAGATGGACTTGGACAAAGGAGTAGCAGCAGGAACCAGTGCAATAATACAAAACTAGCCAAGGAACTAGGAGTCTGGTGGCAGAAGTGGGTTAAGCAGTGAAATATGATGTGTAGACTGAAGATAGGAAGTCAGGTGAGAGTTAGTTCAAGTAAGGAATGGGAAACTGATACTGACCAGTCCATGGGAGAACTGAGAGTCTCCTTTTTATCAGGGTTGTCTTATAAATGTGTACTTGTATTTGTGTATGAGAATGTGAATGCAGAAATATTCATGTGTCTCTAAATCTGCCATTATGATGCTTTTCTCTCTAGTATTTCTAAGTACAGAACTTCAGGCTTTAAAGATACTGCACAGCAAGAAAATGAAAGGCTCTCATTTGGAAAAACACAATGAAATTTACCAGGAAGTGCAAGCTATTTGCAATGCACTGGGCCTGCCAAACTCCTCATCTTCTGAAATTCCTCCCTTGTTAACCAATGTGGAACAAAAGGTATGGGCTTTTATGTGTTTTCTCAATTGTTAAATTGTAAGCATAATCTCTGAAAGCATTCTTCTTTAAGGGCCCAACAGTCTAATCCACAAAAGCCCTATCTGACAAGTGTAAAGGAATTTTTATTCTGAAAGCTGGCTTAGTGTTCAACTGTTTTGTTTTTGAGGTGAAGTATTTCAGCATTTCCCCGAGTATGTAATATACCTGGTGAGGCATGCTTTGCCTTGCAAATTTAAGGCATGAGTTGAAGTAACATAGTTTTCATGTTACCCATTCAAATGTGCTGCAGCAAGCAGAAGACTTTGGGCAATAACTGATTGTGCATTTATATACCTGTAGTTGTTTCTGGGATGTGTTTAAATTTAATGTCCTTAGCTTAATTTTTTGCTTTTTAGCGTATGACCTTCTTACTTGGAGGCATTT
The DNA here is from genome assembly GCF_034315485.1 of Pezoporus occidentalis. Lineage (NCBI taxonomy): Eukaryota > Metazoa > Chordata > Aves > Psittaciformes > Psittacidae > Pezoporus > Pezoporus occidentalis. Next base: position 5,452,080 of record NW_026913964.1, on the reverse strand, counting down.
ACTTGACAGTGCCATTTCCTTAGTTGCAGAAGAGGATGAAAATGCTTGACTTACTGGCAGCCAGAGAAGAAGCCAATTTAAGCTTTATTCAACAGGATAGCTTTTTTGTTTTTTTCAGGTCCCACCAGTTTCTAATTCATTTCACAGATGCAATCCTTAATCTGACTTCCTCATTGCAGAATGTAAATAGACTCTTGGGGTGGAATTTGTCTTCTCTGTCAGGCAGCTAAAAGTTTTGCTCTTTATTTCTCCCTAGTATTTGTGGAGAGGGTGGGTGACCGATCCACTTTAAGAATTATGGGAGATACATGGAATGAATCTCTCTGTGCTGCTGAGTAAAAATTTTGCATGATTATGCTGCTTTTTTCTTCTTCCTCCTCAGCCAGGGGCAGTTGAATATTTAGAGGTTTGGGGGAGAGGGCCTGTTACTTGCATGTTTTTCTTATATCTGTAGGACTTCAGGGTGACAAGACAGTACCTTTAATAGATTCATTTATGAAGAGCAGCATCCAGGTGGTGGTGAAGATGGCTGTTCCTGCACTATTAACTGTGCTTGATCTGTTTAGTTCTAATCTTTATATCCATTAATTTTTTTTTAAAGGATGAGGAAACAGTTCTAGTACTGTTTTGTGAGGATTAAAATGTCAGGACAGCAAGAATTACTATATTTTTATACAGCAGATTTTGAAATAAATATTTTTGTATCAAACAAATCCAGTAACTGTTTTGGTTTTAAACTAATTTTAGAGAATGTGTTAACTTCCAAAGCAATCCTGTAAATATTTTATGTTACCAAGGTCATGGATTATACAGAAGGTCAAATAGTCAAGTATATTTGTCTCCATCTAGCTTTTAATTAGTTTGTTTTTTACATCTGAGTGTGTGAAAACTTTAAGATGACTTTGCTGTTACAATTTGTTTTGCATTTTTCTGAGTAGGTTTTCACTGCTCTCTTACCTGGACAATCATTTTGTATAGTTCCCGCTACACATGCAAGCTTCTTTCTTTGTTGCGATGGTGTCTTTCTTTAAACTCCTGCTTATCCTTCTTAATCTAGGGCAACTGTTGTGTTCAGGAATGTGGGTTATAGCATAGATTCTCATATCAGTTGTATTCTTGTCCTCTGGCAGACAGGGTTATGTTAGAGCTCTTGTGTTCATAGCCCTGTCATCAGTCAAGGCTGGACAATGTATTCTGCAGCTATAAGGCAGCTCAGTCTATTTCATCATTATAGTTGTAAGATAATGTCCTCAGATTTCTGTTGATGGGAGCAGGGGAGTGAGGTGGAGATTCAGTAATCTGGGTATGACTTTATAGTGTGTCACAAACATGAACGTAGACCAGTTCATCAGTGAAAAGATTCCTCCTTAAATATTACTTGATTAATAAACCTGTTACTGGGTAAAATTACGTAGGTATCATCTTTAACTTGGAGAGAAAGGTTGGAGAAATTTGGGGGCAGTTTCCCAGTCAATAAAGGATTGTTTCGTTTAGCTGTCTTGTTTCTTCTCGTTCTGATTTTCACTGATTCTCTTCCATTATTATTTTCTCTAAACTTCCTTTCATTTTTCAGTTTGTGGCATTCAGGAGTGTGCAGTGCTGAGTTAGGTCTTTTACCTGTGATCATCTTGTGATGGCAGAATGTGTGGCTTTTTTGTATGTGGAGCCCATTGTTGTATTTACCTCTTAGCTGCCCTTGCAGCTAAACTTGCAATAATTCTAATCTCTACACAGTATTCAGCATCACTGGTTTCCAAATTTTCTCTCACTCAATAGCTATAAATTATATCAAGGATTTGTTTTGGCTTTGCTGGGTTGTTTTGTTCCAGAAGCCAATCTCATTTTGATAGACTCTTCAACTCATTAGAACCTTTGAGTTTATATTGCTGACCTTAATGGCATATGGATAGACACCTCTTGCCTAATAGGATTTTTATTTAATCTGCTGTTTATTCCTTCTGTAGTAATTACTTATTTCTTCATCCCTTGCTGTCATGCTGATCTAACTATATTGCTCCAGGTTTTGATTCTTCAGACACTTATCTAAATTCAAGTATGTTATGTGCTTGGATGCATTGAAATTTTGAAGTAAATTATGAGAGGCATCGTGTACATGCTTCACTAAAAGCAAAACAAGTGGGCTGCATTTAGAAGACAGACAAGTCAGACAACCATGGAGAAGAGCTGTGCAAAGGAAGTTCCTTCAAGAAAAGGATGTAGAGGTTTCTTGTAATGGGAGAGGAGAATGCAGTGGAGCTTGGAAGGCAAAAAGAGAGAGCACACCTCATCCCTAATTTCTGAGGGCAAAAGCTAATGGAAGAAATATAAGTAATGCTGATTTGTGGTGAATGAAAAGGTCTTAAACGTGATGTTATATGAAAGCAAGCAGGATTAGGAGAGAGAATGTATACCTGTCATATCTCCTGCCTTTCTTATTAGCATCCCATTACCAGAACTTTTTAGCCAAGTCTAGCATTTGACACCAGAACTCTTAGCTTCCAGTTGTTACCTTTTCTTAGTTGTAGGTACAACACTTAATAAGTAAAATGATTAATTTAACTAGCCCTTCTGCCTGTATGCACTTGAAACATTTGCCGTGTACATATTTTTCTATTATAAACGGGAAAAGTAGCGTGCCATAAAAGATTTTTGTATGGAGGTTAGTCATGCAGTAAAAGTATTCAGGAAATCTTTTTGTCATGGGTAAGCCAGAAGAAGCATATCTGGTTTTATGAGTCTGCTAAAAAAAATGTGCTGTGTTTGATCTTATGAGTAGCAAATTGTGATTACTGCAGGTTGTGCTGGAATAAACAGAAGTATAATTTGTGTTCTGAGAAGAAGTATGTGTTTCGTTTCAGATAAAGGACATTCTCTCAAAAGTTCAAAATAACCATGTGGGGAAGTCACTACTAACAAAACCTCTGAATTCTGAACAAGTGGTAAGTAGAAGTCTCTCAATTTCTTTTCTGTATTTAATGGGATGTCAAAATTAATGCTTATGGCCTCATCTAACTTTGTCCATTTTATAGTCAGTGGTCTATTGCTAAGTATTAATACTAAAATTCAATTGCTAAATACTGATTATGCTAATCAGATACTTCTAGAATTAATGTTATAAGGCAGACTTTTTGTGGATTCATCCTCTTTCAAAACACTTTGTATACGCATACTACTGTAGCACTACACAAATGCATCTCGAATTTGATGTAGTTCATAGTGATCATCTGGGGATTGACATCTCAGTTGCTGAGTGGGGTTACCTTTAAATTGACTTCTATAACTTTATAGATTTGAATGTTTGAATTTTTATTATAACACTGCAGGAAAGATTGGAAAAAATCAATGATGCTCTTCGGAGTGAGTACGAATGTCGCCGACGCATGTTAATGAAGAGGCTGGATGTGACAGTACAGTCTTTTGGCTGGTCTGATAGAGCAAAGGTAAGCTTGACGAATTGTTTGTTTCCTGTACGTAGGAGGCTGCTGCAGTTCCCCAGATCTTTCTACTGAATGATACATACTATGTAAATACACTTCCATTACTGTTGTCTTCTTTCCAACCAGTTTCTCATCAGTGGTTATAGCATCCAAGTCCTGGAAGGGGAAGGATTTCACTAGATGGCACAGTCTATCCTTGTGTCTGTTTATAGCTTCAAAATTATAAATTTTAGCATCCTCTGTTGGGACTTCTCACTTTAATAAGTTTGCATCTCCCCTTTTCATTTCCTATATACACCCCTCTCCAATCAAGTGAATTGGGAAGGATCTTCAGCATTTCTCATGCAGATGCAAGAGAAATATAAACACTGGGACTTAGTATGAACTGAATGTAAAGAGTCACTGCCCGTAAAGTCAGTGAGATTACAGTTATTGCTACCTGTCTTGGATTCAGATTTACTGGATGATCATACAACTACTACATACTACAGATGGTCAGTTGAACACGTTATTTAAATAGCAGCTCATGAGAAAAGCACACAATTGTAATCCTTCAGATGGCTAAAAATTCCAAATGACTCTGAATTTTCTATGTTGATATAATTTTAATTGTGAGCATTTAGTTTGTAGCACTCTATATTAAAAACGATCATGATTTAACCAGTTTGATCTTTTTGAGCTATAAATATATATTGTTTCTATTCAAGAGAGTGGGGAGATAGAATACAAAAGGTTTGTAATTTGATGAATATACATGTGGAAAGCTGAAGGCCAATGTTTTTGCTCATGAGCTGCAAGATCAGCTTTCCTTCAAAAGGTTGGTGTAGAAAGCTTAAGATGGATGTCTTAAAACTTCAAAAGCTTACTGAAAGTATGGATTGTTACTAGTCTTTCTGGTGTCACAATTTGTCGTTGACACTTGCAGTCAGAATTGTTTACATGAAGCTCACTCAGTATCACTAGAAGACAGGAGTCTGGATGCTGCTGTGCTACTTTGAAATGGCTCACTATTTTCTGCAGGCGTTGTGAATGCTTTTATGCTGCAGGAAAGGAAAAGGAGGACGTTTAGCTCACGGAAGCCAGGACAGTTTCCCGTGTGTGTGACTTCCTTATAGCTGTACCAATGCAACTATATATTTTAAAATTTAAAGTGTATTTCTGAAATGTAGTTGATGTTAACTCATGACTAACTTAGGTGAAAATTTTAAGTCATTTGATCTTACTCCCTTCAAACAATGTGAAAAACAATACAAATACACTTTTGCAATAGAACAACAGTTTAAATTTTTAATGATGGTGGAGTAATAAGATGATTCATTTTCCTATCTTGACTGTTGATGTGAAATAGTATGCAGTTACAGAAATAACCAGGTGAAATATTAATCCAAAATTACATCTTTTTTCCTTATTGTCAAAATATTTTATTATAACTTCTCTAAGAAGGTTTTGGGATTGAAATTATTTTGGCATTTTTTTTTTTTTTTTTAAGCCAAGAGGCAAATTGTTCTGCTTTTTTAATTCATTTGTTAGCTTGCCTTTTTTCCCATCATTAAATAGGTATTGATACCTTTATCTGCTTTTGATGCTGTGGTGTTCTTTTGTGTGTGCTATAGTTTGGATTTTTTTTTTAACTTGTTCAGTCCCTAAGAGAGGTAAGTTTGCAGACTGAAATGGATCCATAAATGGTGTAGTAATTGCCTGACAAAACAGTCAAGTAAAGGAACTGCACCTGTTGTCTGGTCCTCCAAGATCCAGTTTTACTCTCAAGATCACTCTAGATGTCCCCAGAAAGTGTATTTATTTTTCTTTTTTGTTAAACAAATGAAATATCAAGGTATGTTTGGAAAAAGTCTTGCTTTTTCCCCTTCTCAGTCTTCCCTTTTTCATGGCTTGCACAAGTGTTCTGCTGCATGGATACAATTCATTTTTTTTCTACAAGTTGATCTTGCTTTGAAGCTGCTCTGTTCTCATCACATTTAGAAGTGATCTGTTAAATATGACTATGTAAAGCTCTTAAGAGGGCAGTCTACATTTTAGACTTTAGATGTGTTGGAAAACATTAAAGAATCTGATGACAGTGGATAGGAGAGTTTCCTTTGTAATGGTGTTAATTTTAGCATCAACTAAACATCAGCATTTTTTGTACAATAGTTTCATGAGTATGAAGGGAATTGGTAACAACTGGCAGTATATTTTGTAAGATAACTTAGATTTTTAGGCATTCCACCCTGTGTTCAAATTGAAACTGAGACCAATTCATGGTTTACGGTACACGTATTTGAGTGTTTTATGCCTAGCAAATAAGTTGTGTTTGATTTTTATCATTTAGGTAAAAACAGATGATATAGCACGAATCTATCAGCCCAAGCGCTATGCATTATCTCCAAAGTCAACTATTACATTAGCTCACCTTCTTGCTGCTCGAGAAGATTTGTCAAAGATCATAAGAACAAGTAGTGGATCAACACGAGAAAATACAGTCTGTGCGATCAATAAGGTATGCTTTTTCTTTCTGGGATGTGATAAAAGGACATGGGAGTTTACAGACCTGTCAGTCATCATTCTGGAAGTACACTCTTCGCTTAATATTTTCATTTCTTTCTGTAAGATATCTGGTGGATTAAGAAAGGAAGGTTTGCAGCATTCCACTAACCATTGCGGCAACATCTTTTCATGTTATTACACATTCAGTCATGCCACAGGGTGAAACACTAGTCTAGATGAGCAGGAGCAGTATGAGGAGGTGTATGTGTGTGCATGTGTGTTTGTGTAAATGACCTCTTTGAGTTCAGTGGAACTGCATGCCTCATGTTAGAGATACATGTCAGTCTTTGTGGTATCAGCTCCTGGGCTGCCATTGCCAGGATTATGTCATTCAGTTCATAAACCAGCAGCTTTAGTGTATCAGTATATTATAAATGATAGAAGTTTCTGTGGAAGTGTCATTTTGCTGCAAAGCAAAATTATTTGGTTTAGCTACAGTAATAACACTGTACTGCTTTCTTGTGTATGATAAAAGCTGAAGCTTGTGAGTAATGGCATTAGTTTCACCATTCAAATGGTGACTAAGCCTATTTTTATTAATCGTTTACTTACAAATTTTTCCAAAGTTTTGTGCCTCATTTAGATATCTTTTAATATGTTTTGATCCCAGAAATACTGAATTTTCTTAATTATTGTAGGATCTCAGAGAAAGTTTTGGAGTTTTTTGGAGAGGACTTTAATGGAAGTGCCTGGGACTGACCTGCATATGTAAACATTCATTACACAGAAGGTTTAGGAAATACGGAAACAACAAAAAGACCTACATGGATACCTTTTTGATCTTTAACTTAATGTTTTGTTTAATTTTGTCCAGTCTCCCTTTTTGTACACTGGATAATATCCACCAAAGTCAAGATCCCTTTTGTTTTAATTTTCTTGGAAGTGTTACTTCAGCATGTTACATGCTCTGTTCCAGCCCCTAATGAGTTGTTTCTAACCTAAGGCAAACTGGTGCTCCTTTCAGAGTTGTGTTATCAATTTGCCAGTTCATGGTTTTTGCTAGCTGATTAGGTTTGAGCTTGAACTTTGAAGTTTAAGTAGAAGAGCTGCATCATAAGGAGTCTTTTCTATATGAATATATATTGCATGAATTACATATATTACATATTCATATGCATTACATGAATTATATATATTGTTTATTGTAATACTAATACTTCACATGCATGTATTTACTTCATAAGTATTTCCCAAAAGTAATATGAGCTAGCCAGCTGCAGTTACTGCAATTTTACAGGTGCAAAATTGGATCTCTTTCAGAGTTCTGTTGTGTTAGGGCGAGTTACAAGGACAGGAAATAGGGATTCTGCTGTCAAGTTCTACACCAAGGGGACCATATTTCCTGTAAAGAGCAGGCAGCATGTCTTTGTGCAGAGAAGTACCCTGTGTCCCTTCAAATTATTACTATTTTTTTAAACTGAAAATGACCTATTTTTCTGTATAGGTTCTGATGGGGAGAGTACCTGACCGTGGAGGCAGACCAGCAGAGATTGAACCACCTCCTCCTGAAATGCCTCCTTGGCAAAAGAGACAAGAAGGTGGTGGAAGAGGTGCCTGGGGAGGTGGAGGTGGGGGTGGAAGGGGCAACTGGGGGGGCGGAGGGGGTAGAGGAGGAGGAGGTGGGGGGGGGTTTGGAGGTGGGGGAGGGTTTGGAGGTGGGGGAGGGTTTGGAGGTGGGGGTTTCAGGGGTGGTGGAAGAGGTGGAGGTGGCTTCCAGAGTGGCAGGGGAGGTTATGGTGGCAGGGGAGGCTATGGTGATCCTTATGGCAGCAGAGGAGGGGGAGGATACCGAAGATACTGAAATAGTGTAAATATTAACAGTAATTGGCAAAATATAGTGGTGGTGTTTACTGGTGTCAGGAATTTAGATACATTAACTTGGGTTTAGGTTAGAATTAAGTATTAACATTACGCCAACTGATGTTGTCATTGAATTCTTTTAGTTAGCTGAGCAGAACTTTTATACTAAACTGTGATGACTAAAGTCCTTTTTTTTCGTACTGTTCATATGGTGTTTTTAATGTACTTTTATTTAAAGTAAGCCTCAGAAAACTGAATAAAACTCTTTCTAAAAAAACAGATGTTATTTAATATTCAAGCTTCTCAAATTATTGCATGTCACATGTCCACTCCCCTGATCCAAAATTCTGTGTAGAAATATCAAAATAGGCCTAAGAACCTGATGGAAACACTTGAAAAACTAGAATGCTGCTTTCAGGCTTTTTGTCTTCATCTAATTTTCATATGGGACATGTAAATGAATTTTCATGTCAGATGGTGAAATCCTTAAGGCTTTGGTCAAAATTACTCTGTTGGGTTTCTTATTCTTCCAGAATTCACGTAAAAGAACATTCTGAATTAATACTCTGCAGAAACAAATAAAATTGTGTTGTTTAATGTGTTAATAACTATATCAGAGAGGTGTAGGTCAGAGCATGTACTGTAAACTTAAGAAACATGGTGAGTTTTGATAGTGTCTGTTTTCATTTTACCTGTTTTCCATTTTATTGGTGTTTCATAAAAATCTTTTAAGGTCAGATTGGGCAGGAAACTTCTTCAGGCATCGTATCTGGTAAGAGCTCATTTATATATTCCTTCTAAATTAGCCTTGAGACATAGAGGTTGAATAAGCTGAGCTTCTTGAGAAGGCTTTTCGTTCTGGTTTGGGGGGTTTTTTCCCCTCTCTTTTGTTTTGTTTGGGGTTTTTGGTTTTTTCCTCCCCCAGTTTGGGAAAGACCAATTGTACAGCTAATAAGATATACAGCAGTTGCTCTTCCTCAGTGACCCTCTTACTCTGCCAACCAATTAGCCTGATAACCTGAAAGAAACTTAGTCTTGATATTGTATGGGTGCCTTCTCCCTCACAGACAGTGTTACTCTAGAAGAAGGAGTAAACTTTCTTGCAGTTATGGCTGTAAATATGTGTAGGCAAGAATTAAATTTAGAGCTGGCAATTAAAGAGGACAGTTTCTCTTGTCCAGCATCTTTTAGATCTCTACTGTGAGGCCACTCCTGAGTACAGAGTACAACAGGGAGATGATGCCCAAGCATACACTCGTGACGGTATTCAGGAGCATGTTGTTACGGAGATATTCAGGAAGGCATCTGGTAAACTTGGGGATGTCTGTTGATTTCATAGCACAGAAACCTTGAGGCACTTTGAGTATGGCTTCTCTGCAGGTTGGCTTAACTGCAGGTTGAATTTTAGGATTTCATTCTGCTTTTATGTTCCACAGTTACAAGTTATTTTTGCCCAAATTTCCTATCGCTGTCCATATCTGGTTTGTGTGACAGATGTTACTTTACCTTCAGGAACACATGCAGCATGTCCTGTTTCATCGGCAGCTTTATGCGTGAATATGAAGCTGTGTTCAAAATCAAATTATCTCTTTAAAAAGACTGTGTCAGATTTTGTTAATAAGACATCACCAACCTTTTCATTTAAAATTTTAATCTAGGTAAATGGCAAAAGTTTCTCTCCATTGTTTCCTCTTTGGTCATAGTCTGCCTGAGAATGCTGCTTGTGAAAGGATAGATAAGGACTTATTTACCCATACTCTAGGGTCCAGACAGGTGCCTAACAAAGAAGAGCAGGAGTCTTCCTTGCTTGAAAATGTTAGCTTGGATGTGAACTCTTAAAATAATGACTTAACTTCAGCCAATTGCTAGCAATACAGTTCCTTTGCCAGTTTTCTTCTACACTCCTTTCTGGCTTACACCATTGTCAGCCTCTGCAGTCATTATGGAGACACCCCAAAGGTTGTGCTGGAGCATACTACTGGGGTTTGTGCTCTTGCGCCTGGTTTTTGATGAATGCTCTGCAATAGCTCACAGATTGGTGACACACTAAGTGAGACTGCTGGCCATGGAGGTGAAGTGTTGGTCAGCAGAGGAGTGGAGGGAGTTTTTAACAACTGAAGCCTTAATATAAAATTCTGTTTGCTCATCCCAGTGTAATGTTTATGCTACAAGTAATTTCTGAACAGCAGTCCAGCATTTAGCTTCACCAAGGAAGCATGCTAGGGAAATCAAGTGGCTTATCTACACCTAAAGATTTTGTCAGTCTTAAGATGTGGAGATGGGCTGGTTTTAGTTCAACAGGTGTAATTGTATGTGAATGTGTCTTGGTGCCTTTACACTCATTGGTTTATCCTGTTTGTTGAGGGCAGGGTGGTTCTGAATGAAGTAAACCATAAGTGAACCAGCTATATGCCTACGTGTAATTCTAACAGTTAAATTATTTTAATACCATATTTCAGTTTTCTTTATGTAGATTATGTAGAAAATGGAAATTTGAATATGTTGGATATTTTGTTTTGATTTTTTAATCTGGCCATTTCAGTCTCTCTTTAAGCAATTCCAAAATGTGAAGCCAGTAGTTGAAAACTAAAGTAAGCACCACCACATTTCATCAAGGTATCCTTTTCTGTCCTCTGGTGTCAGAATGTATGCTTTTAATTTATCAAAAAATGCAATAATACCATGAAAATAATTGATTTAAACCTCTTCTCAAATTTTGTATGTTTTCTTGAAAAAAAAAAAAGTATTTTCAAAAATTCTGTTGTAAGCAAAAGATTTTCATATATATGTTTGTGAGCATTTTTGTGTTTATTCACGCGTAGTGAGTATCTACCTGAGTATTGTTTTGTTTGCTCAAAAATTGAAAAATGGGTTGGGGAATTTTTCAGGATTTGAGACATTTTTGTTAGCAGCTGTAAACACTGAGGAATAAAGTACTGTATTTGAAGTTACTTGCATCCCTTGTGTAGTGTTATTTGGATCCAGTGTCATATGTTCCTCTTGTGTTTGTAAGGAAGAAATCTTGCTGGTGATTTACAATGGTGATGGAACATATGTTTTATGAGATTGAAAAATTACAGATATATTTTGATCAAAATGCAGAAGGCTGTAAAGAACAATATAGAAGAATTCCAGCTGACAGGACATGTCACAAATACTTCCCTATTATACTGGCTGTGATTACTAAGGAGTCTCGCTTAAATTTTGCCTTAGTTAAAAAACCCCAAACAAACCATAAGTCTGTATGATAGTTACTGTTATCTTTACATAAACTAAGGAAATATCTCAAATTACTTCTGAAGTTTTCTTTTCTGAATTTCTGTACTTGTGAAGTAAAACACAACTTGGTTTGCATGTGCAAGACTAGAGCAGATTTGCCCACATAAGCAGAAACTGTGTTTTCAGTAGTTTGCACTCCGTGTCTTCTTCCCTCATCTCCCTCTGATGACTAAAGATAACTGAATGAATATTCATCTCCCTATGTAAAAATGTATTTTGAGATGATAAGGTATTTTGAGGGTTACTACAGCGTAGAGAATAGCAAGTCTTTAGGGTGCTACAGTACTGCATGTGCAATAGCCAGTGTTAGCAGATGCTACAGAAGCCTTGTTTAAACTTGGCTCCACATTGTGAAATCTTTCAAGAACTGGTACCTTAACAAACGTGAGAGATTATACTGATGAAGAAGTGTGCTTTGTAATACTTGGAAATGTGAGTGACAGAAGTGCCTGTACTGTGTCAAGTGCTAAAATAGGGAAAGACTAATCTGCAAACAAATAATGAGCTTCCTCACTGCTCTCTCAGGCAGTATTACCAGGGCTCACAGAAGGTGAAACGGTGCTGGGACTCTGGCACTAGGTTAATCCTGCAGAAGTATCTCACATGACAGGGTCAAGAAAGATGTATAAAGGTGGTTCAGATTTCTTTGAGATATAAACTCCGAGGCATGAAGTGCAATCTTAGTATTTTTTCTATTATAAATATTAAACTGAAATCTTAACAATTTATATAAAATCCTTACAATCTATACACTTTTTCAATCTTCTCAACATTAAACCAGTATGTTTTCAAGTTGCCACAGAGATCAGTTACATCAAAATAACAGATTGCTACTGTAACAAAAACATATTTCAAAAAAAGTTATGTAAGCTACTTTAAAGGCAGCTGTGTTTAATCTGAATATGAACGGTAGCTCTGCTTTTCTTAATTGTGATGTTACTCTATTTAACTTTAAACCATCAGAATTCACACTTTATTTAAAAATAAACAGTAGTTGGAGGGGAGGTCACTTGCATTTCCTTTCTTCCTGTATGTACATGAAACAGAGCTGAGCCTGGAGGGATAAAGGTGCTTCTCATTTAAATTAGCCATGACAAGATAAATGTCAATACCAGTGTTTGCTAACATGACTTTTAAACAGCACTTAATACTTTATCTTTTTTCCTAGCATAAAGCAACTTGAAAATTAATACAGATGTGAGTTTTGTTCATAGCTTTGTCAGTTTTAGCAGTATCCCTGCATTCAGTTTCTGCTATTACTCCTTCATGCAGCAGAAAGTCCCAAAAGAAAGAAGGGACTACCACTAAGAAAAGAAGTTAAAAGAAAAAAAAGAGGGAGGAAGAAAACTATAGTAAGTGGCTTTGGGCAAACAAGGAACCTGAAGGATCTTTGAGAGCTCTGACGTTCTTCAGGTATCAACTGACCTCTTTGAAGCAGGAAGTCTTCAGCATACATGAAGCACCATGTATGTGTTCTGTAGGACACTTCTGCAAACAGATCCCTTTTAAGTTGTTCGCATTGTTTGTTTGTAGGAACAAGATGACAGCACAGCAGAACATTTAAGTTAGCGTTTAAGACTGTACAAATCTATGGTCATAACTTGATTTTCTGTATTAACACAGTAGCCTTTGGGCCAGGGGCTGATGTTTGGGAAATATCTTTTTAAATAAGAGATTTTGTTCATGATCTCCACCCTCAGCACAGACAACGTATATACAAATACACACAAATTCTATTAGAATCCAGAGGTTAGACTACAGGCTGTCCGTTAGCTGCACAACAAGATTTATGGCTGTTCTTCTGAGGTATTTTCAAAATACATGAAAATACATTCAACTTCTATCTTATGTTGTTTATTTTAATTGTTGCAGAAACAAACTTGTACTTGCTAAATGCCTATTGAAATACGCCTTACTGTAGTTTCCCTGAATAGAGAACAAAATCAAGAAGCTTACAGAAAATGGGCAAAGCAAGTCTGGAGACCTTGAAGCCATTCTGATTGCTTCATTGATCAAAGTGCAATTCCGTGTTAATAATTCAGGTTTAGTGTATGAGGAAAAAAGCTGCACAGTTTTCACAGCTGCTGGTTTTTGTCTTACACATGTCCATTATTTACAGTAAAGTAACAGAAAATCCACTACTACTAGTTCCCTCCCTTTGTTTTTACTAATACATGAAGATGCAGGCACAAAACAAGTTCAAAACAAGAATTTCGACTCACTAAACTGGCAAGTAGTTTCAAATGGACTTTTTTCTTAATAAATAAAGCATTCATATACTTGATAAGGACTACAAATTGTGGATGGAACATACATCTATACCACTTTGAACACAAAGCACACATGCTATTGTAATAAGTTGAGTAAATTTCAATCTATAATGGACTTGTAACTTACAAGTTTTGAGGAGCATTAAGTGGACTAGGTAAATGTATTGAAGTCCTAAGTTTCTGATGTTTAAATGTGTGATGACAAATCCCTGTTTGATAACACAAGCAAGTTTTATACAAGTGTAAAGTATACAGATCCTCTTGAAACACAAATGCAGTTTTAAAACTGGCTATTCTGACAAATAGATTTATCAGTGACTTGAAAGACCATTTTGTTGTCTCTTAACAATATGTACACTTTGTAGCTTTAAGAAAACTAAGTTACCTCCCTCGCACCTTTTACTATACAAAATTTACACGCAGAAAAGTACACTCATCTTGACTCTTTACCTAAAGTGCATATGAAATCTAGGCAAGCGAAAATGGAGAATCCTTTGCTAGAACCATAAGACATTAGGAGCTCTGGAATACAGTAACTGTTGCCCTGGGATTACTGTACAGTTTCCCTCTTAATATGACCCTTGAGCTTATACTAAACAACAGTGTCCACTTAGACATGAGAGAAAAACAACCAGACAACAAGTTATCCCTTAAGCCAAATAAGTAGGGCTGTGTTCCAAGCCGTGGCATGGAACATAAAAGTGGAAACAATATTCAATATAAACTCACTGTTGCCTCATTTATTTTACGTTAACAAAGGTAAGCTACTTAAAGTAGCGGGACCTCTAAAGCTCTGACAGATGTTTAAAAAACTTGTCAGTCTATCTTAAAGTCTAAGAATCCGATATCATTAGCTTAACTACTTTTTTTACTATTCTTGTTAAACTTTGGAAATAAAGATGACAGTTCATATCATGATTTAATTGGTTTCAGCCAAAATGATAACTGTTTCTCTTAATGGAATATTTCTACAGTTTTACTTATATACTCAACTTTATTGAAAGTTTGTTTCTACAAACCTAAATTTGGGCCAAATCTGAGGAGACACAGTCTCCTGAGTATCTGTCTACTTTGTCCAAACACTTGTAGAGTAAGATGTGCTGCTGACAGCCAAGTCACTGGGCAATCCACGTCGTCGTCATGAACAGAAACTTCAGCAACAGTGTCACTCCTCTTAAAAACAAACCCAGAAGAAACTATTTTCATGGAACAGATAATGCTAAATTACCTTAAAAAGTCAAAGAAGAGGATTTATACATTTGGGAGTGTGTGATTAATATTCAAATGTATCGAGTAAAGAGACTATCTCTGTTTAACATCCTTCAGACTCTCCAGTTCACCTGGTAGAGCAGCTTTATCACAACCCTTCCTTCAGTCTTTCTTACATTCTTCCATAGGAGATTTCATCTCTTGTCTGCTAGGAGCAGTCTCTGTGTTGTAGGTTGTCCACTACATGGTTTCTTCTGTGGATTGTGAGAGATTCAATTGTTTTATGTGCCTGTTCCAGCTGGATCTTTAAACCTTCATTGTGTGCCTTCAAAATATTTCTTTCCTAAACAAAAAAACATAAAGAATGGTATTTTATTTTGAATTTGTCTCAGGACTGTCTGGTTTTATGTTTAGGTTGACTGGCATAAACATAAGTTGGTGTAGCTCTTATCAGTGGAACGGAACCAGTAATTTATTTGAATGTTTTCATAGTCACTGGTCTATCCTTTGTGTATACTTTTAGAACTTTCCAGCAGCTGGTATCTGACAGTTATGTCCACAAGCTGCATTTATCCACCCTCCACTGCTCTCATAACAGCAGTAATCTAGGAGAAACCACTTTTCTGCTCTACTAATGCAGAAATTGATGTACAGTAAGACATTAATTTATAACATCAGATGCTCTTCAGTAATTGAAGTCGGGATCTGCTGAGGGAGCAAGGACAAGTGTAAATTGTGGGACTGACATGAATGGGACAATTTAAAGAACCAGTGCTTACAAGTGCATCCCCACTTCAGATCCTTGTCTATATTGAATGGACTGTTGACTGAAAGAGAAATGGTCTGTACTGGAAAATTCTTGCTAATTGTCTTAATCTCTGTTTTAATAAACCAATCATCTTTTGTAAAAGATAAGCTCATATTATCAATAGCAAAGGATACTTTGAAAGTTACACTGAGCATACAAAGATCAGGCTGTGGTCCTGTTTCTGGACTGTTTTCATGTTTGTCTGTCTTAGAATAAAGACAGCAGTGATTAAGGTATGAAAATAAATCTGCCTTTGTCCTTCATAGCCATATCTGGATCATTCTCATTGCACTGTTGATACTGTGATAGTCTCTTTAATCTGTCTGGAAAGGTGTTTTTTTCTACAAACCTGAATTTGGGCCAAATCTGAGGTGACAGCCTTATGAATAGCTACTTTGTCAGAACACTTGTAGGGTAAGGTGAGCCACAACTGGGCTGATGCAGGTGAAATCTAGCAAGAGGCATCATGTCTGTTCACAGGAAAATTTCTTGGTGACTTAAAGTTATCAAAAAAAAAGAAAGGATTCACTGTCAGTTGAACAAAAGCAGAGCCTCCCTCCCCGCCCCACCACCCCTGGCCTTAGATATTCTGTCACTTAGGGGAGCAGAGGCTACCAAAAGCAGGAAGAAATTTAGGAGTCTTGTTACTTAGTTTACAGAATAACATGCTGTCCTAAGCGACTGGATTGTGATCATATTCTTGCTTATAACTTTTAAGACTGACAGGGATCAGTGTAATCATAACAAGGGCTTCAAAATTTATTCCCTAAGCCCTACACTAGTGCTAAAATTTATGCTTGAAATGAAGCATTACTGGAGTTAAAGTGGCTAAGAATTTATTATGCTATTACACTGGAGTAAGGTGACAACTTCCCACCCAGCCACCCCACCACCCCCCTCTCCAACCAGAATTTGTTTCATCATGTATGTACCTGCTCAAGTTCCTGGTATGAGGGTTTACAGCTATGATGCTCCTCCTTCTTTTTCTGGCTGGAGTCCTTGTTTTCCCATTTAACATATGCCTTTTTGCGGCCTAGAATTGGGCTTGGAAATGGGGATGGTGGAGCTAGCTGGAGATAAGGATTTTCTGGCATCTTATGTTCTTTCTTCTCAATCTGCCTATGAGATACATCACCAGCCAGCAGTACAGGATCAGTCTGTGTACCCTCGTGAACCACTGATGGTTTCAGTCTCACTGAGATTTTCTGAGCTGAGGAACCCATGAGCATAATGGTTCGGTCCTTACTGTCTTCACTGTGTTCCACTACTTCGCCATTAGGAAATGTAAACAGTCCTTCTTCTTGTCCTGTAGGATATATATGATAAATTGAGTCAAGATCTTATCCCAGGAAAGGAGAAACAGACTCACAGTAATTAAACACGGTTTTAAAATATAAACATTCTTTTTATGTTAACTGCTCTCCAAAATAGGTATCACTGGAAGTTTCTCACCATTGTGTCTCTCAAAACTCTTTGCATGTCTCAGT
The DNA here is from genome assembly GCF_034315485.1 of Pezoporus occidentalis. Taxonomy (NCBI): domain Eukaryota; kingdom Metazoa; phylum Chordata; class Aves; order Psittaciformes; family Psittacidae; genus Pezoporus; species Pezoporus occidentalis. The sequence continues at coordinate 5,435,246 of NW_026913964.1, read as the reverse complement.
AACATAAATATGGATCAGCAAGAGGAAAACCGAGTGTGCCATCAAGATTAGCTAGAGGAAAACTTCTAGATGGCTACAGGGTTTTATATAGACCATCAGTCTTAGTGACTGGGCTGCAAAATTAAGCCTGGGTGTTAGTTCAGTGTTACCATAACTTGCAGCTGTAAGACAAAACTTATCCTCTTCATAAAGGTGAAATAATGAAATTTTTAGTTTTACACTGCTTTTGTATAGGTCATCCTAAAATACTTTTATTTGTGCAGTTAAAAGGGGAGGGGGGAAGAACCCACAATGTTAGAAGCAGTGGGTAAAAGATATGATTAAAGGATTTTAAAAAGATCTGTTTCAGACAAAGTAACTTCTGTCACTGGGAAGAAAACAAAATAAGACTGCATATTCACACACATGAGGGGAAAGAAAAAAGTCAGTCCAGTAGCTGCTGCAGGCTCTGGGGAATTACATGAGGATATGGATGAACAGATGAGGTTTACACCTTCTACCAAGACCTGAATTCTCACTCTTCAACGTGATATAGCCTTGAGAGGTACAACATTCTGGCACACTGGGTGATATGGGGCAACACACTGCAGCTCAACCTCCCTATAAGCATGACATCCCATGAGGTAGTTACTACGCAGTGCTGCAGCCATAGCAGGTGCCATCTTAGAAATGCATGTGGTCAGTTATCAAGAGAAATAGTCTGCATTATGCTAATAGAAAGCCTAAGATGGAATCCAGCACTATGAATCTTAAAAACAACACAAAAGATGGATATCAAAGTGACAAGAAGTAGATTTGAAGAACATTAGATAAAGGCAGGAGAGAAATTCAAAGAAAGTGAGTATTGAGAGATTTGGAACATCAAAATTCAAAACAAAAGTAGCCTGACATCTTAATCAAGGACAATGTTTTCTCCTTTGGAATTCTACATGGTAATACACAATATGAAAAGTTTATACACCTTTCATGCAAACTTTATACAGATGTAGAAGAAAATAAGAGAGAGTAGATTTCTGATTGAATGAAAGAGGACAGATGAAGAGGAGGAGTAGATTCAGCTGCTGAAGTGGAAAAATTAAATACAATTAGCTCCTGATCTTCCTAGTACGCAGATACGTAAGTAAACTGACTAACTGACTTTATAAACTCCGCATTAAAATCCAAGTCAGAACTGTAACAGTGCAGTGGTCAGTTAATGTGACAACAGTGGTAAAAACTGCTGAGTGTGCTAAGACCAGCTAGTCACAAGATGAGAGAATCAAGGGAACCTGCCAGCTGTTCAGTTTATCACATCTAGTTCTCATGAGACTCTGACAGAAGATTCAACCAGTTTTTGTGGCATTTGTGCAACACACATTATGTCATGTGACAAGAGATCTCCCAGAAAGGGAGCCTTTCATTACTCAGACAAGAACTGGAATGGCATTACTTGGTACAGGCTCACGCCTAGTTGTAGTTTACATGTTGATTAAACACTGCAGTTAACTAACAAAACCTAAGCTGATGCTGTACAACTCAGCTTTAAAAGGAAAAGGAGCAAAGGAAAGACTCTCTAGATCTTTTGATCTTTTTAATGTGATCTTTTCTCACCATGGAATTGCTCTTTGACTCCTACTGGGCAGAGGCTTGAAGCAAGAGCAGATGTTGGGCTGCTGTCTGGAATTGATGTTTTGGGTCTTCTCTTGCACTCTATTACAACCAGGTCTTTGCATTGCTTGTGACAGTTCATTCCACAGTCTACAAACAAAACACAGTTTACATGATTCAGTGGCTCTGTTGTAGCATCTAAGAAGATCAGTTCTTACACTGTACTGCCTCCCAAAGAAACAAGAAAGCTTCTTTGGTGTTCTATACATGTGTTACCTGTAACAGCATACATCTTGTAAACAGATCAATGACATCTCTTTACTATATACATAGAAAACTCCCTTTTCATTGTGAAAATACAAAACAGCGACATTCAGTCACAACAGCGTTCTGACTATAGGATTTGCAGAGAAAGCAGATACCTATATGAGGAAGAAAACTCTGCAAAATACATATTGTGTATGTGCTGCACAGTCTTCACAGTTTCAGCCCATTGGAATAGAAGGGTCTGGTCCCAAATCTGAATTCAGTGATGTTTTGCAAAGGGTTAAAGATATCAGTTATGAGTTCCTTCATCTTTGCATTTCTTCTGGACCATACATCTGACATACTATTCTTGAATCAGCCTTCTCCTCTCTGAGAGATCAGATTAAATAGGTCCCATAGCAATGGATCTCAGGATTATCAGATTATTATCATCAATTATAGATTAAAATTAACAAAGTATAAAGTACCTTACCTTTGCATCTGTATCCTTGTTTAATGACTCCCCATAGCTGACATTCAAACAAACAGAAAGAATTAATATATCTGTCTCCACATTGATAATGGATAAAAATCCACTAAAAGCTCCACTTATTTCTAAGATCTGAGCACCTGCAGAATATCTTGGGCTTCTATTGTTTTAGTGTTAAGGTCAAAATATGAACTATTTACCTCTTTAGCATAAGATATTTAAGAATATTTTATGTGTTCGTCAATCACAAACAAAATACCTTGAGCTAGTCTGTAATGAATACATCAGCAGACCTGACAGCCCCCAGAGAAGTTGTGGAGCTGGAGCAGATGGAAAATTCTATCTCAGCACCCTTGTCTGGTCCCAGCTAAACTGGGGATTGGTAGGACAGTAGTTTCACTAAATCTCTCTTTGCCACAGGCAGGGGGCATGTCATGTCTGTACAAGGACATGAGTTCTAACAGCCCCAAGGAGTGGAAGGCTCTGGATTTGGAAGTCTTGCCTGAGACTGACTGGTGACACAACCAAACACCACAAGGTGGGAGCTATGTTTAAATAAGTAATAGTACTGCAAGAGGAGTGTAAAGGGTACCTTAAATAGCTACACCAGACAGAAGCCTGGTGTTCCATATAGCTTCACTGGTGTTTTATATAGATCCATTTCTGTATATGACACATAGTGATTATGAGATTAAAAAAAAAGGCATTATTCTGAGCAGTGTTAACATAATTTACTAAAAGGTAAGCTTACAAATCCAGCACAGTTGTCGCAGAAAGTAGGTCTCAAGTAAGTGGTCTCTTGGAAGTTGTGAGCAAAGCCAAGTCCTAATTTGGAATAGATTGAGCTAGCCCTCATAAAGTAAGCTGTTATTTCATCCCTGCTAATCAGACCTTCCCTGAAAATAAAGAAGAAAAGCTGTTTGTGAGACACACATTTTCTTAACAGCATAAGGAGAATTAAACATATCTTTCTTCACAATTTAAAACGGAAAGAGTTTCACGGGCCAAAACCTGTAGTGATCTCGGTAATCTTGTCGACTGCTCCCAAAGTCTACAGAAACTTACCTACACATTTAAAATGCAGCCTGTAAGGATAAATAAAATATCTGCATATGCAATGCAACCTCAAAACTACTTCGTAGAAAAATCTCTGAATAATCATTATTGTATTTTTCCATGCTTCAATGTGTTAAGAATAATGTTCTTAATTTGACCAAAGTATACATTTCCCAATTCTCTATTTTTGAGGATCACATTCATTTTAGGAAAGTTCCTTAGTAGTATATACTGAATATAATTTAAAAAAAAATATATTTTTTTTTCTATTATCAGTTCTTCCTCCTACATCTGCCTGGTTACAACTTCTGTAAACTCATACAGATGCCATTCACAACACATTTAGAAAATGTTTTTGTCATATTTTCACTTCTATTTGTGGGTGAAGAGGATGATTTTACCACTGTAATGACAGAAATAAAATCTAAACACAAAACCCCAAAAAGCCCTCCAAAAACATGCTACAAAGTCGAATAGCAGGACTAGGTACTCACCAGTCCTTAGCCATTACACAAAATGAGAAAGGAAAACTGGCAGCTATCTTCTCAAATTCTTCCTGGGAAATGTATCCATCCTGATCATGGTCATAATTTTTGAAGACAGACTGTGCAAGGTAATATTAGAATGGTTTATAAGGAGAATGGACTGAATTACCACTTTAGAAAGTCTCCACAATATTTATGGATTTTCTCTCCCACTTTCTTCCAGTATCTATTAAACAGGGCCAACAGTCTAACTGTCTTTTTTGATTGAGATTAAAGAAGCATTAAGATATCTTGATTTGTAGCAAAACATAGGTAAGTCAACGTAGGCTGGACTAAATGCTTCACTACACAATCACATCGCTTTTTCAGTTTTGCTTTAAGATCATTATGTCCATGTTTACATATACAACTTGTACTAAATCCTCTCAATTAGTCTTCTCAGTGGTGATCTCTGCAGCTAAATCAGTGTAGCTGTCTGGTTTATTTCATCAGGTGAATGTTATGTGAAAAGTAGTTATATGACAGAATTGTCATGTAGACACCTATTTCCACGTTACTGTCTCTTGCCCTAAGGCAAGGAGCACCCCTAGGCCAAATTTAGAAATGTATTCCAAACCAGCATGTATCAAAGCATACCTAGCAAAATTAGAAGTGTCTAGAAGGAGAAGAGACGAAGCAAGGATGCAAAGACAAACTCTTTACCTCTCTCTGTCATTTTCAGAATCAACCACCTGAACATACTGAACGGTTTCCAAAAAAGCAGGTGACCCATAAGAGAGAAGCAGCAATGGCTGCTAGTGGTTAAAGCCACTGAGAGGCCCACTTTCAGACCAAATAACATGATGTTAGAATCCCTGGTAGAAATGGACTCCCTGACTCCTTGGAAGAATGTCACTGGCATTCACACTCCCTACTGGTTCCTTAGCTATTTAAGGAATTTCCTTCCATGCCTCATCAGCCACTGCTGCTATTTACAGCTATGCGGTAATATCTGTTTATGAGGACAGGTGTGCTTATAAACTCAGCACAGCTTTGAATGAGTCCGGTATTTTTTCCCTTCTTTCTACCTCCTCATACCTAGAGATTAAGGGTATGAGTGAAATGTAAATGGGCCAACCATACTTACATCTACCATCCTCTGAACATGTTTGCTGATGGTTTTTGGATCAGGTTTTGGGGCTACTCCTGAGGCCCAGTCTGCAACTACTGGTGGTCTGGAAGGTGTCAAAGGCTAGAATAAATTGAATGGAACTTCATTAGTACCACATGGAAAGATTTTCTGGATTACACTTCTGTCATTTGTGACAAATGGCCTCTTGGACCCAACATCATACTTTTGATAATTACATGATACGTCAGAGTAAGCTCTTCCCTGAACTGTCCAAAACAGTGGCTGTTCCTTCAATTATTACAGTTCACCAACAGCCCTGTAAATTCACAATTTTTTCCATATGTATAAAACAGGAACAAAACTACAATATAACACTCATGGGTTTCATCACTTAAGTCACATAAGAATTCTTCATTTAAAAGAATCAGTATCAATTGCCCATATTGAGCCTGATGTCATGCCTCTGCACAAGTAACTTCATTTGTGTTTGTATTCATATTATAAAACCTGATATGGTGTCAACTCTCCCATGTATTCTAGCTTAGGTTTCATCATCAACTAAACAATTTATTCTTTAACATATTCTGCTCAGTCTATAAAGGTGAAATGTTTTCAATTTAGCATAAAATAAAATAAAACAAAATAAAATAAAATAAAATAAAATAAAATAAAATAAAATAAAATAAAATAAAATAAAATAAAATAAAATTAATGCAAGGGATAAGTTATGTTAATCATTAAATTTATGGTCTTTTTCACAAAGACTCTATAAAAGCCCTTACAGCAGCTCGGTGACTTCGTGGCTCTCGTGCATATGAAAGCTCATAAATTTCATCTTCTGTGTAGTAAAGATCAAGGGACAGCTGCAATCAAACACAAAATTAGTTTAATTCCAAACCAGTCACTACCCCTTGATAAACCTGTTCCTGGTGTGCATGAGTACTTTTCTGAGGATTTTGGCAGCACCTAGAAAAAATGCATGTGAGCTGCACAGGGGTTCACCGTGATTTGAAATGGGTACATTTCTAAATTCCAGACTGTTATTGTCATTATCTGGAAATCTGTATCATTACACAGCCACAGTCATCAGCACAGGAAGTGACTGTAGGCATAATTAGCAGTCAGTTAATAAGTAACCTGAAAAAAAACATTACTTCCATAATATTCAAGTGGTCTGTTGTGCAACTAAGCACAAAAGCACCACTCCAATGAAACTGTCCATCAAGCCAAATTCTCAGAAAACTCTTGTTTAAGCTTGTCATATTTATCCAAACCAGCTGTGGTTGACTGTATTGAACTAAGAAGTACACGATGAAGACAGAAGATGGGCTTGAATATATTTAGTGAGAACCTTTAGGTCTCAATGGCAATTACATACAGTGAGAAATATTACAGCTGGGTATATAAAGGAAATAGAAAAACTCTTCAAATTTATACTTTCGGTTTTGCATATGTCCTTGAAAATAGTATAGCAGATACAAATTCCAAGCTGACATTAAAGACTGGTAACATTTTTAACTATTTGCATGAAAATACACTAGACACGATTGAATAGAAAACCCACACATAAATATGTTACAAGCCTCAATCTATAGCAAGCCCAAAGAAAGTATAAACTTGTTAAGAGAGTCAACACTACTGTAGTCATAGGTATATAAACAAGAAATCAAAATATGCTATTTTAACCAATTAATAACCTTATTCAAATTGCACACATGCAACAGCTTTCTGTGAACAACTGCAAACATTATGTTGTAGTCATAATAGTGAATAATTTTAAATTCTTAGGGAAATAAAAGTAGTTTCTGACACTCAAAAACAAATGTTCAAATGTTACTTCTATGAATTTTTGACTAATGTATGGAAGTATTAATACTTCTTCAAACTGATTTGCCTGCTAATGGGAAAGCAGATGACTGAAGGAAACAGAAGGAGAAAGACTGTTGGAAAAATCCAGGAACAAACGGGAAAGTTATGTGCCCTGAAATGCTAGCAGATTAGAAGATCCTGCTCTGAAATGAAGTATATCTCTTAATTTATGTCCTGTCATATATAGCATATATAATAAACATTTCCTTGCCTTATAGAAAGAATTGTAAGCATACTGCTGAACTGACACTTCTACCATTGCTGCCAGATAAATCAGTATCACTAACTTTTTCCTCTTCTATTATTGCACATTCCATTAAGGAAAGAAAAATATTACAGTATTATGTATTTATAATTAATAGAATTCTCTACTTAGTTGCTTGAGAGGTATATAAAATTATTTTTTAAATTGAGGTATTTATCTCATCTAACAGACTTACTGTAAGTAAATGAACAAGGTCCATATTAGCCTCCAGGGGAAGTGGCATTTCCTGAAGTTGTATCAGCTCATTTATGTGGTTATACAGAGAGTACAGTTTGTATATGTTAATTTTTTTGTCCTCCAAGTAGTCTGGCATGCCCTCATAAAGTGATATCAAGTCTTTCAGGTGGACCCCAAGTATTGGGATCTTAAAGTTACTGCACTCATTATAGGCACGTCGGTAACTATCATAATTTCTGTATGATGAAAGCAGTTCCGTCATTTCATTAAACACCTAAAAATAAAACCAAAAAAATCAAAATTGGTTGCTGGTTTTATTCTGCTCATACAGCACAAAAATTTCCCATGTTATTATTATTGGGTTTACTTGCAATGACTCTTTAAACGCTTTTTTAAAGCTTTAGGTTTCAAATGAAAGCTAGGTATTTACCTCACTTAATTTAACTATCTAGAATATATAATCGATAATATTATATATTATAATAATATAATAATATTATAGCTATAATAATAGATAATATTATAGTATATAATGTAGGAAGACCAGCATTAATGCTGGTAAAAGAAATAGGTTCCTCTCAGATCAAGGGGATGTGTATGTAGATAATGCATAGCACAAGCTCTCTGACCTCCATAAAAGCCATCATCTTCACCTTAAAATGTGGAATGCAATTCTTCAGCTTCCAGGTCAACAGCTGGAATTGCTGGAATTGGAGTCTTGGCAGAGAAACCCTACATTGTGATATGGTCCCATCACAGCATGACCAGAACTCCTACTACAGTTCAAGGTGGCACATCTGTGCTTTTCAGAAAACTTTTTATTCCATGGAAATGAAGAAAAAACAGTATATTTGACTTGTTGCAAAGACCAAATGAATCTTAAGTCTACCAGTATAAATATTTCCCTTGTGTAAAACCATAAAGGTACTGATTCTTAACCTTATAAAATCAATGGACTGATGTTTTCTTGTGGAAGTTCCATCTAACCCCTTGATTTTTAACCTTTGCAAACTATTTGTTAAACTTTAAAGTGTGTTCTCAAGACACTTATTAAGAGCCTTTATTTACTTGCTTTCTGTTGGGGCTTGTATACAGTATCTTGCCATAAAGAAGTTACTCAAATGATGGACAGACACATAGGTAGTCCACTTCTTGTAATGACAAAATTTGTAAAACAATATGCTTCTAATATAAGCTTGATAACTGGTTTTTACAGAACATGAGAGCTGCAACAGTTATCAGTAGGAGGTCATATTTCTGGTCTATACTTCAGGTATGCACTGTTCATTCAAACTGATTATACTGTGATTAAAACAGGTTCATTAGATACCTATGCAAAATCTTTCAGGCTCTAAACAAGTTAAAATAATACAGCATATTAATCTCTCAAGAAGCCATTTCACTGCTAAAAAATATGCTTTTCTTCACAGTTTTAGTAGGCAGAATCTCAAAAAAATGTATCTGTATTCCACAAGAATTCAAATGGAAATTACAACTGATTCCTAACATTTCATCGTATGTCAATGTGTGCATAGTAGGACTAAGTTTGTTCATGTCTGAACTAGCTAAAATCTGTCCCAGAGAAATCAGATGAACAAAACCAGTCCTTTCAGTTTTAAACTCAAAGTGCAGAGCTCTGTGCTAGTATTCATAGACTCGAGATGGTCAATGTTGCAATCAGTGACAATAGTTTTTTTCCTCAAATGTTCTAGGATCCAATCCTCTGCTTTTGTGCTTGAATGCTATTCTGTACAACTGCAAATAAATGAAAATGCAGCTTGTTGCATCTAAGTATTCAAAGAGAAACCTTAGAGAAGCTATAGAAATCTTGAAGAAAAGTGGGGTTGTAAGTGTAGGAGTAACTGGCACTGTAGAGATGAAATAACAAAGAAAACCCCTCCAAAACCAAAGGAATTCTTTCTTTTTTTTTTGTTTTTTCTCTCCTGGTTTTCTCTCCATCTTGTTCAACGAAATAAGATTTTTTTGTGTGTGTGCAGCAACAAAAAAAAGCTAAAGGCCATCTTTGTAAAACTTAGAGGAGTGATACCAACCTTAATTACATCATGAGGAACACATGAGCTTGTTTCCTTGAGTCTGGAAATTGAGCTGTGACAGAGACCTCCTATCACTGCCATTAATGTATTGAAGTTCTGCAGCTGGTGGAGCTTCTGTGTTGACATAACAAAATATAATTTATTAAAGTTCAAGTTGTTCACTACACACATCCAAATTTCCTCTACCGTCTTCCTCTAAAGTCTTACAAGTTTTGTGCAGTATCCATTTTGGTAATGAGCTGTGATTTTACTGGGTGCAACATACTTATTCTACTGTTATTAGATATTAATTCTGAAGATACACTAAATCTTCAAAGTACTTCCTTAGTACTTCTCCCTCTTCCCACAGCCTACCACAACTAGGAAACGCTGCCTATTATCTTGATTATGATTGCAGTTGAATTAGTATGCAAAGATTACCAATAGGACCATATCTCTTCTTTTATCCAGTAAGTCACATCTAGTAGAAATGCTTCTAATTATGGCCAAAGGCATAATAGTGGTTCATGCTTTGGACAGGGACAGTCACAGCTTGGAATCTCACTAGGTGATCCAAAAATAAGACTAGTTTTTCAGTGAAACCAGGGTTTTTTTAGAATGAATATGAGAAAGTAATGGTGCCATAATATCTGAATAGCTGATGTGAAACCACAGCATACATAAATATCCATGCTGTATGTATGAACCAGGAGACCAGTACCAACACTCCCAGCCAACCCTACAGTAGCAGCATGGGAAGAACACCTTAAGTGCTGTATCACAGAAAGACAAAATAAATGCTACACATGTCAAAATTTAACTGACCTGTGCAACATGAATGAACTTGATGAACACTTCAGCCCGAAGCTGTGGTGTTGGTCTGCTGAGAACCATCAGCTGCACCCACTGAGAGATACCATTGCAAAGAGCAATTGATCTTTCCATTGTTGGATTCTCCTTCACACAACTATTCACAATGTAGTTCTGATAATCTGAGAACTTAAAAAAACCAAACAACCAAAAAAATAAAAAAACCCAAATCGAAACAAAACAACAAACAAAACAGCGTAAACGAAAACTCATATACCTCATGATCTGTGTGCAGATAAAAGCCTGCTTTTCAAATGAAACATGCAAGATATATTTTACACCTTAAATATCCATACGACTGAAATTTCTCCTTGGTCAAACCTTTGTTCAGTTCAAAGCAGAAGGCTTCAACTAATTGAATTAGCTGAAAGCATCTTTTTGCCATATTTTGTATCACACCATTTACATCATACATCTCAGGAGCCTCAGCTCTCATAAAATTTAGGATGATGGCTATCCTCCCAGCTCAGTGGCTCCTTAGATACACTGAATCTAAGCTTCAACAGGGAAGGTTCAACTGAATTTAAAGTGTAATTTAGTAACTCAGTGATAGTTTAAGGAAATTAAGTGTTCAGTTTATGTATGTAGGTCACACTTCTGAATTAAGCTATACTAATACAAAAAGCAAGTTCAATGACATTAATATAAAACTTATACAAGACCATTAAGAATGAGGGCTACAGATTTGTTAATATTTTTAATGCAGCTTGTGAGATTCTCTTATTTAACCAAAATGTTATAAAATTGTTCTGTAGACACCTGTATGTACGAAATTGATTTTTTTTAAGCCATTCTTATCGGTAAAGTCAAGAAGAAGCAATCATTTGGTTTTGTTCATGCAATGCTTACCCATTCTCTTGATTTATCCAATAACAAGAATACACAAGAATTTGAATCATCAGAAAATGCGACATAGGGTTTATATATCCATTCTTTACTATGATCACTAATACTAATATTTTACCAAAAATTCATAGCTTTAATAGAGACATATTGCTTTCTTAAGGCCATAAGAGTATGCTGAATGGCATTGATCCTTAAGAAAAGGTCATAAATTGTCAGGCTGCTATTTCTTTTTTCTCTTCCTCTCTCACTTTCTCTCCACTTTTCAATTTTTCCACACATTTAATAAGAACTATTAACATTTTAAAAAGCAGATATGACAGCAGACATCTCTGGATTTGTCCTCTTATTAAATTAATAATAAGTAACAGTAATAAGTAGGGCTGTCTCTGAGATTACATAGTACTTACTTAAAATTACTGTTTGAATTTTGAACCCCAGCCAGATTTGGCTGGATCTTGAAATTTAAGCAACCACTTTATACAGATAGATAATTTTTCAATATCTGACTACATAATTACAGACTTCATAGCAGTTACAGTACAATTATGAAGCGGTTTGATTAGTTTATATTTTATTCCCGGCAGCTCTCACCTTCAGAAAAGAATTTTTTTTTTAATGCTGAACAAATTTATATCTAATATCCTACTTAAAGTTTTGAAATAATTTTGGTGTAAGAATTATTAAGGAGGTCAGCTTTAACAAGATTGTTAATGGCAGATAGGTAAAGAAGTCCAGGTACTTCAATAATTCAGGAGTCTGGGATTGCAATGACTAACTTATGAGTCTCAACAAGAAAAGAGAATCCAGATTCTTACAAAAGAGTGTACCTCCCTGTATTTTGTAACTCTAAGTTAAAATGGTTTCCAAACACCAGCATATCTGCCATTTTTGCTCTGTGAACACCACTCCCTGCATTTTTCTTCGCTGCAAGATATATGGTGTCTGAAAGATTTTGCTGTGCTATGTATGTTTAGGGGATAAGTATTTCTTCCTGATTTTCAAATGACTGAACCAATGAATAGTTATTCCTGTGACTGATAACAAGCAAGTAATTTGCAGCCTGTCTCCCAGGATATGCTGCCATGTTAGAATAACAAAAGGATTCTGTGGCTTAGCATACCATAAACATATTCTGCAAAGAGTTAATCTATACAGCTATTTATTAATTACACATTATTTTCCAATCTGAGGTCTTGGTAACTCAATTTATACCAAAACATATGCAGGACCCAGCACATGAAATGTGAACAAGTATGTAATTGTTGGAACTCCATGACACATCTGACACTCTATGCTCATTAATCATTAATTACTTTTTGTCTGCACAGAGCTTGAAAATGCGAAGAGTTATATAAGCTTTGCATATTATTACTGCCTACAGGCAGCAATCTGTGCATGACTTTGCTTCTATGTCTTTTTGAATTTAACAAAACATGAAGAGTCAAGTACTGTCAGCTAAAAAAAAAAACAAAACAATAACACACAACAGTGAAATTTTCCACAATCTGTTGAGAGCCCCTCTCCTGGTGAAACTTCATCATCAAATTGTGTTTCAAAAAAGAAAGAAATAAAACCAAACTCAAATCAACCCAAACCACTAAATAACAAAAACAAACAAAAAACCCTAAAAACCCCACTTTGCTTTCTTTGTTGTCATCACACTGACTTTGAAACCACCTTAGAATTTGGTCTCTAATGTTCACTTTTCTTTTCCATCTGTGAACTGTATCAGGTTTGAATAGAAGTAATGCTGTAGCATACAAGGGTGCAAGCCAGGGTGCATGGGGAATTTAGCATCTTATATGCTGCCAACATAGCTGAAAAAACAAAGCAAATGAAAGAAAACATAAATCCCTACAAAAGGAAAAGATAAATCCTTAAAAATCGTTTGTGTACTCGAAAGCTTGTGTAATAAAATATTTTAAACCCCCTCTTACATTAAAAAATGGCATTTTCTCAATTGTTTCCTCATCCCTAGTCTTTATTTTGTTATGCACAATACAAAATGGCAAGCAGAGTCCAGTGGACTTCTGTACAGACAGTCCATTAGTCACTGCAAAAGAATGCTGCACTGTTTTCTACAGCCACAGGAGGTTAGCATTCTAGGAGAATATTCCAAGTTTCCTTCATCCCATCTCGGCCTGGTTACTGACTTGAGTCAAAGGAGGCTGCTTGTTCCTGTGCCATACACCACTTGCTCTAACAGAAAGATAATTTGGAAGAAGACCAAATGTTTACTTCTCTTCCTTCCAACTGACCTTGCCCCAACTCTGTTCCACAGTTGCTTAAAAGGTTCACTCTCTCTCTCTCAAATGACTGCAGCAAAAGGGTATGTACTCAGAATAAGTGCCACTGGCCACCTTCAACACTCGTCAAACAAGAGTCTGGACACAGACTCAGATCGTCCAACAGCTTACACTGCAGGGTTAATCTTATAATATTACCCCTCTCCCATGTTTTCTATATTCTTCATATCTTTCTTTAAAATAAGTAAGTACATAAATAGATTTAAAAAATAAAAATCACTTACTGATATTCTTCTGAAAGACTTAAATTCAAGATAGGTAAGGTGGTCTGATAGCTCCTCCGGCTCAAGGTGATCAAAAAGAAGTGAGACTTTACGTTTCTTACTGGTGTTGGTCTTTACACGCTGTGTCAACTTCCTAGACCAATCCCTAGAATTTCTTTTAGACAAAACAGAATTACCCTGAGTTAGTAGTCTGAAGAGCAAAATTTTTGTCTCTCCCTAATACAAAAATATCACTGTTTTCAGTCCTTACTCAATAAAAAGTGAGTTATTTGAATTTCTAAACAGCTAGTTCCTCTTATACATTTGAGATTGCATGACAAAATACTGTTTAGTCTTTATACTGATGTAGCAAGTACAATATAACTATTATTACTAAACAGCACGAGATTATATATTGCACTTCCAGAACTACTATCCATAACTTTGTCTTCAGTGAACAGATCCAGTGCTCCTCCAATTAATAATTCTTACAGGTTTCCTTGACGAGCCTGAGTATGAACTCTAGCCCTACACTATTCACACATAGAGTAATGAAATTCAATTGAATTTGAAAAAGTAAAAAACCTCTTTCATAACCAGATATAAAATGTATGCCAAATTCTGCTCTGCTTTTGCCTGTACATTTCCAACCAAAGTACAAATTGACACTGTTACAGAGTTCCACAGAGCTATCTTAGTCTCCTTGATAACAGGGAAGGTTTTCTTCCCAAGAAAGAACTATATGATGTATAGCTGTAGGATTTTTTCTTGACAGGACAAGTAATCTTCTAACTAAAATCACAGAATCAAGAGTTTTACAATGTAATAAACTACATCTTTTCACTTACCTTTGTTGTTAAAAATATAAACACACTTTTTTAACCTCATCTGTTTTAACCAATCAAAGTATATTCTCCTCTCTCATTGACTTCAAGTGATCCTTCAAAGTCATTAGGCCTCTACAAATTTTCTAGGTTCCCTGGATAGAGTAAAATTTATCTAGCATAGAGAATCAGCATAAAGTCTACAGTGCAGTTAAATTCAACCTAAGCCATTCTTGAAATATATTCTGTTTCTCTATGTAATATATATATATATAAAACATCTATAATGAAGTGTAAACTCTTCTGAGGATAGGTAATATATGACTTATAAATTTAACCCACTGTAGGACAATTATGCTGCTATACTGGAGAGACATTATATTTGAATACAGGAAATTCAGAGCAAAAGTTTGTTTTCTGAGCATATTGAGACTTCAGCACTCACATTTGAGTTGTGTCAATTAGATGATAGTGTAACTCCTCACCATTAGCTTTAACCAGTTCTTGAAATTCCTCCATAGTTGTGGATAGTTTAGAATCCATTTTGAACATAACCCAGAACTCTGTAATCCAATACCTATTGCACATTGAAAATACAGAAACACAAAAATAAAGTTTTACTCTAACACCAGGAAGGCTGAAAAGTGATCCAGAATCATTTCAAGTGACTGAGTGGAATTACTAGAGGAGAATTACTCACTGAATACAATAGTTTGCTGAATACAATAGAATTACCTACTGAATACAATACAATAGCTGCAATATCCCACTTCATTTTTTCAATAGACCTATACAATAATCATGGAATCATAGAATCATAGAATCGTTAGGGTTGGAAAGGACCTTAAGATCATCTAGTTCCACCCCTCCTGTCATGGGCAGGGACACCTCACACTAAATCATATCACCCAAGGCCTCGTCCAACCTGGTCTTGAACACTGCCAGGGATGGAGGATTCACAACCTCCCTGGGCAACCTATTCCAGTGCCTCACCACCCTAACAGGAAAGAATTTCCTTCTTATATCCAACCTAAACTTCCCCTGATTAAGTTTTAACCCATTACCCCTTGTCCTATCACTACAGTCCCTAATGAAGAGTCCCTCCCCAGCATCCCTATAGCCCCCCTTCAGATACTGGAAGGCTGCTATGAGGTCTCCACGCAGCCTTCTCTTCTCCAGGCTGAACAGCCCCAACTTCCTCAGCCTATCTTCATACAGGAGGTGCTCCAGTCCCCTGATCATCCTCGTGGCCCTTCTCTGGACTTGTTCCAACAGTTCTATGTCCTTTTTATGTTGAGGACACCAGAACTGCACACAATACTCCAGGTGAGGTCTCACAAGAACAGAGCAGAGGGGCAGGATCACCTCCTTCGACCTGCTGGTCACGCTCCTTTTGATGCAGCCCAGGATACGGTTGGCTTTCTGGGCTGCAAGCGCACACTGAAGCTGGCTCATGTTCATTTTCTCATCAACCAACACCCCCAAGTCCTTCTCCACAGGACTGCTCTGAATCTCTTCTCTGCCCAACCTGCAGCTGTGCCTGGGATTGCTCTGACCCAGGTGTAGGACCTTGCACTTGGCATGGTTAAACTTCATGAGGTTGGCAGCAGCCCACCTCACAAGCGTGTCAAGGTCCCTCTGGATGGCATTCCTTCCCTCCAGGCTATCAACCGAACCACACAGCTTGGTGTCATCGGCAAACTTGCTGAGGGCGCACTCAATCCCACTGTCCGTGTCAGTGACGAAGATGTTAAGACCAGTCCCAACACCGATCCCTGAGGGACACCACTCGTTACTGGTCTCCAGCTGGACACTGAGCCATTGACCACATCTCTTTGTGTGCGGCCATCCAGCCAGTTCTTTATCCACCCAGTGGTCCATCCACCAAATTGATGTCTCTCCAATTTAGAAACAAGGATGTCGTGTGGGACAGTGTCGAACGCTTTGCACAAGTCCAGGTAGATGACATCAGCTGCTCTACCCCTGTCCATCATAGAAGGCCACCAAATTGGTCAGGCAGGATTTGCCCTTAGTGAAGCCATGCTGGCTGTCACCAAGCACCTTGTTGATTTTCATGTGCCTTAGCATGCCTTCCAGGAGAATCTGCTCCAAGATTTTGCCAGGCACAGAGGTGAGACTGACTGGTCAGTAATTCCCTGGGTCATCCATTTTCCCCTTCTTGAAAATGGGGGTTATATTTCCCTTTTTCCAGTCATCGGGAACTTCACCTGACTGCCATGATTTCTCAAATATGATGGCCAGCGGCTTCGCAACTTCATTTGCCAGCTCCTTCAGGACCCACGGATGAATCTCATCAGGACCCATGGACTTGTGCACATTCAGATTTTTAAGATGGTCTCGAACCAGATCCTCTCCTACAGTGGGCACAAGGTCTTCATTCTCACAGTGCCTGCATCTGCCTTCCAAGACTTGGGTGGTGCAGTCAGAGCCTTTGGCAGTGAAGACTGAAGCAAAGAAGTCATTCAGAACCTCAGCCTTCTCCAAATCCTGTGTAGCTAGTTCTCCCGAGAGCTTCCTGAGGGGGCCTACATTCTCCCTAGTCTAAATAAAAATAACTTAAAAAAACTAAATAGTTTTTATTTGCTATTTACCTGTAGAATCCCTTCCTGTTATCTTTAATACCTCTAGCTAAGTTTAATTCTAACTGAGCCTTAGCTTTCCTAACCTGGTCCTTAGCTTCTCAGACAACATCCCTGTACTCTTCCCATGCCGCCTGTCCTTGCTTCCACTTATTATTAAGCCTCTTTTTTCAACTGAATTTTCCTCAGGAGCTCCTTCTCCATCCAAGGAGGTCTCCTGGCCCTCCTGCTGCACTTCCTTCTGGTTGGGATGCAACACTCCTGAGCTTGCAGCAGGTGATCCTTGAATATCAACCAAGAGTCTTGGGCCCCTCTGCCCTCTAGGGCTGTATCCCATGGAACCTTCCAAAGCAGGTTCCTGAAGAGGCCAAAGTCTGCTCTCTTGAAGTCCAGGGCAGTGAGCTTGCTGCACGCTCTTCTCACTGTCCTGAGGATCTCAAATTCGAACATCTCATGATCGCTGCATCCAAGGCTGCCCTGGAGCGTCACATTTCCAACCAGCCCTTCCCTGTTGGTGAGCACGAGGTCAAGCATGGCACCTCTCCTTGTCGGCTCCTCTATTACTTGCAGAAGGAAGTTGTCTTCTACACAATCGAGGAACCTCCTGGATTGCTTAATATTAGACACAATACTACCAATGCTAGCACTGTCAGTTTTCACTGATGTTTAAGATATAGACTCAGTTAAAAACTGTGACCCAACAGTTCATGCACCAGCTTCAATGGATGTGCACAAAGCCAGTTGGGTCTTTTTGTGTAAAACTACTAAAGTGAACCTTGAAAAGCTGAAGCGGTATGTTTGCCCTTTTAATATCACCTTAACATATGCGAAAGCATTCTTACGTATGGCACATGGATAGCTGCAGACCATTACCTATCAAGCAGGAATACTCTTACCTCACAAAATAGCATATCTTTACACACAGCATGGAAGATTTACTTTCTAAAGCATTAAGATAGGTAGAAAACTGTTAAGGAAAACCACATCCATTCACATATGATATGAAATGTAACATGCTTGATACTTCCATACCTGTAAGCAATAGGAATCATTCTACTGATGACAAATAATATCAGTTTAGGGTTTTATACAAGTGTATACAAAGTATATCGCAGGAATCTTAGCAAAAGTTTATTGTACATATGACTACTGTGAGTAATACTGATGTAGCTCCCCAAGTACTGAGTAGTGTTTAGTGAAACGATTCTGCTTTCTACATGTTTTTTTTCTCTGCAACATGCTTCACAATTTCTAATAAAACTCATGCATTTGCACATCTCACTAGAATCTGAAACAATAACACTAAATTCATCAATTACTGCTTCTATGAAGAAAGCCTTTTCAGTTAATTACAATTCACTAAAGATTTTCAAAAAAAAGATGCTATTTTCTTTTAAATGCAACCAGCTGTATACAATGGTAGAGAAAAATGTGAAATGCCTCTCTCTGCAAATCTCACCTTTCTAACTACACAACACTTTTTATTTGACTTATTGTGGTAATTGGGAATATTTTTAGTCTATTAACTCTGTAAAGCACATTTTGATACTGTAGCCAATGTCTTTTGAAGACATGGAAATTCCATTTGGAAAATGGATTATACCTATCTTGCTTCTTCTGCTGTAGATTACACACATATTTTCAGTGCTAACACATACAACTTCATGAAAATACCCTGTGAATCCTACCACAATCTGACTGAAATTAATGGAAGCCTAAAACGACCAAAACTGAGGGGGTATACCACCCACAATGTAAGCACCCATGTTAAATGCTTACATTAGGCTGACTATAGAACCAGTGAGGTCTGAGTAAATTCCCAAATATTTTGAAGGGCCCTGAACTGACTGTCTGAATTTAAATGGTTCACAAATCACCCATAACCATATAAAAATCAGTCACGTAATTCAGGGAATGGAAAATGGTGAAACTGGGACATCTGCAAGGTTTTTCAAAATACAAGAGCCCAGGCTATCTGATCCATTCAAAACTGTTTTTAACTTTCAATGTCTTTACAGGGAGACTACAATGTCTATACACAGTAAAAAAATAAGCTTGCAAAATTACAAGTCTGATAAAAGTTTGAATCACTTCTCTGACTGTAGAAAACATTGCTTCTCAGAAACATACAAGCAATTACTTTCCTCCATTTTCAAAGACCATATGAGCATAAATTAACTGCACACTACAGCACATTTGGAGCTTAGCACACTTGATCTATCACTTGGTTAGAGAAGCAGCAGGATAGTCAGAACCCAACACTACAGTAAAGCTTGGTTGTAAATGATGCTGCTTTTAAAAGCCAGTAAGATACAGAGTTTGGGGAAAGAAAGGATTATCTAAATTAAATTGTATCAAAATTGGCTGGAGATTCTTAGCTTGTCAGGTCTGCTTCCTGTACCTAGTCTCCCATCTAATTAGGTGTAAACATTCTTTAAAGCTAAGAAGTCAGGCAATATATGCCGCAACTATTTTTTTTTAAAGGCTAGTATTGCCAATATTATCTAGTAGCTTTGTTGTGAAAAATGTAATGAGCCAGAAACACACTTTTATGACTCCAGGCAGTTACCTCAAAATAGGAGAAAATAGGAGGGAAAAGCTTATTATTTATTCCAGTGTGAGTAAGTGATAGTGTGAGTAAGAAATAATATTTGTTGAAAAATTTCATCTCCAGATGATACAATAGAATATTTTCAAGAATTGACCTTTTGTTCCTTGTTCTTCCACTTATATGGAGGACAGAAAGGAGAGAAAGAGATCTGAAACTTAGGCCCAGGTTCACAGAACTTAACTGAGATGCCTACATTAATCTTACACCTGCTAGATATTATGTCAAAGGCCAGTGGAAGGTGATTTATCCTACTTAAAATCTGAAAGGGAGTTTCATCTTTTGTTCTGTGGCTGATAAGCTAATCCCCCCCCAAAAAAAACAATCAAACCCCAACCCTAAACAAACCCAAAACACAACCAAAATCTGTGAAGAACGAGTATATTGTTTAAATAATGGCACAGTAATACACCCAAATATTTAATATCCTCTACTTACCCATTTCAAACTTGTCAAGTTATCTAATATTACCTTAACAGCAGGTGAATATTAAAAAAGGATATAGATCAATGAGTTTCTGGAGCATGTCTGCAGAGGAGATGATAAACTGATGCATAGCCAGAATTATCTTTAGCAGCTGGTTGTTTTGATATGCATTTCCTTCTAAATCTGAAAAAAAGAAGGAGTATTCATATTGAAATCTTGGTATAACTCGGTAAAAGAGGCTTTTTCAGAACACTAATTCTCATCAGGCCTGTTCACCTACGCTATTTCAAAAATAGCAGTAACCTGCTAACTTAGGAAGTGCATCATTTTTCTGATGAGTGCTGCATACCATGATTTGGAAGACCCTTACCAAATTTAAATAAATAAACAAGTAAATAAAAATAAGGCAAGCAAAAAAGCAAGTGTCAAAAGCATTCAAAATATCCAGATAGTTATTTTTAATTATCCCAGCCCAGCAATACACTTAAATGCTTAGCTTTAGGCAGATGAGTATAACCTTTGAAACAAACTAATGAATTGCAGAGCAAAAGAATTCAGTTACCGATCCATACTAGTCAGTTAGTGGCACAACTGAACTTATCAAACCGAATGTCCATATTCTTATGTGTTTGTAAGGCTGTTTGTATAGCTGACATACGTAACCCTGAAGTACATGCACAGGTTCCATAGAACGCATAGAACGAGATACAATGTATGTAGAAGCCCACAGGTTAACCTATTGATGCTCCCTGTGATGGACCTAAATATGCTAACACATTTCCTCAAATTATGTGTTACAAGGATGTCACTTGAAGAAGGCTTTTAGATGAGATATATCTTAAAGGTCTTGTGGTCTTTTTTTCCATATTCTGAAAACATCAAGGACATCAAATGTAGCAGAATGTTTAAAAGTTTTAATATCTGCAACACAGTAGTGAAAGTATTTGTAAATATTAACAGATGTTTTTCTACACTTGTCATAAGAGAACCAAAGTAACCTGAATTGGAATTAGACACCCTTGCAAATACAAAAGAAGATTTACCATTTTAAATCATTTTAAACACGCTGTCCTCTGTGAGGATAAATGTAATTATCACTTAAACCAACATTAACACGAACAATATACAGAAGCAATGCACAATAATGTCAAATGGAAGAGGAAGGTGAAATAGCAGATTTGCAGCATATGAAATGGCATCTAACATGGGGGTAAGGATTTTTAAATTGCACAACACCAAAAAGAACATTAAACTTAGCCCACTTGCAAAACAAGATAATCCATGTTAGTCATTAAACAAGAGTTTCCTATGCCCTTCTACAGGAAGGTACCAAATGTGAAGAGAGGACCCCGGAGCCCAGGTCTTTCTTTTTGAACAATACACTGGATCTTTCATAGAACTAATAAAGCCTGATTTCCTCTAGATCTGTCTCCACTATTCTTACTACACAATAGTCCTATTATCACAATATGCTCCCCTGAAAGTCTTTTCTTTCTCTTCCCCACAACACTGCCATAACTCCTCACTCATGCTTAAAGCAATGCATGCTGTGGTTGAATCCAGGCTGACCGCCAGACAGCAAATCAGATCAGACCACTGCTGGGCTCACACAACTACTCCTACACCAATGTGGGCACCAATGTGGATGTGTCTCTCCTACTCCTGCAATTCTTTGAGATTCATCTATTTCCATCAAATTTTAATTTAAGATGGCAGACAGGCTGACTCTGTTTTATGCAGAGTAGATGTAGTTTACTAGGTAGATGGCTTAGAATGGCCTAGATCTATAGTTTACAAGTTGCTGTTTATCTAACTGTGAAGCCCTGAAAGCAGAGAACATAGCTGGTATGGGTAACTTCATTCCTCTAGCAAAAATCCTAGTCAGTTTGGAGGACACTCAGCACAATAAACAGTCTTGAAACATCTTACTACAGCCAGCCTCTCAGGCAAGACAAATGGAAAAATCCTGATTAGCAAATTCTGGCAGAGCCTCTGTGACCACAGAGCACCCAACTCGGCACTATCAAGGCCAGAATGAGAACTTTATGCTCCAGGTGATCTTCAACAGTTAACATGAGAGACCATTTCTAAATCTACCTTCTGTAGTTATACTTAAATCACACTTAAATAAAGCCTCTTAACTTATACCACAAGTTCTCTGTTTTATAGCATGAACCAAAGTCTATGCATTCCCTGTTTCAAATCCTCATACTTACTCAGGCCTGTAGTATTTGGCATTTTGTACTCTTCCAGTGTCTTCAGGAAGAGTAAAATTATTTTAGGCCTTGCACACAGAGGCCTCCATCAATTTGCATCCATTTCACAGAACTTGGTGTTCTGCCAGAGCCTCCATCCAACTACTCTTGTTTAATCAGAAAAGCAGTTCAATATATGCTTAACTTGGAAGCCAAATGGTTATGTGCACACACACTGTTAAGTATATACAGCTGTAATTAAATTACCAACTTTTCAGAAGTGTCCAATATAGATCATCTCCAGCTGACAAAGACAGCAAATAATTCACTCTCCTAGCAGTTTTTCCTCTGTGTGTATTCCAAAATCCTCTGCCATTACGTAACATAGGTACCACTTGGCACAAAGCTCCAGATTGAATTTCTGTCCTGTCGAAGGTCACTTTCCCGTTTTACCATGATGCAGAGAAAAACAGTATGTTCTGCCTACTCTTAGTGATTAGATCAACACATTTATGGTATTTTCTTGCATAATAAAAGTGCATTTATGCTTCATAACATGGAGACCTAATTATGTCACAAAAGAGATAGGCTGCATTACGATGACATGCAATTATTTTGCACACACTAAAGCAGTACTAAGTATTGTGTTATCCACTCTCTCACCAAACTAAAAGGCTCATCTCCACAAAGAAAAACACTGTATTACTGACGGTTTAAAAACAAATTAAAACACTCCGCAGCAAAAAAATCTTAAAGTTCCCAGTACAGCTCAGCACTGAGCAGCAAGCCTTAATGGAATTGTAGCAGCACATAATTTTACAAACACATGGCACATCAAATATTTAATGTCATCTTCCTGCCCAGTTTTAAAAGGAAGCACTTTTCAAGTGCATGCACCATGATACAGCAAATGCTACTAAAGAGGAAAATATTGAGTCTGATTCCTCCTTTATTTATATTTCAAAAAGTCATAATTAAAAACAAATCATGAAGTTAAACTGGTAAAAGTCAAGAACAGACTCCAGCTCAGTTTCAGTTTCTGAACTGTCATTGGATCTTTCACGTCTCTGTCTACTAGGTCTCTTCTTCTCAGAGAGCCAACCTTCTAAACAGCTGTGTGTAAGGAAGTAACAAAAGTTATGTTTTAAACTGCCTCTCTGCAAATGGTGAAGCAAACGAGGGCTTTCCTGACTGTCTTGCAAGAGTGCTTCTGAATGCCTTTACAGCACTCTCTTGAACCTCCAGCAGTTTGTTTTAAACCTTTTGAGACCCGTTTTTGCTTCCGTTTGTATACCTGTTTCTAACCACACACCCTTCTGAGCAAAAACCACTAAGTGAATACTAAACAAAGTGGAATGGGTGTGTTTCACCCATTTATCTTAAAGAAAACTACAAAATACTGCATAATCCTGAGCTTTGTTTTACTGCAGCAAAACACAACCCACTGGTTACATGCGTTTCCTCATGTAAATGCCCTTATTGTACTAAGTTGGTTTAATAAATATTCTGTAAAACAAACAAGGCAACAGGAGTTGAATATACTTTTCCAGTCTTTAACTACAGGAGTGAAAACATAAAATCATTTAGGGCTAAATATTTTATTATCTATGTTAGTAACTCAAAGACACTAAAAGCTACGGTTACAATGCATGTGAGACTCAGTACATACAAGAGTGAGAATATCCTAATCTAGGTCCATTGGCCAATCTATTGCATGATCCAATTGGTGTCTCTCTGTTACCTGTGATTTAGAAATGAACTGACTTGTATCTAATGAATACTTGAAAGAATCAAAGTATTCAAAAGCCAACAAGCCACACTTTAAGAACATACTGCCTGCTTTTCACCAAGTGCTGATAGCCACCAAGCCATATATACTTAAGGAGTATGTTTGATAGACAAGATAATTGTACTGAGACCTTCCCACTCATGAGTGCAATATAAGGCAACAGGAAGATTGCCAAGGATGTCTCAACTGAACTGAATTCTGCAATAAAGTTAGTTTTCCTAGGTCTAAGAGGCCTTCATTTCATAATCAGGTTCCAACTTTATCACCTAGTGTACCATTTGAAATGAATCAGAAGTGAATCACAGAGCACTGACATCACATGATCTGTAACTAGGCTACCAGGAACATGAATAACTTCTAAACTCCCCTAAGTCTTTCAGTGGTTATCAAAAAGTAGCATCAAAAACTATACAATGCAAGAAAGCATCAAGCACTTGACAGGAGGTCTTGTGTCGGAGTTTAACCCCAGCTGTCAGCTAAGTACCATGCAGCCACTTGCTCATTCCCTGACCCTCTCAGTGTGACAGGGAGAATTGGAAAAAAAAGATAAAGCTGATCGGAGCTGGCCTAGCTAGAGCCACAGCCGGCACGCTTCAGCGACCGCGAGGGTCAACGGAGATGAGGAAAATCAGAGGGGATAGCGCAGAGCCATCGCGATTCCCGACATCTCCGGATCCCCGAAGCCCCAGCAGCCCTTGAGAGAGAGCGGCTGACGTGGCAGGAGGCGTTCCCACGGGGCGACCACCCCCCTGCCCCTTGCCTTGAAAGGGCCTCGGGGAGGGCAGTGAGGAACAAGCAGGTCGTGTTGCTGACCCTGTTGCTGGTGTCCGACTGCGGACCAATATGGTCGCCTCCAGAAAGAGAGCTTGCAGTAAGAAGACTGCAGCAACTCAGACAGAGACCCCGTCCCAAACCGTGGCTGTTCAGGTCTCTGGATGCAGGGAGTGCCAGAGCCTGCTGCTGCCGGGGGAGGGAGGACAGCATTCCACCTGCGTGAGGTGTGAGCAGGTAGAAGATCTGCTTAGCCTGGTGGCAAAACTTAAGGAGGAGGTTGAGACGCTGAGGACCATCAGGGAGTGTGAAAGGGAGATCGACTGGTGGAGTAACTCCCTGGCGTGCCAGTCAGAACTGTTCCAGGAAGATACCCCCCAAAAGGGGAAGGACCCCCTGCCCTCTCAGACACAGGGGGATGGCCTGAGACAGACCCTGCCCTGTAGCTGTTGTGCAGAGGTAGGGGACCAAAAAGACGACGAGGGTTGGAAGCGAGTTCCAGTTCAGTGTCGTGGGAAACCCTCCCCCCTTCCTGCCCTGCTTCCCCAGGTGTCCCTCAGTAATAGGTTTGAGGTTTTGGATCTTGAAGGAGAGGTAGGTGAGGATGTGGTGCAAGGCCAGCCTACAAGGCCACCCAGGAAAAGGCGGTCGACTTTGCACCTCAAGACTGCCTCTGATAAGAAAGAAAGAAGGGTCATTGTAGTAGGCGATTCCCTTCTGAGAGGAACAGAGGGCCCGATATGCAGAGTTGACCCTCATCATGGGGAAGTGTGTAGTCTGCCTGGAGCCCGGATCAGGGATATCACCAGGGCGCTCCCCAACCTGGTGCACCCGACAGACTACTACCCGCTGCTGGTCTTCCAGACAGGTGAGGGGGAAGCTGCTTCCCGCAGTCTGAGGGGGATGAAGAAAGACTACAGGGCCTTGGGGAGGATGGTGAAAGAGTCTGGGGCTCAAGTGATCTTCTCCTCACTCCTTCCATCTTCCACTGATTATGTGGGAAGGAATGGGAAGATTCAGTCCATAAACGATTGGCTTCGAGACTGGTGCTACAGGCAGGGCTTTGGATTCTTTGATAACAGCTGGTTTTATAGGGCACCAGTCTGGACAATGACAAGTGGGAAAGGTTTATCTCACAGAGGCAAAAGGATGCTGGGGCACGAATTAGCAGGGCTCATTTGGAGAGCTTTAAACTAGATTCGAAGGGGGATGGGGTTGTAGCTGGGCTTGCCCCAGTGGGGCAGCACTCCAGAATTGATGAAGACTGGGAGGCCTCCTATAATCCTAGGGTGAAATCGATGTGCGCAGCTCGCTCCCTGGAATGTCTGTACACCAATGTGTGCAGCATGGGAAATAAGCAGGAGGAGTTGGAAACCTGTGTTAAGTCAGGAGACTATGATCTAGTGGCAATTACAGAGACGTGGTGGGACAGCTCACATGACTGGAATATAGTCATGGAGGGCTATGTCCTTTTCAGGAAAGACAGGCCAGCCAGGAAGGGTGGTGGGGTTGCTCTTTATGTGCGGGAGCAACTACAGTGCACTGAGTTCTGTCCAGGGACAGATGACAAGTGAGTTGAGAGTCTGTGGGTGAGAATTAAGGGGCAGGCTGTCAGGGGCGATACTGCTGTGGGTGTCTGTTACAGACCCCCAGATCAGGGTGAGGAAATTGACGAGGCCTTCTACAGGCATCTGAGGGTGGCGTCACAGGCCGTGGTCCTCGTGGGGGATTTTAACTTCCCTGATGTTTGCTGGAAGGACCACTCAGCAACCCAGCCACAGTCCAGGAGGTTCCTCCAGTGTATGGATGATAACTTCCTCCTGCAAATGGTGGATGAGCCAACCAGGAGAGGAGCGCTGCTGGATCTCATCCTCACTAACAAGGAGGATCTGGTTGAAGCAGTAAGGGTTGAGGGCTGCCTTGGTTGCAGCGACCATGAGATGGTGGAATTCAGGATCTTGTGTGGTAGGACCAGTAGAATAGCAAGTAGAATTGCAACCCTGGACTTTAGCAGGGCAAACTTTGGCCTTTTCAAGCAATTGCTAGGGGAAATCCCATGGGCAAGGCTGTTTGAAGGTAAAGGGGCCCAAGATAGCTGGTTGGCATTCAAGGATTGCTTTTTCCGAGCTCAAGATCAGAGCATCCTGACACGTAGGAAGTCAAGGAAGAGGGCCAGGAGACCCGCGTGGCTAAATAGGGAATTGCTGGGTATGCTCAAGTGGAAGAGGAGAGTTTACAGGTCATGGAAGAAGGGGCTGGCCACTTGGGAGGAATATAAGGCTGCTGCTAGAGGATGTAGGAAGGCAGCTAGGATGACTAAGGCCTCCTTAGAATTAAACCTGGTGAGAAGGGTCAAGGACAGCAAAAAGAGCTTTTTCAAATACATGGCAGATAAAACTAACACCAGAGGCAATGTAGGCCCACTGATGAACGGGATGGGTGCCCTGGTGACAGAAGATACAGAGATGGCAGAGTTACTGAATGCCTTCTTTGTCTCTGTCTACTCTGCTGCAGGCAGTCCTGAAGAGCCCTGTACCCCTGAGACCTTAGATGAAGTCAGGTCAACGGAGCGGTTTGCCTCAGTCGATGAGGAATGGGTTAGAGACCAGTTGAGCAATCTGGACATCCATAAATGCATGGGTCCAGATGGGATGCACCCGCGGGTGCTGAGGGAACTGGCGGAAGTCATTGCTAGACCGCTCTCCATCATCTTTACTAAGTCTTGGGAAACGGGAGAGGTGCCTGAGGACTGGAGGAAAGCAAATGTCACTCCAGTCTTCAAAAAGGGCAAGAAGGAGGACCCGGGTAACTACAGACTGGTCAGCCTCACCTCCATCCCTGGGAAAGTGATGGAACACCTTATCCTTGGTGCCATCTTAAGGCATATCAAGGATAAGAGGGTTATGAGGGGCAGTCAACATGGCTTCACCAAGGGGAAATCATGCTTGACCAATCTCTTAGCCTTTTATGAGGAAATAACACGGTGGATGGATGATGGCAGAGCGGTGGATGTGGTCTACCTTCAGCAAAGCATTTGACACAGGCTCCCACAGCATCCTCACAGCTAAATTGAGGAAGTGTGGTCTGGATGATCAGGTAGTGAGGTGGACTGTGAACTGGCTGAAGGAGAGAAGCCAGAGAGTTGTAGTCTATGGGGCTGAGTCTAGTTGGAGGCCTGTAACTAGTGGAGTGCCTCAGGGGTCAGTACTGGGACCAGTATTATTTAATATATTCATCAATGATTTAGATGAGGGAATTGAGTGTACTATCAGCAAGTTTGCTGATGACACTAAGCTGGGAGGAGTGGCTGACACGCCAGAAGGCTGTGCTGCCATCCAGCGAGACCTGGACAGGCTGGAGAGTTGGGCAGGGAATAACTTGATGAAATATAACAAGGGAAAGTGTAGAGTCCTGCATCTGGGCAGGAACAACCCCAGGTTCCAGTATAGGTTGGGGAACGACCTGTTAGAGAGCAGTGTAGGGGAGAGGGACCTGGGGGTCCTAGTGGACGACAGGATGACCATGAGCCAACACTGTGCCCTTGTGGCCAAGAAGGCCAATGGCATCCTGGGGTGTATTAGAAGGGGGGGTGGTTAGTAGGTCGAGAGAGGTTCTCCTTCCCCTCTACTCTGCCCTGGTGAGACCGCATCTGGAATATTGTGTCCATTTCTGGGCCCCTCAGTTCAAGAAGGACAGGGACCTGCTGGAGAGAGTCCAGCGCAGGGCAACGAAGATGATTAAGGGAGTGGAGCATCTCCCTTATGAGGAAAGACTGAGGGAGCTGGGTCTCTATAGTTTAGAGGAGACTGAGGGATGACGTTATTAGTGTATATAAATATATAAAGGGGGAGTGTCACGAGGATGGAGCCAGGCTCTACTCAGTGGCAAACAATGATAGGACAAGGGGTAATGGGTACAAACTGGAACACAAGAGGTTCCACTTAAACTTGAGAAGAAACTTCTTCTCAGTGAGGGTGATGGAACACTGGAACAGGCTGCTCAGGGAGGTTGTGGAGTCTCCTTCCCTGGAGACATTCAAAACTTGCCTGGACACATTCCTGTGTAACATTATCTAGGTGTTCCTGCTCCAGCAGGGGGATTGGACTAGGTGATCTTTTGAGGTCCCTTCCAATCTCTAGCATACTGTGATACTGTGATAATAATAGTTTAATAATAAATTACAATAAAATCCTATCATATAATAATAATCATTTTGGTTTGAAGGGACCTTAGAGATCATCTAGTTCCAGCCCCCTGCCATGGGCAGGGACACCTTCCACTAGACCAGGTTGCTCGAAGCAGCCTGTTCCAGTGCCTCACCAGCCTCACAGTAAAGAATTTCTTCCTCATACCTAGTCTAAATCTGCCCTCTTTCAGATTAAAGTCATTCCCCTTTGCCCTTGTAAAAAGCCCTTCTCCAGCATTCTTGGAGGCCCCCTTCAGGTACTGGAAGACTGCTATAAAGTGTCCCCAAAGTCTTCTCCAGGCTGAATACTACTACTACTAAATAAATTTATAAATACAGCTACTACTAAGAATAATAGTAACGAAACCAGAGATAACTAAAAGAAAGAAATAAAACTAAAAAGTGAAAAGTCCTTGACTTTGGTCAAATACTACTTAGCAACAAGTAAAACATTGGTGTGTTATTAACTCTATCCCAGCCAAAACAAGGACATCTTGCTAAGTGCAAAGCTGAAAGTCGTGGGTTGATACACTGCTACACTCTAGTGCAACATAGAATTCTTTCAGATTTCTGCAAAGTGGTGTAGTTTTCTTGTTTGTGGTTTGTTTTTTTTTTTCTGGTGGATTAAAGAAGATGGTGTGGCCATGGCGCTACAAATTTCTGCAAAGATTATTAAAGCAGCATGTGATTTGAAAACTGGGGCAACTGATGATCTTAAGGTCTCAAAGACCTTGATGAAATACATGGACATGTATGAAATATGACTGAACTGAAACAGCTGTAAGTCAATGTCTCTGCCTGTCACGTGAGGTTCAGTACTATGAGAAAACCTTGGAATGGCTAGAAGCAAAGAAAATTGAATATTTCATGGACACTTTCTGGAACTTCCCTTCACAAACAGGAAACACACTGCTCCCCTTCAGCTTAAAACTTGTGAAACTCATAATAGTCTTCTTACATCAGGCTTATTATTGCTACTTAGAGTTTGATACCCAGTAACAGAGGTAGTCATTTAACTCTCTTCATTAAATTGATCACATTTGGTCAGACTCAGATTAATGAGAAACCACCATCCTGCTCATCAGTTAGAAAACCACCATTGAGGGTGAACTAGTAGATTCAACTTAAACAAGGGTGTTTATTTCTCAGGCTGGAAATAGCCTTTGTATTTTAACAACACCTGAAAACTCAGTCAGTGGCAGAAATAAGGGCTAAGGAGCTAATGTACTCAATCCCCTGCTCCAATACAGAATCTCAAAGCCAGTATGCTTCAGAAACAGTTTAATTTGTTGTTGAAGTTCTACAGTGACAAGGATTTCATAGCCTCTGTAGGTGATTTATTCCAGTACTTGAGCACCTACATCGTTAAAGAATTCTCCTTATGGTCTAATCAAAGACCTTAGGCAACTTGGGCAGCTTAAACCCATTATGCCTGGCTCCCAGCAGAGAGGAAAAACATTTTTTCTCTTATCAATATATTTTCTCTATGTAAGGATTGCTCCCCTCGTCTCTTTTCTGAGCTAGGAAACACGAAATCTATTTTCCTCAGAAGCTGGGTTTTCTAGATCTCTGGTCAACTTTGATGTCCTTTTCTGAACCCTTTGCAGTTTGCACCTTTGTGAATCACATAATGCCTATATGTACATGTACATTTTTATACATGTAAGTGCACATATATAATATTTATATAATATATAAAAAAATTAGGCACACACATCCCTCTATGCATGCACTTATCTTAGAGCTTCTGCAATGGCACACTATCATTAAACCATTTTCAGTTTTAAAATTCATCTTCACATTGAGATACTTTTCTGCAGAAATGCTGTATAACAAAGACTTTACCGTTTTTACAACTGATTACCCCAAATGCAGATTTTTGTGCATATCCTTAGTGAATTTTTCTTTATTTTAAATAATTATTTTAGGACCTTAACATCTTTCAGAAATAACATAACTTAATTACAATGTCCTCACAAAGAGATGAGGCACTAATTAGGTAAAAGAATGATTGTTTTAATTTTAGCTGCAGCAGAAAGCCAGGTGGAACCTTGAGCTCTCCAGCTTACATTTAATTCTATGCAGGATGGTGGTTTTCCCCCTCACACAACAAGAAAGCTATAATGTTTACTAGAAAGCACAAAAATATTCAGGGAATTGTGCTAAAGCTTTTTTTTTTTTCTTCTTTTTTAATAAATAAATAGTCTTATTGTCCAGACATGCTTGGAACTATTAAGCAAGTCATACATAAATTTATTTACACAAGTATTTGGTCTTAGGAGTGGAAACTCCAAAGTTAAAATGAGAACAAATCAGTATATTCCAGAGAATCATACTACTTTCTGATCAGTCCCTGCACCCATAGAATGCTAAATAAGCCAAGTAAACACAGATGTTAGAAGAAACCCTTTAAACTGGAGGCTTCTCCAAGTTTATTTCCCCCTTCAAACTTCCTGTAGAAAGGAGGGAAGGGGGCAGAGGAACCCACTACTGCTCCTCCAAATATTCATTAACAATGCAAATATATATCCAAGACTCACAAGTGAGTCTAATATGCATCCAAAAGGATAAGACTGCTCAGTATGAGGGTAGGGAACATTAGGGGAGAAAAGCCTCAAGGGAAAAAGCCATTACCCTCTCTCAGAAACAGCTTTTTGGAAAACTACATCTTGCAGAAAGAGCTCTGGGTGGGTAATTCTTTAAAATGAAAACAAGAAGATAAAAGCTCTTGTCAAGAGGAGATGGGATGATTTTCAGAAATTAAAATGTACTTCGAGAGAAACCAGATTAAATGTGGGTGGAAAGCACTCCATTAGCCTTGGAAATTCAGATCAAGTACATAGAACAAGATAAAAAGTTACCACACACCCTCCCCCCATACATTGTTCTACAGCATGTTTAAAATACTGATTTTAGCAAATTTAGATGAGAACTTTTTAATCAAATAGTCTTTTTTTCTCCAAAGCCTACAAAACAGAATTTGTGAGTTCAAGACTTTTACAATGCTTTAAATCATGATACTGAAGCCACGTGCAGCTTTTGAGCTGCAGGCAACTCTTGAATAATTCAAGTGTAATGCCTGGCAACACAGCTGTGCTGGCTTAAGTATTGATGGACAAGACAAAGGAGACTTCCAGAACAGAATCAGAAACTTCCAAGGCTGGTATCACAACTGACCACTGAACCCAGCTGCATGCTTAGCACTTAGTCATCCCACAACTGCAGTGTTTTATAATAAGTTTCTAACTGCATGATTGATCCTGGGGCAGCTGGTCAAAAGATTCAAGGAAGCAGGAAGTCAGACCTATCTGAAAGTTGAAACTGTAACACCTGGCAGACACCAAGCTGCTTTCCTCTGAGATGCTGATGTTGAAGACTGCTTAGATCCCAGTTCCTGGCCTTAATTTTCATTACTGATGAAAATTATGACTCCTGCTCTAATATTTCTGACCTACTGTTTCAGGCTTCCCTCCCTTACATACCTAAGCTTCCTAGTCTTTCCTTTAACTTCTAGGTATATTTCTGGAATTAGTGCTTACAGACACTCTGGAAAACTAGCTTCTAACACAAGAGTTGGGGCATGCCTTCCCACACTGCTTCACCAGCAAGAAGGCTGAAGGTGGGCAAGAAGCTAGGAGGGGACACAACCAGGACAGCTGATCCCAAATGATCAAAGGGATACTCCGTATCATATTATGTCATGCTCAGAAATAAAAAGTAGGTGGAAGTTTGCCAGGGATGCTGTTGCTTGGGAACTGGCTGAGCATCAGTGGGCTGGTGATGGACAATTAGGGTTTTATACATCACATATTTTTCTTGGGTTTGCCTGGGTTTTGGTTGTTTGGTTTGGGTTTGTTTTTTTGTTTTTGTTTTTTTTTTGTGTGTGTGTGGTTTTTTTTGTTTGTTTTTG
The DNA here is from genome assembly GCF_034315485.1 of Pezoporus occidentalis. Classification (NCBI taxonomy): domain Eukaryota; kingdom Metazoa; phylum Chordata; class Aves; order Psittaciformes; family Psittacidae; genus Pezoporus; species Pezoporus occidentalis. The sequence continues at coordinate 5,402,393 of NW_026913964.1, read as the reverse complement.
TTTTTTTTTGTTTGGTTTGTTTGTTTTTTTTTTTCCTCCTTTAACTTATTAAACTGTCTTTATCTCAATCCACAAGTTTTCTCTGTTTTACCCTTCAGTTCTCTCCCCCTTCCCACTGAGGTGGGGGGGTAAGTGAGCATCTGTGTGGTGCTTGGCTGATGACCGAAGTTAAACCACAACAGTTCATTCTTAGACTAAAACACCTCTTGTTCACCATGGACCAAAAGAACCAAAGTTTCAGAAAAACCTCACAGCTTCATGCCAAACTTAAAACATACCTAATCAGCAGGTAGCACTATCAAATATCTACATACAGAAGCTTCCCAATTGCTGATTCAAGCCAGCTGCAATATGCCCAATATTTATCAGAGAAACAATCCTACATGTGTTCAAGTGTAAGCTTTATTGGCCCCACTGTACCAGCTGGCCTACTGCAGAGCAGAATCTTATGCCTCCTAAGTACTGTTGCAAGTCATTCCTTAATATTACTAATAAAGGTATCTGATTATTTTCTATGTTATTCAACCTAAAACAATCACTTTTTTTTTAAATACTTTTTTAAAACACTTCATACTGGAGATCAACATCAAACATAACTGGTTCTCCTGAACAAGAGGGGAAGACAATCTCACCCACACCCAAAGTGAATACTTTGAAGGTGAATCTTTTTAAAAAAAAATGTGAAGGTTAAAAAAGAAAAGAAGCTCCTGACATCTCACACTGCTGTTCTCTGCCAAAAGAGTTCCACATCTCAGAAAACCCATATTCTCTCTTAATGATCTTCCATCACAATAGAGGTGGCACAAGGCACTGAATTTTTCTTAACATGACTTCTATATACATTTGAGTCTTAAAATTGCGTGTTTGGAGATTCCTGAAGTCATCTCCAATACAATCTTAACAGCTCCCGACAGGTATTCTCTTACCTTTGCCTTTTGCCAGCTTTTGCACTTGCACCTATCTCAGAAATAGGGGGAAAAAGGTGGTATCATGTTTAGAAAGCTATCTTAGCTTTTAATCTCCAGTCTGTCCTGCATAACATAAAGATACAGGGAACTATATAACAGTCTAAGGAAACCCCTTCTTCAGACTTTTAAGAAAACAATGCAAATACACGTCTTTACACTTAGCAACACACAGCAAAGCACTGAAAGACTTCACACTAAAGCACACACAATGAAAACAGTTAACACAAAGTAAAATGCTTGGGGAAGCTTAAAGGACAAGTGCCATTTCTTGCTTCAACTTCATACAAAGATTGAGGTGAAGAAAGACTTAAACTCATACATGAATGGAAAATTAATTATTTTCTATTGCTATCTAAGCTTTTTTGCATTGTTAAATAAAATGTATGTTGTTTTTCTGAAGTTATACTTAGAGGTATGAAGGTAGACTTTTCTGTCATATCCTTGTGGTATATGTAAGTAAAATGGAAACTGCTTTATAAAGCAAGTCTAAGCTTTCTTCATTTTTTTTCTTATTACTTGTAATTTTCCAAAGTCAAGAGCTATTGAAAAGACTGAAGTCAAATTAGCTAAATAGAACTTTAAAATTATATGTAAAGATATGTAAAGTTTCTTTTCTTTGGGAAAGTTTTTTCCACAGACATTGGGTTAAAACAGAAATCTATTTTCGTTTTGGTACAATCACAATTAACTTTAATAGGCCGCTAAACAGCACTTAGAATTCTCCAGAGCAGTAACCAGTCTTCTGTTCCCACAGTGTCATGAATTCTCCAAAGCAGTAATGACTCTTCTGTTCCCACAATGTGATTGATTATTAACGTACTTTCTGTTGCAAAGCAATACCACAGTTTCTGCACTATATTTGACCAAATCGCACCCAGATTACTTAACACACAATGATCAACAACTTTTTAATACAGAACAATACCATGAACAAACTTTAACTGCTTACTTAAACTAAAGTTTAACTAACTTTAACTGGGACTGGAGACCTCAACACTCAGCCTAGGCTTCAGGGCTGAGGGGTGGAACCCTGCAAGTTTGTGGAGCGTGAGAGAAAAACAAATGACTGTTCAGGCAAACCTAACAGAAGTAAACGACCAAATGTGCCTTCCGTGGATGTGCATAGGCCTTGAAAGAAATAACTGCTTTTGAGTCAGAATTCTGTGTTAGAATTTGGCATATAGTAAATTGGGTAAAAGGACACAGATAAACTCGGTACTTGAACTGTGATTGTTTTAGTAGTTACTGTATGTTTTAACCAGACTGAAAAATGTATTTATGTTAAGAGTACAGTAGGTTTTTCTAGATAACTGAAAGGAAGGAAATGGATACAATTTTCAAATTTTCTGTAGTTTAGAGGAAAAAAATGGCTATAGTTCTCTTAATGAGAGAACTCAAACTTGCCAGCTTCATTGTTTGTAAACTGGATGCAATACTTTCTTGGCTCTCACAGAATTCCTAAGACTTAATATATTTTTGCATGGCATTGATAAAAGAGTTAGCTATAGAAATATTATCTGTTCACATAACTAGACAGCTCTGCTAATGTAATTAATTTTTATTCTATAAAATGTTAACTATGATTAACTTGTACAGTTTTAGGCAGCTAACACCTAAGAGAAAATCAACACAAGAAGGGACTGCTGGAGTGAGGCTGAAGGAGGGCCACAATAATAATCAGAGGGCTAGAGCACCTCTCCTATGAAGGCTGAGAGTTGGGCTTATTCAACCTGAAGAAGAGAAGGCTCTGGAGAGACCTTAGAGCAGTCTTCCAGTGCCTAAAGGGGGACTGCAAGAATGCTGGAGAGGGACTTTATACAACACCGTATAGGGAAATGACAAAGGACAATGTCTTCAAAGAGTTGTGGAAGCCCCTTCCCCAGAAGTGTTCAAGGCCAGGCTGAACAGGGCTTGGAGCAACCTGGTCTATTGGAAGGTGTTTGTGCCCATGGCAGGGGAGTTGGAACTAAATGATCTTCAAAGTCCCTTCCAACCCAAACCATTCTGTGATTCATCTTACTCACCCTGCATGGAGAACTCATAGCAGCCTTCCAATATCTGAAGTGGACCTACAAGCATGCCAGAGAGGGACTCTGTCAGGGACTGTAGTGATAGGACAAGGGTAACGGGTTTAGACTTAAACAGAAATGTTCAGGCTAGATACAAGGAAGAAGCTCTTTACTGTAAGGGTGGTGAGGCACTGGAACAGGTGGCCCAAAAAAGTGGTAAATGCTCCACCCCTGGCAGTGCTCAAGGCTAAGTTGGACAGAGGCTTGGGCAGCACGGTCTAGTATGAGGTGTCCCTGCCCATGGCAGAGGGGTTGGAACTAGATGATCTTAAGGTCCTTTCCAACCCAAACCATTCTATGATTCTATCCTGATGCAAACTTTCATGGAACTTGAAGAAACCTCTGCTTTCAGCACCCCCTTCTCATCATGCTACTGAAACACTGATGTAATGCTGGTCTCTCAGATGTAGTGATCATCTACATGACTTAACAGTATCTCATATGACCCTCACTGTCTCTAAAGCACATGCCTATCATTGCTCAGTTCAAGCTAAAGAAGACCAAATTTGTGAGTGAAAGAGCACACACTCATCCTCCCCAAGTAGATGTTTAGATGATTAAGTTAATGAAACTGAAAAAGCATCTGGTCTTTTCTAAAATAAATTAACAAATAAATAAATAAATAGATAAATAGATCACTCATTCTATACTGTCCACATTCTAGCATCATCACCTACCCAGCACTCTTGTGGATCCACAGACAATATCACCAAGACCCAATCTTTGCTTCTTGCCTCCTTTGCATAGATTTTGGATTAATTTGGCTGTCTGGACAAAAATTGTCTTTCTACAAAACATCCTGGAATCCATTTACAAGACTGTGGCAAAGCTTAGCCTTCTCATTTCTTCCTCTTATCCTTACTGTAGGATAACTGTAGGAACACTGGTGGTGTTCAAGGCCAGGTTGGACAAAGCCTTGGGTGGCATGGTTTAGTGTGAGGTGTCCCTGCCCATGGCAGGGGGGTTGGAACTAGATGATCTTAAGGTCCTTTCCAACCCTAACTATTCTATGATTCTATGAAATAACTTATACTCATGTTCTTCATAGCTGTAAGTTTGTATTAATTCTTAATACTTTCTTGATCAGAACTTCTCATGGTATTCTCTGCAAATATGGCAAAAAGCTGCTCACTTCCTTTACACATCATTGTCGACAGCAGCCTTTCTTACACATATGCTTTTCCCAAATTTGTATAATTGAATCCACAAGCATAATTTCAGCTGCATTCTTAATATAGGAATTGTTTGTGTAATTGTACACATACTATTAGCAAGTGCAGTATGATCTTAACATTATGCAGTATACATTCTGAAATGCGATGCATCATCTCTACCTACTGCATATTGCTCTCCTTAACCCTAGACAGCAAATGAATCAAGGGCTTTTTCCAGAAAGTAAACTTAAAACATATAAAGGAAATCTGTGCTCATGTCTTAGGGGTTTCTGCATTTTTAGTGTTGAAATAAAGCTTGCTCAGATCACAATAACTAATTTCTAAAATAATATCCAAAATATTATAGGTCAGCATATGTGAGACTGAATGTGAGACTGAAGATACAACCTCAGTCTGAACAGAACTATTACACAGCAATAGCTTTACATTAGTACCATGCATGGAAAGAAATTTGTTCAGTCACTCAGTTTACTACTAATCATTCAGCAGCTATGGGGTTTTCCCACCATTTCTCTCCCTACCTCCACCTTTCCTCAAAATCCCAGATTAAATTTTTTTCCACCTGTTCCTTTATTAGCACAACAATGTGAACGAACTTTGAACAGTGGTTTTATTGGTAGCTACAAGAACCTTCTTTAAAGAACTTTGTTATGTAGGTTATATATAGTTGCAACAGTTGTATTTTACTATTTATTTAAATATTCTACTGGGAAATTCCAACATGGCTTAAAAATATGCATTATGTCAGAAAAGATGTACAGATACAGACACTACTATGAATTGCCCAAATCTAAACTTCGGCACCACACACCATAATCCTAATAATCAACACTGAGTTTAAGATTATGTTTGCAGATGCATTACAATTCACTTTGCTAGACCTATATACCCCCTGTCAAGCTTCAAGAAAACCCTATTTAGTGGACTTACTTAACTGAGGTAAGAAACCCTTTGGAAAGATTCACATGCATATATAGCTGAACTAGACAGTTACGTTTGCTTTCTTTTGTCACCTTATTCCTTGTAACATAAGGATGCCCAGGAATCTGAGAACACATAAGCATGTGTATGCTGTTATACAAAGAGTATTAAAAAAGTATTAAAAAAGTATTAACATAATTAAACCAACAATAATCTCCTATTCAGGGTTTCACCCACAGTACTTGAAATCAATCACCATAATAATTTTACTAGATTTTTATATTATATTTATCATACCTTTTTTTCATAGAAATGTGGACACATTAATTTTGGTCAAGTAATCACAATATTAAAACTGTATGAAGGTCTTACACAGGCTTTAGATGTCTTATCTGACTCCCAGTGAACCAAAACTTAATCGACATTTATTTAGGAATTGGGGCTTTATAGAGTCCGGTGAGTATGTTCTTTACAATAGTTAAATGGAGGAGAAAAGAGCTAAAAAGAAGCAAAATGTTACTGACAATTACTTGTTTCAGCTTTTCTCAGCCATGCATTTCTCTGAACATGTTGGTTTAAAAAAAAAGCATAAAAATTTCCAATTAATGTGAAACATCAGTCATTATTTACATGTTTACACAGTATTTATGTGCTTTATCACTAGATCACCAGTATATGTTACTATTTACCTATAGATTAATTATTTTAGAGCCTAGTGGGTTTTCAAGTACATTTATTTTCTAAAGACTACTCTGAAGCTAGGACTTTGCCACATACGGTTTGGGAATAGCCTACAGGGCTGAAAGACAGCAATTAACAAACAGAAGAACTACTTACAAGCAAATTATTCAGAATCATTTTGAGTGCCTTCAGTACTAACATATTTTAATAATATAAAAGAAAACACATCTAGTAATTAAAAAAGTTGGAAAAAGAAACTAGGAATGTAGAACTCAGGGAACAGTCATGCTTGTTCATATATTAAAGTTCTTATTGTAAAAGGACAGATAGGTAACTGATAGATTAAAAAAAGTATAGTTGTGATTTTTGATTGTATTCTTTCTGTTTTGTAGAGAAGCAAATTCAAATACATACAGATAACACAAGAAGCAATCCAATGCTATTTCATTCATCTAATTTAAAAATAGCCCTGCTAATTTCAAGATGTTTTATATAAACACGCTGTTTGCAAACATTTTGAGAATATTACTGCAATATGCGAATACAGTGACTACTTACTAAAGTTTACCAAATTGGTACTTGAAGGAACAACAAAAAACACACATATAGAAGTATAGATGACTGGCATCTGTCGTATTCTCTCAAGGAAAAGCAGTAGTCACACTAATCTCTCTAATCTCTTAGCACATATTACACACATATATATAGACATAAACAGATTCACAAACCTGTAAGAATGTGGTCACCTACAGCATAGCAAGTTCTCAGTTATGCCTTTCTACTCCACTAATAAATCAATGTAATTCACTATTAAGTGACCTAAATGTAGCCAGAATGGTAACAAATTAACAAAATTCTAAAATCATCCAGCCACTCACCAAAAGACTGAATGCAGGTTTCAAGAAGATCTTCCAAAGTGGCCCCTTTGGCTAAATGCCCCAAGGGCACCATTGTGAGCTGGGTAAGATGTGAGATGCTGGGACAATGACCAATCTGCTTCAGCTCATGTGCTGATTCAGGGGCTGTGCTGCATCCTTGGGCAGGTTGCCTAAAAGAAAGCCCAATGGTGAAGTAAATACAAGAAGATCCAATGGTAAATTTTACACTGCATGGCAAAGGAGGAGAGATTTAAGACTATTATCCCCCTGTAGCTAGGGTGCTGAAAAACCTAACCCTCCCACTTAATACGCACACCAAAGAGACTGCTCAGTAAGTGCCTTCCCCCTCTCCCCCTTCTAAACATGGACTGTAGAGTACACAGTTATAGAGCTCCTTGAATAATCTGTCAAGATTTTCAGAAGTACTGGCTCTTTGTTGGGGACTTATGTTTACATTACAGCATAAGCATAAAACCCCCTCAAACTATGTAACAGCAATATTGTTATGCAGTAATCTACTACCACATATTTGTGTGCCCACCAAAAGCAAAGGTGGAAAAAATATAACTATAATCAAACAATACACACTCTGGAAGATGCCAGACTAGCTTTAATCATTTGGAAAATCACTATTAAGTAAACAAAATATCAGTGCAACTTCACAGTGGAGTAAAATTAAACAATTAAAACCAAAACAAATCAAATAAAGCATATTAATTTGCATTTGTTCTATACTATTATTTCTTACTAAGTTGTTTTAAAATTGCATGCACGATTAATGTCTTTAATAATAAAGATAAAAGGGACCAAAATAAAGCCCATATCTAGTTTTAGGCTTGTATTTTGATCATATAAAATCTTAGATTTCAAGAATGTGTATGTTTACAGATAGAAGAAAGACTGTTTATTGTCTGCATACAAGTTCATAACTCTGCATGAAATAGTAAAGAGATACATTTTTATATCAATGAAAAGTGCTGAAACATTTTTGCCTGCAAAGAACAGGAACCACCTCAAAATCTGACTTGAGAATATAACCATATAGCTCACAAAAGGGCAACAACCACTGGTGTTTCAATAAAATTTGGGTTTATTTCAGGGGCAATTTACACTCCACAGTCTTCCTAAGCAAGTGACTCCCGCATCTTTAAGATGCTACCTTCAGCTTTCATACAAATTTTCTTTGAACAATATACTAGACTTCATTAATAAACAGTCCTGGGGAAAAAAGGCAGAGAAATTTATCCAGTGTGCGTATCACATACATAAAAGGAAGGAAAAGACACGAACATTCCCATACAGGCACTCCTGGATGAAGCTGGAAATAAGCACACCTTATGAAGACCGACTGGACCTTACCTCACCCTAGTCAAGCCTTTTTCTGTCTCATTTGAACGCTGAGAAAGCCATGAAACTACACGTGATGTCGCTCACAACCTAACACTGAACCCAGGCCTTCATAGTTAAAAAAGTCAGGAAAATGCAGGCCAGATCCTGCAGAAGTAGTGACCATCATGCAGCTCCTCCATAGTTAAGCTAACAGTGCCTATGCAAAGAATGTTCTCTTCCCTTCCCCCTTTCTCTAAATTTCCATCTTAGCTTTGTGATCTGACTTCCTGTTCTCATCTGAAAAGTGCAAGGGTCTGTTCAGCTTTCAGGGTTTTCTTTTTACAAGCTGAAACCCCTCTCTTAGCTTTATTCCAGTGCCTCTTGAACACAGAGCATAGGGTCTTAGCAATGCAGTAGTAATGAAGTAGTAGTTACAGCACAAGTTATCTTTAGATCTTGGCAACAGAGCGTAGAAAAAACTAAAGCGTCCACACCCCAAAAAAAGTTTGCAATAACACTGTGGCCAACTTGGCAGCACTGGACAAACAAAACTGAGCCGGTGACACGTCTGGGACTAACGTGTCATTCATTAGAATGGATCCCCTTGCCTCAGCTGTTTGACATAAAAAATAGATTAAAGCTGTGCGGAGGGGGGGGGGGGGGAACACACAACACGAGCAACCTGCATTTCCATTGCACCCTATCTGGCGGTGGGAAGAAACCACAAACAAATGATCACCAGCTCCAGAAGTGGTACCGGGGCAGGTGGCGTTCCCCCGGCTAGGAGGGTGGGCAGGAGCCTTGCGCCCCGACCCCTCGCTCCGCGGGCCGCCGGCGGTGCCGCAGGTAACCGGAGCCCGGGTGAAGGCCGCACCACCCCTCCCGCCCAGCCGTCTCGCCGGGACCGTAAGGTGAGGTTTTTCTCAGCCCGGGCTGACCGACCTGCCCTGCGCACACCCGTACTCAAAAGGGTAAAACAATGTCCTCCCCTCACACACACTCTCCAGTGCTTCTTTCCTTCCTCTTTCTCACCCGGCCTCCAGGGAGCCCCAGCCGCTCGGACCACCGTCCCCCGGAAGCCCCCGCTGGGCAGCACAGCACCAGCCCACCGCGCCCGTCCCCACCGCGCCGGGAGGGCTTCTCACGCTCTCAGGCACAGCGGCGTGTGACCCCCAGACCTACCGCCGGACCGCAGCCCGCCCCGTGGCGGGCACCTTCCTGAGAGAGCGGGAGACAGGACAGAGGGAATTAAAGCGCAACTCACGGGGTTTCTCTCCTTTTCCTTAAGGTTCCCATGCCGGTGCCAGCCGCAGCTCCGCCGCCCGGCCGGGTCTGCCCGCAGCGCAGGGAGCGGGGCTGCGCGGGGCGGGGGAGGCCGGGGAGAGCGGCGCGGCCCCGCGCATCGCCTCCTCCAGCCTCGCCGCTCTCCCGCTCCCCGTCGCGCCTCGGGAGGAGCCTGAAAGCAATTCAAGTGGGGCAGCGGCGGCGGCGCCGCCACCCGTGACGAGCGCAGGCGAAGATCTTATCGGCAGAAGGAAGTACGGAGCTACTGGGCTGCTCTTCTCTGAAGCCACCGGATTTACCGGGTACCGAAACACGCTCTCCGCCTCACACCATCCGGCTCTAAAACCGCCGCAACTTTTTCCACAGCACAACTTTGGCGGAACTGGTCAGTACAGGGCCAGGGCGGGCAGGGAGAGCCCGCTCCCCACGGCGGGATGAGCCATCGGGGCTTACGGGGACCGAGGACAGCGGCTGTTGGGGGGGGGATGTTGGAGGGTGAATCCGCGACCAGACCCCAGCCTCTGACGGCACCGGGGTTACGTGGCTGCGGGTGGAGTGATTGGCTGGGTCGCCAGCAGAGGGGTGGGGTGTTCACCAGGGCCCGGCAGACACCTGCGGCAGGGGAGAATCGGACGGAAGGCGGCCGACAGCCCCGGGACCCTCGGCGGACAGCCTCGGGGTGGTGCGCGGCGGAGCCTGGCGAGCGGCCGGGCAGACGGCAAGGTGGCCGGGTCATTGACCCCTGCGTCGGCAGGAGCCCGCGGCACCCCCGCCCCGTGGTATGCTCAGTGTCTGCGGGATGCTGGGGCTGGCGCAGGGAGGTGATACACACCACACTGACTTTAAAACTTGCGGTTTTAAAGACTGATTATTTGGCACCTTACACCGCCCCTCCAGTATAACCGCACAGCAAGGAATGGGGACCCACTAGTTTTCATGGTCCTTTTACTATAATCACGAGTTCCTGAAAGCTCTTCCAACTCAACATTGACAACTCCTTTACTTCTGAAGAGAAATAACCAGACAAAAAATCTGAAGGGGAAAACTTGCCCTGTATCCTGCAGCTTCTGTTCTGATCAAATGGTTTTCTGTTGAGAAATACACTCCACGGAGCAGTACAAAAGTACTGGGTCACAGGGCACTCCAGCTGCCAGCTGGAGTCAACAAAAAAAAGTCAACAGCTTATTTTGAGAGCGCTGTTTATGTTCTTAAAAATTACTCAGTCATCAGAATGCCACTGGGCCTCACACTGAGATCCAGACAGTTTTCATAAGCTCTTTCTTCAGTTTTAAGGCTAACTGGTAAGATTCAGGTATTCAGAATAATTCCCTGCCAACAGTCGGGGCACATTTCTGTTTAGGTCTTCAAAATGATCAGTTTTGCAAAGGACACAGCTCACTGGCGTTTTTCTCAGAGAGAGTGGTAACAGCCATTATCACAGCAGGAGCTGTGTGAACCTGACTTTTGCTTTGCTGAAAACCTCCAGGTAAAAGGAAAAACCCCACATACTTCTGGAATCTTATCAGTGATTCAGTAGGTGATGTTCTTCTGAGTGAGTTTTCAGCCCATTTCTAGCACAGAGCTCGAAGGTTGCTGTGGTTTAACAAACAAAATACGTTCATATACATCCAAGACCACAGGTCATGTGGTCTGTGATATTATCTGTAGCATTTATGTTGGTAAGCCAATTTCCTGGCTGAATTATACTTCGGAGAAGTGCCTGCCAACTATCTTTGCTTTTTCTTTAACACATTTTCCTTGAGCAGTTCATGTGTGTGCATACACACACAAATAAACGGAGGTTTGACAGAAACAATACACACAATACCTTTGTGGTCAGAAGGAAATCCGTATGTAAATCTCACAGTAGACAATCTCATGCAAAATTTCAATTGTAACTTACATGCCCACACAACAGTCTGACATACTGATCCTTCAATATAACGTTCTTCAGATGAAGTGGGTTTCTACTATAAAGTAGATTTATGCCTGGTTTGTGTCCTCAGAGGTTCAGAGATTTGCTCTGTGGAAAAGCAAGATATTTATTCTGTTCTCAGTGCTTCAATCAGTGGATGATTGCTTTAAAATATAACTTACGATCCAAAGGAGCCGTGCTAAGAGAGTTGCAACATGACAATGGCTAGGATGGAGAGAGAATGTATCATATTACTCCCAAGGGAACATGACCAGCCAGGTGGTTTTATACTGTTGTGCTCAGATTCCTGGAACATCTTGCAACAATAGTAACTTACAAATTGGATTTTACCATTGGAACCAACTTTCTGTCTTGGTGCAAGCTGATCTTTGAAGTTCTGTTTACTTCAAGATACGCCTTTCTCCCTCTAAGTTAGTGCAAGTCCACGGACCTAGCTTGGCCTTGAAGCAGAGTGAAAATAATTTTCTTAAGCTGTGCTTTTCTATCTGCTTTAAGCTCATTTAATTTGCCATCTTTCATGGGTCCATATTCCTGTTCTTTACAATGGTCCAAGTAGTGGAGCTTGTACAACCACACAGTGAGCTGCATACAAAAATTAATGGCAAAAAACCCAACCCAACTAAAAATGATAAACATTCTGCCATACAACATCTATTATTTAATTCATTTCTCCACCCACTCCTATTAGCTCAACCACTGCCACAACCAAGCAATGGCAAGAGAGCAAGAACGCACATTTTCCCAATAGCTTTCGCTTAGGTCTGTTTTACATAGATCATTGTAAGATCACAGCCTGATTTTTAAAGCTATTCGCTGTACTTGTGGAATCATGTATGAGAAGGTTCCTTGGTACTGATAGAGCATCTGCTAGATGCCAGTGTCAGTAGGCAACACTAGGAAGGCAAGCTGAACAATCTAGTTTAGGAAGCAATTCCAGAAAAGGAGGAAAGCTTGTTAACATAACTGGAGAGAAGGACAGCGAATGGAAAGCTATGAAAAGTCACTGTGTGAAAAGTCAACATACGTTATGCAAACTAGGTAGTAATCAGAATCGTTGGGTTTACCAAGTCATCAGTGAGGCCCTGCTAGCAATTGCACATGAAAAAAACTGCTTTCATTTGAGTTGTGATTGGGTTGTCAGTAAGGTGCCTCTGAGGTTCCAGCTTTTCTGCAATAAAACAAGAAATTGATAGCTCCCAGTAGCCAGTGCCTCCTTACATTTAAGGGCTGTAGGTGAAAGACATCTAACAAAAGTTATTAGCTGTGCTACTAACAGATCTACGTATCCAATCTACCTCTATACTGTCATTTCTTCTCTAAAGGCTGCTTCTGTTAAACCTATTAATGTGCACTAGTTAGCCTTTTGCTGAACAAGGTGGAAAAGAGACAAGACTAAAAGTTATGAACAAGGAAAAGGAAAATCTTAGGAAATTTGTCAGAACCTCGAGTAGAGCATGCAGTACCCAGGTCTCACTGCTTTTGGATTCTCCCAGAGCATTTCTTAGCTTATTATACCACTCTCAGTGAACACTCAGGCTGATCATTACAGCTACTTGTGAGTCATTTTTGTCAGTTCAGAAAGTTTGTGGCATGGATTGAATGAGTCCAATCCTAGCAGTGACCTATGGAGGTGTGTTACATGCTGCCGCTTGATGGAACATTTATGGTTTTCAGTCTTGGAACTTATAGGCAAGACATAGTCTGTAGTTAAAGGCAGTACCTTTTATCAGACCAACTGGCACAGTCAGCAAAAGGCAAGGTTTTGAGTAGGCTTGAAGAAGGTTTCTGGAAAGAATCACAGAATCACAAAATGACTGAATTTGGAAGGGACCTCAGGTCCAGCCCCCTGCTCAAAGCACAGCTGTGAGGACCAGACCTGGTTGCTCAGGGCTCTATCCAGTTGGATACTGAAAGCCTCCCAAGTCTGAAGACTGCACAGCTTCTCTAGCAACCTGTTGTAATGTTTGACTGCTCTTATGGCAAAAAAAAAAAAAAATCCTTATATCTGATCAATATCTTCTGTCATTTTAGTTTATTTGTTGTCTCTCATACTCCTGCCACACACTGCTGTGAAGAGCCTGGCTCCTTTTCAATAACCTTCTCAGAAGTACAGCCAGTCTGCTATTACATCCCCCAAGGCCATCTTCTTCTCTTCTTCCAGGCTGAAAAGGCCCACTTCCCTCAGCATCTCTTCACAGGGCAACTGCTCCAGCCTCCAATCTCAGTTGCCCTCTGGGGAATTTGTCAGTGTTCTTCCTGTACTGCGGAGCCCAGAACTACACTCAGTCTGGAGTGTTGAGTAGAGGTGGTGTAATCAGTTCTCTTGATCTGCTGGCTCTGTGTCTGTGAATAAAGCCCAGGGTGCTGTTGGCCTTCTCTGCTGTCAGGGCACACTGCTGGCTCCTGTTGCTTGCTGCCTGGCAAGACCTCCACCTTTTTCCCAACAGTGCTGCTCTGCAGCTAGGCAGTCCCCAGCCTACATTGGTGCAAGGGTCTCTTCCTTCCCAGGTGCAGGACTATGCATTTGTCCTTGCTGAATTTCACGGAAGTTCCCATCAGTCATTCCTCCATCCTATCTAGATCTCTCTGAATGGCAGCTCTGCCCTAAAGTGTGCTGAATTCTCATTTCAATTTGATGCTACCTGCAAACTTAAGAAGAGTCTACTGCATCACCTCCCCCAGAGGTGGGAGTTTTAAAAGTGGTGGTAAGGTGGGCAGGTCCCAGGATAGACCCCTGTGCTACTTACTGCCAACTTCCAGTTAGAGTACAACCCATTCCCTCTGAGCCTAACCATTCAAACAGCTTTTTAGTAGATAAGCAGCTAGTTGTTCACCCATCCATACCTCAATGTCCCAGATTGAATGCAAGAATATTGTAGAAAATTATGTTGAAAGCTTTACTAAACTTTAAAAATAGCATCTGGAAATACGTATACTTTTTCCTGTATTATACTGGTTGGTCTAGTAAAAGGCATTGTCTCTACCTATGGATCTTGTACTGGCTGTGTCTTTAAGCTGTTGAAGTTATGACAGTGTTATCATGGAGAAGTCCCTTGAACAATTGTCTGCTCCAAAATTACAAGATTCCTGTTTCATTGTGTGTATGGATGTCAGTATTGCCTTTAAAAGAAGATGCAATGTTTTTCATAGCAACTCTGCTTCAATTCAGATCATAGTAGGGGCAGTTAAGGAGGCATACTGATGGGAGCTGTCATTTTTAGCTGCTTTGGTTACAGAAGGTAGATAGCTTGTAGTCAATAGGGAAAGAAGGTTGTAGAGGTACAATTGTGGTCTGCTGGCTGAGATAATTGAAAACTGCTTGTTGCATCTTCTGTGGGCTCTTCTACAGTCCCTTGCCCTTCAAGTAATGATGCTGAAAATAGCTTTCTGCATATCTGTTGACTGTTCCTCAGGTTTTTGATGCTGAATGGGCATTCTTTTACCTGCAGAAACTGCACAAATCTGAGCATTCACTACTGAAAATTAAATAAAAACATGTACTTTGATCATGCAAATTACTAAGTAATGCTAATTAGATTTTTGGACAGGTCATTATTGTCTCATTTCAAGTACCACACCTTCTGTGGCCTTTCCCTTATGCCTCTGCTCCCACTTTTTAAATGGGAAAAACAATCTCGGTGTATTTCACAAAGATGTTTTGTAAAATCTTTTCTTGACTTACAGCTGTGCTGGTGAGAATTTATCCAGTTGCTTAGTAATACTCTGAAAATAATTGTATTTATGCTTGTGAAAGTGCTTGTATATTCCAGTGATGTATACATGAGTGCATGATTTTGCAACCCAAATTAGAGGTTTTGCATTCAGTCCAGGAAATTTGACTCTGATAGATAGATATATACATCAGGTAGTGAATACAGTGCATCAGTACCTGAGTTCCATCAGTACCCTGATTGGGATTCTGAGCAGAGACAAATCCCCCCAAAATGGCCAAATTCCTCTTCCCTCTTTCTTCTTTTCAGGCAAATCTTACAAAACAAGTGAGTCAGTAATTTTTGTAATTTTGTAATTGTAATTTTTAATAACTAAATTTCTTCTTCTGTTTTCACCCTGGACTCCCTAAAGGACTTGAAAGCCACCAGAGAGTCTAAAATTTACTTTAAGAGCTATACCTAAATTTATCATTAATTGTTTGTTCAGATAATTTGCAAGCTGCAGATTGGTAACAGTCCTGCACTGTCAACTATGTGCAACTGAAACTGTTTGTTAGATTATTTTTTTGGTTGTTTTTAATCTGAAAGACTTTAAATAACAGTGGACTAAAATGAATTGTTCCAGTAAGAAAAACAGTGAACATATATCTTATGTATGTATATATAGAAACATCAAGCCTGATACAACAGAAAATGTTATTAGCTAGTGGCACTGTTATGATTAGCAGCACGTTTTGGTTTGTATGGCTTTGAGGCTCAGTCCTACAAGTAATACCTCAGCCTTTCCATTGATTAAAGGATTTATAGAATCATAGAATTATAGAATGGTTAGGGTTGGAAAGGACCTTAAGATCAACTAGTTCCAACCCCCCTGCCATGGGCAGGGACACGTCACACTAGAGCAGCTTGCTCCAAGTCCCATCCAGCCTGGCCTTGAACACTGCCAGGGATGTGGCAGCCACAGCTTCTCTGGGCACCCTGTGCCAGCGCCTCAGCACCCTCACGGGGAAGAACTTCTGCCTAAGAAGTTCTCTCCTCTTTCATTTTATCTTGTCTTTCAGTGCAAGATGGGAAGAAGAAGCAATGAGCAGAGGGCACAGGACTGCCCAACACACCACAAGCATTGTGAGAGCAGTGCGTCCAGTCCCACTGAAGCCCCAAGTCATAGAATCATAGAATCATAGAATAGTTAGGGTTGGAAAGGACCTTAAGATCATCCAATTCCAGCCCCCCTGCCATGGGCAGGGACACCTCACACTAAACCATGTCACCAAAGGCTCTGTCCAGCATGGCCTTGAACACTGCCAGGGATGGAGCGTTCACAACCTCCCTGGGCAACCCATTCCAGTGCCTCACCACCCTAACAGGAAAGAATTTCTTCCTTATATCCAATCTAAACTTCCCCTGTTTAAGTTTCAACCCATTACCCCTTGTCCTATCACTACAGTCCCTAATGAAGAGTTCCTCCCCAGCATCCCTGTAGCCCCCCTTCAGATACTGGAAGGCTGCTATGGGTCTCCACGCAGCCTTCTCTTCTCCAGGCTGAACAGCCCCAACTTTCTCAGTCTGTCTTCATACAGGAGGTGCTCCAGGCCCCTGATCATCCTCGTGGCCCTTCTCTGGACTTGTTCCAACAGTTCCATGTCCTTTTTATGTTGAGGACACCAGAACTGCACACAATACTCCAGGTGAGGTCTCACAAGAGCAGAGCAGAGGGGCAGGATCACCTCCTTCGATCTGCTGGCCATGCTTCTTTTGATGTAGATCAGGACATGGTTGGCTTTCTGGGCTGTGAGCGCACACTGCCGACTTATGTTCATTTTCTCATCGACCAACACCCCCAAGTCCTTCTCCACAGGGCTGCTCTGAATCTTTTCTCTGCCCAACCTGTAGCTGTGCCTGGGATTGCTCTGACCCAGGTGTAGGACCTTGCACTTGGCATGGTTAAACCTCATGAGGTTGGCATCAGCCCACCTCACAAGCGTGTCAAGGTCCCTCTGGACGGCATTCCTTCCCTCCAGGGTATCAACAGGACCACACAGCTTGGTGTCATCGGCAAACTTGCTGAGGGTGCACTCAATCCCACTGTCCATGTCACTGGCAAAGATGTTGAACAAGACCGGTCCCAACACCAATCCCTGAGGGACACCACTCGTTACTGGTCTCCAGCTGGACATTGAGCCATTGACCACATCTCTTTGTGTGCGGCCATCCAGCCAGTTCTTTATCCACCGAGTGGTCCATCTATCAAATTGATGTCTCTCCAATTTAGAGACAAGGATGTCATGTGGGACAGTGTCGAACGCTTTGCACAAGTCCAGGTAGATGACATCAACTGCTCTACCCCTGTCTGTCAGTTCTGTGATTTCCTATTTAGGAGAATGTTGAAATACAGTAAGCACTGATCATTCACCTTCAAGATTATCTGCTTACTTTGCATTAATATCCAGCTGTTTCAGAAGTAGCACACAGCAGGTCTATTATGATACTGCAACATGGCATGAAAGTTAATGATATTGCTAACTAAAATCTGTGTTCTGTATCACTAAAACCAAAATCACATTTAATTCTGTCATCAGGGAAAGATAAAAACTTTTATTTACTGTAACTCCTATTTCCCTTCAGTAGTCCAAAAGAAAGCAAAATAGTTTCCTTTCCTTTATGGTCTTTCAGACTTAACATACTTGATCGGTTTTGATTCAGGTCATGGGGGTGCTTATGTGTACATGCAATTTACCAATTGATTTTGATGAGAATTGCACGAAAATTAATCTCCTTCCCTTCCTCCTCCCACTCCACCCAAGCCTCAGCCATACTGCAACATCTTCTTTCTTAAAATGCATGCATATAAAGTATGGATATATAAGGTGAAAATCAGCTGTTACCCTTGAAATAACTACTGTCCAGAAACAGTGAGACTCAAGATGCAGAAAGAAAAAGCATAACAATACTACTAAGAACACTTCTTTTAGGTTCACCATCTGATTTAAAAGAATAAAACAGCTACTTAAACAGGATGTAGATAACATCATCCCAAATGTCCCTTTGTAAACATTTTCCAAGGAGGCAGTGATTAGCTACTTCCTTTACAGGATAGCTCTTGGTCAGCTGCAAGAGGCAAGACAGCCTGCACTAGGAATACATTAAGTGTATTGTTTTAACCTTTTACAAGTGATTTCAAAGATAAATTGTTGTGGATGTAACAGTCCTATTGAAAGTATCACTGGATGAAATCTTGGCTCACAGAAGTGTGTGTGAGAGTTGTTTAATGTAATATTTACTTCAAACTTTTCTGTTTAGCAAATAGCAGCTAATATTACAGAACTCCTTCAAGCTGGAAAAAATGTAGACATGATTTCCACGTGGTTTGTTTCTGGCAGAGCTGCTTCAAAATTTCCAAACTGAGTGGGCAAAGTTTAATTTTGCTGCTGCAATGTTCAAGGCTAGTATTAATGCTTTTGCCCTTAATATTTTCAGTGACAACATCAGTGGTAAGGATTGTGTGAAGAAGCAGGAGTGACAGTCAAGGTGAGGAGGAATGAGGAGTAACGGGTTTCACAGGATGTGGGTGTGTAGGAAGTGGTGTTTCTCTGCCGTATCTGATCTCATCTACAGGTCAGGAATATTTTCCAAGGGGATTTCACACCAAAGTGCAAGGTTGTGCTGATCTGAACTGAACAATGGGCTGAGTGCTGAAAATGTAAGTGGACATGATATGCCACCCAGACACAGCTTATACTCCTCCTCTGCTGAGGGACTCCCTTTTCATTGCTTTAAGGGAAACGGTTTTCCCATCTCAACAGGTTTGGCTTGCCCCTGTTTCTCTGCTCAGTATGTGAGTCAGCTGGAGAAGAGAGGAAGTGAGAGGAGAGGGGCGGAAGAGCATCTTCCCTCAAACCCATTCTAGCAACTCACCAGAGCCCCTGTTGCTCGGGGGATCAGAAGGAAACAGAGCAGGACTCAAAACAAGAGCAGTGTGACTGCAGATAATAGCAGTGGCTGCAAAGGGCTTTCTGTCTTCTGTTGTTAATTATACAAGAATTAACAGTAAGTTGACCATTCTTTAAAAGGAAAAAAAAAAAAGTCTTCATTATGGGCTGAAAATGGTAAGTTTACCAGCCATATGTATGCATAAAGGGAAAGATTAATCTTTCTAGAAGTCACTCCATTTGTCTCTCATGTGTTTCTTGTTCTCAGTTGGTTTGTATACTTATGGCTTGACCTGGAGGTTATTTGCTTCACAAGTATTGCAGAAGGCAGGGTGGTTGACTGAAGAATTTTTTTGATGCCTTTTTGGTTGAACAGAACTGATATTTTGTATGACATCTGAAGCTAGTCAGAACAAAAAAAAAACACTTTTTTTTTTTTAAAGCTGTTTACAAAAATTGTTAGACATAACAATTTGTTGAATTTCTACTTTGTTGCTAAGAATATCATCAGGGTAAGTCAATGCACTGGCCATTCTCTAGGTCTTACAGTTAATAAGAATGAACAGAGAAAATACCTTGAAGAGGTGGGTGACCAAAATACCAGAAAAACTGTGCTCAGACTTGTTACAGAATACACAATGCTCCTACATTGATACCATCAGAGTTCTACTTACACAAAGGGAATGTAAAACCTTTTCCTCAGTTTACTGGATTTAATAGACACTTGCAATAAATTGTGTTAGCAACAGGTTCAGGCGGATGAATGCAATAAAGTTTTGAGAGAGCAGGGAGATGATGGACCACCCTTGTTTGTGGTCTACTGTGGCTAGATGTAAAATGAATATAGGGAAATGACAGTTACTTAGACCTAAAATGATGCAAGTTTTCTTGAACTCCTGAGATCTTTTCCTTCTCCCAGTTTTATACCTCCTTATCTTCTCAGCTTTAAAGCAGTGTTTATTGTTTCCTATTTTAAAGGACTTCTCAGAACAACAATATTGTCAAGGATTACTGTCACTCTTCTGGGTTAGAAGCATTATATACTGCTGGCTTCCATTTTAATCAGGTAGAGTAGCTATAGAAGTACTGAACAGAGTATAATTACAAATATAGACCAAAACCAATTCTAAAATGCTAAACAGGGACAGGCTAAAAATTCATATGCTGACAATTACTCTGGTTTAAAAGAAATCATTATTTGTTAGAAGTTCTTCAAGGGGTAATATATTAAGATGTTCTTGTAAAGCCCTAACACAAGTACACTGTTAGGTTCAGGAACTTAGTCTCTAATTATAGGTGTCTCTGTGAACATCTAACTTAGAAAACAATGCAGAGGTGTCAAGATATGCTGAGCACCTTTAGTGCTAAGATTTCTCATAGTCAGGCTGCAAGAAGGTTAGGTAAAGTATCCAAAAATTTTTATAACCTTTTTTAAAAATAAAACAAACCCAAACAACAACAACAAAAAAATGAAGAAAACCCACCCACCCCAAAACGACCAAAAGGAAAACCCAAACCAACCAAAAACCCACCAAAAAACCCTAGAAGGTTGGGTTGTTTTTTTTTTCCAAAACCATTAGTTTGCAGCTTTTTATTTTGCCCCTTTGATCATCTGTAAAAAATGGTTAGCAGTACCTTTCTTTAAAACTTTTGAAAGCTTCTAAAATCTAGTGATATAAATATGAAAAGTGAAGTCTTATGACAACCTGAAAATAACACGGTAGCGAAAGCCTGAGATTCTATTTCTGTCTGAAAAGTGGTTGTTTGGGTGTGTTTTCTCTCTTCTTATCTACCTGTCCTATTTCATCACTTCTTTGGAATTTTGAAAGGAAGGTCTGTTAATATTTGTTCAGGATGACTCACAGGCTACAGAAAAAAAATTATGCGATATTCCTTTGTCAAATACAAGCACATTTCAAAGTTTGATTTTAAACTTAATGGTATCTATCTTTAAAAGTGCAGAAAAGAAAGAGGAAGAGGAAAAAAACATTGTCAATAGATTGTGTGACTAATAAGTTAGCATAATTCAACTAGTATTCTTAATGATGTTTTAAGATGTTTTAAGAATGTGCCAAACAGTTATTTTCAGCATCAGTTACAGAATATTATTTAAGAATGTGAACAAAAAAGTATAATGTGTGTTTCCATAGGAGAGAGAAATGACAATAAAGGACCTTCCAGTATCTGAAGGGGCCCTACAAGAATGCTGGAGGGGGACTCTTCATCAGGGACTGTAGCGATAGGACAAGTGGTAATGGGTTCAAACTTAAATAGGGGAAGGTCAGGTTAGATATAAGGAAGAATTTCTTTACTGGGAGAGTGGAGAGGTGCTGGAACAGGTTGCCCAAGGAAGCTGTGAATGTCCCATCCCTGGGAGTGTTCAAGACCAGGGTGGACAGGGCCTTGAGCAACTTGTCAGGGGTGGTGGAACTAGATGATCTTTAAGGTCCTTTCTATCCCTAACCATTCTATGGTTCTATGATTCTAAGGACAGTTGTCCTTAAATGGACATGTCAGATTCTTCCAATATTCAGGTCACTATTTTACAAGGTGCAAACCATTTGTATTCCGACAGGAAGGCTGTTTAATTGCTTTTGTCTGTCTGTGGTTGTGGCAATGAAAAAAATAAACTCCTAAATAAAACAGGTCTGTAGGTCCCTCAGATTCATTGAGGATATGTGGCAAAAAATAGATAGTAGCACCCTGTAGAAGTAATTGCTGGTTAAGACTCAGAACCTTATACCTCTTACCTAGCTTTTACCTAGCTTTTATGATTTCTCTGGCAGCCAGTGTATTTGTGCACCATTTGTGTAACCAGCGTGCTCTAGTTACCGAGGGTTCAGTTTGACCCACCAGTGGGAAGCATTCACATGCAGTGCTGACTTTACAACATTGTTCATCACCATTAGAAGTTGGGCAGGTGTGTAGATGTGCTAGACCATTTGATTTTCATACAAATTTCTGAGACTATTCTATGCTAATACTTGTGGTGACGATGCTTACAGAAACATATACAATTTTAATGTCTGACTTAATTTATGCTTCCATAGTTGTTCACTTGGAGCTGTGTAGATTGCATAACATGCTTAGGTATATCACACAGGACTGAAAGAGTTATTTCATTTTTTTTTTTCCTTTTGTTTTCCTGTTTTTATTTTAACTGCCTGTATTTACATATATACAGGTCAAGTTAGTATGTGGCCACCTATTCAAGCATTGCTTATATCCTTCAACACTACTTTCATCATTCACCTCATTCATGTGTTCCTTGAACTCTAATCCTGGTGGGTTTGGAAACATCAGTGATAAAAGGAAATTCAGGAGACCACCTCAGCTATTTAACAAGCTTATCTCAATCATGTCCCTTGCTGTTTCATTTTCTGCCATTTATGTGTAGACCAGAACTTTTTTGGTTTGGGTTGGGTTGGGTTTTTTGTTTGTTTGTTGTTTGTTTTGGTTTTTGTTGTTGTTGTTTTTGTTTGTTGTTTTTTTTGTTGTTGTGGGGTTTGGTTTTTTTTTTTTATTTAATTTTATCCGTTTTGCAAATATCTTTTTTTCACTTTTTATTTCCTAGTATTTCATCTGTCTCTGGCCCTCACAAAGCAAATTATTTGGCAAGACAGTTATTCAAAGTTCTCTGCAACTAATTTATGAAATATATTTTAAAAAACAACAAAAATTTCCCACGATCAAAGTCCTTGTGCTATCTTTTGACAGATTAAATACTATGCTTTTTGCAGGCTTAATTCTTTTAATCTTTTTGATACTTTGAAGGATCATTGAAGCTTTTTAACTTTGCTAAATTTTTGTCAGTTGTATTTTTTATCTTCCATGGCCATATGGGGTAATTTTGTCACAATTTTAATTTAGTTAATCACACAGAACCTGAGGCATGTAGGGAACTACCAACATTGTCATTTTACTAATGGATGACTGTTCAGCAAAATTGACATCTCAGTCCATAGAGTATTTTGTATTCCACATTCTTCAGATCCAAGGTAAAATTCTTCATACTCTGACATAGCTGTTTCCTCAGTTTTGTGGCATCTAAAGCTCTGTTTCTGGAAAGGCTAGTAAGCCCCCAGCAATCAAAATCCATAGGCTGTTTGCTCCTCTGACTATGTTGCTTGAACAGCTTGATCCAAAGACTACTTAATATTAAATATAAAAGAAATGGAACCTAATTTTTCCCCTTCCCAAGAAAGTGTTCTAGTAGTTGGCTTTGTTAGTGTTGTGTGCATTCCCTGCAAACACAAGGTTCTTTAATTATTGAATAGGAGAGAGTGAGAGCACTCTTCCCTTTTAGATATCCTACGGCCTGGCATTTAAGACATTTTTCCACTGATATGGGGGAGGCAAGGCTGGAATTTCCACAAACAGTGGAAAGAACTGAACCCAAATGTTTTATATAATGAGTACTAGAGCACTCTCTGTGAGTAACAGCATCTCTATGGGGGCTCCTAGCATCTGAGCCATTGTATTTAAATGCATTACAAAAAAAGAATGTTGACTTCTTTGCCCTTTGAAGGCAATCTTGTGGAGAGACTCCAGAACCTCAAGTAAAAGAAGTGCCTCCATTCAGCAAACACCACTTATGCACCTCAGATGATATAATCTAAGATATCATCTCTCAGAAGGAATTAATATTAACTATGTTGAGCTGCTTCCAGCTCAGAATACATCCTGTTGTCAATAAGTAATTTAAGGTTCTGGATTCTGCTCCAAAGCTAAGGATTCAAAATAGCTTGTTACTGCTCAGAACTGTTAGTCAGTACCATGTTTCACTGGATCTGAATGGCATGACATGGTCAAGGTCACAAAAGAAAGCTGTGGAAGAGCAAAATACTGAATTTAGATGTCAAAAATGCTAACATCTTAACCAAGAGCCAGCTTTCCTCTCTCAAATATTTCATCATAAATACGTCATAATGCATGCTGTTGACTTCTGCTTCCATCTTTCCTTGATTACATCACTTTCTCACATTGCAGTTGTACTGCTACTGTTCGAAACTTCCACCTTTTTTAGACATGTAATTGCAGTGATTGCACAATCAGCTGTATTTGTTGCTATAGCAACCAGAATAAAAACATTCGCTAGCCCATTCCACATAAAAAGGTCTTAGAGTTTCAGGTTCTCTCCTTCCATTTTATGCCTATGCTGAGTGTGTGTGACACAATGGAGCTTGTGTGCTTCGGTTTCGTTGAAAGGTGCTCACATTAGTGAGGGTGGAAAAATAAATTATACTGGAACCCTTGTTTTTAAAAGGGAAATAGAATTTCTGACCTGCTCAACAGTACTCAAATGAAACATAGGTACCCTATCACCAGCTTCATTCACGTGCTGTTGGCAAGGTATCTCACCAGCTAAGAGGAGGAGCGGTGCTTGTAAAGGAGCAAATAAGTTATGACGTGAGACAGATGCTCAAACTGCATATTCCAGTGTTAGAAGTTGATCCATTGTCTTCCCTGAGCCTCAATGAGGACTTGTCTACACTGATATTTTTGAGTAGACCTTGCCTAATTACACCATTTGAGATCACTAACATAAATAGTCTCAATTATGAACATAGCTTCACCTCAGTTTCATCTCTGTTTCCTCCTTCTTCCTTTAAATACAGCAGTGGGGCTTCCTGCTACTACCAGTTTTACCCTCTGAAGTACAGAGGAAAACTGAACGGTCTTGTGGCTGTCCATGGAGACAGGATGCCCACAGGCTGAAAGGAGAGTTCCACATGCCATCCAGGCATGGGCAGTTACTCTAGTTCATTGGTTTATTATGAATAATACTTAGGATTTCTTTCTTTTAGTCTCCATTTCCTAATGTTGCATTACTTTCATGATATTCCATTTTGTAGGATTTTATTTCCTACAAATAAATTTCTTAATATCGAGGAAAACTTTAAAACCTAACTGAAGAGTAGTTCTGTTAACATCAAAACTAAAGTAGTATGATTTCTGTCATGTGAATTTTCTTTCTCTCAGGCTACAGTCTGGCATCTACAGTTGTCCTCCTGACTTCACATTTGTATTACATTACCTTTGAGACCAATACCTTTGAATTACATTATTTTTGAGACCAATACTTTCTGTCCAATTTTGCTACAGTCTGCCAACAGGTTCAAAAGTTACTACTTGAACACGTGCAGGCACACATACACACCCACCGTGATTGCTCAAGTTTCATTTCCTTAGGAAAGCAGAGTGAAAACAAGAGGCAAAACAGAGCGTTCAAAAATGTGTCTCCCAATCCAATGTGCTATCCACAGTTTTTAAAATGAAAAAATTGAGTATTTAGTTTCCTCTGTAAGTTCTGCAGGGAAAAAGCAGCCTAATCCACTGCTTATCAGGCTTAAATGCAGGAAATCTTGGTTCCTTTATTTGTTGTTAGTCAGTTCTGTAATTTTGGTCAAATTCTCATCTCCCATTTCCCCTTTTGCCTGTTTAGACACAGTTCAGTCAGGCAGGAGCAAGCACTTGTCTTTACAGTGTTTAGCATGCTGAAGCCCATGAAAGACTCTAAAAATCAGTTTCAATACATAGTGCAGTATTCCAGTGGCTGACTGTTGTATAATTAACCAGAACAGAAACAACATCTGAGGACTTCATTCACCGATAGACCAGCAAATAGAGCTGTCATAGATAACTCTTTGAAATGTTCCTGCAGATCAGAGAGGGTTTGTTTGTTGACTCTGTGGACAGTTTTAAGTGGTACATATTCTTCTGGATCATTTAAAAGCGGGAAAAAAACAAATAAATTACTCTTTCTGAAGAATAAATCTGAATTACTGATTTCTCATATTCTTAAGGACTCTTTTTAAGGAGTCTTCTCTTAAGCACTCACTTCTTTGTTTATTTAGAAAATGCAAGCATCCCAAAAGTTAATACCGTCTTTCTTACTATTTCTCCTTTTTCTAAATAGAGAATGAAAGCTACATTGAGAAATTCTGTTTAGTTTTGATGTTGCTGGTGGTGCAAGTGCTGATAACTGTAGTAGGTTTTTTTCAGAGAGTTCAAAAGAGCTATAAAATCCTGGCTTGCTCAGTATCTTACTGCAAACAGACCAAGGGATGGGTTCTACAATAAGATAGTAAGCACACACCACACCCTAGATTCAGCTACATCATAAAAAGTGACAGGTTTTCACTCACAATACTGTGAGATGCTGTTTACCTCTGCTTTTCTTTCAGCAGAAGCTGAAGTAATGAATATGTGCCTCAAGTTCAGTGTCTATAAATAAAGGTTCTGTCTTTTAAAAAGACATCCTTGTCTTAACCATAACTGTTGTCTCATTTTTGCATGAAAAATGTGTGCTGTGCTTTGGACAATTAGAACAGTGACCCACAAAGCCTGTGCCAGTTATGAGGAACAGTCAGTGAAACTTATTTTAGTTTGGATTAGATGTCCATCATTCTCAGTTTAAGTTAAATCGGTAGCAAGTTTTATATTGACAAAGCCACCTCCCTCCTCCAATTACTTTTAGGTCTCCTTCTTCTGTATAGTGTGTTTACAAAGGCCTATTTCTCTTTCATGCACTATTCTAGGCATGTCCAGTGTTCAGAAACTTGGGAGTAATTTTCCTACCTGACTGGTAACTGATCAGAATTTGTTCCTGATTCATAAAACAAATATTAAGAAAAGAAGGTTTGGCAAGGTACGACTATTATATACAGCATCTGTTAATGACTGAGTACTAAAGAAACCAAAATTAAGGTCGCATTAACTTATGCATTATGCAAATTAGCATGAAACACAGTAGCTAATGTGTACAGTTAGCCTAATGAATACAGGTTAGAATAGTAAGGACAAGCAAATATGTTGTCTGTGCTAGGAATGTGAGAACTGACATTTTAGAATGCCTCACTGCTCTTTCCTTTCAACCTTAAACCTTGCTATTGTATAATACATTGAGTACTTCAGGCAAGACTTTAAAAAAAGTGCATTTTTACTTTTTACTTAAGCACACATTTCCATCATGTGTTGCTGTAGACTTTGTTATAGGCTATTTTGTACTTAGGCTGCTTAGTTGTTGGCTATTTTGTACTTAAGCTGCTTAGTTGTAGGCTGCAAGTAGTTGGCATTCAATCTTGTAATAAATGCAACAGTACTGTCATGAAACAGGACCTATTGAGACCCTTAGGTGGAAAGAAATTTTACTTTGGGACTTAATAATGTTTTCACTTTTTTTCTTTTTTTTTTTTCAAATGTCTTTTGGTGATCTTTGAACCAGCACAGTGTGCAAATTGTTTGCAATAACTACATTACACTTTTTTACAAACCTGCATAAGGCCTCTATATATATCAAAGATCAGAGCTGAAGCATCAGGAAAGGCATGTAAAATATACTACATGGATGCTTTCTGTAACACAGATGATACAGGGCATTTGTACCCATACATGGAGTAGAGAAGGCTCTTTCAGATTTGGGCAGGATAAGAGTGATATGATACATGTTTTTATAACAAATCCTTACAACTGAGATAAGTGAAGTTGCTGTGTAAAAAGTTTCAGATGATAAATAAGGGGAATGACAACATAGAAAATATTGCTTAACATTGCTTGGAAAAAAAAACAAGCACAGTTATTTATCCTTTCTTATCAGCACATTTAGGAAACATAATTAATTTACCAAGCTTTTTATATTTATAAAATCTACTTTGTAGCTTACCGATTCTACCATTCATTAAACATTCATTATTAGACTTACTACATCTCTTAAAATGACTCATGCACTTGTATGTAGAATTTCAATAACATCCTGGTTGCTAGGGTACATGTGATCACTCTGACATAAAATATCTGTTAGAAAGTGAGTTTTAAAAGTACGTGATGAACAAATCTGTAGGGGGTTTTATTTGATAAATGTTTCTGCCAGTAGTTAATTAGGCAAAGCAGCATGACATTTTATGCCCTCGAATAAATATTGAGTTGCAGTGTAAACCGTCCCTAACTGATAGGTATGACAATTTATTTTTTTCCATTTCAGTAAAGAACTTTTAATTTCTGCTGTATGCATGTGATACAATACTTTCCTGGGTGATTTTCCTTGGCTAAATTTTTCCCTCCTGGCCCATCATCTCAACATGGTTGCTTGCCTGTAATGGGTTTTTATCTTAGTTTCAAGCTTCTCCTAGCTTTTTCTGAGAACTAGTACAAAAACATAACCTCAAATGTGCATGTGGCTTTTGATACACACTTTTATATCTTCATCTTAGAACTACAGGCTTGTTTATATACATGGCACTGTGTTTGTCCCTGCATGAAGCCCAACCTTCTTCAGAATTTCTCATGGGAGAGTGTGACACTATCTGAGCTTTAAGACCAGAGCTGTCTCTGCCACCTGCTATTTAATTTTAAATTGTGTCCTGAAGAACACTAAAATGGCAAAGTGATGGGGTGGGCATATGAGGACACCAGAATTTATGCTGCTTATAAAACTAGAGGTGGGTTAAGTCATTTTTGCTGGTTTTGTTCTGTTGCAAAATCAAAACAATCAGAAAGTACCTTCATTTTATGACAATCCAAAAGACTTGTTTTGGTTTTTGTTTTTTTTTTTATACTCCAAATATGTTTTTCTTAGTTTGGATTCCTAAAAAAAAAAAAAAACAAAACAAAAACCACAAAAACCAAACAAAAACAAACAAGCAAAAAAACCTTTCCTTGTGAGTCATTAAGAATTTTATTCATTTTTTCCACAGAACATTCGGGGTTTTCAATTTTTTAAAAATTTAGATCAGTAATGAAAAAAAGGATTTTTCAAAATGAAACATCAAAAATATTTTGTTATTTATGAAATGAAAAGTCTTGTTTTAATGATAGCAAAACCTCATAGTTTAATGCTCCATATCTCTTAGTATTATCTATCAGATTCAACTAGTGTTTGCAAATGTAGAAAAATGCATTTTTTATTATGAAAAAAGCTATAGATTTATAGAAATCCTTACATTAATTGGTAGGTAGACATTCATCATTAGACTGTCTTTACCTAAATAAGTAAATAGGAGATAATAAGAACCTATTATCTCTGCAGGACTCCTGCCTAATGACTCTGCATTCTGTGCACATCATAATCAATGCTTCCTAATTGTTGAAAGCACTGTATTGCAAGGCAGAAAAACAACAAGTGGCATTGAAAGGGAAAGTGCTGTTATGAGAGTCTGATTACTGGAGCTCTTCAAGGGTCAGTCATTAAACAGTTTGATAATTTCATTAATAAGCTTAGGATGGAGGTATAAGTTTGATGATTGAGTTTGCCAATAACAAAAATACATCTATCAATAGCACAGGAGGCTGCAATACCCAGGAAGACCTGGGTGACTGTAAGGACTGGAATAATATGCATGGGATGAAATTTAATAGTATGAAGTAGAAGTACTCGTCGAGAGTAATACTGAGAATTTCTGTTAATTTGTGAGCTCACTGACTGGAAACAGCTGTGGTGGGGACAACTATAGTGAGTGGTCGATCACAGAATGATTTATGAGTCACTGGTGTGATATGGCTGAGGAACACGCAAGTGTACTGTATGACATCGGTTACAGTAGCATTGGAAAGCAGTTGTGTTATTTGAAGTGCGGGAGGTATCATCTCATCTGCAATAGTTCTTGTCATGCAAGCTCAAGGAAGATGAATTCAGAATGAAATAAATGTTATGGAAGCAGGTACTCCGTTCCTCTGATATATTGCAATGTATCATAAAATCTTTATTCATTTAGCAGAATATATGAAATTTCATTCTGAAGGCAAACAGCACAGGAACAGATAGAAAATTCCCATGAATAAATTCAGATTCAGCATTAGAAGTTTCTGGCAGAATGGTCTGTAAAATCCAGAGTTGGCTGGGTTATGGCTTATATTATGGGCAAGCAGTTTGGAACATTTAGGAAAATGATTAGATTATGTGGTTGGCCAAAATTGCAGGAAATTAAATTTAGTGACCCATAGCTTAATTTAGGTCTGGTAGTTGTACGGTCTTTTGAACAGTTTGCTATTTTTTTGCAGTATACTGCTAGATGAATTATTTGCAGTTTATTATAATCTGAACTGAATACAGAAAAATTAGCTTCAATTTTACAATTTCTGTTGGTTTTACTTGATTCAATTTAGTAGATTGAAAGAAAAACTGTTTTATGTTGTATATATGAAATACCAAGGTACTGAGAGTAAAACCCAAACAGTTAAATCAAGTAATGTTGGGTGTCTCAACTAAGCTATCTATAGTCTGATTTTCCAAGTATTTAGAAATTTATACTCAATTCATATGTATCACTGACTTCTGCTGAGGAAACTCAGCTCTGCTGCAAGCCAGACCACAGGTGCCCTTTCTTATTTCCTGTATCTTGAGTGATTCTTAGATTGAGAAACTGTATGGAAGAGGCATTTTAATGTAAAATCCTCCATTATATTATATAACACTAGCTTTAAGCTGGCTAAAAGACTATATTTCTTTTCACTTGATTTGTGCCTAACAAGTAGACATAGTTATCCAAGCAGTGTTTTATTTCAAGGTGATTGTTAAGGGTTGAAAATGAAATGGTGTCGATACACAGTTTATACAAACAACTAGACAACGTGGTTGAAGTAGTACCATTTCTTAGCTGCTCTACCAGGCACTGTTATTATTCTCCTGAGTTTTGGCCTAGGGGACAACCCACCAGGCTCTAATTCCACTATACAGGGCTTTAGTGGTAAGGCCAGTCTCAGGCATTGTTGTCTTTCCCATGACTGGACATTCATTACTCCTACGAATTCCAGTTCATGTCCCCTGCCTTGTACATGTATAGCTAACTGTGGGACTGTGTTGTGAGCTAAGCTGGCTAACTCATCTGTCTTATCTGTGCATAGATCTTTCTAACATAAATCAGTCATGTACTCTAGTTCACAGAATGACTCACAAAACTGTTGCTCTGTCTTAACCTAGAAGGGGAACATGCACTATCACTTGAGTCCAGGAACAATCAGACTGAATAGCTCCTCAAGCCACGGTATCATAGAACAATGACTTCTAGGTATGCCTTTGTTGGGCACTAGAATTGTGACCATTGCTTGGGGAGATGAAAGAGTTTGGGCAATTGTGAATTGCGGCTTGGTAAAAGTTGCTGTAGTCATTTTAAAAGTATCAGATAAAACAAGTTTTAATCAGGGCAGGCAAATCAACACCATCATCTTGGTGAATTTAATAAAGCATTAAAAGATTGATTATATGCACTGGTACTGTGCATAGGTTGATCCTATTATTTAATGTTAGCCTACTGAAGTCTAGAAGGTAATTTAACACAGACAATACAATGTATTTTCTCTTCATTTTACTCTCACAGATGTTCCATTGTGGTAGTTGAAATTTACAAATATACCCCGCTAGTGGCAAACAGTGACATGAAGAATTTCAGCTGAGATAGTTACAGTTTACTAGTTAGAAACAAGAAACAGTAGGTAAGCCTTGTAACACTACAAAATGCTAACCCCATTTGTATTGCACTTACTGCTCTGCTTAAAAAAAAAAAAAAAAAAAGGGGGATTTTTTTTTTAATTTTGGTTTTAAGCTGTGGTTTTACTCTGTCCTTACATGGTCTGCTTTGATTTTGACACAGCCTGTATGCGCGCTTCTCAAAACTGTGATATGACAGGTGTCCTTAAAGTGCTCTTCTGGGAAACCTTTGTGCCTGTCAGGTAGCGATTTTGTAAAATGTGACAAAAAAGAGAGCATCACCAGATAGCAGTTTCTTCTTTAACTTTCTTTCCCAGTCATGTGCAAGTAGTTTCTATTTAGTCAGAATTCCTGAACAGTCAGACCAGAACTTTTCTCACACTAAGGTGCTGCAGGTTGCAAAGGTGCACTTGAAAAGTGTTTTCTTTCAGATGTTTATTGACATCTGGACTAGATATTTTTAAAAGAAATTTTACAATTGAGAATTATATTTAACTCATTGAATAAGTTAGTTGAAGGAGAGAGGGGAGTAAAGTTCAGTGCTGCCTGCATCACTCAGTAGAGAAGACATATATAACCCCCATTTTCAAGAAGGGGAAATGGATGACCCGGGGACTTACAGACCAGTCAGTCTCACCTCTGTGCCTGGCAAAATCTTGGAGCAGATTCTCCTGGAAGGCATGCTAAGGCACATGAAAATCAACAAGGTGCTTGGTTTCACTAAGCTTGGCTTCACTAAAGGGAAATCCTGCCTGACCAATTTGGTGGCCTTCTATGATGGGGCTACAGAACTGATGGACAGGGGTAGAGCAGGTGATGTCATCGACCTGGACTTGTGCAAAGCGTTCGACACTGTCCCACATGACATCCTTGTCTCTAAATTGGAGAGACATCAATTTGATAGATGGACCACTCGGTGAATAAAGAACTGGCTGGATGGCCGCACACAAAGAGATGTGGTCAATGGCTCAATGTCCAGCTGGAGACCAGTAACGAGTGGTGTCCCTCAGGGATCGGTGTTGGGACTGGTCTTGTTTAACATCTTTGTCGCTGACATGGACAGTGGGATTGAGTACGCCCTCAGCAAGTTTGCCGATGACACCAAGCTGTGTGGTTCTGTTGATACCCTGGAGGGAAGGAATGCCATCCAGAGGGACCTTGACACGCTTGTGAGGTGGGCTGATGCCAACCTCATGAGGTTTAACCATGACAAGTGCAAGGTCCTACACCTGGGTCAGAGCAATCCCAGGCACAGCTACAGGTTGGGCAGAGAAGAGATTCAGAGCAGCCCTGTGGAGAAGGACTTGGGGGTGTTGGTCGATGAGAAAATGAACATGAGCCAGCTTCAATGTGTGCTCGCAGCCCAGAAAGCCAACCGTATCCTGATCTACATCAAAAGAAGCATGACCAGCAGGTCGAAGGAGGTGATCCTGCCCCTCTGCTCTGCTCTTGTGAGAGCTCATCTGGAGTATTGTGTGCAGTTCTGGTGTCCTCAACATAAAAAGGACATGGAACTGTTGGAACAAGTCCAGAGGAGGGCCACGAGGATGATCAGGGGACTGGAGCACCTCCTGTATGAAGACAGACTGAGAAAGTTGTGGCTGTTCAGCCTGGAGAAGAGAAGGCTGCGTGGAGATCTCATAGCAGCCTTCCAGTATCTGAAGGGGGCCTATAGGGATGCTGGAGAGGGGCTCTTCATTAGAGACTGTAGTGACAGGACAAGGGGTAACGGATTAAAACTTAAACAGGGGAAGTTTAGGTTGGGTATAAGAAGGAAGTTCTTTCCTGTTAGGGTGGTGAGGCACTGGAATAGGTTGCCCAGGGAGGTTGTGAATGCTCCAACCCTGGCAGTGTTCAAGACCAGGTTGGACGAGGCCTTGGGTGATATGATTTACCGTAAGGTGTCCCTGCCTATGGCAGGGGGGTTGGAACTAGATGATCTTAAGGTCCTTTCCAACCCTAACGATTCTATGATTCTGTGATTCTATGAAAACTGCATTTCTCATTGAAAAAGTTCCAAGGCATTGGTTCACCTAATGCAAATTTTATCCCGTTAGAAATATTGCTTTGGTTCTGCTTCTCTTCTTTCTTTTCCATGTTCTCCCTGTCCTCTCAGAGTAGTAATTTATTTGCTGTCTTTTAAGAAGTCACAAATGTGTTCCTTGTTATATAAACAAATAAATTATACACTCTTTAAAGAATAAATGGGAACAACAGAAAGAAACTACATGGTCTTTCTGCTGCGGTGGTATGCCATGTGTGCTTAATGGGAAACTACAGCCTTCTTACCCTGACTCTATGCCCAAACAATCCTGTCCCTCGTAATTCACTGATTACAGAATCACAGAATCATAGCACATATAATTTAAAAAATCAATTACAAAATCAGCCTTAGCTTTTGCCTGTTGTCTGGAGTAATCATCTGTATTCTGATTTCCACACCAATGTGTGTACAAGCATTCAGATGAAAGAGCAGGGATGTGGACCTCTACCTTGCTCTTAGGTGAACACCATACCGGTTAAGTACATCTCTTGTATTTCAGGCCTGTGCATGAGAGTTATCTCACAGGCCTGAATACTGTTTTCCTGCAGGATCTCAAAAACTAAGACAAGAACAGACTAGATGATACATCCTCCTATTTCAGCTATTTTCACCCTCACAAGAAAAATGTATATATTTGTCACAGAAAAAAAGCCCTTTTAGTGACAGCCTAAGTTCCCTTGCATTCAATATTTAATTGTATATTCAAGAGATATTTTCCACTGTATGCCTTTCAGCAACAGTGCAAAGGAGTAATGATTTGGAAGAAGCAATTTTCAGAGATTGCTATAGATAAGTGCATAAAGTTTTAGATATTATCAGAAGTGGTTTTGAGCTTTGTAATGGTTGATTAAAGAAGCTATGTCACTCAGCATTGACCCAAAGAAGAATATATGTCCTTAGGCGCTGAAGAGATCTTAAATAGAAGTTCCCTTTACAGGCTGAGTATGTGTTGGAACTAAAATGGAAAAGGAAGAAAAGAATACAAAGTTCTGGAAGAAAACAGCAAAAGTCATTAGAGTTTTTAAAAAGGAGACAGTAGTATGCAGCTAAATGATTAGGCATTGCTATGTAGAGAAGTATAATATTCAGTTATTAAATGGAACTATGTTTTGAAAACAATACAACATTCAAAATTTATTTTTCTCAAAACTGTTTTTTGCTTTGAATCACTGTTTTCAGGCTGATCAGTGTATTTGCCAAAGAACCAACAACTCATATTTCACTGAGAGAAACGTTATTTACAATAGTAATTTGGATGCATGTTATACTGCAAAGCATATACACCTCATTGGATGGTTTCGAATTGGTATTTTGCACAGTGGTTGGCCTGTACAAAGAGAAGAATCTCATTCTTCAAAATTTTCACGGTTTTGGTCCAGGTTGACATGTGACTAGTGAGGTGCAAGATTGCATTGGTCTTCACAAGACTCATCCAAGTCAATGGATTGAGTGAATGTCATGTCCTTTTGGAAGATCATATCTTCATCTCATCTTTACCTTGATAAAGAAGCAAGGAATAAAGTTGAACTAGTAATATGGGAACCAGAAGCCGCAACTGCATTGGCCATGCCACATAAAGCAAAACTGGCAAAATCCTGTTTGACTTGGTAGAAAAGGCTAGGAATCAGAGAGAAAGGTATATCAATATCAGTGTTCACAAGATCAAAAGGTTACCAGTTAAGAATGAGTTCAATGGCACCCATGAGCCAGAAAGACCTGGTGCTTTTTTGTTGTTTTTCTGGATTTGTTTTGTTTTGGCTTTGGTTCTTTTATTTTAATTCTGAAAACAGTTTTTTCTGGGAAACTACCTGTTTGAAGCATGACAATTTTCATTTCTATTTCAAGAGAAATTTCTGGTTATATTGCCTTATGCTAA
This sequence comes from Pezoporus occidentalis, assembly GCF_034315485.1. Classification (NCBI taxonomy): domain Eukaryota; kingdom Metazoa; phylum Chordata; class Aves; order Psittaciformes; family Psittacidae; genus Pezoporus; species Pezoporus occidentalis. Next base: position 5,367,208 of record NW_026913964.1, on the reverse strand, counting down.
GTTTATAATACATATTCCTAGAGTAATATATCTCACACTAATATATATATTCAGAACTTGGCTAATTCTGGATATGTGAAATAATTGGTTTTAGCCTTTTTGTTTAAAACAAAACCAGCTACAGTGTTTGTTGTCAAAGCCTGTATTACCCACCTCAATATGTGTTACATAAAAAAGCATGAAGACCTTGCTAGTCACCCTAGGATCTAATATATGTATGTGCTTCTTTCCTGAGGACTTGTTTTCAGCATATCCATGCATGCTCTGTCACACAATAATGTGGTATCCTTAAGGTGATTCTGATGCCCATTTTATGAGATATTACTAAAGAGAAATGGGGAAAATGTGCTGAGGTTTTCTTCCCTAACTGTAGGTTTGAAAGTGAAGATTTGTGCAGGAAACCTCCACAGACATTCTTAGTTTCTCTGCTGAAATATACAGACAGGTAATGTGCAGCTACATCCAGTCCTATGGGTTTTTCTCAGGAAGTGTATGTGCAGCTTTGCATCACTTAAGAACATGCCATGTAAAGGATTTGTAGAGCACTTCCAATGATGTAGGCATCTGTCAGACAGTCAAGGCAATCAGAATGCCCACTATTCACTGCAGGATGCTCTCATATGTGGAGCAATAGATGAAACAGCCTAAACATCTAAGGAACACTTTTTGGAAAATTACATGGAAAATCAAACGAAAAAAAAAAGAAAAACAGGAAAAGATATCTTTACTAGCCTAGCTAACTAAAAAGTCCAAGTATTGCTACATGAGTTAGGAAAGTACAATAACGCCAAAACTGAACCTCTGTAGAAACAACCCAAGAATGCTTGCTGCAATGCACGAGGGGTGAACAAATGCTTATAAACTTCTCAAGCTCTTGCATGTGACATACCCACACCAGAATGATCCCTTGGCTAGAATGGGGTTGCACTGTATTTACAGAGAATGGTTAAGTTTCAGTTCAAACAACAGGTAAGCTTTCTTCTTAAGAGTTTGCAGAACAAGAACTCTCATACTGCAATTTTCTCAGATATGGCCTGAAATGAACACAGTTCTGAGAGCAGGCACTTATACTCTGACAACGCTGGGTGGCATTGTGCAATATGTAACATTATGAAGTAATAGAATATGTGTACGCATTTTAAAAAGTTTATCATCTTGTGCCCTGCCAGCCCTCAGACTGTAAAAGTAGTGAGAAGAACTCACATCTAGTTTGGATACACGTATTTGTGCAGCAGTTTTAGCTCCTGAGCACATGGTCTTTATTCCCAACTCTTAATGAAGTGTTCATGCCTTTGTGTATAAACAGCTCCACTGTGAAGAAGTTTTGAGAACAGCCTTGGTCATCTTGTTAGACTTGGGTTCAGCAGGGTCAGGGGGTAGTGAGGTAAAAGAGGGTTTTGCACTTAGTCATAAGTGATGCTGGAGGCAACTAAAATCATTAGTATAGACTGGCTGTGTGGGGGATTCCATTACCAGCATAGAAGGAGAGATTCACCACCCAAGAGTGGTTTCAGAGAAATGCTGCAGGGTGGAAATTCCATTCTGACCTGAACTTTGGACTAAGGGGCTTGTTTCCTATTGGGGAACAAGAAAGAAGAAGGAAAATAATTTTCTGTGCAGAGAAACAACACCCATGTGTCAGGTGACACAACTAGCCACAGATCTGAATGACATTCCTGATGATGAGTGAAATTTGTTTTCCTTTCAGTTCTTTGGTGTTTTATAATATCTAGCAAGTAAACTTGTGCAAGAAATGCTACTGAAAACACACATTAAGTAGGTTCAGCATAAATTAGTGCTTACAACCAATGACAGAAGGAAAGCATTTTTATGGGGCTGTTCAGACCATCTGCGTCAGATGTCAAATTGCTGCCCCATTTTAAGTCGTCTGAATCTCCTTACAGAAGATTGCCATCTTTTCCCAGTAATACATACAATTTAGGAAGCCTGCTCACCTGTATAGAAACTCAACGTGGCTGACTATAAAATGGACAGTACTATTAAAATTTCTTTCTGTGGGACCAATAAAACTATAGGTGTGCACTTCACAAGCATGAAATAATAAAAGCCACTGCATCCTTTTTACTCTACTGTATTTATTTGCAATTGCACCTGGTCTTGTACATTATGTTACTGCTCTCCTCCATATTTACGTTTACATGTCTGAGAATATAAACACATTACCTTATTTCTCCTTTTAAAATCTTACATTAATGATTCACTTTTCTACATAAACCCTTCTTTGCCCTACCCCCACCTAAACAAAGAAGTGGAATTTGGAAACATAGGATTAGAAATTACTTTCTGAGTCACTCAGTCTGGTTCCCTATTATAGGCAACCGTGAAATCTCTTTTGTAAAGTAATAAGGTGCCGTCATAAAGACAGTGATGTTATTTCCCCCCTTATACCTATTGTAAGGCTATTTGGGAAACTTAGTTTCCTGATGGTTGGAATTTTTCTTCAGATTTAAAATCTAAATGTGTTTGTACTGCATATATCTACTTGTGTCTTGACAATCATTACCCTTAATCAAATAGTATATTACTTTATCTCTGAAGGGTTTCTCTAATGCCTTTCTAGACAATTGAAATTTATTCCTTTCCGTTTTTTTTTTTTTTTTTTTTTGCACAAGCCAACTCTTGTAGTCTCCCCTTGCAATACATTCTTTTCATCATCCTAGGAGCTCTTTGGATTGTCCTGGCAGCAAAGTATAATTGCAATGGCAGCAAAATTCAAAGGGTAAAAAGGGAAGCTAGGCTTTTTTTATCTGTCTAAAAAAACAAAGAAACCCACAAAATATTTACACCAGTCTTGCTGACGTTCTTTAGTTTTGTAGAAAGATGGATTTTCACAAGAATGGCATTGTCATTTGTGTTGTATTTTGAGCTTTTAGAAGGAAAGCTGCTATACAATAGGTATAAAAGGAATTTACTTGTTCTAATGAAACCTCCATGATGAGAAAACTTTTGCAGAAGAACTGAAGATCCTAATTTATTTCTGCTTATCGTAAAGTACACAGATTCTACCTCACCTGACAGAGAACTTCATCTAAGACTTATGTTTTTCTAGACCAATAAGGATTATACTGAAGTTCTGCTTCTCCCTGGTTAATATAAACTAATTTACTTGAGTTTAGCAATAGCAGGTGTCTAATGTTTATGCATGTGAACAACCATATTAGTTCTATAGCAGAAGTTATATAGGTATCAAAAGTTGTGTTATAACTTCTATAAAATCATGGTTGTATCATATTAAAGTCTACAGTTATTTCATCAAGATTTTGTGAGTTCTCTTTAGCTGAAATTGAAATGCTCATATATGTATGTGCATGTATGAAAATATATATTTATATAAATTTAAAGAATGACTTTTAGACAGTGTTTTGTCTTAGAACACTACAAAGCCAGAAGGATTTTAATGGAGTTGCTATTGGTTTACAAGTTCATTAGGCTTACAATCAGTAAGAACCAGAAAAATGAAAGAGTGCTACTAATAATGAATGAGCAGTGTTTTCATTCCCACACCCACAAGTTTTGAAAATCTTAAATGGATGAAATCAGAGCATTTAAAACTTTAATCTACATCTGGACTTTGCTTTCAGAAGTACCAGTCACTCTGGATATTTCAGTTTTCTCTACACTTGATTACCCATTATTGAAACCATCAGTTATCCTTAGTGCTGACTGTTGCTATGCATCGGGTCCTAGATATTTTGAAATAATCAGTCAAAATAGCATAAATTCAAACAGCTCCTAAACACCTATGGCTCTTCTTTTCATTAAGTACTATTCCAGCCAACTTTATGAAATAGATTTAACGTAGGGGACTGGGTCTTACTGGTCTATAGTCTAAACTATAACACTCTGACTGTGCTAACCATTGGTGAGATTATTTTCAGCACCTGTAACCCCTTTTCTTCTCTCCTGTGGGCACCTTGTCTTTGTACCTTGTCCCTTGGCAGGTCATGTAATGCTGATAAAGTAACCCCTGCCTGTGAAGCAGTCACATCCCAGCCAGGACCAGCAAGCTCTGAAGTTATTTCTACTTGGCTTCCTATGTTCAAGCCCTTCACACACAAGTTTCAAACGCAGACGGGAAGAGACGGGGGCAGCTTTCCAGAGCCACACGACTTCCTTCAGGCCCTGGTATGAACAAAATTCCTAGGGACTACATTAAGAGACCATTAATGTGGATGGTCAGAAGGTCTCAGTTTAAGGTCATCCTATTGTATTTTAGAAATGAACCCCTCATCTACATCACACAGACCTAGCAGCACTTAACACAGTGTGCCTAAATACTTTTAGAAGCTGAATGCCTAAGATAACGAAGCTGTTCTCTGAAAATCTGGTTTTTTTAGGTGTTAACATATTTTCATTCGTTAATAGTAATAATTTTAATTATGAAAAAGTAGTTCAAATTGGACATCAAATATGCTGAACATTTGGCTTAAAAAAATTAGTAGAAAACTAGGAGTAATCATCACCAGATAATAAATAAATAATAAATGTCAGTGAATGTATTTCAATTTAAAAAAGAAGCCACAAAACCAGCCTGCTAAGTGCCACAAGTTACCTGTTGCTTTCTTCACACTGTTCTTTTCATTGTCAGTCATGTAATAGACATTATCCTGGCACCATAGGTCTGAATCTTGGTAACTGATTTGAAGAGAGTGGGAAGGATTTTAGTATTTCAAAAAAGTAGCAGGTGGAAAGTGACTTAGTGAAGATGACAGTTGACTGAAAAAAAAAGGCAGCTGCCTACTCTTTACCCAAATACATGCTCTTTGGAGCAGCTGAAACTGAAAATTTTGACACTAAACTATGCAGCTTGCTTTACTTCATGCTATATCATCACATCCAGCAGTATTAACAGCATACATCAACCAGAATATCTTCTCCACAGAACATGCAAAACGTTTACAAGCTGCTCTGCATCAGATATGTTTTAACGCAAACTGCTGAAAGTGGAGGACCTCTCAAAACGTACCTTTTGTTCTACAATTAGCTTATGGTTTCTCAGGCAGGAAATCAGCTTCAGGGGTGGTGGTTTTTCTGCAGCTAACATCACCAACGTAGGAAATGTCTGATCTTTGCAGGTTTTTAAATGGATAGCTTTGTTCAGAGTCAATGGAGAAAGTTAAGTATCATCTCTGTAGCTATCCGAATATATCTTATAAAGCTATAAATAAATGGATGTAGAAATTACTAAAATTTCTTCACATTCCAATATTTTTACTTTCTGTTGTCTTGAGAGCTTGCGTATTTATGAAAGATGAAAGCCAAATGAAAGAAATTATATGCTTATGCAATAATATGGTAATAACTTTGTTTCCTCTAAAACATGAACAAGGGAAGTTTTGCTTGTGTGAGGATTGCCTGATATAGCTTATTTAGAGAAGTATCTGACTGATACAGGGAAGAGCATCTAATCTGAAAAGGGGAAGAGCAGTCCTGCAGCTGTGACACTGGAACTGCTGGATGCCAGTCTTCCATTCCTGGCAAAATTTCCTCCAAGATCATGTACAGTTCATAGTCTCTTTCTACTAATGTCTCATTTTCACTTTTCCTTTCTGCAGAAAACAGTTACAAATACCACAATCTGAAAAGTGCAGTATTCCTTCATTTTGCTGTATTACTCAATTTTTTTATTTTTGAAGGAAACATGGATTATAAACATCTACTTAATAGAATACAATGTATTCACAGTGTATTATAATATCTTGTGATACACTGTGAATACTCACAAGTGCTCACAAGATATGTGGCAATTTAAGAGTAAATTAAAATTGGATGTAGCGTGGGAAGCCAGGATGACATGTAATGTTTTCACCTTGACAGCCTTTCAGTGGAGGTGGCACAGCAAAAGATCTTGACACATCTTGACACCAGTGTGAATGCCTTCAAGTGGAAGGCAGGTAATTTTTTTCAGATGCAATAAGAATCTAAACTTATCAGTAGTCACAAGACAAAAAAATCCAGAAGAACTTCTGCATTTCCTAGATAAACACTAATCTTATGTGTATTTTTAGGAGAAAAAGTAAGTAACTATAAAGAAAATAAATTTTAAAATAACATATAAATAGCATATATGTCAAAATAGCTACATATAGATGGTTAGAACTAGTTTGCCTAGTAGAGTAAAGCTGTGGAAAAAGTCCAATATGGCAATTTGGAAAGCAGAGATATTTTGAAATGTCATGTTAAAACCAGTGCAAAATTCCAGAGATCACAAATAACAGAGGAAATTTAAGTATACAGCAGTAGATTCTTATTTGCCTTTTTTGTTATCAGTCTCAAGAAAATTTTCTGTTCTGTTTTGTTCTTCTCTTAAGTTCTGATTCTCTATGTATTTAGTCTCCTTCGGTCTCCTTTTATGTTTTCTTCTAAAATAATTAAAATAATAGATAAGCAGACTTAATTCTGATCCTGTAAAATAAAAAGTTTTCCTACATGAAAATTCAAGTGTATTTAACAGGGTTGCTGACTATGTTAACATTAAATACGGTCAGTTTTCATTTATCTAAGGTGATGAGGAATGAGATAACACAGTTAAAACATACAGAATACAACAAGTAATAAAACAAAACGAATATATGATGAGATGTAATAAGAAAAAGATTGACCATTGAACAGCGCTTAGCTGCACAGTGCAGACAGTTTCAAAAGCCTGCAAGCTCCCACAAGGAGGCATGCCACGTACATGTGTCCCAGCAATGGAAGCTGCAGATCCACAGTTGTGTGATGCCACTCCTAAGTGACAAATTCTTTCCCCTGACATTTGGTCACCTAAGATTGCACCAGACAGACCTACAGAGCAGAGATCCAGTTCCCTTAGTCATACACAGAAAGCTGACTGAACTTCTCTGCACTCAATATGCTGAGTCTGTGAAATGGTTTAAGATCCACCCACAAACAATAGAAAGGTATCTATACGTGTAAGAGGTTTCAGGATTACGGCTTTATAGGTAACAAGACGCTAACTACACTCACATATAACCCTTACAACAGTGAGAAATCAGTGCTATTTGTTAAAGTAACCATAATGAAAGTAGGAGTAATAGATGTGACCTTACTACAGTCACCTACATTAATGCTGAATGTTTGTGTCTGGCTTTCTTTGTTTGTCAGTAGACTATTTAGATATGCAAATGGGTGATAACAAAGTTATACTGTGATCTGTTAAAAGTCATCATTGTCTAAATTGAGCAGTTTGGTTTTTTCTCCATCATAGTTGCTAACCAGTCCCACGTTGTGAAAATACACTTTGTGCACCAAACAGTTTGTATAAGCTTATTTGAAGGTATGCTCCCTTTACTTATTTGCTTTGCAAGATGAGTGGGACTAAATAGCCATTAGAATTCTTTATATTTATTACAAAGGTAACAGGATAGGGCCATATAAGAGAAACGTATGTCTAAGTCACACAGTACCACTGTTTCTACCCAGTTAGAATTACTGATGCTTTATGAAAAAAGAGGTTCTATAGGTCCGTGGGTGTTTAGTGGGACTCAATTCTAAAAGACCTAGATTCTATATTTAGAAGTCATCTTAGCCACTGATTTTCTAGACAAGCAGTATCATCAGTTTGTACCTCTTCTACCTAATAATACATTCTCCCTTGTTTATTGGATTCCAAGCTTTTCCTAATAGGTTCTGCCTCCTGCAGGTTTTATGTAGGATCTAGCATAGAGAGGCTGAAATGCTAGCTAAGTCTAGCAGGCACATCTGTAATACAAATGTGTAAAAAGAAAGGGAAGGTAAAAAGAGAAAATAAATAACAGTGAACATTCTGGTTCATGTACAATTATATTTTCTACTGGAGGTAAAATAAGTGAATTTGTGGAAAGAAATCAGATTAAAGCAACTCCATATATTAAAAGAATGGAAAAAGAATTGGGGGAATATTAAGTAAACCCACAAATTAATTATCTACTGTCATTTAAATATTCAGTAGACAGCCTTTTACAGATAGAGGTTTAAGAGGAGCCCAGGACCACACAGCAGAAAAAAGAGTTAGGAACAGGGGCCAGATTTCCCATCCCAAGTAGTGGGGGTATCATAACACCACCACAAGAAACAACTGTGTAACTGATTAGCGTAGGATGATTAGGGGGAAAACTGAGGAAGGAAAGTCTGTGCATGATTGTCAAAATAAGCTTTCTTAAAACCACATATCAGGCTGTTCCTAGGCCAAATAGTGTGCTTTCATTATAGATATGCACAGCAGAGCCCTCCAGTGACATGAGCACTGCTGTGCAGTCTATGAAACTAACCACCACCATCATGAATATTATCTGCAGATTTATTTCTTTGAACACGGTCACTGTTGATATGTTAAAATAGCTTACTTCTGCCCCACTGTACACAGAAAATCTCCATTCCATAAAAGAAACAGAGAATGGGGTTTAAAGAGAGCCTGTGGCTTCTGTTCTCTGCTGTACTCCACTAAAGTTCTCCTTTGAATTTGCAGATGAAATTTAGCTACTGCTTGGTTTTGTCCAAGTCCAACTCTAGGCCAAGATACAGCAGCACAACCCTCAAGTCTGCACTGAGTTCCTAGAACTACATATGTTCTATTGCAAAAGGATCTACTAATCATTCTATCTAGTGATACCTTTGTTGTAAATTGTTTAAATTACGAGACTATTCTGAAAGTAATTTCAGACAACTGATCTGTAGTGATGAAAAATACTTCTATAACATTCATAGAACCCTTCAAACATTCCAAAAACCAAAGGACACTAATTGTGTAGGCACAGCTTTAAGCTTAAAAACCTTTTTATGCAAGAAATTAAGTCTTCATCAAGAAAGTAACTGTTGAAATCTTAATATCTTTTACTGACAGCCACATTTGAAGAGCAATTTTATAGCATAATGATCCTTGTTGCATAATTTGGACAAGCTTTTGTTCTCATTTTAATTTCTCATACACAGCTTGCTTTACCATCTCTCCTTCCCACACCAATTGAAAGGGAGAGATCAAAAGTCAGGAGAGAAAACATCAAGATTTGGGTCTGGAGTTAAACTTCTAAAGACTTCAGAACACCTCCTACTTCAAACATGCTATGCCGTATCTGACTAAAGCCTTGGATGTCTCCTATAAGACTTGGTCAGCTGCATTCCAGCTGAGATCCCACTGTAGGCACAAAGAAAAAGTAGCAACTTTAAAGCCCCCTTTAGACTTCTAGTCAGTTTTCACCCGGGGCTAGAAGCACTCAAACTTCCTGCACTTTGTTTTTTACATTCTTAAGGCATTTAGAATATGAACTTGCCCAGAAGTGCCAGAAGAGGCTTTTTTTCTCTTTTACTTTACCTCATCTCCAAAATCTAGAAGTTAGTTCTTTAGTCTAAACCTTCCTTCAGTAACGATCTGACAGGCTTCCTCAAAATAGGCCTCTGTAGGACTAGGCAGGCTATAAAATGGAGTTTCAGATTCTTGCTTTGTTATCAGTGTAGCTAGAGGAGAGGTTTACACCCATCTTCTAGACAATTTCATAGCAGCTACAGCATTTGCCAAGGAATGCAATTTTTGCTTTTTTGTGCCCAAGAGGGTCAAATATGCATCATTCTTCCATTAGAAAACTGTCTAACTATCAGTTGTTACTCATAGTACATAAATTGCTTGATTGTGACATACAAGAGGTCAGACTAGACAATCTAGGAGTCATTTTTGCTTTAAACTCTGACAATCTATGAAAATTAATGTGTGGCCATAAATAAACAGATAAGGCTTTTCCCTATGAGTCATTACTTTCACAATGTGATAACAATTTGCTAAGGCAACAATGAAAAACTAATGTCCTTCTGGAATATTTATGACAAGTTCTGTGACACCAGACATGATGCTTCGTGTCCCATCTAACTTTTCCCTTGGGTCTGTCCAAGACAATGCCTTTGTACTCTCAACGGACTGAGGATTTCAGCAGGTGAGCTGAGTCCTATATATAGTTTGTGAAACACTTCTAATCTCTAGTATTCTATAAATGCGAAGTAATATAAGAGAAATGTTAATTTCCTTTCCATGTACAGAATTATACCAGTCCAAACCTTTTATTTCCTCCAAGGAAATTTTATTAACCCTTAAATTCTAGAAACATAGGTCTTCAGAATGAATGAGTTGTCTCAATAATGCATTCTCAGCACGATTATTTTGATGGATCAAAACCATCTCTCTTCAGAGAAGAACCCGGTACTGGGTTTGCATGACAAGGTTTTGGGGGGCTGGAGATGGGGCTACAGGGTGGCTTGTTTGAGAAGCTGAGAGAAGCTTCTCATATGTCCAACAGAATCAATGCCAGCTCTAAGCCGGACTCACCACTGGCCAAGGCCGAGCCCATCAGTGACAGTGGTAGCACTTCTGCTATACATAACATACTTAAGAAGGGGAAAACACTGCTATGGAACAGCAGCCAGAGCCAGAAGTGAGAATATGTGATAGCAACAGCTCTGCAGACAGTAAGGTCAGTACAGGAGGAGAGGAGAAGGTGCTCCAGACACAGGAACAGATTCCCCTGCAGCCTGTAGTGAAGACCATGGTGAGTCAGTCTGGCACCTTGAAGCCCACAGAGGTCCATGGTGGAGCAGATATCCACCTGCAGCCCATGGAGGACCCCATGCCACAGCAGGTGGGTGCCCCTAGAAGGCTGTGACCCCATGGGAAGCCAGCACTGGAGCAGGCTCCTGGCAGGACCTGTGGCCCCAGGGAGAGAGAAGCCCACACTGGAGCAGGTTTCCTGCAGGACTTGTGACCCCACAGGAGACCCAGACTGGGGCAGCCTGTTCCCGAAGGACTGCACCCCATGGAAGGGACCCACACTGGAGCAGTTTGTGAAGAACTGCAGTCCATGGGGAGGACTCACACTGGAGAAGTTAATGGAGAACTGCCTCCCATGGGAAGGACCCTGCACTGGAGCTGGGGAAAAGTGTGAGGAGTCCTCCCCTGAGGAGGAAGGAGCAGCAGAGACAGTGTGTGATAAACTGACTGCAACTGCCATTACCCATCCCCTGTGACACTGGGGGCATGAAGTAGAGAATTCAGTAGTAATTTCTATGCTGAATAGAAACAAAAGACTGCTATGAGTATATTCTCTGAGAAATGGAGCACTCTAGGAAAATTGAATGGGAATAAAAGATCAACAAAACACTGACTGTTTTTTCTATCTACTACAGGCTACTTCTTATAGAACTACTAGAACTTTTAGGTTTTTTTTTTTTCCTAGTATTTTTAAACAAAAGCATGCTTTCCAGGACAGTGGCTTGAATTTTGTAGAACCTTTCCTGGGTTTTTTGCATGTACATGGGTTCTTCCCCTGGATTCCCAGTTATCATACACACATGTTAAGGTGGAAATATGCATCATCAACTTCTGTGTTAGCTTTAGTCTCCTTTACCTTTCACATTTCTGTTAAATAAACCTTATTTAAACTGGAGAATGCAACTCCTGCCTTTCCATTTTGACTATTTTCTTTCTGGGTACCTCTGTTCTTTTTTAATTTTACTACTAAGATAGGAAGCAAACCAATCTTTTACCTTCTAATGCAATATTTGCAAGCTATTCAGATGAATGCTACTAGTCTTCATTTATTATTTCCATTTTGAGGAGACCATCAGTTGGGCTGCCTTGCTTACATGTTGCTTAAGCTGTCCAACAGTCTACAATGTCAATAAAATACAAGCCTATAACAATTCTAAGTGTGTTATAACTGTATCAGTCTGTATTTTAACTCAAGAAATCAGTTGTGGTTTAAGCAGCAGATGTAGAAATCTGTGTCTATTAGGTGGCTTGTTCAACTCTGCATTAATTTTAAGGTACATCCTGCAGCTTGATACACAGATAGATGTTTTGGTTTTACTGGATAACATTCTTTATTGAGGAACAGCTTAAAACATTTGTCCTTGTTAGAGATATCTTAACACCTTTTATTTAGAATTTTGTGCTCCAGAATTGAAAACCATGGGTGAAGATTGCACATGTAGTTGTTAAATCACTCTGTCGCAGGCAAGTTGCCAGTTTCAGACCATTTAACAATTCAAGCACAAGAACTGCAAGTGAGAGAAAACCAGAAAAGAGAGAACAGTCCTACTAGTGTTATTAAATCATAAAATCATAGAATGGTTTAGGCTGGAAGGGACCTTACAGATCAGCTAGCTTCAATCCCACACCTTCCACTAGATCAGGTTGCTCAAAGCCCCATCCAGCCTGGTCTTGAACACTTTCAGGGTTAGGGATAAAAATTAAGAAGGACAAAATGAAACATACTGTAAATGCAAAATGCCATGCACAGTGTCAAGTATAAACTCCAAGTTTCAGCCTGAAATGCTTGAAAACATCAAACACTTGGAAGAGAAAGTGTATACACTGAGTTGAGTTGACCAGTATAGTATCATCAATAGCTAAGCTGCTTTGAATCAGACACACTCTTTAACTTTCACACGCTGCTTTCCAAGACAGTATGTGACTTCAAAAAAATTGTCCCTTTCCTTAGTGTGGTAAAAGGCATTTTTTCAAATTTCTCAGCCTAATCAACAAAACTTGTAAATTGAGATCAAATTTGTAGCCCAAATGAAACATGGCTTAAATAGAACTATATTATTACTATAGAATCCTTCAAACCATGGTTCAGAGTAAATTCATGTTGAATGTCAGTTTGGAAGACATCTTTCTAACCTTATTTTCTTACTTCAGATACACTTAAGTTAACCTTACATGTTGAAAGTATTCAGAATATACAGATTGTTTTGCTTCTGATATAATTCTGCATGGTTGCAAGTAGGGAGACTGTTTCATGACAGTGATCCCCCAGCACTTTTGGTCCTGGGCAAAATTGTTTACTGGAGACAAGACAAAGCAGCAGAGAGAGTGGGAGATGGAAAAGGGACATAACTAATATAAACACAGGCTGAACAGCACACAGAGATGGCAACTGGGAATTAAATAATTCCTCATTAAGCAAGAAAGCCAGGAAAGGCACAAGAATGAGTATGTGTTCAGAATAAGCTGTGCTAGTAGTCAGACTCTGAGGACATCAATACGTAAAGGCCCGTTGTGCGGTTACTTTTTAGTTTCTCCTGGATGGGTTGGTCTGTCTTTCTGCTCTCATGATCTTTCTTATTCACAATCTGCCCTTATGATCCTTCTGCCCTCCACTTGTTTGCTTGAAGTAGTAAAGCAAAAATAGCCCTTTTACTGACAGCATGAGGGATACTTACACTATTTCCCACCAGGTTCTGAGTTTGGTCAGGTAGAGTAAGAGTACTTGTCAGTAAGATCTGTTTTCTGTATTCTTCAGTATGTTACTCTGCTTGCTGAAGTAACTTGTTTCTGCTTCCTCTGGCTGAGTTTCTGTTGTTTTGGCAGCTGACTGTTCTAACTGGTTACTGAAATGAGACTATTAGTAAACATTGGACTTTTTTAAAGCTCTGCTTCCTGGAGTAGCTTCCAAATTCACAAAATGCCAGGCTAAAGGCAGGTGCTCATGTGGGGTTTTTTCTCCCAAAATGTAAACATACACCTATATATGGATAGTGCAAAAGTGTGCCTGAGTGTGTGTACAAATACATTTGTGTATTACATGCTAATGCAAAAATTGGTGTAAACCTGGCCCTCCTGATGACAAAACAGAGTTATGCCATTTACTTAATTCATGGCAGGATTTCATCTATAGCCTCTGAAAATTAGAATTATCTAAAAGGCCAGAAACTTAACATGTCAAATCTTAACATGTCAACTCTTAAACAATTCTTGGGGGGGGGGGGGGGAATCATTAAATAGCTGTTTATGGGGGTTTTTCCCAATTTAATTTTGGAAGAGTGTAATTTGAGTTGGAATGTTAAAACTGGTTCCAAAATTAGAAGCCTACTTCTTATTTGCAAAGTAATTTTTCTGCTCCAGTCCCTGCCTGTAAATAAAGCAGAAATATGTTAAAACAGTCACCTAAAGCATATGAAAATATTTGACAAATGTTTTGGACAAAATTACTAGATAACACTTTGGTTTTAAATGCTTCTGCAAAATGTAGAAAGATTATCACCATCTCTTTTTTTTTTTTTTTGGGGGGGGGGAACACAAAACAGCACAATCACCATGTGCTTTTTCTTCTGTGAATACTGAATGGAAAATACTTGACATGGAAATTTTTGATACATTTATCAGATCACAGCTCCCTCTTGTGTAATTCATCGTTACTACAGAAAACTAAGTGAAGTTGGATGGAAATTGTCTAAACTCTATTATATGATACCCATTCATTTTATTCCTTTTACTTTTGTCATCAGTGATATTTTAGGTTTGGTAATTTTGTATTTTCATGCAATTTCAGAGCCAGGAAGATAATACTACTTACAGTAAGGCTGCACTAAAACTGCATGTAGGGGAATATTACTTTTGCTCAATGGCATGATTTTGACATTCCTAATCAAAATCCTGTGGGTTTACTTATGAAAATTCATGTCTAATTTGCTATTTTTTATTGCTGCTAGGTCTTCTTCCACACAACTTTCTAGAGGTTTGTTTGGTTTTCTGTTTGTTTTTTCTCCCTGTTTTTATTTTGATGACTTGTGGAAAAACTATAGCTATTCTCCTTTGGTTTACTCTCTAGCTTTTGTGTCCATAGGTTTTCAGATCACCACAATGTGGTTGTTATGAATTTAAACTTTGTGGTATTCTCTCTTAGACTCTCTTCAGAACTTGTAAAAGATCATGTATAAAGGAAAAGCTCGAAAGCTTTTCCTTTCTACAGCATTTTGCTACAGTGTGTTTGCTACAGCATTTATTTTCGATTTCACACAGAAAGATTGCATTCTGTTAATTTCACTGTTATTAAAATAAGTTACCTTTGGCACAGAAACTTAAAAAGAAAAAATAGTAGAAATAAATGCAGTTGCTCTTGTAACACAGCGCAAAACCCCAAATGACCCCCCTGGAAAAGGTGTATGAGAACACAGTATGGCATAGGTAAGCAACCCCAAATTTACAAAGTGCAAACGAACCTGGTGTTGATGGTTTAACTGCCACTTAAATTGTGAGTTGTGCCTCTGTGCACCGAAAATGGTGATGCCAGATGTATCTGCACAGACCAGAGCTAACGGAAGAAAACCACCACTGACTACAGCAGTTGTAAGGATCTACGGTCTTTTTTGTATCCCAATACTATCAAAGTTGACACCGCATGTTCATTCCTCCTTTAAGAATTCAGTTTCCTCACAAAACTGCAGTGGTTTACTTTTTTAAATTAAAATTTATTGTCAAGTAAACAAGCAGACATTTCCAAGTAAACAACCAAGCTAACCCTAAAACTTGGTAACACTGCCCTGTGAGTTGCTGGAGGAGAGCGGCAGGAAACGCGGAGGTAGTGTTTGAGATGCCCCCCTCCCGGCTTGCTGGGCCTGTTCTGCGCCAGCTCCCACTGCCCAGAGACCCGGCAGGACCCGGCTGCACGCAGCCACTCGCGGACACCACCCGGCAACCGGCCCTAGCTGCCCTCCAAAGACACCGCGCTGCCGCCACAGGGCCCCAGCACCAGCAGCCGTGAGGGAGAGCCTTTAGGTGCCCATCGCGATCGCCTGAAAGCCTTCGCAGTTGAGAGAGGCTGAGGACGCGCGCAGGAATCAGGCGCCATGCGAACAAGCCGCCCCAGCCGTTGGGCTGAGGGGGCCTGATTTCGAATGCGGCAGCGCCCCAATCGGAGGCGCGGGCGGGGCGAGGCGCTGGGTTTGAGTGGTAACCGGTGGTGCGGGAGTGGAGGGTGTTTGGTTTGCATGTTGCGAGGTTGTGATGGCGCTGAGTAGGGTGTGAGAGGCGGTGAGGGGCTGGGGAGCGAAAGGGCGGGGAGGTGGCGGGCGCTGGGATGGCGGAGCACAGGCGAAGGGTGGTGCGGCTGGCGGTGCTGGAGGATCTGCGGGCCTCTTACGGAATTAAGGTGAAGAGTGGGAGCTGCCTGGAGGCGGCCGTGCAGCCCAGAGCGGCGGCTGCGGAGGTAAGTGGGGCTGAGGAGGATGGTAGCGCTGCAGTGCCTAGGGGGGACACCCTCTGGCCGGGCAGCGACGGTACCCGGCTTTCCGCCGCGGTGGGGTGGGTGAGCTCGGTGGTTGCTGCAATATGAGCAAAGCTAATGTGAGCCTGGTAGCTGGCCTTCCGTCCTCGGTGGGCATCGATTCTGGTATCGGGGACGTCACCGTAACGCTGTTGTTCCTGCTTATCCTTGATGGGGTTTAGCCCTCTCTCGGGGGGTGGGGCGGGCGGACGGCTGAATCCCTTCAAGGAGAGAAGTCGGTTTTCCCCCTTTTTCCTCAGCAAGCAAATGCTCCAGATGTTCCTCAGGGTGGCCATGTCGTGATGTAGTTAGATAGTGGTTTAGTGATGCTAAATTCCTCCCCCCACTGCACACCCGCACCCTTATTTAGGACCTGAACGCTGCGAGGTAGATCGGATGGTGAAGGAGATGGTTCTTCTGTGTTGATGTAGTTGATAGCCACTCAAACACGCATTCATGCCTCTGATCTGCACAAGAGCTTTTTACTCTTTACTGTGTTTAATGTCAGTCACAATGGAATTTAAATCTTTGTCATTGTATTATTTCTCAGAATACGTATCTATTGTTTCTAAAAGCTTTATGTTTCTTATTTTTACTTGATTCCTTAGATTTTTGCTTTGACGAGCTTTGTTTTTATGGTCTCTCAGTATAAGATATGGCTATATACATATTTTGGTACAGAGATCTGTGCTCTGAGGAATGAAATCTATCCTGTTACCTTAAATACCTACTTTGAATTTGTTGAAGGGGAAAAAGTGTGCTTTCTGTCTCAGTGCTCTTAAGTAAAACTAAACGTAACAGATGCCAGTTTATACAGCATTGAAGACTATTTCAGAACACTGATTTTCTGGTAGACTCTAACTTAAAGCATGGATGCTATCATGTCCTAACCAAGTTCTCCATGCAACTGATACGGCACAGAACTGAGCATTCTCACAATGAGCTTTCTGTAAGATGGAGATATTACAAAATGCTGTAGTGACCCTTAGTCAATATAAGCCAAGGAAATTGCAAAAACATGCTTGAGTTGTCCGGTAATGCAAAAAGCAAGGGTAAAGTAAAAGCCATATAAAGCATGTGGTTCTAGGCTCTTCCCTCTCCCTCCCACTTAAAGGGAAGATAATAAGAGCTGTGAATAATAAATATATGTGATGATAAAAGATGTGTATACAGGTGCCTGTGGTACTTAAATAAGAGGAAAAAAACATGTTTAAATAACAGTTGACCAAGGTAGGCAAAGGTATAGAGTATATTGGTTTGCTGGGTGCATTCTATTTCTATTGTAAAGGAACAGAAAACTTTAAGAACTCAAATTGTTACTTCTGATGTTTCAAACAAAACCTAGCAAAGTGAGGGTATTGGTTACAAATATTGAATGTTATGTTACAAGTCACTTGCAGTTCTCTATTGCATAATCTTGTAAATACAGGGGGGAGAAGGGAAGGGGGAACCCAAACCCCAAATAGTATGTATCTTGGAGTTAGTTCTCTTTTTGTACTTTTAGTAGCAACTTGGAATACAATGGCAATGTTGCTTTTCTTCCCTTATCGAGTTGTTTTTTTGTAGGCCTGGAGTGGCCTAGTGGGTTAGTTATTGATTAACTATTGTCTCAACATGGTCAGCACTTTGAATTTCAGGTATAAATGACTAAGAGTTTGCATTCATCTCTGATAACAAGTTGGGTATGATCCCAATCCTCTCCTGTTTGGGGAGGAGCTGGGTTGAACCTTCAGCAAATACAAGTAGAAAGAGGTGGGGCAGAGAAATAAAAGTACAAATTGCAACATTGAAATGTCAGCTTTTATAACTGTGCAGGAATCTTGGATATTTATTTTTTTTAAATGCTGTAGGTGAGCAACAGTAGATGCTGAAGGAATTGCTTGTTTTCTAATATGTAACAGATAAACTGATGTCCAGCTATAAGACAATGGAATCGTAACTGTTTCTCAAGTACAGATGCTAAATGTAAGAGTTTAGAACAACTTTCTAGACTATTCTGTTGAGTTTGATCATCCATGAATTGGCAATCCTGAGTGCATCAGCTGATGGGGGGGGAAAAAACAAAACAAAACACTTAAATATATTCTGTGTTGCGTTGATTTTTTAAGAAAAATAGT
The DNA here is from genome assembly GCF_034315485.1 of Pezoporus occidentalis. Taxonomy (NCBI): domain Eukaryota; kingdom Metazoa; phylum Chordata; class Aves; order Psittaciformes; family Psittacidae; genus Pezoporus; species Pezoporus occidentalis. Next base: position 5,349,060 of record NW_026913964.1, on the reverse strand, counting down.
CAAAAAGGTACAGTGAGATTCCAGAAGAGTCTAATATCCCTACGATATTACCTGTAAATGGTCCCCTTGTAAAAAAAAAAAAAAAAGTGCAAAACATACTGCAGAAAACCTTTCTATTCTTTCACGTAATCTAGGGTGTTACCTGTACCAGCATACACACAGATAGCTGGAGAAGATAGTTCTTTTCCTATCTGTCTTATCTGAGGGACTGTTCTTTGTCTGAACTACCCTTCCTTTTGTACTTTGTGGAATATGTGCTTTTCCTGACTGTATGTAGTTGGTATCCTATCAACTTTTGAAAAACATTAATTGAATTTTGTGTTTTAGGGTAAAATCTTTGGGATATCTTTTCATGCGCTACCACAATCACTTGTGCCAGAATATGGTTATATTCCAAGGTAAATTGACACTTTAAATTTATGCTTTGCTCTCTTTATAGTATTGAACTCTTGTCAGAAGAGGGAACGTATTTATTCCAAACCTGCTAAAGCTTATAGGAGATGTAAGAATAGTTTCAGTTGGAGAAGAAGGGATGCAGAAGTTAGATGGGAATTCAGAGCCACAGCTATCATTCAATTGTATTTCTTTATGCTACTTGTCATTGCGGAAAAACTATCCTATATGTGCTTTATCTGTTTATCATTTAATAGCTTTTCTGGGAAAAGATAAATCTTATTCTGAGTATCAGAACTATGTTACTATGTTACCATTTTTTCCTCAGCTTTCTTGTTGATTCTTGTAAGTATTTGGAAGAACATGTTCAGACCGAGGGACTCTTCAGAAAGTCTGGATCTCTTGCTCGTTTAAAAGCTTTAAAGGTATTATTGACAGTTTTGTTTGTTTGGTTTTTTTTATTAAAAAAAATAAATCTGCATTTCACTTGGTCATCTGCATGTTTTAGTTTTTGGGCTCCTTTCAGTTATAGTCAAGCTTTAATATTGGAAGTAGACAGGTAATATTACTTGTTTTAGAAATTAGAAGAGCTCTAGTTCAGAAAATGGCAAACTTCACCTCCCCCCTCTCCCTGCTCTGGGAATTTTTTCAGCTTTCTAGACAGCAAAAGTACACTTTGGGATTGAACAAATTTGTTGGCAGTTACACACACTGGATACCATAAGGATATTTGTTTAGCTGTGTTCTCCCAGAAGGATGGGCATGTGTGAAATACATAAATTAACACATGTGGTCTGACAACATTATCTGTGTTTCTTTGTAGATACTGTAGTTAAGTAAAACATGACAAGGCTGAAACTAAAAAAATGGGCAAGTTGTGACTGTTTTCTCTGATATGGGCTAGAGGATTAATTCCTGAACTTAGGAATCTTGATGGTATATTGAAGACTTCAAATCATCTTTCTTATGAACAATTTCAGAGTAAACTGGATCAAGGTGAAAACTGCCTTTCAGCTGCACTGCCATGTGATGTTGCAGGGCTTCTTAAACAGTTCTTTAGAGAGCTGCCAGAACCCATCCTTCCACCTCACCTGCAGGAAGGCCTTTTCAAAGCTCAGCAGCTAGGAAATGAGAAGAAAACTGCAACTGTGTTGCTGTCATGTTTGATGGCTGACAGAACAATCCAAGCTTTGAGATACTTCTTCAACTTTCTGAGAACTGTGTCCCTCAGGTCAGTGTAAAAAGAGTCCTTGTAAAGATCTCCCAGTTCCTTTAATGACTTCTCTTTCCAGGCAATTGCTATAACTTTCTGTGAGTGATTTATGACTTTATCTGCAGTCATTCTCTAGAATTCAGTTGTGGTCTTTTCTTTCATAAATCCAAAGTGTTACCTTAATGAAACTGTATTTTGCTGGAGACTAGACTTTGTTCCATTCTTCCATAGCTGTATTCCTCATTCTTGTTTGGAAAACAAAAGGAGTGACTGATAAAATTCACGTAATCTAAGTGGCGCCTTGCGTTCCCCAGAACTGACCAGGGTCTGTAACCTCTTGATTTCAGTAACATAGTTGTGTGGTTACTTAGCCTGGGGTGCATAAGTCTAAACACATTATTCTTGGTATGTAAGTGCTCAAATGAATTAGTCCTTTTTTTTTTTTCTTTTCCAAATGGTATTTGTCTTATTTGGTGTTTTCTCTCTCCACTGCTTATGTCCTGATAATTTGTGTGAACCCTCAAATTTTTCTTGTGAAGATCCAAAGAAAACAGAATGGATAGCAGTAATCTGGCAGTGATTTTTGCTCCCAACCTCTTGCACTCTAATGAGAATGAAAAGATGTCAGCCAGTACAGAAAAAAGAATTCGCTTGCAAGTTGCTGTTGTGCAAACACTTATTGACCATGCATCGGAAATCGGTAAGGTGATAAATGTTTATCAAAATGTCTTGTTTCACATACTTGTGTACAAGTTTTCAACTTGTAAGGTAACTTTTAAAAAAATATTTCTCAACTAATTCAGGGCAAGTACCAGAATTCATCTTGGAAAAGATTCCTGCAATGTTAGATGTTGATGCCTTTCAATCTACTCCCTCACTGTGGGGCTATGAAGATGGTGAAAATGAATCTCCTAGTGAATGCAAGAAGAGGAGGCACCAAAGTGTTGGGGGTAGGTATGTTGTCTGAAAGTTTCAGCAACTAAAATCGAATTATTTTGAAACTTGATGTTTGCTGAATCTAAGCACATGCTGCTTCCACAAGCAGAAGACAGGCCTGTGAAATTTGTTGGGTTTGATTTGCAAAATCTATACAAGACCTCAATAATATTTACTGTATATTTACTTCACTTGTATTCTGATGTGTCTGTCTGCCAAGAAAGCTATTTTGCTTGTGCTCAGATTTGTGAAACCAGATTAATATTCTGGCCTTTTTTTCGAGTCCAGATCCTGCTGCAGAATCATAGGATCACAGAATAGTTAGGGTTGGAAAGGACCTTAAGATCATCTAGTTCCAATCCCCCTGCCATGGGCAGGGACACCTTGCACTAACTGGTGTCACCCAAGGCTCTGTTCAACCCAGCCTTGAATACTGCCAGGGGTGGATCATTCACAACTTCTTTGGACAAGCCATTCTAGTGCCTCAACCACCCTCACAGTAAAGAACATCTTCCTTATATCCAATCTAAACTTCCCTTGTTTAAGTTTGAACCCATTACCCCTTGTCCTACCACTGCCAGAGAGTCCCCCCCCACATCCTTATAGGCCCCCTTCAGATACTGGAGGGCTGCTATAAAGTAAAGGTGTTTTTTTTTGGTGTTTTTTTGTTTGTTTTTGTTTATTTATCTTTTTTTTTTTCTTGCTAGTTTTGAAATTATACTTGGAAACTTAGGTATTTAAGTCAGATCATGAGAAGGCAAGGATATAAATGGCATGTGTGTTTTAAATTAAGTAACTATTTTGTGTTTTGAAGCATAACTTTCAATTCAGGTGTTCAAGACCAGGTTGGACAAAGCCTTGGGTGATATGGTTTAGTGTGAGGTATCCCTGCCCATGGCAGGGGGGTTGGAACTTGGTGATCTTAAGGTCCTTTCCAACCCTAACTGTTCTATGATTCTATGATTATCTGATACTGTGTCCTCTGATATGGATGCGTTTGGTTTGGGCATCTGTTTTTTTGGTGTGGGTTTTTTGTTTTTTTTTCAGTTTAGCCATTCAGTAGTTTCTTTGTTCTGCCAAATACGGCCAATCAAATGGTATGCTCTCTGTTCTGCATTTTCTTTGAAGAAATATTATGGAACACATATTCTTGACTTCAAATCCACTGTAACACTGATCTTATATGTACTGATACAAAAGTATAAGTATGTATTCAGCTCATGTGCCTGGAATATTAAACAAGACAGCAACTGAATTTAAGGTTTCATTATTGCATATATTTAGCCAAGGTGTGGTGTGGTTGTGGTTTTTGGCTTGTGTTTTTGTTTGTTTTTGTTCTTGTTTTTTTTTCCTGTGTGTGTAATCTGCTTCTATTTTTATACTGTTAAAAACAGGGTAAATGTAAAACTTCATGCTGAGTAAAACTACTCTGCTGGGTTTAATTTTGCCTTCAAAAAATAATACCCCAAACAAAAAAAAAAAGTTCACAGAAAAGTTGTATGTTACCTTCATACTTCTGTTTGGGCCTAACTTGAAAGCTGTAAGAGCTTTTCAGCTTCAAGATGACTGTCTAGTAAAGTGTGGAAGTCACTGAGACTTTGAGGAAGACTTGAATGGGTACCTGGTAGGTTTGTCTACAAGAAATCACAAGGCATATAATTTTATAATGACCAGTAGAATTCAATTTTCTACAAGAAACTTCTGTCATCCATGCATGATTTTATTTTTTTTCACAGAAAATAGAATTTTTCAGCTACTGTGAAATGAATAAACATTTTTGTGAGAAGATTTATATTTTTCTTTACATAAAGCAAGCATTTAAACTGATTTGTTTTTTCTCTCTGAAAGAATACAAGTTAAACTTGAGTTGAAAATAGAGCAAGACAAACTTCATAATTAAATTTGATTCCTTGCTGTGTCTTGCATTTCAGATATTGTTAGTGGTGCATTGAATAAATTTAAATCTAACAGAACACCATCCACTACACCACAACAAGACAGAAGCGGTAGGTATTGGTGTATTCTTACTAAATAAAACCTATGCAGTATCTTCTGGATTTGTCAACTATTTTATTTTTTTTTTTAACTGAAGAACTGGAACTTAGTTGAAGATAACTGATTATGTTTTAAGTAGTTTAAAACTTTGAATATAGTTACATATTTATTGAGGATACTGCATTTACTGTAGTTTTTGGAGCAGCTACAGTCACTGCAGCAGCGGGTGTGTGATTCTAGGATTACAGAACTGAATTTGTGCTTTTCATCTAATGCATGCTAAGGCTTCAGTGCAGTAGTGCAGCATTTTATCATCTTTGGAATTAATTTACCAATACTGAAATTCTTTCACTTCTAATCTCTCTTAAACTTACATAAGATGACAATTATTTCTTTTTTTTCTTAATACATACTTCCTTCCCCCCCTCCCCCTCCTTATGTTATTAATGTGTGAGTTTGGATTTTCTTTTCTGGTACTCTGCAGCAAAACAACAAAATAAAACCAACCCCTAAGCTATACAGATTGCTTTGCCTCTTCAAAATGCATGCACTTTGGCTGAGCTTTTACAACAGTACTCTTTTTTTAAACTAGAGTTAAATAACAAACAAAACAACCCTCTATTTATATTTTTGTAAACTCTCACCCTTTTAAGTTGTTTTTGCAAATTTGGATTTCTTAATTTCAGTCCTTTCATCTGTGACTCCGGTGGTTCTTACTCCAAGTACCAAACGTAAACTTCCATCTGACTGCTCTCAGGGCTTGTCCAGCAAGAAGAGACGATCTTTAAAGCATAGTTTTGCTTTTGAGTTGTTACCAAGTAGCATTTTCACCAGCAGCTCAACACCAGCATCAGGTACAGTGTCTTCACTTTTCTCTTGCTGCTTGAAGAGGTTGTTTCTGGCTTTTAAAGGTACTGACTTCTGTTCTTGTTAGGCAGTCATTGATAAACTTCACTTAACAATGCTCCTTGCACGACTTCCCTGTCTTAGTCTGTGTTTATGTTCATCATAGAATCATAGAATACTTAGGGTTGGAAAGGACCTTAAGATCATCTAGTTCCAACCCCCCTGCCATGGGCAGGGACCCCTCACACTAAACCATATCACCTAAGGCCTCGTCCAGCCTGGTCTTGAACACTGCCAGGGATGGAGCATTCACAGCCTCCCTGGGCAACCTATTCCAGTGCCTCACCACCCTAACAGGAAAGAATTTCCTCCTTATACCCAATCTAAACTTCCCCTGTTTAAGTTTTAACCCGTTACCCCTTGTCTTATCACTACAGTCCCTAATGAAGACTCCCTCCCCAGCATCCCTATAGGCCCCCTTCAGATACTGGAAGGCTGCTATGAGGTCTCCACTCAGCCTTCTCTTCTCCAGGGCTTCTCTTCTCCACTGGCTGTTATGTTGCATGGGTTGACCTAAAGCAAAATCTGTTTCTTGTTTTCTGTTCTATTAATCTCTCAAATTTGCCACTGTATGTTTTTATCTTTTTCAGTCCCTCTGTACCATCTAGGTTGTACTTGCGTTTGTGTCTTAGCACACAAATCCATGAAGACTTCCTGTGCTTCCAACCTTTTTAAAGTTGTAGTCTTCTCTCTCCTAAATACTTAAATAGCAGGTCTTAGCTCTAAGTGAAATGTAATTGTTGCTGTTATAAAAGTTTTTCTTGAATCCAATCACCTCCTGTTTTCTCTAGATCCTAAAAACCCCTCAATCTATAGAGGAAAAAAAAACCAAAACCAAAACACTCGACAATGCTTTAATACCATTTCATTCTACTAGAGTGCTTCCAAGTATTCTGCAGATCCTGTTTTGTTTGGTTCCTTAATGTGGTGCCAACTGAAGTTAGAGTAAAAAGAAGTTTCTGGATTGGCTATGTTTGGTTTTGCCTGAAGATCAGGGCTTTTTTTCCTCAGTTGAGAATTGCTTTGCTTTATTAAACCACTTCATGCTCATCATGAAATTCTTGTTCCTATGGATAAGCAACTAAATCAGTAACGCTTCCCAAAGACAGAAATAATGCATCTGTTTAATTAAAAAATGCTTACTGGAATAGCAACTCTTTCAGTTGTTGTTGCTTTAACTGTTCTGGCTAGGTATGCAAAAGAAGCACACTGCAAATAATATTAAGGCTGAATTTAATTTTTCTTATTAAGCTCTTAAGTTTGAGGAACTTATCTGATGATAGCGTGGAAACTTGAGGTAGTAATATCAGTAGCATGCAATAGATTGCATTCTTCTGCTTCTATGAATGCTACAAGCAACAGCTTTGTTTAATATTAAAGAAAAGTGGAAGTCAAAGAAATTTCAAGCCAGCACTCCCCAAAACAAGCAAACAAATCTGTGCTGTTTAAAAATGTATTCCTTATTGTATTAACTTAAATCTTTTTCTGGAAAATATTTACATGATCTTAAAATAGTCACTATGGTTTTGTTCCTGTAGTTCATTTTGAAGCAAGCCCATGTGTGTGTCTTGAGTCATCACAAATCTCACTGTCTCCTTCAACTGCTGGTGAAAATCATCTGTCTAGTACAGGGAACAGAAGAAGTAAAAGACATGCAAGCAAAAAATTATACAGGTAATTTGCCTTAACTCTCAAACTAAAGATAAATTGGAAAGGTAGGTCTAGAGCCCTTGACTGATGTGTAAAATCTCAGTCTTGTTTGGTGTTCATAACATAACAAATTTTTATAGTATCTTAAAATCACCAGGTTTTCTAATGTGGCAAAATAGAGCTAAGCAAAAGATCTGGTATATTAACCTTTTGTGCCTATTAGGAAAGCTTGTCAAGAAGGCAACAGCAAAAGTAGAACTAGAGGAAATAGCCATAAATAAGTGTCAGTATTTTCATTGCTCTCCTAAAGTGTTAGTGTCACTTGTTCTACTCTGTCCTTCCAGGGCTGAATCAGGAAAGACAGGTTGTTTTTCTCCAAAGATTAGTCGAAAAGAAATGGTTCGTAGGTCATTACGCTTGAAGTTTGGTTTGGGAAAAAGCAACAGAGAAATGGTAAGTATTCTGCTTCTAACCTAGTTGTCTTGTTACTGTGCATATTTTAATCCCAAGTTTTGGGCACTGTAGTTTCAGTAGCAGGAAGGACCTGTTATCAAGGACACGAAGATTTAGGTTTAGTTTCATAGAGTGCTAACTGCTCAGCTTGTTCTGGGTTTGGCTAGGGGAGGAGACAGATTGGATAGCTGACCTGAACTGACCAAGGAACTGTTTGGTGACAGTATCATGCTCACCAATAAAACCAGGATGGGTTGAGTTTTTGCAAAGTAGCCACTACTCATGGTTTGCTGAGCATTGGTCTACGTGTCATGAGTGACTGGTTTTGTGTCACTTGTGGGTTTGGTAGTTTGTGGGGGTTTTTTGTCTGGTGGGGGTCTTTTTGGGAGGTGGTGGTGATTTTGTTTCCCCTGCACCTTTTGCCTTTCCAATTTTCTCCATCATACTGCTGGAGAGTGGAGGGAATGATCAAGTGGCTGGATGGGACCTTACCTGCTAGCTGGGATTGATCTGCCACAATTGTGATCAGTTGGTCTCAGTTTCTGAAATTCAAATATTGCAGAGCCTATGCACAGAATCACTATGTTCAGAGTGTGGTTAAGCCTGCCTTACTGCAGGTGGGTTGTTCCCCACCTAGGTCTACCGAGAATCAAGGGAAAATGAAGTACAACCAAGAAAAGTCTGCTATGGCTGATTTACATAGCCTTTTCCTTGGAGGTTCCTCTGTAAATGAGATTCCAAATTACAAGATTATATGAAAGTAATTAATGCCTTTCATTCAAGAATATTGTATCAGGATGTGCAGTTGGTAATAGATCTGAAAATATTGGAAGGCGTCTTGCAAGTCAACAAGGTTTGGAAAACAGAACCGAATGCGCAAAAAAAGATGTACTCTTCAGCCCACGTGTCAGTGAAAAATTCCCTAAGAAAGGTGAGCATCTAACAGAATGCATTAGGTGGGGGAAACTTTCTTTTTTCTAAAGCAAAAGTAACTTTATGAATGAAAGTTAGTGACCTCCGGGGAAAAATAATCAGTTTAGGACAAACTTGTGTTTCTAGTGTATTTTAGTAGTCCTCTTGTTAAGTGAGATGAGATGTGATTTCAGTTCTTAATATTACAATCTTTTTTCATATCTCTGAAACTTAAAGGAGCAATAGCATCTTTTAATTCATTGCTGCTTTGATAATTAAGGTTTTTAGCAAGAATTTTGCCTATAATCATTATGATCATGAAACAGCATTCTTAAACACTATGATATTTATTTTAAGGTTCAAAGAATGTGAGCAAGTCAGAAGAAAACTTGCTAACTCCAAAATGTCACAATAAAGTAGTTAATCGAATGTCATGGAATAGTACTACTGTTGCAGATTCTCAGGTGATCAGCAGGAATGAGGAGATTCTTCCAGGACACCCTAAAATGGGAATCAGTTCTTCAGAATCCATTTTGGTATTTGGAAAGCCACCATTAATTCCAGATGAATTCAACTCCACAGCTGCAAGCAAACAAGACAACAGCTTGCAACTTAGTGAAGAGGAAAGTAATTTGACTGCAGAAACACTGCTGAAAGTTAAGCAAGCTTTCTCTGCATCTGGAAGTAATCTTCACAATTTGAGGGGTGATACAAAGTCTTCCTTCTCAGATGCAGCAGATGAAACATTAAAGGAAACCTTGTGTGTCAGTGGGATCAGTCCAAAGAAAGAATTGTTAGCTGAAGAAGTTTCTGAACATCTAGCGAATACAAAATCCAGAGAGATGTCACACCAATTTAATCAATCTTATGCTGTTGATAAACAGCAATCAAAAAAAGATGAAATTAAACTATTGGGGAAAAGAAACTTCACAACTTCTGTTGAGATTGAACTTCAAGTCCTGAAGCCAGTTATAAAAAATGTAACAGAACTTCCTGTTCTGCAAGTACTGGCCAGGGAAGACAAGTTGGCTCTTCAGAACAGTTCATCAAAAGATGACTTAAATAATTTAGATTCCTTTGGAAGAAAAGAGGAAACAGAATTAATGCACTCACAAACAGCTGAAAACTGTGTGGTAAAATGCTGTAATGTGGAAGAAGGTACTGCTAAATTTCCTGTGGCTGGACAGCTTCCTACTTCAGAGTTGCCTAAATCGCAAACTGAAATAGGCAACCAATACTTGCAAGCTGAAAATTCTGATAAAACTTTAACTAAGCCATCAACTGTTTCTGACCATGGAAAGGTTTCTGACCACATACAATGGTTCAACAAACTTTCATTAAATAATCCGCGTTCTGCAAGCAAAACTAAACCACCTCTTAAGTTTCAACGTACTCCTGTTAGACAGTCTGTAAGAAGAATTAATTCCTTATTGGAGGCTAACAGACGATCTGTAGGCTCTCAGCTGCTTAAAGCGAGTGAGGTTGGTTCACCGCTTGTTAAGTCTTTGAGCTATGATTCTGCACTATTGTCCTGCACAGAAAAGCCCTCAGAAAATTCTGTGGCGTTGCCACTCAGGAGTGAAAGTACACATGACCAAGTTTGTGTATCTCGTAAGCAGCTAGACTTAACATCCAAATCATGTGGCAGGCTGTTAAATCCATCAGACAAGCCTGATGTTTCTGTCAGAACTGCTGGAATCCACGAACCGAAAGTGACTGTTCATTCATCAAAGTCTGTTCTAGAGGATCTAACCAATCAGAGACCAGTGAAATCCAGTTTAAAAGGTAATGCAAATATAAATATTCCAGAAAAATCTACGATTGCAAGAGGTGCTCCAGGAAAAGAAAGAGTTTGTTACAGAGGCTCTCCAAAGAATCCAATATCTAAAGTGAAACTGCTACCAGCTGCAAAACCTATAGACTTGTGAGATCAAATATGATGGTTAATTTGGCTTATTGTAACTTGGTTAACCTCTAGAAAATCTCAATTTGTATGATTAATGTTTTAGCTCTATTTGTCAGGTTTTTTCTTTTTTTTTGTTTTTATTTTTTATTTTTTTAACTGTATGAGTCAGACTTGCACAAATAACAGTTTATGTTGAGGTTTTCTTCATTTACTGAAACTTTTCCAAATATTAGTCAAGTCTACCCAACTGAAATTGACATCTAAAACAAAAATAACCTGGTTTTACAAACGTTTGTATTAGATCCCATACTTGATTATCTCAGCTTCTTAAAACATGCTGCATCTCCCAAAGTTTTTGCAGTATTTAGACTAAGTACAAAGTTGAAAAATTTCTGACATTTAAAACGAAGCTAACAGACATGAGAAAGAAAATGTCTTGATGCTTGTGTATTGGTAGTTAAATTTATCTACTGCTTAGTTTTAAGTGTATTGTAGCACTACTTTGGATCTTATACCATGTCTACTTCTTTTGAGACAGTGTATATTTATTTCTATTGGAGTAAACTGGGAGAATGTATTTTGATATATGTACACACTGGAGAATTATGGGAACACAGGCAAAATAAATGTGCAGGTCATTTAAGTGACAAATCTTAAAACTTCATCCAGCAATGTGTTCTGCAATAGGTACCAAGTATTTTCAGTTGTGAGCAGTGAAATGTTTTTATCTTAATATGGCAGGGTGGTTTTAACTTATTTTTAGAGCAGTAGAACAGTGTTAAGTAGATGTTGCAGAAGCAGGTTTAGATGCTGATAATGTTGCAAGAGATGAATGTAAGAAGCCATAGAGTTAAAAGTTGATTTGCACAAGCAAATGTTTACATCTTTTGGAATTAGAACTGTTTGTTTGTTATCGGTTGTAAAATTATTTAAGAGTAAACACTTGAAACCGTTCGTTAGCTTTCTGTATGTGTGAATTGCTTATTGGCAGAATGTAAGAGTTGAAAACACTGCATAATTTCGGTTTTAATAAAACCATTGGTGGTGTCCCTTTTCTGACCCTGTTCTTCTATAATGACTTGGAAATTTAGATTATGTTGTCATATGTGAACTGTGGACATCAAAAAGGAGTAAGTTGGAAAATACTTAGGTCAGAAGTGATTCTGTTCTGGCTCTTCATAATAGATACATGTTGGTAAGTCTCACAACTAGCAAAAGGATGGTACAACATAATTTAGCAGGAGTAGGCTTCTAAGCTTCTTGTGATATGTTAATGAAAGGAATAGTTCTGCTTGCTTGCTTTCTATTCTCTGCCTCCTTCCCCACATACCCCCAACTTCCTAGCCAGATCAGTTCAGCTCAGTGATCTGATAGAAACCTCCTGCCCCCATCAGCCTAGTTGAGCCTGCCTCCTTTAGTTACTAGATTATTGTCCAGATCTAATACCAGAGAAGCAGTCATGAGAGGGTCTTAACAAGGTTGTTTGATGTTGTGGTTAAGTATTGGAAGCTCCAGTTTAATGAAATAAGGAGCCAATGTTAATAGTCACCACCATCAAAAGAGGCAGCTGCTTCTTGCCATTGTCAGGAACATGCTCCTACCCTCTGCCTTTGACTGGCTGTAGGCACCAGAGCACCAGATTTTGTATTATATCACTGAGGTAAATAAGGAGGTCCCTATTGCTTAATCCTGTAAACTGCAGATGTAAGAGCAAAATGAGACAGTAATCTACATTTGAATGTGTAGTTTGTGGATTTGTTCTCGTTTATGGGGTATAAATCTCAACATTTCTGTAGTTATCCTAAAATGTGTCACATTCATGTCAGTAGCAGTGAAGATGTGACATAAAATAGCTTTTAGAAATTACTGTTTTGCCATGTGCTATTAAATGACAGACCCCATTTAGCAAGTTCCTTTTATAGTTGCCTTTTTATCAGCCTGTGCTATGGGTGGTACACACACGTGCTTAACCTGGAGTCCTCTGCTGCAAGCGCTTAGCGATGGCTGCCGTATTGTTACCTGGCATACCTGTGGTTAGGTAAAGCATCATTCTGCAAGTAGACCATTAATCATATTATTCTCGGGAGAGAAATCACAGCAGGAATACGAACAGTCACGGGGTAATGCCTTATTCCTGTAACCGTCAATCCATCAACACCCTTCAGTTTATTTTTAGACTATTGTGTTTAGCTGAAAGGGGAGATCGCCAAGATCCCACCGAGCTTTGCGTCATCTCCTGGCTGGACAGATCCATGCAGCAAGCACACGGCCGGGCAGGTGCACACCTGCTGCCGGCCTTCTGGCACCGGGGGAACGTGGACGTGGGGCAGCGGCTGCGCACGGAGGATGCGCGGCTGCGGAGTCGCCGCACACGCAACGTAGCGCCAGGAGGGGGAGGTGAGCGCGGCGCTCCCGGAGCCGCTGGGGGCGGCAGGGACCAGGGCGGAGCGGGGCTGCCGGGGGGGGGGGGCCTCTGCGGCGGCTGAGCCACCCTGGGTACTGGGGGAAGGGAAGGGAAGGATACAGAGCCCAGCTTTCCACGGACGCAGCTCGGAGGTGCAGGGTGTGGGGGCAACGGAGCGGCAGCCCTGCTCGGGTGCGTGTTAACGGGGGATGTTTTGTAGAAAGCAGGCTTTTCCCCATCTACATCAGAAAGAGGCGGCTCGACTCCCGTGCAGGGCTCTGCGGCACAGGCGGATAGGGCGCGATGGGCGATGTGGGGTGTGCTGTGCTGCGCTCTGGTGGAGCCGTGCACTGGCGTATTGGGAGTATTTCCAGCCTTGGCTCTTTCAGCCATTTTTGTTTCGAAGACGTTTTCAGGTGCGTTACGTGGGGTGGCGGGAGCAGTGGAGCATCTTTAAACGTCTGGCGTGCAGATATCGGGCAGCTGTGTGTTTTTTAAGGAAGGCAAGGGGGACCGCAAGGATTTTTGTTTATTCAAGAGATTGGAAGTGATGCATTTCAGTTATTCTCTGATGCGAGGGGAAACGGAGTTTTAAGAAACAAGCGTTCTGGTTAAAATTCAGCTTCTCAAAGAGCATAGTAAGTGGTGCTTGATATATATATATATATGTTTGTTTTTTTTTTCTTTGCCCAAATAAACTATACTGCGCAGCCATTTAGTGAAAGAACAAAAATGAAAGCTATTTGCTGCAGGCGGGGAAGATGATGCATATGAAGCAGACAGCCCCTTGTCTTAAGGTACCAATAAAACATAATCCAGATTGTTCAGCAGTTTCGAGTGATTAATTTTTCAGAGCTTGGAAAACACAGTTCCAGGATGAAGAGTTTTTTGCTTTTAGCTCAGACTTTATAAAACAGAATAAACGGGAGGGGACATGTGTGGTTAAATAAAACAGTGGACCCATTTTGTTTGCCGTGACTGTAAATGAATGCTGTGGGCAAGCACAAATCAGAAAATCTGTTTCTGCGGTTTGCTACTGTTTTTTTTGTTTTTTTTTTTTTTTAGAAGAGAAGAACCCATCCACCCTGCTAGCCCTGCTCCTCCTCCGGTTTTCCACTGGCTAGATTTTCAGCTGCCCCTAGAAGCTGTGGTAGTAGACTGTGCGGTAGTATACATTTGTGTATGGTAGTAAGAGCAGAGGTTATTTCCAGCATGCGTACTGGACTTTTTTCCCCACTATCATTTATAATCAAATTCCTTTCTTTTTCACAGGATAAAAGTGGCTGCCAGAATGACACCTGCCTTGCTTTGTAACATGGTATTTCTGCTGGCATTTGGATTGGCTTCAGCTTTTAGCCACAGCCCTAGGACTCCTGACAGGGTTTCTGAAGCAGATATCCAGAGGCTCCTCCATGGTGTTATGGAGCAACTGGGCATTGCCAGACCCCGGGTAGAATATCCAGCACACCAGGCTATGAATCTGGTTGGTCCACAGAGCATTGAAGGTAGGTAATTTCTGCTTTGAGTTATGACTAATTTAATAATATTTTTTTAGCAATAATTGCTGGTTTGCATATAGATGCAAAATATCCTGAGCTTAAAACCATGGACTTTTCCACCATTTTGTTGTGCGATCTTTATTTTAAAATCATCATCCATCTTTTACCTTCCATAATGTAATGATTTCGGCAGAAGAAGTGGTGTATTTTTTTAATGTACAGGCTTTGTAGAGAAATTCTACTGTTTTAGAAGCATTTGCTCTCTAGTACCTCAAAACAGTGGGTTTGCTAAACTTCTGCAGCAATGTGTATACTGGCTAATAATTCGGTGTGCAAGTCCTTAAAAAAATATACAAGATAATAGAAGGGAAAACTAAGGGGGAAGGGAAGAAAGAAGTTTAACAATATTTGGAATATGTCAAGGCAAAATAGAGTTTTCATCCCAAATACCATCATGGCAAAGTTATAAATCACTAGCTACTCTTCTGAGGTGCTGCCTTCATTGGAAATTTTTACCTGAAACTAGTGGAAAGTAAAATTGGGTGTGAAATTCCTGTTATGAGCAATTCTAAGCTGCTAGGAGGGTTGACTTCCAGCCATTTATTGGACTCTAGGTTGCAGTGACCAAAGCAGACAGTTTAAAACCTGGTTCATCCCTTGCCAGCATCTTCATAATCAACCCATTGCCTGTTCTGGAGTACATCTGTTTCTGATTTTGACCAGTTATTTAATCTCAGCGTTAAAAAACCTTTATCAATCAGAGTTTAATAATTTTAGTGTGTTCCTACAGAAAACTGGTTTAGTTAACAAAATGTTTTTCATCAGAAATTGCCCCAGCAGAGTTGACCTGGTAGTGTTGATAGTTGCAGGTAACAACAGCTTCAGCCAAGCCAGGACTCCAGAAGTACCACTGATTTTGAAAAGGCCAAGATTTCACCTGTATATGTACACTTGCAAACAAGGTGCTGCTGGGAAAAATTAATTCTTCTTGCTTTGGAATTTGGAGACATAATATAGACAAGTTTATACTAGCAGCCTGGTTATAATAAAATGTTTGCAAATCTAAGTGATTGTTATAATAAACTTTTCCAGCTGAGTAAGATCTTAATTTCATATATCAAAAAATACTATTGCTGTTAGTTCATAAGCATATTTCTTAATTTGCCCATTTTCCATCTCAGCTATTTATGTCTTTTCTGATGTTAATCATATTTTGACTTTAAAATGCTAAAAACCACATGATGGATAACTTGCAAAGAATGATACATGGTTATTCTGCCCCGGTCCCACAGAAAAATAAAAACATGCTTAGGGCTGCCTTGGCTGTAGTAAGTGAAGTCACAAACTTGCTCTGTACCAAAGACAACTGAAAGATAAACACTTTTCATGTGTTCTGTTTCCTAAGTGACCAGATTTCTTATTGATAGATAGAAAAAGTATGGCTCGTTAATTGAAAGAAGTTGCTGCATTTTCTTGTGTTGAAATCCAGAAATACATGTTTGTTTGTTTGTTTTTATTTTTCCTTCCCTTTGCATTTGTCAATTTACCTGTTACCTCAGGTCAAGCTGCTGAAATAGGAGTAGAGTCTAGAAAATGCCTGATAAAGAGTTTAATCCACCAAGAAATTCCAGTGTAGTTCAAGCTGTGTGTAACCCACGGGGAGGTCGGAAGTCCAGAGGAGTGTGAGTGGTGTGGCTTTCCCCTCTCTTGGTGGCAACGAGAGCTGCCTGGTGAGGACAGAGCCCGTAGGGAAGTGCAGCAGCAGCCTGAGCTCCTCTCCCTTGCCAGGGCTCTGTTAGCTGTCTGGAAGCAGTTCACGGGGTAAATATGTCACAAAAATGGGAGTTTGCTGGCTGATTCCCTGCACTTGGGTATCGCAGCCAGCAGATAGTGCATGGCATGTAAGCATGCAGAAGCCAAACAGATCCTTCGTGATGAGTGTCAAGTGAGGATGTTTTTAACACCCGAGGTGGTATCTTAGAGGCAGCTGGTTTTTGCTGTCCAGTTAATAGATTTTCTTTCTTCACATCCTGATTCCTAAAATAAACCCATGTTAACTACTTTAATTTCTCTGATATTAACTCTCCTTGTTAATTTGTCTTTTCAGAAAACTATTGTAGAGTAACTTAGCGCTACTTACAAAAAGAGCAGAAAAAATAGAAAAGC
This sequence comes from Pezoporus occidentalis, assembly GCF_034315485.1. Classification (NCBI taxonomy): domain Eukaryota; kingdom Metazoa; phylum Chordata; class Aves; order Psittaciformes; family Psittacidae; genus Pezoporus; species Pezoporus occidentalis. Next base: position 5,332,627 of record NW_026913964.1, on the reverse strand, counting down.
AAATGAATTTTTGTTGAGTAGCTGTGTTTCTGTAGTTACTCTTTAGTCGTTTACTCACTAAAATACTGTACAAGCACCACTGGGCTACATTCAGATTTTCTATAAACACGAAGGAGACTGTATCTGTGTCAATAGAGGACAAAGGAATAGCATAAGGAAATAGCTTCAACATTTCAAAAATATACAAGTTATTTTTTCTGCCTGTCAGGGGGTTTATTGAGTTAGAGAGCACATGTTTTTTGGTTTTCTTCCCTTGCATGCTTGTAAGTTTATTTCAATATTTAAAGGGTTTTCTTGGGAGGAGGGGCGAAGGAATATATGTGTAATGCGGCTTTCAGGACTATTAAGCCAAGCTTGGGAGAACAGTGAAACCTCACTTAAACGCATGGGGGCACCTTTAGCTCAGCTTGGGCAGTTCATAGCAATTCACTTGTTAATGGGAAATGTGGTCTTATTTTCTTCTTGCAAATATGATCTCCTTACATTCTCATTGTCTTCTGTACAATTCAGTACAACGGAAAACCTCTTGGGTGGCTTGTTTGTTTTGTTTTTATTTCTTAAAAATACTTCAAACAAGATGATGGTTGATGAAAGTGCTGGCATGACAGCCCAGAGCTGCAAAAGAGCTGTAATGCTGTCAGCCTCGGTGACAACATTAAATGATGTGTCTTAAATCCTAATTGTTTGTAGGAATGAGAAAATAATTATGCCTCTTTGGGATGCTTTTGACTTTCCTTCAGACCCTGCTTATAGCTGCTGAGAAAAGGCTAAGGTTTATTTGATTATTTTGAAAGGAAATACATACCCGATTATTGATTTAGAAGAAGTTAGTTACTGTTTGCCTGATTGAGACTGTTAAAGTCAAAAGAGGCTGAAACATTATGCTAATATTTCTTCTAACAACTGGTAGTTAATGACTTGTCAGCACAGACTGTACAAATAGCGCTTTGCATGAAAGTTTTACTCCCTGTAAAATTATGCAATTACTCATGTGTGTTAATGTCTATTTTGTTTCCATTTTCCTAATAAGAAAACTAAGTGCCGGGTTACTTTGCTGTCTGGCCTGTAACATACTTACAGAACTGCTACTTGTTTCCTGCAAGAACAGTAAAATCTTATTAGAAAGTTGCCAAAACTTTGCTTATGAATGTACCCAGTGAAAGTGGTACAGAAATTATGTTTGCACTCCATTGCTTTTGGGCTAGAGTGTGCTGTGCTTATGCCTGAATATATTTGGACTTCACTGGGTGACTAGAAGTAATAAGCATTGACACATGGGAGTATAATGTTTGGGGTCGGCAAGTATGGCAATGTGATGGCTGCATCCTCTTTGCTCTAGTTTACATCTGCTGTGCCAGCATCTAGGGTAGCAGTGATGGAGTCCCTGGGCTGGCAACTTGCCATAGGGCTGGGCAGACCTTCTGCTGCTTCAGGGCCACTTTGTCATGTCAATTTAGTGCAGAGAGACCACACGATCATTTGGGGTTTGGATTACTGCACCTGTTTTATAGAGAAAGTCTTGTTGTACTTAGGATGTAAATTAACATGCACATTGGGACTGCTTTTGCTGAAGCACGTGTGATCTCAGTCTAATGCTGCATTACAGGCCTGACATTTAACAAACAAAATCATACCACAATATCACTCTACTAGTCTCTGCTTTCAGTTGTGGGGGGTGTGTTTGGTTGGTTGGTTGGTTTTTGGGTTTGTTTTTTTTTTTATTTTGCAAATTACTGAAATAGCCCAGAAAATATTATTTCAGAATTTAATAGAACATCTCAAATTTGTAACATAAAATGAGAATGGTAAAGCCTCACTTTTCATCCATTAATACGGTAGACATCTGGATTTGTATGGGTCTGACTAAGAATCCCTATTGTTTTCTTTGTATTTTATTCCCCAAACTGTAATGTCAAATGTAACCAGAATTTGAGTACCAGGCAGTGGTACATGTCATAAGAGAGGTGACTTCAAATGATAACCCCTGAATTTAAAAATTGGTGACACTGCCAAACAACTGTGGTGGTTTACAGTGAGTTTTCTTTATCTAAGTGGTATGGCACAGCTCTGTGAAGAAAATATGAAATGATTATACCTGTAACTCCAAAACCAGGAAAATAATGACTCAGTATGCCTTTGTTTGTTCTTTAACAAAGAGAAGCGATTGAAAATTTGGCCCGTAATGCTTCCATTTGAATGTATAAACCATGACAAGCAGTGAATAATAAGAAAGCAAAATGGGTGTTTGTATTGCCATGTGGAGGTGGTATCATGTTACCTCGAGGTGTTTGACAGCTTTCCCTCTTGAGGAGCAAGGGCAAGATCCAGTGGAGGCAGTGGTCGTTACCGCTGTGATCTCTGCCACTTCTCAGTTTCAGGAACTGCCTTCCTCAATGCCCTGGTGCTTCAGCAGGTGCGTAGACACTGCTCTTGTCTCCTTGGTGTGTCTGGGGAGAGGCAGGGAAATTTCTCCAAACTAATGTGCTTGTCAGAGAAGTCAGTCAATGGCACGTGCAAGAAGAAAAGTGCATTAAACCCTCTTTCTGTCCAGATCTGTTATTTGCATGTGGTTCTGACTTGGGGGACTTATCTTTAAGGATGCCATCAAAGGTGAAAGCCATTTGAGATGGAACCCTTACAGGGAAGAAAGGTGGCCGATCTGTAGGGATTTAGAATTAAGTAGGTTATCTTACTTACAGGTAGCTAACCAATTAGAATGGGATTTGTAGCATTTTTAATTTATTTTTTACATGTTACTAGAGGGAAATAATTCAGTAAGAGAGGTAAGAAACCTGAGGAGAGGAGGGAATATGATAGCTTCTGTATTGTCTCATGCTTTCTAGTACTTCTGTTTTCTAGTGTTAGCAGATGCTATGTAGAAATTTAAAATGAAACTGTAAAATTTTATCTAGCAATGGAATATGGTCCATAAGAATTTAAAAATCTGCCACTGAATATTGGGCAAATTATGATGAGCTCTTGATTTTTTTCCCTGCTTGTCTTTCATATGCATAAAATAATCCTTAGTTAGGATTTGTACCTTTTTCTAACTGTTCTCAAAATTATGTACATTTCCCCTGCTTCCATCTGAATTTTAAATACAGTAAGAGAAGTTTTGAAAATTTATTTGGTTCTATGGAAAGATATTTTGGAAGTCTAGACAAAGAAGAGATTCTTGCTTTTCTTGATTGTGGTGTCGTGTGCAGGAGATAGGATCTCTGGCATGCTCCCAAGGTTTCCAGAGCTATTCTCTCTGTGCTTCCTGTCGTGCGTGCTTTCAGCAGTGTCCTCTCAGCTGCTGCAAGGATGAATGAGAAGAGGAATGTTCTCAGCCACTGAACAGAAGGGAGGAAGAAGCTGGTTTCTCCCCTTGGGATGCTGTAGTACCGCAGGTTAGCTGGCCCAAGTACCTCTTGCACCACCTAAGAGTAGCATTGGTCTTACCTGGCGGAGCTCTTCATCTCACCATTCTCTTGCGTCTTCATCATGTGGCAACGTTTTTGTTCAAGTGCAAAAGAAACCACATCTTGACTCTGCTTTTGGGGTTGTGAGGTTATACCAACTCACCAAAGCAGAGACTTGGGAGCTTTGTAGCCCAACACTCGGATTGTTCATAGTGAGGCTGCCTGGGGTAGTCCATCCTGGTGGCAGCTGTCAGACAGGCATGCAAAGCTTTTAAACACTTCTGTTGAAGAGCCAGCTGGGACTTTGAGCCGTCTGCATGGGAAATAGAGCTGAATGAATATGAGTGGGGAAATGACCAGGAAAACTGTGAAGTTCAGTGGAGTGGTAGATAGAAGACACGATCCAATTCCTCACAATTCTGGTGCCCCCATGCTTCATGTTATAGGTGCAAAAGGAGCATTTTTCTTTAACTGTGAGTTTGCTGACATTGACAGAGCATCTGGACTCCTCAAGTAGCCGGTGTCAATAACAGTGAATAAAGTCCTCCGGTCTTTCATTGGCACACTTACATTTATGGGACTGAAATAGTGTCCCATCCCATGTGGGATAAAGTAGGTCACCTGCTTCCTTTTGTTGCCTGGTTCCATACAGCCATGCACTGCACACGTGGTCATTAGAAAGCTAATGTTATGGCAGCTACCATAACACACCATGTGTGTGCTTGACTCGCTTCCCCTTGACTCTGCTGATGCATGGCAGCTGGAAGTCAGCATGGTAGAGGGGGCCTATTGCTGCGTGCTGCACGTTGCACTGTGTCTGTAAAAAGTAAGCTTATCCATGCAGTGAAGTGCAAAAGCTTTCTGCTCAGACTGAAGGGCAAACTAATATAGTCCCTGAGAGGGCTGCTCAACCAAGGAAGGCTGAAGAGATTGGTTTTGCTCTGTCAGGAAAACAGTGAGCTGCTGGATCTTTTTTTGTGTGTGCAATTTGAATAATGAATAATAATGGTATATAAGCTAATGTTATAAATTTGTTGTGAGAGAGGCATAGGCATTACTTTGTGATTTCACAAAAAAGCATTTAGTATCTTACGTATTTGTACTGTTTGTAATTAAAATATGGGATAGAATGGAATTACTCACTGAAAACAAGGTCAGTAATTGTATGATGTGTGTGCTTAAGGCTTTAGAAAACAAAACACATTGAAAAGAATTTGTCCTTCTGCAGAGAAAAAAGAAAATTAATCTTTAAGAAACTGTGTCATTAAGAAGACAAGCTGACTCTGGAATCTGGGATGCTTGAGTATGTATAGCTGTAGTTTTCTTGGGTTTCCTGAGGCATGATCTTGAAAGGTTAAGGAAGTTGGCTAGGTTTGCATTTTTCCATACTTGGTTCTCCTGTGCTCTTTCTCCTTTCCTACTGTCTTATTTGGGTGGAATAGAGAAAAGTGATAATTTTGTGGAATAGAGAAAAAGTGGAATAGAGAATCTCTATTCCTTTTGTGGAATAGAGAAAAGTGATAATTCATGATTTTTTCAGTGCCTCTTATTTCTTAATCTTAATCCATCTCAGCAACCAGGATAGGACTCCAGGATGAAGCTAGCTGAAGACGCATGGGAGAAATCACATTTGGACTGTAAAGCTTTTAGTGATATAAGGTAAATCATAGAATCATAGAACAGTTGGAAACAACCTTGAGATCATCTCGTTCCAACCCCCCTGCCATGGGCAGGGACGCCTCACACTAGAGCATGTTGCCCAAGGCTCCTTCCAGCCTGACCTTGAACACTGCCAGGGATGGAGTGTTTACCACTTCTTTGGGCAACTCACCACCCTCACAGTAAAGAACTTTTTCCTTGTATTGTCCAATGAAATGCAAATGTATTTTTTGCAGTGATAAGAACTAAGAGTCTGGGTTAACAAAAGGTTTTGCAAAGCAGCAAAGGTGGTATTGCTTCTCTGATTAATATCTATTTACTCCCTCAAGAATCTTACACAAATAGGATAAGGTATACCAGGCTTCGCTTGCAGCTCGTATTTGCTTAGAGTTTGTATAGCTCAAGATCATAAGAAGTGCAGATCTTACTTGGGGGGAGTGTTCCTCTGTGCGTCTGAAAAGGGCTTAGACACCTTAAGAATCCACTTCATTATGTTTAAGAGCAAAAATATGAAAACTAGGGCATCTAGCATGACTATGTATAAAGGAGCTTTAATTTGAGATCTGGGATTTATTTACTCACAACATATGCACATACTCCATTCTACTTTGTATCTCCTAGCCATCATTGGCCAAACCACCTCTTTTCTGAATTTCTCCTATCTACACCATGATGTGGGAAACGGTTCCAATCAGACTGAAAGGCAGATTTGTCTTATTATTTGTCTTTACATGTTCTGCACTAATTTCACACTCTGAAAATCTATTTTCACTGACTTTCTTAAAATTACTCTTCTTGTGGGGCAGCATTACCTGTTTGTATTTGATGTGGAGGATTGCTTCTGAGAGCAGATTTGTGTCAGTTGTTCTTTATGCTACCAGTAGATGGGTAGCAGCAACTAGAATTTCAGTGGACTAACAGCATTTCCATTGGATGTGTTTGATCAGGGGAATGTTCAATACTGGCAGGGAACTAGTTGCTCTTTGTGTTTTCTTTCTCTCTCTCCCCCCCTTTTCTCCAAAACCATTCGCCATATTGTCCTCCCACCCATAGAAACAGTCTTGATTCTACAAGGAAATGAGCTAAAATATGAGCACTTTAAATTTTTAGTCATTCCAGGTATCTCTAATTGAGGTGATAACAGCAATTAGTTAGATGATTTTCTAGAATTATAGGAAAGGGGAGGGGTGCATTGTTCCATTTTTGTTTTCCACTCTGCAGCAGTTCAAGACCAGTGCCTGAAGATGGTTAAATGTACTTGGTGCATATATTTTAAATGAAATCCAAATCTTACTTATGACAGTACTGATTTCAGTCCAAACGGCTTAAACTTCTAGTTTATCCTGTAGAGATGTAAAATCACTACATTCTCACACAGAAATCCCACACGTGAAAGGGAGCTGATTGGTTTGGAGGATTTTTTGCCAAAATGTAGCACACAAAAGCCAGTTCATAGAAGAAGTAAGGAGAGATGGGGAAAAAATAGATTTATCTATTCATCCTTTCTCAGTACAGGCATGTTCTCTGTACTGTTCTGTATTTTTGCCAGTCCAGTTTCAAATACTTTAACAATGGTGTCTCTCATGCTTCCCTTGGATAGCAAATTACAAGAAGTTCCTTAGTCATCTTTTTCTTTCAGTCTCTGACAGGATGTTCAAGAGAACCACTTTGTGCCATATTTGTAGCTGTACATGTTTGTATCACAGTATTTTGACCTGGTAGCTGCAGCGTATTTAATCCTAGTATGTTTCTTCAAATCAGTAACATTACCATACCAAAACTAATATGGCTTGTGAATTACTGTACACAATATCCCTATCTGGTATATTCGTAGCATTTTTTTTCTATTATTGCAGTCTTTACTGAGTGCACTATTTATCAGATTTTATAAGGAATGGGCTTTGCAAATGCCATCACTTGAGTATAATGCTATTACTTGAGTGATTTTACTAAAGTGTGCTAAATTATGGCACCAGAGCAGGTGCTATTGTCTATACTCTTGGAAAGAAAGGAAAAACCCTTAAATGATCCTGGACATTTATACCTAAAGGAAACAATCCTTTATATTAAAATAAAAAGATTGTTTTGTGCTCAGTCAAGGGAATTCTTGGCAGTCAGTTTAAACTTAGATGTATATATAGCACACTGGAGCCTGCTAAGTACCTCTGTTTTCTTTATGGATGGAGCTTTGGTGCCAAGAGGTCTGCACCACATGCAAGCATAGATATGCTTCTATCTGATGGATTGTCCTATAGTGAACCACATTGTATACAGGATGTTCAAACACGTATTGATTATGTGGTTCTATAGTTTACAGCACAATCATAACCTGATGCTTTTAAGTACGTATATGCAATCAATCTTCATGTGAAGGGGCTCAGTACAAAGGAAATATTTTATGGTATACATTAGATGTTAGATTAAATGACATTAGATTAAATGTATGTTATACATTTTTTAGCCTCATCCCCATAGTGTTATTGTGAATCTACGCAGTTCTTACAAGCACCATCTTTGTGTTGACTATGGACTGTAAATACATAGTACAGTTCATAGTGTGTATAACGCTATTGTGGTTTTAGTACCAGGTCTCATGATCAGCTACAAGGGAAAAACTGCATGTGACAGAGATGCAAATTTTTTTATAGGGCTACTTTTATGTTTGTTACATATCTATGAAACTTTCCTTCAACATTGCATTACAAAATAAGAAATGTGTACTTGAGGGGGAAAATTAGCATGCTGATTAGGTTTTAGTCCATTGTGCAAATAAAATTGAAACATATGTTTATAGACTATCTTTCTTCTGGTACTTTGATGTCAGCTTCCAACTGATTATATACAAAATTTAGATGATTTCATTCACCTGCTACTTCTAAACATAGAAATGAGTACAGAATTTCTCAAAACTGCCTTATGTTAGCAATTTTGAAAGGGGTTATGTTATCTTACAGTGCCTAGCTGTATAAAAGATGCTTTAGACTGGTAGTATTTATTGTAAGTTGGAACAGGAGTACTTGAATGCTTCTTCTGGAGCAGCTTTCATGTTCAGAATCTTTATTCCAATCTTCTGGACCTATGAAAATTATAGAAATGTAAATAAGACTATTTGGTGATAATATGGTGATCATCCTATTTACCCAAACAGTTGTGTCTGTGTTCACTCTTAAACTCCCACTTTTCAATCATTCAAATTCCTTTTCCTCTCATTCATTTTTTGTGAAATTTATATGTTGACTGTATGTTGTTATCCCTCATTATATAAGGTTTTTAAAAAATGTTGCTGTCACACAGCCATTTCAGAACTCAATAACTATATTAGCTATTTCTGCAACGTGTGTGGTGGCTGTCTTATGGCAGAGGAAAAGAGCATGCTTGAAATGAAGTTTTTATTTGACTGGAATTCAAAAGAATACTGTACAATAGTATTTGCAAAACTCCGCAAGCAGCTGGGTCTTAGCCTGTCGATGCATTTGGCCAGTAATTCGTGCAGAAAAGATCTGCAGCAGATAAATATTTGTAGAGAGACATATAAAGAGAATGGCCTGAGTTTGGTTCCCAAACCTTTAGTGGAAGACCCTGCTTATCAAAGGCAAGGCGCCCAAGCTGAGATGTGTGGAAGAAGGCTGTTGCACACCACCTCCATGTGTGTTTGCCCAAGAACAGGAAGCCCATCACCCATTGTGTCCTCCACCACCGAGTTATAAAACCTGCACATAGTTTTATAATAACACATATAGTGATATGTAATGTTATTACATGCCTGCTGTTGTCGTAATCCTGCAGTGATGGTGCTTCATGCAAGTATATGCAGGCAAATACAAAAGCCTGCATCTAGGCCTGATCTGTTAAGTAAAAGTATAAAATTCACTGCATGTGATGTTTCATACCATAATGACCACTGTGTAAGTATACCTGCACAAGAATTCTAATCAGCAATATGGACTCTTACTCACTTTTCACCATTACTGCAGGAAACTGAAATTGGTGTTTAAGAAATAGTTTGATTTAGAAATAATTTTTGTAGTTTATACAAGCAAATTCGATATACCTTGGGTCCCCCACATGACTTCATTGATGTATTTCTAGGCTGTGCAAATGGCCATTATTTTTCTAGTGTCGTTAACTGTCTTTTTGCCATGGTGCTGTCTTGCCATATCTTCTTCAGTTATTAGTTGCTACAATGAACAGTAAAGGTATTGGTGACTGAAGATGACTGTGCTGTAAATCTGTTAAGTTCTGTTACTGTCTCATGTTTCTTTTTCTTTGCATTTTCTTACCTGTAACATAAATAGTTATGGAAGAAACATAACCCTAAGATTAATGATAACTGGCTGATTTTGTTTCCTAGTTTCATTTTTCATTACCGAAGTTATCCAATTTAGTTCACAGATTTATGTTTCTAAAAGAGATGTTTGAAATCTAAACTTGGATCTGTCTCTATAACAATTGTACATGTATTTTAAAGTTTGGATTACTTGAAGCTATGAAAGCACTTACACTTTTAATCTTGTAAGAAGACTGTGTGTGTATGTCATCTTTGCTAGGTGGTGCGCATGAGGGTCTCCAGCACTTGGGTCCTTATGGCAATATCCCAAACATTGTAGCTGAGCTGACAGGAGATAATGTACCGAAGGATTTCAGTGAAGACCAAGGATATCCTGACCCTCCAAATCCCTGCCCTACTGGAAAAACAGGTAATTCTGCTGTGGCCTTCTCACCGTACCTCTTTCAGTCTTTTGGCACTGTACTAAGTAGTACAACAGTTGATCAGCAGTGGGTGTTTTCTTCCGTTCTCAAGGAGCAGAACTGTTGATGAATCCAGGTGTTTTAGATAAGCTTTTTTTTTTTTTTTGTTAATATGTGCACCTTCTGTATTGCTGTATGAGTGCTAGAGAAGGTCAGGTGGAAGAAATCATCTTGGAGTAGAAGATAGTGAGATTTACTATAGTGTTTTGTTCCTGAGGGAGTTCATTTTTAGGCTGGCCCCTGAAAAAAGTTATCATTCTGTACAGATGAGATTTACCCTTATTTTAGAGACTTTCCTTGTGCCAAGAGGAATGAAACTGTCTGCCCTGATCTCCAATCCAGAGCATAAGTCAATATTTAAGATACTTTGGCTCCAGTCCATGTGGCTTTATAGCTCACTGAGGGTGCATCTGCGCCAAGAAACAGAACGACGTGGACATACTCCAGCGCACTGCACATAGGGTCACTCTGGCAGAGGAGCAGTGCAGCCTTGGAGTGCGGAGCAGTATCGTACCGGAGATAACCAGTGCATCCCTCAGCTTGCAGCTGTGCATACTCCAAGCCATGCTTGGGTGGCTTGTGTTGAAGGATGTCGAAAGCAGCACTGCATGTGCGTGATAAAGGCATATCCTAAGGGAATTGATCTTTTCCCTGTTACTTGAGCCAAGGAATGACTTCCAGTTCTGAAAGTAGTAGTAAAATACCCATTGGCTGCCTTGGGAGCTGGAACTAGGAATGAGCACTCTATTTTTCTCATTTTTTTCATTCGTGAGCTAAGAGATCCTTTAAAAATCTTTTCTGTTTAGTCTTCTTTTATGTTATTAGGATAATGCAAACCAGTTGTCTGTATTCTTATTTAAAAAAGTTCTAAGTAGCTTAGAATTGATAAAAAAAAAGACATGAAAAGTTTTGCAAACAGTGTTTTTATATTTCATTCAAAAATATGACAAGATTTTGAATAGTCCTCCCTTACTGTTTTCTATTACAGCCCATTTGGTGATGATGCCTGCATCTCTTCTGAAATATCTAATCTTCCATTTTGTTCAATATAGCTGTTGCCTGACAGGTGGCAAATGATGGGTTTAAGTTTTCTCACACACATAACATACAGAGACTTTCTAAGTAAGTTCTGTGCTTGCCCATTAGACTTGTTAGTGATCAGATAAATAAATTTAAAACCTGACATCCAGAGAAACGTATTTGAAAATCCCTTCAATTTTTCTTTCTTAGGTGAAATAAAAGTTATTAGCTATTAGCTACGCTAATACAGTCAGATCTGAACACAGGGGGAATTCACAGGGAAGAGCTGCCTGCTAGGATAAATGGCTCTGTCGTAGGTACTCTGGGAGTAAAGATAGTATCTACTAGGATTAGAGTAAAATGTTTTTCAGAGCCTTAAATGGAAATTCAAGTGGTGACTGTATTATGCATACAAATTACCAGAGGCCTTCCTCAATCAGGTCTGTGGATTTGCTTAATGGAAAACAATTTTTCCAGTCACTGTCTACATATGCACATTCCACAGCAGGAATACGTAAGCCTGGAGCACTTGAGCTTGAAGACTTTTGAATTAGCAGTCACAGAAGACACACATGTCCAGCTGCCCTTTGTGTTTTCTACCAAAAAGACACAGATGCTCTGAGAAAATCTGCCACATTTCTGTTGTCACCTGCTTCTCTCTTGCAATGACCTTGTCCTTGCTGAGACTGAAATATTTTTTAAGTGCTTGTGACCAAGTTTAATGGTTTCTGAGTTGTTTAACCACTGTGGTTAGGTTTCCCCTGTTTCCTATTGGAAATTTTTTTCCTCCTGTTTTAAGGAGAAAGGAGAGAAAGCAGGATCTCTTGCACTTAGAATAACCTCCTCAGGTCATTAAATCAACTCATTTTTAAGTCAAGTCTACTGTTTCCCACATCTAAGGGAAAAAAGATAATCCATCTGCAGATCTTTTTACATGATGATCACACAAGTACGGAAAAGAAAGTTCACAGGTGTCCCCTCCAGAGTGCCTGCGTTCTGGCAGATGTAGCTGTTTGGATGCCCAGCGTCATGCTCCATGGTAGGATCTCCTTGGGGGTATGTCTGAGAAGAACTAGGACTGCAAGCTCCCCATGTTGACAAAGCAGAGGGAGGTCCACAAGCAGACTGTATCCAAAAAGCTACTCTGGCCTCAAGTCACTGAATCTTTGTTTAATCCAAAGATGACTTTTTTTTGGTTAAAAAATTTTTAAAGGGCATTGGCCTTGAAGTGACACTGTCTGCAAAACCATCCACTGTGATTAAAGGAGGTTTCTGGACCCATCAGATACTTACAAATCTGCAGAAGAGTCTTCAGCATAAAACTTCTGCCACATTGCATTTCTATGAGCTTTTATGATGCATAAATGATTTTCAGCCATTTTGAACAAAGTAGCAAACCAGAAATGGAATTCATGAAGAGCTGCTCAGTGAAGGAAATTCTGTTTTGCTCACAGCATTGTTTTACCATGAGCTTCAAAAGTATTGCCTAAACAATTTCTAAAGCTTCCTTTAGGCATTTAAAAATGAAAAGAGGATCCAATCCTTTCTGAATCAGAATAACATGCAGTTCTATGTAAAATCAAGTTCAATCACTAATTTAAAAGGAATTTTTGTTTTAAATTTAGAAAAGAGTGGGAGAGCTGGGAAAATAAATTTGTTCAGTTTCGAAGTCTCATGAAGTTGTGGTTTTGGTTTTCTTTTTGTTGTTTTTTTTTTTAATTAAATATATCCTGACAAACTCCTTTTTTTTAAAAAAATAATCGGATGTTTTCTAGTCATCCAGGTTTTTTGGTTTGTTTTTTATTTTGATTGCATAGTTGCATTAAAGAAGTTTGTTGATTAATGTGGTACATAGTGCTTTCTAACATACTTTTGCAGTTGATGATGGATGTCTAGAAAACACCCCAGACACAGCAGAGTTCAGCAGAGAATACCAATTGCACCAACACCTTTTTGATCCAGAGCATGACTATCCCAACATGGGCAAGTGGGTAAGTACATGCTGCGTGATTATTTTTGTGGCATGTGAAACTGCGTATTGTCTGCTGCATGGGATACTATGAAACCACAAGGAGAATATTGTGCTTACTGCTGGAAAAATTAAGGGAAACTTCTTAAAAAGATGGACTTGGCCTTAAAAATATAGGAATAATGACTGATTGATTGGTGAAAAGCCCATAAAAATAGAAAGTAGAAATCCTTCTCTCATTACCTGTCCCAAAGCACAACAACTGTGTATGAGCTTGATAAGTGCAGCAAACCACATTTCAAACTGCAGTAAACATGTAATTGAAATTAGTCCAGATTTTAGTGCAAGGCTTCAAAACATAGCAGGTCCCTAATTTGAAAGATTATCCAGGTTCAGTGACTGTTCACTGTTCAGCTACTTAGATATTAAAAAATAAATAAAGAAATGGAGTGTAACAGTGCATGAACACCTTAAAAAATCTTGGTTCAAACAAATTGGTCTGAGGAAGCTCTCTGGCTTAAGGATTTTGGAGGACTGATGCTGCTTCTTCCTCTATTCAGGTTGTGCACTGACATTAAAAACCTGTCACCTTGCACATTGCATATAATAAAGACAGCAAGCTGCACTAAGGTCAAAAATCTTGCTCTGAGCATACAAGGACCTTAATAACTGCAGCTAGACTATTTCTGAAGGGTAAAGGCTCCAAAGTGAGGTCTGATGCTTAATCTTAGATTACATCAGTCAAATGTCCAATCCCAAATCCATCTTCAGGCACCAAGAAAACAGTAGCAATGATCATAATTTATGCTTCTACAGCAAATCACAAAATCTCATTTTACATTGTTATAACACTTTAACAACTGAAGATTGCCATAAACCAGTGCTCTCTAAGCATATATCGATAAATGGACATGCTTGGCAGCCTCTACTCCTGCTTTAATTGTGAGACAATGATTCATCATTCATAATCAAACCAGCAAAGATTTATAGTCTTAATTACTTATGTGAGTGCTAAATTTCTAGAGAGAATCATGCCAAATATCCAAATTTTGGAAACTCTTGTTGCATTCTAAGTAATTACCATCAAAGGTTTTTATTTTAAAAACACCAGATGGTGCATTTTCTTATTTATGCCAGACAATGCTGTTATTTTTCTTATTATTCATAAGTAATTTACTTTCATAATACCATTTTGAAGACTATAAAAGCACCTCTGTAAATCTTTGGCCTATAGCAATATTTCAGAATCAAGCATACATACGGCATTGTCATCAGCAATGTATACGCTTAAGAAATTGTAGGTGATCATTAGTGAATACTGGCCTTTTTCATTTCTCCATCCATCACTACTAATTCAGGGGAAAAAACTCATGCATAGATTAAAACAGACTGTTAGGTACTAAACAGTAATCATATCTAGCTGCAGCATAGCCAGCTCCAGATCTCTTTAATTAGAGATGAAACAGCTGGTAATGTGCATGAGCAAATGTTCTGCTGAGATCCAGGAGAATTGCCCCAATTGCCTCCTCATTGTATATTATTACACGTTAAAAAGATAAATACAACCATATCTGGTTTTATGGCTGGTTTTGTTATTTTTATCTCTCTAGAAAAATAAGAGCAGAAAAGCACTCTAAAAATTAGCTGTTTGAGGCTTTATAAATGAGAGATAAAGTAGATCAGATCTTTTAGATCACTTACTGTCATCTGGGTTAGGTTGTAAATGACCAACAGAGCCAACTTGCGGGCTGCTCAGCATGTGACTGTGTGCATCCTCATCCTCCCACTGCCCCCAGCCACCAGAATTCCACTAGCAGCCCATTCCTGCTTCTCCTGTGACAGAGCCTAGGATCAAACGCCCCAGGGACTGTAACGGCTGTGTATTTACAGACTGCATTTCCACGAACTCCTGCGTGCTGTGAATGCACTAGGCTGTCACCACTGTCTGAGGCCCTTGGAGCCAGAGTGTCTCCTGGACCCGTGTGAGCTGGCATCTCCTCACAGCTCTTGGGGGAGCTTCTCCCCTGCCTTTTCCTGCCACGGAGTGGTTGAGGCAGCGTTACAGCTCCCTCTGACTTGTCCTTTCAAGGAGCCAGCATGCATTCCTTAGCGTAACCGCAGTAAAACCCAGATTACATTAGCAGGTCAGGGAAAAAAAACAAATAACAACTAAAAGACCTGCTCGTTCATGAATAATGGCAAAGAAACAGGTTGGTTGATTTGTTTTGGTGACAGACTCTCATGCTTGCAAAGCTGTGGGACCTCTGCAGTACCCTGTGAATAGTAGACACATAAGGGTAAAACAAGTCTAGAAGCTGTCTCGTACAGGAAAGTGTATGATTCCATGTAGATGTGAAATATTACATGTAGATAATACTAATACATAGGATGATACAATATATGAATCATAACAAATGTATACTGGGTTAGGAGAGGGAAGAAGAAGAATTTTCATGTCTTTGGGACAACTTTCCAAATATCAATATGCTGCCTTGTGGGAAGTCCTGGAAACAAGTTGTTTATATGGCGAGATAATTAGCTTATACTCTTCTCTAGCCCAAAGACTCTTTTTACTTTCTTTTTTCTCCTCATACATGGAAAACCTAGAGGGGACAGTGGGACTAGTAAGATAAGGAACTTTTGGAACTTTATACCCTATTGTGTAACTATAGTTTTTAAGATTTATGTTGTTGGTTGGTTGGTTTGGGGTTTTCTTACCTTCAGTTCAGACTTTTCCTTGCAGGAGACAAGTACTTTCCATTTGAGTCTGCCTTTTCTGTGTCTTACAATTTGACTCTTTAGATAGTCTGAAAAAGTTCTGTTGGCATCCAGAAAGACTTGCAAAAAGATAGCATACAATATACAAATTACAGTACAAATCTAAACCCCACTTATATATAAATTATTGATTGAAACCCAAAGTGTTAACTACTACTACATGTAGGGGTTAAAAAGAGGAGGGCAATTCAACTGTAGTTTCTGACACCAGTATCAGTACAAATGGAAAATTAAAAGCAACTGTGTTTTTCAGTAACACCTCTTTTTACTGAAGCAATGGCTAACACTTCATTTTAAGGGTAGAAATAATGCCAGTTTTGCTTATCAGCTACATGGAGGCATACAAGACACTGCAAAGAAAGGCAAATGGGAAACAGGGATAAAAATATTTGACAAAGTTGAACTTCTTGTTAAAGAAGTTATCATCTCTGTCTTCCTAATTTTAATGGAAACATGAAACCAGTTACTCAGATTTAATTTTAGTCCAACTTCAGTTACAGTGAGTAACACTAATTCTTCTTTACCAAATATCTGGATGTCAAGGGTGATTATTAGGAAAGGTCTTCAATTTCAGACAGTCCAGCTTGTTTCATTCAGTGTAATATGCTTGATGTAATAAAAATTGTCATGCTTGATATACCGAATAAGACTAAATTGCCAGAAAAAAAGCCCTTCTGAAAGGATGCAAGCTTGCTAATGCAGTTTTCTTTTTCAGTTTTGCTTAATAATTGTGCAGGTCCAGATTAAAGAGCTGCCAATTATCAGTGATTTAAAGCTTCAGCGAAGTCTGAAAGATCTAAGGGTAACTCTCCCTGACATTAGTTGGTTAGTTGTAAGCATTTTAATTTCTGGGGTTTTCCCACCCAAATCCCAACCTGTAGTAGCCTAATCCAGGAGGGTGCAAAGGAAGCTCCAGAGCGAGGGGAAAGCAGCAATTCATATGCAGCACATCTCCATATGAGGTGTATCTTTAACTGGAGAAATTCTGCCTTCAGTCCTACCAACTCCTAAGTGATGGATGAGAATGGTGAGCACTTCAGGGGCAAATTTTGGTGCCTGATGAGCGTGGGCCCTTACGCAGTGGAACATATTTTCAGGAGTGCTGTTACCGCACAAGAATACTCTTAGCTCATGCTCCGTAACCTCATTTGCTTTGCACTCTGCATAGCGCTTAAGTAGTAGTTACACTCTTCAAGCATTCCCAAAGAGACTAAACAAAATAGTCTTTCTGATCAGGAACAGTTCAATTGTAAGGAATTTTCCTGAGTGACAGAAATCTTAGCTGCAGTAGTCAAGAAATTCTTTCAGTTTCAGAAATGCTGTTCCTCTGTGAAAAGTATAAGGTCAAATAGTTTACAGAGAGAGGCTTCAGCAATGCTTTGTTTCATAAATAGAATAATTTACACATCTGAAGGTTTAAAATGTTAAATTGGAGTTTTCCCGAAGTCAGTTTGCATAAATGACTAGTCAGGAATGTCTCCCTTGGCCAACTTCATCTCTGTTCCTTTTTGGAACAACTCAGACAAAATAACTGAGGTCGGGCAAGAGATAGGCTTTGTGAATTTGGGGTTTAATGAACATGAGAAGTACAAAATAGACAATTTTGGCAGATTTCATTGTAACACTTGAAAATGTTTGTTTTTTCTCATATCAGGGCTGCAGAGAGGATAGAAGTGTTTGGTGAATTTGTCTCGCGCTAGAATTACACTTTCTATTTATATAATCAATGTTAGGTCAGTTGTTTATAGCAGAATTAATGGCCTTGTTTATACAGTGTTCTGCTTTTATACATGTAATTCTTCTCTTCTTCCATTTTCAGGTTAGGGTTGAGTTTTGTTTTTCTTCATAATACACAATTGAAACAAAATGTGTTGAGCATGTGTGTTATTCCAGACTTTATTAGAATTCACTGCTTGTATGAAATACAACAATATGTGGATGCACTTATGTAAACTATGGTCAGAGAGTTTTTTTGTGTTGTATTTTTTTTCTTCTTCTTTTCTAATCATCATAACTTTCTCTTCTGCCAAGATGTTTTTGGCAGTTTTCAAAAGGTTTGCCATTAAAAAAGTTATAGACCAAATGGTTTTTAGAGACTTTATTGAGGGCACTACTTAAACAAAAGAAGAGCTGGCTCTGAACTCCTTTCAGCAGAGCTTTGCACTGGGAAGTGTTGATATCTGGAATGGAATAAGCTAAGACAACAAAACAGTAGGAATGACGCCAATTGCCATTTTAAAAGGAATTATAAAATCCCTTGTAAAGCAAATATTTTTGCTTCTGTTCTTGTGTCACCTCAAGTGTATAGAAAGATGCATCAGAGGCAGGATTCCTCCTTCCTATCCCTCCCACTCTTATTTTTCTTTTTTTCTGTCCCTTTTTTTTTCTTTTTTTTTTTCATACCGTATATCACATGATGGGGAGCATCCAGTTAATATTGTTATGTACTTGAAGCATTTACTGCCTGAACACAGATGATAATATAGTGCAACATAGTGGAAAATTACTGGCTTTTAAATTGTCAATAAGACTGTGACAGCTTCTGAAGAACTGCAGAATGTTACCAAGAATATCTAAATATTTATTTGTGGTTTATCGGTCCTATAAAATTACACACCCCTCTAAACTTGGTAATATTTAACAGAAAAAGTTATATATTTTTAAATAAAAGTGTAATAAATTTAATGGCTGCATTTCTTCTCCTTCCAGAGCAAGAACTTACTCTTTGAGAAGATTAATGGTGGTCCAAAAAGAAGAAAGAGGGTAACTATCAAAATGCTTTACAGCCCCTGTATCATTTAGAGAGCTAATAAGAATTAATATCATACTGTTGAAAAGTCAGTCTAATGCTTCTGCATTATACCTTAGATAATGTGTAAAGTCAGGGAATCTCTGTGATAAACTACTACAGCAAGCTTCAGGACTGTCTGCCGAGTACAAGATCTATTTCTCTAAATAGCTCATTGCTTTCAGAAGATGCGCTTCAATGCAGAGCATTAATTTAAAAAAAATTATATTAGCTGTGTTTTAAATCTATGCTATTTGCGTAAAACCATTTAAAATTATTTAAATGTCTTTAAAACATAATCTAAGTTTCCTACTAAAATATTGGTAAAATTAATTATCACTACCCATGCATGTGAATATGGTTTTAGGTGTAAATGACAGTGGGACTGGTTAATTAGCTGATGTAATTTGATTCACCTACGTACTTAGATTTACCTCAGATTAAACTCCTGCCTTTGTGTCCCACTTGCATGAAAGACAAAGATGAAGGCATTCTCATCTCTCAGCCCCTGAAAAAGGAAGGCAATCCATGTATCACATAGAAGCTCTGTGCAGTCCACCTCACTATCGCCTCTCTCTTTTTAGTAGTGTCAAGCTTCCTTTTATCAAAAATCACTCTCAAGCAGAGTCAAGTCTTCAGCTTTGTCGCTGGTATATATATGTATTTTTTTTACAAGAAGAGAAAGCCTAGCTGTCTGCCAGAAAGTAGCCTTTCAAAGTATGACAGCACAGTTTATATTGTAAATGGAGTAAATTTGGTTTAAAATAACTGAAACATTTATTTATTTAACTCTCAAACCTAAAGTCTTTGCTAGAACGGGAGAAGATGAGTTCATTTCTTACCGATTCACATACCGCTGGCAGTGAACACCGTTCAGCTGTAAATTAATGATCTATCTTCAGCTTATTATCTGATTCCCACTTACGTTTGATTTTCAGTTTTGTTAGTAGAAAAGGAAAAAGTAGGCACCTGATTTTCACTCTGAAGTGAGTAGAATTTACTCTGGAAATAGTTATTTGGATTATTTATTAATAGCTAGAACAGCATGTTAGAGTAGGATTAGAGCAGCAGCAGATTTATTTTCTTAGCACAGGCATGTCAATAGTAAATTCATTATAATTTAAAGTATTTTATTGTTTTGAGAGTAGTACTGTAACAATTACTAATGCTTTAATGAACAATTCAGAGTTTCTGCTTTGTCAGCAGAAGGGTAACTGAGAGCTGTCACCATCAGAGTGTATTTTTCCAGAAACCAAGAAGATCACTGGATTCCCCTCCTGCCTTCTGCAGTCCCTGCCACTCCTCCATGCCCTTCTGCACAGACAGAGAGGTTAGAGAGGTTAGCTTCCAGCAACAGACTGGTCTTTAGGGTCAGAATATCCATATTTCAGCTTAAAGAAAGTCCTGTCCAAATGTGTACGACATAACTGTGGTGTATCTATACAATGCTATAGATACAGAGTAGTCACAGAGGCACTATTGGTGTCTACAAAACAACGTATATTCTGTGTGCATATAAACACACATACTAACATACATACACACAAATGACCAGTATAAATAGCAAAGGTACGTATTTACTGTTTGCTACTGTCTTTTTTTTTTTTTGGCAGCATTTGCAGTGCCCAACAAGCAAGCCTATGGGGACCACTAGTTTAACTAGCAGTTCTCCCCTTTTTAAAATATCTATGCATGAGCATAGCCCTGTCCAGAATCTATTATCCCAGACATGACAGGAGTGCTTCTGTAATCACTGAGTCACATTGCCATGGTCTCCGAGCTGAGCACGCAGGTGCTTGGGAATCATGTTACTTTGAATTCAGCACAGCTGTGTAGGATTAGACATTTTTTAGCGAAATCAGCCAAAAATTTTGCTTTTTATTATGTGTTTTCTTTTGTCAGTTGAGAATTCAAATTTTTCTGTATTCTCATTCTCTTCCACTTTAGTTCAAAAAGTAGCAAGTACCATTCCATAAAAAAGACCAATTCATCTTCCTAAGAATCTTCAAATAATTCCTAGAAGTTTATGCAACAGACGAATTTCACTAAATTAACATGAAACAGAACTTCTTTAAACAAACACAAACAAATCATTTACATGTGTCTTATTTTTAACAATTTAAAGCATTAAATTAGTGTTTTGTTTTCAAAGATTTTTCCACATTCATTTTTGGTTCTTAATATTTTTATGTTTTTACTTGCAGCAAGCAAAGCACTCAAAAAACAACAGAAGCAAGCAGAAAGGCTGCTCTGTGCTATGATTAGGTATTAATGATAGCATTTACAAACCTGGAGAAACCCAAGGTCTTAAGCTTGAAGACAAGATAAACCCCAAATCTTTTCCAAAGTTTTGGCAAATACTTAGGATATTTGAAAATAAATATTTCATGCCTATTTTAAAAGTTGGAGATTTTTTCTTTTGTTTTCCATAGTTTTGAATTCCTACATTTTGGGGAAAGAAGCACAGAAATATCCTAAGTAATATTTGTGATACAGCCAGCCTGACAAGAATCAGGCAAATTTGCATTCCTCCATAGTTTGTCCTTAAGCAAACAAATTTTATTGGCATCAAAACCCAGCACACTGGAATTTTTGTCTATATCTGTGAAAGTATATACTTGAATTTTATTTACACTGACACTGTAACAAGCCAGAAAGTGGGTGTAAATAATATTTAAGTTAATTCTGAAGCTCCACTAAACTGCTTGATACTTGCAATTACAGTAAATGCATTTTATTCCATTGCTACAGATAAAATTCAAGTATAGACATTCTACAGTATTATGATCTCCAAACAGTTTTGAGACAGGATCTGTTCATCTTCAGTTTCACGTTGTGCTGCTTGCATGGTGCAAAGTGAAGTTAAACCCTCTCCAGGGATATCCTTTCCAGCCTTCCCTTGTTCTGGCAGTGGTATGAGAGCTATTTTCCTTATGCCAAACCCTTGCTTGGCTCTGCTTCTGTGCCAGCACTTTTTTATCTTGGTATCAAGAGAGGAAGCAAGGAGGGGTTTCCTGGAGAAGAGATAGGCTAAAGAAGAGACTTTGGTCAGAAATGGTATCATGGTATCTAACTCGTCTCCCAGCATAAGATTCATCAGAGCCTAAAAAGCTAAAGCTTACTTGTACTCTTCAAGCAAGTTCCGTCCTGCCTCAGGAATTAGGGAATGAGATCTGTTGCTGCTGCTTCTCTGCTGAGCTGAGGAAAGTAGAAGTGGAGCAAAAAGACAGTGTTTAATTCAAACTGTCCTTTATTCTCAGTTGTTCTCCTTCATTTGTATGCTTTTTAGTGGATAGGATTAAAGTCTTGCACACAAAAAATACTAGAAAACAAATCATTGATTGACTTTCAGATTTACTCCCTGGGAGTAATTTTTTTTTGTTTTTCTTCAGTGTGCAAGTATTTGACAGATAAGAAATGTATAAATAGATCCATGAATCCTAGTTACCTTTTGTATATTTCCCTGTTTCTAATAAGTATAAATAATTTGAAACTTTTTCAGAGTGTGAACCCGTATCTGCAAGGACAGCGACTGGATAATGTTGTAGCAAAGAAGTCTGTTCCACAGTTTTCAGATGAAGACAAGGGTCCTGAATAAGTACAATAAAAATGAATGATGAAAACTCATGCCATCCTCTGCTAGAACATAATATTGCTTATATATAATCATCTATTAAAATCCTTGTGAATGGCAGCGTGTTTATTATTTATGTAATTGTAGATGAAAAACAGCTGTATTTATAACAGTATGTTCTCCTAGATAACAAAAATATGGTTCTGCTTTTTGTTAATTTATGGTAAAAGGACATTTCTGTTGTTTTTATTTTAGTCATGGAGAAAACTTTAAAAATGTTAGTCATTTTAATAGCTAACGTGAGGTAAATGGTCTTAATGAGCAGCTTGTAAATAGGAAGATGTAAAAAAATGCCCAGTCGGACTCCAACATTTAATCTTAAATGCTACGATGTTTGACACATGAAAATTATAGTTTTATGTTTTGTTCACAAATATTGTTACTTAGCAAAGACAAAGTATTTATTTTACCCAGAGAATTTTGGCTTTTGGTCCATTTTAATAAACATTTAAGCAATCTACAAGGTTTGCAAAGTGACATTTTCCAAAATATTTCAGAGGCTCATTTGTCTCTGTTATTGCTGTGCAAATTTAAAAATTAAAGAACAGCTTTTTGACTCTACCCACTGGAATATTTTTCTGTTAGTTTTAATTGTTCCATGTCCACAACTTTCCTGAACACTTGCACATCTTTCTTCCTTATCAGTGGTACTGTTGTGCGGAAATTGATCTCCCCCCACAGTTCTTTGTCATAGTAACAGCAGCATTTGTGCACTATAGCGTTCTTAAATTCTGTGTCCCTGGGATATCATAAGTGAAGATGGAGACACTTGTTGACACAACCTTATTAACACAAACATCTTCTGAACCAAAATCCAGGATATGAAGGTCATTACAGTTGATGATCTTCTGAAAAAAATGCGATACTCTAATCACTGGTAGCTATCCCTGCTTGTGAAGTGGCTCTGGGAAGCTTAAATTGCTTTTTTGCTCCTTGGAGGCTGAAGAATCTTTTATATTCCAGAAAACTGAGTTCTTCCTTTCTGAAAGATGAGAATATGAAATGACCTGAAATATGAATATGAAATATTTAAAGCCATGTGCATAGGGCACTGAACTTATGGAAAAGAGTATTCACTTACAGCTCTGAACTTCAGATCTACGGGAAAAAAAATGTAGTTTCCTTCCCCGTCCTACAGACAGACACAGTAAAATGATGATGACTCCTTAGAAAAAAACAGATGAGAAACTAACAGAAACTCGACGTCCTAGCTACATAAGATTAAAGTTAACAGGGTGGCACAAATACAACTCTGTATGGCATCTGCTTTTTCTATCCCAGCATTTAGTAATTTGTCATAGATTAGGTATGCAGAGAGTCGGTCCTCTCACGTCATTTATGGGTAGATTGCAAAACTCCGTAACATTCTAGGCTGAACTATCATGTCTTTCACCATATTTCCTCTTTAAAGAAGTTCTGGAAAAGAAAACTAAATAGTATGCAATGCAGTGGGGTTTATACTCACACATGACAGAAAATTGAGGAGTTTATGTCAGTCGTAGAGCTCCTTCTGCTTCCAGTGCCTAGAATGGGATGGGAGTAATCCAGCTGTTCACACGAGAGAACTTGTACTTTCAGCTTCTTAAGCTTACTCTTTTTATTTGCACTCCTGGTTAGTCTTCACACAGGTATTGAGAGTTAAACAGAGTTGCGAAGGTTGTCTCCAAAGCCAGGAAAACCCCTATATATCATGGCATGAGTCTGAAATTAGAAGCCACTGATGCCCAGTGGCTCAGAATCCATAAAATGGTCATTCCTTCCACCTAGTCCCCCAGACAGTCCCTGGATGCTGCCACAAGGCTTCCAGTTGGGCAGAGATTTGACTTCCATTCCTAAGAAATGTGTTTCTTCAGACACTCAACTGTCTTACCAATACTTTTAAAGTAATCTGAGCTATATTCTGTCCTTATTAGCTCCAGTAAAATCAATTTTAATCACAAAAATGAAGCAATCATGAAGGCATTTTGTCTTTTAAACTCTCACCAAGGATCAGCACACAACAAAATGTGTGTACAGTGAGCAGTAGGCTTAAAAAGGGAGGGACAAAGAAATATTGCTTGCTTAGTAGTATTAGAAACCCCATGTCTGATTTCTAAAAGCACTTCAGGTCACTATACCCCCTGGATGGGGATGTGATAATCCAGCGCAGCAAACTGACCTCAACAGGGATCCTGGTGGCTGCTGCGATCCTGGCAGGGCCTGAAGAGCTGCCCTTCTGTCTATGATAGCTCTGCACAGAGCAGGCAAAGGAAAAATTGCACATTTTAGAGATGGTTTTGTCTTTAAAACTCACACTGTACAACACAATGATGCATCTTACAGGAACTGCCTGCTGAAGAAATCAAAACGCGTAATGGTGAGCAGCCATCTGCTGAGTCGATAAGGCAGCCTTGAGTGTTTCACCAGGAAAACTCAACAACACTACTGTGAAGTTTTAATAAAATACAGCTAATACACCATGATAATTAGATGAATTATTATCATTTCAGCTACATGATAGAGCTGCCTTTCTGTGCTGGGATTGCTAGTCCCATATTAATTCAAAAACAAACAAAACCCCATCGAAGTTGTCCCTCCTACTGCTCCGACAACAGTCCAAACATGCACATATATAGAATTTTTATAGAGAATCATCACAGTGATGACCAGTACTGGTCTTCCAGAATCACTAAACAAAGATACCAACTTACTAATAGCCCTTATTAAGAGCTCACTCCACCAAAACAATATTTATAAGAATGTAAATGGCTGCTCAGCTCTTACAGGTGCAATCACGCTCTTAAATTTATGATGCATGTGAATTAAGGAGCATGTATATTGCTATTGTGTTTAGAATTTTCACTAAATTAAAACCTTTTTAGATTATTTTAAAGTCTGCAAGTGTGTTAATTACCTCTAACATTGAGATACAATGTGCTTGAATGAACCTATGCAAAATAAAGTGTATTTCCATGCAACATTGGTTTTGTCTGCTAAAGAAGTATTTATGACCCTAGTTTAAATAAAAAAATACTATGCAACTGAGCAGTTTATAGGATTTGCTTTGTGACACAAAACTTACTGTGGAGGTGCATGTTTATATACCTACTAACATATATACACTTTTTAAAAGATAATACAGGCTTATAATAAACTTGGTAGTAAAGAATATAAAGTTGTCAGCCCACAGAAGAAAGTAATATAAAAATGCTTAGTGAATTATTTAGGAGGGGAAATGGCAATGTGCTTCTTTTTATTGGCACATTTGCATTCACCTAACAAAACCATGCCGCTAATCTATTCAGCAGCTTATGAGCAAACAAAAAAAAACTTAGAACTAGTTCTGTGAATCTGACATCAGAGTCCCAACAGTCATTTACAGGGCTGTAAGTAAAGCTGATCTGAAGCTTATTTTATAATCTACGATGAAGTGTATCTTCATTTCTTAAATGGAGAAAGAACACAGGCAGAAAGACAGCTACCAAGTCAATTAAGTTTTTGGCTTCATTGTGGACAAAGTAACTCTCAAGCCCCTTTGTTTCCAAATGTCACGAGCTGGGGATGAAGACGACTATTTTTTTGATGATGAAGACAACCTTGAGTCCATACCTTCAAATCAGGCCTCTAACCAGTAGCTGTGTGAAAGTGTTGAAAAGGCTTTGTTTTCATTTTCATGCTGTACAAAACCTGATTTTTTAATATTTAAATTTGTTAGGAAAAGCCCATAACACCAGCCCAAAACAAACTTGGAATCTTCTGGCCTTATTGCTGGTAAACTCGCTAAAACAACTCTTACCTCATTTGTAATGCTGTAACTCATGCCCTGGGACTTTTTATGCAAGTATGTCTTTTTTACATGCAAGTCTGGAATGTCTGGATCATTAGGACAAAGAGTTTAAAGATAACTTTTCAGCCAAAGTCACAGACTCAGATGTATGGAAGAAGAATGGGAAGATACATAGGCAGATTCAGGAGATGCTACTATGACCACATAAAAATTTAAAATATACAGGGAAAGTGCAGTTTCATGTGACCCATAGAGGAGATAAGTCTGGCCACTGCCTTAATAGCTACATGCACTATAGGTAATACTTAAGGCACCTCTCAATCCAAGTCAGAAGCTATCAAGGCAATCAGAGAATCAAAGGACATTATCTCCAATTCTGAGACACCTGAATCCAAAGTTTCAGGCTAGTGGATTTGGCAATTAAATTGAATTATATTTCCATCATGATTGATAGAAATAGGACGGCAATCTGATATGCCTTAAAGAAACAACAGCAGCAACAAAACCAAACAATGTATCGGCTCTATTGCCACATGTATACATATGCATGCACTTAAAAATTCAGCTTTGTTTGAAGTCATGCAGTTACCATAAATACTCTTAAATAAGTATCATGGTCAGGAACTACCTCAAATAATGTGTCTTTTTAAATAAAGCATGGCTGTATCCCTTAAAAGATCTGCCTTTTTGTGGTGCCTACAGCAAATGAGATTCCAACCATGAGCAAAGATGACAAGCTCCCTTAAAGTGCTCTGCTGACAATGACCTACGTACATGCGAACTAAAAAGAAACCTAAAAGGAAATGTAGAAGAAGAAAGTGAAATTGCCATCATGAAGGGCCCCATGAATCACAAATATGGCTGACTGGCCCAGGATTGCCAGATACGAGACAAAGAAACCGGTAAACATTATTTTCCAAGTACCTGCATGGTCCAAGTCTATCAACTTTGCTGTTAGGTGAAAAATGGCATTGAACTCACGTTCATCATCCTGATTCACCATGAGAAGGAAGCGTGTAGTATCAGTTCATGTTTGCTTTATTTATGATGTTAACTGCTTTGCTGTGATTACACGGATCCTGACTGTTGGAAGAGCTGCTAGCCATGTGTTAAACACATGGGAGCATAATGAACTTTAAATGATGTGAGTGTCATGGCAGCAGCATTACCAATTGGAACTAAAAGAGCTTAACAAAAATTCCCGTTTGACTAACAAAGTCTATTTTTATATGTGGGGCAGAGGTGGGTAAGAGATCAGAGATGGTAGGAATTGAGAATGGCTTCAGATTTTAAAGATTAGGTGGACCTGAGTCACCTCCTTTTATTTTTTCCTATAGTTCCTGTTACCAAATACATGGAATTCAGCTCCTATTGCAATGCATGGGTGTCTTTTATATTTAATCGCTGTGTTTCTTCATCCTACCCTGTTCTCCAAGAAAAACAGTGGTGGGAGTTGGTGGCTAAATTTCATTGTAAACTGAGTGAGGCAAAGGAGAAAGCACAAAGAAAAACAATGTTCTAGCCTCAAATTCTCCCTCATTCCCTCCCATTTCATTTGCAGACCATTAAACTTTGATTTTAAATGTATAAACACTGGCTACTTTTATTCATGATCTTTGTTCTGAACCCAAATACTACATGGCAACATAACTTTCCTGGGAGACACCAAAGATCTCTGTTACAGATGACAGGGTTTTTTAGGTCCAGGCATCTGAATATTTGTTAGATCATAGAAGGCATGTATGGCTTTGAGGCTGAATTCAGTCTTAGCCTCTTTTAATTAATTCTTTATTCTGAGAAACAAAATGAACAAACAAAAAAATCCCCAGCAGTTCTTCAGTGCATTATTTACATTGTAATGCTCCAAAGTCCTCTAAAAGTGGCTGAAATACAAGTGGGACAGCCCCTATGGAGAAATGTGGTTCCTGATTCCTCATCCTAACATATGCCACACTGTGGTATTTTGTATTTCTAAATGAACAAATCAGACTCATGGAAGGAAAAGTCAGGTCACCCCAAGAGGAACTCATAATTCAGCATTGGTTAATTTTTCCTTTTCTTTTTTTTTTTTTTTACAAAAAAAAAAAAAAGCAGAACACACACACACAAAAAACCCCAAACACTCCAACCAGTGACTAACTCAATTGCAAAACTTTAAGTTACTCCAACAGGGAGTGCAACGGCTGTGAGATTTATGGGCTTTAAAGCTGTGTTACTGCAACTGAAGTAAGAAACCTATTTTTAATAAACCATTATTGCGTAAGCCATTTATCAATTTAAACAGCCATAACTAATTTAAGTCAGTTCTTTAAAAGTCATTGTTATAATAGATAAGCATTGCTGTCATAGTTTATCCATAGACCCTGGCTACTAGTTAGATTTCCAAACAACCCTGTAACTGTGCTGCCATAGGAACCTGTGCATGTGCAGATAATGTGTTTACACAGTTTAAAAAGCAGAAGGGCTTCCGATTCCCTACAGCTTTCTCCTGCTATTCCCATAGGCTCCAGTTCTGCTGCAGCCTTTCAGACGGTTATGGGTCTGAAGTTATGGGGTCTTGGAACACTTGTTTTCAGTAGCTCTCGTGAGTGCAAGTTATCCAGCATGCAAGCAGTGTATCAGAATGATATACATTTCTCTCCTTTTAAAATGTATTAACTATTTTCTGCTTTAGTAATTGAGGCTATACTCTAATTTCTAACCATATTGGCTATTTCCTGCTGTGGTTTTGTGTTCTCAGCAGGAACCTATGAGCTGTTAAAAGGACCGGAATTATCTGCAAACTTGAAGACCTTCATAGACTTCCCCAAAAATCATAAAATGGTTCAGGTAAGAAGGGACCTTATAGATGACCTAGTTCCACCCTCCCTGCCATGGGTAGGGATACCTTCCACTAGGCCAGGTTCCTCCAAGCCCCTTTCAACCTGCCCTTGAACACTTCCAGGGATGGGGCAGCCACAACTTCTCTGGGCAATCTGTTCCACCCTCACAGTGAAGAATTTCATCCTAATATCTAATCTAAATCTATCCTCTCAGCTTAAAGCCATTCCCTCTTGTCCTATCATTACTTGCCGTTGTAAAAAGTCCCTCTCCAGCTTTCTTGTAGGCCACTGTTAAGTACTGTAAGGCTGCTGCAAGTTCTCCCAGGAGCCTTCTATTCTCCAGGCTGAACAAGCCTAACTCTCTCAGTCTGTCTCCACAGGAGAGGTGCTCCAGCCCTCTGATCATCTCTGTGGACCTTCTCTGGACTTGCTCCAACAGGTCTACATCCTTCTTATGCTGGGGGCCCCTGAGCTGAATGCGGTACTGCAGGTGGGTGGGTGGCTTGTTAAACTATTGGTTGCCTGTTAAAATCACTTTGTTCTATTTTGCTATGTATCTGGAGGTTCTTGATCTGTAGGCTGAGAATTACTGAGAATTACTTCCAACTAAGTATTGAGAATTACTGAGAATTACTTCCAATTAAGAGATGAGTGAACAGTTGCAAAGAAGTTGAGGGCTGGCTCCACTAAAGGCTTAAGTGCCACACAGTTGCACTTCTGTGTAATACAAATACCAAAGTCCAAGCATATGATCCTCAAACCTTGCTTCCCTTGCCTGATTCCTTATACAGCAGAAGTCTGTGTGCAACTATGCTTTCTTGTCAATAACATACCTCAGGCACCTAAAATTATAGTCACGCCAAGGACTGTTTGAAACTTGGTGGACCTCCATAGCTCAGTCCTAAACTGTATTCCTCTCCTGTATTCCTTGGGGGAGCCAGCCTGGTAGGGACCCACCTCACCCATGTCTACAAGACATTGCACAAAATACCACAGTAGAAGTAGACAGTTTAATTTTAAAAAATAAATTAAAATAAAATTAAATAAAATAAGTCTGGAAGAGCTATGGCAAAAGAATCAAAGCTCTAACAGCACCAGAGAAGGGGATCAAGAATGAACATAAATTTGTAACCTAGTGGGTTAGTAGGGCAAGGTGACCATGAGGAAGGATAGGGGAACACCCAGGCTCTAGCTAATCCTCAAGGACCGTTTGGGTAGCTAGCCAAGCACTGGATAAAAATGCAAAAGCAGTGTTAGAGCCTGGGGACAAGCCAAGGACCCTTCTCAGTCCTACCCAATAGATGGCTTCTTTTGGCTCCCATCTTGATTTATCTGTTTCCTAAACTGTTGAGCAGCCTCAGCGGGGGAGCTGCAGCGTCCTCTCATGCAAATGAGCTCCTGCCTCATGTCTAAGGAAGCCTCATGACCCTATGAGCCTTAATGCCTCAAGGCTACACGCCTGGAGGTGCAGGAGATACAGGTTTCAATGTCTCCCGTGAGCAGATAGGCACCACAATCTTTTCTGCCTTCTGAAACAATACCGGCCTTCTTTCACTCACTTTTAATGTTATTATTTTTTCAGGAAATTTAGATGCATTTAGCTGCTATGCAAATAATTGGAAGAATGTTACATTTGGCAAGACACTGAAATTAGAAAGTTCATTTACTTAACTGTGCATTCTTTATTCTAGTAAATTTAAAAATATCTTTAGATCATTTTGCATCTGTTGAAAAGGAAGTATTTTAAAACCCTACTTCCTTAATCACTATTAGCATTCCAGTGATGAATTTGATCTTGGAATCTGACCAAGAGCTCCAGTGATACTAAGAGACACTGTCAGTGTTGCTAATAGGACATCTCCTTATAGCAAGGCATGTCGATACAAGCATTTTCAGCATTGAAGCTAATACACAATCTTTGCCTCCACACCAGCAGTAATAATTCTTTCCAAGGTGATGTCAGGTGGAATTCTCCCTATTAAAATATGCAGGGCCAAATACTGAAGGGGTTGTCAAAGCTTTTCCAGAAGTTGGTGGTAGTATACTCAAAGCAAAAGGAATCTGGACACCAAAAAAACACCAAACCCAAACAAAACCAAAATCAGAAACAATTTGATTGGAGGTACTAAACCATAAAGTCTTATAAACTTCTCTAAATTAGAAACAAAGAAGTCATGTATGGTTACGGTGTTCTTAATCTGTCTAGGAAGGAGGTATTGTTATACCTGACTGCAGTAGTCACTTCCACCGAAGGCTTTCTAAACAAATCTTCCTACCTCCATTGGATAGAAAAGTGCTTTCTGCCTCCAGCTCGCCTGTGCCCTCACCTGGATTTATCTCAATTACATCAAGATAAAACCCATTGTACTTACGTTTTTACACCATGATGGCTGTCTCAATGTAAAAACTTCAGCCTATAGCAAAGGCATAGAAAAAAGAAGTCATAAACTTTGAATCCAAGAATTTACTATATTGAAAAGGAAGACTTCTTCTTTGCCTCACAACACAGGGAAATATCCTGTTAGTTTCTGTTTTTTCTTTGGTCAGATCAGAAGATGAAATAGATACAGTGATTTTACTTTTTTTAAAATGTGTCTGATACCTTTTGGTGATGTCACCTCTCAAGGATTCTGTCCTCTAAATGTTCTATTATATTTTTCAAAAGGAAAAATAGGTATTTGCTTTTTGGTTTTGTTTTTTTTTTTTCATATTTATCTGTTCATTTTGAAACCCTGACAAGAAATAACACTGCCTCCTTTGCAAGGAGTCTAATTCCATCTGGTTGAGAACCGAAAAGTCCTGCCACAGTCTGCTCTGAAGTGTAACTGAGCTGATTACTTGTGATTTAACTTCTTTGCTTATGCCTTTAGTGCATTAAGAATTCCTGGGGAAGGGAGAGGACATTGTTTACATTTTTAGACTTTAAAAGTACATCCAAAACCTCCAAGTGTTTGGTGCCTGCTTAATTACAAGCACCTAGACAATTGCCCCTGAGCATATTTACAGAACCACTCCTAACATCAAGTGATTTTACACTTTTCCAGGCACTTTGAATTGCATGCTATTTATGGGAGGAAACAAAATTAAAAAATCATTTAATCAAACTGTCAATGAAAGCAGCTAATGGAGAATTGGTGAACTGTGTGGTTAGGACCAGAATGTCGAGATGACAGCTCTTCCATGGCTCTGAACTGCTTCACAGAAAGAGGAGAGTGATGCCTGTTGAATGTTTGAAGAATAAAGTAAAAGGGCTTGAAAAATGCTAATTATAATTCAAGATACTGTAATAAAGGGAAAGATCAATGAATAAATATCAAACTGCCCTTGGCCAAAACAGGCTAAACAGGAGACTTTTGACAAGGAAACAGAAGAAGGAAAACAGAACAGTTGTTGGAAATACCAAGACAAGAGATTTGGCCCTAGGCTCGCCTGTGTAGTTTCCCAGAAGTGATTTTTTTTTGGCAATTTTTGAAAGAGTAAATTTTTGGTAACTATACAGATAAAAAAATAGACTATTTTTGTACTTTATTAGTATTATATTGTACTTTTAATTCTTAAATTCATAAAGGTTAGTATTCTAATATGCACATCAACCAGAATGCCCTTTAACAGGGGAAAGATGTATATATAAATTATTTTGGGGTCTGTTAGAAAGTCTTGCCTGACTCAAAGTCTCTTGGATTGTTTTATGCACTTCATTTTATACAGTCCAAGTAATCCCACTGAAAACAAAGTCAAGCATCTGGCAAACCCCTGCAGGATTTTGGTCCGAATCTAAGTTTAGCAAAAACATGAGCACAGATCCACCTTTTTTACCAAAGCCCTCAAGTATCTGTTTGCATTTATTTATATAGATAAAATACTATTAAAATCAACAAAGACTGCTAAAATGAAGCCTTATCTTTAGCAGTTATTTTAGATAACCACAACTGGTTAAACACTTCTTTGTCTGCCTTTAGATTTTTCTGTCCACAACAGTGAAAACTTGGCTTATTCACTGGAAATCTATTTTTTTTTCCTTAAAAGTTAAAAGGCGTTCTTCCCCATTAAAAGCTTTTAGAAATTTTAAAATGAGTGCATTCAAGCATGTAGACACAAAATAGGTGGAAGTTAAAAAAATATTATTTATCCAGATTAAATCAAACTCTCAGCTTCTCTTATTAACTGCTTATTTAATGGAAAGTTTGGTACCACAGCAGCTTTAAGGATTTAGTACAAAATTATCTTGGCCTCTTTGAAAACTGGTGCTGTTGCAGTTTTATAGAGGAAGAAATGGAGAAAACTGGGGTATGTGAAGCAGGATGAAGGATGAAGGTGAGGAGTGGGTGCACTTGTGCCTCTTACACATCTTCTTCTTGACATAGAGACCATCTAAATATAAAATGACAGTGAGGAAGAGTTCTGTTTCTTCACATTTGCATTAATATTCACCCGAAAAGTGGGCTAACTGATACTGCAGCAGTACAACTGTTTAACAAACTTCTTTCCTTCCTGTAACACAGCAACCATTTTTGTGACACTGGATTTCAAATACAAAATGCAGAAGTTCTACGCAATCTAGATAAGTTGTTGTTTCAGCCAAAAACAGGCTTCAGCTCTTTCATTTCTGCAAAGCTATCTGGTATTCCATTTTTTTACCTAGATATTGCCAGGAAAAACAAAAAGAACAGATAAAATTTAAATTTTGAAAAGAGAGCAATGGGATGAAAAACACCAACCAAACCAAAACAGAAGCCTTGCAAATCCTCTTACATAATAAAATAGTTCTCCTGCCTCTCTCATTCCTTTTTTTTTTTTTTTTCTTTCCCTACAGGCATAGTGAGGAACAAAAGCTTAGACTTCTTAACTCCCAGCTATCTACTTTACCTGCCTGGTTGCAATTTTAGGCTGTACTGGTGTGGCACAAAAAAACCCATACAGCAAGGAGGAAAAAGCACTCTTCTTCCAGGTAACAGCCTGAGTTACAGGTAGCTGCACAACAAACCACCTTTCATCATAGCAAGAAAGGATTGAAAGGGTCTCTTTTTCCAGAATGGTGTATAAGTTATCTATACATGTCTTAAAAGTTCGTGCAACCTGTCTAAGATGTTGGGATGCAGTAGGGTGTGGGAAGGCAGTTTCTTAGTCTTACAGCATAACTCAAAACTATATTTTATAACTGTCATATCCCTGGAGTGAAATATGTAAGTAAGTGAATAACACATGGAGCTCCTTAGATGCCTCCTTTCATAATTCCCAGTTATGACTTCATTCTATAAGGGCTTCTTATGCTCATGCAAACTCAGTTTTCTTGGCTGAGTCTCTTGTATAACATAGCTCCAGAACTGCTCTGAAAGCAAAGCATGTCAGCAAACACCTCCTACAGCTTCATGACACACACAAAAAAAGAAAAGCAAATGCAAGAGGGCAGAGGAATTTTTCATGGGTATTTTATGCATTTCATTTTCTTGGCAAATTCTTCTATAGCCATCAAATACATATGATGCATAGAAAAAAATTGTGAAAATTGTTATAAAAAGGTTAGCTTGACAAATGATATTTCCTCATTTAGCATAAAAGTTTGTATTTGTCCAGCAGTCAAACTTCATCCTGATAAAATAAGCTTTTCTAAATCACTTTTGAAAAATAGTCACATATGGATGGTATTATATATGTAGGCGTTTTGAAGCCAGAAAACATATTTTTTGTTCTGTGTCTGCAGCACATAGCAGAGTGGAATGCTGGTGGGTGACCACGGCTCCCAGTTGCAGAGATCATTACAAGCCCAAAACCTGACTCTACATGTAGTAGATGCTAAATGAGAAAGCTTTGCAGACTATCAGGACACCATACTTTTCAGAGTGGGATCCCAGACTTTCAAAGTATTTGCATGCTTAAAGCTTTTATCTTGAACCTATTTATTCTTCTGATTTCCAATGTCCTATTTCTGAACACTGGCAAATTACCCCTACATGAAGTAATATTTCGAAACTGAAAAAATAAAAGTATTCCATTTTCAAAACCAAACCCAACCCCAAGATAAATATTTTCCCTTATTCAATTTTCTCTCATTCAGCTGATGGAAATCTATACATTAAAACGTTTATATTCTATCAACCTAAATCCAAAATACTGATTTTTCCCCAAGTACAACATTATCCAAGTTTTTCTTGTCAATCTGTGGGGTGGGGCCTCCATCACATGGACATTAATTCTAAAACTCAAATAAGAGAAAGATTTAAATTCTTTAATTAAACAGAATTTTTTAATATGAAGCACAGTCTTAAGCTTCATTTTCTAGTAGATTTTGTGATAAATTTAACTCAATTCAGACTAATCTCAGCCTTTTCTGGTATTGCTTTATACTGCATGATATGAAGTACAAAGCTATTTAAGTGAGGCTTTTTTTCATACAATAATCTATAACAGAATCAAGAGTGCAGTATTTCAATAAGAACTATAGGGCTGTCATGTTAATAGAGTATCTTGAAACCAAAGCCCACAACATCTCCTTCCCTCATTTTATGCCATTTATTACTGTCTATCTACTTAGGTTTGAAATAAAAAGTGAAAAATTCTTTTCCTACTTGGTTTATCATATGGCATTTTACCCATTACTTTTGGACATATCCAAAACTCACAGGAAACTGGATTCTTTGAGTATCACTTCTTTCTATGGCAAAACATAGGGTTCTTATCCCATGTAAAGCAAAGAAGCTCCCACACCTGGGCAGGAATGTAACAGTGGGCCGGTCCATCCAACACACACTACGCATGATCTTGCTTATGCTCCAAGTCATTAATTACTTCTCAGATACTGCTTGTCTTCCCATCAAGTCAGGAAGATCAGCAGCGTACACCACAAGAAGCTTGACAATCCCCATAACACAAAGATATCCCTCTTCTCTGAGTGCATGTCCTGCAAAATTCATTTCTGAAACCAAACATTTCTGCAACGCACACATCTTTTGTGGCACCAGCTAACAACTGTGGCAAACTTCATCGCCTCACACCTCTGCTGTACAGCTTTGAATATCCCCTAGGACAGCAGGTGGTGAGCAGCAGACTACAGTGGAAGTCAGTGCTTGCTTCCAGCCTTATTACAAGCCTGGTAAGAAAAGTTATGGTTGTATTGGTGAAGCAAATTCTTAACACTACACTCCCTCATTTTCACAAGTTTTTCACGAGCACCTCTAGAATTTTAAAGGGCAAAAATCACTGCAAAACATCAGTACCTCTATATTAACAAGAAGTTGAAGCACACAGGTAGGTAGGCAGGTAAGTAAGGAGGTAAGTAAAGTGCACACATTAATATTTTCTGCTTTAAAATATGTGAATAAAATGGCTTGAGATTACTCTTCTTGAATATTTCCAACAGAAAGGAAACTTCTCAAGATGCTGTCATACAAAAAGCACTGAAAACATTACCGATTTTGTCATCAACTGCTGAGTTTTATGTACCCTGTTAGTTTTTCCTCCATAAATTAGCGCCAGATTCACAGCCCTGTAAACTAAGCTCCTTTCTCTCCTTAGCAGAACAGTTCAAAATACCAAGTAAAGCAGTTCAGATGTGCCCTATCTCCTGGACAGCTTGCCTTACTTCTGACCTGGAGGAACATGTCTAGGAGTGAGAGATGTTGCATTTCCAGGTATATTAGGGCCAGATTCTCAAGATGGCATGAATCAGTTACATTTCCCTGAAGTTATTATAAGCTATTCTAATTTACTCAAGAAGAGGATCTGGCCCCTGTCAGTCTTTGGCTTCTCTGCAAAGGCTTTTAGTAAGGCGCCAACTGTCCTGGCAGCGAGGATATACTGAGAAGCGCTCAAAGTTAGCAGTAGCAGACAGGAGCTCAGCCCAGTAACATTTTTCTCTGCAAGAATTAAGTACAGCACTCCTTTTAAGCTTAAAACAATTCTTACTGTTCCACTAAAACAAAGAACAAATCACACAGTGAAAACCAGCAAGAAATGGAAGAGGAAATTAAAAAAAAAAAAACAAAAACAACAAACACCAAAAACCAAAACCAAACCCGAAACTTAAAAAGCCAACGAAACAATAGCAAGCAGCAGTTAAAATCCAGCCAGGTTCATAGTACATGCCACTACCACCCATGACATTGAAGCTCTTAATCTCAAACCTATGCCACAAATATATGCAGATTCCCACAGGCCTCTTTTATACTAAATAATTACACAAAATTCCCCAATCAGTATTCCAGCTCCAATTAGCAGCAATGACAAGCATCAACAGAATTTCAAGTGTGAGTAAGGTGCAAGCAAGAAGATTCCAAAACCTTGTCTATGGCTGGGATCTGATCAGCATTACTGAAATTTTGGAGTAAAATTAGGGAATGTTTTGTTAAAGAATCTAATGGTAAGGGAATACAAACTTCCAAGCTGGAAATTATCTTCTGGATACCTGATGTTAAAAGAACAATGAAGAAAGAGATATTTTTACCCCACCTCCACAACCACAAAGAAATAAATAAAAATAGACATGTTTCTTCTTTTTTGACAAGCCTTTTTCTTTTTTTTAATTAATTTATTTATTTATTTCTACCTTCATTCAGTCCAAGGAAGCAGATACAGCTACAATTATTTACCTTTTTGGTAGCCAACTGCTTTGTTTTCCTGAATGAGCCGGCAAACACTTACAGGAATAATCCTACATTCCAACCATCAGAGAAATCTGGAAAATTGTCGTGCTGGACCCAAGATGCTAGTGCCTACTTTACTTAAAACACTCTGTGGATTAAGCTCAGTAAAAGAAAACAGATGGGAAAATATGGTGCAGAACGTTCAACTGCAAGAAATGAAGACAGATCTTAAGGAGGGAACACATCTTCCAGTCCAGGAGATGCTTCCTAAAGGGTTTCTTAGTTTGCTTTAAGTTGGAGTGAGATCTATTCCAGATCAGGGACTCTGGCTAGATGTTTGAGTGCAGTAAAGCAATAAGTGGAGATATTTGCTCTGCAATAGATGCCCAGAAGAATCACCATCTAGGAAAGTCAATGCCAGAGTGGCACGTAAACTACATCCCAGAAAAGTACAGCAGAGGGGCAGCTTGCCTGCAGCAATGCCTGGAAGTGCATGCAGCGTCAGTGCCATCATCGGGCATCAACAGGAGCTCAGGGCAAGTACAGAAACCACTTCCTCCAGCACCCGTGTAACACTGGACCATGGCGCTGGGGAAGGGGCAGCAGAGCAGCTCCCCAGCCATCCAGGATGGCCCTAGGACAGGCAACCAGAGCCAGAGAAGGCTCGAAGGGCAGGAGAGAGGTGAATAGACCTCTTCCCTATGCATTAGTGCAGCTACTTAACAGAAGAAAAAGAAAAGAAGCATAAAGCCTTTTAACATACTGAGAGATGGGAATTGCGACTTTTTCTTCGGATTCACAGAGGAAGGACCCCAGTTAATTAAAAACATCTACTGATTTTAGTAGCACTGTTTTTGAGTAAAATAACAAAAAAAATCTTTAAAAATCCCTAGGCCTCTCCTTCCACCCATCTAGATGCCATTTGCTGTGATTCGTTGCAAGTAATCCTTCACTCCTTCACTCTATTTGAATTTCAGTGGCCCCTGCACATGAATGCATTTTCTCTCTCATGCTGCCACCTACCACTGCACTATGGTTGTTTGCCCTGTGATTGAAGAGATTGTTTTTTAACAAGCTATCGCTAAATGTGTATGAGAGTTTCAGCAACGGACCTGATTTACTACCTTGCTGAGCACTCACCTACGTAACTGGCACCACGTGGAGCCATGCTCTGGCCCTAGCAAAGTACAAGTTTCTGCTAAATACTGTGACAAGTCAGAAACCTGGCATCTTGCCTACCCCTGCTACCCCTAATGTAGCAGATACTTTCGTTTGAATTCATCTTCCTATCTGCAAAACCAGGGACAATAAAAATCCCTATTTGTCAGGTGAGATCGGGCCCCTCAAGGCCCAGGTTGCTGTCGGTGCTGGGATGCGGAGGTGCAGGGCTGGCTGCCGTCTCCCGCAGCAATTTCTGCCGGGCGGTAGGGCGAGGTTTGCTTGCAGCAAAGCGGCAGGAACCGCCGCTTTGCCTCGCTCTGCTCCGCGGGGGCTGATGCCCACCGCTGGAAGCGGCAGCTGACAAACGGCTCCGTTTAATTAGCAGGCCTGAAGGTCAACCCGTAGTTCAGAGGCTGCTCCCGTTAGTAGCGACTCTCGGTAGCGCTGCCGCCCTCCGTGGTAAAGCTCGTGGAAGACAAACCCCGGTGCCGGAGCGGGTGGGTGGTACAGAGGTGTTGCGAGTGCCACTCACCCCGGGGCCTCTGCCCGCGGTGCCCCTCACCCTGCAGACTCCGGGTAAGCTTCGGCCAACCGCAGTGCAGAGAGGAGAGGCGGCCGCCGCTCGCGGCTGCAAAGAGCTTGGTACGCAACGACGCTCAATCGCCGCCGGTCTTTGCCTAATTCCCTGGGATCCCTGGGGAAGCTGACCCGGGAACAGCGGCCGCCTTCCCCAGGGGCTGCGAAGCGGCGCTGAGCTGCCCCCGCCGCCACCTCGACGGTCGGACGGCTCCGGCCGCAGCCGCTTTCAGCCCAAAGCGGGACGTGCCCCTCTCTCCGTCCGGCCCACCGCGGGATGCCTGAGGAGCCCGAGCCCTCGGAGATACGCAGGGACGGGAGGGGAAAAAGCCACCCAAGGTGTCCCGCCTCTTGCGGGACAAAAATAAATAAATAAAAATAATATAAATAAATAAAACCCTCTCACTGATGCAGAGCTATGAGCGCGGCTGCTGACCGGGAGCCACGGCTTGACACCACCCTCCACACATCCCCGCGCACACACGTACACACAGGTTTGTGGGGGATTTTGCCAAAGATACGTAACTCCGGTCATATCTGCAGAAGGCAAAGCTCCTCAATGCAAATTTGTACCAGGGACGGTCGGAGAGCTGGCTGCCTCCCTCCTGGCCCCGGCTGGCCGGTGAAGGGCTCCCAACGGCAGCACAGCTCGCCTGGCCGGCTCTCGGGCAGGAAAGCTCCCAGCAGCTCAGCCCCGGCCCGGCAGCGCGCCCAGAAGGGCAGCAGAGGTGGGGGGCTGGAGGGGGGGGGGGGGGGATTTAACTCTTCTTGGATGTCATACTTTAATGGGGATGGAAAATGTGAATTTTCTTTGCATTCCAGGAACAATTCCTCGGGGTGGTGACCTTTAGCACCGATTCTCTTAAGAGAGTAAAGCAGTCGAATGTTTATCTAGATGACTGAAAGCTTTCCCTGGTGGAGGTTTATGGAAGTGTTAAAGGGGGCGGATAACACGGGCTTTGGAGGCGCTTGTCCAATGATCTGGAGGGGCTTGGAGAGCAGATCTCAGCTGGCAGACATTTAAATGGGAGACAGCTCGGCGCTGCTGCAATTTGTAGGCAGGATCCGAGACTCTCTCTCTATGGACTCCCAGGCAGCTCCGGGCTCCCACGCCACCCGCTCCGCCTAGTGAGCCGCCGGGCAGAGCCCCACAGAACCCCGGACCCCGCTGAGGATCCGCCGCCGCCGAGCCGGGCCCCGCCGCGGAGCCTCCGCCGCCGCGCAGGTGAGCTGGGACGCGCTGCGCTGCGCGCACTCACAGCGGGGGAGCAATCGGGGCCGCAAACGAGGCAGGCAGCTGCGGAGTTCGGCCGGTCTCTGTGGGAGGCAGAATTCTAATCTACCCTGCCTTCGGAGAGGGGTCGGTCGTCGGTGTCTAGCAAAACTCTGGGTCCCTCGGCTTTGCAGAGGGTGATACCCGTCCCTCCCGTCCGCGGCAGCGAGGCGGACACCAACATTTCCGCTGCAGTTCTGGGGATTAGGGCGCCGTTACATCCCTGTCCCCTGACAAGCACAGGGATTGCAAAAGCCCTGTTAGCTCTGCCTCTCATCTCCGCCTACAGCATCACTCCCGACAAATTGGATTCGGCGCCCATCCGACACACGGCAAAATCCCGGCCCGGCCTCTTCGCGGAGCGGGGCGGGGGCAGATCCCCATGTGCCGGCACCGGCGCCTCCCGCCCCGTCCTGCCGGGCTGCCTCCACGAGACCTCTCAGCCCCCGGCTCTGCCCCGGCCGCCTTTGCAAACCTCGGGTCCTCCCGGACGGCGTGCCCTGGGCCTACAGGAGCTCCCCGCGGTGGCTGTGCCGCCCGGGGGACTGCGTGTGTGCCGGTGGGGTCGGGCGACGGGTCGCGAAGGGTCTGCACCGAAGAAGGGTCTGCACCCGCGGCGCGCGAGCGCTGCGCGTCCTGGGGCGCCGTCGGGCAGGACGGACCGCGGCCCCGCCGCTGCCCTCGGCACCTCTCTGCCTTTCCCACCGCTACCTCCCCACCCTGCCCTCCCACCTGACTCGGAGCCAGAAGCGTTTTGCCGCGCAGACGGCCCTGGGCATCCGTCAGCCACCGCTCCCCCTCCCCGTACGGACAGGCCTCAGGCTCACCTCGGCCTGGCCAGAGCGGCCGGAGCCCTCCCCGCAGTGCGCCGGCATGGTGCTGACCCGCTCTTCTCGGCCCCGGGCTGACCTGGCGCTGGGCTTTTCCCTTCGGGAGGGCGGTTTGCTCACTCGCCCTGTCCGTTTTAATGCCATCCTCCGACGGCTCGGGAGTCACCGCCACGGAGCTCGTCCTCCGCTGGGTAAGCCCAGACGGCGGCCGCCTCCCGGGTGGAGACCCGGGTGGTGTCTCCAGCTGCCTCGAGAAGCGTCCGCGACCGCCGGGAGCCGGGCTGAGCCGCTCCCGGCTGAGATGAGGATGCCAAACCGAGCAGAAGGCTTCTCCCCTCCGACGGCGTGTCCACGCTGCGCTCAGTGACAGCCCGTCTTACCTAGGCGGGTTGGGCGGTGCCGCGGCACCGTCCAGTCCCGGGCGGGGCCATTCTGTCCGGTGCGGGGCTGCGGCGGCGAACCGCTGTCCTGAGCCGTCTTGGCTGTCTGCAACGGCTTCTCACCTGGTGTCCCGCTCGTGGCTCCTCTCAGTGAAAGTCTCGCGAGTGAAGCCCGTTTGGCTCATCGGGACTGAGACCCAGTGCTGGGGAGACCCCTTTCTGAAGAGACACCAACGTGCGTCTGGCTCGCCTGCCAGCTGGAAGGGGTTTAGTCATCCCTTTGGTGAGAGGCACGGAGCTGTTAGGATGGAGCGCCAGGAACCCCCCGCCGCAGCCGCTCTGAGCCCAGCCCAGGGAGAGGGAGAGCAGCCGCTCGTCTCCTGCCCGTCCTCACCGTGCGGGAACTCCGGAGTGATCGGCTAGCGGGCGTGGAGACTTTCAT
Source organism: Pezoporus occidentalis (assembly GCF_034315485.1). Classification (NCBI taxonomy): domain Eukaryota; kingdom Metazoa; phylum Chordata; class Aves; order Psittaciformes; family Psittacidae; genus Pezoporus; species Pezoporus occidentalis. The sequence goes on along the minus strand of NW_026913964.1, from coordinate 5,290,797 downwards.
GTCGAATTTAAAGGGGGCCAGTGCCCGTAGTTTCCTGCTGCTCTTTCGGATTCGGGCTCAGTCTGTGCTAAAGCATTCAGTTTTCCTTTCGGCGATGTCACCCAGAAACGTGTAGCTTCTCCTGAAGACTTTCTCCTTTCAGCACGCGTGGCTGTGCGCAGGAGAGCAGTCCTGGTGGGCCCAGGGCTCCGCGAGCAAATCCGTCTGGAGGGAGCTTCGCTCTGGTGAGCGGAGCTGTCAGGCTTCACGGGTGTCAGCAGGAGAGGGTATTTCGGGTTTGCTACCAGCCATGCCCACCATGATGTTCGCCTTCCGTGTGATCCCTAGAACGTCCTACAGAGCAATGCCTCCGGAAAGGGGAGTTTCAAAGTTCTTTTTTTTTTTTTCCCTTTTTTTTTTTTTTTCTTTTTTGTATTGCTGCCGCCACTCATGACGTTTCTCAAGAAAAGGCATCTCCATGACTTGCAAGAAGAAATTAGCCGAAATGTCAATGTACTCAGATTCTACCAGAGGTGATAGTTTTGCTGTCTTGATCTCAGGGAAAAGAAAAAAAAGTTTCTCTGGGAGCTGCCATTGCCATGCCTTTTTGTGTATTTAAAAATACAGATCCTTGAAAACTATGAAAACATTACATAAGACTATTTCTGTAATTCATATATAATAAGCCAGGCATAAAATTATTCCGATCCTTTGAGACACAAACCACTTCAATTTTCTCAGTAGTCAAATGGTTGTGTTTTGCCTCTTTCTTTGGCTGATATTTGAAGCCCACCAAACATATGTATTTTTTTTAGGTCTTTGTCAGATTAGTCTTCATGTTTTCTGTGAAGTGCATGAGCCCATGGCTCATCATAATATTTTCCTAGTAAATATGGTTCACAGATGAAATTACAGGCCTGCTGACGTCTGTGAGAATTTTGCTGTATATTTCAACAGAACCAGGATTCCATCCAGTTCTTTTGAACAAGTTGCTGTGTACTAAAACTTTTACTAATAACTTTCTGACTGTGCCTGGGAACTCATAGGGAAATTCTGCTTATGAACTGACACATGGCGATCCTTAATTTATAGCAGAAAACGTATAAATGAAGAAAATACGGCTTAATTGCATGAAATAATAAACTTGAAAGCATTTACACTTCTCTAGAAACAGTTCCTAGTGTTAATCCACCAGATTTCTAATCTGTTTTAGATGATGAGATCCCAGGCTCTAGATAAACCACATATGAAGTGATATGAATGTTAGGGCCCAATTCTGCTCCTGTTTGAAGTCAGCAATAAAACTTCTTTTGGCTTTAGGACTAAGAATTTACAGATGAACAGTAGAACTCATTTTAGCAGTGAAATATGAAGAAAATAGATTTTTGAAGTATTTTGTAACTTTAAAAAAATATTAATTCTATCAGATCTCTCTGAACAAAGTAAGGGGGAATCGATAATTTTGGTTATAGTCATCTGTTTGTTCAAAGGCTTCTCAAATGGATCTTCAAAAGGATTTCTGGCTATGCCAGTGTAACAGCCAGTATCAGGTACTGAAAATTTTGCTGAAATCTGGGATATAAGCTTTTGCAGCCTGATTCCTCACAGATCCTACCCAAGCTCCAGAGTTATTATTTCTGCAGAGTTATGACTGTGACAAGGAAAAAAAAAAAATATGCTAGGGAGAGATTTCTTTTTGGTAGAACTTTGGGTATGGTAACACTGATTTAGCTACCTGTACTGTTCTGCATTCTATTTTTTTTTAATTTTTTTTTTTTACTAATAAAAGCCTGCTAAGGAAACATTCATAAACATTAATTCATAGATGGATGGACCACTCTAGTTCCTAATGTAAGCAAATAGAAGTGTCGTCTTCTCTTGCAAGCAAATGGCTTGCCTTGGGACCAGAGATGGTGCAGAGTGGCTGCTTTCCTTGCTGAGGCATGCCCCCTCATTCTCCTTCATATTTTCCATTTTTTAAAAATAATCCTTTTTTTGTTGTTGTTGTTAATATATGTTTAGTAAGTCTCTATAAAAAGAAGGTCCTTTTTGAGCTGCTGTGGGGGTCATGAAGTTCACACAACCTTTTTGATGGGTCTATGTTTAAACTGTATTTATCCCTAAATGATTGGATTATTTGTACTTTTAGATGTGTGTTTTGGAAGGGACCATAACAAACGTTTTTGCTGAGTTGCTAATTTCCATTTGAATCACAGTCTCTTTAATGAGCATGTGATATAGCTTCCACATTTAAGGCTGGAAACCAACTCAGTGAAAAATTGCCTCCTGAAATTTAGGATTATACTGAAACACATGCTTGCATTTCCTTAGGGTTAAGCACGTGCTTATTAATCATTCATGAATCTGCAATACAGATATTACAACAGTATACCATCAAATTTCCTCTAAATTCCCATCTCAAAGTACACCTCATTTTCCCATGATTAGACCTTATTGTGTCATCAATTGCATGTTTATGGCAGGGGGTAGAGAGAGAAAGATGAAACAATGTGGAGGTCATCAGTTTTAAAAATAAAAATAGTCCAGGAATATGTTTGTTGGTAGAACTTCAACTCAGTTATGGGACACTAAGCAAACACCTGAAGCATGCTGGCACTGCTTATAAACTAGCAATCTATTTTCAATTGCATGCAATAACTTTTTTTTTTTTTAAAAAAAAAAGGAAAATTAAGTTTCAAAAGAAGCATGTTTAAATAACATTCAGGTTGCGTAGAAATAGGGAAAGAAAGCAAATGTGAAGTCCAAGCTGACACTTGAAATTGTGTTACACTAGTCTTCTGTTAGAATTCCCAACTTTTTTTTTTGTTGTTGTTGTTCTATTTCAGAGCCTTAGGGCTATTAGAATTCCATGTTTCATTTAGATATTAAAAGCAGCCCTTCCAAGTTGTCCACTGGAGTCGGCAGCAGTGTCATTCTTGCACCCCTTGCTTGAAGCCTGAAGTTTCTGACAAACATAGGGCATACTGGTACAGAAACATAAATGAATAAACCAAAAGCATATATTTATCATACATATGATTAACTCTAGGTGCTCTAACAATCTGTAGACAAACACTTAAAATATTAAATCCACAAGCAAATTCCTGAATACATTGGAAACTCCCTGTGATACTCTTCCACTCCAGTAATTCCTTTCCCAGTCCATTTGGTAAGAAATGCTTTTTGAACAGCATAATCTAATGCTTATTTTCTCCGTATGACTGGGAAGACTAGTAATTGAGAAAATAACAGATATCTTTTCTAGCAAATAGGCTCCACCCTGAGCCTCTGCTGAGTCTCTAGGTGGCCCTTACAGCATTGGCATTTGGCTGCTTTCCTGCCTAGTTGTGTGGTCTTGGGCAGAGCGGGTAAAGCCATCCAGCATGGTGCCCTTGGTTTCCCATGTTTCTTGGATAGTAGCACAAGCAGGACTCTTCAGTTCAATCACTAATTTCCCCCTTACTGATAAAACAAGCCAAATAAGGGATATAACTGCAGCACTCCAAGCAGGTAGAAGACATCCCAAACTACCCAAGTTGTTTGGGGCTTGTATGTTTGTTTGTCTGTTTGTTTTTATGTATGTATATTTTTCACAGTTCTTCCCTTTTTAATGCATGTGCCTCTTGGCAGGTCTCCTTTTTTACAGTTTTTTTGCAAGCAGTAGTTCTTTTCTGGTGGCTTCTTCCAAGCTCCCACTGGGAGGGTCCCTTGCGAGCTTTTTTCCCTGATCTGTTTGTCTTGCTTGCCACAACCCCAGCTTTCCAGAACAACATGGAAACCATGGCACTTCTGGAAGGGGGAAAAGTGTGACAGGTGATGAGTCTTCTGGCTGGTTGGTGTCTAACTGAGCAGCCAAAAGAACTCAGAGCTTTGGGAAGCAGCAGAAATGGTGGAATAAGAGAGGAAAGAAAGGCTGTTCTTGTGCTATTAATTAGGTTTGGAGCAGGGGTGCAGTTTTAAGAACCTCATAGTATCCACTTACTGCACTTCTCAAAGTGGGTTTTCTTGAATGCATGAACTACATGACGTTTAGTGTCGTATATTGAATTCTGTTGTCCTCATATGTTCCTTTCAATATCTTGCTGTATATAATGAATAAAATTCAGAGATCTGAAAAATTCTTAACACCGTGACTACATCTGTATAATTTCTGTCAAAGATTCAGAGTAATGTGAGAGAATTTGTGTAATTTGAAATTACAGATGTATCTCTTTTAACATATATCTACATGTTCATTAATGTTAGTTGCGTGTCTTGTTGCATATTTCTTACCTTAAGCAGCATTACACTCAGACACATTGGACCATTTCAGAGGTGCGGCGTGACTGAGCTTGGGATGCTGTAATTCAGACAACAGGTGGATATAGCATGCACATTGTCTTCTGGATGTATATTGTGCAAGAAGCTGTACAAAACTTCTGAGACTGACTTAGGAACACACAGCTAGACTAGATCCCTTGAGTCAAAGTGTTTAGTTCTCTGGTATTGTAGACAGCTATTTCATACAAATCCTCGTGTAGCATAAAATCTGCTCTTCCACCAGTGTTAAGTTGGGAGTAATCTTCCTAATGTCAATGAGGTACAAGAAGAGAATGAGAACTCTTAACTAGAGTAGTATACACGGAGAAAAGTGATGAAAAAAGGTGCATGATACACAAAATAGAATTCTCTTTAGACTTGCTTTAGCCTCCTACTTTCAATGACTGTATATGAAAGCTTTTATCACTTGGTAATTTGGAAATTGCTTTCCAGCTGGTAAAAGCTAATGCTTATCTTTTGTAAATGTGTGTTTGCACACACACCCCCACACCCCCCTCCCCCTATTTCTTTTATGGAAGTGAAAATATACTGCATGTCTGTCTTCTGTTGATATCTGAAATCCACAACTGTGCTTTATTCCCTCAACTTCCTCCATATAGGATGGTCCGCACACTGTACGCCATCGGTGCTGTGTTTCTTCTGATGGGATTTCTGCTACCAACAGCAGAAGGGAGAAAGAGGAACCGTGGATCTCAAGGTGCTATCCCTCCTCCTGACAAAGATCAGCCCAATGATTCAGAGCAAATACAGACACAGCAGCCGTCGGGTTCTAGGCATCGAGAACGAGGAAAAGGCACTTCGATGCCTGCAGAAGAGGTGCTAGAATCTAGTCAGGAGGCATTGCACATCACTGAGCGCAAATACCTAAAACGGGATTGGTGTAAAACTCAACCCCTCAAACAAACTATCCATGAAGAAGGCTGCAACAGTCGTACCATTATCAACAGGTTCTGCTATGGCCAGTGCAATTCCTTCTACATCCCCAGGCATGTCCGTAAAGAAGAAGGCTCCTTCCAATCTTGTTCCTTCTGCAAGCCCAAGAAATTCACAACCATGACTGTTACACTCAATTGCCCTGAGCTTCAGCCCCCAAGAAAGAAGAAAAGAATCACCCGAGTTAAGGAATGCCGGTGTATATCTATTGACTTGGACTGAACTGAGACAAATGTAGTGATTGCACTCTGACTGTAAGCAATCATTGCCAGTGTGAGAGTGAGCAGCATGAACAAGCATGCCTTCAGGGCTTGGCAAAACTGAGAGCAACCTAGCAAATTACCTAAAACAAGTAAAAAAAAACCACACACACACACACAAAAAGAAAAAAATATCAATGTAAAGAAAGGGCATGCATGTGTGTGTTTGTGTGTAAGTGAAAAAATGGATGTGTGCAAGCAAATCTATGAATGTTCACTACAACAAAAAGAAATTAACAGAGGTAGGAAATATTAAAAAAAATCTGTTTACCTGCAGTCATGAATTAGCTTTCCTAGTGTATATTCACATTTTTGCCGCTTGCTGGGAAAGTGGAGCTGTGGCTTTTGCTCATGTTCACTTGCCGTGCTACTTGCTTTTATTGTATTAAGAGAAACATCAAAGTGAGAGGACAATATATTTAAAAGCATAAATCTATTCTTACATACAAAGTAGGCAAGAAGCAGTTTAAAGTGTAACAAAACCATCACTGAAAATAGCAGCTGTATCAAGAGTTTGTAACATGCTTCTTCAAAAAAAGATCTGTAGTCCAAAAGCCATGTCTGGAGAACAATGGGGGATGTGGGAGTGTTGAAAAGTCACTATAGGAGGATGGAAAACAGAGCTACAGCAAGTTAGAAAGCAAAAGGCCAAAGTAAGTAGATGGGGAGAGTACAAAAGGGAGTAGAAAAAGGAAAGATACATAAACAGGAATATCCAGAGGAAGAGATAGTCTTCTGTTTATGTTTTGCTTTAATTTATATACCTAGTCATATATTACATAAATTAAAAAGAAACTATATACTAGGCTATAAATACACTTCTGAATTCTAATGGCTCTCTGAATCAATCAAAACCCATTTTTGTGCCACTAGATCCATTTGATGTCTTGTATTTCTGATATCAGTTATTCTTCATATCTACATATATATACATGCAGTATCTTTTAGTCATGGATATCTATACATACATACAATGAGTATGCATACTCCATTGTGTGTAACTGAACTCTCTCCTCTTTTTCACACACATACATAAAAAACATACATAAACCACAGCATAAAAATCTTGCTAATTAAGATCAAGTACAAATGGCAGTAATTTAGTACATAAAGAGCAAAGCAAAAATTAAAACAAGCGTCATGTGACTGCAAATGCAATAACCACACAAGAGACAAAAGACACGGCGTTCATGACTAGTAAACATTGCATTGTTATTGTTATTTTAGCTTTGCCACAGGCATGCAGTTTGTTGGAAAAGAGATGCAGAACTTTGCCAGCAATAATCCTCTTTTATATCTTTTACCACAGACTTGCATTTAAACTGAATTTGGACAAAGTAAAGAGAATTTCCTGAAAATTAAGGGCTAACTGCCCCTCTCATTTAGGGGGAAAAAAAATGTAAAAGGGGACACAATACTTCCAACAGCTTGCTAAATCTCACCTATGAGGTTGTCCTGTCTTCTCTTTCCTTCAGGATTAGAAGCTTAAACTTGACGAGGGCTGTAGGTTTTGGCAAGAGCACAGAAGGTCCTGCAAAAGAAGCTGTTTTTAGTGAGGTGGACCTTGGGCCATTGAACCCAAGAGGCATGTTGCCCTTGTTCTGCTGGGCACTTGATGAGAAGCCTGGGGGGTGTCTTACTGGACACATCTCATACCACATGGTATGAGTGCAGGCTGCTCATGCTGTCCTGCATGCTGGCTTTGCAAGGGCACTCTCCAGCCAAGTGCTGAAGAGGTCACAAGGTGCTGCACACTCTCCTGTCCATGTTGGTACCTGTGCCTGTGCCTGCAGGGCCCTGGCAGCAGGTCCTGTCTGATAGGATACCGAAGGAAAGGCATATTCCTATGCCAGAGTCAATACGAGGCCTGAAAGGAATCCTGACATCATCATGGAGGAGAGTGAAATGGGAATTGGGTCCACATTAATTGTATGATGGGACTTGAATAGTCCAGGACTCAGTTTCACCAGTCGGCAGCAATATTCTCCAGTATCCACTGTCAGGGTAACTGTCCTCCTACACCAGATGCCTCTCTCAACCACAAGGTGGTTATCTTGACACCATTTCTGTCCACTGAACACTAAGGAAGAAAATTCTGCTCTTACTAATATGCTCAAAGGGAAAAATACACATTGAGTGGCATGTCACAGGTGAATCCCGAGTGCCCTCATTATATTAGATGCTCCAGCTGTTACACAGTGCATCACACAGTTATTGGCAATATCCTGCACCTCTGAATTTAATATATGTTTATTGTAATATTCACTGCTGTGAGGTCTGCATTTGTAAGATTAAGAGATTGCAACTCATTGATTGATATTATTAAAATGCATTTCATCTGGTGTATTCTCACTCAGCAGGTTTGACACATTTCTTTAAGGATTTTAAAATCCAGTTTTAAAATCTGGAATTATTGGAGGTAGATTTCCACTGTGTGGAATGTGAATAGTTAAACAGAAAGATATGGCTATTTAATGTTATTATTGATACAAATCCTCTTTCACTGATAACAGGCAGGGGTTGTTTATACTTAAATTACCTTTTTGAGTTGGCTTGCAGGGGAAAGGGTCAATCCCAGTTGTTGATGAAAGTTTCATTGCTGAAAGTTTTGTACTAGCTAGGGTTTCTGTTGAAGAAATGGGAACACCTTAAGAATGAATTTTTCCCTTCGTGTGAAGTTGACAGCAAAACTCCCATTGTCTTTTACAGTGACCACTTTGTCCCTAAACCCTTAGCCACTAAGCAAAGCTTCAGACACTACTTACTCCTTTATTTAAGATTAGGCTAGCATTCTGAAGGAAAATTGGTAGAAGTTTTAGAAGTTTTAGTTTTTATGTTCCAAAACAGCTCATGCATAGATCACGATGGGACTCCCCTTGAGGCAGATTCCCTCCCCCCAGTATATAAATTTTATACAAAGAACTTCTATGAATTGCTAGTTATTGCCTGAGAGTAAGAAAGTTCTGCTAACTGACAATTATACAAGATATTTAATATCAACCATTTAAATGTCTGCTTTATTCTAAAAACAATGGACTATATAACCTAAGGCTGCAGTATTTTCATGCTCGGTCTCACAAAGCAAAACTTGGTTTAAAATGAAGTTTTAATTATTTTGTAACTGAATAGAATTGGAGTTTTTTCTTCCCAGCATTTTGTACGTCATTTTAACTACTAGTTACAAATAAATAAAATATCTTCTCCAGCCCATGTCTATTGTTGCATTACTTTTTTTCATTTCCTCCTTAAGTTACCAGCTCTGTCTGGATCTGTTGTACTTTACCCTGACTTCTGTGGTTTCTTCTAATGATAAAAGGGCTTACATTATGACAATGAGACAGAGACAAGCTATGTCACCATCATTCAACACAGCTACTTCAATAAGGTTTTTCAGTGAGATCTGTCACTTCCCCTCACCCTTCCACAATTTATAGAAGGAAAATCTCAATATTTACTCACACTTTTCCCTTGTAAACCATATAGCGACAGTTCAAGATATAAATCACCCTGAAATTGTTGTAGAGTTAAAGTTGGAGTCAGCGCGCCTGCCTTACACCTTAGCTCAGTTTTACGTCTAGCTAGCGGTTTACTCTCACTTTTAGAAAAAAGAGTAAGGAACACCATACAAATACAGCACATTAAACAATACAGCTGTAAACGGGGACAGAGGTTAAAATAGTTACAAAAAAGAACAGGAAGATTTGTCCCTGCTGGCAGCACTTAAGCAAGGTCAGGGCTGAGGAAAGACCGCAGCCACAGAAAGCAGGTTTCTTCGAACTTTCCTCCCCAGCGGTGGGAGATAGGCAGCAGTGGTATAAGTTTTACCTTTCCAACCTGCCATATTGTCAGATGTGTTAGGGACCTGGTTGGTCACTGCAGATCTCATTGCAGTCTTGCCATCTGCAGTAGTAGGGGCATTGTCTACCCTTTTGAAGAAGGCTGCTCTGACAGGGAGCGCCATCTCGCTGAACCAGACTGAGTACGATCTTTGATTTCGCATAAACCTCTGAGCAGTGATATAAGCCCAGTAATTTTTAGACATGTACCTTTCAGTTCAAAGGAATGAATGATATAGTCATGTATACGGTCATATAAGTGAACAGCATGTAGGGTTTTCCCATGGAGCACACAGATAACCAGAGAATAGGGTCAGATGTCTCATTTCCAGCTTAGAAAAGCAGGGTGCCAGTAAGATCCAGTCTGTTCTTCTTTCTTGCAACAGTGGAGCTGAGCACTCTAGTAGTACTGGCTTTTTGGAGTCTTTTAAAGTTTGGGATTTTTTTGTTTAGTCTTCCAGCTTTTTTCACACTTCCAAAACTTACTGAAAGGATAATAACATTAAAATAATTATTTTTAGAAGGCAATTGTCTATTTTTTGTTCTGAGATATGGCACAGTTGAACAGAATAAATTTCCTTGAGAAGACGCGCATATATATTTATTTGAACATTTAAAACAGAGAGAAAAATCTCCTGGACTTACCTTTCTAGTACTCTGTAGTACCATGGTCTTACTATTTATCTGCTAACAAGTTCAGATACTCATTATAATTTATATTTGGCCTACATGCCAGCTTTGAATTGAAGATACATCCACTGTGAAGTCGTCACTGCTTTATAGATTGTTACACTGAAGAAGATAGTGAGAGAATTCACACACCTCAATCAGCTTTCAGGGGCACAGATAGAAATAAGGCTATTTTGTCTCCCTCCCCAGTGAGGTAGGCTACATTTCTGTTTGGGATTTCTGTGTGTGCTCTGTCATCCATGTGCTCTGCAGTTGATTTGCACACACGTTATAGGACTGAGGCATCAATAGCATGTCAGTTTTGCTGAGCATGTGCAAGACATCTGAGCGACACATGCGCACAGTAGGTATGGTGCATCCTGGATGGGTCAGTGGAACAGACAGCATTGTGGCTCATCTCCAGCTGCCTGTCAGCAGCAGCGCCTGGCTGGGAAGGGGGACAATGCATTCGCAAAAATAATGCAGTAATTTAACCTTGTAATTTACCTTCTCCTGAAAAGAAAAATAAAAGGAGCACCAGAGATCTGCACCCTTGGGAACTGGTATTTCTGTGTGCTATCCAGTGTACAGGAGTAAACCTAGAGCTGTCAGTTCTAAAACATTTCCTAAAGGAGAAGCACCTAGTCACTGGTAGACTGAGATGAGAATGCTGGCTTGCTTAACCCAATGATCTCCTTACATGATCTCCTTACACATTCTTTCTTTGCTTTTTAAAAACCATACATCTTACTCACTCGAAGTAACTCAAGCCTGCCTTCGAAACTACTTCATTAGTTACTGAAACATAGAAATCAGTACTGGCAGAAGGTCCCAGTTTTAGTTCTGAATCATTCTGCTTACTTGTGTGGTTGCACTAACCTAAGTCTTCCGAAAGGGAGATCTGCATAACTTAAGATTTCAGGGAGTGAAAAAATTAATGTATATTTGGATTTAGCCAAAACACTGGGGATAGATATCACTGGTATGTATTTTTAACAGCCATTCAGTCTTGGCCTTAACATATCAAAAAGATTAACCATAATAAGATTTAGATGCCTTGCTTTATTTTTTTATCAGATGAGACTGAAATCAGGAATATAGAGCAACTCACAGGTCTCATAACAAAGCCCAGTGCAGATTTTTGATGCTACCTTCTAATGCAGCTTCATAAAAACATCTGAAGCCTGTCTGCACCGCCTGCCTGGGAATATAGCTGGTGACTTTAAGGTGCCCTTTGACAATGTGTGGCTTCTGGCTGCCCAAATTCCTCCTCTAGCTTTTATGGCTCTGAGGAGAAGAGAACAGAAATTTTGTCACTTGCTCCCTTTCCTATTATTTCCTAAAAATACTGAAAACAAAATCAATAATCTGCCTTTTTCAAATGCACAAGGAGCAAGATAGGAGGATCAAATTATATATTGACATAAAAGAAGAAGGTTTGGGATTGCATTAAAGACCCCAAACTTCTAAGCTGTGATGATCAATAACTTCTCCTTGCTGTGATACAGATGTAAATAACATAGTTTGGGGATGAATCAAATGGAGAAGTTACACTGACTCCCAATTAAAGTTCTGCAAATCAAATTTGAAATCACCATGTTTGCATTTCTTTTTTAAAGAATGCCTTATGGAAACAGCCATATTCCAATTCATATTACAAGAGATCAAAAGAACAAAGGTTAAAATAATTTCTCCATCTCTCTCTAGAATAATTGAGAACTATATCTTATCCTTCTGTCCAGTGATATCAATATGGATTCCAGCAAGAAAGCAATTGGAAAGAATTAATGTGTCACAGCTCATCTGGGACAGCAACACTCAAATTCATTAATCGTAATTTTATAGTTACTTCATGGCATCGCTACAGAGCACTGTTAAGTTTGTTTGATTTATTTAATGATGAATTTGCAGGCCTTAATATTCTTTTTCCTTTAAACTTTACTGAATTTCTGTTTTGTAATTAGTTTGTTAAAGCATAAAGGCGCAGTCTTTTGTGTTTTTAAGAAGCAACGCATTCTCAGTCTTAGCTTTGTGTTAATGTATTCTTCTATTTAGAGAATTAAAAGATTGTGTTATATAGATATAACATACATTTAGCTATCTCTCTAAACAAAGGTATCAAAAGCCTAGGAATGTATTAGGTATATTTAGAAGTCTGGAAAAGTACATTTGATAAGTTTATACGTAACAGTATGGGCCAGTTTGTTCATAGTTTAACAACAGACTTTGAGTGCTTAACATAGAATAAAGTCAACAATGAAAATAATTGCAGCCATAAGCATAAAAAATGTTTTTCAAGGAAGGGGGCAGGGTTGTGTGTACTCAGTAACTATTTCTAGACAATTACACGTGATGGCAAAGACAAAGGCTAGCTGAATCTCTCTCCTTAGGATCTGAAGGACCTTGGATGTTCCTTAGGAAACAGCTGTTCATGAGGAACATATATTTCCATTTTTGATGTTAATTTGTTTCAACTCCACATGAATGAAGAGGCTAGAATTTGGGTGTTAAGTTAGATGTAGCAAATATAAAGGAGAAAGAAAACTATGTGTACAATGGAAAGAACTTACTGAATGTCTCTAAACCCTATGGTAGGTAATTTGATCTAATTTTTGCAGAAAGGCAAATGCCAGATGTGTGCTCCACTTTGATCTTAATAACACTTTAGGCTGCAGACAATAAGATTGGTTTAAAATTTATTGTCTCTTTGATTTCTCCATTCTAATGCTTTTTAAATTCTTTACACAAGACAGATCTATATATAGGCAACTGGGGTGGCATCAGAAGCGTTGTATACTTAAGACATTCTTGAAAACCTCAGTGTGGAACAGTGTTTGCTGTTTTATGCGTCAAAACAAAGCCAGATTTTATACAAGCAACATTCAATTTTCATTTTATTATAATGTCTCTTTTTATTTTTGCATATGAAGTTCTGAGTGTCGCATCTGTAGCACAGCTCCTTATATGCTTTTATCTTTCAATAACCTTATTAAAAGTCAAGTCAATATATTAAATCAACATTAAGCGGCAGGAGTTGAAAGTTAAGTTAATCCATTCCCTTGCATTAGGAGTATAATCTGTGTAGTTTTTTAATTTTGCTGTTAAGTTGCCTTTAGGATTCTTTTTTGTACAGCATATGCTTTAAAAAGAGAGTTGCCGTTGAATGGGCACTAGTGAAAGCCTCTGAGAATGCATAACATCCAAGAGGCATCCAACTTGCCTTCAGTTTGTATGTTTGTGCTCTAGGAGGACATTGTCCGTGAATGTGAGTTGAACTCAGCTTATGTCTGCTGATTAAGTGGCCCCAGGTTTCCAGCAGAATGTCTTGTATACCCTCTGTTACTGAGAAACAATGAAAAGCAAGTGAGACTGAGAACAAATGGTAGAGCAAGAACAATAATTAAAAAGAAACAAATAGAAAAAAAAAAAATCATGGTATGCAGCCTGAATGCCTTATCATAATTCTCTGGCATAGTTCAGAGCCATCTGTCCCTTAGGTCCAAGCATGATGTCTCTAACCAATTGTTTTCACTCTGCTCAGCCCAGTAGCCTGGAAGTTCAAAAAGTCAGACTCAAGTTTTCCTCTGAAGGAAATTCTGAACTTTGCTGATGAAACTGCCATCACTCAGCCAGTCCTGGCAGAGCTTTTTAAAACGGTGGTGTTGATGGACTATCAGAAGTGGTCAGCCTCTCTCCTCTTGTACCACCAAGTTTAGTTCTTGCAACAAACTCCTTTGTAAATGAAAGAAAAATTCCTTCAGAACCAAACATTTTAGCTCATTTCCAAGAAAAAAACATTATACAGAGATACTTGGTAATAAGTGCTCTTCCTGTCACAGAACAATGACAAGTGAAAAGACTTCCTGTTACCTCACCCCAACAGAATTGCCTTAGGTCCAAATTCATCTTCATGTCTTTTCTTCCTTATCTTTGCTACGTCTCCTGAGCTAAAACATCTTTAAGGTAGTTTGCTATCTTTATTTATCACAATTACATTGAAATTCTGTTTGCATAATTCCAAGGCGTGGTTTGTGAATCCTGTCCTTGACATAATGTACCACCTGTACCATTAGAGAAGAGGCTATTTGAAAAGACTGGACAATTAAGTCACAAAACATAGGGAGGTTTAAATAGCATTTGATTTCAATTAAGAGGCATGCAGAAGCACCAGTTTCCTGAAATTCAGGCATGATGTTAGGAGACTCTGAAAAACTTTTGCAACACTAGCCTTTGCGCATCATAGTTGAAAGGTGTGCAAATACTACCCAATGAAATTTAATGGAAGCCACACAAAGAAAGGTTTTAGCCTTGACATTTATCTTTACCAACGCATAGAACCACCTTGATCTGTTTTACTGTTGGTGAAAAAAGAAGGTAGTGTCTATTTCATAGGAGAGGATAGGAAGTAAGAGTCAGTGTGATGGATGGTGGAAAGAAACAAAGGCCAGGAGGGAAGAAATATGAGCGTCAGGTACTGATCTCAAAGATGAGGTCTAGTCTGCTGTCAGAATGTGTATAAATAGCTTATTAATAACAGAAGAGATGTATTTGCATTAGTGTGAAAGGAGGAGCATACTCAGTTTGTATTGTTTTGTCAGAAATAAGCCATCTGTGTAGACTACAGTTTATATTTGTTAGATATGAGTAGACTACACAAGTACAAGTCAAGTACACATCAATTCCTGTGAAAATATTCACTCACCTCAAGGCATTTATCCAGCAGATGACACTGCAGTAACCTCTGCCATCCTTAGCAAATCTGTCACATTCACTTACTGGGGGCATAGCTGCACTGCAGTGTAGCACAGAAATCCAGAGGACTTTTAACCTCACAGACATGGTTACCAGCAATAATCTAGTTGCAAAAGCTTGAAGTTTATTCTTTAATTAGTATCACTCAATGGGTGAGAAAAAAACCTGTTTTCTGTCCCAGAAAGGGTTATCAGGGAAATTTTCTTTTAATCTTTCATAATTATTATATCACATCATTGCTGAGCACACCAACATTTAGGAACGACCCCTGTTTTCTCCCTGGTTCTCTTCTCACTTAACTTGCCTGTTCCAACAGCAGCTCAGCTTCCATCTGGGACTGACACACTGGGAAAAGAAAGACCAAAATCTCATAGGGATTTATGCTGAGGGTAAACCCTGCCAAGTGAGTTTGGTGCTACTTTCGTCTTGTCCTTGATGACAAGGGAGAAGTGCAATATCAGAAATATATCTGCAGGGCATCCTTGACACAAGTACAGCAGCTTGCTGCTGGAATTTCTCACTGTGAGTGCCAGTACAACCAACACCTCCTGGGAATCAATCTGGTTTATTGCTTCATGCCCAGATTTTTTTTTTTTTTGGTGATATTTAGGAAATGCTTCATTCAATGTTTCAGGTCTTGCTTGATTTAGGCACCTAAGTCTCATCTCCAGTGACTTGCAGTGAAGTTGCTCTTTGATCTATTATTTCTTTTCCAAAAAAAATTAGTATTGGACAATATATTTTGGTCCTGGATTTTCAGATTTCAGAGACTTGATTAATTCAATTTGCTGCTGAACAACACACTTCCTGATAGCCATGGAAATAGGTTCTCCAATCTGTGGATTGTACCTCTAAAAATAAACTAAGCATAGAGTCTGTTCAAGTGAAATGTTACAAAGGAGTTACAGTCCGTAGCCTTTCCTCAGGGCTCATTGTTGCTACAACAATGTGAAGTATATGTACGGTTTTCATTCAGGTCAAAACAGCCTGGAAGCTGGGGTGGCAGCTCTAATGTTTATAGCTTCAACCTTAGTCTGTTTGACTTTGCATAAAAGCCTAATCTTAGAGCACAGTCTTGGGCAAGACTTGCTTTACGCACATGGCACAAGCTGCCAAAGCTTGTGTTTGGGGAAGAACTTCCAAAATGTAAGGCCTGGAGTGCTTATTACCCTCTGAGTTGAAGTCGGATGTTACTCCCTGAGGCACAGGTCAGCATGTCTGTCATGCACAGACAAGACTGTCTGCTCCTCTTGGTTGGAAAGGGATGTTATTTTCTTAAGGAGCAGGATGTCATTCCTAGAGGTCTGCCCCTTGGTAGGGTCAAGAGTAGTATTTTATGGTTAATGTTTACGATTAATTTTGGCTGTGGCCTTTCCCTTCAGAATCTGTACCGTGTCAGTTCAAGTTGGTAAGGGGGAAGCTTGACAAGGTTAAGGCGTGAACCATATACTCACTTTTCCTTCCAAAGTAAATACTACAACAACAATGCACATGGGAACCAAGCAGCACATTCCTAAATCAAACCAGAAGATTGGAAGATTCACACAGGGAACTAAAACAGCAGGGTCCAAGAGGGTGGGTTTTGCAGGTTTTTTTGTTGTTGTTGTTGTTTTTTTTTTTGTTTTTTTTTTTTTTTTTAGTACAAAGGGTACATTTTCAGAAGGATGCCTTGGAAATTAGCTCTACACAATCCCAGGAACAAAAAAGGGCAGTTTAGCATCAGATTCCTTGTGCTCACATTACTTAAAAATTAATATTGCCTTTCCCCATTTCTCTCAAAAAATGTCTGCTAAAGTAAGGTGAATGATTCTCAGCTGTTCAGTGCTGCTTAAAGGACATGCTAGCATCACAGTGTGATGCAAGTTTATATTAAGTCTTGCTTTTGGAATATATCCAGATTTTCTGTCTGGTTTTGAATAGGATTTTTAGATTCACATGCAAATTGTTCTCTTTTAAAGAATCTTATCTCTTTTCTCAGCTTCTGGAAATTCTGATTTCCCTTCACATTTTTTATTAATGTTCTAGTTTCACACTAGGCTTGCAGATGGATTTGGTTTGATATTTTAGTAGACACTTAAGACCAGAAGAGATGGGAAACTTCTAAAATCCCAAAGTGTTCTTCTTCTCTCAGAGACTTTCTCTAGCTCTTGTTTCTTATTCATTCTCGAGGAGCTAATTTCTGTAGTGAGAGATTACAACTTTAAAATTCTGGGATCACAACTTTAAAATTCTGGGATCTTTAAAAATCTTTCAACCCTAAAATTACTGAACTTCAGACCCTAAGGGTAGCATGTTTTGGGAATGCATACACCTCAAACATCTGAAAGCATTTTGTGATCTATAATTAAAATTCTACTATCCCACATCATGAATGCACAGCCTCCTTGGAATACTGCCATCATGCCACTGCGTATCTCAAATATGGGGTTGTTAGGACTGTTCTGAATCACGTATAAAACTAGCACTGCCAGTCTTCGTCAGTTCTTCAATGAAAATTAAAGCTGCTCAGTGTAAAAAAACCAAACCAAATATAGGAACAGCTCACTTCTGATTCATAATCAACAGCCCACAATATTGCTATACATGCTGCAAGTGAGATTGGCAAAGAGCACTTTCAAACATCATCATGTTGCCATTTTTTGAGGTTAATAAGAGAAGCAAAAGATTAAAAATATGGACACCAGAATTTAAAAATATTTCCCTTAACTCACACAGAGTCCTTTGGAGTTCACTTTAAATGGCCATCTGTGGGTCAAGCTTATCATAACAAGTTAATTTCAAATTCTAGCACTCAGCTGATTACATAATTGCAGAAATCTCAATGGTTGACTGGCACTATCTTGATTAGTTACGAACCGCGTGGACAGCTTTTGTGCCTCTGTGACTAATAGAGTCTGAAAGAAAAAAATGTCAGTATTAGTACAAATACTTACAAGTATGACCAACAATCTGGCGGAGAAACTTGGAGATCAGTTGATGGAGCCATTTCAAATGGCTTAATCATTCCAGTCTTGGAATTTACAGTTTGAATAAATTTCATTATTAGCAATGAACAAATGTTGGAGCTAGATGAATGCACATAGAACCAGCAATGGTTTCTTAAACAGGGAGGGAGAAAGAGTAAGACAAAAATTTACAAAGAGGAAACAATGCAAAAGAAAAGAAAGAAAGAAGTCTTATAACACACTGTGATTGAAAAAATTACTCCTCACTCACCCCTCACATTCTTTTTAAGAAGCTGCAGAGGGTTTTCATGAAGGCCCAGCATGCCTAAACAAGTTTCACTCAGAAAGAATAAGTTGTAAAAGTTAAATCACCACTCATTTCTTTTGAGCCTGTCTTCAGCTGTGGTCTGTGCAGCTTTAGTTTCTCTTGTCAGGGATAGATAAAACAGAACTGTAAGACCAAACTTGAAAATCCTAAATTTTCTTAATTCGGTGGGAATTACCTATATAAGAACAGTATTTCTTCTAACAGTAGCTCATGCAGAAGATAACCTATATGGAAACTAGAAAATTTAGAAGCCCATACACCTGTTAATGCAGAAGATGAGATTTGGCACAATTATGAATGTGTCGAAGATTGTTTGTAAGATGCAGAAAATCCAGAGCAAATAGACACAATGAAATGCAACAATCATGTAGAAAGCAAAATGAAGACTTGCAAACCATTTTGAACATTTTTTTCATCCTTCCCAAAAGCACAGCACAGACTGAAAGGCAGCTATCCTATTTGGCTGGCTTTGCGGCTTGTACTTTTTTAATTTGCGTCTGGAATCCCTTGGTTTGTTGACTCATAGTGGTGGCACTCTCAAGACCAAGGATTGCTTTGTTTGACCTAGTGTATTTATCAGTATTTGCATTGTTAATTTCATTATTTTGCAAAGCACCTTGGGATGCGTCTCATGAAAGAGGTTATACATAGGTATCTCCAGTCTGCTTTGATTAAAGCTTTCTGACAAGTGCATCTCAAATACTAGTCATCAATAATTTGCTTTTAAATTATTTCAATAACTGCAGCATTCCAGCTGTATTGATCTTGTGCTAACTATCCTTTCCTGAATTAATGATGTATGAAAATTTCATTATATAATAGATCTATGACTGGGTTAATTTCTTTTGCCATATAAATAGCATAGCTTTTATTAGAGATGAGTGTATACATGCATATTAGAAATATACATACGCATATGTATGCATCCACATATTAATAAAATAACATAGCAATTGCCTGCTTTTATCTCCAACTTTAACCCCTGGATAAATGGCTCTAATGTCTACAGATATGAAACAGTGCATCTCTGAAATTATTTAATTGCAATCTGCCTATTAATTACAAGCAGAAAAGTCGTATTATAGTACTTAACAGCAGTCAATCATAAATTCATCCTGTATTTATGAAGCAACACTTCTCAGTAACCCTAGAGCTGAAATACACTAACAAATAATGAAGAATTGTACAGCATAGAAAGCAAAGTTTATGCCTGGTGAGAAATTTGTATGTTCATAAAAGTAGCATTTAATTTAGAACTTCAAGGTTGGTCTCACTATTTTGGATTTCTGTTCAACTTTGGTGTTATGCTGGCTTATTCTTAGAAGTATATGCTCTTTATCTGGTGTATTTGCTTCCCTGCATGTGATAGTTCTCCCTCAGAATAACTGGCACAGCATTACAGCAAATACTGCTCTTTGGTTAGATCTTGTCAGTTGCTGAAAAAATCCGGCATTCCAGCGTAAGGCCAGTTCATGAACTTTGGGACTCCAACACTTCTTTTGGACCTGAGGGCCTGAGGGTCAAATTTAGGTTCTTAATAAACAGTAAATCAGTTGTGCATGTGGATGAAGAAAAAGAATCTGTCATCTGACATCTTCGCATATCAGTAGGATTCCAAGCAAAGAAGCTTATAACATTAATTTCTTCACCAGTACGCCATTTTATTGTCTTAAAGGATCAAGAAACTAGACAATAAACAGTAAGAACAGGAAAAGACAGCAAATGTATCTTAGTTAGATTGCTTTGTCTTAGCTAATTTTAACTGGGATTATCTGGCTCATTATATGCTTGCTTCAGTGCCTAGCTAGATATTTCTAACATGCTCGTCATGGTGGTATTTAAGCACATCTTCCCCCATACCTTTGTGTTCCCTTCTCTTCTATAGAAAATTAATTGCAAATGGTTCTTCACATTTGGTTAATGTCTATGTCTTGGTGATTATCTCTGTCTGGCATCTCCAATTCATTTTTGTAGCTGAAATCCTTGTTCAGGTTCTTATCTTCTCCAGACTCACCGCAGTAGTCTCTTCTGTGATGAGAAATACATCTTTTCAAACCAAAAACCATGGGCTTGAACATGCTGCTGTAGATTTGCCAACTATCTCCAGTGAGTCACTCTTTTAACCTGAGGACTTTATGTTTTTCAGTATCTTTCATAGCATATCTTTGCTCTTACTCTCTGTTGACATGATCACTCCAACCTTTTATTGGCTAAGGATAATAAATACATTAATGATGTTCTCATAAACATCTGAAAACACATCATATTCTATTCTAAATTTATGTGATGTGTGATGCCAAAATTCCCTCAAAAGTGCCTAAATTATACCAGCCTTTGGGGAGTGCTGGGCGTCCTGGTGAAGATGCGTTCAGCTGCTGTACTCTCCCAATGGTCAGTTGCTGGATGAAATTACTGCACACTGTTATATTTTAATTGTTTTCTATTCTGACTGTAGAGAAACTGGAAAAAATATCTCTAATGATCTATAGTAAGGTTTCCTGGCTATCAGTCTACACTAATACAAGTAACTGTAAAATATAGACAAAATATAGATAAAATTGTACTGTAAGTTATAGTTTTTTTTTTTCCCTTCAATATTGGAGCCCAAATATGGATACATACATTTGAGATACTATTTTAATATATAATTTTGTGGGCAATATGCTCCAATATCTGAAGAGCTTTGAATATTAGGTATTTGGATATGCGGCAAGTTGCCAAAGTGGCCTAAGAACTAAAAGAAATCCACACAGCCAGACGTGTGTGCAAAATATTTCAGATACAACCCTCCCCCAAAAACTTACTAAGATACCTTCAAAAAATTTACACCAGTAAGATACGTATTTGAATTCTTTGTGGATCCCCAAAATATTGTGTATCTTCTTAAAAAGCATACTGAAGCTGGAATACTAACTGGATCAGTAAAGCAGTGTAAATAAAAACCATTATTTAGACAGAATTATTTAAACACAGAAGCCTACAGTATCTTGACAATACATTTTGCATACAAAAATACAATTGATAAAATGAACAAAAATACAGAGGAGGAAAATTTAGTCTTTTATTTACAGTCAATGGTTCCTTAAGAATACAGTTTAAAAATAAATACTCCATTCCACTACAAGAAATTTTACAAAGTTAATCATGTGCACATCTTGGTGTTTGAGAAAATTAAGCTTTCAGATACATAGTAGAAACACACACACACACGTATTTAATTACAATGTGAAGGGGAAGGGCGGGAAAGCACCTGAATCTATTTAGCTTATGCTTTTAAAACAATGATAACAGACTTAGTCAAGAACAACCCAAAGGAGTTTAATTCCTGAAAACCAAAAATCCTAACCCATACTATATTACATTATTTTTGCTGCACATTTTGTGGGATGAAAAATACAGAGTAGAGCTCAATTCAAATAACAGCAAATATATATGCTGAGTCTATGTGTGAACATTCAAGCAAAACTATGATTTTATTAAAGCAAATCCCATCTGGACGTGAAAGACTTAAACGCTGTTATGTCTGTGAAACTTGCTAGGTACACAGAGAATATTAATAACATTGCAACAGAATTTGACATTTTGCTGCAACTTCAAAGAGAAGTTAAACAGCCAACACAAGTTGTATTTTGATGGTCAGAAGAGAGGGAAGCGTACCAACAACAATAACATTCAACAGTACTACTATTCAACTCAAAATGATTGGGAAGGAAAACAAAAAGATTTCAAAGAACTAAATGAAAGTTGAAAATCATACTATAATCCTACTGAAAACACTTTCTGGATGCCAACTCTGATTCTTCCTAAAATAGTATTTCTTCTTTATTTTTGCTTCCTGTAATTTCTGGGTATGTCAAAGCTTTTAGCCTGTACAGAGGGTAATAGCTAAGTACAGTAACAGGGGCATCTTTTCTTCTTGATTCTGATATACCACCCAAAATTAAATATCATTATAATAAATATATATTTTAAAAGACCTATAAAAATAATTCTTTCTCCTGGGCAACATATTTTCAGTCATCAGGCTGGGCATTCACATGTTTTCTGAGAGCTCCTGCAAAACCCAGTACTTTTACCAACTCTCTGTAAAAAGTCCTTATCCAATCCCTTCTGACATGGAGCATGAGTTTTTCTTTGAAACAGGTATCACTGAACTTTCAAACCAAGTGCAATAAATGAATGTATTTAATTTGGAATAGCTTTTCTGAACTTGAAACCTGAAAATCCATTAAATTTCCCTCTCAAGTCTCTCCCTTCTCTGAGCCATATGCAGATAAAGCAGTGTTATTCAAGGCTACAGTAGCTACAAGTGGACCTGTTGAGCATGCATACAAATTATTTTACTTGACTAGAACTTGAGCTCCATAGAGGCCTGTCCAAGACAAGCTAGCTTGATTGTCTATTTTAATAGAATCTTTTAATTGAAATAAACAAAACCAAACACTTCAATAGGAAGTTATGTGAGGATGAACTTCTTCAAATGAAAAACCATTAGAAGGAAATAGTAAGCTTTATATTGTTTCAGTTGCATTATTTATCAACATTTTCATTTTACGCACATTACTGAGTCTCTTTGCTTGGCCCCATGATAAGCTATGGAAAATACATATAGAACGTAATGCCAAAATACTCAGATACACCTGCCATATCACACATACATCTGGTCTGGAATCAAGTAGATTACATAACTAAACACACAAGTTCTGCCTCCTACTCAGAGAGACAAGCTTTCTTGATGTAAAATGATAAGTAATAGAAATGCATGAAGCCACTGTTATCAATTACCTAATTTTCTGAAACTAAATTATGTTCAACTTAGGCCAATTACAAAAAGTTCAACTTGTGCTCAGTAAAGACACATAAGTCTTTCTTGTGGTTTGGAAGTTAATCGACCTCTCCTCACCCAACATTTGAGCTTTTCTTGGGCCTTTCGCAACCAGTTTGATAAGTACATGACTTTAGTTTTAATAAAAGAAGGAGAGTGAGGAATTATATGAATTGCTGAGGAAAAGTGGTGGTAGGGGAGGAGT
This sequence comes from Pezoporus occidentalis, assembly GCF_034315485.1. Lineage (NCBI taxonomy): Eukaryota > Metazoa > Chordata > Aves > Psittaciformes > Psittacidae > Pezoporus > Pezoporus occidentalis. The sequence continues at coordinate 5,267,745 of NW_026913964.1, read as the reverse complement.
TCTGCATGGCAATTTGCTGAACTTGAACATTACAGGAAATCTTTAAGGAATGAGATTCATAGCTGAACCTTCTAATTTCTTTACAGCCCTTCTAAAACACAGTGGACTGTAACACCAAATGAATAACTGAATAAAAAAGGAATCAGAAAAAAAAAACAACATTGTTTTTATGAGAAATGTAAGCAGTTTTATTCCTTCACCTTCCTGTCAGATATGACAGAATTCTAGAACAGAACTGTGCCCTTGTTCCATTTTGATTCATTACAAAATGGTATCTTTCCCCCTAAAATCTAGAAGATATTAATACCACAAAACCTCATTCTGATAAAGAGAAAAAAGTAAGAATTATAAGAACATGGCTTTTATCCAGTTTACAGTGATTAGCTAGTTATGGCAATACATTCCTTAAGATACTTTACAACTAAGAAATAAGCATCAGGCGATATACAATATATATTTTCATTTGCTGACTATCAGTGCTCCAAGCAATAAGAAATAGCACTATATTCTTTGATAGCTACATATTTTTTGCAGTTTCTATAACATACTGTCTGTGGATGGTTGCTCAGGATGAGCATTTTTCAGCTACAATGTATTTACAGCATGCCAAATGAGAAAGTAAAAATACTGAACTACAAGCCTGGTCCCACTGGCAGAAGTCAGAGAGAAAATGTACCATTTGAAGTTTTCAAATGCATAATTCACAGAATAACAAAAGTCATCTTGTTGAAGTTTCAAAAAAAGATTAAAGAAACACAATCAACCAGTCATGCCATCTGAATTTATGATGAGGAAAGGCTGAGAACTCAAACGGCATGACAGCTGAATTCATCTTACCTCTAGGAAAATGTGAAGGTTCCTGGCAGAACAACACTGGAAAACTTGAAATACAACTGCCCGCTGGGACTCAGTTAACGGATCTGTCTTTGAACAGTTTTTGTAGTCACCATTTTAGTGATTGCAGCACAATAAACAAGTAGGAATATGTAAGTGATTCTGTTCATATTAAATAATCACATGAACAATAAATACAAGAACACAGGCATAGAATGAAGTTCATATAGGAGTGCAGAATTTCTGAAATCTGTATAACCTAAAGAATAAATACAACTATTGAAATTTCTGCTATTTTGGAAGAGTCTGCTAGCTTTTACTTTAATCTGGAAATGTAACTATGATCTCTTTCCCCTTTGAAAATGTATAGCTGTTGACAGCATTTTCCAGTCTCCCTTCCAGGAGTACCTGGGACAGATTGGGCTCAGGGAATTCAACTGCAGTGTAACTCCAGAGAAGCCATACTTTTAGAAACTGATCCCTAAAACAAAGATGCCATGCCAACAGCCTCAGTCTCCATGCTCCAAAAGGTCCCAGAGCTCCAAAATCTTTAGAGGCCCATGTTACCATGAAATCCATGTCCCATACTAGGACAGTTCAGGAAAAATTCCGTAACAGGATTCTGAAAGAGATTTTAATTCAGTCCCATGATGCCATAATGTCCTCTGGATATTTTTTACTGTGTGGGCCACAGGAATACTTATATAAATAAAAGTAATTGCATATATACATCAGCCCCTCTAAAAAGGCTTTGTATTACCTCAATATTAGATTATTGAAGATGAAATTGAGGTGACAAATTATTAAATGAAATTAACCAGAAGCATCTAATAAAAAAACCAAACAAACAAACCTCTGCCTTTAACTGGCTCTAAGATGACATCCAGCAGAAGCAAATCACAGGAAACACAGTGCTGTTCTACATGATGGGAAAGCTGATGCTGCTGACAGTGTCATCCAAGGAACATGGTGCTTTCTGTGTCTAAGTTATCAGTTCAGCATTTTTATTTCATTCTTTTTAAAACAAATGTTCCTTTATACCCATTACATTTTACAAAGAGGAACTAATTTAAAAGCTTGAATTCTATGAGGTATCAAATAAAAATCATTTAAAGCCAGCTGAAGCTTGTCAACTTACTGAAAATATTACAGACTTTAGGCATGCCACATTTTCAACAAGCGGAAAGAAATTATCATCCATTTTAGTAATGCTTCTAAGAATATTTTTTTAATTTAAAAAAAAAAGAAAAGAAATAAAAGTTCTTGCAGGCATTTTGAAAAAAAGAACCCAATTTGCAAAACCAACTATTTTTGAATAATTCTATCAATTTTGCTTGTTACAACTGTTGAATTTTAGATCTCCAAAAAACACTATGGAACTAGTGTTTCAGTGATCCTGGTTTTGCATTGTGCAATCCAAAATGTCAGTTTTCTCATACCTAACTTGAGAATCTCTAAAACGGTGTTGAATTCCAGAGCATATAAATTTGCTACCTTGTTAATACAACAAGAGCCATCAGGCAGATGTTAATTAATAATTTGAAATAGCCATAATTTGGCAATGGTTTCCTGCATTATGTTGTTTAAACCACGCTATTTGTGATATTTTAAATTTAAAATCACAACTGCTTTTCTAGCTTGTATAAGAATATTTCATTACAGCTGAGAAAAATATTTGATTAGCTCTTTTGATATACTTTTCTGTCTAGAGGAACTATTTGAACTATTGAGTCAATGGATATGGGATGCCACCCAGGTACATCTTGAGTCTAATAAGCTGTATTAGGCTACACAAACTTTTCAAAAAGCTGTTCCATCCTATTTTGAAAGCATCAGAAAACGGAGAAATCACAACTATCTTTGCAAACTTTTTCAGTGCTTAACTAGCCTCATTAATGATAGTTTGGGTTTTATTGCTAATGTGAATTTACCTGGTTTTAATTTCTATACTGGTTTGTTGCATTTTTCTTCAAGGAACCATTTATTTCCTAGTATTTTCTGTCAATAGTCAACTTATTGACTATTATCAAGTTACCTCTTAACTTTCTATTTTATTATCTTTACACAGACAAATGCATATGCTTATCTCCAAAAGAAGAATGCCAAAGAGAACTCCCAGACTGGAAATCCTGAAATTCACTGCAATTGGCATTAATAAATTCTAAAGGCATTTAAAAAAAAAAAAAAAAAGAGCAAGATCTGTAACAATATTGAACGAAATTGAGACAAGGCCAAGAAAAAACTAGGTGGATATGATTTTCTGAAATCAAAAGCTTAGACTGGTGACTAAACACAGATTAGGGAAGTGGAATTTTAGAAACACATCAATGCTATAATGAGATTAATATTTCTAAGTTGTTTGGGTACTTCTGAAATTCCACACCCACACAAGATTAAGGCATTCATTTCTAAGACGACCTGAAGGAATGAAGAAATAAGATGACTAAGTAAGAAAATACACAGTCGTCCAGTGCCCCATATTCATCAGCCAGGAAAGATGTTTAGATATAAGAAAGAAATTCTTAACAATTTACTGGAAAATCAGGGCAATGAGCACCCTGTACGTCATATGGAAAACTAAATATTTTCTTCATGTTTCATGTAGAAAAAAATAAATTGATGAGAGATGTTCTGGCTGTTTATATCCGGTTGGAGAAGATATCCTCAGCAATTCAGAAAGGTTGATATCCTATGTAAACTTTATCCTTAAATTATTTTCTCTCTGCTTCCTGAATATTTCATCCATTCTACTTTGATTTTCTGAACTATAGATCGCAGTTTCTATTTTGCTGGAAAAAAATAAGCTAAATAAAAAAAGTGTAATATTCAGTCTATACATTTATAAATCTATAATAAAGCACATGACAAAGCATTGACATAGGTTAGTCATGGCAAAACACCTGGGTAGTTTTTATAGATTGATAAAAACTTAACGAAAATATAATTTATATTGTTAAAAAATTTAAAGATGCTAAAAGATCTTTAATTTTAAACTTAGTGAGTGATAATGTTGTAAATAAGGTAAAGAGCACTTCACAAATTATTGAAATTTACTCATCTAAACTGAAATCTTCCTAACAATTTGATTTATAAGTCAGTAAGATACATAATTTTCCTGGGTAAAGAGCACCTACTGAGCAATATGGGGTTTAGTAGTGTTTTGCTTTACAGACTTTGAGAGGCTTGCTTGGCAATAACAGAAGAGTTGAAAACAAAACAAACAAAAAAAAAGAGAAAAAAACCCCACTCTCATGCCACATCTACTTTGTGGTCACTCAAGTGACTTCTGTGCAGTGTAGAGGTATTTTAAATTGCATAGTCCAAAAAACTGTAACTGTCTAGCTATTGCTGCTTGGCTTAATTTAGTCTACTCTTTACTTTTACTTCCTTGACAGCAATGTAGACATGCAGCAGAGACTTCTGTTCCATTCCATCTTTTTATTTTCTTTCTCTCCTTTTAATTCCCCCAAACTAAAAAGCTCAGGGCAAACTCAGGCACCAAACTACATGCAAGGTTAAAACATAACTTTTGGTGACACTTTGTGACCCCAAGATTAATGGTAATTGATGAACACTTGTTGTGTCTGTAGTGTCTATATATATAATATTTTAACAGTTTACAGAGATATATAATACCTGTTGATATCTCTTTTCTAATACAACATTTTAGTGTCTGAAGACACTTCTTGTGTGTAAGTGTGATATTTAGCTGATGTTATATTATATATATATATCATCATATATATATATCATTATATATATATGATGTTATATATATATTATATATAAGTGTGATATTATTTTGTAAGTGAAGACACTAGGGGTGTGAGATTTAGCTGATGAATTCCATACAAGACTCTTGAAGTCTTGATTAAAAGAATGAATCAAAAAGTCTGGGTGAATTGTTTTTTTTTCACTTAAAAATAGTCTAACTAGTAGTAGAAGATTTAAGTCTTGGGTGAAGCTGGAAACAGAATCTGTTTAGGGAGGAAAATCAGTGCAATTAAAGATGAGGAAGAAATAATGCCTCTGAGCTATGTAAGTTTTTGAATCTTCTGAAAAAAAATAGCATATAGTATCCAAGCTCTGGTAAACTGATAATCTGAAAAAAATTACAAATCTGATCAAGGAATGCTTTACACCAACAATTTTAATTTTAATCCCTTTTTATATACATTTTTCAACATTTTCAACATTCATTTTCAAAATGAAAAGGCAATTTGAACTAAAAAATGAAATTTCACATTTAGAAATTTTGAAACGATATTTCAATGATTTAAAATTTTTCTTCATAATATATTTTTAATAAGAATTCTCAAGACCAATACTTTTTCACGAAAAAGTGCTACCCTTCTTAACTAACAGTTCACATAAAATATTTCAGTGAAAAATTCCAGATCAAGTTAAATGGCAACATACTCTAACTCCACGATAGACAGAAAACCATATCAAAACTTGTTTGCTTAAATATTCGCCTTGCTTGCTGTTGTTCTTTGGCTTTTATAAGCATTATTGCTCCTGTTGTTTATCCCTAATAATACTGGGGAAAAATGCACTTTACCTATTTGGTGGAATATACTAAACTTAAATCTCTGGAATTTCTCTGCCATGGGAATAGACAAATTACAAATCAGGTTATTGTAGCTGGTATATTATTGACTTTTTCATAAAAATTATGCTTACATATCTTGAGTTTATCTGCAGCAGCTAGAAATTTCAAAACACACATGGGAATCTTGGTTCCCTTATTTTTGTTCATGCAAGAGTGAGTCTCATTTAAGAAACCTGCAGTATATGAAATCTTCAAGTTAAGTCATGTATGGGGGAGCTCCACAGCTGCTGTTTTCATTGAAAAGTGTACACTTCTAGCTATGACGTTGTCTTAAGATTTATCACAGTTTCTCTATCTAATTTACTCTATGGATAACCCATGCCTGTCTCCTGTATTTTCTTCCCAGCTTCTAAGCAAAGGACTAATATCTTCCCCCTATTACCCTTTTGTACTCTTTTGCTTCATCTAATTTCTCTTCTAAATCAAATTCAGACATAAAGAAGGGGATTTCTCTTTTATGGACAGCAAGCAGAAACATGTTTTTTATCCAAGTTCGTTGTTCCCATTTATAGGTTGTTACCTACTTGTATTTAAAAATCACTTTTCTGTTTTACCTTAAATTAACTACTGCTTCAAGATCTCTCCTAAGAACCCAAACCCTTAAAATGCAGTAAGAAGCTCTGAGTAACAGTGGATATTCTGTAGGGTTTTTTTTTTCAGGCTCTGACACTTTATGAGCAATGGTTATAATGTTACAGGAAGATAGTGAGACTCTTTTATTTCTTCCTCAAGTTTTACTTATTAAATTATATATACATATGTATGCTGGACACATTCTTCATACAAATATAGTGGGGCAAATGCAGGCTGTATAATATATTTTAGAGTGAGATATTAAGTTTAAAAGAAAGCTTTCAACAGAATGGAAATCCAGAGATTTAATGGCAAACATGTAACTTCATGGAGACATACTGTTGTATTTTAGTTCAACAAATAATGACTAATAAAACCATAATTTTATGGAATTTATAATTTCAATATATACTGAAATAAAAAATTGATTTTTTATATTTTTTCTTTGAAGCTCAAAATTTACAAAATGTTAGGTTAAAACCATAAAAATAATGAATCAGTTATACCATCAATCATAAAGCTAAAGAATTTTAAGCTATTCTTTTTCATGTGCAAAACATTGTTTTCATTTCCATGTATGGCATAAGCTGAAGCTTCTATAAAAATATTTATAGTAAAATACAGCATAAATCTATAATTACATTTAATCAGTTTTAGAAAGATGCATCCAGTACTTACACACTGTGAAATTATTTAGAATCAGTCAAGTTTACCTCAATTACTGCTGAAGTAACAAACAAATGATGTAATAGTCTTTTGTAAGCTGAATGGCATATGTTCTCTCATCTACACAAAGCCCTGTAAATAATCTACAGGTCGTTAGTCATTACTTAATTCAGCATCCAAAACGCTCTTTTTAGCTCTGATATTAACGCATTATGCAGAGAGTACTTCAAATAACCATCAGCAACCAGATGCACTTAAAGCAATGTAAGGAAGTGTTACAGAAAATAATTCATACTTTCCATGTAAAAAACCATCTTAGAATTCCCGCTATGGAATGTACAAACCCCTCTAAAGGAACTCAAAAGTCTTTAGTTGATTGTCTTGGTACAGATCAGCAAAGAATTCAGTATCTAACATAAGGTGCTCCCCAGGCCATGGCTGTAGTAAAGCATCATGCAAGGTATGAAGTTCACTATAATTTCCATCTTTCTTCTTTCAGTTAGCTGTCACATTGGCTTCCTTCTGACGTAGTCTTTCTTTCTGTTAAAGAAAGAGATTAACTATCATTCTTGTTCATACTTTTCCACCTCCTCTCAAGTTGCCATGATCATTTGGTCTAGCAGGCTGAGAAGTACTAAATAAATCACAGTAGATTTGAGTTCTAGCTAAAAAAAAATTAATGCCCGGAGCACTAAAGGAAGGCTCAGAACCAGTTTGTTACTTACTGTGGAAAAACTGAGCTTGCTTTAGGTACACACTTGTAAAATACTTTGTACTTTTAAAAGTACATAGCTCTGTGAAGACCATTGCAGCTAGGGAAAACCAGACACATTTCAAATTCATGTGAATTTAATACCTTCTCTTGTCTGGAGCTGCTTCTCCAGACATGAAGTCTCCAATTAAGCATTATCTAGATTATGTTGTTTAAGGACCTCCTCCAGGCAAGTGCAGTCATTCATATCTTTGCCACCTGCCCTGCAACTGATATGCTCTGCTGGGAATGGAAATAATACACTGATTCCTTCATGTACATTTCCTTCCCTTAGACTCTTGCTTCCTAAAGATAGGGAAATACTGATGTAACCTATGAGCCTTGCACACAGACAAAGGTTTCAGCTACAGTGCAAATTACTAGTCCTCTTTTTGTGTGTATCAAGGACAAAAAAAAAAGAGGGTATGGCAAGGAACAAACTGGAGACTTAATACCTTCCACAACTATTCAATAGAGCAAACAAGACTTTGTAAGGCTTTGAAAAAACCCACACTTATCCATTAGACAAGTATATGCAGTGAGCGTCAATGCACTACCGAGCATGAAAGAAAATACAAGAGACTTCAGTGGAAATGGGGGAAGAAACCAGAGAAGTAGCTCTTATCATACTTTTTTTTATCTAAGATAGCAGACCCATGCATAAGCATAACTAAAGTAAGTTTTAAACTTACATGTTGGACTACCACAGGACATAAGCTTAAAGATTTCTAATTGGGAACAAAATCACTCTGCTAAATTCAAAGTAAGCATAGTACATCACCCTTCAACAACAGCAGAAACCTGCCGTCATTCTGAATGACAAGAACAGGCATCACAAACCCCTTTCTGAACGTCATATTGATGAACACATCGTACCAGGCTAGCTGTAGGATTGATTTTCTTCGTTTCAACTTTCTTCTCTGCAGTTAACTTGCTTACTAATTGCTGAGCCACTTTAATTCTGAAACAAAATACACAGAAAACAAATTGTTAGATTCAAAGAAATTGGAGGTGTTCTGGCTCTGCCTGGTATATACTCTGTAAGAACTAACATTTTTAGGCACATTAGCTGAACAAACTACTAAGTCCAATGGCACTTAATAAAGTACCAGAAGTAGATCAAAGTACATTTTTAATCAGAGAAAGGCAAAGCAAAAGGAGGGCCTGCCTGTATTCCTCACTGAAAATGATTTCTCTGTTCTTGCAGGATCTGGGCTTTATGGAGTATCTGGGTTTTATGGAGTATCTTTCCCACCAAAAAAAGCTACAGTATCAAGACAAGAAGATACTCCTCTGAAAAAAAAAACAACAACAAAAGCTAGCTTGCTCAATCTGTTGTATATAGAGAATATACTATTTTATTAGGCTGTTTGCCAGGGTACACCTTGTAATTCCTCTGAAAACCTTGAAATGAAAGCATTTATCAGTTTTTCCTTAATGTTTTCCCTGTTGCTTTACATGGAATTGATTGACCAGCCGCACTGATGCAGCAATAGGAGAGGCAAATTAGAGCGGGTTCTTTTCTAGGGGTAGTTAAACCAGTCTGCAGCTACAGTCCAGTCTACCAAAAGCACTACTGAGATAAGCGGAAGGAAGAACATGGATCTGATTCCTGTTTCTTGCCTTTTGCTCTTAGGGTGTTGCATACAGAACCCTTGTTCCTGTGAAGATTTTACAAGAACCCAACCAGAAGTTTAATCAGGAGGAAAAAGAGAAACAGAATTTAACAAAAAGGGACTTGACTCTCCTCTTACAAACAGTGGAAAGGGCAGGGAAGATGATGTGCTAAACAGTGATAGAAAAGGGAAGCACTTTCTTGGCAATCCTAAGACAGGATCTGCTCAGCTATCAGTGCCTTTAAAATGCTTATGCTATGAACACCTACTTTACAATTCCATATGCAAAATGCAGAGGGAAAGAAGTTGCAAGTGAATTTTTACAAGGAGAACTCAACAAACCAATTTTCTCTAATGCACGCTAAATTGTTCTTTTACTAGAAAAAACACGTTTCTTGGCACTCCTGAACTGAAAATTCTACTTTCTTCTCCTATTTAATTTTTTCCACTGGCAGAAATAATTGCTATGGCCAGGCAAAAAGTATTTAAAATACCATGTCCAGTTCAAACCACTTTCGACACACTCAATTTTTGAGGAATTTTGGAAGAAAAGCAAAAACGAAAGTGGATTAGAAGCTGCAATTACTGATGTGTACTTCCTTGCTGTAACACTAGCAGCAAACTAGATTCTTTTAAAAATATAGAACACAATCATAAGTTCATTATTGTGTTTATCAGTGCTTACTACTGGAAACTAAAATTTCTTCTCAAAGCTACCTATCAGCTGAGTAGTATTAGTGTCTCATCTTCCAGCGCTTAAGAACAGGAGGAAACAGTTACACTACTTTCAGGTAAACTTACTTTCAACACCGTTTAGCTACAACATTGATTCAAGCTGCAAGTACACAGATATGAAATTACGATTCTGTACATTTTAAAATATATCCAAAGTTTTCTTAAAACTTAATTAGTGTTCCCTGTTTCTACAGGCAAACGACTAAGCAGCAACACACCATTCCATCTTTTTACAATTTCGTTAATCAGCACAGTTTACTTCTTAGTGATGGATGATAGCACCCTTTGGACAGCATGTTATTCCTCACAGCTGCAAAGTTTATGCAAAGATGATGATGTATTTCAAGTGACTGTATTCAGGTTCAGCAGAATCACACTAAGGGATCATTTTCTAAACTCTTCCCTTTTTTGACCACATTTTCTTTTCAACCACATGTTTAAAGTCCATATTTTCATCTGAACAGAGAATTCTAGGGATTGTAAACTTTTAGACTTTGAAAGAAAAATTTGCCTGTCACTTATTTAGGCCTAGCTGTGTGTGTTTTATTCTGTATTTGCACAATTTCTGGAGAACTTTTTTTAAAATAGAATGCATACTTTGGAATACAAACCAGAAATAAACCAGCTCACTAAAATGATTTGAATTATGTGATATTTGACTTATAAAAACAGCAGATTTTTTTTTCTCTCAGGGAAAAAGCCATCACTTTGCTAACGTAAGATTAGCAGGCATCAGAAACATAAGCGCATAATTTCAAAGGAATGTAATTCTTTGGGATTATTTAAATTCAGATGGCTCAATTTTAATAAAGTAGTTAGCTCAGTAATTACACCAGTAAAGCACCTGTGCTATAATGGTGCCTTATAATTAAAAATTATTCTTTGTTAAACATGGACAGGGTACTAGGACTGGCTACTGCCCTTGGAAATACTATCCCTGGAATAAGTACAATGAAATAGTTTGAAAATAGCAAAATTTTTTCTTCCTATCTCAGTATAAAATAGCATGGATGGACACACTAGTCTGGCCACACTTTAGAGATGTGAAGAGAAACTGGGATTGAATCTAACAGATGTAAAATCAAGGAAGAAGAAAGGGAAACAAATGTCAACAGAAGTATATCTAAAACAGGAAAGCAAAAAGGGATACAAGTGTGTAGTAAAACATGCTAGGAAAATACTGTCAAGGACACTTTTGAACAGAGATCACTGCGGAGGACAGAGATCAGAAAGGGTGGTATGACAGCTGAATCACAACACAGAGATAAAAGATACGCAGGTGCTAATTTAGCAAAGTGACGAGGCCAAAAATTAAGGAATGCAGGTTAATTATGCCTTGAAATCTGACCAGCTGCAACATGTGCTCAAAAGGAAAGTTGCTTTCCTTCAACAGTGAGTAAAAGAGGTCAATATCCCTTAATGAATAAAGAAGATGTGGTGTCAACTGTGATACTGAGTAGTATTGCATGTTACCACATAACATGGAAACCAAAATTGAATGAAATTGTCAAAACAATGTATTTTAAATAGGAGAACCATGAGTCCAGTATCACATATGGATCTTTACTATAAGCAATGGGAATATAACTGGATTTTTCCTGCCTCTATGTGACAGGTGTTGTCTTACCCTATAAATTGGATGCAAATCAGGCCTCGTAAATTAGAAGATATTGGTGAAAGATAATGATATTTTTTATTCAAATTTATTATTTTTATTTTGTATCTAGGTACACAGAAACTAAATCTAAACAGAAGCCTGCATTTATTAATAAGTTTCCTTTATAAGCTCATGAAAATAATTTTTGTCCTCACACAAAAGATACTATATTATCAAGCCAGGGATTAACCAGATAAACTCATTATCATTTTCACCCCTGCTTCCCATTCAGCTCAGACAGAAGGCATGAGCTGGAACAATCCATGCTCTAAAGCCCCCAGTTAAGAAAACCAGAATCCCTTCTAAAAACCCAGTTGCTACTCATGTATGTTGAGGCTCTGCTGTTTTGCAAAGACAGGGACCAAATATATGGTTCTTTCTCAACCTCTTGATATTCTGGAATAATCCATTCAGTCCATCTGAGCTAGCCACTAGCAGATACCTAGGAGCATATAAGGACAGCCAAATTATACAGTGATAATTCCCAGAGCATGTTCACATGTAGAAACTTTCTTCATATGTTAATAGTCCTTCATGGGTTTTTCTAATCTGAATTTGTACTGTCACCATTTTTATATGGACCATGAACCATGAGCCTCCAGCCTGGTAATGCTGTAGGGCTCATTGATCAAATTTTCTCACAAATATGTTGCCTTTTTCCAATGCTGCAACTGTGAGCACAAGGAACTCCCAGCATAAATCCATAAAGTTACCTAAGGATCTTAATGATCATATTTCAAATATTTTCTTAAAACTCATTTATGCCGTGATTCCAGTCTGCTTTATTAGACCATTAGTTTAACATCAAATGAAATAAACAATGTCGGTTACATTCATCTTTTGGTTTTAATACAGGCAGATTTTATACGTGGATGATGCCCTATTCTGTAGTGTTTGACTAACTCAGGACAGTGTTCTACCATAGTACATCTTGATCAAATAGGCTGCAAATCAAAGACTTTTACTGACTGTCCTTGTCTTAGGTAACATATAGATGATGCACAACAGATGTAGAGAAATCAACTATTTGAATCAAAGCATAAAATAAAACCTGGTCTTTAAAAATATAGTATCTTGAAGCAAAGATTACTTCTTCTACTTGCTCACTGTGATATTGAAAATGAAAATATAATCCTCTAGTTCCTATGTGGCAAGTGTTTTTGTCAAAATTCAGTCATTTGTTAGGCACAAGATATTCTCATAATTAGCTTAATCAATGGTTAAAAATATTAAATATTGTATTGGCCAGTACTGCTAAGAGATTCTGCAATCTACATGTTATCTCTTATGATGATGTGGCGTTACAAACAAGGGTTCTTCAGACTTACTCTTTTCCTGCGCAGAAATGGAGTGCAATGAGCACAATTCATTCTGTTTTTAATAAACGGAAGAGTTGGGTAGAAAGCTATAGCCACCTTTAATTTACCACAATAAACAAAAATTAGGTGAGCACAGCTCAGTGCTTTTTCTTTTTTTATGACATTTCCATCTTTACCATTAGCTACGTGCACTGCTACAATTAGAGCTCCTACTTGTCAAAACTGTTACTGCATTTGTGGCAAAAAAAACCCCTCACCATATCTTTTTTTTCACCAGGTTAAGGTGAAGCTATCAATATGTTTTGTGCTAGAGATTAAATTCCAGAACAAAGAAAGCATTTCTAAAAAAGAACCTTTTATAAAAAGTACCATTAAAAAATAGGACTTTTCTCCTATTTTTAAGATGATGTAATTCTGTTCATTAAATAATAATCATGTCTTCTCCAACTACTGAGAGAAACTTTGATTCTCTTTTTCTGTTCTAAATTCTGACTCATAAAATCTGTTCAATCTGAAAGAGATGGCTTAATCTAATAAGGTAACTATTGTAGTAACCTTAGCTTTGTAGTGTAAGCAGTGTGTCAAATTAACAGCAATAATCCCTTTTTATATCTAATTATGTCATATTTCAAGGCTAACACCAATGAACAGCTAATGATAATATCTGTCACATTTCTTTTGCAAAACATACAGTCACGGTTTGTGATGAAACTCCTCACTGCAAACTATAGTATTTTTCTTAATTTATAATTTTTCCCTATATTCAGAGTTGTCTAGGAGATCCTCTTAAAACGTACTTTAATAGACCTTGAATCCTTTAATGGATTTAGAGAGGTGTTCACGTATATGTAGTTTTTATAAATACATATTTGTTTTTATTCTCAATTCACAGACATGCCAATGCAATCTCCCATGATGTTAAGTCCCTTGTTGCCAAAAAAAAACCCAACCCACCTTTGTTTTAGCCTTCAATTCAGTTATCATCTCAATGTTTTATAAACAGAAGGAAGTATAAAAGCAGTTATGTACTTGGATGCACAGACATACTGAATTAGAAAGCTGTCAACAACAAAACTGGGGTTTAATGCAAAGCAAACCAAAACCACGTCTCCAACATTTGGCGAGTATTACAGTGTGTTTCCATTAAGCTGCTTGTCAGAGATGAAGAGGTGACTGTCAAAGCAAATTTTATTGTATTGTAGTTGCATTCTAATATTGAAGGGAATACTAAGCCTGAAAGAAAACTGCCATCGGTGAATGACAGAAATCAAGACAATGACATCAAGAAAACCTTTCAGGAATATGGTATTGAAAATTTTCTTCATTTTATGTTTATACTAATTTATATATCATATTATGTATCATATCTAGTTTCGTTATCTATCTGTAGCTGCCTTGCATTCCTAATTGGTGTGCAAATTTTGTCCAGGAAAGAGACAATGACTCAACTATATTTTGCAGGCAGCTGATTTATTTTCACGGTAGGTTAAATGCAGGGCAGCTCCAGTTAAAGTGTTTCCTTTCCTTTAAGAAAAAGTCTCATAGAGGTCTAATTAGATTTCTACAGTTGTGTTACATTTGGGAGCCTAGTAGTTTTTACACAAAACAGACTCTTGCACCTGAGGCTGTCATTTAGTTCAAGGCGGTATTCTCTTTTTTTCTGAAATTCAGACTTTAAAGTTGTCTGTTACACAACACAAAGTAGTTAGTTTTTAGTATAAATTTTTTAGTTTGGAATCTTATTTTGACCTATTTCTACTGCAGTAAGTTTTAAGCTAATAAATTTTTAATTATGCCTTTGCCTAATGATAATTCTGGATATTAAAATTTAATTTTGACTTTTCAGAGCTGGAATTATTGAGAGACAAATTATAATCTAATACTAACATTCCTATATGAATGCAAACAATTAAATACATTTTTAGATAACTCTGTGACTAATTCAGACATATTTTACACTGAATTGATGCATCTCCTGAAATTTGCAGGCTAATTCAATTGTAAAAATGTTCACATAAGGATATCAAAGCCTCAGTTTCAGAACCCAAGTTTGAAAATACTGACACTGCCAATTCTTCGACTTTATTCTTTCAAAACAAAACAAGTGGCTCATGATAAACAGATATTTTTTATTAAATTGCAATCTTTAAAAATGCAAAACAAATAGTGCATCCAATTAATTAGCAGTTAAGGAAGACACCTGTCCATTCCTGTCATACTAAGGTTTTTAGTTACCAATGTGCACAATGAGTCTTAGTTTGCTTTTATGAACAGCAGCTCACCAACTCCTAGTCTCATACTTTGTAAAACAGAACCTTGAAATGGTCATAGCTTTACAGACCATTTTCAGGTGATGAAAATAGCTTTTCCATCACTCTAATCCACTGATTTCATGATGTTCTTCTTTTCAGTAGCACGGTACAGGACAATTTAAAATGATGAAAACAGCTCTTCTGACATTCTAATTTAATTCTTATGCAAGGCTCCTTATTTCAGCAGCTTATTGTCTTGACAAATCACCCAAATTCTGAATGTAAAGGAGGATGAATTGTTCTTGTGAGATTAATAAGACTTTGTAAAAATAATTTGAAGTGAACTCTGAAAACATACACAGCAACTGCTGCTCTTCATTCTACTAGTATTGCCTTACACTTACGAATAGGAATAAAAGTATTCATCAAAGCAGCTGATAAATTATTAGTGCTGCATTTTTATTTGTAGATTTTATTTATATAAGGATTAAACCATGAAAAATTCCATGTAAGAAGGCAAAGAATATAGCAGTTTACATCCAAACAAAAATTTCTTGCATATTGTATTAAGAAAGTTATAAAGTTATGTAGTGTTAAAACATTTGCAAGGCATTTTATATTAATTTTTTTTGAAGGGATCACTGTATGCTATCAGTAAGGTCCTAATTACATAAAAAGGAATGGATGTATGGTCTGGAAATAACTTTTTCTTTCCTTGCTTACTTAAATTCTATTCTTCCTAACTGCTTTTGGTACAAAACCAAGTTATGATTCATCAGAAAATATATCCCTGAGATGATCTTTGTCATGATTATAGCTACTTGTGAGTGTTCACTTTATACAGTTTTTGATGTGTAAACCAAAGTTGCATGTTGATCTAGACACATGGAAATAACAGATTCTTTGTAAGTTTTGCAGTTACCAGCTTCTAAAATCAATCTAATCATTACATAGACCATACAAAAAGCTACAATTTTCAAGTGTTTAAAACCTGTAACATCAGTAAAACAATGTAGATAATTGGAAATTTATAATTTCTACATCTTGTCCTTTAAAAATCTACTTCTATATGAACCTAAAAGCCCTACTGATTTGGAGAAATATGGAAAATGTAAGTGTAAATGAGTTTACTGCTTTAGCAGATACTATTCAACACATTGTTTTCTAAATCTGTGTCAATTTGGAATAAGCACCTGGATTTGTATTTCATGCTGAAAGTGATTAGTCCATTCTCTTCCAAAGCATGAACATGCTACCACTTTTTAGGTCTTTTCGAATTAATTGAGCTATGGTAGCATGGTGCACTTACAGTGAAAATGGTTTTTTCTTTGTAAAAGATTTTAAGTATTTTTATGAAAATCACGAAAATAACAAGGTTTTTGACTTTTTTTTTTCTTTTTCACTCTAACTAATAAAATCAGGAGACTCTGGTGAGATTTAGCGGCAAGTGGTTTGATGTCCTCAGCAGGACACCAAAAGTCAGAAGTAGTGCTGTAAATTCAGTGTGGGGCTTCAACACTGTGCTAAGTGTGGCCTGAATCTCTGGGGCTTCCCTTTGATGCAAGTGCAGTATATTAACTGGAAAAGCATTCACTTTTATTTGTCTGTACTGTCTGCGACAGCAATATCGCCTCATTTAGGCTAGTTCAACATGAAAATGCACAGAGAAGCAATCTGTTACAAATTAGCACAGCTCTCCTTTCATTTTACTAGCTAGTAATTGGAAGGGGTTACAAAAGTGTAATTTATCAGATTATACGTGTTTATCTTTTTGTGGGGACAGCATGCCTTTGGTGAATTTTCCTACACACCCTTAGGGAATAATCTTTCCTTGATGTCCATTAGATCTGAAAGAAAACAATGACGCCTGTGAAATACAGGAGTATAATTTGTTGGGTTTGAGAAGGAACAGTTTCCCAGACATCTAAAATGGTATTAATGACTTTATTAGAACCTTACCGTTCCTTAGAAATGCTTTTGCTCTCTCGTTTCCAAATGGTCTTGAAGTCACTGCAGAATTCATACCACACCATGAAAACGTAGTTTGGTGTGATCTCCTTCTCACCAGGCTTTGGCTTTATCCCAAAGTATCCCACTATTTCTTCAAAGCTACAAGGGAGGGAAAAAAAAAACAACTGTCAACACATAAGCCCACTGGGGAAACAGTTTCTCTGAGATCTGGCTCCTGATTCAGTAGTAGAGGCTGGTAATTAATGTAACTTCCCCTTAGCCCTGGAAATCTTAGCAGCAATTCATGATGAGTATAACTAACCTTCCAACACCTACGTCATTCCCAGGAGAGTAACTTGACGATGCATGAGCCATCAGAAAGATACGTCACACAGGCAAATCATGGACATTCAATTTTAATGAGAAAAAAATAACTCCTTGCATTTCAAGAAATGCTATATTGTATCTACTTCTTTAATTTTAATTTGCAACAGTCTATGAAGATCTTATTCTTCCATTTATCTTTTCTGAAGGACTATGGAAGAGTCACATGCCAAATCAGGAAAAAGTCTCCAGGCTTGGTTAAAAATAACCTTCAAATACTTAGGGAGAACTGGGAGTAGCGACAAAAAAGCCCACAGACAGTGCAGCAGTCAGTATGCAAAATTTTTACTGAAAATAAATCACATCCTTCCTCGTGTCAATAAGCAGATAATTTTATGAAAATACACTGCCAATATTTTAATGCTTTTTTATTTTATAACACGGTTACTGAATTGCTATGAAGCTGGATATTTTCAAAGTAGTCTTTTATTATACTTCTAATAGCATTTTTAGTGATTGTGCATTTTTAAGCTTAGTGATATGGCTTTGTATAAATAGCATTGAATGATTCACGACTAGTTACTTATTGAAACAAGCCAAAAGTACATTAACTTTTGCAAAGGTTGAATAATTCTTCTCTGCAAAGCAGATGGACCAATCCTGAAAGATTTATTGACAGTTACTAAAAATAATGCTATAATTTAAAAAGGGAACAGTCTCTTTCAAAATAACTTAAAAAATTATTTATTTTATTTAAGCAAAATAAAGTTATATTCTTCTTTACAGTTGCCAATAGATTCTAAATCTAGACCACAGGCAGTGTAAATCTTGAAAATAAAATAAATAAAAGGTATTTTAAAGACTTGTAAGGAGTCCCCAACTATTCCAACAGATGTTACTTAAGCAACAGATGAAGCTGCAAAAAATATTTCTTTCTTAACTTCTACTCGCATTTGCATAGTACACATTGCACGTTTTCATACAGAATTGCCATAGTTACGGTCAAGTTTTTTTGCCTTAGGTTGAGATTCAAGCTTTTAGCTAGGCTTGAAGAATGTAAGTAGCCACCAAAAAATACAGAAGAAATACCCCAAAATAATAAAGTACTTCACAAAGTAAAGAACACACTAGGCAATATACTCTGGGTTTTTTTTCTACTTAAAAGATGGATACAACCCTAAAAAAATTAAAATAATTTAGACAATCACATAGTTAGAACAGTTCATATCCGCTAGGCAATGTAATTTCTACTACATTCACATGGGCCAAATATTCTTCATCTGTTCATACCCCTCTACTAAGATAGCTGATCCAGGAACAGTAATATAGAAATCTCTTTTATCTAGAAATCTCTGCTCAGATTTGCTTCATGTAACAGCAGCCCTGGTAACATCGTGCTCTCTTCTTCCTAACAGAAGCCTTCTCCATCCCAGCTGTAGCTGATACAGTTGTCCCTGCTTTCTCCAGGATTCTGAATTCCTATACACTATCATTCTGCCTTCATCCTGACATGTAACTCCTCAATCCCTCTTCATGTTTCATCTTCAGCCCTTCCCCCAGTAGGTCTGTTCTGCTTTCAACCTGCTTAATCTGGCTTTCTGGGCTGCTTTCTGACTTTCAAAACTCACAAATATTTTTAGCAGTAATTTGAAAAAGTGAACATTTAGTTAGCAACTGAAAAACACAAACTCCATTTCAGACAATTAATTCCTTAATTCATCTGTAAATTAAGTGCATCTCCACACCTTGGAGAGTCTACTCTGCTCCAGAAAGGCTACAAACCACCCAGGATACGAAAGAGCCTGTGCCATAAATGGTAAGTTCTGACCTAGGTAGAAAGGAAACAAGCCAGGCGCCACCCTCAACAAATGAAATGAAGAGCTAAAGCCCTAGCTCACGTCAGTGAAGACTCCAGCCAATTTAGGCACCCTCTGCAAGCAAATAGCAACAATTCACCAAAGACTTGAACTGCATTTGGGAAATGCCTATCTCTCCTTTCCTGATTGTCCAGGAAGACTAACCTAGGTGTCTCAATCAGATGGAATGACTCTGGGTTTAGAAAAGTAACATTAAAACCCAGATTACCACTAATTTTCCTTTAGCGACCACAAAGACAAAATACTGACAAGAAGTTAACAATTAGTTTACCCTGCTTGATTTATAGTAGCTCCATAGCTAACACAACGTTTAATGCAGATCCTTCACTCTCACAAAACTAATTTGTTTAGAAATACTAACTTATTAAATATTTTACTATCTATCTAGAAATCAATTTCTCTCCTCCTCATTTTTCGCCTCTTTGGCCTAACTAAGGCACAGGTATTTAGGCAATAAAACATTAGGATTTCACCAATTCCTCAGTATACTGCATTCAGCAGGATAAGGGCTGAAAATGTTCAGTGACAATGGAATACATTTTTAATACATGTAGTAGTTAATTAGATATTACTATATTCTGTTAAAACTGTGATTCAGTTCAATGTTGACAGTAATTAAAACCTCAAACATAGTACACTTTTTGGCTAAAAAATCAACTTTTTCCTGGAAGACTATATGAGAATTTTTCAGAAAGCATATTACTTCTTTGAAGCACAGATCCTTTTTCATATTTAATGCAATCCCTAGAGATCAATAATGTCTTTGACCAAAATAAACTGTTAGAAAGCACTAGCAAAAACCTTACCATTTTTGTGCATTTTCCAAACTACTCTCTTCTTTTTTACGTTCTTCTTTAGCTGCCAATGAAAAACATTTAAAAGATATAAATCCCCACCTTACTGCTTTAGAGATTCCACAGATTAAACATCTTTTACATTTAAAACTGGATAGGTTGTATACTAAGTATAGTAAGTGTGATAAAGGTTTGACAATATTCAATTTTTATTTATTTCTTGTACCCAAATGAAATGCACACCAATAAAGTGTATCGGATTTGAAAAGTCATTTAAGATCCATAATATAAAATACAGTCGTAGACATTAATCTGAATAAAAAGCAAATAATTAAACTTGGCTTTCAGATTTTTAGAAAAGAACATTAAGTTGTGTATGTTTATTTATTGTTGCAGACCAGAATTTACAAATTTAAACCTGGTTTTGCAGCCCAAATAATTGGAAGTTCAATTGGAATTGAACAGGTACCAAACACAGTTAACACCAACTGTTCCATATAGCTATCACATTTTGTTCAGGAAGCTGGAAAGTGAAAACACATGTACTAAGTTTTAAGTGTATGGTATGTACATGATTTTTTCAAAAAGCAGAGCAGAGTTTGAAATATGATTAGTCAATCTGAGCCCCTCTGTTACAGAATCCTCATACAAAGTACTTAAAAGAATTTGATTTTCAAAGAATGGGCATTTCTACTTTTGAAAACGTTTTCTGAGCTGGGTACTTAAGCAAAAGCATTATTTTTTATTAAACTGTTGATCATTTTTTCTTAATACAGTGGAGCAACTTTAGCTGCGGCAGAATACCATGCAAGTAAAATAATACTAACACAGAAGTTATTCCTACCCCACATCAGAAGAATCCTGTGAGCACAAATGTTAATATAAACAGAATTCAGACACTTCTTTATACAAAGATAAAGAACTGTATCTTTTTGCTGTCCCGTCTATAAGAGTGAATTGTCTAGTTGAAATACAGTTACAAACTTGAGTTCACAGACAAGGCCACTGCAAAATTTATCCAGAAAGCTTCCATTTTGTTACAAGGCTACTGACACATAGGTTTGTACAAAGAGACAGTTAAAATAATTTAAAAACTGGATTACTTCAGAATATTTCTTGTTAGCAAAAGAAATTAATTTCAACTCATATGTTTTCCTATATTGAGCAAGAGTTCTGGAGATACTTATTCAGGTTATTTCAGCATGACAAAAGCTAGAAAGAACACTGAGTGGCCTTTGCAAGGAAAATGATTAATTCTATACCATTAAATTCTCCGCCTCAAATCTTGGTGGCAAGTCAGCTACAACTGAAATAGGTAAGGCAGCTCTGATTTACTGCTTTCATCTTAGGCTCCTGAGAAATTCAGCTAACGTTAACCTACTGTACTTAATTTATTATTTCCACAGCCTTTTCTTTTTATATCATTAAAAATAAAAAATATGGGTTGGAATTCTGATGGTTCATCATGACACAAAATTAACTACATATAGAAAACCAAGAATGGTTAAAAGCTGAACTGTGTATAAAACTTTATGATTCCATTAATAATTCCTTTCTGGTTAAGGAAATGAAAAATTATTAGGTAAGGCAAATCTCCCAACATTCACAGCTACAACAGAAACTGAATATCCTCAGGCCCCTGCACATGAACAAGAACACAATAACTAACAAGGACTTAATGTATGCTTATACATTTATAGTTAGAAGATAAGACCTGACTTACTAGCTTTTATTCTTCTAAGAAAAAAATAAGGTAAGATACAGGAAAGAGATTTTTAATTTGTTATAGAAAGTAGAAAAAAGGTGTGACTTCTAGGAAGGAATACACAAAGTTTACATGAATATAATAGTGTGTGTGTTTGTGTAGTAATATAAGGAAAAAAAGAAGGAAGAAAATAACAGTCTTTTCCATATTTTTAACTGTAAAAGTCTGCTAAGGAACTGCTTAAAAGCATTTATTTGAAATTTAGATGTTAAGACTTGCTAAGAAAACAAATTAACAACTCTATGCAACAAATTCTAAGTAAATAGGAGTTACAAATACCACATAATGTTCAAGACAAGAAACCAGAGGAATTCTCTAATCTTCCATACAATTTCTAAGTAACCTTCCACTCAGAATTCTGCTCTTTTCCTTCTCTCCACAACCTGCAGTGAATAACACTATCAATGCTCTCAGTAATGTTTTCCATGAAACTGGTTTTCCTCAAGAGCCCTCAAAACCCCATTGTCAAAATATCAATTATCATCTTAATTCATGGAATTACTGCAGGCAATTAAAATGAACTATGTAAATTAAAGAACTTGCACTTTTTTATTTCTCTGGTAACACCATCTTTGCTTGCTTAGAATTTCCTTTTTGCTGAAGTGGGATCAAATAATTCTTTCATCTGAGACGACATGTTTGATTTCAGTTTCCTCAATTTCCTTAAGTTAAGAATGAAATAACAGCCATACCATATTGGCATAGGGATTCATCTAGGCTAATATCCTGCCTCTGGCAGATACTGAAGCAGGTACTCAGAGTTAAGGACCAGGACAAACACATGATCCTTCTTCCCCTGAGTGTTTCTCTGACTCTGTAGTTTATACAAAATGCTTCCTGCACTGGATGCCATTTCAATGTAATTCTCAATGGATTCTCTCCCAAAAACTTGCTCATTCTCTGCTTAAGCTTTTATAAGCTTTTTAGCTTCCACAGATTGTTGTGGGAAGTGCTCTATAGCCTAACCATATCTAGCACATATTGTTTGTTTTGAAATAGACTCCTGGTATCACTCTGCTCTGCATACTGGAGAAAAGCATGACTGTAATCAACACTGAAATACAGTGACTATTGGCATTAGCTTTTTAATAAGCTGATTTCCTCACTGTCCCCATTTATTGAGCACTGATTTGGTTTGAAGCTAAATTCTGGTGCTTGCAAACTGATTTCCATTAGGAGAAAACTAAACAGGAAGGTCCACAGCAAACACACTCCGCTACTTGATAGGGACAAAAGGACAAAAATAATGCTTAAGCCTTCAGGCAGCCTTGAAGCCTGTGAGATGGACATGTTCACCTCAGATTAAATCTAACTCAAAGCTTACATCTCTACTGCAAACACACTGGCCTCAGCCTCTACTGCTCTGATGATCCAATCCTACTGCACCAAATTATTTCATAACGTAGACACAGGTATTCTACATTACATGCATACATATTAAATAGAGGTCCTTCAAAATTACTTCCCAAAAGCGGCACCTGGTATGGAGACACCCTTCTGTCTGTTGTTGGAGTCATTAGACTTAGCTAGCTCTGAAAATGACAGGAAACTATGAAATGTAGAGTTTGCTGTCTGGTCTCACGTCTAAATGGAAGTTCTTAATATGCTCTACTGTTTGGATTAGTTCATATCCTGAATAAAGTATCAGATCCTGTCCTATGTCAAGCAGACAATCTTAATCAGTGTATCTTCTTTGAATATAGATACAAAAGCTAGGATCAATTAAAAATTTCTGTGTCTTTCTACAGACAAGAACTTTGAAAGGAAAAGAGGTATTTACAAAATATGCAGTTCTAATTTTCTGTAAGACTATTCTTTTCCACTAGAGATAGATACAAACCCCGACAACCAAAACCTAGTGTTATTAATCTTTCTAGCTACCTCAAAGAATAAGAGAATAAATGGACTATGATACTATGAATTTTCCTTAGATATTTCTGGTGACTTCTTTTTACTGAAATGCAAAAATAAGTGTTTGAAGTCATCATTTTACAATGATTCTGAGTGAAACAGTCCTAGAGTGAAATGGTAACTCCCCTTAACTTATTTCTTCTACATGTTCTATTTGCTGAGGATGGACCAGCATGCCAAACACCATTTCAGAACGAGAAATTACCAGAAAATATTTATTTTTAATGGGTCTAGTATATGCATAGCAGCTTCCATTTACAACAGAACTGAGACCTCTTCATGGATCGGACTACTGAAAAAACGAAAAAAATACTGGATGATGGCACAGACTGAAAGCTGGAGGTCAGTAACTAACAGAGGCAAGCACAAAATGGTGAAACTACTTGCTCTAAGAAGGGAAGACAAAAAAGAAAAAATGGGTAGACACAACGGCACAAAAACTTAAGTTACTTCTGCCCCTCTAGTGAAAATTTTTAATGCTTATTGAGTCTGACTAGATAAATTTTCTGTTATTTCTCTCTGACCTTAAATACATGAAATCATGCAAGAAGGACAGTTTACAGAAGCCTACTGATCTAGTTGTACCCGTTAACAGCTTTTTTATTTTTTCAGTATCTTACTATTTTCAGAATTGAAAGCTCTGGCGCATAACTTTTTGCAGTGAAACAAGGAGGCACAAAATCACAAAATGGAATATAGAAACCTTTAGAATTAGATTTAAGTAATGTTAAGTTTGATGGCTTTGTAACAGTAGCAATGGAAAATTACTGAGGTGCATGATACATAGAGAAAAATATAAAGAGTACAGCTAGAAAACATACTGAGAATTCTCACAAGATAAATCGTTATAGTTGTGACATAGTTTTAAGAAAGTCTAGAAGAACAGGACACAGGGATAAGGAGTATCTGGGAACCTCAGGTGTCCAGGATGGGCTACAGTTAAACTAACTGGTAAGTAGGAGGATAGGAGGATTATTATGCCTCTGGTGCTAACGAACCAATTAAACTGGTATGAGCATCTACTGCGCATGCTTCAAAGGCTGCCAGAAGTGATGAAGATTGTTGGAAGAAGTAAACGACCCTCAGAGACCACCACCACAATCCTGTATGCATGTGGGGAACTTTCTGGAAAATTATGTAATCCGTACGTAGCTTCATGAATATGTATGTATGCCCAGTGACTATAAAAGGACAGCTTGTGTGGCAACGGGGAGACACACGTTAGGAGGAGCTATCCCCCATGTCTCCCGGCACCGCAATAAAGAATACCTGCTTGTCAGCTTGAAAACTTTGTTGGCAAGTTTGTTCCTGGAGTTTTCTCCGTATCAGTAGGTTTTCTAAGCATTCTGGAGCAATGACAATCTTCAGAACAATGAGAACACTCAGGCCACTAAGAGTTAGGATGAAGACATTAGAACTCTTTGTTTTATATTCCAAGACTGAGTTCATGTGGTTCAAAAACTTATGCTTCATGAACTTTTAGAGACTGGTAAATTACAGGCTTTTCTGTAGGGGAAGGAAAAAAAAACCACCTTAAAACAAGGGTTTTGTTTCCCTGCAGAAGAAAACAGGTCTTTTCTGGCTCATGTCTTCCAATCAGCCACAGTTAAGACAGAATCTAGGATAAGACAGACAAAAAAAAACAACAAAAAACCTGAAAACAAAACAGCCAACCAAAAAGCCAAACCAAACCATGCAAAACCAAATCAAAACCCCTGATGACATTCCTCTGTGAACTTTAGAGAGCCTGGACAGAGGCTGTTTAAATAATGACAAAAGATTATTATGACATTTTCTAGGCTCACAGGAATTCACCCTCCTTATTAGTCAAGACTAAACCCTCTTAAGAAGGCATGCTGAAAGGTAGTCATAAGATGAAACCCATCCTAGAGACATACTAGCCCTTTAATCAAGGGTTGAGGAAGAAAAGTATATCCTCCAGAGAGGTTCAGTTGTGCTGCCTTTTTCCGAAGTGCCATATTCTATGACATTACTATGTGAAGAGAACAAGCTCATCTTATTTTCAAAAGACCTTATTTTCCTGGTCTTTTTAAAGCATAAAGACATACCAGTATTTGATAACAGAGATCCAAATTCTTAGAAATTATCCATTGCTGATATACTTGGGCATCAGAAGCTGAACTCAGAAGACTCTATGGCTAAGAGTACGCTATATATATATCCATCCTCAAGTGCAATTGTCATACAAGGGAAACTTTTTAATAACCCTATTTAATCAAAGACCATGTAGAATGGAAGAAAAAAACTCAAAGGCCTTCTAGGTGGGTAAAAAGCAATATAGATGTTCTCTGGTTTTGTATAAGATTCTGGATATGCTTAAGCTCCCATGCCATATAGTAGTACAAATAACAGCAGGGTCAACAACGAGATGAATTTAGCCTTCTTTGATTTTGCTTTCAAGAGATCTGTTAACACTAATCTTTCTAAATAGACTTAATTTTTACGAAATCCTTTAAAAAACCTATCTGGACTACAGGTAATAACATGGAAACCAAAATTTTCATGGTGGTGCGCATTCTAGCACCTGGCAGCTTTTTGAGCTACAAAGAACTATCATGAGCAATTTAATGAAAGTGTGCTTTCCTAATGATTGTTATTTTAGAGTAATGGCAGCCAATAGCTATGTAGTACACAGCACTTGCTCTTTTGTCCCCTCTCCCCCAGTGGGATGGGGAGAGAACAGGAAGAGCAAAAGTGAGACAAACCTACAGGTCACGATAAAGACAGTTCAGTACATGAAGAAAAGGGGAAGAAAAAACAAGTGATGCAGGACAATCACTCTCTACCTCCCACAAACTGACTGATGCCCAGCCATTTTTTGAGCAATGCCTACCTCTCCCAAAATCCTTTCCCCTCCTTCATTGCTGAGCATGACATGACAGACATGGCATACGCTTTTGGTCTGAGTCAACTATCCAGGTTGTGTCCCTTTCCAACTATTGACCACCCCTGTCTACTTGCTGAGGGGACAGAATGAGAAAAAGAGAAAGCCTTGACAATGTGTAAGTGCTGCTCAACAATAGCCAAAACACTACTGTGTTATCAATGCTGTTTTAGCCACAAATCCAAAACAACTCCCATACTGGCTGCTGTGAAGAATATTAACTCCATCCCAGCTGGACCCAGTACAACAGCACATAGTTATATAGGAAACTCACTGTAGATGAATACTAAGATTTAGATCAATTGGATCATTTGGACAGTTTTTATGCATGAAAATCAAGTCTATAGGGTTTTTTACCTTCAAAGTGTCCAGACATTTGATTTATCATGTTAAATGATCTGCAGTTTCCAATGCAGTGTGACATTTTATTGTTTCGCTGATGACAGCAAAGCAAATTTCATGGGGCTAACAATTTATACAAATTGTTCATAAGTATCATCAACATCAATTTAATCTTTTTATTATTCATGTTATCATACTATCTAGAAAAAGATAAGAGCCCTGCAGAAAAAGGCCATGAATAGAATACATTGTAAACGTTATAAACTGACACTTTGTGTACCATAACACATGAAAATTTATTTCATTACCTGACACTATCAGAATCTACTTTCTTGAAATGTGAATTTCAAAGGAATAGAAATCAAAATAACAGAATCTTTTAAACTAATTAATAAAGTTCAAGTGCAAATAAACAAGTATTCACAATAATACACATCAGTGCAAGAAGATGTGAAATCAGAAAACAAATAATTCACTTGGAATACCATGCATTTTGAAAATGGCTTAACTAACAAGAATAAGTTTGGTACTGAGTATGGAAATTGGTGTTTTAGAATTGTTAAAGACACAGAAACTTAATTTCTAATCTACTCTCATATGCTACTGGAATGAAGTCTTACATTTCATACAGACTGATTACAAATTTAGAACTGTTTTACTTCTTAAAAACATCTTACAATAAAGCATATAGCAACAGAGGGTATAGAAGTTCTCATAAATTAGGTACACACAGTAAAAATTAATTTTGCAATTTCAGACATTTATACTTTTGACTCTGATTATTGAATAGGCTTTATAAATAACCTCAAAAGGTTTTAGCAAATTACAGAGTTTCAGAAATTCTAGAGGAGGTGTGTATCCTGTTCTAGGCAGAGATATACTCAAGAAAAATAGACCTACCTAGAGCTATACATAAAATATGAATGTTCTGTTTTTTCTACATTATAATATTGAGTTACTTCTAACATAACTCTATGCTTTGAGATATAATATTAAAGTTAGCTCTATAAAAATAGTTCTTATTACTTAATAATTGACTTCATATATAAAAGTAGCAAACAGAGGAGAATATATACAGTGTAAAACATTATTCATTTGCTTTTTATTGTATTGTATTAATTTCAAATTTTAAAAATGCATACCTAATATGACTGCAAATTATTTCACATGGCTAGAGTCCATTATTCTCACATAGGAGCATTTTTGTCTTATAAAAAAATATGTAAATATTTCACTGCATGTCCAGTATACTGGAATACAAAAAAATTCCCAAAGCAAACAATGTCACACCTATCAAGAGATCTTTTTTCCATGGTATCCATTAAGCAAGATCTGGGAGCAATGGAATCAATGAAACTTGGCCTACTGTGCCAAATCGGTATTTTAGAGCTAGTTCCCAGATGGATTCATTAATGATTAATTAAGGGTTGAGTTCATGATACAGCCTTTTTCTCCTTGGAAGGCCAATAGGGTCACTCTTGTCTATTTAGCCACATATTTTTATTAAGTTTTTAGGAGCTTAGTATCTTAGAATCTCTTAACTCTGTCACATTTGGTCAAAATTGGCCAATGCATTAAAAATTATTGGCAGGGGAACAATCAACAGGCAGTGTGATCCCATAAGCCTTGTTTCCTTTACCTCTTCTCTAAATTAGAAAATATCACATTCTTAACATGGGATTTTGCTATGCAATTTTTTTTAGATTGTTTAAAACATGGTATAGACATCTTAAATCCTTTCAAAACAATCTTCAGAACACTTGCTGCCATGAGGGCTTAATCATGCTTCCCTTGAAACAGTCCTTACAAGTTTATTTTCCTTTGCAGTGGTACAATTTTTTTTTTTTTTTTAAACTAAGAAACCCACATCCAGTGATGAACATGTACAAATGTTTCATTCATACAAAGAGTCCCTGTGCAGTCTTGGGAAACCACATAACAAACAAACAAGTTTGCCCACAAGTAATCAGGAATATTAGTTATCAACCTGTATCTTAGGTACTGGGCAAGGTCTAATTAACACGGACCACACAGAAATTCTTTAACATTATAAAAGATTCAGATTTTTAGTGTTATCAAAACATAACGAATTGTAGACATTTATACACACACAGAGGCACAGAACACCAGCAGAACACATTCAAGCAACACATTAGAGAAAGTGTTTATTAACATAGGTAATAAAAAACCTAGGAAATTATGTTTTCTTTTAAAAGTGATAACGCTGTCTATAAAAGTGCCAGAAAAAGTGTTGAAGGTCATTTTACTAGAACATTAGAGCTAGCTATAAAGAAAAGAACTTTTATATTTATTTTCATAAAGTCCCATATGTCTTAAAATTATGTTTCTTGGTCTGATGCTTCTACTGTATTCTGTGAGAGTGGACTTGTAAGTTTAGACTATTTTTTTTCAGTTAGCTTCTACATAAAAAGGTAATTGCTTCATTAAAATTCAGACTAGAATTAGTCTTATTTTCCCATGATCTGGAGTTCTTAATTCCAAAGCAAGAACTAGCATTACATTTTATAATTTATTACAATTAAATTATTTGAAACTGCATTCTCTTAAAATGCAATCAAGCCATTAATCTCCTATTCTTCCACATTCGTGGTTCCAGAGAATAAATATTTTTAAAAGCTTATTATACTTAAGCACTCTAGAAATATATTCTAATTCTAATTTCTTTTTAATAAACTGTTATAATGTTATGGTCTAATTCCAAGATTAATCTTTGAGATGATTAAATGTATCTAAACAGTTTATGGAGCTGAAAAATTAGTTCTAATCCTTTCAAACAGAACAAGATTAAATCCAATCCGTTCGTTTAGGAAAACTATGCAGATTATCTGAAGCTACAATCTCCTGTTGTAAGCAGAAGTAAAAACTTTAAGAATCAGCGTATTTTTATAACAAAAAACCCACCAACTTTTTAATAGTTGAATGATTATTAAAACCAACAGGAAGCAGGAGGTCTTGTCAAAAACCTAATATATATATATAAAAACAATATATTAATGGTGAACCAACATCTAATCTGGTGGGTAAATAATGAATTATACAAATATAATTAAACTAATTCCAGAAAAGCTTGTGAAATCTGTGGCCTGAAAACTTTTAGAAGAGAAAAGCCATAGCATTGCCTCCTCCTGTGGAACGATAACAATGATTTATGAAGCTATAGTCATTTCTGCTGATTGAGCTCAGTCAATATTGGTTTCACATGATCAGCTAAAGTACAGCAATACGTGATGTGTAGTGGCCCCACATGTTTGAACACACTGGGACATGCTCTTCTAGGTGATCCAAGGGATGGGGGTGGAGGGTTAAAAGTTGCTGCTTTGTTTTCCCTACATTTTCCCCTCATTAGGATACACTCCTCCTGCAAAGTAAGTCACTTCTGGTGGTCGGGAGCAAAGTCTCATTGTAAACGCTCAGCAGGATAGTGGCAAAGCTGAGATTAATTCTCCATAGATTTATATATACCTTTCTCACTGTTGATTGCTTGTACTGTTTCAAAGGTGTGTATGTTGCCTTTTTTTATTGCTGGTTACTGACTTTATTCCAGCATATGGTGGTTGGCGCCATGACACAAAGTGAACATTTTATACTAGAATTAAAGTGGATATTTGACAGTTTCTGTCAGAAAGTTCAGAGCAAAGAATTTGTGAGACAAGATTTATTGCATATTTTATATGGGACACATCTGTTTCTTTGCTGCATTTCTGTTTAAATAAAAAACGCAATGAAGGTTCTTTAAGAAACAAAGACTGTCAATAAAAAGCATGAACAGAAAAACTACATTACTGAGAGTGAATTTAATCATTCTGACCTTCTAAAAATGTGCTGCATGGAAGTATGACAGTCACCTTCCCCTTTTTGCTCTGATGTATAGACAGGATGGGGGAGGAGAATTCCAACACCAAACTGATTCTCAAGTACACAGCTACCCATATTTACACGTAAATCAAATAAAAATTAAAATCAAATTAAATCTAAGTATTGATATTAAATATTCACATTTAAAAGCAAGCTGAAATATTAAGGTGGATTTTTGCCTATTTCTTTTTAGCATCTATAACTGCATTTTAGTGATGTGAAATGCGCCAAATAAACACTGCTTGTTTTGAATATTTCTTATAAAACTACAGACTGGCTATAACAAGATAGACAGCAAACTTCTCCACATTTATCTATTGACATCGCTGCACCTGATATTGTTTGGTCTCTAAAGTTCAATATTTTAATCTTAATCATACCTGGATCAAAACTGAATTTGGAGAACACCTAGCAGTTAAAGAAAATTAAAAAAAAAAAAAAAAATTGATGTCTTATACAGGAGAGAAAAAAAAATTTCAATAAAACTGAATTTTTAACCAACAATCTTCCTGTTTATAGATTGTTATTTAGCATGAAACCCTAAGATTTAGCTTGAGAAATATGAAATTCGAGTAGGTAGAATTAAATAAGAAAGAACAAGTACAATACAAATAAATTATATTGCTAAAAATCACATGTTTTTATGAAAAAGCATACATGTCTTTTTTTAACTTCTACTTAAAGAATACACCAATAGAAAAATCACCTCTGTTGGACTACCTACATTCCACACAAATAGTTATGATAGATGGTAAATAATACATATATATATTGTAATATAGGCTCAATTTTCCAAACAAAAATGTAGTAATTTCCTTTACAAAATTACAAATATTTGTCAAATATTTAGATATTATTTTTAACTGAAAGTTATTCTACAATTTAGACTTATGCAGGAAAATTTATCCAGTTGCTAGTGTGAAAGGCCTGTGATTTGAAACATAATATAAAGAAGAAGCAAGCTTGGATGTGCAATATTTCTCCTTCATGACACAAATAAAATCGAGGATACTAACTTTAAGAAAGTATTTTGTTAGGATTCTTTCAATCAATAATTTTACAAGAAACATCAAGCTGCATTTAAGTATAAGGAATACATTTTTTCTGAGCTCGATTTCTTTTCTATAAACACATAGAAGACTGTATTTAAAAAAATAAAAGTGTCTCTAAGTTTACAAATAAAACCCCTACTGTTCCTCTTATAGGAAAATGAGGATGGGAGAAATAAAGCATGTGTGACACATTAGGCCATTTATTTCATTCCTAGAAAGCACTGAGAGAAAAAGAGTGTATGCAAAAGAGTAAAAATCTCCTACTGGTGTAATTTAACACTGGAAAGATAACAAGAATTATTATTGCACCTACCTGCTCTGTTTTCTTTTTTTACTGCTTGCTTATTTTCTGTTGAAGTCTATGCTGGGAATACCCAGATTTCCCCTCTACCCCCCAGCGGATGTAAACATTTTTAAATGTTCATGTCGATCCTTATTTAAAGGGAATAAAAGAAAATGAGTAGTACATAATAGGACCAGCGAATGTGAGTGCAGTAGCTAAGCCACGACTGCAGACTTTCTGCTCATTGTCCCTTTGGGCCTTTATTACCTTACTGTTAATGAGGTACCTCCTATCTCTTGGAAATGGCTTTTACTCAGCAATAATAATAGTATTATAATATGTCCATGAAAAAGGCAGACAGAAGAACAGAAACACATGATAATGATCATTTAACTGAAATCCTAAAGTATGGAGGTAATTTCAACTGACCCGTTAGTAGAGGAGTTAAATATAATTGAGTATTAGTTGGAGTTTTAATGGACTACCATTTTCATTCAAACTTACCTATCAAACCCACAAAAAATATTTCTGAGGATGGCAACACAAAACTTTATATGTAAACTCATTCTCCTGCAATAACCCAGTTATAATGAGCTTAATTCCTTTTTTCTTTTTCTCATTAGAACAAGAAAGTGTTGAATGGACTTTAAAAATTATATTCAGTGTAAAACCAAGAATATACTTTGGAATTTAATGTGTTTGCACCTATAATGGCACAAGATTCTTTACATCAAATATTTAAGAGGATGAGTTATTTTACAACATTTTTAGAAATGTTATCAAATGTTTGGATTTTTTTATTTGAAATTTTAATTCTTGAAACAATTTACTTCATTCACTTCAAAACCAAACTAGTGTCAAACTACATTAAAATGAGAAAGGACTGGCACTTAAAAGGCAGGAAAGTCAAAGTTCCCCTACCATGATTTCAATCAGTCAGCTGTCCTGGGGATTCTCTGCCTAAGAACTACCCAATTACATGTAAGGAAAGAAGCTCTGATGAGAAAAGCTTAAACAGTCTTACACATAAATACACCTTATCCAACTCCCATTCAATTCTAAGTCAATGCTGGGTCAGGCATCTGGTGCAAAATTCAAGGTAAGGAAACATATTATAAATATTTACTGATAAACTGTACTGAGAATTCTATAGATAAACAACCCAAATACACCTTTTTTTTCAGCATTTTTTCCCTTTAGCATTATACTCTTTAACATTTAAAGTTTTCTGCTTTGCCAAAGAAGCTACACTGTTGTGCCAGTTATCCCTGCCTGTCCTTGGGCACTAGGATCCTCTTTGGTACCAAGTTCAGTTCCAGAGATAGCAACACAGTGAAGGGAATTTTCAGATTGCAAGACAATCTCAAGATGAAAGACTTTATACACATGCTTTGTACAAATAGTTATATCCTAAAATATACTATACAGTAGCTGAAAAGAAGTCCTTTGATAAATATTTTTTAGACATTTTCAAAATAGCTGACTTGGGAAAAAAGTTTAGATGGCTGAAAAATCCTGATGCTAAAAAGTCTGAATTGATTTACATGCCATGAAAGAAGTACTGATCCAATTAATTCCATACATACATCTCTTAAGAGAAATAAAACTACTGATTTCTCCACCTCTGTCAGGGTGTTCACAAAGCAGCAGAACAAAGGTACATTTTTAAATATCTTGCCCTGGCATCTGGAGTTTTTAGGCACAAAGGTATCACAGAATAAGTTGCAGGAGAGGTTGAATGATGACCTGAAGTCAGACTTTCTTGAATTTAGGAGGAGTCTGTCTTTTATCATAGCTGTAATCCTAAAACATGGTTATCATCCATATGTTTTTACTCTGTCATTTTCCAGTTTTGAGAGCCTAGTAGCAACCTGGTGCTTTGTCTTTTAACTAGCTTCGAATTTCTGAGATTTGTCCTATGAAGATTGTGATTGTTATTTTTGTTCTCAAAACAGATGAACCTGCTACATCCTGTTCAACAAGTTTGGGTGTCAAATTTCTTTAACTTTTTTTCTTAGAAAGAATCTTCCTTCTGATGGCTGTTTCCTGTCTGGCCTGCAGGTTTTACCTGTTACCATTGCTTAAAAAAGGCAAATACAGTTTATACCCAATCCAGACAGCTCAAATTTCCTGAAATTTTCAGCATGTAGTATTTTTATCAATCATACTCAAAAGCATTAAAGCAGAATATTCATGTGCTTGCACACGTACAAAACATAATTGAGAAAAAAGATCAACATACAGAGAAATTCTACAGAAATGCATATCAGATTAAGCGTGTTACTGTCATAACCAGTTTGTATTATGATAGCAGTGAAGGGTATTTCTAAAATTAATCCAAAGATTATGGTATGAAATTACAGAGTCCAGGGGACAAGCATTAGGTGAGAGTGACTGGTGTGATGGTAGGTGTTAAAGTCTTTGAGAGCAAGTCTGTTTGGGCCTCTCATCAGTCATCAAGTGCATTAATCTCTTCAATCCTTTCCAATTCTTGACTCTGCTCTTTCCTTGCAGTAATATATTCCATATATTCAAGCACTTGCTCATAGGTGATATAATCTAAAGTAATAAATCAGTATCATCCTGATATCCTGCAAGTAAAGCTTTGACAGGGATTTAAATTCTATTAGCTCACTGGCTTGGAATATCAGCACAAATAGGGTAAGACAAGGATGCCAACAAAAGGGCAAAAGCAGACAAACTCTATGCTAGTGGAATTGACTGCAGTACAAAGAATAATGACACCAGAAGATAAGTAGATAAACAGGAGATCATCCAGCAAATTCATAAAAATATAGTGAAGACAAAGAAAACAGCTGGACTAAAAGAACACCCTACTAGGATCCCTGTGAAAAAACAAAATATGTAACCTATGGTTCTGTTTACGTGTAAGCCTATTATATGGGCAATGGAAGAAATACAGTGGAATTGAAAAGAAAATAAAGGTTCAATGAGAATTTAAAGAGAATGCTAAGCTCCCAGCAGCTGATAGTGATTATATTAAAGGTATCAGTAATTCCAGGTATAGATCTTATAACTACTGTATACATCTTCATTTTGTATTAAATCAGTCATGGTAATTCAGTATAACACAATCAAATTGAAAAGAAGATGGAAGGAACTGTTGCCTTTAAGAGATTCTTTCCTTGTCTTCTAAGAGATGATGACATTGCATTTTTAATTTGAAGTCCTTCTAAATTATATTCATATTATACTAAGTCATAATATAGTAGAACTGATTATAGCAATTTGATGTATATCTATTTCTAAAATGATCAAATGGAAGTTTCCTAAAATGTCATAGTTTTAATTAACATCAGTTTTCAGGACTTTGATGTTGGTAATTCTTTTGGTAGTGTAAGAGGAAACACTCATTTTAGAGCAAATTCTTGTTCTTTGAATCAGCTCAGTATCAATACTGCATTAGTTAGAGGCATATGGATACAATCACATTCCAGGACACCTTATTTGGTGTGTTATGGACTTGAGGCTATTGTCTGACTATACAATCTCAGTACCACAGCAATAAGGTTGTGTGTTGCAGATTCATGCCAATTTATGTAAATCACTCTTTCATCTGTTTAAATACAATGATCTTTGAGTGATGAAAACAGTTGTGACTGTCACAAACAGTTTGAAAGATTAAAGTAATCCTGCTGATGGCAGTTTTATAACAGCGTTCCAGATCTAAACACAAACTTTGCCCGGTCTGTAATGTCATTGCTGGGAAGGATAAAAAGTTTTATGCAAACATTATCACTGCAAGGAAGTATGACATATTTTTCATGTTTGACACTGGACATAAATATCCTCCCACACTGTTTAATGTGAGAACCGCATATGTGTGGCAGAGATAATAAAACATCTCAGTGAAAACAAATGAAGGGCAAAAAAGAGTTATGATAAGTAGTACAGAAAATAAAGCTTTGAAGTGAAAAGTCTTTGTATTTGTACAGTTTATTCACAAAAGGAAGAATCAGTATTTGATATGCAGACTGGATAGTCACAGAATCTGTAAGATTGTCTGATATAGAACTGGTTATCTTTACAGAAATATGATTTTTGGTTGATAGAAGCAGCTTCATAATTGCAGTTAAAAAAAAAAATCAGGAAAACTGTAAGATCATTATAAGTGCTATTGCTTTTCTGCTGCTGTTTACACACCATATTTTAACAAGCAGCTGTTACTTAAATGAGATGCTCTTAAAAATTATTCTTTATTTTCCTGCTTCACTTATTCAGCATTAAAATGTTCAAGAGCTTTACAAATATAATAGAACACAAGTATCATAATCCAATATGTAGTTTAAGGTAGAGGAGTACACTAGTGGGAAGACAAGTATGTGCCATAATTTCATCTATAGTTTCAGAATATTTTTCTTTCTTTCTGTTAAATTCTTTTTGGGGAGACAAGCTGTATTTTTATTGCACACAAACTGCACAGAAGTAAAAATTTAAATTATTTCTTAAGGATTTTTGACATTTTGGGAAGTCATTACAGGCAAGCTTTACTAAACCACTATGAATTAGGACTTAAAACATAGTCCTTTTATCTGTTTTAAAACCAGCAATATACTGTTGTCAGACTATTATAGGAAATAAGTGCCAATGTGTATTTCTTGATAATCTTTGACAATATTAAAATTTATAAAGGCATATCCTGTTGACAGGAAGAGAGATATAAGAAGTATTATTGTATTCTGAAAATGGTGCTGACAGTAGTGTCTTGGAGTATTCTTGACTTCTGATTCACTACTATTAAATGAGATTAGCATCCTGCTTTGATTGAAAAGTGGTAGAGGTTTGAGTTGGAAAAACATTTTTGCTGTAATATAAGAAATTATATTATCATCTTCCTATACTCAAAAAACATAAAGGGCTATAAACTAGGTAAAGAAGGTTGTTTTCCCTGGGTTGATACAACAGATGCTATTAGACAAAGAGAATAAATTACCATGCACGAGTACCTATAGGCCAAGAACAGCATTTAAGATGGCATATTTATATACTCAGGAACAAGTAGGAAATAATCAACAAGAAACTGGAAGTCTGACAGCTGAAATATGCTAGAGTAGAGTTGAAGAGAAGTTAGTGCATAAATTTCTTACATGAAAGTAATTATAAGATGGTATTTTATGTATTATTGACAAATAAAATAGAAACAAGTAAAGCCTGATGAAAATTAGTTTAAGATACCAACAAGTAATGTTATAATAAAATTATCCAAGTAGGGATATTAGGAATGAAAACCAACAATAATAAAAATATCTTCCTGGATGCTAGCTTGAAATCAAGCTCTAAATGATTTATTACTTCAATTATTTGGTTATAAGAAGTCAAAATTATTTCAACAAGGTTTCACTTAGAACTGTGATCTAAAACCAGTGATTCCTAATAAAGAATCAGTATTTCACCTTTTTTACTGTTGAACAAGTTTGTAAGAAAATACAGAATTGCAGTATCCAATGAGAATTTATTACTTAAACAGAATAAATTATTTTTCTGTAAATATAGTTATGAAAGCAGAACTGACAGAGATGCATGAAGACATGGACGATAAAGGAAATAACAATTCTGGATGCAGTTGCAGCAACCTACATCAAACAAATTAATGTGAAATTGCTTCAAACACCTGAAAAAGCCAGGACCATGCTCTATGCTCTTTAGGTAGACAGGTATGTCATGGAATGCTGCAAGTCCCCCTCTTTATCCTCCCTATTTTTATGTCAGAGAAAGCAGCAATTTCAATCAGAGTTTCTAGCTAGTACATTCAGATGATTTATTATTATTATATTTCTTAATTTCTTGGTGTAATCTCCCCAAGAATAATACAAAACGGAGACTAGTTAGCATGCAAGTGAAGGTGGCTAGCCTTAATCATAGAATCACAGAATTACAGAACGGAGTTATATAATTCTTTGGATCTTTGGGACCTCAGAGATCATCTAGTTCCAACCCCACTACCATGGGCAGGGACATCTTCCACTAGAGCAGGTTGCTCAAAGTCCCATTCAACCTTGATCCAGGTTGATCAGGATCCAGCTTTGAACACTGTCAGGGATGGCGCAGCTTCTTGGGGCAACAGGTTCCAGTATCGCACCACCCTCACAGTAAAGAATTTCTTCCTAATATCTAATCTGAACTTGCCATCTTTCAGTTTAATGCCATTTCCCCCATGTCCTATCCCTACATGCCCTTGTTAAAAGTCCCTCCCCAGCTTTATTGTAGGCTCACTTTAGATACTGGAAGGCTGCTCTAAGGTATCCTTGGAGCTGTCTCTTCTCTAGGCTGAACAAACCTAACTCTCTCAGCCTTTCTTCATAGAAGAGGTGTTCCAGCTCTCTCACCATCTTCATGGCTTTTCTAGTAGAATTTAGCTCTTATTTTCTTTCCCACTGTACTACCTCAATAATCCTCTACGGTGCATTCCAACAGGCAAATGAGTAAATGTGGATCAATGCTCCTATTCTGCATCAGAAATACTTTTAAAAGTACAATAGATACATTCCCAGGTAGCTACTGCAGCCTGGCTAGAATTATTACGAAGAAATCAGCCAGCGGTAAAAATCAGATTTACTGACATTTTTCCATGTGGTTGCTAACCTATTCTGAAAAATGCACTACCTCCTGACATAACACTGTGGTGAGTATCTTGGCCTATAACTCTGCTTTTCTATTGTACAGTTCCATAACTGCAGAGTGTTTATCTTTTATGCCATATAGGACATACAGCAGTTGTAGCAAAGAATGAACTTAATCAATGTTTCCTAAATGCTAGGCTAGAATTCTAGACACAGGACAATTTCTTTTACTATAGGATTAACCTCAACAGATGTACTCTATTTGACAAATCCCTCCCTCTCCATCTTCCTGTTACCTTGGACACTTCAGTGTACCATGTGCCTTTACCAAATAGCTTTGCTTTCCACCATTAATGATTTTCAAAAGCTGTTGTCTTGACATCAGACTACTTGCTTCCCAGAATCTGCTGTAAATTGATTCCTTTAGTAGCAAAGTCTTCGCCATCAAGATACTTTATTCTTAGAGAAATGAAGAGAGGCAGCCGTGCTTTTCCTATGCTCAATTCTATGAAGCAGGAAGACCTTTTCATTTGCACATTCTAGTTTATATGGAAGGAAATTGAGCCCAGATTAAGGTTTTTACATACTTTCTGACCTGGAACCAGTGTGTGAGACAGCTTCATATCAAAAGAGGACTTTTCTTCTAAGCAATTCTGAGCAAGAATTTAATAAATTAAGGACCATTCCAAACGAAGTATTAATTTCACGATTTCAAAGTTCGTTTTGCATACCATGGCAATTTAAATGGAAAACATTATGAATATAGTTCTGAAAAAAAAGTCTAAATCATACAGTAAATCCACTGGAAATACAGTGAATGTATATTAATTTATAGTAATTCTTAGGTCTCCGTATTATAGTAAAACTAATAAAATTTGTTAAAAACAACATCATTAAATCTACTAAAGACTACTGCTACTTTGAGGATAATCAAAGCCCTTTTCAAAAGGCATGGGTGTACCAAATACAGCTAATGAAGTATTAACACAGTTTACACATGGTGTCTTTCATGTGGGAATCACAGAATACTTGACAAAGATTATCTTTCATTACAAAAATAGCAAGAATCATTATTTCACATTTTGTTTAGCTACTTGACATGTGATACTAGAATAGTGAAGTGCTCTCTGAAATAGAGATTAACCAACTATACTAGTATCACATGTCAAGTAGCTAAACTGGGAATAGAACCTAAGGGTTCTGGCACCTAATTCCCTGTTGAAGGCACTAGGCTACATTACATCCAGTTACACAAAACAGCACTGACATCAGCAGAAGTACAGTTTATCCCCTCTAGCATTTTAGAATGTCAGTCTCCATAACACTCTCAGTGTTTTTTGTTACAACACAGCAAGTATTATATTTAATTGGTATTAATTGTAATTAGGAAATGTAAACAGTTCAGTTTAAGCAAATCAAGATGGGTTTTTTTATTACACTATTTCCAACTCCGCATCAACTAGAAATGATGGGAAAATGTGTGTGTGAGAAAAACCTGAATATCTATGAGTTCCAGCCCTATTTTCAAGCCAGAAGTTTCAGAAAAGCATCTGAGCTTTGGATACTTGCTGTGAGCTGGCAGAAAGATAACAGACATTTTTTTCTTACATTTGCTTAAAACAGCCACAACTCTTTTTTTAAACAAACAAAACTGAAAGCAGATGCTTAACTGATGCTCAGTATTATCAGTTAACTCCTAATTTCAGAGAAGCAGCTGAGTTTGCAGACACTTACCTAAACTGAATCTTGGAGCCTGACATTTGTCCAGTGCCTGTTCTAGTACCATAAATCAAGATGGGTTTCTGTGTTATTTTTCCTTGTCTTCAGGGTAGAATTTTATAAGATTTTCATTGTAATGCCACAGAAACTACCACCCACCAGGTACTGCGTTGCCTTTAAATGGGGAGGGGCTGTAGTGGTACACATTTGTTATTCCTTCTACTGTTTTTAGCTGGTGTAGAGTTCAACTTTCTGCATAGCAGCTCTTCATAGCACATGTATGGTGCTGTGTACTGTGTTTCTGACCAAACCAGTATTGGTAACACACCACTGAGTTATTGCTGACCACTGCTTGCACAGCATCAGGGTCTTCTCTATTTCTAACACTGACCCCCTACAGTAGGCTGTAGGTTCGGAAGAAGCTGGGAGGGTCCACAGGTGAGACAGCTGGCCAAATTGACCAAAGGGATAACCCATACCATATGACATCAAGCTCAGCAATAAATCTGGGGTAAGAAGGAGGAAGCAGGGGAA
Organism: Pezoporus occidentalis; assembly: GCF_034315485.1. Taxonomy (NCBI): domain Eukaryota; kingdom Metazoa; phylum Chordata; class Aves; order Psittaciformes; family Psittacidae; genus Pezoporus; species Pezoporus occidentalis. Next base: position 5,226,817 of record NW_026913964.1, on the reverse strand, counting down.
GATCAGAGTTACGGTGTTTGTCTCCCCAAGTAGTGGTTACGCATGATGAAGTCCTGCTTTCCTGGAGATGGTTGAACACCTGCCTACTGATGGGAAGTAGTGAATGAATTCCTTGTTTTGCTTTGCTTGCACATGCTTTTGCTTTCGTTATTAAATTGTCTTTATCTCAACCCATGAGTTTTCCCTCTGTTACCCTTCTGACCCTCTTTTCCAGCCAGCTAAGGGGGAGTGAGTGAGTAGTTGTGTGGTGCTTAGCTGCCTACCAGACTAACCACAACAGTCCCCAAAAGATCTGGGGTGTAATAACAGAATCTGCCATATGGTCGTGGAAGACACCATTTGGTTAGGGTCTTGGCAAGACCCAGGCAAAATTGAATTATGGTCCAGATTTACACATGAGTCTATAATTCTGACTGCTCTGACTGGCTAGTAGTGTGGAATGAATACAGTTTCTTTCTGAGCTGCTCTAACAGGGTAATTCATACAGTACAATGAATCAATCCATACAAGTTACAGTTACACTCATCTGCTATAATACTTTGGCAAGCAAGATTAAGAAGCATGCTGGAGATACAATGGTCCTGTAGAAATACATATATTACTATCTCAGTCTTATTGTCAATCTGTAGGTGATAATTTCCAATTAGATAAATTGGAAAGGCAATGCAGCTGTCCTGCAGTGACATTAACATTTCCATTACGATTTCTTGTTTTACAAGTTCTGTGGCAAGAAATTTTAATCTTTAATACTGTCTAAATGCATTTGCAACTAAAAGAAAAAATATATCAAATAAATATATCCATTGAGTTCCATGGCCTGGGAGAAGGGTGAAGGAGAATATTAGTTTCTTTAACAGTACAACAACAGTCTGCTACTTTTAAAATATCCTCTTTTCATTTATCAAAGTATTTAATAAGATAGTCTCATGAAATAAAGTTATTAAAAAGACATTAGGACAATCTTTATAAAAAGGATTAAGCTGATTCATAAATTATTACAATAATCTGAATGAAGTAAACAGTCTGCTTGGATTAGTAGATTCAGATAGTTCATTTGACTTCTCAAACAATAAATTGATAAACTGCTCACAATTTCTGTGAGAAATACTAGTCCTTTGGTAATACCTCATTCTTAACAATTCCTAATAATATCATCAGAAATGTAACACTTTGTTTTCCCAAATAGTCTGTACTACTACAACCTGGAGGGGGAAAAAAACAATCTATTCTCTTATGTGTTCTGCACAGCTCTGGAGATGATGGTGCTGGCAGAAACAGGTGACTGGGAACACAGTCTGGGAAAGAGGAGAGAGCAGGACTGTTCTTCTCAACAACAGCAAGGTGTGTTTACTGTTTTGAACTGATATCAAAATGTACTTGGTTCTCACCCCTGTTGTCTCCAGACTCTACCCTGGCAAATCACTTCCCTATGCCTATTTCTGTCTCACACGAGACAAAATCATTAGATATGAATTTGTCAGTTCATAAACCCATACTATCAATAAAAGATGCCACTACTTCATGTAGAACAAAGCAGAAAACAATCAGTAGGAAATCGGTGAGATCAAGGGAACAATTATCTTTGACAAGTGATGTCCAAGATCCATGTAACCATTATTCTTACATACACTAGGCATGTCAGGAACACAATCCACAGGAATTTTCAGAGGCAACAGATACTTAATGTAGCTTACATTATTTATAAATTTGCAAACTACTACACTATATACTACACTATATACCAATTTTATTTTTGTATTAAGATGTGATTACCTTTCTGGAAGAATTCCTCTAGTTTCCCCTTGAAGGGCTGGAGATGTTCTTCAGAAGACTCTCGGCAGACTAACTTCATTTGCTTTTCAGAGGCTACAAAAAGAAGTTGAGATGATTCTATGACATTAGTGGCATATTTCATCTAACCGAAGTAGATGTCAACACTGTAGAAGCCTACATCTAAATTAGTCACCTAGACTTACATTAGAGGAAATGGAAATCTATAAGCACTAAGGAATCCAGCAATTACATTAAAATAAAACCACCAGTACTAGTCTAGCATACCAGACAGAAAATTATATATGTGTTTAAACAGTGGAATTTGCCTTTAGTAACAACTTTGTTCTAAAACTCCACCTGTGTGCTGATTGCTGCCAGGAACACAGCCTGCCTCACACAAATTCTAGATGGTATTTAAAGACTGAAACTTTGTTTCTGCGCTGAGTGGAGGATGTCTCCTAACTGGAAGGACTAATCAATCAATGCCAATCCCACAATCAACCATTTTTCCTAACACAGATGCAGGAATTCAGCTTTACTTAAGTATTCAAATTCCAAGCCATGATATGAAACAGTAGAAGACTGTAAGAAAATTAACTTACATCTATCTGCATTTTGTTTAGTATTTTTCTGTTATTTTAAGACCAGATGTCATGCAAATTTCTAAAAGCTTCAGGTTACCTACCAACACATTTAAACATTCTAGAACTTCTAGTAAACTCTAGTAGATTCCAGCATCCACATTAATGGTGAAATGAGACTGTAACAAATCAAAAGGCAGTTACCTTCCATTTAGTAACTAACTGAATTTATACTATAAGATTTTTTTTTTCACCACAACTTTTCATTCCCAAGCAGCTAAATTTAGATGGAAATTTATTTTGGAGTTAAACCCAAGTTACAGTTTGGCGTCATGAAACATATCCACACCAAATTGCTTCCGCCATCATATATTTCAACTCACTGCAGCAAAAATTAATACAAAACTGGAAACAGAACTTCAGAATTTGTAATTCAAATGTCATGTTAACATATGTTTACAGTGCAGTGAAAAAAGTTAATGGAAGGGTGAAAAAAGATGCATACATTTTATTGCATAGCTAGTAGTGTACCTACAATGCTATTGGACCAGCAGGACTTAGAAAAAAAGTCTGCTTTTCAATTAATTGAGATCATCTGCACAGTTGTTGTTATACAAAAATTTTGAAAGATACACGTTTACATCTATGTGTACATTTTAATGTAGCATCCCTCCACAGTTCATGCAGGTTGTGGATTACGAGTTATAAAGTTTACGTAAAATGGACTAGGCTACAGTCTAAGTTTATCTTTAATCTCTAGTTTTGCAACCTGGAGCATAAGACAGACCTTTGAAAATGTTCAGAGTAAAGTTAATGAATATTTGTTTTTATGCCAGACAATAGTCAGAACATAATGTTAAACATAGCACATTGGAAAAAAAGACTTTTATTAGCTGTTCAGTTATGTGTCTTTTATAAACTAAATTAAGTAAAACAAATCAGAGGTCAGGGAAGTTTATATGACTTTTAAAGATTATTTTCTTATGATACATGCCTCTTACCATTAAAAATTTGAACTTTCTATGACTGTTATCATATACTGAATGAATATTTATGTATACTTAACATTTTTGTTTGTAGAATTAGAGGATCTGTACAGCTAATAAAGTAAATTTTAACACTTTGGAAGAAGACAGACACATTAGAATTGTATGGGCGGGGAAGAACTAGCAGAATAACAGCGACAATATTGGCAAGTTTCTGACTGGAAGGTTGAACAAAGTAGCAGTAGAGGTTTGTGGTTTTTCTTCATGTTTAAACAAATCTGTAGAAAATTATATAAGGCAATATTTAGAAATTATTTTAGATAAAGTGACGAAAATGTAAAAGTATTAGTATACGTATGTTCAGGCATGTGGTACACAGCAACAACAGAACACACACTATTATAATTACGTAAGATTGCAACTATTGCAAGTTAATAATTATTTTATTATAGTCTTCTATAAGAAATTTGTATAAATCAATAAAGAAGTAGATTTCTATGTATTATAATAAGCTTGTGGCTACAGTAGTATCTAAACTTACTCTAACATACTATAGAAAGGCATTTTCCCAAATATATGGTGTTACTAATGCACTGTCTGAAGCATTGAAAGCTTCCTAGATGCTTCCTACAGGCTTAAATAATACAAGATTTAGAAAAGTTACTCAGGTATGTCCCATGCAAATATTTAAATGACCGAGACTAGGGTGAATTTTTTTCTAAATTAAAATTGCTTTATTTAACCTTAATCAGATAATAAAAGCTACAGGAAAATATGGACAAGAAGTACCAGCATATAGAGAAAAATCTGATTTAGAATTCTTAGGAATTCTAACATCCTTAACAAGCTTATCAACATCTGTCATAATGGGAGAGGAAGACTAAGACGAAAGGCATGGAAGAGAAGAGCAAATGAGACAGATGACATACACTAAGTGAATCAGGGGACCTAATTAAAACTCTGAAAGTTTGATATAACATGAAATTAGAATTTAGGAACATCATGAAATTTGCCTGGTGATAGATAAAGCAAAGAATGGTAGAAGTGTGTTCAAAGGAATCGTAAGTCAGCTACTATGAAGGCACACTTGGCTAAATCAAAGGTTCTAATTAAAATGGCAGTTGTAATTCTACAGATTAATTCAGCTTGTCTCTGTCATTGTAATATTGGCAGAAAGCTAACACACAACACTATGACCTGCCTCAGTTCTACAATATAATCATAAGTTTCTGGTAACTAATAGTCATTGAATTTCCTGGTATATAAGTTCTTTTTTTAACAAAAAAACCCTCAAAAAATTTACCTGAAATATAGTTTTTTTGTTTTATGTTTGTTGTTGTTGTTTTTTTTTAAATTACCACATCATGCCAAACAGTAAAGAAAAAAACTGAAAAGACCTGTTCCATCAGTTGCTGTGATTCTCTTTCCTAAAAATGCTATAACATAATTGAGGGATTATTACATTAATTTTTAATATGTTGTTCTCATATTCACTAAAATGGCAGCATTTTCCTCTTTTTTTAAAAGAAATATTTTATTAAGGTTTTTATTAGAATAATTCTGAGGCAAGGACCCTATTTATAAATTCTGAAAAGCTTCTTTCTGAATAAATTTCTTTCTGAAATTTTGAGGAATCTGAAGGAATTCTGAGACATCTGACAGTACACTTCTCATCTCACCATCTCATTCCAAAAGAATCATTTGAAAAAATATACAACCTGTTTCAGCATTACTGAGTTCAAACAGATGCAAATTCTCCATTACTGTAATAAACTTTTGGTTCATTTTCTTGGTATGTGTTGCATGTTAGTGAAATTAAATGTAACCCACTACTTTGAAAATTGTTTATTTCTGAATGAGCTATTGCAAAATAAAAAAAAAAAAAAAAAAAAGAAAATACAAGCATGCAATAGTTTTGAAAGCTCTTACAAACTGTTGGATGTACATCATGCTTCACCCACTGCAAATCTTGGCCACAGAAATGGAAACCATCAGCAAAACATTAAGAAAAAGCTGGAAGCTGTTGATTATCAGTTTGCCACTGTCTTCAGATTTAATGCAGTACTTGGCTCAAAAAGTTCTTTAAAAATCCCCAATATAAGTGAAAATATTTACAAAATAGAATGTCTCTCACTTAATGTCTATTGGGCAATAGTCTTTTAAAACTCCACAGACACTTGTAAATCTGTCAAAAGAATCACTGCCCATAAACAAACGTTCACGTAAAGAGCATTTCACTGTCAATCAGACAGGATTTGGAATTTTTTAAGCACCATTTTAAAAGTAAACGCAAACCCAGAAATAGGTTAATGTTGATAACAGTAAATTACTAGCTATTTACTCACCAGAAGCCACCAGTAGCATTTACAGGAATCATCCTGACAGTGAAATCAAGTATCAACACCATGAATTCCTATAAACCTGTCACTGACACTATGCCCCGTGAGTTACGCCATTGTGAAAGCTGCTAGTCCACCACTATCCTCTTGTCTGTTCAGTCTGGCAGGTCAGACTGCCAAGCTTGCTATTTTATTTCCTTGTTATAATGCAGGCCTATCTTTGACAAGAGGGTTACTATTTGATAATTCTTTTTTAGAACCTTTACCTCTTCTGTTTCAAAGGAGATTTGAAACCATGCTGCAAGCAAATTCAGTGTAGCACTAGATAATCCCAAGTTTCTGTATCAGAGGATACACAATTCTTTTATCGTGCAGAAGCCTGATACACTACTTGGCCCTATTTACCCAAATAAGAATCTAATACACTTCAGATAAAATATATAAATCTAAATTATTCAGCAAATGCTATATAACTTCCTCATGTTTTAGTTTGTTTGGATTTGCTTTTTTAAAGCAAATTTAATGTTTTAAATATTAAAATTTTCTAACTTGCAAACAATTTTCCAAGTTATACCAGAAGTTATTGGAGATGCATGTTTACTTGTTGGATGCTGTTGCACTATTTGGTTATATTCTCTTCTTATTCCATGCAATATAGATACATATTTACTGCAGGTACACACATAGTAATGTTGGCTTTATTATAATCCATAATATCTGTGGCATCTATAACTCTTGTGCTTATTTATAACTTTGTGTTTCAGATAGAATTTTAAATAAATGTGGATAAGAAGGGAAGAGATTTATCCTGATTCCTTTTGACAACTTCTAACCACTGCAACTGGTTATGGTGCTACTGAGACACAGTTTCAGAGACAGTATGTTACTCATATTTTTGGACACACACTGATAATCAATGCATATCTCAATGACGGCAATACACGAAGTTTCGAACACTAACACTCTTGTCAGGGCTGGATTGACTAATACAGAAGCCTTTGAGCCTTGTAAGAGAGGGAAATGCCATGAAGTGGGGTGTGGAGTTTTCTGAGAAAAAAGGTATCTGAGAAGAATGTAGAAAACTTGTGGTGCTACTTTATTCTTAAGCTTTGCTTTTACTGTCTGAAATGAACTCAACAATGCAATGCAAAAAAGCGTTAGCACACATAAAACCAGGTGCAGCATTCTAACCTACTAATTGCTCGCATAGCTATTTTATGAAGTTACTTTCAGCTAATCTAGAAGAAATGTGCCTCTATGTACATTAATAATTAAGTTTTCTTAAAAAGCCATTTCAGAGGCTAGAACTTTGTTTGAAATACATTTTCCTTGTGCCACACAGAAACAAATATCTGTTAAGCTGCTCAAGCTCTCACATATAAATGAGAGAGAATAATACTTCAGTGATAAGCCCGAAGCTGTGGAAAGTGAAATAATTGTAGTAGCGGCATACGAAACACCCTGTAAAGGTCACCTGTTTGAATGAATTTTTAGGAAGCTTTTGGAAGCCGAGTCAGACATCTTAGGAATTCTCACAAGTTTGACAGGTATTCTGTCTTGGCCTTTTGGGTTTAAGATTTGTGAAGCAGTTTGTTTGTTTAAGTTTAACAACATTTTGAACTTTTACAGTATGTGATGACATGCAGAGCAACTCTCAAACCTATGTTAGTTTCAACTAACCTAGAAGAAAACGGGTGGGGTTTTTTTGCTCCTTGTTTTGTCAAATATCTTGAAACTGAAGAATCTTGTCTGGCTAATTCAGAAGAAGACAAAAGTTTTTTATCAGATAAACTAAAATTTTCACAGTGCTAGAAAAAAATTGACCTTTCAAACACACAAACACCTTCACTTAGTGTACTGAACAAGGGATCTCGTAGAAGAGAATTTGTGGACAATGGCTGAAACAGTTTATGAGCTAGAACCGTAGAGGCTGGAGAAGTGATCTCCTGTTTACCTCTGTACTGCTAGATGTCTGATTTTCTGTGCAAGACAGATCATAAAGTTTCACCTAATTAATTCTTCTACCAAGTTTATGGCTTTGGTTCTGCTAAAGCATCCTGCTTAGATTTAAAATCATGTAAATTCATGAACTACCTACAATATTAGCAGGAACACTTCTCAAAGTGCTAATTAGCCTCACTACTACTAATTTGTATCCCACAGTCTGCATTAATGTACTTTCAATCTTTGATCACTGGCAGTAAATACATAAACGGCCACCTCAATTCCAACAGAAATCTGCCTACTGCATACTCCCTCAAACAGGAAAAGCTGATGAGGCTCATAAATGTTCCTCCCAACACTGGTATTGCACACTCTTCAAGTTACATCATTCATTATCCAGCACACATATTGATAGGGACAATATTCCTCCTGTTCACAGATGTACACTACCTGCCCCCAAATGTGTACTACCTAGTTATGTAACTAAAGCTTAACAGACACACACACATATATTTATTTATTTTTATAAAAGGGCACACACAAAAGTGCACAGAAAATCATCACTGTGGCATTTCCAGCATTCATTTTAGAGTCTTAACATTTGCAGAATGATTTTTAACATGAAACTCGCAAGGATTCTTCAGACAAAGAAAAAATATAAAAGAAAAAAAATTAACAGCACGCCATTGTTTAACGAACAGAAAGCATTCTCTCTTGCTTTTGTACACACATGTGGACATCTGCTTCTAGGGAATGAACTCTTTGCTCCTCTATTTCTGAATTTTATTATGACCATTCCATACTATTTTCTATATATCACAAACTAGAAAATCCAATGGAATTTTAAGAAATGATCCACTTAGGAAAATTGGCACTTCATGTATTCGCTCATGAACATTACTGATGGAACACTGTCAAAATGTTAGTTTGATTGTAAAATATAATCCAATGCACATATACAAGCATGCTTTTAATGCCTCTGTTCTATCTTTGCTGAATTAAAACAAACTGCAATATATCTCATATAGTGGTAAGAAAACTCTGAGGACAGTGCAATTTTGTCAACCCTTGAAAACAAAGTAACTTCTGTACAAAGCTGTCTTTTGCTCTTTTACTTACACCATTCTTCAATGCCTCAAAATACATAATGTAAACGTTGGACAGTGCAAAACTAGAGTGACACTCACCAGGTAAAAAGAACCTGCTCTGTTTATCCTAATGCCTAAAGAAATTACACATGCACCTATCTGGCTTCTCGTGTCCCAATACCAGGTTCAAATTACTATTTGCTTGCACTTACAAAATTTTAAGGTTAATGTTGAAATTTAAAACTATAATTACTATTAAGAAAATTAAAGTGACAAGCTCCCAGAATGTATCATATAACTTCTCTGCTCCTGCTGGGAAAATTTTTCCAGGAACATTTATGCGATTTAGATGTCTAAAAGCCACCGTGAAATTGACTTAAAATGTGTCATTTAAATTAGAATAAAGCTCCAATTATTTTAAAATATTCTAGAAAAGAGCTTCTAATACTTTTTTGAATACTTGCTTGGTTTAAGCCCAGCTGGTAACTCAGAAACATGCAGGCTGCTCACTAACTTCCCCTCCTTCTTCCTCCCCCTGCTCCTGGAGGGATGGGGAGGAGAACCAAAAGAATGTAACTCCCACGGGCTGAGATAAGAACAGCCCAGTAACTAAGGTATAACACAAACCACTACTGCTGCCACCAATAATAATAACAATGAAAAGGGAAATAATGAGAGAGAATACAATTGCTCACGACCCACCTACTGATGCCCAGCCCCCTTCTGGGTAACTCCCCCCAGTTTACATATTGGGTATGACATGCTGTGGTATGGAATACCCCTTTGGCTAATTTGGGTCAGGTGTTCTGTCTCTGCTTCCTCCCAGCTTCTCCTCACTGGCAAAGCATGAGACTGAAGAGTCCTTGATCAGAGTAAACATTACTTAGCAACAACTAAAAACATAGGTGTTATCAGCGTTGTTCTCAGAATAAAATCAAAAACACAGCCCTCCACCATCTACCAAGAAGGAGAAAAATGACTGCTACAGCTGAATCCAGGATAATACTGTCCTCCTGTAATGAATAAACTGTCACCTTTCATTGAAAATGTCTATCAATAAAACAAATTATTTAGGAATTTAAAACTCAAAATTATATAACATTTAGAATTTTCATGATCCAGTAACATTACTGTCTATAAAGCAAATCAGACAATAGACAAAACCTCTCAACATCATAATAATTGCCTATTGATAATTATACTAAAACTCTTGTCCATAAAACATTTTATCTAGGGCCATATTATGCATGAACCAAATACATAATTCCACCTGAATAAGTAAGAACTCATACACTTAATTTCTCCACCTCTGCTTACATAGAAATCCAACAAAAGCTGTACATTTCTCAATTCATTAGATGAAAACACTGATCAATCTTTAGAGCAAACATGGTTTATAGTTAATTAGTGGACATCGTTGCAAAAATCGTTAACTCAGTTTGAGGACTCTGATGAGAACACATACATTTAACAATTCTAAATTACCTTCTTGTAAATAATAGTGATTAAACTTTTATGCTTTTGTATATTTTCCAATTGGTAAACATATTCCCTTATAATTCTTTACAAAAACAAATGCTCAGTATTTAAATATGGAAAATCAGAGAATTTCATTCTTAAATGAGCATGAACTGATTATTTATAATTTTTGCTGCCTTTTCCTTGTCTCTAAAGGAATCCCAGCCGTGTCAGCCAGTAAGTCAGCTTCACTGGGGGAACAACTTAAATCCCTTTATGAAAATGCATGTAGCAGGGGGAATAAACAGTAGGAGTTAGAAACGTGTGCACACCTGCAGGGCTATGATCTTATAGGCACCACAGAGACATGGTGGGATTGGCTCCTATGACTGGTGACTTGCAATGGAAGGAAGGGGAACTAGCAGATGGAGTGGTTAAACTGCTATCCAGACCCGAGAAGTTGTGGCAGTGCAGTGAGGTTAACGCTGACTGGAAAAGGGGAAACATAACCCCCAGTATCCAGTACCTAAAAGGGGCCTATCACAAAGCCAAACAGAGACTTTTTACAGGGGCATGTAGTGATAGGACAAGGTGGAACAGTTTTAAACTGAAAGAGGGTAGATTTAGATTAGACGTTTACTGTGAGGGTGCTGAGACACTGTAACAGGTTGACCAGGGAAGCTGTGGCTACGCCATCCCTAGAAGTGTTCAAGGCCAGGTTGGACGGGGCTTGGAGCAACTTGGTCTAGTGGAAGATGTCCCTGCTCATGGCAGAGGGGTTGGAACTAGATAATATTTCCAATCCAAACCATTTTGTGATTCTATTGTTCTATTTACAGTGTCTGTGGCTGCAAGAATCAAGAATTATTGACCCTTTTCAATTTCCAACCATTTCTCATTTCTAAATTCCCTTCCATTCTTGTCTTATTTATGTAATACTTATCCACTTTGGAATATAATGTGATAAAGAGATCCCTGAAGAGGCACTGAATGAGAGCAATGCAGATGCAGCAGTTTAGTCTGCTCCAGTCAGCTAAGTGGAGCAGTCAGCCATACTAAGAAACAGTATTAATTAGCAATGATGTTGGTATCTGTTTCGATGAAATCTATGTTTCTATGTTAAAGATTATGCATATATGAATATATATACACACATATTCATATCTGTAAACTAATATATGTGGTCATGCCATTCAAGAATGAAAATAAAATTAAGCACTTGAAGAGGAAGAAGAAGCCAAGCATGTACAGTCTGGTGACGAAAAAGCTAACTGAGGATCTAGTTTTTTGTTTCAACTATCTTATGAATAGCTATATAGAAGATGAAGCCTTCTTAGAAATTACATTTAAAGAAAAAGGAGCAATAGTCACAAGCTGCAGCACAGGAAATTCTCACATGGGATAAGGAAAAATATTCAGTGATTCAGCATTGGAACAGGTATGCAGGGAGGTGTTGGAATTTCCATCCTCAGATTCAAAACTGAGCTGCTCATGCCCTGCACAACCTAATCTAAATATGAAGTTAGTCCTGCTCAAAGGCTTTGGACCACAGGACTTCTCGAGGTACCTTCCAATCAATCAATCTGCATTTCTCTATAATTTTAAGATGCTTGGAATGCTTCCGTATAAAAAACAATGTGAAAACAGCCAATTTAACACTGTCATTTCTCATTTTTTCAGCGTAGTTTTACTTGCTTCCCTTTTAATCTTTTTGTAAGGATTATACAGTTTTACAAGATGTAGTTGACACAAGCTTAAGTGTTGATGAAGTTACACTACTTAAATATGGAAAAGTTGAGGGTAACATATGCAAGATACAGATCTGCCAACTGGTTAAGAGGCCCCCAGCTTGAAACCATGTCTCCTGGAGTACTGATATCAAACTGATTATTACAGGTTGCAGATCCATGAATTTTAGAATAAATTATTTCCTTTTGGTTATGTTTGTGTGTGTGTAAACACCTACATATTCATACACACTCAGTTAAGTTAGTAAATATTTTAAACGTATATACAGTACTGAAAAAAGTATCGGTATGAAAACGGCGACTAATATCTCTACTGGTGCCCATGAAAGAAGGTAAAAGCAAAAGGTATGTGGATATTCAGTGGGATCAAAATGTTACAATCTCATAGGAAATTTAATTCATTATGAGAAGTAAAAGTATTACTCTTCAAAGCATTCAGAGTGGACCTATGTTGGTTTCCATTTTTAAACATTCAGTAAGTATCTTTGCTCTTTCAGTTATTATATTATTAAGGTCAGGAATACAAAAAGTTATAATGAACATTACAGTACATCACAGAATCATAGAATCAAAGGAACCTAATATTTCTTCCTTTTTACTAACGAAACATCATTTTAAAATTTTATGAACTGTATTGCAAAGAAGAGCAATGAGTATGATAGATGGACTCAAGCTACAGTGTAAGTAATTTTGAATAATTAAGATTGTTCAACTTTGGACAGAGATTAATAAAAGTTTCATGATAAAACTTATACAAGTCTATCATACTGAGACTTTCTTTCTAAAAATCTTCTTACAGTTACACATTTCAAACATTCTGTTCTTATTCCAGAAGAACACCAATCAAGTGGCATTGGCCAGACTAGAAGGTAAGTCATGTTTGGTCACAGGGAAAGGAAAAAGTGGAAAACATTGCCCTAGACGACGCATAGGATATTTTACAGTTTAAAAATATTGATAAAAAGCAAAACCTTTTTTTTTTTTCCATCTGGATTAACTAGAAAGCTAAAACCTGTTAAATCAATAAATGTATCTGCTTATTTCACTACGTAATATTTGAAAACCTTGGACATACACTGACTATACAGACCTGGAGTGAAAATGTGAGCTTACAGAAAACATTTCTTTTTCCTGTGACCTTAAAGTGGAACCAGATTTCACTCTAAAACTTTCATCTCACTATTTAATATTGCATTCTTTTGCACTTCTTTCCCCTTAAAAGTCTATATTGAATGCATATTTTTGTTTATAATTATTTTTAACTTAAAAATGTTCATTATTACAAAGTTTGTTCTGGAATATATGTTAAAAACCTCTAAGATTAAGGTTTTCCAAAAATTTGATTGAATTTTTAAGCCAAACTTTAATCCCTTTAGACTAAAGTTAGTCTGTCCCTTTAAACTCTAATCTGAAAGACTTCAAAATAGCAAATTGTATGGAACTCAATCTGTTTATCTGAAAAGGATGAAAGGGTTTGTGCTCCATCTAGATTTGAACTTTTGGTTCCACAGTGTCTAGGTATTTCAAACCAGAGGTTTACACCATTAAGACATGCCACTCATGATAACTCAATCTTTCCTATGTTAATACCCATGATAGAAAGACAAATTAATGCCTCGGTAAGATAGAAAAAAAAATTTTAAATACTAAATTACAACTATTTCAAAAAGTGTCTATAAAAATTGCCACTTCAGGCACAAGAGGTGATATTTATCTTTTTAAAAAAAATATTCAGGCAAAAAAAGTAACCTCATTAACAGGAACATTATTTTGTTCCCTAATGGCACACAAGAAAAAGCCTCCTTCATTTATTACCTTTGTCTCATCCCACTTAAGCAACAAGGTAATCTGCTTAAGACAACCTTACTCAACCAAACTGTGACATAAACCCAATGTACCCTGTAACACAGGCAGCCGCAGTTAATATTGTTCAAATTATTTACATCTGAAGGGCCGCGCCTGTCTGGATAGCTGGGCCCGACGCTTCTCGGGACTTGGTTTCTGCTACTCACATCTGTTTCAGCTTTAGACTTTCACTGGTATTCTGCCAGCAGCCACAACTTTTTAATGGCTACAATAAACTACAGAGACTCATCAAATCTTTGTTGTACGTGTTAAAATTATAACCTCTTCAATTAAAATTTTGATTTAAAAATAAACTGCAGCATCATCTGAAGAAAAAAATTTGAAAGGCAATGTTTGAAAGGAATTGAACATTTTTATATGACTGATTGTTTCTTTGTTTAAATACAAGAGAAACTAATCACAGGAATGCTTGTTAGAATTCGGCTGCATATTTCTGAGTGATAAAATACCAACCTCTGAAAATATTTCCACAACCTTTTTTGTTTCAAATCTTTGCTGTCATTAAGTTTACATGCTAATTTGTTTGGCCGGGTTTCAAATACATCTTTACAAAGAAGAATTATGAAAACAACATTAACATAACTTTTCTAGATTTTCTATAAATATCTAAGAAAATTTGGTTTAGGAATTAGAAATCAGCATTTGCAAGAAAGCTGCAGTTTTTATTTTATGAGTTAAAGTATTTAGCTTTTCCTACTTGCTGTCTGTGTCTTTGCAGTGTAGAACAAATATGATGTGAATGTCACAGCCTCAGTGTAATCTTGCAAGACTAAGATGCATGACAGCAAAACTACATTCTGAAAAAGTGCAAGATCAAACACAGATCATGTTTCTGCACAAACTAGCCCAAAAGAGGGCAGGCCAAGAGGTTTACAGGGCCTGGCGATGAGAGGAGATAGAGCACTTACTTATGCCTGGGTCGAACAAACAACAACTGATACTTTCCTACCACTGTTAACCTCTGAAATTATCCTAAAGATGGCAGTGACCTAATCCAGTAATTTCTAACTGTAAGGATAAACTATTTTGTAACGGTTTTCACTGCCTTGTATTGAAAAGAATTAAAAATAATCTTGTTAAACTCTGATTCTAAAAGTACTCTTCATTTTGATGCAGAGATTTAAACATAAATGGAGAAGTTTTTACAGGCTTTCATGCAGATTCTCTTACTAAACTCCATTTTCCACACAAAACTGCTTCAGTATAAGTAGCAGCTTTTCCTTAACAATAAAGACAGGCACAAAATAGTCAGTCATCATTTGCTGGATTTTAGAAAGTCACATGAAGCACAAAATAAAAATGAAACTGCTTGGAATACTTAGAGAGCAACCCTTCCTATTTTATTTCTACTCAGTACCTTGATTGATAGATGAGTTGGGTTTCTGAGCCCCTCTTTATAATAAACATTTTAAAATGTTTATTTTATGTCTCAGGGTGAAAATATTTTGAACTGGAGCTTTCTATGTCCCTTTGCTGTCCCTTGGCAAGCTGTGCTTTATTTCTACATTAATAGTATTCAACTCTTTTTTGTAGCTGTTAAGTTGCTGTTATACGAGTACTGAAGAAAGTATTTATATTATGGAACTAACAGATATCTACAGTTAAACACACAGTTCTAGAGACGCCAGAGGAAAATTCACATATAACTAAAGAAAATTTCAGAAAGATTTCTTTAGGGGCCTTTTGATTGCAAAAGGGAAAATTACTATTCAGTACCTTTACTTACATTTTTATTAAGTTGTGAGTTTGATTTTTTTTTCTAATTTATGTGAGTAATTTGTGCCACAGTGTAAAAACTCTAAATGAATCAACACTATAAACCTAATTAGCAATAAGAAAACCTCGTAAAGGTCACATTTTAAACGGCACTTTGTTGTTAGCAGAAAAAATGTGAAAGTTCCCAGTTACCTTCTAGATCTCTCTTCAGTTTCCTTAAGTCTTTTATTAGGTCTTCAAATTTAACTTGGGAGGCCTGGAAAAAATCCTGTGGTTCTGGTAAAGGAAAAATACTCTTGTCTGTTCCTGCTTCCTAAACAAACAAACAAACAAAAATGCCACTATAAAAATTGAATGCATTTGAAGTGAAATAAATTATTTTTTTAAAACATCATGTATGAAACCCTATCATAAAACTGCAAAATAAAATATTTAAAATAATTAATGCTAAAACAACATTCAAGATGAAATCCTGATCATTCTGAGTGCTGAAAATTACTTTTTGATGTTGTAAAGCAAACTTTACTCAATTTAAACTATGAAACAACATTGAGCTCGCAATTCACAACAACGAATTTCTGTTCATTGTATGTTAATCGAGGTTTAGATAAAGGATTAGAAGTTTCTTAAAAACAGATAACATGAATGCCTATTTTAACGCAACAAGTGATCTTATGCCAAAGGTTTGTGGTTTTATTCTCTCACGATTCATTAAATACACACACACTTTATAAGCATATATGGAAAACAATATTCATATATTGCCTGGAGTATTTTATACATTTAAGAATATACAGTTGAAGGTTTATGCAGCTAAATAAATTCCATGGTTTAATGTCTGTATGGAATTCATAAGTACATATACCTTATTTTTAGCACAGTAAGAAAAACAAATCAGGAGTAAAACAGAACAAAATAAAAAACCTTACAAGGTTCAAAGCAATATCTCCGGTGGAAATTAAGTATATCGATGATATTAATGTAACATTGCTGGGTATAAACGTATACTAGTGAGTTTAAATACTCCTGTGCATGGATTTCATGTGATAAACGTAATAGATAAACTGTCATAGGTTGGAAAACTAATTGTTTTGTGAACATGGAATAAAATAATTTTATTATTATAAAGATATAGACTTTTTGGGGAAAAAAAGTAGAACTGATGACATTTACACAGTTTCCATTTCCTCCCAAGAAAAATGCTTTAAAAAAATTCCCTGAAGTAAAACTACATTGTAGTACAAAGTTTGCAAAAATATTAAAATAAATGAATTAGAAACATTAGGTTCAGCATACATATGTCGATACCCTAAAAACTTAGAGCATTAAATGTTAGACAAAGCTGCTTTTGTTATGAGGCTTTTTATGAGGCAGTTACTTCAGTTAAAGTAATGACACTTTATTTCCCTGCTCCAAAGAAAAAAAAAAAAAAAAGAAAAAAGAAAAAAAAGAGAAAGAAAACAAGTACAGATCTACATATATGCTAGCTTGCAATTTTTTATCTCTTCTACACCTCAGCCAAAGGAGCTCTTCCACAGGCTTCTGACATACAGACCCATCAGCATTACAAATCATAGAATCACAGAATGGTTTGGGTTGGAATGGGACCTTTAAAGACCAGCTAGTCCATCCCCCTGCCATGGGCAGTCTTCACCAAAAAAAAAAAAAAAAAGGAAAAGAACAACAACAAAAAAGGAAAAAAACTATTTGCATTCGACTAGACCTAGGGCTGTTAAAAATTACACTAGTCTTAGATTCAAAGATTAGATAACGGTTCAAAAATAAGCAATTACATACTTAAATTAATAGTGACAATAGCTCAGATTTTCCACTTAAATACTTTGGCTGCTGCTGATAGCTATTAAAAAGCCTCATAAATATAACACACTCAAAGCAGGAGCCACACCTCTTCCTATATTTTCAATCCCTAACTTCATCCCCATGAGCTGACTCATCTATCTTAGAATACCAACCTGTCCAAATGTTCTGTCATGAGAAGAGAAATCATGCTTCTGTCTTCCATTATTACCACATCAGAACAGGATTTACAACTTTAGAGTAACCAGGATGTAAGAAGACAGGACTGGAGTGATCACCTGCCCAGTCTTGCTGCAGTCACAGTCAACTGCCAGTTCAACCATTACTGTAACATTTTCCAAAGCCTTATCATAAAACCTGTAGCAAATTTCAGACCTACTGAGGTCCACATCCATTATATGAAAGCAAAAGAAATGGATTTTATTTTTCTGTCAGTGCTGCTATGTACAGATTTTTAAAAAGCTAATGTAAACCCTTTTACAATATCTTAAAGAAATCTAATTTTGGAGAGACTGATACAGTAAGTGAATCTCTTACCTTATCACAGTGGCGTAGGTAATATATGACGACATAATCCACAAGATTAATACCATTATCCTAGGAAACAAAAAATGTATTATTAAAAATGTATGTTATTAACACTGCTCAAACGAATGAAAATTTCTCAATTTGTAAATAAATATTTACTATTATTATTTTATATTGCCATGAGAAATAGGACTTACAACATCATCAGCCCTAGCATTATTGACCAAAAAAATCAATCTTTCATAACATGGGATTGATTGTATGAGCATAGGACCTACAGCTTCTTTTGGTTCTAAGAAAACACCCACTGGGAGAAGCTGTCCCCATATATTTTTTAAATAATACAAGGCATTACTTAATAATAATATTAACTTCATTAAAAATATTAACTAATAACATTATTCTTTAATATAATATTAACTAAATATTACAGCCACCCCAGATATATTCAGGTGAACTGAATTTCTTGATTTTTCTAGTCTCAATTCATCTACAATGAGGATCTGAAAGAGGCATAAATATTTTTCATATTTTACTCCAAATATAAAACCAGACATCATGTACCTAACAAGTATATTTCATGCCCTTCTGCCTTCTAAATATGGATTTTAATACTTTGTGGAATCATAATTTCCGTGGTCTTGCATATAAAACAACTGTACACAACATCATTTTATTTTGTTATGTCGTTGTGTGAGCATAGGCCAGATGAACTAAAGGAAATGTGTAAAATTGTGACTTACATGTTACAGGGTAGTGTTCAGCAATGTAAAAGAATCATAACATAGGGAATTATATCTGGAATGTCCTTGAAGGTTTTTTTGGATGTATTTTCATATTGTATATTAGAAGATATCAGGACAAACATTTGTATGTGAACAATGTCTGACTTCCTGTACACAGCTGCCTCGCCTATGTTAGAGTCTGCAGCACATTATATTTTATTAGTTTCATACAACAGCAATATTCTTAACAAAGCAAGTCATCACTGTCATACAGACAAAGCCACTCTGCTTGTATAACAGTTTTGGAAGACATTGATGCAGGTCATGCAACAAAAAGGAACTGAGGTGAATCATGAAGTGGTAAATGCTCCATCCCTAGCAGTGTTCAAGGCCACGCTGGACAGAACCTTGGGTGACATGGTCTAGGGTGAGGCGTCCCTGCCTATAGCAGTGGGGGTGGAACTAGATGATCTTAAGGTCCTTTCCAATTCTAACTATTCTATGATTCTATGAACATTAATTGCCCTTTAGAGTGAAATACATCTGTTGCTAAACTGTCAAACCTATTGCTTTGGTTTAAAGTATATTTGTGTAAGATGAAACGCAGAGATTCTGAAGTGGTGAGCTACACATTTTAACTATCTATATTAACTAACTTTCTAGGCTCATGTTACAACAAATGACTTTTATAGTAAGTAAGAGATATTTAACATTGACACTTTACCTTGGCTCCTGGAATTCAGCTTACCTAGATGCAATACTCTTTCTGGCAGTTCCCAAAAAAAGGAATAACGGAACACAGGAAGGATACTTTAGTGTTCAATTACACAAGACCCTGCATTCTTCTTCCTTGCAATACGGTCTACCAATTAATTTTGAGGTTTCATGTCTGCCTGTAGCAGTTGGCCCCTTCAAGCTTTTATGCATTTTGGAGACTAGTCTAAATGAAAACTATATTTATTTTGGCTACCAGGGAATTGTAAATACTGCATTTTTATAGCTTGTTTTGCTAAGGAACACGTCTTATGCAATTATATTGTATATCTGTCACTCCTTTTCACAATTAATAATTTTGGAACACGCTGGCTAAATTCAGCCAAATTGGAAAGTCACAGAGATAATTAAATTCTTACAAGTTTATGGTTAGATACAAGAGCAAGACTAAAATTAGCACTTCTACTGAGAAAAACCAGGCCAAGCTCAGTAGTTATACATTTTTCTTTATGGCAGCTGGCCAACCAATGAATACCTGAGTACAAGGAAACTTGGCCTGGTTCTAGTTTAGCTGCAGCTTGTACCAAGTCTTGTCCATGGAGTAGGACTGGAAGAAAAGTGGTCTGAATTAGAATTAGAAACATAGAATCATAAAATCATTTAGGATGGAAAAGACCCTTAAGATTATCAAGTCCTAACTGTTAAACTAACGTTGCCAATACACCACTAAATCATGTCCCTAAGTGCCACCTCTTTTAAATACCTCCAGGGATGGTGACTCAACCACTTCCCTGGGCAGCCTGTTCCAATGCTTGACAATCCTTTCAGTAAAGATTTTTCTTCCTAATATCCAATCTAAACCTGTTGTGCTATCACTTGCTACTTGGGAAAAAGAGTTTGACAGCCCTCTCACTTCAGCTTATGTTCAGGTAGTTACAGAGTGAATGCTAAGGCCTCCCCTGAGCCTCCTTTTCTCCAAGACAAACAACCCCAGTTCCCCCAGCTGCTTCTTGTAAAACTTTTTGTCTAGACCCTTCACTAGCTTGATTGATCTTTGAACATGCTCCAGCACCTCATGTCTTTAGGAGACAAAGGACTCACAGAACTTTCATTAATACAGTTGCTAACTGAACAATTCATTAAATGTGTTTTTACACATTATTAATGTTTGCATTCACAAATAAAATAAAAAACTCCCTAGATTCCCTAATTTCCGGACATTGGCTGGCACACGAATACATTCTTACATACATGAAACATAACTGGGAACAAAAGCTTAAAATCTACATTTCCTGTAATTCAAGAGAGCACTTCATTGCTGCTTCATGTATTCATGTAGTGTCTATGTATGCTCTGGCAAAGAATGACTTTAAGCAGTGTTTCCATTGCCTACATTATTTAACACCTCCTCCTCTGCCCTACTGAAATAAGGAACAAAGCAATCTCCTCTCAAAAGGTTTCCAAAGTTTGTTTGAGACTAACTCTGATCCTAGCATGACTAATCATGAGTGCTAGCTCTCAATTTTTGACAAAACAATTTATTGCCATCTATGAGCATTTTTCTCGTGCATGCCATTCAGAATTCATGCCCTACATCCATTTAACTGCTAATTAAAAAAAAAAGACTGAAAATATCTTGCTGGGTCTGACGTGCCTCTTTGAAGAGGATCAGAATCCTGTATATTATAAATTTATATGCCTTAAGTATAATTCCATAGTGTACATGTTACACTGAACCTTCACTGATACTTTGCTTTTAAACCTGATTTTAAAAATATTTTTACTCACCTAGAGCTATGTTAAGAGCAAGAAAAAAGAATGGGCACATTTACTGGAGAAGACTTCAGCAGTCTGTGCTCTCTCACTTCTTTATACCCTACTGTAATTACATCCCTACTAGTAAGAGAGAGCCCTCACAGAAGACTTAGTAGTACTGAATAGGAGAAATTGGAGATTATGGAAATACGCACATGTGAAAAAGAAAGTGAAAAGTTGGGTGAAAAAAAAATCAAGAAAATGGTACAAAGTGCCTTGTTCCTTCAAGCAAGAATGGTAAAAAATAAGAAAATACTAACTTTTGACAGATGAAGGACCAAAAACATCACCTGAGAAAAAAATATTGTTAATTGAAAATTAGCACTTACCCTGCTTTTGACATCCTTTAGTTTGGGGAGTATTTCCAATCCAAATCCATCTGCTTGACCTCGGGTCCTATTCCCACCATTCATATAATTTCCAAAAGCCAGAATCAAACCTAAAATTTCCTTTACGCTTGTCATGTTCAGCAAAGCCTGGAAAAAGGATACTAGTCGGTAACTGCTATTGGCACAAAAATTCTAATTGCTAATATAACAAAAAAGCTTTTTTTTTTTACTTTATTTTTGCTAGAAGTTTTGTTTCTTGTGTGTTTTTATTCCACTAGGGAAAGGAAGCTAAAACGGGAACAACAGTCGAACATTTAAGAGGAACATTTATTAGACTGTACCTGCCTAAGACACTGTCTTTAACTTAATCCATATGAAGCAAATTATATGGTATCATACACTATGCAGATGACAAAAACACATTAATTGAAGATTACTAAGCATTCTTAGTAGCCTTTAAAAATCTTACTGATGATGGTTTATCACTATTCTATGATTCTACGAGTTTGCACAGTCAAATGGAGATGTGCTATTTTTGCTGCCACTAGGTTAGACTCAGACTGTCATAGTCAGTCTGCTTCCCATTGGTCCTCGTGCTCTGGAAATTCACATGTCTGGATCCATGCAGACATACGAGGGTGAGGACTAAATTATTGCACCTCAAAATGGAAAAGAAACACAGTGGAGAACTAATAAATTATTTTACTTTACATATAAAGACATCTATCTTGTCAATTGAGAACCTGAGGCCACCGGCCTAATTCTTAAATATGCAGCCTTAGAGTACACCTTATACTACACACTGGATAAATCAGTTGTAGTGTGAGCTCCTCACAAGCAAACTGAGAGCAATTCCACTTCCCCTACCTCATACAAAACTGAATCGTTATTTATGTCTCCTTTTTAAAGAAAACACTAATTAACTATTTTCACTAGAATATGCAAAGGAATCCAAAGAGGCAGAACACAGGCACTTTGTGAAGGCAAACAGCAAAAGCTAGCTCCAAATTTTGAGGGAAAAAAAAAAAGTCAGGATGCTATACTTTAGGTCACTATTTAAGTCCTCTTTGAACTCCTAACTCATTCTACTTTTCATGGTTTATTGGTTAGAATTTAAAAATCTTGTCTTTAATCATTCATAGTATAGAAATCTTAGGTACAGCTTTGTCAGTTACTAAAAAATCCACTATATTAGGGATAACAGAAATGTACAGATACCAGGGCAATGTAATAAGCTTATGAACGTGATAGACATCTATTGTGGATGGCATCAACAGTGATGTGCAAAATAAAGTAAGCTTACAAGGCCCTGTACTAATCTAGTCTTATATTTAATTTCTATTTAATGGAGATTATCTATTACTCCACTTAAAGTGCAAAGTAATAAAAATCTTCCACTGGAATAAAAATCAGTTTTCCTACATAGATCATAGGGTATCACACAGAACTCATCTTCCTTCTTTCCTCTACCTTTTGTTCTCATAAGCAGCTAAGAAATTTAGTATATTTTTATTTTCCTAAGTAGCCAATAATCAGCCTTAAGGTTCATGATTTATGTTAAAAAAGAAGTATGTTTCTGTTTTTATTTAGCTTTCATTATGACTTACCTTGGAAACACGAGTTATGATATCAACTTTCCGGTGCACTGATGTAATCCCTTCAGAAAAAACTGACTGGAAGATAATACACTGGGCCCGTTCTGTGAAGTTGGGGATCTGAGATAACTCATATAAAAACCTGTAGGAAAAACAAAAGTATAAATGAATCTTTATATTTCTTTTCTGTGGGGTACAATAATGGATCAAAGCTGTAGTACAATGAAATATACATGCAAGTTTTCCTACTTCAAATCAAATGTGACAGAATTTATGATTCTTACATTCCTTATGCTCGATGTGTTAAGAAATCCTATTAATATCAAGAAAAAGGCAAGATATTAATCATTATCACACGAATACATTAACCCTGAGTAATAAGTAGAAGAAACATAAACCTAGATCATAGGTTAAAAAGAAAAGAAAAAAAAAAGGAAAAGGAAAGAACTAGAGAAACACTAACTCTTTAATGTTTCACTCACGTGTTTTTGTTTCTCCTAAAAATTTGCCCAGCAATACGGAAGTCAATATATTCCTACAATGTTATTTCATAATATAAAATGTCTGCCAAGAAATTTCTTCTGATGCTCAGCCTCAATTTTCTTTTACTAATTTGCACCACGCTTCCAATTATATAGCAGCGTGTTTTATGGTAATGCACCTAGCCATATATTTAGCTCTAAAATACTTGCAGATTATATCTCTTTTCAGTCACTGTTCAGCATAGTTACTAACTCTTTATTTGTTCTTTATCTGTCCTCATATATGCACTTTCTTTGTGAGTCTGCTCCAGCCTTCTTCCTTTAACTCTTTGGTAAATATAGACAAATAGAAGCATATTCAACAACTGTAGTTTGGATATGACAAAATGAAAGCATCCCAAAGGCATGAGTAATTCCGCACTTTTCTTCAGTTTAAAATAAATAATAAAAGAAGCTTTAGCATTTCTTATAATAAAAGATGTTGCATGATTTGCTTCGTGGGTTTTGAGTCAAGATTTCAGAGATACACATGCTTTCTTGAAATCCAGAAACAAGCTGCCTTTTGTTCCAGTATCACTTTAGAACATTCTTCTAATCTCATGTCTATAGATATCCCTAGATACCCCATAACACAATGCCATAAAGATCTTTCTACATCATGGGAAATTATGGAAACCATTATTATCTTGCATTTTTAACGAATTTATTTTAATTATTTAAACCAATACATCTGATTTCCCCAAATTATTTCTTTTTCATAATAGATAATATCATCACCTTCAAATCTGCTTTATAAATTTCTCCTGCATGCAATGCTTTGTTGAATACATAATGGCTGTCTAAATTAACAGCAAAATCCACTTGCGGCTGGTGTGAAATACGACGTTATAATTGGAACATATATATTTTTTCCCTTCTTTTTCTTTCTTCCCTGATGTAAAAATCTATTGTGAGAGAAGGACTGGGGAGGCCCAGCTTGGCTTTTACACTTTAGCAGTGGGGAAAAAAAGAAATGCCAAGCTGGTATTAATAAAAATGCTTCCTATTGGGAATGAATGGTATTGCCAGGAAAAAAAAAAAAAGAAAAAAAAAAGGATACTTTGCACTTTGTGTGAGAGAAACAAAAGAAGGAAAAACCCAAACTATTTCACTGAAGTTCTAATATACATACATTTTAAAAGTTTAAATTAAAAAAGCCAAATGACACACATTCTTCTCTTCCTTTGAAAAGGCAAGCATTTTCTACATGCTGGTCATTTTGGAATACAACATAATTGTGTCAAGAGTTAAAAGAGCATCAGCATAAAAAGAAAGTATCTCCAGATTTTGGAATTCAAAGTATTCAGTGTAAATATCTAGACAGAACTCTCATAATTGAAATCCATCAAAAAAGGAATCTTAGTGATTATGAATGTAGTTATGAAACACAAAATCATGGCATGAATCTGTAGTTATAGAATCATGCAATTATAGAATAGTTAGGGTTGGAAAGGAACTTAAGATCATTTGGTTCCAACCCCCTGCCATGGGCAGAGACACCTCACACTAAACCATGCCACCCAAGCCTTTGTCCAGCCTAGCGTTGAACACCGCCAAGGATGGAACATTCACAACTTCTCTGGGCAACCCATTCCAGTGCCTCACCACCCTAACAGGAAAGAACTTCCTCCTTTACCCAATGTAAACTTCCCCTATTTAAGCTTTAACTGTTACCCCTTGTCCTATCACTACAGTCCCTAATGAAGAGTCCCTCCTCAGCACCCTTATAGGCCCCCTTCAGATACTGGAAGGCTGCTATTGAGGTCTCTACGCAGCCTTCTCTTCTCCAGGATGAACGGCCCCACTTTTCTCTGGCTGTCTTCATACAGGAGGTGCTCCAGTCCCCTGATCATCCTGGCCCTCCTCTGGACTTGTTCCAACAGTTCCGTGCCCTTTTTATGTTGAGGACACCAGAAATGCACACAATACTCCAGGTGAGGTCTCACAAGAGCAGAGTAGAGGGGCAGGATCATCTCCTTTGACCTGCTGGTCACGCTCCTTTTGATGCAGCCCAGGATACAGCTGGCCTTCTAGACTGCCAGCACACACTGCCAGCTCATGTTCATTTTCTCATCGACCAACACCCCCAAGTCCTTCTCTGCAGGGCTGCTCTGAATTTCTTCTCTGCCTAACCTGTAGCTGTGCCTGGGATTGCTCCCACCCAGGTGTAGGACCTTGCACTTGGCATGGTTAAACCTCATGAGGTTGGCAGCAGCCCACCTCACAAGCGTGTCAAGGTCCCTCTGGATGGCATTCCTTCCCTCCAAGCTATCAACCGAACCACACAGCTTGGTGTCATTGGCAAACTTGCTGAAGGCGCACTCAATCCCATTGTCCATGTCACCAACAAAGACACCGAACTAAACTGGTCCCAACACCGATCCCTGAGAGACACCACTCGTTACTGGTTGCCAACTGGACATTGAGCCATTGACCACATCTCTTTGTGTGCGGCCATCCAGCCAGTTCTTTATCCACCCAGTGGTCCACCTATCAAATTGATGTCTCTCCAATTTAGAGACAAGGATGTCATGTGGGACAGTGTTGAATGCTTTGCACAAGTCCAGGTAGATGACATCAGCTGCTCTACCCCTGTCCATCAGTTCCGTAGCCCCATCACAGAAGGCCACCAAATTGGTCAGAAAGGATTTCCCCTTAGTGAAGCCATGCTGGCTGTCACCAAGCACCTTGTTGTTTTTCATGTGCCTTAGCATGCCTTCCAGGAGAATCTGCTCCAAGATTTTGCCAGGCACGGAGGTGAGACTGACTGGTCAGTAATTCCCTGGGTCATCCATTTTCCCCTTCTTGAAAATGGGGGTTATATTTCCCTTTTTCCAGTCATTGGGAACTTCACCTGACTGCCATGATTTCTCAAATATGATGGACAGTGGCTTAGCAAATTCATTTGCCAGCTCCTTCAGGACCCGCAGATGGATTTCATCAGGTCCCTTGGACTTGTGCACGTTCAGGTTCTTAAGATGGTCTCGAACCAGATCCTCTCCTACAGTGGGCGTAAGGTCTTCATTCTCACAGTCCCTGCATCTGCCTTCCAAGACTAAAAACTGGTGGTTTATCAAAGATAAACCATCAGTTCAGGTGGAGAGAAACCGTCAATTTTACTTCAGCCATTTTTTGCAATTTTAATCTGAGAAAAGTATTATTTTGACTTAAAGTAAGCATGACTGTGACATGGCTTTTTGAGAGGTTTCTTGCTGCTACACTTCTTATGGCCTAAAGTAACAGAATTTGCTGTTCATCATTGTGAGGTCCATTTTACTCCTCTCCTGCAGAAACTGTAATAAAAAAAAAAAAAAGCCTTTACTTGAGAACTCTTCTATCCTACCAGAATCCTGTAGTAAAGGACTTAAGGGTACTTTCAAGCCAGGCATATTACCATGTTGTTAGTGTAACAGAACATTCTTCCTGAAGATAGGCAAGGAAAGCTTACTCTCTGGAGGCAAACTATTTATCAGTTCACATTTACGCACATTTTAAGAATATAAAACTTGTAAATTTTTTTCTGGGGGGAAAGGCATATCTAATTCTGCAAGTTTCTAAGTAAGCCAGTAAAATTTAAACTGAAGTAAAAGGAAAGAAGTCTTCAAAGAAAGCAAATGGCACTACTTGGACAGCAATTATCAATAGCACACTAATTCCTGAATTCAAACATATATGTATAATACATACAAACCAGGAAAGCTCAATACCATATTTTGCTGCTACTTCCTTCATTTGTATTTCTTTAACAGCAGAGAGGACTTCAAAGAGTTTATATTACAACTAAAAGGGTCCTCCTGGAAACTAGCTAAAGCATCTGTATCCTGCTAGCAAACTCCCAAATTGTGGTCAATTGTGCATATAAATGTTTATCATGATAATGAACATTAGCATTTTAACAACTATTATCATAAAGCATAATTTAGGGGGGTATTGTCATGTTGCTGTCATAATTACTACTTGTGCCAACAATAGCAAATTTAACATGCCAGTGAAACAAATCAAAATCACATGTGCAGGACAGCATCAGTGATACCAATAAATCTTTCTACTTGTCTTGTAATCCAAGCATTTAAAAATGGCAAATGTTTCCTTTAGACTTCAGTGAATTCATGTCAATGAACTCATTACATGACTGCCTATTGCTAGTATTTCCAGTAGTCTTTTGTCTTTGACAGCAGTATTTGACTCTGAATGATCAGGCATAACTGCTATATTTACAATACTTTTAATTATGGAACAATGATAGCGTAAATCCAACTTCGTGTTTAAGATTAACATTTACTCACTGAAATTTATAAAAACAGACAACCTTTTGTAAATCTGTAGTTCTACAAGATTTGTATTCTCTAGAACAAAAAAATGCGTTAATATTTGTTTCATTGAGACATACAGCAAACAGACTGCCAAAGATTCAAGCTCTGTAAAACACTAACTAGTCACACAATGTATTTTCATGCCCCAAGACAATGCAATGAAAGCCATGGATACAGGATGCAAGAACAAGCTAGTATATACACTTTACAGCTATTTGTCCTCTAAATCTTACTTAAGAATGATAGCCATTCAATCAAGTATGATAGGCCACTCTCCAAAATTAACCTATTCCCCAGTGGACAGTCACAAATGAGTATTTAGCTGATTTGTATTAGGAGAAAGAGAAAAAAGAATGTGCTTTTCACCACTAACATTTTAATGGGGGAAAAAAGGTATGAAAAGTCAATACTTCTGACATCGACCAGTCACATACTATCTCTGCTACTTCAGTTCTTCCTCGCCCTACCCCTTCTTACGGCAAAGACAGCATAAAAGCCAACAACTGAAAAGAGCAAGAAGCAAGATGACAGAGAGGCAGGAAACTGCACTGTGATTAGAAAAAAATTATGGAAGTACAAAGAGAAATTTAGCAAAGTAGCAGAAGACAAACACCACCAGCAGGCCAAAATCTGATATCAAATTAATACACTAAAATAAAATTCAGGATTACAATTCTGCTTATGGGTTCTTGTGATTTTCACATTATTCTAAGGTTTATTACAACGGAAGGGGTAATACTTAAGAAGTTTTTCATCCTAACAGTTGTCAGTGCCCAGAACAGTTACAGGAGATGAACTGTGGAATCAGCCTTGTAGGTCTTCAATTAGCATGACCAAAGTGTACATTGTGTCTTTGCCACAGAACCCACCAAACCCCTCTGTGCATGGAGCTGTTTCAAATAATCAACAACCAAAATTAATCTGGCCCTGCTTTATGACATGTTAATTTAGCCCTAAAAGCTGTAAGGGAAGGATAAGACTTTTATAAATGTGAGAATGGGAACAGAATTTTTTTGACTCAAGGCTACATAATTTATCAGTTTTGGTGGTCGAAGCTGTAGTAAAATTTGTCATGTATGAAAAAAGTTGTGATAACGGCAAAGTTTACATCATGCCTTGAATTACACAAAAAAGTTGAAAATTAGCTACCCAAAATTGTCTATCAAGATCCCTTTTAACATACCATCAAGAACTATATTATATAACAATTAAATACTACAGAAAGATAATCTTACTGTTCTGGTTTATCCAGAAGCTTCAGTTCCTCCTCTTTTGAAGTCTGATAATATTGCTTGATTTTCTCCAGTTCATCCTTTTGTGCTCTCTAGGTGAATTAATATAAATTTATTAATAACTAATTTATAACAAATGAATAGAATACTATTTACCCGTTTGTCTGCAAGTAACAACCATACTTTTATTGGAAAACATTTAGACTATGCAAAAGAGTGAGGAATAGAGATCTATGATAAATTTATTCATTGCCTTGTAGTGTCATTTACTACCGATGGACACAAAGCAGAGCACCCTTGTAGAACACAGCACTGCAAGTATTGCTACAGGATACTTCACACAGTTTAGGTTGGAGAGGTAGTTTTGGTACAGTCAAGTGTAAATGTATTCTTCCATGCAACTTCATAGTCATACAGTTTACGAATGCTATATACTTAATCTACAAAGCAACTTAGGTAAGGACAGCAATGCACTAACCCAAGTTAATTGCTTTAGCCACTTATACTGTTAGCACAAAATAGGCCTTAAGTAAAGAGAGTGTTTTTCAGGCAGAAGAGAAAATTGCTAGATATTATGCCTTTTGTTACAGTTTAACCTGATTCCCAAAACAGCTCACTGTTTTAAATTTCTGACATTTAAAAAGTATGCCAGCAAGAGAAATAAGCATGTCAAGAGTATTTTCTTACATTACCTATTTTATTACTGTTAAATTCCCTAAAGACTTTTTCTAAATAATCATAGAATCATAGAATAGTTAGGGTTGAAAAGGACCTTAAGATCATCTAGTTCCAACCCCCCTGCCATGGGCAGGGACACCTCACGCTAAACCATGTCACCCAAGGCTCTGTCCAGCCTGGCCTTGAACACCACCAGGGATGGATGGAGCATTCACAACTTCCCTGGGCAACCCATTCCACTGCCTCACCACCCTTACAGTAAAGAACTTCCTCCTTATATCCAATCTAAACTTCCCCTGTTTAAGTTTTAACCCGTTACTCCTTGTTCCATCACTGCCGTCCCCAGTGAAGAGTCTCTCCCCAGCATCCTTAAAAGCCCCCTTCAGATACTGGAAGGAATAATGTCTGTATTCTAAAATGGCTAAACATAAAAATAAAACTTTATTTAATTTTGTGTCTGAAATAGTGTGATTAACCGCAGCTTTACTCAAACTTACTTACATTTTCATATAGTGCTTCCAGTGTTTCCAGATCTACTATGGAGTCATCAACACACAGTATAGCTGTATAGACACAATGACAAATTAGATGCTTGAACATCTTAAACTTAAGAGTTCAGTTTGGCTTCCTGAGAAACGTATTAAGGAGATCTGACCTTGACATATTTATATTCAGTTAATATTTTATATTTTCAGCATTTTACTTTTGTTTTGATTTCAAGTCACAGCACTCATGAAAAAACTTCTTATAAACTCTTAGGAGTCTCCGGAGAATGGAGTTCTACTTTTCCTCTCCAGTATACTCAGCAAAGATATGACCTGCCAGGCATTCACCTGAATACCTAGGTGGCCACGCAGAACATAAGAACAACTGATACCAGACAGATTTCATGGTAGCTTATAAGGATGGATAGGAATGAATTGAGAGTTGGAGTATTTAGGTCTCCCGATGGGAGATCTGCTTGACTTGGCACTAGCAATGTTGGAAAGTAGACAGACAGACAAACTTGCAAGATTTGCAAGGTGCAAATTTGCAGGAATAGCAGACTGTACTATGGATTTTTAAGGTATCTTCATAAATCAGGTCACGTTCGATTTAGCTTTATCCTCTTGAAAACTATCGACATGACAATTTCCAGAGAAATACTTTTACACATCATACAGAGACACCTAAGTATACTCTTCAGGGATTCATTATGCCTCATTACCGAAAATGAAAAGTCTCAACATGTTTCCTTAGTTCCAAATGTTACTACATTTGTAATATATGATGTTAGGTGTTTCTGACATTTGCAAATCCCACTGCAATTCAGGTAATGTACTGGGACTCTTCTGAAAACTAAATAGTATCACTTCATGTTGATTTCTAATGCTCTCTAATGTTAAATTCCAGGAAACTGAGAGATGCACAATGGAACAGAAATAACTTTGGATGTTTAATTTTTTTTAAAGCTGGCTTTTCCTCAATACTCATAATGGGACTGGGCACAATTTCTGAACTCCTGACGTGTTTAAATGTTGCTGGGAACATTAATCCTAAAAGAATCAAATTTAAGGGGTCTACCAATTTTCCACGTAATCAGTGACTCATCAGTAGCTAGTATCTGATAAATTTTAATTTCAACTATATTATATTTTTCAAAGGAAACTTGACTGTGAATTTAGAAGATTTTAAAGCTCTTGATGTATTTGCAATTCATGTTTGAAAGGGGCAAGGCACACATCTTTAAATAATTATTTAAAAGTAATAAGCTTTCGCCTGCTCTTCCACCTACCCCACGATTTTACATTGTGAAATTAACCAGCAGGCCAGTAAATTTTCTCTGTGGCAGGCTAATTAATTTTATTAAAAGGTCCAATGACATTTAGAATGTTTTAAAATTTTGCCTGTCAATTATGATTCTATCTGTTGACATTATACCTTGGCTAGAAGTAATGAATTACACGGAAGAAAACAGTATCAGTGAAAAAACATCAATAGCTCCAACTATTTTTGCCCTATTCAAAAGACACAAATAAACTTTTAGAGTATAACCAAAATCATTACAGATTCAATCTATGAGATCATCTGTTGGCTCTTGCAAGATGGTTCCATGAGTTGCATTATATTTTGTATTATCCGATATTTCAAAAGAACCCAAGAGACTGGAAAACCTATTGGAAAATTGGTTTCATAGTTCAATATATGTAATTGCTAAGACTTTAATATGCATATTGAGTTCAAAACCCCTTGTAGTTTCACTTTCATCTTATTTTTGAATATTCCAAAATCTGCTTACAAGGAGAAGTTTATTTGTCAAGAGTTATCTAGAAAAGCAACTTATTGGAGACAATCTGAATTCATACTAGAAATGCAAAATGTGTAACTAATAGTACATTTTTTTTTAGCTGCAGAACTATTATAGTAACAGGAAGTAGTTTGGGAAAAAGAACACTTTAGTAAGAAGTTTAAGATTTGCACATCTAACTGGAATTTTCAGTCAAGGATTTATCAGAAAAAAGTCCTCAAAATCAGAGTGGCTTTTAATGCTGCATTTTCTTATCTATGTTTCTGCACTGAATACCAGTTCTAAAGAAATCAGTGTTCTTTTGAAGTGACATGATAAAGCAAAAAAATGTTTGACATTAAACTAATAAAATACAGTCTGATAAATGAACATATTTTTAACAGAATTAATAATTGGCGACATTATTATTTTCTCTTTTGGGCAGGATGTGATTGCATTTAAGTACAAAGAGAGAAAATACTTTCTGATTTACTTGCTATACAACCTGTCCCATGCTATTATTGGCAGTGTCCATACAGACAGGCTGCAGTTAAATATCTAGCCATATTACTCAATTCAGTGACAGCTGGTCATCTTACAATGTTAATATATATAGACCCTGACTTGCAAAAACTTGGAAGTACTGTCAAAATCCACAGCCTCCTTTATTTCATCTTTATGTATTTTAATATCTTTGTCTTTCTGTCTTTTTCATTCAAACTGGTTAAATCTTATGCCATAGACATTTGGAGAAGACAAAAACATGTAAAATACAGCATGGGTAATACATTCACAGTGTGCTGTGTAAATTAACTTGAATTTGGGCTGCTGAAAAAAAAACATTACACTACTTCAAAGAATCTAATTATTTTACCTTTTACTTAAGAGTTAAAGGAACAAAAGCTTCATAATTTTTCTGCGAAAAATGTAACCCAGTTTTAATCATATGTTTATTAACATTATTACAATGAATAAAAAATGGTAAGCTTTTCAAAGTGATCTTTCTGATACAGTGAATTTAACTGTGATACTTCACTGCATTAAGACTCACATAAATATAAGTAATATAGGTGAAGTATCATAAATCTACAAAAGAGGCTCCAAAACAATTATTAGCTATTACGGTATCAATCACCATCAGTGGTTTTTACTTTTATCTTGCTTTCTAGTTAGCTGTCTTCCTTACACTGTCAGTTCAGTTAGAATATTTCACCTACACCTCACAATATGTCAAAAGGAAGTAGACTCATGCTGTGAAAAGCTGGTAATTTTATTGGGTTCCTCTACCTTTAAAAAATCTGTTACTTGGCCAAGTCTGGTTTCTGAGATCCTTTTTTTCAGGGAAATTGAGGCAAACATTTTTATGTGGCCTATGGTGTCTGCTCACAACAAGAAGAATTTATATACACAAGGATCATTAGTGCTGGGTTGCACCCATTAGGATATAATAACCGTCAGCTAGGACAAAAAACAGATCAGCATCATGCATTCAAACTAACAGGCACACATAAAAATACTTGCCAACTACATTTCACGTACTTAGAGTATTGCTTTGAATATAAACTTGTACCAAAGTTATTTAACAAACTCACTTTTTAAAAATGAATCTAACTGTAAAGAACAGATTCTTTACACACAGATTTTTCACATACTCTGCCTTATCAATTCAAAAACGTAGACCAAAGAAAAGCTGAGAATTTAAAGCGTACTGTGTGCAGCCTACATACAATTTAGGACTTAGAGGTTAAATATCAGAAAGATACTTTCCTTAACCAGCTTAAATACCAACAATCTTAAGGCTGATACTGATACACAGCCTCACTCTTACTAAACATATTTTGGTTAAATCAGGATTTAAGTCCTGCTGACAGAGCTTACATGTACTCAGCAATATCAAACCATTTAATGTGATGATTAAAGTATGAAATATGATGAAATCATCTTAACTGCTCCCTAATGATAAAACAGAAATATGTTATTTAAATAAAAAGAGCTTTCCAAAGTTACATTTCCTTGGCCTGGAAGTACTTCACTGTCTAACGTAGTACATTCTGCTGAGTTAGGCTTGATTTCATGCGAACATGAAGCCCATCAATGGAAATTTAAATTAAATAGTGACTGATCTAGTCAATTAGAAAATGACAACTGTTAAATGCAAATCCCTACTTGGAAAACCAGTTAAAATACCCAAGTCACTCTGGTTTACTTCTGCCAACTTGATGTGTTTTTGACCTGTATTTAACTATCATGCAACACAAAAGCCATTAAAATATACATTACAAAGAAACACTATGGGCGTAATGTAGGTTTAGAAGACAGAAAGCTCAGCTCCTGCAAGAAGTCAGGAGCAAAAGATTCTGGCAATAATGTTAACCTACTCAATTCAGGCTGGATGCCCAAGAGATTCACAGAAACATGTGTTGTGAGTTTTCCAGAGAAAAAACAAAACCAAAAACGCTGCCCCCCCAAAAAAACCCAAACCTTTTAAAGAAAATTGTTTCCCAACTTCTGAGATGGGTATGCAGCAGCTATCTATACTTCATTCATAGTATACATATATAGAGAATGCATACTTGTCATAGTTTGTGTAGGTAGGAAAGTCATGCAACTTCGATCAACAGTTTCTAAATATTTATAATCTATACTTCCATTCTGCAGAATATTTTAGTTGAAACCCCCATAAAACTATTTTCACATAGTGCAAGTAAGAAATATTCCAAAGCATTTATCTTTAGCCAGAAGTATTTCCAAAATATAATAGAGAAAGGAACTGTGATCCTATTTGTGTTACACAATACAGTTAAAACACAAATTGAGATTCAGAAATTCTGAGCACACTAAGGTCTGAAGATTAGAGTGGCTTTGGAGTAGTCTACTTTATGCGCATAAAACATAGTCTTTTGGATGGTAAGCGCCTGGTTAACAATGATATGCCATAATAAATGGTTATATGCTATAATATATGATAAACCATAAATTGCACTAAGGAAATGCAACCTATTTATTTAACCTCTGTGGCTTCTCATAAGAGGAAGACCACACAGAAATCCCAGGATGATTAGAAGCATAATATGGAATTAGAATGATTATTGGATTATCAGTCTGAGTGAGTTAATCTGATGTTCATATTTTCCCAGTTATGTACTCCAATATGTTGACAATGGAGGGTAAATCACAAAGTTGGAGAAGATCAATCAAACACTTTTCAACTGGTTGTCTGACATTGTACAGCAGTAACATAAGAGTGTTCTTTCTAGAAAGCTGGTCCCCTCTTACAATGCCACGGAAAAAAATTTGGTGCAGAATGGCATGATAGTTACCTGCATTGCTTAGCATTAGAATATCTGTTACACTATAATAAAAATATATTCTACATTTGAGAAGCAACAAAAAAAAAACCCAGTAACGAAGGTGGATCTACAAAAGCAGATGGCATAACCTAAGCTTTTCAACAAAATCCATTCTAATAAAACCCATCTAAGTGTGATTGAATATATTTTTCTAATTAATTTTCAAAGCTTAGCATGTCTCTGAATAGATAATTTACATTGTTGGTGAATAAAAGAATGTTTCAAATGCACAATAAACATACCAGGTCCCCATACATGCTATTACAGGTTGGCCAGTGCCATCCTGATTTAATAAATGGAGTCTAAGACATTCTATTTAATTGTTTGACATCTAGGAAAGAAAAAAAAAATACTAAATTAGCATTAGAAATAGTCTCAATGCTAAGCATCAGCGTCACACTCCCCACTTTGCCATATAGGGTAAGTTCTATCAGTGTTGCAGTGTTACACTGTTAAACTCTTGCCTTGGTAAATGTACTAGCAAAGTCTGCAGCTGTTCTGTGTGGAGTAAGATGGCACTTCATTGCCACAAATAGTACAACAGATTATAAAGTGTGCATCTGGTGTGATCTACGATCTCATCTCACAGATTTGGTCCCAAGGAAAACATACCAGCATGTAAGACCATCTAGTTAATGCATTCTGATTGAAATCAGGGGAATTAGACAGTGAACTATTTCTAGCAATGTACAGAAGCAGAACTTCTGATGCCTCGTAATTTTAGTGGCAAAATGCAGATACTATGGAGGTAGGGAGGGATTTGGGATAGTCACTCCACTTGACATAGGTGTCTACATTTTCTATACATCCCATTTTCTGTAACTAAAACTATTTTTCATCTGGGCTCCCCCATAATTTTGCCAGTTTACTCTTGAACAAAGATCTCAGTAGCTCATGGGAAGCCAGTACAGATTATGTATGCTGCAGTAAAAATTATTATTATGCATTTTTGAGTATACTGCTATTGCTAGCTACTATATTGGGAACTGCTTGAGTGACTGAAATGTTGCCCTGGAAAAAGCTGAGGCCAGTGCCCACCGAGGGTCTTTGCATACAGGTATAATCACTATTTCCCATTTGAAACAAAACTGAAACACCTCACTATGAAGCAAGTTATAATATTCAGCAGCAAAGCCACACATGTTTTCTTGAACCACAAGTTTGTCTCTCAAACTGTAATATTTCAGCTGAACAATAACAGGAAAAGTAAGACAGAAGTGCACTGATACGAAATGGAGATTACTTCTCTGAGTGTGTTAAAGTATGTTCTTTACCTAGCAGCTGACCTCCAGTATCCCTCATCTCTTCTTCATCAAGGTTTTTAAAAACTGTAGAGGATCAACCTTGAAAATAATCTCAAATGTATGCACGACTTGATTATTGCTATTTCATTTTTAAATAAAAATACAGATCCTATATAGCATATTGAGACAGATTTTCTGGCTGCTTCCTCTGTTCAAGAAATTATTATTATTAAATAGTGGTCCAATCAGAAAATATATTACATTCTTCAGCACCAGATTCACTGATAAAATTTGTCAGTGAGCTCAGAACATTACAACACCTAGGTTTTCTCCTCCTCTCCCAACTACCAAAAAGCTGAGTATTAGACAGGAACAGCATGACAATTTTAAATGTCCCTCTGCATCACATAATACCTACAATAGCCAAAATATTCACTTCTTCATTGTCTTCTACCTAAACCATACTCATACACAGTAAGAATTTAAACTTATCTGCAAAAGATGAACTTCACTCTCTCAAACATGTGTGGGAGATTCCCTTCCTGAAGTATGGCAGCTGGCTCATTATCAAATTCAAAAATGAAACATCTGGGCGCCAGAGATAATCATTTGCTTGTTTTGTACTGTGAGCTATATACAGAATATGCTGTGAAGCTATATAATTTGAGAGGGTAATCCTACTGATGCAGAACTCTTACACTGCTTTCAAGAAGGATGTAGCTTTTCTTGTGATTACTCTTGTTTTGCCTTCTCTACAAGTTTGCACGCATCTGTACGCATAGCTTTTCTATCAGTAGAAACATTTTCTACTTCTCAGTATTTCTGTAACTGCTACTTCAGGTGCAGTAATCAGTACACTGCTCATTGACAGCAAATTCATCTGTACGTGGCTTTTCAACAAACATGGTCAGAAAAAATTGGAATAAAATTTGATATCCGTTTCTTTTCATGTTTACTTTTTTTTTGCTTCTGGTTTCTTCATTCTCTATTGCAAGCTGCCAAAGACCATGAACTTTCCTCTTTCCTGTCTTTCACATACTGAATTATGCAATGGAAATTGGCTTGAAAAAATGGATGAGCGCTTATTTTTCATGTTTTCTAGAGCTAGTTCTTTGTAACTTCATTTTGTAAAAAAACCTTTGATGTTCATCACCCAACAATCATACAGGTTTTTGGTTAGGTGTTCTCATGAGCTATTTAGCTTATTATGATAATTTTTCATTTATTATATTTACTATAGCAGTCTTCAAAGAATTTGCCTGCTGTTTAGCAGGACTGCACACAGATTTAAATTAAACAACATACCAGGGGATAAAGACAAAAAGAGAAACGAGCATAATTCTACTGTTGTCTTCATTGTAGCATGCTTTTCTAAAGATCCTCTGTACAAAACAGATCTTTTTCCCTGAGTCTGGCAAACCCTTTTTTTTATTTCCCTAGATGATAGTCTCTGAACACAAATCTTGACCGGAATCATTCATCCTGCTTTGTTAATATATTTCAAAAAGTTCCATTAACAGTTTTCCCAAGTCCCATTTGAATCTCCTAGCTGCTTCCATAAGCAAGAAGCAGCATACCCTATTGCTGCCTTGAGCAACACATGTGGTGACAGGCCGATCATTTGCTACCTCAGAATAGAGAGCGTGATGAGTTATAAACTTTCCTTTAGTGACAGCACTTGTTTTGGTGTCTCTCTTCTACCAACACTATTTTTTATTAAACTTGTAGGACTACATTAGCTATGTCTTCAATTGCAAGTAGCGTAGTCTTTAGAAACAGATTTGTAGACAGCAACAGCTGGTCCTGAGGATCAAGGGTTCACACTATACACATTTCGGGAAGTTTTAACCATCTCTGATCTGATCCAGCAAAATTTAAAGCCTGCTGTAGGTGGAGACTGCTGGCACACTCCTAGAGCAAATCTTTTCATTCAACTTAATTCTTAATGATGTTTGCCCACTCTGAGACTGCTCTGCATTGCTCTGCAATGCAAACACAGCAAAGGGGCTAACTGGTAGATTTGACTCACAAGTGTACTGCTGATTTGACCTAAAATGCTACTGTATACATACCAAACATCTGACTTATTCTTTTCTCTTAAATTTGCTATGAATTGGCCAGAGGGTTTCAAAAGCTATAGAAGTACAGCAAATGACTTGAGAAAGACACAGACAGAGATATGTTCCATTTTAGTAGAACATCATGGCATGGAAAATAAAAAATCACAAAAACATCTCCAAAGATACTTAAGAATACTACCCAGTTTTTATAATACAGCTTCTATCCTATCTTATGCTGCTGTAATTCCTGCCAGGAAATTATTCAGACCTTTAGTAACACCAGTTTTTTTCCATCTCATTCTGATACCTTTCACACAATACTGGCAGGCACAAAATTATTCCTTCTTTTCGTTGTTTCCCTCCATTCCAAGAGACATCTGTAAGCCTTTGTGCTTTCAAAGTGCTAGATGCTCAAAGGCTCTTCTGAAATTAATAATAATCAATGCCAGCAGCATCTCAACACCCTTCCCAGTGTTTGCATGTGATGGAGGGAAAACAATAGCAAAAAGGAGACATCAACTTGAATTCTTCCAGCAGTTGTTTTAAATGGTGAATATTTTCCTTTTTTAATGTGAAAAAGAAATAAACAATATGCTTAAACAATATCTTCTAAAATCCAGAACATAAGCAGAATCTGAATTACCCTAGTGTTCTGAAGATTCTGTATTTCTCTACAGTCCTACTGGCAAACTAAGATAATTTCTACCAGTAATGGAATTTATACTCTGAGTAGCTCTGTGCTTTGAAAAATGCCATCCAGTAATCATCTTTCTGATGATTGCTACATGGTAGCTGCATCAGTTTGGAATGTGTTTTTTTAAATTTAAACATTCAACAAATACTGGCTACACGCTTGGAGGGAAAAAGATTTGTATATAAGCATTTGATTTCATTTTTGTCAGTGGAGGACTTGCTTAAAAAAAAAGGAGGGAACTGCAGGGGAGAAATATAAAACAAGAAAGTAGTGTTTGAGAAAACACTACAGAAACTGATATGCTAACTGAAACGGTATAGAGGATTGTATCTAAATGCAATTCTGATTATTTAGGGGAAACTTTTACATATACCAGAATATACTGGAAGAATGGATTCTTCTGATAACTTAAAGAGGATAATACTCAAAGCACATTCTGTTAATGTATGAAATTCTCTGAAGGGGTCTATGAGAAAAAAATAGCCATTCAAATATGACACATTAAGTGCAAGAAACACCTACCTTGTTGAATATCCTTCATCTCCAGGTGCAAACTGGATATTAATATTCCTACAGTTTGAGACCGTTTTCCATCCAACAATTTGATAATCTAGAAAGATGATGCAAAATGATCTGGGATCAAATGAACACTCTATAAAGAATTCATTCACATTAATGACAGAAGCTAATTTGTGAATTGAATGTCTCTCCAAACATCAAATCTTTTTATTAACTAAATATGATAGTAAGAAATTCATCTTATCTCTATGCTCTTCACCTTAACAAATGGCTCATAAATGTAAGCTCGACTTCTTACCAGGTCTACCAAAGAACATCACCTCTTACTTGTAGGATGCTATTAAAAAGGGAAAAAAGACACATCAAATATTTATTCTGGAATTTGTTTTTTCCCTCTTTTCCTTTAGTTGATCAGCAGAACTATGTAAGACACCCTGAGTACATCACAAGTTCCTTAGGTTGTCTGCTAGTTTATATTTCAGTGTGAACACATTTAAGTCTATCTTTTTGACAAAGGATTGATTCCTGAACAAGGAAAATTGAAAAACTGTCTTTTTAAGCCCTTTCAGCACAATTTCTGGATTACTGAAAGAATGTTTTTCACTCTTGTATGAAAGTGCTTCTTCCACACCCTTGACACTTCACAAAGACTTGAGGATTTTGTTCACATTTGGGTAACAGACACTTGTTGGTACAATATACTGACACTTAAGAGTTTTATCTTTTCAGATGTTGGGTGGGGGAGGAGAAGAAAAGGAGGGAGGGAACCTTGAGGAAATTTTTGGCTGGTTAAACCTAGTGATACTGATGTGGATCAGTCCATAAATAATGAAATGTAAACCAAGAATTTTAGAAGTATAGTTCAGATGTTAGAAATACCAAAACCAACTTCCCACAATGATTGGACTGTTGGTATTTGTGATTTTGATTTATGCCATAGGGAAGATACAACAGCAGCACATCACAAAATTCAAAACAGAAGTTCTGCAAAATAAGAAATGTTCATATCCAAGCTGTTGTCGTACTTTATAGTACTGATGAACAAATAGCATTAAAAATACTGACTCACAAGTAAAATGAAAGCTAACAGCAAAGTTTTCCCTAAATTTGTATTTATAATATATGAACAATACTTAATCTACATATCAAAATTTACTTTTAATAGCTGGGTGACAATAATATTTGGATATTTAATAATATTAAAAACTTTAGGTAATTTTTATCCCTTATCCCTGTAATATTCTTTTAGATGCTCATATTGCAGATAGTTAACTGACAAAATTTGTACTAGCCCATGCAAATGTTTCTTATCTATGTTTTATAGGATTTAGGAATATTTAACTGTGCAACTACTTAGTCATTCAATTACATGAAATGCAGATTTGTAATAGAAAAATACAGGAAAAAGAGAAATGATAGTGACATTTTCATCTGAAAATGCA
Source organism: Pezoporus occidentalis (assembly GCF_034315485.1). Classification (NCBI taxonomy): domain Eukaryota; kingdom Metazoa; phylum Chordata; class Aves; order Psittaciformes; family Psittacidae; genus Pezoporus; species Pezoporus occidentalis. The sequence goes on along the minus strand of NW_026913964.1, from coordinate 5,185,475 downwards.
AATTTAGTTCTTATTTAGAGACTACTGAAATTGGACAATACACGAAGAAGCAGGTATACATGTTGCCTTCAACAAAGTTCTGACAGATATTTTATGTCCCTGTTGTAGGGACTAAACAGTTAATGAACTGATGTTAAAGTAGATGTTCTGCCAAAGTTGGAAATAAAATCTACCCTGAGAGGACTTTCAGCCTGTATGTATAGCACATATGCTGAATAGTAAAAAAGCAATACTATTTAAAGTGTTTTATTCAAATGAGAAACAATTCAGGGTCTTTACCTTCTGAGTACACAAGCAGACAAGATGATGTGGCTACAAGTTACTGTAAATGAATACTCTGCAAGCACATCCTGTTGATTGTGCTTTTTCACTGCAAAAGTAACTGCCCAGTTTATCTTGGTAATTTCTGAAGCTTTACATGAATTTGCTGAACTCCCAAGCACATTAACTTCTTACAGGGATAATTACAGACTTGAGTAGTATGCAATTTGTATAGCATTCACTGACCTCCAAGTTGACCTTGTTCAGGGGCAAATTCATAGGTTGTCATAAACCCATTAGACATGCCTAGTTTGAGGCAAAACCTTTCCAGACTATAGCTGTTGTAGACAATATATTTGAAATTATCCTATTAAAATATTTTTAAGTGGTAATATATTCTCCAGATATGATCAAACTAGCTCACGTTGCTAAGCAAGACTTCCTTCACAGATTAGTAAAAAAAAGTTTAAAGATGACCCTGCATAATTTTAAAACCTAAACCAGAGATTCATGTTTTAAAATGGCCAGCTCACTCTATGTTCACATGCATTTTAGACAAATGTACACATGGTCACAATTACCAGGCACCAAACTAGACTCAGACTACCTGAAACAGTTTCAACCAACTGAAATCTTTAACTGAAGGTTAATACCTTATTCCTTAGAGAGCAAAACTGGAGCAACAAGACAACAGAATAGCTTAAATTGGCCATAAAATACTCTAAAAACACAGTTATAATGCTGACATACATTTTTTACAACCAATGTGTGACTTGAAAGATCTTGCAATACAGAACATATTTTCAGAGATACTCATTTTCCCAAAAATTCTGGTTATTCTGGGAAGTCACTGTGACAGGGAATTAAGCATGTCTGTGAATTCCAAATAGAAATGAGACACAAAAAATATCAGCACTTTTCCAGTTCATAAAAAAAAATAAGGCAAATGAAGTAAAAGTTTGTAAAGACTGCACTGAGCTAAGCCTATGCTTTTAAAAGACAAATCACTGATCACCTCTCAGCATACTGGGACTTGCTTGTAGCTGGCAGTGACAGGTAAGCAGCTAAAATCCAGCTGACGCCAGTTGATGCTTCTATGCCAGCTGGCAGGCTTTGCCAGCTGCCGGCTGCTCCTCCGGACTATGAATGTATCTTTGTAATGGATGCAGCATCTTCTGGCTCAGTGACAAAATCGTAACTGCGGGTGCTAATTCATTTAATTCACTGATCCATAACATTATTTTCTCTGTGTGGTGTTCCCTGACTACTTTTTAATGTTATTAAGTGGGTTGACTTGCTGTACGCAAGTGCCTCTCCTACATCTTGCAAATACTTGTAATCTAATTTAAAAGCAGAGGCACATTGAAGCTTAAATGCATTCATAAATTACCCTGTCATTCCCACCAGAAGGTGTTTCTCTACTGTAGCCAGAAATGTATTTCATTAAATATTATAGGATAGACTTCACTGTTTTGTCTAACTGCAATGTCTACATTCTATCCAGGACACTTACTGGTGCTAAAATCTGAACAGATTCAGTTTACTTTGGTGATTAAAAGCCAAGTCCTTCCTCCGGCTGGTACATGGATTCTTTCCATAATAAATTTACTGAGAGAAACCATAGGCTAAAAACTATCTTGCATATCACAGTGTTTCCCTCCATTCCCACTCATTAACTTTTATGGTGAAGTCACCAGCCTGGACCCACAAGTAGTCTGCTGAAACTGTGTTCAAGCAAAGGAAGAATATCCTGTACAAGAAGCAAGTAAGTATGCCCTTCTAGCCATTCTGCATAAACAGCCCAAGAGGCTCCAATGAAATTTCAGAAGCTTAGGACTAGACATTATCTCTTATATGTCGTTTCACAGGAGAGCCAAGTTTAACTATTTTTTATTTAATATAGATGAACCATAGTTTTATCTTTTTTATTTAATATTTAAAAAATATTTCAGGAGACATTCTGTTTGCAGTCCTACTGGATGAAAACAAAATAGTATTTTTAGCCTTTTGCTAAAAGACATGCAAACGGCAATTTCTCAGTATAAAATAGGAGGTAAGAAATGAACTAGTAAGGAACTTATTTCAAGATCTTTATTCCTATCAAAACTGTAAAAATAAGATAAAGGCACAAAATAGATATTTACCCTTTACAAATACTTTCCATATCCTACCTGACTGCAGAGCTTTGTTATAAGTAAAGAAATGTCATATTCATTTTTCTCCGTACAGCATAAAATATAAAAATAAAGTGAGAGTGCCTCCGAAGAGCAAATACTAGCATTTACTACTTCTACTCAAGTTTGAACACTATTTATTATCTTATGCAGACAGCTGAAGACAGTCATTGTGTCTCAGCCCTGCAAAGCTTCCAACATTTTCTGCAATATCTGCCCTTATTGCGGAAACACAAAATTCATTAATTGTAATTCCTCATTTAGTTAGATGGATAGATGGATAAAAAACTTGCTGACAGACATATCCCTTTCAGTTAAAAACATGCAATACACTCAAAATATTGACACTCTTCTTAAATGAGAACACATGTTAATAATTATGTGAAGTCTGTTAGAGATAATAGACAACAGAAAAGTCATTATCTTTAATGTCCTCCTGTGTCTTTGAAATGATAATCATTGCACTAAACAGCCAAAAATGATTGATGGACTTTCATTTGGAGCATACACCTGACACAAATTACTTAACATTTACGCATTTTTTTTTGTAAGATGAAGATAGAGTGACATCACAAACATGCAACTATCCTGTTTCTTGAAAAGTACAGAAAAGACCTGAGGTTTTGAGAATAAGTTACTAACAAGTGCTAAATATTAATGCAGCTTCAAAATACGTTTAAGTCCAGCAATGGCACTACAGAATGCACTTGGAATAAATCACAATAAGGGAATGTTCTTCTCTAAATTACCTTTTTTCAGGCTTACAGGGTATCGTAGTTTAATACATAATGAATCATGGCTTTTGTTTCATTTCAAAATATATGTCACAATTCTGTCTGGTATTACAAGAACAGATTTTGGTTCTGCAAATTTAACAGGAAAGGGAGAACCTATGGATTGAAAACCATTACATGTGCGTATCAGCTTAAAAATGTTCATGGCTATGTACAGATGAGAAATGTTAACAGTTTAGAATGAATGAAAGCAAAATTCCTTACATGTAAACTTCAGTCCTGTATCTGACATGAAAACATCTGCAGAATAATTTCAGAGTCTTGAGAAAGATGTTAGATCCTTCAAATTATATTCAAATCTATTGATTTCTTTTTCTTTCAAAAACAACCAGTTGGTTTTGGTTTGGGTTTTTGTTTGTTTTGTTTTCACAAAAATAGGTGAGAGTTTTAATATTCTAATTGATTTCAGTTTTCATTGTTTTCATGAACAACTAAGGGCTTTAATGGTACTGTACTGAATATACTTACAGTTGAACATTGTTGATGCATAAAACTTCCTAACTGAAGTCCATTCACAACCTGACAAATGTAACTTTCAGTATGTTTTTTTTTTTAATAAACCATACATTCCTAGATGAATGCTTTAATAAGAGTGTTAGTGGATAATACAATAGGTGCAGAAATCATATGTCTGGAATGCTACACCTGAAATCTAAGCATAACAAAATATAGAAACGATGATGAAAACAGTCTCGATTAACAGCTGTCCTTTCACAAGCATGTCAGGGATACCTTAAAAATAGGCCTTAAAAATAAGATTAATATTTGAAAGGCATTTAAAGTCTATATGTCCAATAGAATTAATCCCTAAATTGAAGTTATGTACTAAATTAATCTGGCAGATCTAGTCCTTTTTCTTCTTGATTTCCAAGGTGTAACTTCTAAGTAATTTTCCAAGTGAGACAAACTACAATCATTTGAAAAAGTTTCTCTAAAAACACCATCTTACATGGTATAAATACTTTTAGATCCAGTGTTTATTGCCAGGCTTCATCATACCAGTAACTTCCGTGTTTACAGTAAACAAACTGAATTAACCAAAACCAGAGAGAAATCTGATTTTCATGTGCTAATAAACTTTAATTTTGTCCACTAACTACAACTTTGCTTGCTGCAAATTCAACCATTTCAGAACTATGCTACAAAATAAAATCTACTCCTTCTATACATTACTTATCCATGTAGAGTTCTTAGAAAGTCTCTTCTCCAAGCAAGCAGTAGTCTATTTTCCATTTCATAAATATCACATCCAAAAAACTACTGCATTTTTTTACCTCATATAAGATTATAATGCTTTTAGTCTTACAATTCAGGAACATTTTTATGAAAGAAGAATCATAGTTATTAATTCTTAAATATACTGCACTATATTTTGCTCCAATATTGGGACATAACTAATATATTTATCTAGAGAGTAAATCATTGTTGCAGAATGACTCTAAGAGCAGAACCATAGAGTTCTGGAGGACTGTGCAAGCAAGGCAGGGGGTGGCCCCCACAGGTGGCCAGAGACCGGACCTGGGAGGAGAATGTGGAGGAAGCTGTGGGGGGCTAACCAATACTGTTATGCCAAGAAGGAGTGGCTGAATACCACTCCTATATATGTGTGAACTGCGTCACAAATAAACTAGAAGTTGCTTATCACCCATATTGGGTTGGCCTGTCTGCTTCTCCTCGCCGCTTACAAATCATCTTCATCCAGAAAAGACAGACATATTGCTTAAAAAAATAAAAAAAAATATTTTGACCATTATCTACGTAATACTTTGGAACTTTCATTTACAAGATTGCATTTCAGGGTTTTCTGAAATATTTCATAGGATGTAGAGTTGGGAAAAAATAAGAGTTTTTTTCCAAAGTTCCTAAATTTTCCAAAGGAGTGAACAATTGAAGAAGCATGAGCAGCTAAACACTTTGCAGAGCTTCTAAGTCCAGATAAGCATGACCACAACAAACTTCAATATGCCAGTATGTCAGAAAGGTACATCTGACCTTCATTTAAACTGTATTATTCTTACATTGCTTCACTATCAAGTGAATGTACTATATTTTCCAAAATAAGTTAATATATGCCAAAAAATAAACCACCCTCTATTCAGTCTTTGAAGCAATTTATATACATTTATATTAGCTGGAAGGTTCTTAGCTTGCCTTCCTTTTTTTTTTCTACATACTTGTTAGAATACCTTTTTTTTAATAACCACATTTCAAATTCTAATAATTTCATCCTCATGTCAGGATGATAGGTTCTAGAAACTAGAGTAACTCAATAAGAGTAACTAGTTACAGTAGAAACTAGTGTAACTCAAGTAATAACAAACTAGTGTAACTCAAGTAATAACCATTCCATGATAAGCCATTTTCTGGGGGCATGAAAGCAAAGAATTTGTGAATCATGAAAATGTTTCCACTCTGGAAAACAGGATATCTACCTATTTTCATTCACAGGACAATGGACAGAAAATGGATTTTATGTTTTTTACCGAGGTAATGGAATCATGATGTCATCTAAAGCATTTATGCACTTTGTCCTGGGTTCAGCAGTAGCAGCAGAACTGTCGTGGTTTAAACCCAGTCAGGCAACTCGTTCACTCACTCCCTCCCTTCTTTCCCTCCCCCTACTCCCGGAGGGAGGGAGAGAAGGATCGAAAAGAATGCAACTCCCACGGGTTGAGATAAGAACAGTTTAGTAACTAAGGTATAACACAAATCACTACTGCTACCACCAATAATAATAATGATAAGAGAAAATAACAAGGGAAGAGAATACAATATCACCCGCCGAGAAACGAGTTCGACCCCGAAGCCCCTGTCCTTCTGGGTAACTCCCAGTTACCCCCCACCCCAGGCATGACGTGCTGTGGTATGGAATACCTCTTTGGCTAGCCTGGGTCCGGTGTCCTGTCTCTGCTTCCTCCTGGCTTCCCCTCCTCCCTTGCAGAGCATGAGGCTCACAAAGTCCTTGGCCAAACCAAAACATCATTGTTATCAGCTCTGTTCCCAGGCCGAAAGTGAAAACACTGCACTGCACCAGCTACCAAGGAGGAGGAAAATGACTGCTACTGCTGAACCCAGGACACACTTCAAGACAGTATCAACTATATGTGTATCATTCTAAACAAATTTTTATAAAGATCTTCCAATATAGAAACACAGTCTCCCTACCCAAAATTGTTCTGCATTCCTCTGGTATCCTTATTCTTAGAAAGCTTTTCATAATTTTTCTTTGCAGCAGCTGCATGCACTTGATGACACTTACTGTGTGTTCCAATCAACCTTCTCTTTTCTAGACTAAACAATCATAATAATGCAATTCTTTTCTCAGAGATGATTTTTACACTTTTCATCATTCTCACTCTTTACTCTTTACAGTTATTAAACATTTGTAATGAAGGGCTGTAGTGCCTAAATCTAGACGCATTTCTTAACTGAGACATGGCTGAATAAATCGTCTTGCAAGCAATACTTCTACAATCTATCAGAGTTTCATTTTCACTTTTAAGTAATACCAGATTTGGCAACTCATGTTACTTTTGTGAGCCAAGAGTTAACTGGTATCTTGTTAATTGTATTAGCTTTGTGCTAGTCCCTACCTTTTAGACCACATCTCTGATACACAGAAGATTTCTAAAGGGTCTGCTCTAGTACATTTGAAGTCTCTTGCAACTTGGTGGTGGCTGCAGAGTTAATATTCCATTATCTAGGTCATATGTGAAAATACCAACTAACCAGACCCAGCATAGATGCCCAGAGAATCCTCAATATATTCTCTTATTTTGACACAGAGTATATATATGAGTACAAATATATTCGATATTACAAAGATTTATTTTATAAATTATGTATTATATTGTATGCACATTAAATATATGTGCGTATAAATACATATGAATATAAATACATACTCAGAAGTTCCCCTTCTGAGCATAGCTTGCCAAATAGTACTGGAAAACACACTATCCCTTCCATTTATGCAGGTATTTAGATATTTCTGGCTGAAAATGGTAGATGTCTACCAGCTGTAAGCAAGAAAAGCATAGCATACAGTGAATATTTTAATCTGTGTTGCTGTAAGGTGTCTACTATGTGGACAAATATGTAAGAATAGTGCAGAGTGAAATTTCTATAGGTTTAATGTGATTCTTTCCATAGAAACATTCACAGACTAAGCATCCAGATTATTTTCACTTCTTTCACAAAAAAATAATAATTCTGAGAATAAATTGAATATTATTTAGAACTGCAAGAGGACTGTAAATAGGTGGTAAAGACGTCACCATTTGACAAGCTACTAATTGTTAAAGTTGCCTTAGTCTTACAAAGTAGACCCAATTAAATGAGAAACAATTCCCCTCTAATTTGAGAGAATCTTACTTTCAATTCCATAAGGAATTTGATTGCTAAGCACTGATGTAATTCATGATGTAATTCATTCAAGGAGAAATTTATTAAGTAATCATGATTTAATAAGCAATCCTGCACCACCTGATGGCCTATCTTTTCTCTAAATACCAAGCAGGCTGAACTTAGTATATATAAAATGGTACGAAATATGACAGTTTCTGCAGAGAAGAGCAAGATTCATGTCTATCCTAATGTCTGTAGAAAGACAGACTATAGAATATGATACACTACAACACACGTAGCATCCTTAAGGCCAGACAAGCACAGATTTCTGTACTGAAGCAAAGAAAAAGATTGCTCTTTTAAAACCCTAGTAGGTAGACAAAATTGTTAGAAAAAAGGCAAGAAAAGCTGAGCCGAGAAAAAGCATGAGAAAACACAAATGAAGCCAGCAGAACTGAGAGTTTTACATTAATCTATGGGAGCTTTCTGTTACTATCTACTAATAAACCCTCCTATATCTAAATAAAATGTATCTCTACTGTTGTATCACTTGCAGGCCACAGAGACTGATCCACTGGAGCCAGCTTGCAGACATCTGGGTTTTCAGAGTGACAAAGAAAAACATAGGACCATCCAAGAGGACTGGCTGTAAAAACTCAGCAGCTACTATGAATTATTTAGCAGAGAAGGGTGGAAAGACAGGATATGCAATAAGGAAATGCTATATGCAATTAAATTCAAATTTCATCTGAATTCTGAAAACTGATTTATTTTTAATGTTTAAATTGACCAAATAATGGAAAGCTTAGTATTGCTGACCACGGGTTTTTAAAGTTTTCACAGAAGCCCTACAATTCCCATGGTTTATAACATCATGATCATAATCCCACGACTTTTACCAAATTAAAGACGTAATAATTGATATAACTCTTTATCTCTTTAGTCTTTGTATTTTCACACAGCACTTTAAAGCAACATTTTAATTTCATTTATTTTGGTAAATATGTTATAATAATAAGTTTAAAATAGTCTTAATAAGTTTACATTTAATAGCAAAACAGAGTTGAAACACTGACATAAATAGATATCTTTGAAAGAAAACACAATGGTTTTTCACAAGAAATAGTACTTATTATACCGTTATTTTCCATGGTGAAATGGAATAACTATTTTCCAATTTGATTTGACATAAAGTTAAGAGAGATTATTAAAAAATGTGCTGATGTAGCAAATAATTTAGTTTACAAAACAACAAGAAAAAGAATGATGAGATTTCATCTTTCGGAACACAGGCTTAATTGTCTACCTGGTTTGCTGTCATACACCTAGAGAAACAGGTATATTCACATAATTGGTGAGATTTTGAAATAGAAATGCAATTATTTGTTCATATCATTTCTTAAAATTACACTGGTTACATTCTTTTTCAAAGTTCTTTAAAACCTGTATTTCCTATTAAACATTTTTTTCTGAAAGAGGTAAATTAATGAAATGTGTACAAAAGCTGTGTACTAGATGCAATATGCACTCGAAGAGTTTGTCAAGTAAAGTATGTCAAAATGTTTTTCACAGAGATGTTCATGCTCAACTTCAGTCTAACATTTTAAGGATTATAAACATTACTGAATTTTGAATTTTATCAATTCTATAGTCTTATTTAACACTTCTCACTAAATACTGTGCTAAAACACAGTACAGGAAGCTTATGATTAAAGATGTTTTGAAAGATCTGATTGCACTGATACGTATCTATGCATGTATATTTCATGTTATATGTATTATAAAATTAAGATAGCATAACTTACATACAAAGTGCCCTCTTGTGGTTCCAAGCAGGTAATCTCTAAGAGATTTATGATATATTTAAATGGGTTTCTAAGATATAACCACACTGGTTTAGAATAACAGTATTTATTACTAGTTAGCCTGATTTTCAAACAGCAAATATTGCTAAGCCTTTTCTTTGTCCTCTCTACACACAGTAATTGACAAGTATATACTCTCTCTGTAATGGATCTTGGCTACGGCAGACAATATCTGTGCTATAGTAATGACACAAGTACTGCTTAAGTTTTTGTCCATTAAAGACATGATTGTCCTGCCCATTCCTGAATGGATTCTTCAGTTATACCAGGAAAAAGTTTTCTGGCATTCATTATTCAAAACATCTAACATATAAAGCCCTGTGTTGCTTTATACTTTATTTTTCCAGTAAAATTAATCTCAGTGGAAGAGAGGTTCGCTAGGGTAACAATGACAGCCTTTAATTATAAATCAGTTCAAGGGCAGACACAGCCTGAAATACGGGGACTTTCACGTACGTAATAGAATTTGTGTTCAGTTCTCTTATACAATACCTTCTCTACCTCACTGGGATGTGGAACTTTCATTTTCAAAGGCAAGAGATCTTCCAATGTAAGTAAGAGCCCACATTCTCAAGTAAGAATTAAATCAGCAGTTTGCTTTGAAATGAGACTTAGAAACCTATCATCTGTTTGTTCACAATAAACAAAAAGGGAGTTTTCTTAAAATGTAGAACTAAACAGTGACACAAAAGAATCAACTACAAAGAAAGAATAAATACCTTTTTGGCCTTGGGTTTTTTTTCATAAGTCTCTGATAATGGCTTTCTTTTTTCCTGAGTGGTGTCTTTGGAGAATAAATATTCAAACTCAGTAGTATCAAGTATATCAGGTTCTTCTAATGATTCCCATAATGTTGGCATAGCAGTTTTCCTATAAAGGAAAAGGTAATAATCAAATTTTCAATAAAATTTTATGAAGAACCACATTAGACCTAACTGCATCAGATGAAAATTCACAATAGATTTAAAACTCAAAGAAACATGCACTGCTGCTACACAATCAGCATTCTTTCCCTATACCTTGCACTGAATCAAAATGTTTTACAGAAGGCTGTTCCAAACAGTTTAGCTATTCCATATCTATGCCTGCTAGACTATTAAAATGCATTATTTGTATTGCAGCTTTTGGTACAACAACCAAATATTATAACTGCAGCTTATGAAATATGTCTCAAGAGATTTCTGCCACTTCAACTAGGATTAGGAGTATTTCAACAGCAGTTTTAAAAAATTCCCAGTAAACTATTTAGACCTATAAAAATAAACAATGTCAACAAACAGTGAACAAAATTTACTCAACCATATTTTAAGACCATTTGAGGTCATTTGTATAGGACTTGATTCACTGCATGTTAGCTGCAGTTGTATGTTCATATTTATCCTTGTTGCAGTTCTGAGAAACTAGAGTAATTACATGGCCTATATTTTTGGAGACTAACCAGTGTTCTGCTCCATTCAACCCACTGTAAATTTTAAATGTGTGTTATCTTCCCTTAGTTTTTTGCCTTCCAAAACCAGATTTAGTTTTGGAACAGTCTGGAACTTGTTTAAACAAACCTATAATATTATCTGGATTTAGAGAAAATACAATGTAGTGCTGCAAACACAGCACTTCATTTCTGAAGGAGCTATTTCAAAATTTCAATGTTTCTGGAAAATATGCTGGACAAAACTTTGAGTGCTCTTCTTGTCTGTTTATCAGCAGGAGGTGGGCCCACTTCTTCCAGCAGATGTCACTACAAGACAGTGAAATTATTTGCAAGGAAAAAAAAAAGGGATGAAACCCCCTAGAAAATACGAATGGCTGATGTCACTAAAAATACTTTTATTAGATGTAATTTGCAGAAAATGCAACACCTACAGATTCAGGCAAACCAAAGTTATGGGGTATTTCAGAGTTAGGATTTTTTTTTACTTGGCACTCAACTGTACATTTACTATTGTGAATGTCTGTGGAACTCCATTAGCATCCACTGATGCAGCATATTCTGTGCCACAGGACATGCTTACAGCTCCACAGCTTCACTCTCCCCAATACCAGAGTTTGTGTCAGCAACACAGAAAAATGAAGGATTCTTTCTGGCTCCAAAAGAAGAACTCTGAAGTCTTCGCTGGCTGTTGATCTGAGCAGCAGACCCCTGAAGAAGTTTCTAGTTCCAGTACAGACCATGAAAATGTTGGACCACTACACCTGGTGAACAGCAGTTCACCAGAAAGCTATGAATGGGACCTTACCTTGCATTCAGCAAAAGCTTAATTAACCAGCAACATTTCAGAGCAAGCATTTTGATTTCAGTGAATTGAAAGAATTACAATAACACTTGTTTAGGGACCAACTATTTCTTCACTGTGAAACCATTTTTTCACTAGCAATTATGGAAAAGTAAAACCAAAATGTTCAAATTTCATGCTCCAAAATAATTCAATGCCTTTAATTCTGAATCACTGAAAGAATATAACTGATATTTCATTAAACTCTTTGTTCCTGTAAAACATTTATTATAAAATATTAACACACTAAAATGCTTTCTTATACCAGAATTTTTCCTTATCAAAATAAATTCAATCAAAAAGTTGTAAACTAAAATTAAATTCAAATAAATTGCTATTAAATTTAAAAATAATTTTAAATATATTTAAATACAGATATTCAATTTACAGTGCTTAAATATACTAAAGTAAAATAAAATATTAAGAATAATCATAAATAATTTTTATACTTAAATACTTTATAACTACAATTTATTATAATTATATATAAGTGCAAGGGAGACGTTAAAACAGCCTTGCAATACCTCAAGAGGGCCTACAAGAAATCTGGAGGGGGACTTTTTCCAAGGGCATGTAGTGAAAGGATGAGGGGAAATGGATTTAAACTGAAAGAGGATAGAATTAGATTAGATTATTAGGAAAATGTTCTTTATTGTGAGGGTGGTGAGGCATAGAACAGGTTGCCCTGAGTCACATTCCAGCTTTTTTGGAGGCACCTGTTAAGTACTGGAAGGCTGCTCTAAGGTCTCCCCCGAAGCCTTCTTTTCTCCAGGCTGAACAAGCCCAACTCTCTCAGCATGTCTTCATAGGAGAGGTGTTCCAGCCCTCTCATCATCTTCATGGCCCTCTTCTGGACCCAATCTAACAGATCCATGTCTTTTAGTAATGCGGGTCCTAGAGCTGGATGCAGTACTCCAGGTGGGGTGACACCAGAGCAGAGCAGAGGGGGAGAATCACCTCCCTCGACCTGCTGGCCATACTTTAGGGCAGCCCAGGATACAGCTGGCTTTCTGGGCTTCAAGCTTGCTTTGCCAGCACAATTTTTTTATCTGACAGAATACCCAAGTTCTTCTCTGCAGGGCTCCTCTCAATCTATTCACCCCCTAGTCTGCACTGATATTAGGAATTGCCCCAACTCAGGTGAAGGACCTTGCACTTGGCCTTGCTGGCCATGGAGTTTGCAAAGGCCTGCTCCTCAAGTCTCTCAAGGTCACTTTGGAAAGACCCCTCCCGTCAAGCATATCTAGCATTTTATCCCAGCACTGAATCACAGTAAGACTGGTAATTTTATTTTTTTTTAACTATAGAGGTGTCTGTAAGTATTGATACTCCTTAATGGATTCTTCACGCTGCATGTTCCCAAGCTGCATATATTTATACATATGCTTTAATTTTCCTGCTCTGACACAATTAAACACAGAGGTTAGGTCCCAGTTTAACTGGTTCTAGAACTAGCATCATAGAGCTCTGAAGATGGTATTACCTGAAGTGACTGGGAAGCAAAAATGAAACTCTGTTCTTGTCGGAACAAACACATAAATTCCATGTCTCTACACTGATTCTGCTATACATTCCTAGAATGTTAACTTTTTAAGTATTAAATGGTATACATGCCCTTGTATCACAGTGTATAAATAGCAAGTCCAAATAAATATATTTTACCTGGTATCTTGTAATTGTATCCGTGTCCAATACAAAGGCTTCATGGGACGGCTAGGTTCAATGGCAGGCTTTCGAGGACCTTGGTTTGAAGATAAAGTGCTGTTAAAAAATAACCCAGGCCCAGGAGGTGGAGGGGGTGGTGGTAAGACAGATCCAGGCAGTGGAGGAGGCACAGGAGGTCCTGACCCTGGAAGCGGGGGTGGTGGAGGTGGTGGTGGTGCTTGAAAATTCCTACAGCTTTCAGAAGGTGGAGGTGGCAGTGGTGGGCCAGATCCAAACTGAGATGTCAGTGAAGTCGTACACACTGGCAAAGGTGGTGGTGGAGGAGCTAAACCTGGTAGTGAAGAATCAGGAAGGGGAGGAGGAGGTGGTGGTGGCGGTGGTGCTAATGGTGGAGGAGGCAGCATCTGTTTCGGTTGACAAGGTAAGACACTTTCTGAAGACTGCACATTGCAATTGTCCTTATTTTCACTTTGGGCAGAAATATTATGTGACAAAGAAGAAATATTAAGCTTTTTGGGTACTATTTGGTTATTTTTCACAGCTCTGTTTTCTTCTTCACTAGGCTTTATGAAAGTTTCTCTGTCAGTCTGTATACATACATTTCGGTATGTCTTTGGTGGGTTACCATCTTCAGTAGAAACGCCAATATCTTTTGCTTTTTCACTCCTTCTGTTTAATTTATTATCAAGTTCATTCTTCAGATATGCAATTGTTTCCTCAAGCTGAGCAGTTGATACAGCATGTTCTCCACGAATATGGAATACCCTGAGTTCAAACTGAGACTGCAGAAAAACAACAAAAAAAACACCTTAATGCAAATATTTTCTAAAGTGTTTATTTTGTTGTAATTAAAAATCTTCACATTTAGCCCATATTTTTACTTTAAGCCAAGACACATACACTTTACTTTCCCAGTTCTAAATAGCTTTATTACAAGCTATTACATAAATAGACTACTACTCATCTTTAAACAAGTGTAATCAGTGTATGTTTCAACAAAACGTATTTCCAGCTCTGGAACATCAATTTAGCAAATTCTAACTTGTACCTTGCCTTTAAGCAGACTTCCTGGTTTCTAATGGCTGAATGAAATAATTACTGGTTAAATATGAGGAGAAATGTAACTTTTTCAAATTGTATTGCACTTATGACGTGATTTTATTGACTATTTAATTTCATACATATGCCATATACATAGTTAACATGTTGGGAAGTAAAAAATAAACATAACAGAAGTTGAAATTCTCTCCCCCACCCCCCCCCAAGAAAACGTTAAATAAACAAAATACTTTCTCAATCCATTAAAAGTGTTCTCATCTATTAAATTCACAAAAGTACACAAATTCTCCTTCAAATTTATCTTTACTATTAGATTGAAACTTCATTTCTACCTCATGTATTTTAACCTAAAACTCAGGAAAATACATCTTAGAACCAAGATCAAGAGGGTTTCACTGTTGTAGAACGAAATAACAGTCTTTCAAGAATATATATATGTAAGGAAAAAACCAAAACACTTTTCTTACCATGTATCAGAAAAATACAAAACATTTGACACAGAAATCTCTCCTTTAAGTAATTTAATCTAAGACTGCTTTTCCAGATGACTGAATCCCTACAAGTTATTTTCTGTTATGCCATGCTACTATCAGGCAGCTGACTGCTGTTCTTTCTTTTTAAAGCAGTGACTCCTGAAAGAGCATATTCCATGGTTCTTTCAGGATCTCTGTACAAATGGAAGCCAGCATTTCAACAGAAGCAGCTAATGAGCTGTGATATTCCAAAATTTCTGCAGGCAGAGCAATTTACACTTCAAAAAATCCCGCAGTGCTGGTCAGAAGCAGCAATATAGAACTCCCTACTTAACATTTCACCTTGACTATTATGTCAGACTTAATAGATCACAATATTAATTACTATGCATCTAACTCATGCATGTGTAGCTCAGTATGGAAGATCAGTGTAATATACTTTATATCATCCAAAGAAGCTGCAATAGGTATGCAAAAAATACGTTATTTTTTACAGCAGTATAATCAACTTGCATTCTAAATCAATTTAAGATAAAGTCCAAAGTAAACAATCTGAAAATACTGGATACAAAAGGCTCCTTCCCTTAACTGGCAAGCATAAAGGTGGGAAATTGAAAGTTTTGCAAAGAGAATCGAACAGCAATTTGTACTGGAAATAACCCAATTTCTATTAGCTTTATCGAAGAACTAGAACTAGTATGTATAACAAATTGAACGTTGTTTACTTGGCTTTACTTGCTGTTACTATATCAAAGTTTGTTTTCACTCAGTTTAATTATTAGTTCAGTTCAACTATCACAAGATTTTCTGTCATCTGAACTGCTCCAGAGCAATCACCTTTCTTTTTAAATTTGGCATGCTGATTCATAAATGAGGCATTGAAGTAGGTTTGCCTTAGGGAATTTAGCTATTTTGTTTATCATAGTATTTTGCCCCTGTTGGACACCAGAAACTACCTGATAGAACAATTTACTTTGAATGTTAAAGATTTTTCCAGCAGTAAATCTGAAGTCACCTTAAAAACACACTGTAAAACAAGCACAGTATTTAACAAAAATACTTATTTCATCTAACTGGGCATGAAAGCAACTGTGTTAGTATTCTGTACATTTGCAACCTCAGATCTTCTATCTTTAATTGACAATATAAAATTGGTGATTCAAATTCAAAACTGTATTTGAGAAATAATTTTAAACTTTGTTCTTGCTTTTTACTCTTTCACATTTTCAAAATTATTTTCTGTTAATAAAAATGATAAACGTAAACAAGAATTAAAGATGAAATTACTAAGCAAAAAAAACAAATGCAGACAACAAAAATGAGACATTGGGAATCTGTTCTGAACATCTCATCAATGCAAACAATCAGTCTTATCTAACTGAAGAAGTAAGATTAACTAATAAAGTAAGATTAAGTAATAAAACACATTTTTGATTGCCTTACACCTCAGATTTTGTTCACTGAAATAAGATTAAATAATATTGAAATCTTTTCAGTTTACGTAACCATGATAGTATTTTCAACAGGTTTTTCAAGAATATATATAGATACTATTTTTAAATATACACATAACACATATTCTTAATAACGGTCTGCTTACTGACAAACATTTCTTCATGAGAGATGGAATGCTCTAAAATCTTATAACAAATTAAATGAAATCAAACAGCATCCAGTCATTCCATGCAGGTAGAATTTAAAACATTTTACATGGTCACTAAATTTTTCTACAGCAATTGGCGATACAGTACATATCCAGGAAAATCTTTTCTTTCTTACAGTGAGACTAAGGATAGGAATAATGGAATCTTATTGTACTTCACATTATTCTAAACAAATCCAACATACTAAAATGCAGCATAATAAAACTACTTCCACCTCACAATTTCAAGTGGGAAATAAATCAATCAAAACTACTTTCATACTATATGTTGTCACCAGAATCCTGAAATATTAAAAATATAATGTGAAAAGAGAGACATTTCATTGAATAGAAATTAGTGCTTGAAGCATTTGTGCATTTCCAGTTAAAATGCTGTTTAACTCTAAACGGGAACCAAAGTTCTTTTTACTTTAGTATACATATGTCTACCAAAGCTTACAGTTTTATTTCCAGGCATCTGTCAACACTCCTTTAAAATGTTTATGATGGCTACACAACAATACCTGTGGCTGGTGGGAAGAACCAATTTTTAGCTGAATTCAAATCTATAGGCACTTGAACAGATAAGAGTTCAAATTATTCAGTTGGATAGATACAGTTAAAATTATTCAGCATCTTGTTACTGAATCACATCAGCAATTATTATTATCATGTTGGAAATATACCAAGTCTGTTTTCTTGGCACGTCATGCACCAGGCTCAGAGTCTTTGGAAACTGCTGTTAAATTGAATAATGACCAAAAGCTACCTGCAATTTGGTCACAGCTATTTGAAGCAGAAGGGGGGGGGGGAAGAAAAAAATATGGTGATTCCTGGGGAAAAGGATCTGTGATAGCGTAACACAAACTGATCATGAGTCAACAACTCCATATTAGAACATATAAATAGAAACAAATGTCATTTGCAAAACCACAGTCCTTGTGCTCTATTCAGCTGCTAAAAGTCGTGTGTATGTTCAGTTTAAGAATAATGCTTTCCCTGTGTTCACAATCACTGATACTGAAATCTGGGGCAGTTCATTCAGTATTGATTTTCCAGGTTCAATTTACATTGCCTTTGTCTTCACCTCACCCTTCCTGGGTAACACCCTCCTTGCGTCCTTAGTTTCTTTCTATTGTTGAAGAATAGTTCCACTGAACCCCTACATTTGCTTGATGCAATTCAGCTGGATTGCTGTCTATTATCCTTTTAATCCTGTGCTTTTCTCACTTCTAAAACTAGCCTTCCTGGATGATGACTTCTTTTTCCATTCTTGAAAGGCTCTCTGCTTCCAATATCCATTTTAAAGAGGTTGAATAAATAGGCAGTTTAGTCTACCCCTCTCTCTAATTAATCTTATTTTGCTTCCAAATCTGCCATTTCATGAAACATAGGTTTCAGAGTTTTTGCACTTCTGATTCTGACTAAATAAAGGCCATGCCCATTTGCTATTCAAGCCTCACCAAGCCTCTTGTATCTGCCACTGGAATGGGCACAATCCATTTTCCTTGACTAAAATCACCTCTCCAGAGCAAATGATCCCAGCTAACTACCAGTTCCCTTAAACACAGACAGTTATATGTAAGCTTAGAAGACCTGTATTACTCTCTTCCTGAAAGTATACTGTTTATGGGTAAAATAAAAGCCACCCCTATGAGAAAAAAACCACCCGTCTTACTAAAATAATTGTTATTGCTATGATACAAAAGTGATTATGTAAATATCCAAAATACTGATATATCATAACCTGGAAAACAAGAGGAGGTTTCTGGAATGGCTTTCTAATGTCTTTAGGTCCTTTCTCCTTACACACACCCCTCTGCTGTATGAGTCCAGTGACATTATTTTTGCACCTGCTAAGTGACCTGACACAAGACAAGATATATTTGATATATTTTCCAAATATAATGCCAACAGCTCAGCCTTGGTCCTGTGAGGCTCAGGAACATATAAAGCATATGTTCAAAGGAAGAAAAAGAATCAGTGCAGTATACTTCCATTAACCGTTAAAGTCTCTAATGATAAAGCATGTAATTTATCACAGAAAAAAAACAACAAACCAACCAATCAAACAAACAAGCAAAACAAAGAAAAAAAAGACTAAATACTCCCACTGATAATGTAACCTACGGGTTGTCTCACTGTCTGACATGATAATGCCGACTGACACAGACAAATCTAAATGCCAACATGACAGCTTTGCTCTGTGCTTAGGTAGGAGAAAGGTTTACGGCCTCATTTAATACAGTCAATACAGTCAATTATAGTCTATATAGTCAATTAAATGCAATCAGCTCAAGTATGTACTTGTTGTGTTACAGCTTTATATAATGTGATTTTACATGGACAAAGACTTTCTAACCATGACATAGAATTGCTTTGATATTGAAAATTTTATAACAATTTGTATGCATGAATATGAAGAAACCATATATCTCTACAAAAACCTACATTCAGAAATCAGTTGCTGCGTTCTTATTAGTCAAGACTTATTTGCACCATAAATGTTTCGAAAAAATCCTACGTGGAGCAGTAAAACATTAAAAAAAAAAATAAATCTCTAAGCCACTGGTTAGAGCTAGCAATATGCAGAACTTTTGCTTTGTAAATAGCGAGTTAATGCTTCGCTGTTAATGCATAATATTTTTTCTCTAGTGTTTACAGCGCTATTCTACTCTAAAAAGCGACTGTGTAAAAATGGTACATCTTTAATGAACAAGGCTGTTCTAAGTATATCAGAGACAGACCTCTTCTTTAACTGAGAAACACACACTTTTACTAGTTTTTACTCTTAATTAGCCGGGAAAAACAAAGTAGTAGGGAGAAAGTGAGCTCGATTTTATTCCCTTCTGACTGTATACACTGATTGCTACGTCTAATCAGTTACTTATGCCAAGCCATGGAAAGTAAAAAAAATGGGAACAAAGAAGAAACAAAGTATCAAAGCATATGGTATCTAGAGTGGAAGGGGGAGAGAGAGATTAAAACAGAAGAGAAGAAAGGAAAGGTAAGTTACTGAGTTGCCAGTGAAAAACATTTTCATAGACTTTATAGGTTTTTTTTAAATTTATTCTTTATAGTATTGTGGCCATCAAAGTATTGTGCATGGAAAAGAGAGGGAAACCAAATTTTTCACAGACAGCCTCTGACTTTTTGTTTTTTTTTTATTTTAAGTAATTTCATCTTCAGCTTTTGGAAGAGCTCACACTTTTTATTCTTGTATTGTGTTGACAAAGAAAAAAGAGGTCCTTTTTTGTTAAATCTCTGTCCTTAAAAAAAAATAAAATCATTTGTTTTAAATTTTAACAACAATCAGTGATTTAGGAAAGGATTTCTCCATGAAAAAAACCTTAAACCTGTGCCAATTTACATAAAAATCAAAATCCCCTTCCAATAATCACCTCAACCAATATAATCAGTTACATATGATACATCACCATTTTCAAGGGTATGCAGCAAGAACTGTTCTTACATCTCATAGTCAAAAAGTAAGCTAAATGATTGACCATTCTCAAACATTCAGGAACTCTAAATATTTGTACAGGCTATGTATACAGAGCGCAATTATCCTTCCAATTTAAAAAATAGTACAAGAAGTTGGGAAGAAATTTTACCATCGTGGATATGAAGAACATTGTTTTTCTAGATATTTTTGAATATTCAGTTATTTAACAGTTACTGGCATTTGGGTAGTTGAGAAAGAAATACAGCCTTATGGACAGTAACTCTGGAGTACAAAATTATTGGCAGAGCACATCATTAAAATATACCCAGTTACACTGCAAAATACAGTTTTTTTTTTTAAAAAAAACAACATAATGTGCATGACTACTTACATACAGGACTACAGATAGCTTAAAATTCATGCAACATTTTAAGCACTGATTCATGTAATGTTTTGTAATTTAAGTATTTACTGTGAAAACATAAATTTTGATTCACACACACATATATATTTCATGTTATGAAATACAACTTCTGATTTAACAACACCTGCAATTACTTGTAAAGATTGATATTAAACAGCTACCATTTCTACAAGGATATAGTATGAACAGGTCCTCAATCTCAAGTAACTACACTTAAGTAAAAGCTACAAATAGACACCAAAAATGTAGCTATTTGATTACACTTTAAAAAAATAAGGCATTATTCTTCCAGGAACTAAGTTGCACAGTTATTCAACTCTGTAATTAAACTGCATTTTGACATGCCAAATATCATTAAACATCCACAAACCAAAGCAGATCTTTACTAGATTACTATTTAAAACACAATACGAAAAATCTCCATTTACAGAAAGGAAACGTAGATATAAAGCTGCATGAGAATTTTAATAATTCAGTATTTGAGTATATCAGTTACACACTTAGAATGGCTCAGAAGGCATTTTCCATACCTTCCTTAATATTTTATAGCCATACTTAACAGATGGATTGCCATACTTAAAAAATGCGCATTCACATAATGAGTGAAGTTGCTAAAAGCTCTGTTTCATTATAAATGCATATCACTGTGAGCTTAAGGAATTTGTTACAGAAAGGGTAACAGAAGACAGAAAGCTTGGTGAAGTTAATATGTTCAGCCTTTATAAGGCCCATATTTATACTATATGAAGGAATGACTAATGTAAAAAAGGATTGTTAGTATAACTGCACAAGTCATGAATTATCATCAGAAAGAAGAAAGTAATGCCATAAGCCTGCAATTCTGAATTCACTTATGAATTTCTACTTCCTATGTCACCAATCTAGATGGCTACAAAATAAAAAAATCCCGTGCATTTCTAGACTAGTGTAAAGGGACTTCTTCCCTCTCTCACCTTTTTGATTGTACCGAAATAATTGGTACAATACACTTAATTTCATCTTTTTCCTTGTCCTGTCTGGAAGAAACACCATCTAACCAATATCAGCTTCAAAAAAGCAAACAGGTATATGAACAACTGACTGTATGTACGAGAAAGGAATACACTCAATACAAGCAGGTATTCGAAGGCAACCTAAGCAAAATTTTTTTTTGAGACATGTACTATGCTTTGCACTCCATCTGCTGTTATTTCTGGCATTTTCTTATTCTTTGTTAGAAAAACTCCAAAACTAGCAAACAGCAATTCTCAGAATGCAGAAAATCAATGAGAAACTGAAGATATTAACGTAATAATGTCTACTCTGCTGCAAAAATATTCAAAGTAAGCAAGACACTTTTTTTTGTATTTAAATTAACATATGCTTACATTTGCTTGTATGTTCATATGTTTCTAATAATCTTCCACTCATTCCAGTTTTCAGTCAAAACTGTTCTTAATGTAGCCAGTAAAACGTTCTTTAGGCCATTTCAGAAATAGCTGGCATTTATAACACATTTTGAATACTTCTCTTCTATAGACTCAGTTCTGCATCCAAGAAAACACATTTATTAACACCTTCAGCCACTCTTCCTAGTCCTCTCTCTATACAGTATGTCCACACTGCTGCACTGCTCCTTTACTTTGCTCCTTGAACTCATTTCCTAGCAATTCCCAGTGCTGGTTTTCTCTTCGTCTTTCTATTCATCTTTTATGCATATTCAACTGTATGCTACTTGGGAAATGTGTCAATGAAATTATTATATTGTTGTCACCCTTCACTTCTATCATCTAAAATGAGTCTTCTCCTAAATTAAACCCCATTCTTCAGCAATATGATTCTTTACATATGTTTTCTGCCTCTTTTTCCTCCTTTTTACCATTTTCCAGGACCCAGATAACAGCTGGGCTACCATCCTTCCAATTGCAAAGCCTGTGTACTTTTCTCCAGCAGGAAGTGCCTGTCAAAAGACTTGCAAGCTTTTTGCCAGTGCATTTGTACATACTGAGTCTAACGGCTCTATAAAGACATGACAGAGCTGTTTAAAAACAAATCAATATATATATATGAATCACAAGTTTTTTTCTTTTTAAAAATCCACAATTAAGTCTGCTGACGAACATAGTGGAAGCAGGAACTGAATCAGCTCATTCTTTCACACTAGCGCTAAGCTTTCTGAGATCATGTAAGTCTAATGTAACAAACACACCTTCATTTTTCTCTCTACTGGAAGAAAATAAATAGCCATGCAAAGCAGATCTATGACACAAGTATTCTGTAGCTGTTTTCTGACAGGACCGTGTTTTTCAAGGTATTATTCTGTGCAATATGCCAACCATCCCTTGCATTATGGACTGCAGACAGTCCTATATTCTTCTAAGCTTTAGCATTTCCTCTTCCAGCTGCTTGCGGACCTTCAGTCTCTCTAAACGTTCTGTCCTCTTTTCCATGCTCCTCACAGAGTGATTTCCAAGTTGCCTCAAATTTTGCTTCCCTCATCCTGATTGCTTTGTGTCTGCTCTGTGTTTCTGTGAAATTATATTCAACTAGGTTTTGTTTCCTGCACATATACATTTCCTCTCCTCAATCCTTTTGCTACCATCCAACCATTTTAGACTGCACAAGTTAACTCACTTGGAGAACTTTGTTATACAATACATAGCTCACAACAGCTCATCTCTAATACTTGCTTTTCTACAGCTGTCCTATTTACATATAATTTTACCCAGATGAACCCTTTTACTAAGAGTAAATCCCTCCCCCTCTGCACAACTTCTATTCAAACACCTTGATGCAGCCTTGAAATTTCTTGGTAATATCTCAAAATCCTGCAAACATTATGAATGCAAATACATGGGAAAATATCCTATTACGTCAACTTGGTAAGCCATGTACTCTACTGTGGCATCTCTGTGCCCACAGAGAAATCTCACTGGAATCTAAATCCTTCTTGAATCTAATGTATATATCAAGCAGAAAATTATTAATGCCTTGGATGCATTAACTTCTCGCCACAGGCACATCTGCTAAGCAATGTCATCCCTTGACATAACGACAGCACCTCTAAAATACTAGATTGAATATTACTTAATAAAGCCAAGTGTTAACAACGTGCGCTTAAAGAGGTACATTTCAGGCTATAAATACGTAAATATTAAGTAGATAGTTTAGCATTTTATGTAATTTTATATTTTTGGTAGGTAAGATAAAATTCCAACTAATACTAAAGTTTCTGTTCATTTGAATTAATGTTTTTAAAAAGAATAAAACCATGAAAAAGTTAACTGACAAAAAAAAAAACAAAAACCCGTATGTATCTCAGGTAGCAGTGAGAAGGGAATACCATGCCCACTAGAAGACTGCAAGTAAGGAGAAGAGAAGGCTGTGTGGTGACCTCATAGCAGCCTTCCAGTATCTGAAGGGGGCCTACAAGGATGCTGAAGAGGGACTCCTAGGGACAGTAGCAATAGGACAAGGGATAATAAGTTCAAACTAAAGTAGAGGAAGTTCAGGTTAGATATAAGGGAAACGTTCTTTACTGTTAGGGTGGTGAGGCTCTGGAACAGATTGCCCAAAGAAGGGGTAAATGCTCCATCCCTGGCAGTGTTCAAGGCCAGGCTGGACAGAGACTTGGGTGACATGGTCTAGTGTGACGTGCCCCTGCCCAGGGCAGGAGGACTGGAACTAGATGATCTAAAGGTCCTTTCCAAACCTAACCATTCTACGACTCTGTGTAACACCCAACACATGCAATACCATGCAGAAAGGGAGCAATCCTTGCATAAAGTGACTATGAGTTGATTCTTCCTAAATGAAAGCTAGCCATGCTAGGAAAAATAAATCTGACACAGTTTGTAAAAAATGGGTAGGCAGCAAAATTGAGACCTTGGAAGTTTCAAGTAAAACTGATACTTTCATGGACAATTTAGTTGGTAATATCTCTACATATTGTTAAACTCTGTTAAACATTTAAATTCTACAGAACAGAATGAGACAATTCAACATGCAACATGTCAATAAATGTAAATGATATATCGCATACAACTTCTCTGAGTCCAAGCTAATTAAAGAATGAAACCACATCATATGTTGAAAATTCGTTTTAAATTTCTGTTGAACTAGGACCATGAACAACTAACATGCAGAATACAAACATGACAACAACAGCCTTTCCCATCACAAACATTGTAGTTACTTTCCTATTCTGTTTCTCACTTGCAGCTGCTACCCTAGTCTTAAGGTTACCTAGCTTACTATGTCTGTAGAGGTATAAAGGTACTAACACCTATGTTATGTGGTGGTATTTAAATTGCTATGTCCAATGAGAAAAAAAAAAAATTGCTATTTAAATATTTTAAAATACAACATACAAAAATATAGGCAGGCATTTAAAATTCTATTTTAATTAACAGACTTGTTTTGATGAAAATTTACTTTCAAGAAGTTACAGTATTTCTCATTTGCCAGGGAAATTATAAGAATCATTACTTTTACTGATATATATAATGATTTGGCATGTAAAATGTGAAAACAATGAAAAAAAATGCCTGAAAACAAGTTGAAAATAAAAGTTTCTGTGACGAAAACTACAGAGGCAGTATGGATCCAATAAGAAAACTGATTGCAGTAGAGAGCAAGTTGTCTCTGATCTTGGGAGAATGTTTTTGGACACCTAACAGCTTTTTTATTACTCTGGCTGATTAAAATAAAAAGCCTTACTACTAAAATGTTCTTTTTGATGAGTTTTTTTGCCATGAACTATAGACCTTGCAATCCAGTGGGATACAAATCCTTTGATCCTGTGCAGTCACATAAATTCAAAGTCGTAAAACAACATTGAATTTGATTTTATTAGTGTGGCTGATGTTGCCAGAATTGTAATGCAACCTTGTTTTCCTTCTCTTTTCTTCCTTTTCTTTTGGGGACAGGGTGGTGAGGAAAGGAGAGTTTACTGTCAACATTGCTTCACAGTATGAAGAACTAATTTATTTGGCAACCAGACTCCAAGATTAAGCCATTATAACCCAGCTTTGTAACTGTATAGGAAAGTAATGATACAAATCACATTCTGCTAAGTTGCAACCAATTACTTGGTTGAAGCAAAAGTCAAAGCAAAAACCAGCGTAAGTAAAGCACACGTAAAAGAAGAGAAAAAGTTATACATCTATAGAAGGATATCAGGCAACAGTGAATACTACTTTTCAACAGGAAATAGCCAAATAGTTTAAGAAAAATAAAAAATATAAAATATAAAATATAAAATATATAAAATATAAAATAACTCCTCACTTTTATAAGATTTTCATGTTGTATGAGCATAATTTTTGTCTAAAAATTCTGAGAATACCTAGACTGAGGAGATGACTAGCCTCTCCACCAATACAGAGTTCTCATGTGCAGTGAAAACAACTAAAAGATTTTTAGGCGTAGCAAACCACTGACTTCCTAGTTAACAATGGAAATTAATTTTCTGGGACCTCTCTGACACCAGACAGCAAAATAACAATGGAGATTCTATTTTACTTTAAGTAAAATAGACTTTACATAGTCACCTGCTAGATGACTATGTTCCTTAAGAGATGACAGGTAATTCTCTGATGCTTGTAATTATCACATTCCTCGTGTTACAGAGAGGGACCTCAACAACACAAAAAAAATGATGGCTTGGTGAAACAGTCCTTCCTTCAACATGGAATATATTATACTACAAAAATACTACCTTTTTCTCTATAGCAAAGAGAATGAAGGCAGAGGTTAGTTTCACATTCCGAAAACAGAAGTTTTCAGTAAGTTAACATACTTTCTACGGAAGCAAAAAGAAGAAAATCTATTCTTTTTCTCACAAATTAAAGATCTTTTCGCATTGACAATATAATACTTGGCTTGACTGCAGTGATTAAACAGAAGATTTAAGCTGTAGATATCTTTGTCAAGGTAAAGCATATGAGGATATCTTACACACACATGGTTATGTTTTATGATTTCTATCTTAGTTTAACTTGGAAGCTTCCAATTCTGCATATACAATCATAAAATTTAGTGGTAAAACCAGAAGATAGCCTTTAAAAATTCACCAGTCAGGTAATATTTAGAAGAAAACTCAACTTGTGTTTAGAAACAGTCTTCTTTTTAACACACATAACTACTTTAAGTTAATATATCCTACAAGCTAATTATGCATCATTACATTATTCCATGCGTATATAGAATTATAGAATTTGAAGAAAATTGAATCAAATTTGAATAATTACAGAATTTGAAGAAAATATTGCACACACAAAAATGTGTTAAAAAAATACCTTGGTCAATTATTCAGAAGGCAAAAACCACAAGTATGGTTCCCAGAGCAACCTTAATTTTCTCCATCCAAAGCATGGAACCTCAGGAAGAGGAACAACATATTTTAACAAAGGCATGATAATGCTGACCTGGAAAAACGGTTTCTATACCTACTCAAACTGCAAAGTTCCCGTAAGATGAGTCGAAAGCCATTTTAGTCAAGTGTTTCTCAAGTGGTAACCAATGACACATCTTATTTTCTAAGCAACTGTCTTAAGATTCTGGGATCCTGTTTACAGCTGCAAAGTAAGTCAAAAAAAACAGCGATATGAACATAAGCATCCCACTAAATTTTTTATATCTTAGGTCTCTGTGCATAATAATAATAATCATAATACATGCCAAACTGAATACATATTATAAAAATCAAATTTATACATATAAAAAAACCTGACAAATTAAAACTTGTGACACTGGAAAGTACATAATGAAACTATCTATATTCAGATTACATTTTGATTCATAAAAGGGGAGAGTACTACTCACTGACTAACAAAAATAAAATGAAGAACTGAATAAACTACATTAGTTCTAGGCTGTTATTCCGGGCAGAATTGTTCACTTCTAAAAACCCCTGTATTATGATGCCCAGATCCAAGTCTCTGCAATCTATCTCCTATTACCTTCCAGACTACTTCTTTCTCCCTCCAGCTTGCCAGTCTCATCCTCATATCCATTCTCACTATTTTCTACCTAACGTCCTACCTCTCATATATCCATACATCTTTCCAGCTCTTGTAGCCTGCTTCAGATTCCAGTGGCTTTTCTTTCACACTGACTCACCATCAAAAAATGTGTCAGGAACCAGGCTCCTAGCTCTCAAAGCATCTTTGGAAGTATGATTCCAACCTAACCAAGAGTAACGTATGGCACCCATTGATCAGTGGATCTTAGTTTTGCCCCAGTGTTATTTTATAACAATTTAGGTGGGTTTGGTATCTTGGGTGGAACTGTGCAAATGGTACATTAAAAATCTGGTCAGCACCAGAAGATGCAATAGGTCCAGTAAGCACTAAATTTGCAAAGTCAGAAGCTGCTAAAATATGAAGTCTTTAGTGACATATAAAGAAATGGCTTAGAATTATTAGATTCAAATAAATGTCTGGTGTAGTAAATTTCAAAAAGCAGAGGCACGAGCTACATGTTTTCAAAATCAAAATGGTAAAATAACATTGACAGTACTTAATTTTTAGTGCCTTTTTTTACTTCCTTGACCACATGTCACTTAATTTCTCTTGCAGACAACTATTTCACGTTACAGAAGTCTTCCAAATCTGTCAAAATAAAATTTTATCATATTCACCGTATGTATTCTACTTTATTTACTCAAGATGACAGGATAAACTTACTTTCATCATCTATGATAAACGCAGGGGTTTACAATGCATTTTTTAGAAGAGCTTCATTTTAGCCCTAATTAAGCAGTGTGTAGAGTATCTAAATTTGAGCAGGAGCTCAGTCTTGATGAATTTTCAAGGCTATAAATTATCTTGCTGATCTCTATGCACATTTTTAACTGCATAATACCACGTCTGTGTTCATGTGCTGAAACAGAGTTAAGATTTTCACTGTATTCAATATGCAGAATATGGTCTGTGGTAACTTCTTAAATAAAAAGGAGAATCCTTGGATCAACATGTGGAACTAACAGCATTCTGAAGCTGCCATGAAGTCTAAACAATCCAAGTTCTTACAGTGAAACTGTATTGATTAAAATAATAGAATGGCAATGTAAGATAGAGCAAGCAGCAGTGAAAAACAAACCCAACACAATGGAAGAATAGCCTTCCCGGATATTCAAGCTATATAATAAAAAAAAAAAATTAATCACAGTGTAAACATATAAATAAAAGAAAATGAGGATGAAAAGCAGCCATTGCATCGAAACCATGGCAAATAGGAAGTCAATGGAGAAGGGGAATAATTTTGTTTAAAGTAAGTTTCAGAGCATGACAGAGATACTTAAAACTTTATCAAGAATTTAATTATGAAGTATGATGTGAATATAGGCATTATAATGTGCAGGTTTTTAAAACATAATTAAGCACTGAACTGGGGAATATTTTCATACACCATGAAGAATCATTCCAGCCTCTTTTTCTGAATGAAGATGCAATTGTCATCAACTGGTTCCAAAGGGATTAAAGTGCTTCATGTTAGCTCTTTGTGTGCTTGTATGCACCCTGAAGAAAGTTGCTATTTCTTCTGTGTTTTGCTATCATCCCTAGTCTGCTACTCACCTTTTCTACCACTGCCAACACAAATTTTTCATTACAGGTAGATTTTTCTCCTGCTGGGATTTTTCTATTTCAGGAAATGCATACTTTAGAGATAATCTTGCTCCCATTGTCTGAGAGCCTTAGAAATACTGAAATTGATATTTTAATACAATTTTATTGGATTTCATTTTCCTTTCTCGTATTTTTTACACGTTTTTCTCAATCTTTATTTTCACTGTCTTGCACTGTGGAGAGGCTCCACGCTGAACAGGGAGGATTCCTTCATGAGGACAAAGTAGCCAAGGTATATAAAGACACACAGTTCACACACAGTGGTGAAACCATACATTTAGCAGCTAAGCACGAAAGACTGAAACATTCCAAGTTACACAAGAGTTGTATCAATAATTAACCACAAGCTGGGAGACCTTCATCAGTAACACCACATGGAAAAGCCTGAACAGCTCATTAGGAAAGACTGACTAATAAACCCTTACTGACCTTGGCTGCTGCTTTGAGCTGCAACTCCACCAGACAGAGGCATACATGATACAGATTTTCTTCTATTTGTGCATGCTGGGACATGAAAATCCAGCAAAGAACACACAAAGCAGCTAGCACCTGACGGACGCATTTCATTGTGTAAAGGTTAAAAACAGCAATCTCAGCATCCTGAAGCAAAAAGTTTTATTAGCATATTGTCAATTTCTTAAATGTTGTTTTGTTAAGTACCATGGCATATCAAAGCTTTCAACAGTATCCATCACTGGACTCCATATTTCAGTAGTAGATTTCAAAATACAGTGAATTCTGTTAAATTGTGGAATCCCTATTCAAAGATGCAAACACAAAACAAAGAAGAGAAAAAAAAAAAAACTAAAAATTTTTTGTTTCCATTTCCAGAAGGGAATGCTAAAGATCCCTACCTATTCATCCAGGTCAGAAATTTTTCAATAGAGTCGGTTAAAAAAAAAAAAAAAAAATCCACTTCATTGTATTAGACTATCTATAAAAGAGAAGATTTAGACAAATCCAAATGTTTTAAAATGCTCTGATTTAGTGTTAAAGCATCTAATTTATTATGTTCTTTCTGAAGCAGAAATGAAATTTCACTTTTACATACAAATAAAAGGCATTTTAAATTGTCAAAATAAAAGTGAAATCACCCACTTCCATAAAAAAGGGTTTTTGAGAAGCATTGGCATATAACAGTGTCCTGGGTTCAGCCCTTAACAGTTGTCTCCTTCTTAGTAGCTGGTACAGAGCTGTGTTTCCCCTTTGTCTGAGAGCAATGCTGTTAACTTTTCAGTCTCGCATGCTCTGCCAGTGTGGAGAGGCACAAAAAGCCAGAAGGAAGTAAAGACAGGACACCTGACCCAAACTAGCCAAAGAGGTCTTTCCCTTTCACATTACTTTTTCTTGCACATTTTTCAACCGCCTTCTGTGGCACTTTGAGGCACTAGTCTTTAAGGTGAATTTATTATACAAAATTGTTTTGAAAGGTAAGCAAGCTCAGTGAAAACTAAATTGCTTTCTACCCACTTCTACATTTCAGCTCTTGAAACCTTTGCAAAAATGCAAAAATTCAAACATTACTAGGGAGATCATAAAGGTCACAGAACACCCAACATTCCCCCCCTTAATGAGGCTTATTCTTTCATAATGTCATGGGCAGTTATACATCAACTGCATTACTCTTCACTATTTATTAAGTTTTGATAATATGTTCATAAGATATTACGTTCATATGTTAGATGCTGTTACAGGTATTTCTTTCTAAAATTTGCAATGAGTTACTTTGAGAGGTGCAGAAATATTATTTGATTATAATATTTTTTATAGGTTATTGTTACCAATTATCTAGTACGATTTCTGAAAGCATATATTACACAATCTGCATAATACAGAGTAGTATCACTACAATGTGGTAATGGCTAAATCCACCATTATTCTCAGTTTGGGAACATGTAAAAGGTGTAGTGAGTTGGTGGAAGCCAAATAACCTGTACAAGAGAGAGAGATCCATACATAGGGTACAGAGTTATAGGACAGCTTAGGACTTTGATTCCATTTTACAAAAGCAATATTAAACTTCCATGTAGCTGGAGAGGAAGGGAAAGGGAAGAAGGAAAAGTTAGGGGAAAACATAACTTTTTTACTCATTTTATCAAATGAATGTACAGGGAAAAAAAAAAGTATGCTGCACCCTTTTGCAGCTATAGTTGGATTAACTACTGAGTACTGCAATCAGAATATTGCTTTCAAGTTAATTCTTTCCACTCAGAAGTTAGAGGTCCATTTACAGTATTTTGATTTAATCTTAAGTCGTTGTCGTCTACTTCATTGGTTACAGATAGCATAGAATTGGTTCTGTAGAGAAAATCTACTGTTGCTCAATAGATACTATTGTTGCTCAATAGATACTATTGTTGCTCAATAGATCCTTACCTATTGTGCTAGCTTTTTTCTGACCTAAAACTAAGACTGTGCCAGATCCACAGATAGTGGGTAGGATGCTACCTCCACACATCCTCTCACAGTTTAAGAAGGAAATAGGACAGGCCAACACAGGGAGAAGCCGTGACATGCTTTTGGAACTTCTTTCGCAAGACTTAGCTGACATCTAGCGGCAGGAGAAGGAAAAGTAAAAAAAATCAGCAGTGGAGAACGGAAATAGTTTTAATGCCTTAAAGATATATAAACTCAGGGGTTTGTAAATAACACGTGAAAAATTGAATAAATGTTTTGAACACAACACCTAGTAAATGTAGTTAAAAATAGATGGGTAAAACCGAAGTATTTATCTCTATCACCCTTTTTAAACATTATCTACATGTGGATGATTAGCTGAATTATATACATTAATGAACCTATAGAAGCTTTTCTTGTTGCCCTTGTCATTCCTGGACAAGCTAGTAGCTGGAAATGGCATACTAGGGCAGGATTTCTCAGTAATTTAGTCACTATGCATCTTTAATGAACCTGATACCTGCCACCAGGCTGGGCTGAGGTCCAAAATCAAGCAGCACACTGCTAAGGAATGGCCATGGAGGCAGTGATAGTAGTACGAACACAGAAGAGACAATAATGACACTTAAACATGCCCCCCCGCCCCCCCCCCCCCCCCCAGTCCAAATCAAACCTAAAAAACAGTATACAGGAAGAAGGCATTACCCTTACACTCTATATTTCTTACACGTATTCTCTAAGCATTTTCTAAGCACCCACTGCTGGTCACTGCTGGAGACAAGATACTTGCTTCAACTGGCCTTTGGAGAGTCTTACACATGGAATTATCGTGTTTATTTTTAAGTTCACAATGACAGAAAACTGCTTCTACAGAAGTATGTTTCACTGAGAAAGTCAGTACTTAAATGCCAGAGCCTTAATATAACTACCAAATGTAAAAGTACTTCACTGCTGAGTTAGAGGGAAGAATTTAAGAGTACAACAATAATGAAAACTACAAAGGGGAAACATGTAAAAACTGCTTTTTGCCATCATATATGAGTGCATCTATGGATTTTAACTAGATTAATTTTAACTGAGCAATCAGCTGAAAACAAATTTTAGAAAGAAGCAAGTTCTTACCATTTGATGAAAAGCATATATTAATGTACGTATTTGCATTACTTAAATCCATAAAATGCCCTATAGTCAGGGAAAGAAAAAAACAACAACAAACTACAAAAGTATACCTTTAATGTTTCAATTTCTTCTTTGTGTTCCCTCTTCAAATGTAAAATGGCCGCTTGGTACTCTGTAAAAATAAATAAAAAAATGTACATTCCATTAGAGTCAGAAAACAATGTGCCATCTTTAGCACAGTGTACTTCATACAACAGCACCGGGCCCAGAATGTAGATGTAGGCTCTCAAATAAAAGACCTTTAACAATGGTGATGGAAAAGAACATTTGAACACAGTAACCAGCATTATTTTCTAAGGCCCCATGACCACATTTTCCATGGTGCTTCTGAAAGTAGAGGATAAAAGAAATAGGTCTTCCAAACGGGGAGGTGAAAGTGCAGAGAAGACACATCAGACTCAAATAACAAGAAGAAACTTTAGTTTTGCTTAGGTTTGCAAGTAAATGTAGAGCTGATAGGATATTAAGACGTACATGCACATATGCATGCACACATACCCACCCCTGAATTCTAAAAAAACATGCATCAAATACAATGATTTAAAGTCAACTGTAGACATACAATCACTATCACAGTCAAATTGGATAAGAAAGCAATCACAAATACAAATGAAGACCTGGAAAAGTACCCAAGAGCAAGAGATACAAATAATTCTTTGTCTTAATTCTATCAGACAAATATTAATTACAGAGTTCAAGTACCTTCACAGGTTACTGAACAGCTCTTCCATTTGGCAACAACATAATGAAATCCGAAGGTATGACAAAATTGAAAGCATGAAACTTAAAAAAGCCAAAGAAATTTAAATCAGCAATGAAAAAATTAGGAAGTTAGGCACTGATTACACAGGTTTAGTGATGGCTGTAATGTTAAGGTGAAGATTTACCAAATGAAACTCTGGAACCTGGGTCTCATACTATGGTTTCCCTCAATCCATACCATGGCTACATATGGCTAGATGAAGAAAGATAAGACCTTACACCTGTGGAATGATTTAAGAGAAACTTCTCTTCTGTAAGACACTGGCCCAGAAGCTACAGTCCTCTCAAACAAGCAACTGGACTTCATCCTTGGACCATGAAAGTCACACTTCTATCTGCTTCTAAATCAAAATTCATCCAAAAGTGTATTTCCAGTTCCCTGGCTTGGCTTCTGCTTCCTCGACTAAGAAAGGAATCAAATGCTAACTTTAAAAAAAAACAAACAACTACTGAAATTAGTCCAAAGTCTTTCAATTTTACTGTGAATGTTCTCTAACACTAAAGGGTTTGTACGGTCCCTGGAACGTTAGAATCAATGAAACAACATGAGAACATCAAAACATGGATCAAAGCACCAGATCAGTAAAATATTCCAGCGCTTTGGTGTTTTTTGTTTTCCTTCTTTTTTCTCTTGGGAGAAGACGGAGAAAAGAGGAAAGGAAAGATAATCTGGTCTTCACTCTGAAATCTGTATGACATGGAAGCTGTCAATACAAAGCTATTGTTTTTAAACTCAGGTGAAGCTATATGCAAGCAGCTGAACTGATATAAAAAATTAAAAGGAAAAGGGATTGATATTGTATATATCAATGTATAAATATTTTATCATGCATATATATTGTATATTGAAAAACTTGGGTGATTCCAGCTACTAATAGTATCTATCTTGACTCCTCTTTCTTCTCTAACAGGCCTTTACTTAGAGCTTTCCAGCATGAGAAAATTGGCTGCTCTTCTGGAATCAGAACCTGTTAGGTCTACAGAGTCTTAGATTTCCTACTGTTAATTCCTTTGACTGGTTGATATTCCCTCCGGACACAGGCTCTGCTTGTCCATTCACCTGGCTTAACAGGTGAATGTTAAGCTGTTTCGTTAAGTCCTGACAGGACTCAACAAAACAGCTGGCTCAGGTCCCCAGAAAAAGCTGAGACCCATCTGGCACCTCAGCTGGTTAAGCACTCACTCAGTTTGCAGGGTGTGAACCGTATGAACATCTTGACTTGAAGTTTAGGTCTTTAAGGTAACGTGAGAACTGAAGGAAACAACAGACTTTGAAAATGCTGCTAAGGATCAGTTCTTAGTTTGGTTAATAGAAGGATACAGATCTCTCTTAACAAAAGATTTACCTTCCCTGTGGGACTGCTCAATGCTTAGGATTCTTTGGGATTTGGGTAAGAGACTCATACTTCACATATGCTGATGCAGACCTGTACTAATATCAAAAGCAGATTTTTCACCATGTCTATCTATCTAATAAGCCTCTGTTGCTTATTTTCTTATCTTAGCACAAATGTTTGTGCAGTCAGAGAATGGTGGAAGAACCCCCATGGATAAAGCCTAAAACAGCATAAAAAGTTAAAGAATTTTTTTTTAAATTAAATATATGTCATTTTTGTGACATTCTGCAACATACCATGATTTTAATTTAAGTTGGCATGCATTTTTCATTACTTCTGCCAGAAAAAAAAACAACAACAAAACATTACAGAAATTGCTTTGCTTAATCCTTGTTCTAAAGCAGAGGTAAAGTAGAGGGTAGCAATTCTTTTATGGTTTACTTATTCCTCTAAAATATGCTTGGAAATTACTAGATTATAAGAACTAAGAGACCTTATTACTTAAAATACTGCTACTGCATAAATTGATATACTGTAACCTATCTATAGACTGTCAATAATGCCATAATCTGACATTCTACAGCATATGCTGCTTCTGTTTCATTCTACCAGTGTCTCTTTTTTAACCAGAAGAAACTATCTATTGGATAAAGGCCGACAACCAACAAAGTACCTTTAATTCCTCTCAAGCATTTATTTTTGTGTGTACGATAACATAATGAAAAAGAAATCACATCACAATTATAGTTTTGTATGATATAAAGTATCATAATAATAAAATTTAAGTGGTTGTGTCACCATCTCTGGAGGTATTTAAAAGATGTGTATATGTGATGCTTCAGGAATGGTTTAGCAATGGGCCGAGCAGTGCCAGGTTAATGGTTGTAGTTCATCTTAAGAGATCTTCTCCAACCTGAACAGTTCTATGATTCTGAAATTCTTACCAGAAACTTTCCAGAAAACCCTCCCAAATGCAGTGAATTAAGCAAAACCATCTTACTTCAGGCTTACTCATATCACATATCACTAATCTACATAGGTTTGGGGACACAATGCAAAGGCTATTTTTGTTCCTATTTCTTCAGGCTCCTGAAGAGGTGAACTGGGACCTGCCACAGTGCACAGTGAAACAGTGAACAGCGAAACAGTGCATAGCGACCGTGAAATAAAAATTCTGCTTCATAGTGAACAAAATCTCTGTAGAGAAAACCCCGTAGCCTATTTTGCTAGTATCCTGTCTCAGTAGCCAAAAGGCAGACATGTAAAGAAAAAAGTAGTAGTACACTCTTTCCAGTACACTCTTACAGCAACCTGATTTGCAATTCAGGAACTTCCTAACCAGAAGTTGTTTGCATATTTAATAGTCTGCAAATGGATACCTCTTCCATGAATGTGCACTGCTGATTTTAAAACTGCTGCAAGCAGACAATGTCCTGCAGCAAAGAATTAATTGCAGGTTAGGTAAAGACCCTTTTATTTCTTCTGAATCTGCACCTGTTATGTTCATTTGATGTCTCCAATTCCTGTGCTGGAAGAAAGAGTGAAGAACTGTTCACCATTACCCATTTGCTGTTTCTTAAAATCTTAGAGATCTCTATCATATATTTCCTTGACTGATTCTTTTCCTGTTGAAAGGATATTAGGCTACACAGGCTTTCCTTATAAGGAACATGTTCCAAGTTGTTGATTAAAGTTGCCATCTTTCCCTGAACATTTTATAGTTCTACTGTACCCTCTGTGAGTTGGCAAATCCACAGTTTCACATGAAATTCAAAATGTGGACATTTATACCATGGCATTATGATGATCTAGAAGATTTTTATCTCCTATTTCTTTCCTACTACTTCCTATCACTTCAGTTGCTTTTTGATCACTACAGAGCACAGAGCTGTCATTTATTTTAACATCAAGGTCTTGTATTTTAGAGAGTAATGATCAGACCACAGTTCATTATTCTCTATATGTATTTAGTATTTTTTTTCTCTGTATTTTGGATTTCCTTTGCCATTTTATTGCATAGCCCCTCAATCTTGGATTTTACTTTTAAAAAAATTCTCATGAAAAAAAACCCTGCAAACTTCCCCTTCTCAAGTCTCACTTTTCCAGTTCATTTATGAAAATGTGTAGGGTTGCAGTGTCTTCACCCTCAGCAAGTTTCCTGAAGATACAAAACTGGAAAGAGTGGCTCATAAACTGGAGGGGTTTCCTGCCATTCATAAGGACCTCAAAAAGCTGGAGAAAGGGGCTGACAAGAACATTACGAAGTTCAACAAGGGGAAGTGGGAAGTCCAGCACCGCAGGAGGAAAAGCCCCAGCCACCAGGACATGCTGGGGAGTAACTGGCTGGAAAACAGGTTTGCAGAAACGCCTGGGGTCACCAAGTTGAACACGAGCCAGAAATGTGTCCTTGCAGCAAAGGCAGCAAACAGTGTCCTGGGCTATGTCAGGAGCCCCCTTGCCAGCAGGCTGAGGTAGGTGATCCTTCCCCTCTATCCAGCACCGGTGACAGCCACACTCATAGTAATAGTGTGTCCTTTTCTGTATTGTTAGTTTGAAATATTATTCTCTACTATAGATAGATATCATTACAATTAAAACAAGAACATTGGGAACAATTTCCATAATTAGTAAATATATTACACATTCCTGTAACAAGAAAATAGATCTCTGACTTTTTGAAAATGTAAAATTAGCCACTGCCACTCTGTGGCAGTTTTGTACTCCATTAATAACCCTTTTCTTGCTTTTTTTTTTAATTAAAGTATAGTTTACCAATTTATGGATATAATTTTCTTTTATTCTGCATGTGAATTTGTCTCATTAGTTTTTAATCTAGATTTTTATTTTAATGCAGTTTTTCATTGTCTTTTTCCTAATGATTATCTTGTTAAATTTTGACAGCAACATGAACATTTGATCACGACTAATGTCATGATCCTGCTTACACCCATAGATATAGTCAATATTAGAAAGTATCGTAACTTCACTTAAAGTCATACTATATTTGGTCCTGCCTACAAACAACTGCTGGAAAAAATAATTACAATTAGTATTTTATCTGATTTTAGACAAGTATTTTAGCATTGACTATTGCAAAGATAGAGCCACTGCAAATCTGATAACATTCTTCCTTAGCTTACTTCCAGATATGGTATCAGTCTGCTTCATGATTTGAAAGTATGTTGGCAATATGGCTCATATAAAGATAACATTAACTAAAAAGATATCAGTATATAAGGAAAAAAAATCTGGATCTAAAAGCACAGAATTTTTTATAACATTTTCTTTATCATAAGGTACTGCAACACTAAAAAAATGCTCCAGTTAAAGGATGAAATTAGTATCTATCGCAAAGTAATAGATTGCAAGAAGGAATTTAGTTAAAACAACTAAATATGAGTGGTGTCCCTCAGGGATCGGTTTTGGGATTGGTCTTGTTCAACATCTTTGTCGCTGACATGGACAGTGGGATTGAGTGCGCCCTCAGCAAGTTTGCCAATGACACCAAGTGTGGTTCGGTTGATACCCTGGAGGGAAGGAATGCCATCCAGAGGGACCTCGACATGCTTGTGAGGTGGGCTGATGCCAACCTTATGAAGTTTAACCATGGCAAGTGCAAGGTCCTACACCAGGGTCGGAGCAATCCCAGGCACAGCTACAGGTTGGGCAGAGAAGAGATTCAGAGCAGCCCTGTGGAGAAGGACTTGGGGATGTTGGTTGAGGAGAAAATGAACATGAGCCAGCAGTGTGTGCTTGCAGCCCAGAACGCCAACCGTATCTTGGGCTGCATCAAAAGGAGCGTGACCAGCAGGTCAAAGGAGGTGATCCTGCCCCTCTACTCTGCTCTTGTGAGATCTCACTTGGAGTATTGTGTGCAGTTCTGGTGTCCTCAAGATAAAAAGGACATGGAACTGTTGGAACAAGTCCAGAGGAGAGCCATGAGGATGATCAGGGGACTGGAGCACCTCCCGTATGAAGACAGCCAGAGAAAAGTGGGGCTGTTGAGCCTGGAGAAGAGAAGGCTGCGTGGAGACCTCATAGCAGCCTTCCAGTATCTGAAGGGGGCCTATAAGGATGCTGGGGAGGGACTCTTCATGAGGGACTGTAGTGATAGGACAAGGGGTAACAGGTTCAAACTTAAACAGGGGAAGTTTACATTGGATATAAGGAAAAATTCTTTACTGTAAGGGTGGTGAGGCACTGGAATGGGCTGCCCAAAGAAGTTGTGCATGCTCCACCCCCCGCAGTGTTCAAGGCCAGGCTCGATGAAGCCTTGGGTGGCATGGTTTAGTGTGATGTGTCCCTGCCCATGGCAGGGGGGTTGTAACTAGATGATCTTAAGGTCCTTTCCAACCCTAACTATTCTGTGATTCTATGATAATGATTGTAAGGAGGAAGCAACTCTGTGTCCTTTAACCACATCAAGCATAGTATGTAAACAGGTAAGAGAATTATTGTGGAAGCACAACAGAAAAGCTGAAAAAGCAAAACCAGAAAAATAAAAATGGGTGAATAATTAAGATGGACAAGATGTGAATAAAGGGCTTAAAATGCTCTAAGGTGCAGAAACTGAATTCATTACAGAATCATAGATGTCAACTGTGTGAAAATAACACAATATTGTGAAACAGTAGACAAATGCCTACAACCACTTATACACCACAGCTGCTGGAGCAAAGAATGGACAAATACGTTAAAGAACATTAGGGGTGTGCAGGTACGACAGCAAGTTTTAGTCACATTTTCTTGATAACAACTTAAACATAAAAGTACTTGGAACCGAAAAAGTTACCAAACACCAAAACTTATACATGGGGAAAAAGGGAAGGCAATAGAGAGAAGTTGCTTATCCTGACATAAATTGAACAAAAAGAACATACTTTTTGATAGCTATTGTATTTTATCATTTTTAAACTTTAACAGAGAATAATCTGAAACAAAGGAAGATGTACTCAATATACTGGACTTATTTTTACAGCACTGTGTTTTCTAAAGTTTTTGCCCTCCCTGCTAATCTTGCAAATAAAATGTGTAACACAGGACTGCTCAAATGTACCTTTAATAATAATAAAACCCAAATACCTAAAACAGCAGCATATTCTATTACTGGCCATTGATACCTGAATATCAGAGTCCATCACTACGCACTGCACCAGCTGTTCAGCTTCTGCATTTATCCTGACCTTCTAGGATAAACATGGCCTCTAGGCAATACCCCAGTAACTTCTGTGGACCTGTTTGGGTCTATGGTTTCTACAGAGAAAGCTGAGCTAGGACATCAAGGTGCTAAGGATATTGAATGGAGCGTTTAGTTTGAACTGGCTCCTTTAAAACACACAAAATTTCCAAATAATTACACCTCTAATCTTTCTAGTTACAAATTCAGAACACTTTCAAAATCTGAACTGTATATATGTATGATCAGTAAATATTGCTTACTGTGTTCAAGAAATTGCATTGGCTAGAATTCCTTCACCTCAGAACTCCAGCTTTTTAGGGTAGAGATGAGTGGTAGGATTTTCTTTTTTCTGATCCACAAACAATTCTAACATACTGTTTACTTTTTTGTTTCATTGAAAAGGAGGGAAAAAATATGACATTCCTATGGGACAGGCAAATGTACTAGCTAGCTCATTTGCCCAGTCTCCAAGCAAGCAGTAAATCACACACATGGTGTTTAACTCTTAGTGCCTAAGTGTTTCTAGACCTCACCACCAGAGTTCTGTACATTAAGATCTACTTCAAGTGAGGGAAATGGGAAATGCTAGAAATTGAATTGTTAGGAAGAGATGAGTCTGTCAACAAGACCAGACTCTTCGGAAGTCCACTTAATGACAATTTCTGTAGACAACTTAAGTTTCCTATGCTAAGATCACTGATCTATATGCAGGGAAATTCTAACAAACTCCAATATAAGTTGCTTTAATTAATGCAAAAAATCATCTGAACTCTGTCTTATTTCCTCAGAAGTATTCATGCAGCTGTAACAAACATGAGCAGACTTTCATTATGGAACTTCAAAGGGAACAGCACAGGGCTTCAAAGTCCTTTGGATTTATTTCTTCTAATATGATGTCCACTTGCATCATCATCTAAACGGTGTTTCATGGTACAATTAAGGACTAACTACTTCTTCAGTGATAATAATGCATCAAGAGTTTATACTGGTCATAAGCTTGGTCTATAAGTCTTGTAAAATAAACCCATTGAATATTCACCAACAACATCTGTTTAGTATTCCTAACTCAAGTACAAAAAAGGATTAAAAAAAAAAAAAGAAAACAAAAAGAAAACAAACCTTAATCCTTTGGAATTTATAGCAGTTTGCCATACCGTAATTGTTTGAAAAGCACAAGAACAGGAAACTGCTTAATGAATAAACAAATACTGATCATCCATACACAGTCTAATGACAGTTTCTTAACTTACAGAAATAAAGGAGAAAACAGACTACACATACTGAGGGAATACATTACACTAAGAGGGTTACTCAAAACCAACTTCCTGTTCTTCGGAATGGGTGTTTTAATCACTGAGGAGTTGGCACATAATTTCAGAATGTCTTCTGGAAGCTTGCATTC
The DNA here is from genome assembly GCF_034315485.1 of Pezoporus occidentalis. Classification (NCBI taxonomy): domain Eukaryota; kingdom Metazoa; phylum Chordata; class Aves; order Psittaciformes; family Psittacidae; genus Pezoporus; species Pezoporus occidentalis. Next base: position 5,144,191 of record NW_026913964.1, on the reverse strand, counting down.
AAATATTTATTTTAGAAAAAAGGCAGATGGAAATTCCTGAGTACTTTCTGTACATTATGGATTACGTAAACTCGTACGTATCAAAAAAGCAGCATACTTATAAAAAGTACACAGGTTCACCACCTTCATGACATCAAAATAAAACTAGTCAAGTCTTCAACTAAAATATCACAAAACCCACTTTCTATCTCCACTGTCACAGAAGGACCCTACAGAAGATGTCAGTTTCTTTCTTTTCCACATACATGGAAAAATACAAATGCTTTGAAACATGCCTTATTCAGTTATGTTAGTTACTTCAGCAAGCAAGTACAGAAGACAACTCATTGTAGAGAAAGAGAGAAATACTACCAGAAAATCCTCTTTTAAAATGAACCAAGTTCCAACTCAGCTTCAGTTAGTTATCACTCATTCAATAATAATTTGATAGTTTGAAAGACCTACTTCAAAGGAGTTTCCAAGTCATGAGAGTTTTGTTCAAAATAAGTTCCTTAAGCTTCATTTGAAATCCAACAATGGCTAGGGCTCTGTATGTCCTACTCTTGGTGGGATACAAAACTGAGCAAGAAAATGCAGAAAGACACAGTAGGTGCTATATCTGAAATAAACTTCCATGAGTCAGGTTAACATTGTTCATCTCCTTTCTTAAAGCACAGTTACATCTTCCTTCAAAAGACATCTCTACAGATTCATTGCTAATGATGTTATCAGTTAGTATCTAACTAACCCTCAAACAATTATAGAGATTTTATTGTATTTTGGGATTTCCATGGGATTTTATTGTATTTTGTTGGCAGTATTAAATGTGCTCTTCTTTTGAATAAAAACCAGTGTATATCCAAATACAAGGTTATGTCCAGTAATAAGGTTATGGAAAAGTAAAATCTATCATCCACCAAACTGGCTAGTACTAAACTAGCAAACAGGGCAAATTTAGTTCTTGTAAAAAAACTTCAGCTGGCATTTTTGATGAGCAATATTCATTCAAAGCGGTAAAAGTATGCTACTACAATATTTCTCATTACTTATTAATTCATTTCACCTTGTCTTTTTGCTTAAATTCAACTGTTACCACTGTTTTATATAAGATACATCTCACAATGGAGTACCATAGCCCACCAACTCAGAAAGCATTTTTCCAGCTCGATTTTCGCTACATCTCCAGTCTTTAATTCAAAGATTTTTAGAGTAAGCACTGCTAGACTATAACAAGCCCAATTATTACACAGATTATCTCTCAAATGGGTTTATATTTACCTCGAGTTTGCCCACAGACAAGATAAAACGCAAAAGAATTAAAAAAAAACAAAAAAAAAAAAAAAGAGAAGGTAATACACCAGTTCTCAATGGTGATGCTCCGATCGGACTTCAAATCTTAACTTCGTAAAATTTCACACTCAGCACTGCGCGATGGATCTGAAGTCAACGAAATCAACTTAAATTCCACTCACTTTAATGGGATGGTGGCCACTGAAAATGAAGTAATGTAAGCTAGAGTTCTGAAAATAGTTCCTCATCTATCTTACAGAACTTCTGTAGCCTTTATCAAATGTTTAGTCCCAAACAGTGGTAGGTACTGCGGACTTCACCTTGATCATTTTTACTCCATCAAGGAAAGGTAAATATTGCCTTCACAGTAACAAAAGAGACCAAAGACTAGACACAGACGGACAACATTACACTGTTCCACCCACCTGGTGGTCCCTCCTTGTAATGCTTGAGGAGAGCTAGAGACAAAAGCATAAGTAAGACCGTATTTAAGCTTCATACCGTGAATTTCTATTTTTACACTCATTAAATACATATTCTAGCAGGGAGTCTGGCAGAAGACGCAAGATAGGGGTGGAAAACTTTCAAGAATGCCTAGTTTTGCTTTTTAAGTTGTTTCTAAAACACAAACACACACACAAAAAAATAGACTGTGCAGTAACAGTGACTAATGTATGACATATGGTACCGGGTGGTAGCAATAAAGCATATCAAATACTACTAGTGATTAGTGAAGTCTGAAGCATGCATGCTTCACTGTTTTGCAAAGAAAATACACACTATAATATGCCTGCTTTTCCTTAATACATAGAAAACTAAGCATGAAGTAACATTGGGATGTTTTGGACATCCTGTGCTTAGCATATGTCAATTGTATATTTACACGGAAATTATCTGAATAGAGAGCAGAAATAATGTTTACAAATATAGACAATATATGCTCATGTAAATCTTTGTCATGACACTGAGCAAGCTATACTGCTCATCACTGTTTCTAAAAGAACAGGTACAAGGATTCACTCTTAAATCTGCTGACCTGAAAATTTAACCTCCCAACTTTGAGAATAATGGGAATAGTGGGTGACAATGTTTTGAATGGCAATTTTCCAAAACTGTTTCAAAATGCAAGTATACACTTTCAAATATTTTTCAGTATTATTGTGTCAAAACTGCGGTGCAAAAAATACCTTTTCTTCTTTCAAAATAAAACATCTTACTCACTGGAATAATTTTAAATAAAATTTCATATGAAAACCTTCCACACAGAAATCTGCGTAACCCATATTTCAAATAAATTAATTGTTCCTCAAACTTTACACAAGCAGTTCAGGAACGAACCTTCTCTGCCATGATCTCAAAACTTCAAGCCGAAAGTAAAAGCTCCGAAGACAAATTACCCATATAGCCACTTCTTGTCAGTGCATTCTTTTTTGTAAAAAGTCTTGCACATTCATCTCAGTGTGTGGAAACATGCAAAATAATATTAACACAGTTTAGAAGTAATGAGAGAACAAAAGCTGGGAAACCCGAGTACAACCTACCTCTCTTGAGATGTACCACACCCTGTAGCACAAAGGAAATCATTAGCTGATTCATTAAACTTCGGAACAGTGAGGGTTTCTTAATTTCTTCTCCCTCCTTGGCAGCCCTTGGAGCCATCGTTTTCAGCATTCCCGTTTACAACAGCCTGTTTCCTCCCCCATTCTTTCCCCATGTAGTTTTCCCCTTCAGCCACCAGGTGTCAGAAGGGAATCTACACACCGCAGCTACACCTTTTCCATTATTTATACATTGGTTTTTACAGGCGCATTGATGAGATCTTACGGCCTTTTTCAGGCTAGAGTACTAAAAAGCAGTAAATTTTCAGACTTTTCATCCAATAAGCACAGTCATGAGCAATTTTCAAAACACGGCATTTGTTCAGTTTTGGAAGGGTGTTTATAATGCGTGATTTTACACAGAAGTTACACTGGGAGAAATACAAACATTTATTTGAAAAGCTACATGAATGCAACATTTTAAGACAAATTGTGGCTTACACTTTTTTTTTTAGAAGATGATTGGTCAGTAGCAGCACAAAGCTTATGAAAAACTGACTTCCTTCAACTTTCTGAATGCCAATTTGAACAAATTTTGCATTTAATTTTAGGTTTAGGAAATCAAAAGTGATTTGTGATTGAAGAAATTCTTAGAATTAACCATTTTTTTTAGGGATAGGGGATTAGCTAAAACAATACTGAATGCACTTTCGACCCGTTATCTAAATCCTTCTCACCCCATTCCATCTACTATCTGTCCTCCTTTCTTTACTTCCCAGCTCCATAACTCAACACATGTAAGGATGTCAATCTTCCATACTAGGAAATGAGCAGACATCCTTCACTTCAACTTATTTAGTTAGTTATTTATTTAGACTTTTAAGGGAAGGAAGAACCTCTCACACTTAAAACTGCAATTATTTTCAGCACCTTAAAGATTGTGGTACAGTACAAACATGGAAGATGTGAGGAATGGAGACACACGGAAGATGTGAGGAACGGAAACACATGGAGAATAAACACACCTAAACAAGACAGTATTCTGTCTAAATTGTGTCCAGATATTCAGATAATAGAGAAGATTACAAAAGTTAACTTACTATAGAAAATTAAGTAATTTTACAACACTCATTGAATTCCCTGAGAGCAACCAACAGAATGATGCCCACAGAAAAGCAGCTTCCAGAAGGAAAAAACAGCAACCCCTTAATTCTCCGTTATGGAAATGAAGAAAATAGTTCTTACTCTTTCTGACTGCAAAGCAGCATAAAGCACTATTCAGAAGCAGTCACCTGAGTAACCTACCTACTTGACCGTTCCTCTCCTGTGAGAGGTTACAGCTACAGTTCATTTACCTGATAGGGGAAATAAATAGTTTCACTTTTCATTTTCACCCTCCCAGAAAAGCAGTGTTAGAGATGCAGCTGCTGGGGACATACAAGATGATTTCTTCCTCAATAAATATCCTACTTTGTCTTTACAAAACCAATCTATTCTAGGACGATATTCACTAACGCAATATGGCAAACAAAAAACACCTTACCAGCAAACACAAGGAACAAATTTATTGAAGAATTTCTTTGACGAGTTCTAGACTCTAGCTACTTCATCTAGCACAAATATAAAATACAAAGCACTTATTCTAGATCTATAACACCTTCACAATTGCTGTATACTATATATAGTAGGCATACATTGAGAATGCATGCCTACTACACGTGCATTATATTTATTCAAATATGGGTGGGTATGTGGGTGAATGTAGGCATACTACACATCCACACACATAGGCACATCACTTAACATATTCTCATCAATTCTCAAGTTTAGAGCTGTTGACAAACTTAGCACATGGATATATACAAAACTAGGAGCTGGGCTTTTTACACGTAAGAGAATATATGTCTGTGCCATAGCAGAGGGTGTAAACTTGGCAGGAATGGTATTGAAGTCAACTAAAAAGAAACCCAAAATGCATTTCTAAATCCAAGTACAAATATTCAGAAAGTGTCCAGGTATTCAGGCCCAGTGTTTCATATAGTCCAGCACCTACATCTCTCATGTTTAAATGCTGGGCCAGCCAGAACTTCAAATCACATGAAGAGTGAAACTGGAGAACACAAAAGTGAATTCAGTAAAACTCAGAGGCATTTCTGTTATACAAAGTGCCTCATATATTTTGAAATAGAAGAATGGAAATAAAATACAAAGTCGTCCTTCCTGTGCTGTACACAGTTGCTCTTTCACTGTGTTCCCATTATACAACAAGAGTCATTTCACAAAACCCTGTGACTGTTTTGGGCTTTGCCATGTTGCACTGGTAGGACCCTACACTTAAAAATAAAATCTACAATAAAAGAAACAATTCATAGAACTTGCCTTTATTATATTCAGATAATAGATTAATGTTCTCACTAGGAAAAATGGGGTTTAAAAATCAAGTTTCGACTTCGAGTGGACCAAAGCTGTTCTCTATGTTCTTAAGCATGGTATCTATAGCTATGTATGCATTCCAGATATGGCTTTGAATACTGTAAAACATGCCTTGGTCAGGCAGCTGCTGCAACAGATGCATCCAGACCCAAAAACAATAGGCATTGCAAAAATCACTACATTTCTATAGGTGGTATGCATAAGAGGAATAAAGGAGGGATTTTCATTGAAGAAGTGGAGCATAACTCTTCTGCCTCATCATATGATATCATTCTCAGTGTATAGGAGGCCATGAACATTTTACCACTTGGCCGTAGGCACAGTTCCCATACTATAAGTGTGATTTTTTGCAGATTGAAGTTTAGGAAGTCAGTATTCTTTTCAATTCTGCATTTCTATCTAGTGCTAATAGCCGATGAACATAAAAAAGGAATTTGGCTTGAAAAATAGGTCAGGACTCTTATCCTAATTTTACAGATGGGTAAACTGAAGCTTAGAAAAGTCTCACAACTTTCCTGAAGTCATTCCAGGAAGCAGCAAAAGGGCTGGAAATGGAATACAAGCATCTTAACCACAAATCTTCAGCATTAACAGGGGCCTACCTTTTTGTTCCTGTCTCAGGAGGCACAGTGTGAATGACTGTATCAGCTGAGGTGGGGAGAGAAAAGGAAGATTCTGTTGCATGCTTGGCTTTGAAGTTTTCTGGTAATATTTGCAAAGTAAATCTTAAGAGACAGAGCTACAAGATACCCAGAAAAGCATCTGCTGCATTGATCAGCATATGCACAACCCATTTGTCTGAGACTACAGGGATTTCCAAGCAGCACTATGACCAGTACCTTCCGTATCCATAAAATTACAGCTTTCATTGGCATAAGTAAGGGGACAAAATGTTGCTGTTACTCTAGAGGAATATGATATGGCTAAAACAATCTTGTAATAAAAACTCAGCTTCTCAATAACTAGGGTATTTGTCAAATATGAAATGCTAATATAACATGGCCAAATACACCTGTCATGCTGCACAATAAATTCAGTAAAATATAGTAAAACAATTTAGAAACCCTTTATGCAGTCTACCTGCACTCTGAAGTTACATGCAACTGGTCAGTGACCATTAAACCAGAAAAACACTACCTTCAACTGATGCATAATATCCTGCTTACTGTAGTCCTGCTTTATCTAATTCATGGCAATAAAATCTGTAATAGAATCCCAGAACTAAACCCCAAATACCACACTGAAATCAAATAAACTGAAAGTACTAGAAAAAGTCAAGTTTTTATTTTAAACTGAAATCAACTGTTAGCAGCCACTGTTACAACAACTTCCTTCAGAACACTAACAACATCAGCATTATGCCTTTTTTAGAGACAAATTGTTCAAGGCTAAAAAGGACGCTTATGTTAAAGAAAGATAAGAAATCATGTTCTTATCTCTCATCATTTTGTTCAGACCATTATGCCTCTCTCTCTCACATAAGCTGGTTATTCTCTGCATTTACAGCATGAGCATAAAGTGACTTCGTAATGGGAACCAAGAGCGTAAGGGACTTGGTAATAAAACTCTGCCATTAATTTGTATTTAAGTCACCACTTACTTAGACACATTTTTTTAACAAAAGCTTTCTCAGTCACCTCCTGATTTTATTTACCCTGAAATGTGCTTACAGCATCAGAGACTGCTGTCACAGAAATTACAGCAGCATTACCTCACTGCAGATTTAAGGATGATGAATAGACAGACTGTGAGAGAACAGGGGTTTTTAGTATTAAATACAGACATTTGAATTAACAGGAGAACATGTAATGGAAAAAAAAAAGCACTAAATAGATTAATGTTTCAACTTGATTTTTTTAAAATTGCGTTTTCTCCAGCAGGAATGTCAAATACTTCTGTCATCACTTTAAGTTTCTCTTTTGCTTAAGCAAAAGACTAAACTGTCTCCGTTTTGTATAAGAAACTATGTTAATTCTAATGGCTAAAGTGCAATTTTAACAGGAATCACAGGATCTGTATATCTATACCACCTTAATATGGAGATTGTTCTTCAAACACAAATAGTTTTATGAACAGCAGAACTCATGTCTAAAGTCCTCGTCTTGGATGTGAGAGGTGGCGAGTGCTGACATACACAGATGCAGCAGCTGAGATGTTCATTATGTGTGGATTCTACGTGATCTACTGTCACAGTTGAGTTCACTCAGTATAGACATGGATTTGTCCCCTCTGCCTGGCTAGATACTCTTACCATACCTAATGGCTGACACATCTACCCTTGTATCAGATTTAATGATTTAAAAATGGGAGAAATTGCTCTAAGAATTATGGAAGAAAAAGAAACTTTTAATGAAGGCAGAACTTTAGGACCAGAGAAATATGCACAGAAATGTCTCTGACTGCTTGGTAGTTTCCCATGGAATAAACCTATAACTATAAATTAAAATACTTTTCTTCTAGTCTTCCAGGATATAAACAGTGTAAAGCACTACAGACTTTCTGGACTTCATCTATTTTAGACTGACACACTTCAAAGAAGTTCCAGTTTCTCTAGAGAACCGTGCAAGCAGCTTGTGCTAATTACAGAGAGCCAGTTGACAATGCAGTCAGTTGCTTTATGGAAACAGAGGAATTAAAGGATTAAGAAAACATAAAATATGCCAAAATATAGTAATATCATCCTTTTAATTCAAAATTTACAACTCAAGATTTGGGTCTTGGGGTAGACAATACTGTGACTACACAAGACGGTATCAAAGGCATGAAAAAAACATATTGCAGAGTTATATTTGTTCACTAACTCCTTTCACTTCTAATATTCCTAACAGGCCTAGTCAGCTTGACACATGTGTTCCTTGTTAGGTCCATTTGCTTTTCAGCTGGTTTCCCACACAACAAGCCAGACTACAAGCTTCAGGAGGGAGTTAGCTACTCCTCCAAGCTGCTATGAGTCACTGTGATGTCTGCTGCATAGGCCAAATTAAGCCTGAATTTCTTGCTTCCATCAGGCAACAAGAACAATGAGGAAAAACATGGCAAGGAAGCAAGAAGAGATCAAAAAGCCAGGAATCCTCTCCCTCAGTGTCCCTACCTTCCTGTCAGAGCTGCCGTAATGCATGGAAGGAATGAATGTGGATGAAGGAAGTAAATCAAAGACTTGGTGCAGAACTGTAAGAAAGATTACAGCAATCCAACTTTCAAATTTTCAGTGTTACTCAAAACACTGATTTCTCATGGCAAATAAAAAAAAGTCTATGCAACCTCATAAAATAAGTACATATTCTTGTACTCTTAAGTGCAAAGACTTATGTCCATAGATTTATCCTTGAGTATGACCGCACTTGTGACAGATGCATTTTGTTTAAACTTCAAATAAAGCTGTGCTAAATGAATACTTACCTAATAATTCAGCCTACTGTTGTTGTTTGTATAGATTCCTATTGTTTTGGTAGATAAAGCTCTTAATCACAGAAATTAAAACACTAACATAAATCATAGACTGAAAGGTAAAAAAAGTCACTTCAGCATTTCTTATGTTACTGGTAATCATCTGTTCAGGAACATAAGTGGAGGAAGACTGGAATCACAAATATTCCTGCCAAACACAATTTTTGGGCTCTATTCCGAAATCAAGATTTTTTTTAGTTGACCTTAGCTGTCAGGACAAGACACTGGGGTAAGAAACAGAGTTTCATGTTGAGATTGCTTGAGACTAGTCAGTTTAAATGTGATCATTAATCTGCTTTGTATCATATTTTAAGAAGTCCACTATGAAGCACTGGTGGCTGGGCGGGAATTTTGGATAGAAAGGCTAATGAGAGCAAATGCCCGTATACACATGCACTTTGAAGGTACCAACCACTGCCAGAGAAAAGATAGTGAGTTTAGAAGTAATGCCATATTGCCACTTTAATATTCTTTAAAAGAAAAAACACAAAACCTGTCCATCCTCCCCCAGCAATAAGACCAATACTGAATAGGAACTCCTGTTTTTTTAGTGTCAGCACTACTCATGAGCAGTACCTTGCTTCACTTGCAGAAGACTACAGAAATTAATTCCTTAGCATAGTGCTTTAAAACAGTCACCCTTTCACTCAGAAAACCAGAACGTAACCGATCCATCATACGCAACTTACAACTGATTGCAGTGTCCTTGCTGCCACAACTGCTTTCTGGGCATCCATGACAAACATAAACCTGCTAACGACTGAGTACACCTATAGCTCCACTGCACTCCTAACATATGTTGCAAATACGGCCTTTCCCAATTTCCTTTAAAAGCTCCGCTTCTGTCTCATCTTAGCTGAATCATCAGCAGTTTGTTTTGATTCAAATGCCTCTCTCTGCCAGACACTGCAGTGACTAATGAACTGCAGAATCTGGTCTGTATAAAAAATTGACTTAGCAAACTAACCATTAGCATGTTGATGACACTGCCACCCAAAATATCACAGTAACAAAAGAGCAACAATTTACATGGGCTTTAAGCCAGTCTGCCCTTCCTATTCAAATTTCAGGAAAACATGACCTAATTTCTCTACAAGTAGTAGAATCTGCAGCTTTTGTTAATTCTGTTCCCCTTCCTTTTTTTGTTTCATCATTATGTTTTTGCCACAGATGATTACAGTCATTAGCAGAAAAAATATTTATTTGGGTAAAATTAAATATGGCAAGTCTATAACAAGAATCTAAGAGTAACAGAAAGAGCCTGTAGCACTCTCTGTAAACAGCTGCATCCCTGTCCTGGTCATCTAGTGACAGACTCCCAGACACCATAAATTCAATCCTGTGTATATGCTGTTCCTCTCAAAACTGAAGTTTATGAACCTTCCAGCAACTTTTATACTTCCAATATTATGCCCCCTTTACAAAAAAAAGGAAGATTGAGGCAGAGAAAACTGAGGAAAGAGGGAGAAAGAAGTAATACAGTAAATAATACAAAGCAGTAGATACATTACTCCTTTTTGTTCCTTCTCGTATGCAAGGCCAAATGGATATCTACTGGAGCTGGAAAGAACCATACAGTATTACCCTGTACAATTTCTCACAGCAAGGTAGTATAAAAGCTTGGGATTTAATTCCACTTAATCCCTTCTAGGTGGTTATTTTCCAAGATCTCCATGTATATGAAGAACAGATGGTCTATGGCCTTTCCTTTTGATACTTCAGACAATTCCAGAATTTCTGACTGATTTGAGTAACAAGGCCTCCTGTTTATATTTAAAAATACACATTTGAAACAGAGTTGCAGTAGCTACAATAATGTTTTTGTTTCCCTTGTATGTATGTCATGTCAATATTTACCTACAACACATGCAAAAAAATAAGAAATATTTTTTTGTGGAAAGCATATCTGGTAACTCGTTAGCATTGCACTTTGGACACACTCTCTCATACATTTGTATAGGACAACATACATAGCTAGTTATAAAAGTCACCTGAGCAGATATAAGTATTCCTCTGTTTACACACAAGTTGCAAAAATCTGTATCCATTACCTTTATTCTGGACAGTACCTGAAAAAAAAAACTGCAGCCAGACTACATTCCAGCAGGTCACTGCCCCTCACATTCTAAGGCAGTCAGGTTTCCACTCGTTCATTATTCTGTCACTCAATTGAACAGAACCCCGTTAAAAATTGATAATCTAATCCATCAGAAACCCACTTCTTTCCTCATAAATTTCTACAGGCAAGCATTTAGGTTTCAATGCAGACTTCACTGCTTACTTTTAAAAATCAGATGCTTAACAAGCAACAGCAAACAACACATCTAAAACAAAGTCTTGTTATTCCAGATAATACTATGACTTATTACCATCTCCGTATTAAACAAGATTAAAAATACCAGAAACTAATTTCTGCAAATGCTTCACCTCTGTTTTACCTGCTTCTGTGTACTTTAATCCTACTTTTACTTCTTCATGCTTTGCTTTTGGTGGTGGCCAGACAGTCTGGAGTCTCCCTGGAGTCTTGTCATCTTGCTCTGAGGGACTCAGGTCAGGCTGTTAAAATGATGCAAGAAAAAATTAAAGTCTGCAGTGTCAATTGATTCCACAACAGCAACCACCATGCTCAGCTCTAGATGTATGCTCCAGAATGCTCATCTGCCTCATTCTACCAATTGAAACAGTGCTCACTTGATTGGAAGGGGTACAAAGAAATCAGTGTAGAACCATAATTTGACAAGGAAAATAACATAATGCGTGTGACATACAGTAATACGCTGAAACTGTTCACATCAGTGTGGGAAGCTGTCTGTGTTTTGGTGAACCAGAGGTGGTCAAGAACACCAAGGAGTTTTACCTGTATCTTTTCTTCAGAGTGAAAGGACCCATCTGTGCTCCTCTTACATGTAAACATTAGTGCAATTCACCTAAGACACCATTTAACAATATAATTTTCTGGAAGCAGCTAGTTTATGAAATTCCTGCCCCACCTACAGCAGCTTGCTCAGTCCACATACCATGTAATACTGTCACATTAAAATGCTGTTGCAGCTGTTAATGGGACAGCACTGTCAACTGGAATGCTAAATTAACACTTTAAATGGGGAAAAAACAAACCCAAATCCAAACCACTAAACAAGCACTCTCATACAGGTCTAGGATTTGGGTTTTTTTTTCATCTATGGCATTTCTTGTAGCCTGATTTACAACATGCTGCTAAAAGCAACTGCACAGACACAACTGCAGTCACAGCAAAACCCGGTATGAAAGTGGCCCCAATGGCGCACACAAAGCAAGACCTTTCACTCTGGCTTTGCTCTGAGAAAATGTGCATTTACACTAGACCGGACATTAAGCAGACACTTATAAAAGCCACTCCTGCTGAATTCTGCACTTCCTCACTCACCCTGTATGAGGACAGCTTCCCAAAGAGGTTTGCTGTGAGCCTCGCAAATGCTTACTACAGCACAGCGCAAGGAATGGTGCAAGCAGGAAGAAGCAAGCCAGGAATGGGAAGAGCACATACAGACTGCAATTGCTGTACGAGCCACAGCCAATGAGTATCTCTTTTCTCCTCCCCATAGGTAATTTACTACAAACTAGTATTATCAGTCTACCCAGGTGTCACTGAAAATATTTTAAAAGTTTTTAATTTTACGTAAGAATAAAAATTTGAAAGAGAGTACAACCAACACAGCAAATTAACTTAAATAGCTTCTGGTGTAGGGCCCAATCCTGCAAATTTAATCATTAAGACAATTCCCCCCTTTAGCCATCCAGCACGATCTTTTCGACTGATTATACCTGCCAAAGATGTAGCTGTAAGAATTTCAGTTGAGGGAACCCCAACCCAAGGGTTACTCATTTAACTAAAGAGTTCAAATCACATTCAAAGTTATTTATCATTTTGGTTCTATGAAAACTTAGCAAAGGCTTGTTTTTTTTTTTAATTTCTTAAACATTTACTAACTAAATCTCCATATGCTTAACAATATTAACCTTACAAATGCTTACGTTACTCCATAACTTGAGCCATCTAACTGGAATCACAAAGTTATTTGCAGGTAAGGCTAAATGCTTATCAATATTTTCAAAGCCAGACACATGCATGCAAATAGGAAAAAAAAAAAACAACCTACTTTAAATTCTACATCTTGGACAAACTGAGTTGAAAATCATCCACAACTTCTTGTACAAGCTCTTACCACAGAATTATTCCTAACGGTAAAATGAAATACTACTTCTAAAAATAAAAACCTCAATGAAAAAAAAACAGAGTGAGATTGAGAAGCTATGAAATAATACTACAGTAGATATCTGCAGCACCAAACTGACATAAACCCATACTTACTATATGGACAACTGTTTTGTAGTGATCTTTCCTTAAAAATCGAAAACTGATTTTTTAAGCTGTCACTTCTAATTGAAAGGCTGTGACTACCATCAGCTTTTACTGAACTCTGCTACAACTGAAGATGATCAGGAATTTTGACAAATTAGCCCCAACATTTCTTCAGTTGGGAATCCAAAATTTGATACTGCCAAAAGAAGAGGACAAGTCTGACATTTTGACCTTCATTCCCCACCAATAATTTTTTTTAATCTATTTCCAGATCTTAGGAAGAAAAAGTAATTCAACCTACAGATTTGTCTGATGGTCCATCCCCAGGTTTCGATTTTGACCTTTCAAATACAGCTTTCAAGGACTCTTTTTCATTTCTCATTTTGCGTTTTATGGCTTCCAGCTCTGAAGTATCTGCAGTTGTTTCTTTTTTTGGAGGCCGTGTGAATAAAGCTTTAAAGACATCCAGTGCAGATTCAGCAGGGCTTGATTTTATTTCCTCAGAGGGAAATCGTGATTCTGTTTTGCTGGAGGCTTTGTTTTCTTGAGCTTCATCACTGTTCTCAGTCACCCCAGACCCTTCACCAGAATCCTCAGTTCTATCTTCATTCTTAGAGACATCTATGTTCAACAAGTGCGAGAGTTGTTCCAGGAAAGTAGGACTTGCTTTAAGTTCAGCTGATTTTTTTTTAGTGGCCAAACCTGATGTAATACTGGATTTCTTAACAGGCTGTCGTAATTTGAGCAGAGCTAAATCATTCTCCCTTGGTTTAATTTCTGTAACAGTTTCCCCATCCTCTGTGGTCAGTCCCTTTTTCCTCACACGTAGTCCACTAAAGAAAGCGGGCAGCTGGAAAGTCTTTTCAGCCAGTGCTGGTTTTTGGAGCAATGTATTATCAGCTAAAGGTCTTTGTTCTTCATCTGGAAGTTCTTGAGGGCATTCCCCTGTAGCAAGCAAGACACTGAACTGCTCATCCATTAACATTTTGTCTTTTCCACAGGAGTCATGCTCCAGAATACCATCCAGCTCTTTTGGGAGCTGCTCAGAAATTGGTGGGTGTAAGCCAATGTCATCTGTATCCACAGTGTCATCACTGTTGCTGTGTCCTTCTGATTCTGACTCTTCCTTATTTTGATTGTTGTTGCCCGAAGTCTCAGCAAACAAAGCAGCATTGTCTAGACCAGATTTGCTTGTACTGTTTTCACTGGTGTTTAGGTCCTTACTCTCCGTGTCCGATTCTGTATCGCTTATTGTCTGAACCAAAGTACCTTGTACAAGAATAGCATCCTTGTCATCATTGTCAGATTCAGACAAAGAAGTCTGTACAAACCTTAAATGGTGAAGAAGTAATTCATTTTGTTCAGCTAACTCCAGCTCCAGGTCCATGTGCCTACCAGACACTGGGTCAGCTTGGCCACTGGTACTATTCATGCCAGGCTGATTTTCTGAGTCGTCATTACAGTCATCATCATTCCTCTCATGCCAGGTGTTAGCATGAGTATTTATACTGGTGTGCAAAGGTTGAAATGCTTTAAGCACTGTTTCTTCTTTGGAAGCTGCAGATTCAAATTTAGTTGTAAATCCAAAAAGTGTTTTCGCTGAAAATGTAGTAAGAAGATCAGGTTCACTTTCTGCTATATTCTCCAGGTCTGAAAGATCAATACAGTCAGGCACTGCATTTTCTTCTTCCATGTTGCATGAAGTACAGAGTAAGTTTGCTTCTACTACTGCCACTAACTGCAAAACAAGTATTTACCGCACGCACTCAGGCAGCAGGCTGAACTCACTACAGGCACTGCAACAGACAGCGCTCCCCTGCCCTGCGAAGGCACCCAGCCTCCCCCAGGTCACCGGGCCCCTCCTTCCGCTTCCAGCTCTCCACCCGACCGCCGAAGGGGTCGTCGGGGCTCTCAACTCTACTTCAGGAGCAGCAAAAAAACCCACCGTAAAAAAGTTCTCAGCAGCGTCAGTAACTCGTTCCTTTACACAAAGGACTTTTTGTCACAGCAAATATGCCAACGCACTAATCTCGGCTGAAAATTCAACCAATGGTTACTGCTGGGACGCCTGCAATCCTACTGGCTGCACGCAGCTTCCTACGTGCTAAAAGCACAGAGCAGCTATATAAAGAAACCTCCCGGACGGAGCTGGGCACTACTTCCTTATCCCAGTACAGAAGCTGCGAGTGGTTTTCAGCAGAAAAGTCCTGATGAATTCTTTTGCGTAGTCTTTCCCCTTTAATAAAGATCTTCTTCTATAAATCCGTAACAACTCAAAAATGTCAAATGTAAACCTGAAGTAACAAATCCGAAGCTTCCAATGCCACCACCCGGAGTCTGTGCGGAGTCCCCAGCTCCTGTCTGGCCAGAGCGAACTCGCGTGAGTGCCCTTGAAGCCGAAGAAAGCAGGAAAAAAAAAAAGAGGCTCTCTTCCGATTTGCTGCAGGTTTCATCTGGAATGCAGATTTCAGCCTCCAGGGCCATGAACAAAAACCAACGAGACTGGTTTCATATTACTACTGTCCTAAGTCTGCACAGCTACTTCTGTGAACTGTACACAGGTACTTATCAAAGGCTTTTCCCGCCACACCCAGTGACTGGGAGCTCTTTGGGTGGGCAGGGTAAACAGCCAGCGCTCCCAGCGCCGAGTTAACTGTTTAGAAATCAGCCGGCTGTCCAGCCGCGCAGCACCAAGCGTGGGTTATTTCAAACCAGAGCACTCTCCGCTGACACACTTTTTGGTAACTTTCATGTAATTATATATATATTGCCACGGTAATGCTGCATGTGTGAGATTTGGTTTAGTTAATACTGGCAAAAACACTTAAAGGAAATCTTCAAGACTGTATAACTCAGTATTAACAGAAGCTGCCAGGGATAATACTTTTTTTTTTTTTCCTAAAACACCTACAAAGCAAGCACGAAATACTCTTAAACACCTTTGATATTCAGAAATTCAGTAACATTTAGGTAAGGTTCCCATCAAAAGTCTTCACTTTTGTTCCTTATTTTTGGAACTATAGACTGCAAATCTACAGGAATTGATACTCTTATATTCCCTGGCCTGTAAGAAGTTTGTTTAGTCAAATTTCCAGATTAGTACCTCAGAAATTCAAAGATACGATTCTTTTTTTTTCCCACAGAAGTCTGAGGGTCATTCTACGGTCAGCCGTTTAGCTGTGATGAGTAATCTTAAACAAGCAGCATGGGGAAAGCTGTCATTCACAGGGAAATCAGCTGCAGATCACAACACCGTGTCAGATTACTCAAAAACATTGAGAAGCTAAACATTAACAGACAAGCTACAAAACAAAGTATCCCAACACATTTAATTTTTGGTTTCATGTTTAAAAATGTACATTGTACAAAAAGTATGTATTTACCTTTTCAATATATTATAAAAGATCATAAGGTCAACCGCAAAAGTCAGCAGGAAGAAAGTTCCCCAAAAAACAGATTGTAACACTAAGGCCTTTGATGAAGCTTACAGGCACCTTTTCAATGACAGGCTTGCATGCATACCTACAGACAAAGGGCACTGGAATCATTCCCATCTTTATCTGTGATTTAACACAGAACAGTATCTTCTGCCATACTCCCTGCTCTGGACTTGCTTCTCCGCTGTGCTTAAACATCTGGTGACAAGGACAGAAATGACTGACAGGTCACAACTCCCCTTGTGTTCTAGGCTTAATATAGATAAACATCACAAAAGGAAGCCCTACTCAAAGAAAGAGACACCGTATCTTTATCACTCCCTGTACCAACCTACTCTTACAATCCCAGGGTTTGTAGAACAAATGGAAAGTAGCTACCTCAGCACTCATGATTTCCCTCTAAAACAGGAGTTCTTGAAGGCAAATCTATAGCATTTCCAAATTTAATTTTATAACAAATTACATATAGTGAGAGGACAGTGGGTAATGGGTTTAAACTGAACTAGACTAGATTTAGGTTAGATATAAGGAAGAAATTCTTTACTGTTGGGATGGGGAGACACTGGAACAGGTTGCCCAGAGAAGCTGTGGATGCCCCATCCCTGGAAGTGTTCAAGGCCAGGTTGGATGGGACTTTGAGCATCTTGCTTTAGTGGAAGGTGTCCCTGCCCATGCAGAGGGGTTGGAACTAGATAATCTTTAAGGTCCCTTCCAACCCAAGCTGTTCTGTGATATTCTGTGACAACTGGGGCAAAGTGACCCTACTGAACCAAAGTTTTCTACATTTAAGTTTACATCTACGTTCAACCATGGGATTAATTGTTCATTGTCCTTACACTTCATATAGTTATGCCTTGCTTATCTGCTTATGTACCTATTTGTTTGGGGGTTGGTTAACTTATGATGGCTAAACATTAAATCGTATTTTTCATGGATAGTTTCACTGCTCACTAACAAAAACTATATGTGAACAACTTCATGGTACGTTTTAAACTAAACATTCAGATTATGACAAATATTTATCTGTTTGTATTAATGACAACCCATACTTAGAATAAAACTTTACTGTAATAATCTAGAGTCATCAAGCTGTAACAGTTATATGAATATTGTACATAGGTTACTGAAAATAGTCACTATGTAACTATTTAAAATTTTAATATTACAGTACATATGAAAAGTTTAGTTTAAAAGTGACTTAAAACCAGGAAAGCCATACTTTATATCTAAACAACATCCCAACAAAACTTAAAAGACAATGATCAAATGAGCAGTGAAAAGAATGGTGCTTTGAGTGTCATGCCAAAGTTATGCAATGCGTTGAGATGCTAGAAAAAACAGAGATGAACACTGAATAACTGAACTCCAGAAGCAGAAATATAACTTATAAAGCCAGAGGTAATCTCATAAACCTGAAGAAAATGATACTGCTTTATATGTACTTTTGATAATAAACTTGAGAAAGCGAGAAGAAACTTTCAAGCTTTTTGAGCACTAGAATGAACAAGGAAACTTGGGTCTGTAACTGTCTCTGGAGAAATGATCAAAATCTGGAAGCTAGCTGATCTCTCAAATTCACCATGCAGCCCATAAACCCCCAACCTCAAATAATGGTTTTGTGAGGACTTATTTCTCACAGTCTGATGATCATCCCAGTGGACAGTGCCCTGATGAGGGACTAGATAACTGATTATGAAATACACATTGGTACTTACCCAGTAGAGTATTTCTGGGTAAAATACCTAGATCGATACATGCCCTTAATATTTTTACACAAGAAGGAGATCGTCATATTTTGATGTGTAAATGAGTCAGTTTGCTGGCAGAAGTGGTTTAATGCTGGGTGGATCTATCTCATAAGGGAAGTATCACTGAAGAGGTTGTAATACTGCATCTGAAGGAAGAAACAACTTCAAAATCTCTAGAAAAAATCAGTTATGATATTCATGTCACTTAATAAAACTGACAGCTCTCTGGTGCCTCAGAAAAGCCCCTAAAACCTGTCATAGCACCTTTCAGAGCAGTCAACTTGCTAATTATACAAAAGGACAATCATTCTTTACAGTTTAAAGCACATTTAATAATCCACACCCTTCCTGACCTACATTTTATCACAGACAGAAATCACACCTAGAGCTCACTCTTGTTCTGTTTCTGAGGTGTCTTAAGATCTCCCCTGAAGTAGGTTTTTAAACTATCTTTGAGAAAACACACAATAAGCCAGAATAAAGTAATCTAATTTCTATGACTGTCATACGACAGGACACAAGGCTTCCTGACCCCATATCTATTCAGATTGCCTTTTCAGATCTCTGTAATAGCAAACTAGAGAAACAAGAACAGGACCTGAAGACATTTTACAAGACATCCAAGTGGCTAAACATCTGTACTGTTTTTCAGCACAAAGAGCTTTAACCAAGAAAATGTGTATAATTTATTGAAAATAATAATAATAGAATCATAGAATGCACAAATTGTGTCAGGCTTCAGAAAAGCCACGTGCAGCTGCAGGCTGTGGTTGTGGTTGTGTGAAGCTCAGCTGACACAGTCCTGCCCTCTGCCCTGTCCCAGGCCCAACCCTTACTGGGCTGACTGATAATCTTAACATTTGCCTGCTGTCTTGTTTGTCTCTCCTGGTGCTTATCTGATTTTATACTTAGTATTTTAACTCCTTAAATGCTGTCAAATAGAAAAGGCAGAGAAGATGGAAGGAAATCTTTAAATCCTGGATTTTCATCATTATTCTCAGCCTTGTTACCTCACTGTGGACCGTTATGTGAGCAATTTTCCTGAGGTCTGAGGATCTGGATATCACCAACATAATCGTTTTAAATGCAAATAATTAAGTTTAGCCGTAGCAACAGAAACATAGATATGATAATTCTTATCAAAATTCAGCATTACATGATGTTAACAGAATGAGTGGGCACAAGACACACTTGGTGTAGGGAGCTGTAGAAATGTAATGTGGTTTTTATCATCTTCATCAAAATTCTACTTGACACTGAAATATGGACTACTTTAGAGAATTTGGAAGAAGATGATAATGGTTATATGTTTATAAAACTAGAAAGAACATTAAGAAAGCAAGCTAACTCTTATGAAGAAATGCATATTGTATCAATACATGTATGGAACAGTTAGCCTGTAAAACCTGTCACATCAAAACTCAGTGCTAATTCTGATACAGAATTTGTAGAAAGATGTGTTGACTGATCTCCTAGTTAAAACAAGTGGACATACAAATAACAAAGACAGGGAATAGAAGATCACTGTAAACTGTGTAAGTAAACTGAGTAAGATCTTTGTGCATTAAGGCACAAAGGCCGGCACTTAGTGTAACAAAGAATGGAGATGAATTTTTAATCTTTTCCCCTTGTGCTTTCCTTTTCTAGGTTGCTCTCTTTTCACCTTCTTTTAATTTCAACAGGCTTTTTGCTCCAAATCTACAGTATGATATAATAAAGATTAAACAAAAAACTGTATAAAATAAAATCCACAGTTATGTAAATTTGCCAATTTTTTTTTAATTACTACATATTAAGTTATATTAGCTGCAATTTCACATCTCATTTTTGTGCTTTTTTATCTGAGAAGAAATGTTGCATAAAGAATAGGGTGGAGCTGCATTTCTATTTTGTTTCATTATCTTCCATATCGCCATATCTTTTCTATGCTGGCTTGTGAATGAGAACACAGCATGCTCCAACTAAAATTTAAAATCCAACATAGGAATTTTTTTCAGACTTCTGATACAGATTGTGCACTTGAAATTCCTGTCGGAGCAGAGTTCATCCACTCTCTCACTCATTTATTTTATCTGCCTTCTCCCGACTACCAAAAACATAGAAACATCTTTACAATAACATTAGCAAACAGTAGTGTATCAATATGTGCACATATACAAATATATTATAAATTTCTGTAAGGACGATCCTAATCCATAGAAAGCATTCAGTAGGAAGCTTGGGGTTTCACATTGTCATTATTATGAATGTAACTGCTTTTTGATCAATCAGGTTAAACTTTTTCTTCCAACATCATCACATGGGTGGGTGTAGCACAACTGTGAGGAAATATATTAGTCCATTTCAGTTGCTATTTCCTGGAAACATCATCTTTGTTTCAGAGTTCCTCTTCAGACACAGACACATTTTTTGACCACAGTTGTCTTCTTGTCCAGTCTGAGGAGTGCACAGGGAAGACAACAACCTGGGAATTGACTGCCATCACCAGACCAACTCAGGCAACCTATTTTTGGCCATTATCTTTCTTATAGGCTGGTTGTAGCAGTGCTGCAGTCTAACGGATTCTGATGGCAGCACCGGCAGCAGCCTTCTCACTACCATTCTTTCGGCAGCTCCTCCTTCAACCTTTGTCACGCAACTAGACATGGACTCATCCTTAAGCAGAAAAATAGTCTACCAAATGCAAGGGCTCTGTGAGTAATTCAGCCCAGAGTTCAGCTCTGAAAGACTTTCAAGAGTCACAAGGAGTAAGCTGCAGGATAAAGTGTCCTAGTGGGTCATTAACAACCCATCAGCGCATACTGAGCACCCCTCTTTTTAGAAATGGAGGCTTTTGTTCTGCATCTTTTGGAAACACTGAAATAAGTATTCTTTCTTCAAGAAACTGAAGTCATTCCCTTTTTCACAATTTAATTAATTGGACAGAAAATATGGCTTTAAAAAACGTGAGCAAATGGAAACAAACTGCTTATTAAGCTTAGAAACCTCTTACTTTACTCAAATTATTGTTCTTAAATGGCTTTTAGCTTGAAAGTCCTTCTGCTCTATATAATGACTTTGTAAATGCAAAAGAAGTATCCTCACGGACTGGATTATTCCTGTTGTAGCATATATTTGTAGCAGTGATGACAACTACGTCACAGTACTTTTCAGTCCAGTAATTCGTTTTCATCTCAACATTTTATTACAAGGATAACCCCGTACCATCACTGTAATACAACAACATTCTAATGAATTATTTTCAGAAAGGAGGTTAGAAGAAATTAATTTTTTAACAAGCTCAAGAGAATAATGAGTAAAAGAATGCTACAAGAGTTTAAAATGTACTTCTAAGTCAATTCTGGTATTTCTACCAATAGATGTCACTGTTACACAAACTGCCTTATGTAGTCTGGTCTTTAAAGCATTTTCTTTCAGCCATTCCATCCTTTTTATGTTTCTTTCCTCTTCTACTACATTCTGTTCCTTTGCCCCTTCAGTTTGAAAATACTGCCAAACATGGCTATCTGTAGGCTAGTTACTGCTCATCCCTGGAGCATATGCATATCTCCAGCTAGATTAGTCCAGGTCATGTTGAGTAAATATCTTGCATTGTGATTGACTCGGGTTGCCATCAATTGTCTTATAACCCAGGAAGTTTAGAAACTTTTCCTATCAAATTCCTGGCCAGTCTGACTTAAGTTCTAATTCAACTGCTCCAAAACTCTGAGAAGCAATAGCATGGCTCCCAGCAGTCCTGGGCTCTGCACACACACAAGCATGTGCGCATGGTACATGCACTCACACATGCACACACACACATTGCTTGCCGATTTTAATCTTCCTGGTATCTGTTCTTATCCTTGGCATCTTTTAGTTGCTAGCATCTTCAATCCATTTCCAAGAAAACAACTAATTTAAAATAAACACCCATCACGATTTTAAAAACATCATATATCAATCTATTTGTATAATTTAAAAAAAAAATCTGTATGTATTGCTCTCAGGCTTAGCAGCACATAGGCATATGGATGCACAGACCATCTGGAAAACTGTATTTTATCCAAAACTTTGGAGTTTGTCAGATATTTTGGAACATGGTTTTAGACATACTATGAAAAAATGCATGCCAGAAATGTAATTGTATATAATAAATGCTTGTTGAAATCCCATATAGCATGAATAGTAACCTACTCACATTCAGTTCCAGGCTCAAATGCAGCATATTTCTATTGATCTTCTCTTTCTCACTGAAATGAGCAAATGGGTTTGAGAGCCCCACTGTGCAATCCAAACCCCAGGTATCTTCATCTCTGTTTGCCACATCCAAATTAGTCAGCCGTTCAGTGAGGTGATCCTTTAAAGCTGAATCTGCTGGAATGCAATGTGAGATGAAATGAAATAAAATGAAATAAAATAATAATAAAAATAAAATAATTGTATGCATCTGCAGATAATCCCTGCATATAGAAACTTCTGTATCTTTTTGAAATTCTGGTACACACAATCAACATACGCACTTAAAGTCCTGCTTATTTACAACAAAATATAATGGCATAAATGGGGTACATATTTTCACTGAGAAAAAAAATGGTTTTGTACTTAATATTTGTGGGACAGATCTAGCAAAAAAAGTGGGCTGCTTGTCTTTCCCTCATACACAGATACACATTGTGTGTAAGGTGCTTGAGATTTCATCTCCCCTGCCAAGGCACTCTTGCTTGTCCTCCTGAATGTGCCTGTGACACATTTATATTTCAGAGGTGGTTGTCAAGTATAAAACTAAGCTAAGGAAGCTCAACAAACTGTTTAGACAAACTTTGTAACACTGGCTAAAAAGAGTCTTAGCGGGGACTGCCCCAATCCACATTAGTCCATTACACCAGATGCATAAAAAGCAGTCTTTCAATCAAAAGTGGTATGTTAACACTTGATCCAGTAGCCTTAAACATAACATCAACCTAGCTGGGGGGTAGTTTAGCTACAAACAACCAGGTGTGAATTTAGTACAAGAGATAAGAGCAAAACCTGATAGCCAGCAATACACACCCCTACCTCATGCACTGCAACCACCCAGCACTCTCCCATTCACAGAATTGCTGGATTACTGGTCCCCCAAAGGAGTAGTAAGTCTTTTTCTCCACCATAGTTTCTATTTTAACAATGAGAAAACCAGTGAATGCCACTAAGTCAGTGTGTTCTCTGATGTGAAATGTCTGACATGCTATAGGGCATATACACCTCTTTTTATATTCTCTAGGATATATACACTCTTTCATATACACAGACTCATCAATCTTGGAACATTTTCATGGAAAATTTAGATGCTATCACAATTCCTCGCTGCTATATATGGTGGCTTAGCATTATACAAGCAATTGAACTTACAGTTTTGTAACTTATTTTTAATTTTTTGCATCTTCCCTAAATTTAAAAGACCATGGTAAAAAAAGAGGCACTAGGATCGAATCTGTAGGCCTGTTTGCTTAAATATAGGCTGATTTTCAAACTTTTTGAAAGCTTACAGCTCCAAATAATTTAGGTGCCATGCTGTATCACTAAGCAGAGTAAAATAAAACATTTGGCAAAATGGCCAGCAATCCAAAGTAAGATCAGGTATTACTGTGTGAATAAAATCATCTATTCACACAAAATCTCAGCATAAGATCCTATCAAAAGACAGCATTTTTGCAAAAAGTGTATTGTACATACTTTACACTTTTGGAAAGTGTGCTGTCCATAAAATATGAAACTGTATCAACATACTAAAACACAAAACAGTATAATTTAGGATGTGTTCAACTGCAGATGTGCCATCTTTAGTAAGATCACGTATCTACAGAGAACTTTGCTGACTGTCTGAATCATTGCTTTTCTTTATACTTTTACACATTTAACAAACTTTTTTTCTTGTTGGCCCTTATTTAATTATGAAAGTCATTCTGATATTTAGAAAACTTAGGTTCAGAAATACAAATTTGTTTTGATTTTGTAATTATCTATTCACTGGTTGCCCACCCCACACAGCATTACCTCTAGTACTTCAAAGCTTGACTACAGTTGCATTCTGCAATCAATTTCAATCAATTTAAATCAGTTTCAATCTCCTCCATTTCAAGATACCTGTTCTAGGTCAGCTACTGCTAAAGTGCTAAACTCCTATGTAGCAGTGAATTTTACCCATAATGTGGTTATTCTAATGATTTTCATTGATTCATAAGCGATGATACAGAGCTGTCGCAAGGGGAGGGGCCACATTCAGAACTCTTTCTTGCAGCAGCTGTTATTTCCCAAAATTAACCATGACATAGCTAAGAACAGTCAGCCTGCCAAATGCTTTCTGGGCTACTAAAAAAAAATTAGTACCTCCCTCAGCTGCAGAGATTCAGGTTTTGTCCAAATTTAATTTTTCTCACGACCATATTAATTTATGGCACTTTTGCTGTTGGCAGCAATTTGCTCCTATGTCTGTTACCAAACCTCTATTCACCTTCTATTCCAGTTGTTACTTAATGTTCTGTTTCCTGTGTTTACCCTGCAAGATGATGACCAAATTCTTCCCTGAACCATTTCCCACCTGTATGCACCATTATCATACAACCACTTCTTTGCTAAAGGACCTATCCACTTCAGCAGACAATGGAATAGGAAAGGATAACTTTAATCATCTATTTTATTTTAAGCAAGTTTTTATATACTTAGCCCTATTTTTCCCTTAAGTTCACCAGTCTGTCAGCTCCAATAGATGGATTTTACTGCTACTTACACTTATCCAGGAAACTTTTTTTTTTTTAATTGGCAACCCACTGCAAGGAAATTTAGATTGTTTATATAATTTCAGAGACTCCTGTTGAATTAGGTTTATTTTCTATATAAATTTACAGTTAATGTTTTAAATACAAGAGTGGTTGCTTAAAACAAAGATCCCATATTTAATGCATGTATATACAAACATGTTTATATCCATTCATTGATAGGCTAAATTTAGGAAGTTTTAAAATGCATATGCTTATCCTTTAGCCAACTTAACAGATTTGAGAAATTTTTTTCTCTATTTGTTTGTTTTCCTCTGGGAAAAAAGGGCTTCCAAGGGAGTCCAAGTGTCTTCCACGTTTTGCAATTTACACCAATTAGGTAGTGCCTCCTATGTACACTGAATGTAGAAAGAAGACTGCCTAAATACAGATTTGCTGCCACCTGTTGTCCCAAGGGAATGGAAGTCAGAGCAAAGTAAACGCAGGAAGACTGAGTACTGCATGCTTCTATGGCAATTTTTACCACACAGACTTCGTGAGTGTAAGTAAAGAACTTGTTTATCTTGTCCAATGTACAGATAAGACAAATGAGGTACTGAAACCTCAGGGATACAGGCACGGTCATATCATCAGACTGTGATAATAAATAGTATATCCAGGATCTCCTAAACCCTCCAGTCCTGTGCTGAACCTACATAATTAGAAGGTCATTACACCTGTCTTTTTTTTTGTACAAATGACACATTCTTGTCATAGAAAGTCTTTTAAACATGATTTCTTAAATTAGCAAACAGGCATATTAGATAACATGTAATAGATTTATTACGTCACCGTTGCGGAATCCACAGTTGCTATGGGACACGGTATGTTTTTGCTGGGCAGTGTCTGTCTCTAGAATGCTTCTTGGTACTTTCTGAGCTGTCTTGGGAAAGGTACTTGGGGAAAAAGAATCAGCTTCTCAAATTAAATTTTTTTTGTTTGTCCAGTCAATTAGGATGAGTCATAATATGCATAACCTGTGGGAACATTGTTTGCTTAACCACAACACACTTAAGTCTGAGACCAAAGTTTACACTGTGTTTTTCTAGCTTTTGGTTCCCAATCACTAGTCATTCTATATTATATTAATCTTTTAATTGCACTCCAAGATTTCTAGACTGCGTTGTTGTATCACACAGGATAAAAATATAATGGTTATTCTTTTTGTACTGTGATTTATATGTAATGTACAATTCTACTGCCTATTTGGTTAAATACTATAAGCACTTATATGTGAAGCATGAATAAAGCAAGCTTTAGACACTTGCATTCACTGCTTCTTGGAAGGAGTGAAAAGAAGGTAAATAAAACAAAATTTAAGTTTTTGTATACCTCTTGAGAACAAGTTTCAGAATGCCAAGTTTTGTGGACGTTTAAGATTTTGGGGGTCTTCAATTTTAGAAAGAAAAACAAACAAAACAAAATAACCAAGTAGATTTATACAGTAAATGGACCACAAAAGTACAACAGTCTAAGTGGCAAAATCACTTATTTAAAGGCACTGTTTTGACAGCAGATCTGAACATCAGAACTACATTTAGAGCACTTAAAATATTACTTACTGGAAGACAGTGATATTACCATAGGGATTTAGCTGTTCCAAGATCTTACATCAGCAAGTCCCAGCATGTTAAACAATCTTTGGTATAATTCCTTCCCCAAATACATTAGGCGTGAGTAATGTTACTGAAAGCATTGGTGGAATGTGAGGGTAACCTCAGCTGAAAAGTCAACGTATTTTTTAAAAAATATGGAAATCCAAAATACGCAGATCCCACCAAAACTAATTTTTTGCAGTGTGCGCCTCAAATGTTATGATCCAGCCTTCTTGCCTTTTTCTTTCTAAATCAGGAACCAAGTAGTAAATGCATCCTGACTTTTCATGTTTAAAATTTCTCTTTTCTTTTTGTTGCTACAGACACCAGTTTAATAAATCTCAATTTAAAAATAGCATTGGAAGTAGTCTCAGCAGTTTCAGATTATGCATATCCCCATGCACATGCCATATGTGGTATCTCAGATCTTTTAGCACGTAAAGAGATTCATTCTGTCTAAACATATAAATTCTGCACCAAATATTCCCATGTATGTAGCTGATGCAGAGGACAGTAAGATATTTTTTTTGGGGGAGTTAAACTCTCTTTTGAAGTTGAAAAAATAGGAATAACTTGGGAGAAAAATACGAAAAGCTGAAAGGGAATTAAAAAGTCTAGATGGCGACCTCCTCCTTCCCTTTTAATTTTCCAGATTTCCTTCACGGGAAGGAAGCAAATAGAAGAAGCCTGTTTGCTTCGCTAGAGACTCGAGAAGACTGAAGAAAAATCTTAGTATCAATACAGTCTTTGTATTGAATAGCATGTAAAGCAGTACATAGCTTTCTGCACAGAAAAGTGCACAAAGACTAATAAATGCTCTTAACATTAAGAAAATCTCTAGATAAGTGCAAGACTAGAGAAACTAGAAGAAGATGCTAAATACTGCCTTTGGGAATGAAGATACATGTGACTTCTGTCATCTTTCCTCCTATTTCCTATATTCTGTTTGATCTGTATTGGAGCATGTGGCGATTCACACTGTAAGCAGTTTAGCAAAATCCTGCTGAAGATTGCCTGTGTTTCTACAGTACATTTTGCATGATGACAAATCATGATTTTAAAAAAGCTGGGCCTGCTATTTGCTAGACTGCTTTAACAAAGAAGCCTGAATAGCACAGTACTGAGTACATTTTTTTTAAATCAAATCCCTGAAAGTGTTGAACAGAAGATCAAAGTTCTGGAGAGGCAAAACCTTGCAGTGGCAGTGGAGGACTGGGGTCCTTGTAATGCTCAGAGAACTAGAAGCTCCTGGAGTATCAATATCTAAATGAAAAATACATTGTCTTTTGGTTGTGTCCTGTTTCTCCCAGCAAAGACTAAATACAGTTTAGTTACTGCTAGTAACGAACAAAAATGTTGAGAAATCTATTATCAACTAAGACCTCTGTCTCAAGCTAGCAAGTAAAGGTTAGTGTGTTACTCTGAAGTGTGAACTCAAAGTAGGATATCTTCCCACAGGAGGAGATAAATTGTACACAGCCTTGACATGTGAACTTCTAACATAAAAAAGTGAAGATAACATTCTCTGGCCTAGAAGATTTGAGTGTACAACTACTAAACACAGGAATGTGAAGGAAATCCAAAATATTTATTTTCTTTCAGAAAACATATGTGCAATTTCTCAGTGTAGAGTGCATCAACTCTAAAAGTATGTGATACAACTCAAAGATGTTTAAAAAATGCTTCAGATTGGTCACAGACCTGAGAAAGATTAGCAACATGTATCAAACCCTATAAATTACTTGCATAAATTTCATGGTTTTGTATTAAAATAACTTTCTAATTAGGCTATTGACATTGTGGGGTATTTTTAATTACAGATTTACATTTACAGTAATTTATATACGTTATAATGCTTTTTTCCTCCAATGCCATCTACTTACTCTAGACAAAAAAAATCCTAATCCCTAATTGATCAAACTCTAATTGCATAAATGAGAATACTTACAACTAACTTGGTGTAGAAAAAATAGTAAATTTGGATTAGGAAAGAAAAATAAGAGCAAGATCACGAGCAGAAAAATGAGAGAACCCTATTCAAGTTTCAGTGCTGTGCAACCACCCAATAAGGGCCCAAGAAACCTGAGGAACAAGAACTCTGACAAGTACAGAATGTATTTGCTGAATTAAGATAACAGTCCTCAAGCTACTGTGTAGTTTGACCCTACTCAGCATACTGTTTTAGCACATACTCAAATTTAACAAGTTTAGTTGCACTGAGCAAATCACAAGCAGGACCTGACTTGTCACTTTCCAGACATACCTTGTTTTCAGATGTAAGTGGGATGCTCTCCAAGTGTTCACAATTTTCGTTATAAGCAAAGAAACAAAGATAGAAAAAAAAACCCAAGAGGACATACATGGGAAGCAGTTGGCACTTCAGTGCAAATTCTTAATCTCTTACTGTTCTCACAGGAATTGTATATGCCAACAGCCAAACCCCACAGTCAATGTAGAGACCAAGGTTCTGAGCTGCAATGCAAGGAACTTTTAGCAAATGGCTCATTTTTAATGTCAAAGAATTTTAGTTCTCACAGTAACTTCCAGATTGGGATAATACCCAAAGTAATCTAGTTAAAAATCCAACCAGCATATATTAATTTTACAACATTTCCCAAATTAGCAATTAGTGGGCATATAAAAATTATATATTACACAGGGCTTTGAAATATATAACAATTCACATATGCTTTTGGTATTAAGCATGTACTAAATGATAATTTTCCAAAACCAGTTTACAACTGTTTCTTTCATTACCTGAAGATATTTCTGTATAATCACAGTACATACTATACTTTTTATGGATTACACTCAAAGCTGAAGCTTACTTAATACCACAATTGCTGTCTAGCGCGAGGGAAGTGTTTTACTGTCTCTTCTTATAAGTGGTTTTCCTATCTGTGACCTTAGCCAGTGAGCTGAAAGAATGTGGAGGAGGAAACTGATGTTTAAATTCTTTATTCCCTATTTTGTTTAGCAAGATTTAACCATGCAAGCAATAGTCTTATATTAGAAAACTGTGGCTCGTGCAATAGGAGAATAAAGAAGTACAAAGAAAATCCAGACAAAAACCTACACAGTTGAAAGATAACATCTTTCAGGCAGCAAGCTAGGAATAGAGTCTACAAGAGTCCTTGACCACAATGTCAGTAGGTTAAGTAAATTTAATAATCTACTTAATGACTTAAAGTGTTTACATTACTTTTCTCATGTGCTTTATAGAATATTTTCCCTTACTCACTGGCTCTCACTCTTCTGTTTGGAAAGACAGTCACACCAGTAAGATTTGGTTTGGGCATTAGATAAGTGAAAAAGCATGACATGTGTAACAAGATTGATTATAAATAATCTACATCTTTTACAATACACTTAAAAATGTTGAAAACTGCTAAACTCTAAAACTGAGGAATCTATTTGCAGAGGTCACTTCTACATTGCACAAATGTTCTTATATACAGATTTTCAGTACAAGTATTAAGATCTGAATTAATGAAATATGGATAGAAATGTGCAAAAGCACCAGCAGCAACAATTAAAATAATAGCCTGTACAGATACCTAGGGACATTACTGACATCAGCAAAACTAATTAACACCGTGTTATTTATATGTAGACCATGGTGCATACGATTCATCAGTGGAAAACTGCACTCTAATAACAGGAGGAGGATGACAAGAGAGTTATACATGTGGTACATGTCCTGTGCTGTTCTTCTTCCTCCTCATGGAAAAACACTACATTCTTTTGCCTGTTATCCAACAGGCCAATAGCCACAGTTACTGAAAAACGTGAAACAAAGACAATGGGCAGCAACCTTGCTTAACATCCATGACAGGCAAAATACCCAAGCTTTTGTGGCAAAAAGATCATGCCATACTAACTGCTGAGTCTACGGGTAAAAAAATCTTTTTTATCCTTAGGGGACAAACCATTTGAGTCTAGAATGACTCCAGTGATGTAGTGAGGACTTGACAGCTGGTGTCTCTTGTTCTCTATAACCTCATTAGCAATGCTGGCCATGCATGTTACCTTGAATGAGTGATAACATGCTGGGAGTGGCAGAATCAACTAAGAGAATCCATTTCCATAGAGATTTTAGAGACTATTTTCTTCTGTAATGTCTCACAAAAATTGTTGTTACATTAATTTCCTACCTCCAGCTGGAAGGATGTCGGAGTTAGTGGCATCACAACTACTAATCTAATAGCTAATTATACTAATAAATAGTACTACTGTTTAAAGAAGCCCTCCATAGCTGCACTATAGTATATAGCTGTAGTATATAGCTGTACTGGTTTCAGACACAAACTAATATCTCTTCCTGATTCTGCACTACGTCATGCAGGTGCACCAGCTGAACTCTACACCAATTGGATATTTCTACACTGTCACACAGTGTAAATCTACCCTCTGGGAATTAATCACCAAGCTCTTAATTCAAGAATGAGTTGAACACTGGCTCCTTTTCTTGGTTACCTTTCCTTACTTTTATTCCAGCACCTGTCTTCCATTTAAAGAGAGGTCACAACTTCTTGTTCACTGCCTGGGGCTGTGGTGGTGGTAAGAAACAGCGCAGGTTGGATGACGGATGCCCTCTACAGATACAGTATTTTACAAGAAATACCAACAGTAAGACTCAATGAAATGTGCAACTGATTTTAATTTTTGAATGCCCGTTACTTAGACACATTTGATGGAAAGCTAAAAATATATTCTTAACAAAAATTATCTTCCAGAAAAAATCAATAGCTTCCTTCAAATATTTTTAATATAACTTTTTTTTTTTCTTGTAAACCAACATTTTTTCTCCAAGCTGTTTCTCACAAGTAGGTAAACAATTTCAGTGGACATTTCAAAAACTTCAATTTAAGATAAGAACACAAGTTGTATAAAATTATCAAAAATTATTAAAGGTTGATGAATTTGTATGAACTGAAAGAATCAGTGACGGGCATCAGTAACAGCTCCAACTGTAGCCCATAGCAATACTTAATACTTACTAATTAACAAATTATCACCTTACATACCTTCATCTCAGTGTGTAACCTGTCCTATCCCTACTACAGACAGTGCCAAATTCATATGTGCAGGAATGCTATCTATTAAGTTAAAGATACAATCCTCAATATATATACTCCCATAAGCAATGATTAATACACAATAATCTAGAAGAAATTAAAAGGTACTAAATGTAGTGCATTTTAGCTTGATGTTTTACTAAAAAGTGATGACAGATAAGTCCAATGAAGAAAGATGTAGAACTAATATTAATGATGAAATGCTCATTTTCAGTATTAAATTTTTAAAAATAAAATAAATGTTAACACAGGAAATGACAGATCCAAAAGAAAGGTTGGTTACTTTTTTTTTTTTCTTTTTCAGGATTTAAACATTAGTGGGGTTTTTGCTGTTTTTGTTGTCGTTGTTTTGTGGGGCTTTTTTTTAAGATCTACCTTTAAATGTTCTAATCCTGTAAATTAACACATAGAGCTATGCCAGGCTCTTATGAGTGGAAGGATTTAATCTATACAATCAAGTAAAATTTTGTGATTAGCAGTGAATTTAATGCTAAACAAACAAAATAACACAGTACACAAGAATTAACAGTTCTAAATGAGAAAGAGGAAACATGCTTCAAACAACATAAAGCAGGTCAGGCTCAGCTAGTGACCAGTAGAGACAGAGAATAACAATCTGTTTTTAATGGTGAAGGACTTACATTATTTGTCTCCAAAGAAACACCAAAACTTCTCAGAATATCTGAGGGTATAATGAGTGAGAGATGTGAGTGAACTGAAGGCAGAAAGAAATGGGGCAATGACAGTGCTTGTGCCAGTCAAGATGCCAAAAGAGAGACAAAGCAGAGGAAGTAATAAATGGAGGAGCTGGATGTAAATTGTCCAGGGTCAAGGATTAAGATGAGAGGAAGATGGAGAGGGAGAGCTATGACACAAAAGACGGTGAGAGAGAAAGCAGATGGAGATTTAGGAGGAGAAACAGACTGTGAAAGGATTCCAATAAAGTATTTAGTGCTCTGTAACTACCACAAGTACTAGTCAGGAAGATTTTCTTGGCAAAGTATACAATCAAGCATCTTAAGCAGCTGAATTTATCTGGGAGGGCCGGTTCCTTTAAGACATAAGCAGTAAGAAAATAATCCTGATATTAAGAATTTGCTTGTCAACACATTTAACCATGTGAGTACTGAACATGGTCAAGTGGAAAGACAACAAGCCTGTCACTTACCACTCCATATAAGTTAAAATGTAATCATGGGTTTGTTTACATGACATCAGGCCTGCTGGGGTACACCTGTCTCAAAAGGGAGAAAGGATCTTTGCACAGGAATTAGAAGGGCTCATTGAAAGAGCTTTAAACTAGATGTGAAGGAGGAAAGGGATGTCTTGGGTTCAGCTGTAGCAGTCATTTTTGCCCTTTTTAGTAGCTGGTGCAGCGCTGTGTTTCCAACTTTAGTCTGAAAGCAGTGCTGATAACACACTGATGTTTTAGTTACTGCTAAGTAATGTTTACTCTGATCAAGGACTTCTCAATCTCATGCTCTGCCAGCTAGGAGGGGCACGGGAAGCCGGGAGGAAGCAGAGACAGAACACTTGACCCAAACCAGCCAAAGGGGTATTCCATACTACAGCACATCATGCCCAGCATGTAAACTGGGGGGAGTTACCCAGAAGGCCCGTATCGCTGCTTGGGTAGGGCTGGGTATTGATCAGTGGGTGGTGAGCAATTGTATTGAGCATCACTTGTGTTTATTATTTTCTTTTCCTTTTCTCCTTTAGTTTTATATTCTCACCCATTGTTATTTCCCTTATCATTATTATAATCTGTGGTAGTAGTAGCTTTGTATTGTACCTTAGTTACTGGACTGTTCTTATCTCAACCTGTGGGATTTACATTCTTTCGATTCTCGCCCCTATTCCTCCAGCAGCTGGGGGGGACGAAGGGGAAAAAGTGAGTGAGCAGCTGTGTGGTTCTGAGTTACCGGCTGGGCTTAAACCACGACAGGGATAAAACAAGTCTCACTAGAGATAAGCCTTAGGGGCAGCACACCCCCAGGGATACTGTTTGATGGATGGTTTGATAATGCTGATCTTGGAGGGATGGTGTATTATCAAGATCCTCAGTGGAGGCAGGGGATGTAGATCCATGCAGCAGCAAAGACACCAGGCTTATTGACCTGTTAGAAACTACTGAAGTGGACACACGGAATTAGGTCTTCTCCCCCTCAAAAGGTGGTGGGATCAATAGGCCAGCTGAAGTGCAGCTACACCAGCATACACAGCATTGGCATAAACAGCAGGAGCTAGAAGCCATTGTACAGCGGAAAAAGTATGACATAGTTGCCATGTGGCGGGGTAGCCCTGTATATTAGGAAGCGTTTTGATTGTCTAGAGCTAACTGATGGTGTTTATGGGTAAGAATGAGGGGGAAGGCCAACCAGGCAGATATGGTAGGAATCTGTTACAGACCACCCAAGTCGGGTGAAAAGGCAGATGAAATACTCTATAAGTAGGTGGGAGAAGTCCCACAAACACTAGCCCTAATTCTCACAGAGGACTTCAACTTACCAGGTGTCTGCTGGAAATACAGTACAGCAGAAATGAAAATTTAGGAGGTTCCTGGAGTGTGTGAAAGAAAACTTCCTGATACAGCTGGCGAGCAAGCCAAATAGGGAAGGTGCCTGGCTGAACCTATTATTTGTGAACAGGGAAGGACTCATGGATGATGTGATGGTTGGAAGCCACCTTGGGCATAGCAATCATGAGACAGACTTTTCAGTTCTCAGAGAAGTATGGAGGGGGTCAGCAGAATAGCGACCTTGGATTTCCAGAAGCCAGACTTTGGCCTGTTCAGGAGATTAGTTGACAGAGTCCCTTGGGAAGCAGTCTTGAAGGACAAAGGAGTCCAGGAAGGCTGGGCATCATGGGAGACAGTTCTCCATGAACTGCTCCAGCATGGGTCTCTCCCACAGGGTTGCACTCCTTCAGGAACAGCCTGCTCCAGCATGGGTCCCCCACGGGGTCACAAGTCCTGCAGCAAACCTCCTCCAGTATGGGCTCCTCTCCCCGTGAGGCTACAGGTCCTGTCAGGACCCTGCTGCAGCACAGAATTCCCACAGAGTCACAGCCTCTTTGGGGCACCCCTCTGATCTGGTGTGGGGTCCTCCATGGGCTGCAGATAGATATGTGCTCCACCGTGGACCTCCGTGGGCTGTAGGGGGCCAGCCTGACTCACCATGTCTGCACCACAGGCTGCAAGGGAATCTCTGCTCTGGCACCTGGAGCACCTTCTCCTCTCCTTCTGCACTCACCATGGTGTCTGCAGAGTTGGTTCCCTCACATAGTCTCACTCCTCTCTGGCTGCATTTGCCATTGCACTGTTTTTTCTTTTCTCCTTCTTAGATATGTTATCCCAGGGGTGCTGCTACCATCACTGATGGGCTCGGTCTTGGTCAGTGGTGGGCAACGTCTTGGAGATGCCCAGCATTGGCTCTGTTGGACGCAGGGGAAGCTTCCAGTAGCTTCTCACAGAAGCCACACCTGTAGTTCCCTGCTACCAAAAGCTTGCCATGCAGATCCAGTACTTCCCCAGTAAATTGTCTAAGGAAAAGTAGGGAGCAAATTTAGGCGGTAGGGGGCAGAAGTCCTCACTCTTTTCAAATTTGCTTTGGAGTCCTTCTGAACCCTGCTTAGAGAGGTTCAAAGGTCTGCACTACAGGCTGAAATAAGACAGATTGGTGGGAAATAGGATAGAGTATTCAAAGTGCCAGAAATTTTAACCCAGATTCTCATGAATCAACTCTGCAGCCAAATAAAGGTTGTGGCTTTTGCAGATTAAATGAAGACAGCCGCTATAATCTGTAAAACTGTAAAGATAAAGTCGACCCACTGCTATGGGTGCAGGACTTGTCTTTATCTCCCCTTGGCATTTAATCTTATGTATTACTTTTCTGTTGACATACTGGGTATAGCAATGGAGACTTAAAATATCCCAATTCATACTTGCTCCTGGCATAGTAGTTTGCTGGAGTGATCCTCCAGTCCAAGGCTCAGAGGCCCTATATATATTCTCATGGAAATTTTGTGTTGATAATGAGTGTTTAAAATGTCTCCCAAGTTAAAGTGCTGCTGAAAAATAAAAAGTAAATATGGAGGTCTTGAAACTGGAGTTTTTAATAATAAAAATCTTGTGATTCAGCAATTGAAGGATTAGTCTCAGCTAGTTATTTCTGACTCAGTCCTCCAAATAATTCCACAGAGATATCAAAATCAAATGCAATTCCTATAGTATAATGCTCATATGATGTAAAGGAGGCAGCTATTCAAAGATTCATACAGTGGGATAACCCTTGGTAAATATATTAGCTATATAAGTATATACTGGGCAGGAAGTATACATTTTATTTGTAAGAGGATTTTTTTATTTAAAATAACACCTAGGATAATTGTCTCTCTGTAAAATACTTCCAATAGGTGGTATAATAAGAGGAGAAATACAAAATTTCATTTTAAGAGAGAAGTATGTTATGAATTTTACCAATGTTAAAGTCCCAGTCCAGCGAGTTTAAACAGAGAGGAAGTATATATTGTTGCTAAGTTATCTCAGACTAGTAAGTTGAAGGTCTCTGAAAAGATGGTATTGATCATTATCAAGGATTATGAGTCTGACTGGAGTTGTTTTGTCATGCAGAAGCCTTTTATATATTGTGGGTTTGTTTGTGTTTATTTTCTCCCAAAATAAATGGGTTTTGAACAGCTCACTTGATTTGACAAATTGCCCTTTGCTTTGGAGACAACTAAAACAAAATCTCAGCCAGTTGGTTTTGAAACTTTTTATTTAATACATAATTGCATATGAACCTGAGATAACTTTGTGCCTTTAGGTAAAAAAGTTAAACCTGTCGAGAAGGGTCAAGGACAGCAAAAAGAGCTTTTTCAAATACATGGCAGATAAAACTAACACCAGAGGCAATGTAGGCCCACTGATGAATGGGATGGGTGCCCTGGTGACAGAAGATACAGAGATGGCAGAGTTACTGAATGCCTTCTTTGTCTCTGTCTACTCTGCTGCAGGCAGTCCTGAAGAGCCCTGTACCCCTGAGACCTTAGATGAAGTCAGGTCAACGGAGCGGTTTGCCTCAGTCGATGAGGACTGGGTTAGAGACCAGTTGAGCAATCTGGACATCCATAAATGCATGGGTCCAGATGGGATGCACCCGCGGGTGCTGAGGGAACTGGCGGAAGTCATTGCTAGACCACTCTCCATCATCTTTACCAAGTCTTGGGAAACGGGAGAGGTGCCTGAGGACTGGAGGAAAGCAAATGTCACTCCAGTCTTCAAAAAGGGCAAGAAGGAGGACCCGGGTAACTACAGACCGGTCAGCCTCACCTCCATCCCTGGGAAAGTGACGGAACACCTTATCCTTGGTGCCATCTTAAGGCATATCAAGGATAAGAGGGTTATGAGGGGCAGTCAACATGGCTTCACCAAGGGGAAATCATGCTTGACCAATCTCTTAGCCTTTTATGAGGAAATAACACGGTGGATGGATGATGGCAGAGCGGTGGATGTGGTCTACCTTGACTTCAGCAAAGCATTTGACACAGTCTCCCACAGCATCCTCACAGCTAAATTGAGGAAGTGTGGTCTGGATGATCAGGTAGGGAGGTGGACTGTGAACTGGCTGAAGGAGAGAAGCCAGAGAGTTGTAGTCTATGGGGCGGAGTCTAGTTGGAGGCCTGTAACTAGTGGAGTGCCTCAGGGGTCAGTGCTGGGACCAGTATTATTTAATATATTCATCAATGATTTAGATGAGGGAATTGAGTGTACTATCAGCAAGTTTGCTGATGACACTAAGCTGGGAGGAGTGGCTGACACGCCAGAAGGCTGTGCTGCCATCCAGCGAGACCTGGAAAGGCTGGAGAGTTGGGCAGGGAATAACTTGATGAAATATAACAAGGGAAAGTGTAGAGTCCTGCATCTGGGCAGGAACAACCCCAGGTTCCAGTATAGGTTGGGGAACGACCTGTTAGAGAGCAGTGTAGGGGAGAGGGACCTGGGGGTCCTAGTGGACGACAGGATGACCGTGAGCCAACACTGTGCCCTTGTGGCCAAGAAGGCCAATGGCATCCTGGGGTGTATTAGAAGGGGGGTGGTTAGTAGGTCGAGAGAGGTCCTCCTTCCCCTCTGCTCTGCCCTGGTGAGACCGCATCTGGAATATTGTGTCCAGTTCTGGGCCCCTCAGCTCAAGAAGGACAGGGACCTGCTGGAGAGAGTCCAGTGCAGGGCAACGAGGATGATTAAGGGAGTGGAGCATCTCCCTTATGAGGAAAGACTGAGGGAGCTGGGTCTCTATAGTTTAGAGGAGACTGAGGGGTGACCTTGTTAGTGTCTATAAATATATAAAGGGGGAGTGTCACGAGGATGGAGCCAGGCTCTACTCAGTGGCAAACAATGATAGGACAAGGGGTAATGGGTACAAACTGGAACACAAGAGGTTCCACTTAAACTTGAGAAGAAACTTCTTCTCAGTGAGGGTGACGGAACACTGGAACAGGCTGCCCAGGGAGGTTGTGGAGTCTCCTTCCCTGGAGACATTCAAAACTTGCCTGGACACATTCCTGTGTAACATTATCTAGGTGTTCCTGCTCCAGCAGGGGGATTGGACTAGGTGATCTTTTGAGGTCCCTTCCAATCTCTAGCATACTGTGATACTGTGAAAAGAGTTTATGACCTTTAGAAGGGGAGGCAATTCAAAGTGACTAAAAGGATGTTATGAGGCTATGCAGGGAGGAAATTAGAAAGGCCAAAGCCTGACTAGAACTTAATTTGGCTACTGCTGTAAAAGACAATAATGTTTCTATAAATACATTAGTAACAAAAGGAGAGCTAAGGAGAATCTCCATCCTTTATTGGATGTGGAAGGGACACATAGTGACAAAGGATGAGGAAAAGCTGAGTTACTTAATGCCTTTTTTGCTTTAGTCTTTAAGACTAAGATCAGTTGTTCTCCAGGTACCCAGTTTAGTTTTCCACTAAACTGAAACAGTAATACTGAATGATCTATTTTTCATTGTTTTATCCGTTATTATTATCCATGCTTTTATTTTATCTAAAGCATTCCAAGGCCCCACTTGCCTCAGCTGACCGTGAGCTAGCTGGCTCTATTAAACATAGGACAATGAAAACAAAAAAAACCTATCCATAGGCTGTCTTCTTTCTCAATTAATTAAAAGAATAAAAAATAAAAATCATTCATTTAATTATTCCTTTTCTTTGGTACCATTTCTGACTTGATCATTACAGACAGCCATTGGACATTTCTTTTTTCCATTCTCACAGCTCCTGAATATTCACTGCTGTCATAGATTTCACAAGAAGCTAGAGGTGAACAGTACCTCTGAAAACAAATTATGCCACTTACCTAGATACCTTCCCTTGTGAAAACATGGGCTTGTGGAAATGATAATAGATTGCTTAAAATATTTTAGTTTTCTT
Organism: Pezoporus occidentalis; assembly: GCF_034315485.1. NCBI lineage: Eukaryota > Metazoa > Chordata > Aves > Psittaciformes > Psittacidae > Pezoporus > Pezoporus occidentalis. Next base: position 5,105,093 of record NW_026913964.1, on the reverse strand, counting down.
TGAATAATTTAAGGTTCAAAGTATTTCCTTTACAATTAAGCTTTTCCTGTCATCTTGGAGTTTTTTGTAAACATGTAATGAGATATACTCTACATGAGTAACAGCTGTGAGCTCAAGATTAATTTACAGGGACATCCGTGAGTGGCTTCTCTTAAAATGTTAAAAATGGTTGCAAACTGAAAATTCTGCATTCAGACAAGCTGCTGTACAGTTAACATATTCATTCTGCCATCAACATTTAGATGCATATGAGTGACTTATCAGGTTAATATTGAGTGTCCAGATACAGCAATCACATATATTCACCCAAAGTAAATATGTTTTATGACAACCTCTCAAGAGCTCAAATCCTGTCTCAACATATGATTTGGTAGTCCCATTCTTCACAATTTCCTCTTACACTGGAGCAGTGGAGAAGTTCTACATTAAATATTCAGAAAATACTATTAATCATATTTGCCTCCTGCAAGCTAGGTAATATTTGTACAGAACTCAGGAAGTAGCTGGGTGTAATATGATATCACATATCATAGCTTATTAATTGAAACAAAAATTAACAAATTTATGTAAAATAAGGTTATTCCAGACTAAAGCACAATGTAGGAGTATGTTTGGTTCCTCCCTTTATATCTACCTGAAGTAGGACCTGCAGGAGGACTAAAATTCTTACATGTTTGTATTGCACTATTGACCTTTTCTAGACTGAAGCCTCGAGTCCATTGTAGCTGAAACATGATCAGTTAGCCAGGCATTAAAAAGAGAGATCATATGCTCGTTAGTATGAAAAAATCCCCAAACTTTAGAAAATAGTTCTAAACTACTTCTGATCTATATGCCAAGAAGCATAAACATAGCTCCTGAGGAAAAAAAAAGGGTTGCTTCTCAGCAAGGGAAAGTGTTCAATTCTATATATTGACTGACATTGTATTTACTCCAATACAAAGTGAGTAAAATGTTCAGGAGGGTAAGCTACACTGCCTCACCTCAGCTTTTCGTTTTTCTTTCTTCCAAGGACAGAATGCATTCCTAAATGGTACTACATCACTGCAACAAGCCAGTGGGCAACATCAGCGTAAACAATGTTTTTAGCTGGGAATACATTAGTTTTTTACAATATCAGAGAAAAAAAATTAAAAAGAACACAAGACTCAAATGTCTACTAGCTGAGTATCCTACATCTAACAGAGCCCTATGCCTAAGGAAGTGTGTAAGAATATGCAAGCACTTACGATACTTCCTCCGTTAAAAAAGAGATATTTTTTCATTCCTCACGATTTTTTTTTTGTGCTTTAAAACATCCTGTTGTCCTTCCCTGAACATGACCCGGTTTTACCATATACTTTTTGAGATGAAGAAGTGAGAAATGCAAGATATTTGAACCTTGAGAGCACGAGATCTTGTAAAGTGGCATAATGTTTTGGAGGCATTTTTCTTTTCTAAAAATCCCTAGCATTCAATTTGCTTTTTGAAAGTTACTGATTTTTCAAGAAATATTTACATGGAACTATCTGTCATGACTCAAAAATCACATTCCTGATGGTCAGATTCATTTTATGTATGAAATCGTATTTTTTGTGTGTGTGCAAAACTTCATATTTACTTCCTTGAATTTTACCTGCCTTTTTACTGCTTTCTCTAGTTCTTCACAGCACTTCTCCCCAAATAGCATGATACGATATACATTGGCTAGAGCAGTATTCCTGCTCCTCAGAGAGGTCAGTTTGGGTATCACGATTTACATCAACGTATTTTATATTTAGTAGTAAAAATTGACGAGGACTGGTGGAACTGCTAGGATAGTAGAAAATAGGGGAATGGAAAGAGAATGGTGCAATGGAGGAGGTTTCAGAAGTTATGAGGGAATATGCTACTCTAGAATATTTACCTCTCAACACCACTCATTTCCTTTGTATTACAGTAAGAGTCAACGAAGGACTGGCTAATTATAGCAATCTTAAAACTACTGACCAGTAATGACACAAAAAAGAGCTAGAACTTTACATTAACAGCTACCACCTAAATTTCTTTTTAATACAGTCTGTATTTAGTCATATTTTAACAAGTATCTGCTGCTGTGAGAAGAAACATTTCACAGTCTCAACTCATCTACACACAGCTACATGTTAAAACCAGTCAAGTTTGAGGACAGCTTGTTAATTTTATTTAAAGTGCTTTTTTGGAAAGACTTTTTCCCATGGTTGGTGTATGGCTGAGTGATTGTATAACATCTACAAGATACTACATGCACGTTCAGTAACACCTGTACATCAAAATAACTGTATAAACCACCAGAAGAAGCCACAAGTATCTTTGCTTTATCAAGGCTTTCCGCACCCAAAGAGTTCTATTATGAAACAGAAGAAAACACTCTTCATATGGAACACTGCCCTTTTTATTTGCCTCAGTCAGGTCTGGCAGAAAAAATCCTTAGATGTCTAAGCACCTAACAAGTAGCCTGCTTAATTCATTTAAAAATATTTCTGTCATTCAGTTCATTTTTGCAACTGTTCCATGCAGTTATATTACATTACTAAGGAAAAAAATAAGCTGTATTCTTTTGAAAATTCAAGGTCTAATTAAAAGGTGGTTCATTAACCAAATGTCACATGAAATTTTTCACTGCCATGCTAATGAACCAGATATAAATACCAGTTATTACTGCAATCCAGCAACCTCAAGGCTGCCAGTATTAAATTTACTTTAAAAACAAAACTACAACTTAGCAATTGTTAGCCACGTAGCATATAATTTTGTTTCGGAAAGCATTCCTATTTAAATCAATCATAAGCACATACTTGATCTCAGTCTTGCTTCAAGTTAGGCATGTATTCAATACTCTTCTTGAAAAGGGTGTTTTTCTCTTTCAAGCCACAGTGATAACAAACGCCGTGCTAAAGCATACCACTATGTGAATGTGACAGCAAAATGCTTTTGGTCATATTCCTGATTCATACAAAAGGAATACTTTATATTTTAAAATTCTTTCATCTTCAACATGTAGATGCCAAAGGAACCAAATGAGAGGCGTGACTTTCTTTTAGTTCTGTTGCTCACAGTTCTGTTGTAACAGTAAACCTGTTATGTAAATTCTGCACCTTGGCCATAGATCTCTAAGGTTTGTCCTATACTTGTGAGCCAAGAACAGCTCCTGAGCCCTATACTTGTGTCACCAGGAACTATATTAGTTTCACTTGGTCAAATTTCCTACTAGGTTTTAAAAAAGGGGATGCTGTTTCAGTGGACTGAGAACCATAAAAAAACAGCAAAAAAACATTATAGTCTGTTAAGTTTTATGGTTAAAATTCAAATGAAGTGCCTTAATACACTGATACAAAGACAATGACAAAAGTATACTTAATTAGAAATGTAATTCAGAAATACAGGTAGTTCACAAAAGAAAGAATGCAGAACTGGAGTTCAATTTTTAGAACAATGAACAGACTACAAATTGCCAGAATGTATGGTGAGATTCTAGACAAAAATCCAGATATGGGCTGGGTTTGGGGTTTTTTATATATTTTTTCCCTGAAGGAATAAATGCAATTTTGATTAGTTTTGCTTGATGAAAATTAACAACAATAAAAATAAATAAAAAGCTGTCACATAATTTACATACAATTATTTGGATTCAGTTGCCTAAATGAACCTTAGATGCTAAAATTAATTTATCCCAGTCCAAAAGGTGTGGATCATTCTGGATCAGATTTGCTAACTCTGTGCCTGTGCCTCAGACACCGTAGGGCACCTAAAACTGTGTTTTTTCATTCTGCAAACTTTTGCACCCATCCTAAAGATCTTGTGGAATAAGGAGGTAACAGTAATTCAGAATTCTTTCCTTTAATTTGTAAAATGATCTTACAGGTAGTTGCCCAGGGTATCCAGACAGCAAGCAGAGATCGTTTCTTGTGAATAAACAAAGTATGAGCTTTCTTCTTTCAAAAGGTACAGGTATGAAAGTGTCTCGTGAAGGAGAAAAGTAATAGGAATAAAGCAGAGGTGCAAACAGGCTGCGGAAGTTTAGTAAGGATGATTGCCGAGTAAGAAAGCAAAGCGGTATGCTATACACCTGGTTTATGACCACATCACCAGAAGGATGGGTGGAAACATTTCTGTGACTATTCAAAGCCATGACTGTTTAAATATTAGTATCATTAGATGTTGTTTTTAGCAGCCAAGGCTGCTAAAGCAGACCTGAATTCCAAGAAACCTTTCATTTGTTCCGCTGGAATACCCAGCTGTCATCCCAATTTGCACATTTAATATCAATTTCAATGAGAGTTACACATAAGAGACCTCAACCCTCTGATGACAGAGCTGCAACTTACCTTACAAAGTTAACTGAACCTGCTTTTATGCTCTGTCTCATTGACCATCTGCATTATTACTCAAGCCCAGGCTATGTCACAGCCTTGTTTGTAGCCCAAAATCTCCTTTGAACCTATAGTCACACCTAACCCACATGAAGAAAGCTTAAGGTCCTTGCTCTGTGCCACAAGGGTGGAATGACTGTAACTCATTAGAGTGAGAGAAGCTGTGTAATGCCAGCCCTGCCGTGAAGATTTTGGTAGATGCATGAGGTCTGTGCAGACCTAGCAACTGTAAGTATGAAAGGCTTGTTGAAGCTCAAGCTACTCTTTAAACTCCATTGAGTCTCATAGGCCAAACTGCAAAAGCAGTGTGGGTTGCTAGCATGGACCAGACATGCAATGCAAACACACCCTACATGACTACTTTCATACAAAGCATCTACATTATTCCAACTAAAATACAATTACACGGAGGGGGGAAAAAGTAAGACTTGAAAGTAAATGAGTATGGTCAGAAATATCATGGAAGACAGGAAAAAAAACCAAAACCCAGACTTCTGCCTGTTCTGGATAAAACCCATTTCATTTTGGAGCTGTTACAGAACAAAGTAATCTCGCTGGACTTACTAGCATGCAGCATCTCTTTAACAAATGAGATACCTCTCCCTAAATTCATGTCATCCTGGAAATCTGGAATAGCTTCAAACTATCGCCCATTTTCTGCTAACCTTTGAGCAAACACTTTAAACTTGAAGATCTTACTGGCACCAAAATCTGAATAGAATGGAAACAAATCTCTTGTCTAGATTGACAGGTGAAATAGTTTAAATATTATCCAACCATGTTGATGAAAAAGACTGGACAAGCCAAACATCCAATGCCTGATGAGATGAAAAAGATGGCTCTTTAGACTAATTAGGTTTGGCCTCTTTTGCTAATCCATATGCTAGAAAAATACCCTCAGGATGGATTAAGACTGTCAAACTAAGCAACAAAGTAATGATTTTTTTTTTCTCATAACTTGGAAAAATATAAGAAAATATTGAAATGGAACACTGCCTCAGATTATAAATTAGATGACAAGATAGAACACTGAATGCTAAAAGTAAGAGATTCTTTTCTAAAGTTCAAAACTGAAGAAGTATGTGCTAACATTTTTCCTCCCAGCTCTGGGTGACAGCTTTCATTTTTTCATAATTAGGTATAAGTTGCATAAGTAAGTGTAGAAATGGAATACAAATTAATCCCAAGAATGAAAGGTGAAAACCATTCCTGGGAATTTATATGGTGGTATTTATCTTAGACATAATACTTAAAACTGTAGTTTCACTGTGTGTCAGATTTAAAGAATAACCTGTTTTAGTAAACTAATACAAACATTATTAGGTCCATATCACACAAAAGCATATGAGAAGAAATTAGGGTACAAAAGCTTCAAAAATCAATACTTAGGTCTTATACAAGACTATGCTGCCTATGCATATATGTATTAACAGCCATGTTCTTGGTGTATTAATTGGGTTTTACTATTCTAGTACATAATTTTCAGAAGGCTACTACCTTTCTATATGTAGGATATATATATATTACTGGCACGAATTAGTATACCTATCAGATACATGCTCAATTTAAACTGTAATGGCTATTTGAAATTTAGACCTAACTAACTACATTTTAATATGCATTTATTTAGAAATATATACTCTCCAAAATGTGATAGTTTTTATTTCAAAAACATGTTTTCAATACATTTTTCATACTTAACTACTACAGTTAAGACAAAACAAATCTCATTTTGAAGATTCAGAAATCAATGAACATTTGTTCAAGTTTACAGTGTATTGACAATGATATTACTGACAGGAATATATACTCCAGAAGAAACTTAAGAGAAAATAACCTCTGGATTCTAATTACTATGAGATGAACTGGCTCAATGCTAACAGCTTTACACATATATAGATTATATATGACTTAAATTAAATAAAATTAACACAGGAAATAAAAAACCTAAACTTCTACTCACTCCAAAGAACTAAACAAAGCTTTAGATTTCACTTTTATAACAACGTTAACTATTGGACTCAAGTATATGTTAACAAATTGCTAGCCAAGGGACTTCCCTGCTACATAAAAGAAGCAATTTTTTAGTAATTGCCTAAAGAACTTGGAATTACTTTTGTTGACTAATATTCCTAATTTACCATAATATGCTCAAGAAAATTCTGCAGCTTTTAGACAAATCTGCCTTAATGGTTGTAGTGTTCAGTTTCTCTGGACATGGAAATCAAGCTATTTGTTATAAACACACTGACAATATGATCCAGATCCCACACACACATTACGTATATGGGGTAAGCCTGATTAACATCTTAGGCTGCCCAGAAGCACCTGGTATTTTGCAGATAATAACAACTAGAGCTGTTGAGAGCAGGTTGGGAACCAAGGGTGTGTGTGCTCCTCCAGCTGGCAGGGCCTCCCAGGGCTGGTCAGGCTGTGAGCCTAGCTGCTGAAAAAGGGGAAGTGGTAGGGGGTAAAAGGAACAACCAGATTTACCCTTTATGCAACTTCCCCCTCAAAAATAATGATATTCATATAAATCATACATTCATAGAAGTAGTAACTTGTTATACACCAGAGTCCCGGGTCCTACAGTTTTGTTGTTTTTACTGGTGTTTCTGTAACAGAAACACTGAAGCTTAAGAGAACAAGAACCAATCTACTTGAGTTTGTACATATAGTAAGAATTGTTTTTTTTCTGTTCATAAATATTTAGCGAGGTTTGGTGAAGTAAAGGGTTCCAGTTTACAGGGGACAGCAATCAGGAAATATTTTCTACTCATAAGGTAGACATACAAATACAGAAATCACTGAAGAAGTTACGGAATAAAATCTCAGAATGCCTTTCTCCATAAGTCAGTCTTTTCTAGCACACTCAAAGTGTTTCCACCTTAATTTTCCAACATACTAAAGAGAAATGAGTGTAAACATGGTCACACATTAGCTAAACCATTCATCAGTTATATTCTTAAACCCTGTAGTTTAGAATTATCCAAGGCAAAATCATTAAATTGTGTACTGATAGCAAAGAAACGTGATCACTCAGGAGAATTTCAGAGAGCTTCATTGTATTCAAAATACAAAAGTCTCCCATATACGTCTTCATTGTAACAAGAAACCTCATGGAAAAAACAGCACTTTTCATTTTCACACTTCCAAAACATAAATGTAGAAAAAGGTAGAGTATTACAAAGCATCAAAAGTGTTATCAAACAGGACCCTACAAGTGGCACTATGAAGAGAATGTCACTCTGGTGAGGGACTGTGAATTCTTTATATTTCCTTCCTTACTCACCTCTTGTTCTTATAGAGAGTAATTTCACTCAGCCTTTAAAATGTCTCCTCTAAAACACATCCCACAGTTCTCCAAGTTTTCTCTGTCCTATTTTCACCTCACTGATCTCAGCAACGTAACACACAACCCTGAAGAGATCTCTGACACTGCTCTGGAAAATCCTAAACACTCAAAGCAAATGAGAGGCCTCTGTAATCTAAATGTAAGAGTAATCATAATCTAATCCCAAAGAAAAATTCCTCTGACACATAAAATTAAATACATCATTAAGATACTAGGTGCAGTATTTTAATGCTATAACTCATAAATAATACTGATAAGTATCATTTAAATGTATTATTGTATATTTAATTTCATATCCAAATAATGAGATATTATTCAAAATTATTTACTGATAAGATATACTAGAAACACACAACTTGCATCTTGATTAATCTTCACTGCGTACATTTTAAGATACGTTTTTAGCAGGGGATTGGCAGAATTTTTTACCACCTTTACAAGTTGGATTTGGTGCAACATCACCTTTTCAGAGACAAAATACCAAAAAGTAGCTATTATAGCTTTTAAAAAATCCTATATACATTATTAATTAATACTTACAGAGGTAAAGACTTTAACTTGATCTCAACTTTTAGATCATTCTGATACATCAAAAAAAAATGTCAGCTGAACCATTTCTATTGACTTGTTTTAAATAGCCAACAGCATACATACAGATTTAAGAAATCACAACTTCCACATTATGTCAGTATGTCACTTCAAGAAATTCTTCTTACACTGATAAAAAAAAAGCCCATTTCATTACAGTAAGTCTTTTAAACTGAGTGCACAAACTGTAACCAGAGTGAATGTTTTGGCCTTTTCCCCTTCCCATGAAACAGAAAATTGTTAATCTATGATCAGCATAAAACATTAAGCTGTCTCTGGTTTTTCATTCCAATTTAATTCACTTGGTTTCCTCTCACTGATTGCCTTTGACTGAAGAGTCACATGTTACAAAGAGAGATGAAAATATAACTGTTGCTTAAGTGCATCATGCTGGGAACTCATTCAGCTAAAACAGGAGCTATTTGTTCACAGCATCTATCAAGGTCAGTCTTCAGAGGGTCTTTTTAACTCAGATTCATAATGAACTTCCAGTTCTGTCTACATTCATTTCAAACTGCTATAAATCTACAGTTTCAATGCAGCATTGCCTTATATTTTTTTACAGTACAATGAAAAATATTTTGACTTCACTGGAAAGAAGTATTAATGATCTTTTACCTTTACCATGTGTCATAAGACTCAATCGAGTCTTATGATGTCAATGATGTCCATGAAGGAAATCGTAATGCACTGTATGATGAGTAACTGCAGAGAATGTAACAAGAAAACTATGAACCATTGAAGAGCTATATACAGACTGTGATTTTAGTTAGACATATTATTAGCAAACTTTGCAAGACTACATATCTAGAAAGGTCATGCAGACTTTACTGGAAATTTTTAGATACAGTCTGCAATTGTCTACAGAAGGAGCAATAGAAATCCATATCAAAGAAAGTATCTCTCTTACAAATAGCAGTCAGGATGATTCAGAAAGCCAGTATCTGGAAAGATCTCAAAAATAATTACCTCCTTTTAGCCATACTGAGTCTTTCGGTAAAATAATTACCATAAGATATTAAAGACCCACTGAGATTTTAAACTGGGGGGAAAAAAAGTTCCAAATAAAAGTTAATGACATTGACAACACTGATACGGTAACTGAATTTTGCAGAGATGATAATGCACAGGAAAAACACTGAGGGAAAATAGAGCTCATAATTGCTACCCCGCAAGTATGTATATCACACTTGTTCTGTTAAGTCACTAACAGATTTAACATAAAATTTCATTATTGTAGATCCAGACTCTAATCTACAGAATCATTTCATATTCAGAAAAGGAAGGCAATAACTTTAAATAATTAAAAAAGATTGACAGGATTTATATGATCCAAGTTTGAATTCCAAACTTTTGAACATCAGTATCATAATTAACCTTATAAATTCCATGCACTTATCAGCTGGATCTTTGTTTAGAAAAAAACCTGTGATAAAATTATTTAAGTTTGAAAAACCATGAAAAATTATCATCTAAATAATTGATGAATGGAGGAGGGTAACTGGGGACAAATGACATAGAGAAGACCAAACATACCAATGACTTCTTCAACTTAGTCTTTACCAGTAAAACCTGTCTCCAGGAATCCCAGGCTCCTGAGTTCAGAGGGAAACTGTAGCAAGGAATACTTACCCTTGATGGAAGAGCACTAGGTTAGGGGGCATTTAAATAAACTGGTTGTACACAAATCCATGGGACCATGGGACCAAACAGGTTACACCCAAATGTGCAGTGGGAGCTTGCCTTTATCATTATGTGTCCACTCTGTATTATCTTTGAATGGTCATGGCAATTAGCAGAGACTGGAAGAGAGCAAATACCACTCTTCTCTTCAAAAAGGAAGATCCAAGGAACTACAGGCCTGTCATTCTCACCTCAGTCCCTAGGAAGGTGATGAAAAAAATCCTCCTGGGATGCATTTTTAAATACATGAAGGACAAGAAGGTGATCTGGAGTAGTCAGCATGGATTTACAAAGGAGAAATTATGCTTGATCAACCTCACTGCCTTATACAATGAGGTGATTAGCTTGGTGGATGAGCTGAGAATGGTGATGTTGTTTACTTTAGTAAAGCCTTTGATGCTGTCTCCCATAACATCATCACAGACAAGCTGACAAAGTATGTGTTAGATAAGTGGACATGGAAAAGGATTAAAGACTGGCTGACCTACCAGGCCAGGAGGTTCCTGATCAGTGGAACTAATTCCTGTTGAAACTAGTCGTTGAAACTAGGCAACAAACTAGTGGTGTATCCCAGGACACAATACTGAAGCCAGTACTGTTCAACAACTTTATGCTGTCCCGGACAATGGGGCAGAGTGCATCCTTAGCAAGTCTGCTGATAAGACAAACTGGGAGGAGTGGCTGATACACAAGAGGGACTTCAACAGGCTGGGATAACAGGAACCTCATGAAGTTCAGAATGAGGAAGTGCAAATTCCTGCACCTGGGGAGCAACAACCCCAGGCACCAATTGCTGGGGGCCAATTGGCTAGAAAGTAGCTTTGCAGAAAAAGACCTGGGGGTCCTGGTGGCCACCAAGTTGAACATGAGCCAGGAAAAAAAAAAAAAAAAAAGCAAGCCAACGTAATTCCACGTAAACATGAGAAAAAACTCTTTCACCATCAGAGTGACCGAACATTGACACACATTGCCTGGAGAGGTTATTCAGTTACCCATCCTTAGAGAAATTCAAAACCCTACTGGAAGCTGGCCTGGGCAGCTTGCTTTAGGCAACCCTGCTTGAGCAGAGGGTTGGACTAGATGATCTAAGATTTTCAACCTAAATGATTCTGAGATTCTATTTTTTTTTTCTTTTGGTAATTCTGTTCTTTCCCTTGTTGCTCAATTCTGAACTCCATAGCATCTTCAAAGAACACGCACTCTGAACTCTGAATAAACTGCTTTTAGTGAAGCAACACACTCATACATACTGCTTTCATGTGAATTACCTGTGAGAAACTACGCATCATGCTTCCATGTGATCTACATGCAGACTTACCGCATGAAGTGCATACTTGTTATGGACAGAACACTGCAGTGCTTTTAAAATGCTAATTAGCAATTCCCTGAACTACTTCAATTAGAGAATATATTTATAAACCTTTCTCTTCCTTATAAAAGGAACATCAAAAACAATATAATATCATCTGCCTCCTGTTCTAAGAGCCTTCAAACAGAGTTTTGTTTATATGAAACTTCATTTTCTAAAACCATTGTTCAGGAACACATCATAAGGTCATGTTATTGAATTTCTCTTAACTGACTTTATTTGCCCCTTTTCAGCTTAAAGTGTTAGTTAAATAGGGAAAAGACAAAATAAATTTAAAATAGTAACTTTAATTATTTTTGCTACCTTCATTAAATATCTAGAATAAAACATTGCCTGTATCCCATTTTTCAATCAGAAGTCTTCTAGCTCTAGCAACTGTGATAGATTAAGTGCTTGTGGTAAGTGATAATATATCCAAACAAATTCAAACCTAAGGTTTTTCACATGGATGCTTCAACCTGCTACTTTAAAGCTAGAAATTTAAACAGATGTGTAGAACTAGGACTATATAACTTCTGTATTGTTGAATCTGAGTATTCTTGTTCATGTGCAAGTTAGCTATGTTTACACAGCAAACAAAGAGGAACACAGGAAACATGTGAAAACCCAGTTTCAACTGACAGTTAAAAGCTATAAGGAGTAGGGCAGCCCTCAGAGCACATTTATGAAAACTGTTCCTCCAGCCACCAGCAAGTGAAGTACCGAAATAAAAATATCATTTTGTGCTTTTCATTCCCTTCAAACCCTTTGAGGACTAAAATACAAGGTTTGATGATTTTGGACCAATTAACAATAATACTTATTCACATATTTCTGCACATTATTAACAGTCCCTTATAGGCTGAAGTACTTATATTTGAAGACTATAAAAAGGATCTACCAGTGATAGCCATTAGCAGTTGCCATGTTTTCAAGCAGCAGTGCAAATTTTTTACAACCTCACAAAATTGCCAGAACGATCATTTTCAATTCTTTCTAACAGAAGGTGAATTGCTGCCACAAAACTGTCATTGGCAGCAAAACAAGCAAACAACATTCTCCATCTAAATCATCAGCAGGGATAGATGAAATTACAATTACATACAGAATGTGTTACAAGAAACATTTGGGTGTGTATCTTAATAGTAAATTAAAGAAAATTATTTGAGAAATAATCTGAAGAATTGCATTCACCAAACTCTTCCAGCAGTTAAGACACCTTCAGCTGACAGGAGGGAGGTTTAGATTAGCCATTAGGAAAAAATTCCTCACTATGTGAGGGTGGTGAGGCACTGAACAGGTTGCCCAGAGAAGTTGTGGATGCAGCATCCCTGGCAGTGTTCAAGGCCAGGCTGGACAGGGCCTTGAGCTACCTAGTCTAATGGGAGGTGTTGCTAACACTGGGGGGTTACAAATATATGTTCTCTAAGGTCCCTTCCAACCTAAACCATTCTATGATTCCATAATTATAACTTCTACAGCTTTGAAACCAAAACCTATTACATCATCTTTCTTTTTCTTTCTCCCTTCTCTTCCCTACATCGCCAGAATTTCATCTGGTATTACACACTGACTTCATGGATCATCAGCAAGACTGTTTGGTTTACATCCATGATGTACATTCTACTGGTTACAGATCCTTTTGCACATTTTCCCACAAAAACAAAAACCAAAAAGAACCCCCCCAAAAAAACAAACCAACCAACCAACAACAACAAAATCTCTTATCTCTAATCTGCCATGCTCCACTTGTTTTGTGATACTCCACTCCTATTCTCTATCCTAGCCAAGGCCACACTCCGCACCCAGCCCACTGGAGTTCCCTTTTCTTAATTGTCCACCCTCTCTTGTTCTTCATGCTTCACTGCTAATACCACTCGCTCAAAAGATCACAATGTCTCTGCATGCTCATCCAACTTCATCCACGTCTTATCTCCCACTCACATCAACTTCTGTTTAGTTATTTTTCTCCTGGCTTTCAGTTTTGGGATGCAACTGAGGCTTTGGATGCAAGCAGGGCTGGTCTTGCTCATTTTTCATTTCTACCTCCTGGCAGCACACTTTCATGTCCTCCCTCAGCCTAGCTTTGGTTTTCATCAGATCACTAGTGAGCTCTTCAGCTCACTAAACCAGCAAAAGCTAATCACCTCCTTCCTTAGCAGCTCAGTTTTCAACTAGCTTAGTGATCTGAATCAAAGAAGAGGGGGCATAGTGAGAGAGGAGGCCTTTGCCGGGAGAAGGGAAGACAAGAATGGACCTGTTCCTTTCAGTGCCATAGGCTCAGCCATTTTACCTTGCACAAGCCTTATTCACTCAGTTCTATCATAGAATCATAGAATAGTTAGGGTTGGAAAAGACCTTAAAATCATCTAGTTCCAATCCCCCTGACAAAGGCAGGGACACCTCACACTTAACCATGTCACCCAAGATTCCATCCAGCCTGGCACTGAACACTGCCAGGAGCATTCACAGCTTCCTTGGGCAACCTGTTCCAGTGCCTCACCACCCTCACAGTAAAGAACTTCTTCCTTAAATCAAGCCTGAACTTCCCCTGTTTAAGTTTGAACCCATTACCCCTTGTCCTGTCACTACAGTCCCTGATGAAGAGTCCCTCCTCAGCATCCATGTAGGCCCCCTTCAGATACCAGTTATCTCCCATTCATTTCATTTTTTTTTTAATCTGTAATCCTACTGATTTTGGATTTCTGTGTCTGTTGGCTGTGTTCTTTTTTCAGAATTACTAAATATCAAAAAAGGCGCAATCTTCATTGGCAGAGGAGGCAGGGTAACACCATTCTCTTCATTTGTTCTCTTTCTTGCTTTCACCATCCCCTTGCCAGGTTTTATTCTTTTTCCACAGCAGCACCAAAATACAAAATGAAGTGTGGTGGATGGCCCATCCCAGTCTCATCCTGACTCAAAGCACAGTCACCAGTCATTGTCGTGGAATAATGAGATGTCTTGCCTGACTTGCCCTAAGTCACAGAGGCTACGTCATAACCAAAGATACTTATTCAGTTTCCTGCTCTGAATAAATTCACTTCAGTAACTGCTAAAAATATAACTTATCTTCCTCCTCTTTCAGATAATACTTATTAAAACGGCATATTGGTGTTATTCTGTACAAAACAGGTCTGAAAATTTTCTTCCTATTTTTCTCTACCACTGTGGACAACTTGAGAGAGAAGCAGAAACTAAAAGGTCTCAGAAAATCTTTCCTCAAAACAATTTCAGATATACTGAGGATCATTTCAAAAGCAAGCTTGACTTCTCCAAGGTTATAAAACCATAATTTATTTTATGTTACAGTAGAAAAGGAAGTATGGTTTTGAGGATTTAATAAATGTCTTTTTACGAGAAACTGTGGTGTTTATACTTTTTTGATTTTTTTGCTGTTTGAAGCTGAACATTTTATTTCTCAAAAGTCTTAATTTGTTCTAAAGCTTTTACTTACAATTTTGATAATTCAAACAGAACTATTAAATGCAAATATAGGAATGTTAATTCCCAGTCCCACTTACAGAGAAAACTGCTAAATAATTATTGCTGAACTATAAATTCTTCCCAGTTAACTATTAACTTGCCAAGATAAAAGCTGCGACCTGTTCCCAGGGCCAGCAGTTGCACTTCAACAGGAAGATCCAGAGAAGTGTACTTTCAAGTGAATTACTGAGAGAACTTTATGCAGTGAAACTAGGAGATTTGTGCCACAAATATCTGCTGTAAAGAAACTGAACTTGCAGAAAGAGTAGAAGTACAGAAACAAAGGCACTCTGCCTTAGCTAAAAGTTTTCGTTTTGACTGCAGGAATAGTTTCAAAATTACCGAGAAAGGGAATGAAGAATCATTATTTCACACAATCAGAAAAGAGACTTGAAATTATGAGGAGAGCTGTCTGATGAGTCCAATTCATTATTTAAGCGATAAACTAAAACATTTTAACCCATTCATGAAATTTTTCAAATACAAAGTTACACAGCTAATAAAAGTCTCCAAATGTTTCACAGAATGAGGCAATGCAAACTGTGGTTGCACTGGTACCTGTGCCAGTGCCTCATCACCCTCACAATAAAGAACTTAATTAAGATCTAATTAAGAATTTAATTAAGATTTAAGAAATCATTTCACAATAGCACCCCATTACAGACAAACTTGCACAATAGTCTTGAATTTTGCTTTTCACACATGGGAGTAATCTGCTAAGGATCAAATCAGGACTGCAAATTTGCGTCTGCAAATGTTAACATCACTTATGTTGTCTAAATTTGGAGATACATAATTTATCCCACTGCACTACAGTCAGTTAGTTATTACTTATGTCAGTTTATAGAAGAGTGGTACTCCAAATGCTGTGTCAATAGGTATGACTCCACCCCTGGTGCAGAGCAAAGTGGAATGTTGTATTATCCTAGATCCAGAGACATACCTACAGTGTTGTATATGCCAGCAAAGCAGGAAACTTTTCCTTAAAGTTACAGATTGTCTGACACACCAGTGATAACGCTGGCATGCAATCATACATGAAAATGAAAAAAAAAAAATAAAACAACAAACCAACCAACAAACAACCTAGCCCAGAATAGTATTACATATTTCAGAAAGTTGCAGTTATATTTTCTATCTATATTAATGTTGCCCTTGTTGGTAGGGCAAGAAACAAGAAGGGATTGATGCTGTGCTAACACTGCTCAGCACAAAGTAGAACATTAGTGTGTTACCAACACCGTTCCATCACAAATACAAAACAGAGTATCGTACAAGATGCTATGAAGAAAATTAACTCTCCCAGGCAAAACCAGTATAAGAGTGTAGTACAATAGGTACAATAGGTACAGTTCCACATCCAACAGTCCTAATTAAAAAATGCAAACTAATGCAAAACAGGGAGAAAAAGATCAGGCATCCTACTTTAGTTTTATGAAGGGTGAAATTTTCTGCCTGGTTTCATGAGCTAAACCAGCTCACCAAAAAGTACAGGAAGTAATGAGAGGGGTAGGACATCACAGAACAACAGGAACCAGAAAAAGAACTCTCTTTGATTTAGTCTTGAGGTGAACCAAAGCAGCTTGTACAAGTAGCAGGCAGAAATGCAAGCCTCATAAACAGTATTCAGCACCCTCTGGCTAAGGTAATGGTTTCACAACCCTACACAACTCCCCTTTTGGAACCCCCCTTTCCCGTGTCTTCCTCCATGATTTAGTCTGCAGAATCTTGTAATGAATCCTGCCCCAGCTCTGGTAGTCAATCACTGGGCCACCTTAAGAGGCAACTTAGGTAACTAAATGACAGACTACCCTCTGTCATCCCCCCAGCTCCTACAAAACCAACCAACCAACCAAAAAATATTTTTGTGCCTTTTTGGTGAGCTGAATCAGCCAAAGGTAAGGCAAGACACCTAAATGCACTATGAAGGGAAGCAGGGGTAGGAATGGGAATATTTATCATGTAAGACACTCAAGTCAAGGTAAATAGTTGACAAATACAGCTACCAACAGGTTTTTCCTTATTTTTTTTTTCAGTTTTCCTTTAATTTGAGACTATAGAAAATTATCCTGTTTCCCAGGAAAAACGACAAGGCTGCAAATTAGCATCTTTCCCTTTTATAGTGAAATCATGTCACTTGGCACTGTCAGCCCTCCCTCTAACACATAGCGACTAGTCTAAACCACACCTAGACCACTGTAGGGTGAGATTCTCCAGCCTTCCTGTTTCCTAGAGAAAAAAATGAAGGGTATAGATGTTGATGTTCTAGCTAAGAAAGCAGTTATTCAGTATTCCATATATTTATGCGTTTTTATATTGACAGTATATATTTATAAATAAACGCATGCACTGTACTCAAATAACACTGTATCATGACTCCTGCATGCAGTCCTTTTAAAACCCAGCCTTTTGTTGTTTTCAGAATTTACATCAACCTCTTGTAGCTAAATGGTCAAAGCACCAGTCCCATACTTAAGGCAATGTAAATTAGCTTGCCCAGACAATGTTCATCAGTTAAGCCAAACAAACTAAAAAGAACATTTTGGATAACAAATCTCATAATAACATTTTGACAGATTAGAACACAGCACAGGAAAAGCAGGAAAATAAGGATGCAAACTTGTTTAATTTTATGTAGCAAAACATTTAACTAGCTTTGGTCAAGAGGTCATTCAATAACAACTGGACTGAATATAAGCTGACATAAAAATGCATCTGAAAGTAAATCTTATATGGCTGTAACTTTTGTTTAAAAAAAATAAAAACAACTTTTCACTCAATCCTTAAGTAGTGAAAGCATACCATTTATCATTGAAGACTAGTATTAAAAAAATACTCCAATACTTTCATGGCTGGCCAATACTGATAGTTTAAAAAATGAAATAGGACTGACCTGGACAGAAATTCTGCTGTGTCTGAGTAGTTAATTTTTCTTGTACGGCGCGCTTTTCAAAATGCCCTGCAGTTGCATTCTGATGTAGGCCTCGTTGTCTGGTGGCAAATCCCGATTCTCCAGGTTCAGAAAACTTCAGGTAAAACTGTGGCTCCGGATCACCAAGAGAGAGGTTTATAGCCCCATGTCTCCCATGGCCATAGTCAGGGAACACAGATTCGCCCTCGGTGTTCTGTGTTGGTAATGGGAGAATCCGATGATGCAGCTGTGGGCTAGGCAGTCTCGAAGATAACGGAGAAGGAATAGGTGACATTTGTTTGTGTATATTAGATACCGGATATGAATTATTAAAAACATTACTCACTGATACTAATGAGGGTGAATGCAGCTTTTTCTCTTCCAGTTTAAGATTATTACTTGTCTGAGAAAGATCAGAACTTTCATTTACAGGCAGGTTCAAAAATAAATGCTTGTTGCTTCCCCGGGATAGCGTGGTTCTTTTCTCATATATTGAGCCTGTCAGGTTTCTGTCTACTCTTGTAATTTGTTGCAGTCTCTTCCATTCTGCAGCTTCATCTAAACTGTCGCTCCGAATAACTTTCAGAAGAGCTTTATTGACTGCTCCCACAAGGTTGCATGACTCATCAGTAATGTGCACTCTCTCTGCCTTGTACTGCAAACCAGAGCTGCCTTGCTCCTTTTCTTGCAGCACAGCATTTTGAGAGTCTCCAGCAGCTTCATCTATGGAGTATACATGAGTTCTTGATATAAACTCTTTATTTACTGTTGTAAGAACAGGAGGAATGGTTTCTTTATCTCTGTGAAAATCAGGTAAAGACTCTGAAGGGGGTTTGTCAACTTTTTTAGTACAAGCTTCTGAATCCTGTACTTCAGCAACAACTGTGATTTCTGGTTTCTCCCTGCATACTGGCTTAGTACACTTGCTACTTTTCAAGCTTTTAGCAGCTGCGGATTTACTTAATGTCTCAAGTGTGTTAGATAGACTGTCCTGAGATGACTTTATCAAAGAGATACCCTGTTGCACTTTCATAACTTCAGGGATGCATTCTCCATTGTCCACTAGTTCAGCTGTGACTGTGTCGTTGTCTTTTGAGCTAGAACTTGGTAAGTCAGCATCCAGTTTCACAGCTTTGTTGCTCTCAAGAGGGCACCCCTCTTTTATCCACCTTTCTGGCTGTATACTATTGTCTACTGGTAAATCATCCTTACCTTTTACTGCTACCCAGCTGGAGGCAGAAAAGGAACTGTGAAAACTCTTGGTAGGAAATGTTGCGGGGAGCATTCTCTTGTTTTCCAGTTGCTTGGTTTTTGCGTTCAGTAAAGAAAGATGTTGTTCATGTATCTTTTTCCCCCCTTTCCAGTGTCTGAACTCCTCAAAGCTCTCTTTCCTTTTATATTTCCTCATTTTTTTGTGATTCAAATTGTCTCTATTTGTGGAATCCAGAAAGAACTTCTGCTGATGTGTAAAACTGAAGTAATCGTCACCTTTAAGTTTTGGGACTCCAGAAATATCCTGTCGCTTTCTCTCCTGATGTCCTAGGTTGAAGTCCAGAATATGGTGTGATCTCAAAAGACTGGATAACAGTGTTTCCTTTGCAAAAGTTAGTTTGTACAGTTCAATAAGAATGTCTTTTGTGGTACTTTGCTTGAAAATAATATCTCCAAAGTCTTCATATGGCTTTTCTCTCAGCTGTATCTGTAACCTCTGTCTTACTTGATAGCAGCTACAGAAATGTTTACTGGTTCTATCCAGAGTTAAACAGCACCTGTAAGTAAATCCTCTGACTTTGCCTTCTGGAAGATAGAAGCTGATGTAACAAAGCTCCATAATGGGTTTGTGCAATTGAAGGACAGTATGCGTGCCTTCCATTATGCTTGCCAAATTAGTCATTCTTTTAAATTATGTGCTAAGTATTTCAAAGCTTGCATGACATAGAATGTGAGGCAGGGAATGGACGGAAGGCATCTGACTAATCTTCAGCAATAATATTGTCTGTGGAAAAAAATAAAGAGAAGCCTGTCAAACTTGATTATGGCAAATGTAATACGACAAATAACAAGCCTGCAGAAGCACAATCTTCTCGCAGTGTTTTCTGATACAAATCTCTTACCTCGAAAAATCTGACCCAAAAAGGATGACTTTGCTAACACTCATAGTTGGAGTCATAATCCATCTCTCATACATCATTTTTCTGTCTCCAGGATTCTCAGTTCAGAGAACTGTTCCATAAGGCCACAAAATGTTCACTGAACCACACATTTGAAACATAATTTACTTTTAAATACTATATCCTGTTGCCCTCTCTCTGTTAAAAGTTAACTTGCTGTTGAACATTTAGTAAAAAAGAACCATTCAAGCACGTATGTTGCCTTTTTTCTCAGTCAGCACAACCAGCACCACCATCAAAATGTAATTAGCTCTCACTGCTCTATTTACCAAGAAAACATTAAAAAAAGAAAAGGCTGAACATTTTCTTCTAGCACTTAACTGTGAAACTGCCGTGACATCAAAAAAACTTGCAAGAATTAAAAAATAATTAAAAAGAAGATCAGGTTCTGTTTACTTGGCTAGCATATAGGTACCATACAAATCTATTTTGACTCAACTAAATAGTGTAAACGTACTACAGGCAAGTTTATTGAGCTCTGTAATTTCCTTTTCTTTGCATCACATTGTATTTTCTTGCTACAGATTAGATCTATTTACATTCATTTGATACATCATGATAGAAGATGGTTTACTAATTTTGATCACTAAATTGGCTTTTTATCCAGAAAGAATAAATGAAGTCTGCAGTCACAACGAAACACCTAAACATCAGGGAAAGACAGAAAGCTCAGCAGCTAATCCAGCAGCATGCAAAGCTGAAGAGCGCTGACTTCCAGGGCTTCTCTTTGTTGAAAAATGCAGGAATTTCAGTTTTCAGCTTCAAAACACAAATACATGGTAACTTTCTGTCATTTCAAAAAGAAAAACTCAGCCTCAGGCAACAATAGTTAAAAGAAAGGTGTCACATTACCACGCCACATATTTCAGTTTTATATTTTTTTTACATATATTAGCATTGTATCAGTTTTTATTATGCAGGGAGTTAGATGTGATAAATTGTTGGCATAATTTCATAAGTAATCAGCAAATCCTAACTCTTAAGAAACAAGCAACATTTACGCAAAACCTATCCTCCCAGCAAGTAGTCATTTATTACAGTGATTTTGATCTAAGTTTTGTTAAAGCATTGCATTTGTTTAGAATGTGCTTTAAATAATTTCAAACTTTCCTTTTACTTTGAGTACTATCACTTTTCATGCAAGCAGAACTCTTAATTTGCACACATAATCCTTGAAGTCAGAGGAGTGATCCTAAGGGGAGAGATTAACGGCAAGAACAATCTTCCATTAGGGTCAGATAAGCTTCTTAATTCCATTCACCAGCAGTCAATAGCTACGTGGCATGACTCAGAATCCCAGACAGGTATCGGAAGGTGTAGGAAAGATGCAAAACCTTTAGTCAACGCTTCTGTTGAAGACTGGCTTGTTGTTTCATAGGCCTACAATAGTTTCTGATAATATTATGCCATACTGTTTCTTCTTGCATTCTTGTTTTAAGTCATTGCCAGAGTTTTGAGTTCAAAATATGGACAAGTTTGAGTACTGTCTAAAAGAGCAGCCTCACTTTAGTCTTCCCTGTCTCCAGCTGTGCATGCCTGATGTTCTTCTAGTGTAGAACTGAGTGATCATGCAGCCACAGTGTGTCACTGGCAGATGCAACTAAGCAGTTCTGCATACAGAAATAATAACTATCAAAGAAGATTTTTTCATCACAGGAGCAGTCTTGAACCTGCTCACTCTTCACCCAAGCCGTAGAGAATACCCTTTACAAAGCAGTTTGTCAGTACATCACTTTAGCCAAAGCACCAAACTGACCCTCAAGTAATCTGTTGTGGTGAGCTCCATGAAACATGAGCTAGTTAACGTGGGCATTTCTGTAAATGAATACTCAGCAGCGCCAGCTGAGTCAGTTCATTTTAGGAGAAGTTTATTGAGGAGCAGAATTTCAAGAGTTACTAGGCAAGGAAATGGGATGGCACAGTTGGTCCATTGGCAACATACAGCTGTTAAACCAGGAAGAAGAATAGGCTACTGGGAAAAACCTAGCTAAATTGAGGATGAGGGTGGATATCCCAAGGAGACCAAATCTATGCTTAGTGTTGACTTAAGGAAGATGATGCATCACGTCAAAAGTATTTGACAATGCATTGATTTAGAAAATAATGAAAGGAGCAGTAGCAAAAAAGGGAATTGGTTGTGGGTTTATTTAAATAAATGGAGTTAGGTTGCATTATTCATATTTCACAGTCCTATCTAGGAAAAAATCTTAGTTAAATTAGTCTGCATTATTATATGTGTTCCTTTGTTTCACCTCAAATAACATTGTATTTTCTCACTGAAATATGATTAAGTGACTAGAAGGAAATAGCCTCGTGGAAAATATAGACCCAGTAGCTATAGACACAGACATTATGACCAAATTTAATACCCTCAAATGACTCTGTGGTATCATCAGATGAAATTCAGCTCAGTTCTGAAGAGTACATTTTTTATTTTTTGACAAAACAATAAACGTGTAAAGGAGAGAACCAGCTAGCCCTCACCTCTGCCACACAGATTTCCTAGGCTATGTCCTCCCAAAACACAAGCAGTTTCCCTAATCTGATCTGAGCTTCAAGTCATTACATTACTGAAATGAGACCTACGGCTCTCCCTTATATCATACTGCAACTACAAGCAATTTTTCAGTTACAAGCAAATAAATCTACTGAAGAATTTATTTTTTTTTAAATCTTACCAACTTTGACAACATCCTGCCAGGCAGGCTTAGACCTGTTTTACAGGTTACATCCCATTACATCTCTTCTTAGTTACACCAAACTAAACATTGGGTTTGATGCACACATGATGACACATTAAAATGTACAATCACCTTGAAGAGAACATAATACCCCACTTATAATGAGAAAATTTACACATACTTCAAAATTAAATCATATTAAAAGTGAGTTTTAGAGAAAACCAGTAATAATAACAATAGCAGTAACAGAGGAACATTTTGTTACTATTAGGCCAATAAAATATTCTTTATCAAATTTTCTATTGATTTAAAAGATAATGTGATACCATGTACTGCTGCATTGTTTAGTGGTATTTTGAGGCTTATTTCTATTAATAGATACAATCATTACTAAGAAAACCTTTTTCTCTCCAGTGCTTCAGCATTTTTTCAGCCTTTTAATAATCTGCCATGAGAAAACAAAGTGAACTCTTTGCTCTATGAGCAGCAGCATTATAAGAAACTATCAGGAGAGTTATGTTAAGGAAAAGAAACTGGTTAAGGACATTCAAACTTAATTTCCCCTACTTTTCTGTTTACCTTGCAATCTGTTAAGAATCCTACTTCTATTTGCAAAACTTATTACAGGGAGTGAATTTTTGTAAATTAAAGGAATCTTTTTTTTTTTTTTTTTTTTTAGGTTAGTGACAAAAAATGGCCCAGATTTAATGCTTCTCAAAGTCTAGGGACCACACATCCACCCATTTTGCTGTTCAAAATGTGCTCTTAGGGAGCCAGTTTCTTCTCTCTATTAGGACATACCATTCATTGCTCAGCATGACAGATGGTCTTCCTCCTTTCCCTGATCTTTAAGTAAGCAAGAATTAGAACTCCGTACTTTCCCATCTCTCCCCAGTATCTGATTGTTATTAGGTGGCAATCTGTTCATTAGTATGCTATAGCTAACTTTCTGTGCTGTGTTATGCACCCAATTTACATACCAAAACAGAAAAAGCATTGTAAAGGTAGTAAAAAAATGGACAGAAGGATCCATGTCACAAGCTAGAAAAAACTGAAATGAAACTGCAATGATATTTGTTTACTGAGCACAACTTGTTGATAGAGACAAACTGCATCATTTCCTTCTCCTGCTTAAACTCTCTTGTGGCATGCCAAGTTAATTGGTTTTAAGTTTCTGAATGGACTAAATCATATGATGACATCTCACTAGAAACAAATACATTCTCAGAAGCCAAACTGCCCCGTGCTTGTTCCTGGTCCTTTACAGACCACTGTCTCATTTGTAATAGTTCTAAATAAGCCTATTACCTTTCTAGTGCACAGGAGATGAAAAAAAAAGCAATGATGATACTTTGGGGTTTAGAACTAATGCTCACCATTTATTCTTAAAATTTATATTACATTTGACTAGTCAGGTTGGGAAACAAACATAAAATACATATATTACTCACATCGCATCGTCTCCAAAATTGTTTAAGAAAAACACACACTGCAAAACTAGAACAATATGGAAATTACTGACTTCACTAATAGTTTAGTTTCTGAAGTGTTAACAGTATTTTTAAAACAGTGACCTTCTTCACTATAAAACATCACAACTCCTAATATTTTCAGTTGTACTCTTAGCAAGGAAGTCCCTTTATTCAGATTCTTGCTCCTATGATTTGAGCCAGGTGACCTCCATTACAATTCATCTAAGTTAAATGCCAGGCATGAATTACATTTTTCCTTATTACAACCATGTAGTTCTAGTTCCAACAAGTTCCACCCATCTGCACTAACTTGCTAGTGACCCCTTTCTAAAAGCCACATGGTGGGAAGCTATATAAGCCTTTCAATGAAGGAACAGGGACTTATAAAAAAATTGCTATTGCAAAAGCAGAAAAAATTAAAAAGGATGCCTTAAAGGGTAATAAATATCACAGAAACATTTAGGTTGGAAAAGACCTTTAGGATCACTGAGTCCTACCGTAAACCTGACACTGCCAAATCCACCACTAAACCATCATAAGGGTATCTTTAGAACGCTATTTTTCAAAGACCTCAGAATGAGATGTATATAATGTCAATGATATTCTTGAAACTGGTCTTTCCTATTCAGTGGATTTCTTTTGGTTGCTTATAAAACAGCTTAACTCACCGTAGTATTCCTTCAATAAAAGTTCTTGTATGCCCTTGTGTTAGTAGCTTCCATTTTACAGTAGATACATAATCCCATAAAAGAAAAAAAGGTTTCCAGTATTACACTTCCTGTAAAAATATTTTGCCTGATATTGTGTTGCAGTCTCTACTTAAAACCAAGTATCTGCTATAAATTTATAAATAACAAAATATACTCCTTAAAATCCATATTTCAGTGCTGACTCCTTTCTTATATATGATTTTGAATTTTTAAGACAGAATGACAGAAAGTACAAAGTCAAAGGACATGACAGAACAATAAGAATGAAGGAGATGTTAAAATAGGTAGCAGAGTGAGAAATTATATTAGGCAAAACCTTTTGATTCACAAAGCACTGGCAAGCTACAGCTAACTAGATGAACTTGTAACCCTAATAGAAACTCTGGGTTACCTGGCACTCCGGATTCATTAGAGACAATACATCTTCCAAGCTACACTTAAATGGCCACTAGCACAGTACAGATTGACCAGGTAGTTTATACAGTGTTTGAAACAACAAAACTTAATCCATGAAGAGGTAAACCATCCTTTTAATCATCCACTAATCAAACGACATTCATGGTTTCTTATTGATTTCCAAAGTACAATATCACGATATGACCAGACAAGGACATTTATGCTCTGCTACTACAAAGTCTCATTTTCACTCCACTTCCTCATGAAAGTGGTCTATGTGAAGAACCACAAGCAAATGCTTCTGGTTTCTCACAAAGCTGTCTAAGGCCACAAGACAGCCTTGGTAAATCACTTGGTAGCAGCAAATCTACACAACAGGAATCAAAGCAATGGATATAGGGTAACGATCTGACAAAAGAACTCTTTCTGTATGACAACCACAATTACATGGATGAGAATAGATGGAACACATATAAAAGGGACACATAATCTCCAGATAATAAGCACTTTTAGATATCCTATTAAATTTTGTCACCTAATTAAAGTTCACAGAATGTTTTGTCTTCCAGTTAGACTAAGTATCTCACTGAAACCTCTTGTAATAACACACAGTAAATTTTAACAAAAGAAGAAACTATCACAAGATTACAGAGAGCCATTACCTTGAAATGTATGACAATTACAGGTTTTACAATATCTATATTTTATCTAAAAGGTGATGTATATTTTAAGAATGATGCTGGAATGAAGATCACAGAACAGAAATCTCTCTTAGAACATTATTTTCTGCTGATGATTACAGTTGAAACAGAACATTACAATTTCACAGAAATATGAAGATGTTCAAAGACTTGAACTGAATTTTGCTTGTTAGTGCATTGTTACAGAAGAGAGCACATGAAAAGGAAGAAAAAAGAAGCATGGAGCATATCTAGAAACATGATATGAAATATTTAAAATATGATAGGATTATTCCCCTAATTCCGCAAACCCATTTTCTGACATAGCTAAATACAAAATTTAAAAAAGAAAACCTCCACAGGCTGTTCCTACATTCTAATTGTTCCAAATATTCCCAACTTAAAAGTACTGCAGAATTTCAGTGAATTACATTTTTGTCATTGCCTTTTTCAACAGTAGAAAAATGTTATAGATGGAAAATAATTAAATAAATAAATAGTAATCTGGATGACACTGATGTCTTTTACAGTAAAAAGAGAATGGGAAAGAAAGAACAGAGCATACAATATTTGAAAAGTCTATTTTTAAAAATCCAGATAAGAGTTTTACCATTATACTGCAGGTTGAGCAAGAAATCTAACGCATCATTTCTTTAATAAATAACTTACAAAAAAAGATAAACCATTTCCTGCCAGGTCTAGTTTTGAACTTGGAGTATAAAGAAGGAAATAACTGCATTTGGAACTACTAGTGATTAAAGAAAAGCAAATAATTCTTTTAAGGAGCTTAGTTAGGTATAAGCTGATTCTTGGAGATTAAAACACAACTAAGCAAACTGAGAAGTTCGTCCACTGGAAGCACTGGCAGATGCTAATGGAAGCTCTGATAGAAAGTAATATATTTTTCTTCTATCCAGAGTACTTTCTGAATATAACCTGCCATAATTTGAAAATACACAAAATAATTTGTACAAGTGTTTGTTGGAGGTTTGTTTTTCTGCTAATATTTTATCTGTGCTAATTGCACCTTTTCAATTTTAGTTAGAGAGAAATGAGACCTCTCCCCCTTGAAAAACAGAGACTGACATGAAAGTTCTTATCCTTCTTTAGCCTACAACAACTTAGTAAAGCAGTATGTTGTTTTTTCACATACAACTATGTCAGCAAGTTAAAAGAAAAGAAAAAAAAGAAAGGAAAAAAGAAAAAAGATGACACACATCCTCATCACTACCAGAATTTTGTTGGGAGAGTTCAACCACACCCCAGAACATACTTGCCCGAATCTGTTTGAGAAAGGTGACTAATTTGCAACAAGTTAACAAATTATATTTCCAGCACAGACTCTCCTATTTGACTAAGACATTGCTAATAAAAGGTTCTGCAATATTACAACTATGAAAAGTCTTTAATAAGTAGTAAACCAGCAAACATTAAAGACCAAGCAATGGCAACACATATCCCAAAGAAATCACTGTTAACATAGTCTGTTTGAAACAGACTATTTGAAGAAGTACAGCATTTAAACAAACAAACAAAAACAACCTCTCTGCACTTCAGTCAGGTTTTTATATTCTTCTGCTCCTGGGCACTTAGCAGGGAAAGAACTGAGAGAACAGATGAGTTAATCATCTTGCTTCAGTTTTTTTTGGACTGGAACAGTTTTCTGACTGCTGAAGAGGCAAACTGGAAGTATCACTACAAACACTGCATTCCAGATAAAGATACATTCAGCATACAGGATTTAATGCAAAAGGTCATTCCCAAATTTCATAGCTTTATAAATAAGGGAGTTTTTTCTAAGTAATGTCAACAGCAATTCTTACAGAATTTAAAGATATTAAATAGGTTTAATAGATTATAACCTGATCAAAATTATATTTGTCATTTCTCACCCCACTCCTCCAGTTTTACTTCCAAAAATAATTGCCTTAGTTTTTTACTAAGATTTTTTAAGGAAAAATATTTCAGAGGGGAAGATCTGACAGGGAGAATGCAGCTGATATAACTAAATGCCCCAAAGCTGTTACTGAAAAGAGTCTTACAATGAAACATGCCTGACCAAATTCAGTATAGATGGTAGTAATCAGCCTTGCTGGTTTTGTTTTTTTTTTTAATTGAGTATCAGGAAACAAGCTTACGTACATGGGAGGTGAAACAAGAAGAAGCTCCAATTTGCATGATACTTGAAACACAAGACAGACTTTGATTAAATAAACATTTTTAAAATAAAAGAATTGTCTTTTTAATCTTTGTCCAAAAGCTTTACTTTTGCTTGTTCAGACAGCAGAGTCTCAAGGCAAGAGCTGCATCTTGGTCTGTTTTGTATTGCTTAGCATCTTCAGTTTCACTAAACAAAGACATCATATTTTTATTTAATTATTGCATGTCCATGCTTGTTAGTCCCATGAAGCATTTAGTACATAGCCTTTCAGACCAAAGGTCTTTTGCCAGACTTCAATTTCAGAGACACATCTGGCATACCCATATAGTCTGAATTTAAACTCAATTCAGTAGTTAAAAAAAGTAAAGGAGAAGAAAACTAAAAGGCTATGTTGTATCTTTGAGCTATTTCATGAGCAAGGAAAGTATTTCCAGCTGCAAAAAGTCTGGACCAACTGCGAAAGGAGGCGTAAATGCCAAGGAAGCTTCAGTAGTGAAGACAGAAGAAAAATTAAATTTAAAAGAATAATAACAGCAATTAGAAAACCCTCTTATAAAAACATTTCATACCTTTAGAAGAATCCTTCCATTAAGTCCAGCAAGCTTTGAATATATCTTTCTGTAGTGAAAGGTCAAAGATGCTGTCCACATTAAGTTCTTAGGGATCAAGAACAATTATTTGAAATAATGTATTTGACAAGTTAACAAATCTATCTTTAACTATGCATATGGTAAAATATTAAAAAAAAAAAAAAGCAAATTTGAGAATAAACTCAGAAAGCTTTTAAACTTTTCCCCCTTCACTTTAGTGATCTTCAAATTACTTTAGCCTTAAGGAATATTGGTTGATGCAAAAATGATACTTATCATTCATGTTTTGAAAGTCTTGACTGTACTGGATGAAATAGAATGTAATGACTTGTGATGATCACATTAACACTTCAAAGGAGGAAGTGTTAAAGCAGAGAAATACAGTTTCATTTGTTTTCTTCAGTGCAACTTTTTGCTAGCAGCATTTCATACATAGCTAAATGTTTTTGACATATGACTACAAGTAACAAAAAATTATAAACCAAGTTGCTATCTGTCTGAGAGGAGAGATAACAATAAGTTAAAGGCCTGTTAAACAAATATATACTTAAGTATTGGGTTTTATATATCTATTTAGTCTTTTTTTATCTGTCCTATGCAAATTAATTAACATTTAAAGTCTTGAAAATGGATAATTGCTTAAATGTCATTGTGATTTTCTTGGTCTGAGGCCTATCATAGAAGACGGTACTTGGAATTTTCATTAAATTTTGCAAGTGTGTCAACAGGCAAATGCACTTCTACCAATAATAATGCTTACAAGTATTTATAAAACTCAATTTTTTTCAAGATTGAACAGGTTGCATAGATCCCCCCCACAGAGATCTAACTTTAGCAACAAGATAACCCTCATGGGAAAAAAGCAAGAAGATTAAAACATGAAGTCACAGTATTTCAGTTAATAAGCTTAAAATACAGCAAGATAAAAAGAATGGCTTTGAGAAATGTGTCAAGTTAAATCTTGATGTAATTAACGTATTTAATTAATTTTACTTCAAGATTTCAGTAATACCATTTAAAATAATTTACAAGATTTAACAACTCCTTAAATGGAGGACAGAAGCAATTCAATATTAAGAATTTACAGGTCTTACATAATTTTCTAAGGGCCCAACTCAACAAAATATATATGGTATTATGAAGCTACTAAACGCTCCATTATTACCACATAGAACTGTATTGAAAATCAAGCTGAATGCCCAAAATAATCATCAGAGGTTCGACCTTCCATGGAAAGGGAAAAAACAGCAGTATCTGCAGGACTAGGAGGCAGTTACTTGGATAAGAATTCATGCAGTACAATTTGTGCACTTTCTTTCCCTGTTCTCAGGTGGAAATGCTGAGACTCACTATACATACTGTATCTCTACTCTGGCAACTTACAGGGAAGCAGAATCACAAACATTAATCTGGAAAGGCATTATGAAATTGCATAATGTTTTAAATGATCATGGCAAAAAGCAAAAACCTCCCTCAGCCTCCCTTTTTCTGGCAGCTCTACAGTTTACAGGCTCCATTGTCACAGAGAATGGTTGAATTAAACAGATAATTAGGCATACAATCAGATAAAAATAATCAACAAAAATCACAAGGACTGACTTGTTGTGCTTGGTCATTAAAATATTAATGCAGCCTTTCCTCTTACTGTCTTCAAATATGTGCAAATAAACCTGGATGGTGCCAACTAGCAACGATAACAGGGAGACATGGCTATTAATAACAAAAATGAGCTTGGACATAAAGGAATAATGTATAAATATATGAAAAATGCTGAAACAGTAGAAACAATTTATACCCAATTAAGGTTCAGATTCCATTGATTTATTTCTATTTGATCACTCTGTGACAGACAGTGTCTTGCCTTTTTGGTGCTCTTCATGATACCTAAAACTAATGGAATATACATTCAGAGTATATATTTTGAAAATCTTATGAGATCTAAGCTAGACGAATTTCTTTCATGCCAAAACAGCTAAACCAAAATTAAAAGCTGACAAATGTTCTCAGAGGCCAGGAAGACTGGGTGGAGAAAGGGCTGCAAACTAATATCTGAAAGCATCAAAACAGAGGCACATAGAAATTTTTTCTCATTCAGTTCTTAAATACTGTATAGTAAAGAGCAGCATGTGATCCCACCCTAGAGCCTTAACAAAGACCTCTGTGTTTATTCTTGGTTTCCTTTTCCTACTCTTGATCATCTCTGAAGAGTATAAGTCGTGGTAACTTACAAAGCTTGCTTTTGACTTTTGGTTCCACTTTCAAACATTTGATGTGTGCAAGTTAAAGCAGGATCAAAGGCCCAGAAAGGATCACCTTGTTAAATGATGCTGTAAAGGCCCAAGATTACATATGCCTTTACATAGACAAATTTCATCAACAGCTGTTCTTTAATAAAGCAGAAAAATTACCTTTTTTTGCTGCCAGAGTAAAAAGCAGGTTGTTAAGTCCTTTCCTAGCTAGGGAAAAAAAAAAACCAAAACCACAAAGAAAACCCCCCCAAAACAAAACCAAAAAAACACAAAACCCACAAACCAAAGGAACCAAACCAAAATCCACACACAAACCCCAGCAGTTCTTCATGTCCCAGACAGAACTAGCTCTTCACCACATTTTTACATCCTGACAGATATCAGTATAAAGCTGACATTCATTACTTTGATACTTATTTTGAAAAGTAGCCATTTCTCAATTTTCTATTTGATATTTGCTTATAGCAAAAAGGGGTCTTCAGTTTCTAATTGTTAAGCTTTCTCAGAGTGAGATTTCATCCAGTTTGTCATCATCTTACAGTAAGAGATTAATTTCTTCTTTGAAAAAAATTAGCAATTTATTTTTTAAATTAAATGAACAAGGATTGAATAATGGATCAGTACTTCAGTTTTATCCTAACAAGTTGCAAAATATTAGGGAAACATTCACCTGCTGTTCACTACTTACTACATGATTAAGTCACCCAGGCCAATGCAGCTGTACACCTTACCCATACATCTATAAAAACCCACAAGGAAACATGCATGTTCATGGCACTTGACTTTTAATGAGATAGGTGGCACTCAAGCCAAAACTAATTTCGATTGTTAAAAAGGCACTTCACAAGATAGTTTGATTTCGTACCAAATAGCAGCTCTCTACCCTTAGATATTCTGTCTACAGTCCTTCAAATTAAGTTGATGATGTTATGGGTTGACAGTTTCTTTTTTTTTTTTTTAGTAAGACAAAAAGCACTTCTTCTTTCTCTCTTCCACTGTCCATTTAATCTAAAGTGGCTGAACTATTTCTGCTGAAACTTACCAAAACAAGACAATTCACCTGCAAGCACAAGCCAAGCTACCTGAAAGGTGAAAGTTTCAGAACATCATGTGTAAGTGATTTACTTCATAGTAATATACAGATATACTTGTGGAAATAGCCTTAAATGTGCACATAATGGTTTAATGATAACACTTGCACAAAGCATTTCTGCAAGTAAAATGATCATTGAATCATCACAAACAATTCAAAGGATGGATAGAAATAACTAAAATTAGGAACATAATAAAATATTTTCTGTCATTTCTTAGCAATTTTTAAGTATTATTCATTTTCTGTGAGTCTCCAAGAAAGTAAGGACTCATGATTCCTGCTACACTCTAGGGAAAACTAGTATCACAAGACAAGACAGTGGGACAGCCGGAAGGACTAAGTATATACAGTTCCCAGACCAGTTATAATGTGATTTAGTATTGCACTGAAGAAAGGAGACAGTGCAAGACAGCACTTCAGGACTTCTCCAGAATGTCATTATGTGTCCTTTTCCTACTTGTGGAAGATATTTGGAAATGTCATTACACAAATGCATTCTAACTCAGGATAACAGTTCAGTAGCCTCATCTGCAATGGTGGCTCCCGTAAGATTTACAATATAGAGTAACAGATTGTCTGAACCTTGTAAATATTAATCACGTGTTTTCCACTCCTCTGCCCTCCTGAGTGCATGAGGCTATTTGCACTGGCCAAATGCTGCATCCCCCACTTCCCTGTGCCCATCCCATATATTAATCAAGAATAAAAAAAGAGCATACAGATTTAAGAGTAATTTTGGGTCGGTATGAAGTAATCCAGTGACAACTTATATTAGCAGCGCTGACAGGAAAAGGGGAGAGAAGGGGGCAGGGAAGAAAGCCACGGACTTCCTTAGGACCGCAAAAGAAACTAAGCGATCCCAGTTTTTATGATGCCGCAGAAGCTATTTGTAAGTAAACATAGAGGAAGCGGACGAGACGCAAATGAGGACGAACCAGATCCCTTCTTTGCAGTCCTGAGTTAGTGGTTTTATTTTCTAATCCATTCGATTGCGAGACAGAAGCCACTGCAAGGAACCGAGCAGATGGGCAGAGCGGTAGAGGAGCAAACGAAAGGGCATTACCTTGCGAGAAGCGGAGCCCTGGGTTCAGATGCTCCCGCTGCTGCTTGAGGTGCAGGGGAGGACATGCGATGCTGAGCGGCTGCGCGACTGCAGCCCTCCCGAGATAGCCCTGACCCCGGAGCTCGCCTCCAGCCAGCCCTAGCCCTAGCCCTAGCCCTGGCCCTAGCCCTAGTCCTCGTCCAGGTCCTGGCCGCCAGACTCATTCCCAAGGCAGGAGCCCCTGGCTGTGCGCGTGCCTCAGCAGCCCCTGCCTGCGGGGGAGGTGACACGAAGGGATTGACGGAGCAAGTGACCAATGGCGGGACTGCGCGGCCGCCCGGCACTGACGGCAGGCGGCGGGGAGCGGCGGGGGGCAGCGGAGCCGGGGCTGAGGGCGTGCGGGGCAGTGAGCGGCCTCTGGCGTCGCCTCCGGAGCGCTGGCGAGGGGCCGGAGGGGTTCTGTGGCTCTCTGCGAGGGCCGTCGCTGTGCCGTTTATTCTTGCCGCTTGACGTGTCAGGAAAGGGTTCTCCAGCGAACTGCGGGTTTGCGGCGAGCTTAAAGCATCGAGGCTCCTGCCTGCGTATTTTTGTCATAAACTGCCTTTGCGTAATCCACCAAAGCTGTTCGCCGCCTGGCAGAGCATCACTGCCAATCATGGAGCTACCGCTTACCGCAGAAACTGTAATCGGCCCTTAAGTAAATCAGACATAACTCTGAACTGCAGCATTAGAGGACAAGGAATCCTGCTACCCGTTCCTTCTAACGCTGCTTGAAGAGGTAAATCACAACACAAGCTTGTTTCCTAAAGGACCTTACAAAATACTTAGCTATTTCAAGGGACAGGATTCTAGGTGGAGCAAGAAAATGACCTCATTTATTGGTGTAAACTTTTTTTTTTTTTACAAGTAATCTTCCATTTCTGCTACTCTTCACTGAAAGTATTCCGTTCTGGAAGACATCGTAAAGGAAACAAAAAGTCTTTGGAACAACATACTTAGGTGAAAATAATAGAGACAATTCAGAAGTAACAGTTACAGTAAAAATACTAGTAACAAACAAACAGGAGAAAGACACGGTCTTGTGATTCCCATTGATGTTTAAAACCCTTCTTGATACTGAAACAGTGCAATGAAATATCCTTTCTCACCATGACTTACATACTCCTAAAACTGTCATATTTGGTTCTGCTGAGCTTCATTAATATGTGGTAGGTTTATTAAATTCTTTATGAGCTCACTGCAGATCTTTCATAAACAAATGTGATCCTAACAGAAATCACCCATCTCCCTTTGAAACACGGGGCATTGTCAGATTCCTATCCCTTTAGGCCACTCACAACATCGTTTCATGATCAACTGATAGCCTGTACATAAATACTGGCACATACGCTGCATATTGAGACATGTCTGCAGACTATGGAATTGCAAAACAAAAAAGGCTGGAAGTAAGATTTTCTCTTCTGATGCTTAGTATTTTCAAACAAATATTAACAATTACTCTGTTAGTAACTGCCCTTTTTGTGAGCATATGGTGTATATGGAGACAGAGTTCACAAAAAGCAACCAACATGAAATGATCATGTCAGGCTGCAATGTAGGGCACACTGAGAGCAAAACCTAATCTGCAAGAGGTTTCCACTTCATCTGCACTCATCTGCATAATCAGCTTTTCATCTTGTCATAGGATAAATGCAACCTGCCTTCTGCTTCATTTACCCTATATAGAACACTAGTATAGATTTGTATGAAGCAAGCGGTAAGAGCTTATGTAGAAATGTATTTGAAAGTATTTAAAAAGGAGCTTGAAACCATTCAATTTTTAAAGGAACATTAAAATTTGGAAGTCGTCTATTTGCTAAATTGACATACTAATTAGAGCTATTGACTAGATCGAGTATGCAAACTGATCCTTCTTTAGATGAAACAATCCTTACTTTCAGCTACAGTTTAATGTCTTAATCCATGCATTTGGATGGTAAGCAATGATAACTGTTGCTTGAAGTTCTCGGGAGCTTTTATCAACTGTTAAATTCCAGTATAATAACCCAAGCTGTTGCTTGGAACCAGTATGATTATTACTTGTTTTAGTTTCTGTTCAACTGAGTGTGGAAGGCTCATACAAGTGAAGACCTTCATGGAACAAAGAAATGAGTAACAGCCTCCAATTCAGGCCGCTTCTGTATTCTGAAAAGTATCACCAGAAATCATAGCTAATCCTCAGCTGAAACACTTCAGCAAAAATGTTCTCAGATGCAATGTCTGAATTGGAGAGCTACTGACTGACTTTGATGTCTGGAAATCTGAGTCTAAAATAACTTCTAAGGGCTAAATATGAGAATACAGGCTGGCCAACTGAATATTTATGATTCTTTGGAATGTTCAAAAGATGAATATTTTTTTGCACTATTGTTAGAAAAAATGTCCATAGAGATGTACAGGTAAAGTCCTAGAAGTACATGAGGAAAACACAAAGTACATGATGCAAAAATGAGACTAGAAAAGGTACAGCAGCTTGCTGCCAAAGTAGTTGTTACCAGTCTGTTTGAACGTGAAGAACTAAAAAGCAAAAAGCCATCCTGTATAAACCACCTTCATTTTCCTTTCTTTTCATGACTGCACCAATTTCTCATCCCTGAACAGGTGTTTCCATCTTTCAATATGTTTATTTTCTTGTCTTAACATTGCACGTCAGAGCTGACACTTCAGTGTAACAGGGATATAAGATTTCATTTTCTCAACTTAAAATTAATACTCTGAATTCTGAGGCAATTCAACAATTCATTGTCTACTCATATTTGCATGGCTAGTTTTGAACCCAAAAGAACTGTTGGTTTTTTTTTTCCTGACTTGTTTAGATACATGAATTGAATCTGTTTATGGCATAGCATATATGCCCAGATCCCCCCAGCTCTGTATTCTTCAATTCCGACTCCCACAGTCCCTCAGATCCCCCTTGTGTCATCATCCCATATTCTTTAATCCACACTGCCCTATGCCTTGGAACAGCAGTATGAGATGCGCTTATTAGCTTCATAATTCCAGAGATTCCATGCTCCAATTACTACTTCAGATCACGATGTCTTCTCTGTCCCCCCACCAGTTTTCTTCTCATGTCTAAAGCTTAGTAGAAATTCTTCTCAATAATACTGAGAATAAATTGTGAAATTTTATGGAGTCCTTAACAGGATCAATTGCAATGCCGGTTTAACTGATAGACAAAAAAAGAGAAATCACCTAGTTAAGTGTAAGACACCAACTGTTTTCTTGAATATTATTAAAATAAGTAAAAATTGACCTGTAGGACCTACATTACTTTGTGTCTTCATGCAGAAGAAAAAGTCAATAGCACTACTTAAGAACAACCTGAATGCAAATATATAATCAGGGGACTGGAGCACCTCCCATATGAAGACGGGCTGCGAAAGTTGGGGCTGTTCAGCCTGGAGAAGAGAAGGCTGCGTGGAGTCCTCATAGCAGCCTTCCAGGATCTGAAGGGGGCCTATAGGGATGCTGGGGAGGGACTCTTCATGAGGGGCTGTAGTGATAGGACAAGGGGTAATGGGCTCAAACTTAAACAGGAGAAGTTTAGATTGGATATAAGGAAGAAGTTCTTTACCGTAAGTGTGGTGAGGCACTGGAATGGGTTGCCCAGGGAAGTTGTGAATGCTCCATCCCTGGCAGTGTTCAAGGCCAGGTTGGACAGAGCCTTGGGTGACATGGTTTAGTGTGAGGTGTCCTTGCCCATGGCAGGGGGGTTGGAACTAGATAATCTTAAGGTTCTTTCCAACCCTAACTATTCTATGATACTATGATTCTATATTAGAATGTGTTTATAAAATTGATTGGATGGAGTTTTTTTGAGCAGAGTGGGGTTTTTGTCTCTGAAACATATATTATACCGCATTGTGTTAATTTGGTTTATACATAAATCTTGACCTCAAAAACAGCTAGTACAGTTTACATTAGCAATCCATTTGTCATGCATCAATATAAAATATTTTATTCTAATCAGAAATACAAATTTGCCTGTTTCAAATTTTACCAAGTCTAATTTTTCAGTTCACCCAAACGATGAACTTTGGCCAAAATAGCTTTCTGCCTGATTAAATAATTCAGAACTGCAAAGGACAGCAGAAAAGCTTTGTAATTTTCAAAATTCTGAATGTATAAGGCTTCACAGTGCTGCCAACTCTTGCTATTACATGACCTGATTTTCAACAAGAAGGAAGCTAATCTTACAACAGAAGTGTGTGTTAGCACATTTCTGAGAACAGGGTGAAAAATTACTTATCTTTAGGGGAAGGGAAAGTGATCTGCAGAAAGCAGACAAGATGTTACAAAAAACTTACTGCAGACGATCTCTCTGGAAATGAACATGCATTTACATGACTTAAACACTGCTAACGGTAAGGGTGTTAGTAGGATCACTTTTGTCTGTTGATACTGAGGTTCTCTGTCAGGCTGGAGTACAAGAAGGGAATTAAAGAACCTCTGGCAATTAAATTTTGAAAATAAGGAATACAAGAAAAAATATCACTTGATTCACATACTGTAGTATGAAAACACAAGCATGCATATTTCAAGCATTCTCTAATGCTTATACAGACCATTTATTTGTAATGATATTTTAAAAAGTTTACTGTTTGGCATATACTACATGTTAACAGATTTACGTTAAGCTAATACACCATCAAACCCTTATGAAAAAAATAAAATTCGCATGACTGCTTATGTAAACTAAACACTCAGATTGTGAGAAGAATGTGTGTGTATGGCATTGAATACTATTATAAGACTAATAACTCTAGATACAGCCATTTATTTAAATGAGGCTAGTAGTGGAGTGTTGTGACAAAAAAAAATAATTAGCATATAACGACATGATGCATGTATCTGTATGTATCAGTTATACAGGGTGAAAGATTGTGGAGACACTGAATGCATACCTGAAGAATCAAAACAAACAGTTACTAGCAGATGCACTGCTTCTATAGGCAGACAGAACCGCTTCGAAGTCAAGAGAGCTTAGCCCTCACATGGTATGTTTCCAATACTTAGCCAAATTATTCCACCAACACACCATCAAAGGCACTGTGCACAAGACTACTGCCTCTGCATGCCTGTGGTTTTATTCTGTTTGGCTCATCAGCCTGCCAGAATGACAGAGCTTCAGGTAAGAAATTTCAGAGACCTCAGAATTTTCTCCTGCTTTGTATGACAGCAAATGCCTGCTATTTGCAGCCACAATTAACTCATTTACATTTCATGCCACACCATTATTCATAAAATCAGTTGTTACAACCAACATTCAGCAACTGTGCAGACAGTGTTTTTCTATTTTTTTCTTTCAATCTCATTGTCCCCTCAGAAATTATTTTAAGTTAAAAAGAAAGGTCTTAGGACAGCAGAAACTCAATACCACTCCTACCTCTTTTACCTCTCTTTCTTCCAGATACATTTGCTATTTTGCAGCCCTAGTCAACAAAGAATCAAACAGGTGCATTTCCCAAAGAAGAAATGGATTCAGTCTGCATAGAGATGTTTAAAAAAAGGGTATAACTAAAAGCCCATTTATTGTGTACATTCAAAATAAAGGCTAAATGAAAAAAAGTGCAGAACACTGATGGAGTGTGTCTTGGTTTCCATGTCACTCTCAGCATACTAAACTACATACAGATAAAAGCAGCTATAAAGCAGTCCAGACGTCTGTCTCCATTATGCCACTGTAGCATTTTTGTACTTGATGTATATGCTAAAGTTTAATATTTAAAAAGTCAGGAGAGGATCTAAAGAGACTAAAATAACAAAAGCATACTCAATAGATACATTGTCACTTACAAATGCTTGCTTAAGAAAAAAAAAACCACAACCTTAATGAAACAATGTTAATATCAAACAGCAGCAGTTCTGCATAAAAAATAAAAATACGGAAAAACATGTCATATTCTTTCTACCTGTATCAAAGGCTTTAAACACATTTTAATCAAATGCAGTTTAGCAACAGTGACAATTAAGTAGAATTAACAAGATGCAAAACTAGTATTTCTCAGAGCTAGCTGTCTGAAATAAAAGGTGGGGAAGACGAAGAAAAGTAATACATGGACAAAAAACCAACAACAAACAAACAAAAAAAAAAACAGTTGCAGCTTTTCTAACTCTGTTTTGGTTTCAGATTTTTTTGGTTGTTTGGGGGTTTTCCCCCCCCCTCAATTTATTCTGATTATAAAAAAGAAATCACACATTCAGCTGTTCTGCAAACACGATAAATATTTGGAAGGGGAAAAACACAGATTTAATGAACATTTAATCACATGAGCTGCTTCATAAATTGATCATGTGAGTTTGACATATTTCTCCTAAGGACAGTTAGCTTAGAAGAAAAGTAGCTTTATTTACAGAAAGTTACTAAGAAATATTTTCTTGACAACAAACATTATGCAATCTCACTAAAATAAAATCCCAGTTCAAATTCTTCAGACATTGAACAACAGTATTACTTAAAATTCTGTCCCTATCTAATTTGAACTTCTTGTAATTGCCTGATGCTGGCCAGACTTGGCGTCTACACTGTCTACAAAACAGCAGAGCATGCCAAGTCTAAGACAACCAAAAGGAAAGCAGTTAATACTCCCAATTGTTCCAGAAAGAAGACTGATATTTAACAGTGACACAAGAATCTGAAATGCTGTTTATTTTACCTTCAAATTCTAAGCAGTCGGAAGCTTTGTAATCCTAACATTGATCATAACAGATTCTAATTCTGTGGCCACTACATTAAATAGGATAATCAGCTGATTAGTCATCAGACTGACTTTGTTAAAAATGTAAACTGAATTTTAGCTTGTTGCTGTCATATGGGCTGATACCATATGATCGCTTTTCTGCTGATAGTGGTAAACCTAGCTCCATTTTATCTATTTTAAACCTACCTCAGTTTTTAGTTTACCTCAAGGGAAGCTGTTCAAGACCTTCACTGGTGTCAAGGCTCAAATTATTTTCAGCTATGGTATATTATTTTGTTCCAGAGTGCAGAAAAAATTTAACACACCCCAAGAAGAGACAGCTTCGTTTCTGTTTTCAAGACGAAAGATAGTTAACATTCAGTAAACTTTATTTTGTAGGAATGGGATTGCTCCTGATTTCAAAACATGCTGATGTTGTGAAGTACTAAACACATCACTTTTCTGGGAGACAGCAAAGCAGTTTATTCTGAAAAAGAATGCTAAAAAGATGTAGTCCTGGGTTCAGAAGTAGAAGTCATTTTCCTCCTTCCTAGTAGCTGGTGCAGTGCTGTGCTTCTGACTTTCAGCCTGGGAACAACACTGATAACACCAATGTTTTTAGTTGTTGCTCAGTAATGTTTACTCTGACCAAGGACTTTCTTGAGTCTCATGATCTGACAGGAAGGAGGCGAAGCCAGGAGAAAGCAGAGACAGGACACCTGACCCAAACTAGCCAAAGGGGTATTGCACACCACAGCACGTCATGCCCAGTATAGAAACTGGGGGCAGTTACCTGGAACAGCTAGATCGCTGCTTGGGTAGGGCTGCGTATCAGGTGGCAAGTTGCAAGCGGTTGTATTCTCTTCCCTTGTTATTTCCCTTATCATTATTATGATTCGTGGTAGCAGCAGTGGTTTGTGTTGTACCTTAGTTACTGGGCTGTTCTTAGCCTGTGGGAGTTACATTCTTTCGATTCTCCTTCCAGTCCTCCGGGAGCGGGTTGAGAAATGAGGGGTGTGAGCGAGCGGCTGCATGGGTCTGGGTTGCAGGTTGCGCTTAAACTGCGACAGTTCTTTTTGGCGCCCAGTGTGGGGGACTAAGGGTTGATATAATGCCCGATCTTGTCCGATCATGGAAGCTAAGCAGGGTCTGGCTTGAGTCTTGTCTAGGATTAGACGAAGCTGTAGGATGACCACCAAGAGATTTTTCCCGAGGATGGACAGCCATGAGTGGCACAGCGTGTGGGACAGTATGCCCAAGTATCTAGTCCAGTGGGTCCCTCCAGTGCTTTGGAAGCGTCGGAGATGGAAGGCAGCTGAATGGAGTCCCTGATGAAAAGTTGCAGAAACTGATGAAAGAGAGTGTGAATTGAGTCAGTTTGCTGAAGTGAAAGCCATCTGGCTGGCCTTGGACATTGCTGAATGAGAAAAGTGGCCAGTACTTTACCTCTATACTAACTCATGGATGGAGACAAATGCTCTGTGGGGGTGGTTGCAGCAAGGGGAGCAGAGCAACTGGCAACGCAGAGGTAAACCCATCTGGGCTGCTGCACTGTGGCAAGATATTGCTGCCTGGGTGCAGAACCTGATGGTGAAGGTACGTCATGTAGATGCTCATGTACCCAAGAGTCGAGCCACTGAGGACCACCAGAACAACCAACAAGTGGATAAAGCGGCTAAGATTGAAGTGGCTCAGATGGACTTAGACTGGCAACATAAAGGTGAATTATTTTTGGCCTGGTGGGCCCATGGCACTTCAGACCATCAGGGCAGAGATGCAGCATACAGATGTGCTTGTGATGGAGGGGTGGATTTAACAATGGACACTGTTGCTCAGCTTATTCACGAGTGTGAAACATGTGCTGCAACTGAACAAGCCAAACAGTTAAAGCCTCTTTGGTATGGAGGACGGTGGTTGAAGTATAAATATGGGGAAGCCTGGCAGATTGACTATATCACACTGCTGACAACCCACCAAGGCAAGCGCCATGTGCTTACCATGGTGGAAGCAACCACCAGGTGGCTGGAAACATACGCTGTGACCCATGCCACTGCCCGGAACACTATCCTGGGCCCTGAGAAACAGATTTTGTGGTGACACGGCACCCCAGAGAGAACTGAATCAGACAATGGGACTCATTTCCGGAATAACCTTATAGATATTTGGGCCAAAGAGCATGGCATTGAGTGGGTATATCACATCCCCTACCATGCACCAGCCTCTGGGAAAATCGAACGGTACAATGGGCTGTTAAAAACTACACTGAGAGCAATGGGTGGTGGGTCTTGCAAACATTGGGACACACGTTTACCAAAAGCCACCTGGTTGGTCAACACCAGAGGACCTGCCAACAGGGCTGGCCCAGCCCAGTCAGAACTTTTACATATTGTAGAAGGGGATAAAGTTCCCGTGGTGCATATGAAGAATTTGCTGGGGAAGACAGTCTGGGTTATTCCTGCTTCAGGTAAAGGCAAACCCACTCGTGGGATTGTTTTTGCTCAGCGACGTGGATATACTTGGTGGGTAATGCGGGAAGATGGGGAAGTCCAATGTATGCCTCAAGGGGATTTGATTTTAGGGGAAAACAGCCAATGAACTCAACTATATGCTGTTGCCTGCTGTGTAATACTTTTATAGCCCACCAACTAGATGTCTTCAGGTCACCAGCAACTGGCCCTGACTTCCCTCTGACCATCATTCCAATAAAGAATGAACTGTGATGAAACAGACAAGCTCAGCAGTGACCAGACAAGTTCTGCAGTGTCATCAGCAGGCAACAATCCAGCACTGCACACTGTCTCCTGCTCTGAAAGACTGTTACAAGAGATGGAGCCCGACATCATGGATTGGATGAACTCAGCAGCTTTATAGGGATTGGTCCATGCACTAAGGAATGATCTCTCTCTCTTTGTGTGTGTGTGTATGCACACACGAGACAAGAGTGATGGTGTATTGAAAAATGTGGGATCTGAGCAAGAAGTGAATGGTATGGAATAAGGGGTGGGTACTGCCCTGGGTTCAGCAGTAGCAGTTATTTTTCTCCTTCTTAGTAGCTGGTGCAGTGCTGTCTCTGACTTTCAGCCTGAGCACATCGCTGATAACCAATGTTTTTAGTTGTTACTGTGGTGGTTTAAGCTCAACCATAAATCACACAGCTGCTCTCTCACTCCTTCCCCTTTCTTTACCCTGCTCCCAGAGGGATGGGGAGGAGAATCGAAAGGATGTAACTCCCACGGGTTGAAATAAGAACATTTCAGTAACTGAGGTATAACATAAACCACTACTGCTGCCACCAATAATAATAATGATAAGGGAAATAACAAGGGAAGAGAATACAACCACTCACCACCTGCTGACCAATAATACCCAGTGATCTAGCCCTTCCGGTTAACTGCCCCCAGTTTCTATACTGGGCATAACGTGCTATGGTATGGAATACCTCTTTGGCCTAGTTTGGGTCAGGTGTCCTGCCTCTGCTTCCTCTTGGCTTCCCCTCCTCCCTGGCAGAGAATAAGACTCACAAAGTCCTTGGTCAGAGTAAACATTACTGAGCAACAACTAAAAACGTTGGTGTTATCAGTGTTGTTCCCAAGGTGAAAGTCAAAACCACAACACTGCACCAGCTACTAAGAAGGAGAAAAATGACTGCTACTGCTGAACCCAGGACAGTTATTAAGTAATGTTCACTCTGACCAAGGACTTCCTGTGTCTCATGCTCTTAAGGATCCTTAAGGATCACCTAGTTCAAACTCCCCTGCTATGGGCAGGGACACCTTCCCCTAGACTGGGTTGCTCAAAGCCCCATCCAGCCTGGACTTGAACATGGATGGGAGGGGGCATCCAAAGCTTCCCAGGACAACCTGTTCCAGTGCCTCACCACCCTCACAGTAAAGAACTTCTTCCCTGTATCTAATCTGTAATTTTTCAGTTTAAAGCCATTCCCCCTTTTTGTATCACTACTTGCCCTTGTGAAAAGTCCCTCTCCAGATTTCTTGTAGGCCCCTTTTCAGTACTGGAATACTGCTTTAAGGTCCTCCTGGACCCTTCTCTTCTGCAGGCTGAAAAACCCAAACTCTTTTGGTCTGTCTTCATAGGAGAGGTGCTCCAGATCATCTTTGTGGCCCTCCTCTAGACTTGCTCAAGCAGGTCCACATGATCCTTATGTTGGAGGCCCCAGAGCTGGAGGGAGGTGTGGTCTCATAAGAGTGGAGTAGAGGGTCAGAATCACTTCCCTCAACCTGCCAGTCATCATCTTTTGATGCAGCTCAGCATATGGTTGGATTTCTAGGTCATGTTGAGCTTCTCATCAGTCAATACCCTTTCTACAGCCTTCTCCTTAAGGCTGCTCCCAATCCAGCCTCTGCCCAGCCTGTATGATGTTTGTATGGGCCCACCTTTCAAGCCTGCCATGGTCCCTCTGGATGGCATCTCTTCCCTTCAGTGTATTGA
This sequence comes from Pezoporus occidentalis, assembly GCF_034315485.1. NCBI lineage: Eukaryota > Metazoa > Chordata > Aves > Psittaciformes > Psittacidae > Pezoporus > Pezoporus occidentalis. The sequence goes on along the minus strand of NW_026913964.1, from coordinate 5,060,939 downwards.
CCATACCACACAGCTTGGTGTTGTTGGCAAACTTGCTGAGGGTGCATTCAACCTCACTGTCACCAATAAAGATGTTAAACAACGTTGGTCCCAGTACTGCCTCCTGAGGGACAGCGCTCGCCACTGACCTCCATGTGGATATTGAGCCGTTGACCATCCAGCCAATTCCTTATGCACTGAGTGGTCCATCTATCAAAACCATGCTTCTCCAATTTAGAGACTAGGATGTCATGCAGGACAGTGTCAAATGCCTTGGAAATTGCCCTTCCAATAACATTAACAAAAAAAGCAATCTAAATATTTCACTTGCCAGAAAAGCCTAGGTCTACCCGGAGAAGAGAAGGCTCCGTGGAGACTTCATAGCAGCCCTTCCAGCATCTGAAGGGGGCCTACATAGATGCTGGAAAGTGACTGTTCATCAGGGACTGTAGTTATAGGACAAGGGCTAAAGGGTTCAAACTTAAACAGGGAAGTTCAGGTTAGATGCAGGGAAGAAGTTCTTTACTGTAAGGGTGGTGAGGCACTGGAACAGGTTGCCCAAAGAAGTTGTGAATGCTCCATCCCCGGCAGTGTTCAAGGGCAGGTTCGATGGAGCCTTGGGTGACACGGTTTAGTGTGTGGTGTCCCCTGCCTATGGCAGGGCGTTTGGAACTAGATGATCTTAAGGTCCTTTCCAACCCTAACTATTCTATGATTCTATGATTCTATGAATGAATTCATTTACAAGAAAGAGGAATATAATGTCTCAGTAAACTGCAAAATTTCAGTGTATATATTTATTACACTCCACACTTTGTTATAGTGTTTTCTTCCTTTGTAATGAAGTGAAAAAAGTGTGGATTTTTTTAAGTCAAGGAAATTCTTTCCAAAAGAACTCTATTACTACCTTTAATTACATTCTGTTTGCATGACAAAGCATGTGAGTCCATGCTACAAGAAATGCTAGAATCTGAAACAGATTTTAATCGTTCTACAGTTCAAATGTTTCACAGATGGATCACACATTAGTCACTGAAGCTACTGATGAATCTGAATACCTATAATTTTTGAACACTGCTCTCCAATTGAATAACCCATTTCATTCCATTATAACAGATACATCTACAATTCTTTTATCTATATGCCAAAATGGATGCCAACAACAGAGCATTCCAATTCTAATGAATATTTCTAATGAAATCTTAATTTGGTGGTGTTAATAATTTCCTCATTATTATGTGGAAAAAAAATGTTTGGTAGCATAAAATTTCCTGATTATTATGTACGTAAAAAATGTTTGGTAGCATTAATTAGATATTTTTAAAATAAGCAACTTTCTAATTTCTGTTCTTTCAACCTAGACTAATTTTACAATATGCTTTAATCTGAGTAATGTAAGCTGTATGGCATCCTTTCAGGACATTAAAACCAAAAAGAGCGTATGTCTTCACAATGTCATTATTTCATTATGTTACTGTCAATTGCATTGATCAAGAACAGACTAGCAGGTTGGTTTGGTTTTTTTTTTGTAGCAAAGTCTTCATATTTGTTGGATTTTTCAGTTTAAAAAGAAAATGGCAAAACTAGATCATTAGCTGACAATAACTAACTGCATGAAGAGTAAAAGACCTGATGTACATTGTATAAACTATTAATATTCTTCTTCCAAAACACCCTCAGATTTTCCTAAAGCAGACTGACTTTGAAGACATTGTCACCAGCTCTTCAGTGTAAAGCATGACAATTTAATATGAAAATTCTGCTCTGCACTCTGTAGCCACTTCAGATACTTGTGTGCAGATGCAGCAAGAGAAGTCTACACTGCCTTGTGTTTGGAACACTACTCTCAAAATACTATCCTTAACTTGTCAAAAGCAATGTTCTGCAGAGACAATGGTCTGGCCTCTCCATTCCATGGAAAGCTTTCTGTTTCTCAGTGGAAACTAACAAAATGGATTATCCCACACTCCTTGTGCTCTTTGATGCTGGACAATCATATTAATTATTTTTCATTCCCTTAGTTACTCCTTTAAATCTTTCTTTGATGCTTTTCTTCATAGAAGCATAGAATAGTTTGGGTTGGAAGGGGCCTTCAAAGGTCATCTACTTCAATGCCCCTGCAATGAGCAGAGACATCTTCAATGAGATCAGATTGCCCAGATCCGCTTCCAGCCTGGTCTTGAATGTCTTTTTAAAAGCTTGTTCTATTTCTTAGCCCATTTATAACCCACTTAATATCTGCAACTACTAAACTGCATCTACTGTTCTAATTTTATCCAAAATAGCTATTTCAGAATTCTCTTTGTGTAAACAGATTTTCTCATTTTACACACAGCCTTAGCAGTTTCTCCAGTTTCCTCAGGGAAAATAATTTAAAATTTGAAATTTAGTTTTAATATATTTCTGTTAATGCCATACATGATGCCAATGCCTTGATGTCCTATCATAAGGAGTTATGATCTGAAGTATGTGTCATAATCAGATTTATAGAATTGACCTACTACTTCTATTGTTTGTGCCACCTTTACTTTCCAAGTAGTAGTTAATAAATGAAACAATATAGTGGAAAATAGAAATGAAAACCCGAGAACTAGTTTGAAGTACATTCCCTTTAAAGGAAGGCTGAGCATAGAGCTCAGATGACATACTGGGTTTTTAACACTTATTCCCATTCCCTCTTTTCTTGTAAGAAATATTTCTACCAAGCAGAAGACAAATAGTTAAAAATAAATCATCTTTTAAAAGGAAGGAATTATAAAGTATAAAATACAAACTTGCCTGTGCAAGGGATTTCAGCATTTGCTTAGACAGCTAACCCTTCCAATGCAAATTGTTCTATATACATAGAATCCTAATATCATAGAATGCTTTCAGTTAGAAGGGATTTTAAACATCATTTTGTTCCAACTCCCCTGCATGGGCAAGGACACCTTCCACTGGACCAGGTTGCTTAAAGCCCCATCAAGCCTGGCCTTGAACATTTCCAGGTATTCTATGATTATAGCATACCCTTATTGATAGGCATTGAATAACCCTGAAAAAATAATAAAATTTATTTCAGTTTAAGATATTAAGTCATTATCATTTTTTATCTGACATGCAAATCTGGACATCAGACCTTTTACAGCATTGTCTCATATATTAAAAGGAAAAGTTCCACAGGGAAAGTATAGAAAAGATAACCTTCCAATAGCCTTCTATTATATAAAGTATGATGGATCTAATTCTAGTAGCACTGCTAATTCTGTTGAACAAGAGGTAATGACAAATATCTAGGTCTTCAGTCATTTAGGATTTTATGGATTAAAACTAACTGCATTAGCTCAACCATAACCAATTCAGGAAACAAGTGCAGATGGTGTACTACTCAGGCTATAAACCTGTTAGAAGGCAGGTATTCTACCACAATATCTCTTATTCAAATGATGTACTGAAGGGTATTATAAAAGAACTAGATGTACAGAGACATAAATATTACTTACTCTTTCATTTGTTGTGGGACAGATTTGTTAATAAATTGTTTGCTGTAGGTAGAAATGAGGTATCCTGTTCATTTAACTATTTCTAATGATCCATGACCTTGGAAGAACTTTAACATGCAACAAAAGCAATACTAAGCAGGTGGTGTTATTAGTGTCAGAACAGAATAATTACAGTCAGTCTCTCACTTTATCTCCTGCCTTGTCTGGAAGGTAAAAAGAAGCAATTCCACTCTAATAATGTTTTGCCAATTACCACTATAAATCAGCATTCTGGGGCCAAAGTTAACAAATTCCAGAAAGTGAGATGGCTAAAATATGAGAGAAAGCAAAACAGAGAAATGGAGAAACCACCATGATAGATTCCCATGTGGTAGCTCATGCACCTAACTACATTTTCTCAATTTGTTAATGTAGTGTGGAATTTCTTAATAGGTAGCTGTGGAATGCAGATATGTTAAAATAATAATATTAATCTGTTAAAATAATTATTCAGTAAGTCTTTATTCTTCTATAAGCTATATTTCAGTGCAACTGGCCTCCAAGGTATAAATTCTACAAATAAAGATGTACTATAACAAAAAACTAACAGAAAACTTGTAATTGAAATTGAAACATTTTCAAATTACACTTCTTCAAATTTCCGTGGGAAACACAGATATCAACACTAAAAATTTTGAAGTAATTCGTAATATTAAACAATATTGCAGTTTAAAATATAATTTGATAAGGCCACAGTAGATTTTATTTTTGATTGTTTCTAAATTGGGGGGGGGGAATATTTTTACTGTAAAAGGGGCTAAAACTTTCAATCTTCTGTAAAAATAAATTTGAAATTATCACACAATACGAAGCAGGGATATCAATGTAGAAATGGGGAAATGAAAGCAAATCAATCTTAGGCCATTAGTTAAAAAACGTGATATTGCTAGACTGAAATAAGTATAAATCTAGTATCAGTGTAATCAAGAAAAGAAAAAAAACATATTAATACTAGGATATATTTGACAAAGGCAAAACAGTATAAATGTAGAAATCTTGATGTCCAAATTCACAGGTTCGGGTGTATGTAATGTCGCCGAAACATGCCAAAAGTTCCCAGCTGGTTTGTAAATTTCAAGAGATATGCATATTCAGGTCAAGAAGCAACAAGATGATGTCTGCATTTTTGAAAATTCAAGTCTCTTGAACACAGGTATTGAAAAATTAATAATTAAAAACATTAGGACCAATACTTTTTGGCTCTTTCACTGAGGACTTAATTAGATTCAAATGACAGTTTACAGTATTTAGCCATGACTTCAATTAACTCAAGAATGAAATTAATGTTTAATGTCTAGGTAAAACATTATCCTTTATTACTGTGGGGGTTTTTTTTTGCTTATGAAGAAATCTGCTACTGATTTTCTTTCCTCAACTTCTATCCTTTCACAGCATGTTTTTAACCACCCACCATACTTCAAATGGTATGATAATTTGAACTATGAGGAAAAAGGAAATAGGACTGTAAAATTTTTCCTAATATTTATGGAGTAATTTTTTATGACTATGCTTGCTATCAATTGACTACCATCAGACTAATTGTTTGAATTCTGTTGTTAACTTCCCTTTCACCAGAAAACAGAATTCTTGTTTGTTACTGCCTTGTGAAGCATTAAAGTGCTAATTGCATTGGAACTGGTTCACAGCTGGGATTAATTTTTTTCAGAACTTGCAGCTGGAAACAAGTGCTTTGAACATTTAATTGAACATTTAATGAATTTCATTGTAACTGCCTTCCTTTGTAGAGTCATACTATGTTTACAGTTGGACTTTTTTTTTTTTACTTTTTTAAGAATTATTTATTGGAAACACTGTCTAGGGAAGAAAAGGTTTTTATTATGAAGTTCTACCCACACTTTACAGCATCATGACTCATACACAGTTCATAAAAAAACACAAAATTAACTCAGTACCAGTTTGTAGAATTTCATGTAACTTCAGTACCTGCTAGTTAAGGTACTAAGGAGCTATGAAGGTAAACACAGAGCTATAAAATTAATTCCTCAAGCCTAATCATCCAATCACTCATCTTAAATACTTTCCTTATTTTACATATGAAGGAGACCAGTCCATAATAACTTTAAAAAATGCAAACCAGGTTCCATCAAAATTTAGAATAATATTCTCATCCCTTAACTTGCATTATGATAAGCCTTAACATATTTTTTGCAAAAGAAGTTATAAAATATTTGTGTTAATGACTGCTGTTATCTGCTATGTATATCCTTTATGAAGACTCTACTTTGAAGATATATCAATAACCTTACTGATACTCACACCTTTCCAGAAGTTATGCCAAAAGTAATAGTTTACCTTTAATTTGCTCTTTCTCCTTAAGGTCCTCCTCCCTAAATGGATTGTTTAGCCGTGGAAAATACATTCTTATGCCTCCATCAGCCTCCTGTTTTATTTTCATTTAATAACAATAAATATTGTCAGTGTTTAATGGAACATTAAAGATTCAAGACAGGTCTGCAAGAGCTTGCCATCTGAAGGTTTGGGTTTTTTTCCACTTTCCTAGTAAGAAGACTCTGTACAAAGAAGGTTTAATACTTAGAGTGACACCTTACAATCACAATTTTCTGGACAGGAAGGAATATATGAATAGTGGACATGGAGGCTTTACAATACCAGAAGGAAACAGTGTGTCTTTGTTGATGCAAAGTACAAATATGTTAAGATTTCACAGTGATTAGACACCTTATTTATATGATCAAGGACCACACAACAGAAATATGTAGTTACATTTTGCTTCTACTTTGTATGATATATTCACATAGAAAATTATGTGTTTTTCAGTGATAGCACGTTTTATAATAAGGTTCTTGGCAAAGCAAGACCAAATGAGAACAAGCAGGTAAAAAAGAACTGTCAGAGTATCACAGTATCACAGTATGCTAGAGATTGGAAGGGACCTCAAAAGATCATCTAGTCCAATCCCCCTGCCGGAGCAGGAACACCTAGATAATGTTACACAGGAATGTGTCCAGGCGAGTTTTGAATGACTCCAGGGAAGGAGACTCCACAACCTCCCTGGGCAGCCTGTTCCAGTGTTCCGTCACCCTCACTGAGAAGAAGTTTCTTCTCAAGTTTAAGTGGAACCTCTTGTGTTCCAGTTTGTACCCATTACCCCTTGTCCTATCATTGTTTGCCACTGAGTAGAGCCTGGCTCCATCCTCGTGACACTCGCCCTTTATATATTTATAGACACTAACAAGGTCACCCCTCAGTCTCCTCTAAACTATAGAGACCCAGCTCCCTCAGTCTTTCCTCATAAGGGAGATGCTCCACTCCCTTAATCATCTTCGTTGCCCTGCACTGGACTCTCTCCAGCAGGTCCCTGTCCTTCTTGAGCTGAGGGGCCCAGAAATGGACACAATATTCCAGATGGGGTCTCACCAGGGCAGAGTAGAGGGGAAGGAGGACCTCTCTCGACCTACTAACCACCCCCCTTCTAATACACCCCAGGATGCCATTGGCCTTCTTGGCCACAAGGGCACAGTGTTGGCTCATGGTCATCCTGTCGTCCACTAGGACCCTCAGGTCCCTCTCCCCTACACTGCTCTCTAACAGGTCGTTCCCCAACCTATACTGGAACCTGGGGTTGTTCCTGCCCAGATGCAGGACTCTACACTTTCCCTTGTTATATTTCATCAAGTTATTCCCTGCCCAACTCTCCAGCCTGTCCAGGTCTCGCTGGATGGCAGCACAGCCTTCTGGCGTGTCAGCCACTCCTCTGAGCTTAGTGTCGTCAGCAAACTTGCTGATAGTACACTCAATTCCCTCATCTAAATCATTGATGAATATATTAAATAATACTGGTCCCAGTACTGACCCTTGAGGCACTCCACTAGATACAGGCCTCCAACTAGACTCAGCCCCATAGACTACAACTCTCTGGCTTCTCTCCTTCAGCCAGTTCACAATCCACCTCACTACCTGATCATCCAGACCACACTTCCTCAATTTAGCTGTGAGGATGCTGTGGGAGACTGTGTCAAATGCTTTGCTGAAGTCAAGGTAGACCACATCCACCGCCCTGCCATCATCCATCCACCGAGTTATTTCCTCATAAAAGGCTAAGAGATTGGTCAAGCATGATTTCCCCTTGGTGAAGCCATGTTGACTGCCCCTCATAACCCTCTTATCCTTGATATGCCTTAAGATGGCACCAAGGATAAGGTGTTCCATCACTTTCCCAGGGATGGAGGTGAGGCTGACCAGTCTGTAGTTACCCGGGTCCTCCTTCTTGCCCTTTTTGAAGACTGGAGTGACATTTGCTTTCCTCCAGTCCTCAGGCACCTCTCCCGTTTCCCAAGACTTGGTAAAGATGATGGAGAGCGGTCTAGCAATGACTTCCGCCAGTTCCCTCAGCACCTGCGGGTGCATCCCATCTGGACCCATGGATTTATGGATGTCCAGATTGCTCAACTGGTCTCTAACCCATTCCTCATCGACTAAGGCAAACTGCTCCGTTGACCTGACTTCGTCTAAGGTCTCAGGGGTACAGGGCTCTTCAGGACTGCCTGCAGCACAGTAGACAGGGACAAAGAAGGCATTCAGTAACTCTGCCATCTCTGTATCTTCTGTCACCAGGGCACCCATCCCATTCATCAGTGGGCCTACATTGCCTCTGGTGTTAGTTTTATCTGCCATGTATTTGAAAAAGCTCTTTTTGCTGTCCTTGACCCTTCTCAACAGGTTTAACTTTTTTACCTAAAGGCACAAAGTTATCTCAGGTTCATATGCAATTATGTATTAAATAAAAAGTTTCAAAACCAACTGGCTGAGATTTTGTTTTGGTTGTATCCAAAGCAAAGGGCAATTTGTCAAATCAAGTGAGCTATTCAAAACCCATTTATTTTGGGAGAAAATAAACACAAACAAACCCACAATATATAAAAGGCTTCTGAATGACAAAACAACTCCAGTCAGACTCATAATCCTTGATAATGATCAATACCATCTTTTCAGAGACCTTCAACTTACTATAAATGTTTCTGAGATAACTTAGCAACAATATATACTTCCTCTCTGTTTAAACTCGCTGGACTGGGACTTTAACATTGGTAAAATTCATAACATACTTCTCTCTTAAAATGAAATTTTGTATTTCTCCTCTTATTATACCACCTATTGGAAGTATTTTACAGAGAGACAATTATCCTAGGTGTTATTTTAAATAAAAAAATCCTCTTACAAATAAAATGTATACTTCCTGCCCAGTATATACTTATATAGCTAATATATTTACCAAGGGTTATCCCACTGTATGAATCTTTGAATAGCTGCCTCCTTTACATCATATGAGCATTATACTATAAGAATTGCATTTTATTTTGATATCTCTGTGGAATTATTTGGAGGACTGAGTCAGAAATAACTAGCTGAGACTAATCCTTCAATTGCTGAATCACAAGATTTTTATTATTAAAAACTCCAGTTTCAAGACCTCATATTTACTTTTTATTTTTCAGCAGCACTTTAACTTGGGAGACATTTTAAACACTCATTATCAACACAAAATTTCCATGAGAATATATATAGGGCCTCTGAGCCTTGGACTGGAGGATCACTCCAGCAAACGACTATGCCAGGAGCAAGTATGAATTGGGATATTTGAAGTCTCCATTGCTATACCCAGTATGTCAACAGAAAAGTAATACATAAGATTAAATGCCAAGGGGAGATAAAGACAAGTCCTGCACCCATAGCAGTGGGTCGACTTTATCTTTACAGTTTTACAGATTATAGCGGCTGTCTTCATTTAATCTGCAAAAGCCACAACCTTTATTTGGCTGCAGAGTTGATTCATGAGAATCTGGGTTAAAATTTCTGGCACTTTGAATACTCTATCCTATTTCCCACCAATCTGTCTTATTTCAGCCTGTAGTGCAGACCTTTGAACCTCTCTAAGCAGGGTTCAGAAGGACTCCAAAGCAAATTTGAAAAGAGTGAGGACTTCTGCCCCCTACCGCCTAAATTTGCTCCCTACTTTCCCTTAGACAATTTACTGGGGAAGTACTGGGTCTGCATGGCAAGCTTTTGGTAGCAGGGAACTACAGGTGTGGCTTCTGTGAGAAGCTACTGGAAGCTTCCCCTGCGTCCAACAGAGCCAATGCTGGGCATCTCCAAGACGTTGCCCACCACTGACCAAGACCGAGCCCATCAGTGATGGTAGCAGCACCCCTGGGATAACATATCTAAGAAGGAGAAAAGAAAAAACAGTGCAATGGCAAATGCAGCCAGAGAGGAGTGAGACTATGTGAGGGAACCAACTCTGCAGACACCATGGTGAGTGCAGAAGGAGAGGAGAAGGTGCTCCAGGTGCCAGAGTGAGATTCCCTTGCAGCCTGTGGTGCAGACATGGTGAGTCAGGCTGGCCCCCTACAGCCCACGGAGGTCCACGGTGGAGCACATATCTATCTGCAGCCCATGGAGGACCCCACACCAGATCAGAGGGGTGCCCCAAAGAGGCTGTGACTCTGTGGGAATTCTGTGCTGCAGCAGGGTCCTGACAGGACCTGTAGCCTCACGGGGAGAGGAGCCCATACTGGAGGAGGTTTGCTGCAGGACTTGTGACCCCGTGGGGGACCCATGCTGGAGCAGTCCGTTCCTGAAGGAGTGCAACCTTGTGTGAGAGACCCATGCTGGAGCAGTTCATGGAGAACTGTCTCCCATGAGAAAGAACCCATGCTGGAGCAGGGGAAGAGTGTGAGGAGTTCCCTTCCTGCAGAAGAAGGAGCAGCAGAGACAACGTGTGTTGAACTTACTGCAACCCCCATTCCTCATTCCCTGCACTTCCTGGGGGAAGAAGGTAGAGAACTTGGGCGTGAAGCACAGGAAGAAAGGAGTGATGAGAAGAAGTGTGGGTTTTTTCCTTAAAATTTGGTTTTATTTCTCATTATCCTACTTCTGCATTGACTGGTAATAAATTAATTTTCCCAAGTTGAATCTGTTTTGCCCATGATGGTAGTTGTCAAGTGATCTCTCCCCATCCTTACCTTGACACATGAGCTTTTTGTTATCTTTTCTCTCCCCTGTCTAGCTGAGGAGGGGGAGTGATAAAGCAGCTTGGTGTGCATTTGGTGTCTAGCTAAGGTCAACCCAGCACAGTGGCATTTAAATATTCTCATACGAGTGAAGTGAGCAAGAATTTATTTTTTTGTTTTACTATTAAACATTTGTGGATGGCAGGTCAGGCTACCTCCTGTGAAGCCACAGTGCCTGGACCAGTTTGGCTTGGCAGTCTTTCCTTCAGTAAGTGGGGCCTGCCTGGCTCTGCAGCTGGGAGGTCACCCATAGAATGTGACCCCTGCAGCACCACTGCTGGACCTCTGACAGCCCTGGACACCAGTATTGTTAACATAACAGCAAGATTTCTCTGTGCAATTAGGACTAAGTTGGCAACAGCAGGGCTGTCTAATAGCACAGAGACTTCACAAACGTTAAGTAAATTTGAGTATATGCTTAAGCATTTTTTTCAGGGACTCGTTTGGGCCTGCCTGTGGCCAGTGCAGCCACCACTGGCAGCCTTGCCTTGTGCTGGGTAGAGTAGGATGGTCCTGAGCCTCCTTAACTCCTGCCGGCCCATCAGAGCACTCTGGCCAGCAGCTGCTGTCTGTCCCTGGCAGTGGAGTTAGGGGAAAGCAAGACCGGGCTCTCAGCTCCCTCGATGCCTCTGCCACTCTGTTCCTGGGAAAGTGCTGTGCCTTCCCTCCTTTGAAACCCTTTCTGCTTGGGCAAGGAGATGGGATCTCTGTGTGCTTGATCTAGAATTTGTGGGTGATTCTGCTTTCCTGGAAAGAAGCGGAGGAGAAGAAAAAATACAGGGCAGTTTCTTTCACCAGGGCCACAAGCCTCATTACTCTGTTCAGATCACAGGAGTATCCATGCAGTTCCCTCTGCATGACCACTGCAAAACTAGTTGGTTATGTTTGCCTGTAACTCACTACAGGACCTGCTGAAATCGAGGGAAACAGAAAAGCAGAACAAGGTTCAGCTGTTGAAGCTGTGGGAGTTAAAGGGCAGGTAGTGTGCAGGAAGGCTGTGTTCTGTACTTATTAATGTCTTCTTAAAACAAATAAATACATATATAAGCTTCTTAAAACAGGCTTCTTCAAGGGTCATATAAGAGCACTATGTGTTTCATGAGGAGAGACAAAAATGAACTAGAAAATGTAGCAAAGGAAAGGTGTGTGCAGTACTGAAATAGAAGTTGCAGACCTGTGCAGAGCTCAGGGTCTCCAAAAACGCAGAGGAAAGCAATCAAAGTTTGCCTATACTATTTAGAAAAAATAACCCCTTGGCTGTTATGTTTTTTTCTCTGAGTCACTAGATTTAGGTAATAAAAGTTAGGTGAGATTATTTCACTTCCATTTCTCATATCCAACATATGAGTGCAAATAACCAAAGTACACATTTGGACCTAAACTAATCCCAAATAGTAGATGAAAGTAGATTTTTATTTTTTTTTTTTATTTAGCATCTTTTTGTCTGATTTTGAATCCTGTATCTCGGGAATATTTGGAAGAGTTAATTGCATAATTGGCTTCTACACTTTCCCAAGAGGTCCTATCTAATACTTTCAGAATCTTGTTACAAAAGTTAATTAAAGCATCTCCAGCACATTATCATTTGCTGCAATGCAAGTAAGATTAATACATTTAAAATGTCTAAGATACAGTTGAGAAAACAAATGATTAACAACTTGCGACTACAGCTTTATATTTGGCTATTAAACCATCTACTTAAAGCTGTGAAAATTAACAAAACTTGAAAGTAAACCCAAGTAAATCAAAGAGGTGACATAAATTGGAATATGTGAAGAGGAGAAGTGAGAAAGACTACTTAATTATAAAATACGCATCAAAAGTTTGTGCTGCACCAAAAGGCACTCAGTGTAGCATAAGTCACTTTCTCTTATGGGAGAAACTTTTTAGGTTCTTGTTTTTTACAAATAAGATATGAGAGAGAGTTTCCATGAACACTTCACAGGTAATATAAGAGATACAATTGAACTAAAGGAAAGCATGGAAGAAGCACAGCAATTTTGGATTAAAGTAGTTAGAAAATTTTATTACAATGACAGGTTTGTTTTTTTTTTTAAGGAGAAAGAATGAGAGAAAATAGACATAAGGATTAATTTGTTCTTAAAGGAGCTGTAAAACAGAATCAGGATTTTGCATTCATTAATAACTTTTTTCTCTACCACGTATTTTATTTTTTTGTATTTGCTGAGCAGAATCTATGAGGCCTGCACAGATCAAATAGTGTAACTATGGGTTTTTTTTTGTACAACTGAAGTAAGAAGAAGAATCTGTGCAGGCAGTTCAAGGCTTGTATGCACTTGCTGAAGAAATGTTGCCAGCAGAGAGATCCTTTCATATGTAATTATGGAAATACAAGACGTGTAGAGAAGGAGACCTCTGGTGGAGGAAAAATACTGAAGAAGAAGTTTATTGCACTGGAAAATAAGGAGATGAAAAACAATAATGTAAGAGAAGCTGGATATTTTACAAGGCATAGATATCACTAATTTCAAGATGCAGCTTTTAATTTTAGCTCCAATTAGCATTCCCTGAGCTACCGTCGAGCTTACCCTGTTTTTGTTGCTCTCTTGAAATGAAGCTGTCAAGATTTCTGATACTGGAAGTCCAGAACAAGTTGAGAAATGGAAGAAAAAGTATGCTTAGGAGGCAAATTTGGTTTAGATAGTGTTACTATAAGGCTTCATAATTCTGAGACCTAAATATGAATTCATTTAAATTTCTGTACCAGTATTATCATATTATTTGCAATTCTTTTCTCAATTGCCAGGTCAAGTCATTTGCTATGTAGACATACATTTGTTACTGGCAATTTGACCAGTATGTGGAGATTTGTAGCGTAAATAAATTAAAATGTTTGAAGGCACCGGAAAAAAATGGCAAAACAAGGTTAAAACAATGGCCTGAAATAATAATAATAACAACAATAGTAAGGAACACTGTTCCCAGTGGCCCACTGATTTCAGAATAGAATTTTGTATCAAGACCAGAAAATCTGCTTTCTTGTAAAGGAAAGTTTTGCCAGTAAGACCCTGCAGTCTAACAAGAGGGGCATGGAAACAAGGTTGCAAAATAAAGCATATATTCCTCCTTGTCCTGTTTGCCTACCAGGACCCTCTTTCCAGACAAACAGAAGAAAACACACAATAAGCAGCAATCTCACTTAAAATTCAGAATCTACAGCATTGTTGATGATAAAGAACTTCAGGGATGTGATGAAGACTCCATAACTGGCATCCCTTGTACTCAAGCTATGTATGTAAGCCCAGGCTGCTTGGGCACACTCACCTTTGAGCTTGTATGTGAGCGTGGGTGAATGAAACCTACAAGAGAGTAAGTGTGAGTTTATGAAAGAAACTCTACAGATTGCTATAAATAAATAACACTAAGTGAAAACTTGCCCTGAATGTTGTTACACATTTTTTTTTCTGTGAGGTAGACAACCTCAAACCATTAGCACAAACATGGAGTGAACAGGTAATGATTCAAAAATTGTGTATCATAACTACATTTATTATTTTTACAAAACTTCTCCTTTAGAAACATTAAGGTTGCTATGTCTTGTGAATGACGGTTTGTTGTGAAATTACTAATTCACACGTAGTCTTTTTCATCCTTAACACCTGAATGGTCACCCCATTCAGATTCTTCAATTAAGATTTTCCCAGTTAAGGTACAAATAGAAACAGGTTTGCTATTTAACAAAGACAGAAGGAGTGTTGTGCAGAATGCCTAATACTTTCAGCTACATTTCCAGTCTCTGCTACTGCTTCACACGTATGTAGTGTGCATTCCCAGTGTTAGAAAATAGCTTGTGGAAAGAAACATAATACTGTTGAATCATCACAACAACTGGTGGTTGCAAACAGACTTCCACTCTGTGACTATACTTTCAGAATTTATCACGAACGCTCTATCTGATTAGTGGTGCCACTGGGGTGTAACTTCTTTGATGGAAGTCCATCTCTAAATTGTAAAAATAGCGAAGCTGGGTGTTTATGCAAAGCTTCATAAAGAAATGCAAAGGCATATGTAAAAGTAGCCGTTATTTCTAAGGGTAACATTTTTACAAACAAGCATTGTATCTTCCAGGAGCTATTCTGTAACCTTTGCACGTATATTCAGCATATTGTATGTGTGAAGTGAGCCGTAAGTACCCCGATGATTTTAACCTAGTTCCTAACTACTGGGCCTGCGTATCCCGACCTGCTGCAGCTGGAGACGGGCGTTCCCTCAATTTGGGCGGGTTTGCAACCGGACTTTCAGGTACACTACCTTGAAAGCAGTGGCTTTGCTCATTTCCCTACACACCCGGGTACAAACCTGAGAACACTCTTAGAAACAAACGCAAGATGAGGGATACTGAAAGTAACCCTCCCTGCAGCACAGCACTGGGGTTGTTTTCCCCCTTTCACCTATGTTGAAAAGTTCGGAGGAGCAGGCGCTGAACGGAAGTGCCCAAGATGGCTGCCAGGCTTGCACCGGCCACACGGCGCGGCGTGAGGCCGCCCCGCCAGCTGGGGCCTTCAGCGCTGCTCGGCCGCAGGGGGACCGCTGACGAGGTAGCGGTGCTGGGGCGGACAGCGGGAGCCGTGGCACGTCTCCAAAGGCGATGTAAACTGAAGGGAAGGTGATACAGCGAGGAAGGTGAGTGGGAGATGAGGGGGAAAGCTGAGACACACGAGGCGGGGGCTGGCTGACTTGTGCTGGCTGGGGCAAGTGGCAGAGGGGAGCTGCACACAAATACGGGTTTGCCACGTGAAAGTCACAAGAGAAAACATCAAGTGTGGAAGTGAAGGGCTGTGCAGGCTCACAGGTGCTACAAACTTCCGGTTAGTTTTGGAAAACAAAAATGGCAAAAGGAGGCTCGGAGAAGTTTGTGTTGATGCCTCATAGGTGTACCATGTCTGTTCTGCCAGTTAATAGCCAGCAATTCAGTGTATCCTGTGAGAACAGATACCAGATCCTTCGCAGTGCCAGAAAGCCAGCCGTATCCTGGGCTGCATCAAAAGGAGTGTGATCAGCAGGTTGAAGGAGGTGATCCTGCCCCTCTACTCTACTCTACTCTCGTGAGACCTCACCTGGAGTATTGTGTGCAGTTCTGGTGTCCTCAACATAAAAAGGACATGGAACTGTTGGAACAAGTCCAGAGGAGGGCCACGAGGATGATCAGGGCACTGGAGCACCTCCTGTATGAAGACAGGCTAGGAAAGTTGGGGCTGTTCAGCCTGGAGAAGAGAAGGCTGCATGGAGAGCTCATAGCAGCCTTCCAGGATCTGAAGGGGGCCTATAAGGATGCTGGGGAGGGACTCTTCATTAGGGACTGTAGTGATAGGACAAGGGGTAACGGATTCAAACTTAAACAGGGGAAGTTTACGTTGGATATAAGGAAGAAATTCTTTACTGTAAGGGTGGTGAGGCACTGGAATGGGTTGCCCAGGGAGGTTGTGAATGCTCCATCCCTGGCAGGGTTCAAGGCCAGACTGGACAGAGCCTTGGGTGACATGGTTTAGTGTGAGGTGTCCTTGCCCATGGCAGGGGGTTTGGAACTAGATGACCATAAGTTCCTTTCCAACCCTAACTATTCTATGATTCTATGAACAGGCTCAGGACCTGGAAACAAGGGCACATGAAAATAGCAGAAAATGAGATTTGGGGTGTAATTGCTGATGTATCAGGTAAGCCAGAGTAGATAGTAAATGGATAACCAACATAGTTGTGTGAAGGTGGGAAGAGGAGAGTGGGTATTACACTTCCAACTAGCTTCACAGCACTTCTAATGCTGAAGGGGTGCAATGGTGGAGAAGAGGTAGTACTCCCTTATAGGAATGAAGAGGTGGGAAAAAAAGGAAGTTTGAACAAGGTTGGATTGACAGAGTGTGATGGTTTCAGCTGGGTTAATTTTCTTCATGGTATCTAGTATGGGGCAGTGTTTTGGATTTGTGCTGAAAACAATGTTGATGATTGAGATGTTCTCCTTACTGCTGAGCAGTGCTTATGCAGGGTGAAGGCTTTTTCTGTTCTGTACTCCACCCCACCAGCAAGTAGGCTGGGAGTGCACAAGGGATTGGGAGGGGTCACAGTGGGGACAGTTGACCTGAAATGACTGAAGGGATATTCCATACTATATTGCATCATGGTCATCTTATAAATCTGGGGGAAGAAAAAGGAATGGGGTGTGGGGATGTTTGGAGTGATGCTGCTTGTCTTCACAAGTAACCATTATGCAGGATGGAGCCCTGCTTCCCTGGAGATGGGAAGTGCTGAATTAGTTAGTTCCTTGTTTTGCTTTGCTTACATGCACAGCTTTTGCTCTACCTATTAACCCGTCTTCATCTCAACCCATGAGTTTTCTCACTTTTATCCTTCCGATTCTCCCCCCCCCCCCCCCATCTTGAAACAGGGGGAGGGAGTGAATGGCTGTGTGGGGTGTAGTTGCTGGCTAGCATTAAACCACACAACAAAGGATGCAACTTAATGGGAGCTAAAAGCCCGTGTTTGTAGGTTGGGAAGTTCGACTGAAAACGGAAAGTAAGCAGGAGAATAGAGTGTTTATGTTAGTTCACAAATGAAAGAGAGTGATACTTTAAAAATTACAGGAAGCTTCCATGTGGATGATGTTGAAGACCTGGTTATGTAAAAGTTACATGTATACTGTATTACTTCATGCCCTTTCCTTAGAATAACTCCGTAGTACTTGAATTTAATTGCAGATGTATAGTAAGATTAAAAATACTGCACCATGGCCTTAGAAGAAATAATTTACTGCATCAAACTTAAAATCACAATCCTTTAGTGCCCCATGTGTAAGGTATTTTTTGAAGTCACAGTGGTGTTGTATAACAGTTGGTTTAGTTCATTTGTTTTTTATTGTCGTGGTTTAAACCCAGTCAGGTAACTCATTCGCTCACTTCCCCCCCCCCCTTTCTTGCCCTCCCCCTGCTCTCGGAGGGACGGAGAGGAGAATCGAAAAGAATGCAACTCCCACGGGTTGAGATAAGAACAGTTTATTAACTAAGGTATAACACAAATCACTACTGCTACCACCAATGATAATAATGATAAAGGAAATAACAAGGGAATACAACACCTCAGCACCAGCTGACCAATCACTCACCCCCCCAGCCCGACCAAGCACCGACCGATACCTCCTCCAACCCTGCAGTCTCCCAGCCCTTCCGGCTAACTCCCAGTTACCTCCTGGGCATGACGTGCTGTGGTATGGAATACCTCTTTGGTCAGTTTGGGTCAGGTGTCCTGTCTCTGCTTCCTCCTGGCTTCCCCTCCTCCCTGGCAGAGCATGAGGCTCACAAAGTCCTTGGCCAAACCAAAACATCCTTGTTATCAGCTCTGTTCCCGAGCTGAAAGTCAAAACACTGCACTACACCAGCTACCAAGAAGGAGAAAAATGACTGCTACTGCTGAACCCAGGACATTTATAGGCAATGCTGTATGAATTCTTATTTATTTTATTACAGGTTGTTTTACTCGTGCATGTTAAAGATGTGTTTTTTAATTCGGTGTTTTAAAAGGTAGAATCTGGAATTCTGTATTGAAGATTTAAGTCTTGTCAAATTTATTTATTTTAACATCTTTATTAGTAATGCCAAATTTGAAAAGACTGGCTGTTTTCTACAACTGAATGTTGTTCAGATGTTCAAATACAACTTTCAGGTTTTGAAATTCCGTATTTGTAGCTTAGCAGGAATTGTAAGATTTTGTGAGGAGACTATTGCAGCAGATTTACTCTGTTTTATTACTTTCTTTCTGAAGCATTCACAAATGGGCAGTGCCCGAAACAGACAGCAGGGCTAAACTGCTCTTTAACTTGACTTAGTGCTTATGTAACTTTCTAATTTTATTTGCAAATGTAATGTAAATGTTTATATACATTTTGAAACTATGTAGTTGTCTAATTTGAGTTTGGTCTTACTAGAACTGGCAAGATAAAGACTGTGATGGTTTGAATAAATAATGGTTGTATATTTGCTATTCCCAGAAATTATACTTTTTTATGTAATACGCAGTCCAATTACTATATGCCTAATAAGCAGGAGTGAGGTTATGGACGCTTTGTAAGACTCTACTGTCAGCAAGATATATAAGGCAATCTTGATTCTATAGTAATACTCAGGATCTTTCTGACATGAATGAGAGTTCAATATCCTGTATATTCAAAATTGGTTCTGACTGTTAATCTCTTCCTATGACCTTCCTGAAGAACCATTGAACAAAGCTGGTGAATTGTCGTTCACAGACATTTTTCAGTTTAAAAATACACATAAGTGATTTTAATTCACTTTGAGACCTGATTCCAGAAAAGTAAATTGATCTGACCTTGGAGTAATGGTATGTCAGTTTGGCCTAACTTCAGTCATTGATTTTAGCATTTGCTATATAAGTGAACCCCGAGAATGCAGTCTTGCAGCTGGCTGCTTTCTGAAACATGTTTGTTTGTTTGTTTTTTTTTTTAAATTACTGACAATATATTTTTTTTTGCATGTAATTTCCTTTAATATTTTATGTGTCAGTTACTGTGGCCATCAGTACTAGCTCATGATCATCCAAATCTGTGGTAGTTTAATCAAATGTGAAAATAATCTAAACAGTAAGAATACTGATGCCGCTTTGACAGAATTTTACTATTGATATCAAAGTTTTTATTATTACAGGAGGTGCTGTGCTTACTGAGTGTATAGCTTATTTTGGGCTTGTGTGTCTGTTGCATGATTGTTTGCAGTTATGGTGAACTTGACTTCATAAGTATAAGAGCACACCTCCCTTTATATTTAAAGCAATTTATCTAGCAAGGTTTGGGTCAGAGCAACTTACCTGCAGTGATGTGTGGTTCTAGGATATCTTATGGCTGAGTGGACAGGTGTTTTTTGTTTGTTTTAACCCCCTCACAGCATCCCATCCAGTAAAATTGTCTGATGACAAAATAGATCTTGTGAATGTTACTGGTGACAGGCTGTATAGTTAGTATTCTCCTTGTTTTTAAGAATTTAAAGCTAGGGTGGGGTTTTTTTTTGGTACAAAATGTTTTCTTTCCAGATACTCTGGCACTCTGCTTTATAATATAAAGATGATACTTTTTCCATTTTTCTTTTTTTTATTAAGATTTTGTAGGTAAGGAGTAACATTTTTGGAGCTGTCTTTACTTGGAGTTTCTGGAAAATTAAAACAGAAAAAGCTTTTGATAATTAACAAATAATGGCTTGTGCATATTTTTCTACTGTAGATAAGATTTTCTTCAGAAATACTCTTCTCCAGTGTGTAGTGCTGTTTACAAAAAGTGAAGTCTTGTGCTTTTCAATAAATGACCATAAGTCATAGTCTCTAAGTCAGAGTATTTATTATTATTAATACTGTTTATTATCTTTAAAGAATTATTGAGTATTGAAATATTCTGTGGAGTTGAACAATGTGCAATAATTTTTATATCATCATTTTATATACAGTAATTCAGTATTTATGTAGGAAGGCACTGCGAAAAGGAAGGTATATCTGAAACCATGGTAAGTGCAGTGGAGAGTGCTTGCACAGTTTTCTCAGAGGAAGTCCAAAACTGGTATTGGGAGATTTACTTTACCAGTCGTAACTGAACAACACAGCTGAATACAAAGCACTGGCCATCTGAATTAGAAGTTTTATAGTGTATATATTGACAGCAAATACGATGGTCTTGAAGGTAGTTAGCAGCTACAAAGCATTGAGAGTTGTAGAGAAAGCAAAGTTATTTTTATAGTTGCTGCTCTATAATTAGCTGGTATGGTCTTGGCATTTTATGGTGATAATTCTTCAGCTACGTGGTAGTTGCAAGAGAAACTTAAGTACATGCTAACTCTTAATTCTGTCATGTTTTATTTTGATAATTTATTGTTTGACTTACGTCAGTACTCTGTGTTTAGGATAGTCAGCTACTCAACATTGCAGCTTCAGGACTTCTTTTTGTCTCAGTTCTTTGGAAATGGTTAGTCACACTTCTACTGCCACCAAACTGAATTAGTTCAATTCTCTGTTGGCTGGTAGGCTGATTTTTTTTTTTTTTTTTTTTTGTATAAACTTCAGGTTGTTCGTGATGTGTTGCCATAGGCAATTCTTTAAAACCATAATTTAGTTTCAGTGGACTCTTTTGAAAACATTGAAAATCCCTCATTATAATTTCCTAATTGCTCATAAAGGCAGTCCATATTCATATACTTACGGGAGATTAGTGCTGAAACTGTCACGCTTGATCTCTGCCAGATAGATATGGTTTTGTGAATATATGACAGAAAAATTCAGTCATTTAAAGAAAAAAGCAAGCTTGAAAATACAACTTTGTCCATACATTATAGACAGAAAAAGCTTGGTAGTTTGGAGCGGAGGTAGGAAATTCAGTATTGGTGTCATTCTTAGATCAGGAATGGCTTTTGTTTTCCCAGACATAACCTCATCATATCTTGTAACTTTTTATAAGACACAAAGCCAGCATTTGTACTTGCTCACTCTGAATAAATTCTTATTTTGCTTAACCAGAATTCACTATCCTGGTGTCTTCTACCATGTAAGCTCTAATTTATTTGCTCTTCCAAATGGTGGCTTGAAGGACCTAGTCTGAATTAAAACTGAGAAGTTCAAGTGAAGTATATGTTCCTGCTCACACCTTGAGTCCCAGTTTCAAAGAGAAATACACTGCGCTGAAAGAGGTTTGGTTTTTTTTAAGTGTTGTTATTTGGCGTGGGAATAGTGCCTTGTGTACAAGAATGTGGTGATGTATTATGATGGAGAACAGAGGTGGAAATTATGGGGAAACAGTGAAATATACCTGCTAGTGTTTTTGAGCTCTGCCCAGGCCATCTAAAACTGGAGATTTGGACAGATGCAGAAAATCTTTGGTTTGGCAGATTTAAGTCACTGGGATTGGAGTAACTGTGTTTTTGGAAGCAAGAGAAAGCCCTACTCCTGTAACAGTGTTCTGGTTTAGGAAGAAACTTGTTAGCATATTTTTTCTTTTTTTTTTTTTTTTTAAATGTCAAAGTTCATAGCACTGCACACTATAGAAAAAATGTGTTAAATAATCTATACTGAAATTGGAAACAAAACTCACGTCTTAAGCTAAAATAATGTGAATCGTGCTTACCAAGATAAAGTCACAGATTTTGTTTGCTTGTTTTTAATTTATACCACCAGATGGCAATCTAGCATATACTTTTGGTCACTGGTGAAAGTGAATTTCGAGCATGTTATGATATACTGTCCTTTCCTCATACTGAATTAAATAGTGTTGAAGTTGCTTGGAACGTCACTGATTTGGGCCTTACAGGCAGTACTTATGATATGCAAGGGATTCTGCAATACTGTAATAAACTTTCTTTTCTGTATTCATAAAGACTTGCATCAAAGATTGCCTCAACTTTTAAAAAGCAAAATGAAACTTTGTGGCATATAACAAATCATTGACATAGGCTATGTGTAAAACCCCAGTAAAAGTAATTTTTAAAATGTCAGGAAGAAATTTTGGTGAAAATTGATTATCCGTATTTCCAAACCATTCTCTGTTTTAAATAAGTAGTTGGAGGTTTTCTTCATGGAGGTTTTCTTCAGCTTGACTAAGATTCTACATTTTCAACTGTAAATTGTAATGGGATTCCTCTAGAATAAATAAATAAATGCAAACCCCAACCAAAACAAAATAAAACTTAATTTTAAATTCACAGGAGTCCTTTTCTGTGAATGGAATGTTAACTTGTGCTAAGTGCCTGGTGTTTGTAAACTAGGCAGGTAGTTGACTGACTTAATGTATGGGCTGAAAATATCCAACAGAATGAGTTTGGATAATTTTGTGAAGTTTTTGTTAAGGAAGCAATGTGTTTCTTTCAGTGGCTTTTTAAAAACTTTATATACACATTTTTGTACTTCAGTGGAAAATAAGAATGCAGAGGCATGTCAATCTTTTAAGCCACATCTAAATTTTAGTAGTTAAGCCTGTAGTTATCACTGGAGAATAACATTTTGACTCCTTACCCAGTAGACGCTTAGGTCATTGATATTACCCGTGCTTTTGAAACTGGTGGCATGCATGTGTTTACCATTACAGGCTTTGTAGACATCTTCTACTAGGTATTTGATCTATCTTTGGTGGTGTAAGTCAAGCTTCAGAAAGGTAAAATGCCCACATCAAAAAGTGGTTTAGATTTAGATATTTTATTTATTTTTTTTTTTTTTTACAGCAGGATGATTATTTAGTTCCTTCTGTAAAATTCATGTTACTATTTTATTGCCAGGCTGCTACTACTATAAAAATTCAGAGTTATTGTTTGGCAGCAGCAGCTGTGAAGCCTCCCAAAAGCTAACCTAGAATCAAGAACTCATGTCAGCCTGAATCCTTTAGTAAGAGGGAAGAGCTTATTTTGGAGAATAAGCAAGAAGTGTGTTGTTTGTGCTAAAAACAGAAAAGTTTTCCTTATATTTAATTTGTAGACAAATTCTTTTGATGCCTTTGAAATACCAGAGTCTGTCTAGAATGTATTTAGAAACAAAAACATAAAATTGTAGACTTACAATTAAGTGGCTTGAATAGGGTTTCATAAAACACATAGTGGTCCCAATGCAGATTATTTGACCTGTGCAACTCTCACAGCAAAATGCTGAACCTTGCAGTCATCTCCAGTAAAGCAGAGTCACGTGTGTATATATGTACACTGTGTGTTGTATGTGATCATTTTGGACAGATTTACTGCAGTGACCTGATGTCATTTTCTTTCAGTCATAGATTAAGTCAATTAAAAAAAAACAACCAAAACTCAAGACAGCTTCTTGTTTAAAAAAATATAAATACAAGGCATTATACTTTGTGTAGATGAAACTTTTGATTAAGCGTGTTTCCATAAACAGCCGAATCTCAATCTTGGAGCAGTGGGGAAGTCCTGGAAAAAACCTAGCTATGTCCTGAGGAGATACACATTTCATTATGCTGTAGCAGTTGAATATTTTTCTCATTAAATATATGGGCATAATACCTAGCAGAACAAAACTCTAAGGTATAGAAGTACTATGAAAAGGTTTTGCAAGTTCACTTGACAATTTTAAAAGATGAACTCTAACTGAAATATTTTGCTTATTAGGGCAGGAAATTGTGTCCCAAAACAATGCACAGGCTACTTTGTAAAGCTGAATATCAAACAAAGAAAAATGGAGAGACTTACAGGTGCAGTTCTAAAAAGGTACAAATGAAAGCCCTGCAGTCCTTAGCATGTATATATACAAATAACATTTATAAAAGGATAGCAGAAATAACTATACATAGTAGGTTCAGATGACTAAGTCATCTTGGAAATCAGATTTGCAGCTGCTTATGCAGAGAAGCAAGAAATGGAAGTTATTGTAAGCAGGCTGAAAATATCTTCTGACAGAATCAGCTTGTTCTGTGATCATCTGATTTACATCCCCATGCTGCACAAATCAGGAGGTTCAGAGTTGCTGAATTTGATACATTTCAGTGCAAAATTGGGTACCTTGATCTGTGAAAATGGAAGTGGGAGCTCCGTTTTCATTAACACTTCACCGCTATTGCTGTTTTGACCAGAGAGTATCTGGGGAAAAATCAACACCTAGTGATGCATATAATGCTTCCTGCAGTACCTTAACAGTAGGGTTTTTTTTTGCCTCCAGGGTAGAGAGAAAAGGAAAAGAATTGCTTCTTAGGAGCTGGGAAAGCAGCGCAGTTGGCTCTGGCAGTGAGGGGGTTGACTGACAGTCTGCAGTGCAGTGGAGTTAGCTGAGCTCCCTATATGGCTGTGGATTAGCTATATGCTAATACTGATAGGAGAAGAGGAGCTGTACAGAGCGCAGTGAGCTGACGGTGGAGGCGATCA
Organism: Pezoporus occidentalis; assembly: GCF_034315485.1. NCBI lineage: Eukaryota > Metazoa > Chordata > Aves > Psittaciformes > Psittacidae > Pezoporus > Pezoporus occidentalis. The sequence continues at coordinate 5,036,531 of NW_026913964.1, read as the reverse complement.
GAGTCACAGCAGAGCTGACTCCTCAAGAGCCATGGCTGAAGGGGGTGAAGGAGGAGAGGATGAAATACAGTTCCTACGAACTGTAAGTATCTGCTTTTTATAGGTCATGTAATACATGATTTTATGTCTCATGTCTATTCCTTTCCTGTTGTATTAAAAATGAAGTGTTATTTCTGTGCTGAGCTTTGCCAAATGGGAGAATTGATTTAGTCAGTGGGAAAAAATAAAGCAAGAATATGAGCTTTAATAGCATCAAGCAGTCTCAGTGTGTTCTTCCCTGAATTTGCTCAATAGCCAGTTTGGTATAAGGAGACCTATTTCCGCTGTAATCCCCTGTGTTTGAAGCGTCCTCGTCAACTTTGTACTTGGGTTTCTAAATGTAGCATGCCAAATATCTGACCTCTGAAACTTCTGTCTAGGTTAAATTTCACTGGCATTAACAGAAGCTTTGCAGATAGGAGAGCCTTAAAATGATGAATAAACCAAGCAACCCTTTGATGACCTCTTCTGATAAACACAGAATGCACACTTGTGTGTAGGGAATACCAACAGATGTTGAAGTTGAGACTTTGCAAATGTTTGGGGTCTCTTCTCTGCTTAAAAGAAGCTTATTTTAAAAGGAGATAAGGATTTCTTTGGGAAGGAGTGTTAATTAGTGAAATAGTGTTTGCCTGGTGTAACTTGCTATAAAGAGCCCTCACACCATTCTTTCCTAAAGCTTTACGCAAATCTGGTATGACAACTGATTTGGACTTTTAAGCAAGTAGTGGTCATGCATTAATTTTTGGGAAGAGGATACGATCTTTTTCATGTGTCATCTTGTGTCTCTCATTATTTTTACCCTGCATGACTAAGAGTTTGTTGTTGTGTAACTAGCATGAAAAAAGGTGCTGCTGCTGTGTGTATTCCATGCTCTTTCCATGCTACCTTTACTTTTCATTTATTACAAATAATGTTCCAGAAGCAGAATCCTCTAGAGTTGATACAGCTTTAAAAGGACGAGTCTCTAAAATACAACATGCTAAGTGTCCAGAATAGAAAATTACAAGGCTCATTTCTGGGAGGCTGGGAATATACATTTCTGGGAATTAAAGGTTGGAGAGTGGTGATGGTTGCTGCTGCTTATGTAGATTATTTAGGTTTGATGAAGTGTCATTAGCACCTTTAAGCCTAGGAGAATTTCAGGGAGGGGAGAGAAATGGATAATTACAACAAAGTGTTCTTTCCAACATTCCTTAACTTCACTTTCTAGAGGTACCTATATTACATAATTTAGTAGGTTACTCAGCCTTTAGGAGGCAAGAGCTTTAAATGTCCTTCATCCTTTCACTTTTTAAGATGTTGCCTTGACTGAACAGTCTTCCTCAATGATGAAGGGATAAGCTTTTCCTATTCGTAGATAGCCTGTGTGTGCTACATGAGATGGCAATTTCTGCTGCTGTGACCCATTCTTTCTAGAAGAACTCTATAGCACTTCTTCCCAATGGGTGAAATAAAGCACTAAATAGGAGGGGATCAAAAATGGGAACAGCAAAAGTGAGACTATGCAGATGTGTTCCTTCTACTTGGTGCTAGAAAATCTTTTAGAGGGGAAAAAAAAAATGACTAGATTTCTGTCATTGAAGTCCCAGCTTCTCCTTGCTGTGAACAATCATATCAATTACTGCTGTCTCTTTCCCATTATAAGTTCTTTCACCTTTGTGAAGAAGGGATCAATTGTTGTTTTGCAATATATGGAGAAAGGAATGATTTATTAGGTATTGAGAGCTTCAGTGATGTGAAGCTTTTAGTAATTAGTACTTAGAGCTTTTATTGTTGCTTAAAAAGTTTGTACATACAAATATGAAGTACAGTATATTTTTACATCTTTACAACTTTTTCAGTGAAATTGTTGATCAGTCAGGATCTTCTTCAGATAAAATGTTTTCTGGGAATTTGGCTTGCTAGGGAATGTTTCCCAGGCTTGTGTAGCAGGATATTCCTTTGAAATTGTTGATCTCCATACTCCTTATTTTTGTGTCTGTAGACTGAAGAATGTTTTAGGCTCTTAGAGATAACTCTTTCTTGGTGAGATATAAAATAAGATCCAAAAATATCTTTCAGTATTTTTTGAAGGAGCAAGACAATTAACTCTTACAAGCCTAGTAAAATTAATTTTTGCTTCCTTAAAGGGAAACTTTGCATTTGTCCCCCATTTTTTGTTGGTTATGAAGTGTTTTTTCTTCTGGATTTAAATTGCTGTTTAGTTTTGTACATCATTTTTAGGCTCTCTGCTTATTTGGAAAGGCTGGAAGCTCAGTAACGCATAAAAGTGGTACCTGTATTTGCTTTTAGGAAGCAGCGAACTTTATAAAATTTGATGGAAGGCTTTTCACTATATCACTGTCTGTTCCCAAGGCATTCCTCACATTTGATTAATTTGGCAGCAATGAAAATTACAAAGACCTTAAGAGTAAGTTACAGAGAGCCACTTCCATTGTCATCATTTTTGTAGTAGTAGTATGTCTTCAGTGATCATTTCAAGTAAGTCTTAGTTCTTGTGTGAAGTCTTTATGAACAACGATAGCATTTAAAGGAAGGTGTTACTAATAAAGTGTAATTTCATTTATTAATTTTTACCAGCATGAATACAAATAAACAGTTTTTTTTACTTACACTGCTACCTTGCTGCTGTATCTTAGTTATGAAATCTTGATTTTTTTTTTCTTTTTTTTTTTTTCCTGTGGTAATGTTTGAATTGTTTCTCTAGTCTTCTGGTTGATGGTTTTCATTTGGATTTGATCCTGGATATTCAGTGTATGTGTTCCCACTTGCATATTGTGTATGGAAGGGAGAAGCAAAGCACTTGTTGTATGTGTGTAATATGCAATACTGCTGTCTTTTATTTCTTGCCCTGGTAATGTTTGTTCTGCTTTTACTAATCGGCTACAGATATAGCAGGTGGACAGTGAAGACTTAAATCATTATTAGTCAGAGGAGAAAGCTGATTTCTCTCTATCAAAATGAAGATAGCTGACTTAGGGATGCACTTCTAAAGGTCTTGACATTATAGGCTGCTGCCGTTGGAGATCAGATGTTGTTTGGGCTGTTCCCCTGATACCTTCCTTACATTTTGTTTAGCATGGGTTTATAGAATAAACTGTAAATCTATTTTTTCCTTCAGGGACATAGAGCATGTTCATGGATAGATTGTACAACATTGCATGTTATATTATAGCTAATGATAGTACATATATGTATGATGTATGTATACACATTATATATACACATATACATGAGATATATACAAGACATGTAATTATATGTAATGAGGTCTGTTTTTGCAAGCTGCTTCATATTAGCCCTGTCTACACCAGTTACACGAAGCAGCATTGCACTACATGAACTCAGCATCATGCTTTACCCCTCTTTCTTTCTACAGCTTAAACTAAAAAAAAAATGCTATTTCAGAAAGAAATCACTGCATGTATCACAATAGTATACAGTGTATTGTTACAAAACAATTGCAAGATTGAATATAGTCATGATCCCTTTAACTAGTAAAATAGATATGACTAACTCCTTGTCAGTTTATTTTCCTTTATGTTTTCTTTTTCAGTTTTGGGTTTTTTTTGGGTATTGGTGTCAGTGCAGGTCTGGTGAAATAATATCAGATTTGTTACAATCAAGCAAAGTTCTTCAAGTCTTCAACCTTAGAATGTTATTGAGTTAAAAGCCTTTTTAATAGGATTTGAGACCAAGCAATAATAATACAAGCATACATTTCCCTATTTTCTCTTAGCCCTACTGGTGGCTGTTGTGGGGATCTGTCCTCTGCTCAAGCTCTGCCTTGTGGTGTCTGAAGGGGGATTAATATCTTTGTCAATAAACAGCAAGTTTGCTAGTAATGTTCCAACGTTTTTGTGGAATGCAGCAAGTGGGTTGCCTGATCTCTGTGCCTTGTTTCTAATCCCCTACCATGCTAACTGGGTATGATTCATATTGAAATCCAGCTGTGAATATTGCTTCTTTCTCAGTTCCCATGGCAGTGCTGTGACCAGACAGCCAAATGCTGCCAGGTGCGTTAGATACAGATTCCAAAAACTAAAACAGAGTGGTGGGCAGAGAGGATAAGAAAAGGAAATTTGTTATGCAGTTATTTAGAATATATTTAATTCAATCACAGGACACTAATTTTAAAGTCATGTGTTTATTGACCACTTTCATGAAATAAGGATTTTGCAAATGGCACTTCATAATAGTGCAGATATATAATAAACACAGACTTCTGTAGACCGTAAAATTATCATCTCAGTGGCTGTGCTTGTCAGCCATTGTGCACCTGCTGTCAGTCAAGCTCTGTCTTAGCAGATGTGGTTCAACTGTAAATAGGAGCTGATGGCCAGTCTGTCAGTCAGGTAAGCTCAAGTTTCCAGTGCCCTTTTTTGGCACTTCATGTCTGTAGTGGGGAGTGGCAGCTTCAGTCAGTACAAGCAGTGGCAGGGACAACAACAACATAAGGTGAAAGATTCAGTAGTAACATTAGGTTTGTTCCTTCTACTGGGCTTTTATCCAAATAAGCAAGTGCTAGTTCCTCAGTAAGATGAGTAGTCAGCACACGCCTGAGCTGTTTTTAGTCCACAACAAACATCTCTGTCAGTCTTGAGCATTTCAGCTACTTTGGCATTTAACTGGGTTCTCCAATACCTTGTACCAGAAAATCAACTTCCTTTACCTAACTGAAACAGCTTTAATTCTCTCCAATAACAACATAAGATGAAAACTGTAACTGAAATAAAATCCTTTATAAATCACTTGTACAAACAACAGAGTTTCAACTTGGTGACTTGAAACAACTGTTTAGCAGAAGGTGCAGAACTAATTTAAACACTAAAGATTTAACATGCTTTCAAATTTCATCAGCAGTACCATGTACAAGCGGGAGTGCAAGGATAATCAAGCTTAGAATATATACTAAAATGCCTTGGATGAGTCACTAAAATGCTTAAGGCCAAATGACTTCCATCTCCCAAGACTTCCCCTGAAGTTCAACTGTATTGTTTCATCTTTTCTGTATATGGAGGATGCCCAGAAGACCTATACACCTGGTACATATTAAGGATATTTACTGTCAATACTTAGTAGAATTCAGAAGCTGTTTGATAATGTGTAAAAATGTTGATACAGTCAGTGCAGTCACTTAACATTTTGATTTAAAAAAACTAAAACAAAACAAATAAAAAACCAAACCAACCAACCATCCAAACAAAAAACCTTCCCAAACTGTCAGTATTACATACTCCATGCTGCTAGCATAACCTTCTTCTGAAATGCATATCCATTCTATTGCACTTTCCAAAAGATCAAAATCAATAGACTCTATAGTTGATGTGTAGCCAAAGGTGGGAAAGGTAGACTTTACAGTTTGGAAGACCTCAGTCTGGTCATGCATGTCATGCCTGCATTTGTTGCCACTGGAAAACTTTTTTTGTGAAGAACATTTACAGGACAAAAGATTCTTTGCTGCATATATGTTGACCATCACAGGATTAAGTGTTAATGGGGATTAATAAGATTTGATTTCCTGATCAGTTACTATGTATGGGAAGTGATTCTATTTATAATGTATGTCAAACCTTCATTTAAAAATTTGCATTTTTATCTTATGTGCATTTATGTACATTGCAATTAATAAGGAGTGTTTTTTTTTAAATGCACAGAATAATAGTAACTTTCAAATTTGCAGACCCTAAACATTTTCTGTGTGAGTTGCTATAGACTGTATTTGAAACTCCTTACTTGCTTTCTTTGTAAGGTTGTGCAGATCTCTTGGAAATAGTCCTGCCTGAATAATTTATAATTCAGCCTTCATCATCTTCATTTATTTTAGTTACTTTATTACTATCCCTAGAAATAGCTGTAGGTAACGTGGTATAGGTGAAGTTACAGCGAATGGCTCATGGTGACTAGTGCTTCTGATGGCTGAATCACTATGCATATTTATCTATTTATTTATTTTTACACAATGTAACAAAAATGAGCTTTCAAAAATATTGAGAGTTTGCTTACTATGCTGCATTTATACGTCTATGTTTATAATGGTTGTACTTCTAGAAGTTCTTAAAACTCTCTCTGATACTTTGATTTTTATACAGATGGAAGATTTGGTTGCTTTTTACATACATAATGAAATCAACTATGATAGGGCATACAAAAAGAAGTTTCAGTAATATGTGTTAATATAATGTGTTTTACAAGAGAAGGAAAATTCAGCAACTACTGTAGGACTGATTTTCTACTCTTGTAGTTTTGAAGCAGCACTTTTAGGCAGCACTGAAAAGATAAACTTACGGGGCTGGCCAAGGTTTGTTTCATAGTAGTGAATATAATGGTGTTACTGGAGAAGGGTATAGAATGTGTGATTATATAATCTTTACCAGTGATGTGAACATTCTGCCATCATTACTTCAGTTTAATGTGTGAAATAGTAAGAGCTTAGTATATCAAACTTGGCTTGATGAAGAGCTGCTTTACTTTACTCACGCAAATCAGCCTGAGTTTCAGAATTGTTTCAGTTAGGTATTTTGGCCCTATTCTCCTCTATGTGCAGCTCTTCTCTATGGTGTGCTCTCAGGATTGTTTAAGAGCAGCACATAGCAGCTACTAAACCAGCTAGACAGAAACTAATGGTGAGGTCTAAAACAACTTGGTGTGGTGTTTGTTGTAAATATTGCTTGAACAGCCAGATTGTTCTTCCAGGATAAAATACAATCTAATCATTGAGTTGTTACAAAATTTGGAGTTTCCTCAAGGAGGTAAAAAGTAAATTATCACCTGCAAATATGGGTTTCCACCTAAGAAATTATATTGATACTGTTAAATATTTTCCTTTTTTAAGGAAGAGAATTTTATCAGAAGATGAAATAGTTTTCTTATTCTGGCTTTTAGTCAATTTTGCTTTGAAATGCCACAATTTGATGAGTCATGTGAATGCCCTAGGTAGGTAGACTAACTGAAGGTAAGTTACAGAAGCTGTCATTAATGACCTTTTAATGTTAACCAGAGGATAGTTCCCATTTCTTGTCATACAACTGCATAAGCAGTAAGCTGTAAAGTTGTATCCACTGGTGCCTTGTTGAGAAAACTTCTTTGAGAGAACCTGTTATTAGGAAGTATGGTCTTTATGATTAAAGTGAAATTCAGGAAGCTTGATGGTATGGAAGATTTTAGATTTATTTTGAGCATGTAATTTTCATTTCATGATCAAAGTTTGGTTTTGTTAGAAAGACTTACACATTTTTATTTGCCAGGGATCTTCCCAAGTCAGCCTCTTTCAAGGTTGACCTTAGGCTTAAATAACATCATTGTCTAAACAGAGGCCTGTATATAAAGCTAAACTTGCCAATTACAGTGGTAATATGACCTTTCCTATCCTTGCCAATATGAATAACATTTAAAATCATAAATCAGAACAGTCTAAAAGGGTGAAATATGTCCACTACAACATAAAAAAAAAAGGTTGGGGGGGGAGGGGTGCCAAAATCTTCAAGAAAAAAAAAGGCCAAAAGACGATAGTGGTGATATTCTGTTATAGGTAATGTGTGACATCAGTAGAATGTTTCTAGTATTGTTTAGAAAATTAAACACACAATTGCATAACTGCGTCATGCGTTCATGAAATCTAATTTTATCCTAATCCTTTTACTACTTTTATCTTTCACATCAGTCTTTCTTTTCTTTGATTATCTAAAAAAAACAGACAGAGCAGTAATAATAGTAGCCAATAATAACATGGGAGCTGCTGGAAGATTATCCTGAACTTGGGCTACTTCCAGGCAACATCAGTTAACAGTATCCAACCTCTTTATTTTTGTGCATCCCTTAAATCTCCACCTATTGCTTTAGGGAAACACCCTATCAACTAGCTGTGTAATTTAGCTATCTCAAAACACCAGATACTGACTTCAGTGTACTGTTTTCTTTTCATATAATTTCTTGAACCAAACATTTTCACAGTAAACTGGAGACTGCAGTTTTTACAACAGAAGTTACTTAGCTATTCCTCTCAAGGGCAGCTGCAGAGGACAAAAGCAAAGACAAAGCTGTTATTTACTGAAAAGTAGGTATATTGTATAAACAAAAGTATATAATGTGAGCTTTTAGCAGTGCTGAGTTGGCCCCATCAGATCATGTTGCTGCCCAGGTGCTTTTTTCTTTGGTGGTTGATGTGGCATCTCAAAGGTAACATATCCTTTTTCGTTCAAGCAGAATGAAATGTAGTCAGGGTTCTTAGTACACAACCTTCATTTGGTTTCTTTAAATGGCTGTAGGTTCTGTACTTACTCATGCTGATCAGGTGCAAGGTTACTGGTTTGGTTGTAGGATAACTGTGCATTGATTGTATAAGCGTTTTGGGGGGATACGCAAGGTGAAGAGTTACAATGCAGAAATGCTGCCTTATACAATGTTGGGCAATGTGCTGATGTCCTAAAATAGAGGTATGAAGCAATGGCAACACCTGCTTCTTCCCAAGTATTTCTTCTCCTGTTACAATATTATATGTGTATAGCAATTGCTGGTTACTTTCTGTCTAGTACATGCATGGTTTGCATGGCTCTTGTGTGCTTGGATCTCTGGTTGCAGGCCTTGGCTTCAGTTATTTTCAAATTAGTGTAATAGTAACCTCTAGAACTTGATAAAATGTTACAGCTATGTGTAAGGGTCAGTCCTTGGTAGGTACATGTGATGAAAGTGTACTGTTGGTAAACAGTACTTAGTTGGAAGGCAAATGTGCTAGATGTGAAAGCTTGCAAATTCAAAGAGGGGGAACTGACTTTGTTGAACAACCAAAAGTAATCAGAAATTTAGTTTATATGTTTATATAAATACTTGATTGTGAGAAAATGAAGCAACATTAATGAAGTAGAACAACCACTTCTTATGTTACACTGAGCAGTTATTAATTTCAGTCCAATGATCTAATGATGGCTGGACTTGAGATAATTATCTCAAACCATCTCAAGTGAACCATGATTAAAACCTGGGATTTAGCCTAAGCAGTACACTCTGAAGGACTCTATTGTGCTTACTTACATTAACACGACAGTTTGAAGAAGAACAGCTGCAAATGTTAATGCCTAGTACCTGTGATTGAACTGTGATTGAGCACTAATATATAGACTGTCTTGGCAACCAACTTTTTTTTTTAATATCTATCTATCTATCTATCTATCTATCTATCTATCTATCTATCTATCTATCTATCTATGAATGATTTTCATTTAAAAATTGGCAATACTGTTGCATCCAGGCAAGGGCTAGGGTTTACAAGGTGCTGTACAAACACAAGAAAACAGTATGTTTTCTGATACAAAGTGCTTACGTTGATGGACAGGGTGCGGATGAGTACACAAGGAAAACAAGACTTCACTAAGTATGAAAAGTATTAAATCATAACACAATTTAAATGTTGCACTGCAAAATGAAGGTGTTAAATAAAATTTTAATAGTAATAAAAACCTAAACAAATAAAACCAGAAAAGAGGTAGTGGCTTATGGCTACCAAAATAAATAAATAAATTTGAATATTTTGTACATGGACATTTGTGATTAGTACCAGAAATTTGTCAGACATGGGAATTTGTTTAATTGAAGGGATTGCTGCTAAAGGAGGGATGAGTAGCAAGTTATTAAATATGACGATAAGGACAAGATGCAGTTATCCCACAGAGATGGATTATTTTTTTTTTTGTTAATTTTTGTGACAAGAACAATAGCAATACTATAGCTGTTTTTTGGTTTTGTTTTTTTTTAAAAAAAAGGAAACAACCCCAAACACCCCCTCCCCCCCCCAAAAAAAATAGAAAAAACCAGTAGTATTGGGTGGACTTGACTAGGGAGACAAAGAATCTTTATATTCATTCACTGTGACTATGCATTAGCAGTAAATATTTACAAAGAGAGATTAGAAAGATGGAAAGAGACAGAAGCTGAGACACCAGTTTAATACTTGTTTCTGCTTCAGCTCTACTTGAAGCTGTGAAAGCCAGAGTGAGAACAGCTGTCCTTCTGTCTCTTGTTCCTTGAGTTCATAAAAAAAAATCAAGAAATTGTAAGAAATGGCAAGATTTTCATTCATTTTGACATGCATAACTTGCCAAAATTCAGGGTCTTAAAAGGCATTTGCTTGCTCTTGATGGAAAATTATGTGTAAGCAGGTGTTTTTTGTGGAAAAGAAAAACTTCAAAGTGGAATCTACATTAAAAAATGAGCAAGGCCCCATCTCCTTGATTACAGAAGGAATGTAGCAAATGGATAAAGATACTTTGCTGAGAACACTGACATTCTTCTGTCATTACTCCTCCAAGTTCATCTTCTTAGGTTATTTTTCAGACTTGTGAAGTCATTAAGACTTTCCAGTCATTCTGCTTGTTTGCTGTCTCTGCCTTATTTTTACCTCACAGCATACATCTGAAGTATCTTTGCTTATATTAGTCTTGCATTTGCTTTCATTTCATGTGGAAATATTTATTTATGTATCAGCAACGTAGAACTGTAAAGAACTTTTAGAGACATTGAATCATTTTGGACTGATGTTCAATTGAAAACCTAATTTGGCTACTGCTTTTATCAAAGTAGCAACCCATTGATCTAGTAATCTTTCTTTAGTTTTTCATCTTAAATGTATTTATCTATTTCTAAGTTTATTTTTTTATGTGTTGTCATGGTTTAAACCCAGTCAGGTAACTCGTTCACTCACTTCCCCCCCTTTTCTTGCCCTCCCCCTGCTCTCGGAGGGACGGAGAGGAAAATCAAAAAGAATGCAACTCCCACAGGTTGAGATAAGAACAGTTTAGTAACTAAGGTATAACACAAATCACTACTGCTACCACCAATGATAATAATGATAAAGGAAATAACAAGGGAAGAGAATACATCATCTCACCACCAGCCGACCGATAACTCGCCCCCCCAGCCCGACCAAGCTCTGACCCATACCTCCTCCAACCCTGCAGTCTCCCAGCCCTTCCGGCTCACTCCCAGTTACATCCTGGGCATGACGTGCTGTGGTATGGAATACCTCTTTGGTCAGTTTGGGTCAGGTGTCCTGTCTCTACTTCCTCCTGGCTTCCCCTCCTCCCTGGCAGAGCATGAGGCTCACAAAGTCCTTGGCCAAACCTAAACATCACTATCAGCTCTGTTCCCAAGCTGAAAGTCAAAACACTGTACTGCACCAGCTACCAAGAAGGGGAAAAATGACTGCTACTGCTGAACCCAGGACATGTGTACAGTGTCACCTGTCAATATAGCTACAAGAAAGAATTCTGTTCGCTCTCCAGTTTTGCCTTTTCTGAAATAAATAACCTGAGTTTGTTTAGCTTAATATGACTGGATTTTTGGTTTCCTCACAATTTTGTTTTTTCTTGTTTATACTCCTGCTTGCTGAGTCTCCCTTACTCACAGGTGACAACCAGTTCTTGGACAGTGAATAATATTTTCCTTTTCCTTGGCCAGGACTTGCTCACCTTTCATAGCAAGGCCATACTGACATATTCTAAAGAATATAAATTCAACCTAGAGATCAACCTAAAAAGAGACAATATACCCTTTTTTTAATCCTTTTATGATAGCTGCAAAGTCTATGACTATGCTAGTAAATGGTATAGCTGCAGTCAATTCTCCAGCCTTGAGGCAAAGTGGAAGCATGCAGTTTTATGTGCATATAGCTCAACTGATTCCACAGGGTGACCTTATTTGTACTGCCTTTTGAGAACAGTCCCTAACTTCTTTGGTACCCCGAGTCATGCAGTCACTGTCTGTACTGTTTTAGAGAAAGTAGTGAAATGTCACATACCTAAGTAGTCAGTAGTATATATATATTGGTATGAGTTAGAGGAGTATCATACTGCTTTTGATTTTCTTATATGTATTATTTTTTTATGGTTACATTTCTCTTCAGTATCACGTTTTAGTTTTGAAGGAAGTAGAATTTTAATTGAGAAAGACGGAATATCCTTTCTCCTTATAACATCATAGAGAAGAATCATAGAAGCATTTAGGTTGGAGAAGACCTTTAAGTCTGTGTCCTTAACTTCCACATCTACACCTCTTAAATACCTCCAGGCATGGCCACACAACCACTTCCCTGGGCGTCCTGTTCCAATGCTTGACAACCCTTTCAGAGAAGAAATGTTTCCTAATATCCAATCTAAGCCTTCCCTAGTGGAACTTGAGGCTGTTTTCTCTTATCACTTCTTGCTTAGGAGAAGAGACCAACAACCACTTTGCTACAACCTGTTGTAGACAGTAATAAAGTCTCCCCTGAGCTTCATTTTCTCCAGACTGAACAACTCCAGTCCTCTGAGCTGCTCTTTGTAAGGCTTGTTCTCCAGACCCTTCACCAGCTTCATTGCCATTCTTTGGACATGCTCCAGCACCTCAATGTTTCTCTTGTAGTGAGGAGCCCAGAACTGAACACGGTGAGGAACCTCACTAGTGCTGAGTATAGGGGCACAACCACTTCCTTAGTCCTGCTGCCCATGCTATTTCTGACACAAGCCAGGATGCTGTTGGCCTTTTTGGCCACCTGGGAGCATTGCCAGCTCATATTCAGCAGGCTGTCAACCAGCACCCCCAGGTTCTTTTCCACTGGGCAGCTTTCCAGCCATTCTGCCCCAAGCCTGTAGCGTTGCATGGGGTTGTTGTGGACCAAGTGCAGGACCTGACATTTAGCCTTGTTGATCCTTTTAAAACTGGCTTTGGCCCATCAATCCAGCCTGTCCATATCCCGCTCTAGAGCCTTCCTATCCTCCAGTAGATCAACACTCCCACCCAACGTGGAGTTGTCTGCAAATTTAGTAAGGGTTCACTCAATCCCGTCATCCAGATCATGGATAAGGATATCAAATGGGGCTGAGCCCTGGCAAACAGCACTAGTGATCAGCCACCAACTGGATTTAACTCCATTCATCACAGCTCTTTGGGCTAAGTCATCCAGCCAGTTTTTTACCCAGTTAAGTGTATACCAGTCCAGGCATGTACCAGTATACCCTCTGAGATTGAATTTGATGGCAGAAAGTCTTTAGTGCCAAGTCAGGAAGAAGAATTTAGGAATAGTGCTGTAGCTTTTCTGTAGGCCAGAACTCTCCAAATCAGGCTTACAGTCTTAGCTGGATTTCTGCCACTGAGAGTGCTGTCCTGAGGTAGAGCAGGAAGGGCATTTCTGACCATTGAGTATTTATCCTGGAATCATAGAATAGTTAGGGTTGAAAAGGACTTTAAGACCACCTAGTTCCAACTCCCCTGCATCACACTAAACCATGTCACTCAAGGCTCTGTCCAACCTGGCTTTGAATACTGCCAGAGATGGAGCATTCACAACTTCCTTGGGCAACACATTCCAGTGCCTCACCACCCTCACAATAAAGGACTTCTTTATATCTAACCTAAACTTTCCCTGTTTCAGTTTTAACCCATTACCCCTTGTCCTATCACTACAGTCCATCATGAAGAGTCCCTCCCCAGCATCCTTATAGGCCCCCTTCAGATACTGGAAGGCTGCTATGAGGTCTCCACGCAGCCTTCTCTTCTCCAGGCTGAACAGCCCCAACTTTCTCAGCCTATCTTTGTATGGGAGGTCCTTCCCCCTGCCCCCCGGGACTTTTTCCAACAGTTCCATGTCCTTTTTATGTTGAGGACACCAGAACTGCACACAATACTCCAGGTGAGGTCTCACAAGAGCAGAGCAGAGGGGCAGGATCACCTCCTTCAACCTGCTGGTCACGCTCCTTTTGATGCAGCCCAGGATACAGTTGGCTTTCTGGGCTGCGAGCACACACTGAAGCCAGCTCATGTTCATTTTCTCTTCAACCAACACCCCCAATTCCTTCTCCTCCCTACCTGTAGCTGTGAACTAGAACTAGCAGAACTACAGCTAACTGCTATACTGTTTTTTCCATGATTGAGTGATAGCTTGCTTCTGCAATTATAAAATAGTTTATACTAAAGGTTTCCCAGAAAACTTGACTGTGTCCTTACCACCGTGGCATTAGAGCTGAGAAATCCTCATTTCTTGGAGTATGTATTAATGTTATGAATGAATACATTTTATGAAAGTGTCGTGCCTGCCTACTGAGAAGTAATTTTTATAGCTGTAATTCTTTTGGGCATGGGATGCCATATTACCAAATTCAACAGTACAAATGCAGTCCCTAAAAAGAAGGGGAAAGATTGATGTCAGAATTCCATTGTCTTTCTTTGGTTTTGTTTTTTTTTTTTTTATATTACAGTTAAACCATGCCCCTCAATTTACTTGGAACCATTGTTGACAATAAGTAATTATATTAATATGGTGAATCTTGCATTGCACAAGAAACTTATCTTCAGTTCTCAGGCAAAGATTACTAAATTAGAAAAGCTGTGGCTGGATTACTTGGTTAAAGCCTGTAAAAATCCCTCCCCTGAGCTTCCACTTAGAGGTAGAATTTAAGTGACCTAATAAAGCCTGAAAGTGGTGCAGTGTCATTTATTTGGCTGCCTGTGTGCTTCCAACAAATGTTTCAAAATGCTGTAATTTTTTTTTTCCTGTGGGAGTCTTAGCTCCATGGTAACCATATCCAGTTTAACTCTTACGGAATCTTGTCACCGCAGAGAAACCCTCTTATCTAATGATTAAATCAACTCCAGTTTCCTTTCAACAGACTGCCTTTCCTTCCCACCTCTTTCCCTAAGCAAAGTTTTGTCAAGTATGAATGCAAATGTTACTCTATTTTATGATATTATCATGTCAGAATAATTCTTTCTGTTTTCTTCCTGAACAAGCAGAGAAAAAACAGTGAGAACAAAGGAATGCCAAGATAATGAGTCAGACTGTATTCTCACAATTTGCAGGACCCAGTACCATTACCACATTTGGAGGTCAGGACATAGGAAACAAAGTATAATGAGTATGGAAATGTTCTTGCATGAAATAATGCTGAAGTAATTGTGACCTTTAGAAAAGAAACAGTGCTGTAACAGAGGTAATTGGTAAATTACATAGGAGTACCTTGAATCTATTTCATAGTATTAGATAAATTTTGAAGGTGAAAGATGACAATTTCCATTCTAAAAATTGTATTGATTTAAATGTCTCATGTTCAGAAAGAATTAAACACTAGAGGATATGGGTTTTATATTAAGAAACGAACAAGGAGTTCTGCACCTTAGTACCCGAGAAATAAAGTAACCTCTATACATACGAAGATATAGGAGGAAGTTTCCAGAAAAATGTTTTTCAGGTTTGCATGGTAATTTGTGGAGTGTACAAGGAAAGAGGAGGTTGTTTGTGAATGTTTTCTACATCCCTCAGAACAACGGGGTTCACTATAAATCAGTGACATGTCAGTAGCTAGACCAGCAATCTGAATGCTGCTGATACGATTTGATCCAAAACCTAATGATACATATTTTTGTGAATTTCAGTTATTTTCAGTTAGCTGTCTGTGTATAACCAAGGAGAGAAAGTTCTGTGTGGTCTTGAAGTCTGATGCCTGGTGCATACTCAGTATAGATGTAATTTTTTTTTTTCTATATACCTCTTCTCTCATAAGCAGATAGCATTTTGGCAATCTACAAAGGCATTAAATTCTAATTGGTCCTTCTGTCTACACTTCCAGGTTACAATCATTGTACTATTGCTTAGTCATTATAAGGCAGCCATACTGAAATACTAACGACTTGCCTTGAGACGTTCTCATCTGTGTTGAAATGAACTTACGTGCCACTGCTTTGATATGAGTCACAGTGGATATATTTACTCTTTTTTTTAGTTGTTATTCAGAATTACTCTTTTTTTTTTCTGCTTAGTTGAAGGCATAACTATGAAAAAATAGCACAGCTTGAAAATGATACGTTTTATTATAGCTGAAGTTGTTTTGTTACTTGCTTGTATCTTCAGAGACTTTAATGATACTACTACATATATTACTCTGCATACAGCATTTTTAAAGAATGTCTCATTTCTGTGGACCTGAATGTTACTAAACCCAAAAATTATTTCTTTAAATTATTGGTTGTCTTTGTCCCATGTTGCAGGCAAAATACTGTCAGAAATCATGGCTCCTCTTCTAGCTGAAATTCTTAGCTGGGAAAACGTGGTGTATAATTTCTACAATGGTAACATCATTTTGTTAGTAAAGTCAAATCAATGCAGCTTGTCTTGTAGGACTTGAAATAAACTGATGAACAGAGTAGGAGTCAGAAATAACACATTTGAGGGAAGTTGTGGATACAGCCTTAGGACCATGTGTATATATTTTTCGCACTTAACATATGAGTTAAATTTATTCTATATTCTCTGTGGCTACCACTGGCCAAAAGTGTGCAGATTAACTTCACAGAAGCAAGCTGTAGTTTATTTTTATTATTTTTGGAAATCTTGTAGGGTCTTGTGTTTCATTAACTAAATGAAAAAGTAATTTTATTAACTAAACCATGATTTTTTTAACTAAATATGTAGCTTTATTAAGTAAAATATTTTTGTCCTAAGTACTCGGAGTACACTCTCTAAAACGGGGAAGCACAATTTTAAAGGCTGGTAATGTTTGGAAAGGATCTATGTTCAGGTGATGCAAGAGAGTCTTTTTGTTGTTTTTGCTGTGCAGTTATGAATGCTAATTACTTGTTAAACAAAAAAAAAAAAGGAAATTTTAATAGCTATAATCTCTCTATTTTTTAGTGTGCTAAATTGTTTTTTAAGCTATCCTTTCAGACCTTTCCAAAAACTTTTCTCTGGATTAAAATGTCAGTGTGACATGCAAAATCAAATTTCCCCTGCCTCTTTTAGGAGCAATTACTGTTATTTCTACTGATGATATACAGTAGTTTGACTTTTTTTCATTTCCTTTCTTTTTTTTTGTGTGTAAAGTGTTGCTAATCAGAGTTCATTGGTTAAAAAATTAACATAATCAGAAATTTCTTCTTAGCCACTGTGATTAGTCTTTATTCAGTCTTTTACCTGAAAGTGATGAGTTCTTCATGTCTTAATGTGTGTGACAACACATTACTACTGTTCAGTGAGACAAATTGTCTTCTGTAAATATTTTCAGGCATACGGGGAGAAAATTGAGACCAGTGGGTTTATTGCCTCTTTTTTTTTTTTTTCTTTTCTGAGTACTAACATATATACAAAGATCATATATATGATATTTGTGTCTCAAAATTGGGTATCTGTTACTTTAGCATACTAGAATAAATAATAAATGAACATCTGATTTCTTGCAGTATTTTCTTAAGTGAACTGATGGTTTTATTTAAAATTATTAAAGCATCAAAGAAAAGGAGGAAAGAAAAGGAAAATATTAAGTCTTTGGAGTAATAATTTTTTAATTCCCTTTAAAAAAACCCAAACATACCTTTAAGAGATTCTGCTTAAATAAGACAGCTTTGCTCAGTTTTTTTTTTCTTTCAGAATAACTGAAGCAATAAGTAAATATCTAGCTACATATCTGGTTTTATAGAGATTAGTATTAGGTGATTTCTTCTTCTGTCTCAGATGACCCATAATCCGCAATAGATTTGCAAGTCCTATCACCTCCTGCCTCAACCCTAATTCACCAACTTATCTGTCTAATTCAGAACAGAAAATTCAATTCATTCACCTGTATGTATTTCATCAGTTGCTTATTTCTTCTTTCGTTTTTGTTTTTCCATGTAATGATATCAAAGAGTTGTAGCCTTGAACCAACATTTGATTATAGTTGGTGTGCTAGAATCTCAGACCATGAAGGTGATCTTAATTCAGGTCACTAATCTCACATGTGTCTCATAAATAGTTCTTGTAACATTAATCAAACATGGCATGATAACATTTAACATAATTCAAATAATACAATATCTTGATTATGAAATTGTATTGAATATTATCTCTTTTGTGCTTTATTTAGTTTTAAAGACAAGGAGTCTGAGGTCTAGGAAATACATCACTTAGAAGATAGGAAGCTGAAAAGAGTAGAACATTAACATCCTTGACCATTTCAAATCTAGAAAAGAGTTTTATTAAGAAAAAGTATTGAATAAAAATATAGTTAAGAAAAAGCATTAAAATTAAAATATGAGATTAGCACTTAAATTGTGGAGACACAAAATTATGTACTTTCTGTTCAAAAAGCAGAAAAGTGCCAATCAGGTCACTGAATTTGTGCTTAGACAAATAAAAGTAGTGTGTATTGTCAAGTTTCTCTGCAAGGAAGAAGACACGGAGAAACAAAAGCTTGTAGGAACAAGGGAGGCAGGAGTCTCTTCAAATGCAAACCAGTTCTGGCCTCTTTTTGCCAAGTTTGTTGTTCATATTGAGAATAGCCAGTTCAGTTTTGAGATGCTGAGGTTGAGATGTTTAATCAAAACCGTGAGGAGAAGCACTTCATTTGGGAGGTGGGCTTTATTTTAAGTTCTCAGCATATGTTATCCAGTGCAGGGTGAAATGCATCTTGGGAGAAAGCATTTTATACTCTTTTTTAATGAAGAAAGATTAACAGGAAGGCAGCTGGAGTAATGAATGGCTGATTCGTCTGAATGTGCTAAGATCTATGAAATGCACATTTTTCCCAGATGTGGGGTTTAGATGTGGCTTGCGTGAACAAAGTAGCTGTGAATGTTTATCTTAATAATCATATAATGTTCACCAGAGATACATATAGAATACTTGAACTGTAGATTATACTCATGCTAATGGTGTAATTAGTCTCCCAGAAGCATGCTATGCTACTGCAAGTGTTTAAATAAAATGTATAGCAAGGTCTCCTCAGCAATTTCAGGCTTCACAAATCTAAATGCCGATTTTTTTTTTTTATTGTTGTCCTAAACTCTGTCCAGTTAATATGATGCATTTAAAAATAAAACCCATTTTAGAAATGGGAGTTATTTATATAAATGACATAATCACCATGAAATTGTAGTGCTAGCTATAGACTCTATGGCCACAGTAGACCCTGTGTTACTTAATTTTGTCATCTTTTATCAATGATGAGAGTTGTTCCTTTAATTTAAAATTAGTTTTGTTTGGAGTTATTAATTCTGAAATTATTATATTTAGAAAATACAACTTTTCTAGTATGCTGTAGAATCATCAAAGAGTCTTCTTACACTTGATGTTAAACAAGTGACAAGCTACTCATGCAAAAAGAAATCTGATGTCCCAACTACTGTTACATGGAATTGGAAAGATCAGAAAGTCTCTGTAAGGAAGTTTTCTCAGGCTTGCGTTAGAAGGTTAGTCTAGATCTTTCCAACATTCACAGCTTCATTTTTTTGTGCTGATTTTTACATGTTAATCCATGTCCAACCTTAATGGAACTTACAGAAGTATTTACATATTCTTAGTGTCTGGGTGGCTGTGTAACCCTTTAAATTTTTCTGTGTATAAAGAATGCTTTATGTAATTCATTTAGTAAATTTGATTGCATTTTGACTCGCAGTTGGCTAAAAACCTTTAGCAGCAATTTTATGTTAACAATTTTATTTTCTGCAGTAAACTTTTATTTGTACTTTACTATGTAATTTGGAGCTTCATGTACAGAACTGCTGCTTTCTGTACTTTGTTCTGATTTTTCTTGGTGGCTTACAAAAGCTAGTGCTAATAAAATTAGTTTGATGTGAAAATAATGCAACAGTGTATTAACTAATGGGTATCCCAGCTATTCTTGCAGTATAACCAAAAATGCTTGAGGGTTTTGTGTTTATATGCTGTGTAGGATTTCTACTAAGGGTAAGGAAAAGACTCAATTTTGCACCGATAATCATCAAGCCTGTGATTGGTTTCAATGTAAGCTAGCAATACATGTCCTTCATCATATGGTGAAGGTATATGAAGTCTGGTCATCATACACCATAGTCTTTAGTGATTGTATGCTATATGATGCAAAATTGTTATATACCATAGTGTTTCAGAGTGTCACAACTCAGCTATGGAGAAAACATTAAGAACTAGGAAGCTCTAATACAATAGTATCTTAAAAGTATTCCTTGTTTCTACAGATGGCTGCAAATAAAATCTGCTTTTTTAGAGAGCTGAATTTGTTAACAATTTCAAAGATCGTTATTTCAATGCAGGCTATTTGTACAGTTGTGTATAATCTTAAGTGTATTATAATGCTATGTATAACAGACTTCCTCAATTATTATTTATAATAAATTATAAATAAGCCTACTGATAAACAATACAAAGCACTGATATTATGTGTAACCTCTACTCTTCACTGTTTTGTGTGGTTTGGGCAAAAACGTAAGTATATTTAGTCTTTTCACTTAGCAAGGTATTGTGTATGTGTCGTGGTTTAAACCCAGTCAGGCAACTCGTTCACTCACTCCCAGTGAGTGATGCCGGGCTGACAGCAATCGAAGCCCCCCCCCCACCGGGGCTCTCCCCTTCCCCGCTCCCGGAGGAATGGGGAGGAGGATCGAAAGAGTGCAACTCCTACGGGTTGAGACAAGAACAGTCCAGCAACAAATCACCACCGCTACTATCAGCTATAACAATGATAAGGGAAAATAACAAGGGAAGAGGATACAGTACCACTGGCCAAGAAACGAGTCCCACCCGGAAGCGTGTGTCCTTCTGGGTAACTCCCAGTTACCCCCCACCCCACCCCGGGCATTACTTGCTGTGGTATGGAATACCTCCCTGGCTAGCCCGGGTCAGGCGCCCCATCTCTGCTTCGTCACAGCTTCCCCTCCTCCCTGGCAGAGCATGAGCCTCACGAAGTCCTTGGTCAGGGTAAACATCACTTAGCAACAACCAAAAACATCGGCTTCACCAACACTGTTCCCAGGCTGGAAGTCAAAACACAGCACTGCACCAGCTACCACAAAGGAAAAACATGACTGCTACTGCTGAACCCAGGACAGTATGATATTCTGTAATCTGAGAGAAGCATTTCATACTGTGTGGACCGTAAGACATTAGGAAGAGATAGTACTTACCTCTGAAATTAATGTGCAGAGTCTCACAGATATGCTAGAAGCTTTCTCTGGGAAATTTTCATATATTGACAAGGAAGTATGCTATGTGGTTTACTGCATAGGTGATACAACTGCTAATATTTTCTGGTGTACTGCTAAGACTGGAAATGAGATCTCAACTTTATCTCAATTATTTGTGCACTGGAAATGCATAGAATGAAAAAAATTGTGGCACAAACCCTTGAAATTTAGTTGAACCCCTTCTTTGTCTTATACATGTAGTGAAAAAACTACTTAAGAATACTTCTGTTTAATGACATGCTTTGCTGCCTATCAGGTTCTGTTATCTACTTTTCTGCTTCTTATTTCTCATAAGTTGAGATGGAATTTCATCTTCAGGTTTTTTTTTAGATGGAATAAATTGGAATCACAGAATGTTGAGGCAGGAGCTAATATCTTGGTAAAGAAGCAGGGTGGGAAGTGCTAGTGTGAGAAGTGACTTGATGAGGAAGGAGATAGTTACATAGCTTTTGAGATACAAAAACGAAGGCTGCTTCTCTCTTGTGAACAGATCATATTCACACATTTGTGCTTCCTGTTCAGAACTGGGGATATAAGAGGGATTGAAATAAAGACCCTGCTAAGCAGTAAGGGGCTGTATAATGAGGTGGAAGGAGGAACATTGACATGTTAAGTAAACTGACATTTTCTTCTTCTTGTCATGGAAGGGGTGGTAAAAGTCCCTGACCTTCTTTGTCACTGTTGACCATGAGAATACACAGGCTGTTTGTGTTTGGATGTATTTGTGTGACATGGAGGTCTTTGATTGGTGTCTGCCTCTTAAAGAGATGTTCCCAGACTCTTGTAGATGAGCTGAGATAAGCTTGTGGTAAACAAGTGTCTAACCTGTTGTACTGACATGACAATCCATGATCGAACAACTGTCTATGTGGAGTGAACTTTGAATAGAATATTTATGATGGCATACCTCAAAGAACAGACTTAGTGTAGGGATAAAGAGATTTTGTCTTATATTTAGGACTGCTTACAAATGAGGAACAGATTAATTCAAGTAATGGACCTGTATTAGCACTACCTAGAGCAACACATAGTTACATCTTTCTCAGTAGAGGCTCGGCTAAGAAACAGATCAGCATTTTCCCATGATTAAAAAAGTGTTTATAACTGTTGTGTATTAAATTGCCCGTATTTGTTTATATTCTGTACTGGGTTTGTTTGGGAGATTTGGCAACAAAACATAGTGATTTAGAGTTTGAAGCAACTTCTTTATGTACTTTAAAACAATTTGGCTGTGGGTTATTTTTTTTTGGGGGGGGGGGGGGGAGGGAGGTTGTTGTTTCATGGTTTTGGGGGGGGGGGGGGGGGGGGGGGGTTTGGTTTTGTTTCCTCCTGGGCATAAAATTATCATGCACAGTGTGTCTTTTTACATCATGAACGACATCTTAAATTTTAAAAACAATGGTTGGGCATTTGCTGTGCCCACGCACATCAGAAGTAGCCAGAACTCTCCTTTAACTAAAATAGAAACATGAGGTGTGGGATGGAGCAGGCAAACAGAATAAAAAGCAGGGAGAAGCAGTTATAAGGTTGATGTAGAAAATGAAGAGTGAAGAAAATCAATTTGTGATGAAGTCTGAGGTGAGAGATGGTGCAAGGAATGGTAATGAGAGATGTGCTGAGAAACTGAAAAACAGGACTTGATGGCTAGGTTAGGTGGGTTCAACTTTTTGAAAGCTTGCTTTTAAGATCTTCATGGAGAAGAGCAGCTGTTAAAAACACATTTAAATCCATACAGATTTTGCATATTTTGTAGCGAATATAATTTATAATAATATAGTATCAGGTAGGTTACCGTGAATCTTTGGAGGCACCTTTTGATTTCCCATTAAAACAAAGACCATGAAAAAGTGGTGGGTATAGGCCCTAAGTTGATGTTCTGTGAGCTTTGCAACTGGTGATGTAACTTTTAGAAAGAGAAGGAATGGCTGAGGTTAGCAGTGATGCAGAAAACTTCATCTATAAATAAGAGGATACTTTAGAAGCTTTATAGTTCACATAAGCATATTTTCCTTTAGTGAACATGCTTGAAAATATAAGAACAGACTAATTTTATCAGAGCTTCAGACATCTTTGAGCCCTGTACTAATGAACAGATACAAAACTAAGAATGTAGAAGTGAAGGTTTTGCTAAGTTGGCGAGTAGTAGGTTGTAAGTTTTCTATTATTCCAGCCAATTTTAGCTTGAACTAATAAAACTGTACTCTGTTGAAGATGGAGGAGAGGGTGTGAGAAAACTTGAACATGGCAGAGAGCCCTTTTCCACTGTGATGACAATATAAAACACTTCATAGTTAACATCATTGTTTTCATATCTGCCTTTCTGCAAGCGTGTAACTCTTCATACTTCAGCACATCACATTTTAGGGGACTAAGACAACTAGGCTTCAAAGAGGCTAAAATAGTTGTACATGAGACAGTGTTATTTGAAATAACTTTTTCTCTGTTGCTATAATTAAAATCTGCAGTTCCATCTGAATATCTAAAAAATATAGTGAGTGGTGCCTTTGAAATTCAGTTGCTTTTTCTACATTATAATTGTACGTAATTTATTTACAGTATGTCTACAAATAATACGTTATCCAATTGCATTAATAAACTGCAGATGCCCTTAAAGTATGAGAAATGAAGCCTTGTAATTTCTGACTGCTTTAGAAGAGCTGTTAGTGGGTAATTTAATTGTGTAGTAGATTTAGAAACTGCCTGACTGTAAAATCTGATTTTATAGGTCAGTAATAACTGTTGAAACATCTCTGTATTATTTTAATTACAGAGTCAAATTTTTGTGCCTTTGCAGAAAGAAAAAAGTTGTATACTAATTTGGTTTTGAGATAGCATGGTGTTTGAAATAACACACCAATGTTTTAGTTGCAAATTTCTCAGCATTATTCTCAGACTAAAGCCAAAACACAGCACTGCACCAACTACTAGGATGAAAATAAACTGAATTTTGAATGAAATGAAATGTTGCAGCTGAAACTAGGACTATGAGTATCTAAAAAACCTCAGAAAATTACACGGCTGCAAACATCAGCTGGTGGCAAAGTGTAGGTCAGCACTGAATCTGTAGAACTGATACCAGAAGGTATATGTGCAGGTCTTATTAAAAAAAAAAAAAATTAAAAAATCTGATAACCTAATTTTGAAGATCCATGCTTTGTACTTCATTCTAATGATTTCTGGACTTTTACAGGAATTACAGTTATTCTTTTCACCTCTATTCTGTGCGTCCTGGGTTCAGCAGTAGCAGTCATTTTTCTCCTTCTTGGTAGCTGGTGCAGTGCTGTGTTTTGACTTTCAGCTTGGGAACAGAGCTGATAACAATGATGTTTTGGTCTGGCCAAGGACTTTGTGAGCCTCATGCTCTGCCAGGGAGGAGGGGAAGCCGGGAGGAAGCAGAGACAGGACACCTGACCCAAGCTAACCAAAGAGGTATTCCATACCACAGCACGTCATGCCCAGGATGTAAGTGGGAGTTAGCCGGAAGGGGGGGGGGTGGGGGGGTGGGGGGGGGTGGGAGGAGGGCGAGTTATCGGTTGGCTGGTGGTGAGGTGATGTATTCTCTTCCCTTGTTATTTCCCTTATCATTATTATTGCTGGTGGTAGCAGTAGTGATTTGTGTTATACCTTAGTTACTAAACTGTTCTTATCTCAACCCGTGGGAGTTGCATTCTTTTGATTCCTCTCCCTCCCTCTGGGAGTAGGGGCAGGGAAAGAAGGGGGGGAGTGAGTGAACAAGTTACCTGACTGGGTTTAAACCACGACACTGTGATACCATTTTTAGTCATCTTCAACCTCCTGGCTTATTAATGGCTCCAGAGTAGTAATTTGAGATGATGTTTATATGGAGATTATAAATTTGTAGCAGAGCCAGAATATTTGTTAATCAGGGAAAGATATGAAAGGACGTGAGTACCAGATTTTACAGGTGGGGGGAGGTGGTATCAGCTATGTTAGTTTGAAGAGATTTTTCTCTATAGTACTGTTGTGTAATTGTCTTCATTGTTTAAGTCAGTGTCTTGAAGTCCTACTAGCTTGTTTGTGTTTAGGAAATTGTTGTGTTCTTTTTGTGTAACTTCTCAACAAATGGATAATTTGTTTGTACTCAAGTCTTTTTCCTTCAGTTCATTCCCATTGCATAAGGTCTCTGACAGATATTTTAAAGCACACTAATCTCTACATGAAATAGAAGCCCTAGAAATACAAAAACCATATCCGAGTATGTGTAGAAACACTGAGGGTAAAGCAGCTATGCTTTTTGCAGATTTCCGATCCTAGATTTCATAACATCTCAGTGAGAGTCTCAGGTGAGAGAGCTCTCTCAAGAATCATGCTAGTTGCAGTAGTTGTTTTTTATTTCCAAGCTTACTCTTGTCTGAACTCATACAAAAGTTGGTTCTCATCCATTCTGTTAACTACAGACACTTGATTTGTAACTGATTTTCATCTGAAATGGGTAAAATTATTGTAATCAATGATCTGCTGCATGTTTCTCCACTAGCTTCCCTGATGTGAATCTTAAACAAGACTAGTAACAAAATTGACTGTGCTAGCCCAGCTTTTTTAGAACATACAGTTATTTTCTTAAAGCCATCTTCGATAAGCAATATTTGTTCACAGTTATTTCCTGTTACAAGTGGCTGAGTTGGGCCTGGACTGGACAGACTGGGAAGGGAGAAATGGTTTCTTTCCTGCTGCTGAGCTTGGGAGCGGCGCGGGCTGGGAAGATTCTACCGTAGTGTAGCAGTAAATTGGAAGTAACATGAAAGTGGGAGGCTACAGCCTCTGAAGACAGAATTTTATGGGCAGTCTAGATTTCCAATCAGCCAAAAAGTAATTGATCTTTGTAAAACCAAGTTTTGAAGAAAGGACCTGTTTGAGGGGGCAAAATGAGCAGTTTATGCTCCTCTGTTTATACTGTTGGATTTTTTTTTTTTTCCTATTTAGACTAGAATAGACTAGACTAGTTCAGTTGGAAAGGACCTACAGTGGTCATCTAGTCCAATTTCCTGACTACTTCAGGGCCAACCAAAAGTTACAGCATTTTAAGGGCATTTTTCAAATGCCTCTTCTTAAACACTGACAGGCTTGCAGCATTGACTGTCTCTCTAGGAAGTCTGTTCCAGTGTTTGGTCACCCTCTCAGTAAAGAAATATTCCTAATGTAAAGTTCAAACCTCCCCTGGCACAGCTTTGAACCATTCCCATGTGTCCTGTCACTGGATACCAGGGAGAAGAGACCAGTACCTTCTCCTACTCAAGAAGATGTAGAGAACAATGACACTACCCCTTGGTCTCCTCCTCAAATTAGACAAACCCAGAGTTTTCAGCTGTTCATGGGACATGCCCTTCAGCCCTTTCACCAGCTTTGTTGCCCTACTATGAGTGCATTCAGGGGCCCACATATTTTTCACTGTTTAAATTCTGTGATTTGAAATTATTCTATTAAAATATGGAATTTTATTTATCTGTCTACATTTTTTTTAAAGCCTCTCTTTTTTCTCTTGTGAAAGTCATTATGAAGAGTCTAGCAGGTACACTTCAGATCTCTGTGTATCTCATTTCTATGTCTGTTTGTTTTAAAGTATGAGTGGGACTATTTGACTTCACTCGGTGATCTACACAGTGGTTAGAAGATTAGAAAGAGAGGTTTTGTATATCCATTGCAGGTTTAGATCATAGAATCATAGAATAGTTAGCGTTGGAAAGGACCTTAAGATCATCTAGTTGCAACCCCCCTGCCATGGGCAGGGACACCTCACACTAAACCATGTCACCCAAGGCTCTGTGCAGCCTGGCCTTGAACACCACCAGGGATGGATGGAGCATTCACAACTTCCCTGGGCAACCCATTCCAGTGCCTCACCACCCTTACAGTAAATAACTTCTTCCTTATATCCAGTGTTAACTTCCCCTGTTTAAGTTTGAACCTGTTACCCCTTGTCCTACCACTACAGTCCCTCATGAAGAGTCCCTCCCCAGCATCTTTATAGGCCCCCTTCAGATACTGGAAGGCTGCTATGATGTCTCCACGCAACCTTCTCTTCTCCAGGCTGAACAGCCCCAACTTTCTCAGCCTGTCGTCATACGGGAGTGTCCTGGGTTCAGCAGTAGCAGTCAGTTTTTCTCCTTGGTAGCTGGTGCAGTGCTGTGCTTTTGACTTTCAGCCTGGGAACAGTGCTGATAACACCGATGGTTTTAGTTGTTGCTCAGTAATGTTTACTCTGACCAAGGACTTTCTGAGTCTCACGCTCTGGCAGGGAGGAGGGGAAGCCAAGAGGAAGCAGAGACAGGACACCTGATCCAAACTAGCCAAAGAGGTATTCCATACCACAGCATGTCATGCCTGGTGTATAAACTGGGGGGTAGTTACCCGGAAGGGCTAGATCACTGCCGGGGGCGGACGGGGTATTATTGGTCAGCAGGTGGTGAGTGGTTGTATTCTCTTCCCTTGTTATTTCCCTTATCATTATTATTATTGGTGGTAGCAGCAGTGGTTTGTGTTATACCTTAGTTACTGGACTGTTCTTATCTCAGCCTGTGGGAGTTACATTCTTTCGATTATGCTTCTCATCTCTCTGGGAGCGGGGGGAGGAAAGTGGGAAAGTGGGGAGTGACAAGCTCTTTCATGGTTCTGAGTTGCCAGCTGGGCTTAAACCGCAACAGTTCTTTTGGGTGCCCAACATGGGGCCCGAAGGGTTGAGATAACAGATCCAATCAGAATGTATCTAATTGCATTTGTGATAAGCATTCTTTTTTTGAGATTAATAGTCACTCGTCACAATGCTGATTTATTGGCTCTCAGAGTTGTTGCTCTTGATCTCAGAGTTTCAGCAGATCGTACCTTACTTACAGCCGGTATTTGCCGTTTTAGTGTTTATCAGCTGGGGGGCCTGGGCTAAGGTTACTGTTTTGCTGTACTTCATGGCAGTGACTTGTAATACAATAGACTCATTGATCATGAGTCTGGGCTGGTATGTGTTCCCAGTGTAGTCATCATCTCTATACTTTGGGAGCTATGTAATGGAAGTGTTTAGCAATTGAACATCTTTTTTTTCCTTCCTTGGGTGGTCTACCTATGACGGAGACATTCCCTTACACCCTCTGCTCCCCCACCAGACTGTTTACAGTGGGAGTAGATTCTGGAAGATTTAAGGATCCTGAATATCCTTTCAATGCCCTTGGAAGCACCTTGCTTCTCTTCCTGGGAACCAGATTGTTGCTGCATATGTTCTCTCTGTTTTGCCTATGGCGTGACCTCCTTGAGAACACCCGAACTTGTCTGATCATGGGAGCTAAGCAGTCTGGCCCGAGTCTTATCTAGGATTAGATGATGATATAGTAGGACCACCAAGAGATTTTCCCCGAGGATGGACAGCCATGAGTGGCACGGCGTGTGGGACAGTATGCCCAAGTATCTAGTCCAGTGGGTCCCTCCAGTGCTTTGGAAGCGTCGGAGATGGAAGGCAGCTGAATGGAGTCCCTGATGAAAAGTTGCAGAAACTGATGAAGGAGAGTGTGAATTGAGTCAGTTTGCTGAAGTGAAAGCCATCTGGCTGGCCTTGGACATTGCTGAATGAGAAAAGTGGCCAGTACTTTATCCTGACTCATGGATGGTGGCAAATGCCCTGTGGAGGTGGTTGAAGCAATGGAAGCAGAGCAACTGGCAACGCAGAGGTAAACCCATCTGGGCTGCTGCACTGTGGCAAGATATCGCTGCCTGGGTGCAGAACCTGGTGGTGAAGGTATGTCATGTAGATGCTCATATACCCAAGAGTCGAGCTACTGAGGAGCGCCAGAACAACCAACAAGTGGATAAAGCAGCTAAGATTGAAGTGGCTCAGATGGACTTAGATTGGCAACATAAAGGTGAATTATTTTTGGCCTGGTGGGCCCATGGCACTTCAGACCATCAGGGCAGAGATGCAGCATACAGATGTGCTTGTGATGGAGGGGTGGATTTAACAATGGACACAATTGCCCAGGTTATTCACGAGTGTGAAACATGTGTTGCAATTAAGCAAGCCAAACAGTTAAAGCCTCTTTGGTATGGAGGAACATGGTTGAAGTATAAATATGGGGAAACCTGGCAGATTGGTTATATCACACTGCCACCAACCCACCAGGGGAAGCGCCATGTGCTTACCATGGTGGAAGCAACCACCAGGTGGCTGGAAACATACGCTGTGCCCCATGCCACTGCCCGGAACACTATCCTGGGCCTTGAGAAACAGATTTTGTGGCTACATGGCACCCCAGAGAGAACTGAATCAGACAATGGGACTCGTTTCCTGAATAACTATATAGACGTTTGGGCCAAAGAGCATGGCATTGAGTGGGTATATCACATCCCCTACCATGCACCAGCCTCTGGGAAAATCGAACGGTACAATGGGCTGTTAAAAACTACACTGAGAGCAATGGGTGGTGGGTCTTGCAAACATTGGGACACATGTTTACCAAAAGCCACCTGGTTGGTCAACACCAGAGGATCTGCCAACAGGGCTGGCCCAGCCCAGTCAGAACTTTTACATATTGTAGAGGGGGACAAAGTTCCCGTGCTGCATATGAAGAATTTGCTGGGGAAGACAGTCTGGGTAATTCCTGCTTCAGGTAAAGGCAAACCCACTCGTGGGATTGCTTTTGCTCAGGGACGTGGATATACATGGTGGGTAATGCAGGACGATGGGGAAGTCCCATGTGTACCTCAAGGGGATTTGATTTTAGGGGAAAACAGCCAATGAACTCAACTGTATGCTGTTGCCTGCTGTGTAATACTTTTATAGCCCACCAACTAGATGTCTCCAGGTCACCAGCAACTGGCCCTGACTTCCCTCTGACTATCATCCCAACAAAAAATGAACTTTGCTGAAGCCAGACAAGCTCAGCAGTGACCAGACGAGTTCTGCTGGCAGCAGTCCAGCACTGCACACTGTCTCCTGCTCTGAAAGACTGTTACAAGAGATGGAGCCCGACATCATGGACCGGATGAACTCAGCAGCTTTATAGGGATTGGTCCATGCACTAAGGAATGATATATCTCTCTTTGTGTGTGTATGTATGTATATGTCTATATATACATATATATATCTGTATGAGACAAGAGTGATGGTATATTGAAAAATGTGTGATCTAAGCATGACGTGAATGGCATGGTATAAGGAATGGATACTGTCCTGGGTTCAGCACTAGTAGTCATTTTACTCGTTCTTAATAGCTGGTGCAGTGCTGTGCTTTTGACTTTCAGCCTGGGAACAGCGCTGATAACGCCAATGTTTTTAGTTGCTGCTCAGCAATGTTTACTCTGACCAAGGACTTTCTGAGTCTCATGCTCTGCTAGGGAGGAGGGGAAGCCAAGAGGAAGCAGAGACAGGACACCTGACCCAAACTAGCCAGAGAGGTATTCCATACCACAGCACGTCATGCCTGGTGTATAAACTGGGGGGTAGTTACCCAGAAGGGCTAGATCACTGCTGGGGTCGGGCTGTGTATTATTGGTCAGCAGGTGGTGAGTGGTTGTATTCTCTTCCCTTGTTATTTCCCTTATCATTATTATTATTGGTGGTAGCAGCAGTGGTTTGTGTTATACCTCAGTTACTGGGCTGTTCTTATCTCAGCCTGTGGGAGTTACATTCTTTCGATTATCCTCTTCATCCCTCCGGGAGCAGGGGGGAGGAAGAGGGGTTGGGGGAGGGAGGAAGCAAACGGCTGCGTGGTTCTGAGTTGCCGGCTGGGCTTAAATGACAGGGAGGTGCTCCAGTGGCCCTCCTCTGGACTTGTTCCAACAGTTCCGTTTCCGTTTTATGTTGAGGGCACCAGAATTGTACACAGTACTCCAAGTGAGGTCTCGCAAAAGAGTAGAGATGAACAAAAACCTATAGAATCTATATGAAGCAAAATGTGGATCTAGATTTGGAGTCATGGAATATTTAAAGATTCATACTCTAATTATCTTGCCGAAACCGAATTTCATATACATTAGCATATTGACAGTATGGATGTCAAGCAGTAATTTCTGTGGAAGAAACCCACAGTGGGAATATAACAGTTGCCCTGCAAGACAGTTTGAAGTGGTGATAGATTTTGTCATTTCCTTTTTTTCATATGTTAAGAAAGATACAAATCTAACTTAGCACATGCAAGTATAAAATCAGCCCCAGTATTCCTGATAAGAAAAGCTAATTTAGTTCTCCAGTGATAACTAAGCTTTCATGGAAGCAGGCAGTATGATTGTGAATTTTGAAAGTTCAGGCACAAAGTAACTTGTAAACTTGAGGAAGAAATTTTGTAACTCTCTGAAACAGAAGAGTGTCTGCCTTTGAAATGGGATATCAAAAGTAAAGCTTTCTTCTGTTTTATAGCTTACAACTGTATGCTGCATTGTCGACTCACATTCTTTGTGCTTAGGATTGCCCTGGTCAATATGTAGGACCTTGCAATTGGCTGTTTTGAACCTCATGAGGTTCACACAGACTCACCTCTCAAGCCTGTCAAGGTCCTGCATGGCATCTCTTCCCTCCAGCATGGTGACAGCACCACACAGCTTAGTGTTGTTGGCAAACTTGCTGAGTGTGCGCTCAACCCCACTGTTCATGTTGCTGACAAAGATGTGCCAATACTGACCGCTGAGGAACGCCACTTCTCACTGGTCTCCACATGACATTGAACTGATGACCGCAACTCTTTGCGTGCGACCATTCATCCAATTACTTATCTATCAAGAGCTCCATCTGCCATATCCATGCCTCTCCAGTTTAGAGACAAGGATGTCATGTGGGGCAGTCTTAAATGCTTTGTGTAACATCAATTTGGTAGACACTGAGAAGTAATTATCTTAATTTTGTGGGAAATTATTCCTATTAATTGTAGTTGTTGTCAGTTGTAGATCCAATGAAATGAGTACGTGGCTGAGATGAGTCATCTGTGGCAGACCTTTCAGGTAGCTCTCATATTCCCACTCAGTTTGCTTGAGGGTTCTGATTGATTTGTCACTTTTTAAAATATTGCTACTGCTTGCAGATTTGTAGGTATTTCCTACCGGAACAGCATTAACTGTAAGACACCTGTAAAATCACTATGCAGGGAAAACTGCCATGCAACTGTTGAATTTTTCACTTTTGAGGATATATGTGGTAGATATGATTCATTTATGCTCTGTCAGTACCTGTCCCTGCCAGTTCTTGTTGAAACCTGGAGTATATTCCACTGTCTATAGTCCATCTTGAGTAGTATGTGTAAACACTTGACATGGGGTGGACAGCAGTTGAATATACTTCAATTTTCATGTTTTATTTGTGTCTTCTTTTCTTATTTATTCTAACCTTTTCCATATATTTTGTATGAAGGCTGTTAAAATATCTGCTGTGTTTTTCAGATCCTATTTGAAAGATTTCTGTGCGAATTTTCACTGCATCTGATGCCTTTTCTCTTTTAAACTGTAACAGATGTGGATGATTTCTTAGTATAGGGAGCTTTTTGTTTTAAAGAATTGCTAAAAATATCGGAGACCTTACTTCTGAAATAAATCTGCAGCAAGTCATAATTCAGGATTGTAACAGATAGTTAAGTTTAAATATATATGACAGTAATTTATGATTTTCAGACATTTTTATCAAAATAAGAGTGTAATTCATCTTAGCAAGCTCTTGTTTGAAGAGTTTTACTGATAGAAAACATAGTAAACGAACAGGTGTGTGTGTATACATAGTGCAATAACAGCATAGTAGAGTATGGGCTAAGAAATAGAAGATGTAGCTGTTGTATGTGTTATAGCTCACTTTCAAAAGATTCTTTCAATTCTGCAGTAGAGGAGCACTGTGTGTGAAAGCTCATTAATGTTTTCCACATCCCTTAATATATATACTTTGCGTGGCTATACCCATATATACCTTAATATGTCTGTGCATTCACTTGTATAGAATAACCATAGGTATTGTAGTTCCTTTAGAATTGTTCTGCTTTATAATTTCTGATAATTCTGAGTAAATCTAAACAATTGAGCCTGATTCATACCTGTTCCTTTCTTAACCAACTCGTGCAAGCCTTATTTAACTATTGGCTATTTGCAGGCCTGCTGTGGTTCTGAGACCTGGGTCAAAGAGCTGGGTCTTGCAAGCACTTGGTAAATGTTTAAATGCTACTGCCCGTTTTTCTGTAGTGGTTCTGCCTATACCTGATAAGTACAGGACTTAAATTCAGGTAACTGCGACACCATAAAATCCTTTCTCAGAGTACTATTTTTCAAACATATTTAAAAAGGTTTCCCCTATTTTCATGTAGAAAGCAGCTAGCCTGTAACTTGATACACTGACTGAGCAAATGTCTGCTTTGTTTCATCTTTTTGTAGAACCTTTTCCAATTTGTTTTGAGATCCTAAAATTGAAGATAGATAATAGTTTTTCCTGTTGCAGGTCCCTAATTTTCAAATCTGTACTCTTAAGTATCCCTCTTGCCAACAGTTGGTATAGTCAGTGCATAAAACCCTGAATGGTATTGGATACTTAAAGATCCACAGTTTTTGTCAAAGTCACATTTAAGATTCCTAGCAAAAAACATTAGTCAAAAAGGGAAATCTTACATTCTTTCGGAAACCGCAATGTTAAATGAACATCTGAAATATTTATACTTGTTAGTTCAGGGATGTAATCTTGTATACAGTATATATGATTGAAAAAATATGGTAAATACTTTGCACATTCATTCTCATTTGAAACAGATATGACCTAATGTCTGTTGCTATTGGTATCTTTACTAATCTGGTAGTGGGCATGCACTAGGATTCCAAAAGGCTGACAGCTTCTATTTGGAGTACTTCTTGCTGTCATATGCCAAGATTTTTAAACTGGTTCATCTGTAATTGAGACAAGACACTGGCTAGTCCATTAATATTTCTGCTCATCTGTTAAAGAGTAAAAACTTATAAGTTAAACCATGCAGGTTGAATTTATTATGCTAAAAATTTTCTCTTACATTTGTGAACTCCAGTTACTAATCAATGGCTAAAATGAAAATGAATTTGTTGTTATGGCTATCCTGTATTATATCTTTCTGTTGCTAACTGCTTGGTCTGCCAGTATATCCCTTGTATCAAATGTAAAAGAAATGAGGAAGCCAAAAATATATGCAAGAATGTGCATATGCAGTAATGTTTTTTGCATTCATTTCTCTCTCCAAAAGGATGCTCCATTAAAATGAACTATAATGCCCCCCTTTCCTAATAAATCTCATAATTTCTTCATTTGCTCATATAATTTTATGCCAGAAGTCGTGAATGTCAGAGGTGCTTGCCAGTACTGACACCACAATTCATAGAATCATAGAATGGTTTGGGCCGGAAGGGGACCTTTAAAGATCATGTAGTCCAACCCATGCTGCAGGCAGGGTCACTTTTCACTAGATCAGGTTGCTCAGAGCCCTGGACAACCTGACTTTGAACAGTTCCAATGATGGGGCATCCACAACTCTGGACAACAAGTTCCAGTTACCACCTTCACGCTAAAAAAGTTCTTCCTTGTGTCCAACCTAATTTTTCCCTCTTTCAGTTTAAACCAGTTGCCCTTTCTCCTGTCATTACAGGCCCTGGAAAAAGTCTCTCTCCACCTTTCTTATAAGCCCTCTTTAAGTTTTCAAAGGCCCTAATAAGATCTCCAGAGCCCTCTCTTCACCAGGCTGACCAACTCCAACTCTCTCACCCTTTCTTGATAGAAGTGTTCCAAGCTGACCCTTTTCATGACACTCCTTGGGACCCACTGTAACAGATTCATTCGGTAGGTAATGAAAAGTACTTAGTAGAATGCACCTTTCTTGGCTGATTCCACTTCCTTGATCAACATGGGATATGTTTTGATTCTTTTAATCAATCTGCCATTCTGAGAATCAACGTGTACTTAAAGTCTCTTCATTTCTTCAAGCAAGACAGGACTTTGCCTGATTTGGATTTATTTTGCCACTGGTATGCATCAAGCTGGTGTGCGTGGCTAGTTCAGCTCAGATCTGTGAATAAGAGTAGGGTTAAAACTACCATTAAATATCGAAAAGCAAGATTGAAATCTAGAGATAGGTTGCATTCACATGCTCAATCCCCAGTCTCATGTAATGATTCATCTTCAACTAGATTCTTTCCAGTTAGGAGATAAATTGCCTGAGATTCATGAGCTTGGTATGTTAATGGGATTGTATAAAATATATGTGTGTACATTCAGTCCTGACTGGAAAATACCTGATTTTACTGACGCTCATTTGTCAGAAACTTTTAATCAGGAAGTTCCATCAAGGACTTGGAAATATCTAACCCCAGCCAAATTTTAGCCCAAGGGTATTTCTTATTTTCCAGTCCATGCTGGATTGAAAGTTAAGATTTTCTCCTTCCTTACGGTTTGAAATCAAAGGAGTGATTTTAAAGGATATTTAGTAACCAGCTTTTCTAACAGATAATAAGTATTTTGGATGTTACTTTTGGTCTTGATATTTGGTTTGTTCTTTTGTTGTCACTATCTTATTTCCATACAGGAACTGGGTGAGGAGGGAGGCGGGGAAAGCTATGATACAGAAAACAGCAGACTGTGTTAATGCTTCAGTGGCAAGCCTGCAGCCTGGAACCTGTATTGAAAAGCAGCAAAATGGTCAATATTGATATACTTACTTTCTGAAGTAATTTTTAATTCAGAAGTATTAATGTGTGTGAAAAGGACTGACTACATTTTAATACTGTCTAATGATTTGCTTATTCTGTCTTGCTGATGACCTGATACAAGATATGGAAGTATGTTCCAGAGTTGAGATTACACTTTGATTCAACCACTGCTGAAGGAGTAAACTGACAACAGAAACCCCAACTCTATTTTTAAAATCTGCTGAGAACTGTCAGATGGTGGTGTGTGGATTTCCATCAAATAACTCTGCTGTCATCATAAGGATCCATTTGCAGTGAACTGGCTGTGTTTACTGGGAGAAATTTGTGTTCTTACTGAGGGAAGAAAGGCCTCAGTATGTTACTACCAAATAAATAAAGACTTTTAATTTATACAAAGATGTTAAAGATCTGCTCTGGATGTCATTTGTTTGTGGTTTTTTTGTTTATACAGCTGTGCTGCAGTACTATAAGGTTTATTTTAGGATGTCCACACAGAAGTGCACACAAATATTTTGATCCCAAAATACAGACATCACAGTCATGCAATTGAACTAGGAAGAGGTCACATGAATCTATCCTCTTATGCTTTCCTTTGCTTTAAATGTCTATAAATAAATCTTCTGGCAGGCAGTATGTGTTAATTTCTAAAACAAAAGTGTGCTTAAACCCAACTGTCATGTTGTAAGTCATCATAAAACCCGCAAACAAATGTAGGAAACCAATATCCAGAGCAGATCTTAAATCAGTGGTGGTGGTGGTGGGAAGTGAATCGTCAGCAGATTTAGCTTTACTTTCATTACTTGTTATCAGGTGTTTTTTTTTTTTTTAATTAAAAGCCAATAATAATTACTGAAGTAATACTAATAGTAACATATGAGATTATAGGTTTGAAAAGATTGTTCTTTTCAAATGTGGAAGTGGTGTTCTTTTAAAGTAGCTTTCTATGAAGCTTCTGGTATAGAATGAGTGAAATTAATGGCTATATCCATTAAGAAGGTGGAAATGAAGTAAACTATGGACTCTTTGTTTGTTTGTTTAAAAACTGGATCATTTATTTAACAAACACATAAGTAACTCATTCTTATACTAGTATTTAGGAAGTCTTGATATGCTTCATCAGCTTGCTAACTTGAGTCACCTTTCTTCATTTTTCTTCTTTACTGTAGCAAACTGAGGGATGTGTTTCAAAGTTTCAGATACATTGTTAGCCTTACACCAGAAGGTGTGAAATTCAACTACAGCAAAGTCATTTATCACTCTCTGGAAAAGAAAAAAAAGTTCTGCTAGATCAAGTGAAAAGTACTTTGACTACACTGTTTAGAAGCTTTATTAAAGATGGTGTATTACCCATGATGAAGATGGATATTGACTATATCTGATAATCTATATGATCTTGCTTTTTAATTAAAATCTGGCTAAGATACTTTGGAGTTTTTTTGAAAATGATACTTAAATATTTTATATAATTTTAATGGGTATAATTCATACTTTTTAAACAGTTTTTCAATATTTAAGTGAACCTTCAATACATTTTCTAAAAGAAAAAAATACAGTTCCTCGCATTAATTTTAATATTTATGATTTTACTGATTTAAGAGTTCTACATAGTTTTTAGTGCTATCCATGAGAATAGAATTGGACTCAATTTTTGCTTACCCAACTTTATAAGGCTATAGTAAATCTGTTTGAAAACAAATATATTTTTTTTTATTCACAGTTATTTGCTATTTTATAGTCTTATAAGTGAAAGGTGCTAGGCAAAAAGCGTGTGTATGTGTTTTGCCTTATAGATCTTAAAATCTATAATCAGAATTGCAAAAAGGCAAGAACAAAATATTTACACCCGTCAGCATCAGAGTTATCAGCAAATGTTTGACATGGAATACCTCTATGAACATACATTATTTAAAAATGTATATTTCCTGTATTTTAATTGTGGTGTTGCACTTAATTTCCTTGTTGGAATGAACAGTTGTCTTGGTTTGTTTTCCTAGACTTTGTCTTGTTTCTTCTGTTCAAGAAGTCACTTTCAGATTAGGGCTAGGTTTTGCTGGGAGAAGTGCTTTATGAGTAACAAAGAAGAAATTAAAAAAGACTTGTTATAAAGACATTCGAACCTTAGCATGTGCAAAGTTTTAAAGTAAAAACTTGCATTCTATATGCACATTTTGTAATGGGGTAAATTAAGCCAGGATGTTTATTCTCTGGAACTTAACAGTATGAAATCAGTGTGATTTCTGTTTTGTCAGCATCCTGACTGACAGTAATAGAGAAGCTAATTGTGAGGTGTAGTGGTAATCTTTTTGAGAATATATATTGTAATTTGATTGATAATTTGTTGGTGGATAAAAGTGTATGAGCACTAATGACAAAGCAGTTAAATTCGGACTGCCTTGTTTCTTGTGTGCTCAAGTATTGTGGGAATAAAATCATATAAATAGAACATATTCAGGAAAAGAAAGTGAGAAGACAGAACACTGAAGTACATTTCCTATTCTAATATCTTTCTTCAGGTTGTGCGTTCCTTCTAATGAGACAAGACAAAAACGTATGTAGATAGAAAACAGAGGGCAACATTATCTTTTTGAGTCAGGTTCAACCAAGCATGAGGGTCTGTTGGAGAATTAAGTTGTGAATACTCCAATGTATATTACAAATCATGTTCTAGCATACAGTAGCCATTAAGGATTATGTATCAATTATGGCATCTTGAAAAACCGGAGCTTTAAGTGACCTGATGGTCTCTTAATGAAACTGACTAAACTGGGGAGTCACTGAGATTGGAAGTGATCTCTGGAGCAGGTTGCTTATGACATATTCCAGTTGGGTTTTGAGGCCTCTAAAGATGGATACTGCACAACCCATCACTGTGTTTGACCATGATCATGGGGAGGTTGAAAGGGAGGGGGGAGATTGGGGTGGGGAAGAGAGACACAGGGAGAGGCGACCTTGGAAATGGGATAAGTAGGTAGAGCACTGATGGTAGGAGGTTTTTTAGGGTAGCAAGTATGTGAACAAGCTGTGAACCATTGTAGAAGGGCCTTCTGAAATTAACTGCAGTAACTTAGTAAAATGGCAGATTAAATTCAGGCTAAATATGACATTATAGACATGAGGAAAGAATATAGAAATCCAGCTTCATGTTTAAAATGATAGGCTCAGAACCGAAAAATAAGATCATGGTGTTATAATAGTTCAGTGAAAACACCCACTTGGTACTCATTTATGGCCAAAAATGGCAATCAAATGTTAGAAATTACTAAGAACAGAATAAAGCGCACAACAGAGAACATCTTTTTGCTATTGCATAAATACGTAAAGATTTTCATACTTTGAATAGTATGTGGAATTCTGGTTCCCTCATTTCAAGAAGAAACCATTAGACCCAAAAATATTCAGGGAAAGGTCAGGTGAGGATCAGGATTGTGATGAGATTGGGAACAATTTAGTAATTCATGATGAGGATTGGCATTAATCTTTACTGACTGATGTGATGCAGGAACTTGGAAATATTAAATGGAGCATGTGGAAAACAGGTTCAAGACAAACACAAGATTTAGATTTTCCTGTAGCTGAGCTTTATCAGTGCAGAGCGAAGGAGGTTGTGAGTTAAATTTTAGCTGGATTCAAGAGGAAGATGAACGGGCAGAGTATGGATGAAAAGCATATCCACTCCTTGTTTAAAAACTATGCCTGGATCTGAAAATTTCCTGACCTGAAAATAATGGTGCTCATCCGCATTGAATCCTGTATAGCTGGGAAGAAATCATAGGCAGTGTAAGGAAGTCTCTTCTGTACTTTGAAGTCAAGATCTTTGCAGAGCTAAGTCACCAAATTAGCACATGTAAAACTCTGGCAAGGATTTGTGTGTTTGTCTACTATGATTTGCATCATACTCTCTTATCCCACTTCAGATTTTTCTAATGGGGTCAGATTTAGGAGAGATTTATTTTTTTTCCCCCTTAAAAAGAAGACGATCCAGTTCCATGTCCCAGGGCAGCACTTGGACAAGCTCCAGCTTTCAAGTAGAAATATTCTTCTATTTCTCAATTAAAAGACCGTAGTATAATTTTAAAACTGGGTCAAAGACTGTATGTTAGAAGTGACTGAAAATATTTTGTGACATTATCCATGTTACAACCTGTGCATTTTGAAAAAAATCTGCAAAAATTGTGAGTGCGCTGCTTTGCCGTGACACCATTCCCCTTGTGAAGGGAAGTGGTGGGCGCCCACAAATTTACTGAAACAGTCACTAGTTAGAGCATAGAAAATTCTGCCTAGAATTTCTTGTTTTGCTAAGAAGAATGCAGCCACTGTAGCAATTTCTGGTGAATTTTCACTTGTTCTCACGTTTTGCCCAAAAACCATGAAAGGAACACTGTCGTGTAGAAGAATTGGTTTGTAGCTAGTGTTCAAATGCTAATAAAGATGTTTTCTCATATCCTGTGCTTCATGATTGTCCTGGGTTCAGCAGTAGCAAGTCATTTTTTCTCCTTCTTGGTAGCTGGTGCAGTGCAGTGTTTTGACTTTCAGCTTGGGAACAGAGCTGATAACAATGATGTTTTGGTTTGGCCAAGGACTTTGTGAGCCTCATGCTCTGCCAGGGAGGAGGGGAAGCTGGGAGGAAGCAGAGACAGGACACCTGACCCAAACTGACCAAAGAGGTATTCCATTCCACAGCACGTCATGCCCAGGATGCAACTGGGAGTTAGCCGGAAGGGCTGGGAGACTGCAGGGTCGGAGGAGGTATCGGTCAGAGCTTGGTCAGGCTGGGGGGGGCGAGTTATCGGTCGGCTGGTGGTGAAATGATGTATTCTCTTCCTTGTTATTTCCTTTATCATTATTATCATTGGTGGTAGCAGTAGTGATTTGTGTTATACCTTAGTTAATAAACTGTTCTTATCTCAACCTGTGGGAGTTGCATTCTTTTCGATTCTCCTCTCCGTCCCTCCGAGAGCAGGGGGAGGGCAAGAAAAGGGGGGGAAGTGAGCGAACGAGTTACCTGACTGGGTTTAAACCACGACAATGATACAGTAAGATACATGAGTGGGTTGTTGTCTATCAAAGAGTAAAGGTGGCTGTGGATTTTTACTTCCTTTTCAATGCTGATCTATATTCAGAAAGTGTCACAGTCTCACAGTAATCAGGCCTGTAAAGAGGATCAACTTGATATGCCTGCTTGTTTTGCCATAGAAAACAGGAGTTCTGAGTTTCTTTGTTTAGCTGATACATTTTGTTTTTTTAAAAGAGATACATTTCTTCATGGAAGGGTTATTTTATCAAATAAAACTTCTACATTGTGTTGCATAAGTACATACTTTCAAAACAATTTTGTTGGTTTACATGAAAGTTATTCATGTGCAAGCATCCACGTGCATGTTTATGTGCAGTTGTAAAATACAAGCAAAATATGTACACCTTTTTGAGGAAACAGCTTCTGCTTATAATCTACAGGTTTAATAACAAAGTGACTGATTTTCTAAAACTGATTAGGTTTCAGTGTCATGCTAATTTTATCAGTTCATTTTCAGTACTGAATATGAGAGAGAATATAGAGATTTGGTAGCTGATGAATTGATAGGTAACAAAATAAATCTAATGTGTCATTTTCCAGCTAATTTTGAATCTTTTATATGTATGTTATATCAGTATTAGTGTATTGATGGTTTTGTACTTTTTAATATGAAACATACGGAAGCATGTCTACTGTTGAATGCAACCTCTAAACAGAATTAAATGTATCGTATAAATGACCATAATTCTGAATTCTGGGATATATATGCAATATAAATGAAGAAGGAATTTCATTAGCTCTTGGAATTTCTGTATTCTCAAATTCTGAGTTGAGAAACTAGTGAACTGAGCAGAAGCAAGTTCATGCCTGCAATGCATCGATTCACCTTGGTGTAATTGACTCACCTTGCAGCAAGTCAAGTCATCGATTAATTAAAATTGATCTTGTTTATGTTTTGATTTATTACTCCATCACAGGAATCTCATTTTCAGTTCACCACATTTTATGAAACATATGAAACCTGAGGAGGAAGACAGTCTGAAGACCAAGGCTAAATACTGTCTCTGGTAATAAACCACGGAACTGTGGCTCATTAAAAACTTCTTTTCAAAATCAGATAAACTTTTAAAATATTAGATATTATGCTGCTTAATGCTATATGAATGAAGGCTAGAATCAGAGTTTTCAATTAAGGAAATTGTTTGTTGTTAGACATACTTCTGCAAAGAGCCAAGTTCTGTTTTGGTAACTTGTTCTGTCTTAAAAGAGGATACTGAGTGAGTGACTCTTGTTTAGAAACACCTTTGTTTCTCAGCCTATGCAGGTATTACTGGAGAGTGCAATTCAGATTGCAGCTTCATCTCTGGCCAAAGCAACTAGAAATTTGTGTTTACAGTACAACAGTTATGCATTTACCTACTTTCAAAAAAAAAAAAAAAAAAAGGAAAACAAATCTCCAAAGCTGGTTTGTTTTTTTTTTTTCTTTTTGTGAAGTTATGCATTCAAGTGGATAGATTAATATGGGACACTCTAGTAGATTCTACAGGATTTCAGACAACCTGAAATACATTTTAGTAATATCAATGTGTTTCTGTATAGAAACATTCTTAGAATTGGGGTTGGAGTTATGTGGTCTGAGTCCTTTTGCTAAAAGACCGATGTATGAATCCTAACCAGGTAAGAGATTTCTGGTCAGAAGGGGAGATTTTTCAATTGCTCTTTCAGGAAAAAAAAGTGTAACACTATTCATCTGTATTTGTGAATAGATATCAATTATGGTGGTACAAAATGGATCTCATGGTTAACTTTATATACTTATTGATGATGCTACTGGTGGAAACCAGATATTAGTAATTAACAATTAGAATGTGTGTGCTTTTAGAAGATAAGTAAATCATGGAAGTATTTTGATCAATCTGAAATTATTTTCCTTGACGCAAAATATTCACTGAAGCAAAACCTTGAAAAAAATAGAGAACTTTGGTATGACTGTACCATATTACACTCTTGATCTGAAGAGATGTAATGTGTGGTGGAAAGAGGTGTTAATCTGTAACAGTAATTCAAGCTGATCAGAAATTTGAAGTGGACTTTTTTCTTAAATTAAGCACATTAGATCATCTGAGAAACATGATCTAGATTAGCACTATCCTAGTGAGGTGTCAGACCATTGCTTACAGAGGTCCTTTCCAGGCTGCTATTCCATGCTGTCTTAAATCTGTTCTATTGAAAAACAATAACAAAACCTACCAAAGCTAAACTGACTAGATTAAATAAAATTTCTAATCAGGGAAATATCAGAGCTTACATTTAAATACTTTAGATTTGCTACATTCCTCATTGGCAGACTGAGTCTCAAGGAATTTGTGTGGTTTGTGGTGTTTGTTTTGGTTTTGGTTGGCTTTTTTTTTTGTTATCCTTAACTAACAACTTGTCTCTGCTCATCACAAGCCTCCACATCTCGTTGGGCATGCAGGCTTCTCCTCATAGAATTATAGAATGGTTAGCGTCATACTAAAAAAGGTATATTGAAGTAAATAGATGAAACTATGTGTAAGTGAAGATCAAGGTTAAATAAATTTTAGAATACCAGCATTTGTGTGAGAAGACTCAAGAAAACAAGGTACTGTTGAGGCATGATGTGAAATTTCATTATAGGATACCAACTCCATAAAATTCACTTCTATTAGTGTCTTCAGGACAGAAAAAGAATTTCAGACCTTAGCTAGAATGAACTTAATTCAGTAAGTTCACTGTAATACTGAGTCATCTTAATGGCAAATTGTCTTATTTGCAGATTATATGGCTTCCATTAGTTCCTTATACTCCACCTACACCTGAATGATAAACTCTTTTAAAGTCTTCTCCAAACCATGCTGAAATACACTATTATTGCCACTTTTTAGAAACTTTAGTAACATTGTTCATCCTATGTCACAAATACATAGTTTGTTAAATGTAGCACAAATGAAAAGGGTACATTGGAAATTTAGGGAAATAATGTAAAACATCAATGTTGAGTGCTGTCCTTACTTAAGACATCAGCAGTCTTTGTATTTTGGGGTTATGGCATTTAATGATTCATAGAATCGTAGAATCATAGAATCGTTAGGGTTGGAAAGGACCTTAAGATCATCTAGTTCCAACCCCCCTGCTGTGGGCAGGGACACCTCACACTAAACCATATCACCCAAGGCCTCGTCCAACCTGGTCTTGAACACTGCCAGGGGTGGAGCATTCACAACCTCCCTGGGCAACCCATTCCAGTGCCTCACCACCCTAACAGGAAAGAACTTCCTTCTTATATCCAACCTAAACTTCCCCTGTTTAAGTTTTAATCTGATTGATAAAGGCTTTGTGATTCCAGTGTATGTTCTGAAAGGAATGCTGATTTTTTGAATTCTAGAAAATCAAAACATTCATTTCATTATGATAGAAACTATAGGTCCTTTATGCATGTGGAAGTAAAAAGAAAATAGTTCATTTATTTGAGTAGTTCTCATCTTAAGTAATTTTTTATCTATGTTGTCTGGTGCATAATTTTATTTCTTTGAAAACTGAGAAATACAATGGGTACTATGTATATGCTTCTGTGAAATGATGGATTCTTTAATGTAGTAGAGAGAATAAATATAATTTCAGCTATGTGTAAGTAATTTAATGTAATCCACTGATAAATACAAGCTAAGTGGCAAATCTCAATTTTATTCCAAATCTTGCTATTTGTAAATTCATATTTCAGTATTTTAATCTTTTTAAACGTCTGAAATATATGTGTTCAAAGATTTATCCAGGAATCAGATGATAAAAAGTGTTTTAAAAATCTTTATTTTTATCTTACACGTTCTGATTTTTTTTTTTGCTCCCCAAATAGATAAGCTTCTGATGCCAGAGGTTTTTTTAAAATTCGTTAACAGAAGGATATAGTAATGAGTGTTTCATTGTACTGCTTAGATTTTTTAACTTATTACACTGGAATTTAAGAAGTAGAAGTGTTTTTAACTAATGAGTTTGAAAGCTGAGACCTTCAGAGAACATTTTACAGAAGCAGCAAGGAGAAAGGAAAATTAATTTGTTTAGCATTAATTGGCTAATTCAGTTTACCTCCTACTTGACTGTACATTTTAGAATTGTTTATAAAAATTTTTATAATTCCCATTCTGTACTGTTAAAAATGCTACTGGTTGTTATGCAAAGATAGATAAGGAAAATGCTGCCTGT
Organism: Pezoporus occidentalis; assembly: GCF_034315485.1. Classification (NCBI taxonomy): domain Eukaryota; kingdom Metazoa; phylum Chordata; class Aves; order Psittaciformes; family Psittacidae; genus Pezoporus; species Pezoporus occidentalis. Next base: position 4,991,671 of record NW_026913964.1, on the reverse strand, counting down.
AACTGCTGATTAGTCTGTGTCATGGGTGAATAGCTGTCCATTTTAGCAGTAGCAGATAGGCAGTGAAATGTCAACTGAAAGAAAGGCATATAACTTGCACACACTTGCACAATCACACAAGTGAGAAACCTGCTTTTGAATTCCCATTTTAAAAGACATGTTAAATAAAGTTAATTCCTTTGGTCAAAATCACATTGTCAATCCCAGCTTTTATTTCAAGTGCCTGTAACTGTCTACTGTCATAGTACTGCAGTTGCATAAGGGAACTGGAAAAAGCAGCGCTGCTTTTAGAACATAATTGTTGAAGTGATCCAAGTTCAGTACAGGCGGCTGTTGTGTATCTTCTTTGACAATAATAATTGACACCAGTGTAACTTCATAGCTGGATGGGACACTGCCATATCATATTGCTCTTGTTTTATCAGCTTCCGCCCCCTAGGAAACTTCTATGGAAGGTCTTTTGGTGAGCAGTTTACATACCTGTATAAAAATAAATTTTTCTGTGTGCTAGTCTGCAAGTGATGTTTTCCTTTGATAATGGACAAGTTTTGGAAGGTAAAACGACTTTTAATTCTGTATATACCTTTGACACAGTTGAGTACTAAAAATAATCTCTTTTGGCTCTCTTATATCAGCTTATATCACATGTTAAGAGGTGAATAAGTGCTTGGCACTTTATAAGTAAGTGTGTCTCTGGCACTGCATTATGTAACAATTTGTAAAAAAAGCATTTAAAATAATTAGGATAGCCAAACAATAGGGCTGTTGTATGTCACTTTTAAGTAAGTGTGTCTCTGGCATTGCATTATGTAACAATTTGTAAAAAAGCATCTAAAATAATTAGGATAGCCAAACAATAGGGCTTGTATGGCACTTTTCCTGAATATTCTTATTCTTGGAATATGTCTTTGGAGGAGCAAGTACTTATGAGTTACTTGAACCATTACTTGAAAAGTGATTTTGGTCATCATGTCTAAATTAAACAAGGTCTTAAAAGTGAAGATTGTGCATTCAGAGAACCTGTGATGAGTGCTTACTGTGCTAACAAAATTAATTTGTTTATCTTTAGGTTACTGCTGTTTGCAAAATCACAACAACAGGTTTTTATTGTAAACTTTAAATATGTTTTACTGAGTCAAGCTGAGTAACAGTGTACTAGCAGTTTTTTATGGCATCGTACCAAGCTGCTGCTAAGAAGCATACAGTACTTGTGAAAGTCCTGGAGACAGTACATAGTCTTTGACACTTTGATGTGGTCTTGAATATAAATCTATACATAAATATCTGTTTACATACACTTCAAAGGAATCTCTGCGTATGTACATGATATCAGCTGTAGAAGTATGTGTTCATTTTAAACGGATTCCATTTTCTAGAATTTCTGAGCACTATAATGTGTATGTAACTTCCAAATATTTACTTTTTTTTTCCTTGTACCTTGTTTTGTAACAGGATGACGAAGTCGTACTTCAGTGTGTTGCCAGTATCCACAAAGAACAAAGGAAGTTTTGCTTGGCAGCTGAGGGACTTGGGAATCGCCTGTGCTTTTTGGAACCAACATCAGAAGCTAAAGTAAGAAGTCAAGACTCCCAACTGGTGTAATGAATCAGTGAAACTTAACCTACTTATTATTCACAAATACATTTAACTACAGTTTCTTTAATGTGATGCTAGATGCATCTTTTGTATGCTTTTCTTTTGTGACTGCAACATGAGATTTCTTGGAGATTCTAAATATACTTTGAGATATACCTATCAACAGTCAAAAGCCGCTCTTCTTTATCTAAAATAATTCCTGTAACTGAAATACTCATATTTTCAAGATAAGGTCTCCAGACTATTATTAAGTTCACTAAAAAACTTATTCCTATTACTACTCTAGGTTCAAATATCTTGATATACTGGATTGATAATTTTAGAAGCATTGTCACCTATTAGTTTCTGGCTTTAAGCTCTGCTTCTGTGTTGATTAATCAGAGAGTACAGGGAGCAGAATTATCAAGTAATTTATAAGCTTTAAAGAAAACTGGCCAATGGAAAAAAGAAGGTAGAGATCTGTGAAGAAAAAGATAAAAGAAAACAGAGTAATAAGAGGAGCTTCGGAGGAGACATGAAAATTTAGACTTGTGCTAGAGCAAAATATTAAAGTGAAATGCAGAGAAAGACCTCCTCATTCTCTTTGTTTTCTCTGCATCATTTACTTCTTTATATCTCTATATGTCTTCTGATAAATTATTTCTTCTGTTTTTTTTTTTGGGGGGGGGGGTGGGTTGTGTTTTTTTTTGTTTTTTTCTTGTTGTTTTTTTTTTTTAGTAGGGTCTTTGTATCTTTTCTTTTGAAATGTTGGTATGTGGTCCTATTTTTAGTCTGGATATTATGACCATGCTACATCCACAGTTTTATTTATACAGTATGAGAAGTCCTTGTTCATCCCTAGGGTGGAAAATTATGCTGCATCTAAATTTGCATTTCTTTGCATTCCAAGAGTTCGGTCAGAGGAATGGTATGTATTACTGTAGAATGGCATAGATCTACTTATATTTTGTAAATGTCTTAGATAACATTACAGAAGCTTCTGAAGTTTGTTTACAATAAAGAAATTCAGAAAACTTGTATGTAACTGTTTTAAAAGAGCTTACAGAGAAGCTTTATGAACTGCTGGTCTTGACTGAGAACAGTAAAGAATTTTGGAAAGGGGCATGTAAATACATTGTATGAAGGGAAGTGTAGGCAGTTAATCTGGATGATTAGAGAGTACAATACTTGCCAACAGCCCTTACTGATGACACTTACTTACATTTAAATTTGGATGAAATTTTGGTTATGAAATAAAAAAGAGAAAACCAAAATGGCACATATCCAGTGGACTAAAATAAAGTTGTTGAATAGGTGTGCTTCTGATTAAATCCTACATGGTTATGTTCTCAGTACTATGCTATTGAATATTTTTGTCAATTAAGACATCTTTTAAACTAACATATACAATTTTTTTCAGATGATAAAAAATGAGGAACTAGCAATTGGTGAAGTCATGCCACATGTGCAAGATCTGCAGTGCCTTGTGTATTGTTAGAAAGTAGAGGTGTATTTAAGGGCTGGCAGGCTAAATTTATAAGCATAAACATGCTTATAAAATGGAAAATTATTCTTGCCTCTTGTAAAGAATGTGGAGGTCATGATAGTTGGTACATGGATGTTACACAGCCATAGTTCACTGAATGCTGAATGATGATGTGCTCAAGGGAACTAGAGTAGTTTTTAGAATTACAATCAAAAGAATCTTACTAGGAGGTAGAAAGTTATACTATCTCTCCATTTTTCTATGTATCTATGTATCTATCTATCTATCTATCTATCTATCTATCTATTTCCTCTGTGGCAATGCTGCTGAGATACAGGGTACTGTCATGGCATTCAAATTCATATTAATGTCAATAAAATTTAGATTGCTCCAGGAAGTGCTGTGAGAATAATGATTGGAGGAGGACACAGTCTGTTCAAACAAGGAAAGCTTCCTGCCTATAAGCTTCCAAAATGGGAACATTGATAATAGAAGTCCTTTTATTTTACACAGCAGAGCGCTGTCCTTCCTGTTACAATGGTATTTTTTACCTGAGATGGATTCCTTACGCCTTTCTGATCCCTGAGAATTACTTCCTACAGTTAGTTTTCTTCTTTGTATTAAGAAGAATTTGCATTGAAGAAGATTAAAGGTGTGTTTACCAACAGAAGTCCACAGCAGAAAATCATAGTGTTACCTTCTACTGTCTTCCTCAGTTGATCGCTTTACCAAAGCCAAAATCTGTTTGCAGAAGATGTGACAGCTTCTACACTCATTGAACATTGGCTAAGTATTGTTAAATCAAGAAAGGAAATGTTTTTCCATTCAAGTAATTCTGGAAAACAGAAGGTAGACAAGAAATAACTAAACATATCTGTTTATTCTAGAATGAAAATGTGTAACTTTAAGATTAACTTTTTAATCTGAGTTCTCAGTAATCAGAAGATAGAAGTAGCTAAGAGTAAAGGGAGGCAAGAAAAGAGGACAAAAATGTCTTAGAACCTTACAGAGGAAAAAATAGGGTTTCTATGGTTAGCCGTTAGCTGGTTTTGGTAATTTTTATGACATGCTGAAGGGAATAACAACTACAACATACTTCTGCTAGAATTTTAATGTAGATCCCTGTGCAACTTGCATATTATTTCTTTACAGTAAAAACTATCGCAGTGTTGGTTTGCTAATAATTTATCTTTATTACTTCATTGCAGTTTGTTTTTAAAGTGATGCTTTAAAAATTGATGTATTTCAAAGCTGATAGTCTAGTGCAGCAATTTTAACTTCTATTGATAACTAAGAAGAATATACTTCAAAAATAATACCAATATACTAGCATCAATTTTAGTAGTAGAATTGTCAAATAAACTTAAGTGCCTGAAAAGAATTATAACTAACATAAGATTTCTGTCCTAAGGACAGAATGTAATAATTTACAGGTCTGGTAAAAGTAAACCTAGTAAATCAGTACCAGCTGTACCAGCTCATGTCAGTGGTTTTTATACTGCAGGCAAGAAGCTGTGGCCAAAGATGTGATTAGTGAGCATATCACCTACAAGAAATTAATGTTATGATTATGCCTGGAGGAATCCAGAAGGCTGGATTCAGAAAAGTGAAGTGTCTTCAGTGTTGTGTGTTGATGGAAAACTGGTAACTCTGCATGAAAGACCTGTAAATAACTTAATAACTTAAATAACTTTTTTAAAAAGAGTGGCTGTCAGGGCAGGACTGTCACTTGTTTCCTTAAATTTCCTTTGCAAATTTGTGTAGGCTTCCTAGATCAGCTTTGTATTTTTGTATCTCTTCCTGTATGTATGGACAAGGCTATGCAGAGGTCTGCTGGAAGAACTCCTCAGAACTCTCACTGACTTTGGAGAGCTATTTATTCCAAATTTCTGCTTTCTTTTATTGTATAACATATCAGCCTATTAATTCTGCTACATAAATTTACTTACAGTGCTTTCCCCCTTTCACTGGGTACCACTGCACAGAGTCTGGCTCTGTCTTATTTGTACTTTCCTGTCACATATTTATATACATTTATGATTCCCCTTGAGACTTTTTTCTTGGACACATCTTACTTTGACACATGAATGCCAAGAAATTAAAAAAAAAAATAAAATCTGCTGCTCTTGAAGTGAATGTAAGTTTTGTGTTTCAATTCCAGCAGGCAGATTGATCGAACAATTGAGAGGATGTAAAATAGTTAATATTGTTATATCTCAAGATTCTGAACCTTTGCTATTTAGTGACAGCTATAAATATGTTCAGAGTTTTGACCTTATATGTCATATAAGATCATATACCTTCTCTTCTGTTTTGTCAATGACACTGGAGAACAAATACAGTGTTAATGGTGTGATTCTAAAAGACAGGTAAGCAGTAATACATACTTTTGGATCTGAAGGTGTTTTGGTTTACTGTGAGAAATACAACTCTAGGAAAAATTGCACTGCCAAGTTATGAAGAATGGATTTATGTTATTTTGATAAAGGAATTAGCATGTATCTCAGTAGCAAAGGAGTGAACATTATGTTTTTTTAAAATTAAATACAGGTATGTTCAAACACACGTTTCATCCTGCTCTTCTAATCAAAAGATCAGCACTTTCTATTTTACACTTTTTACAGTATGTTCCTCCGGACCTTTGCATCTGTAATTTTGTCCTTGAACAGTCCCTATCCGTCAGAGCCCTTCAAGAAATGCTGGCCAACACAGGGGATAATGCTAGTGATGGGGTAAGTAAATTGACATCAAAGAATATTAAATTTCTGAATATGGATTGTTGTTCTCATTTCTTTCTTATCGCCAGGGTTTTCCAGGAGACGGGCCTCATGTCATAGCAGATTCTTCATTTTTCTTGTTTTTCTGGGGCATTATTGCTCAACTACTGTAATCATATCAATTTCTCTTTAGTATTGAGGGGCAGGTGCAATTAGTCTTTTGAAATATTTACAAAAGTCAGAAACGTCATCTTCAGATATCATTTATTACTGTCAGTTCAGACCTAGGTGCTGAGAAAGGAGTAAGAGAATCATTGACGGAGTTTGGCTTTTATGAACATGAGGAGACTATAGGAGATGCTTTTTGTCTGAAACATAAATAATTGCCATAAATGCATTATTGTATTACAGTGCTATTTATTAATGGAGAAAGCAAAATAATTTTCTCATCATGTAAGTATTCTATCTCACTTCATTGAGCTAAGAGAGTATTTCAGGTATTTGGATTTAGTTTGATTTATCCTCACATGAAATTAACAGCTAGAAATTAAGTCCCGTCAATGAAATGAAGTGACACATTTAAATCTATTTTAGTTCATATATAAATATACAATATTTATCTTTGTAGTTGCGTAACCAAATTGTTTCAGTATAATTTCAAGTTATTTAATCTGTGGCAACAAGTAAGAACTGCTGGACAGAAATAATTATTTCAAAATTCTCTTCTTTGGGTTTCTTAATCTTTTACTATATTAGCACAAGCATAGTTACTGGAATGCTTACAATATAGTGTAATGTTGTAACTACACTTGCATTTCATATTGCTAATGTTTCAATTGAATCATTATTTCAAATCTAAGATATATTAAGAATGACTGAAAAAGGACTTCCACACTAGAGTGATCAGGATGCCGAAAGTCTTTATTCTACATCATATATTATTGACCAAATTACTTAAGAACTGTATTCTTCATAGAACTTCTGAGGTATTTGGCAAAAATGTGATGGTGTTATAAGTAAAAATTAAGCCTAATCAAAACCCAAGATGCGGATTTGCCTCTATTTTCAGTGGTCTGCATGAACAATGATAATTTTTCAGTGATTGGATGAACCTCATTGATGGTGGTGGAGGTGAGACAGACTTAACTCTCATCTATGCATTAATATTTCTGGAAGTTTTAGAAGTAACACTTGTTGCATCTGTGAATGGCTTTCCAGAGGTAATTTAGGTAAATTATCTAGTTCTATATCCTTAGGTAGAGCTTGTGTTTCTCTAAAAGGACATAAAATTGACCTATAATCCCCACTCCTATGGTCTTACTCTCAGTTGATTGCTGTTCTGTTATACTCATGTGTGTAAATTTTAGGAATTTAAAATGTGACATCACCTTTATTATTTTCTTCTATTCAGTGAACAACTGAAATCTGAAATAAAAAAAACAACAAGTACCACCACTTCTTAATTCATGGGGTGAAGTATTATTAGCAAATGAATAATAAGACTTTACAGTGTTTATTTGCTATGACAGATTCCATATTTGCTTTCTGGCACCATGAAAACCACAAAACTTGTATGAGCAAAAATCCTTTGCATTTCGCTGTCATTTAAAGTTAAATTACTTGTAGTCACATGTAGGTCTCTTAAACTTGATTTGCGCCTTGACTTTGTTGTGGGTAACCTGAGTGAATCAATGTTTACCGAACCTGTTAGATTTCTGCTGCCTGCTCAGATCAGCTTGCTGTTATTTTCCATGATGCTGGGCTTGAATTGATTTTCCAGCATAGTCCAAAAGCCTGGGTGGAAACTTACCTTGATTTCAGCTGAACTGAATTGAATTTTTGCAGTCTTCTAAACCAAATGTGATAAAACTCTATGGCTTTCCTTCTCTTATGAAATTAAATGGCAACTAATTATGGTGCATATAGTCTGCAGAGCTGGATAGTCTATCAGTTTTCATTTTTATTTTATGTAGAACCAGAAAATTACTCTTTTCTCTTGAGCTGAAGTTTGGTTTCTCTCTGGGATTCATACACTGTGCATTCTGTTTCAGTGTTTTCTTCCTTTTTGTAGTACAACCCTAGAAAATAATGTGTGGGAGGAGGGGAATTTTAGTAAATATCTTAGAAGGGAAAATGAGAAGGGTGTTTTATTTACTTGAGGCTAATTTTTTTAATGTCATATCCACCTATGCAGAAATGATACATTCAAAATGCATTATTATTTTTCTAAAGATAAAAAATTTTGTCTCAGTTTTTGATAATTTTTGCTCTTGAATTATAAGTTGCCAATCAGCCTGCAGTCTTTGTTACAGAGCAATTCACCACTTAAAAACACTCATAAATTTTATCTATTTGTAAATAAAAAGCATTAAAGCACTGCTTAAGCATTTGTTACAGAATAGTGAGTCTTGTTTCTTGCAGGAAATCCAAGTGTAACTCTAGCTATGACTGGCTATGAATGCTCCATTCGCAGCAGCATTCAAGGCAAGGTTGAACAGGGCCTTGAGCAACCTGGTCTAGTGGGAGGTGGCCCTGCCCATGGCTGGGGGATTGGAACTAGATGATCTTAAAGTCCTCTCCAACCCTAGTCATTCTATGATTATACGATTTTGTGATTGTTTGTTGTATGCTTTAGATAATAACAAAGGAAACAAATATTTTTTATAAACATTTTTGTTTTTCAAAAAGATAAATGTTAAGATGATCAAATATATCTCTTAACTTTTAAAATTTTCATTTAAAAGCAAGTTGCCAAAGCTTTATATCATCCCAAAAAGTAAGGCACTAATGATCTAAATTACTCTTTTTTGAAAAAATTAATGAATTGCTGCAAGCAGCCAGATGGAACTATGGCGTTTCTTACTATGGAGTGAAAGAACTTCTAGACTAAAACTCCTCATGACTTCATGCACATGTTAATGGCTCAAAGTTAGGATTTTTTTAATCTGAATTAAAAAAAAGGAACAGGTTGTAATTTAAAATTATTGTCAGAGTGAAACTTTAGTTTTATGCTTTCACAATTTTATAATGCTAAGTAATAATACTGCAGTACCTACCTTTCTCTATTAAAGAATATTCTTGTTTTTTCTCTTTGTAAGCTTGTTTCTGTTGTACATAATGCATGGAAATCATATCAGTTCAGTTAGGAGAGAGATACATATTTAGGACATGTAACAGTGTCGTGGTTTAAACCCTAGCCAGACAGCTTGTTCACTCACTCCCAGTGAAAGCAATCGAGGCCCCCCCTTCCCTCCCGGGGCTCTCCCCTTACCCGCTCCTGGAGGAATGGGGAGGAGGATCAAAAGAGTGCAACTCCCATGGGTTGAGACAAGAGCAGTCCAGCAACCAATGTGCAACACAAATCACCACCGCTACCACCAACGACAACAATGATAAGAGAAAATAACAAGGGAAGAGAATACAATACCACCTGCCGAAAACGCATCCGACCCAGAAGCCCATGTCCTTCCGGGTAACTCCCAGTTACCCCCCACCCCAGGCATGATGTGCTGTGGTATGGAATACCTCTTTGGCTAGCCTGGATCAGGCGTCCCGTCTCTGCTTCCTCCTGGCTTCCCCTCCTCCCTTGCAGAGCATGAGCCTCACGAAGTCCTTGGTCAGGGTAAACATCACTTAGCAACAACCGAAAATATCGGTATCACCAGCACTGTTCCCAGGCTGGAAGTCAAAACACAGCACTGCACCAGCTACCAAGAAGGAGAAAAATGACTGCTACTGCGGAACCCAGGACATTATCCACCCCTTGTTCCATACCATTCATGTCATGCTCAGATCCCACATTTTCAATATACCATCGCTCTCCCACATATATACATCCATATACACAGAGACCAAGAGAAAGAGATCATTTTCTTAGTGCATGGACCAATCCCTACGATGCTGCCGAGTCCATTTGGTCCATGATGTCAGGTTCCATCTCTTGTAACAATCTTTCAGGGCAGGAAAGGCTGTGTGCAGTATTGGATCGCTGCCTGCTGATGCTGATCGTTCCTTAACTGCAGAACTCATCCGGTTCTATCAAAGTTCATTCTCTGTTGGGATGATGGTTGGAGGAAAGTCAGGGCTAGTCCCTGGTGACCTGGAGACATCTAGTTGATGGGCTATAAGAGTATTACACGGCAGGCAACAGCATACAATTGAGTTCACGGGCTGTTTTCCCCTAAACTCAAATCCCCTTGAGGTATACATCGGACTTCCCCATCTTCCCGCATTACCCACCAAGTATATCCAGGTCCCTGAGCAAAAGCAATCCCACGAGTGGGTTTGCCTTTACCTGAAGCAGGAATAACCCAGACTGTCTTCCCCAGCAAATTCTTTATATGCACCACGGGAACTTTGTCTCCCTCTACAATATGTAAAAGTTCTGACTGGGCTGGGCCAGGACTAAAATTCACTGCTACTGCTAAACCCAGGGCAAACAGCAAGATATGTAAACCATATTCATATAGAAGTGTGTGTATGCACTCATAGGGGGAGCATTGCTACTGTGTGGTTTATGCTTATTTAATTCTCTAAGTTAGGTGTAGTTCCACAGGCTAAAATAACGAGACAGATTTTGTATTTAATCTATGTATAGTGGCCATAAGTTTACAAGAGTAGTTTAGGATAAACTACAGACCGTGTCTTAAAACACCCTAAGATATATAGATTGTGAATGCTGTTTGCATAGTACACTTGGTGGAATAAAGTAATTTCTAATGAGAAATCATCTTTCTTGTTGAGAGAATGTCGTGGTTTAAGCCCAGCCGGCAACTCAGAACCATGCCGCCGCTCGCTCACTCCCTCCCTTCTTCTTCCCCTGCTTCTGGAGGGATGGGAGGGAGAATTGAAAGAATGTAACAACTCCCACGGGTTGAGGCAAGAACAGTTTAGTAACTAAGGTGTAACACAAACCACTGCTGCTACCATGAGTAATACTAATGAGAAGAGAAATAACAAGGGAAGAGAAAATACAACTGCTCACCACCCGCTGACCAATACCCAGCCTGACCCAAGCAGTGATCTAGCCCTGCCAGGTAACTGCCCCCAGTTTATATAGTGGGCATGACGTGCTGTGGTATAGAACACCTCTTTGGCTAGTTTGGGTCAGGTGTCCTGTCTCTGCTTCCTCTTGCCTTCCCCTCCTCCCTGGCAGAGCATGAGACTCAGAATGTCTTTGGTCAGAGTAAACATTGCTGAGCAACAACTAAAAACATCAGTGTTATCAGCGCTGTTCCCAGGCTGAAAGTCAAAAACATAGCACTAAGACTGAGAAAAATGACTGCTACTGATGAACCCAGGACAGAGAATTATTGCAGATTCATACACTGAACTCATCTGGTAAGACAAGGTGACCTCACTGGTTGATGAGGGAAAAGCTGTAGGCATTGTCTATTTGGACCTTAGAAAAATGTTTTACAGTGTCTCCCAGAGTGTTGTCCTAGAGAAACTGGCTGCTTGTGGCCTGGAGAAATTGATTCTTCACTGGGATAAAAACTGGCTGCATGGTAGTGACCAAAGAGTGGTGGTAAATGGTGTCACATCTAGTTGCGACTGGTCACTAGTGGTGTCCCTCAGGGCTCAGTACTGGGGCCAGTCTTGATTAATATATTTTTGATGATCTGGATGAGAAGGTTGAGTGCAACCTCAGTAAATTTGCAGACAACACCAAATTGGATGGGAGTGCTGATCTGCTTGAGGGTAGGAAGGCTCTGCAGAGGGAGCTGGACAGACTGGATCGATGGACTGAGGTCAACTGTATGAGGTTCAACAAGGCAAATTGCCAGATCGTGCAGTTGCTCCACAACAGCCCCATGCAATGCCACAGGCTTGGGGAAAAGTGGCTGGAAAGCTGCTCGGTGGAAAGGACCCTGGAGAGGCTGATTGATGGCCAGCTGAACATGAGCCAACTTGTGCCCAGGCAGTCAAGGTGGCCAACAGCATCCCACCCTCTATCAGAAATACTCAAATACTATGTTCAGTTCTGGGCCCCTCGTTACAAGAGAGATACTGAGTTGCTGGAGCGGGCCCAGAGAAGGACAACAAAGCTGGTGAAGGGCTTAAAGCACAAGTCTTATGAGGAACGTCTGGAGAAGAGAAGGCCCAGTGGGGACCTTATTGCTTTCTACAACTACCTGAAAGGAAGGTGGAGTGGGGAGGTGGCTGGTCTCCCAAATAACAAGTGATAGGACAAGAGTCAATAGACTCAAGCTGTGTCAGGGGAAGTTTAGGTTTGGTAGTTGGAAATATTTCTTCACCAAAAGGTTAGTCAGGCATTGGTTCTACCAGTCTATCATTCCATTGGATTGCTTTCCATATTAAACTTAGTTTGGAAGAGTTCTGCTGTTTCAGATTTTTCTAGAGGAAGAATGTAGCTTATTAGATTTGGGGGGTTTGTTGTTTTTGGGGTTTGTTACTTTGTTGTTGTTGTTGTTTTGTGGTGTTTTTTTTTTGTTTGTTTTTTTTTTTAATGAGTCAGCCTTAAAAATACTGGTGATTCACTTAAAAGCTTTCAGTAAAAAAAATAGCATGAGGTGCTTTATTGCTTGCTCTCAGTATGCCTATATTTGTTACATATTGAATACATGTAATTTTCTTCTGGCAACCTGTTTGTAATTACAGTTGATTTTGCTGTTAAGGTTTTCCTTGTTGATTAAAAAAGCGTTGTAATTTATGAAAGAAGTATTGTATACTCTGTTACATAATGTTTTTCTGGTTTTCTTCGCCAAGCAGGGGTAAGTTCCTGCAGGATATATTATTAAACAATTTTTTAATGGATGACATATTTTGGAGTAGCTTTTGTATTTTTTTTTTATTTATTGTTTCTAATAAGCCTTTTACAAGCTTGGGAGTGCTGCATCCCAGCTATAAGGAAGTGCAGCAGAAGGGCCAGAAGACCTCCTTGGATGGATAAGGAACTGCTGAGGAAAATTCAAATGAAAAAAGAGGCCTATAATAAGTGGAAGCAAGGACAGGTGGCCTGGGAAGAATACAGGGATGTTGTCCGGGAAGCTAGGGACCAGGTTAGGAAAGCTAAGGCCCATTTGGAATTAAAGTTGGCTAGGGATGTTAAGGACAACAGGAAGGGATTCTATAGGTACGTAGTGAATAAAAGACAGTAGGGACAACGTAGGCTCCATCCAGAAGCTACCAGAAGAACTGGCTACCCTGGATTTGGAGAAAGCTGAGGTTCTTAATGACTTCTTTGCCTCGGTCTTCACTGGCAAATGCTCTGACCACACCACCCAAATCTTGGAAGGCAGATGCAGGGACTGTGAGAATGAAGACCTTGCGCCCACTGTGGGAAAGGATCTGGTTCAAGACCATCTTAAAACCCTGAATGTACACAAGTCCATGGGACCTGATGAAATCCATCCGTGGGTCCTGAAGGAGCTGGCGAATGAAGTTGCTAAGCCACTGGCCATCATATTTGAGAAATTGTGGCAGTCAGGTGAAGTTTGACGACTGGAAAAAGGGAAATATAACCCCCATTTTCAAGAAGGGGAAATGGATGACCCGGGGAATTACAGACCAGTCATCTCACCTCCGTGCCTGGCAAAATCTGCGAGCAGACTCTCCTGGAAGGTATGCTAAGGCACATGAAAAACAACAAGGTGCTTGGTGACAGCCAGCATGGCTTCACTAAGGGGAAATCCTGCCTGACCAATTTGGTGGCCCTCTATGATGAGAATACGGAACTGATGGATGGGTAGAGCAGTTGATGTCATCTACCTGGACTTGTGCAAAGCTTTTGACACTGTCCCACACGACATCCTTGTCTCTAAATTGGAGAGACATCAATTTGATAGGTGGACCACTCGGTGGATAAGGAACTGGCTGGATGGCCGCACACAAAGAGTTGTGGTCAATGGCTCAGTGTCCAGCTGGAGACCAGTAACGAGTAGTGTCCCTCAGGGATTGGTGTTGGGACCGGTCTTGTTTAACATCTTTGTCGCTGACACGGACAGTGGGATTGAGTGCGCCCTCAGCAAGTTTGCCGATGACACCAAGCTGTGTGGTTCGGTTGATACCCTGGAGGGAAGGAATGCCATCCAGAGGGACCTCGACACGCTTGTGAGGTGGGCTGATGCCAACCTCATGAGGTTTAACCATGACAAGTGCAAGGTCCTACACCAGGGTCGGAGCAATCCCAGGCACAGCTACAGGTTGGGCAGAGAAGAGATTCAGAGCAGCCTTGTGAAGAAGGACTTGGGGATGCTGGTTGATGAGAAACTTAACATGAGCCGGCTTCAGTGTGCGCTCACAGCCCAGAAAGCCAATCATATCCTGGGCTGCATCAAAAGGAGTGTGACCAGCAGGTCGAAGGAGGAGATCCTGCCCCTCTACTCTGCTCTTGTGAGACCTCACCTGGAGTATTGTGTGCAGTTCCGGTGTCCTCAACATAAAAAGGACATGGAACTGTTGGAACAAGTCCAGAGGAGGGCCACAAGGATGATCAGGGGACTGGAGCACCTCCTGTATGAAGATAGGCTAAGAAAGTTGGGGCTGTTGAGCCTGGAGAAGAGAAGGCTGCGTAGAGACCTCATAGCAGCCTTCCAGTATCTGAAGGGGCACTATAGGGATGCTGGGAGTGGACTGTTCCTTAGGGACAGTACTGGTAGGACAAGGGGTAATGGGTTAAAACTAAAACAGCGGAAGTTTAGATTGGATATAAGGAAGAAATTCTTTACTGTAAGAGTGGTGAATCACTGGAATAGGTTGCCCAGGGAAGTTGTGAATGATCCATCCCTGGTGGTGTTTAAGGCCAGGTTGGACAGAGCCTTGGGTGACATGGTTTAGTGTGAGGTGTCCCTGCCCATGGCAGGGGGGTTGGAACTAGATGACCTTAAGGTCCTTTCCAACCCTAACTGTTCTATGATTCTATGATGATATCTAAAAGTATGCTGTGTTCTCTGAATAACCAACAATAGCTCTCTTATATTTGTCTCCAATTTTTTCCAATAACCTAATGCATTATCTATGCAGGTCCAAAATTGTTATCTAGGTTTAGAGGTTTTTTAGTTTTCTTCTGGGTGTACTGCGAAATTTTACTTGATTATGTGGATCATATTGTGAAGGAGAGTACACATAGTATCCATATAATTCTGAGAAATTTCTCAATAAAATTTACTGTGTATGACATGAAGTTCCAGGATAACCAGGTCCCAAATCCCTAATTTTTAATGTGTTTGCTATTACCTAGGAAAATAGGATATTTATTCTATTGTGGGTGTAATAAAAGACCTCTGCTGAATTGCTTTTAGACTTTTATTCTTTGTTTTGACAAATAGCATTTCATTTTTAATCTTTTGATTATGATTAAGCATTCTATATGTTGAGCTACAGAATGTGGTAGCTTCCTCAGCTTGATATCTTCTAAATTGTACTTCTGTAGAACACAAGTTGTACGTAGCATATAAACCTATTGACCTAATTGGTAGTTTAACTGATGTGTTGTTCATAGATTGCAAAATCATTTACCTATACATGTGTAACCATTATCTGAGTTCCTCGAACTGCACTTTAGTTATCTTGGTCCCTTTCACATGAATCCAAGGAAAAGAACTGACCTTAAAGGCAATCCCCTATAGCAATATATAACACACTAGAGAGACGATCCTTGTTCTAAAATTATATTTTGGAGAATCAGCTTTCATATTCAACAATTGTCTAAATATACCTGAAACAGTAAGACCATAAAGAAAATGCTCTTTTAAATGAAGAAAAAGCTCTGTGTGAAAAGAGTTTCAAGCTATAACATCAGAAGTTAGACATTCTTAAATCAGTGATTTCTGACTTATTATTGGGATTCTGATGTTAGACCTTTTCTTCTTACTCAAGACATACAAGGTGCAAATGTTATGATCAGGACTGAGAGAAAAAAAATAAGTATAAGGTTGCCTAACATAGTTTAATTAATGCCAACATTAACCATGATATCCATAAATCTGCAAGATTTGGAGATCACATTCCTAAAAAAGTGCTTCATGTATAATCTGGAGGAAAAAAAAAAAAGAATAATAAAAAATCTTAGTTTCAGTGGAAAGTACCACAATAAATCAAGGATTTAATTTCTTGGTCATATTGTTCATTTAAGTTTGAATGGTCTTGTTATTTATAAATAACTAGGAAGCAAGATAGTAGATGCAGAAAAAAGCTGAGAGGAGCAGACTTGAAAAGGTGTAAAGCTTGTTGTCTGTTGTTCCATAGGTAACATTCTTGTTAAGATTCTTTCCTTTGAATTTATTTTCTTCTGGTCACCAAAAGCAGCTGAAATGATGGTGTCAAATTCTCTAAAGGAAGCATATGGAAAATCTAGTTTTGCCTCTCCCTGATCTAGTCATAAATTTCCATATCAAAACTAATATCTGTGCTTGGTTGAAATTATGGATGGTGTTGCTCTAATTAATCTGGCAAATGCTTAAGATAACATTAATCCTAGCAAGAACGTATCCTTCATATGTGCTTGAACTATTCTGGACAATGGGTGCATTTTTCCTCTTTCAGATTTCAATTTGTGTATGTATGTATATTTATTTTGCTACTTTTCTTTTTTTAATGCCTCTGAGAAGTTTATAAGAAAGGTAAGTAGTATCTTTATTTGAAACTTTTTTTTTTGTTTGTTTTTTTAATGCTGTGGTTTTACTCATAATAAAAAGTAGGTCACAATAAGAGTCTTTGACCAAATATTTGTTCCCTTGGCAGATATTTGGCTAATGCTGTAGCTACTTCATAATTATGTTTTTTGCCCAGCGCATCCATTTCATAATTTGCTTGGTTATTTGCAATTATTACTTGAACTGTGGTAGTTCCCTGTGCTATTACATAATTGTGATCATAGTCCACACAGTTCAGTGTTCTGACATTCTCTGTCATGTTCTGTAGGCAGCTCAAGGGGCTGGACACAGAACCCTGCTGTATGGCCATGCTATACTACTTCGACATTCGTTTAGTGAAATGGTAAGTGAATGAGCACTTGCAGAGAATAACATGAAATTCAAATAAACATATTTTTATCTAAGTCAAAAATACATAAATTTGGAAGAAAGTTGTTTCTAAGTTCTCTTCTGCACTAGATAAGAAAATAGGTTATTGTGTTTCAGCACAATGGAAGTGGCCCATATATTTTAAATTCAGATTCTTCAATCCATTTCACTCAGAAATGTAGCTGAAAAGCTCCTTTACCCAAGGATTATTTCTGTGTCATTAAAGAATCCATTTTAATGATAATTCCATTAGCTATCACAAATGAATTCATTGTGTTGTGTTATTTTTTTCCATCATATTTTGTAAGTTGATTCTTTTAACATCCCATAGTTCCCAGAGACTATGCCCACAAACATGCTATCTTCAGGCTACTTTTATATAAATTTTGTTTCACTACATTGTACAACTGGAAATTTTTTACTGTTGTGGGCCTTTGACTTACTAGGGCCCATGTAATTATACCTAAGTGAAGTTGTCATGAAGAAAATATATTACAATAATTCTGTAATAAGTTGTTTGCCTGTTCCTCTCTGCTGAACTATGTGAAACTTTGGAAAGTAGAAGCTAAACTTCACAGAGGAATACTGCTGAAGAGGAAAAGTGTTTTGATGTTTTCAAGTAAGGAAGAGCTTATATACATGAAGCTTCATGCTTAATTAATTTTAAAAAATTGAGCACAGGCTGATTGTAAGATAGAGCCATGTGACTCCATGCGAATGTATTGATTTAGCATGTGCTTTTGTGGATACTGATGGGGTTTTGTTTTCAATAATTTTACTGTTTTGCAGTATTTGACATGTTTAACATCATCAAGATCCCAGACAGATAAACTTGCATTTGATGTGGGACTGCGAGAAAATGCAGCAGGTATGGCAAGTTATTTTTAACAGAAAACGTGTCACACATTTCTTGTTTTAGAAGAGGTGTTGAAGTTGGTGACACTGTAAGCTTATGAATGTTATGTTTGTGTTCATTAGAGAAAGTGATGACTGTCAATACTGATGACTTTTGATAATTTAACAGGGGAAGTTCAGGTTAGAGATAAGGAAAAAGTTCTTTACTGTGTGGGTGGTGAGGCACTGGAATGGGTTGCCCAAGAAAGCTGTGAATGCTTCATCCCTGTTGGTGTTCAAGGCTGGGTTGGACAGAGCCTTGGGCGACAAGGCAACATGGTTTAGTGTGAGGTGTCCCTGCCCATGGGAGGGGGGTTGGAACTAGATGGTCTTAAGGTCCTTTCCAACCCTAACTATTTTATGATTCTATGATTCTACTGACTTTGTGTAAGAATATGAGAGTCCCTTTGAGTTACCACAACTGCAATGATACTGGTGATAATGGTCAACGTAAAAAAATGCAATTGAATAAATTCAATGTGTTTGTTTTCTGATGTGTGTGGTTCAGCACTTTCAATATAATTAGAGTACAGAAAAGCCATATATAGGTGCATTCAGCATATATATGTAACCGAACAGCAAAAGAAGTATGCAACTTAAAATGCAGGAAACCAGAAAAAATGTAATCAACACATTGCTAAAAAAGCTGAAGAAAAATAGAAGCATAAAGTGGAGCAAAATTATAATGAGTCAGAGTGGAAGAGATATGTTACAAACAAGAAATGATGAGAAGGTTTTAAAATCTAATTAGTAGATTTCCAGGAGCACTGCCAGTAGCAGTGCTTCTGACAGAAATATAGTAAAAATGATTGTGCTTCCATGAAATCCCATATAAATTATGAGATGCCACTGGGAGCTATGTTAAATGAATTTAAAAGCAACCTGGCCACAAAGAGCACAAATAGGTTTACATGATGCTGTATATACGTAGTGTCAATGGTTACTGAAAGCAATGGGTGCTCATCAGAAAGTGACAAGTTACCCTGTAGTACCCAGGCCTAGACATGTACCTTGAAGGGAAAATCTAAGTGCCTGTATAGAGATTGCACTGTATACAAACTTCCAATAAAGAAATGCCAGTTGTATTAATATAAACTTGTCCTTTCAATTGCAATTCATTATTTTGAAAAGAAATTAAAATCAAAATAGACCAATGGATGATGAAAGGGTATTGCTAATGTAGGTGTCAAAATGTTTGTGGACCATGATTTTTGAAACTTTTCAGGTGGCTTTGACTATATATGACCTTCTGTTATGAATGAGTGAAATTTGTCTTTCAGTTATTTGTAGCCATAGAATATTATATTATATATGTCTCAGGCAGATCTTAGCAGCTTGTTACTTGATTATATCTTTAGTTGTTGCCTTAGATGGAGACTATTTTCTTTAGGCACGTTGCTAAACAGAATGTATGTGTTCTATTTCTCTGTTCGGTGAAATCTGTCTATATAATTCTATAGGGTTTTTTCAGAGTTATTGTGCATGTGTTCAGAGGTTTTGTAATGAATATCTGTAGTTGTCTCATAGTGGTATTTGCTTAACTGTACATATACAAAAAAAACACCTTGTACACATAGGTAAGATATAAAAAGCAACACACGAAAGGAATACTTAATTCTGGTTCTGTACAGGGGATTTTGGTAATTACTGCATGCTTGTAAACTGAACACCATACAGTCACTTCCCCTTGCCCTACTTACCCCACCATGAAACTGTCCTATTGAATCAATTTCAGCTGAAGGAAGTATTCTTCACCTAACAGGTGTTGAGTGAAAAGCCACTAGATATTTAAAATTACTTTCTTTTAAAGATTTAGCACTTCATACTTAAGGGATGTAAAATTTATTTATTGTCTTCTTTATAATTAGCTTCATAACCTTCAAATTTTAAGAAGGTATTACATGAAATTTTTTAGTTGATCAAACAGATTTTTGTCTTATGCTACCAATTTTACTTGTTTCATTTTCTCCCACTGCATTGCCCAGTGAGAAAGCTGTATTTAACTTCAGGGTCTTAACTAAACCCTGAAGCGTGTGAAATTGTGGAATGAATTAGGTAATCTTCTCAGACTTGGTGTGTGCATGGGTGTGTGTGCAAAGTAATCTGGAATATTAAAGTTAATGTGTAAGAAATGTTCTGTGATTATCACCCTTAGGTTTATCTATCCTGTAGTTATAAGGTCTGTAGTGCTAATGGAACTGCTCCCAAAACTGGTATTTGTAGTATAGTAATACTGTAAAGTTACGGAGTATTTATTTCAAAATTCTATATTCTACAGCATAAATGTAGCTTAGAGTGGAAATGATACAGAAGATGGTGAATTAAATATGAACATTAAGCAAAAGAAGAGATACAAGGTGATAATTAAGACTGAGGTAACTGTCAGCAATTAGCTGGCAGTGAGATCCTGGAAGTGAGGGCAGTTCCGAGCAATGTTTTGTAAGTGGTTAGTTGCTTTAAAAAAAAACATGCAAAGAGAAATATTAGCTTCAATGATGGCAAAGAGTGGTTGACAATGTTTCAAGGAAAGAAAAGAAAAAGTAATGGATTGAAAAGAGGAATGAGGTGGTACTAGAAGGTGAATGTCTTATAAAACAATTCTTTATTGCAGTATTTCAATGTCGCATAAAGATAGCCTTAAGCTGTCTGAGAGTTGTCTGTTTTGTATATACTCAATAAGTGTCTCTGTTCTTTAGGTGAGGCATGCTGGTGGACAATACACCCTGCTTCTAAACAAAGGTCAGAAGGAGAAAAAGTTCGAATAGGTGATGATCTTATCTTGGTCAGTGTGTCCTCGGAAAGATACCTGGTAGGTTTGCTTGTTTAGCAAGTGGACACATGGTGGGAAAACAAAAAGTGCTATGAGGAGTTGGGGAAAATGGTTGGGATTCCTATGAATGATTTTTTTTTTTTTCTCATGTGGGGAATAATGCCCAGTTGTAATGAGCTTTTTTAAAATTATTATTTATTTATTTATTTTACCTCAGGGAAAGGTTTCCCCCTTCCCCAAAACAAGACTATTTCCATGCCTTTACCCCAAGGCGTACTTCAGCATTTTCTGTTTTGGGAAGTTTTTCCTTTTGTAACTGTGGAAGATTTCTAAGATGCAGCTGGAGTCTGCTGGTTAGATTTAGAAGAGTTAATTTTAAGAGCGAGTGACTACTCTTTTTAAAGAATATTAGTATATTTACTTGATCATATATTTGTATTTTGTTGAGAAATCAATATGCAAAATATTTTTAAGTTAATAAATTTCACTGTTTCTTGTTACTGTTGCCTTGTTTCAGCATCTCTCCATATCAAATGGAGGTATTCAGGTGGATGCCTCCTTTATGCAGACGCTATGGAATGTACATCCTACATGCTCAGGAAGCAGTATTACAGAAGGTTTGTCATTTTGCTTATTTAGAAATGTATTTACTTTAGATTACTTTGTATTGCTTTTCATAAAGAGACATAATTAAAAAAAAAAAACCAAACAGAAAACAAAAAAAAGACAAACCAAGCCAGAAAAAAAACAAACAAAACACAAACAACCAATCAAAAAAACCAACACCACAACAAAAAAAAAACAACCTTAAAACTAAAATACCCTTAAAATATCAAACCAGAGAGTTTAATGCAAATAAAGAAAATAAGCACAGGAGAATAATGAAAGGGAAAATGAGGAAATACAGCTACATCAGCCAAGTTAACTGTAGAAAAGATAAATAAGTGCTGCAACTTTAGAATAGGAAAGGATAAAAAGCTGCATGAGAGATTAGGAGGGGGAGTGCAGCTGTGGCGTTGTGACCCTGCTTGGGCCAGGTATCCACCAAAGCCATTCTGTCACTCTCCTCTTCAGCTGGTCAGGGGAGAGAAAATGTAACAAAAGGCAAAAGGCTCATGTGTTGAGGTAGGGATAGGGAGAACATTCACCAGTTACCATCACGAGTAAAACAGACTTGACTTGGAGAAATTAGCTTAATTTGTTACCAGTCATATCTGACTAGGATAACAAGAAATAAAACCAAATCTTAAAATACCTTCACCCCAGCCCTCCCTTCTTCCAGGGCTTAACTTTACGCATGCGTTGTCTATCTCCTCCCTGTCAGTGCCTCAGGGGGATGGGGAATGGGAGTTATGGTCAGTTCACGGCACATTGTCTTTGCTGCTCCTTTCTCCTGAGGGGGAGAACTCCTCACGCTCTTCCATTGCTTCAGCATAGGTCTCTTCCGTCAGGTGCAGTCCTTCAGGAACAGGCTGCTCCAGTGTGGGTCTCCTGCAGGGTCACAAGTCCTGCAGCAAACCTGCTCCAGTGTGGGCTCCATTCTCCGTGAGGCCACAGGTCCTGCTAGGAGCCTGCTCCAGAGCAGGCTTCCCACAGACTCACAGCCTTATTTGGGCATCTCCCTGCTTTGGCATGGGGTCCTCCATGGACTTCAGGAGGAGATCTGCTCCACTGTGGACCTCCATGGCTGCAGGGGCACAGCCTGCCTCACCATGGTCTGCACCACAGGCTGCAAGGGAATATCTGTTCCAGTGCCTGGAGAACCTTCTCCTCTCCTTCACCGACCTTGGTGTCTGCAGAGCTGTTGCTCTCAAACATTCTCATTCCTCTCTTTGGCTGCTGATCCACAGCAGATTATTTCCTGTTCTTAAGTATGTTATCCTAGAGGCGCTTCCACCATCGCCACTTCCACCAGTGGCAGTTCTGTCTTGGAGCCAGCCAGCATTGGCTCTGTTGGACATCGGGGAAGCTTCTAGCAACTTCTCATAGAAGCCACACCAGTAGCCCCCTCCTTTCCTTCCCTCCCCCTGCAATCAAAACTTTGTCACACAAACCCTACACAGCAACAGATGACTTTGTTGTGTTCAGTTTAATTTTGGAGAGTAGGAGCTGCACAATAACTAAAGCCAAAAAAATGTAGATTTTGTATAGTGTTAACAGTCACTAGGCTTATGTGAGCTGTGGTTGGGTCCTTTTAACCCCAGGTGGTTTAAATCAGCATCCCACAGTATGTCTGTTCACTGGCCCATAAAAAACATTGTCTCAAAGTGTTTGTAGGTTTTCATTTTAAAAGCATATGAGATATGGATTTTCCTTGTTATACTTTCTGATTGCTTCTGCAAGAAGCGTGTTATGCTGGAGCTCTATATTTATAAATGGCTATCTGGTCCCCTGCCAGCATGCATTGTAAATAGAGTAGAGGTTAACTCTGGAAAAGTCCTTCTGTTCTCAGGTTTCACAGGCAAAAAAAAAAAACAAAAAACAAGCAAATGGAAAATATAGTATAGTAAAATCTATAGTAAATAATCTGATAGTGAAATTAAAATTTTTAACAGGTGGCAAGCATAATGAGCTATGCAGAGATTATGGAAGATCAGTGGTATATGTTAGATTTCTGTAACAGGAAGGATTTGGCAGCTAAATGTTATGATTACGAAATCACACAGTGGTTGAGGTTGGAAGGGGCCTGCTCAAGCAGTGCCACCAAGAGCAAATTGTCCAGGGCTATGTCCAAGTAGCTTTTGAACACCTCTAAGGAGGGAGACTCCACAACCTCTCTGGGCAACCTGTGCCAGTTGCCAAGCACCCTTGATAAAGTGGTTCCTGTTGTTCAGATAGACCCTACTGTTTTTCATTTTGTATCCATGACCTCTGGGCCTGTCACTGGGTACCACTGAAGAGAGTCTGGCTCTCTTCTCTCTACAGGTCAAACAGTCCCAGTTCTCTAAGCCTTTCCTCATGTATGAGATCCCCAAGTCTCTTAATCATCATAGTGGTCCTTTGCTGTACTTGCAGCTCCTGTACTGTGTAGCTCAGAATCAGAAATATGATTCAAAATTTCATAATAATAACTGAAAAAAAAAAAAAGGATAGAGTAGGGTAAGCCGAGAATTAGGTCTTCTGTGTCAGTTTTTTCCCAAGGCTTAGTAGCCTATCTCAGGTTGCATGGACAGATTGAGAAAGTGGGATTTCCTGTCTAAAATTGGACTGGAAATTGGACAGCATACTTTTTTGTGATGTGTCAAGTACCTGTGATGGAAGAGTAAGATCAGAAATGTTTTTGTGTTTGTTTTTTTTTAACATTCTTTCATTGCTTTGACCTTTGTATGACTCACCAACAGGATAATTGCCAGTTACTGTTTCCCTAATTTACTAATTTATATTGAATCAGGCGTACAGTATGAAGGGTTTCCTTCTACCCTTTCTCCTTTATGTGTGTTTGTTCTTTTAAAAGGCATCAATTTCACTTACAAGGTCAGAACGGTTTGGACTGAGAGGCTGATGAATCATTCTCCTCCTACACCATTTTTTTCTTTTCTTTTCTTTTCCTTTTTTCTCTGATGCTAAGTGCCTGGTTTTGACCTGTAGTCTTTGTGTTAAATGGATTGGAAAGTTTGCTTCCATTAAACTTAATCTTCAGAACTGCTAAGTGGTTATTTGTCCTCTGTCTCCTACTGCCATGCAGTTTAAGTTTTGACACGAATGACGAATGTCAAAACAAACCGATGAGCTCATCAAATTATTTTGTATTGAGAACATTTAAATTGTATTAAGGGGGAGGAAATGGTAGTACACATTTGATTTAACTTTTACCTAAAGCATTCAGTTTTCGAAACAGTAATTGTTGCAGAAGTTGCAGGAGTTTTTATTTTCTTATTCTGTTCCAGAATCCTGATTTTAAAATGTTGAAGTGCTTTCTTTTTGTTTTACTTTTCAGAATTATTTTTAATTGGAAGAAATACTAAAAAATAATTTTGTTATACTAAGTTTGTTGTTCTTATTTAATTCAGTTATGAGAGAAAATTCACAGTACAAATTTCACCTCAGTCTTTGGAGTTTTTTTAAATTTTTTTTGAGGGTGTTATTTTTATATTGTCAGTGTCAAAGCTAATGAGTAAATGTGTTGCTTCTACAGGATATCTTCTTGGTGGGCATGTAGTACGTCTTTTCCATGGCCATGATGAGTGTTTGACTCTTCCATCTACAGATCAGAATGATTCACAGCACAAGTAAGTAGTTGTGCAGTGATGCATTATTATACATTTCCTTCTCTCAAAAAAGTAGATTGTTGATTGTCAGTTGAATTTGAGCTTAGACGCATTAAACAGTCTTTACAGCTGTCTATAATTAGGCAGTGACATTGTTACAAGAAGTTGAGACCTACTAAGCAGAAAATTAGTCATGATTTCTTTGATTGCTGAAATTCAAGTAGTTGATTTCCAGTGAGATTTCAGCCTGTTATGTTATTTATCTTTAATGTGCACTACTGTAAGCAAGCATTAGCAGGGAAGATGGGAATTAAATAAATAAAAAGCCTAAACAATATTTTATATATTTTACACCTTTTTGCAAGTTCTTGCTCTTCCAAATTTTTTTAATATGTGAAAATAATTAAATTACCTAGACTAAATCACTTTTGTGTTAAACTTAGGTCTACAGTCATTATATTTTATGTTGATTTATCATTTGAATTTAAATTTTCATTTTGCTGATAATCAAAAGCACAGCAAGGTAATAATTTTGATACACAAAACACCCAGCATTAAAAATCACATTTAACAAGTAAGATCATATTCAGCTGTACCAGTTGTGGTAAAAAAGTGATGCTCTAGGTAGTATGATAGCACAAGTAACATTCAGTTATGGGAAGTAAAGTTTTCAGCTCTAAATTTTCCATGTTTATGTTTCTGTAGAGTAAAAAAGGCTCCAAAGCCAAAATAAAACCCAAACTGAATGTCAGAGCACTGGTGATTTTTTTTCTATTGCCATTCTTTTCAGATGTGTATAGAAAAAAGATGAAAAGTTTGTGCTGAGTGTGAAAATGTGAATAGCAAGTATAAAAGTACTAGTGAAAGTATTAAGATATAGATACCTTGTGTTGAATAGATCTCATATTCAAGACTATTATAAACAGCCAGTCTTAATAAGGTTAAAGCAGGTATTGATCCTTTTTAATACATTCAGAAATGCTGTTATTGCTGTTACTTATCCAGAAGTCAGCTACAGTTAAAGCCAAAAATAATTTTATAGTCCTATTGCCTGTATGTTCTTTTTGATATATATTTAGTGTTACTGCCTTAAGCTCTGCTCTATGTTTTTAAAACTATATACATAAAAGGGTAACATTAAAAAATTTTGACTTTTCTGAATGAAATATATGTATTTATATTCCTAAAATAAGAACATGTGAATTCAGCATTTTCAAATATTCATTTGTATCACTGATAGTGATAACAGTGTGCTAAGATTAATGATTTGGAGTTGTACTATCTTTTGGATTTGTGAGCTGTGTAATAGACATAAGACCAACTTTGTACTGTGTCATAGTTGTAGGAGTCACGCTCACATTATACAAAACAAGATGAATACATGAAAAAATAACATAGCAAAAGGAGCAGGACAAAGAGCTGTAGAAAATGGTTGTGTTTATTTCTATCTCTTTTTTTAATCAGTTCTATGCATTCTATTAGGGCTGTTAAATAAGCTAAGTAAGACAACAGTGATAATTTCTCTTTTCTAGAACAGACATTTATTTTTCTGAAGGGTTCAGTAAAGAATAGCCCTTAACAACTCACACAAGAGAGTATTCTCTGTCAAGACTCTTAAGGTCTTTTATTATAGGTCAGGTGAAAATAGAAAGGGTGGGCTTACTTAACATCAAAAAGACAGGCTTGGGAAAAACTCAGAAAAAGATGGGTGTATTGATAGAATCGAGAAGAAGATGAAGAAAAATGTTACATGGATGCCGTTGTGAATAAGCAGCAATTCTTTTACTTGCAGTTTCATTACTGTAAAAGCAGGTCACTAATGCTAATACAGTGTTGCATATAGAAAAGGGTTAGAGAATTTAGGTTGTACAGGATTTAAGAAGTATAAAATGTGAACAGAGATCTATCTATGGTATTCCTTCACTGAAGGAATGTTTGATTTGGGCCAATGAGAAATTAAGGAGGTCAAATAGAATGGAAATTGTTACTTTTGGGCCGGGGAGGAGTCCTACGCAGTTTAAAGAGGATTAAGTTGTAAATGTATGTAGCACAAATAAACACAAGAGGATGATCTTCTGAATCTTTTCAGTAGGAAAGTACTTTATGAAACCGGAGGAGCTTGTGTTCGAGCAAGGTCTTTGTGGAGAGTAGAACCCCTGCGAATAAGGTACTGATATTTTTTGAACTATTTTGTTACCAACTCTTGCTATGTTAACAGCAATTTGATTGCTACAGACCTTTAAGGCAGGACATGAGTGATATGCTTGTCCTGTTATATATGTAGTATGTTCATGGTAAATAATGAAAAGTAATCTATCATGATACAGTCATATGGGGAATGTCAGTATTTTAAGACTTTTCTTTTTATCTGTGTCCCATATTAAAAGCAGTGTTGCCTGTGAGATTCGTTTGCCTGAGACATTACTTCTGTCCAAAA
This sequence comes from Pezoporus occidentalis, assembly GCF_034315485.1. Lineage (NCBI taxonomy): Eukaryota > Metazoa > Chordata > Aves > Psittaciformes > Psittacidae > Pezoporus > Pezoporus occidentalis. The sequence continues at coordinate 4,964,599 of NW_026913964.1, read as the reverse complement.
GTAAAATGCTTTCCTAGTTTTCACTTGGAATTTCAGAAGCATGGGTGGAAATCCAAACAGTAATATTCCATGTAGGTGTTTGTTGTTTTTTGTGGGTTTTTTTAGACTTGTGTCTCCCTCTTGGATGATCAGTTATCTGTTAACTTGTTGAAAGTGAAATTTCAATATACACAATAAGGTAGGATAGTTCTTTGGAATGTTCTCACTTAGGTTTAATTGGATTATTTAGGCAGTCAAATAAAATAACTGAAATATAGTAGTTAATTTACACTTTAGTATTTTTCAGAAACATGTAGGATTTTTTTTATGGATACCATAGGTAACACCCTACTAAAGCAGAGAGAGGGTATCGAAACAAGAATATTAAAGCTGTACTCCTTCCCAGGGTGCCTTTTGAAAATGTATTAATAGTTTTGCATCTGTTACACTGCAGATGCTGAAATCAAAAGCAAAAAAGGGGAATGTATATAACACATTCTATTTTCTGAATCTCCTTTTGGGCCCAAATAGAAATACTAGTTGCTTATTTCATCAATTATGTTTTGATGTCTCATACATTTAGCTGGAGCGGAAGTAACATCAGGTGGGGACAACCTTTCCGCCTTCGACATATTACAACAGGAAAGTACTTGGCTTTGAGCGAAGATGAAGGACTTGCAATGTTAGATAGAGAAAAGTCGGACACAACGTCTACTGCCTTTTGTTTTAGAGTATCAAAGGTAAATAACATCAATGCAAATTTGTATTAAATGTGGAGGACTCAAATACTAGATCTGTATTTGTTCATCTTTCAATGACTTTCTAAATTACTTTTAATTTTTAAATTGAAGTAATTGACAGAGATTAAACATTTAAATACAAAGGTAAATAATCTGAGTCAAGAGTAACAGAGGTTTCCTTTGGAGAAAAAAGGGATGATGAATAAATTTTAGAGTAAACTAAACAGTTAACAGGTTAAAAAAACAATATTGAGTACTAATACAATGCAAGATACAGTACTTTAATATGAATGCTTTAATCGCTACAGAACCATTTTAGTTGGAATGTCATTAGAATGTTATTCATTCCAGCTCTACCTGTCATAATTGAATTCAACTGAATTCAGTTCAGTTGGACAAAATTCTGCCTTAGCTGTTCTTTGTGCAGTGTGCTGATAGGTGAACTGCAAGGAAAATTTATTCAGATTTCTAAGCCATGTGTTTTTAAACTGTACTCCTTAGTGAGCTGCTAATTGCATGCTACTAGCTTTTTCATCATTTCCAGCTGAGAAAAACTGCAAGTGAGAGAGGATGAAGAATGATTATGGAGGTAGGCAAACTTAACAACTTTTTTCCAAAAAATGAAAGGTTTTTACAACAAAGATGATGCAAATTTTTTACATGATTTCATAATACTACTTCTAAATAGTTGCTATAGCTGCTACAGTAGAGTTTTTTATCAAGTATGAGAAGTTAAATGTTCCGTGTAATTCTGAATGCTCTATGGTCCCTGAAGAGCAGTGAAAAGGAATCTTTAAAGTTATGTATATGGTAGGTGAGATCTAGTATTCAGAGTCTAAATCACCAAAATGCTTAAGGTGCACTCACTAGCAATTAATTATGCAGAAATCAGTAATGACTCTGTAATGCATTCATCTCTTCTACTGTGTTTGTGCATAAAATAGTTGTTGATATACATTTTTATATGAAATGCTAATTAAACACCTTTTCATACTAGGATTTGTGCTGTCGTCTACAGGAAAGAGTATTTTTATCTCACAATAGGTTATAAACTTGCTTTTTTCTGTGCCAAGAATAAGAATAGTTGTTTATTATCTGGGCAGGTGAGAGCTGCACAGGCCCATGAGTAGAAGCATTAGTGTTTCCAAAGTTGAGGTGAACAAGCAGTGATAATTCTTCCTGAAGAAAGAAAGGTGGGGTTTTGGAAACAAAAGAACCTCAGAGGTTGATTTGGACTGTAAGAAAGAAATCAATCTTAAAACCAAGTGCTGATTGTATACAGATTGAGAGGAAAAGAACTGTAGAACTGATAGCTAGGCTACATATATGCAAATGTGATTATCTTAATTTCTGCATATTTGTACTTGTAAACCTTTGTTTTCTCGTCTTCATTTTTTCAATTAAGAAATGTTTTCACTTTCCTGGACTTTAACATGGCATGAACTAAGGGGAATTTCAAGATAACTGTCTAATACCTTCCTATCCAGCTATGTACAAATCTTTAAAAATAGGGTTCTGGAATATGTGTCTGTTTACAGCACTTCCATCCTTTAGAATCATGGAATAATTCTGATTAGAAAGGAATCTTTCTAAACCTTGGGAATTCATCTAGTCCAGCCTCCAGGTGGGGTCAACACTGAATTCAGACCAGATTGCTGTGAATATACATTGCTGTGGAGTATCCAAAAGGAAATGAAACATTTCTCCATTGAGGTATTCTCTCCAGTTTAGAAGCCAGCAAAAGGGATTTTGTGGAAAAAAAAAAAAAAGAGAGTATATGTGCCAGTAGGCGGAGCTATCTGGAGTATTCAGGAGCCTGTAACACATGACTTAAAGCCTTATTTTTCAAGTAGTTGTTACTGAGACGCTTTTGTTGAAAAAAAAACCATTCATACTCAGTATTGTTACATACCAGTTCAGCAGTTGGTGTGTTCCTTGCATTTCAAAACCTGTGATTGCCTTCATACTGCATTTACTTTCGCTGTTGTTTTTTGGTTTTGTGGTGTTTTTTTTTTCTTTTTGCTGGGTAATACTGGAAATTGAAACAAATATTTTAAATTATGGAATTCAGATTAGAGATTTCCTTAATATATTCTTATACAAATAAGAGTAGAAGGGAGCTTTTAAAAAAGTGAAAGATTATGCTAATGAACCCCCCAAATTATGCCTTTTATTGGGTTTAATGTGGATCTTACTTTCCATAAACTTTTAAAATGTTAACCTTTATATTTAAGGCAGTGGTTCTATAATGTCTTGTGACCACAGAGGCAGCAGTTTCCCTACAGCAGATGGAATCCTGCTTTGAAATGGGATGTTCTCATTCCAGCACAGTACTTGGCTCAGTGTACTCTGCAGAACCTTGATTCTGCTTATAAATTTCTTGGAGAATAAATACAGTGAAGAACAAGAGCGTATTTAAAAATACTTGTTTGTTTTTAAATTGTTATAGCCTAGAAGTAATATTTGAGGTTTCATATTTTATTTTCATGATGGTATATACAATTAACAATGAAGAAGTTATTGGTGTAGTCTGAGTAAGTAACATTCTGACACATTGAAAAGTCACAGATGACTCATGCAGAAGGATTTGATATTTTAATATTACTGCCAGCATGTAGCTATCTTAGGGGCTCAACATGACATTAGGATGTCGTAATAGTTGAGTAGTAATCATAAAGTTTAAAATTATAGATATTACAGAATCCTTTACTTACAATCGTCTCTAGCAGTTCAAGTATTTATTTGTAAGTTTGTATTTTACAATTATCATTTCCCAGTAAACACTGCATTTTAAACACAGTATTAAAGCTTTCTTTTCCTACTTATTTTATATGGGGGGAGAATTGAGAAAGCAAAATTATCTTTTCCTTTTTTTTATCCCCTTGCCTACTCGGTTGTAGAAGTGTATACAACAAAATACACAAAGTTTAGTAAGCCCACTATCAGGACAGGTAAATTAAACGTATTAGTCCTCTGCTCTCACATTTGTAGAACTTTTATCTTTTTTCTACTGTTAAATTGGGGTAGCTATGGAAGTACTTTTAATGCAATACCAGTGTGCAACACCAAAAGATACAATTTTAGTTAACTCAGGTAGGTTAGATTTAATAAGAGTTCAGCAGTTGGGTTGTCTTACCCTTCTTCGGGGTATGTAAAAAACACTTGAGATTTCAAGAGTTTTTACAAGAGGACTGTTGAAAAATTTTTATAAATTTGGTTTATAAACAGGTTTATTTGTCCTGTTCATACTGCTGTTGCTTACTTTCCTTCTATCACATAGGAATCTATGACTCTATTAATTTTCTCATCTTCTAAATCTTGCCTGTCTTCTAGTATATTACCCTGGGAAATTTGTAAGTTTTGACAGCTTTGCCCTCGAGTTCCTGTGTTCATTCCTTCTTCTGTGTTTTGTTTTTTTTTATTACTGTTATTTTTCCTTTGCCATCTTCCAGACCTATGATGTGATTTGTTTTCTTTGAATTGATTAATTTTCTTCAACTTGATTCATTCATGGCCTGAGGGAGTTAAACTGAGAATAGGTTGTGAGGAGGGAGTTTTGTACGAGAAAGTGTTTGGATATTCTGCTGCTAAAAATATGTCCAAATATCCAGATAAGAGATGTTTTTCCCCTTCTCTGCTGATAATCTTTTGCTGATTATACTTCTCAGCTGTTTGAAAATACACCCTGTCTTTACACACTGCTATCAAATGATTTGGCTGAAATCCTAGACAAACTGGACAGAGTACAGGGAGCAGAACATCATGAAGAAGAATTTATGCTGTGTTGCTTAAAGGGAAGAGAGCCTTCAGGCTCCCAAAAAAAATTTTGGTTCTGAAATTAAAATATCTTGTTTTTTCTTTGCTTAGTGTTGTCCAAAAGGGTCAGTGTGGCTCAATTTTTTTAAAAGTAACTTAATTTGGATCACTTGTTGATTTCTTTCATTGAGATTTTCCTTCGTGTTTGATTCTTGATGCAGATGCAGATGTAATATTTCAGAAAAATGTTTTAATCTTCAGGGTGCTATGCAAACCTAAATAATTAATTGTTGTCAGTTTATGAAATTATGCTATTTTATTGCATTTCATTTAATGGCTTCACAGTAAATATGTATTGAAAGAGTTCATCCCTATCTGTATGTGATAGTGCAGTCCATGTAAATATGATGTGACATTATTTCCCAATAGTCTTGATATGGTAATGGTATCCCCAAGGAATGTTTTGTAATTTCATTCTACTTCATCTTGGCATTATGATGCTGTCTGTTTCAACTGTTGAAATGTGACAGCTAAATCCCATATAAATTAAAGTAGATTAGCATAGTTAAAATAGAACTTCTCTTTACTCCACAGATATTGAACATTCAGTAAACTGAAATGAAGTAAGAAAACCCATTACACATATAAAAATTTAAACTGTGTCTCAATGTCTATCACATTTTGTTTACTTAACAACAAATGAGCAACTACCAACGCTTAAGTTCATCAGCATTTGAAATAGTAGAAAAATATTTATATTCTAATTACTCAGAATTGTCGATTTAATACACATATGTGCATGCATCTATAATTTGCTGTTACAGAAATTGCTGCATAATTCTGTTCTTATTCCTGAATTCAATTTGGAAAGGAAAACTATTTTATTACCCCCCCCCCCCCCAAATGGCAACTTGCTTTTGTGCTGGAGACTTAAGATCCTCTGTTTGTACATGATGAAGTATGGTATTAAGTAATAGGTTGGGCTTAAAAATTGTACTGGATATTCCAGCTGAGCATAGAACAATGTCTTTAAAAGAGATTTGAAAGAATCTAATTCCTCTTAAAAATGGATAAATGTAAAAATAAAATACATGGGGAAAAAAAGTTAAAATTAAAATAAATGTAACGGCTAAACTGAATGTATTTAAAAAGATTCATCTTTGCTGGTTGTTGCAATACAGGGGCATTATTCCTCTTGTGTAGAATTCCATGGTTTATCCAATTCTGGTACAGAAATTAAATACCAGCTTTTATTTTATCTTTTTTAGGAGCTAAAAGAAAAGCAGGACTCTAGTCTTAAACGTGACATTGATGGAATGGGAGTCCCAGAAATAAAGTATGGTGATTCAATCTGTTTTGTCCAACATGTGGCTAGTGCTTTATGGTTGACTTACAAAGCTCAAGATGCTAAATCAGCACGTTTAGGTCCCTTGAAAAGAAAGGTAATGTTTAAGGGTTTTTTTTCAGTTACTTGTAAAATGAATGTTAGTTGCATAACATTTTCTGTCTGTCCTGTTTTTTACCATTCTACCAATATGGCAATTGTGGGTTTTATTGTTCTGTGCTTTATGGAAAATGGTGTATTGAAAATGGTGTAAATGTTTCCTTCTAAAACGATAAACAATGGTGGCTATTAACATAACTATGTAACTGAAGAAAAATTTTGCCAGTAAGAAATGCATCTATCTATTTTTCTTGCCAGAGGAAATTATTAATTTGGGCTCAATTTTTATTTTTGATACTGCAGTAAAATACAGAAATTCCTGATTTGGATGGTGAAAATCATTGTTTTGAAAATCTGTACTGTTTAACAATGTAAACTTATAAGTGATCTTGCTTTCATTGGTATTTTAGATTTTTTAATACAGTATACTGTATGAAATGTTAATTTAACTTGTTACTTAATCTCCTCAAGTTTCTTAAGGGGTATTAATGAAAAATTTCCTGTCAAAATGTTGAATATAATTTTGATGTGGCATCAAGAAGGTCTTTCTCTCAGCCTTTTGATTATAAGGTATTAGTATATTTTGAATGTAATGTTATATTCTTAAGGATCATGTGGCCTGTTATCTCTTCAAATTATGTTTAAATTTCATTCACTATTAGTGGGTTCAGTACTCCCTTTGCATAATTGCATTATTGCCAAATGAATCTTTGTATACACGGATTTTTTTTCAATTTTAATCTAACACTAGAACATGAAAAAAATTCATTACTGAACGTAAGTTGGGATATTTTCTTTAATGGCTTGTATGTACATTACCAAGAGGATACCTGTACACAAGCACTGTAATATTAAAAATGAGGTCCACAGCACACTCCTGACACAATCTCATTTATTTGTGCAACACACATGGTCATAAATGGGCAGTGAGTGTCTCTGTCAGCAGCATTGCTGTCAGAGTTCTTCTTTGTATGCCAGTCACTCAGTATTTTCTTGGTAAGAGAGTTATTCACGCAAGGTTGGCCTCTTCCTTTCCCATGACAGTGTTGGGTATGGGATTCTGTTTCCTCAGAGGGTCTAATTTTCCTTCTTTAAAAGGCAGCATGTAGATTCTTCCTCTGTATTCAAATGAGGAATTTTATATTAGCTTCCTGTAAAGTTTAGGTTTCCCCCCCGCCCCCAGTTTTCTGCTCAACAGCAAAGGACTAAAACAACTTCCATGATTGCCTGTCACTTTTATTCTCCTTTCCAACTGTTTCATTCATGTTCAAAGACACCAAATCTTTTGTTGCCCTGTCACCTAGAGAATTGTCTCCTGTTAAGTGCCTTAAAACAGGGGAAAACCCAAACCTTATTGCTTCCTGTAGTTGATATTTCCGTGGAGGCAAGAAACAATATTTTATCCTCTGCAAGATATAGTACTAGACTATAATTTTATAAAGAATTTTTACATCCCTTGGGGTAAAATGATGGGTCCTTCACCATCATTTTGTCAGGAGATTTTTCACTTTCAGTCACTGTAATCCTTTTCAAGCTGACTGCAAAGGGTTTGGTAGGGTGGGGGGAGAGGGCTGGGGTTCCAAGTAAAAATGTCTTTTGTTTGGCTTTGGTGTAGTTTCATGTATCTAGTTATCATGCTGTCTTTGCAAGGCACAAAAAGGTAAGAAATTCTGGCTTCATTTGTGAGGCTTCTGTTGCACGATTTCTGCCAGAGTTTTTATCTGTTGCATCTCTCTCCGAGATCTTGGTAACCAGGGGTTCAAGACTTTGCCAGATAGTGATAATGTTTGTATCAATATCCTGTTAAATATTTCTTCACCCTCCAGCATGAGTGATAGATACCTTTCTTTCCAGTTTGAGAGCTTGCTTCTGTGCAAACTGTGAACTCCTGCAGAGCTCCAGAATGCTAGAGCTCAAAGAACAGAGAAACACATTAAATGTTTTGGATTTACATCCCAGAGACCATTGCTCAGGGTGTTGGTCAATACCAATGCCCTGCTGTACCTCAGGAAGAAAGGCAGTGCCAAATGCCTCTGTATATGCAGGGAAGTGGTTTGTCTGAGGTACTGGAGTAGGCAGTGCTGGATGCTTCTAGCCATAATCTACTTACTGGAGTTCTAAGTAGCCCTTTCTTGTCATTGTGGTGTTTCAGGATGATTTAGTTGAGGTTTGGAGGTTGTTATTTTTTGGTCAGAGAAATAGGGAAGATTAAGTCCTTCTAAAAGACTTTTCTCATCCCTAGTCTGCTGCATACTGAGGGAGAAAAGTGCGTATCTGCCACGTGTGAAGATTCAGTTACTTTGCAAAGGTGTTACAGCTTTAATGTCCTATCTGTTATATTTTTCATTCCTGTACCATTCCTGTAGCTCCAAAATCTGGAGCCTGAGGAAAGATTATCTGATTGTCAAATGTTTTCCTACTAGTTTTGTGATGGGAAGAACAGTTCTTTAGTTACTGTTCAGTTAAGAGACCCCTGGATCCTTCTTTATGTGATATTTAAGCTGATGAAGTCATCCACAGTGTGACTCTATACAAAGTACTTGAATGAAGAGGAAAGATAACAAATATGTAAACTAGTCTCCTTAAAGATAATATTATCAATATACTCATTCAGAAATGTCTTCCTAATCCTCTCTGTCATATTTGTATGGATTTTGGGGTCCAGATAAACTCCTAGGGTGAAGTTTGTCTCTTTTAAAAGCACTACCTTAGTATGTTGGAAGGAACAGAGCACATGTGTACTTTGAATTCTTTCACATATAGAAAAACGTAACTGTGTATATGCCCAATTGCCAGTGCGTGAAAAAAGCTGTTGGTAAATAACCCTCCCACATGGGGCAGTGCCAACTTGTATAGCATTATTAGTTTCTTTGTTAATTATTCAGTGCCTCCAGAATTCCTCAACTAATTGAGAAGTTGGGCAGCAAATTTTTACCATCTCTGAGTTAAAAAAAATACGTTCTTCAAGTGGAGGATTCAATAGATTACATATTGGGCAAAGAAACAGGATAACTCACATTTAATTCTTACAAAAAAGCTGTAGTATTTTAATGACTTGTTTTTATGCTAGCTTTTGGTGAAATTCTGCTTTTATTTAAGGGGAAAAATTAAAACCCACTAAAGGATCTCTGCAATTGCTTGAGTTTCATATGATGTTCATGTATGGTTGTCGTGGTTTAAACCCAGTCAGGTAATTCGTTCACTCACTTCCCCCCCTTTCTTGCCCTCCCCCTGCTCTCGGAGGGACGGAGAGGAGAATCGAAAAGAATGCAACTCCCACGGGTTGAGATAAGAACAGTTTAGTAACTAAGGTATAACACAAATCACTACTGCTACCACCAATGATAATAATGATAAAGGAAATAACAAGAGAAGAGAATACATCATCTCACCACCAGCCGACCGATAACTCGCCCCCCAGGCCCAACCAAGCTCCGACCGATACCTCCTCCAACCCTGCAGTCCCCCAGCCCCTCCGGCTAACTCCCAGTTACATCCTGGGCATGACGTGCTGTGGTATGGAATACCTCTTTGGTCAGTTTGGGTCAGGTGTCCTGTCTCTGCTTCCTCCCGGCTTCCCCTCCTCCCTGGCAGAGCATGAGGCTCACAGAGTCCTTGGTCAGGGTAAACATCACTTAGCAACAACCGAGAACATCGGCTTCACCAACACTGTTCTCAAACTGGAAGTCAAAACATAGCACTGTACCAGTTAACACAAAGGAAAAAACATGACTGCTACTGCAGAACCCAGGACATTATCCACCCCTTATTCCATACCATTCACGTCGTGCTCAGATCCCACATTTTCAATACACCATCGCTCTCCCACATATATACATCCATATACATACAGACCAAGAGGAAAAATCATTTTCTTAGTGCATGGACCAATCCCTATAATGCTGCCGAGTCCATTCGGTCCATGATGTTCAAAGTTCATTCTCTGTTGGGATGATGGCTGGAGGGAAGTCAGGGCCAGTCGCTGGTGACCTGGAGACATCTAGTTGATGGGCTATAAAAGCATTACACAGCAGGCAACAGCATACAATTGAGTTCACGGGCTGTTTTCCCCTAAAATCAAATCCCCTTGAGGTATACATCGGACTTCCCCATCTTCCCGCATTACCCACCAAGTATATCCAGGTCCCTGAGCAAAAGCAATCCCACGAGTGGGTTTGCCTTTACCTGAAGCAGGAATAACCCAGACTGTCTTCCCCAGCAAATTCTTCATATGCACCATGGGAACTTTGTCCCCCTCTACAATATGTAACAGTTCTGACTGGGCTGGGCCAGCCCTGTTGGCAGATCCTCTGGTGTTGACCAACCAGGTGGCCTTTGGTAAGTGTGTATCCCAATGCTTGAAAGTTCCCCCACCCATTGCTCTCAGTGTAGTTTTTAACAGCCCATTGTACCGTTCGATTTTCCCAGAGGCTGGTGCATGGTAGGGGATGTGATATACCCACTCAATGCCATGCTCTTTGGCCCAAATATCTATAAGGTTATTCCGGAAATGAGTCCCATTGTCTGACTCAATTCTCTCTGGGGTGCCGTGTCGCCACAAAATCTGTTTCTCAAGGCCCAGGATGGTGTTCCGGGCAGTGGCATGGGGCACGGCGTATGTTTCCAGCCACCCGGTGGTTGCTTCCACCATGGTAAGCACATGGCGCTTGCCTTGGCGGGTTGGTGGCAGTGTGATATAGTCAATCTGCCAGGCCTCCCCATATTTATACTTCAACCATCGTCCTCCATACCAAAGAGGCTTTAACCGCTTGGCTTGTTTAATTGCAGCACATGTTTCACACTCATGAATAACCTGGGCAATAGTGTCCATTGTTAAGTCCACCCCTCGGTCACGGGCCCATCTATATGTTGCATCTCTGCCCTGATGGCCTGAAGTGTCATGGGCCCACCAGGCCAAAAATAATTCACCTTTATGTTGCCAATCTAAGTCCATCTGAGCCACTTCAATCTTAGCCGCTTTATCCACTTGTTGGTTGTTCTGGTGTTCCTCAGTGGCCCGACTCTTGGGTACATGGGCATCTACATGACGTACCTTCACCACCAGGTTCTGCACCCTGGCAGCAATATCTTTCCACACTGCAGCAGCCCAGATGGGTTTACCTCTGCGTTGCCAGTTGCTCTGCTTCCACTGCTTCAACCACCCCCACAGGGCATTTGCCACCATCCATGAGTCAGTATAGAGATAAAGTACTGGCCACTTTTCTCGTTCAGCAATGTCCAGGGCCAGCTGGATGGCTTTCACCTCGGCAAACTGACTCGATTCACCCTCTCCGTCAGCAGTTTCTGCAGCTTGTCGTCCAGGACTCCATACAGCTGCCTTCCATCTCCGATGCTTTCCCACAATACGGCAAGAGCCATCAGTAAACAAGGCATACTGCTTTTCACTTTCTGACAGTTTATTATATGGTGGGGCCTCTTCAGCGCGCATCACCTCCTCCTCTGGTGACATTCCGAAATCTTTGCCCTCTGGCCAGTCCATGATGACTTCTAGAATGCCTGGACGACTGGGATTTCCTATTCGAGTTCGTTGTGTAATTAGTGCAGCCCATTTACTCCATGTAGCATCGGTTGCATGATGTGCAGAGGAGACCCTGCCTTTGAACATCCAGCCCAGCACGGGCAGCCGGGGTGCCAGAAGGAGCTGTGCTTCAGTGCCAATCACTTCCGAAGCAGCTCGAACCCCTTCATAGGCTGCCAGTATCTCTTTCTCAGTTGGGGTATAGCTGGCCTCAGATCCTTTATATCCCCGACTCCAAAAGCCGAGGGGTCGACCTCGAGTCTCCCCTGGAGCTTTCTGCCAGAGGCTCCAGGTAGGACCGTTCTCCCCAGCTGCAGTGTACAGTACATTTTTTACATCTGGTCCGGTCCGGACAGGTCCAAGGGCTACTGCATGAACTATCTCGCGTTTAATTTGCTCAAAGGCTTGTTGCTGCTCAGGGCCCCATTTAAAATCATTCTTCTTCCGGGTCACATGATAGAGAGGGCTTACAATCGAACTGTAATTTGGGATGTGCATTCTCCAGAACCCCACTGCACCCAAGAAAGCTTGCGTTTCTTTCTTATTAGTTGGTGGAGACATTGCTGTTATCTTGTTGATCACATCTGTGGGGATCTGGTAAGAATCAAACATAATGTGCAGAGAATAGTTAAATGGTTCAGAAGTTACTCACAAATGTGGTTGTTCCTTTAGCTGCATTGTAATTTTTATAATGTTTGTCATTTCTGCTTGATTTTCTTTTCAGTAGTCTTTTCATGCGTGAATCTTTTGTAAAGTATGCTTAAGATAGTGAAGATCCTCTTTACCTGACAGCCAGAATATAGAATGACAGTTTTTGTTTCAGTTGGAAAATATTTGATAAGCATGTTTAATGAATTATAAGAGAATAAAGGCACATTAAAATATGTCTCTGAATAACTTTTATGTGAGACTGACAGATTTGTAATTAGTTAATAAAAAAGTATCCAGATAAAGTGATTGACAGGTAGTGGCTCAGCATGTATGCAGTTACTGTTTTCAGTGTGATATTGAACTAAGTTACAAAATACTGAAAAGCACACAAGTTATTAATGTAACTATTCTGATAATTACTGACTTTTAATAGGTTATATTACACCAAGAAGGCCATATGGATGATGGTCTAACTTTACAAAGATGTCAGCATGAGGAATCCCAGGCTGCTCGAATCATTCGCAATACTACAAGCTTATTCAGCCAGTTTATAAGGTAGTTGTTACTATCTTTTATAATATCTGTTTTATACTTGGCTTTTGAAGTATTCTGAAATTATAAGAATTACTCTAACAGAATCCTTATTTCCTGCTTTCAAGTATTTGTATTTAAAAGTTATTAGCCAGATTTTTTTACTGACTTAATTTTGCAATTTTGGTGAGTAATGCAATTAAATAGATAACATATCTTTTTTAAGTTTATTTATGTGAAGCCAGAACAAACTGGATCATAATCCAGATTAAAGAAAACATGCTAAATGATTTTAGTGTTACAGCATTAGTAAATATTCCATAGTAGCTAGAACTTCACAGTATTCATAAAAGAATTCTTTTTCCTTTTTTGAGTGTGAAAGTTCCATGTTTACTTCACTATAGCTCTTTCATAGGATATGTTTTGGGCAAATTTTATGGTAAAATACAATTCAGTGTCAATGCATATTCATTTATAGTTGTTGAGATCAACATATGAGTATGTATACACAGTGAAATTGGTAATAATATATATAGTACTGTAGAAACTTTTTTCATAGTGCTTGGCAGAAGTTTTATTAAGATGATCAAGTGGCCATTCTTGTATTGCTGCCTAATAAAATTAAAATAAAGAAAAATGAGTTTATAATTAAGACTTTGCTTTCAGGGAACCCACCATTGAAAACGTTACTTCTTCAGTATGACAGTAGTATACACTGCTCCTTTGTATTTCTTGTGCTGAGGATATAAAACCAGAACCACTTCTGCCAGCAATCAGCTCCTCCAAGATTAAATTATTTCTAATAGTGAGTCAGACTAAAAAATTGGATTGTCACCCAAGACTGAGCAAATGCTGGGACAGGAAAGAGACATGCGCCTGATCCTGCACCTGGTATCAATACAGGCTGGGGTATGAAGGGATTGAGAGCACCTCTGAGGAGAAGGACTTGGGGGTACTGGTGGATGAAAGATTGAATATGAGACAGCAATGTATGCTTGCAGCCCAGAAGGCCAATTGTATCTTGGCCCGCATCCACAGAAGTGTGTCCAGCAGGTCAAAACAGGTGATTCTGCCCCTCTGCTCTGGTGAGACCTTAGCTGGAGTACTGTGTCCGACTCTCAGTCCTCAGTACAGGAAAGATACAGACCTATTGGAGTGTGTCCAGAGGAGGGACACAAAAATGATCAGAGGGATGGAGCATGTCTCCTGTGAGGAAGGGCCTGGAGTTGGGGAGAAGACTCCAGGGAGATCTTATTTCAGCCTTTCGGTACTTAAAAAAAGCCCTATAAAAGATGGGAAGATACTTTTTATCCTGTTGCGATAGGATGAGGGGCAATGGTTTTAAATTAAAAGAGGGGAATTTCAGGCTGGACATGAAGAAGACCTTTTTTTATAATGAGGGTAGTAAAATACTGAAACAGGTTGCCCAGAGAGGTGGTAGATACTCCAGTCCTGGAGGTATTCAAGGCCAGGCTGAATGTAGTTCTGAGCAGCCTGTCCCTGCTTATTGCATGGGGGTTGGACTAGATGACCTTTAAAAGTCCCTTCCAACCCAAACCATTCTATGATTTTATGATTCTATGGTCCATTATGCTACTGATAACTGGGACTCCTTGAAATGCTTTATATTTTTAAATACACCCTTCTTTATTTCTTATATAGAGTTGATACAGTAGATGTAATTAATGATGTTAGAATTACCTGTTACTTTTGTATTCTATGTCTAGAAGACTGGGATTGTACAGCCTCAATAACTGCTACTATTTTAGTCCATCTGCACATTATACCTGTATTATCAATAGGATTTAAAACTATCTAAATAAAATTAGTTACTGTCAGAAAGGACTTTGGTAGATCTTTCTTCTCTGTTTAATCTTTTTTTTCTTTTTTTCCATTTGTTTTACTGATTCTGTCTCTTTACATCAGTTCAGAATGGGAAATGCGATTCCACTTCAGGAAGTGGAAGTAGAATCTGAGCACTGGACACCTAGACAATAGATATTTGAATGATTTGCAATTCAGATCAGGTGTTGATCATATACATATTTCATGTGTTAAACAAGACTTGATTTAGATGCCAGCAGAAAAGAGGCTGCTACATAATACTGTAAATTACAGTGGGAAAATGAATAATGCTGCCAGTCTTTCTCATTGTTTTCCATAGTGGAAACAACAGAACATTATCATCCACTGCCCTGCCTGTTGAGGAGATGGCTCAGACTCTGCAAGACCTGATTACTTACTTTAAGCTTCCCGAAGAAGATCTGGAACATGAAGATAAGCAAAACAAGCTTCGGTCACTCAAAAACAGACAAAATCTATTCAAAGAGGAGGTACAGAGAGAGGAACTGTTACATTATTTTAATTTTAAGTGTATTGTGTCACAAACATTCAGAAGAACCTATATATTATCATCTAGATGTATGCATATGATTTATAATGCAAAGTTCCATGGGTAGTTATATGTAATTAATTTAACATGTATATTATATATAATAGACTAATGCGGTATGATAACTTGCTGTTGCATATTTTTTGCTTTCACACTTGCCATAGGCCACAAGCTCTCTCATAAAATTTGGTCTTAGTACTTCTGAGAATCTTTCAACAGATGTCATTTTTAAAAGAAACCATTGTGACAAGTTTCTTTTTCTGTCTATGAAGTTTTACATTCTGGATACTCCAAACAAATACTGAAAAGATAGATGTTACTTCTGATGTAAAAATTTTATGCAAAAAACAGTCTGTTCACAAAAATTATAAAAGGCTTTATTGTTGTCTTCGTTTATTCTTTACTTTCTATAATTCTTGGCTGAGTAAGGAAGCGTGTAGAATCATTTTCTAAAATAGATGATTCTATGATGTTGAAAAATACATATTCAAATCTTGTATGCACAATAATTTGGTTGTTTTTGTTTTTTGTTTTTAAATCTAAGATGATGCAACTTTTAAATGTGTGCAGGAGGAAATCTTTTAAAACGACAACAACAAATGCTCATTTATATACAGTTCACTTTCCTTTCTGTCATATGTGTTTAGGGAATGCTGGCAATAGTTTTGAATTGCATTGATCGCTTAAATGACTACAACAGCGCAGCTCATTTTGCAGGATTTACAAGAGAAGAACATGGTACAGCATGGAAAGAAATTTTGAATCTACTTTACAAATTGTTAGGTAAGGTCTTCAGTAGTCTACTAATGCAAAAAGCAGGATATGTATTCTTATATTGAACTTCCTTCTTCACCACCAAAGAATACTTCAAATGCTATTCATGCTGTCATGTAAATTACAGAATTTCTTCCGTATACTTACTGATAGTTATTGCAGAGAATAGAGTTTCTTGAACAATGATATAGAAGAAAAATCTCAGCTAGGAAAATGATTGGTGAAGCGTGCAAGTGTGGTGTTTTGGTTTGTTTGTTTGGTTTTAATTTAAATGTACCTGTGGTATGCAAATAGGTGTGAATTATTATTTTAAAAGCAGAAAAGCTAGAAAGCTGTCTTTGAAGCTGAAGAGAAGCCTAAAAGCATTAGTTGGAACTTGCAGGTCTCCTGAATCTGTTTGTTACCTGAGGCCCAGATTTAAATGTTAATAAAAATTATTATATAAATCAAATTAAAAGATTTTTTTCAATTTCAACACCATACTTCCTAGAGCAAACTGCTTCTGTGTTGTAGTAGTGTCAAAATTATGCAGTAGAAGTATGTATATATGTATTTCTTCAAACCATTGATTTAATACCCAAGTTGCATAATTCCTTATATAGAAGAATCTTGTCTTCTGATGGAGTTTAAATACATTCTGATTTCATGATAAAGAAAATTTGTCCTAAACCATAGTAAAATATGCAAATTGAGAGTTAGAACAAGAATAAAACAAGCTAGGGTGTGTACTTTGAAGAGTGAGGTTATTCACATAGCACAGACATGCAAATGATTCTGGTGGAATCTTCTCATTGCTTTAGAAAGTAATGAGATACCAATGCCTTACTCCAGTCTTATGAGTTTAAAGGAAAGCAGGATGAAAAACCTCTCTTTAGTGATATTTAGGCCTTTTCAGATTTTGTCTTGATTTTCTTGAACACACTTGTTCTGATGTAATAAATATTAAGTTAATGTTTCATAATAAAAATCCTTGACAATTGTAAACAAAAGCTTTTTTTTTATGATAAGTAATAACATTTTTAACTTGAATGATGGTGAACTTTCAAAATGCAGTCAAATAACATTATGTTCTGTGCTGCTGAAGACTGAAAGCTATCCATTCTATAACATTCTACCTATAAAAGGTAGAGCTAAAGAGCAGTAAAACTGACCTGCACTTGAGCTTAAACTTCTGCATATGATCTTCTCACTCACTGGTAGGAAGAAACAGAAAAAGTATTTCAGCCTTTCCATCATGATGGTGCTTGACATTTGCTTTAAACAAGGCTGGTAGATAGTTTCTATTTAAGTTTAACAATAAAATAAAAAAAACATAAATAAAACAATTTTCTTTTTTCCTTAAAATTCTTGTTCATCCTGTAAACCCCTGTCAACTTCAAAACCAGCATGCTCTTCAGAAGTTATGTCAGTGGCTGATATTATTATCTTGACATATATGTATATAGGATTTGCCTGCTTATTATTTTGTGAAGTTGTTATAAAAATTGTATTAAAATATATACTATTAACATTGGTGACTTAAAGAGGAAATATCCTGTTATAACATTGTACCTTGTGGATTTTTTTCCAGCTGCTCTTATTCGTGGCAACAGAAACAATTGTACCCAGTTTTCCAGTAACCTTGATTGGCTAATAAGTAAATTGGACAGATTAGAATCTTCCTCAGGTGAGATGCATTTAAATCAATATAAATTAATTATCAGTACACCACACCCAGCTATCTTACCTTATAAATGTCGTGGCAATTTTCCTTGAAACAGCATAAGTTAGAAATCAAATGCACCCCCCCCCCTTTTTAGCAAAGTATTGCAGATACTCTGTTATTTATCAAACTTTTAGATTATGTCCAGTTGCACAGATGATTTAATAACAACATTATTTCTGTGGCCTTCATATAGGTATTTTGGAAGTGTTGCACTGTATCTTGATTGAAAGCCCAGAAGCTTTAAATATAATAGCTGAGGATCACATCAAATCCATTATTTCATTGTTGGATAAGCATGGGCGCAATTACAAGGTATGTTTGGAAAAGCTGAGGATGTATTGATAACCTTAAAATGATTTCTGGAAAAAAAAAAAACAAAACAACAAAAAAACAAAACCCCAACCCATAAAAACAAAACCAAACCAAACAACAAAAAAACCCCAAGCAACCAACCAACAAACAAACAAAAACAAAAATCCCACCCAAATAAACAAAAATCCCAACCCCAAAGTTATGTGATTCTACTACTTTGAAAGGAATGAATAACCTTGAAGTACATCTGCAAAATTGCTTTGTTGAGATTAAAAAAATGTGTAATATACAATTGCTTTTCAGTTCCAAATACAATAAATAGGTAAGAAAAGCATAGTTGAGAAATACTGACATTATGAACTTTGGATTTGCTGAGAAAATGAAGCATTCTGGTGGCTGTAAGCACGTGGACAGAGTAGCTTGGTTTTTGATGCAGGGTCTGCATTGTTGTATCAGCAGACAGAACTGAATCCTGCAAACTCATTCCTTACTTGAGTAATAATAATAGTAGCAGAAAAGAACAAAATAAAGTGAGAAATCGGAAAAATAATCCAAATATCTGAAAACACAGGTGTTCAGAAGAAAGAAAAAACCCAGAGTTATACCAGAAGAAATAATGGTGGAAAGTAATTTAGACATCAATGTGCAATTTAATATGACAGAAGAAGGTGAACAGAGTTTCTGGCTGCAAGCAGGATGACATCACAACACAGAGGAGGATATAGTTTTATGTGTGATTTTCTGCTGTGAGTTTCCTTCCTCAATTCAAATTTTATTTGAAAAACTGATAACCTGGAGGAAGAACAAAAAACGTTTTAGTGAGCTGAAATTACTGATTTATAGGAAAAGGTAATATAGAGAACCTAACCAACTATAGATATGGAAAAGAAGTATTTTAAAGCATGGTTAAGGGGTACAAACTGATATAAGCAGGCATAAGAAAAAGGTTGAAATTACAGTGGGAAATTTAGGTTACTGTTTTAGCTGTTAGCAAGATTATTGTGCCATGCCAGTCACCTGCAAAGAGAACTTTTCAGCTGAGCATCTTAATGTAGACTTCATAGTGAGAACTTAAAGTAGAAAAGGGAAATGTTGTACACAAGAGAAGATTTAGACTTGCTAATGTATTTGTGCATTTCCATTTGTTATATACTTGACTAAACATGACTAAATAATGTGAATTAATTAATGTATTTGTAGCTCCAGAAACAGTATATCTTGTTCTCTTACTAGTTTAGAAATTCTGTTGTAATTTAGGAAGTAAGAAACAGTAACATTATTAACTAAAATAGGTTTGGGAATTATTGATTTGATGGATTTTTAAAATTAAAAGCCTTGTGTCAGAAATATGGTCAGTGAGGGCATGCAGATTATTTAAACAGTTTATATTCAAGGTTACTGATGATCATTAATGTTATTAAGATGCTTTCCACCTGACTACTGGTCAGAGTTTCTGGGGTTATTTAAGCTACTGCCTCTGTCCCTCTGCTAGAGGTTTCTGCCCAGCGGCAGAGATGATAGAAAAATGCATGGTCCTAGGCCATAGCAAAGTTTGCAGTATATTTGCTTAAGCTGCTGTTGAGGGTGGTTTTCTGCTCTTTGCATTGTAAAGGAGTTTCCAAAACGGTAATCAATAGTGTGAAAGTAGCTTTCTGTCTTGGAGATAGTCTGTAAGAGTTTAGGCCATTTCAGCTCATTGCTTTAATGATTGCTTGTCTGAGCTCAACTGCATCATTAAGCTTCCCTGTTTTATGCAAAAGTGTGCAACTTCCTCCCTTAGCTTCAAACAGCACTATATTGCTGTGTTTTCTCTTCCAAAACCTTCTGCTCCAGTAATCTGTGGGAGAACTATGTCAATCTCTTTCACTTCTCAGACTGGGGGGGGGGGAAGGCAAGCTGAAATTTTAGAATAAGATCTTTCTGAAATTCTGTTTTGCTTTATAACAAATTCTTTTAAATGTTTTTAATTTTAAGAATAAATGGATTACTTCTCTTATTGAAAATGTGCTTTCAGAACAGATTCATAAGAAGTCTGAGAATTGCGTTTGAGATTTATCCTCTAATTTTGCCAGAAAGTTTCTTGAGCTGCAGTAAATTTCTCAAATTTCATTTTATATTTCAACTTTTTAGTGAGATTCAATTAAAAAAATATTAAAGAGTTGGCATACAGCTGTTCTAGCTTTGCTTTTTTCCTAATCAAAATTGGAATAAGGAATCTTGAAGGAAGGGGTTTTGAGTCATTTTGCAAACTCTTTGTTCTGAATTTGTGTTCCATCTATGTTTGATATCCTCTTTCATTAGTACATATTACACCTGGTCCATATATGTGAAAAGTATTTAGAAAGCAATAATGGTAATGTGTACTATATTCCTTCCTTTAGGTCTATTCTGACTGTAAATTAAGCAGACAACTTAATAATAGTATATGCCTTTACCTGAGTTTCTTCTGATATGTATATTTTTTAAGGTTCTCGATGTGCTTTGCTCTCTCTGTGTCTGTAATGGAGTTGCAGTTCGTGCCAATCAAAATCTGATTTGTGACAATCTACTGCCTAGAAGAGACTTACTCTTGCAAACACGCTTGATTAATGATGTGACAAGGTATAGTGACATCTTTTATTGTTATATTAGAAAAAATGGGACTTACGTGTCTTTAATAATTAATTGAAGAAAATACTGTAACCGAAGAGATCTTCCACAGCTTTCAATATTGAGACATACACCTTAGGAATTATTTAAGTATTAACTTCTGAAAAACAAATGCCATTTGTAATGGAAACTGTGCTCAAATAGAAATTGCTAATTTATAGTAATGTCTGTTCTGAAATGAAAGATGAAAGTTGTTTTTTTCTCATTCAAAACAGAACCTGTTTTTACCTAATAATTATTACGGAGAATGTAAACATAATGTGAGGTACTTGCGTGTTTTAAGAGGGATTTGATTTTCCTACAACCTCACTCTGGTTTTTGATTTTAGGAAATGATCTTCTTATTCCTCTTTTGACTATAAGGTTTCAAAGCATGAAGCCTATACCTTAAAAGATGATTCTACAGCAACTTTGTAAAGTTATAAAATGGCTCACTGTTTTAAATATCATAAGCAAAATGTGGACATCTATACTCTTACATATTTGCAAAGTAAATTTGACTATTATACAGAAATATAATTCATATGTTGCATTTTATGTTTACACTAACTGATTTCCATTTTCTTTCTTAGCATAAGGCCAAATATATTTTTGGGTGTTGCTGAGGGCTCTGCACAATACAAGAAGTGGTACTTTGAGTTAATAATTGATCAGGTTGATCCATTCTTAACGGCAGAACCCACACATTTACGAGTTGGATGGGCCTCTACTTCAGGTTATGCCCCCTATCCTGGAGGTGGTGAAGGATGGGGAGGCAATGGTGTTGGTGATGACCTGTACTCTTATGGTTTTGATGGCCTTCATCTGTGGTCTGGTAGGTACTTTGTTCACTTCTCCTTATTTTTACATTTAGGAGTTACCTACCTTTACCTTCAGTTCTTGTTTGTACATAGCATGCTTCTTTATAGTGAGCTACATTCAGAACTCTGGGATATGGTAAAGTTATTTAGAATTTCAGATCAGATTTTAGTCAATATTGGATTATACTAATTAGGCTTTTTAGCAGATAGCTTCTGTTTTCATGATTTTGATCACAAAAAAGGTATTTTCCAGATCTAGATGAATGCTGACTGAAGTCTGTTATAAATCACTGAATGTCTTGATCTCAGACAGATTAATCATATATGTATGTTAATATACATTTGTATTATTCTTTCCCCTGAGTATGTACAGGTGAAGTAAATTGCCATTCTTATCCTCGCATCTGTTGATAAATTTAATAAATTGAATAAATTGAATTTAAATTTTGATGGTTTTTGTCAACTAGAAGTAAGATTTGCTATGATATTACCAACCTCTGTTGGTTTTAAAGCATAAATTTGTGTTGTGTGATATCAAAATGAAAACCTGCAGTTGCTATGCAGTTTGAAAATATATTTTTCATATCATCTAAAATATGCTTAGCAGAAAAATTAGAATTTTTCTAAGAAGTGTATCTAGTTATCTAAAAGACTGTCAATTAGTATTACAGTGAAGTGCTTACGCTTGCAGTTTATAAAGAAGGGAGTTAATGGATGCCAGCAAATGTGTATGTTGTGGTCACTTAAGCACCAGTGATGGTAAACTTGTGGTCTTATTAGCCATTCTTTGTTCAAGTGAATTGAAGATGTTAGTGGGTTAACAAAAATGTGGATGTCACTGCCCACGCACTCTGTATATTTGAGTAAAGAGGTCTAGAAGAATAAAAGGAGTTTACAGGAGGGCTCATCTGATGTGTTGCAGTTCAAATAATTTTTGTAGTAATGAGTGTGTCACAAAGAATAACCACTGAGGAAAAAGGAGAAAACAGAAGAATCTGCTTTGGAGAAGAGTTAGTGAGAGCTCTCTGGGTGCTGGAAAGTAGCTTTGAGCAAGGCTGTTGGTTTTTTGCATGATTATTCCTCACCCAGTACTATATCCAGGGAATGGGGACTAGAAAGGGAAAGCTGTCTGTTTTTTGTAAACAGACAGCTTTGTCACAACTGAATACTTTTTGATCATGTCAATATATGGAGCTGTAGAAAATAACAGCAAAGTGTTTTGGCAAATTGTAAGAATCAAATAGCATCACAGGTAATGCTGATGGTTGTTTTTGCTTTCTTAAAGTTCCTAAATACTCTCTAAATCAGGAACATTGCAGAGAAGAAGTAATGCATAAAACTATAAAATAAAATATTTAGGTAATTAGCTACATACCCTTAATTACATCATCTGATATTTTTGTAATATACTTAATTGAACTATTAATAAGGAGTGAAGGAGAAAGGAAAGAGTAGGAAGCTAAGCAGATGCTAAAATTTCTAGATTTTACATATGTATTATATTTGCATAAATATTTAAAACAGAGGTCGGGCAATTAGGTTTTGTGCCTCAAATGTATAATGGTTGTCTTAATTGGTAAAGGTCTTTTGTTCATATAGATTTTTTTTTTAAGAATATAAAGGATTGCTTTTTATTAACATGGTATTAATATTATCTAAAATTTTCTTTTGCTTACATCCTTGTTAATCATAAATTGTTTGAGAGCAGATTTTATTGGCTGGATCTCTGCCTCAAGGTAGAGTTGAATTGAAAACAGAGTTAATTTTCCAGAATGAGATGTGGACTTTTTTTTTTTTTTAAGTTAGACAATTCTGCCTACCTTTTCTCTGAAATGTTCAAACACTGACTTGGAAGTGTAACATTTTGTTATAAAGGACATTTTGTTACATTTTTTTTCACCAGGAATTTAGCTTTCCACATTTCCTGTGAAAGTCTTTTAAAGTTTTTTCAGAAGACTTGGAACAAACTTCAGTATAGCACACTCTGTAGATCTGTCTATATTTAATGGGTTTGTTCCTTGAGTGTGTAGCCATCCATGAGCATTTTTAAGTTTGGAGGGAAAAAATAGACATTCTTTTAGTCTTTCTCTGTACGATATTTAATGATGAAGTAGCATGTATTTTTCCTTCCAGATCTCTCCTGCATATACAGTAAATTATGGTTATTTTTTTAATTGATTTGTGGCTTGTGCTGTATTTACTGTATGCTATTCAAGGCTTCTAAGCAAAATCATTTGTTTCCCCGTATTTTTAGTGCCTTGAAATGCCATATACAGATAATTTCTCTTTAATTGTCCAGAAAAGAATATGCAGGCCATGCAGTTAAAAAGCTGTGTCATAAATACAGTGTACATAACTATGCTGAGTTTGATTTTTATGTCCTTCATTCTAACATTTCCTAATTTGAGTATGTTTGACCTTCTATTTTATTAGCATTGTTCTAGCACAGGATTTTGTATATAAAATATCTCTGTGTGTGTCTGCACATACATAATTCAATATTTTTTTTCAGCACTACTGAACAATTCCCAAATGATAGGAACAATGATTTTTTGGAAGTAGGTTGGGAGACATCTGCAACATACTCCGTTAGAAAGGGGTGCATAAATCATTAATAAAAAAATAAACTGTAACTGAACATCAGAAATACAGTGCTGGAAGGTCTCTTAAAGCTCATATCCTGCAGTAAGGGAAAATTCAGAGTATTTAAACTGTCCTGAAACATTGACTTGATTTGTTCATAAGAAGTTCCAAACACAGTGATTTGGAATAGTGCATAACTGCTTAGTTAGGCTTGCTTTACACTTAAAATACAATGTTTTCAATTGAATTGTTTTGAAAGAAATTCTGAACAGATATTCCTTAACTAAAAATATAATCATACTCAAGTGCAATTGAAAAACTGCAGTTTTATGTAAATATGTATAGTTATATTACTTCAGATGTATTATCTCTAGTTATCATTATTATTATTGCTGAGTGCTTTTAATGGCAGTCTGGTTCCACCTTCCCAGGTAGGGAAAATGAAACTCCCTCTGTTTAGTGAATGAATTGTAGCTGAAAAAGAAAACCTGTCCCATTATATTATTAATCTTTTTTTTGATAACTCAGTATAATATTCTGCATCTTGATACTGCATACCTAGGTATTGGTTATAATCACAGCTCCAGTTAGAATTATAGAAGCATAGAATGGTTTGAGTTGGAAGGGATCTTTAAAGATCTTCTAGTCCAACCCCTGTGCTGTGGGCAGGGACACATTCCACTAGACTAAGATACTCAAAGCTCCATCCAACCCAACCTTGAACAGTTCCAGTGACAAGGCTTCCACAACTTCCCTGGGAATCCTTTTCCAGTGTCTCACCACTGAATATTCACAGATATGTGACTCTGATATCTCTCAAACAACCACAACAAAAGGATATATCAATGTTAGCTTTATAAAGAGGACATCATTTACTGTCCCTCAGTACTCCTGCATCAGGCTACTGTGTGAACTTGCATGATTTCAGCTGAGCACATTCTGTCTTGTGAACAGTGTCAGAGGTCTCAGTTTATGCACTTTTCTGCTCTGTATCAGTTTGAAGAAGACTTATTGTCTCTAAAAGCAGAATCATTCATAAAACAGATGAAGGTAAGGTTATGTCTACGTGACTACAAACATAAAACTTGATGTTTTTGTGGAAATAATTTAAACCCATGAGAGTCTGCCTAAAGCTTCTGATTACTAAATATTTTTATTTTAGGTCGAGTACCCAGAGCTGTAGCATCTGTCAATCAGCATTTACTGGCATCTGATGACGTGGTTAGCTGCTGCTTAGACTTAGGTGTACCCAGCATTTCATTCCGCATTAATGGGCAGCCTGTACAAGGAATGTTTGAGAACTTCAGTATAGACGGTTTTTTCTTCCCGGTTGTAAGCTTATCAGCAGGTGTAAAGTAAGTAAAACTTAATTTTACTTGTTTTCTTTGCTGTCTTTTCACACAAAATATAATCAGGGAGACAGGAAACTACTGATTTCTTTAGTGATGACTTTATTTAAGGGCGAAACGTCAGCCTGTTACCAGTTTGACCAAGTCACAGTGTCTGAAAATTAATATTATTTGGTGACCTATGGGAAATTGATTTTGTCTCATTCCAATTATCATGAAAAAAGCCCCACATTAGGAACACAGCACCACATTTGACACTAATTAAATTCTCACTGGCTTTCTCAGCAAGAAGTAAAATACTTTAGTCATCATGAAAACTGATACTTTATTCACAGTAGGAAACACAAAGGACTGGTGAGAAGTAGTTTTGGAATCTTGTTACTAATATTGCCCATTTATACCTGTTCTGCAGCTAAAATACTGAGATTAGAATTTATTATTTTCAAGCTTTGATTGTTCTCTTTAATTCATTCAGAAAACCTTCTGCAAATGTGAATCTCCTTAAGTGACCAAAATGTTTGTGTTAAGATTAGAAAGTCAACACAACAACAAAAGACTCTTCGCTGTTGTTATGACCAATTTCTGTTCAGTTCATCTTAGAGCTCTATCTTCTTATTTCTAGTATTGACAGGTAACAATTTTAGGAAGAAAAGGCATAAGAATAATTAAAGAAAATTCTTCAATAAGAATGGTTGAGTTTTTTGTCTTTTGTAGGCTGAGCATGATTTCTGCACAAAATCTTGGAGAAGTATGAAAATTTTTCACTATGAAAAGATGTTAATAATCTGTATGTCTGTAGCTGCCAGAAACTGCCAAACTTAGAAGAAATAATCAGGATCTTAGTAAGAGATTGTGGTGAAAGTCTGAAAAAATTCAAAGGGCTGACTTTTATTTAAAGTAGTGTTTCTCATATGAATGGTAATTTTTGAGAAATGAAGGTTTGATATGGCTAGAATAGCCAGTATACAGCTTTCATAAGTGAAAGAGAACTCAGGTTATAACTAGTTCATATATTTAGCAATTGGGAAAAAAAAAAAAAATTCTTTCTTTCTCTGAGGCAAAGTAAATCAAATAACTGGTTGTCTTTGAGCTTTTCCTTCTATTACCAATACATAAGTACTTTGAGCATCTCATGCTTAAGAGAACCTACCAGGTGAGAATACTAACAGAGACCAAACAAAAGAGGCTGGGGAAGGGCTTAATAAATCAGTTTTCATTTATTCTCTGAGAGTGTCCTTACTATGCAGCTGCATTTGTACAAGGGCTTTTGAAAATATTCATTAACTTTTTCTGTAAAAAATATGTCTGAACTTGTGTAATTATTTTTCTTCATTCTTATTTGATGTTTGTGTATTTTGTGAGAAGATTTTCCCTTGTAATTAGTAGTAGCTGATGGCAGTAGCAGGTTATAATGTCGTCTTCTGTGTCTGAAACAGTGGACGTGGGTAGGTGATGGTGTTATTGATGTGCTAACCTGAACGCTTGGTAACACTTCGGTGTTTATCAACACTTGAAATATGTGAGTATTTTTGTAAATGCTGTTGAAATAAATGTTTAATTTTCTAAACTATTTCTTTCTTTCTTTATATGTTGACTATTTAAGAGTGTAATTTCTTGGTTTGAAATTTCACAGAGTTCGTTTCTTGTTTGGTGGGCGTCATGGAGAGTTTAAATTTCTGCCTCCTGCTGGCTATGCTCCCTGTTATGAAGCATTGCTTCCAAAAGAGAAGATGAAACTGGAACCAGTGAAAGAATATAAGAGAGATTCTGATGGAGTGAGGGATTTGCTGGGTACAACACAGTTCCTCTCCCAAGCTTCGTTTATCCCTTGTCCAATAGACACCAGTCAGGTATGTTAAATATGCAATAACAAGATTGTAAAATATGTCTTAACAAAATTTAAATAAAAAATATGAAAGCTAAGCTTGCTTGCCCGCTTTCTAAGCAATTCTTTGTGTGTTGTGGTGTATTTAACTGAAGTAGTTGAACTTGGATCTATGAGGTTGGTAACTGGAACCTTTTCTTATTTGTGGAATTGTTATGCTTTTTTCTTAGATTGCTCTTCCTTTTCATCTTGAAAAGATCAGGGACAAACTAGCTGAAAATATTCATGAACTATGGGGAATGAATAAAATAGAATTGGGATGGACATACGGCAAGGTATGTTTTGGATGTCCTGTGTGGTTATAGTCACCTGTATTAAGTTGTCTCCTACTAGAAAACCTGGACTTGAAAGTTGAACGGAGTATTTAATGGTGGTCTATATGTTACTAACAAAAGGTGAACATGTACGCTAGCAGGAGATGGTGATATTAACTAGTGATTAGAACGCAAATATGGTATATAAATAAGGTACATATTTTAGTACCATTTATAATTAACCATTTGAAAAAATAATTGAGAACCATACTAGCTATACCAAGATGGAATTCTACTAAAAGTCATATGAACAGTGAGTAAACCCTCAACTACCTTTTTGGTTACTCTAGTGTTGGGGATCAAAGTGATAACAAGCAAAAAGTCCGTTGTGGAAATTTGCTTGTGTTGATAATAGAGGCAGGGTTTTGGTGACTTTACTAAACATTCAAATTCCTCAAAGCTCAGGTTTCTTACTTAATAAATTGTTACAGTTAAAGCTTATCATTATGACGATCCCTTATAATACGGTATTACCTAACAGCTTGAAGAGAATAACGCCATGTAGAAAACTCAACATCATTTAAATGCATATCACAAGGCATTCCCTTCCCATGAATGTCACCACCAAATGAAAAAAAGTTAAAAGGTTAGGCCAAGAATATTAAATTCAGAATACTATATTAAATTCAACAATTAAAGTTGGTATATAAAATTATGCAGAACGCATGAAATAACTATATTTTTTTCTGATGTTACTTGTTATGAAGGAGCATTATGAAGAGCATTATAAATGAATCATGGGAAAGTTCATTTAGATAATGATGGTCAACTGTCAATGAGCAATATAAATGATATTATTTACAAGGTCCTCATAATTGCAAAATATAACTTATTTTTTACTGTGATTCTGGCTTCAATCTGATATAATAAAAGTACTCTTTTCTGTTCCTTTGTTGCAGATACGGGATGATAATAAAAGACATCATCCTTGTCTTGTGGAATTCTCAAAATTACCTGAGACAGAGAAGAATTATAATCTACAAATGTCAACTGAAACCCTAAAGTGAGCTTGAAATTTAAAAGAAAATAAAATTTTTTTTTAATTATTATCTTTATTCAAGCACTTCATACTGTTGTAGGATATAAAAACATTAGAATATCTCTTTCAAATTGTGTTTTGCTAACTTTGCTAGAAGTTCCAGGGATACATTCAGAGCAACGTAAGAAGTCTTGTCTCTACAGAGACAGAAATGAAGAAACACCAAATCCTGTTGGTTTTAGTAGAGTGGGATAACTCTGAAACCACAGATTTGTACCTTTTTAGACTTTGAAGGTTTTATTTAGTATTGCTAATAAGTAAAAATATTTGGGCTTTGTAATTCCATTATTTTAAATTGCTTCCCTGGTTTTAAATATCATTAGTTCTGTAAACTGAAAGAAATGTACAAAATGGGTGAGCACTCTTAATGTGTTTCACTACTGCCATTTTGTTTATGTTGGCAGAACCCTGTTGGCCCTTGGATGTCACATTGTTCATGCTCATCCAGCAGCTGAGGAAGATCTTAAAAAAGTCAAACTTCCTAAAAAGTATGTACTTTATGACAACTATTACATATTTTTTGCAAATAAAGTATACTAATTAAACAAGAACATGGTAAGGTCATTTAAAAAATACTTGATATGAGCGACATACTTCATACAGATTTACAGAGCACATGGTTGGTCCATTACCTTGCCTGTGGTGATGGTCGACTGTGAATACTCTGCATTACATCACATGGAGTGATTCACAGAGACACAAATAGTCATACACTTAAACCATATGTAAATATATCTACGTTACAAGATCTTAGAATAGATACTGCAGAGTTAAAAGCAACATTTGTCTGCTTTTCTATCACTTAGCAAAGAACAGTACATGTATAAGATGGTAAATTGATCTACTTGAAAAAGGATATACCATTTTCCCATTGCTCCTTCTTTGCACCTCTTCTTATCACCTCTCCAAGAAAATGCTTGTTCAACAGATACACATTTCCAGAGATATTATTGGTGCACTGTTTAAAGATGAGAAAAAAAAACCCAACCCAAACCAAAAAACCTGTTCTTATAATGTTGCATATTTCTAGGAAATGTACATAAGTAGATTATTGCATAAAATACAGTCAGGTTTTTGGTTTAATTTGGTAGCTAAATTGTGGCTATTTAGCTATAAGCCAAATTAGGTGGATGATATTTTTCC
The DNA here is from genome assembly GCF_034315485.1 of Pezoporus occidentalis. Classification (NCBI taxonomy): domain Eukaryota; kingdom Metazoa; phylum Chordata; class Aves; order Psittaciformes; family Psittacidae; genus Pezoporus; species Pezoporus occidentalis. The sequence goes on along the minus strand of NW_026913964.1, from coordinate 4,935,015 downwards.
TTTAAACATCCTTAAATTACCAGTAATAATAATCCCCTAAGTGACAAAGATTAATCAAGGATTACATTTGTATTTTTGTGTTTTCTGTGAGGATCCTGTGGTTTTCTTGGGACAGACTGAAGCCCTGTCCTGCAACAAAACTTGAAGACAGAAACAGTGATTTGGGTATCTGCCATTTCACATCAGTTTATCAACCCATTAGATGGCTTTTTCCTGAAAGAGCTTTATCCACAAGAAAAAAAAGTTTTTAAAGAGAGCAGTAAAATAGATAGTTCTGTCATATGGAGATGCTAATCTTGATTCAGTTGATGGCATTAAGAAAAAAAAAAAAACAACAGAAAAAGAGCCTTTCCCAAGGTTCATACAGGTCCATCATAATACTCTTTTGATACTATTGTCTTCAATAACAGAACAAGTCAATCTTAATTTCTGACTCTTGTTAAAATAGCTACTGCCCACATGAATCATCCTAACAAATGGAAATTATGTGTTTTGAGCAAGAGTGAATATGCAGTCTTAATACTATGTGAAAGTATTGTAGAGAGTAATATCTGCTAATGATAAAATAGCCAAACCCACTATTCAGTGAAAAAGTGGGAAGAATAATAGATAAAATATTTTCTTCTGCTGCAAAAATGGTAAGCCAATCTTTATAGGCTTTATATTGAAAATATCATACTTAAGAATGCATGTAAAATAATTTCATAAGAAGTCATCATGCAGATTTTTAAAATGGCAATTACTTGAAAGGTTTAAAATGGCAAATATGAAATTAGAAAAAGAGTACTCAATTCATAAAAATCTGGATTTTTTGTAGCAATTATTTAGAGATGCACACGCAGATCAGGGTCACATTTAATTAGATAGGATGCAAGTAACTGGAAAATGAGTCTCGGCTAGAACACAATTTATCCTTGTCAATGACCAAAGACAATGCAGGATTTTGCAAAGGAATGGGAGAATAGGAGATTGAAAAGTGGAGAAAGTGAACTCTATGGATGCTACACTGAACACTTTAATGCCATCAGTGGAGTATCTTGACTCTTTGTTTTCCTTCGTTGACTTACAGTTACATGATGTCAAATGGATATAAACCTGCCCCTCTTGATCTTTCTGAAGTGAAATTGTTACCTTCTCAAGAATTTCTAGTTGACAAACTAGCAGAAAATGCACATAACGTCTGGGCAAAAGACAGAATAAAGCAAGGATGGACCTATGGCATTCAGCAGGTAAGGACTACTTTAGCTACATTGCATTAGTCTGGTACATTGTTGGACCTGCATGGCTGCAGCTGCAGGAGGTATGACACCATATTTCCATGCTTCTTTTTCATTCTTATCTTTAGATTTTTGGTATTAACAATTTGGGCTTGCATTCGTAGAACTGTTCTTGATCAATATTGTTTTTCCTCCTGTAATCTTAACATTATTTCAGAACACAATCTCTCATCATACAGAATCTTTGTGATGTTTAAACAGTTTTCTTCTTGTTCTTTTTTTATAACCTCTTTCAGGACCTTAAGAACAAACGTAATCCTCGGCTAGTGCCATATGCATTATTAGATGAACGTACTAAAAAATCAAACAGAGATAGCCTCCGTGAAGCTGTTAGAACGTTTGCAGGCTATGGTTATAATATTGAACCACCTGACCAAGAGATAGGTAAGTACTTTCAATAAGAATCATTCCTTTTTTTTTTTTTTTTTGCCTCAGTGCTGGGAAAAAATAAGATATGAATAAATAATACCATATTTTTGCAGTGGACTGTAATGAAAGGTACAACTATACTTTTTAAATTACTTGTATATTACTTAGATATATTTTTTTAAGATAGACTGTAGTTAATGATATGATAATTTTGATTTCCATGATTTTTAGATTGAAGAAAATCTGGAATGTGAGTGGACATAGTGGTTTTCATTGGATCTAAGGAAAGAAAGAAAAAAAAAGTGGGATTAATTTAAAACAATTTTTTATAGTGGTATGCAGATTTGGTTTGACTACTTCAAGTCAAACTCAGTTCTTAAGAAGTAATCAAAGATGTGCACCGACTTCAAGAATTTTTCTTTATTGATATCAGGAGGAGAAATTTGTTTAGACTTTTTCTTCATATTTGCTATACCACTATAATTTTTGACAAAAAAAAAAACCTAAATTGAAATAAAAGTTACTTGATTTTTTTTTTTTTTTTTTTATTGTCTAAATGTATTAACTTGTGTAAGAAAGTATTTTGTTGTACTGGAATATTGCAGTATTGCATTGGATTGTAATGCATGTAGTTGTCTTAAACTTCTGTGGTTTTCTGTAGCTTGGAGCCCTGTGTTGAGTGATACTTCGAAATATTCTGATTCTAAATAGCAGAAAACCACCCATTCTGTACAGGATGTGGTAGCCTCTATATTCTTATTACTGTTAATCTTTTTGTAACATTTACTATGGAGTTTCTTAAACATTCAGTGGTAGATAATGGCTGTATTCAGAGATAGAAAATACTGGGTACAGATTAAAACCTGAACAGTGGCATTTATAGTTTCCTGTAATTATAAAAGGTGGGATTTTTTTTCTCTGTTTATTTTTGCAGCTGACCAAACGGTGGAAAAAGTCAGCATTGATAAGATACGATTTTTCAGAGTAGAACAGTCTTATGCAGTGAAGTCTGGAAAGTGGTACTTTGAATTTGAAGCTGTGACAGGTGGAGATATGCGTGTTGGCTGGGCCAGGCCAGGCTGTCGACCTGACATAGAGTTGGGAGCTGATGACCAAGCATTCGTATTTGAAGGAAGCAAAGTCAGTATATCTCTACCTTTTTTGACCTATGAAAAGGCTAGGCAGAGAACTACAGTGTAGGTTTTGTCTTATACTCCAGCTCAAATATTCAAATATTTCTGAGTCAAATAAATATGTTTGAGCTCTGTTTCACGCTGGATAGTATCTGCTTTTTTGTTTTGATCACTGAAATTATGCTAAAAGAGGTGGGTTGGTTTATATCTATCTTCCTAAGATATACCCATGCAAGTAAAGAATTTTGTTGTAAGTATAATCATGATACATCATTCACTTCCTTTTTCTTTTTTTCTATTTTTTTTTTTTAATTTAAATGGTGTTTTACAAAAGTAAATCTGTTTCTTCAATGACTGGATGAGATAACTACAGTTCTGTATTCCCTTTTCTGTCTTTTCTGCTTTCTGCACATTCTTTCTTCCCAAAAGTGACTCCTAAAGGATTGGAAGGATGATAATGACATTGCTTGTCAGAAGTGGAATCCAGTGAATAATGGTTATCATCCATGTTCTAAATTGCTCTTTGCATATTAGAGTGCCTTAGTCTTTCTATGGGAAATAACTAAGATAATTACCCAAAAGCCACGATCAGTACTCTTTGTATTACTTTGAGATCCAGGAAGGTGAAATATTTGTTTGACATTTTGTATTTTATTTTTTAATTTTAGCACAGTGTTTGTTTACTATTTAATTTTATTTATTTATTTATTCCTTTAGGGCCAGCGTTGGCATCAAGGCAGTGGATTCTTTGGACGAAGCTGGCAATCGGGAGATGTGGTTGGTTGTATGATAAACTTGGATGACAAATCAATTATCTTTACTCTGAATGGAGAGTTGCTTATAACCAGTAAAGGTTCAGAGCTTGCGTTTGCCGACTTTGGAATAGAAAGTGGTAATTTTCTTGTTATACTTACATGGTTATGAGAAGACAAAGCAAATCAAAACACAGAAAAAACTGATCTTTCACGATGGCTTAGTGAACTGAGAAATAATATTTTACTGTTGTGTAGTGCAGTCTGAAAGCTCACATTAACTTAAAAAAATATTTTAAGAGTGCTTGTGGCACAAATTAATTTTTTTTTTTCCTTTAACCACAAGTAGATATGAATGGGATATCAGGAATCAGAATCTTTGAGCCTTGCTAGGCTTACTCACAGGACTGAACTTCAGCATTAAGAAGTGGTAGTAAGAAGCACCTTGAAAAATTCCCAAAAGCTGAACATGTAGTCTCAGATTATTTTACCGGAGCATACACATATTATGTTTTTGTCTGTGAAGGACAAAATTGAGTGCTATGTGGCGGAAGTGTGTACCAAGAGAACAAAACTTTGCAACATAAATTGAGCCTGATTTGTGACTTTTTTTTTTTTTTTTTTTGCTTGTTTGGTTTGGTTTGTTGGTTTTTTTTTTTTTTGCTTTTTTCAAGAGTAATATCTACATGACTGTATTGAAGGAGGCAGGGAATATTTTCAAGCTGCTTTATTTTTTAGTTGACATTTTCTTCTGAATCGTATTTCCTCCAACCAGTGTTATCTTCATGCCCATCAGTAATTGTCAGAAGACTTTGCAATTGGTCTGACCACTGACATAGTTTCCCTAATGGTAGATACAGAGGGACTGCCTTAAGAGAGTTTTTCTGAAGGACTGAAGTGTAACAGAGAAAAAATTTCTCCTTTAGAGGCTGAACTGTTGGCTTTTCCCTGAAGTTGCTCCAAGTTCAATTTCTAGAGATAGAAAATAGTTAAACAGCCTTTCATCCCTGTGTATTGGCTGCTAAAAGTGTATGGAGACCAAAAAAGTTCAGTGATAAAAAATGCCAGCATTAAAGAAAGTGCATTTGTCCATCATGAATGATGGTGAGATAAAGGCTGGCAACAAATTTATAGTTACTGATGGCAAACTATGTTTTAAACAGATGTGCTGAGATACCTGAACCTCCTTTTGAAACTTCAGTGTCCTCAGAGAGCATACTTAGTATTTGTTAATAATTTTAATCTAGCCAAAGATTTTTTCCAGCATTTAACTCACTGTATAAAGGCATGTTTAGTAGTCTAAAAATTAACTGATTCTTCTAATAAATGAATAACTGACTTGAGCAAATCTTATTTTTTCAAATCTAATTGTCCACAAAACTACTTCTTGACTTGACTTTTTTTTTTGGTCTTTCACACAATTTCTACTACTAATAACAGTTATTAAACTGGTTTAATGTTTAAATAAATTGAATGGTATTTTTAATGTCCCTTCATTGCCTAAGTCCTCAGGGCTTTTTGTAGCAATTATATTTAACTTAGACATTAGTATTTAAGGTGGCTTTAAATCCTTGCTACTGTCATCGCTTCATGTGCATTACTTGTAGGAGCTAAAGTTTAACTTGCATTAGATGGATCCAAAATAGAATGCTTATGTTCTCCAAATAAATTACTGTGAGGTTTTTTTGTTGTTTTATTGTTTTTTAGGTTTTGTTCCAATTTGTGCACTGGGTCTGTCTCAGATTGGTCGTATGAACCTTGGAATGGATGCCAGTACATTCAAGTATTATACAATGTGTGGCCTTCAAGAAGGTTTTGAACCTTTTGCTGTCAACATGAACAGAGATGTTGCTATGTGGTTTAGTAAACGCTTACCAACATTTGTCAATGTGCCAAAAAATCATCCTCACATTGAGGTAACCGTACATGTTAGGGAGACACCTGTTTGTCAACTGTTTGTTTAGCAAGCTGAGACATTAGACCCTTACTAATACTTACTGTCATCAGATAGTTTGTCATATAAATCTATTAAGTCATTCATAGATAATTCCAGATGATCTTGTCTATCTTCAACTGCATTTATGCTATTATTAGTATCCATGTGGATATACCTATCCATTCTATTATGTCTTATTTATGTTGTGGTTAGGTACTTGAAACATGCTGATTGTGTTTTCTTCAAACCATTTTTTATATTCTATCTTACATTTGCTTTCAGCTTTTAAACCTCCTCTATTATACATTTTTCTTAAATATCTAAAAATTGTTCAACTGAATTCTGCATCACTTAAAGTAATAGAAGTGTGAACTAAACAGACTGATTTAGTCCACTTCTCTAAAATGAGGGACATTTAAGTATACCTGTGTTGTCCCTGAGTGATACCAGTTTCATTCATTCTTATGATGCAACAGTGATAGGAATTCCACAACTCCCTAGCTAGTCTACTTTAGAGCAGAATAATATATCCTGTTTTGTATAAAATATTCTATATTCATATATTCCACAATTATATGTTTGAATTCCTGATCAGTTTTTATCTTTACTGTAATCCCTAGGCTATTTACTATAATTTAGGAGTTTAGCCAATTATTCCATAATACTTTCAACATTTCCTTCTCAAACAAAATACACTTCACTTAATTTCAGCTAAATTATCTCAGGATTTTTCTCAGTTTATCAGGATCATTTCAACTGTATTCCTCCCTTTAAAATTTTTTGAAACGTTCCTATCACTGAGATTAAAACATACTCAATTTTTCAGGACAAACAAAAAAAAAGTATCATCCTCAAACTTCATAACAATCATTTGAAGGATTCTAATTAATATTTCCTCTGATTGTGGTGGAAAAATGAGTCATTCTTTCATTTTTTTTCTGAAAAAAAATTTTTTTCAGTTATTTTTTGCCCTCAGTGAATTAATAAATTCTGTACTTTTTTTTTTTTAATGCTATTTGGAACAACTTGCAGACATTTACTGTAGACAGGAAGTACTGAATCTGTTGCTTCCATTGCTCTTCAGGCTAGTTTCAATGTCAGAGAAGAAAGTTTGAAGTGGCTTCATTGTGAAAAATTCGACTGTTTCAGTTGTCTCATCCTCTAGTTAATGAAAAATTGCATAATGAAAATTTTCAGCATTTTTCTTGGAATAGTATTATTTTAAAACTCTTTCTATTATTTTTAGGTATGGAGAATTGATGGAACCATTGAGAGTCCACCTCGGTTAAAAGTTATTCACAAAACATTTGGCACACAGAACAGCAATTCAGACATGATATATTGTCGTTTGAGTATGCCCATTGAGTTCCACTCATCGTTCAACTTCAGCTTGGGTGTGGAAAATGCCTCATCTGATATTTTCCAAAAACGGTTAGGCTTGGTTTTAGATACCCCTGTTTCCTGCTCTTGATGTAAATGTAAAATGTTCTATTATTTTACACTCAAGATTTCATATTTGGTTTTGTGCTAAGCAGACAGTAGCACAGGATGCATGTTACTGAGATTTTTTTGTTCTTGGTGGTTTTAATAAATTTAGAGCTCTGCAGAATGCTATATGTAGATAAGACAGAACCATTTTCTGAAAAGCTACATCACAAGGTTTACAGTTATTCATTGCTAGGGAGTTACCATCCTTTTAAAATCATTGGGATTTGCAAAGCTCTTCAGCCAGGCTGGAAAGCCAGCTCAAGAGTTTTTGCCCACTGGATCAGTGCTTATCTGCAGTATTTTTCAGTAGCTCATTGTTACTGGAAAAGTGACTAATGCAAAGAAGAAAAGATGGTGGGACAGATTTTTCAAGTTACCAGGCACTACTAAGTTCAGCACCTTCCAACGTTGCCTGCATCTGAAGTGAATTGATATAAATTTCTTGTCACCACCTCTCTCCACCTTAACTGAAATCGGTTATGTTGGGTGTATATTTGTATCCTGTACAGTCTTTGTGTACTCAATTTACTAATGCATGGTCAGTACCCAGCAACCATGTGTACACTCAGTTTAATATTGAGTACTTTTTCCCCTACTATTTTTTAAAAACTAATTTATTGATGTTTCTTTATCTTTAGAAAGCATAGCCAAGAAATTGCTGCTCCTTCTACTACAGTAAGTAAATACATTTTGATGGTTAGTTCTTCTTCCTTTATGAAGTAGATTTAGTTGTGGCAACATGTTCATTAGAAAATGATCTGTTGAAAGAAGCTTTTTTAAAAATTTGCAGTGATATAACAATTTGTATAAATAAAAATTCCCAGAAGTGTATGACTTATGGCATAAACCTCACAGTCTTAAACCATTAGTGTAGTTTTGTTGTTTTGTTTTTCTTTAAATTTATAAGCATTTTAAATGACTTATTAAAAAAAGACGTAATTTCTATTATTTGTCTGATATATAGAAGATATTTTTAATAAGTATTTGAGTATTCCTTGATACAGTAATTTAGATTTCCATTACTAATATGTTCTTTTCCTCTTTTCAGTGTTTTTATTCACTACGGATATTTGCTGGCCAAGACCCATCTTCTGTCTGGGTTGGCTGGGTAACACCAGACTATCATTTTTACAGTGAGAATTTTGACCTAAATAAAAATTGTACAGTGACAGTTACTTTAGGTGATGAGAGAGGCAGGGTTCATGAAAGGTATGGGTTTATTTATCACTTACTAAGAATGCATTTTAATACTGTTGTTTAAAAGTGAATTATTCACAAGCTTGATGATGTTTTAAACACTAATTTAAACTAATGAGAAAATTGATTATAGAGTAGGAGTTTCTTTGCTCATTTATATATGAATGTGTTTTACATAGATTCATTAAAATGAGTATATATATCATTAGTGTTCTGTTTGAAATAATGATTTGTGTTGCTGCTTTCTTTTAACATCCATGTTTGGTAACTGTGGATGAACCTGTTACTCGTTTCAGTGTCATTTATCAACACATGTAAGCATGTCAAATTGTTCCATAAATATAAAAAGGGAACATAAATAAAAGTGCTCATAGTCTGATCCCTTACCCATGATGCTTACATTATTAAAAAAAAAAGGGAGTTTGTTAATGAGGAAACATAAAAATAATAGGGGCACAAGCACCTTTGAGGGTGTCTACCTGTTATTCTACTCAAAAGTACATCTTTACTGAATACTTAGTCAAATTCAATATGACCTATGATTTGTTCTGGCTGTTCTTTCAGTGTGAAGCGCAGCAATTGCTATATGGTTTGGGGAGGAGATGTAATTGCCAATTCCCAGAGATCAAGTCGCAGTAATGTTGATTTAGAAATTGGATGCTTTGTTGACCTGGCTACTGGAATGTTGTCGTTCACAGCCAATGGAAAAGAGCTTGGCTCTTGTTATCAGGTATTATCAGATTTTCAGGAAGCTATCTACTAAAGCTGGTCATTTTGATGCTGTTATAATTGTTTTTTTTTCCTTGTTCAGAAATGTAATTGAGCACTGTTTATGTGACAATAATGTTTTACTTTTTTATCCTGTTTTATCCCTCCTTTTCTCTCTCTTTTTTATAAGGCTACATTTTTCTAACTTCTTGCAGTTGTCTCAGCTGTTGGGGGAGGACTATTGGTAGATCTGTTCAGAAAACTAGAACTAGATCATAGAATCATAGAATGATTTGAGTTGGAAGGGACCTTAAAGATTATTGAGTTCCACCCCCTCTGCCATAGCAGGGACACTTTCCATTAGACTAGGTTGCTCAAAGCCCCATCCAGCCTGGCCTTGAACACTGTCAGCGGTGGATCAGCCACAAGTTTTCTGGGCAACCCGTTCCAATGTCCCACCATTGTCACAGTAAATGTCACCCTCATAGTTCTAGGCAACAAACCCCCAGAAATCTGCAATACAGATAAAACTTTAGTGTTATTTATCTAAATTTAATGGAACGTTGTATAATAACTCTATTGAAAACTAACTGTTGAAAAAAGATAGCCAACACTTCATGTGAAGATACAATGCAACAGGAGTGTTACATGAGTGGGTGAAATATTTCCCAACTTCATTATTTCAAGTAATTTAAATATTTTCTACCTGTTTTTCAAAGTAGTGAAAATAGTCCTCTGTAGTTTTCATATGCATTTCTTGAATATTCTTACCATAAAATAAAATCTTTAAAATACTTAATCTCTCACCTAAAGTACACCAAACAACTGATACTTGGCTAGTAGAGGCTGAAAGATAATTGTTATAACCTTACAACCATTTGCACTTTTTAATTCTCTTAACTGAAGTAGAGGGACAGTGTTTGTATGCTGTTTTCATTCTAAAATGCCTACAGGTCAACATATTGAGGACAGTTAATTTTGTGCAGTTACATACCTGTGCTTAAATTATTTTGTCTATCCTGATAGTCAAAGTTCTGAAAAAAAAAACCCAAACACCAAAAACAAGCAAACAAACCCTCAAACCCACAAACCTATTCTGCATACAAATTTTTTGGTATGTGGTATTATTTTACATTCATTTAAGTTGTATTGTATTTTGGAGCTGTTTTCTCATTGAAAAAATTACAGATTTTTTAATTTCATCTTCATGACTGTTTATTATTTTTCAATTCTTTTTAGTTTGCTGTCCTCAAAGTTAGAAGTTGCACTCCTTCACAGCACAAGTATTGTAATTGTACTTAGTGTGCAGAATGTATATGCATAGTACACAAAATACACAATGGTATGAATAAAATATTTAATTGAACTCCTGAAATCCTGAATTGTTTGTATAGAATGTACCTTTTTTTTTTGCCACCCTGGAGCATTGAAATCTTTTTCATAACATGCCATTTTATAAGTATCTTTTAAATTCTTCTTTTCCTGGCAGTGGGGGTGGGTGGTCATGTAGAGAATTCTTCTGAATAAACTGGTATTACTACTCTCATATGTACTTTGAGTCCAGCTATGGGAAAATCAGGATAATGTAGCTGTCAAAAAAAAACCCAGCCTGACCAGGCACTTTAAAATGCAGCACAGTGATTCAGTGTGATTCACTGTAGTTTTTGTAGAGACTGGAGACAAATGCTGAGTCTGGAAATAAAGAGATCTTTGAAAAATTGCATTTTTGTACTTTTGGAATATGGATCAGAAGTTCACTTACCTTCATAGGAAGTAAAGATTTGCACTATCCTTACCAAATGATGCTCCGCTCTCTCACACTCACCTTACTCCCTTCTGGTTCCATCTCTCAGATTTTTTTAAATTTTTTTTTTTTTAATTAGCTTTTTGGGGAGTGAGATATTTTGTCCAGCATAAAATGTAAAAAAAAAAAAAATCTAAACAATGTGTGTTGGTCTGAAAAGCTGTATTCTACTCTCAGGCCATGTTGAGGGTGCTTTTCCTATAACAAGAGTCAAAGGATGTAGCTGTAAAGTGGCTAGATTTTTAAGGAGCTGCTCTAGAGTTAGAATCGGTGTTGAGAGCACATAAAGCAGTAGACACATCTGCCTGAAAGATAGGTGAGCCTGTAAAGATAATTAAATGCAAGATAATTCAGCAAACAGTTTACTATATTAGAGATGAACTACAGGTAGATGCTAATCAACACTTTAATACAATGTCTGCAGTTACTTGATACTAAAGTGTAAGCTGTGTAGTATTTATTATATATCTCATAACATTTTGGGAGGAGATTCTTGTTGCTTTTTTTAATTTCTTAAATTTTTTTAATCTCATTTCTCTTCTAGGTTGAGCCAAACACAAAGCTTTTTCCAGCAACTTTTGTACAGCCCACAAGCACTAACTTGATTCAGTTTGAACTTGGTAAATTGAAGGTATAAAATATTTTCTATGAAGGTGCTTTTTTTTAATGTTTATTTCCACAGAAATTCCTGTTCAGTTGAATTTGTTTAGGAAGGTTGAATCAAAGGTGTGACTTTTTATTTGACTTCTACATTTACTTGCGTAAATGTAATTATTATATGAAATTAATTGCTCAGCAAATTTAAACTGCGTTTGTCAAACTAATGCTATTTGGGGAGAATGCTGTAAATGTTTGAGGTTTTAAACGGATTTTATTACAATAATATATTTCTATGAGTTCTTTGCTATCACTAAATTATACTTCCCTTGGGTATTATAGGTTTATTCATGATCAGATGTTACGAAAATGATTTTAATACACTTGTTTGTTTCAGAATACCATGCCTTTATCAGCAGCAATTTTTAAAAGTGAAGAAAGAAATCCTGTTCCTCAGTGTCCCCCTCGTCTTGATGTGCAAACAATTACACCTGTTTTATGGAGCAGGATGCCAAACAGCTTTCTAAAAGTAGAAACTGAGCGTGTCAGTGAACGTCATGGGTGGGTTGTACAGTGTTTGGAACCTCTGCAGATGATGGCACTACATATCCCAGAAGAAAACAGGTACATTGGGAAGAAGCTACAGTGACTTGACGTGGACCAAATGCATTGAAAGCTGATATCTGGGTGTTAGTTAAACCTGCCTTGGAGAATATTTACACTGGAGCTGATGAGAATTTATCTGCTGTAATATCCTATTTGTGAAATTTAAGTAAATACAGGAGACTGAATAACTCTAATGCCATGTGATGACATTTGCATACACAAAATGACTGATTTTATTTACATTATAAAATAATATCTTAAATCTCTAGGTCTTTAAACATAGAGATTTTCTCAGCTTGAACCCCCACTCTCCCCAAATAAAAAGAACATGCGAGTACTGCTTTGCTGATTTTTTTCTGTAATAAAACCATGTAACCTCTTTCTGTTTCATCTGCTCTGAATTAACATGAACTAAATTTTTATGTTCTTATTGACAAGATCCTGACTGTCTTAGATTTTCATTAGGTCTTATCCTCAGACTGAGGATAATAAAAATGTGTCCAAACATCAAATATGGTAACCAGTGACAAATAAAATATAAGCAAAATCATGGCAGAAAGGTAATCTATCTGCTGTACTTTCATCAGCTATTTACAAATTCATTTCTTACAAAAACAAGCCCTAATTTACCATAGCTTCCAAAGAAGCTTCTCTGTCTTACATTTTTTCTTTTCTTTTCCTATGGAGTACTAATTGTAGATAATCTCATCAAATTATTACCACCATTTACTGTGGTTTAATGATGCATGGTAAGATTGTCGGTATCAACTTTAACATTAATGGTTTAAAGTGGAACTGACCACTTTATAGTTATAAAACTTTTCTTTTACAAAATTGTTATTAATGGAATTGACTGGTGTTCTGTTTCTTTATTTCATAACAGATGTGTTGATATTTTGGAACTATGTGAACAAGAAGATTTGATGAAGTTTCACTACCATACTTTAAAACTCTATTGTTCAGTTAGTGCTCTAGGTAACACTAGAGTTGCTTATGCACTTTGTAGCCATGTGGACATATCTCAGCTGTTTTATACAATAGATAATCAATACTTACCTGGACTCCTACGTTCTGGATTCTATGACTTGCTAATTAGTATTCATTTGGAGTACGCAAAGCAAGCCAAGCTAATGATGAACAATGAATTTATCATTCCAGTTACAGATGAAACTCGAACTATTAAATTATATCCAGATGAAACAAAGAAGCACGGATTACCTGGAGTGGGGCTTAGCACTTGTCTGAAACCAAGCTTTAATTTTTCTACTCCATGCTTTATTGTGACCACTGAAGAGCATCAGACATCCAGCCCAGAGATACCGCTTGATACACTCAAGTCCAAGGCCATAAGTATGTTAACAGAGGCAGTACAATGTAGTGGTACTCATATACGAGATCCTGTTGGAGGACAGGTTGCATTCCAGTTCGTTCCTGTCCTTAAACTGATAGCAACATTGCTCATAATGGGTGTTTTTGATGATGATGATGTGAAGCAGGTACTGCTCCTCATTGATCCCACTGTGTTTGGAGAACACAAGGAACAAACAGAAGAGAGGACAGAGAAGGAAGAAGTTACACAAGTTGAAGAAAAAGCTGTAGAAGCTGGGGAGAAAGCAATGAAAGAAACAAAAGCTCCTGTGAAGGGCTTATTGCAGACAAGATTGCCAGAATCTGTTAAGCTTCAGGTGACCATTTAATTAAATGTATCACAAATGTTCTACTGTTGTTGAAAGAAATGTAGTGCTTTCTGTCTGTTCTATAGTTTGTCAAATTTGAAATCCTGAGGATTTTTATTCCTCTTTGGCTTGTTACCTGACATTAATAACCAATTTTTATGTCAACGAAATTCTTTCTATATATATCTACACTCAAAATAGATATACAAATTCTTATTTCGTATGTGTATTTTAAAAGAGGGAGGGTTGGACCAGGGGATCTTTAATGGAACCTTCCAACCATAAATACTCTATGATTCTGTGAATTCTATGTGTTTTGGAGTGAAAGACTGAAGGCTATATAGCATTACTGATCAGATTAAAAAAATTCATAAATTGTCACCTTTGCAGTGTAAAAAAAAATGGGGAAAAAACATCTCTCATTTTTGAAGTCTGTTGCAGTGTATAGTATCCACTGCAGTTCTTCAATTATAGTTTGTTAAACTGTTGAACTTAAGTCTGTTTTTTCTATCCTAGATGTGTCATTTGCTCAATTATTTCTGTGACTGTGAGCTACAACATAGAGTGGAAGCAATTGTATCATTTGCAGACCGTTATGTATCAAAATTGCAATATAATCAAAAATTCAGGTACAATGAACTCATGCAAGCCTTGAACATGTCTGCTGCTTTGACTGCCAAGAAAACTAAAGAATTTCGGTCTCCTCCTCAAGAGCAGGTAATATTAAAGAAATGGTTAATCTAAAGATTAAAGAAAATTCTTTGTGATGATAAAATAGAGTTCTGACTTCTGAACTACCATTGGAACTGCTAGGGAACCAAAACTGATTGTGAAATATATTTATTAAGATGCCCCAAAATGCTGAATGTCAGAATGCTTATACCTGTACTCCAGAATTCAAGCTCTAAGATGACTTAGGATTTCCCAGCAGTATTACTGTCCAATGCTGAGGAGCCAAGAGTCATCCAGTTCTGCAAAAACTTCATAAATTTGGTTGCTAAAAGTTAGCACAAAGTTGGTGTTGTGCTGACATCTGTATGATGAGAATAGTCTTTTCTAGCTCCAGGAAATAGCTTTATTATTAAGTGTAACTGTATTTTGATGTTAAAGCTTACCAAGTACCATTGCTTTAGTATTTCCTTTAGGCTGTATTAGAAATCTGTGCTTTATTTTCATGTAACTATAAATTTGATCATAAATAGGTAAAGTATGGCTATATGTTAGAATATGTCTTAGGCTATCTCAGTGTTTTAACTACATTTTAATTCCTTAAAAGATTAATATGTTGCTAAATTTTCAACTGGGAGAGGATTGTCCCTGTCCAGAGGAGATCCGGGATGAGTTATATGAATTTCATGATGATCTTCTAAGTCACTGTGGTGAGTGGCAAGCTTTTTGTTTTAACCAGTTCATGGAACTGCATTCTTTTAGTGACCTGTAATTAACAACAGCTTGTGGTTTGTGTTTGGATCAGTGGTGCTTCCCATATCGTCCTATGCTTGTATTGTTAAGGGTTCTGCTATCATCTTATGCTACTATTTCTGAGTACTCTATTAGAATCTCCAGCAGACATCAAGCTTTGATTTTATAAGCCAGTTTCAGTTTTTCAACTTCCTTAGCCTTAGCCTCAGCCTCTGCCAAGGATGAGTATCTGTGTGTGTTTCAGTGGGTCAGCGAGTATCTGGGTTGTGTTTCATCATCTTACTTCTGAGCAAGTATCAGTTGTTCTTAAAATCAAGATTTGTATCAGTAAGGTTAGCTATGTTAAAGATGGTAATTTAGTTGTTTTAACATAATTTGGTTATGACAATCCTGTGTTGACTGTTATTCATCCTTGCTTCAAGTGTTCACCAATAACTGTTTCTTTCATTTCAGCATTTTTATTCCATGCATTAAAGTGAATAGTTAACATCGTTGTATGTACTCCTCTTTCTCCCCATTTTAATTAAGAAAGATATCATCATCTCCATTGTTTAGTGACTTAACATTTGATCTGACCTCTGTTTTTCAAATATATTGCCTGTTTGGCATTAGGGTGTTCTCTGAGACTCCAGGATGAAGATTATAGAAAACCTTCAGCTTGCTTGGAAATGTCGTAACTCTAAAATATATTTATTTTACCTTGAAATCTTGTTGCTGGTATTATTGATTTAGCTTAGCTCCTGATCACTCTTCATCTTTTCTACTGATAGTGGTGGTGGTAGTTTTCTTGTCTTTTTAGTGGTGTACTTTTATTATTGTTTACTGCATTATAAATGTGTATACTGAATAAGAGAAAGGATTGGAGATAGAGAAAGCACAAGTCTCATGATTAAAATAGTTTAGCGATCCTCTGGATTCTAAACAAATCGCTATTCATTACGTTGTACAGGTTTATTACTGGTGTCCACTGTGGATAAATGCTCCTCGTTAGCTGTGTCCTGACTTAGTCCTGAAAATCAGTACTAAGTAATCACAGCTGCAGTTAAAATGAAAAGGAGCTGTGCTTGGAATATTTAATCATCTTTTTAATACTAAGCATTCTTGGTGGTCTAAGTGGAAAAATATGTATGCAATCAAATAATTAAAGGCTGCTTCATAATGAATATAAGCAAATAGCCTGAATTAAAAATACTCAGGCTGTCTTAATCCTAGGATTAAGTCCTCTATCATAATTTTTGTGTGTAATTTCTTAGTTGTAAACAAAACAAATTTTCAACAGATTTTATTGCATAATATCAAATTGACACTTATCTGGGTTGGAACCATCTGTTCCAGTGCACAGACCTCTGCCACTTGAATTAAGCAATTAGCCAATAGCAACATGAGATGGTCAGCTTCTGAATGAATTGCAACTCTGAGAGGATGCAGAATGAATAATAAACAATACGGAGCAGTCACAGACCCCATCTCCTCCAGTTCAACACTGTCTTACCTCATTATTGGCCATTTCAACCTCTTAAAAGTTCTCCCCCTTGCTGTCTCTCTTGCTTCTAGGTCCTAGCTTTTTTTTCAGTGCCAGGCATGATCTTGCTTTCTGTAACATCCTTGTCTGCTTTCTCATTCCTCTCATAGGCTACATTTCATGTTCTTACTTTTTCTAGTGTCTGACTGTAGCCTTGCTTCATTCTTAGATTTTTATTTTGTCCAGCCAGTCTCACTTTTCCCATTCCTTAAATTCCATATGTAGTCTTCAATTTCAGTTTCTAGTTCACTCATTCTCTCCCTCTGAATTTTCTTCTTCCTAGTCACTCACTCCTAGTCATAACTTTAGCTCTTTCCTCTTGGTAGCTGCCAGTGGCAAAGTTTCTCCAACTACATTATTTATTTTCCTTTCTGAGCTTCTTTTTTTAATACCAGTTTTAGCCTCTGCAATTTATTATTTTCCATCTGCTCCAGCTTGTATCTCTTCAGTATTCTGTCTGGAAATCTTTTCCTTTTCTCAATTTCACTTTGACCGGCAGCCAAATAGCAAAAGCTTGCTTGTCATCACAGCACAATTAGCTCTGTTCTGAAGGGAGCCTACTTACATGTTCTGTGCTTTTGCACGCAACACACATGGTATCTGATCATCACTAAAAGGTGTGAAAGATCTGAAAATGCTTTAAATGGTTGTGAAGCAACATAGTGAACTGAACTATAGTAAATGTGAACTGACATCCCATCTCATCATTTACATTTTGATGAATAACATGTATCACTGGTACAGTCTCTGAACATCTCCCTTCTTACAGTTTTAAATCCAGTTAATATATTTGTTTATGACTGCTAAATATCTCAACTGAAAAAATGTGCTATTTTGTGAGATACAGCCATGCAATTCTTTAGCTTACATTCTGCAATATGAAATAAAGGATCACGTATTTCATCAAATATGACTTGAATCCAAATTAATTGCCATAATAGAATCCTAGACAAAACAAAACAAAACCAAACCAACCACCTCTTTGGTCATAATACTAGAAAAAAATACTATAAGTCTGTATGTAAGAAGTATGTGTACTAAAATAAGCATATTTTGAGGGGCGCTACTGTAGCTAACATCTTAAAGCTGCTGGCATTACTACATACATTTTTCCTGTAGAAATTTGCTGGTCAAAAAAAATTCCTGTAGATATTTAGTATTGGTTAAATATTGAAGGAGTTAATCTTCAAAGGTTTAGTTTTGTTTCTAAACAGTTTTATTATCTGCTAAGGTATACCACTAGAAGAGGAGGAAGAGGAAGAAGAAGATTCCTCCTTTACTGGAAAACTCCGTTCTTTAATGTACAAAATCAAAGGTCCACCAAAAGCAGAAAAAGTAGAACCTAAGGAGGAAGAAGAGAAATATCCTAGTAAGTTTTCTTTCAATATAAATGCTTCCCATGATGCAAGTGTTAAAGATGTACTTTGTCAACAAGAGTGTATTTTCTGTTAAAACTTCATAGCAGACTGAAGGAGACTAACTGCTTAAGTTCCTTCTGCCTCTTAGAACAACCATCCTACGTACTGAACATTTTATATCCAATTGTTACAAAGAAGTTAAAATTGGTGGAAGATTTTGGATCCAGATCATTAACTCTGGGGTTGAAAATTTGCATATTCTTTACAAAGAAATGCAAAAAGTTATTTATGGCACAGTAATCTAGACTCAACCATTCTGAACTTGAGAAGTTTTCATTTATATGGTTTGTTTTTTTCTAAATACAAAACTTTCTTCTTTACAGCTTTAGCCCCATTTCATTTTTCTTTGCTGCATGTGAAGTTTTATGCATCCCAGTACCAAGATATTTGTGACAAAATGGTTTTACAGTTCTGTGTTTTTATATTAAAAGGGATTTCTTTCATGTGTGATAATGGTGACTGTATACATTCATTAAAACCAATAACTTGTTCTGATTTATCTTAAGCATCATATACATGTACATATATATTCCATACCATATCCTTTCTGAATTTAATGAAATAATCTATTTCACTAATTAAACAAGGAAGTAATATCTTTATTTTCACAAGTACAAATTCTGTATTCCTAAATACTTAACAGAATTTTCCAGAATTCAGTATTGACATTCTTTATTCTGCTCTTTGATTTTATAAATCTTTCAGATGTGTCTCTAAAGGGCAGAGAAAAATACTGATTAGATGTCATCAGTCTGCTTCAAAACTTCTCACTATAGTTTATAAATTTCATATCCCTTCACAGTGAGCTTTCATGTTGCCTAAATATACATAAGGAGACTCAATTTATCACCATTTTTTTTAATGTTCCTTTCTGCAGCAGAATATTATAGGGGAAGAGGACTGAAAAATCACGGTGTTTGCTGAGTAATACTAACATGTCATTAAAGTAGAAATACATCACTCAAAACATTTGAAAAGTTTGTGTATATGTCTTCAAAATAATGAGATGAGAGGCAATTTAATCCATAAACCTAAAAACAATATATATATATGGGATAATGTATTTTACATCAGTGAAAACAGTCCTTGCACAGCTGAGTAAACACAGCAGAGAACTGAGAGTAGGTGTTGAAACAATTCAAGGATTTATTGAGCATTAATTAGTTTAATATTGTTTAAGAGTAAGCCAATAGAATGTTGTTATTCCTTTGTTTTCAGATCTGTACTGCCCTGAGGCAGTGATTTATAGAATCACAGAATGGCCAAATGACTGAGGCTGGAAGGAACCTCCAGAGGTCATGCGATCCAGTCCCTCTGCTCAAGCAGGGCCACCTAGAACCAGGTTATCTAGGACCATGTCCAGACAGCTTTTGAGTATCTCCAAGAGTGGAGAGTCCACTACCCATGGTCGATGTGTGCCAGTGCTTAGTCACCCTCACAGTAAAAACATTCCTTTTGTTCAGCTGGACTGTCCTGTGTTTCAGAGTGTGTCCATTTCCTCTTGTCCTGTCACTGGACTCTGAAAAGAGACTGTCCCTGTTTTCTTTACACTTTCCATTCAGGTATTTATATAGATTGACAAGACTGCCCCTGAGCCTTCTTTTCTTTAGGTCAAACAGTCCAAGCTCTGTCTTGGTTGATGCTGAGCAAATAGGTTGATGAGCTTTCTTCTCAAAAAGGCCTGACACTCCATATTGCAAGGCGCTGGCGGTTTGTTGGGTTTGATTTATGTAATGTATGTATCATCTGATAACATTTATATCCATTTTTTTATATCGTATTAAGAGAAAGCTGTGCAAAGTTTGACAAGTGTTAATCAATGAAAGTGTTACTCTTGAATTAAAGTTAGTTGTTGCAAGAAACAAATGTATGAATCCTCTGCACACAGAGGAATGATGGATAAACTTCACACTCTAAGTCAGTTTTTGTAATACAAAAAGATGGAAAGTTTGTATTTTCTACTGTAGAAGAGTAAATTAAAATTACATTTGCTTATATGCAAATATGTTTGCCATGTTTCACATGTCTTCTTACTACTTTACCATGACTAATGGTGTAAAGTAAGCAGAAGACTGAGAATTTGTTTCAGCATGTTTTCTTCATATTCCTACAACCATATTTAAAAACATTATCCAACAAGTATTTGAACACTTACAGGCTATAATATGTTTTGTTATATACCTTTATCCAGAGGAAATAAAATTCTCTTTTTTTTTTTTTTTTTTTTTTTACTGCATTCAATCAGTTTTAACTTTTAAGTACTACCAGAGCTTATAATGAATGTTATACTGTACATGAACTATTTTTGGTTCTCTGAAATGCTGGGTTTTTAGAGAAACCAGACATGCTCATAACCACAGAAGGATGTCATATATAGTAGCTGGCCATTTCTTCATAATGCTTTGAGGAATATTATTTAGTTGGTTAACCGATTTAAGAAATAATGCACATGCATTAAGTATTTGATAACTACATGTGGTCATTTTAGCAATGGAAAGCTGAAAATAGATAATTGCATGTATTACTGGTGTCTCAAAGATACACTAAGTAAAGGAAGCATTGAAATAAAAATGTTACAGATACTTACCTATGGTGTTTGTTATAGAAGTTCGTTCAACCCCTTTGCTGCTTGAGAGCAAAATAGACCTTGCTTGTAAATGGAAGTTATCTCAAGCTGTGTCTGCTTCAGTTGAGTAGCAATTTGTCATTATTATTTCATCTCTGCAATATTTCATGTTGCATTTTGAAGGTATATTGTTATTTTGGCTCTACTTTCTCCAATAAATTATTTATTGGTTCTGTTACCAGCAGGGAAGGACTAGTAGCAAACCAAAGTATTCGTATTCCTCCTTCTACTATGTCTTCTTAGGATATGTATATACATAAATACACATACATGCACATAAACACCCCAAAACACTTGAAATTGCAGACTTTTAGTCTATTATTCCTGTACAGGTAGATTTTTATACCCTACTCCCTAACAAAGGAGGGAGTGTTCATGGCCTAAACAGGTGAAATGGGCTCTGTGCTTGCAGTTCCTTTACAATCTGCCATTGCATTGAGCCTATTTGGGCAACTTGCCTGGCTTTCCTGCCATGTATTAACCCCGTGATGTTGACAAGTAGAGTGAATCTCAGCAATTTTGTCTTTGTTGTCATGTTTGTGAGTTTTCAGTCCTCAGTAGTGACTATGGATAGTGAGGAAGAAGTAAGGAAAAAAGACAAATTCCTTCAGGTCTTCCTTTAGGTCATAATTTTTTTGCTGAGGTTTCTCATTACCTTTGCAAATCAAGACTGGGTTTTGCCTATCTCCAAATTTATATAAGAACATCCAAATGTCATGTGCAGAATTGTGCAAGTGACTTGAGGCTGGTCTTCCAACCAACAATGGCAGTAAGTCATTCTATTTCAAATTTGCTCAGTTTGGCAATAGGTCCTTGTACAGACCCAAAGCAGTTAATTTTTTTTCAGACTTGATCATTTCATCAAGAGTTGTGTGAGATTAAACACTAATGCTGTATTATGATTCAGGACATTTCTTACATGATCTAGTTGTTCTGTAGAGCACCAGAGAGCGTTTGTCCTGCTCTGAAAGCCTATTTTAGTCTGTTAAGCTTGATATTAATTTTTAAATACATTAAATCTTACAACAATCTCATGTGCTGCATGAAAAAGGGGTTTATTCCCCTGTGACTTATCTGTTAGCGTCTGATTTCGCTTCAATGGCAGTAGGATCTACTCTGTATCTGGGGAGTATCATTTCTTCTCTAAGGCTTCATGTGGATTCTGTTGTCATGAATCAGGAAGCATTCACTCCTAACCCCTCGGGGCACAGGGTGTTTGGTCCTTGGAACAGAGCATTTTACATATTTCATGTACTAGAGCTTTGAGTCACAAGAAATGCAGGTTGGACAAATTTCAGCGTGTTTTTCTAGAAATTTCAGATAAGCTTTTCTGGCTTGGGCTTCTCCTCGGAGTGCTTTCTCCTTGAAGTGATGCATAGTACAAATACGCATGTGGATGAAGTCATTCAAAAAGCAATGAAAAATTATGTATTCTATTCTATTCTTGACCGTAGCTGGAGGCTGTGATATGTAGTGCGTATGTGCAGTTCCACTTTACCCCCAGGAATTCTGGAATTCAGAGAGTGAAGGGCAATGTATGTTTGAGGTACCTCCATCCTCTTATATCCATGAAAAGTGGTGGTGGTGTGTGTGATATGTACTTATTGCCAAGACTAAAAGTCTCTGGCCTCAATCATCTGGTCATACATACTCAGGCTGTGAATATCTGTAAGAAGGAACTATTTTCTACAAGGAAATCTTCCTTTCCTCTAAGCATGAGTTCATATTTATTAAAATGGACTTTTATCTTAGGAGAGGAATTTACACTAGTGCTAATGATGAGTTAGCAATTAAAAACAAGCAAACACCCCCCCCCCAAAAAAAAAACCAAAACAACAAACACACACAAAAAAACCCACAAACCAAAAAACAAACAAAAACAAAAAAAAAACCAAGCCCACTCCTCAAAAAAAAAAAAAAACAAAAAAAAAAACCAAAACAAGCTGGAACAAACAATGGAACTGGATTACATTGAGGTAATAAATTAGTGTTCATTATAATGACTTTAGTAACAGTCAAGTCCTATTGTAAATTAGGCATATATATGGGGCCTTATCATGCATCCTTGAAAAATTGGTAAGGCACTGCAATTTCTTGTTAAAACTTGTTAAAATTAGCAACTATTTTGGCTGGTTATTGATCACCATGCCCAGTATTCAGATTTCTCCTAGCTTCTGTTACAAGTTAATCTGCTGGCACTAACACTACTCCTTAATGCATTTACATCATCATACAATTCTGAGATACTTCCAGGTTAAGTCATATTTTTGAAGACAGTGTAGATCCTTTGTTTGAACAGCAAAATAGCTAAATATTCAGCGAGTGGGCAGCAAAAGCTGCTCAAACCACCCTGGCTAGGCCCTTAATTGGATATTTGGTTTAAAAAGGCTATCTCATCCTCCTTCCTGGCAGTTTTATAAGTTTAGAACAGATTTTATTTCCTCCTCCCCCCGGCAAAACTGATTGGCAAGCTGAGCTCACATTCATGAATATTTCTGGGGTAATTGAACTCATACTTGTCAGCCAATAAACTGTTTACTGAAAACTTAATTAGCAATTTCTGTATTCCAGACCTAGGCTGATGATCATCAAAACCATGATATTTCTTTAGCATTATAAAATTAGGTTTCTGTCTTTGCTAATGAGCAGATGTTTGTGCTGCATGTAGTGCTATTTTATAAATCTTGATGTAGAAATGAAGGATAAATTAAAAGGTTAAATATAGCATTTAACTTACAAGGATGATTCTTAAAGTTGTGATCAACCAAGAAGTCTTTACTGCCAACAGTGTTGGTATTAACTTGAATGCCAAGTAGATGTTTCTTATTTTCCATCTCTTGAGGATCGCACTTACCTTGAAAGATCTAAAAATTAATTTTCAAGTTGAAAAACCCTGTACAGTCTGCTTGTGTTTTCTTGCTTTCTTACAACTGCCTCATAGAATCATAGAACAGTTAGGGTTGGAAAGGACCTTAAGATCATTTAGTTGCAAACCCCCTGCCATGGGCAGGGACACCTCACACTGAACCATGTCACCCAAGGCTCTGTCCAACCTGGCCTTGAACACCACCAGGGATGGAGCATTCACAACCTCCCTGGGCAACCCATTCCAGTGCCTCACCACCCTAACAGGAAAGAATTTCCTCCTTATATCCAATCTAAACTTTCCCTGCTTAAGTTTGAGCCCATTATCCCTTGTCCTATCACTACAGTCCCTAATGAAGAGTCCTTCCCCAGCATCCCTATAGGCCCCCTTCAGATACTGGAAGGCTGCTATGAGGTCTCCACGCAACCTTCTCTTCTCCATGCTGAACAGCCACAGCTTTCTCAGCTTGTCTTCATGCGGGAGGAGCTCCAGTCCCCTGATCATCTGATATTTTACAGTACATTTTATGAGACCTTTTTCGTTGTGGTAATAGCTAGTAACATTTTATGTATTTTATTCTTCTAGCTACACTGAAAGAACTCATATCCCAGACTATGGTGCGCTGGTCCCAGGAAGATCAGATTCAAGATCCAGAATTAGTTCGGATTATGTACACCCTCCTTCGTAGACAATATGACAGCATTGGTGAGCTACTGCAAGCTCTGAGGAAAGCCTACACTATTAGTGCTGTCTCTGTGAAGGATACCATTAATCTGCTTGCAGCACTGGGCCAGATTCGTTCACTTCTCAGTGTCAGGATGGGAAAAGAGGAAGAACTGCTAATGATTAATGGATTAGGGTATGGAATTAACTTTTTTTTTTCTAAATTGTGTAAAGTTTTTTGTTCTATTAGTAAATGCTTTCATTTAGATCCTGGATGAAAATTACTGCTCTTCTAAAATGCACGTATGTACCAGAAATTTTCATTTTCACAGGTATTTCCAAGATGCCTCCAATTGATCAGTTTCTGTCCTTTACAATGGTTGTAAGGAATCTCCATTATTCTTACTGTTTCACCATAAAAATCATATTTTTTTAATAGAAATTCTGAAAACTAATCAGGTGAATTCAGCAAGTAATGGTTAACAAGTCATTAGTTAGTATGTGACGGTGTTACTTTATTTGTCCCTGATGCTGGGTTTTTAAAGTTGTTGAGAATTCCAGGGAGGATAAAGGGTTGGTTTTGTCTAAACTCAGCATGTGTGTAGCCACCTTCCTGGAGGTGCTGTGTTGAGAGTCATCTTCAATTCCCAGCTTTCTGTATTTCTGTAAAGCAGGCATGATGTCTGTTATTTGCCATTTGTTTTTAACAGGTTGACTTTAAATGGTAGAAATGACTGGATTCCCTATTGAAACACATGAAATGTGTTCTGGATTATGAAATACAGCAAATTCTAGAACATGAGGAGGGTGGGCATACTGAAAATGTTAAAATATTCCTATTTAAGGGGACTATATGCCATTTTATATCTTCTGACAGATGGTCTTAATTTTGGAAATATTGATGAAGCACATTTAACAGATAACCTTGAATATTAAGTCTGTCTATTGTCTTCTATGTTGTGAACTACAAAAAGTAATTAAGGGATGTTACTGTACAGGCAACATTAGATTCAGATTTCTTGATCCCCACTCTACCTAAAACAACAGAATATATTCTTTTCCACTTAGATCATCATAGAATATATTTTTTTCTTTAAACAGAACATATGGTAAAAGTAATTTAAAGATGAAGAAATACCATTTTGAAATAATTTAAAAGTTTAGATTCTTAGAGAAATGACAGCATATTGAAATGTGAAGCATTTAGTTGTTAGATGTTCTTGTATTATGCTGAAATCTAAGAATTTAAAATGGTGTTACTACAGTGAATGCATATTTCTGACATCTCTAATAATGCACCATTGATTTAAATTAAAATGGAGTTTCTTAAAACACATGGTTGTCTTTTCTTTCATTTTAGGGATATAATGAACAACAAGGTGTTTTATCAGCATCCTAACTTAATGAGAGTCTTGGGCATGCATGAGACTGTTATGGACGTGATGGTGAATGTGCTTGGAGGAGATAAATCTCAGGTAATTCCACCATAATCTTATTATGCATTTTGCATTTTGAACCTTTCTAAAAGTATACTAGGATGTTTAAAAAGTATTCAAACAAAAATATATCTTTCTCATGTAAGATAGGTTTTGCCTGTCCTAATTGAAATGCTAATAGTAAAGGCAGAACAGTTTTTATAGTACTAGAGGGAAAAGCCCAGCATTACAGGACTTAATTTTTTTAAAGTGAGTGAGAGGTTATAGGTGTTTCATTTATCTTTTAATAGGACTTTAAAAGATTTTGTTCTTATTTTATATTAAATGTATACATTAGCTGCATTTATGGGGGGTGTTATTGGCAATAAATTATAATAAGAGACTAACACCAACTCAATTTTGGAAATATTTTGAGTCTATTTTACTCTCTTGTGCTTATCTTGTCTCTGACAACTTTTCATTACTTGAGTGCCTTCCATGTGCATCTCCACCCCTATTTTTTTGCCTCCTTGGTCACATAGCACATATACTTCTGTAAAATACTTACACATTGTGTCTGGCTATACCATCACAGTGTTACAAAGTCTTCATATACAGGGTTTGGTTATTCTGTCATAATATGCTCATATGTGAGTTCAAGACAAGTTACAATTAATTATTAGACGATTAATATTTTGCTAATTTATAGGTGTTGCAACCCTCAGTTTTGCTAC
This sequence comes from Pezoporus occidentalis, assembly GCF_034315485.1. NCBI lineage: Eukaryota > Metazoa > Chordata > Aves > Psittaciformes > Psittacidae > Pezoporus > Pezoporus occidentalis. The sequence goes on along the minus strand of NW_026913964.1, from coordinate 4,908,806 downwards.
AGCATGTACATATAGTAAAAGTTGACGAAAAAACCTACCCAAAACAACAACCCCACACTTTCTTTAAGTAAATATTTAAATGTTAAAAAATATTTTTCGTAGAAAATTTTAGTAACACAGGTACATGTTTGTGCATGCTGCAGATTTTTCACTCTGCCAGGTAAGGAGTTCTGAATAAAAAAGGAGTAGGGCTGGAAATGGAACATTCCCTGTCAGCTATGGTTTTATGTACTTATTTGAAATTATCTGTGTGTTTGCCCAGTGAGTCGCTTATATACAGTTGAAGTGTAATCATGGCATCAGCCACTAGAACACTGTTTTTCCTGCTCTCGGGCAAGGTCCTCACAGCTAGATTGTTACTATATTCCTTTTGTTTTCTCTTTCCAGTTGGATTGGCATATCTTTCTGTACAATGTCATAGTTTCAAGACATGGAATGAGCAACTTGCAATGTAGTCTCTGATTTAGGGATTGGTCATTTTCCTAGGTTGTGGCCACAGATGATTTAAGCTAGATCACCAGCTTCTTGAATTAAGTGATTTTATCATGAGACTGTATTGAGAGATGTGGTAAGAGTGTTACAGCTCATACTTCTCTGAGTGAATGGTAGGAAGGTAAAAACTTGGCAGTTCAAACTGAAGAAAACATATTTGGCTTCTTTCCAGCTGTGCTATTAATAAATGATTCAGAAACAGGAGAGAAGATCAGTGGAATATGATGTGGCTGAAGGTATCCCACTACTTTAGGAGTATTTTGCTACTGCAGGCTTACAAAATCCTGGAAAGGCACTTAATGGTGAAGTGTATATCCCAGAACATAACTGGATGAGCTTTGAGCGTTTCCATAATAGTTAGGGTTTGGTATGTTATCTTCAAGACTAAAATAGTTATTTTAAAGACTGTCTTTACATCTTGTAATTCTGGAATCTCCATGTCATGTTGATTTCTGATGTTCGTTGTTCATTCATTTTCAGATAATCCTGATCAATACCCTTTTTGGCTGTCAGAATTCAGTCATTGTACTTAAAAATTGTTTCTTACTGATTGAAAGTTTTTAGAATTATGTATTCCTGATGAATTTCTAAAATGACAATTTTTTAACAGAGTTGCTGTTACTTTCTAAATAAATTATTTCATACATTCTGTGAAAATCCCGGAAAATTTAGGGGGGTGTCAAAACTTTGTTAAATGTTTTCATGAATGAATGATTTTTTTTTCAGTAAATTTCATCTATCCTATATTTAAGAACAGAGATAATATTTAATGCTGCTTGTACATAGTAGTTCCCTCATGACTGAAATAGACAAATAAGCTGCATATATTAGCAAGAAAACTGCCCCAAAAAAAAACAACAGCTAATCAAGTCTCTGAAAGTTAGTAATGCACCTGATGTATTGAAAAAATTATATCATATAGCTTTTAATTAGGTAGTTACTTTTTTGTAAAGATTGTTGTCTCATAAGTGAAAAGATTGCACTTCTCAGAATGAGTTAGAGTTGTGTGAGAATGAAGTGAGCATTTATTAGACTTTGTTATAATAAAGTTATAAGCAATTTGAAAGATACGAAGTGAAGGAGGCAGGATGTCATAGGAAGAAGAAAAAAAAACCCAACCGTGATTTTGTGATTAAAATGCTCAGATATCACCTTGCATATTGTAGAATGTGTATACATTATATAGAATATATTCCTGCTTGTGCCTGAAAGGGTCACAGTCAGATTATTCAAAAAATAATTCTCGTTGATGGCAATGCATTTTCTGATTGATTTTATGAGTATCCTTAGGACATAGATCTGCAACTGAATTTGACACTTCTTAAAAAATACTATATAATGGTAAATTAAATAAATCAGATAGAAAAACCTTCAAACAAGCACTAAAAATCTGTCCCATAATTTTTGATCTTGTTCTTTCAGCTCATTTAAGTAATATGTGAGAATGGCAGAAGTTTTCTTCTCAGATACTATGAACAATTTCAACCCATGAAACATTCTTTCATGAATGCTACAGATGAAATTATTTTATTTTCCAAGGAGAAATCCTTAAATGTAATGTGCAGCAATTAAAGTGTTGGGTTTCTTTTTTTTTAGTTTTTTTTTTTTGTTTTGTTTTGTTGTTTGTTTGTTTGTTTGTTTGTTTGAAAAGCATTCAATAGTTGCAATTTAATATTTTGGTTTATCAGGCTTACGCATTACGCAACATAGGAGTCTGGTAGAAGAGTCTTACATGTGTATTCTTGTTACAAAATGGGAGGATAAACTAAAGCTCTTGAATCCTCTTTATGTTATTATGACCTAATATTAGAGATTGAGCTTGTTATAATGCTCCTAAAACAGAGATTTTGTGTAATTGCATTTTCTGGTCTGTAGATTGCTTTATGAGCATTACTTCTCCTTTTTTCCCCTTATATGTCCCCTATAGTTCTCTGCAAAATGATTTGTCAATGTTTGTGTAACCTAATGATCTAATGGATACAAAATTTAAAAGAAAACACAGCCCCTTTTCCTTAAGTTAGAAGCAAAGCAACTGTTAGCTGCTTATCACCTTGGTAACTTCACTATAATTTCCTTGTTAGGCATGCAGGAAGAAGAATTGGAACAGATTGGTAATTACCATATTTCACTGCTTTGTCAACTTTCTTCTTCAGCAGATCGTTTTTCCGAAGATGGTGGCAAGCTGTTGTCGATTCCTGTGCTACTTCTGTCGTATCAGTCGGCAAAATCAAAAGGCCATGTTTGAGCATCTTAGTTACTTACTGGAAAACAGCAGCGTTGGACTGGGTACGTCATGTGACTATAACAGCTAAAAGCAAGACCAGGATATCACAAGACTAGTGTACAATTTCTAAAGCAAGTTGAAGTATGTGATGAAGCTCCTCTGAATCTTAATCCACTTTGTTTTCACCTCTAACTCAAATCTGTTTTCCATTTTCCTTTCATCCTTATGTATCTTTGAACTGTGTTAGAAACAAAATAGCCTAAGCCTGTGTTTTTAAATACCTTGGAAAATTTAAAATTAAACCCATAGTACTGCATTCTTTCCATTCGAAATAGTTACGATTGAAGTGAGCTATAAACTTAAGGACTTGGGGGCAGGGTTCGAAGTGGCAATGCTCGCACCATCACATCCAACTGGGGAATAAGCCAGGCCAACCAGAGAGGTGATAAATGCTCCTCAGCTGCCCACCAAGAAGAGAACCAGAAGACCAACCACCTCACGAGCGTGTACGGATATGATGAATCCTCTTGCACCTCTCTTGGGAGATCTGCATCTTTTATTACCTCTCAGAAATGCCTGTACAACAACATACATGCTATGGGGAATGAATTGGAAGAATTATATGTGTGTGTGGTCACAGGGCCGTGGGCTCATTGCAGTTACAGAGAAATGATGGAATAGCTCACCTGACCAGAAAGCTCTCATGGATGGCTGCATACCTTTTAGGAAAGTCAGGCCAGTAAGGTGAGCTGGTGGAGCTGCTCTTTACATGAGAGAGCAACTAGAATGTTTTGAGCTCTGCCTAGGGGAGAATGAAGAACAAGTTGAGAGCTTATGGGTAAGAATTAAGGGACATGCTAACATGGGTGACACTGTTGTGGGTGTTTACTACAGGCCACCTGATCAGGAGAAGAAAGTCAATGAGGCTTTCTACAGTCAGCTGGAAGTAGCCTCATTATCACAGGCCCTAATTCTTGTAGGGGACTTGAACCACCCTGATACCTGCTGGAAAGACAATACAGCTAGGCACACACAGTGCAGAAGGTTCCTGCAAAGCGCTGATGATACCTTTTTGACACACGTAGTGGAAGAGCCAAAAAGCAGAGGTGTCCTGTTGCACCTTCTACTAAGAAACAAAGAAACGTTGGTTGGGAATGTGAAGACTGGGGGCAGCCTTGGCTACAGTGACCATGAGATGGTGGAGTTCATGATCCTGTGTGGGGGAAGCAGGGCAATAAGTCGGTTTGCACCTCCAGTCTTTAGGAGAGCTAATTTTGTCCTCTTCAAGGACCTACTGAGGGGAATCCCATGGGTTAGGGCTCTAGAAGATGGGGGGGGGTGTCAAAGAGAACTGATTAATACTCAAGTATCACTTCCTCCAAGCTCTTGATAAGTGCATCCATATAAGGAAGAAACCAAGCAAAGGAGGCAGGAGATGAGCAAGGAGCTTCTGGCAAAACTCAAACAAGCAAGTTTACAGAATGTGGAAAAAGGGACAAGCCGCTTGGAAGGAATATAGAAATGCTGTCAGAGTATGCAGGGATGCTACAAGGAAGGCTAAGGTCCATTTGGAATTAAATCTGACAAGGGATGTCAAGGACAAAAGGAAGGGCTAGTTCATCAGTAGCAAAAGAAAGACTAGGGAAAATGTGGACCTGCTGCTGAATGAGGTGGGTGCCCTAGCGACAGAGGATGTAGAGAAGGTGGAGTTACAGAATGCTTTCTTTGCTTCAGTCTTTACTGCTGAGCCCAGTTCTGGGCTCCCCGGTTCAAGAAAGACAAAGAACTACTGGGGAGGATTCACTGGAAGGCTATGAAGATGATCAGGGGGTTGGAGCATCTGTCTCATGAAGAAAGGCTTAGAAAGCTGGTCATATTTGGTGTGGAGGAGAGGTGATGAATATCTTAAGGGAGAGTGTCAAGAGGCAGGTATCAGACTCTTTGTGTGGTGCCCAGCAACAGGGTTAGGGGTAATGGGCACAAACTGAAACACAGGAAGTTCCATTTGAATGAGAAAAATCTTTACTTTGAGGGTGACAGAGCACTGGAACAGACTGCCCAGAGAGGTTGTGGAATCTCCTCTGGAGATACTCAAAAAATGGCTGGATATAATCCTGTGCAACCTGCTCTGTGGGAACCTGCTTTAGCAAGGGGGTTGGACTAAAAGATCTCCAGAGGTCCCTTCAAACTCTAACCATTCTGTGATTCTGTGAAATCTAAGATTAGATTAACCCTTTATGTTGGTTGTATGTTTTATCTGGCTTCACTTTTCTTTCTTCTAAAACTTAGGCCACTGATAGTAATTTCGTATTTTTCCTTTAAAGCACTGAATATATGGGTTTTTATGTGTGCACATTAAATTTTATAACAGAAGGAAAAATATCTTGGCTAGATAGACAGCTATATTAATAAGGTATATCAAGGCAAGATAGCATGTGATTACACAGTGCTTTAGCTGTTCACTGAGACCATTTCAATGCCTGCATTTGCCCATATTGAACACAGAAGATGGGATAAGACTAGAAGAAAGAAAACAGGTGACACTGAAGCTTGAAAATGTCTCTTTTGGATGAGTATTTTAAAATAAATTTTGAAACCCTGAACTGGTAAGGTTGTGCAGAATTGCATAGTGAATATATTGCTCTGCTAAATAAAAAGTATAATATCCCTCTGATTTTCTGTGTTGCTGATACTGATTTCTTCTCTGCATTTAAAACCAGTGTGGTTGAATAGACAAATCAAGTTAGGAAAACAAAATCAATCAGCAATTTATTTTAACATTGTTCAAAGCAGTTAACCATATTCTTGACTGAAAAACAGCCATACTATATACTATTAATATATTTATGTTCAAATCCCAGTGTGATTGCTGCCCTCTGCTGCATGACGGTGATTACTGCAAACTGTATTTAAGTACTAACTTTTTTCTGCAGCATTTCCTTCAATGAGAGGTTCAACACCACTCGATGTTGCAGCAGCCTCTGTAATGGACAACAATGAGCTTGCACTAGCACTGGAGGAGCCAGATCTCGATAAGGTAAACCACTCTGAGGTCTGCTCACCTATTTATTAAATAATGTACTTGTGCTAGAAGGGAAAAGGGCAAATTTGATCATAGTAATTTTTGAACATGTTCTCAGAAATACTTGCTCTAGGTATGTTCCTTCTCAAGGTAAGATTGACTGAGCAGTATTTTCCATTATTTGCTTTATGTTTAGTAGGAATCACAGCAAAACAGTTTGATTTCTATCTTCTGCATTCTTTCACTATCATTATCAGGTAGAAAGGATGACAAAAAAAAAAGGCATGAAACAGGAGAAAGGCGTATCAAGAAACATTATTTGGGGAAGAGCAAATTTGAGAACAAAGAGGTGAATGTGAAGAAATTAAGCAGGTCTTTTGGCTTAAATAAAACAGAAGAATTGATGGGAATGTAGGTAAGAGCTAAGGGAATGGAAGGGCAGGTATTTGAAAAGAGAAGTTGGAACAGGAATTTAGGACAGTTGCAGTAGGAAACTGAATCCAGGACTCAGATCATTGGAAATAGTTAGGAATAAAGGGAAGTATGGGGAGAGGCAGGATGAACTAGAAATTGTGGATAAAAGGATACAAAAAAAAAAAAAAAGGCATAAAAGTTCATTGTATGTCCTGGAAAGAAAACAGATTAAGAGATGGAAGATGGGTTCACAGTCAGAAGGAAAAAAGGGGGAAATCTGGGAATGGAAGTGATATGTGCTAGCACAGCATTTGAGGAACAGAAAATGAAAGGCAGGGTTTAATATGAATGGAGAGGAACGGTTAAGCACCTAAATGATAGCTTAGCACAGAGAAAGTCTCTGTGCAGTATGGGAAAACTGTGATGAGAGTGGAATGTGTTGTGGGCTGTTTGTGATCAGCATATGCTGTGGGAGAGGAAAAGTTGGGAAATAGAAATAAATGGGAGTGTGAAGGGGGTAGCTGGAAGGCAGAGACAAGAATTTTAATGGGGAGGGTGTGAGAGAGCACAGGAACATACTAATTAGATAAAAGTATGTTAAGAACAATTATCAGTTTTGTATCACCTGCAAAATTGCCGAGAGTGCACTCTGTTCTGCCATTACTAAAGATATTAAACAGTACTGGCCCCAGTGTCAATCTTTGGGATACACCGCTAGTGACTGGAATGCCACCAATGAGAGTCCTACATTTTCATGGAAAGTACTATAGGGCAAATCACTTAAACTGAATTTCACTGTTGACCCTTAATTGCATGTTCCTCATGTACTGATTGCTTACCTTTGAATACTTGGCACCACGTAAGTGGTGAATGTCTAAACAGTAACAGATATCAGCACCAACATGCTGAAAAATCAGGCTATATGTGTCTTAGACTGGGTCTCCCAAATTCATCAGTTGTTTTAGCTGTAAGAATGGTGACTTATTGCCTGACTTTGGTGAGTCAATAACTTTATCTAGAGCAGTAGGTGGATGTTATTCAGTAACCAAATCTACCTACTAAATAACAACAAAAACCAAATACTGGATATCTATCAGTTCATGAATGTGGCATACATACTTTACTCACAGAATGACAGTGTTTCTGTTCAAGTAAAATTTGTATCATAAAGCTTGTGTTTAAAGCAAATAAATTACACATAGACAACTTCTGAACTTTTGTTATTGCAAATTTGATCTCTTTTTACTGCAAATGAATGAATGTGTAGAAGGTAGAGGACTGGCCAGATGACATACTGTAGTAAACTGAATAGGATTAAAATTGTAGGATTTGGTGGTGGAATTATAAAATCTAAAAACGAGATGAAGAAGAGATGTATTCTCCTGATTTTCTTACATTTTATATGAGCTGTATCTCTAGACTCCTACAGACGTGTTCACTTATACCTTCTAAATGGACACTAGAAAGCTATGATTTCTGTTAGGAATTGTGTACTTTTCCCACCAAGTGCACTGAGTAACTTCCTTACTGTATACTGTAATAAGCAAATTTTTCACATCAGCCCATTTTTCTTCTGTTTCAGCCTTTTGGAGGCAACTTACATACTGTATCAGCAGAGGCATAATTCCTCTTCGTGAATTCTTAACTAGTTTCTCTCTTAGGGCATTAGGTGTTCCTGCTCCGGCAGGGGGATTGGACTAGATGATCTTTTGAGGTCCCTTCCAATCTCTAGCATACTGTGTGTGACTGTGTGTAATGACACTAAATGTGATCTCATGAATGGTGGAATTGCTATAGGGTGCTTAAGCAGAATAATGTATCTCCTTTTTCCAAATAGCCAAACTTATCTCCCTTTTGCCACCCATTTTTGACTGCCTTCCATTCTAAGAAATTATAATTTGCATCTCTTTTTATGGCTTCATGAAAGGTCCTGGTGTTCATTACCTATTGCAGAATATATTTAAGGACTATAATCATGTTCATATGTTGTCCTTTGTGTATTTTCAGTAAAAACAAAAGTCACATTTCTGCAGTTATCTGCTAATTTCCATTTAAATGATTGAGAAAATATTCTGTAAATGATTGATAAAATCAGTTTATTATAATTAATTAATTTTATCATCATATTGCAAAGATTTCTCTTAGTTATTCCTCTTAATAAGAAATGCTGTGTTAGGAATTTACATATTACCAAAATGTTAATCCTTTTTAATTTGAGAACTGAACATAAACCAGCAATGTGAGCTCACAGCCCAAAAAGCCAACTGTATACTGGGCTGCATCAAAACAAGCATGACCAGTAGGTCAAATGAGGTGACCCTGCCCCTCTACTCTGCTCTTCTGAGACTCCACTGGGAGTACTGTGTGCAGTTGTGGTGTCAGTATAAGAACATGAAGCTGGTAGAGCAAGTCCAGAGAAGGGCCACAAGGATGATCAGGGGGCTGGAGCACCTCCTGTATGAAGACAGGCTGAGAAAGTTGGGGCTGTTCAGCCTGGAGAAGAGAAGGCTGCGTGGAGACCTCATAGCAGCCTTCCAGTATCTGAAGGGGGCCTATAGGGATGCTGGTCTCTTTATTGGGTATTGTAGTGATAGGAGAAGGGCTAATGGGCTCAAACTTAAACAGGGAAAGTTTAAATATAAGGAAGAAGTTCTTTACTGCAAGGCTGGTGAGGCACTGGAATGGGTTGCCCAAGGAAGTGGTAAATGCTTCCGCCCGGCAGTGTTCAAGGCCAGGCTGGAACAGAGCCTTCGGTGACATTGTGTAGTGCGAGGTGTCCCTGCGTATGGTAGGGGGGGGTGGCACTAAATGATCTTAAGGTCCTTTCCAACCCTAACTATTCTATGATTCTGTGATTCCATGATTCTGTTTTCAGCCTCTTAAAACTGTTCACTGATATTTATTAGTCTTTGAAAAATGTAATTTTTTGCATATCTATTGGAATTACAGTAAATAAATTTATAACAGTATATTTATTCTGTTTATAGCAATTTAGTCATACATGGCTATTGATGTGATTTTTGAAGTTGCATTTTGACTGTTGTTTATGTAATGTTAAAAAAAAATCAGAATTCCACAATATATTATTCTACTTTTCACATTCCACATTTTGTCTTGTTCTTGTATTGTTGTATCATCATATAATAAGGTAACTTCAGAAATGAAAGTGCTTGACTTTGACATCATCACCAAAAGCAAGAACTAGAAACTAAGACTGATGCAGTTATGAACTATGTTGGTAGTTTCTGAGGTGAAACAACCTTCTATGTAAAAAGCTTGTATTAAAAAAATTACTATGTTCGTTTTGTTACTGTTTTATATTTACTGTGATTGGTTTATATCTATTTTGAAAAATGTATTTCTAAGCAGATATTCATCATTGCTTCTGTATTGTAGGTTGTTACCTACCTGGCGGGTTGTGGCCTGCAGAGTTGTCCAGTATTGCTGGCTAAAGGATATCCAGACATTGGATGGAATCCAATAGAGGGTGAACGTTACCTGTCATTCTTAAGATTTGCAGTTTTTGTTAATAGTAAGTGTGATTTCTCATCATCCGAATTCTATCAAAAGGTTTCCTTAAAATTACGTTTCTAACCAGAAAATGTGTTAATATATGGAGAGAGGTTAATGTATACTGTTCTCACTACAAATACAAGATTACTGGTATATGTTGCTTATTGTAATTTTTTTAATCTTTATAGTTGCATTTTTTTCCTTACTCTTTTTGCAACTTGCATAAGTTCATAATCTGTTGAAGTAGCAAATGATATTAGGAATTAATTAAATAAGTAAACTGGTATTCACATATACTAGATATGTTGGTTATAAACATAACTAGTGAGCAGTGATTTTAGACCTTTCTTGGCCACTTATAGCACTGGAAGTTTTAGAGGTTTGTAATTAAGCCATTTTGCACTACAAAAAGCAAATTTCCAATAGGTCACATGTTTGCATAGTTGTGAGGGATTGGTGTTTGTAAAGCACCCTGACTGTGTACCTTTAATCTGATGTATTGAAAAAAGAGAAAAGTCTTCTCCTTTGATAACTGTCTTGTACTTACTTCTCTGGGCAATTTCCTTTTGAAATTTGTGAAATAAATATGCTAAAATCAAATTTAGGTTAATCTGAATGCCACTAAACAAAAAGCATTCTACAATTCGTGTGGATTTTTTTTTCATCAAACTAGTTGTCATGGTTTAAGCCACATAGCCCGTTCACTCACTCCCCCCCCCTTCCTCCCCCTGCTCCCGGAGGGATGGGAAGGAGAATCGAAAGAATGTAACTCCCACAGGTTGAAATAAGAACAGCCCAGTAACTAAGGTATAACACAAACCACTGCTGCTGCCACCAGTAATAATAATGATAAGGGAAATAACAAGGGAAGAGAATACAACCACTCACCACCTGCTGACCAGTAATACCCAGCCCAACCCTGACAGTGCTCTAGCCCTTCCAGGTAACTGCCCCCAGTTTATATACTGGGCATGACGTGCTGTGGTATGGAATACCTCTTTGGCTAGTTTGGGTCAGGTGTCCTGTCTCTGCTTCCTCCCGGCTTCCCCTCCTCCCTGGCAGAGCATGAGATTCAGAAAGACCTTGGTCAGACTAAACATTACTTAGCAACAACTAAAAAAATCAGTGTTACCAGCGCTGTTCCCAGGGTGAAATTCAAAAACACAGCACTGCACCAGCTGCTAAGAAGGAGAAAAATGACTGCTACTGCTGAACGCAGGACACTAGTAATTTAGATTAGGGATTAGGTGAGATCAAATGATTTGTCTTCTCACTGCTCATCTGGTCTGCCAATATAGAAAATGTTAACAGACAGCTAGGGACAGGCAGAAGGGAAACAACTTTAAACAATCTAATTTTTAGATTTTGGCTGTTCTAGTCATATAATGTTATCAGTCTGAAATTAGCAAATAATACCTTAAACAGAAACAATAAACATGTTTGCTGTTCAGTTTCTCAGTTGATAAGCCTTTAGCTATTGAATTGCTAAACTAAGTTGATAAACTGCTGTGATAAGAAGTGTAGAACAAATAGTCATTGAGTTAATAAAGTGTGTGCTTCTCATTGTTGATTTTCTAAATAAATGTTAACAGCACTCTGTAAAATTAGATGAATATAGCTTTGATCTTGTAATAATTTATGTTAGACTAGATATTAGGAAAATGTTCTGTACTGTGATAGCAGTGAGGCACTAGAATGAGTTGCCCAGAGAACTGAATGCTCCATCCCTGGAATTGTTGAAGGCCAAGTTGGACAGGGCTTTGAGCAACCTAGTCTAGTGGAATGTGTCCCTGCAGGGAGTTGGAACTACATAATCTTTGTGGTCCCTTCCATGCCAATCCATTCTATAATTCTATGGTGAATAAACTTTGCTGGATGGTCTGCTAGTAGAATGAAGTTTTAGTTTCAAGTGTTTCAGCTGCTTTTTATCTGAAAAACAATTATGGTTGGGGTTTTGAATCTTATTATGACAGTTTTAGAGGCAGCACTTTCAAAAATCAGATGACTAATTTCCCTGTGTCTCCTGCTTTAGAGGACAATTACAAATATAGATTAGTAAAATATTTGGGTTGTTGAGATAAAAGCAAACACACTTCTAAACAGATGAATGGATTTTGATTCTGGCCAGTGTGCCCTTGGAATAAGCAAAACTTTTTTCTTCAAGCAAAATTCTTCATTACGTTGGCCTCTGAAGTACATTAGAGCAGGCTTCAGGATATTAAAGCTGTTTTCAGGAGTTCAGTATCCCATCAGAAGGGTCGTGGAGAAGAAATATAAATATAGAGAAGGTCAGAATAAGATTCTACTGGCAAATGCAGGGTACAAGAAATTGTAAACTGAAAATGTAGACTAATTCTTGATAAACTTCTGTTGACTTTAGTAGAGCAGCATTAAAGATTGATTTGATCTCTGTGCTTAAAAAAAGTTTCTAAATTAAAACTGTCTGCAAGGGGCTTATGCTGATATATGCTTTCTTTTACTCTAAATAGCACTCCTCACAAAGCATATTTTTGGTGTGACAAAAACTGCCCAAACTAAAATAAATTTTTACATCTAGATCTAAAATGTATTGGAAACGAACCACCAAAATGGTGGTTCCACCAAACGAACCATCAAAACAATATTGGTAGTGCTTTTATTAAACTAAAAATTAATTGCATGATATAATTTTACTTGTATTTGTTTGATTCTGCAGTATGGACTCAAATGGCCCCTTCCAATTTTTAAGGGCATTTTGTATTTGCCTCCTCAAAAGATACAGGAAATATGCAAGGATTCAGGAGCATCTGGTAGTTGTAGCTGAATGTTGTACGTTTGGATGATTGTTTGTAGAACTATGGAGAAGTATATGGTGAACTTTTTGAGATTACATTTTACTTACTGCATTGTTTTAAAAATCTTCATTTAAAAGGTTTTATCTAAATGAAGGTAAAATTGTCTAATTCAAGATTTAAAATCCTGCTTTTTCCCTGCTGTATGAAAAGAAGGTGAATGAAAGAGGGGGGGGGGGGGGCACCAACCAAATCACAGAATCACTTCTGTTGGAAAAGACCCTTATGATCATCACATACATCCATACACTTAACACCATCAAGTTCACAACTAAGCCCTGTCCTTAAGTGCCACATCTGCAAGTCTTCTCAAATACCTCCAGGGATGGTGACTCAGCCACTTCCCTGGGCAGCCTGTTCCAATGGCTGACAACCCTTTCAGTGAAGAAATTCTTCCTAGTGTCCAATCAATCTCCCCAGGCACACCTGAGGCTGTTTTCTCTCATCCTATGTTTCATATGAAGGTCATGCCAGTGTTTTAACTGTGGAAAATACAAGGCTGACATATCTAAAGTATTTAGCTGCTTTTTCTTGAGCCAGTCAGTCCCAGTTGTCCCATCAGTCATTGCCTTCTGTTGATTGTGACTTCCTGGTAACACCACTGCTGCTCTCAGCTAAACCAGTTTCTCATGATACTTTTCTGGTGGCTGCTAAAACTGCAACTTTCAGTTTAGTGTAAACTTGCTACTTGTGTTGGTTTAGTATTGTAGCTTGCATGTAGAATATAGATACTGATGATCTGCGCTACTGACATCACAAGTTCGTTGACTGTGAATGGTTTCTTTTCCTGTAATATGCTTTCTTCCTAACGTCCCATTAATTTCATATGGATTATCTGTATTCTTATAAGGTGCTCACTGAATTTCTGAACAGTTGTATTTAACCATAAGCTGCTTTTGACCCTATTATTATTCCTGTCATACTTCCACGTGCCACTAACTGCAGCCCATGAAGCAGTTACATGAAAAGAATTCATTTATATGAAGGTTCCTTTTCCTAATGACTTTTATTCAGCAAGCATCTAGATCAAAACCTGTCTGCCTGTACTTATACAATAGTTAAACCCACTCTTCCCTTTTCAAATATACATACATTTTTCCACACAAAGCTGTTATAAATTTTGTTGTTTCAGGCAAACTATGACCTTTAAACTATAAAACTATATAAACTATAGAAAAGATGAAGTATTCAATTTCAGGCATTAAATACCAAGCAGAAGGTTTAACAGGTATTTAAACATGAAGTAGAAAACATCAGGAGATTTTGGCCTAGGTGTGTTTAACCTAAAATAGAATTTGTCATACTTTAGTTATATTGAGAAGATTAAACTCTGAGATGAGTTTTCTACTGATGAAGTACTAAGAACAGAATGTTAAACAACATTCCTTGCTTCAGCTGGCCCAGTAAAAGTCAAATAACTCTCATGCCCTGTACTAGGTCTGACTGGGATGGAGTTAACTTTCTTCATAACAACCTGTATGGTCTCCCCATTCAGGTCCTTCTCCTCCTTCCTGGGCCCCAGTGAGTAGGTCCAGGGTGGTCAAGAGGCTGGGAGGAGGCACAGCTACCACAGCTGACCCCAAATAACCAAAGGGGTATTCCATACCTTGATTTTGTGCTCAGCAATAAAAGCAATAAAAGCTCATGGAAAGCAGGAGTGGGGGCAGTGTTCATGGTTATGATGCTTGTCTTCCCAAACAACTACTGTGCATGCTGAAGTGCTGCTTTCTAGGAACTGACTAAACATCTGCCTGGGAAGCAGTGAATTAATTTGTCGTTTTGCTTTGCTGGCATATATAGATTTTGCTTTCTATGCTAGATAGTTGTTATTTGAATCCATTAGTCATCACACCTTCTATTTTCATCCTGTCCCACAGGAGAGGCGAGAGAACAAGAGGCTTGTTGGCTTGAGTCAAAACTTGCTTCCTACCTTCCCCAATAGCCTTCTATTGCCTCCTGGGACTGTTAGCCTTTATACCAGAGTAGTATTTGTAGTATTTGCCATAAAAAGCAAATTAACCTTCACTGTAGTAAAACTTTAGGAAAGCAAGTCACTGTGAGTTTTAAAGCTCGGTTTTAAAGCTTTACATAAAGCACACCTAATGCTGCCAACTTGTTACATTTTTGTTTTCAAAAATAAGGATGGGGAATATTTTTCTGCTTTGTAAAATTTAGGGGGAAAACATGGTTGTCCTCTGACTTAAGGATACCTTTCAGGAGAAAGTATGTATAGTGCTTTTTTTGGTCCTCAGGTGAAAGTGTTGAGGAAAACGCGAGTGTCGTTGTGAAGCTCCTTATTCGACGTCCAGAGTGCTTTGGACCGGACCTTAGGGGAGAAGGAGGAAATGGTTTGCTGGCAGCTATGCAGGAAGCTATCAGGATCTCAGAGAATCCTTCTCGTGACCTTCCCTCTCAGGCATATAAAAGAGAAGGGTACGTAAATGTGAATGCTTATTTGGCAAATGATGATTTAATAGCTGTTTTACTCAAGCTTGGAATATATGGATAATAGGCTTTGTTATTCAATATTATACAAACATAGAGTATTAGAGATTTACACCCACAAGCAGTTGTCAGATGGAATTTGTAAAATGTGAGCTAGATAAAAGTGGAATAAGAGTTACAGAAGAAGCCTGAAGGGCAAAGAAGAGAATACTGTTGTGGAATGAAGCTAAGGTAAAATGAAAGAGGAAGATAGAAGGCTCATGTGAAGTCATTTATTACTGTTAATTACATGCTTACTCTAAGGATACCCCTGTAATCCAGAGCCAGGGAAAATTAATATATCTAATTAATAGTCTCTGGATCATGGACGTAGCTCCAGAGAGGACCTATAAAATTACATTAGCAAAAATGCTCTGGGTTTATTTGTTTATCTTTTAGGGATGATGAGGAGGAGGAGGAGGAGGAGATTGTGCATATGGGCAATGCAATCATGTCATTTTACTCAGCTCTTATAGATTTACTTGGACGCTGTGCACCGGAAATGCATGTAAGTTCATTTTGTCACTTGCTCAGAAAATGTAGATTTGTAAAAAGAACTGTACATGTCTAACTAAACTGTTCTCTGTTCAAAGGTATCTTCCCTTCAGAAGGTGGACGTTATTGCTTTTCTCTCTGTATCTAGACAAATATGTTTCCTGCAAGCTGTTTATAAGAAATCATGGTCTTCTGATTACTTACGGTTTTTATATATCTGAAATTTTTGGGACTTTTTATATGACTCTGGAATCAAAGCAAAGATGAACTACTAGTATTGCACATTTATACTACCATCAAAATTTCTGAAACTTTCTCTAGAAAGCCATAAAATACTTCTGTGATACAGAACAGCTTTTGTGTGCACTGATGAAATATGGTATCTGCACTGCATGGATACACAGAAAAATATGTAAAATAACTGTTTTGACTGTAATGCCCACAACAGCCACATGCAAGACTTGGTTTTAAGTTAGACAGACTTCTGCTTGTCAGTATTTAAAATTTGTTAGTAGGATAAATCCAGCTGAAAATGCAGTATGTATCTCAAAACAAGAAGCAAGAAATTTGACTAACAGCTTCTGGCTACCTGTTAGCAAAGGTATTAGTTTTATTTTCTGTAAAGCTGTATGTAGGAGTCTGTTGCCAGATATAGTAGTTTCATGTTAAGAAAATTATTGGAAGAGATTTTCAGAGACAGAGGTTGTGAATATCTAATTTCTGCTAGAAGTTGAAAGGAGTTGGTCACCTCTTTGTTGTTAATGCCTTCTGAAATTTTTACGGCATAGGAATAATAGAAAAATGCATAGATGCATCAGACAGGTATGCATTTATCCATAAGGTAAAGAGGCAAGCTCAAAACCTGGTACTATAGGTTCTGTAAGTAACAAGTCTTTCAAAAATTTCCAGTTTTATCACTTTGACTGCTTAAGGGATCTTATCCATATTTTGTGTGTTATTGGGAATTTATAATATTGTGAAATTAGCCAAATTAGGACAGATTCAAAAGTAGGCTCAGCTGAAAATCAACTGCTTTACAGTTCTGGGAGAAGTTAAATTTCTGTGCATTTTTTTCCCCCCAGTGTTTGAAAAAAAAAGCATATTAAGATCTGTATTTTGATGACATTTTTCTTATGTAATAAATTTCTTAACTGATTAACTTTCTCTAACAGCTTATTCAAAGTGGAAAAGGGGAAGCTATTCGAATCAGGTCAATCCTTCGATCTCTAGTGCCAACTGACGATTTGGTTGGGATTATAAGCATACCACTAAAGCTGTCAACAGTTAACAAAGGTAACTTCAGTACTTTCATTGGACTAGTTCACCTTATATAAAAATCTTCTGGCACATAAGACTTCTGGTGTAAAATGGAGAAGTTTTGTTAGAGCTGAGTACAAATAGAGAACTTTTCTTCAGATTTTAATTAGATAGCTATCAATTAGAGCTGCTTCAGTAGAACAAATACTCCTGTGGAGCACAGAATATAAGGACATAGTAATACTACAGGATCGCACTGTAATGGGCTGTCCATCTCAGTGCTTGGTCTCCAACAGTGGCTGTAGAGATGCTGTTTTTTTGGGTAGGATAAGTAAGTCTGGACAGAGTTCCTTTGTACTTCCACATTATCCAGTTATTTGATTAGAAAGATTAGAGTGTACCTCCCTGCCCATTAATATCTGCTTCTGGACCTGGTGTGCAAGAAGGTACCTAATCCCTTTGGAATAATGTCTGTACCCACAAACTCCTGTGGCAGTAAGTTCTAGAAATTTGCTATTTGCTACATAAAAAAAGTGTTTTAAGCATTTCTGCCCATCATATTTGAAAAATCATGGCACTCAGGTGAAGTTCCCGATGACTTGAAAAAGGGAAATATAACCCACATTTTCTGAAGAGGAATATGGAAGACCCAGTGAACTACAGACCAGTCAGTCTCACCTCTGTGCCTGGCAAAATCTTGGAGCAGATTCTCATGGAAGGCATACTAAGGCACATGAAAAAACCCGAGTTGGTTGGTGACATTCACTAAGGGGAAATCCTGTCTGACCAATTTGGTGGCCTTCTATGGTGGGATAGGGGCAAAGCAGTTGATGTCATCTATCTGTACTTGTGTAAAGTGTTCCACACTGTCCTGCACGACATCCTTGTCTCTAAATTGGAGAGACATCAATTTGATAGATGGACCACTCGGTGGATAAAGAACTGGCTGGATGGCTGCACAGAAAGAGTTGTGGTCAATGGCTCAATGTCCAACTGGAGACCAGTAACGAGTGGTGTCCCTCAGGGATCGGTGTTGGGACCGGTCTTGTTCAACATCTTTGTCGCTGACATGGACAGTGGGATTGAGTGCGCCCTCAGCAAATTTGCCAATGACACCAAGCTGTGTGGTTCGGTTGATACCCTGGAGGGAAGGAATGCCATCCAGAGGGACCTCGACATGCTTGTGAGGTGGGCTGATGCCAGCCTCATGAAGTTTAACCATGCCAAGGGCAAGGTCCTACGCCTGGGTCGGAGCAATCCCAGGCACAGGTACAGGTTGGGTGGAGAAGAGATTCAGAGCAACCCTGTAGAATGACTTGCAGGTGCTGGTTGAGGAGAAAATGAACATGAGCTGGCTTCAGTGTGTGCTGGCAGCCCAGAAAGCCAACCATATCCTGGGCTGCGTCAAAAGGAGCATGACCAGGAGGTCAAAGGAGGTCACCCTACCCCTCTGCTCTTGTGGGACCTCACTTAGAGTACTACGTACAGTTCTGGTGTCCTCAACATAAGAAGGACATGGAACTATTGGAAGTCCAGAGGAGGGCCACAAGGATGATCAGGGGACCGGATCACCTCCTTTATGAAGACAGGCTGAGAAAGTTCGGGCTTTCTGGAGAAGAGCCTTGAGAAGAGCAGGCTGAGTGAAGACCTCACAGCAGCCTTCCAGTATCTGAAGGGGGCATATAAGGATGCTGGAGAGGGACTCTTTTCAGGGACTGAAGTGATAGGACAAGGGCCAATGGGTTCAAACTGTAACAGAAGTTTAGATTGGATATAAGGAAGAAATTCTTCACTGTTAGGGTGGTGAGGCACTGGAATGGGTTGCCAAAGGAAGCTGTAAATGCTCCAGGTTGGATGGAGCCTTGGGTGACATGGTTTAGTGCGAGGTGTCCCTTCGCATGGCAGGGGAGTTGGAACTAGATGATCTTAAGGTCCTTTCCAACCCTAACTATTCTATGATTCTATGGTTGCATTTTTTATTATGCTCAGCTAATATTAATTAGGACCCTTGTATTGTAGTATTTTGTGATTTGTGGTATAGCAGTTCTTCATTCATCTTGTCAGCTATAATTTTCGATGTCTCATTTATATCCTTTCTCAGGCCTCATTTTGCCAAATTGAAGAATCTTAAGTTTTCTTAGTTTCTCGTCATAAATGCTCCATTAACTGCATCATTTTAGTTGCCCTTCTGTGTACCTTAACTACCTCTATTCTGCAGTCCCAAGAAACAGAAAACAGCTGTGGGATGCACACAAGACACAAACATGTTTGTACTAGTAATGTGAGCACACCATAGTTTGGTTTATGCACTCTGAACTCAAAGTGCAGAAATGTATTGATCATTGTGTTCTTGCTTGTTATGCAACTGTTGATTCTTTCCTTAAAGTGGTCAGTGTGGTTATCCAGGGTGGATTTATATCTGCAAAATAACTTCCAAGGTAACCATACAAATTGAAATTTTCTATGAAGCATAAACTCAACATTTTTATGGCTTATCATCTTCATGTTCCCCATTGATTTCTCCATATTTCATGGGATATAAATTACCAGTCTGTCATTTTTTTATAGTGCAAAATATTTTTATCTTCCTTTCCCTCCTTCTGTTGTCTTTTCTGTTTAACAGTTATTGTCTATTCCACTTTACAGTCAGAGATGGTTTTTCTCATCCACAGTTAACTTCTGTGTAATTTTTGTCTTTCCCTTAGGTTCTATGCTTTTTTAGTCTAGCTTACATGAGACAAAAATTAAAATTAACCTTTTTTGCCTTCACAGTTGCTATATATTTTTAATATTTGCAGTAGTATATATCTTTAATTATACCATATAAACACTCTCCGTATTTCTAATGGAACAAATAGATTACCATTCATTCTTAAGCTGTCATTTAATAGTGAAGTAATAGTAAATTGCAAATAATAGGGTGTTTTGAAATAATACAAACCTAGTAATCTTTTTCAGCACACAAGAAAACAGAACAATAATATAATTTTCATTGAATATGTGATTTTACACATTAAATATAATTTTAGTGTCTTTCACTGTCTTGCTTTTTCTTGTTTTATACGTTATCTACTGTTAAAAATTAAATTATATATTTATGTAGATGGCACAGTAAATGAGCCAGACATGTCTGCAAATTTCTGTCCTGATCATAAAGCACCCATGGTACTCTTCTTGGACCGTGTCTATGGTATTAAGGACCAAAGTTTTCTCCTTCACCTACTGGAAGTTGGATTTTTACCAGATTTAAGAGCCTCTGCTTCTTTGGATACAGTAAGTATTTTACTATGGACTTCAGGTGCAGTGGCTGAATATAGTGGCTTCATTAGTGTAAAAAAATGGAATTTCAAGTCAAAGCAGCTATTTAAAAAAAAAAAAGATAGTGTAGGCTTGCTGTAAAGACAACAGTAATAATTCTGTTACTATTAATTTAGGTTGTTTAATTACAACCTAATTGATAATTAATTAATGCTTATTATCTTAAGCATTCAGTGCCACTTTATGAATCAATAGTGCAATATAGTTTAGAAACTTTTAATACAGGCTTACATTAATTATACAGTAAGTACATTTGTAATAGGTCTACTGATTACTTTTATTGTGTCTTTCCAAGAGTTACACTGAAAACTCATATACGTGTAGTGAGATCAAAAGTGCTACTTAATGCTTTGTGGTTTTGTTAACCTCTTTAAAGAAAGAAGATGCTTTTTTTTTTTTTTCTCCTATTGGTTCAGAGTACAGTGGGGCAAGAGATGGGTGATAAGTGGATGACTTGGATTTTATCAATTGAAAAAAAAGGCATTTGTCCTTGTGTTATGAATGGATATAATTTTAGCACTCAGTCATTAAGGGGACTTAAGGAGTATTTAATTATTCTGTTTTATAGACTTCATATCTAGTAACCTTTATTCCATATGATACTAACAGTCATTTACTACTTCACACAGGTTTCTCTAAGTACCACAGAGGCAGCTCTTGCGCTAAACAGATATATTTGCTCAGCTGTGTTTCCATTACTTAAAAGATGTGCTCCCCTCTTTTCTGGAACAGAGCATCACGCCTCTCTTGTTGACTCCATGCTTCACACAATATACAGGTTATCCAAAGGACGTTCCCTTACAAAAGCACAAAGAGACACTATTGAAGAATGCCTGCTTGCTATTTGCCAGTATGTATTATACCTTGTGTACAAATTGATTTCTTTTGTGCAGTGTATGTATTTTAGGAATTTCTTTCTTTGTGTATAAGGTGGAACTATGATTATTTTATTCTTGTGTGAAATAAATTACCAGAATGCATGATAAGATTTGTTTTTTCCTAAGAGAAAACAGATTTGATTTTTCCATTATGGTTACTGCACTACACAAACTGTCATGTTGATATGAGCTTTATGGTGATACAGGATAAATTCTGATTATTTGTAAAAACAAAACCCCAGTAATACCAAAAGTGTTATTGCAAGTC
This sequence comes from Pezoporus occidentalis, assembly GCF_034315485.1. Lineage (NCBI taxonomy): Eukaryota > Metazoa > Chordata > Aves > Psittaciformes > Psittacidae > Pezoporus > Pezoporus occidentalis. Next base: position 4,887,610 of record NW_026913964.1, on the reverse strand, counting down.
TGACAGTAAGTGTGTGTCAGGGAATTAAGGGATTGATGTCTGTGGTTCTGATTGGGGTGTGAAGAACCTTGACTGTAGTTTAAAAAAGAAAAAAAGAAAAGAAAAACTACCTCCCACTCTCCAAATCCTAAAACTGAACTGAGCACTGAAGACATATCAAGAATTGAAATGTAGATTTGCCAACTGAATCATAATTCTTGATCTTTGTTATAAACTGTAGTGCTACTTGTCTGGGCAGTGGACTGTGAGATTAGTAATGCAGTGTGCATTTTCGGTTTGTGCATAGCACTGGACCCCTGCCAAAAAAGAGGATAGAATGGAAATGGAGAAGATTTGGAAAAAACAAAAAAAAGGGATCAACATAAGGAATAATTTTGCTGCTTGGGAAACAGCTTAGGAGACCAGGAATCTTCAGCCTGGAAAAGTGATGACTAAAAGGGAGATATGAAAGCAGTGTTTTTATCTTGATTTTGAGTCTATTGATCGCTGAAATTAAATAGCTAGAAAAAAATGCTGAGTAATTTATTCAGTCTCCTAGTTGAGATTTATTTCTTACAAGAATAATCATAATGCATTTTCCTGCTCAGTTAGGAGTGTGTTGTTGCTTTTTAGTTTCATATCAGAAACCATTCTGTTAGGTCATATTCTGTTTCTTTTGCTCAGATTATTCTGTCTATGTATTCTGAAAAATATCCAGCACCCTTCCCTCTGCTGTCATCTGATACAGTCGTACACATTGTCTGTTCACCTAAGATAGTCCAAAAGTAACACATCTTTCTGTGCTACATTCTTCTACATGTAGATGAGGCACAGCGAGGTTCTTTAAGCACATACCATTGGTTTTTCAAAACACATTTGTAGTGATTTGAATTCTAATATGCCAATTTTTACTGGACTGTATGAACTTCACTAAGAACTTCTTTTTTTTTTTTTTTTGAAAATTACAGCCACTTACGTCCTTCTATGCTACAACAGCTGTTGAGAAGGCTAGTTTTTGATGTGCCCCTACTCAATGAATACTGTAAAATGCCTCTCAAGGTAAATGCTTTACTTTCTGTACATATATTCCATGTAAAACTTACTTCATGATAATCCGTCGTTATGTTTTTAAAAAACAGAATGGGGCAGGGTGAAGCACAGGTTTTTCCGGAGAGATGGTTTAAAGGGTGTACAGGAGGCTCCTTTTGCAATGTTTTGAATAATACTGAGGCCGCCAACTACAAATGACAGAAGTAAAATCAATTTGAGTTTGTAAAAGGTTTTACCAGAATCTGTCATGTCGTGCTTTATACCTTTTCATTGACTCTGTTTTTACCATCCGAGTTAATCTGTATTCACATGGTGACAATCCTGAAATACTGTAATTTTGCTGCTGTCATCTCTGAGAATCCCACAGCAGCAGCTGGGAATAATACACTTTTATACTTTCAGAGTATGGGCTCTACTGCTCTCCCAGAAAACAAAAGAAAAAGAGACTGTTTTTATGAGCCATTAGAAATGAAGAAACAGAAATAAATAATGATACTTATGTAACTGTTTAAATAGATACTGGCAATTCAGAGTTCACTAACCAGTATGTTATTTTGTTAGGTACTGATGTTTTACGTGCGTTTTTTTCTTGAAAATTCTAGCTTCTGACAAATCACTATGAGCAGTGCTGGAAATATTATTGTCTGCCTTCAGGAATGGGAAGCTATGGAATTGCAGCAGAAGAAGAATTACATTTAACTGAAAAATTATTCTGGGGAATATTTGATTCCTTGTCTCATAAGGTAATGACTTTAATACACATTACAGTATGGGGTATGATAATTTGTTGTGACAAGTGCCTATTTATCAGTTCATTCATCTAATATAGGGGATATGGCAATGAATGCTTTTAATGAAGTAACTTTCTAATGAAAAATTGAATGCTGAATCTTGAAAGATTCTCTCCAAACTAATGAAATATAACACATTTGTCTTGATACACCCATATAGCTTTACACTAGTAATAAGGCAGATTGGTTGCTGTGCTAACAAGTTGGTGATGTCACCTCTCCTATTTTAGCTCTACTAAACTTTTAAAAACACTTTTTACTGGCAGAAAATTAATTTTAAGAAATGTATGTATATGCTTGTCAAATAGTTGGTGTATGCGCAGTAAATCTACATTGTTTGCAAACATAAACTTGTTTGGGATTTTTGGGGGGTTTGTTTTGGGTTTTGTGGGGTTTTTTTTCTTTGTTTCTTTGTTTGCTTTCTGGGTTGTTTTTTTTTATTTAGTTTTCTGGTTATTGCCCAGCTTACAAAATATAATGCAACATTCTTAGAAATATTTTTTTTTCCATTTTCCTGTTCCAAACTGTGATCCTGGGATTTTTTTTTTTTTACTTGCTTATTTTTGGTCTGAGTAAGAAATAGTTCTGATAGGAGAAATGCCTTACTCAGTTAAATTATTATTATTTTTTTTGCCTGATTGAGCTCAAAAATATGATTCTTGCTATGGAACAACAACAAATTTTTCATGGCATTTCTGTGAATTTCTGTTCAAATTCTTATTGACAGATTTAGATGCTTGTTTCTGTAGGCATTCTGATTTACAGTATCAGTCTCTGCATTACTCTAAAACTACTTTTTAAGCCTTACTTGCATTTGATTCTACTGACATTTACTTCTCTCACTGCCGTCACAAGTGCAGAGTGTCAGGAGGGCCTGACGCAATAAAATGTTTCCAATTAGTGCATCTTGGCTTTTTACAAATAAATGATGATATGTTTCTGCCAATATTGATGGCCCGCTATAATAGTATTTTCATATTTCTCTAAATGATCGTAGTTGTTGTGTAAATCTGAAACAAAACTAGAGGAAGTTAAAGTGTTGAAATTTTAAGCATTCTGCTTGCTTTGATATAAACATGAAAAAACTTGTTGATAAAATTATAATGGACCTTAATATTATGAATATATATATAATGGTATAATATACTTTCAGCACTTTCTTAACACAAAGTGGTCATTCAAATTTATAGTAGCGTATAAAATTTCTAATAATGAAGCAAGAGAAATATTTTTGTAGGGTTTTTTTTTTTGCTAGAAATGGTTGGTGTCTGTGTTGTAACATCAAAAAGATGCCTGAGCTATCTGAGTAAAATTTTTAAAAAAATTATGATATCATCAAACTCTTGCACTTTAGTGTTCATCAGTAGATCTTAAAGCCTTTTAAAACTATATCATTATGTGCATTTTACAGATAGGAATCTGAAAGATAGAGAAGTGATTTTTATTTATCCTAAGCATACTAAGAATGTTGTTTCAAAGCTGGAAGGAGAGCCTTGCCTACTGTGATCTGCTGCCACTTCTTCTAGAACATGTTTTTTTATGATTTAGTGTGTAACAATTGACCTTGAATATGTTTGATGGCAAATTGCTAAAGATATATTTTTCAAATGTAATTCTATCTCATATTTTTATATATCAAGGACATCTGTGTGCTTTCTAGAGCTAAAATGACTATTCAGAAGAGCAAATGCACCTCTTAGCAGGACAATTTTTGAAAAATAATGAACTGCCTTTGCTAAAGTAAAATACAGCTTCCTTTAACCAGTATGACTTAAACTGAAACAGATTACAGGAAAAGAGGGAGAAATTACAATGGCTTGTGCAGGTAACATAGCAATTAGTCATTTTAGAATTGAAGCTGTATTTCATAGATGGCTGTACTTCTATAACTAGGCAAACAGTAAGGCCCCTTACTAGCCCAAAGAAAGCTTAAGAGTCATACTTGTATGATATATACTTATAAAAGTGCCAGCATCCTTTCATGTTAATTTGAGTAGTCTTTAAAATGTATCAAGTTGGCATCAAGAGAAATAGATGTTGTGCAGGAATAATTTTGCTCTATGCTTAATTTTTAAATGTGCTTTACAGTTTGTTTGCATCTTCTAATATTTGGACATATGGCTGCTTGCTTTTCACTAACATTTTGCATGTTTTTCTGTTGGATTTTCCAACCAGTTCCTATCTCTCCTGCAGAAGTATGATCCAGAGCTCTTTCGAATGGCTTTGCCTTGTCTAAGTGCTATTGCTGGTGCCTTGCCCCCTGATTATTTAGATACAAGAATTAAATCAACTTTGGAAAAGCAGACTTCACTGGATCCAGAAGGAAATTTTGATCCCAAGCCTGTCAATACAGCAAAGTGAGTCATATAAATCATAGCAATTTCCTTTCCTTAAATATTGTTGTTCTATTCCTTATTAACAATTTTTTCTCCTCTATAGGAAAAGTTGGCTAGTCACTGGCTTTTTAATGGTACTAGTACTTTTCAGAAGTAGTGTAGGGATTTTTGCTTCCTCCTGCCAAATACTTCACTGTGATGTATCCTGTTTACTCGATATAAAACATCTTCTTCTCAGCACTGTATGGACATTAAGTACTTCCCTGTTATATGTGCACACTACGTAACAAATTCTATACTTCTTGTCTACTTTATGCCTAGTAATTCAAATGTTTGAGATATGTACACTTGTAATAGGTTTGATGTTATCATTATTTAGACTGTGCTCATGACAAATGGTACAAGATCACCAAAATCTGGTGATTCAGTTGGCCTATTGCCCAATTTTTTATAAAATTCCCAGTTTTGAGTACTGATCTCAATCTGATACAGAAAGGTAAGCAGGTCATGTGTGATGATTTAATAGAGACTTGGCCTTTCTAGTAATCTTGTGCTTTTAAAAATCAGATTTCTAATATGTTTATATTCAAGAACTGAGGTTCACTAGTTGATTCTTGCTATTAAAGACTTGCCTTTGCATCATTATGCAATGTGAAACATCCATGCAAATATTATCCTGTATTAAGAATTGTCAAGAAAAATATCTGTAGGTTATGGTGAAGCAGTGTTTTTTTCTTGTGATTTCAGTGTCTAATAAGTGCAGCTGTTACGTATTTGAAGATTCCCTGTAAATGCCATTATAGCTCTTTGTTTTGCAGCATTTCGCTGAAAGAAAATGGAATGGCAAAGCCGAATGTCTTGCCTTTGTGTGGAAGTGAAGCATTCTGATTAGTTCTATATTATACTGACATTTTTTTCATAAATCAGACTGTAGTGACTTATGATTGAATGACCATACTCTCCTTTGTTTACAGCCTTGTACTTCCTGAAAAGTTGGAGTATATTGTCAGCAAGTATGCTGAACATTCCCATGATAAATGGGCCTTTGATAAGGTAGGAATTATTTTAATACCAGCAACGGTCAGGAAAGGACTAGTTAATAATACCTGGTATGAATATTGTAAGAAAATGGGACAGTTTAACTGATAGGCCCTTGGTCAGAATGTGTTAATGTCTGCATATTTACGGGTATGTGGAAGAAATCTTTTGCTCAAGAAAATGAACTGAAATTTGTCAGTTTTTCAAAGTGGGCAGAATTTATTAGACAAATATTTGAAGGAAATGAAAAGGGGGCACTGGCTTTAGTTTTGTTTGCTTGTTTTTATTAATAAAATTGTGTAGATCTTACCTTTATTTTGCTTGGTAATGATATTTTTTGACTGGGAGGCAGAGAATCAATTTTACTGAAGCAGCTCTGTGATCTAATAGTGTATCTGGAAATTCTAATGTCCTTTTTTTATTTCAGAAAATGCAGCTTTAAGAAGGCTCTTCCTCTAATTTTCCAAGTGCTCTGTCACTGTGTTGTGTTTCAGTTTCACCACTTCAAAATAGCTACGAGACAGTATATACTAAGTGATACATCTTTTTAATGTTTCAGTGAAACATTTAAAAAAGGCCTTTTTAAGGTTACATTTGCAAATATATTTTATTGTTAATAAATATAACTTTCAGAGTTAAATTTGAGCAAAATGAAGTTTTGGGGAGTTGACAATAGTTTTTGATAACTGTGTTGGAAATTTTCTGACATTGAACTAATTAATTCAACCCAAGTAGGAATTTTAAATCTCTTTCATTCAAGGAAAAAAATAGAATTTGGGTTAAGTAACTTATTGTAACTATTAATAAAAAATGAATAACAATTTTATACAACACTTACATAGAAATAGCAATTCTGTTGTTGTGTGGGGCTATGTATGCAAATTTGTAGAGAAAGATATATATATATATACAGAAGGATATAAATATGCACACATTTGTCTCAACCCATAAATTTCAAGTAATATTGTTTGAGGTAAAAGATTCATTAAAGTTACATTCTTTAGTGCTTGAGCTGTTAACGTTTTCTTTTCTGTGTTGCTGACTTTAACCTCACAGAGAATAGACTCTTTACCTTAGCTACTACCGTCTTCATGCTTGAGTCCATTTCAAGGAGACCAGTGTGTATTAGGCTCAGACCTGGTTTCATGAGACCTACTACTCATAGGTGGCATCTAATTTGTCAGGACCACGTTTTATTCCAATGTATCTACAAATGGGTGCACGTTCTTATAACAGAAATTTCTGTGGCACTGAGTAGCTATTGGAATAGCTTAGCAGTTCAATACAACAAAGTAAACTGGATAATTTGCCATTACTCATCTATGTTGTTCTCATCTTATTTCAGTATATTTATTTTGCTTTCAGACTAATAGTGGGTGGAAGTACGGTGTTTCACTTGATGAAAATATGAAGACACACCCATTAATAAGACCTTTCAAGACTTTAACTGAAAAGGTAATAGAGGAAATTATAGCTGCATTAATAGAAATTAGATTGATATGTGTAATTTTTAAAGTCTATTTAAAATACATGCTGTAAGAGACAGAATTATTACAAATAATTCTTATAAGAATTTGTGGAATTCTTGTGGCTGTTAAGAATAGAAACATTTATATGCTTAAGGAGTTGGCTGGATAATCTTACACAGAGTCTTGTATAATTTGCTTCTGTTGGGCCGTCTTCCTCTGCCTGAGCCAATTTGTATTCAGAGTATCTATAGCACAGGATTTTCAGGCCTTTGTGGATGAGGAATGACTGGCAGAAACTCCTGGGTTTTCAGATAAAAGTGTAATTTAACATAGCTGAAGGCAATTTTGTCTTCAAGAAAGATGGCAGAAAAATTTAAAGTATAGAAGATGCTTCAGTAGAAAATGGGAAACATATTTAAACTATTTTGAATAAACTTTCATTTGAATTTCTTGGCTAGACATGAATATCTTCTAGTGGTCAGAACAGTGGACTGATTTGAATTCTGTTACATATTTTTCAGTGAAACCTTGGGTGACTCATAACTCAAATATTTGTCCCTTTTTACCAAACTTTTCCTGTTCAGAAAATGAAAATGATAAAAAACCAAGAGGGGTTCAAAAGGTTTAATTTCCCAAGGTTTGTAAATTGCTTTGAAGTCTTTGGAGAGGAGCTGAGGAATTGTTGGTTGAGTTGTTATTAAAACAGTTCAAAGAGATTTTTCTGAATTGTCTCAGATTAGATATTTTGAACATAGAAATCAGGTCTTTTCATGAAAAGTGTCATGTTAAGTAATTGTCATAAAAATTCTTATTGACGGTATGACCTGAAATACTTTTATTAGGTTGATTTGAAGGTCTTAATATGACATACTCAGAATTTTCTTTGCCACAACTTTTCAGGTTTTCTCTAACACCTTTACTTTTCAAAAGAATGTTAGAATAAAGGCTGTTCCCTAATTTTTTATCGATGACTGCATTTATATGAAGAGGTACATAGATCAGTGACATTCTAAGAGTGGATATAAATATAGAAAGACCAAAAAAGGCCTTGTGCTGATGCATTCAAATGTACATACTTGCCTAACTATTTTCATAGTACTTGTAATGCCATCAATTTTGTATTATTTTGGGCTAGAGGAATTAATGAAAAGGTTTCCAGATACAAACTACATCATTGCTCCAGAGCTCACTTGAATGCTGTTACTGTGTAACAGATATTCCAGAAATAAATACTACTAGGAACAAAATGAACAAAAAAAGTATTTTAAAGTTTTTCTCATGTGTCCTCAGATATAATCGAATTTTGTTTGCCATTGTGGCATGTGACAATTTATAAATAAGGACAGAATATTTTTATTCTGTGTTTGTTACTTGCTAAATACAGAGAAATTTTACATTATTTTCTTCAAAGGAAAAGGAAATTTATCGTTGGCCTGCCAGAGAATCACTGAAAACCATGTTGGCCATGGGATGGAGCCTAGAAAGGACCAAGGAAGGAGGAGAAGCAATAATACATCAGCGCGAAAATGAAAAGCTCCGCAACGTATCTCAGTCTAGCCAGGTAAGGCAGAATTGCTTAAATTTAGAAAGCAAAAGACTTGTTTGTTAATCTACTAAGAAATTATAAAAAACTATGTTAATTTTATACTCTTCTAATGAAAATAAACATTTAATGTTAGAGTTCTGAGATTGGAAGTCATGTCACTATAATAAAAACTGTGAAGCAACACTAAAGAGGGGATTGCAAAAAAGACAACTTTAAAATGATAAGGCTGTCACCTATCCATTTTCTCAGAAGACATGGAGACAGTTTTCATCTACTTATTTAATAATTGCATGCTGAGACTGCTGCGCACTATGTGTCTTGGAGGTGGGCAACTATTTAAAACTATGACATGTGTTGAGGAATTTTTATTGTAGCCCTTGAGGTGAATTAAACATGTATTTGTGCTCAAATATAGTGAGATTTAATGATAAATACCTTGGAGCTCTACTACTTATGGCGGAAGGAGCATACAAAAGATGTGCCAGAAGCTGATCCCTTACATACAGTTGCACCAGCACTGATTCTCTGTGAGCATCAGGCACTTTAAGCATATGTTGGGTTCATTCCCCAGCAGCAGTTTTGCTTACCACAAGTGGCCCCTGAGCACTCTTGTTACAAGACAGCATTTCTTATCTTTTCAGCAAACTTCGCTCCTTACAGGGAGTCCTCCTGTTTCTGGCAATTGTGCTTCCAGCCAGCTGAGCCTTTTCTGCACTGCGCCTTCTTGCCCAAGAAGATACACATAAAGACATGACTGAGTAGGGGATTTCAGCACATATTTAACTTAAATACATGATTGGAATCACTGATATATATGTGATTGGTTACATTTAACATAGGTTAAATAATGCTTAATTTAAGCACTTAAGGTTTGTTGCACTGCAGCTCTCATACTTTAAACATTTAAAGACTTCATAAATATACCACACTCCTCCTTTTTCTTAGTCTGTAAATTGCATGAGACAATAATCTATTTTAACTTTATGTTGTGATGTCTTCTCTTTAGGATATAATTCATTCACACTCTTGCCACACTGTTCTGTCATGTATTGAAGGCGTATCTTGTATGCCTCATGATTGGTTTCCTCTCTTAGGCTGAAAAAGCATGGATCTTAGCAGGTTGCCAGTTGTTTTAAGTAGGGAGATCTAAGTATCTTCAGTAACCTTCTTATTTCTGCAGATGTATTCTGTTAATCATCCTGTGTGTCTTCAGCACATTGCAAATAAAAGGTGAAGAGAGGTTCGATAAGAAAGTTTAAAAGTGGGAATGGTGTTGCTCTAATCAGATCAACAACAGAGATGGTGTATTTCAGTATTTGATTCTTTTATCTGAAATACTTTTACCTGAAAATAATTCCTTTTTCTTTCCTGCAGGGAAATGGATATAACCCAGCACCACTTGATCTCTCTAATGTGATGCTTTCTAGGGAGCTTCAGGTTTGTGTTTGTGTTTTGCATATATTGTGCTGAAAAGAATTAATATATTTGTTCTTTTATAACTAATGACTTGAATTTTGTCAGGTTTTATGAGCCTATTTCATAGAACCGTAAAATCATAGAATAGTTAGGGTTGGAAAGGACCTTAAGATCATCAAGTTCCAACCCTCCTGCCATGGGCAGGGACACCTCACACTAAACCATATCACCCAAGGCCTCGTCCAACCTGGTCTTGAACAATGCCAGGGATGGAGCATTCACAACCTCCCTGGGCAACCCATTCCAGTGCCTCACCACCCTAACAGGAAAGAATTTCCTCCTTATATCCAATCTAAACTTCCCCTGTTTAAGTTTTAACCTGTTACCCCTTGTCCTATCACTACAGTCCCTAATGAAGGGTCCCTCCCCAGCATCCCTGTAGGCCCCCTTCAGATCCTGGAAGGCTGCTATGAGGTCTCCACGCAGCCTTCTCTTCTCCAGGCTGAACAGCCCCAACTTCCTCAGCCTATCTTCAGGTGCTCCAGTCCCCTGATCATCCTCGTGGCCCTCCTCTGGACTTTTTCCCAACTTTCTCAGCCTAGTGTTTGTGATATGCTTTTGTAAAAAGGTGCAAGCCATACTATTTATATATATATATATATATATATATATATATATATATATATAAGAAAGAGATTTCTACTGTTGATCCTATAGGTGCTTTCTGAGTTCATAGAAAAAGTTATCATGTAACTATGGAAGGCGGTGTAAACAGCATGTGATATATATGTACCCTGTGCCTATGCTGACTTCGAAGAACAGACGAATGTAGAAATGAGACTTAACTGTGAAGTTTCTTTACCACAATAGTGTAAAATTACGTAGAATTACAAGTTTTGTCACCTCCTAATTTTGCATCTTGTGTTTTCTGATGGCAACGTAGGGAATGGCTGAGGTAATGGCAGAAAACTACCATAACATATGGGCCAAAAAGAAGAAAATGGAGTTGGAAAGCAAAGGTAAGCCAGAATGCTGTAAACCACACACACACAAAAAGACAAAAAAAAAAAAAAAAAAGACAAAAATGAGAGAGAAGAAACAATCTGAAAGAGGCCAGTGTAAGACAATCAAAATTGAATAGTTCCCTGTTGTTCTTGAAGCAAAATAAATCTTACAGTCAAAAAACTTACAGCTTTTTCAACTTACTAAAGGTGGAGGTAGTCATCCTTTATTGGTACCTTATGACACATTGACAGCTAAGGAGAAATCGCGAGACCGTGAAAAGGCACAAGAGCTGTTTAAATTCCTTCAAGTCAATGGTATAATCATATCTCGGTAAGTTGCACATTTTTTTTGAGATACTTGCTTACATTCTGTGCAGGAACCATGATGATTGTCCTTATCTTGCTGCACTCTGTTAGTAACATAATTACCGTTTGACATATCTTATGTAAATCAGAATCCTTGTTATTTTTATGTTTAGAAAGACCTTTCTGAAACAGTGTAGACAGGTAATATTTTTAATAAGTATGTGATCACAGTGGATACAAAATGCAACAGTAGTTTAATTAAACAAGCAGGTGACTCAAAACTTCTAAATTACCAGCCAGCAGTGTCAGTAAGTGTAGTGGGAAAATAAATCTGAGGTCTGATACTGAAACACATCTATGTGCTTTTTAATCCAGTTTTTAAGAAAAATGTTGGTTTGAATTCTGTGGAGCAGTCAAAGTGGCTGTTTTGTGGGCATTTCATACTTCTGCTCAAGCAGGAGTGCAGACTTTTAAATTGAATTGCTGTGTCCAGAAGTCAGCTCTCCTGCAGGCACATACACTGTCAATGAAATTAAAATAACTCATTATACTGTATTTTTTGCTTTATATGATGGAATTGTAAGTTAATATACTGTAATTGTTATCCTTTTTTTGTATGTGAAACACCTGAGGACTTAGGAAACTGCAGTTTTGCTGGCATCTTTGTAAAATAAACTCTATTCATGAACAATTTTTTTCTGTATGTGCAGTCAGATGATTTCATTTATTTCTGTTTTTCAAGTCTGTGTCTGTAGTGAAAGTATACACTCAGAAATTTATACTAATTGATTATTAGGATCTTCAAAAGGTAACTTTGTTGGCTTCAGCAATTAATAACATTTTTAAAGATATTAGAAGACAGCTTTAAATATACATTTCTGCTTTACTAGAAGAAAATTTCCCTCCTGCCACATATGTAGGCTCTCAGCCTGAAGCTGAAATGTAGGTATGCCAGCAGACATTTTTATATCCTCTATAATTGCTTTAGAGCCATTGAATAGGAAAAGCAGGTTTAGTTCCTGTAAATAGTAACAGGACAAGGGGTAACGGGTTAAAACTTAAACAGGGGAAGTTCAGGTTGGATATAAGAAGGAAATTCTTTCCTGTTAGGGTGGTGAGGCACTGGAATAGGTTGCCCAGGGAGGTTGTGAATGCTCCAGCCCTGGCAGTGTTCAAGGCCAGGTTGGACGAGGCCTTGGGTGATATGATTTAGCGTAGGGTGTCCCTGCCCATGGCAGGGGGTTGGAACTAGATGATCTTAAGGTCCTTTCCAACCGTAACTATTCTATGATTCTATGAAATGGGTGATCCTTTGAAACACCAATGGAATTGCTCAAATACAAGTTTTAGTATCTCTTTGTGGCTGTATCTGTTCAGGTTAAGAAGACAGTGTTTCCAGTGTTAACTAATTGAAAAAGCCTGCTCAAACTCCATATGGGGTAGGGGCTGAGAGTTTTCAGCAATTGTCTATAGAAGGGTGAATCACAATTATCATCTTCTCAGTGTTTTCTTAAGATGACTATGTGCATATTTAAATATATGCAAATTTTCTTTTTGAAGTACTGATAGCAATTATCACATATCTAGAATGTCAGTCTCAAAAATGTTGGTCTAATCCTTAAAACATGGAAATTCTTTTTAACTGGAAACATATAGGCGGCATAGTGTGTGTACGTTACATATACCATCTGCCTCTGTTTTGATTTTTGCTCCTCTCTGTTTGTCAGGAACACTTTTGAACTACTTTTAGGTGCTTATGAGATACAGAGAAATCTCTCAGGCCTTAATCAAGTATAAGTTAGAAAAAACATGGTATTCTGTTAAGCATCCTTATTTTAAATCTCTAAATGTCTTTTGATACCAGCTTTGTTATTTAATAGAGCTACCAATGTCTCTCAATTTTCAGGAAAGTACATGGAATCTCTCAGCTAGCATGATTTATAAACAAAAAAAGATAATATTTTCACTGATCTCACTGAAAATACACATAAATACTTAGATAAATTATCCACTTCAAAAGTGAGGTAGGAGGAGATGCCTGCCAGCCATATATACATGTTAATACCCTTGATTCTCCCTAATTTACTCCTATACCAATGCTAAGGAATCTCAGGACAAATGATCATTTCCTCCAACAAACATTCAAACATTCTCTATTCAAATTAACAAGTTGTTACAAGGGAAATTCCAGTTAGATATATGAAAGTATTTTGCCTTTATTTTTTGCACAATGAGGGTGGTCAAACATTACAGTAGGGTCTCCAGCAAATATTATGAGATTTCGGTGCTTGAAGATACTCTATACATTATTCGACAAGGTTCTGAACAACCTGATCTAACTTTGGATTCAGCTTTTACTGGAGATGAGAGTTGGATCAGATGACTTTCAGAGGTTCCTTCCAAGCTAATTTTTTCTGTGATCCTAAAGAATTTTAGAATTTCAGTGAGGTAGGTTTTATTTGTAGCTGAAGTAAAATCTATTATTTTAAATCTAGGCACAGCCAACCATACATGTTTTTATTCCTGTTTAATATATTTGAATGTACTAGTCATGATTTAGGTCATTAATTTATCTCAAAGAATACATAATACATGCATCTTCCTAAAGTATCACATACCATTGAAATTTTTCAATTACTTTGAATAGTATAGTAGTTTTTTATTTACATTTAGGTTTTCATTTAGTTGTTTAAGTCATTTTGACTTCATAAAATTCAAGGCCAAAAATGTGAATAATGAAATGAAGTGTAGTACTTAAACTGATTGTGTAAAGATGCAGTTGCTGACTTCCTAAACATTTTGCACTTTGATCTGCGAGCAGTAGAAATTGAGTGGCCAGTGCATTGCTTTGTCGGATTAAAATGATGGCTTCATTTGTGCAATAAGGTAGCTCTCTGAAGTCTCTATTCAAAACCACACACGTTTTGGAAATTTTAATCCAAAACTATCATTCCGCTTAGAGAAACATGAACTTATTTTAACATTTCTGGCTATGTAGATGACAACTTAGAGCTGCTGTGGAAGGTCATTTTCTTCTTCTTTTGAAAATCTGACATCAAAAATAATAAGGAATGAAATGTTTCATCGTCAATGCTACTTATCTTAATGTTTTCTAAAACAGGGGTCTGAATGACATGGAGTTGGATGCTTCATCCATGGAAAAGAGGTTTGCCTTTAAGTTCCTGAAGAAAATTTTAAAGTATGTTGATTCTGCTCAAGAGTTTATTGCACATTTGGGTAAGCTGCAGATTTTAATTTGAAAAATATTAAAACTGTTGATAGCTAAATATCTGGATATCGGTATGTTTAAAATTCTAGCAACCACTTATTCTTTCATTTAAGAAACTTAAATGATGTCTTTTGATTTGAATTCTTGGGCATCTTTAACTAGCTAAACTGTTTCTGCTGTTTTATTTGTATTATAGCAAAAATAAGATTACAAGGATATATAAAAGAGCTATTATTTATTTTTAGACAACTTCTTATTTGTGTCTGCCTTGATTATATCCTTGCAGAAGCCATTGTAACCAGTGGAAAAACTGAAAAATCTCCACATGACCAAGAAATAAAATTCTTTGCCAAAGTGAGTGATTTAGTATTTCAAGTAATGTACATATACATTCCATTATACAGAACATGGAAATTTTTAACGTTAGACTGGTTTTCAGGTAATAGAAATATATCTATCCCATTTTTTTCATGGTAAGTAATACATTAAATGTTATCAAATATTTCAAAATACTGTCAAAACTATTTCAATGCATTTGGTAGATCCAAATATTTCAAAATATCTGATTCAACACGAGAAGGAACATAGAAATTAAAAGGCAGCTTATTTATTATATGAAATTAAATACTCTCACTGAAAATATAAATTATTTCTGAAAATTTTTGCCCCGGTATATCACTGAAGTGCATAGTATCATTTAATTAACAGGAAGAACTATTTCTATGCATAGCGTTGTTATACACATTTGTGTACCTAGTAAGAAAATGTTGTCAATAATCAGATTTGAAGTAAGGAACGCTTAGAATTTAATTTAGGCACTTAAAAAGAAAAAAGCCCTCTCCCTTTATATCTGTACTGGAGGTTTATGTAAATAGTGGAGAGGAAGGGTCCTCTTAGTTCAGTGTTACTTATCTTTATTGAATGTGAGAAGATAAGCCTGCAGTATAGGATCCAAAATAGATTTGCGTAACTTTATTATTTATATCAATTTTAAGTAAAATTGTAAGCCTTAAGAGTTTAATTTTTATTATTTTGTGTCTGAAATGAGAAAACACAGCTGCTACAGAGCTTGAAAATTCTTTGAATAAACTCACCAATCAGAGCATTGTTGCAACATTTACCATTTTGCTCTGTGAAAAATACATTTTGTATCTGTATTTCTTAGGTTCTTTTACCATTAGTTGATCAGTACTTTACAAATCACTGCCTCTACTTCCTGTCTTCTCCAACAAAAACACTCAGTAGCAGTGGATATGCATCAAATAAGGAAAAGGAAATGGTAGCAAGGTAAGTAGAAAATTAAGATGTATACAGGAGGGTTCTATATTGATAATTAAACAACTCTTAGATTAAAAGTAATAATAGTTCAAAAGCTCAGTGTCCTCAGATAGAATGTAAATAAATTTATTCTCTATCAGAATGGCAGTAAGTGAATGGAATTCCTTATTTTAGTATTCTAATTAAAGAAGTAAGTATATGTAATAATACTAACAGTATCTAATTGTCGATAACATCAAAAACAATGAATAGTTCTGTGAGCAACGGAACTAATAAAACTTAGTTTCTGATTGGTTTATGTGTCATTGTTGATGGCACTTTCTGGTTGAAGCTTATCCCACAGCTGAGTTATTTAAATAGATTCGCATTTAAATTTTCAGATATCAAAAAATGTGAAAATACCATGATGCAGCTTTTTAGGTGTCATTATGGATTCTCCCTTCTCTACAAAATTACTTATGCCCCCAAAGAAAAATTGCTGGAATTTAATAACTTAGATGTCTGTACTGTTTTATATTTGACTCAAAGTCAACCATTTGACTCGAAGTTATTCTAGAAAACTCAATTAAAAAGAGACAGTTGCCTTTTAATTTATAATGTGTTGCCTTTACAAAAATACGGTTTTCATTTTTCTGCAATTAACATTTAAAAATCAGTATTTAATTTATTTTTAGCGATGACTGTCATCTAATATTTTTGTTGCCAATTTTTTATTCCATTTAGGGGTATGCCACCAGTTATTTTGTTTGGGAAATTTTGTATCATAATCTCTCAAACTGTATTTTATGCTCATGCTTTCTTACATTAGCTGTCAGATTCTTAAATTTATTTTGCTTTCCTTCACTAAGTTGAACAGAGTTTACTTTTCCAGTGGAAGACTCGATACAAAATTTGAAAGTAAAGATAACTTACTTGTTGTTACATAACATCAGACCTAGCACTGAACATCCTAGATTCTGTTCTTCATTTTATCTTCCAGTGTCTCTTTGCATTCCTCTAAATTATTATTACCCTTTTGTTTCCATCTTCTAGATGTGCGGTAGTCATTATAAAGCAGTTGCCCGTAAGAGTGAGTGGATATAGTGTCCCTAAAATTCTGCTTTAATGAGCTTTCAGATATATTATATACAAATATACAAGATAGTCCTCCAGTACTTGCAGAAGCCAGCTCAGGTTCAGGAGGATTGAAGCTTTGTTTCATTTAATTTCTTTTCATTTGAATTCAATTTCATACTCTCTTTCTGAATACTCTATTGCTTCACTGAAGTCAGTCAGGTCAGCTTAATAAAGCTAGAAAGATGCTCAGTGGTGTTGCACAAAACACCTTCACAAAAGCTCATACATGAAGGAAGTTAGACCTCTAGTCTGCATATCTGCTATTATAAATTCAGAAATATAATTCTTTTTCCATTTGTCACTGAGCAAAGTGACAGTTATTTTCATCTTATAGGAAGTATAATATTTTCTTACTATTGTGAAGATAACAATGACAATCTCTTGTTAGTAGGACACCATAGCAATTCCTAAGGTATATTTTCTTCATTTTTTTGTTACATCCTAATTCCATTTGTAATGTATAGCACAGATAATAAAAAAGTATGCCTAGCTGTCTTTACTTTTTAGAAGTTGAAGTAGTCAGAGTTGGTGATTTTTGCTTTCTCTTAATTATCCTATTATTTTGACAAATAGGTTATATATGCAGGTTTCTGACATACTTGCCAGAAGCTCTTCTCATTTGTTTACCTTTCAGGATTAATCTTATCATCAGCAGTGGCTAAACACGGATTTATTTATTTACAAAGGATATCTTCACAAATTGCTTTAAATAGTGTGTTATCATCATGCATGATTCAGGATGTGCATATTCAGGAATTATGTCGTGTTCTCTTTCATATCCCTACTACTCTTTACCTCACATTCTAAATAAATCTTTATCTTTGTCTTGTCTTGTATTGCTCTTTCTGTTCTTTTCTACTTTAGCCTGTTCTGCAAACTAGCTGCTCTTGTTAGACATAGGATCTCACTTTTTGGTAAGTTGCTAAGAAAGATCTTTATGATAACGTTAAAAACATAAAGAATGCATAACCGGTGCTTCTATCTTAGCTCAACCTTTTCACAAGCTATAGGAAAAAAATCTATAAAATGATGCATAAACTTCCAGTACAATTAGTGATTTCATTGAATGTGCCTCTGAAGCTAACAAATAACAGAATATGTAAAGTGTTGGAGAAGGGACAAATAGCAGCTTCTAGAATTTTCAGACTCCTTTTAAAAACTCTCATGCCTTTGCATTTACTTTTAGATTTCAAAAGCCATTTTACATTGTTTCAATTTCTGTCATCCAACTGTTGAATCCAATAGATTAATTTCTTAATATGCTCGGGGGGTGTAGGGAAAAATAACATACCTTTTTTTCAAAGGTAAAGGTAAGAAAATTAAAAAAGAAATGTGGATAATACAAGACAGAAAGTTCAGAATGTTGCAGCATCAAGTAATGAAAATTACTTAAGTATGAATTACTTAAGTACTTAAGTAATTACTTAAGTACTTAAGTAATGAAAATTACATAAGTACTTGGTGCCATAAGTAGCCAGTGGTTATTCTTTTAAGCTGCTATATGGAAACAGACTTAAGAAATTGAAAGTTAGTTCTAGAACGAGACCTAACTCTCCCTCCAGTGACTTAAGGTGGTAGACTTATGTCTTGTTTAACCTCTGCATCTCCAATAATGACATTTTGGATTGTTAGATTATCCTACATTTTCTATACTGTCGTGCTCTCATATTATCTCTTTCTAACCAGGGAGTGATTCTGCTACAATGGTGAACTGCCTGCACATATTAGCTCAGTCTCTTGACACACGGTAAGTTTGCAACATTTGTACCAGCTACAAAGTACATAGATATCCCCAAGTTTTTCAGGAGCAGTTTGTCACTGTTTCCAAGGGCATTTGAAGACTTTATTGGGAGATATAAATGACACAAACTTTGTAACTGCAAGTATTGATACCTGTAGAGTACGTTGAGACAGTTTAGTACATAACTGAAAAATTTGGCTTTAGAAGTATGAAGAATGTCTTGATACTTGTGTTTACCATTGAAATACTTGAGTATGTTAAAACACAGCCTGGAATAGTTTTCTAACATGAACTGTTTTCTGGCCTAGTTGTGTTATACAGCAGCCTGGCAGTGAGCTCATTGCGAATAATAGCACTGGAAAGCTTCATTAAGGGCTTGGAGAAGAGTGCAAAAATATTAAAGAATGGGACTGTGATGGTGGTATTGCAGTAGCATTTTCTAGATTTAGTGTGCTTTGAAGATGCATCTAAGCATGCATCCTGACTTGCATATCTAATTGCTGTAGCTTCCATAAAAATTTAGGAATTAAGAGTTACTTTTCTTGAGCATATTGTACAGAGGAACTTTCTCACCACCTATGATGTCTGCTGAGAAGGCATTGTCTTACTGGAAAGCAGATAACAAAAACTGGAAAGCCAAGACTGAGAAGCAAGCTCGCTCTTATTAATTTGTATGAAATGCTTCAAGCTAATTGCTGCTTATACTACTATGTAGATGTAAGTGTCCTTGCAGTTCATAATGTAAAGTTCATTGATATTGTGTATGTTTTCAAAGATTGATAGAATGTAACATGTGCATACATATCTATAAAACTACTAAAGATCAATGCAGAGTTAATATTTTTCATTCATTATTTTTCAGAACTGTTATGAAATCAGGATCTGAGCTTGTTAAAGCTGGATTGCGTGCCTTTTTTGAAAATGCAGCTGAAGACCTGGAAAAAACTTCAGAAAATCTTAAGCTTGGAAAATTTACACATTCACGAACACAAATCAAGGGTGTTTCACAGAATATCAATTATACTACAGTAGCATTGTTACCCATCTTGACATCAATTTTTGAACATATTGCACAATATCAGTTTGGAATCGATTTACTTTGTAAGTTTTTTATTTCATTTTTGAAATTTATTCTGTTATAATACAAATGCTTTTTAGTAATGTTTGCATGAATTCAAAGGATGAAATTCTGTTTTCACTAACATGCATATTTCCAGAATTAAATCATATATTAGCTGCATAGTACATAATTTCTATTTCATGTTTAAAAATACTTAGTACGTTTCAAGTTACTTATGTACAATATTTCTGCAAGCATTGAGAGAAAGAAATTAAAGTTTCCTCTGAATTGCTCTCTTACCAGCTGTGTGGGTGAGAATAGTTTCCTATAGAAAATTAAATTATCCTTATTTTTGTTGCATATTTTTATGTCATTAGATTGAAGGAGACAACTCACTATTAATTTATTGTGTTTTTTTTCTTACACTTGAAAACCACTGTAGATATTCTAATTTAAATTTTCCTTATTTTTAACATCATTCAGTTTAAAATGACTGAAATGCTTCAAGATTCAGCAATATGCTGTTCCAGCATTTTGTATAAATTTGTATGATCAGATTTTCAAAAAGCAAAAGATAATTGAGAAAATGATAGCCCACTTTCTTTTAAAATGTGGGGAGCCTTTAGATCATGTTTGTGGAAGTTAAACATACAGACTGATGTCATTTAGATTAAAACTGTACTCTGCAAGTGTGATAATCTGCAATATCTAATTAGCAAGTATTTGCTGGCCTCTTGAAATGTCTGCTCTGTTAGTTTTTGGCATGAATGTAGATGACAGATAGTGTATTTAAGATAAATAACAATAGAATGTTCAGTCATACATACACTAGAAGTTTTAGACACTGTTTTTCAGATTATGTAAAACATTTTTTATATTTAGAAAGTAGTCTTTATTTGAATAAATATTAATAATCTACCTCTTGTTTTCCTCTAGTGGGTGATGTACAAGTTTCATGTTACAGAATTCTTTGTAGCCTATATTCCCTTGGGACTGGGAAAAACATCTATGTTGAAAGGTATTGAATGAAAAACAGCATGTAAAATCTTTTCATTAGGAGTGTGTTGTTTAGGTAATAAAGCAATTCAAATGAAAGGTGAATCTGAAACAGTGTGAGCATGTTTAAAATATACTTGAGCTGGAATGTAGTTGCCTATACCTTAGAATTCAATTCTACTCCAGAAAAAAAAACAAACAACCAAGCAGAAAACAGCCCAAACTAAATAAAAGCAAACAATTCATCCTGCATATGGTAGCATATCTGCAGGGAGTTTGTTTCTCCCATAAGGAAAGCTAACTTTTTGCCAGCAAGCTTCTCAAATTTTGGCTATCACATACTGCTGAGGTAAGCAGGCTGAGTACTAAGTAGGCTGTGTCTGTCTCACACCCAAGGTTACACAGATTTCTTAAAATAGTTGTCCCAAGCAGCAAAATCTTGAGTATATTTAGAGCATTCTAAGAGATTTTAAGTCTATAAAGGAAAATGCCAGTTACTTGGAATTTAAAAAGAGTAGCGTCTACAATTCCTTTAAGCATCTAGTTGCATCACCTTTTCCTACTGCAGTTGTCTTTTTAGAAGGGAAGAATGATCAGGTCAGATATAACCAAGGAAATGAATTAGTTGCCAAAGGCTGTGTGAGAAGTTACCAACTGTGAATTTCAGTTAGTTTGGTTTTCACTAGTCTCATTCAGGCTGTTAAACTGTAGGTAGACATTAGTGTCTAGGTGGGTTGGTAGGATGTCAAACACACTGTTCAGTTTTTCAGCAAAACTTAAAAGTAAATGATTGACCTGACTTGAGCAGTTATTCAAGTTAAATAGTGCCCAGATTTAGATTCAAAGTGCATTTTTCTTTTTCTCTCCTACTGAATTTTGGCAGGGATATTCAGAAATTTTACCTTTCATTGCAGGATGGTCATAGTTCATTATTCATAGGTGAATATCAATTTTCATGGCTGAAATAGTTCAGATGATTCTACAAGCCCCCTGACTGCTGGGGCTCAGGACTAATACAAAGCTGGATTGCTACGGCTGCCTTGTTGTGACAAACTTCTGTTGTGCAAGGGTTTTCTCCATTGTACAAGGACTGCTTAGCTTGTTTAGGATATTGGATATATTTCTGCTTTCTCTGTGAATCTTTCTTCTATAAATGTCTCTGTGGTTCATAAATGGTAAGAACCGGATGTAAAATACAGTAGTCCTTGACCTCTTTGAGGCCTAATGCTCCACTGGCAAGTGTGGTATTATTGCTGTAGTCATTCTGACTATGAATTCTATACCTGGGTACCCATTTCTTTTCTTGCACTGCATCAGGAATTTAGATTATAAAGTTGAAAATTCCCTTTTCATATCCAGTACCCAAAAGTTTTATGTCCTTTTATGGCATCTTATTCTTTTCCTAGCTGGTTTATAGAAGCATATTTCTAATGGATTTTTAGAACGACTGATGAAATATCTGTATCACTATTAAGAGATACAAACTTCTGTGCAAGTTAGGAAATCGTAGCACTTTAAAAAAAAGTATGTAGTTAAATATGGCATTAACTGCTGTATTTAATCATACATACATATCCAGATTGTTCAGTTCAAGACTTCGATTTGACCTGTTTGAGGCTTCTCAAAATGAAGACTGCGAAAGATGCAAGAAAGTCTGTTGTAACAATGGTGTAATAGTAAGTGCTTCTTCATGATTGTCATCAGTTGGTGGTCTTTTATCTTGGTTGGTTTCTCAAAGACTAGATTGATTTCATTATATTTCAAGTGTTTTTCACTTCCTCCAAGACTTGCATTTCAGTCTCTGACAGTTTTTCCTCATTCTTTGGAGCAAATGTTTCCAGTTAGTTGTCTTCCTAAAATATTTTGTCTGAAGGGTTAATTTCGCTTTCTTTAAGTATGTTTTACTCTAAGTCTATTGAACCACTCAGTTTCCTAAGTGATTTATTTTACATTCATTGCTTTTTATGTCAGTGACTCTGAAATTATTTTTATCTTTTCTAGTTTCTGTCCTGCAAAATTATAGGCTTTTCCTTGATTTCTCATATTTAGGAAATCCATATGACATAAAGTAGCTGTGTACTTAAAGAGTAATATTCTTAGCCTTGTTGTGTAATTGTTCACCTTCTTTTGGCTTCTTGGAATCTTCTTTTCATATGGAAAGATGGGTATGCATTATGACATTGTCATGCATGTGATTAATAGCCTTAGTGCATTTGATGTTAGTCTTTTCAAATTACTTTTTAATATGTGCTTGTGTACATATATATTTATATGCACACACACACCCAGGTTTTTTCCTTGATCCAAAAGAAGGCAAAGATGTAATAATGTTTCCTTTTTAGGAAAATTTATGAAATCTCCTATATATATAAAACACTGTAGCTTTCCACCCAATTTAAATTGGAAGAGAACTTTGCTGTGCTTTTAAATTTAGTAGGAATTCTAAAATTATCAAAAATTTGATTTTTAATGAAATGTTCTGTGGTTGCTATCTATGATACTAATGTATCATGTATTCTGTTGCAAAATGTACACTATATCGATGGTCAGAATATAAGGCAAATGGCACAGATTATAGGTGGAGAACATAGTTTCTTTTTGATTTTGCGGTAATTGATTTCTGCATTTTCCATTTCTTTGATGGCAGTAAAACAATAGTAAACTGTAGTAATTCTGTACAGAGATTGAATAGGCATTCACACTTGAAGCAGTGTAATGTGAATCATGTTACATTAAATACCCAAGTGAACAGAAAACCTTTTTTATAATGTTTTTAATTCTGTGAGGCCGTTGCTTTTGCCAATTTCTTTTGTTTCTCCTAGAACAAAAGAAGTTGGAGGGTAGAAAGTTGCAAAACTTTTCACATCCCAGCATGGTTATGAGGTAAACATTGACATAGGCAGTTAAAGATGAGGTACTAGATGGATCACAGTTTTTGACTTTAGGTCATAAAATGAGGCAGGCTTTGTTGACACAAATGAATCTTAAAAAATATTGTAGTTAGCCCTGAAAGCTGAATGATTATAGAATCATAGAATAGTTTGGGTTGGAAAGGACTTTTAAATGTTTAACTCCTCTCAATGAACAGGAACATCTTCAACTTGATCAGGCTACTCAGAGCCCTGTCCAACCTGACCTTGAATGTTTCCAGGGATGAGGCATCTACCACCTCTCTGGGCAACCTGTTCTACTGTTTCACCGCCCTCATTGTAAAAAAAAAATTCTTCCTTATATTTAGTTGAAATCCACCCTCTTTCAGTTTAAAACCATTACCACTTGTCCTATTGAAGCAGGCCCTCCTGAAAAGTCTGTCCTCATATTTCTTATAGTTCCTCTAAGTACAGAAAGGCGACAATGTCTTCCTGGAGTCTTCTCCAGGCTGAACAATCCCAACTCTATCAGCCCTTCTCCATAGGAGATGTGTTCCATCCCACTGATCTTTTCTGTGTTCCCTCCTTTGGACCTACTCCAACAGGTCCATGTCCATTCCAAAAAAATGCCATGAAGCTTCAGAGGATATAAGGTTGTACTATCTTTATCCAATCTGTATGTCAAGCATAACAAAATCTGGGAGGCATCTTGTATAAACAGTGCTTCAGAAATTCAGAACTTCAGAAGAGTACCTTAGCCAGTGTGGGTCTAGTCTTATGCTGAAAGGGACTGTTTCAGAATCTCTTGCACCTTCATCTGTACATTTCCACCTCTTTTTGTTTATTTTTTTTTTTCTGGTATGTAGTATGTATGCAGGCAGATGATGAGCAAGTTTTGTTGCTGTCAGTTTGGCTTGGTTAGTTTTTATGGTGAGGTTTATTTTTGAATGGATCATCTCCTTCATCCAGCTTATCAAGATGCTGAGTCCTATTGCTAGTACAGAACAGACAAATAGGAACTTGCAAAGGTTTTTTTGGGGGAATGCTGTATTGCCTCTATCAGAGCGTGCCACACAGAAACCCAGAAAGTCATAAAATCAGTCTTCAATGAGTGGCAGTAGTGTTTCTTGTCATTTAACTATGCAAATGGTAAATGTGTGAAGCAAAAGAAATGTGTATTTATATATGTATGTATACATATGTATCGAAAAGTAGTAAAATCTTGAAAAAGGGTATGACTGCCAAAACAAATTCTGTTCATTTGCTCCTTGTTCAAGCAAACTGCAGCTATAATAATATGCAGTTACTAATCTATTTTTTGTGCATATTCTAGATGTGTTTTGTGTTGTTGCACTATGAAGCAGTTTACCTTTTAACATAGAATTTTTGATACAGGCTGATTTGTTTTAAAACTCTGTTTCTTATATCAACATAATTTCCAGAAATTTTGTCATGTGAAAAATAAAATTTTTCAAAATTGTCAAATAGTTAAAAACATAAACTACATCAGATTAAATATTGGTGCTTTATAATGCATGCTAGACATTGAAAGCCTGTGAAAGACTTTTCCTCTCAGGTAAATTTTGATGTCTCATACAGGCAGCGTCCTGCACTTGGTGAGTGCTTAGCATCTCTTGCAGCAGCCATTCCAGTAGCATTCCTTGAACCTTCTCTCAACCATTACAACCCATTGTCTGTCTTCAACACAAAAAGTGCAAGAGAAAGAGCAAGTAAGTACTGTTCCTCATGAAAAAATGAAACAAAACAAAAACACACACCTGTTTGCTCCTCTCCAACTAATAGTAATAGAAATTGTAATAATGTAAAGGACCTGAATGTATGCCTCAGTAGAGGACTCCTACTATTACTCTTTCATTACTTGTCATTTTAGCCTTGCTGTGCTTTATTGAGACTGTTAACATTTTTGTCTTTCTCCTAGCATATTTGGATTATTTGGATGTATTTCTGAATGTGATGTTTGAATTCTTTTCTGAAGCTGCATACTGTAAAACTTGAAGCTTAGTTGAAGATCATATCTACATTACAAAACTTCATAGCAGATTGTATGCTTATGTTCTTACTAGCAACATGCAAGAGGTGCAATATCTTATTTGTGTGAACAGGGCAATTATCTATGTATTTTGTTGTCTTACCAGTACTCCACTGCATTTTGGTATAGGGAACTCCTGACAGAATATGACTGATTCCATGAAACCTTAATCAAAGGAACATGAGTCTTTTACATAGATTTTCTTCATTTGTTTCTCTCCCCCCTTACTCTTGATGGACTCAAAAGTATTTCAGTATTTTCCTCATTGATCCACTGTAGGAGTCATTAGGTGCCAAAATCATTGTTCCTTTGTGGGGAAGGAGGGTGGAAGTAGGTAGATCAATTCTATATGCTTCCTAATTTTTTTATATAAAAGCAGTTAATGAAAAGCTTGTGCTAGCCCTTTGTTCCTTTCAGCTTTACCTTATAGAAGCAGCACTAGTGGAAGAAGAATTTTACTAGAGTGACTGGCATTAGATTATGATGGGTTGTTAATTGCTGAGTAAGCACTAAGCACCCTTCAATTTCTAATACAAGTATCTGGGAAACTGAATTCTTTCCTATCATTTTTGTTGGGAGATAGATGTGAAGAGTTTTTAATTAGATACATTTTCATTTTAATCTCGCCTATGATTTTGAGCTGCCTTTTTTTATTTTCCCTGAAGTGGATTTAATCTTTTGCAAATTGACATGAAAGTTTTGAAAGGTTATAAAAACAATGGCCTGAGTTTACCCAATATAAGCTCTCAGTTCTGCACTTTCACATAGCTGGGCTTCCCACCATATAATTGCAGGACACCCTATGGTAAAGCCATATCTTTGTGGCATTGATTGCCTACATCAGTGCTATATGCACATTATCAGAAAGGCATCATTTATGAGATAAGATCTTCATGTATGCTCCAAAGTTTTAATACATCTGCCCAAGATGGTGAAAGAAAAAAACCTGAGTGACAATGACATTTGTATTTAGGGTTTAAACATAGATGAACATATATGTTCCCTTTTATTTTGTTAATTAATATTTTTCTTTTATACCCTTACTTGCAGTTTTAGGTATGCCTGATACAGTGGAAGACATGTGTCCAGAGATCCCCCAGTTGGATGGACTAATAAAGGAAATTAATGATTTAGCAGAGTCTGGAGCAAGGTACACTGAAATGCCTCATGTAATTGAGGTTATCTTACCCATGCTATGCAACTATTTATCCTACTGGTGGGAAAGAGGGCCAGAGAGTGTTCCTCAAAGCACTGGGCCTTGCTGTACAATGATAACATCTGAGCATCTGAGCATCGTCCTTGGAAACATTCTGAAAATCATTAACAACAATCTGGGAATAGATGAAGCATCTTGGATGAAAAGAATTGCAGGTACTCTAAATATTTGTAAAGAGTAATGGTACCTAATCACATTTCTTTGCTTTGCTACACTTTACCGTATTACTCAGTGCTATAGTAATAATAAATTGTAATTGAAAACAACAAGAAAGAAAGATAAAGAATAGATAAATAAGAGAAAGAAATCTTAATTTTTAAAAGTTTTTTTTTTTGTTATTTTTATGCATGCATTGTAGTATCACTATAAGCAGAGTGCTTTCTATACACCATAATAGATTCTGAAAATCTTGCCTTCTCTATGCACTGTATAAGAGCCTTTGCATTTAATTTGGAGTTGGATCAATGGATCAAAATCCAATTATTTTCAAGACACCCAAGAACTGACTATTGTAGTAGGGGGTATAAATCACATGAATTCTATTCATGAAGTATAAGGTCAAAAGGGAAAGAAAAAGTGTGAGGTGAAATAATCACAGAAGTAATCCAAGTTCAGAATTAGTTGCTTTGCCTGAGTAACTTCCAGCTATTAAATGAGCAGAAGGATTTCACAAAATGTCCTGTAACATTTAAAAGCTAGCTATCTGAAGAGATATACTGTATCCAGATTTTATCATTTGTCTTAAAAAGTGTAAAAGTATAATATATAATAAGGTGGTTCAAGAAAATCTATGTAGAAGTAATAATTTCCTGTGAAACTGTAATTGCCATTGGCACTGGGTTTTCAGTATTATTTTACATACTAAGAGTTCTTTAATAATAATAATGATTCCATTAAAATTTAGTAAGAGGTCTGCTGCTTAACTGTAGAGACCACTGCTTGTAGTTTTGTAGTGGCTGCTTATCTATGTAAGGCGATAATGTACTAGTGAGGTTCTTACAAGGAATTTTGGCTTAAGTGATCTGCATTTTATCACAAATGCTTGTAGAAAATAGATCTATGACCTTGGATTAGTCATTAATTCTATTCACTTTAGCTTGCCCAAGGTAAAACAGATACAGGAATTCTTGCAGAACACCATCTTCTGACTATTTTCTATGCATTTTAGCTTGCCCAAGGCAAAACAGATACAGGAATTCTTCCAGAACACCATCTTCTGACTATTTTCTGACACGGTATACAAAAAAAACACATTCAAAAAACCCCAAACAAACAAAAAATTTCAGTATTTTTGTGAGGACTTTGTGTCTCAATCCCTGCATTGTGTATGTTCTAAGTTAGAGATGTGTGACTTGCCAAAACCATGGTAGTTTATTTGACTTAAAACTGAAATACTTACAATCTGAGGTCTCAGTAACTAGCTTTTAATCTCTTAATATACACAAAAGCTATATTTGTAGTTTTATTAATAATTTTATGATAGTCCAAAAATATGTGAAGTGTTATGACCTTTATGTTTTCTAGAACTCCAGAGTTCATATTAACATCAATTGCACATTAATCATAAGATTGTCTATATTTGTCTATGTATAGTTTATGCTCAACCCATCATCAGCAAAGCTAGGCCTGATCTGCTGAAAACTCACTTTATTCCAACACTGGAGAAATTGAAGAAGAAAGCTATAAAGATTGTGATGGAAGAGGAGCAACTGAGAGCAGATAGTAAAACTGACACCCAAGAAGCTGAGCTCCTCATTCTTGATGAGTTTGCTGTTCTTTGTAGAGATCTTTACGCCTTCTATCCAATGTTGATACGTTATGTAGACAACAACAGGTAAATAAAAAACAATAATTAAATTCATATTTGTTAGTTAATGTACTGGACTCCATGATCAGATAATCAGAAATCTATTTAATGTTATGCTGAGAATCAGATCCTGAGTATTTTAAGATTCTTAATTTATGGAATGATGTACCTTGAATACACAACCTCTTCTCAGATGCATTAGGCTTATTTAGTTGTATTGTAACTACACTATTATTAAGAATGCTTATCCTGACTAGACTTGCTATATATGCTACTGCAGTTCAGTGGCATTACAATGAATATGCCTTTCACAAACTAAAAGATAGCTAAAACCCTTAACTATTAATGAAAGGGTGTAAAACCATTTTGCCTTACTGAACCATTCTATTTGTAGATAATACGACAAATATATTAGTCCTTTCTGTTGTTTTTTTTTAAGACGGAAATAAAAGGTGGACAACATTATATTGGCTTTAGAATTACCAGAACTTTTTCTCCTCAACTATTTACAGGAGGATTATTCTGTGCCTACACTTTCCCTTTCTTTTGTCCCAGAACATGACCCCAAGATGCTCTTCTGAAGAGTATCAATAGTATCTCAGTATCTACAATATCTTAATTATATCCTTAACAACACTGTTCTTTACACAGTCATTGTCTATGTACATTTTTTAGATGTTAGTACATGTTGGGCTAGTTAGAAGCATTTTCACTGCATGCATGATCATGTGGCATGTGAACCAATTTATTGAGAATTATTTGCTTTTTCTAGATGAACTCAAGGTTTTACTATTTCATACCTTGTTGGCAAGGAAAAACTTCAAATTCTTTAAAACCACAGTTTTAACTGGGCTGTGGAGAAATCAAACTAGACAGATAGAGTTAATGCGCGTAAGTTATAACATAGTAATTCCTTTCATGTGTGCTGTCAGGTGCCCACTTTATGCATGGCCATATTAATGCATTTTAATTTGGACATCTTTAAGAGGGCTGCATCTGTTAGTCCATTTGCCCGTTTTCTGAGCATCCTTCTGCAGACAGACCCAGACAAATTGTATTAGGTCCTGGATTACAAAAATAAATCAAGTGAAGCACTCATATGTTATAGCTTTACCCACTCATTCATTTCCTTCACACCCTTGCAGTGTTCTTTTTTAGATCAATGATTGGAGGGAAGGGGATAGAGAAATAGTCAGGGAAATATTTTTGCTTTTCAGCCAGGTCTGTATTTTAGTCTGGTTCATGTAATAGGCACAAAACTGTGTGTTGATACCAGGGGAAGGAGGAGCATGAAGAATTAAGTAGAGAAGAATTAGGAGTTTTGTTGGAGCCTAGTTAAACTGCCACGAAAAATGGTCTCTTTAACCATGGTCATGGAAAATTGAGGTGATTCTCATTCCATTCCAAGATTAACTACACAAATGCAACCTGATCTGTTAAATAGAGATTATTATATTCGGTTGTCTTACTTTAAATTTCTCTTGTTTTTGTAATTAGAGCCAATTGGCTAAAGAAACCAGATGCAGATTCCGATGAACTCTTTCGAATGGTAGCTGAAGTTTTTATCCTGTGGTGTAAATCACATGTAAGACAATGTACAATTTCTATTCCATTAAATTCTATTTTTCAATTTAAATGTGGTAACTGCAGATGAATTAAACTTCTGGTGATTTTCCCCCCCATTTTTAGAATTTCAAAAGAGAAGAACAAAATTTTGTGATTCAGAATGAAATCAACAATTTAGCGTTTTTAACAGGCGACACCAAGAGCAAGATGTCTAAAGTAAGTTAATAAAAATTTGTGGATCAATTAAGTCTTCAGCATGTGTTTAGTATGTTATAAAAAGGCTCTGAAAATCTGCTCAGATTGCAGGTGTTGTGCTGGTAGAAGAAACTAAAAATAGTATTATTTCTTCATGATAGACATGACAACTACTATACAAACTGTAGGCTATCTACCTTAGAGTTACTTGTTAAATGTCTGCTATGTAGTCAAAGACAGAAGATTAAAATCGAAAAAAAAGTAATGTATAGGAGATTATGGATTGTAATATACTGTTGATTTTTCAGAAAAAAAAAACACCATAAGGGTAAACTCTTGTATAAAAGCTAGTGAAGAAACATTGGTGGCCTAATCTTTTTCTTGTCAACGTCAATCAGTATTGTTCTGTCAACACTGACAGAGGAATGCTGTCTTTGCATATGCCTCTTTATTCATAAATATAGTGTGACACGTGCACTGTTTCTCTTGCTTCGTATTAATGACCACATTAATTTCTTTTTTGATTATTTTCAATATGACAAGGTGACGACATGATGTTTGGGAAGTACATTTGTTACCTGTATAGTAGAGAAAATGCATGTTGTCAAGGTAAAAAATGTCACTTTGACATTAGCTGAGGAAGACTGCCTTACTCAGCTAAAGCCAGATGAAGCCTAATTCCAAATTAGTGTTGGTGAATATAGCAAAGAACCCTTTGTTTTATTCATGTTTGTAATGTGTTTGGTGTAATCCTATTTTGAAAGTGTTCCAGGGAAGTGGTGGGGTTTACGCTTTTGTATTTCACTGTATTATGATTGTAACCTAGCTACTGTAAGTCCAGCTTTAGGCAACAGGGTCACAGGAAATATGCTATTACATTTCTTAATTCTCTTAAAAAGCATTTGCTTAATTTCTGTTATATTTTTTTTGTTCTGAAATATGGTTAAGCCAGACCCTGATATTGGAAAGTTTACAAGCAAAAAAATAACAGATTTTCTGCTTATCATTACTTCATGGCTGGTACTGAACAGCAATTCAGACGATATAGAGAATTCCGTATTTGGAGAAAATGAAATTTTTAATGTGTTTTTTTTGTTTTCAAGATGCACCTCCTTGAAATTGTGTGATAGAACTGAAATGTTTGCATAATCCTCTTTAGTGAGATGCATAGTGGGCACAGTCCAGGCTGTTTGCTGATCACTGGTACTGTAACAGTCTATCACGTAGTTCTGTACTTTTATCATATGGCAATCGCTACACATACATTTATTTACATATACTTCAACTTTTATACATTAGAATTGGCCTGAGGAGGAAAGAGTTAAGTGTACTTTATTTTCAAGCATGGTAGTTTAGAATCAGGTGATTCATACTTAATCACAATTGTGTCTCACTGCAGTGTTGATAAAGGGATAATATGATGTAAACTGCTAGTGTCATAGTCAGTCTGGAATGACAGGAATGACAAAACAAGCCTTTACAAAATGAAACATAGGTATCCTTCATGCTGCTCCAATTATTATAAAATCACAGGAATTTAACATCAAGAATCTATATGCCCCAACTTTGAAAGAGTTTGGTTTTGAGATTGCATTTTCAAACTCCTGTAGTACATATTTAAATATAGAGATACATTTATAAAAGTATTCATAGTGTATTTGTATATAACATGGAAGTAGATGCATCTGTAAACGTACTTTCCTTCATTTGGATATACAGTACGTAACATTATATATAAAGATTATACTTTTATATGCATATAAATTTTGTAAGCATATTAATAAAAACATAGTGTTTAAGGGCACTGTGCATGGTTATTGCTAATATAGGAAGAAATAAAATATTTTTTAATGTATTTTTCATTACTATTTTATTAATATGATATCTGCAGGAGTGATTGCAGAACAGCTGATCATTTAGGCATTTGTTTCATGATGAATTAAATATCATGATACAATACATGAGGCGTCTTTTAGAATTTTTGTGTTGGTTTTCTATATATGATTTCTACGCAGGAAATTGATGATAATGTATAATGTATATAATGTATATAATGTATAATGTAAATGCTCTAAAACTAGCACATTCATTAAAGCAGACATTTAGATCTGAATAATATTTTTAAAAGACTGCATGGTTTGGAATAAAAAAGAAATTTTCTATGTAACTGAATTTCAGGTTTTTTACAAGGTTTGATACTTATTTATATCCTCAGAGAATAATCAGTAGAGGGCATTACATCAGGGAATATTGTTTTTATAATTTCTTGCTTTAATATTAATATTCAGCTCAGGAAATAGTATGCTAACAGAATAATTAGCACTTTTCTGTTTATCACCACTTCCTCTGTACTTGCATTACTTTTTTTTTAGAAGTAATCATATCTAATATTTATCCAGCATGAGACTGTGTAGATAACTGTGAATATGAACGTTGCCTATTAACAGCTGGCCCGAGGCAGAACAGTTTGGGGTCTCTTAAAGGAGTAAGGCCCCATGCTGATCTTGGGCTGCTTTAGACAACTGTCTTACAACAGAGCGTTTTTCCTAAGATGCTAAATACTCTGATAGCACAAGCGTGTAAGGTGTGATATACCATGTTTTGTATCTTCACATGCCATATCCAGAAAAAAACATGCAGACAATGAAGGATTTTATTATTTATCAGTAACTAATAGTAGTGGTAACAAACGATTCATCATTGCATTCAGTAAATTGATAACGTACCCATTGTATTTGAGTTATACAATATTACCATTGTTAATATTTTCTCAAATAAATGTATTAACAGCTGAGCAAGTTTTTAATTTTTCTTTTCTGAAAAAATGGCAGCAGATTGCTCGGAGGGGAACGGTAAGTTAGAGAACTGAGAGAGACTGGTAACTTAGATTGCACTGAAATAACAGATTTGTAATAGGAGTGTTGAAATGGAGAATTTAAACATATTCAACTCCACTAATCTGTTAGTTTTGAACTTTTCATAGGTTTGTTGGTAAAATAGTATTTTTATTAAGATTCAATGTTGTCCTATTGTAGTTTACAGTTAATTGATGTAAAAGACTAAATGCACACATTCACATGTACATAATAAATGTCTAATACATATGTGGGCAATTTTTCTTGTGTAACTTTTGCATCTAAAGGAATGTGTGGCTGGATATATAACCTCAGTTGCTAAGAATTTGCATAGCCTACTGAAGCTTATTTGACTGGCTCTCATTCTTAATTTTTTTCTTAATCTGTTTTTTAAAAGCATTTGGATAGACCTATTATAGGAGTTTGAGGCAGACATAAGATCCACGTTGTATTACAGAACTACATTGTGGCATGTGCCCATTTGCAATATGTAATGCATATTATTTGCAAATGTATGATAATTAGAGCATTTCATGTTAGGATTTTCTGCAAGAGGTTTAGATCTGTTATTTCAATTGCAATATGTTTCCTTTAGATATACTATTGTAAATCATGAGTGGATTACTTTTATGGCCATCACCAATAAATGAAATATAATTAACATATTGTCTTTACTTACCTTTGGTGCATATAAGCTGAGCCATGTCTGTGCAGCATTTTTCAATTAAAATTTGCTATTTGTCTGAGTAAGGTATTGAAGATTCTGAGATGCTAAACACTTAATTTGATGATTAGTTTTTCAGTCTTTCTTGTAGCTGGTTTTCTTCACTATGTAATATAAATATAGTAGAATATAAAAAGATATTTTAATAACTTGGCTTCAACATTTTGAGGCTAACTCAAGCATCACAAGAAAACAAAGTTACTATTAGACCTATCAGAGAAGTGGGGGTTCTTGAGTTTCTGTTTTTTTGTTGGGTTTTGGTGGGTTGTTTTTTTTTTCTAATATTTATTTTTAACAGTTTTCTATAGTATTTTCCCATGCCTGGTCAAGGATTCCTATAAGTAGCAGTTGAACTTTTTTGCCATTTTACCATAACTATATGACTTTGAATTTATCTTCTTAAGATTGTCTGACACAATGATAATGTATTGTTGACTATGGTATGCATGTTTATTTAAGTGTATTTATGGTATTAACATCATAAACAGGAATAAAAACTGTGTATGTATAAGAGTTACAGTTGAGTATATAATAGTGGTCTCAGAATGGGTACTGCTGAGAGATAGGAGCTTAAGTTTTCTCTCAGGCTGTCTTCAAAATAGTAATGAGCTATGCAATGGGAAAATACATCCATAAATGAAATGCGTCTTCACAGTGATAGTTCGATATCCATTTCTAAACATAATTTTTTGCGATCATATTTTACAGGGAAAAGAGGCAGAAAGAGCTATTTTCATGAAAATGTGAATATTTTTTATTATTGGACTATCCAGAGTTCCAAACACCTTTCTGTTTTTAATGATCTTGGGAAAAGATACAGTAATTAGTCATATTGATGTGCTTACTTATTAGATGTACTTTCTTGTGAGCTGAAGTAACAAATGGTAGTGCTGAATAGCAATAGATAAATTCAGAAGTTCAATCATTTAATAAGGATTAAGCTGAATAATTTTTTTTCACTAAGATCTCATTTGATGATACACTTACAGGCTATTATTATAGCTAAAACTTATAATGTGTTAATTATCCTAGTAAAGCTGAGTCAGTTTATTACTAACTTGTAAAATTTTCAGCATTTCATCTCTTTTACTTATGATTTTTTCCCTTTATTTTTCTTTCATACAGGCCATGCAAGTAAAGGTACAGGTCAAAGTGCATGATGTGTCTTTGTTTTAGATTTAGAGATGATCAGGCTCCAAGCATTCTTTCCATTGATCATAGCAGTGGCGTCACAAAGTGAAAGCCCACGTTCCACCTCCTGTAAATTTCCTGCAAGTTAAAGGGGCAGTATTTGACCAGAGCAGCTGAAATTCCCTTTTGCACTCCCACATGTTGCTTAATGTGCGAATGTTGTAAAGTTGCCTTTTATAATTATTTTAGGTGCATATTCTGCCTCTGCTGTCTTTCTGCATTCTGATTTTTTTTGCTAATATATTAAAGCAGATGTTGTAAAAGCACTACCTAAGTAGAGTCATCAGAAATGTGTATTTGGCTTCTGATATTCAAGAAAAGTATGTGAGAGAAATGCACTAAAACCTGTACTCTGTCTGTAAATGAATAAAGATTTTATTAGAACCAATAAGTTTAAATAAAATTCAGAGTTCAAATCCCACCTTTTTTACAAAATTAAAATAGTCTTTACTAAAGTTGCAAGGTGTGAAAAAGCCTTTAAACAATTCTTGTTTCTTTAATGGTACTTTTATTCAAAGTTTGCTTTGTCCCCAGTGAACCACAGTTCACCTTCATTTGCATCATTCATATTATCTTTTTTAATATGAACTTCTGATGTAGATGAGTACTTTGCAACCTATGGTATGTTCTTCACTGGTGAAGTAGAATGGGAATGTAAAATCCTTTCATCTTTCCCTTCACCCTTTGTGTGGAGCAGCTCCCAAGGTCCTGTGAAGAATTTTTAATGAATTACATTGGAGGAATAAGTTAAAAAGTGAGCAGTTGTATTAATCTAATAGATCTGATTTCATACTTTGCTATTGTCAAATTTCCCCAGGTATATAGAGTAGGATTTAACAAATGCTGTCTGGATAATCTCAGAGAATTGAAGGTTTAAGGAGGGCTTGGAGTACTAGAAATACTAATTCCATCATATTAACTGTTTTTACCTGATTTATTTAAAAAAAAAAATACTTTATGATTGTATTTTTAGTTATTACAAATTTACTGGATATTCTGTAATTATTTGTCTGTATAAGTTTAAAAAATGTCTATTTCTCCTTTTACATCCTCAAACAACTAAGATTATGTGCTGTTAGACAACCAGATTATCTCATTCTTCCTGTTGAGGTCCTCTTAGCACAGTTAATTATTTAGGCAAAATCTATCCACTTGAATGAAATCAAGTTATTGCATTTACTCCTATAGTTGCTTATTAGAACTGCAAGAGGCATAATTTGATTGCCATTTAGGTTTCTGTCTGTGACTCTACTTACATATTTATCAGCCGGACTTGTGAATTCCCAGGTAGAACAATTTGATGGCAAAGGCAGAATGGCTCTTCTTTTCAGATTTTAAAACTGTTCAGGTTTTACGGTTTACCTATCCTGTTCATACCTTGTTATTAATCTCAAATTAAAATAAAATTGGATGTGTAAAATGCCCTCAAGCCTAAAAGCATAAAGATGCAGAAAAGTAAATCAGTATCTCTCCTTTTTTTTTTTTTATATATTGATTATATATAAAAATATATATATTTAAGATGCGCAGTGACGCCACTGGAATACAGTGATACATTGTGGGATTTGTTTGTCTGCTGTCAATGTAGAGTACAAATAATATCATTATTATAGCCATTACATCACTGCTACTTCTAAGGCACTTCCAAAAGCAAAGCTTTGAGGCAAAGTACTCTCTTGCAATTGTTAGTTCCTTAAGAAAGGAAGCCACATCCATTGTGTGTTCCCTCTGACCTGCACAATGCTCAACACCAGCTATATTCGCAGTGCTTCACCATCTAGAAAACTGAATTTACCAAAATTGACCACTGAGTACTATATGTATGGCTGCCTTTTTTTCTTCTAGTGATTGCTGTGATAATTGTGTGGTAGTATTGATAAATAATGAATTGCAGTGGATTCTGCTGTATCCATATGTCAAACTACACAACGTATTATAAAAGCAGTAGTCAGTAAAACTTTATTGACAGAGGGAAAAGGATGTGGAGGGTTAAATGCAAGCATTTGCTGTTTTGTAGTTTTGTGTAAATCTGGAGGCCTAGTCCTGAAATCTTATCTTAGGCAAAACTCTTCTTGAGTGTAGTAGGAGTTTAATCTAGATACAGAATTCAGAACTGGGCTATTTTTATGTTATTGTTGTTTTTCATATGTTCATTAAATATATGGGTCTATTCTAAAGGTTTTGATTTGCTGTCTCATAAATGAAAAAGTGTGTGAAATATCGTTATACATTGTCTCTTGTAAGATGATTGGGCAGATGTTATTCTGTTGTGCTGTTTACTTCTCTGTCTCTTGTTTTCCTTTTCCTATTACTTGTGATCTCCAAAGATGCAAAAGACTTAATTTTTCATCCCAGACTTGATTATATTAACCAAAGCCAATGGGCAGGCTTTTCCCAAAGGCACTAATTCGTTAAATGCAATAAGATTGGCATTTTATTGCATTGAATAAGTCTTTTAGATGCTCGTATTTTTCAGTTGAGATAAATCAGACAATATTCATTCATTCAAACCCTGGATAACTATGCAAGTTTTTAACAAAAATTAAACATCCTGAATTTTCCTCTTCAACATGGAGAACTAATAGTGTCCCCTGAGACTGACTCAGCTTTTAACTTTAGGGTTGTTTCTGATTTGAGAGGCAACATCCAGAAAACATAGATTCATATGTCTGAATGCACACTCAAGGATGTTACTGCTATTAAAATATTAGTTATTACAATTTCTGCATTGGCACACACCAAAAGTATTCCTTTACATTTTCTGCATAATACTGTACACCCTTCCTCTAATGCAGCACTTTTCATTAGTTGTACAGGAACATAGTTTCCTTGGACCATTAGGGGAAGAGTATGTTAGAAAAGAATTGCAGTCATTTACTTTTCTATTTTTTTAATTGTAGTCTGGAGGACAAGATCAAGAGAGAAAGAAATCAAAACGCAGAGGGGATTTGTACTCCATACAAACATCCTTGATTGTAGCTGCACTTAAAAAGATGCTTCCCATTGGTTTGAATATGTGTACTCCTGGAGATCAAGAACTCATCTCTTTGGCTAAGACTCGATACAGTCATGTAAGTGTATACTTGAAGTTTTTAATGCAAAATAAGCAGTACTTTATAAACTGAACTTTGAGGCAGAGATATCTAAGCAGTCAATATAATTGGATGTATCAATGTGCTGTAAGCAATTACAGCTGCTAATTGTGCTTTCACAAGAAAAAGTGCATAGACAGCTGCCATCATTTCCATGTCATTTTCCATTTGTATACAATGTACATTTTTGCATGTGCAATTTCATTTGGATCAAATACTGAAATAGCATTAGTTAGCTTTCATTCTCTCTTCAAAGTTTAATCCTTGTTTTGTGGTCAAAATTATAAAAGACCTTTGTCCCATGCTCTTCTGTTAACCTTTAGTGTACTTGGAAAAGAAGAGAGTTTAAGGTTCAATATGAAAACGATAGCTGCTCTAGGTTGTATGTGGTCTTATGAGTCATAATATGAATTCAGAAATATTTCTACTTTTCTACAGAGGGATACCGATGATGAAGTCAAAGAACATTTACGTAACAACTTACATTTGCAGGAAAAGGTAATGTAAAAAAAAATCTGTCTTGAAGATGCTGGTGTGTACTTTTAAAACACAGAAGTCACAATTGTTTTGTTTATCATGAAATGTAAAAGTAATTTTTAAAAAGAACCTGAAAACTTATTAGAAAAATTGCCCCTTTTTCCCTATTTTTTTCTGTAAGTATAATTGGTTTATTTGTAGCTTTGGCTGCTATTTTCAAATTTCAGGAATTCTTGTAGAGTGGAACAAGCATAAAAAATTGAAATATTGGTAATTTTAAAGCTGTAATTACTTAGAATCAACTTGATCTGAGAATAAAATTAAAACTACAGTATTTCAGCTTCTCTTCTTGAACTTAACTTGCAGTAATGCTTAAATACTATTTCTAAGAACAGATACATTTTAAAGTAACTATGATAAAATAAGAAACACTTGTGTCATCTTCAGATTTTTTTCAAGATCACTTATGTTCCTACTATTTATATGCCGAATACACTGTCAAAGGTGATATCCAAATGGAGTCCTCAGCATTCTGTAAATAGTAAATAATTTAGAGGATTGCCTTCAGTCTTTGAACATAATAGGAGTAACTCTTATCTGTCATGGGAGATGACTGTCTGGTTGCTGTAAGTCTGTACTTACATAAATTTAAATTGGACACAGTAAGTAATTCTACTGTGTTTTTTCTATTTTTGTCTTGCAAAAAACCCTACACCTTTGGCTGCAACTTCACCTACTGAAATTCCAGTTGTCGTTTATAGATTCCATTGAACAGCTTTCCACCTGTAGAGTACAGAAGTTCAGCAAGGAGTTAAATTCAACCCCAGTACTAAATGTTCTTCATTTTTAATGCTGTTGAATGGTATACAGAAGTCCTGGGGTGCTTTATTTGGTCTCATGAAATAAAAACACAGAACCTTGCTTAAGGATTGAGTTCAGCTACCCAACAGTATACATATACTCTCATATACATATATAGATATAGATATATGAAAATCTAATGCCATTTTCCTGAGCAGCTAGCAGATATTAATTTTGACTAAAGGGGAACACATGAAGTGGGAGTATCTGCAGCATTCTTTATTATACTAGGAGAATAACAGTGGTGGTGGTCAAATTCAGTATATTCATTCAGCAGCTTACGTACAAAATATGTTGATTTTTAGTCTGATGATCCAGCTGTGAAATGGCAGTTAAATTTATACAAAGACATTTTGAAGAGTGATGAACCTACTGACCCAGAGAGAAATGTGGAACGTGTGCAGAGGATATCAGCTGCTTTGTATCACCTGGAGCAGGTAAAAAGTTAAATATCCATACTGTGTTGGTTTTAAAGTAAGTTTGTTTTTTTTTTCCTTTTTTTACCTTCTAGAGTTTATTTTGACTTCAGTGAGTATCATTATTAAAGTTTCCAGATAAAAATTACTTTTGTCCATGCATGCAGACACACACACACATACAGATGCATATATGCAGTTTTTAACATAATCTGTTGTGCCTCAATTTAGCTTCAGAGAAAACTCAGGATGTATTTGCCTCTGACTTTGTGAGCAGCCATAAAAAGTATAGTATACAAATAGTCACCATGCAGTAGCTGAAAACTCTGTAATTTTAGGAAAATATGTTTGCAAGTGCACTTTCTGTTTCTGGGTTTAGCCTGTCTCCTATATCTGCACCTGAGGATGCTGTAGCAGCTTTTGAATAGATTGCTTGTCTATTGAAATGATACAGTTTAATTACAAAAGGTATATTTGTACTCTTCCAAATTAAAGTTAATCCACCTCGTTCACAAGTGCTATGGCACAGAAATTCACTCACATAAAAAACTGAATATGCATACTTAGAAACAGACAAAATAACCATTTTGGAGTTTTACCAAGGAGTCCCACATGAGATACTCTGACATCTTGAGCTTTTATGTATAAACTGAGAGGTACTGTACCTAAGGCCTCCAGTATTTTTTTTTTATAGAATCATAGAATAATTAGGGTTGGAAAGAACCTTAAGATCATCTAGTTCCAACTCCCCTCCCATGGGCAGGGACACCTCACACTAGACAGTGTCACCCAAGGCTCTGTTCCAACCTGGCCTTGAACACTGCCAGGGATGGAGCATTCACAACTTCCCTGGGCAACCCATTCCAGTGCCTCACCACCCTTACAGTAAAGAACTTCTTCCTTATATTTAAACTTTCCCTGTTTAAGTTTGAGCCCATTACCCCTTGTCCTATCACTACAGTCCCTAATGAAGAGTCCCTCCCCAGCATCCCTATAGGCCCCCTTCAGATACTGGAAGGCTGCTATGAGATCTCTTCTCCAGGCTGAACACCCCCAACTTTCTCAGCCTGTCTTCATATGGGAGGTGCTCCAGTCCCCTGATCATCCTCGTGGCCCTCCTCTGGACTTGTTCCAACAGTTCCATGTCCTTTTTATGTTGAGGACACCAGAACTGCACACAATACGCCAGGTGAGGTCTCACAAGAGCAGAGTAGAGGGGCAGGATCGTCTCCTTTGACCTGCTGGTCACACTCCTTTTGATGCAGCCCAGGATACGGTTGGCTTTCTGGGCTGCAAGCGCACACTGAAGCTGGCTCATGTTCATTTTCTCATCGACCAGCACCCCCAAGTCCTTCTCCGCAGGGCTGCTCTGAATCTCTTCTCTGCCCAACCTGTAGCTGTGCCTGGGATTGCTTTTTTCAGATGATGGGGAGCGTTTGTAACGTTTTTCTAATTTGCTAGCTACATTAACCACTAGCTAAACACAAAATTTTCAATAAAAGTTGAAGTGTTTCCTCTATATGTGCTAGAAGATATTTTTCCGTAGGTTGAACAACCACTGAGATCAAAGAAAGCTGTTTGGCACAAACTCCTGTCAAAACAACGCAAAAGGGCTGTTGTTGCATGTTTCCGAATGGCACCATTATACAACCTGCCAAGGTAAATGGCATAAAGGTGTTTTTGGTTTGGTGTTTTTTTTTAACTTTTCTTTACATTTCTGAGTGCAAATATGACTTGTGTTTCTTGTGTGTACACATGCAAGTTTGTTGACTGTGATTTTGTTTAAGAGACTAAAGAGTTGGTTGTCAGCTAATTCCTCGCAGCAACAAAATACTTGTCTCCTAACAAATAACCAGAGGGGAAAAAGACAATAGGAATTACATTGCTTCAAAACCAGAATGCTTCATTTTTGTCAGCTGTTACTCTGTATAGTTCCTCAAGTTATCTGTGGAAATTGTTAAGATGTTGCTGTTTCTGTCCCCTTTTTGCCTCTGCTTGCCGGTTTTACTCTTTATTTTCCTGTGTTTGTATTCTTTTTTTTAAACTTTGTATGGCTATTCCTCTCCTATGGCAGGAATGCTTCATTGTCTGAGACAATTTTTAGCTACTACAACTGAGTGTTGCATGCATTACAGAGGCTAGTGGCCCAGAGCAGTGCAGAATGATATTATGTACTTGCGTTTTGCTCTACTTCTTACTACCATTGCATGTAAATACCACAAAGTCTGAGATAAAGTGCACCCTGTGCTTGGTTCTATCTCCTGCTCTAAACAGAGTATTAAGACCATGAGGCATTGGGGTCATTTCCTTTACCTTGTTCTTTCTCAACAACTCTGCTTTTTATTCAGATACAGCCTAAGTACATCTCTAAGTTTGCTTCTCACCTGCATTTTTTCACCTTTTGTTTAATATATTTGTTCAGAGATTGTTTGTAAAGTATTTAACAGAAGAGTTGCATTGCATTTTTAAATGCCAGTCTACATGCTTAAGGTCTCTAACTGTGCCACTAACATACAGGAAGAGTATTGGGTTTGCACAAGACAAAAAAACAGTTATAGTATAAAACCCGCATCCTTCCGTTACAAAAAGTAGTTGTTCTAAACTATAACTTTTTCTAAGTTGTCATAGTACCTTCAGGCAAGCTTCAAAGAACCAGAGTAATTTATAAATTTATTAATTTAATTAATAATTACATTTATAAATTTATGGATTTATGAATTCTTAAAAATGTTAGGAATATATGTGAGCACCAAAATGATAAAAATAGTTTGTCCTATTTTTTTCGTTTTGAAAAAAACCACATTTATTACCTTTGAGGTTGTTGGTGTAATACTTGTCAAAAGGCAAAATGGGTTATGAATCTGTATTTTCATTTTCAATACAATATGGAGTAATACTCATTGAAGTAGTGCATTCATCTTTCATTTTCATTAAAACCTTTCTGTTTTAAAAAGATTGATGTTGATTCATAAACTTTATGGTAGATTTTTGAGGTGGAGTTTATTCCTGAGTGTGAAGCAAATCTGTGCAGTTATTTCATCTTGTAGATTTTCATCTTGTAGATTCTATAAATGAACTGTCATGAAACTGTTTTAGCCAATTAATTGTGGCATCACAGGCAAGACTTAGAATCGTAAAATCAAAGTGGTTTGGGTTGGAAGGAACTTTTAAAGGTCATTTAGTCCAAGCCCCCAGCAATGAGCAGAAACTTTTAGGTATATCGCTCA
Source organism: Pezoporus occidentalis (assembly GCF_034315485.1). NCBI lineage: Eukaryota > Metazoa > Chordata > Aves > Psittaciformes > Psittacidae > Pezoporus > Pezoporus occidentalis. The sequence continues at coordinate 4,844,708 of NW_026913964.1, read as the reverse complement.
ATTGATAGATGCAGAGCAAAGTTTTAAAATTCACTGGTTTATAGACACATTTTTTTCTAGATTAATCATAGGATTCTGACAGGAAAATAAGGCTGTCACTATTATGCACCTCTGTCTCCATCATTGAAATTGACTGTGGTGTTAAGACATCTCTGAACCCTAGGGAGATTATTTCAAGTAGGGTATGATTAATTCTAGGAGCTATATAAATCCCTTTGAACCACAGTCTAATTTTTCCTCATTTTAGTTGCAGCTTTCTATTGGAAATCTGAAAATTTCTGGAGATTCAGTTGGCTTTCATTATAATTTAATGCCACTTCCATACTTTAATTTTCTTCAAAATTTATTCCTATATGTACCATTTCTTAGTAATTCCAGGATGATACTTCGGAAATTAAAATGTTTATTGATGCACAGGTGTTTCTTAAATCATAGAATATTTACGCTAGAAGTTAAAGTAATTTTTCTCACTACTCCCTTTTCTAGAAGTGCCTAAAGATACAAAATAAATAATTATATTTTAAAATATTTTTCTTTTTTTCAAGAAAAAAAAATCAGTTAAGTTAGGAAATACTAGTTCCTCATGTTCTGTGTTTAACTGATGTGCGTGGCTTTGAAAAAGTGTCTTATGTGATAAATGTTTTCTCTGAGATATATGTATGTATGTTTGATGTTTTAAGGAAATTAATTTGTAAAAAATTTGTCTTACTGTCTGTCTTCTGTATATGCACATAGATACAGCAAGGTTATACATGGCAATTTTTCATAGTTTACAAATTATATTCTTTCTGACTACTTTGTTGAATTTAACTTGTGCCTTTCTTCAATGAAAACCTATATGCTTTTCTTCAGACACAAAATTAGCAATTTCTTCCTGAGCACCTTTCAACGTGTTTGGCTGGAAAAAGTACATGAAAAAACTCAGTATGACAGGCTTATACTCAATTTAATGGTAATGTAACTTGTGGAGAGCCTCTTGCTTATGCACACACTTATTCCTTCCCAGCCATGATTTGATGTTATCATAAAACATGAATTTGTACAATTTTCAGAGGGATTCTGATTGGTCAGTTTTTGGAATTTGATAATAAAATGCCACCAGTAAAAATAAAATGCAGAAGAGCACAGAAGGTTGGCTCAGTAGCTATTCCATTATAAAATAGTATTTCATGTGCACAGTGTCAGTTCAGACAATTTGTATAGCTTTTCTTTGTGTTGCAGGATAAAAGTAAATGAAAAGGCTGCGTGAAACAACATTTGTAACTTCATGTAGTGTGCCTCAAAACACAATTGTCCCCAAAATGTAACATAAAGATGGAATAGTTTGGCCATTAATATATGTAGCATTATTGCCAGGAGCTGTTTTTTCTGTGGATGTTTGTTAAATGGGTACTGTGTAGTAGTAATTAATATGCCTAGGAGTTTTCTAAAATTGGTCATTTTCTAGAGCAGGTTTTGTGTATTTCTAATCAGCATCTTTGAGGACATATTAATACTGCCTTTATTTGGAACTGAAAGAAAAGGAGCTGAGGTTAGTCTTCTCTCTGTGGAAGACGGCAACGATTGTTCTGCAGATACCATGCTGGAAAGCACTCGATACTTATTTTGTTGTTTGTGGCCAACTTCTGCTGTCTCAATGTCATAAATCTAGTAAACAAGATTTACATATCCTAGGTGTAAATCCCATTCATCTTTAAATTAGTCTGTTCAAGTGTGTGTTTTTCCCATGCGTGCATTAAGGTTCCAGTCCTGCAGTTTCATATATAATGTATGGTAGCACTCCCAAAGCTTTAAAACCAAAAAGTAACATATATACACATGTATAGAAAAATAGTAATAATATTCAAAGGTACATGCTGGTTTGTCACTGAATGTTAGCTATGGTTTGCATTTTGTTTCACTGACCAATCAGAGGATCAGAATTGTACAAATATGTATCCTTACTAATCATTAACCACCTGAGCTGTTATACTATGTTCTGTTACCCCTCTTGATCTCACTTTCACAACCCCCCCCAGGCACCGTTCTATTAACCTCTTCCTCCATGGCTATCAGAACTATTGGATAGAAACAGAGGAATATTCATTTGAGGAGAAACTAGTTCAGGATTTGGCTGTAAGTACTGACATAATTGGGCATATTTTTCAGTGCCCACTTTAGTGTATATTTCATGTTTCTGTTATAACCTATATTTAATTTTTGTGTACTGTATGCATATAAATTAAAAAATATTATTCCTTATGCTTCATGGCGTAAGGTAATTTTCTGCTGTGGTCAAAAAGGCATTAATCCTGTGATGCACTCTGCATTAAGGTGGTTTATGCCTTCAGATGAACTATGTGATACTCGTTCTTGGGAAGAGAAATGGATTAGATGAACAGCCAGACTATTTTTGTCATTATGGTAATTCCTATGTTCCTATATTTTATTTACTGTTTTTTTAAGCTTGACACAGTTGATCCTTTTCCCCTTTCTAAATTTCTGTTGATACATAATATTTAATTTTAACATTTTCAGCTTTGATCCAAATTAATTTTGCTTTTCCCTTTTTGATACATCATGAGGAGAGGTAAACATATACAGCCGTATTCAGCAAAAATTTATTTGCATGTGTACTTGATAAAAGTGATCAGTAAATTTCCGCATTTTGTTACTGAATATTGATTCAGAAAGCCTACTACTTTTTTTCTCTTCCCCCTCTGTAGTTAGTTTGTCTAAAATACTTCCAAAGGGCCTATAGTATCTAAATACTGTGAAAATGAATATATGGCTTCATGGATCATATGAAGACATACCAGGAAATGCTTTGGCATTAGCAAAACCAGTCATGTTGTGTTTATAAAGACCCATTGGTATAGAAGGTTGGATGATATTTTAAAAATCAAAGCTAATGTATTCTTCTCATAGTCATGTGGTCACAGTCTTTGTTGTTTTTTTTTCCCTAAAGCCATTAATCAAAACAGTGATTACAATTATTTCAGATTTACTAAAGCAGTAAATTGAACTCCTGTAACCACAATTATTACTATAATTGTGATAATTCTACAATAATTGCAAACCTTGCAAAGGGGTGATTACACATGTAAGGTAAAGGTGATATGCTGTTCTTCTGCCTGGCTCTTTTATATATCAAACTGCCAAAAAATGTTCAAAATTGACAATAAAAGCAGTCATTACATTTGTTGAATCAAGGTTACCTAAATAATATGATTTATGTAAGTATTGTAGCAAAGAGTAGTTTAATTAGGATGTATCTGATGATATTATTATAACAGTTCCATTACCAATAATACTTCTGCTAAATAATCAAGCTGGGATTTTCTTTCAAGTCTGGTCCAGTGGAAACACATAATTTCTGCTGAATAAGGCTTCCCTAAGATTTTCACTGTCTCATTCTCAATACCTTGCAAATGAGAAACTTATAAAGTTAGCATCAATTATGAATAGCAATCAGATATTCTTAACTCCTGAGACATGCAGGCACGTAATGTCGCAGGTTATGCTATAAGCTATTGAGTAAGGTGAATACTGGAAGTTAATACAAATTGGAGAGAATAAAATTACTGAAATCCTGTCTAAGCTTAATTACGTGATTTTTTTCTTACTCATGAGGCTTAATTTGTATGTTCTAATATAAATCTTGAGACAGACACTTCCAAAAAAAGATGAAGAGGAAGAGGAAGAGACTGAGAAAAAGCAGCCTGATCCACTTCATCAGATTATCCTCTATTTTAGTCGCAGTGCTCTCACAGAGAGAAGGTAAAAAAAGCTGTCTTGAAAAGCACATTGAGTAAAAGCAACAGTAACTGAATTTCTAGTAGCATTAAAGAAGTGATTTAGCACAACTTCAGTTCCTTAGTGTTCCTTAGTGAATACTTTTTTGCCTCTCAGTTTCATTAAAGTTTTCATGTATTTAAAGTCCATATAACCTCTTTATTGAGATAAATATTGACTGTTTTTGAAATTTAAACCCTGGTAAATACCCAATACAGAAATAACTGAGCGTGAATTCTTATAAAAACATAAAGTCTACAGGAACTACTGGTTTATTCAGAGTACCTTCTTCCCCTGGTCTCTGCTGCTTATAGATACGTGGTGATGGTGCTGGTATTCATTACATTTTATTCAGTATATCAGAAAAGGTTTCATTGATGATCAGCATGAATCTCTTTCAGTGACAGTTTCTGCTTTGAATTCAGACTGTTGATTGGAATATGTATTTTTTCTGAGTAGGGTACTTCATACGCTTTTTATGTATGGCTAATGTAATCTTGCCATCTGACTGTTACAATTATTCTAACTTATATCTCCATTATACTTTTCTGCGCCTACAACAGCCAGTGATCCTTACTTATCCAACCTAAGTCCAAAAGTCCATGATGTCCAAATATACCTCAAAACTGTTTAATTAAAAATTAGACTTGGTTTGAGGTAAGAAAATGCATTCATAACATGATTTTCAAGTATAATTGTGTTTTAAGTAGGTGTGTGTTTCTGTTTTAATAAAATACCCTTTAATAAAACGGTATTTAAATGTTAGTAGGAGTATGACTTCTTTTTATTACTATATAATAATTTTGGTTATTCTTTACTCTTTATAGCAAACTAGAAGATGATCCTTTATATATTGCCTATTCTGCTATGATGGCAAAGGTAAATATAGTATTTCAAGCTCCATCCCTCACTCCTCTCAGGTGCTTCCTATTCATTTTAGATGTTTCCCTCTCTTTTAAGTGTAAATCCTACTTGTAATTCCTATATTTTTAATGAAACGAATGCTGTTCAGTTACATATATATAAAATGAGAAATTTCCTACATTAATTGTATGAAATACCAGTAGGTGCAATCCTGTTGATATCGCTTGGCACTTTGTTTTGTATGGGATTAACTCATGAGCAGTCGTAACATGTTTGTTAGTTATTTTTATTCTTTGGGTAATTATTTTGGAGTTAAAATTTTAAGCCTGTCAGAAATCAGTTGGCAGGTTTTGCAACATACTGATCACAGCTGACACATATGAGGAGAGTTTGACTGTGAAGAAAAATATTATGGGTATAAATAGAGATATGAAATAAGAACACATAGCCTGCAGTTACAGGGTGTATGTGTAGTTGAATGAATACAGTGAAGTACTCACACATTAGGGAATATCAGTTTCTTATGTGGATGAGAAAAAAAAATTATAATTACGGGGATTTCAAATCTTCCCAGCACCTTTAATTGTTGCTTGAAAAAATAATTCTTTGGTCATATTTGTAGAAATACTATAGTAAAAATAGACATATTTTATAATAAGAAAAATCTTGTGCTTTCTCTTTATAACATAAAAAGAGCTGTGAGGAAGCAGAAGAGGAGGAAGAAGAAGAAAAGGAAAAGACATTTGAGGTAAGAGCTTAAATAACATTTCTTTCTCATTGCCTAATGTGCAAGTGTTTTAACTATTTCTTCTAGAATAAATGCAAGAATAACATAGTTATTGAGCTGATTTACTAGGCCGTTCATATATAACAAATATGGTGTGTTCTGAAGTTTTGGAATGAAACAATCCATATGGATTATGGAGGCAGATGGCCTTCAACAACTTCAGATTTCTCACAGTTCTGTTTTTTTCTGAACCAGTTCCACTCTGTATTGTGTTCTCATTTTTATTTCCAAACCCAGGAGAAAGAAATGGAAAAACAAAGAACTCTCTATCAGCAAGCTCGCTTACATGATCGTGGAGCTGCTGAGATGGTCCTTCAGATGATTAGCGCAAGCAAAGGTAATATTCTGTGCAGCATTAAAAGTATACATGATCTACATATCATAGGTATAATGCTATACATATATACAATGTATTATGTCATTATACCTATGATGTATATATCACATATAACTTGTATATGGCAATGAGGCAAAATAAATATCTATTACAACGATACTAGGTAAAATTTCCAGACTGCTTTTCTGGTTGAATAGTTCATCATTGCAAGTTCTAATGACCGCACCCTTGTTTGACAGGTCATACAGGACCCATGGTTATTGAAACACTGAAACTTGGTATCGCTATTCTAAATGGTGGGAACACCATCGTTCAACAGGTAATGCTTTCCTAATGACTGTGAATCTTGCTTGTGGAAAGAAGGAAAGTAATTTTGAGAATTTTAGTGTTACAGTGCCTTTAATTTTAAGCTAAACAGTGAAGAAATATCAGGGTTATTTTAGCACAATAACAATGATATTATTGCTTTCCTGTGACTTGCATTTCAAATGGTAATTCAGAAAGTTGTTATTTCATATAATTCTAATATAGATTTTTTTTTTCCTCCCAAAATGTACACCTTCCAGAAAATGCTAGACTACCTGAAGGAGAAAAAGGATGCTGGATTTTTTCAGAGTCTCTCTGGCTTGATGCAGTCCTGCAGGTAAAAACATAAATCATATTATTACAGTTTCAGTTTTATTCAAGTTGGTGGCTTATCGCTCAGTGCAGGTGGATTTGTTAGATTTAAATTACAGGAGTCACAGACTGTAGAATTCTTGTTGAAAATTTTTGTGAATAGAGGAATGGTATGTTAATCTTTTAGAGTATTCTTCCAAAGGAAAAAATAAAGCAAAGACTGTATATGCTTTGAAGGCTTAGTTTGGAGATGCAGAAAAGTAAACTGTAAAGGCTCCTTTACTGGCCCATGATCCATCAAATTTTCCACCTGGGTGGTTCTAAGGATAGAGAAAAGCCAACACTGAAGGAGAGACAGGCCAGTGGAGCTTTATCAAGCTTTCAGTTTCTCAACATCTCTGATGAGTTACATAATCTCTGTTTCTTCATTTGAATCCTCTCGAAATATATGTCAGGTTTGTTAGAAATGGCACGTCACCAGTGATACTACAGTAGCCCATTCCCTTGACAGACCAGAAGTTCAAGTTAGTTAAGCTGAAGGACTCATATAAAGAAGTTGGGAAACTGTTGGTGTTTCTGATTACACTTACAGTAGAGAACCTCCTTTTTTTAGTCTTTTAAAGCAACAGAAGAGTTCTGAAGGAGTAGACTGGAAATTAGAATCGGAGGAGCTGTGTGGAAGGAATGTGGAAGGAATGGTGACCTGCACTGCAGAAATTATTGCCGAGTAGTTGCAACCTAATTAAATAATATCTGACCTCTAATTTTTACATTTATATAGAACAATTTAGCAAGGATTTGCTCAAACAGGACCTACAGCAATCATATTACCAATAGTGTATGTGTACTGTTCAGGACTTCATTAAAAATGATTTTGATCAAATGAGTTGAACACTGACAAGAGAATGAAAATGATGCTTTAAAAATGCTTTAGTTTTAATGATGTTGCTAGGTAGAAGAATATGTGACTGCTTTTAACTGAAAAAGAAAATAAGCATAGAATTGTATTTGAACGACCTGAATGAAAGTATTCTGACACAGAATCAGAGATTCCATATGTCTTCTTAATAACATAATGAATAATAAATGCATTAACAATATAATAGAAATAGTAGTGATAACTTAGTGGAAAAGAGTGTGATGAAGAAAAGTCCTTTTGGCAGGCAAGTTTAAATCAATATAGAGAGTAATATTTCAGGTTCCTTTTCCACTTTTCATTTCTATATGAAACCATGAATGACTTGAAGTGAGGTTAGGTAAGTCGTGAGGCCTGACTTGAGACTCAGTTCTTTCCAGAAATCAACAGTGGACCCTTATTTTCATCACAAGCTCTTTTATTTAATGTTCATATTAAATAAAATAAGAGGCAATGCATGTCACAGAGTGTCAAAGCTAGTTGTTGAAGACCTCCAGGGATCCTAGATGAAAATAATTTTCCACTGTGTACTATAGTGGTTGTTCCTGTTTGTTTTTGTTTTTTGATTTTTTTTTTTTTCTATGAAAGTGTTCTGGACTTGAATGCATTTGAGAGACAAAATAAAGCAGAAGGCCTGGGGATGGTTACTGAAGAAGGAACTCGTAAGTAGCATGAAATAGATTCCAGTAGTGCTTCAGACATTATTTGTGCTTCCTTCTTTAGCTATAACTGTTATTTACTGTGGCTTGAGTTTTCTGTTGATAAACTTACAATAAGTAATTCTAGGCTTTGAGTTCTGAGTATGATTTATATTTACAATATCTTTAGCAATAATTTTTAAGAAAAATGTTGTAACTTCCAGTATTCTTATCTTGTATTCTTGTTATTTTTCTTTGATCCACAGTCATCGTTCGTGAGCGTGGTATGTTTGGGTTTACAGTTTTTGATACTATTGTTGCAAAACTGTGTTGCAAATACAGAGAGAAGTATTTCATTGCATCTTTAAGATATATTTAGATTTAGCTTTATGGTCTGCAGCAGGTTGTGTGCTCAGCTTGGATAAACAGTTTGATGCTTATTTAATAAATGTCATTCATACTTAAGGCATGACATACTTAAGTTATGACTAACAGTTTATTTCTTAGATATATATCCTGTTGTGCTTTTTAAAATTATTTTTTAATTTTTTTATAACCATGGATGCATTGGGGTGCTAAATATTTTGGCTTTGCTTTTCCTGTCTCAGTTTTTCTTTTCATTATTATCAGTTTGTTTCTTTTGAACTGCTTTGTGCTTTTATGATACTTTTACTTGAATTCCAGTTGTAAAGGTTGCTGTAAAATTGTGTGCAGGATATTTAATCATAACAGTTGTCACATAATCCTTGTATTTATATATTTTAAAGGTGAAAAAGTGTTGCAGCATCATGAATTTACTCGAGATCTATTTAGATTTTTGCAACTCCTCTGTGAGGGGCATAACAATGGTAAGTGAACTGAATTAATTTTGGGGAAAATGTATGATGAGTCTCTGTTCTTAAACAGAGTTAAACAGAATTTATTAGATTCTAATGGCTTATTCCTTCTAACTCATGTAGTGTTCTGAGTGGAAACTGGTATGCCAAGAACTTGAATTGTGGAGTTCAATTTGAATTTTTAAGTCTTAACGTAATTTCAGGTCTTATGCCAATTACTAATAGTAAAGTTTTTTGCAAGTCATGTGGGTAACAATTCTTCAGTTGCATTTACTTTTATGATCTACTATAGTTCAATTTCCACCACATAAACATCTGTACCCAGAAAGATACTTGAATACTTTCTGCATGTCTCCATGAGAACATGAAAAAAACTTGAATTTGTTAATTCCTATATATACTAACCAATCACAAATTGCTTCTTATTTCAGATTTTCAAAATTACCTACGTACTCAGATGGGCAACACCACAACAGTGAATATTATCATTAGTACAGTTGACTATCTCTTGCGTCTTCAGGTGAGACAAAACCAGAGAAAAATGGAATACAATATATTTGCCTTTTCTTCTTTTTTCTAAAATCACATTTTACTAGAATCAAATGTGAAAACCCTCTCTTCAGGGATATCTAAAATGAAGAATTCTGATTTAATTTATTTTATCTCTTCTTTCCTTTTAAAATAGATGAGCTTTCAGAATTCTGTGTGAAACCAGGTGTTTGTTAATTTACTTCATTTTTCACTTCTTCGAGGAGCAGTTAGATAAAACCACAAAAAGTTATTTTCATATTGATACAAAATGCTAAATTTCATCTGCTGCTGATTCAACTTTTGGTGATACAAATGCAAGCATACTGCATACAGAATCCAAAATTAGACAATATATCATTGTTGATTTTTTCTTAGGAATCAATCAGCGACTTCTATTGGTATTATTCAGGAAAGGATGTTATTGATGAATCAGGACAACGTAACTTCTCTAAAGCTTTGGCTGTCACCAAACAAATATTCAATTCCCTTACAGAATATATCCAGGTAAACAAAATGTTTTACTCACAGTACCGACAATGAAGTTCTATGGCTTGATAATATCCTATCACAAATCTGTAAACACTTTTGCTTTATTTTTCTTAAATTTGATAAAGTTACATAGCATCACTGGTCCATTGTAAAGTTAATACTAAAACATGTGAATGGCTACATAGTTAATATGATACGATTGAATATTCATATACCAGATAGCAGAGACTTTGGGAAGCTCTCTCTTGTAGCTTCATGGAAACCTGAAGTTTCTTTTTTTTTTTTTTTCCTTTTAAGGAAGAAATCTTATGAAATAATTAGTTTTATTTGCTCTTATTTATTTCATTTTATATAAATGTGCTTTTTTTTCTTAAATTTTTTAGGGTCCTTGCATAGGTAATCAACAGAGTCTGGCTCATAGTAGGCTGTGGGATGCAGTTGTTGGCTTTCTTCATGTTTTTGCCAATATGCAGATGAAACTTTCACAGGTATTTTCAGTAGTCAAATAATCTCATTCATATGTCAGTCAAGTGAATGTTGAAAGCTGTAAAGCAGTTAATGTCTGCTACTCACCGGTTGTGCATGGGCCTAACGTAATGTAGAGGCCCAAGACTAAATATCAGCACTAGCATCTTCATATCACTCCTTTCAACATCAATCATCACAGTGCACTCACTTTTTCGAATATCAAACTCACTGCTTCCAGCGCCATTATAACTTTCTGATAATGAACGTGGCAGTTTGTTCAGTTGCGAAAACCGGATGATCTGTCAGAGCAGAAACACAGTTAAACGCATTTTAATAGGCTCCCATGCTACAGATAAGTAAGGCAAGATAAAAGCTGGGAAAAAATCAAAGAGGGTGGGAATATGGCAGGCAGTCAACTTGTCCCATTAATCCATCACAGGCATGGAGCAAGAGGGCAATAAGCAGTGTTCATTTCACTGTGCAGAGCATTGTGGAATCCCAGCCCTCCTCACAGTTTCAGGCTTTTGTGTTCTTTTGCAACTGCAGCTCAATGTACCCATACAGTCAGGCCACTGGGAACTGAAGGCAACAGTGCAGTCATTTTCTCACTCTTGTTCAGTGCTCTGCTACCCTCTGAATTACTCATAAGATTTCTACCCACCCTGCAGAAGTCTGTCTGAATTTTCAGGGTACTTAACAGTTTTAGGTCCTTCATCTTAATCACAAGCCCATGTTAGACTTATATTCTGTAGTTAAACTAAACAGTTGTAGTTCAGTTTGAGTGGTAATGCATCCTGCCACTAAATATTCCCTGTGAAGTGAGAAACGGTGAATTCTTTCTGAGATAAATACTGCCAGATGTGCTGAAAAATCAATTTTGTGATTTTTTTTGCTGTCCCTTATCTGCCCTTTTGTACTCCTTAATGCTTTATTAAAACTTATCTTTATGGTATTAATACCTCTGCTGTAGTAAGTTACCCTCATATTGTATAAAATCCCTGATAGTAATCATAATAAAATGACAATGAAATCTTGAGGAATGTGAACTACATTTAGTTTTCCAGATAAATACAAATTAAAAACACCCTTATACTTTTGTTGTTTTTTTTTTTACAGGACTCTGCTCAGATTGAATTACTCAAAGAACTGTTAGATCTGCTAAAGGATATGGTAGTGATGCTCTTGTCACTGCTTGAAGGTTGGACCTGTTTTTGTTTATGGTTGATTATGATTTTCCCAGCTTCATAATGTAAAGTATGATAGCTATGTTAATCTTTCTGAACTGCTTTTAAATCGCCTTTATGTAATGTCAGGAAAAAACTTATTTCACATTTATTTAATAATTATTGTGGAATATACTTAGTCTTGAAAAGAGGGCTGCTACAAAAAAAGCATATTGAAAGAAAAATTACAACATTTGAAAACATTTTTGTTTTGTTCTCAGAACAAATATGAGGGTTTTTTTTAAATCTAGCTATGACAAATAACTTCCTGTTTTCACTCACTGTTTAGGCAATGTTGTAAATGGAACTATTGGAAAACAAATGGTTGACACACTTGTAGAATCATCTAGCAATGTAGAGATGATTTTGAAGTTCTTTGACATGTTCCTTAAGTTAAAAGACCTGACTAACTCAGATGCTTTCAAAGAGCACGACCCAGATGGTAAAGGCATCATTTCAAAGAAGGAATTTCAAAAATCAATGGAGGCTCAAAAACAATACATACAGTCAGAGATTGAATTCCTGCTGTCCTGTGCAGAAGCTGATGAAAATGATATGTTTAACTATGTTGATTTTGTGGAAAGATTCCATGAACCAGCTAAAGACATTGGATTTAATGTGGCTGTATTGTTAACAAACCTTTCAGAGCACATGCCTAATGACTCACGCCTTCAGAGCTTACTTGAACCTGCGGAAAGTGTTCTTAATTACTTTGAACCATACCTTGGCCGCATTGAAATAATAGGTGGAGCCAAGAAAATAGAAAGAGTTTACTTTGAAATCAGTGAGTCCAGTAGAATGCAGTGGGAGAAGCCACAGGTGAAGGAATCTAAAAGACAGTTTATATTTGATGTTGTAAATGAAGGTGGAGAGCAAGAAAAAATGGAACTCTTTGTGAATTTCTGTGAAGACACGATCTTTGAAATGCAGTTAGCATCCCAGATCTCTGAAACGGATTCATCCGAGAGGCCTGAGGAAGAGGAAGAGACAGAGTCCTGTTATGTAATGGATATTGGAGATGATGAGGAAGAAGAAAAGTCCCTGGAATCTGCTTCAGCTTTTGCAATGGCCTGTGTTGCAGTGAAGAAGAATGTTGCCAACTTTTTTAAAACAATCACTGTGAAGAACCTAAGGAAACAATACAGAAAAGTTAGAAAGATGACAGTAAAAGAGATGGTGAAGCTGTTTTTCTCTTTTTTCTGGCTCCTATTTGTAGGGATGTTCCAACTGTTCTTTTCTATAGTGTGGGGGATTTTCCAGATTCTTTGGAGCACTGTATTTGGGGGTGGCCTAGTTGAGGGAGCAAAAAATATTAAAGTGACTAAAATACTAGGGGACATGCCTGACCCAACACAGTTTGGAATTCATGATGATGTTATGGAAGCAGAAAAAGCTGAAGGTGCTGAGCATGGCATCAGAGCTGACCTTGTGCAGTTTGCAAAGGGTGAAAAGGGAGAAGCTGACATCATAACAGACATTTTTGGCATTCATACAAAGAAAGAAGGTGGCTCAAAACATGGTCATGATGCTGGGCTTGGAGATATTGCAGAAATCCTTGGTACTGATATCCAGTCATCTTTGGAAACCACAGTTCGTAAGAAAAAAGGACTACAGGTATGTTAAAGAGATTTTGTATTTCTTTGCAGAAAATAATAATAAGACAAATATATTACTGAATTTTCTAGTAACTGAATTATTTGTCAGTTAACTGATTAATAAATGTTCTTGGTAAGAACATACTTTATAATCTGTATTCTTAAAAAAGTCTTACAAACAAGACAGCAGAGTTTATGTGCCCAGTGTGTTTAGATGTCACTGCAGTAAATTGGTATTGTTCATTTGCATTCAAAACAAAAATTGCTAGCAGCTCTCTAGGCATGGATTTTGCTTTAAATGGGTTACAGTTTTGTTTCTTTTGCATACCCCATTTTCCCACAGTATATTTCAATTATTTTTACAATCTACTTTCTCCGTAATGCCTTGTCATTATCATCTTTCTTGTACATGCTTTACTGGTCACTTTTTCCTATTATTTGAAATAATTTTTTCCTGAATTTGTTGTTACTATGTTTACCATGTAATCATTTCTTTCCTCATATTCTGTTTTATGAACAGTATATTTTGTTCCACTCAGCTGAGCTAAATATAACTTAACATTCTGTTTGAAAATGGATTGAACTAAATGTCAAAACCAAAATGCATTCGTCGTATTTGGAAGGCATTATGTTTCACTCTACACTTTAGATCTGTTTCTACTTGTTATTCAAATATATCTTTCCTTTCATTAATCCACCTCTTTACAGTATGCTTTCCAAATATTTTCAGGATGAGCCTGCATTGTACAACTTCTTAGTTCATTATGTCCTCTTCATTTGTATGCTTTTCTCCAAGATTTATTGCCTAGATCAGACTATATATATTTATTTCTATTATTTATTTATTTATTTTTATGTGTGCACTTAAAAGTTACAGTCTTTTAAAAAAGGGATTTATTCATTCTTCCCCTACCCCTTAGAAGAACTAGGCATTATCAAATGATCACAGAATTACCTTCCACCAGCTTGAGATCTTAGGGGAAACTATTTGTGGAAGTAACACATGCTTTCATTGCATGTACTAGAGGAGTTTCCCATATAAGAGGTGATATAAGGGAAGCAAGACTGATTTTTTGTAAATTCTTTCTCTACTTAGGTGTGAGGCAGACATGCAGGTGATTAATGGGGGAAAAGCACAGATAACTGTGACTTTAGGGTCCTTTGTGAATCTGGGACTTTGGAGCCTGCGTCTCTTTGATTTCCAGTGAAGCTTAGTTATTCAAACTATATTTAAAAATGAGTTTACTTTGGTCTTGCAACACTAAGCCTAAGCGTGTTTGAAATCCAGGCTCAGGCTTTGCTGCAGTTAGCCATCTGTAAAATTGTATATTGTTTTTTCCTTATCTCAAGGGGCTGTTATAAACACACACTTAGGTGGTTTTGAGGGGTGCAAGTAAAGGTTTAATCAACCATCAACCTCCCTAAGACAAATAGTTTGAAGAAAATATTGCGTAAGTAAAAGTTGTTTAAATAATTGTCTGGTTTCGACTGCATCAGTTGATCTTGGCAAAACGATTGGGTTTTGTAGTATCTGATAATTACACAGGTCTTTTTCAGATTTTTGACGCTATCACTGATACACTGTTCTTCGTTTTATATTTGGAATGTAGCAAACCGATGCTCATTTTCTGTATAATCAGTAACTGCACTGAGTCTGAGTAACAACACTGTTGTATTATGGTATGATCTAGATGTAGTTAATTACATTCATCCTCAACTGGTCACATGATCTGTCTGATAACCAGGTATAATTACTTTACATTCTTAAAGGCCTTTTCCAACTTAGTTGATTCTATGATTCTAAGTTGTTCAGTCAACTGGGCTACTTACAATAGTGGTAACACTATGCTGAAAAAAAGCTATCAGAAGAATTTCTGTAATTTTCACTGTTTACATCTAGTCTGAGCTGTCTATTTTTTAAAATCAAATACTTTAAAAGTGCAAACTGGTATAAAAAATATAATGTGGTAATTATTTTATTTGTATCTTAGAAAGCAATAACTAAAGTTACCAAAATTTTATTTGATTGGATCCATTTTGAGAGTTAAAATACTTTTTGCAGATATCTGAAATTGCAAAAGCTGAAACAGAAAGAAAAGCAGAAGCTGAGAAGGCTGAGTAAGTTACACAATTCCTGTTTGATTCCTTGCTAATTCCTAATGCTAGGTAATTTGCCCAGAAAGAATCCAAGCAATGCTCAGTATTCAAAACACTTTATGTACACCTTGTCTCATCAGTTTTCTGAAAACCAGCAGTCCCTGAGAAGCGGCAAAACCATCTCAATAGGCAACAAAATGGTAATCTGATTTTTGTGGCCTTTGACAATTCTGCATATATAACCTGTGGCCATTGTCTTTTTAAAAAGTCCACTAACCACCTTTAAAAATGAGCACCAGTCTTGGAAAAAACTCTGCAACTTGTCATTATTGCTGTCTACACTTCCACTACTACCCACTATAATTTTCAGGCAGTAATAGTTTAAATAAATATTATTAATGCTGTTTATCTGTTTTCAAGTGCCTTCTTACATTTTATTGTTACAGAATTGTTTTGATATGATCTGTCTCTCTCTTCAATCCCTGCAGGGATGTTAAACATCATTTTCACTGTTTAGAGCACTTCCAGTAATTAAAAAGTGCACTTCAAATCTTCTATGGCTTTTTTGGTACCACGTATCCAAAGAACGTGTTGATGAGTGTTACTCAGTATGAAGATAATAACTAAGATACGCAATTTCTGAAGCTGTTGTTTCATCTAGGCCATGTTACATTATAATATTAAGTTGGTTAATCTTTAAATTGCTCAAATTACACCTTTTAAAAGTTTTGTTAAAAAGATATCACTGCTGGGCTTTTTTCTTTGTTGACTGATTTTGGTCTCCTGATTTAAACACTAGTGGCATATTCAGCACAGCTTCAGTGAAGCAATTTCTAAGTATCTAGGAATTTTCCCAAAATCTCCTGTGCCACTCATTTTTTCTTATTTTTGACTTGTTCACTCTTTTTTTTTCATAAACATTATCTCCTTCTACTTCTGTAATTTTATTGGACTTGTTTTCCTGATTCCCTGTTGCCTTCTCTTGTCTGCCATGCTTAATTCTGCTCTGAAATAATTTTGCAGCATATTCAAATTGCCTTCAGCTTAAAAATCTAAGTTTAATGTCTTATATTCTGAGGCTGCAAGAGGAAATTTTTTTGGTAGAAGATAAATACATTCTTGGACACCCATCATATGACTCCTACTGCAGTAGTAGAACGATAAGGCGAACTACATACTGCATTTCTTTATCCTCATGCCTTAAAACTTTCAAGCACTTCAGTATTCTTTTACATATATGCAAATTCAGTTGTGTTTTTTTTTCACTTTTTTTTTAGTTTAGTAACTAAATTCCCCTATTACTATACGCAGTCTTGATACTTAATTTTCATAAAGGCAATTCAGTGGTACAGGAGGAATGATTGTAATCTACATACTTCATAAGGTGTGACCTTCTGAAGTAAACTTCCTTCTTGTTAGTCATTCATCTCTGTAAGAACAGTGATGGCCTTGACTGAAATTAATT
This sequence comes from Pezoporus occidentalis, assembly GCF_034315485.1. Lineage (NCBI taxonomy): Eukaryota > Metazoa > Chordata > Aves > Psittaciformes > Psittacidae > Pezoporus > Pezoporus occidentalis. The sequence continues at coordinate 4,828,070 of NW_026913964.1, read as the reverse complement.
CATTTTATGGTACTGTGATTCAGGTATGATCCTGTGTACCAAATCCCAAAAGCCTTATTTCTCTTTTTCAGCTGCAGGCTCAAAAAAGTATATGTGAACTCTCAAATTTTTCATGTTACTTGTATTGGGTACATATGTACATCAATGGTTTTCGCAAACATTATCCTGTCTGTTTTTTGGCTTTTTACTTCATTGATCTCTGCTCAACAACTCTATCTGTGCATATCATTTGAAACTAAGGTCACTTTTTTTACTATGGTTTACTCTCTACCTCAAATCTTAGAATCATTTTTCTCACAGTATCAGAACTAGCTTTCAAAGGCAAACTTTCTGAATTGGGATTCTTTCTAAAGGAATGCATTTACAGTACAGAAGTTTGGCTAGGTATTTTTGTTTTGATTGCCTTTCTTCTAGCATGGAAGATGGTGAAAAACAAGATAAAGCAAAGGAAGTACAATCCGAGCAGCTAGAAGAGGGAAAAATAAAGAAAAAGAAGCGAAGGCATGGACAAAAGATTGAGAAACCAGAGGCTGTAATGGCTAACTTCTTCAAAGCTTTGGAAATTTATCAAACAAAAATGCTTGTAAGTTTTTCCTAAATTATTTTGGTCATTGAATTTTTATTTATGTACTATAGAACTCTGATATTGAAGGGAGAGACATCATCATAAAAGGAACATTGGCATGAGTTTTCAAATGACTGGCTGTATTCAGTCCATTGTGATTTTTATAATACTTTAGAGAGTTATATACATAAAGTCTTTATGTGTGTGATATCCCTTATTTTGGTCTAACAGGACAGATTAACCTCCTGAGCTCGTTTTGGGAGCTCCCTATTTTCCCTAATCTAACTTCTAGAATCTGTAATTCTAATTTCTGTGAGATATTTCTGTATTCCTAAAAACATCAGATGATGAACTCTATGAATCTGTCTCACGTAGTTTATTGCAGTATTTTAGCATTCCTATGCCAGACTTCCTTCTAGAAAGTTTTCCTTATTTCGTTATTTCCTTATATCAGTCTCCCCTGTTGCAATTGCAAGGTGCTTTTTAATCCCATTTACCATGAAATGGCAGAATAGGCTGCCAAGAAATGCCCTTCCTTGTTATAACTGGTGAATAAAGGCAACACAATTATGTATTTATTTTCTTAGAAACTTTCTTACCTTGGTATTAGCTAAAGGCTGCTTCTAATTTTCTTATTTTTTATTTTTTTTTTACTTTCAGCACTACTTGGCAAGAAATTTTTATAACTTAAGGTTTCTTGCTCTGTTTGTTGCATTTGCCATCAACTTTATTCTTCTATTTTACAAGGTAAGATTATACATTGTTCTTTAAATAATTTTTTTTTATTTAATAAATATTTAATGATCGTTTCAGTGCTTGTTTAATAAAGTCCTTCAACATGAACTAAAGCATTTAGATATGAAATAGTTAGTATCTTAAATTTTGTAACTAAAATTTGTGATATTAAACCTACTCGGTTTTTATTTTGTTCAGGCTAAATGAAAACATTTATTTCATTCCTCCATTATAGTTGAGCTTGTGTTTCTAGGCATTTTTTCATTTACTCATAGAAATCTGTTACTGTTTGAATTGTTAATCTTGTCATGGGAAATTTGAAATCCAACTAAAATAACTCAAATGTCAAAACTGTTGCATTTTTTCTGTCATTTGTTTTAAAGATACTGTGAGACTTCATCTGATTATTCTCAGTGGTTATATTTCTGTTTTTCCTTAAGAACCCTACTGACTTCAGTTGGGTTTGACTGATCAGAATAAGATTAATATCTCAGTTTAACTACATCAGCTCATATGTTTTAGTTATATTTAATTTATAATTTTTTTTTCAGGTGTTTCAGGCTCAGGGGCATGTTGTTTGCTTCAATTTATTTTTCTGTGAATTTATTAACCCGTAGTGAACATAAAATGTGGTTTTTGTTGTTGCCATTTTCCCCATTCTCCCATTTCCATGTGGGAATATAATTCAGCTTTCATACTTATTTGTTCCATTTTCTTTGTTGTCATTGCCAGCATGGTTGTTAGTGACTTTTGATTAAGGTATTTCTGTACTGAGATTGAGACTTTAATTGATGGGTACAAGCAGGCACAAGAAATGTAAACCAAGAGAGGCCTTTTCAGAGTGTTTTTTCTATATCACCAATGAAGAAGGTTATATATCCATACTTTAAAATTAATCTTAGTTGTTTTTTCCTGAATGTCATGAGTTGCACCACATTCTGGTGTATAACCCAGTGATACAAATCAGAACATCTTCACTAATTTTATTACAAAATCTTCACAACCTCTGTCCATGAAAAGGAGTAGAATTCACTAAAGAGAACTCCCATCCATAAAAGCCTCAGGTTTCTTTCCTTTCCTTACACATTTGAAGTCCAAAAGAAAAGTCCTCTAAGCTAAGTCATGAAATAAATTACAGACAATATACAAGTCAATATGAGAACTTTGTTAAATTTTAGACTCTAGTATTCAGGAACAATATAGATTACAAAACAAACCCTAAATTCAAACATATTAGATAACCCTGTCATTGTCTGCTTCTTTGAAGAAAATATTTTGCATAACTTTTTCACTGGTGGTTTGTGCTTGAATTTCTCTCAGGTGACAGAAGAGCCACTTGATGAAGTAGATGAAGACTCTAATCTCTGGAACTCTTTTGATGAAGAAGAGGAGGACGAGGGCATGGTGTTTTTTGTTTTAGAAGAAAGTACAGGTTACATGGCACCTGCTCTCAGAGCACTGGCAGTTATTCATACTATCATCTCCTTTGTCTGTGTGATTGGATACTATTGCTTAAAGGCAAGTTCTGAATGTTATTTTTCTAATGTATTATTTGTTGAGGAACATTGTCAATGTACTGAAGTGATTTTTGAGCTAATACGGGAATACCTGTTTGTACCTAGTTGTCTTACAAACGCTCACTATTGGATATGCAGTTGTCTGTTTTCCTCATTTACTCAGTCTGGCAGAGACTGAGTTAGCTTTCTTCATACAAGAGCATGTTTTGGATTTGTGGTTAAATCAGTGTTGCCGACACACTCACTTTTTTGGTTATTGCTGAACAGTGCTTGCACAGTGTGAAAGCTTGCTCCTCATTAGCCACTCTGTTCATCCTCCACTGAGTACACTGGGAGGAGGCAAAGGGTTGGGGGTAGGGGGTTGACTTCCAATGTCGCCGCTGGTCAGAGACTCTCTAGGTCTTGATTTGCTTGTGCGAGGTGTTAGTGTGATGTTTGGTTTTATATGGTATTATAAAGGGTATTTAATACTGTAGGTAGATATCATGGTTTCTAAAGATATGTAAGCCATGACAAAGGTGTCCACTGCCATTTTCATAGGTTCCGCTGGTTGTATTCAAGAGAGAAAAGGAGGTAGCTAGAAAGCTGGAATTTGACGGACTGTACATAACTGAACAGCCATCTGAAGATGATATTAAAGGACAGTGGGATCGCCTAGTTATAAATACTCCGTATGTAACATTAAATTGTTATATGTAAGCTGCTTATAAACATAGCTCATAAAGCCATTGATCTAGAATTTTGCTGTCCACCTGTCACTTAGTTCATCTAAAAGAAAGGCATTTTTTACCTTAGTTTTGATGCTACAGCAGTAGATTCTGATGTGAAATCCTGCATTATCTGTTTATTTAACAAATACCATCTTAGCATGTATATTCCACCTCTTTTTAATTTTTCTAGAATTTGCAAGGATTGTGCACCTTCCCTTACAAGCTCTCTTCAAGACATTTCACATATTAGTCACTATGGAGAAAGCTTTAAGAAGATCACTTCCTTTTCAGTGACTCAATTTCACATTCATATTGTAGAGCAGCATTCTCCTGCCTTTCTTTCCCACTTCTTTGTAACAAAATTTTTGTGTGAAAAGAGAAATAACTAGTGGAAAATAGCAATCCCAGAATTTGAATAGGTCTGACAGGAATTACTGTCAGGTTGTGCGCACTAGCAAATACGGTAGCAGTTACACACTGATTCTAGGAGACTCACCTGCTCTGTGAGTGAATAATACAAGTATAGGCACGAAAAACATCAGTAAGCTCCAGCAGTCTGTAGAAGCAACACAGACAACTACAGCAAGTCAACTCTCTTCTCTTGAAACAATGTCTTATCTACAGGCTATTTACTCTTTTGAAACAAACAGAATCACATTTTGGTACTAGTATACCTAGGCTTAGATTACAGTCTTTCCCTAGTAACTGGGTAACTGGAGAGCTTTGCTTCATTTCCAACTTGTTTCTTTAGCGATTGATGGCAAGCTATCTAAACATCCATTAAGTTTATTCTCAACAAAACCAAGCATGAATTAATGAGATATATTGTCAGCTTATCCCAAAAAGACATGCTGTACAGCTTGTTCTCCACTAATCAGACTAATCCTTCCTTCTCATGTGAACTGACTTGAGGTTCAGTGCAGGTATTGTACCATCAGGATAACAACTGCTGGACAGTGCCCAGTACTGTGTATATACTGAAATGTGCATTCCAGAACTGAGTAAAAGAAGTAATTAAAAAGGCAAAAGAGGTACCCTGATAAATGCAGCACCATTAGATGTTTTTGGTGAGAGAGAAAGACGCAAGCTGGCTACATTAGAGATATGTTTTGCTTAAAAGTCAGAGAAACAAAGGAAGGAAATGACACAGATCATTGTACCAGGAAATACCATCTGAGTCACTGAAACCATTTGCCTTTATCTGGAGTAACTTCATTCAGAACTGAACTTTTTTATCCTTCTGCATATTTGCTAACCTCCGTGTTACATCTAGGAAGTAAGGAGAGAAAAACTTTAAATTTTGTAGTGTTTCTTGCTAACTGGCATTCTTCAAAACAGACATAATATACAGCAAGACTGTCAGAATGAGGGATGCCTGGGAACTGCTGTTCATAAGACAGTTTAAGCAAAATGGTTTTTATGATCATGTTAACGATCTGGGAAATGTCACTGACAAGAGAGAACACTTTGTTCTTGCAGGTCAAAGCTGATGTATTTCCCAGTGCTGTTACTGTTAGCTCTACCTTGTCTTGTTCCAGGACATCAGCTCCAGTAATGACAATAAGATACACCTGATATTACCACTAACCCGGTGTTTGCCAAATGATCTTTGCAATTTTATGGGGTTATTTTAATTTTACTTTATGTTGGCAAACTATCTACTGGTTCCCAGGAGTTCAGCCTCTATTTGAAATGTAATCCAGTGAATTTAAAAGTTATTTATGCTACAAGACTTATTTTCCTCTGAAAATCATTGTCCATATTGATTGTATTGCTAGAAGCAATGACGTGTTTATTTAGGAGATGAATGATATTACACTGACTACCCTGCTATTACGGAGTCGTTAGGCTCGCTAGGTGATAATATTTAGCCTACTGTCCTCTTGTAGCCAGTTGTGTTTATGGATGGGAAAAAGAAAAGGAGATGTTAGGGGGAAGGATGATTTTGCAGTAAATGATAACTAGTAACAGCTGTTGTCCATGTAGAAAGAAATTGTTCTTGTAATTTGAAGCACAGTGCGTGAGTGAATGAAATTGTACTAGAATCTGCAGCAATGGACATAGTGTTTTCTCTTTTCTGGGGGGTTGTTTTTTCCTCTAACAAGTTAAATAACTTGAAATATCTTTGCCTATGCAGGTCCTTTCCTAATAATTACTGGGACAAATTTGTAAAACGGAAGGTAGGGTTTTTATATTTCTATTATGTTAAACATGGCAATAAGCTACTATTCAGTTAGCTCAAATATCTATGTGTAATATACTTCTGTAAACATATATATACAAATAATTGAGAACTGAAATTTGTTTTATGGAAGTCACTGTGGTGGCAAATGTCTCGGTGAACAGGCAGCTGCAGCGTAGGTGGTAGGAGGGAGGAAGACAGAAGGCTATGGTTTCCTTCCTAGACTCAGGCATTCAAAATAACTTTGTGCTGTCAATCAGCCACACAGGTCTAATTTAAAGTCATTGTCATCTTTAGGATACAAAGCCTCCTCATCCCCCTAAAAAAAGAAAAAAATGCCAGCTTAAATGATGGCAATTTATACATAAGCTTTCAGATAACAGCCTTTAATGCTTCTATTTTTCTTCTATATGCTCCCCTGCCTGGCTTCCCTGGAGTTCTGACTGTTCTAGTAGTTAACTGTGAAAGACTTTATTTAATTTCTGACAACTGCTGGCTTAAAGCAGGGTGAATGTCACTGAGGACTTTCCCTAAGCAAAAGTTTCTCTTATTCCATTTTTAGGTTATTAACAAATATGGAGACTTATATGGAGCAGAGCGCATCGCAGAACTTCTGGGTTTGGAAAAAAGTGCCCTTGATTTTAGTCCAGTGGAAGAGAGCGAACCAGAAGAGGCATCTCTTGTGTCCTGGTATAATTTCTGAACTTTGCAGACACATTATGTGTTGGCACAACTTCACTGTCAAAGATTTAAACCAGATTTTATATTGAAACCGTAGTGATGTTTTCCTTGGCATGGAAAATTCGAATCGAGAAGTCTTCCTAGTGTGGAAGTAAAATAAAAAAGCTTTTTGTTTGTTTGTTTGTTTGTTCTAAAACACGTATACTTACTCCTATAAAAGTTAGAAAAAAATCGTTACTATGATGCTGACTGATATAGTTGGCCACTCTTTTAGTTTAAACAATAATCAGTGCGGCATTTAAAAGTTCCTTAGGTGTTAAAACAGAGTTAGTTTATAAATCAAAGGACTGGAAAAGTATTGATAAAAAAAATATCTATATGCTAGGTATCTAGAAAAAAAAGTCAGATATGTTTTCCTGAACAAATCCATGAGTGAAGATCAGAATTTGAAAGTATCAAAGTCCCAAATGAATTAGGCTTCTGCAAGAGTTTGATTTCCTCGCTACTTAAGGCACACAAGAATAAAGATTTCCATTTGCATGCCATCTAATGGCTAATAAAATATTTAGAATCGTGCAGAAGGCATTACCTTTTCTCTTGGTAATTCTGGCAACATTTTACACTAGACAGAACACTTACCTCTTAAATTCAAACAAATCAGGTTCCACATTTCACTACTTTTAAGACATGTTTTAATTTTTGTAAGTGGAATACTGTAGTATTGCTCTACTGAAATTGTTCCAAGAGTTTCAGTGGTTTAGAAACTGTGTATGGGTGCTCAGTTAATGAATACTCTCTGAAAAATGAAGCACCTACATCACTCAAAAAATAACAGCTAATGTGTATCACTACCTTCAGCAAACAAATGTGATATGCCAAACCCAGTTTGTTGTTTACCCCTATAGAATTCAATACTTAATTTTAACAGTGATGCATATCAAAACCTTTGTATTTCCTAGGTTAAGCTCCATTGATACGAAGTACCACATTTGGAAGCTCGGAGTTGTTTTCACTGATAATGTGAGTACGCTTTGATTTACTCTAAACATGATTGTGGCTTCCACCATCTGCTTTTATTTTAAACAAATATACACAAATAATACTGCATTCCAGAGCCATTTTAAAATAGTGGTTTCTGTGTTGTAGCAAACTGCTTTAATTTATGCTATATTTTTCTTTTTGATTCAAATGGGTATTAAGCACTTCCTCACCATTAATACAGTGTCACCATTCTGAAAGTTAATTGTACATTCATTTAATTTCATAGAAATCAATCTAGCAACCAAAGGTGTCTTTTCTAAATCAAGCACCATCTATAGGATTTTTATTCTTGAATCATCTGTTTGCTGTGGTTGGTTAATTCTTTTCTTTCATACCTTCTCCTTTGGAAGGACCACACTTATATTAAAATCCCCATTTTACATGAACCTTCTTTTTGCATCCTCTTGAATATTCCAAAACAAACAAAAAGGCCAAGGTGAATCAAGAAAAGATGTATAAATTCATTGTGCACTAAAAGCACACTGAGCCATTGTCCTTCAGTAAAAGCCTTCACATCAAAGAGGCTTCAGGTTCACTGCTTGTTAAAAGAATAAGCTGTATTATGTTCTTTAGGTTTTCTGAGTGTCTTGGTTGATGTGGTCTTGAGACTTAGAGTACAGTGTCTTATGAGTAATACAATGCATTTTCTCTCCTCCAGAATCAGTATTAAAAATTAAAGTTCTGTATAACAGGCTCCCCAACCAAAACAGCTTTAAGGTAGAAGATTTTGATGTTAATAACATATATACTGAAGACTGCATTTAAATATGAAAAGACAGAGGTTTCAGTTAAGCAATAAACACAGTGGAGATAGTAAGAGACAGAGTCAGACAGTGGTTTTGAACATGTATTACATTCAGACTGTGATTCCTTTCCAACCCTAACTATTCTGTGATTCAAATCAGAATGATAATACTGCTTTCTTTCATAAACTGAGTGACTAAAAGCAATACTCTGCATCCAGTAATGCACATTAGCACCTGCTAACATTCTACTGCTTTTCACTTTCTCTGCAGTCATTTCTATACTTAGCTTGGTACACGACTATGTCTATCCTTGGGCACTACAACAACTTCTTCTTTGCTGCTCATCTGCTGGATATCGCTATGGGTTTCAAGACATTGCGTACCATTTTGTCTTCAGTTACTCACAATGGCAAACAGGTTGGTGCTACATGAAAAAGTCTGAAAATGAATGTGTTTGGTAACAGTACTGGAAAAAAAATAATCTTGTGGTACCTAGGAAATACTGGAATTTAATCCATATTAATCATGATTGGATTAAAGAATACATCCCATTATGTCTTCTGCAGCACACCTAATGCATGTTAAATCCTATGAAATTATAATAATCTATACCCACAGAGTGCTGCATCATTTTAGAAAAATACAAGAGTATGAATTAGTGTCTCCCCAGCTCTTTCTCTATGCTCAGTGACTAACTGATTAGTGATAACTAATAAGAATTCACAATCTCTCCTTAGCTACAACAGTAATAATGATCTGGGCACTGAGATTTCAATACTTAGCTAGTAAGAATCTGCTTGCACTCTGGAATATATTTATATGTCACTTCATCATGCAAAAATCAGATTTTCTTTCAGCAGAAATGGAACAATGGAAGTTTCTTCCCTTATCAGGAAAGCAGTTTCTAAAATAGTGCATTTTTTGGAGGGTTTTATCTCCTCTTTTTTCCTCCAGGATGGCCAAAATTAATATTATTTTAAGTGTAGTGACTTATATATTTGCTTTATGAATAAATGTAACACTCAAAACTTGGCATAATTGATAAAACTATTTCAACTCAAGACAGCTTTTAGTATACATTCTGAACAAGGTAAGATTAGTTTTTCTAATCCTGTTGCTTTTCTTCCTAGTAGATATGAACGCTGAAAGCTGCAGATTTTTCAGTTGAAATGTTCACACTGGGAGCATACTGACAGATCTGCAGAAAGAGATAAACTGAGTTGTTCAATAACATTTCTTTTAAAGGAGTAATGGTAAATGTTGTATTTTCAAAAGATGTAGCCTTCATTAACTCCTCTCCAGAGCTGCATCTTCTAATGCTATATCATCTGACTTCAACAATACTCTAGTCTTATTGACTTCTAAACTTTTTCACCCAAGAGTTTTATTTGCTTAAATTACTTACTCTTTGGTTATCTAGTTTATTGATGGGTTAGCTAACCAGCTTTAGAATGGAAAATAGATGATGCATAATGTAAGTTAAAATTATTTATTACTTATCAAATTAACTGAAGTTAGTTTTTTTCAAGTGAGTAGAATTTAACTTTTAAAGTAAATAGTAGAAATATTGCTTCAGTGATACACAGTTTTTATGCATATAGCTCAGAAAGATGGAAACAACTTCAATTTCTTGATACAAAATCCCTTTGATTTTCATGTGAGAGCAGGGTAAAGTAACACACCTCCAAGCAATAGGGAGACCACAAAGCTATTGTAACTCCTGTCTTTAGTTTCCTTATTGGCAAAGGTACAATATGATACATTTTCAATACTTAAGGCAATAACTGAGCTAGCATATCTCTTCTGACGGAATGAAACTGAAACTAACATTGTCATATCTCCATACACAGCTTGTGCTTACTGTAGGACTCCTCGCTGTAGTAGTGTATCTTTACACTGTTGTGGCATTCAACTTCTTCCGCAAATTCTACAACAAAAGTGAAGATGAAGATGAACCAGACATGAAATGTGATGACATGATGACGGTAACTAAAATATTACTGGCATGCTTCAAATTTCATCCTGAATCTTAAAATGGATGCTTAAGATAAAATGATAAGCAAGCAGGGATGCCTCTGATGTTAAATCCATGAGTCTGTTCTTCTAAACTCAGCAGTAGATAGGTGACACTTAAAAGCATAGGAAGATATTCTGGATTTTTGTCCTATATTCTGTGGTCTATGATTTGCTGCAACACCTTCTACATTTGAAGATGGCAAATCCTTGAAGTACAGGGGAGAAATTTCATGATAAACTGGTCAACTCTGCAAAAAGAAGCTGTGTTGTACAGCGCAAACCCAATTTGTTCTTCATGTTTGCAAGTGTGCAAGCTCTTCCTATTCTTATTTCAGTTATATAAAGTATATGATGTTATTAGCACTAATTATAAAAGCCTGCTCCAAACCACTTACAACTAGTAATTTAGTCAAGAAGTAAGAAGTCAAGGGTGAGTAGAGAAGGGAGAAATTAAAAGTTATTTATTACTAGTGATAATATAATGCTACTAATTTCCCTTCTGGCTTCTACCTGCTACCACAATGTCATGTCGTATTAAGACATCATATGCTACAGATACGTATTACAGTTTGAAGAGGTTTTGATTTTCTTACTGTCAACAGAAAAACAGAACAAATTAGGTATTAAAAATGTAATATTCAGAGTTTGAGGCCAGCTAATTTCTTCCATGGAAAAGTCAATCTCTGCCCTGTGCTATAAGCCAAAGATAGAATAAAGCCCCTCAGAACAGAGGTGTGTCACGGACTTCACAAAATGATCTTCCCTATTCTTGGGCTTTCTTTCAAGCACTGAGTGCTAAGTCAGATGTGCAAATGACAATTATGAAATATGCCCAATCAGTATTATTTAACTGGGCCTCTCCAAGTTGGATACAATCATCTGGTCATAAAATAAATGTAGGAGTATTTGGAATAATGAAACTTTATTACATCTATATTACATTTTAAACCACTCAAGCGAGGTAAATAAATCTCAAGTTATGTTTTTAAATATGATTAAACTTGTAACAGCATCTTACATGAACACTAAAGTTGCATTATAAAAATGGATGTATATGTCTGTTTAGTGTTTGCTTAAAAAAGACCAGATTTGTGAGGTTTTATGCTCATTATTTAGCACCAGCATTGATTTCCAATGTGACTTCAGAACACTGGCTGGGCTTAAAGATTTCTGTTGGTTTTAACCCACTGTGTGATTGAAGGTGGTTTACAAGATTCTGTAGCTGACTGATACATGAGGAATGATAGTATGTGTTCTTTTTTACTGTAACTTGTGAAAAGAATCAGCAGAGCAGGATCATTTTTCAATAGGGAAACAAAATCATTCACAGTAAATATATCTGTAATTTTCCTCTTTTTTTTTAGTGTTACCTGTTCCACATGTATGTGGGCGTAAGGGCTGGTGGTGGCATTGGAGATGAAATTGAGGATCCCGCAGGAGACCCTTATGAAATGTATCGAATTGTCTTTGACATCACATTTTTCTTCTTTGTCATTGTCATCCTACTGGCCATTATTCAAGGTACTGTCACTTACCTTGGTAGAGACTGTTGGAATTTAATTTCCTTAAGTTCTGCAATATATTTAAACCATATTTGTGTTTGAGGTAAATGTATCAGTATATTGCTGTAAGGAGTTATTTCTGAGCTGATAAAATCATTAATTCTGAAAGTAATATTTTTTTACTTAATCCATAAATAATGCATTGTCTCAGGTTCTACAAAACGACAAAGCACAAGAAACATAACTCAACTGGGTTACGGTGTTTATGAACACTGTGACAGCTACCCAGAATTGATGAAGTTTGTGCAGGATCACTGTTCTTCCATTGGTAATAACCATTTAAACTTGGAGAGCCTTGCTTGTAGACACTTTCCATACCTTTAGCTTGGAACCACCACAGCTGTCTGTGGAATGGAGACTTTTCCCTTGAAAAAGGGAAAGGACATGGAGAAAGTCACGATGGCCCCATACCCATTTCCTCGTTTCTTTAGAGGACAATCTGCAGTTTTAATTGGTTTGAAGCTGTGGTTTACAGAGAATGAGACCTTCCTTCAATGACTTTGGTATGCAACACTCATTGTATAACCTGACCTAAGGCTGTTCAGAAGAAACACCAGTTTATGGCGATCTGGTGGCAAAGAAAAATGTAATACATCTATACTGAGAAAAAATTAGGAATGTCACAATTCCAAAATGATCCAACTCTATTCTTAGCGTGTTGGAAGTGGCAGAATGCTGCTCAGAATTGGCTGCAGGGGGCCTGTGGGAGCAAAGTTGTCTTTGTGCAACAAAAGCTGAGACGAGTTCCAAGAGAAGGAGAATGAAAATTAAATTCTTTCACAGGAACAAAAGAGATGAGGTTATGGAAGCTTAAACTGACCAAAATATAAGACCAGAAAAGCCTTTTCACTCTGAATATTGTACTTCTATGTAAGAGAAATTGTTCCTGCTAGGAGCATTGCATAAACACTTCAAATATCTGGAAATTGATAATTGTACCTTGAACTTTTCAACCTAGACATAAGTAAGCTAAACTCCAAAGACAATGGAGGATATCTGGCAGACGTTACTTGAAATATGAAAATTGCCAAGTGCGGAAGTGTTGCTACTTTTCTATTTGAAATAGGTCTGATCATTGATGCTTTTGGTGAATTAAGAGACCAGCAAGAACAAGTGAGAGAAGACATGGAGGTATGAGGACGCACTCTACATTTTTCATTATTCTTACTCATCTAGATTGTAAATAGTTAAAATAGTGTCTTTGAGATAAAATTGGTTTGTAACCACAACTTGTGTTTCTAGACCAAATGTTTTATTTGTGGAATCGGCAACGACTATTTTGACACAACCCCACATGGCTTTGAAACACATACGTTGCAGGAACACAACTTGGCAAACTATCTGTAAGTATATTTTACTACTGGAATTACAATAAAGAGACCTTTCCACTCCAGAGTAATTTAGATCCATGCATTGCTGACAAAAAGACAGAATTCTGTAGAACTGGGGAGTATCTATCTCCATTCTTTCCTGATCTCCCCTCCTCTACTCCATACCTATGATTACCTTCGACATGCTCATCTTATACAAGAGCTGCCTTAGTGGAATAACGTGTGAAGGCACATTAACTCCTCATTCCTCTCAAAGGAAATCCAGGTATGTGGAATGATAAGGAACAACAATTTAATAATTTGGGTTAGTTTGGAAGTTTTGATTGTGACTACTGGGGGCTTGGTAATGTTGGTGACACCACTGAAAATAGCTTCAATTTGACAGAAAGAAAACCCAAACAAAAGCATTTTGAGAAGATTCCTGAAAGATAAGCTACAAAACAATGTATAAGTCTACCCTGTAGTTCTTTAGTGATAGTGCAGCTTTCTGAAACCTCTAAGCAATCAGGAGTTGTATCTGTTTAGACTATTGCCAAATCTCCCAACACAGTGATCTTCTACTTTCATTAGTAAATACAGAGCAGATCAAAGAGGATATTTAAAAAGTTACTTGGTCATGCAACAATGCTAATTACATGAGCATTGTGCCAGAAGAACTAAAGGAGCTAAACTGGTGGCATCTCATAGATGTCTGGCTTTGGAAGGCTGCATCTGAACTTTTTAAATTAAAAAATAAAACCTACTTGAGCCTCCCGGCATGGAGGCTGCTTTACTCCTTGCATAGCAGCTGACACTGCAAAAATCAATGTGCATTACTTTTGTGAGGCAAATTTCCATGAACATCCATAGTTTTACCAGCCAACAACCTCCAAGCTTTTCTTAATATACTGAAATGGTTAATTGGTATATGGGAACCTGCAATTCACAGTAAATTCGAAATGGCCATTTCCTTAATATTATATATATAGTGGACGATCTTTTTAACCAGGTTGCTCTTTAATTATACAAATGCTAGTCAGTGTACATTACTTTCTTTATAATGAAAGCACATACCAAGTTTAACCAACTCGAAAGGCATGGCATGAAAAGTGGCCAGCCACGAGTTTTGTTACACAGAAACAGAGCATTGTTAGTACTCTGCATCCTTCCTAATTAATTGAAGCTTTCTACATTTGAGTAAGCACAGGGATCTGAGATAGCCAAGTTCAGCTTATGAGCTGCATGGCCAGGTTGAGCTTACGAGCTACATGACATCAGTGTTTGGAAATCTTGGTGCAGCTGAGGATTTGCCACACTTCTAAACTTCTTGCATAGTAGCCAACTTCTTCCAAAGTGAAGTGGTGGAACGTATGTGTATAGGAGTTGGCGTATGCCTAATTCAGGTATTGCTCCTAGCACCAAGATGAAGGAAATGCTAAACCTCATTTTTCCGCTTCTATATGTCTTAAATCTTTAGCACTTTTACAGGAGACGTGCTGGAGGATAGAATTTTCTCCTTTAGCATAAGCAATATCATTACTTCACTGATAGGCATAATCTCCTTCACATACCCCAGGCTAGGAAAGGTTAGGCAGAATTGTTTTCTGCATTAATACCTGCTTTCTTCATGTGCTTCTTTCAGATTCTTTTTAATGTACCTCATTAACAAGGATGAAACTGAGCATACTGGCCAGGTGAGTAGAAAAGAAATTACCCTGTAGCTTGTAGCAGCCTTGTAGCTCAGTACCACCAGGTGGAACTGATGTACCACCAGGAAGTGGGGATGATGCCACCCTCCCTGATTGTTTTCTGCAAGTGAAATAAAAGGAAGGGTTAAAAAAAAAAAAAGAGGGTAGAGGAGAAGGCTGCAGCCCTGTGCTATTCTACCCAGAACTGTGGTAGCACTGACCCAGAACTGGGTCAGAACTCTACTAGTTACCTTACTGTCATCTTATCTCTGAAATGAAAGCCTGAAATATCCAGTTGTAATTTATCCCCAAAAGATTAAGTAGTTGCTATATTTATAGTCTAAATCAATCTATAGATAGGTACATGGATGTGTGCATGTGCATTCAATGTTGTTAGGCCCTAGGTGTAAATAAGAGATAATTAAATCCTATTTATTTTCTTATTTATCTCAAATGAGAAGCTGTTATGCAAACACTACAAATGAATCATACACTTCAGTGTTTTCCAAGCAAACTGAACCACATTCTATCTATACAAATTGTGTGCAGGTTTGCTCTGATATAACAGACTGATTAACTTACATGTATGCAGTTTTTTTCTAATAGGGCTTAAATTTCAGTAGTACTGAATCGAGAGAAGTGCAGAACAATACTTTCACAAACATTCTTGATATACAAGTTTTGAGTTTTAATGATGTCTTCACAGTTCTACTCCATGGTCATAGGCATAGTATCTTGTTATTGTCAAACAGCACTAACTGCAGCAAGTCTGTTAAAACAAATACTCTCTTTTTCAGGAGTCATTTGTGTGGAAGATGTACCAAGAAAGATGTTGGGATTTTTTCCCAGCAGGGGACTGCTTCCGGAAACAGTATGAGGATCAACTTGGCTAATACCACAAAACAAATTATTTCTTCATTAACTATTAAGATCCAAGATAGAAAGAAAAAAAACCCTTCTTTTCTATTCATGACATAATTTCACATCTTGTATTTACTTTAAATGTCTTTAAACTTCAAGACATACATAAAATGTGATACTATTTCATAGGCTTTTTGTACCTACTACATATGAAACAGGTCTTCTGTTGGAATTTTCACTAGAAGAGAGAAAGCTATGCCGGGTTAAGCCTTCCAGTTCAAACATGATCTGAAATTATAGCAATTTTTTAACCACGTCATTAACCTAATGCTTTGGCAGTGCAGTTGAAAGGGCTACAAGGTGTCTTAATTGCATATTTGACATTTAAGAACTTGAACACCAGAGGCCATGCCTCAGAAAAAAATACTTCTTTTAACTAACTGCTGTCCATTTATTTCCCCCCACTATTTGCTAGTGAATGTATTTTAAGATACAGCTTGAAAAGCTTTAAGCAGTTAAAAAGAAAACATTTTCAAACACTTTGTCAACCTTGAAACATTAAGTGCCTTAAAACCTCTGTAGACATAGCTA
The DNA here is from genome assembly GCF_034315485.1 of Pezoporus occidentalis. Lineage (NCBI taxonomy): Eukaryota > Metazoa > Chordata > Aves > Psittaciformes > Psittacidae > Pezoporus > Pezoporus occidentalis. The sequence continues at coordinate 4,811,865 of NW_026913964.1, read as the reverse complement.
TGCAAACTTTTTATTTATGTTAGTGTTCTAGGTGAACAGATCCATTAACTGTATTGCTTTTCTGTCTTTCTGTATGAAACTGCACTTAAAGTTTGTTTATACACTACCTTCAATGACAGCTTATTAAATGCTGCTGTTAAAAGACATACACTGTATCACAATGAATACAATTTAAATCTTAGGCCAAAATAAAACAATGATTAATGGTCACCTGCAAGTAGAAGCTGCTAGAATTATGCATTTTTTTTCCTTCTAATAAAAAGTGCCCACTGCAATAAAGTATTATGAACCAAATACTATGTTTGCTGTTGTCTTTTGCATTTCCCTACAGTATGAAGATGTGAAGTGAGGATGATGACTAAAAACACATGTATTCATTCATCATTCATAGTTTTATTTTTAAGGACTACATAGAGCAAGTACAAGCTGAAATAACTTTCTCTTGGATATAGTGTAACCTGTATCTTTAGCAAATCCTAATTTCATCACAAATTTTAGACCCTTCTAAGAATATTAGACAATTTTTAATCACATCTAGATTAACTCTCGTTGCACAAAATTTAAGGTACCAGCAAAGAAAGCTGGACCTTTGGCAGACTGAAAAAAAAAAAAAAAAAGTGAAATATAAAGGAAATAACAGGGAGATTAAAGATTATTCAACTTTCTACCTAATGTTTGCTATATTCAGTTATTCACGGAAGAAAATCTGAGCTTCAGGAAATCATGCTGTCCAGCCACTCTTCAAGCTCTTCCTCAGTAACAGTTTTAGATGTACTTTGCTGTTGCTGTGATGCTGTACTCTTCTCTTCAGGCATATCTAGTTTTAAAGGGTCTAAAAAGTGAAAAGAACACACTTTAAAATCTGGAAGCAATTCCATACCAGCTCTTCATCCCAGATCATTTTGCTTTTTAATATACGACTGACTCTATTTAAACAAAATCTCTCCTTAAGAATCACAAGAAACAGTAGCACCAGTAAAAGAGATAAGACAGCTTAAAAAGCTCAACCAGAGCAATGTGGCTTCAAGGCAGACAGGGCCTGGTTTGCAGCAGACAATAAGTGTTCTCCCTACTGCAATTTGTTGGCAATCCCATCACTGCAGAGGTTACTTTAATGTAGAAGAGCAGGAGACCCCACCAGCAGATTGCCTTGCACAATCATTACAGCACATGTTACAGTATGATTCCATATTCTGATGGCATTGTTTTCTTAATGATTTAAGCTGTGCTTTGGAGTGAAAAGCATGACCTACCACTGAAATAAAAGAGCACTTCAAGACTGTCTTCAGTAACAAGGTTTGTTATATATCCTACATGTTCAGCCATCTTGGACTTATTAAGATAGCAAGACTATCACACACAAAAAAATCAAAGATGCTAAAGATTCTTTTAAAGCATGGTGGACTGGGGATGAGTAGTAAGCCACCTCCATCAAAGCAAACAGCAGTGTAGCTTCCAACAATGCAAACAAAAGAAAGGGGTTGCTGATTTTTCTGAAATTGTAATTTTGCATATGTTTTGTTTCCATGCTAAACAATTTTATAAAATTGATGCTAGTACAGTTTGAAAAGAGCATTTATAACAAGCCATCAGAAATAGCTGTCAATTCTTCTGTATGCTATCAGCACAGTGAACTAAGGGCCAATAATGTTACATGAAAGCTTTACCATCCTCTCTAAAATTCTCTAGTAGTGCTTTATTTTTTTTTTTTAATTTTAAATTTTGCTGATTCACAAGACCAGTGCTGCTCTGCAGAAGGAACTTTAGTGGAGAGATAAAATTCAAAAGAAACAAATGTGTCAGAACATATCCTCAGGTAAATGCAGTATGACAGAGATGATGACAGCAGTACTTTGACTGGCCAATCACAAATTCAAAACATCACCAAAACAGAGAGCAATGTAAATTAAATAAGGGCATGCTGAGGAGAAAAGAGATCTTACCATTTTCCTTACAATCAGTTTTCAAATTTTTCTCAGTTGATATGTTGTAGGATAATGCTTCTGACACAGGTCTGTTTTCTTTATCAGTGGGGGCATCTAGATTCAGGAGAAGATCAAGTTCTTCATCCAAATGGTCAGTCTCTTGCTTTGATAGTGGATGAACCCTCTGAAAGGGTTCTACAGTTGTTCTAGGCCTATTTTTACTTCCAGGCTCTGAAGGAGCATCAGAATTGCCAGTCGCATGGGACACCAACACTGTTTCACTTTGAGCTGGAGCCTGTCGGAACAGAAGCTCTCTCTTTTTGCCATCTTTGATAATTTTAGATTTCATCTGTGGGAGCTCTTCAGGTGTTGATGCCTAAGAGTACAAGAAAGTACTTGAGTCTTCCTGATGATTAACTCCCTTTTTACTATTCTACTTTGAAATGTAGTTTGTTTTTCCTCCATCTGACCCCTTACAAAGGCACAATGGATTTCAGCAGAATTGAATTCAGAAGTAAAATTACATGATGATACTTTCACCAAAGCAAGTACAAACTCTTTTTATCACTTATATCAGAATATGAGATTGTATGCTAAATTAGCAACTTCTGTAGTGTCACAAATAAATACTTCCTGGAGAGTTACTCTTTAATTCTTCTCTCCTGAAATCCTATTGATACTCAGAATTTGGCTAGAAATATTATCCCGTGTTAGGCCTTCCCTCCAAAATTCCAGTCTTGAAAGCAAACTATACTACAGGTTGCTGAAAATCATTTAGCAAAAGTCGCAAGTTATAGCTGTATATTTTTAAAAATGAAACCAAATTACAAAACATTATCACATAGTGAAACAAGAAGTGGCAAGTCATTATTTAACCATGGAACACAGATTCTGCTTTTATCAGGATGTCCTGGCATTAATAACACTGCGCCGTATCTGATGACCACTTCACCAGTCACAATGCCAAGACAAAAGATAAATGTCATAACACACACTTTATAACGCTGACAAAAGTCAAAAACAATGACTAGAACTCTTAAGAAGAAAACTGTATTTGAAAGTAGCATTTATTTGTTTGAAAGCAGCATTTGATTCCCTTAGACATCACATCTGCAGATTTGTTTGAGCTCCCTTAAGAAAAAGCACTGTTGTGTCAGTCACAGAAGCATTTCATGTAACTACAAACAGAAGCAAAATTCATTCTGTAAGGGTCACCTTGCTTGAGCAGACGGATTTTTATTTTTAATAGGAATTTTGGTTTAATATTGAAGTCTCACTGGTTCTCTGTCCTGGGTTCAGCAGTAGCAGTCATTTTTCTCCTTCTCAGTAGCTGGTGCAGTGCTGTGTTTTTGACTTTCAGCCTGGGAACAACGCTGATAACACCGATGTTTTTAGTTGCTGCTCAGTAATGTTTACTCTGACCAAGGACTTTTCTGAGTTTCATGCTCTGCCAGGGAGGAGGGGAAGCTGGGAGGAAGCAGAGACAGGACACCTGACCCAAACTAGCCAAAGAGGTATCCCATACCACAGCACATCATGCCCAGTATATAAACTGGGGCAGTTACCCAGAAGGGCTAGAGCACTGCTCGGTTGGGCTGGGTATTGGTTGGCGGGTGGTGAGCACTTGTATTCTCCTCCCTTGTTATTTCCCTTATCATTATTATTATTGGTTGCAGCAGCAGTGGTTTGTGTTATACCTTAGTTACTGTGACTAGTGGAGTCCCTCAGGGGTCGGTGCTGGGACCAGTGCTGTTTAATATTTTCATCAACGACCTGGATGAGGGAACTGAGTGTACCCTCAGCAAGTTTGCTGATGATACTAAACTGGGAGGAGTGGCTGACACACCAGAGGGCTGTGTTGCCATCCAGCGAGACCTGGACAGGCTGGAGAGTTGGGCGGAGAGGAACTTGATGAAATTCAACAAGGGCAAGTGTAGAGTCTTGCATCTGGGGAAGAACAACCCCATGTACCGGTACAGGTTGAGGGCTGACCTGCTGGGCTGTAGCGAAGGAGAAAGGGACCTGGGGGTCCTGGTGGATAGGAGGATGACAATGAGCCAGCAATGTGCCCTCGTGGCCAAGAAGGCCAATGGCATCCTAGGGTGCATTAGAAAGGGTGTGGTTAGTAGGTCAAGAGGGGTTCTCCTCCCCCTCTACTCTGCCTTGGTGAGGCCGCATCTGGAATATTGTGACCAGTTCTGGGCCCCACAGTTCAAGAAGGGCAGGGAATTGCTTGAGAGAGTCCAGCGCAGAGCCACAAAGATGATTAAGGGAGTGGAACATCTCCCTTATGAGGAGAGGCTGAGGGAGCTGGGACTCTTTAGCTTGGAGAAGAGGAGACTGAGGGGTGACCTCATCAATGTTTACAAATATGTAAAGGGTGAGTGTCAGGATGATGGAGCTAGGTTTTTTTCAGTGATGTCCAGTGATAGGACAAGGGGCAATGGGTGTAAACTGGAGCACAGGAGGTTCCATGTGAACATCAGGAAAAATTTCTTTACTGTGAGAGTGACAGATCACTGGAACAGGTTGCCCAGGGGGGTTGTGGAGTCTCCTACGTTGGAGATATTCAAGGCCCGCCTGGACAAGTTCCTGTGTGATGTACTCTAGGTTACCCTGCTCTTGCAGGAGGGTTGGACTAGATGATCTTTTGAGGTCCCTTCCAACCCTTGGGATTCTGTGATTCTGTGGACTGTTCTTATCTCAACCCATGGGAGTTACATTCTTTCATTTTGTTTACACAAAGCATAAGTGCTGATAGAACAGCAGCCTGCATTACCTGCCACGTGACATGCCAGTCTCAATAAATGTACTTACTTATAAAACGCATTGTACTTACGTTTGAAGACCAAGTTCAAAGTAATCATTCTTGCACAGATTGTTTCACTTAAAATATTTGCATTTTCTTATGAAAATTCACAGTATTACCTGCACAAGTTCAGCAGCTACATTCAACCTCAGATGTAGAGGTAATTCCTGAAGGGCCTGGGCCAAAGACTGGCAGTCAACAGAAAGTGCCGATAACTGAAATATAATTAAACACATAGTATGGCTGTATTGAAATAAAAATGAACTAATAATGACTTAAATCATAGTTTTAAATGACACATGTACTAATTTAGTTTGGCTAAATTACCATAACAGCTAAAATGAAAATAATCACTTAAAGGTGTATATGGAATGCTCCTTGGGCAATGCCTTCAAAATCCAAAGCAGGAAATAGTTCTGCAAGTTGACAATGATGTAGGAGACTTTACCAGCCGAAACATCTTTTAATCTGTGAAGCTTGCTATACAATGGGAATCGCCATTCTTTAATGAGTTGCTACTATTTTCTAAGCAATCGAACCATGTTGCTTGTATGTAGCTCTACTGGTTTTACTGCCTAAACAAAATGGCCCTTTTTGTACTTCCCCATTTTTTAAAATGTTTCAATGCTTGAAAAAGCAACCAACTATAGCTACATACACTTCTAAAATAGTATTCAAGACAGATACTCTAATGCTGCCTAGTTTTGTAAAAGGTGGAAAAGCTACTTACTAACATAACAGGTATTGAAGTTACTTGGTCTCTTGGCCCTTTTCTTTTTTGGCTGTAAAGTATTAAAAACAAATTTACAGAAAATGGACCAGCAACATTTGAGGCTTTTAAAGGACGCCTTGGACTTTGGTAAACTTAAACAGATTTCAAGCTCACATACGGCAGAAGATTCTGAGCATGTTAACCATTAATGAAAAAGAATTCGATATCCATTACATGTTTTAAAATCTGAAAACAAAATGCTCAAGTTCAGTCCATACTCTCATTTTCATGGAAGCAGAGAAGCTGCTACCAAATCTAAAGAGACAAAAAACTGTCCCTCTCAATGTGGTATAGACTAACACAGACATTCAGACTTCCAAATGCTCATAAATTAGTAGAGAGTGTTTTGTGCCATATCCTGAGAGATTTGTCAAAGGAATTCACACTGCTCCTTCCCAAAGCCAGTCAACAGGATGGCTTCTGACACCTGTACGCACAGGAAGAATGAGCATCAAAGACACAGTATGTTCTCATAGCATATTTACAAAGCTAAAAAATGACACAATGCAGTTGGTTCTTGTATGCAAATTCTGATTCTGGTATCCAGTAATGGTGTAAAAGGTCCAAACAACTTAACTATCTGATGGTTAGAATTTTTCTTCTTTACTAACAACTTTATTTTACAGTGGATATGTGAGCACCATCAAAGATGATTCACTAGTACAAGTAACCTCAAAAACTCTTTTAACAAGCGAGTGAAGGTGGAAACGAAGATGGGGAAGAGGAGGAAAGGCTGAGGATGAAGGTAAAGAGGAATTCTGAGAAATAACATAATGGAAGAAGGAATTCAATATCCAATTCACTAGAAGTGGTGCTTCAATAAAAACAAAACAAACAAATAAGAAATAAACCTCAAAGGGATCAAAGCAGCATTTAACAAATTATACATGCTTCATGGCACATGTAATTACTTGTTCAAGAAAATAAGCAGAGGCATATTTTGTTGCTGTTAACTCATTTTCTACTGAAAAATACAAATTACTATTACCTGATACAGTTTTCATGAAAAAGAAAGATAGGGCAGAAACAAAAAGGGGTAATAGGATGATGACGAGAGACAACGTGAAAAAACAGTGTTATGAAATCATTTGTGCCAGGATTCTGATGTAACATAAGAAATCAAAGAGAGGGTAATTGTGACTAGTGCAGTAAACTATTTCAAAGTGGTGCAAGAACAGTGAAAGACATGAAACAGTTTGAAACAATTAATTTGGATGAGGCAGGATGAGTAACACCAATCTGGTAGGGACAGAGGCAGAAGAATGTGCCCACCACAGCACACTTCACAGTGAGCCAGAGTGTGAGAACAGCTCCAGAACTGTGCAGTCTCATTAGTGGCAGGCAGAAGAACATTGTGAAAACCATGGGCAATGTGCAACTTCACTCTGCTCACAATGGTGTTAGCCATTCAGAAATGAATTTGAGTTCAAATCACCTAAATGCTCTAATGCAAAGCCTATGAGCAGATTATGAAGAAATTAATATTCTGGACACTGACATCCTGCATATGAGGAGCAGGAAGAACTGGGAAGAAAAAAAAAAACCACAGTCACTGAAAGACTGCATCCCGCTGAACGAACATATGATGGTTTAAAAAACTGCACTTGGATTTATTTCCTGATTTTAATTTGACTTTGTGACTTTAATGTACCTTTAAATATCACTTCCCAGGCAATAACTACTGTTAATATTTTAGGAAATAAATAGCAAACACTCAAGCACAGTTTTGCAGCAATTTTAAGAAAAGCTTGGAAGATAAAAGCATTTATCTTGCAATAATTTAGGTGACTTACATGAGGAAGGCAGCTGAAGAAATTAAGACACATCCCAGTATCCTTATATAGAAAACAGCTGACTCTCTTGCTTTGTCCCTTTTTATTCCAGCATAAATGATCTGCATCCAAATAATCTAAAATCTAGTTGGACCCATAGTAATTTTGGAGATTAAGTTGCAACCAGAGGATATAAACTGTTAATTTGAAAGAACTAGAAGAAGCTTCATAATCAAATATGACTATATTCATAGGTAATTTTTCTAAACCATTTTCTCTTTAATACCACTGAAAAAGGCAGGCTGACTTGTTACATCAGTAAAGCAAAGTGAGTTCCTTATTCTCCTTTCACTGTATGGATTTGCTTCTTTTCCTCCAATGTTACTCAAAAACCTTGCCTGCTGCTTTGATTAGTCTTCAATAGGAAATAAATAAATAAGGACAAGACCCAAGAGCCTCCAGCATCAGGGACAAATTAATAAAAATATACAAATTAAAGAGTGCTATTACTGTATTAAACTATTGGTTGCTGAAAGCACAACTGCCTAGGTATTCTGTGCCAGGCGCCTATCCATACAAGCTCATTTGAATGATAATTCTGTTACCTGCTTATGGCACATGCTTTCTCTATCCCATTCCTTCTCATCAGCAAATCGGAACTGTGAAAGGAAATCTCCTACAGAAAATAAATAAAACACACATTTTTTTTTTTTAATAACAAGGTCTCTCCAAAGTTCCCAACCCTGCAGAAGTAAATTCAATGTCTCGTCTTCAACAAATTGGCATATAATTTTCATGCTGCATGCATTCACAATATTAAGCTTTTTTAAGCCAAAATTCCATAGAAAGATCTTTTCAACTCTTGTTTGCAAAACAGTACTGAAAGGTGCAACAAGTTCAAAACTGAATGAGGAGATGCTAGATGTCATGTCAACAAGCAAGATTTTAATTGAGAAGTCCAATCTGGCAACATACTAGGAACACGTACAGTATTCACAAAGTGCATGTTTTAAGAACATCTTTAAAACTGCTGTAGACAGATTTTCACTTATCAACATGCAGATCTCTTTTAAAATTGATAAAAATTGTCATAAAAATCAGTTTGTACACACCAAGTAAAGACTTCTTGTTGTCTGATAGCTAAATTCTCCAGACTCTCTCTTCCTAGAACTTGCCCCTACTCAGGCATGTCATCAAAAAAAAGGCACTGAACCCTGAACTCCAGCTCATGTGCACAAGGGACCGAATTAAAAGACAGCCTAGATAGGGCTAGTTAAGATACACATATAATCTTAGTTATAGGATCTCCTAACCTCTTACCACATTCCTCCAAGACAGTAACAACTTCCTTTTACTATAGGGGAGCTTACGTTATTATTTTGGTTTAGATGTAATATTTCTATTGCAGTTCCATGACAGGTTGCGAAAGTCCTATAAATTTACTCACTGAATAAAGAACGGGCAAAAATTCTAGGAACTCAAAAAAGATAGTAAGGTCTGTGACAGAGGAAACATGAAAGATTAGTGTTGCGAGATAATGGCTAAAGACTGAGAGTAACAGAAAGCAAAGATGGTGCTGATGCAGAGTATGGGAAATATACCTTCCTAGACTATGCAGTTTAAGAACAAACAGGTGTTTCAGGAGTTCTATGGGAAAAACAAAATAAAACAAAAATAACAACAAACAAATCCCCTGTTGAATTCTTGCTTGGAGATGAAATTTTATCCCCAGAATTGCAGCTCACCTGTGAGTCAGTAGGATTTAGCCCAGCAGTTAGTTGAGAAACAGCTCATTTTTTCCCAAGTTCTAACAGAGAATGAATGTGCTAGAGGAAGTTTTCAATGACATTAGCAACAACTGAGAATCTAACTTCCATTCGGCTCTCAACATCGAACTGCCATTCATAACTTCAGCAATTCCTGAATCATGCCCTTAATCCTGCATACGGAATCTGAACACGTAATGTGCTGTCCCCAGAACTGGCTTCTTTTCCACTGTTTTCCTGTCCCAAAACTTAACCAGAATTCAGCCTTTCAACAATGTTACTCAATAGTGCAACCATCAGCCAGCTTCTGTTTTGCAAACAGAATGAATAAGTAGTGAAAAGGCATAGAGATTTTCATATTTCTTTGCCAAACAATAAAAGAAGGGAAACTAACTATCCCCCAGCAGGCATGTAAAATTTATTGTCCATGGCTTTTTCTGTATCTGAAGTGCTTTTCCAATTTATTGCATTTTATGTATGCTCATGAGGTATGCAGTGTACCTGTATTCTAAACACACTAAATACCTGGCATGTCCATCACTGTCATCTTAAAAAACATTCCAGCAAAAGTTCTCAGTTGAGTATTTATATAGATATTTATGACCATTACCATGTCCAGCTTGAATCTGCATCTCCCTGTCTTCATTAGGGTTATCCAACATTGGCCAACATTAATGGGTTGACATACAACCCTGCCTGGTCAGCGAGGCCTCGGTTTACATTCAATACATACAGATATTACTATTTTGAAAATAACCAGTATCAAACAGTACAAGTGCAAATAATTATTCACTGAAATTAACAATTAGATATACAAGAAGACACCTAATTTTGCAAATATTTAGTTCATATAATTCACAAACACCATGTTCCATGATAGCTAGGTATGCTCAGCAGTACAGAAAAATAACATCCTGTCTTTATGTATCTATCTGAAGATGCAAAGACTTGAGCACTCACAGTTGACTCACTGCTGACAAAAGTGCCTCCCTCTTCACTGCACACAGCACAAGAAGAAATAAATCCCTCTGTTTTAGAATATTTAGGATACTGCTAAGAAGTAATAACTAATGCTGAAAATTAAAGAAATTCATTCTTCAGTCTCATGACTTTAAAACGGGTATGAAAACGTGCAAACTAATTTCTATTTTAACAGTTCATATTTTAAAGGCTCAATTTAGATACATATATGAAGAAGCTTTATTGAAAAATAATTAAACCAAGTGATCCTCAAAGTCTTCATACTATCAGAACAAAGGCATAAGGATTTTCTTCTGATATCCCCAAGACTCCTTCAGTTCTTTCTCATGCTGTGTCACAAGGGAAATAAAGTTTCCTCTGTTCTTACAAAAGAGTAAAATTTAACTGAAGAATTAGTCAAATGCTCTCAGTATCTGAGAATGACCAGATCTAAAGCAACTAAACAAACCTACTTCATCAGGAAAATCCACTGGGATCAAGAACTGGTTTATGAATCTCCACACTCAAAAAGTTGGTAATAACAGATCCTCAATTTGATATTGTATTGCTGAATTAAAGGGTATTACTTAAATGTAGTTTAACTGGGCTCTTTAAGTAAATTAACAAAGCATGCCTTTCAAATGGAAAAGCAATAACTACAATTCACAGAAGCACATTTAATGCAAATTAGGTTAATGAGAATGTTGGTCTAACCAATTATCTTTTCACAAAGTCCTCTACCCTGAAAATAACTTCCTTTTATGCCATGAATACTAATCACATCTTGCAGTGACTACAGTTCTTCCCAACATAAGAAAATACAGTGAATAGCTTTCGTTACTTACAAATATCACTTGGCCTTCAAATACAGAGCAGCTAAAAATAATGCATTTAAGTAAACCGCACACATCGTCTTCAGTAACATTCATAGTAAGCCTTAATATTGTTTATTGTGTAAAATGTAACTTTATTATGAAGGAACAGCAGATCTAAACCACCATGCTTTCCTACCACTTCAATTTATTTTAAAGCTCAATTGATTTAAACAGAACACATTTCATAGTCTCAGTAGCAGAATTATCTCTTCATTTAAATAGTCACTAAATAGCAGAATCAAACAAATCCTACCTGTAATTTAATAAAATTTTCTAATCTGTGAAATTATGAGTCCAAGAGTTGAAAGTTTTTCTTAAAAACTGATTTAAGTAGAAAAACTTACATATCAGTGGAATCATTTTGTTCATATTAACTCTCTAATTCCTCAAAACCAGAAGACATAAAACATTACTGGAGACAGACAAGAAATATTCCATATTCAGAAATTTTTCAAATTAGAGGGAAGGATCAATGTAACAGGATCCTTCTAAGACTACCGTGATTGTAAAGAAGCACTGCAAGGGCAAATATAAGACTCAAAACCATTTTTTTCAATCAGAATTTAAATTCTCCTAAATAAGTACCAATGATTTTGATAAATTTATTTGGGGTTTTCCAGCCTTTATTCACCTCTCATTCATTATATTTTGGGAATTCAATCCTCTGTCTTCAAATGTGTTTAGTCAGCTAAACAAAATGCAGCAAATTTAAGACAACATTATGCAGCTGAACCAAATAAACCACAATAGAAAACTACAACTACATTTGGGAAATTAGTAACAAGATGTAAAATATCTCAAAAAGCACCCTCTACCACACTAGTCAAAGTTCTTCCGGAGATACTAAATTGATAATATCCTCTCAAAGGAAGTTCATCTTCAGAATTGATTTTAAGCAACTTTGCAAGTTTAACTTGCAAGAGATCCTTTTTTCTCTATATTGATCCCCAATTCATCACTAATGATATAATATCAAAATAAGCTACCTGCCTTCTCCACCAGTCTTCTTCATGGGCTGCAATAATGCAGGAGAAAGTAGATGTTATTTTAAGGTGAAAAAAAAAGAACCAGATCCTCCAGTCTAACACTTTTCTGCAGGAAAAAAACAATGAATTGCAGAATTTAGGCATGAATGAAGCTTGAAATCTGATCCAACATCAAGGGTTCATAAAAGACTGATCAACTTCTCTTGAGAAATTAGAGGAAGATAAGCAGTATATTCTTTCCCTTTTAATAGTGCAAGACTTCATGCTGAAAGTCCAAGAGACGAGCGAAATCTATAGATATAAGAAAAGGTGGGCAACTACTAAGCCATGAATTTTGAGCTAACTTAGGAGCATGAAACCTAAAACTTAGCAGTCTTTGGGATTAAGTAGGTATGAGTGAATCTTTCTCAAGCTAGAAGAAAAAGCATGAGGAAGAACTCTCATCCATCCATCCATGCATGCATGCCGTGGCCTGCTCTAACTAGAAGATTTTAAAAACAGCACACAAAGAGCAAGAACCACAGACTAGGCAATTTGGAACATCATCAGAATGAAAAGATTTCTTTCTTCTTACACAGTGTTTCTACACAGTGCGATTTTCATATATATTATAGATATATTTATATTTTTATGTATATATATATAAATTGTCTATCTAAAATTAATCCTCATTTTATATAAAAATCTCTTTGGATAAATACTACTGAAGACTCCCTTTTACAGGACACCTAATGGTTTTTCCTATTTTTCTCCAACAGAAGGAGACTTACATATATACAAATTCATAATATTCTTCCAACACTATGAACGTATGTTCTGCAAAAGTTTTATATGAATAATTTTATACACATCATAAACAGATAATCATCCAGATATGATCGTTTTCCCACAACAAGGTAGCATACAATATTGAAAACAGACTTCTCAAAGACACACAGCTTCCAAAGTCTGTTCATGCAAGTTCTAATAACATCACTGATTTTCTATTTCTGCTTTTTAATTTCTCCACTAGAGTACACATTGTAACTATTATCATTTACTGTAAGTAAGACCGCAATGTGCTACTTATGCATAGAGTAATAGCAATTTTTAGAATGTGAGAATACAAAAACTGTAGATAAATACCCTGTAAGAACTCAACATTTGTGAGATTTCTTCAGAAGCTATTAAGATCTGTAGTATTGCCTGTCACCGCAAAGTCCATCTTTTATTAAGAACATGACAAGTATTTCCAAGCAACACGCTTTCACCACAAATACAACCCAATATTTTCCCTGGTTCTGCCGCTTGCCAGTAGGTTGCACAGTGGTGTTACAAACTCCAGAAGGCTTATGCAATGGCTCAGCATAAAAATTCTAACTACAAGCAGAATATATGTCACAAAGAAAATATTTTACATAACATTCTTCTACTGTTACCAGCAGAAGTTTTTGAGCTCTCTGCAAACATACTGGTGTCAAGGATTTCTGTAGCCTTCACTGCAAAATATAAAGCATATTTGTAACCAGATTCAGAAAGAAAAATATTCAAATTAATTCCCTGGCACAACTACACAGTACTACTAGTCACAATTTAAAAAAAATAATATGTAAATTTGACCTAAGAGCAGGCTCATTTGATCTAGGCTAAATGAGGTCCTCAAAATTTAACGTGTCACAGAAAAAGGAGTAAGAAGGAAGGATCTTTGGAAACTAGTGCTGCTTTGGGAACACTGGGTGTCTATTCAGGAAGAACAGAACTACTTTAACATACAGTGGAACTGCAGCCTCTTGAAATCAAGGTTGGATGCCAGTTTTTCAAATGAAAAGGAGACTAAAGCCAACAAATTGCAAACACGATAGTTTGGGGGGGAGAAAGGGGAAGAGAATAGGCAAAGCCAAAACAAAACAACAAAAAACTCAACACCTCTTCTTATTAAAAGCTAGAGCAGAGGTTGACAAGAGTCAAAACAGGAAAACAACAAATAAAACGATATTTGAAAAGTTTCAGAAAAACAGCTGTACACATGCTTCTGCATGAACACTAGGTGACTAAGAAATAAGGTACATGTAATTGGAATGCCTTTAAGGCGTTCAAAAAACTAAATGACAACACAAGAATACTGGGAGCAGTGAAAGGAAGACTGAGAAGGACAGTGCAAATGAAGCCAGCAATTTATATAAAAAACTTTTTGGATAAATGTTACTCAAACCAACCAAAAAGTGGCAAATTTGTAAGTTGAAGCTTGGTTGTGGAACTCCATGCTATCAGGAGGTGCAGATGTCATAAGTTTCCACAGATGCAAGGCGGGATATATCTATTGTTAACTACAAAGATTTTCTATCTGGCTCAGGAAGTAACATAAAGGGACATAAATTGGTGCAGGTTAAGAAAGTGTTTGGGAAAATAGCAGATGGGAAAGTTCTGTATCATATCACATGCTCAGGTGCCTTACAAGAGGTATCTCCAGATGGACATTGGGTCTAATTAAATTGGGTTTTAATTCAAATCTTAAGTTTCAGCAAAAAGCTACTTTAAAAAAAAAACCCAACAAATAATTGTAGAACTCTACCTTTCTCTTAATTAGTTTTCTTTCTGCAGGAAAAATGGGAAGGAAAAGCAGGTGATCTACAAATTTATTTTTAACCTGTAGCGGAGTGTTCCTTCAAGACAATGTACATTTTACATCCGCAGGGTGTATAAGCAGACAGACAACACTGACATATGGAAACTGTATAAACAGCATCAGACTCTCTCTGCTTTCTAATTAACTTTTCCACATTTTCTTATATGTATCACTATTTTTCATACATATTTTTTATTAAATATTTAACAATTATAGCTTGTACAATGTTACAAAAAAAATCCCAAGTACTAAAAAAAAAAAAAGAATTGAGCAAAAAAGTATATTTAAAATTTAACCTGATGTGACCAATCCCGTCATCTCCATCTTTCTCTTTTTTATTGAATAAACAATAAAATGATATTTAAGTGTGAAGTTACTGATTTCCCCATCGGTTAAGCTTAAACCTTTCATTAAGTTTAAGGTAGTCACCTTAAATATTTATATTTTTTCCTGATGCTTCATGACATTTCTCAGTGTCATTTTTTTCAGGTCACTAATTTACAACATACTTGGTGATTTTTTAAATGTCACTGCAACCAGTCTGCTAGATTAGACAAAGTATAAAAATCCACTGAGCTCACTGTCTTTTGAACAACACCATTCAAGAGAAAGGCTGAAAAAGAGATCAAAGATTGCTGCATAATTTAATGAATAAATACTGAGGACCAAAGACTTCTTTTGTGTAGCGTCAGCATGACATAGCAGGAGGTGAAATTTGTGATTCTCCCCATTATACACCCATCCAAAAAAATTCTACTTAAAAAAAAACACAACAAAACACAAAACATTATTTTAGAACATGTAAAGAAACTTAAGAAATACTTTGTTTTAAGCAGTTTGATATCTGTATTCCAATAATAGCCACTAACTTGACACAAAGAAAAAAGCCTATCTGTAGCTCTTACATGCCACATACACACACAAGAAAACTTCCCTTTCTCCCACCCCCTTCCCTCCAATTTTCATAGCAGACAAGACATGACAGTTTACAATAGTTTTGACAGTTGTCTATTCAAGCTTCCATTTTAAGCATTTAAAGCCAGTCTTAATTTTAGATGATGGTACACACATGATTTGACAGTCTTTGCACTATTAGAATTTTATAGCCCAAAAACCCCACCTAATTTTTTTCTTAGTGCTACATTTTCATTCCTTATTCTGTATTGATAGAACACTTACAGCAAAGAATGAAGTTATGTAATCAATAAGGTTTTTTTTTATCCTGTTGTATTTTTAACATTATCACATCCAAATTAATACCATTCTTCCCTAAAGCAGAATTCACTATTCATGCAAGCAGTACAGTATGCCATGTCCATGGGACTATCTTTCAAAAGTATTCATAAATTATAAATAAAGGTGCAGGCCTAAAAATAGTCAAGTGGTTTGATACCGTGAGTACAAGGCTTGGCTTTCTTGCATTTATGAAGGGTTCTGGAAGATCTGACAAGTCACAGCAGTAACACAAGCTGCTTTTAATTTAATGACACAGAAGAAGTATCTTCAGAAAACAAGACAGGATTATCTTCTGATATGTTAATAAAATAACAAGGATTATAATTAGCAAAGAGTAAATCTAGTAAAGCTCTAATTTTATAAGCATGCAAAAGTATTTCTTTGCATATGCAAGTTACTCATAAATCTCCAAAAATAGTAGTGTAATGGCTTAACAGTGAGTCTGAACATCAGCTTAAAAGTTAACAACAGATTGGTAAGCATTCATTTCAGATCAAAAATAGAAGCAAGGCTATTCATTTTACCAAAGGCACAGAAAGCCACTACATTCTTGCCCAACTTAACATTTGTAAGAAAAATAATCAATGAGCTGGAACCTCATGATAATTTTTCAAGAAACGTGCTTCCTAAAAGGTTACACTATCTAAAGTAGAGTTTTCCCATTGCTACAGCTTAACTGGTCAAGGCAAAGTTTCAAACCTTATATTAACAGAAATTATAAAAGGAGAACAAAACCACTTGGTACCTACATTTCTTTGGGTCATGTGAAAAAGCAAGTTGTAGCCACATGCAAGCTTCTGCTAATCTTTTGTGTCAGTTACCTTGAGGTTTTTTCTAACAAATTTATCGTAAGTAAATCAAGCTCAGGTTAGCTCAAGTGAAAAGACTAGTATCCCCTGTGTTGACCCCATGCTTGCTCCTCTGTGCTGAACACACTACAACATTCCACATTCTATAGCTTACAATATCTCTTAGAAACACATCCTGCAGCCTTATTAGCACAAGTTCTTCTTGCATGGTAGTAACAAGAATTACTGCTCTTCCACAAACTAAATTCTGTGAAGAGATCATAGAAAATGAAGAATTACAGTTTTCTGGAGACAAACACCATCTGGACTATGTATTTACCACTGATACAAAAGTGTTTTCCAGGTCTGAATAGTGCAAAAGTATTGATCTTTATTTGATTACCTTCTGAATTCAAACAGAACAGAAGTGGAATGCGCACTCCAGTGTTCATTTTTAAATATTGATTTCAATAATTTATTTTCTATCACAATATTGGCATACTATTAAGTAGCATAATAGGAATATCAAAGTTCAGGTTTTAGATATTGAAGACAGTGACACTGGTAAAAAAGGCTAAAATGAAAAATCTATATCATGGCTATTCACTAGACAAATTTACTTCGTGTTGTTTACTTGTAGATTTTCTATGATCTTGCTCTCTATAGTCAAAAAAACAAAAAAGAAAGGCTCACACAATTTTGCTCCAGAGAGACATTACTTCATGGTGCATTTTAACGTTGTGCTAAAGCCTTCCCTGCCTATTCATTCATTCATCACCCTGCTTGTCCTACACCTCTGCTTATTAGGTTTATTTTAGCTTTTTACTTTGTTTGAACAATTCTTTCAAATTTCTGGCCATGATTATAATACTTTAAGTCCCTCTAGCCTACTTAGAACATAATATGCAGGTGCTGATCAATGATTTATTTATTTATTTATTTATTTGGGCAGAATTTTTCTGAGCAGCTCAAACTGTCTGATTCTTATCTAATGAAAGTGTATTTTAAAAGCAGCATCAGAGACACTGAGATTTGTAGCAAGTTGTCAGATTATCATTTCTTTCTTCCATAAAATAACCAACTCCCCTTCTATAACCACTGTCCGGCAATCACACAGGGATGGGTTTCACAACACATCTTTCCCACCAAACCAGCATACAGTGAAAACATGCTTACAACAAGTAAAAGATTCTTGAGTTAACAGTTATAAATCTTAGCCATATATACGTGAAAAGGAAAAATAATAGTCTTCATAGCATAAGAGAAAAAAAAGCATTCACCAAGATGCTGCTCTGTAGATGAAAAATGGATGACCTCTAAACACACATTCAGGGGGCTTTTCAACAGCTCTTCTAGTTTTGGTCAGTGCTTTATCTTTTTATTTTTTTTTTTAATTAGTATTTGTATTTGTAAAATTAACATTCATTTTGGTTTTAAGCTTCAGAGACTTAGAAAATAATCAGAATCTACCAAAAGTTTTAGGATGACAAGAAGGCAACCCATGATTCTACTGATAGCTTAATATTCTGAGCCTTTCCAGGAGAGAGTTCTTTCTCACACTGACTAGGAAATACTCAGAATACAGCAGAAGTTCAATTCATTAACCAAAAGTGACAAAGGTTAGAATGATACATCAATTATATATATGAAAGATAAGATTTAAACTTAAGAAAACAAAATGAAATTTCAGGGGCATCTAGGGTTCTCTGAAAGCCAAATTAAAAATACACTTGAACAGCCAAAGCTCACTTGCACTTTATTCATATATGGGTTGAGAGATGAACTGCACTAACCTGTCAGCTGCAGCTTCGTTACCTACATCAAACGAGTCACTGCAGAAGCTAAACATACTATGAGGTCAGTTGTGATGGATGACTTAGAACTAGGAACTGGCAACCACTGGAGGGAAAATGAAAACCAAGGGAAATTTGGGAAGCTCACATATTTCTAGTCAAATACAAATTTCAAACTGAAACTTAACTATCCCTGTAACCCCAAAGCTCATGGTGGGGAAATCTCTCAAAGGATTCCTAGATTAAAGTTGGGAGGAAATAAGGGTCAATGGGTTGTCATCTTATTGTACTATAGCAAAAAAAGAACAGATTTCTGTGCTCTTATCTCTTCTGTATTACATTGTACAGAAGCACAACATCCAAGATTAGATTTTTATTTTTTTTTTAATGGTAAATAAATGTTAGCATAAACACCCTTAAACACTGAAAAGCAATGCACGTCTCTGGTTCTACAAAGATTAAGACACAACAGCTGAAAATGACTCACATTCAAAATACACTTACAGAAAACATTTGCAGCCTCAACTGAATTTATTAAGTTCAGAAAAATAAGAAACAGTTTGGCAATTGATAATCTTAGAAACAAGCTTTCTTTCTATGACTGTCAAAATGCACACCAGGAAATTTTGGGAAATGACACCAACTGAATTAATGAGCAATCTTTCTGTTTATCACATCCGCATTTCACTGTAAGACTTTCCAAGCTGGGTAATAAAAGAGTTGGAAGTCATCAGCCTACTGTGTAAATCTAGACTTACCCTCACTATTGGTTGAACCTGCAAATGGGAAAGCAGCAGCCACATCCATCGGCCTGAGCTACGGACACACCTAGGGTCTCTGGGCTGAGCAGAAGGAATCCCCAGGAGCTGTTGGAGGTATGGCTGCTTGTAACACCCCCTAACAAAACAACAAGCAAGGAACTCCTGCACAATATCCTTGTCTCTAAACTGGAGAGGCATGGATTTGATGGATGGAGCACTCAGTGGATAAGGAACTGGCTGGTTGCACTTAAATAGTTGCAGTCAACAGCTCAACATTGAAATAGAAACCAGGGACACGTGGCATTCCTCAGAGGTTGGTATTAGGACCAGCACTGTTTAACATCTTGGTTGGTGACATGGATAGGGGGATCAAGTGCACCCTCAGCAAATCTGCCAATGACACAAAGCTGTATGGTGCAGTTGACATGCCATATCGAAGGGATGCCATCTAGAGGGACCTAAACAGGCTTAAGAGGTGGGCAAGCACAAACCTCATAAGTTCAACAAGGCCAAGTACAAGGTCCTGCACCTGGGTCAGAACAATCCCAAGCACAAATACAGGCGTGGCAAAGAACAGTTTAAGCAGAGTCCTGAGGAGAAGGCCTAGGGAGTGTTGGTTGATGGGAAGCTCAACATTATTTGGCAATGTGTGCCTGCAGCCCAGAAAGCTGACTGTATGCTAAGCTCCACCAAAAGGAGCACATCCAGAAGGCTGAGGGAGGTGATTCTGCCCCTCTGACTCTACTCTCATGAGAACCCTGCCTGGAGTACTGCATCCAGCTCAGGGGCACGCAAAATAAGATAGATGTAGACCTGTTGGATAAAATACAGAGGAGGGCCACGAAGATTATCTGAGGGCTGGAGCACCTCTCCTATGAAGACAGGCTGAGAGACTTGGGCTGTTAAGCCTGGAGAGAGCTACAGGGAGACCTTAGAGCAGCCTTCCAGGGAGGCTACAAAAAAGCTGGAGAGGGCCTTTATACATGGGTGTGAGGGAGGAGAAGGGGTAATGGCTTTAACCTGAAAGAGGGGTTGGATTAGCTATTAGGAAGAAATCCTTTACTGTGAAGGTCGTGAAGCACTGGAACAGGTTGCCCAGAGAAATTCTGGATGTCCCATCCCTGGAAGTGTTCAAGGCATGGTAGCTGGAACTAAATGATCTTTAAGGTCCCTTCCAACCCAAACTCACACTAAAATTTTTGTTCTGAATAAAAATGGCAAACCTCTTTGTAATCATAACAGAATGGAAAAAACTAAGTTATAGCTCAATAATTCCATAAACACCAATTTCTTTCAGTAGATGAGTTCACTGAGGTTGACAAAGATTTTCCCCCACCCGGCTACAGGGAAAACACCCTTCATGAAAATGTGTGTAAGTGAACACGACTACCAGATGAATGAGATGTCATTAGAAAAGAGATTCATGACTTCTATGACTTTGGTATAATGAGAAAAGTTATATATTCTGTACAGTGCTGCTGTAAGTGAACGTGAACATTTTAAGAGACTGTTACCTGGAGACTACTATACACACATGCTAGATGAAGACAAACTGTAGAAGAGGCTCACCGACTACATGAAGAAAGCATAATACAGTGTATTTGACACTGTTAAGTACAAAGAGAAATGTGATGCTGATTACATTATTATTTAAATCTTTTCATTTGAAAACATGTCTTCTTGTATGACTTCTGTGTACAATTAGAGAGATCAGTTTAAAAATTTTAATAAAATCTTTTCAATTCAGATAGTCATTAAGATTTTATTTGGTATAGTAAATTGATTTACTTCTACCAGCTTTTGTCATCAGGTGTGTCCTGAGATTCAAGCATATAGATTATACATATTTCAAATAATTAGGAAAGACGAGATTGATGGGCCTAGTTGGAATTATTAGTTATTCTGGGTTACTTGACATTAATAGCTCAAGGCAGAAAAGCATCAGCTGATTCCATTGTAAAAACATGAATTCATTCTAAGCCTATCTTCCAAAATTCCAGAAAGTTTTGCTCCCTCAAAAAAACCCAACCAAACTACACCACCACCAACAAAACAAACAAACAAACAAAAACTAAAACAAACAAAAAACACCCCAAACCCCTCTACACAGTTTCTCTACAATGCACTTATCTGGACTGTAGATTCATTTAGCTTCTTCCATGTCATAAATAAATAACGAAAAAAGCTATTTCATGAGGTGCTACATGTCTGTAAGAGATCACATGACCTAAAAGGTGAACAAGTTCATACTGGAAACTGCAAACTTGATTTCACAGTGCAGACTGGCATCCATTAACAGTGCATTTATTCACACTTCTGTGAGCCCAGAACCGTGACCATAAATTTTACAGGGCAGACACAGCAAAAAGGTCTGTTGCGTACTTTTTCAGTGGTAAACTTCATAGGAGGCTACTCAAAAAGAGAAGCCCTCTTCTTGAGCTACATATTGTTTACAGGCTTCCTTTGATACCTTTTCTATTCTTGCACCAGACCAATGGCTGCGTCTTTGAATTTGTTCACAGGAAATGTCTTTCATAAGTCAGGTTATCTTCATATATGAGCAGCTGCACAGCCTGGCAGCACACATTGGCCATTACCACTGCAGTGATTTCCTAAATGCTCCTACTACAACTGAAAGGTCAAAGCAGCAGCCTTTACAGGTGCTTAATACAGGAATATAATATATTCCAAGTGAGGATCTCAGAAGCTTTACGTTGGGTGGTAGGTACCTTTGCTATTACTTTTAATCTGGTAATGGAAATAAATCCCTATGTGAATACAACACAGCAGCTGAAATCATTCAATTCCCTCAGCAGAATTCACCTCCTTTCTTCTTTGGAAGCAGGAAGTAATAAAGTCTCCTTGTCTGAGATAACAAGATACAAATCCCATTCCTCCAGCGATAAGGGCTTACTGTCTCTTTGAATAGCTTTTCAATGAGACACATTCCTAAGAGTAGAAAAAGGACAGCTGGAAACAGCATGTGCATTTTGTGGATCGTTTACCTCCTCGGTCTTCATCAGTGTTCTCTGTGATATGAAAACTTAATAGAGACACTTTTCTTATGAGTAGAGGATTACAAAAAACAGATACAGTCAAGATCAAACATCCAGTTATAAAGTGTGCCTACTTGGGTGAACAATGTGTCAACTGATCTGCTGTCATCTTCCTGGGTTTCTTCATAGGTTTTAAACACTTATAGAACGTAGTCCCAAAAATCTGATAATGAATGTCCCTGTAGTAAAGGACCATCAGCTAATTTTATACTGATACATTTTAAATTTGTTTCCCTGGACTGGTATTGTTGAATTTTGGAGTTACGTGAGAGTGACAAATACCACTGTTCTATATAGCTTCCTACAAATCTAATGCTTAAGATTTTAATAAGAGTAGCTAATGTTTTATTCCACCAGCACCTGAATAAGACTGCTACATATACAGATGTTATAGTCTCCCAAAAATAGAAAGAACAATGGGCTGTGTAAATATTCTCAATGCATTTTTCATTCTATTAGTTGGTGAAAGCAATATTAGTGGCTTCTGTTATACTGAAGAAAGATAGTGGTGGCTCTGTTTTAGTGAAAAAATATTTCTGGTTGTTAAATAGACCCTGGTGGAATCAAAAGTTTTAATAGCATGTATTTCTATTTTTGAAGCATCTGACATCTAAGTGTAAGCTGTAACTTTCATCTAAATTCTAGCCACAACATAAAGAATTAGTGTATCTGGTAAAACAGGAGGTTTGATCTCAGGGTACCATGTCCTCAGAGAGGAACAGGAAAAATGAAAGAGGGATCAGAGAATTTAGGTCACATGCTGTTGTCACAGAAGTAACAGGCAAAGAGAAGTTAATTTTCAGAACAAAAATCTGAACTTCATGGTCTGAGAATATGATAACTAACCATATGATAACACTTGACTTCTTCTCCCTGTGGGCCACTACTTCTTAGCTCCTAAGGTCTGACCCTCTAAGCAGCTATAAAAGGGGGTTTTATGTATGGAAAACATCACATAATATTCTAGTTCTTTCTTATAAGATTTTTGAAAATTATCTAAGACAAAATGCAAACACAATTTCTTTTAAAGCCTGAAAAAAAAGCTTTATTATTACATTCTCATTTTAAAATATCTTGTACAGAAATCTAAGATCAATACCAAATTACCCTATTTGGTAATGCATACTTATTGGTACCGCTTTTCTGCTGTAACCTACTACATTTTTTAGCAGATATTAAAAAAAAAAAAAAAGTATCCTTTAACTTATAAATAGACTAATGATGAAAGATGACACTAACTAGTCTTAATGGAAAACTTGACGATCCAAAACCAAAATTGTGCTCTAATGTCTACTCTCAGAAAAGTACATACTTTACTCTTCAAGTTTTCAGAGAAAAGGAAAATAATGACCATATAGTGCACGAATGAAATCAAATCACGAGTTTTAAGCTTCCGTAAGATGTCCTTTTAAAACAATCTCTTAAAACAAGATTCAATTATTACTGAAGACTTATGAAGTACAGACAAAGCAAAAGTATTCCCTGCAGTCAGAACTTAAGGACCGGAGTAAAACTGTCAATTATATGCCAGAATCTTTTGACATTTCTCCCCTCTCCTTTCAACTCCTTATCTTGCAATACCTGGCTCAAATTAATATAAAAATGAAAACTTTTGCTAATATTCTTTTGTATCTTTTCAAACACCTACTTAACTGCAGAAGTACAATGAAAGTTTTAATGAAGGTTAAGAAACAAAGAAACAGAGAAACACATATAAAACAGAAACACAAAATAAAATCTGGAATTTAGAGTAACATTCCATACAAACACACTAGTTAAAAGCAAGAACAGACTGTTTCAGAAACTGCAATTAACAAACAATAAAAAGAAATCTTAATTTAAA
Source organism: Pezoporus occidentalis (assembly GCF_034315485.1). Taxonomy (NCBI): domain Eukaryota; kingdom Metazoa; phylum Chordata; class Aves; order Psittaciformes; family Psittacidae; genus Pezoporus; species Pezoporus occidentalis. The sequence goes on along the minus strand of NW_026913964.1, from coordinate 4,787,918 downwards.
ATCAGATGTTTCTGCAAGACAGCTGCATTTAAAAGCACACAAAAATTCACAATTATCTACTTCCATTAAAACAGTACCCAATGAGTCCAGAAGTTTCAATTCCACAATTAAACAAATCCCTAACAATCTGTATTCTGACCAACTTCTACCCTTCATATCCATTACCTTCAGATAACATTCTGAGGCAGATAAAAAAAGAAATGTGTTTAGCAAAATATGAAGCAAGTAATCAGACAATACAAACTATTTAGGCAATTTTTACTTTATTTAGGCAATTTTTACTTCAAGCTACCAGGAAAAAATTAGAACACTTCAAAGAAGTGTTCTGTTTCTGTCCTAGGAAGGACACAGTCGTATCTATAATCCTACATTTTCTGTTCTAAAAAATACCAGGTAACTCCCCATATCCCAAATATTTACTATGTGAAGTTTATAGTCGATGGTAAAGGAGGACTCTCTAACTCCATTCAAGATCAGAGCATGACTTGAATCCCTACAATTGTATTAACTTTAATTGTATTAACTTTAGTTGTTTTAACTGAAGAAATAAAATTGCAACAAGCTCAATTAGTTAAAAATAATATAACATTAATTGCCAACATTAAAAAATCCATTTGCTTTGCAACTAAGCATATTATTCAGAATGAAGAATACTTTCCCAAGAAAGTATGTACAACGTTTACAAAGCTGAAGACGTAACAAAAAAGCACAATAAATGGGCTTGCATATATCCTCCATGTGATGAAGTCAGCATAACACATTTTGTTTAAAGGACAGTCATGCATTTTAGCATGATAACGTAGCATGTCTTTACTAACAGAACTTTCAGGAAATCGCTTGGGTAGAGCCTTTTCATTTCTTTGCAAACTAGGATTATATAGTCACTGTATTACAAAAGATATAAATACATATCTGTGGTTTCAGTTTGCTACTAGGGAGATCTACATTGTAGAAAGAACAAAGAAAGCACCTCTTAGTCTCACTAATGCTCATTTTCAATTTAAAGAATAAACCACTTTAACCCATGCAAAAATTACTTTGCAAAAAAGTGCTGTTCTAATGAATTTCAGATAAATGCACATACAACTTTTGTTTCCAGCACATGCACAACTGATATGTAAATGGAGCTAATGTCTGGAATGCCATCTAACTTGTTTTGCTTGTTAATCCTCCATTCTGAAAAATCTGTTTTTCCCTTTTCAAGTAAACCTTCTCAACAGTTTCTGCCCCCAAAACTAACTTAAGGAGCTCCATGGCTCAATCAAAACAATGAATTAGTAAAGAACAACTATCTCATACTTTTTTCTAAATTAACCTAGAACACCCTCACTTTATTATTATTATCCTATTAAAAATCAACATTGATGAAGTATTTCTTATCTTTACAACTCAAAATACAGTAAAAGATCATCACACGAAAATGACTGGAACTTCCACAGAAAGTCAAAGTCATTAGTACAGTTTAGAACTGAAATGAAACAGAAAACAATATTAAAAAGTTTACTATGAAACCTGAACTCTTTTGATATCTAGCGACTAAAAATCATTTCAAATATACTCCATCAACTGGTCTACGCTTCTGCAATTATCTTTATGATGCCTCATACATTTCTATGAAGCCAAACTGCTTAATTTTTGTTTTATGTATAAGAATTTCCCAATGTAAAATACCACAATAAACTGTCAATCACTATGAAAATAAATAATAAAAATTATTTAGGCAGGCATCCTAGTATAGTCAAGAGAACCATCTTTTCAAAAATACAGCTTTAAGTGTCAGGTAGGCTGAAAGTCCACTTCTAGAAAGGATAGATTTAAGCAAACTCTCTACATGTGGAAGAGTCATGCAGCTTTTGTTTAAAAACGATGCAGCAGAAGAGAGCAAACATCATATCCACAACTTGATAACTAGCAAAAGTAGCATAATTATAGATAAGTTTCATACAAAACCAAAAAAAGCACAAACTTCCTGAGATATGTAAATAAATACATTAAACCTGTTGAAATTAGTACATCCTGAAACTGATAAGCAAGTACATGAGATTTGGAAACAGCATGCCTCCACCAATTTTTCTCACTAATAGTTTCTGTCTGTTAAGCTAAACACAGTAGAAATAAAAGCTTCATAACTTTCAAAACAACTTTACTAAGTTTTCTTCAGAAGTCTACAGTGAAGTACAGTGAAGGGTTCTCTATGAAGAGAGGAATATTTTTAAGGGGGGGGGGGGGGGGGGCGAGAAGTCTACATTAACCAAACAATAGTGTGGTATGAACCAAATCACAGTAAAGTGGAATGACAGTGAGATTCACTTCAAAACTGCACTTCTTTTCCCAGACTAAACACCAGCACAGACCCTGTAAATAAGAGAGCCCAGAGATCTTTTTTTGCACATACCTGCAGTAATGTGTGATCATACGAACCCTCTCCACAGTATTAAAAAGCAGGTTTATCTTTTAAACTGAAACCATCTAAGTAAAACTCATCACCAAACATAATTTGGCTTTGTTTACTGTTAGGTATTTTTATTTCTCTGTTATCCCTTTAATTTAACTCTCAGATTAAAATAAACAATCAATTAGATTCAGTGTTACCTGAAGTTAAAATTCAGATGAGCAGTCAAGTACTAACAAAGTTGATAACAATGCAACAACACTCACAATGAACACAGGGTCAACATATTGCATTTGCTCACATGGCTTCTGAAGGGCAGCTGCCTCACACCTGTACCACTTGGAGCTTGTCCATGAGCAACCACATGGATAGGTGCAACCATCTCCAACACCTGCCTTTTGTTCTTGTTGCTTTATTGAGATTCCTACAGTTTACATGTTTCCTGCTTTGTATAGATTAAGAGGTAGACTGCAATTCTGCTTCACAAGAAGCATTGCTCATCAAGTTAACAAGACTTAGGCTTATGAAAGTACTCAACATTATTCTTTTAAGTACTTTACAGGGAAAGTATTTTTATTTTCAAAATCTATGGGTCAAATTTGAGATTTAAATTGACATTCTAAAATAAGATGAAAGCTTATATATTTTGAGAAATACAAGGTGAATAAATTGTGTATCAAAAAAAAACCCCTGGCATTTTATATAATTTAATGAAGTGGAGAATCTTTCTAGTCCATTAAATTACAGCAACCTTTCAATAATTGAACACTTTCCTTAATAGCATGAAGCTGAATGACTAAAAATAAGTTTTTCATTTTAGTAAGAAATTAATCTATTTGTTTTAATGAGGGTTAAGCATGCTGGTTCTTATTTCAGAGCCAAAGAGCCCCATGGGAGAAAGCAGTTACTAAAGAGTTCTAAGTATCTGTGTGTAGGCTGGCATAGACACTTTTCTAGAAGGAAAAGTCATTCTAAAAAAACACTTTAACCTGAAGTCTTCAACTTCCATAGTACAAACACTCCATACCTGGAAAATCAAAGGCCTTCTTAAAATACGTTCTTTAGTAGGTAAATTAAATATCATCGTATCACTCATTGTGCTGAAGTTACATGGCTATGCATACATAAAACTATTTATAACTCAAAGTACTGTAAAACATTTGTGCTGTCACACAGTAGTTTTGCCCTAATACTTACAAAGCCCAATGGATACAGGCTATAAGGCCTACCAAATCTTAAAATATCAGAAGCTCTATAAAACATCCCTCATTGCTATATCCTCATTCCTTCTCCAGTAGTAACAAAACAACAAAAGCTTTTAGCAATTTAGAAATGTTATTCTATTAAATCATCAAAAGACAATCTTTCAAATGCCCTTCTAGTTCAGACAGAAAAATTCCAACACAGGCATTCATTTGGGGCCTTTTCCAAAGTTTTGTTTTCTTTCCTCCCTGCCCCAAGGCCCCACGTCTTCACTGGATGAATCAAGGGTAAGCCAAAAAAAAAAAAAAAGCCCAGCATTTGGACAGAACAAGGCCATGATATGCAGCTCCCTCATATAACGTGGCTATCTCAGTATCTGAGTCTGCAGAGAATTGCAATAAATGGGTTCTTTTTCTCTCAGATGAGCCTGTATATTATTCCTAGGGTGACTTGCAGTAGCAGTCATTTTTATCCTTCTTAGTAGCTGCTGCAGTGCTGTGTTTTTGACTTTCAGCCTGGGAACAACACTGATAACACGGATGTTTTTAGTTGTTGCTCAGTAATGTTTACTCTGACCAAGGACTTCCTGAGTCTCATGCTCTGCCAGGGAGGATGGGAAGCCAGAAGGAAGCAGAAACAGAACACCTGACCCAAACTAGCCAAAGGGGTATTCCATACCACAGCACATCATGGCCACTATATAAACTGAGGGGGATTACCCAGAAGGGGAGATCACTGCTTGGGTCGGGCTGGGTATCAGTTGGCGGGTGGTGAGTGGTTGTATTCTCTTCCCTTGTTATTTCCCTTATCATTATTATTACTGGTGGTAGCAGCAGTGGTTTTGTGTTATACCTTAGTTACTGGACTGCTCATATCTCAACCTGTGGGAGTTACATTCTTTCGGTTCTCCTCCCCATCCCTCTGGGAGTGGGAGGAGGAAGGGTGGCAAGTGAGTGAGCAGCTGCATGGTTCTGGGTTGCCAGCTGGGCTCAAACCATGACAATTCTTTTTAGTGCCCAGCATGAGGCACGAAGGATTGAGATAATGACAGATCTGACCAGAGTGTGTCTAATCATATTTTTGATAAGCATTCATTGTTTCAGATAAATAGTCACTCGTCACAATGCTGAGTTATTGGCTCTCAAAGTTATTGCTCTTGATCTTGGAGTTTCAGCAGGTTGTACCTTACTTACAGTTGGTATTTGCTGCGTTAGTGTTTATCAGCTGGGGTGCTTGGGCTAAGGATCTTGTTTCACTGTACTTTATGGTACAGGTATTGACTTGTAACACAATAGACTCATTGATCATGAAACTGATCTGGCTTGCGTTCCCAGTGTGGTCACCATCTCTATACTTTGGGAGGTATATAATAGAAGTGTATAGCAATTATGCATCTTTTTTCCCCTCCTCGGGTGCTCAGCCTATAAGGGAGACATTCCCACACATGCCAGTGACAAGTACAGCAGCTACTCAAAAACTGATTACAACAGATAACGCAGCTACTCCAACTCCAGCGACAAGTACAGCAGCTACTCAAACTCTGATCGCAGCAGACAGCGCAGCAGACAAGCACAGCAGCTACACCAGCCCTAGTGACAAGTACAGCAACATTGTTTGAGAGTTCTGAAGGTTTTGAATGGCCTTTGGGTATCCTTGGGACCTGCCTGCTGATTGTGATGGAGATCAGCATGTTGGCACACATACAGAGTGTGTTTTATCCACAACCATTTCGTCTGACCTTGAAAGTTAAGTGGTGTTTGGGTCTCTTCCAGGATTAGACGACGATATAGGAGGACTTAAGAGATTTTCCCCAAGGCTGGACAACCACGAGTGGCAGGGTGTGTGGGACAGTATGGGCAACTATATAGTCCACTGGCTCCTCCAGTGCTTTGGAAGCAGCAGAGATGGAAGGCAGCTGTATGGAGTCCCCAGTGACAAGCTGCAGAAACTGCTGAAGGGGAGGGTGAATATTTTGAGTCTGGTGGGCCCATGACACCTCAGGCCATCAGGGCAGAGTTGCAGTATATAGATGGGCTTGTGATCGAGGGGTGGACTTAGAAATGGACACTATTGCCCAGGTTATTCACAACTGTGAAACGCGCTGCAATTAAGCAAGCCAAGTGGTTAAAGCCTTTTTGGTATGGAGGACGATGGCTGAAGTACAAATATGGGGAGGCCTGGCAGACTGACTACATCATACTCTCTTTCCTGCTCTGAAAGACTGTTACAAGAGATGGAACCTCACATCATGGACCGAATGAACTCAGCAGCTTTATAGGGATTGGTCCATGCACTAAGGAATGATCTCTCTCTCTCTTTGTGTGTGTGGATGTGTATATATAAATGTATGTATACATATGTATCATAGAATCATAGAATAGTTAGGGTTGGAAAGGACCTTAAGATCATCTACTTCCAACCCCGCTGCCATGGACAGGAATACCTTACGCTAAATCATATCACCCAAGGCCTCGTCCAACCTGGTCTTGAACACTGCCAGGGATGGAGCATTCACAACCTCCCTGGGCAACCCATTCCAGTACCTCACCACCCTTACAGTAAAGAATTTCCTTCTTATATCCAACCTAAACTTCCCGTTTGAGTTTTAACCCGTTACCCCTTGTCCTGTCACTACAGTCTCTAACAAAGAGTCCCTCCCCAGCATCCCTACAGGCCCCCTTCAGATACCATATATATATATATATATATATATATATATATATATATATGTGTGTGTGTATATGTGTGTATATATATGATGAGAGTGATGGTATATTGAAAAATGCGGGATCTGACCATACCGTGAATAGTATGGAATAAGGGGTGGATACTGTCCTGGGTTCAGCAGTAGCAATCATTTTTCTCCTTAGTAGCTGGTGCAGTGCTGCGTTTTTGACTTTCAGCCTGGGAACAACACTGATAACACCGATGTTTTTAGTTGTTGCTAAGTAATGTTTAGACTGACCAAGGTCTTTCTGAATCTCATGCTCTGTCAGGAAAGAGGGGAAGCTGTGAGGAGGCAGAGACAGGACACCTGACCCAAACTAGCCAAAGGCGTATTCCATACCACAGAACTTCATGCCCAGTATATAAACTGGGGGCAGTTACATGGAAGGGCTAGAGTACTGCTGGTTCGGGCTGGGTACTGGTTGGTGGGTGGTGAGCCGTTGTATTCTCTTCCCTTGTTATTTCCCTTATCATTGTTAAAATTGGTGGCAGCAATAGTGGTTTGTGTTATACCTTAGTTACTGGACTGTTCTTATCTCAACCTGTGGGAGCTACATTCTTTCGCTTCTCCTTCCCATCCCTCCGGGAGCAGGGAGAGGAAGGAGGGGGGGAGTGAGCTAGTGGCTGCATGTTTCTGGGTTGCCAGCTGGGCTCAAACCGCGACAATAAGTTAATGAGCGTGAAAAATACATATGACTGACATCCTCCTAAGTTTATTCTCATATGGGAGAATGAAAAAAACCTTGGAATTTATAAGCAAACAGAAAAGCTGAAATTATTACAGAACTGAAGTGTGAAAAAAGGGGGAGTATTTTCTACCAATCCCAGATAAAAGTATGTTTTTCTGTTATTAACTGCATACATGGCTGAAATAGCTCCCTCTACTAATTATATGATTAAGACCATACTCCCTACTATTCCTAAAATACTTGTGAATGTTTACTTCCTTAGAACCTTTGGGATACTTTAGGTAACTAAAGAATTCATACTGCTTGCAATAAGCAATAAGCAATTTATACAAAGACTTCTTTTCAGAGGATACTGATCTTTCACCAAGAAACTGAAAGAATATGACAAATACCATATTAAAAATGTACATGCAATGTGTTTATCAACCACACAAAAATGTAACAATTAGTAAAAAAAATCAAATGCATAAAAGCATATATTGAATTAGCTCATTTTGGGACATATTTAGTTACTTAAAATAATAATTCTTAAGGAAACATGGTTTATAAATTATACATTTTGTTACCTACCCGTAACTTTTAATCTATTTAGCAAATTTCCACTAAATATAACAGCAGGTGAAGCTTTTGAACATATAAAGGTCCAAGTTTTGTCATCAACACTCATCAGTGTCCTGGGTTCAGCAGGTTCCCAGGCTGGAAGTCAAAAACACAGCACTGCACCAGCTACTAAGAAGGAGAAAAACGACTGCTACTGCTGAACCCAGGACAATCAGGTAAAGAAGAGCCCTTGAATGTCTTGTCAAAGGAATGACAATTCAAGCTCATTCTCTTACTCATTCAAAAAAAATGCACCAACCAGCAGGGCAATCAGCAAATCTGTAAGTCTAAACTAGTAACAGCATGGACTGTTACTGGTTTAGTTACAGTTTTGTTTTGGCCAGGCAAAAAAAAAGGTAGGAACAGAGAAAAGAGCATACAGATGCAAACTAAAGGAAAATAAACTTACTAGTGTTCTTCCCCATGGGAAAACTTGTTTTTAAGGAAAGCTTTCAAAAAATACCCTTTTTGTTATCAGGGCATTATCTCATGGCATTATTAAAATATTTCCTTGTCACTGTCAAATCTTGGGCTGACTACATAGTCTTCCACTTACTGATTCCTGTTAATGACTTCCCAAATTGAAATCATTAAGATATGACAGACAGAAGGCCATAACCTTCACAAAAACAATCACTTAAATCACAAAAAAAAAACCCCGAATTTTTCTGATCTCTTAATGCCTGTTTACTTTCAAATTTAATTGTTATACTTTGTGTTTCCTGGTTATTAGCTGAGTTTGGTAGGAACTTTAACATAATACATTTCTGAAAACCTAAGTTTATGATGTCTTCAGAGAAAGGAATTTATCTTTCAGTGAACTGTACTGTGAAGAATATAGATGTTATAGTAAAACAAATCATGTTTAAAATATGTGGAGAAGGGCTACAAAATGAGTAGTTATTGCTTTACTTGACTGTTTTACAATGCATACCTGACTATTTAATAACCCTCTTTTACCTCTTTCAGATTCTTTTAATCTTAAGGCTTTTTGACACACACATGCTATTCCTCTACATACAATGAAGAAACAGAGCATCTATGGGGGAGAAAGACAGAGAATGGGAGCAAGCTGAAAGGCAATGTCATAAAATTAGATTATTGTATTTTCAAAGAAAAAAAACTCTCCCATTAATTATACACAGCCACTTATATGAGAAAGCATAAAATGGTACAACATATTTAAAACTATACAACTAAATCCTAAGGGAAACAAACAGGTTCTACTTCAGTAGAGTCCTACCCTTATAGTGTCTTATTAAAACCCAAAAGCACTGCTTCCAAAGTAGAGCATAACAATATATATGAAAGTGGCAGAATCTGTCCTTTTATCTATAATGCTATTTAAACTATTATTTGTACTACTGCATCTAGTAAATTAGTTTGCAAAACGCATTATATAAACAAATTAGTGACATAGATTTTTCTTAAGCTTGTAAATGACACAGAGGAAATAGCACTGATAATTTCCGCTATTACCATCATTAACATTGAAATTAATGGCTGCAGAAGGGAGCATTTAATTTATGTATCTCTAATTCAGTCTTTAAAAGGAGCCTCTGATATATATAAGCCATCTTAGAAATAGAAAATTAAATCTATACCAGGGGAATTTTACTGATCCCTGGTTAGACATAAAATATACCAAGTGCAGGTAATAAAAACTTAGACTTATCAGGAAACATTTTTAAAATAACACAGTAGCATAGACAAAGCTTGTTCTATGTGTATCTTTAGGATATAGTCATTCAAAAGCATGATCAGCCATGCAAAAACGTTCAAAAACCTGAAGTTAAAGCTAGCATTAAAAATTAATACCAGAACTACAATGCAAATTTCCTGTTTCTCCAGTTTCATTAAAATCAAAATTTCAGTTAACTGTTTACTTGAGCAAATATGACAACATTGAAACTAAACTGAGGAACTGAGGTAAGAAAAAGCCTTTATGTTCACTTCAGCCTCTCCCCTGCCTTCAGGCTAACTGCTCTCAACTCTGCTGAGTTGGCATTTTTTAAAGCAACATTCTGCTTCTACTGTTGAAAACCACTGAAGATAGCAGTTTGAGACCTCCAAGAACTGCAAAGTAATAACTGTAAATAAAATAAATTCAACTCAAGCTTTTGCAGGGGTGTTATCTTATTCCTGTTATTTTACAGGCTTAACTTTGTTCCTTTAGAAAATTGGCACCTTTTTCTTGAGCAAATCCCCCTCAAAATTTAATATGATACCAGTAGTATACTAAGGTAGGATTAGTTTTAAGCAATCATTTTGTTTGTAATTGAATAAGCAACAGCAATTAAAGAACAGCAGTTGTCAGTACATGTATAGATGCCCATAAAGACCAAATAGCCATAAAGATCAAATCAACACCTGCCTTCAGTTCCATTATTTAAGACACATTCACATTCCCTAATGGCTACTGAAAGTGACAGAAGAGAAATACTTGCAATTTTTGTAGAAATTTTCAACTATTGGACTTCATACTACTAAACTACTTTGTGAACAAAGAGGATTCCAAAAGAAAAATGAAAGATTATTCATGTTTTAAGATTAAAAGTAACACAGCCTCTTGGGCATAATTTTTACATAGCCCATGATCCTGGGAAAATAACATGCTCTCCATTACTGCTTCTTGTGTTGGGGTGACAAGCAGAGGCAGCCCATGGCTTCTCTTCAGGCCTGCACGGAAACTACTGAAATACTTCCAATCTCCTCTGGAAAAAAATACAAATTAAAGAATTTTTATTTTTTAAGCATCATCTTGAAACAGTTTCTGTGTCATTTGACATGCATATAAACACATCACGGGTTTGTAAACTGTTTATTTAGACTACCAGGGAAGCCATCAGAAGCCAGTAATAAGAAACCCTCTGGTATGGAGAGACTGGGAAGATGACAGGATTCAAACCTGAAAGTGAAGGTTTCACCTCCAGACTTCTCATGACTCTAGATGCAAGACCAGACATCCCACAGCTGCAACCCAAATTTGTACAAAAACATAAAGCCAGAGGGTCCCGGTCCCATCCACAAAAAGACAAACAACTCCAACATAGAAACAACCAAGCAGCAGCTGTCAGCTGTCAGTCTACATTGAGACAGACCCTAGCAAAAAAGCTTACCTAAACTGAATAGTATTAGAAAGAGGCTGAATAACCTAACAACCTATGCTATAGCAAAATTCTGCTAGATAACTGTCAGATTACAGGCACAGATCAGAAAGGAAGAGAAGTCACTTTATAAAATAATTAATTACCTCACAAAGGAGCATTTTAAACATTAATCTGCATATTTATCTACATTAGGCTTCTATAGGTATGGCACTAACAAAAGACAGACTAGGGATAATGTGTCCTCTCCAGAAGGAAATGGGAGAACTGGCTAACCTTGATTTGGAGAAGGCTGAGGTTCTCAATTACTTCTTCGCCTCAGTCTTCACCGGCAAGTGCTCTGACCACACTGCTCAAGTCTCAGGAGGCAGATGCAGGGACTGAGTTTGAAGACCTGGAGCCTACTGTAGGAGAGGATCAGGTCCGAGATCATCTTAAGAACCTGAATGTGAGCAAGTCCATGGGACCTGCTGAAATCCATCCGTGGGTCCTGAAGGAGCTGGTGAATGAAATGGCTAAGCCACTGGCCATCACATTTGAAAAACCATGCTAGTCTGGTGAAGTTCCCAATGGCTAGGAAAAAGGAAATACAACCGCATTTTCAAGAAGGAGAAATGGAAGACCTGGAAAACTAAAGACTTGTGCAAAGCATTCGACACTGTCCACACAACATCCTTGTCTCTGAACTACAGAGACATCAATTTGATGGATGGACCACCAGGTGGATGAAGAATTGGCTGGATGGCCATACACAGTTGTGGTCAACAGCTCAATGTCCAACTGGAGACAGGTAACAAGTGGTGTCCCGAAGGGGTTGCTTGTAGGGACTGACCCTGTTCAACATTTTTATCAGCAACACAGACAGTGGGATTGAGTGCGCCCTCAGCAAGTTTCCCAACAACACTAAGCTGTGTGGTTCAGCTGATATGCTGGAGGGAAAGAATGCCATCCAGAAGAACCTTGACACACTTGAGAGGTGAGCTAATGCCAACCTCATGAAGTTCAACCAAGCCAAGTGCAAGTTCCTACACCTGGGTCGGGGCAATCCCAGGCACACCTACAGGTTGGGCAGAGAAGAGATTCAGAGCAGCCCTGTGGAGAAGGAATTACAGTATCACAGTATCACAGTATGCTGGAGATTGGAAGGGACCTCAAAAGATCATCTAGTCCAATCCCCCTGCCAGAGCAGGAACACCTAGATAACGTTACACAGGAATGTGTCCAGGCGGGCTTTGAATGTCTCCAGGGAAGGAGACTCCACAACCTCCCTGGGCAGCCTGTTCCAGTGTTCCGTCACCCTCACTGAGAAGAAGTTCCTTCTCAAGTTTAAGTGGAACCTCTTGTGTTCCAGTTTGCACCCATTACCCCTTGTCCTATCATTGTTTGCCACTGAGTAGAGCCTGGCTCCATCCTTGTGACACTCCCCCTTTATATATTTATAGACACTTATAAGGTCACCCCTCAGTCTCCTCTTCTCTAAACTATAAAGACCCAGCTCCCTCAGTCTTTCCTCATAAGGGAGATGCTCCACTCCCTTAATCATCTTGGTTGCCCTGCGCTGGACTCTCTCCAGCAGCTCCCTGTCCTTCTTGAACTGAGGGGCCCAGAACTGGACACAATATTCCAGATGGGGTCTCACCAGGGCAGAGTAGAGGGGAAGGAGGACCTCTCTCGACCTACTAACCACCGCCCTTCTAATACATCCCAGGATGCCATTGGCCTTCTTAGCCACAAGGGCACAGTGTTGGCTCATGGTCATCCTGTCGTCCACTAGGACCCCCAGGTCCCTCTCCCCTACACTGCTCTCTAGCAGGTCGTTCCCCAACCTATACTGGAACCTGGGGTTGTTCCTGCCCAGATGCAGGACTCTACACTTCCCCTTGTTATATTTCATCCCGTTATTCCCTGCCCAACTCTCCAGCCTGTCCAGGTCTCGCTGGATGGCAGCACAGCCTTCTGGCGTGTCAGCCACTCCTCCCAGCTTAGTGTCATCAGCAAACTTGCTGATAGTACACTCAATTCCCTCATCTAAATCATTGATGAATATATTAAATAATACCGGTCCCAGTACTGACCCTTGAGGCACTCCACTAGTTACAGGCCTCCAACTAGACTCAGCCCCATAGACTACAACTCTCTGGCTTCTCTCCTTCAGCCAGTTCGCAGTCCACCTCACTACCTGGTCATCCAGTCCACACTTCCTCAATTTAGCCGTGAGGATGCTGTGGGAGACTGTGTCAAAGGCTTTGCTGAAGTCAAGGTAGACCACATCCACCGCTCTGCCATCATCCATCCACCGTGTTATTTCCTCATAAAAGGCTAAGAGATTGGTCAAACATGATTTCCCCCTGGTGAAGCCATGTTGACTGCCCCTCATAACCCTCTTATCCTTGATATGCTTTAAGATGGCACCAAGGACAAGGTGTTCCATCACTTTCCCAGGGATGGAGGTGAGGCTGACCGGTCTATAGTTACCCGGGTCCTCCTTCTTGCCCTTTTTGAAGACCGGAGTGACATTTGCCTTCCTCCAGTCCTCAGGCACCTCTCCCGTTTCCCAGGACTTGGTAAAGATGAATTGTTGGTGTTGGCTGAAAAGAAACTTAACATGAGCCAGCTTCAGCCAAAAAAGCCAACTGTATCCTGGGCTGCATCGAAAGGAGCGTGACCAGCAGGTTGAAAGAGGTGATCCTGCCCCTCTATTCTGCTCTTGTGAGACCTCACCTGCAGTATTGTGTGCAGGTCTGGTGTCCTCAACATAAAAAGGACATGGAACTGTTGGAAAAAGTCCAGAGGAGGGCCACGAGGATGATCAGGGGACTGGAGCACCTGAAGATAGGCTGAGGAAGTTGGGGCTGTTCAGCCTGGAGAAGAGAAAGCTGCGTGGAGACCTCATAGCAGCCTTCCAGTATCTGAAGGGGGCCTACAAGGATGCTGGGGAGGGACTCTTCATTAGGGACTACAGTGAAAGGACAAGGGGTAACGTGTTAAAACTTAAACAGGGGATGTTCAGGTTGGATACAAGGAAGTTCTTTACTGTGAGGGTGGTGAGGCACTGAAACAGGTTGCCCAAAGAAGCGGTAAATGCTTCATCCCTGGCAGTTTTCAAGGCCAGGTTGGACAGAGCCTTGAGTGACATGGTTTAGTGTGAGGTGTCCCTGCCTATGGGAGGGGAGTTAGAACTAGGAGATCTTAAGGTCCTTTCCAACACAGACCATTCTATGATTAGACTTTTCAGTGCTAGCATTAAAGCAGATGACTAATACATGGGGGGAGGGGGGGGGGGGGGGAAGTAGAAGAAATCAGAATCTGATTTGAACTGAACACCTAAACTCACTTATTATTCTCTTTTTCTGAAAATATATTACCTAAATCTAAAACTGTCAGAGCTATCAATACAATTAATTTTATTGTTGCCTCATACATAATGGGAAGAGTATTTTTTATTCAGTTTAATGTTTTAACATGATGCATAGGAATTAACAATATGATTAGTATTTTTAGAGTTACATAATAGCCATCTTTTCGGTCTAAAAAATGTTCTATTGTCCTTTCCCCTGTTTTAGAGAATTTCTTAACTTTCATGATCGACTTTAAACAGAAAAAAGTTAACCTGCTGTGTTACATGGCAATGAAACTTCATAACCCTAAACCACTTGTGCATTCTATAATATTTGGTTTCTTGAATGCATACCATTTCTCAAAAAAGATGAATAGAAGACCCAAGAAAATAAGTTTGTCTGTTGGGCAAGCATTGTTTGTGATAAATTGTCTTCCACCCTAGAAGTTCTAAGTAGGGATTCTCTTTTATGTTACTAGCCTAATACGTGTAACCATAAGAAAAGTAGAACAGTAACAGTATAAATTTAGGCTAAGAAAAATTCAAATTGTTTTAGCTGTTGACTATTTTTTCTTTCCAGGGAGAAAGAAGAAAAATGAAAGAAAACAGAAGAAGATGCACTTAACAGAAATTTCTTGTATTCTGTTTCTCCTAAAATGATTAGTGACCTATTGCAGACATTTTTTCAAGCACTTTACAGCTGCAGATTTTTTTACTGTGTAGTGTGTACTAAAGCATCCTGCAGATGCAGCAACATGTGTACCTTTTCAGAAGATACTTTGAGAATTTGAAAAGGTTTTCTTCCCTGCATTTGCCATTCCACTGTATTTAATTCAGTATATCTAACTATTTAGGGGATGAAAGATGAGGGGAAACACACCTTTGAAAATGGTATTTGGAAAAGAACAGTAAGCTTGGGTTTTAAAAAAAAACAACAACAAAACTTGAGATGGGTCTAATTTTTGAAAGCAGTGTCATAAACACATCTGCATTAAAACCTTCAAAAGAAGATAATTATGAAATTAGGGAGCTCTTAAAGCTTGTAAGTTGGAAAGAAAAATCACAGGTCTAATAACCATTTGCAAGTAAAGTGTAGTTCAGCTTTTAAATATTTTTACATATACCCATGTGCATGCACATAATTTTAACTACATGTAGATAAATAAATGACGACATATAGTAACCTGCATTCTTTAACCTCTTACACTTAGAATCACAGAATTACAGAATAGTTTGGGTTGGAAGGGACTGTCAAAGGTCATCTAGTCCAACCCCCCTGCAACAAGCAGGGACATCTTCAACTCAATCAGGTTACCCAGAACCCCAGAACCACATCCAGCTTTGAACGTCTCTGGGGATGGCACATCCACCACCTCTGTGGGCAACCTGCTCCAGTGTTTTACCACCTTCTTTGTAAAGAATTTTTTCCTGACCTCCAAACTAAATCTCTCCTCTTTCAGTTTAAAACTAAAACCCCTTATACTGTCACAACAGGGTCTGCTAAAAAGTCTCTCCCCATCCTTTTTACAGGCACCTTTTAAGAACTGAAAGGCCACAATAAGGTGTCCCCATAGTCTTCTCCAGGCTGAACAACCACAGCTCTCTCAGCTTTTCCTCATAGAAGGGGTGTTTCAGCCCACTGATCATTTTTGTGGCCTTTCTCTGGACCCTCCCCAACAGGTCCAAATCTTTCCTGTACTGAGGACTCCAGAGCTGGATGCAGTACTCCAGGTGGGGCCTCACCAGAGTAGAGCAGAGGGGCAGAACCACCTCCCTCAACCTGCTGGCCATGCTCCTTTGGATGCAGCCCAAGATACAATTGGCGTCCTGGACTGCAAACGCACGTTGCCAGCTCATATCCAATCTTTCATCCACCAGTATCCTCTCCTCTGGGGTACACTCAGTTGAAAGCTAGAAAGCTAAGTACCATGGTGACAGATATGATAGAAACACCTAAAATACTACATGTTGTTCTGTAGTGATCCTGACACTAACATTTACTATGGATAAGTTAGAAGAGATGCCACCATTAGAAAGGGTAATGATAACAGTTTACAGTAAGCAATTACAGTTTTCAATTGCAACTGCTAAAGAACGGTTATAGGTAAAGAAAGAAGGGTGCATAGGCTGCATGAGGATAGTTACAAGAAACGTAGTTAAATCTTTACAAAGGACAGAGTTTCAAAAGCACAGAATCTCAAGGTAGTTATCTGCATAGCTTTTGAAGACTCTAGGACATGGGACATTACTCCAGTATGGCTTCACACCTTCTGGGTGTGACCCATCACACCAACAAATACTCCTAACTAGGAAATTAATGCAGTGTCTAGCCATCTTGCACAGATTCAACTCAACATGAAAATAAGTTTTCAAACAAGCACAGAAATATGAATGAGACGATCATATTTTGGATAGCACCTATTTCCTTCAGCTATTTAACACACCCAGAAAAAAGACATGCACTAAAACAAAAAAAGGAAGGCAGAGGGCACAATATAACAGGATGGAGGGAGGAAATTATTTGTCTTTTCTGGTTGGTGTGTACGTCTGAACAGGAAATAAGGCACACACATTTTAAAAGGGAAAAATAACATTTTAAAGTATGAACACATTGTCAAATCTCTAAAAATTAATGGCTCCACCTTTGTCAATAAAAATTCTGCAAAAATTGTAGCAGCTTTGTTACATAATACGGATGAGTATTTTTCTGTACCTAAGTCAGGAGTAATTTACAAATAGAAAAGCAATTAACAAATTATAATATTTTCTGAGATTAAAATCTGAAAGAACAGAATTCTGTTTTGACTGCCTAAATATATTAAAAAAAAACTGGCAATTTTAAGACTTTTTTGAGTTTTACTTTTTCACCATCTCCAACGTATTTTATTATTTATGAAACACTAAAAAACTGAAATATTAGAAGTCATAATATGCTAAAGCCCTCAGCTCCAAGGTTTTCTTGGACTTTTAATAAAAACAAACAAAAACAAACAAACAAACAAACCCAAATCCACCAAACAAAAAATACCCCAAAACCACCCACCAAAAAAAGCCAAACAAATAAACCAAACTCAACAAGACTCATACATATATAGTCAAATAGCTTATCCTTCCATATGAAGTCAATAAACTAGGTATAATTATAATTACTTTAAAATCTTCTAGGACAATAAGCCATTTAACCCTTAATAGCTAGATACAGAGAAATAAAAATATGAATATCAATCATGTATCTTCTCATTAAACCTCAAAGTGTGAAGACAGAAGAATGAACTAATATCGTGCATGCATGCATAGCCAAGTACTGGTAACCAAGCAACTAGCAGGAAACATGTCAGAAAGAAAAAGCATATTTACAGTCCTAACAGCCTCTCATTTATATACAGCCATAGATACCAGTTGCAAGAGGAAAGGATCAGAAAGCAGCAGAAAGCAGTCATTGCATCTTTATTTTTTTTTTTTTTAATTTTGCTTAACCACAGATATTCTCTGGTTTTAATTGGATTAATCTCACATCATAATAGCTGCCTTAATTCCATATTTTATCCTAAAAAGTAATAAGCCTAAATTCTTCATGAATAGATGCACAAGTACAGAAGGCATCCTGAACTTACTTGCTCCTAGTATGTATATACAGCAAGATTATTCATGCAAAGACAATTATTCGTATACATTGCATACTTACACTTTTAGCCTTTAAGCTCTTTTAGTGCAAAACACAGAGGTTTATTAAAGCCTCAAAAGCAGAAATTATTCTTTGTTTGTCCCTTTTAAACACGAATGGAAAACAGGAAGGTTTTCAAATATATTCATACCAAAGTGTTTCTGAGAACACAAGTATAGCAGAAGCAATGGCTATCAATGCTTCTTCAAACTAAAGGGTTCCCAAGACTTTGCAAAACAAAACCTTGTATTGATTAACATTTATTTTGGAAGCAGAGGAAGGAATGGGGTGTTAAATGCATTGTTATTATTATGGTCCATTTCTATTATTTTGATATTGCTATCTAAAGTTTAATGAAACACAACTATTAATGCATGCATGTTGATCAAGCAGTGAAAGCAATAGCAAGCCTGGTCCTCACTACACCTAACATACATTTGCCAAACACACCGCGACATACACACATAGGATGGATGTCTCTTGATTTGGGTTGATTGGGCCTATGGGGGTAGGAGAAGTCTTTCCAGGGAAGATTTCTGCTTTCTCAGAGACTAACACCATGCTGAAGTACCACTCCTACACAGCAGGCATAATTTCTTGTTTTGATATATTGATGTTGAATAATCTAAAGTCTATCACTTGACAAGATGGATTGCTCCTAATTTCTAATAAAGTTTTCTAATAAAGTTTATTTATTGTTTTGTAATCCAAATTTTAAAATACAGTAATTAAACAGTCATCTAGAAACCCAGTATATAATTTAATTTTATTTGATCACTATGATATTTGTACTCTTTATTATAATCATGCATACAATTTAAATCATGCTCACTGCATTACAGGTTATTAACTCAAAGAAGATTTAATAAGATGACAATATAACTAATCTGATTCTGAAATAAATCTTTCGGAAGCAGATCATGAAAAGAAACAGCAAAGAAGTGCAAGTGGTAATTTCTAGGACTGCCAATGGCATCAGGTGTTTCTTCTTTCAACTATCAGTGATATGGTAAAACTTTATATACCATAATGAAAGAACAGTTTCATAGAATCACAGAATTGGGTTCGAAGAGACCTTAACGATCACCTAGTTCCACACCCCCTCCACTCCCCTCCCCCCCTCCCCCCCCCGGGACACCTTCCAATAGACCAGGTTGCTCAATGCCCCATCCAACCTGGCCTTGAACACTTCCAGGGATGGGGAGACACAGCTTCTCTGGGCAAGCTGTACCAGTGTCTCACCACAATAGAGAGCTTCTTCCTTGTATCTAATCTAAATCTGCCTTCTTTCACTTTAAAACCAATCCCCCCTTGTCCTATCGCTATGCTCCTTTGTAAGAAGCCCTCTCCAGATTTCTTATAGGACCCCTTTAGGTACTGGAAAACTGTTATAAAGTCTTCCCAAAGCTTTCTCTTCCCCAGACTGAACAAGCCCCCTGTCTTCACAGGAGTGGTACCCAGCCCTCGGACCATCTTTGTGTTATATATAAGAACAATATTACAATAACCAAAGAAAAGTTGAAAACAATATCATTAACTGTGAGAAGTATAAAAGGGTACTGCTAAACAAGTCTTGCATGAGAAATGAACATTAATACTTCATCAGTTTAAGATACGTAGATTGAAATGGAATCAAGCCAGAAGAGAAATGATGACACACATGCATGTGCTTTTTCTTCTGTTTTCATTCCTACAGCTTATGGTATGTAGAGCTATGCTCATTTATACACACATAACTATTTCATGTAATGTCAGCTCAAACAGCTACTAATATTTAGAAAGACAATGGGGTGAGAAGGGTGTATTCCTCTTCAGACAGGAAATCACAGGACTCAAACAGGCTTCATGCGATCATCTAGACCCTTTTCCTTCCCAAGCAGGCTCACTTATTCCTATGTTATTCCTGGAAGCTGTTTTTCTAACTTGTCATAGAAGATCTTCAGGGACAGATACTCCCCAGTGACTTTAGAGAGTTTACTCAAAATGTTTTGCTGTTCTTATGTGAGAATTATTTTTTTTCTTTCCCATGCTAAACCTAAAGCTTCTCTCGCTGCAGTGTATTTGCTATGTTACTTATGATCTACACTATGAAGATGTGTCCAGGCCGCAACTGACTGGCTGCAACTGGGGCCTTCCCAGACAGCAATCTCCACAAGAGCCAGCAGTGCTCCCTCAGACCTTGTCAGATCACACCAAGAATACCTCACTGCTCTCTGGCTGAGGTCCCCAGTACAGGCACTGATAAACTGCAGGGAGCCCAGCAGAGAGCCACCAAGATGTCTGTGGGCTGGAGTACTTACCTTGTGAGGAGTGCCTGAGGGAACCAGCCTTATTCAGCCTACACAAGGGGTGGCTTTGCGGGGACTTAACAGCAGCCTACTAGTACCTGCAGGGAGATTATCAAGATAACGGAGCCAGGCTGTCGAAATATGCATGGGGAGAGGTCAAAAAATAACTGGCATAAATTGAAATGAGAAGTTCAGACTGTATATAAAGAAAAAATTTTCATCATGAGTTGGGTAGTAGAGCAGGTTGTGCCACTGCCATCCTTTAACATTACTACTGGGTAAAGCCCTGAGCAACTACATCTGACCACAGATGACCTTGCCTTGTTCAAGAGGCTGGACTAGAGTCCTGAGCACTCTGTCAACCTGAATTATCCTGTGATCCTATAACATCCCTACAGTGTCTATCTTTGAACATGCAAAGGCTAAATGCCCCATTTCATCTTGCTTTCCTTTACAACGTAATGGTCCATCACACAGTATCTCACCTCCATAAGTGGTCACAAGTAGCTGCCTAGGGCAAAATAAAACAGAAGACGGATACTCTTTCCTCCCTGGTACCTCAACTAAGTGGACTTTTGAGCCTGACGCTTCCAGAATTCTCTAACAGACCCTGCTTCCAAGTGCTGTCAAATATGTTAGTTATCCAGACAGAGGGGATCCAGTTAGTGTGGATTTACGCAAAAGATGACATTCAAAAGCTTCCATTTTCTTGCTTTCAACTATTGACAACTTCCCTTTCTGCTCAGCAGGACAATTCCTTCCTTATTTTGTCATATTTGTTCAAAAGCCTACAACACAACTAGCACCAGAGATAACTAGAAAAGAATAACATCTTTAATTAATCTTACGCTAGAGCCTTTGCATACTTCCACGCTACTTTTTTGACACTTGGGATCACCTCTTCTACTTCTATCCAAAGTATCTATATCTATATCTATATATATATATATGTACATGGTTTACAAACTGCTGAGTAATCTCTTTTTATCAGTCCAAATTCAGGGGGTTTGTAGCTTGGGGTTTTTTTTTCTTGTTTTTTTTAAAGTCTCCAGTTTCTTTTTCTATTCTTCTCCAGTCTTCTCTCTCTCAAATTATTTTCCTGGGTTTCCCACCAAAATAACAGTTATGGATAAGCAGTGCAAAAAAATGGAAAATCAACACAATTATGGCAAAATGCCTCCATTATCTGATTTTTCATCATGATTAACAGAATCAGAGTAAGTGTCTACCTGGACAATAAATTAATACATCCCATTTTTAAATACACAACCCCAATGAAATAGTATTTTACAACTTTATACATGCATTCTACAGTGGCCCACTTTTCTGTGCTGACTACCAAAGTTTTTGAGTAAAAGATTGATTATTTGATCATAATTATTGAGAAAACTCATCACAAAAAAAAAACCAAATTACATCAAGTTACAGTTTGTTAGAACAGTGTGTTCCAATGTGGGCTTCAATAAACCAACATTATACAATATGCAGTATCATTTGAAGTATTTATAACTTTTAGTACACTGAAGTTGCCAAGAAACCCTGAGAAGCAGATGGGCATTACTGCTGTTAAAATGAAACCAATTACACCAGAAAAGACTTGGGTCCATCACACTTACAGAAGAAATGTTTAATATTACAGCTTCCTATTATTTATTATTTTTATTAACAAAAAGCATAAATTAACTTCATTTAAAAAAAAATATTTCCTTAGAAGATTCCACTAGTGGCTTAATTATTTCTATTCTATTTAAGAACATGATCATAAAAATAAGTAACTAATAAACCACTCCCTTGGGCGACAGTCATATTCACAGAATTCCCAGCAGCAAACCTCTGCCTCTACCTAAAACTCTTCTGAATGAATGTCATAAAAAAAAGCTTGACTAAAACCTTAATTTGGTTAAAGTAGTAGTAATAATAAAAAGAACCAGCTTCAAGACAAGAACTAAATGCTAGCATTTACTTTTTGCTATCAAGGCATTTTGTTTTTACATTCATCACTCATCATTATCCCTTAAAGAAGCAGCTCCAACTTCCACTATAAGATTACAGTTCTTATACAAGTATAAATTCAAGTTATAAAATTTCTTAAAAATTTCTATTTCAGATCACAAAATATTATTTCAAAATTACTATTAGTAATATCAAATGAAGGCTTCTATGTTTGATTACTCCAATGTAATTTTTCTGAACATTGAGACAAGGGGGACACAAAATCACAAAATGGAATATAAAAACCTTTAGAATTAGTTTTAAGTAATGTTAAGTTCGATGACTTTGTAACAGTAGCAATGGAAAATTACTGAGGTGCATGATACATACAAAAGAGAGCACAGCTAGAGAACATACTGAGAATTCTTGTACAAGATAAATCATTCAAGTTGACATAGTTTTAAGAAAAACAGTCTAGAATAACAGGATGCAGGATAAGGAGTATCTGGGAATGGCAGGTGTCCAGGATGGGCTACAGTTAAACTAACTGATAAATAGGAGAATAGGAGTATTATTATGTCTCTGGTGCTAACGAACCAATTAAACTGGTATGAGCATCAACTGCATGTGCTTTGAAGGCTGCCAGAACTGATGAAGATTGTTGGAAGAAGTAAACGACCCTCAGAGACCACCACCACAATTCTGTATGCATGCGGAGAACTTTCTGGAAAATTATGTAATCCATACGTAACCTCATGAATACGTATGCATGCCCAGTGACTATATAAGGGCAGCTCGTGTAGCAATACAGAGACGCATGTTAGGAGGAGCTATCCCCCCATGTCTCCCAGCACCACAATAAAGAATACCTGCTTTTCAGCTTGAAAGCTTTGTTGGCAAGTTTGTTCCTGGAATTTCCTCCGAATCACCATCATTACACCAAAGAAGGTGCTTGCTTCCAAATGGCTATGATGTTTGTTTCTACTCTGTAATTGATGTTTAATTTAACATTTTTAAATGTATATCCTATGGATTATCTCAAAATGCTATAATAAATGTTAAAGTTGTCCTACCAGCATGGTCTGCATAGAAGACTATAGTGATTTAGAACACACATAGGAAATAAATGTCTAAATCAACATCCCCAACATACATTTTTAATGACTCTCATTCCAATTATACAACTATATTCTGTTATACCAACAGAACATTCATCATATCTTATTTTCAGAAGCAGATTGCCCGAATAAAAGAATACATGCTTTATAGCAGAAGGTACGTTTTGTACTCTGTCTCCTCATTTGGACTAGCTTCAAAGCTGAGATTATTCACCAAGGTGTTTCTACAGATAGCAGCATCTCTTAGGCTGTTGAAGGTAAATGTCATCTTTAATTAGTTAAACAAACAGCACTTCTTTTCTCCTAGACAGAAAACACTGTCAGCCATAATGTATTTAAGGTATTTTCTGCCGGTTTTGTTACTGAGAAAACAGAAAAATGGATGAAGAGAGAAGTCTCTGAAGCATGAATATCCCCCTCCATAGGTCCAATGAATGATAATATTAAAAAAAAAAAACAAAGGCACTAAAATGTCTTTAGATGTCTCAACTAATACACAAAATAGTGTCAAAATATTCTTTGTATCTCAACGATGTAAAATTGTAAGAAATTGCTCTCATTCTTCTGATCTAGTCTGAAAGGTTCTGAAAGAGCAGACAGCTGTTTCATAGGTCCCATTAGCTTCTAGAAGGTGGTTCTTCTATTTCCTGGACCACCCAAACAAAAGTTGAAGCACACAGGTAACAGTCAACTTCTATATTCTAAAATCCAATTTGTTATTTTTCTGTCTCTCTGTTAAACTGTGCTTCATGATACTTTAATATCCTTTCTATTTTTTAAAAGCCTCTTGGCTAGATATCCCCCCCCCCCAAAAAAAAAAAAAACAACCTGATTCAAATTGAAAAAAACAGGTGACTGGGAAGATGAACAATCCTGAAAAGGCAGGTCAAAGAAACCTCCTAGAGAGACAAAGGATGGAACAACAAAATTGCCACCTGCTGACAAAACCAGTTCCATCTGAGGGGAGAGCTTCATGGAACCCTTCTCCATTCAAATACCCGTATCAGGAAGCAAAGCTTAGCATTTCCAAAGGTACTTGAAGGCTTAGGATGAACAGAATCGCAGCTTAACTTCCTGTTTCTTCTCATCACACAATTGGTCATGTCTCCATCAGTGACATTTCATCTGAATGGATGCATTACTTTGCAAGTGTTGAATTTTAATATTCAGCTCTATTTTAAAGTGGCAATCAAGTAAACAGGCTTTCCCAAAAAAAGCAGCTCTCTGAAACATAAATAAAATGTAAAAGGTGCATGCAGGACGCAAAACAGTGAGATGGGCTGTTCAGTTCAGTGACAATGCAGACATACATCTGTATCAGCTCACATAAGACGTGTGTCCCTGTCCTATAGGTACCACAACTGCAAGAAGTGGCGTGGGGCTTTCTCTGTGCTTTTGCATAGCCCTATTGCCTCTCACCCAGCTCATGATGCCCACAACTCTTTAGACTACAAATCTTTTGTTTTCTACCCAAATGTGGTAGAAAAGTATACCCAAGTATGACACCCTTCACACAAAGGGTACCAAGATAGCAGTCTTCTGCTGCCACTGGACAAGATGCTTGCAGTGTGGCAGGAGACGGGGTGAACAACAGAAGCATGAGTCTTGTGCTCCCCTATGAGACTTTACACTTGTGTAATTGAAAGAAAATATGAAGATTCCTTAAAAATAAGTCTGAGATATGACATAAAGCATGATATTCATAATCCAACTCACAAATGCATTTGTACACTGAGTCACTCAAAAAAGCACATAATGAAAAGAGTTTAATATTTTCATAAATCCCCAGCTGAACGGAAATGGAAGAGAATTACACTCAAGTACCATTTAAATAACCAGATAATTATTAAAAGTAATTGTGACTTTCCTACTGTACATTCCCAGTCCAGTCACAGAAAGAAGCAATGGCCAGAAATCAACAGCTAAAGGAATAAGGAATGCTTTTTGATGTGTAGTTTCAGTAACAAAACCAGAGTTACATACCTAAATAGATGTCTGAAGATGCTATTTGCACTACCCCAGCACTACTCACCAAGAAGCTAATTCCCACCCTAGGACACCTTTATTGACAAATTATTAGAAATGCAATTAAAAGAAACTGTAGCTGAGCATAACTAAACCAGCACGTAAACAGGTAAGTAATGCATTATATATAGGTTAGTTTATCCTCCTTTGGCTTACTCAAACACTGAAGTGTAGGCAGTTACTTGATGCACCGTGTTGCAAGTATATAGAATCATAGAATAGTTAGGGTTGGAAAGGACCTCAAGATCATCTAGTTCCAACCCCCCTGCCATGGACAGTGACACCCCACATTAGACCATGTGGCCCAAGGCTCTGTCCAACCTGGCCTTGAACACTGCCAGGGATGGAGCATTTACCAGTTCTTCACATAAGCAATAAAAAACTTCTTCCTTATATCTCACCTGAACTTCCCCTGTTTCAGTTTTAACCAATTACCCCTTGTCCTACCACTGCAGTCCCTGCTGAAGAGTCCCTCTCCAGTATCCTTGTAGGCCCCCTTCAGATACTGGAAGGCTGCTATGAGGTCTCCACGCAGCCTTCTCTTCTCCAGGCTGAACAGCCCCAACTTTCTCAGCCTGTTTTCATACAGGAGGTGCTCCAGCCCCCTGATCATCCTTGTGGCCCTCCTCTGGACTTGCTCCAACAGCTGCATGTCCTTCTTATGTTGAGGACTGTAAAACAGTCCTCCAACTGCGGTCTCATATCCATTATAATCTATTTTTCCCCTCTCTTCCTTAGTTCCCCAAAATATAACATCCTTAAAATCATAAAGCTACATCCAGTACCAAAATACAAGCTTTCTCAAAATTCTAAAATAACTTTAAACCAGTTCATAAGTTGAAAGTTACAACATGGAATCCACCATAAATGATTATAGAAGTGTTCCACTTTTGTTGTTTTTTTTTTGTTTGTTTGTTTTTTTCAGTTCCCAACTGGACAGCAATAAATCCCCAGGAGAAAATAAATAAACAAAAAACCCCTACAAAAACTATTTTCATAGATTACCTTAGAAGAGACATCTCTTCTGGTGTTTTTTTTTGTTTTTTAACTCTGAGAAAGAGCCCTGGAACCTCCTCCAGAAGTCAGCAAACATGATAAAGCTCAAATAACATTTTTTGTGTGCTGATTTCACTTCAGAATTGCCAAACATACGAGTCTTTAGAAAATCCTTCATACAGACTGAAATCAGGAAGAAAGAATTTATTTTCCCACACAATAAATACATATGTAGACATACAGCAAGAAGATCATAGAGGTTCTTGAACAAGACCTGGTCTTTTACCTCTCCTGGAAAACCTCAAGAAACCATATCTCATTCACTGGGAAGCTGACAAATTTTGTTTGTGCCCTTTGCGTATTGCAGAGTATAAATGTCTTTCATTTGCCGCATGACAAGACAGAGAATGAGGACCACACAATACCACTATAAAAACCACCTGAATTATTGGCATGTGTTTTTCAGATGGTGACTATGTGGTGGGTCAGACCTACATACGATTCACAAAGAACATTCTTTACATTACAAAACCTCAGGAAACTAATAACTTTTCAGGTAAGGCTGAAACTTAACAAAACTTAAAATAAGCTCAACTGAAGGCTGAACAATATAATTTCAGTAAGCTTATCTATTAGAAAGCAAAGACTTAAGATTCCATACTAGTGAGCGGCCAAGAGATTCTTTTAATCTCGGTAATTTTTCAACCATGTCATATTTTTGAAGTTAACTGTTTTCAGAATTAGGCAAGATGTGAAGTGAAAAAAAAGCTGATTGTTTTGTGGAAACAAGCTGCACCTAGGCATTTACAGATAATAACTTTTAAAATTTGCAAAGCATAGACTTAAATAAAACAACCAACTGCTTTCTGCAATTCCATTTAATTCTTCCCTTCATAAACGTGATACTTTCACTACCTAATCTGTAATCATGCTCTGCCAGGGAGGAAGGGAAGCCAGGAGGAAGCAGAGACAGGACACCTGACCCAAACTGACCAAAGAGGTATTCTCAGAGGATGTAACTGTGTTAGCCGGAAGGGCTGGGAGACTGCAGGGTTGGAGGAGGTATCGGTCAGAGCTTGGTCGGGCTGGGGGGGCGAGTTATCGGTCGGCTGGTGGTGAGATGATGTATTCTCTTCCCTTGTTATTTCCTTTATCATTATTATCATTGGTGGTAGCAGTAGTGATTTGTGTTATACCTTAGTTACTAAACTGTTCTTAACCCGTGGGAGTTGCATTCTTTTCGATTCTCCTCTCCGTCCCTCCGGGAGCAGGGGGAGGGCAAGAAAAGGGGGGGGGAGTGAGTGAACGAATTACCTGACTGGGTTTAAACCACGACACTACCTAATCTGTAATCACTCAGAGAGCTGTGTTTGATGGCTCGATGTCCGGGTAGAGACCAGTGACAAGTCATGTTTCTCAAGGACTGACACTGGGACCAGTGCTGTTTAATGTCTTTGTTGGTGACATGGACAGCGAGACCAAGTGCACTCTCAGCAAGTCTGTCAACACCACCAAACTGTGTGGTGCAGTTGACATGCTGTACGGAAGGGATGCCATCCAGAGGCACCCTGAGAAGCTTGAGAGGTGGGCCTGTGAAAACCTCATCGAGTTTTAACAAGGCAAAGTACAAGGTCCTGCACATGGGTCAAGGCAATCGCAAGCACAAATACAGGCTCAGTGGAGAACAGATTTGAGAGCAGACCCGAGGAGAAGGACTTGGGAGATACTGGTCAATGTGAAGCTCAACATGACCTGGCACTGTGTGCATGAAGCCCAGAAAGCCAACCGTATCTCGGGCTGCCTCAAAAGGAGCATGGCCAGCAGGTTGAGGGAGATGATTCTGCCCCTCTGCTCTCATGAGACCCCACCTGCAGGTACTGCCTTCAGCTCTGGGGCACCCAACACCAGAGGGATGTTGACTTGCTCAAATGAGTCCAGAGGATGGCCACAAAATGATCAGAGCGCTGGAGCACTTCTCCTTGAAGACAGGCTGAAAGAGCTGGGGTTGTTCTGCCTGGAGAAAAGAAGGCTCTGGCGAGACCTTAAAGCAGCATTCCAGTACGTAAAGGGGGACTTCAAGAAATCTGGAGAAGGACTTTTTTACAAGGGCATCTAGTGACAGGACAAGGTGCAACGGCTTTAAACTGAAAGAGGGTAGGTTTAGATTATATATAAGGAAGTTGTCCTTTACTCTGAAGGTCATGAGACACTGGAACAGGGTGTCCACAGAAGATGCAGACGGCCCTTCCTGGAAGTGTTCAAGGCCAGGTTGGATGGGGCATTGAGCAACCTGGTCTAGTGGCAGGAGTCCCTGCCCACGGCAGGGGAGCTGGAACTAGCTTCCCTTCCAACCCAAACCATTGTATGATCAAAATCATTGTATGATTTGAAAAATAATTTTAAGACATTTTGGAACAACTTAGCCCAACAACCCAGACTTTATGAGTGCTATACCACTCTTCTAAAATGCAGTTGACATCAAACCTCACCTTTCAGCCCAATTTTCATTGACAGAAGAGAGGTAAAGAGACTTTCTTGTAAACCCTTTTAACTAATCTTCTTAATAGCTCCACAGAGTTGTATTACAAATTTCAAAACAAATGGAGGCAGACTATAGCTTACCCATAGACTGTAACATTATACTATTCCTTTCAACATTCTCTCTCATCTGAAGACTACCATGAAGATCTTAACTAGCATTCTCTTCCGATATTTACTTGAAAGAAGTTGCAGAGATAAGGTGCTATCACTTCTGATAACTATGAAACCTGCAAAGGATACAAATGTTTCCATGAATTCTTACTTACCAGAGAAAGGCCAAAATCTTTTTAAATTAAAATCCAAACAGAACACAGAACCTTCAAAACAACTAAGGTGAAAAACTATTCATGTTAAGGTAAAAATTAATCTTCAAGGTAAAAGAACTCTCTGAAATTCAAAGCTCCATAATTTTGGAGCATAAAGGGTGTTTGCTGAGGGAGTAAAAGTAAAAACTATTAAAAGATGATAGGAGAACAAACAGATGCCTGTAAAACCTAGCAAGAGAGATGCAATTTGCAGCTACCACCATGACGTAGCTTTCTAGAAGTATTTTATTGATTCAGGAGTTGTGTTTTTTCTTTCAACATTTATACACTTTTGGCTGCAATTAAACAGTCAGTTGGAAAAAAAACTCTCCAAAAGTCAATTCCATGAATATGACTTCAAGAACGTAACAGAAAATGGCTAAAAACTAATCAGATGATTGGAAGGAAGGTGAAAACACATTAAAAAGTGAAACAATAAAAGGACAATAAAATGCCTGGACACAGGAAATCCTGGTTGAATATTTCACTTGTCTGGAATTAAACAAAGTCCGTGCCATAGAATCAATGAACTTTTAAAAAAACTACCTGTAACTTTCAGTTGAGAAGTACCCACAATCTTTCTGCATTAAGCAAATAACTTCTAAATAGTATGAATAAATTAATATATTCAAAGTTTAAACTAGATTTTCCTTTAAAAAATAAAACCAAAGAAATTGGCCTTTGAAATTAATAGCTATGCTTACTACAGACCATTAAAAAGAAACAAATAAAATGAGTGTTTCTTTTAGAATTATATGTGGTTGTTGAAGTTTTTCAAACATAAATCAACCGAAGAGATACAAATGTCTAAATACTGCAATTAGATGCTATTACAGTGAAGAAGTTACATAAATGAACTAAAAAAAAAAACATACTTATTTCACATTTAAGTGATTTTACGTAAATGAAGCCTTTACTTCTAAGTAAAATAAAAGCAAAACGGGATTAAAAAGCAAAAGAAAGTTTGTTCCCTTCTAAGTAACAACAGAGCAGTTTTGAGTGCTGTATAACATACAACTTTGTGGTGTCTCCTACATCAAAAAAGCATCACTTAGTTTTAGGACTATGGGTCTTGCACTGCATTTGACACTTAGCTAAAAAAGAAAAGGGGGGGAACAACCAAAAATTCCACAAGTCCTCACAAATTTGTAATTATTCAGCAAGGCAGTGTTGTGCCTTGCAGATCTGCCTGAAACTACTATATTAAAAATAAATAAATACATAAATAAATAAAAGACCCATTTGTGTTGAGGAAAGTCCTCGAACAATCCCTTTATCACACTTGTAGCGGAGTCACTTGTTACAGAGCACAGAGCAGATCTTTGGCAAATTATGTAACTCCTTAGATGGGTTTACCAGGTTAAACAATCTCCAGATTTCAGAAAGTTGCATTAAAGTTATGCACAATTCCTCACTAAAACTCTACAACAGGAACTGTTCCTACAATGAATAACACTTTTTTCAATACTAGCTATTGCTCACAGGCTCCTCTTCAACTTCTGAAGGGGGCCTATAGGGATGCTGGGGAGGGACTCCTCATTAGGGACTGTAGTGATAGGACAAGGGGTAACGGGGGAAGTTTAGATTGGATATAAGGAGGAAATTCTTTACTGTTAGGGTGGTGAGGTACTGGAATGGGCTGCCCAGGGAGGTTGTGAACGCTCCATCCCTGGCAGTGTTCAAGGCCAGGTTGGACAGAGCCTTGGGTGAGATGGTTTAGTGTGAGGTGTCCCTGCCCATGGCAGAGGGGTTGGAACTAGATGATCTTAAGGTCCTTTCCAACCCTAACTACTCTATGATTCTTGTATTTCAAAAATCATCCACCATTGAATACAGCTAGTCCTCACTTAACATAAAATTCATTATAAAAGTTTTGCAGATGTGAAATACCTATTTCTCAATGAGATATGAAATTCTTTTATTAAAAAGGTTATATTTTGTTTTACTTCCCAGAAAAGTACCATGTTCACACTAACCTTTTAAGTAACAGGAACAGATGGGTCTAACTGGATACAGGCGTGATGGAGCATTGTGGTAGAGCAAAAGAACATGTTGATTCTCATACCTCTGGCAGATGGGAACCAGTCAAAATTAGTTTTAGATTAAAAACATTTTGCTACTTCTCAGTAAAAAAAGGAAAAAAAAACAAAACAAAACAAACAACCAAAAAAAAACCCCAAACCCACACTTGAAACAATATGCTATTTTATACGTGCCATCAGAGATCAGACAACAGCAGCTTTCAAAAAGTCAGTGGAGTACATTAAAACCAATTAAATAGACTTACTGTATATCATTTTTAGGCCTGTGAATAAATTACAAATTCCTGAAAACAGTAGCTTATAATGGAAGTGCTGACACAATCTTAACTGTAGCAGCAAATGCACTGCTATTATGAAGTTGTTATGGCAACTAGAATGATCAAGTTGGGAGAGAAAGGGTGTGCATAAGCAAAACTTAAAAAAATCTTTGACACTCCCCTCTCCCTCCCTCTCTAAAATTTGTGTCTACATCCTATCACTCCTTAGCTTTTTACAACAAAAAAATTAACTGCAAAACTTCCTTTTAACACAGACGAGGGTGGAAAGGCTCCACATTAGCGTAAAAATTAAGACATTAAATGCAAAGTCATAATCCAACTGGTGAATGCACATGTCAACAGTCTACAAAAATTGAAAGACTTCAGGTAACAATTTGCTGAGCACATGTTCATCAGATATCGCCAGTTAACAAACCACAATTACACAGAACTGTTCAATCTTCAATACAGTTTCATAATTGGTTACCAACCTGAATACTTTAGTTAACAGCACCCTTCTTTGACTAAATCAGACACCACATTCACAAATACTGAACCATTAATTAAAACATGACTAAAATATAATTGAAGCTCATATTTAATGAAACAGCCATTGCTTATCTTTCCTAGTACTGTGTTAGACAGAAGCAGAAATCTTTGGGCATTTCTATTTCCAATATTAAAATAATGGGGGAAAAAACATATCAAGAAAGCCTCATTTTAATACACACAAATGTACAAAGTATAATTTATAAAACAAATTACATAAAACCTGTGCCAGCATGCCAGTTATTTTTCTTAAAAGAAGAAAAAAATTTAAAAAATGTGCAGTTTAATTACAGGGCTCTTTTTGAATATAAATTTTCACCAAAATGTTAGTAGAAACAGTCCTAGAAATAATGTTGAATTATCATTATACATTTTTATTAAAGCATTCTGTCCAAATGCACTTACGAGCAATACTTCCACTGGAAAAGTAAAAAATAAATTGTCTTTCCTCTCAAAGGATTTTCTATTAAAGCCACTTACTCTGAAGTCTAAACTTGACTGCCATAACTAAAATCTAGAAAACACAAAAGCCCTCAGATGTCTGACATGATAAGAGTTGTGCTAAGTACTTAACTCATTTCCTAGGTAACAAAAAAATTCTAAGCTATCTCAATCCATTTCTCTTTTGAGTTTGCTGTCCTACACCAGTTTTCAGAGTATAGGAAAGACTCATTTTATGAGAAATGGTCATATCTCAAGAAATTACAAACTATCTGTATTTTCACTCAGAGCCAGCAGATCTTCCTTTTAAATTCAAAATAACTGTAAGATTCAGGCTGTCACATTTTTAGGTCACAAATTACTCAGTATTAGTCATCTGATTGATTTCAAAATTTTAAAACTGAAGACTGGTTTCATTTATATAGTCATTTATGGGCTTGGGGATTTGTGATTTTGTTTTGGGGTTTGTTTTTGTTTGATCTGTGTTTTCTTTTAAGAATCATACAATGTATTCTATATTGATCACTGAAAATGATGGCTTGCAGATTACTTTAGCTGAAAGATAATCATACATTCCAATGATAAACCTGAATTATTTAATCTGCAATAACAAATAATTATTGATCTGAGGTCACAACAATACACACAGAAGCATAACGCCCCAAAAATAAGTCTGAAGAGTAAGTAGGAAAATAATTTTGTTCACAAAAGCAGGAACTACTTGCAGGCAACAAAAGCAGCAGCAGTAACAATGATGTTTTCTTCAGAACATTAGCTCTTCAGCAATTTTAAAATTCAGATAAATACACACTGCTTTTCTCTGAAAAGCGACCACTGCAGTTATCAACTCACTTGAAGCAGGTAATCATGCAGATCTATAAAAGCTGAATAATAACATTCATAAAAAAGCTGAAACTGGGATTTCCGTGTGTGTAACTGTTTGATAGTGATAAATGATAACTGCTTTGTAAAATTCTCAAATGGAAAAATGCTTAGAAGTGTTCTCTACCACTATGGGGTTTGTTTGTTTTTTTTGTGTTTGGTAGTTTTTTCTCAAATTTGTTCACGTTCTAACATTAGTGGTTACCACACACATTTCTAATCTGTAGAAACATTTCACTGAGATGTGGCTTTACTGATCATTCAGTTTTACTAGAAGAATGTTTTTCCCTGATATATTTGACAAATTACTTTCATACAGCAGGGGTAACTCTTGGCCTTTTAGATTTGAAGAATCCATAATTATTAATCATGAATGGACTAACACAGACAGTAGTACATGGTTTAATACTATTTGCAAAGCTATCAGCTTTGATACTGTAAATATCAAATCCCACTGAGACTGCAATGAAATTTCAGTGAGCTTTCACCTTGAATGCTCATGCACTTAAAACTTAAAGCATTTTTAAAGAAAGCTGCCTTCTGTTCTCACTTCTTATGCAACTTTGAGAAAGCAGTCTTCTTAAAACAGGAAGGTGCATGATTCACCCTAGATCTGATTTTCAGGCGCAGACTTACGATACATTGTTAGCCAAAGCTACACAGTAGTTATTTTGAGGTTTGTAGCTATAACATGTAGGTGCATAATAACCATCCAAAAAACAGGGAATTGAAACAGAAGTCTGTCCAAGAACTAAAGGACATTTTCATCACTACAAATTAACCTGTTATCAGAAAATAGTGCATAAAACAACATAGCGTTGTATAGTTTGGGTTGGAAGGGACCTTTAAAGATCTTCTAGGCCAACCCCCTCCCATGGTCAGGAATACCTGACACCCAACCAGGTTGCTCAAAGCCCCATCCAACGTGTCTGTGAATCAAATGAAACAAAGCAGAGGGATGTATTCCTTACCCCTGGGTTAAAAGTATGAGAACTTCATGCCAACTGACGTTATATACAGATATGGAATCCCTTATCACATCATTTTGTGAGTGCAAGACAACTAGACTCTACAAGAATTAACATGATTGTCACATTGTAGATATCCAGTCACAAAACAGACTATAGGACCTACAGAGTTCATAGCTGTACATGCTTGAACCCTTTGCTACTTCAGGTATACCAGCAACTTTCAACACTAGAGATATTATTGCCTTTATACATGCAGCTTGTATCTATACAGCTTATTCCTGTTGTAGCTTGACCAACCAGAAAAGATTTTCAGAACACCATGCTAAAAATTCATTTCCTCTTCTCTGTGTTACATTCAAGGTTGAAAATTTTAAACAGCATTGTCTTCAGATTTTGAATTAACACCAGCCATCGCCTTATCTTCAACTGACAGAAAGATGTCAGGATTGCTGTCATCCCCTAACTTTAAGGTGCTGCTTTATCCAAGTTTAGTCTCATCTCCAAGCCTGAGACTGCAGAATGCTTTTGATACTAACACACAAATAGCTCAGCTTATCCAGTTCTAAAGAGGGGGGAAAAGTGGGGTTTATACAAGTACCTATATGTGTGCGCTTGCACAAATGCGTGTATTAAAAAATTCTCCATTTTATGCTTCAGGACTTCTTTTGGGGATAATCACAGAGTAGATATTCAAGTGCCCTATTTGGGGATTTGCAAGGCAGAAGCAGACTGGGACTACTGTTTGCTCTTTATCTCCCAAAAGATTATTTGAGAATACAAATTGTATACAGATATCTTATTGCTGCACACAGGAAGATTGTGTCTTGTCAGACTCCAGTTACTTCGAAGGGCTTCGTGAGAATCAGCACCGTTATGAAATATCTTAATAAATTTAGGACACTTTCAGTTCAAGCTAGGCTACCAACTCCAGATATGCGTTGTATGCTTGAGGACAGGAATCATGAGACAGAAGTGTTAATATTATTTCAGAAAGTATGCCTTATTCAGTACTTTCAGCATGGACTTTACATCATGTACCCATTGTATCCTTGGCAACTCGACTCCTTATCTAAAGAGACAACATTGACAATTTGGATTTAAAGTTACAGCCATCATATGCTACTAGGCTTGGATTTGGTCTGGAGCTATTTAGGATGCCAGCTAGAGGCCAAATATCCCAAAATTTATTTGATGTGATATAAATGCATAACTCTGCTCATCATTATTGACGCTATAAATCAAAAAAGCTTATTCAGATGCTCTCCATTGTTTTATAATAAGGAAAAATGAAAGTAACTTTGCTCTTTCAATGAAAGAAGACAAGGGCAAATTTTGAGAGAGGTTCTTCATAATTACAAGCCAGTGCAAACCTGTAGAAGTAGCTCCTTATCCCACCATTTTTTTGGTTCATGTTTCACCCCAGTTCTAAAGTAAATTACACTATTTTCTTTCTCTCATTGTTTTATCTCTTCTTGACCTTCAACATACAGAGGGCAAAAACAAGAAAACAAAACAAAAAAAAAATTATTGTAAAGATTTTCTTGTCCATAAATTAAAAAGAAAAGCTGCAGTAAATATGATTCTAATGGGGGAAAAAAGAAGGAAACTATATTCTAAGGAAAAGTTCCAAATGTTTCATTTTTCTCCCCACAATCAGCACATGTTGCCCCTAACAACATCAGTACAGTGAATGAAGATTTTACCCATCATATTTTAGGACAGATTTATGAAGGACTTACGCTACACTAAAGTTGGTTTTCTAATGTGTATTATTTCCTACATATAAACCTCAAGAGAGCAGCTAATTAACATTAAATCAGACTATTTAAATTTCTAAAATTAATTAGAAATGGATTTGTGAGTCAGAAAGCCTTTGTTTCATACAAAATGTATAATGAGTTTGAACATCATCTTCATACACAGAGTCCTTTGAAAAAGATTTTTAAAACATTAAGGTTTCTTTTTGCAGGGAAAAAAAGAAATAAAAGAAAAAAAGAAAAAGATAAAACACCCATGAATGTGTAGGCTTAATCGGCATCTTAAAGTATAAATGAAAAACCATAAGACTACAGCCAGGTTCCCCCAATGAAAGGCTACATGAAGCAAAGCACAATCCACGATTTTTAAAGTAAATCTTCTGGAACATCTTTTTTGGTAAAAAGCAAGCTATGAATAGACGTTAACCTGAATGGAGTTTTTAACCCTATGTATAACATCTACCATGTCAAAACAACTCTGGTCCGTTTTATCTAATTATATCCTAAACCAGCATTTTTTTCCTGGATTCATTTCTTGATGACAAGCTGTTCAAACACAGAGCACCTATCAAACCTAGTATTATCATCTGCTGCTTTCTTCTTCTAGTAGACACTGCTGTCCATCAGAAGAAATAATTAATGGGTCTATTATGTACGAAAGCGTCATCCTGTCAATTTAGTGACTGGTTTGAATATCTCTTATCTGCTATTCATTGATGCCATGCGTGCGCACTGTCCTGAGAGATGACAAAACACTACACCCTTCGGGATTTTTTTTTTCCTCCCTCTGTTCTAAATCAGCATTTCACATCTGTGTCTGACAGAAGCATAAGGATCTGAGAGAGACAGACCTTCATCATTCTTCAGAGAATAATGTTGCATGGGTTAAAAGTTAAGACCTGATGTCTACTGATCCTTCCTGCATATTTCCTACAAAAATCTAAAACTTGGAGGCTACCTAAATGTGTAGGAAAATAACTTTTCAGTTTTGGAATATCTACAGAAAACAGATGGAATTTACTGGATACTAATTCTTCACGATTTTTTTTTCTAAATAGGTGCCGAATACTTGAGTTAACTGGGGTCAGTGCATTTACCTTTTGTTTGTTTTTTCCTTTTTTTTTTTTGGAGGGGGGGGTGGGGGGTGTGGGTCGGGGCAGGAGGAAAAATACAAAGTTTACAGGTTCTTTTTCTGTTACCCGATTAGGGCAGAATATACACAAACACTGAATACGGAAGAAATCTGATATTGGAGATACCTGGAAATAAACTACTAACAACCAATACCACAAGACGAAGCAGCAGTGAATAACAAGACGCTGTGGAAAAAGAAATCACAAGACAAGAGTGCACAATGCATTTCAAATAGAAAAAAGCTTCCTATCTTCTGAGTGAGTCTCAGTATATTCTGACAGAGCATAGATAAAGCTTCAATCAAGTATCTTCTAGGTAAGTTTTTATTTCATATTCTGCTTCAATTTTTTATCACATCTATATATACTTTAATGTCTGGACAATAACTCAATGAATTTAAATTTCTTTATAATGATACTGAAGTTTAAATCTTTCTATGACTAATATTTTATGTTCTTAGATTTCCTATACTGTTAAAATAGTAGCTCTCTGTTGATATTAAGGTTATTCAAAGGAAAATCATTAAATGCTTTCTCTCTCGACTTACACTGAAATACTTCCTAAGACTTAAATCCTTCAAAGTATTTTTAATATCTATTTCCAATCATGGCTGTTTAAGAAAAGTATAAAGTAATAAAAAGCCATGCATCTGTTAATATTACTAAAACACATTTCCTATACTTCATCACCTATTTAATCTGGCAAAGCAAAGAACATTTTGCACCGCAGCAGTAAAAGGATATTTTTTATTATAGGACAATGAATTTTTGTTTATATAAAAGGATATTAAACAAAGCTAAAAGTGTTGATTAGTTATTTATGAAAAATAAACTACAGTACACTAAGGAAACAGCATCAATGTTAATACACCCTGAAGTACTGTGTACAGAGTTTCAATGAGACGACTGGACACCACTGCCCCAGTAAAACTATAAAATAAAAGGTGCAGGTCATCTCAGTTATTTCACTCACTTGGAATATCCACTACATAAGCCACATGGATGTGAATTCTACATGAAGTAACATGCAAAACATTTTAGAATAAGATTCTAACATCTAACAGGACTTGAAAAATAATATAAAAGTAACTTGAAAAATGCCTGTGCTCACACACACTAAATACCCCACAGTCCTTAAAACAGAAAAAGCACAGTCATGTACTGTTTAAAACACCATTTTATAGTATCATATTGATCAATTTTACATGTAATATTAGCTTTGAAAACCTACATCTTTGCTTTTACTTTTACTGATTTCACACCATTTTTTGTTTACTAAGACACAGTATTTCTTTTTCCAGCATCATTTTAAATAGCTTTCCTCTACGTCTCTGTCTCACTTCCCTCATGTTTATTTAGCACATCTTTCTCATTTAATGTATCTAGCAATCCTTTTTCCTTCTTTTTTTTTTTTTTTTCCTTTTCCCTTCTTTTTATGTTCTGCTAATGCACTAAAATAATCTCTCTCGCCTGATGCTTGCTAAGGACAAATTTGCCATTCATAAACACCTCTTTTGAACCCTTCACTTATGAACAAAGAAAGGATTTATGAATTCCACCAAATGTTAGCAGGTTAAACTTACTTGCCAAAGACTAACAGAATATCATGAGACTAAAAAACAAGAAGTTGATACTATGCTAACCCTTGTCTCACATCAAGAGTCAACAACATACTCCCAAAATAATGGGACTCCTACCAGGAAAAATGTATGAAAAAACTTCCACAGGAAAGGGGTCATCTTGTGCATATAACTGCAGAATACTTTTTATATTTGAAATTCCTCCTACAAGATCCCACTATTGACTGCCACGACTAGGGGGAAGGGATGGAGGGGAGGGTGACTTGACACACAAGGCATTCCATAGTTTATAAAGTTTCATGCTTAAGTCTTCTGCTTAAAACAGGACAGATTTTTCCATTATTCTAACCCTTTTCCACTTTCCCACTTGCTGTATTTGATAAGAACTTAATGAGAATTTTTGATGGCGTACCTAGCCACTCAGCCATTTTGTTGCTGACAGGCTCTAGCACGCTCCACATCTCCCCAGTTTCTGTCTTTTTCTTTACTAAGTATCTCCAACTGTTCTCTTCACAAATGCTCAAACACCTCTCAATCTTATTTTCCTTTGCCTCACTTCACATATTATATTGACCCAGTAAGAATTCTTCCTGCCTCCTCACTGCTCTTATAACAACATGCACTGATACTTTTCTCTTTCACCTAACATCTCAGGGAAAAAAAAAAAAAAAATCATCTGTTAAGTGGGTTCTGTACAATGCAAAACAAAACAATACGGCAGTAAGTTTCAATGGCACCAGTTCAAGACTGCCATAACTTGAACCATCAAAACCTATTACAATTCGATTAACATTTCTAACAAGCAGCAGATGTAATATATCTTTTGTCAGTTAATTTCTGAAGACTGCTGTGTATCTGTGCAATCTAGTTCAGAGTTG
The DNA here is from genome assembly GCF_034315485.1 of Pezoporus occidentalis. Taxonomy (NCBI): domain Eukaryota; kingdom Metazoa; phylum Chordata; class Aves; order Psittaciformes; family Psittacidae; genus Pezoporus; species Pezoporus occidentalis. The sequence goes on along the minus strand of NW_026913964.1, from coordinate 4,748,504 downwards.
GAAGTAAAAGAAAGAGGAAAATAAGAATTGTAATTCAAGTTTTGATTCTGCAGTTACTGCTCTCACACTGGTGAAGTTTTCTGACCTTGGATGTTGGGTGTTTTTTGCCGCCTCTATTGAAAAGGTGTTATTTATCAGGGCTTTAAAAAAACAAAAAAAAAATCCCCTCAAAACAGCTAGCCAACGTGCCTGTTTAAGAAAAATCAGGTTATTATTCAATGAGGGTCTCAAAAAGCTTACTCAAAACTTAGTGTTTCAAAAAATTCTAAACTGAGAATTGCAGTTAAAACTTTTTAAGCTGTTTCAAATACAAGAAGCCTAAGAACAAGTGGAAGGCTTGACTGTAGGAAGGAGAACTGGATACAACTAACGTTTTTAAAAGACTACTTACAACTATGTAATATTTTTTAAAGTAGATTTTTTTTCAGATGTTTTCATTAATCTCTTAAGTCATCAAGATAAGTGTTATTTTTAAGTGCATGATTTCTCTCTTATCTTCAAAGAATTCAGATGCATAGACATAAATGAACAGTTCATAATGAGGTTCCAAAATCTAAACTTCCGCACAACCAGAAATAAATACATCACAGAATGTCTTCCAAAATGTGTAATTATGTAAAATCACCTCACCTGAAAGCAGTGAGTCAGTATTTATTATCCACCTTTATCATAATCAGTTGTTCAAGGATCACTAGGCATCTGAGAAGTATATCTTTTCATTTCCTCTCTGTATTAAGTTGCTTGTCTACATGAAATGGGTAAACCACATCACAAAATAACTACAGTCGATTGCCAAAAGAGAGTACATCTGCTCAGCAAAACAGCACAAACAGTACATACAAATGGGACCACTTCCCAACTAATTCAGCAGGTAACAAACATTAAGTGGCATAGCATGATTTAATAAACCTTTTAGAAATTACGCAGACAAAACACAGACAGTAAGTCCAACTGCCTCTTTTGGGCAGTTATAGCTAAAAGAAATCAACAAGTAGCAGCACATAACTTGTAAGTATACATATTCCTAAACTGTTGATCTATCTTTTCCATTCACTTCCACATCTCCTCAAGACTATCATGCACACAGGTAAAACATGAGGTACTCCTAAACTTCTACCTCTTTGTTAAGATATATAACTTACATAACCTAGTAGAAAAAGCAAGGAGTGTAATCCACAATTTCTGCTCCTATAGTTAAATCACTGGCCTAATATGTCCATTCACCTTGAATTAGATGAGCAGCCCTACGGAGAAGGACTTGGGGGTGCTGGTCAATGAGAACGTGAACATGAGCTGGCAGTGTGCGCTCACAGCCCAGAACGCCAACCGTATCCTGGGCTGCATCAAAAGGAGCGTGATCAGCAGGTTGAAGGAGGTGATCCTCCCCCTCTACTCTGCTCTTGTGAGACCTCACCTGGAGTATTGTGTGCAGTTCTGGTGTCCTCAACATAAAAAGGACATGGAACTGTTGGAAAAAGTCCAGAGGAGGGCCACAAGGATGATCAGGGGACTGGAGCACCTCCCATATGAAGACAGGCTGAGAAAGTTGGGGCTTTTCAGCCTGGAGAAGAGAAGGCTGCGTGGAGACCTCATAGCAGCCTTCCAGTATCTGAAGGGGGCCTATAGGGATGCTGGGGAGGGACTCTTCGTTAGGGACTGTAGTGATAGGACAAGGGGTAACGGATTCAAACTTAAACAGGGGAAGTTTAGGTTGGATATAAGGAGGAAATTCTTTCCTGTTAGGGTGGTGAGGCACTGGAATGGGTTGCCCAGGGAGGTTGTGAATGCTCCATCCCTGGCAGTGTTCAAGGCCAGGTTGGACAGAGCCTTGGGTGAGATGGTTTAGTGTGAGGTGTCCCTGCCCATGGGAGGGGGGTTGGAACTAGATGATCTTAAGGTCCTTTCCAACCCTAACTATTCTATGATTCTACAAACACAAAATTCACAACAGCCATTTGCATCTCTCTCAAGCCCTTTCATTAAATAATCCCCCATCTCCAAAAGTCACTGTAACAGGAAAAAGAGGCTCTAAAACACCTCAGGACCATTTGCACTGTAAATACATTCAGGTAATATTATGTAGTATTACAAACCACACGTAAAGAAGTATATTCCAGAAATCCAAACTGACCAATATTAGTTACATTCATGTCCTTTGTCATTAAATAAACAGGCAGAGACAGGTCAGGCAAAACCAGTTTACCGCTACAGGAGAGAATGCAGAGTGACAGACACTCAGCTCTCTAGCATATGAACTCTGGCTTAAAACAAAAGCACAACGGTTTATATATATTTATGGCAGATACAAACTGCTCTGTGAATGGGCCTGATATGCCAAAGCGGCATCTGCATAGAAGAAAGCTTTGTTACAGCAGACATAACTGTGTGCTCCTGGTAACTCTAAACCTGCTGCTTTGCAGCCTTGACTTGTAAATGTTCAGCTCACCCCTCTCTTTTACTTGTGAGGCTGCTGGCCCTTAACAAACTTTTAGGTCCAACAAGGCCTGCCTCCATACTTTAAATCTTAATTAACCAAATTGTGTATCATCTTTTCCATTCTTTTTTTTTCCAGGACTGATGTTAATCTCATGGGCCTACATTTATCTAACTAATTCCACGCAACAGCATTTTTTTTCAGTATTCAAGACAGACATTCTTTGTCTTCTTCAATGTTCCTGCAATTATGAGGCATTAAAAAAGCGTCCATTTATATAGCCTGCCCCACTGAGTGGTACTGATGCTTTACAAGGAATTCAACTTGCTACCCTGCTATTACATACTTATATATCAAACAGTGATGAAGTCAGCAACCTTGCTGAAAATACTAAAAATACATAAAAGTGAATCCACAACAGTGCCCAGTAGTTTAAGTCTAGGGAAGCCTGAGAACCAGGCACACACACAGGGCCACTTCCTCAGAAATATTCTGCCAGCCTCTACCTATTTGTAGTTCAAGGATTTCTTGAGCCAGAGATGGTGTCTTATTTACAAAATAACCTCCAAAGGATCTTTCCAGTTGTTTTTTGAACCTGCACAAAATTTAAGCTTCCACAAGATCCTGTGACAAACTTCCCTATTTGAGTTACATCAGAAAATACCTTCATTTGAATTTCCTGCAAGTCAGCTTCATTCAAATTTGCTGCCAGTCAGCTTCATGCAATACTCCCTACTTCTTGTGCCAAAAGAGACAATAATTTCGTATTTGCCATATCCATCCTTCCATGATTTTAGACAGCTACAGCATATTCTCACGCATCTCAGTCTTTGAGACCAAAGACCTCTACTCTGCTGTACTCATACCATCCCCAACGCCTCATATGTAAATTCCTCAATACTGTTACTCATCCTGCTGCCCCTGATGTACCTTTTTCAGTACTTCTGCTTCCTCGTGGAGCCCTGGTGTCCAAATTAGAGTTACACGATATGTCTATGTCACTGGTTTATATAGTGACACCATGATGTGTTTTCTGATTTGTTCTCTGTTCTTTTCCTAATTTCTAGGGTTCATTTGCTTTCAACTAATGAATAGCAACAATCACTTCAGATGTCTTTAAATGTGATTAAAAAAATGTTTACACACACACACGTACCTCACTTAATCTTCATCTGCACTGAGTTTAATCTACCATTTGTGTGCTTTCTCTGCAACTCTCTGCAGTTCTCAGACTATCCAGAATTAGGGGGGAATCAAAATGCACACTTTTAAGAGTGAAGGTAACAGCACATCGGATCAATCCAAGAGCCCAATGGGACAACCTTTAAAGAGCTCTGGGGAATTCTCTGACACTGAAATTGATTAAACCAAGACTGACAATAGCTTTTGACAGTCGTCATACTATGAGATGTGCCCTAATCCAACCCATAACTAGTGCATAACTTACTTTGTTATGACTGCTCAAGTTACCTAGAAAAGTTCACCCAAACAGTTTATTTGGCTTTGTAATCTATGAATTTTATTGGCTATTCTGGGGACAGCCTTTCATATACAATTATTAGAGAGAGAACCTGGTCCACTGTTCTTCAAGAAGGGGATTTGAGTTAGGGAAAGAAGTAACAGCAAGTTTCACTTCCTCAATTTGTCCCACACCTCACTGAAACAGATTTATTGTATCTGCTATTTCACACATTTGGCAAGTTAAAAAGTGAAGAAACTGCAATACAAAAATGTTTGTTGGTAGTATTTTACATCTGTAACATCTGAAAGCAAATAATGGCAAATACTGTGGCACCCAACTATTAAAATTCTATGCATTATTAAGTGTTGCAAGAAGATGAGGAAATTGAACCGATTCTAAGTTTAGCAGTGCCAAGCTGTCAGAATGCATACAGAAAGACCCTAGGAAAAAAAAAAAATCATTTTCTTAAAAACCTATATATTCTCCTTAACAGGTTGCTCAAAAATTCTTTTACCTATTCTAATGTAAATTAGATAAATCATCCCTAATGTCATTATGTGGACATCATCTTTCCTGATATCACAGGTGTATGCTATCCCTGTCACCAATATACCTTGTCCATGTTATAGTCTCCCTGGATTTATCTACTGTACTTTCCTTTCATTATTAAATGAATTCTAGTCACATGAAATTACACTGCCAGTGTAGTTGTTCAATGCTTCAATTTTCAAAAATGCATTACAGCAGCTTTTTATCATAAAGTATTGCTTGCTCAGGGAGTTATTTTTGTAACAGAGCAACCTTCACTAGTCTTTTTTGAATGAAATAATCTCAATTTACAACCAGTCAGGGAGATTTAGGAAAAAAAAAACCACCAAACAACAAACAAACAAAACAAAACCAACAAAACCAAACATTGTCTATTGCATCTGTCATCACCGTTAAAGCATTGTGAGGTAAAAATAATTACACTCCTCTGTAGACTTTTTAAATTAAAAAATGTCCCCTTTTATTTATGCTAAAATTTAGACCATACTCTTTCCCTCTATTAAACAAGTTTATAAACACAGGTCTTTAATTCATACTCCAGTTCTGCTTCCCAGAAAGGTTCCACTGTCCACTCCCTCAGTTTCCTAGAATCACTGCAGCAGCAGAAAATGTAGCATGTTACAATGCTTTAAAAGTAGACAGGTTTGCAAAATGATAACCCTTAATAACTATTACAGGGTTCCACTATTAATAAATAACAACCACAAAAAGAAAATGTTAAAGTTAAGATTAACAGATACAGAAAAACTATTTGAAGTACAGGCACCAAATACAAATAATCACATGGGGGATTTTTGTTGTTGTTTTGTTGCTTGGTTTTGGTGTTGGCTTTTTTTTTTTGTTTTTTTTTTTTTTAACACAAAGATAACATGACCAAATCAAACACTTTGGAGACTTTAAAATGCTTTCCCTCTAGTTAAATGTTACTTTACCCAGAGATATTTATAAAGACCAATTTTCTTTGACAAGCTGAAGTGTGCTTGTAAGTTACTGGCATGAGATTTGATGCTTTCAGATTACAGTTCTACAAGTTAATTTAGTCATCTCATACTTGTAGGCAATTTTGCTCTAAGTGACTAGATTGCTCTTCGCAAAGATTTCTACTCCTCCTTCTTTCTCTCCCTCCTCCTCTTTTTTCATATTCAAATACAACTTGGAGAAATAAAGTTGTGTGATAGAGGATATATAAAAACAAGAGTAAGTGAACGCTGATTGAGGCATTATGAAATGAACTACAGAAAAACACAAAAGAAGGGCAGACAGAATCACATGGAGTTACAGAAAATTCAAAGCAAGAGAGACTGTGGTCTCTTATTTGCATTAAAAAATTTTACTTGCTGTCAGTATTCTAACTGCCAATGTATATTAAGATAAATCAAAATTAGGCATCTGGATTTAATCCAATACACATGCATGCTATCACAAAAAAAGGAGCTCTTACTTCTTCCCTTACTACTATGAATACCAATCCTAGTGTTTCCCTGATTATCCAAGATCTTTCCCTTCTCACCAGCTGCTCCATTTCACATTCCTGCCAGCTCTTTTGCACCATTCATGCAGTCAAATCAGGCAACTAAACCCGTATCTGGTGACAGGCCAAATCCATATAGTCACAGAAGTGCCTTTCAAACATACTTCATCAGGAGAGGGAAGATGATCTTATTATCAAGAGCAGAAGTAAAATATAAAGCAACTTCAAATTCATTAAATTTTTATTGATAAGGCCTCCACAGCTGCACAAGAAACGTAACAAGAAAGCTAAACACTCCATGGAAGCAAGAGAAGCAGAGATATTCAAGAAACAAAACGTAAGACGTGGACTAGGTTCTTTCTCAGAATGTACAAAAGGAAGAGATAATCTAGAATAAATTATAGCTGCTTTCATCAGAATTCATGTTTTAGTAATTGCTCTAGCCATCTTGTCAGTCATTAATAGTTACATATAAAATTACTTAAGAGATGAAAAACATTATCAAATGAAGCCAATTCACAATGATTGGTAACAGCTACAGATTTCTGTACAGATATTTACTGTGTGGGAGCAGGGGAAGCCAATACAAGTCCATATTTTGCAGCTGAAACAAGCAGTGTTAGCCAGCCCTTTTTTGGGCAAATTAAAGTATTTTGTTACTTGGGGTAAAAGTCAGTTTTTCCACTTACAGAGAAGTAATTTTCTGCATTTCAAGGGATAACTGACACAGTAAGACGAAAAGAAACATGCAAACACCTTCCATTTTCACTGTTGTGACAGTGAATTGACCCTTCAGATTAAGCAAGATGACTAGTAAGTGCAGGACAGAATTCCTTGTCAGTTTTTGTCCCAGGTGTAATGTAGTCCTGAAAGGGGCACCTGAAAGGTGCAGCAAATATATTGTTTTTCTTAAAACAAAAACGAACAAACAAACAAAAAAACACCACCAAAACCCCAAAACAAACCAAACAAACAAACCAACCCAACAAAACACACAAAAAGGAAAAGCATTCTTTTCAAGATAAGAAGGTAAAGGGAAATTGTACAAAAATTAACCACATACAAATCAGAAAAAATGAGAGAGAATGAATGTTCCAGGCCCTAAGAAAGACTTCAGAACAATTAACCAGCACGTACTACTTGCTTCCTGCATACAACACGAGGTGACAAGGAGCAGCATTTGTTGACTTTTCAGGAGACAGATCAAGTTTGTAGTCTCTGAAGTAATGTGTAGAGACCTGTGACATTTGGCAATGCTGAAAGTCCCAGACTGTAAGTACTGTCTCAAAGGATCCTATCTGCATTTTGGATTTTTTTTCCCCAGATTTGATGGATGACTTACTGCCCCAAAATGAAGCACAGTATTATGTGGGAAACATGGATAATGAATAAAGGACAGTAATAATGCCTTTAGACTGACCTAACTGCTCTTGTCCACCCCTGGTCGCACAGACACATCGTGACAAAGCCCTGCGCAGACAGCAATACAGTGAAGTGAAATGTAGCAACCAGCTTTCAGAATGAGTCTGTCTTTCAATGGGTCAGACATGGTACCAACATGCATTAAGAAACATATCTACGTGAGAAATTCAAAACATTTTTTGAATGTTATTTGCTTTTGAAAGTTGTTTGCCTCTTCAGTTAAGCATAACTGCTGTCTGGACAGTTACTTGTGTGTCGAGAAGTGCGTTAGCCCAAAGCAAATCTTAGGTTAGAAAAGCCAATCAACATTTTTCATCTGTCATCATGCTGAATTCTATCTTCTAACAAGTTCAGAAACATAAAGTACACCTAGAGGGAAAAAAAAACCACAACAAACTCTGGCATGACACCATCAGCAAAGAAGCCAGGGCTAAACTGCTGCTTTCCATAATAACCACTTTGGTGAACTTCCTTGAGCGTCAGAAAGGTGATGATAAAGACTGCAAACAGGATCTCTTTTCCTGAAAAAGTACAAATCAGTACTTTTTCTCTGGGACTATTACTCTTGCAATCCTAGTACTTCATTTACTCAGAAAACTTTAACCCAGTTTGCCTATTAACACTGAACTGCCAATTTAAAATACTTAGCTTTCCAAGACCTCCATTCTGCCAGCATTTTCCTGGCATAAAGTTAACCAAGCGTCTTGAATGAAAATCTCTGTGCTATAAATATCTGTAATTGTGGCCTCTAACCTTTATGGCACAAAAATAAATAGAATGATATCATCCCATTAAAGCTCTCCAATCTTGAATTAGTTCTTCCACCTGGCCCCCTTTGGAGCTAGCTAATACACACTTTTCACTGACACATTTTTTGCTTGTGGATGCACATGCACATATTCAAGAAAAAAAATACCACATTATCACAGGCTGTTTTCAATCAAGAACTTGAGAGAAATACAGAATGATCAGTCTCACAATCCAAATTATCTGCAGTAGATTCAGAAATACCATGCTTTATAAACTGAGATGACGAGTGTGTACTGTCAAAGGAAGGTCATCTGATTCATATTCCAGAAAAGGTTGAAAATGAGTCAGAACCAGAGAAAACATAATTCCTCCCCAGTCGCACCCTATTCCGTCCCTCAAGCACACTTTTTTTATTGACAGAATTTCTAGTTCACAATTTTACACATGCAGAGGGGTTTGGTTTACAAGAAACAACAACAGGATGGAATAGTTCCCTTGAGGCTGGAATAGACAGTTAATAAAACTTGGTTTGAAACAAAGACTTTGGCAAGGTTCAATATGCCTTTGACATTCTTCAAGAAAATTACCCAAATCTAGACAAAAAATAAGCCCTTTGGGAAAGAAACAAATCTCTTAAGTGTTCAGAAGCACCATCTTCCTATACAATAGCCAGAAATCCCAAAGATGCCACTCCCAGGAGAGCTGAGAGTGAACAATAGCAAAGAGAACACAAAACATATGAGAAGCCAACATGTGATTTGGACAGGTACGAACATATAGGGTGGGGGAAGGATCAAAAGAAAGCATAGGCTGGAAGTTGGATGTGGGAACTGGGAACTCTTCAGCAACAGAATGAGATCAGGGACAGAACAATGGCAAAATTAATAGGTGTGACTCAGACAGCATTAAAAGGAGAAGGACTGGGAAAGCCCAAGCTATCAGTAGCAAACATGAAAAGGAATTTCAGCACCACAAATGGAATAAGAATAAAAGAGAAGCTGCAACTGAGATTAAGGAAGAAACAGGCACTCTTTGTCCTTTAGAGCACTGCCTACATCACAGCCCTTTTTTCACTCCAACCCCAACATTTAGAAACAGCACTGCTCCCTGTGAACAAATTTCTTGGGAATCTTACTAAAAGAATAGCAGTAGCTTCTGTTGGTCTCTTCTGATGGTGCAGTTTGGTCACAACACTGCTTTGGAGCCTTCACCAATGAACAAGGAAATGTTCCTATCAGTTAATTTGTCTCTAAACTGTTACCAGGAATACAACAACCCTTATGAGAAAAAGAATAGCAAATGAAGTCTGGCTTCTGCAATTAAACCAGTCTGCTACATCTGATTCTCCTATCATCCTTACCATAAACAAAAAATTCTGGTTTTATGGAATTTTATAAAATTTCTATTTTTATTGTTTCTTTCTTCAATGTAGGCTGCTGAGAGACAGCACAAAAATATTAGAATTAAAACCAAACACAGCTCCTCCATATCAATCAACATCTTTGAATATTAACTTAGAAGTAATATCTACTAATGCCATCATTGGAAAAGAGCCAATAATTTACAGGCAAGCAGAAGAAAGTCTCCGCTCTATAAAGCTTACAGCCTAACTCAGATGATTTAACAACATCTCAGGACACTGCTCTAAAAAGTTGAGTCTAATTTAGGTAATTTAACAGTGGTTCATAATCAGAAGTGCTAAAAAGAATCTGACAGAAAAGATTAAAATCAATCAAACCGAAACAAGAAAAATCACAAAGTCCATGGAGTTAAAAGGAAAATTTGCAGGAAGGGAGAATGTCAGAAAGTAAGTAAAGAGAAGTAAAAATAGGAGAAAGTGAACAGGAATGTAGTAGGAATAACGTACTAAATTTTGAAAGTGAAAACAGGAATACTAAACATACTGTCTGAGTACAGGAGTCAGAGTAATTTGGTTTTGGTTAGGGGATTTCACTGGCAGGAAAATCAGAGATGATGATGTGGCAGAACCATGATGACCAACATGAGGCCTAGTCAAAGCTGGTTTTAGGGGTATTATAAAAACCAAAAGACATGATTAAAAATAAGAAACAGTGAATCAAACGGGTAGACAATTTTTATCTAGCTCTCAAGCCTACAAACTCAAGTAGTGGAAATTACAACAGCAAGACAGGAATAAAGATAATTTGTTCCACATTCAAACTTACTGATTCGAGATTTCATAACAAAAAAAAACCCGTAAACACATTTTGGCAGAAATACTGTCAATATATAGCAGCAGCAAAGAATTAAGACCCAAAATTACAGAAGGATGCTGGTCAGAAAACTTTTTAAATGTAGAAATCTGGAACTTGAAAAAATTAGTGAAATCAAGGTGTGAAAAACTAAAAGAATGGGAGAAAGCATACCACAGTTATTTTAATGGGAGCAAAATTTAACCCTTTTAGTCTATGAATCTTATTCTATTCAGTCCTAATTCTGGCTAAATTCTCCAGTAAAGCATATAAATCTCTGAAACACTGAAACCTGCAGTAATAGATCACATTATACTTCAATCATACAGTTTTGATTACATTTCAGATAAAACTTAGGAGGAAAAAAGGCACAAATATGAAAGTATATATAATAAGTAAAGATTACCTGTTACAGGAAAATACATTTACCTAGAAAATGTTAATTAATACTTAAAATCTTGCACTTCCTATTTTTAGTTCAGAAAATAAAGAAAAAGACAGCTTGCCTGATGAGAACAAAAAAGATGAATTTCTGTAATGCTAGGAAAAGTTCAGGAGGAAGCACTGAACAGATGGAGAACCAGCTTCCACTGATGCCAAGTCCTGTGATTTTACTGCAAATCTTTAACATGGATGTTTTTTTTCTGTTTGTTCAGGAAAATTATTTTGGCTCGGGAGGGGATTGAGAGGAGGGGAAAGGTTACATTTTTATTCTTTTCAGATACCTACGGGTATATAAACTATATATATAGTATCTCTCAGGTCTATGAACAAGTCCAAAGCTACAGACTTCCCAGGGAATAACTGTCACAACCAAAACCTCTGCAAGTGGAAATGAGACCATTTGGATAAAGAGCCTCCATGGATGGGAAACAGTATCTACCACGTGACCATAAAGGAGGAAGTTCTGATGTGCTAGAATGGGGCTAGAAGGAGAAACAGCAGAGGAGAGCATGTCAGGAAAGCTCAGAGAATGTTTATGGAATGAGGTAGCAAAAAAAAGGAGAACATGAGAAAAGATGCATGTAAAGGACACAGCCTTAACTGCTTATTTCAGGAGCACATATGCTAGGAATGTTCAAGTGCCCTATTATCACAAAGCTTATGTTACCTGATGAACAACAAAGACATGAATTTCTGCATCTGTTGAATTTCTGACCAAGTAAGATACACTAGTTGAAAACAAATCCAATCCACACATAAAGACATGCAAAGGATAATGAAAAATTACTTCTCAGTTGCACAGAGTAAGAATGTATTCAGAGTTGATAACCGACAATTCTAGATAGTCTAGATATCTCAGTGGTTCAAAAAACAGAGTTACAAAAAGAGAGTTCTGTTGAGACCTATGGTCATAAATAATTTCACAGAACAGACATACAAAATGAAAAGTAAAAGACTGGTAAATGGGATCCCTGATATATATACAGTAATCCAAATCAACAGCAAGTTAGGCAGTTCTGTAAAGGAAACAGATTTTCAGCTATTCTCTAGAATTCTAAAACTGAAAGGATTGGTTTTTAGCACCCAAACTGCACCGTGCCATTGCAATTCTTTTTCTTTGAACAAAATTGGCGTCAGAAATAAGAAAACTCATCCAGTCATCACTCTTTTCCCTCCAAATCTGTCAGTATATACTACAGATAGAAAAGTTGAAGGACACCCATTTTTAACACAAGCCTTGCTCCACTAGTTTACCTGCTCAGCTTTTCCAAGACAGCCAATAGTCTTTCTGTACACTGTTAATTCTCATGTATGTATCACCCATGAAAATGACAAAAATGCAGCAATATATTGCAATAGACGCATCAAAATTAAATGCAGGCCCCAAAGCAATAGGTTAAAAAGGCAAAACAGTTTTAGGGAACAGAAAGTAATCCTGTATTTACCATTCATTACTATTATGCTACAGTGATTGCTCTTTTGATTTATTGTTCCATACTCTCTATTGTACTTGAGTTCTAGGTACCTACAGAAATTATGCGAATTCTCACAATACCAAAACTATTCTGCCAGTTCTGTTTGAACTACACAGCAGTTCTTTCTTAACCTTTAAGACCATCAGAATTATTCAGCCATGGCCAAAAGACCAAATGGAAAAAAAATAATAAATGTCCAAAATTATATTTTTTTCATCTTGATAATCATCACATCCTGCAACTCAGCACACTGCTACAGAGGCACATATGTTGGCAGCTTTTGGGTGCTAGGGTTTAAAGGAAAGTGATCCAGTCCCTGTATACATTCTGATCAGGTCTATAAAGAGATTTTAAAAGCATATTTTTAAACCTAAAGCATCTATTCACAGCCAAAAACCTAACGAAGAACTGAAATCTATTTTGGGATGTTTAACCCTCAGCAGTCAAAAAATGAGGACAGCTCTTCAAACATGGCAAGATTCTTCTAGCAAAGTTATGTTATCCTATCACTTCCACTTCTCTTGCTCTTTATGCTTCAACAGCATTTTCACTAAATTGATTCAAGACATATTCCCCAAAGGCTTCACAATGGACTTGCACTTTACATCAGCTAGACACCAAAAGCAATACAGAAAAGTTTGCTTTGCTATATTCAAGGTTAATTACAGAAAAAGATAGAAAGTGGTAAAAAGGAAACAAATAGACTTTAAAAAAAGTTATCATACAGCTTTACACACAAATATAGTAAGCCCTAGCAAAGAAGCTCTGTCAGGTTAGTGACATCAGCAGTCAAAGCCACCTAGCAGTTTTTACTTAAGACTATTTTCAGCCACTTTTTAACTATTCAGTCTGAAATCTTCCATGTCAATTGTCTGCTTCAGGTAGTCTTTTTCTCACCCTCCCCTCACCACCACCTTTTAAAAAAAGGTCAGGGAATGGCTGGAACATTTTTGTACCACAAAAGGACCTGAAAACAAAGGCCTTGAAACACTGTAACCACTCTCCTGCCCTGAATCAGTAACTTGAAATCAGGCTGGACAATGGTTTTGTAGCAGAAAGGTACATTTTGCTCATTTTGTGAAAAATCTGACCCAATTTAGCCAAGCTACACACTTCTAGAAACCCAAGTTTGTATGTATTTTTTGGCAAGATCTGCTGGAGCTTAACAACCAATCACTAAACAGTCCATCCTCAGTGATCTTTATGTCATCTCCACGGGCAAGGCAATTGAAGTCAGTCTCCTCTAACGTCTGGTTATAAGTGAAGAGCCAGATTTTTACTGTAAGCGAAGTCTACATTTAAGAAGCATTAGGTACAACACGCAACAAAGCGTATTTCTTCAACCTCAACTATGCCAATACCCATACAACAGTTAAAAACAGTGGCTTCTCATTTCACGTTGGGTAACTGAGTAGGATTTAACGTACACCGACAGAGTGTGTGGAGTGAAGATGGAGGAAACAGCTTGTAGTAGAGATTAGAAATTGAAGCTTGAAAGAATAAACTGGGATGGACTAGACAAGGCAAAAAAACTAAGAGGAATGTAAGAAGATGTGATAGTCAATGAGAGAAAAATTAGGCCAAATAAGCAATCCCAGGCAGAACAACTCAGAACTGGGGATTAGGAGACCACCAGGACCAGATACTGCGAGGGAAAAATATAGCTCGATTTTAGTGAATATATGTGGAAGAGAAATGACTCAAAAGAAAAGTCTGAGAAAAGACCCACCACCAGCAATCAAAAACAGACAAGAAGAAAAATCAACAGAAGCAAGGGTGAGTGAGAAGAAGTAGCAGGCAAGCAAGGGCTGACAACAGAGAGATGAGGTGCAGTCTAAGGGAGTCTGGGACTAGTCAGGCCTAAACATTTGATTGAAAAGACAGAATCAATGCTGCACTAGAGACTAGCTTGAGGCAGTGAGAAGCCTAGGGAAAAAAAAAAACAAAAACACACAACCAACAAAAAAAGTGTGTCTTCAGAAGTTATAAAAAAAGATAAAATACCCTAAGACTTATCATCCTCTGCAAATGTCTGCAAACCTCTTCCTCTCCTTCTCAAAAAAAAAAAAATATCCCACTTTACTACAGATAAAGCCCTAACTCTGTCACTTTCTTAATTCAAACAGTAATGTTTATGCACTAGATTTAAAAGCTCCAATCCTGCTAATTATCAACATGGCACACATATGACAGTATATTAGTGCTCTCATTTTGCCTTTTTTTTGTTAATATTAACTATAAAATAACACGCAGAAGCACATTTACAAAATATTAAACAAAACCAAGCTTGGCATTTTAGTTCCTTAGGTATCAGGAATTTATTACTATATTATTTCAAACTATTTTTTTCTATGCTATCTCATTCAATTAACAGAATATTTTCTGGGAATAAATCCAAGTTGCATTTTGAAGGACAGCACTCTCTTTAAGACCCGGCTTTCAGTATTATGGAACTTAAAAGTTACATGGGATAACCTTATTTTTATCTGAGCTTTTGCCAAAGGAGTCTTAACTGGCTGCATTAATTACATTGTTGCGTATTAACAGTAAATTGCAAGAACTTTCTAAGCTTTTGAATTCATGAAAAATGGCACTGTAACTCCATTCCCCCTCCAGTACTCGCCTAACTGCTTGTTGCAATTGAATTGGATCCAGTGTGCAACTTCAGCAATATGCTAACAGAAATCAAAATTATCAAATAAAGCATAGATGGCAACCTCTTTCTCAGACCACTAAAGATGACTGAATTCTGTTTTTGCACATAAGCCAAAGAAATAATGCATACACCCCCAACACACGCTGCTTTATGTGACTCCAAAAAGAAATTGGCATTATTGTTTAGAAGGTACTTTTTTTCCTCTTAAAGAACTTTATTTAGTTGCTGTTTCTTCTCAATTTATTTTGATGTCAAGAAGAGTCACAATATATCCTAAAATAAAGCACTCTTTAAATGAAAGATTCAGAATTAATAACTAGTAAGAATACTAACTAACATTATTTTAATTGTAGGCACCCAGAGAATCTACAGAGTAAAATAACTGGGTTGGTAATAACTGTATTGGAGTATAACTTAGCAAAAATACAAACTAGTAGAAATACGCAGTATTTCCTTATATACTCATTTCAAAAGTACTAATCATCAGAACATTTTAAAGAGATTTTGAAGGCTAAGTATAAAATTAGAGATACTAAAGTTTGTTCTAACAAGCTACGCCATAGCAACGTGCAGCTCAGGGTAGATCTTCTGATTTAAAAAATTTTCAGCTGTGATTATCTACTTTGCTTCCAGGCTATGTTACCTATCCAGCCCTGAGAACCATACCAGACATCTCAACTCTAACCATCCAGAAAAGTCAATATATACCTCATGATTCTATGATTAAAACTTTCAATTTAGGCCAAATTCTGCAATGTTCATGTAAAACTTTAGAAATGGATTCTGGCACAGAAAAAGAAAGGTCTGGGCCTTGTTTCTTTACCATAGATAATTTCTAGCTACAGCCCGCCAAGCTGTGGCTGAAAAATCCGGTTACTCAGATTTCAGAGTTTCCAAGTTGCTCAAAAAAACCTCCTACAATACATTGTTTGCAGCTTTTTACTACATGGTATTCCAACTCAATGGCATATCAAGAGCTTCTAAAATAATTGTAGGTAGCTGGTTTTCGTGCAACTACCCATACTATTCACATATAGATAAAAAATAACTACAGCCTATGCCTCAACCACCTCCTTTTATGATCTCCTTTAAAGAGGGGGAAAAAAACTTATCTTTATTTTCAAGGACAGTAACTTTTGCTACTCATGCACACATTTGTGCAATGATGATTACAAATGTGTCAAACAACAGCAAGCACCTCCTTGACTGCTTTGCTGTTCAGCCATACTAGCAACCTTTTCCAGAAAGCAACAAAATGACCAAGATCAGTAAGAAATTCATTGTCAATAAGCCCAAAGTAACTGGATGCTGCACACACTCAGACCCACACGTTAGCTTCACTAGGAAGCTATAAATGCAGCAGCCCTCTCTTATTCCCCATCTGCCACAGCATCGTGCAGTCTGTATGCTATAAAGCTGCTCACATGGAGACTTAGAGCACTCACAGATATATCAATAGCAGACTTACTGAGGCAGATAGGACTGGTATTCTAGGGTCCTGTTTTATCAAAGACAACAGCCAGAACAGTAGTAACCTATAGAGTAAATACCTACCGGCTGAGCTAAGCAGAACACTGAAGTCTGTTCCTCTCTGGGTTTCCCCATGTTCATTCTGTCCCTCTTTTTCTATATCCTCATAGCGGCTCCAGTTGGAAACGATTTTTCTTCTTGAATAGCTTTTCAGTTCTTCCTTCTCTTCTTCCTCTTGTGATTCAGTATCATCATCCTCCTCTACCTGTAACATGTAAACGGACAGTTAAGCCACTGCAACTCCAAAGCATTTTGTTCTGTATTTAAATAGTCAATTCATACAAACAACCACCACAGAATTAAAACCCAGAAAGACAAACTGGCCTGCATCCCCACCAAAATTTTAGATCAGGTGCTACCATCTTCCTGATGTAGCTCCTCAACAGTGTAATTAAAAACACCTAATGAAGCTTCAGTTCTCACAGGGGTCTAACAGTGACACTGTTGCTAGTTCACTCGTTTCTCTGCTATTCCGGAAGCCCTTAATGAGCAGCTTGTCTCCTGAACCTGAGAGCAATGTGCAGGGAGTAGATCTAAGAATTTAATTATAGTATCTCTGTCCAAGTGTTGCAGTGATACAGGTGACAACTGAAATAACTGATGTTTGTAGAGCAGAATAGGAAGATAACATAATTCTGCAGAAAAACATCTGGAAAAGGGTGATCTATGTAAGAATTTCCACTACAACTAACTACAGGGTCCTAAGTAATATTGAATCATTAGTCAAATTAATTTCCATCACGAAGGCAGTTTTATGGAAATACATATGGAAAAATTAAATAGACTGCTGGCAGTCAATCTACTAGCCCAAGCCCTTAATAAGTTCTAGGGTCAACAAGAGAACTCATCACAAAGATGCAAGCAAAACAGACATTTGCCACAAGTACGTAACAGCCATGGAAAACTCTCCCATCCCTTGAATCCTCTATATCAACAGAGCTCTCCCAAAGCCTGGAGTTCAGCTGGAATGACTACCAGTTCACAAACAGAAAGACTTCTTGGAGGAAGGAGCACTCCCCAGGCAAGAGGAGAACTGAGAGCACCTAAAAGTTCTGTACAAGATACATTCTGCAGAAATCTAAAGCTCTGAAGAAGTGGAGTAAAGGAGTCAAGAAAGAAGAGATTCCCACTGTGCCTGCTTCCAAACGTCCCTGTTGACAGCTTCAGACTCTCTTGTCTCCTTTACTCCACCTTTCTTCACAAACCACAGTGGGCTGCTGCTATACGCTTAAATTTCGATCTCCCAATAATAAGTATGTTCTTCATGACTAGGGCAGTAAAATTCAAGTTTATCTGCATTGCTGTAAAGCTTACAGCCATCTGCATTCAGTACAAAATAATTTAAAAAGCAAACTACTTTGGAGTAAGCCATCCTACATCCACAAGCCAAAACACCTTTGCAGCTCACCGTCAGACATTGACTTTCAGGAAACTAAATGTAATCCTGAAATAAATGTGAAGAGCAATTATTTGTATATTTTAAAAGTCCTTAAAGTAAAAAGCTATGTCTTGTGCAAAAAGATTACTAAAACCTCTAGCAGTTACCACATTTCTAAAACTACATTAGGGTTATTTTAAGCACATATTGCGAACTTACATACTGGTACAACATTGGATCACCTGGTAAAAACAATTGCACAAAGCTATCAGGAGCAAATCACCATCACTTCATTAACTTGTTTTATTATCAGTGAGTTACTTTAATAGATGAAGAAAGGACAAAGAACAATGAAACACATGCTTTAGATGGATTTTAGAAATCCATCATGAAGAAGGCTTAACTACTCCATACAAAACTCAGTTACACTGTGGCTCAGCTACACAAGGACAAGCTGAGATTTTCATGTTCCTTTAGCGTCTGATTATACAACAGAAAAACTTCTGTCAGTGCCAAATAAGCCCCTATTGCACACCAAATACTACATTTATATTTATCATAAAAAAACAGCAAGATACAGACAAAAAAGCTGTAAGTAGCATTTCTTGGACAACAGACCATTGTTAGTTCTTAGTTCTGAAAATACATTAAAAATTGCCCAAAATAGCAAGGAAGCCTATTTCACAGCTTTTAAACAAACGTCCACTGAAAAGCATCTTCAAACACAGTTCTGAGATTTTAGATTCTCTCTTGTTTGATGTCTTAAAAACTAAAACTGACTTCCCAGCATATCATATGGTAGCAAAATCAGAATTCGAATAATGACTTCACATGAAAAACAATCCACCACAAGCTTGTTTCACCACCATTTGAGATATCTGGTTAAAATCATCAAAAACCTTAAACACAGATTAAAAGCTGTCATGATTATAAAAATATACTCCCAATTGTCAAACAGCTGACAAGAAGTAAAATATTCTGAGCATTCTCACTGGTTCTGTGCAATTTTTAAGTAAATTCTCTTTTATTTCTATTCATCAGATAAATGCACTAAAGTGGTTGTTGTGGACATACGGTTGTTGCATGAGCAAGGGGATGAAGTCATAATGCTCTGGGGATTGATCCAGAGCTTCCAGTTTCCACAGAGCCAAATCTGCTTACAGCAAGAAAAGAAACAACTTATTTCTCTTCTGTTCTTCTCCTATAAATTGAAAGATTTTCTATAATCCAGCAAACCTAGTGAAATTCCAAAGGAGCTGATACAATTCACAAGTCAAAGCAAGAATAGTGCCACACAGATATACCTGTGTTGTACTTTGGGGTTTGGAACTTTTTTAAGACCAGAATTACCTTAGGCAACTATGACATTATATGTAATTACTTACTACAGACCTGTTTAAAGGATTCACTCCTTTCAGCTGTCAACATAAACAAAATAGGACTATCACCTTCTTATTTTAACAAGCTTCCAGTAAACAAATACAGATTCAAACATTTTCTCTTACACTGTACTAAATTCTTTTTCAGATTCTGTTATTAGCAATGCACAGCACACTTCAAGGAAATTTCATTTCTTAGAAGTAAAACTGCTAACTTGAACTTTAGGAAATAAACCCCAAAGTCTCAGGAGGATTAACAGTAGTTGTGCAGCCTGGTTCCCCAAATACTGCGCTGAGGTTTACTTTTGACCTGCGTACATTTCCAGTAAATATTTAATGGAAAATTTTACATGACGCACTGCCATGCTACAAGATAAAACTGAAAATAAACACATTTGAATATTCAACATACAAACAACTTAAAGATGTGTCTTCACCATTAATATAATCAAATACATTAGAACACTGATGGATGATGCTTCAGAAAATAAACTTCTACCATTTCACAAGACAGCTACCATCTAAAGTAGCAATCTCAGAAACACATAAATATAAATATTTATTACTTTCCTCTTAGCTGCCTATTCAGCTAGTCTATATGCTGATACCACTGTATTCATACTTTACTGAAAATGATGCTTAATCAGTACAGAGCAAACATCTGCCCTATGTGTAATGAAATAAAATAGTTTTCCCTCCCACCCCATCCTCAAATAACATGTGATACAAGCTGAAACAAATTCTAGAAGCCAATTCAAATATAACCTTTAAACAATATTACTCAGGTAAGGAGAAAAACACTTTCTGCCACAGGAGGTATAACATTTATCTGCTGTGCCTCTATTTCAGATGGTATTACATGCATTACCATTTGCACATTTCATTGAAATTTTGAGAATGGAAAAAGAATGCAAAAGCCCAGTTGAACAAAACCAGGAAACCTTCAGATTGTTTTGCATATCAGAAACAAATATATACACAGTGTTCTGCATAAACACTAAGTTCACTGAAGCCCTTCAAAGAACAGTTAAAGAGCCAAGCTCCCCTGCAGAGAAACTTTTACAAACTTCCACCAAGAAATGGATTTTCATCCTTTACCAGAGCCTATGACTCCACTTTCCTTCTGAAGACAAGCAAAACACATAGCGCACATGACCACAATCTACAAGCTCTACTACAGCAAAAGGATACTTCAGTACACTTTCCTTTATGCACTAGTTTTGTATACAGGGTTGAAAAAAAATGGCAAGGAGGCTTTCTGTTTGACTTTTCTCACAGACAAGAACATGTTGATGCACATGGTTCAGGAATGAAGGTGTCAAAATGAAGTAAACATTGTTCTGAGAAGATAATTTCCCCTGGCGTCATTTTTCTGCACTTCACTGGAACCCAGAGTGGTTTCAGATCAAACCAATGCTGAAGTACACAATGGAGAAAGTGCAACAGTGACCTCTTCCATCCTGCTTCAATTACTCAATCACTCTTCACTGTAAGGGCAGTCAGTCCTAGCATGTTAAGCATGTGTTCAAACACTCAACAAGGCCTGTTGAGCTCACAGTCCTCTAAAAAAAAAAAAAAAAAAAAGAGAAGTGTATTAAAAGTCAGAGTTTCCATTAAGACTTTCTAAACCTGTATGTATTACCCTTAAGAACCCACAGGAGTTAAGACTTATAGCCATCTTCCTATTCAGTTCTATTAACTCTGTAATAAAAGTTTAAAACATTCAGTCTTTGTCAGTACTTGGAATACCCTACTGTGAGTGGGAGGAACATGGAAAACAACTATTTTCAGCTTGCCTTTCTTTGGGCCAACTGCCCTTCCCCACTATGTAGGTATCATGCATTATTAGATTTCCATTTTATTTATTTTGTAGTATTTCTCCCAGTTCTCTTTCCAAAAATGTAACTTTATGAAATACATGAAAACACAGTTTGAGCTTTTTTGTAATCTGTTACAAAGAGCACAGCTATTTCTCCTATTCACCTTCTTCACGAAGATATACAATAACCTTTTCATTTTCTCTTTAGAAACCCTTTACAATTATATTGATCGAGTGCTATTTTTCCCCTTTGTTACTGTAACTCCTGTATTACTGTTTTGAATGTTACACCTCTCAAAAACATACATATTTTCTTAATCTTCTCTCCATTCTTTATTAGGGACACTTACCTGCAATACACCAGACATATTCCACTGCTATGCATATACGCCTCCATGTTCATAGGCAGTGATAACCATTGTCTAATCCCTAAATTTGCTGCTCTCCCAAACAGCAACAGCACACACCAATTCCTTGAGTAAATTTCTACCTTGATTCCATCCTCCCTTAGAAACTGCTGTAAAGCTGTGGCCAAGTGCAATGACATTCAGTCTCACCTGTCTCAATCCCAATTTCTCTTCTCATCAGGGGAAAAGACTAGAAAGACAAAACAAAAATATTCTATGGGTTGAAGCTGACCTAAATTATCAGCTGCATCATGGATGGGCATATAGCTTTTCCTCATTTGTATTTACAATAGTAAGGTGTCTGTGCAGAGACAATTTCTCTTCTCCTCCCCAACCCAATCTGAGCAACATCTGTTACAGTCAAAATCTCACAGATGGAATTTGTAAGTCATGGGGTCAGAAAACCACATATAACTAAGAAGCAAAACAGTTCATGATCTCTTTGAATTGTTTTGCAGAGTAAAAGTCTCTACACTTGTACGAGTGACAATAAGTAAGGTAGCTCAGCTGATATTAACTACTGTTTCCTTCAGGCAGACACAAGTGGAAACGTCAAAGACATAACAGTTACTTTAATGACTTAAATTGCTCTTGGAAAGACATACCTGCTTTTAATTTCGTGGTTCAAAGTTATTGCTGGTGTAATCAAACAGGAGCAATGAGATTACACCAGCAATTTTCTTAGCACAATACGAATACAACACAATCTCAAAAAGACTTTTTTTGTAATGGTGATCATTAAATGTGCTTTTTTTTTTTAACCTTAATTCCAGAAAGGTACAGGAGAATCCCCTGACAGCTTAATTTTCTCTATCACAATGATTGATAGGCTTATACCTTATGATAGTTATATATAGTATAATAATCTTCAAAAAAGTTCTTCTGATTTTCCACATTTACCTAATAGCAACCCCTAGATATATGTCCCTCTTCTCTGTCTTGGAAGTAATTAGATTTATTAACATTAAATCTAAAGTTGACAAAGGAATACATTACCTGATTTATCACAGTAGAAATTTAAATAGGCCCTCTAAAATACAAACTGTATAGGATATTAAATAAAAACAAAATAAATATTCAGAATTATGGCAAATGAAAGCCAAACTGCATTTTTAAACACATTTCTTAATGTTATTATTTTACAAAAGACAAAGTACTAATGCAATTTTATTGATACCAATGCAAGTTTGTAGGTGTTTAGAATCAACATGTCCTTACCTACCAGAAATAACATAGAAGTTACCTAGAGAGGCAGCTTCAATTCAATGACAGAATTTGAAATACAATTCACAATGACATAGACAAATGGGAATTTAGTTTTAAAAACAGACAAACAAAATTACCAATAGTGAATTAACAAGGTAAACATGTTTGTCAGCATGTTACATACATACACAACTATCTGGGAAAATACCATGAAGCATGTTAATACATTATTCTGTCTACCTAGGAATGTTGATGATAAACTTCTATAGAGAGAAAAAAGAGAAAGTTCGAACAATAAAAAGGTCAGTATGAAGTAACAGTAGAATACAATCCCCCAAACTGTTCTTATTTAGTACTCTCACTCCAGACTTTAGAAAAGTAAATAAAAGGTAAGATTTGTAAATTTGCCTGAAAAATAAGATGTTCCTAATGCAGTGACACCGTAAGAGACCATAGTTTCTTTCAGAGGCAGAAAAGTTTGTAATGCTCAGCAACACTTGGCAAAAACTGTGAGCTGTTACCTTATCTATACATCGTTGTTTTCAACAGACATCATATTCAGAAGTCTGACCACAATAACAATGAAACCTTGTCATCCAAATTACTTTGCTGCAAAGTTCCTGCTTATTCTATCTGTGAGATGCAAATAATAGAAACTGATTAAAAACTTCAAATGAAAGAGTCTGTTTTTGCATTAGTGTTTAACTGGGGGGGGGGGGGGGAACAAAACCAAAAAAAGACCAAACAACCCTGCTGTAAAAATATTCTTTGCATTCAGTAAATTCAGCATTCAGCTCAAATGCCTTTGCATTCAGCTCAAATGCCCTTGCATTCAGCCCAAATGCCAGGAGGCTACAAGTCAAACTTCATCTTTCTCACAGATCATTACTAATACTTCCACAAGCTATAGCCATATTTTATAAAAAACATATACCTCACTGAATGAGAACAGCAGCTTCTATTAGGAGCTAAATAAATCTTTTCCTTAGACTCACTGAGCCAGGGGATAAAAAAAAAGGGGGGGCCTGAAGGGCAAACAGCTTGGTTATTTTGTTTATAACTACTGATCTAAATGGCATTAAAAATCCCTTTCAAAGAACTATAAAAGAATCCATAAATTCTAATGTTCACTTCCCACTGCTAGCTCAAAAATACCTCTGTAACCTGCCAGCACATGATTAGTTCCATGGATGTTCAAATGGGTGGCTTACAGGGGCAGGATAAACCAACCTCTACTATGCACTTCTGAAGTTTTGTACTGCAGCTTCTAATGACTGAGTTTGAAAACTTCACTCATAGATAAAATAAACTTAATAACCATGCAATGTATGTTCACATGAAGAAATCTCAAAAGCTCTATTCTCTAACATTAGCAGTAGACTTAGGAACTTGGTAGAGCCCATCAAGTGAGTAATTACTTGAAATACGTAGTTTCTGAAGACTTTGCTCATTAGGTACATGATTTTCCACACTACAAAGCCATCAGCTAGAATTTAGCTCTATTCAGTTAGATTAAAACTCCAAACTAAAGAATATCTGATGGGGTTTGTTGTGAGAACAGTATCATTATAAATTCAGCACTCATTCTGCAATAATTGGGAAACTCAGCAGAGAATCAAGCTGCATTAACTGCAGAAGCAGTCCTTTGCCTCCCTTTCCCAAGGCTAAGCAGTGCTGCAAGCAAAGAGCCTGTAGGAACCTTGTCCAGCTGCTGTCTATAGATAAAGAGACTTCTGATTTTTCAAACTTTCCAAGCCGATACATTTCCACCAACAGAAAATCAACTGTATTTTTTTGCGTAATTCAGTGGAAATGATTATATGAAATTTACTGGCAACTATGCAAACTCATCAAGCAATTTATACAAAATGGTCACATGAACCTATACAAAACCTGGTAGCTCTATTACTTTCAAATCATCAGCAACTTAAAAAAGCTGAATGTTCTTCTTACAAATATTCAGTCAAAAAAATGAGTGCAAAGACTAAATAGGAGCCTCTGTCTTGACAGAAATAACAGGTTTCAATAAAACCTTTCAAAGTAAATATATTGCACCAAAGGTTATAGCTTTTTCTGTTAGATTACTGATTGTTCCTATGTATAGGCTGCATTTGCCAAAGTCAGAGTATTTATATATTGCATACATGTGAACGTTGTATGTCATATTCTAAAACCAAGTTATACTTAACATCCTGAATAGGTTAAGGAAAATTTCTATAGAAAGTTACCTGTTCTTACCAAATCTGCCGTTCCTGAATATAAGTATCCTGAGCTGCATTAGAGACTGTATTGGGAAATGGATTCATTTCTTACGTGTTAATGTCACAATATTATAGACCAGTCCAAGCCAGAAGGAATTGCAAGAGGTCATCTTGTCCAACAGCCTACTCAAAAGAAAGTCAAACTGAAATCAGACCAAGCAGGCTGGGGCTTTGTCCATTCTGGGCTTGAAAGCCTCCAATAGTATACCTAATTCTTAGTGTTATTTTGTTGTTTTATTGTAGCACTTCTAAAATTGAAAAAGCAGTTGTATTAACAACTTGTAAAGAAAAGCATGAAGAGTTCTGTAACATCAAGGAATCAAAGTTTATTGAGAGTATACATTAACTCCAACAGTTCAAACCCAGAAGAATATTGCTATTTTGCTAGTCTTCACGAGTTAATGGGTAAGACAGCCTCTCTCACTAAACAGATCTGTTACAAACTGATACACATTGAAAATCTCTGTACTTTTGCAACCAAATCAATGATGAAGTAAAAGTATGACAAATTATGCAAAAAGCTCACTAAAAGCAGCATCCATCTGGAGAATAGAGAAAAATTTGCATCTTGATTCTAATCCACAAAGGTTATTTCATAAACTTAACAAAATCTACTCAAAAGAGTAAAGTTTAAAGAACACCTCAGTTACACAGACAAGCCTAATGTTTATTTAACACCCCCTACACACGCACAGTTTTAGAATAAAACCAACACAAATCCAGCAACTCTCTACCAAGTTCAAAACCAACATGTTGAAGAAGCTTCAGGGTTTCTCATGCAAAGAAAAATATGTGACAAAGTTTCTCAATACAACATCTTTTTTGCCACAATGAAAAAAAAAAAAAGAAAAAAGCTCAAAAACAAGCGTTTGAAGGATTTCAGCTGTGCTATATTCAGAACAAAGAGTTCTCCAAAACTTATCTTACATTTGAATAACAACATAACTATTTCCTACCTTTACATTCAAAAATATTTATAGGTTTCTTTAAATACACCTATTTTGTAAGAAAGAAAGCACATAAGGAAAAAGACGTTTTGAAATCCATAGAAAAATAACATGAAAATAACTGCTAACATTCACCCACAGTTACATTTTCAACTGGCACAGCATTAAAGAAGAAAAACTTCTGAAAGACACCAAACAGAACAGTATTCTTTGAAATTGTACACCTAAACAGGCAGAAAAATAATCTATAGTTTTCTTCTCTTTCCCACTGTTAACCTTCTGCCAGCTTAAATTCCCTGTATCAGTTCACAGCAGAAGGAGACAACCACAGTTAGATAGGCTGGAAGCATGCCATAAAACATGGGATCTGGGAAGCAGGTCCTTCTTTCATATCCAGCAGCAGTTATCCTCTAGACTGGCTAAGTGTATTGGTTAAGACATATCCTTGGCTTTAATCTCCTGCAATGTTAAACTTGTTTTCTAAAGCCAATTTTGTTTTCTTTTTCTATTAAAGACTGGTAGATTCTCCAGTACTATCCTTGCTACACATAATACACGTGGACACACAGGTGTTGTCAAATTCACATATTTTTAAAATAAATATTTTTGTAAAACAGATACTTGCTACAAATATTTATGTCAATTGGTGAATCTCTCAACTTGAACTTTATAACATTTGCAACCATTTTCAGTCCCCACTTTAAGATAGTCACCAAGATGAACCTCTAAAATGATGTGGGTATTGATGTTTCATTCAGCAGGAAACTTTATCTTGACTTTAATTAAAACACCTAATATCTGTTGCTTTTCAGATCAATTATCACATAGAAACAGAACGTGAAACAGAGATATTCACATAATGAAAATTAAAGATGTAAATAAAGACACTCTACTAATCTGAAATACTAAAAAGGACTAAAGAGGATAGCATTCTGCTTTTTCCTCCCTTTCACTATGTCTTCAATACTGTCAAAGGCATAGTCCCTAAGTTTTTCATCTTTCATTACTAGCATACTTCCATTTCCTAATTCTAATTTCACATGCTTCTGAAAAACCTCACATCTCTACTACCCTTCTATCAACAAACTGGCAGATCCAGCCACCATGCATTTTTGAAATTAAGTCGTGTTATGACATTTACAGCGGGGCATGATGAAGCAATAAAGCTTCAGTTGCAAATAGCTTCATTTAATGATATTTTCAGAAAGGGAGGATCAAAAAGGGACGATTTTTAGGACCAATACACAGCTACACAGTAAATCAAGGAACAATAAATTATATAAAAGATAATACAGATATAAAGCAGATTGCCTAACATGCAAAATGCGTAACTACAAATGCAAAACCACATATCAAGCAACAAGCAAGCAGGATATATAGACTGAATGACACTGATTAAAAAAAGTAATTTAGTCACACTAGATAAAACAACATATTACAACAACGCTACATTAAAAAGATACTATCCTCAAGTACCAGGGCTTTAAACAGCATTTCTGAGACCAATACTAAAATTAATTTATTTATGGAAAAACATAAAAGACACAGAAAATAGTAACTAGCCACTTGATAAAGAGACACCGAGACCTTTCTTTTTCCTTGTCTTTTCATTGACATAAGAAACATATGGGCGGGTCAGTGAGGAAGCCCAGTTTTTCTCCTTTCAATTTGCATAGATGTATGCATACCAGACAGTGAACACAGTGATGGAAGGAAAGGGGAAGTCAGAAAAAAAAGAAATGCATCAAGGATATACTTTTAAATTTAGAGGTTGCAATCCCTGTATCATAATCAAGGTAGGATTTCCCTGACAGTATACACAAAGGGTGCAAAAAAAGCAGCCACCCAAACCCTCCACTATCAACTTTCCAAGTACGAGTCAGTAGCCCCCTTCCTAGCACAAAGTCAGCAAAAAGGAGGAACTATCAGCTGGAGTTCCCTCAGGCACCATGCAAAGTTCTGTTCTATAATGAAGCAAACTACTGCCAAACATCTGATTTGTGGTGGGTTTGCCTCTAAGAGATAGGCTTGTGTTGAATCCACAAGCATGCTGTATGATAGATAGATAGATAATGTGTATCTATGATGTTCCCCAAAACAAAAGGCAGCAACACACCACATCTCCCATTTCAAGCTCTTTTCATAATATAGCTCAGAGATGGTATAAGGAGTAGTATAGCTCCCAGAGCAGTATTCCCTCCAACTGCTATACTACAGTTTGAGAAGCAATGATGAACATGTTTGGGAATCCTGTCTATATATCAAAATATTAATGCAACACACATTAAAAAAGAAAAAAAAAAAAAAAAAGATGTAGAGACATCCCACTGCCCTGAAGGAGAATTTTATACCACCAATGTGTGGCATGCACTTGGTCTCAAAGCAGCTGCCCACTGCAGCCAACAGAAATACAGAATTTATCAAAACCCTCTAACAACTTCATAACCACTGTACACTTTTAACAGAAATATAGTATTTTCTTGAGCAAAAATAACTGTTTGTCCTGAAATGACCAAAGAGTAGATGGAGACTGTGGTATAAGAGTGGAGTGTCAAAATAAAGTATCTCAAAGTGACAGTGCAAATAAATACAATCCATGTTTATTCAGCTACTGCAGAACTACAGTTTTACCCAGAAAGTGGAAATAAATTCAATTACTTTCTCTGCACACATTTCAAGTCATGCCTAACACATCCCATGAATGACTAAATACTCTGAAACGGGTGATCTCTCCTGTTTTCCCAGCCAGAACTACTTTGTACAGTAATCAGACACTCCTGGCAGGAGAAGCTCATGGCCTATGCATCAGGCAGATGCCCAACCACCATGCACACACGCACACACAAGAAAGAAACAAACAAACAGAACATTTCACATCATTATTTCTTTCATGCCTGCTCTCTCTCTACGACAGTATGATGTTTTTACATGAAGTACAAAGGAACTGAAAAATAGGAATTGAGGGAAGTTCAGTTCAAAAAGTATCACCTCTCAGATAAGTGAAAAAAATTTGACTGTATTCGAAACTGGGAAGAAAACAAACCAAGTTTAAACTTTTTCCTTTTCTTCACATTCTTCAAATCCTTTACTTCATTACTCATTGCAGATCTAAACCTTATCATTGTGTACTCTCTGTATCTAAAACATGCTGTGTGTCTGCTGACTGCCTTTTTACAAAAAAAGCATCAGTGGTAATGGCTCTCTAACCTTATGCACAACCTGTTTCTAATGTAAACTGGCAGACACCAGGATGATTTTCCTATATATTTTGAGAAAAAGCTCAAATATATTACTTCACAAAGAACTTTTTTTCTTCATCATAAACAACATTTTTAATGGCTAACAAAGAATACAGTAAAGCAAGAGAATAAGCAATTTTTAATGAAAAGGGCATCAATCTGCTTTGCTGCCTCACTGAAAATTATTAAACCATTTCTCATTATACTTCTTTTTTAAGGGTTTCACATAATTTAAGTAAGAGTTCCCCCCCCCCCCCAACTGTTCAACAGAAAACTAGCATTTGTAAAAAACATTCGACAGCCAGGTAGAGGTATTTGCAAGTCCTTTTGCTTTTATGATGTATTTTTTCTGTACTATACCTAATGAAATGTAAAGACAAAAAGAAATCTTAATATTTAATTTTCTGTGCATTGTACTTCATGATTTTTCAACGGTATAAATAAGATTAAATATTGCCAGATGTTAAATCTATTCCATCACTACAGTGACACACATAATAGAGCAAGTTAAAAATTATTTCTTCAAAGGTATTAATAGGGATGAAGTCTAACACTCTGAGATACATGTCTGTACGTTCATATTCTTATATTGGCATATTTACATACTGATGAATTTACAGTGAGTCTCCAGTGATTTTTTTAAGCACTGCATCTCATTAACAGGAATGATTTATTTCCTTATTGCTCACCTAAACATCATGGCTCTTCCAGTACAAGTTCAGGTTTCTACTATAACTTGATTATCCAACTTGAGGGGGAAAAGGAAAAACCTAACGCTTCTTCTCCAACTCCGGCCCTGCTTTAGACTAAGGAAGAGTCTTGACAGAGGTTCTTTCATGAAAAGAAAAAAAATATTCCTGCAAAGAGTAATCCTCTTCACTAGTCTGCTCTATTAGTGACCTTTAGAGAGTCTACCAAAGCTAAAGAGAAGCTTAATTTGAAGAAAGGGCACCTCAGAGAACAGGTTAACAAAAGCTTTTAGTCTTTATTGTACAGGATGAGAATTTTTGAAAAAGGGATGAAATCCTAAGACTGCTTCATAAATGTTGAATACTGGAACTCATCACTTTGGGTTAGGTAAAGATAGAATTAGCCAAGAGAGACATCCTATTCTGAAACTTGTTTTTTGCATGGCAGGAATGACACTCAGTTAAAGGGAAGAATATCTCATAAGGCACACAAGGAAAAAACTTGTTCTTGCAGTTTTTACATAAAACTGTTACTGCTCCAACACTCGCAAAGTATGGCTTTACAAGATGTCTTACTAACTCTAATTGCAAAAAACATTTCTCTCCCCTTGATTTTTAAAATGCTTTATGGGTAATTCAAATTGATTAGTCATGTGACAATGATCTGGTGAGAACTACAGTCCTCTATAGTATGTAACTTGTAGATAAAGAGTGTAACCAAAGTTTCCCCCCTGAAAATCATCACTGCAGTTGCAGAAAATCAATCTGAAATAACAGAAAAAAAACAATCCAGATCCTGACAAGTTCTTGTGTTCAAACCTATTTACAGCTGAAGAAAGAAACATTACTCCTATCTAGACAGAACATCTGCACAAAGCCTATTATTAAACAAGGCCCAAATAATTCTATACAAATGTAAACCTATCAAGTGCCCATGAAAAATTCCACTGTGTACTGTAGCTCCATGTTTATTCTGTGATTATCAGCCTCTTGAGAGGCTCAAGAAGCAGTACTGTTGTTCTACTTTTAAATCACCTTTATGAAATTATTTTATGACTACACCAGGGTGGTAAAGTGTTTGCATTCACTCAAAAATAAACCCAACCAAAAACCCTTTGCTATTTTTGTATCAAATCTGAATGCAACTTACTATAGACATTTTAGAGATCACCACTCCACCCTCAGACACCCGTTACTTATTAATCTCCAACTTTTTTTTCCATGGACAGAAGAGGGAAAACCCTCTGACAGATATTTTTCCAGGGAGCTTTAAAGAATGTGCTTCCCTAAACTGAACATGCAACATGAGATAAAGTAGTTAAGAATAACTGTCCAAGTTCCTCAATACCCTAAACGCCATACTTATAAAAACAAGATGTTAAAATGTCATTTTATTTTGCTATTAGTCAGAGTATAGTTATAAGATGCAAGAGCTATGCAAAATGATGCTCTGATCCTGCAGTTCACTCTACTGTGAAGAAGCTCTAAGAAATAATTTAGAACTTGCTGGAAGTACAAACACATTCAAATTACCAACAATGTAAAGGAGGGCTGGGTTGTACTTGCTGGGATACACAACCCCAGGATTTTATGTGCATATTACATCCTCACCTCCAACAGTTTGCACTGATTGCCAGCCCTAGGTGCATATGGAACACTAACTGCCAGAGAGCTCTGCATCTATTTTGCAGTGGTAAGCTCTAGGCAGTGCTCAACTGTCTAGACAATTAGTGGACAACTTCAGCTGAGGTTCCATCAGTAGGGAAACCACGTTAAATCCACAAGTACTACACTCGAGTATAACCCACAAGGCAAATTTGCACCAAAAAAACAACCCATCCTTGACAATAACCCAAACTAAGAAACAAAGAGCCATGCTGAAAATCCTGAAAGAACCATCTTTTCTCATTAGCACAATTCATTTTTTAATTTTGCTTCTACAAATGAATCTTTACTCTTGAGAAAATAATCCTTTAACATCCTTGCTAAGAATTAGAGTGAAGTGGAAGGAAAAGAAATAAGGAGATTGGGATCATTTGAGCTTCTGGGATTCCAACTGCTGTTACAAACTAACAGGACCATAATAAGCTATTGAAGGCAGCAAAGCAGTCTGAGGAAATAGAGCCTGAAACAAAATACAGAAAGGAGGAAGCGAGGGAGAGAGAGAGGGAAGGAAAAGAAAAAAGAAAAGAAACAACTCTTGGTTTGTCAGGCAATCAGAAAAAGCTCAAGACCTCACAACATGCCAGTGTCAGAGCAGTAGCCTAGGATGAACTGTGGCCCAGAATCATCACTGTTATGTAGAAGACAGAGATTCTGGCCATTCCAGGGCTAAAGAGAGAGTCTGTACAGTCTGTAACTGTATGGTTATCCTCTGGGAAAGGTGAAACAGGAATAGAAACAGGGCCTTAAGCAAGGTTCTCACACACTTTGGTGGATTTACAGGTTTTCCCAGCAGGATATATTATTAAATCTACCTGCAGAAGCCTCTTTCCAAGGAAGTCACAAAAAAAAGTCAGACATGATGCTGTTACACAGCAATGATGCTGCACATTCACCTGTGTAACCTCTCAGTAAAAGCGTCTCAAGTTAATCAGCAAGGAATTTGGTTAAATAAAATGAAGGAATAATGAAAAATATTATTAAACCATTCTACCCTAAACAATCTGGGATTATTACAAAACATGACAGCCCCTAGTTCTGTGAAAAGCAGGTTTCTCTATTGTCTAGAAACTGACAAGACTAAATTAACTTTGGCTGTATAAAGAGTGTTTATCTTTTTCAATTGCAAAGAAAGTCTTAAAAAAAATTAAATGGGAAAAAAAATAAAAATAGGGCAGGGCAAGTGGTTACACACCAGTTCCATCGAATGAGTACTCTCAGTAACCTTTACTACACTCTTAAAACCTCTGGCAATATTTGCCTGCACAGATCTCACAGTATCACAGTATCACAGTATGCTGGAGATTGGAAGGGACCTCAAAAGATCATCTAGTCCAATCCCCCTGCCAGAGCAGGAACAGCTAGATAACGTTACACAGGAATGTGTCCAGGCGGGCTTTGAATGTCTCCAGGGAAGGAGACTCCACAACCTCCCTGGGCAGCCTGTTCCAGTGTTCCGTCACCTTCACTGAGAAGAAGTTCCTTCTCAAGTTTAAGTGGAACCTCTTGTGTTCCAGTTTGCACCCATTACCCCTTGTCCTATCATTGTTTGCCACTGAGTAGAGCCTGGCTCCATCCTCGTGACACTCCCCCTTTATATATTTATAGACACTTATAAGGTCACCCCTCAGTCTCCTCTTCTCTAAACTATAAAGACCCAGCTCCCTCAGTCTTTCCTCATAAGGGAGAACTCCCTTAATCATCTTGGTTGCCCTGCGCTGGACTCTCTCCAGCAGCTCCCTGTCCTTCTTGAACTGAGGGGCCCAGAACTGGACACAATATTCCAGATGGGGTCTCACCAGGGCAGAGTAGAGGGGAAGGAGGACCTCTCTCGACCTACTAACCACCGCCCTTCTAATACATCCCAGGATGCCATTGGCCTTCTTAGCCACAAGGGCACAGTGTTGGCTCATGGTCATCCTGTCGTCCACTAGGACCCCCAGGTCCCTCTCCCCTACACTGCTCTCTAGCAGGTCGTTCCCCAACCTATACTGGAACCTGGGGTTGTTCCTGCCCAGATGCAGGACTCTACACTTTCCCTTGTTATATTTCATCCCGTTATTCCCTGCCCAACTCTCCAGCCTGTCCAGGTCTCGCTGGATGGCAGCACAGCCTTCTGGCGTGTCAGCCACTCCTCCCAGCTTAGTGTCATCAGCAAACTTGCTGATAGTACACTCAATTCCCTCATCTAAATCATTGATGAATATATTAAATAATACCGGTCCCAGTACTGACCCTTGAGGCACTCCACTAGTTACAGGCCTCCAACTAGACTCAGCCCCATAGACTACAACTCTCTGGCTTCTCTCCTTCAGCCAGTTCGCAGTCCACCTCACTACCTGGTCATCCAGACCACACTTCCTCAATTTAGCTGTGAGGATGCTGTGGGAGACTGTGTCAAAGGCTTTGCTGAAGTCAAGGTAGACCACATCCACCGCTCTGCCATCATCCATCCACCGTGTTATTTCCTCATAAAAGGCTAAGAGATTGGTCAAACATGATTTCCCCCTGGTGAAGCCATGTTGACTGCCCCTCATAACCCTCTTATCCTTGATATGCTTTAAGATGGCACCAAGGACAAGGTGTTCCATCACTTTCCCAGGGATGGAGGTGAGGCTGACCGGTCTATAGTTACCCGGGTCCTCCTTCTTGCCCTTTTTGAAGACCGGAGTGACATTTGCTTTCCTCCAGTCCTCAGGCACCTCTCCCGTTTCCCAGGACTTGGTAAAGATGATGGCGAGTGGTCTAGCAATGACTTCCGCCAGTTCCCTCAGCACCCGCGGGTGCATCCCGTCTGGACCCATGGATTTATGGACGTCCAGATTGCTCAACTGATCTCTAACCCATTCCTCATCGACTAAGGCAAGTCGCTCCGTCGACCTGACTTCATCTAAGGTCTCAGGGGTACAGGGCTCTTCAGGACTGCCTGCAGCAGAGTAGACAGAGACAAAGAAGGCATTCAGTAACTCTGCCACTCTTCTCTTTTCTTTTCTTTGATCTCCATATACTTCTGACACAACACATTACACAACCTATCTACCCTTTCAGTCCCAATTTTTATTCTCAATGCCCAAACTAAAATTTCTCCTTCTTAGCAATGTTTTTCATCTTGTCCTGCTTAAAACGGATCTGTTTGCAGAAACCTTTCTACAGTAATCAATTGACACCCAGGTTTCCCTACAGTGTTCTCTTCACCGGACAAAAATTTAAGGGACGAGAGGGGGAGAGAGAGGGAGAGAATCAGGTCTTTTCCTCCTAGGTCACATCTGCCAAGCTTCACATCTTTCTTCAGCCCCTCCCGATTAACTTTTCCAGCTAGTCCAAAATTGCAGTACAACCAGACCTTCTAGTGTGACTACTTTGCTAATTGCTGCTTTCTCATCCACTGAACAGCCAGTCTATGAAATTGCAGCTTAACCAGTCACACACCTCTGCAGGTTTTTCCTATGTAAATGTGTAACAATATGGTGTTACATTAGACCTTGAATTACATCTTAGTGTAGGCTGTTTCTCCCATTTGTTGAGACTGTGTTCTGTGTTCCAGCCTCCTACCTACCCTTCCAGTTTAGCACTGTCTGCAAATTTTAATACGCATGTTTTACTCCTTCATTAGCATTATCAATAGAAACACTGAACGTGAGCAGATACAGAACACAGGTCTTGCAAAATCCCATTTAACAAACACCAGTCTGACATTGAACTAACCCTAAAAAAGTTTGCAACCACTTGTTCGCACATTTTTCAAGAGTCTTAATCTAAATCAATACACTCAAAATAAAATAATCCACACTTCATTCACAGTTAGTGCCTCTTCACACCTTATAAAAGTGGAGAAACTTCCCAGAAGGGAAGCTCTTCACACCTCATTAGTAATTAAGTATAGCTCACAAACTGATATACATAAATGACACTTTTCCTAGTTGTTTTCAGAACATTAACACCAAACCTCAAAAACTTGTGTTCAAGATCCAGAAATCTATTCTTCTTCTATCTGCACAAGCTCTGTTACAGTGTTCTAAAGAAAATCGAATGTATCTGTATTTGAAAAATCAAAGCTTTTGCTACCACGGCTGTGAACAGATCGCTTTTGCAGTTGCTTAGACTGTAAAAATTTAGCTCATACTAAACTAGGAAAAATTTATCTGATGCTGACAGCATTAGGTGCTCCCTTAGATCAGTTCTACATGTGCATGGATTTAAGAAATTAAGATATACTAAACAATAAATAAATGAGATTTCATTTTGAAACTAACCGTAAGCAAGAAAGACTGCACTAAAATCTGTCTGTTAACCTCCATTCTTTAGTAATAAAATGCTAGAATAAAAGTGGGAGATAATATTGGGTCAATTCCAACTGGATCTTATACTTTAAGCATCATAATTCCACATTATTTTACTAAAAAATAATTGCAAATGTGTTCTATTTATTTAACACAGAATAGGTGAGTTAAAGCAGACAAACAACAGGAAATTACTCAGGATGACAGATCTACAAAGAAATCTGCCATTTGTTACACCAGCTGGTCATAATTAGACTCGGATTCATTTTTAAAGGGAGGACACAAAATCTTCAGTAATCAAGCCTGTTAAACCAACGTGCACACTAGTTACAAAAAGATATAACAAGGGCAAGATCCTTCTTCCTCTTCACCAGGATTAAGAACACTTCTCACAGCTTCTGAAACAACTCTATGTTTGAGAGAGACAGCATCTTGTTTCAAGAGCAGAGCTGAGGAGTTCCTCAGAGAGCTATCTCCTTAACAGCTGACAGAAATCATGAAAGCTTTCATCTTTAAGACTGATCCACAGCTGGATCTACCATGCAGGGTATGAATAAGTTATTTATAAACAACATCCTGATCTCCTTCTACATTAGCACCAAGCAGAAGAGGAAAGAACTGACACAACAAGTACTGGGTGTTGACAGGCTTTGCAAGTAGCACAGCTGATCACCCATTACTAAAGCCAAAGAACTGCAGTACACTTACAGTAGTCTCAAGTCAAGTGGTGTCCAGCCTTCACTGGTCCACAAAAAAAACTGAAAAGCAGATGTGCCACTACACTCAAAAATACAGTACAAGTCAGAAATAATATCCTTCTCTAGCTCCAAATTCAGGTTTAGGAACCATTAAATTAAAACAATCCAAACACAGCATTTGAAGATGAATAGTTGCTTTAAATGAATGCAATTGATTAACAAATATTTCTGCTAAAATATTATGCAATTTAATGCCAATTTCTACTTCATTGTAAAAATTGCTAAGTATTTCCAATAGTTTTCAACAAAGTTTGGTTTTATTAACAATCTTATTATGCTTCACTGAATCCATTCACCTATAATTTTACTTGCATTTTACTGCTCTGTCCATAGCAGACTTGGCAAAACCAAATCCAGATTCTTTAATACAAATTCATGTAGGTTTTGTCATAAAGCTTTTCATAATTGAAGACACAATAAGACGCAAACTTCCCAAGCAACAACCAATGTTCCAGCAATGAAGAACAGCCAGCTTAGCAGCAATATTTTAATAAACAAATGGGGTATAAAAAAACTATACAATTATGAATTTATCACAGCTTTTAAACTATAGAAGAGCCTAGGCTTAAAATTATTCTCAGGAAATAATATCAGGTCACCTAAGTCCTGTGTTTATAAATTTATATTATAAAATGTTATTATAAATTTAGTTTATAAAACGTTAGAATGATCCCAATCTAGTAAGAAAATTCATCCAAAATGCCAAGCTGACACCAGCACTGTGTAAAATGCAGAATGTAATCCACCACAACTTCTAGCCTAGAAAGCAGAAGGGCTAGAATTAATTGCCCTTGGAAATCCTATATATTACAAAACTACAGGTGAATTTCTCCAGGGAATTTCAAGGTCCATTTGGAAAAAAAAAAAAAAGAAAAATGGAAAAAACCACTCACATTCTCCATATTATTATGCTGGCTCTCCGGGTTTGCAACTTGCCCATCATTACTTGAGAAGCTCTGACCCCTTTTGGTGAAAGACAGCAGGGTCCCCTCTTACACAAACGGCTCCCTCACTGAGCTGGCGCACTTGTGTAAAACAAGTCCCTTTGCTGAACAAAGAGAGTGCTAAAGAATTGGGAATAAAAAGGGGTAATTTCCTGCCAGGCAAGACCTAAATCTATTCAGAAAACATGGTCAAGCACACATCAAAGACAGTACAAGGGAGCCTGTCTGACCACACAGATGGAAGGAGAAAGAAGGAGGTCCTCTCTGTTTCAGAAGTGGTAAATTGAGTTTGGCTCAGAGGTAGCACTAGACAGCAGCAGCTGCAGGCGGGCACAGCTGTTGACACTACGGCTAGATTGCTGGAAGGCAGTTCTGTCTAAGCTGCCAAACATGACATTTGTGGCAGGTGTGCTGAGACCACACAGTGCTTAACAGCAAAAGCCTCCAGCATAGGAAGAGCAGTAAGCTTACTCCTCAGTTAGAGTTCTGGGGAAACCTTAGCTACTGCTTCAATTAAAGGCCCAACCCAGCTTATTAGCCTTAGCCAAAAATAAACATAGTCACTGTGCTAGACTAAGATGATAAGTATATTAAAGTCAGTAACACAGTGACCAGGCAAAACATATTGTAAACTGTCCCAAAAGAAATTTTTTTAACTGTTTCCTAAAATGTTTCAAACAACAATCCAGACAAAAATGCACACATATAACATGATTCCCTTCCTGAATGTGTCTTTTAAGTTATGAAGAGGACCCTGCTAGGTCAACAATACCAGAAAAAACACAGATACAAATGCATCTCAACTTAGTCAGAAATAGTTCAATGATTAAAAAAAAAAAAAAAAAAGAAAAATCAGCTAAAGACAGAAGTTTCCTCAGCTAATATAGGTGCTAAATTCCCCCCCCCCCATTTC
Source organism: Pezoporus occidentalis (assembly GCF_034315485.1). Lineage (NCBI taxonomy): Eukaryota > Metazoa > Chordata > Aves > Psittaciformes > Psittacidae > Pezoporus > Pezoporus occidentalis. The sequence continues at coordinate 4,710,216 of NW_026913964.1, read as the reverse complement.
TCTATGGCTTATGATGTAGCACTACTGTTCACATCTAGAACCCAAACCTGTCCACACACATAACTATGAACTCAACAGCTGATATCACTTACAAGTGAAACTACCAACCAGCACCTTAGGCAAGAGTACTGATCCAGTCTTTTCTCTCCCAAAATAGGAGTGCTAAAAAGTTTCTAAAGACAGTAACAAGAGGGATGAATATTTTACTTTTTTTAAAAAATCCAGCGGCAACCACAGGAGTTCTAATGCAGACAAAACACTGCTGGGTCCAACTGAAGCCATAGCATCATAAAAGTCAAAGTGAATCTAATCAAAATGATGCTGAAAATGGGCCCATCTACATTAGGACTCCCAGTGCTGCCAAAACTAATCAGTATTAGGTCATCATTGTCATCTTTTTTTCAGTCCAGGGACAACCATGGTTTCTGTGTTGCAACAACATTAATGGAAGCAAAACAATCTGAATGTGGTACTGTCAACACACTTATAGATGGAAACAGGTTTTTAAGGCACAGTGTTGATCTCATACCTCAGTGGGCTGTAGAAAGCATTTTAACATCTCTGCAGGAAACTGAAAGTAGTTGGGTTACACTTGGGCATATCTGTGCTACTTTTAAACTACTAAAACACTTTAAAATTGGTCAAAGCACAACTATCACCTTTTGTTACTGACAAGTATGTGTTCCAGTGAATCACACATACCAATGCAGTAAAATTAGCCACTCCACCATTTCACTGCTAGCACCACAAGCTAGACAAGACACGCTCATTTTAACTTCTAATAAGCTTTGCCGAATAGACTTATAGCAGCACTTCACCTCTATTTACAAACAGATGTATTTTTCAGATGCATTTATTCAAACGCCACTTGTATTTCTCGGCACAAAAGTATAAAATTACTTCGGCAAAAAAAAATCCCTATCTATGTTTTCACTAGAGCAAGTAGGTGCTGGCTGCTGCTGCTTCAGAAGAGCGCAAACCACGACCGCACACACCGAGCCCACCGGGAAGGCAACACCAACACCCCCCCTCCCACCATCTCCAACTCCCGGGAGTGGCCGCTGCCTGGCTCCACCCGGGAAGGGGTGGAGCGAGGGAGGAGAGGCAAAGGGTTGTACCCCCACCCCGACAGCCACCTTGCGGTCCGATAGCGTTCAGCTCCGCCTTTCTGGCGGTCTCCTCGTGCTTACCCGCCGGGGCCGCTGAGCCGCAGGCGGCGTTGCCCCACGACCTCGAGGTTCTCGCCTTCCCCGGCGCCCGCCTCCTCGGTGTCCGCGAGCACCGCCTCTTCCCCGGCTCTCGTCTCCGCCGTGGCAGTCCCGGCTACTTCCTTCAGTCGCCGCATCAGCTGCCTTCTCCGCGCAGCTGTGCCGCCGGCGGCCATGCCGGCCACCTTCCCTGCGGGGCAGACCGCCGCCCCGCTCAGGCTGCATTGTCGGGTTACGTGTTTCCCAGGCGCCGCCGGAGGCCGTGCCGGCCTGTGCTGTGCCGGTCCCCGCCTACTCCCGGAAAGAGGCCGCCTGCGGAGGGCGAGAGAGGGAAATGGCGGCGCTGTGGCGCGCCCGCGCCCTCAGCAGCTCCCCCTGTCTGCGGCACCGGCGGCCGCGCGGCGCGGGTTCCGCGGCCGATGTACGAGCGCTGCTGCGGGCCCGCGGTGCGGTTTTGGCCTTCCTGCCTGAGGGGACGCGTGAGCGGCCCTACTCCTCCTGGGCCGGAGCCTGGGTATCGTTTTCCTGCGTACCCTCTGCAAATAGCTTTCCAGGTGTATTTCAACCAGAACTGTGTTTAATATTTGGAAAACAGCAGTCATAGCTAAAGCCTTTTAAACTATGGCCATCCATTTAGATTGGAAAAGACCTTTAAGATCATGAAGTCCAGCCATTAATCGTGACACTGTCAAGTCCACCACTAAACCATGTTCCTATGCACCACATCTGCACTTCTTTTAATTACTTCCAGGGATGGCCACTCAAACACTTCCCTGGGCAGCCTGTTCCAATGCCTTGACCGATGCCTTTCAGTGAAGAAATTTATGCTAATATTCAGTCTAAACCTCCCCTGGCACAAACAGTCATTTTGTCCTATCGCTTGTGTGGGACAAAAGACCAACATCTCCCACACACTACAACCTCTTTTCAGGTAGTTGTAGAGAGCAGGAAGATCTCCCTTAAGCCTTCTCCAGGCTAAACAACCCCAGTTCCCTCACCCATTCCTCATAAGACTTGTTCTCCAGACCCTTCCCCAGCTTTGTTGCCCTTTTCTGGACCCGCTCCAGCATCTAAATGTTTGCTTTGTAGCGAGGGGCCCAGAACTGAACACAGTATTTGAGGTGCTGCCTCACCAGCGCTGAGTACAGGGGGGATGACCACTGCCCTGGCCTTGCTGGCCAGAGTTTTTGATACAGGCCAGGATGCTGTTGGCCTTCTTGGCTGCCTGGGCACAAGCTGGCTCATGTTCAGCCGTCAACCAGTACCTCCCAAGATCTTTTTCTGCCAGGCAGTTCTCCAGCCACTCTTCCGCAGGCCTGTAGCAGTGCATGGGGTTGTTGTGACCCAAGTGCAGGACGCAAAGTTAGCTGTGCACAGCAAATGAGGGAAAAAGTGGCTGAGTCCCAGCTGACAGGGTGCCACACACAAGCCTGCACTGCATAAAATATGTGTCCTCTGCTGCCTCTTGGGGATTGTCTTGCTCTGAGGACACAGCACAGGACACGAGAACACCTTTGTGCCATAGAGGAAGGCCAGTTTATCAGGCACCCGTGCTGTCCTGAGGAAAGTTCAGTGATCACTCTTGAGCATGCAGGATGCCATTTGACAACACACATTAAAACATCAGTCTGGTTTTGTAGGGTTTTTAAACCTAAGTAGTCCTTACAGCAAAATGTTACCACAACTCCCATACTGTGAAATCATGAGCTGTCATGTCTGTGTGCTACTGCATGTGGCAAGGGCTTCTTAGTTCTGGGGCATACCATGCAGCAAATCAATACATCAGTTTAGCATGAGTCCAATGCAAGACAAGCAAATAAATGAAGTAACAGGGAGCAGCAGTGGCAAGCATGTTCCAAAGACATCTAAATGACTCCTTGTGCAGCCAGCACAGGTCTGGCAGACCCGGTGCTGAGCTAGAGCTAATAAAACCTGGCAAACCCAAGCTGTGCCTGCATCTGTGGTGCAGTTAATCTGTGACACGAACAATCTGCCTGCAGATAACTGTAAGATGACTATATGTACAAATTTTAACAACTCACTTCAGTTAATACTTACAGCTACACTGAAAAAAATCACTACTATTTAGCAACAAACAGCAAATACCATTACAACTCACAAGCGTGAAGTTCATGCATTGATGATGAGAGACAGAAAAGGCATGATACCGTACATGTGCATTTTGATTTTGTAATTTAATGTTGATCTCCCTATTATTATCATCTCTTATGATCAATAATTAACATAAATTATGTTATCATAGCACAAAGAAGTCACATTTACAGACACTATTGCCCTGAGTGATACACAAATAGAGTACAAAAGGTAACACTGCAAAATGTTAACACAGACCTATGAAGCAAAAGATGATAGAAAATAAAGAGATGACAAGAATGGCCAACATACCAAGAAGAGATCTTTGCATACTAGCAGCTTAGCTACTGTCAATTTTTATAGGCCTCACAGTAAAACAGCTCATTAGGGAGGTTGCATGATGGTAATGAGACTACTTTCTGTTTAGAAATTAATTATAGTTTCTATGCTGTATTACCAATGTTTCTCCTGCCCATGTCAGTTTAAACCAAGAACAGTTGTGTCAGGACAGCAAAAATTTCTGCTTATCCTGTGGCTCTGAAGTTTGCAGTCCACATGGAGTAGCTTCAGCAGTCTTTCCTCCTAAATTCTGATGTTAGGAAGGGACAAGAAAACAGCACTGAAGAATGTAGGAAGGGATGGACATCAGAGGCATGTGTGCATTAATAGAATGATAGTGGTGCCATTTCTACCTTTTGCTGCTTATACAAGTATTGAATTTTTTTTTTGTGTTGCTTGTCGTTGTGGTCATTCATTGCTGCTTCCACTTCAGTTCACTACTTTCGGTCAACCCTGCCATCCAGCTACCCACACTACCCAAACTGCACTTCCACACCTGGCCCAATCAGTGTCCTCTGTCCTGAGATCTCTTAGTAAAGAAAAGTCTTTCCTGACATATTTTTCAAAAAACATCTTAATGTTGCCTCCTTCCTTAACTCAAGGATTCCTCCTCAATTGCCCCAAGCACTTCTAACACCAAATTGTTACCTGCTGCCACTATGCCAGCATGGTTCCTAATTCCCCATGCATCCTCAGCTTCCTCTTAGTCTCTTTCTGTTGCTGGTGACTTCTCCAAATTTTCCAAAGATAATTTTTGAAATTTTGCATGGCACTGTTGGAAACAATACAATGATTCACTGTCTTACTGCACTGCAAAACTTTAATGTCTGTCTTTACGAATATGTAGAGTATCTCCTAAGCTATCCAAAATACAAGAACAGGTGTGATTGATTGTCTTAAGAAACAATAGTTGTTTTGATTGCATTTAGAAATGTCTTAAGGTGACATTGTCCAAGAATGTATATTTGCGTGGTTTAGTTACGTTCATAATGGTAAAAACAATAATCAAAATGCAAAAAGCACAAATAATTTGAAATATTATTTTACAAGTGTTTTATTGCAATTCTAATGGAACTCTGTGCTATTTAATGAGCTATTTTCTTTTTCTCTTTTTATCTTTCATGTTTACAGCTGTCTCCAAAAGAATATTTTTGAGTACAGTAAACAATATGCAGCAGTGCTAGGATCCTGATGACAGTATACCAAGAACAAGAATGGAAGTAAATTTATTCAGCAATTCCACTGTTGTAAACAGTTCATCCATCAACCATAAGCAGTTAGAAGGGCATAGCCTCTGGGAAGTCATTACTATTGCCACTGTAACTGCAATTGTAAGCTTAATAACCATAGTGGGAAATATTCTTGTGATGATATCATTCAAGGTTAACAGTCAGCTCAAAACTGTCAACAATTATTACTTGCTCAGCCTTGCCTGTGCAGATCTCATCATTGGAATATTTTCTATGAACCTTTATACATCCTATATACTCATAGGCCATTGGTCTCTTGGAAGCCTTGCCTGTGACCTGTGGCTAGCACTGGACTATGTAGCTAGCAATGCCTCAGTAATGAACCTCCTCGTCATCAGTTTTGACAGGTATTTTTCCATCACAAGACCTTTAACTTACAGAGCCAAACGCACACCCAAAAGAGCTGGCATCATGATTGGTCTGGCTTGGCTAATTTCCTTCGTGCTGTGGGCACCCGTGATCTTATGCTGGCAGTATTTCGTGGGTGAACGAACAGTACCACCTGAAGAGTGCCAGATACAGTTTTTATATGAGCCTATTATCACCTTTGGTACTGCAATTGCTGCTTTTTACATTCCAGTGTCTGTGATGACCATTTTGTATTGTCGCATCTATAAAGAGACAGAGAAACGCACCAAGGACCTTGCTGAACTGCAGGGTTCGGAGTCTGTAGCAGAGTTTGAGATGATAAAGCCTCGGAAAGCATTCCTGAAGTCTTGCTTCAGTTGCAAGCAACAAAACTTAGTCAAAAGAGAGAGGTGTCAGGCTTCCTGGTCTTCATCTAGTCGAAGTACGTCAGCTACGGTGAAAGCCTCTCAGGCAGCAAGTACTTGCATCGATTGGGCTAAGGCTGACCAGTTAACCACCTGTAGCAGCTATGCATCTTCAGAAGAGGAGGATAAACTTGCCACAGATTCAGTTTTCCAAGTAACTTACAGAAGTCCATCTAAAGGTAAGGCAGAAGAGTTTAATGAGAGTATGGATGTTGTCAAACACCAGCCTGAAGAAAATAATTTTGAGAACCAGAAATACTTTTTGTCACCTGCCAAAGACCACATACAAAAAAGTAAAAAATGTGTGGCCTATAAATTCCGGTTGGTGGTTAAAGCTGATGGCACCCAGGAAGCCAACAATGGTTGCCGTAAAGTAAAAATAACTCCCTGTCCTGCTGCTCTGTCAAAGGATCCTTCCATCAAGAGCATGGATCCAAATATAAATAACCAAATCACCAAAAGGAAACGGATGGTTCTGATAAAGGAACGCAAAGCAGCACAGACTTTAAGTGCCATACTTTTGGCTTTTATTATCACATGGACTCCCTACAATATCATGGTTTTGATTTCCACATTCTGCTCTGACTGCATTCCCCTGACACTGTGGCACCTTGGATATTGGCTATGCTATGTGAACAGCACTGTTAATCCCATGTGTTATGCCCTCTGTAACAAAACTTTTAGGAAAACTTTTAAGATGCTGCTATTCTGCCAGTGGAAAAAGAAAAAAGTGGAAGAGAAACTATACTGGCAAGGCAATACCAGACTGCCATAATTTACTCCTATACAAAGGATAAGGGGAGAAACAGATATTGATATAACCTAGTAAATTGGGTCTGATTCTGTCTTTTCAAAATTGCTTCATATGTCTAAGGGTTAAAAAAAAAACCCTACCAAAAAAAGATCTTTTGCATTAAAGTAGCGTGCTTGGGATAAAGAAGTCAGTGGTTACTGTGAGCAACACAGGGTGGTTTTGATTATGGAGTAGATCTGCATTAAAGTTATTATGCTTGGGGTCTTCTTTCTTTCAGTTACTTTCAATATGAGAATATACGGAGTAAATAATGAATTACTAGAAATTAAAGTGGGATGGTCATCCAGTCGTCAGATCAGGTCATCCAGTCTATCTCCCTGTGGTACAGAACTGTTTCTTCCTACAGTTCCTTTCCTAGTGTATTGTCTGCTTAGCTTTCAGTGTTCCAAGTCACCAAACAATGAAGCTCGTACTCTGGTTTTTGAGACTTTTCTACCTGCTGTTGGAATGAATCAAGGACTGTTTAAAGGGGAAATGCTGTCATCCCCAATACTAAATGGTTAAGGAGATTCAGAGTACCCCAGATGAACACACATATTGTAGGAGAATGTAAAAGTGAGAAAATTTCCACTTTAAGGATGACTTTTGTGGAGACGTAGTGTCCTGGGTTCAGCCATAGCAGTCATTTTTCTCCTTCTTATTAGCTGGTGCAGTGCTGTGTTTTTGACTTTCAGCCTGGGAAGAGCGCTGATAACACCGATGTTTTTAGTTGTTGCTCAGTAATGTTTACTCTGACCAAGGACTTTCTGAGTCTCATGCTCTGCCAGGGAGGAGGGGAAGCCAAGAGGAAGCAGAGACAGGACACCTGACCCAAACTAGCCAAAGAGGTATCCCATACCACAGCATGTCATGCCCAGTATATAAACTGGGGGCAGTTACCCGGAAGGGCTAGATCACTGCTCGGTTGGGCTGGGTATCGGTTGGCGGGTGGTGAGCACTTGTATTCTCTTCCCTTGTTATTTCCCTTATCATTATTATTATTGGTGGCAGCAGTAGTGGTTTTGTGTTATACCTTAGTTACTGAACTGTTCTTATCTCAACCCATGGGAGTTACCTTCTTTTGATTCTCCTTCTCATCCCTCCGGGAGCAGGAGGAGAAAGGGTGGGGAGTGAGCAAGCAGCTGCATGTCTCTGGGTTGCTGTCTGGGCTTAAACCACAACACATAGGAAGGGCTTGTAGTTGAGGAAATAGATGATCTATGTTGTATATGAAAAAGCCAGTTCCAATTTCAGTTCCATTATGCAAGTCACTGTCACCTGTAAAAAATGGTGATGCTTAGCAGATACTTCCAAGTTTCTCCATTTCCCAATGAAATTTTAAAATTTTGATGTGATAGTGTCAATTCAAATGAGAACTGACTGTAAAGCATAATGGACGTAATCTATTTTACAGCACAAGGAAAGTATTTTTTTGCAATCTCCTTTGTTGCACTTCTCCTTGCTCCAATATTCCATTACTGATGGAATGATGCAAGAAGAGGAAAAAATATGTATTGATGCCCTTTGCATTTTTGTATATGTTATGAAACTACTATAAACCGTGACAGAGTTGGCATCTCTGAAAGACAAAAATAAAGGGTTTTTTAGTATTTTTTAAATATTTCTATAAAACTATTAAGGAGATTTTGCACCTTCATAGCACTTTATATCGTCAAGTAGCTTTACAAATATTAGTCAATGTCAGGTGTTTGGAAACAGAAGTTATCTTCAGTCACTGTCTTTTGGTCCAGCAGAACCGTATCTGCTGCTGTACTGGGGGCTGGAGTCAGCCCTTCTGCTGGCTGTGGCTTCTGGGACTGGGCTATACTGGCCTAGATACAATGAGCTGAGACTCTGGCTGCTAGCTGAGGTTTGCGGGGGCTTTGGATGTGTGGTGAGGACCCTCCTGTGGCAGGATTGAACAGCAGATGCCTGTCTGATGTCTGTGTTAAATTGTCAGGAGTCCTGCAGCATTGACTGAGCAAGAGGCCATTGGTGCAGAGCTGGTGCTCTGCCTCCTTGCAGTGGGAACAAAACATGAAGCCTTAGAAAAGGCCATGAGAAAACAGTTAATGGTGACAGGAGTCATAAGGAATGAAATCCTAAAGTAAACAAATGCTTATGAAGTTCAGATACAGTTCTGGCCTTTCTATCAAATTCTGAGTGAGAAGCCCTGGAATATTAGTTTGGGCCAATCTTCATATTATACCTAATATATGCTTTAGTGGGACACTGCAGTGGTGACATGACCCAGTTGCACATTTCATGGATTGTATTAGTCATCCTGGATATACCATTGCTTTCTGTGAAATTGTTCATATTAATTTATTATATTATTGTACCATCAAAATGTTGCTGTACAGATAAATAATTATTCCATGTCAACAACCACAGTACTATTGATTAATATTTTATATCCCCAATCTCCAGAGGGGAAAATTGTGACAGTGAAAGATTAGCAGTGTAGTAATGTAAAAATATGTTCTCTAAACTCAGATGATTGCTTTTGTAACAGACCATACTGTGCCTATTATTTTTGTGCATTAGCATACGATTACTTATTAAAGAAAAGTAAGGGTGTTTTATATAAAGACCTGTGCATCAACTTTCCTCTGTCACTATCCAGAGCTTTTTCTGTGCACAGTAACTATGTACAAGTTGGTTATTATAGTGGGTTTATTTTATATTACACAGGATCAGATATTCAGTAAACTGTTTCATTTTTAGCAAATGGATGTGTCCCTGTGTAGCACAAGCTGTAGTTAAAGGCAAAATTTATGAGCTAGTGAGAGTTTCTGCTAGCTACAGTGCTGTTGCTAAAGTAAAGCATTGGCTTCTACTGAAATTAAATGGGATACTTTTTGTTGGCTTTGGCTTCTGTTGAACAGCAGTGTTCTGTACATGTTTATGGACTCTGTGCTCAGTAAATGTATTAGAATACACAGTGATGGCTGCAACAAAGTCTGTTCAATGTATTTTGAAATATGTGCTCAAACTATGCTGCTAGCACTTCACTGTGAGATGCGAAGACATTACATGGCCTTACATGGCCAAATGGGTACATCATAAATACCTGGAATTCTGTAAAGAGGTGTGTGTTGCTTTATTGTCATGTGGGATGTTTATTCTTAAAAAAAACCTCAAAATCACAAGAAGAAAAACGTGATCCTCATCAGACTGTCAGTACTAATTATGTTTTGTTTTCAAATTATAATTTGTACCTTTAAAAAGTGTTGCAGACTTTTACACTGTAGAACAGCCTTGTTATCTGTATTTCTGTCCTTTTAATGAACTTTAAACTGATCCTATAATTGATTATGGTCATGGTCAGGGACTGGTGAAAAGAACTTATTTGTAAAAAGTACATTTTATTTATACATAATCACCTACACAGACACACATAAGTATGTATTTATTGTCAATACAGATGCATAAACATACATCCCTAACTAAGGTTATCAGAGACATGGCACCTTTAATATTTTTGAATATTGAATTTTCTCACAAACTGGGGTATCATTTTTGTGTCTCCCCTTTTATACATACCATACATATTCCAGATCTCCATAAATCATGAAGTAACATTCATTTTCTGTACATATAATTTATGTTTGTAGATAAATACTTGAAAGAGTTCCCAGAATTTTTAAATGCGTATAGAACACCTAGTTAGAGTTTTGCACCATCTGTGACTTGCTAGCACATAGGGACGAGTTTTGCGGTGGACAGGAAGTCAAGATAGAATATAAATGCACAGGTTTTCCTTTATAGAAAAAGTCCTGTTGAACTAAGGAAGGATGAAATCAGAAGGGTTATAGAGAAAATACTGTAAGAACCTGTAAAATATGATAAAGTGTATTTTGCCATTAATTATATAATTCAATTGCGAATTAAGCTTATCTTACTCAACTATGCATGTCAGTTAGTAACTGCTATTAACTGTTGAAAGTTATTTTTACATGTGGATTTTTGTTCCTCATCTCTGTTGTACTGATAATGGGACTTGTACTGGCATATATGGGCTTGAGGAGTCTAGATACAGAGACAGTGATACATTTCAAGGCAAAATCCTTAATTGTACTTCCTTATCACCCTTTATATATTGTTCCAGTTTTAGAGCTGAGTGTCATGAAAAGTCCCCATCTCTAATTTAATTATTCTGACTGTTATATCTCCCACAGAGGGCTTTTTTTCAGAAATCTGTAACATTGCCTCCTTGTCATATTTATAGGCGACCTGACCATTGTAATCCAGGAATTCAGTAAGGCTTACTGAACAGGAGCCATCACTGAGCAGGATCTGGAGAAGTTGAGAAGAAAACTTTTTGAAGGGTTTTAAATGTCTAGTTGTTTGGGGAAGACTGGCTTGTTTGATCTATCAGCAGATACATGAGGAAACTAATGGCATTCAGTAGCTAATGGCCCATTACTCAATAATACTATTTACTCAATTTAGTATTGAGTAAAAGGTAGCAGTTTTACTGAGATGAATTAAAACTGAAGTTCCTGATCTGGTACATAGCCCAGCAGTGCCTAGTAAACATTTACCAAAATGGAAAAAACCCTCCCTTTCTGAAGCCAGTAACATTCAGAGATTATTTGGCTTCCAGTTTTGTGCTTCCATGTCAAGGTTATTGAAAACATATTTTTGGAAGGTGTGTAAGAGTCTGGCTATATGGCAAAGAATTAAAATAAAAGCTATGGGAGACTGGCAGCACTTGGGTGATTTTCATGTGTTGTCATTACAACTTTGGAGGCAACTTGATAGAGTTACAGCAGAACCCACATTAAATTGACTCAATGACATAAACTCAATTTGGCCACTGTCTGTTTCTTCCCCTATTACACTTTTGTCTTTGAACACAGTTTTAGAGGAGGAAAAAATCAGATGCTGCGAAATAGACATATATGCTATACTGGCCCCACCCACGTAACAGATCTGTAGCTCTTTCTGAAAACGTTGCAGTGCATTGTAAAAAATAAAAATTCCCTTCTTGGCTTTTGCACTTTGTAATTAATTTCTCTTGTAAGTGATTCTGGCCGTCTTGGACGTCTCAAAACACATTACAACTTTTTTTTCTGCAAAGTACTTTTCATGGAAATTATGGGATTTCTGGTTTTAAATTAAAAAGTAGGAGTTTGCCAGTATGTGTTGGTCGGCTTTATGAAATTGAAATATCTGAGAAAACATAAAAGATATTCTAATTATTATTCTGACATTTATATCATGCAACAGTGAAAACTTCAGTTGTTATTCAGCTTTTCCAGTCATACAGAAATGTGTGAAGTAACCCAAACAGCTGTAAAAGAAAACAAGGTCTTCAGGATTATCAAAACTGAAATCCTTTTATTTATTTTTTAGAAAAGGTGAATTTACCATGAAATCTAAAGATTCTCTCTTTATTGTGTAATCAGAAAGAGGGCACTGTTTAAATAAACCTTGAGTTTAAATTAAAAGTCAAGGTTGAGTGCCAAAACAATTGAAGCTAGCAAATATGAAATAAAGGCAACGCTTTTATTTTCTCACAGTGATACTGAAAAAAAGAGAAAGCTGAAGCACATCATGGGCGAAGCAACAGTCAAAACATGGTAAATAAAGTGCAGCAATATCCAGAAAAAAAAGAAGGAGCAGTGAGTAAACAATTGCAAAATCAATTTGATCGTTTAAAAAATGTGTTCACTGAGTTTCTTGAAGAAAAATTCAGAGGAATTGTAAGTTTTGGATTAGCAGCTTTCAGTGGAAAAGCTGATTATTCCATTAGCTCTGGTCTTTTAAAAAGAAGGAAGAAAAGAAAAGCCTATGCTGAATCTTCACTGTGTATGGTATAATTTAAAAGCTGAGAAGAGACAATGAAGGGGAAAAGAAGCCACTGGAGATGAGGCTAATTCCAGTTTTATATATTAAAATACCTTTCACTAAAGATAAAAAAGAAAGGGCTGATGTTGCCCTAGAGTACACAATACTCTCCAATATGTGTTTTGTAAATGCAGGTACTTCACTGGAAATTTCCTTCCTGCATGATATGTGAAGATGTACAATTATAAGAGATCAACATTCATACTGGAGCAAAACTTCTGAAATGCATGTATGTTCATGTATATCTTGTACAAGACATCAGGTCTTGGATTTCATATGTGACTCCTCTTATGGCTAAAATACTATAAAATTAAATATTTAAATCTTCTAGTAGAGGCCTCAGTTTCTGACAGTGACTTCTTGTGTGGTTGGATGATGTCTATGTCCTGGTCTAGTCCTGGATAATATGCTGTCATAAAGCCCTTGCTAAGGTCCAAATTAATCATGGTTGCTTAATGTGATCATTCAGTCAGTGTGAGTTCACTTCAGTTACTGGAGAGAGAATCCATGGTCCTTTCAAAGTACACATGGCTTATCTACAGTTCAACTTTCTGACACAGACAGGACTTGGTTGGATATGACAGGCTATACTCAACGGGTTTGATCATCATCCAGGCAAACTTGCACATGCGTTGCTTGTTGCAGTCTTTTTGCCAGTAGATCACATTCCTACGGTTTAGATTTGCTCCAGCGCATGCATCATACCACCAGCCTCCACCAGGAATGCCATTGTGTTCCAGTTTAGCACAATTCTGAAAGTAATTGTCATTGTCTCTGTCTTTGGTGGTGAATTTCTGGTTGTCATGAAGATAAGCTTCTGTGTCCAAGCTTAGAGCATCAGTGGCATTGCCTTGGTATAGACCAACCCTGATTCGGTATTGAGACTCTTCATCTTCAATAAGGAATGGTTCATACTGTCCCCATTTGATTTCAGCATTTATGTTTACAAGTTTAACTCCAAGTATATATTGCACGGAACTGCTTGTTAACTGATGCATATATTCATTTCCTAACCAGTGGTTGTCATGAACGGAACCAAATCCATATTTGTAATCCTGCCAGGTCCTGTCAAAGTCGACAGTACTATTGGCTGTAATGTGCTGGATTACTGTCCAACCACCATCTTGCATGTTACACGAGACTACAATTGGGTCCTCCTTTGGCTGGATGATGTAAAGACCATCTCTGGAATTTCCTTTGGAGTGCTGAAAAATCTCAAAACAATCCCTTGGATAGTCTTGAGTAGGAAAAAAAAAAAAAAACAGGAAGAAAGTAAATTTCTGTTCAAATAGTGAATTTCAGATATGAACTCTGTCCTTTAAAATGAATGAATGACTACACTCTGACCAGAAAATGACTCTGACTTCATCCCAGGTAGTGGGCACCTGCTCAGCTAAAGGGGAAGATTGCAGACCAGAACGTGCAGGAAATGTTCAGAAATTTTAAAATGGGTTTGTTAACCCTGTCATACAACATAAGTGTGATTTTGCATTTATGATGGCAATATGGTTGAAAAGCCAGAAGTTAGGTACAGACCATTCCTTTTCTTCCTGTGTTCTTCTAGTTTGAGTAGTCACCAACTTTTCAATTCCCTGTGCCGTGTAGTAGACCACTGTGATTAATTACAGGAGCTATCTTTATCCTCAAATAAATCTAATTTCTCTTTAACCAATTTGCACTTTTGGGCATATATAACATCTTTGCATTGAATTCTGATAAGCATGCCATGCGTTCAGTGGTAAAAGTGAGATAGTAAAGCATATTTCTTGCTATTATAAAACTTATAAACATCTGAGGCTTTTCTTAAGAACAGTTCATGTCACTCAAAGTCCAGGCTAAATCTTACCATGGATTTACAAGCAGAACTACAGTGCTGTGCAGTGATAACACCAATACCAGGAAAATAGGTGAAAGTGCTTTTACACGTTATCCAATATACTCAGAGGTAACAAAAATGGCATGTAAGGCTTAGGATAACTCTCTTGATTGGGCTGAAATATATATACTGTGTTTTTTAAATGTAACTTGCTTCTAAGGTAACTTCTTGCTATAGTATAGTATCAAGCATCTCTGAGACTAAGGCACAATGCTCTGCTTTTTACAAATGGCTGTGATACTTCTAAAAGCCAGAATATAATTTATTTAAATACACATTTCTGTATGTATGAATTCATATATAGAGAATTCCTTTTGTAGAGAAGGAATTCTCTATATATGAGAGTCTGTTCTGTTTGTCAGAAACATGTTTATGAAATGAAATCATTCACTTCTCCATAGATTTGAAAGGCATGTCATGACATCATTATACTATGGGATACTTGTACTTTATGTTTAATAAAAACTTGTTAATTTTAGTATCTCTGTCAGAAAAGTTCCTACAAACCACCTGTGATGTCAAATAAGAGCTCTTCAGACTGACAAAATCTTATGTTCTGTCCTGACAGTGACTGATAGGAATTTAAATGCTGAATTTAGAATTTCATTTTTTTTCTTCTGGGAAACCAGGATAATTGAGGACAAGTACAGCAATTGGTTTCTTTTCAATATTTACCAAAAAACAACAAAGGAAAAATATTTCCAAAGATAAAAACTTTAAAATAAATGCTCAGGAAAAACCTCTTCTTTGCCCAAATCACTGACCAGAGATCAGTGATCCTTTGCTCCTTTTACTGAATACAGTAAATTGTTTTTCTTTTCCTGAACAGAAGAACAGAGTCAGAAAAGAGTGAATCTCATTGTATGGTCTTGTGACCAACAAATCAAAAGTACACTCAGTGATTTGGCTAGTGTTAAAAAAAAAAAACCAACCACAAACCCCAAACAACTTTGTGGAAAGAGAAAGGCAGCAGAAGTGACTATTTTATCTACCACTGGTCCTGCAGCAAATTATGTCATACAGTCTTCTTCACAGAATTGTTGAATTTCTTCCAACTGAAAAGCATTGTAGATTTCAGTAACTGTCACTACTCTCTTAGAAATACAAATCTGGTTCCCAATCTAATTTTATTAATGTCCACCATCCACCTTTTTCTTTCTTGTGTCACATTGTCCCTTAGTTAAATAGTGCTTCTTCCTGGGTAATAAGCCCCAGTGAGGACAATTATATTTTTATTCAGCCTTTGTTTTGTGAGGGTAGCATAAAGAAGTTCTTTTATTATTTAGTGTAAGATAAATCTTCCGTTCCTTAATTGTCTTAGTAGCTTTTTCTGCACTCTTCATTGCAAATTAATCTCCTAGAACGTGGGTAAAGTTTGCACACAGTATTGCAGATGGCCCTGTGTAGTGCCACTGATTCTTCCCAGGTTTTATTAAAAACGCCTTTGTTGATATGTTCCAGGACTGCATTTGTATTGCTTAATTTCCTTTAATCTAGAGTTTGGTTTTGGGATTTTTGTAGCTGGTGAGGTCCTCACCTTGTAGTAGAACCTAGGATCATGTACTTTAGTTTTCAACCAAATGGCATTACTTAAGAACACCTGATACATTTTTTTTCCTGTGTAATATTCTGGGTTTTTGCATTGGCATTTCTGTACTTCATGTTATCATTAAATTTTATCAGCATATGCCTGTTTTTGCATCGGTATACTTAATAAGAATATGGAAAAGATTACCTATGAGCAAATACTTCCAAAGTCTCCTCTTGACTTTATGGTTTACTTTTCTAACCAAGTCATTGTCATTTTCTTTTCAGTCTCTACTGAAATTATAATATAACCTTAACTTCCCTGATTTAATATTGCATGAAATATTGTATCATAGGCTTTGTAGAAGTCCAGATGGACTAAACCTGTTAAATACTGTTTTTCATAGAATCACTATTGTGTTAAATATAGTCTTTTATATTTGATATTCAGAAGATTATTGGTACTTCCATGCCACTCAGGACAGATTTACAGGAATAGATAGCGTTTCCAAGGTCTTTTATGTCTTTCATTGCCTAATAGAATCTACAGCCATGAATAGAAGACTTTATATCTCAATATTATCTGCATGCCGTTATTAAACATCCTGAAAGAGCAGAACTCTGTACATGACTGTACTCCAGTTGTTAGAACATTTGTCTGGTAGACATAGCCTGACTCCAAACCCAATCCCATGATTTTATAGTATTACCATTATTTAAGTGATTATATAGTGATGCACACATCAGTGATACATACAATGACTCTTGTATTTGCCCTTCTCAATGAATATTATTCAGGCAAAATACAACAACTTCTATAGACAAATAATGAGAAAATAATTCAGACTGAATGTCACAGGATTCACTTGGAAAGTGGATTTTATAAAACCTCAAATGCCATCAGTCAAAGGAGTAAAATGAATCAGCCACCTACTCTTTTTATATACAATTTATATGGGACCTACTTTGGTAAATGTATCAGAAACCCTAACAAGCTGGACCTTGCAAGCTAGATAGGCAGAGGGATGCCTCAATTATAGGTACCAATGGGATTTAGGTGCTGAGGTGTATGATGTAATCTACATATGATTGTCCAACGAATAAGTCTTCAAATGAAAAAAAAAACTGGTAATTTCTCTTGAATTAGATGGCAGCTGAGCAAGGGATTAAGGATGCTGGAGAGGGACTCTTCATCAAGGATGCAGCGATAAAACAAGGGGTAATGTGTTCAAACTAAAATAGGAGAAGTTCAGGTTAGATATAAGGAAGAAGTTCTTTACTGTGAGGGTGGTGAGGCACCGGAACAGGTTGCCCAAAGAGGTGGTAAATGCTCCATCCTTGGCAGTGTTCATGCCAGGTTGGACAGAGCCTTGGGCAACATGATCTAGTGTGAGGCATCTTTGCCAATGGCAGGGGAGTTGGAACTAGATGATCTTAAGGTCTTTCCAAACCAAACTATTCTATGGTTCTGTGACTTCAGGTCAGGACATGTTCATATTGCAAAGCAGGCCAAGTGCAAGGTCTTGCGCCTAGGTTGGGGCAATTCCAAGCACAGCTAGAGGCTGGGCAAAGAACTGATTGAGAGCAGCCCTGAGGAGGACTTGAGGGTGTTGGTTGGTAAGAAGCTCAACATGACCCACCAGTGTGCATTTGCAGCCCAGAAGGCAAACTGTATCTCAGGCTGCATCAAAAGGAGCATGGCCAGAAGGTCAAGGGAGCTGATTCTGCTCCTCTGCTCTCATGAGACCCCACCTGCAGGTACTGCCTTCAGCTCTGGGGCACTCGACACCAGAGGGATGTGGACCTGCTCAAATGAGTACAGAGGATAGCCACAAGATGATCAGAGCACAGGAGCACCTTTCCTGTGAAGACAGGCTGAAAGAGCTGGGGTTGTTCTGCCTATAGAAGAAGAGAAGGCTCTGGGGAGACCTTAAAGTAGCATTCCAGTACGTAAAGGGGGACTACAAGAAATCTGGAGAGGGACTTTTACAAGGGCATCTAGTGATGGGACAAGGGAGAATGGTTTTAAACTGAAAGAGGGTAAAATTTTTATTAGATATAAGGAAGAAGTTCTTTACTGTGAGGGTGGTGAGACACTGGCACAAGTTCCTCAGAGAAGTTGTGGCTGACCCATCCCTGGAAGCATTCAAGGCCAGGTTGGATGGGGCATTGAGCAATCTGGTCTAGTGGAAGGTGTCCCTACCCATGGCAGGGGAGTTAGAACCAGTTGATCTGTAAGGTCCCTTCCAACCCAAACCATTCTGTGACTCTGATTTTTGCAGGGCTAGCTTTCAAGTACATTGGCTGAAAATGTTACAGCAACACAACAGAGTAAAACACAGCATGCATCCAATGTACCCAATTCTCTTCATGAGTACCTTTTTCATTGCTGTTACCCAGTCTCTCATAGCCTCTTTGGGGAAGAAGGTGGGCATTAGCCAAGACCACTGCCTCTGTGGTGCTTACTGACAAAGTGCATTGAAAGAGCAAGAACAGAATAAATCCCACTGAGCTTGTCATCAGCATCTTCCTTCCAAGTCAGTCCTTCTGCAGCAGTACAGATCTGTAACACAGGGTGGATTAAAAATGGAAAGATTTATGACTTCTAATAGGAAAGTCCTGAAGAACAAAGGTATTGAAATACTGAACTTCAGTGTAGTAAGCCTCTGCCAAAATCAGCTTCTCCCATCTTTCAAGGACCTCTCCCTTTCCTAACGTCTTGCACCCTGTATCTAACTGGTCATTCCTCTGACACGTAGGATTGGAATCTCTTAGCTGTTACCTTGCACCATGCTGGGCAATGAAACAGAACGTAATTTTGTTGTGACAGAAAAGCAACAATGGAAGAAAAAGCACATCTTGTATTTATCAGAATTGAAATATTCCCCGAGTCTGAACTAGTGAAATGGAGCACCAATGGTTAACCTGGCAGAAACAGTAACACTAGCTCTTCTGACTGTCTAGTTCAAACAGTACTCAAAAGACATGGCTTTCTGAGTGCTGGCAATATTTCTATGCCCTGGATAGCTCTCTTCAGCACATCTGGACTATCCTTTTTATGAATTTCCATCTACAGCTTTAAATAATCGGTCACAGGTTTAAATCAGATTTAAAAAAAATGAACAAAGCAAAAAGAATTTTTGCCCCACAACAGCTTAATATATTGTATCAAAACCTTTTTGAGCTTGTCCTTCTTTTGGGGTTACATATCTAGTAACCTTCCATCCAACATAGCAAGAAGTCTTACTTCTGGACTTACTGGACTAAGTCCTGGGGTCCCCAGGCAAATCCCAGTTTGACAACAGAGGAATTTTTATATCAACAGGAGCATAGGCTGAATCGGGATAACTAATGTTTCCCATACTCTCAAAGGACACATTTGCTTAAGACTTGCCAAACTGGGGTGGTTTTTTTGTTTTGGTTTGCTGGGGTTTTTAAAGAGAGCTCCCCCCAGTGACTTTGGCAAAGGCAGGAAACAGATTTAGCAAACAGCTCTTTTATCAGACCTTATTTCCTGCCAGCATCAGCATGGTCTACAGAGGCCAGTACCCTTCTCCACAGTGGTTTATGTTCCAGCAAAGCCACATTCCTTATAAATGTAATGACTTAGCAGCAGATTCTGCAAACAGTATTCCAGACAGAAAAAAATATTCACCACATTTTAAAAAATGTCCAAGACAAATCACGATAAGAGAGTTCGGGTATGAGAGTTAATTTTTATAGCTACCATGCAGAAAAACAGCAAACCAGAATTTTCTACTCTACCTAAAGTGATTAAATAATAATTCTGATTTATTATTAATATACAATTTGCTGTTTTATGCAGGGTTGGTCATTTAACATTGAGAGTGTAATAAACTGGGAAATTGCCTCCCATTAAATTTGTCATAGGGATTCCCTTAAAGCATTTAAGTTGTACTCTACCTACACTTCCCACTGTCATGTATCCTTTTCCATGAAAGCTTCTAGTATTGTTTCTATTATTAAGTATGATGTTATAAATGACTTACTTAAAATAAAAACCTAACCCACAAGCATCACTAAACTTCAGGAAAACTACACTTGGATCTGGAGTTATTATTTTAGAAGTTTTATTTTAATTTAGCATTTCTGAGTGAATCTTTTTTCTTCCCTCATATTTACACACTGAAATGATTTACAGACCCATTTAATTTTAAAATAGAACTTAGTATTATAAATTATTAAGAAAGCAACTGAGGAAAGCAGCACTAGGCAGGCACCTTACCTCTTTCAAGTGAAGCTTAGCAAAGAAAATCATGCGGAAATGAATGAGCTCATTTTGTACAGTTGTACTTTGCCTGATACTTAATCCCAGGTGAATAAATCAGCTCCAACACACTATCTCAAATGCAGCAAAATTGCATCTTCATTATTTCACACTGCACGCTTACTCTGGTGGACTTTACTCTGACATATTATACTTGCAAGTATTTATGAATTATAAAGTACAAAGTCCTTCTGTAAGGATTAAAACAACACAGTAACTAATTAAATTTCCTTGATCAATAAATAGACACAGTGACAGAGAACCGTGAAGAGGTTTTAGTTCTGAAAATTACTTATGTTGCTTAAATACACACAGTCAGATGCTCAAATTTACTGTGTCATTTTGCATAGGTGAATTAAAACTGCATAGAGACAACTTGATTTTTAAGCATTAGGAACAAGGGAACAAACTAACCATAAACCTTGTTACTTCGTATTATAACATGAATGAATGAGCAGTGTCTCAGAGCTATAAAAATGGGGAAAAAACCCCAACAAGCCACCAAATCAGAACAGGCTGGTCAACAGAGTGCTGTTTTATTTTATTTGAATTAACAAGAGTTAATTAACATTAATTCAGGTCAAACCTATAATGAATTAGATTAATTAATTGTTTCTATGTATCTGGAAGTTGCACTGTCTATCTGCATGGCCTTTAGATGATGTCTAATCTAGCATTTACCCCTTTCAAGATGAGCCAACAGTTAAGTTTTTGTGCTCCTTGATCCAGCCTGCAACCCACTTTGATCAGATTCTATCCCTGAAACAAGCCACAATTAAAACTGATGGAGCATTTACATCCTCTGCAAGCTCTCCTTGAGGATTTGTACTATGCATATTTCTGTCCTTCAATAATTTATTCTCAGTGAAAGCACAACATGTGTGGATTTCTATTTCATGCACAATTAAATAAATACATGTAACAAATGTTTTAAGGAACATTTTCTTGTAACATCTAAAACTCAGTGATATTTCTCTTCATTTTTCAAGTACAAGCAGTGCTTTATTATACATGAGGATGGCCACAAGGAGTCAGAACAGTATCTTTTCCATGACATTGGGCAGTAGCAGAGCTTCAGGGTAGTGTAAGAACACATTCTCTCCACTTCTACTGTTACGCAGCTCAGGGAATTTCTGGTATCAATATGTTTGACATATCTAATTTTTGGTTGGTACTAAGCTTTATAAACCCTGGCTAAGGCATGAAAATATCTTATGAAATAATAAAAGTGCTTTGAACAGACACAGATCTTGCTGAAATGGTATGCTAAAAAAGGTCAGAAGGTACTGCTCCATTCTGTCCATATTGATAAAATCTAGAAAACACCACTGACTTTAGTGGTATTTACTGATAGGTCTCATGTTACCCTGGTTTAAATTGGGGTGCATTTTTGCTTTGTGCCTTTGATTCCTACATTTTCCATCACTGTTTATCTTCTACCCATCTTTTAATTTTTCTTTAATTTCTTGCTGTTTGCTTCTCTTTGTTATTTCCAAACTTTCATCTAAACTGTCAGAGCAGAAGCAAAGTGGGAAGCATTTAATTAGAAGAGAGAAGAAAGGGCAGAAGCATTAATTCACTCGTGCTCAGAAAGGCATCTATTTCTGTAGATGAAAACTTTGAAAAATAATGAAAATTACTACATCTCTCTCTCTGATCTTGATGAAGTATTTTGAGAATAATTTTTCAGCCATGAAAATTATATAGTGACCTTAAGGTACTTTACATTGGTATGGTTTGGTCATATAAATTTCAAAATAATGCATTACTATAATGACTTATTGTTAGCCATGTTAATTAAGATAGTTTCTCTGCCCAATAACCAGGTCCTTCTCCACAATATGCTGAAGTTTTAATTATCCCTCTGATTCTGTTAAGCTTTAACTGGCAAGCATTCATATGAATTTTTTTCCAGTGCATGCTCTACTTTGTGGAAATTGTCTTTACAAGTTCTTGATATTTTAACAACTCATGGCACAGCCTTGCAAAGGGAAGATTTGTCTCTGATCAATTTCATCAAGCTCTAAAGTAAGTTGCAAAGACAACCTAGCTCCTATTTTGCAACTAATCAGACTCTGTAATGGATGTGGAAAATGTCCATATGTAAGCCATACAATGAAGCCATCCATTCTAGCAAGGGCAAAGTACTATTAATTTAATTTTTGTAGTCTGGATGATTGTGACAGCAAGTGGCAGTATTATACAGTCAAAGAACCATAGAATCATTTTGGTTGGAAAAGACCTTTAAGATCATGAAGTCCAGTCATTAACCTAACACTGCCAAATTCACCATTAAACCATGTCCCTGTGCACTACATCTACACTTCTTCTAAATGCCTCCAGGGATGGCCACTCAAACACTTGACCAATGCCTTTCAGTGAAGAAATTTCTGCTAATATTCAGTCTAAACCTCTCCTGGCACAAAGTGAGTCATTTTCTCTTGTCCTATCACTTGTGTGGGACAAAAGACCAACATCCCCCACACACTACAACCTCCTTTTAGTTGTAGAGAGCAGGAAGATGTCCCCTCAGCCTTCTCCAGGCTAAACAACCCCAGTTCCCTCAGCTGTTCCATGTAAGTTCTCCAGACTCATAAGTTCCTCTGGTTCTCCAGACCCTTCCCCAGCTTTGTTGCCCTTCTCTGGACCTGCCCCAGCACCTCAATGTCCTTCTTGTAGTGAGGGGCCCAGAACTGAACACAGTATTCAAGGTGCATCCTCACCAGCACCCAGTAGAGGGGGGTGATCACTGCCCTGGCCCTGCTGGCTATGCTACTAGTACAGGCAGGGATGCTGTTGGATTACTTGGCCACCTGGGAACACTGCTGCTCATGTTCAGCTGGCACATGTGGATGACCTGCTCTTTTAAGATTTCCTTCTTGAAGAATGCCCAGCCTTCCTGGACTCCTTTGTCATTCAGGACTGTCTCCCAAAAGTGACTCTATCAACCAGTCTTCTAAATAGGCCCAAGTCTGCCCTCTGCAAGTGCAAGGGAACTGTTCTGCTAACCCCTTCCTTACTTCTTCAAGAATCAAAAACTGTAATTTTGTGATCACTACACCCATGATGGGCTCCATTATTAATGGGAAGGGTTTTGACAGGCTAGCAACTTCCGTACCCAGGGGATTCCAAACACTTGAGCTGGGCAATTTATGGCTTTGTATTGTTGCCAGAAACCTGTAAAAATACTAACTTTTATGCAGTAATCTTGTTCAGTGTACTAAGGAACTCAAAAGACAAAGTTCTAACAAGGCAAAACACATAAAACATAAAAAAAGGTTCACTGAGTGTCTTTCCTGAAAGAAGTTTTATGGCTGCACAGCATGAGTGGTTGCTTCAGGGAAAAACAAACCAAGATTCCCACCCCCACCCTCCCCCCCCCATCAACCAAACAAAAAACCCAGGGCATAGAAATACATCTGCTACTTTGAGTGGCTTTGAATTGCTTTGCAGCCTTGGCTAAATGCACTTTTGTATCTTTGTATAGGAGCAGTTGAAAAAAATGAATGTTCATAACAGTTTTCACTTGTTCTTGAACTTCTGAGCTGGCAATGGCATATGAAGTGTGTTTTGTCTGACAATGCAGAAAGCAGATATTAACTGCTGAAACACATTGTGCAGGTTCTCAATCTCTTTTTACACCTTCATTATTTGTGAGATGTACCACTACTTTGGAAATGAGCCAGGGTATATATTTTTTACTGAATGTAAAAGAAAACAAATGCTCCCCTCTCAGAAACATTTGACTTTTCAAATGTTCAGCAACCTTTTTTTTTTTTTTAGATTTCTTTATGAAAACATTCCAAGGTCTGAAGTAAACATTGAAAATGTATCTTCATGTCTTCTGTTGAACCATAGACTAAATTCTAAAGGCATAGGAACTTACCTGAATTGAAAAGGTTTCACTTTCAACAAAAACACTGAATTAAGACCTAACTTGAAAAATACATCCAAATCCACCATCATAGAAGATGCTGGAAGATAATTGTTTGATTAGGTGACAGACAGAACTAGAGGTAATGAAAAACTTAAGTTACTCAGCTAGCTTTGGAAAAGGGTATGATAGGACACATCTTGTGACTTTTCAATTCTAAAGCTGGCAGAAATTGCCAGATATAATCATTGAAGGTGAAAACTGATGAAGAGTTTTTTGTTGGAGAGTGTGGAATGCAATATAAGTGGCACCTATCTTAATAGGGTAGAATTTGTGATTTTGAGCAAAGGAAATGTATGTGCAACAGTATAATGACAATATATGTAAAAAAATATATACATATAAAAAACAGACCAAGAAACTTAGGCAACCATTTTCTATCCTCACTTGCTAAGAGTCTGAGAGACAAAGGCTCATTAAGGGAGCTGGCAACTGAAGAAAGGTACTATAATGAGGGAGACATGACAAACTATTTCTTGTGAAAAAGGACAGGAAGCATACTAAGAGCTCAAAAGGTCTGGTTCGAGAGTTCTTTTGAAATTTGAAAATCTGAATGAAGTTGTGCAAACAAGTGGAATAGAAGAACAAATTCCTAAGAGTGACTATACAGGAATAACAGAATAACAGACTAGGATAAAATTTGAGGTTAGTTACTGTTAGCAAGGAACATAAAAATTAGACAACTATTCTGTAAATGCATTGGAAATATAAAGAAATCAAAACGAAAAATCCATTATTTAATGAGGGCGAAGGACAAAAGGCACAGATTTGGTGCCCTTTTTTGTTGCAGGCTTTATAAACAGTGATCAGATACTTAATGAAATTAATTTTAATGAAGGAGTAGGACTGGAGGCCAAATTAGGTGAAAAACATCTCAAAGGTACTGAAGTAATTAGGTATTTTCAAAGTGGCAAGGACAAATTAAATTCTATGAGCAAAAGGCCTCTTTGAACCATTTACAATTACCTTTCAGAAGTCAGAGGTCCCAGAGGACTTCAGTGGGCACAGTAGAGGCTTATCTTTTATAAAGAGGAAAGACTAAGAGAAATAAAGAGAAATTAGCTAAAATAAAGTGAAATTCAGAAAATAAAAGACGTGAAAAAGTGGAATGATAAGGTGATGAAAAGCAGCCACTGTAGACTGGTCAAGAGCCTTATTCCTCCATGCTACATGGATCTCTCCCTTTCCCATCCTTTGGTCCTTTCTCTAAACATTCCACAGAAAGTTTCACACATTCCCAGAGTCCTGTTAAAAGCACCCCATGATAACCTTTAAACAAATCTGAAGTGCCCTTCCCCCTGCATGCCATTGCAAGTCCCGTGTAGGCAACACTTCACTCTGCAAGGAGTTCTGGGAAAGTTTGTTTGGGTTTCACACCAGGGACAATGGTCTAATAATTCCCTTTTGGTAGTCTTAGGAACAGTCAAGTCTGTCTTCCAGTTTTCACTGATTAGGTTAACTAGGGTCCCTCTGCCTGTCACTATGCCTCTGAACCTCACCAGGCCTTTGTGTTTACCATGATTAATCACATAGTCCAACAATAACATGGTTCAGTAACCACAACCTGTGACTTGGAATGTTCAAATGTGACATCTGAGAAAGCTTGTTCACCAGGAATAGTATGGCACGGGAACAGCTTTCCCAGGCTGGTTGTGAAACTTCCATGTTTGGAGGATTTAATACTGGCTAGACACAGCATGACTGAACTAGTGTTGGTGATAGCCCTGCTTAAAGTGAGGTTTATGAGAGACCACCAAAACAAACAACACATCCATCATCGACAGTCTGGACTTCAGAGCAAATAAACCTTAAAAGTGCCTAGCATTTGCATTTGCTCCAGATCTGGCATATTGCAAAATATGATTCAAACTCAGCGTCATATATAAAACATTACTTATCTAGGTATCAGTCAGCTTTCAGGATAATTTCTACTACAAAAAAAAAGGGTATTTAGTAAAACCAGTAAGATGAAAATATTTTCCATCTCAATGCACCAGTTTCACGTCATGTATCTGATTAAAAACAAATACCAAGAAATATTTGATAAGTACCTGCACAAATATTTGATTCAACAATTTTAGCTGATCATAAGCCCAGGTTTTTAACAAGCAATGTATCTGAATCAATCAGCTATACATTTAGTTCAAAACACTGTAGCCTAACCTTGTAACATAGGAGTCTAAAATTTATTTTCTCATCTGGGACAAGAAGCAGCTGGGAGCATTGTCATGGCAACCATCTTATTTCCAGAGATTCCATGACTTCTGTTGCTCTCTAGCAACCTCACAGCTGAAGTAGCTTTGCTACAAAATTCATGGAAAAAAAAAAAAAGAACTTTTCATATACAGCAATATACCATCATAAGAAATGCTTGGAAGGAACATAAAAAGAATGCTTCAGAACATAAGGCAGGCTTTAAATAAACAAATTAAATTCTCAGTTTGATGATGAGCACAGGGAAGAAACCAAACCAATCACAAACCACATATATCTTACCACACTAACGTGTGTCTGTGCAGCTGACTGTGGGAATTATCTCTCCTGGGAGTGATGGTTATCACAGATCTCACCTGTCTCACACTAACTACATGACTTAGTTTCTTGATCCTGCTGCTGTTTAAGGAAAATCAATAGCAACATAAATAACACACAGGAGGTGGATAGGGTGGGAACTGAAAAATTTCTACCAAAACAAGACATTTTATTGCTCACAGTTCTCCCCAGGAGAGAGACTGGGATCATATCATGAGAATTAGTCAGATTGCTCAGTAACTACTGAAAGGTTTAAGGAACTGTAGTGTTAAGAATCAATAGTCTAAGAACCTATACAGACTAGAAAACCTGCAATATCTCTTTAACACACTGATTCTGAAATCCATCTTGCAGAGTTTAGAAATTAAGGGAAGTTCACGCACAGGTGGTTTAACTCTTGTTTACTTACCTGTGCTTCAGTTTGCTTAGCTGAATGACCTTTCCTAACTACTTAATTTTAAGCATTCCTGGTTATGGCATACTTGGGTTACTGAGAGGAGATTATCTGTAAGTGCTACAGCAGAACAAGTCCATACACATGTGAAAATTACATTCCTACAGTGTAGCCTAGGAGTTTTTCATCACCTGCTATCTGCAGCCATGGTATGGAATAGCCATAATGCTGTGTTCAACAGCCAAGATCAACACCCCTTGCATTGGCTAGAGAAAGAATACTGAACTTCCTTTCAACAGTAACGATGTGTAGCAGAGCAAGATTTTCAGATGCATTTACATATTTTTCCACAGGTACTTATATATATAAAGGTATAAATACCTTTTCCACAGGTATTTATATAGTTGTCCTGGGTTCAGCAGTAGCAGGCATTTTTCTCCTCCTTGGTAGCTGGTGCAGTGCAGTGTTTTGACTTTCGGCCTGGGAACAGAGCTGATAACAAAGATGTTTTGGTTTGGCCAAGGACTTTGTGAGCCTCATGCTCTGCCAGGGAGGAGGGGAAGCCGGGAGGAAGCAGAGACAGGACACCTGACCCAAACTGACCAAAGAGGTATTCCATACCACAGCACGTCATGCCCAGGAGGTAACTGGGAGTTAGCCGGAAGGGCTGGGAGACTGCAGGGTTGGAGGAGGTATCGGTCGGTGTTTGGTCGGGCTGAGGGGGGCAAGTTATCAGTCGGCTGGTGGTGAGGTGTTGTATTCTCTTCCCTTGTTATTTCCTTTATCATTGTTATTATTGGTGGTAGCAGTAGTGATTTGTGTTATACCTTAGTTACTAAACTGTTCTTATCTCAACCCGTGGGAGTTGCATTCTTTTCAATTCTCCTCTCCGTCCCTCTGGGAGTAGGGGGAGGGAAAGAAGGGGGGGGGTGAGTGAACGAGTTACCTGACTGGGTTTAAACCACGACAATAGTATATATTTATATGGTAATTTTGGTCTGTATTTTGTTCATGAAGGAAGTAGCTGAAGCAAGTAAGCACTGCTAAAAATAGCAAACAGAACAGAGCCCATTTCATGGTTTGGACTTCTGTTGATAAACTCTATTAATATTCCTGGTAAGGCACATTGTTATTCCAAAAATACCTGCTTATTCTAATTTCTAACTTGGAACATGAAATAATTATTAGGCCTTAAAAATATGTAAACAAAAATATATGTAAAATATTAAAAATACATGAAAAAGAGTAGGTAATGTGAGCACCATTTAAAGAAAACCCAACCACAAACAGTGCTTAAGTTAGAAATTTAAGCCTTTATAGCTGTAATCACTTCTTACAAAGAAGCACATTTCAGAATGTGGAAGTTTATCTGGTTAAAAAAAAAAAAAAAGCTATCAAATTTGAACAATGTACAAAAGACTAAAAAAGGCCAATAAGGTACTGCAAAGCTATAAAGGCACTTAATGAGCTTCAGAGGGCAAGTTTAGTCCATCATATATAAAAGATGCATAAACAGCTATAATGTATGAAGAGGAGCATACCGATTTTTTTGTCATATAGATTTAAGATGGAAAGAGGCAGAATTTTTTAAGTGTGCTTCATTCCTATGTGATACTAATGAAATGGGCTGAAAGCAGCTGATAACTTTCAGTGTTAGGCACTGTGATTTGACATATTTCATGAAGGAACTACTTAGGCCGTCTGGACATGTTCTTCAATTTTATATTTACGCCCTCTCCCAAGAAAAAACTGTAAACAGTACATTTTGTTAAGCTTCTGTGTTTTCAATGAACTGTGGGTCATTGCACAATCTTTCTGATATTATTCTCAGGGTACACTTAAAGGGTTTGTAAAAAAAAATCTACAATAAAATAAGCCTTAAACATATTACAAAGAAAGAACTGCAATTTGATCAGATCTTTCCAGGACAAATGACCTCTCTACCAGCTAGCTACCTGGTGATAGAAATAATTGGTTGCTACCACTGAAACCCTTGAAAGCACAAGTGATGTATACAATTATTTCTGCCAGCACCAGGTGAATTGATTTTGCTACAGCAGTTTCAACAAGACGCTTGTTGTCTGCATGAAAATGAAGGGCAAATAGAAATGAAACGACTCTGTGTAATTAAGAGTAATAGCAGAAAAACGAACCAAAAGAGGGAGTATCAACACTACAATTTGAATTAAAAAAAATGAGAGGATTAGAAGGTAAGGTTGCTCAAGGAGTCTCTATCAGCTGTCTAGACATTCACGTGCCTAACATGTGAGTGACCCTTACAAAGCTACAGGTAGAAGAATTATTTTTTAAGAAAGGACCATCTGGATCCTTTAATCACATACCTGGTAACAACACCATGGTTCAATTCTCATCATTTTTGGTAAACATGATGATGGATGCTGCACTTACTCCACCGTAAACCTGTCTTTTAGCAACTGTTCCACCTCTTATCTGAGCTCCTCCTTTTTGTATGAGATGTTTAGCACAGCAAAAACACAACCTCATTAGGAGGCTTAATCTTGATCTCCAATTTCTTTAAATACTCTTCACCTTCAGAGTGTTCTACTAGCACAGTCAAGAAATTAAATCTTTATTAATACAGTTTATACATTTCCCACCATCCAAGCTGAAGCACACCGAACCATCTCTATGGATGGTTGAGAAAACGAACTGGTAAAAAAAGAAACACTCTTCCCTACTCCCAAAAGTTAGTTCAAAGTGTTATCCTGTTCTGATCCCAGGAACAGACAGTATTACTCTGAGTATTTAAATGGATTCTCCTTGCGTCTGCATTGTAAACAGCAGTCCTGTGCCCTGCACACCAGCCTATGAGCTTGGGTGTCCTATTCTACATTCACAAACACAAAAATCCTTAAAAGACTCCAGAGAGCTTCTGAGAGGAACTTTCTAATATTTCAAACAGAAAATATTCCTTTAAAAAACTTTTTCATTTTTTACTTGCTCTGTTTTCAAATAAGTTTCACCACCTTCTATATTACTTTTTGATATTTGTATTCAGGTTTAAAGAATACAGTTTTGGTCAAAAAATGCTATGAAAGTTTTTCTTTCTGTTGTATATTCACCACCATTTGCCCTTGACTGAATGACAGTCTTTAATTTTTATTCCTATCAGCCATGCAGAACCAAGTACATTATAAAAATGAGCTCAACTGTAATCTGTTTCTATGTATCATCAATAAAAGAGCAAAGTTCCACTTGCACAGAAAATTATATTGTCATTAAATGTTCATACACTTATCATAGAATCATACAATAGTTAGGGTTGGAAAGGACCTTAAGGTCATCTAGTTCCAACTCCCCTGCCATGGGCAGGGACACATCACACTAAACCATCTCACCCAAGACTTTGTCCAACCTGGCCTTGAACACTGGCATGGATGGAGCATTCACAACCTCCCTGGGCAACCCATTCCAGTGCCTCACCACCCTAACAAGAAATAATTTCTTCCTTATATCCAATCTAAACTTCCCTATTTAAGCTTTAACCCGTTACCCCTTGTCCTGTCACTACAGTCCCTAATGAAGAGTCCCTCCCCAGCATCCCTATAGGCCCCCTTCAGATACTGGAAGGCTGCTATGAGGTCTCCATGCAGCCTTCACTTCTCCAGGCTCAACAGTCCCAAATTTCTCAACCTATCTTCATACGGGAGGTGCTCCAGTCCCCTGATCATCCTCGTGGCCCTCCTCTGGATTTGTTCCAACAGTTCCATGTCCTTTTTATGTTGAGGACACCAGAACTGCACACAATACTCCAAGTGAGGTCTCACAAGAGCAGAGTAGAGGAGCAGGATCACCCCCTTTGACCTGCTGGTCACACTCCTTTTGATGCAGCCCAGGATACGGTTGGCTTTCTGGGCTGCCAGCGCACACTGAAGCCTGCTCATGTTAAGTTTCTCATCAGCCAACACCACCAACTCCTTCTCTGCAGGGCTGCTCTAAATCTCTGCCCAGCCTGCAGCTGTGCCTGGGATTGCTCCCACCCAGGTGTAGGACCTTGCACTTGGCATGGTTAAACTTCATGAGGTTGGCATCAGCCCACCTCACAAGCATGTCAAGGTCCCTCTGGATGGCATTCCTTCCCTCCAGCGTATCAGCCGAACCACACAGCTTGGTGTCATCGGCAAACTTGCTGAGGGCGCACTCAATCCCACTGTCCATGTCAGCAACAAAGATGTTGAACTAGACCGGTCCCAACACCAATCCCTGAAGGACACCACTCGTTACTGGTCTCCAGCCAGACACTGAGCCATTGACCACAACTCTTTGTGTGCGGCCATCCAGCCAGTTCTTTATCCACCCAGTGGTCCATCCATCAAATTGATGTCTCTCCAATTTAGAGACAAGGATGTTGTGTGGGACAGTGTCGAATGCTTTGCACAAGTCCAGGTCGATGACATCAACTGCTCTACCCCTGTCCATCACTTCTGTAGCCCCATCATAGAAGGCCACCAAATTGGTCAGGCAGGATTTCCCCTTAGTGAAGCCATGCTGGCTGTCACCAAGCACCTTGTTGATTTTCATGTGCCTTAGCATGCCTTCCAGGAGAATCTGCTCCAAGATTTTGCCAGGCACAGAGGTGAGACTGACTGGTCTGCAGTTCCCCAGGTCATCCATTTTCCCCTTCTTGAAAATGGGGGTTATATTTCCCTTTTTCCAGTCATTGGGAACTTCACCTGACTGCCATGATTTCTCAAATATGATGGCCAGCAGCTTCACAACTTCATTTGCCAGCTCCTTCAGGACCCACGGATGGACTTCATCAGGTCCCATGGACTTGTGTATGTTCAGGTTCTTGAGATGGTCTCAAATCACATCCTCTCCTACAGTGGGCCCAAGGTCTTCATTCTCACAGTCCCTGCATCTGCCTTCCAAGACTTGGGTGGTTTGGTCAGAGCCATTGCCAGTGAAGACCGAGGCAAAGAAGTCATTCTGAACCTCAGGCTTCTCCAAATCCTGTGTAACCAGTTCTCCCGAGAGCTTCTGCAGGGGACCTACGTTGTCCCTAGTCTGTTTTTTATTTGCAATGTACCTATAGAATCCCTTCCTGTTATCCTTAACATCCCTAGCCAAGTTTAATTCTAACTGGGCCTTAGCTTTCCTAACCTGGTCCCTAGCTTCTCGGACAACATCCCTGTACTCTTCCCAGGCCTCCTGT
This sequence comes from Pezoporus occidentalis, assembly GCF_034315485.1. Lineage (NCBI taxonomy): Eukaryota > Metazoa > Chordata > Aves > Psittaciformes > Psittacidae > Pezoporus > Pezoporus occidentalis. The sequence goes on along the minus strand of NW_026913964.1, from coordinate 4,678,176 downwards.
CCTTGCTTCCACTTGTTATAAGCCTCTTTTTTCCCCTCAAACTTTCCTCAGCAGCTCTTTATCCATCCAAGGAGGTCTCCTGGCCCTCCTGCTGCACTTCCTTCTAGTTGGGATGCAACACTCCTGAGCTTGTAGCAGGTGATCCTTGAATATTAACCAAGAGTTTTGGGCCCCCCTGCCCTCTAATGCTATATCCCATGGAACCTTACTAAGCAGGTTCCTGAAGAGACCAAAGTCTGCTCTGTTGAAGTCCAGGGCAGTGAGCTTGCTGCACGCTCTTCTCACTGTCCTGAGGATCTCAAATTCGAGCATCTCATGATCGCTGCATCCCAGGCTCCCCTGGAGCGTCACATTTCCAACGAGCCCTTCCCTGTTGGTGAGCACAAGGTCAAGCATGGCACCTCTCCTTGTCAGCTCCTCTATTACTTGCAGAAGGAAGTTGTCTTCCACACAATCGAGGAACCTCCTGGATTGCTTGTGCCGGGCCGTACTGTCCTTCAAACAGATGTCAGGGTGGTTGAAGTCACCCATGAGAACAAGGGCCTGTGAGCATGAGGCTTTTCCTGTCTATAGAGTGCTTCATCCGCAGAGTGCTCCTTGATCAGGCGGTCTGTAACAGATCCCCACAGTAATGTCTCCCATAGCTATATTCGCTTTAACCCTGACCCACAAACTCTCTGTTAACTGCTCACCTGTTCCCAGACAGAGTTCCATACTCTCCAGCCTATCCCTAACATAAAGGGCAACCCACCCTCCCTGCCTGCCAGGCCTGTCTTTTCTAAAGAGCCTGTAACCTTCCATTCCAACACTCCAGTCATAGGAGCCATCCCACCATGTTTCTGTGATGCCTATTATTATGCCTGTAGATGTGCACACACCTCTAATTCCTCTTGTTTGTTCCCCATGCTACGGGTGTTTGCATAGAGGCATCTGAGCCGAGCTCCAAATGAAGCCGGCTCATCGGCTGGAGCGGCTGGGATATCTCTACATTGCTCCGAGCATTTATTATAGGTTCTGGCAACTGACTGGGTGTGTTGGAATGAAATGATGCCCCCCTCCCCCAACACATCTAGTTTAAAGCCTCCTTGACCAGTCTGGCAAGCCTCCTACCAAAACTGCTCTTTCCCTTCTTTATCAGACCAGCTCCACCAGCCCCCACTAGACCTGGCCTACAAACTTGGGTCCCGTGTTCAAGACACCCAAACCCCTGACTATGACACCATCCTTTTAACCAGTTATTAACCTGGCTGATCATCCTAGCTTTTTTTAGGTCCTCCCCTGTATCCTGGAGAACTGACGAAAAGACTATCTGAGCTCCAGAGCACCTAACCACCTCCCCCAGGTCTCTGTAGTCCTTCTTTATGTTCCCTAGGCTACTACTATCTGTATCCCTAGCACCCAAATGGATCTCTAGAAGTGGGTAATAGTCAGTGGGACTTACTAGAGCAGGCAGCCTTTCTGCCACATCCCTGATCCGTGCCCCTGGTAGGCAACACACCTCCCTTGAGACAGGGTCTGTCCGACAGACAAGTGCTTCTGTTCCTTTCGAAGTAGAGTCCCCTACTACTACGACCCGCTGCTTTTTCCTGGCAGCACCAGTAGAGATCTTCTCTACCAGTGCACCAGCCGGCTGTTTCTGGCTTGAGCGCGTTTCCTCATCAGCCCCCTGCAGGACAGCAAAGCGGTTCTGCGAGGGGACAACGGATTTAGGAGGAAGCCGCGTGAATTGTCCTTTTCCTCCCTTTTTTTTTTGTCACAGTATCACAGTATGCTAGAGATTGGAAGGGACCTCAAAAGATCACCTAGTCCAATCCCCCTGCCGGAGCAGGAACACCTAGATAATGTTACACAGGAATGTGTCCAGGCGGGTTTTGAATGTCTCCAGGGAAGGAGACTCCACAACCTCCCTGGGCAGCCTGTTCCAGTGTTCCGTCACCCTCACTGAGAAGAAGTTCCTTCTCAAGTTTAAGTGGAACCTCTTGTGTTCCAGTTTGTACCCATTACCCCTTGTCCTATCATTGTTTGCCACTGAGTAGAGCCTGGCTCCATCCTCGTGACACTCCCCCTTTATATATTTATAGACACTAACAAGGTCACCCCTCAGTCTCCTCTTCTCTAAACTACAGAGACCCAGCTCCCTCAGTCTTTCCTCATAAGGGAGATGCTCCACTCCCTTAATCATCTTCGTTGCCCTGCGCTGGACTCTCTCCAGCAGGTCCCTGTCCTTCTTGAGCTGAGGGGCCCAGAACTGGACACAATATTCCAGATGCGGTCTCACCAGGGCAGAGTAGAGGGGAAGGAGAACCTCTCTCGACCTACTAACCACCCCCCTTCTAATACACCCCAGGATGCCATTGGCCTTCTTGGCCACAAGGGCACAGTGTTGGCTCATGGTCATCCTGTCGTCCACTAGGACCCCCAGGTCCCTCTCCCCTACACTGCTCTCTAACAGGTCGTTCCCCAACCTATACTGGAACCTGGGGTTGTTCCTGCCCAGATGCAGGACTCTACACTTTCCCTTGTTATATTTCATCAAGTTATTCCCTGCCCAACTCTCCAGCCTGTCCAGGTCTCGCTGGATGGCAGCACAGCCTTCTGGCGTGTCAGCCACTCCTCCGAGCTTAGTGTCGTCAGCAAACTTGCTGATAGTACACTCAATTCCCTCATCTAAATCATTGATGAATATATTAAATAATACCGGTCCCAGTACTGACCCCTGAGGCACTCCACTAGTTACAGGCCTCCAACTAGACTCCGCCCCATAGACTACAACTCTCTGGCTTCTCTCCTTCAGCCAGTTCGCAGTCCACCTCACTACCTGATCATCCAGACAACACTTCCTCAATTTAGCTGTGAGGATGCTGTGGGAGACTATGTCACTAATTTCCAGCGTCCCAGGTTAACGGCCTCCCTCTTTCCTTCATGAGCTAGAGGTGAAGCTCGAGGCCCCTGCACAGTTCGGGCCGGGAGCAAGCATTCCTGCTTCCTCTCAGCTTCCCTGACATCTCGCAGCCTATTAGCAGCATCCCGCAGCTCAGCCCCTGCTGCAGGAGCACCTCCACCAGGGAGCACCGAGTGCAGCCCTGATCATTGTGCACCCTCCCCTCACGGGACCAGTGCAGGCACTCTCTACACTCCGAGCTCTGCACTGCAGCCTCCCCTCTCACCGGCTCTGCCTGGGTGCCTGCGCTGGCCACCGCCGGGGCAGCCAGAGCAGAGCTCCCGGACCGGGCCCTGCTCACACGCCGAGCGCTCACCATCCCGCTCGCCTGCCCGCGCGAACTGCCTCGACGCCCCCAATCGCCCGCGCTCCCTGGGGCAGGTTTTTACCCAATCAGGGCTGGTGCCGCTGCTCCTGGCTCCGCCCCCTGTTAGTCCCTGCTCGCGCCCGCTGAGCTGCCGGCTCCTGGGCAGGGCCTGTCGAGGATTTGAGGCTCCCGGGGGCTGGTCTTCCCCCCGCTCCGGTGTTGAAGGCGTCCTCTCTCGAGCTACTCACCTCCGCAGTTGAAACAAACTCTTCCACAAGGGTCACTGCCTGAATAATCTGAAGGAATAACCTTGTAATTTTAAAGGTCGACAGGTTTTCATGAAGAATCAGTATTTATTCTGACAGAGGATTTAAATTCTTCATGGATTTTGAAACAAGAAGAATTAAAAAACCTAAACATCTGTTTGTGACCTCAAGAAGCTTCCACTAGCTTAACCTGAAAGCAGACTGAAACCATACTATTCCTACAGGCAATTTCATGACTGAAAAGCTCTCTCAACGTTGTATTATTTTATAGTTTATGGTTTGAATCACCAGATTTTACACATGGTATCAAGTTCAAAATAGTCATTAAGGCGCTGTCTTTACAAGACATAGAAGTGATGAAAGCAATAATTTTGAAAATCTGGGTATTTTTTCACAATTGCTTGCTTTTTGGCACTTAAAGTGTAACGATGTGTTTTGTATTTAGTTTGTCCATTGGCAGACTATCACACAGAACGAAGCCTACACTGATAGTGGGGGAAAGGTGAATTACTGTATGGCTAGATTACACCATTTAAGGAAGAGCCTTAAATAGGGGCCCATTTTTTTATATAGTGCCTGAAGAAAAAACTGATAAACTTGATCTCTTGAATGTTACAGCAATCTTAACCAGCTGGAAAGAAATGTGGGATCACTGCTTTTTCTTCTCTCATGTAGGTAACAGGCTAATGGAGAAGACTGTGCTCTCTTAACAGCTGTGACTAGTTATGACATACAGACATAGAGGAGTAATGAAGTTGTCTGTCATCCTCATTGGCTCTCTTATAATCATTTGTCCATATATGCTAGCACTACTGCCAATGTTACGATCACCTAGAAAAAATGTCTATAGTACATCACAAAAGCATTTGTCTACAATTTTCTGTGAAGATATTTTTTGCAAATCTTAGTATTTTGGTCAAATCTTCCATGACAGAAATCCTTAAAATTTCTTCAGACTTTTTCATGTCTTTACATTACCTTGGGGTCTTTCTTCTTTATGCTTTCAATCATCTATAGCTTCAAGTGTCTTACTACATAAAACACTGCAGGAGATCTTCCCTGGGAATCTGCTGATTCACTCTTTTAAGTTTGTGCAGTAGTTGCCAATTCACTTTTGGATATGCCAAATAACAACTCTCTCAGTAACTCCTGGATATGGTAGGGAAGTTGGCATGGGAAACAGCTCCTGAGATGCAGTGTCTATGCACTGTTCTGGAGAGTAGAGCATGCACAGAAGTTGGCTATTTTCCTAATAAAATAGGAAAATATGAAACAAAAAAATCATAGGAATACAAGTTCACTATATACTATCAATAGCAGCAGGATTAAGGTCACACATGATGTCCTAAAAACGAAAGTGAAATCCCTTTAAACCTTGGCACCGCTATCACTATTAGCCTGTAAAAATAGGGTACTTTTATCAAACTGTGAAACAAATTTTGTCCTCTTTGAGCTACTGATCACACAACCTGTATGCAATTAAAGGTCCATTAACACCCAAGTAAAGATGCTTAAATGGATCTTAGTGATTTAATATACTTTTCCCTAAATTGGAAAAGAATATATAAATTGCCTAATTACTTTCGAAACCTTGATGTGGTTACTTAAAAGGGCTGCTTTCATAAATATGTATGAAGAATTACATAAAAATGCTTAATGAAGGTGCTTGTTAAGATTACTTACTGGATGTTCTTCAATAAGCTCATAGCCAGACTATTTGATACCTGTTATTTATTACTAAATATATCCTTACAATTACTTTTGAAAGACAAGCTTCTCACTTTATAAATAAAAAAATGAAATAGAAATCATAAATGATGTGCACAAAGCCTGACAGTTGCATCAAAATCCAAGGCAATTAACCGTAGAGTTCTAAATTCTCTTCAGAAATACAAATCTTAACCTCAAGCCAACCTTTCTCTTTGAGACACCCCATTTACACACAGCCATTATCATCCCCACTTCATCAAAATGATAAAGAGCACCAACAAGTATTTTCTGCTTAAAACAGTGAGGTATCTATACATGAAATTTCTTCTTTACATGTAAAGAAAGGACACATCTTTGATGAAGCAATTGATAAAATTGTTTCAAACTGTTCTAAACACCTTCCAGGCCATCTTAAATGACTAGTAGTTGAAACAGACTTCAGCAAAACATGTCTCCTCTCCCTTCTACACTACCTGTCATAAACTAAGGAGACTCATTCAGAACATGACTAATTCAGCTCTTGGGCTATACATCCTTAAGATGCAGTGAGCTGATGGTATTACTCACATTCACTGCCAGAAACAAATAATAGTTCCTGCTTCTGACTGCATGCCTCTGGTGCTTACTTTCTGCTGGCACTGATACTTCTTTGATCCTTCTGTAAGCTCTCTCAAACTCTTCTGCAAGCTCTCAGAAATCTAGCAGAAAGATGGCCAGATTTCTTGTAAAGTCAACAAATGGCAAAGCCTGAGAATTACCAGAACTTGTAGGCAGAAGGTAGCAGGATTACATAGTCCAACCTGAGCATATATGGACAAAGCAAGTCTTCCTCCTTTTGGCAATGAGAAAATCAGCTTGTCTATAGTCCAAGCAGATTCTGTACATCTTTGTGTTCTGAGGTAACAGCTTCTTTGACTTACCATCTGCCTTATCTGAAGTTTGGATTGTTCAGGTAACAGGTATCTGTGGGTGGGGCAGGATTTTCTGTTGAGGAAGGGAAGGGAGGAAAGCATCAGGATAGGACACTGAACCCTATCCTGATGCACCAAGAAATTGCCTGGACCTCAATACATCAGTTCTGAGAGAAGTGTTGACTATTCTATATGCTCCTTCAAAAGTTTTATTAGATCCTCACAATTCCTGTCATTTTTTTTTTACTCTGAACTCTTAACAAAGGCTTTCATCTTTTCATGGCTTGAATTCTCCATTCTTTCTCAAAGACAGAACAAGACTGTGAACAGATACAATGAACAAAGGCACAAATACTGCTGTTCTTACCTTTGTAACAGGGAAAAATGCATCAGTATGATTAATTACTGAACAAACTGTGATTAAAACAAGTTAATGCGATTTGTCATTCCGGGTACTGTTAAACAAAAGCAACTCATAGCTTGTACTTGCTAGGACAGCACAGTAACAAAGCTAGTTGCTCCATCTGCAAAGACCTGCTCCCAGTTTTTCCTATGAATTTTTCAGTAAAATGCTGCTGGAAGACAATGGGTTTGTTTTGTTTTGTTTTCCCAAAGGCAACATGGCACTCATTTCAGTAAGTCCTTCTCGTAACAATATCCAAGACTCTCTTGTCTCTACTGGATATATTTTACTTAATATACAAAACAACAAGACCATTCAAGAAGCTTCTTTGGTAAAGACTGAAATATTTCATTGTCCAGAGAAACACTGATTCTCGAACATCTTAAAAGTTGACTCAATCCTATGAATGAGTACTTCATTTTTCACAGCATACTTCTAAGTATGTATTATAAGACAATTTACAGCCCTCCTAAGTGTTTGGCAGAACAAATAAATGCCCTAGAATCATTTTTTCTTCAGGTGTTATTTTCAGGCGAATGTTAAATACTGGTTTTGGAGTCAGATATTCATTACCCATACTGCATGGATACTATTACCTAAGAAGTTAGTAATTTTAAAATTGGAAAAGAACATCTATGCTAATGGGGTTTGGCAGATATTGCTGTTAAGTTTAAATTGTAAACGTTCATCTAGTGGAAAACAATAATTTTTTTTCACCTTTTCTGTGAAGGTACTGGGTAGATTGAAAAGATATTCCAGTACAGACACAGAGGCATGCTCAAACAATGAAGTTTTGCCAGTTACTCAGCATATCTAGACAGCTATATATCTGTGCTGAAGTAGCTAGCAGGTGAGCTCGCCAAACCACTCTCTATTGTTTATCAACAGTTGTGGTCTAGTGGGCAGGTCCCTGAGGACTGGACATTGGCTGGCATGTTGAAGCCTCTCTACAGAAAGGGCAGAAAGGAAGACCCTAGAAACTACAGGCCTGTCAGCCTGATCTCAGTGTCAGGGAAGGTCATGGAGCAGATGATCCTAAGTAAGATCATAAAGCAGGTGCAGGAAAACTAGGATATCAGGCACAGTCATGAACAGCAGGTCCTGCTTGACCAACCTGATCTCCTTTTATGACAAGGTGACATGCCTGGTTGATGAGGGAAAGGCTGTAGACATTGTCTATTTGGACTTCTAGTAAAGCAGTGTCTCCCACAGCATCCTCCTGGAGAAACTGGCTGCTCATGGCCTTGATAGGTGGATTCTTTGCTGGGCTGGAAACTGGCTGGATGGCAGAGCCCAAAGGGTAGTGGTGAATGGTGTCACATCTAGTTGGCAACCAGTCACTAGTGGTGTCCCTCAAGACCTGGTGAGGCCCAGGGTTGTTTAACATCTTCATTGATGATCTGGATGAGAGGATCAAGCGCACCCTCAGTAAATCTGCAGATGACAGCAGGTTGGGTGGGGTGTTGATCTACTGAAGGATAAGAAGGCTCTGCAGAGGGATCTGGACTGGCTGGATTCATAGGCTGTGGCCAATGGTATGATGTTCAATAAGGCAAAGCGCCGGGTCACGCACCTGGGCTACAACCACCCCATGCAATGCTACAGGCTTGGGGAAGAGTGGCTGAAAAGCTAGTACCTGAAAGGAAGTTGTGGTGAGGAGAGGGTCAGTCTCTTCTCCCAAGTAACAGGTGACAGGACAAGAAGTAACATCCTCAAGCTGTGCCAGAGGAGGTTTAGATTAGATATTAAAAAAAATTTCTCCACCAAAATGGTGAACAGGCTTCCCAGGGAAGTGGTGGAATCACTGTCCCCGGAAAACGTGTAGACAAGGCCCCCAGTGACATGGTGAACTTGGTAGTCCTGGGATAAATGGACTTGATGATCTTAAAGGTCTTTTCCAACCTAGTTGATTCTATGATTTTGGAACATAATTTAAAAGATTAGTGGGACTTACCTTCCTAGTGTACTTCTAGATTTGATTTTTTAAATTTTGTATTTAGCCTCAGATCATGCTACTGATAAAGTGAACAGTGTATGACATATCATACCACTGATAAGCCCATAGAAAACTGTAAGAACCAAAAGTTTTGCAGAAGTCATAATACATGTGATTTAGCAAGGGAAGATCCAAGATAAATGTTCACCATGTCATAAAGATACCCTAGATTCATAGCTAACCTGACAGAGATTAACACTTTCTGATGCAGGATACTTTGTTTTACCCTCCACCAAAGCACCAAAGCGCTTTTAGTAGAAAGTAGATCAGAATTAAACTGGGTAATAAGAAGTGGAAAGTCTCTAAACTAAAGTGTACAGGCAGCAAACACTGTAAAATAAAATTATATTATATGTCAACATATGAAAACCTGACACAGCAAATTACTTAGTAAACCCATGGCTCAATTTTGGAAGGATTTGTTAATTTCAGAACTCAACAGCAAGTATAAGACATTGAAAGCAATCTTAAGACTAAACTGAGAGGAGATTTAGATTAGGTATTAGGAAAACGTGGTGAGATAGTGGAACAGGATGCCCCATTCCTAGAAGTGCTCAAGGCTAGGCTGGAAGGGGCTTTGAGCAACCTGGTCTGGTGGAAAGCATCCCTTCTGATGGCAGTGGTGCTGGAACTAGATAATCTTTAAGGTCTCTTCCAACCCAAACCATTCTGTGAGTCTATGATTCACTTCTATTGTCTTCAAAAAAAATGTATACATTGTCTTATGATTAAGACATTTATTACTGTTTAGCACATCATATAATTTATAATAATTCTCTACAGAACAATATAGTTAATTCAGTGTCATCAATAACTTTATACAGATACAGTATTGAAGCCATGTCCTCTTGCTGTCAAGTACAAAACAGCTTATATAGACAACAAAAAGCTACACACCACAGTTGTAGCATACCATACTGTGTGCCTGATTAAAGTTTACAGTAGTGGCGTTTTGATCTTTCAACACAAATAAACACAATACCACATAACAAACAGTTGTGCAAACTCAGGCTCAGGATGAAGACTTTAACTACCTCCTTTTTCCAGAACTACTTTTCCCTGCTTTACTGCTGCTACTACCAGACTTGCTAGAAGATTTTGAAGAGAAAAGTCTTGTCATGAATTCAGAGACATCTGGCAGCTCATGGTTGGAATTCAGCATGTTCATTGACTGCTCCATTTCCTGCATGCAAAGATTAGATTAGCTTGTAACAATTCTGTTTGTTTCTAAGGCATCAATTATAAGATCATATCAGGAAGATGTCAAATTTTCACAAATATCGTTTTACTATCTGTTGTTCTCTAGGGTACATATTGCTACATATTTTTATGCAACCACAACCAAATGTCCAGCTACATACACAAACACAAACCCCCAAACTAAAAGCACTGGTGTATGGAAAAAGGTAACCATGTCTTAAGCAGTCTTACAGGGCAACCACCCAATTAAAAAAAATTGAAAGGAAAAAAATTACATTATTTATTTTTAGCATTACTTTCCTCTGTCTTAAAATTTTAGCTTTTGTTAAGATTTTCACATCTGTGTTCTCATAATTTTCACATATTTTTGTGTATTCAAGTTAGCATTGTTTATACTAAATTTAACATTTAAATTTTTTAATCTGTTTGAAGGGATTAGATACTTTTATTGCCTTACTTTGTAACATCAAGCTGTTAGTGTTAGGTTTTCTTTTATTTCATGAAAGGAAGGATTTTAATGACACCATATACCCAGCTAAGCCTAATGTAACTTCAGAGTTTAACATAGTGGCTCTGTGAGACAAATTAGTACAGTTAAAACAAACCAATGAACCATGAAGTACTTTTAATGCGTACAACAGCTGAACTGCACATCCACAATGTGATAATGCTTACAGTAATTGCCAATTTCATGTGGGATTGTCATCGTGCTCTTCTAGTTACCATTCAGAATGATACAGCTTGAAGTGTTTTGAAGGTACAAATGAAGCAAGAGCTGTAGCCTTTGTTACTATTGCATCTAATACTACATCTGTACTTCATGCCTCTACAACAGGCACAGTTACTAAATTGTTAACTTTCTATACATAAAATACTGTGCTGATCCCATAAGGAAAAAACAAGCTAACTTGAAAAATGTAATACATGCTCCATGCCCTCCACAGCAAACTGAAGTTGGATATACACTTAAGAATTTAATACCTGGTCATCTAGAGAATGCCACTACAACTAAGTTCTTAAAAAACTACCTTCTCCTACTCTTTAAAGATAATTTAAATTACAAGCAAGATTCTTTCAACTTAAAATTTCTCCTTAACAAGTCATATCAATCAGCTAAGAAGAACTAAATCATCAGAAATTTTGATGGTTTACCATTAGAACAACCTGTCTGTAAGCAGTGTCAAATCAGTTAGAAAAGTAAGGAATAAGTGATTTTTTTAAAAATTAAACTTTCAAAGTTCAGTCTGAAGACCATGCCATGGATATCTAACAGATCTTTGTATCCATTTTTTAATCAAAGCCAAAAGAGCATTTCAAAGCTCTGATACGCTTTTTATGGATATTACTTTAAATTAAAAAAATAAAATACTCAGACACCTATAAAGTACTACTGAAGACAGTGGTCATTTAGAGGAAAAGGAGCTTAAATTAACCAAACCCTCAAAAAGCAGCCACCCATGACAGCCAAGGAATACTTCCAAAAATAAGAAAAGATTTAGCAAACACCTTGAATCTCCATTTTGTCCTAGCCTTCTGCTATTCGGCATTTTGCATGATAAAAGGACAATAAATAAGACAATTTAATGACTACATTAAGACTCCATATCTGGCTTTAACAGTCTTGTAAGCTATATGCAGTTTAGGTTGATGGATATGAGAACCCCATATCATACTCTTCCCCACACACAACACTTATGAAACGATGTCTAAAAATGAAGTGCGAGATTTCAACATAGAAATACACTGGAAATTTACAGAAAAAATAGTCTTTGAGGAAGTACTAGTCTTTGTACTTATTGCTCTAAAGAAAGTCTGGAAAACATCATTCATACTGTGATGCTTTCAAAGCTATGCCAAACAATTCTGTGTTGTACTGTTTAACAGCCCATTCATGAGTCAAAAATGTTAGAATTCACTGTTAGAACAGCAACACTGTATTAATTGAATAAATTATGCCTATTAAGACTTCCTTAGAAGTCCAGGGTTTTTTCTTATTACCTTTCTGTACCTTAAAACCTCATTATCTTTGCTCTCTATATCTGTATCAATTGAACACACTTACCCGTCTCATATCAGGATCACTGGTGTTGACAACTTTAGGCAACAGCACAAATATCAGTAACGGAAGAACCATCATCATCACCTACACAGAAAACAGCAAATCTTTCTTCAGCTTATTTATTGCTCCAGACATTTTCAGACATACTGACATAAAGCTTTTAGCTAAACAGCCAAATTCTAGCACTACTGCATTCTGAGTCAGTAACCCCGTAACAGTAATCCATTTGTCAGGGAAGAAACTTGATAAGGAAGTATTATGTTTTAAATAACATATTTCAAAGTCAGATCATTAAAGTAAATGCCTGCTATCTCTTTCAACTGTTGTAATTAGAATCCTGCAACATGTTGATCTCCACACTATTAGAACAGCGTCATGTTGTCAAAGGAACCAGACTATGGGCTATATTCAAGGACATACAGTAATAGAATAGGTATACAGGGGAGGAGAGATCATAGAAAAACTTTCTATTTGTAAATAAGTAAAAACCAAGGGAGTAAAAAATTTCTTTCAGAAAAGTAAAGTGTGCACATATTTTCTTAATTATTTTATTTTCGGTATTCTGAAGAATAGCTGTATTTGCATCTTCAGCATACTTTTAACCTTTTTGTGTTGCCTGTACATACCATAGGGTTCATGAGGAAATCTGTCCATCCCCAAGATTCTCTCTTTATGAAGTATGAAGGAGGTCCAGAAGATTTCATCTGGAGGGGGTATGGCAGCCTGACAACTTCAGAGGGTTTGATGTAATTCACATATCTTGCTCTAATGAGCAAAATGTAAATAATTATAAATACAACCTTTAACAAAAAAAAATATTCTTTTTATAATATTCCAAACAAAGTTTCAGCCATAGCCTACAAACAAAACTATCTGCTAGGCAGTGTCAGCCAGGCTTCACTTTTCAGAAGCTAAATTCTCTTAGCAGTGTACTGATATTTTACCTTTTTTCCAAGCTAGCTATTAAGTAGGCTGAAACTTGATATGGAAAACAGACCTGTGTATCAGAAACATCAGAACTATTTGTTCAGATGCGACTTCCGCAGAACATCTTATCCACCTTGGTAACAAGCAAGTAAAGGTACAGTATTAAATTACAGCTTTGAACAGTGTAGTGTAGCTCAAACAGAGTTTGCACAGGACAACAATTATTTATATATGAAGTTAATACTACCTTTTCCCTAAGCGACTTACTTTGCATTTATCAATACTGTATCTCAGTCTTTATTACTTTATAAGGTCTTTCCATAGTCCTTCAATAGTTCTCTTCACTTCGGCCCAGTAATTAACACAGTTACTTGGTACTATCATCTAACTTTGTCACTCTTTATCCACTTTTCACTATTTTTATTTACCTGCCTCATGCAATTCTTGGGATGACTTCTTCCCATTACAATTTCCTTTGAAATCTGCACCAAATATCAATCCACAGGATGTCTTTACCTCCTACCTTATGACTATTATTCTCTTCAAAACTTGAGATTTTCAAGTATCCATACATATCCATTACTCACATGGTGTTTCTTCTAAGAATTCCAGTTTGTTTTTTTTTTATTTTTAAGGCAGAACTTTCCTTAGAAAAGCCCTATGTACCACATTTTTTCATGCATCTCCCAACAGTATTCCTCATTATACTTTCTACCTGTTCGTCTGGTAGAGATGTCAAGCCAACTAGTACTTTACTCTGCAGATATATCCTACTAATTTGCTTAACATCAAATTTGTTTACCTCTAGTTCTCAGATACCAAAACAGTGCTAAGATATACACACTATTGTGTATCTCATTCACCGAGTTCCTTCCATATTTGTTACCTACCAATTGTTGCAACCGAGATACTGCCTTACAAAGTACAAAAACAAAGATTCCATAACATTTTGGGAAAAAAAAAAATCTAAGCAGAAATTGTGCTATTATTATTATTGCACTATTTGCACTGATTCAATTTGAGATTTCAATTTTTAACCTCCCCTAAAAACACTGCTGCAGTGTTTATATTGATGTTTGTACTCCTAAAATGTAATGTATCTTTTATAAGATACTGTAAAAGACAAACCTGAAGTTACAACACTACATGGGTTCCTGTAAAAGAAAAATGAACTACAAACATGTTCATTTAAACACAATCACCTTATTAGATAGCTATTTTTCTGTCTTACTTACTGAATAGTGTGCAGTTACAGATGCACATTTATAGTTGCTAGGGATAAAGTATCCATTTGTAGCATTAAAAAAAAAAAGGCTAACAAAGAAAGGTACAGAAATACTGCAGGCTGGCAACTACTAGCACTTGCCAGTAGCTGTAAGGAGTATCTTATGGAGGTGTAACAGAAATATTTCAGAATTTAGAATTAGAATGAATTAAAATGTCATTATGCCAAGTGTTGACAGAACATTTACTAAAAAAAAAAAAAAAAAAGGAAAAAGGGAAGAAAAGAAGCTGTGTAAGAAAATAAAAGTAAACAAACACAACTGTTTTAAACCATTCCCTCTTACTTAAGGTCATAAATATGAAAGGAAAAAAGAAATCAAACTTCAGATTTTAAGAAATGTGAACCTAGAAGCATTGTTAAAAGCTGAAATATATGGTCTGAAATGAAACATCAGATCTGCACTACTGTTTACATACTACACTGTCAAGTATACTTAATAGATTAATTCAGAATCAAATCAGGAAAGGCTCACCTCATTTTGCCTTTTGAAGTTATGTCAACTCGCACAGGCTCAAATTTATGAGCTGGAGATATAACTTCCACTACGTAAGATCCTGAAGGCACATCATGAACCACAAAACTTCCATCTGTCCTGAAAAAAATTCAGAATGTTCCACTACATTTCAATACACTTCACCACACTAGAAGATGCTTTTTTTTTTTCAAGAAGGAAGTGTAGTAGTATTATTTCATGTTATAAATCTTCACATAACAACTACCAAAAGGAAAACTTAAATCATGCAGCACTTGTAATGTCAACCCCCTTAGAGTCATGAATGTGTGCCACAACAGTAGCTGAAATTACCAGTTATGTTAAGGATTTTCTCATGCTCTCAAGCTATTGTCCTGCTGGAGGAGTAATTTAATAACCTAAGTAATATTTGAAATGGTTGGATTTCAGGTACTCAGATGATGGCAGAATCCAGTATTCCTTCCTCCTTCCAGAATACATATAATGAAGTTTACTTTGCTTCAGTACTTCTGCTGGAAGCATAAAAAATATCCCCAAACCGACCTAAAAACTGACATCCTCCACAGTGTGGGTAGGTATTAAAGATGACTTGCAATGCACAGAAATTGTGGTTTGTGCCTTTATTGCAAATTAGAGGATTTTACTTTTAATTGCTCCCTTCAAGACTAGCCCACGCTAGAAAGCTCTATCACAACAATAAGGAAACTAAGAGCTCTGAAGATATATACAGAAGGGAATTTTAGACAGACTGCTTTTATGTTAAAATGTGAAGCTTTAATACTCAAGTGAAAATATTAGCAAAAAGATACTTTAAAGCTTCAGCACCAGTTGCCATAAAGTACAGAAGCATGTAGTTTTCCTCCTACATGCTTCACGAAGTTCTGAGGAAGAAAAAACTGTGTTCCCTTCCCTTTTAAAAGGTTAAGATAACTCTCTTAAAAGACCCAAATTTTAAACAAAAAAGCTGTTCAAAGGCGGGGGGGGGGGGGCAGTTAGACCTGATACATTAGAAACTTGCATCAGGAAAACAAATAATGAACACTCTTAACCACTGAACTCTCAAAAAGAATTTTATCCTCATGTCCTTCACACAACTTCTCTCTCATAAAGACCTTCCCACCACAAAATCAGAAGCATATGAACAGTACTGTCTAGGTGGGTTTCAGTAATGATGTGAACACCTAAGAATGCTTACACTATTTTATATTGCACCTGCTGTAAGGATATTTCCCTATGAACTCCTGTTTTTTCATTCTTTACAGTATTATTTTGACAAAATCCAGTTGGTTTGGTTTGTTGTTTTTTTTTTTAATTTATTTCTATGACTAAGGAAATTCTCACTTCATATACGCGTCTTCAATACTGCCTTTTAGAAGAAAAAAGTTTCACTTTTATTAATGGGGAAACTAACCAGATTTATAAAAATGCTTGTACTGGAGAACGACTTTTGAAATAATCAAACGGTGTTGCTATGTCAAATGATAATTTTTCTCTTGGTAACTGGAATGACATCTATGTAACATATACTCAAAACCTGCCTGATAGTGACAAAAGATGGTGACAAATACATCTTCTGATATTATCAAATACATTTAAATCTATCACTGAAAGTGAAGCATCTTTCTACTGAGCCTGAAATACCACTGTTATTTAAGATAACTGTTCTTTCTTCTAACAGTTCTTACTAAAAGTGTACTATGCTCAATACATGGGACAAAAAAATGCTACTGAACATTAAAGCATTCTTGCTAAAATGTGCCATATTTATGGTAGCACAACATCTACAGGTATGATTATCAAACTCAGTAACATATAACATTAATTGCTTGGCTTTGAGTTATATCAATGTAATTTGATAAACCCATAAACAGACATATCAAATTAATGTGATTAACAGAGAATACCTAGATTATACTGTCATAAATATAGTATGCTCTTAACTAAGGCTATTTCCTCACATTTCAGACAACTTAAATTCCAAGCATTTGGAAACTTACCAACCCCATGGTATTTATTAAATCAGCTCCTAAATATTATGCCACGCTCCAACAATTTGGTTGTACCGGCTTATGAGGTGCTACATTGACAAAACTCTTCCCAGTTTTGCAGAGTAAAATCTGTTGTGTTAACCAACTGACAATTCCTAGAGTCAAAGTTCAGTTCAACTTTTATTGCAAACAACTGAAAATTACTGGTACTGTGAGACGGTGTATCTTAAATTGTTCTCTCACTTTAATACATTTTTTGGAATTACCTTCTATTATTGAAACTATGATATTAGTTGAAATCTTAACTCTGGGGACATTTTCTGCCTTAATATCACTACACCCTTTGCTGATCTGTACACCCACTACCACCAGAGACTGAATAAGCTAATGTGATTCTTTACAGCTTCCAAATGCATTTGCATGATCTTGTGTAAAAGAGTATAGCCGTAAATCTCAAAATGGCTTCCACGGGTACAGTAAGTATTTTACAGGTTCTGTAACAAGTAACTACAACTGTAACTTTCTGCCACAAATTTTTCTCCAGAATGAATGACATGAGAGGGTTTTAAAAAAGAAGTAACAATTTACACCCACAAAAGCCGAGGACACTGTACTCCAGTACTTAACGCAAACGTGTGTTGTTTTTTTTTTTTACTTATAACTCAATTCCAGCTTTTTGACTGCTAAGAAGCCAGGAGCCCTTGTCATCAATTTGGCTGCGTCTGCAGTAGCCTGACAATACCTACAGCACGCCGGTTCCCACTACAGGCCTAGCTGCTTCTACCGCCTCACAAGGTAAGGCGCAAGTGTACCAGTAAAGCCCAACTGGGAGGCTAGATGTGCATCTACACAGCTGCGCGCTGCTAGGCAGGACAGGCCCCTAACTCGTGTGGAGCTGTCCCGCTCTGCCACCGCTGGCCGCCATCTTACAGCCCCGGCAAGAGAACGGAGGCTAAGCGTGTCAGAGGTGGTGAGTACCTCCGAGCGGCACCCGCAGACGGGAAGACACGGGCCCAAACCCGGCGGGGGAGACGCTCCCTCCCGCGGGGGGCCGAACCCCCTGCCCCTCCCGCTGCTCACTTCAGGAAGCCGACGTGCTCCTCCCCGTCCACCAGCACCCGGGCCCCCGAGATCCAGTCCTGCGGCTTCACCCCGGGCACCACGGCCCGGCCCTCGATCTTAAACCGCTCCCCTGGGCCGGCACCGCCCGACGACTCCGCCGTCCCCACCGCCTCCGAGCCGCGGGCACCATCGGGCAGCGGCGACGTAAAAAGACAGAGCAGCGCCAGGCACGCAACCCCGCGCCTCGCCGCCATCGCTCCACCGCCTCCTTCCGGCGCCGGGGCGCCGGCCCTCCCGCATGCGCTGAGCGACAGCCCTCGCGGAGGAGCAGCGCCGCCACCTTGCCGCGCCTGCGTTCCAGGCAGCGAGAGACCGGCGCGCAGTGAGGTGACGTCCAGCGCACGGGCAAGCAGCGGCGGAGGCGCGCGGCAGGGTGGTGCCGCGGCAGGGGCGCTGCAAGCCTAGCGCCCTCTGGCCTCTTGTGCGTGCCTCTGCAGGCCGCGGCTTGCCGCGGGGCCGTGCCTCTGTGCGGCGGGAAGTTGTCGCCCTCCGGCACGGGCTGCGGCTGGGCCTCAGGCCGGGCAGAGCCCCACAGCCCCCTGACTGGGGCCGATGTAGCTGCTCCGGGGCTGGCTGTCGTGCAGATAAGTTGTCCCCGCGCCTAAGAAGGGGATCGGGTGTGGGTAGGGCTCCGTTGTTTTTCAGTTGTGAGTAAAAATGAAGGGTGAGGTAAGGAGTGACCTTACCGCTCTCTACAGCTACCTGAAAGGAGGCTGTAGTGTGTTGTGGGTCAGGCTCTTCCCCCAGGTAACAAGGAATAGGACAAGAGGTAAAGGCTTCAACCTGCACCAGGGGAGGTTTAGGTTGGATATTAGGAAAGATTTGTTCACCAAAAGGGTGATCATGCATTGGAACAGGTTTCCCAGGGAAGTGGTGGAATTGCCATCCCTGGAAGTGTTCAGAAGCCGTGTGTATGAGGCCCGTGTCATGGTTTAGTGGTAGTCTTGGCAGTCCTGGAATAAAGGTTGGGCTTGATGAACTTAAAGGTCTTTACCAAGCCATTTGATTCTAAGAATTGGCTACTTAACATGTGGAAGGACACAGATAAACCAGAAGAATGTGTGTGAGAAGCAGATGTATCTTCTGTGGTAAAAGGTGTATTCACTTACAATTAAGACAGTTTGAAGTTAAATCTTGGTAGTTAAAGTAATGATCAAGCTTTTTCTAGGAGGTTACAAAAAAGCTCACAAAAGATTAAAATCAAAGCCTAAAGTGTCTTCTTTTAACCAGTGATTTATAGCATTGCAGTTTCTGACTAATAACTAGAACTTGTTGACAGTACAAGAACTAGCATGACAAGCTGTTACTAAGTAGGTAGGCACAGCTACAGCAGAAACCAAGAGCGCTGTAATGCCTTCCCTACCCCTATTTTCCCTTTACCAGCATGACCTGCTGTCTCATGCATATTCATTGTCACATTGTGGCTACACTTACTTCCTTTTTACCTGTCTTATGTCAGAATTAATTACTAAACATGTTGAAAACATTATTATTATGCATGACTATGTCAGAGACTATGAACCTGGTCATCAGCTGATAATACTACTGTTATACTAGGATGATTTTTAAAGCGTCTGTCACCCCATGTGAGTGGAGTAATGTGAATTATTTGTCTGGTAGTATTTTTCAGGTGTCTCTACTTAGGAGACATCCAGGAAGACATGATCTGTGAGGTTCTGCTGCCACATAAACTCACAAAAGCAAGAAAATCCAGGAGGTTTGAGGGTGGAAACCTAAATAATGCTGGAACTGAAGTGTTAGAAAGTAGCTTCTCTGAATTGAGTAACTTTGAGCATTGCTTGTTTTTTTAATGAAGCAAGTACTTACCAGTCAGATCACTAGGCAGTAGGATTTATATTAAAGCCATACGCAACTCCATTTCCAGTCTAACACAACAGAAAGACATCGCCTTCATAGTAGTATCTCACATTACTAGTTTTTATATGCAGTTAGTGTAAAAATGCTATTTTTTAAACATCCCCAGGGAACTGCTTTGGGATACTCTCAGACCACATAGAATGGCTGTGCCCTCCTGTTCTAAGGATTTCCATAACCAAATAATTTATTTTTATAACATACACAATACAGTTACTTGACTTAAATCCATGTGAACCCAAAAGAAGAAAACTTCATTTGTTCTTTTAATCCAAGAAGCTTTTCTCTCTGTATGATCCTGCTAATAAACTGAAAATTTACTTAAACAGCCTCTTGGCTAGAATCCCATCTTTGTGTAGACTCTTGACTGTGGGTGCAGCTTTCATTGCAGAAACATATCTTTATATATGCAAAGTTCTGAATAGTTGTATTGGCACACAGCCTTTTTTGTTGTAGGCAAACGGTCACGTCTCACACTGTATAACGTCTTTACATATTAATAGTTCAATTTCATACAAACAGATACATCAGTTACCAGATTTTTAAGGGTACACAACTGAGAATTAATTTGGTTGATTGCTGTCTGTTTTGATTAAGACTAGCTATAATAGCATCTCATTTGAGTGGATTGCACAATGCTGTTTGTGAGTTTTGATAGCATGCTGTGAGTGTTTGCCTTCTAGGTAAAAAGAACAAATCCCAGAACAAAAGTATTACAAATGTTAACAGACCCCCTCCCTCCCCCCCCCCCAAAAAAAAAACCAACATCCCCAAACCAAGGCTGTGAAGGTATAGATTTATCAAAATATAACCAATATTCATTTTCTTAGAACATCATCTGGGAGACTCTACCTGGAATTTTTTTCTGGGAGGAATTTTTACTGTTATCAAAGTTGTGTCTACAGCTTGATGTCAGGTGAATCCCTGATCAGGAGGTAGATAAAACTGCCAAGCAACAGCTTCAGTTCAGTTGAAGTAACCAAGCAATTCTATCAACCACCTGAAAGTACAATCAAGGATGACCTTCATGTTTTATGACTGTCTCTTCTCTGATGGATTCAGTCCTTCAGTAACAGCTATGTAGAAATGTGCACGTTTCTAAAAATTTCTGTCTTACTCACAGGCAAATTCTCGGTTTTGTCCGAGTTACTTCAACCAGCTGTCACTAACGCAAAAGAACTGTTGGCCTGATGGATGAGAACTGACAGTCCCTAATGGGTTGAACAAAGAGGAGGTCTAGACTAATGTAGTGCCATCACAGTGATAACACTGAAATCCGTATCTTCAGATTCTTGTCACCTTTGGTTTCAAGTACAAACCAAACAAAAGCAGAGGAGACCCATTACATTCCTCCTAGCTCCCTGAATGCAACATCAAAATCCATGAGCATCATAGCATGTGATAAGACAAGGAGTAACGGCTTTAAGCTGAAACAGGTTACCCAGAGAAGTTGTGGATGCCCTCTCACTGGAAGTGTTCAAGGCCTGGTTGGATGGGGCTTTGAGCAACCTGGTATCCCTCCCCATGACCAGGGGAGTTGGAACTAGATGATCTTTAAGGTCCCTTCCAATCCAGACCATAGCTGTTTACAGAGCTATCGTGGTCTCTGATGCTGGTGGATACTCTTAAGTAGGAAGAGAGGGTTTTTTCCCCTGAGGGCAAAAGAAGTTTACAGAAATGTAGCAGAACTTATTTTTGTGCTGAATCCTTTTCACAGAATGCTAGCAAAACTGGCTACATACATTTCTTGCTTAAGTTTCACCATTAGTAAAGCATTTAAATTCACAGTTCAGTGCAGTTACTCCCAAAATTTCTCTTTCTGTAAAGCTGTTAGCACCTTCGCTAGTCTTTTAAGTATTTGCTTGTGAAAAATAGCATGATCCTGTCATTGATACTGATTTAATACACTGCACACACACTGGACCACAAACAGCAGCAGCTCACAATCTGTTTTGTGTGTAATTCAGGCCCTGATAGGCAGAGCTGTTGACTTTCAGCAGACAAGAAGAGAACAGCTTCAGCCATCTGCCTCTAATCTTACTGTATTCTTTAAGTCAGTCTCCCAGTACACCCAGTGCACCAGGTGAGCAGTGCTCATTCACAGACTTCAGCAGAAGCAAAGACACAGAGCTGGCTGATTATTAGAAATAAGTAAGAATGAGATGTGCATCAGAAAACTCGTATCTACTTTTTTGTTGTTATTATTTTTTCAGAAACTAATTAAAAAGCAAGAAGAAATCAAAATGCCCACCCAAGCAAGCAGATCTATAAGAATACATAAACTGAAGGTAGATGGAAAAATTCAGCATTAAAAGTACTGTGAAAGGCCACAGCGAAGTAAATCATTTACTGAGCTCACTCCTTCACAAGGAGCTTTACTACGATTAAACATAGAAGTAACAAAATTTGTGCTTTGTATTTCCTTCAGTGGGGATTTTCTTTTGCTTGTAGCATGGAATCATTATGCCATCTGCTGGCAATTTACAGTGCTACACTAGAAACGTTTTAAGATAAGAACATGGACAGACAAGTTAGGATTGCAGCCTGGATTCATTCACAGTCTTTGTGCTGTCCTGAATACAAGATGCCTTGAGAAGGTCCTACTTTTGACTTGGGGCAGAAAGGAATGCAGGCTGCCGTCTTGACTTACCTCAGAGTACCAGTCTGCTTAGAAAGTTTATTGTACCCTGAAACTCTGCATTATAACTTGGAGTACTGTGTACAGTTCTGGCGTCCTCAAGATAAAAAGGACATGGAACTCTTGGAACAAGTCCAGAGGAGGGCCACGAGGATGATCAGGGGACTGGAGCACCTCCCCTATGAAGACAGGCTGAGGAAGTTGGGGCTGTTCAGCCTGGAGAAGAGAAGGCTGCGTGGAGACCTCATAGCAGCCTGCCAGTATCTGAAGGGGGCCTATAGGGATGCTGGGGAGGGATTCCTCATTAGGGGCTGTAGTGACAGGACAAGGGGTAACAGGTTAAAACTTAAACAGGGGAAGTTTAGATTGGATATAAGGAAGAAATTCTTAACTGTAAGTGTGGTGAGGCACTGGAATGGGTTGCCCAGGGAAGTTGTGAATGCTCCATCCCTGGCAGTGTTCAAGGCCAGGCTGGATGAAGCCTTGGGTGAGATGGTTTAGCGTAAGGTGTCCCTGCCCATGGCAGGGGGGGTTGGAACTTGATGATCTTAAGGTCCTTTCCAACCCTAACCATTCTATGGTTATCAAATCCCACACTGTACAGCTTTGTGAAGAAACCTCTTTGCCTTTTCCTGAAAGACGTTACTGCAGGGGTGGGCAGGCACTGGATGACCCAGTGTTTCGGTACTCAGGATTATCCTACCTTACTTTTGCAACAGCAATTAAACTTCTCTTTTCGATTTACTTATATCCGTTTTCCACTTCCAACTTCAGGATTTATTTTTTTTTTTTTTTCTCTAGGAATGAATTGTTTCCACTTTTCTAATAATATGTGCTCAAAACCATAAACAGGATACTTCTTTAGTATACTCTTCATGGGAATTAGTAAATGCTGACATGCTGGATGATAGCTGGTTTTGTCTGGTTGCAGTTGTTTTAACTAATTGTTAAGTTAGTTAGCTGAACTCAAGCTTTATTCAGCAGTGCGAAAAATTTAATTATTAGATTTATGTGCAGGGAAAAGTCACATAATTTTGCTGCTGTAAAAATTCCCAGACCCGCTCCTGCACACAGAACAAATATAGGTGTAACATGATGGTAACCCAAAAGTTGGTTTTACAGTACTTTGACTGCAGTCCTCGTTTGCTTCTGTTCACTCTAAAATTTGTCCCTACATCTCTGTTAAGCAACAATTGTGCATAAACCATGCAAGCAGCGCGCTTAAGAACCATAGCATTCATTAAAATGACTATGTAAGAAGCAATGCCACACACAATGGTGCTACACACGTCCTCAGATTCCGGCGTTGTTGCCTGTACGGACACCACTTGTAATTAGTTGCATGAGGCTAGAATGACACATCACAGTGACATTTGGTTTCCAAAATTATAAGCAGTTTAAAACCCCTATTTCTTGGTATGCAGTCTGAATGCCGTGTTGTTTTTACATCTAGATTCTAATTCCATAGTGCCACAAGATGGCCTCCACATAACACAGCAGTATTGCATCCTTTACAGAATGCAATACGGAAGTATTTTTTTTCCCACTTTACTGCAGTATTGGTAATAGACCACCACAAAACAACATTCCTTTCTTTGAAGGAACTCAAGAAGCTGCTCACATGCTGTGTAGAATAGGCTCACATCAGACAGGAGGTCACAGCAACACAAAGCAGCTGCAAGCACTTTGGTGGGATATTCTACCAGAGAGAATCCTGTTCGGGAACCAACTGACACATACACAGTCAGAGCAGGTCTGTAAGCTGTCTGCCCTGCAGAGAGGCTGGGAAATCCCGTGTCTGACATGCAAAGGGCTGCTGTGATTTAGACAGCCTTAAATAGTTGCTTAAATTATGCTAGTTGCTTGTGTGCTAGAAATGCAGGCCAAAAGCAGCACAGAGCCTCCTTCTGGCTGGAAGTTCAGGCATTTCTGTCTGATTATGAAACTTCAGGCAGGTTTCAATGGGATGATTGACCAAAGGCCATTAAAGATTTCTCTGTACCATTTCAAAGCCCCCCTTTTCTTAGCTTTTTTGGGGTCTTTATTTTACACAACTTACAGTGGCACTTAAAAGTGTACTAAAGCAATTGTAATTGGTGCAAGCATTTCCTAAATGATAACCTCTTCAGGGTATTAAATATGTTGCTACAAAAACAATTACAGTGTGTACTGCTAGCAAATCTGGATTTATACTACATATGAAGTAGTAAAGCCTAGGCACTTGCATTATTTTCAAAGCAAAAGAAAGCTGTCCCTTCAACTCCTCTCATTGGTAGAAAATTTGAATCGTCAAATAATTGAATTGTCAAATTATGGAATAATTGAATTCATTTGGCCAGTTCTTGATCTCAGAAATGAAGAAGTGTTTCTGCAGTGCCTTGGGTTTTATTCTGAAGCTTTAGCTACTGCTACTGCTTGTCATCTCCAGCAGAAGCTGTAGGTTTTTTTTTTTGTTTGTTTGTTTGTTTTTTAGACAAACACATTGTGGCTGTTCTTGAGAAACTGAGAACTGTAACTTTGCTTGGCTTTAAGTTCCTCTGTATGTACCTTTCTTGTACAAGACTGGTATTTGATATTTATGTATATAACTTTACACTTACACAGCTGATACCTGAGGGAGTTTACCAGCTGGTGCTTTGAAATTCAAAATTCAACACTTTGAAGAAGAACTGCCAAAAGCTTTTTCCTAATGTGCTGTTTCACTGTATTGGCCTGTGATTCTTCTGTAACTATTTCTAAGCTATTCTTGAAATAAGCAATTTTTGTTGTTCTACCCTTGAATCTTTGCCTTGTTTATCTGAATGAAATAATTTGGAGGTGCATTACACCTCTATTACACTGTAAGAAAGCTAAATATGAATCCTGTTTTTATCTTTAAAACACAGTCCTATTTGTGTGGGCTTTTATGCTGAATTAGACTGTGCAAGTAAAGACATGCCTTGATGAGCCTGAGTTAGTAATTCACAGAGAACTGCTCAAATGAACCACTGTGGTAAACTGCACACATTATCTATCATTTATCAATGGCAAACAAGCTAATTTTCTATGCCTTGTTACATTGCTATTCAATGTGTTAAACAGCTTCATTAAAG
Organism: Pezoporus occidentalis; assembly: GCF_034315485.1. Classification (NCBI taxonomy): domain Eukaryota; kingdom Metazoa; phylum Chordata; class Aves; order Psittaciformes; family Psittacidae; genus Pezoporus; species Pezoporus occidentalis. The sequence goes on along the minus strand of NW_026913964.1, from coordinate 4,652,984 downwards.
CAACATGATTAGCAACTTTACAATAAGTAGCAGCATTTCCTGTTTGACTCAAACAGTACCTATATCAGCCCTAGACTAGAGGTTAATAAATATCCCACGGGAGTGCAGTGATTCTTCATATATTCTATTCATAGGTTTTTTATTTCTTGGTGGGCTTCCCCTCCTCCCTGCTTCAGCCTGCCAAATCCTGGTTCAGCCTGAAGCAGGATTTGGTATTTCTCAGATCAGCACTTAGGGGTTAAATTACATAATTGTTAGATTCTTAATACAAGCATTATAATATAAACTATTTCCAGTTGCAGCATGAAGTCTTGTACTTTCCATGTATTTCATGAGGTTGGATGCCTGATTTTTCCCCCCTCCTTAGTTTTTTTTTATCTATGCAATAATGGGCCATTTTTATATTTCTCATGCAATAGTTTTAAGTTTTTTTTGAAAAAAAAAGGTACCATAAGTCACCTTCAAACACCTCTTCTCCTCCTCTAGCTACTTGCTTTCAATATTTGTAAGTGGATTTGATAGCAGGCTCCTTTAGGAAGCTCCATATAGTTCTGGTGAAATACAGGGCCCACTGGAGGCAGCAGCTTTGCCACAGAAAGCAGGGGTGCTGATTCCGTATTTAGCTTTTAGAACTTTTATAGCAAACTTTTAGGCAAATAAAGTAACAACCAACATAAAAATTATTGCAAGATTTAATTTATAAACTTCTACTGTCTCCTTCAAACCTAAAGAACTCAGCAAAACATCTTAAAAGTGGTACTCACTCCAGATGGCAGACTAGTGTCTAGTTTAGAATTACTTTTTGCAAGGGTGAAGATGTGCTTTTAGATATTGACATGTCAAAATAAGAATTGGAAAGGGGAGGCAAAAATCAAATCCCTGCTACTCTGTATTGATGCAAGAGCTGGGGGACAGAAGGGGGAAGAAAACGTGCATGAACTCCAAAAAATACGTGTCAACAAAGGAAGCCCCAGGTAATACCTGCTTCAGAAAGAGGAAAAGACCACCATCAAACAACAAACTAAATAAAACCCACTAACCTGCTCATCTCAAAAGGATAATCTTCTATATTATATCCCTTTCTCAGCATGATGCTGGATGAAAAAGCAGCTGGACCTTTTAATGGCTGTAATGCAGGTATCTGGAATAGAAACATTCTTCAGCAAGGCCACAGAGAGCTCAAGCTCAGGTGGACTACTGGCAAGTCCCACTGCAGACTTTTACACAGCCAGTTATCTGTCTGGACAGACTGTGTCAGACAAAACACAAGGAGATTAAAAAGTCTGAATTTGTGCATTTAAAATGAGATGATTCTCATGGCATACAAAGGACACAGTGGCATCTTGACCTAGAAGAGGCACATACAGAAAGAAAAACAGGTTCTTCTGTAACTGAATCACAGACAACTTTAGACGAGAGTCTGGAACATCTTCTAAGGGAAGCTCTGCTAAGAAAGAATCCTACTGAGGGTTCAGCAAAAGGGTCTCCTACTTTTTTGGCAGAGAAACCTGTGTCTGAAGCAGGATCTGGGAACAGCAGATCATGGAGCAGTGCTGCAGCTGCTCCACAAGTGCTGCACCTCTGCACGACTCACTGCTGGTGGTACCCTGAAGAGAAAATGTGGCATCTATGAGACAGTAGCTGTGGTTGAGGCTGGGTTCAAAAGCTGGTTTAGAGCACTAATTACTGCTTATCTTCCTTTTATCTTGATGCTGGGTGCAGAAGCAAAAGGTAGGGCTTGCTGGAGCCATCCAACTCCATTTCTTCTCACTGAAGTCTCACTGTTGAGAGTAAAATTCAATTATATTGCTGCAATCTAATTGATATATTTGCCACTGCAAATTATACTTTCATCAAAAGTACAAAACTGTTTCAGACCATTACAATCAGTTCAAGTTCTGAATCAGATTCAGTTCTGAATGCTTCCTGCCAAAAGGTAACATCAAATAAAAATCAGAAAAATCTTGAGTTACACTGAACACCAGGAAACATGGGCAGCATTATCTTGGAGATACACCTCAGAGTTAAAATATCCTGGGCTGCATCAAGAGGAGTGTTGCAAGCAGATCCAGGGAGGGTATTCTCACAATCTACTCCACTCCTAAGACCCCACCTGCAGTGCTGCATCCAGCTCTGGGGCCCCCAGCACAAGAAGGATGGGGACCTGCTCAAGCAAGTCCAGAGGAGGCCACAAAGATGATCAGAGGACTGGACATCCCTCCAATGAAGACAGGATGAAAGAGCTGGCTTGTTCTGCCTGGAGAAGAGAAGGCTCTGGGGTGACCTTAGAGCAGCATTCCAATACCTAAAGGGGGACTACAAGAAAGATGGACAGGGATTTGTTACAAAGAACTGTAGTGGAGGACAAGGGGTAATTACTTTAAGCTGAAAGAAGGTAGGTTTAGATTAGATATTAGGAATAAATACTTTACTGTGAGGGTGGTTGTCCAGAGAAGTTGTGGCTGCTCCATCCCTGGAAGTGTTCAAGGCCAGGTTGAACAAGGCTTTGAGCAACCTGGTCTAGTGGAAGTTGTCCCTGCCCATAGCAGGAAGGTTGGAACCAGCTGATCTTTAAGGTCCCTTCCAAACCAAACCATTCTGTGATTTTATGACAGAACCCGCTTTAAGGTATGAAAACCAGCAGAAGGTTAATAGTGATAATCAACTACTACAAAGAAATCACAAAGCAATCCATTTTGTCAGGGGAAAAAAAAAAAAAGGTGTTAATGAGGCTACCAAGAACTGTGGATAAACAGATTTCTCAATACAGAAACCTATTATGATCAGGGTTTAGATTTACTGAGGCTATGCAGGAAGAGAGAAGGTCTTGCAGTTCCTGTCACATAAGCAGAATTCTTGGTATGAGAACCATTTAATCCAAAACAGACTTGAGTGAGTCACCAGAGGCTAAATTCTTATTTTCCAGAGCTCACAGAGGACTATTAAATGAGGAAGCATGTATCAGAACTGCGTATGCCAAAGCCTACATAGAGAAATGCTGAAATACGCCTCACTAGTCCCCAGGGTAAAGGCTGATGTAGGCAAGCTGCCAGTTGTGAAGATGGCTCCAAGGGCGTTCTCTTATTTACAGCTCTTCAGAGTAAGGTGGCTAAGGTCATGCACGAATATTCTGACAATCCAGAAGGTAAACTGGTAGATCACAATGCACTATTTGTTAAAAAAAATAAATCTGTAATGTCAGAGACCTCTTACTCAGAGACATTAATATGTCCCCTTTTTAGTGAAAAATGGGACAGCAACATTTGTTTTTACCTGGCCACAGCACTACTTTTAACTGGAGACAAAAATACTAGTTTTGTTTGGCAAGATTTATTTGGTTTTAGCTTCAGTAGCAAGCTTATCTGGTCAGCTGGAAAGCAACTAATGCTGCTCTTTGAATCAAGAAATAAGAGATGGGAAGAATCCCTTTGCAGATGTTCCGAGACATGCCACCAACAGAAGCCTAGAGTGCGCCAGAGTGAAGAAGGAAGTCTTTTCAGGAAAGACAGGCCAGCCAGGCGGGGTGGTGGGGTTGCTCTTTATGTACGGGAGGAACTACAATGCACCGAGTTCTGTCTGGGGACAGATGATGAGCGAGTTGAGAGTCTGTGGGTGAGAATTAAGGGGCAGGCTGGCAGGGGGGATACTGTTGTAGGTGTCTGTTACAGACCACCAGATCAGGGTGAGGAAGTTGACGAGGCCTTCTACAGGCAGCTGAGAGAGGCCTCACAGTCACAGGCCGTGGTCATCATGGGGGATTTTAACTTCCCTGATGTTTGCTGGAAGGACCACTCGGCAACCCAGCCGCAGTCCAGGAGGTTCCTCCAGTGTGTGGATGATAACTTCCTCCTGCAAATGGTGGATGAGCCGACCAGGAGAGGAGCACTGCTGGATCTCATCCTCACTAACAAGGAGGGTCTGGTTGAAGCAGTAAGGGTAGAGGGCTGCCTTGGTTGCAGCGACCACGAGATGGTGAAGTTCAGGATCCTGTGTGGTAGGACTAGTAGAATACCAAGTAGAATTGCAACCCTGGACTTTAGCAGGGCAAACTTTGGCCTTTTCAAGCAATTGCTAGGGGAAATCCCATGGGCAAGGCTGCTTGAAGGAAAAGGGGCCCAAGATAGTTGGTTGACATTCAAGGACTGCTTTTTCCGTGCTCAAGATAGGAGCATCCCGACACGTAGGAAGTCAAGGAAGAGGGCCAAGAGACCTGTGTGGCTAAATAGGGAATTGCTGGGTATGCTCAAGTGGAAGAGGAGAGTTTACAGGTCATGGAAGGAGGGGCTGGCCACTTGGGAGGAATATAAGGCTGCTGCTAGGGGATGTAGGAAGGCAGCTAGGAGGACTAAGGCTTCCTTAGAATTAAACCTGGCAAGAAGGGTCAAGGACAGCAAAAAGAGCTTTTTCAAGTACATGTCAGACAAAACTAACACCAGAGGCAATGTAGGCCCACTGATGAACGGGATGGGTGCCCTGGTGACAGAAGATGCAGAGATGGCAGAGTTACTGAATGCCTTCTTTGTCTCTGTCTACTCTGCTGCAGGCAGTCCTGAAGAGCCCTATACCCCTGAGACCTTAGATGAAGTCAGGTCAACGGAGCGGTTTGCCTCAGTCGATGAGGAATGGGTTAGAGATCAGTTGAGCAATCTGGACGTCCATAAATCCATGGGTCCAGATGGGATGCACCCGCGGGTGCTGAGGGAACTGGCGGAAGTCATTGCTAGACCACTCGCCATCATCTTTACCAAGTCCTGGGAAACGGGAGAGGTGCCTGAGGACTGGAGGAAGGCAAATGTCACTCCAGTCTTCAAAAAGGGCAAGGAGGAGGACCCGGGTAACTATAGACCGGTCAGCCTCACCTCCATCCCTGGGAAAGTGATGGAACACCTTGTCCTTGGTGCCATCTTAAAGCATGTCAAGGATAAGAGGGTTATGAGGGGCAGTCAACATGGCTTCACCAGGGGGAAATCATGTTTGACCAATCTCTTAGCCTTTTATGAGGAAATAACACGGTGGATGGATGATGGCAGAGCGGTGGATGTGGTCTACCTTGACTTCAGCAAAGCCTTTGACACAGTCTCCCACAGCATCCTCACGGCTAAATTGAGGAAGTGTGGACTGGATGATCAGGTAGTGAGGTGGACTGCGAACTGGCTGAAGGAGAGAAGCCAGAGAGTTGTAGTTTATGGGGCTGAGTCTAGTTGGAGGCCTGTAACTAGTGGAGTGCCTCAAGGGTCAGTACTGGGACCGGTATTATTTAATATATTCATCAATGATTTAGATGAGGGAATTGAGTGTACTATCAGCAAGTTTGCTGATGACACTAAGCTGGGAGGAGTGGCTGACACGCCAGAAGGCTGTGCTGCCATCCAGCGAGACCTGGACAGGCTGGAGAGTTGGGCAGGGAATAACGGGATGAAATATAACAAGGGAAAGTGTAGAGTCCTGCATCTGGGCAGGAACAACCCCAGGTTCCAGTATAGGTTGGGGAACGACCTGCTAGAGAGCAGTGTAGGGGAGAGGGACCTGGGGGTCCTAGTGGACGACAGGATGACCATGAGCCAACACTGTGCTCTTGTGGCTAAGAAGGCCAATGGCATCCTGGGATGTATTAGAAGGGCGGTGGTTAGTAGGTCGAGAGAGGTCCTCCTTCCCCTCTACTCTGCCCTGGTGAGACCCCATCTGGAATATTGTGTCCAGTTCTGGGCCCCTCAGTTCAAGAAGGACAGGGAGCTGCTGGAGAGAGTGCAGCGCAGGGCAACTAAGATGATTAAGGGAGTGGAGCATCTCCCTTATGAGGAAAGACTGAGGGAGCTGGGTCTTTATAGTTTAGAGAAGAGGAGACTGAGGGGTGACCTTATAAGTGTCTATAAATATATAAAGGGGGAGTGTCACGAGGATGGAGCCAGGCTCTACTCAGTGGCAAACAATGATAGGACAAGGGGTAATGGGTGCAAACTGGAACACAAGAGGTTCCACTTAAACTTGAGAAGGAACTTCTTCTCAGTGAGGGTGACGGAACACTGGAACAGGCTGCCCAGGGAGGTTGTGGAGTCTCCTTCCCTGGAGACATTCAAAGCCCGCCTGGACACATTCCTGTGTAACGTTATCTAGGTGTTCCTGCTCTGGCAGGGGGATTGGACTAGATGATCTTTTGAGGTCCCTTCCAATCTCCAGCATACTGTGATACTGTGATACTGTGAAGGGTAAAAATTATACTTCTGCACAGCAACGAGTGCATATGCATGCTTACACAGCATTGTGTCAACAAGATGTATCCTCACTCTGCTCACCTCCCCGGTAATTTGCTGTGGAGTGAGAAAACCCTAAAACGCATAAATTTGCAAAAATAGAGTTCAAGAAGGCAGCAATACTTTTAAAGACCTGTACTCAGAGGGGGAGGCAGGATGGGTGAATAACAGGGAAAATAAACCCAACAAACCACTCGCCTCTAAGCAGAAGGATTTCTCTCTAACTAGCCACCAGCCCACCATTTGTGAATGTTCAGAATTGTGGGCATTTTTAATTAATACCTGGTAGAATATTTATGTTTAAAGCCCATTTATATACACACACACAAACAGTCCTAACAGCCTCATCTTAAATCTGGTGATTGAAATAGCCATTAGTGTGTATCATTCTGCTTCTCTAGTGTTAATGCAAGGTTTAAACAAAGTGGTAGCATCCACAGTTGCCATGTGTTATTCAGAGGTATAAGCCTGTAAGTTTTAACAGTTCCATGGCACTAAGCTGGTAATTTGGTTTGTAAGGAGAACCTGGAAGACTTGAGGTACAAGACATCACTTAGGAAACCAGGTGTGCCAAATATGAAGGCGTTCTATTCTCACTTGGAAAAGCAACAAGGTTGACGTGGAGCTGGGATCTCAGCCAAGCAGATGTGCTCCAACACGTCAGAGGGGTGGGAAAGCAGCAACTGTGAGGAAACGTGACTGCTTTGCAAGCGTGAAGTCTCCAGCCTTCCTTTGCAGTGTCTCACTGCTGTGGAATCAGGCACACAGGACTGGAACGACTTCCTGTATCACCAAACCTGAATCTCTATCTATAAGCATCCCTCTTGGGTGATGGGAATTTTTGTACTGTATCTAAACCAAACAGCCCTCTTCCCTAGTTCATTTTAAGCAAGTCAATTCCCTACACCAATACACAACCAGGAATGCGTACATTAGCCACAGTCTGGTAACAGTTGGCCTGTGTTCAAGCCTTCAACCCCCTTTAATGATTATTGATGCCACCACTATTTTTAGAGGGACCCCTTGCAGCACTACTCCATCATGCAATTAGGATAATGGTTCAGTTCATAACCAGCTACCCAGCTTATTCTTATGCTAATGCTGGCTGTTGGCACACAACTACTCCGGAATTAATACTTGTTGATCATCACTCAATTCTGGTTGATTAAAAAGCATCAAGCTTTTAGACTAACCAGTGCACAGGGCAGAGAACAGAACTTGCCAGTTACTCTTTAGTCCTGATCCACTAGTAATAGCCAGAAACTTACAATGTTGAAAATAAAGTTTTACCACTACTTGCACAATGATGGTTCGTTATATTTTTAGAATTTTATTTACTTTCTTCTGCAGCTGGAACAGGGGTGGCACAGTCATCCAGAAATGAACTAACACAGCAAAGGTTTTTCTCCTTTTCAGTTCAGAAACTTCATTGTTTTAAACAAGCACACATAAACATCTATGCCTTTCAGCTTCAAAACGAAGTACTATTAGCAGACATAGAAGATATTTCAGCCCTCCAAACCAAGCACATGACAAATAGTTCCTCTCTTCATTTGTTGTAGTACTTTCATCAGCATGGAAATAGCATTTTTGGTTTCTTACAGCCAAGAGTTTTGAAGACTTCAACTCCCCAATAATCCATCATTCCACTTTTATCTAAACCAACTAGGTACTACCACAGCTGATTCACATGCGATAAGAAAACTCAACAGTAATGAACTACATTCTCCCAACAGCTGGCTGTATTTGTGCAACTTCTCCATTTGGAATCAAACATGCTACATGCTTCTTGGATGTGGCAATCCTCCTCTGAAAGTGTTGCTAAAAAATGATTTAAACTCTTGCAGAAAACAAGTTTGTCTCATGCAGAAGAGAGGCATAATGAAAGCCTGTTGACAAAAAAGACCAGCTATTTTTCTGAAGCTGAAATTGTACCAAGTCTTTAAATCAATTCAATCCAAAGACATACCAAGTCTTTCAATCCATCCTGAAACAGGAGTGAAAGTGGCAGCTGCAAGTTGCAAACATAATTCAGACTTTCTGAAAGTGAAGCTCAGTAGATTAAATACAGCTTTAAAAAGAGCCATCAACCTAAATTACAAGAGCTATTTGAAACTGTCTGCAGGTCACTTTAAAGTATGATGCCAGGGTATGTATATATTCCAACATTTACACCCACAAAAGCAGGCAGTCTTGGAATGCAACATTATCTTGATATTCAGATTTGTCTTAGTTGTTTCACAACACACACAGTGCTTACAAAAAAAAATATTGTAAAGCTGTTTTCATCATGTGTTCATGTGGTCTGGAAGCTGTTCATTCCCAAAGGGAATTCAAATGGCTTTAAGCACCAAAATTAAGGGGAGTGGGGGTGGAAAACACAAATATGGCATCCTTGTATTTTGTTACAGCAAAGTAAGATGTTCAAGACCCCATGGGTGTTCATCTGTAGTTCAAGTAATGACCAAGTGAACAGTGATCTGTACAAAACTGAAACGAGGTATCACATTCAATCCAAATAAGCAGACCTCATTTTATAGCTATGTGATCAGCAGCTACAATCTGCATGAAGAGATATACTACAAAAATCTAGTCAGTACAGAAACAAAATATTTTATCGCATTAAGGCACAGTGCTACACCTCCTGCCTCCCGTACAGCAGGTTTGCAACAGAGCCCAACTTGGTACTCCATACGAGAAAAAAAATAATTCTGCAGCTATGGTTATTTAGAGTGAGTATTTTTCCCCAATCAAGTTCAAACTCAAACTTGCAGCCATGATCATCCACTTTAGTTAGTAGGTATTAACAAAATTTGTGTGAAAAGTTTTAGAGGGAAAAATGTTCATGATTGCTTCAAAGTGAATAATGTTAAATAGCTAGCCCTCAGGTTTATCAAGAATTTTCCTCCTCCCCTCTTCTAACAATACTCACATTATGTTTCAACCAGAAGAGGAAGCAATCACATCATTAACTGCTGAAGAATGGAGGGAGAAAATACACTTGCATTTAGTCTCAATCCTAATACACAAACCAAGCCATTTAGCGTAGTATAATATAAGCACTATCAACACAAGCATGCTCTACCTATTCTTTCAGTGAATCTTCATCTGTAGCCTACAATGATTACTGTGTGTAGGAAGGCAGAGAAATTAAACTACACTATCTGATCTTTACCAAGGCTATTAAAACCAGTCCCCCCCCAATGCAGCATCATTTCAACATAAAGTTCCTCACACAAGAGCCAAATGCTTTCATAAACTAATTTGCCTTATACAAAAGTTGGAATAATTTCACACTAGTAGCATGATTTGCATGGTTTTGTATTCTGAAATAGTTGACTATAAGCCACCCGTTTTCCTTTGTACTAGCAAACTGGGCACGAAACATAGCTGCAAATTTCCACACTGAGACAGACATTCATTCTTCTGTAAAACTGGAAGATCTGGCAAGATGAACTGGCAAAAGCAATCACTTACTAGCTGACAAGCATAAGCTTTACGCAAAGACGCTTTCGAGTTTCTACACACAAGTGTCCACCATTTCAAGAAAATGCCCAACAAAAACAAAATACCACAAATCAGCACTTCAAACATCTCTTCAATACAAAATGGAGAGAGACCTGTAACCCCCAAATTGCCTACTTCATACACCTGAAAATGAAAATAGAGCCTGCTTTAACATAGGTACGGTACAATGCAGTGGGACTGATCTCACTATATCAGTACTTTTTTTGTCCTTTCCTATTCTCTGCACCCTACCCATCCTGCACCCCATGTGTTAAAACTGCAGCCTCTGATAACAGTAAAGCAGCTGACAGAAAGGGGAAGATAATTTTAATTATACCTTACTGAAGAAGATAAGCTCCTGTAGGGCTGATGCTACTTTTTTTTCTTTTATACTAGCAACAATTTGTAAGCACTATTAAGCAGCCTGGAACTGCAGCACCTGTGCGATACAAGGGTGTTCCACTGCAGAGTACTCTTCACTAAGAAACAGGTAGAACTCCTTAAAAATGGAGCTATACATAATCATCAAGACACATGAGCTTCTTTGTACTCAGCTAATTAATGGGGTAGCTTTTTCCATCTCCACTCTTCAGCAAGCTATCAGCAATACCTAAACTCTGATTCTTACATCAACAGAACATTGGAGGTTGTTTTTTTTTCACCTGTGCACAAAGAGGTAGTTTACCAGGCAGCTTCTTTAATTTCAGTGTAGGGGATGAGTAAGCCCTAGTTCATGCTTCAGATAAAAACCTTTTCAGCAAAACAGCCTCTAGTAGTCTCAAGGAACATAGAGGCAAAAGACATACTGTTTTTCAAAGACACTGATTTCATATCAAGTGGTATTACATGAAGAACAGCTTTGCAGAATCACCCTTCACTCTCAAGTATGTACATGCTCCTGCATCACAAAACCATGCAGGATAAGGGATTAATTGTTTCTGGATCTTTTGACACTCCTAGAAACAGGTTTTTGAGAAATTATCACATAAAAATTAGCATTTGTGCACATGACTGCGTAAACTTCTTAGATTCACTGAGACAACTGCATAGATTTCAAGGAGTTACACACCTATTAAGACATTTTACTCATTACCATTGAGCAGCTATCATACACCTACATTGTATTACAGCAAAACCGATTCCTAGCTATTTGAGGACTAAAGAGCATACAGGCACCCAAGCTTGAATGTCAGTGTGAATAGTCTGAAATCAGTTCAAGATTATGACAGAAAAATCATTTCATAATGGAGACACCAGAATCCTGTTCTTATAAATCTAGTAACTGCCTGAAAACAGTAAGAAAATTTCTTTTAAAGTAAGGCACAGATACTAATGACTTAATGTTTAATACTGTATTATTTATGCTGTCAAAATACAACTTTTAGCAGTTAAAAAAAAATGCATAATTTTATTAGATATTTCTCAGGAGTGATCCTCAAGTCAATCTTACCTTGCCACTAGAAACAAAAGCACCATCCACAGTTACATGTTGATAAATCCATGGCCACATGCAGAATTCATTACAAGCCCATGTATTTACATCTACAGTCAAGCTAGATTTTTGTATACTAGAGTATTTCACTTTAATCAATTAGAATGATTACTTATTATTACCAGAAATAAATGGCCATGAGTTACTTCATTCTGTTAAAAAAAAAATCCAATCCCCCCCCCAAAAAAAAAACAACCAACAAGCAGAAGATCTGAATTTCATCACCTTTTAGATAATTGCACAAGAATACTGTAGAGTTTCAGCAGCTGCTACCCAAATTATAAAGCTAGTCTTTCTGTTACTATTACATTTAAGTGCTCAACAGAACAGTAAATATGAGAATGGAATCATACTGTAGTTCCTTTAAACTTTTAATTGTCAGCAAGGACATTTGAAAAGCAGTCAGTTTTATCTCAAACTCCGAGCATGAAATATCTCTAACGATACATGAAAATTCAAGCAAAAAGATTTGGCTGTGTGTATCTCAAGATTGTCCACAGAGTTATCTGTTTTGGGATGTCTCAGAACTCTTCCCTGTAACAAACTGCATTGCCCGGGGAAGTGCAAAACCTTTGGTGGTTTAAAGAACATTCAAATAACCAAAAGCACCAAATTCTGATATCTTTCTAGCTGGCCTTCAAAAGACAGCAATAATATGTAAATTAAATACAAAACAAAGCAACAGGAGGCCTAAAGCTGTTGACCACTACACATCAGTTTAAAATTAATTTATTTCATCTGTAAAGCAAAAACCACTTAGGGCTATCAAAAGACTTTTCTCTTGCACATCAATAAAAGTGCAATGCTTAATGCTAGGTATGAAAACAACTCTTGTAAATACTTAGTTTTTTTAAAGAAGTAGACTGTTTGGTGATACATGCTTTGCATGTATTTATGTTTTAAGTGAACAGGTGGCACTTCACAAGTTTTAATTGGAAAAGCATGCTTCCTAGTCATAAAAGGCAATAGCAAGTCTAAATCAAAACTCCCTCAGAGCTATTAAGTGATAGCTTTTAAATTAAAATAGTACAGGATAGCAAAAGGACAGCAGAAGAGTTTATAGCTGTATTTTCAGTGCTATTGTTGGTATAAAATTGCCATCATTGCTCAGGCTAAAACTTAATTTTGCAGAAGCTGTCATTTTCTTAAAGGAGGTAGTATAAAAAGCTTGTGACTTGCAAAACATGGCCTCATCTGGCTGTAAACATTTCAAACAATAGACATAAATACCTATGATTAAAAGTACAGTGGAAGAGATTATTCTAGAAATTGTTTTATGAATTTGAAAAGAAAAAAACAGTAGATACATTTAATATATTTACTTATTTGCATGTACTTTAAATGATACAGACAAGATTACTATGTTAGAAATTCACATACAATATAAAAACATTTGTTAGACAAAGTCACCATTCTGCTGACACTTGCAACTGTTTATCCGAGCTTAACTTCAGGTATTTATAATATTTTTCATACATTAATCTTTGTATATGTGCAATGTTTCATTAACTACACAATGTGAAACCCTGATTTTTGTAGTTTTTCATCACAATCTGAACATAATAGCTATCTGCATCTTAACACATTGGCTTTTTGAAACACTAGTAATTAAGGCATCTTTGCTGTGTAGTTTTTCTCAATAGTGCAAACAAAAACTGTCTTTAATAATTTGATTAAAACATAGAAGTAATTGAATATTCTGAAGTTTTTTGTTTTTTTGTTTTTTAATGTAACTGGAAGATAGTTGTGCATTTTGGAGTTCTCTTGTAAAAGACAGATTTTAAAACTCTTAATGCCGATTGCTTTTGTTGGTTCCTTGTAACTGGTTCAGCTGTCTTGGCTTCATGACAGGATAATTCATCTTTTGTGGGATGTTGTAGTAAAATACAGTAGCATTTCAATGAATACCTAGTAACTAAGTGAATCCCAAATGCAGCAAAGGCATACAGTTTTCATAGTGCACTTTCACCTCACTGAAGTAAAAGTTGCTCCTACTAGACATTTTTCCACTTCAATGTGAAGTAGATGGTTATGATGTTAGTGGTTTTATTAAACAGCTTGACAGTTCAGTTCTCTTCCGCCAGTATTTCTCAAAAGGCTTTCATAGTACACATTTCACGTAAGCCCAGTTTCCCAATCATGTCAGTGCAGCTGTAATAAATAAGCATTTATATCCTAGAAGGAAAAAAAAAACAAACAAAAACCAGGAGAAAGTGTTTGTCACATTACTTGTAGCTGTAACATCGACTGTATGTCAATGGGTAACCTATCAGGACATTAATACAAGAGTAATTATATATAGGCCAAATTTCAGAACAAGTTATCTTCAAGATTACTTTCAGTTAATGCTTTTAATGGCATTTCTTTATGTAATGAAAAGTCTGCAGAACAGTGTGATTAGTTTCCAAAGCACCAGTTCAGTTTTTCCTCTGCTCAGTGCATTCACAGGAAAAGAAGTCATCGTCATGAGATCATGTATTTGAAACATGTTTATTAAGAGTGATGTTCCTTCACCACATCCCTCCAGCATACTTGTACTAGTCCTATTGCTCTTGACTTGTTCAGATCACAGTCTATCCTGATATACACATTAAGAAACAGGCAAACAAACAGGAAGGGAAACAGAATCCCAGAGAAATAAACTGACACTGGCTGTAACTGCTGTGTTGATCTACCAGAAGAACTAGGCAGTCTGTATTACAAGCTCCTACTGCTCTACCATTTGGGAGTTAGAACTCAGTTCTGCATGCCTGCTGACTGAAGCTGTAAGACATTTGTAATTATCATCATAGAGGCATCAAAATTGAAGTCAGAGGAGCACAGCAGTTGCAGAAGAACAAGAAATAAATTACTTTGTTGATACATCAAAGTGACAAATTCTGTAGCCATAGAATTGTATCTGAAGGATCTTTGCAGAATCTATAAGCATTCAATCTTTAAGTCCTTCTCAAGTTCACTCAAATCCTACACATAACCAAGCGTCTGCTTTAAGCCCTTTCCCACTGTCTGCCTTCATCAGGTCTCTCTATGTGGACCCGTTTCTTATTCTGTGTAATTCCTAGTGCCCAACCTCAGAAAGCCATGTTAATAGACAGGAGTATCATAAGCAGAAATCATACATCTACCAGACATTATATTACTGATACCACAACATGCTTGCCTTGAGAAAAGGCAAATAAGGTTCACTTCAGATGGAGACACTTCTTTGCTACCCACAAACTCATTTAAGCATTAGGCCAGCAATAAGCTTTAAGATTTAGTATCTTGGCACTTGCCCCAGTCACTTGATGTGCAAATGCTAACAGTGCTGGGCTAAGACTCTCCCTGCTGTATTACACTTACAACAATGGCTATAAAGTCACAGAATCAACTAGGTTGGAAAAGACCTTTAAGATCATCAAGTCCAACCTTTTATCCCAGGACTGCCAAGTCCAACACTAAACCATGTCACTAGGGGCCTCGTTTATACAGTCTTTGAACACTTCCACGGACAGTGATTCCACCACTTTCCTGGGCAGCCTGTTCCAATACCTGATCACCCTCTTGGTAAAGAAATTTTTCCTAATATCCAGTCTAAACCAAACCTGGCGCAGCTTGAGGCTCTTTGCTCTTGTAAAAATTGTGCAATATGCTTGAGCATTAGTGGAAAATAAAGGTGTTTATATCCATCAATAGTTTAGCATAAATAACACCAAACGAGAGTAATACTGCAAGTGATGCCATTATATGTTCATTACTAAACACAACCGGAACTGGATTACCTTAGCTATGTTACCAGTATATCCTGGAACCAGTGTCAGATGATTCTGCTGTTCCCATAAACCACTTAATTCTTGTTTTAAAATATGAATGTTTCTGAAAAAAGAATGACCACCACTTTATAAAATGCATACATTTCAGTACTTTCTGCCTGAAACACAACTACTACAGATAGACTTAGTCTATATGATACTGCCACAATATCAGAAAAAAATTGATCCAACTTCTACAGCATTTGTATTAACCTCTGATATGACTGTATGTTAGATGTACTAAAACCAAAAAACCACCCCCCAAAAAAAAAACCATCCCAAAACATGACAATCCTGTATCTTAAGAACATAAGTGCTTTTAAGCTTTTACTTTCAAATTACAGTATTCTTTTGTAGACAAGGTGCACTCCTACTGATCAAAGTTGAAACAGATTTTGAGATGGAATAAACTACAAACCCACATTTAAATATTTCCCAACACTATACTCACCCATCCTCTGCCTTTTCGGTATGTGCAGACAGTTCTGACCACCATCTTTTAATGACAGCCTGAAGCCAGTTTAAACCAACTATCACATATCTGTAACAACATATTTTACATATTAGCTTTTCTCCCACTCTCCAATATCTACAGGTCAGCTAAAGTGTCAAGACAAAATGGTAAGCAACTTAGAATGCAACATGTTTTCTATTCTGGAATATAAATCTAGACAAATTGGCAAGCTTGAAATTGAAGACATAGGCAAGTATTTAAAGTGCTAAACTGAAGCTCTTACTGAAAAGAGGAAATTCAAGTATTTTGCCTGAAACCTTTGCCTTGATTTCATGTTATAAAGCATATTAAAGCCTCAATGCTATTCTGTTTTACAGCTTAGGATAAATAAATTTGTCTAGGGGCAAAACCAGTCCCTGCCAGTTTTCTGCAGTCCCTTGGAGAAAAGGGTTTCTGCACCACCAGTTTGTTAAAGGAGAAAGTTTCACAGGAAAGATTCCCTTCAGGTAGGCGTTTCTTTAGAAAAGCAGCTTTGGGAGAAGGGGCAGAGGGAACAAAAGTCAGAGGACTAAACACCATTAATGCCTAGGAGAGTGCATAGCCAGGAAGTAGGAGTGTTTTGAAAACATCTGAAACTAATACTTACTCTTCATATTTGCTTTTAAGCAGAGATTTCACTAAAGGCAAAAGATCTACACAGCAGCCAACTGAAATAAATGGTTTTTCTTCCTGTAAACTTAAAAAACACAAGATGTTTCAGAAGTGCTTGAACGTCAGAGGGGTTATAGCAGATTCTTATCCCCCACTTCCTTTTGTTTGTACCTCTTTGTAAGCACAGGAAGGCAGTCTACTACTACTCCAAGATCCTGTATCCTAGAATCATTAAGAAAAAATATCAGAAATGTTACTGGTAAAACATAGGTTGAAGTGTATACTTCAACTATGATTTAAAGAATAAATATAATGAAGTTACAACATTTAAGGAACCCCTAAAAATACTGCAGCATATTTGGGATTGTTACTACTTTAAGAATATAGAAGAGACACCTAATTTACCTCACTAAGTAGGTGACCAGTTCATTTATACTCCTTCTTCTCCAAAAGGTTAAAGCTACATTCAGCCTCAGATTCCTGCTGAAAAGAACTTGAGTCATAGTTTCATGGTCCTGAGAAACCTGTATATTTATGAAAATATAAAATTTTACCACAAGTTTAGTAGCCAGCAACAACACAATAAGCTGCTCTAATGTAGTAACTTAGTATATGAAAATATACTTTCCTACCTGTGTGCTTTTAGAAATTTAGCTAACAATGGCCTTAAACACCACAAATTTCCCTTAGAAGGCAGCACAAATAGATAAAGGCTACTTAACCCACAGGCTACAAGAATAAGGTTTGCAGACACCTAAAGAGAGGTATCTAATGATTCAACAGATCATTCATGAGCATGAATCTATAATTCTCACCAACTTTGAGTACTTTTTACTTAGATGTTTACTAATTTTGACATGATTCAGACATAAGTAATTATATGTATTCTTCTGTACTTTCACAGAAAAGGTTTGTTTTTGAAAAAGCTCATTCTTGGAATGAATTTTAGGTATTTTATTAAAATTCCTTTGATTTGAATAAACACTGCAGAACCATCCACATCTCAGTCACCTGTGGCCAGTGATCTCGTCTTTAGTTTCTCAGAGGTTAGATCTTTCCGAGTCTTCATTTCTTTACCCTTCTTTTCTATTCTAACTATTCTGCTCCTACTTCCTTGAAACCATCAATATGATGGAGAGCAAGAGTGCCAGATTTGTACCTCCAGCCCACTGGACTCTGAGCTGTCTCTTCATGGCAGCCCATGTTTACAGTACCATGAAAAGGCAGCATGGTGATAGTCTTCAATCTGATCTTCCCTGCCATGCCTCACATTAAACACCCGCAAGCCACAGTGGGTAACAAGCATCTAAGGTGACAGAAGTGGAAATTTCAACATTAAGGGACTTAAATGGACTACACCGTCACAATACCCATTTCATTTAAATATCTGACCTTTTAGCCAGTTTCAGAAGCCCCACAAACATTCACCAAGTTTCATCAAGCAACCTTAACAAGAAATACAGTCTCATACAAACTCCTAAGCTAGTTACATACACACTAAGCTGACACTGTTACTGAAGATGGTTTTATCCTGCCTCACTAGCTTATTCCCATTCACACACTAACACTTTCACACTTCCATAACATGTGTGTGGCCATGCATCATGCCAGATCATGAAATCTAACTAGGTCCAAAGAAGGCTTTCCTTTGGTGCTGGTGCAATTTTAACCCAGACTAGCCTGGAAGATCTGAGCTTCTGTGCTGACCCAAACATGAGGGAAACCAGCAGTACTGTTGGCAATGGTATTATAATAAATAATGATTAGTAATGATATTTACCAGATAAAGATGGTAAATAACAAGACCTGAGCCAATCTGTATGTTAAGAAAATTAGTATAGTTGAAGAATTTCACAGCTAATGACACAAAAGTTTCTTTAAACAATACTTACCTCTGAAAAAAATCCACTGTACTTGGATGAGGGGCCTTCTGTTTGAGATGAGCCAGAGTCGCTAGAATTCAGGAAGCACGTACGACTATTGTGCACTTTTGCTAGCAGATTCCCTGCACAAGCCAGTTCATTTTCTTTATTTGCCATGTCACAGTCCCTAGATTTAGGGTGCTGTTTCTTTCTGTAACAAGGCTTTGGAGTATAGCAATGAACTTTTCTTTTACAATAAACGACTTTGAAAAGAGAGAGGGGACTTGCCACCGTTTTTCCAACTGTTACTCTGCAACAATAAAGCAGTATTTTAGTGAAGGTTGCTGTAAACCTAAGCAATACTTCTGTTAAGTTAAAATATATCACCTTGAATTCAGTAGTGAACTTGCAGGTTACTTAGAACACTTTATCCCCAAGATACTTCTGATAACCCAAATAGTCATGAAAGTGTAAGAGCTACCACCAACATTTTTTCTTGCTTTTATGAATGCAGAGACTTATTATTATGGAAGCAAGACACAAGAATCAGTTGTCAGTAAAATTAAGACCTATCTTTTACCTCTGTCTGTCTGGGTATTGTAATACATTTAAACAGCTTTTTCCTCTGTCTCACTCTCACTTGAAACTCAAGACTCTTCACACCACTGCTCTCCTACCTGTTTGTGTATGAAGCCAGCTGTTTTGGAGATTTCTTGCCCTGAGAGAAAGGGAATAGAGAAGAAAAAAATCTGCATTACTAAAAAGGATCAAACGCTCCCACAGTTTGTCATAAAAAAGTAGCCTGCTTGACCATAGCCTAAGTTTACTAGAGACTCCCTCCCTTCCACCCACTCTTTCTATTCTGCAACTTAAGCACAGCTATGTTAACCTTCCCGTAATCTTCAAGTATTTCACAGTGGCCTAAAGATGGACTCTCTGCCCCAGCTGTCCCTGGAGCACCATGATCAGCTGTAGGGTATCTTTGGCAAGAGGCGGGATTGTGACATCAGCAACGGATTCTTTAGTTACAAGCAAACTAAACGCCAACATATGAAAAGCCTACTGGAATCTGATGGCAAAACTGCATTAATTGTCTCACGTATATTTAAAGGCCCATAATATGATGCCTGTAAGATGCTAGTATTAGGAAGGATAATAGCAGAACACTTCCCCACCAAAGGGAAAAAAAAAAATAGAAAAAAAAAAAAAAATCAAGACTGCTGTAGACAACATGACCTTGATTATCCTAAATCCTTCACAGGAAACAGATTAACACCCTGACACCAGACAGGCTGCACAGAACAGTGATATCCTACAGGAACAACAAAAAACATTCAAGGTTGTGCCACACCTCTGAAAATTAAGCAACACAATTTGAAGATGAATATCTGAAGACTGTTTTTTATACAGCAGTCTTCAATGTTTTAAGCTCATCTTCATTACATGAAGCTCTAACTGTGCCATTCTCTTTTTACCGGTAAAAAGAAACAAGTACTAAGATGCTCAAGTTAGAAATACATATCTTCACATGAACGGGTACTAAGCTCATATACTGCTGGCATTTCAACTTGAAAATTTACATAGAATCATAGAATAGTTAGGGTTGGAAAGGACCTTAAGATCACCTAGTTCCAACCCCCCTGCCATGGGCAGGGACACATCACACTAAACCATATCACCCAAGGCTTCATCCAACTTGGCCTTGAACACTGCTAGGGATGGAGCATTCACAACCTCCCTCGGCAACCCATTCCAGTGCCTCACCACACTTACAGTAAAGAATTTCTTCCTCATATCCAATCTAAACTTCCCCTGTTTAAGTTTTAACCCGTTACCCCTTGTCCTGTCACTAGGGTCCCTAATGAAGAGTCCCTCCCCAGCATCCTTATAAGCCCCACTTCAGATACTGGAAGGCTGCTATGAGGTCTCCACGCAGCCTTCCCTTCTCCAGCCCCAACTTTCTCAGCCTGTCTTCATACGGGAGGTGCTCCAGTCCCCTAACCATCCTGCTTGTGGCCCTCCTCTGGACTTGTTCCAACAGTTCCATGTCCTTTTTATGTTGAGGACACCAGAACTGCACACAATACTCCAGATGAGCTCTCACAAGAGCAGAGTAGAGGGGCAGGATCATCTCCTTCAACCCGCTGGTCACACTCCTTTTGATGCAGCCCAGGATACGGTTGGCTTTCTGGGCTGGCAGTGCACACTGCCTGCCCATGTTCACTTTCTCATCAGCCAACACCCCCAAGTCCTTCTCAGCAGGGCTGCTCTGAATCTCTTCTCCACTCAACCTGTAGCTGTGTCTGGGAATGCTCCTACCCAGGTGTAGGACCTTGCACTTATCATGGTTAAACTTCATAAGGTTGGCATCAGCCACTCACAAGTGGGTCAAAGTCCCTCTGGATGGCATTCCTTCCCTCCAGGCTATCAACCGAACCACACAGCTTGGTGTCATCGGCAAATTTGCTGAGGGCGCACTCAATCCCACTGTCCACGTCAGCAACAAAGATGTTGAACTAGACCGGTCCCAACACCAATCCTTGAGGGACACCACTCGTTACTGGTCTCCAGACAGACACTGAGCCATTGACCACAACTCTTTGCGTGCGGCCATCCAGCCAGTTCTTTATCCACTGAGTGGTCCATCCATCAAATTGACGTCTCTCCAATTTAGAGACAAGGATGTCGTGGGGGACAGTGTCAAGCACTTTGCGCAAGTCCAGGTAGATGACATCAACTGCTCTATTCCTGTCCATCAGTTCCATAGCCCCATCATAGAAGGCCACCAAATTGTTCAGGCAGGATTTCCCCTTAGTGAAGCCATGCTGGCTGTCACCAAGCACCTTGTTGTTTTTCATGTGCCTTAGCATGCCTTCCAGGAGAATCTGCTCCAAAATTTTGCCAGGCACAGAGGAGAGACTGACTACTCTGTAATTCCCCTGGTCATCCAGGGGATGACCCCAAAAATGGGGGTTATATTTCCCTTTCTCCAGTCATCAGGAACTTCACCTGACTGCCATGATTTTTCAAATATGACGGACAGTGGCTTAGCAACTTCATTTGCCAGCTCCTTCAGGACCCGCGGATGGACTTCATCAGGTCCCATGGACTTGTGTATGTTCAGGTTCTTGAGATGGTCTCAAATCACATCCTCTCCTACAGTGGGCCCAAGGTCTTCATTCTCACAGTCCCTGCGTCTGCCTTCCAAGACTTGGGTGGAAGTCTTGGTGGACATGATTCTTTATGCTGTGCACATCAGCAAAACAATGCTATGACCTTAACACCAGCTCAAAATCATGTGGGTTTTAATACATAATTTTAATAAGCAAACAGGATATTGGCATCTTTGCCACTTTTTGAAGCAATCCTGCAGTAAGTTTATGTCCCTAATGCTTCCTCCATGCTCTGCTACTTTACTCTTCAGCCAGTAACACAGGTAAGAGGTTTAAGAAATTGCTTCTGATTAGCAATAATCCAATGAAAGACTATGTGTTACTAGACAATGTGGTAGATCCAGCTATATGATAATACAAAGACAGGTCCATTTCAATGCAGGTATTCCACCTACCACACCTCTTACCTGTGCCATGTAGCTCTTCTGGCAAGAGAGAACTTTCTGATGGTAGTATTCCTCTACTGTAACAGTTCTTAAATAGACTGCAGAGTAGGCATGAGTAAAACCATATCAGCACCTATTGCTCACATGGATATGATGCCAGTAATTGTGTAGTCTGTGCAGTGATGGCCTATCACAGAATCTTAGAACAGTTTGGGTTGGAGTGGATCGTCAAAGGTCATCTAGTCCAACCCTCCTGCAATAAGCAGGGACCTCTTCAACTAGATCAGGTTACCCAGAAACACATCCAGCCTGGCAATGCCCCCAGGGGTGGCACATCCACCACCTCTTTGGGCAACCTGTGCCAGTATTTTACCATCCTCTTTGTAAAGAATTTTTTCCTAACATCCAGCCTGAATCTCCCCTCTGTCAGTTTAAAACCAAAACCCCTTGCCGTATCACAACAGATCCTGCTGAAAAGTCTATGTATTATAATGCAGAGTTTTCATAATATAAATTGCTGTTAAAGCTAAAGTTCTGTTGTACATCTAAACATGAAATACCCAGTAATGCTGTGCTTCTAGTTTTAGACTGCTCAGAACCATGAACTCGTCCGAATGTTTACGTCAGTTTCATCTGAGGACATAAAAAAAAAAAACCAAGCCCACAACCACAAAGAGCTTACCTCCTTCATGATCTTTTTAGTGGAAGAAGAGATTCTTTTCCTGGGGAGATCAATGTGATGACCTTCAATATGCAATACTTTCTGTTTTCTAACATTGTGGGCTTCAGATGCCATAATCTCTCAAATCCCTGTTTTCAAGGGAAAGAAACTTAGTTATGTTTTCTAAAACTTTCAGTCAACTTTCTTCAAATACAGGTGGCAAAACAGTTAAAAAGAGTTCAACTATTCACAAGATGTTCCATCATCTAATTAACCCAAGACGACATCCTTCAGCAAATGGCAGCTAGATCATTAGTAAGATGCTGATGAGCACTTCAAAATGCCTATTTAGTTTTCAGCCCCTCCCGAAGAAATAGAGGTAGAGATTCTGTTTTCAATCCAACTTACTACACCTGCACTGAGGGGTGTCATGCAGACAGGAATTCAAGTAAAGGAAAAGGCAATTTAGGAGACTCCTCCACATTCCACACTATGAATTTCATCTGCAACCTAGAGGGGAAAATAAAAAAAAAAAAAAAAAAAAATCCCACAAATGCTTCCAAGTGGGAAAAGTCAGCTAAATAAAAATCCCTGTTTTTTTTGGGGAAGAAGGCAAAATTTATCAGAATAACAAAGGTTAAAGAAAAAAAAAATTTGAAGTGAAAGACCTCCCTGTAATTTACTGGCAAATCCACTCCCCTGCCCATTTTTCTCGGCATATAACTGGCTATTTTTCATGTTTTAAAAATAAAATCTTTATTCCACAGTTAACCAATACTAAAATGTATAAGGGACTCTGCCTTGAAGTATGCAAATATTTCTATGAGAATCAAACTCAAGACTGAGACACTTGTGCATACGGTTTTACAATTTTTTCAGTGATTCAGACAAGACACTGCTTGAGACTGGATTAAAGAACTACATCATGTTTTAGCATTAAAATATTTTAGCAAGACACGCTACCTTGCTTTTAAAGGCCATCCCTTTGCTCCAATTTTATTGATTTTTTCCCCCTAGGTGGCAAAACTCTGTCTCAACATGAATGTCCCAATTTCTCCCCTCCACCTTTAGTACCAACAGTCGTATTTCCTCTATGTAGCAGATTTATCACATTAGGAACTTCAGTATATCAAAGACTAAGACACTTAGCAGTGGAAAAAGCCAGATGGGAAACAGCTTACTAGCCACAGAAGACCTGTCAATGCAGTAGCTAAAGGCCATCAAAGAAGACAAACAGGTGGCAGGCTCAAAACAAAGTAGAAGGTGTATTCTTCACATAATGCATATTTCATTCCATATTGCAGGAAGCAAGGAAAAAAAAAAAAAGGAAAAAAAACCCCAAACCAAACCCACCTTCAAATGCTTCAGTTGTCTTTAGAACTGTATCTGTTACAGAAGACCTACAGTATCATCAGAAACCCTTAACGTGCAAGATGGGAACATGGAGTCCTCAGGCCAAGGACTTCACAAATTGCAAATGGCAGCATTGTTTAGGGCAAGTCTTCTAACAGTTTGTGATCCATACTTCTGCAGATACAAAGCTGGCTTAAGACTAGTGCATTAACTTGACTGACTCTTTTCCTGCATACTGTGGGATGGTGACAGACTAGTTGCCATCCTGTGAGCTCTCAACACTTCCAAGGCTTCCAGCCACCAGGCTTATAAATAAATAGTAATTTATTTTTTTTTCCCTGGAGCTTAGAAGAAATTACAAGAATAAACCACTCCTCTGCTTATCAGACTCATTAAAAACATTATTTGGCCTCAAAATGGACAGTACATTAAAATTTGAACTTAGAGCACAACACAAGGGCAAACAACTGAACTTTTAAAGAGAAGCCCACTCTAACAACCCTAAAATCCAAACAAATACAGCCTTATATTCAGGCTAATGCTGAAGGCAGAAAGCTAGGAGGGTTTGGAAAAAACAGCTGAGGGGAAAGCAGTGAACTCCAGGAGAATAGCAAGGATAATCTGCAAACGTGCAATGCAGTGACCAAAGCTAAACCCCACAGAATCATCCCATCAGATGGTAAAAACAAATAAGTAAATTCCATGCTCTCTGTTCCTGAAGGATAACTTTCACAATTGATTCCATGACACACTGACAGCTTACAACTCTTCATGCAAAACCGTGACCCCTCCTTATGTACTCCTTCAATAAATGATCTCAAACTATCCTCCTCTTTCATGCTACACAGTAAGCAAAAGTCTGATCTCCAATATACAAGACGGTGCTGTTAAACTAGAATGTTTTTTACTTAATAGAAGTGTAAAATTTCTGAAGGCTAGAAAGAAATGCCTTACCAAGGGAACTCAATTAGCATACCAGTGTTTAATACTGGGCTCTAAAGAGTCTAAAATGACATCTCAAAATACCCAAATTGGAGGTATTTCAACTATCCTGGAGGGAAGAAAGCACCCTACAAAGAACTGAATGCATTCAAGAGAAATGAAGATGAGGACACACTTTGCCAAATTTGATTTAAGAACATAATGCTGCCTGGCATCTCAGCTGAAACGTAAAAAGACAACAAAACTATCAATCCTTTCTTTAAAGACTGGGAACAGAAACCCAGAAGGCTAACAGATAATCAGATATAAAGGAACATCAGATGAAGTGAAGTCCTTATGTCTGTGTTCACTGTCCTATAGAGAGGTTTCCATAGCTTAAACTGTTTTGTGAGGGTCTCTGATGATGCAGAAGCAACTGCGAGTATAAGCAGTAATGAAATAGCTGCATTCTTAAGTAAGGTGCAGAACCTCTCTTAGAGCTGAAAAAGCACCTAAGGAAATCACGTGTGGAAAACAGTATTTAAAGACAGCATCAAGGAAGATCCAGACCATCATCTCATTGTGCAAATTAGTGAACAACGTAAACTAAGAATAGAATTACTGGACACAAACAAATAATATATTGGGAAACATTCAACCTGGCTGTTGTGAAGGCAAGTCATGCCCTGCAAAATTAGGTACAACATGGGTAAAGGAAAACTAAATGATAAAAACCTACCTGGGAGTCGAAAAAGCTTTAAGAAGTCCCTCAAGTAAAACTCCTGAGGAAAGTAAGCAACCAAGTGATAAGAGGGAAAGACTTTGTGTGGACAAATAGTTAAGAAAGTCAAACAATCTAAGGAGTTCCCACATTGAAGGAGGCCACAGCAGGTACCCCACAAAAAATCTATGTTGGTTTATGCTGTTCAATATATTCATAGATTACATCTCAAAGGGGATGAATAACTGATGTTGACAATACAAAGTTATATTAGACACTGAAGATGAGGGCTAACTGAAGAATTAAAGGACCGTGATTTACA
Source organism: Pezoporus occidentalis (assembly GCF_034315485.1). Lineage (NCBI taxonomy): Eukaryota > Metazoa > Chordata > Aves > Psittaciformes > Psittacidae > Pezoporus > Pezoporus occidentalis. The sequence continues at coordinate 4,627,439 of NW_026913964.1, read as the reverse complement.
GTAAGAAGCAGCAATGATTATAGATTAATACAAAACAAAGCCTGTTTGTCTGCAGGCACAGGAGCAGGCTGTGAGCTAATAACTGCCATCCACAACAAGATATATGACAATTTATTTTAGATAATTTGGATTGCTCGGTGCACCATATGGATCAATAGTTAGAAAAATAAACAGAACTAATTTGTGCTTGTATTTTAGGTACTAAGTGCAGGTTTAGTATTCTTCCCTTAATAAAATAAAAACACCCCAACCCACCACAAGACAATAAAACAACTCAGAAGATTTTTAAATAAAAAACAAAAAAAAACCACAAACAAATCACACAAAAAAAAAACACACACACACAAAAAAAAAAATCAAACCCAAAAACCAACCAACCAAAAAAATCAACCAAAACACAAACAAACAAAAATATCAGACAAAGTTAAAAGACGTATGAAACACTTTCCATACAATCGACAACTGAACAGACCAGGGCTTTCCAGTCTGGAAAGAAGGCTACCTATAGCAGAGAGGTGAAAGAAGACGAAGGTCTATAAAACAAATAGCTTGGAACAGTTGCATAGAAATTGTTCATTGTTGTGCCCAATGTAAGAATGAAGGGTCAAAAGCTGAAGGCAGGTTCAAAACTTACAAAAGGGGGTGGATCTTCATGCATATTATCATCAACCTGAACCTGCCACATGATGCTGCAGATCCAAATGTTTACATAGGTTCCAGGGTAGACTGTGCGAATTCATTAAAAAAAGATTAAGGACTGTTATTAAATATGATTAAATATAGAAACACAACCTGGGTAGCCCAGAGACAGAGCAGAACACAAGCAAAACAATCTGGCATACCTAAATCTAACGCTGCTATAACAAACCTAGCCTATCTCTCAAGAAACTTGCTTCCAAAGACTTAGTAACACATGATAAAATGATAGCTGTCCAGGCACTTTACAGGGTTTTTCATAACTTTTATTTCCTACCTGCTATAAGGTATCATCACCTAGAGACAGCTAAATAGACACTAACAGACACTTATTTTGGGATATATGCAGAGCATTTTTAAACTGCCATTAGATACTAATTTGTGCAGGATCTAATACTTTACACTTAAACATCTTGCATTCTTTGATTATTCCCTTATGGTAAGCACAGCTGGTTGTATTTGTTCAGAACAATACATCATGCAGCTCATTAAGGCCAATGCAATCCCTTGCTTTACAAATTTTAAAAATAGAAGGATAGAATGCAAGTCCTTTCAGCTCTGCCTCAGCCCTTCATCACACAAGCCCAAATTGTTTTACAACTGTGACAAAGTACACTGCAATTATGAACAGAGACACACAATTTTATTAAGATGACAGGTTCACATTCCATCAATTTCAGCCGTTCCATGAGTGACTTCCCATAGCAGATGCCAACCTTCCTTCCTCCTCATTTTACTCTCTTCAATTTTCAGGACACAGGCCTAGAGTAACAGCAGCCACATACCCTGATAAGTAAGCTCATTAGTGCCCACATCCAATAGACAGTACCTATGCAAAGTATTCTTGATGGCTCTGCTGCTGTTTTCTCTGATCTCTCCCAGATGCAATGCAACTACCAGAATCACGCAAAGAAAGCCATACTAAAAGGCTTTCAAGCGTGTATTTATCGAAGGCAAGTATTAACAACTCCACCACTCCCTCCCATCATCCTAAATTCTGGGCATGGCCCCCAGAAAGGGACAAACTTTTCTTCACGTTACGTAATCTACACATGCATTAACATAACATCTATTTCTTACAGAACACACACCACAATACTGCAAGTTCAAGGATGACAAGTATTACACTCAGATGAGTTAACTGTTACTCTCTAAGAAGGGGAGTTCATACTTTGAAAGTATTCAAAGTACGTATACATCAGTGAACTAACAACTGTGAAGTAACTTTGCTAGTCATTATCAGATTTAAAATGTTTATGAGAAACTTCCAGTAATGGTTATTCCACATTTATTTCCAAAAGGGTAATCTGTCTACAAAAATAAATTGGAACTATGTCATGATGCAGAAGTGATTCTGTAAGCTTGGTATAATTTCCTTTCATTTTAATGCTGACAAATGTTAACAGAACCCATCTGTCTCTCAGTTTTAGATGGCTTCTACATCGTTTGAATATGAAACAGTTTGAGTTAAAAAAAAAAACAACAAACCAAACAAAAAACCACAACCCATCTCCTTGTTTAGTAATTTATGCTGACAGTTCACTAGATGTAAAATACTGAATTCTCTTAAAAAGAAACTGGAGATAAAAGTTCCAAGAAGCATGTTAATGCAAAAATTTTCTGCAACACTATAAAAAGCATGTCCTCAATGCCAGCAGGACGCAATTTTTTAATGTGCTATACCTGTCAGGCCATTTGTTACAGTTAAAAGTTTCATGTGTGGCCCAAAATTGAGGAATTTTATTAGATTTGCCTTAAAGACAAATCTTATATGAGCAACTCGTTATGGTAAGTTAGCTTATTCCTACAATTTAAGCTAACTTTCCTATTACTCTTACATATGGAATTTGTATGCGTCCCTCTGGCACAAGTACTCATCAAGAACCTTTAAAAATGACAAGTCAGATTTGGTTAAGTTTATTGAGTATGAATCCAGGTGTGAGTTATCTCTCCTTGTGGGGTCAGCTTAAAGGTCTAATAAATGAACTTTATCCACCTTCTGGAAAAAAATAAATTTTACAAAAAAGTTAAATAAACCAGTATTCAGTTTTCTGCATCTGGATGTACCATTTACAGATATTTTAAGCTGCCATAAAGTAACATTAGTTGTGAGTGACTTAATCTTTTCTGAAGTCATCCTTCACCAATGAAAAAATACTTTTGTCTGCGGATTTTCACTTACGAACACCCTACGAATAGTTACATTGGAAAAACTCCATTACTGACATTAGCTGAGAGTTGTTATATAGGAAATAAAATTCCAGTACACTGCGGCTTCCCCATTAGTATTTGACATCAGCTTTAAGAAACTACTCAATTTTTTTTTTTCCTATTCATTGCTCAAACTGACAAGCTTCAAAAACCTACTACAAATTTTTTAAATTCAAACCTAGAGAAAGACATATTGGAAAACCCTTTAAGTTCTAAACTAAGTGGAGGCATGGGTACCAACCTCATCCCAACCTGGCTGAACACTGTGACTACATCTGACACAGCTTGGGATCATACCACTTTCTAATGTTACCCTCAAATACAATGTGGTTCATTTATAGCATTTAAAAAGACTTCTTAATTCATATTCAAGCTTCTTATCCTGGGACCAATATACAAAACTGTTAAAAATATTCCAATGAAAATACATCAAAAAAAGAAGTATCACAACTGGGCAAAAGAGAATGTCCACAAAACTAGAATGACATGTATATATCAGTATAACCACATGTAATGTTTTTATATATACAGAAATAGTATTATGGTATTTTATATAAGATATTATTATAAAGTTCTGAGTTATAAAGTTTAGGAACTCAAACCAATGGTAACTTGACTTTGATGAAATGATATTACAGAAATTTTAAACAAAACTGTATGCACTAAGAAATTAAAGTGACAGGTTTTGACTGGAATAATCTGTTCTTTCCAATCAGCAAGGCCAAAGAGGCACTAACTTGCCTTCTCTTATGCTTTAATTCTACTAAGCATAGTTAACTACCTTGTATTTCCTTCCCTGACTACAGCCCAAGAATAGAAGGAATAAAAACACAGAGGAGTGGGAAAAACAAAATTCATGTTCCAAGAAGAGATGGAAGAAAGCTGCTTTTAAGCAAACTGACTTAATCTTGCTCCAAAGCACAGCATGTTACAAAAACAGCAACAAAAATTTTCTAAAGCTACCTCCCAGTCTCTCTCCTTAACACATCTCACTATTCAGAAATTCTTTTTAGTTCTACATTAAACAGCACACCAACTACTCCAGCACAGCAGCTGAGAAAAAAGCTTGAAGGCTTTTTAACAAAGCAATTAATACAGAATCTGATCTTCAAGCGTCTGAAGATTTCCTCCCTCCTCTCCCCCCTCCCCGGAATCTGTCACGCCCAAGGAATAAAATCCCCGAGGAGGCTTCACACCCAGCTCGTTATCCTCCCCTTCGGTAGCACCAGAACCTTTCCTGCTTTCCTTACACTCGCCCACCACTGCACACACTTACTTTTGAGTTGTGGCGAGTGACAGCACTTCAGAAAAAGGTAAAATCACCACAACTCGCCCGCTGGAAACGCAAGTACCGAACAGCCGTGCCACAGGCCGGCCGGTGGGACTGCAGGTGTCCCTGCACTGGCCAGTCGACATCTCCGCGGTGCCAGCGGCGCAAGCGTGTCAGGTTAGGGTCGCCACAGCAGCGGGAGGCAGACCCGCTCCCGGCCAGCGGCCAGCCCGCAGCCCCGAGCCCGCATTCCAGGCGGGGCGCCCCGGAGCAGCACCTGGCGCCGGCGAGGCAGACCGCGGCCTGGGCCGCCCCGTCCGCCCCGCTGCCCCAGAGCCAGCGGAGAGGCGCAAGGCCTCGCCGAGGATTACCTCGCTCCCGGTTTCTCAGCGGCCGGAGACGCGCCGCGCGCTAGGAAGGCTCTCTGCCCGCTGCCCTGCTCCAAGCGCCAGCTCCTCGGGCGCTGCCCTGGGAGCTTCGCATCCCGTCACTCACCCGTTGCTCATCGTACCGGGCTGGCCCACGCCAAGTGGGAGAAGAAGCCACAAAACACTACTACCACCGCGACCCAGCACCCACAGCCTGCGCCATTCAAACGGCGCCGCGCTGCATGCTGGGCCGCGCCGCGCCACGCCCCGCTGCCCGCGCGGGCACGCGGCGCCCTCTGGCGACAGCGCCGCCACCTCCCGGCAGCCGAGGGCGCATCCGGCGCCGCTGCCACAGAGCCCGCCGCAGCTCGCGCCTCGCCCCGCCCCGCCCCGCCCCGCCCCGCCTCCTGCCCCGCCTCCTGCCCCGCCTCCTGTGGCAGCGCGCACGGCACGGCGGTTGGGGCGCTGGCTGTGTGCAACCAGGTGGTTCTTCCGGGCGGGCGCTCAGGCTGCCGCAGCTGCGTTCCCAGGGGCCTCACCCGCCCCTCCCGCCTGGCGGCCTGTCCTGGCTGTCTGCCGGGCTGAGCGCGCCCCTGGGCCGTCAGCGCGCTGTGCCGGTCTGGTCCAGCTTCTCGTTGGAAAAAGCTGTTTCTCCCCGACCCCCCGCAACTCGCCTGCGTGCAGCAGAGCTTCCCCAGGCAGCGGCGGTATTAAGCCGGCCGCCTCTCTTCCACGGCCGCCTCGCTTCCCCGACCGCGCCCGATCCCGCAGGGCTCCTGGTGCGGGAGCATCCGCCGCTGCTGAACGCGGGGGAGCATTCCAACTGGGCGCTGCGCAGCGTACGGGAAACTTGCTGATGTCTGATCACCCCTGAATACTTACATTGTATCGGGAACCTCGCAGCTCTCGCTACACACCGTGTTTGTAGGCTGCTAATGAGGAAGCGCGGTTACGAGTGTGCGATGTTTCAACTGGCTGACAAACCCACTCTAGCTCCAGCTTATAGTTGAGCGTGAGCAGCTCTAGTATTCCTGAAGCCTGGGTGACACTAAAATTCTCTCTTTGATCTAGATTAACATCTTAGAACACACCTAAAGCCAGGGAGAAGAATGGCTTGTTTTAGTGGTAAATGAAGGGAAAGGTGAGTTTCATTACACATCTCCCCTCACTTAGTGCCTCCTTCCCCTCATATATTGTAATCTGAAGTGTGTTATTTATACAATCTCACAGCATCCCTATAAAATAGAGGCTTCATCTGTCCCTATTACAGTAAAGTTTTGGCTTGGCTGAAATTTTGCCTAGTGTACATTACTCTCAATTTTAGGGGAGAAGGGCAGGCTGTGACAAATTACATCCTTTCTTCTATAAGTAACTGGGCATGACAATTTATATTGTAACTAGGTTATGAAGGTATTTCCTCAGTGTCTGAACAACTCCAAGACTATCTGGATTTAATCAGAGTCTACATTACCACTTTTTGTGACCTGCTTTTCATGTCATGGTATTATCAGACTTTGAAACAAGGTGATCCATAAAATACCAGTTTATGACACAAATCTGCTATACGAAGAAGGCATTTGGTACCATTAAAAATGAGCTGCGAGTATATAATCAAGTCCTTAGGTCAGGCAATGTTTCATTTCAGAAGTTTCGTGTGTTGATCTAAAAAGTCATTGGAGTCTTTCACCATAATCATTCTCCTTTTGAACAAAAATGCCCTGGTGCTTAGGAATGCATTCTGATTTCCAGTCTAAATTTACTCATGTGCTGACTATTCTAGTGCCAGTATTACCTGATAGTTTAAACGACTCTCACCTTCTATGAAGTCTGTTTGCCATAAGAGAATAATTTTATCCTCTCAACAATTTCATTTTACTAGCCTAACAGACTTAGTCCCCTATGGCAGGATAACCTTTATGTTTGCATAATCATCCTAATGTCACTTTTACTGTCATTTTTGCAGATGCTACAGTTTCAGTTCAAGCTGTCCTGTGTGCACTGTGTTTAATATATACATGGTTCTCTTACTCACCTGAGCACGTCAGCTGTGGCTATCCAGGTCAGTAGGTTTTTTAAACATTATTTTCTTTGAGCTGTGCATGCTGACCCAAAAACAAACAAATAATCAAAGGAAACGGATTATATATTGCTTTAGAGAATGTGACAATTACCCGATGATGCACACTTAAAAATGCTTGAGCTTTCCAAACCAGACCTTGTGAAGTTCGTCAGAAGCACATGGTTAGATACCAAACCATTTTTAAAAGACTGCCAGCTAAATGTGGCTAAGTTAGATGCTGATGCTAGACAGTGGCAGAAATGGCAGAAGAGCTTCTTATGTGATCTTATGTTTAGGTTTTAAAGGGCAGAGCAACTGGCTTGGTTCAGCCAAGGTGCGAAACAGAATAATTTTTTTTGTTACTGGGCCTGGTTATTAAATACCCCTTCTGAAAAGAAGCTGTTCTGCAAGTCCAAGTAGGGGTCAGATTTTGTAATAGTACTGTAATTTCTGTCAAAGGTCCAGTTCTATTTTCAGAATCACAAAGCTACCTTGGTTACTTAGCAATGACCACGGACCATCTAGCTGCTAATACTAATGGGTTAACCATCCTCAGACTCAGCTGAAATCATTTACATTAAGAATTCCCGCTTCTTTCATGTATCTTCCTTTGATTCTGTTTTTGATATGCATTCTCTGGTTTACATTACTCTCTGGACCTGAAAAGAGTCTTCTTAGCTAAGCATCCTTACACCTTTTCTAAGTATCTTCCTTAGCCTATTTTAACTTACTTTTTGCTGCTGTCTTCCCTAAATAGCACTGGGAGGTGTCCCTGCCCATGGCGGGGGGTGGGGGTTGGAACTAGATGATCTTAAGGTCCTTTCCAACCCTAACTATTCTATGATTCTGTGATTCTAAATTAAAGAAAAAGTCATAATTTCTTGCATTAACTGCAAAGTACTGAAAAACTACATTCTTTTTGAAAGTTTTTTTTTCCAATTCCATGTTCCTTTCCATGTTTACTTTTTTTTTTTAAATTAATTTATGTAAATTTCACCAGTAGAGAAAAGATCTAATCTTGCTGCTTCTGTATACTGCTAATAGGGGAGTGCCAGTATACCATACTTGTAGGATACTTCTAATGTGTTTGAAGTTTCCATTAAGAAAATGCTACTTCTCTAACATTGCTTATGTTAGTTCTCTGGAGCCAGTTTTGCTACACTGGGATGAACAAGGGGTTTTGGCAGAAGAGCTATATCAATCTTATTACTGAAGCTGAAAAAAGAAGATGTCACACTTTTAAAATAATTATTTCGATAAATTCAAACCTCAAGACAATTTTAGCTGCAGTTCCAATATAGAAAAGTGTATACTTGAGGGATTTTTAGTATTTTAAATTTTTTGGCAAGGCCTAGTTATGTATTTTCAAGGAAAAAAAATGATCATAGGAAAAGAATCAGCATAAAGAATATGTAATTACTTTAGAACAATGTTTTTGCTACCATTACTATGACACACAGCATGATGTTATAGGATGCTTTTATGGACAAAAGATGGGGTATTTTCAGTCCTTAGAGACATCATAGCTGTAAATGAATAAAGTAAATTGTCATAAATAAAACTTATGCTTATCAAGCACTTACATATATTGCACAACTTTCTGTACCTGCTGTGTCAAGCTGTATGAAATACAGAGTGAGGAATGAACACTAAGATATCTAAGGCAGCACCAGGGAGCTATGCTTACACTTTTTGCAGGGCACATTTTGTACAGTTATTTTCATAGTTCCTTTGGAAATGAGTTCTTTGTGTGCTGCTCGACAGGTTTGAATAGTCAAATCTTCCAGGTGGGTAAAAGAGTCTGACAAGATAAAGTAATTATGGTGTAATAGGATTTTATCAGATCATGATATGTAATCTGAATCGTGTTTTTCTTCATAACTGAAGGAATATAGATCCAAATATATGCAGATCTAATGCAGAGAAATGTAAACATATGTATGTATAAAAATAACCTACTACTTCCTCTTGTGTTCTCATATTCTCAAAACACATATTGATATTAAACACATCTGAATTTTTAAAGAATTTCATTGATTGAGTCTGAATATAGAGAAGCTCAGTAATTCTTTGAATTGTTTCCTTTGCAGTTATCTGTAACTCCAAATTATATATTTTGTGTCATTTTCACAAATGTAACACTAGTTGCCCTGGAAATTTGTGGTGGAAAGTAGGAATTTTGATAGTGATTTTGGATGCAACACAGAAGCCTAATGTATAAAAATGGAAATTTTTAATGTGCAGCAAAACAAAGTACTTGTGCAAAGGCAAAGAAAATTGTAAGGATGGGATGAATGCGTTCACTAAAAAAAACATAGTTCTACTGTTCTGAGCCGATTAAGGTGTTTGACTATTTTCTAATTGTATTTTCTATTTTTTCCCTGTAGCTTTTATTTTTTCTGATATTTTATTTGCACTAAAGTTTTTCTTCCAGCTGTTGTATAAGTAGCACTATGCCAATTGGTGGTGTTATTTTACCAGCCTGGCTTCTTTTTTATTCCTCCTTAGGTAGAATTTAAGTTCAATAAAGTGTACTGACATTTATGGACGTTTTCTGAGATCTGCCCAGTAGGTGCCTGGAATGGGTTGTAGATAGGATATTTGAGGGGATGGTAGTTACTTCAAGATTATTAAGTATCTTTAGCCTGCAGGTGTGAGACAGGATGGCTCAGGCAGTTGGTAATGGGATAAAGCTTTTCTCCCCTGAATTGCCAGCTCTGGGCCAGATTAGTAGGAACAGAGTATTTCCACCATCTGGTGTCTGGTCAGTGACCCATATGAGAGGAACTGGTAGCCATCCCTGCTACTGGTGATCAGCTTTACAATTAAAAAAATTCCCAAAACCCACTCTGAGAATGATTTAATCACTAACCTGCCACAAATGAACATGAGGACTAACAATCCCGCTAGAAACCTAATTGTCAGGCCTCAGCACCCTGAAGGGAGCATAGCAAAATTTGTCAGTGTGGGCTGTCAGATGATGGTTTTTTTTAGAAAGCAAACAACTGATAATTTTTTGCTGAAAATGACAGCAGCTTGTAAGAAAAGTGGCTTGATTTTTCAGTGATGCAAAAAAGCAGGTATCAACATCCTCCAGAATCCTACCACTCCTCAAAATGAAAATGTCCATTATTAATAAAAAAATAATTGGTGTAGGATGACAATATTTGATTAGAACATAGTTCAGCTGAAAGATATGCTCTATTCAAATACATAAAGTTTTGCCTTATTGCAATCTGAGACAGGCTAACTCAAGCTGACTGAATGAATAGTAAGTTATGAATCAGTATGACAAGTTGGGATTCTTTGTAACAAACTGCTCCTGAATACTGCATCCATTTCTGCTGTAGAAATAAAGTCAGGTGTAATTATAGAATCTGTGAATTGGGCTAGTGTCTGAATTTCTGCAATCCTGTGAAACAGTTTGCTATCTGACTGAAAAAGCCAATTAGCCACTTAAGAAAGAAAAACACCATACTGTAATATTCAAGAAAGGTGAATAAAAATTTGTAACTAGAATCTTTTATAATCAATAAATTAATACCAACCACTTCACAGCTTCATTTAATGTTCCTTAAGCAAAACTATGCTTTTAGGATGATAATTTTGAGAGAAACTAAACATCTAGGCCTTAATAAAGACCTTTAAGAAAATGTATGAAGAATCTAGGGTATGATTTTTGGGGTTGCTAACACTATCTGGTTTTGTTTGAAGTCAGACATCTGAATGATAATTATCATAGTTTCAGACCCACAACTACTAACATGATGAGATAGTAAAACTGTATGCATTCATCTTCGCATCAAAATTATGCTGTTAAATGCCGTGCCCGGTAAAAATGAATTAAAAATTAGTTTTAACCGTTATTTTTTTCTGCCTTCCCGCCGCTGACCAGAAGGTGGTGCCCACACACTGGATTATGGTCAATTTTGAGTGGTCTGTCGTTAGGCTGAGCAGTGCTGTTGAATCAAACGTGGTAATACTGTTGTGGTGGTGGATGTCTTCAGATGGAATAGCAAGAAACTTAAATTTCGAAAATAAACATTATGTTCATTTGTTCTCTCTTGTCTGAGCTTTGTGTTTGAATCCTTTGTCTGGTTTATGCATCTACATACTGAACACTTTCCTCTTCATTTTACTTTCTTTCACAAGTAACTGATTCTTCTTCCTACTCCCCTTTTTCATTTTGTCCTTTTTTTTTAAATGTCTTGAACTTCTCTCAGACATCCTTACTGAGATGCCCAGATGCTGTTTATTTCTAAACATTATCAAAAAAAGAAGAAGAGAGAGGTGTCATCTGCTGAAGTAACTCCAAATAAAAGCTGGTATCTATTTTTCAAACCTTATTTACTCTCTTTGCATAGCTGTGCTGAAATTGATATTCTTTTGCAATTGTGAGTGACTGTTTCATAAAATACCCAACAAAACCAAACCTTTATGTTTATTGTTGTATAGCTATGGTTATGTTGTGGTTGTTTTATCTTCTGGCGACTTCTTGCTTCATGAGCTAAGGATCAATCAGACATCATAACCCTTGAATAATTTTTCTCATCCACAATATTGGAGACACAGAAGCTGTAGATCTTCTTGGGGATAAATGCAGTGAGCTAATTCTCACTATTAATAGTTTATAAGGACAGTAGGCATTTTCAAAAAAGAAAGCTTGGCAAGCTTTATGAAATGTTGTAACTTGGTGGCATAAGATAAAGATTGGAATTTTCTGTGTGTATGTCAAGAATCTTCAGATTTCAATAATAGGCTGTGGTGGGTGTGATCTCCCCTGCGGTTTGTATACCAGGCCTTCAGTTTCATAGCAGCTACAGAATACATAATGACTATATGTTCTGGGATACAAAGTGGTTGTTAAGAAATTTCACCTCAAATATGTGCTTGTGTTAGGTCTTTAATCTCAGAAATATACAGATTTTATTTTTTTTTTGTTTCACTCTGCAGATTCAGTTGCTGAAGAGCAAACAAATAAAGCAATATAACATTGCCTGCAATTGCAGCTAATTTATTTAACAATTCCTCTTTAAAAACCTTTACTGAATGCAATATAGTTTTTGTGCTGCCTTCTATATCTTCATTCTCTTAAATTTAATTTATTTATTTCTGCCTTTAATCCTTCCATGTCCTTAAATCTTTTGGTTCAGCCTAATCCTTCAAATCCTATAATTACTCTAACAAAGCATTTTAACCTTGTGGCCTTCCTGGACTCTTGCCTATTGCTTATGACGTGTAGGTCTCGCTTGACTAATGATGTTTACTGCTGCGTTTTCTTTCCTAAGATACTCATGGAAAATTTCATGCCACATGGCTCCTGTTTATAGCAGGGCTCAGTGTCACAGTATTACTATGGCCATTGTAAAACTTGTGGTGGCTGTTTTCTATTATTAGAACAAGTGCTTCTTTTATTTAGAAGTTAATGGCTGGCCTTGATGTAATCCCAAATAATAGAAACCCAAAGCCTAGATGTTGATTTCAAGTAATTATTCCGAGGTTGTTTTGTCTGTTCAGCAAGTACTTTTTTTACATATTGTGTAAGGTGTATAACCAGTTTAAATCAGGTATATAAGATGACAACATGTGATGATAGTATGTTGGGTTGCCTGAATATTTTTCTGAACACTTCATAAACATATTGTATTAGTTTCCCTTAGGAAATTCTGAACATTAGGGTGAGGACACTGTTTTATAGTACTTAGAAGTTTTCATGTCAGGTTTATTTGTAAAGAAGTAGTCAGAATTATTTAATTATTTTTATTTTATTTTATTTTAAATTTAATTTTTTGAAAGAGCAGGCCAGGGTCTGACTAAAATTAATCAGTGGTTTTGTTAATAGGAGTGATATTTAAAAGTATGATGAAGAACAATTTTATATAATGCTATTAAGGGGAAAAAGGTAGTAAGTGTATGGCAGGTATTTTAGAAAATGGTTATAAATCTTAATGACATATGGTACTAAAAGAAAATTACTTGTTTGCAATGGTGAAATAACACAATTTCATTATTCCAACTAAAAATAAAAATCCTATTTTCAACATTAAGTATTTATGTTAGGGAAAAACTAAACTTCTTGTGTAGTGAGAAAGATACTTCTTTGGGGGTGATGGTAAATAGAAATCTGCATCTGTATTCTGTGTTCAGCTGTTCAGAAGCTGTGATGGAGGGCAAATACACATGGTTATACAGAGATGTACATATAGTTTGAATCGTATAAACTCTAGAAGACTCGAGCAGAAGACTGTGCCTGTTACTGGGTTTATGATCTGTGAGCAAAATTCTCTAACAAATGTTTGAACCGTTGCTCTGGTCCTCAACTCTGTGCTTTTATGTACAGTTTATATATCATATATCTACCAGATGTACATTGAGTGATTTTCTTCTACTGTGCATTCATTACTTTGCCTAAACAAACCATGGAAGCATTTATAAAAATAAGCTGGGATGACTTTTAGGCATCAGAGCCTTGCACATCTGGACCTAACACAGATTTATGGCCTTACCTTTTCCAACATGTCTTTGAGAGAGGTTCTGCCTAAGAAAATATGAGTTTGTATAAGGCACACTAAGCCCAGATGGAAACAACAGAATGCCTGAAACTTTTTTCTCAATACTGTTTCTTGCAAGATTAATTTTTCTTGGCTTGAGTAACTGAGCCTAAGCTACTGAAAATGAAAAGTTTGTAAATCAGATGTTCTTTTTTTTTCTGTTTTCTGTTTCCATTTTTTTTTTTTTAAATATATTTAGGGTGACTGATTCAGAGTCTCCTAAACTAACTTTGCCATCCCATCTTAAAGAGGACGTAATTGTAGGTACCGGAAGGGGGAACAAACATGAGAAGACATAGGATGTGGGAGGAAATGCATTTCCAGAGAAGAGATATTAAAAAGCCCTGGACTGTACAATTTGTGGAGGAGATGTCGTGAGCTTGCATTTCCTCCCAGCGAAGTCAATGGCAGCAGGGTTGTCTCATGAAAAAGCTTACTAATTAATGAAGAGCATTGAGAAAGGCACAGTACCCAGCATACATTTCTTGTATTCCTAAATACAGTGAGTAGATTAAAGAAACTGAAGCAGCAATTAAAATACAGATGCTGTGGCATAATATGTAGGTAGAAATACTCAGGTTTTAGACCAAGCTAAACCAGCTGGAAAAGTGAGACCTTTTGGGACACATACAATTTCTGTGTGTTTGAACCAAGCAAAGAAATGTCTGTATCAGCACAGTTTAACTAAGCAGTTGAGTTCACCTCTGCAGGATGTTAGTTAGACAAGCAGCACAATATGATGATAAAAAAATAAATGAAAACAGGATTTCAGTTAGACTAACATTAAAATGTTTCAAATACTGATAATTTAAGGGATAAGATTGTAATTGGTAGGAACATGAAAAAAATGGCACCATTGTAATACTGCTGCCAGACCCATTATTTTAATGTTTCCTTTAGCATTTGTCACTGCTGATAAAAATATCCTAGATTTACTGAAAATAACCTAGAGACTGCATTGCTTGACTGTTAAAGAGAACTCATGGTGACTGCAGTATCTTTGAGCTTGCCATTGCTTGCATGAAATTATTACAACTGTGAAGACAAGCTGTAAGTGAATGAAACCAATTTAAGGACCGGCCGTACTTGTTCCTTGTTCACAATGAGCAGTAGTGAATCCCTGCAACCTTTTTAGTAGTAATCACAATAGGCATTATGCACAAGGAACAGCAGAAATCCACCATTATTAGGTGGACAAAGCATCATTCTGCTTGCTTTGTTTTAGACCTGCTTCTTGCTGTTTATCAGGAATAACTCATCAAGTGAGCAACAAGTTCTGGGATATTTTCCTCTTTCCAATAAACGTTAGCCACCTTACCGTGCAAAATCGTGTCTATTCTACAGCTTAATCTTGTACAGATCCTAGGCCTGTCTTCCTAGCTTTTTCTTGTTGGTTAGTTACCATCTTATCTTTGTTGAAGCTTGTCAAGACAAAAAAAATGATAATCCTTCAGGGAGCTTTGATTTAACTAGTTTTTAAACTTTTACTTGGTTTCTGCAAGTGTTGGTTATGACATGATGAACATTTTGCCACTTTTCTAAATAGTATGGAAATAGTAAGTTTTATTTTTATCCTTTTAAATCTGGCTCCATTTTTATCCTTTCTGTGTCTGTTTACTCTTCTCTATCTGTATTTTGCAATATTTCCTTTTTTGGCTACAGTTTTTAAAATTTGAGTTTAAAAAGATTGTATAGATAACTTGCAGGCAGAGCTTTTTTTTCTCTAAGTAAGGGAAATAAGCCTTTAAGCAATCTGATTTAATATTTTATCATTGTAGGCTATATATATATACTGTTTTTTACATGCTTCACTTCTGAGAGATAGGTTTGGAAGATCCATAAATAAAATTAATCTGCCCCTGCCATCTCTCTCTGTTCCTATCTGCCACCCAGATTGTTGCCTCAAAAAGGGGAGGGAGAGCTGTGAAGGGTGAAGGGCCTGTGTGGGAGCCTCGATGTTGTCTGCATCTTTTAGAATCCATCTATTTCAGTCTGTTGCTATGGGATTCTTTGCACCTCTCTGCACTTAATATGGAGAGTTGCCTCCTCACTATTCACGTTTTAATAGCATGTCTTATGGTGTATTTAATGTCAATGACATGACACTGTCACATTACCGGATTTCAGACAATTCCTCCATTTTTATTTTTAATTATATTTTCAATACTGTCATTCTTAGAGTTTTTTTTTAAACATAAATTCAGTGGCTATTGATTGAGAAGAAGCTTTGTGGAGACTTTTAGAACTATTTCTGTTATTATTTATTTTAAAACATAAGGAGTCAAAGCAGATAGTTTCTTCCAATCTTTGTTAAAGATATAGGGTTTGTTTCCATACAGGGTTATCTAGTCAATGCCCTGGGCTTCATAGGAGACAACTTGTTGTAACTTAAATAAAGCAACTATTCTCAAAATCAGATTCAAATAGATTACATACGCTCCTTTTAAGATGCAGTGGAATTAAAATGTAAAACACAACCTAAAATATTGTGGTGGACACAGTCACCATCCAACAGTGAGTAAAAAGAGTATCCAGCTTTTAGGCTACAAATGTGTACCCAGGCCTGCAAGAAAGAACAAGGTGCGGAAATGTAATTTTAACTGCAGTACTGTAGAACCATATCCTAAATAATCTCATCTCTAACAATATAATTCTCTGTTCTCTTGCTCCTTGTTTCTTTCTTCCTTCAACATATAGAAAGTTTAATTCTGGGCCCAAATGATCTCAGACATGTCAAGAAGAAGCCAGGTATTGTTTTGATTGTACTTTACTTCTAAGCCTGTTATTCTGCATCACTCCACATGGTGTCTTCATGGACTGTAAATCTCTACAACTAATTCAGAAGCCAGTTCCTTCTGAATCCAGACTTTCAATCTTCTTTCCTTTTCTCCTGTGCACATACATATTAACACACAGCTTGTGTTTACTTGCTTGTGCACTTTACAAGATTTGAAGATATTTACTTTGAAGGCTAGATTTTTTTTCTGTGGGAAATAAATGAATTCTAGTAAATGAATAATTTTAAATTGCTTTAGAGAGTTAAGGCTAAATCTCCTTAACTCCTATTAGGAGAAGCTGATTTTATTTTTGAAGGCTTTGAAAGGATTCGTCTTTACTTTCCAAATACATACATGAAGAAGCAATGTTGTTCAAGATGCTACTGTAGGGAAGCTTCCCAAGTAAGTTGATGGAAAGCAGTGGGTGAAGAATTCCCCTAGAAGAAAGGTCAGAGGAATGGAGTTTATGAAGCCTGGAGCGGAGAAGACTTTGGGGAAACCAGTCAAGTCACAGTATTCCAGTACCTGAAAGGGTAGCTGTGGTGGAAAACATTCTCTTCTCAGGCATGCACAGTGATGGAACAAGAAGCAACAAGCAAAAGTTGCTTCAGGGGTAATTCCCTCTGCATATAGAAAAGATTTTCTTCATCATGAGAACAATTAAACCCTGGAATAGGTTGTTCAGAGAAGTAGTGAAATGTCCCTCACAGGAATTACTTAAGACTTGCCTTGGCAGAGCCCTGAATAACATAATCTAAATCCCTGCTTTCAGGAGAAGTTTAGACTGGATCATCTCATGAGCTACCTCTCAACCTGGACTCTGCTGTGATTGCATGATTCTTCTTGTTATCTATCTTGTAAAGTCAAAGGTCTGAAATAATCTGTCTTTAAGGAGAGAAATGCTGCTTTTAGTGTGCTGGTGAATTACTGTGATAAGGGCTTAAAAAATTGTGGTATATGATATATAGAAAGACAGGTTGACATATAGAAAGATATAAGACATACAAAAAGAATATAATATCCAGTCAGGCAAAGTCCTTCACAGGCTCCTTCTCCCATTTTGTGATGCATCAGTTGCAGTGAATGTCTTAGTGAGACTGGTAGGAAATAAGCTTCTCAGATACTTCCCAGACTTTAGAAAGCCAGAGTAGCCACTGTTTTTATTGGTATTGGAGAAAGGTGTCAGTCCCTGTTTACATCAGTGTTTCTGTTTTTTCTATTAAGCATTCATTGACATTTAAAATGCAAATAAAAAGATTAAAGAGCAAAACATAGAATCTCCCCCAACTGAACTCCTGCTTTTGTGATAGTTTTACCACCCTGTGAGTCTCATGATTCCTGCATGGAATCTTGCCACAGCTCCAGCAGGAAGGGAGGATGTGGTAGTGTCTAACAGAAGGGGCAGAGCTCTGTGTCAAAAATTGTAAATATTCTTATTAAGCTTGTGGATAGTTTTATATAATAACATATACATAACTTGCATGTAAGACAGCAGCTTTTAAGGAGGGAGAGAGTTCTTTCTTCAGGCCTTTGTTGGGATGCAAAACTAGGTCCTGCTGCTTATGATGAAAATGTTCCAGTTTTTTTAGAAACAAAAATTCTGTTAAATGAGTAAGTAAATAAAGTGAGTGATGAGTAAGGGTTTAATTACTGTAGTAGTCAATTTACATTTTAGTAAATTGCAAATGTGGTCAGGTTTTATTAAAATTTTCACAGAAGACAAATTCTTGTGAATCATAGTGTTGTTACAGTCCTTGATAAAAAAACAATAATTCTCATTCAGTGAGAATGAAGCAGTCCAGCACCACATATATTCCACATTATTCAAATTCTGCCTATCACAGAAGGTGATTAATTTCACCATCCAACTTTTATTGCATCTATCAGTAATATTTCAGAAGTGTACAGATATTACTCATTTTACCACAACTCTGCAAAAGGAGACATTATTAACCTTACTCAGCAAAGGGGAAACAAAGATTTAAAGGTCTGTGTTCTCACTATCTACTGTAATCTCAATTCAAGATAACAGTGATTTAAACCAATCATTTTTCAGGGCTGCTAAACCCTGAATTTTGCCACCAAAGGGAAGCTTATAGTGTCTATTTTTGTATTATGAATTGCACAGCAGGCTGGGGAACTTGTTTTAAGAAGTTGGAACACTGTTCAGAAAAATCGGGTAAAAATAAATGTAAATTTCGAGTATCTAGCTTGGGACATTTATGGTATGATTTCTTCACTGAACATGGCATTAAATTTTTTTATATATTTAGATTTGCAATATATTTTAGGTACCTTTGTAACTGATCAGTATTTTTGCACAGCAGGCTAAACAATAAATTTCTCATCTAGAAGCATGCTCTACTTTCAGTCTGTGAAACATTTAGTTTACGTGATTTGTCAGCATTGCACAGTAATCCATAATGTGTGATAATGGATCAGAGGATCTGTGGAAAAGAAGGCTATGTAATTTAAGTCTGTATCATAACACAGTCAGAAATAATGATAACTTAAGCAGCTCCTAACTTCAAAGTGATTTATTCTACACTCATATATTATTTTCTGAACATATTTTTGTGTGGATAATTTCTTAGCTTAAAAAAATGGGAACTCAAAGGCCCCCATAATGTCCCTCACTGTGCATCATTACAGTCAAGCACATCAGTGCTCTTACAGAAAGATACAGTAGAACAGAAGCTCTTCTTGGCTTGCCATGTGTTCTATATGTGTATCAAGATGAAGTATATCTGCCAGATAGTAACAATAAATCCAAACAATTGTGGGATATAATAAGTTGTTATTTTTAACAATTCCTTTATCTATGCATTCACATTTGCACTTTATCTATGCACTCCAATTTTTATCTTTACTGATTGACTCTTATATATACTAATCCCATTTTTATCTTTACTAACCCAATCAGCCAATTTCTTTACTTACACAAGCATTTCTACATTTATGACTTTTACAAAACTATATATTGCTATTTATATTTTCTCTGTAATGATGTATCTGGTTGACTGTGAATGCCATTTTTATAGAATGCCAGAGTAAATCCATGACTAAAAGGAAAATGGAATTTCTTATTCTCAGGGTCATGACCAACAGTGTTAGAAACATGAGACTAATCATTGCATTTACACTACCTCTGTCCCCCATTAGTTTAGCTTTCTGCTAGCTTTAGGTAAGCAGAACATCCTGGGGAAGATCTCTCTTTTGTTGATAGGAGGAATAAGCATTCCTAATGGTTATTAGGGAGGAAAGATTGTTTAAATAATATAAAACATCACAAGGCAACAGTCTCTTAGGTCTGCTGCTTTCTCCTTTTCTTTTTAATTCATAGGTCAGAAAACTCTCAGAATTTATGAAATGCCTGTGGTCAGTTTGGCATGTTCCTTATAATTTGTGTTTTATAGATTACCTCTCCAACCCATACAACAGGTACTTATTTGCATGAAAATAGACACTTGTGTTGTGGGCAGTCATTTGGGACTTAAAAAAATATAAAATGCATTGATTTATAATGCTGTGCAAGTAAACTCATCTTTTCTTCTCAATAGTTTATTATACAGCTTAAACCAAAAGTGTTTGAAGTGGACCTAACCTCATAACACTCTGGAAAAATTGAAGAATCATCATAGAGCTTTTCACACAGTGGTCGGAGAAGAAATATTTAAATAGTCTTCCTGTGTACTTAGGTCCATGCTTTTTCTTCCCCATGTCCCAACACATATATATATATTCTCATGAAACAGTATGGTTTACAGAATAGAGGGATTAAGTTTTATAATAAATACTTTTATATTTTTGATGTTTTAAAATGGTTTTAGTTTACAAAGAAGATACTGTGGTTTTGGTCTGTACAGCCTCTCAGCACAACCTGACATCTTACATCGTTAGCTTCTTGGAATAAAGCTTTAATTGCTGTTTTGCTTTTATAAATACGTACTAAGATTGAAGTACCACCAATCAATTGATGTATTTGAATGCTTAGTTAGGAATGAATCAATTTGAGGAGGATTTTATGTATGAAATGCATCCAATCAACTTTATGAGAGAAGAATTTAACATTTAATGTAAAGATTTCTAGCTTTTCCCTTTCTTCCATCTGACTTACTTCTCTATTGTTTCTTTTGTGCTGACTTGTTCTAACTTTTCTTTTAAATTAACAGCTGTTCCCAGGTGGGTTATTCAGATGTCTGGCCAAGCGACTGCACTTTGACTCCTCCCCTTGTAACTTGGTATGTTTCTGTAAAGCAGAATACATAGCTATGATACAATAAAATGCACACGACATTTTAAAATTGGTTTAAATTCTGTAGCTTTTCTCATCCTTAAGTCTGCAAAATCCTTAAGGAATTTTTCTGTGTGAAACAGAAATTAAAGCATTTTTTGATGACATTTGCTTTGGAAATGAAGTAATAAACACTGTTGTTAAACTTGTCTGTTTTAGCACATCAACTCATATGGGATTTTTTTATTTCTTTTATTTTTATTCCATGTGGCTGAAATATTTTTTTTTTTTAATAACGATGAAAGTTAATTATAGATTTGTTTTGTCTATGAAGTAGCTGGCTATTTTCAGTGATGGTTTGCAGTTCAGATAAATTCTAGTGACTTGATGCAGAAATTTTGAATGCCTCTTTTAAGGCTAAAATTGTAGTAAGCCTCCTGAAATAGTCTTTGATATAAGTGATTTTTCCAGCAGTGACAGGTCAAAGTGACAAAAGGGGACTTTCTTCAGAGTGGTTAACGAGTCTTTTGCCATTCTGCTCTCATTTACACTCTGCCTGAAATTCTAGGGATCTTACCTGTTCAGCTACTGCTTTTTCTGTAAGAAAGCCCCCATGGCTATAATCAGCATGGGTTTTATAAATCCCTTTCATAATGAGGTGTGTTGTGAAGTAGCAAAAATTTCTTTTATGAACTTAATGAACTTCTCTGCCAAACCCATAGAGAAAAGGCAGCAAACACAGGGAAAGAGCGAACACTTCTGACCCCATTCAGTTTGTTAGTCAATATTCTGCACAGGTTTTATGGGGATCGTTGTATTTCTACTCATTAAATAAATCTTAGTGAAAATTGAAAGCTGTGATAAGTGTCCAGACTTCCTGCCATAGTTTTCATTTCCCTAATTTGTACCTGCATGTAGGTCCATATACAGTGAGGAATAAAAGTACTATTTCACAGCTCCTGGGTACATTGTATTTTAGTTTTTACAAAAGCAAGGACAGTTTTCCTTCCCTGTGTGTTTTCTTCTTGTGTGAAACATAGCAAAAAAAGAGCATCTTTAAGAGGGCTTGCACACAGATCTAGGTTAGATTTTTCATTCATACTAAATGGCTTTCATGATGGGCCTGATATGGTTGTTCAGTTAAATCTTCATTTATGTGGAAATATTGGTCAATACAGAAACCACTGGTAAAATTGCTGTGAACACTTCTGTCTGCGTATTTTGTAGAGTGTTTTGATAATTGATTTAGATGTGAAAGGATGCTGTTTTTAAAAATCCTTGTTGTTCTGCCCCTTTCATGACCTTCAAAGAAAGTCAAAAGCTGTCCTCTTCCATGCTGGTGTTCTCTACCACAAAACACAAATATTTTTTCCTGGAATGTTTCCTTCTAAGTAGCTGAGAGGGCTAGCCTTCTTTCTAATAGCTTAATTTACAGAGAATACTTACAGGAAGGAGCATGTCTTCTTTCCATTTGATTTTTATTTCTGGAGCAAAGATTTTAGCCTCTTTATCTACTTCACTGCATTTTCAGACAAGTAGAATGGTTCATTGAATGGTTCATTCTTTCTCCAAGACCCCTTAACCTCATTTTTTTCAAGTGAAGTCAGCTTGTGTTTCAGCACTGAGGCTGAAGAATAAATTAAATCCTTTATGGTGTATGTAATACATACACCTTTTAAAATATGTATTGCAATTTGTGTTTATGTATTGTATGCATCATTTTCCAACTGATTTGATAACTTACTGAACTATATGGTAGTTTTTAAAGGGAAGAGAAAATAAAAACATTTTAATTAAACTGAGAAAAGATGTATTCTTGAAATAGACATTATAATATCTGCCACAGTGTATTTTGAGCAGAATTGTACTTTACAATTAATTTTTGGAGTAATTTTCCAGCACAAATTGCTACTGTCCTTAAAATTACCAATAAAACTGTCACATACATTAGTACAGGAAACTTACAAAAATTATGTTTTTATGTTTTAATATAGAAGCCTTTCATAAAACCCCTCTATATTTATTATGTGTATAAGGAGAAACTCATGAGAAAAAGAGTTCTTAACATTTTCCTAAATGCTACATGTAATTTTTATAACTCTGGAAAATGTTCTATATTAGAAATTCCTGAGGGACAAGGATTGCAGTGGTCTTACTTTAGTTTTATAACACCTGCCCTGTGAAGAGTTACGAAGTAAACCAGATGTTGTCCTCTAGTTTATCAGTATGAAACAGTATTCTAAGAAATTGCGTTTCTTTTCACATTCTTGCAGGGACCATGATTTTCAAATTTGTATTCAAAGAATACATATATCATTTTGACATTCATTTACTGAAACTTTTCAGATAGTACCAAAACATCTTTTGTGAGCACACTGTGCTCAGTTTGTACAGAGTGATGAGTCATTTTAGCCTACTGCAATTGTAAACAAGAAGAAATTGTTCTAAGATCACACATGCCTTTCTGCTGCTGTTCATTTTAACGTTTAGGACAGGGTGGAGCAACCACAGAATTTTCACTGACAAATCTTTTTAATTGCTGGAATTATATCTTATTTTATATGGTTTTAATCCAAAATTTACACCTGTAAATTAAACCGAGTTTTATAACAATATTATCCAAATATTATGTTCCAAATATTTTGTTCACCTTGTGTTTAAAGAAATAAAGATTGACCTTAGGAAGGAAAGTATATCTGAATCTGCACTAGCTGATTTAAGTAATAATTAGAACAGCTATGTTTCTATGCTGGGAATATCTCGATAATTTGCCTTTGATGTTTTCATTTGGTAACAAAATAAAAAGAAATTAAAGGCAGGATTTAGTAAAGTTTGACCCCATAACACTTAGATTTTTAGGCACTTTACACCTGGATTAGACTTCAGAACACAGTTTTTATTATTACACTCATTCAACAGTGGGCTTGAAGTGAAAGATTTGTAAAGGTCAACTGCTAAGAAGGAATCTAGGCCGATAGCTGAACTGAGGTGAGAGGAAATCTCAAATACCATTCTTCAGACTATTTCCTTCAGTGTACAGGAATACATCGACTTACATGGGATCTTCAGTACTAAGTTACCTCCTGGAGGTAGTCACTGATGTAGTAGTCACTTGTTTTTCCTCATAGCACAGGTTAGGCTTATTCTTCTGTGAATAGAGAATGGCAGCTGGAGCATATTCTGAATTTAATTCTCAGCTTTTCTAGAAGGTACTCACACCCACATCCAAGAGAATTTCCTCATCAGAACCCTAGAGATTTATGCCCGGGCACTTGCTACTTCTCTTGATGAAGCTGTGCAAAAAATTACCTGAGGTTAGTCATGGCCACTCAGCTGAGGGTATAACAGTATGACAATTGTACTTATTGCAGTTTATTCCTCTTTTGACACCCAGCATTAGTCACCCAACTCATTGCCACTTCAAAGGTACACAAATGTCACCATTTTCCTTATGAAAATTCAGAATAAAATTATGAGGCAGAGTTCCTCCAGAAATTTAAGGTAACAGCAATCTTTGCTTATGCTTGACTGGATTCAGTGCCTTAAGTTGTAAGGTCTTCTGTGGTGCAGATACCATTCTGGCAGAAGAGGCAGAGCAATAATAGGCTAGAGGCATATGGAGTCTGAAGGCATATTTTTCTTACTTCCCTCTAAATAATCTCCCCAAAATATATCATGATTCCAATTGATGTTTTCTTTCTCAGAAAATTTTATTCTGAGAATTATTAGAGAAGCATTGTCCAAGAAAAAGTCCTGCTGCAAAGTTAGTGCTTTCTGTCAGGAGCCAAAGCTGTTGTGATCATTCAGTCTCTGCTCAGATGCAGTGTGATGGAGGGGACAGTCTGCTTTAGGTGATCTATGGATGTTTCTTCCTAGAGCTTCCCCCTGGAAATTTCACAGATGCAGATATAATACTGTTCCTTGGCTTCAGGGAAGGCTGGATTTTCACTGCTGTTAGTAAGAACAAATTTTGGGCTTGTGAGTGTGGCTGTGGTTACTTAGTGGGTAAGGTCAAGAGCTGTAGTGAGAATAACAATACAATGTTAGCCAATGTTAGCCAAGCCTTTGATAAATCTGAGGTGGTCTTCATGCTTTAGTTAAATGAGGTGCACAATTTAGTAATTCTCCGCTTTAAGTCAAGAGCAAGATACACATAGAATCATAGAATCATAAGATAGTTAGGGTTGGAAAGGACCTTAAGACCATCAAGTTCCTGCGGGGACACCTCACACTAAACCATCTCACCTAAGGCTCTGTCCAACATGGCCTTGAGCACCGCCAGGGATGGAGCATTCACAACCTCCCTGGGCAACCCATTCCAGTGCCTCACCACCCTAACAGTAAAGAATTTCTTCCTTATATTCAATCTAAACTTCCCCTGTTTAAGGTTGAACCCGTTACCCCTTGTCCTATCACTATAGTCCCTAATGAATAGTCCATCCCCAGCATCCCTATAGCCCCCCCTTCAGATACTGGAAGGCTGCTAGGAGGTCTCCACGCAGCCGTCTCTTCTCCAGGCTGAACAGCCCCAACTTTCTCAGCCTATCTTCATACCTTCATATGTGCAGAATCAAGCCTTGGGGAAAGTAATAGATGGCCCAGGGAATTCTAGCATAATATAAAAGGAAATGAGGACAGTGCCTGGAAAATAGTAAATAATTTAATATACATAGTTCTTACTGTAAGCCATGTTTTCACTGCAGCTGATTTAGTCAGGACCTATAACAGTGACATGTATTCCAGTATCTGCCCACCCAAAAGTCAGACAAGTGATCAGTCATTTCAGGAGCAGCTGTTTTTCAATATGCTTGTTTTTCTTTTTCATGATGTGTTCTTAATCTTGGCAAATTTATTTAAGAGCAGAAGACAGTTCACGTAGCAGCCTGATTTTCCATAGCTTCCTATCTGCTTCTGGAATAAATGTGGGATTATTTAATTTACAGCTGAAAGCACCCAACCTCATATGCAAATGACCCTGTTAAGATGTATGAAGAAGCTGATTTAGTTCTTTCTTTAAAATGCTTTAGTTTTGACATTTCCCACTGTAATAGTAAAATGCACAAACTTAGATCTTTTCAAGTACTTTGCCTTACAAGGACTGTGAATTGTGTACAACTTAGAGAAAGCATTTATTAGTTTAAGAAGCACTACATGTATAGTAGATTTTTCTTTTTTTTTTTTTCCTCAAGGAATATAGACTAAATCTCACCACTTGGAAAAGTCATACATTTAGAAAACACTACCCATTTTAATAAGAAAAAAACCTGATAATAAGCCAAATCTTACTAAATGTGAAGATCTAAGTAGTTATACACACAGTTACACACAGTATGCTAGAGATTGGAAGGGACCTCAAAAGATCATCTAGTCCAATCCCCCTGCCGGAGCAGGAACACCTAGATAATGTTACACAGGAATGTGTCCAGGCGGGCTTTGAATGTCTCCAGGGAAGGAGACTCCACAACCTCCCTGGGCAGCCTGTTCCAGTGTTCCGTCACCCTCACTGAGAAGAAGTTCCTTCTCAAGTTTAAGTGGAACCTCTTGTGTTCCAGTTTGCACCCATTACCCCTTGTCCTGTCATTGTTTGCCACTGAGTAGAGCCTGGCTCCATCCTCGTGACACTCCCCCTTTATATATTTATAGACACTAACAAGGTCACCCCTCAGTCTCCTCTAAACTATAGAGACCCAGCTCCCTCAGTCTTTCCTCATAAGGGAGATGCTCCACTCCCTTAATCATCTTCGTTGCCCTGCACTGGACTCTCTCCAGCAGGTCCCTGTCCTTCTTGAACTGAGGGGCCCAGAAATGGACACAATATTCCAGATGCGGTCTCACCAGGGCAGAGCAGAGGGGAAGGAGGACCTCTCTCGACCTACTAACCACCCCCCTTCTAATACACCCCAGGATGCCATTGGCCTTCTTGGCCACAAGGGCACAGTGTTGGCTCACGGTCATCCTGTCGTCCACTAGGACCCCCAGGTCCCTCTCCCCTACACTGCTCTCTAACAGGTCGTTCCCCAACCTATACTGGAACCTGGGGTTGTTCCTGCCCAGATGCAGGACTCTACACTTTCCCTTGTTATATTTCATCAAGTTATTCCCTGCCCAACTCTCCAGCCTGTCCAGGTCTCGCTGGATGGCAGCACAGCCTTCTGGTGTGTCAGCCACTCCTCCCAGCTTAGTGTCATCAGCAAACTTGCTGATAGTACACTCAATTCCCTCATCTAAATCGTTGATGAATATATTAAATAATACTGGTCCCAGCACTGACCCCTGAGGCACTCCACTAGTTACAGGCCTCCAACTAGACTCCGCCCCATAGACTACAACTCTCTGGCTTCTCTCCTTCAGCCAGTTCACAATCCACCTCACTACCTGATCATCCAGACCACACTTCCTCAATTTAGCTGTGAGGATGCTGTGGGAGACTGTGTCAAATGCTTTGCTGAAGTCAAGGTAGACCACATCCACCGCTCTGCCATCATCCATCCACCGCGTTATTTCCTCATAAAAGGCTAAGAGATTGGTCAAGCATGATTTCCCCTTGGTGAAGCCATGTTGACTGCCCCTCATAACCCTCTTATCCTTGATACGCCTTAAGATGGCACCAAGGATAAGGTGTTCCATCACTTTCCCAGGGATGGAGGTGAGGCTGACTGGTCTATAGTTACCCGGGTCCTCCTCCTTGCCCTTTTTGAAGACTGGAGTGACATTTGCTTTCCTCCAGTCCTCAGGCACCTCTCCTGTTTCCCAAGACTTGGTAAAGATGATGGAGAGTGGTCTAGCAATGACTTCCGCCAGTTCCCTCAGCACCCGTGGGTGCATCCCATCTGGACCCATGGATTTATGGATGTCCAGATTGCTCAACTGGTCTCTAACCCATTCCTCATCGACTAAGGCAAACCGCTCCGTTGACCTGACTTCATCTAAGGCCTCAGGGGTATAGGGCTCTTCAGGACTGCCTGCAGCAGAGTAGACAGAGACAAAGAAGGCATTCAGTAACTCTGCCATCTCTGTATCTTCTGTCACCAGGGCACCCATCCCATTCATCAGTGGGCCTACATTGCCTCTGGTGTTAGTTTTATCTGCCATGTATTTGAAAAAGCTCTTTTTGCTGTCCTTGACCCTTCTCGCCAGGTTTAATTCTAAGGAGGCCTTAGTCATCCTAGCTGCCTTCCTACATCCTCTAGCAGCAGCCTTATATTCCTCCCAAGTGGCCAGCCCCTCCTTCCATGACCTGTAAACTCTCCTCTTCCACTTGAGCATACCCAGCAATTCCCTATTTAGCCACGCAGGTCTCCTGGCCCTCTTCCTTGACTTCCTATGTGTCAGGATGCTCTGATCTTGAGCTCGGAAAAAGCAATCCTTGAATGCCAACCAACTATCTTGGGCCCCTTTACCTTCAAACAGCCTTGCCCATGGGATTTCCCCTAGCAATTGCTTTAAAAGGCCAAAGTTTGCCCTGCTAAAGTCCAGGGTTGCAATTCTACTTACTATTCTACTGGTCCTACCACACAAGATCCTGAACTCCACCATCTCGTGGTCGCTGCAACCAAGGCAGCCCTCAACCCTTACTGCTTCGACCAGACCCTCCTTGTTAGTGAGGATGAGATCCAGCAGCGCTCCTCTCCTGGTTGGCTCATCCACCATTTGCAGGAGGAAGTTATCATTCATACACTGGAGGAGCCTCCTGGACTGCATCTGGGTTGCCGAGTGGTCCTTCCAGCAAACACCAGGGAAGTTAAAATCCCCTACGACGACCACAGCCTGTGACTGTGAGGCCGCTCTCAGCTGCCTGTAGAAGGCCTCGTCACTTCCTCACCCTGATCTGGGGGTCTGTAACAGACACCCACAACAGTATCGCCCCTGCCAGCCTGCCCCTTAATTCTCACCCACAGACTCTCAACTCACTCGTCATCTGTCCCTGGACAGAACTCAGTGCACTGTAGTTGCTCCCGCACATAAAGAGCAACCCCACCACCCCGCCTGGCTGGCCTGACTTTCCTGAAAAGGACATAGCCCTCCATGACTATATTCCAGTCATGTGAGCTGTCCCACCACGTCTCTGTAATTGCCACCAGCTCATAATCTCCTGACTTAACACAGGTTTCTAACTCCTCCTGCTTATTTCCCATATTGTTATATTGGATTTTTAAGTTCTTCTGCACTACAAGCAGTAATACTAAACAAATGCCACTCTGTTGGAACATGACAGTTTTTATAGTTATCACGTGATCTGGAAGAGACTTCTGGAGGTCATCTAGTCCAGTCTCCTCAAAGCCTCTCTAGAGCCCTTGGCTTTACCTCTCTTATTGCTTGTGGTATGAGAAGTGGTGGAGGTTCATGCATACAGTGTGTTATTTGTGAGCCACAGTTAGGACACCACTGGCTTGGTAATAAAAAGAGCACATTTGTTCTTTAATTAGTCTTTGCGTCTGTAGTTTCCATGGTCTTTTGAAGCTCTGGTGAGTAACCTGATGCATACCTATGATCTTGACCAATGTAATACAGAAAATAACCAGTTGAGTTGGATACAAAATTCAGAAAGCTGTCTCTATATCCTTTGCTCAAACCCTACTCTCTCTGGACTGCTTAGAATTTCTTATACGACAAGATCCTTATGGAACTGTGTTTAAGACTTCTGCTGAGGCATCAAACAGGAAAAACTGTGTACCATGGAAATTGCTGCGTGATGGCACTGCCCCATATGCAGCAATATGTTCACCTCTGTACTTATCCATGGCATTTGTAAAACATGAAGAAGAGATATTTTCTGTTGTTCTACAATTGTTGGTGATACGGAAAAAATAAGTCAAATTAAAAATAGGTGATCCCATTTAGATATTGCTGTTTGATTTTGTTCCCAACACAGTCCCCACATTATTAATAAATGTTAATCTGAGCAAAGTTTTACATTGGCAGATGGTCAAAATGGACGATTAACACTGCTTGCTCAACAGGTATTAGTTAGAATCAGTTTTATCGTGTGGTAATTGGAGAAAAAAATTTCTGATAGACTGAAGAAAGTTCACTTTTAGCACTTCCATTACATAAAAAAATAATTTCCTAAATGCTGCACTGAGTAGTTTGTTAGCTAACAGTTCAGCAATTTTATTGCTATTTGCAATGTTTGGTCACAAAGCATCTCCTGAAGAAAGGACATTCAGATAGGTTTTTTCTGTTGGCTCTGCAAAAAAAAGTCTGTGAGAGATGAGGTGTGGGTACGGATTAAGGGAGCAACAGCTTTCTCCTGACATTTGATGTGGTTGTGGGACCTGCAGCTTACAGGGTTTCATTCCAGCTCCTGCATGGTACCAGAAGAGTTGACATCCAGTGTGGGTTGTTTACTTCTCAGGAGTAATGCATACTATCACACTACTGTATTTCAAGTGCTGTCCTTATTGACTGTTTTGTAAGAGGGTATTTGATAGTGAAAGTAAAGCTAAGACTAATGTACAAATCACTATTTCTATATAATCTTTATGCAGCACAAAATTTTACATGTTTATGAACAAGGATGACAATACAAGCTCCATACAGGCAAAGGCTGGATTAAATGTGTTCCTCTCCTGTGTGTTTGGTACACAGCAGTAGGATCCATGATAAAAGAACATGGCATTTCAACTTTTGATTGCTGCCTCCTTTTGATGTAAATGGCATCCCAATAATGGCTGAAATGTGGTGTGATGCTATTCCAGTTAGGAGGAGAAACTAGTGGCGTAGTCAATGCCATTAAAAGAAGGTTGAAATACACTAATAACTTTTATTTCCCTCACTTGGGCATTAATAGATAAGAGGAAGACGTAATGAGTGAGAGTTGCCCAAAGCTCTATAACCTGTTCAACCATCCTGAGCCATAAAACTTTCCCCATCTTTTTTCGTGGCACCATTCTATAGGTGCTT
Source organism: Pezoporus occidentalis (assembly GCF_034315485.1). Classification (NCBI taxonomy): domain Eukaryota; kingdom Metazoa; phylum Chordata; class Aves; order Psittaciformes; family Psittacidae; genus Pezoporus; species Pezoporus occidentalis. The sequence goes on along the minus strand of NW_026913964.1, from coordinate 4,597,370 downwards.
GTTCCTGGGATGCCTTGCTGTTTCTGCTTTCAAGGCCACATGCAGTTATAATGCACATAGTTGTTGATGGAGTAGGAAGAGGAAGTCAGTCTGCTTGTAAAAGTAAATGTGTACTGAGTTCAGTGGAACACATAGGATGTTCACCTAGAGACTTAAACGCCATCCCAAAACAGACTTCCTTCACCATGTGAACCAGTGGAAACCAAGAAAAATTCAAGCAGTCCCTTTCCTTTTTGAATATATGCATCCTACTAATAATTACCAGGAAGGGTCTGTTTTTCTATTATAACATTTTCCTAAAAGGTCTTTTCAAGGTATCTCACCCTTAGCATAACATGTTCTTGCCTTTTGGAGGAAGTGGGAAAAACATTCCCTATCAGGATTCTTTGCAAAATAGATCTAGACACCTGATACTATATGTGTACTTTTTAATTATTCTGTTTCCTTTGAGGAGATTCTTATGTGACATATTGCACAGAAGGATACTGTGAGGGCTCTACTTGATATAGGGAGCGTGGTGAGCTCTTCACATTTCCACAGTTTATATTTTCATAGTCTTTCATCTTTAGCCAAAGCCTGAAAGTTCTACTCACATCTCTCTTAAAAATTCTGGGAGGAGAGGTGGGCACAATTCCAGCATCCCTTCTGAGCATACCCCATGTAATCTCTGGTAACATCAAAGCACTTGGAGGATGATGACAGGAAAAAAAAAAGTCAGCTAAAGTTCAGTGTCTGAAGAGGCTGCATTTGCCTTTAGATCTGTGTGAGAGGAGTAAAGAGGTGGTGGTGCAAACTATTCGCATGAATAGTTAGCTTTTCCTGAAATTAAGTCTGTATATGTCTGGATAATGAACTGTTCATTAAATATTTGCCTCCAGTAATGTGAGAAACATTTAATGCAGGAATTCAAGCTGGTGATTTTTATCCTTTAAATATCAAACACCTGAGTTTCATCTCTAGAAGCAATGTCCGACTTGCTATGTGGCAGTTGTAGACAAACCTGCAGCTGATAAATCACTTGAATTGCATCTCTACTTATAGAACTTCTCTGCTTCTGTATGGAGCCAAGTATAGGCTGTATAAATTGAACTGATTTTCAGGATCAGAAAGAAACTGACACTGGATGTCATTTGCACTAACATTTTGAAAAACAGTCACAAAACATTTATTATGTCCAGCTAGGGCAGTTAGGAAAGTCCATTATCCCTCTCATAAAGGCAGTATGCTTAACAGAAATCCCTTTCAAGAAACACCCAATGAATGCTGAGAACATAAGAATATAGATTTCTCCCCATATCTGTTGTATTGATTTTAACTCCTGGTGAATTATTTGCACAAGTTCTGCTTGTTTTTGCAAAGACTTATTAACAAAGTTATCATTTCTACCTCTTCAACTGCTACAAAATATTTTCTGCTGATCATTTCTTGGGGTTTTGCTGCTTTCTTGGAAGGAGCATGCCAATTAAAACATCATGAATGATTGCCTTGTAGGTCATAGCCCAACAAAGAGCTTTCTACCTTGGACTTTTCTCTTGTCAACTATCTCTTTCTTATTACATCAGATGATCTTCCTTCACTGATGTACCCTGACCAATATCGCAGCGTTTCTGGACATCTGGTTACTCAAAGAAATGTTATTCATCACAGAAAAGGGCTCAGGTTCAAAAGAAAGATATGTGAGGTGTCTTACTGTTGTTTTCTTCCCACTGTGGTACTTGCCAAATTCTGATCCTTCTGATGATACTTAAACTTACGAAAACTTTTTGCCCTTTTCTCTGTACAAATCTCAGGCAGTGGAAAATATCCGGAACATATGAGAAAGAATTAGTTTGGGTGCACTAAGAATGACATATTTTGCTCTCTATAAGTGTATTACTTCAGCAACTTATAGGAAGCTTTTCAGTATAGCAATTGAATGTAAATTTATTGAAAAAATCTGTCTGCACACCTTCACCAAATTTTTGTTTCTTCAATGTAGTATCTGTGATTGAGAAAAAGTTAACAATTTCCTGTTTATCATTTACAGGTTCATTTGCATGTACCCAAGTGCAAGCTACGTAGGAAGAAACTAGTCTTAATCACAGATAGGAGCTGAACTCAAAGCCTTCTTTCCTCCCTAACTGTTTCTTATGGCAATTATTTTCTTGTAATTCTTGATTTTGTAACTTCATTTCCCTAAAAGTGCAGTGATTATGTCAGTTAACATAGCTGTGGTGGATTAAGACTAAATAGAATTTAACTTTAGGCCAAATGAAGGGTATTGGAACTTTGAGCAAATCAAATAGACTTGTACCTTGTCTAATACATTCATAATTTTATAGACCTCATTGTAGCTCAGGGTATGGCTCCCTTTGTTATTCTCATTACACCCCTACACAAATCAGATGTCTCATTTAGCTTGCTAATGCACAAGTACATACAAATGTGAGGTGGCTTCAAACACAGTGCAAGCTTTTCAAAGGGTACAAGCAGAGTTCTGTGGGGAAGTGAAAAGTGACCAAACATTTTCAGTGCATAGATTTTTACTTATGCAGAAAAAGAAAAAACGAAAAGACAGCAAATGACCCATGACATGCAAAGATTAATGTTTAAAACCAGATGAAGAATCAGTGTTGTAAAAACCTGAGAACAATGGAATAAATCCATTGAGTTCTCCCAATTATAATTTTTTAATAGGAGAGCAACACATGTTCAGTTAAACTAAAAGTTACGTGATTAGAAAATTGAAAAGTAAATGAATATGTAGCATCTGAAACTTATTCCCAAGGTTTGTCATGGACACTTGAGAGATTAATAGAACGGCTAAAAAAATAACAATATGAAGTTTAACAGAAAAAGAAGGGAAAATGCAAAGAAAAAAGTCCTGATAGTTATAAAGCTATTTAATGTTGACATCTAGAAGGAAGTTCATTTTTGGCCATACTAAATATTTTCTAATTTATTTTACAATATCTAATGAATTTTACTAAAACTGTAGGGGTTTGTCCCTTCCTAGCCATTGTTACATAGAAGCCACTGCTTTACATACATTACTTGGCTGACACCATGTGGAATCTCATATATTTATACATATGTGGATTGTACTAAATTGTCTACATAAAAAATCGTGTTACAAGTCAGCTTCAAATTGGCTTTACAACTTATTTATAGAATCATAGAATCATAGAATAGTTAGGGTTGGAAAGGACCTTAAGATCATCTAGTTCCAACCCCCCTGCCATGGGCAGGGACACCTTACACTTTTAATTGTCAGCTTAAGTAGAGAAGATTTGTGACAACACAATGTTTTTCTTCTGTTTCTTGCAATTTAAAAGCATTTTGGTAAGCTTGGATTACTATTAAGTGGTGTGATAACTGATAGCTTACAGTGGATATCAGAATGGCTGAAAGAATATGAATCCTATCCAAACAATCAGATTTAACTCCTTCTTTAACTATTTGATTTCCGTATCATTGAAGTGCCATGGCATACTTTTAAGCAAACATTAGTCCAGTCGGTGGTTATGGCTATAATGCACATTTAATATTCTAAGTCTTCAGTGATTGGCAGCTTCACTTGAAATAGATATTTGTGTAACAGCAAGGCAATTCAGTACTTTCCTTTTGCAAATAGCTTTTCCATGTAATTGACCATGAGGAAACCAAGGCCTTCTGGAGCATTCCCTTATGGAAACATTTCTTTAGATTTCAGGGGTACAAAGTAGACAAAGGATAAGCTCTGAACCTACAACTGCCATTACTTGAAGTCAATGCATTGATTAGAAAAGCTTATATCCTGGTTTTACATGTTCTTTAATAGGCTTAGTGTGCATTCATAAATGTTTACACTTGGTCACATACATGTAGACAATGTTAACAAAATTGGACATGGCCAGCTCTATCTTGTTTTGTATACTCTGAATAGCTTGAACTGAAGTCTTTTGGTTTTGTCAGTGAACATTAACTAATACTGGAATTGCTGGTATTCATCCTGGCATATACAAGGAAAGCCTATTTCAGACAGAAAAAATATCTTCCTGAACTAAAATATTTAAAATAATAACTATTTTTTTTGCAAATTCTGCAGTTTGTTTTAGGAAAGTGCAGACTTACAGGTCCAGCTGTTACAACATTTCTTGTGTTAGGAAAGTTGTAAACTTGTTGTATACACATCTGTATTTCTGGTTTGGTCAAATTTCTATACTTTTTTGTCCCCAGGATTCGGATTCATTCTTAAAATAGTGGAATATTACATTACATGTATCCCATTCCTCAACTATATAACACATATATATATTATGAGGAAGGCTTTGGGGCTTCTTGTGTAAGAAACTGGATGAACATCAACCTTCTCAGCCAGAAGACAAATACAATCTTTTCATCTTAATAATAGATTATAGGAGGCCATATCTTTCTAAAGGAAATCAGCAGTCCCCGATGTCCTATAGTCTGTTACCAACATCATAAAAACTTTGGAATTAAATGACCAAATATTCATATGAGATTATGAGGGGTTTTCACACTGTAGACAGAGAGAATTCAACAGCTGACCTCTTCATTGCAGCCTTACAAAACTCATTTCCAGTATTCTCAGGCTTGTAACAAGGAAAATTGAAAATCCAGGCTAGACAGATTAGTTGTTACCTTGGCTGTGGATACTACCTGTAGTCACTTAGAAAATATATGAAGTAGACAATCTCTTACAAGAGACATAATGTCAACCCCACTATTCATTCAAAATTTAAATGATGGATGAAAAATAATGGAGACTCATATCTCGTAATTTTCTTTATATAACAATATTTGATTTATTTTAACAATCTAAATATATAATTATTTTAATATCAACTCATATGAACTGTAGTTTGAAGTAAACCTTGAAATTAAAGAAACCCAGAGGACTGAAACATGGATGTATGTAATAAAATATTTATGAATATGTAGCAGATTTTTGTAGCCCTCGCTCAGTTGAGAGAGCAATAGGAAAAGATTTCTGAAGAAGAGATTAAGAAATCTTGTTCACTCTGACTAGCTGTAAAAATTGAGATTCTTTTGAAAGTTTGACACCATTTTTGAATGTGAACTCACTTGCATGTCCCAAAATAGCATTTTGTAGATGAAAATTGTTGTTAAGTATTCCTGTAGTTTTCACAGCTTGTATATGCTTTTGAAGTTCCCTTGGGCTCAAAAGACCTCAGAGTTTGGCCAAGTGTATACCATTGCTGGCCATTCCACTTCAGCAAAGGAAAGTGAAATATTAGGTTAAGATGGTACGTTGGACAATAATGGCTCTAAGTAGAAAAGCACTCATTAACATCGGATTTTAAGAAGTATCAGATTTGCAAACTTGCATCAAGTTTCTGGATTTCAAAGTTTTATAATAAAGAGAAGCTTAGGTAATAGAAAAACATTACTTGTTTACTATTCTGTATTTGTCGTGGGGGAATATGATTAACTTATAATACTATGAGTTTATTTCCTATTATAATAAAATGCTGTAAAAAACCACTGATATTCCAGATCTGTTAGACTTCAAAACCGAAGATGTCCTTCCTTGTTGCTCTTTAAATGGACCTTTCCCAAACAAAGAGACATTTGCTAACTTCTATTTCAGTACTTTTTAGCAAAGATGTGCTGAATCCAAAAATCCTGTCCTGACACAAGGAGATGGTGTAAAAGTTTGGAAATTCCTTAATAGAATTCACAGGCCTAGTTTAAAGATATAAACTCTTTTTTTTCTACAAGTCAAATTTAAATCCATGAGGAAAAAAGTTTAACTACTGGGAAGCTGAACTTGTGCCTCACCAGATATAATTTGTACACGATGCTTTCTTAGTTTCTTCCCTCCTTTCTATACAACTAGATGATCATACCAACTTGTTCCAATGTTGATAGGACATAGCACAATCTTATTCATCCTCATGGGTAAACATGTAATACTTGATAAGGCAGCATGCTTGAAGATACGGATTTATGAGGGAAGAATTTTTTCATGTTAGATAGTTGAAGCAAAACAAACTCTGAGCCAATCTGGACAAGTCTTCAAGCCCAACCAATATAACTGCACATTACCCTCAAAATCAGTATCAAGAAAAGTGGCTCTGTAGCTTGGGCAACAACATATTTTAATGCTGTGAAGGTGCTTTGAGTGTGAAAGTAAGTCTGTGGCTTTCACTGTATGTGCATAGCTGCTGGGCATCTGTCCAGCCATTTAATTCATGAAGTGGCTTCCCCTCTGCTTCAGGTGGGGAGCTCTAATGCCTTGGTTGGCACAGGATGCATGCAGTCCCAACCAAAAAATTCCAGCTGTCTGACAGTTGACTTTTTGCCTTTGAATAGCAACTGAAACACATGTCCTATTAAACAGCCTTCTGTTCATTCCTTTTACCACAGTGATGTGTTACTGAATAAACCAAACCGGTGACATCACTTGGTGAGTTAAAGGTACTCAGTACAAACCATTCAGGAAATACTCTGACTATTGCAGAATCAGGCCCCTAATTACAAACTTATGTGCAGTGTTCTGGTCCTTTTTTTTTGCTACTGATTTCCCATTTCAGAGGCATTTTTTTTTCTCAGTAATCTACCTCTGTGCTCTAAATATGCTCCAAAGATGAACGAGAATGTGTGCCAAGGTTCCATAGTTAAATTTGAGGCACAACTTACATTATGAGGGCGTGACAGAAACAATGTCTGTCTTGTATATTTCTATTATTGTCTCTATCAATTAGGATCAAAAAATTAAAACCTCGTTTTTATGCTAGCCCACAGACTAATGGGTCTGACGGTGTGCAGATCAACAAAAACCTCTTGGGAGTTACTACACAGAAAACAAGCTTTTTGACAGTTAGACACAGTATTCTTTTCTTGACTAAACTTTTGGATAAAATAATTGCCAAATTGTTCATACTTTTACAAGACCGTTTCTAGAAAGCATATGTAGAAATTGATTTGAAACTGTGCCTCTAGAGTATCTACCCCAGAATCTGGAAATGCTGTGTAACTAAATAGTATGAATTTTAAATTAGGTGACTAATGCATTATAATTTTGATGTAGAAAGACAGAAAGTTGGTCACCCATTACTATATTATTTTCAAATTCATAAACACATATTCTCTGGCACCAGGCAGCAACTGGACTGTGATTTTTTTTTTTGGAAAGGCCCTATCTTATACAGACTGGCATAATTGGTAGTCTATGCACCAAAGAGAAGAACAAGCAAAGGCCCTGCTCATTCTCCATACAATCCTACTCCTGTTTACTGACCACAGAGTTCTGTCTAACACTGAATGATATAACTATCGATAAAGAGAACTGTGGCCTGGTGTAACTCTGCAGAAGTGAAAAAGAAAGAGGCTTGTCATGGAATGCCATGCTGGCCTCTACAGACCTGGCATTTACAGACCTTTTAAGGCTTTACCAATCAGCAGAAATCTCTAGGTATCACAGCAGAACACATGGATAGTCCATACATCTGTGTGATTGTACTCTGATATTTCTTAAACACACCAAATTCTTTGTTATATCCTTTTTTTTTTTAAGAGTTGCCTGTTTTTTTGTATGTATGTATTTATTTAATTTTCAAGGGCTTGCATAGTGTGGGCTTTATTAATGTTCAGGTTGCAATGGATTCTGTTAATGTAAATAATAGAAACTAAGGGTTCTGCCAGTTAAAAGTAGTATTTGAACACTATATTCCTCCTCTCTTTTTTATTCTTCTATCTCTTCTGTAAGCACATATTTGGAAGTAGAACTCCTAATAATACATATTCCTGATACCCATTTTCTACTTACAGTCAGAAACCAGGAAGTACTTAATCTAAAGACTTCAGCTAAGATGGTGCAAATATTAATGCTTCAGCTTCCATTACATGCTAGTACTTATGGCTGTACATATATATTGAAGAACATATGGTTCTGATCACATTTTACAACAGCTGAGGAACAGCACGGCTTCAGGAGTGCTTTAGCCCAGTATGTTCTTTGACGTGATTCTCTAAGGGTGCACATGCACACAGGGAGTTTTTCAAAAAGTACTGCATTAAAACTTTGTCCTGAATCCTTTCCTTGACACTGATTCTTCAAGCTGCTTTTTAGAAGCTGTGAGAAGTCCAAAGTTTTATACTCTGTCTTCTGTGAGATGTTATGTGATACATTTCTGTACACAAAGAGCAGAACACAGCTCTTCTTCTGGTTTGGTTTATCCACGCTGCCTGTTTTGGGGAATGGAACACTTGCAGTTGACAGTGTTGTATATTTTTATCATATTATTTTAGTCAGTATTTTTAGGGATCTCTTAAGCCTAATCATATTCCTAAATCCAAGGAATTATTGTGCAAATGGGAAAATAAGTGGCAGAAACAAAAACCTATTTTGTGAGGCAGTCATCCCATTTTCATTCCAAAGTTCAAAGGACTGAAACTGTCAAGGAATAAAAATAAGGAGAATATGTGATATATAAAAATTGCTTCTGAGCAGAATGTTTTTTAGGAGAGGTCATCTGTTTTTTTTAATGATTGGTCAAGGGACAGCTGTAAACACTTGGAACGAAAGAAATACCTGATAGTAATTAAAAACATGTTTACACAACCTTTTATTTAGAGGATTAGAAAGTGTTTCAAAGCAACCTTCTAATTCATGAGGCAAATCCATCTCTTTTTGCTTTGAAGCTGTGAGTCTTGTCAATTCCTACTACTGAAAGTAAACAGAGAAACTCTTAACAGCTTTTTCGTCTTCTGTTAGGTTTCCCAGAAAAAAGGTCTGTCTGGCTTCTGCCTCTTTATTCTCTGAGTTGTTTATCTGTCAGAGTGAAATGACTTCATTTAGCTATATGACATTTTAAATCAAATACTGTGTCTAGTCACCTGGCAAATATCAGGTCAATTATTTTCCAGTGTGGAGTGTCTACTTGATATGCCTCTCTGTCCATTATCCTAGACAGAACCTTTAATTTTAATTTGGGAACTCCGTATCTGAAAATCTTACCCTGACTACTCACATTTATTAAAATTCCTTGTCATCAGGGACATAGAACGGCCTGTTTTCTTCCACAATAACTGCATTTCACTGATGAACAAGCAGTAGGTATCACTTTATTTCTCTCATCTAAGCTTCAAACATAATGGGAATAATGGAGAAGATCATACTTATACATACATGAAGCTAAGCTTCCAGATTTACTTTTCTGCCCTAATAAATACTCCATCTATCTTCTATATGGGGCTCTTGCTGTTATCCTGCTGATAACAAGCTACATTCCAAAAATATATCTTTTTTTATTGCCACAGAAGTGTTGCATTTAAGTGCAGGTAAAATGCCAATCTATCTGTGATAGAGGCATCAGGTTTATTCACCTCAGTAATAAGCCTATGGGTTATTCTAAATAAACTTTCAATTAAATGTATTGAAAATGTATTTTTATCTGATAGGCTGTTATTTGATACTTATGACTATAATACTATATAATATGAGTGTAATTTAATACCATTAGATCTTGTTCCAGTTGCATGTCTCTACATTCTGCTATGAACACACAGAAAAACTTAATTTACATTTTCTGGTATTTTTTTGTTTTAAAGAAACAAAGAAGAAGTTTAAAAAGAAACTAGAATTTTTATTTAACCTACTTGGATTTTTTGCGCACAGATCAACGAGTTAATTTCTTAAGTTCTGCAGCCACATCAGTTCAAAACAAAACAGGACAAACGGCATCTTTGTCAAATTTAAATCACGTGTAAGTCCTGCTAGTTTTTTTCTGGCTTGGTATTAAATAAATAGTGCTAGGGGGGTTGCATTTCTGCGGTGGCTTTCGTCCCATAGGCATTAACAAAACTTGAATACACACTCAAATTTAGCATCTGCTACTGACAGCTTGGGTAGCAGAGTATGAGTTAAAGGACTAGGATTAGCTCCTGCACCAAATACAATATCCCTTTACAGACTGAATGTACAAAGATTCTAACATGGAAAGTATAACTAAAGATGCTGAATGCCATAATATTAGAGGACTGAATTTACCGAACATCCTTTGATGTGACTTGCCAGGTGTTAGATATTACATTCTGGATTGTATCCACTGTCAAAATACTCTTACTTTGAGCAATGTGTCTTATAACTGAGCTAAAACTCCTGATATCCAAAATACAGACTCACAGAATGACCAATATGCAATTTTGGAAAAAGTGTAGTCAGACTAAGAAGGGATGTCTGAAAAAAAGAACAATCTGGAACATAGGAATAAACAGATTCAGCAAAAACAATGAGAAAGTTCAATATTTTTCTGAAGTGATCAGGCTGAAGGTCCAATGACCTCCCAAGCAGCTACTTGGAACTTTGTGTATGCAATGCATAGTCCATGTTCACCTAAATTCAGATCTGGGTTGTGATTTTCCATTATTAATCTTGACTGGCTCTCCCACATGTGAAAATAGGTAGATCCTAGCTAGGTACAACTCTGTCTAGGAGGCTCTTAGGACATTTTGGGGCATAAATAATATCTTTATCTGAAAATGATTCAAGTTCAGACAGCTGTGTGTAGAGTTTCCCATCCTGTTCCTGAGAGAGGAATAAAAGTGAGTTGAGTTCCTTGTAAATTACTGTTGTATACTGTTAACAAACTTCAGGCCACAGCAATAAGAGGTAGTATATGTTTTAGCAGTTATGGGCTGGGGCACATGAATAAGAAAACTCTGTCCAGAGTGAAGTAGTAAACAGCTTTATTACAGCTCTGAATCTCATTCAATGGTAGCTGACGTATGGCCACAGAAGTTGTTTTTAAGAGAGTGCTGGACAGGAGGTAGGAACTATTCTTGGCTGTTTTCAAGAAATTCCATGGCTGTTTGATTTCCATGTAAACAACTCATTAAAGATGAATTGCAAGACTGTAGCTTCCATGATACCATCAAGACTGACAAAATTCTAAGCCTTTGATGTCCATAGTGCACTTCTACTGGGACTAGCAAAGGCAGAAACTGGATTGAAATCATGGCATAGAATTAGATGAGGTAATATGCCTTAGCTTTACAGCAGTATATCCTTTCCTGAAACCCCTGCAGACAATAGTATCTATATTTTCTGTCGTTGCCCTTGCCTGACAGAGCAGAAACATCTAGCTAAGCATTGCAGGGCAACCCAAAATGGTGCAAGGCTTCATTTTGAGCTTTGGGAATGAATCCATACATTTTGATTGTTGGAGAAATATTGTGCCAACACATCTACAACAATAATCACTTTAGAAGAAACTCAGTCCCTTTATCTTCTAAATCTGATACGGGTGTCACAAACAAGTGGAAGGCCAATTTCCCACATTGTCTGGCCAGCACATCTATAAAGTGACTTGGAAATAGTATTTTAGTATTCCTTGTTCTCTCTGCAGAGGCTGCCAGCCAGTCTACAAGTAATGCCAGCTGAGGACACTCCATTTTTTATATTTTTTGCTTGTCTCTACAAACAAAAGTAATTGTGCATTGATTGGTTTATATTTTGCTATGTGAAATTGAAATTTGTAACAAGCCATGCTATTGTAATGGAGGCATCACCTTCATTTATCACCTACAAGCAGTTGCTGCCTTAGAAAAACAAGGCTTTCTGTTGCTTATATTTTCTCCTAAAAGGCTGAAAGGTTGCAATGCAGGATGAAACCACATAACCCTTGTTTTCTGTTAAAACGTTTCCATGAATATATGAGACTCAAACCCTCAAGGTCACTATTTTGGCAGAGAATGTTTTAAAGAAAATATGTGAGAAATGATGCTTATTCTAAAAGAAATTGCAGGAAATGTATAACTTTATTATATTTCTTAAATACTGACTTTAAAAAACATAACAGTTTAAAACTGAACTTTAGGAATATCCTGGACTGGAAGAGAACTTAATCATAGATTTGGAGACATGAAAAGCAAGGAGATTTGAACCACTAAAGCAGCAAGACACAAAAGGTGGCAAAACTATGAATAGCCTTGGCAGCACTCCACGTGCAGATTTCGTGGGACCTCCTGATCACACGTTTTGGAAGGCAGCTGAAGCTGTTGTAACTTCCCAGCATTTGTCTTTTTGCTCAGAGATACTACAGAGCAGTCAAGAATTTCCTTTAGCACAGCCGCTGAACCAATTTGTTCTCTTTGTCTGCCACTGAAATTGTTGCTATATCTAGTCTGTACTGCCCTAGTTTGCTATTACATTTTTTACTTCTGAACTAGATTTTTCAGTCTGCAGTCTGATCACTTTAGCAGAGTTTATTTTGTGAAACTGGCATTTTTATACCTCTTTGGGCAGCAAAATTTTTCACTTCCTAGAGTCTGAAACTGCTTTCAAAGCTTCCTTCAAGTGTCCCTGGCAATGAAAGCATAAGGATTAATGTATGAATTTTTGACTAATATTAAATAAACTTTATAGAAAATGTTTCAAATAAGTGAAAATATTTCTCTATGACACACTATATGAAAAAAAATTTATATCCTTTTCCCAACCTTTCTGTACTTGTATGTTTGCCACATGGTTACCTAAGGACAGGGACTGGCCATTTGTGGATTTCTGGAAAGAGTCTAAAATATCACAGTTGTTGATGAAAACAAGTCATTGTATAGCATCTATAGTACTGCTTTATTTCTTAAATGGCATCTTAGTCTCATATTCAAATTACTCATTATTAGTCTAGATAATTTTTTATTTTCTTTTTTATTTTCTTTTTGTTAGCTTTCTAATATTGCATTTTTTACATACATGTGTGTGTATGTGTGTGCATGCAAATGTGTATTTTTGTTTTTATACTTGTATAAGCAATACCAATATATTTATCATCTCTCCTTATGGTAAATCTCAAAGTGCATTACAAACTATAAAGCCTCTCCTTTTCTCTTGAAATTGCTGCCTCACTAAAATGTTTAAGGACTAAAATGGTTAACAGTGTCTATAGAAGCAGAGCAAGGCAGAGCAGACAGTTTTGAAAGCACCACAACTTTATACTTACAACACTGTCAAACAACAAATACAGCACATGAATGCATGTGCATTTCACACCTTACTGCCATGCAAATCATTTGACAATGTGTGTGTGGAGCAGATATGTCTATGGAAGTTCTTGGAGATTCTTCTTGCCTTTGAGATAACATTATTTATGACCTGTGGTTCATGTACATTTACTTCCAAGGTTCTGCTTTTTAATTCTTTCAGAGATCGTTAGTGCTTCTGTCAGATGTTGAGATCAATTCTGTGCATACTGTGAAGGCAAGATACTGGAACTGCAGTAGTAGTCCCTGAAAGGAGAATTTTATTTCAACTGAAGAACTTGTCAGCTCCAGTGAAGGAGATACATGTATTGTGAAATAATATAACTTGTACCTATAGCTATTCTTTCATAGTTACAATGTAACTTAAACTGAAAGTAAGGTCAGAATTATCAGAGGCTTTTCTCTGCATCCATCAGCCAGGGACAGACGTATTCCCTCTAGGCAGCTTTCTCTGTTTTGTTGGCTTTATCCAGGTGTGTGTGAAAGAGATATTCTTTAATCTTCTCAAGGTTGTCTGATTCATGAATGGGATAGTTTTTCTCCAAATCAATTCACTTGTACAAAGCCAGTTTATCCACAAAATCAGCAGAATTATTGTTGTTATAAATGTCCCTCTACAATCGCTACCTACAATAGAAAAATGATAACTCAGTTCCAAGTTGCCTTTGAGATAAAGCTTAGTGCTACTCCAGTGCCTTGCGTTATGTCTTCACTGAGTGTAAATAAGCATTACTAGATGATTTTGGCCAAAATGTGAAATTCTTTTACAGAATACACTAGTGTAATAGCTTTGCTAAAGTGACTTCCTGAAAATTATAAAGTTGGGTTTTGGTTTGATTTGTTGGTTGTGGTTTGGGTTAGGATGTGAATCCATCTGAGAAGCCCTGGTAATGGACATGTTAACAGAAACCAGACAGTGGTGTTTAGAGAGCTATTATGAAATTTAGCTTCTGTTCACAGTTCTCAGAAAAAACAAAACTTACAGTTGCTGAAACTGCAGTCTGAAGGGGGTGAATGTTTACCAGATTCTTTGTTGCCAGCCGGAGAATCCACAGAAAGCATATTCTGTCATATGTTTACATAGCAAATCACATCCAAATACAAATGCTGCGTTCATCATTTGAACTCCATTAGAGATGCTCAGCTGAAAAGGCTTGAACTAAAGCATATTGAAGTCAGTGGAAATTTTTGCATGGACTGCAGCAGGCTTGCTTTCAATCAAGATTCTAGATCCATCTTTACCAGTTAAGCTGAAGAAGTACATCCACAAGCCATAAACTTGTAGTAGATTGTGATCTGTGCCAGACTCAGCCTTGTGACATGATTATCAAGCATTATGCTGCAGTAAAACAATAGTGGATAATGCACATTTTCTGTAGATAAAATCTTATGACCGTTCACTGTAGAATAAGCCAATGCATAATTAAACTACTCCATAGAGGTACTGGATCCTCTTAATATGCACCAATTGTCCTGCTTAGAAAGGGTGGTTTGATTTGGCTTCATAGAACATATGGGTTATTAACCAGGCCTGTGGCAATTTGTTTCATAAAGATATATTTTTTGAGGTTCTATTCTACAAAGGCAAACAATGCAGACTGTTAAGAGTATGGCTTGCAGTTCAGCCTCTGTGTGTCTTCTGTTTTTCTTTTTGAGTCTGGTTTGGGATGGCAATTTGAACAGGAAAATTACTTCAGCTGATAGTGAAAAGCAGCCTCTGTACAGTCTTTTGCTGAGTTCCTGTGATCTGTACTTCTTGCGTTTTTTTTTGTAGTGGTCCTGGAAGGCTTTTTTTTTTTTTTTTTTTTTGTCAGTTTGAACCATGAGTATTTTACTACATGAAGATGGCAAAAGCCAAGTTTCCAGTAGTGAGTACTTTACTATTAGATGGGAGTACTGAAGACTGATATTGTCAGTCAACAAATCATAGAATCACAGAATGGTTTGAGTTGGAAGGAACCTTTAAATATCATCTAGTCCAACCCCCTTACCATGGACAGGGTCACCTTTCACTAGACTAGGATGCTCAAAGCCTTGTCTAGCTTGGCCTTAACACTTCCAAGGATGGGGCATCCACAACTCTTGTGGGCAACCTGTTCCAGTGTATGTCATGCATATCCTTCTCTCTGATTACTGAATGGGTAAACAGATACTGTTTGGATACAAAGGTCACTGAATCTATGTAGACTTCAGGGGAAGTCAACAGAAAGTACTGAGAGCTGCTGGCTGACCCAAGCATTTAGAAGCATTATCACACATCCTGTATTCAAAAATTATCACTGTGTCTCTCCATAGGAAATTCTTACCTTCATGCATATATGAAATGATGTGTCAGGGCAATGCATGAAAAAATGGAGGTTCATATCCAAAGGACTGAATCAGGGAAGACTGAAGAAGGTAATGGAAAATGCTTTTATTAAGACTTTGAGATTTTAAAGTTTTTATTAACCATTGAAGGTTAGCAAAAGTCCATTGTGAGAACTTCTGAAAATAAAAAATTGTATGTTTTTGCAGCTAGCTCACGTCAAAGGAGGTGTTTCATTTAAACAGCTTATCTTCTGAATATAGGAGTAATTCAAATTCAGACAAAGTATAAATTAGTCACAGAATGTTTCTATCTATAAAATTGTTCTAAAACCTTTCAGGTATAAAAGACAGACATAGAACATGACTTCAGAAAAACAGTCTGCTAACAGTCTAGCTGGGGTTGAACTTTGCTCGCAGCATGCTCTAGGGAACATGATGACACGCAGTGACCTTAGTCACAGAAAAACATAGAATGCATTTTTTCAAAACAAGAAATAGTGGTAGCTCTGCTGTCAGTTTCTATAAATCTGTGAACAGAAGCTGTGAACCAGCCTTCTGTCAAAATAATCTCCTAATAAACCACAATCTCCATGGTTTTGGTTTGTTTTTTTTTATGTTTTTCTTTGTTTGTTTGGTTTTTTTGTTGTTATTTGATTTTAAATATTCACTTAACTTTTTAGCTTACCAAATTTGACACAGTACTTGGATCTTCTGTAGGCCTCCATGTTCTGTGCCTTACCACTTTTCTTCAAAGCAAGAATGCTATATTTTGAATCTAAAATTCTACCTCATGACTCAGATAAAATTAAGGATAGAAATGAATTCAAGACCTGAGATCCTACTCAAACTGTAATATTAAAGTAAAAGCAGATTCAATGTTATAGTATGGCTTTAGTTTTCCTTTAAATTAGGCTTTTTATTTTGGAATTTTTATTTTAAGTCAGGAGTGAGGTTGCTCACTGGATTTACAAACTCAGTCCACAGCTGAGTTGTCACTGCCCTAGCACAGGGTGGAATGTCAGTTTACATATTTCAGTAAGGTTCCCCTAGTTAGGTTCAGAGAGTTGTCTTAAAAATCTCTAATTCATGTCTTTTACACCCAGAGACCAGTTTAGTTATGAGATTGCTCCCTAAAAACATGGTTGGGGAAACAAAACACATTGTATAACCGGATTAGGATCATTTTGAATGTTTGACCTGTTAGTGGTTACTTAAAAATAACCTTGTGGGCTTATAATTCAAAATTTCAGTTTTATTTTTAACAGTAGGTGTTGCTGTAGGAAAAGAGAACAAAGCACACAAAGCTGAATGCTGAATTCATAGGAACAGCACATTAAGGAAGTGAAAGGGCAGCCAGAATGCTTTACTCAGAACTATTTAAAAAACTGATTACAGTTTTTGTGATTTAAAATCTGAGATTATGGCTTTTTCCAGTTAGTTCTGATTAATTGCTTGTTAAAAATTATTAGAAAATTTTGCATTTTGATTTTTTTTGTCTGATTATAAAATTACCAAGAAGAATGAACCTTTCTCATCTCAATAAAACCTACATTGATACTCTGCCTGCATGAAAACCAAATCACAGACATATCTGCAGTTCGCCTGCTGAACTGGCTGATATTTCAACCTGATGATTGTCGGCAGATCAGAACAAGGGATAGGATCTATATTAAAAATTTATGGTACCTAGCTTACCTTTGTGTCTAACAGATAACAGATACTGCTGGCAAAGCTCATAAAGTCCCTTTACGTACCCATTTGGCATGTTGACTTAGGTGCTAGATATGGAGGAATGATGCCAGCACTTTCCGATATGCTGATATCATTTATTCATTTGTGTTGCCATAGTTCCAGACCCTGAGCAGAGGGAACTCAGAGTACATATACTGTATACTGATGTCTGTGCTGTAAGCCTCTGCCCTTGATATTGAGGTACTGGATAGACACTTCAGTGTCTGAGGAGCAGCACAGCATGGAAGAAAGATAAGCATGTTTATGAAATATGAGCTGTAAGAGCAAGTGGCTGGAGGGGTTGGTAGGAGTCTGTGCTGGAAGCCAGTTTGGTTGGACAAAGAGGAGAGAGAAGGCACAGCTGTGCTAATGCCAAGCATCACCTGGCATGAGAGTATGCTCTGCTCCAGACAGCGCTAATGGTGGGAGGACAGTCCCTCTTTTAATCTGGGCTTTTTTTTTCAGTTTTTTTTTTTTTTGTTTTCCCTTTCTTACTTAAAGTTCATAACTTCAGAAGAGAAAAACTGTTGTCTTCTGGTGCTTAGCAGATTTGATTGAAGGATATGTGGTGTCAAACAGGTCTGTAGAGGAGGGCTGGGTGGGTGAGCACAAGCTGACAACCTGATGAAAGCCCACGGGCTAGAGTTTCCTTGTATGTTGTGTTCAGCTTATAGTCTCATTAGTATTCCAGCTATCTGTTAATGGTGAAGGACAGTAAGCTGCTTCATTTCTCGCTCTGTTTGTGGAGGAATAGAGAAGGCAGGATCTCAGCTGTTATTTCTTAGTTAACAACATTGTGTTGCTATCAGCAGTGTGAGCTCTCGGCTTCCTGAACATAAATAATTCACTGCAATATGAAAGCTTTATAGAAAAAGCTTTCTTTAAAAAAAAAAACCTTTCATATTGAAGTGAACCAAGATGCCTTATAAGGACATCATTGTAAGCACCAGAGCCTCAGCCTGCTCCCAGATCACAATACTAGATCCATCTGACACTGCCAAACTGGAGCAATGACTCAGTAAAGCTATAGATTCCAAGGATATCATCAAGCTAATAAAAAGTTAATATAGCAGAAAGATGCCTTCTTTGATATATCTAATTGGAGATTTAAGCAGTGATATCTACTGAGGAGTAGTCAGAGGTGATGAAGTGAAAATTGCAACATAGTTAGAAGTCATTTGAAGGTCTCTTTTTATGGCATGAAAGATTTTGCTATGCTGAGAAGTTACTAACGTAAGGTCATTTTTTACCATTCCTAAGAGAAGCAAAAGGGTTTGAGCTATGCTTAAAACTGTATAAAGTTTGTATATATGGCTTTCAGGGTCCAAAATAAGTGAGTGAATGAATTGGTTCACTGTTGTATGGAAATACATACCCATGCTATGCAAATTTAGAGAAGTGAGAGGATAAGCATGATTTAATTACGAATGCCTTTCTTTATATTTTTGGTGCTATGAAGGTATGAAGCATTGTCCTCAGAAGAAATTATAATATATATTTGCTAGAAAGAGATGAAAAAGTATAATTTATTGGAAAGCAAAAGAGGGCCAAGTCCTAACCCAGGGAGCAGACTAATCTGGCAGTAATAGCACTGGCAGATTAGCAATGAAATATCTCATCAGTTAAATTTTTAATAATGTTGATAGCAGAAAGGGTCAACAAGTACTGCAATACTAATAAGTATTTTGGATGAAGGGTTAAAGTTGTGAAGTGGGCTTGTGAATGGGATTGACTTCTTATTCTAACCTTTCATGGGTCTGTTCTTTCAGGGGTATCTTGGCACCCTCATGGTAGAGGAAATGAGATTTTTTCCTCCATTATATCTCTAGCTTATGCAACTGCCACCTACTTCGAGCTCCTCAGAGCACCCACAGGTTGCCACTGGTTCCATATATTGCAGCAGCATCATCCTGACTTGCACTCTGCTGAGGGAGGAGCACCTCTAGCTGAGGTGTAGGGAAGAGCTGCTTCTTGCTTCTCATCCATTTTGCTCAGGCAGTGCTAGAAGACTTGATGAAGTAGAAACATAATATAGAAAGGGGTGAAAAACTAGCATCAAAGATCAGTTGTTAGCATAGTTTTTATTTGATTTTGCATACCTTTATATGCTATTTCTTCATTCTCTATAGGCTATACTCCATAATATCTTCTACCATAAAAGGTGTATAGATAGAATAAGAGTGCAACTTTATGTCAGTTAGGATACATACTTGTTTTCAAGTGAAGGAATAGGATATTTATTTTTTTTTCTGTTTACTGAAGTCATGCAGCCCTGATATTATTCTAAATTTTGGCTATACAGAAACATATACCAGAAAGACTCACTTTTCCATAATGTAGGATAAATCAGAGTACATTCCCATGCTATGCTTGATTTTAGAAACATAATGAAGACCCCTGTGCTGTGGGCTGCAAGATATGTTAGAGTAGGTTGCTCAAGGTTTTACTCCAGTATCTGCTATGTTCTTTTGAGTAAACAATCAGCTGAATAAATCCTGTGATTAGTTTTCATGTAAAATCATACAAATGGATATACATAACATGTTTTACTCAGTATCTTGAAAGATGTAACTTCCTGTGAGAAGCAGGGATTTGGACTTGATGATCCTTACGGGTCCCTGCCAACTTGAGATATTCTATGATTCTAATTTTTTTGGAGTCCAAAGGACTGTGTTTGAAAACAATTCTGAGGAACAGATTGTGAAGAGTATTTGTTTTCCTTGGTTTGTTTAGGCCTAATAAAATGGGAGAAGCAATATATTTATATATTCATATAGACATAAAAAGCTGAAGGTGCCCTGCTCTTTGGCAAAGTGTAGTGTATCTTGCTAGCTTCCTGGCTTCCTTTCTATTCTCCAGCACAGTGATACACTATGGAAGAGTCTTAAGTGGGTAGGAGGACTGAGGAGTGAGCCTGGGGAGTGTAAGTGGTAAATTAAAGTGGCTGGATCTTATTAAGAAAAAAGGAGCAAATCTGTGGGGAAACCAGGGGCTGCAACAGGTCATGCTCGCCTTCTAAAGAGAAGATGAAGGGAGCAGAGAGATAGTTATCAGACCTCCACAGATTCAGACTCATCTCTGTGCTGGAGTTCTGCATGAGACTGTGAGGAAAAATGTCTATTAGGACTGTTGTTCTGCTTTCTTCCTTGGCCCCTGAAGAAGTCTTCACTGCAGTTGTGCTTTATGGTGTGGACTTGGTAGGCAGTACTGAGCTGCTGTTTCTGCCACTGCAGGTCCCTAAGACAAATATTTAAGCAGGAAGAATGGAAAGGAAATGGATAACCTCCTGCTTGCTATGCATCACTTTTCATGAGGTCTTCCTCCATCAAGAAGCAGATCTCACTGTGTGGGAGTCCTTATTGCTCATGCTGTCTGTGCATATTGTTAAAGAAACCCTTCTCCTTTTCCAAAACTAGCAGTAGAAGTTAAAAAAGATGTGAGAAAAGAGGAAGAGTACAAAGATGTGTCCAGATTCCCAAAACAGACTAAAGACAAAGCAATAATACCTTGCTTTTCCCAACGCTCTGTTATTGTTGACTCACAAATTCTCTCAAATGCCTCTCAAACTGCCAAGAGATTGAAAGCTTACCTTTGCAACAGTGCTCAGGTCCCTTTATGAAAGGTACTGTATAAGAATATAAAGGGTTTAAACCTTTTTCCCACACTGATAATAGGAATTAATGAATTTGAAAGAACTGTTTTTGTTAATTTATTTACTTGACCCTGTACCCAGTAAGACAAATTCAGAAGCATTTAAACTTCTTCCATACAAGGACTGAATTCCTCTGAAATTAAATGATATAAAAATATGAAAACAGTCTGCAGTTGAATCATTCCTACTTTTTTTTTTAATATAGGTTTATTCAGCAAATTGGCTACCAGTTGAAGGCAATGGTTTCCATACTGCGATTTGTGGTGTATTTAAAACAGATGGAAGCAACTCAAAGCCTGCTTTGTCCAAAGCCAAGAACATTTTTTCGGCAAGAAGTCTTAACTTGTTGCCACATAAACAAAATGAGTGATTTAACTTAGTGTCTACATATTTTGGATTGGCAAAAACTGCTGAAAAAAAAAGTGAAATCAGAGAGCAGACTCTATGAAAATAGGAGAAGATGGAGCAAGAGAAAGAGAGAGATACATGCACACATGCATGCACTGTGACACAAAAACACACATCCTGGCAGCTGTTCAAACTGAAATGTTTGTGTTGTGAAACTCTAAGCAAGTAGTAGGGTGTTTTGGTCCATCGGAAAATTTCTTACACTTTCTGTTCCATGAGTTTAGGCACCAGTCTAAATATTGAAGAAAGCATCTATTTGGATGCTTTCTGTTGGCTAGCCCTAATAATAAAATTAAGGCTTATCTTTACTTCAAGTTTGTTCGTGATGTACAGATTCAGTGAGATGCTTGCCAAAAATTTAAATGTGTTCTAGAACTGTAAAATGTGGAGGGGTAATGAAAGTAGATAATAACCTGAACATCTGTAAAGGAGTATATTTGTGTGGAAGAGGCCAAAGAGGCTTTAAAAAGTGTCTTTATGATAAAGTTTATTATTGTTCTCTTACTGTGCATGCCATAGAAGCCAATTTCATTTTGGACAGACTAATATTCATACACTGAGCTGATTGATTAGTTCTGAACTTTACCCACATGATTTTGTTGTAGAGAGCATCACTGAGTATTTTCGAATCTGCAGTTTCTGGTGATACTGAAATCTGTCCTGAAAGCACTCATGGATGTAGACTGAGCATGGGAGTAAACACAAGGAGTTGTGCATGAAGTCTGATTCTGTCACTGACAACCTTTGGTGTTAATGTTGGTGAGCTGCATAGGTGTAATTGGCCACTTGTTTCCTTTCCTGGGGTAGAGTGAGTGGTTAAAGTGTATATTGGACTGTTTGCTTAAATGCCTTCTAACTTTGCTTAATTGCTCCTGCAGCAAAATCGAGGATGGTGACATTAAATGAGAACTGATTATGAAAAAGGTCAAGCATGGTATCAGAAACAAACTGAAGCATTATGTGACATTTTGAAGACTCTATGTAATACAAGATTCAGGAATGGACTGAACAGGAAAGTGAGTTCCAAATGTCATTGACAAAAACATAATAAATTTCGGAGTTAAAACAGCTAGGACAATCCAAGAGTGCTGCTGTTTGGTTGCACTATATTCTTAACTGCAGATTTACTTTTTTTTTTACTATATATCTCACAGTTTGAGAACTATGGGACACACAATGAAACTGTCAGTACATTTGTGAACAAGCAAATAAGTTTGATTATTTTTTTTTTTCAGAGAATGAGTAATTAAATCATGGAACTTATAAATACTTTGGAAGCAGCACTAGTCTAGATCCAGAAAAAGGACAGAAAAAAATAATTTCCCATAGCAGATAGTAAACACTGCAAAAATTTTAGTCAGGTCAGCAAAAGCAAAGTCCAATTTGGGCATCTTATTCAGACCAGGAATAGCATTTATCTGCATTGAGAACATGAGAGAAAGCTCAATGCTTGGTTTTCTAAGAAGCAGAACCCCTAATGGTGCCACGAGTGGTAATTGAATTGTTGATGAGATTTTAGCGGAATGTGACAAATGGTCTCCAGCACATCCGTGGCAGGATCTGGCTGACCTCTGTAAGAGACAGAAGCTAGAGAGGTACTATGAAGGAGATCCAGGACTTCCTGCCACGCATTAAGGTGGTGATGGACACATGTCCAAGCAGCACTTTGATTCTGCGTTGGGGTCAGAAGCAGGTGCACATTCCATCATTCACAGCCCTGAACTTCCTTCAGAATCAAATCTAGACGTGCAACAGAGAAAAGCTTCATTTTAGTCTGGACAGGTACCTGATTTGGACAGATGGGAAAATGATATCCTGAGATACATGGCAAAGTGCCATTGCTCTGCATTTTAGATAGCCTATGAGAGGCAGAAATTGGAAGAAATAAAGCAATAAATCTTACAACTGGGAAAACTACTGTCTAAGAAAAAACTAAGTGGGGCATGTATCTGGCATAACACCAATGATATATTGAATTTTTTTTGTCAGTTATCAAGACTTCCTGTCAGACCCCTTTGTGATTGCTATATAGCAAATTCTGCACCAAGATGTCTTCATGGATCTCTTATATGACTGAAATATATTTTCTGAGTAGATCGGGGTGTTGAGATGTAGTCATGATTATCCCACACCTTTCAGTATTTTATACTTGTTGGCCCAGCAGTCCAGTAAATCATCACAAATACAGAAGACAAACTCAGACTGTGGGGTACCGTTTTTTCTGTAAAACACAGCATCAGTGATTTTTTATTTTTTTTTTCTCCATACAACCCTTCCTTTTCTCTGCTAGTATTTTATTAGCTAAAATAGGCCACTTTCTTCTTTGGTGTACCTCTGTTAAAGTCTGTGAATTCAGAAACATGGACTTGGGTGGCTGTGCACTTCTTTGAAATGTGCCAGATTATTACAAAACTATCTTAATGAATATTATGGAATGAAAAAGAACTACCAAAACTCCTGGGTTTTTCATTTGGTTTGCCAAAAAGCATTCAACAAACATAGTTGTGTCTTTATCAGTAATATATTTTCTTCTAATGTATAATATGATGAAATGTATGCCAACAGATAATAAAGCACAAGGGCAATTTAAATGTGACTTTACGACTGAGAAAAATGGCACTTCAGGTCCAAAACAAACAGCTGAAGAAGCACAACATGAGCTCTAACCTCATATTTAAAAACTACTCTGCAGGGGTTTTTATATTTTAATTCTGGCTCAATTTCAATAAAATGTATAATGTGTAGTAAGAAGGATAGTCATTTCATTTTATTGCAATCCATTATTTTATTAAAGGCATTAGCTATAAACGGTAGTAAAATTTACAGCTCATTTAATGGATAAGAAGTTAATAGATTCTTTAGAATACACCAAAGCTTTGAAGAGCTATGCCAGTACTTTCTGCAGAGAGAAGATGGAGTCAGATAGATTCACAGATTCACAACTTTTTTCCTCATCCCTGTATTTCTGATGTTCAAAATGATACTTCTAAAGTTGCTGCATATGAAGCTGGCATACAAAGACTTGCGATTTCAGGCTCTATTCAGTTTACATTAGGTGCTCTTGCTTACATATTTCTGCCATACTTAATTTTAAAATAGCTTTATTAATACTATATTTAAAGCCAAAATCTAAAACAGCAGCCTTTTAAGGATTCTGTAGCTTTCTGCTCCTGGTTGGATTTTTGTGGTTAGAGATCCAAATTTTTGTTTCACATCCAACAGCTCTGTTATGAGAAAAAAGTAATGATGGGGAAAATGATTGCTCAGTGATGATTCCTGGTGTGTATCAAATGGAATAAATAGTGCTTATAGTGAAAAACGGCTTCTCTTATTCCAGGCTTTACATGCAAACTAAAATTGAGAATTTGTAATCTGAAAGAAGATAAACTATACTAACAGTAGGGATTTTCACACTGTATCATAGGAAAAGTACAGAATTACAAATGGTTTCACTCTGTGTAGGTGGTCTATGCTCATAAATTGTCTGCTTTAATTTTGACGTCAGTCTCAAAGATGTGTCAGAGATCCCTGAATAGCAGTAAAGCCAGGGTCTATGATTGCAGCCAACTTAGGGAAAGGTGGAGGCAGGCAGTGAAGCAGATCAGCTTATTAGTTACTGAGACTTAGCACCTGGTGGTTTTCCTTGCATTGGTGCCAGTCTATCTTTAGGATTAAAAACACAGGCCTTTTGTAAGAGTAATGATTTTCTAACTAACCACTTACTGGTCATTAGAAAATGTGATACCAAATGAGAACTGGCCCAATTCTTCAGCAGTGTAGAAAACCATTAATTTTGCTGTTTCATCAGAGGGTCCTACCACAGGAAAAAGTGGGGAGCAACATATAGGAGACCAGATATAAGTAAGAATCTTGGGAGAGCAGGGGTTGCTGCTCCTACTGCCATGGGAAGGATGGTCTGACAGCTGCTGTTTGGAGAGACCTCTCCACACCACAGAACGAGCTTATGTCAAACCCACACTGGTTCAGAAGCAGCCAGACCGGTTTTCCAGACCTCAGGTGTGGGCAAAGGAAGCAATCAGGCCAAGGCTATTGCTACCACCCCAGTTTGCTGCGTTAGAAAACCTTCTGCTCTGCCTGAGCCTACAGCAAGCCTATATTATATTATAATCAGTTCCAAGTGGATGAGACCTCCATTATTTCTTTAATAGCTTCTCAGCATTTCAGTTTCTGATTACACAGTATTTCCTGTAACAAGCTTACTTTCATATCAGATTCTCCTTGAACATACCTGTGTGTTTGAATCTTACCTCTTTTCAGAAAGGACTACATTCCTGCAGGCCAAAAATGATCAAAGGGCAGATTCTCTGACAGATGACATATATTCCTATATCTGCTCCTGTAGATAATGGATTTAATCTGCATGAACACTGGACTGAGTTTTTACCAACACCAAAAATCACCCTGTGAAAATCTGAAACATATAGATATCCAATGCATCAGAGACATTAGTAACAACACACATTTTGTAAAGGTTACATTTGCCTGCATGCTCTGGTTGTATGTACAAAGAGAACCTGTGTTTTATTATGCAGCTGAGATCCAGGAATTTCTGCTTCTTTTTATTTTAAGCTTGAAATGCTGTCTTTGTGGTCTGGATAAGTACTTTTTAAAATTTTCTCCCCCTTTTTGTAGTTTCACAGTAAGTCAATCACTCACAAGACTGTGGCTACAATTTGCCGGTATGGGTAAATGCTGGTAAAGGGTTTTAAAAATAAAGCCTAATATAATTGCTACATTTTAGTGTCACAGAGTTCACCAGTTAAATATTGATTTGTATTTCATGCTGGATGGTATGTTCATGGGTGATTACCTCTTTTCTTCTCTCATAATACCATTTTTCCCAGATTATTCACTGAAAACCAACCCTTCTGAGATGGAAAGAGCCCACCAGGTCAGTCATAGGCATCTCAACATTCAGCCAGGACCAGCAAACTGTGTGAGCTATTCCTACACTAGATTTTGTGCTGTGTGTCTGTGCCTAATAGCATTTAATTTATTACAACTTCCCTTTGCAGTTACTTGGGTTTGTGGGTCTATCATTTTGGATAATAGATTGATAGAGCCAATTCTGAGAAGGGTTATAAGAAGTCCTGCTAATACCAGAATGCCTGGAAGAGTAGCTGGCTATGTAGGAGAAAGGAGTATTCTGGTTTGAACAGTCATAACTCTCTGAAAACTGAGAGTAAGATAGCAGAATCCTTATTTCTTCACAAATTTCTTTTGATCACAAAAACGTGATAATTTTGCAAATTACATTTTCATAACTGCAAATTCCTTGAAGAGAAGTATGTCTTAGAAGCTTATCTTTAAAATATACATTGAAATATATGCTTTTAAGGTGCTAGCAAATATATTCTTTTCTGAAAGCATACTTACTGTACTTTATCTAACACAAATTTTAAAAATAACAATTACAAAAAATTGTATTGTTAACTAATTGAGGTTTCTGCGTGAATAGAGAGATCTCAGCTGAGTCTTAAAATATGTCTAGAATTCTTAACCATAATAAGTGCTATCTTGATTATACTTCTGGGGATTTTGTGTCTGGTCTACAATGCTAACTCTGAAAAATGTCTGGTTTATTTTAGCATGAGAAAGCTAGATGACTTAATTTAACTGTAATTTTTCAACTCAGCACAAGCTTGACAAGTTTTGGTTTTCCTTCCATCTCCTATGTTACCTCCAGTTATGAAAGTACAAAAGGAAGTAGCATCAGATGACCTATGCATGTCCTTTGAATCCTAGCAGTTGGCAAGCACCAAATCATTTTCCAAATTAAAGCTTTCAAGGGGGTAAATGGAATCAGTTTTATTAGGCAGAGAAACATGCCATGCAAACCCATTTTGAATTACATATTTCCATATCTGAGACACTTCAGAAGTAAGCCCAGTTGGCTATATTGTCTATTAGCTTTGGTGGCCCATAGTATAGTTTTGTAAAGACAAAGTAGGGTGTGCATGGTCTCTGAAAAGGAGTCCTTTTTATTTACCAAGTTTCTAAACATTAAATCTCAGAAGAGAACCCCAGGACAAAAGGAGTCACCCTATGTTTAAGGAGAGATAGATACCATTTGGAAGTCATTTGCTCACTGAAGAGATAGAAGGGAGACAACATCTGTTGACTTTGGGAGGCTTGCCAAGCAAAACAGGAGTTGTGGTTGATAGGACATGCTAACAAATCCAAGGAAAGTATTATTTGTGTATAGAAGCATAGAAGACACATTCTACACATAGTTTGCAAAGGATAACCTTCAAACTAGCACAGCTGGATTTTTCCTGTGATCCAAATTTTACCTGTAGGCTGGTTATCTACCTTTGCATTGCTTGAAGAAAGAAAATGGAGGCTAAACCAGTTTTTCTTAAATATTTTATATATGCACAGAAGACAGCTCACTTTGTCAGCTGTTCTTCAGCCTTCGAGATAATTTAGAAGATATATTTGTATTGAAACTAGGAGAGAAAAAACTGAGTGACATAAAAAAAAACAAACACACACCTGCATTTTACAAATTAAAATATGGCTTTATTACAATCTGTGATCAAGATTGAAGCCTCTCGTAACCTGTTAGTTTTCTTTTCCTTAACTTTGAGAGTAAACATCCTGGCATATGTTAATTTAGAAATTTTATTCTAGGATGCTCCTGTGCCTTCCCTGTCATAAGTGACACTTTGATGCTCTCATGCAGGTCTTGGTAGCTATATTCCATGTGTGCACAATTGTTAATTCACTTTGTGCTGTTTGAAATTGCTCTGATAGACTCCAGTTTAGGCCCTGCTTTGACCTGCCCTGTTCATTTTGAGAAGATGAATTAACTTGTAGAGCAAGATGCCTTTGACAAGAAGCAGCACATGGTAGGATTATCTGCACCTGGTGACATTGTTACGAAGCAGTTGTGCTTAGACATTTTTTTTTTAATTTGTTTTTAAATGTCAGGTGAATAAAGTATCCTGAAATATCAGAAGCTTTTAATCTCCATCATTGTAACAGCGTAAGTGACCAAGTAACCATCCATAGATAGGACTTTGTGAGAGCCTTGCAGGGTTCATTTCCATATTACTAGGCTTCCCAGAAAGTAAGAAGGGAATCACTCTGAAACACAAATGAATCCCCTGTGCCAGTCTGTGAACTGTTTTGAATATATCTTGGCATAAATGAGAAGTGACATGGTATAAGCAGCTCTTTCACTATTAAACAAAGCATCCAGAACAGGGAATGGTACCTATAGCCCCAAAACATGCGTGCAGGGGTATTCACAATCATGAACAGGCCTCTCTCTGGTCATCACGAAGTCAGATTTTGCACTGCAATTGTGCGTTGTTGTCCTTGAATCCATAACATTTTGTCTGCAGCATTCATAATTTTGAGCAAGAGTCTTAATTCTTGCCAGATATAAGCTTGTATTTTTGTTCCTTTGACTGACGATTCAGTTTAGTCAAAAAGAGTTAAAGGATGTTAAAAACCTTTCCTGGACTAAATTATTCACCAGCAGTCAATACAGAAAGGAATATTTCCAGGAACTCATGACATTGCTATCACAGAGATCTCAGAGGCAATTAATTTTCCTTGTGAATCAGGAAAAGGCTGAAGCAATGGGAACTGAAAGAAAGGAAGATAAAGTCAAGGAATAGACTCACTACCTACTGAGTGATGAAATTGGGCAGGTTTTTCTGAGATAAGGTGAGATCAAGATTATTTGTGTTTGCAGGGTCTATACATATGCTCCAACTCATCCACTGTTGTGTGCATGAACTGAAGTCTGAAGAATGAGAAAAAGTACTTCAAATCTCCTAAGGATATCTTAATAATTGCTAGAAATGTGATAAGTTCCTTTGTCTTTCAGGAAATTACTCAGGACTGGGACTAGTTTCAATATTTGGATAAATCTTTTGGTCAAAGAAGGCTAGGTAACCTATTCCTTCACCCTACTGTTCCACTGTCTTATAGGCAATTACCAGAGAATATTTCAATGTGGCTACTATTACTGTTAGCTGCTTAGTTAAATGGAGTTAATTTAAAATAAAGACAGTGCTTGATGTCAAAAAAAGTAATAGAAAAAGGAATGTTGGTAAGGTGTTGTGGAACAATTTAGAACTTGTTTGTCAAATCCTTTTTTATTTTTTGTTTCTTTCTTCATAGAATATTACTCAGAGTACTCTAAGGATTTCTGTCTCTTAAAAAAATCCTCAGGTTGCAATATATTGAGCTGGGGAAAAATAATCAGCATGAAATATAAGTATTAAAATGAATTAAACAAATTGGATGGAACCCCCAGTGATGGGTAATATAATAATGGAACCTCAGAGCTAGGAAATGGGCTGCTGGCATATCTCTTTAATCATACCTGTCTGGTCATCTCATCAGTAGAACACTCTTTCTTGCTTTATTTCATCACTCCGCCTGTGGTCCCAGATGGTATCAGGAAATGCAGAAACACAGAAAAATGAAATCAGCAGATTCTGTTAAACAGACCAATGTGTCTGTTTAAGGATTTATGACAGAGACAGACAGGATCTCCAAAAGGCAGAATCAGTCTCTCATAACTTCCCATGCAATCTCAAAAAAAAAAAAAAGATAGTGAACAAAAGGAAATTAAATATAATTTACCATGAGCTTTAATATTGTTAGGATTTATAGCAAATCAGCAAGAGCTGAGAAATATGTCTTTAGCTCTTTGATGTTACTCCTTAATTTCTGATCTTCTGGAGCTCTCATATTGGTAATGCTAAAGTCTGTATAAGAAAAAAACTTCCTAACTAACTGGAAAGAATTCTGATTAATTTTAAGTCTTTTAAGATTTTAAGTCTTCCTACTTTCACTTCAGAGGTCTTCTGAAGGTTTCTATTTCTTTATATAGAAGATATAAATATGCTTTTAATGGACCCACTGCTATTTAAACTCTTGTGATGATTGTGGCCAAATGGAAAGCTTAGGGAAGTTCACATTTTACAAAATCCCATTGATTTTGAGTGTTTTAATTTCAGTATTACTCTTTTGTCCTGATAAGGGGGTATGTTGAGGTCCATGGAGGACCTAATTATGTCACCAACTTTACTTAAGGAGACTGCTAAAAAGAGATGTTATGAAAGAAGACGGCCCACAGAAATACATGGGCAGGCTAAGAAATGCTTCAGAGAGGCTTTTATATGTGAGATCAAAGGAACAAGGTGGGAATTCAGGCCAACAAACATTACAGGGATGAAGACGGATCTAATTTTCCCTGTTTCTGCAGAAGAGAAGTGATCATCCTGAAGACAAGGAGCCAAGAACAAATGAATCCCATGTTGGACAGAGACCTAAGGCTGATTCTATTATCCTCTGGATTTCAAGGAATGACTATGAACTCTTTGCTACACCTGAGAAAGGTGGGAACTTGAATTACCCCAAGTGCTTTTTGTGGCCTCTCCTTTCCACTTGGTATCAATTAGAAGGAGGTTTTTGAGAAAATAACCCATCGCTTAATTTTTATATGTCTCTCTAAATATTTATGATTTCATGTAAATACTAAGTTTTACTGTTGCTGTTTTTATTTCTTCAGGATGAAACTCTTACCAAATGGTTTGCTTGCAAAACTTGTCATTAAACATAGCAGCATAAATAGCTATGGATAAGAGACCTTTGTGGTGTTTTGGTTTGCAGATCCTCTAGAACTTTTTCTGCATTTCATAATCCTTTAAACTGGTGAAATGTGCCAAGTCTTTCTCCCCCTAATTTAATACTCTTGCTCAGCCAGTGTATTTGTAACTGGGTGGAATTATGTGTTATTTAAATAATGACTCCTGCCTGAAAGTAATTTCTGCCCTGTTTGTGGAAGAACTGTGCACGCGAAAACAAAACCTGTGGCAGCTTAGGATTTCTGTTTGAAATCCTGAATGGAATAAAATGAGTGGAAATAAAGCCTCAAAATATTGTGTGTTGTAACTCCTTGTTCTGTTCTAAACATAGAAATCTGAACTATTAAGAGGTCCAAGTTCTGGTACAAACAATTTTCTCCTTCATTTTAATAATTGCCATGTAGCCAGATGTGGTGACAATAAACTTTGATCCTTACAGTTGTTTTTATAAATCTCCAAGTTGCATCTGGGTTGATACTAGTCAAATAATTTCAGAACAGATTAAAATAAGTTGTCGTTTGCTAGATATATGTAGATCTGTTATAAGAGTATCAAAATTTGAGTGCATTGTGTGTTGTCTCTTGTGAAGGATACTTGGGAGTATTAGAAACCTGGAAGATAAACCTTATGGTTGTCTTCATATCAACAGTGCAATAGAGAAGCACCAATATTCTTTTGATAATGAGAACAGAATGCGCCAAATAGCATGCAATCCTTAGCTCCAACATGTTTTATTTAAATATTTGCAGGAAACTATTCATTCTAGATTTTCTATTACACAC
This sequence comes from Pezoporus occidentalis, assembly GCF_034315485.1. NCBI lineage: Eukaryota > Metazoa > Chordata > Aves > Psittaciformes > Psittacidae > Pezoporus > Pezoporus occidentalis. The sequence goes on along the minus strand of NW_026913964.1, from coordinate 4,565,871 downwards.
ATACGTAAATTATATATAAATATGTCCACGCATATATCAGAATGCTAGAAAAAGTCATGTTTATATAAACTTCTGTAATTTTCCCTGGAACATTTTTTTTTGTTCTTTATGCCTGTCCAGGTTTAGAACTATCGCTGAAGTATTATCAAAGTAGTAAAGGAAATGGCTGAAATTCCACTAAAGCAAGGTAAATATTGTTTTTAAACATTGGATTAGAGTAAATCTAATCCAGCCTGCACAGTTAGGGATTCAGTGCTTTGCACAGTGCTACCTCAATTCCCAGAAAGAATGATTGTAAGCAGAAATATAATATTCTGCCAGGAAATCACTAGTTCCGAGTTACTAGATTCCAACCCTAGTTGAGGCTGAGGCAAGGAGACGGCACAGGAAGCATTCAGAGTTCTTTGTAAGTGTGGCTCGACATTTTTTAAACAGTCTACTTTCAAAGGCAGTGGAAATGATGGACTGCAGCAACTGAACTGCAGGTGTAGAGAGACCCTCCTGTAAACTGTGATTATTTATTCTTTTCCTGTTGGAAGGAAAAGTTCAGTGTAAGCACAAGTATTTCATTCTGTTCTCTAATGCTCAGACTTGAACCATTTGTACCTTTTGCTGTCTGAAATAACTATATCTTTGCATGAATCCCTGTTTGTGAGATGCAGGATGTCTGTTCCCTTTGTGCAAAACTGACGAAATTTCAGTCTTCACTAAACAACTTCAGTCCCAATCAGAATCTTAGACCAAAAACCCTCTAAGGTTACTGAAGTTGGTATTTGATGCCATACTCTCCTGTGCTAAGGAGCTTTACAGTACCCGTTAAGAGGATCCTATTATCTACATGTCTGAAGTAGGTAACTCAAACCAAATAGTCTGCAGTGAATTGATTATGAAAATTATTTTTTTTTCTTTTTAATCAGGGGAATACTGGTATTTTATTTTCTTTTCCCTTTAATTTTAATGAATGTCTTTTGGAAAAAAAGCATCTGTTTAGTGAGGGTCAAGAAAAACATTCTGTAATGATGGTCTTTTGTCACATGGGACCTGTTAGTTCATGTATTTCATGTTCCTCTTACCTTCTCTCAGTTGGCTTTCCCAGCCAAACAATATCTACTCTCTTATTTTTCAGCACAAATACTTATTGATTCTTCTTGGGACAATTGTACGAGTTACATTTAACTCTTCCACTTAACAGATCAAATTCCTTACTGGTCAGCCTTAACTAGAATATTAGATACCACTGAAAGGCTGTTTACACGGATTATAAAATATAATAAATAAATAAATCTATGTCCGGTTAGAAGTGGGCAGCTATTGTTTACAATAAATCCCCATAACATGTTTCCTACCATAGCAAACATTTGTATTCCTAGTTTTAGCAAGGGTAAAGGACTGCATCTACTGTGGAGAAATAATTAAGTTCCTTTCTTTGCACTAACTATATAGGAACATCAGCCCCCCCCCCCCCCCCCCCCTTTTATTTCCCCCTCTGTCTGTAACAATCTAGTTATTGATGCAAGCACACTCTGGATAGGTAACTCCAGGTAATGCAATCAGGGAACAAGCAGGGTCCTCTTAATATTCACTCTTTCATCTTGAATAACTATCCCTGAAATTGCTCTAATGATCATTACATTTACACTAATCAGAAGGATCTTAAACAGTATTTAGTTTGGCAAGTGTCCTTTCAGACTTGTCAGGAAATTTGCTATCCTTGATGGCAAACTCCAGGCAAGTCTGTGCCACTGTTCAGCAGGTCTGATTAATCTCTTAAAATGGGTCATTGAGAGTTTTTCACCAAATTTGCAGTTCAGTCCTTCTGGTACACTGAAATGTAAGTCTTGGGGTGCAAATAATAAGTGTGCGAATTCACAAAGTAAATCCACGAAGATATTTTCAAAACCCCATGTAAACCAGAAGCACAGATTTCCATGATTTCTTTTTCTCCTCAGTGTTTACTTCATCGGGTCCAATCACATTTCAGGTCACAGTAACCATCAGCGGGGAAAATGATGAAATAACCACACAGATATAATAAAAATAGAATAGCTTTCTGACTGATGTCCACTCTATAATTTTTCACTGGAATCTTTATCAGAAATTGTAAATCTAACAAAGGTAAAGTATTTTGCAGAGATGTTAATTCCTATGAATATTAATTTCAAAAAACACTGGAAAAAAGCATAGCTATAACTGTTATGTTGATCTACTGAGTTTTTAGCAAAAAGAACAGCTGGATAAACACTGTTTCTAAAGTTAATAATATGCTATTAGAGGTATGAGGTACATCTCCAACATAATCTTTATGAAATAATCATGTTTTTTTCCTCCATAATAAAACTCATGCTAAAATATTTGGGCTTGCCAGTCAAAGTAACAGAAAATAAAATAAGTCTATTTCGTTTTTCTTGGATCTTGTGGAAGGATATTACTTTTTAAATTGCAGCTCTGCTACCTCATCTGTCAGGTTAATTTCACCAATGTTTTCCATTTCCTTCTGTTGAAAACCATTAAAATTATGATATTTAATATGAAGCTTCATCTCAGTACACTGTTTATTTAAGACAATTGATGCAAATGAAGAATTTTGGTCTCTTTTTCAAAGGCTCCAGTATTTCTGCTGTCCAGATATAGCCTTCCTAAAGTGACCTGTTAGTTAATTTTGGTCAACATCATAAATCCTTCTAAAAATTTGCTTTAAGACTTGCTCATAAGCCTGGAGTAAACACTCTAGGCTAATCCTTTCTGCGTATTCTCATTCCACACTCATTTATTGTAGGATGCCGCCTGCCCACTATCTCTGCCTCGCTGAAGTAGACAGTGTTACAAATGAGAATTTATTTCCCATAATCGTTCTGCTTGACTGATCTTTTTGTCAAGATTAAGACATCAACAAACTGCCTGAATTTGAAAACTGGCGGTTGCCCTGGATGTTTTGCTGAACCAACGACAGAGTGAAAAACTGTGCCTTTCCAACAGCCAAGGGGTTGTGGTTATTACTAGCCTGGATTGGGTTTGATCTGGTAAATACAGGACGGCATACATACCTTGTGCCCCATCAGGCAGCCTGGCTGGTTTGGAAGGAGTGGAAGATCTCGACCATGTGAATGCTTGACTATTTTTAGTGCTTGAATTTTTTTTTTTTTTTTTTTTTTCTTTTTTTGCGGCTGATGTACTTAACCAGCTCAGAGACTGGAGGCTGAAGCCTGTCACTGGGTGGGTGCGAGGCCAGCCTGACCACTGCCTCTCCTCTCAAGAGTCCATGTGGCTGAGGCAGGAGCCATCTTCCATATCTTTCACTGGCCAGTTTTCCCCTGGTACTGCCAGGGCCAGTGCAGCTGGGTGGTTTGGGGTACAGCCCTGGCAGTACCCATCAGGTATTAAAGTGAGGAAGCACCTGCTGGTCCACTGATGAGTTTTATAATACTGCAGTGGCATTCTCACCTCTCATTTGCAACAGCTTTACCCTTTACTTGAGGGGAAAAGTGTGTATTCGTATCTTTTAACCTGCTGCTAACCACGTGCAGGGACACCTTCCACTAGACCAGGCTGCCCAAAGCCCTGTCCAGCCTAGCCTTGAACACTGCAAGGGATGGGGCAGCCACAGCTTCTCTGGGCAACCTCTTCCAGTGCCTCACTACCCACATTTGGGGAGAGTTTTTTCCTAATGCCTAATCTCAATCCCTCTTCTGTCAGTTTAAACCCATTCCCGTTTGTCCTGTCACTACACGCCCCATAAAAATCCCCTCTCTGCTCCCTCAGCCCCGCCGCCTCCCGTGCGCGGCTGTCACGGCGGAACAGCAGAGGGCGCTAGCGCCCCGCCGCTGCGCGCGACCGGGTGGGCGCCCGTCAGGCCTGGCGGGGGTGAGGGTATAGGGATGCGTGGTCCCCGAGGAGCAGCTACCTCAGGGCGGGGGGGAAGGGGTTGCGTTCCGCTTGCACAACGGCCTGAGTCGTTCTTCAGCTGTTCTGCCCGTGCCAGTCTGTCACCGGCAGTTCGTAGTGTTCCTAAAACAAAGATAAACTGTGCGAGGCACGTTTTAAACAGCTTCCCTTTCACTCTGCCGCCCGGTCGGCCGGCTATGCTCCTGTGGGGAGGGACGCGCTTCCCTGGTGCCCGGGCCTCGGCGCGGGCTCTCTTCACACCGCTGTGGCCACAGCACCCCTCTGCTCCCAGCCGCCTCTGCCGCCTCCCGGGATGCTCCGCGGGCGGAGCCTGCCCGAGTATTAAGCTCCTGACAGAGCAGCTTTAAAAAACCTTTCCAGGGAAATTTCAAAAGGTAGGAGAAAAAAAAAAAAGCTGCTCCTACTCTGTACAGGAAGATCCGTGTGGATACATGTGTTTATTTGAAGTGGATACAGTAAAAATGGTATTCATTTAAGCCTAGCAGGAACAACATTTCTGTTGATGTTGAGAGTTTTTCCACTGCTGATAGTTTTGCTTAGAGGTGTTGCTAGTTTTCAATGCAGAGCGAGTCATGATACGGCATTTCCAGTATCTTGAGAGAGACTCTCAAGGGCAATAGCATATACTTTGTCAAATGTGGGAACTTCACTTTCTTTTTCTTGGTTTTTAGTAAGAACTACACTTTTTTTTTTCAATGCCGTTTTCTTTAGCAACATGCCAGATAATTGATAGTCATGGGAAGCTTTGGAGCAAAAAACCTTATTTTTTAAGCTTTAAAGTAGTATTCTGCTTCTGGGCAGGGTTAGTTCTCAGTGGGAATACCATCATCTGGTTTGGAAATAGAGATATGAGAGGTTTGTTATTGAGACATTAGAGGGAGAGGGAGATGTTGTGGTCTAAAACAAGTTTCAGGGCTCTAATTCCACATCCTGTGCAATATTTACAAGGCAGTTGGCATAGATGTAATCTGGCTTTACTCAGTGGAGTTCTTCCTGATCTATACACTGCAGTAGAAATCAGAAACAGATACTCCACATCTGTTTCTGGTTTTCCACGTGGGAACCAAAACCTATAACATCTAAACCTCAATTCATACAATTTAATATTTTAACTGAGACACCTCTCTAGTAAGTTTGACTTGGGAGGGAAGGGCTGCTTGTGTTCAAGGCCAGGTTGGATGGGGCCTTGAGCAACCTGGTCAGGAAGGTGTTCCTGACCATGATGGGGGGTTGGAACTAGATGATCTTTAAGGTTCCTTCCAGCTCTAACTATTCTGTGACTTTCTTGCTAAGGATATGGCACAAGTTAATTAATTAGCATCTTTTGCAGGCACTTTTTAAAATGCACAGCACTAGAAGTACAGAGCCACCAGTTACTTAAATGCATCTCCAATTAGCAATGTTTTTCTAACTTACCTCAGCAATCAGTTTTAAAAGCTGTGTATTTGCTGTGATTCTGTTTCAAATGCAGTAAGGCAGCAGCATTGGCATTGGGACATACCACAGCAGGGTTTGTGGCCTTTCCCAATGACTAGGTGTTATCATGGTTATAGTTCTAGATGTTACTATGTAGAATAAATGATAGGCCCTGAAGTAAAGTCCTGTAAACATTATGCACTGAAGGGATAATGACATCATAATCAACCAGAAGAGCAAGGCTCCAGAGCTTGCTGTTGTCACCAGAACCTTCTGTAATTATAGATTTGTCCATGGTAGCTTCCTGTTTCACTTTTTTCCCTTTATAATTCAGAGAACCAGTAAGCATATTTAGTGGAAAACAGGTTGCTAGTAGAGGAATATAATCTGACAGCTAAAAATTGTAACTATCAACACTGGTATTTTGCAAAGCCTGAATTGTTATCAGCATCAAATATACTTGACTGAATAGGACAGTTCTGTCAACAGGGGATTAATGCTCAGCAGAGGTTTTTTTTGTCAAAACTAGTTCTTACACAGAAGCTGGGGTGGACAGAGAAGGTAATTCAGGGCATTTCAGTTGTCTCATTGAATGTTCCTCTTTGCAAAGAGGTGATGACTCTGTTTGGAATTTCAGGATGTATTGTGCTCCCCACCTTATGCACAGTAACACCTGAGTACATTTGCTGCATAAACGGAGAGGAGGGATGGGTCATAGCCAGATGTGCTGAAGTGAAAGAGTCATTTTGTCTCAGAGAAGTTCTGTTGCTGGATGCGGACTCCCTGCATCTGGCTTTTAAGAAGTGTGTCTAATCATCTGTACTTCTAATCACTTCTAGCTGTTTTGTGTCTTCTCACATGACTACTTAAGTAATCTTTAAATTATCACAGGACTATGCCTTTCTAAAGCACAGTAGTACAGTGCTGCAATTACATTTGTCCATGATTTATGACACACATTCAGTGAACAAAGAGTGAACACATGTCCTGGGTTCAACTGTAACAGTTATTTTTTTCCTTCTTAGTAGCTGGTACAGTGCTGTGTTTTCAACTTTAGCCTGAGAACAATGCCGATAACACACCAGTGTTTTAGTTGTTGCTAAGTAATGCTTAGTCTGATCAAGGACTTTTCAGTCTTATGCTCTGACAGTGAGGAGGGGCACAAGAAACTGGGAGGAAGCAGAGACAGGACACCTGACCCAAACCCTCCAAAGGGGTATTCCATACCACAGCACATCATGCCCAGTATGTAAACTGGAGGGAGTCACCTGGAAGGCCCAGATCACTGCTTTGGTCGGCTGGGTGTTGGTCGGCGGGTGGTGAGCACTTGTATTGTGCATCACTTGTGTTTATTGTTTGTTTTTTTTTTAATCCTTCCCCTTTTAGTTTTATATTCTCTCCCCTTGTTATTTCATTTATTATGAATCTTATAAGTAGTAGTAGTTTTGTATTGTACTTTAATTACTGGACTGTTCTTATCTCAACTCATGGGGCTTACATTCTTTTGATTCTCCTCACCATCCTGCCAGGAGCTGGTGGTGTGGGGGGAATAAGAGGAAGAGTGAGCAAGCAGCTGTGTGGTTCTGAGTTACCGGCTGGGCTTAACCACTGACAGTCCTTTTTGTTGCCCACTGAGGGGCAACTGGTAATGACATGGATTGGTCCTTTGATTCAGCTGCAGTGTCTGTCAGTGGCGTTGCAGTGGCTGCTGTGCTCATTGCTGTGGATGGAGCAGCCACATTGTCTGTTGCTTTGCCATCAGATCCAGAGACATCTTTTTCTTGCTCCTTGCAGAGCAGGGCTCTGCAGGTGTAGGCCAAGCCCCAGCAGGTTGCAGTGATTTGTCCTCTGGTGTTGCCAGGACCTCAACACACCTTGTCTAAATGCTTTACTTTTTTTTTTTTTTTTTTTTTTCAGATTTCACACTTGTTCAGGCATGAAGATCCAGAGTAGTGGAGGTGCCACTGGCCTGGGTACTTGCCCATACGATCCCACACACCCTGCCACTCATGACTTGCCAACCTTGGGGAATATCTCTTGGTGATATTCTTAGACAGTTGTTCAACCTTGGACAACACTGCAAAAAGTTATTTTAACATGAGATTTCATTCCCACGTAGTTGATCGTGTGTGTGTGTGTATGGGGAAAAATGCAAGACATGATTGCTCATTGTTCCTAAAGGCCCACTGCTGATTTACTTCCATCCTCGTTTCATGTTTTTGGCATGATAAAAGTGGTACTGAATTTGTGCAAAATGCATTGAGAAATAAGCCACAAACTCCTGTGGCAATATCCTTACTTCTTTATAGGGTCATTGAAATAGAAGGGCTGGGTGTGACCAGGAGAGAGTTTCAAGGTTTCAAGGAAATCTTCAAGGTCCATATGAATCACTGTTACAAACTCCTGTTTATTTTAGACCTGTTGTGTAAATAGGAAGGACTAAATTGCTACTGAATGGCATGTTCAAAACACTCAATCAGCTGCCACGGAGCTCCTTCCTGTGTCTGATATTTTGCAGTGTTTTATTATCAGGCTCCGTATTTGGTGAAATGTGGATACTTTCTTCTCTTATTAGTAGCTGGAGTGGAAGTGTGCCCACGTTGTAAAGAAGTCTTACTGCACGGTGGCTTAATTCCATAATCGTAAACCAGTGGGTTTACCTCTACTTATTTATACAGGATCAAACCTTACAAGATGTCTTCTGTTAGTTTTGGTTTTGCATGTTTTAAGAAAGCACTAAAATAAAGCAAAAGTATTTTGCTTTGTTAATGCATCACAAACATGTTTTAACCTTAAAGTTAGTACAAGATAATCCAGGTAATGCTATCTATTTTAATCCAGTAGTGGCTGTAATTACTTATAACACTGTGGGCTTCCAAGGTTGATGTTCACCAGCCCACAGAGTGTCCTTCTGTCCAGGGTAGTACAGAACACTCAGGTTTTTCCTGACTGGAAGGCAGACAGTGCAGTCTTGAGGTGACAGCATTAAATTCACAAAATTTACTTTGTGTAAAATAATAATTAAATCAGGGACTGGGCTGTTTCCTACTAGTTTGTAAGTACTTTCCTGCCTTCCACCTCTAAGTAAATGAATATGTAAATACTGTTTTTCAAGGAGAACTGTTTCAGTGGAAGGTAAAATACATCCAATGGTATAAAAAAAACCTTAAAGTGAATCTGTTCGGACTCCTGGGGACTATGAAAACAGCAGAAGATATGTGTTTTCTTAATTCTGAGTGTTTCAATTGCACAGTAGGTAAAAGAGAATTTTTGCTTATTTCTTATTTCAGACCTTTGTTGCCTTGCATTTTTTTATTAGTATTTAGAAATACATCATTTTGGAAGGATTGAATCAGTTTTGTTTTGCCCAATCCCTAATATTTTCTTCACCTTAAGGTGTGGGTTTTTTTTTTTTTACTCCAACTTCCATTTCAGATCAAACCAAGTTTGGATTTTTCTGTTCAGTACTGTAGCTAAATTGTCAAGTTAGGTGTTTACAACTTCACAGTTACTCTTAACTTTTGTTTTTTCTCAGATGCTCAAGCTTAAAACTGTGTTGCTGTTTCAAGCCTATGTTTCTAATAAGCTTGTTGAAGTTTAGTAAGTGAGCTTACAGCTGTGCTCCTTGCCTTGAAATTCTTTAATCTTGAAATTGACTTTCAAAAATTTAAAAAAATACAATTTGATTATTAATTAGCCTTCATGTTTAATAATACAATGTTCTATTTGTGCCTCTGGACGTATCATAACTTATTCTTTCCAAGTGTAAGTATATATCAATTCCACCTCACAGAGCATTTATAAGCTTATTGGTAAGGCCAAGTATTAACACGAGAAAACCTCCCTGTAACTTAGAGGGGCTTGCCTTGTTTCCTGCCCAAGGGGCAGCCTTTTACTTCTGTGAGGGCCCCTTTGCCCTTTATGAATTAGGCACATTAGACAGTAATCTCACTTAGGAATTCTGGCAAGTGTTTTCTGAAAATCCAGGTGCACAGTATCCACAGCATTCCCCATGTTTGTATTGGCAGCCACAGGCTTAAACAATTCCAGCAAGTAAGCGAGGCATGCCCTTCCCTTCCTGAGATCATGTTGGCTATCCTTGATTCAAGATGTGGTTTACTGACTGTTCTTCCATTTGCTCTAACAACTCTTTCTAAGGCTTTCCTCACAACTGATGCAAAGCTACAGAAATAAGTCTGTACTTTCTTGATCAATAGGTCCTAAAAATGGCCTTATTTTGGTGACTTGCCACATATTCAGTTCTTTTCAGTCTCTGTTCTCTGAGTTTCTTTGAGTTGAAAAAGCCATCATTTCCTATCAGGCTTTCTGTAGGATTAAGATTTGTCAGAATTTGCTACCTGTAGCTGATAAATTGTAAGAGCTTCAATGCAATAACCTGTGCCTATGAAATGGCAAAGAGAAAACAAAGAAGTTAAATAAGTGCTTGGTTTTTTGTTGTGGTGGTTTATTGTGTTTGTTGTTTTTTTTTTTCCGTGGATGGTGAAGAAATTATTCCTAGTAGGGCTTGACAAATTTCTAGATCTTATAATGAAAATTGGTACCTCTTTGGAGACTTTCATATCCCAAATCATAGTCTTCCAGTTTCTTGCTGTCTTGAAATTTGTGGGCTTTTTGCTTTCCTAATGGAATAATTCTTGCAGCTGAAAGTAAGTTTCAAAGTAAAAGACCATTCAGAACAAACAGAGGCAGAAACACTGGTTTTGACCCATCCTTCTTTCACATCTATTCATTATAAGAGGTTGCATGTTATTAAATCAGAGTTGCTCTTTGGTTGACAGTAAGTATTCCCAAAAGATTTGCTTTGAAGTTACTGTATCAAAGCTCAATACTAGCCTTTTTCCTTTACTAAGTTGTTTTGAGGGGTTTAGTTGCGGTTTGTTTTGTTTTTTTTTATTTTTAATTATTTTATTTTCAGTGCATTACGTGATGAACTTCAGAAGACAAATAGAAAAGAACAGAATGATACACTTTTTCTACAAAAAATCCTCATATTCTTGCTATGACTGTCCATGTTATGATATGACGTTATTGATTTCTGTAAATTCTAATTCATATTACAAAGGGTGGAATGATAAAATAAAGAACATGTAGCTAAATGTGGCTAAATAGTGGATTGTATTCTAGTACTAGGTTCTGTGCGCTGCTCGAAGAGAAAATGCTTTGACTTACCCATTCTTGGAATTGTTTTTATAATGGAACAACTACAATATTTCAAAATAAAAATTATGTTCTGCAACTTAACGTGATTAGAAAATTCCTGAAAAGGGAAGAAATTGTCACTTTTTTTTAGGGTAGAGGCAACCCACATGTCCCAAAACCTGGTCTTGAGTCCACTGTCAGCTAGTCTTCAAATTCTCTAAGGCCTGGCCATTCTGCCAGCTGTGGGGAGGAGGGGGACCTATAGTGTCTTCTCTGACAGACTTGGTTTGACAGGATGTTCTTCTTTGTTCTTGCAAGTAATTTGTAAAGCATTATCATCACTAACAGTAAATAAACTAGGAAATTGAAGGTGACTATGTGTAGGTTGTTACTGACACCTCACAAGGAACTAGGAAGCTAAGCATTGATAAGGTCCAGGCTTGAACCTTATCAAGACCTTTAAGTCTCAGGATAGGCAATGTAGTCAAACTGTTATCAGGATCTGCATCATGAGTTTGGTCTGCTCCACCTAAATGCTTCCCCACAATTTCCAGGCATGGTTTGGTTTATTTGGCTAGTTAGGCCAGTTCCTGTTTGATTCAGTGTTTTAGTCAGTTGTTGCTTTGATAGTCCATTAACCTGAGAATATTTTATCTTATTAGTAATGGCATTAAGGCAGCCCGATTTCTAACCTACTGTTGTATTTCAGGGTGTTTCAAGGTAGAGCAAAAACTGTGGGTACATGCAAGAAGGTCTTGTGACTGCTCAAAATCTTTAGCATTTTGGCCTCAGAAGGACATAATCTGTAGGAAAAAAGGATCATAGCTTTAATTCTTAAAAATGTGGTACAAATAAACTATCAAAAATGGTTTTCTCTCCTAGGCAATTATCTCCAGAGCTGGAGGTAAGCTAGTGCACTTGCAGCAAATTTCTTGATTAGGAAAAAAGGACAAGATAACTTGAGTGGACTGATAAACAGTAAGATCAATTGGCTGAACTTTGTGTGACAAGGAATGTGCATTTATGGCTAATAATGGATGGATAGACTACTTTCTCCAAGTCTCTCTGTTCCAGAGCTGTCTCATTATTGATAAGTTGCCTTCTAACAAAATGAGTAATGGACATCTGGGAACATTCTCAGTATTATGCTATCAATTCTATGTTGCTTGAATAATATTTTGTAATAAAAAATAATTGTTGGTACATGACATGCAGTATTTATTCAAAAGAAAAGAACTTGACTCCAGTTGCAGAAAAAAAGAAAAACATGAGAAAAATAGTTTAAATTTGGCAAAGTAGAAAACCTTTCTTTTCATAATTTTAATGATAAATTGAACTAAAACTCACAGTTTCTTTGCATTTTAGAGCAGTAGATGTGTTTTTTCTTGATTTCAGTAAGGCATTTGATACTGTCTCCCACAGCATCCTCATAGATAAGCTAAGGAAGTGTGGGCTTGATGATCAGGTAGTGAGGTGGATCAAGAACTGGTTGGAAGGAAGAAGGCAGAGAGTTGTGGTCAATGGGGCAGAATCTAGCTGGAGGTCTGTGACTAGTGGAGTCCCTCAGTGGTTGGTGCTGGGACCAGTGCTGTTTAATATTTTCATCAACGACCTGGATGAGGGAACTGAATGTACCCTCAGCAAGTTTGCTGATGATACTAAACTGGGAGGAGTGGCTGACACACCAGAGGGCTGTGTTGCCATTCAGCGAGACCTGGACAGGCTGGAGAGTTGGGTGGAGAGGAACTTGATGAAATTCAGCAAGGGCAAGTGTAGAGTCTTGCATCTGGGGAAGAACAACCCCATGTACCAGTACAGGTTGGGGGCTGACCTGCTGAACAGTAGTGAAGGGGAAAGGGACCTGGGGATCCTGGTGGATAGGAGGATGACCGTGAACCAACAATGTGCCCTTGTGGCCAAGAAGGCCAATGGCATCCTAGGGTGCATTAGAAAGGGTGTGGTTAGTAGGTCAAGAGAGGTTCTCCTCCCCCTCTACTCTGCCTTGGTGAGGCTGCATCTGGAATATTGTGTCCAGTTCTGGGCCCCACAGTTCAGGAGGGACAGGGAATTGCTTGAGAGAGTCCAGCACAGAGCTACAAAGATGATTAAGGGAGTGGAACATCTCCCTTATGAGGAGAGGCTGAGGGAGCTGGGACTCTTTAGCTTGGAGAAGAGGAGACTGAGGGGTGACCTCATCAATGTTTACAAATATGTAAAGGGTGAGTGTCAGGATGATGGAGCTAGGTTTTTTTCAGTGATGTCCAGTGATAGGACAAGGGGCAATGGGTGTAAACTGGAGCATAGGAGGTTCCATGTGAACATCAGGAAAAATTTCTTTACCGTGAGAGTGACAGATCACTGGAACAGGTTGCCCAGGGGGGTTGTGGAGTCTCCTACGTTGGAGATATTCAAGGCCCGCCTGGACAAGTTCCTGTGTGATGTACTCTAGGTTACCCTGCTCTTGCAGGGGGGTTGGACTAGATGATCTTTTGAGGTCCCTTCCAACCCTTGGGATTCTGTGATTTTATTCACACAAGACCTTTTTTGGCCATCTGCTGTTGCCAAGTGCTAGGGAGCCACATTAAATTTTTTAGCACTGGCCTGCCAAGTTATGTAAAGGAAATGTTTGCCCTAGAGGTTGCTTTTCCTAAACTATTTGGAATGCTGTGTTTCAGTTTCCTTTGTTAGGGTCTATTCATTTCATAGAGGTTCTGTATTCTGTCCCTTTTGTTCATCTTCCAGTAAAAGCAAATATCTTACGACCAGAAATCTTCAGTTGATGCAGATAGATCCCTCAGTTGCTTGATCCCCAATACCCTTCATACAACCTATGCCTGTCTTCCCTGTCAGGGAAAAGTCTTTAAGGAATCTTATTTTCCCATGCTGTTTACTTTCATCTTTTATTGGTTTTCCTTCCCTGACTCAATTTTTCTCTGTCCCCCTCATGTTACAGTGATAGAATACTTAAATGAGCAACAAAAAAGGGAATCAGAATTTATAGTAACAGGGAATCAACTGTCTATTCAGAAAGGAGTCTGGATTGGCAGATTTAAAAATACGCTTTTTCTGTCAAGACAAAGCTGGTAACTTCCCATGGAGCCTTTTAGGGGTGGGTAAAATGTTCCTCTTATGTAGTAGCTAGTGAAGTATGGTCATGAACAAACAAGAGGAATTAGAGATGTGTGCACGTCTATGGGGTATGATATAATAGACATCACAGAAACATGGTGGGATGGCTCCTGTGACTGGAGTGTTGGAATGGAAGGTTACAGGCTCTTTAGAAAAGACGGGCCTGGCAGGAGGGAAGGGGAAGTTGCCCTTTATGTTAGGGATAGGCTGGAGAGTATGGAACTCTGTCTGGGAACAGGTGAGCAGTCCACAGAGAGTTTGTGGGTCAGGGTTAAAGGGAATATAGCTATGGGAGACATTACTGTGGGGATCTGTTACAGACTGCCTGATCAAGGAGAACTTGAGGATGAAGCACTCCATAGACAGATAGGAAAAGCCTCACGCTCACAGGCCCTTGTTCTCATGGGTGACTTCAACCACCCTGACATCTGTTTGAAGGAAGGTACAGCCCGGCACAAGCAATCCAGGAGGTTCCTCGATTGTGTGGAAGACAACTTCCTTCCGCAAGTAATAGAGGAGCTGACAAGGAGAGGTGCCATGCTTAACCTCGTGCTCACCAACAGGGAAGGGCTGGCTGGAAATGTGACTCTCCAGGGCAGCCTTGGAGATCATGAGATGGTCGAATTTGAGATCCTCAGGACAGTGAGAAGAGCGTGCAGCAAGCTCACTGCCCTAGGCTTCAAAAGAGCAGACTTTGGCCTCTTCAGGAACCTGCTTCGGAAGGTTCCATGGGATACAGCCCTAGAGGGCAGAGGGGCCCAAGACTGTTGGTTGATATTCAAGGATCACCTGCTGCAAGCTCAGGAGTGTTGCATCCCAACCAGAAGGAAGTGCAGCAGGAGGGCCAGGAGACCTCCTTGGATGGATAAGGAGCTCCTAGGGAAAATTCAAATGAAAAAAGAGGCTTATAACAAGTGGAAGCAAGTACAGGTGGCCTGGGAAGAGTACAGGGATGTTGTCCAGGAAGCTAGGGACCAAGTTAGGAAAGCTAAGGCCCAGTTAGAATTAAACTTGGCTAGGGATGTTAAGGATAGCAGGAAGGGATTCTACAGGTACGTAGCAAATAAAAAACAGACTAGGGACAACATAGCCCCCCTCAGGAAGCTCTCGGGAGAACTGGTTACACAGGATTTGGAGAAGTTCTGAATGACTTCTTTGCCTCGGTCTTCACTGGCAATGGCTCTGACAAAACCACCCAAGTCTTGGAAAGCAGACTCAGGGACTGTCAGAATGAAGACCCTGGGCCCACTGTAGGAGAGGAACTGGTTTGAGACCATCTTAAGAATCTGAACATGCACAAGCTCATGAGCCCTGATGAGATCCATCCGCGGGTCCTGAAGGAGCTGGCAAATGAAGTTGCTAAGCCACTGTCCATCATATTTGAAAAATCGTGGCAGTCAGGTGAAGTTCCCAATGACTGGAAAAAGGGAAATATAACCCCCATTTTCAAGAAGGGGGAAATGGATGACCTGGGGAATTACAGAGTAGTCAGTCTCACCTCTGTGCCTGGCAAATTCTTGGAGCAGATTCTCCTGGAAGGCATGCTAAGGCACATGAAAAACAACAAGGTGTTTGGTGACAGCCAGCATGGCTTCACTAAGGGGAAATCCTGCCTGACCAATCTGGTGGCCTTCTATGATGGGGCTACAGAACTGATGGACAGGGGTAGAGCAGTTGATGTCATCAACCTGGACTTGTGTAAAGCGTTCGACACTGTCCCACACGACATCCTTGTCTCTAAATTGGAGAGACATTATTTTGATGGATGGACCACTGGGTGGATAAAGAACTGGCTGGATGGCCGCACACAATGAGATGTGGTCAATGGCTCAGTGTCCAGCTGGAGACCAGTAACGAGTGGTGTCCCTCAGGGACTGGTGTTGGGACCGGTCTTGTTCAACATCTTCGTCGCTGACACGGACAGTGGGATTGAGTGCGCCCTCAGCAAGTTTGCCAATGACACCGAGCTGTGTGGTTCGGTTGCTACCCTGGAGGGAAGGAATGCCATCCAGAGGGACCTTGACATATTGTGAGGTGGGCTGATGCCAACCTCATGAAGTTTAACCATGATAAGTGCAAGGTCCTACACCTGGGTCAGAGCAATCCCAGGCACAGCTACAGGTTGAGTGGAGAAGAGATTCAGAGCAGCCCTGCTGAGAAGGACTTGGGGGTGTTGGTTGATGAGAAAATGAACATGGGCAGGCAGTGTGCGCTAGCAGCCCAGAACGCCAACCGTATCCTGGGCTGCATCAAAACGAGCATGACCAGCAGGTCGAAGGAGATGATCCTGCCCCTCTACTCTGCTCTTGTGAGAGCTCATCTGGAGTACTGTGTGCAGTTCTGGTGTCCTCAACATAAAAAGGACACGGAACTGTTGGAACAAGTCCAGAGAAGGGCCACAAGGATGATCAGGGGACTGGAGCACCTCCCGTATGAAGACAGGCTGAGAAAGTTGGGGCTGTTCAGCCTGGAGAAGAGAAGGCTGCGTAGAGACCTCATAGCAGCCTTCCAGTATCTGAAGGGGGCCTATAGGGATGCTGGAGAGGGACTCTTCATTAGAGACTGTAGTGGTAGGACAAGGGGTAAGGGGTTAAAACTTAAACAGGGGAAGTTTAGATTGCCTATAAGAAGGAAATTCTTTCCTGTTAGGGTGGTGAGGCACTGGAATAGGTTGCCCAGGGAGGTTGTGAATGCTCCATCCCTGGCAATGTTCAGGACCAGGTTGGATGAGGCCTTGGGTGATATGATTTAGTGTAAGGTGTCCCTGCCCATGGCAGCGAGGTTGGAACTAGATGATCTTAAGGTCCTTTCCAACTATTCTATGATTCTATGATTCTATGAAATGCTCAGTCTAAATGAAGAAGCAGAGAGTGACTGCCCTGACAGATCATCACTTTGAGAAATGTGATGTAAATAGATTATGGAAATATGTGGTTTAATATAACCTTGTCCAAATTAGTTCTTTGCTGCACACATTTAGCTAAATGTTTTGCTGCTTCTACATGGCTGTGTGTGTATTCTGAATGGGAGAGATCACAAAATTAATTTACTCAGAGCCATCACCCATGTAACACAGGTGATGTTGTTAATTTCTATTCTCTGAAAAAAAGGAGTGATTACACTAAATAATAATTTATGGTTGATTGTTCTCCTCCTGCTCTCAGTGAATTTAAGACTTGCACCAGTGCAGATGTGTGCATGTTTTTGCATAAGACCAATCATCATGTACTGCTGTGGCTTCATTTGACAGCTGAAAAACAAGAGAGTAAAAATTCCTGAGCTACACTGAGCAACTAATAAATAATTTAGCTTTTGTGTTTAAAGGGCTTATTTCGTAGTTTTTTTCACTTAAGTTTCCAGTTTCCAAAAGAAACCCTTGTGGCTCTTGGACTTCAGCACATATGGGATCTGCATCTTTGTTGCTGACTCCTGCTTCTGTTTTAGAAGGTGGCAAGATAAACAGATGTGTGACAGGAGGTTGACTGATGACACAAATGTCCCAGAATTAAGGTACAGTTATATCTCAGTAAACCTAAGCATCACAACAATGTAAACATTGGTATGTGTGACTAACAGTGGAGCATTGTTGGGAACGTTTGTGCCAATTATATTATTAATGATGGAA
Organism: Pezoporus occidentalis; assembly: GCF_034315485.1. Lineage (NCBI taxonomy): Eukaryota > Metazoa > Chordata > Aves > Psittaciformes > Psittacidae > Pezoporus > Pezoporus occidentalis. The sequence goes on along the minus strand of NW_026913964.1, from coordinate 4,548,638 downwards.
TTCCAGGCACGTGTTTGGATTACCTATTCATTTCAATCCTTTCCTGTTGTTGATTCTTTCTAGCAGTAATTTTTTCCAATTACAGGAATCCTACTTTTTTTTTTCCTGGAGACACTAAGCCTTTAGTATAGGTAGGAAAAGAGACTGTAAGATGATTTACATAGCCGTATCCTCAAAAGGGCTGCTGCATAGTGTATCGTTCAAAGCTTAGCACAGTGCATACCACAGCTAGAGGATGTAGAACATCTCAAGGGTCCCTGAGGCTGTTTAACTCTTTGAAATATACTGCTCCTTCCAGCATGAGAAGGAAAAAATACACATTTGCTTGCCAAAGCTGTGCAAACACATTCATCCAAATAACACTGATCAATTATGTAAAAAAAATGAGACATTTTAGGAGCAAGAGGTAGATGAAGGGAAAGAGGCACAGTTCATTTATTTAGAGATTGTTTTTGCTTAAAGGCACCCTATACAAGGAAAGAGCCGCTGCTAAAAGAGATATGCAGAGGAGACTGTCTTTATTGTTTTGAGAAGCAGAGGTGCAATGTTGAAAAACAGACCTATTTCGAGGAGCACACACCTCTTCCTTCTTTGGGGAAAGGTAGAAAGAAATATAGTGGGGTTTTTTAGTTAGAAATGTCGGTCACACTGGCTGTGGAGTAAGGTGCCAATGCTGTCAAGAATACTTACCCTAAATGTGAATGAAATTCCAGGTATCAAAGGAAGTTCTCAGCGATCATGACAGTTTGTATAAATACTATTCTATTCCAAGCATATTATAGTCAGAACAGTATTAACTTGCATAAGGATGGGATGTCATCCTTCTGTATAGTAAAGGTGAAATCCACCTTGCTACGTTTAGCTGTAAACACTAAAACACTTGCATCATATTCATTCTGTGTGTGTGAAGTCTCATCTGTGCATTTTGGTGAGTAATTTTCCCCCTCAGGTATGTATGGCTTCAGAATGCAATTTGAGCTCACTAAATATCTACCCTGGCTTTCTGCTGATGTAGGTGTCCTGCAGAAAGTTTTTTTTTTAATAATCAGAGAAATTCATGTTGAAGATCTGTTGCAACAAATAGGGATGGAAGCTTCTGTTTTTTTTAATGATGTCCTAGATAGCATTTATATGCTTCTTTTTGTGTGTGATTATGGTTAACCTGCTGATTGGTATTGCAGTTCTGAAATGACAGTTTGGGTAGCACCATCATTCCTTAAATGTAGTTAACCTTCTCCTATCTTCTACATGTCTAGAGGTAGCTCTGACCAATCCAATACAAAAAAGGCTTCATGCATGTAGGTTTACACAAGCTTAGAATGTATAGCAGCTCAGTAATACAGAACATCCTCAAACCATTCTGTTCACTGGACATTGTGGAATCATATTCCTGGATGCCAGAGAATGTAGATACAGTTGAGGCTGTGGCTACTGATTCTTCTTATTCCCAGCTGCACATGGAGGTGTAAAAAACCCCTCCTTTTTCATCGTGTAAGTTCTAAGGGCCAAACTCCTACACACTTTTGCAGTTCTCCTCTATAGAATTTTGTGAGATATGGACTGTGACTTTCTCTCATCTTAAACAAAATTGAGGATGTAAACTTCTTTTTAAACAAGGCCTTATGCATGTATTGGTTTTGGGGTCACAGCTAAGAGCTCCAGTGCTGTTTCTATCTGTTGGTTTGTTTTCGATGTTTCAATTTTCAGTGCCCTAAAATGTCTCCTAATCATGAATGAGAGCTTGCTATGGGTAAACCTCAAGCAGTAGTAATTGCTGTACAACGAAGCCTTAAAGATGTCTGGATATCAGAATTGAAAAAAAAATAAAAAACAACCCCAACAAACCAAACCCAAACATTGTGAGCCTGGGTAGACAGTTTTGCTGGAAGGGGAAACCTGAATCTGTGTATGTTGTCTAGATTGGAGTCTACTGAATGCAAGATAGACATAGAGAGCCAATTAGTCTTTTGCCTAAGGTGTCAGTTGATAATTCCTCACATAGTAGTCCCAGAAGAAAAATCCTGAGTCTTTATCCAGGATATCATCTAGCAATCTGCTATCAGGAGAAAAGTTTAGGACTGCTGAAGACAGCCCTCTCAGTATTTGCTCTCATATGCAGTAGATACAGTAGTGCTGTTCTGTGGTCACCTGGTAAATTATCTTACCTCTACCCATTTTTTGTCTCTCCCTCTCAGTTTTATAAAATTGGCAGATGCCTATCGTGTCCCTGTGTAGGAAAAAATGACCATAGAAAGTGCAGTGTGTACTCAAATCCAATTGAAAGCATATTTATTTTCAGGAACTGTAGTAAGAACAGGTGGATTTGAGTTCTCCATAGATCAAGAAAAAAGGCATGACAAATAAGAGGCTAAACAGACTGTTAAGTTAATACATATTTAGTTATAGGAGGCAGTATGATTTAAAAGCAGTGAGGCTTTCTGAAGATCTGTAGGTATGCTGAAAATTAAATTGCTATCTCTGTTTGACTGCAGTGGTCAAGTACAGAGCAAAGGCAGCTTAGAGGAAAGGTCACATCATCAGCAGCTACCTACCTTTTCCTGGACTTAAAATTTCATTTCTGGTATTTCTTATCTGAAATGTTCCTCTTGTTCATAAAAGTCAACATGAGCATTTCTGTAGTTGTGGACACCCCTCACACTCACCTTTCCACCTCCATGTGAAGACAGGCTGAGAAAGTTGGGGCTATTCAGCCTGGAGGAGAGAAGGGTGCATGGAGACCTCATAGCAGCCTTCCAGTATCTGAAGGGGCCTACAAGGATACCAGAGAGGGACTCTTCGTCAGGGACTGTAGCGATAATACCAGGGGTAATGGGTTTAAACTCAAACAAGGGGAGTTCAGGTTAGATATAAGGAAGAAGTTCTCTACTGTGAGGGTGGTGAGGCACTGGAACAGGTTGCCCAAGAGAATCATGAATACCCCACCCCTGGTGGTGTTCAAGGCCAGGTTGGACAGAACCTTGGGCAAAATGGTCTAGTGTGAGGCATCCCTGCCCATGACAGAGGTTTGGAACTAGATGATCTAAAGGTCCGTTCCAACCTGAGGCATTCTATGATCCTATAACTCCATGAGCAATGCAGGAGTGTCTCTTTGGACTGTTGCCTCATCTAACTACCATGGCTTGTGATGTAATTGTTCTTTAGATGGCTGAAAATGCAAAGAACATGTCATACATATGGGACATATGATATGAGATACTATTTACTACAGAAGTTTTTTGAGAGTCTGGGGTTTACCAGACCTTTATAACAAGCTTTTGAAGAGTTTTGAGCCACTAAATGACTTGCAATCATATTAAGATTTCAGCTGAAAGGATATTTTTATTTTTAAAAATGGGGAAATTATTTATAAAAGAAGCGCATTTTACCTGAACCAGATAAAACAACAAGGAGACCTGTCGTCTGGATGCTGCTTCTATGTCTGCATGGAACACGTCATTGTCTAGGACTTTGTCTCAACAGGAGACAAACAATTTGAACAGTTACATGGGTATAATCTCCTACACTTTTATTAGAGGAGAAGTGCTTGCTTACTTTAGCTTAGAACTCTCCATGTGACGCAAACAAACTTTAAAAAGTTTTGTGGTATTGGAATCAGAGCATCCTTATATAAGACTGTAACTGTATTACTTTAGATGTACAACATAACTGTACCAAACCTATTCTCTTGTGAGGATAAGGCTCAGTTCTGCAACCTCATATGCGTGGTCAGCAAAAGGGAGTGATCGAAAAAGCTTGCTTTTCTCCACCAAATGAGTAGTTGGGAATGATGGATTTGAAAGAGTAATCTGTGGCTAAGAAAGAAAATCACTGCCTAGTGGGCAGGAGGAAAAAAGGTGTCAAATACAATTGTTTTCAACAGAAATAGCCCTATAATTATATCTTAGATTTACAAGTCTATAGAAAAAGGAAGATTCATTTAATGATACATAGACATTGCTTTCCTAAAACAAAGAAATAATGAAAAGAAATAAATATACATAGCAAGCTGAAATTTCAATACTGAACATTGTGAAAGAAAAAAAAGGTATTTAAACTCTCTCTACAGGTCTCCTGGCTCAGGATCCAGCCCTTCTCTTTTTAACAATGTGCATTTTAACTATCTGCATGTTAATGTAATGCACAGTAAATGCAAACTGTAATCAATTATATAGGTTTATGAACAAGTTAAAATAGCAAACTACAGTAATACTGCTATCAAGAATACTTTGCACCATTCTAATATTTTCCAAAATTGTGCGTGGGCTGCCTTTGAGCAGAGACAGAAAATGCTGTATGGGTGCTTGTCTCGGTGCCAGTGTCAGCATGGAGTCATGACTGATTCTTTCCTGAGACCCTGTCAGCTGTGGCCACAAAGACAGCTCTGTTGGAATATTGCCAACTGGTACAAATTGGAGCAGCCTTCAGGATGTTAAAGTTTGTACTGAAAATTTTGCCAAGTTTGGCCTCAGACAAAGGAAGCAGAGAGGTAGCTTGACATCTCCTTCTGGGTCCTTTTGTTTGGGCTGGTGTAAGAGGACCTGTCTTCAGACTTCAGTAAACTTGCACACTGCAAAAACATAAGCAAAAATATCCATGTTTATGGATAAAATCACTTAGCTAGTTGTAAATATTTAGTCACAAAGTTCAGAAGATTTTGTGTGATGTTTCTTTTATATTGGGTTTGTTCCCATGACAATTTTGGGTAAGTTATTTCTTGTTTTTCCCAATGGGATATAAGGAATGATTGTCTACTAAAATGATGTTTGATAGCAATAGCTTTTACATGGCTGCATTGCTGTTATTTATGAATGAAAGGATATCTATTTATTTGTTTTCCCCAGACTTTTGGATATTTTGGTCTTTTGCTTCTGGTGAGTGTTGTATGAAATCACTGAATATGCCTGTCTGAAACAACACTGGAGTGGTTACTGGAGTCCTAAAGGGGAGGTGTATCTATAACACACATCCTGTGGTATTAATCTGTCTGGCAGATGGCAGAGAGCAATTATTAGTTCCTCCATGCCCCTAAGCTGAAGAGTTTTGTGTTTTTAGGATATTATCAAGCTATTGGATGGTATTTTGTTAATTTTAAATATCTGGGTTGTGGAGAAAATGAGAAAAGTGACAGGTGGTTATATTGAACAATAGCAACATGTATGATATTCTTTCAAGAGCCCTGGAATATGAAACCATCTCTTGCAATGTCTCAACTTCACATTAAGTGTTGTGTTAGTTTTGTTTTAACTAAACTAAGTCATCCTCCTTCTGCATTTCTTATGGCACTAGATTGAATGTGACTATGTTCACTCCTGAGCAGCCATTTTGTTTATAGAAGTGTACAAATGAGCAAATTGAACAATGAAGCTGAATTTTATGTCTTTGTGTAATACTTGATCTTTACAGTTGGTGCCTCCTTACAATGCTTCCCTTTTCTGAGTGTGCCTTGGTTCAACAAAGGGTTTCAGCAGGCTGCTGCTGACCAGCACCACCACAGGATGCTATTTAAGCATCTAAATAACAGTGACTCTGTTACACCATAACTAACTGCTGGTTTATTTCCTCCTCAAATTTCAGAATCTTCAGTCAAAGAAACTGAAATGCGTTGTTTGCTTAAAAATACAGCTGTTTGTTTTTTTCTCTTTCAGATTGAAAACCCAGAGGGTTGCTTGCACACAAATTATCTCTAAACGAGTTATGGCCAGGGATTTGCAAAATCTAGTGTCCCACTGTGTTGACAATTCTCCAGAATGAGCAGAGGTACTCTGAGATTATTTGAAGTCAATTATGCATAAGGATTAGTTTATACACTTACACAAAAATGTATTACATATTTTAATTTCTTTCTTCTCTGTTCTTCTGTATCAAATCTATAAGTTCCGAAGTATTTTTTCAGTTGCTAAACTATCAACTTTGCCTTGTATACTTAAGCAACTGACTTCAAAGTTCCCCTGTGATGCCTCTTGTAGCATGTAACATCTTCACTGATTACCTGGATGAGGGGATTGAGTGCACCCTCAGTGAATTTGCGGATGACATCAAATTGGGTGGGAGTGTTGATCTGCTGGAGAATAAGGTTCTGCAGAGGCATCTGGACAAGCTGGATTTGAGGGGCTGTGGCCAACGGTGTGAAGTTCAGCAAGGCAAAGTGCCGGGTCCTGCACTTGAGCCACAACAGCCCTATGCAATGCTACAGGCCTGGGGAGGAGTAGCTAGAAAGCCCCTCAGCAGAAAAGGACCTGGGGGTGCTGATTGATGGCTGAACATGAGCCAGCTTATGCCCAGACAGCCAAGAAGGCCAACACCATCCTGGCCTGTATCAGAAATAGTGTGGCCAGCAGTGCCAGGGCAGTGATCATCCCCCTGTACTTGGCACTTGAAGCTGCACCTTGATTACTGCATTCAGTTCTGGGCCCCTCACTACAAGAAGTACATGAGGTGCTGGAGCAGGTCTAGAAAACGGCAACGAAACTGGTGAAGGCTCTGGAGCGCAAGTCTGATGAGGAGCGGCTGAGGGAACTGGGGTTGTTTGCTTTGGAGAAGAGAAGGCTCAGGAGGACCTTATTGCTCTCTACAACTGCCTGAAAGGAGGTTGTAGTGAGGTGAGGGTCGGTCTCTTCTCCTGAGTAACAAGGGATAGGACAAGAGGTGACAGCATCAAGATGCACCAGGGGAAGTTTAGACTGGATATTAGGAAAAATTTCGTCACTGATGGGATGATCACATATTAGACAGGCTGCTCAGGGAAGTGGCTGCTTACGGTCCCTGGAAGTGTTCAACAAACTGTGTGGATGAGACAGACCCTCAGTGACATGGTTCAGTGGTGCTCTTGGCAGTTCTGGGGTAATGGCTGGACTTGATGATCTTAAAGGTCTTTTCCAACCTACTTGATTTGATGATTCTATGGATGAGATTGATTACTATAAAAGGCATAATGAGCTTCCCCTGCATGAAACCCCAGTATTTGTGTTCTCTGGGGAAACTAGGAGTGGAAGGGTAATATGACAGCACATCCTGAGTCACCTGTGCACTTCTTTTGATGTATTCAGCACTGGTGACTTTTTCTGGATGACCTCCAATTTCGTGTTTTCTCTGTGGCTATCCAAGACCTGAGGGGGGAACTATTTTGGGAGATCTGTTCAAACTGCTCCACTACTGCTTCCCAATAATGCCGATGTTAAGTGGTGGCAATACTCTTTGTATCTTTTCAGCATAGTTTTACATCACCTTACTGTAGGAGAAAGTCTGCAGCAGAAAGAAATGATGGCAGCCTTATTTAGACCCTGATCGAGAAGACTACTAATGTGCATGAATTCAAACATGTACTTAAGTGCTTTGCTGGATGAGGATATCAGTTTACATCTCTTCAAACAGGAAATTTTTTAAACGTGAGAAGAGGAAATATTTTATATGGAAACACATGGAAGTAATTTCTGGTTTGTATTAATGGATCTGGGTTTAATGTACGAAGATATGTAATGCTGTAATTGTTGGAAAGAAAGATAGTGAAGATAAGTCTTTCAGCCAGGCCTCTACCAAAGATAAGATATTCTGTTCTATTCTCTTCTTATTTAGATGGCTTTTTCTTTCCCATATAGATGTGATATTTCTTTTTATTTATGGCAAAAAATATTATGCAAAATTCAATAGAAAGCTGTAATGTTTCTTTTTATATTTTTATAAAAATCTAGTGATAAAAACCAAAAAACTGCTGGAAAATCTTTTTCTACTCAGACCAATAAATTTTTAGAGTACATATAAGACACATTGCACTGACAGTCTAGTAAATTATAGAAAACTTTTTAAAGCTACTTTGCAAGCTTGCAAACATTCGGGATCCGAGCATGTGTTAAGAAATTAAATGCTTGCACCCAGCAAACATTTGTGTGTCCTGGTGTCTAAAACCCTACAGTAGTAATTAAAATGAGTGTGAGGCATTCTCCTATGAAACACAATTTTGTTCGGAGAGCCACATGCCCCTTTACTGCAGTACATGGCCACAGGGCAGATGGGATACTGCCACACTGAATCTTTTCTCTGAGATGGGTCTGGCACCTTCTGAAGTTTGAGTGAGTATGTAACCCTCTTAAGCAGTGTTCCTTCCCTGAGAGAGGAAGATGCTCTGTCCCGCCTGTATCTCTGGACTCACATGGGATTAAGACATCTTCTTCCTCATCCTTTGAGAAACACCAGCTCCCTTCTGCATTCTTTTTCTGCCCTTCTTCTTTGATTTCTCAGAACAAATAACTGCAAATGAAATATGACAGAATCTGTCTGTGTTTGGAGACAAAGATACAAAAGGGAAGGCAAAAATTTTTGGAGCTCTCATTTTGCATGCCAGCCACAGGAGCAGATTACGTTCCATTTAATATACTGTTTTAATAACACCTTGGAAACTTTGTTGTATGCAGTTGTGGTCACATGGGAGATCTGTTTGTTTATACAAATTGCCAGATACTGCTACTTTTTGGTGGTTGTGGTTTTGCTTGAAGTGTGTATTTTTATTATTATTTTTTTTTAAAGTATGTTTTTTTCTTTAAATGCTGAAGTTTTTAAACTGAAATGCACTTGTTTCCACCTAGTCAACAAACAAGTGCTTGTTGATATCTTTGCTGAGCTGGCAGTCTGGCAGTCTTCTATAGTATCAGGAAAAGAAAACTCCACTTGTAATAACAGATTTAGTATGATCTCCCTTACTTTAAAGCAAAAAGGAGGAACCATACTTCAGCTTAAAACAACCATCCATGTAATTACCATTCCAGCTGTAAATAAATATATCCCAGCAGTGGTTAGGAGAGGGTGTCTCATTGTATGTCCTCAAATCAAAATAGGCAGTAATGATGCTGAACATTATTCCTATTGTCCATCGCCTCCCCATAGAACCATCTAAATGGCAGATGGAAGTTGCCCTTAAATTGCAGTAATACCCTGTGCGTTTGACAGGATGGTGGTATCTAGCTACTCTCAATGGCTTCCAGAGCTGTTGCTCTGATTACAGGTCACATAGGCAACACAAAGCATTAAAAATGCAGAACTGAAGTGATAATAAATTGGGATCATTTATTTATTTTGAAAATATTGTAAAAAGCTGTCATGGGATTTCGTGATAGGAAAGTGGCTTCTTTTCTCTAGGGAAACGGTGTCCAGGTCACTGCCTACCATTTCAGTGGGGCTGTGTGGTGTCAGGGAAGATTGTTGTCAGTATAGTGATACCAGTGGATGTTAATACTGTGATGCCAAAGGGCAGAGATTTTATGTAAACAAATACTGCTTTCATTTGAAATGCAAATAAAATCAAAATACCTGGGCCCAAATTTTTGTGATTTATTTTTTTTTTTGGAGGGGAGGGTGGAAAGGATTTCAAAAAATCTTATTCAGATCATTCTGTAATGGCTGAACCAAATCCTTGATTCAAAAATCTCAGATGCTGGAATGTTACAAATCCTCATCTAAATTTGGATGCAGTAGCTCAGCTCCTGTTCTAGATATAACTGAATGCTATCACAGTTCTCTAACTTAATCACATTTTAAATTAATGTTTTGTGTTCCCTTTGTGTTGAGATTTCTGCTAATTGAAATGCCACAATATTTGCAACTGAAGTAAATTTAAAGCAAAACAATAATTTGGAATTAAGAATTTTTAGTATACTTACCAGTCTTGCATTCATTCAGCTAAAGAATCCTGTCATGTGCATATCCAGTCATGTCCAGGAAGTGTATCTTTGATAACTGTTGGTTATGATTCCCCAGGATTGGCTCAAAATCAATGCACAGTTTTATGATTATTGTATAAGAAATAATTTTGTGAATAATTTGAAATTTATTTGAAATTATAATGATGACAATTCACAGCAGGAATAAAGCTGTCAAACATTTCCCTTACATTTTTCTGCCCAGCAACTTTTGTGCTTTAAAGAAGATGTTAGAAAGCTATCATCTGAGAAGGATCAGGAGAGTATGCTCTCCATCATCTCAGCTCTTCAAAGCAAGTCTGGATCCTGAAGGCCAGAAAGGGACTCCTTTGTTCTTTGGACAAATTGCTATCTTTTCACACTTTTGGAAAGAAATTAGTATTTTTCGTCAATCCCCATGCTCATCCAGTAAACACAAGATACAGCTGTGGGATGGCTGCTACCTGACTCGGAATCCTGTTTTGCAGCAGATCTGACTTCGTTTCTGGTCCAAGATCGACCTGTATTCTTTTTACATTGAAGAACTGATGGTGGCGCTGTGGAGAAGCTGGTAGAACAGAGCAATGCTTTTTCCTTTGCCTGGCTATGTCTTACTGAAGGCTAGTATTGTGCTCTGAAAAGAGCTGCCTGGGAAACGTTCTGTGTAATGGAATCTACGGAGTTTTTCCTAATCTTTCTACTCTTTACGGGACAAGTCTCTTGCAGTGTTTCTTTCCTTTAGACATATTTTTATGTATTTTGAATGAAATTCAGTGAAGGAGAATAACCGCTCAGAGGAGAGACATATCTTACCTGCAACAGTCAGTAATTCAACAGACAATACTAGGAAGTGGGAAATACAAGTGCAGTCCTTGTTTGCCTGATTTGATGCAAGGACAGAACACTTTAGTTTCGGCTGAATGTTGCAGCCACGGGACAACTGGAGTTTCTACTGGGAGGATTCTGTCTGATTTACATCCTGCATCTAAGAAACGTTTCCTGGTGGAGCTGAATTTCCACAGAAAAATTCCATTTGGCCAAGCATAGGCCCGCATGTGGCTTGCAAATTCTTCTCACTGATTATGACAAAATAGTCTTTAAAAAGAAAGTTGTTGTATGGACACAAATTGCATTCACCACCTTGAAACTTCACTGTTTTTCTTAATGTGGATAAAGAGATGTAGAGAATTCTATGCAACTGCTCTGAAAGTTTCTTCTCAGGAAGCTACCTTAGCCAAGTCTGTCCCATGCCATATGTCCCTTTTCTGAACCAGCTATAGTATCCATCACCAAAACTTGAGTTATTTGAAAAACAGTCACTCCTTCTAGGATAATTTCTGTTCAAAAGACCATCAACCTGAGCTTTGTAGGTGTCCATGAAATACTGCACGGTAGCTGTTTAAGTCTCTCAGTACATACACACAGACTGGTGCAGTAAATCCAAATCCACCTACTAAGTACAGTTGCCACAAACCTCCAGTAGGTACATTGGTACTTTGGATTTAGCCAAGTGCCTGGTGGTTATCTAAATTCCAGAACTTTATTCTATGTTTGATATGACTGATATTGCAGCTCAGGTAGGTAAAATTCCCAAACCAACGTATTGCTGAGAGTGGGGCTTCCAAGGGAACACACTGTTCACCTCTTAAAAACACACCAAAGTAATGATTCTAATTTATCAGTGAAGGATTCTGTAACCTAAGCTGACTATTGTCATGGTGCTAAGAGAGTCGGGAGTCTAATATTTCATATTTTGAGACATCTCGTATCTAAGGGTTGCTTTGATAAGCATGCACCCTGCTAATATATCATCTAAATAACAGATGGGTCCTCAAGCAGAGGGGTTTTTCCTTCAGCAGTCTTGCTTCTTCACTTGACAGCTCAAGAAATACTTCCCAGCTTGGAAATGTGTTAGATCTATCATTTAGATGTCAGTGACTGAAAAGAGTTTGATATGCTCTGCATATGAAACTTTTTCAATCTTTATTCATGAGAAAACAGTGCAGAGACATCTGCTGAATTTAGTGTTTAAAATGTGATTTCTCTTAGGGATCACATCAGGTTCTGAAAGAAACGTGTGCAGCTCCATATTTAATAAATAATATGACAGCTTAAGAGTGTCAAGTCTATGAAAACAGACATACATATTTAATGTTAATTTTGGTAGCCATTTGGCTCCTGTAATTTTTTTTTTTTTTAATGACATTTTCAAAAGAGTGGGTTTGAATATTGTCCACTTACAAAACAACAGTGGGCTGGAGTTTTGACGCTTTCCTAAACAAGGGACATGGGAGACACAACATGGCAAATTGTTGCCAGACTGCCAGCACTGTATTGTGATGAAGCCTAACAGCTCTGTCATAAATCGAGTACTCAGCAGATAAAGAGGAAAAGTTAACACATGCCAGTGTCAGGATTGAATCAGAGGAAAGACCTACTTTGGTAAATAAACAAATATTATAAAATGCTCTTTCCTCTGGGCAGCTTCTCAAAGAATGGGAGATTCAGCACTTTCCTCAAACACCTCTTAACACTTGATGTCAGACACCAGACAGCAAAGTAGACAGTTTGCTAGAATATGGTTTGCTTCTAAAACTTCCCTTTAGCCCCAGTATCCTGAGAAGGCTGTAAAGTAAAGGAAGGGCATTAAGGAGGATAGGCAGTGGAAACCTGAAAGCAAACAGCATTTAAAATCAAGCATATAAATAAAGGGGTAGCAGAGTAATATTGCCTTTAAATACAGAAGTAAAAAGTAAAGTCATGATTTTGGCTCCATCAAGCAAAAAGAGCAGTAGGAAGTGACAAGTCTGCTAAGGAGCCATTCTTACTTTTACCTCTGTTTTCCCTTTAATACTTTTTCTTTCTTTCAGTGGAAAGTGTTGGCTTCTTTTTTCCACCATGTTTATTTTTTCCCTTTTCTTTTTGGTGAAAACATGTTTCCTTCCAGAAATCCACTTTGCCTTAATCCTGGCAGAAACTCCCACTGTCCTTAATATCCCCTCACACTTATAAAAAGAAGAGGTAAAGAATGATTTTCTAGTTTGAGGCAAGACCTGTTCTCTAACTCTAGTGTGCCTGCACACTTGTCAGTTATCTGCTGAAGACCACTCCATCCAAGTCCACAAAGATCTGATGGAATTATCTGGCTGAGTGTCAGTCTTTAGAGGAAATAGCTATTTTGGATGATATACAGTGACTGCTTTTTTTTCGCTACTGCTTCAGTAATAAACACACTATTTTGATGACTCTTAGAAACAAATCCTTCAGTCCTCACTCAGCAAAACTCCTGTTGACTTCAGTAAGCTTTCCTGAGCAAGTTTTGAAAAGTGGCTTCAATATCTAGCTGAAAATAAGCAACCTGAAATGTCTGTCTTTTTCATAATTTTAATAAAATGTTGATTTTATTTACTTTTAAAATGACATCTTTCAATAACTTTGCCAACATCCCCTAAACCAAGAAAAAGCCTCACAATTGCTGGAACTTAATGTCCTTCAGGCATTCAATTTTTCCCAAGAATGCCAGGACCGAAATTCCTTTCTCAAGTGTCTGTGAACTGGAAAAAATGTGTATTCTGGTTTCTGGCACATGCATATGCATAAATTGGCTACTTTTCCTCTGCATACTTTAATAATCATAATAGTTTTCCATTACTTGTTGATTCCTGTTAACAGCGTAGCATCAAGGGATCACAGTTAAAAGAAAGGTTGATAAAACTCTGACTCACTTGTAGCAAATGGAAATTTGGATGGGAGACTTGTATGGCTTAGCACAATGAAAGGCTCCTCTTGGTGGGTCAAGATATCTTACTATAATAAACTCAGTCAATAGTGGTGTGTGGCATTTTTACTACCATGAACATATACCCAAAGGGGAAGATAACATTTGACACTTAGATTCTGCTTTGGTTCTGATGCACCTGCTTCTTGTGAATGGCAGAAGGATGTTTGACACCTGCTTATCTACTCATTCAGAACTGGAGATGGCTTCTACAGCTGGAGAAAGTAAAAGTGCTGCAGAAAAGCAGAGAAAGAGGTGGTCTAATTTTAGGGATAAGATGCCTGACATTGAAGTTCTTGATTAGTGTTAAACAAAAGTGATTTTCTGGTGACTCCTTAACATTGCAGTAGGACACAAATAGGCACAGTCTTTCTGTCACACCAGACATGGTGTTGTAGTGTGAAGGAAGAGGATGCAGGTAAAACAGCACATGAGCTGGAAATGAGATTGAAAGATTCTTGCCGCCTGGACCATGCTTTCTTCACCAGCGCAGATCCTAATAAAGAGTTGTTTATCCACAACTGAAATTTCTGTCCCTGTTGTATGGAAAACAAAAATTGCTAAAAATGGTAGCTTATTTGGCTAGTTTGCAGAATAACTTGGGAAGTTCAGGTTTCCACTGGCAAAACATAACACCTCAGTAGCCTAACCCAGAAAGGGACTTTTAACTTACACTGATAAGTGGATCATGCAAAAACTGTCAGGCAGGACAGGCTGTGGTGAACGCAGCAAGGCTTTTTTGAAACACTTTTTTTTTTCTTTTTGTCTTTTTTTCTAGTTTTGCTCCTCATCCCACTGCTTCTGCTGAACTTATTGCTCCTATTTTCCTGAGCATGTAGCTTGCCTCTCAGCTCAGAGGAAGCTGATCCGTCACCATTCAACCTTTCTTTTCCTCTCCCCCTTTTTAAAAGTATTATACTTTTCTTGAATCATCACTTGTAACTGAGATGCAATTTTGCACAGAAATAACCATCTTACATTAAACTTCCTTCTTAAGTTTTCATTTCTATAAAGGGACTGACAAATACAAATGTCTTTTCCTCCATACATTTTTCACAGAATCACAGAATCCTAAGGGTTGGAAGGGACCTCAAAAGATCATCTAGTCCAACCCTCCTGCAAGAGCAAGGGTAACCTAGAGTACATCACACAGGAACTTGTCCAGGCGGGCCTTGAATATCTCCAACGTAGGAGACTCCACAACCCCCCTGGGCAACCTGTTCCAGTGATCTGTCACTCTCACGGTAAAGAAATTTTTCCTGATGTTCACATGGAACCTCCTATGCTCCAGTTTACACCCATTGCCCCTTGTCCTATCACTGGACATCACTGAAAAAAACCTAGCTCCATCATCCTGACACTCACCCTTCACGTATTTGTAAACATTGATGAGGTCACCCCTCAGTCTCCTGTTCTCCAAGCTAAAGAGTCCCAGCTCCCTCAGCCTCTCCTCATAAGGGAGATGTTCCACTCCCTTAATCATCTTTGTAGCTCTGCGCTGGACTCTCTCAAGCAATCCCCTGTCCTTCTTGAACTGAGGGGCCCAGAACTAGACACAATATTCCAGATGCAGCCTCACCAAGGCAGAGTAGAGGGGGAGGAGAACCTCTCTTGACCTACTAACCACACCCTTTCTAATGCACCCTAGGATGCCATTGGCCTTCTTGGCCACAAGGGCACATTGTTGGCTCATGGCCATCCTCCTATCCACCAGGACCCCCATGGCCCCTTTCCCCTTTACTACAGCCCAGCAGGTCAACCCCCAACCTGTACTGGTACATGGGGTTGTTCTTCCCCAGATGCAAGACTCTACACTTGCCCTTGCTGAATTTCATCAAGTTTCTCCCCGCACAGCTTTCCAGCCTGCCCAGGTCTCGCTGAATGGCAACACAGCCCTCTGGTGTGTCAGCCACTCCTCCCAGTTTAGTATCATCAGCAAACTTGCTGAGGGTACACTCAGTTCCCTCATCCAGGTCGTTGATGAAAATATTAAACAGCACTGGTCCCAGCACCAAGCCCTGAGGGACTCCACTAGTCACAGACCTCCAGCTAGATTCTGCCCCATTAACCGCAACTCTCTGCCTTCTTCCTTTCAACCAGTTCTTGATCCACCTCATTACCTGATCATCAAGCCCACACTTCCTTAGCTTATCTATGAGGATGCTGTGGGAGACAGTATCAAATACCTTACTGAAATCAAGAAAAAACACATCTACCGCTCTACCATCATCCATCCACCTAGTTACTTGCTCATAGACGGCTATAAGGTTGGTCAAACATGACTTCCCCCCATGTTGGCTGCTCTTAATGACCCCCTCATCCTTGATATGTCTAGAAATGGTGTCAAGAATAAGTTGTTCCATCACCTTTCCAGGGATGGAGGTAAGGCTGACCGGTCTATAATTACCCAGGTCCTCCTTCTTGCCCTTCTTATAGACTGGTGTGACATTTGCCACCCTCCAATCCTCAGGCACCTCACCTGTTTCCCATGACTTACCAAAGATGATGGAGAGTGGCTCAGCAATGACCTTCACCAGCTCCCTCAGCACCCGCGGGTGTATTCCATCTGGACCCATCGATTTATAGATGTCCAGATTACTTAACTGATCCCTAACCCAATCCTCATCCACCAAAGCAAACTTCTCCTTTATCCTGACTCCTTCCGGGGCTATAGGAATGTGGGTCCCCCGGGTAGAGTCTGCAGGAGTAAAGACAGAGGCAAAGAAGGCATTCAGCACCTCTGCCTTCTTTATATCCTCTGTCTCCAGGGCACCCACCTCATTCAGCAGTGGGCCTATACTGCTTCTTGTGTTAGTTTTATTGGCTATGTATCTGAAGAAGCCCTTTCTATTGTTCTCGACCCGACTTGCCAGATTAAGTTCCAAGGAGGCCTTAGCTGTCCTAATTGCTTCCCTACATCCTCTAACAGCTGTCCTATATTCCTCCCAAGCGGCCAGCCCCTCCTTCCATAATCCATAGATTCTCTTTTTGCGCATGAGTTTGCCCAGCAGTTCCTTATTTAACCATGCTGGTCTCCTGGCTCCCCTACTTGACTTCCTAGTCATTGGGACACTCTGATCCTGAGCTTTGAAGAAGTGGTCCTTGAATGCTGACCAACTATCTTGAGTCCCGTTACCACCTAGTACCCTTTCCCATGATACTTCCCTTTGCAATTGATTGAAAAGGCCAAAGTTTGCCCTTCGGAAATCCAGAAATCTGGCCTTGCTAGGTATTCTATTCCTCCCACACAAGATCCTAAACTCCACCATCTCATGGTCACTGCAGCCCAGGCTGCCATTGACTGTCACTGCTTCAACCAGACCCTCCTTGTTGGTGAGTACCAGATCCAGCAGCGCTCCTCTCCTAGTTGGTTCGTCCACCATTTGCATTAAGAAGTTATCATCAATGCACTGGAGGAACCTCCTAGACTGTGAATGATTGGCTGTGTAAGTCTTCCAGCAAATATCGGGGTAGTTAAAATCCCCCATAAGGACCAAGGCATGTAGTCATGAGGCTGCTTTCAGTTGCCTGTAGAAAGCCTCATCAACTCCTTTGTCCTGATCAGGAGGTCTATAATAGACCCCCACAGCTGTATCACCCATACCAGCCTGTCCCTTAATTCATACCCACAGACTTTCCACTTGCTCCTCATCTGCCCCTGGATAGAACTCAATACATTCTAGTCTCTCCCTCACATAAAGAGCAACTCCACCACCATGCTTTGCTGACCTATCTTTCCTAAAAAGGACATAGCCATCCATGACCACATTCCAGTCATGTGAGCTGTCCCACCACCTCTCTGTAATTGCCACCAGGTCATAACCTTTAGACCGCACACAGACTTCTAACTCCTCCTGTTTATTCCCCATGCTGCGTGCATTGGTGTACAGGCATTTCAGGGAGCGAGCAGAGCACGCTAGTGGCACCCTTGGAAGGCAGGAGGCCTTCTGGTCTTCATTCATGCTAGAACATTGCCCCACTAGTTCAAACCCAGCTACAACCCCCTCGCACTTCAAATCTAACCTAGAGTTCTGTGAGTGAACTCTATTAACTCTTGCCCAGGTACCCTTTTTCCCCTGCAGGGCAGGGTCTAAACAACTATCCTTTCCCTCAAAGGAAACAATAGATTGAGAGTCATCCCTAGTCTACCATTCTTCAAGCCCTAGCATGTTTCTCTTGGGCTTGTCCCTAACAGGCCCACTTATCTCCCCTTCCCCCTTCATATCTAGTTTAAAGCTCTGTCAATGAGCCTTGCTAACTCCTGCCCCAAAAACCTTTTCCCCCTCTGGGACTGGTGTATCCCACCTGCCACCAGCAAACCAGGTGTCTCATATAGCAGCCCATGATTGAAAACCCCAAAACCCTGCCTTTGGCACCAGTCATGTAACCATACATTAGTCTGCAGACTTCCTATTGATCTCTTCACCCTTGCTTGTAACAGGTATGGAAGCAAACACGACCTGCACTCCAGACCCTCTAACCAGCTGTCCCAGGGCCCTGAAGTCTCTCTTCATTGCCCTTGCCCTCCTTGTAATAATTTCATCACTGCCAACCTGAAAAACCAGCAGCGGACAGTAGTCAGAGGGCTGCACCAGATCAGAGAGTTTCCTTTTAACATCTCTAATCCGAGCCCCAGGTAGGCAGCAGACTTCCCTGTGGGATGGATCTGGTTGACAAATGGGCCCTTCTGTTCCCCTCAGAAGGGAGTCACCCACCACAATTACTCTTCTTTTCTTCTTGGCTGAGGAAGTTCTAAGGCATGGGGGTGAGTGACAAGCCCTAGGTGACTCACTAGATGGATCTACCCCATCATCACCATTTACCTGGCCCTGTAGTTCCAAGACCTCATACCTGTTACTCAAGGGCAACTGGGAGGAATTAAGGGATTGCAAGGGTTTTCGCTTACCTCTCTGAGGCGAGACCTCCCTCCCTACCTCCTTGTCCCTTAAGTTCACTCCTTCTGTCTGATGGTAGGAGGGAAGGGGATCCATCACTTGTTCAACCACTTCCCTCTGCCCTTGCCTTAGGGTGTGGCTCCACCAATCTATTTCACTTTCACACTCTCTGATGGCTCTCGACCTTTCTACCTCCTCCCTCAGTTCAGCCACCTGCCTGAGCAGATCATTTATTCGCTCACACCTCACACAAGCGGTGTCACTGGCTCTCTCCAGTACAAGTGCCGGGCTCAGGCATTCACTGCAGCCAGAGACCTGCACGTCCGCATGTCTGCAGGAAGGCTCAGTCTGGGCACCCACGTTATTCCTCACTACAGCTTTTGATCTTGCTCTGACCATGGTCTATCTGGTCGATCGGTCCGTCTACGTCTCTCAGCACAAGCAAGCAGTCCTTCCTTCCTCCTCCTGCGCTCCAGTCGAGTCCTCTTGATTAGGCGGTCACCCCACTCGCCTGCCCACGCAAACTGCCTCAACCCGCTCTACTCGCCGCGCTCCTGGTCAACTCGCGCTCCCTGGGCAGGTTTTTAACCGCTCACAGCTGCCGCCGAGCCTCCTGGCTCCGGCCCCCGTGAGTCAGCTCCTCGTGTGAGCTGAGCTGCCGGCTCCTGGGCAAGTCCTGTCGAGGACTTGAGGCTCCCTCCTCAATGGCTTTTGTGGCTCTGAGTTGAGGCTCTTGGACGCTGATCTCTCCCCGCTCCACTCCGGTGTTGCAGGCGTCCTCTCTCAATCTACTCACCTCAGCAATTTTCCATATATAGTTAACAGTAAGGAGTGGAGGTGAAAGGAAACGATTTATCTTATGGTAGAAATTTTACTTGGATTTGAGATTAAAATTATACTGACCATTTTGTAAACTGCTGTGTTCAGTAGAAACTTCAGAAGTTTCCCATGTTTTAAAGGTCTACTGATGCCTATTCCCAACCAGGATTTTCAGGGATCTGTAATTCAGATGCCTAGTTTACATGCTTAAAATTTCTCTGTATTCCCCCATGAATGTTGCAATTAAACTTGAAGACTGAAACAATTCGGCATGAGCCTTCATGAAATGTTGCATATCTGGAATATCAAATGATCTATGTCATGTTTTCTAGCACCAATAAATATAGAATTGCAACTATTTATTATGTTTAAATATGTCTCAGACTGCTTATTATTACAAGCAAAGTCACATATTTAGCTATCACAGCTACAGAAGTATCAAGACAAAAAAAATGAAAATTTGCTTTTTTTTCGGAATTAATTCTGTAAATTTTCTGGGTAAGTGATATTAATTTCTGGAACCTTTTGTTTGTCCAGTGTATCTACTTTGTGAAGTTGAGTTCATTATCCGTTTCCTCTTTTTTAAATATATTACTGTATCTACCCTTGAAAGTAAAGAACTGTAAATTTACTTGCAAATTCTAAGGGGTGGGGGGGGGGGGTGGGGCATGATGCCCATGATGCCCTTAATGCCTGAACAGTATTTGAGCAAGAATGGTAGGCTGAGAGCCTGGCTGGTTCCTCCTATCAGGTCCTACAGCTCCAATTCTCAGCTCTTCATAGATAAAATGCTGGCTTTAGTTATGCCTTTAATTTGAGCATGTCCAGGTTTTCAGCTTACAAATCTGAAACTCATATCACAAATCTCTTCTAGACAGCTCCATGGCATGACGAAAGTACTGTTTTACTTCCACAGTGATTTATCTGAGCTTTTCCTTCTACTTTACAGCTTCTAGAAAGCAGCATGCCTAAAAGCACATGTGCCAGAGACTAAATATTAATCTTCATAATGCTACAGAGAACCTATTTGCCCTTAGGTAGAAATATATAAACCTTTTTAATCAAGATTGGGCAATTGGATTGAAGTGACTTGAACCTTCAGAAAGGTTTGCAAGTTTTTAGAGGTTTGTTCTTTGACTTCCAAATATTTCATTTTGCTGTAATATTTCCTATTTCTGTCCAGAAGCAGAGGCACTGATACACTACATGAAACATGGCTCTTGTGTATTTCTTAGCCTCAGTAGAAAAAATTTCCAAATATATATAATATTTTGTAATGGTATCTGGAATAGAGAGTACATTTGCAGATTATGTCATCTCTGTATCTCTAAACACTTGCCTACCACCTTTTTGATTGAATTATGATGCTTGTGAGAGATTTTGTAGAGACTGGAATTTTGGTCTGGATTAAAAATATTCACTGTGTCTTTTGAGCTGTGTCTCAGTGTAGCAATACATGAGAAAATAGTAATCTAAAAAGGCTTTCATATAAAATGAAATAGAATTAGCTATTGTTGTGGCTCAGCATCTGTCAGATGTCCTAGCTCAGGCCTTGACAACACTGATGAGATTAGCTTGTCATTCCTGGTGTTGATTTGCAAGTGGATGGATTTGGCTTCTACTGGCTGTAGCTCCAAGGATAGGAGGAAAAACAGTTATAAATTCTTCAGAGTTCTTTGGAGCCAAGAGCCACTTTTTCAGCTGGCTTTGCAAGTGATGCTATTTAAAAGGTATTGGGACACAAGAGGATAAGTGAAGAGTAAAATAAGGAGTGAAAAATATTAAGAAGTTACTTCTCTTCTAAAATACCTGATAAAAACTGTATACATAAGTATCTCCAGCAATGTTTCTCATCACTCATAACCATTCTTTCTTTGCTGTAAGGGTAAGAATTCTTCAGGCAGATCACTTATCGCCTCAGCTATATTTACCACTGTTTATTGCTCATTTTCTTGGAATACATTAATGAAAACTGGGCAATTGTATTTTACAAAGATTTGTGGAGTTTTGGCCAATAAAATTCCATTGGCTCATTTTCTTTTAAAATGCCCAAATTGAAGTTGGCTGGTAAAGTCAGACAACAAATGACAGGGTATTGTTCACTACAAAAGAAGACACAACAATAAGCCAAATCAGGAAGCTTTTATTTGGGAGGGGGGAGTCAACACTTATTTTTCCTTAGTGAATGGAAACACGTGAAGCTACTGAGATATTGCAGAGCCATCATGGAGTATTCTCTCAGACTTTGTTTCCCTCTTAGCTATCACAGGTGAAATTTAAATAAGGAATGCTCCAATTGGAAGACATTAACACCTACACAATGAACCTCAGAATGATTAGTAGTAGGGAGCTGTCTTTGAAAAATGTGGTTATAGTTCAGATTCTCTGAAGGTTTAGCTAGTGAAGAAAAAGGAGCTGGTGAAAAACAGCAGCCTTGAAGTTTAATTCTCATGTTTTTTTCTGATCATGAGCCAAATTTAGCTACAGACATAATTAATACTCAGCATCACCAGTTAAAATTGCAATTTGTTAGTCTCAAAAATACAAAAACAGTTATGTGGAAGAGATTTTTTTTTTGGCATTTTCATGAGGCTAGAGAAGATCTAATGAGAGTCTCGAAAGACTTGAGGATAAGTGAGCTGGGAAAACACTGTTTTGGAATTATGACCCAATGGCAACATTTCAGTCTGCACACACTGATCTGCGGACCTGGAGTTGTGGGGAGCAGAAGCCAGGAAATGTAGTAGTCACAAAGACAGATACTGGCTGTAGTTGAGCAGTTCACAGCAGAGCTGAGGGTCTCAGAATTAAAAACTTAGCTTAGTCACTCTTCTGCATAAATGAGACTAGATAGGGAAAAGCAACAATGACAGAGCTGCACTGGTGTGATTGTGAGAAAAATTAGTCTCATGAATTTGGTATTTGCAGGTGGGAATTCTGATCCAGATCTTAGAAAATGTGTGGCATGTCCTGCTGAAAAGAACTCAGTATTCGTGCCTGTATACCAATTGAGTGTTAAGAAGTCTGAACCATGCTGTTGTCCCTTTATTTGAAACTTGCTGGTGTTCTTCCTGGAAGAAGAAATTTAACCCTTGAACTGTTCCAGACGTATGCAGTAAACCAAAAACTTCTTTCAGCAAAAGAACTTAAAACTATTTGAGTTTTTTTTTACCTGAAAGAGGGAGATATATAAAGTAGCAGGTATATCATTGTAAGCATTCCTTGTTTTTCTTTTTTACTTCCTTTACTTTCTGCTACAGTCCTTTGGAAGAGACAGGACCAGGCAGACTTTTAATCTTACACAAAATGGGTAGTTAGTGCCATAGCTTCCTAAGTGTTTCCTTTTGCCATTGTTCAGAATACTTTTGGCTAAAATTCTTTCAGTGTAAATAAGCCTTTCTTTGGGAACATGATGTTTCACTTTCAGTGGAGCAGTAGCTAGGGGATTGTGCAGGAATGATGACAGATCCTATTCAGGCTGACTTCCACCTGTTCCAGAATACTCTGGGATAAAAATTGTATTCTGACTCCCAAGCCCATAGTTTCAACACCCAGTCACCAGGATGCCTTTTGAATGGCAAAGCTTTGCTCTTTGCACCCAATTCCTTTCTGGCAATATTGTCAACAAAATTAAACATGTTGAAAACTTGAAAATTGCTATGAAAATAAATACATGCCCTGTAGACAGCCCTGCCTGTGCTTCAGGTTCCCTAAATAAGTAGTTCAAAAAGATTGCACAGTATTTAAGCTGTGTCAGATTAGTAGGTGAAAAAGGTTTTGGTACTCTATGTGGTTATTATTTATTTGTTTATTTTTATCAGGGGGTCCTAGAGAGTGAGAATAAATTTTGCTTTTATATATGCCTGTGGATACATATGTACCTGTGGTTTAAAAGCAAGATTCCATGTGTTATGGAGCCAACATATTGTTTGATCGTCCAGTGCAAATATTTGAGTTCTTCTAAAAGACTTTAATCAGAAGTTGCTGTTCTAAACACAGGACATGGTAACACCTGGTGACACTGGGATTCGGATCCACTCTGTGTACCAGCAGTGCCTACTTCGGCCTTTAAAAATGTCACTTAAACACAGTCTGACTTAGAGCTATTGTGGGAGTTAAGAGGAAGTAAATACAGAGATAGTTATGATTTTACATAAACGGAAGACCCTCTAGACAGAGCTTTGCGTCTCCAGGAAACTACAGTGGTTATGAGAACAATTTTCTCACAGGAATTAAGCTAAAGTGGTTTAGGAGTTTTCATGTGTTATGACATTTTTACTCCATAACAAAGCTATTTTTGCTGAAAATATTTAGATGCACTTACAGATAAGTAATGGATTACATTCCTCTTGGAAAATGTTTGTGAGTGATTTAAGCATTATCTTGAGTTTATTGTAGAAAAAATAGAGAGCAGAGGATAATTTATTAGCAACATACTAATAGAGGGAAATACGGATGCAATAACAAAAGTGGAGGATATGTTAGACAAAACAATTTGTACAATGTGTCCAGTTAAAGAATACCAAATGCTTATTCTCAAGATATTAGGATACTGACTTCCCAGGTCCTTGCTCACAGCCTTAATCTTATGTTAGCAAATTGTTTTACGTAATATTGCTGGTTGGCCATTATCAAATTTGTGGATGATTGCAGTCCAATTTCTTTTCATATATCTACACTCACAAGGTCACTATTATATCTGAACCTATCTGATGATTCTGCAGCAATGACAGTAGAGAATGAATTCTGTAAGAATGTAGAATAGTACAAGACTTGGCTAAAATAGAGTATTTCTGTACAATAAGAAATAGAAAATCTGTTCCTGCTAATATTTCAAATCAACCAGGCCTTAATAGATTTTTCTTTTATTTAAAGATATATTCTTACTCTTTATTGTTTTCTGTAGTTGTGTGCCACATAGATCCTGTTTGCAACTCCTCCAGAGCTATCTAGATTATTATAGAAAATTGATTTAATGGAGGTGTTCATTTCCTCTTGGTGAAGGGAAGAATAGTTGGATAACAAGAACCATGATACATCCTGAGTTTGGACAGATATCTCTGAAAGGGTAGAAAAACTAGCAAGTGAACTTAGTGCACTGAGAAGAATTAGAAAACTAGAAAATATATTTTGGGAACTGAAAGCTGCATAGGCCTTGACAATACATAGAAAACATGACTTTCTATAGTCTGGGGGAGTAGGTGGTTGCTTAGCTCATTTGCTGTTGTGCTCAGTAAATATCATTGCATATACTGTCCCAATTGTTTACCAGGTGGATTAATGTTCCTTTGTGCTTTGCTAGAGCTTGAATTCAGAGAATCCCTGAATGCTGCTTCCAGAAGGCAATTTTTGAACCCGTTGAACTGCATTACCTGCAGCTGCTTTGCCATTTGCAATTAGTTATTCTACATAGCAGAGAAATTGCTCTACATTCTTACACTGTAATGTAGTTAGTGGTGCCAATAATAAAATGCAGTTTCTGTTATAAAGTGGCTTGAATTTTGGGTGGGTTTTTTTTTGTCTAATACACAATTTCAATGCCTGTGGTACTGTCTCTTTTTTTTCCTGCTTTAGCTTCATCACATACAACAGGAAAACATGAAATGCCTGTTACATGTTATTTTATGGGATCCATTCTCATCATCATGAAAATCTCTTTCTCAAACTCTTTGACTTAAATGCAGTTTCTGTAGGACACTATGTTTTCTGCTGCCAGAAGTATGGTTTATATGCTACTTGTAGATCCAATTGGAAATCCTGGTTTTTGCTTAAATATATATCAAAGGGACCTATGCCACTGATGACCTGTGGGACTTTTCTGTACTGCATGGGAAGAAGAAACTGGCCAATTTTCTTCCTTTAATGTGCTGGTTTTGGACCATAAATTTCACCAAATAAACACACTATTATCTCTTCCTCCTGTTTCCTCCTCTTGCTTTGTGTTACCACTCCTCTTCCTCATTTTCTTTCTCCTCTTTCTTCATGTTGCCTCCTCCTGTTCCCGTTGCCTCCTCTTGCCTCCCATTGCATTGTTCTCCTTCTCTTGCTCTTCCTCTTGCCTTCTGGTCCTCCCATTTCTTGCTGCTGCCTCCTGTTGCCTCCTCTATCACATCCTACTGTTGCCTCCTCTTATTTCCTGTTACCACCTCTTCCTCTTCCTCCTCCATCAAGCAGATGAGGCACCCTGGGGGCTATGACACTCCATCACCTGTGAGTACATTGAGATCAAGTGTGGCAGCTAGAAATCATGCCAAATAGGTGGAAAGAAAGAGTCTTGAAAGAGGGCTGAAGAACAGCCCCCTCCTGCTGCCCTGTTGTGAATCACTTCTCTGTGCTTGGTCCCCACAGCATCTGAGGTGGTACCAAGGTGCTGAAGTGTGCTGGTAGGGTGGAGCAAAAAAGCAGGCAGTGACAGCCAGGAGGCAGATCCTTCTCTCGGTTGCATGGACACTCCTGGGTTTAGCAAAGTCATTGGGTTCCAGCAGGACCAATGAACAGTTTGTGGTGCCTGGCAGGAGGAACATAAACTAGTTATGTCTCCTACCTTGCTCTGAACTTGCAGAGAGCTACAGAGGTGACAAACTTCTTGGCCTGGAAGATCCTCATCAGGTGACCCAGCATGTGTTTGAAATCCACCCAAGGAGGATTTAGGCATATAGAAGGAAGTCCCAAAGCATCAAGCTTTGGATCGCCACAGCAGCTTCTGGAGATCTTATGGACAAGATCCCTTCTGCAAAAGTAGTCCCTGGGGCAAAGGAATTCTTCAGCCACGTTCACACCACCAAGCCCACCCAGCATTTTGTAAAGGGTAATGAACCTGTAAGAGACAAGGTACTTTGCTACATGAGACTCTCAGGCACAGTCCATTCCTAGGAAGAGTGGAAAAGGAACACTCAGCAACTCAAATATGCCAGCCAAAGCTGTGGACAAGCACACTTAAACACCTGGGCAGGATTTTATTCATCTGACTGGCATGGTTCCAGGAAAAGGCAGGAGCTCTGCGGGCAGATTAAGAGTCTGAGGCATTGATTTCAGCCTAGAGTGACAAAGAGCTCACCCTAACTGATGTGGTAGGGAAACAAAAAAGGAGCAAGGAGCATGGCCAAAGCATCTGTTAAAATAGCAGCCAAAAGCCAGTTGCTCCTGCATACTAGACGGGCCAGTGTGGGCTGCAGAGCCAGATTGCTCTGCTGATAATCCTAGCCACAGCTAAGCAGCAGGTGATTTTCAGAGGAGGTGATATGAAATGCAGTCTTTCAAACGGGTCTCCGTAATTGGCAAGGAATCACCCAAAGAAAATGAATGTGGCTGATGCTCCATCCCGGAATGTTGATGTGCTGACAACCTAGAAGGAATTCTTTGATAGCAGCCAGAGTTATTCAGGTGGTTTTGATGATCCAGAAGAAAACATGTTAGGCTTCCCCCAGTGTTTCTCGGTTGGAGGTTAGAGCAGATTTTCCTGGGTGCTCCTGCACAAAACTTGGGCGTTAAAATATGCTTTTGTGTAACAATATCATACCAACTCTTTTCAAATGTCATTTCACTGCAGTACTGCCGAGGTAATGGCTCCGCCACAAAAGATCCTCTTTCCCCAGGAGAAGATCTGCGTGGGCTGGCAGCAAAGACAAAAAGCTGGAGTGGGACTCCTCAACCTGCACTGTATGTGCTACCTCAACTCTGTCCTGCAGTGCCTGACATACACGCCACCTCTTGCCAACTCGTGAGCATATCCAGTCATGTGGGTATTTCAGGAACATCTTGGAAATCTGTCGGGTTCTTCCCAAGGATCCCCGGAATATGGAATTTGATTTAAGAGAAAAGCAGCCCTTTTTTGCCAGTCCCCCAGATTGGTACTCTTTGAACAGTCAAGCCTAGAAGCCTCTTGTCCTACCTAGGTGTGTATTTTTCTTCAGAAAAGCACCTCTTTGTAGCACTGGGTCTTGGTCCCTATTCCTGCAAGTTAAACTCTTTGCTTATTTCAGGGAGAACTTCTGTCAGTTTAGTGGCCCTCTGAAGAAAGTTTTCTATACGCTAAATTATCCCTGCTGTGTTGCAACCTTGGCACCTTGAGAGGAGTAGAGAATCTTCATAGGACTTCAAGATCTCCATTAGGCTTCCCTTCACTACAGATAGTTTGTGAACCTGAGGAGCTTGCTTCCCTCCCTCCCAATTCAGGTTGTCAGCAAGGCTTCTGCATGATGTGCATAATGGAAGAGCACGTTAACGAGGTCCTGCATTCCTTAGCCATTGCCATCTATCCTAGCACAGTCAACAGTGTCCTCATAGGTAAGTCATTTCAGGTGCTTTGAGAGATTTTTTTCCCTTCTTGCAGGAGACAACTCTCCCTTTTTCTTTCTTAGGGATAGGAGAACATTTCAGGCAGGGGAGGCAGGAAGATGCCCATGAATTCTTACGCTGTACTGTCAATGCCATGCAGAGTGCTTGCCTGAGTGTAAGCAGCAAGTAAGCACAAGCAGATTACCTTTTCAATGTTCCTGAGCCCTTTGGACTCCTTGAAATACTCCCATCAAGGAAAGGCTATGCCCAGGGCATTCAGACAAAGCAAAACTCTTGGAGGAGATAACTCTCTGCCTTGGCATTGACTTCCAGCTCGGACATATCTTCTCAAGCAACTACCATCGTCCGTCAAATATTTGGGTGTTTTCTGAGATCCAGAGGTACTTTTCCACCAGTATTGCTTTCTCCTTGGAACTGGCTACGCCCTTCTGCCTCCCTGTGATAAACAGCTGATGGTGTGAGTGGTGTAGTAGGTCTGGAGGATGTAAACTGTCACTGTGACTGTGCCACAGTGGAGGCTGCAAGACCAACCTTAAAGTGAGGTCACTGTTTTTTTTTGGTTGGTTTTTGTTTGTTTGTTTTTGGTCTTTTTTTTTTTTTTTTGCCTTCAGATGTTCTGATTTGGAAATTGGGGAAAGGGCTCCTTCACTGGCACCATCATACACCCCTTCCTTCCTCAGTCAGGTGGATTCTGTGGGACCAAATGGTCTGCCTCATAGGACTAAGGTACCTGTGGGGATGTGGGTCAGGGCAGCAGATGGATTGCCGATTTCTTTCTGGGCTCTTGCAGCTAGGAACCAGGCCAAAGAAATGCAATGGAGGAGCTGGCTTTGAAAATGCCTAACTTCTTTATAATTGAGATTTTTCCATCGGTTCCTTTTCACAGACATTACTAAATGTACTTAATTAAGTGTGCAGATATTTGCAAACACCCTCTTGCTCCTGTGACCCTCTTCATTCTCTTGATTTCTTTATGCATGGACGAACCTTAAAGTATCTTATTCCAAATGGACCTTTGTAATTTATTGTGTCCTATTGCTATTGGTTAATCTAAGAGAAAACTCCCCTTTTTTAGCTTTTAGAGCACTGGAAGCTGAAGTATTAGAAAATTTTATGAAACAAGTAGTTTTGGTTGCTCATAATATTTTTATTTAATATTTTATTTCTGCTGGAAATATGAGCAGTTATGTCTTTTTTATCTAATTATTCATGATTAGAGAGCTAATAAAACCTGGGATTATTTCGAATAGTTCAGAATGGGAGATTTTTCAGGATAAAGAAGAGAACTTCTCCCTTATGAAGTGTCCAGAGAAAGTGCAGCTGACTTCTGCTTGCCTGGGCATGATCAATAAATCTCCTCTGTAGTTTATTTTGATAAAAAACTGCCTTGGTCCTTGTCTGAATGAGGACTGCAGGGAGTGAGAGCTTGCCCTGCACAGAACACGGAATCAGATAGGTTTAATATTGGGACTTATTTTTTTACCTTCCCAGAATTTTGTTGTCATAATAAAAAACAGTTACTTATTCTTGGGTGTGAAAGCTGCCCATGTAAGTCCAAACCAGAGCAGCCCCAGCCACGTGTCTGTATTTTGGTCTGACTTGCTCAAGAAGCCTCAGCACACCACACAAAGCCCCTCTGTCTCTATGTTGGGTAAGAGCTATATGATACTCCCAGGCATACCTTTCCTAGCCACATGACATATTGCCATTCCAAGTACTGAAAGACCGTATATTTCTCTTTCCTGTTATTATAAATTCCATGTAAAAATGGAACTTCAGAAATACAGTGTCGTATTTGCCAGAGACTTGATCCCAGGAGAAAGAGTTTTTCTGGGATCTCTTCTGGCAGTTTGGACCTCTCCACACACTCAGGTTGCCCTCAGGGTATGTGTGGAGACTTACACTCAAAATGGGGGTGCAAGAAAGAGAGATGTTGTTATGGGTAAAAGAAATGGTAACCTGAGGTGGCCCCTGTAAATCAACAAAAATGTGCAAAAGTCTTTGGTTGCCTGAGCAGAGAGCTTGAATCATCTAGAAAAGCAGAGGGAAAAGGAACATGTCAGATGGAAGACAGCAGGGACGGTGTGAGGAGAGTGGGAGAGGAAAAGTCTGAAAAGGGAGCTGGGTGCAACAGGCTCCAAGAATGAGAGATGCCATGGAAAGAAAAAGCGGGTGTGCGTGTAAATTCATGGCAGAATTTCCATTTGGATTTCTATTTAGGGAAAGCAAGGCAGCAAACTACTTGAGAGAGGTAAGGATAGAAGTGTAAATAAAATAAAAAAAACAAACAAACCCCAAAACCACTAAAAAACTTCAAAAGTGTCCCTCAGCAAGATCTGACTTCGCTGCAAGAAAAATAATGATATTGTGGAGGCAGGAGTAATCATGCCTTTCAGATGAGAAGACAAATCCCTAGAAGCTTGCAAGACAAAATTAGCATGGAAGAAGGATCAGAAATTGTTCCAGAGCTGAGAGGGGTATGAAATGCTGCTGATGTAAAATAGAGGGAATTATCCAGGGCAATTAATATGTTCCTGGTGTGAGGGCAGGGAAAGGGATTTATCTGTCACAGAGTAGCCTTACCAGTGTAAATTAGTTTCACGTGCAGTTCTGTCGTGGTTTAAGCCCAACTGGTAATTCAACGTCTCAGCCCGCTCGCTCTTCTTCAGCCCATTCTCCCCTCTTCCTCCCCCTGCTCCTGGAGGTATGGGGAGGAGAATCAAAAGAATGTAACTCCCACAGGTTGAGATAAGAACAGTCCAGTAACTAAGGTATAACTCAAACCACTACTGCTACCAGAATACAACTGCTCACCGCCTGCCGACCAATACCCAGCCCAACCCCAGCAGTTATCTAGCACTTCCAAGTAACTGCCCCCAGTTTATATGCAGGGCATGATGTGCTGTGGTATGGAATACCTCTTTGGCTAATTTGGGTCAGATGTCCTGTCTCTGCTTCCTCCAGGCTTCCCCTCCTCCCTGGCAGAGCATGAGACTCAGAAAGTCCTTGGTCAGACTAAACATTGCTGAGCAACAACTAAAAACATCGGTGTTATCAGCACTGTTCCCAGGCTGAAAAGTCAAAAGCACAGCACTGCACCAGCTACTAAGAAGGAGAAAAATGACTGCTACTGCTAAACCTAGGACAAGTTCTTACAGCTCCGCTAATTACAGATGCCCTCTTCTGCGGCTCTTCCTTACTGACATTGCCTCCTGTTTATGCCCCCACCCCTTATGCCCACTGCTGGGACATCAACCCATCTCTCTGAGTGGCAGCAGATGTCAGCTGCAGGCTTTAGGACTAGGAAGAACCTCTTCCCATTTGTGCAGTTCTTGCTGTGACTATACAGTCTTACCTGAAATCTAGCACCGAAAGCAATATTTGATGTCAATGCTAGAGTTTAAAAGAACTCAGCAAAACCCCAACTGTACAGCAAGGTAGGAATATGCAGCCATTTCAAACAACCTCTAGGCTGTCATTTCACTTACAGCCTGTTGGAAGGCTCAGAAGATTCTCATCTTTAGAGACAGTCTACTTGCCCATCATTCTTAATAAGGATTGATAGTAGTTTTATGACCATTTGGTTGACTTGAGGGAAGAAATGTTAAATCAAGTGAATAATGATCCCTGTCCATTCAAACTTCTTTGTACTCATCTGTATCTCAGCCATACAATAATTTGAGTAGATTGCACTTGAATGCTGACTTTCGTACATAGTATGGCAACTGCAAATTTCTTTACAGGAAATTATATTCCAAAAAGTAGCATTAAATGTTGCTGGATTAGATGGACAGAAAAAGTGCAAAGACTGCTTATGAAATTTGCAGTTCAACAGAGCAGAAGCAACCTCAATGAGAGTAGGGTAAAACATCATTGTACAAGCGTGCAGGTTCTTATTGGAAACATGCATTTCCTGTTTGGTTTTCTCTCTTCATTAGTCTATGAGAGCAGAGATATTGCACACAGTTTCTTCATAAAATGTGTTCACTAAACATCATTGAAATTACGTATTTGTGTAGGCACATACTGAGTGCATACAGCTACACTGAGGGTGTGCAAAATTAGCAAAATACTAAGTTTGTAGAGCTTGTTCTTTGAGATTTTTGATGTATGAGAAGTTTTGGATATAATGGATATCATTATTTCTCTCTTCTTAGAAATGGACTTAGGAAATTAGTATCTGTTTCCAAATACAGTGTTCTTCAAATGTATTTCATTAAGATCTGGGCATTTGATTTAATTCCGAGTCCAATTATGAGCCAATGAGTCATTGCTAACTTTTATCTGGAACTTTCTTAGTGCAGTATGTACGCTATTTTCTGTAAGAATACAGCTTTTCAAGACGATGGTTTCTGCTAAAGATGCCCCTGAGCCTGACCTGACTATCCCAAGCTCTCCGGAGAAAGGAAGTGGGTGGAGATCATGATCTAAAACTAGATCAGTGGCCACATTTTGCAAGTGACCTCTCTCTGAAAAAAAGACCTGGATGCCTCTAAACTTTGAAATGTTGGTTAATGACTGTTCATCCTTTCCTAAAAGCATAGGTCATCGCAGAAGCAAAACTGATCAAAAGTCTTGTTCAATAAGTTCATATGGCAGGTACAGCACATGCCATTACCAGTCACAATCACTTCTAGTTCTAGTAAACAGAGTGCAGTCACAAGACCTGAATTGCTAACTTGGGATAGTTGCATAAATTTAAGTGGTGCTGCTTTGATTTATAGCAACAGGGACATGGTCCTCATTGCTTTGAATGAGAAGAATAACATATCTCCTGCATATACTGTGTTTTCCTGCATATAACATTTGTGATTACCTTATGTTCATTATTACTGAATAAGGGGGGGTAATCCAAAAAAACAGCTTCTAAGGAGGCTGGGGCTTTTTTGCCAAGAACAACACCATATACCAGCTTTTACTTCAGGATGAAGTCTGTTAAGTATCTAGCTGATTTGTTATTCATCCAAATAGAGTTAATATATGTTATATGTGGCCCTTTAAATGCTACATGGTTTCAGAAAAGGATTCTTCTGGGATCAAATTGCATTCATTGCAGAACTTGATATGGAGATGGTGAAGCTCATTAAAAAGCTTTATGGCATGTAGTCAATGCCACTGCTACCACAAGTCTACAGAATTTTTCCAAATTACAATTCCAGGCATATTTTGGTTTCTTCTGAGCAAAAACAAGTGACACTGTAGGAAACTATAGGCTAAGAAAAGAAGAAATTGGGATGTGTTTCTCTATTTGAGTTCCTTCTAGCTTGCAATAATATATTATCACTGTGAATGTCATTGAAATGCCAGACCAAAACACAAAAGACAGTATTAGGCATAGCCCACCCAGTTTCAAAAAAGTGTTTAGATTCCAGTGACCTAACTCTGTATCTGATTGACAGCTTTTTTCACCAATTTCTTCTTTAAGAATGGTCAAGTCTTCTTGTTTGTTTGTTTTTCCTTACAACACCTTATTGTGTTTAATTTGAAATTCTTAATGGTGTACCTAGTCACAGTATGTTTTAGTAAATACTAAAGCTTAGGCACTGGAACTGGAATGTAAGAAGAATTCAATAATCAAATCCAAAGTAGTTGTTTCCCAGTCTTCGTTTAGTCAGCGTTATATAGTCATTCAGCTATCCATGTAATTTCCTTGATCTCCAGGTAATTAACTTTTTTCTTCTGGACATGGACAGAAGCATTTCAGTTCTGGTTCGTCTGAGAATTTTGGCATCAATCACAAATACTGGTAAGACTAGTAATTCCATATTTCAGTTGCTACAATGAGATAATTTTTGTTTTACATTCCAGAAAGGACTCCAGCTGTGAACTGAAGGTTGTAAGAATTGCAAAAGCATACTTTTGGTAGTCTCACCTGCATTTTTGTGGCCTCCTAAATGTTGTGGAAGAAGCTGCCATTATTGAGAATTATTGTCTTATAATTCTTCTGCAACTTCTGAGGTTTATTGACCTTATAGCTATCCTGTTAATTCTTTTAGGAGCTCTCAAATTTTGTAACCCAATAGAGGTGAGGCTCCACTGCTTCATCTTCCCAGGTGCAACCAGAGCATGTATTCACAATACAAACACAAATATGTATAAAAATATACATGTATTTGTTGCTGCTCACACACAGGCAGAAAACTCTGCACTCACACAAACACAAACAGCACCAATGGCCTCCACCTCTTCCTCTGGCTGCTCAGGATGAAAGCCCGTTAGTATAAAATACATAAGTCTATACATATATAAGCCAAAATGGATCCCTGTGTAGTAGCTGTTCTTAGCCATTCAGTCTAGCCAGTAGCTGGCCCAGGATCCTCTGGTCTCCAGTTGCCTCACACACAGACACACACAGCTGTAGATGGGTCTCTTCAGTGGCTGGCCCAGAACTATGACCTTACCAGTAGCTGACCTCCAAGTCCCAAGGTCTCTCCAGTAGCTGCCTTGGATCTTTTGGTCCTCCACTAACCAACTTTCAGACCCCACTTGTCCCCCCTGGTTATCTGGCCCAGACTTATGGGCACATCATGACTTGTCTCCTAAGCATGTTACTTGCCAGCTAGTCTGGCTTGATTTTCAGTAGTGATTACACATTGACATACACACTCCCATGAATTCACACTCTCTTGTCTCTCCTGTTGGTGCCACCCTGATGTTTGGGCCCTCATGTCCCATGGTTTGACTCCAGTTACTGCACTTGGACCTCCACACGCACACGGACCCAGGGAGTAGAGAGCCTCTTACCCATGAGAAGGGTTGGAAATGGATTTTAATGAGAAGATGACTGTGCTGATCAGATGCAGGGCATGGCCAGACAAATGTACTGGCCAAATGCCAGTTTATAGATGGCTTTTATACCTGTTTTCCTCTAGTTTTTCACACTTGTTCCTCCCTTTCCCCATCTTTGTTACTTACCCTAAACATCTTGTAAGTCTCTTACAATCCCACAGTATTCATCCCCTGTATCCCAGAATGACTCCCTTACACATGGCCTAATCCCCTTCAGTCTGAAAGGAGACCCAGAGAGCCTTTTCCACTGACTCACATATGAGGGTTACCTTTGGCCCATGGGGCCAAGGCTCCCCTGCAACAGCTTCTTTCTCCAAGCGTATTACTGGAGTTACCCCATCTACTGTTGTGTCTCTCTGCTCCTTCATGCTCATGGAGATGAGCCTGTAATCATATTACTTAAAAAATTCCTCTGTGTCTTAAGGTCTTTCAAAGATTTTTCTGAACGTTCGCTATAGATAACTGGAATGGAAGTGTGACAGGATGCTAACAGATGGAGAAAGCAAAATACAATTCCAGCTTCATTAGTGCATTTTAGTTCCGTTTGGTGACCAGATTAGAGCAATATTTTCTTAATCTAAAAAGCACTTATAAAAGAGTAATGCTTTTAAGCTAAAATTACAGTTCTGCTTATTCAGCCTGGAAAGAACTGATGAGTCAAGACAGTTGACATTGACAAATCAGAATATTTGAAAAAATTACAGGAAAAGAGAAGAAAAAGATTTTGAAAAAGTTTGTTTGCTTTGTATTGTTTTACCAGTGTAGTGGAATGGTGATGGAGGGCTGCAGAGGGGTGGTGTACTGTGGGTGGTGTATATTACAGATGCCATTAGTTCAGACAGGATCTCTAGAACAAGAATGTAATATCAGGAAATGCAGTATAACATTCAAAACTGTGTTTCCCTATGCATGTAAATTTAGATTTTATTTCTGCAATTCTGGTCAGTGAAGTGTAATGTTATTTTTACCCTGGCCATGTTGTTATAATATGGGAGTAGGAGATGCTGACTTTCTCAGTAAGCGTCTGCTGCAAGAAGTGAAAAGTGAATGCCCAGCCTATGGGTTGCAACAGTAGCTCCTACCTACTATCTGAAAGCATAGTTTAGAGTTCAGGTCATTTTGTTCGCTTAGGAATGTCTTTCATGTTGTAGTGATAATGTTGGCACACATTGCTGAGAGTTCAGAAGATAGGGAGCACAGTTTATTTTAATTTGTTAGCTATGGGAACCTGGATGTTGAGGGAAGTTTTTAGAAATAACCTATGGACACAGCTGAGCCAGGACTCTTAAGTTCTAATTCTGGCTCTGTGGCTGAGGGCCCGGTAGGGTTATTAATAGATGCAGTTCAGTGCCAGTCTCGAAGTCCTGGCTTGTGGTGGCCTTTGTCCTGTAGGAGCCAGTGTCATGTCACTGGGTTTCTCTGACTTCCAGTCCTAGGCTCAATGCAGGCTGGGTGAACTCAGATCTGCCTGTGCCCAGCAGTGCAGAATGGCCCTTCATACCTTTACGATATTGTTGTCCTACTGACACTGCTTTTTGAAACCTGTGGATTTAAACATTGAGAGTTATTATACATAGGTGCAGTGCCAACATATGTAATGCATATATAAATGTTAAACTAAACCTTAAGTTTGACCAACCTTTATGGGTTTAAATACAGCTAGGAACCTGGTTCTGAATTTTGCAGCTAGAAGCCATATCTATTCTCTATGTAATTACTGACGCATTTTATATCTACTCTGATTATGCAAAGAAATAAAAATAATTTTTGATAATGGTGATATTGGTGACCATAAATTCAGTACTTTTGGTTTCCTGTTGGATGATCTGGGACATGAAGCTCAACTTCTATGTAGGAAGCAGGTAAATGAAATGCACAAATAATCTCATTACAAAGCAAGACCACCGCCCCCACCCCACCCCCCCCCCCCACCCCACACAAACAAATGATGCCTCCTGAAATAATTATGTTGGTTTTTATGCTGTTATGAACTATATAAGCAGCAAGAAGTTTCTAACCTGACTTTGAGTCCAATTCTGTTAAGAGCCATAAAAACACACTGTAAGAGACAGCCCTTTCATCAAAGAATTTGCAATCTTCAGTCAGAAGTTTTGTTAAGACCCCTTTCTTCACATCTTTTTTGAGACAGGGAGGAAGCCAGCACTGTTACTGCAAATCTAAACACAGAATGCATTGTGAATAACTTCATTGAGAGCAGGGCTTCTGAAGGTGCAAGACAATGTTGAAAATTTAAAGAAAAAAAAAAGGAAATTATAAACTACTTACATGTTTTATTCAAGGTTATAATCCAAATTCATGGAGGAGTAAAAGATGGGATGAAAGGTTAAAGACATGAAAAGCTTTGGAGTAATGAGTAAGGTGCTAAATAATAAATGAGAAAGGACATAAGAGGGGTGAGGGTGGAAGGAAGGGTAAGACTACATACTGTACATACTGCACTTTAAGTTGTATATTCATTTCCTGTGGCAATTAGCAGTCAGGAAATTTTTGGCATCATTCAAATTAGAAAAGAATTCTTTGTTTAAATATTAAAATGTATAATCTCACCAGCATGCCAGTCTCAGAATTGTTAAAGAGAGATGAGAAATGCATCTGTCAGTTATGAAGGTTTCTTACTAATGCAAGGCTTTTCCTTGTTTCACAGCATAATGAATGAATGCTAGACCCAGTCCTGTAAATAGATAAGATAAAAGGAAGTGGAGAACAGATGTTTGGGTTTTTGATTTTAACAATTGTTCTTTTGAACTTCATTGCATTTGCCACTGGTTTTCTGGATGAAATAATGATTCTCTTTCCCATGAAAAATATTTTTACATTATGATTTTTTTTGAAAATGATTTTTTCAGACATATTTTTAAATACTTGAATACGCTATCATATAAGTATACATTTGGTTCTCATTCTTAATACTTTTTATCCAGAGCTATATTGGAAAGAAGGATTAGTCAGAGAAGAAGAGAGAAAGACTGTGAGCACGCATGTGGCACATAAGAACTTACTTTTTGGAGCCTGACTTTGTGGCAAAAAAGGTAGGTTCTCTGACAAACTCTGTAATCACAGAATTCCCACACATGCTTGAGCTCTTCTGAGGCTGAAAGTTATCCAAAAGCAAGACAGCCATAACTGTCATGTATTCAAAAGGTACCTGGACAAACAGGGCAGCATGGATGAGAGCTGAAGAAGTCTAGGTAGTTGGCTAAGGGGTGGGCATAAAGATAGTCTGACACTCCTCCTGCTTCTTCCTTACTGATCATGTTTAAATGTACTTTTCCCTTAGACACTCAGATTTTCCTTTCTTCCTTCTTTTTGACTTTAAAAGCCACCACACCTTTCTTCAGTGCCCCATTTTCTAAGCCCTAGTACTCCTCCAAGCCAGAGCAGTGTAAATCAGAAGAGGCCAGTGGTACTGTTACAGTACAATAAGGAAGGAAAGAAGAATCAGGATCATCCAGATTTTCAGGATCAGCCTGATTAATACACTGCTTCTTCAATAT
The DNA here is from genome assembly GCF_034315485.1 of Pezoporus occidentalis. Lineage (NCBI taxonomy): Eukaryota > Metazoa > Chordata > Aves > Psittaciformes > Psittacidae > Pezoporus > Pezoporus occidentalis. Next base: position 4,510,876 of record NW_026913964.1, on the reverse strand, counting down.
GCCTCCTTCAATATACCTGGTCAGACTCTTTGAGGAGAAAAAAGCATTATTCTTAATTGATAATTGAGTCAAATTATTCCTTTATTTTTGACAACAAAATGTTTCCAGCTGTCTCCTTTCCTTAACTTTATGCTTCATTCCCAGCTATTGGCCTAGCCAACAAAATAACATTTTTAAAAACTATGTGCAAAGTTCTTGATTTCGAATGCTATTGTTCAAATCTATCTTGAAGTGTGGGAAAATGAGAAGTTAGATGCTGATATTCAATAGAGAAAAACAAAGAAAATGAAGGAGGTACCTTGATTTTTTTTCCAGTCATTTGAATATTTAGCTAGACATCAGATAAGGTATAGGGAGCAACATGGAAGTGGCTTTACTAATTTTGCAAACACATTAAAATTTAGATAAGAGACATAATATTCTTCACAGTTAGATAAGATTGTTCCCATTATTGTTTTCTGGGTTTACCCCAGACTGAATGACATTGGAGAAAATCCCTGCATCTCCTCTTGAAGAAATACTCCATCTCCTGTATTCTAGAGAAATGCCAGAGATTCCCTGTTTGCAGATGTCTTACGTCTGATGCTGACAAACAGAAGGCTGGTTTGGCCAGTGCCCATGCACAAAGACCGTTGAAATTTACTGATCGCTTCTGCAACGGCATGGGAGATGGTTCAGAAAGACTCTGCAACAAACATACATGCAATACAGGGATCCTCTGTGTTTAGAGTTTGTCTGTAGACTATTGTCTGTAGACATCCCTGTAGAGTTTGTCTGCTGTGCGCATACATTAGTTCTGATCCATTTGATATTAGACATATAGCACTGACAGGGGCCCATCTCCAAAATTATAGAAATAGAAAATTCAGTCCACATCTTCTTTTCAGAGCCATTTTTTAATCGCTAGTAAAATTTACTAGTAAAGCTATCATAGCTAGTAAAATTTAGGTAGGAAAAGGAACTTTAAATTTTCAGAGGAGTCTATACTATGACAGAGCTAATACTGCTTCTACAGTTCCCTCTTTGCTCTTTGCTCAACTTAGAGGCTGTCTCAGCCTCTAAATCTCAGGGCTTAGAGTGTGTGCTCAGGGCTCTCTGCTATTGCACTTACTACCGGCATAATAATAGATACAAGTTGAGTGAAGAAGTGATTTTTGGCTTTACCTTAAGGATGTCGAGTTAAAAAAATGACTTGTGAAGATTCCACAACACATTGAAACAGGTCAACAAATTGATGTTTACAAACTCCATGTGTGAGTGTGAAGATGAAGACATGGGTATTTCTTACTACTACCTGGCATTAACCACTTTATTATATATATAGACTTGTTTTTCTAAAATCAAGGAATATATCTATGTAGGTTAGACCCTGAAGTATCTTCACTGTGATAAGAGACATACCACAGTTACTGTGCATGAACATTGGAAAATGACATTTCCAATCTTGGAATTTGATAATATAAAATTCTTATGTTGAGCTTCCAGGACTGCAAGGGCATTTGTCATAGAAAAGCATATGGTTTCTCAGACAGGACTGCACAGTAGTCTATTATGACCACCAGACCACTGACTAAGTGCAGTGAATGTAAAATCTGAAAAGTAGTTATAAGGCTACAGTTGAATTGCCAATTTGGGAATTGAAATTTAGAGTTTAAAGTGGTTTTTACTTGGGCACCCTATTCTCCTGCCACTGGAAATGAATAACTGACAGAGACTTTTTAAAAGTTGCTTGTCTCTAAAGTGGGAAAACAAGGCTTTTGGGTATACCACAAATCATATCCATGCTCTGTTCTTTGTTTTCTCAAGCTTGCCATCTCATTCTTTAGCCATCTATCCATTCTGAGTTTTGTTTTGTTAATGTTGGATATTTATAGGTAGAAATTCTTCTGCATATGATGAATTTTGCAAGTGAAATTCTCATTCCCTGCCTAACTTCCTAAGAAAATAAGCCTATAAGGATCTCCAGACAGAAGCAGAAGCCATTGAATTTAGTGCATAGTTATAACTAAATACAGTTACACATATGCATATATAAGCACAATTCACATTGCCTTTTTCACTTTGTTTCTTGTTCGATCTATTGTTTTCTAAATCAATAAGAGGATGGCGGTGGGAAAAAATTGGTTTACAAATCAAAAATAAACATCATGATCTAGGAGACAGGAAGATGCAAAGTTGCATGAATAGATGTACAAAAAGGAGAAGAAAGAAGATGGGAATTTATAGTGTCCAAATGTATGAGACAAGTATTAGAAAAGCAGAAGAATCTCAAGAAGACTGTAGGAAACAAAAGTAAAGTGATGAGTGAGGCATTCTGTTATAGAATAGTGAAGATGTCATACCCTTAATGTATAACTAAAGATCAAATTATATGCTCTTTTGCAATAAGGATAAAAGACCCTCAGATTCCACACATAAAGGTTATATGAGCATAGATAAATTAATGAACTGAGGAAAAGCAGGTTGATTAATCTTTAGCTTTCATGACTGTGGTAAGTATCTGATAACAAGCCAAGAAAAGCAACAAAAATAGGGAGCTCCTGTTAAGCTTTCTATCTGAGAAATGATGAAGTTTATTTTTAATTAGGATTGTGAGTGAAAGCAGAAAGTAGCTTTCATATTTAAGAAGTGATGAGTATGAAACTTTTTCCATATTCGTTAGGAACAGAGTCTAGTATTACATGCATTAAAATTGATCCCTTTATCCATTTTCATTTTTATTGCTGATTTTTTTTTTTTTGGCACACTGTGAATATGTTTTTGGATATTCATGAGATTACTATTTTAAACCTTAAATAACAGAAAACAGTGTCTGAAAAGTAAGTGAACATTAAGTACTCTTTTCCTAGTGACCAGAGAAATATAGCTTATCTGAGTTTAATGTTTTCAGGACTAATCCTAGAGCAGATGCCTTAGTTACATAAATAATTATGTATAACTTTACTCGTAGCTTAGAAATCTGAAGAACTTAAAAAAAACTATATATCTCTTAGGGAGCAGTATGTGAGCACCAAGTCATCCATTTACCCCTTGGTCATATTAAATTATTAGTTCTGTGAAATATGGATATAGTGCAGTCCTATATGCAGTGCGTAATGCAATGCTGTATATTAACCACTAAGATTTGGTTACATTAATTCAACTTCTTTGGACTAAGTAGCCCTGATATAAACCTTTCCAACAGCTTGCTCTCCTTTAGCTGCTGGTGGATTCTCAAAATCCTTATCACTGCTGTCTTTGTACTCTTGCCCTAAGGAAAGCTGCAGCAACACTGACATCAAGTAGCTAGAAAAACATCTGCATGTGCATTACATTTACTTCTTTGAGTTCAGCTCACGTAATGAGCTGGCTGCTTCCATGTAAATCAAGTCAACCAAAAACAAGTTAGTGCTTTCATCAGGTGAGCAGTGCTCTGGAGTCTCTTTGAAGGTGGGGCCACATTCAATGCAGCGGCTGAATGTTGTCCATATAAACACCCCATCTCAAAGATGTTGTTCTGTTTTTCAGACAGACTTACAGTTGTTGAGAGGAAACATGCCACTGTGCCAGGTTCTAGAATCCAGACCAATTTTACTTTGAATTTGTAGAAGGTGGGGAAGAAAAAAAACACTCAACAAAAATCTCATAAGTGGTTTTGGAGGCATTAGCAAAATAGAAAGCATGAAAAGCTGAGATCACATCTGGGATTTATCACTGTATTTTGATAAACCTTTGGGTTTAGCCAGTATTCTGTCCTGCACTGGGCATTCACTGAAATTACAGTACACTTTCTCAATAGGATTTGTCAGATCAACTTTATACTTGTGTGTTTTTGACTGGTTAATTACCCACATAGACAAGTGAGGAGTTCAGAGAAAGGTGACTTTTTCTTCTTAGGAAAATTCAGCATGAGAAGTATTACTAGGGAGAGTGACTGAAATTAGGACAGGAATTGCCAATTTATTATAATCCTAATTTAAAGGTAACTTCTGTATCTTCTTATATAGTAATAGATCCAATCTGCTTGATATCAAATCAATATGTTGACATATTGCCAGCAAAGGAGAGGTCCATAGAAAGATGCTTTTAAAATTACTCTCAGGTTAGTTTTCCAGGGCCTTTCATAATGCATGAGTTCTGAGGTGCCTAAGTTTGGAAGCAAGCTGAATTTTCTGCTTGGAAAAGCCAGGGGCAGAGTCTTGCTTAGCAGGCTTTAGAATCATCATTCTTCTATTACTGTATATTTCAGTTAATTAGCTTTTAACTGATTTTACATGTGTTTTGTTGATTCAGAATTCCTCTTAGAAGATTTAAATACTATATCAAACTATGGGTCTCTAACACTATGTAGTTGTAGGTTCTGTCTTAGATAGGGTTATAGTCACTGGCATTAACAGTGCTATTTTCTTTCACACTTTTTACTTATATGTCTCCTATCACATATTAAAACGCATCTTTAAGATATCAAGCATACTTTTCCTTCCAGGGCTTCAGTTCACAAGCAGATTTTTCTAAAATTGGGGTTTCTTGTTTAGGTAAGACTAGCTGAGGGAACAAAATGTAGTTAACATGGTAATACAGCCAGCTAAATTGCAGTTTTGGTGACAAGTGTGTGATACACTCTCTATTTATCTAGTCTTGTTAGTGATGCACATTTTGAAGCAGATTCTCCTGGAAGGCACGCTAAGGCACATGAAAAACACCAAGGGGAAATCCTGCCCGACCAATTTGGTGGCCTTCCATGATGGGCTGCAGAACTGATGGACAGGGGTAGAGCAGTTGATGTCAGCTACCTGGACTTGTGCAAAGCGTTCGACACTGTCCCACACGACATCCTTGTCTCTGAATTGGAGAGACATCAATTTGATGGATGGACCACGCGGTGGATGAAGAACTGACTGGATGGCTGCACGCAAAGAGTTGTGGTCAATGGCTCAATGTCCAGCTGGAGACCAGTAACCAGTGGTGGCCCTCAGGGATTGGTGTTGGGACCGGTCTTGTTCAACATCTTCATTTCTGACATGGACAGTGGGATTGAGTGCACCCTCAGCAAGTTTGCCAATGACACCAAGCTGTGTGGTTCGATTGATACCCTGGAGGGAAGGAATGCCATCCAGAGGGACCTTGACACGCTTGTGAGGTGGGCTGATGCCAACCTCATGAAGTTTAACCATGCCAAGTGCAAGGTCCTACACCTGGGTCAGAGCAATCCCAGACACAGCTACAGGTTGGGCAGAGAAGAGATTCAGAGCAGCCCTGCTGAGAAGGACTTGGGGGTGTTGGTTGATAAGAAACTGAACATGAGCCAGCTTCAGTGTGTGCTTGCAGCCCAGAAAGCCAACCATATCCTGGGCTGCATCAAAAGGAGCGTGACCAGCAGGTCGAAGGAGGTGATCCTGCCCCTCTACTCTGCTCTTGTGAGAGCTCATCTGGAGTATTGTGTGCAGTTCTGGTGTCCTCAACATGGAACTGTTGGAACAAGTCCAGAGGAGGGCCACAAGGATGATCAGGGGGCTGGAGCACTTCCCGTATGAAGACAGGCTGAGGAAGTTGGGGCTGTTCAGCCTGGAGAAGAGAAGGCTGCGTGGAGACCTCATAGCAGCCTTCCAGTATCTGAAGGGGGCCTATAGGGATGCTGGGGAGGGACTCTTCATTAGAGACTGTAGTGATAGGACAAGGGGTAATGGGTTAAAACTTAAATGGAGGAAGCTCTTTACTGTAAGGGTGATGAGGCACTGGAATGGGTTGCCCAGGGAGGTTGTGAAAGCTCCACCCCCATGGCGGTGTTCAAGGTCAGGTTAGACAGAGCCTTGGCTGCATGGTTTAGTGTGAGGTGTCCCTGCCCATGGTAGGGGGGCTGGAACTTGATGATCTTAAGGTCCTTTCCAACCCTAACTATTCTATGATTCTATGATTCCATTATGTGCTATTTTGTTTTAGTAACTGAAAGAGTATTTATGAATAAATTAAAAGGTGCCAGTGAATAATGTATTTAAAAGAAGTGATAAATAGTGTACATAAACGTAAGCTCTTTGTAACTCCAGATCCTCTAATATCAGCTGCCTTGCGTGTGTCTGGCAAGCCAAGGGTAAGTGACAGAATACAATGAAATGTTAATTTAGCCTTTAAGGGGTTCCTAAGGACAGAGGATATATTTTATTTAAAGAAAGTAACATTGTACCTCATGCCAAACTGAGGTAATTTCCTTCTGCTTTCCATACATCCTAGGTTTCCAGGTTTATAATTTTTATGGCACTTGCCAGAGCTCACTCACCTGAAGAAAGCATTACTAAAAGTCTAAAGGAAATATTTTTGTTCGAATCCAGACCCATAAAGAATAACTACTGTATGTGAAAGAAAAAACTGTGTAAGTTTACTACTAATTATGCATATAAGCTGAATAAATAGGCCACTGTTGCTGTGTGTGAAAATTCACACATTGCTGCTTATAGCAATATACTGGGGTTGCTATGCCTATCACTAACCAAATTAAGGGATTTCTATCTCTATCAATAACTCAATTAGGGATTTCTTACCATGTAAAGTTTGTCTTCCCTTGGAAGCCAAAGTAGGTTGTGTGAAATTGAATATACACATGATCCCAGTGACTGAAGAATTATTATTTTCAGTGTCTCCTTGAGTCACTTATTCAAGAACTCGGCTATTTCTTGTTAGGAATAAAGGGGCTTTAGTTTAATTGAATTTGCTTGAATAATTCAGTGGTTCCAGAAGGATTGTGTTGGCAACACTAATATTAATAAATTATTTCAAGGCCCAATGGCCTAAAATTTAACCAGTAGGAGCTGGACTTACAAGGTCTTGTATGAGTGTAAATTTAGTAGTAAGATACCCTCTTTTAGTCACAAAACTATCAGGCATCTGCTGCTTAAAACTGTAAGAGCACAGATTCCCCTGACACTCACTTTTCCACCAGTACAGCTAGTTCAGTGGCTCTATCTGTTGCAGAGCCCTGTAAGTCCTGGCAGCATACATGCTGACTAAATGGGTCAGGGACTTTAGTCCCTTTGTAGAGTGTGACTGGTTACCTCTAGTAGTGAGTAGAGAGCACTTCCCAGCCCTCTGGCTTCCCACGTATGTTTTTCCAGTCATGCCAGTATCTCTGGGAAAAATGCATCATCTCATCTTACAAATCACAATAAGGGTAATACAGAAAGTATCAAAAACATAGATCAAAGATGCAAAATAATTGAGAATATAAATGAAAAAATTGGATGATTTTTTTTTTCTCTTTTCCCCAAATAATGAGGGATTTAACATGTGCAATGTCCTGAAGCCCCTTGCCAAAGAATGATTCAAGGAGGATGCTCATCCTCTTATTTCTCTGTGACAGAGAATAAATGTGCATTTTAGTACTCAAATGACAAGAAGAGAGGCCATAGCAATGCTTCTAGATACTTTGAAAAGCAACCTAAAATTGAGTTAAATTTACATGCTTGGAAATGCAGTCTTGCTGAAAAGATTTATTTACGTGTTCCCGGGCAATAAGTGATTCCATCACTTGCATCGCTATATCTCTCATAATTTTTTTTTTTAATCTGAGATCTCCTGTTGGAACTCTTGGGAGATGGTTCAGCATTGTTGCTTATACTGTCTGTACTTACGTTCTGAGCAGGTGGAGTATATAAACAAGGTATAATACTATTTAAGACTATACATGCTGGCTGTGAATATACCAGCAGTTTCACCCATTCATTGAAATAAAAGAGTCCAGACAGCAATATTATTTGTTGCTGTTTCAAATCATGTGGCTTGGTCAATATAGTAAAAGATGACACTCTACATCGCATAAAAAAGCAGTAACTAAAAGCGGATTGTGAGAATTCACAGCACACATTACGGAAGACAGAGATTGAGTACTTTAAGTTCAGTCTTTCCTTTGCTTCATATTTTCCTTTTTTTAAAAAATTAAGACTATTATGTCTAGTTACTTTGAGCCAAATTTTCTGTCTTCACTTTCCAAAAAAAAAAGTTGTTAAACAGTAAATGAAATTATATCTTCACATATGTGTTTAAGACTCAAAAAGCTGGTATGGGGTCAGGTCCTCCTTATTGCTAGAATGACATCTTTCTGGTCCTTCTGCTTGACAGAAAAACAAATCCAGATCTGAAGGCCAAGGTTTTTTTCTCATGTTCTGTCATCTGCCATAATCATTTTCAAAGCAAAGATTGCTGGAGCTGGGAAATAAGGGCACCTCCTGTGTTCTGTTTATTTTGGGGAAGTGTACAAGTAGATTGGGCCGGCATCAAATGTTAGGTTATCTGGAAAAGGAAGTGTTTCATCCTGCTTGTGGCACCATTGCAATGATTTTTGCTGGTTTGGTACCCACGTATAATGAGGACCGAAGTTCAATACATTTCACATTCTTGACAGACTCAGTTATGTTGCAAAAGGTTTAAAAAGCATATGCCTATTGCCTAGATAATTCTATTGAATAATTCTATGCCATAATCCAAGAATTTATCTTTTTCAAGTAAAATTTCATTTTGAATCCATTTCACTGACAGCTTCAGTCAGTAATAAAAATGCTGACTGGTCCTCAGAAGGACTTGAGTTTTCACTTGAATTTTTCTTTAAGTGGAGATAGCACTATGAATTCTGAGGTTTTTAGATTGCAAAGAGTCAATGGTTGTTGTTTCCTGGGGGAATGTGCAACCTCAATATTCCACATCACAGTCCAAAGTTAGCACAGCAGCAATTTTGATGATAACATGAGCTCAATCCAGTTCCTATGTCACTTCAGATGACTTGAATGAAGAAAGGACAATCACTGTTGAACTAATTGGCATCCTTGTTTCTTGTCTCAGGAGACGTCAAAGACTTAGTGGTCAAAGACAGGCCAAATATGAAGATTTGTACAGTCCATAGGTAGTGTTTGACTTCTATATTTAAGGAGGTGGGAACTGCAGAAGGAAATGATATATTATTATAAACTTGCCTATTGTTGACGTTGCTCAGATAGAAGGAATGGGAAATGATTAGAGGCTTCAGTGAACAACCTTTAAGTTTCTGTAAAATACCCTTGCTAATCTTTTTCCGAATTTGCCCCTGCTTGAATCACAAGCTTGGTTTAGCTGCAGGGAACCCTAATAGAAAGGACTATTATAATACATGGAAGAGATTTAGATTATATGTAAAATATATTTACTTTCAAAATTAGTTACTTTAAATCTATACAACACTCTTTGCCATTACTGAAACTGTTCCTTCATAGAGGAGCTCCATCCATTCCAGTGACCACATTCTCATTGATTTTAGAGGTCTGAATTAAGATTTTTAATCCTTACTGTGTTGCTCAGTTATATTTTGCTTTGACACTAAAGTCCTCTTTTAGACAGTATTTATGTTATTTCTATATTAATTTAAACAAATTCAAGGCAATGGTGGAAAAAAAGATGAGTGGAGCACCTTATACTCCAGATCAGTTTCTAGATAGACTACAGACAGGCTTGGGTTGTTACAAAATGGAGGAGAAACATGTTTTCTTATTAGCCCCATCCTATATATTCAAGTTACAGATAATAGAATATTCTACCTGGCAAAATACACTTCTTAATGTTGAGATAAATCAAAATTATAAGCTTATATTTATCATAAATCAGAAAAATAATTGCATGGATATAAAGCAGCAAGAGGTATGTTAAACCTACTACATATTGCTTGCATTTTTCTGAGGCTGAACCTAACCCACTATCTCAGGTAGTTAGGAAGAAGCAGTAGAAAATTGTGGCTAAAGATGCATTTTGAAAGTGTAAATCTAATAAATGACTAATACTTGACTTCCAGTAGTTAGTGCTTTGTTGGGCCAGTATCTGTTCTCCATTTTAAAGCCTTGCCAAATTTATGTTGGTGTGTGTGAATCAGGGACTTCTTTCTACCTCATCTGCATTCTTGCAAACTAGTTCAACCAGTGGAAATTACTCTGCTGTGCTTACACAGATGAAAAGGAGGAGAATTTTTACCACCTGGTAATGAGTAAGATATCTAAGTTCAATTTAAAAATGCCCTGGTGACCAGCAAGTTGATTACAGAATCACAGAATGATTATGGTTGGAAGGGACATCTGAAGATCGTGCAGTGCAACTCGCCTGGTAAAGTAGGTTCACCAAGAGCAAGTTGCACAGGATCATATCCAGGCATGTTTTGAATACCTCCAGCGAAGGAGACACCACAACCTCTCTAGGAACCCTGTTCCAGTACTTTTCCACCATCAAAATAAAATAAAAAAAAAATAAAATTCCTCATTCAAATGGAACTTCCTGTGTTTCGGTTTGTGCCCATTACCCCTACTCCTGTTTCTGGGCACCACATAAAGAGTCTGACACCCAACTCTTGACACCTGCCCTTAAGATATTTATATACATTGATAAGATCCCCTCTCAGTCATCTCTCTTCCAAGCTAAACAGGCCCAGCTCCCACAGTCTCTCCTCATAAGAGAGATGCACCAGTTCCCTGATCATCTTTGTAATCCTTCAATGGACACTCTCCGGAGCTCCTTTTCTTTCTTGAACTGGGGAGCCCAGAACTGCACATGGTACTTCAGATGCAGCCCCACCAGAACAGGGTGGGGGGAATCACCTCCCTCAGTTTGCTTGCCACACTCTTCCTAAGGCATCCTGGGATATTATTTGCCTTTTTTGGCCACAAGAGCACTTTGCTGGCTTATGGCTAACTTCTCGTCCCCCAGGACCCTCAGGTCTGCAAAGCTGCTTTCCAGCAGATCAACCCCTAACTTCTATGGGTACTTGGGGTTATTCCTCCCTAGGTACAGGACTCTACACTTGCCTTTGTTGAGCTTTAAGTTCTTCTCTGCCTTAGTCTCTAGCCTGTCCAGGTCTTACTGTGCCAGAAGGCATAGCCTTCTGGGATATCAGCCACTCCTCCCACTTTTGCACCCTCAGCAAACTTGCTGAGGGTACACTCTGTGCCTTCATCAAGGTCATTGATGAATAAGGTTAAACAAGACTGGACCCAGCACTGAACACCTGGTGAACTGGAGTCTGTAGAAAGCCACATTGACTTCCTCTTCTTGATCAGGAGCCCTGCAGTAAACACCCCCAACAGCATCACCTATGTTAGCCTTCCCCTTAACTTTTACTTCTCGACTTGTTCTTCGTCCTCCCCTATGCAGAGCTCAGTACATTCCAGTTGCTCTCTCACATAAAGAGCAACTCCACCAACTCACCTTGCTGGCCTGTCTTTCCTAAAAGATTCTAGCACAGCAGAAATTCTCAGGTTGTCAATAGCTCAAGCTGTAAAAAAGTTATGATAGACAAAAACATTGCAATTATTACAGATTGTAGGCATCCATTGGTGTAACTCTTATGACTTTAATGCAGATATACCTACATATCAGCAGTAAGTATGTCTCTCTGTGTCCATTATAAATATTAAGTGAGCAGTGACAAGTTTAGTCTTCCATTTAACTTTGATTTTATTTGATTTTGATGAAGAAAACAAACATTAAATGATTATGAGATATTTAAAGTAAAACCAGAAAGAGTTATGTGTTACTAAACATTGTCTGTGCAGCTCAGAAGTAAGATAATAAGTTGTCTCTTCTCTTGAAAAAAAATTGGAATAAAATTATACTGATCTGTCTATCTGTATATTAATATGACTGTATTGTGCAAGTGCTCAAGAATAAGTTCTTGAAGTATAGCTGCAAAGAGGTTTGGCCAAATGATAAACAACTGAGGAGTGATTTATTCTGGGGACTTTGGTTAAAAAGGGTATTTTAGTAAAGTGGAAGGATTGGAGTTTGATAGATACATAGGTAGTATACACAAATACATCCACAAATGTGTGTCATGGAAGGGAAAAAGATGACATACTGGAAACCGATGTGTGTTTTTAACCTTCTCCCATTCCACTCCAGTGGTTTCACTTTCTAAGAGGCATGTTTGCACATCTGGATAGAGGATAGAGATTAGGTTGAAAGGACACTCCTCTAACCATGACTGAGGGAAGAAAAACCAGAACACATTTCAGAAACATACTGAATAGATTAGCCATATGGTTTCAGTGTGTTTCATTCATTTTTACAGACAGAAAACAAAAACTTCTTTTGCAGGCCAACATTCAGCTCTGGGGTTTAGGGACTGTAAGTGCAGAAATATCAAGACATGACAAAATACAAAGTATGTGAACTGAGTAGAATTGTCAGAACATGCTTGCTGACCACAGCACACCTGGCATTTAGACTCAGTATTCATTTTCCCTCTCTGGTCTTCCTTATCAAAATAGCCATTTTCCAAAGTATCAGACTTTGCCCCATCACATTTGACAATTTATGCATGCATATAGCAATCTATGTGGGACTGTGACTCTTTCAACATAATTTGTGACTGTCTTTAACAAACTTACCCTAAACAGTATCTTAGAATGTCTTTAGACTGCTGAAGCATAAAATTGTAATTTGATTTTTTGTTTTAACTGATTCTGTCAGGCAATAATGTTTGGTTAGTATGCAGTCAGAATACAAAAAGTATTATGAATTTTGTTTTGTACAAAATCCTGGGAAAGGGGGATGTGGAACGAAGAGACAGCAGCACAAACAGGCAGAATGCTATTGAAATGTGGTTATCTAGGAACTTAAGAGAAACCAAGGACCATTCTGACCAGTGAAGGGAAGTTTTATACTCTGAGTACATTCTGTCATTCCACCTCACTCCTTTCCTTTATGTTTCTTGTTATGTAGGCTTGTTGCATCTTACATTAAAATTTTCTGTAAATTTTGGGGGGATATGGAATGTATCTTCCTGTGTGCTCTCTTAATTAAAATAGAAGTAACTTATGCGTATAGAAAAAAAAAAAAAGATATATCTCTATAAGAAGGGCCAGAATGAAACAGTGAAGCTATCCCCATTCAGACTCTGGGCAGGCCCTCTTTCAGCTATGGATATAACACCATGATTTACAGCTTGACTTTGGTCAGTTGGTGGCCGCCAGCAGTCTAAAGGATAGCGTAATGGTAAAGAGAGAATTCTCCTAGGAAAACCAATAAAACAATCCTGCTGCTGCCCCCTTCCTGCCTTGTTATGGAAAGGAGTAGCTAATGTAGATGTGGCTTCACCATTACCATGGTGGTTGAAGGCACACTATCCATCATTCTCAGGTCTGACATGATATTTCAGGTTTGCTATTTTGACTTAGGGCTACTAAGTGATGGTGTTTGTTTTAGGAAAAGTCTGCATAGTTTTCAATGAATGTCAGAAATTCTTGTTTTCTAAAATCATTCCCAATATTAAAACCAACTACTACCTCTTGGAGGCTAAATCCTACCCAGAATCATGTGGCCTTCTGTGAGTTAAAGGTTTTGAAAGAACCACATACTGGCCAGGGTAGTGCTAAAAGGGCAGCCTGAATTTAGGCTGTGGTTTTAATTTGTGTGCCTGAACCATGAGGATATTGTTTTCTTTAAACATCAAGAAAGAAAAAATAAAGTTAATTGATGCAGTTTTACCTTTAGCCTGAGGAGATGTGGCATCCCAGGCATTGGGAGGCCCTGGACTATAGCAGGCACTGAAATGTTTCTACGGGCTGTAAAAGGATTCTTTCCTAAACATTGTAGGCAGAAATCTATTTAGAGGCAAAATATTTAACATTATTGTAATTTTAATTGTTTCGTAGCCCACCAAACTACAGGGTAATTGTCACCTATTTCCTAATGGACACAGGCATCCTTACTATTTTTGGAAGCATCTCTTAAATTTCATAGTAACTGGCAGTCTCAGAAGATGCCAAGGAAGGAATGATGGCAGAAATATAACTGTAATTTCATCCTTAGATCATACCTATTTGAAATCTGGAATTATAGTAATTTTTTCAAATTCTCTAATGTCATGATTTAAATAACTTGTGGGTGAGCTTTAATATTTGCCATTTTTATATTGCCTGTAAACAATTTCTAATTTTGATGAAGCAAGTAATGAAATACAATTTTACAATTATACTTGACTTTCTGGTAGCCCATTAATTTTGTTTGGTAATTAGAATTCAGGCTGTTTTGATTGTATACGCACAACATTAGGCACATTTGAGCTTCCATACACAAATGTTAGCTAAAGAGTCCTGATATGCTTTCTTAACCTCTTGTCTCCTGAATAATCTGAATAGGACTTAAACAATTGGAGTAACAATTGGAATAATTCATCCCCAGGACGGTAAGACTTACAGAATCCTTTTTTTTCTTTCACAGAAAGTGGATACTTTATACATCTTAGATGGTAATTTCTGACCTGTATCAGAATTAGCTTAGATACCTCTTATTTCTGTTTAAAGAAATACATGAGCTTGTTATTGAAAAGTTTGGGGTGGTTTGTAAATCTCTTCTTTTAAATAAAACTGTGAAATGATCAATCAATCACTATATATTGTCAAAAGTCTTGCAATCCAGCACTCAAACAACCCTTTATTCGTACAGCGCCCTTTCTGTGACAGTGCCTGAGGAGGTACAGTAAAGGAAACAGAAGTCTCCCTTCCTCATCTCTAATGTGTTTGGCTGCAGACGCTGCTAGGTAAGATACCTTAAAATGGTGTGAGACACAGCGTGGCAGTTGTGTATATTTATGTAAGACTGTTTATTTTTAAAGCCTAAAGGAAAGGAGGTATAGGCTTCCTGTACTCCATAAATATAGCTAGGTCTCTGGGTAGTATAACCCTGTGGTTGTCCAAGAGGAAATTCCATGTAGCTTTATGTGATTATTAGACTCTGTCTCCCAGCTTGTTTTCATCATCTCCTGAAATGCTGTTAGGAGAAGAGTGAAAGGTTAAATAGAAGTTAGGGCTCAGTCTTGGAATGTACTGAATGCTTCACATATCCCCCCTTCCTCCAGAGAAGTTAATGGAAAGTAAAGGTCAGCCCTTCACGATAGGTGCTTTGCACCTCTGAAGATCAGTGGTGTCTGCACCAGCAGCATTTCAATCCACTCTATGTGGTCTTCATGGCAAAAAGAAGTTAAGAGATGCTATCTGATAATTACGGGATATACACTATGATATAGATGGAAGACCTCCATCGGACACTAAGGTGCTAAGGAAAATCATTTGGATTATACAGTATGAAGTGCTCTTTCCTCTAAATAAATATAAGCCAATATCCCAGCAGAGCATATCAGGACAAGGATCCTCATGGAAGACTGCATTTTAGATAGAGTTGTCACTGAACATCCTTATCAGTGGGAACTAATAAAGATGTGGTGGTTAGTTTTTGAAAATAAATTAGTCTAAAGCTCAACACATTGCCTGAAAACTGATATAGGAAAAGTAATTCTGTGTTCATAAACTGCCCCTCCAGGTTTATTTTGGAATATACACAATATTCGTTGGGCCTTATTCTGCCAACAGTTAGGGTTGCAGTTTTTAACTTGTTAGTTTTATTTTGCAGCAGGTATCAGGATGCTACTTCTTAGATTATGTTTAGACATTGGGGGAAATTTTCTTCTTTTTCAAGTCAGGGGAAGTTCTGCCATAAAAATTTGGTTGGTCCAGATTCTGTTCTGAGTATTTTGAGCATCTTAACATTGGCTCAGGCTCTTTTTATAACAGTGAATGAAAAACATCGAGTGTACGTGATGTGTTTAGTCTATTCCCAGCACTACCATAAAATGACTTAGATGAATATTCAACAAAATCTATTTTATAGGTGCTCTGCGTTCAGATAATTGACATTCAATCTATTTTGCCTGTCAGATATTTCAATGTGTATCCATAACATTTTTTTTGGTAGTTATTAGAATTATTTTTTTATCAAAATAGTAGATAAATTGTCATAGATGAGAGGGAAAAAAAGCAATGTTTTCCCTTCCAATGAAATATGCAGATTGTAGAGCTGGGTTTGTTTTTTTTTATATTAAGGGATGTAGTCCATTCCTTGCTCTTGAAGATCTTAGATTTGGTATATAGTAGGGGAAACCATCAAAATGTTTGGTAATAGACTTACATTTAATCCATAAACTGTATTAATGCTGTGTCCAAACGGAGGCAAAAATGGAGAGTAACTGCTCCAACCTTTCAAAGACCATAAAACATGGGACAGGTCTATTGAACTCATTAGGATGAGAATAACTTTTCATTTTACAAGTGAATAACTGAGCATATTCAAAATAAGTAATGATCTATCACAAAACCCCTAATCCCCTAAACAATTAATTATATGAACTAAATTTTATACCAGCTGTTTTAAAACCCAAGAGCATTAATTCAGGGAGGATCTGGATTTCTCTGAGGAATTTGATTCCTATATTCTGTTTAAACATAGAGCGTATCTTTTGTTTGTCTGTTATGTTTTGCAATATTAGCCAAAACCTCCCTAATTATTTACATAACGCAAACAAAAAGTAAGGCTGTAACACGGGAAGACCAACATTGTCTCTGTTTACAAGACAAAAATAGTCTTTACTGAAAATACATTTAAATTATATACTGAAAGAGCTTGTAGCTGAGATTTCAGTTCAAAACTTATCTGTACAGAGCACATTATACTTAGGGAAGTGACTTGAAATAAATATGCTATGGTTACTGTTAAATGTTCCCATTTGCCAGGAGTTACCACATGAAACATCTGGGATCACAAGTGTTTCCCCTGCAATTAGACAGGATGGATACTTGTAGTAATTTTGTGGTAACCAATGAGAATGTTCTTTTTATGTGATTTCTACAGTACTTGGGCAAATAGATTGGAAGAAACAAAACAAACCAGGAACAATGCTTAAGATTTGATTGAAATAAATATAAAAAATTTAATATGTACATTTAGCAGATCACTAAGAAAAATACAGAGATTAAGGCAACTTTCCACTTTTAGCTATTCAATTTAACTTCTACTTTGTAAGAATAGAAATAGAGATATCCAAGCAACAGAAAATTAAAGGCAAATTATGAAAAATGCACTGTGGAAAAGTCACACGCACTGTAAGCCCAAGAGGTACTTCCAGGATTCATATGCACTGTGATAATAAGTCCCCTCATCAGTAAAACTGTCAAGAAGGTTCAGTAAAGAAATACTCTATCTGCAGTGTGTGTCCGTCAGGGAAGTAACTCTGTCCCATGGCATTTAACCATGATTTTCATACGCTGCCAGCAAAGATTTGTGTTCTGAGTGGCTGCATTTATCATGAGAAACAGCTCCACATTAGTTTTTTTGACTCAAAATATTGCTTTAGGCAACGAGCTGCTCTTTCCAGGTTACACTCTCATAAGGAAATAAAAACCAGCCCATGTTGTAATGAGAACAGGTTTCTGATGTTTTCATCTTTGTGTGTCCCAGAAATACAAGGAAATCAGACTCTCCAGAGGTAGGTACAGATGAAAACAGGAAAAAATGCTTAGTCCAAGGGGGGCGTAGAGCTTCATTCAGTCTCAACCAGTTCAACAGTTGTTCCTCAGTCTTTCTTCTTCTGTCTCATGATTTTTCAGTGGTTTCAGATGATTCTAAGATTTATTTTGCATCAGTACAAGCTTAACAGATGCACTGTAACAAATTCTCATACAAGTCATACCAAATACAAGAAATTCTTTTAATTCCCAATTTTGCTTTGAATTGAACCTAAATATCAAATAAAAATGTAAAAATACCCAAAGCATATAATTACATGACAAGCAACTACCACATCATATGTAAATGACACAAAACATCTTCTGGGCAAAATGTATTGAGCTTTCAAGAAATGAAAATGTTATGTATAGCTACCGGATTCCACTCTGGGTCTAAAGGTCTTAATTGTCTTAGACTTCAGTATTATAGTCCTGAATATTTCCTTTTCTTATACAGAAATTTCCTTCCCTTACACAAAACCCAGCTACTACACAGATCCTCTGTACCCAGCTGGACACTGTTCTAACTTTGTTCCTGTTGAGGTAATGACACAAATATATAAAGTGATACTCATCATATTAGATGCTCCTGTTTTTACTGTGAGATGTGTTCTAATGAACCTGTGCTCTTCTACCAAGACATATCCAGGTGAGAGGGTGAAGCTGTACCAAGTATGTGCGCAATTCTAGGGCTGTACTTCAGTTAGGAATGTTGAGCCATTCTGTCAGACATTTTTTAAGATCTCACTACAGATTTTTAAAAATATGTCACTTCAGGAAAGCTTTATGGGTGGAATAACTTTGGAGGAATTTTGCTAGCTTACATTGTGAAGTGTTGGCTCTTTCTGAAGTTCAGTCACTTTTGGTAGGCGTATAACAGATGAACAAACTGTAGAGGAAGTACTAATACTAAACTATGGTTATCAGCTAGTGATTTCTTTTTGTCATGTCCTGGAGGTCTTCAATAGTGTCTCTTCCTCTAGATGACTGCAGAATATTATATAAACATAAATAAACATAGCCTGGAAGCCATACAGGTTAAGTTTCATGGTTCATATTATTTGGAAGATCTCCACTGGATGTAAGACCTCCAGGCAGCTTTTGTTCAAACCAATAACAGAATTGTAACTGCTGTAAAATATAAGGGTTATTTTCACCAATAGATTTATTATTCTTGCATGCTGAAGTTTTCTATTTGTCTCCCAGCAGGATAAAATACATAGGAATGGAATAACCACTCCCTTAACTTTAGTGCCAAGGAATATAATTGATATGTCCACCAAGGTGGCACCCTGCCTCTCTACAGGTCTACTGAATTATTTTACTATGTTCATTGTTTTTTTTTTACTGCAGATTAACCACATGGGTGTCATTAATGTCACATAGCTTTATGCATAGATGTTCCACCCAGGTATTCTGCTATTCAGGATTTGTACTCCTTTTAGGAAATTTAATACAAAGGGGAAATCTTTGGTTTTAAAGTATTGCTTTCGTCTTAAAAATCATCTTTGTAAAAACAACATTGTATGATGTGAATCTGTGTTTCAATAGTTTGCATACAATGTTTTCTAGTTTATACATAAGAATCATCATCCCTGAGGCAAACTGGATATGGCTAAACTTTCCTTTGGTGGTTGTTAGCAGGGCATATTCCAGATCAGATTCCTTGTACGCATTGCACTTACATAAGACCAAATATATTTGACTGGGCCTTTGAGTACATTGGAAATAGCAGGAAATTAACTCTTTGGCAGTATTCTTGAAAGACAGCATAACAATGTGATATATAAAAACACATACCAGACTTTGCATGAAACTCTTTCTGTCTTTAAAATCCACAGCAAAACACTTCTGTTCCATTTGACATGTCTGTTCAGTGTTTTCTTCTGGAAATTTCAAACCAGTTACAAGAAACGTTAAAAAGAAAAAGCCTCCTCCTTAAAGTAATAAATATAAATAACTAAAATATGTCTGCTCTCTGAGTAACCCATGAACATGCGTGATCTACTCTTAGAATAGTAGAATCATAGAATAGTTAGGGTTGGAAAGGACCTTAATATCAGCAAGTTCCAACCCCCCTGCCATGGGCAGGAACACCTCACACTAAACTATGTCATCCAAGGCTCTGTCCAACCTGGCCTTGAACACTGCCAGGGATGGATCATTCACAGCTTCCTTGGGTAACTCATTCCAGTGCCTCACCACCCTCACAGTAAAGAATTTCTTCCTTATATCCAATCTAAACTTTTCCTGTTTAAGTTTTAACCCATTACCCCTTGTCCTATCACTACAGTCCCTAATGAAGAGTCCCTCCCCAGCATCCCTATAGGCCCCCTTCAGATACTGGAAGGCTGCTACGAGGTCTCCACGCAGCCTTCTCTTCTCCAGGCTGAACAGCCCCAACTTTCTCAGCCTGTCTTTGTACAGGAGGTGCTCCAGTCTCCTGATCATCCTCACGGCCCTCCTCTGCACTTGTTCCAACACCTTACAGACCAGAACTACTAAGTGCGAAGTGATCTGCAAAAGTATGATTATTCTATTATTTAAAAAAAAAAAAGATTTCACATAATTTCTTGAATATGAAAGGGCAAACTTTGGTACTTAGCTCAGAAAAGTGGGCCACAGAGCTAAAGTACATCAGGGCCTTAATAATGGTTGTCTGCAATAGGATGAGATCTCTTCCTCTGAGCATCCCAGTGCATCAGAGATTCATACTGTGAAAAGAAACTCATGTATGCCAGGAGTTTCTGTATGGTTCTTGCTGTAAACAGAAACTAAAACTCTGGGTTTCCACCACAGTCCCTCTAAAGCAGAATGTGCATCCTTTTTGGCTAGACATTTGAGATATCTAATCTCCAACAGAGTCCCCACTAGAATTGTTTTGGAGCATGATAATCTGACAGTTTGTGTTCTGTATACTTTGCATTTTGTGGGTGTCTAACATCTAATGGCTTTGCCATCTAACCATCTTCGATTGAAAAAAGAAATTCAATTATGTTTTACAAAGCCTTCATAAAATAGTGGTTTGAAGAGAATGCAAAGGTACCTTCCCAAAGTGATACAAATAAAATCTGTTTTTCTTTCAAAACTTATTCAAAACTTTACTACCAATGTTTGGTCAGAAAAAATAGTTAACTGCAAAACTATCTTTTTGTTTTCAAGGAAGTCTGGTTTTATATGAAGATGATAAACATACATCTGGGCCTTCACTTATGGGTAATTTAATGCAACCAGAATGACTGTTGCCTCGAAAGGCTGTCTGAGAAAGACATTTTGTCGAAACTTGTGGTTTGTTTCATGAAGAATACATTGCATTCTTTTTTAAATTGAAACCCATGTTTTGTGTCTTTCTCTGTTCACATTTTCTGCTTGACACTCTGAATATTTCTTTATGCATTTTAAATCAGTATGGCTTGGTTGGTGTGAAGCTAAAATTACAGCCCACTGCCTGTGAACTCTTCAATACTGCTGGGTATAATCTAGCAAATGTAGTTGGAGTTATGTCCCACATGTCATTGCTCAAGGAAAATTTCTGGATTCAGCCATGTTTTCTTTACCTTCTTGTGCATTGTCATCAGTCAATGGAAGAGAGTTCTGAACGCTACATGCTGAATCTGTCTTATACAGCTTCTGTGGGTCACACTGCTTTCTTTTGTGTCCTCTGGCGCCTTACTGGGGCCAGTGGTTATGTTGCTATCTGTTGTTTGCCTTCATGGTCAAAGAATGCCAGTTTTGCAGATAAAAGTAGAATCTTTTATTAGACCAACTGTTATAGCTGGGTAAAGCAAACCGGCTTTCAAGCAGCTAAAATATTCTTCAATCCAGAGACGGGTTCATCCATCTTTTCTAACTATCTGTCAAAAGATCCTATTTTAACTGCAGTTATTTTGTGATCTGGATGTGGAGCACTAGTAAAGGTTTCACAGTCATCACACTTGGAATACTTTGTTTTAGCAGCTAAAAATGGCAGTGAGCTCAAGTCAAGTAAAATATAAATAAAAGCATTCATTTATACTATCAAAAATACACAACACGTTTGTTAATTTTTATAAAAAAAGAGAGAAAAGGAAGAAAAGCTATTTAACCTGCTTCAATGAAATTAAAATTGGAAGATGGCTTTTTCTCTTTCACTGTCTTTTTTGTAAGTCATTAGACTTGCCATCATTTGGCATACTTTATCCTTCAAATGGCAATCTCTACATTAGGTAGAACATGATACAACTATCGATTTTAGAATCCTGGTAAGGATCTAGTGAGATACAATGTTTATCTTGAGTTATTCTTTTTTCTCCAAAAGGCCATTTACTTCCAGAATTAATTTATTTGAAGATAATAGTCTCATTCTTATGGCTAAAATAACACAATACAACACAAAATAGCTGTCAAACTACACCTTGTTTCTTAGTCCTGTTTTTTGTACAAAGATCTGGGAACAAGCAATTAGTCAGCTTCTCAAATTCTAAAATATGTCAGACTGGTCTTAAATTATTAGTGGTTGAATCATGATCAATATATCACTAGAAAACTACAGAAAAAGTGCCAGGTAATGCAATGAGTTTTCCAAGGAATATCTTTCTGCCAATATATTTTCTATGACATCCTAACTGGCTGATGACTTTGATCAAGACTGGGACAAACATGCAAGCCAGCAAAAAAAGACTTTCATAATGGGGTCAAGAAATAAAAAACCCAAACCCCAAAAGATAAATAAAAATAAAAGCAGAAAAAAGCCCCCAAAACCTGCTAGAAAAAGGAAAATGCTCAACTTCTTGTATTTTGTCCTTCAGCTCATGGTACCTGAAACATTGAAGAAAAACATTGTCTTATAGAAAAGTCTGATTTCTCCAGCCTTGGCCACTGTTTTGTTCTTGCACTCTTCTTGATCTCACATATGCTAGTCTATGTACCCCAGAGCAGACTAGCATGGACATATGAAGTAAAGGACCAGTGCACAATTTTCAAGGATTCTACTACTGGCAATTCACTGAGTGTAATGCTGAAAGGGGATTTAATTCATCCAACCTGTTAGATTAGCGGCAATATTTAGATAAACTGTACACAGAATGGGAGTGTTTTCTGTGTACTCCAGCTGTAAATCTGTTTTCCCTTTATCAGACCCTAGACAGCATAATTAAGTAAAGGGTTAACAGTTAATTACTTCTAGTTCTGTAATCATTGCTCAGTCTCCATAGTCTGTCTAATACTCTGAATGCAAAGACAAATCCAGCTCTTGGCTTGAAATTCCCCCAAACTTGGTAGCATCAAACCTGTTGGCTTTTCTTTCTTTTTTTTTTTTTTACTTTTTTTTTTTTTGGTTCTATTTTTGTTTGTTTGCTTTTGTCAGGATTATCTGTAATTTTGTTGTCATATAGCTATATTTTTTTTTTTTTGTATAGCCAGACCTGTACCTTGAGAGGTGCTTAGCAGGCAATGCCAGAAAATGCAGACCACAATGTTCATTTGTTCTATTCAGTGGTATAAACCTTCAATTAGAGACTAATAAGCTGTTACCTTATAAATGCCATCTTTAAATACCTGGTGTTTACAACATAGTACCTGTATATATATATTTGTGTAAATAGTTTTATTAGGGAGCTTTATGCACCTTATGGCAGGCTCTGTTGTAGGCTAATATGGTAGAAGTAAAAGGAACTGAACAGTGTGTCCTTATTTCAAATGACAGTAACAGCTTCAGACTTTAGGAGCGTGGAATTCATTCTAGAAATACTGAGAATCATCCTGAACCAAAAATCTTGGTAAAATGCATGGCTAATCAATGCTTATTAACTTGAATCCAATTGCAAGAAGCTGAAATTGTTCCTGAAGTTTTTACTGTTGTTCAGGTGAAGTCAAGAGTCAATGTAGCTTTTGGATTTCTTACAGTATAGGATTTCCATTTCTCACTTCTGGCTCTAATCTCTGGGAGTGCAGTGTGGCACAAAGACCTGAAGTGGGTTGTAGAGGCCACCATGGTACTCCTGGGTATCCATAGACTTTGGGCTTTGTCCTGTAGCTTTGCTAAAAAGAATGTGATTTTATTGTAGCTGAACAGATGCTGTCTATGCTAAAACTCCTTTGTTTAATCCAGCCATAAAAGGACTCAGAGGAGCTATGTACTTTAGAGCTCAAAGTGCTTTAATAGCATGGGCTGTAAATTGATAGAAACCAGTTCCAAGTATGTGTTTTCCTTCCTTGTTCTTACTAATTGCATTTTTAAAATTATAGTGGTGGGATTTCCTAATGTACCTTCTTCATCCATGTGTGTCTATGGGCATTTTGAGGGACTGAGATTTTTAAAAAGATTTGCCATTCAAAAATCACTTAAAAGGTGAGTTCCTGCAAAAAGAGTCATCTTTAAAAGAGTTTTAAAGCAAGAAAAATAATATCACCTCATAGCAGTAATTCATGTTTTGAAATACAAGCCATTTCAAGTCATTGAGCACACATGAAATTATAATCTTTAACTATTTTAACTAGTCATTGCTTCCTGCCTTCTTTCCTTCCTTTCTCATATTCTGGAAACCAACTAACATTCTTCCTAAAAAATTACCTAAAAACTGTTCTTGGCTAGCCATTGTGTGTACCGAGGTTTTGATACTGAGAGCATGTTAATGGCCAAATTATAAACCCTTGAGAATTAGAATTCAGAAGACAAACATTAGCAGACCCTTAACTGCAGTAGTGCAAACCAAGATACTATAAATTATGGGGTGGCGGTGTTAAAAGCACTGGCTTCCTGGTATCTGGCACCCAATACGTTTTCATTTGCGTATATATCAGGCTGCAGAGAGGTTGCCTCTTGCCACTTGGCCAGTGTTCAGCTGGCAGAGATGTTTGTTTAAAATTCAGGCCAATCGATGGCTCAGGCCTGTAACTGAATATTTTGTTGTTATGCCATGAGAAATATTTGCCCTTCTCTGTTTTTTTCTCCTTGCTTCAGTCATTCACTTTTCTACCTAGGATTTCTACATGAGGCAACACTTGCCAGGTTTTTTAGCTATATTTATGAATGATTCTAGCATAGTATTTTAATGAGCTAACTTCTGTCTTTATAAATGTACATGCAATCAGGATAGCTTCATGGATTTCTCATGGATCATGGACATGTACTTGTGGCACACCTTCCTTTGCATAAGCACATGCTCGGTTTTATGCCAGAGTCAAAAGAGAGTTTTGAACACAGACTTTTCAAAAACTTTGCAGTTTCAGACATCATTAAGCTGAAATTGTCAGAAAAAGGGTTTTTTTGTTCCCTGTTGACCAACAGCCATGATGTGATACAACTCTGCTTTTATATGCCTTGTACAACTACAACATAGCAAAAGTTTAACATCGCTGTTCCCATGTGTTGTTGCTGGAAGGATAAAAAAGTCTGCCATAGAAACAACACAGAACATGGTCAGACAAGGCCTATGAATATACTGCATGATTACTCTGCAAAGTTCTGTGTTAATTTGAGGGGGAACCGTAGGTACCGATATAGTTAAGAAACCTAACAGTCAAGAACACTAACCCCCAAGTCATTCTGTGTTTAATCCTATGTTGCATATCTGATAAGACATGTTACTTACTCCTAAACGTTGAAAGATTTTTTGTTTGCAGTCGAGTGTTCGTGTGCATAAAATCTTCCTCCAGCAAAGTCTTATTTAGGTATTTTTAAATCATTTTGTTGACCTGAGTCTAATCAGCTGTGCTGTCAGGTAGCAGTGTTTTAAATAAGGATGCACTGAAATTGATTCAGCAAGGTCAGTTGCTGAAAGGGCAACAAGTTACTGAGGAATTGAGGATAGTAGCTTCTTAAAACCATGACAAGTCCCTTGGATGTCATCTTCTGGAGGACATCTGGATTCCATCCATATAAACAGTAGTCTGATGAAAAGCCCTTTTCCAGGAATAGCCTGTCCTTACTTTGAGGGCTAGTAAAGCCCACAGAGAATTGTGATAAGCAGTTGCACTCTACGTAGTCCCATGAGAAGCTGTAAAAATGGTAGGTCAGATCTAATTCTTCACTCCAAAACATAATAGATTACCTCTTACAGTTTGGTTGGTTGGTTGGTTTGGTTTGGTTTCAAAATTAGTGATATGCAGAACTACATCCTTTGTCTTTCATTAGGGAAAACATAAAGCTAAAATTTTGTATGATAATACTGTAGGAACATACAGGATAGCCTTACATATAGGGAATATCAGCTATTCTGTTCATTATTTGTAGCATGTGATATTCTCAGCATGCGGACATAAAACATGGTAAGCATGCAAGGGGAATGGCAGCATTTAAAAATGATCCTTGTATGTGATATACTCGTATGTATGTTCACAGGGCAAGTAACCAGTGCTACTTGATGAAATGAAACAAATTTAGACTACTTATAAGGAAAACGTCATTTAATTGCAGCAATTTATTAGACTATGGAATTGCTTCCCAAGGGAAAAACAGGAAGCTTATTATCTGAGTCATTTAAAAAGAACTTCCATAAAGTTCTGGAAAATATAGTGTAGAAACAATAACATTTTGGCAGAAGACAGAGCATTTTGCTTAACCCGTGCCTCTCTAATATCTGTGCTTTTACAATTTTGAGTCAGACTCTAAAACTGAAGGTTAATATCCTCAGTCACAAAGACCTGTAAATTTGATCACAGTCTGATTCCAGTTTAGAACTGGAATTAGAAATTAGGAAGCCCATCAGTAAAGGAGATTGCATCTTTTATGGGATAGCCCAAAGCCAAGGTTATGTCTGAATTTGAAAATAATGGATCAGGTTCCTCTCTGGTACAGGTATATTTTGCAAACTTTTAAGAACTGAATTGAGTCAAAAGTGGGTTAGGGGTGAAGTTGGAGTTTTATGAATTTAGGTGAAAATCTGACAAGCTGGAATAAAACCTGATTTGACCTGAGTGCTGGATAAATTCCACTCTTACCCTTTGATTTTGCTAAAAGTCAGTCCAAGGGATAAAAATATAGATGGACCAAAACTAGAACATAAACAAAAAGCCTCGAAAAGAAAACCTATTGCATTTGTTCAGATGCACCCAATACTTGCATATAAGCAGTCCTATGATTACTTCTTCCCAGTAATTACAGACACAGTGGTAAGAAAAACATTCAGAGAACTGAGACACAGCACGGAACAAGTAGAGTTCATAAAAAGCCCTGGCACTTTGGTTACTTTTACTTGTTACAGCATAATCAATCATCTGCCATTTTTTTTTCTTTTTTTTTTTCCTGGTGATATCAATGGCTAAAAGAGCTAAACTTGCACAAAGTAAGAGTCAGTGGTTAAAACTGAGAATTTCAAAGTGTCAGAAAGGATTCTTTCCATCAGATTTCCAAACAAAATTTTAGAAAATAAGAATTATCCAATGCTTTTATATTGTTGCAGGATTACAAATCATTCTGGAAACTTCATCAGTAAGCTAAAAATATGACTTCTTCCAAAGGGTTGCAGTCTAATTTATGCTATTAACTGAAGGAAAGTCAACAGAAAAATAAGGATAGGGATGGGACAAAAGAAGTTTATGAGAAAAATTTGTCTCATTTCTCATGGTAGATTTAGTACACAGTATGCTTTCTTTTTAACTACAAGCATTACATAACCATTATTATATAGGTGGAGGTTTTTTTCATTCCTGCTTAGCTAAAACAATAGAAAAGCCCAGATAAAATCTGTGGAGATGTTTTGTTTTATGTTTAAAAATGCAGAAGATATTTTCTCCTTAAATTTACAAACAACCCTTATGCTGTAGTTTAATTTTTTTCAGCTTTTTCTCAAAGGTTGGCTGTTTTAGAAACAAAATCTTTTGAAAATTATTAACTATTCTGCACAGTTCCTTTGAACTTCTAATGCTGAACCTCTGGACTGTCTAGCGTTAAGTACTGGTGATAATATCTTCAATAGAGGATAAGTGCATTTAAAGTTGCAAAAGACTTACCTTGGGTTTCCATCTCTTTTTTTCATCAAGGTATATAAAATTAAAATAAGCTAATTTGGTGACTACACTTTGCAATAAAGATGGGACATTTTGCTATGAACAAGAAAATCACTTTAGTGCAATGCAGTCAACATATGAAAGGAGTAGAAAGTGTGTAGGAAAAACAGAAGAAAAGTCTTGCAATAAGAATTCTATTGTGGTCCTCATTTTTAATTTACACCTGGAAATAATAAGCACCATTTCAAAATAGAGGTGTTAGCATGCATTTCATGTTTTTGACAGTTCCTCGCTAACAGACTAAAATTTCTGGAAACCTCAAGTTAAAGACTGCTTCCTTTCTTATCCGTTCTATTTCTGCCAGTCCCATTTCACTCACATGGGATTAACATCTATTAAAAATAAAGATGAGTGCTAACAAAATGCAAACAGTAATTTGATCTCTGAACAGATAGCAGGAACATACACAACTACGGAGAGCATGCTTGAAAAACTAAACAGAACTCTATTGGAATAAGATTGAAAACAAATGCTTCCAGCAACTTTTCCTGGGCAATGCTGTCTTTTCTCAACAGATTTCTTTAATTTCCCTTTTGCTGTTGGGCTTCTTTTTACTGTCCAACAACTTATCTAATAATGCAAAAACAAATACCAGCCCTTAAAAAATATGACCACATGATTTCAAATGGCTCTATATGAACTCACAAAGCCAAACTCAGTCTTTCTCATGCATGAAAATAAAACATTGCTTTCCTATGATCACTTAATCTGGGAAAACATGGTTGTCAGCTCTGCCTCCTTCAGTACATGCAGACTAGGGTCTGGGTTACTCCAGCTAGTCTTGCAGTAGCAGTTGCTGAACAAGAAATATGCTTGACTTTCAATCTGTGAGGCTAGATTCAAAGAAAAAATAAAATCATCCCTCCTGATATGGAAGACTATAATTAAAGACTGAGAGTAGTACGTAACCTTTTTCTATTTAAATATTAACAATTATCTCTTGATGTGTGTGGCTAGCACTGGTAATGCACAATTCTCCTTTGATTTTGGGATGAGAAATGGGATTACAGGAGACCAAGAAAATGTGCATTAAACAGCATGGAATTTCACCAGGCAGTAAAATTGGACTTTCAACAGCATGAGAATAATTTTTGTTTCATGTGGTTTGTCATCTCCCTTTCAGATCTCAGCAGGAAGATTTCAAGAAAAGCCTTTAATGTTAATTGTGTTCTTTCAATCTCAATCAGAATCAGATCTAAAGGGAACCTAAGTACAGGAAAGATAAAAGGTAGCCTAAAATTTCTGAACCCTGGAGGAAAAAAAATCTGTTTGGAATATATGAAGGTAAGTGCTGTTGGGGAAATTTCCAGAGCTGATTTATCAAAACTTAAAGCTCATACATGCTCAGTTGTGGTCTCTACTGAACATATTCTGATAGCATATTTATGACAATTGGCATTATAGTTATTCATAATTATGATAACGTCTATTTTTAGAGCAGCAATCCTTACAGTACTTCATAGATTTACATAGGAAAAAGATCCTCCATCACGAGCAATTTACAATTCCAATGGCAATTATTGACAATAATAAATTACAATTTATTTTGCTTCAGCTGGACTGGCCATTTTATGAATAAAGTGTTTTTCTTTAATCATGAGGTATAAGCTCCTGGCTAACTCTAAACCTCACTTAAAGTTAGTAATGTCTTTAAATATTCTGTTGAATACTAACACTTAAATACTTTACTAAAGTAGGCCTTAGATTCAGCTGTTATTTGTGTTGACTTTTGTAAAAAAAATTAAACAGAGTTTGAATTTGGAGAATGTGATGGCTTAGGGACTGGATTTTGAAATGGAAATTAAAGTACTTAGCTTTGTGGAGATCTCTGAAATGTAGATTTTAAAGCAAGCTGTTTGCATTTTAAAATATGTTTTATTTAGATATTTAAAATAAATCTCCAAGACCTTAGTCTACATACAGAAATAATATTTAAATACATACATATTTGTATGCATGACATATTTGAAAGGAGAGCAGGCATTAGGAATAGTGCGCACTTACTGCCAAAAGCTGTCTGTTAGAGCAATTATTTGGTCCACCAGAAATGCTGTACTGCAAACAGAGCTACTTTGTGCTTGCGGAAAAGGAAGTGGCTGTGCTGGAAAAAGTGGCAACTACTGAACAGCCTCTTCTCTGTATACTTTTGCCTAAACAAGGAAGATACTCAACAATATGTATAACAAAGAGGCTTCGGAGAAAAGGCTAATCTGAACCTGGCACAAAAAGGGACAGACGAAAGACAATTTCTGACGTTATTTCTAGGTGACCACTTAGAATGGCAGATAGAATAATTACTTTGCAATTTTGAGTTTCCTACTTAAATTATGGTCAGTTAAATGTATGAAAATAGTCAGCTCCACATAGTAATAGTGTAGTAGGTATTGGTTGACAATATATGGAGAACAACAATTATTTATGCATTGTAGCCAGAAGTTCTTACATACAGGCCCAGTTCCTGCTCTGCACTATTACAAAATGAAAAGAAGAATTTACACTCAAGCAGGAAGATCAGAGATGATGATTGCATACAGATGGAGCAGAAAACTAAGTACTCCATAAGTATGGTAGTCAGCATTGCAGAGCTATCTTTGGAATCTCCTTTAGGATATCAAGTGTCATTGTAATTAGTCTGTGAAACATAGGATGGAAACAAATTGTTATTCCAAGTGCAGTCTCTAACGTCTGAAGACATTACCTTGCTACTTGAACAGATCATGCTCACAGACATTCTTGAATGTGTTGTTGGTTGAATGAAACTAAAACAGTTTCTGAACTACAGAGGGACCTTCATTTGCTGAAAGTAGACTAAGAGGCCCTTAGGGGCCTATAGGGATGCTGGGGACTTTATTAGGGACTGTAGTGACGGGACAAGGGGTAACGGGTTAAAACTTAAACAGGGGAAGTTTAGATTGGATATAAGGAAGAAACTTTTTACTGTTAGGGTGGTGAAGCACTGGAATGTGTTGCCCAGGGAAGCTGCGAATGCTCCATCCCTGGCAGTGTTCAAGGTCAGGTAAGACAGAGCCTTGGGTGACATGGTTTAGTGTGAGGTGTCCCTGCCCATGGCAGGGGGGTTGGAACTTGATTGTTTTAAGGTCCTTTCCAACCCTAACTGTTCTATGATTCTATGACACTAAATGTTTAAAACCCTTCCCACAGTGGTCTGTGCATCCTTCTAGCAGTTAACTGGCACTAGGGAATCACTTTTTAAACCTTACCTTTTCAGGCATATTTATCATGCCAGTGTTGTAAACACTGTAAGATTTGGAAAGAAGTGAAAAAAGCCCCATGATGTAGTTGCTGTGTTATAATACTGAGTTTCTAAAATACAGCAGTATGTTTTTTCTGTGGTGCAACTCACTGCCAGGTTTCCATGATACCCTAGGGTAAAATGGCAATCATTTATAAGCTTGAGTTCTCAATACTGTAACTAATAAGTAGCTGCAGAACACAGAAGGAGGGTAGATCCACAGAATTCACCTGTGGAGGAAAATGGGGAAGCTTCTGTGCCCTCCGGCTTACAGACCAGAACTACTAAACTGGCTCTTTGTTTGGTCTTGACACAGTGCCTACTAGCATAGCAGTATAGCCTTAAGGAATGTTTTTGCTATCACATTCATAAAAGCATCCAACCAGAAATATAATTAATGCCTGCAATTTACACATAATTCACACATTTATATATACATGAGAGTATATCCTATTTTTGTGACCAATTCACAGGCATGAATGCAAACATGTGTGCAAGCATATGTGCTGATTTGATTTTCTGTTTATGAAAAGGGCACTGTGGGAGAATTTTATTAACAGGTACTAAAATGGGAGACTCTCAGATGCTTCATACAAGTGTTTCACTTCATTTGTACTCAATGGGACATTCAGAATATACAAATCTAACATAGCTCTTCACCACATATATTGTTGATATGTTGAGCTTTTAGGACAATGTTTCTTACTTGAAATTTTCATTCAGACTACTGATTTGGTTTTGTTTAGTAACACAAAACTGTGTGATACTTATCAAGAGCTCTTAACATTAGGATCTTCTTTCTTTTCATGTCCATTAAACACTTTGTTCCTCTCAATTTCCCTAGCCAAAAAACTGACACACTCCTGTGTAACCTGCTGTAGCTGATCCTGCCTGGCAATGGAGTAGGACTAGATGATTTTCAGAGGTCCCTTCCAACCCTAAAAATTCTGTGATTCTGTGAATTTGCACGTTTGTCCTTGTTACTTCTTCTACTCATTAGTTTTATAATGAGAAGTAAAATTTTGAGTTGGCATAAAAAACTAATTGAGAGCTACATGAGCAGTTTGGGTATAACCAAGCTACGCAGAAAACAGACATTTTCATCTTTGCAACTGGTGAACTGCTTTGAACAGTATAGAGAGAAAATCCTAAGAAGACAAGAGAGAGCTACTGATAAAATCATAATTTAGCAGTCAGGCAATGCAACAAAGAAAAGAGTATCACCCTTTGCAATATAGCTTAATGGAAAAACAGATCTGACCATACCAGTTGATGAGCAACTCTTCTTTGTTTCCAGTTTTCCATTGCTGTACAAGGTATATAACTTGTTTGTTTATAATTTTCAGTTACAAAATATGAGATTCCCTCTATGTTTATGTTCCTGTAAAAGAATAATTACAGTGTTCTGTCCTAAGAATATTTTACTTTTCTTAACACCAAGCGAAACGTGAGAAAGGGGTTTTAATCCAGATGCATTGCCCACAGTCAGGAAACAAGTCAGGAAACATTCTTCCATTTTTGCTGGTATGAGTGAAGTCAAAAGTAATCTTATTTCTCTGGTAAATTGGTCTAACTCTTTTCATGACAACTGAAGAGCTGACTCAGGATAAGACATCCTTGTATTTCAAATAGATTGGATAAATAGCAGGAAACTTATGATAAGTCTGAAAGTGTGAGATGTACAACCAGAGCGGGTCATTTACAAAGACAGAGAGGAGACATCCAGAAAAACATGGGTGTCAAAGGAAGAAATGCTGGCAAATAAAGTAAGAACCAAACCAGTGTCTTTCATAACTGAAAAACTGGGTAAGCTTTTGAGTTCTTCTAGTCTGACACTGGAGCAACAAATCCCCTTGCAGACATGGCCCAGTCAAACAGAGGGATACAAAACTGACGGTCTGTCCCTTGTGGCTTCAAAGGAATCCAAGGAATGTTCAGTAACAGCGCAGTGTTTAATCCTTGTTTGCCTTATAATTTCCAGTCCTGGTCATTGCATTTAGCCTACCTAAATTAGTTAGATGTTTTCAATTGGTGAAAATTATCCTTATGTTCATTTAATTAAAGAATTTCTCTGTTGTGGAAACTTTATTTGTGAGAAGTTTTGCATCAAAAATGGCAGTATTTCAGGTGAAAGTGAGCCGCTTCACTTCAAAATACCTTTGAATCTTTGTGGATTACAGCTCCACATAGACATAGTAATAATAGACCAGTTTAAAACTAATGCTAACTCCCTTTTGAGAGCTCAAAACAGGCACAGAGTCATCTGCTTTTTTATTTTCTGGCAATTTCTAAGGAATCCATTAAATATTTGATTTCAATATTTTATTTTTTTTTTTCATTAAGTTCATTGCCGTTGCTGCCTCTGGATCATATACCTCAGAATTTTGCCATGGTTTTACTTCCTTCCTTTGGTCATTCGTTTTCAGAGTCACATTTCCAGCTAATTCTATGGTTGCCACACCTCAGGTATTATTAAAATTCTCAGTGCGACTTTGACAGAATGGTATTTTTAATGACACAAAATGATGAGGGAAAATTATGCGCTGATGAAGTCTATTAGTAGCACAGACAAAAGCCTTATTTGAATCTAAAGGTGGGCAGGATGAGCAGTGGGCTTGGAAGGAATCCAGGACTAGCCAAAGCGATTGCCTCTTACCCTGCTACACTAACACCAGGTATTTGAAAGTGGGCATTGAAACACCCAATTGAACAATTGAACCTCATTGTATGGCATCATGCTGAGACCTCCATTGATTACTATCAGGGTAAAGGCTTTAGATTACATAGACCTTTACTACATAGACCTCCACCACTCAAATTAATAAGGAAATACTGATTAAAGTAGTAGGCTATCATTGTATTTGTGCAGTAGCATTGCAGACATGAATTTTTCAGCTGTATATTGAGAGCCAAAATGTATTTAGGTTCAGTGATTTTTGATTCATTTCCATGTTTTGAAAAAAAATAACGAGCTGAACCAAAACTTTCTTCCTCCTATGTCCTAGCCTGTCCACCAGGTTGCATCCCAGACTCATCTCTGCCTTCAGATTATTACCCTGAGCACTGCCATGAGGAGCCCTGGCACTCTCAGCTCCTGGGCCCAGGGAACTACTGGACCCTACTGTGACCCAGCAGCATTGATACTCCCCGTAGGAGCTGGGAACCCCTCTTAAAAGGCTAAGATTTGCTCAGCTCAGGGCTACTGCATGTTCAGTGTAGGCAGAGACTTTAAGAAACATTTGCCAATCAGCAGATATGTACTACGGTTTCTTGTACAAATCATACCTTCTGAAATGTCTGTTGTTTTTCAAGGTATGGTGGAATTTGCATGGGTATAGGAATGGGACATCCTGCCCCAAACCGTAAGACCCCTCCATTATCTTAAAGAGTGAAGGAATTTAGTACCCTGGATATAAAAAGCTTTTTTCTTTTCTCTCCTCACTTGCCCTCAGAAATTGCTGAACTCTTTTGACTGAAAATTCCCCAAATAGCTCAAATAGCAGATAACTGCCTGGAAGGTTTTTAGCTAAAATTAGAAAAAGTTCTGAACTGGAAGTTAGAATTTGGCAAAGTTATAACAAGTTATAACTAACCAGAAAGGGTCAAATCAACTTGAAGAATATAGGTGGTGCTCCCTGCCACACCTATAATTCATGGCAGCCTATTTTTCTACAGCTAAATTCATCCATTGACAAATTTATGAGCTGCTGAGTGTTGTGTTGTGTCTGGGCTTCAGAGTACTTTGAATTAATACAGGAAAGCCTCTTCTACACTGAGCATGAGACATGTTTGAAATGCTGGCAATAACACATTTTGCAAAAGCTGCTTAAAACAATATAGCCCCATAAACACTGGCTGACCATATTCAGGCTCACCTCACTTGCTTTTATAGACAACATCTCAAATAGCTTTCTAGTATAATGTTATAGACAATTAATGATGTTCACGAGTAAGGAAAGTTAGATTATATACTTTTTCTCTGCAGGAAAAAATTACAGGGGGTTGAGGCCTGAAACTTCAGATTTTCTGAGAATTACTTATGCTCCTGTTATTCACTGCAGCCACAGAACCAGCAGGATGGAAACTAATGCTTCCAGCCTCACACATTTTCCTCTCTTATCCCTGGGAGGCATGACTCCATACTTCCCTTTCTTCCTCAACCCATGAATCCTTCACTCCTGAAAGGCCTCTTGTACAGCTCCCTGTTCTGTAAATTGCTATAGCTTGAATTTTGGTAGACTAATCATCCATATCTTACATGAAGAATGGAGAAATTTCCTGGTCTTTGGCCAATTAGTTCAAATGAATAGTGCCCACACTTTCTGAGGGGATGTACACATGACCAGGTTGGTCACAGTTATGTTTCGTGACACAGTTATGTTTCATAACCTGTTTAAAACTGACACAGACTCACCAAGTTCTACCCCAACCTGCTTAAACTGCTTCAAAATTTGAATATAGCCTCTTTTTCTATAGGATTAGGTATCTTATGTGTTGCAACCTGGTACAGGACTACAAATGCAAAGAGATACTCTGTTGTGCGATGAACTGATTTAACCAAAAAAAATGTCCACATGCTGGTGTTTTTAGGCATAGGTGGTAGAAGGTGGGAAATCTTGCCAGAAAAGCACTGCACCCAAATTGGGCATTTTCCCTTGTGACTAAATTCATGCTGTTTTCAAAGGTATTCTTACTCGGTTAATAGTGTTCAGAATCTGGCGCACCATAGGTAAACGCCTGAGAGCTGTAAATGTCCAAAGGGAAAAGGTAAGAGACTGCTGAAATTAACGGCTAATGAAAGAAGTGTGGAAGGGCGTTATGGCCTTCCACAAACACTGAGCAACCGAAGAGGCAATGGAAGGGATTAGTTTGTGCAGCAGAGCAGTTTTGCCTGAGGTATGCCAGAGGTCTGAACTGCAGTGGAGGACAAAGAACAACATTCAGAACTCACTGGCTTACTGAGAGTATCCTTCAGACTTTGCTGCCTTTCACATTCCTTTGTGGACTGAAGAGTACATCTGGCGACTTACACATTTAGTGCCATTCTCAGTACAACCCCAAGTCAAAGGGTATCATTATTGATACCATTATCCAAGATTAAAGTCCTTTAGGAAATATTGTAATGCTTCTTTTTTATAAAGAATGCTGTTGATTATTGTGATAAAAACATACTTCTTTTGGGCAGTAATTTGAGTACAAGAATGTAATTAATTTAATGTAAACCCTCAAAATCTTGACTTTGCTGGTCTCAGTTTTCTCTCATCAAATGTGGTGAACTGTATTTTGATTGAGCCTTGGCTAGAAGTATGTTATGTAAGAATAATGTACCAGGGACTGAAACAAGATCTTCAGAAAAGTTACTTGAATGGCATAGCTGACATAAAGGAGCAGAGAACTGGGTCTAGTGATTAGTGAAAATGTAAGTGCTTTTTCTGATGAACTGCATTTAGTTGAGAATCACTGCTTTAGACTATTCCCCTTTTCTATTAATAGACATAAATTTACTACTATGTTTTGACAAATACCAAGAAAGCAAATCAAAATATGGAACAGAGGTTTGACTTTTTAGTTGTTGTTCAGGCTGTGTTTGTAAAGGCACAAATGGGCTGTTAAACACTAGAGAGGGAAAAAAAAAAAAAAAGATAATGTGCTTTTGTTACAGGAAACAGAATAAAGCAGGTGCAGCTTTTAACTGTCCATAAAAGGCCAAAATTAACTCTGCCTTCAAAGGAAAGCATTCATAATGAAATGAGTGAGATGCAGAAGAATTTCTATTTGTGTCTTTGGAATGTATAACTGGAAATATTATGAGCAATTCCTTGACAGTTCATATTCTACTTAGAAAATATGCTAATAATTTGTACAGTCTTTTTAACCTGGCTCTTTATAAAATCTTCCTGGATGCTTTGAACAGAAATATATTCAGGACAAAATATTTGTTCTGTTGTATTGCTCATGCAGACTAGTTTACTATCACCATTTTATTAATGAGTTTTACATTGCTGATTTCTAGTTTTTATTTTTAGCACAAAATTTTTCAAGCATTTGCTCAGAGAAAAAAAAAAAAACAACACATAAAAAAGCACCTAAATTTTGCAAATGAATATCAGTATTTATTCCCAGCCTGGAAATGGCTTCCTTTGAAGTATTTATTTTCTAATATCCCAGAGGTGCCGCCACTCATTGATGGGTGCAGCTGTCTTGGAGCTGGCCGCCATTGGCTTTATTGGCATGGGGGAATCTTCTAGTAGCTTTTCACAGGTGCCACCCCTGTAACACCCCTCTTTCCCCCCACCAAAACCTTGCCACACAAACCAAATATAGGGAATTAAAATAACCATGAAACGCACACATCTCTCTCCTGCTCACGATAGCCCACATGAAAAGGAAGCAAATACTCCTTTCCATGAACTCCTCATGGAAAGGCCCACTGAAAGCCTTCTAGAAAGAAGCACAAGGTTAGTATGACTGTAACAGTATCTCCACACATCATTCTTTTTTTTTGACACTGTCTGGCTCAAGTGTATGATGATTTTGGGGAACCACTATTTATGAATCTCAGTTCAAATTATGGTTGTCTTACCATCATACCGTTGTACTGCTAGCTTCTTCAGTGAAAGTGCAGTCAGTTGATAATTTTGGCTGTTGCACATCTCTGCTGGACAAAGGAGGAGGCCATGGGTAAAATCTTAATGGACAACTGCTTTGACAGAAGTATATTGGGACAGTGCAATGGCTAAAGGTGTGAGGAACAGGCCTATGATTTCTCTGTAGGAGGAAAATCTCAAACAGCAGGAGAACCGTATGTTGATCCTTGCCTTAAAAAACGTAGGAGGATATTTGGTTGCATATGTTTCTTGGAATATAAGGTAGCCTGGGCACAGGAAGAGCTTAATTATAATGCTAGGAGGAAGGAAACAGTCTATCTCTAGATTCAAGGAAGGTAAATGAAAGCAAGCAAACTGTGAATGGAAGACTAATAATTGAAAACACAAAGGGCAGAGGAATCCTAGGCATCTTAGCTCTGATTAGAAACTAAATATATCTCTGGACTATTGGGAATATTGATGCAGAGAAAAGAACACCTCCCGTATGAAGACAGGCTGAGAAAGTTGGGGATCTTCGGCCTGGAGAAGGCTGTGTGGAGACCTCATAGCAGCCTTCTAATATCTGAAGGGACCCTACAGGGATGCCGGATATGGACTCTCCACCAAGTACTGTAGTGATAGGACAAGGGGGGATGGGTTTAAACTTAAACAAGGGAAGTTCAGGTTAGATATAAGGAAGAAGATCCTTACTGTGAGGGTGGTGAGGCACTTGAACAGGTTGCCTGAAGAAGTGCTAAATCGTAATGTTCAAGGCCAGGTTGGACAGAGACTTCAGCAACATGGTCTAGTGTGAGGCATCCCTGCCCATGGCAGGGGGGTTGAAACTAAATGATCACAAGGTCCTTTCCAACCCTAACTATTCTATGATTCGATGATTTTATATATAGATATGTTTTAGTTAAGCTGATTTTATATATAGATCTGTTTCAGTTAAGCTTTTCTCTCTTTTCATATTTCCTGTGAAGTCTTCCTCTGTCTGTCTACATCACTGCATGTCTTGAAGAGTTCAAATCACAAGGTGAAGTGTTGTGCATCCGGATTTCTAAAAGAAAGTGCATTTCAACTTTGTTGGAGCTTTTGTTTTGTTGGAACTTTGGCCCTCACAAATAAGGATTCTATATTTCAGTTTTGAATTACCCAGAAGCCCTCTAGCTGAATGAGCAGTAGATGAATTTTTAGGGCTGTAAGTCTGAAGTCATGGATGCTGTTTCCTATTGAAAAGCAAGGAAGTTTCTGGGAAACTACATGTGTCTGGTAAACCTTCTCTGAAGGGCTTGAAAACTGGAACTGCTCTCCAGCTGTGTGTTCAGAGGTCCCTGCCAGAGTCCTGTATCTGGATGTTTTTCAAACTCTGCAAGCTTTAAGTATACTCTAACTCAGTAGATTCTAAACTCAGGAGATTAAGTAATGTCTTTCTATCATGAACTTTTACCACGGATGTCTGTAACTGACCTGGTTAATCAAGTGACATATTTGCACTTGAACACAATAACCACTTGCTGTTTGTTACCGATATTGCCTGATTCCACTTTCTTATAGGTTGCCTTTTTGTTAGAGGCAACTATTCTGATTTTATGTCTAACTACATCATGCTTGGTGGGCTTTATTCATGTAGTAGATAAAGCTCTCTTGACCTTACTTTCACTTTTCATCTGAAGTTTGTCTCTAAGTGAATGCATTGAACAGAAGAGTGTTACTACTTAGAAGGGCTTGTTGGAAAAAAGCAGGATAGTTCAAACTTGTGTTGGAATGGGTCAATCTTATTTTTAAATGGAACATTCTTAGGCTTACTTTCACCTATCATGTTATTAAACATTCAATGGAAGTGCCAGGTGATTTACAGGATGAACTTTGTGAAATAAGGGCTGTACAGTCACATATCAGCCATAACATTTCTCTCAGGTCCAAATTTATTTACATGCTTTATTTTAGGATTCAGTTGCCAACATCTCAGATGTGTTTGATTTGTGTTGATCCCATCAGGGAATGGACAGAGTGCCTTAACAATGTGTCATCCCGGCCTAGAGTTGTATTTTTCTATTAAGCTGTTGTGGCTGGGCTGGTAGAAGTCTGTACAGTGGATGTTACTCCCTTGCTAGGTTGCCCATTAGTTGGCTTTATTACAAAGTCAGTATATAATTATGAAAACATTTATAGATAGACTGGGAAAGTTACTTACAATAGGAGAGGTTTTATAGCAATTTTCTACCAATTATTCATAATTATTATATTTTTTCATGAATAACCTATTAAGCTTAATTCTGAAATCCTCTTATGTGTTAAGCCAGGTTATATTTGGTGGAATTACTTCTGATTTGCACTAAGAAAGATCAGGATCAGACTCAGAATCACATCACACTCTTTTTTTCCCACTCAGACACTGAAAAACTGCCCCTTAGTAAGGAAGTTAGGAGCAAGTCTTTACTGTTTGCATTTCAGAAATGTAAAAGGGGTTGATATGATATAGATAGTTTCAAACTTCACAGGATAATGATGGTACCACCTCTTTTGCACAAGTGCCAGTAAACCCAACCTTTTCCTGAATTGTATAGTTTGTTCAGCTGTGCTCCTTGGTAAGAATGTTTCAAGTGGCTTATTGAAATAATTTACAAGACTTCTTGCACTGTATTTTTGTGTTTTTTCTAATTAAACTCACAAAGTAGCTCAATGAAGTTTAAAATAATTGTTCAGTTGCCTGTATGAATTGAACAACTTGGCCAAATGCACTGCTGAGTGACAATGAACCAAGGAAACCTGAGGCTGCCTGCTGATAAAGCATGCACAAATATAACTGACAGGAGAATTTGGCTCATGTTCACTGACAGTACTGCATGAATTAATAAAGCAAAATAAAAATGAAAGATAGTCTTACCCCAAAATACCTTTCTTCCCCCAAAAATTGTGTAAACCTTTCCCCTTGAACGAATCAGAGAAACCTGATCAGAATTCAGGTTTTCTAGATCCAGCCTAGATCTGATTCAGTGAGCTGAGCCAGGTAGTATCTAGGATGCATATGCCACAGGTTACAGTGCCTGGGAGATCAACTTTAGAGTTCTATACATCTAAGAAAATTTTTTCATGCACTAGAATATAAAAGGGTCCCCAGACAGAGTTGGGCAGAAAACCAGCTGTCATTACCACTTTCCATGCAGTCAGGCACAGTAAAGGGCTTTGTATAATACAGTGAATTATCTGGCAGGAGTTGCAAATATGACTCCAACTGTAATGCATCTTGGTCTGCTGAGCAGAGCCAGACTGAACTTCAGCTCTCTCGGCCTCCAGTAGCATTTCAGTAAATGGTATTTTTCAATAGCTACGGAGACTTTGCCAACTGTTCTGATGCAGATTGACTCATATCCCGTGTAAAAGGCACATTGGTTGGACTCACTCTGGATTTCTATGGCATGGAACAGTTCCACTCATTGCTGGGTCTGACTGTAACTATTTGTCTGGCCCTACAGAGGAATGTGAAACTCTCTCATACAAACAACTGTTACACTTCAGGGCTTGTGTCTCTAAACTAGGAGGCTTTCTTGGGAACAGAATTAAAGGATGGAGAAAGTCTGGTTTGGACTAGAAGAAAGAAATTTTTTTTTTTTTTTTAAATTGTAACTTCTTGGAACTTCTGAAGTTTTCCATTACAAGGATGTCTATTTGTAGATAATAGATCTAATTTTAAAAATGGAAGCCTATGGCTTGATTGATTTTGGTTAAATAATAATGAATGGTAAAGCATGAAATGTTGTAAAGTTTTCTTAATCATATCTGTCACATCCAAAACATAGGGTAGGGTAGAAGTGTAAGCAGTGTCTGGTTTTGAGCAAAGGCGGTACCTGTCTATATGTTAGCCAGCACATACCAGTAAGATTGATTACAGTATTTGGGTGCTGTTTCAGTAAAACTGGTAAACAAAAAGCCTGTGTTCATAATGAATGGATGCTTTACCAAGATTCTGTGTTTCAGCTGTAATCAGCTAAAAAAACTATTCAGGTATCTAAACAAGTAAATCCACTCTTTTATTCATGCGTTACACTACACTTATCACCTAGCTAGGTATGGTAAAAGTTGTGTTGTTTGTTGTTTTGTTCCTTTGTTGTTCTTTTGTTTGGGTTTTTTGTTGTTTTTTTTTTCTTTCCCTTCTCTTCATATATAATTATTGTTCTATCTTAGGATCAGCTGGACAAAATGTGTTCTTCATTTTGCAAGTGCTGGGAAATCCCAGGCATTCCTCAGACTTGGTTGGAAGTGACCAAAAATCAGTTGGTATTGCCAGGAAATGAATGGTGTTTTAAATCGGATCCCTAATAATCTAAAGAATTATTAATTTATATTTTTGCAAATATATAATATGGCAGTGTTTCTTTTGTCTCAGAAAGGTATTTGTAGACCAGTTAGTATTAAGCAGAATTATTTTTTTCTGTAGTAATTTTGAAAAGCTATGCCATACCAGCACTGTTTTAGACATATCTGAAATCTAAATATTGCAGAATATTTTCATCACAAGCTTAAACAGAACATGTAGGAAATGTAACTTCCCCAAATGAATTCAGTTTAGCATTTTTTTCAAAATTTGTATTTGTGCAGTCAGATTTTGAAATGTCTTGCATGGTACAAAATATAGGTCACTCTTCATTCTACATCCTGCTCTTGAAAGTAATTTGCCACCAGCAGTTCATATAAATGTAGGAACTTCAGAATGTTTCAGAAAAGTAAAGTTTCTGCCAATTTGTCTGCAGAAGTGCTGTAGCCTGTCACAAGAAGAGAGCTGCACTTTTTCCTTTTGAAGATTTTGCTTTTTTTGCTGCTTTCCACAACTGAATGTTATGTAGTCACTTAAGTCTTAAAGGTATGGCTAGGGCTTTGTTTTTGTACACACATATTTATAGAACAAATGGGGCAACATACCACATCAGAAAAACAAATGATATGCCTTTCACATTGTTGACACAAATGCCACAATATGGTGTAACACCTAGTCTTGAAAACAAATTTCTTGATGACAGAATAACTTGATGTAGGATCTAGCACAAAAGCTTCATGATCTTTGGGCTTTTTGTGGTATGTGACAATTATAGAATAAGTTGCCAAGGAAGCTCCACTGTGGAATAAGTTTCCAAATTATCTGTTGTGTTTCTGACCTTCAAGCTTAATTCTGCACATGCTTCAGATAAAGACAGTCCCATTTAGGGCAGTGAAAATACTTGGAGTTCAGCACTTTACATCTGCATAGTGTCACACAAACCTATTAAGCTTTAATCTATAACACATGTAGATGATTTGAACTAATAGGCTGCACTGTAATCTTATCTGAATAATCCATGTAGCTCTGGAAAAAGTAAGCGAGGCCTATTTAGTAGTCAATACTGTTGGATACAACTCTCTCTACCGCACCTGGGAAATGTTCAGAAAGAGTTATTCGTATTGCCAAGGGCTGAGTATTCCTTTAGTGATAAAATGAGAATGAGTTCCTGGTTTTCAGTTCTTTGTTAAGTTTTTTAGGCCATACTGTCTCTAAATGATTGATCATACAAGGAAAATATTGTGAAGCCATGTAAGTAACATCAGAAAGATACTTGTTCTCAGTTTCTCAGGAAGGACAAGAGAACATGCAATGTGCAGGCATCCCACACATGCGCTTAACTGCTGTCGTGATAGGTATAATATTAAACCCATGTAATTAAAACACATTACTAAAATAAACAAAAATCACTTATCTAATCCTAAATCAGCAGCACAATTCTGGAAGTTCCTTCTGTATTGACAGCCATACACTGAATGAGATGCACTGTAGCTTATATACCATGTCTTGATTGCATATGTAAAGCTGCTGAAGAACTGGAGAGAGAACCTGTGGGATCTTTATCATGTTTCTTAACTGACACAAGTACAGCAGTGTAAAGTTGAACTGCCCTGTCTAATCGTTAGCTAATCCTTTCTCTTCATATGTCTATACTTAGGAGAGAAGCAGTGAGTTGTTTTGAGCTCCTTCAGGCAAAAGGTTAGGTTTCGACACTCCTTGCTGTTCAAAAATAAAAAGGAAAATAAAAGAGAGAAAAGATTTATTATGTTTTGAATCTGCTACTGGGTGTATTATTGCTGTGTTGTTTTTTTCTTTCCAATCAAAATCCAACAGATTTTTATTTTGCTGTGGCTTACCACAAAAAATAATGCTTTTTATTTTCTTTACTAAGCGAGAACACGAAAGTGATTCAATTTTAGAAACTTTTTAGTTAAAAATAGACATGTCCCAACCCTTTTTCTCTTCACGGTATGTGAAGTCTGCTCAAAGTATAATATTTTTGCCTACTGTTAGTTAGATTAAATTTCCCAGGGCAGACAGAGTTTTGAAAGCCAGGTAATGAGTATTCTCCTGCTGCTTCATAAACAATATCACACCTAGCTGGGGAAGACAGACCTTTATAAGAACCTTGTTTTCAATGGTGTGTCCTTATTTCCCCTGTTTTCCTGCTTTCAGTACTATTACTGAAAAGTTATATGAGCTTTTAGAGTGACCATGTTAAAATACAGTTTATGGTCATAGTGTATACACACAAGAATATATTGAAGCAAAACATTAACAGGAGGGAAGAAAGATTAGCATAAGAAAAAAAATCCCTCACAAAACAAAACAAAATGAAGAATTATCCTTGGAAACAGCTACCCCTAAAAAAAACATTGCCTAGGTTTATAAAGAAA
Source organism: Pezoporus occidentalis (assembly GCF_034315485.1). Lineage (NCBI taxonomy): Eukaryota > Metazoa > Chordata > Aves > Psittaciformes > Psittacidae > Pezoporus > Pezoporus occidentalis. Next base: position 4,467,017 of record NW_026913964.1, on the reverse strand, counting down.
ACAATGTAGATTTTCTGTCTCTAACCCCTCTCTTTCAAAATGCTAAATAAAACTGCAGTTTCTGATTTTTAGATCAGTTCCATGATGGTTTTACCTAGGTCAGAAAACAGCTTGAAAAGAGCAGCTTGGATTGTTTCCATTTTTTTGAGTTGGTGCCCAAAGCATTTGTCTAACCCCAAGGACATCTTATGGGGAAACAGAGCCTGTCAACCAAAGTGGACATTTCTTTGTGCACAGTGACACTGGAGATGTACACAGTGACACATCTCTCCCATGTTGACTTGCTCCTGAATAACAACATCCTGCCTAATATGGTACAAATTGCTGACACCACTATATTAACAGCTGGCATTTCCACAACAGTTCTTGAGTTTAAAAATATTTTTCTTGGGATTTTCTGAATAGTAGCTACCACATCGAGTGCTTAATGTAGTCATACTATCAAATATCACAAAGATAAAATTAAGTACTGTGATTTATTTCTGAAATAACTTCATGAATTTACTGAACATGAGTTATTAATTCCTTTGCCATAGCTAACTGATGAATAGATTGTAGAACTAGGGAACTGTTGTGAATATAGTTTTCCACTGAAAAAGTAAACAAAGTATTACCTTGACTAATCCTCATTTGAATTGCAGCATTTATTTTAGAAACAGGCAGTCATTTGCAGTAATGCTAAATCTTCTAGAACATTAGGCAATCCATTAGGTATTTATACTCATTGCTAATAACAAGTGAATCTTACTTCTAAATTAAAATTTCTAGGTCTTTTTCAAGTAACTAGGTAGGTTTTGAATCTTTATTGTACATATTTATACCCTAAATCACAATTTTACTCAAATGCAGATCATTACACTCTATGTCCAATGTCTAAGTACTTTGACAGGATATCACAGTATTGCTCTCAGTCTCTCTTTGTTTTTCTCTGGCATTTCTTTTGTTATCTTTTAACTTTCTTGTAACTCTTTTTTTTTTATATATATACTTCAGCGATCCAACTGTTTTAGGTATTCTTTGAAATTTTTGAAAAGACAAGTGTAAAACTGAACACTGCAATTTTGCAACCCTCAAACAGCCAGCATAACAACCTGTACTAAATCCAGGAGCAGAAGACATTTGTGATCATTATGTCACATTGCCTCCCTATCCCATCAGGGCTAAGGAAAGAATCTAGAACTTACCAAGCAGTAAGGCACTATGCAGTCATTCTCAGTTCTTTCTATATTTCAGGAAACTTCATAATCAAGCATAATGGCTATAACCAAAACACTCCTATAGAGGAAGGAGAAATAGGCTGAAGGAGCTGAAACCATTTATAGAAGCAGAGGATCAAGTGTGCATATCTAAATTCCAGATAGGTTAAACTGTGACCTATTTGTCTGGGTAACAGGAGTGAGGGTAGTGCCACATTAAATAATAGCTGAGCAGGTTTTTGATATCTCAGACTGGGGTCAGGCATGTCCCTTTTGGCAAGGTTAATGATTTGTGATATGCTAATTAAGTATCAGTTGTCATTTTGAGGGTACCATTAAACCTATTTAACAACATGAATCAGACTGATAATCCATTTATAGTGCTGGGATTTGATTTTTAATGATTGTACCTATCTGCTATTTTATTCCATGTAGACTATAAAATAAAATGTAGAACACCCTATGTCTGGTCTGTAACACTCTGATACCTAATGATGAACATCATAAAAGGGAACACACAGTTTCATATAGGCTTTGCTTGTTTATATCAGTTGGATGCTGATAGGACCTGGCAAAAAAACAGAAGCAATATATGGCTCATGGCACCTATTTCACCAGATTGCTAGAAATAAAAATCTTAATTCAAAGCAGTTTTGAACTGATTCAAAGGCTGACATCACTAGAGCTGCTCTATTGAAAATTAATCACTTGCTAGTATTACAACTTTACAGCATGGGAATTGGTTTGTGAAATTTGAGTGATGGCAGTCCCCTTGTGCCTTATTTTCCCAGTAGGAACAGAACTTCGGTCATTTTCTGGGAAGGGCTACATTAGGTAGCTCCATTTCTTATCATTCAAACAATCCTGGGATATGTTCTACTAAGCCTAATGTTGCATGTGGTTGGGATTCAGGCCAAAGCTTCTGTTAGTGTTTCTCTTAACCATGCCTGTTCTATTCCTCAGTGCTTTGCATCATGCTAATATGAGCATATCATCTTCATGGTTTAAGGAAACTCAAACTGGCTTATTTCTCAGTTATTACAGCTGGGCAACATCACATTGACTGCAATAGGGTCTTCTGAACCCACGGGAGAATAAGATACAAGTTCCTTCTTGACTTGCTGACAATATGCCAAAATGGCTCTTTTTTAAGATACATTCTGCAGGTTCCTGCTATCCCCAAAACTGCATTCATCTGAATGCTGTGACAGATATTGTTGTTTAGTGCAATTGCAGGAGAGCACAGCTGTTCTGCATTTGACTCGAAACTTTTTCCAGAAAGTTTTGTGCTGAGCTGAATTCCAGTCTTAATAAACAAGTTAAATAAAACCTCCTACGAGCTCCTTCATATCTTGATGCACTCTCACTTGTCTCCAAATGTTTTCCTCGTCATGCTCTTCTCAATGCAAAACAATAACAAAATTATTTTGTTTGTTAGGGCTGTTGCTGGTGCTTGGAATTGTTCAATGGTCATAGAAAGCATATTAGCTATCATGTTTAAGGTAGTGGCAACTGAAGAAAAACAACATTATTTGTGCAGTTATTGCTTATTGAGAGGTTTGATGTCTAAAAAATTGATTCCTGGGAAACATTACTGTGGCTCAGCTGTTCTGCTTGTTAGCAGTCTTATTCCACACTGAATGCGAAAGACTTCACCCTTTAGTAGAAGAGAAATAAATAACAGCCTGTTTATGCTTCAGTGTCACAGGGGGAAATAGTGTGGAGAATGTTACTATGCTTTATCTGCTCCAGGGTAACTTATTTGCATTTCAAAGCACTGAGATAACAAGTCTTTCAAAATTCTATCCAATAATCTTTTATTTTTGAACAGTGCAGAAGAATAATTACACAACAAAGGTTCTGGCTGTTGGACTTCTTTCACAAATCAAGTATCTCTGTGTCAGAGATGATAGCCTCAATAACCATTGCTCACTTGAATATTTTTTTGAAAAAGGAATACTTGTTTGCTAGACTTAATACAAATGGGGATGCCCACCCAGTAGGAAATTTCAGGATTTTGTCATTTTATCTCAGTACCTATTAAATCAAGTAACTGAAAGAAAATTTTTCCTTTTGCTTGCTACGAAGCATTCCAAAATGGGTACACAGAAATAATCACATCTTGTCCTTTGTTTGTTTGCTTGTTTGTTTGTTTTTAACTGAAATGTCATCATTCAATATTGAAGAATGAGCATGTTTTTATTTGGTTTGTTAAACTCACTAGAAATAATTATTGACATTTTCACACTGAACTGTGCTTTTCTAGAGTTATAAATTATCTCCTGGGTATACAGATTACCCCTTGAGAATGGGAGCATTCCCATTCTACCTTCTGAGGTGGGTTGTTGTTTTTTTTTCCTAGAAGGAATTTCCCATGAAGAATTAATCCACCCAGTTGAATAACTACACTGTATTATGTGAGGACTTGGTCAGAGTCATATTGCATATGTGCGAATTAGGTATCTGAGCCTGAACTCTCAGGAAGCAATGTGTCATGATATGCTAAAGTTATATCTTAGATTTCTAAGCTTTTCTTCTTATTTTTATTTTTTTGTTTGTTTAATGGTTTTTTTGTCTGTAAATTCAAAACTATTTCCAAAGTGGCTCCTTCCTTCCTTCTTTCCTTCCTTCTACTTGTTGCTTCAGCTTAGTCACAGTACTAATGTGCCACACTGCAGTAACCATTAGATTTATTACCTTCTGCCATGCACATTTGTAATATGGAAACACACACACATATTTGGAATATGGGGCACACAGACGCAGAACATTTTACAACATGCATTTGGGGCAGTTTAGAATTACTACTAAAATGTTCCAGCATGTGGAGAAAGACAGGTTGTCTAATTTTGAACAACCCTTATAATAAAGTCATACAAAACTTGGTTACATGGACTCAAGAAAATCTTAGCTAGGGTCTCCCAAGGGCTAGTCCAATGGAAATGTAATTGAATGTGATCAGCAAGAGCTTCTATATGACAGTGCATTACAGAACTAAGGTACATCATATTAAGAATTAGTTCAATGACAAAATTATGTGGCTTAAAAACTGTCAGCTGTGTAGCATGTTGAAGAAGCATTATTCGTTTACTCTAAAGCAATCCAAAGGGGAGAATTCCATGCAGAAGCAGACACCTAGAGATGCGATGAGCCAACGGTTAAAACTTTTTTAATCATTACTTCTTTGGTAACTAATATCACATTATGTTCTTCCTGTCCTTCTTTCTTTGGTTAGAAAGACTCACTGGATATTTTTTGTGCTGATGTCAAATATTCTTAGTCAGTAAATCTGACATCTCAAATATATACTGCTGAAAGAAAAAGTACAGTGATGAGTGGCTGGAGAAACTGCATAGTAAACAAGCTTTAAACACAAACAAAACATTATCCAAGTATTGAAGCCAAAGGAGAAATGAAACACAAGCTGGAGCTCAATTCAGCTGTCACTAGAGGAGGAAATGCTCTTTCAGATTACTGGTTTAACAATCAGATGGAGAATTTAGCTGGGCTTTGTTTTTCTTATTGTTAAATCAAGAGCCTAAAAATATCAGCCTGCTGTCACAAATAGAGCTGGGCAGGCTAATTTTAAGGAAAATATATTTAACAAAACCTTTGTACGGTGTAACTGACCCTTTAAGTCCAGTGATTGCTCTGCTGCCTTTGGCAGGATCTCAGAAAGGGAAGGACTAAGGAGATGATAGAAACTGAAGGTCCCAGAAATACTCTTTCATATCAGTGACTGGTAAAAGAGAAATACTGTAAAAGGCCTATTTTAGAGCTGAGTTAGGGCAACCTGAGATCAAGAACAAAAAAACTAACGCAAAAAGCAGTGCAAAGGACCTCTGATATGGAGAAATGTGTTACAAAAGGAAGGGATTAGAGAAAACTTGCTAAAAGTGCGGTAAGTAGGTGAAATCTGAGGAACCAAAAAGATGGTAGTTAATTTTTTCAATGGGTGACATGTAAAATGGAAAACTAGAATAAAAGCACAAACAGACTGCAAGAGCCTAAAACGCTCTTCTGTGGGAAGGGCTCTACAGGCCTTCAGCATGGCTTTCTGTGCTTATAACCAGTGCACTGGCAGCAAGGGTTGTGCTTCTACGGGCCCTTGGCCTCATGCTTTTCCAGGTGATCTGTGCCTGGAAGCACAGATCTGTGCCTGGAAGCCTCCTGTCAGACAGCTACCTTAGCCTGTAGCAGATAAGCTGGACAAGGGTCCTGTTCAAAGACTGCTTACTTTGGCTACTTGTGAGACGATACCTGTAGTCTGGCCAGCCAGGCAGCCTGCATGCTCAGGCCCAAGTCATGGCAGAGCACAACCTAATCTCTGAGCAGGCTACTCATAAATAGTCTTTGCAGCATGTCTGCTGCTGTGGCTGTGGGCTCCTGGCTGCTCTGAAGACTGCTCTGAAGGTCCAGGGCAGCTCCAGCTGGAGGCCCAGGAGCTCCCATTGCTGTCCTTGGCCTTCATAGAATCACAGAATGGTTAAGGTTAGAGAGGACCTTAAGATCACCTTGTTCCAGCCCCCTGCTATGCAGGCTGAGTGCAGGCTGGCCTATTTTTGTCACTTGTGTGATGTTAAACCATGAATTGAGTGGCCCAGGGATGGCCTGCTGATGCTTTGTTGTCACTTCAAAGACTGCTATTTGTAACTGTGTGTTGGAACTGTATTTAGGTGTGCACTGTGGCTGGTCCTTGGCTCTGGGAATGACAGGTTGATTGTGCTTAGATGTTGAATGTTTCTTGTGAACATATGTGAAATATACCTCTTTTCCATGAACAGCCCTCTGGACAAATCTTTTATTGTGTGCATGTTTGGGACTATCTATCATTTCATCTGTTCTTACACATAATGTAGGCCATGTCATTTCACATAGGTACTTTCACAGAGAAGGGAACGTTTTACATACTTCATAAAGATACACACATAAAGTGATTTTTTAAAAAACATTTTTATAACAACTGTGGGTAGGTGATTTTCTTGAAGCGCACACACTGACAATTTATGTCACATTTTGTAATGCCCCTTGAGAGGAGATAGGCTGTTTCTTTAAAAAAGGCCAGGCTCTCTGTAAGAGTTTGCAGCATGATTAATGAGGTCTTTAATTTCTGAGATCACGTTTCAATGCAAAAAAAAAAAAAAGCAATAACAAAAACAAAAAACCCCAAACCAAAACAACCCAGCACAAAAAAAAAACAACAAAAACCAAACCAAAACCAAACCAAAACCAAACCAAGCCAAAACAAAACAAAAGAAATCCCCAGCTCATGAAGACTGTCAGTGGGAAGTATGTGTATTTAATTTCAGTAGTGTTTGTTTGTATGTCCCTGGAAAACTGTATTTCTTTTACCCAAAAGAAAGAGGGAGGGAAAAAAACAAGGTCATCATGGAACTGAGAAGGAAAACCTGGTCCAGACAAAATATTGGTTCTGAAGAATACTAGAGTTGTTATAGTGCTACAACATTCTTATTAAATTTGAATGTGGTGATGTTTCAGACCATAGAGAGAGTGCTCTGCAAGTTGTTTGTCCCTGTATTTGAACCTCCTCTGGAATGAAGGGCGGAAGAGCTGTCTAGCCATGTGTAGTGAATGCACGTTCTTTAACCACTTCAGTGCAAAGTGAGTTACCCCTGTCAAGGAAGAGCAGCCTAAGCAGAGTAGCTACTTTCACAGAGAAGCAGATAAGGAATGTTTACCAGTCCTGCTCTGCTGAGAGGATGTTAATCTCTGTCAGCAGAACAGAACAGGCAGATGGAGAAACAGCTGGATTTGTCATACATAGTCTGATATCCAACTATATCTGACCATGCTTTTAGAGTGCTGTGCACTGTTTTCACACCTGAAAATATTTTCACATACTTCAATTCTTTGAATTTGTTTCTTTTTATAATGAGTGCCAACTATTGTATGTGAGAGGTCCACACAGATCCCTCAAAATCTGAAATCACAGTAGAGGCCCAAATCCTATTTTGTTCAGGAACTTCTGTTCCAAAGATGAAAAATGTAGTCTATAATCAGAATTATAGTCTAGCTCAATGTTCAAATAAAAATAGAGGCACTGGAAAGTCCCACAGAATAGGGAGGAAAACATTTGTAATTTAGAATTTTGAGGTTTCGATCGCATCATCAGAATTGCTGTCCTGTTCAGAATCCTTCAACATTTTCACCTTGGAAATACTTCGGGCAGTTATGCCAGTTAGGGTACTACTGGCAGGGTACTACTGCCCCATGGCTGAACATCACCAATCTGCTGTTGGCCTCTTCCCTTACTTTTTATCACAAACTTCCTACAGGCTAACCTGTTATCACTCTTTAGCATCACTGCCCCATGATCCTGAAGTCCTGGGAGTGATCTAGTCATGGTCTTAGAAATCCCAGTGCTTTGCTATCACCTCTGCCATCTTCTCGTGTCGTCACATTGACTCTAAAAGGAAACTGTCCTTGTACTCCAGTGCCAGCCTCTAGGAACTCAGAACTCATTGTGTACTGCCCTCTCCGCAGTGTATAAATGCAAAACATACTGAACATGTATTTTCTGTGTAAGAACATTATTTCAGATGACTGTCTGGCAAAGAGTATGTTTCTGGATTGGAAAAAACAGACTAGCTTGCAAATGCTGCCAAAAACACTGAATCTTTTTTGAGGGCAGACACTTTGGATGCTGCAGTTGGCAGAAAATCACTGAGGGATATTTTTCAAAATATAAAGTACTGTCCTTTTGAAAATGCCCAGTTCTTTAGAAGAATGTAAAGTGTATTTGCAGCATATTGGAACCCAGCCACTTGACACTCCTAGAGTAGGAATAGTTCTTGCAAATCAAAGTTGTACTTTGTATTTTAACACGAATTAACTAGTAATAAAATGGACTGAAGGAAACTTGCACTCAAGTAGGAGTTTATTTTAAGGTAAATCAGCAGCTGAAAACAGAATTTTCTATGCATAGGAACCACATTTTGCCCCTGATGTGGGTGTTTCTGTCTGGGCAGGTTTGGATGTGACTGTTAGTGACGGATGTATTATCACTTCTGGACTCATGGCAAGCCACACTTGCATTGCTTTGGAAAGCTTCACGACGATCTGCTGAAATGCTGAACCCAGTCTTAGACCTAAACTCAGGAAAAACAGACACCTATCTGTGTTATGGGTACCAGTTCTGTAGGCATTCTCTGAATTGCATTTGGTATGCAGCATTCTTGCTGACTGTTACCTCCTGGGGCTTTTAAAAATAGTTTTAAATTTATTATATAGAAGTCTGCTCTTTCTCCCCTTTGCTCCATATTTTGTTCACGTCTTTCCTTTCCTCACACACCTCTGTGAGAAAAGTTCTGATAGTCTGAGGGAGAGGAGAGGCAATATAGGCTGTTGGATTTGTGGGCTGGAACAGTAAGGATCATGTTAAGTATTGTCTGCCTGGTTCTGCTGAGCTGACCTATAAATTATCATTACACAACTAGTAACATGAGCTATAAAAATAAGTATTGAGAAATGAATAGGTCAGAGAATGAGAGTGAGTTCATTTTGCTGCGATTTCAAAACCACAATACTTTCCCCCTTTCCTCTTCTCCCCCCAGAAGAAGAAATTATGTCATTTTACCTACGTTTATCTGTCAGATTTTCCATAATTTGTTTGTAGATTCAAGAGTTCAAGCAGTTCAAAAGTAACTTATCCCTCATTATTTTTAACTGGTTCTGGTTTTTCTTTTTTTTTTTTTGTTTGTTTTTTTTTTTTCCATTCATATTATGTTGGATTTTTTCCTTAATTATAACAAAAGGGTTTGGGGTTTTTTTTGTTTGTTTTTGGTTGGTTTTTTATTTTTTTTTTAATACATGCCTTTGAAAGAGGCTGCATCAAGAGCTTTCCAGACTCTAGTTTAACTGCACAGAAGATATAGTATATACCTATCAACATCAGTGCTCTGTATTGGTATCAACAGTTTTTTATAGTCTGGAAGGACTTACTACTCAGAAAATGGTTTTGCATTTTAAACTGTGAGCAGCAAAATGTGATAATGAAAAAATCACTTGTACATCTATAGGTATAAAAATTTGAGAACAAGAAGAGATTACTGATATCATAAATGGAAACCCAGAGATTCTTATATGCTGAGATCCATAGGAAAGTGAAATACTTTATTCTAGAAACAAAAATATGTGAATTAAGCCCCTGTGATACATTCAGAGGACTGAAAATACGATGTATACAAGTCAGTGCAGCCTTTGAAAATGAAAAATTCAGCAACACAAAACATCCTTCTTTATATTCAGGTAGAGATTGTTTGAATAGAAAGCAAGACAGTGTAGTTTTAGGGGCCCCTAAGCCAGCATGGGGTACTTCAGGCAGCACAGCTGATGGAGCAGCAGAAGACACCTACTTGGTCTGTATAGATGCAGCTGTACTGATTCTGGTTTTGAAGCCCCCTTATACGGCAGTAGTTGAGAAATAGAAGTGCATAGTTTAGAAAAGAGATAGGAAGCTGAAATCCTTATTCTGGAATTTTTACAAATTCAGGAAGCAAGCTCAGAGGAGAGGAGGAAGTATCATTGCCTAGAAAAGTGATTTTGAATCAGAAGGAATCTAGACTATTAAACCCACATTTTGAAAACATGGGATCTGCTGAAATGGTTGCTTCATCTCAGTAGAAAATAAAAAATAATGTCTATTAATTCTGATATTTAAGTGTTCTTCTACATTAGGTCTTCTGGATATTCAGAAATTATTTTCAGAAACTAGTGACAACCTGGAAATACAAATAGCAGTGCCAAAGAGAGACCCATCCCAGTACATCTCCAGGTAACAGTTTAGTTATAACAAGTCACAATCTTGAAATGCTCACTTCTGTTCTTAGGAACAATTTTCTAAAACCGTATTAATGTCAGAAACTTGCTTCAGTGGAAACTCAATTCTTCCATGTTACCAGTGAGTGCCACACTAACTGAGCTAGAGTTGAGTTTCTTCTGGCTCATGTCTGGCTTCCTGCCTGTACAGCTCTGGACACTCAGGCTCAAATGGGACTGTTTGGGTCACCTCCTTCAGGTCAGGCCCACTGAGATCAGTCATGGAGATGGAGATGTGGCTGAGACCCAGACTGGTATCACGTATCTTTCCTGGTGACTCCGAGTGCAGAGCCAGCTGGCTCTTCCTGTGCTCAGCTAGCACAGAGACCACCTGAGTGATCAGATCAGGGCAGCTGGGGCACTGGTGGGAACTCAGTCCTTCGGTCGGTGTGGCAATGTCCTCAGCTGGCTGAGATTCCATATGAAACACAGACGGATCAGTTCCCCTGGAACTGAGCTGGGGCCAAGTACCTCTGTGGTGCTTCTTACGCACTTTTTCTCTAATGAACAGAGAGAGATGGGCTCCTCCAGTGTGTGATTACAGGAATAACTGTCTAATGCTTTAGCTCTGAGTCATTCTTAAGAGCAGCCTATCAGTCTCCACTGACTATTCTGGGAGCCTGGCAATACACATATCCCAAAAAAATCTCTTTGGTGAATGACTAAGGAGACAGGTTCCTAACTGGCACTCTGAATCATGTGTCCAAGCATCTTTTAGCTGTTGAAATGCCTAAGCTGGATGCATCTTAAACCAGTCTTAAAATTCCTTAAAATCAGGAATCAAACCCATGAATCCTAGTTCATAGATTTTTTTTCTCTGTAACCATTAGAAAACACATTGTACTTTTCTATCTCTAGGTATTTTCCATGATTTCAACTTCCTTGTGAAACTTAGACATAAAGCTAATTGCAGCATTTGACTTTTAAATACACAGGGGAAGTTCTGATAAATATAGAACCAAAGAGGGTTTGTTAATTAATTTCTTTTTTTTTTTTTTTTAAATTTCATAACGTATGCATTATAATGGGCTAAGAAGAGTTTTTTTAATGGGCTTCTTTGTTTTGGTGTGTTTCTGTCTGTAATCCATTCACTTGCTGCAGCTCTCTGAGAAAGTTTTTTAACCATGTTAGATGTAGATTGTTATAATCTACCTTAAATGTGCAGTTATATGATAATCTTAGCCACTATGTGTTTTTTAAAGATTGAACTATAAGGATCCCATTTGTTGTAAGTGAAAGACTGGTTTCTATAAATCATACTCAGACTCCTTAAGTCACATCAGAGGGAGCACATGTGCAGTATCAGGAGCTGGGCTAGGAACCCTCTCTTCAGCTTGTCTTCTGGAGACTGCCAGTGCAAATGGAGGACACCTGAATGTTTAGAACTCTTATAGCACCTTCTGATTTCCCCTGTCACTTTTAATGGCTTTTCTCTGTGTTCAGCCTTCCTAAGGTGACTAGTGTACGCAGTCTCCCCCTGGTCTTCACTAAACTAGGAATGATCTGGAAATATTAGCTCTCCATAGAAGAAATATAAGAGTTCTTCAGGTTGTATGCAGTTTTAATCTGCTTTCTTTTCCCAAACCTTATCTTCACTTGACAAAGCATGTGGATTTAGCCAAGAGAGCTTCTGCATTATTGTCTAACATTTTCCCACAGTTATTGTTTTATTGTGAATCTGCTGGCTTCATCTTTCACTGCCTGGGTGGTTCCTCAGCTTTTTCTAAGGAAGCATAGTGATTCTTAATCACAGTAATAAGCCAGTGGTAAGTAGTTCAGGTGCCAAAAGTAGTAGCTTGCAGCCCATTTTCTCCTTGTGGAATACCTTTTGTTATTTCTGTCAGGTAATGCTCAAGTGTTTTTCTCTCTATCCAGGTTTCCTGTCCCTGGCAGTGTTTGTGCACACCCTTCACATTTCTGGATGTTTGTTAGTTTAATAACCACCTTCTGTTATAAATGGCGTTATTCAACATTGAATTGATTTATTTATTTTTTTTTTAAGTGGGTATAAATCTTACAAATATTACCAGTAAGGGACTACAATAAGATCAAGATAAGTGAGGGGGAGCCCTCTAATATAACCCCTTTTTCCTGGCATCGCTGCTCCAAAGGATTAAAAATGCACCTCTCACGGAGAGGCTTTTGCATGTTGATGCATTTCAAAATGAAGCAGCTTGCTCCCATTCCATTCCTCATGGTATGTATATTGCAAGCTTGTGTCTAATTTAATCTCCCTACTTAATTTGTGGTTTCCTACTTATTAGAATTGCTTTCTGTTTCCTCATGAATTCCAAAGGGCAGCTTTCCTGTGCATTCATGTGTATCTGGCTCACAGGAGATACCAGTGGCTTGATTTATACAAAGTCTCACTACATACTCTTTATGTCTGAGAATTTTGCTTCAGGATAAAACAGCAGTGGTCTCCAAAAGGAGAAGACCACTGTAGTACATGCTCTGGCAGAGCATAACTGATGCTATATGTATTCCAAAAAAAGCATTAAAAGTTTTAGCATAACTTTTTGGAAAACAGGGTTGATTTCTCAGCATATTTTCCAATGACACCGTCATTCCTACTTGGGCAGATAGGATATTTATCAACGCCATCTTTGAGTAATGAGAATGAAAATGGTTAACTATCTGAAAGAATTCCTATATAGGATCTTGCATAGGAAATAATTTCTGGAGGACATAAACTTACTTAGTAAATATATTTCAAATTAAGAAACATCTTTTTATGAAAGGTAAAAGGTACCTACTTCAGATGCCACTCTTATGACACCCATCCTTACTTAAATTTTGCTTGCATATAATTTATCTAGCATGAATTTGAATGTGATAGAAGGACATGTATTAAGTGTTTTAGTCCCAGTCAGTCACATATAATAGGATGCCTTGCATGTGAAAGGATTATTGTCACAAATATGCTTCAATTAAATTTTAAAAACCAAAACTGTAGAGCTGAATTTTTGCAGTCTCCCATACATATGTGATATTACATACGTATCTGTACTAAAAACTTAAAATTTTGCTGAGAAAAGTTCTGCAACTGGAAATGAATTAAAAGTCCAGCAATAAAACCTGTAGCTGAATCTATGGAGAACAGAATGGTAACCCTGAGACCCTTAGAGAAGTATAATGGACTGTTTGTTTCTCAGGACCAGAGTATGCAAAATCTCTACTTGGGTACATGCTCAGCAATATGGAAACCTTTAATGGTTTCAAATATTGCTGTGACCTATATTCAACTTTTGGTGAAGCTGATGTTGCTTAATAAGATCTATAGTTGCATGTAGTAAACTAATAAAGTTTCATACCTACCTAAAGTCAAACTTTGACTGCACTGATCTTTGCTCCACATTCTCTCAGTGGGATCAAACTGAATCATCACTGTCCACAAACACAGTTTGTAACATCTAAGGATTCCTACATGTTTGTGAAGAATTTAAAATGAAGAAATGTGAAGTGATCCATAATACATGTTTTCGAGCAACTCAGTTACTGTCTAGAAAGAAGGAAAACTAGCCCAAAACCTCAGAGGAAAAAATAAAGACGTTATTAAAGCCCAGTCTTACGAATTGTCTCTCTTTCCGTTTGTCCTGGTTATATTTTCACTAGAAGAGTGAGAGTTTGTCAGTAGTCCATATGTATTTGCTCATATTTCGTATGTAAAGCTAACTGCTTCTGTCCACTCACTGCTGAGGATCTTTTAATAATACATTCCTGCACACTAAGCCAGAGAGGTGATGTTTCTTACTCATACAGCACTCGTTTCATTGTAGTGGCAACCTGGTCTCAAAGACAAGAGAAACCACTTACCTTCTTGTGATTATCCTGGTGATATGTTTGAAGAAAGCCAGCCAAAATCAAGCCATCTGAAACCATCCCAATACAGATCCAGAACACTATTAAGGTGGTGTAGGTTCATTAATACAGTAAACAAGTATCCTAGAATGAACACTCTGCACTGTGTGTTAGTATCCATTATTTTCCTTTTGGTCTGTGAATGTAATTAGAATATAAAGAAATATTAGTACTGAACTAAGGTATTCATGCATTTTCATAAATGCAAACCCTTTCAACCATCTAGTTAACTGATTTTCATGAGTTGAGTGTAAAATACATATTGGATTTGGAAAACTGTTATTCTTTAAAGAGTTAGGGCACTCTGACAAGTGTTGGTACATGCTGCCTGTCTGAACAGCTATCAAAAGAAGAGCTAACAGGAGATGCAAAGTGCACAGGACCTGCAGAGAACGGGTGAAAACCTGAATTGCTCTGGCACTTTGAATGAGTAGAGCAACCTTTCAGCTCTGTTTCAGCAAAGTACTGAAACTAGCACTTGACTTAAACCATGTGAATACTTTGCTGAAATAAGCAAGATCAGGGATGAGACCAAAATTAAGCTCATACTTTTAAGTGCTATGTCAGACTGGTGCTTTTTTGAATTAAACTATTCTGATAGACCTGCAGAATGTGCAAATTGACAGCTCCTCCACTTCCAGTCCTCTAAGATTTCTACTGTAAATGCAGAGGTTTAGATGCTGAAAAACATCTAAATAGCATAAACAGTTTTGTAAATGTACCCAAAATCTCCAAGGACAAAAAATGTTGTATCTATGCACAAAATTCAAGCTCAGAAATTTTAGCTTATAGCTAAAAAACCCAGCTCACTGGTAGTAAATATTCAATGGTAGTAAATACTTTATTTAACACTGGTTTCAGATATGTGTTGGATCTTGATAGCATTTGTAAAAACCAGGCCCTTTTATTTTGCATTTGCAATAATGTCTTTTTGCTTGACTTCAGTCACTGAAGTTCTTTTTAAAAAAATAAATGGTCTTGGAAAGGCATATAAACTTTATAAAGTTAATAAACATTACCTGGATAATTGATTTAGACTCATTTACATTTACTAACATTCTATTCTTCCTGGCAGCATACTTCTATAACAAAGGGTACCTCTAATTTTGAATGCACCGATTTGGTGCAACCTTCCTTTGGTGTGAATAGGTATCATAGACAATGCACACTCTCAGGCATGTCTCTATGTGCTTCTTTTTGGAGCTGTCATCCCTGTCATTTTTTGTTTTGTTGTTGGTTTGTCTTTTTTTTTTCTCATTGCGATATACAGAATCCTTTTGAAATTAAGATCCCGTATACCATTTTGCACCATAAAATCCGGGCTTTCTTTTGAAGCTTGATTTTGCAGCTTCTCCTACTAACGTGGGTAATTTTGGACTCAAATTGCAAATGCATGTGTGAACTTTTCCCTGTGTATTGATCACCTTTTTCTTCATCACTCCCATTCCTTTTACAAATGAGACAAAATAACAGGCTCACAAATCAGCTTCATCTCTCTAATCATTGTATTCATCAGCTAAAATGTGAGAGATGCCTGGGGAAGAAACAAGTCTTTCCTCAGTTAATTATGGATGTACTTTTTGTAATTAATACAAATTATTACTTAAACAACATTGAGAAAAGAAAGCAAGGATAGTTTCTTGGCCATGAGTATCAGAGCTCTGCCAATGCATTTAAGGAGGTCAAATGACCTGACAACATGCCTGAACCCTCATCTGGTAAAATAATAAAAAGGCGCAAGTATTCCTTTATAGCCTTGCAATTTAACTGTGCTGAGGGATTTCTTAAAAAGAAATGCTGGGGGGGTGCGTGGTAAAAACATAAAAAGGCGACAATAGGATTATTTTATTTGTGTCTCCTAAAATGAACAGCTGTAATATGCTACCACATATTGTCCTCAATTATATTTCTTTTTGGCATAAATAAGCTTCCAACTAATTAAAGGTTAATTAAAGAGATTTTCCATTTTCTGGTTTTACTTGCTACAGTTTCTTTTGGACAGGGATGTTCTGTGCAGCAACAATGCATTATATAAGCAATTGATGAAAAAAAAAATAGCCATCCCGTCTGGTTTTGAAAATACCCTGAATAACGATACCATTAGCATTTTCAGACCTTCACAACGGGCCTGATCTGGTGAAGTCAGTGCAAGTCTTTCCACTGACATCAATGGGCAGAGGATCAGGGCTCGTTTATGTGGTACTTGTAGCTGTGTTTTCTCCATTTTTTAAATCTGCAGTGTTTTCATGCTGAGATTTGTTGAAGTTGATAGTGACAATTCTGTTTTGTTGTTTTTTTTTTTTAAATTTTACACAAGTGACAAATTTTGTGTTTATAAGCATCTTTTAGTCCAGTGAGTTGCAACAATTGTTTAAGGACCCCATAGAACAAACCAACAGAAAGAATAGTATCTGAGCTAAGAGGACATAGATGGACTGGGCAAATACGTAGAAGCAATTTTGGCTGAAGAGCACCCAAACCCAGAAACCTCTAACATAAAAGATGCCATAGGACTTCAATGTTTCAGTTTCAGACTTTTGTAGGTCTTTACATATCTTCAGGGCACCACCAACACATACCTTGAATTTAATATTAACCCTAATAGGCACTGTTTTATTTGATTTTTGCCAAACTAAAACCAAAAGAAAGGAAAAGATGTCTTTTATTTAGAGAATTTTCATTTTTAGAAAAGCACACATGTCAGTGTGAATGTTTTGCCCTTTTTAAAATCAAAATGGCCTACAGCTGGCCAAAGCTACTCATCCTAATTGTCTGATCAGGAATAACTTTGGATTTGAGCAAGGAAGATCCTTAGGACTGCCAGCTTCTGAAGGGCAGAATGGTCAGGTTGCTCCTCTGGAGCATAACTTGTCTGCAGTACTAAAAAAAGGGAGGTCAGAGAAAGGAAGCAGCATCGGGAACTGGAGCAAGAGACAGGGCATTTGTAGCATTTGGAGTGGGTTAGCCTAGCTCCTCTCTCAAATTTGCAAAAATCTCAGTAATTCAATGATCAGAAGAGCCTCAGGAATGACAGGAGAAGGAACTGAGAGAGACTTGCTGCCTCTTCCCTAGCAGAGTGGTGAGCAAAAGTCGGTATGGGTCATCTGGTCTTCCTGTAAACAACAGCAACCTTTTTCACAGTCCAGTGTTGCTGTGCATCACATTTTGGTTGCCTCTATAAAAAGCACAAAATACCTGCCCCCATCAATTCCCCATCAGAGTACAGTAATGAAATGCCCAGCTGCAGATGCAGCAAAATCCATTCCAGTTCTGCTCAGTTATTGTCTGTCTCATCTTTAGCAGATGGCTGGACGATGATGTCTGCAGTAATAAAAATATTAAAACCAAAAACTGCCAGCTGAGTTGGAAAACTGACTAATATCTATTTTTATAATGTGGTACTTGAAGCCATTATTTCTGAAGCCAGTAATGGCCATATTCAGCATCAGGCATGTGAGAACATTTATTGGAGAGAAGAAGCAGTACTGAACTACTCCATCCCTACTCTTCTGGAAAGAGAGGGCACCTCACAATGCATCCAGAGCAGGCAGGAAAAATCTAGCCAGACAGCCCCATTCTACTTCCATATGTCATTTGAAAGAACAGTGTTACCTGTAACACACTGGTAGTGGTAAGACACATTCTCCTTCAGTGAGGCAAAATATCTCTCAGGCTTGCTTCAGCTCTGCTTGCACAAAGGCACACGTTGCATTGCCAAGTACTGCATGACACCACCACGTTAATGGTGAGTGAGATGTCACTGGAGCAATTAGCAACATGGCCACACATTTGAGAGAGCACGGCCTTGCATTCTCCCCTTACTCCTTGGTGACTGTTATTGTTTTAGCTGTGGGACATAAATACATAATGTTAAATGTAATCACAGATTTTACAGTTATACTGCAAACCCCAAGCTGCTCTGATAGACTTTTTCTCTGCTACAGGTTCTATGTTCTGAATTATACAATAGTAGAGGCTAAATAAGAGCTGAAAGAAAGTGAGGAACAGATGATGCTGTAAAAATACTCACTTCGGTTATGGTCTTCATTCTCTTTATATGGGACAGATCTCTGAATGCCAGACAATCATATGTCTCTAATTCATTCACTCATGTGAGCGATAATTCACTCCTGGAGAGTGAGATTCTACCACTCTATCACTGAGGTGCATTGTCTGGGTTATATTGCCAACTTTTGTGGATTTTCAACTTACTAAAACATAGATTAAGGGTTTTGAAAAGAGTAGACGATTTTTAGAGTTGTGGGTTAATAGCCCTTCATTTGAAATACTGTAGATCCTGATTTTCAGGAATTACTAAGCATCCTTCTTGAACTCAGGCTCCACAATGATATCTTGATTATTTGAGATAATCCTATTGTCAATATCCTGACATCCACACCATCAGTTTAGCAGTTTTGTTGCATATATCCTAGCAGTAATATTCTTAGTGAAATGGCTGTCTTAAGATTATACTGAGATTTGGATATTTACAATTTTTATTAAAGAATTTCATAGGGTTATGAAAATGCCAATTTTCTTTTCTTTATGGAAAGTATTTGAGTAATCCTACTTTTGGTATCTCAGTTCTCATGTTTAATCTTAATTAGCATTACATATTTTATTAAACAGAACAACCCCTGGACTTGTTTCATCTTTCTATTCCAAGTTCCATTCAGCAAGGGGACATGAAGAAATGAAGAAATGTGAAATATCAATGGAAAGGAAATTATTTTTGATCTTGGTTTGCTATCTTCCAGGTGGTGTTTGCCATTCCCTTAGATATAGAAAAAGTACTTTGCTTTATCTACATAATAAAGTTCTTAAAATAAATACACTCCAACCCCTGTGATTTGCCACTAAATGATTTTGTGAGCTAGACACATACATTCAGTTCCACACCTTAGTGATGTGTTCAGTTAAGGTGTGCCTGCTCCTGCTTGCTTTGAACCTGCCATCCATTAAGTTCCATTCATGGTCTATACTTCTTATATTCAATGAGGAATGAGCGATCAGACTCAATACACCTCGTATTTACTTCTCATGATTTTATAAAGCTTTGTCATATTTCCGCCCAGCTGAGCCCTAGCTATTTGACTGCTCCATGCACGGCAGCTGGTGCGCACACTATTGTTACTCCTACCCCTCTCTGTATCTCTCCCAACTGAATTGTATCCATTCTTGAGACTAGAAACTCACCTGCGTATAGGATTCAAGATACAGCATTGGTTTACAGTGTGACAAAGTCTGTGCTTTTTCTAATCTTTGTTTCCCATCTAATTATTTCTATAATTTTATTTGCTACTTCAACTTCTACCAAGCAGTGAGCTGGTGTTTCCTGGTTCTTATACCAGTTATAACTTCCAGGCTTTTTCTGTGGTGATGGTGGTCGTCTCAGAAACATTCACTTTATATACTTGGATCGTCTCTCTCTCATTCTAGAAGTACCACTTACTTTTGGGTACTTTGAATCTGCCACATGCTAGTCTCATCTGATATCCTCTATTTATTTCTTGTATTAGAGAAATCGGAAGAACTAGTAGACCTCAAAAATTTTTATGTTTATTATATTATCCTTTTTCTCTATTGTCTTTTTTAAGAAAAAAAAGTCAAGCTAATGCATTCTACAATGATCTGATGGTCAAACTATGAGCAATTTTTAGAAGTCTTTTAGAATATTTCTTTAAAAGTCAGCTCAAGAACATTTTTATGCATCTCATAAAAATAGCAGCAGATAATATTGGAAGAAGTAATCTCCATGCTCCTTAACAGAATCCCTCAAATAGGCACAGGGTAGAGTGTTATCCTGATGTTTTATCCTAAATTAATAGCTTTGAGGCAAGAGAATGTGTTTGTAAGCTTCAGAGGACTGAACAAGACACTACTGAGAGAATTCTCCCAAACATAGCTGAGTTTGGCACAGAACCACTCCAAACATCTGGTTGGACAAATGTTAACATTTCTAGCTTGCAAATAATTGACTTTTAAATCAATAGAAACATTTTATTAATTATTTTGCCTTCATTTTAGTCTTGTGAAGCTGAAGTATTAGAATGTAGTCAGGTAAGTTTCTCTTTTGCATGTTTCTAACACAACCTCAAAATTGGTTATATGCTGTAAAATGAAGCTTAATCCTTGATACAATTTTTAAATTTATATATATATATATTTCATAATTAGTTATAATAGATTGTATTAATTAGCTACAGTCATTTCCTACAAAAGAACTGGCAAACTCTAATTCTTTGTAGGGTGGAGTTTTGCAATTCATTTTCAGCTATCATGTATAATGCACAATCTCTTCATGACCTCTTGTAGCATGGAGACATACTGGACTGGTGCATACTCCCTATACTACCTCTGAGGGGAGCCATCATCCAACACTTCTGAATAATACCAAGGAAAACATACATTTTTGTAATCCTGGCAGGATTACATGGGCCTGATTCTACTCTGTTTAAGTGAATCAGAAAATCTGAAGCCACATAGTCTGTATGTCCCATTTCAATAGAACAGATGAAAAATAAGAGTAAAATCTTTGTAGTACAATCTTTGGTTTTCAGTATGATACAAGGATGACAAACAGTAAAATAAACCTGTACAGAAGAAATAACTTTCATTCTTTTTCATTTTACTATCTGGTTATGTGTAATTTGGTAAACTTTATGTAGGAGAGAAGACATTCTCTACTACTCCAAAGTCTGATCATATATAACTACATAAATACAGAATATTGGTGGAGAGATAAGCAAATTCAACAAGCAGATGGGGAAATGGTATATAATAATTATTAGCATGTTATGGCTGGTGTTGACAAAGAAAATATCCAATAACTTCATGCATTTTGCATTACTCCCTAGCCTAATGGACTTTGTTTTGCAAGTGTTCTTAAGTTCTGAATTGTCCTGATATACTTTTAGGAATATAGTTTATGTTTTGAGGAAGCCAGCAGCAATAGGCTGAGAAAATGTCATTAATTACAGTGCTCTGAGAAGCACTGTCTAAAAACCCTACAAGGACTGGGCAAATAGTGCAGTGGTTCAAGGCTTCATTGAGAGTGAGAGATCAGTGAAAGATTTTCCTTTACTTTGAAGATGTGCTGTTCCATGGGATATTTACTTTAAATACAGACTAAATATCTTTCATTGGTTGCAGAGAAGTTTAGAATGTATAAGATGTAAAAGACATTCCTTAAAATCGGATAACTTCATATATTTGAAATACATCAACTTTTTTCATTATATTTTCGACTTAATCATTGTATTTGTTGATATTTTTATTTTACACCTCCTAGAAGGCAAATGAGTTAAAAGTTAACTTAGAGCAAACTTTAGTATACATGGTCTTCAAAAGGCTTAAAAATAAGTCAAAGTATGTTGATTCATCTTTACTGTGTAAATCCTGCTGACTCTTAACCAGGCTCAATAATAGTGTGACAGTGTGAGGAAGTGTTTGTTGAGATCCTACTGTCATCTTTACCTTATGCTAAAATTAAGAAAAAAAGTCAAGACAAGGATTAAATTATGAATGCAGTAGTTGGTGTAGTTGTTACTTTTTAAAAAAAAATTGTTTATTTTTTCTCAGCAACTGTTTTTTCTTCTTAGAGGATTGTCAAGACAGCAAAGATAATGGTGTCATTTCATGTCTCCCATCTCCTTATTTCATATGTGAAGAGCAGACCCCAAGCAGACTACGGGTTCTAGCTCTTGCCTTCTATTCTGAGACTCTTAACGGTGGTGCAGATTGTGGGGTTTGCAAGGAACAGAGGCACTTATGGATTGGAATTTGAACTGAGATCACTACTAGATCATTTCACACAGACTTCCAAAAAAAATAGAATCCCCAAAACCCAATCATATGATAACTTCTGGCTGAACTCCTGCCCAACTTGAACTGGAGTCAAATATTGCTTTAACTGAACTAAATCTGCCTTGGCCCTCCTGGCTTTCAAATAAAGCAGTTGTTATTTTTGTTTTGTTTTTTCCCTATTATATGAACAAATCTGCTTGGGATGTCCTTAAACCTCAGTGAGCTGATTCACTCCAAAGTAATATTAGATGATTTAGACAAATGATCTGAGTTACTGATTTCATGGCTGGAGAGAGTGAGTAAGAAGTGTGCTTTGTCCCTTGGCTGTCACACTGCTTTACCATATCACTGTTAACATCCCAGTGATTGTGTTGATTACTGCTCTGGATTCTCTATTTATATATGAACTGTATGAAACTCTCTCTGGAAAAACAAAAGAGTACTTTGGCTTATCTGTTTTTGTCTTGGCACATTAAGCCAATTTTTCTAACCATCTGATCTGAAGTGAAATAGAGGGACAAGTTTCACTTGTATTGCATTGAAATGCCTTGTGCTTACAACCATACAGCTCCTTGCTGACAGCTCATGCACTCAAAATTTAGGCAAGATTTGCATGGCCCAGTAACAAAATAACATATTACAGCAGGGGCTTTTTGAGTCCTTGAAAGGCATGGCGATGACCTAAGACTAGCATTTTGTCCAAACCTGAAGATCTGTTCCAATATATTCCAGTCAATTTTTACCTTGGGATTTGGAACTAAAGGCAGGGATTCAAAATCTGCTTTTATTTATGAACATTGTGTAGGAGGCCTTCACAGTTTAGAGCAGGATAACTTTCAAGTCTATAGGGATAAATGTGCCATGTGGTGCCAGGAGAATACGGTTGCTTTTCTCAGATAACTATTTCTATACCCACAACTCTGTAAGTTTCCTCTTCACAGCTGCCCTGCCATGAGACCTAAAATTTTAACCTACAATAAAATAGATGTACGTCAGCATTAAATTTCATATTGGCATTTACCAAATTTGCAGAGGTAGGCACTGCACTTCAGATTGCAAACAATGATTTTTTTATAATGATGAAGATTTTACAAGTCACATGCCTGCAAACTGCCTAACAAAGCTTTTATTATTCCTCTTCTAGTTGTTTTTTTATGACATGGAAATTGAGGTTGAGCTGCTTTTTTAATTCATAAATGGTGAGATAGCTAACAGAAAGATTTGGCCTCTGATTCAGAGTGGGACAGGTAATATGGTTTTATTTGTTTCCTATTGAAGAGTGCTTCCAGCAGCTGCTAAGTGGAAAGCAAACAAATGAAGCTTGAAATGGAGGAACAGCTTAAGCCCAAATTTGTGACCATTAAAGTTTTGTTTCTTTTCCTTGCTAACTCAAAGCTGTATCTTGCCAGGTTTTCAAAAGTGTTATACAGATGCATGAAGCAAATGTATTTGCTGATTCATGTCATAAATTGTACACACCCCGAACCACAAGCAAAAGGAGGCAGTAACTTTTTCAGTATTGCCTAAGAAGCACAATTCCATTTTTAAGAGATCAAAAGGATAGGGGCAAAATCTGTAGCTAGCAGAATGGACACATGGGGTGCAAGCCAAATAGTTTTCTATCAAATAGGGCAGATATAAACTACCTTGTATATTGTTGAGCTTCACCCACAAGCACATTTATTACCTAGTACAGGTATACAAAGGCCTTGCTATTAAACTAACCTGCAAAAAGTGCTACAGCTTCTCAGGTATTGTTTCATCCTCCCTCTCATTTCTTCTGTTCCTTTATCTTCATTACCTTCTACTTGATCATTAAAAAAAAAAAAGGGCAAGAAATGAAAATAGCAGAAGAAAATGTGACGAGAAAGGATGAAAAGCAAGAAGAAAAAGCAATAATTGTTACAGCAGAACCTGAAAAAGATTTGGTTTCAATGTCTTCAGGTTTTTTTGAATTTCTCACTGAGATGTTAAAAAATGTAGAGTAAACATGAAGTTTTTTGAATTTTTCTTGAAACATACTTACCATTTTTCACCCGGCACTGCTGCCAACTTTCTGACTGTGTAGTACAAACAGCTTTTCAGCTACTCCTACAATGGTGCATTCAGAAAAAGATGCATGTGCTAATGGCACCTGCACAGGCACTCATTTATGGCAGTCAGGGAGCAAGTGAACATGCCAATCAGATAATATATGCAGGTTGGATAACTATATATCTAACTACCTGCCTGTGTGTGGTACTGTAGCTAAGTGAAGGCAGTGGGGTGACATCGAGGCTGATATGTTCTCTAGGGTTACATCCATTTTGTCCATAGCAGGAAACTGCTTTTGCAGTAGTAATGTATAATTTACATTATCAATATAGTATAAAATAAGTTGTTGACCTTCTGAGTTGCAGATTCAAAGAAAAGAAAAATTAGTCTGAACCAGAATGTTTCTCAGCATCAAGTGCATCACACTTTTTTTCTTGTGATATGAATATGTGAACATCTTTTAATATATATCTCATTAATGAAATAGTGTGTGTGTTTTATATGTTTATCATATCTGCATGTGTGTTTGGTAAGTAGCTTTCTTTAATGCAAGCACATGACTACAAAGAGAACATTCATCTCTGATACTGGAAATATTAAGGCCTAAGGAATATTGGCTAGACACACTTTGGAGCTGTGAAATAATTCTTGCCACCGGTATTTCTAATGAAGACCATCTGCAAATAGCTTTATTTTTTGTTCCAAAAAAGAATTCAAATTGTTTTTAATCCAGCTGAACTTTTGAGGGATTAGCTATTATGTTCTCATTACTCCTTTCACTTACAAATGACTTTCGGGAGCAAGTCCATCACTGAATCAGTTCACCAAGCAGATTATCTCATTTCATAACTGAAAAAAAACAAACACCAAAACTTCCAAAAAACCAAAAAAACAAAACAAAACCTCCCAAATCAAATGAATCTTCTACCTCACTATAAATTCAGCTTAAAATTGTCTGATTTTATTTAGTGTGCAGTTTTAGCTAATAATAATAATTTACACATTGTAGGCTTCTGGATAGAAAATTTTAACTCTTTTTCCACACTCATCTTTAAAAATAACTGGGAGAATCCAAAGAATACTTGTGTTTCTGATTGATTCATTATTACCTTTTGGGAATTTACTTAATGATTTTCAGATTGTTTTGGGAAAATGTAAGTTAAATTAGCAGATGAGTATACAATGAATATTGAAAGAAACCCACAACAAAACGTCTGTAGATGTATTCATTCAGACTTTAGGAAAACTTAACTTACTCTTTGACTAAAGTGTTTTCTGAACTCTCCAGAACTGTGTTTTTTATTGCAGGTTATATCCTTCTAAATTCATTGTAAGCAAAGGAAATGTGGCACTGCAATAGAGTGTAGGTGAAATACAAGGTTATCAAGTGACAGAACATTTGACTTTTGCTGTGCAACTAATTTCCCATGTTCTCAATTCTGTGTCACTGAAATAGGAAATATAGGAATATATACCCAGAGGTACAGTGTTCCTGCATTCAGTCTGTGCCAATTTTCAGGCAGGAGGTCTGACTAAATGGTTATTGTAGTCCCTTTTGGATTAAAATTCAGGAATTTTAGCTGCTAGAACTAGAATATTGTTTATAATATTACGGTGGGTTTCTAATTCATTCAGCATAAAAACCCCAAACCAAAACAGTAAATGTTATTTCTTTATGTAGGGCAATGTTTTCATCTGATGGAAAATGGAATAACCCACTAAAGTCAAAATGAAGTGACAATGATGTAGTCAGGCTGAGGATTCTCCTACAAAATTGAACATTCAAAAGCAGTATTCATGTTACTCATTACTGTAATTCCCTGGTAGAGTGTTCCCGATAATTATCCCTGTAAGTGCAACAGAGAATAGAGAAACACCCTGTTTCAGTCTACCTTGCAGACCATAAATCATCCCTGCTGTTTCCCAGGGGTGTCTATGCTGAATTCTACCTGGTGTGCCTTCAGCAGTATCTCCTCTCCATTTCTCGTCTATCCTCCTCCTCTCACTCACCTAGCAAGAGTTTTCTAGTAGCAGCCCTGCCTGACTTGACTGCATAATTCATGCCTTGCCACTCACCATATTTTCTCCCTGGAGGGAGCTAGGGACTTGGTCCAGAAATCCTGGCGATCAGCACCGTGGTGGGGCACAGTTCAGTCTGCTGGGAAACTGGGAGGAGAGAGCCCTGTGGTGTGCATTCATGTGTGAGAATGTGGGAGCCAAGGTCCTTCCCAGGGCACTGTGCTGGGAGACAAAACGTAAGTCAAGAACAGACACGTGTTTCTGGTGAGAATCAGAAAAAATAAAAATAGAAAAAGCCATGACAGGTGAAGTAAGTATCTTTTCTTCCCTCATTCGTGTGCAAAGAGCAAACCCTTAGTGCCAGCCCCTGAAGACTGATGTTTGCAGGTCCACATTTCCCATGGCTGCCTAGAAGCCTTCCATCCCATCAGACCATGGAAATGTTCAACAGCCCTGGGATATCTGGAGCCAGAAACCAAACCATGGTATTCCACAGCAGCTGAGCTATGTGTGTCTGAGTTGCTTCCCCTGGCTCTCTTAGCCATGTCTTGGCCTGGGAGAGAGACATATCTGTGGGTTTCTGTGAGGATACTCACCATTGGGTTCCCCTACCACATTGCAGCATTGTGTCTTGATGCCACAGGCAGAGAGAGGAGCCATGGCGACAGGCAGCTCTGGGAATCCTTTGTAGCTAGCAGGGACTAGCCATGCCACAGCAGTAACTGGTACCATTGCCCAGGCTAGTCTCTGTCTTTCACTGGGCTGTGCACAGGCAGGCACATGGTAGCTGTGTAGAATAACTGACAAAATAGCATTGGGTGAATAGCCGTACGAGGTGTGCAGGCCAGCAAGACAAAGGGTGATTGGTACCTGCTGTACTGGGTTTCAGATGTGACTGCCTAGGCATATACCGGTCATCTGACAATCTTGAACTTGGTATTTCATTGGCAGTGGTGGAGGAGAGTCTTAAGAATTCAGAGACTAGAGGGAAGCGAGGATGGATGAACAGGTTTTTTTAAAGCAAAGAGCAGGCCTGCTGCTGCTCTGGAGCTTTCCTCTCTCTCTGTAGATTAAGGGAGGCTCCAGTTCCTTCAGGGCTTTCCCCAGATGTTGGCTAGTGTGGGAGCTCATGCCCTGACAGGAAGGATGCATATTGTGCTCACTGAGGATGAGATATGTGTGTGCCATGGCATTTTTGAATTGTATGTGGGAGCGTGGAAATTACTGTACACAGTGGTGCAGGGTCTGTGTCCTGTCTTAATGGATATATTCTGGCAGACCAGGAAAATTCCTGGGGATCATCCACACTGGTTAGCATACAGAACAAGAGGTTTCCTCACTGGGATTTCAATTAGGCACAGTACTGTGTGCAGAAAAAAAAACGAACACTGTGTGCATTGCCAGAGAATTTGGCCTCAGGGGAGCTGACGGGGATGCTGTGACAGGACACTGAAGACACAATGACTTATATTTCCAATCAGGATTAGTAATTGTTCAGGCTATCAAACATAAATGTGTTTAGACAAATGGATTTTATATCAAGCTTTTGGTCATATGTATTCATGCACTGCCACATCAATTGAAAGCAGGATGAGAGCCATCAAAGGAGCAGTAGGTTATGGGCAATCTGACCTCATGGGTCCTGGGAAAAGTGTAGGTTTCAGTGCTAAGTACACAAATCAGCCATGCTAAGCCTGCATGGGAGAAGAATGGCCAGAATATGTTGCTCATCAGTAAGGCACGAGAGGAGTCAGTTTAAAGTTTGTGCACACACACATTGGGAACGTGTATACTCCTCTCTGTTTCAGGGTTGACTTGTTTACCGACATGCCCATCAGCTATATTAGCAACACTGTGCCTCAAAGTTTCTGGATAACTTGCTGTTACTTAACCAATGATAACCAGGTATAGAATTTGGTTCCTATGGGGAGATTGATGCTGTAGGGACAGAAATCACGGATCTATTATCCGTTGAATAAGACGGTGGAGAGCTCACTGGCCCTAATAGCCCTCCTCCCTGGCAAGCTGACCATTTGGTGGAGAGGTCTGACACTTGTTTTCCTTTCGCTGCCTCTGAGTCACACAGATTCTGTCCCACTGTGATTTGGTGGGAAGCACACTGCCTGGCCTGGCATGACACTTGTACAGGTGGCACCTTTTCATGTTGTTCATATTCAGATTGGTTCTAGAAGAATATTTGGCAAAAATCAAATACATATCTCAGTAGAGAGACCTGGCTGCAAAATGCAGCTATGAGGTAAGCAAATATATATATAGTAAATGTGAGAACTGTCTCTTATAGCAGCATAACTCACAGGTACAAAACTACCAATTAGATATGCTTGTGAAGTTGTTGGACTTGCATGTACAGCACAAACTGAATGTGAAAATTTGGCTCACATGTGTACCTCTCATATCTGGCATTTAGAATTCTGAGGAATTAAACTCTAAAATGTCTCAGTACTTTTGTTAATGAACAAAGTTAGCATTACTGTTAGCCAAATTTCTAAACAAATTACAGAAGTTATGATGAGATTTTCCATACTCAAATTTTTAGACTAAAAACCCCATGAACAGCATGAAAAGTGGATTGCCCACTTCATTCTCTCTCTCATTTAGGAAAAATCTTGCCAGAGCTCAGGCAGCTGCCAAGATTGCAAAAGCTAAACAATTCACAAATGTGGGCGCAACACTTGTGCCTCTGCAGTCCAGGCAAGGGATTGGCATCCCATTTGGAGGGAAAGCAAGAGGAAACCATAGCTGACTCAGAGACAGGTGGAGGTACAAAGCACTGGCGTTGGCTTAATCATGAAACTGACTGTAAGGGAAAATTTTTATTGCCAAAGGATACCCTCATTTGTGATCTGCTTCACAGTTCTTGGGTAAAAAAAATAAATATTTCTCCTTGGTGCTCAACCGACTTATCAGCATATGAGCTAGTATGGGCACAGGTAGGAGAACCATCTTACTAGACCTGATCCAAATGCCGCTGCAGTCAATCAGATAAGAATAAAAGAGTTAGTCACTGAAGAGCCATTATACTGAAATATCTAGCATTTGTTACTGATCTGAGTTATGACACAGACTAATGGCTAAGAAAAGGCTTTCTTTCCCATTTCTCCTTAGTCATTTTTTTTTTAATAAGAAATTTTTTAAATAGTCCTCTTTTGGCTACTTGAATTAGAACTTTTGTTTCCTTTAAGCTGGAACGTTTTACAAAATTAAAATCTGTGAAATCTTTGTAAATTTAGACAATAAAAGATTAAAGAAAGAAAGATCAGCATTGTAGCAAGATATTGCAAAATTATTGAAATTAAATGCTTCATCTGCACTCAGCACACACATTTTTCAGATTTTTCAATTTGTGAAATTATTGAGATTTTCGTCTTTCATCCTGATCTGAAAGAAAAAAAGAACTAGCAGTTTAGAACTACCCACGGTAACAGAAGGGAGTTTCCTGTTCTGCTTCATTCCAATTTGGTTGCTCTCTGTTGTGAAGTTATTTGCTAAGGGCCACGTATTCCTATAATTTATAAAGGCCTTCTAATGGAAGAGATGGGATGAGGCAATGGAAGTTGGTAAGTACTTCCTGAGTATGAAGACCAAAGCAGCTCGTAACTTGTGCTCCCCCCTTCTGCTCTATTCATTCCCCAAACTGGCATTATTCCTCATATTTTTATTGGGCACAGACAAGTGAAGCACCTTGCTAATACACAAGTCTCAGCCATACTCAGAGACCTTAATGAAAGGCTGGTTAAACTTCCTGCAGACTAGGTTTCAAAACATAGGAATATTTTTGAATGCAATTAAAAATCTTAATAGATTTCCCAAAGCCAGTCCAGAATAAAGAAAATTCTTCTTTGGCAACTTTCAAATAATGGAGAAAATTCAGACCACAATGTCTCTGAAGTTATCCCTAGAGTCAAACTGGAATTTTTATTGCTGCATTGCCTTTTTAGTCGTGCCACTTTTTAGCACTTTAAGTTCTCAAATGAAACGATAGATCTATGAGCAAAAGTTTCTGATGCAGTTAGAAGCAGCCTATTCAGCCTGTGTTGTATATGAATTGCTGGCCATTCCATTTCATTCAAACCTCAGCACTCTTAAGGTTTTCAGGAAGTTATTCAATGCTATACCATCAAGTAATTTTGCATGCTGCACTAAGGGCAGCTGTGATTCCATGCTGGTGGAACTCATCCATGTTCATGTTTAAGGGCCTCTGTCAGTGACTGCACAGTCACATATGTATAATAATTAGGTGGAATTGCTCCAGATTAAAGAAATGGCCAGCCAAAACCACATCACAGCTCAGATACCACAAACTTACCTCATCAGCAAAAGAATTCCAATAAGAAAAGATTCATTTTGCAACAATTTGCATCCAATGGTGTATAAATACATCAACCAGACATTATGTCTGAAGACCTCCAAACTGGGGTTCAACAAGTGTGTTAAAATAGACTCATTGTTATCTCCCTTTCAGAGAAGAGTCTGGGCAAAGTTCTTAGTTTTCTGTCAGATTTTCACTGAAGACAGGTATAAGCCATTATCACTGCTAGTGTGAGCATTGTAAGTATGGAAGTGTGACTCACAACCACACCACCCCTCACCCGCATCCTGCACAGGAAGTAAGGTGCCTTTCTTCAGATGCTTACAGCCTGATGGGGCAGCGAAAGAGACAAGGAAAGCAGTGACAAAGAGTGCTGAAGGACTGCCATCGCTAACATATCAAGTCATGGTTGTGCTAGAAACAAGTTGCAGGTGCCCTTGCAACCAGCCCAGCACCTTATTATTCTCTGCCATGTAACTGTTGAAACCAATTAGCCCCGTATACATACATTTTAACTGTTCCTCCTTAAATTTGGACTTCTCTGCATTATCAAATACATAAATTTTTATTGTTTAGGGATGTGTTTAGGGATTTATAAGACTTGCTAGGATCAGAAAATTGTAATATGACTGAAATAAGTCTCCTTAAAGTCTGTGTGTTCATGAGCTGAAAAAGGTTTAAAATATAGCTATCTCTTTTTGAGCTCAGATATAGAAATATTTGAAAGCAAAAAATTATTCTTTACTTTGTTAGCACTATTAAATCTGCAAACACTGTCATTTCTGATTAGGAATAAGAGTAACAATTACCACCCTCTCCTTCCTGATCTTCATAAATCGGAATCCTATGTCCTGTGAGTGAACATGTACAGACTGCATAAATAAAGGAGACATTTTAACAAATTCTCTACACAGGATATTTTGCTCCCACTTTAAAGTCAATATACCCATCGAATCCTAAACCATCTGACTTCACCTTTATGCTATGAAATACCCTTTTGGGTTATCATAAAGTAAAAATGGTTATTTAACACCTTGTATCATAGTAAAAGAAGTCAAAGGAAAAAAAGGTAAGCTCTGCTTTAGGTCCTGCTGATCAGTATTAACATTTTGAAGTACACCTAAAACAGACTGCTTCCCTGAGCTCACATGTATTTAGTTCCTAGTAGTATACATGGACATTTACAAACATTACCCAAAAGATACCAAGAGAAAAAGCACTTGCCTTAGAGGACTAATCTGAGTTTCAAAATTACATATTCTTGCTATTACCCCATCAGTCCAGATAGTAAGATATTAAACAGCAAAACCAATCCACGTCCTCTCAGTGTGGTTCAGGAGGATTTTTGCCTGTGTGTGTACATATTATAAATGCCATGTCTTTGTGGGTACATGTATATGTGCACTTGACATATGCATGCACACACCAATGTGTGTGTATCCAAAATATGTGCTACATATATTATTTTATATGAGCCAGTAGTGATAGGACAAATGGCAATGGCTTTAAAATGAAAGAAGGTAGCTTTAGATTACATATTAGGAGTAAGGTTTTTTACTACGAGGGTGGTGAGACACTGGCACAGGTTGCCCTGAGGAGCTCTGGCTGCCCCATCTCTGGAAATGTTCAAGGCCAGGTTGGATGGGGCTTGAAGCAACCTGGACTAGTGGAGGGTGTCCCTGCCTGTAGCAGGGGATTGGGACTAGGTGACCTTCAAGGTCCCTTCCAACCCAAATCATTCTACGATTCTGTCATAGGAGGAAGTTGCTCCACATACACTGACATATAAATGAGTATGGATGAGGAGAGTCTGAAAAAGCAAGGTGGAAACCAGTGCATTCCCTTTGCTTTATTGTGTATGGTTATATATCTTGTGCTGTAATTTTACCATTCTGAAAGCCCATTTCTATGAGATGTTTATTTCTCATTTATTTTTGTCTGAAATTATTCATCTAAATATTTTAAATGTTCATATTTTTCCTTAGGATAGGTAGCTGTTCTATTGATTCTGTTGTTTTCTTCCTATGATGCTTATCTATTAAGAAACTAGCCCAAGACTAATTTCATATGACACACTCTCCAAACTTTCTCACCAAGTATTAATATGTGTAGGGCTCTTTCCTGACCTCTCTGAAATAAATCTATATCCAGTTTGCTGTAGCAGTCACCATGTTGCCTAGTGGATCATTGCTATTAAGGGTATAAATCTGGTGCCTTGGCAGTAAGTTAAAGTATGGTTTGGCAACTATATTTAGGCTTTGATGTTATGAGTTGTCCTTTCCAAACAAGAGTTTCTGGGTGGTATTTTAAAGTTATGCTCTCTGCTGCTGTTTTCCTGGATATGATAACACTGCAACATGTCTGTTTTGTTAGTCTGTGCTGTACGAATCCTGCACATTTACTGGTCTCTTATTATGACTCTTTTTTTTCCCAGAAGTGGAAATGACAACAAATGAGTTCACACTGCATGGACTCAAGTACCTCAAGGTACCTCGGAGCACAGCCAGAACCCAGAGGGGAGTGGACCAAGCCTGCAACAAGAGCCATCAGAGGGGAATAATTCACACTTGCCCTCTCATACCTGACCCTTGTCCTTCTTGCTGGTTGGCTGCTGAGTGCCTGAAAATGTCACTTCCAACCTCAGGTGTGAAACTGTGTAACTTACTGCTTTGAAGAACTTTCCTGCATTTCTGCCAGGGGCAGGAAGCTGTCTCCCTCAGCCCCAGCGCTCCCCTGGCACATGCTGCCCACAGCCCTATGGCTGGTGGCTGCCCAAGGGTTTCAGTTCAGCTAAGAACACTGTGAGCACCCAGCTGTCAGAGGACAGTGGAGTACGACAGACTTGCTCATCTAGTCCCCAGTTAATAAACGTTGAAATAACTCCATATTTTTTCAACTTTAAGTCCTGCCGGTTTCAATTGTGTATCCTGTCTCCTGCACAGAGGTGAGACATCACTCTCCAAATAAGTCTGCACATATTTTGGTACATCTAATATGTACCAACAAAGGGATGCACACGTTCTTTCACTGAGGTGAGGCAGCAGCGTCTCAGGTAGAGGAGACTGAGGTTGCCATATTGTGTACAGGCCCAGTGCAGGATCTCAACCCCAGCAGTAAAGAATAACAGATATTTTGCTTCAGGAGTGGACATTCAACGTAAACTGCTTTGCTTAGCAGCTGCAACCATGAATCTCAAACCACATACAGACAGAAGAGAGATAAGGTATCCACAAGAAACCTCCCAGGAGTCAAGATAACGACATTTCCTAAATAAATAAAAAAAAAAATAAATCTTCTTTTTCAACCCAAACCTTCAGATTTAGCTTTAAAAGAGCTCTATCAGATAAATTCAGCATTTCACAGCAAGACATAGAATCATAGAATCATAGAATAGTTAGGGTTGGAAAGGACCTTAAGAACATCTAGTTCCAACCCCCCTGCAATGAGCAGGGGCACCTCCCACTGAACCACTAAACCATGTCACCCAAAGCTTTGTTCAACCTGGCCTTGAACACCATTTGTCATAGAAATCTACAAAGAAAAAGAATCAGTTTAGAAACATGGAAGTAAAGAACCCTCCATCCTCTAGTCAGTTAAAATGTTCAAAATACTCAGTTCAGGGATTCAGTAACACTGGGCATTTTTATTTTTTGTCCTGTGAGATGTACAGGCAGCCTCAGCTTAGCAGCATATTGGTGATCTGTGTTCATATTGTCAAAAAGCACAAAGAAATATTCTTTTCAAAGAAAAGATGCTCTCTCCCTTTCTGGGCAAAATTTGAGCTCACATCTTGTGTAATGGTGTCTTGTGGGTTTAATTTTCACATGCTATTCTCAAATGTAGGTACACTTACAGCTGTAGAAATGGGAGAAAAAAAAACAAAAGTCGATGCAAAATATAGCACACTTCCAAAGACCAAATCATGCCAGAACGCAGCAACTGGAATCTTCAAGGAACCCTGGGGAAGTTCTTTTCCCCGTTTCTGCTGCCGCTCATAATGAACAACTTGGTTTTCCTCTACAAAATTCATTCCTTACTCTGCCAAAAGACTGCTGGCAAACATTTTTTCACATGAAACAGACAGTCTGCAATTAAACACTTGTAGATAGCTGAACTCAGTGAGTTATGAATGCTCTGGGACATATAAACAATCCTACAAGAATCGCTTCCATAATGTGAGTCAACAAAGTGAACAAGTTCTAAGCATTATTTAATAAATTTTAATTTAATAAAGCTACACTTCTCTCTCATTAAAATGGTATTATGAGAATACTGCACTTCCACAATATTTTTTAAAAGGTGGGCAATCAGCAAGAAAAGGCCATTTTTCATGTTTTACTCAAGATATAGAGGTTAATGTACCTCTAAGCACAGCTCAGGCTAAAGAGAAAGTGTGAAACCTGTAGAAAAAACCTGTTAATTCTTCTGGAAGCAGGATCTAAATATTTTTCCTTTTTTCTCCCTAAATAATAGCATCCCACATTTCTGTGTATCCTGAGAGACCATTCAATTCCCACTCTTTAGTTCTGTGAGTGCTGAAACAACCTGTATTAGTAGTTCTATGGTCAGGTGGACCAGCTGCTAACTTTTTTGTCATGATTTTGTCTTGTGTATCACAGAAGCTTTACAGCAGCAGATGAAAGACTCAAGGAACTTTTACATTGTTTGGCTGAGAAGTGGAGTGAAGCATTTGTGGGTACTGTGCCATGATAATACAGCTAGGCTGCTTTTTGGATCCAATACTGTCTTCAAATTGTGAAGATCTACCAGCACTGGACCAGTCAGGGGATTCATCTTGGCCAGTCCTTAGCATATTCAGCAATATGTCCCATTGCACAAGTGCAAGTCTCCTCAACTGATTCTTGTTTCTGAGCAGTCATCCATCAGCTCAAGTTCTGATGAGATGTTGACTGTAGTCTGCAGGTGTAAATGTAAGCATAATTCTCTTGCCTCTCCCTAGAAAAGCAGCATGACTCCAGCCTAAGAATACACACCAGCTCATGTGGGAGCAAGCTTAAAAAAAGGCTGGGAAACATTGAATATTTGGGTTTGATTTATAAAAAAATATTTTGACATTTCTGAACTGATCTTTTTCTAAGCATACTGGTCTCTGAAAATGCCAACTTGGGATGAAAATAGTTTTGAAAATATCAGCCTTTTTCCCTAGGAAGGAAATTTCATCTGTCAAGTAGCTGTAACATCCAAAACTAGTCAAGGGCCGAAATAAGTAGGAAACACATGCCCTAAATACGTACCTCTCTGTTTATTGCTGAACCCAAGGAATTTAGCTCAAATGGGAACCATTTGGATTGGGCTGCTTGCCTCTTTTTTTAATGGCCTAATTTTGCAGCAGTAGCCATGACTATCATAACAACCAAAACAAAGAAAAATATGGAGTTGGACTGAGAATTAGTACATTCTCTCTGCTCATGAGGGAGAAATCCAACCCAAACCTTCACTCCCAAACACATTGCTGAATTTTCAGGACGTTTGACTGGGGATTCATAGCTTCTAACTCAAGTTCATCTCTGCTACCAATTGTTATCAGATATCGCTATGACAATCACCCTGCAGGCTTCTATGTTTATCTAGCAGGTTTGTGCTCTACACCACCTTGGAGTTACAAAGTAGAGGAAAAGTGTCTTTAAGCCAAATTCTTTGTCCTCATAATTTTGGCAGCATCAGGGGATTCTGAATTAGCTTTTGTAGTTAAGCACATGCTTAGCTACATGCTGCTCTGATTTTTTACTTTCACTAGGAGTGATCACTGTCAGTTTCAGTAGGAAACCTGCTTTGTTCTTTTAACCCCGTGGTAGCAGGCTCCACTGAGTGTCTGCCTCCCTCCTATTCCTAAAGCCAGGGCCTGTACAATGCCTGCCCTGCATGGGTTTCACTGTCAGCAGCTCTGTTCAGTAGTTGAAGCAGAGGACTTTTCCCCCCAGCTATATACAGATATTTACATTCTTTGTTTAATAATGTACTGAATAGAAGCCAGAAGTATTAAAGTGTGTGACTCACCATCCAGCCTGATCTTTTCTTAAGGTAAGGAAACTTTTTCTGCCTCTCAAATAAAAAGAGAGAGAATATGAAAGAACAACAAACAGAACAGCATAGGCATGACACAACCATGTATGGATCTGTGAAAGTAAAGGTGCTAATATTATATTGCCTTCTTTCCAAAGGGTCAGGGTTTGATCATGTTCACATACAAATTTAAAAATTTCTCAACATTTCAGCTGAGGGTGATAGGTAATAGACCTTCAGCTTGGGAAGGAGCCTGCTCTTTCTCCTCCCTTCCACTACTTCAAGGTCTTTTGCAAAGTAGTTTTGTAGTTATCTCTGTTCCTGTTAGATGAATCACTTAACTTCCACCTGTTGGGCTTCTGCTTTCTTTTCTCACTTGAAATAATAAATATCTTTGAATAAGGGTTTCTTGGTTTACAGTAGGGTTAACATTTGCACTGGGGAAATACTTTAAGCAGAAGATTATTGCTAACAATCCTTATTTTCTGAAAGAAAAGTAAGCTGTTTCTTGGCAGCACCATCTGTGAGAAACGGGATCCTCCCAAACATTTGGGAAAAATCCCTACTGCCAGCTCCTACACATCACGTTATTTTTCCCCCCTGCAATGTGTCTTTTCTTAAACTAATAACTAATGTAGAAACCAACAGAGTCAACTGCAAACCTTATCATGTACTCACCATCCTGGATGTGAGTGCCGCAGCAATACTGATGCGCCAGGAACACTTGCCTTGCTGAGATCCCCTAGTATGGCACGGCTGTCCAGGTATCACACACATATATAATAGCATGGCAGAGCTAGCCCATTCCTATCTGTGGAAAGCTGTAAGAAGACAGTTTATTACATGTGGAAAGATTGATGCTTTAGATGGAAATCTCAGTGAGGTTTGAGACTGTTCAGAATTCAGAGTAAAATGCAGGGTGATATTAGCTGTATCCCTAGCATCAGCGCCTTGAGCCTGTAGTACAAAATAGAGCTCAATGTGCTGAGATCTTTAGAGTAAAGGCTGCTGTACTGTGTTTCTGTCCATACTGTCTGATACTCTTTTGTTCTACTCTGTTCATGGGTTATTTCTTTATTTTCAGGAACAAAGGGAAGGAGCTGGTGAGTTTCTGAAGCTTGAAACAGGTCAACTATGCGAGAGGGAGACAAATGATGGACACAACTGTAGCACAGCCTGTTCCCTCTCATCTCTATCCCTTCCAACTTAAAAACTGCTCAAAAATCCAGAAGAGGAACTGCAAGTGCTTGAGGTGCCAGGGAGTGAAAAGACTGATTTTTCATTGAATTCATTTTCTATCCGGAATTTGAAGGAAAAAGTGGAAATTAAATATTTGGAAGAAAGGCAATTTCTTTTCAGCTCCCCTAAGAAATAGGGAGAAATGGAGCTTGAACTTTGTGCTTGGAAGTGCCTCTTCTGTAAGGGAGCAGAGAAAATTTTAAGGGACATATTGGAGCTGTGATGAATGACTTGTGGTTGTGACTTTTCAGCAGAGAGAAGGAAAGGATGTTTTTAATTTCAGGTTCATGGAAAAATCTCATAAAAGAAGGAAAAGAATGGTAAACATGAACATGAAATGATTCAGGGGATTTAAAATGCAATGCAAAGCCTAAAAATGTGACCACTGACAACAAGGCAGACAAGCTATAAATGTAAGCAGTCATGAGAAGCTGGTCTGATATAAATGGCTTTAGGAATCTGAGAGGGAAAAATACATTACA
This sequence comes from Pezoporus occidentalis, assembly GCF_034315485.1. Lineage (NCBI taxonomy): Eukaryota > Metazoa > Chordata > Aves > Psittaciformes > Psittacidae > Pezoporus > Pezoporus occidentalis. Next base: position 4,429,188 of record NW_026913964.1, on the reverse strand, counting down.
TTTGAGGTATTGAACCCAAGTCCTAAATAAATGCTTGAGAGACTCACTGCAGTATGTATTTCTGCTACTATTTTCATAAATTTCCTTTCCAGAAGAGTCTGTTCTGGACAGCACGTCTGACCTCCAGCATAACTCACACAGTACAGTTTCAGCCAGTCTTTTCTGCATTAAACCAGAAACCCGTAGTTGAGTTAGATGTGGCCAGTTGTGTTTGCTGTTAAAAATCCCAAGCTGAACCTTGTTTCAACTGCCAGCCACTGGGCCTTCATATGCCTTTGACTACTAGATTCAAGAGCTTTTTAGTTGTAATTATTGACCTTTCTTTTTGATGTATTATCCCTGGCTCTCCCCATTCCATCCACATAATGTAAATGTTAGTGAGGAGTAGAAAGTGGGAGAAGAAACCTCCTCTATTCACAAAGATGTTGTCCACTGTTTGGCACTCTGAAATATCTGGTTCAACAAATAAAGTAAGCTGCAGAAGATAACGGTTTGAGGAATAGAACTGTAGTGCATGAAAATGGTTTTATTTTTTCCCTGCTTAAATATGACCCCCATGAGAATTAGTGATGTTTCTGGAACAAGAAAGACCATAGCTGATCACGTTTATTTAAAATCAATTACTTCATCGATAACAATAGCTATTAAAAATCAGTGAGAGGGTTTTATTTCTTTGACTATCCTATGTCTCTATCTACCTGCATAGCATTAAAAAAAAACATTTAAAGATAAGTGAGAGAAAGGAAAAATTGTCCAGTATTTTGTGTTCAGACTTGTTTAAAAATTTAGTGGTAACTCTGTATTCAGCATGAGTTTGGAGTCAAATTTATTTTATACAGCCCATAAATTACCATATAATATGTCAAATTGCAGCACAGACTGATTTAAGTCATGCTTATTTGAAATAATTTTTGTGGGGTTTTATTTTTTTTGGTGCAAGTTTCTTGTGTCTATCTTTCCAAACTGCATATAAGTTTTCATATGACCTATTTTCATTTTTTTAAATGAAACTTTGGGATTAAATCTACTTAAAAGATACAAGTCTAGTTTCAACCACACATATCAAAGTTTTGCTACTACAGATTTTCCCTTTCGAGCAGCACTATAGTTCTCCTGTCTGTATTATAATCCTTGAGAAAGAAGTATGCATCTTTTTTTTTCTTTTTTTTTTTTTTTCAGAATCCTTCTAGGAAAACAGCTCACATCAGACAGGAGTATTTTCACCTTACTCTGTAAAAATAACTAGTATTTGTATGAAATAATAATTATGAGCTTTTAAACTCACGTTAAAATGGCTCAGCCAGTGCACACACTGCAGCCTGGACAGATGCCTAATAACATTCAGCCATGTTTCCTGACAAAACTGTACACAGCAACAGATGAGTCTGAAAAAAGTACAGCAATGAATTCCTGCAGATGGAGAGAGTTAAAAATTAAAAATAGGACCTTCAGAAAAAGAAGCAATATCAGGTGTGTGTAAGGTTTGGTTGGGTTTGGTTTTTTTTTGTCATCTTCAGTACTGATAGCAAACGTTATCTGCACCTGCAGATGAGATTCTGTGAAATTATTCACACTCTTTATGGGGAGGTATCTTTGAAGTTTCTTCTCATCACTGAAGAGGATTTCCGCTCTATGGATTTCATTATTGGAAGGTGCCTCCTGCAGGAACTTTTCATTATTCACCCCTCAGTATGCCCTGCAAGATCTTCCTATCAGCATGTTACCTATTGTCAGCTTTCCTATAGAATTCAATGGGGGATGGGGAGAAAGCCATCCACTGCCCATGCTCTGCACCGGTAACGTCATATTGTACTGTGGGCAAATTGCTCTTATGGAGGATATAGGATAACAGAACTAAATTGGATGAATATGGTGGTAAAACATTTTATTAATTTAAAATGTCTCTTGTGTCATCTTCTTCCAGGACTGTTTTAAGTTTTCAGATTGCTAGAGTGCCTTGACCTATAAACTCATTGCTTGTCTTCATTAATGCTTTGACAGAGTTGCTATAGAAAAAGACATACACAAAAATCACAGTAACTGCTTTTTCATGGCCAGTTTATTGACCCTTTATTGCGGCCAAAAATAGAGATGAAGTATTATGTTTGTTTATGGTGTTAACTGCTTGCCTGCTGTTCATTGATTCTGCTATTTAGTCACTTTTTAGACCACAAGAAAATAAGAGCAGAAGAAAACTATTTAGGCATTGCAGCTTTACATAGCTGCACTTCCATTGCCATAAGAACCATATTGGAATTCCTTAAACAATATATTTCAGTGAAAAAAAAATTACAACTTTTGAGACTGTCATTTTTGCATACTCTACATCACCAGCTATCACAGTTTCAATGAACTCACCCAGGCTCCTTCTCTGACTGTATGGGCAAGCTCAACATGAGGGAATTCCAAACATAATTGTCTCTTTTGGGGCCCTCTGCAAAGGGATCATTACAAGCAGCAGGTCTTTTGCTTTCTTCCTCATATGGTGTATGCTGTAAATAAACTGTATTAAAAGCTTACCAAGATTTCCTTCTTTCTGACTCCTCTCACAAGGTCCTGAACCCATGGTAGAGCTCAGCAGAGGGGTAATGCTGATGTCAGAAGAAAGACATCAGTGTTTATAGTGAATTGCTCTTCCCTGCTGTTTAGCAAATCACTTACAAGCTGATCTTGATTTCTTCACATGGTTTTGACATTTTTCAGTATTTGCCTGGATAATTACCTGGGAGCATGTCTGATCTGCTGTTTGTCCTGATGGCTCAGTAGCCAACTTCTGTGTTGTACAGCTGGTCACCTAATTAATGGAAGATAACTTTTTTTCCAGCTGAAGAATATAACAGATATATTCCGGATAGGAATTTTGAAGGGAACAAGCAGGTGGAGTAAAATTTAAGGAACCTGTAGGATTAAGAAATATTTTGTGGTTTGTTGCAGTTTTATTATTCCTCACTAATCTCAGTATGGCATCATAAGTAAAAGCAAATTGTGCTGCTGCTTTTTATTAATGAAAATATTAACAAATGTGAGCAAGGAAGATCTTTCTTTTCTTAATTTTCACTTTCTCATCTCTAGCCAAAGCACTGTTCTTGCACTGTCACTCAGCATTTGCAACTGGATACGTCTGGAATGATCTTGTTAAGCGGAGAGGCATCATATAAAGTTTAAAAATATACAGTAAGAAAGAGGGTGGACTTCTGAGCAATCTGAAGAAATAATACTAGTTCCTTCTTGAAGAGATGTGGGCTTTTTGTCAGTTGTCTCTCAGCCCAGAAGCTTGTGGCACAGGCTGGTTTCGATCTTCAGTCACACCCCGGCATTTTCCAGTCAGAATCAGAATCACATCAGCCACATTTCTTAGATTTGCTCTTGATTGTGTCTTGCCCCACACTACTTTTCATTAGGAAGGCATCGCCCTTGACCTGTTTGAGAAGTTAATGACTTTTCACTATTGTAGTAAAAAATACTCACAAGTTCTTACAAATATTGATGCTACTTGCGCACTCTCTTGTTTGTCATGCAAATAGGAGAAAGACTCTTATCTCTTCCTTCTAGTCTGGCAAATCTGAACTGCTTCATTTTGCCATTGTATTTAGGATGCTGGTTATATGTTTGTATGTGTTCAGCTGGACTAAGAATTTTTCAGTTGCTGTTTTTTCTAAGAACTGTTATATTTTAATTCTCCTTCCTTTTCTGAGGTTCTATCTTACAATTGAATTTCTGCTTTCATCTTGACTAGGTTAATTGTACAGTCTAGATTCATATAGTCTCAGCATTCTGCTTGGAAACCAGCAGCTGAAATCCTGCTTGGATGCTACAGCCCACTGCCTACAGGGAATGTCCTCTGTTCTAGCAGTGCTTTGTCATCTATTTTACTTTTTATTGTGTGTTTGAGGGGGGAACTATCATATTGCTGTTGCCTTTGTGTTTTGTTTTTTTTTACTTCTTATTCACAAAATCTATGTGAAAGATGGCAGATTTGGGGTTTTATTCCCGAAGAACATGCTGAAAGCTTATTTCTCCCTCTAACAATAAACTTTATCTTTTATTTTCCCTTGGAAATGGATTTGATCAATGTGATTCTGTATTCCAAACTGGAAGATGATGTGGATCCTTTGCCTCTTACTGATGCCTGTTAAATGCCCACTTGAGAGAATTTCTTTTCACTTTTGCAATTCTTTATGCCCTATATATAATTTTATGGTGATTTCTTTCATATCTGAAGTAATCTTGAATACATTGACCTAAAAAGCCTTGCTGATGAAAGTTTGTTGAAATACAAACACTAGTGTAAGATTGTGTCTTCTCTTTGACACTATAGCTGCGGAATATCCACTGGAATCCACACCAAACAATGGGGTCAGGAGGGTATAGATGAATCAAAAAGTGTTAGATACTCAAAGAAACACCTCTGGCTGAAGCAGGAAATATGTACAGGAAATACATATTAGCTAAACAATGTTGTAGAAACATGCAGGACACAGTAATAGATTATAAACAGTATAGCAGTTATACTGGACATAATGGAGTGAGAGGCAGCAGCACTAATGGCCTTTTTCCTCATGCCAAAGTTATCACAAAAACCTGATTTTGGTTGAAACCCTAATAACTCCCAGTCTCATAAGAAAGCTTGAACTTGATGAAACAGGACATTTTGATGATATTTTATTTAATTGACAGTACTTTGAAATGCTTAAATAACAAGTTAAAGTTTCTGACTTCAGAGAACATTGACAGAGCAAACTAACATTGTTAGCTAGAAAATGTAGTAACCAGGATGTTAGCTGATCTGGAATCATTCCTAGCACTTTTCAATAAGGAAGCTCAAATTTTTAGAACACTGTGTAGTTCAGAAGCAATCACTGGATGTTCTGCTGGATTTTGCTTAATCCCTGGTTGGACTTGTTCATCTCCATTTAGTAGAAATGCATACAGACTAAAAATAAGCAAAGGATGTGCTATGATTACCATGTTAATCCAAGGGGTTTATTTTCATCCTGTTTTCACTCTCTCTGTCTTACATGTACACATTGTCACAGCTCAGACAAGTGAGCACTTCAGTGAAAGGGCCTTTCTTTGGTAACATCTTGGTCTATGTTTTGTATACCTATTTTTGATGGATGACATTCATACATAAATACTTTTTGCTCAAAAAGAATATAAACATAACAAAAGCAAGTATTGTTATTTGCCCACTTTCTCCCTATTTACTTAAAATATGAATTGTTTGTACTGCTGGCATTCCTAGGGACTCCTGATCTTTGCGCATGGACCCACTATGTAAGCACTAACCAAGCATACAGTAAGAAGACAATCTCTGCGTTAGAATTCAGGGCTGTGGCAAGTGAAGGAAAAGCCAACAAATTGGGATTTCTTGAATAGGACATTAATCTATTCTTACACAATTGTGTATTTTAGCTGTTTCATATTTCTAATTTAATTTACAGTTCATAAACACTTTGCGCTGGAACAAAAAGTTCCATGTTACAATATTAATATTGTATATCATATTAATGGCACATTTTTATAGGTATATTACAAAAGTTTTGTATGCCATTTAAATCCCCTGATTCTCCTTTAGCTAACATGTAAATGCAACTGAGTGCTTCTGCATGTAAATGATGGCTTGAAGCAGATAGTGCCAGAACATGCATTTGAGAGAATTAGTATTTTTAGCACATATTCCAATTTGAGAAGGTTTTGTCCATGCTGGAATACTTTGTTTTCTCTGCTTGACATTTTGCCCAGGATCACCTGAAGCAGCAAACCATTCTAGTAACCCTCAATGTTAGTCCATACTTAGGGTCCTTCGAATTGGTGTTGCCTGTTCTACATATGCAGCATAATTCAAGGTCCCAGGGATCTCAGTGTAGACAAGGAGTGTCAATATATATATGTATGTATACATATATACACACACTCTGGATTCAATAAAAATACTAGCTGTTATTGAAGACACTGAGAAACAGTCAAATCCTTGGAAGCAGAAAGAGGAAATGGCAGTGACGTCTATCACAAACACCAGCAATACAGGATAGGAAAGGAACATAAATAACAAGGTAAGTCTCATGCACAAATGAAACAACACTGAAAACAACATGGGGACTGAGGCAGCAAATTGGGTAGAGAGGGGCAGGGAGGATGGATTTTGTTATTTGATTCCTTCTGTAATCAGGGTAACATAACTGCAGTTTCTGAGTAGTCACAGCTGTTGGGAAGAAATGAAAGAAATGGCTAACCACTACTGTTAAAGAAAAGGGTGACAACACATTTATAACTGGCTGCCAAAAATGCTTTATTGATAAAGAGCTTTTCATGCACATTTGATATTTCCGCCTTCTGAGAAAAATTAACCAATGAATCTCTGAGTGGAAATATGCAGTTTTCTAGGATGAGAGAAGTCATAAATGTACCTTTATGACTATTCAGGAATTTAGTGAAAGCAGTAGTTTTCCACAGACAAGACAGATGATGAGGTAAAATCAGGGCTTATTTTATTTTTCTGATTTCATTTTTTAAGTCAGATTTGTAAAGATAAAGCATTTGGAAGAAGATTCAAGTTGCTAAATAGCATAGATTATTATTTTATTAGTTTGCTGAGAAAGATAAACTGCATTGCAGATATTTCTTCCAACAGCTTAGAAAAACTAATTAGATTCTGAGAGTTTTGGAATAAATTCCATCTTATTTAAATAATTTCCACTTCAATGAAAACAAACCAAAACAATACAATAAAAAAGGAAAAAAAAACATTCACTCTGCCTTGATGATGTTGCTACCAAATTTAGGCACTGGATGTATGCAGTTACATCATTGGGAATCTTTTACATGAGACCTTGGTACGTTCCAGTCCCAGTCAATGCTCGGGGGATATGAACACTGTGTTCACGTACAGGTGTTCTCCATCTATGGCTGGAAATTCCAGCTTGCACAGATTCCCGGCCAGCCTCTGCACTGGTGCAGCTCAGCCCTCAGTACATAACTGGGACAGACTGCACCACCACAGCTTGTTCTGCCAGGAGCCTTCCTTTGGGAATGTCAGGAATGCCCTCACCATTTATTCAGCAGGAAGCTGTTGGCTAAAAGCACACAGCAGCAATTACGTGTGTTTCTTTAACAAAGAAATTTGGGTTTCTTCAAAACAAAGATGTGCTTCTTAGTTATGTGGGTAGACAATTTGTTTGCAGTGATATTAAGTCCTTTAAACAGAGATCAGCTTTTGCATATCTATTTTTATTGTTTGTATCTTGCATACAAAGTGATGTATTTTAGGCCCACTGTAGCTGATCTCTATTCTGAAATAATTTCAACATATTAGAATCTAACAATAGTTACAATGATGAATTATTGTGGAGAATGGCAGATCAGAATTATAAGAAATAATAAGTTTAAAGACAATTTTTTTCTTACTGTCTTGTGTTAAAAACAAAAAAATTTAAAAAATCTTAAAAATCAAGATAATAAGTGATTCATATAGGTGCATGATGCTGGACAGCCAATAGTGAGGAAGGACCAGAAATTTGCTTCTGAGATCAAGTTATAATCCATTTAGAATGTGAATATGGTTTGACAGTGAAAAAAGATAATAAATCTTTAACTTTGAGTGTTTTTTTTAATGAGGAAAAGTTTATATTAGCAAATTTATATATTAAGTCATCAAGAGGTGTAAAACTGTGAGGCTGTCCATAAGCAGCTCTATTAGGAAAATGATAAAAAAAATCCAGACAAATTTTCAGCATCTTACAAAGGTGCACTGCTATGGCTTCCTTGGGGCTTGTTACTGCAAGTGCTGAGCGCTCCAGCCTAAAGGCACTAGTCCTATTAACTTCAGTGGTATTAATTATGTGTGTAAATCTAAACAAGCCCTTAAATTGTCTGAAGATTTGCCACCTTCCAAGTTCAAGCATTTGCAGCAGCTATGATGCAAACAGTAGTGTATGTGGACAGCACAGGACACAGAACAAACTGGATAGACTATTAGCTAAAACCATTTTTTCTGTCCTTTTTCTGAGCTAGAATTATCCCAAGAGATTTTATGAATTAAGACCATAGTCAAAGGTAGCTGTTTGTGAGGCACATATACATTGCTCCTTTCTCATTGCAGTATGCGGTATGTACTTCTAGCATGTAATTTCTTACCATGATGGGAGGCTTGTATTCGGTATTTTGTCTGGTAATTTGACTGCCAAGCCTGAAGAGACAAGGTTCTGCGTAAAAAACTGTAGTACTGCACCATCACGTCTGCATGAATGCATCTTTAATTATGCATTTAACAACAGGAATTTGTGGATAGGATAGCAGAGAACAGCTGTACTCTCTGAAGTAGGTTCCTGCCTGTTGCAGACTATGATGATTTTGCTTCTTTACCCTGCAGCTTCTAGGCTGGTGTCAAATTCAGGTGTTTCCTTCCTTGTTTGTGAATCATTCCTCCTCCACCACAAACCTCCCCCTCCCCCCCCCCCCCCCCCCCCCGAGAAGAAACGAGTAGTACAGCTGTTGTCATGAAAATCCTATGCACTTTTACCTAAGTTTATTTCCTATGTTTATACATATATGTGTGCTTGTGAGTGTACGCACGCGTTTTTAAGTGTGTGCATGTTTCTGTGCGCAGAGTAAAACTGAAAGGATATAGAACACACTGCAGAGGCTTTCACTTTACCACAGAAGCAGGATATAGTATTCTTCACAGATATAAACTGTGACCTGGGGCTTGACCTAGGGTTAAAACTTCAATGAATATCCAACTACCTAAATAATTTCTCTATTTTAACTGGTCTGATACACTGCCTATTCCACATAATTTGACTGAAAGCCAGGTATTTCACAGATTAACCAAAGGGTGTTTATGTGACCAAAGAGAAATAAAAAAAAATCAGCTTTTGGCCAGTAGCTACAATATGCATACAGACATACATATGTGCATATGCACTGACTCTAAAGATTATGTCTCCAATTTCTGTATAGCCAGTGGTTTGAGAAAACTGATTCTTACTCCTGGGATGAAAGTATGTACTCCATGTTTCATCTTTGCTGGAATGAATTCCTAACAAAAATTTCCAATTACACTGGGTTTCCTCTGAGACAGTAGAACAGTAGACCATGGATGACTGAAATTTAACTAACTGGATCACTGAAACAACAAATGCTCCTTTGCTGTTAGCTTTTGTTTAGTTTGACAGACCAAAAAGAGGCATTTGGAAACCGGTATTTTTTATTTAATTGATTATGAGACAAGTTACATCATCTTTGCCATCTCTGTTATCACTGGCAGAAATTCATGTATTTTATCATTTGTTAATAGAATGGTGAACAGTTAACATACAATTCTTTATAGCAGAATATTCTCATGTGGTCTTCATTTTCTGGTTTGGAATCACAGAAAGATTACTGCTGGCATTTTACTAAAAAGACTGATACATCTTTGAAGTGGAGCGAAGCCTCTGTCATCATGTTCTAGCAAATAACACTACAAATCCTGATTAAACACTTTTCGTGAATTTTCTTTTAATAGGCTTTAATTTTGCAGTAGGAAAAAGAATGTAAGGTAATGATTTGAAAAGATAAAATACCACATGCTGTTTTGCAGGAACTGCATGCTAACTCTGCAGGAAGCAAAGGCATCTGAGCAATAAATTGTGTCATCACTATCTCTGTTATCTCTTAATAAATGTGGAAAGAATATTGCAAAGATCTCACCAGACATTCTCTTTATTGAATAAAGTGAAACAGGCATGAGATTTTCTGGTTCATTTAGCATTTTCTTGTGAAAGAAAGTTGTAAAGTTTTATATTTACCATAGGTTGCTTTTGCAAATATAACCATCTCCTTATAATTTGGAAAGAGAAAGAGCTGTCTTTTGCTTTCCGTGTGTGTCTGCATGACATGCACATGTATCAAGTATCTTATTCTTCTCAGACTCTTATTCTCAACCAGTTGTTCCTGGCCACTGGTAGAAGTAGGCAGGGTATCGATTCTGTGTGCTGGTAAGGAGTGTGATCTGTTTTATGATATACACAATGACATTGATGAGCAGGCCAAAGGAAAAGCAATAAAACTGTTGTATTCACTCATATCCTAACTGCATGACTGCACAAGATGCCAGAGGCTTTGTTGGGCTGTTTTTACTATGTCTATCCAGCTTTCACACACACACCACACCCCCACACCCCCCCCATTTGCTGGCTCAGTTGTACTGATAATATATCAAGGAGAAAATAACAGTCCAGCAGCTCCAGAGGTGCAACTTTAGTATTATTTATATTCTTAGTATAATTGAGACAGAAAACAAGTGTTGTTATAGGAACAATAGAACTGGAAAATGTTATAGATTGGAAAGTAGTTCCAGAGTATGGGTTTCTTAAAGTTAGGGCAACACATGCCATACATACTCAAGCATGCAACTCTAAGATGAATATAGAAACACAGAACTGTAAGTTCAAGAGGATCACTGAAGTTCATCTATTGTACTGCTCAGAGCTTGCCCATTGTACAGCATCAGAAAGGCATCCTTTAAATCAGGCCTAAAGACCACTTTCACATCAGACCAGTTCTGTAGAGTATTAAAGGGTGAATTATTTTCCAGATAGTTAAGGGATCCAGAGAACACAGGAGAATTACTGAAGTGCTATAATATAAACGAAAACAACAGAGAAATTGCTACTGCTGTCACATTGCTTCTGAGCTACAATATAGTAAGGAAAAAAACAACTTAGCTTGTGTCCAGGAGTAGTATTCAAGCCAACAATAAAAATGTAGAAGCTCTCACTGGTTGTTAAAAATCAAAACAGCAGACAAACCCCATAACATCAGCCTCCCCGTGTACTAGATGAAGCGTAAGTTGTGACTGCTTCAGCAAAACAACGGATACCTTAGATGCATAAAAATAGCTTTCCATTCTACAGTATAGATTATTTTTATGCCAGGTGACAGAATTAAAATCATCTATGCTGACTTTGGGCAGCACAGTAACCTTTTTCATTGTTTAGGAATGTTTGAGATATGCTAATAATGGGAGAAATCCAGATGATCTTAGACAGTGGCATGGAATAGTAGCTTGTTATAGGACTTTTATAGATTTGGCTGCTTCTCCTCACATAGTAAAAGGCAGAATCAAAAAGGTCTGGAACACAGATCTGTAAAATGGCTACTGCCTTAACTGTTGGTTGGGTACAAGCAACAAGAAAATAATAAAAAGATATAAACCATCTGCTTTTATATGAGATCGTACTCCAGAAATTGCCAGACTTGCCAGAGCTGAAGTTCACTCAAACATTTTCCTTCTAGCTGCTTGAAATCTAAAATGTATGGATAGAATTGCAAGGATAAAGGGAAGCCAAGAAAGTTTTGTCTTGAGTTTTCCACACATTTGTCCTTTCTTTCTTGGAAATGCAGGTGATCTTGCTATAAATGCATGGTAAACAGTATCTAATATAAAATATCTACATACATCCATCTGGTTTCAATATTAAATAAAGTTTATATAACATGCAGCAGCTTTATTGTTCAGTGAAGGATACTGTGATACTGGAATAGTGAGTATTAAAATGCTACTTTTGAGGACTAAATAAAAGATACATATATTTAAAACATTTGGTCTGCTATTCTGAGTATATCTGGAATAGCTGCTGGTCCTATTCATTATTAGTATTTGCTTCATACTGAAGGACTGTAACACATGCTGTATTCTGTTCACCTCAGCTCAGAAGGAGCGTTTCTCAAATTTGACATTATGTGACAATAAAAAAAAAAAAAAGAAAGAAAAGATGCTTCTAGTTTAGTCCATCTTATTTTGTATTCTGTTAATTTATGAGAAAGTATGCACAACAAAAAAGATCTGCTACCCTTAGTGACTGTACTGCAGGCTACACTGAGGTGGCATGCCCTCTGCCTCCAAGTTTACTTCTCTTTCTCCTATGTTTTGTCATGGAATGATGTACTTTTTCAGTGCTGTCTATCTAACTTATTTTTTTCAGTACCTTTGTCCTGGTACCTTCCTTTTAACTGGAAAGTTAAAGACGGAGTAGGAAATACTTGCTCCAAAAAAGCAGAAACTGAGTTCTTCCAGAAGTTTGTAATGCGAAAAAAAGATTCTCTCCCTTTTAATGTGGTTTGTTGAAACTTGTTTTCTTTCATGTTTTATAATAAGCTGTGGCATTTAACGATGCCTTCAATAAACATCACTAACATTTTTTCCTCTTTAGATGCCAATGATTAATGTTTTGTATGTATTCAAAGAATTTGTTTTATGCCACAACCACAACTACAGCTTCCCACAAAAACAATTCCTAGCTAAACCCTCTATTTACTTTAGTGTTTATTTGATGATCAGTTGTCTATTGTCTTGCAAGCAACAAAGTGAGCATGTTCACCAATTAATGGATATATTTAGATACCTTTCTTAACAAATTCATCCCCTTTGTTTGGTTAGTAAGGACAAAAGAGAATCTTAAATACATGCCAGCAATAGAAGCTGAAAACAGTTTCTTCATGCTGCTCATTTTTAAAAATAGGTTGGTAAAATGAGATGTGTCAGGGTGCTGCAGTTAGGTCACTGTCAAGGCCATGCTGTACTCATTTTTTCTGTTAGACAACAGTGGTCCTCAGGGTTTGTCAAGGCAGGAATAGCATTTATGGACATTTCCAGGCCAAATGTGTCAGATGTTTGTGGTTGAAGAGCTAGGCCTAAATGATCAAGTGTTGCCATTTGCGCACATCTGATATTCAAACTTGGTGTAATTTATCATGCGAAGCAGGTAGTGTGCTCTGCAAAAACAAAACATTATGCTTCTTTAGTGCATCCTGACCTTTTCAGCTACCCTTGCTATGGAGGCTATGACACACACTAATGATGTCTTCCCCACCTGACACAACAACGTCAGTGCATGCTTCAGGAAGAGTTTCTTCACAGTAAATATGTTCCTGTTCCAGTAAATCTCGTAATGAGAGAAATGAATCTTTTCTAGATGCATGAATGTAGAGGGAGGAATTTAAACAGAAAGCAGAGCTGTTGATTATTCATCAAGGAAACATTTTATATGCACAGGATTCCTTTACCAAAACTTGTACGTTAGCATATTCAATTTAAGTTGTGCAGAGCTCACTTCCCAAATGTTGTACAGTCTGGTGTCATTTCCCTGACCTTGTTTTTCTTTTAGGGTATAGCAAAAGAGTAAAAGCTTCTCACCTCCCATATTACCTGACTGGTTTCTTTGTGGCAAGGATAAGAAACCTACAGCTGATCAGCCTTTACTTCTTACAAGTTACCACATAATTTTGGGGGATATTAAAATCAGATGCCATGAAGTAGGAAACAGTATAACCTGGTAACAGTGTTTGAAGGGTTTCTTCAGTCCTCAAGAAAGAATAAGGTCCTCATACATGCTCTATGGCCACTCATAAAAAGAATGTGCAAAATGTACAAACAAGAGCAAAGCCAGGATGAGGCCCTGACATACTGGGGGCTATGCCCTTAGCCAGAGAAAAATTCACTGGCTTTCATGCACTAGAGAGTGCCAGTTCATAAACTCAGCTGCACCAGTTCACACTCTTGACATTACATTTCTTTCAGCTACTGTTAGAATTGGACCTGATTTCAACTTACAAGGACTCTTTTTTCAGGCATATGATTTCAAAATGTTTAAACAACACAACTTTAAAATAAGCAGAAAGCAAAAGAGTTAATAGATTTTCCACTTATTTTCATCAAGCTCAGTGGCAAATAAACCCTCAGCTGTCAAGCAGACAGCAGCTTAGCTTTGAAATGATGGAAGGTGGAACCTGCTCATTTCCTTGCATGCCTCTTTATAGCCAACAGTTCATTCTCTAAAAATACGAGTTAATATTGAAATGCAAATTATTACATCTGAAAGGGTGTTGCCCAGCTTCAGAGAGCCTCTGTGATTTATATCTAAAACCCAAAAAGTGTAGCTGAAAATAATATGCTACACCAAACCCCAATAACTTTGTCTCTCTTATATTCTCAGTCTTGTTTTGCTTGGAGAATTGGTACATGGAATTTTATCTATAAATCAAACTCCTGGAAATAAACTTGCTGAAATCACAATCAGAATCAAATATTTATGTGATGATTTTTTGTGAAAAGTTCAGTAAATACGTTGTCATCAGCTAGATTCTCAAGAAAGCATCCCAGGAAAAATATCATTCAGTCATGGACAAGAATATTATGCTTGACAAAACAGATACCTAGCAGGTCTGAACAGGAGCACCTTCATTGCACTACCCAGCTTTTAAAACTTCCATAGTATGCTCATGTTCCTTTGGCACTTAACATAGTTGACACTTGGACAGACTTTTACAGACCTTGTCTGCCTTCATTCCCATACTGACCCCATTTACTCCTTTTCTTATGCTCTCCTCCCTATGCTTTGTATCATTTAAGCTTGATGGTTTCTTGCCTTTTATCTTAGTTGCCTTGTCTTCTCCCAGCAGCAAAAAAAATCAGACCTATTTTCCATACCCTTCTTCTACGATCTTCCCCTTTCATTGTTTTTCCTTACTCTTTTCCTTCCAAATCTTCCTTTCTCTACTATTCCTGTTCCTGCTTCCATCTTTCTCTTATCACCTTTCCTCACTTTACACCTATCCGTTTCTCATCACCCCTTCTCTAACTGTATCTTAGCTGCTTGCTCCATGACTAATAAAATTTTAGTTATCCATATTTTCTCCGTAGGTTATTCTTTCCTTCTTCTCTTCTTAGTTTATGGCACTGCTTTTGCAGGAGCACTTTCCCCTCACATCCTCTGCCATGGATCAGGGTAGGTACTGGTATATATGCCAAAAGCCATTGTCCTGATACTGGCTGATGGATTCCTTTCAGTTCTCCAGCAATCTCTCTCTTTAACAGCCCTCTCTTTTCCCACCGCTTATATTCTGAGGTGTTTGAGTCCTCATTTTCTACTTCCATACACTGGCTAGCATCTGAGCCATGTTCAGAGGGACTACTGCAATACAGGTAAGCACGTGGATAAATAAATAAATAGCATACATCATATTTCACTATGAGGCAACAATCAGCTGCCATTTTTAAAAGATTTTTTTCAAAAGCTTCAAATGGCTAACAGTTACACATAAATTGGAATTTAGAGAACACAGGAAGCGTGAGGGATTAAGCTTTGTACTGAGCATTTTACTAAGATAGGTAACATTGCTCCAGGCTGGGATCCTCTCAGTTTTTGTGGGATATCTGAATACCGAGACAAACAGGAACTGATTTTGTATCATTTGCAAATAAGCATTGAAAAGGAAATGGAAAAAGTAAAATTGCAATGAAAACCACTGGCCTGAAAGTCTGTGTGGTTGCATTCAAAGCTTTAACTGCACAGTCAGTGAAAAGCTCTGCTCACATTTGGCTGCTGACAAAAAAACAAATAAGATGTCAGACTTTATGAGGAATTAGACAGGAATGAGTATGGAAAAATATACAACTCTATGGTCTAAAGTAATGGTACAGCTTCACAAATATTATGATTAATTCTGCATATTCCATCTCAAAAAAAGAAGATCGCAGGATTATAGTAAGTCTAATAAAGGAGACAAGAGTAGATAAACTGCTCTTTAATGTTTATAGACTGCACAGATTCAGAGTGGTTGCTGCCTGTGTGGGAACAGAAGCCAGTATTTTGATCAGAATCTTTCCTAAACACAAGTGTGGATATTTAGGTCTGTACAAAATCTATTAGTTTGGTAAGGTTTAAAGGCACCTTAAAGATGCTTTGAGAGAAAAGGTAAAAATGTAGATTAATAAACTTTGCCTACTAATAATAGCTATCTGAATTTTCTCATTTTTCCAGATTTCCAGGGACAGAGCAGTTTAGTGTTTAACTGCGTATTTACATAAAGCTTTTCCATGAGACTCCTCATTCCTAAGAAATAAAGCATGCCTGTCTAGAAAAATTCTGAAGCACATTCATTTAGATTTTCATCTTTAACCTCTTCCTTGCTTTCTGTTTATATTACAGAAATGCAAAGCTAAAAAGCTCAGCAAATCTATATAGCTGAACTGCAGCCAACTGTTTCACATTCATTCTCGTGTTCTCATTGTTTGTTTCAGAAACTCACTTCTTTAAGAGTCAGAAACTTTCACTCTTCTAGTCTAAATTCATGATTTATTCTTCATATTGTATGTCACTTCCTTCATTACTGGTGCTTATTCTGGCTTAGCTTCAAGAAAATAACTGTGCATCTTCTCTACTTTTGTTTTGCTGGATTCGATAAACTGTGTAATTTTGTTCTAGTCCCCCAGGTTTCTTCAAACAGGGAGGAGCAGAACTGTACACATTTTTTTATTTTGGATTTGGTATCCCAGTGCTGTGCGCAAAAACATGAATACATTCTCTTGAAAATGCCTCTCCTAGTATGTTCTAGTTGATTCTATGAAAAAATATTTTGTATTAATCAATCACAAAAATGATTAAATCTCATCTTCTTTTATTTGCTTGAACTTTATCCCAGCCCATTTGATGAGGCATTTCAATGCAGGCCACAGTGTTTCAGCTCACATATATTTATTTTTAACAAGTAAGCCTTGTATGGGAAAGTTGCAAGCTGGTAACTTTCTGTTAGTCACAAGCCCCCCTGTGGATTTTATTAATAAATTGTTCGTTGTTGCCATAAAATACAAAATCACTGACAATATCAAATCACTAATTCCTCTCACCACTACTTGTCTGTCAGCAGCTGAGCTGTTAGTAACTGAAAACTTGGTTTGTAACTGCAACTATACTTTAGTTTAGCAAAGCAGCTAATAGGGTTCTGCTAATACAAAGGTTTCCTTCAACAGTCCCTATGAACTCAGCCTAGCCATAATACGGTAAAATATCTTCATTGTTTTCCCTAACAAAACTTGTGAGAACTAATGTGTCAATGATGCATTAAATTTTGTGTATTTTTAACACATAAAAGAGAAACCAATTGCCTGAAAGTCTAAAGGAATCCCTTAAGATTGAAAATATAGAGAAAACAACCTTATCTAGTGTCTGTTTCCATACAGAATGAAAAATAGTTAACAATACTTCAGATAACTCCCCAGTCTTGTGAAACTTGAGAGTGCCATTTCATTCAATGTTGTCGTAGACACAAATTATACAATAATAAAAAGAAATCGTCACAGCAGGAATCCTAGTAAACATCTGTTGCATTTTGAACTTGAACTCAGGACAACAACGATATCAGCACAGCTGTAAAATGTCACTTAAGTAGAAGGCCGATGGATTCCTTTCTAGCTGAGTCAATGAATAGGTAATGATTGCATGTTTAATCACAGGTCAAGAAGTTATGAGTGACAAACACGACCAGTTGCATAAGGAAAGCAATATCCTACGTTACAGGAGAGTGCTATAAAGGTACATTCTGAGAGCTTTCTTATTCCCCAGTGAACAAGTCACAAACTTTCTAGCAGAGAAGATTGAGTCGTCCTGTACTGAGTGATCTAAACTTTGTTTTGGAGAAATGTGTGTCTTGTAATTGTTTTTTCAATTTCGCATCATGGTTTTCCATTTGGATTGGCACTAGAGCTGGCAGTTTGGAGATAGTTAGGGAATAAGCTTATAGCCCTTGCAATTTGAGGAAAGGAAACAAAATTAATCACTTTATGCCAGGTTTCTGATTTTACTACTACAACAGAAAAGTTCAAAAGCTGATTAGGGAAAATCCAAATGAGAAGGCAGAATATTACCTGAAGCCAAACCTTAAGAAGCTCATGCTTAAAAAAAAAAAAAAAATTCTATTAAACAGTATACTTATGTTTGGATAATTCATCAAACTTAGAATCTGATTACATTTCATCATTCATGAAATTAAAATTACTGTATGCAACTGTATACAAAGATCAAATACAGAAGTTAGATGGGTAGCACAGTAATTAAGAAAGAGGTCTAATGCAACCTTTTAGCAGAGAAAAGTCTGAACTCTAGTTTCCAGCTTCAGAGACTCACACACATTCCAGTAATTGCCATTAAAAACAATTACCTAATCAAAGCAATCTGCACATTAACCAGTGTTTTCTAAGATATCTCTAAGAACAGCTTTTTAAATTAGTACTGATAAAAAAATCCTTACACAATAAAAATTGCTCTCTTCTTAAAAAGTTAACTTGAATTTGGTCTTAAAAAAATGTACTTTTCCATAATACAGAACATGTATGAAACCCACAGTGGAGAAATATACATGGGATTTTGCAAGTTTAAGTGTTCAAGGCCAGGCTGGATGGGGCTTTGAGCAACCTATTTAGAAAAAGATGACCCTGGCCATGGTGGGAGGGTTGGACTAGATGATCTTCAAAGGTCCCTTCCAACCCAAACCATTCAATGATGCTATATGATTCTATGAAGTCTAGAATAGAACAAAAGAAATACACACGTTTCTGCTTTTCCCTGTCTGGAATCAAATACTTGAGGAACAGGCACATGAAATGAACAAGAATGAAATTCATTATGGAAGGAAAAGGAAAGAAGGTTTATTATTTTGTTTCTTTAAATCATTGATACTTGAAGCAAGCACATTGAAGATTTAGAAAGTGAAGACTATTCCAAGTACATAACTCATTGAGCAAAAAAGCAAACACACAACTAGAGAAATGTAATGAATCTTATCTATTTTCTACTCAGACTATTACGCTTATGCTACCTACCACCCTATACATGGAATATAAAATATCAATGGCAGCTCCCACAGTAGGCTGCAGGAATAAATCCATTGATGTCAAAGATACAGCATATTTTATAACTGAAGTAAAAAAATTAATTCTAAGGCCCTAAAAACATATTTAGCAGTTGTGCAAATATCATACTATTAAGTATTGTTTCAGCAGAGTGTTTGGGGGGTCCAAGCGATGCTTTGGCAAAGCCCTTGCATGGACGGCTGGATGCCAAGAGCAGCTGTGCAGTGACAAGTCTGGAATGTCCTCTGAGTAAGGCTGGCTGCAAACCTCTAAGGACTGTGAGAGTGGGAGGTTCTTGAATAGTTTGAGAAATATGAAAGCCCCATTCAATAATTAAAAAAATAAAATAATTATTAGTCATATAAGAAGGAAACATGAAAATAACCTTCTAACAATGTTGCTGTTTTTTCGCCCTAGAAAAACAAATCACATATGTGTTCAGTATGCCTCCTCTAAAGTTCACTTTTTCCAACTGGTAACTTCATGAGGGTGGGGTTCAAATAGCATATCAAAATGTAGTAGGTTAAGTTGCATTCAGGATTCTGATCTTTCTCTAACAAAATATAGCTTCATATTCCTACGCAATATTATATATATAATATTGCAACTTCCTTATTAGCTGGAATTAGAGATTTCCGTATATTTCAGAAGTGTTATGTGCTGTGTGAACTCCTCATTCTGCTCTCTAGGCTCAATACGTAAGGCCACTGATTGAGCAATGAGGTTAATCACCGTAACATCTGTTTAAGTCTACTTCTCAGATACATACAAACAAATTCTGTATCAATGTCCTGATTTGCTGTTTTGAAATCTAGTAAGAGAACATGCATTTCAGCCCAAAGATATCTTCAGACAAAAAAAGCAGCAATCTATACCACAAAAGCCTTTTGAACAGAGGTGATAGAGAATGTATTCACTTGGAGTCCTCCACCAACTCCTACTTTCAACTGTATCATATACATTCAATATAAAGTAGAAATGGACAGGAATTGGCAGGTCATGAAGAGAGACTATTGGTGTGAAATAAATGTTTCCTGGAAACAGAAAGTTCTGATAATCCCCAAAAGTTAATGGACAAAAATTCATGAGCTGCTGTTGCAACATAGCATAGTTTAGATACATACGTTTTAATTACAGGTAGCAAAACATCTCTCCACGCAGAGAATGTTATGAAAACTGATATATCTCAGTGTTACCGTACAGCTGCTTTATTGAAATAGCAAGATAATATATTTGCTTGCTTTATCATGTTCCCATGGGCTTTGTGGGTAAGAATCTTTCATAAATCCTTTCATACATGCAGCACAGGTTCATTACCCTGTGCAAAGGTTACTGTACTAAGTAACTGTACCTGTACTAAGTAATAAAACAGAAGTCCTGTTGATGAACAGGAACTACTCTAAGAAGTAGTTGTAGTGTAGTGATATATTCAGGTAGTGATATAAAGTAGTGTAGTGTGGAGTAGTGTAGCGATATATTCAGGAACAGTGATCTACAGTGATATATTCAGGAACAAAGACCCTCATTTAAAAACTGAAGTTCAGATGACTATGTCCGAAACTAGGAGGTACAAGTGTTTAGTGCAGAGTGATCTTCCTCCTGTAGGTTTTAATAAATTGTTCCACAAAATTAAATTTTAATAAAATAAATTGTAAGGGGTTTCTCCTACTTTTGATAGAGTGATTTTAAGAAAAATTTTCCACAAACTTGTGTTCTTTTATGTGTTACAAGACTCCATGTACCAATTTAGGGCATTTGCAGATGCACCAGTTAATGCGTAATCTGCTGAAAACAGCTTGTTTGAAACCAGACCCAGCACAGACACCTCCCTCACCACAAAATGCCATCAACCAAGGCTGTCACTGCTATAGCTGCAGCTGCTCTCTCGCTGCTTCAGATAGTACCTTAAAAGGTATCAGATGTGTCCTATTTCTTAAAATTGCAACATTGTGTATTGCAGATTTTTTTAGCTCAGATGTATTTGCACATATAAGACTAAAAAGTTGTAAAGTTCATTATTTCAGTGAGGAAAATTGCAGTATTTCTGTTTGCCTCCCCCTCCTACATTCAACACTGGGCTTGGAAAGAGATTATTAGAAGCTTTCTGCGTTATAACACAGCCACCTGTAGGATAAAGCAAAAGGGTGTATAAATGATGTAGCTGACTTGACCTGAACTCTGAGAAACAAGAATTGAATTAATGTCAATTAAATTGTTCACCAGTATTTTATTTTACACTGGCCATTGGCAGGTGATACATGGAAGTTTATCATGAAATTACAAAACAAAAATATTACATATATTAGTGAAAATTAATAATCCTTTTGACACAAGATACATATGAGTCATTTCTTATAAGGAGATAAGAATTTATTGTTAGAAATTTAAATATTGAAAATGTAAAAAAATTCTTTCTGCATTCTACACATGAATGTTATTTTCTGAAGACATTGAGACTATTAATGTTTGCAACATAGCTGTACCTTAAAACCTTAAATGCAACAAAATTACAAGTTATAATATTAAATGTCATCTAATATCTGGTGTTATCCTTGTTTACTCTTTTGAGCACCAGGGAGCTCTATAGGAGCTGTACCTCAAAGAAACACACTATATTCAAGATGTTGGTCTCCCAAAATGTTGAAGACGACCCCATCAGCATTGCCACTGACGTTCCACACTGACATCTTCATGCAGGTGCTACACGTGGGAAGTATGCGCTCATAGTTTCAACTTTGCTGAGAGAGCTAATTGACTTTCACACAGGATTTTGATATTTCGAAATCTGGGTTTGTTCCAGTTTGGAACAAAAGCCAAACATTTCGTAATTATCTGTGGAAGGCAATAAAGCTTCAGTGTGGGAGCAGGTCATCCGCTAGACTTCCCCAAAGCATTGGTCTTGTGAGTACTGATCTCTCTTCAGCCAGGGTAGGAAAGGGATTGCCCTAGAAGGCTACTCTTGGCAGACCTCCACCAGGGCTGCACCCTTCAGCTGCTGGAACCCCAGCCCCAAAGCTGTTACCTGGCTGCCTGGCTTCAAGAGAAACAGGGGAAAACACCAGTGTCTCAGCAAAACATTTCAATCTGTCTGAACCAGCAAATTTCTACCAGAAAATGTTTTGTCAGAACTTTTACAGTCTGTTCCAGTATTAATTATGAGCTTGTCTTTTACTGTAAAGCAGATTACTGCAGTGTGTAGCACGTTCCTGGGCAACAACAACAGTGGGTATTTAAAAAGCACGTATGTGTGTGTGGAGGGAGGTCTCGGTCCTCTCTGTACTGACTTTGAGCCATATAAGCAAAAAAATGTCCCCCTGCTTTAGAATTCCTTCACATAAATTAAATGGAGGTTAAAACTGCTTATAACCTCTTCCACAATGACACAGGATTCTGAGAAGAAACCGCATCAGAAATAGTATCATCCTGCAGCAGGAGGACTAATGAGAATGGCCTGGACCAGGGCAGGCAGCAGCAGCTGAATCCTGGTCACATGGAATAGTTTGTGTAACATATGACAGAAATTTTTCACTTGTGGTAGTGAAGGAGAATTGTTTCAGTGCACTAAAAATAATTAAATCCAACTTTGTGAAACCAGTTCTCATATCTTTACAAACTCTTAATGACAGTTTATTGTTATTTAAGAGTGATGGTTATGAACATCTAAATGTATTTTTCCTCCTTGCAAACTAGAAAATTAGCATGACCCGACAGGATGCAGACTGAAAACATGCAAGACAGACTTGGCCTTTAGAGCCATGTAGGTCCTTCCATGATCTTCTTAACCTTCCATTTCATTGCTGTCGATACATTTCGTGGAGAAAGAATAACAGAGAATGAAGTACACAGATCTTTGGGATACCCAGCAAAATTCCCAATGGACTGCCTAATGGAATCCTTTTCTTTTTTTGTTTCCTGTTAAAAAGTGAAAAATACTGAGATCAAACACTGCTGACACCACCAATAACAATAATGATAAAGGTAATAACAAGGGAAGAGAATACAACCGCTCACCACCCACCGATACCTAGTATGACCCAGCAGTGAACTTGCCCTTCAGGGTAACCCTCAGTTTACATCCTGGGCATGATGTGCTGTGGTATGGAATACCTCTTTGGCTAGTTTGGGTCAGGTGTCCTGTCTCGGCTTCCTCCTGGCTTCCCCTCCTCCCTGACAGAGCATGAGATTGAGTCCTTGATCGGAGTAAACATTGTTTAGCAACAACTAAAAACATCAGTGTGTTATCAGCGTTGTTCCCAGGCTGAAAGTCAAAACCACCAGCTACTAAGAAAGAGAAAAATGACTGCTACTGATGACCCCAGGACAGTGGTGTATATAAGATGCATATATGGAGCAAAGCAACCAGTCACAAAACAGGAAACACTAGAAGACACTCTACATCAAAGGCGCAATCCACCTCAGTGCAGGGCGGTGCAGGACCTGCTCTCCTGAAATGCACATTGCGCTAATTTGTTGTATACAACAACAGTTCTACAGAATTATCCCTTGCTGAGTTGGCCAGTACATATAAGGTTACAATGGAAACATATTTCTGCTTGTACTTCAGACTTCTCAGTGTGGCACATTGGTCAGAGTTGCAAGAGACTGAGATAAACAAGAATAGTGACCCATGCCTGATCAGAACTTGCTTGTGCATGACCAGAATTTGGTGATTCTCACATGCACACACATATTTGTCCCCCTAGGCCACACTTGTGTCTTTCTACGTGACCAAAGAAAGGGGTTAGGAGGGAACAGCACTCCACCCAGAAAAACAAACTGAGAGCAGAATAGTCAGAGCTGTTTTCCAAAGTAATGTCAACACAAACCAGAGCAGACTGTGACTTTCAAGAAAGGACCTAGGTTTTACTGGGCTGCACTACTAAAATTGTACTGAAGACAAAGGTTTACCAGCCTGGACATCTTTCCTCCAGGGACCCACATAACAGTAGCTTTATTTCTCTTTTGTGGGCACATATTGGGTTATCCCCGCCGTTCTTGCCCAGTGAAGAACAGCAATCTGTCCTACCCACTGCTTTTCACATAGCAGCTATGTCCTTAACAGAGTGCATTCACATGCCTGTATGACTGTGACTTAGTCTGTCAGTCTCTCATGGAGTTAATTTCAAGACATTAAGAGAAAAAAATGGCCTAAAACTTTGGGAAGGCTCTGAGCACTTTCCATGAAGTTCAGACACTCACCTCCTAAGCAACCCTTTGTTAAATACATCAGATGGATAAAGAGAGTATGGCTAATAACAATTCAGCACCTTGTTTATGTCATGTCAAACTACCTCACAAAGCATTGAGGTCTCTCTAAGGGTGACAAAGGTAATGATGGTGTGAGCTTGGGCTTAGTGGAAGGATAGTAAAACCCACTCTCTACAATTCACCCAAACTGGTAGTTTTACCACTTTGCTACACTTTTCATAGTCAGTTGCTCTTTAGATTCTTTATGAGTTTATACTTCTTTTATGTGCTCACTTTGCTGTTTTTCATTAATTTTCCTGTCAGTTGCTTGAAGTGAACTGTAACTTCCAGAATGACAGTCAGTGTAGGACTAGTATATAAGCACAGGACCATTACAAGACTAACACATTACATGGTGGAAGTTCACAGCAAAGAACCACTGAGGAGGTTTTGTGAAAGCCATTTTGCATCCCAACGTAATTCCGATGAAGCTGAAAGACAAGTGGGGCTCCTTGCCTTACAGCAAAATACACTGGAGTAGCTGCTGGTTTCTGAACTTGATACGGTACCTCATGGAACTCCAGACCAGCAGGGATGATGGAGCTGAGGGATGACAGAAATGAGTAAAACAGTCATCCTTATTAGACTAGAGATGTTAAATTGTGAATCATATTACTTAGACAAGAGGTTTTCTTTCAAGGAAGTTAACAGAAGTACAAACATATTGCCTCTGTGCCCTGAGATCATCTGAGCTGATATGCGATGGAGGTAAACCCTAGCAGAAGCTAGCTGAAAAAGCTTATACCTATGAAGTGCTTGACTTACTATATTGTTTTCCCAGAAGAGAAATGGTGTAAAAGGAGAAATACAGTAAAAAGTGTGCAAGTATAATGTCTAAGTGCTGCTGAAATGGCAAGACACAGGTAGACTCCTTTGGTCCATCCTGTTTAATGTCAGTGACAATAAAAATATAATAAAGATGATGTCAGAGTAACACAAGAACAAGTTTGTTCACAGAACTGTGATAGCATGCACAGGGAATCCAGAGCAACGATGAGTCATTCTGTTGAAAGAAAGTAATGAGGACTGAAGAAAGGGAAACTTTCTATACAGCTTTTAGCAATACAGAGTGGGAGGAAAAAGCCATCCCAGAGGATGAAACAATACAGATTCTGAAATGGAAAAGAAAGAATTGTTTATTTACTGAAACCTGTCAAGCTGAATTTGAGCTTGGCATATCTCTCCCCTCCAGGCCGCCTATACGTAGGGGAAGAGCACTTATCCTGTGATGTATAGCTATGGCTGGGGGGAGAAAAATACAGGAAGACATGGAATAGGGACATAAAGTACCACATACTTAAAAGTTTTGGATTTGTTCCAAGGAAAAGCATTTTGGCTTCATGCTCTGAGGCCCAAATAAAGTAATGTAATTCTCCCTATCCTCTGAAAAATATAATTTGAGGACAGTTATGTGAGCATATGCAGCTTTAAAACAACTGGACCTCCATTGAATCAGAATCTTACTACTTAGTATATTAGTGGTTTTCAGGCTATAAAGAAAATTAATGTTCAGATGAATATATATTACTGGTTTTGGTGAATAATGCCAACACACACATTTACACACAAGCATGGATAGGCTTCTTTGCCAGGATGGCTGCCAACAATGCTGATCCAATTATTTATCATGATGTCCAATCTTGCTTTCTTTTACACCCTTCTCTGCCCATCTGAAGTCCTGTTTCTTTTCTTCTTCTGAAATTAAAGGTTCACAGGGACCAGAACCACAAAATATTGTGTCCACAAAATATTATGGTTTGTAAATGTGATAAAAACATCAGCAAGCAGACCATGAGTTGACACTAACACTAAAGCACACATGTTCTAAAGAGATTTCTTCAGTTTTTAATGATTATTTAAAACAAATTCAAACAAAATACTGCTCCTCTAATGCTATAAATGATCTTATTTTTCTTAAGGTGACACACATTTTTCAGAAACATGTTAAGCCTCTTCCATACTTATTAGACATCCTTCACACTCTGAGCAATAAATCTCATCTACCTAGAATGTCTGTGGATTCTAGATATAAAATATACAATTGAAAAATGAACATAGCAATACAAGTATATATCATAAATACACCTTTGTATGTTACATTATGTCTTTAAAAAGTTTATGTATGATTTTCTACAGCACTTTTTTTTTTTTAACTTTTGGGTTTCAAAATTAGGTAAGGAAAATCAGTATGTTAGCCAAAATACTGTAAATAATGGCTTCATAGTGAGTGCATCACATCATTAGTATATTTTATATGATATTTTAATTGAGATTTCTTTCCTAATGGGTGTAAGCACTGTTACATTACACAACAGGAAGGATTCCCTGACAGGAAATTGCACCAGTGATGAACAACTTTGATAAGAGGTTTCTACTGATGGTGATGGAAATCACATCAATGTGATCCTTAATGTGAACACATTCATATTGCAACAGAAAATGAAGCTACCCTTAGAATTTATTACAGGAGATGCTAATCTACTGAAAAAAAAAAAGGAAAAAAAAAAATATATTCAGTAGGAATCCAAGGCACTAAAAGCTTACTATTCAAGCAAGTACTTAAATTGTAAACAAGTACTTAAATTGTAAACATTTGCTGAATGTGCAGATCCTGAATCAGAATGTAAACTTCTGGTGTTTGTCCTTTAAATCAAGTAAGTTTCTTTATGTAGAAAAGAAAAATGATTGTAGCTTGGACAATTTCCTGAGAGTTTCAGGGGTGAAGAGAATCCAGATATATCAACAAGGCAAAGACAAGTGCTCCTCTGAGTTGTATGGAAATCAAGCACCTGCAGCTTAATGCTGTCTGAAATACAAAGATGTTCTGATAGGATCTTTTATTTTACTTGGCTTGTGAGCTGTGATCAATCTAAAAATGCCTGAATAGCAGCTCTGTTCCTGTTCTAGTAATCTCTGCATGCTTTTTGAGAGGTTGGCATTTTAAAGGTCATGGATGAATAGGTTAATGAATACCTTTATAAGAAATTGTGTTTGTTTAAACGCTTACGCAGCTTCGAAAATCTTGGTCCTGATAGCAGTCACACTCCTTTCTCCTGCAGGTGGACTTTTTTCTGCTTTGTTTTTATCTTCTGTGGATAAAATTACTTTTATCTTCTTTACCAAGTCATAAATGTAGCAGAAACTGCACTGCTGATTTTCTTGTTCTTTTTTTAATCTTGATTCTCCCTTGAAAAAAAGCATACTGTACATAGCAAAAAGGATGATGTTGACCAAAGCCAAGTCAAGTATCAGCTACTGTAGCATTCCCATCCAAATTAATTCTCACTCCTCATCTTGCCTTTTACATCTGTTGAAATATGGTTTCTATTATGGTTTCGGAAGATTTCCATTTGCTGTAAGTTTCAGACAGTATTGATGATGTCACTGTTTACTTTGAATAGCTCTTTGATAGCAAAAAATAGGGCACAATAGAATGTCCATAAAGCATGTCACATAATGCATTATTAAATTGATCATATGAAAGTTGCATAGAGATGTAACCTCTCTATAGCCTTAGAGCATAGCCTCAGGGAACAGCTGTCCCACAACTCCACATGACAGTGGGTTCTTGTGTAAATGCAACAAGTGATGTTGCTTATTGACAGATAACACCCATGGGAATTCTGCCTGCCAAAGACACCGTGCGCAGCTGTATAAACCAGATAAGCAGACTGGAGGACAATAGGGTAAAGCATGCTATCACACACACACCTTTTCTCCAGCTAATACTTTGGTAGCAGAAGACACACCCTTCATATTGTCTGGAAGTGGCTGAAACACACAAGACCCATGCTTGCCACAACAGATGTGGATTACAGTCAAAAGCTTTATCTAGGTGTAAGCCATGATTAGACATTCAAAGACAGTTTGTGATTATGTGCTGTTATTGAAGAGGCCTTCACACTGTTCCCATGTACCCTGCCTCATTTTTTAACCCCCTGCACTGGGAGCCCTACAGAGCTGTATTGCTGCAGTGGGTCAGATATATAAGCTCACTTATCTACTCACTTGTCTAAAGTGAGATAAGCTCACTTGTCTAAAAACTGAGCCTTTTTGCAGTTTTAGTTTAGCATATTTATTTACTTACTAATGTAAAAAAACACTTGCATGTATGCAGAGCCCCAGTCTCATCTGGTAACTATATCCCACATAGTCAATGGAAACATCTGAAGTGTGAAGTACTGCTACGCTGTATTGCTCTGCTAAAGTACAGATACAAAAGGATATTCATGCAGCTTCTAATTAATTCACATACTGTGAGGTGCGCAGCGGAAGTCCCTATCTTCCAGGGATTATAACTTCTTTATTTGCAGAATCACCATTTAACTTATAAGATAACCTGTCAGCTAGCTGATGAAATAGCCATACTTGACCATCACAAATTGAAAACTCTTTTCTTCATAAGAATATAAAGTTGGCTGAAGTTAGTGAGAATCCTACAAGACACGGGCTTTTAAATTATGTGTAAATGACTACGCTATGGAAAAAAAAAGAGAAGCAATTAAATCTATTTTCTCTGTCTAGCGCATTCTTAGTACATATTAAGGCAGTTCGAGGAACATGATTTTTGCTTGATAAAAGATATTTTAATGAAAATAATCGTTTAATTTGTCAGTTTTTCTTGCCAAAATATTTCATCTTTAACATGGATTGCACTTTTTAAATATTCTAAATGAACTTTGTCTCCAACATTTCTTTTAAAATTCTGTGTAAAAATATCCTGTTTCCTTTGTCTTTTATGTGCCATAGTATTCCAGTCAATGCATAAAGTGTTCACATATACTTACACTTCAGAAATTTTTCTAGTGATAAGTTTCATGCACTCTTCAGGATAGGCTGCGAAGTGCTGGATCTGGCAATCCTTCTTAAAAAATAATTCCCTTTTTTCATAACAGTAGTGATTTCCCTTTTTCTTTGTGGCAAATTACAAACTTCTCTGTACTTCTAAAGAATTAAGTTTAGATCCCTACATGGTGAAAAACAGGTATACCTTCTTCAAATAAGAAAATAAATTTTGGCATTTAATATAAATCACCAGTAATGTGAATATAGAAACACACGTTAAAGTAGCCAAGAAAAGTACATTTAGAGGCAAACATTGAAGAAGCATAAACAAGACAAGGATATTTAACATGAAACAAGGCCATGAAGAAGCTCCATCTGTAAAACTGCAGCTCTCCTGGGAGACCACAGATCTTTAGGGATGTGCAGATTCTTGAAGCGGTTTGAAAGGAAGGCTGATTGATCAGTTGGCCTATACACAAGAACACCTGCACTGTAGAGAGTTTTGTAGGAAGTAAGATTATTTTCATAATTTGAAATTTTCAAGGTATACATTGAAATGACAGAGAACATCCAAGAAAAACCAAAAGTTTTATCTCCTGCAAAGAATACTACAAAATCCTGAATATGTGCTTGTGTATGTATGCACGTATAGTCAGAGGCATAAAGAGTCATGCATGCCTAGACGCAAAAGGAAATATGGTCTTAAGCATGAAGGAATACCACAGAAAGTATTTAGAATAGATGAGGAAAATTATATAAGGCAATGCATTTCAGGTGAGAAATTCAGTTTTAAATCTTTTAGAAACAATTAATACCTTTAGCAGAGGTAAAGGAGCACCTAGATTTCTTCAAAAACCCATTTTGATTAATTTAAAAAAATGCCTGTAATCTAACTGATTTTTGCTACTAAGCTCCTCTGCTCTAGTTGTAGAGAGGAAGAAAACTGGCATGCTTAAACATAAATTTGGCTGCGCTAGTAGGAAATCTACTGTAGTCATAAATGGAAAGTATTCAAACTAAAATGTCAGTAGTAGAAGATGACAGGAGTCAGTGTTAGAGGTCCAGATTTGAAATATTTACACAAATATAATTTAGACAGCAATGTGGAAAGCAAAGACTTCCAAGTTTGCAGATAGCACTTAATTATCAAGTACTGCAAATAATGAAGGAATGTACAGTCAGAAATCAGAGACTGGATGGAGAAAAAGCTTGAGCTGTCAGGTGAGAGAAGCTCTAATCACAATGGACTTTTCAAAAGCAACTTACAGAACATTTTTAATGTTAACTTTCTGTGAAAAATTTAACCTTTAAAAATTTTGGTAAGAAGCAAATACATGGCTGTTAATGCTGTTTTTTTTACTGTGTGTTTATTTTTTTTTTTCTCAGAGACTCAGGCTTCTAGCTCTAACAAGCATGTTACATTCCACTGTGCCTTGCAGGAGCTTTGGCCTAGATACACCAAAATACTGAGGCACTAACAGGGGTATTGACAAAACAGAGCCTCAAATCAGTATGCAACTATTCCACAAAAAAGGAATCTACCAATGAAGCTCCCCATAGTGCCTAACAGTCTGCTTCTTTGCATGCTCAGCACAGCCTCCATTTGGGCAGTAAGTTAACAGGGAGCTGCTCTCAGTCTCACACACCATGGTGAGGATCACTGAGAACCAAGGAGGCAGGATGTCCCATTCCCTTCCTCAACAGCTCAATCCCCAGCTCAGTTAAGTTCAAGACTCAACCAAGATAGGTAGAGAAATGGGTTCTTGCCCAAGACAATTTCTAAAAACATAAAAATGCTGACTATTCCAATGTCCTTCTCACAGTAGATATAGCTCAGGTCACCTGTAGCTTTGTTTAAATCTTGAAAATCTCCAGGCATGGAGATTGCCACCTCTTCTCTGGGTTCCAGGACTGTGCTACTCACTTGGTTTAAAAGTTTCTTTTTCTGGTCAGTCTGAGCCTCTCAGGCTGCAGTTTGTGATGACTTCCTCTTCTTACACCTACTACCACTGTTGAAAAGAGTTTGATTCTGGTATTTTCCTATCTCCCCTTCTGGTAGTTGTAAGCTGCATTTAGATCCCTTTCACTAAGCAGCTAAGAAGTCCTTACTTAGCCAAGCAGGCTTTCTGCTGAAATGCCTCACCTTCTAGCACAAAAGGATAGTTTGTTCCTGAGCTTTCAAAGAGTTTTCTTAAAAATCAGCCAGTTTTCTTGATCACTTTGTTTTCTGTCATGGCACCATTCTGCCTACCAATTCCCTGAATTCTCCTCTCTCAGTTTGCTACTTCCCTTCTCAGCCTTCACCTGGACCTTGGACTCAGTCATGTCATGGTTGCTGCCTCCCAAGATGCCCTCTCTGACTGGATTTGTCACCAGTTCATCCCTGCTTTCAGCAGCAGGAAAAGTGGAGCACTACACCAGTTTGTCCCTCTAGAATTTCCACTGAGAAATTACAGATTTTAATAGCAGTCAAAATAGTGTCCCTAACATTAACATTCTTTAGTCTGCCTCTTTAGAAAATTGATGAATTTAATGAAAAATGTAAAATGCTGATATAAGCAATATATCATTGCAGATGACTGTCATGCCTTAGATCTTATCCAAATAAAATGTAAATCTAAAGCTGTGCAATCTTTTCCAAAGACTGTAACAGAGAGTTCACTTTGAAGTACTGTTATTAAAATAAAAGGAATCCCACATATGATTAAAAGTTGGAATTTTGTTTATGACTTAAAATTGAACTAAGAGTCAAACCCTACATATGTCAAAGCATTCTTGCTTATGACCTTTGAAATCACTCTTTTTCCTCCATAAAAAGTAACCTTATCTTCAGGAGATGTGTAAGAGAGTTTTGACCTTTGCATGTCAGCAAAGGTACTGTTTTCTTGCTATCATTATGCAGACAGACAACTTCTCCAGAGAAATTAGACTGCTGCTTAAAATGCAAAGCAGCACTGAAAGCCATATAGCCTAGAAACTGAGAAGCATAATTAAAACCTGAATTCATTGAGGGCATGGAACTACCCATTTGCAAACCAGTTAATATTTCTGATACTTCAAAAGATTGAAAATACCATAGCAGTATCACTGCTATGCTGTATCCTATTGCTTTGGTGTCTAATGCCCCTCATATGCATTCCAGGGAGTTCCCCAGCCTCAGAGCGCTTTTCGCATTGACATAGTTTTTATTATTTGCAAATAGATGAAAAATTAGTAACAGGCAATATCCAAAGATAAGAGCACCCTGTTCCTTTCTGTGTTATTCCAACTTAATTTCACTAAGTCCCACTGATTTTGCAAAGGTATTAATGCAATGATAGACCAAACTGGAGAGTGCACTAAGCAAAGAAAACACCCAGCATGTGGCAAGTTAATGAACAGAGTTCTGAGACCAGCTGCTAGCTCTGGCTGCATCTGTGCTGTCATCTTAGCCTGAGGTTTGAATTTACACTTGAGCCCAAATTCCTTAATCATCAGATCTGCCTGCAAATTGGCTTTTACTTGCTCTTCAGCTGAGAAAGCCAACTGGCTTTCCAGGTAGGGAAATTTAGGCACTACTTTAATTCTGTTCTGACAACAGAGATAGGATTCCAGAAAACTTTGTAAGTGAATTCGTGTCCAAATCTAAGCAGGTCTACAGAAGGTGACACAAGTAGACCTGTTGTTACCAGGCTTTAAAAATACTGAAATTTCCAAGAATTTAGCCACGAATGAATATGTGACCAAAATATCATCCACACCTTTTACTTATTACTGTCTATTTGCAAAGAAAATTGTCTTCTCAAGGCTTGAAAACATTCTGTCATGCACTTACACATGGGCTCTCATGTTTTGCTACATTATTTCCTAACACTGCATGTTTCTGCTTTGAAATGCACCACAAATATCCTCCTACTCATGGTGGCTGCCCTGATAGTAACGAAAAAAAACCCAAAACCAAACTGGTAAATTTCTGGTCAGAAATTACTCTCTGAACAAATTATCACAGGTTCACACACAATGCAAAATCTCATAAACTCACTCTGAAATCTCACATCAGGACCATGTCTACATTTCTTTCTATGTGCTAGTGTTAAGACAATCTTTCTTGCATACCTGCATGCCTGTAACTTTCACCCGGACTCTTTCAGCCCGGTGAGTTTGTTGTTTTTCTCTTGGGACTTGAAAATATAGTCATTTCCTTACTTCAAAGATTATCCTCTCACCCATCTGTTATCTGTATCGCCCATCTCTTTGGCTTCCTTTACAATTCCTCCCTTCTACATCACATTAAACTGCAAGACTCCTCATTCACTATATTTTTTGGTTCCTGGTTGTTATTGCTGTTCATGATTGAATGCTCTTGCGTCCAAAAAAAGCATATTCCTGACTTTTCTCAAGGTTACCTCCTGTGCTTGCAGAGGCTTTACATTGTTTTCTTCCAGTATGCTTCTAGAGCTCTTCTGGGCTTTCGGAACATACTCCAAAGAAGATCTGGCAGTGCTTGGCTACTTACGTGCTTAGCCCTGTGCTTGTGTTATTGATCTGTGGTTTACATTCCGCTCCCTTTTCTACGGTTCTGTTGTTTTGTAACTACAATGAGATTCAAAACACTGAGCTGTTTGTTTTCCTTTCTTTTTTTTTTATGCTTATGTAGTACCCAGCGTGACATTTTCATGACTAGCCCTTCATATACAAAAAACAATGTGTAGCAAGTAGTTCAGTTGAGTAAATAGAGCATTTGTGACTATTTTGTTCTGGACTAATGTACTAGTACAGATATTCGATAGATTGCCCTGGGATGCAGGAAACAGTAATTCACACATGCCTGAGGATGCAGCCTGTCCTTCAGAATCGGACTGGCTGCTCACACAAATGTAAAGGGAGGTAGGTGGAAAAATGCATTTAATTTTCAGGGTGAAAATGGATGTTCAGGCTGTGAATCTGCAATGGTACGAGGAGTCTTAGCTTCAAGCTAGCATGTGACATGTAAACGCATACACATTCCACCTGAGGAACCTACTTCCCCTTGAGAGCAGTGAACTTCATTTCTGCTTAGCACCACGTGCTCCATCATTTTCCGAGCAAGCTAAGATGATGAATAGATGTGCCAGTGTCAAGCAGCCAGGTGAACCAAGTCCAACAAAGGAATATACAAAATGAATTTTCATCCAATACTCTTGGCAGCAGCTTGTTTGAGATTTGCAAGAGCTGTTGTTATTCCCACCTTCAAAACTGTCACTATTTCCGCAAGTCCAAACATGATTTTGCTGGTTGGGCACCTAAGGTTCAAGCCCTTACCTCCAAGAGTATTAAATCAGTCCTACAAAATGGAATGCTTCATCTGGCCACACCAAGGGAGGCCTCTCCTGGGCTTCCTTCCAGCCCTTAGCAGCACTTCAGGCATGTGCCCTGGTCAAGAGCTATACATATGGGTTCCAAAGAAGCTGTGGCACACCCTGGACTGCTCCCCCAGCTGGACTGCAAAGAGGCAAGACCCACAGCAAGCAGGGCCTGCCTGGGATGTGCAGATCCAGTATAGTCTTTTGGATCAGGAAATTTAGTAGTCTTTGTCCTGTTAGCAGGTACTTCAGTGGCTTGGATAGCATTGGTTACAGATGGGTGAAACATCCCTTTCATTTTTTCTTCTTTACTCCCTCGTTCATTTTTGCCTGGGTATGGAACACTTGAAAATGCCACATGACAAGAAAATTATGCCTAATTAGCTCTTATTAAAAGCACTTATTTGGGAAACAAAAAAAAAAATCTTCCTCGAGAAATTAAGTCTATTTCTATATCTTGATCAATCATAGAGGGAAAAAAAAATGAAATACTTCAAAATACTTCAAGTCTTCTACCTTACATTAATAACTGGCAGCAGATACCTGCTTTCCCTTACTTCATAATGCTTGAATCTAAAAGTGTGCCCTCAGCTTTAACTTGCAGACCAAGAAAATAAACAAACAAAAAACAGTCCTGGCAAACTGTGTGTTTTTTAATGACAGTTAAAAACAATCTGAAACTCACAAAATGTTGATGTCTGAGCAATAAATCCAGTAAAAGAGGAAATGGGTCAAACTGAAGCCATCTAGTACTTATCTTGAAGGTAATCAGGGTGAATAATATTTTCCTTAGTAATAGTAACTATTTTTCTGTTGATGAAACACTATTATTTTAGTTTGTAAGTTTGATTATTGGTTAATACAATTTTGACTGATACAAGCTCCAAGAATGGTTTTGCACATGAGTTCAGACTGGTAAACAGAAAAAGAAAACAAGAAAGAAGAGGAGGGATTAATAATCTAGTCCTATGGCTACATGACCAGTAGAAATTTCCTTGATAACAAATGCCTGTTTTGAGGGTCCTTGTGCTAAGATGTCACTAAGCTGGAGCTGTTTTTAAAAAGCTCTCTGGCAGTCATGAGTGGAACAAAATGCCTATTGGTCTCAGACTGACAGTAATGTGATATTTGTAATGAGACAAAAGAGTGCATTATTAGACAACAGTCTGTTGAACAAAGTGCTTACACTTTTTTACCTGAGGAGCTGGCAGTTGAACATACAGACTACAACCTAATAAATAAAAATCACTGCTTGTCTTTCACAAATAAACATATGTTCGGAGCTCTGATTAGGTTTATTCAATTATAATTAAACATTTGAGGTTTTTCCTAGCAATGATTGACTAACACCTGTCCTGTGTACAGAGGCAATTCATAAAAAATGTATGGACCAATGAAAAATTTAAATAAATTAAAATGTCAAATTTGAAAAATTAAATAATTAAATTAAAATGTCAAACATGCCCTAAAATTAGTAATTTATTAAACATCATTGACAGTTAAATGTTTTTGAAAGCTCATATGCTATGCTATTTATATTGCACTATTTGATGCTTTACATACCACTGCAAACATTCTCATGAAACCCAAATCAGAAGCAAGTATTAGTGAAGGATTTTTAAGTTGTGTAGAGGCATCTCCATACCTGGAGCATATGGCTGATGCTATTGGCTTCTCAGAGACAGGGCCTGTGTCTGTTAAACAATTTTTCCTCAGATATTATGATACCCTAGAATTGAGTTATCCTTCTTTACATTTTTTATATTTGTGCAACTATGTGGAAGACAGTATGATTGAACTACTGCTGCTTAACCCAACAGTTCTCTCTGTCTATTGTGCCCTTTTCCTTCCTGACAACCCGATTGGGGCAAACATTTAACCTCACAGTTCAGAGATTGTCTAAGACTTGCCCTCATTTGACTCGTGAACAATAGTAAGACCCCATTTCTAATAGTCTTTGCCCTAACCAACCCAGCTACAATGGCAATTAACTTGGCAAGGTTTAAAGCCACTTTGAAAATTGTTTAGTGTCTGAGGAATGTTAATAGCAGAACAGCTGTTTTCAGGAATCTCACACTTTGTGTTTCTTGTATTAAGAATTTTAATAATTCCTCCCCCATTGTTTGTTCTCATATGACATAAGATATAAACAGAACTCTTGACCTCAAAAATGTGTTTTTCTTGCAATGGGATTAATTTCTTATATGAAAACCAGTATTTAGTTAAAATGTCTAAAACCATTTTGCTTTGTTTTCTGCAGTAGCAGTGCTACCTGGAATCAGCTTGGGTTTGTTAAAAATATTAGCAGTTTGGTCATTTACTCCACAGAAACAACATGCCGTAAGCTTTTTAAGCTGAAGGAAAATTATGAGGTACCCATATGAGGTCAAGGAGGATCAGGAAAAAAGCTCTGAAGCTCAACTGACTTGTTCATGGATAAAACAATAAAGAGTGGTCTCATAAACATTGCCCAGGGAACATTTTGCCGTCTACAATTTCAGCAGATGAGAAACAGAGTCTAGACAAAAAGATCAGAAGATGATGTAGACGAATAAGGATTTTACTTTTTATGCAGTCAGAAGACCCAGTCTGTTGGCATGAAAACATAAGCAAGTGTTAATGGTTTTGCATATTGATTGAGAGGTACCAGTTGCTCTCTTACATCACGCATGCACACAGCAACCTTCCAGCAAAGAGAAGTGTGTGTCCTGAATGAACATCATAACAAAGCAGGAGACAGCTACAGTTGGGTCAAGTTCCCATTCTACCTTATTCTGTAAATCAACAGGTTTAGTCCTGCAGAGAGGACCAAACTTGGCCCTTAAAAAATTACAGGACTAAATATTTCCTGCTTACCTTCACAATGACAGTTTTGTAATCCTATAGATGATTCAGTGCACTAAGATTCACTGCAACAAAAACTTTGCCCCACTTTTAAGAAGACTGGAAAACCTAAGTGACTGGATTACTGAAAAGGGGAATTAGGGTGTGTCTGCACCACATAAAGTAGTGTCATGTTTGAGATACCCAGATTATCTCCAAGCACCCTGCAAAGAATGCACTGCTCACTCCTGCCCTCAAAGCATGCAACTTTGTGGTCATACAAATGATTCTTGGTGTAGTATGATCTGTCTAGGCCAGGGAATCGCAGAACTGTAGTATATTGTGCCCTTATAAAATGCTTTTTTATATATAAAAATAAAAAACAAAAAACCAAACTGTTCCCTTATCATTAATTCAATGATTAATGAATTTGCAAATGTTACATTTAAAAAATAAGATAAACTGATTTTGAAAAGGTGCTTTCAAATTCATAAAAAACGATTATGACAGTGCAAGGCAAAGAAATTCAGTTAGGAAGGAAATCAGGAGCTAAATGAGTGAGCTTTAAAGGCTCCTCCAGGCAGGGAGAAGAATACTGTCGTATTGAAACAATGTGCTTTAAGTTTGAGTAAGTAGAACTATATTGCCAAAAGAGCAGTAGCTGCATCTGTGACCTGAAAGCCTAGATATTTGGGGAGTAGAATATTTCTTCAAAGATTTCAGTTTATTGCCAACAGCTTTGTGATGTCAGTTCTGCTGCTGCCTGTTAGATGCATGTTCTGCACACAAAATTCCTCCTGACTGCCACAAGTAGGCACGTTTAGTGAAGCAGCTTAGCATTGAAGTCCACTTCTGATGCTTGTGAGAGCTGCTAGTTATAATCTTCTTTTTTGTGTAGATGTCAAAAGCTAATCTACATCCAGGGCTATACTCCCAATATCAGTGGCTGGTTACAGTAATTACTGTGGGGACGTAGAAAGAGAAACAGGAAAAAGGGGCAGTTTCCACAGACTAGCATCAGAAATATTCCTTTTCTCTGGGAACAGGTTGCTATGCAGCCACACATCCTCTGAGTCATCAGTAGAAGAGAGCAAACTGTCTTCTGCCTTGTCTACTGAAAAAAAAATTATTCCTCAATGATTTCTCTTTTTAAGTATCTAAAATCAGCATCCATCTTATTAAGATAGATAGCCCTCTTGGGAACAAAGTTTACTCATTAATGTTGTGCTTTCTG
The DNA here is from genome assembly GCF_034315485.1 of Pezoporus occidentalis. Lineage (NCBI taxonomy): Eukaryota > Metazoa > Chordata > Aves > Psittaciformes > Psittacidae > Pezoporus > Pezoporus occidentalis. The sequence goes on along the minus strand of NW_026913964.1, from coordinate 4,391,105 downwards.
AAAAATTGATTTCTTTGTCACAATCAGTGATATCCTAATGAAAGGGCTGTTGTACTGGAGCTTTTAATCACTGCACAAGTCTGTAAAAGCAAAAGCCCTGAAGCACCATGAACTCTTGGCAGTTGTATGTTCTTTTGAAAGTGCCGAACATGACAAACCTAGTCTCATAGTTCAGTTTGCTAATATTTGCATAAGAAATGAAAAATGAAGCTATATCTGAATAATGAAGTACCCTTCTGAGAAAGTGAGAAGGAGAACATACAGGGAGGAAAAAGAAACTCATGGTTCAGCTTTCTGCTTTGGATTGGTGCAATGGAAAATGTTATTCCCCGGTCACCTACTTTACTCTTATTTATTACACAATGTCCTCTTGCTTTCCAGTTCAGCTCTTGCAGGCTTTCATGTTTCTCCCGAACAATTTCTTAGATACCGTAGGCCAAAAAATTAGATCTGCTCTTTTTAACATGTAGCCAAGTTTAGGCCAGACACTCAGCTGGATAAAACCACAAACTCTCAGAAGAGTCAGTATCCCAGAAATTGCACTTCCTCTGTCTACCTACTGGTTAGTAAACTGCCACATCTTTAGCCATGTTCATCCGCTTTTCTTTATTTTTCTAACAACAAAACATCAGACATCCATATCCCCAGGTTTTGTTCCTGAACAGTGGAATTCTCATAAACATTGAGTTGCTGATGTTTGCTTGACACAATCTTTTGTCAAGCTACATTATTCCTGGATAAAACTGAATCATTTTTTCCAGGGCACTTGAAGGCAGTACTTCTGAGGATTGTATTCAGTAGGAATCAGAAGGGAAAAGGGCTTCAGTATCTGGCTGAGCACTACGCAACGCTCTTTTTCACTCAAATGTTTCAGATTACACGATGATACACATGTTCCTTTTATGAGATTTTTGAAAAGACCTAAAAGATATGACTGTAAGACTTAGCCTAACTGGCTTTTTTTTTCTTAATTCAGTTGTTGTCTGAAGAAAGAAAAGGTGCAAACATGTGGAGGTTCTTAGGGCAGTAGAGATTAAAGGGAAGTTAAAAGAAGCTGACATCTTCCCTGAAGGACTGTTTTCATATTTACTTTAAAGCCTCAAATAGCAGCACTGGCATTAATCAGAAATTATGCTTACCACCAACATAATATCTATTCCTAAACATGCTCAGGAAGAAAATTAGCCTGAATTTTGATTCTTCTGTACATGTGGGTGTGCATGTATGTGTGCAGGTGTGTACACAGAAAAGTCTTTTTCTGGTATTGCCTGAATCTCATTTTCTTGATTCTTGTGGAATATTTATCATTAGTAAAATTGACTCATTTTTTTTAAGCCACGGGAAGATATATATTACCCAATAAGGTTGCTATTAAAATAAAAATTGGGAAGGATTAATAAATCCGTAGATTTTGACTACAGGGAGTAGGAATCATATGCTGACAATATTGCTTGGTTCTTTTCCCTCTGATGTTAACCTGGTGATTTTGAAAAGGCTGAGATGGTATCATTTTTCTCAGGTAGGAAGAGGGTCACCCAGCTCCCTCTCCCTCTGCTTCTCTGCCTCCCATGCAGCTTTCTCATCCTTGCAGTGTCTCCAAGAAAAGCTGTTATCTACAACAGCTCAAGTGTCAAAACTGTCCTTTCTAGTACTGATGGGGCATTTTGACAAGTATTGAGCATGCAATTTCAGCTGTCATAAAGTTTAAATATTTGGGTACTGTACTTTGAAAATTAGAACCATGTTTCTTGTTGTTTTGTTGTTTGTGTTTTTTTTTTCTCTAGATTCTCTGTTAGGATGGTAGCAGTAGTAGGAGATAGAATAAAAAGAGCAAAAAATAGTAAAAGGTAGCAGTAGTATTACCAAGCTACCCAGCTTATAGGCATGCGCACTGTGCTACAGTCAACATTAAAAAAAAACCAAGCAACCCAATTATTAAATGTGCCCCCAAATTTCTTTACTAGAACAGAATTAAACTCTCTTGCATATTTTACCTAATGCATCCATTCTAAACATCAGTATTTGCACAGGTTTTTCCTCTTCACTCCAGGGAGGGAGACAGCAGGGCAGGAATAGCTCTGAGAATTGATAGTGGAATATTGGCTTCTCAGAAGTCAGTAGGAAAATCCTACTAAACCCCAGTGGGAGCAGAATTCCTGCCAGAATTTAAGGAGTTCATACAGGGGAACAGCCTTATTACAATATTTATTTGGAGACTAATCTGCATTCATTGTTCTAGTATGCTGTAGAATTTAGAAGCAGTTTTCTTGCTGACTCAGACTGTTGGGTGTTGAGGTTGTCTAAGGCAAAACCACTACTCACACACTCTAAAATATTTTTTCTTTGCAGCTCAGATGTTGTCTGAGAAATATAGAAATCTTCATTCTTATGCAAATTTTTCTTACGAGTTTGAGACTGCCCCTCCAATAACTATTAAAGGACTCAGCTCCAAAGCATCTGGATTTTATTCTTTGTTTCTGCATAAGGTGGCACAATGAGGCTAGGAAGTAGTGTAATAAAAGTCATAAAAGGTAATGAGAAGACAGTAGTACAGTTGGCAATGTGTTTGCTGCTTTTATAGGCAAAGAAATGTAATAACATCCCCCACAATTTGCAATACCCAGTTCCTTACCTTAATGAAACACCTTTTGTATGGATGGACAATTTGTCTTTTATGGAAGAACACTTCATAATAACTTTGTTAACAACCACAATAAAAATAGATAGCTGGCTCCATAAGGAGCGGCCTCCATATAGGCAAAGATTTTCTCTGCTGTAGGAATCCTAAAAGCCAAGGTTTAATTATAAGGGACAGGCCTGGGCATGCCTTTTGAAGTTTGTTTATTTGCTGTTCTGAAAAAAGAACAGCATCTTCCTTTATCTAATTTCCTACAGGCATATTTACAAAGACACCCCCTACTTTCAAAATGCATGTGCCTTGTCAGTCACAGTGAGACAACTGACACTGCAGCAGCAGAACAGCAAAGATTTCAGTCTAGCTGGTTAGCTGTCCATCCACTCTGCATTCTATACAAAATCAGAACCACAAAGCCTATGCTGTCTAAGGTTTTGAACTAACATAATTTTCCATGGAAGTAAACACTTCACTTCTGTCAACTTCAGGTTGAACAGGAAGAAAAAAGTATTTGCTGCAAAAGAAAACAAATCTATTACTTGTCTATTTTCTCTTTCCCTGGAATACACTTCTAGTAGCTCAAGATGCTAAGGACCTATAGGAGAAAAAGCACTTTTAAGTGAGGGATAAATAAGGACGTTTGTAACCTGTGGATAAATTGCAATGCATGCTAAATTAGCTATTTAATCTGGTACACCACTATTATCTAAGCTTTGACTGTTTGAAAGAAACAAAAAAAGAAAAAAACAAAAAAGGAAAAAAAGGTATTTTCAGTTGAGAGTTGAAACCATAACATTAATACTCTATTTCAGTGTGACTACCACAAGTCCTGCAGGAATATATTGCACATTTTGGACCACGCTTTTTGGTTTTAGCTTTGCCATAGCTGAAAATAACTAGGAATAGCTGTTTACTGCATATATATTTTACAGTTGACATTAAGCAGTGCTTTAAATTTAACCTGCAAAGTATATTAATGCATTCAGTGTGTGAAAGCTTTACTTATGTCTATGCATGCAAATCATGTTTTAGGAAGCTCCTACATAAATTAGCTTTTGAAGAACCTTTTGAAGAACTTTTTTGTCCCTGAAGGCTAGCAGGAAGGAATACAGTAAATAACCCCATTTCAATCAAATGAATTGATCAGGCAACATTGCACAATATTGAAATGATGATACTTGTCAGTATATAGTACCAGGATGCGGTTTTCAGAAAGCAGACGACTTTATTTTTTGCTGTTATTTTAGGAGACAAGTCTGAGGGCAGGATGTGGCATCTCAGTACCTAGCATACTCTCTGATACCTTAGAAAGAATAGGATTAATACAAATACCCAAGGGCATACTAGCAGAGCCCACCTGTATTCTGTCATCAGATAATCACTCATGAGCAGTAGAAATTTTATGTGTGCACTCCAAAATGCATCTAGAGAACACTGATAGTCATTACTGAACTAACTGATATCAGTGCTGCAACATACTCATTGCCTTTTGTAGTCCTGGGTTTTTGGTTGGGTTTTTTTTTTGTGTGTGTAATTCCTTCAAATTACTGGAAAAGTCATGGACTGAGCAGGCAGTAAGATACAATGCATAGCACTCTGCCCCTCTGTCCTTAACATAAAAACACAGTTATATCTTTCTGATTACATTGGGAACTCGAGGGAGAGCCAGCTTTCTTCATCTCATATGAATGGAACTTTCATTAAGGCTGATAAAAATGTTGAACACACATGAGAGAAACTAGAGCCCCTAACCTGAGAAACAAACACTTCTGTCTTTGGCTGTTAGCAGACCTATTAGGATACTGGCCTATGAGCTCATCAAAGAAGAACTGTGAAAACAGGAGGTCAACAGACTCACAGTCTTTCCTGTTTCCTGTCTCAGAGCTCTCCTACTGGGTCTAAGTATTGCCCCTAGCCGATTTCCTGACTTGCCATAACCTAATTCCCTTGCTTTCCCTGTCACACAAGCTGATGGAGAAGGTCTCCCCCTGGAGCTCTCCTTTATTTGGCTCTTCTTTGCCAAACTAAACTTTCTTACAGGCTTTCCCAATTTCTGCTGCTGCTCCTAGGGTTTAGTGAAGCTATGAATGCTTGGCTGGGCAACCACTAACTTGACCCAAATCACATTAATATGTTGACTTGACAAATTAATGACAAGTGTACTATTCACCATCTTTTTACCGTCAAAAGGCTGCCAAATGGCTGTCATTAGGTAATGGCAGACTTGCTGACTTCTTCATCAACAATCCATTGTCTTAACCTTTCTTTTTAGTTAAGTGAAACAGTAAGAGTATGAAGCTGTTAAGAGCTGTCTTCAAAATATTCCCAGTCAACAGAAGACAATTTCAACCATCAATGGCAATTTGGCATCCATTGTAAAAAGATCACCTCACACAGTCTCATTTCTAGATAGCAAAAGTCCTGCACAGCTGACCCCAGGGCTGTATACACAACAGGAAAGCCAGGTTGTGTATATAATGTGTTCTCTAGGTGAGTTTCGTTTGTCAAGAAAGTGTAAGTGTTGTTCTCTAAGGCCCTGTTTGGTATCTTCCATGCTTTGAAAAAGAATCTCTGATTTCTGGTATTGCTGGAATATCTTTGATTTGCTCCATATTCATTGTGTTTTTCTCTAGTTCATTATGCGCCTTTCTCCTCAAGGATCTTTGACTCAGGTCTGTAATACGAAGCAATTAAAAATTGCATCAACTTTTAAAGAAAATCTTTTAAGAAAAATCTCTTATTAAAGTGTGATTTTAATAAGAAAATCACATCTTCCTTTCTCCAGAACCTTATCCTGGAGAATAAGATCATGGTTATGTGGAGAAAAGAAGTAGGTAGCTACTGTCTGCAAGACAATGCTATCTGTCTTTGTCCATAACTGTCTCACTGATACATATTTAGTTAAACCCTTTGTTCAGCTTTCATTTAGCTTTGACATCTGCTTCTTCTGTTTAAACCAGAAACATGGCTTGTGTGCCTGTCAGTTGTATCACTTTCTCTTATAAGAGATATTATCCCTACCTAAAAATCTTGTCTTGCTGAAATCCTTGGACTTTAATAGCTACACCAATAGTGTCTGCAAACACAAGAACCTGTCAGAAATTGCTGTTACATCTTCTACACACAGCATATCAAACCAAAAATAACAAAAATATCCTGTTATGATGAAAAAATAACTCAAGATTTCAAACAATCATTTGTAACATCTCCAGTTATAATAAAAATTATAAACCAATGTAGCAACTTCATTCCAGAAAGAGGGTTACATGGGTGAGTCAAGTCCAAAAATGCCACACAACATTGACAAAAATAGGTACATGGCTATCTCATCCACACACATGATGTGAGACATACTGAATTTTCTGCTAATTCAGTGACAACCATTGCTACAAAACTACTGTTTTAAGTGTATCTATCTCATCTATGCGACAACACTGTATATAAAATGCAACTTAGTCAGCAGGACAGTTCTCTATCTGCATTCAGTATCTGAGCTGTTTAGTTCCCAGATGAAAACAGTATCTGACTACATTTAGTTTACATTACCACTTGTCATGGTTTAAACCCTAGGCAGACAGTGAGTGGTGCTGGGCTGAGAGAAATCGAGGCTGCCACCCCCCCCCCCCCCCCCCCCCGCCCTGGGGCTCTCCCCTTCCCTGCTCCCGGGGGAACTGGGAGGAGGATCGAAAGAGTGCAACTCCCTCGGGTTGAGACAAGAACAGTCCAGCAACCAATGTACAACACAAATCACTGCTACTACCAACAGCAACAATGATAACAGAAAATAACAAGGGAAGAGGATACAATACCACCAGCCAAGAAACAAGTCCCACCCGGAAGACCGTGTCCTTCCGGGTAACTCCCAGTTACCTCCCACCCCGGGCATGACGTGCTGTGGTATGGAATACCTCTTTGGCTAGCCTGAGTCCCTCCACAACAGAGGGATCTTCTGAGAGACCAGGCAAGGTGGACAGCTGCTCAATTTCCTCAGTCTCCAAAGCAGCAATACCAAAAGCCCACCGGTACCCTTTTGGGTCTTTGAAGTACCCTCTCTTGAGGTAGTCTATGCCGAAGATGCATGAAGCCTCTGGACCAGTCACAATAGGGTGCTTTTGCCATTCCCTCCCAGTCAGGCTGATTTCAGCCTCCAGCACAGTCAACTCTTGGGATCCTCCTGTTACTCCAGAAATATAGATGGGTTCCACCCCTTGACAGCTTGATGGCATCAGGGTACACTGTGCACCAGTATCTACTAGAGCCTTATATTTCTGTGGGACTGATGTGCCAGGCCATCTGATCCACACAGTCCAGTAAATCCGATTGTCCCCTACCTCCACCTGGCTGGAGGCAGGGCCCCTCTAATGGTCATCACAGCGTTGGACACTTAAGTCGTGGTGAAAGGGATTATTCTTCGTTATCACAGGAGCTGGAGTAAAATCAGCTCTTCCATTCCATCTGGGAAACTGATCACCAGAGACTGAAGCCGTAGCTCTCATGGGACGATCAGTCTTGGCCCTTGCTCCCCTCTTCAGTTCACTCACCCGTTCCTCCAAAGCTGAAGTAGGTTTTCCATCCCACTTTGTCATGTCTTCTCCGTGATCCAGCAGGTAAAACCACAGAGTAGCCCGTGGCGTATACCTCCTGTATCTCCTCTCTCGAACAATAGGATGCCTTTTGTTAATAGCTGAGACGTGTGTTGGTACACTTGAGGAGCTGGATAAATAGATAGATCATCCCTCAATTGTTCGAGGTCCTGGGACAGTTTTTTCACAGCTGAGATGATGGAAGGGGTAGGATTGTCTTCGAACTCTCGGAGTTTATGAACCATTTCATCCACTGTTAGTGGTACTATGTCATTCCAGGTTACTGTTACCAATGAAGGGGTATGTGATGACGGTGCATTTCGTGTAAGTTTTTGCCACATGGGTCGTGTACATTCAACTTCATCTGGATCTATGGGTGTATCCCCGTTATTCGGCTTGATGTGATAGATCATCTCTACGATGGCTGATTCCCTCAGAGACTGCATGCCTTTGTCTATAGTAGTCCACTTGGCCAAACGACTCATAACATCGTCCTTGTATGGAAACCTTTCTTTCACAGCTGCCAAGAGCCACCTGCAAAGACTGAGGGACTTTTTCTCTCTTGCAATTGCTTTGTCAATTCCCCCTTCTCTAGCAAGTGATCCCAGCTGCTTGGCTTCTGTACCTTCTAGTTTGTGACCATCGGCCCCATTGTCCCAGCATCGGAGTAACCAGGTGATGATGTGCTCCCCTGGTTGACAGATAAAATCTTTTTGCATATTCCGTAGCTTGGTTGAGGTCCAAGGTCAAGAAGTTACCTCTTCTTCTTCTTCATCATGTGATGATGACTCCTGATCAGATTCTGGACCGGGTGGTGAATTCATTGTTTCTTCATCTCGCTTCACCCTTCTTGCCTCTTTTTTTTGCTTTTTCTCTTATGTACAGGGGCAACTGATACTGGTACGAATTGGTCTTCTGGTTTGGCTGCAGTAATTATCACTGTGGCTTGAGTAGCGACTGCACTTGTTGCTGGGGGTGGTGTAGCTGCTGTGCTTGGAGCTGGGGTAGCCATGCTGTCTGTTGCAGTTGAAGTCTGAGCAGCTGCTGTACTTGCCACTGGGGTAGCTGCGGTGTTCACTGCAGCCAAAGTTTGAGTAGCGACTGTACTTGTCGCTGGGGGTGGTGAAGCTGCTGTGCCTGGAGCTGGAGTAGCTGTGCTGACTGTTGCTTTGCCCTCAGATCCACCGACATTCTTTTCCTTTTGAAGGTGCTGGATAGTGTTGAACAAGGCCCTGTAAGCATAGGCCAAGCCCCAGCATGTTGCCGTGATTTGTCCGTCTCTGGTATGGCCAGAATGACCACGCACTTCATTTAAGTGTTTTACTAATTCTTCTGGATTTTGCAGCTGTTCGGTAGTGAAATTCCAAAGTACTGGAGGGGCCCACTGACCTAGATACTTGCCCATACTATCCCACACACCCTGCCACTCATGGCTGTCCAGCCTCAGGGAAAATCTCTTGGTCCTCCTACATCGTCGTTTGACCCCAGACAAGACCCAAACCTGACTCTGCTTAACTCTTGAAATCAGTCGTGGGCAAAACACACTCTGTATGCGTGCCAGCGTGGTGATCCCCGTCACAATCAGCAAACAAGTCTCAACAGCATTAAAAGGCCATTCAAAAACTTCAAAACTCTCAAATGTAAATGGTCTAGGGGGACAACTGGGAGGGTAAAAGGATGTCTCCTTCACAGGTTGAGCAACTGATAAGGAGAAAAAAGATGTGTAATTGCTAAGCACCTCCATCATATACCTCCCAAAGTATAAAGGTGGTGACCACACTGGGAACATAAGCCAGATCAGTTTCATGATCAATGAGTCTATTGTATTACAAGTCATTACCATAAAACACAATGAGACAAAAACCTTAGCCCAAGCCCCACACTTGAAAATCACTAATACAGCAAATACCAGATGGAAGTAAGATACAATATACTGAAACTGTGAGATCAAGAGGAACAACCTTTAGAGCCAATAAATCAGCATTGTGACGAGTGACTATTAATCCGGTCAGATCCGTCGTTATCTCAACCCCTCGAGCCCCACGTTGGGCGCCAAAAAGAACTGTTGTGGTTTAAACCCAGTCAGGCAACTTGTTCACTCACTCCCAGTGAATGGTGCCGGGCTGACAGCACCCCCCCCCGCCCCCCCGGGGCTCTTCCCTTCCCTGCTCCCGGGGGAACTGGGAGGAGGATCGAAAAAGTGCAACTCCTATGGGTTGAGACAAGAACTGTCCAGCAACCAATGTACAACACAAATCACCACTGCTACTACCAACAACAACGATAACAGAAAATAACAAGGGAAGAGAATACGATACCACTTACCAAGAAACAAGTCCCACCCGGAAGCCCATGTCCTTCCGAGTAACTCCCAGTTACCCCCCACCCCGGGCATGATGTGCTGTGGTATGGAATACCTCTTTGGCTAGCCTGGGTCAGGTATCCCGTCCCGTCTCTGCTTCCTCCCAGCTTCCCCTCCTCCCTGGCAGAGCATGAGCCTCACAAAGTCCTTGGTCAGGGTAAACATCACTTAGCAACAACCGAAAACATCGGTATCACCAGCACTGTTCCCAGGCTGGAAGTCAAAACACATCAGTGCACCAGCTACCACGAAGGAGAAACATGACTGCTACTGCAGAGTAAATGTAGGGATAACTAAATTGAATGAGGGTTTCTTTGCTGTTAGTTGACGTTTGAATTTAAGACACAATTACCACAAGCAATAGGATGGCAGAGCAATGACATCAAGTGTCTTATGTTGGTCACCATTAGCACTGTTATTGATCCACAGAAAAGAGATCTTCAAGTCAGAAAAGTACCTTTGGGCTAAAGTTAATTTAACCCTAACTGATCTAAAGACTCATAAGAGAATATATATAGATGCTGCCTCACAATGCCATCCTTGAGTAGAAGCATATTATTATATGATACCTCTGAAAAAAAATCCACTGTCATAATTTACTATTTCAAAGTATTAAAAGACAGGGTTAAAATCCACAGAGTTCCTAAGGTGGAGTTTCTACAGAACCGAGGCACTGAACCTAAGATTGAAATTGTCAACTACTCTGCCTCGCCCCACAGGCATCTGTGGTCTACACATGTCCAGGGTTTTGCTAGTCAAGGACTGGTCAAGGTTGCTTAGCTTTGTTGTGTGCCTGAAACTTAAGACATCATGTTAAAGCTTAACATCTGTTGACAATTCTAGATTTTTGTATGTAAATGAGTTAAATCACTTGTATGTAAAATGAATACCATCATGATTTTTTAAAGACCATAGCTGATGAAGAAGTGGCAGGGAGGGAAAGAAGCTGAACCCAGTTCCACACACATTTTTAGATTGCTGTAAGTCAAGAGCACATGATCAAAGAACATATCTGTATGGGGGGATGTGGATACCCACAGGTGGTGGGAAATAAATCAGGTCCAGATGTGAACCTTCTAAAATTGGTTAGCACTCTGCTGAGACATGCCTGCAAGCATCTTAATCCAGGAGATTGTTTCGGGCTGTGAGTCCCATTCTGACACGAGTGTTTCCATGACATTTAGTCACTTATATACCGTTGAAAGGAAGAAGGCCAACAAAGGGGTCATTGCAGTGGTTGTCTGCTACAGACCTTCCTGTGAATGACAGGAGTTGTATAAAGTCTTTAATAAACTCATGATGGCAGGTCTTGGTTTCTATAGGGAAATTAACCACCATGACATGTGTTGGGAAGGAAATTTCAGGAGGCGCAAGCAATCTGGGAGATATTTGGAGTGCATCAAGGCGAATTTTGTGATGGTGATGTTAGACTAATCAGCTAGGGGGACCCGTTGTTCACAGATAAGGAAGAGTTGTCATGGAGGTTTATGGCTGCACTGGCTGCAGTGACAATGACATGGTAGAGTTTAAGAACCTGGGAAAAATGAGGACATCAAGTAGCAGAATAATTTCCCTAGGCTCCAGGAGATCTGATTTCAGCTTATTCAGGGTTTCCTTAAGAACAAAGCAGTCTAGAAAAGCTGGCTGGCTTTCAAAGACAGCCTCCTGAAAGCCCAAATTCTTGCTTTCACAATAGCCTTGCTATTGTGCAAGAAACCAGGCAGGCATTTTACCAGTGAGTAAACAGCTGAATGGGGAACCCTTGACTGAGCTCTGTTTTGGGTATAGGCAGATGATTCCAGCAAGGCTTTACAGACAGTCTCCCGTAGTTCTTTAGAGAGATAGATTGGATGAGTACTCTATGAAGTAGATGGAAACCTGGTCAGACCACCAGGCATCATGGGTGGAAGTAAAGGGAAAAGCAGAAACAACTTTTGCTCAGCCTGAAGAAGACATCAAAGGGGAATCTAACTGTTGTCTTCAACTTGCAAGGGAATGAAAAGAGTTATAGAGAAGATGCAGCCAAATTTTTCTGAGGTGTATACAGTGGAAAAATGAGATGGAATGAACGCAATTTTCAGCACAGGCAATTCTGTATAGATAACAAGAAAAGAAAGTCTTCACAGTGAAGGTGATAATCCACTGAAATAGGTTGCTTAGAGAGGCTATGGAATTTCCATGCTTGGATACATTCAAAGTTCAACTGTATATGGTGCTGGATAATCTACCCTAACAAGTTTTGAGTTGCTTTGAGAAGCAGGTTTGACTAGCTGACATTTTCCAACGTAAAGCACTATACGATTCAATGAGTTAAGATATATTCTTTTCAGCATCTCCGATTAACTATTATAAGCCACTTCCACTGTGACTCTCATTTGGAGTATCTGTTATAGCTCTTCCACAGCATGGTAGACTCTAAGTTTTATAATATCATGCCTTTTTAGAATCAGACCTCTAAGTCTTATAATATTTAAGGTCTCTGAGAAACTATACAGAATGTACCATATAGCCTCTGGTATCCTAAACTAAAATAATTAAATCATCCTACTGTATTATAGCCTGGGCATATGGATTCACAATACAAGAGCTGTAGAATCACACCTTGTACTATTATTTAATTACTACCACCAGTGCCAAGACTGATCTGTGTGTTTGTGGCCATATTCCCTATGGTAACCAGAGCATGGAGATTTAAAGCAGCCACTATAGTGAAATTTGAAGAAAGAGAACATCTTTCAGTTTAAAAACACCACTTGAGGGTGGTTTCTCTTAATTAAGAAATTGTTGTGGTTGTATCTGTGGTTTATCTTCTGTTTTTTGGTTACAGAATTTACATGCTACAAAGTATTGGCAACCACAATCAATCCTGAAGTTATATTTAAAATATTAAATATAACACACAAAACCAGATATTTGAAATTTTAGCCTGAGTCGAGATAGAGCAACTAGAATCAGAGGCATGCCTTGAGGAGTAAGGTACAGCTCAATTTGAGCCAGAGTGGCAGAATGAGACTCAAAAATACCTACTAAGTGCAAGAAATAAAATCTTGGCAAATCAGCTTTACACTATGTGAGTCAGCTAATTGCTGGCTACAGCAGATCATATTTTAGGGAACATAAGCAGTTTGTTTGGTTTTGATTCAGGACTGCTACCTTTCACCAAAATACCTATGTTTTAAAGTCAGTTTCCCCCACTTCTTTTCTGCATCTTTAGATTGCAAGATCTTTAGCAGGGACTACCTAAAGAAAAACATTGCCAAACAAGATTTCACAAAATCAAAAAGTCCTGGATATTTTTTAATTTTATTTTTTTTTCTTCTTACTCATTGAATTCCCTGGAAACGTGTGAATTTACCTTTTGTGGTAGTGCTTAACAGAAAAACTAGAATACTCTAGCAAGTTACTTTTAAAAATAGCTGTGTTTTTTTTTTGCCTGTGCACAGTAAACACTATTCTGAGCAGACTTCCTGGCTGGGTGCCATTCAGACATGTAAAATCACTAAGACTGTGAAATAGTTTTATCAAGCTTTTTATGTTGCAGCATGTTTGAAAACACTGAAGGAAAGTAGATTAATGGGTCTTTTTATCTAGCTGTTTTTAAAATATCTCCAGTGTAAGCCAAGTAAAATGTAGATTCCCTCTTAGAAACCTATGTTGACCCAACCATTTATCCATTGCTATTCTTAACAAAATCAACAGTGAGTAACAGATATTTATCCCCCTCAAAGTTAGCAGTGGTATCCATGCACACTTGCACACAGCAGAAGATATCAGGGTCAGTTTTTAATTAGTGGTCAGATTTCTCTGTGGTGCTTTACAGTCAGACCAATAAGAATAACGGCATTTGAATTCGTAATGTGAAAACTTCAAAAATATATCAGATTGATTTTGACAATTAAATTTGAATGCAATTGTGAATCGAATATGCATGTTCACATATGACTTGCCCATTACATATTAATGGTGCAAGACAGAAGACTTCATCACAAGAATATCAACACTGATAGCTGTTTAAACTACTGCATCTTCACTGCTTTGTAAACTGTCCCATAGGGTGGACCAGAGACTGAAATAAATGGCTGTGAATGATACTTGCCTTGCTCAAGGTAGGCCATGCTTGTGCTTCAGAGGGAATGTAGGAAAACCCCAAATTCACACTAAATTGCAGCCCTGCCAAATCAAGTCTTCCAGCTATCCCATCAGCCTCTGCAATGAAAAACTCAAGCAGAAGAGCTTGATTTTGCCCTGCAGAATACTTGGAGTCCATTCTTAACTCTGGCATTACATAAGCTTTAGACAATCTGAGCTTTGGCTAAATGCAGACTGGTGTCCCAGACACCTGATTATAGGTCTACCAATCGTCCTGAAATTCATGCTGCAGCTATGGAGTAGGCACAGCTTGTGAAGTTCAAATGTGATCCAAAGATTACAGGAGTAAACTACTAATTTAAATGTCCAAAACATATTAAAACATCATGGAAAATAATAAAGACAACTTGGTCCTTCATTTTTCATTGTATTTGCTCTCTTCTTTCTTGTGCATTTGGGGTTTATGCTTTTCCTCCAGTTGAGAGTATAACTGTTTAAGCTCCTGCAACCATTTAATTGCTTAGTAAATCAGAACTATCTTAATGAAATAAGCCTACTCTCATTTAATTTGGATTGACCTTAATGACTTCATAACAAGCTCAATAGGTATGGAGCAGAGAAAGCAAAGTTGAGATGGTGCCTACTCATTTCTTATTGCTTTAAATTGCAGTGTATCAGAATTTGCACTGAGACAAAATAAACTTCCATTTTGTTTTAGTAGTTTGTTACATTCATTTTCACTGATGCAAATGTCTCGTAAGATTACATTGCAGACTCATTCTGGCTTGGGAGGGCCCTCATAAAGGTCTCTGGGGCAGCCTCCTCCTCAAAGCAGGGTCAAGACTGGATTCAAATCAGGTTGCTCATTTCCACAACCTCTCTGATTTACCAGTTTCAATGAAAAGTTATCCCCATGGAGACAATTTTTACTTATATCTAGTAGGAATTTTCCTGTTTCAATTTATTACCATTGTTTCTCTTTCTCTCATTTTGCATCTCAGCCTTGCTCTGTCTTCACAGTAACCTACTTGTAAGTATTGGAAGGCTGCTATTAAAAGCTGTCTCAAGTGCAGGCTGAACCAGCCCAGTTCCCTCAGCCTTTCTTCACTGGGTAAATGATTCAGCTGTCTTGCTGGGCCTGCTGCAGTTTATCAAAGTCTTTCTTGTTTTGGAGGCTCATAATTGGATGCACCATTCCAGATGTGAGATAATGAGTGTTGATTAAAGGTGTATAATCAATTCCTACGGCTATGCTCCTATTGATACAGGCAAGTATGCCGTTAGCTTGCAGCTGGTAAACAGGACAAACCTTTTGCTCACAAAGGCTATATCTGCAGAAGATACTGATGTACACAGTTACAACATATGAAATCTTGCTTGTGCATATACCTGTTTTCTGCCTAACCAGAGGGAATCAAAACTTTCAGCATGATAGTACATTCACTTTTTTCCTTTAATAAGAGTAAATTAAAATTGTTTCAAATTTATAAGTAGTAGCACTAATATACCAAAATTGGCTATGTTTAAAACACTTTCTATTTTTTGCTAATTAAAGCCTTAGTTTTTCAGACATGCCACAATGTATGTAAGTCATTAATACAGGAGAAACATGGACTCTACTTTGCTTGGCAGGTCGCAGAACATAAACCTCCTTAACTGTATTTTACACCTACAGACTTCAAGCCTTGGCAGACAGTTTACAGTGAGGAGATCTGAAAGCAGGTAAAATTTCTGGCATTAGACTAGAGTGTAGTATTTAAAGCTCAGATCCACCAGCAAGCTGAAACATGGTTTAAGAAGCATAACTTTGTTTTTTTTTTCTCACAAGGTCCCATAGAGCGCATGCCAACAAATATAGAGCCAAATTCTGCTGTCAACTATACCAAAGTAAATCCAGAAGTACTTCAATGAAGTTCATTGAATTACACTACATTCATGTTTATGTTCAGAAGAAAAATGTTCCTTAATTTCTAAGACAAGCTGGTCACAAGGTGTTATGAGCACACAGCTTTTCAAAGCCTAGAGATTTATCAAAAAAGCTAGGTCTTGCAGAATGCTGCAGGAGCTCCTGAGACAGGGCCTAGACTGTAGATTATCAAGTTGCCATCTGTGAGGTAAGGCAGAACAATTATCCCCATTCAGAAACTCAGCCAACCTTGGTTGTAGTATGATGTGTCACAGTTTAAGCCGTTCTCATGTAGGGTCTGACACGTGAGAGCATTCACAGAGACAGATGCCAACAGCTACAGACCCAAATTCAGCATGCACTAACTTATGCACAGTGACTTTATCATGCCTCTGAGTCCTGAATTTTCTCCTCTGGAGATAAATTGTCTCAACTGAGAGCTGTATTCCTGTTTCTAGATCTGCCATGAGAAGGTCTGTAATCACTGAGCTATATAAGTTCTAGGTATATCAGTGCATAGCTATATTAACTGTAAAAATGTGAGATAGAAGGGGTGATGTTAAATTCATTGCCCAGAGAAGGAAATAAGCCCATATTTTAGGAAGGATGAAGGCATTTGACTCAGCTGAGTGTTGCTGTTTCTCTGCGTGGATTTTTTTCTGTTTTCTGTCCAAATCAGTAAAGCTTTGTGCTGTCTCATATTCACTGCTCATGTCCTCAGATGAGGCCCTGTGCTGATTTACCATCACTCCTAGAAGTTCTGGGGGCTCCTTGCCTTCCTCAGTGAGAAGGTTGTGTGCTACACTGATTCCCTCCTTACCCCAAGATGTTCCACTATTCTTATCCCGCTATTGACCATTATATGCACAGCATATATAGAGATCAGGCCAATCATAACAGCCTGTCTCTTTTGAACATGTTTTAGTCAATACATTCTCATCATGATTGTCACAAAAGCCTCAAACCAATGAAAGAGGACACCTAGGGAATCACAAACAGATGAGGAAACAGATGCAGGAAGAAGGAGATTGCTGCACCATCCTGGTCAGAGACACTTTGCACTGAATTCACTTTGTCCCAGATAGCATTCACTGACTTGCAACAACCCAGGTGTCAAACAATGGAATCTTTTGCCCAGGGGCATCCAAGCCTAAGCTGCCTGGATAGTGTGCTCATCACCAGACAGTAGGCTGGGCTGGGTTGGGTTGGGGAAAGTGAGGACTCTCGAAAACACTAATGAACTTGTGCTTGTAGGCAGCCAAGAATGAAGAATCCGCAGTCCAGTCCAACCACTGACAAGGCTGAGGACTTGGATGCCCTAGCCTCAGTCCCTGAGACTTCATCTGCAGCTAATACCCATTTACTTAAGCAGACCAGGGAGCAGGAAACAGAGCCCAGGGCTCTCCCTTAGATGAACAGCCTAACCACAAGCCTACAGAAATAGAATCGTAGAATCATAGAATAGTTAGGGCTGGAAAGGACCTTAAGATCATCTAGTTCCAACGCCCCTGCCATGGGCAGGGACACCTCACACTAAACCATATCACCCAAGGCTCTGTCCAACCTGGTCTTGAAATGCCCTCCTCAGTGCTTTCTTTCTCTTAAGTTATTCTCTACACTGTAGAAATACCTCACTAGAAGGGACACTATTTGACTGATTCACTACCTGGTCCAGGCTGGAATATGGTTCTTTCATATGGAGTCCTAAAAATACAAGCAATGTAATATACTATTTAGAGCTATATCACATTGGGCTGCTTTCTCAGCATATTTACCAAACTGACAGTAACAACAAAGCAGCTTTGGTTTGGTTTGTTTTTTTTTTAATAGACTGCAGCAGGATGGGATATTGTTGATAACTTCTCATCTGAGCCAAAGTGTTAAACAGGCTTGGAGACTTTAGCAAGGAGCAGTGTTAATGAACCTGCCTTACTTTCAAGGACAGGCAAAGCTGCACACGTGGCTGTTTTCATTAAAGGGCATATATCTCTGTTTGAACTCAGGTCCAAGACAAGTCCATCTCAGGCAGTTGGCATTAACTAACCTCTGTCTGCAGTTAGAGAGCTGAGCTCATCTAAAACACTCCCACAAGAAAAACACCTCCCAGGGGGGTGGTTGAGCTGCTTCATCTCCCTGCCTTGGCTCCATCAGGCTGGGACCTGTTTGTAGGTGCAGGGTCCTGCCCTATGCCTTGTGCCAGCTCTGCCTTATTGGCAAGCCAGTTCAGCTCATAAAACCAGATGGGAAATGTTCATTCTTTTCCTGGATGCGTTTTGTGTTACTTCAGAACCTGAATTACCTTTTCACTGTGGATCCAGTGAAAGGCAGAGCTGGAGTAGGTATCTCATGTGGCTAGGTACAGAGGAAGGAGAAGTGGAACAAAGGGAATAGGGAATTGCTTTGGAATAACCACAGCACTCAGGAAAAGGCTGTGTTCATCTGGGTGTTTAGATCAAGAGTTTTTACATTAATAAAACAGTGCATCGCAATCTTCCTGAATGAAAGTTATAATGTAATGGAAAGGTATAATCAATCAACAACCACAAAGTCAGAACAGAATTAGCAACAAAGATGTTATGGGAAGATCTAATGCCATAACTTAAGTGATATAGGTATTCATACCAAAGAAAGACCTAAACAGAGTAAGTTTGTAAATACCATAAGCTGCCAGCCTTCCTTCATTTTACCCTGCTGGAAGACAAAAAAAAACAAACAAAAAACAACCTGTTCAAAATGAAATAAAATAACCTCTTAACAACTGCACAGTTATATGTGGTTGTATTGGATGGCTGGAAGTAACCCTATAAATTAGATAAGGGCACATTTACAGTGTAAAAGCCTCTATTCAGTGCAAAAGAATGCAATAGTGAGCTTCTGTCTGAAGCCAAAAGGCTAATGTGTAAAGCTTTTTGAATACGAAGAGTCCCGTGTTACAAATAGGATCTGCAAAGTGCAGCTGACAAGTGTCTTAAATTCTTGAGGTATTTAAAAGATCATTCTATGCAGCAGCAGTGTTACCACACCAATAAAAGCCTGTGCTCTAGTGAAAAAACCACCAGGTTGACTCAGCAATCATGTCATTCTATCTTAGATGTGCTATCTCCTGGAGAAGAGAAAACCTTTTTGAGGTAAATCAACTGGGGTCTGTCTCAAATAACCTTTTTATCTTTTCCTTTTTTTCTTTTTTTTTTAAGCTCCTTGTTATTATGTCTACTGGAAACCTGAACTCAGTGTGCTACTGAAGCTACAAAAGATCTTCCAGAATTGAGTAGATTTAGGATTATACTTTAGGCATGGCTGCCACATAAAGCCCTGCTGAATGCAGTCACAAACCTGCAACATTTGGAAGGGTGTGAAATGCAGCAGCAACCACCCATGAACACAAAGAGCCCTGTACAATAAAGCACACAAAAAAAAGATGTGATGAACATTGCTAACTAAAGCCAGCAAGAGCATGAGTAGAGGCTGGGATGTGAAAACTGTGGGCAAGAAGTGGAATACTTAGCTCCCCACAGACAAGCAAGATGTTACAAGAGAGCTCTGAGACTTTGTGGCTGTAATCAATTGCCTTTCTGTTGATAGCATTTTTCCTCAATAAAATCAAGGCACAATATTCACATCGGCTGTTTGCTGCCTCTCGTATATCACTAGGAGTGTACCACAGGTCACCCTAGTACTATATTATATGAATGTTCACTAGGAATTTAATTCCAGACTGTTCATTTTATGTGCATCCTAATCATGATCATATTTGCACGGTATTATAGCTCAGTTATATGAAAAACAAGCAGCATAAGTCTATTTGAACAAATGTTTTCAGAAAATAACCTCCAAATGTATAACTGTGGATTCAGAATTAAAACCTGATTTTTCAGAGTTAAAATAATGCAGTCATAATTAAGTAAGAAACTATACAAACTTCGCCTTTCCAAGCAAAGAAACTGAAAGTGAACACTAACAGCAGTGCACTGAAATTTACTGTTTTTTCACCTATTTTGTAATCAAACACTCTTTGAAGCCTAATTGTTGCATGTTGGTTGTAGGCGTCAATTTTGTTGAAATTGTATGAACAGCCAGTGCAAACAGTCCAATAACCCTGAGCCTTTATTTGGCTTCATAAGCATTTTAATGGCTTTTTCCATATATATTGCCAGCAAAACATCATACTTTCACAGCAGCTGAGTTGTGCCTTTTGTGTTGACTGTGTTCTTGATTTACGGGCAAGCTTTTAATTGAACTCTGAAGAACACACTGCGCATTCAAACACTTTGCAAATAGAAGCTACATTTGAGTAGATGTTAATATAGTCTGCACTGTGCAGCATGGGTGCTCACTGTCTGGTGTGTAGATCACTTAAATCCAAGTAATGAAAGTAATCAGAATATTTGCCACTCTGTATTACATGTTTGTATAATTTGAGCATCAAGACTTAAAGGCTGTCTTACTGTCTCAGATAGAACAAGTATCTTTCACTTAGTTCTTCTCCAAGTATTCAGGTTTTTGCCTCACAATTTTGTCTCCATTCATCTCACAGATATATTTCACCTTTTCTTACCAGAATATATTAATGGAGTTTTCCTGAAGGTCAGCCAAAAAGACACACTGTGACACAGACTTCCAATACGCTGTAGGAAAATGAGAAAGGGGCGCATGTGAAAACAGAACAATATATCCTTCCTGTATTTTCCAAGTTGTCCTACAAACTAGATGATGAGCAGAATGTTTGTTTTAATGTTTTTAAATGGAAAATATAATACCTTATTAAAAAAAAACAATTCTGGGTAACAAAAATATTTTTAAAGGAATAGAAAAACATCAAAGGGATGCCACAGGAAAAGGAAAAAAGATCACCTAATTAAAACTTCACTGTTCACAATGAGCCATTTTTTCTGTGAACAGTTACTTGTGCTCATATAGATCTGAACTGTGCATTGGTAGGTGAAATCCATATCCTTTCACATTTTGCAGTTTTTCACTATTAACACCAGATGAGACTCTCCAAAGGAGGGAGGACTGGTTTATAGGATTATAGGCATAATAGTCTGCAGTAAAATGTTGCAGGTAATTTTAAGTGACTAGTAGATATAAAAAAATTTGTTGCTTGGTTTTGAGTTTTCTTATGCTCCTTCTAACAACACAGATGAAAATTTACTTATAAATGCACACATGTATTTAGATTCACTTTTGACTCTGTAGTAAGGTTTGTGTCAGCCTTTCACATCTTCTCTCTAAATTTCAGCCTTTTCTCAAAACACGAGTTCATAGAGCAGTGCATAAACACTAGTGTTTTCTATTGCCTTTTCCCCATAATCTTCCTTGACAAAGAAAATGGCATCATCAGAAAGTGTCTTCTATTGTAGCTCTTCAACAACAAGATTGCCTTATGAGTTAAGACATGATAAACAGCTATCAAGGACACCAAACACATGCAAAATCTCATTGTCTTATGCATGGTGTTCTTACCATATGTATGACAACCCAAAGACATCAGTCACAGCAGCAGATGCTCTTTATTTAAAGAACACACAAAAGCTTCTACACTTAAGAATAGGCATTGATAGCCATGCATGGATATAATAATAAATAACATTAGAAATAACAATATGCCTAATGGAAGTAGAGATTTTTACTGTCTTTTTGCAAGTGCAAAACCAGAAGCCCAGGGCTCTGGAAACCAGCTGCCAAGACCCAGCAGGAGGATGGCTGGCTGAGCTGGGAACAGGCTCTGCCACCCGTGTTGTGGTGGTACAGCTTTGCCATCATATCAGAGAAATTGGTGAGACTTAGCAGTCCCTCCCTCCCCTTATGAATACCATTAAAATACCAACAGAGACTGATCATCTTAATGGCAACCACAAGACATAACTGGGGAGGAGTGTATGGCAAAACTGTTTTGAAACATTCTTGAAGTTTGAAGGTGAGTTATAAATTCTAACTGCAGTCAAAGCCACATCTGCTTAGCAAAAATCTTGAACAGGCTTTCTGTTTGAAGAACTATTTTTGGCTCCTTACGACAGCTACAACTGACCTTCTCAAATAATAATCTTGCATCAATTTAAAGCCCATGTGGTCTCATTCCAAGGAAAGTGTGGCAAATGTGGTGAGCTTCCTAGGAAGAACATGATTTAGAAAGGGCTGCAAATGGCATGCAAACCTGACAACTGCTAGCTGGACCATTCCTTTTTAGTGCGCATGTTTCTTTACAAGACAAATGACTTTAAAAGTATACAAGACTGGTTATCATTCCATCAGTACGTGTGAAGAAGTATTAGGTTTAGGTACTGTTTTTTTTCCTTTCAGATACACTGCTAGCAAGGCTGATAAATCACTTCTATGTAGGTGAAACACACACTGACATCATAAAATTATGACATGACCAGTATGTAATCTGGCCAACCAAGACTTATTTTTTAAGAACTCCTAAAATCCCAGTGATATAAAAAATTTACAAGTAAACCAGAAAAAAGTGCCTAAAAATCCCCATTCCCTCCTGTCTTCATTGGATAGCATTTCCAGCATTTTTCAAATGAAATAAGCAAATGAAGATGCTACCCTGATGGCTTTTTGAAGACCTGACTTTAAATGACAGGGCAATATTCTCTACAAGTGATTTCTCTCTGGTCATTTCTGAATAAATTACTTAAATCCAAACGGAATTTACTTTGGAAGAAATTCCCCCAGAAGCACTTATACTATAGGCTTTTTTGTCTTAGAGCTTACAAGTGAATAGGGAGCAAGGGAGGTGGTAGTACGCTAGCCAAATATAAAACCCAGTGTAAATATTCACAAGCATTCTACCTTACACACATAAAATAGGTTAAAATAACATAATTCATGAGATTATATTAAAAAAAAAAAAACAAAAAGTAAAAATCTGCCTGTACATTTTTAATTTGACCCCATGCATTCAGTTTCACATTTTCTTTGCACAATTTTTTCTTCCCGTACCTTTTACCTATAGAAAAATCCTGCTTTCTTTTTGCAGGGGTAAATCGAACTGTCACAGGTGAAGGCATCTGATATGCAGAGCCCTCTGCATAATTTTTTATCAACAAGATGCACCAGAGAAGAAGCCAGAAATGTTGAGATTAGAAAAGAAGGTCCTGTGACTAAGGGACTTATGCGTTTTCCAGGAGAACAGGTTTGCCTCTGCCAGAGGATTCCTGAGTAATATTTGTATCCAAGCACTAAGGCTCAGATGCAATTTAGATGTTACTGCCAACACTGAAGAGACTGTAAGTTAGGCATGTGGCTTCAGGAGAGACAATCGAACTGTCACGGTTTAGGCCCAGCTGGTAACTCAGAACCAAGCAGCCGCTAGCTCACTCCCCCTGCTTCTTCCTCCTTAAGTCCCATTTTCCCTCCAGTCTTTGTAGAATGGAGAGCATGAGGCAGCTATGAGCGGTGTTACAACACCAGGAATGCATGATGGAAATAAATCCCTAGGAAGCACTGAACAGAAGGGGGTCATTCTGCACTCCTTTCCTTCCTGGAGGCAGTGGCTCCCCAAATTAGGATTCATAGCCCAGAACCATATTTGATCACTTGACTTGTCCTACTGTATGTTCTCTAAAATGGTGTGATGACACTAGGATGCTTGCCTAAAAATCAGAAGACATATTTCTGAGGCTTTTCTCAGCATAGCACAACTCAGATTTATATAATTTCTCAGAGAAGAAAAACAGTCTACCATTGGATTATAAAGCAAATATAGATTCATAATCACTACATGCCTGGCTTGTCAGCCCCATCAATTTCTTCCCTGTAACTCAGTTTTGACCTTCATTTGTTTTGTCCTCTTTTTCTCCCACTTTCTTTGCACAGTCAGTTCCAGGTTCCAGGACTCATGACAGTTTGTTCCTACATTTCATCCAATAATTCTTAGGTCCAGGCTTCTTGGAAGCTACTGCCTAGGCATCAGTTTCCTCCTATAGCATTACTAAATTGTCCCTTAAGCTCTTTTATTTGTTTCTTTCTCAGGTTAGCTATCTCTTCAGCTTTCGTAACACACATTTTACTTCTACATGTTGTCTGTGCCCAATTGAGAAGGCACACAAGGCACAAAACGAGACATCCTCTGAGTTCTCATGGCCAAGTATTTCCTCATCAGTATTTGAAAATGTGAACCTTTTTGTAAATATTCTTAAACTAATTTTCAGCAGCCTCAAATTGTTTTTTCTGTGGCTTTGAGCCTTTCTTTCAGCTTCTTCAGGTATATGTTGGATCCGGGAGGAGAAGGGTGGATTAATACCTTCCCAGAATAAGTATGTTAATCAGTGTGAGCATACAAGTGAATGGCAGCCAGAAAAACAGAAAATAAATGCTACAATTCATACTGCAATTTTTCTAAAATAGCTATGTCACGGTGAAGAAATTCCATGCATTCTGACCCACTAAGTATGTGTTTCCGTGCCCAAGGTTTTCAACAGTAGCTATTGTCCAGCAATCATACAGTCAACCTCCAAATGAGGCACACAGCAACAGAGTTCAGGGAAATGCATACCTGAAAAAAAATCTATGTAGTAAGGTGTCAGTAATTCCACATCACTGCACACACAGTGGCTGATGTTGTATATTTCACTGTCATAAATACAGAACAAGATAATGCACGTAGAATAGGAAATTATATTTCTATATTGTAGATAATCATTTCCAAATTGATGGGTCATATGTTTTGTTGTCATATTTTCACAACTGAATGCTCCTGGCAGAGAGCCCATCCATCCACAAAATCTCCAAGCTATAAGAAAAGGAGAAGGTCAGGAAGGACAGTACAACTCTGTCTCAGAGTAGCAAACCACATTGCAGTAATTTCAAGGAACAAACACAGGTAATCCTCTTCTATCTGACCTGCTTTAACTGCTTCTAAATTAGATTGAGGGAAGGACACTACAAGATGGGACCTGCCCAGTACTGAACAGTATTTCTAGTAGCATGTTTTCATTATCCTTTCATCCGTGGTTGACCTGAAAACATACTGCAATAAAGTTTTGCTTCTGGGTGTTCATCTCAAATTGAGTTTCTAGTATTTCTTTATACATTGCAAATTATATTACAGGAAATGTAAAGCATTTCTGCAATGTAATCTTTTAAGTGCTCTCAAAAGGAAAATAGTTCAATGGATATTCGTTTAACATCTGGCATGTTTGATCTTACTGAGTAATCATCATGTGAAGCAATATACTACAAAACCTTTCTATTTTGCATCTTTCACTGATTACTTGCTACTGGGTGCTCTTGGAAACAGAACATGGCAATGAGGGATCAAACGATATTTTCTATGCATAGATTTGGAATATTAAATGAATGTAATTTTGTTATTCATCTATGAAAAGTGGGACACTGCAGTTCATAGGTGGAAATAGAGTGGCAAAGAAATCTCAGTTAACTGAGATAAAATAAATCTGCAGTACAAATCTGGCACGAAAATTATTGAATTTTATTTCAGTGGCAACATATGATGCCTTTCTAAAGATGGACTGCAGTTACCATTTTAGAATTCATTTGTAGAATATTGCCATGACATAAGCCACATGCTTTTTACTGTAATACTGAGTAATCAGTTATGGAAAACTCAATTGTTTTAGAATCACAGAATCATAGAATGGATAGGGTTGGAAAGGACCTTTATATCACTTAGTTCCAACCCCCCTGACATGGACAGGGATGCCTCACTCTAGACCATGTTGTCCAAGACTTTGTCCAACCTGGCCTTGAACCCTGCCAGGGATATAGCATTTACTACTTCTTTGGGCAACCTGTTCCAGTGCCTCATCACCCAGCACTAAATTACAATGTGCCAGCAAACTAAATTAAATTGTGCCAACATTAAATTACATTTGCAAACACTGAAAATGCAGGTACCTATCTATCTAATATAAGAAATATTTTTAGCAATATAAATGGTTGTAAAAAGTTCAGAAAAGAGATTTCTAACAGTTCTTCAAATTGATGGCCTTTTTAAAGGAGGCATATGCATTAGCGCAGTGCCAAAGAGATGTTACATGAATTACATAACGTTAAAATAATTACCACACATACATAAAGCAAAATATTTAACCCCTGTCCTTGAAAACATATGTTTATTCTCATATAACTCTATATCTGGTCCAGAAAAGCAGCCAGATTTCAAAGCATGAGAATTCAAATTATTAACTTTACAGCTGTGATTATTCTAAGATCTTGTACTTTTACCACAGGGCTTAGAAAGCACAGTCATGCATCTCTTGCATTCTACAGCTAGTTATACATGACAACAATGTCAAATTCATTAAATTTCTTGCAATAGCAAGAACGTCATCAATTAACATTGCAGGGAAATTCTCAGTTTGGGAGGCAAAACAGAAATAATAAATATGTAAGCACATGTATCTGTACAAAGCTCCAGTCTGAGCCTTGCATATAACATCTTGAGGTGTAACTTCATCCTAAGGTTTGAAACTGGATTTGAACACAGATGTGCAAACTACAGATGGATGTCTGTTCTCTTCTTAAGCAACATGAGTTCTTGCATAAAACTTGGCTCCTAAACACTATTTGTCTGCCTTATATTGCACTGTCTCACTGAAAAGAAAGAGAAAAATAAATTAATAATTTAAAAAATGTATTCATACCATCTTGAGGAGCTGGAGCTGTGTGTGTTCCTTAGTTATAAGGTACTTTCACTGAACTGTTTTTGGAAAAAGACAGCAATTAGACTTTAAGGCACATCTCTGCAAGTCATGTGGTTTTAACATAGTTTTAGAGGCTTAAAATAATAATAGAAAAAGATAAAAATAACAGCTCAGATATTTCTGGCAACCTATTCTTCAAAAAAAAGACAAACACTTTTGCATTATGGTCCCAGTAAGAAATCTCTGTTATAATGCTTGGACTTTATTATACCATGTGTCCTGGTACTGTCTGTCAAATGATAGCCAGAAACTCCAGCAGATTTAATGATTTAGTGGACTTTTCCCATTCAGTGTTTAATTTCCCAGTACGCTTCCTGGACAGCTGCTCCTGATGATATTTAACTGAAACTTTTTGTCCGAAAATAACAGTCCTATGTTACACAAAAGAAATCCTCCCTCCGGACTGAATCAATAAGATCTGTATTAAGTGACAGCTTGTCTTACCTGGCAGTTCCTACTTGACTATCTTGCTGGTCCTTCCTAGAAAACAGAAATATTCTGGCAAAGGGGACTGAAAAGAGGGTTCTTTGTTCCCTGAGTTTCTGTATGGTTTGACAGGGAAGATATAAAGATATTTGTAGGTCCCTGAAGGTTCGTATTTCCTCTGGCATTATTGATTTGACAAATGAAGAGAAAATAAACACCTCAACCATATGAACAGAACAGTAGGATCATTGCAACTCCAGAAGCAAACAACACCAATAAACAACTGAAGGTAAGCTTTCAGTGGAAGCCAAAGCAGCAGCCGACTGAGGATCTGGATGAAAACCTTCTCTGGAGATTTATATAGGACAAAGAGTTTTTCTCTTCTTTTTCAGGCACCTGATGCTAAATCCAGATGGCTGACTCCTGGTATTGGATACAGTGTCTGCCCACTCATATATTTTCCTGCAGCCAAAAGTAAGGCCATTTTGGTGTATTGAACACAGACTGAGGGAGAAAGCAGCCACATTATTTGCTCACTCATTCACTTACTCATCTAAGTAATTAAGAAAAAAAAATGTCAAATTTTCCTCTTCCTAATCAATAGATAAGCAAGGCAGTCCTGTTTTAAATAAGATAGAAGCTATATTCATATTAAATAGAACATTTATTTTAAAGGCTTTCCTTTTTTCTGTTTCTTTGGGGTTTTGGTGTTTGGGTTGGTTCCCCACCACCACCAAAAAAAAAGGGTGCTGCACTGTCTGTATAAAATCATAAGGCAGAGTTATTATTCTTACCTGAAACCCATAAAACCAACTCTCCTTCATTTAAGAAGATAATGACCAATAGCTGTTTCATCAGGTTTCATTCTACTTTAACTGAATTTACCGTAAAATAATTGTAAGAAGGTGTACTTCTCTAACTTGAAACAAGTTATCATGAAAAAAAGCAAAGATTTAAGGATATAAGTTCTGTGTAATCCCTACATCTCACAGATCCATGGTTAAAAGACAGAAAAGACCAAAGCTCTTGCTATGCAGAGCCAGAACATTTAGGGAAGTGACGCTTATTAGGAAATAAAGTTCTCCCATGCCTTCAGGTAGAGGTGAGAATATTCCCTGCTTCATCATCCTCCTTATTGCCTGACTGTACTTTTCATGGTCTCTGGTCCTTTTGAGTCTACTTCCACTGCAGTATTCAAGTCCTCCTTTGATCTCTTCCTCCTCTCCTCCCCATCCCTGTTACCCACTCTTGTCTTGAATATTTGACTCTCACAATTATGGATATCTGAATAGAGGTAGACTTGAAGTCTACCCAGAGTAGAGCTCCAGCAGGTCACTGTAAGTGTCACTTTAGCAGTCATGGTATGCAGCTAGAGAAGATTTAAAAGCAGAGACAGTTGGTCACAATCCAGTGTTTAGTGTGCACAGCTGGTTACATAATCTGCCAACGATGTGTGTGTGCATACTCTCTCTGACTTCCCTGATAAGTTTAAATTCAGAGAATGGACCTGAAGCTTTCAAATTAATTGTAAGGAAAAAAAGGGTTAAGGAGAGGAGTCAAAATCATCAGCCCATAAGAAGTGCTTTGTAGGGCAAAGTGCAGAAGTCTGTCTCCATCAGTAGCCGAAGGAGAGGGTATGTAGAGAAAGGATGTGACCCCACCATTTTGTGAAATGCATTTCCCTTGCACCCTCCCAACATCCAGAGCAGGGATGAACCCTCTGGCATTCCTCCACGCAGTCAGTACATGGACTGGTTGTCCATGGATTTATCTAATCCCTATTAAACCAGCAAATGATCTCCATATCCACAACTGTCTTTGGCAGCAGAGGCCAGTGGTTTACTACTTATAAAGTAAATAAGTATTTCTGTACTTTTATCTATTTTAAATCAGTCTCCTACTCCTTCTTTTGAGGGTCCTTTATTTCATACATATCAGTAACCAACATACTCCTCACTTGATCTCTTATTAAACACTGGGCAATGAGAAAATCTGATGGCAAACTTGGGTGGCAAACATATCAGTGTGTGTAAAAGGTCCTAGGAAAGGAAAGGGTTTTGAAAAATCCCGTTATTTCCCTGAACGGTGTTTCTTTCCCAGGTTGGTGAGCAAGGTGTGCTTGGTCACTAGTAGTCCAAAATCAGGTTTTCTTTCTTGACTTTACATGACATTTTAAGAGCTTTCTGATTCTTTAGACTCTTTATTTCTGTTTTTAACATGCTAAGGCATGTGATAGCAGGGCCCAGAGGACATCAATATGCCTTACTTGCCCTGTTTGGACCCCTCGGGCTGCCCCCACCCTGCCCACAGCCCAGGACCCTATTTCATCCCTCTGGGGCCCTCAGTCCCTGCTCCGGTAGACAACCCAGCAGTGCTGGGCTCCAGCACCCCAGAGCCCAGCCCTACACTGCCCAGCCATGAGCCCCAGTGATCCAGACTCTGACCCATAGACCAACACTCGACCTCAGACCCACCTCATCACCATGGATCCACCTGGTGGTCATTGGCCCTGCCCTGCCACTTGGCTTTCTGGTTTTCAGACTTTGAACCTGCCCCATCACCATGCACTTTCCTGATGACCTAGCTGTGGGCTGAAGCTGGCTGCTACCATTGGGTCTGCCCTTCTCTTTCGTTAGTGATGGTGGGACAGACCCTGCCCTGCTGGTTCCCTGACTAGCTCACAGTGCTACTGCACTCAGCTGATAGCTCTCCAGCCCTCAGGAATCAGTCTTTGCTGCACCCTGATATGAAAGTCCATAATTAGCTTCCCAAGCATGAAAAAGCATACAGAGCACCCAAATTATTTTTAATCTGCTTTTGTGCTACTGCACGTGACAATCAACTTGGAGGCAAAAGGATACAAACAAAGAGGAACAGGAGATGCCAGAGAGAAAGAGGATGGGCAAGAATTGCCAAAGTCCCTCTTTGCCTGCTGGGCTTCAGAAATACTTTGAATTGCATTTACCAATTGGAGGCAAATACTGACACTTCAAACTCACTCCTTTCCTGATTTTTTTTTATAGGGGTGCTTTCAATGCTTTTTACACAGCCTTCACTATCCCTGTATTCTATCATTTTTTTATGAGGCTGGAAAAAGGAACAATTAATAGGAACCAAAAAGTCCTGGTACTGTGTAATATCTACAGGACAGATAGAAGTGGCTTTTAAAACAGCCAACAGCAGACAGGAAACGGCTATTTTAAACAGCCAATAGCAGACATGAAAATAACTGTCAATCCATTTAAAACTCTCAGAATCCTATGCCCTCCTCAGCTCTAGGTCTAAGCCAGGATGTCCAGCACATTCAAAAAGGAATACCTTTCCAAAAAATCCTAAATTTTTGTATGCTTTACTGTTATCAAGATGTTACTAAGGTGGCACTAAGATGCTAGTTTTGTATGTCTGTAACTAAAGCCATCATTATAGATTGATACTGGGCCATTGTAATCAAAGGAAATATTAAGACTTGAAAATTAATCCCAAATGATTGGATTCACTCATTTGAAAAAAAAATCCAAATCAAACATCCCAAATATTTCCTCAGATACATGGCTGTTGGAAGCACTTGGAAATTTTAATTAAAGCTTTGTTTGCAGAATGAACCCTGATTCTTAGAAGTGCTGGCTACCATTGACAAACTACCTGGACTGACAAAGCAAAACTAAAAGTTGGAGAAATTATCTGGATTCAGAGTTTTCAATATTGCTGTGGAGAGTGTGAATTTGCCAAATAACCATATTTGGGAATGCTGTTTAAAAAAGGCTAAGAATGTTAATAAAGCTATGGGAATATTAGGTCAAAGCTAAATAGATGAAAGAATATCCACTGGCACATGTACCAATAACTGCTTCAGACGACCAACTCAGGAAAGCACTGCTGCATCAGTTACAGATACTTCATATTCTTCAACACTTTTCTTTACAGATGTAAGGGCTTAAAACTATACGTGTTTTGGTGTTTGGGTGTGGGGTTTTTGGCTATTGTTTGGGGGGGGTATTTTGTTTTGGGTTGTTTTTGGGGGGGTTTCTTGTGGAAGGCTTCATTTCTAAAATACTCACCTGAAGTCAGACAGAGTTAACAGAAGTCATCTGTTAAAAAATACCTGATCACAACCATTCAGTGAAAAATTCTTACAGAAGTGGCTGGCAGCCACTCCTGTAGTTCTCTCTCCCTCCTCATCAGCTCTGCCATGGTCTGTCTCTGCAAGCACTGTGGAACCTCAGTCCACTTTGAGGGCTGTCGGTGGGCTGGGTTTGTTGTGGTCTCAGCAGTAAGAGATACTGCCACCAAAGCCACTGGTGAGACTCCAAAAGGGTTCACACACTTTAAATAATAGAGTTCTTTACTAAGGTGATTCACATCCTGCTTACATTAAAAACACTGAGTATTTGATTAGAAATTAAGACAACTATGAGTCTTGAGTGGGTGTCTAGGGTCAGCTCTATCAGTGCAACCAAGCAGCTTCAGGTCTTTGTAGTGTGAGTGGGAGCTGCATCTTTGCCCAGACACTACAGCCTCCACACCCATGCTCCGCTTTGCCCATTATCAAGTCTTTCCATTATCAAGTCAAACAGTTCAGCCAAAGGAGTTTCCATGGGTCTCCCACTTTGCCTACTTCAGACTATGACACTCCCTGTGTCAACACAGGCTTTTCTTCCCTGTTTCATTTTGTGGAAGTAGGGAAGTCCTCTGCTTCCTGGGTATCAAGCCAGTGGTCACACTGCCAGCATATCCAACCGTACTGTGAACTGGATCAATTCTGTTTACTTTTTACAGGAAATAAGTGCAATAAATAGATACAGGAAGGTGAAATTATATCATTTTGCCCAAAGTAAAACATTAATTTCTACAGGACCAGACACCTCATCTTTACAGTTTTTTCCCTTCAAAAGAGTATAGATGTACAGTTAAAAATGACAGGTAAAAAAAAAAAATAATTATTTTGGCAAGACCAAAACTAAATATTTTTAAACAATTTGCTTAAGACACAAAATATTGAAAATTTAGGGTTGGCTATGGTATGGAATTTCAACATTTCATAAAGGTCAAACAGACTACAACTACTAACACTGTGCATCAAGTATGCTATCAGGAGGGTTCTTCACTCTTTGGAATAACACAGTTTTAGCAGAGGACAGTAGTTTCTTTTGTGACTGTATGATTAGGTGTACATTTGGCTAACTTTCTTTTCCCTACCAAGTAATTTTAAGTACCAGCAACATCAAACCTACAGCATGTCTTCACTTTTCCAGCTTCTTTGAAACATTTGTTTTGTGGCTAGGCCCTATCAAATACTCTAAACATCAGAAGACAAAGATGGAAGTCATCACAACAGGAAAGAAAAACTCAAGCAACATGCCATCATGGGAACCAGATGAGTTTTCTGGGCCCTTGACTCTAAAAGCTGCAGCTGTTATCCCCACTTGTTGGCCCCTTTGTTTCATAATGACCTTTGGAAAGTGAGTCATGTCTCACTTCCTCTAGTCCTGATGCTTCTTCTGAGCAGAGAGATGCTGCTCACTGCCTAGAGACTGGCTTTATACATGCGATGGCTGGTCATGATTGTCACAGAGGAATTTTCTGCCATGAGTCCTAAGATTATGGTTGAAAATAGTATGTGCTTCAGAGCTACAGTTCAATGGCATTGCTTTCATGTCCCAGTTTTGGGGGTTAATTAGGCCACACTATCTTACTGGAAAACTTTCAATCTTCCCTTTGCATTGAAGACTAAAATACAATCTCTGTATTTCAGTAGGAACATTGGAAACCACATCAAGAGGCTTCACTTTTCCTTTCTTAAAGAAAATGAGGCTGCCAAAGACTCAAAAGTCTTGAAGAGAAGAACAGTGGTTCAATGTTGGTTTTTTTTTGCAATGCTAAACTCTGAAGTGCACAGTATTGTGGGAACATAGTCTGCTTCAAGTTTAAGCATGAGGGACTTTTTACAAGGGCATGTAGTGACAGGACCAGGGGAAATAGCTTTAAACTAAAAGAGGGTAGATTTATATTAGAGATTAGGAAGAAATATTCTTAGCCCACCAGGCTAAAAATAATTCACCCTTATATTGCCAATGTGTATCTATTAGAGCCACTTCAATCTTAGCAGCTTGAGGATGGTGAGACACTGGCACAGGTTGCCCAGAGAAGTTGTGGATGCCCCGAACCCTGGAACTGTTCAAGGATGGGCTGGATGGGGTTTTGAGCAACCTGGGGGGTTGGAATTGGACAATCTTTAAGATTCCTTCCAACCCAAACCATGGCCAGCTTGCGTAAGACAGAGCAGGAGAGACATGTCATATCCTGGTGACAGATAAAGCATATACAGTAGATAGATGAGTTTCAAGCAGAATGTAGCAAATGTGATAAGGCTGGCATTCCCAAATGACATCTTAGTTAAGAATTTTAGCACTTCTAATCCAAACCAGCAAAACTATTTCCTCTGCGAGAAACTACTGGGACCCACAGAACCAGTATCACTTTACAAATTTGCCAACAAATAGTTTATTAAAGCAAAGAAGTTGACTGACTTCCTAGGAAAACATGGATTTTGTACAGCAGCATGACTTTTAATCAGGCAGGTATTTTATAAATATTATTTCTATTTATAATTACCTGAAATCACATCTTAATACATCTGGCTGTGATTTCAATAAAGAGACCTGATATTTGAAAGTATTCTGGTGTGTGAGAAACAGGGTGAACGTACAGCCCACCTGGGTGCTGGAATAGGTAACTCTTAAAAATTCACACTGCTGATGTGTTCTGCAGAAAACCTCCAGCTCCAAGGTGAACACATTTTGTGTTGGTAGCCAGCATTCCTGAAATACATCATAGTTCATAAGTAAGAAATTCACTCACATCCTATAAGTTTGCAGAGTAGTAAAAAAATCCTTCCTACTATAACTTATTTTTATTACTATAAATGAACAAATATCTCCAGAAAAAAAAAAAAAAAAGACAATGATATGTATTTGTTAAAAGTTCTAGAGGAATAATACATTTTGAGCAAAATCACAACACAGCCTTGGAGAACAATTCTGCGAAACATGTAGGCTCCTGTAACCGGTGAATATTTTTTTCTTTCAGAACTGACAACAATTTGCTGACACCTTCCGCTAAGCTGTCATATGTCCAGAAGCAGTAAAGTACCACTAGGATTTTTCAGTGTAGCTCTCTTATCATAAGTCAGGTAGTACATTCGATCACAATTAAACAAAAAAGAATGTGGGAGTGTAGAAATCTTTGCTTGTGCCATGGCAGAGCAAGAACCTAACTGATACCCAGGTAGCAGGCAGCCAGATGTGCTCCCAGATAACAAAGCTGTATTTTACACAAAGAAAGCATCTGAGACAAATTTCAAGACTTTGAAACAAGTTCTGACCTTATTGAGAGAGTGGTCAATAACACATACTTTAGATAGCCAGTAAAGAATGAAACCAGGCATAAATGCACAAAGGCATTTTTAGAACTTGGTCATCCTGCAGTTAAAAAATGCTTCACTCCATTGTAGATAAAGGTTTACACATTTAGCATCTAGTGTTGAGAATTACAATGTATAAATTTATGGTACTATTATCAACCACATTTACAACGTATTCTCTCACATGCAGTACTGAACTTATATTGCACAATTCTAGAATTTGCAGAATTACAGTTTTGATCCTGTATTTCAGACTAAATCAAATACCAGAAAGTATTGCTTTTCCAAAACAGGTGCTTCTCTACTAGAAATTATTAGTTCAATTCTCTTTGAAGTTACACTGCCATTATTTCTTTTGTACCACATAGCATATTTCTAATTTCTACCAGTGCAAATGAAAGAAAATTAAAATCTTCTCACTACACATTCAATAAAATGTTTTGTCACTGCCTCAGTTCTCTACCTGGAAAGTAAGGAACTCATTACACTTCCTACATGGATGCTGGAATAACCCTGATATTCTGATTTTAATTACTTTTTAAAAACTCCATTGAAATTAAAACAGCTCCAGAACAGTTTTGCTGATGATGTTTTCAGGTTGAAGATTAAATATAATTCCCTACAGTAAAAAGAAATATAAAAAATCAAGTTTCCTGTTGTTATTATTTGTGTCTCTCTAAAAATTACACAGATCAAACACACATGTTCTGAAAAGCCTAAAAGGTATATCTTTCATTTGGTACTCTCACAGAAAGTCGTATCTGGCCAGCACTGATATTAAGGAATGCTTTGTAAGTTTTAGCAGTCAGCATGTGTGCCATTCAATAAGCTTCATTTTGCAAGTATAATGCAAACTCAGAAGTCCTGGTCTTCTGACAAAGAAGTAAGTGATTGTTTGATAGTGAGGTCTTAAAATATGTATCCAAACCATAAGGCCTAACTGAATATCTGTTTTAGTGGGTGGATAAC
Source organism: Pezoporus occidentalis (assembly GCF_034315485.1). Lineage (NCBI taxonomy): Eukaryota > Metazoa > Chordata > Aves > Psittaciformes > Psittacidae > Pezoporus > Pezoporus occidentalis. Next base: position 4,356,042 of record NW_026913964.1, on the reverse strand, counting down.
TCCCGTAAACTCCTTGTTGGCATACATTGTTACCATAGTGAAAAGAAGTTTCTGGACTAAAAATGTCTACTCCTTCAAAATACTTTTTGAAAAGCAAAATCAAATATGTCGTTTTTAGGGACTCCTTATGTGAGAATAACAGGAATATGAGACAAATTAATGTAAAAAAAATAAAAAAAACCCTTTCTATAACTTACAAAGATAGTTTTGTAATAGGCTTATTAAACTGTAAACCTAGAAATCATATTAGAAAATTTTAAGCTAAGGCTACTTAAGGTAGGTATTTAAACTGTGGATCGAGGTCTTGATGCTCCACTGCCTCAGAGTATAGATTTTCTCAGTACTATTCATACATTTTGTTCCACTCCAAAAGTCAGATGGCTTAAGCAGCTGTAGATGCCACTTTGAATACATTTCAATTTATATGAATTTGAACAACCTACAAAGTCAAAGTAATCCCATAAATTATCTTCTGTGAACTGCAGGAACACGAGAGTCAGAAGCATACAGAGAAAACACAGAATGACAGAGGTAGTACTTCTAGGAGTTAACGGGAAAGTGACTAAAGGGAGTTTGGTATTACCCTACCTTTCTGGGGATGATGATTCTTAACATGATAGTTGAAAGTAATGCTTTTATATTTCCAAAATAAGAGCCATAACTGAAAATTCAGTCTACTGTTGCCAACTGAATTTGAAATTCCATCTAACAGTTTTGGGCAGTGAAGGAGAATAACCTTCACTGCTCATAGCTGAAACAAATTAAGTTGTTAAAGAAAATCTCCCATCACAGGTCTTAGAGCAGTTCTATAGTTTGTTGAACTTTTGTGGAATGAGTTTCCACATGACCCCAGGACTAGTAACTTAAGCAGAGTGGCAATTACTTAGGGAGTTTGTGAGCAAAGGTTACTATTTATTGACCCCATCACCAGATGTAATAATTTCATTCTGTTGTCCAACTGAAATGGATCCCTTCTCTTAATGCACTTATTGTTTCACAGACTTATCTATTGTATACTTAACATTTCATAGTAGGATTCTGATATAGTTTAGAAAACACTTTTCCACACTTTTGCTTCCTTTCAACAGGCATTTTTAGGTGAGTCAACAGAAAGAATAGAGATCTCTAAGGACATATTAGCAGATATTTGGCAATTGGCAAAAATGGAATGGAAGCCAAGAACATACCTCTGATTTAACAAGGAGAAGGGCATCCAATAGGTAGATATACCCATCTATATATTTTCATGATTTTACTTCCTTGTTTTGGATAGTTTTTTCAGTATCTGCAGTAAAAATAATAATGAAATTACATCAGAACTGCTGTACTCCACTCCCAATTTAGTTTTTAATTCATGGGCATCATATAGCAAATTTCTTAATGACTAGGGAGTTTTATTCTGTTCTATAAATGCCTGAACATAGCTTAGAAAAATAAGAAGTATCTGAGAATAACTGTACAAAAGTACAACCAGCTCCTTTTCAGGGATATGAATTCTATAAACTAATTTGTTCACTTTTATTTTTCAAGACTATTTTTTCCCCTTCCTTGTATGGCAGAGAACAGAATTTTTTTCCATTTCCATGAGAAAAGTTATTCTCTCAGGTCCATATGTTCTCATAAGAAAGGTTAACAAAGTACCAAAATTTAACAAAAGCAGAGAAAAAATATATTTCAGTTATCCTGAAAGCAAGCCGAAACCTCCTACTCAGAAAGTACTTCTGCCAAATTACAGCACAGTATGGTCCCATGGTGAGAATCTTGAAAAGCAGAAATGAAGCTCTAGTTTACACAGAGATAAAAAAAGAGTAAGAGAAAATTTTTGCATGATAATCTGGGGAAAAAAATACAACTTGCAATGGAAGGTTCATAAATCATAGCTATACATTCTTGTTCTGAATCTCACTTTACTATGATCTGAGTTAATAATGTTTCATCTACGAATGGACCATAATTAATAACTCAGAAGACTGCATCAGAAATCTTATTCAGTTCCAATGTGAGAATGTGTAAATTTTATGTCATAATTAAAAGTAAATTTTAAAACAAACTAACAAAACACAAAACTGAATCTATCAGAGTTATTAATTTGACCCTAAGCTACCTACACTGTCACATAAGATTCTAGGTAGAACCTAACTATATCCTTCACATGTAACTCTTCTCAGTGAATAAAAATGTGATTTTCTACTATGTTGTCTGGAGGAAAAAGTAATAGATGAAATTTGCAGAAAATTTTTCAAGGAAACTCTGAATATATGACGCCTGTTTACAATATACACTCTCAGATTTCCACAGGCAGTAACTTTTCTTTGTGTCCATCCTGCAAGAGCTGGCAACTTTACTAATTTTATATAATTAATATTGCATTCTGCCCACAAATAATACCCAGCTTTTCCAATTGATTATTTCTATAATTAAATTAAGCTCAGAACAAGTATTCCCAGCTTGTGCCTGAGTTTCAAGTCTGTTTCTTCTGCTGTGGATCAGAACTGAGGTTTGTACGCTCTTAGCATTCTCATTACCAGTTTGTGGTTATGGACTACTTCTGAGAGTCTGTGAAGATGAGATAAGAAAAGAGAAAGTCCATTAGAGGAGGCTTAAATTCTATTCATGGTCTAGGTTTTCACTGGAAATCATGCTAGGAGGGGCAAATCATAAATAAGTACAACACTTAGCATTGGCTAATGCCAGGCCATTACCAAATGCAGTGAGCTCATCTGGTACACTCATGACAATTGTCCCTTACAAATGAATACTGCACATCACAGCACTTGCTAGTTATTCTGCAGACTGCTTTAGAATTTTGTGCATGAGCACACGCACATAGAAATACAAACGGAGAAAAACTACAGCAAGTAATTAGGTCAAAGACAAAGACCAAACACAAGAGTGGAAAACCATGACTCTATTTGGGCACCTGCAGGAATTTCCTAATACTGGGCTCAGACCAGTGAGTGATTGTTCAAGCAAAAAACAGTGTGATAATATTGTTACCCAAAAATGCAAGTGAGCATGTCTCAGAGCCCGTCTTTGTGGGGGTTTTGGGTATATGCTTGCTATGAACTTCACTTATTTTCAGTATTGCCAGCAGTTCAAAGAATTTCAGTTTTATTTTGGAACATAATAAGTTCCATTCTTTCATTTACTGATGTTGGCTGAAGCAACCCATTAATACCTAAAGCATTATTATGTTATTTTAGTGAAAGTATTACTGAGAAGCCACTGAGGAGCACAGCCTGCTGGTATGTACATTGTGTGCCCAAGCAAGGAGCAGACAGACTTGTCTCTGTCTGCTAGGACAGGCTAGTTTGAATTCCACAATTTTTATACATTGCAGTCTTTTGTCACTGACAAACTAAAGCCAGAATTTAAGCTTTCTTTCCTGAAGTGGTCAGCTAAACAACAACAACAGCAAGAAAGAAAAAACAGCCATTGTTATATTCTTCAGGACACTCTTAAAGGACACTATATTACTTAATTTTGTCATATTTTCATACCAGGTCTCTCCTTTTTTTTTTTTTGTTTGGCTTTGTTGTGTGCTTGTTTTGGTTTTTTTTGCTGCTTTGTGCAGAAATGCAACACATGACTGCCGAAACTCTGTGTATACCTGACTAGAAGTAGAAGCAGTGTTTTGATGCTAATTTTCTGTCAAATCAAAGAGCAAAACAGTTTGCGCCTGGAAGTATCAACAAGACTGAGAAGATGCTGGTCGCTTGAACTCAACCTGATTTCAGGTTCCCTGTGAATGCCAGCTGCTGCTTCAAACAGGTGACACAAGAATTATTTAAGAAGGTCTCAAAGCGTTCCCTGCTGCATCCTCTTGCCTTATCCAGAAGGCATAGCTGGAGGCTGCAAGGAGTGCTGGGCTTCACTTTTCCTATGAGGGGCAGCTCTCTGGAACATGTGCACTTGGTGGGCCTTCAAATTCCCTGGGGAACATCTTCAGGGTTATGAGCAAGTCAGTCCACGTGTCATACTAGCAAGGTGGGACTGTACATGAAAGACAATTTTGGCATCTATGCCATACTGAGAGCTGCTTTCCATCAAAGATGTTTGACTAACAACAAGTATTGGGGGATTCAGTCTTCTCTCTCACCTAGAAGTTAGCTGGAGCTAAGAGAAGCTGATGATCCTTACTATTATTCATTCACACATTGCTGTTGTTGACTTTGAGTTTCCCTGACATGTTAAAACATTCAGATGAACACTGACCAGACTCTGGACATTACTTTCCAAAGGTCTAGGGACCTTGAAGCAGTTATTAATAACATTTTCCAGCCATGTTAGGCTCCATTCTCAGCAAACTTGATAAATGGGAACTTAATGCCAAGGGAAATCTGGTGTATGGCAGCCCAGATATGTAAAAATTACAGTGATGGATAAGATGGATGAAAGCAGCATCTGAGAGTAATAATGCAGAGGCTTCAAAGTGTTGTCCTTCCTCTTTATCATGCAGTAGTGGTATGAAAGAGCTACATACAGCAGACATGGTATATACTCCAAAGCAAAAGGCTTTCAGCATTAATTCCCTCTAATTGTATTGAAGTTACAGACATTTTAAGTATCACTTTAAACCACAGAACTGAAGTAAAATACTTGAGGAGAACAAAAGTGTTGTTTTAATAACTAAACTAAGCACTTAAAAATAAATACAAACCAATAAAACTACTTTCTGTGTGGCATTTGGTCCCTGAGATGTTGCAAACAGGCTGGTTTTGTCTTTATTTTCTGCAGACTGTACTCTAAAAAAAGAATTTGCCTCAGAGTCCCAGAGCGAGTCATCTGCAAAGTTCATTTTAATGACAGAACACAGATTGTTGTTCATTCGTTTTTTGTATATGTTCTGCTTATCTTCACAAAGGTAAACATCTCTGGACTGTCAGGATTAAAATATCCTGAATGCTATTTCTAGCCATCACTGCCTACTGATCTGACTGCTTTGTTTTAGTTAAATTTCCATTTGCTAAGGAAATCAGAAGTTTCTAAAATGAACACCATGTACATCAAATGTGCTGGAATAGTAATTTAAGCGTTCTCGTATTTGAGGAAGTCTTGTGAAAGTCTACTACTCAGGTGCCCCTTTTCATTTTCCTGTATTGTAAATGTCAATTTTTTTTTTTTATCAGCAATGCTTTTATACCACATCTATAATTTAATCTTGTTGAACACTGTGTCTGTTTGGAAAAGGGGTAGGTTTAATTATTTCACTCTTTGGAGTCTTTCAATCAATTACTCACCCCAAGCTCTGGGTATATAGCTATCATTATAAAGCATTCCTTTCATAAGTGAAAAATAGCCACACAATAACAAACTGATTTCCAGTCCCTTTAAATGTACTTCTCTCCCTCTCACCCCCCAAAACTCAGAAACTGATGAGTTTTGCAGAAGACTTCCCTCCTTTAATAAAATTGATATAAAAGCTCATTCTGTCAGTGGCAACTCTGTGCATTGCTGGATGAAAAGAGTGGGCTCTGTAAGTTTGTTTTTAACTCACTAGCTCTTCTAGGTGTACTGCAACACTTTATCAAATGAGAATACCCTGCAATCTCTTCACTTGGACACAGATTTCCGACTGATATTGAAATTGGTGGACTGCCACTCACACTTTTACTAACCCTTTTCTTCCTCTTCTGAGGATGTTCAGTTTAAGCCAGCAACAATACAAATCAATGGAGAAGAAAAGAAACACCCTCTCCTGTCCCATCCTGGTTACCCACTAAATGCCGCTCTAATAGGCTTAATGTTAGATTTGCAACACAATTCTTGTTCATTTTCCACTTAAAAAATTGACAGGTTTTCTGTTTTAAGTATGCTCACAGGCCATAGATGTGTCTCCAGGTACACAGGAATGTGTACACCCACGTAGTTCACTGGTATTCCTTCAGGAAAACACTGATCTGAATACCTTACACTTTGAAATCTGCACAAGTATGCTCACAAAAGTATGCATATCTCTCCAATCAATGCAGTTGTGCTCAGCTGAAGGTGCCCTAAAGGTCTTTTACAAATCATATCTGACTGAGTGAAGCAACCACAAAGAACAAAATCAGTTCTGAGCTTTGATCTGGCAAGTCAATCCACACAGGTGTCAGAAGGACTAATACGCAGTTGTTTTTGAACTAAGTTAGATACAGGAATGCCCTATGCCTTACTGGGCATATCAGTAAACCTCAGGATACAATATAAAGGTTTGCCCTTACCTGCAAGCAAACATAAAAATCATGATATGCCATAAGGATATTGCACACTGTGCATATAAGAAAGCAGCAATGGAACAGCTTTGCTGAGTCTCAGCAGAAGCACATAGAATTCATCACCACAATTTAATACAATCAAGAAGACATGGAGGAGGATCTCATAATCGAGTTTACCAAAAATTGAAGTAGGATTCTAATAACACAAGCAATTGAACCTTGAACGATACTAAGGAGGGAAACCTGGATTATTTCGAAATTGCTTTCACAGTTGAATTCGCTCTGGGAGTTTCTAAAGAAGAAGGAAACTTTCCTTTTAAATAGTCCTCAGTTTAGCAATAATCTAATAATCTCTGTTATCTGTTTTAGCTATTCTTAGTGCCCTCATTAGCATAAGATCTCATTAGTCTCACAGCACTACTATAAGGTTTTACGAACAACCCATTCGACAGTTGGCACTGGGCACAGAGGCATTCTGGTCAGACTTTTCAGAGCCATTTAGATACTCATCTGAAATGTAAATACATTTGAGGATTCAAGAAAAGCAATGTCCAAGATGACTGCCAAGGTTACAGAGTGCTTGAATTAGGATTTCCCAAGTCCAAGCTGGTGCCTAAGAAATGGATTTTCTTTATTATCATCACAATACTATGTGTAGGTAGCCCGTTTTCTGTAAAAGTAGCTTTATGTTGATTTTGGTAAAATTCCAAATAAATAAATGACAATCGCAATTCTGAGTATAATAACCAGTTACTGTGCATCATCAGCTTTCCAGCAACCACCCAGCTGTGTTTCTTAGCCTCAGGTAAGTACCAGGCAATCACAGGTATTTCACCTCGGCAGCAAGGGAAGCATAAGCTACTTTAAATTTTGACCAGAATAAGTCTTCACACAGAAAACCTTTCTCTTAAGTAGCTGACTACCTATAAATTCACAACCTAACTTAGAATCATAGAATCATAGAATAGCTAGGGTTGGAAAGGACCTTAAGATCAGCAAGTTCCAATCCCCTGCCATGGGCAGGGACACCTCACACTAAACCATGCCACCCAAGGCTCTGCCCAGCCTGGCCTTGAACACCACCAGGGATGGAGCATTCACAGCCTCCCTGGGGAACCCATTCCAGTGCCTCACCACCCTCACAGTAAAGAATTTCTTCCTTATATCCAGTCTAAAATCTTACAGCTTTGCAACATAGCCATATATTCGGACTGTAACTACATTTTCTATAGACATGGAAAGACTGCTGAGGGGAACAAACTTTCAGCTTTGGTTAATAGCCTGCATTTCTCAGGAACCTCTTAAGCACATGCCAGTCTTGTTTGGCGATTTTAGTCAGATGAGCACAACGATGCTAGCATCTGCACTGGCCTTCTCTGTGAAGATTCACTTCATCCTATCAAGCTAGGAGAAAAGGCTGAAGTCCACAGAGGTATAAGGTGCCAAACTCCTAGGGGAAATTAGTCCCTAGAGAGGAGTCAAGCAACTAAATAGTCTTTTGTTGATATAGACCTGAGCTACCAGATGGAGTCATTGTGGTCTACCCCCTAGCTTAAAAAAAACAACTGAAACTTGTCACACATGGCACCTAATTTTGTCAAAGTCTGCGTCAAAAGTAATCAGCCTTCATTTTATCAAAAAGGCTTTTGCCAGAAACAGCAGGTTAGAAACTGGAAAAAAATGAATTAGTATAGGGATAGAAGTGGTGGGGGTTTTTTTCACAGTGAATTAATAATTGCCATTTTCAGAGTGGCTGGAACATTACCAAGGATAAAAGACCAACACAAAGACTGCTACAGAGAGACCTTCTTTCATAAACCTAGTAGGAGCAAGCATCTAAAGTGGAGGTTGGATGCATTTGCTGGATGTACTTTAGAAAGTTTAAATACAGAAACAGTGAAAGAACTTTTATAACAATTTATATGAGCTCAACAACGATTGCATTTTAACAGCTGCTCCTGGTCCTCAGGGCCACTGCACTCTAATGGAGTCAGTTTTTCTACTGAAAGAAATGATTAAATTGTTCACATAGAGTCCCTGAAAAGGTGTCAGTATGAGCAGCTGGAAATATAGGATCTAACAACTTCAGCATTGGAAAAAAAATCATCACTGAACACATTATGTTCCCTTGTGGAGATCAAAAATGAAAAGTTAAATTCTGGCAGGATCCAGGCATTTTCTACCACCAGACACACATTTAACTTTAAAAAACTGGAATGAATATCTAGTCTCATTTTTTGTACCATTTTTAGAGCCACAGATCACTAATGATTAATAGTGACCTATGCACAGCATAGCATTATATAGCTCTCTAGAGCTTGTGCATTGCTCACTAATGAAATACAGCTACTACAATGAGGAGACAGAGAGACTATGCTACTTTTTGGAGGGTTGTGTGGGGCAGGAAAGGTACCCAGATTCTTGGTTTTATCCCTGAAAATATTTAAAGGATACCTGACTACATTGCAGTATTGCTTAGTTTGGGAGGATAATAATTCTTTTGTGGCAAACAGTACCTTGGGGCTTTTGCTAATCACTTGGGTCTCACTTTCATATCTTACGCGAAAGTCTTGTGACAGTGCAAAGCATACCAAGAACACACTAAAAGTTCACAGAACTTGCCATGTAGGAAGTTACTCCACCACTACCTAAAGTCTTGGACTTTCTTTAGCAAAATTTAATGATCCAGGAGTGTGTCAAGTTTTGAATGCTGACTACTTAAAAGCAGCTATGAAATACCTTGCCTGTTACCTGACTGTTCTGGTTTCAGCTGGGATAAAGTTAATTTTCTTTCTAGTAGCTGGTTCAGTGCTGTGTTTTGGATTTAGGATGAAAATAATGTTGATAACACACAGATGTTTCAGTTGTTGCTGAGCAGTGCTTTCAGTAAGTCAAGGATTTTTCAGCTTCTCATACTGACCTGCCAGTGGGGCAGCTGGGGAGCACATGAAGCTTGGAGGGGACACAGTCAAGACAGCTGACCTCAACTGATCAGAGGAGTATTCCACACCATATGGAGTCATGCTCAGTACATAAATTATGGGGAAAGCTATCTGGGGGCCACTAATTGGGAACTGGGTGGGCACTGGTTGCTGGGTGATGAGCAACCACATTGTGTGTTGGGTTTTTTGTGTATTCCAATTATTATTATTTATTTTCCCTTCCGTTTCTCTTTCATTAAACTACCTTTATCTCAACCCAAAATTTTACTTTTTTTTTCCCCCAATTCTTTCCCACATCCTGCCAGCCCTGTGGTGTTTAGCTATCTGGCAGGTTAAACCACAACACTGACATATGCCTGATGGCCACGAGGTTGTAATCATTGCTCTGGAATATCATACATTGCTCATTGCTATGTATGATATTCCAGCCTGGATAAAATGGAAAAATGCAGTTCTGGAACAGATGGTGCCAGATTTTCAACAAGTACCTCTTGTTGCTCACTCTAGAAACTGTTGGATGCTGAGCCATTTGCAAAATCTGGCCACTGCCTTAGGTTTCTGAAATGGTACTCTGTGGGAAATCTGCCCTTTTTATTTTTTTATTTATTCATTCATTCATTTACTCATGAAGTATTATAATATGGTCCAGAATACCCCTCTATGCCAGGCTGCTACAAATGTCAGCTCATCACTTCCAGAATGGTATCAGTGCTGCCTCAGTGCTTCATTAGGGTGTTCATAAATTGAGTAGTCTTTGTAGAAACATATCTGGTGACCCAGTCTCTTCTTCTGAAGACTTGAGAGTCTTGCTACAAGAAAATTTAGCACCACAGTTTCACTATCAGAGATGGTAGATCATAAGATAAAGTGAGACAAATTGCAAATTCCTTTTTTAAAGTTTGGTGCTGTGGATTTATTTTTTGCATGTACAGGGTATTTCCACAGAATGAATACCCTATGAGTTATCCAGTCAGACCTGAAGAATCATTTCATTTGTCTTATGACTGTTTCAAACTGTTTTACTGTTATGTGTCGTAACACCTTTTATCTGAAATAGCTTATCATTACTCACTAGGAATTGCAGATACAGTTTACATTAAAAAGTTGCTGGTGACTATATTAGAAATGCAAATCTTAGTCATTCAATTATCAGTTAATTTATAAGGAAAGAAATGATGCAGAACAAAAAAGTTTAGTCTTTGGCCCAATATATAAGTTAAAGTTCAAATACAAAAGGCAGTGAAAATTTAAGAACCAAGGAGTTCTCCTTCCAGAATATATTTAAACGGTTATGATCCCTAGTGACTTTGTAAGCCACTTTGATTCACTGAAATTACAAAAGAAAATGTGGACTTCCTTAGCTGTCTTCCTTCATTGCATAATTATTGAATGTAAGCAATTTTCACAGTTTCCAATTAATCCCTGATAAAGTTTCCAACACTTTCAGAATTTCAGAAAAGAGATTATCCATAGGCAGAACTTATTTAAAGCCACAGACTAAACCCAAGTCATACTAAGAGGTTTGTGATTGATTGGTAATTGTATTTATAGGACCAGATAATATAGTGTCTGTGTTTTGTTGACAAAAATCTGTACAGAAAGGCTGCAAAGAGCTTCACTCTGCTCTCATTGCACCAGAGAAATAAAATATGTGGAAATCCACAAAACCAGTAATGACTTTGATCTTCATATGGGTTAGTACTATGCATGAAAAACTATGAGGAGATATATTTATTTTCATATTTACAAATAGTGTTTTGGAACCACATAAAGCTATGAAAAATATTTATTTATTAGTTCAGTTTTGATCTCATTTTCTACTGAGCAAGATAACATCTCCCGCAAAAGGCTCTAAGGCATCACACCAAATCAATTGTTTTAAATTCGTAAGAAAAGCCTTTCCACAGTACATCACTTTTAGCAGCACTAGAACTTGCACGTCTATTGACAACTAACTAGTGAGCAACCACCACAACACTGGAATCATGTTTTCTCTAACTTACTAGTTTACTTTGCGCCATTACTAGGTCTTGCGCAGCTAAATGCCAGGTCAGTGTCTGTGTGCAGTGAATTCACTGACCAATGGAGCAGGCTTCTACGACACTGTAGCAAATGGAATGGTGTTCCAATATTTGATTAAAACAAAACAAAACAAAACAAAATAAAATAAAATAAAATAAAATAAAATAAAATAAAATAAAATGTGGAGGGGAAGAGGAGAGGGGTAAGAGTGGAGGTGGAAGAGGGGAGGAAAGAGGAGGAGAAGTGAGAGGAGAAAAAGAAAGGGAAAAGTAAATAATAAATGAAATAAGGTCAAGTCAAGTAAAATAAAATTAAAGTAATAGAAAGCTTGTTACCTCATTAAAAATTGAGAGTTATTCATTTATTTACAATGGTTAATTAAAGACTAAATCATACTCAATTTTATCATGATTTATTAGCTTTTGAATAAGCAGGCTGTTAAGCAAGTCTTTGAAATAAGAGGGTCAGACCTTTCAGAAGTTGGAAAGGGCTGATTCAAGGGCTCCATGAGGAAAGGTGGGTTGTTGGTTCCATTTATCTTTCTGATATCTTTTTACTCTGCGTACTCATTCCGTCTTTGTTTTTCTGTGCTTTGGAAAACTACAAAAAGTATGCTTAACCAACTCATAATATGCAAGTTAAATGAAGAAGTCACAAAGCAAACACACAAAAGTATTTCAGAGTTTGCAGTTGTATGAAACTAAAATGCATAGTTCGGAGATTGCCACTTTATACTAATTTCATTGGGAAACGTAGCCTGAGGAGATACATCAAAAAGGCAAGAGCCAGGAGAAGTCCTGAAATAGGCAAAGTAACAGAGCAACAGTTTCCCGCTGTTGCAGAATACAAAACCAGCTGAGTTTATGTACGTATTCCATTGTCTATTTTTCCTTTTCTTTTCTTTTCTTTTTTTTTTCTCAGAAAGGATAGACAATCCGAAAACAAATATAAAAAATGCATCAAAAATATGTTGAATTCTTCTGCTGTTCCCTGTGTCCGTCTGTGGTTCTGGTCTTTCTTTTCTGATCATAGAATCATAGAAGACTTACGGTTGGAAAGGACATTAAGATCATCTAGTTCCAATCCCCCTGCCATGGGCAGGGACACCTCCCAAAATGCACCTCCCCGATGCACATTACCAGTCAAAGACTTGGTAACTGCCTCTTTTTTCCCACCACATTGTATTGCCTGTTTTTTTCTAAATATTTGTTAGCAATTAGGTGGTTAGGCAGACAGTTAAGTTGTTCTAGTTTCTGACTAGAAACCTTGTACAAATGTAGGTGACTTTCTAATGGAAAGCTACCTGATGAAAAAATGTTTATTCATGAAGATTAAAGAATTAGTATTTATATAACATTACAGAGATATAAAGAAACATCTTAATATTAATTATTACCAGAATTACTTTGTTCACTCACTCATTCAGAAGGTGCAGTGATTTCAGAAATAGATGGCGCAAATATGCACTTATTACTGGCTAATTTATGCATTTACACAGGACAGATTGAAAATGCCAAACACTCCTAATAACAAATAAAAATTAAAAGCCCAATCTTCTAAGAGTAGTTGTTTTTATTTATAATTTTAGGATACAAAAATTATAGAAAGTGAAAACATTATTGACTTGTGTGTGTATATTTTATTATCACTTCTCTGGATGTATTTTTCATTTTAACTACGCTTCCAGTAAATACTTTAATATAAAACATAGCACTAGAATTTTTTAAATTTTGAAATATGGTTACAGAGAAGCTTTGTTTCCCTGAAGATTTTTAAACAAATATCTCAACTGTTAGATAATTGAAGAACCAGAAGGAATCACTTGTAGGCCTTCTGACTTTGTCTGTTTTTTCTTATTTTCTGTACTTTCTTTACCTAGAAAAAGAGAAAGAAATATTTTTTCAATACTTTTCTTGATTTTTTATTTTTTTTTTTTTAAATAAGTGAGTGAGACTTGTTCTATTTCTTTATAACAGTGATATCAGGAGATGTTTATGTTTGCTCTGAAATACTTTAGTGCTAGTTTTACCTTCTACATATAGTCTTAAAATAAGTTTCTGGACAATTGTCATGGGCCCACCAGGCTCAGAGTAATTCGCACTCCCCTTCAGCAGTTTCTGCAACTTGTCGCTAGGGACTCCATACGGCTGCCTTCCATCTCTGATGCTTCCAAAGCACTGGAGGGGCCCAGTGGACTAAGGACTCACCCATACTGTCCCACACACCCTGCCACTCATGACTGTCCAGCCTTGGGGAAAATCTCTTAGTCCTCCTACATTGCTGTCTAACCCTAGACAAGACCCAAACCCAACTCTGCTTAACTTTCAAGATCAGACAAAATGGTTGTGGATAAAACACACTCTTGTCTGTGTGCCAACATGCTGATCCCCATCACAATCAGCAGGTAGGTCCCAAAGATACCCAAAGGCCATTCAAAACCTTCAGAACTCTCAAATGATGCTGCTGTACTTGTCATTGGGGCTGGTGTAGCTGCTGTGCTTGCCGGCTCTCCCATCACCAGCTTCTCTTTTTCTGAGTCCAGATCTTCCCCCTCTGCCTTACTGGGAAATGCTGCACGATCTCCTGCATCCTCCACTTGTCCCGGATGCCTGAGGCTGGACCCAGCCAAGGCTCCCAAAGGTGGTATCTTGCTCTCCACATCCTCCTGGGCCTCGGACTTGTGGTGCTCAGTGGGCGGCTGCCGGGGGATGCTCTTGGCCGCCGCGGGGCTGGTCTCGGCCGCAGGGCCCGGTTCCTCTGCCACCTCATCCCGTCCTCCCCCTGCTTGGCAGCTGCCTACTCCACCTCCTTGACCCCCCCAACCTCCTCCACTGGCAGCTGCTCCCTCCCGGCCTCCCATCCCGCTCCTGCAGCCACTTGGTCCCCGGGGCCCCTCTCCTGGGCCACTTCGGCCACCGCCAGCTTCCAGGGCTGCTCCCCCTTGGCTCCCCTCAGCCTCACGACGACAGAGGCAAGGACGAGGGCCAGGATGGCAAAGAGCAGTGGGATGGCCAGGTACAAGACAATGGCCACATCCATCCCACCCTGCTGCCAGAGCCCACTTGTATTACAAGTCATTATCACAAAGTACAATGAAACAAGAATCTTAGCCCAAGCCCCCTACCTGATAAACACTAACACAGCAAATACAGTCTGTAACTAAAGGTATGACATGCTGAAACTGTGAGATCAAGAGCAACAACTTTGAGAGCCAATAAATCAGCACTGTGATGAGTGACTATTAATCTGAAACAATGAATGCTTATCACAGATACGATTAGACACACTCTGGTCAGATCTGTCATTATCTCAACCCTTCATGCCCCACATTAGGTGCCAAAAAAAACTGTCATGGTTTAAGCTCAGTCGTAAATCAGCCACACAGTCTCTCTCTCACTCCCCCTCTTCTTCCTTCCCTCTTCTCCTGGAGGGACAGGAAGGAGAATCAAAAGAGTGTAACTCCCGCAGGTTGCGATAAGAACTGTCCAGTAACTAAAGTATAACACAAATCACTACTACTACCACCAGTAATAATAATGACAATGAAAATAACAAGGGAAGAGCATACAACTGCTCATCACCCGCCAACTGATACCCAGCCTGACCCAGCAGTGAACTTCCCCTTCTGGGTAACTCTCAGTTTACACCCTGGGCATGACGTGCTGTGGTATGGAATACCCCTCTGGCTAGTTTGGGTCAGGTGTCCTGTCTCTGCTTCCTCCTGGCTTCCCCTCCTCCCTGGCAGAGCATGAGGCTCAGAAAGTCCTTGGTTAGACTAAACATTTGAGCAGTAAGTAAAAGCACTGGTGTTGTCAGTGCTGTTCCCAAGCTGAAAGTCAAAAAACACAGCGCTGCACCAGCTACTAAGAAGAATTAAAAATGACTGCTACTTCTGAACCCAGGACAACAATCTTTCAATATTTTTTTTCTTTTTGATTAATTCACCACAGTTTTAGACACATGCCGTATACTCAGAAAATTATCAAAAGAAAATTCTTGCAGCAGCCAGCAGGGTTTCATGTAAGGGGTGAGAAGGGTCACACATCAGAAACTGTATGTGAAGTCTGCTTTTATCTGTTAGCTAGAATTGTCTGAACCTCTTCAAGTTTCCTGAAAAGGGAGAAGTTTTCAGATTGGAGGCTGATCCAGGACTGACAGCAAATCTTTACTGAGTACACTGTGATTCAAGGAATCCACATGTGTGCCAGAATTATGCTGTGCTTCTGTATAGTCCCTAAATCCTCCTCCTGCTGAGAAAACTACATTACTTTCATAGACAGACGATCCCTCGAAAGAGTAGGGAAATAGATTTCTTTCCCCCTAGACATTGATTGCAAACCACTATGCATTCATTTAGAAAGCTATTTGCCAATTAAAAAAAGTTTCTTGTAGTTCTTTTTTATAAAAAAATATAAAATAGTTTTAATAATATATAATTGATCTATACTTATTACTTGTTAATATAAATATTTATAGAGTATATTATACGTTATTTATATATGAATGTACAACATTCAGTTTGAAGTGTGTAATGAAATCTTGAGATTTGCAATGTTGCAAAATTAATTATAATACAGAGCTACTTTAGATGAGGACACTATGGTTTTTGTAGCATGATGGTATTAGTGGTTTTCAATGAATTCTCAAATAAAAATACTCTAAAAAAAGGACAAAAAATTGTCAGAAGTGGTGAGAAAGTATGACTTATGTTGTTAAAAAGTTCGTATTTCTTAAGTCATGCTCTTCAAAAATTTTGCCTAAACAGCATCTCTACACTGCATCTTATGGTTGACTTATATATTTATTAAATATATATTTATTAAAGAAAGTCATCTTCCTGCCTTCTTGGAAAATGATACTCTTGCTACATGTTAACAACCTTCATCTTTATATTAACAGCCATAGTCTTTGTATGCTTGGTTGGTATGCTATCAGTGCTAAAGCAAACAAAAGGCTGCTTGCTTTACCACTAATTTCAAAACTGAATCCAAGTTCTTTGGTAATTTGATAATCAGAGTACACATGATATTCCAGGACTTGAAGGAATTGTAAGATGTTCTCATTCCATATACGTACTTCACAGTCACAATGTCTCTATGTCATTGGTAACTTCAAAATTCAGTCTGGATTGTAAAATTGTGTCTAAAATTCAACTGAATGAAAAAAATTGCTAACAAATATTTAGAAAAAAACAGGCAATACAATGTGGTGGGAAAAAAGAGGCAGTTATCAAGTCTTTGACTGGTAATGTGCATCAGGGAGGGGCATTTTGGGAGGTGTCCCTGCCCATGGTAGGGGGGTGGAACTAGATGATCTTAAGGTCCTTTCCAACCCTAACTATTTTGTGATTCTAAATCGGGAAATTTTGTCAGTTGAACTCTTCTCTGAAAGCTAATTTGAGCAATATGAAAACATTTATTAATTTATGATTTGCACATTACAGATATGGGGACATCTCTCCAGCTTCACCTGTCAATACAGCCCATGAATTCATACTTTTTCCAACTCAGGCAAGCCAGGAATGACAGTATTAGGCTGCCTGTAGACAGCCTGAATCCGTCTTTACAGCTAATGGAAGTGTCATTGCAAAAGACTGTTTGTGCAGAGAGACAGTGTAATACTACCTCAGATAACTGCTATTCTACCATTTTTCTATTTGCATTCCGGGACTGATCACCAGGGCACAAGCTGTTCTTGGCTACATGATCCCATACCATTGCATCCTGACACATGCCAGTTCAGATTTACACAAGGAAATCTTTGTGGTTTAGAACCTGAACTTCTGTGGATTAACCTACCACTATATTTAAATCACTGAAAATAAAAACTCTACTATTCATTCCTGTGGGAAGAGAATAGCATACATCTTGATTTGGTTGCCTTTGTAATAACTATAATTCCTTGCAGGTTTACAAAGAAAAACTGTCACCTAATAAGCCTCCAGATTAAAAGCAGAGACCTATGCTAAAGAGCAGGGAGAGCCAAATTCTACTTCCATTCTTAACTATATCTTATTTAACGATTTCAACAAGTCAAAAGAGTAAGGACTGTACCAACTGTTTAAGACCAACATAAGCAACTCAAAATGCCTGCAAGCATGTGAGTAGTCTAAATTGAATGTCTGGGTAAAATATTCAAAATTTGTGTTGTAACTACTTTCACTGATGGGTTTTATGCCTCCATTAGTCCTAGCAGAACAACCAAACTCTGCTGCTTTGTTTTATCTTCTGATGGAACTGCAATTCTGTGATACAACAGTAAATTAGACAATACCCATGCTGAACTGCAGCAGGGCAACTATTTTACTTTACCCTAAAATTCAGTGGCTTCCTAAGAGGCATTCTATGTATCCAAACAACTATTCTCCTCCAGAGACCATCAGTCTTTAATTTTGGCACAAATGCTGAAGTTTATGTAGATAAGCAAGCTGAACAAACACAGTGTGAGCAAAGCTCTTTTTGCTAAGAACAGAGGTTAAGGGGGCACACACTGCCACTGTACTACATACTTGTCTTTCTAGAGAAGGGACAATTTGTTTATGAACGCAATAAAGTGGAGCCATTAAAACAAATGCAAATTTTACAGAGGAAAATTTCACATAGACACTTTTTCTTCCAACCACTTTGTTCATCTGATCATTCTCATTTGGCTTTTCATTTGTATGTTTTAAAGAAGATTTTATTGTTGCATAATGACAGCTATGTGAAGAATGGTCACACATACCTAGGCAATGAAAAAACTGAAAGGAAAGATGCAGATCATTTACAAAATACCTAGACTGTGAGTCAGTATATTTTTGGATGCCTCCAATTTTACCAGTGTGTGATGGAAATTACAAAAATTGAGAAGAGCAAGACTACTGCTGGTAAATTATGGCTTAGAGTTAAACCAAATAATTCAAACCTTAAATCAGTAAAATAGCAAAGAAAGAGACAGTCATGTCCAAAGTTTAAAGCAATCAAAAAAAAAAAAAAAAAAGATTTGAAAAAGAGGTTTTTGCAGCAATGGGATTAAAAAAAAAAATATGACCTATAATCTTAGCTTGTCAGAAGTTGTCTGAAAGTCTACTCAGTGACCAAAGAGACTTGTCTAATTCATTCACCATTTTTATCACTTGATGTGTTATTCTGTGTTTCACAGCTGGAGAGTAAACATGCCAAAGTTGACATTCTAAGTAGCTCTGAAAATATTTAAGTCGCAGACATATTTTTTGAGCAAATTGCAAATTTGGCTTCTCCATTTAAGAAGATACCAAATGGCATGTGGTTCGGCCAGTCTCCAAGCTGGCTGTGATACCTAGGAGGAGTTTACCTCAAACTGATTCTTTCATACGGTCAGCAGGCAATCCGAGAATGGTAGTAATATTTTTGGAAATCCTGAGTTTGATTCACCATAGAAAAAAAAAAGGGTAATGAGTTTAGCAGTGTTAAATCAAATGCTGCTGGAAAGATATCCACAAACTGGTTCAGTGTGGAAATATTTTCTTGTTGGCTTAAACTCTTTAGCTTTTATTGAAAAGGGGAAAAAATATAACCATTCATTTACACCATAAAAGGAAAAACTACAAATTCACTAAGTTTTGGTCTCAAAGCATATCAATTGCTTTTTACAATGCAACATGCTAAATCACTCCTTTGATTTAAGAGTGGCTTTCCTGCAATAGTAATTATCACAGCCTATGTCGCATTTTACAGCAGGAAGAGGACTCATTTCCACAACAGTGCATGTGAGGGCTCAGCTGCATGGCTTTAATTGCATATCTTCTCCTGAAAAATCTGACAGTGAAAAAAAGTTAGGAAAATAGCCTGGTGAAATTTCCTTATATGTCTATTTCAATCACTGAAAAGAAAAAAAATTAATCATAACTTTAAAATTAAAAAAAAATTAAATTTAAAAGCATAATATATCTGAAAGATGCAGAATCACTGACTCTGGTGAATGACATCCCCTGAACCGTCTGAATCTGAATCATCTGAAGGAAGTGCCCAAGAGGAAATGAAAACTCTCAAAAAGATTAGGCCAGAAATTTCTACCAAGGAAAGGAAGAGAACAGTGTCCACATGCAGAGTCTGCACTAACAATTTTTTTATGTGACTCATTACTTAACATTACCAATTAATATCTATTAGCATGTGTATATGAAGATTTTTTTTTTCATATTTTCAGTATTTTTTGTTTTTATTCTTTCCAAATCTGAGGGACCACAGAAATTCAAGTAGGGAATAACTGACCCTCCATTTATTCAATCCAATTATTCCTAAGCTAATATAAGAACAGAACATATGCCAGGTCTGCAGAGCAAGAGTTGTGTTCATGAGCTGGGCCAAACAATGCCAGGGCACAACTGCATTTCGAAATGAATTTGTTCTTTGCAGCTCAGGCTAGAGCGGATTGTGACAGCATCAGCAGGTTCTTAAAATGCCAGAAAGAATTAGTAAGAATGATACCAATAACTGAATATAATCCCTTGCATTGCACTGTAATGCAGATTCAGAAACTAGTGGTGATTTTAAAACCAAAGCTAACACCCACACTATAGCTGTAGCATTGGTTTTTTTCTTATTTCAGCCAGTGTTCTAACTTGGCATTCATATCAATTCCTTCATAGGAATTTTAAGAGCAGATGATGTGAAAATATTATTATTCAAATAAAGATTCTAAGTAAATTTGTCCAAACTACTTTTATTTGTGGTCTTGGAATGAAAGAAAGATCTTCAATTTATCACTGGAAAAGCTATAATCACATTAGCATTGCCGATAAAGCTAGATAGTTGCTGAAAGGTATTTTGAATTCCTTTCAGCAAATATATGCTAAATATTCATAACCCTAATTCCAAAAGTGTTTCATATCAGTTGTCTTCTTCAGGTTTTCCCCAGAAAATGGTATTCAAGACCGATTTTGACAATGATCTTCTGATTCAGTAACTTGCTTGACAAGACACAAAATGATGCTTTTTAACTCATTTCAGAAAGGAAGACTTTTATATGTGATAGTAATGATTTTCAGTTCTGAATGGTGTTTGCCAGATTCAATTCAACTTTTACTTGCCTTGAGACTTACACTCACCTGTAGTATTTTTTCACACTGGCTGTAGTCTTCGTTCTGATGTAGTACAATAACTCAGCAGAAGGTAGAAATATTGTAAATAACTGTGATTTTATTATTCCTCCATTTTAATTACTCTCATACACTGGTAGTGTTGTGGGTTTCTTCATCTAACTGAATTTTCACTTTTCCCTCAGTGTGATCGAAGTGACACCAGCAACTGACAGATTCATGCCCTGAAAGACACCGATTACAAAGTGTTCAAAGTGTTACTAACATTTTTCAAATCACTAATTTTCTTTCTCCAATTTTGTCTAGCTCATATATTTACTGGGAAAGACAGCGCCCCCCCCCAAAAAAAAAAAAAGAAAAAGAGAGAATGGGTGAGTGAATGAATAAACAAAAGAAAGAATGATAGCTGCAAATAGAAGATATCTGAGCTGAAATTTTTAGGGTAATTAAAGAATTTGATACCTGTGAGAAACAGGCCACATCAGTATTACCTACAGGTGGCTCACTGTAGTGTATTTACACTATCAGCACGTCTCTAATATTACTGTAGATTTTTTGTGAAGAAAAGCAATAAATTAAAGAACCCTACTTTAGATAAAAGAAACAAAATACAATAAGCTTGTCAAATCAATCCCCATCCTGTTCATCTCATATCCCAAAGGTAACTATTATCTACCTCTTTTCTAGATCAGCATGCCATCTAAGCCATGAGCAGACCAGAAAATGGATTTTCTGTTCTGCTATAGAGGCATATTCACATTGTTATAAGGTAACCTCATTATTTTTATTTTAAAGCCCCTTAGAGCAGTTGAATATACTGACTGCACATAAAAATAACAGGATACAAGTTTTTGAAAATTATCATTCTTTTTTGCTATCATTCTAGATTTTATATAATTATTATATTTAAAAAAATTCATTTGGTCTTAGTTAATAAAGATGAGAGATTTTGGCAAAATCAGTGTGTTTTGTTCTATTCAAAGTTTAACAAATAGATTGTTAAAAGAATATTTCTGATCACACTCCCCATTATGCTCTATTCACTTAGAGGAGATTGAGTTTTCAGTAGACAACTTTATACTTTTTTTTTTGTTTTTCCACAATAAGTTAAAACCTGCTCTTCTTAGCAAGTGTTTTTTGCTTGGTTTTCGGGTGTTTTTTTTTTTGTTTGCGTTTTTTTTTTAAATACATTCAATAATATATCTTTATTGCAGTACAAAACCATAATTTCACATTGTCCTGGGTTCAGCAGTAGCAGTCATTTTTCTCCTCCTTGGTAGCTGGTGCAGTGCAGTGTTTTAACTTTCGGCTCGGGAACAGAGCTGATAACAATGATGTTTTGGTTTGGCCAAGGACTTTTTGAGGCTCATGCTCTGCCAGAGAGGAGGGAAAGCCAGGAGGAAGCAGAGACAGGACACCTGACCCAAACTGACCAAAGAGGTATTCCATACCACAGCACGTCATGCCCAGGATGTAACTGAGAGTTACCCAGAAGGGCTAGAGGACTGGGGGGTTGGAGGAGGCATGGGTCGGTGCTTGGTCAGTCTGCGGGGGCGAGTTATCGGTCGGCTGGTGGTGAGCAGTTGTATTCTCTTCCCTTGTTATTTCACTTATCATTATTATTGCTGGTGGTAGCAGCAGTGATTTGTGTTATACCTTAGTTACTAAACTGTTCTTATCTCAACCCGTGGGAGTTGCATTCTTTTGATTCTCCTCTCCGTTCCTCCGGGAGTAGGGGGACGGCAAGAAGAGGGGAGGGACTGAGTGAACAAGTTGCCTGACTGGGTACAAACCACGACACACATTTAGTTCAATATGAGATTAGGTATTTTCTTACAGGAACTGCTCTAAAGAGCCATGTAACAAAACTGAATATTTGTCAGTCATACTGTGAATATAATCTAAAAATGGGAAAAACATTATTAAAAGCTAACTAGACTACTGTATATCACACAGTCATAACACTGTTTGCTTTACTTAATTTTGCTCATACTATAATTCCCTAAACATATCACAAAATTATCTGAATGGCACTATGAAGTAACAAATAAAAAGACAACCAACTTTTTTAACATGCAAACCACTCCAAATGTCTGCAATAGGCATCTCACAATCATAGGGATTAAAGGGTGGTTTCAGTAATGGAATTCTGCACTTTAAAGTTAGGCAAAGCAGTAACTTTGTGGTCATATGCATACCTCTCAAAAAGACAATTGTGAACACAGTAGTGAGCCCAGGATCCTATGCACCCCATCCCTATGGCAGGACAGCCTGAATGACATCTGCAGAGGGTGTCCCCACATTTTCTTGCAGGTACATTCTGGTCACAACTGATTTGTTGCAGGTTCACCGTTTGCTCTCCGTATGGACTGTCAGAGCTACCTCCAGTGATCGCTGTAGGTATGGCTTCAAGGAACTGAACCTGGGGTGGTACTAGCATATTGGGTGCTAGTAAAAGGAGTAAAAGTCCTGCACAAGACCGGTGTTTCCAGCCAAAACAGCACAGTTAGCAAAGAGGGGAGGATCATCAGCAGTAAGAAACAGAAAAGGCAAGAAGGATTTGCCCAAACCTTCAGTGAGGTGCCTTCAACTGCAATCCTTTCCTGAGAGTATCTCCCTACAAGCTTTCTCCAACCTTATTCATTCATCTTATGAAAGATATCACACAGCCCCCCAAACCTGTCATTCCAATAAATCTGAACTGAGAAAAATGCCTGAAAAGGGTAGACTCAATTCAGTGCTCCCAGGGGAGTCTTATTCCCCTCTCATTTGTTCTGTCTGCCTCTGCCCCGTCTCACATCTCTGAGTCTCCCCTTTGACCTTTTCTTATGTCTTTATCTACAGCTTTACACCCTTATTATTCATTGAATATTCCTTTTTTTTTTTTAACATGTATTTCTAGAAATGTAACATATGGGTCCAGACTGAACTGAAACTACATCTCCTATTAAAGATTGAGTATGGTAACCGCTTAGCTGTTAGACAGGTGAGACTTCTATATCATTGCTACACTGACATCCACTAAAAGCAGTAAGTACTGATGTGATTTCCAAAGTACCATATGCTGTCCTTGAGTGCTAATCATGCCCAGGGGATTTGGATACTGATGGAGTTTTGGTGGGCACTCCATGGGCTTACTTTGGACTTTGGCACCCAGAATTAGGCAGGGATACAATTTTGGATTCTTAATGGCCTTGGATAAAACAGTTGTCCAGGACAGTTATAGAAATGACGACTCATGCACAAAAAGTCATTCACAATCCCACATGGGCATAACAGTTCAGTGTTTTATAACACTTCATGCAGAATAATTTGATTTCATAGCTAGTCAAAGTGACATTGGGAAGCTTTGTACCAATGAAATGGAACAGATAATCTAAAATGGTTCACTCACTAGTCAGCTCAGCATTTATATTCTAGCCAGCTGAAAAGGTCTGTCTTTATTTCTTCATCTCAGGGTTACAGAACTAGGTTAGTAACACCAGGCATTTATGTTTGCTGGAGGCGAGGGGGAAAAATGATTTGCTGGTAAAACAACACGAGGTAAATGCTCTCTGGGGCTAATGTTTAGGATGCTTCAACTGAACTCCAGAGATAAGAAAATGCTGCACCTCATTACAAAAAGTATTGCGTAGTATAAATAGACATAAATATTTCAATGGCATTTCAAAGGAATATTAGAATCAGAAGAACCTTAAATCAGTGCTTGAATGGCAATTTTTAACTTGCATAGTTCAGATGTTTCTCCTGGCAACACTTCCATAATGTCATCATCACTTACTAAAATTTGATACCATCTACAACCTGAGACTGAATTCCTCACACACAGTACCAGAGAGGTAAATATTATGCCAGATTAAAGAATAGCATGTTTTGACAATTATGAAGACAAGCGCTACTTTTTTGTGATGAGGAAGTCTCAGAAAATATGTAAATACTTGGGCAGTTAAATTGTGAGCAACGTATTCACAAGAGAAATAACTTAAATACACAGCCCTAAGCTATTGCAATGTCTTTGATTTTGTATAGCTCTGTCAAAAAAAAAACAAAAGACATTGGGCTGCTTATTTCTAATCTGAAGTCATATAACTTCAGGCTGTGATTGTCTCTGATCTCTAGCTCGGTGCACATGAGTACATAGCTGCACAGGAGACCTCACGTGTTTCTTGAAGTAACAAAGAGACAGTATTTTTTGACTCAGGATCCAACCCATCACTAGTGGAACCTATGCTTCTGGGTGTGTAAAACTTCTGCTAGAACCTAACTGATGTTCTAAGATTCCATGCACTGACTATTCTACTGGACAGACCAGCCTGGTGTTACTAACTACAGTATAAAGGGGCTTGAAATTTGATTTCTACTAATTATAAAGTGTATCTAAAGTCTTAGCACAATTTTAACTAGTTATGATGCATTTTCTACTTTCTTAGGCTAACATTTTTCCCTAAATTCTTCACTGAATTCTAGCATATATCCGTGGTGGCTGTGGTCAGAATTAATTTTACAGGCATGAATAAAGGAAGTTCCTTTTAAAAACTTCAGAAGCTTTCAAACACTAAGGGGATAATACATGTATCCTTATTATCCTTAGAACATGTATATCACTGTTTTTTCATGTTCATAGATACATTCTACTAAAATGTCACTTGGTATTGAGAAGAGTAAACTGAAATGTAAATAGCTACATGTCAGCTTCCCATCTTTTTTTTTTATCATGACTTGCTGTAGAAAATAAAAATTACGAAATACAAATTCACACTTCACCTTGGCTATGGATCAAGTAAGTGTTCAGCCAGAATTTATACTGGTTTTAATTTTGTTTAATTCTTTCTTGACTTTTTTTATCATTGTTCAGTAGAAGAACTATTAAATTTATGATGATTTTTCTTCCCTCAGGTGAATTCAAAGAATATAAAAGCAGTAAAGCCAAAATGTTATAAAAGAATGTGTAAAGGTAAGGCTAGTTGATGCAAAGACAAAAGATGACTTCATGTAGGGAGGATAAAGTAGAGAATCAGATAAGAAAAATATGAAGTAAAGGGAATTTGGAAGGACTTTATTAATTTTTTTTTTTTGTTAGGCATGGCTGTTGAAATTTTACAATTCAGCCTTAACTGTCTATACAGCATTGCTGTACTGGGTCAGAAGAAAAACCATCTTACTCTATGTCCTCTGTTAGCAGCTAATGGTAGTAAATGCTAGGTGGTGGTCAAACCTAATAGCTCAAAAAAAGTGAGACTGCCACAGCTCCATGCCCCAGGTCCAACCAATAATGAGGCTGGGCATTACACTGGCTGTACTCCCAATGCATAAAGACAGCTGGCTGCACAGATCAATACAGACAGAAACAAACAGAACTCATTCAAGAACAAATCGCACAGTGGCTGCATCCAGCATCCATCTCTAGCTGATCAGAATGAAGGTCAATTAGCAGGAAATATATACATATGTACAATGTGGATCTTTCCAGAGGTTGGGCTCAGACACCCAGACTGGTCAGTCTCTGGCCCCTGCATCTTTGGTAATGCCTGTTGCCTGTACCTGGACACATCAAGAATGAAGTTTAATGAGAAGGTGGGACAGACTGCATTGACCAGGTGCAGGACATGGCCAAACAAGTGTACTGACCAAATGCCTGCTTATAGATGTCTTTTATCCCCTTTTTTCCTCCAGGCTTCCACACTTGTTCCTTCCCAAAACACCTTGAATTCTCCCCTTCCCCACCTTTTTACTTACCCTAAGCACCCCATAAGTTTCATACAATCACAAGACTATCTTTCCCTCCATCCCACAATGACTCCCATATCCCTGGGCTAAACCCCCTCAGCCTGAAAGGAGACCAGGAGAGCCCCTCCTACTGACTCAGGGGTGGAGGCTTCCCTGCAATAGACTAGGGAGGGTTTGGGCAGGGTTCCTTTCTCTGAGGAGGTTATTTGGGTTCCCACACTTGCTGCTTTTCCTTGCTGCTCTTCTGTGTTCAGGGAGAAAAGCCTGCAATCACATTACCTGACAGTGAACGGGACAAGCTTACAGTGATCCTTCCTCCTGTCCACCCTTGCAGTTTACAGAAATCATTGTTACATGCTTTCCCTTAGAAAAAGTTTGCTTTTAGGTAATTTTTTTCAACTAGCATCTATACTCCTTTTCTTCACAAAGCCACTTATTGTTTTTCTCTTTATAGTACTCTGAGGAAATATGTTCCACAATCTGATTACATATTGTGTAACACAATATTTAGTTTTATGCAAGCCGTCCACACACTTCATCGGGTACCCCTAAGTCGTCAGGCTCAATGAAGAGTGAAAAGTCATTCTTTATTCTGTCTCATTCATTGGCTTGTTATCATACATCTATCTGTTGTCTTCTTTTTTTTTTTTTAATATTGACAGTCTTTGTCTGGTCAGCATTTCTTTCTACAAAAGCTGTTATATTCCTTGATAAACTCTTTCTGATTTTTTTTTTTAGTCTGTTTTCTTTTAGTTGCTCTCCAAAAGTCTTATTTATCTTTCTAGAATGTAGTCACTAACTACTAGAATTGATGTGACCAAAACCAAGGAGCAAGGGAAGGGTAGATATTTTTTTTCAGCAATTTATAGTCAACGGAATTCCATACCTTGAGGGGGAAAAAAAAAGATACAAGCCAAAAATGCTTACAATGTCATTAATGTCAGTTGAGTTCTTGAGCCTGTACATATCTGTTTTATTTAAAGATGCAATTTCAGGAGTACTCTGACAGTCCAGCTATTTCAGTCACCCCAGCTTTAGGTTTTGGTTATAACATCTGTATTTCTGTATCCGTTTCTTCTGTGCTGTTTATTAATGTGACTACTTTCTGTCTGGCACTGATTGCTCATAGACACTTTGCGACTTAGAGGGTTCACAAAATCAAGCTGCTACTTGCCTTCATTCCAGTGTCATTGATATGTTCCCTACGCCTGTCAGATCACTTAGAAAGAAAAAACGGGTAGTGTCCCAGCTAGCTCCTAGTTCTTACCACAGAAGGTTTTGTATAACATGGCAATGTGTCAAATGTTGTTTTGATAAGCACTTCATATTTTGCATGTCTGTCAGTACCAGTTCTATTAGTTCGTGCCATTGCCCTTCCATATGTATGAGGCCCAGAACATGGTGGGTATTTTTGCAGGGAAAGGGCAAGACTGACAACGGGGCAACAGCTTGGATGTCAAACCTTCTGCTTTGGAGGCTGGCTCTTCAATTCAGCCTTCTGAGCCACTTTTCAGTTGTTCAGACTAAACACTCATTAATGGTTCAGAACAGTGGACACAACCTGATAGGTAAAGTATTCCTTCTCTTCACCAGCTTACATATTTTTTTCAAATACACATCTATTCTCCAGTCCAAGCCATCAAGCTGAATGAAAGGGTGTTGTTGTTTAACCCTAGGAGGCAACTAAGTACCATGCAACTGCTCACTTACTTTCTCCCTCCCCAAGTGGGATGGGAAGGAAAATCAGAATAAAGTTAAAAACTCATGGGTTAAGATAAGAACAGTTTAATAACTAAAATAAACTACAATATACTACTACTAATAATAATAACCAAAAGGGATATAACAAAAGAGAGAGAAAATTAAAAACAAAAAAAACAAAAAACACAGTAAGCAGCAGTGATGCACAATACAATTGTTCACCACCCGCCTACCAATACCCAACCCCACCTGATCAGTGACTGGTCCCTCCCAGCCAGCTCCCCCCAGTTTATATACTGGGCATGATGTGCTGTGGTATGGAATACCCTTTTGTCCAGTTCAGGTCAGGTGTCCTGTCTCTGCTCCCTCCCAACTTCTTGTGCCCCTCCTTACTAGCCAGGGCATAGGAGACTGAAAAATACTTGATTGGGGTGAGCATTACTTAGCAACAACTAAAACATTGCTGTGTTAACAGCACTGTTCTCAGACTAAAGCCAAACACAGTACTGCACCAGCTACTAGGAAGAAAATTAACTCTATCCCAGCTGAAACCAGGACAGAGGGGCATAGATAGTGTGAAAGGAATGTTCTAGAAAGAAATGTCTTTGGTATAGATTCTGTTCACCTGTCTGGCAGACAGAAAGCTGCGAGCAACTCAATGCTTCCTGGTCACCATTCAGAAGTTATCATTCCCAGTTGCTATCAGACATTGATTGTAAGTATCCTATTAAGTCTATTTTATATCCATCACATATTCATTGCTTTGTTACTCATGCAATAAGCATATCACATTTCTCACAGCAAAGAGGAAGAGGAAATGCTTGTCATCACAGAGAAGAAAACATAGAATGGTTTTATAGAATCATTGAATGATTAGGTTTGGAAAGGATCTGAAGACCACCTAGTTCCAAACTCCCTACCATGGGCAGGGACACCACCTACCAGACCAAGCTGCTCAAGGCCCTGTTCCAACCTGGCCTTGAATACCGCCAGGGATGGAGCATTTACAACTTCCTTGGGCAACCTGTTCCAGTGCCTCACCACTCCCACAGTAAAGAACTTCTTCCTTATATCTAACCTTAATCTCTCCTGTTTAAGTTTGAACCCATTATCGCTTGTCCTATCACTACAGTCCCTGATGAAGAGTCCCTCTCTGCAGTCATTGTAGGCCTCCTTCAGATACTGGAAGGCTGCTATGAGGTCTCCACGCAGCCTTCTCTTCTCCAGGCTGAACAGCCCCAACTTTCTCAGCCTGTCTTCATACGGGAGGTGCTCCAGCCCCCTGATCATCCTCATGGCCCTCCTCTGGACTTGTTCCAACAGTTCCATGTCCTTATTTTGTGGACACCAGAACTGTATGCAGTACTCGAAGTGCGGTCTCATGAGAGCAGAGAAGAGGAGCAGAATCACCTCCTATAATAACATTATCTTTAGTGCCTCCTTACTGCTTTCATAATTTATCTGTCATTGAAAGTATGACTCAGGTTTCTTAATAAGAGAAGCCACAACAACAATCAAAAGTATATCAAGTATACAGTATGTTTAGAGATGTGACAGAAATTAACATCAAGTTTTTCAGATTTCTTGAAGAATAAAAAGGTTCAGGGGACACATACCTGATTTTTAGATGGCTTTAGCATCATAAAATTTATCAAAATTAGAAAATATTAAGAACATACAAGTGGGATTTCCTCCATTATGATTTAGTATAAAACCCAATTCTACCTTTTTCAGTTTTATCTGAACATAGCTATAGCATTACTTTCAGTCAGTCTCAACTGTCATGTTCAACCATTGTGTCTAAGGGTCTTGGCGGATAACAAGTCACATGGATAAACTAGAATGTGACCTTGCTTGTAGGTCACAGATGTAGGAAACTGGTTAACAGACAATTGAAAATTGCCTGTCGGTATAGTCTCATACAACCTGACATGAAAAAAGGAACATGTCCTTAGTTTGAGTCAAATCAGGAAGTCTCAACCACTTCATTTATCACTGCTCATTCCCTTTTCCTTCCTCATTTCTCAGGGAGGATCCTCATGGATCCTTTGCTTTGTTGTTTATGAGACTCTTCACTAAATAGATTCAACTCATCTAGCATAAAACTACCTACCTTTTTACTTCTCCAGGTAGTTTTCTGTGAAATTTGAGAGTTGAGTCAGTTCCTGAGGGGGTATCATGAACATTGACTCAGAATGGGTTCAAGTGTGAGGATTTTCCCCTACAGAATCATCAACATCACTTCCCTAACATCTATTGACATAAATTTTTGATAGTTTCTGGACATGATTCAGAGGAAGAAAATTATTTCAGTATTAGTGAGTCTTTAACAACACAGTATGACTCTCTGAATTCTCGCTCCCTGCGGATCGGAAAGGGGAGCTACTAAAGCTTTTCACTCCCAGTAAATTTACAGTTACCAGTAGCCTCTTTCAAAGGCTTTGAGTTTTTGTCTTCAGCTGACTCACTGTTAGGGAGGGTCAAGCACCCATTTATCATATTGAAGGGAGAGGACTATGACTGGAACAACTTGGCACAGCAATGAGCAGACTCAGAGGTCCAGATGGACAACATATCTCTTCAGGCTGCAGGCAGTTGCCTCAGGCAGAGGCTGAGGCAGGCAAGATGTCCTTGCTTGCAGGAGGCATGTCTTGGCTAAGGAGCTGCATTGCCACATCAAGGAACTGTGTGGCTAGCTGTGCAGGTTGTGCAACACCAGGGAACTTCAAAAAGAGATTGACAAGATCTTCACAGAGACCCTTCAGAAGAAAGGGTCTTGCATCCTAATTATGATGTTACAGTCTGGATAAATGGATTACTAGAAAAGTTAAAAACTGCATAAGAGGGCTCAGTTGGTAGTGGTTACTGGGACACTTAGAATTGGGGACTGCAAGAGGTCTATCCTGGGATCTGCACTGTTTAGCATCTTTATCACCAAACTACAACTGACAGTGTGCACTCTCAAGTTTGCAAGTCATATCAAACTGGGGAGAAAGACCCTTGAGGGCAGGGCTGTCATTCAGAGAAACTTTGGCAGGTTAGAATGATTGTTGATGTAGGCACTACCAGCATCACTAATGGGCTCAGCCTTGGCCGGTGGTGGGTCCATCTTGGACCTGGCTGACATTGGCTCTATCAGACATATGGGAAGCAGTTTCTCACAGAAGCCACCCCTGTAACCTCCTACTACCAAAACCTTGCCATGCCAACCCAATACAATATTTCACATAAAGGATTTAGAAGACTCAAACTTTGAACAAATCTGTGCTAGATACCCTCAAAGACACTCCCAGGATTTTGCACAACATTCCAACATCTGTCATCTGTTTCCCTAATACTCCAGAAATGACAAAGGCAGTTATTAAGAACTGACCATTAAGTATATCTTACTGATCACACTGGATTTAAAATATTCACTGTTAAAAGCTGGGCAGGTTATCTTTTCAAAAATGCACAGCAAGTAAATGTAAAAATACACATGATATTTGGTCAGAAGAGAATGCTATGGGTTACAATTATGTATCATCTGTCAAAGGAGACAACTCTGGTTTCGGTTCAGAATTTAATAGTTTTCTTGGACTGGTTTGAAAGTTTACCTCTAAGTGCTGTGACTTTATTATGTTTACTACTTTCTTCACTTTCCTAGGAAGCCAAAAGGGAAAACAACATCTATCAAAGGGAATGACTTCCAAATCAGGCCTTCTATATCCAGGCAAGCTGCATCAAAATAACAGGCCTTGCAGGCTTGGCATCCAGAGAGTGATCTGTGCTTTAAAAGTATTTGGCAGACATGATTTTTACTGCCTGTCAGCAGGAGATCAGTGGACAGATAACCTCACAGAAGTACCTGATTAGCCCATCCTTCAGAAGACATCCCACAAAATTGCCATCCTTGGCAATTACCACCTCTGGCTTTTTCTCTTTGTATGAGGATGTTGAGAAGGTAGAGCCATGAACCTAAAATACAGACATGCTTGCTCAATCACATTTCTTTCTGGTCTAATCAGGAAAAGATTCTTTTGATTCACTGAAAACTTGCTTGAGCACATTTGATCCCTCTTCATTGACCATATTGCATCATCCTAGACACTGCTGGACAGAGCTGTTTGGTTATGTCTAACTCCGCAGACTTTATAGATGACTACACCCACTGTTTGTACATTCTATTGATTAGCTAATTTTATTGCAGGGTGTATTGCAAAACTATTGGGAAGAGTGAGAAATGACTGAGACTTCATATAGCAAGAATCATCCTCTTAGTCAATAAAAAAAAAAACAACCTTTGATCTTCAGGTGTGCCTGAAATGAGAGTGAGTTTGAGAAAACTGGCTAAAGATCAATCCAAATAAAATGGAAGACAGAGTAATAGGTGGAAAACATCTACCCTTAAATAACAATTAGAGCTGACTGAAATTTGTGAGACGCATTAAACGGTTATGCTGGAACGATGTGTTTTCTTCTGATTTGCCCATCTAGTGGCAAGTTTCCTGTTTTCTTTCTGGCACAGGTTGAAGTGCCTTTTATCATCTGTAGCTGGTAGCCATTTTCTCCACAGTTGTTCCCATTTCTTGGGCCTCTCTCTCACAGGGAAAATTATTCTTGCATACTTTTGGTTTCATTAGCAATAGCATTGCCTTTGAGACCTGATGGATCTGCCATTGCAAGTGAAGGGTTTTCCTTGCGGAGCTGTCAGCTCCACACAGTCCTCCAGCACCTTTAACTGTACCCCAGAAAACAGAAATTTTAAAGAGATGTTTTCAGGTTGAATCATTGAAGCTCCATAAGCTGTTGCTGGTTTCTCCAGGTTTTTTGATGTGATATATAGTAAATGTGTTGGTTACTGAAAACTAAACAGTACATCTTTATTTTATCCTGACTATAGTTGTAACACATGCATAATTGTTTTTAAACTGCAATGATAGAAAACAATCTTATAAAATTTATACTAGACTAATTGCCACTAATAAAAGGCTTGGAATTTTCCTACAAATACATACAATCCATATAGGAGGTTCCAATAAAACCAACTGAAAATTTGACCTTTCTTATTTTATGCTGTAGATGTTAGGACATATGTATCTCTGGCTAGCAAAGACTTCAAATAATGACAAGAAGCCTCTCATGACGTTTAAGCATTTTCCTCCCATAAATCCATGGACTGCAGACCAGTTTCTGGGCCAAGTTCTGAAACTCTTTTCTTAAGCAAAGATACAATGCATTCCTGCTGCCCTTGCATTCCCAACTGAAAAAGGAGTCGCTTTCAACACATTATAACCATGGATGAATTGAGAAAGAATTTCAGGAAAAAAAAGAGGTCCAGCTAGCTGTCAGCAAATGCCAAGGGGCTTAGGAAATCTTAGAACATATCACATTCAAATGCATGTTCAAAGCAGCTAATTCAAATTTCATGAACTGTCCAAGATTTTGGCATTCTTTGTCAGTACTGATCGTAGCATACAACTTCTGTTAAATAGAGTTTTTAACATGGAATATCAATAATCTTCAATTCAGCTATAAAAATGAAGCTCTTCACAGTAAAAAACTTCTCATTTGGAAGACTTTAGCAGCCCATTTTCTATGGTGAGCAGTTATGGCAGTATGAATCTGTCCCTGTCAGAGACACAAGTATTAATTTGTCATTTCAGCTCCTCTTAAGAATATAAGTGAGGCCTGAGGCCGCCTGATATTTTTCCAACCAGAGAAAAGCTCTCCTTAAAGAGATTTTTAACCAGAGATTTTTAAGCACTGCCAGCTACATGTCTCTTTTCGGAAAGAGCATAATGTCCATTAACTTCAAAGCTTTCTGTCCCTTACTATATTAGAAAATACATTTGTCAAAAACTGGTTATATTTAATTTATGAGAAATGCATCTGTTAATTTTAGATAAATCATCTTCTAGCCCAGATACAGCTTTTGTTTTATCTCTCAAAGTAAAAATTATTTCAGGTGCTAAATGTTAATCACATTTTTTTACTTTGGGTTTTTTTTTTCTGCGTAGATTGACTCATTACCTGACTGGAAATTTGGAGGTGGTTTAAATGAGGTATGGTACAATGCTGTTAGAATGAATCATGGGATGAACGTGAAGTCTGTACATTCTTTGAGAAAGATACCACAGTGTGCAATGGGCCAGCAGATTTCTAGACTCATTTACTTCGTTTTGTGTCCCTTGAAAGTTTTCAAAGTTTTCCCATCAAATCAAAAGGAAAAGCTGCTGATTCTTGTCATCTGTATAGAAGTACTAAAGTTTAGGATTTTCAGTTGACAAAATTATTACAGACTGGATTTCTATACACTACAACACTGGGTTTTATCTGCATCTTATGAAGACTCCAGTATTCATAATACAATTCTTCAAGAAGTCCTACATATTTTTAGACAACTTGGGTCTCAAATAGACTTAAGTGAGATAAAAACGCTAAAATATCCTTACTATTTGATGCTGAGGTACTTCCTTTTCTCTAACAGATGAAGTGAGAAAATTTAACCCTGAGAAAATGAACATATTTTTTATGCTAGTTATTTCTTCCCTACCTTTTTTCTTTAGTCACAGGTATACAAATTATTTAAAGCTAAAAAATAAATGAGTCAATAGGAAAACATTTTACAACTAGTAACATCTAGCATTCTGAAGGCATTTTGAGTATTTCTGTATGATCAGGCATAGGAAATTTAGTTTCAGAATATGTCTACTTAGGTCTCCTTAAACTTGACTGTTTACAGAATCCTTTACACAAGAATTTACCCTGATAAAGAGTCAGAATTGCTGGTTCTGGCATTCATCCAAATATTACCTTCTACAATTACTATGGAATAATGTATAACAAGAAAATAACCAATTCCATTGTATTGCCTTATGTTCTACTAAATTTTCTACATTTGGATGTGGTTATGTCTACAGTTATGCAGTTACAATAACATTTAACTAGCTTTTTTCTTTGTAGGTAGGATAACAGTGGAACTGATGGCAATAAGACATGAACTTCAGCACTTGTTATACACATTTACTTGAGCATTTACTTGGGTGACCAGAGCCTGTGCTGCCATGTCTTCATTGTTACTTTTATTCAAGCTGACTAAAGCAAAAGTAGCTCATCCACCCCTTTTCTTGTTGCAGTCACATTGCCCTGATCCAAAGAATTGGACAGGTTGACATTACTGGACATGGTAAGCGCACCCTGCTCCCTTTAGGGGAAGCACAAGTGCTGAACCTATGTTATTCTCTTAACTGCCATGACTGCTTTTTATTAGTATCTAAGAGATAAAATCATCCCACAGAAAACAAAAAAAAAAAAAAAAAAAAATCAAAAAAAAAAAACAAACCCCAAAAAGTCCATTTAACACTTTAGGTTTGCACTGGGGAAAAAAAAAAACAAAAACAACAAAAAAAAAAAAACAAAAACAAATTTAAATCAGCTTTTGTTCTACACCACGCCAACAAACAAGATCAAAACAAGACAGGAACTAAGACAAGCACAACAACAAAACTGAAATCAAATGTGCTTAAAATATTTTTCACTTTAAAAAAGTATCTTAACTAGTAAATTCTGGATTTGCCATCTCTAAAATGAAATCTTTTTATCATATTACCAGTGAACTAAGCTGTAAAATTCCGTAAACTGCCTATTAAAACAAAAAAAAATAAGAACCCTAACAAAACATCACACAGTATCTGTCAGCAGTGGGCCTGCCTTGGAGCAGGCTGGCATTGGCTCTATGGGACATGTGGAAGTTTCCAGCAGCTTCTCACAGGAAACACCCCTGTAAGTCCACCCCCCAATACCAAACCTTTCCACACAAACCAAACGCAACCAGGTTATTCAGGGCTTTGTTCATGCGGGTATTGAAAACCTCCAAGGCTGGAGAGAGCACGAGTTCCCTGGGAAAGTTGTTCCACTGCTTTACTGCTTTCACGATTTCTCCTTACATTCAGTCTGAATCTCTCTTGCTTCAACTTGATGTCCGTGCTTTCTTGTCATGCCCTGATGCACCACAGAACAAACAGCCTGCCTCCAATCTCTTAATAACTTCCTTCTAGTACTGACAGGCTGCTGTTAGGACCCCCAAAAGCTGTACTTTCTCCAGGCTGAACAAACCTGATTCCTTCAGCTCTTGATGGCTCTCTGCTGAACTAGCTGTAGTTTATCCATCTTTCCTGTACTGGGAGGAGTGTCCAGAACTGGATTCAGAATCTAGGTATGGTCTAATAAGTGCTCTGAGTAGAGGGATTATTCGATTCCCTTGGTCTCCCACTTCCCCTCCTGTGCATAAACCCCCAGATGCTGTTGGTCATCTCTGCTGTCAGGGCACACCATTGGCTCAAGTGCTCTGGTAAGACACTGAGGTCCTTACAGAAAAGTGAGCCTCTTTCTTAAAGGTAGACTGCCTATCAGTGTCCTCTTCAGAGCAGTAGGTGTTTCAGAGCAAACCAATATTTCCAGCAGCCTCAAAGGAAAGGTAGCAATGCTGGTGTGCATAAGGTGAAGTGAGAAGTTACATCATTATCTGGATGACTGACCCCACTATTTAAATAATTTTCAAAAAATGGATGGTCTCTAGATTGTAAAAAAATCTGAGCAGGGTGCACTCAGATGCCTACTGGACAATATTCAACTGCAAAGTAAACTATTCAAGGGAAACACTGAGTCTTGAACTGCACCCTTCATCCATTTCCCTATTTCCCTGCCTATGTCAGGGGGGTTGGAACTAGATGATCTTTAAGGTCCCTTCCAACTCTAACCATCCTATGATTCTATTTCTACCTAATAGCTTATAATGGTCTTTACCACTGTTGGTAGAGACACTATGGCTTTTATTCCATGAAGGCAAGATTTGCCATTAAATGGAAAGAGAACTTGATCCTTCAGAAACCAAGCATACTTTTAGCAACTCAAATAGTTGATAGCTTAGCTATAAAGCTCCAGAATCAGGATCTAGGTATCGGTAGGAAGCCCTCAGTCAGGTATGGCAGATTAATTCAATGATGGTATTCACAACTATGCAGAAAATTATTGAGAAATCCCTCTCTGTAGTCTAATGGGAAATAACTTGTACAAAGAAGCACCTACTTTAACAAATATAAGATTGTCAGAATTTGAACTGTTGACTGGAACTGGGTTTGACACATTTCATAGGACGTACTGTTCTTTCTTCCTTAAGTTGTTTTGACATGAAAACATAATCATCTACTAAAATAAGGAAGATGTTTGGTGCCAAGGAATGCTAAAGCAATTTTGGGGGCTGTGTGTGGGGAAATGGTGATAAATATTCATTATTTTCATTTCAGAATGATTGTTTTACCATCCTAACTTGAAGGGTAAATAAATGATATTGCCTTTTCCTGAATTTTCTACAATTAAGGTTTGATAAAAGTTTCCAATAGGTTTAATTTACATGCACATTCAATACAAAGTCTCTGAATCCTGAAGTTTTAAAATTCTGTCTGGCAAGCCTCCTGCAATTTGAGATTAAATAGCCCACAGCTAACTGCAGCAGCTCTTGCTGCTTTAGGCATTGACGCGAAAATCCGAGGAATGTATCTTCTGCCAGAAAAGGATCTTATCCTTTAATAATTGTTCATCATTACGGTATTTTTCTGCCACTGATTTTGGCATATTCTTTTTACTTGATCCTTGCATTCCTTGAAGGTAGTTTCAATGTATGACTCATTTAAAACAATGACTCTCCATTAATAAAATAACGTTCAGATTCAGCCTGCATTACATGTCTGCAAAAAAAGCATTAAAGCCTCCAGGCAATGAATAAAATTGGGGTAGTAATATTAATTGCCTTGAACTCTACAATTTTAAAGTGTCAGCTGAAAGAAAACAGGTTGGGGTAATATCACACCATGTCAGATGTGATTCTGGTAATTAGGCATATTTTTGTTTAAAGCAGATGTGATTGTGTAACTGGTTTAGATAAAAAAATTTCCAAAATCATTTTTTGCTCAGTGTTAGATTTAAAAAGCCTTAAAGCATCTTGTCTACCTCTGCGATTTCTAATTTTTCTTGAAAATACAGTGAGCAAACAACGTTTTTGTGAAATTTTCTACAATCATTATGAATCAATCCTGTAGGCAGTTCTAATAATCCCACTGTCTCAAGTTCAAATCTTTTTATTTAGATTCATGGATACTTCCTTGAAGAAAATGTCTAAACTATTGTATCTCATATTCAGATTTACTTTAAATTAGAAATCTGGGAAAACCTCACAATTTACTGTTTATCCAGTACTAACTCTACTCATATTTACTGTTTACTGAAATATGCCTAGAAAAAGTTGTTTCCTAATCTTACTTCTATATTCTTCTCTCCATGTAGTGTACAGTATAAGGTGACTAGTTTTCTTTAAAAACGGATGCATTTAGTGGAAATGTCAGGATATGTGAGCTCCTCAGCCTTTCTCTTAGTCCTTTCTCAACCTTTCTTCTCTTCATGAAAGAATGCTTGTTCAACACTGTAATGCAATCAGCCTTGCTGCTGCTTACTTAATGAAACCCTCAAAACTCCAAATAGAAAAGCCACAGGGAAGAATTTTCTTGAAATGTTGGAAGGCAGACTGTCATTTCTACATCTCCATTCACATCGCTACCCAGGTGAATTGCTGGCAAGCTGGCAGCTAGATGACAAAAACAAGAGGTAATATGAGTTTCTAATGCATTTCAGCAAAAAATTACTTCCAGAGTGGCAAAACAATTCAATAATCTCATTTCATGTGTCTTAAGTTTGTACTTTTAACATTACACTATACCGATGCTAATATTAGCTAAAGAAGCAGCACAGTCTTTATAGAATGCTGCTTATGTACCATATTACAATGCTACCAAAACCAAAAGTATTTTAGCTTACTTTCCTTACTTCATCACACTGTCCTAATAACTTCTCTAAGCTGATTTTAACAAAAACTGACAGAATTAAGACTAACAAAGCTACTGATATTATAAAGACATTGTATTTCTACAAGTTTCACAGCAATAGGCTGGTAGATAAAGAGACATCAATTTAGATGTCACAACTAAATTACTAATTCTGCTAATCATGTAACAACTTTCTGATGTTTAATCATCAGACTTCAGCAAAGTGATATAAGAACATTAAATATCTTTAATGAGACATGTTTAAATGAGATATTTATGTTTGCCTATTTATACAGATGTTTGCATATTGAAGTTCTCTTAGGTGATAAGTTTAGAAATTCAGTGCAGGTGCATGGTGAGACAGGTGTTTGATGCTGAATGAGGATGTTTACTGGCATTCACAATATGTTAATATATTATGTAATTTATGAATGAATCAATAAATCTAGGGAATAAATCCCCTTTTAGGATACACTGCACATACAGAAATACGCGTCACTGTAGGCTTTATCTGTTGAGAAAGAGAAATTAATCAGAATAAGCAACATTAAAAAGGACTGATGTGTTACCTCTTACTTAATCATGGTGCATTTTTACACATTTTCAAGAATGCAGTGCTGTTTCTGTACAACATCATGATCTGTGTTATTTTAAATTGACTATGGATTTTGTAGTACTGAACCACACACAAGGAAATTAATTTTAGGCCAAGCAGATCCTACTTTCACCTGAGGTAGTTATCATAAACCAGTATTTCATCCTTTTATCTCTATCTGAGACCATCAATTACCTGCAACCTATTTCTCTCAGAAGAGACATTTTAGTCGAAAACAAAACTGATTAGTGATAGACAGCCTGAGCTCAAGGGAAAACCAGTTTTTGGATGTGTGCAAGCCACACCCCGGAGTAAAAAAGCAAAAATAAGAAATGAACTAATAGAATTTAAATAACTTTTCTTACTCCTTTTAAAGAAAGATAAAGAATCCAGTTTCCTTAAATTTCTGATAGATAATTTATGTATTTATAGAATCATAGAATTGTTAGGTTTGGAAGGGACCTTAAAGACCATCCAGTTCCTAACCCCTGTCATGAGCAGGGACACCATGTAATAATAATTATAGGAGGAAAGTAATAACCAAAAAGAAATTCAAGGCCCCAGAACAAAAGATGTTTAAAAGGCTTGTCCCAATGTGAGCTACTTTTACAGGATCAAACTCTTCTCAAACATTTTTTTCTGAGTCAGATAGTAAATATTTCATCTGAGAATTTACCAAAATATGGGATTATATGGAAAGTATGGGAAACATATACAAGGCAAGGCCACTAAAACATTAATCTCTTGTCTCAACAGGATTTTCCAGCCTGGCCTCAATCTGGTATCCTGACTATGATTCCATTAGTGGAGTGGATCTAAAGGAGCTTCAGCTACTTTTGCTTCTGTTAATCTTGTCATTTACATGAAACCCTGTTATAAAAGTGGTATCCAGAAAATATACCCATGCAAAGAACATTGCTTAGACTTTTAGATCCAGATTAAATGAAAATGATACCCTTAAATACTGAATAACTATGCTTTAAGAAATAATTTGTTGTCAGAAGAAAAATTATGTCCTGCTTTTGTCTTGACGTTCTGTGACATCATTGAATCCTCTGTCTATTAATAACTAAAATTCCCAGGGAGGACACATGAAGAGACAACATCAATTCACATTTATTATCTTCCTTTCTTACCCTATATGCCCTGACTTAAGCACAAGGTCCACAGGCAGATTACATAATAGGATGTAGAAAGGTGAGGACTGTTTCCACACATCTAACAAAACAAACAAATAAACCCCAAATAAACATGCACACACACACACACAAAAAATCAAATAAACACAAAAATCACACCAAACCCAGCTCTTTAAAGCTACATGAGAAAAACTGAGAAATGAAATATGGTTGATTTTTTTCACAGAATCACAGAATGGTTGATGTTAGAAGGGACTTTTGGAGGTTCTCTGGTCCAACCCCCCTCCCCAAGCAAAGCCACCTAAACCTGGTTGTCCAGGACTAGCTTTTGATTGTCTCCAAAGACAATCTCCAAAGACTCTACAATCTCCCTGGGCAACCTGTGCCAGTGTTCGGTCACCCTGACAGTGAAAAGGTGTTTTCTGACTTTCAGGTAGCACCTCCTGTATTTCAATGTGTGCCCATTGTCTCCTGTTTTGCACTGGGCACCACTCAGGAGAGCCTGGCTCCATCCTCTGTGCGCCCTCCCTTCAGGTGTTTGTATACATTGATAAGATCTCCCCTGAGCCTTCCCCTCCAGACTGAACAGTCCAAACTCTCAATCTTTCCTCATAAAAGAGATACTCCAATCCCATAATCATCTTGGTGGGCCTTTTCTGGACTCTATCAAGTATGTCCATATCTCTCTTGAGCTGGGGATCCCAGAACTGGACACACCAGTGCTGAGGTCACATCTAAAGTACGAATCGCCTGAAGTACTTGATCTAAAATTGCTTTATATTTATGCATTCTTTGCTCATTTACATTTCATAATAATCTGTGTTTATGGAAATTGCACAGTTATAGAATTTTGAACTAGACAAATGATTTTCATTTCCATCTCCAATTATTCAGCAACTGTTCTGTATTATTTTTTCTTTTCTAGAACCCTTTTTTTAGTTTGAATTTCATATTGACAACTTGTTAAACTCTTGACTAATGAGAAATTAAATAACAGGATTTGATCCTTTGAGTGAAAAAAGAAAAATCCTTCAAATCTACAAACATAACAATCCACCATTACCTTTTCAAAAGCAGGATATAGGCCACAGATTTTAGTCTTTTTACCTTTATTATAAAGAAATGTTATTCAACTATAAATCCCAAATGCAAAGTGATGAGAACTTTAAAGCTGGTACAGAAGATTCAAAGTTATTCACTCAGTGGTATAAAAAGGAAGTCTGCACTTGCTTCTTGCGGAGTTTTTGAATACAGACTAAAAAGGATTGCGATTGATTTGATTTTATCATACATGTCCGTCCTGAAAAAAAATAAAAGGGTAACTCTAAAAAATTAAAACCAAGTTATGAACAATAAAAAAGCTCTTCAGGTTTTGTGGAGTTTCATCTCTTTAAAATACATCCTTTATAAAGACTATTAAAAAGTCTGTGCCCTAATTTTCCCCTTATCTCTGGAAAAACATGCTGATTGACTCACCTGGAATATGTAACATTTATTATGCACCATATAAAGATTAAAATTACACAATGAACTTCAAAACAGTTTAGAAAGCTCTATTTTTCGCTTTGGCAAATACACCTATAATTAAATCTTGGGGGGTCTAATTTAACCTCTTGTATTAAGAGGCAGATGCATCAGAGAATGTAACACACATCACAACTGGCAAAAGTGTGTATCAAGGATAACAAGATTATTTTAATTGCATTCATAATGAATCCTCATAAATCTCGCAATATAACTACCACAAATACATACCATAATAGAGCAACAATCTGCTTTCATTTGAAAGAAAAACTGCTGTGGTCTGCGCAAAACCAGACTGTATTGTGTATTCATCATTGGTCATTCACAAGATTAACATGGTGTATTTAATACTTTCATTAATTTAAAATCACTCTTTTCAAAATCTTCATATTTCTCTGATTAATAGATAACTATATATTCTTTCACAGAACATGTATTAAAATATACATAGTTTCTTTAATCTTCTCTAGTTTTGGGCCTGAACTTGCTCCCATTGAATTTAATATAATTCATCCAAAGAATTTTTCCTCCCAGTTACCCTAATCATCATTCTCACAACTCCCTGCATTTAGTTCAAATGTCTTCCTGTGACTGACTGCACCATTTGAATTGCAATCTCCATTGAAAATTAGTGCTTGCAAATCAGGCACTTTATTTCTGGT
The DNA here is from genome assembly GCF_034315485.1 of Pezoporus occidentalis. Classification (NCBI taxonomy): domain Eukaryota; kingdom Metazoa; phylum Chordata; class Aves; order Psittaciformes; family Psittacidae; genus Pezoporus; species Pezoporus occidentalis. Next base: position 4,313,616 of record NW_026913964.1, on the reverse strand, counting down.
TTCCTTTTCCTTAATTTTTACAGCCCTGCAAATCTTTCAGGGCTGACCAGATCTCTGCTGTGCAGTAAATGCAAGCCACAAAGCAGTAAGATTTTTTTCTTTTTTCAATTGCCTTCTATAGGCTCTAAGTCAAAAATAGCTCATGAGCCACAGGCTGAAAACTCCTGGTCTAAATTCCTAAAGGAGTGGGAGTCTGAGCCCATTCTCAGATACCAACTTGCCCAGCGGGCAAACATGATCTTACACCTGGATGCAGCCTGAACTTGTTAGAGGGGTGTCATGCACCCAAGTTCTCACTTGCATCAATCCTGTGGATCAAGCAAAGATTCTTGGGCATACCAAAGGCTACTACAGCTCAGTTTATCAGCAGCAACTCAGCTTTTCACGTTAGCCGATACAGGCAACATTACGTATCTTCCTGGCCTCTTGTTCCTCGCACAGGATCAGGTTACATCTCTGTTTGTGCTTGAGCATTCTAGATTTGTTGTGCCGAGTGTTTTAGCAGATTGCAAATTCTGTGTTAAAGGGTTATCCGTAACAATGTCTGTAGTTAAAAGGCTTCCTCCCACAGAATGGTTGTGTTACACACTTCCTCACATGTATTCCAGACTTTTTTCTTTCAAAGGATTATCTTTTATTAACCTCATTGTTTTGTATTTTGATATTTCTAAATCCTTCAAATCTGATGAAAGAATCAATTGCAGCCATTACTTTAAAAGAGTAATTCATTATTATAGTAAGAAATAGAAAAGACAGTTGGGAATATTCTCTGTGTACTGCTATTACAGCATAACTCTTCTTTACCTTGTTTCTTTTTCAGATAGACAGACATATAGACAAGCTCTTAGATAATGTTAAAATAAACTGCATACAGCCTCATCATCATGGGAATTAGAGAAACATTGTCACGCAATCAATCATCTCACTTTCTATTTTCAAATTACTGAATCTTTGAGTAATTTACACTCTCCAACTTCTTAATATAGATAACTCTTTTTAAATAAGTACCACTAATCTCCACATTTTCGTTGAAGCTTTAATTAGAACCTTATTAATTTGAAGTATTGCTTTTAACACTTAAAAATCCCTTTCTTTGCATACATTTAACGTTTCTGATACTACACATGTATATTTACTTCTGTGCATAAGTATTTATAAAATAAGACCTCAAAAGTACAGATTATTCCAAATTTAACAAGACAAATAAGCTTGGGAATACCAACAGTTCAGTTTCAGTGATGGAAAGACCCTGTTCTGGTGTCTGGAGGTCTTTATTTCTAATTATCCTTTTTACTGTTAAAAGCATTGTGAACGAGGAAATTAAGCATTAAATTATTTTCTGGTGTTTTTTAAATAATTTGTCTAGAAAAATGTAAGAGTGCAGGCACAGATGCTGCTGTGGTTTGGAGAACTGCAAGATAAAGGTATTTTAGTTGCTTCTTCCCACCCTTTGCCACCATATGACAACGGCATAAAATTTACTATTAGTGGGAGAAATAGGAAATCTCTGGCCTCCACATATATTAGGTTCTCTCAGTGTGGCACATACAGCCTACCCAAACACATCACATCTATAGCCAACCTGACACTGATGATGCACAAGAATTAGATTGGTAGTCCAGTCACAGACTGGACAGGACAACAGTACCACATTAATTTCCTCCAGCTTCTCTCTTCAACATGTTTTCATAGGGTTACACAGGCATAACTTCCAAAAAGAATTTGAAAAAGTAATTAAAACTTCAGAACTTAACCTATCTTTGGCTTTTCTGCTGAGGCCACTAAGTACTATGGCCACTAAAGGGTGTTTTACTATTGAAGACAGAGACCAGGGGTAAGATGTGAAGAATCCCTTGTCTTCATTCCTAACTGAAGTGGAATGAATCTCTTTTTTTGCTGCACACATCCAGGTGTTAATACTGACTGACACAAATTGGACCTAATGGACTATCCTCAGATGACTTCGTGATACGCATCCAGGATGAGGTCTAGGGTTTTTTGCAGCTGGAGCTCCTGGAGAGATCCATCTCCCACAGTCTGCTCACATGCTGTGAGCATGACATAACTTTGAAACTATAAATACTTCCTCCTAGATTGACCATTTGACCAGATATTTTTCACCAACAGAAGCCTAAATACCTTCTAGTGTTCTCATGTCACCTATCGGCAGCTGATTAAACAATTAAATACCAATAAGGATGCTTTTCACTGTCAAATTCTGTTGTTGAGTTCTGCAGCACTGGCAACACCACTTAACAGCGGCAGATGTCTCTTCTGGAATTTGCTCTCATGTGTTCTTTGCCAGATCCCAGCTTTATTGACCTTCAGAAGGCAACATAAATCAGCACATATTGTTTTGTTTTCATTTGCAGCTATTTGGGAGGTTTTGTATTTCATCCCAAAGCATCTGCTGCAGAGCTCAGTGATGTGTATTGATGTTACCACTGTATTATTTTTAACCTATTTTAGAGTTTTGCAGCAGCAGCTGTCAAAGTAGTATCTGGTATAAAAGTAATGAAACAAATAACACATTTATAAGACATCCTTTGAATGTGACACAGTATAACAGGTTCTTATATGTGCTCTGTGTAAAACTATTTCTTGACAAAATAGCAAAGATGTAGGTGTCGGACCACAGTACAGTATCTAGCAGCCAACCTCTAAAGTTACAATTGCAATTTTTTTCTGCTAGAAGGCATGAACAAACACCTTCCAAAGCCTCCCTCTGTCCCCAGAACTCACAGAAATGATGGTTAGCAGCCTTGCAACTACACATGCATAAGAAAAATTTTTGTGTATGACTATGGTGTTTGCCAGCAGTCTATCATCAGCTCTTCCTCCTGCACTAGTGTATATTTGTGTAAATCCTTCCCAGAGCTGGATTAATTTACTAACGGAAAATCTTTTGAATTAAACTAGTTTGGGGCATAGAAGAACAGAGACTTTTGTTACAAAGCAGAGGTACTCATTTGGTAAAATTAAGATCTTGCTTCTTACTCTTTTGGGCTTCCCTGGAGAGAGACAAAGAATATATAAATTGTCTCACTGCTGGTCTCAGAAATTTAATAACCTGGCCTTATTGATGAGACTGCTCTGCAGCATTAAACAGACAAGAGCTGTTGATATAAAAAATAAAATAGAATGGCAAAACCACAGAAATGAACCATTAGAAATTGAATCCCTTCTAATCCAAGAACCATTGCTGTGGGCAGTAACAAGCTGCATTTTCTAGCATGTCTCAGTGATCTTGATGTAAACACACGAGAGAGTTGTTAACGTATCAGTTTAAATTCCATTTCAAAATAGAGTTTGAGGTCTCGCATGACAGCCTTGTATATCCTAATTGGAAAAAAAAAAAATGAAAATACTGCACTCCCTTGTAATTTGAGACAAGCGTCCACTGTAGTAAAGACAAGATGGTTGGACTTTTCAAGCAAAAAGTGCAGTGCTCTCTTACAACAGAACAGGCATTTCCAACATGAGTGAACTTATCTTAAAGGCACCCTTGTATTTTTGTTTTATTTGGCCCTCATGGTGACCAGCCCTGATCCACATTTCAGGAAATGTCATCTGGTCATTTATCACACAAGAAGGGGAATGCTGAATCACTCAACCTTGCAACACTGCAACACTGAGAAGCACAATGGCAGACTATGCTTTGTTCTTAATGCAGAATTCAGACTGAAGAGATTCGGACTTTCAACAAAACCTGGCCACAAAGCTCAAAACACTCTTATTTCATGTTGTTGCAAGATTGCACTGAACTGTACACACAAAACTGTGTGGTGCTTTGCTTGAGACTATGCCTGGCAACACATAATATTATTTCAGGTCTCTGTTTTCGCACTTGAAGGTCAGGTAAGGAAATAGCCTTTAAGGGAAAAACTTGTGTAAGGGTCATCATTAACTAGATATGAAAATACTATTTTCTACGTCAGCATTAGTAAGCTGTAGCATGAAGTGAATACAGTTTGCAGGTTCTGAAACACAGAGCACGCTCATTTCCTCTGCCAGGGTACAGATTTTTTTAGATAAAGTCTTTATGAGGGTCTCAGAAAATGCTCATCCCTGTTACACAACCCATAAAAACAGAAGACAACATCAGCCTGTCGTGGTTTAAACCCAGTCAGGTAACTCATTCACTCACTTCCCCCGCCCCCCCACCTTCTTTCCCTCTCCCTACTCCCAGAGGGATGGAGAGGAGAATCAAAAAGAATGCAACTCCCACAGGTTGAGATAAGAACAGTTTAGTAACTAAGGTATAACACAAATCACTACTGCTACCACCAGTAATAACAATGATAAAGGAAATAACAAGGGAAGAGAATACAACACTTCACCACCTGCTGACTGATAACTCGCCCCCCCCAGGCCCAACCAAGCTCTGACCGATACCTCCTCCAACCCTGCAGTCCCCCAGCCCTTCCGGCTAACTCCCAGTTACATCCTGGGCATGACGTGCTGTGGAATGGAATACCTCTTTGGTCAGTTTGGGTCAGGTGTCCTGTCTCTGCTTCCTCCTGGCTTCCCCTCCTCCCTTGCAGAGCATGAGGCTCACAAAGTCCTTGCCCAAACCAAAACACCCTTGTTATCAGCTCTGCTCCTGAGCTGAAAGTCAAAACACTGCACTGCACCAGCTACCAAGAAGGAGAAAAATGACTGCTACTGCTGAACCCAGGACATTATCCACCCCTTATTCCATACCATTCACGTCATGCTTAGATCCCACATTTTCAATATACCATCACTCTTATCTTAGTGCATGGACCAGCCCCTATAAAGCTGCTAAATCCATCTGGTCCATGATGTCAGGCTCCATCTCTTGTAACAGTCAGAGCAGGAGAGACTGTGTGCAGTGTTCACACTCGGGAATAACCCAGGCAATAGTGTCTATTGCTAAGTCCACCCCTCGATCATGAATCCATCTCTATGTTGCGGCTCCCGGGGCCTCTCCCCCCAGCTCCCCACGGCCTCACCAAGATGGAGGCAAGGACGAGGGCCAGGCCGGTGAAGAGCAGCCGGACGGCCAGGTACAAGTCCACGGCCACGTCCATCCCGCCCTGCTGCTGGAGCCCGCCCGTATTACAAGCCATTGCCATAAAGCACAGTGAGACAAGAACCTTAGCCCAAGCCCCACACTTGATAAACACTAACACAGCAAATACCGGCTCTGAGTAAGTTACAACACTCTGAAACTGTGAGATCAACAAGAACAACTCTGAGAGCCAATAAATCAGCATTGTGCCAAGTGAACATTAATCTGGTCAGATCTGTCATCTCAATCCCTTGAGCCCCATATTGGGCACAAAAAAGAACTGTCATGGTTTAAACCCAGTCAGGTAACTCGTTCACTCACTCCCCCCCTTCTTTCCCTCCCTCTACTCCCAGAGGGATGGAGAGGAGAATCGAAAAGAATGCAACTCCCACAGGTTGAGATAAGAACAGTTTAGTAACTAAGGTATAACACAAATCACTACTGCTACCACCAATAATAACAATGATAAAGGAAATAACAAGGGAAGAGAATACAACACCTCACCACCAGCCGACCGATAACTCGCCCCCCCAGCCTGACCAAGCTCTGACCGATACCTCCTCCAACCCTGCAGACTCCCAGCCCTTCCAGCTAACTCCCAGTTACCTCCTGGGCATGACGTGCTGTGCTATGGAATCCCTCTTTGGAAAGCTTGGGTCAGGTGTCCTGTCTCTGCTTCCTCCTGGCTTCCCCTCCTCCCTTGCAGAGCATGAGGCTCACAAAGTCCTTGCCCAAACCAAAACATCCTTGTTATCAGCTCTGTTCCCGAGCTGAAAGTCAAAACACTGCACTGCACCAGCTGCCAAGAAGGAGAAAAATGCCTGCTACTGCTGAGCCCAGAACACAGCCATAGGGAGCTATGGTATGTTCTGCACTGCAGAGCTGATCTCTAGAAAGCAGAAAGCATGAGTTGTGAGGTGAGTTGCCTGTGAGCTTAGGATCAGGGCTGAATAAGTTTCAGGAAAGAACTGGAGGTGAAAATTTCTCACAATTTCAAACCATTTTAGTTGAGATTTTATCTGATCTGAATGTGGAAAATACTAGCCAGCATGGCTTCACTAAGGGGAAATCCTGCCTGACCAATTTGGTGACCTTCTATGATGGGGCTACGGAACTGATGGACAGGGGTAGAGCAGCTGATGTCATCTGATGTCATCTATCTCTGGACTTGTGCAAAGCATTCAACACTGTCCCACATGACATCCGTGTCTCTAAATTGGAGAGACATCAATTTGATGGATGGACCACTCAGTGGATAAAGAACTGGCTGGATGGCCGCACACAAAGAGTTGTGGTCAATGGCTCAGTGTCCAGCTGGAGACCAGTAATGAGTGGTGTCCCTCAGGGATCGGTGTTGGGATCGGTCTTGTTCAACATCTTTGTTGGCGACATGGACAGTGGGATTGAGTGCGCTCTCAGCAAGTTTGCCGATGACACCAAGCTGTGTGGTTCGGTTGATACCCTGGAGGGAAGGAATGCCATCCAGAGGGACCTTGACATGCTTGTGAGGTGGGCTGAAGCCAGCCTCATGAAGTTTAACCATGCCAAGTGCAAGGTCCTACACCTGGGTCAGAGCAATCCCAGACACAGCTACAGGTTGGGCAGAGAAGAGATTCAGAGCAGCACTGCAAAGAAGGACTTGGGGGTGCTGGTCGATGAGAAAATGAACATGAGCCAGCTTCAGTGTGTGCTTGCAGCCCAGAAAGCCAACCGTATCCTGGGCTGCATCAAAAGGAGTGTGATCAGCAGGTCGAAGGAGGTGATCCTGCCCCTCTACTCTGCTCTCATGAGACCGCACTTGGTGTACTGTGTACAGTTCTGGTGTCCTCAACATAAAAAGGACATGGAACTGTTGGAACAAGTCCAGAGGAGGGACATGAGGATGATCAGGGGCCTGGAGCACCTCCTGTATGAAGACAGGCTGAGAAAGTTGGGGCTGTTCAGCCTGGAGAAGAGAAGGCTGCGTGGAGACCTCATAGCAGCCTTCCAGTATCTGAAGGAGGCCTACAATGACTGCAGAGAGGGACTCTTCATGAGGGACTGTAGTGACAGGACAAGGGGTAATGGGTTAAAACTTAAACAGGGTAAGTTTAGACTGGATATAAGGAAGAAGTTCTTTACTGTGGGATTGGTGAGACACTGGAATGGGTTGCCCAGGGAAGTTGTGAATGCTCCATCCCTGGCAGTGTTCAAGGCCAGGCTGGACAGAGCCTTGGGTAACATGGTTTAGTGTGATGTGTCCCTGCCCATGGCAGGGGGGTTGGAACTAGATGATCTTAAGGTCCTTTCCAACCCTAACTATTCTATGATTCTATGACTGTACCACTAATTTTCATTCCTCCAAAGTTTTTCCATCATTAATTTTAGAAAATAAAATTATTACATTTATTTCATCTGCTCCCTCTGTGTAATACTATAATATTATAATATTTATAATAATATTTAGGTACTTATAATTCATAAAAATGAAAAGAAAAACCCAAACAGCACCCCTCAAAAAGAAAAAGAAAAAAACCCCACCACACACACACACAAAAACAACAACAAAACACAACCCAATCCACACAAATAATTCAATAAAGGGATGTTTTTCCCACACAGAATTTGTAAAAAAATAGGTGTAAGACCATGAAACATGGATTGCCTTAGAGGTCAACATGCATCTGTTGGCTACATTTAGTGAATGGCTACTAAAGGCTTATATACCACACAGCTGTGAATGAAAGCTTAGTAGAGGACTTCTAACTTTTCCTGCCCTTGGTCAAGAATTGTTCAGCCCTATGGATAATTGGACTAAAAACATTCAGCAATAAGCAAAGCACTCCTTACTGTTAAATCAATCTCCACTCAAGATCAAAGATGGAGGCACAAAATGGTACAGTGTAAATTGCTCTGGTATCAGGCACTAAGTAGGGAAGTATGAAAGTTCTTGGTTGTGATTTTGTGGTCCCACACAGATACCATTCTATTAAATAGACCAGTTTCTCAACTTATGGTTATTGTTCTGAGATAATACGATGTGACAAGTCCGGATGTTTGAAACTGTTGCAGCAACTCACAGATTGGGAGCAAGAAATCACAATAAAGGACAAATTTAATTCAATTTATAGTGGATTTGGCACTGTCATAGGTATGGAATTTCTAGCTGGGTATAATACAGAAACCATTACATGCTCTAGCGAACTTTGGAATTGAACTAATTCAAGGCAGAGGACACTCTTGTAAAGCTGGAATTCTTTCTATCTGTTAATCAACAATCTCTGTATTGCATTGCTATTGCATGTTGTATTACTTTAGATTTCTCTAGTCTTGAAATAATTAGCAGAAAAATTCTTTATGGAAAACTCACCAGTGTTATGTAGACTCAAGCATTTTTGTCCCATTCTGAATTTCAGAAATCCATGTAGCATGTACCATTAAGAGCATGATGTGGACAGAAGATAAAAAACATTTTATGTGAATTTCATATGCATATGAAATTTGAATTCATTGTGCATGTATTTCATATTCAGCTACCTTTCATGTCAAGATAATTCATGCAGATAATCCATCCATGTAACCACTGATCTAAGTGTATTTTATAGACCTGTTTCTTTGTTGTTAATGCTGTAAAGCCATAAAAGTGAGCTGCTTGTGTTTTCTCCTGATTAAGGGGAATTTTCAGTGCCACTGCTAAGACATGGAACTATTCCTATATATACACCTGTATACATGTATACACATTCCTTTCCCAAGGTCTGCAGGAAATAAAGGTTTATTGAAATGCCTTGAGCCACATGCATGACAGGAGACATGAGAAAGAAGTTATACATTTATGGTGATGATCCTGCTAACAATCATATTCAGGATCAGCACTATTTTAGCTTCTTCATTCCCAACAGATGAAAGGCTCAGTTCTTTCATACAGCTGGGATGATTAGCAGCACTATTTTACAGACTTGTTTATATGATTCTTCCATCTGGAGGGATGGGTATTAATATCGAGTGGGACAAGACCTTTTCCATTACCTTTAAAACTGAAAAAAAAAAAACAACAAACATCTCATTGGACCACATCTCCCTGTCCTAGTCTCCTTCTTCTGTGTATGAAATGGTGTTTCCTCCTATAATTTACTCTTCTCATTTACTACTTATGAAATACAAGAAAGTCAGTGAATTGCAGAACAGTGAATCCAGTTTACTATTCTGCACAGCTTCTTAGCTGCAAACAGGTCTGATATTTTTAAAGCACTGGTGCATAAGGCCTTATTGCAGATCATTCAGTGGAGAGCTGATATTTACCTGGCTCAGAATCAAACTGTTCTGTTTTCTTCAGGGATGAGCAAGTCAGCCACCATCACAGGCCTCTGCTTTACCTCAGTTACTTCAGTACATCATAAAAGGCTTGACATCAAGGACTGTTTCAGCAGTAGAGAAAGTACTCTTTGGTACTTGGATTTATCCCAGAGGATATAAACATTTTCTTTATAAACTGGCACAAATACTCAAATATTCAGTGGCATTCATTCCCTAGCCCCTATTGAAAGACCCCAGCTTGAATTTAGTTTCTATTCCAAAATTTGAATTGTTACATTAAAATATTGCTTAAAATTGAAGACTGCCTCCCTGAAATACTCTCCCACTTAGATAGTGAATTCTGGCAGTTGTGCAATAATCTGAGGCAGTTGTGTAATAAAACTGGTGGGGAAAACATTATACAGACCTGACGTCTCTAGCTTAATTCCAAGAACTGAAGTGACAATACAGAAGTTTTTCTGCTCTCAAGAAACATCATTCTGCAGCTCCATTAGGCAATTTCCCTTAAAAACAAAAAACAAAACAAAAAAAAATCAGAAAATAGTTACATTTACTATAATGTATTTTTGACAAATTCATTATGGTTTTCAATTTATTATTCTCCCTGTTGTTACTAAGCAATATTTTTTTTCAGTATCTCTCTTGGAATCCATGCTTACAAATGCCTGGCATTTCCTTTTTTAAATAATCCAGATTTTCAAAGATAATGTTTTATGCTTATTATTAAGTATGCCGAGCTAATTTTCATTAAGTCCATGCAATGTGACTACAATTATTTTATCTAGGCATCCTTCAATCTGTTAATTCCGTGGTCAAGATTATTGTTCTGCCTCCTTTTAAAAATACCTGCATTATAAACTTTTAAACTACACACAATGCCTGAAAATGGAAACAGAAAAATCATTCACTACTTTTTCCGTACAAACTCCAGTGCGTGCTCCTGCCCTTGTGAATGAGCATTCATTTTTCTTCCTCTTACAATGGCGTAGGAATCCAGCACATTTTATATTCGGTGAAAAACGGATATATAGCCCCTACCATGGGAGAGACTCTTAAGGCTACACAGCAGGTGAAAACTGGCAAGGCAGCTGGGGTTGATGGAATCCCACCCGAAATCTGGAAGCATGGAGGCCAAGCACTTCATGCTAAATTTCACGAGCTAGTTTTGCACTGGTGGGAGCAAGGCAAATTACCATCAGATTTTTGTGATACAATCATCATCACTCTGTATAAGAAAAAAGGTGTAAAGTCAGACTGCTCAAGCTACTGAGGTATAACTCTGCTCTCCATTGCTGGAAAAATCCTTGCAAGAATACTATAGACCAGATTAGTAACCACTATCGCAGAACTTCTACTGGAAAGTCAGTGTGGTTTCAGAGCTAATAGAAGTACCACAGACATAGTATTTGTTGTCAGACAACTGCAAGATAAGTGTAGAGAACAGAGTAAGGGGCTCTATGTAATTTTGGTTGACCTCACCAAAGTTTTTGACACTGTGAGCAGAAAAGGCCCGTGGCTGATCTTGGAAAGATTAGGTTGTCCCCCCAAGGTCCTCAAAATGATTATTCTGTTACATGAGGATCAGCACGGCCAAGGCAGATATGGCGATGCACTCTCTGAGCCCTTCCCAATAACCAAGGGTGTGAAACAAGGTTGCGTTCTCGCACCAATTTTATTCACAATCTTCTTCCACATGATGCTCCAAAGGGCTACGGTAGACCTTGATGAAGAAAACAGCATTTAGATTTGATATCATACCGATGGTAGCCTATTCAATCTAAGGTAACTGAAGGCCCACACTAAGACCCTAAATCATCTTGTCCATGAACCGCTTTTTGCTGATGGTGCAGCCCTTGTTGCCAACACAGAAGCAGCTCTGCAGCGCTTAACATCTTGCTTTGCGGAGGCAGCTGAGCTTTTATGGGATGGAAGTCAGCTTGAAGAAGACAGTAGTTCTCTACCAACCTGCACCACAAGAAAATTATCATCATCCCAACATTACCATGGTGAGGCAGAGCTTAAGTCATTTCAGCAGTTCAGCTATCTGGGAAGTATTATTTCCTCAGACGCCACGATAGACAAAGAGATAGACAACAGAATAGCAAAGGCATATAGAGCCTTCAGAAAACTCCATAAAAGAGTCTGATGCAATAAACACCTGAAGAAAAGTACAAAGATCAGTGTCTATAGAGCCATTGTACTATCTACTCTCTTTTATATGGGTCTGAATCATGGGTTATCTACCGCCATCACCTGCGACTCCTCAAACGCTTCCATCAGCGCTGCCTCTGTACAATTCTAAACATCCATTGGACTGACTATGTGTCAAATGTTACTGTCCTTGAACAGGCAGAGGTCACCAGTATTGAGGCTATATTGCTGAAATTGCAGCTGTGCCGGGCAGGGCACGTCTCTAGAATGAGGGATCACTGACTCCCTAGGATTGTGTTTTATGGTGAACTGGCCACCAGCTGCCACAAGAGAAGTGCCCCAAAGAAGAGATATAAGGACTCCCTGAAACAATACCTCAGCCTTGGCCATATTGACTACCCTCAGTGGTCCACCTTGGCCTCCAATTAGGAGACTTGGAGACACACCATATATAACAACATTGTCTCCTTTGAGAACACACGCAGAACTAGTCTTGAGGTGAAAAGAGAACGTAGAAAGAATTACGCCCAGCCTGTACCACCCAAGGAGACCTTTTGCTGTGCTTTTTGCAACCGGATTTGCCTATCCCACATTGGCCTTTTTAGTCATCAGCGTGCTTGTACTAAGCACGGGTAAAGCCCTTCCCAAATCTTCATTCGCTAAGTCAAGCCATGATAATGAATTTCTAGAACTTTGTTTCATTGTTCGCTGCTCCTTATGTTTACATTCTGTGGAAATAATTTACTATTATGTTGTTATGACAGCTGCTTTCATTAGAGGACAGTCCTTTACTCCTTTCTTTGTCAGTTTAGCTTTCCAAAGACCTTTATGTGTCAGCTTCTCATGCTTTCTGAAAAGTGATTTCTTAAGTAGTTTTTTCAGAGATAATTTTTCTTAGAACTTCTTCACTTTGAAATAATAAACTGCGTCACTTTATAATCACTTCCCCTCAGATTATCATCTGCCATTCCTAAAGGAGGGATCCCCCTGTTGGCACTGGCATCATCTGCAGTACTATGGAGCTCATGAGGTGCATCATTACACTCTATGAGATTATCCAGTAGGGAAGAATAAAGTGCCTTGTATCATCTTGAAGTTGCAGAAGTAGTATTAACCTAAAGCACAATATATTTCTATGAGCAGTTCATATATCACATTCTCCTTTCCAAACTGTGAAACTTGGTATTCCTCAGGAGTTCACTCTGTTAAACATAATGGACAAGATGAAGCTCAATCTCCCCTCACCTGACTTGTATATTATATATATACCCTGACTTATACCTCAATACAACTTCATGAGTTTTCCTTTTCATCCTTCCCAGAGTTAATGACCAGCATGGATGAAAAAGAAATTTGAAAAATAAAAAGACTTTACAGCCACCGAATCACTAATTTTTACAGAAAGGTATGACTAGGAGCTCAGCCTCTTCTTGAGTTCCACAGAAAGGCTCACTAGTTTATCTGTAGGCAATCTGTAGGGAATGGCATACACTAGACATCAGAGAAAATCAGAAGTCATACCCAATGGCCATATTTCCACACCTGTGGTTTACTAGTTCTGTCATATCAAGAGCTACAATTTCCTCTTTTAGCAGGGAAGAGCCACCTTCTGAATGACAATTCTATGATCATAACTTCCCCAGCAGAAGATTTTCTTACTCCTTCCTCTACTCCCAGACACTCTTCCCCTGCATACCTCTCATTGCCTGTAGCAGCACTTCTGAGACACAGGCTGAGCAAAGCTGTGAAAATAACACATCCCACTCACTGCCCGCATTTTGCCCTAGGCCACAAGTTTCTTCATATCTCTTTTCTGCTTGTCAAGCTAATTCCAACTGGAGAGGTAACTATGCCCTTGATTAACCCTTCTTTAGGATAATTAGATGAAGCATGTGCATTGATGTGGGCACACAAATACCAAACAACAGTCTTTTTAAACATTGCTATATTGATGTTATTTGTTAGGGACAGAACTGTTGCTGACAGGCTACTGTCAAATCAGTTTCTCTGTACCTCGCTAAAAATCACAGTCTCTGTGACTGTAGATGTGCTTCCCTGGGGTGTAGACATGTTTCCCAACTTCTTTGCTTGCAAATGTGTATTCAATATTCATAACTCTAATGATTTTTGTCTTGCAGCTAAGTAATGTAAGGCAAAGTCATCTGCATTTGCAACTGTCTTCCTTTGGGTTGCAAAATGGATAGAATTCACCCTGTTCACAATGTACTTTCTTCTAGATGTGTATGCATGAGTTTCACTAAAACTATTAGACTTGAATAGGCTTCTAGTTTCAAACCTTCTGATTAATATCAGGTTAAAGATGGTTATTTGGCTTTGGAGACAAAGCTGAGGTGGACAACGGCTCACGTTGTGTTATCTTTAATCTTTCTTGTCAAGGGTAAGAGCCTGGGAAAAAGCAGATGCATTCAGCTGCCAATGAATGAAGAGCTACACAGTTCATGTCACCAGCAAAGGTACATCTTTGATCACAGTGCTATGTTTGAGGAAAGAAGAGGCTTTCCAACGGTGTTTGTACACTAACACACAGAGCCTGGGCAACAAAGAACTGCAAGTCCAGGCCAGTTGTGCAGCTACCACATGAGCAGAATCTGGTAGCCCTGATGTGACAGTACACAAACTGGGAAAGGTCATGGACAGGCGAAGAAAGAGAGGGACAAGCAGCAAACAAAAGGAGGAGGAGTCACATTCCTGTATCAAGGAGCTCCAGTAAGAAAGTAAGATGTTTCTGTTGTGAGCCTTCAAGACGAAGAAGGAACACAGGATCCCATGCTCCATTATAAGGAGGAGACCATGAAGCTTTCCACAAATAACTAGCAGAAGTCTCCTAATCACAGGCTCTCATCTTCATACACGATTCCATCAATACAACCATCTACTAAGAAAGCAACAGCATTTTAATGATGACATTCATGGCAATTTCACAACATAAATGCTAGAGGGACAAGCTGGGCAATACTCCAGATGTCCTGTTGCTCGAAACAGCAAAGAACTGGTGACAAACGCAGTGACAAGTGCAAAAAAGAGGATGAGAGGAATTTAAATGAAACTTGTGGCTACTTGGAGGGAATTACAAAGTTGATGGAGATGAACTTTTGCTAGTTGCAGCTGGTAAATCTCAGGAAAATAGGTAAAAACTATGATATAGGTGATTCAGACTGGATAGTAGAAACAATGTTTTCACCAGGAAGGTAGTGCATCACCAGAGAGATAATTAAATCCTCTGTCTTAGACATTGTCAAGACTTGAGTAGATAGAGCCATGGCTGATCTGATTGCTTTGGCAATAGTCCTGCTCCAGTTGTATGCTGGAGTAGAGACATCCACTGGTCCTTACTAACCAACATTTCTCTGATTCTATAATTTCACCTTGCAAAACTTCACAGATTTCTTCTGGAATTGTTATTTTAAAGTTTTTTTCCTTTGTCCTTCAGCACATTCTATTCAAAACAGGTCATTAAGCATACCTGATCATTCAATTTCTCAGTCAAAGGAATAAGAATTGGTTAATTAATTTCTGCTAAATTAATAACCTCATCATTGTTCGCTCAGTAAGAATACAAATTTTTTACCCTATTATTTTTTCTAGCTTTTTAAGATGATAGTATGTCCATCTTGACAAAGTGAATTACTAAGACATTTTCCATTGACCAAATCCAAACATTTTGCTACTGGGCTAAACCAAGTCTAGTTACGTTAATGATTATTGTGAAGAGTGTATTTCTTTTTGCTCTTCCATTATAGTAGACACTGTTTCTGCACAGCCATGAACAGTGCTTTTCCCCAGGAAACCCAGGGTATTTTTTATACTAGACAAAATCAGAAATGTATTTAGAGGATAAGACAGGATAAATATATGTGGATTATTATATTGTGCACTGTCTGGAGCCTTCTTCCTAGCTTTACTTTACATCAGGGACATAATGCTACAGAATAATCCTCATTAGTAATGTAAGCAAGTAGAAGAGATGCCTTATTTACAGTGAGCCAGCAGTACTGGCCTGAAAAGAATGTCATCTCATGGACACATTTTTTAAATATAATTATGTGTGTATGTAACCTCATGCTACTGCTGGAGGCCATGCACCTATCTTCTGAAGCAGAGACATTCATGAGGTTGAAGTGACAGCCCTTCAGGAAATTTGTCTCATGCTTAAGTCTGCCTAGGACGGACCATATAGAGGAAGTGTAAGTGCTGTATATTCTGCAATGGAAGTAGCAATTTGAGAAAGTCTCTGGTTTATCTGGTGGCCTAACTAACTGATGCTTCTGGTGCGGTATGCCCACTATGCAGGAAATTCTTATTGCATAAGACGTGTAAAATGAGCAACTGTTTATATGTTCTTTTGCAGAAAAAATAATGGTCTACATGAAATAGCAGCATGAACAAACTGTTAAAAATTAAGGAAACAGAGAAGGGCTAGGTTTTCTTGGAAGACAGGTACTGATTTAGATTCATCACTGAAGTGGGTCTCAAATTTACAAAATTTGTGCAAAAATCAGGAAAAGTGGATAAACCTCACCCTTTACATTACTTTCAGGAGACAAATACAGTCTTATTATAAAAATTCTAAAGTTATAAGTTTTAAAAGTTTCAAATTATAAAGTGCAAACTTCACCTGAAAAATATGAAAATAAAGAAGGGGCGCTGCAATTTGCATAAGTGTGGAAGCAGTTTTCAGTTAAAGTTTGTTGTTCTCCAGCATTACAAATATCTTCTGCATTACAACCTGGGATCAATATCTAGGCAGCAAAATTTTATTAATAACTTTCTTCCTCAATGTCCACTTTACAAGAAAAGGAACAGGACTGGGCGATGTGCAGAGTATCACTATCAAATTGTGAAGCTGCCGAAGTTATTCATATGAACAAGTTTATTACAGCATACTATGATTTTTCTTAAATATACTAATTAGTCTCCACTTTCCTGCCACCAAACATGCAGTTCCTATCGAAACTGATAGCAACCCCAGATGTTCAGGCTCTTTAAAACCCAGGTTGTCTTATCTTAGATATTTCTGTTTATCTCCACTATGGTAAGTAAGGGCTAGATCCTCAAAGATAGTCAGGCACCAACATGAAACTGATGGAACATTAGTGTCTAAATATTTTTGTAGATTTTATTCTAAAGGTAGGCCTGCATGTTTCAAGAATATCTGTGCTTCCAGCAGTTATTTGACTCCCCACTTTCAGCCTACCATCACTAATAGGCTATTCAAACATCCCTGGGAGACGGAAAAAGGACACAAAAAATCAGTCTTTGGAGGCTAGGAAAACCCAATGATTTAATACTAAATTATTAATAAGAGAACAGATTTCAGAATTTGCAAATTCCCTCAGGAAATTCTGGTACATTTATCTTAGCTTTAAGACTGAAATGGGTCTTGTCATTTATTAATGCTTGCTGTCATATTTAATTTGAACACATTTGAAAGAGCTTACCCCACCACCACCACTTACTGGCTTTGAAACAAGCAGATATGAGTATACCCAGTTTATGGTGGTAAATGAATTTCATCTGATTGCTGCTCCTACATAAGGGCCTCTCAGTTAGTGCATACAATGCTGTAGGGGCAGATGTGTCTCACTGTTGCATGAACATGTGCTGCATTGACTCATGTTAATAAGCAGGTAAAAGTTTGCCTCTTCCAACAAGTCTGTATTTCTGCGATAACCCCTCCTCTATCTTCTACTCCCCAGTGGTGCAGAGGAATGGGAGTCGGGGACTATGGTCCATTCATCACAAGTGCCTCTGCTGCTCTTTCCTTGTCAGGGGGAGGGCTGCAGTCTTCCCCTGCTCCAGTGTGGGGTCTCTCCCACAGGAGACAGTCCTCCATGGACTTCTCCCACATGAGCACTTCCACACACTCCAGTTCTTCACAGACTGCTCCAAGGTGGGGTCCCTTCTAACGGGGTACAGTCTGGGCTGTATGTGGAGATCTGCTCCACTGTGGACCTCCATGGCTGCAGGGGGCCAGCCTGCCTCACCATGGTCTACACCACATGCTGCAGGTGAATCTCTGTTCCAGTGCCTGGAGAACCTTCTCCTCTCCACCAACCCTGGCTCTGCAGAGCTGTTTCTCTCACATGTTCTCACTCCTCTCTTCCAGCTACTGCTCTGCAGCAGTTTTTCCCCTTCTTAAATATGTTAACCCAGAGGTACTACCAACATCGCTGATGGACTTGACCTTTGCCAGCATCGGGTCCATCTTGGAGCCAGCTGGCATTGGCTCTATGGGACACAGGGGATCTTCTCACAGAAGCCACCTCTGTAGCCCCCTACTGCCAAAACCTTGCCATGAAAACCCAATACATATACACCCTATGTCAATTGTGTCTGGGCCATATTATGCAAGTTCCTATTTGGGCAGATATTAATGGGAAATTTGCCTTCATGGACTGTGGAATTTTATTCTTTCATTTACAACCAGAAGTATCTGAATTTTTTAAGGTGATGACATTTCAGTTGGTCAGTGGAGGGCATTTCTACAGCCATTAGCCCTATATGTTTGCCAGTCAGATGGCTCAAATGGTCTCTCAGAATTAATTCAGTTTATACTATTTTGAGACACGTAATTTTTGAACAGCCAAGAACACCTAACTGACTACAGCTTTCTTAAAGATCTCGCACATTCCACACACTTTCTAATCTCTTAAACCAGGGTAACAAACACTATAGAGGAAATATTTTGTTAATGCAAAGGTGCAGTAACTTTCCTGTGCCTCCCCTATCGTCCCTTATAGGTGGATCTTTACATCAGGGCTTATACATTAATTTAGTTGGTTTTTAGCTCTGCTAACCTCACCGGCTCGTTTTTAGGGAAAAAATTCAGCAGCTACAGCTGCCACATTTTGGTATGTTTGGGTTTAAACATCCAACTAGACTACTATTTCCTGGAACCTCTCTTAAACGTCAGAACTTCTTAATTACTTGCATAGCAAAAAGTGCAATCACTCATTACTACAAAATGCTTTGTCATCTGCCAAGGAATTCCAAACTTTATGCAAGCTGGTGAAAATTTATGTGAAGACAGGAAATGATTAATAAAATATCACTGGGAATAATTAAAATATATTTCCAATATTCATCAAAAATATGTTTGATCATTCTTATATTTGGCAGGTTTATGAGTCATAACCTTCCCTATCCAGATGATGACCTTTAAGTAGTAATTTTTTCGATTGGTACAATCACAGACAAGAATTTCATATTTATTATACAAAGTTTCCACTGTTTGTACTTCTAAGCCAATGAGATAAATAGGATGACGTAACATAATTTTCCTTAATTGAGCAACCACTTAGCTGTGCATTACTTTTACAATATGAAAGTATTCAGTCGACAGTTAGGTCCTATTAGATACAACTGTTGTCACAAGAAACCTTATCTCAGTACTTGGTGTCATCACGTGCAATGTCAGAAAGTATCAGCCACAGGAAATACAGAAGCAGTATATATTATTGCTAACTCCAGTTGCATGACCCTGGGATTAAATGGTAACTTGTTATATTTTGTTCACCCTTAAGTATTTTTGCCCTCTCCTAAGACCACCAGGACTAGGTTATTACTGAGTGAAAGTTGAGATTCTCCCATATGCAGCACATTTTGATACGGCACTGCATGTAATAGCCTTAAAAAGGATCAGAAATGAGGCTAAGTACATTCTAGGACAAAATATTGAACTTAAATTGAAAGAAAATCCCCATACCAAAACCACATTCCTAGTTCCTAGGTCGTATCCTTATCAAGACAAAAGCATCAGTTTTCAGCTGACAATTTCTTGTGAAAACCAGAACCTGCTCAAAGCCC
Organism: Pezoporus occidentalis; assembly: GCF_034315485.1. Taxonomy (NCBI): domain Eukaryota; kingdom Metazoa; phylum Chordata; class Aves; order Psittaciformes; family Psittacidae; genus Pezoporus; species Pezoporus occidentalis. The sequence goes on along the minus strand of NW_026913964.1, from coordinate 4,294,307 downwards.
AGGATTTACTGAATAAAACCAATGATGGCAACGAAGAGAATTAAACTTTAGTCCAGTTTCTTTCATAACTACCAGTAGCACAAAAAAAATCCCCAAACCCTGATGCAAGCCTTCGAAGTCACTGCTTTGAGCTTAGCAGAGAGAGACAAGGCCCTATACTTTGGGAAGAAGCCTCCAGACCTCCCTTCCACAGGAGAAATACCAGGAAATGCAGATATCTTCAGGTCTGCTGGTGTTATCAGACTACTCAAGGACGCACATTCTGTCACTTTTGTCACGAAGTCCACATCTCCTCAATTCACTATGACACTCCCACTGCCCAGCATGCTCACCTTTCCTTCTTTCCTACAGAATTCCATCTGCCCTTTCCCCCGCTGCTTCTACTTTACTCCTATTCACTTTTCACCTTAAAGCACTCTGTTCCCAAGTTTGCTTTTGCTTACAGAAGATTTTAGAAAAATCCACATCAAGACTTGAGACACAGTTCCTTCCAGATCCATGGAATACCATTCCCCCATTAAGCAGACCAGGGATCTGCTGAAATACGGTCCCAATTCCCTCCCCACCAATGCACAGGATTTCATTTCCAAAGGAATCTCATGGAAGTACAGAGGGAAGAACCGGTGGACAAATGGAGCTGGCCTTGACATAAGGCTGGAAAATGAGATAGGTCTGCACTTGTCTGTCCAAGAACTAAAAAAGTATTTTCATAACTATACATTTAGACATTATTTAAAGAAACATTATGAGGGTGAACATCCGCAAGACAAACTCAATCTCCATACTGCCCTTAAAGCCCTACATGCTACATTCTACATACTTCTGCCTGGAGAAGGGAAAATAAGATTGTGATGCCTGCTCAGTTCTGTCTTCAACTGAGAACATTTTTCAGTTTTGAGGTTTCCAAAACTGTCCAAGTAAGTAAAAGTAAGACTGAAATCAAAGTGATCCACAGTGTTCAACAGCCAGTCCTCATCCTGCCTCCCAGCTTGCATTTGAAAGTCAAGAGTAGAAAAGACTCCATCTTGTCACATTTTTTAAGGTATTTTATATGCACCTAGAAATGGGAAGAAAAACAACATAAACAGGAAAAGTCCATGCTAAAAGAAAAGTTTACCATTTGAGATGCTAGCTAAGTTCTGCTGTGTTCTTAATTTTTCTTTTGGTTTGTCAACAAACGAAAATGAGCAAAGATGAATTATAAGTTTCTGGAAAGTATAAAAAATAGCAATTTTTACTATTTTCTAGTGATGCACACTTTGCAAATAATCTTGCTTTGCTTCAATTGCCACATTACTTACAGAATTTATGATAGAAAAGAGTACAAAACAACACATCACACATTATGTGATGCTTATTTCCAGTTACACTAAGAGATAATCACAACATTACCATGCGTGTCTCAGCATAATGAACTTTGGCTTGGACGAGAACACAATTTCAGTTAGACAAGGATGCACAAAATGATGAAAATAAATCATGTGAGCAGCTGACAGAAACTGCTGCCAACCTACCTCACATGTACATTGAAACAGATCTGTGATAAACTAACAGATACTAGAGTAAACAAAAGGAGATATATCTACTACCCACTATAAAAAGAGGCATTCAAGCCTAAAAGTGTAAAGCAAGTATGTACTTCTTAGAACCTCCCTCCCAAGAAAAATTTGGCATTAGGAATAAAATGGCATTCCTATATAGGGCTGGGTTTTAACAAGAGACCTTGAAACACATATGACAACCATTTACACAAATTTCATCTTATCACACCAGTAAAACCCAGGCTCAAAGGATGACATACACATATCAGGAAAACATTCATAACCTAGGAAGATAGATAGTTATATACTGACTTCTCACGCCAAGCAGAAGCACTTAAAAAGTTGCTTATTTTTTTACTTTCTGTCTTTTATGGCAAACTCTGATTTACATTGGCCTTCTGGAAACAAGTGCAGGGAATAAACTCTGGAGGAAACACCAAAACTTCTTTGCACCTAGATGTCCTGAAAAGTGGTCTAAGAACCTATGCTAAAACTCTTGATTGAAATGAAACGTTTTATGTTAATTCTGTTTTGTAGCTAAGTAAAAATACTGACAACTGAAGACAAGCACGAACAGTCTCCAGCAGAGACGCTACTGACTTCTCACTGTGAAAAATCTAAACTCTGCAGTTTTGTTAATTCTCACAGGCATATGAACGTGGAAACACACACAGACAGAGCTCTGTGAAAAAGCTGGAAGACAACAACAAAATTAAATCTGTCATCACAAACCATGCTAGTTCATTCCTAACCCATTCATGAGTAACAGAAGAAAAACAAACAAAACAAACCCTAGTTTGATTACACAACTATCATTTTAGCCAGAGCTCTATAATAAAGCAGCTTCAAAGGTCAGGCATACAAATTACGCTTTCAGAGAAGGATCCTATATAAAGATATTAGTTTTGAAAAGATTAATTCATCTCACAGATTGCTAGATCTCCATTAAATACATAACTCGTATGCTGGAAATAAACATAAGAGTTCAGCTTCCTTGGCATGACTACATTTGAATCTTTCTCAAGAATACAGGTTCCGTTTTAGAAACATTTTTAAGCTTTGTTTAACTCTGTGGTGACAGAACAAGAGAGTGTTCATGTTAAAGCAGTTAAATTTTCTGGCTTCCTTAGATCACAGACTGGCACATCTAAGCTGGAAGTCTGAGAACGATGAGTGTGAAACCTCGGGGGAAAAGCAAGGAGATGAGAAGCGATCCTCACATGAGTACCCACTGCTCAGAACTGAAAAAATCTGGACCACAGTTGAGGAAAACGCTAGTTGACTAGCTCAGTCCCATTTCACATTATGGCAGGTCTTCAGGGAATAAAAACCTGAGGGGTTATTCTGTCCGAGTTATGAACAGATCTCAAAGAGATGATACTAGGAGCAATTTGAGATGAGGACATTTTATGAAATAATTTACTATGGCCCAATTCAAATTTTTAATTCCGTCTAAAGTTATGGACTTCTTGGCCCTCCCTACTATACCTGTATGAATCCTGGTGTCCACAACGCCTGTTTGTTGTGTTAAGACTGTACATGAAACCTAACAATTTTGAGTTCTATTTCTAACCTAATGGATAAATTGTCTTAGACCTCTCAAGTAGTATCTTGAAAGGGGGTCATTTTTACAGAAAGGACTCTAATTTTTATTGCTTTATTGTGATTACTGAGGCTTGTAATAATTTTGCTTTATACTTCCATGGCAACACAGAAATAGCAGACAACAATTTGAGACAGTTTACAGCTAAATTTAGATATAAGTCCAAATGTGGATCTAAATTCGCATGTTCCTCAAAATGAAAGATTGTCCTGTTCTTGTGAAAAGGCTATTAGCTGGGTTTCACTATCCCCCTTAGGCATTCCTAACTTCCATGATGTCTAAGTGTTGAGACACAAAAGAAATATTTTCAAACTTTGTCCCACATGAATTTTCACTAAAGTAAAGGCTCTTACAATAACTTGTCACCAACGACCTTTCTGTCATCTTGGGAATTTTAAAGAAAAACAAAACTCCCAGGAAAGCCTGTGAAAGTAAAATAGATAGAAACAACAATTTATTGGAAATTCCCTTACATGATGCTATTTTAAAGACGGACAAGTCCTATATTTGGCATAGCAGAATCTTTACTGGAAAACTCTAGAAATGTATGAACAATCCCACCCACAACATTCCCACTCTTGTTTTGTGGAGGTGCTGCTGAAGAATAGAAGCATCACCACACAGAAATAAAACCCTGAACAATTTTATCATGTATAGCTGGGTAATATCTGCTACAAATTACAAGTTCTGGGTTTTCTTCTGTAAAGAGGGGACTGTAATATCTTACTTGAGAAGGGTGGTATGATTCACAATTAGATTCAAATTACAGAGTCAATCACACCATGAAGGAATAATGCTCTACTTTTAATAAGTATGAGTAGAAAAAAATCGCATTGGGATCACATCACTAAAAGACAATCTGGTGTTTATTAAATGTAACTGCTAGCCTTGCAATGTGTGAGGGATGCATGTGAATCACATCTGTGAAAGTTCTTCAGGTTGGATCCTTCTTCCTTGTCAACATTTTTGAACATGAATTTTATTGAATGCAGTCTACTCTGTTTGGAAGATTCTAAACAGAATGTTCCAGTTCAAGACAAAATCTTTACTGTCCCCTCTGCCAGGAAGAGAAATAGAGCTACTTCTGGGCAGAACTTCCTGAAGAGCACTGCAGGTATTATTCAGTGCTGCTTTGCCTCTGTCCTCATCAGCAAGCACCTGAAGGAGCTATTCCACCAGAGTATGAGAGACTCCAAACATTAATATTCTCATTCCTTCACCAAATCACTGCTTCAGTCTGATAACAGCTGTCTGTATCCCTGTTGAGTTTTACTTGAAGGTGTATGGAACAAAAGGGAGGAAGTGTTGATTTAACTAATTTTTTCCTGCATCATCTTTGAACAAACGTTCTGCATATTTAGAGGGTACTAGGATATAAAGAGTTTTCTGATTTTGTAATCTCAAGTAGAAAAGTGCTATTATTACAATGCTATAATTAGAATTATCACAGTTGTAGCCCTTTATCATTAACCAGGAAGCCATTTCTCTTATGATTTCTTTAAAGGACATTGTAGACCTTTTTCAGGAGGTTCCACACTCCAGGCAGTGCTTCTGTATAGTCAGAGCCATCTTGGCTTGCTCTCTCTTAAATCCAGCCTTTTCCTACTGTTAAGTGTTAGATATAATGAGGCAAAGGGAAGATCCTTTTTCACTGATCCTGTTCTTTTTTTTTTTTTTCTCACAGTTCTTCAATGAATTTTTCCAGAAAAAAAATACAACTTTCTTAGAAATGCCTGAGAGAATTGTAGAAATACATTCTTACCAGTGCTTTTATACTGTCACATAAAAACGGTGATTTGGTAAATCAGTAGTTATTCAAAACTAGGTTAATCAGAATTCTTTTCCCCCATAAAAACATTGCAATCAAAAAGCATTTTCAGCACTTCCTCTCTACCATTCTAGCATCTTCTTTCTTTAGTTTAAAATGTTATTGTTTCCTTTGAGCACAGCCAAATGTGGTCTGTAAAATGCACATAAAACCAGTTTCTTACATGGTAAAATATTCTGACATCAGTGGATAAAAGATTACTATGGACCTGCTATTACTTGAACTTACTGCCTGGCTGATTGCATCCTCCCTTGTTCATCCCAGGAACTTTCCTCACAAAAGTTTTAACTAACATTTAAAACACACTTAATGGCTTTGTTAACAGAAGTATTTCATCTGACAGGATTTAGCCTGATTGAGTTTACCTACTGGCTGATGCACTTAAACCTCCTGTTCTCTGTACAGTCTGTGAGCCTACAATACCTCATTGTTTGGCTCCTTATAGGTGATAATGAAATTGGCATTCAGTTCCAACTCCTGAATGGTTTCCATGAGACTTTTTCAAAGTTGTTTGCTACTCCTGGTATTATATAACCATCTTAGTTTCAGCATGCATAAAGGCATGTTTCTGACAAATACCTTATCTCCAGGATTGTATTAATAACTAAACATGAGTCACACTGGGCATCAAACATGTTTGTGTTTATACATGATATACATTTAGGACTTACTCTAAAAACCACAGTTAAATCTGTTAGCTAAATACATTGTCAACACATTACCCTGTATCTTGGGCAGCCCTTTATTTACTATGCAAGTGGCCCTGATACCCTTCTGTCCAAACACAAGTTAACATTACACTGGAAACTGAAGTGAGGATCACACACAAATTGTGTTGCCTCATAAAAACTAGCCTTTAAATTAAGATTTGAAAACTGCAAAGCACTGAGCTTCAGGACCACAGTTCAGTGAAATACTGAATCACATGCTTAACCTTAACAACACCAGTAGTTCCATAGGTTTTAGTGAAATTAAGTGGTTTAATGCCTACCTCTACCAGTAGCAGTGTTTAGCACCTTGCAAATTCAGTCACTAAAGGAAGCTTGTAAGCAAGTGATTGCTCACAGGGTCACTGATTCAGTGACCTTGAGTGCATATTTACTATAAGAATAACAAGTAACCACAACATAGGACTGTATGTGAGATGTTAGTAACAGACATTTTTTAAATGCAGCTTAGTCAGAACTGGAATATTCTGGTAAGGAAAATGAAAGGAATTTTGTCTCAGTAAACTAAAATAAAAAAAAAAAATGCTCTGTCAAACAACTTAAAATATAGATACATACTTAACTGAAAAATATAAGAGATAATCACAAATTTATGCTGCCCCTGTCAACGGATAGGAGCCGTGTGTGGTCACAAAGCATTAACTGCAACTATCACAATGTTCTGGACAACCACATTGATACTTTATTGTTTTCTTCATTATATTTATAATGCAAAGCAGATCCTATGAACATAGTCACCCATGCAAAAATATCTTTGCCAGATATTTCTACAAAATTACACTTTCAGCAACTTTTTTTTAATCTATTATGTTTGATACAGTATCTTACTAGGAAAAAGGGATATAATGAGGCTCCTCTAACCAAGAAATAAAAAAATTGTTCATGGTTTTAGGTATCATCAGGCCTTCTCAAAAGGACCTTATGCTTTCATAGTTTTTTGTAGTTTCTTCTTTTATATTAATAAGGAATTAGTAAATATGTCCCATGTATAAACTCATGGCCTTTGAGGCTTACGACAGGATTTTAGGACCAATAGCTTATTTCAGAAGAACCTCAGAAGGGACATTGCATGCACCTGAGATCTCCAGAAAACCAGGGGTTAGACAACCTGGCACCTAAATCCCATAGCTGAACTAAAGACATATTGAATGACAAGATTGCAGATGCATAGTCATGGTGGTGGCTGACAGCATTTCGTTAATTATTAGGGTGAGAAAGCATTCACATGGGTTGTGGAAGATTTTGGATCAAATCACTCATTTCTGAAGTCAGTGTCTCAACTCTGATTTCACATCTGAATTCAGTCTCAGACTCGTGCCTAGATCATGGGCTACTACCTTTCAGGCATCCTTTCAGCAATCACTCAGGCCAAGTCTCTTTCATCCGCCTCTGCTAAAACCCTTCTAATCTGTGAAGTAAAATAAGTAGATTTTAGCCAGGATGGGGAGCATAACTTGGGTCACTTCTCTTGCAGACAAGTCTCTAACTGGGCAGACAAGCCATTTCCTATACTCAATGAACATTTTAAATATCAAATAAAATCAATACCTTGAATAGCACACACTGGCATACGTGTGTGTGTGGTGTTTGCTGGGTATCAGGTCCCCATATGCTGCACGCCATGCCAAGAAAAGGGATGTCCCTGAGGGGCTGCAGCACATGGGCAGCCCACACTTGGCCATCGGAGCCCCTGAAGGGCTGCAGTACACATGCAACCCACACAAGGGCAGGTGTACAAATTGAAAGAGCAGCAGCAGCACACCAAAACGGGCACACAATGCCAGCTTCCTGCACCACTCCTCATCTCACTGGAGGAATTTGTACTGACCAAGTATAACCCTGAATGAAAAGTCAGAGAAATTGGGACTAGGAAGTGGGGAAGAGAGATGTTTGGCTGAATTTGAGACTGGGGAAGGATTTCCTCTGTTTAATTGTTAATTTTCTTCTTCATACACAAAACATTTCTGGTTTTTTAGTTTCTGTTACTGGGCAATAAATTAAGTGCAAATTCCAGAAGTCTTTTTTGCCCAGAGTGCCCCAATTCCTCCACAGCTGTAGGTCCAGTGCCAACCTATCTCCATGAAGCACCATCTAAGGAAAGGTGACCATCAAATTAACCATCATTAACATAGAACAACTGATGAAATTATTCCTGTCTATATTTCTGAGCTGAGAAGTATTAGACTCAACATACCCTGTTGAGTGTAATACCCTGTTGAGTCTAATACCCTGTTGAGTCTAATACCCTCTCAAAGACAGAGATGTATAAGGCATGTAGGCTTACTGTGGTGTTCATTTACAACAGGAAGATAAAAGGAGAGTGCTGCCAGAAACAGCTGTAAAGCAGGCAGGGCCACATTTATATATCCCACCTTCTCTTCCTAAATACTGAATCATTTTGGCTTTTCTTGGCCTATAAAATCAATCAGACTTCTTGCTGAGATTCTCTAATTACAACTTTCTCAGCCAATTTTAACCTTTATTAGGTCCTACATTATCTTTGTAAAACGGGAGTCAGTTATGTTTATTAGTTAGGTACTGACAATCATGGCCTGGTTTGTTTCACACTGTAGCCAGTATTGCTTTTTAAAAAACGTTAGCATACCATGAAAATAATTAAAAAAAAAAAAAGAAAGAAAAGAAGGGGAAAAAAAAGAAGAGAAAGAAGAGAAAGAAAAGAGAGACAGAAAGTGAGACAACTAGAGACAGCGAGAGAAAGGAGAGAGCAAGAAAGGAAGGGAGGGAGTGAGGGAGGCAGGCAGTCAGAAGGGAGGGAGGGAAGAAGGAAGGGAGGGAGGGAGAGAGGAAGGAAGGAAGGAAGGGAGGAAGGAAAGAAGAAGGAATTCAGACTAATGGCATTTTTACATTGATAGGAAAGTTTAAAGTCATTGAGGGCAAACAGCGCCCACCGCTGAGGTTTTGGCTCCTTTTATGCGAATAAACAAACTTCTGTTACTGCATCTATATCTCAACAAAATCTGTAAGCAGCACAGTTTAAAAGCTCCTGTGAAATATAGCATGAAGTTGTGAAAAACAACACAATATTCCGCTTGCAGTAATTTCAAGTGCAGACTTTAGAAGGCCAGCTGTATTAGAATAAACAAACTGGCTGAAATCTGTAATACCAAAACTATGTGAGATCTGACTGCACACACAGGTCATCTTAATGTGTATTAAAAATTCTTAGTACCTCAATGCAAACAATCTGCAATGAAAAATTATCAGTAAAAGCAATCCTCCAAATCTTGCTTGAGATTCCCTCTTTGCTGCCAATCAGTCTTCCTTGCTTCTTGTGCTGAAATACATAGTTCTGTATTAGATCTGAGACAAGGAAGAAAACAAAACTCTGTCTCTCACTGATTACATTTTCAAGCAGTCTTTCAGAAGTTTAATGCAAACACTGTATAAGCTCCCTCTGAACAGCTATAATCGTTACATGTATGTGCAGCTATACATGTGCTTTTCTGTATCTTTGATGACTTCTAAGGAATAACTGTATCAAACTTTCATGATAGCCGCATGTTCCATCCTTGAATTTAAGCTCTCATTTTAATGCATAAGATGGCCAGGCAGTCAAAACTGCTTTAGCTTGGATTTGCTAATTAAAACCAGAGAGAATAACAGTCCTCTGAAGAAAATTTTATTTTATATAGAAATTCTGTTTCATTTAGGGGGCAATTTTAGCAATGTATCACCTCCTTAAAAATCCACAGCTCTGAAAGGCTCTGAGAACTATTTTAATGTCAGAAGTACTTCTACATTTAAAGCTCAATTATTTCTATTTTCTTATGCCAGACAAAACTTCTGGTAGTTAGTGGGAGTTCTGTACATCTGAAGTCACCTCTGAAAAAGAACACACAACCAGTTAAAGATATTCTGACAAGTAGATTTGAAATAGCATTTAAAACATTAATTGGAACTGTAAATAAAATTTTAGCTGTCTAAAATACAGTTTCTATAAACAGTAGAATGTTTCAAAAAAGCTGTTAGCATCCTTAGTGTTGAGAATTATAGCTTATGTCTTTCTGGCAACAATTAGTTCACAATTCCAGTTCACTCAAAGTAGTATTTTTGCTGGCCATGTGGCAAACACCACACTGAAGGCTCTATTTCAGAAGCCAGTATTCCAGGCTTTTCAACCACATCCATTTAAGCTGCCACCCTATCAAGACTTTCTTTTCCATCTCTTCAAATTTACATGGATCAATTTATCAAGCTATAAAACCCATGCAATTTTATTCCTTAACTTCTTTGTTCTCTGATTTTATTTGACTAATACAGTTAGCCCTGCTTCCCGTAGGTAGGTGGCCCAGATGATCTGCTGTGGTCCTGTCCAAAGTAAATTAGTCTATGATTCAATAATTTTGTCTTCCCTGGATGAAAATTTGCATTAGAGACAAGTTTCACTAAAATACTCCATATGCGTTCACAGTACATTTGTGTAAAATTTATCATTACATCATAAAACATAGTAGACATTCAATTTTGAAAACAACATTTCGTGTTGTAGTAAGTGCAGATGGTGAGTGTGCTGCAGATAATACTGGAGAGTACTTTTCTAATGATTTTGCTTGTAAGTAGCACTTTTTACCATTAATTGAATTGCATTTTCTAGTGGGTATTTATTTTTTCCATGATGATTACAAGAAATATCATAATTACTTATGGCATACACTATATATAACCTATAAATAGCTATCCAACCTGTTAAAAAGTCTCATATGTCTGAAACTGATTCTCTCCTACCAGTTGTTTGGGGGTGGAATGTCTCTGTAAAAGAATATAATAAACATGCCTGACTTTTAACTTTCTGACATCAGTTTTCCTCTGACATCAAATCATGGGGATTTAAAATACATAACACGTACATACAGCTACAGTGAAATAAACTCAGCAGATTGTAACAATGCTTGGTTTTTATCTTGACTGATACATTTTTATTCCCGCTTCTTCAAAACTCCATCTACTGAAACATACCTTATTTCTTCTACAATAGGCAAGTTACCATCACCATGACGAATATTTAAAGTGAAGAAAAGGAAAATGACATAATGCTGCAGGAATAGTTTCATGTTGACTCAAAAACAGAACACTGACTTGACTACTTGAAGATGCTTCATAAATAAAACATTTCCCTTAGAAACACGTAAGGTTGCAACACACCAAGTCTCGGAATTCCCAGGAAATGTACTGCTAATGCCACGCAGTGACTAAGTTTTCTAAAAATGGTCTCAAAAGAATGAAGGTCAAAAGGAATAGAAACAAGACGCAAATATCCTATGTGGTTTGCCTTTCCTCATCAATCAATACAGCTGTACAGGCCCTTGGCAGATGCACACCCTTCCTTATATACCACCGTATCAAGACAAGTTATAGCTACATCAGTTTCCCAAAGCCTTCCAACTTATAATCCTTGCAGTATATGACCTCTCAGGAAATTCTACTTGCCAAACACACTCACTCTTGCCCCCTCTTCTGTATTTTTCCTGGTTCTTCTGCCAGGAAACCCAGCAGCTGGATTTAGGGGGAGATCAGTTCAAATCTAGCATTGTTTATAAGAACAAATAATGCTCTTTATATAGTCAAGAACAACCTCTTGTAGCTTCTCAGCCTTCTCCTAAAATTCTAAACTGCATTTCTCCTCAGTGAGGCCAACTTAACAAAACATGACCAAGTCAGGTCAATGATATTATAAGCCAAGAACATGACAAGAATTTTAAAAAACATAAAACTGCATTGACATTTAAAAATGCTTAAATGTTTATTTTAAACTGGTGACTGACCAGATTTACCAGGGAAGTCTAAGACTGAAGTGATATGAGGTGTACCAAGTCATTGTAAGTTTGCTTTCTTTCTGATGACAATGGAGGTTGTTTGAAAATTCCTGGTATTTGATGAGCCTTGCATTGAGAATTTTTCAAAGAAAGGACTGAAAGCAGTCATAGGCGAAAGAACATATGAGAAAGGACAGGCCTGACTTTAAAGAAGTGTAGTGAGTCTAAAGAGAAACAGGATCATTTTTGCAATATAAGAATGCAATCTTTATGGATCATGTGCCTTTCCAATCTGTAGACTGAGAAAACACAACAGACCATCCGCTTCACTTCAGGTTTTGGCCCCTGTGTTATGTCAACTACAAAGAGTTTACAATCTCATTTGAGACCTCCCAGACCTAGTGAAACACACGCAAGATAAGAAAAAGGTACTGTCAACTGCCCAAGTAAAAGTTAAATTATCACACTGTGGCAATCATTTAATGAATGAAATTACTAAAACAAGCTTCTTTATGCCTTTTCAGATTGTCAGAGTTTGAATTACTTACTGAAATTAACATTCCCTGGCATTTCACACTTTATTTTTTTCCAGAATTAGGCAAACATTAAATAATTTGGCTGAAATTTTGGATGCGTGCTTCAGGAGGATTATGTTATCTGCTGAGAGATTCTGATGTCTGCAACACTTCATTCAAATAAGGCCACTCTAACCTTTGAAAAATACAAATCCTCTGATGCAGAAGAGAGTACTGTGATACAAGAGATCTCCTATTGACGACTCAGTCTGTACTGGGCTTCCTTTGTCCCCACAAAGCGTTCACATCTTAGCTGAGTTACTGCACAAGCAAGTTTTAATTAATTTGCTCTATTTCCCACACGTGCAGGCAGCTACCCCTGGGGGCTGAGGACAAGCAAACCAAAGGCAATTAAATTTTCATAATACAGTACATTTAAATCCTGACAGTCCTAAAGCCAATAAGACTTCATATCTCTTCTTCCTCCTAGGCTGAAACCTGTTTTCCTGTTTTTAAAAATCTTCTCTAAGACAAGACAGAGCGTGCTAGATCTCAGGAATGCCAAGATTTCTCTTTCAGCAGGATATTGCGGCTGAAGGGGCAGAGATACACTGCAGAGATACGGTGTCAAAATTCAAATCTGTAACAGAGTTGTGGTACAGCTTCAGTTACTGAGCGATTACTGCCATTCCTCAGTAACCCACTTTCCTACTCATACTATGTCATTAACATTCTGGAATATTAATTAGTGGCTTTGAGGTCATCTCGAGCACCTCAACTATGTAAAGATTCCTCAAAATTTGGAAAGAAGAAACATAAACCTTGTAAGATCCTAGGAACAGCTGCAGAAATAGATCTGTTTTGATGCAACCGCATCTGCAAAAATAAAAATAAAAGTATTACATTATTTGCATTCAAAATGTCTCAATTGATACTGAAGATTTCAGTAAAATGTATATTTATTCCTGGGGGAAGGAAGTTCAAGAGGTGTCCTCTCTTGTAAAGAGACCACAATGTTCTCCACTTCACTGAGAGATCTCCAGGAGAAGTCTCAGATGCAGAATAGAAAAGCAAAAATTCAAAAACTCCACCCTAAGAATATGCTCCTAACAATATCCTTCAGGCAGACAAATAGCTGCAGCATGGAAAGGGAGGGATGAGGGGGCTCTGTAAATGAACATTTGTGCCAACACTGCAAAAGCAATACTTATAGCTGTTTCAACCACCTGGGCCTTAGTGTGCTCATACCCTTTCAAGGCTAGCACGCTGGACATGCATTTTTCCTCCTAAATGAAATACTTGATATGCTCTTGAGAACTTCATAAAAATGCCTATCCAAGCAGTTGGTGCTGCTTCATCACTGTGAGTTCGTGACACCTTCAGAGACCCAAATTACTTTAAGCCAGTTTTCTAGTAGCTGCTGCCTTCCACAGGTTGATGAGCTCCAGATACTATGCCTCTGCTAGTTCTGCTATTCATCCAAATACCTGAGTTCTGCCTTTCATATCTCTGCCAGAGATGGCTTACCGTTCAGTTCCAGCCTGGGACCAGGCATATGACTTCCTCCCCATATTTTTGATACGTATGAAAGACTAGTGTCTGACTTTTTTTTTTTTAAGTTGGGGGGGGGATGTTAATTTATTTTTTTTTTCTTTTTAATGTGACTGAAGGATTACCCACTAAATAAAACAGGACAATGGAAGTATAGAAGAAAGGTCTTATCTGCAGCACATGGAAGTAATATTTGCCACCAGAGTAATATGATCTTATGGTAACTAATGAATGAGCTGTGATAAGCAAACCATTAAGAATGTTAAGATAAAAAGATTAAGGATAAATTCTGCCTTTGGTCTCTCTGATTATGATTTTGAAACAATTTCTTTTTTCTATATTGTATAACTGTAATTTTTTGGTTTTAATTTTTTTATCCTGAGAAGTACCTTAAGCAGCAAGGGACAAACACCTAAACTGTTGCCAGTTACTTTATTAAAAGAAACTACTGTTTTGGAAAAGATAGCTCATCTGTAATTTTTCTGAATCACAGGAATGGTCTATCAACATTTCCCAGTGTTTTCCAGTTGCATGCACGATGGCACACATGGATTCAAGGCCACTAACAGTGGTTTACGCTAAACTACAGTGAGCTGGAATCAAATCCATATAGTTGGGGGTTGGTTTGTTTGTTTTTTAATAATTCTGTTTCGTTTTTTTTGTTAAATAATCCTCTTGGCATCTTATCTACCACTCTTACATCTGTGTTCTATGATAAACGCAATGCTGCTAATGTTACTTTTGATCTTTCATTCAGCCTAGGGGACTCAAGATGAAATCAAAGTTGAGATATGTAACACAGACTTACAGGAATAACACGTGTGAAGGCATTATGTAGATACTATTTACTCTTTTTTGAATCATTTAAGTAACAAAAATAAGACGCTTTTTTCTTCCTCATCTTTATTAAAAATAATTTAACAGGTCATTCTCTCTATTCTGGAAGAAAAAAAATAACCAGGACACTTAATCTGTATGCTCAGTTTAAGACTGAAGTAACATTTTCAGATGAATGATAAAATGAATTTATGATCAAATGTATGCATATATACATGCATGATGAAGATGGCTCCAGCACTTTCTGGAAATGAACATTATTCTACCTGCAATTATTTGAGTAATTTTCCAGGAGGCAGCCAAGATATACATGGATATTAAAAAAAAAGAAAATCCTTCTCAAAAGACATTTTACTTGTAACCATTCTATTTACTCAGACTCATCTGATTTAATTTGCTGAGATCTGAAAATGATTTCACTCTAGCATAATCTCAGCTGCTGAGTTACATATTAGATATTTTTCTGATAGGCTTAACCACTGTTTTCATGACAATTATGTAAAGTAATCTGTTTTTTTTTGGCACTGTAAAGCTAAGTTCCCTTTTCACAGAAATTCATGGGAACACAGCATGAATATTACAAGAATATAGGATAGAGTTAAAATTCTGCAGAAATAAAAAAGTATTCATGCAGTTTAAAAAATTCACAGTCTGGGACAAATTAATGGTAGGAACCAGTGCCACCTGTATAACAAGAAATGGCTAGAACCACATAAACTGATTTTAAGTATAAAAAGGAAGCACCATTTCTAAGCAGGAAGTTACAGTGGAGAGATTCGTGACTAATTCAATCTACAAAAAAGCACAGCTGAAACCATCTCCAGGTGAGAGGGTAAGTTTGTGTCTGGCTAGGAATGAAAGAAGTAACAGTTTTGGGCTCATCTACCTACTAGCGAACACTTGCATAGCAGTGATAAAAGCATACTAGGTTATCTTACAGCAAAACAGTCTAGATTCAATAACACGAGTACAGACAGGCTTTATTTTTAGCATGGGCTTAAACCACTCTGTTTCTATGAAAGCACTTACATACACCCTTATCAGACTGAAAAACAGTGCACTGGTGAATACAGATTCTGGTCCTTATTAAGTCTGAATTCTAAATTACATGAAGGGTATATAATGCTGCTACAAACTAAGTAGATAGCCCCTCTCCCACCCCCAATAACTTACATTTTGAAATCTGTTAAAAATGAAAGGTTTCATTGATGAGCTACCAGCCTGCATCAAGGGCTTGGAAGGAATGCTTGCTTAACCACTGATTTGACTCAAATTCTGGCAGGAAGATGCAGCATCATACTTTTCAACCACACTTTTTTTCCCCAAATACTTTAGTGGAGAAAAAAAAAAATAATCTCCTGAGCACAGAAAAAACCTGAAACACAAGTTATAAAGGAACAGGATAACACAGCTTAGGAATCTATTGGGCATTTCAGATTACACCTAGATGATAGGCATAAAAGCAACACACACAAGTTTCTATAATGAAGACATGTAGGGAAGCTGCCTCAAAGGGCAAGAACAAACATTTAGCTACCAACAGAAATAGATCACATGCCAGAAGGTTGAAAGAGCTGAAGGAAGACTAGGATTGTCTGTACAGTGTTCTGCATCATTAACAGAATTATATACTATGGAAAAGATCCACAAAGGGGGTTAGCATCATTGTCAGAACACTTACCTTGCCACCACCTCAGGGAACTGATAGCTGTGAACAAGGCAATTCAATTCCTGTTTCAAGGTATTGCAGAGTTAAGCATCTAAAAAGGAGATCCACAAAAGCAGTGCATCAATTGGAAGGCATTTAAACTAACAAGGAAATGCTTCCTTGAGCTGCAATCCTCCTCCAGCATAGAGGCATCTTTTTTTCTAAAAGAAGAATGTGATTCACAGTTTTTCAAGCTTCCTCTTGGAATTCCAAGGCTTTTTCGTGGAATTAAAATGTACATTAACGGTTTCTCACAAACCACAGCAAGAAAAAGCGGCAGAGAAACATGGGAGATTTTTTTAAAATGTTTGCACTTTGGCTTTCAAAATTTGGCTTTCCTACATAACAAGATGCTTAAATTGCAGTTACAGTGATTCTTAAGAGTCCTGAATGAATTGGCCTGTTTTAGGGAGGAAAACTCTGAACACTCAAAACAACAGGGCAGAGGAAAAGATGGCTCCAATTCTGCCCTTGTTACAGTGAATTTTTAAAGCAGAACCATACCTAAACCCCATGAGATTTGAGAAAACTAATGTTGTAGGTAACTCCTCTGAATGTTTGGATAAGAAAGGTACTGTAAATTAAACAGTTTTCAGTAAATGAGCATGTTAGAAAAGGTTCTTTTTAACATTCTCTTAATCAATTAATTACTTTCAATTGCTTTTCACAGCAGGCTGATTCCGGATCAGGAACAAGAACATAGCTTTTGGTTACAATCAGCCAGCTACCTTCATCAGTACATCAGAAGTAACTTTAATATATAACCTTCAGATACCTGATTAAAAGTCTCATAGTGGTAACCATCTCATATTAAGCCATTAAAGATTATGGCTAGACAAGATGTGGAATTATGTTGAGAAACAGTCAAAGACTCTCACTCCTCCTTCTGCATAGTCTGTGCAAGTCCTACTGAGTGTGATGAACCATCCCACTGGGAGTTTGGAAACTTGCAGGGGAAAAAAAAAAAGAATCACTGAACAAACTAAAGGTGGCAACTGGGTTATCTTTAAGATGAGACACTGCATAACTAACTTGAGTGGCTGGACTAATTATGTCCCGCCACTCTACACATTTCCTGCAGCACTTCCTTCTACCACAGTCAATGGAATTTGGCAGAGATCAAAAGCAGGTCACCTCCAGCTATGCAAAGCCTGGCCAGTTTGAGCAAAGAGTGACAGATTAACAAATGAAACTCAAAGAAATCACGTACGTCTCTCTAATCAGAAAAATAAACATCCTCTTCATCATCATAATTTCTTCACAGACTGAGAGTACAATGAGTCAGTAAATGACACATCAGGTAGGAAAAAACTTTAGAATGTGTTAGCACGCTGGAGAGAAAGGAGACTGTAGGGACACATATGCTTTGACAAGCGCTTTCCCTTAATAATTCATCCTTATAATCTCCCTAAATATCAGTGTCTAGCAGTAACTTTATGGGGAGCTGTATTTGATCAGTACCCTGTAATAGAGAAAATATACCTACATCACATTATGGAAAATACCATCTTGGAGAAAGAGAATGGACTTTGCTCTTTGGGTTATTTAATCTTTGATACCTTCCCCAAACTCACAACTGCATTTTGATTTAAGATATCAACACTTGGAATAGCTCAGAACTAAGTCAAAGATGGTGAGCTGGCAAGAAATATAAAAGAGGATCCAGCTGTGATCCTAAAAAACACACTCCGACGACATCTTTCGATTACAGAGATTAATCCTTATGTGTGTGCTCCTTCCTCCACCTCTTGCAAGATACTGCGTCCTACCTGTAGCCTGGAAGCAGAATTAATAACCTTTAGACTAAACAGATTTTCATCAGACTACCCAAAATATGAGCAAGTCTTGCTGGAAATTCTTCTGAGCATTTCATTATCCCAATTACACAAAATTTAAGGCCCTGTAACTAGGCATTATTTATGGCAGATAGTGTCACTATGTGGAGATTTTATATTGCACAACAAAAGGGATCCAATCCAATCATGGAGCAAGCATGATCTAACACTGCTGTTTAAGGCATCTCATTTGAAGTAGAAAATAAAATTGTACTGTAATCCTTTGGCACGAAAATCAGTCATCTCGGAGCCCCTATCCCCTCCCATCTCTTCAAACAGCTCTTCTTACAACCTCTCCTGTGGTCACTCATTTCATGGGGCAGGAAAAATGATTTACAGTAAATAATTCTTTTCCACAGGGAAACACTGAAAGGATAAGTGACCAGTAGTTTACAATGTGAACAAAAAAGAGTAAATGTAATCAATGTAAGTGTATACAAGATACACTACTACACAAGATTAATAAGCATATCATATTAATTGACTCCCACATATAACTTACGTGTCCCACAGGACTGCACTTTGCAACATCACATAAGGCTCTTTATACAGAGTTTGCATTTTGGGGGTCATTTCAGTGAAAGATACAAGACAAATACAAAACAATATTGAGTATTATTCAGCTTGAACAACATATTCTTTTTCATGGATTCCCTAAAATACATAAAATTACTGATAATTCTACTAGTTTCTGGTAGCTATCTAACATGAGTGACCTTTGAAGGTCCCTTCCAACCCCAACTATTCTATAGTTCTACAAAGGAATGACATTAAAGGCAAAACACTGCAAATTTGATGGCCTTCCCAGATGTCTTTATTGTTGCCTATATGTGTTCAAATAAACACACAAAAAGAATAAGCTCAGAGAATAAATGAGATGGTAAATGTAAATAGTTTTTTATATCCAAATTCCCCAACTCAGCTGCTTACACAGAATATAAAACAGCATCTCAGACACTAGGCTGGTTTAGAAAGGGTTTAAAACATGGCTGGATATTTAAATGTCTCTCATTTTTTCAGACTGCAGTAATATCCAAACAGATACAATCTACAAACTCTCTGAATTTCAGCATCAGAAAGTATTACCACCTAGAGATTTTGTCAGTGACCTATTGAGATTACCTTCCCCCTTTTTTCTGATAATGAAGTGGAACAGAAATCATGTAATATCTGACCACATGATGTAGACTGTTTCAGCTACCAAACTGCCTGTGAACAAAATCAAAACACTTTTTGCTCATTTCAACAGGGCAACCGACACTGCTCCTACCAAGCCAGGTCAACATTGCCTTGAAGTTTTCAAACAATGAGAAATGTTTTGTCCTTTGGTGCATGAATTTACAAGAAGCCAAAGTTTCATTTCATTAATACTACATAGCATTTTATGTCCATTTTCAACACCTTGGTCCCTCTATCACACATACCACAACATGAGAAGAACCATTAGTGACTGAAATAAACTATGGGGAGGTGAAAAATTTGTGCTGATGAATTTATTTGTTTCATGAGCTGAGGTCTAATGAAGAAGTACACTAAAATGAGTCACTACAGAAGCAGCAGTTCAGCTTCTCTGCGTGATTCATTCCAAAAGAAGTTGGATGCCTGTATATGCCAAGGCCTCCTTTAAGAAAATAATTTAATTATTAGTGTCATTTCTCTATGTTCTCATTGGGCAACAATATAATCTCAAATAGATCAGTTTTCTAGACTTTAATTTATTAATAAAGCATTAATAGGCAAAAATATACAATCCTGAAAGCTGTCCACCACAGCTCTTAACTTGAAACAGGAATGTAAGATTATCAAGTACTCACATGATTTGAGCAATACTGCTTCTTTTAAAGTGTATGTGAGTTATGGCTGTTGGAAGCGTCTGTTTACTCAAATACAGTGTTTGGTAACCTTAGCAATAGTTTATTTATTTCTTTAATACCCCACTGGCCAGCCCCTCATCCTCATCAAACTGAGGGGAGTTTCTTGAACAGTAGCAGAGTCTGATAAAGAAAATTCGATCTATATTGTTTGGTCTTGAATGTTGCTGTGTATGTTCAGTAATAAAGAACTTCGGTTTCTAAAATACTGTTAATCTGGGAGATTCCAGCAGCACTTAAAAATACAATACAAAACAAAACGCCCTTGGAAACAAAATTAATTAGTCTGATTGCCTAACTGATTTATCTAGGAAATTCTTGCCAAACATTCATGTCTTACTGCTTCTTCCAAATTTTAAGAGTTTTAATATTTTTCAAATTACTGCATAAAGTGACAAAGCACAGCATTATGCTGGATACCAGTATAGGTTGGGGAACGACCTGCTAGAGAGCAGTGTAGGGGAGAGGGACCTGTCCTAGTGGACGACAGGATGACCATGAGCCAACACTGTGCCCTTGTGGCTAAGAAGGCCAATGGCATCCTGGGGTGTATTAATGGTTAAAACTGCCCTGGTGAGACCCCATCTGGAATATTGTGTCCAGTTCTGGGCCCCTCAGTTCAAGAAGGACAGGGAGCTGCTGGAGAGAGTCCAGCTGATTAAGGGAGTGGAGCATCTCCCTTATGAGGAAAGACTGAGGGAGCTGGGTCTTTATAGTTTAGAGAAGAGGAGACTGAGGGGTGACCTTATAAGTGTCTATAAATACATAAAGGGGGAGTGTCACGAGGATGGAGCCAGGCTCTACTCAGTGGCAAACAATGATAGGACAAGGGGTAATGGGTACAAACTGGAACACAAGAGGTTCCACTTAAACTTGAGAAGGAACTTCTTCTCAGTGAGGGTGACGGAACACTGGAACAGGCTGCCCAGGGAGGTTGTGGAGTCAGACATTCAAAGCCCGCCTGGACACATTCCTGTGTAACATTATCTAGGTGTTCCTGCTCTGGCAGGGGGATTGGACTAGATGATCTTTTGAGGTCCCTTCCAATCTCCAGCATACTGTGATACTGTGATACTGTGATACCTCATCAACAGAAGTGTGTTTCGGGAACCACTAAATTTAAAACTGTTGCATAGCACTTTGCCCTTGACCTGTATCACTCAGAATGTCAAGCATGCACATGACTGAGAAGCGTGGCAGTGAAAGAAACACTGAGTAACATCTCAAAGTTAGCTGTTCAAATGCATGATTGATAAAAGCAGGCACCTGAAATGTCTTTCTCATTTGAAGCTTCTCCTAAAGTGCTTGCACACTGGTAATTCCTGAAGTTTTGGTATCTTTCATCCACATACTGTGGGAAGTAAAAATAACAGCTTACTGATTTTGTGTGCTTTCTTGACCGGGGAATTGTTCTCCCCTTTCCTGAAGTTATTATCTGACTTCTGCTTTCTTTCAGGGCTTTGAAGTTTTCTTCTCTTTATAAAGACATTCAGAACCTCCTATGGTTTGAAAAACAGCAGTGCAAATGAGGCATTTCCATTTTATTTAAAACAAATTCCAAGCCCACCTAACGACAGCTAGCAGAAAGGCTGTCATCAGCAGGGGTGCCCTGCACAGTAACATCTGACGGCAGCAGCACTGGTACTCTGCCACGAGCTTGTGGCCCGGTTGCAGAGGGGCAGTGCAGGGCTGTGGGTAGAGGAAACAGCAGGGACAAGAGTCCTGGTGGATGAGGTAAAGCATGAGGTGCTCCATCTCCTCCTGCCAAACTGCAGATCTCTCCTGACAGCTGACATGATTCCTCCACTTCTGAGGCAAAGGAGCAGAAACGGTACCGGCTGGATACCTGTTTTAGCATGCAGACAGCAGAACAAGCTGAGGTAGATGTCTTTATCATGACAGGAAAAGCCAGGTCACTTACACTGCCACACTCCTTGCAGACCTGTACCCCTGCACAATCCCTAGAAGAGCACTTCTCAGGACACGTTGCAGGCTCCAGCCAGTGGAAGCTGCTTATGGAGGACATCAACTCGGGAGGCAAGACCTGTGCAGAGGAGTGGCTTCCAACTTCTCAGATTCTCCTGTTGCAGTAGTTCCTTGCTCTGGCAGCACACTCTGGCAGCCATGAGAGGCAGGAGGTGTTTCTTTTACTCCCCTTCCCTGCTAGGCCCAGGAGAGGCATAGCTGAATCATGCTCCCCAAGGGCTCAGGGAAAGGCAGAGCCAGGAAACTGAAAGCTTTCTTATTTATCAAGGTTTCTTTTATAAGACCTTTTTATCGTGACTTGCAATTGCATTTCTCCTAAGAATTGTATTCAAATTTCTCCTCAGAATGAGTATTCAAATGTGGCCAAAATAAAAATCGTATTTCCTGAGTGGGAATGCATAGTTCAGCAGACTCATTCCCAGGTAGAGTGCTTGGATATCTTCACCCCTTCTGGGATCTGACATTGCAAAGATGGATAGTCACTGAATGCCACCTGAATGCAAAGTGGCGAGAAGGGTCAACATTAAAATTGGGTGAGAAAACTGGGGCAAGAATTTGGAACCAAGATTAAAGAGTTAAGCTGGGTGGTTATGCGTGACAGGAGCAAATCAGAGTAGTGACCAGGCTAGGGCAGGGACCAGAACAGAGACTTGGTTTTGCCTGAGAGATACATGACAAGACAACAAAAAAGAGACTGAAATGAAGAAACTGGAAAGCAGAGTCTCAACCTGACTAAATGGAAGGAATGGGAATGGACAAGGAGTTGTAGTAGGAGAGAGACAGGACTGTAATGAAGGCAGGCAGAAGAACATGAGCATCAGAGTCCAAGCTAGCAAAACCCAGATAGAAAAGCAAACATCTTCACAAGGATGTTCCTGTACAAGGTGCAGACTGGAACCCTGGCCTCTGAATACCACCATTTCTATTTCTGAATATATTCTCAGCAAAAAGCCCCTAAACAACGTAGGCATCAAGATGACAAAATATAACATTTCTGTATTGCTACTCTGTTTTATAAAGAATCTACTTTCACCCGTCCCTGTCAGATGAAGAATGTGTTCACCTGTAAGAGAAACGAAAGCACATGCCATATTTTCAAACACTGGGCTTTGCCCACAATGAGTGCAAATTTCAGATCTCAATGCTTCTACATTCTACAATAGCCTCTTCCCTTCCTATCAAGATATTGTGAAAACCAATGAGGCATTCCAGGACTACAATTGGCGGACATCAGAAAAAATTCACTATGAGAACAGCCACTCACTACACAAAACAGAATTTCAATCGTGAACACTAAAATAACATGCAGCCATCCACTCAACCACAAAGAGCAAAATTAAAAAATAATCCTCTTGTTAAATGATGGCTTTACTGTGGGATAAAATTTCTGTAGAAAACAATCCGTTTCCATGCGATTAAAAATAATGTGTGCATACCAGCCCATAATGAGACTGACAATTCTAGCATTCCTTTAATTTTGTGTCATATTGCTCCTTTAACATCAGATAACCTACATATGTGTATCTTTCAAGGCCTTCTGAATAGCAACTTACATTACCTATTTTACAGAAAAAAAAAAAAATTAAACGAAAAGACCAAATGCTTAAAAGTCTCAGGAAAATACTCAATGTTGCAAAGGTTATGCTTCTAAGCAGATACTAACAAATTGTTTATAATACTTGTAGGAAGCAAGTGACCTCTATTTGCTAGAGAATAAGTAACTGTTAACCACAAGCACTTATGCTGGACATTCAAGATGCGGTTTTAGCACATCATAATGATCTGCAGTGAGTTAGGAAAAAGTAATCTTGAAGAAAAGGAATTATTTTCCAAAGAAAGATACTATTACTGAAAAATAAAAATATCTATATGCCCAGAGTTATTTTTTGCTGAAAACAAGTCATTCTAAGGAACTGCAACCAGATGTGCACCAAGAATGTAAATAGAATAGGATTTTATGTGCACCATAAATGTAAAGCAAGGATTGTACTCCGATGTGATAACAAAGGAAGAACAAATCACTATGTTTAGAGGTATCAGTATATCCAGTATAGTTTCATGTACATTAAACTTCAAAATATTTTAAGGTCATCAACCTTGAAAAGACAAAGTGAGTACTTCGACATTTTAGCAGCTGAAAAAGTAAAATCTTAAGGAAATTCTAGTATCTGATATAAGCATAACTCCTGCAATACTGCATTTTTGATCAAGAATGTCCTATGGAAGCCATTCAGCCAGAACAGTGTATGTAGTGTTCAAGATATATCTGCATATCATCCAACAATAGTGTGATATAACATTTTTTTTTAAATTGATCTGCCATTTTTTACTTATTGCACATTTGTTAAAATACTTCAGTTTTAAAATGTCACATTCAAACAGAAAGTTTTGACTACATTGGAGTTAAATACATACTCCATAATTCTTGTAATAAAATTGTGGTATGAAATTTCACTATAGGATAGTCCTACGAGGACTGTTACACCTGTTTTCAGATGAAGGAGTTGAAGCACACTCCGGCAAGTCACCCAGGGAGGGAGGAAGGGAGGGAAGGATGAAAATAATTCTGTATTCTCTCCTTTCTAAACAGCCCCATTAAAAAGAAATAGAATTAACTGAGCTCATAATCTTTGTAAAACAATTACAGTAAAAGCTTGGTTAAGGGCTGGTTGTCTCAGAGCTACCCCTTCAGCAGCACCATAGCCATGTACCAGCCTGGCAGAATGCTGCTCTCTGATGTTAGTAGTGACCTAATGGCTAAAGAGAAGGCAGTTTGCAGGGAACAGCTGAATTCCTGTTCTGCAAGTCAGTGATTTGGGTAGGACATATATGAAGGTTTTTCAGAACTTAAACCTGAGTTACCTGAGATAGCTGTGTCCATGCACTTCTTTCTGAAATCACAGGACTCAATAGCATTTTGTAATCCCTGAGAGGATTCCTTCAGGCTTCAATGCCTAAAAGAGCAAAATCATGTTAAAGTTATACTTACTTATTGTAATGGCCAACACACCTTACTGATAATAAATAGGAAGAACACTGGAACAATCATACCAGTCTCAGTTATTGATGATGAGGTTAGGAAGAGCAATATAAACCCCTACTCAGTGTCTCACTTTTTCCAGATTTCTATGTTTTATTTTTGTCAGAGGAGAGGGCTTGGGGGATGCCTTCCCTTTCTGTGTCTCAGCCTCAAAACATAAATGTGAAAGAGTGGAAAAATGCTGGAATTGCTGATGGCTTCTGTGGTGAGATGGTGCTTGCATTTCTAGACATTCCAATGTCACCTTAAAGAAGTGCAACACTTCAGTCAAGCATTCCCTCAAAAGTGCACCAAAATAGGCCATGCATTTTTTAATAATGTGAAAGGCTCACCATATGCCTTCCAAAATACTGAACTAAGTGTTCATGAATGAATCCTTTTTTTTCCTTAGAAAGACTTTTATCTTTGTTTTTGCCAAACATTATGAAGAAATTAATTCAAACAAGCTTGACTTGTATTTCAGATTACATACAATAAATTGTATTGAATTTCCACATATAAGCAGTGAGGTACCTGCAAAGTTCTGGCAATACAAACTTTCGGCTTCTAATGTGTTGATAGATCAACTTCTTACAGTTCTGCTAAATTGGCTGACCATCTTCAGCACCTTTGACAATGTCTTTGTACACAATCTTGAAGGATGTTTTGTTTCA
This sequence comes from Pezoporus occidentalis, assembly GCF_034315485.1. Classification (NCBI taxonomy): domain Eukaryota; kingdom Metazoa; phylum Chordata; class Aves; order Psittaciformes; family Psittacidae; genus Pezoporus; species Pezoporus occidentalis. Next base: position 4,268,837 of record NW_026913964.1, on the reverse strand, counting down.
GTGGCAGTATCACAGCTTTTACAGTAACCATGGTTTATCTCTAATTATTCTACATTAATTCTCCATAAACATTTATTTTCTATCCACTTAACAGTTACTATTATTAGAATGCACTGATGAGAGCAGTATTACTTTCTACATTATTAGCTGTACTTTTTCCTTGCTGAGAGATGACTTCTGATTATTTTCATTGTCTATGAACAGCAGCTATACAGTATCAATTTTTTCCTTGGCTTAAGAGCATATTCCTCCTGAAGAACTAGAGTAAATTCTGTTTATAGATGGGTTTATTTTCAGAGATAGTTATAATAATAAGCAATCCCTGACACCCGGTACCATCAAGAAGGAATTTTGTCCCTTTATTACTTACTAATGGATGAAGCACAAGATGAATAAATTCTTACCAATTTCTTGCCACTGACTTTATTAAATATATTTTGCTTTAATTCCTTGAATTCTAATTAATATTTGTGGTACTCCAATATTGTCCTTCAATTACTTACGTTGTCTACTTATATTTCTGCTATATTTAAACTTCCGTCAAGTTTCTACTTGTTGCATATATTATTTCTTCCACTTTTATAATAGTACTGCAGTAAATCAATTCGCACTACGGTTAGCAGTTAATCTCCATTTATCTTCACAATATATCTGAATATATTCAGAATATATTTGGTATTAATTTTTCAGCAATTTATTTAGGTTTTGTTGCTTTCTTCTACAAACTTAAAAGTATCTCTTGAAAATGCTATTATTTGAAGCTGTAGTGAGATCTGCTGTGTAGAACATAGAAAACCACAGGAGCAAACTTTATAAAAAGAGGTCTACCTCCTTAGTCTGTTCTAATTGTACATCCTTTCTACATCAGGTCAAATCTACATAAATTACACTTCCAAGAGTTCTTTCACATTCTACATGTCATATATAATTTTCCAAAGAGGCATAAAGCAGTTAAGTCGCTGACAACAGGTTTAACCTATAAACCACAAATCTGCTTCTGAAGGCAGCTGTATGGGATTGCAGCAGCCTAAGTATATTTGCTTGGTTTGTAAATTTGTTGTCCTGGGAAGTGACAGATATCATCAGAGCAAAGAAACATTTATTTGAGATGACATAAGAAAAATCTTTCACTTCTTCTAAAGCAGACTTGAGAGTCTGTTTTTTGAGAAGCAGATTAAATAACTTTTAAGTTTCATTTTTCTAGTGACAATACTGACCTCACTGTGATTCCAGAACCTTCAAAGATAAGTAGAGCTTGATCTAATCTGATCTTTAGTAAAAATGAAGGAAATGTGCCTAGAAATATCAAGGGCCAAGAAATATCAGCATCATATTTTTTGTGTGGGGACTAAATCTGGCTCCAGATCCTACCATGCTCGGAATTTTGAAATGTGAGTGGCATTGTTCCACTAATGTGTGGGTTAATTAGAAAGACATGCAAAATACCCCAAGTGACATCCTGGAGGAAGCCAGCAATAAAAGGTGTGTAAATCAAATTAAAGAGAAGCCCCAGGTGTTAGCAAGGCTGCACGAATGGCCTACAATCTCAGCCATGATTTCTGCAGAGCAGGAAAAGGGTGTTCCACAAAGTCACACTTGCATTTCCCTAGCTCTAAAAAGACTCAAGAGCTGAGCAACCCGAGTATTCAATAGCCCGAGCACCACTTTGCTTCACAACATTGTTTGTATTTAACCATTTGCTTCTTTCCTTCTGTATGCCACACACATGCCCGGTTCTCACCTAGTGAGAAAAGCTAGGTAATCAGAGAGGGGAGATAATGGTAACAGTCTGGTTCTTCACAGCAGTATCATATTTCTTTGAGCACAGCAGCTGCAGAAAGAAAGGACTGGCAAAGAAGTTGACACAGCTAAGTTTTCTTGCAAGTTATTAAACAAGAGTTAAGCATCTCCAAAGTCCTAGCTGGGTAGATCCATGTTCTGCAACATTCTTCCATTTACTCTGATCTAACAGATGCTAGTTAATATAGCAGAGCAACCTGAAAAAAAGGATTCTCATTTTCCAAGAGTCAATGTAAAACTTATTCTTGCTTCTCCCAAGATATCATTCTGTTTCTTGAATACTATTTTCAGTCTGAGAGTCAGTCAAATTAAAAAAATACAAGAAATAAAAAGCTATCTCTTTTCTTCAAAGTTTTACACATTTCCCATGTAAAAACATAAGCACACATAATTCTGTCAAAACAAAAGTCACAAATCCTTACAAAAACTCAACTTGAAGCTTTTAATTATATCAAAATCAAGTTAAATCTCATATACTTTCAAATTTTGTGTGTGATTATTTTTCTCATGTCTGATACCAAACAACAGAGCAAAGACCTTCTTAAGCAATCTTAGTCTTTAAAACACACCATTCCAGTTAACTAATTGAAGAAGCCATGTGAAAGAGCAAAGTGCCCCAATCTTCTCCTCTTATCAACAATTTTCTCATTTGAAAGCCCAGGGATTTTTGTGAAGCAGCTGAGGATTTGCTTGGGCTTGTAAGTGAAAAAACAAATGACACTTGTCCAGTGCTACCCTGGCATAATTGTGGTTGGATATTTACTTTTGCAATCTGGTTGCACTTAGCATTATTCTCCTATTTCCAAATTTAGGTTTATGGCACTAACCTATTTCCAATAAGATCATTTGCTGAATTCCCACCAAGAATCCTGTAAGATGGAACTTTCAGTGTCATTTAAAGTAAAGCCATCTTGTATATTATTCATTTCAAAACCCACAGCTTTTCATCGTGCACAAGAAGTTGGGAAAACATTTTGAGAAAGCATTTTGCAAATCAAGTTTATTGATAAATCAAAATTTTTATTAGGCATAAAGCTTAGTGAGTCTTTTTTAAATTCACTGATAATGTCACAGGAATTTAACACGTGGGTGTTGGCTATAACAATCAACATTTAAAATGTACATTTTGAAATTCTACAGCCTGTAGAGACAGCTACATATTGGTGCACATTAGCCCATTCCAAAGGTGTGCAACTACTCGGTACAGTGCAAATCAAAAAGCCATGTCACAAACTGTGCTTAGCACATAGCTTTGACCATTTTGTCTGCCTTCTGCCAACAAACCCATTTTCTCTCAGACTACTGACATTCCAGTCCTCTGAGCAATTCTAAACAACCACTGTTTTCCAAACATCAACATGCCACAAAAATGCTTTCTACTTTCCCCCTAAATACAAAATTTCTCTCTGAAAAAAAAAACAAACCCTGGCCTGATGTCGACATTGAGCAATATTTTGTCTTGCAAATCTAGAGAACTATGATGCTGCTTTGTGATAGCAGAAACAGGAGGTTTAGTATATGAGGGGGGCAGGGGGTTGGGGGTGTGTGTGGAAATCAAGTCATTCGATACCAAAGAAATTAGCTGCAGGAATTTTTAATAGAAAAGCCTTTTTGTGGGTTTTTATTTTAGTTAACTCATATATCAATCAGGTTTTTGTTTTGATTCTACAAGTCCTCGGGCTTGAACATCCATCTCCAGAATATGGGGAGTTTAAAAAGGACCTTTTGGTTTTGTTTCATTTTTTAAAAGGGGTGAATGGTCTGTTGCCCTGTCAAAGACAAAATGGGTGAATTTTTGAAGAGTCCTTGATTTTATTTATGTGCTCCCTAATTAGGTCTAGTGAAAGCATGCCTATTCTGACTCAGATTTTTGTTGCTCTGAAATGAGTTTTTGCTTTCAGCAAAGCACACTGTTTTTTTTTTTATTTTGATACTCCTCATTTTCATAGAATCATGGAATGGTTTGGGTTGGAAGGAACCTTAAAAATAATTTTGTTACAGCCCCCTTGCCATGGGCAGGGACACCTTCAACTACACCAGGTTGCTCCAAGACCCATCCAACCTGGCCTTGAACACTTCCAGGGATGGGTCAACTGCAGCTTCTCTGGGCAACTTGTGCCAGTGTCTCACCACCCTGATATAGAACTATTCATTCTAATATCTAATATAAATCTACCCTTTTTTGAGTAGTGCAATGAAAAGAGGAAGAGGGGGGAAATGAGACGGGAGGAATGTGCTTAATACACAGAAATGAAAAAAAATTAGACATTTTTGCTCAAATTTCTTACACAGGATGCTCAGGCAAACTGAACACTGCTCAAATTCAAATACAATCCCCCACTCCCCAACAAAAATTAGAAAGATAAACATTCAATATAGACTGCAACCCACACTATAGGCTGAATTCTTTTTAATCATTGCAGGATAAGCACCAAGACCTCCAGCTTCAAGGCTCAATAAAGTATGGACTTAACTGACTTTAGAAAAGGCCCAAAGAGACTTACTTTTCACAGTTGAAGAGTTATCCTCTCAATTAAAATTAGGAGGGGCAAGATGGGTCTAAATCCTTCATAGTAAAATGCTCTCTTTTGCAGAGAGAGTGGCTGGTTAAAGGGGGTGAAACAGTTACCAGTCTGTAAATTAATTACATGCTTTAAATATTAAAAGTCAAACCACCTAATAAAAATATTGTTAAAGATAAGCACTTCTGTGGTATTAGTACATGAAAACAAACATGAATTTAATAGCAAACTACCGTCCAGGTATTTAAAGCATATCAATACAAAATAATGGATTAGACCCTGAAAATCCTACTCAGTTTGTTCCGAGGGAAAACTTTGAACAAATTTAATTAGGAAGTCTTTAAAATCCAACAAAGAGTTTAAGTAATAAGATTAAATCCTAGCAATAGAGGGAAGTAGTATTTTGATGAAGTTTTCCTTTCAGAACAAGATGGAGTCCAAAAACTAGAAACAGAAAAGATTCTCTGTTTTGTTAAAAGTTGCTTTTCATAGTTTCTGATTTCTCCTCATCTACATTTTACACCTGAAAAACTAAGACATATGAAAGAGAAAAACAAACAAAAAACAGTTGTTTAATACCATTTAGATATTTAGAAAGCAGACTGGCATATATATAATATTAAAATCTGGCTCTACTTGACTTGCTGTCAAATGGTTGCAAACGTTGCAAGCACCATTATTGTTGCCATGACCTCATCTCTGAGAAGAGCAAAGGAGAAGCAAGGGATAGTGACAGATGGAGACAAAGCAGATCTTAGCCTTTCAGAAAACCTGGAGCAGAACACCTGGAGTTTTCTTCCTCTTCTTTTATACACATCAGTAGAAGATACCCTGATTACTCCAGTGCTGGACTGTTAAATAGATAATCGCTAGTGCAGCCAAAACAAGCACAAGTAGTTGTGCTGGAAAATAATCACCTGACCTGATAAAACTTTTGAGAACATCCCTCTGCTTTTCAGCAAAGGAAGTGGCTTTAAAATTTCCACTGAATTTGTTCAGTAAAGGTTTCAACACTTTCTCATGTTCAGTATTTGTTGGATATGAGCTAGCCATGTGCACTTGCAGCAGAGAAGGCCAACAGCCTCCTGGGCTGCATTAGGAACAGCATCTCCAGCAAGCTGACAGATATGATCCTTCCCCTCTAATCAGCACTGGTGAGACCACATCAGCAGTGCTGAGTCCTGCATAAGAGGGACATGGAGCAAGTCCAAGGGGCCACAAAGATCATTAAGAAATTGGAGCACCTTTCATACAAGGAGTGCTTGAGAGTGCTGGTAATGTTCAGCCTAGAAAAAAGCAGACTTACAAGGGAATCATATCAATGTGTAGAAATACCTGATGGAGGCAGTAAAGATGACAGAGCAGCAGTGAAAAGACTTGAGGCAGTGGCCACAAACTGAAATCTCCATCCTTGAAGATATTAAGAACCAAATGCACACAACCCTGAGCTACCTGCCCTAGGTGTCCTTGATTTTAACAAGATGGTTGGACTAGATGATCTTCAAGGTTCCCTTCCAAACTCAGGTCTTTTATGATTATTGAGGGAAAATGGCAGCAGGGAGGCAGCCGCATCACTGAACACATAAATGTCTTGGCTGATTTCTTCACTGTAAATTATTTTCCTACATGAAATTGGTACTTAATCTCTAATCTGCACCCAAACCAGAACATCTAGTCCAAGTTTAAAGCACACTGTGCTTGGGGAAGAGGGTTGTTCCTCTGTGAATGGGAGCTGGGTAAAGGGGGGACCTAGATAAAAGCCAGTTGGGAAAGATGCATGTATTGCTTCCCAGTAAATGTGACTCAATTTAACTAGTCATGCAAACTAGTTAAGAGAAGTCATCTTGCAAAATTTCACTTAAGCTATACAGCATGATGGTACTACTGTCTGCAAAATGTTCTAATGTGATCTTTCCAGCTAATGCCCTTTGTTTCTAAATGGCCAATCTATTTCTGTTAGATGCAGTGTTATACTAAGGAGTGGTTGCATAAGGACAAAGCTAATACTAGAGGAAATCTCTTGGTCACAGCCACAGTCAACTCAACAGTGACAGCACCCCTGGATTAAAAAATAAATATAAAATAAAAATTGATGCTGAGGTTGTAATTTTATTATATAAGAGCTGGATGTAGCAATCCTGCTTTAAAATTGCAGTCTTAACAGATTTCCCACACCACAGCCTGCAGCAACTGATGTAACTTTTTGTAAGTCAGCCCTATAAACTGTTCGAAGAACATACCCAACTACAGAAAAGTGGCAAAAAGTAGGTTAAACTAATACTTGAGATGAATTCTCTGCATTGCACGCAATGGTCACCACCAGTACACACTGAAAATGTTTCAGATATAAAGAGGTGTTATGCTCTTTAATATTAATGGATTTGTGACACCAAAAATGTTTTCTAGTGCCCTAATTATGCACTTCCACTTTCTTCTTTTTTTTTTCATAAATAAGATACTGCTATTTTTTAACTTGCTGCAGTGAAAAAATTCAACAGACCTGAACACAAAATAACAGAATTTTGCAAATATTTCATGGCATCTTGTCAAATTTAAGAATTATATCATTATATAGTACTTATAAATGATGTAGAAAATAGCTACAGAAGACATCTGAAATACTTAATGGATATGTACAAATACAATCCTTATTAGCGTTTAGAAGCTAACTCATCACTGCAGCTAATTATATGTGAACTACTTCCCATTAGTCATAACACCTTCACCCTAAAATATCAAAAGCTCTGAAGCTCAAGATAGCAAGGGTATCAAAACAAAAATTAAAAAGACACATTAAGGGGAAGTTAATTCTGGTAGCCTAGTGATACACTCATGTACTTCTGACCAGCATGAATTGAGTGATGTTTCTCCAATCCAATTATCCTTATTTCTGAACTACTTAGTTTTTGTTAGCTTTAGTTAGACTCCATAATGCTTTTCAAATTTTTAGAGTTTATTTAATAACTAAAAAGCAAATTGACTTTTTGTGTAGACAATATTGTCTTAAACTAAAAGCTTCTGAATAAATAACCTGTGTTTTTTCTGTACCTGTGGAGGATATATCCTGAAATCAGCCCTGTGTATAGCTTCTTACATTTGTCTTCTTGCTGGAAGTAAGATAAAGGAAACAAAGATAAAAGGGATTTATGTATCAATTCCCAAGATGTTTAAGCAGGGCATTCTCTTACCTACTGCACACAACTGAAGCAAATATGCTCAGACCACCAGGAAGAGTAGTCAAGTGAAAAGAATCTCTGTGCAATTTTTTAAATTGAACAAAAAAAAAAAAACAACAAAATCAACCAAACCAAAAAAAGAAAAACAAAGGCCCAAACCTAGGCTTGGAAGTTTGCAGAACTACCAGGATGCTGCAGCCTTCTGTGTTTCAAATTGAGTTTGTGCGGAGACAGCATTGATTTAATCTCAGATTTGATGTTTAAAAAGATTTCTGGCACTGAGAAATAAACACACCTAATACCACCTACTAAGTACAGTTTCACTGTCACTAGACTGCCTGATTTTGCAGCATGAAGGCTCTGAGCAAAGCATTGGCATTTTCAGTGCTTTGAGTGGCAGCTTTGAAAAACCTGTAGCTACCTCAACAGATGGAAGGGACCTTAAAAATAATTTGGTCCCAACCCTCTTGCCACAGTCAGGGACACCTTCCACTAGACCAGGTTGCTCCAAGCCCCATCCAACCTGTCCTGAACACTTCTAGGGATGGGGCAGTCACAACTTCACTGGGCAACCTGCTCCAGTGTCTCACCACCCTCACAGAGAAGATTTTTTTCTCTAATGTCTAATCTAAACCTCCCCTCTGTCTGAAGCCATTCCCCCTTATGTTGTAACTCCATGCCTTGTAAAAATTCCCTCTCCAGATTTTTCCCCTTTAGGTATTGGAAAACTGTTATAAGTTGTCCCGCAAGCCTTCTCCCCTCCAGGCTGAGCAATCCCAGCTCTCTCAGCCCATCTCCATAGGAGAGGTGCGCCAGCCTTCTGATCATCTTTGTGGCCTTCTCTGGACTCACTCAAACAGGTCCACCTCCCTCTCTGAACGCAGCACTGCAGGGGGGACAATAACCTCCCTCAACCTGCTGGACATACTCCTTTTGTTGCAGCTCAGCATACAGCTGGCTTTCTGGGCTGCAGGCACACATTGCAGGGTAATGTTGACCTTCTCATCAGCCAACAGCCCCAAGTCCTTCTCCTCAGGGCAGCTCTCAATCTCCTCAGGGTAGATTTCAATCTCCACCCAACCTGTAGCTGTGCCTGGATTTGCTCCAACCCAGGTGCATATATACTCTATTCAGAATTTTGCATTTTCTCAGCTATGCCTATTTCTGTTCAAGACTCCTTACTTTAGTAAGAGTTGGATGAGGCTCTTAATCAGGAGCTCAGAGCCACATTAAAAAAAAAAAAAAAGAAAATAACAGTGTGAGTTGGTTTAAAAAAAAAAAAAAAAAACAGTTTTATTGTGAAATGTTCCTTTGGACTTATAAAAGGAAAATACTTTGCCTTTTTTTTTTTTTTTCCCCCTCTCTTTCTAAAAGAATAGGCCCCAGACATTTGGAAAGTATCTGCTCTGAGTCACACGAGTCTGAGAAGTATGCCTTTATGTAAAAGGGACTCACCCTTCCAGAGTTATATGCACATCAGTACATCAGATGCACTATTTTGGTTGTTCCATGGGCACTCTGAGATCAGACACGGTCTTGGCAAACTGTGCAAATCATGTCTCAGCCTGACCCAAGACTTCAACCTCATGAAGCTGGAGCTTCTAAATGTTCCCATGACACTGAACAGGGACCTCTGCACAGACTCAAACACATGAAAGAACCCTTTGACTACTGAGTTATGAGCAGACTCCCTTCTCCTGAGAGAAGGGTCCAGAGAGAGAGACAACATATTTGCTGTGTTAGTTTTAGAAGTCACACACTGTTTGCAGAAGGGGTTATCTTGTGTCCACACTCTCTGATCTAAGCTAATGTTTGTTTACAGAGACTGTAAAGCAGGAAAGCAGGAATGTTTCACAGTATTACTTGTGGTCTCCTCTATAAAAGGGTCTTTGAGACAACCTTTTGGGGTGCAGAGGGAGAAGTCACCTGTAACAGCCACATTAGGAGATGCCTATTTCCAGGAAAAGTCTGATTCCTTTTGCAGCTCTGAGTGATCATTTGGATGTGTATTTTGCTTTCAGTGCTTTCATAGAAAGAGGAAAATAAACCATGAAGAGTATTATAGCCCAACTCAATCACTTTTACAGCTGCTGAGCCCAGCACCTGAAATCAAATACTCCAAACCATCTACTGATTCAGTGGCTCCCAACTAATTTGTTTGCTTGCTACTACTTACCATAGGTGGTGTCTGGAATTCTTTGCCTCATGTTTTCAAAGAAAAAAATGACCCTCCAAGAGTCCTGAATAAGAAAATGGGTATACTCAATTCAAATGCTACTGGCATAAATTACTTCTTGACCACAGAAGACAGAACCCTCCTCACTATGATTTTCAGGTTCTGCTTCTCTAAAATGTTTTAAATTACTCCCTCCAAAAGCTAAGTTATATTTACCAGTAGCATGATGCTGTTATGTTGATTCTTGTTAAATTCTAATGAACCAAGCAGACTCTCAAAGCATAAGACTGCTAAGGCTCCCTTGGAGAGAACCTTTGAATCACCCTGAAGTGTACATAAAAATACATGTTGAGTTCCTCAGATATTTATTTTACTACTATTAGCAGTCCTGTCTCTCTCCCTCCCCACTTAATATAGAACTTAGAAAAATGTGTTTAAAAAAGTCAGTATCAATAGCATCTAGTCAAGAATATTAGAGCAGATCTCCACTATACTAACAGGTAAGAGAAGTATTTCTGGAGTGAGGAGAAAGAATATTTATGACTCCAGGCTACTTTCAGTTTCTAAGGTGTCTTCTGAGCATCCAGCAAAACTGTGATAGGCACAGCCCATTCAGTTTGTTACCTGGAAAAGATAACAAGTAAATATTACTTGGCTTGATTTATCAGTGATCTTTCTACCCTGAAGTGCAGCCAGGAATACAGGCCCAGTCATGTACTAGATGCATTAGGGCATGGCAGAGCTCTGATGTATATGGTTGCTTCTCTTGCAACTGTATAAATCACGCTTGTCAGCCCTCAAAACTGAGGAAAGGCTACCATTTTTATATGCATGTGTTCTATAAGGGCTTGGGGCTGTCTTAGTCATAAAATGTCAATCAATGCTATTTTGTCCTGAAATCCTGTGTGCCTGATCATAGTGGCTTAGTGTGCACACACTATGCTTCTCATAGCACACTCTATTATTTAATCAGGCATAAACTTATAAAAAGAGCAGGGGGCTCAGCACTATTTGAGCAACAGTTAATAATAATTAGCTGCTAACTGCTGTTTGGCTATCTGGAATTTTCCTATGTTGACTTCACTGGTTGGTACATGAAGTATTCTATGCACATTTCTTGTTACTTGCATTGTTTAGATTAAATTTCTCTGTGTGATAAGAAAAAGATAGGTTACAGTCTGTTGCATTTAATGATAATGAGACAAGTGCTTTTTACTTTTTGCATCTGTGAACATTGGGAAAGCACCCTTGCTTATAAAAGCTCTGAGAAAATACTACGACCTGAACTACCCCAATGCTATTGTACCATTAAATTTGATTTTACTTATAATAATTTTAAAAGAGGTTATGAAAACATCATGAGGAGTTTCTACAGTATCATTTTCAAAGACTATGCAGGCACTATGCCTGATCTGAGTATAGCGTACTTGAAAGTCACTGAAAGGCTGAGAATACAGCCGCATCCAAGAACACTTAATACACTATATGATCTCTTTACACTTGAAGCAATGCTTTTGTGACAGCTCCAACTCTGAGAACTGCAGACCACCTTATGCCAGTATTTAGAGGAAATAGCTGATGCATACAGAAACTGCCATCTCTGAAGACGGCTGAAGAGCTCCTCAGGAACTCCACTTCTGAAGCTGCAGTCTCCGACTGCTGTTGATCTCGGGGCCTCTGCAGGGCTGTACGTGCTCAGTTTGTGGCTTTAACCAAAATTTGTTCACAGACAGCGCTAAAATTAAATGTGGTACCCAATTTTTCATCAGAGCAGCATTACTTCGGATCCTAGAGTTTTGGAGGAAGAGAAAGAGGACAACAAAAAAGCTTTTAAGATTTTTCCCTTAGCAGTGTGCTTCAATTTTAAATATGCAATTTAAATTTTGTAACACAGTTGTTCGCAAAGCCAGTTACCATAATGAGTAAGTTTAGTGAAGTCAGTGGAGCTGTACCAGTTAACACCAACAACTCCAAATTTCATCATTTGTGGAGATTTTTTTCTGCTGTCAGTAATTTAACATGGTATTTTCTTGACATATATTCAGCTTCATGCACATGCTTTTGTTTGACAATTTTTTTTCCACTATTGTCAGTATTCAACTATATTTATATATTTTTCTGTCTTATCACTTTAGAGTTTGAATCTGTGCTGGATGCCTTAGTGGTTCTAGAGCCTATGGCCTACATTTCAACCTATGGGTAGACTTTTACGGTCGCTTTTGGCTTTCTTGGAACACTAACCCTTCTGTTAATCTGAGAGTTATGTCAGGGCCCTGTGAGCCCCCAGAGCTAAGGGCTGCTTGGAGAAGAATTATATCAAAATTGAACTTCTTTAAAGAGATTGAGGAAAATATTCCAGCAACCAATGACAAGATGGGAAAAGGCACAGAAACATTAAGCATCAGGTTTCCACAAGATTCAAGGCTGCCATTCTACAGCTACCTGCAGCTGGTTTTAGCAACTCTGCCCACCTGTGAATGAAAAAACACACACACCACAAAACCATCACCACACAAAACTACTTTTAACAGCATTTTCATTGTAAATATTCTGTTTTTACAGAATGCTTTCATTAAACATTTCCTACTTAAAAGCAACTGACTGCTAGATTCTGCAATATTTACTGAAGGTGAATTTTAATTTATATCTTCAGTCTTTAGATCTCATAGCACCTATGTCTAGTCTAGATTCGGATTCAATTTCTTCTCAAGACACATAGGCAACTGATATACCTATTGAGCCATTTTACCTATCTGTATCTACAAGGCAAGACAAAAACTCTGTGTGAGTTGCATCACGTCAGTCTTGTAGAAATATGCTTGCAAGATTTAAACCTAGAAAACTTGAACATGTAAGGAAGGTATTTTCTGCCATGCAGCTGCTTTCTGACATCATTACTGTGTACAGTTCTAGTGCCGTTAACATAAGAAGGACACAGAGCTGTTGGAGCAAGTCCAGAGAAGAGGCATGAGGATGATCAGGGGGCTGAAGAACCTCGCGTATGAAGACTGACTGAGAAAATTAGGGCTGTTCAGCCTGGAGAAGAGAAGGCTGAGTGGAGACCTCATAGCAGCCTTCCCATAGCTGAAGGGGGCCTATAAGGATACCAGAGAGGGACTCTTCATCAGGGACTGTAATGATAGGACAAGGGGGTAATGGATTCAGACTTAAACAGAGTAAGCTTGGGTTGGATATAAGGAAGAAGTTCTTTACTGTGAGGGTAGTGAGGCACTGGAATGGGCTGCCCAAAAAAGTGGTAAATGCTCCATCCCTGGCAGTGTTCAAGGCCAGGTTGGACAGAGCCTTGGAGACATGATCTAGGTTGAGGCGTCCCTGCCCCTGGCAGTGTGGTTGGAACTAGATGATCTTAAAGTCCTTTCCAACCCTAACCATTCTATGATTCTATTTTTCAAATATTTAAAATAGCTTCCATACAGACTTGTCCAAACTCTCAAAAACCAAACCAAACTAACCACCCCCCAAAAAAAAATAGTTGATCTCTTTTCTGTTGGATTCTGCAGTACAGGGCATTCCTGGAAAGGAGGAAACTGCAGTAAGGCAAAGAAAAAAAAAAAAAAAAATCAGTTCTCCCTAGTTAAGGAGTTGGAAAATTTGAGCTGCTCCTAACTTTCCTAAGCCAGTTTCTTCATACTGTCTTTGTACTTTGCAATAGTTAGTACTATCTTGATAAAATATCTTTTTTCTTACCCCATTTCACAATTGGTAGAGGTAGGTGGTCATAAATTATTCTTACTATGGCTATTGCATGCTTACAGTTAGCACTCTCTATCAGGAAGGAGCCAGATGTCTTTAATTAGCTCTTTATAGCCTTTTGTTTACAGCTTTTTGAAAATGTGGGGGTTTTTTGGTTTTTGTTTTGTGGTTTGGTTTTGGTTTTTTTTACTCTTTACTATGTATTACTATGTATTCTGAAGCTGTAATTTAGGGATTTTGGCAAATCCAGATTAAAAAGAGTCTGTAGTATTGCTGGGATCAGACACAGAAAAGGAAAGTCTTAAATTTATAAATTCATAATGTACACATATTTTTCAAGGAATCACACCAGTAAATTATACTTTTGTCTCCTTTTTACTATCAGTGGCTTCCTTTTTTTCAGTTTTGTTAGTGCTGTTTTCACCTTTTACCGGGATAATCAAGAAGAGGTTCTCAGAAAGGAGAAGTGAAGACTCAGAGGCCTTTACACAAGTGATGGGAAATTATTGCTGCTATAGAGCGCTCCTTTTTTCCTCTGCAGTATCTGGACCAAAATTTCCTGTATTTTACACTCAGGAGCTGAGCATGAAGGCACTCCACACAGTCTAGCTGCTAGCACCAACAGTTTCTCAGAAAATAGCTTTGGCTGTATGGTAGAGAGCAGTGAGGAAATGATTCTCTTGGATTTGTCTCTAAAGGGCAACATTAATGCTGTAACACTGAAGGACAGTTAAATCACAAATGCTATCAAACCTCCGAAAGCAGCACCTTAACATGCAGTTTAAACAAATAAAAAAAAATAAAGTATGTAGAAAACCTATTTTTCCCCAAACCCGTTTTGCAGGCAGTAGAAAAGCAAGCCTCTGTAAGCTACCACACTGTAAGTATGACAAGCCATTGCTAACCTCCTGCTGGACTAGGTCCTTTTCAGTGCCAGTGCAAGCCTAAAATGACTTTCTAGGAAAAGCAGTTTCTAGTCTATATTCATGACCATGAATTTCGTCAAGAATTCCAACTGTAAGGCACACTTCCAGAATCTCAAAGACAGTATTCAGGGACAAAGGCATGTTGAACATTTGGGGATCCCAAGTGAAAAGGGTTTTCATATATTATGAATTGTTTAAAATACAATTAAAGTGAAATACAAAGATGGTTCAGAAGGGTGTATCCGTACTACTGTTTAATCTATGTTGATAGCTGTTTGAAACAGTTCAAAATGATCTCAGAGAAAAGGTTGTTGCAGTTTTTGTTCAAAGTACAGAATGTACTGCATAGATCACAAGTTCTTGTGTGTCACCCACCCTCCACACAACCCCTAGCCAGAAATAGCGAACAGTTTATAAAGAAATGAGGTTTCCAAATGACAGAATTACTGAAATATGCATACTCTTTTTTACATCACAAAAACCCCAACTAAAATATAGGATATTAGATCAAGTCAGGCAAGGCCACAGCAGCAGCAAAACATTCAGTTACTAGCCTACATTTAGTACTAAATCAAATTTATTCCAGGTTAAGACTCTTATGGAACACAGAGTTGCAAGATTTTGTATGTATGTATGAATATACTTACCTCTTTTGCTCTTAAATCCTTCAGTTTCTAGACACTAAAACTTTTTTCAGCAAAGGCAAAAAGTTTACTGTTACAGTAAATCTAAGCCTTCTAACCAAAGACACGCCATGGAGAGACAGAAGGGAAATCTTCCTGGAGTGCTCTAAAATTATCTCTTGCAATGGGAGAATGGTGAAATGAGTAGTGCTATGTATTTATTGTCATGTATGTTCTTACAAAACATTGGCATCTGTAAATCAAGTATAGGATAGTAACAGATCTCACTCCCAGCCCTCTTCTTAGAACATCCACCAACTCTATTACCGTAATCATTTTCATTTAGTGTCAGGGGTATAATGTGACCTTCAATATAAAAACAAAGTTAACAGCCTAAATGAATCAGCTCAGTCAGGCTGTACTGATTTACAGTTCTAGAAAATTAAGAGAATGTTATCCAGTTTTGAAGTTGCTGTAGGGTTTGCCAAAATTATATCCACCTTAGAAGTTGAAGAACATTTGAATAGTCATAACAGAAGCACTCAGACTGGAAGTGAGTACAGCTGGGCTTTTAATATATGGCCTGAAGCAAATCAGTTAGCATCTGTGCCATGTACGATTTGTAGAATAGGAACATGAATAGCAATCTACCTGATATGGATTGTTGTAAAGTGATCTTAGATCTGGAACATCAAGGAAAGCCAAAAGACTACTGAAATGCTTGGCATTATACCCACTGAGCTGGCTGCTGCTGTTACTTTTCCTCTTTGGTTGAGGAACTTTCTTTGTGGCACTTGGCCATTTAAAAAACTCACTGCATACTACAAAGTACTGAATAATCCAAAGCCATAGATCATCTATTTGATGAATACTCTACCAACTAAATAAATACTATCTAAACTGCATCTACATTAAGCTATTTAGTTTCACCTCTTCTTTTGCATGAAGATTTATAAGTAACGTCCTTGCTTTTTTAGGTATTGAGTTACAGGATAGACAGAGTTGGAGGAGATTGTCCCATGATGTAAGCTGGCATAGAATCACTGAGGGCACTTAAATCCTTCGGCTATCTGTCCATCTTGAGTCACAAGCACAATTCTTAAGCTATTTAAATTGGACAATGGCTGTAAACCGACAGAGGGGACATTTAGATACATGATTCTATGATTAGGAAGAAACTGTTCACTATGAAGGTGGTGAGATATTGGCACAAGCTGCCCAGAGAAACTGCAGTTGCCCCATCCCTGCAGGATACTCAAGGCCAGGTTGGATGGGGCCTTGAGCAACCTGGCCTAGTGGAAGGTGCCCCTGCCCACGGCAAGGGGGTTGAAACCAAATTATCTTTAAGGTCCCTTCCAACCCAAACCGTTCCATGATTCTGTGACAGTATTTTCAGATTTCAATCAACTTCATTTGACAGCACTAGTACCCCACCTACCTACAAGAGTCCCTGTCAAAGTTTATATTAATTTATATTAACAATTTTGGTAAAGTACTTGTTTTTATTGGATAGTAAGATGATCAAATTTGAAAGACACCTATTCCAAGATGTTTAATTCCTTTCAACAAACAAATGCAATTTCATAACTGAAAGAAATACCATTTAAATAATCTGCCAAACATTATTTTGATAGAGTTTTGTCAAAAGACTCAGATCTTCAGTGCAGAAAGATTTCACACTTACCCAAAAAGGAGAAAACACTGAGAACAGAAAGACTTAGACGTGATGCAAGGGGTTTGCTGTTTGTTACCTGAGAAACTAGAAGCTCCAAAAACAATACAAAGATCATGCCAATTGTGACAATGATTGCCTTGAATACTTTAGCTGTGCTTTGTGGTGGTATATAAAATTAATATATACAAATTATATAAAATTAATAAAAAGTATCTATTAATATATACTTTTAATATCTTAAAAAGTATATCAAATTAATAAAAAACCCAACCCAAATCTAACCCTGAAGAGGGGAGAAACTCCTTCCAAATACAGTGGTATGTGCTCATCATAGGATCTGTACAATGTGACAATATTCAGATGTATCCAGTTCTGAAACATTTCTGGTTAATGTGTCCTGAAGAAAAACCAAAAGTGATGGGAAAACTGAAATATATGGAAAAAAAAAAAAAAAAAAGATGTGTGCTTTACCATGTTAGTCATTTATGGAGGAGTCTTATAAAAGACATTCTTAACCATTGCTGTAGAGTGTGGAGATAGTGCAAGCAGCACTGGAACGCTACGAATACAATAAAGCAGTAAGACTAGCAGATGTGAAAAATTAATCTTAACAAACCAGAAATTCAAAGGCTATTGAGGCAGGGTGAGGAAGGGGAGGGTAGTTGAGGATGTCATGGAGAAACAAAGTCTAGTGGCCAGAACAGAAGGCAACTCTGAGGATGTTTATGGGAGACTCCCCCAGCTACAAAATGCAACACAATAGAAAGCATGAAGAGCATTGTACTAGAAAACAGTTTATTGCATCAACTGACAATCAATTCCAGTATACTATAAACTAAGTTACACAAGAAATGACAGACACACCTACCACATTCCTGGCTATTATCATACTGCACCAGCAACATATTCAGTGTTGCCCAAATATGTACCTGGCATATGCCAGATTGTTGGGTTTGTTTTCTAAAACAGGAAGGAAGATAGTGACATTTTCTCCACACTACTATTAGACATTTGCTGCCATGGAATTTGGAGAACCAAACACTCTTGGCCAAGTGAAAAGCTTCTCTTAAATCTGCATTTAGGTCAGACTGATGAAAGGTTAAAGGGAAGCAGATGTATTGTCATTTCCTCTAAATACAAAATGCAATACAACACAAGATACCTTTCTGCTTTCCTCAGATATCAGAATCTTCCTCCTTCTAGTTCTGTGCTTTTCAAACACTGAAAAATAATAATTCATACAAAAAAAAAATAAAATTCATACAAAAAAATAAAATTCATACAAAATATGAATACATATACACAAACAGACCCCAGTGGTCTCCTACCAGCCCAACAATTTTATCAATTTTTCAAGGCCCCTTGGATAGCAAGCAACAGCAGATACCAGTGTGGTTTTAGTAATAATTCTGGCAAAATAAGGAATTCACCCTCACACTGAAAAACAAAACACTTCAACTAAACACAGCCAAATATTCGATTTGATATTTTATCATAAAATCAAATACAACTTTCATTAGTCTTTCCAAAAGTCTGGAATCTTCTACAAGAATTATTCATTTCACCTTAAGTCAAAGCTCTTAATACACAAAAACTAAACTTGCAGAAAAAGAAACGAGAGTTAAGATCAAAGTTCCAGAATCTATTTATAAAGTAAAACCTTTCAGCACATGAGAGAACACATGACACAATATCACATGGTGAGAGCATGTGTAAGACATCTTTAAGATATTTGGTCTGCTCATCCTGCTTTGTCATACTTTCTAGACTCTCTTGAACTCCTCACTATCTCTGTCTGACAAACCCCTGCACCACGCCATCTGCTTGCCAGACTCCTGCAGCCACACTGAACCACAAACAGGGAAGGACTGCATTCTCCAGTGAGAGTGCTAAGGAACTGTTCTTCTGATGACCTTCTTTAATGAGTTGCTCACGGAATTTTTTTTAATTTTTTTTTTTAAACAAGGCAATGGAATCATAATGCTGTTCACACAACTGGATTAAGGAATACTTCACTTCTTGGAAATAGCTAGTTGGGCAAGAAAAAAAGGAGGAGTTGGATACAGGAAAGAACATGACCTATTTGTGACAGCCTCAGTTTACTACAGGTCACAGACAGAAGACCAAGTGGGGTTTAGCCATCCCCCACCTAGTTAGAAAGGCTAATTTTCCATGTGGAAAAAAAAAAAAAAAAAGTCTGGTATACTAAAATTCCTGTTGGAATTTTGGCATTTGTCTATAATTTCAGAAGGTTGCGTTTGTTCTTTTCCAGTAAATCTTACTGACAGAAAATTAATCAACAGACTAAAACCAAACATGTTGCAGTGCAAAGGCAAGATTAGCCATTCAAAGGCAAGAGTCACCTTGGATGTCTTTACAACTATGTCATGATGTCAAGCCAAACAAGACTGGTAGTGGAAGCAGAAGTTACCAGAGTACTGTAAGCCAGCCCGTGAGGTACTTCAGAGAAGGGAACTAAACACAGCACCTGTTACAGCATAAAGTAGAAGACATATAGACATAGTTGGCTACAGAGCAAGTCAGTTATGTTTTATACCTATATTACCACACAAATTCTTTTTGAAGTGGAAAAACTAAACTAGTAATTTGAAAAAGTCTCACAAATGTTTTTCCCCAGATGGTGATCCTGAAAGCCCTGTGTACACTGCTAGCAGTCAATCTCACTAGAATAAAGGTGACTGAACCCTTTATTCACTATATGACCTAGCACTAAGCTATCCTGGAGCAAGGAGGCAGCAGAAGGAAAGAAATGGCTTTGAGAACATTAGCATGAAATGGACTCTTCTGCTGAATAAAAAGAAGCAATTTTTCCCCAAAGAACTTGGTTATTTATACCCAAATTTTTATGATGCGGTCATCCACAGGTGAAGTCCAGGTCCTATAGACAGTAATTGCGACCTTTCCTTTCCCCAGGTACAACCTTTAGTTACAAGGAGTTCATCTATGTTTATTCATGCATCAGGAATCCTGAATATACATCTATATATAACATGGATAAGTCATGGCATGATGCATTCAACACAGATGAGTCAATATATTCAACCGTTTAAACCTTGTATGGGGAAAGTTCTTCCTGTTCAGGACTGACTAATCTTAGGCATTAATAATAAGCAGAACCAAAGGAAAAAATGTTTGTGACAATTCACTGCCTTGCCTATTTATTTATTTATTAAACAAAGGTTTCTTTAGTTCATGTTGTCTGTACATGACATAAAAAAAACATTATTTTAGCCTCAGGTACAGGATTTCATGATGGTTTGGATTTTGCTTCTTTAAAAATCACAGCTGTAATAATCCAGACCCTGGAATTTACCAGGTCATACTTATCACTTGTCTTATTAAAGAAAGCTACAAGCAAAAAGACTTGATTTATCACAGCATTTTGCTGCTATTAAGCCATATTTTAATAGACTTCTATGAACCTTTTCATCAAGCAGCTCCAAATTTGTAACATTATGCAAACGACAAAGATAGCTGATGAGCAAATTAGTAGATTCTGTTCACCACATTACTCTTCTGAAAGACAAAAGTCATAGGAATTGAATATTAGAGAACAAATGATAAATGCAGTCTGTAGATTCTAATTCTCAATAGAAAAGTAGCTCTTCACCATCTCATACCTATATCACAGCAGCAAGTTTTGCTCTAATCAAGGTTGATATAGAGAGATATTTTAAAAGTTCAAATGGTCAGTCAAAAGTTTTACTTCTTAAGGTCATGCTACATGTTGAGCTGCTGCATTTGTACACTTCTCTTCTTTGAAGTGATGTTCATTTTACTAAGTGAAATATATTTTCAGCTGTTTGGTCGGATTTCTATTTCAGGAGCATAATTTCCCAGCAAAGTCACATTGTAAAACACCCATGAAACCATTAAACAATGCAGCTGTGCAACACAGTGGAGAATTTGATTTTATTCGGTCACTGCTATTACTAACATACAATAGTAGCTTTTAGGCTGTGTGTCAGAAAAGCAATTTAGTCTGACATTTATTAAATATACAATACCACCCAACCTGATTCAAACAGGATGGGTACTAGCTGGAGAATCATTTTTATCAGGAATGCTTTTCTGGACCAGATTTTAACACAGATTGACAAACACCCAAGTAATGACAGTAAGAGTTTCTCAGTCTTAATACACTAACAGGTGAGCTCTGTCAAGTGGAGCTCCAGCCTCATGGCACTCTTTCCACAGCAAGCAGTGGGACAGAACATTACCACACACTTCAGCTTTCCCAGTACAAAGTCTAGCTATTTCCTCCAAGCTGCACAACTAGAGCATTCTCTCCCACTAACCCTATTATGGAAACAGTAACCTCCAGCAGGCAGTGGGAGCACCAGAGCTTTAATTTTTCAAACCACCAAGCAAGATTTTCTGCAGCTCATCTGTCAACACACTTATTTCTGTGACATTTGGGGTGACAAATGTGGTGGCCAAGAATTTACCGCAGCCTGTTTCCACTGCTAGTCTATTTACTTGGCTTCAGCTGAAGCACTTACATCCAAAGCACTCCACAACTAATGTTTTCTTCTGTTTTACATGAGTAATCTTTCACTTAATTCATTGTTAATTAAATGTTCTAGAATACCAACACTGCAGAGTGAAGTCCTCTCTAGAGGCAGCATAGCAAGCCACAAAACAGTTTTCCTCCCAGCATCTCATTGCATTTATCACTTCTGAGCAGACAGGTTTTGCCTCTGGGGTTAAAAGCAGAGTTCAGCAACTGTTTGGTCATCCCCTTCTGAGCCTGAGATTAAGAACAGTAATTCCTTCCAGAATAGATCAAGAGCTAGGCAGAGGTCATCAGTTTACTAGCTCAGCTCTAGGAAAAAAACTTTATGATCAGACTGCAGTGAGATGGGATTTAACTAATTCATGAAGGAAAACGAAATGCAGCTGCTACTTATAAATGACAAACAGTCATCAAACCATTACTGTTCTCCTTTTATTCTTGCCATTTCCTCAGTCACTAATAATTTCCAATCCAGTACAACAGCTGTAATATTGTATATAAATACACTAATGCTCTAGAGAGATGCCCTGTTTGGGAGAACAAGTATTTTTACATAGCTAACTTAAATAATTGTTTTAGATTTTCTTTTTGTTATCTCAGTACTGGTGATTTACAGATTTCACAGGAAGCCTTCTATCAGCCAAGGCATGATTACACATCCAAAGAATCTCCATGTTTCAAAGAAACGCGTAGGCTAAGTGGTTGTTGGAAAATGTACAGATGTAATGTGGGAATGCTCAAAGATTCAACGACGGGTTATTTTTTGTAATGTTTTCCTGCAGATACTGTCCTTCCACCGGAACTATGGCCTTATATGTAGAAACATGGGCTATAACTTCCTATGACGTGCAACGTGCTACCATGCATGCTTTCCCTTTAACTCATCAAGTTTTCCAAGGCTGCTGCCCACTCGCTTATGAAAGGAATGTCACTAAGCATACTATACTAATTCATTCCAGAGCTCCAGACTTCACCAAATTTCACACCTACAAAGGCTAACACTTGAATGTGTACTGCAGGGCAAACATTGCCATGGACGGGGGCCAGAAGATTTTTTTTTTTTTTAAAGAGCTGATGTCTTAATGAGAATTTTTACTGTCCAGGAGTGTATGTGTCTCTGAAGGCTTCTTTTTGATTGTGCTACACTTAATAATGAAGCAAGAAAGCTCAGGATAAATCTATCATGCCGATCATAGAATCCTGGAATAATTAGGGGTGGAAAGGACCTTAAGATCATCTAGTCCCAACCCCCCTGCCGTGCGCAGGGACCCCTTACGCTAAATCGTATCACCCAAGGCTCTGTCCAACCTGGTCTTGAACACTGCCAGGGACAGAGCATTCACAACTTCCCTGGGCAACCCATTCCAGTGCCTCACCACCCTAACAGGAAAGAATTTCCTCCTTATATCCAATCTAAACTTCCCCTGTTTAAGTTTGAACCTGTTACCCCTTCTCCTATCACTACAGTCTCTAATGAAGAGTCCCTCCCCAGCATCCCTATAGGCCCCCTTCACATACTGGAAGGCTGCTATGAGGTCTCCACACAGCCTTCTCTTCTCCAGGCTGAAAAGCCCCAACTTTCTCAGCCTGTCTTCATACGGCAGGTGCTCCAGTCCCCTGATCATCCTCGTGGCACTCCTCTGGACTTGTTCCAATAGTTCCATGTCCTTTTTATGTTGAGGACACCAGAACTGCACACAATACTCCAAGTGAAGTCTCACAAGAGCAGAGTAGAGGAGCAGGATCACCTCCTTTGACCTGCTGGTCACACTCCTTTTGATGCAGCCCAGGATACGGTTGCCTTTTTCCTGGGCTGCCAGCGCACACTCCCAGCTCATGTTCATTTTCTCATCGACCAACACTCCCAAGTCCTTCTCCGCAGGGCTGCTCTGAATCTCTTCTCTGCCCAACCTGTAGCTGTGCCTGGGATTGCTCCGACCCAGGTGTAGGACCTTGCACTTGACATGGTTAAACTTCATGAGGCTGGCATCAGCCCACCTCACAAGTGTGTCGAGGTCCCTCTGGATGGCATTCCTTCCCTCCAGGGTATCAACCGATCCACACAGCTTGGTGTCATCGGCAAACTTGCTGAGGGCGCACTCAATCCCACTGTCCATGTCAGCGAGGAAGATGTTAAACAAGACCGGTCCCAACACCGATCCCTGAGGGACACCACTCGTTACTGGTCTCCAGCCAGACATTGAATGATTGATCAAATGATTCCAGAAAGAAACAAATAAGAAAACCCCTCAAATATAAAATCAAGAGCTTGCAATTTGTAAGCCCATAATACAGCATCTATTTTTCACTTTCTTTGCATATTACCAAAGGAAATTATAATGAAATATTGTATTTATAATAAATATTAAGGACATTCTAAAATATATTCCAGTGGGTTGCTCTTTCAATGCAATGCAGAAACAATCAACCCATGCTGACTAGTCATCTACTATGCAACTGTGATTTATTTCAAAAGACAGAGTAAATAAGTAACCCCCATAACACTTCATTATAGCATGATACTTAACCTATGCAACACAGCAAAGGTGAACAGTACTTAAGAAGTTACAAACTTCAAAACTGTGCAACCTCACTGGAAATTTACTATGCTAAGTAAAATCATACTGGAAATTTTAAGTTTTGAAACAGACATTCATACATGAGAAACAAGGTATGATAAATTGCACTAGTGAATTAGGCTAAAGAACACACACACACAAAAAGCATCATCGGTATTCCACACCATAAGCCTCTTAAATCAATACCTAAGTATACCCCTTGCTCTCCTGTTTTTTTTTTCATTTTCAGATAGGATTCTTACCAATTCTCATTCTGTTTCCTAATTATCTTTTCCTTTCTAGACTAGAGAATTTATTTAAACCATAGTGGAGGGTACTGGCAGTTCCCAAGCTAATAGGTCAAGCAAACAATCTTTCACAATTCGGCTCTTTGGCTTGTGTATTTTGTTAGATCAGTGTTCTGTAAACTGATGTTTTTTTTCCTCCCGACTTCCACATTAGCAAGACAAAACAAAACGGCAGGTAAAAATTCATAATGTCTTCGGTGTTATAAAAAGAGTGAACTACTGCAGCCTCTCAAGTGCCGAGAATGACATGTGAAAACATAATGCTCAATAATTACTTCTGCAAGTCTACCACAGCTTCATTAAGCAGATTAGTACCCTCTGATTACAAACAGTGAAAGAAAGAAACAAAAACAGCTTTGGCACTATTTTTATGAAAGTGAGGGAGGCACTAATCCATGCAAAAAAAACGATTTGTCTTTCTATTTGATCCTCAGTCATTTGTCAAATGCAGTGAAGGAAAAGCAAAGAAACTCAAACAAACAAAACATACACTGTTTTGCTATAACTATTGTTTGCTAATAATTATTACCAATAACAGATAGCTATTACTTGTTATTCTTACTGTCCCAAGTGCCTCTATAGCTGGTTGCATTTCAGAGGTAATAGAATTTCAGGGTGAAGGCTAGTTCAGTTTACCCTGTAGCTTCACAGAGACAAAACAGCTGTTGCAGATTTAACCTAATAATACTGCCACCACCATTTCATAGAGTTCTGATCTTATAAGGATAATATTAGTTTGTTTTAAAAATCTATTGCAGGAGCAGAAGATCAAGGAGAAGCAATTAATAAAGTATAAATTTTGTTTACTGAAGCTTCTGTAATTGAATCATATAAAATTTCACTCACAAAATTAAACAAATCTCAGATCTGAATGATATAATGTGAAAAAACCCTACTACAGAAGAACTCAAAAACAAGAGGTAAGAAACAAGGTGTGAAGTAGAAAAAGCACATAGATATCTAAAATTAATTCTTCATTGCAATTTTTTTTCTTATCTTTAATACTGTCTCAACAACATTATGACTTACCATTTGCATCTGCTGTATATTCAGGATAAAGGTTAGAGTCTTATCCAGTCCTAATGAGTGAAGCATTCCAACAGCAATGTGTCCATACTGGTTGGACTCTAGTACCTTCAGAATTGAGCAGCAGGAAACCAAAGCCAGAATCTCCTATGTCTTCAAATCTAGGATGTACCTCTCTGTCTGACTTGATACAGGGAGCTTCAGTGATTTTTAGGCAGGCCAGAGGAAAGGTAATAATAAAAGGTAAATCCTTCACATGTTTAACTTTTTTCTTGTTGTTTTTCATAACATATTCCAAGACCAAAGCTTTTCCATTTTGGGGCAATTATAACACTCTTAAATAGTGAAAGTATCAATCATATTATGAAAAGTTTTCAGAGTTCATTTTTTACATTTTTTAAAGAAAGAGCCTTAAGGATCATATATTTGTCCCTGAAGCAGTCCCCTTCCAGCTAATTAGGATTCCTATTGCATGATGTAAGAGGGTTTAAATATACTCATAGAATCATAGGCTGGTTGGGGTTGGAAGGACCTTAAGATCATCTAGTTCCAAGCCCCCTGCCAGAGGCAGAGACATCTCAATCTAGATCATGTCACCCAAGGCTCTGTCCAACCTGCCCTTGAACACTGCCAGGGATGGAGCATTTACCAGCTCTTTGGGCAGCCTTTTTCCAGTGCCTCACCACCCTCACAGTAAAGAACTTCCTTGTATCCAACCTGAGCTTCCCCTTTTTCAGTTTAAACCCATTACCTCTTGTCCTAACAGTCCAGTCCCTGATGAAGACTCCCTCTCTGCCATCCTTGTAGGTCTCCTTCAGCTATCGAAAGGCTGCTATGAGGTCTCCACGCAGCCTTCTCTTCTCCAGGCTGAACAGCCCCAACTTTCTCAGCCTGACTTCATACAGGAGGTGCTCCAGCCCCTGATCATCCTTGTGGCCCTCCTCTGAAGTGGCACCACCACTGAGTGCTGCCTTACCAGACATGCTGGAACTTCAATGTGAACTGGAGTCAAAGGCAGCCAAGTGGTATGCCACAATTGATATAGCCAATGAGGTTTTCTCAATTCTTTTGGCAGCAGAGTGCAGGCCACAGTTTGCTTTTACTTGAAGGGGCATCCAGTACACTTGGAATCAACTGCCCCAGGGGTGGAAAGACAGCCATTCCATCTACCATGGGCTGATCCAGACTGCACTACAACACCAGCAAGCTCCAGAAAACCTGCAATACATTGATGACACCATTGTGTGGGGTGATACAGTGGAAGAAGTTTTTGAGAAAGGGAAAAAATTATCCAAATCCCTTCCCCTTGGACACGAAATTTACCTCCTCAAGAAATAACATTGGAATGGCAAACCATTGTGGGCAGGGAAATCATGGTTTAGGACAGGGAATCACCAGCAGGGAAGGAAAACCAGCAAGGGGAAGCTGTTGAGGTCCATTCGCCACAAGAGTGCTGAGGCATCCAGGACTGGTGGAACGTTGGGGTGGAACCTGTTGGAGAGAGGCTGACCAACAGACACCGAGCAAGAGACTGACCAACAGTCGTGGCAGGTACAGGTGCAGCTCCTGCTCCTCCTGGTGCCCCTGCCCTCCAAATAACCCCCCAGCTGGCTCTGCCTGCCAACTTCTCACCCCGTCAGCTCTGTCTGCTTCTCCCAACAGAGAGGTTTCCCCTCCAGCTGCCAATGCCACTGGAACTGTCTGGTCTGAGCTCTACTGCCCTGGCCATGCCACCTCCCGTCATTACCCATGTGTTACCCTCTGTCCCGGGGCTGCCGGTGTCCTTGGAGACTGCTCAGGACCAGCCTGTCCCCTACCAGCTGGCACAGGGGGTGTCAGGGCACCTCAGAGCCCTGAGGCAGCTGCTGCAGCTCGCTTCTGCAGTGCCGCTCCCACCCATGACACAACTCCCCTGCACTCATGGACAGGAGGTGGCCTCCAACAACACAAGGGCAGCCATGGAGGACAGCATCCCCCCCACCAGTCCCCAGCAGCTTGCCCCAGCTGTGGGACAGCTCTGCAGCTGATGATGACAGTATTTTGTGGGGTGATACAGTGGAAGGAGTTTTTGTGAAAGGGAATAAAACTACCCAAATCCTTCTGAAGGCCAGTTTTCCATAAAACAGAGTGAGGTCAAGGGACCTGCACAGGAAAGCCAGCATTTGGGAATAAAACAGCAAGATAGACATCATCAGATCCCCACAGACTTCATCAACAAGAACATAACAGCAATATCTCCATCAAGTAACAAGAAAGAAACGCAAGCTTTCTTAGGTATTGTGGGGTTCTGGAGAATGTACATCCCAAATTACAGTCTGATTGTAAGCCCTCTCTGTCACGTGACCCGGAAGAAGATTTTAAATGGGGCCCTGAACAACAACAAGCCTTTTAACAAATCAAATGAGAGTTCATGCAGTAGCCCTCGGGCCAGTCTGGACTGGGCAAGATGGGAAAAACGTGCTTTACACCATAGCCAGGGAAAACGGTCCTACATGTAGCCTCTGGCAGAAAGCTCCAGGGGAGACTCGAGGTCGACCCCTCGGCTTTGGGAGTCAGGGATACAAAGGATCTGAGGCCAGCTATACCCCAACTGAGAAAGAGATACTGGCAGCCTATGAAGGGGTTTGAGCTGCTTCGGAAGTGATTGCCACCGAAGCACAGCTCCTCCTGGCACCCTGGTTGCCTGTGCTGGGCTGGATGGTCAAAGGCAGGGTCTCCTCTGCACATCATGCAACTCAGGTTACATGGAGTAGCACACAACAAGCTCGAACAGGAAATCCCAGTCATCTAGGAATCCTAGAAGGTCATCATGGACTGGCCAGAGGGCAAAGATTTTGGAATGTCACCAGAGGAGGAGGCCCCAGTGTACACCAAACTACCAAAGAATCTATCTGCTGGGGAAAACGGTCTGGGTTATTCCTGCCTTGAGAAAAGGCAAACCCATTTGTGGGACTGCTTTTGCACAAGGACCTAGGTGCATTTGGCAGTAATGTGGGAGGATGGGGAAGCCCGGTGTGTACCTCAAGGGGATTTTACCTTGTGTAAGAATAGCCACTGAATTGAACTGTATGATGCTGTGTACACTGGATATTATCACTTCCATGGTGGCCATACACCCATCACTGCACTGGATGCCTTGTGGTACTCATCTCCATTGCTCTGAATTTGAGGATCTGAACCTGACTCCCTTTTGATCACTGCATTAATGAAGAATGAACTTCAATAAAACTGGACAAGTGCAGTGGTGATGGAATAAGCTTCAGCATGCAACAATCCACCACTGTCCTAGCTTTGGTTGATAAGAGTTAATTTTTTTCCTAGTAGCTAGTGAAGTGCTATGTTTTGGCTTCTGTTTGTGCACTTTTCTGTGCATTCAGAACCACCATTTTTTGGATGCCATTCAGTGCAATCTCACCATGTACTCATCTAATGAATCACAGTTCCAAGGCTTTGTGTTGAGCAAAAGGTGGACCTTCCAAAAACCAAAATGTCTATTTCCTTCATGTAGCACACAGGCATCTGAATGATGAGAACCCTGGAGGGAGTTAGCATAGTTGAAACTCCCAGAAAGCTCTCTGGGCAGAAAACGATTACTTTCTGGTTAGCACGCCACATTCCAGTCCAACAATAAACAGAAACAGCGTATCTAACCACAAAACTTGTCTGATTATGCAATAGCATGAAGAATCCTTTCTCTTGTATGCGCCTGCATATAATTTCCCTGAAAATAATAAAATTGACTTTTGCATGTTAAAGAGGAGCTACTTCCACTCTTAAGAAAAAAAAAAACAAACACAAACCTAACCACAAAAAAAAAAAAAAAAAAAAATCAACCCTGTAAGACCATTCTTTTCAGAAGCACTCTGGCAAAGGTATCTAGCACTTGACACCACTTGTGCCCAAAATCCAAACTTTAAGGTTTTGTTCACAGTCCACTGCTATGAATGTAGGCAACCGATTTATTAGTATCCGCCTGAAATCTGCATTTAAGGCTGAAACAGCTCCCTGTGGGATATTTATAACTTTATCAGCTATCATCACAACATAATCATAATACTGAAGTGACCAAGCAGTTTGGAATACAGAAAAAGCAGCTTCTCTCATAAAACTGGTATAAACACCCTTCAGTTACTTGAAGTGGGTGTTTCATGCAAGCAGTTACCACTTCTACTTGCTAATAGGCCAAGGCATGGATTTACCAATGGTGAATAATGCCAGACTCATCCGATTGTATTCTATGATAAGATGGCTGGATTTTGCTTACCTCCTGTGAGATCAAGCTGACAATAAATTCACAGTAAAGACTCCAAAACAAAAGGCCATCAGCTTTTTTATTCCAAGTACCAACTCCTAACACACTGCTATATACACTTGGGGACTCACAGCCAAACATGCACAGGTCCACCCTCAGACAACAACAGGCTCCACAGTTTATTACCACAATTTTATCTTTCCTCTAGTTTGCTGTTCCTCATCCCCACAGAGTCCGAGCTCAAACCAGGACTGGAACTCCTTGCTCTATTTGTGTACCAGAAAAAGCTGATACCAGTTTTCAGCTTTGCTGAGCCCTTAGCAGGGTATGTTGCAGAGCCTGGCTAGTTGCACCTGCAAGTGGTAACAGGTCACTCAGGTAACAGGCACTCCCCAATTATCACAGTTGTGAGACATGTAGCCTGCAGCTCCAGCACAGTACCTAAGTGTGAATTTCCTCAAAAGCTGGGTTCTGTTCAGTTGAGCTGATTGCAACTGCTTGGATTCATCTCCTCCTACACACAAGCCCACCTTCCTCCTACCATGAGAGTCACATAAAAAATCTCATTTTTCCACAGCCAAAGAACAGAAGGAACAAGCAAAGCTACTCCAGTCTACCTATGGCTCAGTGAAAGCATTGCTTTTCTACTTACCCTGTGCTGTAGGGCAGGGCCTCTGAAGACACAGATGTTCTTGGAGACTTCCAGGTGCAGCTAAGCTTCCCTTTTCCCACAGAAACAAGGTCCCACTTCAGCTCATCCCCCAGAGGCTCTCCTGAGTGCTGGCTACTTTCACTGCTAGAAAAGGCAGTAACTCATCCCTCTAAGCACAGCCACAACTGCTCCAATCAGGCTCAGCTCCCTCCTGTCCCACGAAACAATCACAGTGGCCAACTGGGGACCCTCAGGGCTCACCGCTTAGCTCTTCCCTTGCAATTCACTGCATGCACAACACCCGTGCAACAGCCAGCCACAGAAATTTAGTGACAGGAGCTCAAGTGAAATCACAGGAATTTTTTAAATTCCGTAATTCCTGTCTCTGGTATAGAAAATTAGCCTTAAATCAGGAAAAATTTCCTCCCTGCTGTGATCTGTCCTTACTTACAATTTTATATGATTAAAAGAAAAAAATATTTGGGTGAATATGTGCAAGCCACTCATAAATCTAAAATAGACAAAGAATAAAAAGTCAATCAGCAGCAATCAAGCCCTGTGACTGGGCACAATTCTCACCTGTTCTGCATTCACTATATTAATCCAAGGGAAAAAGCCATTTTCACCAGCCCAGAGGACAAACAGGGCCCTGGGGTTGGGTGAGGGCTGGGCTGGGCTGGGCTGGGCTGGGCTGGGCTGGGCTGGGCTGGGCTGGGCTGGGCTGGGCTCAGCTCAGATTGTTAGATCTAAGAAGGACTTTTACATGTATCTGTACTTGTTAAAGAGATGCTCTTTTGTTTCCCCAAAATTACTTACTGTATCATAGCTATTGACATTTGGTACAACAATCCTACCCTTGGGGCACTGGGTATCTTTAACACTACCTAGGGTGGGGCTGCCACCCAGATTGCTTATACCAGTTTTTGGCCTGCTGTTACTATGTGCACCACAGTGAAATGTGCTTTTCTCACCAGGTTATATGAAATTTTCCAACAGCACATTACAAGCTTAAGCAAGGGCATATAGAAATAAATACTTCTTACAGATAGAACATGTTTTTGTCTTGAGTTCTGCCCATGCACATAATATTTTAGTAAGGTTCCTGTAAGGAATCAGAGAACTCTGAAGCACACTTTCATGTTGTAATAACCTCTCAGAATTAAATACTACTGATCAGATGTTTGTGAACTCATGAAAGTTACTGTCCATCCCTGTGGCTCCCCTGAGCTCTATGGAAAGCCTCCAAGCCCCCAAGAAACAATCCAAAAAGGTGTTAAAACCACACAAGACAAGATGCAAGCACAGCACACTGATGAAAACAGCTTTAGGAAACATGGGTGTTTTGGCAGACCACATTGCTGGGGCTCCATCTGTTAATCTTTTTTCCATTTGATCCATCTTTTTCTCCTTTTCTATCTTTTAATCCCCTTCTCTCCTTTTTTAACCTTTCTACTTTTTTCTTTCCCCATTCCCTTTCTCTCTGCTTTCTCCTAGACTTCTAACAGCTGCTGCCAGTGAAAAGTGACCCAAGATAAGAATCCCGGATGACAGAGGCATCTTTGATCTTTCTCTTGCTAATTCATTGAACTACACAGAAAGAAAAATCCCCACTACTGTTCCTGCTACAAATTGACTAACTTTGAAGATCTTAATCTCAATAGGCATACTCTTTCATTCTTTGTGCTTAGTACCATGGTTTTTTCTTCACATTTAAACAATTCAGATAAAGGGTTTGGTTCTGTTTTCTATCAACAGAAATAAAATCAGAGATTTCCTTCCATTTGTATTTCCTCCTGAAGCACATTCTCAGCACCTTCTTTTACCTTATCCCTTAGCCTAGATATTTTGCATTCTTTTTATAAAGTTTAAAACAAACAAAAAAATACCCACACCCCCCCAGCCCTTTTGTTCAAACTGTTATTTTGATGTAACATAAAATGATTTCCCGGAATTCAAAAATTTGCTATTCCTACACATGCTATCACGCAACACCGCGGATAACTCAAATTTAGACAACCTCTCCCTTGAAGTTTTCAGGACAGTCTGGCAGCTGTGACTGGCATAATCTGATGGGAATAAACTTAAATGAAAGCTGTCATTCCACCTTTATATTTCTCTTCACTTCTTTGGTCAACAGGGTAAGGGCAAGACGTATGCTATGAATGCTGAAGCTGCATTACCATACTTTACAGCTTTGCCAGTGTGTCCTTCAACTCCTGTCATAAACAGGGAATGAATAGCTTTTGTAAACAGCTCCTAAACAAACCACCAGCAATGGGTGTCACATAAGTAGATGAATACTCAGCTGAAGTCTCTGTTTAGTACTGGGTGCAGCCTTTGTTCAACAGCTGCAAACAGTTCACAAATTCAGAAAAAATCAGCCAGTTCATAACAAGCTGGCAAGCAGGGAACAGGACTAAAATCACTATATGAAGTACCTATGTAAGGTTTACTGTTCATGGGATGAAATCAGTCAGCAGAGCAAGACCCATTCTACACTCCTCTGTGTTCCCGGTTGTTTTTTACTAGAAGAGTTTAAGTTCTTAGCAATATCCAGTCGCTTACTTTGCATTTGTGCAAAAATATAATTTACCACTGCTGTATCTCAGTAAATGGAAATGCTGCTGAAGGCAGTAGGAGACAAACTAAGAATTTGTCTCTTGTGCCCTTGACACTTTCTTTTCTGCCCAACACAGGTTTCTCGATGGAGCATGAGCATGAGCATATGTGTAGGAGAAGGTTACATTACATGTCTGTGCAAACAAGCTGCGGTGCATGCCAAGGACATCATCCACACTGGTGTAACTGCTTAAGACATGGACTTGGCATTTGTAAAACATGTAATAAAGCAGAGAAAATAAAGCGGTGCCAGATTTAAACAGTTTTGTGAAGCCTGTAGCATAATAGTGTGTTATATTCTTTCTTGCAATCACTTTCACGCAACTCTTTTTTTCTTGAACACAGTTAAAAGAGTACAGCATCAATCAATTAATATAAGCTGAACAAGAGGTTTGAATATCTGGTGCTATATGTTCAGTCCTAAGATATTAATGTGTCCAACATACAATACAGTTTTTTAAATATTCATGATTATGCCAGTAGAAGCTTTGCTGTTATTACCGTGAGCTGCAGTGCTACAGCACTGCAGAGGAAACTCTTTTCACCAGCATACTTTATCTGAACTATCTTTGGTGTCCCTTTTCATCAGTTCTGACTCCAAATCCCCATCAAATTTGAGGATTATTTCCAGACAGAATCCCAAAAGCTACAAAGCAAGTTATAATGAAATAAGAAATTATCCAGCAATTAGGGCTCTTGATACTTAATGTTATCTCTTAAAACAGTAATTTCCTGTGTGAAAACAATCTGCTGAATTTTGCTTCCCTGAAGGCTCAAAACAGGTTTTATCCTAAGGTGACGGTTTAAATTGTAGCTATTGCAGTAGTGAAAACATACATGCGGGGACACTGCCATCCTCTTCTCCGTTATAGCTGACCCATGTTAAAGAATAAATAAATAGTCAAGAAAATACAGAATTTTTATCATTCTCATTTGCATTATCTTATAAGTTTCAAGGCAAGGACCCTTTTATTATTTATGATCTATAAAACCACTATATTCCAGTGAAAGTGTACAAGCTTTGGTACATTTTGGTTATGTTTGTGTTTATTCACTTTAGGTTCATCCTGGGACATTAGCTTTTAAACACTGAAATTTTGTCCTTTTTTTTTTTCCCTATATAGCCAATTATATTACTGCAGAGAACAGGAGTCTGCACAGGAAGACTGAATGGATTTGTGGGCTCAAACCCGTGGTCAAGATCCCCTGCAAGCTTGCAATGGAAGTGTGATACAAGTAGGCTCAATATGAGACTGGGGGGCCCCTACATATAACACAAGCATGGTGATTTTATCAGTCAATAGAAAGAAAAACAGATCAAAAATTATCAGAGGAGAGAGCTGGAAATCTAGCCCAAAGCTCTTGGTTCCCTTCCAGCATCTTATTCACTAGAACATGTTGCTTCCAACAAATATGGATCAAGACAGAATTAACAAGCTATTAGCAAGAGAATTGTTTGGTATCTGTGGAAGCAAGCATAAAGTTCAACACTATTTATCAAGAATAAAATTTACAATTTTGAGATTTAAACCAATCTACTGGTTTAATCTTGTTTAGTGTTAATGACAGGTTGATGAATGTTCATGAATTATTTTCTATCCACAGCCACCAATAATCTCCAGAGTGAACAATAACTTAACATTATCTTTAGTTTGGTTTTCTAGAGAATGGACAGCTAAGTGATCAAGATACTTCACTGTCTGTCTGCACTCCCCCCAGGAATTTTTGATCGTTCTGGCCATCCTCAGCCAAGTTTGAACATAGAGTGGACATCTTAAGGACAGATGAATTTTTACAGAATGCATTAAAGTGGGTAGATTAGAGAGATTCAAATTGGAAGAGACTGACAAGATGTCAGTTATTTGGAATTCTGGTTGGTTGCAGATAATGAGCCAGTCAGCAGAGTGTTTGAGACCAAAATATTTAGCACACATGCTGTCACTACTCTGTGGGATGCTGTAAGGTATGCCGGAGAATCTACAGCTATTCTGGTGTTGAGGATTAGGTTATAAACGTAAACTAGAACATAAACCTACATGAAACTGTACTTCCATAATTTCACTGTTTGTATAGATGTTATATTCCTTCCATAGTGGCAAGACAGCACAAGGCAGTTTTTCCAACAGGAAAAATAAGAGAAGATCCCAACCTCAAAGGTTTTCTAATTTAAAAAATAACAGCAACATCACTGTTTGGGTTAGAAGGAGAAAAATAATGAAAAGTAAAGATTGCCAGTAACAATCATTAACTGTTATTTCTATTGTATCACAGTACATTTTGTTTCCTTTTTTCTACCTTTCATTCTGTTTTAAACAAATTGCTCCAAAACTTTCTAAAATAAAAGTAAATAAGTCAGCAAATATTTCACTTCTCTTTTTTTCTCTGTGTAAATAAACTTGAACTTTAGCCACAGCAGCTTTCACCTTATTTGGCCTGCAGATAACTCCCTTTCAGTTTCCCCTGCTCACTCCAAGATGACCTTTGCAGTCAGTCAGGAAATGTCTAGAGATTATAAGGAACCATTTGCTTTGATGCCCTGTAGAAATGGTGCCAGTGACAGAGAACACTCCTTTTTATTTTATTTTTAATCAATTTTCAGGGAAAGAAAGAGTATTTTTTAAAGGACGATTACATGCCCAGTCTTGCTTTTTTTACAGGCTTGACTTCCGGTGACTACAACAGGATACTGCATGAGCATAGGACTTATATATAATTCACGTTATGCAGAATTTTTTTTTCCAACAACTTTATACAGGAAAATCCTAGAAGCAGACCAAACTGGAAATTAGACAGTATAAGCCTGTCCTGACATATCATGTCTCTCTTACTATTGGTGCTCTCTTACCAGAGCAATGATAGAAACCACTGTTCCAAGCCTGTAACTTCTCTCACATCCCACAGATCCACATTTATTGCCTTGTGCTCCTTGCCTTATGTCACAACAGTTACGGCTTTGCAGAGTTATGGCAATGCCAGTTCTTCTCCAGGTAATAACCTTGCTGGTTTAAGCCTTCTTCAATATAGGCCTTGAGTCCTGCATGTGGGAACGGATTGTGCAGCTGGTCCCTGTACTGAGCTCCCATTAGTGTCACAGGGACTTTCACACATAGTTCATATGCAGAATCAGCGCTCTAATCCTAAAGAAAATGAGAAACAGTCTGTATCTACAGGATTTTTCTTACTGCTGGACAGCAGCCAAAATAAAAATCTTGCTGCTGCTACCGTTTTACTTGATCTATTCAATACTATTTCAG
Organism: Pezoporus occidentalis; assembly: GCF_034315485.1. Taxonomy (NCBI): domain Eukaryota; kingdom Metazoa; phylum Chordata; class Aves; order Psittaciformes; family Psittacidae; genus Pezoporus; species Pezoporus occidentalis. The sequence goes on along the minus strand of NW_026913964.1, from coordinate 4,233,019 downwards.
GATATAAAAGTCTGGAATATTTTAACAGCTCTACCAAAAGCAAGTTTTTGTTTCTGGTGTGAGGAAGCCTTTTTTCTCACAGATGTGGTTAGTTAGTTTACCTAATGCATGCTTTTAAATACAGAAGTGGTGCAAATTCTGAAAACAATTTGTGAAGAAATCCCATGAATCAGCAGAAATGCATTAAACCTACCATTGGTATCTGGTTTCTGATAGTTTTGCTCTTGAATGAAAACAACATAGTTGTTAATAAAAACATCAGTCTTGATGGGGAATGAATAGCTCTTGGTATAAATAAGCATATGGCAGACATTCAGCTTTTTCAGGAAGTCAAGGGGACCACTAACCTTGTGAAAAGCCTGACCTTTCTCAGGTTCCATTTCTAGTCCTGACTAGGGAATTGCTAAATCTCCCACCCACATTTGAAATATTCTGCATGAAAGGTTTGCCCTCCTACCATTCTAGGGTTTTTCTATTTATCAAGGTTTGGGGGGTTTTGCCCAAATTTCTCACCAATACCATGCCTTCTTACCTAGGCCACTCTGTTATTCTGTTTCATTTAGCGAAGAAATACCTAGCATGAGTCTGGAACTGACACACTTGTAAGGAAGCTCTTAGTCCTTATCTTTTATATTCACATGCCTTTCTGCCAACACTCAGCTCTCCTCCACTCTGTCCTCATGGCTAAGGCAGTATGGAAAGTGCTGAAAAGAGGATTAGCTCATGAAAAAGATCCCAACCAGCAGTTTGCAAGCATACAGCATTCATGCATACCACCATGAAGCCTGGGTAGCCGGAGAGGGATATATCTCACCTAGATATTGCTATCTCAAAGTGGGCCAGTTAGCCTAGGTTTATCTAGACTTTCTCTGTGTCAATGGGGAGAGAAACTAGAAACATCTGAGAGACACAAATCTGCCCACCTGTCTTAGATGCCTCCCTTAGGAGGATATCTCTTCCACTTCTCTCCACAGACAATGGATGGCTGGTGGTAAAATAGCTAAAATTAGTCACTACAGGACTAAAAACAGAACAAGTGGAGAATTCCACACTTCCAAGAGGGAGGAGAAAAGGACCCCAGGAAAAGAGCAGGTTGTGTTAAGGATCATTCTTGGACTTAGTATCAGGGATTGCCTCCCTAGATCTGAAACTTCAGAGCTGGACAGCAGAGGAAACAAACACATACTCCATTGGAACTGCATGGGGTGAGTGTACACACATTAAAAGAAAATGAAAAAACATATGGTCCTTGGGAGCCAGGAGAGCCATCTGCAGAGGAAGTGTACCAGAGCATGAGAAGCAGCAAGTGGCGAACGCTCCTGAAGAGCCGCGCGTGTCTTGCACAGCAGCACACGTGACATAAACCACATGAAAGAGGCCTGGCGTTCTCCGCCATCAAAACTGCCAAAACAAGCAGACACAGGGCATGCGGGAGCAACAGTATGGTCACAAGCACATACTGCAGATAAGCTGGTAGAAGGGGAACGTCTGAACTGCAAGAAGCAGACAGAAAATCATAGCGGAGCTTTGAACTCCAAAAGTGGTTTCTGCTACTCAAAGCTAGGGTGATTTTTGCTATCTTTTATTTGCTGATGTCTAAACCACATTGCTAGATCTTTGTATTTGATTCACAGCTGGGAGTTCCAAGCAGAGCCTAAAAATTCCAATGCGATAATAATGCCATTTCTTGAGTTAGGAATCTTGCACAGCCAAGCTAGAAATAATGTTAGAAGCAATGTTTTCAGATTTTCAGTGTTTAATAACTTTTTATCTGAACTGGCTTTGTGTTCTGACATGATGCAGGATGGGAAAATATACCTTTACAAGTAATAAAAGAAATTCTAAAGACAACTGAACACTTGCTTTTGTGCTTATTTCACTATGTCACAAAGCTAAAAGAAAGGCTTAATTCTTGATTTTCCTCAAAGCTTAATTTGTGAGACAAGTTTTCTCATTAAGTAAGGCTTAAAAGAAATATTACACCAGTTTGCTCAGTGGTATTTCCTTCTGTTCATGCTGCCTACTCCTCCTGTTATTGCATAGGTAGGGACCAGTGCACCTGATGATCAAAGAGAAGGATGTCTTCAAGCATAGTTTAAGGGTTGCACTCAGACTGTAAGGACAAGTAGCATATAAAAGTCAATGCAGAGCTTAAATGTATAGGATGCAGAGCTTAGACCCTCCAGAACATATGTCTCTCTTTTTGAAATCAAAGAAACAAGACATTATGTTTACTTCTGTTGCCACCCAGAGTGAATAAATGCTAAGGTGACTGTTTCTATCCCTTATACAGATAGATACTCCTCAGTACCTACAAATGCTCATTAACTACAGATGTCTGCAGCTCCTGAGTAAACTTCTCAGCCCTGAGTAAAATCCTCAGCATCCCAGCTCAGCCTCCACTGTAGGATCCTCTCAGCAGCCTGATCCAGGCTGTATAGAAACTGGCCTCTGACTGAATGCTACTGTAATGGTTCCCCAGAAAAAAAAATAGTCCTTCCTGTCTTGCTTTTAAATATTTTTCATCTGTCATAGAAGAGTTCACTGAGCAGCACCAAAAATATTAGGATCAGTACATAAAAAATCCCTCAGATCTCAAAAAAATTCAACACATGTACAACATTAAATACAATACAGTGACAGGGTTAAAAAGTAAAATGAGTTGGTGGATATCACAGAAATATAAATAATATATTTCATCGAATAATATATTGAGTGGCTATCACTTGGCTTACAATGCTGATAATGTGTATCTGTCCTACGAAGCGACTGTGCATCCTTGTTGTGGCCTCATGCAGTAAACCTCTTATGGGAGCATATTAATTGTCCTTCTATTTACTTTGCTGACTCAGAAATAGACAGAAGTTACCATAACTAATAAATAACCTTCCCCTCATCCTTGTAACCACGTATTTCAATACCTCTTTAGAATATACCATGAAGATAAAATCTGCACATGCACCTGGTTTGGCCAGTCACTGCTCTTTTCACTGTTTATATGAGTAGATCTTTTAGGGAAAGAAACATTTTTATTTTTTTTCAAGAACCTGTGCAGCCCCATGTCTGACTGACTGTCAGTAAACGTTTTCTTTTAGTCTCCAAAGTTAAAAGATTTTAAATGATAGAAGAAATATCTACTCTTTCAATTAACAGAAAACCACTCCAAAAGAACTCAAACCTCAACACACACACACACACAAATAAATACAAAACCAACCATGTCAACAAAACATCAAATCAGCATGGTTCTCAGGTTCTCAAATGCGTGCATGTCTATGGTCAATGGGATAAGTATCATTAACATCTGAGTGAAGTAGCAAAACAAAAAAGGTCTTGTATACTGTAGATTGTGTACACCGAAGACTGTATACTCTAAATTGTAGCTCAGTTTATACCATTTAACAAGCTAACCTCAATCCAGTTATGTTTTCTAATGAAGCACCGTTCTGAATTTTATTTAGATTTTCCAGTTCCAGATTTTCCTAATGCAACACCACCTGTCAGAGAACCAGGAAGAACAAAATGGCTGATATGAAAGCATCATTCTACAAGAAGCTACTTCATCATCTCACGAATTACAAGGAGAGTAACAAGTGAAGAGAATAGTAAGTAACCAGTGAGAGCATGATCAAGGGGAAGTTTACACTGAGGAACCCGATGGAGTAATTAAAATTCTTGCTTCGTGAGATGACCTCTAGCATCATTACCCACAAGTGGAGTAAAATTCAGGCCAGTATAAACAGGATGCTGAACTAGGATGAAGTTGCATAGAACCATTGATGTGCCTTTACAACACTCCTTCCCCATTTCATCCATGATAGCCAGATTCTGGACTCATATCTTTAACAGACTTTGCAACATGGATCTGGACTAAATATTGTCACAACCCATGCAGAAAATATTTTCTAGGCCAGTATCTTATTTGGAATTGTTGGCTGCTTCTGAAGCAATGTAATGCTAGCACATAAGTGCTTAGAAAGGTATCTGTTTGTAGCAATATGTTGCATGCTGATTTGAAAGATTTAAAATAAACAATTTGAGTAAAAACTTTGCACTCAAAATACATGCACAAAACTAAGATTCTGCAGTGGAACAATACTTCCCTCCCATGAAAGAAACAAGGAATCTCTTTTTAGCTCTTGCCATTGGCAATGAAAAAAATAGCATTTTTCAAATAAATATGCACAAAATGGCCACATTGTGGTCTGACCCAAAATCTGAGGCAGACTTGAATCTACATTTTTGAAAGACTTCCAGCTACATCTGAATTGATGCTCTTAAAATACCCAGTTTGAGGAAAAAAACAAAAACAAAAACTATCACAATTTCAAAGGGAGTGCTGTGTGTATGATTTAGTTCTAGAATAAAGCAATTTTTTAAAGCAGCAGTCATTGTCATTGGCCTAGTGAAAGAAACATAGTCAAGACAGCACTCCTCATAACTTTTCGTATTTGCTTAGTAAATCATATTTCTGCAATTACTTCTTTTACATGTAGGTACAATAATCTTATACAGTTATATTGGGCTTCAGACACTCTACAAAAGACAATCAATACAATATTCCATCCCTCATATATTTACATAGGTATACAGTTCCAGGGAATCAGTCATAAAGCCCTGTCTCCATGCCATCAGGTCAAAGTTTCTGAATTAAGTGGACTCAAATCTCAGTTGGGAAGCTCCAATGAAAGTTAACTAACCTCTCACATTATAAAATGCATTCTCAGTAGTAGTATTCAGGCAACGTCAAACGTATATTTGGATCCCATAGATAAGACTAAAGCACATCTATACAACTACTTAATGTCTGTTGAGGTAGGAAGCAGAAGAAAAAAAGAGGAAAACGGAAAGGGAGTCTGAGATAAACAGAGAGGAAAATAACAAAAAGAAGGAAAAGAGAAAGGTGAGAAAGACAGACAGAAAGACCATACTACTTCTGCAAGACAGCAAAGTCCTCCAGAAAGGGAAAAAGTGAGATGTTATTTACAAGAAATTTTGATAGATAAGAAAAAATAAATGAGTCACAGTGACACAACATGATGGAATTTAATCCAGCTGTTTGTGTCCTATGGCAACCCCAGATAAGCAATATCAAAAAATGAGTTAGGAAATCCAGATGGCAATAAATATTATACTCATCAATAAAGAACAGATGCCAAAAGTACTTTTGACATATAAATATTATTTTACTGTGTTCCTATCCTTTGGCTATTACACTTTAATGTGTAATGGACAAGACACTCTTGATCTTTTCTTTTAAGTGACTTCACATGCTACTCTTACTTTTACGTATATTTTTGTCACTGTGTTAAATCTCCTCCTGCAGATTAAGTAACATATGTAGGTACATCCTTTAGTTGTATAATTAATCCTCAAATCTAGTGGCATTAAAATACTACATGGTAATAGCACTGTAATTGTGTAGTACCATTCTGGAATCCAAACACTTTAATAGACATTCTGGTCATTTTTTTATCTCTTTGGAGCCCTCAAAACATGTCTGGAAAAGATAATTTTCCTCAAAGTTATGTGAGAAACTAAGGAAATTTTTTCTGTTGTGAAAGCTAAAAAGTGCAAACTAAATTGAAAGAAAGAATAGCTCCCATTTACTCAAAAACAGAATTTATAGTTTTATGAAATTATATTTAATGAGAATTTTAATAGGAAATTAAAAAACATCTCTGACCAAATTCAGAACTAACAATGATGTTTTCTGTTATGGAAAAGAGGAAAATTCCTTTCTTTGTCAGTTACTGGAAAAGTATACCCTGAGTTAAGATAAATATCTATTCACATTTACTTCAGAAATAGCATTGGATAGCTTCTTCCTTGCAATGTTATTCAAGTACTTTTTATTTATTATTTTGTTATCATTAAAAGAAAAGGATAATTAGCAATTATGAAAAACCTTGGAAATGCATATGCAAAAAAAAAAAAAAAAAGGCACAAATTAAGACTAAAGATTCAACCTAAGCTCTGGTGTTTTCTAACAGGTATTCAACTATTCAACCTAAGCTCTGGTGTTTTCTAACAGGTATTCAACTTTGTGACTCTAACAGTGCTGACATATGGGCAAGAGGTGTTCAGTCTTAGCACCAAGTGTAAAACTTAAATACAGGGAAAAACAGCTACCTGTACCATCTGTGCCACCATAGAAGGGGAAAAGTTCTGCTATTCCTAAATTCCATTTCCAATAGGAGACTTCAGTTGGCCTGCTAGTTATGGCAAAATATTACTGTGGAAAGGCAAGACTTTCAGTGGTGGCTACCAAAACTAGCATCCTGAACACCTTAAAATAAAACAAGGCACCTCACTGATCACAGTGGCAATGGTGCACAGTGGCAATGTGTTTTCATTCTTATTCAAAGACAGGTGAAACAACAAATCACAAACTGAGAAATTACATCTGCATCAGAAACACTTGTTTAAATAATAAATCAACCAGAAATATTTGTAGGCATGTTGTCTCTTCCCTACTGGAAATTCTCTAAAGGGAAGTACATATATTTGAAATATGTATGTAAGACTCAGAACACTTCAGTGACAGCAAGCAGTGTATTACCACCTTTCCTCAGACGCCTGCATGTAACTCTTTCTGCCTTGAAATTCAGCTTAGCTACCACATAGGTAAGATACAACAGGGGAAACATGCGTCATGGAGACTGACCATGGAAGTGGCAGTTCAAATCCAGCTACAGACCATGCCACATGCTAGTATTTACCAAGGCCTGGTCTTCACAGAAAAAATAAAATAAAATAAAACTAAAAAAAACGTAAGTTGAGAGGCAAGTACACAAAACTAGCACAAGCCTACCTTTCTTTTGGCTAGTCTATAGTAAAGTTGCCGAAAGCTCTGTATGGTACCTGAAGATGCAAGAGCTCTTTAATGGCTTCCAGCAAACTGATTCATCATAGAGGTTTCTGGATAAAAAAAAAGTTGAATTGAAGGATATTCTCAAGAATGAGCTGTCGGTTGTTGGTGTGAATCCATACTGTTCTGCTGAGGGCAGCTTAAGTATGCTGATGTTTTTAGAGGAAAATGTGGTTAGATTCAGTCTGATGGGTCTGTCACATCAGTATTTTCTCTATACAGACAAAACTGGGGTCTAGAAGCATCTCCTGGTGAAGGCCAAGCTGTACAATCAACTTTATAGGAGGAAACGCAAAGTATTTTCTAGGGAAATAATTGGTAAACATGAAAGTGCATCACTGTAATTTCCTACCTTTCCCACATGGATACTTGGCGTTTGGAAGCTTTCCCTTGACATTGGTGAGCTATCTAATTGCAAATAAAATCATCTATTCCTTTTAAATTGGGGCATATTTATCTCTCAGTTTTAATGCTATAATACTGGCCATCTGAATGTAACAAGCTCTGCATGTTTGTATGCTACCTCTTGCAGTGCTTGCAAAGCGACTTCAAGTCATTCACCAGAATTACCCTTAGTTTTACTTTCTGTCTCAAGTTCCTGCCTTTGCCAGCAGGAAACATTACTTTCCTCATTGTAGCAGATAGTATTTAATTTATATACGCCAATGGCAGCAGGGTCTGCGGACAGGATTCTGTACAAACTTAAACCTAAGTGCAAAATCATCAGGGTATATTTATCCACTGTTTGAAATACGGAGCTGAGTGTTATTTCTTTGCATTTTGCACAATACCTTTGTAAGACAGGTTCTGAGTGCTACAGTGTTGATAAGCCTTTCAACTACAGCAGTCCAATGCTGTCATTTTTAGGCAGGTGTAACAAAGCAGATGCACCCGAAGCATGTAAGAGGCCTATACACACACTGTAGTACTTCTTTGCTGAATTTAGATGGCTATCTGGAATATTTGGCAGCAAAGAAAGTATCAATTAGAGCCAGGTCACTGCAGCATGAGTGAAGTTGGCTCTGGCCAAAAGGGAACTGTTCCAACTTCTCTTCTTTGTAATTGCTTCTGACAACTCATGAAGGAAATGAAACAACATAGAAAAGCATTCTGGAAGAAAAAATTAAAAAAAAAGTTGATTCTGTTTATATTTCAGATTCCCTGGGGAGAAAGGGAGGGATGAATCTCACCTGTTGCTTATTACCAAGAAATAAAAAAAAAAAATCAGGAAAATCAGCCTCTCCAGTATCCATCTTTTCTTGTTCCTTACACTCCAAAGCTGCACAAAAGCCCAGCGCAAAGGCCTGAGCTCTGCATAAATGCCCTGTTTATTCAGACAATGTTGTGGATAGGCCCTGGAGTTGGTGACTCCACACAATTAGTGTCCACCAAGGAGACATGGGTGACAAATATTACAAGCTCAACAAACAAAAAACCCATCAAAAGCATAACACAAAAGTATTGTAGGCAGTTTTAAGTAATCAAGATATCTAAAACTCTTTAATGACACAGCTTTTAACTATCACACTATTAACAGTCACACTATTAACAGCTGCATGGCTCTGAGGAATTTTAAGGGGTCAGATAATGTTTCTGCTGCTCAGTGTTTCATACTTTAGTACGGCACTGTTTTCTTACCTGTTCTGACTTTTTAAGTGAAATATACAGAGTCACAGACTTTGATGCACAAACGTTTAGACTACTACTGCTGACTTTCTTGGTTCAACTTAATACCTTCCACAACATCTGTATCAATTGAGTCAGTGCCTATTCACACCACAATGGGAAGAAATATAAGGAGGGGTTTAGTTCATCTAAAAGCTAGGTTTCTAGCCCATATTAGGTTTCCATGTTACCTCTATAACCACCAGAAAAAGACAGGGCTACCCAGAAAGTGAATCCTTCCAGGCATTATTCTTGCAAAGAGATGAGTCACTTGCTGGAAGTGCCCATCTCTCTCTAGCATATAGAGGAGATGCTCAGGCAACTAGATCAGATTAGATGCTTGACTTTCACTTGCCTTAAACTAGATGAGATGAATACCAATTAAAATGCAATACTGACAGTTTCCTAATATGCCAGTAGACTACCTGCTGTCTTTTTGTATTTGAAGCTTTTCTCTAGAATCCAAACTATTTCCTCTCTGCGGTCATGAGCAGATGGATACACTGCCTAGCAAATGTATTTTTAAAGATATTGTGCTGTCCCAGATGGAGGGATGGTATGAGTAGTCTCTAAGCAATAAACTCATAATATTAAAGTCAGATCTCCATCTGACTAAAAACACCAGGATTGGGTGTTCAATAAAGAATTTTCAAACTTCCTTTTCAAATTACATTTTTATCTTTCCAAATAACTGCCAGAAAGAACTTGTCTGAACTCAATCTGATCTTTCATATTACTGTACTGAGATTCTTTAGTAGGACTGATTCTTTGTGCTAGCCATGCTGTCCCTTTAGAAACTCCTGAGATATAGAAAGGGCCTTCTTAGCTTGGTAGCAACCACTGTGGAAAATCATGCTTGTGTCTCTGCTCTCCCCTAAGAGGGACTGTTTCATGAACAACCACAAATGTCTATGCATTAACATCCATCACATCCTTAACCTTTAGGAGGCTGCAAATAATTGTTGCTTTCCAGGCATGGAGATTTCTGCACAGAATGCCCATTATTATTCAGACTTGTTTTCTGCCTTATACAACAGCGAGAACTCTCGTCTCTAAAAACTCCAAGAGAAGCAAAAGGAGAGCAAATGTCACATATTTGCTATATCAACTCATAAAACCACAACACAGACAAGAAATGGGTTTAAGCCAAAAAGACTGGAGCCACGTCCCAATCTGAGCCCTCCCACAGAATGAGCAGTCTGAAATCCTCTGTTCTGATCTGGGTTCAATTCTGCTGTAGATGGAAATTGTTTATTCTGATTAAGAAAAAGCTTGCCAGAAAAACACAACGCCACTGAGTTCAAATTCACTATCTTCATGCCTCTCCAAATCCATAATGTGTCTAAGAACTTGCAAAGCTGATTGTGCTCCTTGCAAGTAAATCTCCAGGGTAGAAAGCAGGAACAGGCAAACCTCCCTTTCTCCTAAAACATCTTGTGTTTCTCCTGATGCTTTCTCTTCTGGCATCAACTTCTTCCCTTAGGACAAGGAAAATGCCTGGGTCAGGATACCTGAAGGAGCCCAGAATGTACCATAAAGACTCTCACCAGCACATAAAATCTCACCTCTGACAGGCAGATACTTTTCAATGGCATCAAGGAATTAGTAACACCAAAGTCCCTGATACAACAAATATCAAAGATACTGGACCCTAAGTCTTTGCCTCAAAACAGGTAAAAATCAATGTGAATAAATGCAGGGGAATTTTTCTTCAACAAATACTTACTCACATGCTAAAACCAGTGCTGGTCCTGCCATTGTCTATGTTGTCATTCTCTTTATTTTTTAAATTCTTTGTATAGTTTTCATAGTTTTTCATTTGTGTGTGGGAGCATTTAATTAATATAGATCCGGACCACTGGATCTAATTGGGCTCCCTGAAATATCTACCATCATTATGAAAAATATTCCCAGAAAATTAAGATAAAACTAAGAGGCTCCAGCATTATCTAATAACAGATTTTAAATTTTTAACTTTTAAAACTTTTTTAATACTTTTAAAAATTGGACAATCACAATGCAGTGGTTGGTCCCACAATTACTACTTCACAGAACACAAAAACATCCCCTGCTTTAAATAAGTTACCAACTCAGAAAAGACTGAATAGTCACATCACTATTCCTCCACATTAAGCCTCAAAATTAAATCCCAATGCAAAACTACAGTATTGGTGGTGTGTGTTTTACTCCCAACTGACTCAACTGGACTGTGTGTGAAAACTGCAGGAACCTAGATCCAGTACAAGGGAAAGAGTATCTTGGCTCATTTATTTATATGAACATCATCTGATTAAAATAACTTTTAAAATGTTGATTCGCCTGATGCTATAGCCTGATTTAATGGAGAAAATGTTGGCAAATATAGAAAAATATGTCTGCACTTTATTATTCTATACACCTATGAAAATAATTATAGCATCTGAAATTGTTACTGCAATCATACGAGTTGATCTACAGTTCCTATATTTTCTCTGTTGAAATAAGATTTCTGGTGTTAACATACCACATCACAGACACTGGGATATCTCCAGTCATCCTTTTGCTTTAGACATGGAGTATATACAGAGAAGCTATAAAACCACCATAAGTTTTTTACAGAAAATGAGCACTGGTGCAAGCAGATGTTGTTCAAGCACAGGTAGAAATTTATTGAGCCAGAAAAGAGCTGGGATTTCTTGAAATTCCTGTGGGAACTTTTCATAAGCCTCAAATGTTGAATAGCCTTAAGGAAACTTGTAACCTCACCTCCTTTTTTGTGATTGAAAGTGCAGATATTCATGTCTTGAAAGTCTAGGCTGACACAAGCTGAGGTTGAACTGCAAATGCCAAAGCAATACATAGAAAGATTTACATGCCTTATTAATACTTGGTTGTGGTGGGTTTTTTTTTAAAAAAAGAAAGAAAAAAAAGACTCTATGAAGTCAAACATTTTTACATAAAAACAAGCAGCTACTATGGCAATTGGCTTGAACCAAAACTTGGAATTGGCTTGTTTGTTTTCATCTTCTGTCCTCCAACAAAGACAGCCCTACAACCTTTTAGCACTGTGAAGGCTGGAAACCAAATGCAGGACTGACGGGAAGATCATCAACAAGCTGGCTATTTTTTTTCCACTGCTATATCGAGAATCAAACCCAGTTCACCCAGACAGAGCTCCAACAATCAGTCTGCTGCTACATTTTGCTTCTCGAAGGACTCTGAATCATCCTTTTCTTTTCTGTACTCCTCCCACATGCAAGATCTCATATGAGGCAGCCTATCCTTCCTAGCAAGAAAGGCTGCACAGAGATTCCCTCGTGAGCATGTGTAATACTGCTGCTGAATTGGCTAAGGATGTAACACACAGCACCAAGAGAGTGAGCACAAAGCCAGCCTGGGAGCAAAGCGCAGGGCCTTGAACTTCAGTTCCACCAAGCCCGATCCAGTAGCACGGGACTAGGTCAGCTGTCTATCAGATTACTGTCACCTCTAGCGATGATGGAATGATAAGCAGACAAACAGCCTCATTTTCTTGCTTTATGTTTTTCTGTCCTGCAGGGGAAAATGTTTTCCAATAGCATTTATCATACTGATTTCAGTGATTCTTCACTTGTTAAAAATTATTCTGGATCACTTACTTAGAAAATGTTTCTGAAACTGTACCTCAGCTGAATAGTGAGGAAGACCTACAGATAGTTGGGTTTTGGTTTTTTTTATTTTTCTACAAGTAATTTTGAGCATATCAAACAATTATGACAAAATAACTGTGCTGATACTATCAATTTATATTTCTTTTAAGATGGCATAGGCTCTTCTATACAGTGTCTTTAAGTCATTCAAGCATGTATTCATTAAGGTGTGAGAGGCAGACAACACAGTATGGAAGATGGTAGCAATGCCGAAAAACACAGTAAGGACATTTTCCATGACACAGTAGTATTGAAAAATGATGCACTCTACAGAGCCTTAATATTTCGTGCAGGGATTATGCTCAGGAATTACCCATAGTAAACTGTGGAAAAAAACCACCAGAATTACTACCCTCTCCTTATTAAGAACAGAGTAATATCTTTAAGGACTTGCCAAATAATTGAGATCATGCTTTTGTTTAAAATCAGAAGAAAAATTGCTTTAGCACTGAGGGAAAAACACCTGTTAGCCCTACAAGAGGCACAGTTATAAGGCAGTGTCAATGGATAGGGCAGCACCCATTGGATTCCTACTCCATTTTGATTTCATACCTGTGGTCTCCAACATTGCTAACTGAATCACTCATCTAGAATTGAAGGCCATTAACAATTTTTAAGGGGAAAGTTGAAGCATTTTTAAAAGGTTTGCTTTAAACCATACTGCATTAAAAGGTGAAATGACGCCTATGTGTTTTCAGTCTCAGGTATACAGTAAAATATGGTCTTGAATTTCCATGTTTTATAGAATTAGGAAGTTTAAAGGTAACAATAGGAGCAGGTAAGACTGCATCATGGTGGGATGTAAGCATAAAAATACATCTGGCATGGATCTTTAGCAGAAAATATTTTCATAACTCCCTTCAATAGATCTGCAATTGGAAGAGTATTCAGTTCTGCAACATTTAAGTAAAACAGAAAAGTTTCTTATGTAATACAATGCTGAAATTATTTGCTGCTTTAAGTTTGTGGAAAGCTGAGGTGGGAGGATTCAGGACAGGCAGAAGCATCTTTGAGGGTTTAGGGAAGGTTTTTTTAGTCACTGGACTTGTTGAAATCCTACTGGATTAGGAAAACTTAGTTTTGTTGTATTCATTTGGTTTTCCAAAGGCTTGTCCCTATTCAAGGGAATAGCAAACTTCAGGGACACCTACTGAGCTTTAGGGAATTCATTGTCTGATTTTTTAATACATACTGTAGTATCCTAAAGGAAAGAAAATGAATGATCTCAGCATCATGATGACATGATGAAGGATGATATTGTGCAACGCTAATGTAAGAATTCAGAGATCTAGTAAGTCATTTCCATCTATTATTTCTATGACTCTTGCATTTTTAATGTGATGTATTACAAATGTTGCTGTCAAACAGAGAGAATGTAATCCAGATATAAGTTTATTAGTTCTTTGGGGAGCAAGTATTCATGAATATGTATCAAAAGCTTGTATTAATCCATTGTGGAAGGCCTTTTATATGACACAAAACCATTTTTTGCCTTCAGGGTATAAAACAACATTAATTAAATTATACATATCAGAATATAATAATACGAATCTTTCACAGATTCCTTGTATTTCTTTTAACTACAGAGATTTTGCAATAGAATGGTTTGGGTTGGAAGGGACCTTAAAGATCATCCAGTTCCACACCCCCTGCCAAGGGCAGGGACATCTTCCGCTGGACATGACGATTTTCCCAGCCCTAAATGATGATTTCCCAACAATCCTCTCTGTACCAAAGTAGCATCATGCTACAGCTGAAGCATATGGTCATTTCATTTCTGGATGAGACTGCAGAAATACAATTCCATTTCATATGTCAGTGTATACACATTTAAACTTAACAAGCCAAAGAACTTAACACTGAAAGAAAAGAAACTTTAAAATAGCTTCCATTTAAAATACTATCAGGACAACATTTCTTCTGTGCCTCACTCAACACATCTGAATCATTTAGGCTTTTAAAGTCTCACTGAAAAACAGCAGTAACAAACTATATACTTCCTCAGTCCACTTGAAGTGACAGTAGACAGAAAGAAAACAATGGACATTTCAGGACTTGAACTTTTGCAGTGGTGCCTGACTGATCATTAACAGCTTTAGCATCTATCTACAAGTAAGCAGGCACATACCATAGATCGGGAATTAGAAAAAATATCCTGAGTAATCTAACCTGAAGGGTACCACAAAAGCCGTGAAAGAAAAACATAAGCAACATTTCAGAGCAGTGTGCTAGATTATTTAAACCTTCAGCCAGTGTTCGTTGTAGACACTAACTGATGATTTGCAAGGGATCTGTCCTGGCTACATCTGGCTAAATTGCATATCACAAAGTCTATCACAAGTTATTGTCAATAACATCAGTTCTCATCCCTACACCACCTCAGTGACTAAATTACCAATGGACCACCATGTGCAAATGCTCTCTTCCAGCCCCTCTTCCTAGGGATGTGTGAGTTTGGCTTCATGAAAACTCAGGAAAGTCTGCTGAAATGATGAGCAAGGAAAGGAAAGCTGTGCCTGAAATGCCTAAATCCAGAGGACCCAGCTCCCTTTGGAACTTCTGACCAAACTGCCTGGAAGGTACCAGTGGCTCACTGGATGACAATATGCAGTCTGTACAAAGTTTTCTTTTGGTTTTCTTTGGAAATCAAGCTTTTGCTTTGACTTTGGTACTTACATACAAAATTGGCACAGGAGACGTGTTGGTGCAGATGGGCCAGGCTATTTTTCTGCTTCTGAATGACTTAGCACAAAGGGACAATGTGCCCTGATCCTGCCACACAAAAATGTTATCTCTTCCAGCTCATCACAAATCCTGAAGCCAATTTTCTGTTACTTTGCCAAGAAGCAAAATTAGCAGATTTGACTGAAATAAAATATGTGAGCTAGTTGCTGATGATAAAAATGTTGATCTCAGAGAATTCGCAAATGAGCAAGACATGAATCAAGCCAGCTACATGTAAGGTCAGAAGAGTGCAAGAAGACACAGAGCTCTATCAGCCTTCTGCAGAAGTTTAATACCATTCTAAGGTTTGTTCACAGGTGTCATATGGTGCAGCAGTTGCTTGGAAAGGGACAACAGTGGAACCATGCTGTTTATTACTATATACTTTGTAACTTTTTCTTCTCCTTGTTCTTTCACAAAGATATTGGCTGACAATCATTATTTTTCAGCTGCCAGATGCACTAAATCTCCCAGCACACTCATACTCCCAGCTTTAGCTTGTTTTCAACAAAAGGCAAATACTGTAAGTTTTAGTAAACAACTAGCCTGCAAGCTGAAAACGCCCCAAAGTCCTGCCTGGTAAAGTCACATAGGATTGAAATCAACTTGAGACAGCAGATCAGTTCATAGATTCCTTGGCCAGTGGAGGAAGGGGTAAACTGTGCTTTTCAGTTTCATTTCCTTGGGCAAAATGAAGACTTTTTAAAATTTGCCTTCTGCGTTTGTTAGCCTTCCCTGTGATAGGTGCAATGGCAGTGCTAGTCAACAGCACTGCTCCTCCAACAATGGAGGACAGACACTGGTTATGGTGAAAGGGAAGGGATTTGGTGCAGTCGCTGGACAGGAATACCCCTGAACTTTAGAAAAGGCTGAATCTGGGTCTGGCATTTAGGCTCACTTCTGGAACAAACAATTCTGCTGTGCATGCTGCAACAAATGGATGAGTGATTCACTACAATGTGCTGGCCTAAAACAAAGCCATCTATTCTGTTTGGAAGCAGAGGTTCACTCAGGATACTGCAGTATGGTAGGATCCTGATCAAAAACTCACCAAAGGCAGTGGGAGATTTTCAGTGGGTGTGAGTGGCTTTGAATTCCTCTCCATGCTCAAAATACTCTTCTCCCTGCCTCCCCACTTGCATATCAGCAAGTGACATGTTGGAGAAGTCCAGAGGAGCAGCTTAGGACTGCTAGGGATAGGCAAAAGCCCTGGGAGGGTCCAGCCCCCTTCCTCCTCTTGCTAGCAGCCTTCCTTTGTTCCTCAGTGTTGACTTTCCCCCTAAAAGTTTTTTAGACTTTTCTTTGGTCATGTTACTTAGATTTCAAACATTCTGGAACTGCAATCCTTCCACATTTTTGCCTTGAAGACAATTATAAACAAAGATATGTTAATAAGATTCATACTCAAATGGATTAAGTGGGGAAATCTTGGGGAAAACTGTGACAAGTGAAGCAAAACTCACTGTATGAAAATCAGCTGGCTAAGATGACTTTCAGAATGTTCTACGAATACCCTAAAACTATTCTTCAAACTCATTCTTTCATCCAACAGCCACTCACAACTGGGGAGTTTATAGGTCTATTATAAGCCTGCCAAGAGTACTGCGGTCACAGTCAAACCCAAATAGCCTCTCAGAAAAAAATCCACATGGATTTTTCTGGTCCACATGGGAACAAGATGAAATAAGTTTGGTTTCTATGACATTTGGAGGGAGAAGAGTGAAAGACAATCCAGGGCATAACTAACAACTGCCATCTGCCATGCTAAGAATCAGTATTTTCATTTCTCAAGATAAAAAACAATAGGGTGATATGGGGCCCTTACTCATGACTCCAAGTGGCTATTTTAAGGGGGAGGTTGGCTGTAAATGTAAACATTACAATCTAATTTTGACTTAGTTCACAAATCACAACTCTCAGAGTAAGCATTCAAGGACATTAGGGAGGGAAGATGGCAAGATCCTCACTCTGAAATTAGGCCTTTTGCACAATCCCCAGGGTAGAAAACAAGAAAATTATCAAGAACCACACTACAAGTACAGGCATGATTCAGCCTAAAGATAAATCCACAGTGCAGCCCAGAACACAAGTGGGATAAATGGAGCAAATAGGTATCCATATTTCTGCACTTGCTCTTGGAACATAAACCTCACTTCATACTGAGGTCTCCACAATGAAAACTATCCGTGATCTAAATGTTTATTGATGTCCTCCAGGCCAAAGCTGGGAACTGGCAGAACAGGCTATAGAGTCACCTAAGGAAAGACTTTTACATCAATCTCTGTTGTGCTGAAGACCACTTCTCCCATTATCCAGGTTCACAATTGGATAGTGCATCTTAAAGAACTGTTTTCTTCTGCTCTTCAAAGCCAACTGGACTAGGCTTTGAGCTCACACCCAGTATCTGTAACAGGATAGACAGACACAGTAGTTTCCTCAGGCAGGCCGTTCTGATCTTTTGAAGAAACCAGTCTCTGCTGGCTTTTTGGCAGCAGTTTTCAATCTCTTGCCAGCTCAAATAACCTGCCAGCAGCATTTCACTATTGCCATTCGCTATGTCCTGAGGTTTTGGGCCTATTGCTCATGCCAGGCCATTGCGCTCTGTGGCACTGCTATGGACTTAGCTCAGGCTCAATGATTCTTGCAAGGTAAACAAGGCCATAGATAATATGCTAAATAGCTCAACTAATCCAGGAATAATCAGCTATTAGAGCTGTTTCTTCACAAGGAAAATTAAAGGGGACGTGTTGGGTGGAGGTCAGGAGTGAAAATGAACATCTAATGAGTGCAGTTCTGGCAGGCTGATGTGGCATGCTGTGTCGATTTTTCTGGAGGAAGTGGGTATGCACATGTGTGTGAGAGAAAGCGCAGACCCTGAAACCTTATAGCCCCAGAAATTTCACCATAAATTCTCTATACACTGAAAACAGAACAAAATGCCACAGAACTGAATTTCACCTTTCTCTGGAAATCTCAGCCATGACACCTTTGGCACCTCACCAAGAAAACTTTTACTTCATACATGGCATTTTGTGTTCCTAATTCTTTAAACCTGATTTTGACTAGTGTAAAATCTGCATCAGTCTTCCCTGTCTATGTAAATAGCAGATACCTAGCTGAGGTCATATTTCTTCCAAGTCTATCACCACAATGTATCTATTTAACATGAATAAAAACCAAGTTTATTTGCTGGACAGTGATAAAAGCTGCTTCCAATTTTCAGACACTTAAAGCATAAATGCTTGAGCATGTTCACAGTATCACATGGGCCCCTTCTCTAAAATCCAGTCTAGGAAAGAGATTAAGACATCTTGTCAATTCACATATGGAATATACTTGCAAGGAGCACTTAAGAAACTTCTGAGTGAGCAGCAATTAGGAAGAGTTCTTTACTGCAAGGAGATTTTCCAGTAGCAATATGCTGACTGATGATGACATTTTGACCATTGACTATCCCACCACAAGGTTATCAAAAAGTACATGGGAGAAAAAATGAAAAGACTATTTCTCTTTGCCACATTAAGCGATAAGTCAGATCATTAGAAATACTTGAGTGTCACTGTGGATTTGTCAGTTTATTTCTAGCTATGCAAGGTCAATGACATTGTAAAAGGCATGGCTAAGGTCTCCCTTAGGGACAGTATAAAAGTCTGATCATTTATATCCAGGACATATAACACATAAGTAAGTGTGGCACCTTAGGCCACAAGAAACGTTTGTCAAAACAACCTAGAAGAACTTCAGAGACAAAACTTAAATCTCCACAAAATATTTTGACCTTCAGTTTCTACATGCAGTTTTGCAAGTCACTGAAGTAACCTGTAAGTCGTATTAGATCGCTAGTACCACAGCAAAATGCCACCAAAATACAGGGTTGAGCAATGTTTGAAGTTTTCTTATACCAAAAGTAAGGTGAAAAAAGTAGAGGAGGTTTAACTTGGACAAACCCCTTGTGAGCCTAAAATGCCACAAGCATTTTAAAGGATTCTGCTCTTACTATCTTTCCTCATTTTATGTGTCCCCATCTCCTTTGAATGGATATCAACTTCTGACTGAAATGGAACTTCAAAACAGACTTTATTTGGAACAACAACCTTACCTCAAAAAGCATAATACCATCTTGCTCAATTTACTAACTGTAACAAAACCCAATTAATGATTGAATTTGTGCCAAAATGAAAAGCTGGGTTGGTTGAGATTTTTGGTTGAGAAAAAACTCCTCAGGATTACATACAACTGCAAAGAGTCAAAGAGTCTTGCTCTTTGCAGCTACATTCATCCCTCAAACAAATTATCAGATAGTATCAGATTCTAAACCTGACAGAAATTAAAAAAAGACCACCACCAGAGAAAAAATAACCAGTATTGCTCTCTAGCAACATAGCAACTGCTCATTATTCTGGCCATTGCAACACACAAGTAACCACTCTACTCTTCATAAGACATGACACACTCATGCTGTCAGGGATACTCCTCCCATCTCAAGAGGATTATTTTGTATTTCTTGCTGAGATCTTTTCATAAACAAATATTTGTTCCCATTCTGCATATCCTGAGTTCTGATCCCAAACTGTTTTGCTAGGAAAGCATGTTCTAGTGCATATTCTTTTGTACGGATAATTTCTACAATAATCTACTTTCCTTTCCCCACATGACTGGATTAAAGTTTTATGGGGCCCAGGGTAAAACCAAATACAAATAATCTTACTGTCATCGTCACCAAGTTTCACAGCAATTCTGCTCTCATGTTTTCCTCATTCCATCCTTTTCCTCCTCCCTTTTTCGACAATTAATTTCTCTACTTGCTGTCCCTCATTCTGAAGTCTTCCCTGCTGCTCACATGAAAGAGTGTAAGTTACTGACTGTTGAAAACTTCAGCTGAAATGCAGCCAGGTCAAGATGAGGTTATATAAAAGTCTAAAGGCAACATTTTTAGGTCACATTCTCAGCAGCACAGATTCCAAATGTTTCAGTAAGCAGACTGCACTTAACACTCTAGCTGACAGTATTCATTAAATTAATACTGCGTCTATAGACAGTTCTTCAAGTGCATTTCTACCATACACACCCTGTAAGCAGATGCACCATTCCCAGATTACCAATACAGCCAAGCATTGTTTGCACAGAAAGAACTTTAAAGTACTTGTTTTTCCCCAAAATAATTTTATAACTGTGGAGTTTTATTTTCCCTCTATGTGCAGATTAGCTAACCTTTGAAATTATAAATCAAATGAAAAGCCTACTCATTCTAAATACTTTATACTGCACATGCTTGTTTTCCTTTCCTAACTCCATTGCATGCTCCAACTCATCACTGCAAGGAATCTCCAACACACAAAAGGAGTTTACTTTGATTTTCCTTCATCAAAATAGCCTTTACAGTATTTTGGTTAAGCATTCTTATAACTGGATATTTATCTGAATATTTTAGACATGAAAACTCTTGGGAACTGTTGGGAATGCATTCAGTTTGGTTGCAAATCCTGAGAAAACATGTATTTGCTCATAGCTTCAATAACTTAAATAGAGCCTATGACTGTACACAAGAATGGACCAGAAGAGAGTGACAATATAGCTCTAATAGTAACTGCAAAACTTATCCTTCATAAAGAAATCACCACATTTTCCTTGTGTATTCCTTTACACAACAAACTTACAGAATCCCATACCACATGGCTGCAGATTCTCTTTTTTACCTAAGGATCAGTATTTACAAGGGCATGTAGGGATAGGACAAGGAGAAAGGGCTTTAAACTGAAAGAGGGCAGATTTAGATTAAACATCAGGAAGAAATTCTTTACAGTGAGGGTGGTGAGGCACTGGCAAAAGTTGCCCAGAGAAGCTGTGGATGCCACACCCCTAGAAGTTTTCAAGGCCAGGTTGAATGGGGTTTTGAACAACATGGTCTAGTAGAAGGTGACTTCTGTATGAAGTTTCACATCATACATCTAACCATGCTCTGCTAGAATTTCAATGACTTGCATCTCTGGCCAAAAACTAAGGTCAGAAGAACAAAATCCAAAGCAAAACGCAAGTACAGAAAAAAAGTGACTTCTGTCACTTGGTCATCAGGCCAAAAAAGGTCACTGTACCCACACATATCAGCTTACTGGGTTTACTAGATTAACGCTCCAGTATCATCCCCTGTGATTTTCTTAGCATCATATCCTATATGAACACCCAGAAAAAAGCAGACAATAATAAAGGGCCCCTTTAAGCTTGATTCAAATTGTCATTCAGTATCAGAGTCCAGGCTCTTGGTAACAGCTTGTTATTTCTGTTCTCACTGGTATTTCTCTATACCCCTAAAGATACTGTGCCCTGCAGGAGCACAGTTAGCACCCTAGCAGTTAGAGCTTGGTTATACTGTTTAAATGGACCCCAGCAAGATGATGAGCAGAGAACGCAGAATCAGCAACCTGCAAAAGACTCAGTTAAATTCTGGACCGAGGATAGCAACTAATTTCTTCCCTAAAAGTGTGAAGTGTGCAAAAAGCAGCAGACCCACCACTAGACCCATCCTTAATCAAAAGTATTGCCTTTGCAGGTTTTTCTGCAAGAAATATAAAGCATTTCAAAGCACAAAAGAAATTACACACAAATAAAAAATAATTAAAGAAGAAAAGGAAATGAAAAAGAAGGCCCAGCCCTTTTCTACCTAGTTCTGCTCTCTGAGAGTCATCTTCAACCATCCCACCCTCCAGAAACCTCCCAGAGCCTTCAGTTCTAGGCCATGTCTTGTTACTTCACTCCAGACACCCACATAAGGTTTAAACTTAGCTAATGCAGTTCAGCTGAAGCCTCCTCACCCCTTCCAATGCCAACAACATTGGGTTTAAAATTGTTTTCTGAAGAAGAAGTTTTGTAAAGAACCGGTATAGCTCATTACCCCCTTTTTCCTGCTGGCTTTTGACTGAAAGGGGTAAATAGAATTCTGGTGGAATCTGTAAAATGTATTATTTGACAGACATACAATTTTTTCAAACTCTGTAACAGCATTGTATCTTTGATATGCTATATGTATTTCATTGACGAGATGGATGATCTAAGGTATGGAAAACCAGTTTGGCTTGCCACATGGCAAACAAAGCAAGTAAATAGCAAGGCCCAGACATGAAGGCTGTTCGCCCTTAGTACTCCCACAAAATGTTCCCATAAATGTTCTCTTCTCTTCCTATTTCAAGGAATCACAGAACGGCTGAGGTCTGAAGGGACCACCAGAGGTCATCTAGTCCAACCTCCCTACTCACACAGGGTCACCTTGAGCAAACACATTGCTCAGGACGGTGTCCAGACAGCTCCTGAATATATCCAGGGAAGGAGACTCCACAAACTCTCTGGACAATCTATTCCAATGCTTAGTCACCCTCAGTAAAGAAGTTCTTCCTCATGTTCAGGTGTACCTTCTTATGATTCAGTCTATGCCCACTGTCGCTCAATCATCACCTGACACCACCAAGAAGAGTCTGGTCCCATCTTCTTGACATCCTCCCTTCAGATACACATTAATCAGATTCCCCCTGAGCTTTCTCTTCTCTAGGATCAGGTTCAAGTTTTTCACTTCCTACCTGACTCTACAGTTACTCACCTTTATGTGGAAACCTCTGTGGTCATTTTGCTGCTAGACATTCACTGCCTATGCAGAATTACACAAGCTGAGAGGACAAAGAACTAAGGACAAACCCGACATTCCAGCTCCAGGGTGAGCTTCCCACTGTAGAAATAACAATGGTAATTAAAGAGAGTTTTGCAATTACAAAAATGCTTTGACTATGAAAAGGAGGAAATAAATGAAAATACTCTTGGTGTCGCTAACATCCTTGCATGATGAAACTACAAATTAGCATTCTTAAAGCATCATTTACAGGAAGAAAATAGTAAGCCAAAGGGCTTAGCATTTCCCCATAAATGTATCAATGCGTGCACTTTTGTGGTTACAAGTGGTATGCCAATTAAAAACCCCATAACCTTTATATACATACCTTCTGCATTTCAGTTTTACGGATTCAGCTATACAGTCCTCTTTAACCTATTAATATACTCAGTATCTTGTTGCTATATGAAGAAGTTCAAGACATGGAATGTCTTTTTTGAATGAAGAAAACTTTCTATGTTTCCTTTTCATCAAAATAAGATGTGGCTACACATTACATGTGGATCGTGATGTAGTCAATAGCAGCTAACTCATTCAGGTACAGGTCCCAAAATCATGGTCATAGCTTGTACAGTAATATCTGACTACTAAAGCTAATCCTCTCTCTTAATCTTTTGGTCATGCATGTTGAGGTACAAAAAGGTGTGCAGAATTCCCTGTTTCCAGTTTAAGTTCATATTCTTAGCTGCTGGCTTCCAAAATCCTGAGCTCCTCAGAGAATTTCTGCACAAACATGCCTTCCCTTAATGCATCATAGGCAATCGGGTTTGGATTTATGGTTTGGTAGTGTTGTTTTCTTTTTCCTTCAGTCTACATGAGCTACCTGGCCTTAAATAACATCTTGCAGGAGAGAAAAAAGGAAGGCACAAATGAAAATGCCTATTTTTTCATGCCAATCAGATTCCACTGCCTTTTTAGTTTTTGTCTCCTGAAAGTTCTGATTAAACATGACTTCCTACTTGTTCATAGAGTGGTTACTTTGTATGGCACACCACTGGCTTGGAAATAAACATACTGTCAAACAGAAAACAACACAGACTGGTTTATTCATCAATACAAGGGCAGTTTCTAGCATATGATGAACTAAAAAGCTACATGCAGATTTATTAACCCCAGAAACTAAATATCATCCAAATTTTAATCTTTTTTTTATCAATTTTTATCTAAAAGCAGAAATGCTCTGTTTATCTCTCCCTGAGGATATATATTTTATTCAATTGTCATGGTTTAAAAGCAGTCAGGCAGCTCGTTCACTCACTCCCCTCCCTTCTTTCCCTCCCCCTACTCCCGAAGGGACAGAGGAGAATCGAAAAGAATGCAACTCCCACAGGTTGAGATAAGAACAGTTTAGTAACTAAGGTATAACACAAATCACTGCTGCTACCACCAATAATAACAATGATAAAGGAAATAACAAGGGAAGAGAATACAACACCTCACCACCAGCTGACCTATAACTCGCCCCATCCCACCCGAGCGAGCACCGACCCATACCCCGTCCAACCCCCCAGTCCTCTAGCCCTTCCAGGTAACTCTGTTACATCCTGGGCATGACGTGCTGTGGTATGGAATACTTTGGTCAGTTTGGGTCAGGTGTCCTGTCTCTGCTTCCTCCCGGCTTCCCCTCCTCCCTGGCAGAGCATCAGGCTCAGAAAGTCCCTGGTCAAACCAAAACATCATTGTTACCAGTTCTGTTCCCAGGCCAAAAGTCAAAACACAGCACTGCACCAGCTACTAAGAAGGAGAATAATGACTGCTACTGCTGAACCTAGAACACCAATGCAATATAAACATACTTTCACTGCTTATGTTTCTACAAGTGAACTGGAGGCTGTAAGTCCCTGGCTTGTGACTTTTGTTCATATCCTGAAATATGTTCTAGCAGTTCTGATTTTCTTGCATCTGTATGTTAAATAATACTCGCTTTTTAGCGTGGCAAAAAAAAAAAGTTGTTTGCAGCCACAAAGCTAGCATTTGGTCTTGTTAGGGCTCTTAGCATATGAAGTATGATTGTAGGAAGGGCCACAAGAGGAAAACATGTATGATGAAATTCACAAAGTGCCTACAATTGTTTCGCAATAAATAAATTCAGTGACAAGAGAGAAAAGCAGAAAGATAGAATTTAAAGTGCCTAAAAAGGGTAGGCACTTTGGCTCAAGAGCAATGTCTTTTAAACCTGCACATGCCTGACAATGTGAGCACAATACTGGATGTGCACACATGCACTCAACAGTCTGCAATCTATAGGAACATCCCTGCACTGAGGAATCAGCTCTTTTGATAAGGATATTTAGCACTACTCTGCACAGGGAGAATTCAGGTAGGTAAAAGCTCATAAGGGAAAATTGCAGTTGGCATTCCTCAAATCTTGAAATTTTGGTTCTGGAAAATACTGGGCTGCCAGTGTGAGGCAGTACAGAGCTTCCTCTACCTACTGAAAGACTGAAAACAAAGATTCAGTATTTGCCTAAACAGACAAGGGAGATAGTCTTGTGTTAACTCCACTCATACACTGAGCTAGCTAGACATGCACCAGCTGTGGTGTAGAGACACTGCCAGTTAGTGCCGTGCCGGAGTTAATAAGCATAGCTGCAAGGCTGTGTATTTTCTTCAGACCCTTTGCCAAAACATAAGATAGTGTGCACTCATAGATAGAGACACTCAAATTACATTTCAATTTCTGCCTTGGCTTGGTGTTTTCAGATAGGTTCCTTCGGTCAAAATTTTCCAAAGAGCCTTCAAGTTTGGATGCCTCCACCAACCATTTTCCTGCAGAAGATCAGGCTTACCCTTAGGAAGCAAATCCCATACATTTGGCTGATACAACTAAGGCTGTTTTGAGCTGGCTGTTTCCGTAAAGTGTTACTGTCAAAACCTTCATGCCTCTAATTTCCACCCCTGCAACTGAATAACATAACTCTACAAATATTTAAAGAATATTCCTGAATACTTCTAATAAATGCTGTAATACTGATAATCATTTCCAAACAGAAGATAACATTTTCTGGCTTGCTCTGTGCAGGTATATCAGATTCTTAGTCTTCACTTACTTGGCAAAGTTGGCAACAACCATGTTCAGCTTCAAGAAGCTCTACCCTATGAGCAGTCATGTATGCAAAACACCTAAGGTGAAACTCATCACAGTAAAGACTAAGTCCTGTACTTAGGAACATGAAATCAAATACAGTGTGAAAATAACTGGCAGAACAATAAAACACATTGACAAGACTTAAGGACTGTATTAAATCACAGGCAGGATACATATTAATGTTATGAGACTATTGCAAAACTAAAATTAAAGGAAAGAAGTAGACCATTGTCATGCCAGGATGTGCCACCAGGAATATTCTATATAAAAGACAGTAATTATTCTTCTTCACCAAGTCTTATAAAGGCTTTGGCTTGAACACTTCATTGCATAAGAGTTTTGGTTATCATGCTTTTCAAAAAGCTAAAGAAAAGCTGGACAAAGTCCAAAGTGGAGAAGAAGAGTTAGAGGAAATATGACCTAAGAAAAGAGATTGAAGAAACTGGGTTTGTTTAGTCTAGAAGGACTGAGGGGTTTTCATGCATGAAAGATTGCTTGTAAAGAGACAGTAACCAATCTCTATGACCACTGAAAGAAGGACAAGAAATCAGAGCAATTTGCGGTAAAGAAAACCATATTATGAAAGCACCTCTACAGGTAGAACGGTATAAGCAAACTGCATGGGGAAGCTGTGGAATTTTATCAAACAAAAGGTTTACACAAACAGGTTGGGCAATTATCCCTTTGGGATGGTCTGCTGTGCTTCGGCCTGGTTTATTGTAGAAGTGGATTAGACAATCATCTGAGATCTCAGTTCCATTTTCCTATTCTTTTCCCTCACAGTGCTGTTATCATTCTGGAATACTGTCTATGCCAGACAATTTTTACAAAAACAAGTAGCAGTGTGGGTTTCTTTGTACTTGATATGCCATGTAGCGTATCTCCTCATCTTACCTAACTTTTTGTGTCCCAAGATGCAATCTGACAGGCCCAGTTCCTTCTCATATTGACAACCTCATCTATTTACTCTGTGTCCTCAGTTCCTTGCTTACTTCATCTACACATTGTCTGGGAATAAAGAAGCAAACATTGGGCCTGGTTAAGAGTGCTTGTAAACAAAAAGTATGGATGGAGCTCTTGAATGGACATCTGGAAGCTGTCTGGTTCACAGAAGTAGGTGACTTGACAACTTTACCCACGTAATTTGGGTTTTCTTTCTTTACCCAGCTGCCAATTTTCATGTGACTTGTTAGAACTTCCTTAAAATTTCTGCTCCTCTGTGAAATTTGTGTTTGACAGTTTGAAAATAGATTTAATGCTAACAGGTGGGGAGGGAGAGAATGGTCTGTTACACAGACCTAGCCAAACCGACATAGCGTGTGATCACATCCGCCTAATTTCCCCATGAAATCAGGCAAAAAAAAAAAAAAACAAACAAAAAATGCTTATACTAACTCCATTCATATCAAAGATAAAGTAGTTTGGATGTCTACGTGCTCATGTCCTAGCAACTATTTTCACTACTGTGTATGTTAAACTGAGGTGCTTGCTAACAAAGGGAAGCTATAAAAGAACATGTTATGCTGTGAATTTAAGGCCCACATATCTCACAGTCATTCCCTAGAGGACTTCCCTAATAGAGTGGCACCATCCCTAGGCAGAACTGTTGCAGAGCTGCACTTGTGCATTTGTTCATTTTTGTAGACCATGCCTCTAGCCTCAGAAGGGCCATAAGAAGTTTTCCTCACTAAAGACCAAATAATTTGGTTTCTCTAAAGTTCTTGGGAGTTGCCAGACTGTCTTATTTCAGATACTCTTGGAAGCTTTGTTTCCATGAATGTAGAAGTAGCTGGACATTCGGAAAGATTATTTTTCAGGGGAGAGAGAAAAGTATGTGCTACATATCACACTTGTTTATCTCCTAGATGACTCCACAACAGCTTACTCTGTTGTGCAACTAGTGCAACTAGGCAACACTACAGTCTCAAACAAACTGCAGAGACAACTTTCTCAAAATGTCCTCCATTTCCAATTGTAATTAATGTGGCACAATTCAGGAGATGACTGTATTTGCTATAGCTATTATGCCATGTGTGATTTGAATTAGAAGGTGTAAGTCGCAGACAGGCTGCACTTCTGTCATGGTTTAATCCAGCAGGTAGCTAAACACCACACAACTGCTCACTAACTCCCTTGACCCAGTGGGATGAGGGAGAGGCTCAGAAGGAAAAAAAAAAAAAAATTGTGGATTGAGATAAAGACAATTTAATAGGACAGAAAGAAAAGAAACAATAACAACAGTGAAAAAATAATAGTAACAGTGATAAAAGAATTAAAGTATACAAAACAAGTGATGCACAATGCAATTGCTCATCACCCAGTGACCAATGCCCAGCCAGTTCCCGAGCAGTGAGCTACCAAACTCCCCCCCGTTTTATTGTTCAGCACAATGCCATATGGTATGGAATATCCCTTCTGCCCATTGGGGTCAGCCCTCCTGGCTGTGTCCCTTCTCAGCTTCTTTTGCCCCCCCCCAGCTGGCAGGGCAGCATGAGAAGATGAAAAGTCCTTGACTTCATGTAGGTGCTGCTTGGCAACAACTAAAACATCAGTGTGTCGTCAACATTATTCTCAGACTAAAGCTGAAACACTTCTCTATACCAGCTATTAAGAAGAAAATTAACTCTAACCCAGCTGAAACCAGGACAACTTCTAATAAAGAAGTGCAAGAACCTGATCCTGAAGAATTTTATTCATGCAAGCATACCAAAAGGGGTAATGATGTATCCAGAAATTACTGGAATGAGAAAGGCTTTACAGGATTCAACACTTCTGTTACAACCTCTGGGATAAAGAAAAGGCTAAATCTAAAATTGCAAGAAATTTGCCCATACTTTTTATGCACTTTTCACCTCATATATATATATATATGTATATATATACATAACGCAGCTTACAGTTCCAGTAAGTGGCAGACTGCATGGGAGTTTCAGCTGGGGTGTGTCAAAGATTCTTAGTCATAAACTTCATAGATAATTTTATTTGCTCAAAATAATCTCTTGGCAAGACATCTTACTTCCCTGCCCCCCAGGCATTGTTTGTAATAAAAGACTGCAAATAACTATACCAGGCAATTTTGTTATTCAGTCTCCTTCCTCAACATGAAACAGAATCTCTTCCAGTCTGTGGTCTTCCTAAAGTGTCTCTGTGAGTGCACATTGTGCAACAGCTGTGGCATCAAACTGCTACAGATACTTGTGCAGAATAAGGGAATGACTGAAGCACTTGTTATTTTACAGCACAACATTGAAATAAGGCATTTGCCTTATCTTGTTAATCTAGACCAATTTCATAACACAGATAAACTGTAATATAGGGCGCTGTATCAGTTTTTGTGAAGCTAGAAAAAAGCAGGCAGCTCCACATGTTGTAATAACACGGAGAGGACGTTGGAAATTACAAAACAAGCTTTTTATTTTATATTTCAATACCTTCTGGACATGAGATTTTAAGCAACTGGCCTTTAAGAAACTGCCAGACACATCACTTCTAGCACAAAGTCAATCTTCCTTCTCAGGAGCACATTACTGTTTATTCATCACTGCTCTCAGCTATTTTAAACGCATATCTTTCAAGTTGTGTAATGACAGCACAGTCCTCTTTTAATATACATGTTATTCACTTTCTCTACCACATGACTGCCAGCAACACCCAGTTATGTATTGCATAGATCTTTCAATGCCTTCTTTCCTGATGCTTAGAAGATATTATGCAATATTTAGTAATGGAATTACTCTATTGGACCTGCTAATAATTGATTACTTCTGCCTAATTAAATGAAGAAAAGAACAGAGTATGTGATATGGCATTTTGTTAAAATGCGGTTTCATGTCGCGGTAAAATGCGTACGTTCTGTCCTACATATAATAGAGTCTTACCCGATTGAGTAATACAAAGTTAATGCTGGAGATGGGAGGTGCTCTGTTTGATAGGTGAACACAAACCTAAATCTCTTTTTTATTTCATCTCTGATTATCTTGAGGAATTTATATTCCAGCTCTTCAGCTGCTTGTTTACAACACACAAAAACCCTGGAACACAGAGTGCTAATGGATGCAAATGAACAGCTTTCATTCTCTTCATGGGATCAAAGGTCCCAGTATGTAAACGTACAAACATATGTACCTATGGACTCCTCTTCTGAGTAACACATTTGAAAATGCATGTCCACAAGTATGCTCTGAATTCCAGTGAAACCCGAGGAAACTCTACCATGTGCTTGAATTTGAATACATGCTCTAATGATTCAGTAACTATAAATGCTTTACTAAGAGACTAGGTGCCTATATCTAAGGTTACCTTTGATCCACTCCTGACAAAGGAAGTACATGAAAAGGCCTTTTGATAGGGAATGCTAGTTTTTTCCTCTTTATCCTTCATAGACAAAGGAAACCCACTTGAACTTGGAAGTACAGTAAATGTTTAGCTTCAGGAAGGCGGGAGGGGGGCATTTTTTTACTTCATATGGAAAATTCTAACTATTTCTTTAAAATAAATGCCTTTTCCTTCTAGGGAAAAATGGCTTAAAAATTATTGAATGCCTTCACTTGTTGTCTGGTATTACAATTGTACAAAGCTGTAACTCCTGTAAGAAAATCCTACCAACTACAGTTAATTCCTTTAAAGCATATTCTTCTCATCAAACTGCAGTATCTTTGCCAACCTTAATTCGACTAACAGTAAATAAATATGCTGCACACCCACTATAATTCAGAAGAAATTCAGCTACATGTATCTCTGCTTACTAAAGGGTTAAGGCTTAGCTCAATAAGCTAGCTATCCATTAGTCAGACACTGCAATTTCCCACACATTTTTTGATATGGGAACAGGTCTGCATTTGATGGAAGAACTTCAAAGAGAAAAAATATCCAATTTGATTTGTGGCAGGCAATTTGATATGCAGGCAGCTTACACGTGGTTTGCATAGGGAACGTGCCTGCAAAGAGAAACAATGATAAAGTAGGGTATTCTTGTCAAGCACATAAGCATCAACATATTTTTAACAGTAATTTATGTAGAATGACTCTTTCACAGACAAGACATAGATTTGTCGAACAACAATGTCCTGGATTACCACCCCAGAGGGAAGGGTTATGCCCTGCATTCAAGCCCGCACTCCTCTGGGAGCTAACCATTAGCTTCCTTACTGACAGCACAATAAACGCCAACAGAAGAGTCATAAATGGTGAGATCCTTCTCCTCTGACTTTAGCCACTAAAACTAGTTAGCTGTTTCTTTAGGAAACACAGGGCACCTCTAGGAGAGGATTCCTATCACCCTAAAATAACTGAGATCTTCTGAAGACTCAATTCAAAAGAAGAAGGACCTAAGCAGGAAACCCAGACTAAAAGCCTACATTTCAGATGGCAGGCAGAATGAATTCCACCAAAAATAAGCCATGTCTCTAGACATATCAAGGATGAGGGGGTCATTAAGAGCAGCCAACATGGTTTTACCCAGGGGAAGTCACGTTTGACCAATCTTATAGCCTTCTATGAGCAAGTAACTAGGTGGATGGATGATGGTAGAGCGGTAGATGTGGTTTTTCTTGATTCCAGTAAGGCATTTGATACTGTCTCCCACAGCATCCTCATAGATAAGCTAAGGAAGTGTGGGCTTGATGATCAGGTAGTGAGGTGGATCAAGAACTGGTTGGAAGGAAGAAGGCAGAGAGTTGCGGTTAATGGGGCAGAATCTAGCTGGAGATCTGTGACTAGTGGAGACCCTCAGGGGTCGGTGCTGGGACCAGTGCTGTTTAATATTTTCATCAACGACCTGGATGAGGGAACTGAATGTACCCTCAGCAAGTTTGCTGATGATACTAAACTGGGAGGAGTGGCTGACACACCAGAGGGCTGTGTTGCCATTCAGCGAGACCTGGACAGGCTGGAGAGTTGGGTGGAGAGGAGCTTGATGAAATTCAGCAAGGGCAAGCATAGAGTCTTGCATCTGGGGAAGAACAACCCCATGTACCAGTACAGGTTGGGAGTTGACCTGCTGGACTGTAGCGAAGGAGAAAGGGACCTGGGGGTCCTGGTGGATAGGAGGATGACCATGAGACAGCAATGTGCCCTTGTGGCCAAGAAGGCCAATGGCATCCTAGGGTGCATTAGAAAGGGTGTGGTTAGTAGGTCAAGAGAGGTTCTCCTCCCCCTCTACTCTGCCTTGGTGAGGCTGCATCTGGAATATTGTGACCAGTTCTGGGTCCCACAGTTCAAGAAGGGCAGGGAATTGCTTGAAAGAGTCCAGTGCAGAGGTACAGAGATGATTAAGGGAGTGGAACGTCTCCCTTATGAGGAGAGGCTGAGGGAGCTGGGACTCCTTAGCTTGGAGGAGACTGAGGGGTGACCTCATCAATGTTTACAGATATGTAAAGGGTGAGGGTCAGGATGATGGAGCTAGGTTTTTTTCAGCGATGTCCAGCGATAGGACAAGGGGCAATGGGTGTAAACTGGAGCATAGGAGGTTCCATGTGAACATCAGGAAAAATTTCTTTACTGTGAGAGTGACAGATCACTGGAATGGGCTGCCCAGGGGGGTTGTGGAGTCTCCTACATTGGAGATATTCAAGGCCTGCCTGGACAAGTTCCTGTGTGATGTACTCTAGGTTACCCTGCGCTTGCAGGGGGGTTGGACTAGATGATCTTTCGAGGTCCCTTCCAACCCTTGGGATTCTGTGATTCTGTGAAAATAATTTTATGACTCATAAAAACTTTTTAGATCTTTGCTAAATTGTATAATGATAATACTAATAAACAACCCAACTCTATGAATCTTCAGTGCTGTGCCATGAAGTTGATATTTTATATATTTATGCATTTATATTCATGTACTTTATATCTTTATAAAATGTGCATTGTATATTTTTAAAGCTTTCCTTTTATGTGACTAAAACATATCAGATAAACTGGTGTGAACTGGTTTAACACCATGTATTTCAATAGCATCATCCAGTGTATATCATCTGACCTATTACCCCTAAATTGCAGTTTCAGCACAGGTTATTAAGATACCTTTTTTATTTATGTAACCTTAAACGGGAAAAAAAATCTCTTCCCATGTGCTAGGGATAACATTATAAAGAGATTCTAGACAGAAAGTCTTACCTAGAGAAAAGTTCATTTCTATTCCAGTGCCTTTGTATGTCCTTGTGGTTTGCCCTAGAATTAAACCATACTGACTGATTTTTATTTGCATATTTTTATCATAGCAGATACTCTTTCTTCTTGTACTTTACCATTACGCTTATGGACATGAAACACTCCGAGATGTGATATGACAGGGCATTCACTTTGCTCTTCAGCTTTCTGCTGAGGATATTCACTGCAAGAAGGAAGCATAATAATCTCAAACAGTATAAAATGTGAGCTATCACAGAACCCAAATAAGTTGAGGATCCAGCTGTACATTTCCTCAGTTTTCATTTCCAACACTGGCAACTTTAGGAACCATACTTTTATCAATTATAATTGATAAAACCTTGGCCACACCCATCCCACTAAAAATTAACCTCTCTGTTCAAGTCAATGAAGAGTTCACAAAAAGCTATGACATTTTTCACTGAAGGCTTTATGCAGTAAGCAAAATTATTCTCTGTACAATAACTGCAAGAGTCCTAATTAATCCTGCATACATTAAGAATTAGATGAATGCTACTACAATAGGATTTAATTACTAAAATTCTGAGGGTATCATGAACACATTAACTCAGTCTGAGCCAAGGGCTACAACGGAGCGAGATCGCATCTACACTCACAGAAGTGAAACCAGTATCAATGTTCTCCCCAGTACTTATCCTATACCCATCACTTTTTTCCACCTTCTTTTTTTGTTTTGTTTTTACAGTCTCAAGTGAAGCAATGCTAAGAAGCTTTGGACTTGTAAATATATTATGCAATGAGTATTCAATGAAAATATAGAAGAACCCTGAACTCAAGAGAAAGTAAGGAACAGGATGTGACTCCAGAATTCACAGCAAGAGTGAATGACATATTAATCACATCAAACATGCAAACGTACCAAGATCTGGCTGCCAGTTTTAACAGAGCTCACATTTGAAGACATCCAAATGACAACAGGTAAATTCCACTAAGTGCAATTCGACATCAAGTCATCTCTTGCCCACCAGAGCAGAGCTAAGTGTCAAATTCCAGCATCAGCTACACAGATGTAAATTGGTACTAGGCTCCACAGAAGTCAACAAAGCTAGGTTTACACACTGTGGTAAGAATGCGAACCTAAAAGTGTAGGACATGCTGAAATTATGGGTCAGGTTTTGACCTCAATCATGATGTTGTATTTCTGGTGTAATCAGAAAATTCAAAGTTGAATTCTCATTTTAAAGGCATTTAAAGATGAGTTCACATTACAAAATCTCACAATACCGAACAAGCAGCAGTATTCTGATGAAGGTGACACATTTGTCCACACACCTTTGGCTGAAATAAGAGGTAAATTTTTGACATTATTTTTCGTTTTGAAGTAGACAGGTGCCAGCCCAAATCTCCCCACTTAAGGTAAAAACACTGCCAAGGTTCTCTCACAGGCTTTCAAATCTAACTTCTGCTTGTCTTACTGCCACATGAAGAAAAGCTTGATCACAACTCCCAAGGCTCCAAGACACAAGCTCACATGAGCAGCAGCCCCTCTGGCTTCCATGAGACAATCCACTAAAGAAACTCACTGGTATATGAAGGGCTTAGGGAGAGGTCTACTAAGAATTGCAACTACCTATCAATTAAACCTGCCCAGGTAGGAACAATCAGTGTCTCTTTCTTGCTGTTTTGTTTTTTTTTTCCCTTGGTGGGGCTCTCATCATCATCTCTCTCCTCTCTCGGGTTTTTAACTTGAGAGACACTTAAGGTTTTTCTTCTATGAATCATCACACCATAAGGAGGCTTACTTCAGCTGGTATACTCTATCTCTTAAGTTAAAAGGGCACTCATTCTGGCTTTACCCTAATATACACAACTCTGCAGCTATCTCACTCTCCGGTCACAGATTTCCCAAGGCATTTCCTGGGATAATCGGTGGAGTACTAATGCTTCCTCGAACATCAGCCATTCCGACTGCCTGATGCGTTTCACACAGTTCAGTTCAGAGTCCAACTCAGTCACTGCGCAGGGTTGCCAAGCTCGCTCCGATTTTCCCTCCCCACAAACGAAATCGTCTGACGAGATCCTTCTCGTACACTGACACGGCCTTCCGCATGAGCACGTGCCAGGCGCGCAGAGACCGGGGAATGCAAAGGAATTAACCATTTTTGGAACTCGACTGCTTCCAAGCCGCTTCACACACTCCGGTCACTTTTGGTCACACAGAGTATGTCGTGACGTAGAGAATCTGCCTTTTTAACCTTAAGAAGCTTTCCTCTTACCTGAAATCCAGGTTACGTGGGAAAATTTTTGGATGAAGCAGCATTAGTCACTTTGCTCATTAAACAAAGACGCTACGGGGCTCGGCAGCAGAGCAGCGTCAGTCACCTCACCCCTACGGGCAGCCTGCACCGAGGGTCACCCCCGGGCACGCTCCATGCAGCGACAAGCACCAGAGGAGTGGGAAGGCGCCAGGTCGCCGCTCCCCTTTCCCGCCTTCCTCCTCGCCGCCTCTCTCCTCTTCTCCGACACGACCCTGCCCTGTCTAGCGAGAATTTATTCCCCTTTCGTGATCCCAGTCTCACGGTGCTGTGTGCTCCGGCCAGCGGACAGGAAGAGAAGCCTTTCGCTAACTGAATTAAGTTAATTAAGTGTAGACTGCTCTCACTGTCTCGAGATAGCCGGATAGCGGTGTTAGGCACACCTCTACGGTACGCCCCGGCCGAGCCGCCGGCAGACCCCTGCGGCGGGATGCCCGCCGGCCGCGGGAGTACGGCTGGATGCCGGCCGGAGAAGGCCAGGACACCCGCGCTCCTCAGCGCGGGACCAAGAACAGTGCGAGCGAGCGGCCGGGGCCGCTGGAGGGCAGGGGTGGGGCGGCGGGGAACGGGTGCCAGCCGCGACTCTGCCGGTTCGAGGAATGAGGGGTGCCGGCGGGAAGGCGGCGTGAGCCGGCGGCGTCGCACTCGGCGGGGGCTGCAGGACAAGCTCTGTGAGAGCTCGAGGGGCGCCCCCAAGCGTCGAGGCCGGGCGCTGCACTGCACCGCCCTCCCCCGGCCAGCGGGGCGTACCGGCCGGGCGTACCGCCGGCGGCGGCGGCAGCGCACCCCGCCCGCCCCTGGCCCTGAGGAAAGCTGTCTGCGGGCTCGGAGCCGCCCGGCGCCCGCCCCCCGCTTCCTGCCCCGCCGCCGCTGATTGGCCAGCCGCGTGCCCAGGAATGCGAGCCACTCTTTAAAGCGGCGTGCGGCGGCTGTCCTGCAGTGCCCCGGCAGCGTCGCTATTCGCTGCTGCTCGCTCGCCTGTCTTCCCTCGCCGGGACAGTCGGCGGGTGCCCACCCGGATCGCTCTCCCCGGAGGTAAGTGCTGAAGCTGCTCCCGCCGCCCTCCCTCTCCCCTGCGAGGGCAGCAGGGTATCTGTCCCGTCCCGGCTGCCTCCGGGGAGCCTCGGGAGCCGCCGGTGCGCCGGGCGGTAGGTGCCGGTCTGGCGGCAGCACGGTGACCTTCTTCTTGTGGCTGTCCCCAGGCTGTTTAGAGGGAGCCCTGTGCCATGGGGCCAACAGCTGCGCTCTGCCTCCTCCTTCTGCTCTGCGGCTCGGAGGCCAAGCGTACTGCAGGTAAGACCAGACCCGTGCCGGCGCTCAGAGCAGATAGGGAAGGGAAGTGGGGTGGCGGAAAGAAAACGCTTCTTGGTGTCTCTGTACGCGGCTGAAATTGTGTTCGGTGGTGAAGAGTGACAAAGCTGTCAATGAACAAAAACTTAACCTAAGCATCAGCTGGTTGCGGATAGGAAACTTTCTCTAGTGTGGAGTTTGTGTAACCTTCAGAAATAAGAATGCAGTCTCCAGGGTTGAAGCACATAGCTTGTACCCCTCTGCACTGGGCAGAGGAAAGGGGGAACTTGATGTAGGAACTGGCTGAAGAAGGGATGGGGCTGTAGGCTGCTGTCATGGTGCCACAGAGGATCTGCTGCTCTGCTTGCTGTCACCCAGCTGGGTTAGGCAAGCCCCTTTTCAAGCCCCAACACAGCAACATTGCAGCCTGGGCTTCTGCTGTCAGCTCTCCACCAGAGCCTACTGAGGTGCCAGAACAGTTGCTACCTTTGTGTGTCAATCAGCAGGTACTTGGCACTCCTGTGCCGACTGGCTCCTGTACAAGAATTCGCATGAGCTGCCACACAGCAGCTCCTGGTGGGACTGCTGTATCACTGGGGCTATGTCTGTACTCTGATGTGAGGTGCTGTATCTCACATCATATGCACTATGTATGCTAACAGTACGTTAAGCAGGTCTGAGCGTCTACTCTGCTTCTTCTTGTCCCTTGCTCATATATCTTGTTCTGATCTCCACAGAGTCCAGGAGCGATGACAACAGCGTCTTTGATCTCTTTGAGCTCACTGGCTTAATTCGGAAGGGAGCTGGGCGCCGGGCACCCGGGGTGCACCTGGTGAAGGGACCAGAATCCTCCAGCCCTGCTTATCGTATTGAAGACGCCAGTCGCATCCCTCCTGTCCCTGACTCAAAGTTCCAAGACTTATTAGATGCCATCCACACTGAGAAGGGCTTCATCCTCCTGGCCACTCTCCGGCAAGCTAAGAAGAGTAGAGGCACGCTGCTGTCCGTGGAACAGAAAGATGGCTCTGGTCATGTCTTCAGTCTAGTGTCAAACGGCAAGGCAGGCACCCTGGACCTGAGCCTTTCCGGTGATGGCAAGCAGCAGATAGTGTCAGTAGAGGATGCCTTGCTAGCTACAGGACACTGGAAGAATATCACCCTGTTTGTGCAGGAGGACCGAGCTCAGCTCTATGTTGGGTGTGAAAAAATGGAGAATGC
This sequence comes from Pezoporus occidentalis, assembly GCF_034315485.1. Taxonomy (NCBI): domain Eukaryota; kingdom Metazoa; phylum Chordata; class Aves; order Psittaciformes; family Psittacidae; genus Pezoporus; species Pezoporus occidentalis. Next base: position 4,195,425 of record NW_026913964.1, on the reverse strand, counting down.
AGAACTGGACATCCCCATCCAGAACATCTTCACTAGGGACCTGGCCAGCAGTGCCAGGCTCCGCATTGCCAAAGGGGGAGTCAATGACAACTTCCAGGTAAGGCTTTCACTGATGTTTCGCCTAGTGTTTTCAAACACCTACCCTGAGGTGTGTTAACTACTCAATCATCCTAAATAGCTGCAAAGACAGGGAGAAGGAGCTCTGATTGTTTTGTGCTCATCTGATGCGGACCATCTCTAAATCTACTAAACTTTAGTATTGGAGTTTGAAGGGTGAAGCATTAGATTTGCAGGGGTATAACTTTCTGCAGCAATAAGAAGGCATTGAAGCTTCCAAACAGGTAGCTGTGGTTTCACTGCTCAGCTTCCGAATCTTCTTATATGAGATTCAGAAATTCCTGGGGTTTTTCCTTCCTGCCTGGAGAGCTGCCAGATCCTTGTGGTCAAGGATAAGAATGTTAGTAAGCAGGGCTTGTTATCATTAAGGAGAATAAAGCAACGTGTTTCACTCTTTCATCTGTCTGTCATGAAATTACTCCTAATAAACTTATGTGACCATAAGTGCCTCCAAGCTCTCTCCATGCAAGCTGTACTTTACCTTGCAGTTGCTGCAAGTGGTTGTAATTCTTCCTCTGTCCACAGGGACTGCTGCAGAATGTGCGGTTTGTGTTTGGAACAACCCTGGAAACTATCTTGAGGAACAAAGGCTGCTCCAGCTGTAAGTTTGCAATCTTTCAGATCCAGTGACCTATTAAAAATAAGATTCCTCATTGCATTAGAAAGACAAGTTGAAACAGAACTCGGAAATATGCTGATGCACAAATCCATGCTGCATAAGAAATATGATTATATTTCTGCAGGCAACCTAGTGAATTTGATGGCAGCTGTTTAGCAGGTATTACCCTAGAATGATAAATGCACATGGTAAAAAATGCATTTATTTTATGTGCATTTGTGTCTCTTAGCCACTAGTGCGATCATTACTTTGGACAACCCTATCAATGGTTCAAGCCCAGCTATCCGCACTAATTACATTGGCCATAAAACAAAGGACATTCAAGCAGTCTGTGGTTTTTCCTGTGATGAGCTAACAAATATGTTTGTGGAACTGCAAGGGCTCCGGTCCATGGTTACAACACTTCAAGACAGAGTTCGCAAAGTGGTGAGTGTTGGTTAAATTCATAGTACCTTTCATTAACTGGCCCTTAGTGAATGAATTATAACCTGTCCTTTGAGAGCCTGGATAAACAGTAATAACTTTACTATGACTTTTGTGGAAAAGGGTGTTTTCTGCATTAACTTCTAAATATCTTTTCTCTGCTTTTCTTCCCGCTTTCTTTCCCTCCCCCTCCAAGACTGAAGAAAATGAACTCATTGCCAAAGTAGTCCAGATCACGCCCGGAGTGTGCATTCACAATGGAATCTTGCACAAAAATAAAGAAGAGTGGACTATTGACAGCTGTACTGAATGTACCTGCCAGGTGAGATTCCTCACATTCATAAATCCTCTGTATATAAATTCATGAGTTGGAATTAACAGGTATTTCTAAATGACACTAAGAAAGAGCGAATCCTGCACAGAAATGGGCATACTGCCAGTAGTCAAATATTATTCGGTTTATTTCACCCAACTAGATCTCTGGTATAAAAGCAGCTTTCATGCAGTGTTACAACAGCAGTATTTTAGAAAATTACATATAACATCACTCTGATACAGCTTTTAAATCACTTTTAGTTCCTTAATTTGGGGAATGCCTGTATCCTTTATATAAGTCCATAAGTAAACTAAAAGTCATCATCAGTAGAGCACATTCATAGTACTATTAGCTTTGCTCCCTGGAATACTTTAAATCCGCATTCTGTACTTACTGAACCTCTTGCTGGCTTAATAGGAAAAGACGTTCAAAGTATTTACCAAGTACTAGAAACTTAAGAGCTTTTTTCTTTATCTAACAAATGCTTCTAGTTGTGTTTTATAAGCAGTCACAGATTATATGGAGCAGCAGATTTCAAGGTAGCTATTTAAATCCCAGGATTGCCTGGCAACATTCTTATGCTTTGTGTTCCACTACTGTAGAGTGTTGGAAAAGTACACCAAAATGTACAATTTCTGAGTTTCTTTAAACTCTTTGTTTGCTCCCGCTGTGGAGTACCAGTCTACTGAAAAGTGTGTTAACTAGCCTGCTGCTGTTTAGATACTAAAGACTGAATATTTGTACATATGCAGTCCAAGGCATCTCGCCAAATTCTGCATCTGCTTCTATAGATCTCTGCATCATTTGTCTTGTAATCAGAAAATGATACTGTGACTTCTGCATTTACTTCTTTCCTACCAACCCAGTTACTCAGTGTTAGCTGTAATTGCCTTAATGTGGTCATTTGCCTGGGGATATTAAAATAGTAAGCATGACAGAATTCTCCTGACCAAGCTGCTACCTTCTGGGAGCAAAACTACAGGCTGCCCTTTAGCTCTTACCGAGATTGGAGGTGTATGTTCTTACCCTGCCTGTTTGGCTTAAATATCAAAGACGTCTAAGTATAAGTTACAGATTTCATGGCTCTTGAGCAGAGTCCACCAAACTCATTTTATCTTTACTGTATAATCAGCTTAAATTTATATTAACTGAAAAGAAAGTTGGCTTCTCATTCATGTTTCATTCCCTTGAAGTCTGACCTTATACTTGAGGTATCATGTGATAGTTTTTACTCTAGCCAGCATCTGGTAGCTACTCTTGATCAACTTCTGCAAAACTGAAATACTGCTCTTGGTGGACAAATAATGAGTGAGAATGGGAGTGAGATGAAGTTGGACTGAAAATACCTGGGACTACCCTGTTGTATTAGCTCTAAATACAAGGGTCTCTACTTTAGAGGTGCTGTTGAATCTTGAAGTGCTGCAGAGAAGATCTCTGATCACTTAACCAGGCTCCAGACATCATTTATATTCCACTTATTTCAATTCTCATAATTCATTTTAGAACTCAGCAACTATATGCCGGAAAGTGTCCTGTCCTCTCATGCCTTGTTCCAATGCCACTGTGCCCGATGGGGAGTGCTGCCCTCGATGCTGGCGTACGTACTTAATGCCTTCACACTTGTATTGCAGTTGGCTTCATCTAGCTAGACACGTGCTGCTCTAAAGTGTACAACAACTGGATATAACCTTGCACCACTGGAGTAAGGCTATCCTGATGCCTCTTTGAGGTTAATCATTTAGGTAATGCATGTGAGCACTGAAATGTTTGAGTTCTTGGCCTTTATCTTGTACAAGAAAGGAAGATGCGTGTGGCTTTTCAGGACAGCTGTATCTCTTTTTTTGTGAAGAGTGAGAGAAAAGGCTATAGAAAAATATACAGCTGCAGTTTTATTCAGAGCTGTATCTCTCTGCAGCTAGCGACTATGCAGATGATGGGTGGTCTCCTTGGTCTGAATGGACTTCATGTTCTGTAACGTGTGGGAATGGGATTCAGCAGAGAGGACGATCCTGTGACAGTCTCAATAACCGCTGCGAAGGGTCTTCTGTACAGACTCGGACTTGCCACCTTCAGGAGTGTGATAAGAGATGTAAGTACTTGATCTGTTCACACTGGTAATAAAATGCAGGCTGCTTTTATTGGCTTAATGTTAACAGCAAAGATTACCATGTAAGCTTTGTCACTGGGAAGGAGCAATGGCTTTAAGGATCTTGATTAATCAGGTAAAGGGTTCCAGATACCTAATGCAGTGAATAGACATGTTTGGGCATTGCTCCCAGGGCAAAATTTGAGGCAGTTTAGGTATACAGTTTCTCTAGTGACAAAACAACTTGATCAGTGACAGTGCTGAGGCTGTCCAATACCTATGGAATCTGGTACAGTTCTGGTACTGGCTATGTCCAAGGTGTTGTGCAGCTGAAGTGTGTTCTTCAGGAACTCTATTAATAACAGACACCTCTCTCTTGCAGTTAAACAGGATGGTGGCTGGAGTCACTGGTCACCATGGTCATCATGTTCTGTCACTTGTGGCACGGGCATCATCACTAGAATTCGTCTCTGCAACTCACCGGTACCACAGCTGAATGGCAAACCTTGTGAGGGTGAGGCACGAGAAAACAAACCCTGCCAGAAAGATCCTTGCCCAAGTAAGTGCATCCATGTCATAACTTTTAGTAGCTTAAATGGTGAACTTCCTGAGTAGTTGCTATGTAGTCTAGCTCTAGTAATATTCTCCTTTTAAAATTGGGGGTGGGCTAGCTAAAACCTCAGAGGTTAGTTTCAGGTGAAACTGATATGTTTACGTGAAACTGTCTTCTATGGCTTTCCAGTAGAGTCCATTAATTCTGTCACTTATGTCTGAACAATGTCTGAAGTGCTCTCACTACAAAAGTAATAGTCCTTAGTCAGGAAGAAACTAGTTGCACCACTGAATTTAAAGCTATATGTGACTTTTAACTTTTATCTTCCTTCAGTTAATGGCAACTGGGGACCATGGTCTCCATGGGATGCTTGCACAGTGACATGTGGAGGAGGACTTCAGAAACGTAGCCGTCTCTGCAATAATCCTGAGCCTCAGTATGGTGGGAAGACTTGTGTTGGTGAAGCTAGAGGGACTCAGGTTTGCAACAAACAGGACTGTCCAATTGGTGAGTATTCATTTTCCCACAAACATCTGAAGGTTGTGTACAACCTTGGAAATACTGATTAAAAACTTTGACATAAGTCTAAAACACAAGTGCTAGAATTCTAAACCAGCATATGAGCCAAATACAGCACTGTGGCGGCATGGCAAATGTCCCTCATCTTAACAATTTCTTACTTGTTTCTCAGATGGGTGTTTGTCTAATCCCTGCTTTGCGGGGACTACATGTACCAGCTCCCCTGATGGCTCCTGGAAGTGTGGTGCCTGTCCTCCTGGTTACCATGGTGATGGTATCCACTGCCAAGATATTGATGAGGTAAGAAGACTAGGGTTTTCCCCTTGAAAGGGAGTGAAAAAAGATGGGAAGGGAGAATAAAATCACAGTGGTTTATAATGCTAACCGTTTTTTTTCCTCTATCTCAAACTTGTATTTCAGTGCAAAGAGGTTCCTGATGCCTGCTTTGTCTTTAATGGAGTGCACAGGTGTGAGAATACTGAACCTGGTTACAACTGTCTTCCTTGTCCGCCACGTTTCACTGGGACACAGCCATTTGGTCGCAGTGTTGAGGATGCCATGGCTAACAAACAGGTATTGTCAACTTGAGAGTTATTCTGGGTTATGAAATCTCACAAAGTTTCTGAACCACAGAAAGCACCTATGCGTTTTAGGGAAGAAGGACTTGGCACATTTAGTAAAATACCATCCCCTGTGATTCAGAACAGGAGAAGCGTTAAGCAGTTTGAGTTCAAAAGGAGTTTTAAGTGCCTTAGAGATTTTTGTAGTGCTTGGTTCCATTTGAAAATGAATAGGGTTTGAACAAGAAAAATAATGATTAGTGGTAAGACTGCTGCTGGATTTGGGGAGTGGAAGAATGTAATGTATGAGACGTTTTCCTTCCTGATCAAAATAAGCATGTACTGTCTATGTTTTATTTGAATCTCTGGGAAAAGTTAGGGATAAAAAGATGTTTCCAGTGGATTTAATTTCTGTGTGGTCTTCTAGGTCTGCAAGCCACGTAATCCATGCACAGATGGAACACATGACTGCAACAAGAATGCCAAATGCAATTACCTCGGCCACTTCAGTGACCCCATGTATCGCTGTGAATGTAAACCAGGCTATGCTGGCAATGGTATAATCTGTGGAGAAGATACTGACTTGGATGGGTGGCCAAATGAGAACCTTGTTTGTGTTGCCAATGCCACTTACCACTGTAAAAAGGTATGTTTTCCCATCTACTGTTACAACAGCTTGTCTGTCTAATAAATGTACAAAATATATTGGGTTTGAGGTGTGAAGCAAGTCTGTCTAGTTCAAGCTATTAAGCTATCCTCTCTGTCAAGTATACTGTTAGAAGACTTGCTGTTGCTTTAGATGTCCTTGCAATATGGGGGAAAAAATGAAGCCTGAGAAAACTATAAATGTTTGTTATAAATGTTCTAGGAAGACTCTAGCTTAGTCTATGCCTATATCAGCTGTGCTCTGACAGATACCTTCAGAGGAAGAAAAGAGGATAAGATTCTGAAAAGCAGCCAAATCTTTGTTTCAAAAATGGTTTGAACTATGGCTCTCTAAATTTTAGCTAGTCATTACTGTGAGGATAAGCCTGAGACTGTTACAGTAAGATATCAGTTACTTGACAGAGGCATTAGGACTTTGCCTAATGATTAGATAATACCCACTAAAATCACTGTTGTAATCATGCCAGGGGTAACCTCATCTATATTCTCCCTCCTTCTAGGATAACTGCCCTAATCTGCCCAACTCTGGGCAGGAAGACTATGATAAGGATGGGATTGGTGATGCCTGTGACAATGATGATGATGACGATGGCATCCCTGATGACCGGGTAAGACAACACAAAAGATGAGCCTTGAGAATGTAGTTTTCCTATTCCCCTTCCTTCTAAGGTGGGGTCTAGATTCTAACCTTATTCTTGAGAGGACCATAGGAAATAGCTGGTACTGACTGTTGATATGTCCAACTGCGCAAATTAACTTTCTGCAGCTGGTTGAGCTTTGAAAGTGAATAACATCTTTTTTATTTAGTGAGGGTTTTTGTGTTGTTTTTTTTTATTATTTTGTTTCATTGGGGTTTTTTTGGTTGGTTTTTGTTTTTTTTTTGTTTTTTTTAACTTCAGCCATTTCTATGCTCAGGGAAGTAATGGTGTGTTTTGAGACAGAAGCATTCCAGGTTTAACTGTTTCTCTGCCTTTCATTTCTCCTTTCATATAGTGGTACAAGCATAAGCAGAATCTGGTTAAAGCTTTAATTGGATTCTCTTTTAAAGGCTGACTTTTTTTCATGCTTTTGCAGGACAACTGTCCATTCATCTACAACCCACAGCAGTATGACTATGATAGGGATGATGTTGGTGACCGCTGTGATAACTGCCCCTACAATCACAACCCTGATCAAACTGACACTGACAACAATGGAGAAGGAGATGCATGTGCAGTGGATATTGATGGAGATGGTAGGTGGTCTCTAAATCACTACTTTAGGTGATTTTCTAATCAGATTGTTGAAATGTACTCATTTTCATGTTTCATCCATAAACACATGAAATTTCTCCTCTGGTGGTTTCAGGACATAAGATTACTGAAATAACAATTATAGTTAATGGAAATTGATTTTGAAATATACATATTTTGGCACAGTTGAATTCTGGCTCTGCTCTTGCAGACAGTAGGGACAGAAGTGTGTGGTAGAGCTAGTGATGAGTTAAATTTCAAAGCTTTCAAATGCTGCTTACAATGCTTTCAAAAAAATACGAAGAGTGTGATGGTTTTACGCAGTCCTGTGCAGCATGTAGCCATCTGACTTTCATTCACAAGCTCTTCTTCATTTTATAGGGGTCCTTAATGAAATGGACAACTGCCAATATGTCTACAATGTAGACCAGAGGGATACAGACTTGGATGGTGTTGGAGATCAGTGTGATAACTGTCCACTGGAACACAATCCTGACCAGGTAGGGGATTTGCATTATATAAACAGAAGGCTGGCAGTATTAAAAAGATAGTATGTTGTGTATTGTAGAAAATACCTGAACAACAAGTGGCAACTTAAATTTGACATGTTCCAAATCATTCTTATTAATTTGCCAAATGGTGCCTTTATCAAAAAACATGCCTTCACCATTCAAACAGTTGCTAGGTATTTCCTGAAAAGTAACTCTAGTGAAAATATGTGAGACTCTTGCAGGTGCTTGTCTCCTAAATCTCTCTTAGGCCTGTCAGTTGTGGTGATTCTCATAGTGAGGATATGAAATTCCTGGGAGCACTGTATGAAAAATGGATAGGTAGGAACTACCTGCTTCATAGCCTGAAGAGCTGTTTTCACGTGGACACAAAGTTGCTCTTTAATCTTTGTTTCTAAGTTTGAAATGGATGCATTTCAAAAGATACACCTTTCCTACCAGTAAGTTAAAGGCAGCACAAGTGCTTTTCTTTAAGGAAAAAGCACAAAATTCCTCTTCATAAAAGTCTAGGGGGATGCAGCCTCTCACACAATTTGCTGGTTCAGAAATGTCTGAAGCAGTAGATAAAGCCTGTGCCATCCTGTCATTTACAAGGCTGTAGTTTAATAGCTTCAGGGACATATACATATATGGAATGTTTCTAGGGTTAGAGAAGGTGTTGCAAATCAGAGGAAAGTGCAGCCTAAAAGCAGAGTTACTCAAAATATTTAAATAGATAAGCAAGACTAAGAAATTTTATATTACTACTTCCCTTCCTAAGGGTAGAAAGTGCCTGAAGAACCTTTCAGACAATGTTTCTCCTGACATTTTGAAATCTTAATATGACTCCAGTGGGGTTGGTTTGCTTGGCTTTTTTTTTTTTTTTAACACTTTTCTAATCAAGTTCTAGAAGCAGAAATAGTAGGTTTCAAACAGCAGAAATTAGTAGCTATTCAGACTGTGTGGTATGCCTTCTGTCTACACCAGCACCAAGGTAACTCACCATTGTTGACAAGACTCTACTAGACTAAACCCTGAGGCAGCCTCAGGGATGACTGCATTGGGTTTGTGTTGGTTTGGTTTTCTTTTTGCTTAGTCATCTTCTGAAATAAGAAATGACTGGCTAAAATACATGATCAGCATGCACAGCAGTTCATGCAGTCCTTGATACTAAGGGAATAATTGTCTTGACTGAATGATGGGGCATGAAGAGCATTATAAGCTTTTATGATATGGTGTGGAGGCTGTAAAACAAAGACATGGTGGACTATGTTTTACTGTCTTCACTGGCTAGGTACAGAGTAGTCTGACCCTATCTGGTCCTTGGAACCAAGGAGTTGCCAGAGATGGTAGGAGGTGAAGTACCCAGTGTTCAGTATGGTAGACTAGTAATAGTCATGTGGCAGAAGGGAAAAGAGAATCAGATGACTATGCTTCTTTCTGCTGCTGTGGATTCAAATTAAAACCAGGACAATGGCAAAGCAGCCTGAAAGCAGTTAGCACAGGAAGCTTGAAGTAGGCATGTATTAATCCTAGTACCTCACTACACCCATCTTAGTTGTTGCTAAAGCAAGCAGAAATCTCAGTTAATTCTAGCTGTTAAGACTCCTATTTCAGCCTTTTTAAAGTGGATTTTTTTTGAGCGTTCTTTATCTTTTTCCTTTCTTAGGAAGATGCTGATTCTGACCGCATAGGTGATCAGTGTGACAACAACCAAGACATAGATGAAGATGGCCATCAAAATAATCTTGATAACTGCCCCTATGTGCCCAATGCCAACCAAGCTGACCACGACAAGGATGGAAAAGGTGATGCCTGTGACCATGATGATGACAATGATGGTATCCCTGATGACAAAGATAACTGCAGATTGGTTGCCAACCCAGATCAAGCTGACTCTGATGGTAAGATGGCCAGTATCATAGTAACACTTTAAAAGTATCTTCCAATAGTTTTGATGCATGGATTTTTGGTTGGTTGGTTGGTTTTGGGGGTTTTTTGTTTGTGTGTGTTTTTTTGTGACAGTTTTTTTTTGTTTGGTTTTGTTTGTTTGTTTTTGTTTGTTTCTATACTAGTTAAGGTTGGACAGAACTTCCAAGTAACAAAAAGATAGTGTCTGTATTGTTATAGTACTCCTCAGGAGTAAGGAGCAATGTAAAAATGATTACATACCCAACTTATTCCTAAAGCACTATCAGGCTGGAGTGAAAGGGCATTTATACAGCAGCTGTTGTGGCTTCTGTACCGTGGCTGCCAGTAGTACCTGGACAGTCAGAGATCTGCAATTAAGATTACAACTCCGAGTTGTATGATTCGGAAGCGAACAACAATAGTGATATAATGGTGAATTACTTGTGTCCTGCAGGTGATGGACGTGGAGATGCTTGCAAAGATGACTTTGATCAAGACAGTGTGCCAGACATTGATGATATCTGCCCTGAAAATGTAGACATTAGTGAAACGGATTTCCGAAAATTTCAGATGATTCCCCTGGATCCCAAAGGAACATCCCAAAATGATCCAAACTGGGTTGTTCGTCACCAGGGTAAAGAACTGGTTCAAACAGTCAACTGTGATCCTGGCCTTGCAGTTGGTAAGGGGAAAACTTTAACTTGTATTACACAAAGACCTTACTTTGGTTTTGGGTTGTGGGTGGGGAGAGGAAGAGAACCTGGGATGTTAATGAGTTGTTTAAGAATCACAAATGAGTGGCACCTAAAAATTTCTCCTTTAATGCTTCATAGGTTTTGATGAATTCAATGCTGTGGACTTCAGTGGCACCTTCTTCATCAATACAGAAAGGGATGATGATTATGCTGGCTTTGTATTTGGCTACCAATCTAGCAGTCGTTTCTATGTTGTCATGTGGAAGCAGATCACCCAGTCTTACTGGGACTCCACACCAACCAAAGCTCAAGGCTACTCGGGCCTTTCCATCAAAGTTGTGAATTCCACCACTGGTCCAGGAGAACACCTTCGTAATGCTCTGTGGCACACAGGAAACACTCCTGGACAGGTAAGAGTGGCATTTTGATAACCTACTTTTCTGCACTGTAAGAAAGGCTGTTCTTCCAACAGGGTAGGCACTGTACATGCTGATCAGAACAGCATGGTGGTCTTGGTGAAGACTGATAACTAAGTATCCGAAATCTTGCAAAATAACAGGACTGCATGCTGCAGACAGTCTTTTCAGCACAGTGGATCGTTGTTTCTGGAATTGTGGAGTAGTTTCCTAAATGCAGTCAATTTCAAAATAATGCCTATGTTATCTCAGGTCTCTGGTTAATAAAGAAATATTCTTTTGTAGGTGAGAACTTTGTGGCATGACCCTCGTCACATAGGCTGGAAAGACTTCACTGCCTACAGATGGCGTCTTAGCCATAGACCAAAGACTGGTTACATCAGGTTAGCATCATCCTTTTATCTGAAGTCACTATCACAAGGAAAGTAGATATCTGTAAAGATGAACCTAACAGAAGCTTATCAAAGATGGCTGACCTATTATCTCTTTTTAGGGTTGTAATGTATGAAGGGAAGAAAATCATGGCGGACTCAGGACCAATTTATGATAAAACTTATGCTGGTGGCCGGCTAGGATTATTTGTCTTTTCTCAGGAAATGGTGTTCTTCTCAGATCTTAAATATGAATGCAGAGGTAAGAAAGGCATTGCATTTAAGATGCAATATATAAATGGTTCAATAAAAATAAAATGGATCAAAAATAAGAGCTAAGAGGGAAAGTTCACCTATGATCTTTTATGGGTCAATCTCAAGTAAGTTCTGCAGGCAGAAATAGGACACCTTCCTGAAACTCTTCACAGCTAAAAGTTTAAATGTAAAAAAATCTAAATATATTTCTATAATTATTTTGATGTATCAGAAGTCTATGTTGAGCTCCAGATATAAAATATATCTTGAATATCCTTCAAAATGGCTCTAAAATGAATCAGCACAGCTGATGGTCCAAAGTGAAAAATCAGAATACCAGCTTTAGCAAGCAAGAGGGTAGTGTCTGACATGCAAAACACTGATGTACTTAAAAGTAAGCAAAGTAGAATATTGTCCATGAACTGCAGGAATGCAGTATAGTGGAGGTTTATGACTACTTCTAGGTGCCCTAGCCTTCTTAAATTATGACTTTATGTCACGGTTACATGGCTACATAGACTAGATTCTGAAGTTTATCATGAGAAAGTACCTAAGCACTTTCAGTTGTCTTTACCAATACATTCTTTACAAATGCCTGTAGGGATCGATGTCTTGGACATAATCATGCATAATACACAGAAATATTTGAATATCTTAATTTTTTCTTTTTTCACAGATCCATAATCACAAAGTTATTGGATCCAGAGACTATTTAAAAATGCTGGTATTGCACCTTCTGAAATGTTTAGCCTTACGAATCCTGGGACCATTATATTATTCCTTCCTTTCTTCTTTCTGTGTAAATGCGGACTCGAAACACATGACCTGCCTCAAGAGAATGCTTTTGAGAGTATGAAAGTGAGAACATACTTGGAATCTGACCTCTGCTGAAGTGGAAGGAAACAAATGTATCTTGCAAATGAGAATTGTCTTCACTGAACAAGCACACTTTCAGTAGGAAAGACATTTGTTTGCTGTTTATCACAGTGCAGTGTCACTGCCTCTCTAACTGGAGGTCCCATGGAGTAGCATTTTGTAACAAGAACATCCTTGGATGTGCTGTGGACTACTTAAACTGAAGACCTTTCATTGTGTGGGGAAAAGGGATTTTGGGTGGGAGGGAGAACTCCAAGTCTTTTTATTCTTTATGGGGGAGAGGATTTTTTTTGTAATGAGGGCTGCACTGCTTTGGTTTACATCCATTTAACTTGGAGGAATTATAGTTTTATATGGCATATGTTTCAGATGAAAACACAGCCTTTCACTCCATTTGTGGTGAGCTAGATCACTGCTCTGTTACACAGGACAAAGTAGATATCCTAAAATTGATTCCTGTGGTGGGAGGGGAGAAAAGAGGATAAAAACTGGCACACTGGATCACATCAGCTTTGGGAGAACTGGGATATACAATTAGTTTTTTTTTCTGATTTAGATGCAGATCTTTCTTACCTTTAAATATTTTCTTTCATACACGGTGCCAAGAAGCACCACCATCTCAGCTAGCACTTTGCTGTCCTTCAGGAAACCAGCAGGTGCTTCACTTTTTATGGTTAAAAAGGCACAAATGTAATAGTAATGAAAACATTCCATAGATGCTTTAAACCCCTCACTTTGGAGGGGAGGGGGCCTATAGATAAAATACTGAAATTGTAAAATATTTATTTTTACTTATCCTTGATGTTATAATGACTGAGGGATTATTGATTAAAGCAACAAGAAATGCGTCAAGACTATCCACCTAATCATTGTTACAAGTCTTCATGGCTGTTGGATTGTAAATACAGATTATTTATTAACTCTGTTCTATATGGAAACTAGAGAGGGTTTAGATGAGAAAAAAAATCATCTTGTCTGGAGCAGATAGTGCTGATGTATTTGTTACAAAGACCAGTTTTCCTATAAAGGCTTTGAGGCACAGGGAGAAGTGATGGGGTGGGGGATGGGATGTTTGTTTTTTCTCAGTCTGAGCTCAATGCTGGCTTTTCCTTTCTTTATGCAAGGCAGTTGGTAGCCTGGCAGGCAACTGTTGTGCAGTGCTAAAACTCGAGTCCCTTGGGATGATAGCAGTTCTTGTCTCATCCCTAGTGCTAGAGATAAGGGAATGACAGTTACAATCTTAGCAGTTATTTAGTGCTGGGAGATGTCTGCAGTGCTTTACCACTGGTCAGTGGGCCTGATACAAAACCAGAATATACCCGTCCTGAGGAGACTGCAGAGAGGCACCATGGACCACACCCTGTAACCATTCAAACCAGCTGTTTGTGCCACTGCATATTCATTCGTGTAACTAGTCCTGTGTGGCAACAAAAGAAGGAATTCTTCACAGACTAGACAGAATTTCAGGAGCTCCTTGCAAAAGAGGGAGAGGGCTTGATTTTTCCTTAGCAGAAGACTCTTCCCCAACAGAAGGGGCAGCATCTTTATACCTATTCTATTTCCTTGTCTTTTCAAAAAAAAAAAAGGAAAATAACACAGTGAAAGTTTTACGTACAAATATTACCTCATTGTTGTGTGACTGAGAAAAACCTTTGGATAAAGCAGAGTTCAAATGTCTAACAAACTTTAAAGCTACTGTAGTACTAAAACGTTAATGCTGTACATAGTCAAAATTTCTTTGCAGAAAATGTATTCCCAGTAAGGAAATAGCATTGGAAAAAAAAAAAAAAAGTTGGATACAATTTCTAATGTTGTGTTATATTTTTTCCCGTCATCTTGTATACCATTGCTTGTATTTTTATAAATTATTGTTCTCATTGCCATTGTAATAGTTAATCACGTAATTGTGTAGATAGGCTATTTAAATAATTTATCATGAAATGCTACCTGTAGAGTTAGTATTTCTATTTTTATAAAATGTTTGCACACTGAAGATTTTTTTTTTTTGCTTCCCTCCTCCAGATGTTTTTGCTAGCATAATTTTCTAAGAACATGCTTTTTTTGTAAACATTTTTAACCATTTTCCATTTTAAAGTTGTGTAAGTAAGTTGTACAATAAAGCTTCTTACATCCAAAGAACAATAAATCAACAAGGACATTTATATTTACACCTTTGAGCCATAGTTTTATTCATGTTTTGTAGTATCAGTGATTCACCAGAGGTATGTTATTTGTCAAATTTGGTTTCAAAGCATGCTGTCTCTACTCTCTTTATATTAAAACTATGATGAGGGGATGCACCTCAGCTTTCACCCTAGCTTTGACCTGAAGACTCTCCTGCCATTAGGGGGCATGGACAGCTGGCAAATTGGATTCTGAAGGCTTCGTTGAAGACTTCTATAACTGCAGACACAGCAATGCTGCCCATGATGCAGCCACAAAATACTCGAGGGATTTCAACCATCTCCAGCCAGTCACATCCCCTATTTCCTTTTCATGGGAAAAGAGGCAGCGTGATTGATAGCTGTTAACATCTCTTCTAGACTGAGAGTGCTAGTGTGATCAAAAAGCTGATGGCGTAGCACTGTGGCAACTGCTGGAACTTGCTAAAAATAAGAGCATTTAATAGTAGTTGTTCCATCTTTACTTGCAGCAGCAGGTTGTCCAATAAGCCTTTTACCAAAGCCAGGTGTTATATTAGAAGCGCTAGATACCCACATAAGAAGTGTATTTAGGGGATCCTGCAGGTATACAAAAAAATCTTTACATCTACTTTTCCTGATGTTGAAGAGCCCTGCTCTATGACATTTTCCCTATTTTTATGTCACTAAACTTTTGGGAACACCCCCAAATACTTGATTTTATCCTATTAGGAACAAAGAGAAAAAAGACAAAAATCTTGACCTTTTGCTTCCTGTAGTTCTGGTCTCAAACTCTCTTCTTGCTTCCCAGGAGCACCAAGACTGAGAACTACAAACAAAGAAATTTCCCACTTGGAGAAGTCTCGTTACTGTGCTTGCAGGAAAAATGTGTTACTCTGGATTTAGAAAGCCAGTAAGTCCTACGAACAGATGTATTCATGTATATATATATGTAGTTCTGACCCAAAGTTTAAAGCTGCTGATGTGGGAGAAGATCACCATGGCAGCCGATTCCAACAACCTTGACTGAGCCCAAGACAAACTTACTTTCATGGTAATTTGTTGCATGCATTTAAGTAGCTAACATTAGTGTAGTATCTGAATTGGGATGATACACGCCTTAGAATGAAAAAGGCAAGCCATGTGGCTTGTGTTAAGCCATAGGTTAAGTCCACCCTCTTGTTTCTTGGGAAGTGCAAACCAGTAAGAAACAAGAAAGAGCTGTAGTTGAGATAATTAGGCCTGTACTTGCCCAAAGAAATAACTGTCAAAAACCAAACAGGAAGAGCAGGGAAAATATCCATACTTACCAGGCAAAAAATCCATCGGTGAAGCCTGTGGGAAATATGCTGTTCCCAGCTCCCTTCAGACTCATCAGTGGGCCACGTAAGTGTACCAACTAATACATGCTGCTTCTAGTGTTATTGGGTACTTGGCCAACTTTTTTTTGCATAAATAATCTTTGAGCTTCAAGCTATTGCAGAGTGCAATGTTTTCTTACTATAGTACACTATTCTCAGAGTCCATGTAACTACAGTAGCTGAAATTTTCAAGCAGTCACCTTCATCAAAGCTATGTTCAGGAGATGTAGTAGTTTAACCTGTAGATTTCAATTTCAATAAATATGGAGATAAAGGGTGAAATAACTGTAGCGAGATCTGCATCTTAATGACAACAGCGCACTTTTTACTGATCTTGTAATGATTTTGTAGTGAAGTCCATAGTATGGTAATTGACTGATTTTTCAACATAAACTCATTTTGGAAAGCATTGCCAAGATAATAGAAGAGAGCATCTCCCATGTATCCACAAAGGGAGTTCTAGCTCTTATTTCTCATCTTTTCCAAGAGAAAAAAACACAGGTGCCCAAAGTTGTACACATATTTAAACAGAGTTATGACAAGAGGAAGAGAATTCATTAGAGAAAAGTGTTTGGCAAGAAAAAGTCTTCAAGATAAAATCTTCCACAGGAAATCCACAGACAAGTATCACAGAGAAACTTGGATTTTCAAATTTAGACAAACCCTAGAAAGCCCAGCCATCGTTCTTTGTCTTTAATCTTTCAACTGCTTTCTGCTGCTAGCCTAGGCAATACATACAAGAACTAAACTGGGTGCTGCTTAGATGTTGTGCCAGTCTCCCTTGATGACTCCACTCACAAAATGTGTATGGAGAAACCATTTTAGTGTTATTGTAAAATTAGAGTAGAATGCCTCTGGAAAAACCCTTCCCACCAAAACTATGCATACCAAATACACTAAAGAAACAATAGGAAAATGATGGCACAGAACAGTGTTTCCACAAGAAAATTGCAAATTTTAAGTGTGGTTGGGGGGAAGTTCCAAATACAAAATAACTGCCTATAAATCAAAACTATTCATGCACTTCAGCACTCTAAAGATTAATACACACTTGTGGGTATTCTAGTTTGCTGGGGGGTTGTAAAGCATAGTAGGTAGGATACCACAGATGCAACTGCAAGCAGTGAACTATTTCACACAGCTTAAATGACAGGGAGCCTTTTATTCTAACTACTGCACCTGGATTCCAGCCAATCCCCCAGTGAAATGCATAATTGGATAACTGTAGGTTATAGCATTAGTAGCATTCAAGTGCTTCTATTCTATTTAAAAAGGAAACAGTTTCAGGACCTTTAAATCTCACTACAAATAAAAGAGCAATTATTTCTTAATAAATACATCTGTTGAAAATTATTTAAAAAAAAAGAAAAAAACAGTTATTATTTTTCCTTGATTTCAGAAACCTTCCTAATTTAACAACTTTCCAAGTGTCTGCCAAACCACCTTGTCTTCTTTGTCTACCCTTCAAACTGTGAGACACCCAGACATGAGGCTCTTTTCTGGCTGGTGGGATCACTCTTGAAAGCGTTAACAGTGTACAGTGCACCTAAAAAGCAAGAGAGAAAGACCTAGGCTAAAGCCTTTCTAAGAGACATAACAAAAGGAAGAGGTGCACTCATATTATTTGATGACATTTTTTCTAGAAAATAGGGTTCTTTAACAAAATTTTAAAATTCTTATCAATGCTGAAATTACAGGACTGTAGTGGCAAATAACAGCCTCTCACCTACCCTCTCTGATGTGGAGGTAAAATTGCACCCTTTCTAGCACATGAATTACTGGCATTCTTTTTCACACTTCCAGACTAGTCTTTGCTACTCTGATGACATGTTTAAGCAGCCCTTTCCTCTCTGATCTATGCAGCAGATGATTTCTGCACAGCCTGTTTTCACTCTCTGCTCAGCATGTCCACTGACTCTGCAGGAGTTCTGCTCGGGAAGTGAGGGAAAGCATGCACTACAGCACTACAGCCCCACAGAGTGGATGCCAGCCATCATCTGGCTTGGAAAAAGCATTTGGCTGAAAATTTCTGTGGGGCATTTTACCCTCCTCTTTTTCATTTTTTTAGGATGAAGCTGGAAGTTTTTCACCCCTTGATAGAATTACTTCAATTTAAACTTGAATTCTGGACATATAAGAATAACTTCTCTCCTTCTATCACTGTTATCAATAGTCAACAAGCTTTTTTTTTTTTTTTATATCAGGATATTTAGTCTATCGCTTTCCTTTGAAATGAAAAAGACCCTTAACTGCTCTATATCTGCATAATAACTATAAAGCTGGACTGAAATCCTTCTACCATTACAGTATACTGAAATCAACACTTTTAATCATCTGACTCAAATCTATGTTTTATAGTATCCATTTTATGTGATATGTATTATATTAATATATATAATTTAGATATACTTTTATATATATAAACAGACATGAGGTTATGAAAATGATTCAATCACCCTTATTTTCTACTTTCAAAGAAAAACATTATAGAGCTTGTAATTTTAAAGGGCAAATCATGCAGCATCAAAACATGCCCCCTAAAGTAAGTCAGTATCACAGCTGAGTACCGTTCGCCACAAACACCAGCACTATATGTATATTATTGGGGAATCTCAGTGACAATGGCAGAGTGGCTTGGTCATATATTGCTCAGCAAATAGATGCAAGCACACCAAAATATCCTCTTCATGGGTAGGTTGCTTTTATTATTATTACTTTTTTGGAACAAAATTATCTATCTTGTGCTGTAAAATAACAAGATAAGGAAGAAAAGGAAGTTAAGATAAGGAGCACAAAACAGCATAAATCCATGTGCACACTTTAAATTTCTTATTCCTCAAGTTATCCTCAGGATAACTTTAAAAATCAGTCTCCTGTTCTTGCTGTGTTTTGGGATGAACAGACCTAGGGAAGACTGTAAAGAAGCTAGTTATCAGAATCTTTCACCAAATACAACTTACACTGAATAAAGTTATATATTTTGGGAAACCTGCTTCCAAATCCTCAGGCTGCAAGCGATAATTCATTTAAATATCTTAATCATCACTGCTGTATTATTCCCCCAGGAGAAGCTGCCGCATTCCAGTGCAGCTGGAATTCAAGTGGCGAGCCGATTGAGGGGTTATTGCAGGTCACGACAGTGAGACACTGAAAAAACAAAGAAAAATCCATGAAACCTCCTGGGCTCAACTTTCATTTTACCCTGACATTGTGGATGCTTCAGCAAATGACCTTGTCATTATACTTTATATAATATCTCTGTTATTCGGTACCTCATAACAGTAACTATGTTTTACCATATATTTTTATCTATCTCCTACACTTTTGCTTAAAACTGATAACTAAAAGAAGGGTTTGAGCTTTTATTTCACCTGCAACATCAAGCAAGAAATAAAATCTTCTCACATATCCTGTTATTTTATATAATGGAATAGAAAACAAGCACAGATAAATATTAGACCATTAGTTTTTGACAGTCTCTGAGACCCTCTGTGCCTTTGGAATAACATTTCATGAGCAGTAGGTCCCTGCAATTTGCAGTGCAGGATGCTTGGCACTTTCCAAGACCTGAAGTAAAGTAACAAGAGTTCCTGTTGGAATTAAGTCAATAATGATTCAAACTTACTGCTTATCCCTGAAATGCCAGATGTGAATAAAGGGTTGTATTCATGGCTTCAGGAATGTTATAAGGCTTAGCCAGAGAACGGTGCTAGAAAAATCTTTCTCATAACAGTGAGATATATAAGAAAAAAAACCACCAGGAAAGTAAGAATTAATTAGTATTTCTCTTTGTATATGTTGTAGATATTTTACATATGATCTTGAAACACAACTTAGTTTTCTTCCAAAACTACCCAAGCACTTCAACACTGTTTTTGAGAAGGACACTGTAAAACACAAATTCCATATAAAAGTTGTTGGACTGTGGAAAGTTCACAGTAGAGCTAGTGGACAGTCCTGCAGAAGTATCACACAGGCACAGAAAATAGTCTTGAAAAAACTTGCCGGTATTGCTTAGATTATATTTACGGTAAAGAGATTATGACACAGGCTTAAAAAGGTTAAGGAAGATAAGAAATACACGTAGGTGAGATTTGCAAAGCTCCATGAAATGTGCTTACAGCAATCCTGTGCAGAGCAGACTACGCAGAACGCCCAGTATCCAGGGGTGTGTTATTGCTGTTGCAGAGCAAGTTAAAATATCAGAAAATAAAACAACACACAGCAGTTGTTTGTTACAAATACAATGTTTCATTTAAGTTTCTTAATTCAAAGAAAGTAGGTTAGATTCTGATCTCTATTGCATCCACACAATTACAACTTCCTACAAGAGTGTACATCCACTCAGACTGGCAACTCTGTGAGATTAAAATCTCAAAATGTTCATTATTTTAAACACTCAGATTAATTTAAGTAAACCGTATGCTGTAACACAGCCATTGTATCATTAATGTTCTAGCCATACATCTTTTCTCATTGAATGTTAAATGGCTAGTAAAATATCAGAGAAAGAATTTGTCTTTTTAGTTTGTGTCAAATGAGAGCATGTCAATGGGAAAATCTATTCAGTTATCTTTGCTAGAATATCTCTTCTGCCTCAAAAAACCCCAGCCAACCAACCAACCAACTTAAAAGAGATCCATTTTTTTTATGTCTTCTTATTCTGACACTACAATGCATGAAATAAAAAACTGACCATCAGCTCAGTAAATAAGTAGAAAAATCAGGAGAAACAGTAGCTATAGACAAGCAAAAACTTGTAGTGTATTTGTATTACCTCAAACACAAACCAGCTGTATTTCCTTCCCTCCAGCCAGCCATTACTATAAGTTTTCACAATCCAGTAACTGCCAGAGCAATCTTCTGAACTCATTCACCTTTACCCACACCAAGGCTTCATAAGGGACTGCGATCTGTCATAGCTCAGTTTTACTTCCTAGAGAGTAAGTCTGTTTGCTACATGGTTACACCCTCCAGGATGAAGAATAGGACACAGCTGAGCAGAGGGGTGTTGATGTGGTCCAGTGGAGGACTTGTGCAACCTTTTACCCTCGATCAAACCAACGACCCAGTAGAAAGCCCCAAGGCAGAAAACTGGGTACATGGCTGGGTTCTTCACTGATTCAGGGCTCAGCAGTCAGATAGGTTCTGAGCTCCAGCAAACTACACTGAGATAACAGAGGCCAGGCTTTGCCTAACTTCATGAAAAAAAAAGTAGATTGTGTGTAAAGGAAGAAAAATGAAATTACTATATACGTTTCACATCCTCTCTAACAAAATCCCATCTGTAGAAACTGAACTTTGCATGTCTTTGTTCATGAAAAATGTAAAATAAGACATGCATGCTAAACAAATGTGTATGCACATTTATTTGATAGAACACTTTTGAGAAATTTAATGAAATGCAAGAATTTATTTTGAAATTAAACTGCAACAAGATATAATAGTGAAGTAACAATTATCTCTTAAGAATAAGCTCACTGAACAGTTTTCAAAGATGATAATTCATTCACTTGAAGTTGTCTGAAAAGATACTGTATCAGGATAATATCACTGATGGAGGCTTAACCACGCTTTCAAAAAAACAGTTGTGTAAAGAAGTGTATAGTCACTCTCCCCTCATCTTTTCCATCTTCATATCATCTGTAATGAAAGAAAAGACGTACATGCTGAACTACTGCAAGCACAATATTTGCAAGAGGAAAAAGCAACAACAGTTTGTGATACAACTTCTACTTAAAACTTAATATAGTCCCCTACCCCCCAGAAAAAAAGAGCTGGAAACAATTACCCATTGGCTCATACAACTGAGAAATAATAGCCTTTTCATACCTGTATATGGGTAAGTCTGGCTTCTGTTTATCTAAGTAAACATCACCTATATTGACATGCATATCACCCTGATGTGGATAACTGCTTCTTTCAAGAAACAGGAATTACTTACCTCTGAAGTAATATGAGTTTCCTTCAGATATAGATCCACAGGTATATACATGAATTATATTAATAATTATGCTTGCCTTAAAATATATAATGTATTACAATAAATCTGTATCACAGACTACAGTACCATAATGAGTGCAAAACCAAAATTCTGCTAAATCATTTTCACACACAATTTTGTCTGCTTACACGCATTACACAGAGTTTAAACCACGTGTAGGAGGCCGGAAAATCAAACTATTTACAGATCATGCATACATGTTTAAATGCCCTTTAGAATTAAGGCCATAATAAAACTCAACTGTGTAAATGTCTCATAACAAAGCTCAACTATGTAAATGTCTCTTAAAAATTAAAATAAACCTTACACTTCTCACAACTTCATCTGCAGATATATTTGCCTTAAATGGGACTCCACTGGGACCTAACATAATTAGCACATCTAATCATGTCTGAACTAACCACCAGCTTACCTATAGAATATATTAGGCAGCTTTACAAATTTGATAAATTAATTCCATGGAAAGGTGCTGGCTTTTCTGGTTTATGCTGTATACTTTGTTGTAAGCACTACATTGACAAAAATTGTAAGAATGGGCTGCTGTCTATTTAAATGCTAATTTTAAAATATGCTTTAGCATTAGAGCAATATTAATGGACTAAAATAAATCTGAATATAATTAATTTAAATTTAAACTTAAACTTAGCAATAACTTCAAAATATTTAGCACTAATGTAAAAAACACAAGCCTCTGAAGCGGGTTTTATTTTGCACTTCTTTCTAAAGATTACCTGTTTATACCGTTTTTAAAAATCAGATACCGACACAAAGACTCAGAGACTGATGAGATGATGATATCTGAAATGATATACTTAGTTTTGGTTTTAGGTTTTTAGTAAAAATGAAAAGATTTAGAGACCTGAAAATTCAGAACACTTATACCCTCATCCCTAAAAAAATAATTTTGGTAAGCAAAATAACCATAAACCTAAGATGCTTATTAACACAACAGATTTGAGGTGTGTATGGTTGAACATTATTCAGCATCTACTGAAAACAGCTAATTGAAATACCCTATTGCATTGCTGTGACACAACACAATAATGACTCAAAGATATTTAAATTATTACATGATTAACATTAATATATTCAGTTTAAAGACTTTTACCATGAGATGTTGTCATGGTTTCCCACATGGAAATTTACTTAATAGCTGAAATCTCCTTTCTCTCTTTACAATAAAATTCCCCATACCTATAAACAGTTATGTATTCCCTTCACTACATAGTGGCTACAGTGCATGGTGTTTTGCTTGATTTATCACATCCCATCTTAAAATTTATTAATAAACAGCAACAGCAGTTGCATCTGAGTCACACTTGACTCTGACTGTGACTTGACTACATCTGCTCAGACTAAAGAAGTCATTTAACTCATGTGAAGCCAGCAAGTTAAACTTGAGTTTTTCTTATTGTTGGTTGACAAAGAACACTAGCAATGTAGTATGCAGTCATGTTACTCCTGCAGGAGATCAGGTTGCCTCGGCAGAGGATGTTCTCTGTGGTGTTCTCCATTACCACCACTGACACCCCACTCTGCCCTGGGGGAGACCACTTCCCTCTTCTCTCGCTCTGCTCTTCTGACGCTTGCATTTACTTGAAGAGCAAAGCTAGCATGTGAAGGTAGCTGAAAACTAACCTATCAGAAAAAAGAAACCTGAGCAACCCCAACCTCTTCTACAGGAATTGTATTTCTATTTTACTTCTACTACAGCATTGGCCTAAATCTCATACTGGGCAAATACAGCAGGTGAGTCTGGATACCAAGTTTGTCTGGCAGTGTAAAACCAGCAATAAGCTGCCTTGCTTTCTAGTAAGTGGAATTGCTTTGAAAATATATTAACGCTCCCTTCACTGTAGAAAGGTTAAGTGCAAGCAAAGAAACACTTGTGATCATAATCAAGAAATTATAATATAGTGAAGAGGTTGTACGATGTTCTTCTAAATTACGGATGAATGTAAAAAAATGTTTCTCCAAATTCAGAATAGATTACCAGATAACAAAGCCCTATCTTGACAAACTGAACAAAATTAACTGATTTCTAGTACAATTAAACTATTGAACTTTAACAAAAAAAAAAAAACTTCACACTGTCACAACTTTCCTGAGAGAAATGAAAGTTGTAGAGGCATGTGCCTAAAATCTGCTTATCTGAATGGTCTGGTTTCCAGAAAGAGAATTGGTCTTAGGCTAAAAATCTAAATGTAGATTTAGATTACACCATCACTATATAACTACATTAAGTAAAGGACATAAAAAATAGAGACATTTCCAAAATCTTTTTATAATACTAGAGGGATTTTTTGTTATTATTATTACCACCACCCCCCCCACCCCCACCCCCAGTTACAGCTGTTTATTTTACTGAACTAAAAGTAATTTATAGAAATTTTGCAGTATTTATTCATTTTGGTATCTTCTATGTGTAATTTTGAACTACTGAAAGCAATTTACTATTTTTAATGTAACTAGGTCATGTTTGTTTCTACACTACCAAGTTTACCTTATTAAAAACATTCGAGAAATACTTGGATTTATGTGTGAAATGTTATACTAACTGCTGGGAGAATATTTGCTTTCCACAGAACAGTGAATGTGACTATCTAGTATCAAAAAGATAATCCATATGTCTTGTCAACACTGTTTTCCAGTTGACAGAATTAAACAACATCAATGTTATATTTCATAAGAGTCCTAGTCCTATAGTCACTTATGTCAGGGCAAGAATTTTATTAAATATTCTGTTATTTTGTGTGCATTACTTTTGGCACAGCTTTATCTTTTATAAAAGTACGTCCTTGCCCCACCATAATAATCAATGTGTATTGGTGCATACCTTTGGTGAGAACCTGCTTGGGTTTTTCCATCATAATCAAAAGCCTATTCTAAAGGGTCATTAAGAGTCTCACCTCCTTTGGTTTGCAGTGGTATGCAGAGAATGTCAGCCTCTGTGGATGGCTCATTGTTCGTGCTGATGCTGTATAATGGTTCATCCAAGAAAGAAGGTTTCTTCAACCTTTTTGTGTTGAATGCTCTTGACATAAAGTAACCTTTAGTAATGCTCTTATCTTCCATCTTCTGTAAACCTTCTAGGTCAGCAGGTTCCTCTGTTTGGGCCAGTGAATCCTTTGATAAGTGTCTATCAACCAGTGCTTTGCTGATATAGCAGCCAGGGATTTCACTCTCTGCATTAACACATAAGCTTTTGTCTTCCAGTCCAGTCTTTTCCTGAGCTGTTAACATCCCTACAATATGATCTTCAACTAACATTTTGGAAAGAGTAGATGTGGAGTGAAGAGTGGAGTTTTGACTTGTGTAACAAGGGGGACTTAATCCAAAAGAAAGAGATTCCTGAGACTTTGGCATGGTAACGTTGCTTATTGTTCTCTGAGCCTGTATACATTCTTCCAGAAGGGTCTTAAGCTGCTCTTCAGAGAGGCCCATTTGTTCTTCAGTCTGAAAAAAAAAAAAAAAAAAAGAGGGCAAGAATTTCTTCTTTCAAAATATAATTAGTGAAAAGCAGTGCCATAAAACAGTTTGAAAGATACAAAAGCACTGGCAGACCTCTTAAACTGATATAACTTTTTTTTTATTTCAAACTGAATTTAAATATGTGTTTATATAATTATATCATTTATGTAACAATTTCAGCAGGTTCTAGATAGACTAGGTGCTGAAATTTAGGAAAGAAGTCTGATGCCCACAAGGCACTGAGAAGGCCTTTGATTTTGCTCAGTCTTCCACTAGATATCACTCGTTTTAACTACCAAACCACATACTTTTTCATATAACTTGGTTTCTAATGTATACAGACACACACACGCTTTAAGATTTTGGATACTGAAAGCAAACCAGCACATAGCTAAAAGACTTTCAGCTGTTTGGGCAATATAGCTGGGGTCAAAAAACCAGACCACAGGATTGTTACATAGCAACTGAAGTATTCCCTGCCGCCCACTGTAAAAATGCAACAAACCGTTGAGCCTTGCTCAACCGTTGACAGAAAGCCCATCAGTTGCTCAGGACCTACCATGTCATGTATGTCCCAAGGCATGTGGCAGAAGAAAGCACCAGTTTTACTGCTTTCAAGAAGCTGTCACTGTTTGGATAGCTCACAGATGTATCTCTTCCAGTCAATTTCTCATTCAGACAGTGGCACACTCCCATCATTTTTATCATGCAGGTTTCCTTTACTGGCCATTTTTTTAAATTTGATATCAAAGATAATGACTAATATTAGCTGATAGTGGTGAAGAATAGCAAAGATTGCCTTGCCTGGAGAGTTTTGCAATGGGCATTACTTCTAGCCTGTACAGTCCTTAATGCTCCCTGGTAATAGAGAAGCACAACACTCCCTGACAATTTAAAGACTGCAATGAAAAGTACAAGACATATTTTAGATATTCATAATACATTTGCCTATGAAATATGAGATAAAATGTAATTATGTGTATTACAAATGTTACAGACATATTAAATGGGAAAAGATGCTTTCTACAATCAAAACCTCAGTTTTACCAAACATCCAAGAGACAAAAGGTCAGCTGACAAGATGATGAACTCTAAGGCTGCAGTGATTTATGTCAAACAATGATTTATTCACGGTGTAATCACTGTTACACAGACGTGATTTTACATTGTGCTAGAGCATGAAGCTACTACCATCTCAGAAAAAAGATCAATATCAGATCCAGCTAATTTTTTTACCCCTGATCCAACTACATGAGTGATATGACACTGTTTCATGTATATGACATGATGAGATGGCAGCCAGCGTAGCACAGTGTGTCTGATTTATGCCTACAAACTGATTATTCATGTTCATGAATAGGGAGAGCTCTCAGTGAGGAAAAAAATAGTATTTCTTTGTAAACTTGCTGTGGCTATTAAAAATTACAAGGTGACACTACAAAGTGAACAAGAAAGACATTTTAGGTTACTTTCAGCCACTATTCTGTACTTACATGCTCAAACATTAAGAATAGCTAATAATTGTTACTATAGTCTGATTACAGTTCAGGCACTAGCTGATGTTCTTAAACTCCATTTTATAGATTTATTGAACCCACAAGTCTTTTTCTGCACACACTTTTCCTTCCCAAAGACACTCTGAATTCACTTCCTACACATATAAAAGAAGACAACTGCATTAAAGAAAATGAGATGTTAAGGCTTTTAAACAAACAAACCAAAACAAACCAAAACTATCATCAACAGACTATCATTATATGTAGAGAGCTGTATTTAGATGAAAATTAAATGAGGTAATTATATTGAGATTCAGCTAATATTGGTATCAATCAATGTAGTTTTGATAATATAACTGAAATCAAACCACAGCTTTAAGCACCTATTTAAATAACAAAGAAAACAAGATGACCTATTCTAATTTTTCTTTTGCTTTTAAATTTCAATCCTAGTGCAGAAAATACAGATCAAAAATAAGTCAGAGAGGGAAAAACAATTAATAGCGAAACACCCGACAAAGCAAAAATGAAACAAGGAATTTTTCAAATTTTCAATCTCAATCTAATTTACAAGACCCTGCTGAATTTCTTACATTTCTTGAAGAAGTATTTTAACTTGCGGGACAATGTCTATCTATAGTCATTCATAGAATGAACTATAAGAAACAAGATGCATTTGCTCAGGCAGAGCATCACAGTAACATAGGTTAGACCACTACTGAAAGCACAGCTTCA
Organism: Pezoporus occidentalis; assembly: GCF_034315485.1. Taxonomy (NCBI): domain Eukaryota; kingdom Metazoa; phylum Chordata; class Aves; order Psittaciformes; family Psittacidae; genus Pezoporus; species Pezoporus occidentalis. The sequence continues at coordinate 4,168,114 of NW_026913964.1, read as the reverse complement.
TCTAGAGTATATCCACAGAGCAGAATATCATGCTACATAAACATAACTAAATTTGTATCACAAAAGATTTTCACATCTGGAAACCCACATGGATTCACACATGGTTTTGAGTGTGTGGTTGTATAATGACATATTTCAAAGCTCTTGGCCAAGATCAGTTAGAGCTAAGTTATGTTAATGACAGGGCAATTCACTCACAGCAGAAAATAATTCTGCATCTGGAGTAAATGAATGAGTACAAAATGAAAACAGTGAGAAGATCATCTTTGTCCTGCCTTTCTTTTGTCATTCTATTTTCCCCATCCCCATTTTCTTGTCCAAATTTAATTTTTAATTTTTTTCCTGTCAGGAAAATCACATGGCTTGTATTGACAATTAGTCCATATATTACTTTGATTACTACCAGAGAGCTAAGTAGGGAGATTTAGAGCCTAAGGCATATGGAGAGGGAAATGAGTATAACATCTATAGAGTGAAAAGTTTTGGTAACTTGTGGGCTTGTTTTCTTTCAGACTGGCAGGCCTGCAGGCAAAGCAGGCAGTGTAAAACATTACTTACTTTTCTTCTTTCTTTATCTCTTCCTCCCTTAGGTTTGTTTTGTAAGACAGGATTGCAAGGATGCAAGGATACGGAAATAGAAATTATTTAACATAGCTCTCAAAAATTACATTTTAAAATACTAAATGCTCACTGTTCACAATTTTTTTGTGCCACAGTCGTTTTAGGGTTAAGGAAAAATATACAGTAGAGAAGATGATAGCTCTTAAGTAGCGATCAGTCATCCACTCAGCAGCGAGAAATCTACATTGAAATGAAAGAAGACTGCTGTTGAAATCAGAATACTGAATTTAGGGAAACAGGTAATACCCTAAGGAGAGACACCTCGCACCTAAATGAGCACTTGAACTCATGGGATTGCATAATGCCGCAACTGTATGAGGAGTTTGCAAAGTACGCTTTTGCACACACCAAAATAAATCCTTTCACGGCTAACTGTACTAGTTTAGAGTCACAAGACTTGGAATCAGTAACACAGTCTTAGGGAAACACCAGATTCTACCTCTCCCAAGCTATCACTGCCCTTACTGTAAATAATTTACAACTCCTATACAGTAAAAAAAAACCTTGAAGATTGTTCTTTAAAAATACAAGGACACAAAATTAATGTAAATCAAAATGAAAAAACAGCCCACTAGACAAGGGAAAATGAGCTATCAGGTCTGGTTCCCATTAGAAATTGGAACACCTTTTAATTGTTCTGTCTAATTTTTAATAGGACACTGAGTCCTATTCATTTTCTAGGCTTTTTACTGTTAATGATCCAAAAAACTAATTCCTAGCCAGGAGTTTAGGAGCCTGCTAATGACCTTTACTGCTTATGTGTGGCTAGTTTTCCACATGCTTGTGGCCCTTCTCTGACTAAAGATTTCTTGTTCCTTGCTGAATTCCTCAGTGACATGGGTCTATAGAGAAAACCTTACTGCATGCGGTAGGAATGCAAACTTGTAGTACACTGCAGGCAGACCTGCTGTGACTACAGGCTTGGAAGTTCAAAGCGTTAGTCTTGTTTTCCACATCTACACAGAAATTGACTTAACACTGAAAGGCCTTATCAGATTTCAGCATGGGGAGAAAGCTAATATGTCAGGATTATTTCTAATTATAGTAAATAATCATAAAATGACACACAGAAAATGAATAAGCACTAGAAAGCCAAAACTATTTAAGGACTCATATAGCTGGCATGTCTATAAATGCCTAGATTTTGTTGCTTAATCTGAAAGTATTACAATCAACACTTCTCAAGATGCTTTATTTGCTTGAAACAATTTACTTTGATACTCAAATTTACTTAGATTTTTGCTGATGTGTAGGACTACAACAGTCAATTCTAAAGTAACTGATCTCTTCCTGATTAAAAGACTCTATTTTTGTATACTAATTTATTGAGACAATATGAGATTTTTTACATATCAGTACAGGGAGATTTCATAAGTTTTATTTTTTTCATGACTTATTAATAGTTTCTCAAACAGCTCTATTCTACTTTGAAAAGGCAATCCTTGTCTTGTATTTCCACACTACTCAACTCAACATGCACTATTAGTTCCAAGGTCTCACCTTTATGCATCACACCAAAGCAACATGAACTTCTCTATGAGCAGTACCGATCAGTGCTATTATGGAATACTATTAATACGCTGCATACAAAAACAGTCACATCATGTTGTTGTGGAAGAGCTTTTTACAATTTCCATAAGTGCTAGCAGGCCAAAGCTCTTTTGTACCACAGATGTCAGGACTGGTGTCCATAACATCTAAATTGTGGTAATATGTCCTTAGGATACTGTTGTGATACAGTAGACAGCTAAGCACCATACAGTTGCTTGCTCACTGCCCACCCCCCTTGCCCCAGTGGGACAGGGGAAGTGAAAAGGAAGACTAAAAGCATTAAAACTTGTGTAGCTAGATCAAAATTGTTTAATAAGCAAAGGAGAAGGGAAAGTTATGCAAAGGCAACCACTCAGCATCTCCTGTAGACCAATGCCCAGCCAATTTCTCAGCAAAAGATGGGAACTTTATAGAACCCCTTCTTTTCCCTTTTTGTTGCTGTGCATAGTGTTATATGGCATGGAATATCTCTTTGGTTAGTTTGGATCACCTGCCTCATTGTGCCTCCTCCCAGCCTATTCCTCACACCTGATCTATTCACTGGGAGGGCAGAGCAAGAAACAGAGAATGCCGTGACACTGCAAATGCTGTTTAGCAACAGCTAAAACATGGGTGTGTTATCAGTGCTGCTCTGGTCACAAATATAAAACCATATCAGCTGCTAGGAAGAAAATTAATTCCATCCCAGCCAGACCCAGTACAGAGAACCACACATCCACTTTTACAAGGAAATTCTTTCGTGTCCAGCACATCATGTTATGGCTTTCAGTGCTTGCTGGTTTGTTTTAAAAACACTATCTTATGAGAAAGGGCTTAACAAATCTAGAAGAAAAAAGTTAATCTTTCCTGTGTAAGGCTATTTCAGAATGTAATGAGAGAAAATGTAATTAGAGTAAATTAAAAACATGCTTACCACTCAGAGAGCATGTTTCTGGATAGGGCAATAACATGTATCAATCTGATGGTGTTAGAAATTTAGACCGGAAGCTGAATAATGGATTCCAAAATTAAGAGCTCCTTGTGCTATAATCAAGATTCACCATCTGATGGTCCTGTGCTTATACATAGCTTGGGTATGTTGGGGACTTCAGTACTATTTCAGGAAAGACTTAGATCTTTAACAAGAATGGGATTCCTGAACGGTAGGAGAAAATCTCCTGCCATTGCTCTTTTCTGCCTTCTATTCTTCTCTTCTATTTCTTTTCTTCTGTTGGTGACATTTTCCCTTTTCTCATTTGTTTCCACTGTTTCTGCTTCTGTAAGGGCAGAATAAAAAGGTCTGGTAGGCAGTTTTCTGTAGCTGCTGCTGCTAAAAGCCAGAAAGCAGAAATGACAGAAAAAAAGAGGAGATTTGTGGGTGTCTGGTAACATCACTGTCTGAAAAGAAAATTTAGCTTGTAACATCATGAGACACCAGAATCACAACATCAAAGCCATTATCAGCCTCATGGAATCATAAAAACTCCATTTAAAAAAAAAGTAAATGAACTTCATTAATAAATTGGAAATAAAAACCCTAAAGTTTTTTTTCCCCTTTCTCTGAGAAAGAGAAATTTTAGACAGAAATCAAAAGGGGACATGAGTTTATAAAATTTTGCTGTTATTTAGAGCTGCAAAGTAGGTGAAAACTGTGAAGAAGAGACATGGTAATTGCAGTCACGCATTTCTTTTTTAAGATCGCCTACAGGTTATACCAAAAAAAAAAAAATTACAAGTTCTTGCAGGCAAAGCTAATTCAAACACACATATTTTAGTCATTGCAAACAAGCGTAATATTTGTTTTTATTTTATCTTTCTCAAAAATATCCACTTAATTGCATGTGGTTTGAACGTGCAAATAATGAAAATCTGCTTCGTCAGATATGTCACACTGAAGACTTCAGAAACAGAAAGCAACTACTCGCCAGAGGTGACAGAAGTAGGGGAAACAAAAGAAAAAAAAACAGCAACAAAAAAAGGAGGAAGCTAAAATATCTTTTGCAATCATTTTCTTTTCATTTGATACCATAGACACCAAGACACTAAGCTGCATTACTCTCAGTTGCAAAGTTTGCATGGCACTACACTAGGATATAATGAAGCAATTCAGTGATTGTAAGTGTGAATTTTTTCCTGGAAGCATATTGAAATAATTTAATACATTTTAAAGATCCAAGCCCCTTTATTTCTGAATTGCTACAAGTCATACTTTTTACCCTTCTTCTCTGAAGCTAACTTTAATTTTAGCTTCATTTCATGGTAGCAGCAGGGCACAAATTTCTAATCAGCAGGAATCAACAAAGAAAGACATTTTATTCAGTATCTTTCATAAAACAAAAGGTAAGAACTACAATTCTGAGTAAAAAAACATTAAACTGTGTAATTAAATGTGCATAGAGTATATTTTCCTGGGTAAGGCAAAGAGGTACTGACTTGATGTACTGGGCATATTTAAGTGAAAATAATCATATCCTAGTAGTCACTAAACAACAAGTCAACCGTTCTTTAGAAAAATAATTAACAAGAATTTTAAAAGCTGCATAAATCATGTAACCCCCTCTTTACTTAAATACTGAACTGTGATAAAAATCTCTGATTTAAATAACTTTGAATTTAAAAATCCATCTACCCCAAGGTTGTCAACAGATGTTTTGCAAGAATTCAGCTCTCCTGACTCCAGATTAGTTCAATGTTTAGCTCATCTATTGCATTTGTAGCAAGGAAAAAAAAGGCATTTTTCTATATATGAGTCACTAAAATTTTTTCTGTCATTTCTAGATTTTTTCTCAACAAACAGATAGCTCCTTAGCTTTACAGAACTTGATTTCATACACTTTCAAGTATTCTGAGGTTAGAAAGCAAGCTGTTTTTAATTGAACACACTGAATGTGTGAGAAAACATAAGACACAAATTCCTGAGCTGGTATTTATAATCCATCATTCTGAATAAGATTTTCATTTTCTAGCCTCTCCTGAAGAAGCAGAACTTCTGCAATCTAGGCTATTTAGCATTCAGAAACATTTTCCTAAACATCCATTTTTGTGTTTTTAACTGTTTGATATCAAACACTTAACAGATTTAATTCCATAGGAATCTCTTCCTTGAATATTATTAAGTTGTGGCTTTAATTTTCAGCAAAGCCAGTAGAGTAGACAAAAATGCCTTGATGTGGTTGCAGCTGTTTTCTGTTACAAAACCCCACTTATTTTTTTTTTTTCTGTCACATTGGTTTCTATTTTTCCAAGAAATAGATAGAGTGTACCATAAGGGTACACTAAGGGTACATAAGTATCTTCTCATAGCAATTTTAAAACTCTAAGTATCTTGAGATTTTAAGAATACTTGCAGGTCTATAATCCATTCAGGGAACAGAAAACATAAATAGCAATAAAAGTAACGGCATAGAGATTTGTTTCTTCATAATGTAAGAAACTTCAAGTGCTAAAACACCAATAAAACTGACAAAATGCCTCCACCAAATAAGAAAGAAAACAGACAAGCTGCAGACACTTGATCTACATGACCTACGTAGTTTAGTCTCACTGAAATCAAGGACTGGCCCAAGGAGCAGTAAGACACAAAGACTCAAAAGCAACTATGAATGGAGGCTTAAAAAAGGAACAAAATAATAGTATTATGAATACTAGGAGTTTAGACCATATTCCTGATATTTTTAGGGATATCTTTTAAAGTGATTCTTTTTGATTGGCCCTGTGCATCAATAGCAACAGGCAGCTCTGATACTGACTTCTATATACCGTATATATACATACGTTAAAACTGACCTGTGATAAGTATTTTGGAAACAGAAATATTCTCTCCCAATAGCAGAAGTATGATATGAAAGAAGTCCTGCTATATGTAGAATAACAAAATGCAGAAACCCACAGTGTTCTCTAGTGCAGTAACACAGGTAGTGTAAAATCTCAATTATCCAAGGAAAAAAAGCACACAGTTTCTTTTAGAAATGTGGTTTTCTCACAGAGTTTTTGACTCTGCATCAAATAAAGATTATAGTATTCCTTCTTCATTTCACATTCATGACACCTAAATGAAGAGCCTCAGCCAAATGCTAATAACGCTGACTAGTTCACAAGGTCCTCACACATGGCAAAGACACCAGCACCTCAGACTGTAATTCAACCCAGCTAATATCTAAACACAGAAAATTTAGAATTTTGCTTATAAATTACTCTTTTTAAAACTGAAGCCTTTATGACAATACAATTTGCATTCTAACCAAAAACTATAAATAGGAAGAAGTAGAGATCAACAATACAACAGAAATTTGGTAAATCACACAGGATTAGAAAAAGGTGTATGACACAATTTTTCAGAAACCTGTTTCCAAGAAATATGTCGAAGTACAGAATTGTAAAGACACCTACTTTCAAATAACAAACGTATCACACTGGCTTAGCTTTCTCTGTCTTGTTACTGTAAGTTTATCCCACAAACTCAATAAAAGAGCATGTACAATATTGCCCTGTATTGGCAAATGCAGGCACTCAAAACCCATGACATCTCTCCAAAAATATGTGGTCTAGTAGATCCAAAACTGTAATTTTTTTCTTGTTTTGATCTTTCAATTGTTACAGTTTTAAATAAAGGCTTGGGTTTGTCTCCTTCTTAAGAGGAGCAAAGATTCTAGTGGAATTGTGGCACTAAAAAAATCTAGAGCTTTAACAGTACCAAAATTTACACAACTTACAGGAAAAAGAGACATTGGCAATAATTTTAATTATGTGAATTGCAAATAAGGAGTCCTACCTCACAATGGCAGGACTACTAAGTCTCTTGAAGGAAAAAATCAAGTTCCCATTTACTGCTTATGAAATATTTCTGACCCTTTTGATTCATGTAATGAATAATTACACTTAACTAAGGAACATCCCATCTAAAATCTATGAAATTGTCATTGCCTTTTAAGAGAAACATTACCATACATGAGTATAGATAAATGCTTAAGGGTAGGGATAATTTTGCCACATCTCTGTCTCTGCTAATGAGAAGTCAGAGAGAGAACTGATACAGAATTTTGTTTTTGAGTTTGGTGGGCTTGTTGCCACAGGACATGTGCAAAGTTTTTATAGGGAACATCAAGTTGCAGCTGTGCTTGTCAATGTGGCATCTTTTTATGGAGTGCTAAAAAACACTTTTAAAATAGAGAATAATTTTTTCTTTTTCTTTTCTAAAGAATGGAAGGGTATTTTTAAATCAAATACCTGCCTATGGCTCTTCTATTTCCATTCAAAAGGAAAACCCAACAGCCTTTAGGAAAAACATGATGAACAATATGCTCAAAAAAAAACATTTTATTTAGAGTTTCAAGCCTGCCTGCACCCGTTCTTGATTGGGGGTGGTGGTGGGTTGGGGGACATGGGTCCTTTCAGTAAGTACAAGAACAAGAATTAAACCTTGAAACATTGGAATCTACATTATCGTAAAGTTTAAATTTACCACATAACAATAAAAAACCCCTAAGACTGAGATAAAACAAGTGCTAACCTATTTTACCTGATGTTTGACAGTGTTGGAGGTTTTTTTAAATAGAAATGCACAATAATTTTTTTTTTTTTTTCCTCTAACTACAAAGATCCCTTCAGAAAGTCTAACTGTTAAAGTAAACCTTAGTTTTGATCACTTATTAAAACCCTTATGGCTTTTCCTCAGGCTTGTTTTACACATAGAGTAAATATGAACAGTATCAATGACCATATTCCTGCTGGCATGGTAGTATTTTTATACTATTATAAAAAAAAAAAATCCATGTATTTTATATCCTTGGAAAACTAGAAACAGCATAAATATTGTAAGACCAGGTAGGAAAGCCAACCTCCTTTTTTTTTTCTTTCCTGGCGTGATGAGGAAAACCCTCACAGTTACCTTCTGCCACTAAGTTTATAATAGTTTTTAGCTCTCTAGGCCTTAGAAATGAAAATCCCTTTTAGCATCTTGTGTTGTTCTTTTTTTTGGTCACAGATTCTCATGTCCCAGAACAAAATAATCTCGAAAAGAATGTGTTCTAATTGTTGCAGTTCCTTACTGTTATTATCCTGGTTCATGTTCTCAGAAACACAAGTATCTGTGGCATACAGATAAAAAGTGAGAAAACTTTTACTCACTTTACAAAGACAGTAGGTTGATTTGACTATGAAAGCTACAAGCTTATAGGTACATAACACAGTGTTGCAGTACATAGGCTTCCTTCCCTCCCACTTACTCATTTCCCGGTAAACCCACGCCTGGTAAATAAGAGATGGCTACATGTTTGTAACTAGAAGCAAAGACGGTTTTCAACAGGGCACACAGCCACACTGGGTAAGCTCCTGTACTTACTCCTCATGACCAAAGAGAATGCCACAAGTCACGTGACACATATGCGCAAACCAGGTAGCCCAAATACTAAGCATAAGCATACCAGCTTTCCAGCACCAGGGACAAAAAAGAATTATGCTCATGTAGAAATCTACAGGCTTTATAGTAAAGACTCAAAATTTTAAATAATTATGCCTTGACGATATCAGAATATTTCAGTGCTTAAATTTTTCACCTGTTTTCTGCAGAACATGCTCATATATAAAATGTATTTTGTAATAATGGCTGTGTAAACACCAATTATAAGAAATTTTGATTTTAGGGAAATTAATACAATTCTAGAAACAATGAACAAATTACCAGAATGTAAAAGGTACAATTGCATGTACCTCACAGAAAACTTCATGTTTCACAATTTGAAACATATCATTGCTACAGGAATAGCCAAAGTATATTCTTAAATAAAGTCTGGGACAATCACATTTATACTCAGTGATGTACATCACTGCACAAAAAATGAAAAAGTCTAATTTCTTCCTAGTAAAAGACATGAAAGTACCAAAAGACTAATTTTTTTCAAAAGAAAGTTATGTGAATTTATCATGCATTTTGAGTACAGGTGACTACCAGAGCTGGAGTCTGTGTTTTGCCAAGAAAGTCAAAGTTCACATGTCACTCATGAGATCTGAAAGATTAATTTACTAAAAGTCTGTGTGATCACATTACAAGGTCAATAGCTTAAACACAAAGCACTGTGCACCCCAGTTGCTTAGAACTTTGTCTACTGCACATTGGAATGTTTTTTGCCCGGTTGGGTTGGTATAATAAAAAGCACCCAAAGTTCGCAGCTGTGTTTCTGATGAATTAATGATGACATTGTTGGTTTTAGAAGACACTAAACTCCTCTCAGTTATGTGGAATCACAGCTACTGAATCAGTAGGCAATGACACAGTCAAGTGTTTTGTGTGTTTCTTCCAGGCAGTTAGCAGAAAGCTGCTTATTCATTAGACTAATTCAGATAGAGGTTCCTGTTGAAATACATTGAGAAAAGATCACATTTTTTGAAACGAAAAGTAGAAGCTATGGGGGGGATGATAAATGTTTGAAAGTCATACATTCTTTAACCAAGCACATTCACTGCTTAGGTGAACATGCTCTCTCATTAAGCTTATTACTATTTCAAACTTTTACAGGAGTTTGAGGATAGATTGGCAAATTACTCAAATTACTTAAATGTAAAGAGGATCTGATGAAACACAGTTCATTAAACTAAAAGACAAGTATAAAAGATGTTCATAGAAAGAGATACACCCCTGAAAACAACCTTTAGCAGCAGTTTCTAGCATTACTGTACTGAATAAGATGCAGTAAGAGCATACTAGAAGAGATGGAAGTTTTAAGTATCTGAGTTTTTTAATGCTAATGACAATAATAAAAACATACATAAATATCTAACCTGTTGTTGTTAGAGACAAAAATCTATGTAAATACCAAGAATGGATACAGCTGTAACCTGGAAAGATGATGCTATGTAGTAGTTTAGCCTCTGCATTGTGATTACATGTGTGTTTTCCATCCTGGCTGGCACAATTTGAGAGCTATATCTAACTGCTAAAATTAAGTATTTTTAATTAAGATGCACCATGGTTCTGAGCCATAAGATGATATTTAATCCTATTCAGAGACATCAGAAATCCATTCCTTCTGAAATTTTAAGACTGAACTGTGGATCCCTCTGGTCTGACTGGTAGGAGAGACAAGCAACTTGTCTTATGGAATCTGTTCATACATGTATCCCCTTAGAGTACTAAGCTCCAGGAATTATTTTAATGCATCTGATGCAGTCCATGTTTTACTTTATGCATTACTGGACCTGTATTCCTTATATGGGTCGTTTGTAATTTTATGTGAGACAGTTTAATATTGGCTAGTGGGAACAATGGGTTTTAAGTCCCCATATTAAAAAGTCAAGAGAGAATAACAAGGGGAAGGATATGACACAGCTATTTTTGTATTTTATCCTCAAGTCACTCTTGTGAAAGGGGATTAAGGCACTTCAGGCTCTCTATTCAGAGCTGGATGTGCTAAGCACTAGGTCATAACATCTTGCACCTTTTCAGACATGGTCTCTTTGGCTTGGCTTTCCTCACAGAGTAGAGCCCCATTTCAATGACAGCCACAAATAGTACTGCACTGAATCTATTCTACAGCTTATTGAGGATATATGGTTTTCTTTTAGAAGATAACAGATGTAGTTTGAAACAGCAGGCTTACAAAGAACTAAATTTAGTTCTACTATTGCTAGACAAATGTTTGAACCATCAGCTATAGGGATTAATTAGAAGAGCTTCTCCTTGTTTGAAACAAAGATGTTTTAAATGTGCACAGCTTTACAAAGTTCCTCTAGGTTTTAGATCTTAAGAAGACAAAGGCACCTGACTAGACCCCACGCAAAATACCTAAGCTCCAGAAAGGGTAGGAGCCCAGACACGTTTGGGTTTCTGTTTGTTTTGGTTTTTTTCCACTTATAAATTAGCCTTAGGCTGTTCACAACTCAGTAAACTGGCTGCTCCGAATATTATTCTAAACCCACATAATCCTCACCCTGAACTGCATAGAAAGCCCAGGAATTAACACACATTCACTCCATACATCTTTAACTGACTTGCCCAAGGTGGGAGGGCAAAGAGTTGGCTGAGCCACTGTACCCACCTTTCTCTCCTGATGTTCTTAGGACCTACTTGGTAGAAATTCACATCTCGTTTAAAAAACAAACAAACAAAAAGACTCACTAATACAAAGGAAACAGTGATTTAAGTCTCCCTTGCACACTTGATTTATATCTTGATTTATGTGGAGCGGGATGAGGGTCTGCAAGTATGTATGCATCTACCCACCACACACACTAATGAATTAATTTAATCATTTACTGGCTACAGAAATAGCAAGATGGGCACAGGAAGAGGCTGCAAATGAAAACAATAAATAAGAATAAAGTACTAAGAATAAGTTAGTAAGTGAAATGGATGCATATAATGCAAATTCCTATTCTGCAGTGTTAGGTATTCAATTGTATAATTAAAAAAAACTCGCAGAATTTGACTGTAGGACTTGCAGAGAAAATCTGGATCACTGTATCTCACAAAACCACAAAACAGACCCATATGTTCATAAAATAAACCATATGAAAAAGAGAAAAATCCACCTTTTTTAAAACATGCAGGAATAACAGCAAGACAAAGAATTCTGGTAAGTTCTATAATGAGGAGCTTCAGATTTCTTTTTTCATGACATGGGAAAAAAGTTCATGCTGAAAACTTTAAAAGGTTACTCTGGGAGAAAAAAAAAAGGAAAAATCAAGAAAGGAGTGGTAGATATTTGTTAATACAAGAAATATAATGAGATAAGAAATAAAAGGACAGATTCACTTTTCCAAATGAAGCCTCTCTACTTCCCATGAGCAGTACATGGTTGAGAGTTGTATCAGGAGGGAATCTTCCGGCTTTTGGACAGCCCCAAGGGCCAAGTACTGCCTATGCAAAAAGAGGGACACTGTAACAAAGAGGGGAGAGGAAGTCTTGCCCTACTCCAAGCATTTACATCTACAGTATAAACCCATGCCTGTCTGAACTTAGAGCACTGCCTGAAAGGTGTCAACAGATCTTGTGACAAGAACAGTTTGAGAGTCAGAGAACTAATGAACCATCTTATTCAATCTCTTCTCCTAACACAAAAGTGAAGCTGATCCTAAATTTAAAAAACATCTGTGCATATACTGAAGTGGCTGCAAATTAAACATGAGGCATTTAACCTGCTAAATTTCAATTGCTACTAAAAGTTCTATATACAGTTTTTATCATGTATGCAATAACGACCAAAGATACTGTATGCATAAAACGGTAAATTGTTTACCATCCAATTTCTATTCCTGCCTTTTCTGTTTAGCCATTTATTGTACTTCAGGTTATTTATCTGAAAAAAAAAGTAATTTAAGTGACAATTTAAAAAATTTGTCCTAAATTATGTCATTATTATGTCCTTAAAATGCTCCTATGAAAAAAGTGACAAAATTGTTCAACAAGCTAGACTGAAGAGATTTGAGTATTCTTTCTTGCCATCACATAACATGGACAAGCTACGCAAAATTACACATGCCCAGAATACGAATTCAGACCTAGAAATCACTTCACAAAATGTTATGTTTTTATGCATACAAGTGATTACAAAATTGAGATTACAGAAAAAAAATTAGTTTGACAAAAGTAAGCACAAAAGTCAAACAATTAAGAGAAAACTTCATTCTGTATGTCTTCTGAAAACAGAAATTAGAATCAGTGGGACACCACAAGTGATTAAATTTTACATTATTTGAACATTGAAGCAAATATTTTATTGAAAGCCATATAATGTTAAGATTAGTAAAAATTAACAGAAAGAGGAAAACATACTGATGAACAACAGCTAAAAATAAGAGGTCACATACATCATAAAAATGAAAGAACGTTTAATTCAACTTCCTTAATTATTACTGCTTTCATAAAATATTTCATATAATTTAGGACCATATATCTATACTATTATTTTATCTTCACTTATATCACACACAGAAAAATAACATAAGTGAATGGACAACAGCCTATTCACCAGCACATTCTAAACTCTGCATGCATTGACACAGACTGTAATCACGTCTGATTTGTTAGTGCAGTTCAGTGAATCCTTTATTGCTATTTAATCCTGACTGCTATATATCCTACGATTGCCAACTATCTACATAGCCCCTACTGCATGAATGTCTGATACCATAAAAGTACAGGACTGTAATGAAAATTACAACATTACTAAACACACTAAAACCATTCCTCAAGATGAGTGTCAAAGGTAGCTTTCCGAATGTAATTAGCTTGCATATTTCACAGTACTATCTGAAAAGAAAATTACATTTTGAACATATGAACAATTAATGTGATAGAATATCATTAGATATAACTACCAAGACATAACTGTAGAAACAAGATATGAAGGATGCTGTTCATATGCATAGTAATCAAAAGCCTCATATTCATGCTTTTAAAATATTTATTCCCTTTTAATAAACATTAATACTGGGCTTTTCTGTTTTTATTCAGCATGAAAAAGCCAAACAATATATTATGCCAAATAAAATAATTCAAAAGTATAAAAAACAGAGAAATACAGAAGTCATTTGTTTCGAAGAAGCTAATTTAAGTAGGCATCAAATATTTAGTCAGATTTCTTCAATGATATGAACACATTTTAATAGATGTATTACAGAATCACAGAATTTTATCATAGTCGAGGTTGGAAACGAGCTCTGGAGATTGCTTAGTCCAAACAGCCTTCTCAAAGCAGAGTCAGCTAGAGTAGGTTGCTCATGGCTGTGTCCAGACAGGTTCTGACTCTTTGAGGATGGAGACTCCACAGCCTCTTGGCAACCTGTTCCAGTGTTCAATCACTTCTTAGAGTGACCCAGGCACAACTACAGGTTGGGCAGAAAAGAGATTCAGAGCAGCCCTGTGGAGAAGGACTTGGGGGTGTTGGTTGATGAGAAAATGAACAAGAGCCGATAATGTGTGCTTGCACCTCAGAAAGCCAACCATATCCTGGGCTGCATCAAAAGGAGTGTGACCGGCAGGTCAAAGGAGGTGATCCTGCCCCTCTACTCTGCTCTCATGAGACCTCACCTGCAGTATTGTGTGCAGTTCTGGTGTCCTTAACATAAAAAGGACATGGAACTGTTGGAACAAGTCCAGAGGAGGGCCATGAGGATGATCAGGGGGCTGGAGCACCTCCCGTATGAAGACAGGCTGAGAAAGTTGGGGCTGTTCAGCCTGGAGAAGACAAGGCTGTGTGGAGACCTCATAGCAGCCTTCCAGTATCTGAAGGGGGACTATAGGGATGCCAAGGAGGGACTCTTCATTAGGGACTGTAGTGATAGGAGAAGGGGTAACGGGTTCAAACTTAAACAGGGGAAGTTTAGATTGGATATAAGGAAGAAGTTCTTTCCTGTTAGGGTGGTGAGGCACTGGAATGGGTTGCCCAGGGAAGCTGTGAGTGCTCCATCCCTGGCGGTGTTCAAGGCCAGGCTGGACAGAGCCTTGGGTGAGATGGTTCAGTGTGAGGTGTCCCTGCCCATGGCAGGGGGGTTGGAACTAGATGATCTTAAGGTCCTTTCCAACCCTAACTATTCTATGATTCTATGATCTCTTCTATTCTGCAGGAAAAGATCTGAAAATAATGCTTCTGAAGCATGATTTGTGAGCTAGTTTCCACCAATTGCATTCTGATTCTAGTTAAACTACAATAAACTTGAAATACATACAAAGGAGTGTCAGAAAAAAATTCACACAATGCCAAGAATTTAACACTCTTAACCAACACAAGATTTTAAAGCTCTTTCTTAAAAAAAAAAAAAAAAAGAAAACAATATGTGCCAACATCAGTGAGAACAAAGAAGACTTTCTAGCTGAAATTTCATCTTCTAGCACCAAGTTAATTAATTTTCCTTTAACAGTCTTGATAAATCATCATAACAGTTTAACAACACATTGTTCACTTACATCAGTTTCTGGGCTTGCTAAAGTTGCTGTTTGCTTGACTACTCTAGGAGAAAAAAAAAACAAAACCAACAAAATTACCAGCCAATTGCTGGCTTACAGAAGATAGCTAGCAAACCAATGCTTCAAAAAATGCAGACAGACATCTTCAATTCTAAGTACATGAAAGAATGGATGACATTCATCTGAGTTTTACACTGTAATTTGCTGTCAAGTCAAGCATTTACTAAGAACTTTTTAGTACAAAACTGCTCTATGTCAAATACATCAAATGCTTATGCAAGTTTAAAATTGTGTCTAGACTGACATCCAATGGAGTGGCTGCTGTTTGTCTAGCCATACAAAAACTATCTATCTTGAAAACAACTGTTAGCAGGAAAACCACAGCAAAAGAGAATTCATCCTGGGCCAGCTTTCACAGAATCTACTCGGGATCTCCTGAACAGCATTTGCAGCTCACAGTGAATCCATTCTAATGACAACCCCATTATAAGCACTAGTACCACTGCTGCAGTCATAGTTATGGAGTAATCTAGAGTTAGAGATAGCACAGAAGAATACAATACTCCTTCTTAATGTTGCACTAATCCATACAGAAACTGTGCACTTCTGCTTTACCTCCAGCCCTCTCAGAACAGTAAGTCTTCTCCATCAGTCTGATTGCTACCCTCAAATACACTTTTTTTCCCCCTCCATATGATTTTAAGGGCAGCTGATTTACCAAGCACTTACTGGATTTGTGCTAAATATCATGTCTGTACCCACAGTGTACAGGCAAGTGACTTAAGAGCTGCAACCTCTTCCCGTTCAGCATTTCTTTCTTCAACCACAAAGAACAAGCCCCAGACTGCAAGTTAGGAAAAACTCCAGAGACTTCTAGTATAAGAGTCTAGACATATAACATCTGTGCAATAAAACTAAATTGATGCTTGTTACATCACATCATGAAATTGAAGTGAATCATATAGCTCAAAGATTACTTTAAGCCTCTTAGCCTTGGCTGAAAGCTCTTATTTTATTCACAAAACTATAAATTTATACTTGCAGTCAATCAACTTCTTCATTGTCCCTGTTGCTTTTCGCCCTATCTCCTTTTTAAAAAATAATGCAAAATGAGAGGTTTGACTCACTGATTCTGTGAGTTTTCTTTGACAATGAGAAATTTATTAGATGTGTCTTAGTAGACCAATAATTCTATTTAATGAGTTGGGAAATATTGTTCTGTACCAGGGTGCAGAAATACTGTTATGTAGCAGGGGTAAATTTTTTTCCTAAGTGATTCGTTATATAACAATAAGGTGTTCACATTATGAAACCAGGTCTTGGTTTAAGTTAATACTGCAAATCCCGAGATACAAAGCATTTTTAACTTTTATTGAGACTTCATGACTGCTGAAATAATCAAATCTATACATAATGCATTCAAATGCAACAAAACTGGAAATGGAAGAAATGATAAAATACATGCAAGGAAACATTTACTTGGCAATGGTATATAGACCATTAAAATACCATGAAAAATAAATTGCATTACACAGTACATGTTGATGATCTTTTAGTGAAATAATGCTTACCTTAATTCTCTTCTTTACTACCTGAGGCTGTCTTACACACACTTCACAGATGACTGCTATTGGATTGCCTTTAGATAATACCGTAGTTTGCATTCAGCATTTTACAGGTACGGACATACTGACAATCTAAGGAAACTAGCCTTTCCATAATGCAGCATATCCACTCCAGATCTTACAATAACTAATTCCTCTGAGGACTGCAGTTTCCCTATTACTAGTGTCTGCCATGATGTGCATACATCTAGGCTTCCAGAAATATTTAATTATCCTCATGCCATTTCCAGTGCAACTTTTGACTAATCTCTTTTCAAGCCTGTAGTAGATGGAGGTTACATAAAAATGTTAGCTATTTATTGTTTTCTTAATATCTAATCTGGATTTTTTCTTCCTCAAGTCAAGCACAATTGCTCTTTTGTCTTTTCAGTATGGAAACAATTTCTTTCCTTCCACATTGCCGAAATACACACTTGAAGAGTGTTAGCACATCCTCCCAAGAGTTCTCTCATTCATCTGTCTCACCCCAATTCTTCCCATACTGATTTCAGTATTTTCTAGGTCTGTGATCTAGGAATCTAGCCATTGTTTGAGGCTTTCCTTTACACTCTTGCCAAACAGTCCACAGCTTTTTCAATAAGGTTTACATAGCAAATTCTGAGACCTAACAAACCTGCACAGAGCAGAAATATATCTTAATTTTTATACACCGCAGTATGACTTCACATTTTTATAACATGATATGACTCATGCAGCTCATGATTTGCTGTAAACCTGAGAAACTTTCCATCTAAACCATTGTTCTCCTTTGTATTTCTGCTGTTATTTCTAATCATAGCACCTTGCTGAACTGCATCTTAACTTCTTCTAGACCACTTCTATAACATTCCCATTTTTAAAGATATGTACATGACTGTCAACTTCATGCTCCCAGAAATTAATAAGCATGTCGCTCATTTCAATTTCCAGGTCATAAATGAAAATTCAGAATAAAACTGAGACAATGACAAGTCCCTCCAGAGCCACATTTCACTGACATTTTGACAGTGAACCATTAATATTTCTAGTCTGCTTGTGTAAACATATTTGAACCCAACTTCAATCTGTTATTTCTATCTAAATGGCTTCTGTCTGCTACCCTGTCACAAGAAGTAGTCCTTTCCCTTGATCCTGTTCTTCTTGACAAATCTGTTTGCTGTTGCACCTTTGTTAGTTTTTCCTTATTTTTAAAAAATAAGCATTACTTTCACCATTTCCAGTCTCTCAGTAACCACTCTTATGGCCATCTTTAATTGTGAGTACTAGTATTTCTGAGGTTTCCTCATGCAATAATTTAAGTTTGATGAGGTCCATCAAACAGAATTTTAAGCCAACCAGATATGTACAGTACCTACCCTGTACTGGATAGGTACCTACCCTGTAAGGATAGAGATGCTAGTCCACTGATACTAGACATAGTAAGGTAAGCAGTTGTAGGCAATTTTTTAAGTATTGCAAACTTTTAAGTACAAATACCTAAAAGGGAACTTTAGTGAATGGTGGAGTTTAGCCCTCCTTTTAGTATAAAGAATTTCTAACATACATGTTGCTTTCCTTGATATATCTTGCTTATTTTAGCTCACATTAGCCTTAGCCTTTTTGAAATTATCTCTCTAAAATGATGTTTTTCTTCTATATTCACCCTTATTACCTTATTACGGCAACACTATTAGCCCTTTTTATATGTTATCTTCATGTGTTTGAAATCAACAACTGAGTCCCAATCCTCCCTTTGCAATTAGAATACCTTCACTTGTGACCTTTCCATTTTCAAATGAGTTTGAAAGTTAGGGGGGTGAGATGGCGGTTGTTTTATAAAAGGCTTTCCTTTCAATCCTTTTTCCCCTGAGGTCTTTAGTTCTATTAGTTCTCAGAGTCTGCTTCTTGACATTCACTGTTTCTATTTTGTTTTCTTTGCTAAACATTGTGAGTACCATCATTTCACTGTCACATCAATCAAGTTGCCTTTCACTTATCCATTCCTAGTTGGTTTCTTACTATTTAAAATTATGTCTATAGAAACTTTCCAGCAAGTTGTTTTCTTTATCCTTATTAAAAAAAAAAAAAGCCAAAAAGCACTACTATACTATTACTAAAAAAATAATAAGAAAAAAACAACCCTACACCAAAACTCACCAGTGAATGCTTGAAACTTCAAAGTCTATTACACCTTTCTCAACAAATATCTGGGTAATTAAAAATTTATTCATACCACCAAATTCTAGATTGTTTTGCTAGGTGCTAACAAAATGGTGCATCCATTTATTCATTTTCTATGGTGGTCTGCTCATTTTATTTTCTCTTCAGGCTTTACTAGATCATTCAATAACTAGGCTCTTCTAAATTTTCGTTAGATGTGCTTTTTCCTTCCGATTCTTTGACCTGTTTTTGAAAAGGCGATAAGGCGATACCCCATTATGGTATAATTCCACTCATATAAGTTTTCACTAACTTACATCAATTGTGTCATAGTCCTATATTAAGACTTCCAATTGCATGCTTTATTCAGCATAATTCTTGCAACAGTACATTTATTTAGCATTCATGTACCTATGTAATGCTCCTGCACCCCTCTACTCCAATTCTCAAGATAGATATTCACTCTGGTTTCTAGACCAATCCTCAGGTTGCCATTTCCGTTTATCTCTGGACTTCCATCGCTCCTTCTGCCCCTTATTACTTTATGTATAGCATGTGAAACTTCATCCTATGGTCAAAAATTAAAAACACTCTTGGCAATAAAGAACTATAGAATAAGCACAGAGCAGGGGGCATCTGATGGCTCTCAAAAGCTTTTCAGCTATACCTCACATTAAGAATACCAGAAAGAAGCAGTTCATTTGCCAGAGAATTACTTTAGGATGGTGAGTCTCCTAACTGCCTACAGGGTGGAATCATGAACCACCATGGTAGTGCAGATCCAGCATTCTCACAGCATTTGCCAAGGTGCAACCCCCCTTTCTCAAACACTGAGTTTTCATCTTCATTTCCTCCCTGGACAGTATACCTATTCTTACTCTCAACAGATGATTAATTAGAGGTGGAATACAATCTGCCTCCTGATGACATCAGAAATTGCAGTGGCTAGCTTCTCCTGTTAATGCTGGTATTATATAATTTTCCAACCAGCTGGGATCTTTGTTGAGTGTACTGAACCAGTGAATGTAGTCATGCATATAGTGTAACCTGCCTAACTCTCCTTGTAACTCTCTCACCAATTAGTAGGAATACAGAAGAATAAATCAGAGTTAATATCTTAACAAATGCACCACTTTGTCATGTTTTAAGATGGCTTAAAATTTGGTCTTTTTTTAAAACTTTTCTTCAAAACATCAGCCATACATTGGCTTCTTCTGCACTAACACTGACATTTGCTTCATATGAATGAGAAAGATACCTAAATGGTCAGAAAGATTAATGGTTGTAGTGATAGTAAATTATACTGGAATGTTTTTCTTAAAGGAAGTTAAAGAAGGATATCACAAACCTGAGGATACAATCAGAGGGAGTATTCAAATTCAAAGATTTAATATCATTTGACATAAATACCTCAGAGAAGAAACCTTCCATCTGTGTGATCTTGCATGTTATAAGCAGAATTAGCACCAGCTCAGAATGTGTACAAGAGAGATCTGATTAACTCCTAGTTCATGACTCAGCTGATTTTCTGAATAAATAATAGATCTTTGTGCTACAGAGACATATGGAGGTTCTATAATAAGACCAGCCTTGTCTAGAATGAGATTTAAAATTGGAAGGGGTTAGTAACTGTGCTAGAGAGATCCCTTGGTACTTTAAGCATACAGCTTTTAGATTTACCATCTAGAAAACTAAATTCTAGTTTGGGTAATATTCTTTCTATTTAAATTCTTCCCATAGTTTCCACTGGAGGAGATATTTGCCCTCATTTCCTGCAACAAAGCTGTTGCTGTCCTCTATTAAAACAACTGTGCTGTAACCCTGCTAACATCTGTGAGGGGTTATGTTCAGTGGTTCATTTGTTTTTTTGTTAAACATTGTAAGAGACAGTAAAAGTGATTTAAAAGTGCCAGGCATTAAGCCTAAGCAAAACAGAGGTCAGTAGGGCTTAGAAGTATTATAAATTGGAGGGAGGGGGCAAATCTTTATATATAAAACATGTTGATAAACATGTGAATGCAGCAACATGAGGAAAACCATTCCTATCCAACTTGGTTCTCATGCTAGGTATGTTTTTTCCTTTATAAAGCCTTAGGCTGACAGTCATTAGCAAGGCAACTTGCAAGTTTGAGTTTAAATAAGGCAATAGTTGATTATAATTGGAGAATACATAATACAGGTTTTAAATACCTGTACAATATTTTATTTTTTGAAAAAGCACCTGCAGGGCCTTGCAGCATTCCTCAACAACTACTTATGGACAGACAAAAAGGCAAGCATTCAAACATGATGGGTTTTTTTTTTGCAAAACACAGAACAAAGTACCATGGTGGATTGACACCTTGTAAATCCATGTTACCATAATTTCCGATGTAGAAATTCACAATAGGAATTATTTCTGGGAGAAAGGCAATAATCTCATGTGAAGTTTCCCATCTTCCAGTGAACATGCTGAAATGCAGGAGCGTATTTCATATGTATACAAGTTTGCCCTCAAACAGGAAGGAAATTTGCCAAAAATTGGAGAACCAAAAAATCTGTAAAGTGGACTAACATGGTAGAGAGAATGTTCTCAGTGTTTATAAATATAAAAAACAGAATAGAAAATAAGAAAAATATTTTTAAACAGGGAAATATTAAGTAATCTTATGTAGAAAATGCAACAATTATTGTAAATTAACCTGATGTTGAAATTATTTTCATATCAAATTAAACTTCCAAATAAGTAGACAAAGAAATTAACTTTCATTTCAGAAATAAGTTGAAGAACATCAAATGTTTAGCTATTCAATGAATTTTAAGACTACCCATTAAATAATATTCAGATGATGTGAACACATGGAGAGCTTAATACTCCAAAAGACAAATACAAGACAATTATGGAAGTGGTTGTTCAGTTCCTCAGTTGTTATTTCACATATACTCAGAGTCCTAACCTCTTACTTCCGATTTTAGCTTTGTCATATTAGAGAAGCACTCAGTTTGACTTCACCTAGCTAGCAGAGGTGTTCTGTTAGCCCTTAGTTACTCCTCACGATAACCTGAAGCATTTTTCTTCTTCACTCTTGTTAAAATTAAAATTATGACCAGGTTACTCAGGGTTTTATCCAGTTGTGTCATGAAAACCTCCATGGATGGAGACAGAACAACCCCTCTCTGCAACCTGTTACACTACCTGTCTGATCTCATTATTAAAAAACACTTTCTTTCATCCTGTCTAAATCTCTTGTTCCACATTACGCACTGGGTCTCTTGTCCTGCCACCATGAAAAGAGTCTGGATCCTCATAGCTGTTGGAAGATTGCTATCAGTAGCCACCTCTCTTCCAGGCTAAACAAGGACAGTTACCTCAGCCTCTCCTTACAAACCAAGTACTCTAACCCACAAATTTCTCTCTGTTGGAGCTTAGTGATGTCTTTCCTGAACTGAGGCATTCAGAACTGTATAGATAATCTAGATGTGGTCTAACACTAAGAAGCCCAGAACTAAGTAAAATCTAGACTTTCAAGAAAGTGTCCATTATCTCCCCCCACCTCCAATTAGTAGCTAAATCATATTTCATTTTCTAAAGTGATGGAATTTTATGAACTAACCAGAGCTTTATATCCAGCTTAAACCAACTCTATTACAACAAAAGAACCTGAAGTAACACACCTGCTCTGACTGGCTGAATTTCTGCCATTCATGCTTACTATACAACACAATAGCATTAACTGATGCCACATTAGAAGAATTTTCCTCCCCTGGAGTCACATATTCTAGAGAGGCAAAATACCAAATGTAGTACCCAATTGCAGGTCCATGCCAACAAAGACTGAAGAAAAGCAAGAAAAAATACATCTATATTAATAATCACGTAGTTGTCCAAATTAAAAATAGTATCTCTGTAGTTAATACTTACAATACTTCCCCACAACATGAAGTTAGAAGTGACAATGGACCAAGCCTTTCTCATTGAAGGGAACTTGGGCAGAAATAACAATGTGTGGTGCATTGAGAGCAATAATACAAGAAACAACAGGGGTTGAAGGATTAAAAATATTTTGAATTTAAACAACAAAAGAATCAGACAAAGATACTGAAATAATAACTTCACTTTTTTTTAATATTTCTTAAAGTATTATTCACTGATTCACTGTGCACTATTTAATTCTTATTTCAGTATGAAGAAAAAAATCTCATCAGGGTAGGTATTGTAATATGGAATTCAAAAAGCATTGTTCACAGACACTGTCTATTCATCTCTGCCACCTGGTTTTGAATCCAGTCTCACTAATGGAAACTAAAAGCTTCTTGAATTTAAAAGCTTTACAGACTACAAGGCTCAGTGGAGCTTTAACCAACCAGGGATTTCTGACGCGCTTTAAAGACGCATGGTAAATGGCATGCTTGGATTATCTGAAGCGAGGATTTTAAATTTAAAGAATTGCAGGAATACTATTCTACTATTCTCAGACATTTAATGACAAAAAAATGATATAAAATATGTTTGTAATAGAGAATTGCTCTGATATGAATGCTTTTATACTTTGAAGGAATCAATAATTGTAAGTTCTATTTTAAAATATTTCTTTTATTTCAAGCCTTCAGTTAACTCTCTTCCCCTTTTACCATACCCACAAATATGTTGTCAGTTATAATTTCAAATAAATGTAAGATCTCCAATGCAAATGACAATTAATAAACTTATCCAATTGAATGGCAGTAAGAAATTTTGAGAGCAGTATTTATAAAAATCATAGTACAAAACAAGTCTTTTTGTAAAATAGACTATGATCTTTTATTCCTGACTTATAAGTAATCTGGATGCTGATTTTTAGATCAAGTCTGAAAAAGAATTATAACTTTTTGTTTAAAAAAGGTTTGGAAAAGATATTCAGGCCTGCACATTTTGTCTGGATACAGGTTATCAATCTGTTTCCGTACTAGGGAAAGAGTACTTCTAAGAAGGTACTGAGAGTAGGGAAAGGATTTCCCATTCTGATTCAACCTAAATCTCTGCAACAAGAGGAGAAAAGGAGTGCAAAGGAGTTCCTATACTTTGCTCATGTATTCTTACACTCCCCTCTCTATCTTCTCTATAAAGACTAGTTTCTACAACAAGTAAAAATCAGAAATTTCTTCCAGAAGACATGGAAGAGAAGCATCCAGGGATCAAGAAGGGAAGCTACATAAATCAAAGGAGACAACACAAAACATGAGACAGTGCTGCTGATAGAAATATATTATAAGAAATGAAGGGATGAGTGGGCTGCAGCCATCATAACAGTTTGGTAACAACTCAGAAACTGTCACTATTGTGGGGGGACTTTCTCTGTTTCTCCCACAAAGGGATGTCAAAAGAATATGACATCAGAATAGGCAAAAAGAAGTTGATGTGGGAAATACTGAGAGTTATAACACAACTCAAATTTGAGAAAGAGAAAAAAAACAGCCAAAAAAAAAAACCAAAACCACCAATTATTTTCCACTTCATCAAAACAGTTGATTTCCCTCAGAATTGTATCAAGTGCCATGAATCAGAAGTCACAGCCCTGCTACTTTACCACCTGAAAACATCACCTGCAGGAAAAAAAAAAAAAAAACAATAAAAAAAAACATGCAAAAAACAAGTGGCAAACCCCCAAACATTCAGAAAACAGAGTGTAAATTTGAAAAGTTTTCTCAACTGAAAAAAAAAAAGTGTTTGCTAACCCCGTTTCCTGGAGACCTAAGATTTTTCCAACTGATAGATATCATTAACAGATTAGCACTGCGATTTCTACAACCAGACAGCTGTAGAATAAAAATGAGTGTATTCTGTGTTTATCCAAAACCTAAAAATTTCTGAAGATTCCCTTCTAAATTTAAAAAATATCTTAACAGACTATGTGTTTATATGGTGTACTTCTGAACAGTAATCAATATCTCAATTTGTCTGCTTTATTTTTTTGCCTCTATTTGTTATTAATATTAAAAATAAAAAACCAAACCAAGCAAGTACTCAAAAGTTTTTTGTATAGGATATCGAATTTAAAATCAGGAATCTGCCAACTTAAAAACTGTGCTCAATTAAATATTTTTAATGCCAGTAATAGTAAACCTGGTCACATCTCTGCACCTGCCAACCCAAGTACTTTATTCAAGAAGAAAATTAAGAGGTAAATGCATTATAAAAATAATAATGATTTGCTAAAATTTTCAAATCCAGGGGATGCAGTCATAGAGTTCATATTAATTTTGTTCAAAATCCACT
Source organism: Pezoporus occidentalis (assembly GCF_034315485.1). Taxonomy (NCBI): domain Eukaryota; kingdom Metazoa; phylum Chordata; class Aves; order Psittaciformes; family Psittacidae; genus Pezoporus; species Pezoporus occidentalis. The sequence goes on along the minus strand of NW_026913964.1, from coordinate 4,143,084 downwards.
GACTTTGAAAACATGAGCAAGTATTAACCACAGAGTAATTGCTGTTTCCCTACAGCATATCTGCTTCACACTGAGTAATGGCTTGAAATTCTTTTAATGCATTATTACATAATAAAGAAAGCTATAAACTAGGAAATAATACCAACAAAATGCTATCAATAAGCAAGATATTGGGGATTTTTTTCTGGGTAAATTTAAACTATCTCCTTAAAATAATTCATTAGAATAGGTTATATAAGCACTGCTTATTTATATTACAGTTAGTGATGCAAGTGTACCTACGTTTTTGGCTTATTGCTGTTTTCATATATACCAGATAATTAAGTCTTGTATTTAAATTTCTTAATAACATCATAAATCTACATCTTTCAGCAAGTTTCATAGCATCTCCAGTTTCTGCTGTCATCATCAAAAGACATTCAGCAGTTTGTTGCCATTTTATTTGCACTATGCACCTAAACTTGGTAAAGTCATAGGAAGTACATATGCAAGTAACAAACATAAAAAGCAACAAGTATAAAAAAATCAAAAATACTAATAATATGAGCAATTGAAAGATTTCAGTTTATTACTTTTATTTCTTCTTTTTAGAAGTAGCTTTCTCCAACAGAAGATTAAGCTACATATCTTGAAATTAATCCTCCATCCAGACATACTCCTTATAGCTATGTAGTTTAAGAAATAATATTAAATCTTAGCAGTAAATCACCTTCAATATTTTGCATGCCTTTGGTATTGAATTTTACATCTGCAGTTAGGGAGAGGAAAGAAAAAAAAAGACAACCATCTTGCTATTACTCAGCAGGATACAGATTCCTTTTTGTAAGTGGAATTCCAGACATTCCATCTGTTTCCCATAAAAGTAGAAAAGTAGAAAATAGTCAATCTTAAAGCAGATCAGTAATAACACATGTAAAAAGTGTAGGTAAAAACACATCCAGCCAAACAGTATACCTACATTGAAAAAAGTTCTTATTCCTTTATACAAGATTCATGCAAATGAACCATTGATTAAGCAGTGATACAATTTACATATCAGAAGGCTGATATTTCTTGACCAGTAAAAAAATAAAACTTTTTTAAGTTAGATTTACAAAATGGCTGAATATGACAACTACCAAAACAGAAACAAAGGAATATCTGTCCCTGTTTTCAGAGTCTTTTTCAGTTTTCACTGGCTGTTTTCACAGCCAGCCATCTCAATGAGCTATAGCTGCCTTACAGTGTCTCATCTGGTCATGCAAAGAACTCTTTTCATATGATTAGAGTTATGCATCTGATTTCTCATGTATATAGAATGGACACTTTCCTATTGTGAAAGCAAATGTCCGCATTACTATGTTAAAAGCAGTAACTACATATGCAAACACTAATTTGCATGAGAAAATCCTTCTCTACACAGCATATGTGCACTATACACAGTTTAGTGGTATGATAATGTTTTGAAAGTTTAGCCCTATCTTCTATTGCCTGACTAGGCATGACAGTATTATTGTAAGTAAGCAGACATCTAAATATACAGGGATATGTAGAAAGCTCATCTCATGACAATCTACAAATCACACAAAACTCAAGCTTCACACATAGGACCATTAAAATAGTTCTGTCCAGATTTTAGTGTAACAGGAGCAATCTCATAAGTAAGTTACTGTCATAAAGAAAATGCAAAAATCAAAGTATTCCACTTACAACATGCAACCAGAAAATTGTACTTTTCTCCTAGAAATACACATTTTTGCTATGTGAAGAAATATCTAAACTTTTTGTTGAATTGTTTTTTTCATTTTCTTCTAGGCATAGGCCACAATAATGAATTATGTTATTTTTCTGTCACTTTTATGATTTTTAGTAATGCAAATAACAGGCCTAATCCTAAACACACACAGGAAAAATATTCAATCAGAAATATTTCTTTGAATTTATCCTACAAGCATGGACCTGCAGCATCAGGCTTTATAATATCAATTGAAGTAGTGAAGACAGAGTGACAAACCCTTAAAATACGAAATAAACAGAGCTTTCTTTATGTACTTGAACAATCTTAAGTATGTGCACATAATTATAACAAACAATACCATTCATTTTACAGCTTCACAGTAAATGCAGATGTAGCGTGGAAACATCTATGAAACTCAGTCTACACCACAGAAGCATCAAATACACAAATACTGACCACATATTTTAAACAGAGCTATTATGTTTGTTCTGGAGAAGGAAAACAATTAATTACAAAAGTGAGAAAAAAGTTATGTCTAGAAATATTATTGTATCTTATTATATAATGTCTTTCATATAGGATATGAAAGGGAACTCAATAACATTTCTCTGTAGTAACCACTTTGAAATCAAATATGTATTCTTAACACGTAATCACCTTCACTGTTTAGTCTACTTGTCACACTAACAAAACCCCATTTATAGTAAGGTCTACCATTTTATTAGACTGTTGTGCAAATATATGTCAACAAAACATAGTCATAATTAAAGAAAGCCAAAAGCTAGGGGTGAACTATTGACATTTCAGACACCCTGAGCCAAACTATCATCCTGCTTTCATAAACCATAACATAAGAGTAACACCTTTGTGACTTGTGCACTTTGTTTTCTATTCCACAGAAAATAAGCCTAGGACATTTCCTATTACTTTATTTTTTTATATAAATGGCACTAATACATCTGTCAGAATGAAAAGAGAATCATGGAAACTCAAGAGGAAAATTATTTCTAACATCTATATGATAATAGTTTTAATAATTTTGCGACCAAAACTTCCTTTTTTCAAAAAAAGCAGTAACACAAGTATTAACTTTGAAAAAGGTACAAAACAGATTTTGTATTGAGCTAAATATACCTCATTCATTGTGTTGTGTATTGTAGCACTGTTTCAGCCTAAGTATTATATTTTGGCTAGCTCTTTTTCCTTATTGCTTTGCACAATTGAAGTACTACCTATATTCAAACACTACGTATGCCTTTTGACTTATCAGAGTATTTTATTTTCTTGATTACTTATTAAGAGAAGCCATCCAGAGTCAAAGAAGGGCAATGAAGCTGGTGAAGTGTGTGGAGCACATGTCTTATGAGGAGCAGCTGAGGGAACTGGGGTTGTTTAGCACTGAGAAAAGGAGGCGCAGGGGCGACCTTATCACTCACTACAGCTATCTGAAAGGAGGTTGTAGCAAGGTGGGTGTCAGTCTCTTCTCCCAAGTAGCATGTGATAGAAAAGGTAACAGCCTCAAGTTGCATCAGAGGAGGTTTACAATGGATATTAGGGGAAAAATTTCGCTGAAAGTGTTGTCAGGCTGTCCAAGGAAGTGGCTGGGTCACCATCCCTGGAGGTACTTAAAAGACGTGTAGATGGGCTTACAGACATGGTTTAGTGGTGGACTAGGCAGTGCTTGGTTAACTGTTGGACTTTATCTTAAAGGTCATTTCTAAGATAATATAAGTGAATATCACATAAATAAAAACGAAAACCTCGGTCAAAACCACACTACATAGAAGAACCATTTTTAACTTAGTTCAATTTATTTCAACTCTATGTATCTGATACTTTCGACGTTGAACTAAAATATTAATGATATTTAGATGTTTTGAACAACTTCTACATTAGCAGCTCACTAAGGAAGTCCAAGATACAACACCTCTATTATTTATTTTCTATTATTTCTATTATCACTAGTTTTCTATTCCAGAATTGATTGTGAAGACTACTGCACTCAAACATAAAATATCTTCAAAAAGGCAGATGATAAATGTTTTCAAGAAAATTAATTTGATTTGTAATTTTCTTTTTCAGATAGATATTCTGCTTTTCCTCTGTCACAATAACAAAAACATAGCAAAGAATAAGGCTCTTGATTCTCCATCTTGAACATTTTGATAACATCTGTTCCAAAATCATAAAGATTATAGCTCATTAAACAATTAGCTAGTTTGCCTGTAAAAATTATTATGCACGTCTATTTACATCTAAATGAAACTCTTGGTTTTCAGAAGAAGTAGTGATTCAGAATGACTAACTTACAAAGATTTAAGAAAGCATAAGAAGGCAGCAGAGTATGAGGCCATCTCCCCCTCTAACCCCAAGAGATATTCAAGAGGATCTTATTTTAAAATCTATGCCACAGGTAATATATTCCATCTGATCCATTCACGATTTAGACAGGCAATAAATGCTGAAGGAAATTATCACATAAATGACATTCCTTGAAACTAGATGGGTTGGAGAATGAAAGAATTGTTATTTTACCCAAGCAATAATACTCATCCTGTACTCTAAAATATAGAATACCAGTGTTCTGCTCAAAATGAAAGGATAGCTACTTCTCTACTTTCTAGGTATTCAGAAGGTAAGTTGGTAAATACCAGTCTAACAGACTTTTTAATGTTACTAATGGCAGTCATAAGCATAGATTATGACTATTATAATCTTATGACTGTAAAGTGACTCAGATTTTAACAGGTTCCTTAAGCATTTCGAGTACAAACTATGAAACTGCATGAGGTTGGGTTTTGCGGTTCTAACTTTGGGGCAACTTTATGCCCAAGCACAAACAGATTCACAGAAGGCAGATGAATGCAAGTGCAGGATTATGGATTGCTACATCAAGCTAAATGAATTCTACTTTCTTGCATTGTGCACTTGTTTCTGTAACATAAAGATTTCACTATAGTGATCATTCTTGTAATGATTCAAGCACTTATATGCATCTTATCTGAAACAGATGTAGTGTTTTAGTAGAATATAAATTACCAGATTATTCAGGAAAAAAATCTTCATTACCTCTGGAAAAATGAATCTATGGTCTTATAAATGATCTTATGCAAGGAATCTCCTCCTCTGAACTTATCTGACACCTGCCTAACTCTCTGCATCTACAGTTAAAACCTTCAGAACACAGCAATATGCATAAGCCACTTTGCTTTCTATACATCATCACACTGTATATCAGTCTGGCAGCACAGAGATCTTTGGGCAGACTTCTCTTTCCTTAACAAAAAGAAACTCAAAAGGCTGAGAGAACATCAGCTTTCAAAAGCATGATCTCTGTACTAAAATAAATCTAGTTTGTTCTTGTTTTAATTATTGTTTAATTATTTGCAGACTGCATTTTTCTGTGCCAGTGTAATGCTAGTTCACAAAGTTGAAATATGCATGTTAACTACTTTAAAACATTTTACACAAGGCAGCTATGCGAGAATTATTCAAAGAACATTCATGCAATTTCAGACCAAATTAATATTTAAGTTTGATTTTAAGAAGTTTTTTCTCGTTTTTTCTTGCAATAACAAGTAACCCAGAATTTAATATTTTGAAATAAAAGAAGAAACTACCTACAATTTTCAGCTGTGGCTGACACAGGCTGCTGTGTAGATGAAGCAAACTCATTGCAGGGGAGCAATCATTTTACAAAGTTATGTTAATGATTAACAAGCCTGAACTTGAAAAGCTGTCCTATAGACAATGCTTAGCTAGCTTAGCCAGAAAAATTGTTAAAATCACTAAATTGAAAATTCAGCTTGCTATACAATAAAGCCCACAGAACAAGCATTTTCAATCCTGCATAGTATTTTATTCTGATATTATATTGTTTTGCTTGCTTCTCCACCCTCTATTAAAACTTCCATTGAAGACATTAGCAGTTTCATTGTCTTTAAAGAGTTCAAAGTCATTCCCATTTTCACTCTGTATAGTTTGTTTCCTTTTGTCTACACCACATTTGGTCACATTTAGGAGCGTCAGCTTTAAAGCAACAATTTTTCTGTTTTAGCACAAAATGACTTAGTAAGGCCTAAAGACATATGGAGACAAATTAACACACAACTTGACTGTTCTCTGCACACACACATAAATAAATTTACTGTATTCCTGTATAAAATTCTGCTACCCCATACAAAAAGTGTATATCAACACAATTTTTATTTAACCCTAAAGTCTGTAGTTAGTGAATTCACACATCACCTGACAGCTTATAGTTTCAAATAAGTTATTACTAGGTAAACCACAGAAATATTTAAAATTGAGAAGAACAAATTTAGTTAGAACGTGTTTGCTGCACACTGTGTTTAGAGACAAAATGAGGGGAAATAATCATATCCGATTAAAATTGCACATTAAAACCTGTTGTCCTCACAGTGAAATCTGTTTTCAGTTATTTGAATGCTCAGTGGAATTTATAAAAGTAAACAATATTACTGCATATTCAAAACTGACTAAACATAAGAAGAACAGTAGAGAACCATAGGTGGTAGCATCCTAACTCTGCAACTAGCAGCTGAGATTATTATTGCCCTGTTTAGTATGGTTAGTCCACTTGCACATTATGAAACGCAGAGAAGCACTGCAAATAACAATAAACAGAATACAAGCAGCCTGACCGTAGAGACAGGAAAAGCAAAACCTAAGCTGTTAAGAGCACTTTCCAAATAATAAGGTCTATGGACTTGCTGCAATAGCTGCTACAACTGTCTTGGATACCCACATGAAATAGCGCCAGTGTCATGTGTAACAAGTATTTTGCTTGCATTTACAAGTATTTTTGGTAAAGGAATGACAAGTAAAGTTGTGAATCAATAGCATGTAGGAGTAAAGGATGGTGGTGGAATGCAGAATATTGTTTGCCAATACTCAAACCCATTTTTCCTCACACAATATATTATTTCTCTTTTTTTTGTTGTTGTAGTTGTTTGAATTTGGTCTTTTGTTGGGTTTTGGGTGGTTTTTTTTCCTAACCAATGGGATTACCGGGAGGTCAACTGTAAAAGTACAAGATTTAGCCTAATAATTTTCTACCTGGCGAAAATCCAGATAAGTCAGGTAGTGTAATATAATTAGTAGCTTAGAATTGGTTTGCTTCATGTATTTGCCTGTGAAGCAAGCTCAGTGTATCAGACTTTAACCATAACACATTTCTAATGGTTAACCAAGGTCTTGCCATATTTACAGCACCAGTTCATAGGTTTTATCCACCATTAGCTGTGCTCTCAGGTGATTTCTGCCAAGCACAGAAAATACTTCCATGAAGGTCTTACCAGACAAGATATTCCAAGCATGGTTTCTAAGCTAAGGATTTACTGAAAGGTTTGAGTATCACAACCAAGTAGTAACTTCAGCATTAAATTTTAAGACTACTCCATCTCAGCAGATCTCTATGACCACTCATACTCCTCTGCATCCTCTGAATCCTTTAAAGATTCTGTGGGATTACAGCATGTTTTAACTGATTTAACCTCTAAGAAAATGCAAATACAGAAGAGCTCTAATGAATATAACTATATAGTAAAAAATTGTAACAATGCATAGAGCAGATACACATACAGAAAGTAATAAAACAGTTTATCTAATATTCTCCTCAGTAAAGACAAAAAAATGAGAAAAAGATAGGATTCTCAAACAGAAGAAATTATTTAATGCCATATACCATCTGTCTGGTAGATTGGAGGTGCCTTTTCTCCTTGTTTATCTCTATCAAAATGTACTTTAATATGCTCACATAAAGATTACCCTAATACTTAATGATTCAAATATTTAGCAACTCAAAATCAAGCTACTCAAATAAGAGCTTACTTTTGTGTATCACCTGTGCTTCTAAAGGTCATGGAAGTGTTGCATGAAACTACCTAAATTGTCAGTTAGAAAAATAAGCCAATCAACTGCTGAGCAATCTATATTAGAAAGAAAATAAAAACAAACAATATACAACTGGTAAAAAAAGAAATACCTGACACCAAAGAGGAGTTTAAGTGGGAATAATAAAATTAGTTGAGCTGAAATTAGTCTCGCATTTATGTTTATTTCTACTACAGTTAAATACCATTCTGACATTTACAGATTATAAATCCTATCGTTTCAATGCTGTTTCACTGTTTACACTGCCAATTCCATGTCAAGAATGTTAAATGAAATCCAAATGCTCTACTTAAAGATAATCACCAAAACAGGGAAAATGGGTTTAATTCCACAATATCTTGAAAATTTAGATTTTAAATTTAATAACTATAAATAATATCTCAAAACTTATCCCTAAGAGCTGAAAAGGATCCAGAATCAAGATCCTTAATTTTACTTTTCATCTTATTAAAAGATCAGAAGTTTTCTCAAGCAGTGAACAGTTTTGCAAATTCACATTTTATCTACAGAGAAACTAGTCTAGTAAAGCAATTAATTTCAGCCTAGCAATGATGGTACAAGATTGTTCTAGATATTTCCATTACACTAAATTTAAAAAAAAGAATTTAAATCAAAATATTGCGTTTACATCATCAGCTTTGTTACCAGTACATCGAGACCCTGGCCATGTCTCTTTGCATCTGCTACACCTTTCAATAACATATCCAGTTCTCTAAAATGCTTTTTACTTCTGTAATGCAATACCAGGAGGGGGTGAGAGTGGGAAGAAATAGAAATAAGGTAATACACTTCTTTTGAGGCTTTTTATTTTCCAATAAATTCTTTCTGATTCTGAGCATCAGTTGCTCACATGTTTATTTTCTTTGCCCACTCTTGCAGTTACCTATCACAAGCAGGAATATGTCTGCTTTGTCACTAAGGAATTTGCATTTGGACTCTTGATTTTAAAAATTCCAAAGCTTTCAAAAAGAGCAGAATTAACAGAATACAGAAAAAATGCAAAGCAAAAGAAAACAAATCCACTCATTTCAGCTTACTTTCCTAGACTTTCCATAATAGTTTAATCCCATAAAATACAAAGTAAAGCCTGCTAGATATAAAAGTGCAAAGCTCCCAATTTAAGGACTAGTTACAACTCATTAAAGTAAGGACACATATAATTTGAAGCATTAGAGTGTATGCTGAAATATAATTAGTGGCTATGAATCAAACCTGGATGGATTAAACTAATTCCTGGAATGCTATTATGGAGAGTACCTTGCGGAGAAAGAATGATCCTTCTGTTTGCACAGCAACTAAACAGCTTCAATTTATTTTAAAAATTGACTTGAATGGAGATAAAGGCCCGGCATTTCAAAATGTGGCCTTCTAAATATAATCAGCCTGAATTATGCCTGTTTCACACTGTGGTACTTGCAACCTGGTTACAGGCAGCAGGGATAAGGCTGCGCTCTGCTTATTTCACTGCTTAATTTATATGGTAATTACCACACCACAGCCAGAATGGAGAGCATCTGCCAAAACTGAAGGCCCCAGAATAATAAAACTGACATGTGCAGTGATATTGTTGAAGTGCTGACTAAGAAACTTCTTTTATCTCCTCTTTAAGCTATAAAATGGTATTCGTGTTATTACTAGCAGGGAATTTTAACAGCCTTGCATTGACAGCAATTATGTAACACACGCACAAAACAATAGAGTTTCACATCACTTAATAAATCCTTGAGCTCTCTTAGCTCCAGATCTCTCACTGGCTGGATTTTATGGTCTGGTAGTTCTATCCGACCTTCAGAACACTGAAGTATACAACCACAAAAGCACTAGAAAACTATTAGAAACAACTGGCTATTCTCCCTGTTAGATCTATTTAATGAAGAGGGCATGATGGATAATCACAGAGGCTAATTAAAAGATTTGCTCACTTACTTTACTCTGCAGCTAAATGTTGCTGTGAACCCCAGGTATTAAAACAAGCCAGATGACAGATATCACTTTTCCTTCTAAGGAAAACTTGTGCTAAATAAAAAAAAAAAATAAATAAATAAAAAATGGGCAGTTCCTATAGCATGTAAAAAGAGAACAAATTTATTTTAATCTTCTATTAATTTTTATGAAAATAAAACCATCAGCATAAAGAATGTGAATTTGCAGTGCTTTTTTTCTGTGCTGATATTATCAATTCACTTTCCAATATTGTGCATTATTTTTTTCATTTTTTAACAACATACTGCACCTGAAACTCCTACCTTCAGTACCAAAGCTTCCTAAACAAATTAGAAACATTCTATTATAAGGGTTTAAAAACCAAATTGACAAATAAGGAAATACGGGTAATTGAAGAATACAAAGAAAAGTTAAAATGTCATTTCCGCATCAGAACTTCTACTGAAAGATTAATTCACATGGCACAAATCCTCCAACCAAACCAAGCAACACTGTTTCACAGAGAATAAACAACGTATCAAAATTGTTCATACAATAACTTCAAACACCAAGAATTCAGGTTTTTTACTATTTACAACTGGAAGGACATTTGAACAATGGCTGTTTGCACAAATCCATCATGCACCACTTATTTCTCTCCACGGTTTATAACTATACTCCTGATCTACTCACACATTACACTCTATGTGCATCATTCATGAAGAGTTTTATTAATATATGCATATTATTTCTAATCTTTCTCCACAAATCCATCCATATTCTCTATATACTACATGACTTCTGTAATTTCTTGAATTCACATAATTCCAGTTTATTTTTATTATATAAGCTCAAGTTAAAGACATGCCTTTGAAAAAATGCTATGAGTCCATTACCACACCATACTTGAAACTACTCTTATAAACACAATGCCTTCCTTTGTATAATTACCAAATAGGTCACTATTCTTTTACTGTTTTATCACACTAATAATTGTTAGCTGCTTACTAATATCACCTTGAAGTCACTTTCCTCACAACTGCTTTCTAGCTTTGTCTCTAAAAATTTGAGGAAGAAAAACATTTGTCATTATTTACATGGGATTCCATTTCCCCAATTATCTTAAATGAAAAATTAGTACAAGATATCGCATGAGTGACAATTCTAGCAGTAAACAACTCTACTTTCACCATCATACAGGTACGTCTGTTAAATATATGATAAAACAAAAACCTTTTAGTGCACTATATTTATATGCAAATCTTCTTATCCTAAGATAGGAATCTTTGGGTTTAGAGTTCTTTGGGGTTTTTTTTGTTGAATTTTTTTTTTTTTAATAGAAAGAGCACTAACTGAAAAAAAACTGCACTGGCAAAAGCTTCTTCAAGAAGAAGATTCTATGAATTTGAGAAAGTAATACACATGGCTTCAGTAAGAATGGTAAAGTCCTTTATGCTCCTCCTCACAAACCAGGAGCTTTGAGCTTCCATTACACTTAAGCCAATAGCAGAGGACAGGCACAAAATGTTTGTTTCCTGTAGAATAAAGACTCCCTGCTGTGAGACACCACTTTTCCTTGAGAAGTCTTTGAAGGAAAGCTTTGATTTACAGAAAGAAAAGCAGCTAGGAAGAAAAAAGGTCTGCTACAACCACATGTCCATGTTTGTATAAGCACTTATCCAGTTTCAATCTTCTTTTCATGAACATCCCAGAAAGTGAAACTATTCAGATTATTTAGTTGAATATTCTTAGCAACAAATATTGTTTAGTGTTCGATACATATATATACATACCACAGTATTATTACACGACTTTACAATAAGGCATTAGAGAAGATAAATTCACTCAGAAGACCATCAATAGCGAGGTAGAATATATGACCAAAATTAGGTACAGTGACAAGATCCCACCTGAAAGGGATGGGGGGTCACATCCTGCTAGGATATTTAAGATGTTTTTGGCCTAGGAGCCTGATGTGAATGTCAAAGGTTTTGGTGTAGTTTACAAGAATATCACCACCCTACACATCTGCTATGTGTTTTTTGTCCTTTGCTTTTAGAGATGCTGTTTGATTACCCATCCATCCTAGCCTAACAAGTTAAGGTGTCTCAAGAAGAGATTAAAGATCTACCACACAATCTGTACATGCAGACATACACGTATAAGATAAATTTACAAAGGATTTCTATGCTGACATGTATCGAAGACTCTAAATTACACAGCTGTCAAGCCTAAAAACGAAAGATGCACTTGTATGTTACTTATCAAAAGGTCAAGACATTAATACTCACCCCACAAAGGATAAACTACACTTAAGCACATGCTGCAGAAGGCTTCTTCCACAGCAGCCCTGCTGTTTTCCTTCTCCCATTTTGGATGAGGTATCTTAGGGCAAAATAGAAACACAGACTTCCACTACAACTCTTGCAGGCTTTTTTCCTGACTACTTCTCTAGTGCACAGAGTGCAAGCAGGCCAACAAAAACAAGGCTTCTTTCCTACAGAGATTGAAGTGTTAACTGGCAGCAAGGAATAAGGAGCTCCTAAGTTTGCCAACAGAGATGTGTAACAACAAATAAACACTTTTTCCTTGCTTCAAAAGGACATGCATGCTTCAATGATGAAAATCGTATGCTGTGGACACCTGTACTAACCAGAGAAATTGCTAGTTATTTTAATTCACTGCAGCTATAAATCATAGTCATTGCATTGAAATGTGATGCCAGGTTGTGTACAGAAACAGTGAGAGACAGGAGAAAAGAAAATCCCAACAAACCTGTAAGCATATCCATACAAAAGCCACATACGTCGAGGTAGTCAAGTATCAAAACACCACTAAAACTCCATTGACCAATGTGCTTGACATTCTTAAACTAGAAATACGATCCTCATCAATTCACTAAAAAGTGTTCTGAAAAGGCTTTAGACATGAGGGAAGCAGAGCAATATACTACTTTTTGAAAATGCAACTGGGTGATGAAGGGCACTGTCCTGCTTTGAAGGCACGTATTTATCTCAACAATGAACTAAGGATGACAGCTTAAAGGGAGAGAAGAAGGGATGAAAAACAGACTTGCAAGTGGATACATGTAACCTAGTTTAGACATGATTGTGGGAGAGGTCAGGAGGCAAATAAACTGTTCGGGTAGTAAAAAATGTATAATGTTATATTTGTTGAGGTCAGAGAGTTCACAGGGTGTGATAAAGTATATACTGCAGGAATAATATAAGCATAGAAGCATATTCATTCTCATGAATTCTGTTATCATCTAAGTCAAAATATACTTCCTATAAGGATCTCTTCAATGGTGTCAAATGTCATTTATGAAAAAAGCTAATTCAGAAAGTGCAGTTACATTCAAATCATGTTAGAGACACAAGATGGAAGGAGATTGACCAATGACTTTAAATACCACTATATGAATTTAGAGATAGATGGGTAGTTAGTTTATTATTTTAAGATAAACTACCATAATATATAGGAGAAAAAAGGATAAGAACGCTCAACTCTACAGAAGAAAATGAGATCATATGCAAGATACTGGGAAAGAGAATGAGAACAACTACTACAGTGGTTAGAGAGACACAACACACACACAAAAAAATAATAAAAAAAAAAAGACAAAAGGTTGCCTTTGTTCAAAATCATCTGAGACAAGTACAAAAAGGGAGATGCTTCTCAATTTTCTCCTACACATTCTGGGGGAAACGACTAGCAGTCATCATCTTAACAGGAAACTACATTCTGGGAGACAGAGGATAGGTACATTGAATGGTCAGAGAATTCATTATGTTTAAAACGGGTCTCACTGCAGGTATCACATTTCAGCAAATGACTTCTCATACACAGTATCAATGCAGAACTAATTCTTGTGATGCAAGTTGGCAACGTTTCTAACCATCATATGGATGTAGTTCAATTTAACTGGCTCCAGCATATATGTAAATATCATCTTAATAATTTTTATATAAACTAGAAGCATCATTAAAACTTTAACTGATTAATATTTTAATATAATTTAGTACTAAAAATTTAAGTTATACAAAATTTATATTGTCTTACTACAATTTTTAGTTTTCAAGTTATTTATTATAAATACTTATAGCAGCTATTTCATTCTTGTCCACCGTCCTGTGAAAAATAATCAACAGGAAATATATTTTAATCATATGAGAGCAATATTTAAACTACCAATCTGCTATTTATCTTATTTCTCTCTTTATGTGTGTAGTAGCTTAAAAGATTCTAAATAGTTTCTTAAATGAAGAAAATAAGGTTTTCACACTAATATTTTCTCCCAGGTAGAAATGATACCACATTTCATTCTGAAACACCTTTGTACAATCACATAATGAGAACAAATTCTTGTAGAACTTGAATAAACAAGATCTGTTTGAAGCTTGGTAACAGTTTGGCAAGTGAATTTAGGAACTTGTCAATATCTTCTGAAGGAAAAACATAACAAGTGGTACACCTCAACCTTATTTAGAAGAGTTGTCCTTTTTTGCTCTATTTGGTGCAATTAAATATGTGTTACAAAAATGTCTAATTAAACAAGTTCTACTGTTGTGGACCTATACACATATGCTTATTCAGAAACAGACATGACATTGTGTGAATTGATATAAAGATGTTTGCTATTTATATGTTACCACACAGCATGTCAGAAAAACCTAGAAAGACTAACAGTGAACAAAATAAAAAAATATGCCTATGTTCCTGTGTTCAGAAGTATTAGTAATTAATTTCTGCAGACACTGTAATTTAAAACCATGTTAAATGATTATTTAGTTCAAAAATTACCCTCTAAATACATGGTAGGACTTTATTTTGTCCTTCTCTTTAAAGGGAAAAAAGACTTGTAGTAGAAGCCAGGAACAAATTACTCTCCTTTTCTCAAAGTTGTCCAATAGAGACTCAGGATCAGGTGCATTGAATTCAATTGGTTTCAGGGAAAAAGCTGTTAGTTTGTTGTTGTATAACAACAAATCCCCTCATTATTCTGATGTAGGGTAAAGCATGAAATGGTTGCAAGACTTCCTGCAGCACTAAAAAATAATGAATTTAATCCTGATCGGTTTTTCCCCCACAGACAGACATTATCCTGTATCAAGAAGAACCATGCCTTTTGCTCCTGCAGGTAATCAAAGTTCTTGACAGCATCGATATATTTACTATTTTAGTTCCGCATCATCCACAGCAATTGGTCACCTTCCTGCAAAGTTCAGATATTCAGATAACAGAATATGTGTATTTTCATATTATTTGATATTTTAAAAGATCTCAATAATTGACAATCACATACTGCATTTGGCAACTAGATTGCATAAACTTGTGAAAAAATAATTCCTAGAGATGTATGGACATTTGAAGATCAATTTAAGACTAGGCAAACGAGATTTAGCTTGTATTTTAAAAGTATTTAGTGCAAGTAAGCAGACTTTTTTTTTAAAGTAGATATCAGTATCTCAGTTGTTCTAAGAGATAACACTATTTATACATATGTATACACACAATCAAATGTGTACATGTTCAATGTGTATTTTCAATATATTTTTTATATATATATATTTATACATTTAACCAAAACCCCAAAACAGGCACTTGTGACTAGGAAGGCAAAATTAGTTTCCAGTGTAAGACATTTGAAATAGATAAACATACCTAGCAAAGGTGAAACTATCTTACTTAACAGCTTGCTTTGATGTGCTTTTGAACCTACTGTCTGCCACAAAGCAATACAACGCATCATCAAGCATGCAACTGGATTATCACAAATGGTCAACTAGTAGAAGCCGCAATTGAAAAATAACTACATTTACTATACTTTCTACATAAAATTCTTTTCATTAATGCTCAGCAACACGCATTTGGCGGCTCAACTTTTTTTTTTTTTGAAGCAGCAGTTAACAATGCAATTCACAAAACAAAGATAAGCTCAATGGTTTCCAGGAAACTGAAAGATGAAAGAATGTGCAGAGAGTCAGCCATGGCTTCAAGTGAAGAACAAGTGAACTAAGGTCAAGCTAAAACCTAAAAGAAATTCTGCAAGGGCCCAGAAACCATGGTACAGACACATTTCAGTTGGATTGAAATTTCACAATGTGTTTCAACAATGCATACAATACATTCTTTGGTATATTAATTCACTGCAGACAATTTTTACCCCCCTAAACCCCCCCTCTGCCCTCCCCCCCCCCGAAAAAAAAAGGGTGGGGGGAGACGCAGATTCTAAAGCCCTTAGATCCATTACTTCAAGCATAATATTTAGCAACTTTCTTGGGTTTATATCAATTTTAAAGTATGTTAGAGTCTTCTCTTCCAGCCTTGTTTTGTGTGCTTAGTCCCAGACTTAGCTGAAACCATGAAGCCTTACAGCATATATAAGGTAAAGGGTAGTGGAAGAATCCATAAATTTTACAATTTCAGAAGCCAGCACCTACTAAGTAGCCTGCTCCAGAAGTATGATGAGTGCATTCTTCCTGCTTAAAGAGAAGGTCAGAGTAAAGCTAACATTATACAAATCCATTCCAAAAAAATCATTTTGTACTAGCAGAAGAAATACAAAATTCTATTGTTCAAAAAATAATTATTAATAAAGTTACCTTTATACCTACTGCAAGTTACTCCCTAACACAGAGCTAAATTCTGCTTAGTTAAACTATCCATAATTTCCATCCAGGAAACAAAACCAAGCAAACAAATGAAATAACAAAAAGAAAATATTTCATCAAGGGATTTTTTTTTTTTAAGTATATTTTTAAAATAAGTCAACCCTGAGACATTAAACTTGTAAAATATTTAATTTTAAAATTATAAAGCCCATTATAACCTTGCATTCAGAAATAACATTCCTAACTCCTGACAAATCCTCCTCTACTCAGAGCAGAGAATTTATTTCCAATTTTACATAGTGAATTACAGTGGTTTAAGAAAAAGTAAAGGAGAAATTTAGATGCAATGTGAATTTTAGAAACCTTAATTTTAAATAGAGAATTTAAGTAACTAAGCTAGAAAAATAACTGAACATAAAAAGCTGCAAAACTGGAATCTTGCCAAAACCAAGAGGTAGTCTCTTACAAATTGTATTTTATATCACAGAAATTACATCTTCACCAGTAATAACAGCCCTTAAAAGCATGCCAAGGCTTTCCTCCTCTGACATCCGGTGAACAGTGCCACCTATTGAATAACAGACGGTATTTCCAGAAATCATCACATTATTCTGGAAGCATGGAATATGCATTCTCCCCCTTCAATCCAAGCATTCAGTTTAAGTTTTTATCACAGTTTCCTGACAGACAGCAGTTTTGCTGCTAACATTGTTACAGAATTGATGGCCAAAATATTACTTTGTTTATATAAACAAGGCACCCAATCCACAGTGCACAAGTCTTTTCATTTTTAGACATCCCCACACCAAATAAGAAAAAAACTTTATTCAATTATGTAGGTCACATACATATATAAGGAAGGAGATAGCACACTGTTTTGTCCAAACTTCTCTAGTAACAACTGTATTTTCCAGAAATAAGATTAGAGAGTATCAAGGCAAAAAAAAACAACCAACCAAACAAACAAAAAAAAAAAGTAGTATTTTCTGACAGCTGTTCTTTGTTCACACAAAAGAAGTGGACATTTTCTGTATATTTTACTCTACTGTTAGAAGGAAAAGCCTACTTTCATTCAGAGTTGAATACTTCATTATTTACACTGCCAACCAAAGTATCTCACAGAGAACCTAATAAACAAATATCTCGCCTCTATACGCTGTGATCTCAGAGTCATGCTACAGAGAGCAGCTGCTAAGAAGACACAGTATGTTCCCCTGAAGAAGCCTTACCAGGTGCTGCATAGCACACAGCAATGCTAGTCTGACCATGAGTTACACGTTGGTACAGGCAACATACTATAAATTAACATTACAGTGTATTGATTTAGAGTTCTAAATATACACAGTCTAGCCAAGGAAAAAATGTTGTAAGAGTAATGTAATACCAAACAATACTGCTATAATGCAACTGAGACTTGGAACTGACCCATTTATACACAAAATATTTGAATGAGTCAGCAGCCCACTGCATTTCCCAGGCCTGCTACAGACTATCATACAGTTCCCAGACGCACTTCCTCAGATTGTGTTTGCCTCATCAACAAGGTCAGTAGTGAAAAAAAGCAATACAAAGGTCAGTGACTAGGTAAAGATTACAGTATGCAGGCTTATTTTATCTGTTTACCCATTAACCCATTCAATACATTGAAGTTGCACAGAATTCCTATATTTATTTTCCTCCTATCTTTTAACTGTTTAGTATAATAGAGCACTGTATTAAAATGAAGTTCTAATATCGTTTTGGTACTGCAAACAGGTATGAGCCAAATATGCCTTATTGTAGTCACATGCACACATGAACAGCCTCTAAAGCAAACACTGTCTCCTTGTCTGAAACCTTTTTCTCCGTACTCCATAAATACTCCATAACAGCTCTGTATTTCCAGCACTGACAGCATAAATGTTGCATAAGTAGATAGCGGCTGAAGTTTTTGCAACTGCAGCAGCAGTGTTATCTGTAACTGAGATTATGCTACTGTGGTTATGCTGCTATCTGAACCACAAAGCTTTTGATTTGCACTGGAGATGCCTGTTTCAGGGCAATAAAAGAGAACAGGAACACTATTTGTCCTAATATTGATTACTGCAGAAGGTAAACCTACTCCTAAATAAAGACATCCACAAGCCAAAGGTAGACTACATGGATTTTTGGTCTGGCATAACAAATTCATATTTATGATGACCACTAGATGGACTGCTCAGTGGATAAAGAACTGGCTGGATGGCCGCACACAAAGAGCTGTGGTCAATAGCTCAGTGTCCAACCGGAGACCAGTAATGAGTGGTGTCCCTCAGGAATCAGAGTTGGGACCGGTCTTGTTCAACATCTTTGTTGGCGACATGGACAGTGGGATTGAGTGCGCCCTCAGCAAGTTTGCCGATGACACCAAGCTGTGTGGTTCGGTTGATAGCCTGGAGGGAAGGAATGCCATCCAGAGGGACCTTGACACATTGTGAGGTGGGCTGATGCCAACCTCATGAGGTTTAACCATGCCAAGTGCAAGGTCCAACATCTGGGTTGGAGCAATCCCAGGCACAGCTACGGGTTGGGCAGAGAAGAGATTCAGAGCAGCCCTGCGGAGAAGGACTTGGGGGTGTGGGTTGATGAGAAAATGAACATGAGCCGGCTTCAGTGTGTGCTCACAGCCCACAAAGCCAACTGTATCCTGGGCTGCATCAAAAGGAGTGTGACCAGCAGGTCAAAGGAGGTGATCCTGCCCCTCTACTGTGCTCTCGTGAGACCTCACCTGGAGTACTGTGTGCAGTTCTGGTGTCCTCAACATAAAAAGGACATGGAACTGTTGGAACAAGTCCAGAGGAGGGCCACGAGGATGATCAGGGGACTGGAGCACCTCCCGTATGAAGATAGGCTGAGAAAGTTGGAGCTGTTCAGCCTGGAGAAGAGAAGGCTGCGTGGAGACCTCATAGCAGCCTTCCAGTATCTGAAAGGGGCCTATAAGGATGCCGGGGAGGGACTCTTCATTATGGACTGTAGTGAGAGGAGAAGGGGTAATGGGTTCGAACTTAAACGGGGGAAGTTCAGGTTAGATATACAGAAGTTCTTTACTGTAAGGGTGGTGAGGCACTGTAACAAGTTGCCCAAAGAAGTGGTTAATTCTCCATCCCTGGCAGTGTTTAAGGCCAGGTTGTACAGAGTCTTGCCCGGCATGGTCTAGTGTGAGGCATCCCTGCCTATGCCAGGGTGGCTGGAAGTAGATGACCTTAAAGTCATTTCCAACCCTAACTATCCTATGATTTCTCTCCTGTGCTCTTAAGAGGATCTGTGAGAGATCCAACATAAAAATAAATACCAACATCAGCTTTCAGGCCAATCAAATGACAACTGTATCGTCTTAGGACTCTCCTTCCGAATTCATCTGTTTTTTTTTAATGTTGTATATATTTTCTCTCTAATTCTCTTCTGTATAGACTGCTTTGTAGCTCTTTCAGCAGAGACCAAACTGCATATTTACAACGTATATGTGAAAAATAGTTAAAAGTTTTCTGAAGTCCTTGAGGTTCACCTGTCACAAGTTTTTAGCTAAATTTCCTTATAACAATATGAGAGCAATGTAATAAATTATACTCACTGAGAGAGAAAATAATAGAATATATCACTTGAGAGAGGTATATCTGTTTTGTTTTGTCAGTCCTGGCTCTGTGACTTAGAAATGGGCCTATAGGGATGCTGGAGAGGGACTCTTCATTAGAGACTGTAGTGACAGGAGAAGGGGTAATGGGTTAAAACTTAAACAGGGGAAGTTTAGGTTGGATATAAGAAGGAAATCCTTTACTGTTAGGGTGGTGAGGGACTGGAATAGGTTGCCCAGGGAGGTTGTGAATGCTCCATCCCTGGCAGTGTTCAAGGCCAGGTAGGACGAGGCCTTGGGTGATATGATTTAGCGTAAGGTTTCCCTGCCCACAGCAGGGGGGTTGGAACTAGATGATCTTAAGGTCCTTTCCAACCCTAACGACTCTATGATTCTATGATTCTATAATTTCTGCCTACTAGGTTAACAGTAGGATGCTCTTGGATTTGAAATTGTCTGTCCCCTACTCACTTTTACTGAAGTAGTAATAAGGATGAGATGTGACATAGTTCTTTTAAAATAGTAATGATTTTCACTACCATTTCACTTCCATGTTCCTATTTTAAAGGCCCTTGCATCTATGAAATTCATGTATAAAATTAAATGTAAGTTACAAAAATACACTAAATCAATTTAGCAAAACTAAATCACACAATAACTTAATGTATACAACATTACCACCGGATCAGCTCCTTCAGAGAACTCTGAGTTATAAAAGCCATTAAAAAAAAAAAAAAACACACCAACCTTTTAGGATGTATTTATTTATAATTGTTTATGCTATCCCCCTCTGGGGAGAAGAGAGGAGAATCATTTTCTTCACTTTGAAAAACACCATGTTAATGAGAAACATGCATTGCAACTGAAAAATATGTTTCCCAGGTTGGCAAAAATTGAGACATTGCTTCCTTGGGGATTCCTCCAAAGGGAAGTTTGCAGAATTCAATTGTATTTTAAGACACACACAATTATAGACTCCAAAGTTTTCAAACTGAGGGAAAAAAATACAACAGAAATAGAAAACTTACACGATTTCTCTCTAGGGATTTCAGCTGAAGATCTATTTCTTTCAGACGATTTTGTTGATCACGTCGTTCCTTGCTGTCTCGCAGAACCTTTTCACCTGGAACTGCTTCTAAGCTTCTGTTTGCATAAACCAGAGACTCCTGAAAAGAAGAATTGGCAGAAATCAAAGATATGACTTTATATTCCTTCAAATCCAGATAAGTGTTCTTTTCATTCCTATTAGGAAAACATTCAAATGTTTAGAATAATGTGTCAATTTCAAGTTTCACAAATGCATAATGTTTTTATGCACATTTTTAAATGGAATAGCTAAATAACAGACTGGACTTATTTAAATAAAAGTGTTCTTCCCCTTCACATTTTAAGAGGAATTTCTTGATGCTTAAATTCTGCAACCATAAAAATGCACTGAGAATAGGGGAGACTGAATGAGGGGTTCAAAACTTGCTCCTATTAAACATACAGGGATCAGAATCAGGCCTGAAGGGAAAGCAAGAACTGAAAAGAAGTGCCTGTAGGTTTTGTTTACTAGATATCATGATAAATAAGAAAGAATCCTCTCTCTGCGGGTTGGAGTTAGATGCACAACCATTATTAAGGACTTCGGTTACACATTGTCACATCCTTCAGTAGCTTTGGATAGGATTCCGAAGTTTCTCTCAGTCCTGAACACGTTCATTACATGTAATTTAGATTATTAAGAAAGACAAGTATTGGCAAAAACAGAAAAGTTATGTTGTAATTGGAAAAACACTAGGGCATTGTCTTGCAAACCAAATATCCTATAGAAGAACCCAAGGAATCCAAATAATGGCAGAGGATAAAAAAAAAACAATCAAAAAACCACCCAAACCGTTAGTCAATTCAACCCAAAGGAACATGAGCAACCATTTAATGAAAACATACTCTATTCATTCTTTTTCTTAGAAGCAGCTCAAGCAATCTTAATAAACGCACACAAGAAGTTCTCTTAGGCAAGTAGCAGGTCTAAGAGAAACAACCTTTGCAATTTAACGTTCAACAGAAAATTTCCTAACTACATATAAAAAAAAGCAAGCACCTGTAAACAACCTTTTCTAAACATCAAACCAATCCATGAGCTCTAATGTTTAAACCAAACTGGCAGTTGCCTGAAAATAGACTAATTTTAACACAGTATATATCTTTGAATACATACAATCAGCAATAGTTGGCAGTACCACAATGCCAGTAAATTTTCCTGTAACAGAGATATAAACAGCACCATCCGTTAATGACTAGAATCTCTCCAAAGTGGGCTGAAGTTTAGTGTGGAACGCCTAAAGCCAAATTCTTGATATTGAGAGCCTAAAGCTAGGCTTCTAAATACAGCGAGAGGGGGGTTTAATTAAATATGATGCCCAATGGCAAGAAAACTGCATGACTGACATCTATACAAAATATAAAAAACCAAAGGACTTAAACTTGTTTATTAATACACAAAAGAAGGATATGATCTTTATATCTACAATATAAATACAGAGTTAGCAAGGCAGCTCAAAGTATAACTGAAGTTCCTAATATGAGGAACTGGTTTTATATGGCTTTGTTCTTCCAGCGATTTTAATACAAATGAAATTGTTCATAGAAAGGTGGGAAGGAAGATGATGGTATCGTATTTCTTTTTCTTTCTTCTTTTTTTTTTTTAAAGTTATAGCTATTTCTGCAATTACATTTCTAAATCTATTTTGATCTTTGCATATATAGATATATTACCACGTGAGCAGCTAGTGCTCAGCATGGATCAGAGCTGTAGTTTCAATTTGCTTTAAAAATCAATGTTATAAATACACCTATGAGAATATGCTGCAGATCATGGTACTGAGAAGTCACTAAATGCTATACTATACTTCCCAGTATTTTCTTCTGGGGCTTGTATGCATGCACTACAGGTTGGGATTTTTTGTATGAACTCAGCCTTCAAAGAACAGCTCAAACTGCATACAGCATCTCTGAAAATTATGTTGCTGCACTACCAGCTGGATTCAAAAGCTGACAGCGAGAGGAGTTAAAAAGAGTTACTACTTTTCACACACATTTTTGAAAAAAAAGCTGTATGCAGATCTCTGTCTTTCAAATATTTTCAGGCATACATGTTTCATTTTGCAGACAGCTCAGCTACTGCCAGCAGTTATGAGCAACACTTTCAAACTTTAGGAAAACTGTGTATCCTGACTTATTTTTTTCTTTTATTATAGTACCATTTTAAGCCTGGTTGCTTCTCTGGTAAGACATTATTGTTCTATCAAAAGAAATACTTAACTGGGATAAACACAATGACTTTATTCTCCATAAACTTCTCTTGAAAATTGATTTCTGCCATATCACCTAAAGGATTCCTATCAGTGTGCTGGATAAAACCTGGACTATAAGCATTTACAAGAAACCAGAAGTAAAAAGTACTTGTCTCAACATTTCTCCAACATCAATATCCACAACTGACATAATGCTAATTAGATGATAAGGTAAAAAAAAAAAAAAAAAAAATTTAATTTATTCTCTCTCCCTTTCCTCTCTCTGATCGGAATGGTTTTGCACACTTCAAATACATTCTCTTTTACTCCTTTTTTCCAAACTCTGTGTAAGTCAATCTTTGCATAGAAGCCATTCTACACTTCTGAACATTCTGGTAACCAGTTTTCCATTTTTTTTCTGTACTCCTTATGACATCCAGGGATGACAACTGCACAATGGTCCCGCTATATGGTGCGCTACAGATGCGTACAGCAGCACACTGACATTTTCTGTTTCATTCTGTATTCCTTTCATAATTGTTCCTAATTATCTATTTGACATCTGATCACTACAAAGCATTAAGTTGCTGCTTTCATGGAAGTACTTATTACAGTCTCATTTCTCTCAGACATGGATAGTAATGGATCAGAACTCACAACATATAAGCAAAGTTGAAACTTTTCCCCACTTACTAATTTTTTAATAGTTTTCTCAAGATGTCAGAAATAAACATAGGAAGTATTATACCACAGAAAACATCTTATCTGAGCATTTCAGATTCTTCAAAATATTTTATGTTTGATTTATACAGCATGTGTACATAGGGGAACTCAGTTTGAGATTAAAGATCTAAGTATCTTAAAGTAGAAAATAAAACTGTTACACAAGGAAATACGTAAGTACTTAGCAACAGCCAAAGCTGTAACAATTCTAGTGCAAAACAGAAATATCCAGTATTCGAAATGGCTACATTTTTTGTTTCACTCCCTTTTCTCCAAAATTCTAATGTCTACTCTATAGACATTATTAATTCTATAAATGTTTATTGCATAGACATTTATAATTCTATAAAAACAAAATCCCAGCTAATGAAAGATATTAGTGTCATACAATCTTCTTGAGACACAAAAATGCCTGATCAGCCTATTAACCTGCTTCTAACCATGCCCTGAAATAAATATCTATCAAAATCATATTTTTGGTGAAGTACTGGCATATAGGCCATCAAAGAGTTCATTAATTGAAACATTAATTTCAACTATACTCGTTCAAATATCTTCAGAATTTTTATTATTTTGAGTATTTATTTAAACTCTCAACTGTAGTCTACTGCTATAACTGAAAAATGAATATTTTGCTGATAAAAGAAACCAAATCAAGTATGAAAGAACTCCTAAGGGTAACACACAACATTAGTCATCTTCATAGACAATCAAACAGACCGATATTATTGTTTTTCTAAACACCATCTCCATTTCTTTTTATTTTCAGGTAGTTTTCCAGCTTTTCAAGCTGGTAACTTGACTCATCACACACAATCTTGTGTTTCATATTCCCCATCCTACCATTTTCCTGTCTCTTCAAGGATTACATTCAACTTCATATTTTTTAGGAAGGAACAAATTAAACAAGACAGAAGCATTTTTAAATATGTAATTAAGTTGGCACCAGAACAAAGAAATGCTTCAAAGAGAAATGCAGTTTTGATGAGAAGCATTTCCATGTAAAAGAGAACATTAATCATGGAAAAGCATTCTGAATCCATCTGGGCTCATTGCACAAAAAGACAAATCTGTATGCTTCTTCGTAACAGCTCGGTGATGGTACTGAAGGATAATTAAAACCAGTTGTTAAAGATTTCAGAGTCAGATTTCCTATACCCTGCCAAAGTATGTATCAGTGGCAGAGAGAAGCTCTCCCATTGAGCCAGTGGTGTTTGTGTTTTGAAAGTTGTACCTAATGCAATTCTTGGATGGAAAAAAAGAAAAGGTACCACTTTATGATATGCAACTTTAAGCTAATTTTGTTTTAATTATGTCTAAAGTTCTAAATTAAAATCCAAGCAAATTATTTACACACTAACAATTGTTCCAAATGTTCCTCATCACTAATACTCAGATGAAACCCACATCTCATGGAAATCAGAAAGAATTTCAGCACTGATTTTTTGAAGAAAGATTAACGTCACTGAAATCAGTCTCTGATTGGAACTGAAAGTCATGTTCCAAATTAGATTCGTGTCTTCCAACAACTATACTCATGCAAAATAAATTCTGTATGCTCCAGACTTTTTTTTTTTTAAGCTTGGCACCTTAGTTTGAAAAACAAAACTTTAAAAAAAAACAAGCTCCTAAGAAAAAAATATTGCAGAGCATTCTAATTTTCATTCCATAGCATCTGTGCCAACATCTTTATCTAGCAATTAAGTTTTCAGAATTTACCTTGCTTATGGGAGAAGTAGCAATATAATATAAACTGAAACCCTGAATAAAAGAAATTAACAGAAACTTTCCTGAGACTTCAATAATATCAGATTATCGCTATCAGTTTTGAATACCACACATCCGCAGTCTCACAAGGATTTTTGTCTCTCACAGCATTTAGAGAATATGTGCAAGGATGAACAAATAGGGTAATTCCTGCCTATTTAATTTGCTCTGTTACTAAATGTGTCCCAATTCTAACTGGTTTTACAGAGAATAATAGCCTTCCAGTGCCGATAGCTAGTTTACTTCCTCATTTAGTTGCTATCATCAGCCGAAGAAGCAATTGAAAATTTTGTCATTAAACACTTGAAATCAAACCCAACAAGGGGCAGACAACCAGAACTCTTACTGCTTTTGTATTGCATGTGACATTCACATTAACATAGCACAAAGCAAGACCTTCTCCTGGCAAATGTATCATTCACTTAAATTTCTTCAGACCTATTCTAGGTAGGGAGCAGTTGCTTTTGATCAGGTTCCAAAGACATTCAGTACAAAGAAATTTGATATTACTCTGTGACCCACTTATTATTTGAAATCAGAACTGATGTCTCAAGAATACCAAGATTTTTTAAAAGCCATTCATTAAAACTTCCCATTTATAACAGTATTAGGAAATATTGATAGTGATAAACACCACTGTCCTAAAAAGATCACAAGCAGCAACAAACTGTCATTTTTCATGCCTTTTGACAGGAAGCTCTCTAAACTCAAAGTAGTCACTAATTTTTCAGCTACTGCTGCTTCCTGATTTTTTTAAAAAGCAATTACTAATTTAATTTGAAACAGAAGGTGTGGGGAATAAACTCACATAAATAAATTCAGAACTTGAATTGTTATTGCTGTGTATGAAGAGTGACGTTTTACCTACCAAAACAAAAATAACCATAACCAAGAACATAGGACTAATAGGACTAAAGGCGAGACCTGGTATGAAGCTTCCACAGTAAGAAGTCAAGTGATAAGGTGATATGGTGAACTGAAAGCTGCAGACCCAACCCTGAATGCAGGTGGTTCAGGACATTGGTCACTCAAGATTGACCCAGGAGATGACAGTCTTGTTTGGAAACATCCTGAAGGACTAGCCTTTTTTCCAGCCAGATTTGCCTATCCTACATTGCCCTTTTAGTCATCATTGCACTTGTAGTAAGCATGGGTAAAGCCCTTCCCAAATCCTCGTTCGCAAAGCCAAGCCATCAATCAAGCAGCCAAGTTCCTGAATGTTAAGACAACTTTTTTCCCCCCACTTACCATAAAAAAAAAAAAAAAAAAAATTAAAAAAAAGGTAGCTGCTGAAATTCTAGGTAAATATAAACAAATTGATTCATGTCACAATGCCAAATGCAGATTGCTCTGATCAAATCAGGCTTCAGGAAGAACTTAACACTTACTTGCCTGAAGTCTGGATCACAGTGAAACTAAGGCAACCCTCTCCTCTGCTGAGGAGAGCAGCTCTGGACATGCAAAGAAATGGGAATGAAAGCACCTACAGGATTTCGTAGTCAACTAAATAGGCACCTGACAACCAAGACACTTCTGGAACTCGATAGCTGCAGAGTCAGAAGGTTTGCTTCTGGATTTTGTTTTGTTGCATTTTTTTAAATTAGTTTTGCATTTATACAATTAGTGTCCTTCTAAACCCAGTTTTTGAATTATATACCAACTAAAAATACTAACATATCATTTTTTGGTATGATTTCTATAGGTAAAGATTTCACTTCATTCTTTCACACTTATTTTGAGAATAGAAGATACTAAAGAAAAATGCAAAAAATACAAATACAGACACATAATGTATTTTCACTTACATCAGATCTCAACATACACTTCAAACAAGAAATCTGAAATTCTGTAATATACCTGATAAATCTGGCTTGGAAGTTTTGAGTGAGAGCTGGAAATAGCTGAAAAATCCCTATGAGATAATAGCGCTTGAAGCTTAATGTCTATCTCTTTTAGGTCATGAAGTTCCATCAGGTCAGGTATGTACCCTTCTCCTGGTGCTTGCCAGCCAGATGATACATCCTCCTATCGAAAGATACAGAAAACATTTAATCATCATTCCCAAAGACTTGAAAGGCAGTTACACATCAAGTGTATTTATTTTTCAAATCAACCATACTAAGAATAAAACATAAGTTTTCATACATTTTAGTATATAGCTGAAACCTGCCAAATATTCATGTTCTTAGCGCTCAAAAGCAGATATAGAGGCATACATTTTTTCACCTTTAGATATAACCAAGCAGCAAATTAAAACGGACTTAAGAATTAAATATATTTAATTTTTAGAAAGCATATGCACTTAAATGCATTGTTCAAATGTAATAGGAAAACAGACTTCTGCTGTTTAGGTTTACACAACCTTATTTACTTATTTCTGTGAAAGTCGAAAGCCTGCATCTTCACTAAATAGCCACTCTAAAAGCCCTGAAATAAAACTGCTTAAAAGCAAATGTTTTGCCTCCATGCCAGCTAGCCACAAAGCAATCAGACAGTTCCCAATTTCCTCATCTGTTCTTCTGAAGGTTATATGACTCCCTTGATCAAGTTCTTGCACAGTCAAGAAAGGCATTTGGATAGTGAACCCCTTTTTCTGAAGGATGCACCTCACTTTATAGCCTCTTAGCCAAGTCAGTTGAATCTTTAAAATAGTCTCACATCATGCCATTCCTATCATAGCTCCCTTCCATGGATGCAAACTCTTCCCTTGTTGCAGTTTCTGTATTTGTTCAACATAGCAGTCTCAACTTCCCTTTGAAGGAATAATTGCTTGACATGGTCTAACTTGCATATAGATCATGTTGTCCACTGCTGCACAGCAAGCATCACTGTCTGATGCCCACATGAAAATCAACTTAAGAGTGCTGCGCTTCTTTGCAAAATAGTGCACAGAATAGGGATGAAGACAAAAGCATCTGGCACATGTGGTTCCACCAGTCCTAAGATAGAAAACACAAAGAACATGCTGCTATAAGCTCACATTTTCCAATGCTAATACTGAAGTGGAGAAGCACAGCCCTCAAATTGCACCAGGATTGTCTTCAACATCATCCTGAATTACTTTTGTTACACCTTGCATCTCAGCACTCCTTGTCTGCACACTTATTCTTGAGACACCATATTACAGCTTAAATCCAAGGAACTGTACAGATAGTTGACCATACAGCCAACTTGAGACATCAACTATCTTTTGCTTCTAAAAAAGACAAATCCAAGTCAAAACCAGGCTTGGAATGAAACTGCAGATATTGATGCCATGGCAGAAACCACCTGGAGCCAAATCTCAAAATGAGGGTGTGAGATCCAATACAAAACTTGCAATGTATCACCAAAGAAGAAAATTGGCCATCCACAGGAAAGCAAAGGCACTGCTCTGAGGTGAGTAGCTGCCACCTTTCTAGAGCCCCAGTATGTTATCACAAGAAACACTGGGAGAGACAAAAAACAGTTCTTTTACTGTTTGTGATTTATGTGGCTTTTTCCTCTTGATTGCAGTTAACAGCTGACTAACAAATATGTATATGTGCTCCTAGTACAGACAGTTGCATATTATAAATAAGCTTGGCCCTCTTAACTCAAATGAGCTCATGTTCATAAAGAGATGCAGGTTCCCCACAGCAACCTGGCACTCCAGTCTCATACTCAGGGAAGTAAGTCTGCACAACCATCATTCAGTGGGAAGGACGTTAGCAGATTATGTCTCTGTCCTGAGCACAAAGAAGAGTTCGTTTTCCTAACAGAAGAGGGCCAACTTCCCCTAAGACTTCAAATTCTGTCTTGCAAAGGATTAATGTCCACCACTCCTTTACACCTTCCAGATTAGTCCTCTGGCTATTTAAGCAGTAGTGTCCACAGAAAAGGAGGAGACACCAGCTTCCAATTATGATACCACTACTATGAGGTCACCTCTGGTTCATCCCCATTATCGTAAAGGATATTAGTTACAAAAAGAAAAAAGAATGCCCCAACACCAGTCACAAGTTATCTCCATGCCACGTAAAATTTAAAAGATAATTAAAAAGAAGACAGAGTCATCTCTTCTGTGAAACAAAATCAGTTCTTCTAATGCTTTCTCATACAAGTATGACAACACAAGTAGTAAGCCTGACTGGACATGACCTGACTCCAGAAGAGCCATGCAGAAATATCTCTAGAAGCTTGCCAGCTTTGTCGAAGCATCTGTTCAGGTGAGACAGTGACCATCATAGGTAACCAATGTGGTACTACACTGATGTCATGTTAACCACCCCTAATCCAACATTGAAGGGCACAGTGCAAACACACAGAAATGACTCTACAGGAGTCAGTCAAGCTGCACCTGGGCTCACTAGCTACAGCTCAGTTTGCATCCCATGCCATCATATCCCAGTGCTCCAAGTAACCAAATTACTCTATTAGTCACTTTATTCCAGAGTTAAATGGACTCACACACTCTCTTCTGTATTTGCAAGATAGCTTTGCCTGGAAAATAAACTTCTGTCCTGCCAATGTTTCCTGTGTATTAACTCAGAACAATACTTTTATAACAGCACAGTCAGCACTTATTACTTGTGGAACATCTGAAACAAACTATACCCCTGCAGCTTTGAAAATTAGATTAGCATGAATATGTACTTCTAAAGTATTTTAAATACTCATAAAACACTTTTTAAAAAAAGTGAGAAATACTGCTTGGATATTTGACATATTTAGTAGTCCAAGTCAAATTAAGTTGATTTAACCTGATTCACATTACACTATACAGAGGAATTCATACAGCATAGCCAGATCTGCCTTGATTGATAACCTCCAAAACACTACTTTAGCCAGCGTGGTTGCATCAGTTTTGTAAAAGTTAGTAAGAAATAAGATGAAAGTAGCCATCAGCTGGACAGTTACCTGGACCCGCTTGAAGCGGTCTAGATTACTCATTACCTGATAATTTCCTCATGATCTTTGCTATAGAGCAGCTACAGGAAATGCCTCACCCATAATAAAATTCAAATGTGAGACACAACAAATTCATCTCCAGACTAGACACGTTTAAGTAACTAAACCTTTCTTTTATTGTACTTTGGTTTTCGATTTAGGAGCTGTTTTCTTTGAAGAGATGATCGAGTACAGACTAGACTAACCCATAAATTACCTTTCCCATTCTTGTCCATTGGTCAAGAAGATACAGCAACACACATCCTGTGATCTATTTAATATCTGATATAAATAGTAAAACCTCTATAGTTTTATATCCTCGCACTGAAACACGTCCTTGATGAGGAAAGAACAGCCACAATGCTCTCCCTACGGTTTCTTCCTATTAGACTGCATGAAGTACTGTTACAGCTGAACAGTCTGTCACCCTTACGCAGGATTCTAATGCCAATCCTGCTGCAAGCAGATCTTTTCCAAATGCACAGACAAAAGATTAACTAAATTATGATCAAGTGAGCTTTAACTTCATTCTTCTAATATGCAACAAATTCAGAAGTACAATAAAAATCAACTCCCCTAACCAGTAGGTGAACATTAGGCCAAAGAGCCTTCCACTGTATTGTTTTGAGTGCTAAACTATGCCAGCTAAACCAAATACCTGTGCAACATCATTAACTGATGAGTATTTTACACACATAAGTAAGTCAATCTGCAACCTCAGCATTCATGTCCAAAAATAAATAAGCTTTCTATGTAAAGTGCAGGAACAAATGTCAGGCCAGCAGGAAGACTGGAATAATTTTACAGAAGTTTTTCATCTCATGAGCATAAGCACTTAGCATGGCTGATAGTTTTAAACCTTTACATACCAATGATCAGCAAAGGTTATGTTTCTGTGCTTCTACATTATCTTACTAACTGTGAATGAACAGTTACTGTTAAAGTACTGCACATTATATAATCTTAGTCATTTGACCATCAGGTTTTCCTGACTTACACAGACTCCTTAACGTTATTTGACCCACAAAGCTCTGAAAATGACAAAACACAGTGTATATTTACTAGTTCCCCTAGAGTAAAGGGAAAAATTTTGGACTACAGAGTGAATGAGTTTCAACCTAGAAATCACACTGAAGGTGGGTAAATTACAGATTTGTTTAATGTTCTGAACCATGGGTAAGTTAGTTCTCAATTTCCATTCAGATGAAGAAAATCCTGAGCTCACATCCTTACCCCATATCTGAAACGGTAATTTATGAAGATGGATTTTAGACACATTTTTAAAAACAGTAATGTAGAACATCACCTCTTTGATGTCTTCATCACCTTATTAAAAAATTGTTTTTAAAAAAATACAGGAAGAGACAATTTAAAAAACTAAATTGCATTTGCTTTTTTTCTTTCTTTCACACCTAAGCTGTTATTTAACCTACTGAAAAATAATTTACTCCAGATCACTTTAGCTATATAAATTAAACTGAAACTAGGCTTTGGATATACTTTGTTCATTCTACACAGAGTTCACATCTTTCTTCTTAGGTACTGTGATTCAGTGTATACTTATAAATGCTGTGGAAAAGCTCATAATATTACTATAGACTTAATGTTCATTTAAATGTAAAATGAATTAGAAAGGTCACCGAATTTCTTTACACAACACAAGCATTTTCCCCAATATTTCTTCTTGTTTATTAAAATGCAGGTTTCTTTAACTGTTATATCAAGCTTACATAGTTAGAGGATATTCATTCTATGAAAATACATAACTTTAGCATATTTAATATTATATAATGTTGAAGAGTGCTGTAAGTTCCTAGTATGATTCATTTTTCTACCCAAATTTTATCTTCCCATCCTGACAGCCTTATGATTACTTCTGTGAAACACAGAGCCCCAAACACTCCTTCACTGGGATATTCC
Source organism: Pezoporus occidentalis (assembly GCF_034315485.1). Taxonomy (NCBI): domain Eukaryota; kingdom Metazoa; phylum Chordata; class Aves; order Psittaciformes; family Psittacidae; genus Pezoporus; species Pezoporus occidentalis. The sequence continues at coordinate 4,110,729 of NW_026913964.1, read as the reverse complement.
CCTCAAAGTAGTATCAGATAAAGGGCATCTCCTAGTAACTACAAGATCAAAAGACTATTTGATGTCTTCACATCACTGGGAATCATTCTGAGGCACAGACTCTCCTAGAACCAGTAACAGTCAAACATTTTTTTACCCTGAAGAGGTTTTCTGAAATGGTTGCTGACCCCTTTACCTGAAACTACAGCACTAGCCACTCAGATTGATAGGCCATAAGTTCACATTTTATGCAGAGAAAATAGGTCATCTTTTTCACCAAGTGTCCTTCTGAGGCTCCTTCCACCCATGTCTAACTTTCAGGTTCTATTGCTTTTCTGAGGCCAGGCATGTCCAAGTGTTAGTAAAATTAACAAAGAAGCCAATGAAAATTCATTCTTGAAGACAAAAGAGCAATTGGATTTGTCCAGCTTTTGTCTCATAGCTCAGTGATTTACTTCATGGTAGGACTAAAACCAAGTCAAATTTAGATTTACCATAAAAATAAGCCAAATAAAGCAGAACAGCACAAATTGCCATACATCAGGACCCTCCAATTCAATTCCATCTTCTGTATCTTTCAGTAGTTCAATTAGCCTTTTTCTTTCTTCCTCAAGCATGAAATGGTTTCCTGAATCCTTTGCTAGCTGAAATATTTAAAAAAAAACATAAACAAACAAAAAACCCAAAAAACTTAGAAGTCCATTAGCTCACACAGCACCAAAACAAAGTGCTTAAACTCTGTGAAATTAACATCCAAATCATGCTTATTCCCATAATAAAAATTATCACTCTGACAGAAAAATCTAGATGCCTACATAAAAACTGATAATCTTATAGTAGTTTTTGACATAGCAGCGGGGTGGATATTTTTTACTAGATGAAAAAGTATCACAGCTACTAGAACTTCATAGGAAAAAAAAAAGCATGAAAATCAAGGCATCTATTTTCTGACAGAAAGAAGTCTTCTGTAAATAACAGTCCCATGCAGGTTATACATCAGCAACCTGCATACCTATTCCTTATCTATGCTTAGGAGCACCTCCTTTAACTTAATAGCAAATGCACTTAACAAAAGTCTTAGGAAATATTTGCCCTCAAAACTAGCTATGTCCAGACACAAACAGAACAATTCAGTTTCCAATACTCTTTAGCAAATACATCGCAGTATTATCCCCACCAACATAAGCATCCAAGATGAGAACTATCTTATAGAATACTCTGCCATAAGCAACACTTTTTAACAGCAAGATTTTTTCATTTATGCCTAATTAGCTTTTAATGTTCCTGACTCAAAATAAAAACAAACAAAAAAACCCCACAAAAACAAAAAACTGGTTCCAGAAGTATTTACACAATATTTTTAGTTAACATTTAACAAAATGTTAATGATTTTATGTGTTAATGCTTACCTCTACATTCTTTTTAATGAAATCCTTTTTATTTTTGACATGCATTTTTTCTGGTTCATTAAGAAATTCATTTATTTCTAATTCACTTGGATAATCTGAAGTTTGAGGAAGAAAAGTTGCTGTGTTATAATTCCTTTTCTGATTCAATGACAGTTGTACTAACAGCAATCCCATCAAATCTTTAACAAAGTGGATAACCAAACTTTTTATATACTGTTTTCATTATTTATATAAACAATATAGCTAATTTAAAACATAATTATTGTCAAAATCTAATCTTATTTTAAGCTTTTATTATATGAGACCATTCAATGTTGCCAAAAATACTTTGGATTTCAAACCTCAAAAATGTTAAACATGGTGGCTTTAAAAGCCACAGCATTCTTTTGAACCCTATCATTGTTTTAGTTTTATCATCCATATGAAACCAGACAATAATTTTTTTGAAAACCACAGAAATATTTGGAGACATATCAAGTACATTTTTTAAAATAAAACAGCTGAAGAACAGATGATATAGTTGATATTATAATACAGCTTATAAAACAATTTTTGTTTTAAAATAAACTTGTTATAGACCTGAAAAGCTATTACAGCCATGATACTCTGACAACATCATATGTATGGTTCTTTCCAACAACAGGGTTCTATCCATCACAATAATTAGAATGCATTCTGTTTTTCAGAGAGTTACCAGTTTTAAAAAAGCAATTCCTTTACAGACAGCAAATATTTATCACATTAAATAACCAGTCTAAGCAAATATAACCCACTTCCATGTCTCAAAAACTGCGTCAAAAGTAGGCATGATACATTTTGCTCTTCTGAGAAGTAGAGATTTGAGAAAGGGGTGTGCTATTTGCCTACAAAAACCCAAAATTAAGATGTTTGATAATAGAAGATAGGTTATGGAAATTTACATGGAAATAACTCTTATTCAGAGTGAATAGATTGCAAGCAAACTCCCAAAGGTATGAAATAAGTTCCCTGCATCCTTTTTTACACACTATGGACACAATGGGTTTCGGAAGCCACTGCTGTTCTGAATATTGGTAATGAAGCCTGTTATTGCTATTCAAGGACACTCCAGCACAACTAGGAAATTATGAAGGTGGAAGTTAAGAGACAAGATTCATTTTAAGGGAGGAATGAAGACACGTGGTACGAAAACAGAGATACCAAAAGCACAGCCCTGCTCCAACCCAGTGTGAAAAAAAAACATTTAATAACACAAAGGTAAAAGTCACATTATAGTAGACTAAGTGATAAAACTGTAAGATAGCTACAGTCCATGTTTAAAAATTGAAACATGCAGTCACATTTGAAAAAGTACAAATATCCTGTTGTCATCAATGGTTCAACCTTCAGGAAGATGTCCTTGTCATCTTAGCCAGTAACCAGGAAGATAGATTCCTTCTGTTTACATAAAATGGTAGTTGACAAAGAAATAAACAATTGCAGCTGACAGAATGGCAGCTGAAGCTATTCTTCTTATGTCACAACACATGTGAGAAGTTACTCAACCATACAAATTTGAATGTCAAATAGGGAAAGAACAGAGGCAGAAAAGCACAATTCCATTTTGAAGTGTTGGACACACTACCCTGCTACCAGAATTTAAAAGCTATACAGGGCACTTAAAACAAGTGATTCCTAGAAGAACCAGCACAGATGTCCGATTTTTGCCAGAAAGTACCTAATCCATAAAAGCAATGCAGCTTCTACAATAATCAGCATAATAAAATATAAAATTAGTTTGTTCGAAGATTTAGGTTTGTCACAACATCTAGATAATTTCTCCTGGGAACAAACAAAAAAAAATAATTAAAAAAAAAACCAGAACAGTTAAAACTGTATAAAGCACCACTCTTAATTTGTAGATAGTTTCATGAATATAAGCCTATTAATGAAAGATACTGTACCTTAGAATAACAGCAAAGACAAGTTTTTAAAGGATTTCCATGAAGAACCAATGGTACACTGTATAGTGAATCATAGAATCATAGAATCGTAGAACAGTTAGAGGTGGAAAGGGCCTTAAGATCATCTAGTTCCAACCCCCCCTGACATGGGCCTCACACTAAACCACGTCACCCAAGGCTCTGTCTGACGTGGCCTTAAACACCGTCAGGGATGGAGCATTCACAACTTCCCTGGGCAACCCATTCCAGTGCCTCACCACCCTTACAGTAAAGAACTTCTTCCTTATATCCAATCTAAACTTCCCCTGTTTAAGTTTGAACCCGTTACCCTTCTCCTATCACTACAGTCTGTAACAAAGAGTCCCTCCCTGGCATCCTGATAGACCCCCTTCAGATACTGGAAGGCTGTTATGAGGTCTCCACGCAGCCTTCTCTTCTCCAGGCTGAAAAGCCCCAACTTTCTCAGCCTGTCTTCATACGGGAGGTGCTCCAGTCCCCTGATCATCCTCGTGGCCCTCCTCTGGACTTGTTCCAACAGTTCCATGTCCGTTTTATGTTGAGGACACCAGAACTGTGCACAATACTCCAAGTGAGGTCTCACAAGAGCAGAGTAGAGGGGCAGGATCACCTCCTTTGACCTGCTGGTCACGCTCCTTTTGATGCAGCCCAGGATACGGTTGGCTTTCTGGGCTGTGAGCGCACACTTCCTGATCATGTTCATTTTCTTACCGACCAACACCCCCAAGTCCTTCTCCGCAGGGCTGCTCTGAATCTCTTCTCTGCCCAACCTGTAGCTGTGCCTGGGATTGCTCCGACCCAGGTGTAGGACCTTGCACTTGGCATGGTTAAACCTCATGAGGTTGGCATCAGCCCACCTCACAAGCATGTCAAGGTCCCTCTGGGTGGCATTCCTTCCCTCCAGGGTATCAACCGAACCACACAGCTTGGTGTCATCGGCAAACTTGCTGAGGGCGCACTCAATCCCACTGTCCATGTCACCAACAAAGATGTTAAACAAGACCGGTCCCAACACCGATCCCTGAGGGACGCCACTCGTTACTGGTCTCCAGCCGGACATTGAGCCATTGACCACAACTATTTGCCTGTGGCCATCCAGCCAGGTCTTTATCCACCGAGTGGTCCACCTATCAAATTGACGTCTCTCCAATTTAGAGACAAGGATGTCGTGTGGGACAGTGTCGAACACTTTGCACAAGTCCAGGTAGATGACGTCAACTGCTCTACTCTTGTCCATCAGTTCCATATTCTCATCATAAAAGGCCACCAAATTGGTCAGGCAGGATTTCCCCTTAGTGAAGCCATGCTGGCTGTCACCAAGCACCTTGTTGATTTTCATGTGACTTAGCATGCCTTCCAGGAGGGCCTGCTCCAAGATTTTGCCAGGCACAGAGGTGAGACTGACTGGTCTGTAATTCCCCAGGTCATCCATTTTCCCCTTCTTGAAAATGGGGGTTATATTTCCCTTTTTCCAGTCATCGGGAACTTCACCTCACTGCCATGATTTTTCGAATATAATGGACAGTGGCTTAGCAACTTCATTCTCCAGCTCCTTCAGGACCCATGGATGGATTTTATCAGGTCCCATGGACCTTTGTATGTTCAGGTTCTTAAGATGGTCTCGAACCAGATCCTCTCCTACAGTGGGCATAAGATCTTCATTCTCACAGCCCCTGTGTCTGCCTTCCAAGACTTGGGTGGTGTGGTCAGAGCATCTGCCAGTGAAGAGTGAGGCAAAGAAGTCATTAAGAACCTCAGCCTTCTCCAAATCCAGGGTAGCCAGATCTCCTGATAGCTTCTGGCGAGGGCCCATGTTGTCCCTAGTCTGTCTTTTCTTTGCAATGTAATTATAGAATCCCTTCCTGTTATCTTTCATATCCCTAGCCAAATTTAATTCTAACTGGGCCTCAGCTTTCCTAACCTGGTTCCTAGCTTCCCAAATAACATCACTGTATTCTTCCAGGCCGCCTGTCCTTGCTTCCACCAGTTACATACCTCATCATTTTGCAATGAAAAAGTTCTATAAACCTGGATTTAAAAATTTTTCTTTGCATGTTGACCAAAATGTTTTCGATAAAGTCACAAGCAAAATTATTCTATCATTTGTAAAAAAAAAAATAAATAAAAAATAAAATAAAAAGAAAGAACTGTCACCAGTCCACTTAGCAACCTTGCTTTGCCTGATTTTATTGGCCTAGTCACAAAGGACAAGTCCTCGTTACCCACCCATTGTACATAGAATCATAGAATAGTTAGGGTTGGAAAGGACCTTAAGATCATCTAGTTACAACCCCCCTCCCATGGGCAAGGACACCTCACACTAAACCATCTCGCCCAAGGCTCTGTCCAGCCTGGCCTTAAACACCAGCAGGGATGAAGCATTCACAACTTCCCTGGGCAACCCATTCCAGTGCCTCAGCATCCTTACAGTAAAGAACTTCTTCCTCATATCCAGTCTAAACTTCCCCTGTTTAAGTTTTAACCCGTTACCCATTGTCCTGTCACTGCAGTCCATAATGAAGAGTCCCTCCCTGGCATCCCTATAGCCCCCCTTCAGATATTGGAAGGCTGCTATGAGGTCTCCACGCAGCCTTCTCTTCTCCAGGCTGAACAGCCCCAACTTTCTCAGCCTGTCTTCATACAGGAGGTGCTCCAGTCCCTTGATCATCCCTGTGGCCCTCCTCTGGACTTGTTCCAACAGTTCCATGTCCTTTTTATGTTAAGGACACCAGAACTGTACACAATACTGCAGGTGAGGTCTCACAAGAGCAGAGTAGAGGGGTGCATGTTTTTTTGCCACATACAAACTATATAATTAATAAAGCTTACCCTGATTACACTGGGGTTTATGGCTATCATAACCTTCTGGATTAATTTGTGTGTGAAATACTGAAGTAAGTCTTTCTTCTTCCTTGGCACAGGAGGGACCTGGAAGGAATTTTTTCAGTAAAATTTAAATTGTATTTAAAGCAGATCTATTTTCATGTACAGTATAATATAAGACCTCACATATGAAAGTTAAAGAAATTTACTTGGATAAATTACATAGCCACCATATTTCTCAAGAAATAAAGAAGGGGAAAAAAATGTAAGGTGTCTCTCACGAATAATTACACTGTTTCCTATGTCTGGTTTGGGGTTTTTTAAACTACTGCCCACCGAGGATAAAAAAGTACATTCTAGAAGATACAGCCCAAGGCCCTAAAGTTCAAAAGCCTCTGCAGACATCATGTAGCAAGTCATCTAGAATTCAGAATGAGAATAAAGTATCCAGGTTTTCACAGCTGATGTCTGCCTGTGCATGAATTGTTAAACTTCTAAGTGGCTTTAGTCAAGGGTATAGCCAAAAAAAAAAGAAAAACAAAAACCCAAAAAAACCTGTTCAAACATCCTAGCATGCAAGAGTTGTTTCACTTACTTAAAGAAAAAATTCAGTCATGATATTGATACATATTAACTGGAAGTGCAAAATAGAGCATTAACTTGGAGTCTATACACTTAGCACTTACAGCGAAGGACTTGTATTGCAAAGAAACATATATTTCACATATGGAAAGAACAACCAACATCCTGTAATAACAGAGTTTAATGGACTCAACCGAAAGTACGATTTTGTTGCACAGAGCACAGGGAAATTGATTTAAGGCTATTTAATTAACTCCTGATTTAATTTTCTGCCATGAGTGTGTCAGAGGGGTTTTTGCACCTGAGGGGCTGGGACACAAGTTATTAATGATTTTGTACCCGGAACCTGTGTTTGATTTCACAGCCACATTAAAAGCTATAATTAAACAGCTCCCCTATTTAATTTATTTAATAGGACTCTTTATCAAATTCAAGCTCTGAAAGCCAAAATAGATAAAATGCATTCCATTTCAGTATCAGCCAAAGCAGCTATCTGGGCATTCATTTAAATAAATAAATAAATAAATAAACAAGACCTGAAAAGTAAGGCATCAGCATGTCAAAGAAAATTCAAGATAAAGATCAAACTGGAGTATAAATATAAATATAAATCTGAACTGTGCAGAGTTTTCTCAGTAGAGCACACTGGAACCCATATGATGCACATGATCTCTACAGCAAGGAGTTACCTTTGAAATAATAGGGGAATTGGAGCAGGGAGTTCATTAACAACCATGTAGTCTTGCTTGCCTACTGTTTTTTACTATACCCTGACATCTACTGGAGACTTTTTCAATATCTCTCATATCAAATTCAGTGTTCTTCCATAATAGCCCAAACTTTAGCATAAAAATAAAAGCAGGTTACCTTATAATAATAAGCTTTGCTGAAGTGTTTTACCCACACTTGCTACCCTTATTATGCACACATTTCCAACATTCAAGCTGAGATTCTTGCTCAACAATAATCATTTAGATCTCAAATACTTATTCTCTCCCCAAAAAGTAAAAAAGACAGGATGCACCACAATTCTGTTTTCTTTCAGCAAGAAACCCTTTCAATCAAGGTATACAGGCACAGGACAGGATGTAAAATGTGTGTATGACTGACAGACCTCTGAGAACTACGGCACCAAGACAGAGTATTCAAACAGCAATTTTTTCTAAATCCACTCTTGGGTAATTTTGACTTGGTGTGTTCTTGACAAGCTGAGTCTGATTGTGCTCCCCCTGCCCAACCAAGACATTGTGAACAGAATGCCTACAGTTTGTTCCAGTTTCTCCCTCAGTAAGTCCAGCCACAGAAAGAAAAAGGATATTTTAAAATAACAAAATTTTTTTTTTCAGGTCCCTGTGAGCAGGCACATTCTCTTCAAATTCTTGGAAAAAAAATACTGATACTTCAGAATGTGTTTCAACCACTTGCTTCAGAACTCCAACAGAAACTGTGTCCTTCTAACTCAGAAAAAAAAGGATGCGTAAATAATTTAACTTTTCTTACCATACTCTACCTACAGTTTTACATGATTGGTATTCACTACAATTTTGAGTGCACTCAGTCTTTTTTGTTATATATCACATTCCACATTTCTGTTTCATTAACTATTTGTTTACTTTTTCTTGTAAAGAACTCAATCCTTCATTAGTCCCTTGTCTACTTTTAATGCAGCTACAGAATTTGGCAGTTGAGATGGAAATGATTTTACTAAAAGACTAAAATGCAAAAGTTCATTCTTAGCAGTGTGTTCACTTCCACTTTGAATATTTTTGTCTTTATTGTCACATCATAATACAGCTCAGAAATTATCTTAACAGACTTCCTGGTCTTTTCTCCTTGAGAATATTCTCTTAGCATATCTTTAACGTAGCTTCACTTTTTAAAACTGCCATCTATCCTAATTTTATTTGCCTAGAATTTTCAGAAAAAAAAAGCCAAATAAAAAAAAAATAATCCAAGATCAAGCTTCATATGTAGTTTCCATTAAAAAAACAAGCCTGATGTTGAAGTACAACATCTACATTTGTGATAATGCAAAAATTATTTCATTTAAGTTTCATATATTCCCTTGATGTACTCTTACATGTAAATATTATTTTATTGTAAAGGTTTGAAAGCCTTATAGTATAAAAAAAAAAAAAAAAAAATCAAAATATGGGATAATTATAACAGGGTATTTTCTTCTCCTTCTTACTTACCAGCTGTATCCTGCCATGGTGAGATCAAAGCTAAAAAAAGTTTTGTGTTTTCTATCTCTTCATGGCTTTCAGTGGTTCTGATAGACTATTTAAAAGAAACAAAGAAATAAAACATAAATTTACAGATACATGCATATATTTACATAAAAAAATACTTGAAGGCAAAATACATTGTCAGGTCTAATGAACTTCAGACCCTATTAAAAATTCCTTGTCCTATGGCAACATTTACTGACTATTTTATTTATTTCTTAAGACTATGTCGTGGTTTAAACCCTAACCAGACAGCTTGTTCACTCACTCCCAGTGAGTGGTGCTGGGTGGAGAGCAATCAAGGCCCCGCCCCCGGGGCTCTCCCCTTCCCCGCTCCCTAGGGAACAGGGAGGAGGATCGAAAGAGTGCAACTCCTATGGGTTGTGACAAGAACAGTCCAGCAACCAATGTACAACACAAATCACCACCTCTACCACCAACGACAACAATGATAAGAGAAAATAACAAGGGAAGAGGATACAATACCACCGGCCAAGAAACGAGTCCCACCCGGAAGCCCCCATCCTTCCAGGTAACTCCCAGTTACCCCCCACCCCGGGCATGACGTACTGTGGTATGGAATACCTCTTTGGCTAGCCTGGGTCAAGCGCCCCGTCTCTGCTTCCTCCCGGCTTCCCCTCCTCCCTGGCAGAGCATGAGCCTCACAAAGTCCTTGGTCAGGGTAAACATCACTTAGCAACAACCGAAAACATCGGTATCACCAGCACTGTTACCAGGCTGGAAGTCAAAACACAGCACTGCACCAGCTACCACGAAGGAGAAACATGACTGCTACTGCTGAACCCAGCACAGACTATCAGCCTCTCACAGCATCTCATGAAGTTATGATAAAGGCATGGTAGAATTTTAAAGCCTCATGTGTTGTCTTGTATATGGAGACACATTTTATAATACAAAAGTTCTGTAATTTATACATGGCTTTGAGTCCAAACCCATTGAAACTATGAGATGCAGTCAAACCAACTGCAATTATGCCTTTTTTGCAACTGACATTTGTATTCATGTAAATTATACAATACTTAACCACAGACGAAATACTAACTCATATGTTTCAAGGCTTAAATTGACATCCAACTGCTAGAGAGCAGGATAGGAATAATGTGAAGTAATTTATGCTGTATGGTTCTTACACCTTCTTCAGAGGGCATCTCTTTTGTTCGGTAACAGACAATACTGAAATGGATGGGCCTAAGAAAAATCATACTAGAGGGGAATAAACGCTTTTAAGTCTGGGTTCACAAACGTTACACACTACCATACCTGCAACAAGCAAGCTCAAGTGTAAAACTGTACTAGTAAACCACACCTAGACAGCTGCATATTTGGCTTCTGGTCATATCAGTTTTTAATGACCATGGCCTTCTTTCAAAGCCTGTTGGCAATATATATTAAAACCTATTCAAAGTTACTTTTTAAGATCTATTTCTTCACTTTACGCATACAACTGTGAGTTATTTAATAAAATAATGTCTATGAAACATAATTGTTAGACACTACTTTAAGATATAAAACTATCTTACTTTGTATTAAGTACAAACTATTTACAAAATAATCAGAACATTCTAACCTGAAGCTCTTCCCAGAGCTTTGCCCTCATTTCTTTGCCTTGTTTTTTAACTTCTCTCTCCTTAAAATGTTTTTTTGCCAGTATTGTGTCAAGTTCATTCATTTTCTTTATAGCTGCTTGAATCTGAGGATCTACATCTGTTTCTTCAGAATATTCCAAGTTGGAAAAGTTTGCTGTAGAATGCATTTTAAATTAATTTTAGCTTGAAGCATTTCAACTTTTTAAAAAATGCAGAAAAATAAATTCAGTTCAAGTTGTTTGATTTCAACCATAGACAAGAGTAAAAATACTCTCAAGCACATATGTCATTCTTGCTTCTAAACCTGTTTATAGCATGGAAAAATACAGAAAAAGTCTTTGTAACAGAACACTGAATCGCACTCTGAACTCTAGCAGCTGGGTATAGGGGGAAGGGAGAAAGAGCCCCCTGCATTTTGAGCAAGTGATTTGATTCAAATTTATAATAGAAGAGTGATATCTCCACAGTATCAGCAAAAATCACAAAAAAAAAAAAGCTTAAAAATAAAAAATAATTTCCTCAGCCTGACTAGTAGAATACATGATGAACTGTCATTCACTAAAATGAATCATTCTGGGGTTAAGAGAGACTCTGTAATATCTCTACTTTTAAATGTTATTGAAGTTTCAGTCTTGAGTTATAGCTCAGCTAAACCAGATTCTGATACTGGTTCTAGAAAACTGTTGTTTTGAAAAACAGAAATGGTGAAATATTATGGATGGAAACTGCAATTACTTGATTAAAATAGATTTTTGTACTATCTCATTTTTTCTTAAACATGCAGTTTACAATTTCTGATCGCTTTTTAGCTTTTCCCCTTCCTATCGCATTCTCATGCTCTGCCCTCTTTCCTGGTTAAACTTAGCTTCCATGGCAAGAATAAAGGAAACAACTGTAGCACTGTCCCTATCCCACAGACTTCCAAGTTTTGGAGTCCTTCAATGCTCTTTATTTTTCTAATCTTTTGAGGCCAAATGCTTTACACATCCATTCATCCCAAGCCTTTACTGTAATGCACTGGTCTACTTTATGCCATAAAAGGAGGTGAGTGACACAGCAAGGGAGAGCTATAAGAACCTAACCAGGAAAGCCCCAAGGGCAGAAGCTGAAAAAGAGCATTTATTTCAAGTGGCCTGAACCCAGCAAATGGATTTGACCTGAAAGTCCTGAGTGAAGCTTTGAAGTTGAGCTCTATCCCACTTCTTTTTTGAAGAAATTAATACTATGTTAGATCACCAGTACTGCTGCTCTAGATAGATAGAATCACTCCTGGATTCTGCCTTATTAGATTGACTGAATCTATGTAAAACTCAAATACTACCATATCATTAAAGAAAGTGAATATCCTTTAATAAAATAATCTTTAAATAAAGAATTCATCCGACACCTCTTGAATATCACAAGGTACATACATTTTCAATTTGTTATATTTCTTTATAACTACAGAATATACACACAAATACACCATGGTCCCGAACTCTGAGAAGCATTAACAAGTGGAAGGGGAGCAGAAGTTTTATGGCACTGTTCACTTTATACACCTGAAAAGTAGTACCTGCTTTTGCATTACTTAGTTTTCCTTGGGAAGGTTCACAGAATTTTAAAGTCTTTATTTCAGTGCAGTCGTCTCCAGAATCTGAGTTAGAAATACATCCTGAAAAACATAGGAAAAAGCCTTTCACCAAAAAAATACATGTGAAACAACGTTTAAAGATACTTTTTGAAATGTTAACAATAAAGACACCAAAATAATACATTTTTGCAATCCACAAAGCCTCTGTATGGATTACTGTTTAAAAAATTGTAACTACTAGCGCACTAGCACGCACGTTAAACACAGAAACAAGAATCAAGGGATTATTTTTACTGCAATTCTGCCATGAAATCTTATCTAACCTTGAAGAAGGTATCCAAACTTTTGTTTCACATACTGACCTTTTCTATTTTTAAAGAGTTGGAAGCTCTAGAAAGTTAATTTATTACAATTTATAAAATCGTAATAAAGAATGCCATCTGAAGCATTTCTAAAACTGCTTTCATTAAAATTAGATACTGTGTATTTGTATGTAAAGTATGTTATTAGTATCAGCATTGTTCAGTTATTAAACACTATAAATTACAACCATAATTTCCAGGGTTTTGGACTGGTGGACCATTATTAGGATACAACATTTCTAACAAGTTATCATGATTTGTGTGAAAAGTTTGATAAAAACACCTTACTGAAAACATCTCCTAACATGGCTCCATAGGACACATGCAGATGGGTTCTCCTGATCTTTTAGGCCATCACTAAGGTGCATATCACAGCTTAGATGCCACAAGACATACATTGTGGTGGTAATGGCAGTAATAACACATTTATTTCAAAGATGTATTCAATATAGTGAAGAGAAATAAAGGTATGAATTTTCACACCTCCTTCTCTTCTAGAATTTTATCGATTTGCATCCTCTTTTCCCACCACCAATAGAATTTTACCCGAACTATACAAACATTGTATTTGGTCTAGCCACAACACAAGAAAGTTATTCCACACCTGACAGCTCCTTATGATTCAGTATACATTTCTGAAGAAAGACAGTTGTACTCTCCACCGTGGTTCTCTGATTTGTTCTTACTTCCTTGACATCAGATTTCTCTCTGTTATCACCTTTGTTTTCTTCTGGACAGCAGTGTTCTAAACTGCCTCTTTGATGACTACCAGGCAAACTGACAGGTGAATCAACCTATGAAATGCAAATTAATTGTTATCACAAAACTACAAATATTCTGGGGGGAGAAAAATATAATCACAATAATCACATACTATCACAAAGGCTAACAACAATTCTATACAACAATTCTATACAACACTGCACTGACTACTAGTCAGGCTGAGGAAATTATTTTTTATTTTTAAGCTCATTTTTTCTGTGATTTTTGCTGATTCTATACAGTACTGCTTTTAAGCACTTCTTAAATGAAACAACCATTTTCAGATACAACACAAAATTCTGTTTCTTAGATATCACATTGATTCTCAAACTCATCATTCCACAAAATGCCAGATTTGGGGTTGCCAGGCTAGGAAATGATTTCAAAGGTTTATGCCATTTCTGCTGCAGCACAGGGTAGAGTCAACCAATTAACAGCTTGTGTGTACAACAGCCTTGTCCATTCCCTGACACTATGGGTCCACTGCACCAGGTAGTAGCCAAACTTTCCTCATTGTTTTTTATAGTCTTTGAAGGGCTGAAAAGGTTATGCTTATTTTATCAGTCTCAAGAGGCAGAAATTTTCATGCAATAGCCTAGGTCTGAATTTGGATTAAGAGTTACCTGATGTTAACTTAATACCCAATAGTGAACCTATAAAAAAATATTTTAATACTTCCGTGAAGCATCCCATTCTACAGACAGGTGAAAAGAGGGACACTACAATTGGACTAATCTTAATTAAAACAATTCAAACCTGTAATTCCAAAGACCCACTTCCTACAGCCCAACAACCTTATCACATATCCCGTTCCCAAACTTAAGTTAATCCCCAATATTAGTTTTTTCAGAGGACAGATGGTTTCTGTTAAATCCCTGGAGCTTACATATTTCTTGGAACACCATGAATTTTTTTTTTATTTGATTCAAACATATCCTGATAGCACTTTATAATCAAAAATTCAACTTGTGAGGATTGCTCAAATCCTTTCTTTTAATAGTAAATTTAATTTTTATCCCAGCTTAAATTTAAAAGCACAAATGGGATGGAAGTGAAACACAATTTCATGGCCAATGCATCAACAGCCTATAGCTATGCATCTATGCATTATTGACAGATTTTCTTTAAAACAGTATTTAATAATCTGATTAAAAATAAAGAGGAAGACAAACCAGTTTTCCAGGTTGTAGTGCTGAATAGCCCTTTTTGTGGTGAACATAAAACTAACACAGATTCTGAAAAATGAAATTAAATACCATTCCATGTATGCACAAAGAGCAGCCCACATTCATGAGCTTTCACATAACCCCTTAGCACGCCTGCAGAGCCCAGGACTTTATATGAAGAAAAAAAGGCAGAATCTTACTCCTTTGGCATTATAGTAAGAATTAGATATAGGGTTTCTAACCTAATGAAGGTGAAAAGAATTACCTTAGGCAAATGTGGCTCTGCTGTTGGTAACTCCATAGATGTATTTAAAGATCTACAATTAGGATAAGCTCTTGAGCCAGATGCAGGCCTTGGTATTTTATCCAAGCTCCCCCTTTTAATATCCATTGAGACCTAAAATTGGAAAGAAAAAAAAAAACACCACCTTCTAAACTATCAGTTTTATAAGAAAGCAACACAAACACAGTAATATTCCAGATGTAGATTACACAAGTTTCAAATCCTTTCTATTAATTCAATGTTCAGAGTATAAACTAGCTTGCTACTAAAGTATACATTTATTAATATATGTGCAAATATACATTTATATTATCAAGCCAACCAAAGTATTTGAATGTGCATACTGTCATAGAACTTTAAATAGCTAAAATCTTAAAAGTAGTCTCACAACAAAGGAAACCTCCTGGCTCTTTTTATTATTATTATTTTCTTAAAAACATGGGACTTCAAAAATGTGCATCAAGAAAAGAATGAGAATATTTTAAAGACACCTTGAACATATCTAATAAAGTGACCAATAGCCTTTTATATTCAGCACTTCTAAACAGTGGAAGTTCCCAAATCCAAATGATCATGTTCACTGTTTCAATTAAAATTTGAGTTTAAACAATAGAAAAGCACGGTTCTCTGCAAAAAACTGTGTGAATTTACAGGAATTAGGTATCTGAGTATCTGGTATTTTTCAGAAGGCCCAAATGAATACAACTTCTTATTGCAGTACAAGAAAAAGTACAAACTGAGTCATGTACACACATCAGATCAAATAATGGTTTTGGGTTGAAAGGGATCTTAAAAAACATCTAGTTCCAACCCTCCTGCCATGCATAGGGATACCTTCTACTAGACCAGATTGCTCAAAGCCTCATCCAACCCTGCCTTGAACACTGCTGAGGATGGGGCAGCCACAGTTTCTCTGAACAACTTGTGCCAGTGCCTCACCTTCCCCTCAAGGGGAAGAACTTATTTCTTACATCTAACCTAAATCTCCCGTCTGACTGCTTGAAGCCATTCCCCCTTGTCCTGTCATTATATGCCCTTGTAAAACATCCCTCTCCAGCTTTCTTATAAGCCCTTTTTAGGTACTGGAAGGCTGCTCTAAGGTCTCCATACAGCCTTCTCTTCTGCATGGCTGAACAACCCCAATTCTCTCAGCCTGTTTTCACAGGAGAGGCACTCCAGCCCTCATAGTATCTTCGTGGCCTTCCCACGCATACCAAAGTATAAAGGAGTGGGCAGAGAAAAGTGGTTCACTTCAACTCATAGATCCCAGGCTTACCCTGTGGAGACAGGCTGATTCCGGAACAAAAACCAACCAACCAACCAACCAAGCCCATACAAACAACCGCACGCAAGACACACTTATCTCACGGGAGGTTTCCCGTACCGGCAGGTAGGTAGATGGCAGGCAGCCCTTTTCTGCTCTTGAAAGAGGAGCGCCGGGAGCTGCTTCTTCGGGCGTGCTGCCCGGCAGAGCCGCAGCTCCGACCACCCCACCTGAGGCAAGTAGGGCTGGTGGAACCCTCCTCGCCCGGAGGGACTGGCACGCGTTATGCCCCGGCACCGCCGTGTCCGTCCCACCTCTACCGCGGGAGGGCGGCAGCGCGGGGGCGGCGGAGCTGGCACAACCGCTGTCTCCGCCACCGTTCCCATGACAACCAACGCGCAGGGCTCTCGCGATAATTACAGGGTTCCGCCTTGGGGCGGTACCATCGTCTGGACGGGTGTCATGAGGACGAGTTGGTCTTAGCTTATTCTCAGGGAGGCAGCTATAATCGAGCTCTTACTTGTTGACAAAGTCTGAGCCACCAAGATAACCTCACTGAAGCCTCTCCTCTCCGTCTCTATACTGTTAAATGCTACAGTGAGAGAATCCTTTTCCTTCCTCCTCCCCCACAGATGGTTGGGCTGTACCGGGTCTGTTGCCGGGGCGGCGGGAACGCGGCGCCGCTGCTGGAGTGTCCCTGTCTGTGTGGCGGGTCCGGGCCGAGCAGCGCCGGGCAGCGGGAGGCTGGGCCATGGGAAAGGGAGAGCCAAGCCCAGGTCCCCCTGCCAGCGCCCAAGACTGTCACTGGGGCTCAGGCAGGGCGGCGGCGGGCGCCCTGCCGGCAGGTTTCGGTGTGCTGCCGCAGGGGCCCTCGGCTGCCTGGACCCGCGGGCGCATGTAAGGGGTAAGGAGTCTTGAAAGATGGGTCGCGTTTAGTAGGTGGGCGCTGTCAGCGGACTAAGTGGCATGGCAGGTACATAGCTGAAGCCTTGGCTTTTCTTAAACCTCGTCGAAACGGTGGGTCCCCGGCAGCTGGGCAGTTTGTAGCGGGTGTCCTTTGGAGTCCGCGATAAAACCTGCCAGCCGGGGTATTGTAGACATTAGTTGCAGCCATTTTAATTACAGCATAATTCTCATAGCTTCTGGCATTCCAGCTTCAGTAAAAAAAACAGGTTTTGAAGTGTTTAATCCTACAGGATGTTACTACATCGAGCCTTTTGAACAATGTATTTGTGCTGTGAAATATCACTGTTTCTTTTGATACTCTGTCTAGTCTCCTGCATAAATTGTCATGACTTGTGAACAAGGACAGTTGAATGACTTTTAAATAAAGTCGTTAAAACTTAAACCAAATATTATTGTCACAATTTTTTACCTGAATACCTTCCTAATCCCATCCTTTTTATTTCTTTTCTACATTTAAATAGGATGTGAGGGGGCTTTGAGCAACCTGGTCTTGTGGGAAGTGCCCCTTCCCATGGCAGCAGGGTTGGAACAAGATGATTTAAGGTCTTTTCCAACCCAAACCATTCTATAATTCTGTGATTAATTTCTGTGTTTCTGATTTGTAAAAACTGTAGAGATAGTTACTGGCCCCTACAACTTCCTTTGGTACCCATATATGCTAAAATCCAGTTTTCACTGGTGGCAGAAATTTACAAGAAAGTTTGAAGATACAAACTGCATCTTGTTCAATCGAGGTTTTGATTGGCATATCTTTCTGCCAAAAACAGATCTTGCTTTCTTGGGGACATGGTTTTACTGACTGCAGTAGAGTTTTTATTGATGCTTGCAGTGTATGGCATTTTACTGTCACATTCCTGGAAGTGACAATGGCATTTTACTGTCACATTCTGGGAAGTGCCAGTAAAAGAGTAACAGTTTTTCCTGGTATTTAGTGTAGTAAGGGTGCAATGTGGTTTAAAGTTAAGAGCTGAAGACAAATACAGAAAATATGCTAATGGACCAGTGTACTTTAGCCTCCTTCCCAACTATGCCAACTTGCAGGTATGTTAGAATTTTAACCTAACTCCTGTGATTCCTAACACAACACCATAGGGGTGTTTGGAATATGTGGTGCTTTCTGGACAGTGCAGATCATGATTTGAAGCTGTCCTCAGTTCAGCAGTAGCAGTCATTTTTCTCCTTCTTAGTAGCTGGTGCAGTGCTGTGATTTTGACTTTCAGCCTGGGAACAGCGCTGATAACACCAATGGTTTTAGTTGTTGCTCAGTAATGTTTACTCTGACCAAGGACTTTATGAGTCTCATGCTCTGCCAGGGACGAGGGGCAGCCAGGAGGAAGCCAAGACAGGACACCTGACCCAAACTAGCCAAAGAGGTATTCCATACCACAGAACATCATGCCCAGTATATAAGCTGGGGGCAGTTACCTGGAACGGCTAGATTGCTGGGGTCAGGCTGAGCGGGTGGTAAGTAGTTGTATTCTCTTGCCTTGTTATTTCCCTTATCATTATTACTGGTGGTAGCAGCAGTGGTTTGTGTTATACCTTAGTTACTGGACTGTTCTTATTTCAACCCGTGGTAGTTACATTCTTTTGATACTCCTCCCCATCCCTCCGTGAGCAGGGGGAGGAAAGGCGGGGAGTGAGCGAGTGGCTGCATGCTTCTGGGCTGCTGGCTGGGCTTAAACCACAACAGTTCTTTGTGGGATACTATACACTCAAAACCACCTTGGCCTCAGTGGGCCAAGTAATCCCTGAATCTTTCTCTAGCCATGGCCCATTCTGTGCTGCAGGAAGGTGCACAGTGCTTTGTCAATGGAGGTGCTGCACAGACAGGAGATAGTTGATGCTACTGCTGAACCAAGGACAGAAGCAAAACCAGAAGACTGAATGTTTACATCCACATGTTCAGTATCCAGTGACAATAAGAAAGCAGTAGAATGGACAATACAGAACCAACTAAACTAAAATCTGGCTTTTGATGCATTAGGTTATGATATTGGCTATGAATAATGAGGTATGGAAAGTAGCTAGGTATAACTACCCCAATATTTATTTCTTTCTACAGTAGAGTGTATATGCCTAGCAGCTGTCAAGAGTTTGACTTGCTACCCATGTTAGACTGCCTAGCACCTCAGAAGGGCCCATGATTGCAGAGGGACCAGCTCTGCCATTTGGAAACAAACTGATGTAAAGCTCCTTTGGAAGTGGTGTAGGAATAGGCTACTTACTGCTGCTTGTCCGCAGGGAAGCAGGCAATGTTTTCAATGAGGCTGTCACACCCAAGAGTTAATAATAACAGCTTTTCAGCAGGGATATTTCAAAACATAGTTGTTTTTATGTGCCTTAGAAGACCCAGAGAGGAGAAGAGAAGGTTCATAGAGTTCATCTCAAATCCTGCAAATTGGGCCATTAGTCTTTACCTCCAGTAAGAGGACTGAACTTTGTAAATCTTATTAAATATTACAGGATCTCAAATTGTTTACAGGTGTGTTTTTAATGAAGTTTGAAGTAGAAAAGCAGAACAACGATTGTGATTTCCTTTTTTGCCTTTCTGGGAATAAATCAGTTTTGTTCCAGAATAAACTAGATACTTCTCTGAAGTATGATGATTTAAAAAGAAAAAAAGTGTAATTGAAGAAAACTTTGTCTCTCTGAAAGGCACAGCAAGAAAAGCACTCCAAGATGCGCTTTTCACCCTGAAAGATAGGTTACAACGTGATGAAGACACATTTAGACCAGCTGACTTGATAGTTAGAACACAGTCACCATAGTAACAGAATTCATTTATCCTTCTCTCCCTAATCCAGTGAAGAAACACAAATGAGGCAGCGGGGTAGAAATATAGGGAACTTGTTCTGTTACTACTGCTTATCTTCATACCCCTCTGTTGAAGTGTTTTAAAACACAAACAGGTACCCAAAACACTTCCATTGTCTCACACAGTTTGGAGGGCAAATTATCAAGACTTTGTTTAATGCATATTAGTTATTTGCCTTTGAGATTTTTAATACTTTGCATATTCACCTGAAGTAACTTTTGTTTACCACAGGCAACATTTTTAAAGCAGACTGTAACACAGTTCTAATACTTGGGTCAGGACAAGCACAGCTAATTTTTGTTATATTAATTCCCTAAATGTTAGGGGAATAAACAGACCCTATTATTGCAAAGAACAAATAGATTATATATTAATATCCTTTTTTTGGAGTGTCCAAAGTCAAGGGCAAAAAGCCAGGAATTTTGAGCCATATTCCAGCTTTTCCAGTTGTGCTCCATCTAATACAGCATAGTCACCTCTCAGCTGAGGAGAAAAGGCTAAACCAAAATGCTAAGTCCAGAGTCAATGGTAAAACTTCCAAGAGGTTTAACTTTTCTTTCTCCAAATTTATTCTCCAGTAGTCAGACTTAACCTGTGCAAACCTATTTGAATAGGCCAAACTACCCCAGGCTTTCATTTCTTCAATTCCCACTGTAGGCTTAAATCATAGGTTTAAACTAACAATAGCATGTGTGGCTTTAAACTAACATAGTAAAATACAACTGTTCTAACTTGCTAACACGTAGAGAGAACGAACATTTGGCTGATGGGGAAAGGAACATCATAGGACTGATAACAACAGTCAAGGAGACAATAAATAAGACCACAGATGCCAGCCTTCAAGATAGCAGAGTGGCACCCAATGTGGAGCAAGACTGGAACAGAGGTAAGGACATACCAATTGCTAACTTAGCGCTAGGACCTTGCGAGCATGAGCAAGCACTGAGGTCATACAGTAACACAGTGAGAAAGACTATCGGTGACCACCAAGAAAGCGCATGCATAATTAGAATGCAAATATTATAATTAGTTCCTGGGAAATCTATGAATATGCATGAGTATGCTAAATATATAGTTGCTGCCGGCAAGTATTGGGTGCTCTCACCTTTGTGAAACTGTTTGCTTGTGAGCCCAGCACTGCAACAAAGAACTGCTTTCAAAAACTCCAAATTGAGTCTTAGAGAGTTCCTCTGACCGGCTTTTACAGTAACTCACTTTTGCTTATCTTTAATGTGATGATAAAGGAGAAAATTTTGTTTTGATTGTTTTCATATTGGATGCTTGTCGTGGTTTAAACCCAGTCAGGTAATTCGTTCGCTCACTTCCCCCCCCTTTTCTTGCCCTCCCCCTGCTCTCGGAGGGACAGAGAGGAGAATCGAAAAGAATGCAACTCCCATAAGAACAGTTTAGTAACTAAGGTTTCACTGCTGCTACCACCAATGATAATAATGATAAAGGAAATAACAAGGGAAGAGAATACATCATCTCACCACCAGCCGACCGAACAGCCCAACCAAGCTTTTCCTCCAACCCCGCAGTCTCCCAGCCCTTCCGGCTCACTCCCAGTTACATCCTGGGCATGACGTGCTGTGGTATGGAATACCTCTTTGGCTAACTTGGGTCAGGTGTCCTGTCTCTGCTTCCTCCATGAGGCTCACAAAGTCCTTGGCCAAACCAAAACATCCTTGTTATCAGCTCTGTTCCCGAGCTGAAAGTCAAAACACTGCACTACACCAGCTACCAAGAAGGGGGAAAAATGACTGCTACTGCTGAACCCAGGACAATGCTGGAGAACATTTTGCCAGTAGAAATCATTAGAACAAAAAGCCAACAGACAGTAGGAATGCTTCTATTTGCCACAGTCTTGGATGAAGTTAAAAAAAATCAAACTCTGCAAGTCAAATATTCCATCTTGCAGAAGAAGTCTCCTGAATGACTGTCTTCTATGAGAATTCTAGCACAGAGGATTTATTACGAATTTTACACAGCTTTCTTTTTTTTATGCAAAGATGTGCTTTTGTGGTTTTTTGTTTTTTTTATACTTCCCTTTAACATTCATATTGATAAACTGTTGAAAGAGGGACTAAAAGTATTCCCAAATAGTTTTTCAGGTATGGAAAACCACTTTAGTTTTTTTCAAAAGGTTTCGATGTCTTCAGATACAATTTGCTAAAAATAAAAAAAAATTAAGAAACCCACCCAAGAAAACCAACTAACCAAAAAAAAACCCACAAAAAAAAAAGACTTTTTTACATGTCTTCTTTGAAAGAAAAAGGTATTTCTGGCTCAGCAGTCAAAAACCACCACAAACTCCTTCCTTTCCAGATAGGATAAAAGTAACTTCTATGCTGTTACGCTCTGAATTTATCACTGGCATTTCTCATTCACCACTGGGAATTGAAAAGGAGAAAACTAAGTTTGCTTTCTTCAAAGCAGTTCAGATCTGACAACTCCTAGTCTACTTTTGAGGGTTTGGGGATTTTTTTGAATGGCATCTGCTTTTTCACTATACTTTGGCAGAACAAACACTCCATTAAATAACTTTTTAACACTTAAAATATGTCTGCTATGCTACTTTCTCTACCTTCGCCACAGAAGGAACACCTTTTCCTTGAATATTTCTTCTGCCTGATTTCAGGCAAGCTATGTCTGCCTTCTCTGTATCTAAGAAGAAGGGCAGCTGGGATGCCCACCACCCATCTGGGCCCACTGAAGACTGCTCCTCACTCTCAAGATGAGTTGTTCTTAAACTAGCAAGAAGTGAAGTGCACTGAAAACAAAGAGGAAATGAAGGGAAAACATCATTTACACAGTAATTTATAATTTTTTTCTTTAAATACAATTTTATTAAAACTGTTCCTTTTAATACCTTGTAGAAATCCATCACCTTGGAGACATCAGAAGCTGCTTTCTTCAAACCAAAGGAAGAACAGGTACTTCTCCAAATCCTGCTTCAGCAGAATTTTTTCTCACTTTTAACAATGACAGGTTGGATTTACTAAGTTACTGTGAACTTGGCAAGATTTTTCACTTTGTCCTTTTAAAAGTATGCTTTAAAGAAAACTACTTTCATAAACAGACAGTAACTACAGATAAAGGGTCGGCATGCACCAAGGGGCTAAATTACAGGATAACCACAAGGACATTACTAGATTGTGCTTTTAAGAAACTACTCAGAGACACAACAGCAAACGCAGATAAGAAGGAAAGACTACTCGCAACTGAACAAGGGTTAAAATGCCAGGGATACAACAATTTCAGGTCATCTGTCAGCAGACTGATACAGTTTAAAATTCACATTCAGCATAAACAAGACAATATGGCTGTGGTGATGGGGGACAAGCTACAGTACCATGCCTGAACTCTCCTAGAAAGCTGGTGTGCTGATGGCGTGACTCTGACTCAGGAATTGGGCACCAGATTTGAAAGTCTCTTTTTAGTACACTGGGTGATCTGCACTGTGAGACAAGTGGGGTTGGTATCTGTATCTGTGGAGATAGAAGAAAAACCTCCTTGCCTCTGACAGTGGTGAGCAACGACATTAATAAGCCTTGCTTTTTGGGGTCTGATATCAGCTTCCTCACTCAGCAGTTCCGTATAAGGCTACTAGCACTTCTGACCTGGTTCTTTCATTACTAGCCTTCCTGTAACAAAACAGCAGAGTGCACCAGCAGATGGGTCTACATGAAGGCTGACAGTTTGGTTACTTACACAATACATACATTACACTGTTGGGACATTCGTATATGTCCTTTATCACAGGATCAAAGTGTTTTATTTATGCCTTTGGCACATGCATATTTGTTTACTGGAGTCAGGATTTTGTCCTGCATGGTCTCCAATCCAGTTTTTATTTAAAACTACAAGACTATATGCTTTTCTTAAAAAAAAATAAAAAAGTAAAATAAATAAATAAATAAAATCTTTCTCAGGTTTGACACATGATTATTTGGGTATTTTTGGCTGTGTGGAAGGTTTTTTTTAGGCCAAAAAAAGAGTGCAGACAGATACTTGGTAACTAATTTGTGCAAAAAGTCATGGGAGTTTTAACACTTATTGAAGAAATGGGCTTAATAGAAAACATATCTACTTAATAGTCCATCTTACTTCATTGATGAGATGTGCAGAACCTTGCTTTGTATATTTACAGCAGGTTAGGACTTACCCATTTTGCATCTGTCTTCTGCTCCCTACAGCCTTTCCTATGAAGTTATTTTGACACAGTCCATTTTAATACAACATGAGGCTTCCCAGCAAACTGCCACTATTTTCATTTTTCAGCCATACAAAGCATTCCCAAAGCCATATGTACTTTTTGAAAGTAAATCAGGCAGGTATCATTGTGGGGTTTTCACAGATACAACTAAAAACCACCATCTCTTGATATATTATTTTCATGAAAACGTATTAATAAGGAATACTTGTAGTTTTTTTACCTTTGTGTGTTTAAATTATATTTGGAACAAACAAAAAAATCAGCCTGTAACAAATTTCAGCATAACAAAGATCCATGGGATCACACATACAACAGGTGACCTTCCCCTGTCACTTAAAGCTCCTGCTCTTACTAAGAATCTACCTTGGGAAACATACTGACTTTATTGTTTCTGCTGATTTTTCTTTCTGCTTTACATTTAGGCTGTTTTGTCTGGATTAGCTCTTCAGGTGTATTCCCCAAAGGAGGCAGGAGTCGCTTCTTACTGTTTCGGTTTTCTGAGAGCCACTGGGGAGGCAGCTCAAAGGGTCCAAAACCAAACTGTATGGAATACTTGTCATTTACCGTATCAGCTTCTGTGACCACAGCCGGCGCCACCTGAGCTGTAGAGTCTGCAATTGTCTGTGGTATAAATTTGTGAACCAAAGTCTCTCCTACTTCTAAACTGGTGGTAGGAATTTCCTTCTGTTCCAAGTCACCAGCACCAACAGATTTGGTCTCATTCTCCTCATCTTCTGCTGGCTTGAAGATTTGTTGTTGCCCGATATGAAACATCTCCAGAAGCTGGCTTCCTGAACGGACACTGGGCTCCAGATTAGCATCTGCAAAACCACCTGAACTGACAATATTTCTCCTGCTATACCTTTGGTGCAGCTGTACTAGTGTCCCCACTAAGCACTTTCGTACTGATTTGTTCACAGTTAAAAATAATAAAGGATTGGCCAGCAAAGAGACCTTGGGCAACCAGATGGCAGTGAGGAACAAGAAGATTGAAATATCTGAAATATTGAGTATGGTGCGGTAAATCACCAAAGTTACATAGGGGACACTGCAGAAAATAAATATCATAACCATGGAAAGCAGCATGGCATGAAGCTCAGCTTCTCGCTGGGAGGCGTAAGGTATAGAAATTGTATTCTGAGGGGTCCTTAATGCAGCTATGATGACTTTTTTCTTCTGGCTGGCACTCAGTGCCCTGCGAATAAGAATCATAAAGAGAAATACCACAGCCACTGGTACAATCACTGTGGTGATGTTATAGATGATGACATATATCAGGTGGCCAAGGGAGTAACTCCAAGATTCAGAACAGGTGGACATGGCATAAATATCAGACACGTTGGTTACAGCAAATACTGGAATGCTGGCCACTATTGCATGGGCCCAGATATAGATGACCAGGTCTCGGGATTTTGCATCAGATATTTTTCGTTCCAGAGGGTATAAAACAGAGTAGTACCTGTCAAAAACCAAAATAAAATAAAATTACAACTGATTCAATGCAAAAGGTGAAATCTGTAATGAACATAACGCTTAGGAGAAGCTTCTCAGGAGCTGTCTGAGCAAAATGCCCCAAAACCCTAACTGGGTTGCCAAATAACTACCAGCTTATGAGGAAAAAATAAAGAACAAAAAGAGAATGCCTTTGCAGGCCTGTCTGTGGAAAAAAAGTGAATAGTCAAACTTCATGATCACATTATGGTGGCAAACGATTCTTTCAGTAAGTGGAACTGTATCACTTCAGCTGATGCATTTGAACATTAGTTTGAAGCTTTCACTATTTACCTGTAAACAGGACAGTATATTGCACACAGCACAAAATCTCAGAAAATGTGATGGAGGCATAGGCATGTTGCATTGAAAGGTCATACTCATAGTTAATTTGAAAACCTGCTTTATGATAGATTTTTTCCTCTGGATATTTGGAAAAAGCTGTTGGTCACAAATTACACGTACTCCTCTACTGGAAGTTTTGTTCTGCAGAAGCTCTGTATGGCAAGGCCCTGAGCAAAAGACCAGTCCAACACTGAACATTCTGTGTGCATTAAAACATGCACTTCAGATTTTAGACACTGCTTCATTGTTTGCTTACTACTGTAGACTTTTAAGCTCATAGAATTTTCATGACAAACCTACCCTTTTACACTTACCATTATAAGCAGAAGCGGTTTGTGCTTTTTGTGAGTAAGATTGCAAGTTTTACTCATGAAGGGCAAACGATATGCTATTCCAGTGCCAACACTGGTATGCATTACAGAGAGTGATACTGCATTTATCAAGGCATTAACATTCAAGTAAGAGACATACCACTTTATTAGGTATAGCGTTTAGTTTGTTAGAGCTAATGTATTGTGTGGTGAGACACAGTAACAGACTAACAATAATTTTATCTAACATGTATAAATGCACTGGTTCAGTAATGTAAACTGTATTAAACCAGTATCTACCTTTCCTTAAAAATGTCTTACTTACTGTCACTTACAAGATGATAGAGCTGTTCATTTAGGTGTAATAAGTGACTGCTAATAATAAGCAAACTGAACTGAATCCAAAAACTTAGACAATCCAAAGGGCCACTTTTGATTTAGACTGATCTACATACAAAACCTCTCAGAATTAATTCCGATTGTATTAATACTGAGGGATTTTTTTAAACAAATCTGTATTTGAAATTTGAAATAGATAGACAATCTACCTCAGGCATTGGTGAATTATTCTAACAGGCAATTGCTTTCAACTTCCACAGTTAAAAATGCACCTTACCTATAGTCTGAAGTTGTCGGCTTTCAAGTTCCATTACTGAACAAAAATTATAAACAAGAAAGAAAGGATAAAAACTTCTCTGAAGACAAATCTATAGACTCAAAGTCCTTTATAATTGTTCAGAGATATCAGAGTAAACTGAAAAATAAAGGGTTCTGATGTTACAGAGAAAAATATGCCAATATGTTCTAGAAAAAAGCTGCACACAGTGAGGAAAGCACTCAAAGATCAATATGGAAGATATAAAAGGGTTTCAAAGGGAGAAATAAGAAAGAAAAATCAAGGATCCTGGCAAATTTTCTCTCTTACCTGTCAAGAGCAATGGCTGGAAAACTAAGGATGGTCACTGAGCAGAAGACTTTGTGCAGAAACTTGGCAATTCTGCAGAAAAGCATCGTATAGATCCACCAGCAGCAGTGTGGACTGGCACTAAGGGCAATGTCAAAAGGCACGCAGACTAGGCTGGCACAGATCCCCGAGCAGGCCAAATTCTTAATGAGTCTGTTTGTTACAGACTTGAGTACTGATGTTCTGCAAGTTGACCACAGCACCATGATGTTACCTGTGAGTAGAGACAGGAAAGATAAAGCAAAAATAAAAATCATAGAATCATAGAATACTTAGATTTGGAAAGGACCTTAAGATCATCTAGTTCCAACCCAAACAAACAAGCAACCAACCCTTCCACCCCCAAACCCAACAATAATTTTCACAGTTCTGAATGTTCCCCGGTACTGCAAACAAAAATGCTTGTTTGGAGTTTGCCAGGAGTCACTGATTTGAACCATCACACTGCTCAAACTAAACAGTGTGTAATGACTAGTGGCTTTATAATTCAGATAACTGAAAACAATTATTCCCCAGCTATCTCTTCCCATCTTCTAGTGATGAACGAATTAGGGAATTTCAGAGGAATATGTTTAAATAGGATACCCAAACCATGCTTTTAGATGCTTATGTTAACTCCTGCATTAAATGAGCCACCCTGAATATTCAAATATATAAATTTGCTAGTTTTCATATTTTACTAAGTAGTGCATAATTCTTTTTAAAAGATAAAAATACACTGCAAGTAAACGTAAAGATAATTGGAATATAAATTAGTTTTAATCTGTTTGTGTTCTGTAAATGCATCACAGCAGCTTGGTTTTTCCACTGGCCACTTCAGTGACACAGATGGGCCTGTGTGAAACCACATCCAGAAGAATTTTGTCTTTTTTTGTCCCCCGCAAGAGTTTTTATATATACATAATGACCTGCAATTAAACAAATGGGGCAGGCAAAAAAAGAAAAAAAGACTTAATGCACGTAACTTCACAAAAGTAAACACAGAAGGCAACTCACTTCTGGATATTCAAGCCCTGCACATTTGTTTCAAATAGGGTGAATGGCTGACTGTGAAGCAGAAGTACAGAGAAAAGTCAAATATACACAGTGAAAGAAAACAGCATCTTAAGCTGCTGACTGAGATGAAAAAGCAGCTGCAGTCCCCCCTACTTCTCTCTGTTGACACTACCATTTTTTGGCTTGATTTTTCCTCTAACTGATAAAAACCCCCACATAAAATGCCAGCAAGGTCATATTCTTGTTCACATGGCTGACGTGTATACCAAATCATAGAATCATAGAATCGTTAGGGTTGGAAAGGACCTTAAGATCATCTAGTTCCAACCCCCCTGCCAGGGGCAGGGACACCTTACGCTAAATCATATCACCCAAGGCCTCATCCAACCTGGTCTTGAACACTACCAGGGATGGAGCATTCACAACCTCCCTGGGCAACCTATTCCAGTGCCTCACCACCCTAACAGGAAAGAATTTCCTTCTTATATCCAACCTAAACTTCCCCTGTTTAAGTTGTAACCCGTTACCCCTTGTTCTATTACTACAGTCCCTAATGAGAGTCCCTCTCCAGCATCCCTATAGGCCCCCTTCAGATACTGGAAGGCTGCTATGAGGTCTCCACGCAGCCTTCTCTTCTCCAGGCTGAACAGCCCCAACTTCCTCAGCCTGTCTTCATGGCAAGTACTAAGAAATACCAGAAAGTCAAGCTTAGCTTCTTGATAAAACAGTGCACCACTTCAATAGAAGCATGCAGCATTAACTTCAAAATCCACCTCACGGACATGCTATTTCAGTCTGCAGTTCGTGAATTTGGAATTCAATTTTCTATATACTGTGTTGCGTCTTACACAAATTTCTTTTTGGTAGCTGACAAAATATTGAGTTATATATTTACTATCTGATGTGTTTTAAAGAACAGAATCATCATCTGGTTTTGGCAGGTGCTTTGGGCTTGACAATGTATTTCACAGGCAGTCTTTAATCAGTTGTATTTAAAGCCTCCTAAGTTGCTAGGAGATATTCAGTCAACCAGACCACTTGCTTTCAAGAATGTCTCTGACTCTCCAGTCTCACATACGTTATTACAATGCCCTGGAATACGGGAGGAGTTGGGTTGGGTTTTTTTTTGTTTGTTTGGTTTGGTTTTTAACTTGAATCTTTCATCTGGTTTGAACTGCACTGATTTTGTAACCCTACCTCCAAAGCAAGTTTCACCTCCATTAGAATGAATATAAATGCAGAATGGAAAAATAAAAAAAATAAGAGGGTTTTTCATTAATACTTCAGAAGCTGCTATAGAACTCCTGAGCTATTCTTCAGGGTCCTACAGAGGAGTTTCATTCAAGACTACAGATTTTCAACTGTTGAATTACTTCTACAAATTACATCATATTGTCATTTGTACATCAGAGTCACAAGGAAATTAAATTAGCCCTGGTGCTGACTAATCCTAAATAGAAGTGGAAAGAATAAAGTGTAAAATAGAAATACTAGTTCTAAGATGAGGAAGAATCCCTTAGACAGACACAGTAAAGTCAGAGCCTGAAAGGGAAAGAATGGATTAGCAGAGAGAACTGTCCACTTGAAAATTAGTGAGTATCTCTCAGTGAAACATTACTTTTCTACTTGCAACTATGAGTAACTTGATGAACCAGATCAGCTTCAGTATAGACTGGTAAATCGTTCTGCTGATGCCTTCAAATCAAATATTTCCCTCCATGCATCTCAAAGCCACCTACTCAGATAAAAAAAATTACACCAGGAACTCGCACAGCATTAAATATTGAGAAGCTTCAGAATAAAACTGCATGCATTTCCCATTTTGTTGCTTCTCACCTTTCCATGGAAAAGCATAACAACATTCCAGGCAACAAGGTAATTCAACAAGCATTATGGCAATTGCACTCTGAACCTTTTCACAATGTCTAGAGGCACTTCCCTGCTCTGTATGTATTAGTCATTCACTGTTGATCCTGTGAAAGACGCTAGTCTAACACCAGTATTCTCCTTGACTTAAAACTGTACTAGAGGCTGTTGCACACTCCGACAGTGGGCAAAACTGTCATTTTCTACCATGAGTTAGTTTCTGAGATATTTCTGCTTGATAACTGCTCTAGGGCTACATAACCTTGGATTCAAACTTCTTAACAGGATTGTACTGGTTAGCTGGGAGGCAGCCAGGAAAAGCTGGAGTGAACAAGCAGCTGGAAAATGTAGCATCTTGCTGTTTCCTTGAAGTCAATACTGCCTAGGACAGGAGTGTCACTTATAATTGATCACATGTGACAAAGCATATCCCATATTCGTTGTACAGAATTCCACAACTAAAAAAGATGAAGTGTTTTCATTTAAAAAGGAAAGGCATTTTTTTGGTCTTCTCAGAGAATGAACATTTATGTGTACATAAAATGCTTACTACACCTAACGATAGTTGACAAACTTATCAGCACACAGACTAAGTAAGCAGGAGGTAAGTATGCAACTTCTCTGTGCCTTTGCAAAATTCTCAGACTAAAAGAGAAGAATAGGAAATAGGTAACCACTGTATGAGAAGCAGCTCTTTCCATGTTTAAAGCCTGCCAAACAAGGTTAAACAGAGTTCATTTTATCCTCTTCTATTACTGTAACTATAACCATTCAATAAAATCTCCATGTACTATACACCAATTCCACTGTATTCAGATTTGAAAAGATGGTTGTTTCCAGTCATGCCCTACTGTTAATTGAGAGGTATCACAGATAAGCAGCCATACAGTACATGAAGTTGCATAGAAGTACACCAAGTAAATAAAAAGGTCCAAGCACAAGTATGCTTCTAACCTTTGTAGTGTTTCACATTCCCTGTATCTGCAAGTAACATTCTCTGAGCATGAAATGTTATCAGAATACATTAGTCTGATTCAAAGCAGCAAAAAATACTTCTGTTTCTCTTTCAAGTTGTACTCTCCTTGGATTTCACTGCCTGACACAAAGCATTGATGCAGGCATCAACAGGTGAGCTAGTTTTGAAATACTAGCTCTTAGCAGTAATTCAAATAACATGAAAGATTCTTAATAATAGCTCTAACAAACAGAAGGACAATCCCCATGGAAACCAGAGACAGTTACTTAAAAGAAATGCATTTGCCATGCAATCATCGAGTTAAAAAAAAAAAAGGAAGAAGAAATAAGCTGTTTGTCGATTAACACATGGAACCCAATCCATTAGCTGGGTTTGACATTCATCTCACATTTTTATTAACATTAATTGAATGTTAATATAATTGAATCAAAACAAAGTCCACATTCTAGCAAAATACTCCTCCTTGCAGCTTGCTTCCCTCTGCTTTGATTTCTCTCCCACCCAGAGCGGCATTCTCAGGATCCAGCCATCTTTCCCAGCAAAGAGCCTCTGCCCACCCCACCCACACTTCATGCAGGATTACAGGAAGGAAGTGGCAGCACTCTTTCTAAAAAAACAACACAGGAAGCAAAGAAAAAAGGTTAGGAACTGAGCCATTAAGAAATTAACTGAAAAAGTCACAGCATGATGAACTAGAAAAACTTCCCTTGTTGAAACACCAGGATGATTACATTCCCAATCCTCAAACTCATTCTTTCATACTGTTTTCTGAGGTATTTTAAGGAAGGTTTTTTTCTGCTGAACTTACTATGCTAAAAGACAAATCTCACTTAAAAAGTGTATCACTGGAAATATTTTTGGCAACCCCTGAGAGATAGCTATCAAATATCCCTCTTAGGTTAAAACGTATATTGTTTACTTATTCATCTCCAGAGGGAACAGGGATCCGTCAGGATACATGTTGGCTTACACAGCTGGAAAAAATGTCTAACTTTATCACAGAATGGTTGAGGGTGGAAGGGACCTCTAAAGACCATCCGGACCAAAACCCCTGCTCAAGCAAGACCAAATTATTGTAATTTTTTATAATTCTTGTATATTTTAGTTTAAAAAATACAGTCATCAGACTGTCAGAATTGCTTTTATAGATGAAAATTAGAATGTCCTGAAACCATATTTAACTTTTTTTTACATTCTAGCTGCCAGGGTCAAAATTCAGTGATAAAAAGAGTGGGCAATAACTTAGTTTGGGGGGTTTTAACATATTTATTTCCTTTTCAGTTTGTGCACATGTGCAACCAGATGTTTTACATCCAAGATGAAGTGTCTGATGCAAGAGAACTACCTTGGAACAAGATCTGCTGTATACCAAACTTTTTTTTTTTTTCCACTTCATAAAACAGGTGATCTCCTTAATTTTAAAATTATATTTCTAACTGCTATTCTTGGAATTCCCAATCACATGTTCCTACTTTCATCGTAAGTTTTGATGTAGAACTATACTATGTAAAATACTTACCATCAAGCTCTGATCACCAAACTTGGCTCTACTGAACTGCATCAAGCACAAATTTGCTTAGTACAGAGTAGTTAGTTGCAAAGCATTTCAGTATAGATGTAAATTATACTGGTTTTTTAGAGTGTTTATTTAGTGTGTTTCTGCTCCCAAGTTACACAGTATAGTTACACAATAGAAGAGATTTTAAGGAAGGAGTTAGTTCATAGCAGCTTAGTTCCAGAAAATGAACATAAGATTTCCTTGTAAAAACAGGTAAATCATTGACTTTTGTTGCAGGATTGCCTAGGATTGTCAAGTTTGCAATACTGCAGTATTGCCAAGGCCAACACCTGCCTAAACAATCCACTGGCAGCAGCTACTCTGCCTTGTTGTGAAGATGGAGTAAAGTTAGGAAACATATTTGAGGAAATTTAAAATTGTTCTTACAGAAAGCAGAACTTGTGTGCTATGGTGGTATTCGTAATGTCAAAATCACTTCGGTAAATAATCATTAATATAATGCCATTTCTGACTTTTTTTACTGTTGCCCTTACTACTTTATAAGTTTATCGTCTGTGGGCAGATTCTAAATTAATTGCACCATGCTAAAGTCTAGGATGCCCACTTGCATTTCTCTTACATATGCCTACTGAAGGGAGGTAAGAAAGTCCTGCACTGGTAATTCTCTCCTTCTTCATACCCACTACCACTTTTTCCCAACTCATTTTTTGTACTTATTGTCCATTAAACAGACATGATTTCTGGGCAGCAACAATCATTTTCTCCCTTTTGATAAATTACAGTCCTTCAACAGCCACCATGATCAAGGAAACAACCAAACCCACTTATTTTGCTTAAGTACAGTCAACCTGCCTGAATTACTTGCCTCTATTTAAAAATGGATATCCTCAAAGTACCTGAAACTCTTTAAGCTTCTTGGAAGGAAAAAAGTTTAAAGAATATTGTGTCTGCAACTTCTGGAGCTTGGATTGCTCCCATGTCAGGAAAACATGACAAATGTATAGCATTACCTTTGAAACCTAAGATAGGAAATTTAAAAAAATTGAAAAAAAAAGAATGTCCAGATTTACTGCCCTATCCATCAGAGGAATACAAATCTTTTTAAAGTTATTAACTTTTTGAATCACAGTGCCTAAGGGACCAGCTTGTTTTACTTATTGTGAAAATATAACCAAAAATTTTTAAACCCAAGGACTTTACATGACCCCCATGAGAGTCCCCCATGACATGAGGACCAATGTTTTTACCTCCTCTACAGAGGAAGGAAATAGAAATAAAGGAAATAGGTATAGAACAGCTAAAAATACTGAATATCATTATCAATGTACATGAAATCATTAGCAGAAGTACTAGATCCCACATCATCTTTGCCAAGCAGGTATCACATCTAGTGAATCATCTGGCCTTTCTTACATGAGGCTTTGTGCCAGTCACTCTCAGAGAGCAAATCCGACATTGTTATTAAAACACTACAAGGCTTGAAAGCGGGTAATTTTTCTGAACAGCCAGTCATTGTTCATCATCCCTGGTACAAGGGGAATAGCTTTTGTCCCTTTGTTTTCTAAGGAACTCAGAAAAGGGCCATATTGAACCTGTATGTTATGAAATGACTGAGGTGATGCAATAGTAGCACATCTTACACAAGATGATGTCAAGCAAAAAGGAAATAACTTGAGCTCCCCGATTGTGGTGCTGAATGTAACTGTAAACAGCAGTCAACACAAGGAGCAAGCATGTTTAAGTTTTGTTTTTAAATAACAATGCTCTCCACTGATACATCTTTGTAGACAGCCTGTAGCTGTGTCTGTTGGTAGCATTCCTACGTACATCCAGGCACCTCTCTTCAGATGGTCCTTTTTGTCTGACTTTGCCCATATGCACCTGCAATCCATATGCAGGCACTTTGGTGCAGTCACTGAGCTGTGATTTTTCATGTTGCAGATGCAGCTCAACTTGGTTTGTTTACAAGGCCAGCCTCACTCTCTAATCGGTTCTTCCAGGAGAAACCTGCAGGACCTTGGACCTCGGACCTCTCTGCATGACATGCCAAGGTCAGATCCAGGAGGAGAGTGACAGTTTTGCACTTGTGAGGCTGTGGGAAAACATCTTTTAGAGCAACTCTAGCATTTGGATGGGGCTGCAAGCTGCTCCAGCATCCACAGCACACAGGAACAACCATCCAGCTTCCCCTCTGGACATGATGACCCCCTGTGCTGTTCAGAGCCTTACTACCCCCTGCCTTCACCCTTCCATCTGTACAAAATGCTACCAGACCAGAACACAACACAGACATGGCTCAGCAACACTGTTCTTATGAAAATCATTTTTTCTGTATCCAATACTTTTCCAGTTGTTCGCTTAAGATATTAAGACAAAACTCAAATTAGTTGCTGTAGCATAGTGGATATGTGAGATCTATGCTGTCTAATAGTATATAACCAACTGGACAATTTGATTAAATTACTGGGTAGCTGATTTTCCCTGGCTCATTTGTTGAGGCAAAAAGCAGAAATACACTCAATTTTAAATGAATGATACTTAATGGAGGAGCACAAGCCTGTGGTAATTACTAGTAGTTGGAAGACAGACTATATTTTACTTGGTAATTGAGGCTATCTTGCTGCACTCATGATTAAAAAAATAATTCCTACCCATTAGCACCAATTTTCATCCTCCATTGAAGCTGAAATTACAGAGTTTGTAGCTGAAAGACACCATAGTAACAGCTATTTCATAGAACAGAAATTATTTTCTGGCCTACCCCACAGCCTTGTCACTTTCTTTTTTCGCTTTATACAAGTAAGAAAGATCTGATGTAATTTCTGCACCGGTTTGACTGTGCTTCCCTTTCTCCAAAGTGCAAGGTTATCAGAAACAAAATTACATTCTCCACATAGTTTTGCCTTGCAGCAAGCACCAGCTGGGTGTACTGGATCTTGATTCTTTACACACAGATGTCTTCAGACATAAATTACATATTTTTAATACATCCTGTGCAGAGGGATTAATTACATTATATTTAGAAACAAGTTTTTTTCCCCTCCCTCCACAGCTGACTGTAATGAATGGCTCTCTCCACTCCTCCCAGCCCTGTGAAAGGGCTCAAACACTTGCTAGGAAGAAGAATGTACTGGGGACTCTGACACACCTCTGAATCACCATGAGTTCTAAACTGAAAGAAAAAAAAAAAAAAACAAACCTTAAAAAACAAAAATCGGGATGACCCTAAATCAAATACTTTTTTGTTTGTTTTTTTTTTAATATCACATGGAAAACTATTCTGTTTACCAGAGTGAGGCATTTCACTGAAGAAATATGTATTTACAGAACAAATTGGATTTGTTCCAACTTGCCAGAGGGAACAGATGAATTCCCATGGGATACCTCAGGGCAAGCAAAGTGCTTCACTGTCAAGATCACAGTGACATTTTTGGCCTGACTGAATGTAAGAGGTAGGGTTTTGGTTTGTGTTTGTGTTTTGGGTTTTTTTTTTCCTTAAAACACACAGAGCCCTGAAGTAAAATTTGAGATTTTGTTGATCAAGCATTTCATTTACAAAAATGATCTTTGATTGAAACTCTTGTTAAATTTCTTTTTCTCTCATTTTTCTACAGTCCCCATCTACAACAGAACTCCATTGCAGGACTTCTGTAGTCCTACTCTCCAGCCTGCTTTCTTTTACTCTTTTAATAGCTGAGTTCACTTTTCTTTGCTCAAAATCCTCCCAGCAAGAGACACTGCTGTTCCCATGTCCATTCTCTGCAAGACAACAGTTAAAACCAGAACAGCACTTGGCTTAGTGAGATGCGCCACAATCATTCATCTTTCAAGTGCCTTTACAAATATAACTATGAAAAGCTAATATTATTGCTTCCGGCTTCTGTTTTATTTTAAAAAAAGCCAGAAATTCAGCTTGATTCACATTTTTAATCTCCTCAGCAAGGCCAACAGGTAATACGTTATCTAATCAGGACTGATGACTCAAAATCCAGAGAGAGACATAAATGCCTGGGGTTGGCTGAAGAAAAGGGAACCAGATTCAGTTACACACACTGAAGAACTACTGAAATTTCTCTTGATCTTAAGAATAAGAAAAGTTTTATAAACTGTAGCTCTGGATGCCCTCTAGCAAAAAAATAGTTCTGAGGGTAAGGCAAGCTGTAAAACCATGCAACATTCACCCCAAATAGAACCTCTGATGTGTGGAAAGAATTTTTAAGTTTTCCTTTAACTTTCCAAGAATCCAGGTGACTGCCCTACTGGAAAATGAAGGTACCATGATTGTTGTTACTGTAAGTCTCCTTTTCATCCCTACTGTTACAAATATAATTAGCCATCCATATTTGTACTTCATTAGTTGCAGGGCACCGCAGAAGATACTCTATACTGAAACTTGCCATAACACTGCCAAAACTTTGCTGTATGTTTCCTTTATTAGCATGGGTTTATGACCTAGTACGGGCTGATGATGGTGCCCTCACCAACCACCCATATGCAGTATAAAATTTTAAAATTGTGTTTTGCTGATAGATGCACCTGAAGACAATTTTTGGCTGATACATGGGTTTTTTAGGTCTATTAGCATATTAAATCAAACTGATTTCTATATGATTTTTCAACATAAAAAATTGCTATGGAGCTGGAACAACAGAATCTAAAATTAGCTTCTAGTTTTATTTTCCAAAATAAAAAAAAAAAAATTGTCATTGTCTGTCTACATATATGTAAAATCTGATAAAGTTCTACCATGTATAAGCAATATACATGTAAAAACTGAAGGAGCCCAACAAATGTAGCATACAACTTACCCTATAAAAGACAGCAGCTGCCATCAGAAACATGAAGGAAAAACAATATATGCATATCCCATCTCTTCCACCAAAGAGGACCACAAATAGTGACTTCTTTGACTGAGGCAAATCAGCAAGTGGATGTATTAAATCATCTACAGCTTGCTGTGTTTTCCTATGCACACATACACATACAAATACATGCTCATTAGGAAAGCTCTCCAGGGTTCCTGCATCTGTTCTCTGCAGTCATCTATAAAACAACATTTCTTGTTGTGGCAATAAATTACAAATAACTGAGATGCTAGTTGCTGTGTCTTTGACCTCTGCTTATTACATTCAAACCACTTACTGCTATAAACTAAGGCATGTATTATTTATATCTCAGCAGCTGGTTTTTGTATGCCTGTATTTCTCACCCCTTCTACCCTTTTGCTTTCCTACAAAAGCTACCATGTCACAATGGTGGGAATGATACATTTGTGTAGCTGCTCCTCTCTTGTACTGCATCATCCACTGTCAGCAGGTAAAAACGTTTCACATCTGTCTACCCCACATGGAAAAAAAAACAGAAAATAAAGACAATCCAGCAATTTCTCTTGGCTTCCACAAAGTAGCAACAAAAAAGTATACCAAAAATCTATGGCAATTTCAGCTTTGGAACTGAAAGGTATCCAGATAAAACCCTTCAGCTTTGTACCTACATATAAAACTAGCATTGCAAACAAGCAAATCTCATTTAAAAAAAAATATGATTAATTAATTGCAGGAGAAAAAAAGCCAACAGAATTGTTTAAAAAACACAAACAACAATACTGTAAATGGCACACAAAGTCATGTAACAGAAATACTGCAAGTATGTTACCAAACTGTCTGAAAGTTCCAAAAGCAAACCATCAGGATGGTTACACTAAGAATAAATAATAAGAGAATCTCAAGTACAAACTAAAGAATACGTACCTGAGTTTTTCTCAGGTCAATTCAATCTGAGTAGAACATTTTATTAAAAAATAAACAAACAAAACCCAACAAATTAAGAAAAAGGCATTACATAAATTCTCTTTTCCTAAGAGACATTGTAATAAGCCATTCAGGTGTTAAAGTGCCAATGCAAGCATAAGTAATGCTTAATGAGGAAGCACTCAAATAACAGCACAATCTACTGTCAGAGGTTACCTCAACTCTCTGATTTTCCAGTGGGAGACAACTCATCAGCAATAACCATTTTAAACAGTTTGCTACCAGATGCGTACTGGGGAAAAACCACATTAGTCACTCTGTAAAACTTTAAAGACAAGTTTAACATAAGCAAACAGAGGGCTTCCATAGTGATGGTCATTTTGAATTGCGCAATTGTAATAACCTCTCTTTCATATTTTGGAAATTACATAAATACAGCAGGAAATATATCTACCTATATTCCAAAATATTCATTAAAATGTCTTAATTTTAGCAAATTAGCACACAGACTTCTTTCAGATTCTGTCAAGGTGATCCCATTTTCCTTATTTCCCCCCTCTTTTTTTTTTTTTTTTTAAATTAAGATAATTATTACTGACAGACTGCAACACTACAGTGCTCTCCAAGAAAAATATTTAGCACAGGTACAACCCCCTGGCCTGTTCTGTCAACCCACTCCTATGTATAGAAAAATCTGTGGATGCTCTGCATTCATGATTCATTTGGATCTTTGTGCTAACATTGTAGGAGTGCCATGAACTACGACGCTGCTTTAAAAGCTTTAGTTTATGAGAAGTGCCTTCAGAAGAAGTCTCTTTTCCAAAAGGACAGCAGAAGAAGACTTCATCAGTAAAGTTAACAATCTTGGAATTAAAACAGTGGATGTTCTAGATTGAAAGTAAAGAAAGAAAAGCTCCCAAAAGCCCACAGAATTTTACCGAGAGTCTACAACTGCCTCTGGAGCCTACTCAATAAAAAATTAACATCAAAAATTAGCACTATAATGACGCAAAGAAAATCATTACATAGGAACGCAGACGTACGCTGTTAAAACCTGACTCATTCTACCATTGCTTGTGTGAGTAGCCCAACAGATCACAGCAGAACCTGCACACTAACGAGAGCAAGGGTGTCCCACTTGTACCCTAAAGTAGAATTGCACAACATAACCCTTCCCCAATTCCTATAAAACTATTTTTACTGGGATTATTCAATTTTTTGTTCATGCCTCAGTGTTCCAACAGCAAATAAAATACTCCTTGGATTTCAAGTATGGAAAAGTTAATTTACCACCTCAAGCTTTACCGGTAAAATATGCTAACAGAGGTAACTGACAGCTATTATGGTTAGATAAATATTTCACAGAGCATCTAGTGAATACATAAATGCAAAAAACATTAATGCAATATTAATGTTTGAGTTGTACCTACATTAATAATTACTGATGTTGAATTGCTGTTTAATGACCTTCGTATAAGTCTTAATCTGGCACTACAGAGCAGTACGTCAATAACCTTCTCTGATTTTCAGTGGTTAAACTAAACAATGCATCAATTATTTTGTATCTAATTTGCAACATGTCTGGGTTTGGTTTTGTTTATTTTAAAGAAAAGCAACTCTCTTCCAGGCCACATACTTGGCCATTTCTGCCACATGGCTCATTGCAATATTAACGGCAGTCATGAAGCTTTATTTTCTGCAATGTTTTGAAACCACACATCAGAATTGTGGAATGACCCAAAGGACTACTTCCATTCCTTGGAAATTAGAAGACATAATTGGAAAGTTTTTGGTTTTGGGTTGGTTTTTTTTGGTGTTTTGTTTGTTTGTTTTGTTTTGTTTTTATCATTCCACTGATGCCAGGCTGCCTAATTCATCAATTAGTTGTAAAATATTTCATAACTTGCTTTCCTTTGCTGAAATGACGGAGTTTCTGTAGGACATGCAAGGAGACCTACATTATCAATAAACCTACTTAGAAAAGCTAAAAACAAAACAAAATGCAAAACTGAGACCTGAAGACACTTTTCATCCTTCAGGCAAGCCACTGTCAATTAATTTGGCTGTCCCAGCACTTACTTAGATGAACATGATCATAACACTATCTTATTGCTTTCTTGACCCTGCTAAAAAAGACAGGGAAAGCAGGACTTGCAGGTCATCTCTAATTCTCCCTGCTGTGAACAACTGAATGAAGGAGATGATGAGTTTTCCTCTATTCTTTCAACCCTCTCATCAGGTTAACGAGCAATGCCACCCATAAAAGAGGAAGGTATTTTTATTTCTCTGAAATACAAATGGAAAAAAAAGGAAGAGTACAAGAGACTGCTCCCTGTATGCATGTCACATATGCCAAGTTCAAATACTACTGGGAGTATAAAAGTACAGCATTAACCTTCCAGAAGCACAAACTCAGAGGTTGATCTGTATTGATCTGATCGCTACTTTTAATCCTCTCTGCAACAAAGGACCTAGCCTGAGCTGCCAGCAGACCCTTGGCTGTGTCAACAGGACATTCCTCACATCACCAACTACACCTTGGTGTGACCCGTGTCAAGATACCCCACTGTTCTCCTCTGCAGCCTGCCAGAGAAACCAGAAGGCATTATCGGGTTAAATTCTTATTTCCTTCATACATCACATTTGGATGAACACCAAGAACACAATTACCGGATTCATACTGCTCTGAAAATACATAAAAACTGTAATTCAATGCAATTGGCACTAAAATTATTCCCTTTCCTCTATTCTCACTTT
The DNA here is from genome assembly GCF_034315485.1 of Pezoporus occidentalis. NCBI lineage: Eukaryota > Metazoa > Chordata > Aves > Psittaciformes > Psittacidae > Pezoporus > Pezoporus occidentalis. The sequence continues at coordinate 4,069,776 of NW_026913964.1, read as the reverse complement.
TGCTTTGTTAACTTACTATTTACCAATACCATGTTGCTGTGAAACTGAACCAGTGTTGATGAAGAAATGCATGTCCACATATATATATATTCCTGGGGTAATTTTTTGGCTTCTAAGCATTCTTTATCAAATTAAAAAACATGAAGATTTAGAGTCTGTTTTCATGCTGTGTTTGGTGGCTACCGTAGATACTAGTGGCTATTGTTTTTTCCTCTGAATGCATCCTCTTTCTGCCAAGTGTTATACTTATGAACATTATTCATTCAATTTACTTACTAATTTTGTATTTTTACACTATTTGAATTGTTCAGGGTTTTTAAAAATGCATTTTCAGTACCTATTACTAAAGCTGTATTGGAGTAGCAATGTACTTTTCCTAGAACTGCTCTACAGGTGAGGTCTTTGCATTTTTTCATAGGATGAAGCAAAATCATAAATCTAATCTCAAATCACCACTTCAGTACAACAAATACCCACAAGAACCACAGCTCTGCAAAGGAATGAGAGGCAAAGATGGTACAGGAGGCAACACCTTTTACTAAACCAGCTAAAAAAGTGCAAGGTGAGGAGGAGAGAAAACAGAAGTTTCAGGCTGAAGCCAGACCCCTCTTGGACATGAGAGTTGTTCAGTACTCTTTGATCTATATTATTTGCAAGGGCTCATTTTTATCTGGTTTGGCACAAACCTGGTAGCACATTTCTTACATTTACTGAAATGCAAGTAAACAAAATGCAAAATAAGAGAGTTAATGACAAATGTGAATACTAAGTAATCTTCAAATCTTCAGAATTTTGTGACACTAATGATGCTTTCATTGTTACAAATGCTGCATTTAACACAGTAGTGTGTGTACAGCTCACCTGTTCATCTGGATGAAACAACAGCAATTAGCTATTTTCACAGGCACTTTCCAGAACATTTACCTAAAAACCCTTATTCACCTGTATTTGGATTATCATTGCACTTGCTCCACAGAGTAACATGAAGCCTGCAATCAGAGCAGGTGGAGGTAAAACTCCAGTGTAATTGCATTGTTTTGTTGTTTGGTACCAGCGGCAGGATTATCTGGAGCCCTCTGTATTGCTTTTTGGGGACAAAACTGATTTACACTCTTGTGATCTTTAGCAAAAACTACAGTTTAAAAACAGAGGGGAACATACAACAATGAAGTATATTGGAGAAATCTCTCCTATACTTCACTCTGCACCCTTCAAAGTAAAATCTTGCCATATTTACTGGGCCAAGAGAGACTTGGCTGAATAAAGGATAAGACTTTGAAAATAAGCTAACTTGATTAAAGACAACTTTTCTTTTTCCTTTTACTCCGAAGTTGAAAATTCACAAATTTATAGCTTTAACGATGTTTTCTAAAGTACAAAATTTCCTTTATCATTAAAACCTACATAGATGCAGACACATGTTTTAACAGCACTCAAAATGCAGGCCAAAATTTCTTTTTTTAAATGCTTTAGGCCACTCCAAACTGCATTAATCTGCTGGAACAGAATAACCTTACAAAATGAGCCCTCTCAGTACTGCAACACACCACAAAGTTTGTCTAGCAACCTGGTCTAGTGGAAGGTGTCCCTGCCCACAGCAGGGGGGTTGGAACTAGATGATCTTTAAGGTCCCTTCCAACCCAAACCATTCTATAATTCAAACAGCCATGAGGAGTCTGGATGCTGGTTTCTTAAATCACATCCACGACTTCAAACCTTTGGATGCAAAGGATGATAAAACACCACCATACTTTTCCACTCTCCCTAAGCCCACACAGATGAGACAGGGCAGTCCCACTGCTCCAGGCATGACACTGAGTTTCCTAACACCTAGTCATTTCACTAGGGACTGTAGTGACAGGACAAGGGGTAACAGGTTCAAACTTAAACAGGGGAAGTTTGGACTGGATATAAGGAAGAAGTTCCTTACTGCAAGGGCAGTGAGGCACTGGAATGGGTTGCCCAGGGAAGTTGTGAATGCTCCTGGCGGTGTTCAAGGCCAGGCTGGACAGAGCCTTGGGTGACATGGTTTAGTGTGAGGTGCCCCTGCCCATGGCAGGAGGGTTGGAACTCGATGATCTTAAGGTCCTTTACAACCCTAACTATTCTATGATTCTATGATTTGTGCAAGGAAAACCAAAGCAAACTCCACACTTTGTTGCAGTTCTGAAGTCCATGTTGGACCCATAAAACAAAACTCAGTTCCTGAATTCAGATGTTAAAAAATAATTTAAAAAAAACCCAGGCTGCTGTCCTTATTACTAGCAGCAAACAAATAACACGTTAGCCACTTACGAAGTCACATTCATAAACTTTTGAACACTTTTTCTACTCTATTTGGAAAACTTTTTGCTCTGGTGTCCGACTTCCCTATAAATCTTCCTATTAAAACCTTCATGAAAAGTAACCAAGTCCTTTAGGATGAACTAGATCGATACATGCAAGAGCTTATGACCTGGTATAACATCACATAAAATAGGGAGGCAATCAGGTTTATTTACTTAAGATGGCAATTCATTGTAATAGCTGACAGTAAGGAAAATTTTTCTGTTCCAGACAGAACAAAATAGAGGAATCTCCCTCTTCCCTGCTGAAATATTAATACACTGGGGCTCTGAGAAACAACCCCATCTGCTTTTCTCTAGCACACATTTCTATGCAGAAGGAGCCTCTCCCAGTCCAAGACCCTTCCTCTCTGAACCTTGCTACAACACTGCTCCTTCTGTGCCACTTGTTTCTTGGTGTAAGACTTTGCTTCTTAGGTACAGAGCACAGAAATCTCTCTCAGCCCTCACCATGACAAGCAGTGATAAAGCAAGCCCCACAGCAGGCACTGGCTTCCTTGCCCATGCACAGGAGACTCAGCACCCACATCACCTCGCCAGCCCTGGCGTGGTGGTGCAGCTTGTGCTAACAGCTCCATAGGGTTGCTTTCTTCCACCAGCTACCAGAGGGTGCAAGATGCTGCAGAGAGCAAGGTATACTTTTCTCCCTATTGTGCCCAAGTGACCAGAACAGGGAGAGAGAAGCATACTACACATCTGATTGCACTGGCTGATGAATTTTCAGCAGGCTACCTACCACACCTATCCCTTTTCTTAGCTTTTTAAGTGGGGATGTAGACTAGGAAAGATTGGGCAAGAAAGGCAGAAAGCAGGCCAACCTCTATCTGCCAGAAAGGTCTTCAGAGGAGTACCAACCACTGCCACTAACACTCAAAGCAGGATTACAGAAATACCATCACATAGGCATAATGTCATGTATTAACATTAATTTTGCATGCGTGCTTTATACAATTACGTGCTAAAGTAAATTTCACACTGGCTGACTATGAGGGCCTTAGTGGTCCCTGCTGGCCATTCCTGGGACCCTCAGCCCCTGCCCATGGCTCCAGCAGCTGCATTCAAACTCTGACCTGGGCACACAGTCCTGGCATCAGTTCCCTTACATGTGCATGTGTCTCAGGTCTCTTAGATGGATCTCAGACTGTGCCACTTTATTTTCCAGTTTTCCAGATTAAACATTGTGTGCTGCCACTTTCTTCCTCCTTAAAAGAGAGAACATTAAAAAATGTAAGCATCCCACAGAGGATCTACATAGCTACCACAGCTGAAAAAAAAAAAAAGGTTATCTCTGTAGCTGGTTTCCTAACATGGAAAAAAGTGTCAAATGCAACAAACAGAAAGCTGTCATTTATACTTTATATCTCTATATATAGATCAACAATATATACTTTATAGTATATATAGTATATATATATATACTCTATATACTATTATACTTTATATAGAGAGAGATCAAGCCAAGGTTCCCCACTGCTTCACTGAAATATATAGCACTTTCTAGCGCATGTACCTTGGGTAAGTATTGCTGCAATACAGGTCTATAATTTAATACTCCCTGCTGACTATTAACACACTACTAGTATCTGTGACTGCTATTACACACTGCTGCTGCAGTAGTTACCATGCCAAAAAGACAATTCTCAAAAATATCTCTCTGCACTCAGGAGGTTTAGCAACAGAATAGAGTTAAAAGGTTACAGAAAAAGGAGATGTGAGGAAACTCTTCAGTCTGACTGCTGTCTTCTCCATAGGCCATTGTAATTTTTTGTAACTTACCTCCATATCCAAAGACAGATTTCAGTCTTCATTCCAGGTCTTTACAGGCTTTGCAACTCTCAAGAGTTAAAAAAAGCACAGAATATATTTTTCAATTGCATGCTCCTGTGATGGTCTTAGTTTATAATCAATCTTTTGGGAACCCCTGAGCAGCAGCAAATTGTTCAAAAGACTCCCCAAGTACTGGCAGAATTATTCCACACAGTGGTAGCATCCAATTTATCAGATTTCACTGAAAGCACTCAACAGCCAGCAGGGATTTTCTAATTAAGACTCTTCCAATGCAGTGAATCACTTTGGAAATAAAAATTTATTTTAAAAATAACTTTGCTGAAGCAAGATGAAATTGGGAAATTTGTGTGTGTGGTCTGTGGTTTTTATATCAGAAGTACATGAAAATTTGATTTCTACAGCTTCCAAATGTACAGCCTAGGTGGCCACTCTCGAAAACAGAAGACCAGAAATAACAGTACTGAGGTAAAATCACAGGGTTCACTAAGTAACCACATTACCTTTGGAAGTCACTTATGGCCCAATTTTGCAAGAGTAGGTAACGATTCTGCTGGGTGACATCGTAAGCCTGATATTTAGGAGAAGGTGAACATCCATCTTTACAGCTTCTTGGGCCAGATAGCCAAAACTCACCCATAATTTCTGACAATTTCAGCTGTATGCACCTCACAAACATTGCTCCTTCTGCTATTACTTTTATATACTCTAGCTTCTTTTACCTTTTCCTTTGCTCTTTGGACTTAAGAAATCTAAATTCTAAGTTGTTCTGACAACTTCAGACAAATTGAAGAGTGACTTACATAGACATGTTAAAGACACAGTTCCAAAGACTGATCCACAATGCACAATACAAGCTCATCTCAAGTTTAAAACTTAACTAAAATTATTAAGTCAGGGAAGAAAAAAAGAACCGTAAATTAGTTCAAGACATAGCTAAGCAAACCACTAGAAATTAGGCATTACAGACATGAAGAAATTTGTTAGGCAGAAAGCAAAGTTACATAGTCTTGACTAGTCTGAGCCTGGCCACTGCCTAGAATCATAGAATCATAAAATGTTTTGAGTTGGAAAGGACGTTAAGATCATCTAGTTCCAGCCCCCCTGCCATGGGCAGGGATGCCTTCCACTAGACTAAGTTGCTCAAAGCCCCATCCAACCTGGCCTTCAACACTGGCAGGGATGGAGCATTTACCACTTCTCTCCAGTGCCTCACCACCCTCACAGTAAAGAACTTCTTTACACCTAACCTGAACTTTCCCCGTTTAAAGCTGAAGCCATTCCCCCTTGTCCTATCACTACAGTTGCTGGTGAAGAGTCCCCCTCTGGCATCCTTGTAGGCCAGCTTCAGATACTGGAAGGCTGCTCTGAGATCTCCATGCAGCCTCCTCTTCCCCAGCCTGAACAACCCCAACTTTCTCAGCCTTTGTATGGGAGGTGCCTGTGTTATCAGATTAAACTAAGCGGTTAAAGCACCTGTCACTTACTATGGCCAAGCACCCTGAGCACGCTATGCCAGCATGTTTGTCCCCAAGGTGTGGTAGATCAATTCAAGTGTAACCCTGGCACAGGATGGGTAGTACTCCACTACCAGGTGCAAAAGACCATTTGAACATTAATTTCATTTTAATCTGAATAATGGTCCTGACACTGCATAAGAGTGATCATTTAAAACAGGTTTATGTAAATGAATGCGAGTTTCTGTGTAAACACAGCTTACAAATGATAATGTATAAATTAGCTATTATATTGCCTGAATAACAAGACACCAGATAAAAGCTTTACTCTAAGATATGAGAGATAATGTTATAGGTAAATAATACCAACTATTACTTAGCAAAGCAAAAATGTGTACCCAGATGGATTCTGCCTTTAAAAAAAAAAAAAAAGACAAAGAACCAAACAACACAGGAAGGCTGGCCTTTTGGAATAATTCGCTCTCTCAAAGAAAAAAAAAGACAAAACCAAAAAACAATTTTGCTTTCTTAAATGCTTAAAATAATCAAAATAAGCCTCTAGAGACTGGTACCACATCATGCAGTGTCAACTGCATGAGTGTTTTAGTATCTCCTTTAACCAGATTCTTTTCTTCTGCTGACTGTGTTCTAAAAACTGAACAATAAGAACAGGACATCTTTGCTGTCCTACTGCAAAGGCTTGTTAAAAACAGAAAATTTTGACTGTGGTGGCAATTCATTTTTTTTTTTTTTTAATTAAATTGCAGACATAGACCACTGAACTCAGCTAAATCTAGCATGAACACTAGAGAACTGCACTGGATGAAAATAAGGATAATAGATCCAAATTTTTATAAGTGAAACAAAAAGCACTTCTGTAATACCCTATTGAGTTCTGCAGCTTTTTCTTTAAGTATTATAGTAATTCTGCTGACCTGTACATGATGTTCTTGTAATGTTCCCTTTTTCTATTAATGCATCAGTGTTTGCGTGGAGCAGGAAAAAAAGGACTGCATCTTTCAAAACGTGCACAAAAAATACAGATGTGTTAAAGAGCTATGTAGGCGGCAACATCCCATTATAATTTCCTGATGACTACTAGCCATATACACAGTGTTACTTACTTACTGTACACATACATGTAGTTTCCTAGACTTAACCTACACAAGACACAGACATAACTGCAAAAAAAGACAGATCTTACATGCAGCCATCAGAGGGTATTTGTGCACTCCAAACAAAACAAGATGAATGTTTACCTCTCTGTGGTGAAATAGAGAAATATACACTAAAATATAATCTATTATAAGTAAGTAAATTAGTTCTACTTAGTGCTCCTTGTATAAGATAAATGACCGTAGCTGATGTAGTTCTAGGACCCTGTAACCTTGTACAAAATTTATGGTAAGCAAAACAGAACATGTAGATAAAGATTAACTGAAACTAGCAGATGTTCAGGATGAGTTGTAGCTAAGTTAACGTATAGGTAGAAGGACAGGGAGGAATCATTCAATTATGTCAGTGGTGTTACTAAACTAATTAAGCTGGTGTGAGCATTTATCTACTGCGTATGCTTCAAAGACTGCCAGGACGGAAGTTCAAGGAACAGCTAAGTAATGAAGATTGTTGGAAGAAGTAAACAACCCCCAAAGACCACAACCACATTTTTGTGCGCACTTCCTAGAAAAATGACGCAATACATAAGTAACCTCATGAATATGCATGTCCGTAATGAATATGTATGCTTAGGGACTACAGAAGGACAGCTTGTTTAGCACTTCGAGAGAGACGCGCTAGGAGGAGCTATCCGCCGTGTCTCCCGGCGCCGCAATAAAGAATACCTGCTTGACGACTTAAAACTTTGTTGGCGAGTTCCTGGAGAGTTCTCTGGATCAGTGGTGCGAATACATGTAGCAAAAAAAGGCAAACCAAAGAGGGCAGGTGACACAGCTGTTCTGCCAAAGAAAGAGGCAAAACAGTACAAGGTACTGTACAGTACAAGTACAAGCTGCTGAACTTAGGGCTGGCCCGCTTCCTTTGGTGCTTTGGCCACATGCTTTGGGTAAGTGGGAATTTGCTGAGGCTGCTCTGAGTGTTTGACAAGCAACTGCTGTAAAGGATGGGAGAGGGTTGCATGCAAAGAGGTCTGCAAGGTGGTCTCCTCATCCTGACAAGGAGGCTGAGCATACCTGGAACAGAGCTGAAAACAGGCCAAAAGGCCTAACAGAAACCAAGTAACCACGGGAACATGGTGAACAGGGGCAGTCACCATGGAGGAGTGCACTGGGAGCCTTCACTGGCAAAGGTACGAATCAGCTTACTTCTCTACGCATGCTCACTCACACATGCATGCACTCACTCTTCAGTTTATCTCATATAGACCGCAGCTTACTTCACTGATAAGAACCTTATGAAGGCTACAGTACAGTACAAAGACTGCCATCTTAATTCACTGAAACAAAAGACAAGCTAAACTGGTAAAGCTTTAAAAAAAGTTCAGCTCAACGTGCCAGTCAAAGTCCAGGAACAGATACTGCTACTGGCTGGACATGTGATTACCTATTCAAGGGCAGGTTTTTTGTGTATATGTGTATGTGTACAGTACAAGGAGTTCCTGGCCCTCGTCCTCCTCAGATGGGAATGGCTGAACTGGAACAGTGAAGAGAAATTAAAAGGTCCCAGATAGGCCAACAGGAACACTGCTGCATAGCCTTGGCTTCAGCACAGCAGCTCTTGTGACTGGGACACGAGTCTCAAGGAAGCACTGTATCCGTCTGGGCAAGAGTGCCCAGATATTGGATAATATTGGATAATACTGGATGTAACAGAGTAGAAAGGACTCAGATGACAAGAAGCAGCAGCAAGTTGCTTTACAAGGCACAGAAGTAGCAGGGTTTGAGGTACTGGAGAAGAACTGAACAGCAACTTGCCTGTCAAGTGCAAAGGGAGTGGACCTCCTTGAACCTCCTGGTAGCTCACAAGGAAGAACAGGGTCAATGGTCTGTCTGTATCAGTACCAATAACACAGGGAAGTGTCAGAAGTTTGTCCTGGAATCTCAGTTCATGTTATCAACCACGACACTGAAGCACAGGACCTTCATAACCACTGTCACTAAAGAGACTTGGTAAGAGTTCTACATGCTAGGGGGAGACAGAGATCTGGAGTCCCAATGCATGAATGAGATGGTGATGCTTAGAAATGGGGTACCTTTTGTGACAAGACAGACTTGTAAAAGGACAGGCTGGCTGTACCTTTAAACTGCAGGAAAACATTTAAACTAAAAGTTGGGGAAAGCCAAAAATGCACAAAGGAGCACCTGATTCAGACTGACACAGTCCCAAAGAGGTTGTAGCTAATGCTCCCCTGAAAAGGCTAGAAGAAATAAACAGCCTAATACAATAGAACTAATTAAAACTACAGACATTAAATGAAAACAACAAAAAGCACCCTAGTGCAATATTTTCCACGTTTTCCAATTAATTCCGGCAATAGCAGTAGAAAATGTATTTTAACCCCTTGTATGAGTGACTTTGTTGGCTGTTCTACAGTATCAGAGACATGATCCAGTTATGCCATAGGAAATACATATACACAACACAAGTAAAGTGATGCAAGGTATGTAGAGAAAGATATACAAGGTTACACAAGAAGCAAGATCACTTTATATTTTATCAGTCTTCTGGAGTAAGTTGTTGAGTTCTTGCATGGAATTCCTTTGACAGACAACAGAGTAAGTCAAAGGTGGTAGAAATAAAAAGCAGACTAAAAATAAAGTCTCTGTTCCCCCCCAAATTACAGGCTGTTTTCCCCAAAGAGAACTGCCAGACCGGAAGGAAGGACCACCATTGTCAGGAAGTAAGCCAGACTATTCATGATGGAGAAGAACGTAAATTACAGCGTTGAATATCATAACTCATACAGCATTCAAAAAAGCAGCAGTCCACGGCAATCTTCCAGCAAACCCCAACAGCAAAAGACCATGACCATAGAATAAGACAATTAGAGCTCTTCCAGCCATCACCATTTCACAGCTTCACTACTGCTTTTGTTTCTACCACAACTGCCATTTGCATTGTCTGACTAATGCCTTACCATCAAAGGTGGTGCAATCTCTTGTCCAGGTAGCCCTCCAATCCAGGATATTCTCCTTATTGCAATGCTTCAAAGGAAGCTGGCTGACACAAGGCACCAGTTCTTGGCCCTGCTTCCAGCTGCTACATCTAATTTAAAAATGCTAAAAATAACAAAGGTTTACATGTAACAGAGAGCAAGAGGCTGTACTTCCTACAGGGATAGCATTTAATCAAGACTGAAATGAAAACGGATACAATACAATTCTTCACTGGTGTTTCTGCCATTTGCAAACTTTCTAGCAGCACCTAGCCCACTCTCAGAACACTGAACATTTTGAGAACTCCTTCCTTGTTACATACAGATACAGGAAGTATAGGAACCATAACACAGAGAAGTCTCAAATCTCAAAATGAAACTTCCAGTTCAGTTGTTGCCCTAGTGACCACCTATATTGGACACCCAAGAATGCAGAGTCATTTACAGATTCTGTTATGGGCTGATGGAATACAGGGCAGGGACCAAAAGATGTACAGCAGGAAAAGGAAGTATTATCTTGAGCATGTGGGAATTTTTCCTTAAATATTTACAGGATGTATATAAGATCTACTTTCGCTTTTCCTCTGCAAATGACTTCACTCTGATATTCCCACTAGTACATATACAATATACTGTATCATCTCAGAGCATCACCATACCCAAATTATCTAAAATAAATGCACTATGTAGCTTATATTAGGAAATATAAGCTTACAGGATTGCCTTTGTGAAGACGAAGGAACAGAGAGACACAAAAGCAGGTGTGGGAACCCCAATAACCTACTCAGAGAATGGAGCCCCTGTCAAAACCCTCCCCTGGTTGTCACAGGGGAGCCTCCACCCCATGGGCCAGGGGTGGCCCCATCTGTGAGTGGGTGGGAGAGGCTCTCCAGGTCTCCTTTCAGCCTGAGGGGGTTTAGCCCAGAGGTAATGGGAGTCATTGTGGGACCCAGGGGATAAGCATTTGGGGATTGTACAAAACTTACCATGGTATGTTTACAGTAGGGAGGAAAAAGTGAGTAAAGGGAGAGTTCTAGGTGGTCTGGTACTAATATGGGGGACTAGATGGAGAAGGGGATAAAAGCCATCTATAAACTGGCACTTGGTCAGTATGTTTGTCTGGCCATGTCCTGCACCTGATCAGCACAGTCTATCCCATCTTCTCCTTAAACTCCATTTCCAACCCTTTTTGTGGGTGAGGGGCTCTCTACCCCATGGGTCTGTGTGCATATGGAGGTCCAAGTGCAGTAACTGAAGTCAGACCATGGGACATCAGGGTGGCAACAACAGGAGAGACAAGAGTGTGCATTCATGTGAGTGTGTATGTCAGTGTGCAGTCACTATTGAAAATCAAGCCAGGCTAGCCAACAAGTAAGGTAAGATGCCTAGGAGACAAGTCATGATGTGGCCATAAGTCTGAGCCAGATAACCAGGGGGGACAACAGGGGTCTGTAAGTTGGTTAGTGGAGGACCAGAAGATCCAAGCCAACTGCTGGAAAGACCTTGGGATTTGGAGGTCAGCTACTGGTAAGGTCATAGTTCTGGGCCAGCCACTGGAGAGCCCCGTCCACAGCTATGTGTCTATATGTGAGGCAACTAGAAGACAGGATCCTGGGCTGACTGCTGGCTAGACTGGATGGCTAAGAACAGCTACTACACAGGGATTCATATTGCTTATATATGTTTAGACTTATGTATTTTATACTAACGAGCTTTCATCCTGAGCAGCCAGAAAGGGGAAGAGGATGAGGCCATTGGCACTTTTTTGTTTGCATGAGTGCTGAACTTACTTTCTGTGTCAGTCTGCGTGGCTGCTTATGCATATATGTTTATGTATGTGTATGGCACACATATGTGTATGTGTGCCTCTTGGGAATGTGTGTTCAGCCTTGCAGCAGTTGGACCTGAGGACATGGAGCTGCAGCAGGCTCACCTCTATTAGCCTATGGGATTCAGCAGCACCTAAACACTTATCACCATCTTTTGGGGGATGAGCAATAGAAAAGTCCAGTTTCCTAGATCTTGAAAAATGTTCCCAGCAAGCAGCAAACTTACTTTTTCCAACACCACACGAATTAATTATTAAAGACAAACAGAAAAGAATAAAACTCTCATTTAAGTGCTCATGGTGCCTGCTTAAATAGCAAGCCAATAAATGAGATCTGCAACAGACAGAACTAACATGCATTTAAAATTCTTTCTAAGTACTTGGGTTCATTCACACCCAAAATACTAACTTACTGCCATAATATCCAATTCAAAATCTAGATGCATCTAAACTTTCATTGAAGTTCAAAACGGTGATATATACACCATATGGAATTTGGGCAAACGTAACTCTCAGTGAAAAGCAAAATATAACATCCAGTCACTTAGTTTCACAGCTCCGGTTCACAGCTGTCATTGAAGTGTTCACAGGGCGACTACAGACAGTAAAATGATGGTTATCAATCAGTTTCACCCTAAATAGGGATCAGTTTAGGATCATCAATGCACACAATGTTTAAAGACACCAGTTAATCCCCCAGCACATGTCTGAGGAAGGCTCTAGCACACAGTATCCCTGAAGTGCCAAGCACTTTCAGGTATAAATCACTGCATTTCATACATTTCCAGGCTGGGTGAATCACTGTTTTCCCAGTGCCTCTCTTCTACACCACGGTGGTGCTATCCGAGCAGCCCCTCAGCCAAAGCCAGACAAGGCGCCTCTGCTGATGCATAGGAAGAGGAGGAGTCTCCATAGCAACGGGGACCGAACAGGCTCTCGCACCCCTCTTCTTCACTCACTCCCCAGACCCACTTGTTCTTCCGAAGAGAACTGCTTAGCGGTTCACCTGAAAACACATGAACAGCAAAAGCCTAATACCTATACCAGACAGATTTAGTCAAGGGTACAACCTGAACTGTGCTTACTGCTGCAGGGTCCGTTATTCCCGAGGCTTGGAATCACCCATATAGAAATGTAGGGGAAAATTACTACCATAAAGTTAAGATATTGTAATATGTTCTCACTATGCAATTATTATTACATGCAAATATTACCATGCATATCATTACATTCACCTGATGCTTATTAGACTTGATTTTCAGTCACTTTTTACTTTGCCAAACTTTAACTATTCCAGCTAACCAGCAACAAAGTACATCTATGCGAAGTGCCTCGTTTAAAAGACTTCATCTAAAACAATTCAGTTTTTCCTAAGCAACATCAGTAGAAACAAAACATCATCCTCACTATCCCCACACCTGCAGAACAGAGCTACAGATTTTTGCTGGAGCGGTTGTAGATGTGCCCCTCGGTCTTTAGAAATTCTTTCCAGCCTTTAATCATGTACCTGCAGTATTTTTTACTGCAAGATTCCCTGCATCCTTCTTTACAGAAGATGCTTGTGGTGAATTTCACTTGTAGCTATCCCAAGATACAAATATTTATTCTTTACAAACATGTTACCTAGACTGCCAGTTACTTTAGAATTGTATCCCAGAAAGGATATAGATCCTTTAGCAATTAAGTGCTGTAACAATTCCATTTCACATCTCTGCACAGATGACAGCACAGAGAAACAACAATCAGTTTCCAGGGCAGGGAGAGGCTGGAACCAAACAGTTCACAGGAAATCTTCAGGAAAAAAGGCAAGCCTGAAGCTTTGCCTCTTCTTGTCCTGCAAGACACTGGGAAGGCAGCAGGGGTTTACTTGGAAATCTAATATCTGTTCAGAGTACACCATTTTCTTTCAAAGGACACCTCCCTTTGATATCACCACAGTGTGGTGGAACCAGAAGGCAACCAAACTAACCCACAGCTTCCAAAAAAGTGCTGTAACCACTAGAATAGAGTTCAGACTGTATCAGAGCATTCTTAGACTTTCCAGTAAAATTTATTTTTATACAAGACAGATTTGGGAAGACAAAAGAGCAAGTAACAAAGAGCCTCATTCCCCAAAGCCCCAACTAAGGCACTGATCTACAAGGTCTAGGAAAGTTTCCTCAATATGGAATTATTTTACTTTCTGTATATTTTCTTACTAACTACAAGATGCATATTCGGTCCGGGGAGTAGATGCTGGCAGTGAGCCATTTCTCATTATAATTTTTATTGTCTTGTGTATGGGTTTTTTTCCTAAATGTCTGAAAAGAATTATTTTTTTCTTTAAAGAAAAAAATCATGCCATTTTCTCTATATTGTTAACATGAAAATTGTGAACAGACTCAATAACCTCAGGAGCACATGCAGGCTCTCAGACCTGGGAAATATGAATAGAATAGAAACTACAAACTGTGACAGGGGGGTATAATCTCGCTTAAACCTAACATGACATGAACATTTGCTACGTCCATGCTACAGCCAATAAAAGCACAACTCATAACTTCTCAGTTTAACTGCAGTTAATGGTATGTATATCTGTATGCAAATAAGTGAAAAATCCATGTTAAGAGTGACAGAACCTATACCCTGATATCCCTCAAAACTGCTATTCCTGGTCTTCATTTCCCTTCTCCTGAGAACGATAGAACATGTTATTGTACGTTGGATTTCATGCATCAGTTTTATCTCCCTTTCAAGCTAAGCTGACTGCACATGCTGGCTACAAGTGCTCTTTGGAAATCCTCTTCATTTCCAAGATCCCCTCCCACTGCCTACACTCAACTGAAAGCAGCTGCAGCCACCTCCAGCGACTTCTCTCTGCCAAAGCTCCGAATGCTCCCTCTTCCTTCTGCCAAAGGTTTGATTGCTCTGCTAAATTAATATTTAGTCTCTGAAGATTGATTATCTCTAATGGCAAGAGAAAAATATCCCCTGTAGAGCAATACTGGTGTATCCCTATATTCTGCAAATCTGATCTCAAGAATCTTCTTTGATAAAAAGGAAGCTGTTAATAATTTACTCACTTTAAAAAGGAACTCCGTAATTCCAAGCTTCTTTTTTTAAAAAAGGCATCCTTGATTAGCCATTCATCAGTTAAGTTGTCAGCTATTTGTCACTGTCCACACATATCCTTTTTCAAACTTATGACAGCCACAAGAGTAAAAGCAGTAACTCCATATTTTTCTGAGCCAAATAGCTAGTATTTTTCACAGTTACCATATTCAAATACTCTATTTTCATAAACTGTTTATTCATTTTTGAATAGCAGCCAAGAATATACTGGAGCTTTTTGGTGGCTTTTCTTCTTTTTTCCATGCTGGAAAGAAGAAATTATCTTAATTAAAAAATGTTACAAATTTCAGGTTAGAAATCTAATTCTTAAATCCAATTAAAACTAATCTATTAACATTGCTCTACCCCTTTGACCTCAAGCTCAAAGATATGAAGCCTCTATTTATTCTGACATGAGTGTGTGACAAGTAACACCAACAGCACTGGTGATCCCCTTTGCAGCCTTGGCTTCTCTGCTGTGCATTACTGAAATGTATTGCAGTGCTAGATGCAGTCCTACCATGCTCATGCTGTAGTTAATCCTCACAGTATGCTTTGTGTATCAGAAGCCCAAACTGCCTGAGATGTGCCCCAAAAAAATAGAAGAGTGGGATTGCTGCATGAGGTCCATCTCACATATGGTCTTCATGATGAAAGATCAAATTAGACAAAATCCAGAATGCACGCAGTTTACACAGGTCTCAGAAGGGAAAGAATGGAAAACAAAAACCAGGAAACATTTCCCCAAGGTAATATAATAGAATTGCTGCACAGCATGCTTCTCAAATAGTGGAAGTTTCTTTACCTTAGGGTCCTCTTATCTGTAAAGCCAATGCAAATACATCTGCAAAGCCAGATGTAGCTCCCAGTCTGTCAGTCACTACAGGAAAAGCCAGCACAGTCTCACTTTCATGGCCCATTGAGCTCAGTCACATCATGACTTTCTCTTCACCACAGTAGTGATACGCAGATAGACTCCACAACTCATTAAAATTGTAAAGTAGGTATGCTTTTTATTCAGCGCTGAGACGCACAGGGACAATTCCTCAAAGTCATGCGTACCTCAGTGTTGTTTCCCTCTACATTTATTCTCTAAAGTTATATATATTCATAAGGTTGCACAATATGCCTATACATATTCATGTCCTATCCCCGCTTCATATTATAATGAGTTAGAAGGTCCTTTGCGCCTGCGCAGTGCCCCCTCTGGTCATGGGCAGGGGTCTCAAGATGAAGCAAATGAATCTTCCTCCTGTGGGTAGGGGTCTTCAAGATGAAGTAAATGAGTCTTCCTCTTCTTGAACTTTTCACTTTTTAGTCTTCACGTATGACCTTAGGGTTTGGTCTGTGTCCCAGCCATAAACCATCTGCTTCTCCCCCTTCAGGCATCTGCTTTTCCTTATCAATAGTTGCTTATCAGTAGAATTAGTCTATCAGTAGAATTGTCAACAGAACCAGGTGTCTGCTTTTCCTTATCAATGGATAGTGCCTTTGTTCTGCTTAGTAGGCATGAGAGGTACAGACAATACTTTTGTTTAAGCAAGTGAATTCCTCTAACCCTCCTGTACAACCCCCCTGTACAACCCCCCTGTACATTGGTTAACCCTGTATCAGTAGCAAGCAAGCAACAAGAAACTGGTCTCCCCTTGAAGGGCTACTGAACTTCCCAGCTTCTATACTTGCCCTTTGAGAACAACCGTCAGTGGCCTGCATTGTTCTGGGACACGCTGACCATTACGATCACAATAAATCGTACAAAAGCTGAAGCTTAACTGTTTTCCAGCAGGAAGAACCAACTACCCATGCACATGGGAACACTACAAATTTTCCTTTTCTACCACTCCAGCAGTACTTGTCAGTCCTTTTCCACATAAATCCCTACACAACCTGCAAAACTCATCATATCTTTTTAATTTAAATAAAAAAAAAAAAAACAAGCAGAACTTTACTCCTGCTCAAAGAGGAGCAACTTTAGAAACTGCATGAAAAACCGTGCTTTTGTCATTAATTTGCATCACTGATGGCACTGCTACTATGACAAAAGGTGGCACAACAACCTTGTGAAGAGAAGGGATCCTGAAACAAGAACCCAAAGAAAGACAGACACGGTAATATGCCAAGAAAAACCCACAAAAACAAACAAACACACATGAGGATGGGGAATATGGTCTCCATCTTCAAAACCTCAGTAGTTTGACAAGGCTGAAGTTCTAAACCTCAATTTTATTTTATCCTTCCTTTTATCAACTTCACATGAACAATACTATCCCTTTGATATTTGCCATTTGAATTTGGCACCTAAGGATCCTAACCAGTATTACTGTGACTGCAAATCATCATTCAATTCCACAAGTAATCCTGACTTCATCATCTTAGCCACATCCGTTTGATGGCAGGTGGAGGGAACTAGCCTGAAACGCAAGTCAGGCAAAACAAAACAGCTCCTACAAGGCAGTGAAAAATGATCTAACCTGAGTCAGGCAGAATATACAGGGAACCACAGAGCAGATGGATCTGTGCAGGATTAGTGGAAATGAAGTAATCAATCTCAAAGCAAACCTCTTCCATTTCTGTTCTTCCATTGATGAATCTTACATCCTTTCAAAACAAGTCAGGACATGACAAGCTCGAAACTTCTGATGCCTTTTACCAGTCAGGATTAAATCAACTGAAGGAAATCAGCACTGACAGCATGTATTGCTTCTCATATCACACTGCTCCTGTCTGCGTCATTCCAGTGGCCAGTAAAATCAGCTAGTTCTTCCTGTCAGTGTCTTTCACTTTCCCTCATATTTAAGGTAATGAAAGTTGCTGCCTTACACATGGAAATTCAGCACAATAGCTTTCCTTTTGCTAAACCAATTAGGCACAATTGAGGAATACAAAATACAGTTATTCATAAGAGAAGCAGCATAATTACTTTGTCTCCTATTCTCCTGTAGTAATTTTTCTTTGAAGCAACAGTAATCACATTGTACCTGCACAGCTATGGCCTAAACAGATTAATGAGTGCAGCTCACCCGACCCCATACCAGAAACACATCTCTACACATGCACTTGCCATTCCAGAGCTCCTGAGGCACATACTCTCTTCATCTCAAGGATTATGATGTACATGTGTGGATCAGAAAAGCAAAGTGGTAATGAGAGGCATAGGTCTTTTCCTTGTTCTTCTGCTGAAGCTCAGCACACTTGTATTTTTCTGTGTAACATGTTCCACTTTCCCAAGAACAGTTCAAACAGTGGAACAAGAAACACCAGTGACAAGCATTTTCACTGTTTTATTCCAGTCCTGAGTTAACAGCTTACAGGCTAGGAAATGCCATTACTTTGGGAACTTCCATTACTAGTGTCATGGTTTAACTACAGCTGGCAAGTAAATATCACACAGCCACTCGCTCACTCCCCAATCCCCTGGTGGAACGGGGAGGAGAACCAGAAAAAATGCACAGGAAGACAGTGTTAACAAGGTCTTCTTGTTTCATACATACTTGGTACCTCACCTTATGCATTTGGTAAGTAAGGTCCACCAACGTGTGCAGAGCATTCAGAGCTCCTCAGCTGTACTCCCCATTTCATGCACTCAGCTAAGCATCACAGACAGAAATGGCTTTCAAGTCTTGAAGATACTGTTAAATCTTTCCTTCATAGAGGCAAACCAAGCTGCTGATCAGGGTAACTAAACTGACTAAATTCCTCCCTCCAGTGCCTCCTGTCTTTTGCAGAAACCTTGTGGTAGGCTACAACCAAAGGAGTACACAGTGGGTTCAAAGCACAGAGATGCAGATTTACCCCTTCTTATTCCTCAGTCCCTGAATATTAAAATCACAGCTAATCTTCTAAGTGAGAACTTCCATGCAAACAGTGGAAGAGCAACAGTAAGAGAGTTTCTGCAGACTCAGTCTCATCAACAGCTACTTAAAACTGTAGCAATGAAGCATATTACAGCTTCATAAACTCAGTAAATCATGACCAAGTTATCTGAAGAACTCTCATCTCTAACTGCCCAAAATTATAAGTCATTTTTTGACTAATAATTATGTTTTGTCCATTCCAAACATGAAATAATTTGGTTCTTTACAAAATCAGAAATTTTTAACAATGAAAGCTCTCACTAAATTAGGCCAAACAAAACCCTAAAAAAACAAATAAAAAAAACAAACAAACAAAAAAAAAAAAAACAAAAAAAAAACCACAAGAACAAAAATAAAACAATCTGCCAGTTAACTAGCCTCTTCTTGGTACTTTTGGTTGGTTCTACCAGTTAAATCCTCTGATATACATGTCACATCCAGGTTCAAGCTTTGGCAAGCTTGTGACAACTATGTAATCCCTTTTATAGATAAATAGAAATTCTAGAATCTAGTATCATTATTAATGCTACCTAAAATAACTGAGGATGTACTTTTGATGTATTGCAAAGTAAACAAACACAGTATAACATGCATCTCTCTCACAACCATCACTATCACATCCTTCTGCACAGCAGGAACCAAAATTAAATTCACAACACCAACTATGATTCCCCCTCTTGTAGGACCTGGACCTCTTTGTGGTGTAGACTGCTGCTTATGTCAGACCCCAGTGTCCATTATCAAGACTAAGACATAGATGTTTGTTCCCTTTCAAGGCAGAAGTACAAATTATTTCTTCCTTTTAAAAGGGTAGTGCTGTTCTATCCAATAGCAAAGTGGCTTGGGCACACACTAACACTGTGGGAATGAGTAAGTTGCACAACCACCCAAACTAGAAAGCATTCAAATCCACCTCATTCTTTAGGAGGAAGGATAGTCCTAATTCCCCTTGAAGGGTTTCCCCTCTGCAAAGGCAAACTTGAGACTCACTGGACTATTTTTGCAGCTCAGCTGAAGGGCTCACCTGACGGAGAAAAGAGCTGGACATCACCCACATTCTAAGGATCATGGCAGAGAACAAATGAAGAGGAAAACTTAAATAATGGCTTGTACAACCATAAGCATCAGGTGAATATCAAGTTCTTCCCCCTTGCTGATGCAGGAGATAGCATGCAGCACATGCACAAGCAAAACTTCTGCCACATATGAGGGTTGAGCATGCAGGCGCAGAAACCCTGAGACCTGGAGATCAAGACTTTAGCTTCTTCATGGCTTTGTTTCCATTCAGTAAAGGTGGAATAGAGATGATATAGGAAGTCATGTGTAAAGATTCTTAAGTTTTAAGGTGTTACAATAGCACGTCTCATAAATATTGTCAAAATAGTGTTTCAGGACAGCAGGGAGACTGGAAAACAAGGCAGCTTGAAAAAAAAAACTAAAACTGTTGTTTATCCCTGTAAACTCACGAGGCTTGCTGCTAATGTTTGTCATTGGAACGCTGCATTTTCGTATTTTAAAAATACATCACTTCCTCTCCTGTTTTGCTCTTTCGTAGGCCTGGAGAAGCTACTGATCTGGAAGCTTCATCAACCTCCCAGCCATCCAACCTGCACATAAACCCTCTTTTCAGAGAGTCCACCTCTTGAAAGCAAATTGCAGGACTGCCAAACCATGACTTACAGTCATCTTGTAAAATTTATACCTATGGTATTTGTTGACTGGTTGGTTAGTTTTCAAGAACACCTGCTGCTGAAAGTATGATTACATCACAATGTCTGTTTTCTTCTTCAAATAAAACTGGAAGATCCATGCTCATGAAAGCAAGTCTGGACACATGACCCAGATATATGTTCTTATGGCTCAAACCCCAAAGAATGAAGAATATGAATGAATTCTGTCTTTTCTCATCTAATCTTGTTAGTTTTTAGGATGCTATCTGCTGGCTGTCATTTTGTGCCAGGCACTACCAAACACTCAAAGAGAGCTCTTTCCCCACACCATCTATGTGCTAAATACAAAAAAAAAAAAGCAAGAACCAAGAGGATTACCAGCACTGGGCAGAGGAATTGAGGAAAAGTCTGTGATTTACAGTAACAAGCAGTAAGCATACCACTGACTGTGCCCAATGCTGTTCCAAGACTATGCTTACCAACTTACCAGGAATTATTTGTGATGTTAAATATTGCCAAGAAGAAATTGATATTACAATTAATTACCATGACCACAGAAATGGATTTTAGCATTACTCAAGATCAGAAAAAACAAAAACAAATCTTTGATGATAAGAGCCAGTGACCATCAGTAAAGTCCTACTGAACTGTCCTAAGAGAGCTGGAGACTTTCTTTGTCAAGCCTTGTGTGAAAAGCCTCATAATTTCCAGTAACCAGCTTTAAATGATTTAGATAGTAGCAGCATTTTACTGAAACCCAACTTACTGATCTCCTGAACAGTACTAACTTGACTCACCAAAGGGCTTATTTTGCTTTTTGTAAGAAATGCATATGTATTCCTGATAAAACAACATGCTATAAGCATCGAGAAAGCAAATACACACATATCTGTAAAATTATTTGGCAATATATTACTAGTTTACTACCCCATATCTAAAGTGTATGATTCTTACTTTAAAGGATAACAAATAGGCAAGATGGCAAGATTGCACATGGTTATACATTTTTACAGCATAAAGTAGTTCCAAAGGATTAATTTAAAATCTGCAGGACACAAACACAGAATTTCTGCATTGTGAAACAGAAATTGAGTAAAACTTGTTTAAAACACTTCACACCCTATCTCTTTAGAGAACAGATCCCCCTACAGTTGAAACTAAAGGTGTAATAAATGCATTTAAATTTTGCCCATTTAAATTGTGATAGAAAAGTTTACAAAGTAATACAAACGTATGTTGTACCAGTTCTCAGCTGTGATTAATAGAATTTTATAGTAATAGTTTTTACACATTAAAAAAAAAAAAAAGAACATGAAATCATACAGCTGAGGGCCTAAAACACAGAAAGAAGGGTCACTACAGAAGGAAGTTATGCTGGTCACCATTTCGTCTGCAGTCCCTGGCCATAATGATACACAAACCACATCAACAAAAAACTCCAGCCAACACTCACTCACCCAGCAAAGAGCCTACGAAGATGACGATTTGCACCGTGGTAGTGAAATGCCTGTAGGTCTGCTCCTCGCCGTGCTCCTCGCTCTCAGCAGCCCCAGCCTGGCTGCTGTTCCCACCCTGCCACACCATCTGCCCAGCCGAGGCGTTCCTCATCTCCAGGGCTCCGGTGACAGCCTGGTACGGGGGATGCTCGCTTTCATTCCTCGAAATCCAGCTTTTGTTGTACCCCATGGCGAAGGTCCTGCCTTCCTGCTGACACCTAATACTCACAGGTTACCGAGCCCCTGGCTTCAGCGACTGACTGCAGCCCACGAGCAAAAAGGCACTTCTGAGGACAAAGCCCTGTCTCTCACACTTGGAGACATCTTCACCGTATTCCTGTGTGCCAGAAAGCAGGGTTGGCTTTTCACGTTTTCACTTTGTAAACTACGGTAACTGGTAAAGGAAAACAGAAAAAGCAGGCTCCTCCTTGCGATTAGCTGTCCCATATTTCTTGCTTCACAATGCCACAGCGTTTCCTCAGCATGGTTTACTGCAATAAACGTGCATGAGAAAATCACAGTCCACACCGCAGCTCACCCCGCCAGAAGGTCGTCTCGCACCACAGCGTACACACTCGCAGGCACATGGACTTCCCATACACTGAAATCAGTCAGGAAAAGTTGATGGATCACAAGCGCTGTCCCCGCTCCGCTCTCTGCCCTGACGTTAGCTTTTCTCACAGCCCTGAGGGAGGAAGGACACCTTTTGCCCCGTGGCACATTTCCTAGCGCTCTCTTCTCTCCTGCCCACTCCTCCCGTGGTGACACACGACTCCGTCCCGCGTTCCTCCTCAGTCTGCGCGACACTGGACACCAAGAAGACCTTTATACGGAGCCCAGGGAAGCCAGTGACTGTTCAATGACTTCCGCTGCACTCCAGCTATTTCTCGGGTTAAATTAATTTGGTTTTGAACCCCAAGGCGGGGGGCACTCGAGCCTCCAACAAACCGAAAAGCCTCCGTACGATTCTGCGCGCCCCACTCTCAGCGCGCCCCACACCAAGCACGGCCGGCGGTAACACCCCTGCCCGTATATGCGCCAGCATCCCGGCCCAAGCACTCAACTACACGACCCCACCGCTCCACACTGCGCAGACCCACCTAGCCCCACCACCCGCAAGAGGCGGTGGCCTGGCCAGGCGGAGCCAAGCGGCCAGGGCGGATCGCCGATCTCCCACCTCCGCCACGCTTCCAGGGGGCGGAGGTGCCGCCATCACGTGGCCGCGGCAGCCAACGGGGCCGACATTTTGGTGGGCAGCGCGGTGGCGGGCGCAGGGCTGAGCTGAGCAGAGCAGGGCGGTGCTGTGGGGAAGCTCTTTCTGTTCGTGTGGGCAGGCACCATCCGGAGTCCAGCGGTGTTAGAGCACAGGTAAGTACCTCAGGAAAGAATTTCAAAAGGCAGTGCAGATTTATACGTGCTATTTGTTAAAATATTTTTAAATACATATTTTATCGGGTAAGCTTCTTTATAGGCATAGTAAATTTGGGTTTTA
Organism: Pezoporus occidentalis; assembly: GCF_034315485.1. Classification (NCBI taxonomy): domain Eukaryota; kingdom Metazoa; phylum Chordata; class Aves; order Psittaciformes; family Psittacidae; genus Pezoporus; species Pezoporus occidentalis. The sequence goes on along the minus strand of NW_026913964.1, from coordinate 4,046,648 downwards.
ATTGTGCAAGAAGTATACCTGCATCCATATAGTGAGTACAAATTTGAAGATTTTAGGTGGATGGTTAAGCAGCAAAAGGCCTTTCAGGCATTGGCTGGCAATGTAGACGTGCCCTCTGGACGAGCAACTGCCCACCAGTATAACCCCTGCCCACCAAGGCTTTCAAGGACCCACACTGATAGAATGTACTTCTGTGGTCTGTGTGCTGTCTCCTGTTATGTGGACTTCGATGATACAGGGAAGAGCCAAATGCTCTGCCATGGGTTCAGAGACGTGTGCTGACTACAGGGAAATGAAGGCTGCCACCACCCTATCACACTACAGGTGCTGCAGCCTCTACACTTGCAGCCTCCTCTGGGAGTGTAAATCTCCCGGCTCATTGCTCCAGGCTCTTTTCTGGTAATTCCTATCTCTTCCATGTTCACATCCTGACTCACTCCCCTGCTTTTTCCTCTCACACCTGCTCACAAGCCATTCACTTTGTCCAGTCAGTCCCATCTTTTTCCCCACCTTACCCAAGCAAAAGCCAGCAGCTATAACCCTGCTTTCCTCTCATCTTTGTCTCCTAGGCCTCCCAAACTGTCTTCGTCCTTTCAGACCCCCAGCATTCCTGTGGCCATTTTGGCCACTCTGACCTCCTGCCCACCTCCCAGCCACCTGCGAGGTGCTTTTCTTTACAGGACAGCCCCTTCCTTCAGTTTCTCCCTCTGGGTCCCTTCCCCACTCTCCTGCAGCTCACCAGGGGAGACTAACCTCCCCTCCCTACGCACAGGCGGAAGTGAAAGCGCACTGTAACATCTCACATCATTAAATTTTAGTGGCTAGTATTAAATTTTAATGTGAGATATGAAAGTTTTGGAAGGGAAGCTTCTGTCGAGATGCACGTGTTTGGTGCAGGCAGACTCTTCAGTGGTGTTCGCAGTACTCCAGGAGATCTGTGCAGAGTATTTGATTATCTTTTTTTCCCTAAATAATCTATTTTTGTTTCCTTTGTGCAGGTTTTCTCAAGGCTAGCTAGCAAAGCCACAGCCCTGAAAAAGGTGTCTCTTCCCCATCACCTACCAAATTTTCACACTTATGCTGGGGCACAAGACTTTTTAAAATAAATGATTGTGATTTTTTTTTTTTGTGAAGTTACTTGTCTCTGGCTGTCTTCTTGGAAACAATAAATCACTGTGGAAGAAATAAAGAGAGAAAAAAATAGCCTGGGGTAGACATCTGGTCTAGAACATTTCATCCCAACTGTTTAAAATTTTGCCAAGTCACAAAGAACAGGAACAGTGGGGGAGTTTTAATGCATAATGTTACCTGACCCTCCCATTGTTATGCAAACTGACACGGGGAAGTTTGCCATATGCTGGGCTGTGTGCCTCACACAATGTGCTTGGAAAGTATAAACTCATAATTTCTGTTAAAGAAAAATTTACAGAAGTTTCTTAATTATTTACTGCATCATATATTCAAATTGGCCATTCTTGCCATGTCTTCTGGTAGGAGACAAGATGAATCTGTGGCCTAGGTATTTTTATTTCTAGTCTTCACTACAGAGAAAACACCTAAACAAATCGATGGATGAAAAATACCCAACTGCACCCATAAGTCAAATACAGCAGTTACTTCTAAGAAGATGCAAGAAACTTCAGTGGACAGTTACAGTGCCCCAGGTCACCTGTGACTGTGCAAAAGGAGATCTCTGTTGTGGTTAGATAAATACTACAGAGCTTTGTTCATGCCATCTCCCACAAAAAAAAAGAAAAGAAACAAAAACATTACTAAAGGCACATTCCAGGCATTCCCAGACGTGGTGAGGAACAGAGAACAGTGACACAGTTGAAGATTTGTTTTTGTTGGATGCTAATGACATTATGAAACTGCCAGTTATTATATTAGTTATGAACCCAGCTGGGAACCCTAAGAGTTTAAGTGAAATGCAAAGATAAATGAAAGTATGCATTAACAAGATGTCAACTTCAGAGGGAGAAACTGAGGACTATAGAAACTACTCATTAGAGTAAGTCCCTCCTTAAGTGGTCTATTTAAAACAAGGAGTCTGTACTCCTAGGTCAGGGAGTAAAGATCACTAGAACTCCATTGGGAGAAACCTTGTAATTAAAGAGAAGCATAAGAAGATTTTTTTTTTCATGCAATTACAAAAGTAAAGAAAAATTGAGTTTATTATACTGAAACAGATCTAAAATACTGCAAGTATGTCTCTGAAACTTACATTGTTTTCAATTCAGATGAGGGAATTTGATCTTTAGAAGAAAGATAATATAACTATTAGTGGGAATCCTGGTAGGGCAGAAGGAAAACAATTCAGTTCGTTCAGTTCCAGTGGACCACACTTGTTTCCTTCATTTCCTAACAAATGGAAGTACTGTGTATGGGTGCACAGTAGCAAACTACAGATTACTGCAGCATTTTTCTTTGCCTGGGGATTACACACCTAATCAATAAGCTTGTGTGTATGAATTTACTTAGAGGTTTTTCATTAAGATCCCAAAACTAAAGACTACATCTTGTGGCAGTCCTTCTGCTCAGAAGTTGCCACATGCAGTGGCTGAAGAAAAACACATCTGCTTACCTAGCTTCGTGTTTGCAGTTCACCAAGGAAGAGGCTAAGGCTGTTCATGCTCAACCTCCCAGTAGTTGTTAAATTAATCATCAGTGAAAACATGTTGTAGTTTCCACATGAACTTGTATCCTGCCCCAGCTCTATATGAAATCCATTACTAATTTTGTGGTTTTTTTTTTCCCCCCTTTGTAAATATTTCTCAAGGTGTATTTAAAAAAATCCGTGCAGTATTTGGTGCCTGTCTCTGTATTTGCAGATACATCTTGAGGCATATCTTGGGGAAGTTCAGACTGGACATTATGAAAAGGGTCTTCACCAAGAGGGTGGTTGGTCACCAGATTCCCCCAGGGAAGTGGTCACAGCTGCATGCCTGTCACTCAAGGAGTGTCTGGACAATGCTTTTACTTACATGGTTTAGTTTTAGATAGTCCTGTGCAGAGCAGGGAATTGGACTTGATAATCCTCATGGATCTCTTCCAACTCAAGATAATTTTACGATTCTCAGGCACTGCTGCTCTGGGCCTAGGCAGCTAAGATGGTGCTTTTGCAGGAGGCAGATGGGACCATGAGTGGACACGAGTTATGCAACATGTCGCGGTCCCTCAGAGGGTGGCAGAGCCCCAGGAAAGCCGCCAAGAGTGGTCTTGTCTACAGCCCTGCACGGTCCGGGGCTAACGGAACACGGCCGAGGCAGCCGCCACCCCACCACACCAGGAACTGGTCCTGGCCTTTCCCGCAGCCACCGCTCCCGGACGCACCACAAGGCCCCAGCCCCCCAATCTCCTCCTCCTCCTCCTCCTCCTCCCCCCGTCGCCGCGGAGGCGGTGCCGGGGCGCGGCAGAGCAAGGCCTTCGCTGGGCCGGTTCCACTTCCACGGAGGCAGTGCGGTGGGGCTGTGCGCGATGGCTGCCTGCCGCTCACGCCCGGGGAGCTGACATGGCCCGGGCGAGCGGCGCCCAGCCGCTGCCTGTGCAGGTAGCCGCGGAGCCGCCGGAGAGCTACCAGCTGCGGCAGGAGAACGAGCTGCAGGTGTTGGAGTCCATCTACGGGCAGGACTTTAAGGATCTGCGGCAGAGCCAGGCCTGGAAGGTAGCGAGCGGGGCTCCCCTCGCCAGGCAGCTGCGAGCTCGGCGGCCTTGCCGCTGTTCTCCCTTAGCGCTTCCTGTGCCCATTAATCGTTAGAGCGCCAGGGCTCCGGCCTCCAGCGGCGAAGCAAGCAGAGTGGGCCCTCTCCCTGCGGGTTGCGGAGGGCGGTGGTGCTCCAGCTGGTGCCTGGTCCTCGTGTTTCTCGCCTGGCGCATCTTTCCTTTCTCTGCCTGGCCCTGGCCCTTCCCCGCTTCGGCAGACAGCCCTGTAACCGACTGCCTTTGCAGTTAATCCTCCAGATTGGTGCCTTCGCGCTGTAATTAATGTTGTGCATGTAACTTGCGTTTTAAATGAGATTCTTTAAACATTGCCACTTAATTCATCCTTTAACCAAGTGCATACCTGCTTAATTAGTTAATCTCATCCGTATATATGTTGCTAATCTTCACATATTTATTACATGCTGTGGTTTACTCAAACTGTGTCTGTTTTAATGAGAGCTTTCATATATTTCTGTTTGTTGTTTTGGGCTCTGTTTGTTTTATTACAACTAACTAATGCTCAGGTCTACTACTCGCTATTCTTTCACATTTCTGTGTCCACAATGTCTAATTGATATTTTTTTTCCAGTTGCATCTGTGGCACTGTTTTCCTGTACCTGGAGGTACTGATCATTCTTTTCAGTTCCCCAAGTTCACTGCTGCTGGCCTATTTACATTCTTTTGTCTTCCGTTTCTACAAAATAGCCCCTGCTGTCTTTTTTTTTCTGCCATAAACCTGAAGTTTAAATTCTTGCAAAACCTATGCAGAGACACACACACGGAGTTTGATACTAACACGGTAATTCGCTGGGTTTTCAGAAGTGTTGCACACCTCATTCCCTATTAAGTTCATACCTGATGTTCTCTTGACTTTACCTGTTCTTTTCCCTGATGGAAGGGAAATAGGGGTATAGTGACTGTCTTTTAACCTGTTTCAGTATTTGTTATTACATGTGGTCTTACTTCCCTGCCTGTTTGTCATGTTAATAAGGTCTGGGTTGTTTTGTTTTTTTGAAGTCTTTAATACAAAATAAAAAGTTTAGAATGTTTATGTGGGCATGTATTACTTTATTCTGATTTTGAGTAGGCAGTTGAACAGCAAGGGGGGGGGGGGGGAAGGGCAAGGGCTTGCTAAAATTCTGTTTCATTGTTTCATTCCAAACCCAAAAATATAAATGCAAAATATTACTCTGCATTTGTTTGACCGCACAAGGTGTATATATATGTGATGTTACAGTCTATTGCCATGTGAGAAACTAAAATACCGACTGGTGTTTGCTAGTCATCCAAAACAAACACAAAAGAAACAATATTGTTCTTACAATGAATGCTTTAATTAGTGATATTCCATAAGTAAACCATTTTTTAATTTTTTTTTCCTACTACTAGCCTACAGTAAGCAGAATACAAGGGGTTTGTTATAAAATGCTCAGTCTGAATCTTCTAATAACTAACTACACTTCTCTGAGAAAGTTTTAAAAATATGTTGGATAAAATATGATAATCAGTGAACCAGTTCACTCTCATTGAGCAGTATCAATACTGCTATGTATTGATAATGTACTGCTATGTATTAATGTATTTTTTTCTCAGTTTGGATGGTCTAACCTGAATTCTGTCATAATACAGGTTTTGAGAGTTGTGTGCTGTCATTAAAACGAAACCAGAAAAGCTCTTTAAATCTAAAGTTTTGTTTTCCATTTCAGGTGCAACAACCTCCTGAAATTAATTTAGTTCTACGTCCTCAGGGATTGACTGGTGATAATGAAGTATACGCCAAAGTTGATCTGTGGGTCAAGTGTCCACATACTTACCCTGATACGTGAGTGAACATTAAAATCTTAACTTTTTTTTTTTTCCTCTGAACATTTTCCTCTGTTTTCCATAGTAAAGTGTAAATTGGAAAAACATGTAGTTCATTCATTGCTCTCCTCCTGGCTTTCTACATGTCAGTATTTATTAAGCCTGTGGTATTTTATAATAGGCAACTATAAAATTTGGCACCTGAATTGGATGTGCTCTTTTGTGCAATGGAAAATTATATGGGTGCATTTACCAGTGCATGACCGCAGCCCCAGTTTGTAGCTTGGAGAGACATAAACAGAGATGTATACCTTCTAGCATCTTAGTGGCCTTTTTAAACTGAGCTTGTAACCTGCTGAAAGAAGGATTGAATCATTTTTAAGCAGTCTGCTGTCTCAGTTATATGTGGGGTTCCTGTTTTCTGGTGGATTAACCTTTTGGAAGAGTTCTCAGTAGGAAATGTAAAAACAACTGCAGGTGACCAGCTCCCTCTCAGCATTTGGGTTGCAAAGTAATTTCTGAGTTAAATGATGCTCTGTGCCCCATTTCCTTTAGTCCTTATGCCACCAATTATGTCCGAAACCTGTCTATCTCCCTTTGGCCCATCCATTTGTGCTGTGGCATGAGTGGTACACTAGGGAAATGCTATTCCTTACGAAGTGTTAGCTCAGTTATACCCTGTAACAGAGTGACATGGTTTAGTGGTGGATTGTCAGTCCTGTGGTAAAGCTAGGACTTGATGACCTTAAAGGTCTTTTCCAACCTATTTGATTCTGTGATTCTATAGGACATAACAGCCACTCTAATTTCTTTTTTTTTTAATTTAACATATCATAGTTACAGGCGTTTTATTTTAAACATTTTTTAAATTTGGTTGTTATTTATTGCATATATTTCTTTAGGTTTATGTAACCTTTATAGTGGTGATAAATAAAGAGTATGCAGGGTTTCTTTGGTAGTTCTTCTTGTTAACTGACAGGTAATCTGCAGCCAGAAAATTTGATGGTAAGGAATATAAAAATGTATTTCTGGCTTTACATTGTATATGCAATATTTATATACTGCTTATTTGAGTATTGACTAATTGCCAAGTGACTATGAACTCCATTCCTTTTCCTTCACCCATTTTTATCAAAAATATTGCTTTTTACACTCAATTTTTCTAGTGCAGACTTTCAGTGTTTTGTTGCTTGTCCTCCAGTGTCCCTGAAATACAGCTAAAAAATTCAAAAGGCTTGTCAAATGAGAAAATAAATGAATTAAAATCCAGCCTAGCTGAACTGGCAAAACAGCGTTGCGGAGAGGTAAGAGCTTTTAAATTCCTTGAGAAATACAGTCTGGACCCTAAATAGTTCTAAATACATGTGTGGTATAATATAATGGAAAGCATCCACATTGGAAGCTTAAGTTGTATTGCTCCTAAGGAAGGAGAGACTTAATTTCTTTTAAAGGATGTTTCTAATTAATGGAAGTTCCGAATAAACAGGATGTTAAAATACAGTGGATGTTGTAACTAGTGCAAATTTTATCCCTGTTGAAAAGCAGATGTAAAAGTTCATGTTATTCTTGGGGTTATATCACTGTATGAAAAGCAATACTAACTCTAAAAGTGAGAGCTTTCGGCACTTTCCAGATTCATTTGAATATTGTAAGTGGCTATACCTGTTTAAGCTGACAGCAGACATGGGGAATTTTTCAGTGTGTTCTTGTTCATCTAATGCTGAACTGAGACCATCGTTCTAACATCAGGTTAACAGTGACCTCTGTGGCTGTAGCGCAGTCACTCTATGCCACTGTGCCTTTTTTTCTACTGTTTTTAGGAATAGTAATACTTGACTACACCCCTCTCTCCCTGGTTTGATTTCTGATCTTATTAAAGGGAGCTACAAATGTGTTGTATGTTTTCCTAATGTCAGTTTTCCAAAGCAAGAATCATGCTTGCTCCAGCAATGTGTAGATACAATTGTAAGTTCCATGTATGATACTCATTTTTGATGAATAACGTATGTGCAGTTCTGAACCACTTTCTCTGCAAGGGAAAGGGAGACAACTGTTTTCTCTGCCTGGACAGGTATTCTTTGCTGAAGAGTATTCTGCAGTATGGAAAACTTGAAAATACCTCAGTTACTGTCAAATGGAATAGTAGATTGTTTGGGGTTTTGATTATTGGGATTCCTCCTTTTTTTTTTTTTTTTTTTTTTTTAAATACACGTGAGCGCATGCATGATTGCCTTGCCTTCTGAATAGTAACCTAGGAAAGGTATTTTGGTTTGCACATGTCAGGTGTATGCATACTGTGCTATTCTTCGTATTCTGAATTATCTCCTGGCTTCATTCTTACTTTTAAGCAGGGGATTTAGTGTTTGAGAATCTTCTAAATGTCAGCCTGTTACAGGCAGATGGTACATTTAGTTTGGCTGTTCTCCCATGTATACATGCAAATCCTGCTCAATGCTGCTGCTGGCTGGTGGGATGCATCTTTCTGATGCACTATTCTGGAGATGCAATGGTCTTATTAGCACTATGGATTGCTTGAATTACTAAAGGCATGCTGCTAGACTGATGAAAGCTTAAGCCCTGATAGTGCATACCCATTTCAAGTAACAGTAACTGAAAATTTATTCCAACATTGCAAACCACGTAGCAGAATTCAGCCGAGTTTTAAGTGCAGCTCTTACTTCCAGGGAGTGGTTATATGAATGTGGAATGCCTTAAGTGGTTGTACAGTTCCAACTGGGGGGGCTAGCTTACAGAGGAGGGATTAGATTTCACATTAGCAGTGAAATAAGTAATTATTTCACAAGTAATAAGCAGCAGAAACAGTAATAGACAATTGCAGAGGTTTTATCCTGTTGTCACTTGCATGTCATAAACGTATCTTTGGAAAAAAATAAAAGAATATTTTTAAGAAAAAGATGGTGTTTCAAGTTGGTTGTCTTTCAGTATTTTTTCTCCTCTTTGCTAATGTGGTCAGGGATTTTTCATGTTACTGTCTATTAATAAACAGTTCTGCCAAAAAAAACTGAAATGTAGTAAATTCGGGCTGATAAGTAACAAAATCAGCAGTCACACTGCTGTTGTATGGCTTCTTCAAGTTGGGTGTTATTTTACTATGTGATCTACTTGTTCTTTGAACTCTGCATGTCATTCATCTTTATTTTCTTTCAGGTGATGATATTTGAACTTGCTGACCATATACAGTCATTTCTCAGTGAGTATAATAAACCACCCTCCAAGTCTTTTCATGAAGAAATGTTAAAAAATCATCAAAAAGAACGAGAAAGACTGGCTCAGGAGGAATTGCGCAGAGCACAAGAAGTTAAGAGAAGAGAAGAGCAGGAGGTAAGAGAAATTGAAAGTACGAATAACCCTGTATTCTTAAAATAATCACAGTTTTCTTGTGGGTTTTAAAACTGGGGGTTTTAATGAATTACTAAATTCTCAGACCTGTCAGTATGAGCTGATCAATATGTACTGTATGAACTATTTGCTGCTACGATTGTAACATTTTAATGATATAGTTTTAACCCTGAGAAATTTTTATGCCTGAAACAAACCTAATTGTTGATTCCTGATCCTATGAAAATAACTTTTAAAGAGGTGCTTATACGAAAGTGTAATCAAATGTATAAACTGTGTTCCATCTTAAACTAGGATGTATTAGCCAGACAGATTATAGAATCATAGGATAGTTAGGGTTGGAAAGGACCTTAAGATCATCTCGTTCCAACCCCCCTGCCATGGGCAGGGACACCTCACACTAAAGCATGTCACCCAAGGCTCCGTCTAACCTGGCCTTGAACACTGCCAGGGATGGAGCATTCACAGCTTCCCTGGGCAACCCATTCCAGTGCCCCACCACCGTTACAGTAAAGAACTTCCTCCTTTTATCCACTCTAAACTTACCCTGTTTAAGTTTGAACCCATTACCCCTTGTCCTATCACTACAGCCCCTAATGAAGAGTCCGTCCCCAGCATCCTTATAGGCCCCCGTCAGATACTGGAAAGCCAGCAGCCTCCACGCAGCCTTCTCTTCTCCAGGCTGAATAGCCCCAACTTTCTCAGTCTGTCTTCATATGCGAGGTGCTCCAGTCCCCTGATCATCCTCCTCGTGGCCCTCTGGACTTGTTCCAACAGTTCCATGTTCTTTTTATGTAGAGGACACCAAAACTGCACACAGTACTCCAGGTCAGGTCTCACGAGAGTAGAGTAGAGGGACAGGATCACCTCCGTTGACCTGCTGGTCACGATCCTTTTGTTGCAGCCCAGGATATGGTTGGCTTTCTGGGCTGCGAGCGCACTCTGAAGCCTGCTCATGTTAAGTTTCTCATCAACCAACACCCCCAAGTCCTTCTCCACAGGGCTGCTCTGAATCTCTTTTTCTGCCCAACCAATCTCTTTTTCTGCCCAACCAATCTCTTTTTCTGCCCAACCAATCTCTTTTCTGCCCAACCAATCTCTTTTCTGCCCAATCCCAGGTATGCCTGCGATTGCTCAACCCAGGTGTAGGACCTTGCACTTGGCATGGTTAAACTTCATAAGGTTGGCATCAGCCCACCTCACAAGTGTGTCAAGGTCCCTCTGGATGGCATTCCTTCCCTCCAGCGTATCAACCGAACCACACAGCTTGGTGTCATCAGCAAACTTGCTGAGGGTGCACCCAATCCCACTGTCCATGTCACCATCAAAGATGTTGAACAAGACTGGTCCCAACATCGATCCCTGAGGGACATCACTCATTACTGGTATCCAGCTGGACATTGAGCCATTGACCAGAACTCTGCGTGTGGCCGTCTAGCCAGTTCTTTATAGATGAGTAATCATACCTTCCTTCGGCCGTAGGGTGACTGGAATGTTCACTATGACAAACTTGTCCAGAGAACAATAAATTTAGTCTAAAGAGACCTTGGATCCACATACGTTCCTCATTAGAAATAAGGGAATTCATCTAAGTGTCACAGAGATTACCAATGTGGAGTCTCCACACTGTGGGAATATGGGTAGGATAGCTCTTGTTCTGAGAAAAATGTTTTTGCTTATTCCATTGTCTCTCTGGTATGTGAAAGTTTAGTGTTGGGTCTGTCAGTCGAAGTAATTTTCTTTTGTTTACAACTCCAGTCTCCTATACCATGCAATTGATGCTTTTAAATTAGCTCTCCTGAGAAAGTTGACTTCTAATTTTTTCTTTTTTTTTTTTACTCTTGTGAGATCCTCCAGCCCTCTTTTACACTGTTGGAAAATAAGCATCAGCTTTTTTTTGTTTGTTTTTTTAATTATACCAGGGTAAGGTTAGCAGTTGCATTGCATGCGCTGTTTGCATCTCTAACAACACCAAAATTCATTTCAGCAACGTGAAATCCTTAACGAGATTCAGAGAAGGGAGGAAGAGAAAAGAGAAGAAAGAAAAAAGAAAGAGATTGCCAAACAGGTATTCTTTCTAAGCAGGCATGCAAAAACCATTGCAACAATGTCTTGTCAATACCATAACATCCGCTTATAGAAACTTGGAAGATTTACAAGACTGAATTGTCCTGAGCATCTTTTCTCATCCAGTGCGTCTGATAGATCTAGGTTAAAATATGTTCCTGATTATATGGAGTTTATTTCCAGAATAAAATCAACTGCAAGGGAAAATAGTTTAATATATTAGCATCTTAAGTGTACTGAAATGGGTGTTTTCAAACAGACATATAAAAAAGATAGCATATTAATGTCTCTGCTTTCGTTATAAAGAATCTTTTTGCCTGTGGACAGTGCTTAAATGGACTTTCTGAATCTCAGCACTTCTTCCAGAGCCTCATATGTACATTTATATTATGAAAACCTGTTTCTTCTGTGATTTGGGTGGCTTTAAAGAATAATAGTCAAGTATTCACATATTTTGAGGACAGGAGCAGTTCCTATACTTACTTGGTGTTTTTCCTGATTTATAGGAACGTTTGGAAGTAGCTGCTCTGACATGTCAAGAAAATTCTCACAAGAGAGTTGCTTCACGTTTAAATGGGAGCTCTTTGGAACATGGAGTAAATAATAAGCACCGACCAAATTCAGCTGGACGTTCAAAGTGAGTATGTCAGTTTGCATGTAGATTTTTCCTTTTCCTCCCAAACATTAGATTTCAAAGTGAAATTTGAAGGCAAGAGAGTACTGTGTCAGATTGCTCAGTTATTTGTTTTGCTGTTGTGTCATCCCCTCTCCTCCACACTTATTTTGGCATGCTTTAATTCATGTGCTATTGGATAACTTGAGAACTTTCCAATTAAGAGAGTCAACTTGGCCCTTAATTTAACATAGTATTTGGCAAACATTGGAAAGCATATTCAGAACATACTTAGTTTCTTAAAAGTATGCAATATGTTGCCAGTTGAAGAAATAAGAAAAATTTTAAATCAATTAATGAAGGTTTTGGAATAGCACAATAAATTAAAGCTTATATTCACCTCAGAGCATGTGCAAGTGTAAAGTTCCCTGTCAGAGAACTGGATAATGCTAATTGCTTTTGCAGAGTAACTTACTGGAGGGAAATTGGAGTTGCTGGAGGGTTCTTTTGCTGGTACATAACTCATCTAGATTAGGGCTGGTGATGATACAGGTAGGCTGGGGGCTTTGGTTTTCTTTTGTTCGTTTGTTTCTGGTTTTTTTTTACTGCCACTTTCCCCCCAGGCTTAAACTATAGAGCTCAGCATGATGTGGCTGCTAAAATCCTGCATTCTTAAACATATATCTTTGCAGTAACTCGCTTAGTATTTTTGAAATTAATGGATATTATTGGATGCAAGTCTCAGAAACCTAATCCTCTTGCAGATTTGATATCTTTAGGGGCTAGGGACTGCAACAGTGTTATCTTTTTGAGTTGGAGAAAAACGTTGTGTTCACATTGCAGACGAGAACGCCAGCTTTCTATTAGTAATAATGAGGAGTCCCCTGGAAATCACGAAGTTTTGAACTTCAGCACGAGTGGTGCTGGACAGCTTATTGTCCATAAAGGAAAATGTCTGGGTAAGCAAAATTACAATTGCAGCTTCAAATACTGGGCTTGGGGCTGTTGTTTTATTGTTGTTGGATTTTTTTTTTGTTTGGGATTTTTTTGAGAGGGGGAACTTACGCAATGTTGGTACCTACAAGCAGCAAGGATGGAGAGAATCTTGTGGATTGTGAAATGTCACAGCCGAGAGTGAAAAGTTACTTTGTGGTAAATAGTTTATATTTTCTTATGACTGTTTTAAGTAAAGATGTGCTACTTCAGATACAATTGCATAACTGAATAGCCATACCAAAAAAAACCACCCATCTTTTCAATATTTTATCCTCTCTACATAATTAAAATAATACTGAAAACTATTTGCTTTTAAATTTAAATAGCTAGGTTGTCAGATAAAAATGGCTACCAAGCAAGAAGTCATTTAGCTTTCAGTAACATGTGAAACCAATAATAAGCACAGGGCTAGAAATGCATACTTGCTCATCTCCTATTGTTGCTAATAGCAGTGCCATCAAAGCAGGAGATATAGCAAAAAAATTAAAATACAATGATAGGAGACTCAGAGCTGAAAGGCCTCCATGAAATGCCCATATGAATGGACCATCAAATGTTTTTATTGTTTGTTTTCAATATAGCACTTCCTCAGTGGTAGGATGAGCAGCCTGGAAGTCTCTGGAGTAAAGGGAATTTTATTTTGTAGCTTGAGGATGTTACTGTGTGTAGAGCTTGGCATTTGCTCGGCAGGAATAACATTTATTAAAACCTGAAATTCTTTAAAATGTGCAGCAATTTTTTGCCAATGTACTGTTCCTTTCATCTGACTACTGCTACATATCATTCAGTCTCATCAGACCTGGTGTTTTCCATACCTACCATGTAGGTATAGATCTTGTTCAATTGTAAGTCAGTTTGGGTTTCTGAAACTGTAGAAAGTGGGCTTAATGGTGTTTATTTAGCATTTGCAGGAGTTCTTGGCAGATCTTAGAAACAAAAGAAGCCCTGTTCCTCTTCTCTCTCTTTCCATGTATAGGCAAGGATGAACAGCTTGGTAAATCGGTGTACAATGCCTTGGAAATTCGCAGTGGAGACTTTGTTTTAATATATGAGTGGGTTCTGCACTGGCAAAAAAAGGTGGGAAGATTTCTTACAATGCATGAAATGGAAAAGATTGAGAAGTGTAAGAAACAGGTAATGCCCATATTTTGCATTTGACTTAATAAAGGTTTAAGTGGGGTTCTGTGCTTTTCTGGAGGCAGCTAGTTTATGTTAAACTTGAGAGGGTGGTGTGGTGATGGGTTTGCAGATGTTGGTGTTTAGAGTATCTGTACCACAGAAGAAGATGGGTATTCAGGAGTTACAATAACATAAATGCAAGACCATGTATTTGTGAATATGCATAAATAACATAATAAAAAATTAGTATCAAGCTTACCTGGCAGAAACCAAAGTTATTCTTGTCCCTTGTATACAATACTTCCTTTTTCAGAAATGATGAGAATATAGTGTATTTTGTATGTTACGTATTTTAGTAGTAATGTGTTCATGATATGACACGTTGCACATTATATTGTTTTTCTCTAACAGCTTCAGGGTGCAGAAACAGAGTTCAGCTCACTAACGAAGCTAAGTCACCCAAACATAGTGCATTATAAATGTATGAACCTTAAAGAACGGGACGATTCAATTGTGGTGGACATTTTAGTGGAGCATGTAAGTGGTTGCAGCCTTTCTACATACTTACACAAAGAGACTCCAGTTCCAGTTGAGCAGTTGCGCCATTATGTGACCCAGATCTTGTCAGCTCTCGACTACTTGCACAATAATTCAGTAGTACACAAATTTCTCTGTGCTTCCAGTATTTTGGTAGATGCTGAAGGAAATGTCAAGGTGACAGACTACAGCATTTCCAAGCGCTTAGCTGATATCTGCAAAGCAGATGTTTTTGAGCAAACCAAAGTTCATTTTAGTGATAATGGTCTTCCCAGCAAACCTGGAAAAAAAGGAGATGTGTGGAGTCTGGGCTTGCTTCTGCTTTCACTCAGCCAGGGCCAAGAAACCAAGGAATTTCCAGTTGCTGTTCCTACCACTTTACCTGCTGACTTCCAGGACTTTCTGGGAAGGTATGTTTGTTGCATTCCTGTGTCTTTTGGTTTCTGTTGTTATTTTTTTTTAAGACTTGGATGGGTTTTTGAAAGAACAACTAGATCCCCCTGTGTCACTAGTTAAAATTTGTAGAGGAGAGGTAATTGCTCCTTCACAGCTAAAGCAGCTAATCTGGGATTTGGGAGAACAAGTCCGGTGCTTTTTTATTCTTTGCCTTGCTGCCATGTTTATGTGCCACGATGGGTAAGTAATTTAATCTGTCTTTGCTTCTGATTCCCATCTGAATTATAACAATGATAATTTCTTAAGTATGAGGAGACCTCTTTGAACATTTAGGCCTGAAATGGAATAGGTTTTTGAACAGTTTTCTCTTGATTTGCTAACAGATGTGTTTGCTTGGAAGATAAGGAAAGATGGACTCCTCAGCAGTTGTTGCAACATAGTTTTATAAACATTCCACGAATGAAAACGCCTGTAGCTGAAGAAAATCTAGATGGTAAGAAACTTATTTCTTTCTGTATACTGCTAAATAAGTGGACTGTGTGCTGCAGTAATAGGAAAAAAGTGAGCTTCGCAAGACTGCACAAGTGTTTTACGTGAGTGAGTATGGTCTTTAACTTCTGTATCCGTGACTAGCTGGGGGTGGGCCTACTGCTGTTGTCTCATTAGTCAAAGCTGATGCTGTAAATTCATCCACCTGTAAATTCATCCTGTAAATTCATCCACCTCCTGTATGGTGTAAATTTCAGCCTTAATTTTGTCCTTAGAAGATGTTTGAATAAGACTTCTTCCCTTGTTACATTCATGTTAGAATCTGTTCCTTTGTCCAGCATGATTAATGTTAGTAATTAAAAACTGTATTAAAGTTTATGCTTGCACCAGAACTTAACTGTAGACAGCAGAACACTTCTGTATTTTAGATTTCAGTTGTACTTGAAGTTACTTAAGTTTTATCTTCTTCTAATGCTTTTTTGGCAGTCCCTTGTGGTTTATCTCCATACCCCATACTGCCAGCAGTGCTGACTTTGATATCCTCTTTACAGATTCGGCAGGCATAGATTGCATTGAGACAGTTGTACCCACCAGTCAGATATCCAGTGCTTCCTTTGTCACAGGAACACAGAGACAATTTTCACGCTACTACAATGAGTTTGAAGAGCTCAAATTACTTGGCAAAGGGGCTTTTGGAGCAGTCATTAAGGTGTGGTAGAAAAGTTATTTCCCTCTGTACAGCCCTTTTTGGTGATGTGTTTGATTTCTCGGAAGCAAAACAATATGCATAGTGTTTGCATGGTTTTATATATTATCTTTTAGTGTGCTGTGCCTGTCTTGTGTTTTTTATCTGGAATAGGCTGATGAGTTTTGTGCAAGGTTGCTGAGAGACTGGGGAGTAGCCTGTCGGTATGGGGAAGCTTGCATTTGAATTGTATTCATTTCCCAGTTGGAAGGAAAACTTCCTCTTACATGAAATTACTCTACTTCTGGCTCTATTTGGTAAGGAAAAGTATTTGACTTTTTAGATTTATTTGAACTTTGCAGGTAAGAAATAACCTTGATGGTTGCTATTATGCTGTGAAACGTATCCGTGTAAACCCTGCCAGCAAGCAATTTCGGAGGATTAAGGGAGAAGTAACATTACTTTCCCGCTTGAACCATGAGAATATCGTAAGGTATTACAATGCTTGGATAGAAAAACATGAACACCCTGTTCCCACGGTGTCTTCATCTGAAACAAACGAAGATAAAAGAATGCCCACCAAAGCCGGTGTCTTCATCTTTAATGCTGAGGAGACAAGTGTTGTGGAAGCTAATGCTCCTCCTCCAGTTTTGACAAGTTCAGTTGAGTGGAGTACTTCGTGTGAAAGATCCTCCAGCAACAAATTCAGTGGAGCTGATCCAGAGTCCAGTGATGATGATGACGATGGTGATGGGGTTTTCTCGCAGTCGTTTCTGTAAGTAGGCTTCAGTATTGGCACTGTAGGGAACATGAACAGAGTTGTTTTTCCAATTTTGTGTCTTTTATCATTCTCACTTCTTTTTAGTTCACTGCATTTTGTTCTGTCTGTTGGCTCAAAATCAATGCATTTGCCAGCAGTCAGATAGCCAGGGAGAGGAAATTTTGCAGTTAAGAACAGCGAGTGTAGAAGGAAAATCTGGGTTTAGGCTTCTAGAATATTCTTATAATTTGTGTCAGAATGCATAACTGTTTATGCTGGATTGTCTTTTCCAACCTTAAGAGTAAAGTTTTTAATAAACAATAATAGAGAAATATTTTCAAATCCTGAAAAATATTTTACTTGTCCTTTTGCTCATGGTAAGTCTTTTGTTTAAGCAAGTAAGTATGCCTCAGTTTTGCTTATTGAGTATACAAGTGGGATTGTACTGATGCAGAGATAAACCTTTCCTTTAAAAGACAGGGATGACAAAGGAAGTGTTATGTGCAAGCAGGATACTTTTGGGGGTTTTGTTTTGGTTTGCTGTTTTTGTTTAAGGCATATGGAAGGTCTTTAACAAAAGCTTAGATTTTTCTATTTTTTTTCTGCAAATAGTTTCCAGATTTATCAGCACCCAAAACTTTTTCTCTTCTTTCTCTTTTTTAAACAGGCCAACCACAGATTCTGAAAGTGAAATAATTTTTGATAATGAAGATGAAAACAGTAAAGGTCAGCTTCCAGTAAGTATAAAGATAAAGCTAGTGAAAATAAAGAGATCATAAAATAGTCTTTGACAAGCAAAGAGGTCAGTTGAGAAGTTTCATTTCAGTTCTGGTGTAAGTACAGAACCACATACGGTTATGTTCCATCAGAGTAAATGTTGTCCCATCGTGAGCTGCATTCACAGAGTCATAGACTCATTAGGGTTGAAAGGGACCTTTGGAGATCAACTAGTTTTTTGTCACTATGTTTATATCAAAATGGTTGGGTGGGGTGGAGGGTGCATTCTATTAAGTAGGTTTTGTATGTTTTAATCTGAATTTTTCTATTATTTGGTTTTTTTTAAACATGCCACACTTTGAGATTTATGTTTCACCCAGATCTTCTTGCATGTTTTTCCTCCCGTGTCTTGTGATGGCAAAACATTACTCATTCTCACTTTGAAAATGAGAGTTGGGTCACACCTGCTTTTGTAGTTTATTTAGAAGCAGTGGCATTACAAAAATGTCAGTAAATTATTTTTATAGATTTTTATGTTATTCAAACATAGTCACAAAAGATGACTTCTCATCAATGCGTTTCAGCCCTTAGAAAATAGTAATATGCATATAAAAATCTCTGGATGGCTTCTTATAACTAACTTTTCTGTTACTCTTAATTGTGATAAAGGATGAAGAAGGGCATGAAAAGAATAACCATGGAGGAGAAGACAGGGCACCAGTCATTCAGACAGTGCATTACCTGTACATTCAGGTACAAACTGACTTGAATTTTCAGATAAAATGATAGGGTTTATTCCAGCCTGCAGAGATTAATTGCTGGTTTTCATGAGGGAAGTAATGACCTTTAAAATTGCAGATGAGGCCAAGATGAATCTTGGTTTTGCAATAGACTGGTTTTCTGAAAGGCTTGGCTGGTGGCAGCGCACGTGGCTTGTTACGCCTTCTAAGGTTCTTAGAATCATAGAATCAGCTAGGTTGGAAAAGACCTTTAAGATCATCAAGTCCAACCGCTACCCAAGGACTGCCAAGACCACCACTAAACCATGTTACTAAGGACCTTGTCTACACATTTTTTGAACAGTTCTAGGGACAGTTCAATGCTTGATCATCCTTTTTGGTGAAGAAATTTTTCCTAATATCCAGTCTAAACTACCCCTGCTGCAGCTTGAGGTCGCTAGCTCTTTTCCTATCACTTACTACTCGAGAGAAGAGACCAACCTCCACCTCACTACAACCTCCTTTCAGGTAGTTGTAGAGAGCAGTAAGGTTCCTCCTGAGCCTTCTCTTCTCCAGAGTAAAAATCCCTAGTTCCCTCAGCTGTTCCTCATAAGACTTGTGCACCAGGCCCTTCACGTTGCCTTCTTCTGGACTCACTTCAGTGGCTTCGCTGCTTTTGTCTTGTTTTTAACATTTATGCTCAGAATATGCTACTCTGCAAGCTTGTACTGCTGTCCCAGAAAATGGGATAGGACCCATAAGTGAATGCATTTTTTCTACCTATAAAAGACAGCTCTCGGGAAAATTGCAAACAGTTGAATATTTTGGTGATACTGTTTGCTCCTGACCTGTGTGTTGCAGGACCAGCCATTAATATGCACATAGATACAAGTTTTGATGGTCTGTTTTCTTGACAAAACTGCTCTTTCTTCCCTCTGTCCCCTACCACTGCATGACTGAAGATGGAGTATTGTGAAAAGAGCACATTAAGGGATACTATTGACCAAGGATTATATGAAGACACCAGTCGGCTTTGGAGGCTTTTCCGAGAAATTTTAGATGGATTAGCTTATATCCATGAAAAGGTTAGTAAGTATGACACTTACGACCTGTCCATAATATCTGTGTAATGTCTTTCTCTGTGTGGGTTTCTTCATATTCCATTCATTTTGGGATGTTTATTAGCAAGGTTTGTTCCCTGCCCTTCCCATTATTAATCTGTTCTAGGGGGTTAGAATATTTTATCATAAACCTGAATTTTATAATGAACCACTTCAGATTTTTCCCTTTGTCACAAAAATTTGATCGCCTTTTAAAAACTTTTTCTTGTTTTTGGTATCTGGTAGCACTGATTATTGTTCCTAGCTTCTGGGCTACAGTCTGTAGTCTTACTTCAAAATTAAGTATCAATGACTTATTACAGTGGGAAATCTACTGCATTAAAAGTATGTAATACGATTTTTCTAGTCTATTACAGAGTTTTAGTTTGAATCGTGTTTATTGTTTAATATTCTATTAGTCTTTATTTTTTTTGTTCTGCTATAATAGGGAATGATCCACAGAGACTTGAAACCTGTGAACATTTTTTTAGATTCAGATGATCATGTCAAAATTGGTGATTTTGGTTTAGCTACGGATCATCCAGCAAATGCAGTAAGTACAGCTGAAAGTGAAAGAAAAACCCCCTTGAATTTGGTGTTGCAATAGCGTGAAAGGTGAAAATAAAACATAAAAACATAGTTCTCATTGGACTTTATACTGTGAATGCCATAAACTTGTTTGTTTCTAAGGTTCTAGAGTTAAACCATGTATTGTCAATCAAAGCACTAAGAAAAGCCAACAGAAGCATTTCAAGTGCCATTTACAGTATGTCTGTTTTCCTGATTTCAGGTGGTCTCTAAACAAGAAGAAAATCACTCAGATAGTTCTGCTATGTCTGACCCATCAGGTTAGTTGTGTAGTGGCTTATACTAAATTATTTTAAGCCATCACTTTTATTTTGCAGTCTTGTATAATCTGTTAGAACTTCCATTCATTCTTTGAAGATAAAACCTGTTTTATTTGGTGGGCGGGGGGGGAAACAACCTCCGACTTTGGGTAGATATGCTACATATAATCTTTCAGTTTTGACTGGTATCTAAAAATGAATTTGCTTCCACTGCTAGCCTTTTGCCGTAGATATCAGTGCTTTTCTCAGAGTGACGTGTATAGAGATTCTCTATATCTGTTCCATTTGCACTTCTGTTCTCTTGCCTGTACAGGACAATTTCAGGAGTCAAGGGATTTTTGTTTGGTTGGGTTTTTTTTTAACACCTGTAACAGGCTGCATTTTGTGTTTTGTGTAAAATATAGTACATTGTATGTCTTAAGGTGAGTGTAATAGAAGTGAAATATAGTTGTATTACTTGTGTGCTGACGTACTGCAATTCTATAAAGTAATATGTAAGTTTAGCTACTATAGATAGACATGGATACTTGACCTGTGAAGGGAAGAACTGCCTGTTTTGCAAACTGTTCTCACGTAGGTTTCTCTGAAGAAGGACTGCCTTCCAACCTAGCATAAATGGGGAAAGAAAATGAATGTGTCTTTTCTTGACTTTTATGCTGTATTTCTCTCACACTTTCTTGAAACTTTTTCATCTTTTGCCACATAGGTAATTTGACAGGGATGGTTGGCACTGCACTGTATGTCAGCCCAGAGGTCCAAGGAAGCACTAAGTCTACATACAATCAGGTATGATTAGAATAGATTTAATAAAAAGGTAGCATGGAATCCAAGGTACAGTTTAGGTCATTCCTGCTCAATAAAGGTAAATTCAAGGTGGAACAGGGAGTGGGGGTACTGCTGTGATAAGCAAGGGAATGAGAAATACTCCTTTGAGAGGAGAGCAAGAGTGAAAGGATGTGGGCAAGTCAGTTTTTCTGCCTGGGCTGTGACTGTGACTAGGCGCAAGCAACTTCAATTTGAAAGGACGTGATCATGGAGGACCTTGAGTAAAAATGAGTAGGTTATAAATCTTACAGTCTTTAATGAAGGTGAAAAGTCATCAGAAGTATATATTGCTCTCCTAAATTCCTAGACTTGATTTTTGGGTGGTAGGGATACTTTTTTTTTTTTTTTTTCCATTTGCGGATCCTGTTTCTATGCAGAGATGAGCTGAATTTCAAAGCAGAAGCCTTTTTATAGAGGGAGGTCTTTACATCATGGCAGTGCTGTGATGATAAAAGGTATTGAAGTCTGACAGGTTTGGACTGTGCTGTTTAACAAAACACAAAAACCAAAACAAAACCACAAAAAAAACACCCCTATCTCTGGCTATAATACACTGTGAAATTTAGCCAAAACATTGTTATTTTTCTGCTATCATCAACTGCAGAGAATTCACAGATATTACATTGAAAGTTTCCCTTTTTTATTTTCCCTTAGAAAGTGGACCTGTTCAGTCTGGGTATAATATTCTTTGAAATGTCTTACCATCCTATGAGTACTGCATCAGAAAGGATCTTCGTTCTTAGTCAGTTAAGACTGGTAAGTACACAGATACAAAAGATACTAATCCTTTGCGTCAGATAGTTTGTTAAGAGAAGGATGCAAAACAGAGTAAAGCGTTTCCACAAGGAGTGCTTAGGGAAAAAAAAAGTTTATAAAATATATAATGAAAAGTGAAAAATAAGATTGGAGCTGGTACTGACATTCCCTTAATGCGCTGTGGTATTACCATCAGTCAGTGTTCTCTCTCTGAAATTTTTATAGTGCAAAACATCAAAGTTGTAAACGTCAGAAAAAGACGTCATGTTTTCATTTCACCCGCTTTTAGACCCAGTGAGTTGCTCTCAGGAACCGGTTGGTATTTGTAGTTGGTAAATTTTTGTGATTATGGGTTGTATCTTCATTATACAGAACATCATAAAAGAAGTTCAGTGACATTCATTTTTCCCTTTAGCACTTCAAACTGAAATTGCGTGTGTTTTTTTTCTGTGGTTTTTTTTTGTTTGGTGGGTTTTGGTTGTTTTTTTGGTTTTGTGTTTTTTTCCCATGAGCAATATAAATGCTTAGTTTCTCTGTTTAAATGCGTAGAATTTAAAAATAAGACTGGCCTGACCAAGCTGGACTGCATGTTATAATCCTATGTGATTTTTGTTTTTTATAGCCTATTATTGTATTTCCTAAAGACTTTGATGAAGTCAGTCATGCAAAGCAGGTAATTTTGAAGATACTTTAATTATTAGGTGTTCACTGTCAAGAAACATTTATTATCATTTTTCCCCACTTAATTTTAAAATAACGATCTCTTCCAAGTTCTTGTTACATGACACTGGAACAAAGTAAGGAGAAAAAAGTTGACACGGAATTACACAAAATTCCCTAAGCTCAGTCATAAAGAAATGTGGAGTTCATGGGCATACCTTTTAATCTCTGAAGGACAATTTTAGGCTAAGACAAATGCAGCTGTATTGATTAACTCTGAAAATTTCAGAAGAAATCTGTGTCACAGAACAGAGAGAGTTGTGCAAGCTAGATTGACTGCACTGAGCTTGTAGAGTTGTCAAGAGGTGTTATGAATGCCTCCATGGCAGATAAATGTGCAGTGTAATCCTCTCTGGACCATCTAGATAACTTTTATCTTGTGCTAGTGAACTCTTCGTTGAACATTAGCATTATCTTTTTGTCTGTTATGCCTGTGAAATGACAATCTGCCTGTTACTAGTACCATACAAATGTTTCCCTCTAGTAAAGTTTGCTGTAATATGCCAGGAAGATTTCCCCCTTCTTTATTATGTGTAACTATCAGATCTTTGTTGTTATGCGTATGATTCTGCTTTCTTTGTTGATAAAGAGATGCCAGAGATAGCATAACAGAACAACAACGGATACTACATATTTTGTCATCCCAGGAGGCATATTTCTAAAAGCTTTCATGTTTTAGTAAATTTTATTCAAATAATAACACAAGAAAAGATATTCAGAATTTAAAAAACAAAGAATATTCACCCCAAAAATTCAGATCCTGCTTTTTTAGTCCCCTGTGGAGCCTCATATTTTTTTATTAATATGAGGTGACTGGGAAGTTTGTTATAAGTACTGCTAATGTCTGAGTTTTTTTCTAAACTATAACATTCATATTTATTTTGTAGAGATCAGTTATTACATGGCTCCTGAACCATGATCCTGCAGCACGACCAACAGCTGTGGAGCTGTTAAAAAGTGAACATCTTCCACCACCACAAATGGAAGAATCTGAACTCCACGAAGTACTGCACCATACCTTAACTAACGTGGATGGAAAGGCCTACAGGACTATGATGAGTCAGATATTTTCGCAGCGTGTATCTCCAGCTATAGATTATACCTATGACAGTGATATGTTGAAGGTTTGTAGGTGTTTAGGGGATGCATGTTGTTTCAGTTTTTTCCATGTTAGATTAAAAAAAAAGTTTATATGGGTAGACTCTTAACATGTTTGAAAGAATTGCATTCTCTCTTGAAATCAGCCTTCACGTTAGTTCCCATTTAAAGCTATTGCCTGTACTATGTGAGCCTGAATAACCACTTCCCATTTAAAACTTAACATTCATTCTTCATGGAAGAAACAAGCAATATTTGATTATAGCAGGTTAAGCTTTAAGCTTATATCCAGATGATTACTTTCTTTACTCTTAATTTCTATCAAACTAATGCTACTTGTATCTGATTGCCAACAGAATGCGTTGCCTCTGACTGTTTTCTTCCCTGTCTAATCATGGCAATCAAAGTAATCCTTCTTGGTTTCTCAGCTTTTAAACATTTCTAAATCTGAAGAAATACAAGGTAATATAGCACAATAATGCTTTTCATAGCTCTAGTTATTTTTTATTACAGTGGGATGAGATAGCAGAATGCTTATTGCCTATATTACATGGAATAATTGCCTGTATTACCTGGAGTGTTCATGGCATATAAATTATATATGTACTTTTTATTTGTGATGGTTTCAGGGTAGTTTTTCTGTTTGGGCAGCCAAGATACAGCAGCATGTATGTGAGATTGTCAGCCGGATATTTAAAAGACACGGTGGGTGTGTTCACCAGAGTTGTTCCTTTAAATTTTTTTATGATTGAATGGATTTAAGAGAACAGAATGGTTTTACTGCTGTCACAGAGTAAGAAGCTTCACAGACTTTGAAACATGTTTTCATTCTGGAAAAAAAATGAGGGATGGCATATATATATTTTTTTTCTGTTAGACTGTATTGCTGTCTCTAATGGTTAGAAGCATTTCCTTGTATTTGGGGTGCTTTTTTTCCCCCTGATTAAAAGTTTATGTTGACATCTAATTGAAGAAGTGAGTAAAGCTTCCATAACAAAATAGCCATTTGAGAATCAGTAGAGAATTTAAAACAGGAAAGTATTTTTCAGAGATTAGTGATATTATTGTTAATAGTTAGGTTTCAGTTAAGATTGGATTTATACAGATAGATGGTTGCAAAATAAAGCCAGAAAAAAGGGTATTAAATAATTTACAGTGAACCATAAACACTTCTAGTATGTTTTTGAGGCACAGGATGCTATATGTCTGAACAATTTTTGTTCTCCATAGAAGTGCCTCTAGATCAAAACAGTACTAGTGGTATCTGTAGAGTTTCTCATCTGTTGCATATGCATGCTTTTGTGAAAGGTGGTGTTCAAAAAGGGAGGCAAAGTGAGGATTCTGCTGGTGCTATGTAACTGGCAGTTCTCTGTTTCTCTGTGAGGGTGCCTGCTGAACCCAAGAAGTATGCAAGATGGAACATCTGTTTGATGGCATTGTTTAAAGAGTGGAGGAGGAAAGTCTATTAAAGACACTTGAAATAATGTAATTTTTTAAAGGCATTGGTTGAGATTATCATGGTCTGCAAGATTGTTTGTGAGCTTGTTGCATAAAGCAGATGTTACTTCTGAAATGCAAGGTAATAGTATTTTACTGGTTTTGTGCAGGAGCCATCAAGCTGCATACTCCACTGCTAATGCCCAGAAATAAAAAACTATATGAACATAATGAAGCTTCCTATTTCATGGATCACAGTGGGATGCTGGTAATGCTTCCATATGACCTCAGGGTAAGTAGTTTCCTCTCTGCAGACAAAGCTGGGTTTGAATAGTCCTGTGATGTTTGTAGATACCTTTGATTCACTAGTGGCAAATCTGGTTTAAGCTTACACTGCTTCAGCATTTCAGAAGAAGTATATCTTACACAGGTAAAAATAGTGCCATATTGTAAGTGTAATCGATGTTACTGCTGTTTGTGGAGTTTTTGTGGTTTGTTTGTTGGGGTTTTTTCTTCCACATGTAAGAGACACTTTTCCAGTTGTTGGCGCAGGAGTCACGGACAACGCAGAGACGATCAATGTGATCAAGCTATTGCCAAATTTATTACAAAGCCTTAACTCTTTATATACTGTTTCTTACATGCAGTTACAGTGATTTGGCATATTATGATTGGATACATGTCTTGAAGACCCTTAGTGACTAACATATAATTGGTTAAGCACAGGTGTGAGAACTTGACCTCGAAAGCTTGCCAGCAGTCTACAGTTCTGATTAACTCCGTGAATTCCAGCTTCTTCTTATCTTGCTTGCTTAAGCTTCTTCGGGCCTCTCATGGCCTTGCTGTATCTTTCAGGATTGTTCAGAGTTTATGTACTAATTATGCATTCTCCCATGAGAACACTGTCTCCACATCCAGTGACCAGTGAAAATTCTAGTATTTACATCCCTTTCTTATTTATAGAGAATGTGAGTAACATTCTGTCCAGTTTTGTGTTTCTCAAACAGATGTTGTCAAGGATCAGTCTACTCTTGGGAGGAATTGCTGTTTGAGCACTTTACAGTCTGGGATTCCTCTCTCAGTCACACCAAATTATGTGCAATGGTGGCCTCATTAATTACCTTGCATTTAAAACCTAAATGCTTTGTGGTTTTTGTTTACTAGTGACAGTTAAAGAACATGACTTTTTATACTCCATTTCACTAATGTAAGGTCAGTTTGACTTGTCTTTCCTTTGCATTTATAAGATCAAGCTATACAATGTGATTCCTAATTAAGGATTTGTGTGGGATCCACAAAATTGATTTTTCTGTAGGAATTACTTGTTCGGAAAATGTGTCAACCAAAGATTTATTAAAAAATACTCCTTTTATGTAAGCAGCAAAATAATCTGCTTGTACATTTTAATATGCTCATAGTTGATTTATGATGCATTTTGCATGCAGTAGGGTAATTAAGAAATGTCCTTGTGTTCCTCTCCAAGCTCTTTTAGGAACTTGGCAGGGAGGGAAATGTTATTATTTAAAACTTGGAGCAAGAATGATTAATATTACTTGGCTATGGCAAATATTTAAGGCACTTACAGATGTGAGAGTACAAGTGTTACTGCATGGTAGTAATCTCAGGAGCCTAGTCAGAATATCTTGTTTCAACAATTTATATATATTTTGTTTTTCAGATTCCTTTTGCAAGATTTGTAGCTAGAAATAATATATCAAACTTGAAAAGGTAAGGGATATAGAGATAACATTTTGCACAAGTGCTGTGCTTTATGACAGTGACCTCTGAAGATGCTAATTCTTTCTTCAATGTTTCCTTTAGATACTGTATAGAGCGAGTTTTCAGACCTCGGAAGTTAGACCGCTGTCATCCTAAAGAACTTCTAGAATGTGCATTTGACATTGTAACATCTACTGGAAATAGCTTTTTGCCTATAGCAGAAACAATTTATGTCATTTCAGAAATCATTCAAGAGTTTTCAGTGCTACAGGTAGATTCTTTAATTATGCCCTTTGTTCTCTTTCCATCCTAAAATGTTAATCTAAGTAAATATTTAGTCTAATGTCTTCAAAAAGGGTAGTTCCTTTAACCTTAGCTAGAGGCGTTTTCACATTTTATCATTAGTCAATTATAGAACACTGTGATTTAAATAAAAAATACGTTTCATAGGTAAACTTAAAATGAAGCATAGGTTTGTGTGCAAAGGAAATATTGATTGAATATTTACAGTGCCACTGAAGTAACGTATTTCTAATGTCAGGTAGGTGATTATTGTAGAATGGGACAAGCCTTGTCAGTCTTAGTTACAGATGGGAGGCAAGGTGGTGGAAGGAGGGGTCTAAAGTGAGTTTTGAGCTATTATTAAATCTTTAGAAATTATTGTTGTTAATGTTACTATTACTAAGCAAATGGAATGCAAGTAAAACTTTTTCTTTCTTCCTTTTGTTTACCCTTTGCTAGGAAAGAAATTACAGTATTTACTTGAACCACACTGCCTTACTGAAAGCTATACTTTTGCACTGTGGGATACCAGAGGATAAACTCAATCAAGTCTACATCATTCTGTATGATGCTGTGGTAAGTGATTACTTATAGATCTAATCTCTATAATCATCACTGTAGAGTATCTTGTTTTGTGGAGTTGTCTCTGAAAATGAGTAACAGTCCGTTGCCAGAATAACCAGGAATAGCTATAAGAAACAGAACTATCTTTGGGCTGTAAAATTAGATTAATTCCTTTTGTGTTACTTCTGGGATGTTTTCAGATGTTTTAAGATTTTTAGATGTGTATTTATGAGATAATTGTTCACCTGTGTAACTAAGAACTGGTAGGCAATTCAATAAAAACTTCAAAATGTATCTCAATATCATGTTGGTCTTTCCTACCGTATAAGCAGAGAAAATAGATGAAATCCATTTAAATAATTAAGGTAAGGTTTAAATCCCAACAAAGTGCATGTCTGCATAAGCACAGCTTAAGTTGGTATTTGTATGCTTTTTGTTGCTTCTTGAAATGAAGCTGAGTAAGGCTCACTACAGTATTGGTGGAAAATATGTTATTTATTGGTTTTGTTCTTTTACAGTATTATTGCAGTTTGTAAGTGCAACATTTAATTAAAAGCATTGGAAAGTTGTGTTTTAATTTTTCTCAGCAATAGTAATTTTTTGGTAACTCAGTTGCTGAACACGTTTGAATCTGTTTCTTTTGTAGACTGAAAAGCTAACTAAAAGAGAAGTAGAAGCCAAATTCTGTAATCTTTCTCTCACATCAAATAGTGTAAGTAATTTTAATTCAGTGATAATTTCTCTGTAACTTGCCGTAACTCAGTAATACTTTATTTATTTTGCAGGTTAATCAGCCAGAGTAAGTAAAATAAATGGTTACATCTGTTATTCAAAATAGATCAGTCTAATTGGAAGTGAGTCTGATTTTGTTCCTTCTTCTTTCTGAAAGTTGGTATTGCAACTCTCCAAGTTTCTTTCTGCTTTTAAAAATATTTTTTGGACTATGGAAGCAATTGAAGGATAAACAGAATATTTTACAGTGGTATTTGGTAAAATAAACTGAGAGAAACTTGAGAAAAAAAAAAGTCTGCAAATGTTGATGAATGTACATAAGGAGTTGAGGTTAACTTCTGGACACCCTGAGGAGTCTTGTGCCTGTCCATTCCTTTCCTCAACTCACTAGGTGAAAATGGGCTGCTAGGCTAAACAAACAAAAGAGGCAGATATTTTATTCACACGAAGTCTAGGTTTTTTTTAGATGTGATCTGTTGTGAGTGCTGTCAGTGGTGCTACCTATATTTTTTTTCTTTGGTTTTTGCTTTTAGCTTTCTCGGCTCTACAGATTCATTGAACAGAAGGGAGAAGCAAGTAATGTATTTCCATTTTTAAACACAATGATAAAACAAAAGCCAGGTGTCACTCAGCTGCTGAAGCATGGCATGAAGGATTTAGAGGAAGTCATTGGTCTTTTAAAGCAACTTGGAATAAAGCTTCAGGTTTGTAAAATACTCTGCTAATAAATTAATGGCTTTATAGGCTGCTGGGCTTTGTAATTTGCCAGGAAACAAAGTAGTCATATTTTAGAATAGAAAAACCACATCGAAGTGTCTTTTGGTGGCAAGTAATAATACTGGCACTGATTCCTTTTAAGACCTCTTCCAGTCAAAAGTCTCTGGTTTAATCTCTGTCTAATGACATACAGACTACCATTTTTTTCTTCCCCAACCCAGACTGAAGACATCACTTAGAGCATAAAGGAATTTTTAAATTTTGAAACAAACTAAATATTTTAAAAATACAGAAAGCTGTTGACTACTGAAGTCCTCCCCACCTCCACCTTCCTTGAGGCTTGCTGTTTGGGTTTTCTGCTATAGGTCTCTTGGGATGCTTTAACATTAAAACATGATTTTCTTATTTTTATTTAAGGAGTGTTTCTGTATGTCTTCCTTATGAAAACGTTATGTTTTCAATCCTTGCTGTTAACAGAAAATCAATTATACTAACTATAATACTGGTAAAGGTCTTGTACACATACTCATTTTTATTTTACAGGTTTCTATAAATCTGGGGCTTGTATACAAAATACAGCAGCACAATGGAATTATCTTTCAGTTTATAGCATACATCAAAAGAAGACAAAGAACTGTGCCTGAAATTCTTGCTGCGGGGGGCAGGTATGATCATCTGGTATGTACTCATTTCTATTTATTTATTTATTTAAACCATACTCATTTCTATCTATCTATTTCTTTATTTTAACCACAAAAAAATGAAACACCTTTTTGACATTTTGCAGAGATAATTATTTGGGTCTTCCATTTTGTTTTTGTCTTGTTTTGAGATTCCACAATTTAGAGGGCCACAGATGGTAGGACCTGTTCCTTCAGCTGTTGGAGTCAGCATAGCTATAGATAAAATAACTGCTGCTGTTTCCAGTGTGGAGGATTCTGTAAGTCTTTGGAGGGGGGCGGGATATAGGGCCTTTGTTTGTTTGTTTACTCCTGACAGTTTACTAACCTAATTGTAGCCACAGATGGGTAAAAACAAAGATGTTCAGCTGTGTCCCAAAATAACAGCATACTGAAATAGACAGTAAATATTGAGATTACCTGTTTTCTTCTGTGTTTCTCTGCAGAGAATTATTTAGTTTATTAATAAAAATATATTGTTTAATAAGAATTAGGGAAAGAGAAGAGGATCTTCAGGCTTATACCCCTTTTTTAAAAATTTAAATGAGACATCTTCCTCAGCCTGTAGATTGTTGCAGGTAGAAGAGTAGTAGCTAATAAGTGTAGTAGCTAATAAGTGCTACTTTGCCCCTACCACTTCTGCCCTTATAAAAGTATATAGGAGGTGGAAATGGAAAGAAACTTAAGAAAATGGACTATTTTGTACAGTGTCACACAGTTTTACTTGGTTGTGGAATGTGCGTTTTACAAACTTCTCTTTATAAGAATAGATTAACATTGCTAAGCAGAAAAGGGAAGAACAGAATAAGCTAGGATACTTTGCAAGCTGAGGCTATGCAGATGCTTTTTATCAACGAGCAAGCTTCAGTGGCTCTCAAACATGCTCAGGTAGATTGTGGCTCTAAGAAGAGATGGATCTAACCTGTTTTTTCAGCTTGATGGATTTTGAAAAGCATTAGCATATTTATCCTCTTTGTTACTTTCACTGCCTTATGAAGGGGGAAAAGGAGGTCTCATGGCTAATACTATCCCTCTTGTTTTTACTTTCCCTTCAGGTTTCTGTCAGCTCATGTGACCTGCTGGTTGTAAGTGTTGGTCAGATGTCCATGGGTAGAGCTATCAATATTGTTCAGAAACTCTGGACTGTAGGAATTCCAGCCGAAATAATGTATGACTGGTCCCAGGTAGAATTCCTGTCTCTCTGTGTTAATTATGTTGTTGATGTCTTTAAGATAGTGCAGCCTGAGACTGCCCTTTTTCAGTTTTTTCTAGGTTTTTTTTATGAGTTACAGACTCTTAAAACTGAGCATATAGCACACTGTTCAGATGCAATAATTGTAAGATTCACTGGGCTTGCAGCATTCTTCCTCTCTACATCCCAGCATACCTAGAAGTGCGATGCAGTATCTTTATGCACTCCTCTAAGCAGGAATAAATTAAGTGAGCTTCCCTAATTATACATGGAGAGCAGAGTCCAAGGCCTGTTGAAATCAAAGGGGGAAAAGTTGCATAATGAATTTAAAATTACTATAGCTCAAATTAAGTGAAGTGGAGATGCTTCAAAGCAGAAGCATATTTGTACCAGCAAAGGCAGTGAATTTTCCTTTCAGTGAGGGCTGCAAGTGAAATCCCTGAGTTAATCCTTAATAAGGGCATGTCTAGAACAGAACGGTAACATTGACTTTTAAATCTATCCACATGGCTGAAGACTAGTAGGTACAGGGGGAATATTGACACCATTCTACTCTTAGAAAAAGTTTAGTAAACTCAGCTACTAGATACACTATGGGGTACCCGTGTTGTTCCTGGAGAGACGTGTGGTAAGAGAGGGAGAGAAAGTGGCAAGCTGAGTTGTGCTCCTTTTGTCTGCAGCTGAAACCAGAGCTTTATCCCCTACTGCCTCACTGGAGTAGGGAGCTCCATGGCAGTGAGGAACTCCCTTCCAATAGCAGTGGAGGTTACCTGAGGATTATGAGTCTAGGTCACCTTTAATTATGTCAGTTGGTGACTAACAGAAGAAGTGCTGTGCAGTTGTCCATTCTGATTCATGTGCTGCAGAGCAGACAGTTTTGAGCTCACTCCCTTAATTGCCTGATTTCTTTGTAATCTTTCACTGTAACATTTCCAATGGCTTCAGTCCCTCAAAACGAAAAAAATCCAGATCATAATGCTTTTTCTATGATCACCCTGGGCTCTCTTCTTCTTGCAGTTCTTTAAAGTAATGAAGATTTTGAGTAGTTCTTGTCTCTGTCTAATGCTGTCTTGCAGCCGACTCCTAAATCAGCATAGCAAGCCCTCCAGTAAAGCTGACTTACATCATTCTCATCACTGATAGTGATGTAAGGCAGCCTCAGGCTGATGGCTGGAGTCAGCTTTCATGACGAAGTACCAGTCATGCAGGACTGACATATTACTGAAAGTTGCAGAGAGTGGGGTGGTGGCTGTTGGATTGATGTTGTGTTGCATGTTTTTACAGTTATCTGTAAAATCTTTGCTTCTAGATCCAGCTAGCCCTTCCATGTGGGAATTAGGACTGCAAGGCTTAGACATTCTCTTTGTCTAGTGTAGACTTAAACAGATTTCAACTTTCAAGGAGCATTAGGTGTATAAATACATGCGTAATGAAGTTTCAGCTCTTGGACTTGTTAATAAAGCTTTCTTCTCTTAGAAGCTTACATAATCAGTGTAGCTGCTGCATAAAAGTTGTTTTAATGAAGGACAGAAGACTTAAGTTTATTGCTTAAGTAATAATTCCATAATCTGTCGAATTTTGGTCCCATTCCCCTTCCCCTGTTCCCATTTCAGTCACAAGAAGAACTGCAAGAATATTGCAGGTGTTCTGGGATTATGTATGTGGCCCTTGTGTCAGATAAAGAAGGAAGTCATGTGAAGGTGAGTGTGGGACCAGAGGATGCTTGATGGTGTTACAGACTTGTAATCTGTTCTGCATTTCTTTTTTCAAGATCATTATTATTTTCACTAAAGTATCCAAGTAGATGAAATTCAATAAATACAGTTTCACTTGATAAGTAGTGGAATGTTTTTCTGAAGCTTTTTATCCCTCCATAACACTGTTATTTACAGACCCCCTTTCCTCTAGGAAAGTCCAAAAAGAAATGCAAACATGCTGACTTTGAGTCATTGGTGTCTTTATGTGGAAAAAGGTTTCTGTTGTCTCTGATTTCTTTGAAACTACAAAAATAATGAGATGACTCAGTGATGTTTCCAGTTCCAGCTTTCTGAGATACAAAACAAATACAGAATGATAGAATAGTTAGGGTTGGAAAGGACCTCAAGATAATCTAGTTCCAGCCCCTCTGCCATGAGCAGGGGGCCTCACCCTAGACCATGTTGCCCAAGCCTTGAACACTGGCAGGGATGGAGCATTTACCACTGCTTTGGCAACTTGTTCCAGTGCCTCACCACCCTCACAGGGAAGAACTTCTGCCTTATATCCAACCTGAAAATATAAAATTACTAACTGTAAAGATAAATACAAAGACAGCTAAAACATAAATCTAAATCAATCCATGTAGTTCAGACAGGTAGAGTGAACCACATTCCTTGTATCTGTAAGCTGAGGTTAAGATGGAAAGTCTGGACTGTGTCACAAGGTGAATTACCACTTTCTGTGCTCTGCAGCCTCTGGTTTTGGAATCTTTCCAGAAGTTAAAAGTTTTAAAATATTGTTGATTCTGGATCATTAGAAAAAAGATCATTAGTTTTGGAATAAAAATTCCTTCTTTGACTGAAAAATAGTAACCATTTTACAGCATCTGGATGGCCGTGTTACCTGGTCAGTGGGCATTACAAAAATATTTTCCACTTACTACTGGCATTGTCATTATAACTGTGCAATAACTGCATAAATAAGTAGATTTTGATGATGAGGATGCAATATATCAGTGTTTTCCATGAGACTATTACAGAGCAGTTCTCTGAATACAGCTTTATTGAAGCAAAACCAACAAAGAACGTGCTAAGGAGGCAAATGGTGTTGTTACTGAATAAGATGGAGCAGATACTCAAAGTTTTGAATGTTTGAGTCTGTAACTCATGCAAACTGAAAGGCAGGCCTTATTCAAATATAATTCCTTAACTAAAAAAAAAACAAAAACAAACCAAATATGATATTAATGATGTGGTATTTGCACCCATGAACCATTCTGTTAAAAAATTATTACCTACTAAATACAAGTAACCAAACTCTTTTAAGCTTTGGGAATGCAGAGTAAATTGGTTGGGAAAAAAAAGTCTAATCAGATTTAACTGGCAGTGATTGATTGGTCATGATGTTAGCTTCATACCTTTGAATGCTTCACCTTAATGAGTGAATATTCCAGTTTGGTTTTGACTAAATTTGATAAAAGTTTATTCATATACTATTAATCAAAAATCTTAAGACTCACTGAACTACATCATAGGTGAAATCCTTTGAGAAAGACAGACAGACGGAGAAAAGGATTTTAGAATCTGACTTACTAGATCACCTGATGCAGAAACTGAAAACTAAAAACTGTGATGAAAGATGTAGTAGGTAAGTAACATAAAATGTCAATGTGAATAGTCAAAATCAGAAGTGAATGTGTGTTTTAGCGAAATAATTTTAAGATGTGCTCAGTTAAATCTTGATTTTATTTAGTAAAGAGTAAGAGCTTTGCTGAATTTCTTTTGAGGAGAAAAGACAGCAAAGGCTTGGTTATAGAATTCTATTGAGATTAAGAAAGAGACTGATTTCTGTAGCTGCTGTTACATTCAGACATCCATAGTGCTTCACAAATTAAAAGGCCATCCAGTTATCCAACTCAAATGCTACCAGAACACCAGCATTGTCTGTATGCAGGACTGCCAGCAAGTACCCGTTACTGACCAGAAGTCGCATTACATATACTGTGTAATCAAAGACTTACAGCAGCAAATCTCTTTCATTCTGAGGCAGTGTTGATGCGGTAAAAATGAAGGTGTAGGATACTTGTACACCCTAGCGGGTGCAAATCAAAATAACACCTAGCAAAGACTCGGGGTACACAGCAACACCCCATCATCCTATCTTTGTTGACATTGCTATTTATTGTCACCAACAGAAGTTAGTACAGAAATCACAGGAGAGGCTACACTCACACCTGTGTGCATAAGCAGTATAGCTGTTATTCACACATCTTTTGTAAATAATATAATTCTACACACTATATGTATTTACATCTATATATATTTATATGTGTGTAAATCTGTGTGTGTGTGTGGATACTGGCAGCAGGAACAGACATGGTTAGTCACACAAACTAGAATTCAAAAGCTTAACACATTTGACACTCGTAGTATTTCTGAACAGACTTAACAATAGAGGAAATTGTTAAGCTGGGAAATGCCCAGCTTGAGCAGTAGTTTCTGCAGGTGGTTGACATCTCCTCGTACCCCTCCTGCCCACAGCTTCATTCTCATTTTTCTGGCTTCAGCCAGTCTTGCCATTTAATGTAACAACTTACCCAAGTCTCATGTGTTTTGTGACAGATCTACAAGATCTGCTGGAAGCTGTGAAAGAAAATAATTCTATCTAAAATTTACCTTATTTCTAGATCGTGAGAACAGAATATAGAAAATACCATGTTTGATAATACTAAACAGAGAAATGCAATAACTGTGATTCTAATAGCACTGGTAAATTTCTTTGTTAATGAATCCTGAATGTGCAAAGTAAAGATCCAAACCATTGAAAGCTTCTTTGAATATGTGTGATCTTAAACATAAATATTAGTTCAATATGTTTAATATTATCTCATAGAAACCTGTAAGGAGTTGTAGATTAAATTAATAATTTAGAGGAAATATTCTTAAAGTATATTCTCTTATTAGGATCTAAATCACTCCTGCATGATGGGAACACATTTTTTGCATCCGTAGGAATCAAAAAGACTGCTTCTAGATCAGATTTTGCAATGTGATTTTTTTTACTATTTCCTGTCTGTTCCAGAATAGAATTTATTCTGGAGAATATGGGCCATATCCATAGATTTTTTTTTTTATTATTATTTGTTAGATTTAAATAAGTATGTTTGTAAAGTAATGTGAAACAATTTATTACAGTATTTCTTCATTATTGTAAATCTGTTTCCCTAACTGCTGTTGTTTGTTTATTTTTAGAGAAACCTCAGATAATCTTTCAGTACCAAATCAGAAGGGATCATTTACTAATATCTCAGGTACTTAGTTTCTAAGAACATACAAACTGTTTCTGATTAAAAATTGTTTTACAAGAAAATACTGCTAGAACATAAAATTCAAAAGTATTACCATAGTCAGAGCATGAAAATGTTTCCCAGCAGTGCCACTTCCTCCTAGTCTCAAATGTTGTTCCAAGTGATCTAAATGTGAAATTTTCTCTAAACAAAGTGCTCAGAGCAATATACAGAACATTCCCCACATAAGCACTCATTGATGTAGTGATTTAGGAGGGGTGAAAAGCCAAAACCGATGAACATGTCCTAGCTGAGGAGAAATTAAACATCATCTTGATGAAAAATGACATGACCCGTGATTGTTACAGTGCTGAGACCCATGTATATTGACCTACTGTTCTACTAAGATTTTTTCTTCAAATGAAAATGCCTTTACATTTCTAGCTACAGATTTGCACTCCTTAGTCTGATATTATAAATTTGTATATAAAGAATAATATCAAGCATTCATTGTGTGGATAAAGTTTGACATTTTTGATAATTATTTTATGAAGTACTGATACAGTGTGTGGTGGTGGTTGTTACTTTCAAAGAAACAACCTCCCCCCCCCCCTTGCATAACAGGGAGAGAAAGAGGTGGCCATGCTTAACTTTATTCTTCTTTTGTGTGTGTATGTGTGTGTGCGTGTGTGTGTGATTACCATAAGTGGCAACTTAGATTTTGAAATAAGCCATTTCAAATTTTTATTCTTGTTATTTGGGTGAACTGGGGGCTGGGTTTTGTTTTTTTGTTTTGTTATTGACTCTGCTTTGGGACTAAGCATTAAACAGTTGCCTCATTCTTGTAATAGCTTTTCTTGGTTTGGTATTAGGCATGCTACATTCCTGTGTAAAATTCTGCAAGCCATTTGGAACCATTTATTAGTATCAGGGAACACTGATACAAAATATCATATTTCTTGGTCTTACCAACCAGTCCTTCAAAGTCATAAGTGAGCATCTGAGAATGCACATGCACGTATTTCACTATCCTATCTACTTGACTTGCTTTGGGGGTTTTTAGCAGCTTTTTGAACCCTTTACTATGCAGATCTTAGTTTATTAATATTAGTGAATTTTCTGTTTCTTGCTATTTCTCGTGTAAAGGAATGTAATCTAAAAATATATGTTTGCATTTTAGGTGTATTTGAATCACATGGAACTCTTGCGGTGCCTAATGTTAGTGTTATAGCTCCTGAAAAATTATCTGCCAGTGCCAGGCGTCGTCAAGAAATTCAGGTACACATACATTAAATAAGTATTAAGAGGTGATCCTTAGAAGTTAAGGAATGGTAAAATTCATATTTTCACTATCACATACCTTACAGATATACATCCTGTTTATTATTCATAAATATAAAGGAAGAAGTTCTTTACTGTAAGGGTGGTGAGGCACTGGAATGGGTTGCCCAGGGAAGTGTGAATGCTCCATCCCTGGTGGTGTTCAAGGCCAGGTTGGACAGAGCCTTGGGTGGCATGGTTTAGTGTGAGGTGTCCCTGCAGGGGGGTTGGGACTAGATGATCTTAAGGTCCTTTCCAGCCCTAACTATTCTGTGATTCTATAAAATAGACTATGAACAATACAAAAGCAAAGACCACCTTTTTACAACATTTTGGGTCTTGGGGATTGGCTGTGACATGGTTGCTCAGCCATCATTGTACATACGTATTAGAAATTTTATTTTTAGTAGGAACTATTTTTCTGGAATTTTTTTATTTTAGTAATTGCTGGAACATGTTAAAGATACAAGTTCGACATGCTGTTAATTTGTAATATGTATGTAACAGATACTTATGTATTTCATTATGCTGTCTCAAACTAATGGTCTAAAAAAATAGTAGATTTAAGCAAACAGCCCTACCTAAAATGTAATATTGTGATAACGTAGAAAAGATTAAATGATACTAGAAACAAATGTCAAGAGTTAGTCATTCATGGCTATTGGCTTCAAGATATTTAGAGTACATGGTAAAACATAACTGTAATCTTACCACCCTTTCAGCCCAAATGTGGGTGTGCAACAGAAAATCCTCCCTTATAAACAGTACTTGGAACCCAAATAAAGAAGTGGATGTTACTCTGAGCTTTGAGCTAAACAGACATATGTTTTCAGGGTTTTAATACACAAAAGCATCTTTCCAAGGTACAAAGACAATATAGTGCAAGGCTGCAGCTACATCTGTAAAGCACTACCTTTGCAGTATTGCTTGCTCTGGAAAAAAAGTGTTGCAAGGCATGACTGGTACCTTGGTTTGGCTTTCAAATGAATTATCCTTCAACTAGATACGATTCACTGTATCCAGTCACAGGTTCTGATGTTCCTCTGAAAAGTTATTTAACACGCAGAAACAGAAGGGAAGTTTTTACTACATACATGAGAATACACATTGTAACATGCAGTTCTGTCTGCTTTGGTACAGTATTACCAACTATTTAGTACCAGTATTATCAAGTGTTTACCACTGCTGAAGGAGTGGCTCATTCCCCGTCTCCTTCCTGTCTACTCATCAAGGATCATGGTGGAACTGTTACTGAAAATGATATTAAATGTGAATTTTAGCTTAAATATGATGTAGTTCTATATCTTGTGTTAGAAGCAGCCTCTTCTGTTAAAATAAGTGTTCCCTACCTGTGTCACAGAAGCAGTGTATTTTACTTTTGCCCATCTTTTGTTGCCAGGTGCAAACAAGACTTCAGACGTTCATTTCTAGCCTGCAACAGAAAACAAGTGAGATTGAGATTTTAGCAGTAAGTATTTGGCAGAAGCTTGAATTAATTTTAATTTCTTAATTGAATTGGATGATGCAGTTGCTGTCTGGATCTTTCCATAATGGAATCCATCATGAAGAACTTATTTAAATGCTTAAAACCTTGGTAAATTCTCAGTTCTACCAGCATGAGTGCTTCTTTGGGAACCAGAAGTCTGACTCCTTTCAGTATAGCTGAAATCTAGTTAGCAAACTGGTAAAAGAGCAACTGTATTGATTTCTTCATATTTTTACAGGTAGACCTGCCAAAAGCAACTATGATACACTTTTTATCATTAGAGGTAAGCAATTAAACATTGTCGTTAAAACTCTAATGGAACAATAGATGATAAATTCTGTTCATAATGAAGAGGACTGTAAAATTCTCCTATAAGTTTTTCTCCTCAAGGAGTTTGAATTAGGTTTTAAAACTTGTTAGAACTGTTTTTACCCAAGGAGCTTGTCTCAGGCTAGAAAAATGCTTTTGTCAAGTTACACGACAGCATGAGGAAGTCCTAAGCCGAAGCTCTGTTTTGGGGTTTTTTTGGGGGTGTTGTTGTTGTTGTTGTTTTTTTTTCCCCAAGAACAGTTAACTGAAATGAATCCTTACTGCTCATTTTCAGAAGACAATAAGCATTAACAGCAGTGTCAACATAGATGTCTCTTGAACCTGTTAATAAAGGAGGACCCAAAATACTGAGGCAGTTGCTTACAGTGGCTGAAATATCTTTTAATGAAGCCAAGATAAAAAGTTGATGTATCAACATTATACTGACACCTTCTAACAACTCAGAAACTGCTTGCTGAGGTGAAAAAAAGCCACCAAGGACAAAGCTCTTTTCTTTCCTCTAATGACAACCGTAGCTTTAAAGTCAGAAGGTCTAGAGTGAGATGGATGCCTCCCCAGCCCCCACAAAACAAAAGAATGGCATCCTACCTGGAAGTGCTTTCATACCTTTCATCTGCTCCTCTGAAGGAGTGTTTGTCTGATCATCAGATCCCAGTGCAAGGTTTGAAAATATTTTCAAAATACTTAGTTTATCCAGTCTGTCCAAATCATGGAGATAGTTTATCACCTTTTCCTTACCATAACCAGGCACGTGTACAGCTTGCATCATTCACTTTTGGCCACCCTTACACCACAGTTCTCACATTCTATCCAGCATTGTGAAACTGAGGGAGCCCTTTTCATTGCTTACACCTTTCTATTGCTAAACTACCTGTGCTAAGAAATTAGTGACCAGTTTCTTAGTACATTTAAAAACTCAAGATGCACATGTTCTTTATATGAATTTTGTTTTGAAACATGTTTAATTAAGGAGTGTTGACATTACACGGTGTTCAGAAGACTGAATCTTACTGGGAGAAGTGTTTCCTTCACAAGAGAATATGACTGTATCACAGATCCTTGTCAATTTTATTTTTAGTTTGATGGAGACAGACAAGCCTTTGATGTTACTGTGAGACAGCTGATGTCACGATGGCCAAAACAGAGATGTTCATACTTACAAGCAGTTTGTGATGAAATTTATAGTATCAAAGTGGAGAAGAGGTAAATTTGTTAAGCTCTTACATGTACATAAAATACCTCAATTTTTTCTGCCTTCAAACTTTACTTAAATAAGCTGCTCTTAGTTTGTCCTCCCCTTTCCCGCTCCCTGAGGAAGAAAGAAATATTTCCAAAACATGTATAGTTCCTTGAGTATGGGAAAATTTTACTGGCCATCTAATCCCCACTTGTGGTCAAATGGAAATTCTTGGACGTGTAAATTTTTTTTATTAGCCTTTTCAAGAAATTCTAAAATGTGTTCCCACTGTTACCTCACTTGCTGCTTTGTTCATAAAACCGAAGAGCAAACAATTGCATACAGTCAGGTATACTGTTGTTCTGTGGAAGTATACCTCTTTATATATACTATATAAATATATATATTTAATATACTGCAGAAGAACCCTCTTTTCTCATGGGAGGGACTCAGCTTGCCTTTCAAAATTCATTTAGTTCCTCCTGCTTTGAAGGAATACTGTGGGAGTCTGGCATAGCTGACAGACTTTAAGTAAACACGATGCATGCCCTCCCAACACCTGCAGTAAAGCCCATTTCTGTTTTCTAAGCATAAAACCATTCATGTTCAACTTGCAGTCTCCTTGTTGGGTTCTGGCAAGGCTGAAAAGAGTCTGACCACATCTTGTTTTAAGCCTCAAATTTGCATCTGTTGGCAGGTACCGGTACAGTTCACTGAGACCTGGGTATTTATGTCCTGTTATGGGTTTCATTTGCAATACATTTTCTTAAACCTATGTTCAGCTTGAAGATACTGCTTAACTTTTAAATGAGACCAAAACCAGATTTCGATTCTTTTTTCTTCAAGATGCCCCAAAATTGCTTATGTTTACCAAGGCAACTAATTATCATGTGAAACTTCGTTTTTTTTCTTCCTGTGGCTTCAAAGGCTGTGAGCAACAGAACCCAGTTATTACATCCAAATAGCATTCTATAATTTGGGGAAGTTTACTGGGTATGAATGTAACACAATCCCTGACAAAGTCTTCCTTTCCCATCTGATGCCTGCACAGAGTACCGCGTAGCCGTCGCCCTTCAGATCACTGAATGAAAACTGAGCAGGCTAAATGGAAAGAGAATGAAGGGGAAAATTGCAGCCATATCCAAAGGAACTAGAACTTCTTTTCTACTGCATCTTTGCTGTTAGCTTATTGCTGAGCTTTGCCATAGGTATTGTAGCTTTTGAAGCTGCAGTTCCAAAGTTTAAAACTTTTCTCTTTTCCTTCCCTCTGCAGGGTTCCTGCACTTATCCTGTACAGCTACCGAGATGAATACAAGGTTTTGTTTTAGTGCTTAAAGCATCATTTGTGGGATGCTTTTACTAACAAACAACAGCGTTTTGTCAAAAGAAGTTTCAAAAAGCTGCAATAATTTATGACAGGCAACTACTGCCTTTTTATGTGTCCTGACTGAATTTCATGTGTAATATAAACTTGTAAATTTATGTCACATAGTGGAAATAAAAGTTTTATAGGCAATTAAGGAGCAAGTCTGACTACAGCCACAGACATGTATTACCATGTCATTCTCATCCCTTATGCCACAAAAGAGATTATGAGCTGTGAATGTAAAATTTTTAATAGTTTCAGACTGGCTGTCAACATGCAACAGCAGCACTGAAATTCAGTTCAAGCATCAGAGAGGATGCGTTATCTTCTAACAAACTGTTTTGAACTTTCCTGGATAAGGGGTTTTATATAATAAAAGGTTTTGGCTACTGGGCCTTCTTGAGAAGTATACTGCAAGTTTTGTGGTGTGGGCTTTTTGAGCTGGTACAAGCCTGGCTGCTTACACTTGTCCTGCCTATACTTTTGCATTCAAATCAGGCAGCTGCTTTCAGGGAGGTGAAATAAGAACCGATACAGCAAAAGCTTGTTTCAGACCTAATGGACCTAAACCTAGGCCTTTTAAGAGAAGAAAAAGCCTGCACCTGCTAGAGGCATAACCAAAGTTCTGAACTACCTTTCTTCACATGGGTCATCAGATTAAGTTTG
Source organism: Pezoporus occidentalis (assembly GCF_034315485.1). Taxonomy (NCBI): domain Eukaryota; kingdom Metazoa; phylum Chordata; class Aves; order Psittaciformes; family Psittacidae; genus Pezoporus; species Pezoporus occidentalis. Next base: position 4,004,686 of record NW_026913964.1, on the reverse strand, counting down.
AAGGTCACAGTGATGATGGGAATCTTAAAATTATCTTCCTGAAGCTAAACTGTAACACAACTCCATCACAAACAATGAAGCGGAACAAATACGAAGATGAGTTACAGCAGCCATAGTTACCTATGCATTGTATTTCACAAAATACTTACAGAGTGAATATGCAGGAGTTAGAGATTTCTGCGAATACACTGGTGTTTCCCCTCCCTCCCCACCCGGTACCTTGTTTAAACAGCTTACTGCTGTTTCTTTCTTTAACTCAAATGATTTCCTTTACCACTGCAAGCTCACTGCATTAAGAACTACCTACTTAGGTTTCCTGCTCTCTTCTTGAAGATGAGAAAATTAAAATATGTAAAGAGATAACTTCAAAGACAAACCCAAGAACTTCTGAGACCTGTTAAAAGTTGTAGCAGCAATACATGAAGTAGCATCAGGAGAGTCAGTACTAAAGGCAAAGATAACTGTACCATCCCTAGCAATTCATCAAGACAAGTCACATCAGTCATTACAACCACATCCATTTCTCATTGTGTTTAATAGGAACAATTAAGTATTCACCTTTTACATCTGCTCATAGAAAGGAGCTACTTTGTAAGATGTAAAGTGTGGGGAAATTTAGATCCCCAAATATACAGCAGAATGAAGCTATAAAAAAGTATGGATGACATGAGCATTTTTAAGCCATGTCAGAAGTGAACATGATGCATAATCCTGCCCTCCCCGAGCCAGGGTGAGCACAGCTGGATCAGCACAGAGCAAAGGCACAGCTGCCTGGCTCTGCAAGAGCTCAAGCACCATGCTGGTTGCCTTAGGGGTATCATGTCCCTCAAAATAAGACAGAAACAGGAAAGTTGCTGTTCCTGGTAATATATTGGCACCCACTTTCCCTAGTACTGAGGCTTATCTATAAACCTGGGCCTCTGTAACTGAGATACCTGCTCCAGTCTTACTTTGGCTCCTGGTACATTTCTCTTCATCCCGTGTTACCCCTAAACAGGTTTTACACTGCCCACTTGTAAAATACAAAACAAACAGCAGTATAAGTACAAAGCTAGTTGGCAGATGAGCTATTTCAGTATAACCTTGTAGATACTCCTGCCATACAGCAAACCACAGAAAGTACTTTCTGCTCTTTCAGTTTAAACAAAAGTAATGAACACATCCCAGTATCCTGCTGGAAGGAAAGCCAAAGACAAGTGGTAACTCAAAAAGAAATGGACTTTGCTTTGAGCAAGGGTCAAGTCTGTTACAGTGATGGTAGGACATTCTTTCATCACTGCGTTGCTTTACTCTTCTTGTTTTTGCTTTTCTTGTCTTTTTTCTTCAACCCATCCATGTTAGCTCTCAGCAAATTTGAATACGCCTGAAATAAGAAGTGGAACCATTAAAAGAACAAGTGACAATATACTAGAAATAACATTGTACATATTGCTAATGGGGACACATATCTGCATTGTCTGACAGAAATCTTGCTTTTACACCCCACACTGGGAAAACTATTTCTAAATCAATGCAGAAAGTCAGATGAAACGCAATGGGATTTTTATTTTTGTAACAAATGCAGCTAGATGGGTAGTCTGAGGTTAATCTGCATGGCACCTCTGCACTGAGCCAACCCCTTCACAGCTGGCCAGTGCTGCCTACTGACCACTCCCCAGTAGCTACAGGAAAGGAAGATATAAGGCATACAAAACTTACCATCTGGAATTTATTTACTTCCTTGGAGCTCACCTACAAAATAAGGGTGGAGGTCAGCCACAAAACCACTGACTTCTATTAAAAACCAAATATCAGTACACGTTCACTCACCAAGTGACTAGCCTAGCAGCAATTAGATCAATGCACCGCATTCAGTGGTAAGTAGGCTCTATTAAAATGCCCTAGGACTTCACCAATTTAGAAAACTGAAAACACCCCTTACTCCATTAATAAAATTCCTCTGGAGGCCATTCGTCCCAAATCCATGTGTTTTCAAATGGAAAGTACATGAAGAAGTATTCTAAGGAAGGATTTATTTACTCATAGGGCCATAAAGATACGTTATTGCCCAGCTCCTCTCAAGATTTCTCAAAGTAACATTTTTCCTGAGTTACATCACAGAGGAGAGCTAAAGTCCGCTAAAGTTAAATACAAACAGCTCTGTGAAAAAATAAAATGCATGGTAAGCAAGATTAAGGCTTAAAAGAGTCTACCCATGCCCGTATTTCTTGCCAAGAAACAAGAATCCTTTTCCTAATGGTTCAGTCTGGTAACATTCAATTCTTTCATGGATTGTAAGAAGCTTCAGTAATTTCACTGAGGTCTACAGTAAACTACCTCTTTGTCATCTGAGGCTTGAGTGTAGGTGTGCAGGGCCCTTCTTCTCCTTGAGCCAAGCATCTGTCTACATACTGCAGACTCCATAACTGCCCTGCATCCTTCTGCCCATGTCTCTAGAAGCAGTTTCCCTGTTCCCTCCAAACGGATTCACCAACTCAAAACACAACAGCCAAGGTTGCTGAAAACAGTCCCTTTTCACTGTCCTGCAGTACCATTCTGAAGCAAAGTCCCACATACAGAACAAACGTATAAACTACTGTCCCATCTGTAATGCTGAGCGTAAGCACTAAGACTTCAGGTAAGCGCAACACTTCAGCATCCCAACATCAGCAATGTGTTTAGCTACCATATGGTTTCTCTGGAATTAAGAGGGTAGTTCTCATGAAATTCATGTAAAGACAAATTTCACTTACACAGGGCATTACATAAAGGACAGGTAGGGCTACTGATCTTTCTAACCCAAAACTGTCACTTACCACTGTGCTAATTTTCTTCTTTCCATCAGTTGCTCTTAGAAGACATTTATTGTCTGCTGGTTCAAAACTTTCTACATGGCCTTTGCGTGGTACTGGTTTTGTTCGGCCATCATCTGTATTGAAAGGCAGAGAACGTTTATTCTTATTTCACTAAAATCACTAGATGCCTCCTGATGTGAGACGTTAAAAACTGCTGCTGAGATCTGTAAAACACCTTAAAATCTAAGGCCATCTGAACTGACACTGCACAAATTTGTTCACAGAACCCTTCCTCTAACCCCAGAAGGATCTGTTCAATAAACTATATCTGCCAGGAAAAAAAGTGTAAATCATTCACAGAATGAATCACAGAATGGTTTGGGTTGGAAGGGACCTTTTATAGCTTACCCAGTTCCAACCCCCCAGCCACGTGCAGGCACACTTTCCATTAGACCAGGCTGCTCAAAGCCCCTGCTTCAGCAGCAGTATGTTTTAAATGCATGCCAAACCACAGCCTAGACACTCGATTTCTCAAGCAGTGCCAGCCAGCCAGAAACCAGAGAAACATGTACACACAAAGGCAACGCTATATTCTGCTTTCATAGAAGTCTACAGTTAATTTCCAATTATTACTAATAATTAGAAAGCCCCAGTATTTCCTGCAGTTTGAAACACAGTCTAACTTCAAGGTTATCAGTACTGCAGCTAGGATGATTGATTTGTCCATAGGACTCCTCTTGTATTGAGATACTCTGAATTACAGCTGTACCCTTTAAAATATGCTAACCACACCAGGTTTGATTTAGAGGCACACCTCTTCAACCCAGTAACGGACCCGGAACTTACATTTCTTCAGCGTTATGAAAACACTCCCCGATGTCCTGCACTTCTGGAAGAGCCTGGTCAGCTCCGTCAAGAACTGCAAGAGACAGACCGCATCCTTGGCGGGAGTCCACCACATGGGCCTTCACTCCTCCTCCCTCACCCCCGTGGAGCAGCCGCTGCCCCTCTCCGCCGGCGCCGTTCGCACAGGCCGGGCCCTTCCAGCCCCCCCCGAAACAAGCACCGAAGGAGGGAGAACTCCCGCTTCTCCTTCCCCACGACTTCAGCCAGGGACAGCACAGCCCTAGGTTCTCATCCCGGAAAGCAACCTCTAACCCCCCCCACCTACCGCGGGCCCAGGGCTTCCGTCCCCACCACCCCCTCCCTAGGTACCAGGTACAACGACCCTAACCCTAACCCCACCGCCGGTTCCATGCCGCCGGGGCGGGCGAGGGCACGGCGCTGCGCGGGCCCGGCACACCCCGGGGCTCTGAGGAGCCTCTCTGCGGAGGCTCCCTCCCTCCTTCCTTCCCTCCGTCCCTCGGTCGCCCCGCAGCGGGTGCGAGGCCGAGGCCACCCCACCTGCTCGCTCTCCAGCAGCACCATCCTCCGCCAACACCGCCCGGAAGCACCCCGCACTCGCGCGCACTCACCCGCCAGCGCACGCGCAGCCACGGCAGGAGGCGGGGCCGCGCACGCGGAGAGGAGCGCCACGTCAGCCCGGCGCGCTGACGTCGTGCGCGCCTCAGCTCACCTCGCCTCGCCTCAGCTCACCGTGCTCTCCCGCAGGAGGGGCCGGTCAGGCGGGGGAGTGGTTGCGGGATTGCGGGGCTGTGCTCTGGTGATCGGGCGGTCACCGCCCATAGCATGCACCGTTCTCTCGTTACATGTTCCGCGGGCAAACGGCTCCTGCGCTCCCAGCCGTGGGGAGTGGCACCGAGCGCTTAGCACCCCCCGTTAGGTGGAGCGCCCCCCGGCAGGCCTGAGCTCGGGGCTCGGAGCGTAGGCCGGGTGCGCCCGCGGGTGGTGGCGGTGGCGGTGGCGGTGGCGGTGGCCGTGGCCTGCGGCTGGGCGAGGCGAGGCGAGGCGAGGGGAGGGAGGTGGTAAGGTAGTTCTGGCTGCCGGCGCAGTGCTGAGGTGGCTGGTGTAAAGGGTCCTGGCCTGGTGACCGGCTGAGGGCTCGGGGGTGATGAACACCCCTGGATTTGTACAAGGAACCGCTAAGAGCAAACCGGCACCTGGGCGCGGGGAAGGAGTCATTTCACATCTGCAATACTCGAAACTCCTGAGGGGCAGGTTGTGGAAGGGGGGAGGTTTTCTGTCAGGTCCAGGTTAGTTGATCTGGGAACACAGGGAAGCCGCATTTGAGTTAGGAAAACCAGTTTCTCAGTAGGAACGCTCATTTATTTTATCTCCATGGAGCCAACAGAAGTGGAACTTACATACAGATAAAAGGGGAAAACTGCTCACAGGCTGATAGGTGCCTGAGCCCCTGAGGAATTAACTCGTACTGCTCATTCAAGAGCTCGGGACTGCATTCTAGACAGAACTGAAATGCCTTCCTGCGTTACCTTTCTCATGGTGGGGTGTTGTTTAACTTATAAAACAATCCCTCATAATCAGTCTGGCCATTCTAAAAGTCCTTTTCAGTTTACAATCATTTGGTGCCCTTCTGCAAGCTAAACAAGAGGCAGTAGAGGGTGCTGTGATTGCACACACAGAAACGAAATTGCCTAAAGTACAAGGAAACATACCCATGGAGCAGGTCATCACAGCACGGCCACGGTTTATCAAAATCTATCCGTTTATTAAATTAACTCTTTTATGTTGGAGTCTTCGGAAGTGTAGAGATCCACCACTGCCTTTCCCTCACTGTGGATGATATTCTCCTAATATTTTTGCACTTTAATTACTTGCAGTTGAGGAGGGAAAACTTAAGAATAAAATTCATTGTTTCTTGTAGCATTAAAAATCCCATAAAAACTGAAGCAAGGAATATGTGTTGTTTCAGTCTCCTGAAAACGGGCTTTCTAAGTGCTCATTAGTGCTGCGGTCCGAAGCACTGACAGGCCAAAAGCTTTGTGAAGTTGAAAGTGGCGGTCCCTGCTCTGGACAGCTTACAGTGAGTGTCCACAAGATGCAAGGAGTCACTGCTGATACGTGCTTCCTCTAACACTGCCCGTTTGCAGGAGCAGTCATAAAAAACTCCTAGAGTTGTTTTGTCAGAAATCAGAGCAGGGCTGTGTGTTCAGGAGAGCTCTGAATGAGTTCAGTGCAACAGCATTGCAGATCTTTATAGGCAACCTGTGAAAGAAGAGCAGAACTAGAAAAACAATTGCAACATGCTCCCCCTTGGAAACTATGATGGTCACAGACACAAGAAGGCAGGGAAGATAGGTGGTCTTGTAGCTGAAACACAGGGACTACAGCTCTCATCTGAATTCTGACCCTTGAATTCACCCAAGGAGTCTTGTGTTGCCTTGAACCTATCTCATAACTTCCCTGTACCACAACAGCTCCTCTTTCTTGAAGGTGGAGAAAGATGTGTAGTTATTCTCTGTACCTTGTACACAACAAAAAGCAGTGCCTGTGGGATGGAGTTTCACCTTTTGCACAAAAATCTCAGCCCACTGTTAGGAGGCACTTCTGCTGCTGAGGCATGCCTTTGGTACGCTGTGGACATAGTTGTGCCCACCTTAACCTAGCTGAGGCATCAGTAGCAGTGCAGCTATGGCATCGGAGACTGTACAAAGATAGCGGGCATCTACCTACATGAATAGGTAGATCTCTTGCAGGAACCTGTAACACCAAAGCTTCTGGATCTGCTGCATGCTGGGAGACAAAAGGAAAACTACTGTGAAGAACTCCAGAGAGTTGCATGAAGTTTACATTTTACAAATATGTTGTTTTATCAGCAATTATTCTGAAAATATATGTTTCTCACTGCTAATAAAAGAAGTGGCTCAACTGAATTCCTGAATTTCTTTCCACAAGGAAGAAGGAGGATTTTTTTTTTTTTTTTAATGTGTGTGTTAGCTTATCTTCCTGATCTTGAAGTTGCTTTTCAAGCCAGAATGTCACAATTTAACTGAGGGAGAAGCCTTCACCACAACTTGCAAACAAGGTGAAAATGGAATATTTTTAATGATTCATTTTCCAAAAAATAGATGGAACAGGGGAATGCTGACATTGCTTTACTTTTGCCAAAGGCTGCCAACACTCAGAAGGAATAAGCTATTCAGCTGGTGAAAAAGTGCTGAACTAACACTGAAGGAGCTAAAGGGATACTCCCAATCATGATGTACTTGCTTGTCACTCTATCCCCTGCCCCAGTCTAATGCCTTCCCCCTCACCTCCTGCCCTCTAGGAATAAAAAAAAAAAAAAAAAGAAAAGACAGGTTGGATTAAAACAGTAGCAGGAGGAATTGGTGGATCCTGAGATTTGGCAGGGGTATAAGTATTTTGTAACCCGATCTGTCATGTGACTAAAGCCAGGCAATAAAAGTAAGTCTCCCACCAGCCCTCCTGTTTGCTCAACTTTATTATACGGTGTCAGTCGAGAACTACTTTTTTTTTGGCAAAAATTTAGCAAATGAAGCCACCTGAATCATTAAATCCTGAAGGAAATCTGGCAGAGAACTGGAGGAGGTTGTTGCTGTGCTTCCAAGTTTTCCTGGAAGCAAGCATATACTGAAGAGAAACAGAGAAGGTGAAACCTTCTCCTCTCCTAAATGTGGTGTAGGAGGGGCAGGAAGGAGAAAAACAAAATTATTAGAAGTCAGTTAAATTCTTAATCAACCTTAGTAGAGATTGGCAAGCATCTATTTGAATTAGCTAGAAAAAGATTACTTCTCATTATGGACTACCACAGGCACACACATTCAGCTGCTTCACACCACGGTGAGCAGAAATGTTATACTGCAAATTACAGTTTGCTCACCACAGTGCTCAAGATGAGTTAATAACAGATAATGGCCAACAATTCACAAGTGGATCATTCTGGTTAGTCTCTTTGATCTGTAAGTTCAAGCATACCACGTCAAAGTATAGCTATGCACAGGAAAAAGAGTCAGTGTTACAGCAAAACCCCAGTATCAGCCCTTCTCCCCTCTCTTCCCCCCAGAAACCCCCTTTTACAAGTCTATCATTAGCACTGTAAAAACAGAGATGCACACCTCACTGCTTTACTGGCCTCACCAGATCTGAGATTAATGAGCAAAGGAAAAGCCTTCAAGAGCCAACATTTAACAGCATCTGCTTGGGCAGAAAGACTGTTAACCCCAGAATAGCTACCAAATCCTCCCCAATCTCTGTGCCAGCGAAGTAAAGAAGAAAAGTTTTAACAAGAGCAATGAACATTTGTTACTATTCTTTTTTACAGTATTAGGTGGATTTCCAGCAAAGCAATTAGCAGGTTACATGGGTACAGGTGAATGTCAGTCCCAAGATCAGGTCTTAACCTTCTTTGTAAGTGGCACTTGGGACAAGAAATAAAGGATGTGCAAGGGGACGGTGATCAGTGATCTGTCGAACAAGGTAGATACAGAGGTACAAAGCAGTGTTACTTACCTGGTCAGCCAGGAGCCATGAAAAAGAGAGAGATTCTGAATATCTTATTGATTCAGACGGGGAACTAAATAAGGCATTTTAGAAAGATCTTTCTGAGACCAGGAAGTGTCACTAGAAAGCTGCTCAGCCCCTGGTGAGAAGGCCAATTTCCAAAGAGAAGCTCTTCGCAAGAAATCATAGGTGTTCTTTCATGTCTTAGGAACCAGTTTATGTACCCTTAGTTCATTCCTAAACATTTCTGTTCACCTTAGTGCATTCTTCCTCTTTTATCCAATATTATGTTTTATTTACACAAAATGAGTCTCAAAGATAGGTTAAGTGTAACCTTGAGTTCAACAGGCACTTTTGTTGTGTAACAGCAATGTTAATGTGATTTATATTTTGCGAGGGATAGACAAGGAAATAGATATAGATATGTTTGCTCAACTCTGATTGTCCTGGCTTCAGCAGTAGCAGTCATTTTTTCTCCTTCTTAGTACCTGGTGCAGTGCTGTGTTTTTTGACTTTCAGCAATAGCACCACATTACTATTGTAGTGCAAACCAAAGCCTATCTGGCACAAGTCACAAAAAGATTGTTTGTTGGAAAAGAGCTTCATGGTTTTGAAGTACCGTCCTGATTTTATAAAGCTTCTCTGTCAAGGAAGATAAGGGACGTATATTTACCATACTGTTAAGTGTCTCACACGTGCTCAAATGGTTTTGTGACAAGTCCCCTTCCCATAAAAAAAAAAAAAAGTGGGGAAAAAAAATAAAGGCCAATAGAAAGCACAGATGCAGAGTTGGTCATCTGTACAAGTGATGGTGTCGTCTGTGCTCTCTAGGGAAACCCTGTGGCACAGCTCACCCTGGGGAGCAGACGCACTGCATCCCCGCAGTGACATGTATGTAATGAATCCATGAATGATGCTGTAGTGTGTGACACACTTCTGGGGCAGTGAATTAAAGAGACAATTCAGATGACTCCCAGAGTATGAGGAAGGGCCTAAGGAGAAGAAGCAACACGTCACCATATGTGTTTACTTTTGACAGGGCAAACAAACCACAGTCTCACAAACCTCCAAAACCAATGCAAAACACTGCAGTAAAAGTCAGATAGGAAAAGAGATACGCAGTATGGGCATCCACACTGTTTTGAAGGTACACTTGCCCCATAACTTTCAGTTGCACGCAGAGCAGAGGGAAGTGTAAGAACAGCCTGTTCTGAAGGAGTGCACCTCTGAGGTGACACAGCTGAGCTGTCCTGTCCTGTCCTGTCCTTACCACCACTCTCCTCCAGCAGCCTCTCCTATTTTCGGTCAGCAGCTTCCTGCTGCCACTGCTGGGAAAAGACACTGCAGTGTACACACATACACCAACTAGAGACTGCATGGCTGAGAGTGTGCCAGAATGAGTCTTTACAAGTGACCTAGCAATAGCATCGGGTTTGAGTCCAGACAAATGAGACACTCACATGGAAACAAACAAAATGTATCAGAATGTGCTCTATCCTTACAACCCAGGGATGTCTGCTGCGGCCGAACTCCCACTGTGTATCTTCTCCATGTCCAAAATTATAGTATCTCGGTACCTCATATTATTTATTACTCCTGAAACTAATTTTGCCTCACATATTTTTTAGGGTTACAGGGCTACTCAAATGGCTGATCGTTGTCTTTGAACCAGGAGTAAGTTTTGCAAGGCATTCAGGCATGTTCCCTCTACTTCAGGGTATGAACTCCCACATAAGGAACTCAAAGACTGTCTGAAAATAAACCACCAAATTATTCTTCCTTGTGACCCCACTGGCATCCATACAGCCATAGTGGTATACAGGAGGTTAGAGTTTGAGAGCTGTTAACATAACTCTGTCTTTGGAGCTGTAAACTATAAACCACAAATTCATCGGGGTTAAAACTTTGCTATCATCTTGAAACCGATTTTGTGATACGAGCTTTCAGTGTGGTTTCAGTGGGTCTTTGTAAGGCATCTGTGAACTCCAGTGGTGCAGGATCAGGCCTACACAACATAATGCACCTTCTGGGTACTCTAGAAATTGTATTTACCAAACCTCAAAGCTCATCTCTCCAGCAAGAAGAGGGTATATAGTTACCACTTCATTTTGTATGGCAGATTTCTAAGCAGACACAAAATGTCTGGTTACGAGCTGTGCAAAGCATCAGGGAGGGAATTAAGTTGAAGCTCAAGAATAATGAGGTGACAGAGATTGGGTTGAGCATCATTTCTTTCACATCAATGTGTCCTACTTTCAGAAACACAGAAATGCAGTTGTGAAAAATTTCCACCAGACGTTCCCAGTGAGGTTACAGGATTTGGGTTTTTTTTCTATGTTACGTATTTAAGAGACAGAATGAAGAATATCACACCATGTTAAAAAAAAATAAAAAAATAAAAATCAAACCCAAAGCAAGTCAGTGGAATTCTAGGTCAGCAGAATGTCACCAGGGAGGACAACATTGCCCTTGATATCAGAGAACACCAGTGGGTGTATAATTAGAAAAAGAGCCACAAGGTCTTTGCTATCCTCCATTTGCAGTCTCCTCAGAATGACAGAAACCCAAGCAGCATATATTCTCTTGATACCGTGGGGTGTTGCTGTCAGGAAGAAAAGGGTCACCTACCACCTCACTAGCACTGTTTCCTGACTCTGCTGAGGCTACCCAGGACTGCCAAGGCCTGGCTGGACTTCCGAAATTTAAGGATCACAACACAAGCTGCAGTGCCTGTAAAACAATAGTTTCTTCACAGCTTGAGTGAGGATGTCTGATACAAGAGCTGCACAGCAAAACAAAGGGACAAGTTTGTTGTTGTCACTACCAGATGAGTGAGGTGACAGAGATTGGCTTAGATGTTATTGCTCTCACTTCCGCAAACCCTAATTTAGGAAAAACAGGACAGTTTTGACAGTTACCACCAGGTATTTCCAGTATGGCTCCCTTCTTGTAGGAGCCGCTAAGCATACTTGCTTATTCAAGCTTTCCTGGTATTTCTTGTTCTTTCCTAATGCTCCTCCAAATGTCCAGACACTTTCTAGGAACAGGGTGGTGTGGGGAGGCCACTCTACAGCCAGCAGCTGCCATGGGATTTCTGGGTCAGCGGCTGGAGGAAGCAGTTTCCTGTTTTGCTGGTGCTCAATGCCACTTAACAATAGGGGGAAAGCAAAAACTGCAGGATCTAAGCATTGCAAAACTGTTTTCTACATGAGCTGTCCGCCTCCCTCCCCGCTCTGCCCCAGCCACCCTCAACCTTACAGGCCGCTCTGGTTCATGGACAACAATGGAAGAGAGGAGGCAGAGACACTTGAGGCTGATGTGACAAGGGCTCGAAGGTACCTCTGCCATATAAACAGCTTGGACCCCTTGGCAGCAAGTCTGAAACAACAGGGTGAGTATTCCTAGTTTCTATTTTTCTTCCTGCCTCCTGTGAGAGAGAATATGAGATCCACGTGCAGTGCTTCTGCAGCATCAGTGTCAGGAAGAGTCACTCATGCCTTCTTACGACACCTAAAGCATCTCTTGTGTCCTAGTAGGTGGTTTTCAGCACCACCCTGAGACAAGCATTTCCAGCAGTGGTCAGTTCATTAGGGCAGGGACAGAACTGGCAGAGACTCCTCTCTCTGCCTTTCTGAAAAACATCCTTCTCTAATGGTATGCTTCATGCCAAACCTTTAATCCACTTTTATCAGCTCACACAGTGCTCTTACTCTCCTACTGTCCTCCTACTGCCTACATACTCGGGCAACATTGCTTGCTACAATGCCAGAGTTCAGCTGTCATGATTCCCAGCCATATCCAAATCCTGCCTCACTTACTGGCCTTGTTTTTTCAAAAGCATCTTCTGAGATTAAGGGTTGCAGCGGGTAGCTCTGTAAAGTAGATTAAACTAAGCATTGTAACTGGGACTGGAGACGCTCAGAAACAGGAAACACAAGTACACAAACTGTAATCTGAGTTTGTTGCTATCCCTGTCTCTTTATTTCAGGCTCCCTCTCTGTTTCTGAATACGTGTTCTTTTCAAAGGCACACAGAGAAGCAGACAGCAGACAGGAGCCCCAGGCAGATTGGAAGTCACAGGCTCTTTGTTAGTGCTCAGGCTATAGAAATCCCAGGTGAGTCACCCGTACTTGCAGTAGCAGGTAACCCAGCCATTTCCAATCAAGCTCACAGAGCCTTAAACATAACACTGCCAAAGAAATTCTCAGAAGCAATGCAGGTATCCCTTTGTTATTGTCTGTAGCCTTAAAAACCTGTGACAATTGAGTCCTACACCTTTTAAAGTTTGGGAGTGGCATTACTTGAAGATACGGCATGCAGGTATTGCACTAGGTTTACAGAATGCTGTGCCAGAAACCTCCACACTGAATGATGAATGATTTATTTTGTAAACTTATTTGGGGTTTGTGGGTTTGGGTGTTTTTTTTTTTTGGGGGTGGGGTGGGTGTTTGTTGTTTTGTTTGGTTGTTGTTGTTTGGTTGGTTTGGGTTTTTTTTGTTTCTGGTTTTTGATTGGTTTGTTTCATTTTGAGGGAAAATTCACCTAAGAATCGCACCTGTTGGGTTTGATTTTTTTGGTTTTGTTTTTTTTTTCCAGACAAGTTGTGATTGGGTTATAGTGCCAGTAAAAAGCAGGAAGATTTCCAGAACTTAAACTGCAAAGCACACAGTTTTGCACAGAGCTCCATCAGTGAGACATAGTAATGGAGGGCATTTATCATGCTTGAACCTTATAATGACCTAACGGTGTTTCATCATCATTTGAACACAGCCGAGAGCTATAGCTCCATTGGACTCCATTGAAACAAGGATGCTGTAGGTCTTTATGAAGAACATCACAAAAAGGATATGTTCAGGACCCAAAAAATGTTCCCACAAATCCTGAGATGAAGCTGGCTTCATCTATGCTGAAGGTTTACCTTACATTATTTTGCAATCAAGTTATGATGTTCTCTCACCTTCATAATTTCTTTGTTTTCCCAGGCAAGATTGAAAAGCATCACTAACGCAAGTTTCAGAAGGCATCTATCATCTGTCATATGTGTTTATACACATATATATATACCATGTGCAGTCTGTGAAAATCTCAGTGCTCTTGAGGGAGGATAGAGAGTGCACAGATGAACAGTGGCATAAGACCAGCTACACATAGAACAGCAGGGTCTCAATCTTGTGTTGCACTCAGTGCTGTTAGGACAAGTTAAATCCCAATTTAGAGGAAGATAATCAACATAGGCAACAACATCATTATTCAGCAAGACATCCATGCTATCTCAGGTGCCTGATACTCTTGCTCGACCAGTTTAGTTGTTACCAGTGTATTAGTCATCTGACCACACTGAACGTCAATCTTTCACTCCTCATTACACACTCAACTACAAGCTACAGTATAGGCTTGCTGTATCCTGTAATTACAATATATAGCTGTGCTATAAAATCTATTATGTCTAGAGGTCAGACTCAGAAACAAATTAATTAATTGCACTTTCTCCCATTCTAGGCTAAGATAAGACTTTTTTTCTGCTTTTCAGTAAAAGACTCCACTTTTTCCATAACACAAATGGTTTGCCATAATAAGCAGCTTGTCAGCAAGAAACTTCATACAGGGGCAAGCAACAGGCATTTTATCATCACAGGGCACCTGATTATCAGTATTATAAAGTTATCTTTTGGCAAAGAAGTGTTGGCAGCAAACAGTCTCTTCAATCTGAAAGAGATTAGCAGTTCTGCATGAGGCCAGTGCCAAAATGACAGTCAGACTCTCGGTGCGTGCCGTGGTGGAGTGCTGCATAAGGGACTCACCCCTCTCCATGAGTAGAGTGCTTTTCCATTGGGTGTAGTGACAAGGGTAGCACTTCATGCCTTTCAGAGGCATACAAATTGAAATTCTGGGTTTAAATCAGATTACATGATTTGTCAGATGGCAAATGTTGGGGTGGCCTTTGGATTGTTTGAACACAAGAGTCTGGAGAAAGCCAGTATTTCAGTGGCTCTGTAAATAAGGGATTCCATGCTCTGTGGAGGATAGGACTTTAAAACTGGTTCTCCAAATTCTCACTGCTTGGGGATCTGTAGTGTGATCCTTCTGGGAACCAGGACTGCAGCATGGCAGGAGAATGCACCCTGGGATAGGTCTTGCACTCATGGGTGCTCTGGTTAGACAGTGTGGATTCAGAGAACCAAAGAGGCAACCCTGCCCTGGCTAACAAAGGTGCTCATTCTCCCAAGAATTATTTTTCCTTTTCTTTTTCTGTTTTCCCACATACATTTTTTGGGAAGTGTTTTGATTCCTTTTTTCCCTTCAGCTTTTTCTCTCCTATTCCCCCCTCTCTCATCTCTCTACTGCCCACTAGTTACTTCTGTCACCAGTTGCCATTCTTCACTACCCCTGTTGTGCAGGTGGCTGTCACCCGGGATGGTTTTTGCTAAGCAGGATAGCGATTTCACTAACACAGGGACCACCTGCCCCTGCCCCATTATGAGCCGTGGCACTAATGCCAGAGCAGGGGTAGCCATGGCGTGACTGAATTTGGAAGGTGAATCTTTTTGCTGTTCAAGACAGGACAGCTCTTATATCACAGTGACATGAGAAGAAACAGCCATTGCTGAAGGGAGAGCTGTTGTGCTGCATATGGTGCAGTGTGGTGTTTTGGTGCAGTGGGTCTGGGTTACAGTAGGAGTTAGGCACACGTGTATAAAACAATGGTTCCCTTCCCAAAGTGCTCACAGTCTGAGTGACTTGCATAAGCTAAGCGTACTCAAAATCTCTAGTGAAAACTGCCAGGCATTCAAACAGCAAGTTGGGGAAGTCCCGCTCTCTGTAGAATGAAAGTCCCATCTCAGCGGGTGAGGAAGAAGACATGTATCACTTTCTCCCCTTTTCTCCAGTGCTTTGCTGCTGGTTGTAAGCTACAAAACAAACCCAGGATTTCAGGGAACATTCAATCTGCATCTTGTTCTCAGCTGATCCTGTTGCAGGGAGCAAGTTCCTGGCTGATTCACGAGCAGTAAAAATAAACACAGTCTGGAGAAGGCAGGGAGGAGGGAGGGAGACTGGTGGGTACAGAGGAAAAAGAAGGAGCTACAGCAGCTGGTGTTTTCTTTGCTGGTTCTTTTCAGAGGATTTAGGCAGGTTGGAGATGTAAGTGATTAATGGAGAATG
This sequence comes from Pezoporus occidentalis, assembly GCF_034315485.1. Classification (NCBI taxonomy): domain Eukaryota; kingdom Metazoa; phylum Chordata; class Aves; order Psittaciformes; family Psittacidae; genus Pezoporus; species Pezoporus occidentalis. The sequence goes on along the minus strand of NW_026913964.1, from coordinate 3,989,369 downwards.
ATAACACCTCATCGCCCTCCTCCTCCTGGAAGGATCACGAGTCTTTATGCACATCACTGGTCTCTCAGCTTTAACCTTTCCAAGATTTACACACTCCATCCACTCTGATGCAGTGCTGTGGAGCTGACAGCACATCTGGGTGTATTAACTGTACACTCTGTGGTTTTTACTAATGCTTAGGGTTTGTTCTCAATGTTTGGAAAAGCTGCTCTCAAAGCCCTGAGACTTCCCCCATGGAGCTGACCAGACTGAAGACAATGAACCGCCACACAAACTTCAGACAGTTTGTTTTTTTTCCCCAGCCTCTTCTGTACTTACAGTAAACAGTACAGCCAGATATTGCTGAACTCCAGTAAAACGTGCCTCCACAATGGCTCCCAGAGCATGTTTGGGAAGAACATAAAAGTAGCAGAAATCCTTTTCTCTCCTCCTCCATAGGTATGGCAACTGATTTGCCAAGTACATCTAGGGATCCCGCCATTGGCTCAGGTCAAGGGTGATCCTATCCTACTGTCTTCTGCTGTGTGGTTAAGAAGTCTGCTTTCCTCTTCCTTTCTTAAACTGAAGAAAAGCCTCCAGCAGAAACACACAGACAAGGGTGCATGCATAGCTTCTGCCATATCAATGAAATTGATTCGTTCATCACAAAAGCAGTTGCAACAGAAGTTTTGTGTTAAAACTTAAGGAATGATGTTCACACCAGGAACAGCATAAGACAAAAGTTAAAGAGCTTTTATTGTTATTAATCGTAAGCAAGGCTGATGGATGCATAATAATAATAATAATAATAATGAAATTTACTGTGATGACAGTAAGGACAGAGATTTTACTGTAGATGAGATCAACAGAAAGGATGAATAGAATATCAGGAAAAAAAAAATGATGACTTCAGAAATTCACAGCGCAAAAGCTCATACACCTAGGAAGCAGGAGTTCCTGCTATAAAAATGCGACACAGCATTTAAGAGAAACAGCAGTGAAGAAAGACCAAAGATCCATTGCAGAGTAACTAAGCTACCAGCATGGCAGAGCCATGGAAGAAGTAAATGCAGTTACAGGATGTATGAGACAAGATATTTCAGCTGATTAGAAAAGCATTGCTGCCATTGTGTAAAGCAGTATCAAAACATCACTCAGAACAACATATACAGCACTTGTCACCCATATTTACACAAAAGATAGACTAGAACAACTGATGATCAGGGAAATGAAGAGTCTATCTTAGAAGACTGTAAAAGAAACTGATTTATATAGGAAAGAAACAACAAGAATGGATGAACAGGGATGGGAGCCTTTAAACATGTCAGAGAAGAAAATAAAAGGTAGAGAAAAAGCAATTATTTAAAGCATGACCTTAACACAAGAACAAAGTGGTATAAAATAATGACATGGGGAACAAGCTTATACAAAAAATTGCCATTAAATTTTACAAGGGAAAAATAAAGAGCAAGCTTAGGATGGAGCTTCACAAATTATTAACAGCAGTTCATGATGCAGAAGGCCCAGTCAGACCCTTTCTATCCAGAGTCCTGGCATGGAGTTAATAGATTCATATGCATTAAGAACAGCATGGATGTTTACTCATGATTTAATTTTTAATGATTGGGGCAAGATGCTGTGTGATACTAGAGAACAGAACTAAAAACCTGTCAGTCATATCTGGGTCCCTGGCTGAAATCCAGACCAGGCTGAGGGTGGCTGAGGGAGAGTTTGCGCTGTATCATCTCACCGTTGGTTGGTAGCATCTTTGGAAGATGAGCTGCTGTGCAGCTCCTATTGGGCAGGTTTCTGTGTTGTGAAATCACCTCTGCCAAAAGCAGTGATGGTGGTAAGGTTTGCAGGCAATCTTTCCAGAAATGCTAAAAATTGCCTGGACAGGGAGAGCAAACAAGCCAGTAGCTGGGTGCAGAAGTTGTGGAGGGCAGTGGGTAGAAATTACACAGCCATCAGCTGATGTTATGTGCCCTGAGTACAGAGAGGAATCCAGGTCCCAAGCACTTGCTCCACTTCCCCACTGAAAAGACAGACCAAGACCAAACTGAATGGCAGTTCACTCTTACTGTCACCACAGCTGGTGGTGTCTGCCATGACCGACCTGGGGGGCATATGCATTTACACACCCTTCCCATTGCAGGGCCCTGATTTATGAAAGCATGAACTATGAATTTGCAAAGGCGGCCACGTAGTGCTGGGTGTGGATGCCCCTCACTTCCATCTCCCAGATGCACCACCATGATTCACTCTTCTCATGGTGGAGGCTGGGGCAGGAGGAGAGGAGGCCTAGTAAAGGCTGAGCTAGTCACAAACACGCTGGAGTTTCCTTCAGTTTCATGATCCAACACTGTTTTTTGCCAAGACAAGTGCTGGCACATCCTGCAGCAAAAGGGAGGGGGAGCACAGGGGAGATGAGGGAGCAGGATGGAGAGGGAGACCAAGAGACACAACTGATTATCTTTTTTTCTACTATGCTGCTCCTGTGAGATAGGGGGAATTTATAACATACATACATACTCCACAGGGCTGTCTTTAGCTGTATATCATATTTCTAGGGGTCAAATGTTTATGCATTTTGTCCACAAGAGTAAAAGTGTGTATTTTTAATCGGGAGTGACTGATCACGAGTGAGCCAGGGTGCAATACATTAAAACAAAAGCAAGATGCTTCCCTGCTGCTGTAAGGTTAATTAAATGGTGTAGGCTCTGTGCCCCATCATGACCAGAACTGGTTTATCAGTCAAACCACAACACCTTGACTTGCATTGCATTCTTACTTCCAAATAAAACCAAACTACCTTGAACAACACCTCATGAGACTTGTTTATTAGGTTTATGCTGGTTTTGAGAATTCTTATATCTTTTGATATGTAAACATTTTCCCCGACTCAGCCTGCCCACATCACTTTTTTAACCCACAAAACACTGCAGTTCCAAGAACGACACCACATACCGGTACAACATACACGTAAATGATGCTGTAGCCATCCTGGTGAACGCTGTTCAGAAGAGCGTTCTGCAGAGAAGGCCTTGAATGCAGCTGAACTTACTGGCTATCTATAAAAAGCAGTGTAGCTTTTCTGAATAAGTTTTGGAGGAGTGATGTACTCAGATCTTTAATATTGAGAGGAAGAGGGGAAATGAGAAGATTACTGCAGAGCTCTTTACTTACTTCTAGAAAATGAGAAAACTCAAGAACTGTTTGGGTGCACACTGCTATGAGACTATCACTACAGGCCACTGAACACCTGAACACAGGGTTATTATCCAAACAGGTTTCTATGCAGCCCCTTTTTAGGAGTTACCTCACCTTTCCCACATAGGGTGAAGGAAGGATCACTGCTTCAAAACACAGACATTGCTTATGACTCATCTTTATTGAGCAAGTTTTAGGGAACAAGGTGCGATTTCTTCTGCTAAAGCCAGAAGTCCCATTAACAGCCTACTAAACACATCTCACAGAGTAAACTAGCAACTTCTCACTGCTCCTGCTTTACTCACCAATTCCAAGGTAAAAAAAAACAATTTTGTTGTTGTTTATTAATAGCCTGTCTCGGAGTTTAGGAAGATGCTTCCCATGGTACAGCAAGCCTTGCACAGTTGTCCTGCACACAGCAGACACAACAAGCCTTGTAGCATTGCCCGTGCTGGCTCAGGTTCATCCCCTTCTGACACCCAAGTTGCCTAGTGCTAGGCACTTGTTTTCCATGCTCAGCCAGTTCAAACTCTTACCACTCATAACTGCAGTACATGGGGGCTTTATGTAGCTGCCCTTAATATAGATTCACATGGTCTGTCCCAGCTTGGCCTCAAGTATCCTCCAGGCAACCTACTGCATGCTACACAAACACAAGAATTGGCCAAATTGCCAATTCAGCAAAGAGCAGGCTGAGGTATAGGCTGTTAGATATGGAGGATTTGAAAGAGCACGAGGCACTAAGGGAGACAAAGCCCAAACTCAGTGTGAAACTGTACCTGACTCCCATGTGTGTTTGTATAAGGCAGGCAGCTCTTGAGGACAGTGTAATGCTTTCATGTGTGTTTATACAGTGCCTAGCACAACAGAGTCCTAATCCAAACCGGAGCTCTTAAGTATCACAGTAATGCAAATTGAATAACACTAATAACAGGCTTTCCTTCTATGCTTACCAGGTCAGGCACGAGGGAAGGACCCTTGTTATCCTTGTGGAGAAGGACCCGGCCTTCACACGAAGTATCTTTAGGCTAACGTCAGCAAGCAAATTATGGTCCATCAGCTGAGCTGCGCTGCCTGACCTGCAATCATGTCCCCTCCCAAGAGGTGAAATAGGTTAGTTTATACCCCAGAGAAAAGTTAATATAATTTATCTTGCATTTGCCCCAGCTAAAAGCACATTTGTGCAGTTACCAGGGTTCAGCTAACACTGGTATTTTAGCAAGCCACAGCAACTTGGCTGTGTCAGGGACTATAGGGCCTTTTTTTAGAAGACAGATTAAATAGAATTGGTAGAGAAAAGCTTTCTGCAGACATTTGCTGAAAGTGTTTTCCCTAGTACTTTATAAAATAGTCACTGTGAGCTGCTGTCACAAAAGTTAATGAAAATTTTAGAGCTTCTATCAACATATTTCTGACTCCAAAAGAAGGTATGTTTGATTCATTTCCATCTATTCTTTAATCCAGCATTATTAGTTGGCCCATTTCCCACAAGCAGAGGGCTGTACAGTAGGTAATCCTACAGACAGAAAGCCTGCGACAGAGTTCACCTCCTGCCACGAAACTGCATTACAGTGAATGAAAGCTAAGGAGCTGCACATGAGCATGCATTTCACCTCCTCCAGTTACAGGAGGCAGGGAAGAGTTATTGAAATAATTAAACATGCACATCTACATCATCAACTGATACCAAAACTTCACTAGAACTCTGATGAACAATACTTGACCACTCACTCAACTTGGCTGACAGTAGAAAACCACCTTCAAAAATAATACCACTGTCAGAAAAACATAATTAGATACATTATCCCCAAGTAATATAGAAAATAATATGTATAAAACAAATGTGCAGCATTCAGATAATTGCATCCAACAGATGTCTTCAGTTAGCTGTTCATGTAAGGGGGATAGCATTTGAGAAGAGGCTCCAGACCCTGTTACAAGATCAGCATTGTGCCTTTTAGCACTGCGAAGTTTTAAATCAGAGAGGCTTAAGAAGGGAAGAAAGATTGTAATTTTGCTTATCAGTTAGAGCTTTTTGAAGGTAAATGTTGGGAAAGATGAGCGATACCAGGATAAGATTAAAAGTATGTATTTTGGTAGGACATTTGTTGTAAGTTCTGTAGGTAAATGCACTGGGTAATGGTCTCTTTCATATTGTAACAGTATCCTCAGTGGGATTTGTTTCCTTGGCTGCTTTCGGTCCCCTCCCCCAGCACTGTGAAATGAGAAATGCGGTGTTTTTAATGACTGGAGCAGGAGGGATCTTGTTATTGTGGCTGCATCAGCCCTCCAGGACACAGTTCAGTAGAAGTTGTCATGTGGCTGAGCAGAAACGATGAATGCAGGTTTTATGAAGTTCATTCCCCAAATACAAAGGAACAGGAGAGAAAAGCTCACCACATTCATAGCTACAGGCTGTGAAAGTACACAGTTCACAGCCTGAGCTCTACATTGATCACTGTCAAGCTCCTGGGCTGCAATGCACCTGCAAGCTCTCCCCCACTCCCTGAGCAGCAAGCCTTTACCTGCACTCCTACCTCCATTCACAGCATCCCCTCCTTTCTCATCCCTCTTGTTTTCTAGCTGAGGGCATTTAGTGCTTTAGCATCCCTCTGATACCTGGCTTGTGTCTAAGGAGGACTAAATTACCCTTCTGCTTAGAGGCAAGTGGATATTCACAAGTTAATACCCCCCACACTTGTTTCTTCACAGCCCTGCTGCCCACTGCCTCCCTTACCCTGAGTATTGCATCATTTCCTGTTTGCTTCCAGCAGAAGCCTCCTTTGATTTAACTCTGTGCCATTATATAGGCTAATATCAAACAGGTGGAAGAGGTAAACATTAAAAAAATCAACAACACGACATGTCCTTCCTCTCCTCAATGGGCATGATGATATTGTCAGGAAATGGGTAACAGCTGCAGGTGCTTAGAAATGAACTGCAATGTATAGGAACGTCTGGAGCTTGTGCGTTCAAAACACATAGGCAGATAATATTTATTGTGAACGGGTTATTTTAAATGGGTAGTGCTAATACAAAGTGTCCTTGAGAAAACACCCCATGCACACACACCTGCTGTAACAGCAGCCATCTTGCCCTGACCCAGCCCCCTCAAACAAGGGCCTCAGGGCTGCCATGCTGGCTCCCCAGTGATGGTGTGGTGCAGCAGCGGGGAACTGGCCAGCACAGCCTCCAGCACACACAGCACCGCAGGGCTGGAACATGGGCCTCACAACCATGTCCTCAGCTGCGACCTTATCCTGGTCTCACCCCCATGCGTATCTCTCTGTGGGATTCTGGGGCTCGGTTGCAGGAAGGAAGCGGCGGTACTGAAGAAAAGCAAATGCCCTCCTGCTATGGTGGGTCCATACATAAGTCTGTGTGTACCTGTGTCTGCATGTGCTGGTCCAATCTGACCATTTGAGGCACATGAATGCATCAAATGCTGGGCCTTTGGTTAGGCACTTGGCTTAACAATTTTGCTACAAGTGTTGGATCATTTCATTTGTTGACATCTATGTGACAATAACTGAAGACACTCTCTTCCCTAGGAGAAAGGCAAGCAGGGCATGGTGATCTCAAGAGTTCCTCCCTTGGCTCTACTTGTTCACTTAAGTCTAGGAAACCGTATCCCGGAGCCCATTTCACCAGCTTCCACTGGAAATCAGTCTCATTGTCAGCTGTCAATAACTCACTCTACTTACTGCTCTCAGCTTCTCACAGGAGGACATAGCAGAACATAAGATGGCTAAGGTTACTGGGTGATAACAGCAGTTCTTAAGCCAAAGGGTGTAATGGGGCTTTCCCTAGCCAGTGACAAGCTTTGGATTTCCTACAGAAACGGGTGACTGTGCCTGTTTGTGCCTGCTGCGTTGCAGCCTCTCCCCCTCATCTCCTCCGCAGGTCTGGCTCCCCCGTCCCAGCCCCAGCCCCAGCAGTGGTGAAGCTGAGCGGCTGTGGGCACTTGGTGCTGATTAAATTCTGCTGACTGAGGAAGTTGTCAAATTCTACCCAAAGCAGAGAGCCGCCAAGGAAAAGCTGCTTTTCTTTGCTTTTGACAGCTGGAGCCATGAATTTAACAGAGGTCTCACCTTCAGGCAAGTTAACAGCTGGGCAGGGAGCAGTCTTTCTTAAAGAGAGAGTGTGCTGTATTTTCTGGAGTTCAGTGCCAGGAGGTGAACGAGTTGAAGTGCAAGAGAACATTTATGTAAAAACCCAGGTGCACCTGGGGGTTTTGTTGTTGTATTTTTCTTTTACTAGAGAAGGACCAAGTAACAAACAAGAAAGAGGAAATGAAAACACAGTCTTAATTCCCACTTTCGGTGTTTCTCGTCTTCCATTTCCCCTGCAGTACGTACAAGGAGACACAGCACGGGAAGTTCCCATAGTCCTTTCCCTAAAAAGACCACGCACTGCGTCATAACTACTTTTATATCCATGAACCGGTCATGCTTCAGGAATCGGTGGCTCTGTTGACCAGAAATGGGGTCTGTAAGATCCTTCCCTGTTTTAAAACCTGTCTGTGCATGGGAGCCATCCGAAGGTCTTACTGCTGAGGAACTGTACACTTGCCTTTGCGACATGACATTTGCGGGCTCAGTTCAGTGGGCAGTGGATGGAAGTTACCATGACAAAATGCCACTGCCATAACTAAATGCCCATCACTGCAGTTATTACTGGCAGGATCATCTAGAAGACTGAGGACTGAATGGTACTGAAATATCATTAGACTTCACTCCCACACTATACTTGCAGCGCTCAAAAGAGGAACTTTGTCAGTGCAGGGCCGGGGTTTGTAGTACCGGATTTTCAGCCCCATGGAGCAGAAGCCAGGACCCTGAGGAGCTTCTGGCCTTCTAGGAGGCAGGGACAGACACAGCTCTGATCTAAGTGCAGTGGGAAACGTGTAGTGCACAGTTGCACTGGCACATGGCCACTGTCACATCACATAATTCATGTGTGTGCTATCTTAGCAGGTGCAATTGTCCAAAAGTGTGAAATGCAGCAAAGCCTTGCTGTTGCCCTTTCCTACCACTCCCCATAAAGCCACAGCTGCCTGGAGTACTCTAGTGCCTACATGAGATTTGGGGGTACTCCCAAGCTGTCTTGTCGGAAAGACAACTTTAGGAAGAATTAGAAGTGAGTTAGATGAGAAAGCAAGTACATACCTGTTAGTTTGCACTCAGGTGGTAAGGAACATCCTGGGCTTCTCATGGTGATCTCAGGGATGTTTAGGTACAGTAAACAATATTGCAATAGCTGTTTACTGCAAAATGCAGAAGCAATCCTGAAGCAGGGTGAGGAAGGCAAGGCTCTGTCTAGTGAGTGCCCTAGCCAGTAGGCATCATAGCCATAACCACTCTTCTCTCTGACAAAGTGAATTCAATCTTATTTCCCTTTCCTGCTGGAAGACCTACAAGAGGAGAAATGTCCCATCCCAATCTCTCCCCTAATCACTATAATACTTTCTAGGGAGCTGGGAAATGTGAATTTCAATCCCTTCAGAAGGGGATTATGACCATCCCTGCAGTACCTTGGAAACAGGAAATGAGAGCAGGACAGCGCCCCCCTTGGTTAAGATTGAAGAAGTCTTGGTGGATTTAACCATGTTTAAGACTGTCACTTACTTTGTGGCATCTATTGTATACCCTGGGGAGACTGGTGCAACTGCAAAGCAAGGATTATCATCATCAACACTTGTTGCTTTGAGGTAAAAAAAAAGCCAAACCAAACCAAAGCAGCAGGCATCATCATCCAACCCAAGAGGTAAAAGGCGGGAAGGGCAGAGAGGAGAAATGCTTTGCATCTGGGTCTACCCCGCACTGACCTTCAGTGTGGGGTAGAAGTCACACTTCTCAGATCTATGAATGCTGAAGTGCTAGTAAGCATATGTAGATATAGAACTTTAAGAGAGCTTAAATAGGATTTTTTTTGATGTTACGAGTTAAAGAAGATTTAAGTAGTAGCTGAGGTTATCGAAGTTAAAATTTAGGGTACAGGAACCAAAACTCTACCAGGCCCCAACCTTAATACAGGTAGGCCTTCTTTGGATTTAGCCTGATCCATTCAAGCAATTTTTCCTGAAATATTTCATCTTTACTTTAGCTTCACCAGTGTTAGGAGAAATAGAAGCTCTTGAAGGTGACTGTGGATGTATTGTCTTGTTTGTCAGACAGACGGGGTAAACAGAAAAAGAAAACCAAAAAAACTTTCATAACTATTTTGTAATGATGACACAGAGGGAAGGTAAATTTCCACTTCTGCCATCATTCCAACTACCTACAACCCTAAAGCTTTGCTGAAACTTGTGCCAAATCAAAGCTTTGAAAAGTCTACAAGTACAAAGGCAAATCTGGAAAACCTGCAGAAGTTATATTTTAAGTAGAATTGAAAGAGGCTACTTTCCACTCTGCTTGAAAGCAAGGAGACATGGGAATCTGGTGCCAGACTTCTTTCTTACTAGGTTTTCTGCCTAGTTTTACAGCCTCTTACTGTTCAGGTGGGGCTCAGTAAGAGCAGAAACTTGCATGACTAAGTATTTTTTTGAATCTCATTTTTCGATGCTTAAGGAGCATCCACCATCACTGTCTCAAGTAAGAAAGTTCCTGGGTACGGTCAAAACCAGCCAAACACATGAAATGAAACAGCATGGTTTGTTGTGAGCATTGCAGCTTGAACTGCCAGCTCTGTGATTATAGAAAAGAAACCTCACCATCAGCACATCGTGACATTTTTGGTGTGATGCGTGATGAAGTGTGGGTGGATTGCAATGCCACATGTTTTTATTTCAGTGCATTATCATCTTTACTGAAGCGTTGCTGTGTTTCAGCAGAACATCATTATCTCCTGCCACAGCTTCAGCTCAGCCAACCATACTAGGGTCACAAATATTAACTGTATTAAAAAAAATCTGCTTTGCCTACATTTGCATCTTAATATTCCAGCAAACCATGTAACTGGAAGCAATTTCATAAAACGTGATTTTAAAATGCAGTTTATGTATACATTCACACTAGAGGCCTGATTCTCACTTCATGCTTTTCAGAGAAGGGAAACATGCCTTGTTACTTTAGAAAATAATCATGCAGTTTCAATTTCAGACTACAATTCAGACAACAAATGTAATTAAAGAATATATTGAAAGAATCAAAACAGTCAATTTTCCTCCCAGAGGATAAAACTCTTCTAAAACATATCAATTATGAATTATTCTTCTAATTCCCAGGTACCTTACAGACATAAAGAATGATTCTGCTGCAACTTTTTATCAAGGGCACATGTAAATAAAGTTATGAGCTTGTCACAAAAAATGGATCTGATTTTTAAATACTGGGGTAAATACCAACTATGCCTTCCAGTCACAAAGCTTTAAACTAACACTAATTGAAGTCTTTGGATGAAAGCTTTCCCTGCCACGTTAAAAATATGGGCCACATGATGCACAAACTTAGCTGAATTTGAAAGAGAGTCCAGAATATTTAGCCTATAGTCATTGAAGCTAGGATCTGTTAAGCACAGTTATGTGTTCATTGTGATAATAGTTTCCCACACAGGCTGTTGCCTGGAACTGTGCTGATATTATTTTATCCACATGAAGGACCTCTGTGTCCCTATTACCAGGAAATAGTTAATATTCTTTCCCACTGGGGCCCACATGCACCTGCACAACTGTGGTGTGTGGTTTCTTCTTGCAGCTGCATCTGTGTCTGTGCTGCTGCCTGCATAGAGGTTTTTAAAGTGTAAATGGAGATTTGGTGAGGCTACCCTTCAGCGGTAACACAGCCTCAAGGGCTGCTGCAGAAGCAGCGAAACCAACTCTCCAAGTAAAGAAGCAGTTTCAGCAAAGCATGTTTCTCAGCTGTTGGTATTATATCCCATCTTACTCTGGAAAATTCAATGCATATGATAAATCATAGAATGAATCATAGAATCATAGAATAGTTAGGGTTGGAAAGGACTTTAAGATCTTCTCGTTCCAGCCCCCCTGCCATGGGCAGGGACACCTCACACTAAACCATCTCACCCAAGGCTCTGTCCAACCTGGCCTTGAACACTGCCAGGGACTGGGTATTCACAACTTCCTTGGGCAACCCATTCCAGTGCCTCACTACCATTACAGTAAAGAACTTCTTCCTTATATCTAACCTGAACTTCCCTTGTTTAAGTTTGAACCTGTTACTCCCTGTCCTATCGCTACAATCTGTGTTGAAGAGTCCCTCCCCAGCATCCCTGTAGGCCCCCTTCAGATACTGGAAGGCTGCTATGAGGTCTCCACGCAGCCTTCTCTTCTCCAGGCTGAACATCCCCAACTTTCTCAGCCCGTATTTTCTCACAAGGGAGGTGCTCTAGACCCTCATGGCACTCCTCTGGACTCGCTGTAGCAGCTCCATGTCCTTCTTATGTTGAATGAATAATGTATCCTCACAATGCCATTGTGGAGTTGCTCTCTATTACTATCTTGATTTTTCCAGAGAAAGAAAATGAGGCTGTGAGACCTTAACTAATTTGCCTAAGGTCACTGAGAACAAGACTGGCAGATCCAGATAGATAGATACATAATGCAGACCTTTCCCAGCCCTGTAGTTTGGCTTCACAGCCAGTCTGTTGCTCCCTTAGTTTGCTATCTGAATTCCTTGAGCAAAAGGAGGACTATTTTTGTCCCAGTTGTTAAAACCCATCATTCACAATATCTGCTCCTTCTCAGGAATGAGAAGATTATGGGGGTCAGTAGTCAGAAGAGAGAGTTATCAGCTAGCCCTGGGCTCCAGGAACGGTGATTAGGATCATCTGTTATTAACTGCAGATGCATGCTCTGGAGCAGAAGTGCTCAATTCTCCTCTGCATTTCAGATCTGTCTGGTGTGAGAGTGATATACGGGAGGGAAGAGATTGTGTTTGCTGATTCTACAAGGTGATGTGATTTAGAGGAGCTAGATGGTTGTTTCACTCTATTCCCAGCATGTGATCCCCTTAAGGCTCGTATACCACTGAAGGATCGCCAGAGCCAAAGGACTGCTCAGCCTTTGCACTCCTTTTTTGCACTGTTCCTTCCCCCCAGCATGCTCCCCATCGTGTGATGGGAGAGCGACAATTGGCATACGAGCCAAATCCTTGCCTTTCAGCTGATGGAGATTTTTCTCCTCCAGGCAATATTTTTAAGCCAAGGAAATATTTTTTTTAAGAGAGTGTGTGCTATTATCTTAAGGTTTATAACTTTCTGAAAAGAAAAGGAGATTTATAGGAAGAAAATGAGAGTGCGTATGTGCACCTTATCATGCAAGACAAGCAGACAAACGTAGCTACACAAGGAATTACTGCATGTGGTTGTTGGTGCATGGTTGCACAGGGAATTTTCCTTGGTGTTCACACACAAAGCTGCTCATTTCAAGCAAAAAGACTACCAAGGTGAGAGATCATGTAAGTGGAAAGAGATGCTAGCTGTGTTTTCTGTGTGTACCTTTTGGTGTGAAAATTCTCCCTGTCTGCTCTAACAGTAGTTGTATTTAGGTAAAAAACACAAAATGTCTCAGCATAAATCACTGAGGTTTTTCTTTCTTTGGGAGATTTGGTTTTCCCCCTCTCCCCTCCTTCTTTGTTTTGTTTTATTTAACCTAAAATAAAAATCTCCTGATTTTTTTTTTTTTTTTGTGAGTAGGAAAAGTCCATCCATCTGTTCCACAGCAAGTGACCCCCCACTTTATCTGGTTGAAAGAATAAAAGTTTAAGGAAAGACTCCTGGGAAATGTCTTATTACTGCCATAGCCTTAAGCCTTGGTAAGAACCCCATCAAGCTTATATACCCACACATACATATGTAACAGGTGGCCCTGCTCCCAACCTGCTCACAAAGAGAAAGAGGTGTTTTCTCACAATATTTAGATGCTTTAAAGATTCTGAAGCTCCTGCTCAGAGTCTTCTCGCACACAGTCAAACCTCTGCTCAGCAGCAGCTGCCTCGCTCCCGTCTGAATGGCCAGGCCACACTGCAACAACTTTGACTCGAAGGAAAGGAAACTGGGGGACACTGCCTCATGGTCATCTGCCATTTATCACACCCAGCATTCAAACATTGGAGATTCCCTTAAGGAAATGAAGGATCCACCTCTGAATTTCTCTTCTGGTATCTGGCACCTCTGAGGAGAGCAGTTTTGTAATTAGGCTAATATATGTCCTGAGCAAGTCTGTGGAAGCTTTTCCACTTGTTATAATTTACTCATAGGGACTCAACACTCTTGCAGCTCTTCTGCAAATAAATACCCTCTGCAAGAGGCAAAAGAATCAGGGTTTCTTTCTCCTCTTTCATTCTATGTCTGGCCCATTTTAGGCAGAAGGCAAGAGCTTCAGCAGGAAACCAAATGCTAGAGAACCTTTTGCCTCAACTGTGGAGTACCTGTATCCAACACCTGTGACCAGCCAGACTGAGCAGGAATTAAAAAAAGAGAAAGATTGCACTACTAATGCCCCAAATCATGGTGGGAGACACCAAGGCTGGACACATAGATGAAGGACAGCCTCCCAGTGCAGTAAGAGAACAGCAATCCCCTCCTCTACTCTGCAGCTAAGGCACTAGGAGACTTTTGTGAGAATTCAGGCTGAAAGTTGCTTGGTGGCTGTCTTGGTGGCTCCTCAGACCTTTGCTGGACTCCGAGGTTCCTCCTCTCTCACAAGGAGAATCAGGTCTTCCATTGCCTTGTAGAGAAAGCCTCAATGACTGGAGGTTGTGCCACCTCTGAGCTTTGCCTGGAGGTGAGGTGCCGCAGCAGAGCAGCCTCTGGCCTTCCCATCTGCAGACCAGCGATCCCAGCCTTGCACCCCGGCACTTCAGCGGGTGTCACTCTTTGTCTGTGCCCCACGCATTTCACATCTGATACTAAATGCAATGAAGCCGTCTGCCTCTGGCTATACTGAAGAAGTTCATGCTACTACCAGTAACACCAAATAAGGCAATAAAAGACATTGCTTAGTTTGCACAAACTTTTATTTTCCTCCCTAGAACTATTTTTAGTTAAACAATTTTCTGCCAAAAAAAGTTCTGTTTGGGTCCAAAACTGCCCTGGTCATCGGCGCTGTTACCAGGGACTCAAGCTTTATGGCCCTCATAACTCCAGAGGGCAAAAGGTTGAGCCGTGGAGCCTTTGTGTCAGCTCCACATTTCTTTTTAAACACATGTGAGAGACAAAGCTCCCCTGAGACCCCCATGGAAACTGCCTCCGGGGGAGGGGAGAGGGTGAGAGAGCAGTGGCCTGGCAGATAAAAGCAACATCAAAAGGAGCAGGGAGCAGCTGTCCATCTGGAGGAGCAAACTTTTTTTTGCCTTCTTCTTTTAGGAGAAAGAGACGGTCTCAAAGGAGCGTCTCACAGAATTCTGCATGGAGGGAGAAAAAAAACAACAACAACCAACCCACCGGCGAGGGGGAGGGCAGAAAAGCCTCCGCAGCAAACAGAAGGAGGTGCTGCTTGGCAAAAATCCCAGGTTGAATCATTTAAATCACTTTTAGTGCCTCCAAATGCCAGTCGCTGACTCTGTTTATAAAGTCACAGCGAGAGACCTGAAGAGAATACATTTCCCAAAGCAACATCTGAGCTGGGAATGAATCAAAATTCACTTCATACACTGCAAACCCCCTTCCCTCAGACCAAGCTTTTGTTCTGTTGCTGGGTTTGGTGTCAGCCTCCATCCCCACAAGAAAAAAACCCACAACTTGATGACCAGCTGAGTGTGTTTACCATAGGGAGGGGTTCACTACATAGTACTTGTAACTGCCAATAACAGAAAGTCTGTATACAGGTAATTGTTGATCAACACCACACCGGTATAGGTGTAGCCCCTCAGTTTTTCAGACTGACAAATTACACATCCTTACCATTGTATTTACAGCCATGAAAAGCTCTTCTCCCAGGTTGTAACTATTAAAATAGTTACTCAAACACAACCCATACCCACCCCAAGATCAAAAAGAAAACTGCAGTCAAACTCAACAAATTCAGCAGCAAATCCCAGTCTGCATCATAAGTGGGGCTGACAGGTCCCACTCCTGCCCTTGTTCAAGGGCTTTCCATCCCATCTACTTGCACCTGAAGACACTTAAGAAGATGCTGACATTGTATTTTGCCTTTCAATATTGGTTGAAAATACCTTTTCAAAACAGACAGTGAGTGATATAAAAACGAAGAAAGTCTAATTCTCATTTTCACCAATCCAACTCTTCCACTATGGTGAAGCTGAAGGTTTGAAATTATTTGAGTACCCAAGATAATGTCAGGCTGCAGCTGTTGGAAACTCTTTTAAACTATGCTCTGTAAAGGGAAGATGTTGCCAATGGCCTGTAAGACATTTATCTGTCCTGTGTGATTCCTAACATGAAAATACCTGTTGGCTTTTCACACATCCAGCAGTGTACCTCATACCAAAGGGAGAAGGGGTGAAGGATAGATACAACTGACCTGTGCCCTCCTGAGGTATACAGCACCCTGGGATGCTCCCTGCCCATGAAGTCCAGTGCTGCATCACTGCCCACATGCAGGAATGAGATCTTCCTTCCCCTCTGAAGTGTGGGTATGAGCCACGGCCAGAGGCAGGTACCCAGCTGAAGGGACTAGACCAGCACTGTGCCCTGCAGTGGCATCCCCTGATACTCTGCAGGGTGCTTCACATGTGTGCCTTAAAACATCTCAGCCTATGCAATAGCATTTCTGCAGGGCTTCTGCATGTGCAGGAAGGTGATGGCGAGCATGACCCCACTCACGGTTCACCCTGGGACGCTCATTGACATCTCCCCACACCTGCCACAGCCTCCCACAGTGGCAGCCTGGGGTGCTCCCAACACCCTGTGGTTGTACCCCGAGGGCAGGCGAGCATGCCTGTGTCTGGCTCTCTGTGCAGCATATGCTGCAGATCTCACCAGGGGAAGAGGCCAGGAGCCACGGGGAAATCTCTTGGGAGCGGGGCTGAGATGTCATCCTGAGCAGAGCAGGGAGAGGGCAATGCCCCCACTCCACACTGGCGGGGGTTAGTTTTGCTGTCAACAGCAGGCACCTGTGGCACCCTGGTGCAGCTTGAGAAGATGGAGACCTCCATCTGCAGTGCCATGGCTCCTGTGGCAACCCCCTGGCCCCGGGGTGCACCGAGGGCAGAGCCAGCCCCGACGTTCCTCGCAGATCCGACTCCCACCTCACGCCTCCCCTCTGCCGGGATAATAAATACCTCACGCCTGAGCACAGCGCGGGGCTGGGCCTGCTTCCCGCTCCCCGGCGGCACGTCCAGGGCGGCAGATTGGCAGGTTGCTGGAGGAGGCGAAGCTCGGGGGCTGGCAGGCGGCCAGGCTTCTGTGGCCTCCTGCCACAGCCCCTGCATCGCGCAGGGCCAGCCTGCCAGACACGTCCCCCCGTCGCGTGACAGGCCACTGGGCTGTCTCACACGCTAGAAAAGATTTGAGAGGTCTGCCTCATCACTGAGGGGCCTGTGCAGGGTCCCCCTTGCTCTCCTCACCCAGCCCCGGCTTTAGAGGGGCTGGCGGGTGAGCTTCCTCCTGGTTTTGGGCCAGAATTGCAGCCCAGAACGCTGTAGGTAACTTCAGCTCATTATCTCCCGTTTCTTCTGACGGGGATACTCTGTGTTTACTTGTTTGTGTTTTGCAATCCACTGCCAACACTGCCAAGGCAAAGATGTTCCTTTCCTGTTCCCCATCAGTGCAGAAAGGCAGGCAGCCCAAGAGAGCAAGAGACCCACATCAGCCCTCTCATGGTGACACTGGAATGGGTGATCTTCTGCCAAATATGGACGCAGAAAGCCAGTGGTTCTTCACGCCTGAGGTGTGTCCTCAGTCTCAGGCTGGTCCAAAAGTCTTCTACCCAAAAGCTGGGTTGTGTGCAAGTCCCAACATGCCAAATTGCTGCTGCCAGCCCCACTGTCCTGGCGTGTCTCCAGCCTCAGCTTCCACAAAGGGAATAAGCACAGAGACTCCCGTCCCAAGTAGCTCCGGCTCCTAGTCCCACTCACAGCCCCACAAACCTGAAAATTGGCTCTGATGGCTTGGGTGAAGAAGAGTGTGCTGTTTTTTCCTCAAGAGTGGGATATCTGCCATGAACCACAGACTCTCAAGCTGCGGTGAAGACTAGGGCTGCCCATATATCTACATTTTCAGATATGACTTTTTCTATGCATAAATGTGTCCAGTTGGATGCTTTTGGAGTTTTTGTTTTGTTTAAGCTTTACAGATTTCCCATGGTTTTCTGAGTATCAGGTTGGTTAAAGGTATGAAGCTCCTTGCTGTGCTGAAGCACGTCCCAGAGGCTCAAGACAGGTGCCCAGGAGTCACCCCCAGGGTACCTGGGACAGACAGCACCCCAACTCACACTGTTGTGCATGTGCACTGTGCTAACCCAGCCGCATGAAGTAAGTCTAATGCGCAGACCTACTGAGTGTGTACTGCCTGATGTATCTAAATATCAATCTAAAATGCGAAGAGTAACTCTACATGGCTCATGTAGCACATCTGATGATACTTCCTGGAGGTACCAGATTTATTTCCACCATGCACTTACTGTGCATCTGTCTGCAAAATCTTAAACAGAAATATGGGAGCCCTGGAGGAGAATCTGCTGCAAATGTGTCACTCCAGTCTACTTGGTCTATTCTTCGTGTCTTCCCATCTGTAGTAATGGGTCACATTAGCAGGTTGGTACTTGTATGATCTCTTTGATTCCTCACAATTATCTCCCAGCTGTGTCAGGAGCAGAAGTTTCTGACATTGCTTACAGCTGTTGTGGCCACTTCTGCTCTTGTACACACCATAAAAAGGCTACACATCCAATTTGCCCATGACCCCATGGCACAGGACTTGCACCCCCTAACTCCAATGGCTTAGACAGAATTATTCCAGACATAGCTCAATATATTTGTCATCGGAGTCTAGCCTTTAACTGCATTTAACACTTGACTGTGTTTCAACTGTGTTTCATCTTCCATAGAACTTTAAAATGTCATATTTGTGCACTGTTGAAATGACTGCAGCCCAGAAGCTGCTCTGATTAGCTGGGCAGAATGGGTGGAAGCAAGACATGGTGTTTCTGATGGCTGGACCAAAGCTGCGAGATGTGCCTCTACTGCATAGCCATCTGAGTCTGAATCTTGCCCTTTTTAGCAAGCTTCATTTCAGCATGTAAAAAGTTGTTTGCAAAAACAACATCTGAACAAAATCCTTCCAATTTTAAGGGTAACCATCCAGAATGTTAATTTATTAAAGAAAATCCCACCAGACCATGCACCGGCTCTGACGAAAAGGCCCAGAGGAGCATAGTGGTCTGAGAGGAAAGCCTGAGAGTCTGTCAGAGCTCTTGTAAGAGTTGCTTTCTTGCTCTTTCCTCATCGAGCACCCCATGTGTTCTGCAGGATTTGAAAGGCTGTGAGGAAGATTTTTGTGGCCTGCCTCTGTGTAATGAAAGCTCTAGTGTTAATGCAGCACCCTCGTCAAGCACATGAGGCTTTCCCCAGGGCCTTGAGAAGCCCCTTTCCTGACTCTTCGTTCTGCTTTGCTAGGCTCTGCCTGTACTGAAGGGGTTACTGTCTCGTACAATAGAACAGTGGGGCTGACTTGGCTGGAACAGACATTAACTTCCACAGTAAATCTGGCAGGAGCTGGTAATTACAGAAAAAGCAGCCAGGGGTCATGGCCAGCCAATGCTCTGGAGTAACAGAGCAGAAAATCAAAACAGAGGGGGAAGGGAAATCATATTCATCATAGTCTTAGGGCTGAGGTCGGTCTCCCCCGAACTATCAGGAGCCTGTCGTCAATTGTTATGTTTAGAAGGAGCCTCTGGAAGATGAGGTAATAATAATGTTAAACATTAACTTGTTAGTGTTCCCGCTGCACTGGAAATTCACCTCCACCCCAGCACAGCTGGGAAGGGGGAATGAACGCTCCCTGCAAACAGCCGGGAATATGGTTCCCTAATTGCACTCCTGCATTTGTCCCATTTCTGTCAGGTTTCTAAGCGTTAACACGCGACCAAAAGCTTCCTGCTCTGTGGGTCCTGTGCTCTCCCCCTCAGCCCTGCATTGCTTCAAAGTCCTTCAGCACATGCTTCTCCTCTTTCTGGCATGGGCAGCATGCATGCAACTCCTTGACAGGGTGGCAAAGAATTACATATGGAGTGGCAGCAAGCACCAAATGTGTGCATGGCGTCCTGGAAAAGCCTGGGAGAAAAGAAAACTGGAGGCATTACTACTGTCCAACAGATCCTCACAGCTCTGCACTCAACATCCTTACAGCCCAAGTTAAATTAGTGGCTGCTCTGCAGCGGTGCCTGTAAGCAGGTTAACACTACCTGAGAGCGCAGTAGATGAAGTGAAGTCATGGCAGGATGGGAAGGGCTGTAAAATGAAGGGCAACTAACAAGCAGGACAGTTACTTGGCCACTGGAGAAGCCAGTAGCACTTCAGCGCTCATTTGGGATTCCGCTTGGGCTCTCACATGCACACAAACCATCACACCATCCTGCTGGGAAGCCCCATCCCTTGACATGGTTGCCTGGATTAAGCAGACAATATCCCATTGCAGAAACTAAGAGAGGAAAATGGGGCTTTATCCCTGGCCATGATGCAGCTTGGCATGCACCTTCCCATGGCAGCCTGGCCTCACCCAGCCCTTCTGTAAAAGGGAGTATAAAACCTGCCTTAAAGATGTGCTGAGGCTTAAATAATCCACAATTACAGAGCACCTCCAGAAGATGAGAGTCACTAAAATGGAAAATTCAACTATCAGTCGTAATATTAAAAAACAAACAAAGAAAAAAAGGACCAGTGGTGATATAAAAGAAACCCAGAAACCCCAGAAAACATGTATTAGCTGATGCAGGTTGAGCTGGCCTCTGGAAAAAGCCATGGTCATGGGTCATCCCACATGCTCTGTACCCAGTGGGCTCGCCTGTGTGGCAGTCCTGTTCTGCTTCAGGGGACAAGCCCCCTGCCAGCTGCTGCAGAGAGAGGCCAGAACAAGAGCTCCCTTTTTGCCAGGCTGGTGTCCTGGCTCAGGCTGAGTGATCCTGGATAACACTGGAGAAATGGTCTGCTTACTCATTAAATGACTAACAAGGTGGCCCCTATCTGCCTTTCTGCATGTCAGGCAGTGCTCAGTGGAGCAGAGATGCAGCAGGCGAGTGGCCGCCGCTGTTAGATGTGTTGGGCTCCTAAGTGGCCCAGAGAAGAGGAGCCAGTGAATGATCATCTGAGGCCAGCCACTGCTCAGAGCAGAGATTTGTCGGCCATCACCAACCCACCACTTGTATCGCAATACAGTTTACACTCAAAGTAGTGCTGGTGTTTCTATAATCCCACAGGCAGTGCACAGGGTGGTGAAGCAGACACCTGTAAGCAGATATTATAACACAAAATGTAAATTATGGCTTTTTCACATTCACACTGTCTTCTACCTGCCCTGATGCATCTTTGTGTTCATAAAAACCTGTAAGAAATGGGGGAAAATATATACTGGGCTCACACTGATTTTCATCTGCCAGTAGTCACTCACTGCTGCACTGCTCACACCACCTGGCAGGTCACCCTATGTCAGCTTTCACATTGACTTTAGCTGTTTGACACACAAACAAATTATCAGTTTAATTTGTGACTGCACATGGAGGGAGCCTTGGCAGCTGTCTGTCAGTGGATGACAGGAAACTAGTGCACGTCTTCGCTTACAACAGGTGTGATTCAGCCAGTGGGACAGAGCATGGGTAAGGTAGCCCTTACGCTGGTAGGGCAGGGTTGCAGCTGGGTAATAACCACACTGTGCAGACCAAAATGTATTTCCAGGCTGCTTGGGGAGCTGTGGTGCATACCTGGGACTTGGGTTCTGGTTCCTGTCCCTTGTGTTTCTGGTCAAATAGGAAATAGATTTTTTAGAAGATTTCTAGCCCAATTTTTTGCAAGCCCAAGGTGTTAACATAAGCTTCAGGTGTTCACACACAGGAATTCTGGAGCAATCCTCTGAATTGCAGCCTGCTTCTGTGCAGGTGTATGCCATGCTGTTCATGGGCAACATGAGGCCATGCAGCTGCAGCCCAGGACCCACTGCTGTTCTGCTACCCAGGCTTCAAGGAGCCCATCCGGCAGCAGAATGGGCAGACATGCTCTGGGGCAGTCTGGTGGAAGCCAGCACTGTGACTGCCCACACAGCTCTCCCATGTTTAGGCACAGTTCCTCTAGCAGGCATCGTTTGCTAGAATTAGGTATCTCCAGGGTAAAAAGTCCAGGTTTGGACCTCTTTGAGGAGGGCAAACCACGTACCACTGGAACTTCTCTAACCCACAGAACTTAAGGACACACAAAAATAATAGTCCAGGAATCTTCAGAAGATGTGGGAACAATTCTCAGTTTAAATACAAGTGCGATTTTCTCTAACCTCAGTGTCATGATTCAGCGTTTCTAAAGTAAATAATTTACAATAACAAAAGCAAGAAACTAAGAGGTTTCTGTGGGATCAAGGTAAAAACGAATTTTGCAACGTGAGACAGATGAAATGTAGATTATCGTGAAAACAGGACATCTTGATCCTACCACTAAGGAAAAGCTGAATCCTTCACCACAAAACCTAGTCTGAGTCATTGTTTAATGAACCGAACATTGATCGCAAAAACTCATCTCTGAGCTCTTTTTTTTTCAGATAATAAAAACAGTGCTGATATTTTTATATTGACGGTCTTGAAGAAGAGCCACAAAATTGTACTTTGCTGTACCAACTCCTGCTGAGGAGAAGTAAATCTGGAGGGTAACAAAAAGATTCTGGATGCGTTGTTTACTTAACCCCCCTCCCCAAACCTCTTCTTTCCCTCCCACACAAGCACCTGAACCCACTTGTGTGCTTGGGAATTATGAGGTCTGTTCTCAGGGTTGTGGAGTTTTACAGTATGATTCAAAGGAAAGTAGAAACCATCCTGCGCTTTCCTCGTGCTTGCCAGCTCTACTGACACTAAGGAGGATGCCAACATAGCTTAAATCTCAGCAGACCTTTACAGAGCTGGCTCAGTGCTTCCATACACATTTTACAGCTGGAGAAACACGTTCAAAGGCAGGACCTTGACAGTACCAGTGTGCTTTTACAGAACTGATTCAGCTGCCCCAGAGTTAGCAAGATGAGCCCTGGCATAGGCAGGTCTTTTCTGCCAGCAGAGTCCTGAAGGCAGCTGGAAGTCCCACTGTCTACAGCCATCTCCCAGCAGTGCTAATGCTGCTGCTCCAGTATTAGCAAGAATTGATTTCTATGAAAGTTTTGTCTGGGTGGGGTAAAGCTTAAGTGATTTGCCCAGGACCAGTGTACAGGTTAGTGTCAGAACTAGGAAAGGTAGCAAAATTTCTGGCTCCCTGCACTTAAGGATGTGTGTAGACAATTGGGCTGGGAGCTTGTCATCACCTCTTATGAGGAAAGTGAAAGGGGGAGGCCTCTTGGAGAGCATTAGTGCTTTTATTGCAGAGAGATATTACAAAAGATTGCACAGTGGAACATGTTCCAGAATCAGGAGGGAACTCAGCCCTAAATCTTTTGATTCCTTTTGCAGCTGGAAACATGTCACAGCAGGATCCACTGCAGGTCCTAGTGCTGGAAAACAATGGAGATAAACGGTACAAGAAGGGTTTTCTCGTATAAAACCAGCACTTTTTTTATTCTAACATGAGGTTGTTTTCACACCAGGACTGTCCCTGGCACTAGAAGCACCATGACAGCCTTAGGGATGAGTAGATGTGGCATGTGACATAAGGTGGAATTCAGCAGATGATCGAAGAGATGTTGATCTGGATTACACTTTCCCACTGTGTGACCCTTTTCTTACCCTTTGACTGGGCTTTCTGAATGCTTCTGACACAGATTCCCATACTTGGACTGCAGTATTTCAGATACCTACAACTGTAAACCTCGGTGAGCAACAGCCTGAGAGCTCAACTCCCTCACCTTGAACCTCCTTGGATGTGGTCAGGGTGTAGCCAGCCACTGATGTGTGAAAGCCAGCATTTGCTTGCTCACTCATTTGCTTTCAACCTCCACCCCCCATAGCCATTGAAATGTTGCTTTTGGCAAGAACTGGGGCACAGGGGAGGGACAATTACCACCAGCACTCATTGTTTGCAGAATGTTTTTCTTAATGCCTTAGAAAAAAAAAGAGAAAAGGGTCAGGCTGAAAGGTCAGCTGACCTCTTTGTTTTCTTTGGAAGGAGAGATTCAAACCCTTCAGAAAATGTTTTATTAGCTCTTCTGAATTTCACTTTCTGCAGAGGTTTTCTCTACAGGCAATGTTTAGAGGCACCAGCAAGGAATGCCCAAGCTCATCAAGCTGAAGGTGATTTAAGGAGAAGAACAAAATCTGCACCTTGGCTAATGGAAAACAATTCTTAGCTTCAAATGTTTCTCATGAAAGAAAAAAAGCACTTGATTGCTGAGGGAGAAGGAGCTGGGGGAGTGAGCAAAGGGCTGTGGAGTGAGCTTTACCTTAGCTCTGGTCAGCAGGAACTGGAAGGCTCCTGCTTTTGAGCCAGCCATCAGCTACTCACGTGAGCAGCATTTGTAGTCCCATGCATCCATAATGAACGTTTATAGGACAAGTCCACAGAAGTGGCATTTCAGCCTCTGTGGAGCAAGGTGGCTGGAAAGGGCCCCACCATGATCTGGGAAGGGCCATGGCAGCACACTGGCAGAGCCAGGCTCGGACTATGCCTGTGTGACCCCCGTTCTCCCTGTGGAAAAGCAGAAAATGAGATTCCTCTCCTTTGTGAACGGCTTTCAAACCTAATGACAAAAGGCAGTATTCAGAGCTGGAAACTATTATTGCTTTTCTCTGGGGGCATTCAGTCCAGGACAGGTTTGGGATTCAGCAGTAAATGAAGATAAGAAATGCCATTTACTATAGCATATATATGAAAGAAAAGGCTTCACTCCCTTCACTTTGGTAACTTTCCTGATCGCCCTATATTTGGTAAAGTGTGTTTTTGAAGCCATCCGGGTAGTTCCAGTCATGGTAATGGCACTAAGACTGATTTTCTCCCTTTTTTTCATTTCCAGGGTTGCAGTCATTGTGATGTAGAAGACATGGGCCTCAGAGATGTTGCTGCAGCTAGGGCCACCAAAATGGTGCAGGGGCCCTCAGGGGATGGAGTTCAGACCACAGTCTTCTCACCTTTTATGAATGAGAAGAGAGTGGTTTAGCATATGGCCTCCCTTCTACAGCACACTGAAAATGTCTGAGTTTTTCATTCATACTTCTCAAAACACTTTGCAGCAAGAGTAGATATCACTTCCCCCTCCACCTATGCTCCATCACACAAGTGCCAAGCCCACCTGATGTTGCTGACATGTTTATAGCTTATTGTGGGGATGTAAGTCACAAACCCAGGCATGTCTGTGCATGGCAATAAGCAGACCCATGTTAGAGATCCAAGAAGCAGGTCTAAATAAAACAATACAACTCTGGATGAAGAAAGTAGCTCAACTCTTGGAAGAAGGACAGCTGTGTCAGCAGAGAATCTGTGCTGGAGGTAGCCCAGCTGATTAACCTACTACCTGATGTTGCTGCAGCACTCATGCAGTGTGGCTGCTGCGCTTCCAAGCTCTAATATGATGGTTCTTCCGTGGATTGGGAGAGAGCTCAGTGGCTGCTGCACCATAGCCCATGAAAGCAACCCAGACAGTAGGAACTGGGGGAAAACTTTTATGATCTGTCCACACTCCCTTCCTATTTACACCTCCTTTGTTAATACATCTGAGTGACAACTTCTGTCCAGCTCAGGAAGAGGCTGGTTTAGCAGTGGCTCCCCACAGGTGTCAGGCAACACCCAGTGCAAGCCATTAGCAGGGCTCTCCTTCTTCCTGCCTCTGAATTCAACCTCCAGCTCAGGAGACAAACCCAGATAAACCTTTTCTTTACAGAACCAAGTCTTCCTCCCCCACCCAAAGCAGCACTGCCCCACTGCATGCCCTCCTGTCCCCTTTCTTCAATACCACCAAGCCCGGTTTCACCCAAGGACACCAGCGGCTCTGGGTGGTGGAGAGGACAGGGATGGTGCAGGCTCATCCTCTGCAGGTTCACCACACAGGCATTTTGGTCGACTACCTCGGTGGGGGTGGCAGTTTGATGCTGCAGAATAAACCTCTGGGTTTCAAACTGGGGCAGCATGAGTTTCAGAGATAGGCACCCTACGTGAATGTGAGCTGCAAAAACAGAGTCCTGACCCTCTCCTCAGGCAGGGTAACCAACGCCCTGGCAGCTCTGCGAGCGCTCTGACTCTGTTACCTAATCTCCAGCTGTGGGCTCAGCGCTGTGCCAAGTCTCCTTTGGCTCTGTCTAGCAATAATCATTTCTGGAGTCCCGCCAGGGCCTCCTGCCAGTTCCAGTCACACTCTACTAATGCGAGAGGCAGAGTTTATTAATTCATCGCCAAGGCCCATTGTCTGGGACACTGCCTGGCTGTTTATTTACTCCAATATGGTCTGTATTTACTCAGACGGAGCAAGCGAGGGGACTTTGTTTAACTTTGCAAGACCTTCTGCTGGAGGAGACATGTGACCTTATGCAGAACTTCAGATAAATGTTCAGAGCTCAGGAAGGACCTTTACTTTTTTTTCAACTGTGGCCTCAAATAACACCGGTAGCCAGTATTGACAAACTGTAGCAAAGTGTAATAAAGGAAAGGAAAACATAATAGAGTTCTCATTTGAAATACATTTGCGAGTGTTTTGAAGATAAAAGCAGAAAAACAAGCATACCCTAGGACTGAGGCTACGAGATAGGGATTTGCAGCAAAGGGAAAGGGCTTTGCCTAAAGAAAGGGGCAAGTCAAGACATGTTAAGCTGAGGCCACCCTCCCCTTTCCACTGATCTCCAGCAGCATGCAGCTGTGATTGGAGGCGGGAAGAGGCTTCTGCAGGGCACACGCAATGTCACCTGATGGCAGCATGCTGGCTGTGCTGAGAGGGCACACAAGGAGAGCAGTGGTAAAGGCCAGGAAAGCTTTGTCTAGCAAGAGACTAATGTTTCCAGGCAGTGCTGTGGTACTGGAACAACCCTCAGTGTTAATTTCTGTTGGGAGTAAAGGTGTCTTCTGCTAATGCAATTGAAGCTGAAGAATAAATATTATGTTTTCTTCAACAATAAAACCTATTTAAAGAACTCCTGCCTTCTTGGCCTTGCTCTCACCTGTGCACTGCTCTCAGTTGCACCTTTGCTGTGAAATGGTGCTGGAGTCCGAATCTTTGCAAGGATCTCAGTTTAGGAAAGAAGAAAAAACAAACAAACAAACTTTTATCTGATAACATATGATATTTACGGTTTTGGCTAAAACACCTTCATGTACACGTATAGTGAGTAAGGCCAGTCCAGAGAAAGGCTACTGTATTATTTTAATTCTACTGGTTTATTTAATGTGGTGGAAATTGTGCATGTGTGAATATGTGTATACAAACATACACTACATGTGTGTATTTATAGAGAAAATACCCCTGGGAGTGGGGTTAGGGAAAAAATACAGCAATCTGAACAGTGCATGCTCTTGTCTGGCTTGTTTTAAGTCAGATCCTCAATGCTATTGTAACATGGTTTTGTGTTTAATTTCCTGTGTTTGTAACTCAAGCCAACTTCCAGTGTTGCTTGTGTGAGTGTTTGGGTTTCTCTGAGGGCCTTTCTTTTGTTGGAAAGTGTGAGGATTTTAACATAGCTGTTAACACCGCACTAAAAAGCCTGATCTTGTTTTCACTGGGGTAACTGCTAAAACACCCTTCTGTTCACAGTGGGAGTAGCGCTGGTTCCCGTGTTCAGCATCAGCACCTCCACACACCAGCCTCCTCTTTCTGGGGACACCGTGCAGCCAAACCCTGGGGGAGGTTTTGCTCCCACTTTGCATCAGTATGAAAGACCTGTATGTCATCAGGGCAAAAGCAGGCCGTGGCTGTGACTGATAGAGCAGGTGTATTTAGCTCCTGCAGCTCCAGTTCTCTTACACTTCCTGGACATGTCCCCTCCTCTGCAGGAAGGTGAGCAGGGCACACTGCACTGCCCACCCTATGCCACTGCTTCACATGTTCCCGCAAACCAACTACACGTGCCCAGTTGTCAAACCAGTGTGCCAAAGCCCACAGGTGGTACACTTCTCTCTTTGGCCTGGCCAGCAAGGCATCTCCGAGCATGAACAAGGATACCACCTCCACCCCACTGCCTCAAGCCACCCCCAGCCTGTGTGCACACTCTATTCAGGGACAATGGACCTCACAGTGTTGATGGCACCAGCCATGGGACATCGTGGTTGCCAGGGGGTAGTAAGGGTGGTTTCTGTGGCTGCCAGCTGACCACCACAATGGCTTTGCTATGGGGGATGTGCTGGCTTAGTCCCATTGCCTTGCCATACCACAAGTGACCGCCTCTTCAGCCTGCTGCCACACCACGCTCCCTCCTGAGGTCTGCTGCTCCTGCCCATTCCCCCTCCACAAGCCAAAGCTGCCTCTCCAAATATGCACAGTGGCTGATACCACTTGTTAGTTTACTGGAGAAGTTTTGCAATGGAGTGTGAAGAGAGGGATATAGCTGTTAGGGTACCACACATGGGGTAGTGCCAAAACAGCACAGGGGAGGTGATGGATGCATTTGTGTCTCTATGCAGAACTGCACATGCTGCCTCCCACTGGTTTTCCTTTCGAAAGGGAACCAGCAGCCTCTAAGGTGGAAGGGGAAGGTGCAACAGAAGTTTGGGACTCTGCTGTCCTGACCTGTGTTGTGTGGTGTACATTATATTTATTTTTCTTTGAGATGTGTTCTCTCAGAACACTTAGAAGTGAGAGGAGGGAGGTGGGAAGTGGACCCGTGGGCTGTGGTATGACAGCATTTTCTTGCATACCCCATCATTGCCATCGCTCCTCCCAAGGGTTCGTACTAACACCTGCTGGCTCAATCAGAAGAGTGGCCCAGTGCTACCAGTGAAAGGTCCCCATACTTATTTTCTATACCAGTCCATTTCAGTCCAGATTAGTGAATTTTCCATGTTTTCAAGGCCTGGGACTGGTATTCCCCAGTGGTTTATTTGGAGTAGCATGCGAATCCTAGAGGATGTGTAATCTTATGTTGACCATTGGGCCTCGTTTGTGTATTTTATTAGTTAATTTTTAAACACTGACCTAGAGCTCTGGATCCATTTTAAAATAATCCAAATTATAAATAAACAGACTGCCTAGCATGGTCTTGGAACAATAAATCAGGAGAAAAACAATTAAACTCAACAGAAAAAAGTTGGTCTTGAGAGAAAACAGACACTGAAAGAAGGCACACCAACATATATTCTAGAGGGAGAAACAGAAATAGTACAAGACTGAAAGAAAAGAAACTTCACATTTAAAAAAACTTCACTTAAAAAAAAAACTAGAAAAAGGATTGCATTCAGGCAATAAATAACACAGCATTAGCGCGAACATCTCTGTTAGGCTTAATTACAACAGATTCATCTTAATGGAAAATTCAGTCCTCTAAGCAGCTCTTAATATTCACCTTCACTGCTTGTACTTTCTAACTGAGCCCGAGTGTAACAAGAAGAGTCTGTACTCATATCACATTAAAGATTACACGCAGCTGAGCTTAACCCCCTGTGCTGGGGTGGTGGAGACAGCCCTATGGTGGGGCTGAAGGTGGCCTGGGGAGCAAGGGGAGCCATGGAGGAGAGCCAGGGGCCCTGTGTGAGTAGCCCAGGCTGTTTGCTGCAGATATGGGTGGGAAAAAGCAAAGGTGGCTTTTCACTTGGCCACTGATCTTTGTTACCTCTGAGTCTGGGGACACAGGCAACAGTATCTTGTTCTTGCTTGAGGAAACACATTGAGCAGTGCAGTGAGCAATAGCCCTGTATTGCTACTGTGGCCCATTCACTTACAAAAATGGAATATCATACCTACACGCACTCTGTTTATTCTGGTATCATCTCTCTAGCAGCAGCCAACATTTCAGAAGTTTTCCCGAAGATGCAAGAAATCTTCTGCAGTAATCTGTCCTGGGGAAAACTGCTTCTCTGTTGCCAACAGCAAGAGTTTGATTTATGTTCTTCATATCACAGCTCTTCTTTAATTTAATGTTGAGAGGCAATGTTCTTGCACAGAACCATCTAGCCTCATTTACTCACTCTGACGCAGTGACACTGAGTCTCACTGATTAATTACATAGTGCATCTGCAAAATAAAGGCAGTGTTTAGATGGCCCAGCATACCACTGGACCAGCAGCAGAGCAGGAGAAACAGACTCCCACCACAGCACCAAAGGGAGCGAAGTCACCGCCATCCCTCTGGAGACACATACCTCAGATCTGCAGGCATAATGTCAAACTCTAGGCATTTTTCTAGACCTGTTGGGTCAGAAAGCACAGGGCATCCCTCGTGTCCCGACCAGGACTGGCATTTTCACAGCATCCATCAAGCTACTTGTAAAAGAGCACAGAGGACTCGCTTCTTTTCCTCTTGAGCAAGGTGTGCTGGGTGTACACTGCAGCTGCAGTAAGACCAGAAGGGGGCCTGTTGGCTGTATTTGTCCATAATCCACTAAATTTATTAATCCTGTGATTTAAATGGATTACAGCACTGTATCTTCCTTCAGCTTTCCATTTCTTCCCCTCTCACAGGCAGAAAGGTTGACACATCCAGCTGTGCTAAACTCCAAGGAGGAGTCTGACTCTTGAGAGGCCCGTGGCAGCTCCAGCACACCTTGCCCCAAAGTTCCAGGCTTGCATCAGGGAATGGTTTGAATCCTCTGGGTAATACACACTGGCTACAGGACATAACATGGAGACTTTCCTCAGGACCCTAAACCAAGTAATCCTTCCCCTTGGTAGCACAATATGTAGACCTTGGTGAGAGTAGTGAGCGTCACCAGCAGTTTTCCACCTCGGCTCCTCTGCACTGCAGAACAAGCTCTGAGCTGGGCTTAGAAAGGAGGAGGGTCCAGACTCCTTTTCCAGCAGTGCATAGCTTGGCCTATGAATCACAGAGCCTTTCTGTACACTGAACCCACAGCTACTCCTGCTCTGAACCATGTTCCTCTCTTCCCGATTCATTCTCCTAACCTTCGTGTGTGTGGGCTGGTGGGTTTATCTGGCCCAGGCTCATCTCTGTGACTTACACCAGCAGCACCTCTGAGCCTTCCCTCTGCAGTCAGGGATTTTCCCAGCTTCTTGTGAGGGAGCAACTTGCTTCTCCCATCTTTGGTTAGGCAAACCAACATTGTTTCCTGGTGTAACAGGTCATTTCAGGGGAACACACTATATAAACTGACAGGTACACAGAACAGTCAAGGCCAGCAAAGGGAGGAGCTTGCCCATATCCCAGGTACTCATCAGGCAACACTTCCCCCCTCACCCACACTGCTGCAAGCAGGGGAATTCCCAGTGGGACAAAGTCAGGAACGTCCTGGTCCCCAGCCTCTTCACACAGTACAGAGGTGGTATTTTAAGCTGGGGAAGCAGCACCCAAGTAGTAGGCAAGGAATCATTAGGAGCTAGATGACTTGCTCTGTATGATGGGGACTAAACTGATGTGCCAAAGCTTTAATTTAAGTATTCCCGCTGAGCTCCTTAAATTAGATGGGATGACTTGTCACTTGAATACCATTTGGAAAACACTCTGGAATCCCTCCTGCATTTCAGTGATCTGCATGGCATAGCCAGCTTTCCCAAATGGTTAATCAAGAGGACTTGGTTACAAACTTCCAAAGATTGGATGCAGTACTTGGTTTCTTGGATAGGAGCAAACATCCAAGATTTGCTCACCTGATGCCTGCAGTTGTGAGGCTACCAAAGCACTTGGCAGGTTGAAGGGCAAATAAAGGGACAAACTGTGTGTACAGTGCTTTTGTGGTTGCTTCCTTCTGGGAAGCAGTGACCTCGCTGTCCAGCACGGTGCAGCATCTTGGAGCATGATACCCAAAACATGAACAGGGTTTGCTTCAAGGAGTACTCTCCATCATATCCACAGGGAGATATATATCTGACTAAATATCCCTGCACCACCATACATTGCATTTAGCACATTAAGTAATTACAAAGCAAGGCTTGAAGCAAATGTGCTCAGACACCAGAGGTATGCCTACACTGCAACCTAAAGGCATGGCCAAAGACTTTGCAGCTGTGCAAGAGCTGCCTTTAATTACCTAGCTCAGGTACTGATAATGTATCACAGATTAGCTGCTCAAATATTTAGTCTTCTGGGGCCAGTTTTCCATCCTAGGCTGAGTCTCACATCACTACTTGTAGACTACAGAGTTCTGGCAGACCCTGCCTAAACAAGCTGTAGCCCACCATTTTCCTGAAACAGAAAGGCTGCTCAGCCTTTCACTTGTAGATCAGTGATTGAAGCTGGTATACCATGGGAACAAGTACAAAGCGATCCAAAAGTCCCACCATACCACCAAGCTTTTCCCATTATCCCCCCCCTTTTTTTTTCCTCTGAGGATGTTCTGTAAGAATCTTGGGTGAAGTTTTGGGAAAGGAAACCTCAGGCAGGCTACTTTAGCCTTTCATCCTTAGCCTTGTGGGTAATTTCATGTCTCTGCCTACTCCATGGTGCATCTGATGCCTTCCATGGGTGCTACATGTATGGCCACTGTGTTGCTTGCAGAGGTATATGGAGGGTAAGGGGTTGTGGGCCCAGCACCGTCCGGCTGAATGAATTGCTGAAGCAGCTGTTGCTCAAGGACCAGGGTGTTGTGGGTGGCAAAGGCAGAGGGTGGAGCTCTGCAGTGGGACAGTTGGTGAGGAAAGAACTGCTGCTTCAGCATTCACGGAGTAATAAATAACTACTATAAAGGGTTGAACTGGGGACTCCAAGTACCTGAAACATGATAATGTTTGGAAATGAACGGCCTCTTGAAGCACCGAGTAAACAGGTCAGAAGTTTCGGTGACTTCACGTACTGGAGAGACTAAAAATTACACATTACAGAATGAGGAGGAGCCAGATGCCGCTCCTTGCTGATGACCAACCAAAGGCCAACATGGAAGCTCAAGGTTCATGCTAGTAGGGATTTAAGAGCAGGCCTTTCACATCAGCCTCTGAGCACCTGCTATTGCTTTGTTATCTTCTTAGAGGAAAGGATCAGGGCTTATTTTTCTGTATTTCCAGCTACCTTTGCTGAGGATCCAACTGCTTCAGTTTTCTTTCACAGGCAGCGAGAAGCAGTTATTTGCTGGGTCAGCTTTAGATCCCTGGCTTCTCTGTGAATCTCTCACTGGGCTACTTCTATTCTCAAAGAGCCTTCTAAATAACATATACAGTTTCAAGCCAAAAGGGAATTATGCTGTCCAGGCAGCTGTGGTTTATTTGTGTCAAGGTGGGGGCACTAATGTGCATTTGGCCATTCGGAATCACAATTCTTTCAACATTTTCTAAATCTCAGGTTCATCATTCCTACAGAAACAGTGTCTGGTAACTATTCCAACACCTTAACTATTAAATTGCTGGAACTGGTTTCCTTTTTCCCTGCTTTTGTGTATGCAGTTTTTTCTCCCAACAGGTTAAAAGAAAAAAGCACATACATAATATCCTGCCCCATAATCAGTACAACAAAAACTTACCACTTTCATGTACTGAAGAACTTTGATGTTAAAAAGGTTGGGAGCAAAATTATATCTTTGAAAAGTTGATGTTTCTATGCTGCTATCATTTCTCCAACTAATATTTCCTTCTGCTCTCTGAGTTTTCTTTCCTTAAAGCTTTCATTTTGTGGCTCTGCCAAGCTGTCTATATTTTCTTAAATTCTCATTTCCTCTGGCACACATTTCTTGCTTATAGTTACAGTAACTAAAAAAAAAAAAAAGAAAAAAAGATTTTGCACTGAGCCCAATTTCCAGTCTGTAATCTTCTTTTTTAGTATTGCTTTACCACCCTCTTTATTCTCATGCTTCTGCTTGCTGCAAACTTACCTGTTAGGTTTGGAAACTCTTAATTCACTCCATTTTTGGAGCTGTTCAAAAAGAGCTAAAGCAGCAGCATCCTGATCTGATGCCTTTTATAAATTTCTGTTTGCTGTGCAGAGACTTAATTTGGGCTTTGTTCTCGCTGGTTACTCGGGGTGTCACATCTCTCCCCTCTTACGCCTCACTCTGTTTTTCACAGCACCAGCATTTCTGTGTAACTGTTTCATACTTCCTTCTCCCCAGTATAAGTTGGGGTGTAGGTGTGTGTCTCATCAACACTTAATGTTAGATAGAAAAGTCTTTTGTGACTCAAGGTTTTTTTTGGGGGGGCCTACATAAGCACTCCCTGCTCATGCAGGAAGTGGTAGCAAAACAGTATTAGGAAAAAAAGCAATGAAAGTAGCACTCTTTTCTTATGGAACATTAACACCGTGGATGAGATGAATGACCAAAGGTTTCATTTATAGTACTACTAAGAGCAGCAGTTTCCCTCAAAACACTTTCTGAAGTACTCTGAATCTGCACAATACTATGAAGAAATAAGTATTTTTCAGTCATTATTTACAGAGATAAAGTGAGTCATCAAGATATTGCCCAGACTTTCAAAACAGCTAGTTTGCACTTCATGCATTGAGTTCTCCATGTGCTTACCATAATTGCAGACTTAATCACAGTAAGGAGACACACACATGGGAGGCATAGTCAGGGACACTCCCATTTCCCTGAAAATGCTGCACCCACACCAGTGGTGGAGCTGGAAAAACCTTGGCATCCAGGTCCCTTGGGCCTCACAGAAGACCTGTGTTACCTTCAGTAATATAATCTATAGCCAGGACTTGTAGAAGATGACTTTATTTGGTATTGGTGTCTTTCAGTGTGCAGGGAAAAATAGTGGCAATATGATGTTATTTTCCTAGGAAGAGGAGGAACATAACAAAATCAGCTGCACCAAAACAAGATTACCTGTGACAAAGCTGAGAACAGAGAAGGACAGCCTTTGAGGAGAACAGGAAGATGAGCAATGGGAGGGGAAACAGGAGATCATAGTTTCTACACTTCATCTAAAATTGTAATGCTGCCCTTTCTTTAAACATTAAAAAAGACTGGCATCCACCACACACTTCCTTCAGATAAGGCAGCTTTCCCTCCATGATGCTGAAAGAGGAAGTGGCAAGAGACTGCAATGAGACCTTGCTGCCCCAAACCAAAGCGGGTAGGGAACACAGCTTTGCTCTTGCTGTCTTCTAGATGTACATCACAGCTTATTCTAGCAACTGGAACTTCAGAGCTGCTGGCTTTTAGCTGCTGCTTTTTCACTCCTGCTGGAAAGAGTGAGGTTCATAAAGCCTGCTCCGGGCTTGTTTATTTCTGTCAGAAAGAGCTGCTTCTGTTAGGAAAGTCCCTCCCCATCAGCCATCTCAAGTAAGCATTTCTGATC
This sequence comes from Pezoporus occidentalis, assembly GCF_034315485.1. Taxonomy (NCBI): domain Eukaryota; kingdom Metazoa; phylum Chordata; class Aves; order Psittaciformes; family Psittacidae; genus Pezoporus; species Pezoporus occidentalis. Next base: position 3,954,828 of record NW_026913964.1, on the reverse strand, counting down.
AGGAAATATTAGGAAATAAGTCCAAAAGCCAGAGGTAAGTCGAACTGCTTTACCTAAAAGCAAAGAACATTAATTTTTGTCTTCATTTAAATATCTTTTGCTCTGGTGATGAAGGAGCTGATTCTGTTTCCAATTTTATGTGTACTTATCACCTTGCTGACTTGAGCTGTTGCAGAAAGGAGACGCTAAGCTCCCAGCCAGGAATTACTTAGCAATGGCATCTCCTTTTGGAGACAAAGCAGGAAATCCTCTTAGGGTTGGGTTAGAAAAAGGTGGTAAAGCGTGAAGAGAAGGCAAACATACTCAGCAAAGACCCCCCAAGGTAAGTCCTCCTTGACTACAAGCCTACAAGACAAAGCTGTGCTCTGATGAAAGCTATTACATATTAAGCATGGTATTTTTCAGTGTTTCTGAGTCAACGTTCTTAAGCCATTTTCTTCCAACTTTGTGATTTTTCTCTACATATTCAATGTACTGCAAACAAAGACCAAAATCGCAGCATGGCACTTGTGAGGGCACTTGCAAGTGGACCTCGGGAGACATGACTGGGATATGAGGTGCACTCTTCTGAGCAGAAATGCCTTGGTGGTTCTTGCAGGAAGAGCTAGAGTGACTATGCAGAACTCTTCCTGAGAAGACCAGGTTTCTGGTATATTCAGAGATTTTGATGGGGAGTGAAAGCTTTTGATAACTCTATAGGAACTTGGCGTCAGTGCATTTTTCTCTCTCTCTCTGGATAAAGTCTTGGCAGCTGCTCCCAGTCTATTTTAAACAAAGCCAGTGATTTCTGGAGAGATGGAAAACACATGAAGGGCACAATGAAAAACAAGCAGAAAACCTGACTGCAGGACAGGGGGAAACAAGAGTGATAAAGAACACTGCTTCCTTGGCAGGCAGGCAGGCAGGCAAGTGAAGCCCCCTTCACCACACACCACTGTGCCAGGGCTTCTCACAATGCTGACATTGCAGGTCCTGCTCAAAACTCAAGAGCATTTCTCTGCTGAGCTCCCCTGCTCTTGCTGGTGACCCATGCTGCACGTCCTGAGCACCCAGATGCTGCTGGTGGCAGGAGGTAGCAGTCGTGGAAGAAAAAGGGAGCAGGAGGTGCAAACAGCATTGCAAAGCATTACAAAGGCTCTGGAACCCAAAACAAAAATAAGTTATCTACAAAGAATGTAATTATGGGCAAAGCCATACGTCTGAGCTAGAGCCAAGAAAGAGCTGTTTATAACTGCCAGTATGTAGAGAGATGAACCTGTAATTTATGTATGCTGAAACATAGTAATTTTTGATCCAGAAGCCTCTTTCCTGTTGAAAAACTTGGCCACATAGATCATGTGGGATGGGATATCCATGCATATCCTTTTAGTAAGCTCAGTTTAAACCATTACGTGGTGTATAGTGCAAGCAGTAGGACACATCTTGGCTCACTGACCTGTCCTGGGCTGAGTCCCTCCTAACCCTGACATCAAGTGCTTCCCAGGGCCGTGCACCTGGGAACTCCAACAGTCTAATAACAAAGACCAGCAACTGTAGGTCCTGCCTACACAGTCCATATGATCGATTGCCTTCGCTGCTTCCCATACGCATGGAAGATTGCTGTTAGATGCTGGGTAGTCTCTGTTTGCACTGTAACCTTCCTGGGACAGGGAGGCTATCATTGCTTTGTTTTGGAAGGCACCCAACTTGCTCTCAAGCATTCAACAAGCAGTCAAGAAGTGATTGAGATGGAGAAGCAGAAACATGACTTGCCTGGGCTTGACAGCATTTCTTTATCAGTTCCCCATTCAAATCAAATTAGACTGGCAAAAAAATGAAAGTAGCAACTCTGGGGAGATTTTGGTAGCCCCCAAAACCTGCTGCTCTCTTGTTATTTCAGTGCAAGTCTTTCAAGAGATGTCCACAATTTAAAATAAATAAATAAATAAATCAATCCGATCACATCTGCTACTGGTTGGTATCCTTAGAAGCCATCCCAAAAGACAGATCAAGGACTGAATAAGCACGAAAACTTTAGAGACAGGATTAGATGAAGGATAAGATATATTAGCTTTGGCAACGCTATAACCTACCACAAATTTAAAAATTGTGAGTCATTCAAAAAAACCCCAAACAAAACCTACACAAAAAAAACACAAAAAACAAGACTAGAAAATGCTTTTAAAAATCCTTTTTCTTTTTTGTCCTGCTTTTTCAATTCCAATTCTCCTGCTCACTCCCAGGGTCCCTGTCAGTTTACTAACATTGCCAGCACTCTAAAATGTCTCACAAGTGAGACAGCTTTGTTGAAAATCAAACATCAGAAATCTTCCTGCTATTCTTGGCTCTGGGAGCAGATTGTGGTCTAGTGGTTACAAGCATCATGGCCAGCTGAAACACACCCACGTTTGGGTCATCTGCAAGAGATGAACCATGGATGTCTGGTTGCAAGAGCACGAATTTCCAACCTTAGGGCTAACGAATCAGATGCTAACACAGAAGTAGGAACGAGGTCAAATTGCTTCATGAAGTTCTCTTGCGAGGGTGACAACATGGATTGTAGAAGGTCCTAATTTGGGATTTCCTTTTAAAAGGCTATGTAGCGAGCAGCTGAGATGTAGTTCTGTGAATTAAAGAGCCGGGTCCCCTTCCAAGCTTTGCTCAAAATGTTCTTGAGTCTCCTAGCTTTGAAGTGGATCATTTACCCTCCAAAACCCTAATAGAGGGCTCTGCATGCTGAAAGACGTCTCGGTCAGCCTAGGTACTGCAACTGAAACTATGGCTGACAAGGCTCTGCCTAAGCCTATGTCTTTTAATAATTTTTTTCCCCTTGAACTGTCAGGAGGTAAAAGTTGTATCACAGAAATTCCTATGGCAAGGGACAAACCCACATTCTTCATGATAGCTGACAACACCGGGGTAGCACAAGGAGGTTTGTGCTTGAGCTGTCTGTACTGTGTTTACCTGAAGATAAACAGAAGGCTCTGAACTTCCACTGAGATTCACACTCATCATTAAGTTAAAAAAAAAAATGGTATCAAAAAGGTGGGGCACCTTTCCTTATGTGTTTTAAGGGCACAGATTCTAAAATGAGCGAGTGATGACCCATTTTTAAACCCACTTGGGGCATGCTTTCACTCTATATAAGAGCACACATTCCTATACCTCCTCTGGTAAACACACAGAAGTGTGGAACCTTTCAGTACAGCCAATTAATCACTAGTTGGCAGGATGAAGAAGGGCTTTGGACAAGTACCAACTCAAAAAAAAAAAGAAAAAGAAGAAAGAGACATTAGAAACCGTATCTTATCACAGATAAAGAAGTGCAATGCACAGAAGTAATGTCCCATTATAGAACTGTGTCTATTCTGAGATCAACAAAATGCACTACCCTCTTTTGCATGGTAATAACTAAGTAGAAGCACAAAGACAAAGGAAAGTTAACATCCTGACTTTGAACTCTGTAACACCCAGTTTCAGGTGCCTGGCTGCTCCATTGGCTTCACCACCCTGCACCAGGCACCTGAGCTGCCCCTCAGGCAATGTAAGACGTAGCACCCAGGCTTGGTGCCCTCAGCTGGGAGCCAGCTGGGAGAGCCACTGAGGCACAAAGGAAAGGAGTGTCCAATTAAACACTTCTCTCCAGACTCTCCAGAGTTCCTCACATGTAAGCCTCAATCTGCTTCAAAGACTGAACCCTCACATTCAACTGATTGTAAAAAGGAACAGGAACACAGATTTTGTATGCACACCATGCTTTTGCTAGCCCTAATATGGTTGTATTCACCCTCTATCCCTGAGGTTTTGCCCCAAAAATATCTAAATGTTGTAGCTTCAACAGGAGGAGTTCAGAGCAACCCATCCTGACCAATCAAGTGTAGAGAGCACCAGGTTCAGATCCCATTTGGCATCACACGATAACTAGGTGAGTGCTCAAATGTGTTACTGACAACAGAGAAAGAATCACCCTTCCTTGCATCTTTTGTGATCTTTGCTTTGGTGGCGTGCTCTAAAACATGCTGTCCCAACAGATGACTCAAACGTGAGGGGCAGAAAAGCATCAGCTGAGTAGATCACACAGGACTTTAGCATGAGATTGGTCCTGAGACTTTCTGCACCTCCAGGAGAATTTAGGCATCTGGGGAGCTTGATTATGAAAAGCCCTTCCAGAGTTAAGCAGCAGCTGAACAGACTTCAATACCAAAAGGGACATGTAAGCACCTATGCCCTTTGCTGAATCTAATTTTGCTTGTTATGTTACAAGAGAGTTTAACAACTGCCCATCTTCCTCCTTTTTCTGTCATATTCACTCTGATAAAGTGCCAAATTGGTTGACTGACTCCAAGTACCTCTAACTAAAGTTCACAACACAGTGGGATATTGGCAATTGCAAGCCACATGTTCCATGTCAACGGGAGCTCTGTTGGATGTGGGCTGTGGTAACCCCATGTCCAGCAAGGGAAACTCACCCTGGACAACTTGATGGGTGGTTGGTGCAAAGCCATGTGCTGTGCTGTGGTTCTTTTCCAAAGGGCAAGTGAACTACTGCAGTGGGAGTGAGGATGGTATTGCTTCTGTGGGTGAGGCTACCTGAGGGAAAAGCGCCTAGTTCAGCTGGAGGCATAAGGATCCATGTCAACTCCAAATAACAGCTTACATCATTAACCATTTATTTTTCTGATAAATCCATGATTGATGAAATATTTGTTCATGTTTGGGCACTACTTGAAGCACTCTTTGGTTTCCCCGGTTACCTGCTCCCATGAACCATGACTCATGATCATACAGCGAGGGAAATGAAGGGAAATGCTTTACTACATCCGGCTTTGCAGCAACAAATGTCATCTTGTTATTACTAGTGTGACCCAAGGCAGGAATATTGCCACGCAGGGACACAGTGTGGCTGCCAGACCAGTGATACTGGGTGGTGGAGCCAGGTTGCTGCTCCCAGCGCATACATACCAACCCATCCTGCTGGAGCCTTGGTTCTGAATCCCACAGGCTGCTGACCCCACTGGGGGCGCCAGTGCCAGCAGGCAGGGGTGCTGGGTGCCTCCAAAAGCCTGAAAAATATACATCTTGCTTTCCATTTTTGACCCTCACTGAAGACTTTGGTGGTCCCAGGCAGAACGCAGATAAAGACAGCAGTGAAAGGGCTGAGTGGCAACGCTACCCAAGGCTTGCTGGGCCGCACCATGCCAGCCCCAAGGATACAGGATTGCACTGACAGGGAAGGCAGAACTTTCCCTGAAAGCTAACTGAAAGTATTTTGAAGTCAGCAGGAGCTTTTGCCAAGGAGTTCAGTGAGCTCTGGGATGCATTAGTTCTAGAAATGACTTTGGTAAGGTTTCCTTGTAAAGTGACACAAGGACATACAACTAGGGTATTGGAATATAATTAAGAGAGAAAGAAGTTGGGATGGATATTGGGGAAAACCTTTTGTCAGTGAGATTTATTAGGAGGTACAGCAGTCTCCTGAGGGAAATAGTAGAAAGGCATTCACTTGGGATATTTAAAATTAGACTAATGAAAGTGCCAGCAAATATTCTCTGGGGAGCATGCTCACACTGACAGGCAAAATGAGCTCTGTGACCCTGTCCGTCGTCAGAGGGCTGCGTGTGATCACCAAGGCGACCTTGGCAAGGAGGCAAACTGGCTGCCGACTGCAGAGCCCCGGGCTTCCCTGCGGGAAGGGGAGCAGTGCAGGGAGCACTGCCAGCGCTGGAAATGATGGGCAGGGTCACACAGGAGACACTCAAATCTGTTTTATTAGAACAGCATCTCGGCACCTTCTTGCCAAATGATGGCAGGGAAGGCGGAGCACAGCTGGGGAGCAGGACTAGGGCAGGGGTGAGAGCAGCCACCTGTGCCCAGGACTGCACCTTGCTCCCAGCATGCTCTTCAGCTGGCTGTGCTTGCAGAGAAGTAAACCTGGCTGCAGCCTCACAGCCTGTTCAGCCACCTGCAAGAAGAGTTGTTCCACACTGAGAATTAACAATATCCTGCCTTTCCCTCATGTTCTCAAACCTGCCACTGCTCACCCTGTTTCCTATGGGCTGATGGTCTCCTTAGGAAGAGTCATCCTGTCATCCACCCCTCCACTTAGCAGTCGTGGCAGTAAGACTGGTAGGAAAGGCCTCCAAACCCAGGAATTTCTCAGCACTGTGGGTGACCCCACTGTTGTGAATTCAGTGCTGACACAAAAGAGTTGTAGTCCATGCTGATCACTGTGATTGGCCCTGAAACATTAACGTAAGCCCCACTTACTGTCTCAGATTGAGTTGGCATGTCCCACCCAATACCACAGTGGACTGCTACAACAATCTACAGTAATTTAACAAGGTAGTAAAGTAAAATGATTTAAACAAGCCATTTCTTTACAGAATCCATTAACTTTTCCCAGCTATTTATTTCTGATTTTTTTTTGCAAAAAAAAAAATAAATCGTAGTGTTATAAGCAGTCAAGCCTCATTGTCCTCTTATTAAGAGCTGACTGTCTCCATGAAAACACAGTTTCATGACTGTTGCTGTCCTGATTTGAGCAGCAGACGTAAACAGGGTCATCTCCAGCCATAGTGGGTGGATGTTTAGGTTATAGCGCTGAGGTTAAGAGTGAAAGCGTGTGACTAAGAGCAGAAAACAGAGGAGCCTTTGTATACATCAAGAGCCCTGAGGCAAAACACAGAGAAGGAGAATGCTGACACAGACTTTAATGGCGAAAGAAAAGAGTCCATTATGAACGTTACAGAGAACATAATTCATTTAAGAGAAATCAAGATTTAAAGGACTTACAGAGGGGGATGTGAATACTGACGTCAGCACGTCACGCCTGGTGGTTTGTTGTGGGACTCTGTACGTGCGGTACGGTACCACGCATCATGTCAGGTGGAAGGCGACTCACTGACAGAAATTATTGCCTGCCGTCGTGGTTTAAGCCCAACCGGTAACTCAGAACCCAATTGGAAACAGGTTTCTTTCTATTCAAGCCTTTCAACAGGAACCAGTGATGGGCACAATGAAGCAACTGCAGCTCTCACATTTTAACACCAATCTCCCAAAGCTGACAAAAATTGCTTTTGGGACACTTTTTCCTTCCCAAACCCCATCTCTATACAAACAGGAGGGGGAAAGGCGGAAATGGGGCTGGATTATTTCTGAATTACTCAGGTATGAGAGTACAAGGAGAAAGCTGGTTGGTAGAGCTGCTTCAAGCTTCCATAAACATTGCAGAGACTAAGGACTCGCACATTTACTGCACCATAAAACAATGTTATGAATGCTTGAAAAATATTCCCCAATCCATGTACTACAGTGGCTTCTAAACTTCAGCAGCCAGAGCCATGAAAACTGAGTGCTTTGTGCAGTAGCTTGCGCAATCAAAGAACTTTCTCGTCCTCAGAGTGCTTTATTATTTTTAACGAGACAGGCTGAGCACTTCTTGACAAACATATTTTCCTTGAAGCAGTAATCCTACTTAAACTTTTTACCTTGTCCCTACATCATACAGATAGGAAGTTAATAACAAAACTCATTTTCTTTCCCTTAAAGTGCTAGTCACGTTAGTACAGAAAGTGAGGGACAAGTTGTGATTGCCATGAAAGGGGCCATGGCTGGAAGTAAACTGAAAGTGCCCTGTTAGCATGCAGACTTAATATTTGAAGAAGAAAGCTTTTCCGAAGTACATTTTCTAGGATATCCAGTTTCTTTCAAAGTACAAAAAAAAAGAGAAGGTATTAATGTTTGTTGTAACAGGAATGTTCCAACTTGTAGTGTTTGGTACAGTCTACATTGCCATGGCCAGGTGACAAGACAGCAGGTCATGACAGAGCCCAGATAAATCCAGGAGATGTCTCAGAGGAAGGGAGGCCATCCATACATCTGTGCACTTGCCTTTGCTTTCAGCAAGGTGCAAGGCATCCTGCTGCTTTGGCAAATGGTTCTGGGGTAGCATTACAAATTGCTCACTTTTAAAAGCCGCCTTCTCTTTGATACAAGAATTATTAAAGCTTGTAAGAGTGAGAGTTTAATTAATGGTGAGAATTCAACCACACAAGAGTGAGGAAATTCAGAGCCAACCCTTCCATCTAGGTCAATCTCACTGCTGTGCCCTGGTATCAGTGTGTTACAACGGCCTCTTTCACGGTCACATGAGGCTGGCCAGGGGACACACTTCTCACTAGATCTAATACAATGAAAAGAAAAACTGTCTTTTTCCCCCTGTGGTCTTAGATGCACATGTGGCTTTTCATACCACACACATCATGTGTCCTTGGAATGAAAGGCCCTTTTGTAACATGCACACACCAGCCAAGGCAACTTAACATCGGGCAGGATTGTTAACTGGGTTCCCTGAAGCCTGCCATGAGCACTGCACTGGCAGCAACACACTGGAGGAGGGATGTGATTGAAGGAATTTGACCAGCTGTATTAAAATAATTCAGGATACACACATCACCATTTCTGTTCCACCTGGGTTCACTACCCTTACTTAATGGAGGTAGTTTTTCAGAGTAAAACTTAGGGAGAGGCCTGATGATTACCAAAACACATCTTGCTGTCACTTGGGATGGCTGAGACATTCTCATGTCTTGTGTTTGAGGGAGTCATTACCGCTTGACAAGCTCTCTCAAAGCCATAGCCACCTTCCTCCCCTGCCTTTACGTCAGAAGGCCAGCAAGAACCATATTTCCCTGGTAGGATTTCCAAGCAATGAGTCTTTATTCTCAAGGCCTGAATGCCTTTGATGCACTTGTGTAGACAGCAGGTAAACAGCCATCAATCAAAGGTTACACTCTGCAAATTTGGAGGATGCATCCCACATATGTCTTAAGAGATCTTCCTGATTTGAAGCAGAAAAGTTAACCGTGCAGCTCCAAGTAGCAGCAGTTCTCTCTCCAAGCATGGGAATATACCTCCTTGAAAGACTACTTTATAAATTAAATTATTCACAAGGAGAGCAGTCCAATCCAGAAATAAAACCTTGTCTTTGTTGCAGAGCCTGGTACAAGGGTGCACATGAAAGGATCTACCAGGTATTTTCAAAGCTGAACAGCCCTAATTTTATCACTGATTTGGGTAGCTTCAGAACAGGCTAGTTGTGTAAATGCCCTCCATCCCTTAAAAAACAAAGCCAAGAACACAGACAAAGAATTTAACAATTTTATTAAAAATTGTACCAGTTATTAGAAAAAAATTAGTATTACAGTATTAAAAAGCACCAAAGAAAGAAAGCACAAAGCAAATATACTGCACAGATACAAAAACAAAAGGAGCTCTGCCCAGTCACCATTGGTACAGGCAGGAGTCCTGGAGGCACACAACCAGGATAAACAAAATGCTACATTCTCACTGGGTCTCAGTCCATGGCAAAGAAGGTGTGTGCACTTCAGGACTAATCCAGACAGAAACCTCACAGGAGAGCATCGGGTTTACTTCTGCAGCAGGACAGTATCATATTCTGGTGAATATCAGAATTCATGGGGAAACCCTCCACTGAGGGAGTTTATTAAGTACATTGCAAATTCTAGCTCACCCTTTTTGAATTCCAGAGGAAGGACTCTGAAGTTTAAGGAAAGAAAAAAAAAGGTATCCCACAAAAGTAGAAAAGTTATGCAGGAAGGGGAGGGAGAAAACGTGAATGCAATTTCACAGTACTCTCAGCAGTGTATTTCACCTAGAAACATGGCAGACTGTACTACCAACCACTGAAGAGAACAGAAGAGATATATGACTAGTTTTACCAAAAACCCCCAACAGTCCAGATGCCCAAGACCAAATTTAGTGGCAGGAATTTCAAATGTACCCATAGGAAACAGACATACAAATCCCTTGGGCTGTTTTGAAATTCCCCTTTTACAAGCCTAACTTCTGACATTTATTTAAGGAGATACTGACAATGTTGTCTTTCCATCACATCAGTCTCTCCCCCTTTTTTCATCCATTTTTTCACTTTTAATATAGTCTGATCAAAGACAGAGCTGAGGAATCTGTGGCGATGCTCTCCTGAAGCTGTGTCCACAAATTGGGGAGACTCCTTTAGATTTAAGAATAACTTTAAACATGCAAAATTTCCATAATAGATTTTAAAAACAGCTTAAGAATCTACCCTTCCCACCCCTCCATTCCCCAAAGGCAGCAAAGAGTCTGAAGACAGAACTGAAACATGGCTTTAAAAACCAGCCCACAGACATTAGGTTTTGCTTCCCAGAAACCAACTTCCAGCATGGGATTCACAGGAAGAGACCCTCCTTTCTGTGGCTAAGGGGGAAGGTGAGGCACATGGAAGAAAGAAGGGGTAGGGGATGTCAGACTGCATTCAGTTTAAGAATACACATACACACACGTGCACACACACACACACACACGCACACACAGTTACATTCCAGTGCATTTGATGTGTTTGGTCTTTTCTGCTTTTCCTGGTGGAGAAGAACTGAGCTGTGTAACACCCGTGTGAACACATGCAAACCAAAGAAACAGAGACCACTGAAGTCTTTAGGAACTGTAAAAGATTGTCCTCGGACCTTTTACCAGTTCCTTGAGGTATTTCTTCTTGCTAAAACAATCAAAGGCAACAGGTAGGCAATTTTGCACATGATCACAAATGCCAGTTTGAAAGACAGACTCTTTTGAAGGACATTATTAAAAACCTTTGTTGTCAAATTGTGCTAATACTCAATAGTGCTTGGTCCATGTGCAGAGCTCCCGTAAGTATGAACAGGCATTCCATGGTCCTTTTATTCCTTATAATCCCGCAGTAAATACCACTGGTAAAACCTCCACGTATCTGCATTCTCATTTGCTCCTAGCACATATGCTGAGTGTTCTCCCTATTTTCCCTTTTAAAATATCATCAATAGCACACCATTCAGCATGTCACAGTCTTACCATTCCCTCCGCTTCAGCAGAGATATGGGTCAGGAACAGCAGCAGAAGGGTGGAATCCATGATAGGGTCACACTGCAATAGCTGCCCCAAGTAATCCTGTTTTTCTTAAAAAAGCCCCAACCCTTCTCCCTTCTCTACTAATGGGCAGAATCTGCAGTTTCCCAGAAGAGCCAAGCACCAAACTAAATGAAGTTCAACCTTGGGTACACCTGCAGTGACTGCTATAGAGCAGCTCCAGGACTATAGCAACCTCACATGCACACGTTGCCTATACGTTTACCCAGGCTTGAGAGGACAAAGTAAATGGCCAGTAGAAAGAAAGTCTTTGCAATCACCCTTTCTACATCAAGAAGGACTGTGTTCCTTGCCTCTATTCTCTTGTTGATACGCAGCTCCGAAGCAAAGGCCGCTAAGTTTCTTTCAGGACTTCTCTAACAAGAGTTGCCAACAAACATTTAAAAACAACCAGCTATTTAAACTGAGATATGTGATCAGTTATGCAGGAATTCAGTGCTACCAGGGATTATCAGCACCTTGGGAGTAGGCTGCAGTCCCACATACAGATCCAAAGGCAACCCTTTCCATCTGAATTCATCCTCTCCCCTGCCTTTGTTGTATCTTACTTAAGGCAGTTTGCAGCTATCCCTGGGCAGTCACTTTGTGATTACTGGCTCAGCTTTCAAGAATTGCAGGAAACAAAAATAAAACTAACTATTCCCTACTAGCACCAGGCTTGCTGGATCCAGGGATAGGCAGGTTACAAGATATTCAAACGGGTGGAAAGTTAGGATGAGATAGGAAGAACTCCGTCCCCTAGGGAAGAGAGCTGAGGTCTGAAGGTATTTTGGAGATCTGGGAACAGCAAGCAAGATACTTCAAGGCTGCTGGTACCATCAGCAGCAGCTCAAGCTCTTCTTCAGAACTGCTCCTTAAAAATAGGAATCGATTTTAGGAGAAAGATCGGACTTTCAAATTGTTAGGCTGTAGTTTTACAACACAGAGAGAAACAGTATCCCCTTCCTTTCACCAAGACAAACTAATATGTAAAAACCCCACCATACCCCTTCACTAACATGACTTAAAGCATGTTCCTTGAACTGTTTCCCCAAAGAATTGATGTATGTCTGTGGCCACACTGCAACAGCTGCTCTGCAGTAAAGATCTCCTGAGTGCATGATCAAGGAGCCTTACTAACATGGAATGGGTGACAAATACATGGGTGCTGTGCATCTGTGTATTCATTCATAAACATGTGAAATCTTACCACTATTTCCTCAAGTAGGTAAGTATGAAATAGCTGCTTGTCCCTAAGTGAATAACCACCCTGCCTCTCCAAATCTACATGAAACAAAATAAGACTTTTGGGTTGACAGAGCATATTTCCTTTCTCCAAGATATGCAGATATCGAATATAATTAAAATATATTATCAGTGGTTGTAAATCTCTGGCACCGGTAACCAGCACACATATTGCAGGAAGTCAGCCTTTGTCTAGCATTAGCTCTATGTCTCCAGTGAAGTACTGTTCAAGGAGATTTTAACTTGAGACCCTGGCATGACCAATTTTGGTAAGTCTGTTGTTACAGTGGGAAATACAGACTGGCAAAGATGTGTCTTTCCCAAAGCCCATTTACTCTATTGAGGCAGGCAGCTTGAGTGAGGAATGGTCTCAGATACTTGTTTCTCCATGATAACAAGAGTCTTACCCTAGATAAACTGGTTGGGTCGCAACACCAGAAAGTCCCAGTACCAGATCTATCTTTAGAGCTTACACATCCAGAGAACAGGCCTCACTGGCCTGTTTTGCAGTCACGCCAAGGGAGAGGGGAAAGGGAAAGTTCACTATGTTTTTTAAGTATCAGATGCACTTCCTGAACTTTTTGTAGTTTGCAGGGCTATTACCACAGAATCATAGATTCATACAACGGTTTGGGATGGAAGGAACATTAAAGATCATCTATTTTCAACCCCCTGCGGTGGGCACGGACATCTTCCACTAGACCAGGTTGCTCAAAGCCCCATCCAGCCTGGCCTTGAACACTGCCAGGAATGGGGTAGACACAGCTTACCGGGGCAACCTGTTCCAGTGCCTCACCATCCTCATACTGAAGAATTGCTTCCTAATGTCTAATAGAAATCCCCTCTGCCTGCTTAAAGCTGTTCCCCCTTATCTTGTCACTACATGCCCTTGTATAAAGTCCCTCTCCAGCTTTCTTGTAAGTACCCTTTAGGTATTGAAGACTGGTATAGGGTCTAGCTTTGCTCCTGATGAAGGGCTTCTGGCAACCAGTGGGAAAACACAAGCATCACATCCGAGGGCATGCCCTGTGGGCAGGCAGCACTGCTGCATTGCTTCCTGAGCCTTAGCACTTCCACTCCTGCCTCTTTAAGAGCTTTTAAGAGTATTCTTAACATCCAGCTTCCCAGAGATCACCAATTCAGTCTCTGCTTGCACTACCACTCACCCTTTCCCCCGCATTTAAGTCTGTGTTCTCCAATGACCAGCAGTTACTCCAAGCAGACTGTGCAAAGCAAGATATTGAAAGCCTCATCTCTGCCATCATGGATAGAGAGTGGCTTTCCATACTCCTGCAGCACAGTCAACAACAGCTATCACGTGTATCCCTCTGGGTAATTCTGTAGTGCACATGCTTAAACAACACAAACCCGAAACCAATCCCCCCTCCTAAATAAATCTCCCACCCTCCCTCTTCATAAAACCCACCCCCCAAAATATTACTTGAGATTCACTGATACGAATTATTAACCATCATGGACAAACATATTACTCTAGCTCTAGCTAGAAAAATAACATAAGAGGAGAAAAAAAAAAGCTTTGCTCACATAAACTCTCCTTATGCTGAAAAAGAGAGTGTGAATACATGCAAGTGAAAAAAGAGTGGGGACCTCTTTCAGGGAGCTAAAGCACATTTTGCCACAGTAGAGCAGGATGCAAACCAAGAGAATGGGGCTGGGAGAGAGGGAGAAAGTCCAAATTTAACTGTGTTCAGCAAACTGTTACCAGACACTACAGTGCAATGATGAGATTATACAAATACCAGAGAAAGCATGAATTAGAGAAGGATAAGCAGAGAAGGGCGGAAGAGAAAGCATATGTGCAAGTAGACTACTTTCCCCGCACAGTAATGCTTAATTTTCAGAGTGGACCAAGAGCTGAATTCCTCAACACCTGAAGTCAACATCTGTAACAAGACTGAAGAGCAATTCTTTGGACAGCTTTTCCTCATACTGGTATCATTTGAGGCCTACAACAAGGTGTAGTGGCAATGCGGAAATGGTCTGAAGAAAATACAGTCTGTATTGCCTTTCTGTTTGTGTTTTACCCTAGCTGTCACTGGGTTTATGAACTAATGATAGTTAAGGCTACAGAGAGTAGCAATCGATATTTAAGGCTACTTCCTTTTGGTAGGGTAATTTTCCTGTGCTCGTCCAATAGTACCAGTCGTGTGGACAAACTTCTGAGTGATACAAACTGGGAACTGTTAAAAGATCTCCCTTGAAGTCATACTACTGCTGCTAGTCAAATATGCTTACAGTAGCCTCCAAACATTACACATTAGAGTAATGGACAGACTGCTTATACAGTGTACAGGTCAGACTAGTTGCTAATTAATTTCCCTGTCAAATCCTGAAGCAAAACTATCGGATGCCTGGGATAGCCTTCCTGACCAACCATATTATAGTACAAGAAAAGAAAACCAAAACAAACACCCATGATAAAACTAATAAAAACATATACATTAGCATTGTAGAAGAATGATGCTTGTGCCATATTCTACGGTTTTTGGCTTTATGCTGGCTCATGGGCACTGTGAACACTGAACTGGAAACAAACAGTGGCAGAAACTAATAGCCACCAGCAACCCCTGCAAGGTTTAATTTTAAGACTGTTCTACTGAAATGATTTTTTGTATTGATGGTAATGACAAAGAACAACTTCATATGAGAAAACTGCAACTGGTGCCCAGTGGAAAGACTGAAGAGATCAGATTTCTTTGTGATGTTCTCTCACACATCATGCAGGTAAATAAACAGTAACCCATGCAGAAAACAAGTAACTTGATGGGTATAAGATACTTGAATGTTTTCATTACTAAAAAGAACTTTCTTTGAGGAGGAATCGAGCATCTCTGCTCTGGAAGATACCCAAAGCATGTTTAGAGTCATCAATCCCAGGCATCATTTTTTACTAGCAGCCAAAATGACACTCCTGCACTCTACCACTGACTAGCACACAGGGCAGAGGAAGCTCTTAGTCTAATACCTGCCTCCCTTGCACAGAGGTCACTGGCGCGAGGAACCAGCAGCAAGCTTTACCAAACACACCCACATTCTGGCTTTCCTTCGACAGTGTTGGACAAGAGCTCCCTGCCTCGCGAGGCAGGCAGCGGCAAAGAAGAGTCCGTAAAAACCCTCAAACTTGAAGACGAGTGTCAGAAATTCAGAGTCCTCACATCCGGCCGGCGGTGTGCAATGTCTCGCCCCCGAACCAGTGTTTGTTCAGTGCTCCCTGCAGACTGGATGCGGCCTGAAACAGGCAGGCGAAGCTCACCTCTGCCCAGTGTGGTTCCTGTTCACCTCTGCGTTTAAGGCCAAGTTGTGTAGGAAGAGAAAAAGCTGCCACCACACTTGATTTCTGTTCTGCTGATGCTGTAGAGGAGAACAGTTGGAGCAAGGTTATTTATATTTCTAAAATTGCAACATACCACTTCTCTTTTCCAATAACAACTCAGTTACACTTTTCAAGAGCAGACACTTTAATCCCATCAGCATAACAAGGGGGTGCAGCAAGGCATGAGGGGGGAGAGGGAAATGATAAGTTCTCCAGAAATAATTGTAGCTCTAACATTACAAAAAGAAAAGAGCAGACCCTTTATGCATTGTGCACAAGAGGATTAAACTTTTTTTTTGTGCTTGTAGGATTTTGCAGAGTTTAGCCAAGTGCTGTTTTTAATCAGATTGGCTTCTGAGCCTTTCAAAAGCCCCAGCTGCATGAACAAACAACCTTTTTTTTTAAAAAAAAAAAAGGCCCAAAAAAAAAAAAAGCCCCCCTTCACCCTGAAAGTAAAAAAAAAAAAGAAAGAAAAAAATATAACTGGTGATCCATCTGTAAGTGATTTGACACCGTGAAGGTCAAAGGGTTAATCTTCAATTTAAACCACACTGCTGAGACAGCAAAACTCTGATTTCATCTAGTACAAGAAAACACATTCGTGCACACACACACTCCCCCACCCTCCCCCCACCACATTTTCCTTCCCAGCATCTCCAAGATAATACTGCCCTTTTTATAGCCACTTTTGACAGTAAGCCATAAATAATCAGCCTTGGAGCCCTTTCCTACTGACTGGAGCCAATTAAACCTTAAGCAAGACCATACTTGAAAACACACAAAAAACCAAAACCAAGAGGTTATTTCAGGTCCCATTGTCAAGGAAGAAACATGGGAGTTGAGTTTCAGGGGGACACCAGACTCTATAACGGAGCTTTGGGGCAGGGACACTGTTCCTTCTTTTGTTATATGTAATCACCCCTGCAAAAGTGGCTCCGATTATACCCCCACGCTCCCGCAGTTTAATGGTATCTCATACAAACAGGTGGGTTTCTCTTTACATTGCCCAGCCTGGGATACTATTTCACCTCAATAACCAACCCTCTATTAGAAGTCAGTCTTTGTTTTCCCATCCAGAATTCCATATTTGCTAAGCAGGACTGATCATTTCTGGAAAACAAAACAAACCAGCCCCAATCTACCCCCTCCCCCTGCCCCAATCCCCAGCAGACAAGGAAATAGAAGACTGGCTTCCAACAACTTTGCCTCAGTACACAGGAGTTCATAAAAAAGCACTGAAGCACATTATATGAACAAGATGTTTCAACTCAGATTAGCCCAACAGGGCAGAACAACCCGGTTGCAAGGCATTCTTTATGTAATCACAAATAAGAGTGAGTTGCACCCAGAGCTGGTGTATTGGAGATGTGTCAATAGATAGCTCTTCAAAGCCCTTCCGGACAGTCATTAAATTATGTTTGTATTTCAGCGCCAGTTAAACCACAAGTACACACAAAACTGGCATCAGAAAATGTGTGTTCAGCTTGCACCTTAGCAGTGCATCATTCTTCTTACACTCAAGACTTAACATTTGTCTTCTGAATTTAGAAGAGTTCACACAGATACCATTATGCATTTCAACACCATTGTGCTTGGAGCATAACCCATGGACAGTGACTCTAAGAGCCTAGTATCATTTATTTTCAAGTAACCAGCCCTGGGTTCAGTCTGTAGTTACTGTCTAGGCAGACATTGCTAGGTTTACAGGTGAAAACAAGCTTTTATAAACTATCCCTTAGGGCTGGGTTACAAAAACCCATTTTGGACTCAAAAAGCAAGATGCTTTCTGTTTTGTTACTCGCCCCTCGGTCTGACCAGGCTTGTCTTTCCTCATCAAACTCCAAAGATTCTTCTTACCCTCCTCCATAGAGCCACATTCTCAAATCTGCTTGAACATGCACATGGGACCACAATGTCTTGATGACATCTAGATATCAAGTTTTTATCAAGCTATTACAGATTAAGTGGACTGTTCTGTTTAACTCTGTGTTAAACACAGATTTCTGGGTAGCATTCAATGAAGTGGCATGTGAGCACAATGCCTTCTTCTGCAGTCTTCTCCTGTAAGGAACTATGATAGGAAAGCATGGAGAAGCATACCATAGATGCTCTTTAGACAATCTGCTTTAGCAGATTATTTTATTCTACTGGCAGCCAAGAGGGTAAAGTGTCTTACAGGGACTTAGTATGGGAAATGACTGTGCCACACTGTCAGGAGGACAAACACATGTAAGACTCCCTGTATTAATGTCCTGCTTCATGTAGAAGGCAGCTTTGTGCTTCTCACACACCATGATAAGTTTCTAAATATTCTGTCTCCTCTTTAAGCTTTACATGTTACCTCACAAGAGAACGATTACTTGTTCTTTGCAGTGATAGGTAAAGGAAGCCACATTCAGTGAATTTTTTTTTGAAGGAGGGGGTCATTTTCAGGAAGGTACTAGGTTTTTTAACTAAGAGTTTTAAAGCTCTACTTTAGGAAAAGTTACGACCTGCAAAAGAACCAGTGGGAAGTGGTATCACAAATCCTGAGAAAAAATCCTTTTTTCTTTTTTTTTTTTAACTTTATATTCTATTGTGTTTGTTTCACTGCCTCTTGAAGCCATTATTTTTGGTACAGCATTTTTGTCCTTTTCCAGTTAAAAATGTTTCCCATTACTTGCCTAAGACACTAGGTGATCACTAAGGTGATTTCCATGCAAGAGCAGAATAGGAATTATTTTACCCTTGTTTCCCGGATCTCAAATCCCTTTATGAAGGATGCTGACACCATTAATTTTGTGAAAAAAATAGAGCACTAGGCTGAGGGCAGCTTTCCAGGTTTTATTCCTAGACCTAGGGTTTGTATTTCCATGGGTCAGTACTCAGACAGCATTTCCTTCCATGGTGGTGTAATCCCACACACACTTTCACTGGCCTGTGTACTGAAGCAGCCTGCTCACACTGTCATCTCCTATACTAGTGCAGAAAAGTGAGCTAGCACAGGACAGTGATCAAGGCCATAAGTAATCCGATAAAGAAGTTGCCTTTACTATGGATCCTAACCCATATGATCCATGGCATCATGTAGTCAAGCTGAAGCTTGTGCCAGCACAACAGAAAGGTTGTAAAGAGGTTGTAAAGAAAGAGGAGTGAGCTGGACTGCTTGTTTCAGTAGCAAGGCTAGCAAACAAGGTTTATAGAGTTATGGCTTCACTTCTGGGCTGATCTGCTTTCCATGGCTCTAATTCAGCATGGGACAAGAGCCACAGAATGGAAATGGCAGACACTCTTTGCAGTAGAGAGTAAACAATTTATGGAAAAAACTGTCCTAGCCTAAAAAATGTCCTTTTCACAACTTTCAGTAGCTTTTCCCTACACAAGCCTCTGCCAAGACCAAAATACTCAAACTTTTCAAGACTGAGGGTTTTTTGGTGTGGTATAATTTAGCTGCCAGGAAGGACAGAAAACCCAGGAGAGTGGCTCCATGAATCTGGCATCTAATTTTTTCAGATGTGATGTTTCAAGTAAATTCCTACAGATTTCTAAGACTCATAACTACTGTAACACAGGTTTATAATTTTCCTATGCTTCACTGTGATGATTTGTCTCTCATCAAAACAATCAATCCCAAGAGTCACTACTGCACAGAAGTATCGGGGATGATGAACACTTCGCCACATCCATGCAGCGGCAACACACTGATCATTTTGACACTTCTATCCCAGGATGGAAAAAAAGCCCCTTCTGCCCTCTGTACTAACTGTAACTAAAGAAGACTAGACTTGTGAGTGCAGTAAGTCAACACAAAGCTGGAAACACATAAAACCATTTCCTATTGCAGCTGCTGCTTTTTAAAGGGGATATCCTTAAGAGTCTGTCTGTCTGAGGCGTTAGCATGAATGCTTCAATGAGTCACAAGGAAAGGCCATTTTACAGGAAAAGTGTCCTCTGCAGCAATAGTACATTAGTGAAGCCTATTCCGTGAACTGCGCTGAACCAAAAGCCAGAATACTGGTAAACAAACACAAAAAGCAAAGACTTTTACTGGAAGCAAATGAAAGAGGGACATGATTGACCCAACGTTTATTCCCTCCCCATAATTAACTCCCAATACATGTTTTACATTGTAAGCATACAGATATGTATCAGTCAAATAGCACCCCAGATGTGAAAAGCCTTCTACTCCTACAAGCCCTTGCATGGGGTGATCAAGGGAAGACCAGGACAGGCAACAGACCTCAAAGAAAATGTTGTTACTCTGACACAGCTCCTTGAATCTTTGAACATAATGTTTAACAGATGAATAGGATTCACTTTTCCACCCAATACATATGTGCCATTAATATCCCTCATCATGCACAGGACGTATGTGGGTCTGGTACATTCCTATCACATATAACGAACAATGCACCTGTCTACCCTCTTGATCTTATGGGCAACTTCTGACTTTGCTTCATGGCTTCCAGATGGTTAACGGTCAAATTCCGATCCCATCTTAACTAGAAGGATTAAAATATGGCCATAAATGGCACTATTAGAGCAAAAGAAGAATAATAATGGCATACGTGTACACAAAAACATCATTCTTCCTTTAATGACTAATACAAGTATTTGCAATAAGTTGTGGGATTTTATTTATTCACTGAAAACAAAAATACTTGCACACCGGGAGCAGTTGCTGACTCATCCCTGAAGGCTGTTTTGGCTGCCAGGTGGCTGGAGGCATATTGTGCTACCACAAAATATGCTTTAGCTCAGAAAGACTAGAAAGCCACAGTCCCCAAGGCAACAGAGGTTACAGAAGGTGTCCCCCGCTGGAGAGAGAAATGCAGGCCAATGGAAGTCAAATACAAATCTTTCCAGCTGTGATTCCTAATGACCAAAGAATAATGCATGTGTAAAAGCAGCAGGGAAAAAAAAAGGAGATGGTAACAGAGAAAAACCAAAAGAGGAGCTTAGTGGCTTCCTCGTGGTGACAGAGACAAGAGGATGAGGATCTTCCTCACGGACCTGCATCCATCTGGCTTGCAAACCCCATGGCTCTCATATGTGGGACTAAACTTGTGGTGGAAAGAGGCATCATCTCAAGTATTGCTTCCTTTCTCAAAGACTCCATCAGGCTTTGCAAAGTAAGGTAAGTGACGTACATTTATGGAAAGAGTATACACAGGAGCAGGCACAGCAGGAGAGATGCAGGCACAGCAGATCCCCATAACTACTTTACAGGCTGCCCAGCCCGAGCAAGGGGGGACGACACTGACCGGGGCCAAGGCACTGGTCCGAGCGGCAAACAGCAATGTTCACTGCCCCAAACCTGCTGCAGGCACAGCTGTGCAGGTGAGCTCGTTCTCAACTTTCTCGTAGCTCAAAAACAAATACGCAGCCACTCGCTCCTTCCTCTCCAAAGCGGGCAGGAAGGGGAAGCAGACAGACGCCATGGCAACAGCCAGCTGACGGCAACCTGGGAAGGGCAACCACGGGCCACCACGTTCCCAGGCCCCCAGCCTTCCCCTTTTGCACCCCTGGGGGGCACACCGCCTTATTTTCCATATATACAGTAAATAAGGGTCTTGTATTTCCATACAGCCACACCTGATGCCACTGTCTACCTGCGCCATGGGGTCTCGGGGGGATTCACCCCCGTAATGCGGGGTATGAGGGTGCAGAAGAGATGCTCAGACCTGGCCTCTGTGCCCAGAAGACACCCACCCTTGCCCACACCCACAGCTGCAAGCAGCAAGCCCAGGCAGGTCTGTTCAGTGAGACCCCAAGTGTGAACTAACAGAGCTGCTTTGCACCTTACTCTGTTGAGCACCGAACCTGCACCGGCTGTGGGGGGGACACTGATCTTTACGTCGCATCCATTTCCTCACCAGCAGCAGAAGGGAAGCGCTCCTCAAACTGCTCAGTGCGCGGGAGACCCCCCCTGGTGATTAAAGCTTACTTCGGAGGGTTGTTAAACTAACACTTTTAACAGTTTTTACAGGAATATATGCTTGCGGAGGGCGGGGGGTGAGCAGGGCTGTCCGGCTGCGAGCGGAGCCCGGGGGCGGGCAGGTGCAGCGCTGGAGCCTGCGGGCACAGCAGCCTCTCGTCAGCAGTTCTGGTGACTCACAGGCTAAATTTAGAGAGCGATATAAACACAGCAGCAGCCGCAGCGCAAACACTGCCCGGCACAGGCGCTCTCACGCACGGCCTCGGCTCCTCCTCGCCCGACGGGACAGACCCCGTCGGGGGCTCTGCTCGGCGGGTGGCTGCAGTGCCCCATCGCCAGCGTCCCGTCAGGCGTTACATCAGGAAAAGCCGAACTGGGGTTAACAGAAGTTGCCTCACCGCTTTTATTTTTAGACCGCTATTCTTTCTGCTGTGGTACGGTCCTCAGAAAGATTGCTTTGCCATTGGCAAGGGTAGCTACCAAGGAGAAACAACAACAACTACAACAAGAAAACCAACAAATACTATAAAAGGCTAGCGGGACATTCTTCTTCAATGGCTTGAAACAAAGGACTCTGCATTTGGGCACTTGCTTTCCTGCCTTTCCACCATAAAATTTAATTGAGTAAAATACAAACATGCACACTCCTCACCATAAATAATCAGTCCAAACATCTCATCATCCCCCTCAGAGATGGCAGTATCTTAATAAGATCAACCAACCTAAGCGGAGGACTGGAGGCAGAACAACTGGGTTCCAATCAGCGATCCCTGTGTGATCTCAGACAAGTTATAACCTGCATTTCCTTGTCTCCCACACTAAAAAAGAAGTGGGATATTACCGCAATTGTTTCTTAATTGAAAAATAATTTCTCAGCTGTCACACTGCTACAAGGAGAAAGCACATTATTACTGTCACAACCAGCATGATGCTGCAAGAGCCAAGGCCATGCAAAAGCGTGTGAGACTACTGGGGTTGTACAGAAGCAGCAGCACTGAATGCTATTTAAATTACACAGCAATACTGCAGGCAGTGTTAGAAATACTGCAAAACAATTTGCATGTGCTGCCCAAAGAATTATTTTGTGCTTTTTAATGTGTGCAATCTTGATATTTTGAGGTTGCGGCCCCACTGCCTTAAGATACTGAAGTCCTGCGTCCAGCAGGCTGAAGGATGCACAGAGTGCTATCGCACAGAGTGCTATTGCACAGAGCTTGCACTGATCTTCTGCCACCCAGCTCCCTTATCCTCTGCCCACTTCCTCTACCAGAGCTAGGCAGGAAGCTTTGCTTTTTAACATCATCTCCTATTTTCAGCAGGAACTAAACCATAATATATCTAAATTTTTTGTCGGCTGAAAGCATAGAGAAGAAGGATAGATTAGGCTGATGCAAAAGTTTTGTGTTTTTTTTTAGTAAACCGATACACAATGCTTGTATGTGACTGTTACATCAACAGTTTGTATAGCCCAGCTTCCAACAGCAGCCTTGTGTGGCTGCAGGAGGAAAGGCAGAGGGCAACAACATGCAATAGCTCCCCCTAATACTCTTCCAGCAAATACTTCGAGCTTAGGACTTCCCGAGTCAGATCGGGTTTCTGTTTATGTAATGTCTCCTTCAATGGCCATAAACTTGTCCCAATTCCCCTTGAACCTAGATAAAACATTGGGATGCACAATATGCCTTGACAAAGCATATAGATAGCTCCACAGAGCTATGTATTGCATTAAAAAATACCTCAGTTTCTTTGAGCTGGCTCCTACTAGCTTAACTTGATTTTGCCTAGTTCTTGTACTGAAATTAGTCCATCCATCTCCTTCATGTCACTTTTGATTTCTGTTTAATATTGCTACCCTCTTGCTTTGTGTCTTTTTTTAGGCTTAGCAGTCCTAGCCCATTTTTTCATTTTTTCATATGGAAGTTTCATCATCCTCTTGCCTTTCTCTGAACCTTTTCCAGTTTTACTGCATCATTTTTGGAAGAAGGAAACCAGAACTGTATGTAACATTCAAGATAAGGGAGAAATATGATTTAAACAGGAGAATAACTATGTTCTTGTTCTCAGTGTCTTAATATACCAAATAATTTCATTCAGATCAGATGTGAAAGGGTCTAACAAGTTTCTGTTAACCTAAATGTCAAGTAATCAGCTCCACAGGCAGCAAGACTTCGTAACAGGTGCTAGACAAGGGCCAGCAGGTTGCTGTGTCATTTGTATGCATAGGGGAAGGTGCACTTTCAAGCCCAAGCTTCACTGTCATTGGTCAAAATGAAAAAAACAAACAAACAAACAAAAAACCAACCAACTAACAATATTATTAAGCAAAAAACCACAAACAAGCCCAAACCAATCTGTCTCCACATCTCCACTAACTGTGAGAATTCCTCTTCCCCCTATGGCACACTCCTTTCTTCAAGCCTAGGATCCCAATTCCATGTCCCTGCAAGAACTTTGCTTTACATTTCAATCTTCTCAACCTCATACCCAACTTAACCCCTGCCCTCCAAACTGGGCTTGTTCATGTCAGCAGTTCTCTGTCCGGTACTCTCCCTCACCATGCTCCTGCATCCTCAGCCGGTAATTCAAGTCCTGCACTGATGGGCAACCCATAGACAGCAGAACTGAAGAGGTGACCCACTACTTTCCACAGCCACAGCAGCACGGGCCAGCAAGCATTAGCTAGCAGCAGAGAAGATCCTGAAACGTACTGAGCTACTTGGGAAAAAAATGAAAGCACTTACCACAAGTCTCAAAGAGACTGCAGATACAAGTAAAGTATGGAGCTGCTGGTACTACAGGCTCAACTGCAGGACAGTTTGAGAGCATTACATTATTAGGAAGCTTTTCTGAACACTCTTCCTAAAATGCAAAGTCATCATAAAGGACAGTTTCCAGAAAACAATTACAGTTTAAAAAAGTTTAAAATTCCCTGAGTGTCCTCAATAAATGATGGAGAAAAGCCTGATGGAGTTTGGAATAAATGATAGACACATAGCACTGTGCACCCAGTCTCTCACACCACTAGGTTTCTGACAAGTGACATGGGCTCCCCGTTGCATAAGCAGAAGTGTCTCAGAGGAGGCCCCAATAACTCTCATGAGAGACAAAGGGGAAAAAGTATGCAAAACGTTATCAAGTTTCACTTTCAAAGGAAAACAACATTTCCTCCTGGACATTTTCAGTGTCATTAACTTGGGGCAAACAGGTACATGCCTCACTGTTCACAGCCTGTGTGGATGCGGGCATTCATCTCCACAGACTGCTTGAGCTCATAGCAGTGACAGCAAGAGAGTTACTTGCTGAATCAATTGGGGAATTTGGAGAAGCAAAGTTTTCTAGCGCTAGATCCACACAGGATTTTTGAGCATGGTCAGCATAACTAAATCAACTGCAGGATTCTTGATGTGTTGGAAAGGGGCTTTGTTGTTGTTTGTAATGCACTTATTTACTCAAGAAAGCTCAGCTCTGATTCAGCATCTGGTTCTCATTGAGGCTCAGCTTTTTTTAAACCAAGCTTTCCAGATGGGTTGACTGAAGCACAAGGAGGTCAAGAGACTTGTCTGAGGTCATACAGCAAGTCAGTGGCTCTGCTTGGACCAGAGCCCAGAACTGTTCAAGGCTACCACTCCTTGGCTCTTAAAGAGACAATTTTATCCCCTGTGAAGTGATCTTATCACCACGAAGAAGAGATGTGATAAAAGCAGTCCCCTCAAAACTGCAGCCTGCTTAGAAAGAGTTATTTTATTTGGAAAAAGCTGTAGCATTCCAGTGTCTCAATGGAGCAAGTCAGATTGAAGGGGTGTGATTCTGATATAGTGTCATCCACCCCACTCTTGTATAACCTCGTGCTCCTATGGGGCGGCTTTACGCTGCTGCTGCCGTCCCTGGTTGTCTGCTTACATCCCATCTAGCAGCATATCATGCTGCAAAAAACACTATCAGCCCAGCACAGGTTGAAGCCCCTTGTCAAGGCAAGAAAACTCAAGTGTACTTGGACCTGAAGCACAGCCCAGGCACTTGTTGCCACAGCTAGTGTGGCACAGGCAGTGCATCGCAGCCAACTGACCAGCAGATCCCTAAACTCAGCTCTGTTCTCCATAATCTCAGAATGCACTCTTTAAGCTCAGCCACAGGCAAGCAGTTCACAGATCCCACAACAAAGGCACACTTGCTCCAAACCAAGAAGGAGCAGACAGGTACTAGGTTCTCCTGCAGAAAGCATGTCTTGGCTCTACCTTTGTTTTCCAGGGCAGCGTGCGAAAAGCACAACAGAGGGAACACTGCCAGAAGCTGCACAGCCTCAGACACGTAAGAGGTACTAAAGAGCTCAAGAAGACATAAATGGTTCTTGCATGTCATTCTGCAGAGCCCTTTGCAAACTGGATCAACCTGTAGCGGGCTCTGCTACTTAGGAACACAAAGTGTTGCTCAAGTCCTTTCTATCACAAATTCAGCATCTTAAGATGAAAAAGCCAGGTTTTAAACTACTGTGTTCTGTTTAATATATTAATGGGAAATGAAACCCTGAAAATTATGTACATGCCAAAAGCAAGCATAGGTGCTGCCAACTCTCTTATTCTTATGAGATGCATACCCAGAAATCTTTTGTATAGCCAAGAACTGCAGAATAATACCATATAGCTTCAGGATCCCAGGGAAGAGATAACAGTGACTCTCCAGGGTTCCCAGTGTGGGCTGGGGTTACACTGTGCATGCGGCTGAGTCCAGTGACAACTTAGTGATGTCAACCCCAGCAGCTATTGCCTGCTCAGTTCCTCTCTGCCAGGGATGTACATTAACCAGCAGCCTTTGTGTCAACACAGCCTTGCTGCTATGGCAGCAGAACAGGAGCCGTACCTGAACTGCCTCAGTCTCACAGACCTCAAGAGCCATAAGAGGGCAACTCTTGGGCTAGCTGGATGCATTACTCCAATGCTGAAAGCTTTTCCTAACTAGCACTGAAAGGGCACACTTGTTTTCTTTCCACACGTTCACAGATAAGATGTTTTTTAGGCTCCAAAAAGAGGCACAGCTTGTTGAAAACCAGGCTTGCTCTCTCTCAGGACCTCACAAGACCACATTGGTGTGACTAACTTTGCGGTATTCTAAATCTGATTGAAGACACCACTCTGGAAAGTTGGTTTTGACCAAATGTTTGAGATGAGCTGGAATGGGACATCCAAATCAGGGATTAGTTTCACAGCAAGATAAATGACAGCCCAGTTTTCCTTGTCCCAGAGACTGCCCCTTTCAAACCACAACACATTGTGAACCAGTTCTCATGTCTCCAGAGGCAGGCTGCTTGCTCTGCAGCAACAGGCTGGGAAGAGTCACTGCACATAGGACAGAGGGGCTCCTGCACAGATCTGTGCCAAAAGCCAAAGAAAATCCTTCATGCAGGGCTGGGAGGGAAGGGATTGGGCATACAATAAAACACTCCACGGGTAACAGTGCTTTGGACACTAGTATGTGGCTCAGTACTCAGTTTTCCTGACAAACAAGAAAGAATCCCTTAACAAATCCAAATGCCAAGGCCTATCCCAGGGTCAGGCTGTGGAGAACCACTGGCTGAACTGCTCTGTCCTGGGGTTAAGTTTTCGGGTTGGGGTTGGGTTTTTTTTTTTCTGTTTTGTTTTCAAATTTAAATGGCTCAGCGGGGTCCCCCCCCCCCCCCCCCCCCTTTACAACTTGTTGCTCTTCCAGTTCAAACAAAGGCAGCAGAACTCCTCCCATGCTGGCCGGCAGCGGACGCTTTTGTTTACTACGCGGCCGCACGCCTGGCTGGCCTGCACCCGCCGCGGGCAGCCCGCCCGGTCCAGCTTCAGCGGGGCCGGGTTGGGTGGGTATTGCTGGATGGGTCTCCACGGCACAGAGATCAGATAGGTACACTCCCCCGAGGTGACAGCTCACGTTACAACCAGTTCCACCACTTCACGCCAAGGGCTCCTCACCGAGATGGTTTCACCTGCCCTGTCCAGCGAGAACCTGGCGAGGGAGAGGGGGGTCTGCAGCTATCTCTGGTGAGAAGGTAGCACTGGGGAAAACCCCACGCAGCCAGCCACACAGCGTATGTTAAAGATCTCGCGGTAGCTTGTTACTCCTGCAATTTGGTAAATGACATTCATGGCTCCATCTGCATTTCCACAGGCTAACCTTCCTGTTACAGCTGCTTTAATCCTCCTGCTATTCGGAGATGAAGAGTTCCAGAACTCCCTCCTCTCTCTGATGGCACAGCGAGGACCAAACCTTTGCACAGCCACAAGCCACATTTTCTGACCAGGACAGAGATCCTCACTTACCTTGAGGAGAATTGCAACAGATCCCACAGTTAACGGAGCACCAGCTCACTTGGGGTGAGATAAGCCTTCTGCCCCTCTCTAAAGTCATGAAGTGTCCGCTTCTTCATATGCAAACAGATACACGTTCTCCTTGCTGGCCTTGCATTGAAGTGGCAAAGTTCTGCCTACTGCCAAACCTCCCACTCTGACAAACTGCATGACCTGGGATTTCCACCTCAACTCAGCAGGGGAAGGAGGGCAAGGCAGAAAGCATCAAGGGATTTAGGGATGCTGGTTTTGCTTTGTTTCTTTGAAGAGCCGGGTTTGCTTTTTTTTTTTTCCCTAAGAAAACAAATCAAGATTCTAGAGTGCGGTTTTCAGACCTGATGGCATATGACAGCTGTCTTTTATTGTGAAGAAGTTAGTCACAAGTCTGAGGCACTAGCTAGGACAGTCTGACAGAGGAGCTGCTAGCAAGTCTACCACGATCTAAATATACACTACAAGAGAACTACCCCTAGATGACAAGGAGTGTCAAAAAAGACTCCAGGCTTGTTGTCATCTTCAAGATGAGGAGCTGATATTAGTCACAGATGGCCAATTGGGCCACAGAAGAGGGGATGCTGGTGGTGAGGACAGTGGAGAAGAAGAGTAAAAGCTGTAATAAGAAGCAAGGGGGAGATCCATGGGGAAAGCCTCAGTGACCCTGTTGCAGATGAGCTGAAAGAGCTGGAATAGCAGCAGCTAATGCAGAACAGCTATCTTCCCAGGCAGTAAATACAATCCCACACATTCTCTTCCCTCCACCTGCTATCTTTAAGATGAGCCAGCAATCTAGCATAAGCAAAATCCATCAGGATACTGCTGCCATTCCATCACTGCTGTCAGTCTGCTGCCTTAGACAACAGCCTTGCTTAGCTGATGCCTGGAGCAAGTCTTCTAGAGCAGAGCTCCTGGGTAGCTACCCCCCACCTACCCCTGCAGAGACACCCTACCCTCTGTATGTGGAGCCGGTGGAACTGGTCAGCAATGCACTGCAACTTCCGTGCAATCTGCACCTCGGCACGCGCTTCCCGCTGACCTTCCTGAGGCTCCTCTTGGAGGTGCGGATCCAACACAAAGTCAGCTGGAGGGATGTGTAAACGGTAACCAGCATTCCCTACAAAACAGATGTCAGAAGAGTCATTCTTCCAGCTCAAAGAATAGTCTTTCTACTCCGTACACTTTACAGAGGGAAGAGCTGCACATAATCCTAAATTTTCGAGTCACGCTGAAGTCCAATTCCTGAAGCCCAATAACTGTGTACCATAAGCATGCAGTAAAGATTTGTATTGATTAAGCAGAGCATTGTGTTGCTTCCCATAATCAAATGACTGGCAGGCTCTTACACTTGGTTCCATTTGCTTGTTTATAGTTCAGTCAAGTGACAATTATGACAATTGACAATTTTTTTATGACAATTCTGCAGTTTTACGAGATCTGTGCCACAAGTTGTCTCCCATTAAAGGTTGCTGTATCTTTTCTGCCAGACTTTTCTCAGTTCTCTGGCATTTAGTGAGACTGATTTGAATTAAAGCTGAATCAGATACACAGAGTGGTGTGGTATCCCATCAGTTACTAGTGAAATACTGGATGGATGTGCTACTTGTCCAACAACTTAACTCCAATAAAGAGCCTAAAAGCTGTCCTGCTAAGTGTAAATTTTTGTATTTCATTCTCTCTAGTGAAAACTTCTTAGTCTCCCTATGTGGATGAGACCACTAGAAGTTAAAAAATGTAGGCAAATTGTAGGATACAAGCACTTAAACATCTAGCAATAACATAAAACATGACAGAGTAAAGCCATAAAGAACAAGAGTGGGAATATTGAAGACAGCAGAAGCAAAGAGCAAGTGCCTGATTCCTGCAGTGGACAAGCAAGGGTAAGAAAATACAAGTTATCTTTCCTGAGGGAGTAGGACCAAAGCAAAATCATTTCAGTCCTTTAATAAAATGCCCTAATGAAAGAAACCTTGCTTGATTGGGGAAGTTCTAGAGGGACAGTTTCCTTGCTGCAAAGGTGGTGACACTGGAGTGCTCTTACCATAGAAGAGTCTCCGGGGCTCTTCAGTGACTCCACAAGGCAACATAACATCCTGACTGGAAGAGGACGGGCTGAGTGTTTGAGTTGCCTTGTCCTGCTGCTCAGGATGCCTGATACCGGGACCACAGCAGTGTGTGAGGGGGAATAGTTGAAACCTCCCCAGAAGACAGCTGTAGGACTGGTTCTGTGTGAAAATGCCAGTTGCAGTCATCTCACCAGGCTGACCTGCAAGTCCAAAGTCATCAGAGTGAAACACGTCATCGTCCAGCCCATCCAGGCTAGAATAATCCTCTTCCAGGTAGCTGGGGCGATCCATTGCTCCTGCAATAAAGGGACATTTGAAGAAACAGCTGAGACACAAGAATGTTGTCAGTGATAGAATGCCTTCTGCTCCAGCAACAAAACACAGCTTTTTTTTTCCTTGCCTGCCTGGCTCTCTCCCTCCCAGTGCTGCCCATTTGCATGGGCAGGAGAGGCAAGTGGTGAAGGTCAGGACTTTGTTTCAAGTGCCAGCCCAGAGAGAAAGTTCACGTGTCTGAGAGTCCACCCACAGCTCCAACCCAACAACTGGTCACAGGGAGGGAGCCAACCTCCAACTTCAGCACATAGAAACTCAAAAAACATTGTCTTAAAAAGTAAACCCAACCCTTCAAATTGCCCCATAGCCATATAGTTTCTTTGGGTCTGCTTTGCTTCCATATTTGAACTTTATAGTATGCCCCATTCACTTTTTTCCCCATATATCACTTACTGATGAAGAAAGGCTCTTGTAATCTCAAGACTGCAAGGCCAGATTTTTAAGAAACCCCAGTGGTTACAAAACTCGAGAGCTGGCAAAGCCATTTCTGTGAAGCTTTCCATAACTTCTCACTAAAAGGGCCAACTTTCAACTTCTCATTTCTTCCCTTAGCTCAACTTAAGACATGTCCCAAACCTGGAAAGGCAGTCACTTCATTACCCCTCTTACCCTCAAGCTTACATGCACTGTCAGTGCATTAGTTCCCCTTACTACTAATGAAAAAGCACTGCTGGTGTCAGTGTTTAAAGGAGGACTTCTTAGTCCTGTAGTTGCCACAGCAAACACTCCTGAGCTCTGCTGCAGCACAAAGCTGAACAAAGATGGCTGAGGAGAAAAAAAGGTAAGTCCTAAATCACTATTTCAGAGCTCTTTGCAAACATATGCCGATTAGAAGCAGATTTACCAAAAATGCTTCAAGTCCCTTTACTGTTACCTGTGCATCTAACCCAATTGGAAGACAGACTCCTAAGAGATCCATCTCCAGGATTTCCACCCAGTTCCAAACAAGGCAGTGAAATTCAACTCTTCTTGTCTCTTCCTTTGCTCTGGTTTGCGAAGCATTTAACAGAACGGAAGACTAGCAAGAGGAATTTCAGGCCTAAAGGAGACATTAATAATAATTTCATAAGGCTGTGTTCAGTGCTCCCCTTGGTACTCCCATTTCCCCCCAGGTGAGCAGCACTTACAACACCAGCTCGCTAGAGGAGACAAAGGGACTGAGCAGTGCAAGAACGATGTGTGCAGGGTGTAACTCGGGGGCACTGTGGTTATGTGCATGTTGTGACATCTCAGCGGTTCACTCAGCTCAGCTACAACCCCCAAAGAGGGGTTTGTAGAGCAGAACAGGTACCAGCCCACAGCTGGCCTGGCTCTCCCGGGTGACAGCAGAACTGTCTTGGCGCAGCACTCGTAAGATACTCATCCATAGCTTAAAGTAGCACACCGAAAGGAATTACGGGCCTTTGGGCACAGCAGCGATGAGCTCCTGCCAGCTCTGCTGCTGGACCGCGGTCACCTGAGAGAGAGGCAGGGCGAGAACGTGTTTTGTCTTTTCAGTAAGCCTTGCCAGGGCTCATCCGGCAGAGCCCCGCTGGGACACTGGCAAGGAAGTGCGACAAGGACACCGAGCTACCCGGGGCAGCCCGAACCCCAGCAGAAGAGGGGTTAGAGAGCAACAGGTTTTGCTCGACCCCCCTCAACACGGTCCGATTCTTTGCGCCGCTCGTCGGGATCCGCCGCGCCCGCGGGCAGCGGCACCGGGGAGCTCGGGCCCTGCCGCACCGACACGGGAGCTCGCAGCCGAACCCCCAGCCCGGGGCTGCGCGCGGAGCCGAGCCGCTGACAGGCTGGTGCGGGGAGCCGGGGGGAGGGCTCAGCGCGCACGTGCGTGCCAGCTTCCCAAAACAAAGCTGGCCGGCCGCGCTCCGGCACCGCCAACTGCTCTTAACTCTTCCCCTCCCGGGACCCAGCCACACGGATTCACTCCCAACCGACGGGGTTAAACGCGGCTCCTTCGGGACACCCGCGCCCGGCGGGACGGCTGGTACTGGCACCGGTGATTACCCACTGCCTACACCAGCGAATCGCTGCCTTCTCTGTGTCCACCGGGCTCATTACCAGCCCGCCCGCACCCCACTTCTGCTCGCTCCCCGGGACGCTGCGGGACCCCCTACAGAACTTGCTTTACACCTCCCGCCCGGGCCGGGACTACGCCGGGGGCAATCGCCTTCCCTGTCACGATCGTGCTCAGCCTTGGTGCCTCCACTGACCGGAGATCTGCCTCCTGAGGGGCCGGCCCCGAGTGGCGAAAGAGCGTCCCGGACACTCACCGAGAAGCGGAACAGGCGTCCCAGGAGGAGCCGCCGCCACCACCGCCGCCGCCGCCGCGTCTCCAACCGCCGAACTGCCGCCACCGCCGCCGGGCGGACCGCGAACAGCTGACGGCGGCCACGCCCCCGCCGAGCCGCGCCCCGCCTCCGCCCGCCGGCCAATGGGCGCTGAGGGGCGGGCACGCCGCGGGGGGCAACCGACGCCGCGCGGGAGGCTCGCCCTGCCCTGCCCGGCTGAGGCGAGCGGTGAGCAAGGGGCAGACCCCGTCGTGCGTCACCCCAGCGGCGAGCACCCCGCTGTGGGAACCCCGGGTACGCCGTTCTCCTCGTCGGTGCCAGGAGCGGAAGGAGGCGTAGGAGAAGGCCCAGCCTGCGGCCCAGAGACAGGGCTGCGTCAGGGGGAGAGCAGCCTTGCTCCGTCCTGTTCCAGGTGGGAGCAGAGGGGCAGCAAACGTCTTTGTCAATTTTCACGAGTCCCAGTGCCAGGATAGGGTAGATCCTGATTCTCCATCGATCATCACAAGCCAAGCGCTGAGCTACCGGCGCAGCTGGGCTGGGGTTAGAACTGATGGGAGTTTGAGTTCAGCAAGTTATTTTTCAGCAGAACTCTTATTTATTGGCTTTTAAAATTACTTTAAAAGTCAAAGAGAACTTTCTAAGTTTGCAAATCGAGGTATGAGGGATTAAGGAATGCTTTGCAGCATACTGTGTTCCTTCCTGTGCGTGAGTAATGCACAGGACTAAAGAACTAGGGTAATAAGTGAAAATTCTCAACAGCACTTTCTGTGATGCCCCAACGCTAAGAAGATTAAGAACCTCTCCCCCCCAAAAAAAAATCTAAACCAAAATAAACAATAACAAAAAACCCAACCCCAAAACAAAACCCCAAGCCTCACACTCTGAACAACAGCTCAATGCCTTTTACCCTTACTCTGTCACTGATTTATCAGCTTCCCCCTGAAGCCAGCAGCATAATACCACTGAGTTCTGAGAGGCCAGACCAGCTCCTCAGCACAGCACCCTGGCAGGCTGCTCTTAAAACCAATGTAACAAGATCACTTGGAAGGGAGATTTTAAAATCCAGCTGGCAGCTAAGTAATGTTAATTGCTGTCAAGTCTGCCACACAGTTATTGAGGTTTGTAACTTTAACTCAGGAGGGGTTAGATTGGAAACCGATTTACTAGGAAGGTGAGGCAAATTACTGCAGGTTCCTGAGGTGGCATTCTGCTGACCAGGCTTTGTGAGTCTCTCCAGTGAATGCTTCAGAGTCGCTGTGATTTTGGGTGAGGTATTTACAGTTGTCATTAATAGATTAACAAGATAATAACATGCATCCTCTCCGAGAACCCATTTCTTTTTGTTTCTTGTCCAAGGGTTCATTTTTACTCCTTTATTTGCCAGAAGGCTTGAGCCTTTGCTTTATTATGAGATCAGCTCATGTTTGAGTTGTACTTCACCAAGTGAAAAGAAAAAGGACTAATTTCTTTCATTTTCAGTAAGGGCTGGGATCCTAAATTAATTAAGCCTCATTGTCCACTTCTAATATTCGAGGGAGTTGCAATAAGAGGGGAGAAGAATGCTATCAAAAAAAAAAAGAAAAGGGCAACAAAAAGGCATTCCGTATCTCCAAGATGTTCACATTTTATCATACTGCTGGTCAGGCCCTGGCAAAATGCCAGCTGCTGGAGGGATACTTCTAATTTCAGCGTGCATCACTATAAATAAAAAATGAATGTGCTATGGGTCCAACCACTTATGTCTTCCAGACTGAGTAATAACTGCCTGCTGGTTAGGCTCATTAACAGTAAAAACAGTACCTGATCGGCTTTGTTTTCATCTCACTGAGCTGCAGTTGGGGCCACACTTTATATCCCCAGAGGCTGCATTTTGGGAACTCCTACTGTGTAGAAAATGTATGGAAACTGAAATCTATGTATATAATCAGGCTGGATGGTAAGAGAGCTCAGGAAGGATATTTGTGCCTTTCAGTGATTAAAAAAAAAGATATGGCAGCATTTCTAAGAGAGGGGACTCAGAGGGATTCCTTGAGGAAATTAGACATTGTTAAGAAATGGCTCCGAGTAAATAGACCGAAACCAAGACAGAGACAGCAAGTCTGAAATGGAAATTTGTGAACTGGGGGCAAGTTATACCACCAACCTCACTGCACTCTGCCAAGAGAGTTTCTACAATAGCATGGAGACAAGCTTCTTACCTGGGAGCAGAAGCCCCAGGGACGGACACTGCCTGAGTTTTTGCTCATTAGTGTACATGGTGGCATTTTGATTCAAGAGATTGATCTTAAATCGCGTGCAGGAGTGTCCCTGTGACATCTGTGGAGGGAAATACTGTGCCATCCTCTAACCCTTCTGTCAGCCTGCTCTATTACTCAAAAGACTAGTGAACAAAATTGCTTCTTTTATTTAGCTAGCTCCCTCCCATATCCCTTATGTGTCTTCAGCACTATTTCATCTTATTTTACTGACAAAATGCTATTGTCAGCATTGCACTGTAATTGTAGAGTACATTGTGATCTTGGGCATGGGTCTTGCAAGCGGCTCTGCCTGGGTGGGCTCTGAAACTCACCCAGGGCCAACTTGACTTTGGCAGGGGTAGTCTTGTTTCATGAACTCAGTTTTTGTTTTTATTTTTCTATTTTTCTAGCTCTCATGGTTAGAATAGGAAAATTAAGGGTAGCCTCATGGATCATAAAGCAAAGGATGAACAAGGAAAATCTTTTGGGGTTGATTCTGTTTATTTTGTTATCTTAAGAACATTTGGTCAATGGGATGATTTTTCAGGGGTTCAATCTGAGTGCTGAGAAGTGGAAAATTATGTCTTCTGCCCTGACACATAACAAATTTATTGTGTTCTGCCACATTTTGTGTTGTGTGAGGCAGGAAAAGCCCAGCTTGAATTTCAGGCTTTGACCATCCTTGTGCATTCCTCATGTGAGCCAACCTCTTTGAGAAGGCTGGCCTCTGTCCTGATGGAAGGGCTCATTAGGTTCGGCACCCAGTGCTGGTAAGAGAGAGTGTTGCACATTTTGAAAGGTGTGTTTGAGAGCAGGATCACTTGCTGATTATAAGTAATAGTGAGAAGATGCTGCTGTCAGGGTTTTCTTCTGAAAGGAGCAGATTTTAAGGCATCTTTCCAGGGTTTTTCCTTTTCACATTTCTGAAACCAAAATTGAAACACTCTTTTTCTCCCCAGATAGTGCATTGCCTGGAAAATGCTTCATACGCTCTCATGGTGCTGCACTTGACTCTTACCACAAATGCTGAAGGCAGGACTTTGCATTTTCAGGTGTGCACATCTCTGTATATCACTAAATATGCTCTTGTATGCTGAAATCACCCTGATTTTTGCTCCCTGCCTTTTCTTCCTTTCTTCCTTCTTTTCCTCCTTTCTTTTCTTCATTTCCCTCTTCCTTTCTGTCTCTCTCCTCCTTCCACTCTTCCTTTCTCTCTCTCTCCCTTACTCTACACCCTTTTCCCTCTTTCTCTTTTCCTCTCTTTCCTCTTCTTTCAAAAAGCATGCTAATGA
Source organism: Pezoporus occidentalis (assembly GCF_034315485.1). Lineage (NCBI taxonomy): Eukaryota > Metazoa > Chordata > Aves > Psittaciformes > Psittacidae > Pezoporus > Pezoporus occidentalis. Next base: position 3,918,876 of record NW_026913964.1, on the reverse strand, counting down.
TTTAGGGGGAAGTTCCCATGAAGATTTCTCTTCCTTTTGTTAAAAAAAGAGACCAATCCCCCCATTTGTTTGCATCTCTGTGTTTCTTCCATTGCCCATCTTTTCCTCCTGATTCTCTTCTTTCCCGTATTCTACTTTGTCCCATCTCTCTCGTATGAGTTTCCTTCTTCCTCTCTCATCTTCCCCTCTTGTATTCCTGCAGCATAAACTTCCTAACGTGTTTGTTACTTGGATTTCATAAGGGGGCTGTGCTACATGCTAAAGTGAAATCTGTCTATAATTTTTACAAAGCTGCAGCCTCATTCTGAAAAGGCCTGATCCATTTCTTGCCAAAGGCAAAGGAAATCTGACTTCAGACAGATAAGATTCGACTCTAGAATACCAAGAACTTTTTTGAAGGTGATTGGTAATGGGTAATGAAGATACCCAAGACTCACCAGATATACTCAGCACCGGGCAGAGTTGAGTCTTTCTGTCTGTATTGCAGGAAAAGTTATAGTGCTGTTAAATGTCACAGCTGGTTGATGTATAACCTTGGGGCTTGACACCACACTCTTCCCTGACTGCAAGGGCTCCCTGCCTTAATGAGTCTGTTTGATTCTGGAGCTCTGTTATCACAGAACCACAGAGCAGCTGAGGCTGGAAGGGACCTCCAGAGGTCATCCTGTCCAACCCCTCTGCTCAAGCAGACACCTACTTCAGCTGGTTGCTCAGGACCATGTCCAGACAGCTTTTTCATTATTGTCAGTGCTACTCACAGGACATAAAATAGAGAAGCCCTTGCTGAACTGGGTCCTAACAAAGCACACTGCAAGTGGTCCTAGTAGAACGCAGATGTATTACTGTTCCCACCTTAGCGAAGATGAACGTCATATTTGTGCATCATGCATTTTGGCAGATAACTGCCAAAGACTGCACACTGGACTACCTGGACCTTTGGCTAGAACCAGCAGAGAGTATTGCATTTATTTTGGTAAATGGTCAGCATTACTTCTAGAGGTTTGACCTCAAAAATGTTCAGGTTTGGATAGAAAATGGTGAAAGAAATAGAGCTCAGCTATCCTGAATGTGTAGATAAAGCAGAGAAACTTGACCCCTAATGCTGAGTGTTTTATGTTTTCTGTTGCAGTGCAGGACTGTTCAGGGTGTGTTCACAGTGGAGCAGGAAGTCCTAGGTGCAATGAAATTTAAACTGAAGCTAGAAAGTAAAAGTGGGCATAACACCAAAATTGCTTAATTCTGCCAGTAGTTAAAAGAACAGCTAGTGCTAGAAGCTGCTGAGTGTTTCACATTGTTATCTGTTTATTAAAAATATATTTAAAAAAAAGGTGAATATTAAAACCCAGAATAATATAAAAAAATCCTTATTCTTTTTCTTCCAATTCCAGGTTTTCATATCAGTTTCATAAAGGGCTTGCAGGATGTTGAATATTCAGTCAGCTCAGAATACTTTTGAGCAGAATGTCTGGCTGGGGACACCTTTCTTTGTAAATTCAGGCTCTCTATTTTCATATGTAGATCTCTGTCTTCTGTTTTACCACCCACAGAATATTCTTAAAGTACTTTTTGATCTTTGTCTTTATTGTCTTTGGATAATGATAATATTGAACTCTCCTTGTATTAGAAGATTTTTTATAAAACACAAAAGTTAAAGGTTGCTACAAACGCATTAAAAAAAAATCCACTTTCTGTACAAAAATGTCCTTTTCTTCCTTGACCTTTTATTTTCACTGTATTCATCGTAAATTAATATTTTTTAACGTTTATGTATGAGGACTAATATAAAACTGAGGACCTTATTCTTCTCCCAGTGAATCCAGTGGCAAATCATCTCCAAATTCCAGTAAAACTAGAATGGACAGGCTTTTACAGTTTAGGTATGAAAAAAACAAACAACTTTCTGACAAATCTCAAAACCTGAAAACAAGTCTGAAAGCAATTTGGCAAAACAGGATGCCTTATGATTTTCCTGAAGGAATGTTTGTAACTAACGATTCACCAGCTCATCACAGCATCTCTAATGCTCATGAAAACCTGTTCCCCACACCAGCCTGGGAGCTGCACCAGGCGGTTTTGGGAAGAGGGTTTTCTTTGGGTTTGAGTTGTGAATGTACAGCTCAGCGCTCCAGGTAGGCAGCACCTAAGAGGAAATGCAGCATTTTCTGTGTGATATGTAACAAGCATCATAGCTCACCTCTTCTCCTCTTTGCAGGCAGATGCAGCCGTCCTGGTACCAAGATCACAGGGAATCTTTATCTGGAAAGGGTCCCTCGGTTTGCCTCTTTTTTAATTCTCCCCTTTTAAAAGCTGGTGTTTCCAATAACTGAGTTGAAAGGCTGAGACAGATTTTCATTTTTAATAACTGAGCTTCAGGTTCCCTGGGGAAAAAATGTCCTCCACTGGAGACAAGAAGGTCTTGTGTCACCCAAATTCTTTACTTATTAAAGAGATAGATGAGATCCTGTTACAAAACTACAGTAAAGTCTTTCCTTAAATCTGGAGAGGTGTTTGATGTTTCTTTCTCACAATATCTGGTTCATTTTTATGGCCCCCTCATGAAAATCCACTGCCAGGACTGACAGAGCTGCAGAGGGCAGGGAAATCAGGAGGTGATACTGACATTTCAGCTCTGCCAGAGGCACAGTGCTGCAGTGGAAGCCACTCACTTGGCTTATGCTTCAGGTTTTACAGGTGTATGGTATGGACAATACTGTGGTGGAAAGCATACTGAGTTCCTTCAAAAGGTGCCAGCAGGTGGCAAGTAGTATTTTTGTCCATTCAGTTAAAGAGATGCTGTCTTCCTCCAAACTGCCGTCCTTCCTCCCTGCCCCATGCTGAGGGCATACAGAGGCAGAGCAGATTGACATGTGGGAAACTCAGAACATGAAACTCTCTGGACCGGTTTTCATTATTTGCTTCCAATTATTTAAATGATCCATTTTTGTGAAAAGAAAAATTGGAGGGTTGTTCACTGAAAATGAAGCAGTCTGGAACAAAAAACCCAGTAAAGTGCAAGAGTTGTATCCCCTTGTCTTATGAGAGACAAACACAATGGCTTTAAAAAAAAAAAAATCCATGGAAAGAGCAATCTGCAATTGAATAAATATAACACTTTGTGTCAAAGAACCACTTTATTGGAAAGTATCAAACCCTGAATGGCCATCTTTTCAAATGTCCATGTCTGCCTTGGGTACAAGAGTCCTGCCTGAGCATTGCCACACAACTTAAAATCTTGCTTAGAATTTCAGGTTAGAGGAAATTTAGGAGGAAAACACTGGAGAAACCAAAATAGGGAGGTTGAAAGCTGATCAGGTACCCACAGACTTGGGCAATTGAAGCTTTCATGAGGGTTTCACATAGACAGCAGGCTAACTGCTGGATTCAGAGGAATAGCAGAAGGGGAAGGAGGGCAAAGAAGCCAGGTCAAGCAGAGCCAGTCAGCTGGCTGAGAGCTGTTGGTCTCCCCTGTTAGTGGCTCTAACGCTTGGGGCACTGGGGAGCTGTAAGTCAATGGTCAGACAGTGCCCTGCCTCTCTGTGTTTATGACTTGGGGTTGGCTTGTTCCCCCTTGGGGAAGTACCCTGATTTCCCCACTGTCACTGCACAGCCTCCCACCTGACCTGACTCATTGCTGCCCTTCCCAGAGGACTAGCCAGAAGGATTATTTCTGATTAAATCTGCTATCATAATTTTTTCTCCCTTTCCTTCTCTTTCATTATAGTTTCCTGCTATTTTGTCTTTCCCATGTCTCTACTTCATGTTTGCTGATCCTGTCTCCCCTCTTGTCTTTTCTTCATCTCATTTCTTTTGCTGTTCCACCAGTCCTTTTGCTTTCTACCACCTAGTCTCATTTTTCATTTCTCTTTCTTTTACTCTCTCCTGCCAAGGAAAGGGACCACTGACTGACAACAGAAAGCACCAACTACAGCTAGCAGCTACAGCCAGTAACACTAGTAACTCTCCACTGTGGTGCTGGGGGCCAAAGGACTTAACAAATAGTATTGTTATTGTAACAGAGAGAAGCAGAAAAGCCTGTGTCTGACCTACTTTGCTGACAGAGAAGCTGAGATAGCTACACCTCCTCTGCCTGCCTAATGACTTTAAGTATCCAGTCCAAGATGCTCACTGGCCTCCCAGAATCACAGGGTGGGTTTGACAATGGTTTTATTTCTATGTGTGTATTCCTTCAACACCTATTACTTCAGGGTCTCACTCTGGCTGATATGTTTGCCCAAGGACATCCGGCAGCACTGGCATGAGAGTCCTTTGCTGAAGGCTGAGAAGAGATGTTCAAAACCAGGCAGCACTGGAATCACCCCTTTCTCAGACACAAGCAGCGGCACCTTTACAGAGCTGGATTGGTGGCCTGCAGATCCAAACTGCTGAGTCACACTATTGTGTTTTGGGCTTTTTGTAAAGCACAAGACTATTTTCGAAGGGTAATCACAATGGAGGGATATGGCAGCTCCCGTGCAGGGTCCCCCCGGGACCACCCGGTCCCTGCAGAGCAGCGCTCACCTTTGTGTGGCGTGGGGCTCAAGGAAGCCCACACAGCCCCGTGCCAGAATAAGCAGCTTGCTTCAATATTTCCTTTCAATTCACTTCAGCCACTTAGGGAAGGGGTGGATTACAATATAGGAGAAAGGTTACATCTCCTGCCTTTTTGTGTATCGCTGTGCTGCGATAGCAATTTTTGAAAGGGTATTTGCCTCCACATGCACACATAGGCTGTGTGTTAGGTGATTCTCTCAGAGCCCCCAATCCCCCTTCCTAAGCTTCTACTGACATCAGCAGATTTCCACATGCAAGCTCCAATCCTTATTAATTTATCATGTTTTTACAGCAGATAGCACTTGGAAAGTGGGGAAAACTTTGGAAGTCTTTCTGAAGAATTACAAGTAAATCCAATAGTGAAGTGAAAGTAAAACTAGATCGGGCATGAGCAGAAAGCAGAACAAAGGAGTGAGAGATAGCTTGAAATGAATCTGTAGGGGATCTTAGGCAAATCACCTTGCCTGGCTCAGGACTCACAGTTTCTATTACTAAAATAAAGAAACAGTTTTAAGCATCACCTTTATAACTCTTTGAGATCTGAAGAGAAAGCACATTAAAGAAGAGTAAAGGATTATTACACACTATAGGGAAGGTAACTTCTCTTAATATGAAATCCAGCTCTGGATGCATGTTTACCTCAGTTTTATGCCCACATAACACTACTAACTTAAGGGAATTTAATATTAAGCTATGCTTACTGAAGAATGGAGGTCATGGGCTTAGGTTTTATCAATAAATTCCATGCCATTATAATGTCTCAGTTTATCCATATCACAAAAAACTGTCTCTCCTCAATCTGTAAAATCTTTATGCAAACAGAAACATTGCCTAAATTCCAACAGGATGTGAGTTTCTAAGCATAAACAGTCTAACAGCAGTTGTTGCAGTCCACATCTATCTTCTGGTAATTTTCTCTCAAAGTCTACTGTTTTCTTCAGTGTGTCCCAGATTTAGGAGTATCCTGAAAGTGATTCTGTATGTATTTAATGTATTAAAACGACAAAACAAACATAACGCAGCTATGCTGATCCACTTGCATAGTGTATTTCTACTAGTATGAAAGCTTAAAAAAGATAAATTTGAAGCTCTTGTATTTGACTATGCATGAAAAGTAGATAACTAGAAGATAACTGGGAGTTAGGTAACTACTAGACATTAACTACTAGATAAGACAGATAACTGTGTTTTCTGAGTACTTACAGAAGAAATCTGACTAGGCAACCTACTGGAATAAGAATAATATGATGTGACATCGAGCACACCTACCTGCATGTTAAACAGAATACTCCTCAACATGCTAAAGAGGGAATTTGAGGAAGAAAGTGCCACTGGAAAATTTCAACTAAAAGTCATCTCAACTAAAAATTGAAAAATTGGAATTGGAAAATTTCAGTTAAATATCACTTGTAGCTATTGTCAGATGACACTGTATACAAAGAACAATGGCTAATTGTCCTCGCATTATTTTGTTATGAATGCCTCTCTGCCATTCAGCACTCACAGGGCTGAGGGAGGACTGTCACCAGTCCTGCACAGATAGAAGGGGGTTTGATGTCTGAGGAGCAAGCGCCCTCCAGTATGAGTCAGGGGGCTTGAAAGGCCCTCAAGGGAAACTAAAGAAACAAGACATCCCAGTTCATGGGTTGAAGGTGGATTGGTATGTGCCTGGTAGAAGCCTTCTAACCGTAAGAAATACGCTTACATGAGGGATAAACAGAAAAAAAAACCCAACAAACAGAACTACAGGCAGGCACATTAAGCCAAATTCATCCCTAGTAAACTCTGCCTGGTTTACACTGCAGGAGTGAGTTTGGCTCAGTGTGTGACCTTATCTAAGGCTGGAGCTGTGATATCTAATATGTAGGGATATTAACACTGTATGTACTTGGAGCCTTTCTCTTATAAACGGATCAGCAGATAAATTCAGTCTAGCATAGAGAAGTCAGGATTCCCTGGATTCATGTACGTGCTGTGTGGCACAACCTATATATAGAAAGTAAATCTAGGCGGCAGGGCGGTGGGGGCAGGGGAGGCTTTGGCCCCGATCCATTACACCTGGCCTTTCTTGCTCACTATCAATGTTTCATGTTGTTTTCCTCCAGTGTCTCCCGCGGTCTTTGTTCCTCTCAGGCCAGCACTGACCAGCAGCCTCCTGGCCAGGGGAGCAGCAAGCCCCGGCTGCCAGCAGCCTCCCTTTTGCTGCTCTTGCAACTTCTAATGAGCTGTCAATCAACGGCCTTGTTTCTTCGAAGCTTATCTCAGGACTGCTGAGAGGGGCCAGGACTAGGGATAATGTGCAAGCTGGAGGAAAAGACACCAGCAACATATTTAACGTGCTTTTTCAGTTTTACAACCAGGATTTCTCTCCAAATTATTGTCACGTTTGGGCTCTCACCATAAAAAGACTCAGTCGGGATTAAAGCATATAAACAAACTGGTACTTTAGTATGAAGGAAGAGCAGTAATCTCTATGCCTTATCAAAGCTATCAGATAAACAGGACAAATTACTTTGCGTCAGACTGGCTGGCATGTCACCCTTTTTGGCAGAAAGACAGGAAGTTCATTTCTAGAGATGAGTCAAAAATGGAACCATATTGCTAACCTACAAAAGCTTGCGAGGGTTGATTACAAAGCATGGTCTAGTTCTCCTTTGTGTACATCTTTACTGTGTTCATAACTCAGCTTTGTTACAGACCCGTGAGGAAAAGTGAAAGAGACTGAAGAGAGCCACGGTGAGCTGTGAGGCAGATGAACCCAGAGCTGCTGTTTGAGGCACAGGGTCCCTCGTTTGGTTCAGAGACTCTTCAGCTGAGGTTTGCAAGGCAGAGTCTCACTGGCAGAGCCTGGCCACTCTTTTCTGCAAGGAGACAAGACAGACTGTTTGAAGGCATCACTAAAACAGCTCACCTGAACTAAGGCGGCAGTGCACACATGAGGAGTTATTTCACTTGAAATGCAAAAACCTGAAGGGACCTTCCCACTAATTCATTCAAATTCTGAAGCAAGCCCCTCTTCGTATCCTACTTGGTGGTACCTTTTTAACCTTTTAAATGCTGTCCCTGAGAGAGATGACTGAGAATTAAACTGAAGGCCCACCAATTAATGCTGGTTAACCAAGAGGCTTTGTTTTATATCTAGATGAAGATGCATGTGCCACTTTAATTTCAGAATAAAATGAGAAAAAAACACTCATATTTCAGAACAGCTGAAGAAGACAAGTGAGAATTTTTTTACAAGTTGCTGTAGCAGAATCAAGTTGTGGCTTTTGTCAGGGTTTCTTCTGGGGGGAGAGGGAGGTATTTTACTTAATATCTTATTTTCCTGAAAGAGTTTTAACATAATAAACATTTTCCACCTCTGAATTCAGACTAACCCTAATTCTCTAGTACTTTGACCTTGTAGAACAAATCTTAGAAACCCTCCTGCCCCATCCCATCTGCCTGTAGCATGTCTGTCTCCCCAGCACTTCTGTGCAGTGAGGAAATGCTCCACATTTTACAGTGGCAAGAAACTGATGCTCAGGGAAGTCTGTGTCAGGCGAGGGACCATGCAGGCAGCTGGCACCGCTCATCCTTCACCGCCCTTTACACCTTTACAAAGTCAGCTGCCATTCCAGTCTGACAACATTTTCCACCCACTTCAGATGTTTTTGTGCACCAGGGTTAAATGCCAGATAGTCTTATAAACAGCTGAACCACATTGTCAATTTAAACAATTCATTGTGAGCCTCAAGATATCTAGTGGTTTCTGGCACGCCTTGCTCATGGACCAAAATATTATTTCTAACCATGGTGATGGAGGAGAAAAGCTTGAAAGCAGGAGTCTCAGTACTGAAATGCAAGAAGTCAGGTAGATTACTCCTACATACTTATTACTTTTTGAAAGCATGTGTTTTTAATGCAGACTCTTGCCTTTTGTGGCTTGGTTCATGATTGCCAGGTATTCAGTGTTGGTAGTACTGATACTCCCTCATACAACCACAGCAAAAATATACTGGTAGCAAAGCTGGTGGTGTGATTCAACTAGAACACCAGGAGATGGCCAGAAAGGAGGTAGAAGGAGACAGAGAGGTTATGTGATCAGGTGGGTGTGCAGTTGTATGTGAATACAAAGCATTACAACTGAGTCTGTATTATGTATAATCTAAACAAGGCTGAGTGGGGACACAGGCTTAGAAGGGCTGGAAATTTAGGAAAACTTGTTCCATTTTTCTCATATGTGCCTTTGTTCAACATGCACCCTACTTGCAGGTGTCCTGGAAGGAACTTGAGCAAGGGCTTTACACAGCCTGGCTGACTGCAGGGCATGATGGCTTTCACACGCTCTGCATTGGGGGCAGGCTCTTGTTACACCGTGGCTAACATACAGACTCTGCAGGAGCTGTGAAGCAGATGTGGAGGACCAGGATTCAAGGATGCCACTTTGTTTCTTGACGTTTCCTTGGTGAGAGGGCTAAACACCAGCCATGACACACGAGGCCTGCAGCTGCCTCTTCTTCCAGCCTTGCTTTTGAGTGAAACTGGTTACAGCTTCCCTGGTTTGTGCCTTGCCCTAATAAATTGGTTACTATGTCAAACATGTGCCTGATGATCCTGTTACTTGTGTCCAAGTGAATGACTACTCTTAGGGAATAACTCAGGGGTCGTGCATGAATCCTTGTTGTCCGTAGGTAAATAGCTAAGTCATAAGGACTTAGGCTCCAAACATGCCCCAGCCTTCCCAATTGCCTTCAGTATTCCCCTGCTCGGCACCCCAGCTGCTGTAAATCTCATTCCAGAAATCAGCTGTTCCGGGGTGTTGGCCATCTAATTGGGGCTCACAAACCCAAAAGCAAATGCCTATAAAGCAGCTGTGGAGATGTTTGGCAGAACCAAGCCTTACTCTATCCAGCCTTTGGTGTATTAAAATGCATATTTTTTTTTTTTGCAGCTTATATATAGTAGCTGCTTTTAGATAGTATAGCAATACCTTCCTATGCAGATAAAAGCCAGGCTATGCTTTTAACACTGTTATAGCTGATGCCAGTCTGCCCTTTTTTATCCTACAAAGCTCTGTAGGATTTGAACACAGTTGAAAGCTGTATGATCTACTGTGCGGCTGACCCTGTCTGACCTAGCAGTCTGGTGTAAAACTAACTGCATGCTCCCCCACACATGCTAGCCATGAGCAGGACAATGCAGTCTTTCCAGGTGATTCTGGCTAAATCCCTCTGAAACCCCCTCCCTACAACCTGTCTTGCGGGTCATGTGGATGCAACAGTGGCAGGTCCTGACTCTTAATAATTGATTGTGTACAGGCACCACAGGGGTCATTCAGCTGCTGGGCCTTGTGTGCATTCCCAGCAGCTGTTCCCTATTTCCAGCAAAGCAAAGGAATTTTCTGTGGGCAAAGCAGGGCCCTTGGGCTGCCAGTCAGAGCACCCTTTTTTAGGTGAAATCTGAGACTTTCTGAGACTACAATGGAAAATCCCTTTATCTAACATCATATTTAATTAGTCTATCACATAATTCCTACTAGTCCAGACAGACTCTCTGACCATCTGTATATTTGGAAACCCCAGATGTGGCCTGCCAGCTGTGCTGCACAGATCTAGCTGCTGCTCGCTGGGTCCCAGTACAGTGATGCCAGTCATTGCTGTTCTCTGAGGTGCTCTGAGGTGAGCATAAGAGTGAAGTGCATCTGACAGGTCATAAGCAGCCAACAGCAGCCCTGAGAGCAGGCTTTGAACAGTTTGGTTTGTATTCTCAGGGTCAAGGAGAGTAAATCCTTCAGCACAGCTTTGCAGATAGAGGGTCCTCATGTTTTTAAAACAGAAAACACTGTATTCTAAACCTACAGAACATCACTGCCCCAAAGCTCAGGTGTGGGCCCCAAGGTCCCAAAACCTGAGGGACAGAGACCTGGAGTTTAATCACTAAATCATGTTTAATTAATCGCCAAAACTTGTTTAATTGCCAAATCAATTTAAATGGTGCCAAATCAATTTAAAGCCTCTCCCAGTGTGCTTCTCTAAAACTGTGCTTATGGTTGCTACTGATACAGATTTCCTTTTCAAAAGGGTAGGATCAAGAACCCCACTTAGGGTAAATACATGTCAACTCCCGAGACCTTTCTCTGTGGTTAGAGGAGAGCCTGTCTCATTTAAGAGAAAAGAGAGAGAGAGGCTGTCTGATTGGCAGGTAGCATGCTGCAGCCCCATGTGAATTATTGAAGTGGAATCTGGAATGCACACCACTGTGACAGGGACTTCTTGAGACCATGTCTCGCCGGAAGAACTGACTCTTACCAAAGAGGTAATGGAGAAGTTGCTGGCTGAAACCTCTGTAGTCTCATCCTGAGGTGGAGCAGAGACACCAGGGTCAGAAGGGGCACCTCTCATAGCACAAAGTATATGGGATTTGAAAACTAGGCACCGGTCCAGGGACTAAGCACAAGCTCGCAAAGAGATCATTCAGTGATGCCAAGGGCAGCCAGAAGCTTCCTCCTGAAGAAAGGATGCTAGGATTTCTGAAACAGTGTTGCCACAGTATATGAGAGGCTCTAGAAATCTCCTTTTACTCACTCCATCACTGAATATCCCTGAGCAGAGCTGGCTGACATCATATTAGAAATACTTCTATTCTTTGGCACTGCAGCTTTAAATGGTACAGACAGCAGCACAGCATCACCAGTGTCACAGTCCAGAGACATACAGCTACACTAGCTGGCAGCTTCTTCAAGTAATTAGTGACGTTGCTACTGTGCTGGTTCAGTGTAGGGGGATGTTTCTTCACTCGGCTGTGAGCATTGCCTCTGTGGTGTGCTGATCTCCAAGGTGGAGATACTTATCTCAAGGAGGAACTTCAAGAGAAATTATTTGTGGTGTGCAAGTTTTCCTTTTTGTTCAAGAAAACAGTGGATGTCTTTGTAAGCACCCTCTTCTGCACATGCTGTCCTTCAGCAGCCATGCTCAGCAGCCTTGATTCTGAGCTGAACACAGGGCAGTTTGCCTCTCACACCCAGAGCACAACCCTGCTGCCAACTTTCAGGAGATGTGGGTGAAATGTACTGATTTCAGAACCAAAGAACAAAACTCTTTTCACATATCTCATCCTGAGAAGGATCTTTGATCCAGCAGGGGTAGAAAACCAGGAGGAAAGTAGTCCCAGAAAGGCCATAGAAACTGTACCATATCATCTAATTCTTGTGTTAGAGCTAGTGCAAATGGTTTGTCAGAATACAAAGGGAACAGGACAGAGGAGAAGGATGACCTGGGATGTCTCTGTATGAAAGTGCTTGAAATTTTTGTCTAATATTGTGTCTTCATGTGGGAAGATCTGATTCTCCATCTTTTCCCCACATCTTTCCCCAGAATACTTCCAAGCATTTCAGCAAAATAATTCCCATGACAGCTTCTGTGAAAGTTTTGCTGAAAGCTAGTTACGCTTTTCTAACTATTGATCCAAATTAGATGGCAAGTATTATCGCTGAGATAAAGATTTAAATCCCAATAGAGCAACATTCTTTCAAATTTATTTAATGCTGACAGTCTACTCACTGCTTGTGTTCTGTAGAATCTATTCGTTGAGACAGAATATGTTTCAAAGCCTTTCCAAGGCATAGGATTAGATCACAAGACATTGTCAAGATCAATCTGTTAGCAGGAGTATACGTTGCAAACCTCCCAGCTCTCTAATCAGACGTCATGGGAATTAGAATAATCTTTCTTGATAATTCTATAGAGAGTATATTTGCTAACGCACTTTTGAAGTTTCATATGTACAAATTTGAACTGTGCTACATACTCCTTTTTAAACCCAGTTTTCCAACAGTGACTGCAGGCAGACAAAAAGAGACAGAAATATTATACTTATAGAGACCCAGACTGCCACCCCTTGGGAATAGAGAAGAGTTTAATGGGATGGAGGAAAGCATCAATATAGCTACAATTGTAGGGGGAGAGAATGGTTTCTTTAGTTGCTTCTCAATGACCTTTCTTAGGTGTTTCTAGGATGCTCATCACATTAGTATCTGAGCTCCATCTCAACTGTCTGGAAGTTAGTAACAGAAAACTGCTATTTGATCTCACTCCTTTATCTAATCTCATCTATCAAGAGCGTTCCTCAGCAGCTGGGTATCTGAGCACCTCAGAGAAATTACATGAAGTCAACAACCTTCTCTGGCATCTCCTTTTTGTATTGGAAAAAAAAGCAGTGCTTACAAACAAGGAAATCCAGATCGGTACTGTGTGATTCAGCTACGTGCACCCGCAGGGAACGTGCAGAGGACAAATAAGGGGAGCAGGCCTGTTGTGGATAAAAGAAGCTCCACTTCCTGTGGAAGTCTTCCAACAGCCACATCATAACCACTCATTAATTATAACCCAGCTGATACAGAATGCGGCATGTTCGATGTTCAGCACAAATGTTTTAAGATGTTTAACAGATGGTCAAAAGTGAACTACAGGTAAAATGTTGGTCCCAGACTACTCAGATAGCAGCAGAGCTAGAGCTGCAGTCCTTGGGCATGGATCCAGGACAATAAATTCTCTGCACTGGACCTGAAGTAGCCCAGCAAGGAAGGTTTTATGCCTCAGTGGACTCCCTCAACCCACAGATCTAGTATGCTGGACAGCTGCTTGTCAGGAGGAGATCACCTCCTCACATCCCCTGCCTTCCACACATACGTTAACAAAACTTGTATTGTGTATGTTTTACCAGCACACCCCCTTTCCACAAAACCCCACTGTACCTGCTCTCTGCTCGCGCACCAGGGACTGTGAAGGTGGATGTAATGCACCCGGAAATCCCCAGCTTGGCAGCTGAGCAAGCTTCAAAGCTGTCTGTGGGCAGAAAAACAGTAGAGATCCCAGGGCTTCAGACTGCCAGCACCAAGTCTGACAAGGATGGCTTTTAGCAGTGGTGCTGGCTCAAACAGCCCTCACACCCTGTGCCCTTCCCACCCTGTGCCATCCTCTCCTTCGTTTGCGACCATGGCTATTTGTGGTGTTGGCTGGTGACTCAGCTTGGGGATAAGAACAGGCAGCTTGGGCTGCTTAAGCCAGCAATCCTACCAGAGAATAATTGCCAATTTTTGCTGTAGTTTAATGCTTAAATATAAGCCCATACACTGATGAGGCTGCTTGTCTCAGCTGCTGTTGCTGAAGCTTCTGCTACATGGCCTGTTGACAATAAGTCATTTGCGACATAAATTCTCATAATTTCTGTGCTTCAAATTCATTTTAAGTTCTGCTGTGATAAATGTTGGCCTCCCGAGGAATAACAGAACCCTTGATTTATGCTCTTACAATTACCTCTGTTAAGTAGTCACAGCACTTAAAAAAAGAGATCTTAGAGTGGCCAAAGGCTATTTTGTGCACCTCCAGGTCCACAGTTCAAATGCCACATAAAGTTTAATTGCTTTCCTGATCCAGGCTGATCAGTCCTGCTCTGTGCTGCCTCCCTTGTCATCAGTGCCAGCTGAGAGGGGCTGGAGCCTGTGCCACATTATCTCCAGTCAGGCTGAGCGAATGGTGCCTGCAATTAATAAGGGATCATATGCTTAACTTCTATAAATAAATGAAAGGGACAGAGTCATCCCTGGGAGCCTCATCACCTTTTAGGCACTCATGCATACCATAAGTGCACTGGGCCGGCACAACAGCTCAAGAACAAAATGAGCAATTAATTAAACAAATGTACAGTTACAGAGGTAATGGAGTAGTTATCTTTACAGTGGGAAAGCTTCCCAGAGCCATCTCACTTGACCAAAGCCTGGACTAAGCCAACAAGGCATAAAGGAAACGAGTAAAGAAGAGCTAAGCAAGTTTTGGAAAGATCAGAGGTTGTGTCTGAAAACCAGGAATACCTAGGCCTGTCCTCAGGGTACAGACACATTAAATCATCAAAGGCTGTGAAACTTCCAGCACAGAGGCACTGCTGTCCACTGCCAGCATGGAGTAACCTGAGATTGTTTGGCCCTGGGAGAAGGAAAAGCAGCCACCTTACATTAGTATTGGGCTATGCTGGGTGACAGCTTGTCGGGTGAACACCGTGCAGCTGGTATTGGTGCTCTTCAGTTCATAGCCAAGTTCATCATGTTGTAAACTGATGTTTCCCTGTCTTCATTTACACCAACAAGCTGGTGGAAGTATTGGGGGTTTACACTGCAGTCATGGTTAGTTTTCTGCTAAAAAGAGGGATAGTTACACTGATGGGCCTTACTCTGTACCTCAGGTGCAGTATATTGTGTCACACAAGCCCTACAGCAAAGCGGTGTGACTGAGCAAAGTTTGGACCAGGTCATAGAAATGTCCTAGGGAAGTATTAGGAGGTCCCACTATACGACTGTAAGAGCTTCTTCTGCCTTTAAAACAAAGACAACCAGGTATCATTTACTGAGAATCAGTGCTAGTAACTTCAGAAAATCATTGAATATCTCAGAGCTCAAAATGAAGTGGGAGATAACATCCCCTGTGTCTTGTAGCCTGAGACAAATAACAGCATTGATTTGGGAAAAAATGTTCTGGTCCCAGTGCCAACAATGTCCAGGTTCCTCCAACATTCTATGTTGGGTAGAAGAAAAGAGTCATCTTTGAAGCCATGTGGCTACAAGTGGTATGATTCAGTAGTCCAGGACTGCTGAGACATCTCGAGTAAGTATCCATTAAAAGTTACTGATAACTGTTTTTTGAAACACCATGGAAAACACTGATTTTAAGTGAATGTGTTGCAAACAAGCACTGGCCAGCAGCTCTAGTGCAAGAGCATTACCTGAAGCGCTAAAATGGTCTGTGGATTTAACTTATGTCCAGCTTACATGTGAGCGCAGGACACATGTATGTTTTTGTGCATATGTAACCTCAAATGGAGATGCAAAACTAAGGAAATGTGGGATGAAACAAATAATTCCTAAAAGCATCTGGTAGGAAAAATTAAATACCTGATCAAACAGTGAGCTTTGCACCCTTCAGCTGGCAATAGGTGGATTAATAGTCAGTCTTACAGGGAAACACTGGTTAGCATAACTGGGAACAGATACAAAAGCCAGAATAAGACCAAGAGTTTTTTAGTCTGCACTCACGTAAGTGTAATTCCACAGTGAAGTACTTGACTTCATTAGAACAGATCACGGTTTACAAAGCTGTACTGTCAGTCCCTAAGCATGATATTAATGAAAGAAATTTTTCTTTGATTCCATAATAATGCAAATCTTTGTTGTAGAGCTGCAGAAAGTGATTGGACCGTATCTCCCATGGTGGGATGTAACCAGTGATGCAAGTGGAACACATCTCCCTCTCCAATACAGGACATAAACCAGACAGACGAGAAACATGCATGCACACTACAATGGTCACATATCAAAATAAAAATGTTTTGGTTTCAGATTTACAAGAATATTACAGTTTCCTTGGAAAAAAATCTCTGTGTTATCTCCCTCTCCAATTTTTCCATTGATGAACTAAACCCCGATTTTGATTAGCTCTTTCTCTTATGGCAGTGACTAAGAATTTTAAAATGGTTGTATGTTCTTCATACCTTCAGCTAATGCTTACACTCCATCAGGTACAGCATGTTTGGTTGGCTGCGTATGCCATATCTAACTGTGCCACCTTGTCAGGAGGGAGGCCTCTGCCTAGGAACAAGGGGATCTTACTGTGATAGAAGAAACAAAGCTCCCCCCAACAAAGTAACATACAAAACAGAGGAAGCATGCCATTACTGTGATCTTCTCTGTAGTTAACAGCATTTTGACTAATCCTGGTAAATTCGCAGCAAATGATATTGCTGCTGCCCTTTATCTCAGGCTTATGAAGGGAACATGTGGCTCTGATTTACCTTTTCCCCACACAAATTACTGCATGGGGGAGTAGCAAGGGAAATAGGAGGCTAGACATAAAAATTACCAAGCAGTCTTTGCTATGTCTAAAGAAGCCCTCTAAGGGAAAAATTATAAGAATGGCAGAAAAATTGAGCAAGAAGGTTGCGATGTTATGTTAGGTACACGCAAAAGCAAGAAAATGTTAGGGCAGGTCTTTGGCTGCTGTAAGCAGCTGTAGATTCATTAAATAAATGGGGCCAGGTTGATTTACACTGTAGGGGATCTGTTGCGGTGTTCAGTACCATTATATTTTCTAATGAGCAGTTTTCACTGCTATTAATTCAGCTGGTATTAATAATTTAGCTTTTGGACTGGCCAAAGTAAGCTATTTTAATCACCAAGGATAAGATTCCAAATTGCCATCTGAAGTTGTCTTTTGAGCCTCTGAAAGGTACTTTTGAGGACTGCCCTGACAAAATGCCTGAAGGCAGATCTGCATGTCTGCTTGAAAGGCCTGTCTAGACTAAGAAAATGAGCAGCTCTTACAATGTGCTAATGGGTACATATTAGTTAGCACATTTTAAACAGCAGAAGGGGAAGAAGATACTAGCTTAGGGTATAGTACTTTGTACACTGAGCTAGGTTAAAGCCTTGCCTTGGACAAGGAGAAATCATGCTCCATCTTGCCTTCATTGCCACTATTACATGCCCAGCTCTACAGTCCTGCTTAAATTGATGTCCTGCTTTAAATTGATACTCTCTGCACCCTCTCTATTCACTAAGCCAGCAGAAAATCGATCACAAAAAAGAAATTGATAGGTTTGTGGTAGTTTAGTGAGTTGGATCAGGTGATGGAAGGGTGCAAACAAGTGCCAGAGCCGCCTGGGAGACAGGATAGGAAAGAACAGGAAATGTCCACCTTCCTTCAGCAGTTAAATGGCTCACTCTAACTGCTAAAACTAGTCTCTATGCTATCATCTGTGCTGAGCCTAGCAAGGAGGCATCTAGATAATTGTGTGGGTAGATGACCAGTTCAGTTTCACACCAGCCATCAAGACATGTATAGAGATTCTGGCTGCCTCAGAAACTGTGCTGGAAATGAAGCTTTACTATCAGTCTTAATCCCCTCTTCTGCTGAACAATTTTCTGATACTTTGCCAAAAGACACCTTGCCCTTAAAACTCGAGTGTTTTCATAGCTGCCTTCAGTCACTTCCACTCTGTTTGTGGTGCACTTGCCTTCGGCCCCACTCAACCCACGTCACCCCACTGCAGGGCACTTCAGCCCATGTCCAGCTGCTTGAACCCCCTTCCACTCCTTTCCATATGGTCTGTTGTATTTCTTCCCTTTCTTTTGCACTCCCTAAAGTCAGTCTCTCCTGCTTTTGCACTCTTTGTTAGCTTAATGATTTTCTCCTCTGCCTCCTGGGTACAAACCTCTCATCCTGCATCCAAACTTACTCAGTTTGGGCCATATTCACCTATTTCAGATCACTGTCCCTCCTTCAGGAGCTCAGATTCATTCAGCCCCTGGCTCATATGCTGTTGACACAGCTGTCTGTAGAAGTATCTTTCCTTCACATGGATAAAAACTGATCACGATTTGGCCCTTGGTGAATTTTTGTAAGGCATGTGGCTTTTTTTCATTACGGTGTGTTTGTTCTCCTTCTGGGTATGACAGGAGCCTGCTTACTTGGAGAGTGCTGTGTTATATGAGGGTGTCCCTGTTCATTTTAGCCTCGCTATCCGTACCCAACCTTTCTTTGCAATAGGCAGAGAAAGAGGGGTGAAACACCTAGCCTGGGGCGCAGGCTGTTAGTTCAATATAAAGAGATTTAAGTAGGAGCAATGGGAGAAGGAAACAGGCTGAATATCAGGAAAAGCTCCTGCCAGTGAGACGTGTTTGGCTGTGAAATCTTCTCCCAGGGGAAAGAGGTCAAAGCCTCATTGTTTGGAAGTAGAGCTGGTCAAAACTGTTTTTGGAGCAGCAGCAGTGGGAGTGGTGGAGGTAGGGAGAAGAGCAGCAGCTGTGCCTGGCGGAGCGGCAGATATCGGAGGGGAAGTGGCTGGATGCACAGCCAGAAGAAGCAGGAGGAGCAGGGCAGGCTGAAGGAATGGTGCACACACCAGCTCGAGGGACACACAAAAGGGGCAACAGAGGCACAGTGGGGAGCAGCAGACAAAAGCAGGACAGAAAGCAGAGGGGAAAAGAGGCAGGAGCAGTAGCAGCGCAGGACAAGAAAGAATGGTGGGAAATGCTTAGAGAAGCCCTGCAAGGAGCAAGCGTGCGGGGATGAACGACAATTGGAAGGTCTCGTTTCAGTTTTGTGAACTCAGTGGCCTTGGCTAAGCAAAGTGAGAAGACACTGAAGGACAAAGACGTCAGGTTTGTTGATGACATTTGAACAGATCTCCATCCTAACACACATTCTACAGTTCTCTTATCCTGCCTCAGGATGAAATCCAGGCGTTTTGATGCATCCCACGTGTTCAGTGACATTTCATTCCTCTCACCGGAGTGAGTTCCCCACCAAGCAAATCCTATTATTACATAAATTAGCTGAGGTTTTCAGCCATCCCTACCACATACTCTATTAAAACTCACCATTAGATACATGGTAAAGCTCTTCACGATTACAGAGAAGAAAATCCCCCACTCAGTTTCTTTCACCGTAATATTATTCATATCTCCTCTCTACATTGGGCTACTAATTCAATTGTCTGCTAGGTAGCTGCTGTGTAGATCTACAAAGTTAAAAGCAACATGCTCCAGTTTTGGCTGGTCTGCTAAAAACTTCATGTGCTTAACTCTACCTTAAGAGAGATCAGGAGAACAGTGAAAAAACACAGGATCTCCCTAATACCAGGTGACTGACATACTGCACAGCTAGACCTGCACTGGAGTCCTGATGGAATTTACCAAAAGGTCCCAATCCAGGCTGTATTTCTGCCACCCTGCTCCAAAGTTTTATTTTTAATTCTTACAAATCTTTTCAAATGCCAATCCACAGTGAATATTGCATGCTCAATACAAGACTTGCCAACTTAATTTGAAGAAATTGCTGATAATGACCACGTCAATTGCCTTCTCATTCTGCTCTTTGTCTTCATTGTTAATCCTTTCTCAGAAACGAAACCCTACTTGGATTACTAACGACAGTCTCTTTGTTCTCCTTATTTTTTTGTTTTTCTTAATTGCCTTTGGAAAGCTATTTTAAAAGAATATTCATGACAGAAGTACAAGTTGGCAGAAATGCCATTAAAAGGAAAAGCCTTCTGTAATCTTATCTCTGGTGCAGTGACCAGGAGTTACATTCACGGTAGTGTAACTAAGCTGCCAGTTCCAAGGCTAAAACAGTTTTGTGGTCGTTCCACACAAATGGAACCAATCTAATATAAATCTGTTGAAGCTACTGGTCCACATTCACAGCAACCGAGATCAGGATCTGATGCCTTAGGATGCATTCAGCATTCACAGAAGGAGTTTGAAATTAAACAGGTAACCTGGTTTTGTTAAATTTAAAGTTTGATTTCTCTCTGAGAAGTGAATGAATCAGAGCCTTGAAATGAGATGCTTCTTGTTGCCTCTACCTTAATTCAGATCAGCTGAATCACACTGAGTAGGCACTGTCTGAATGCAAAATGACTCGGTCTCTCTTAGTTCCCAGTGGATAAATCTCCAAGACAATTTCACAGCTAGTAGTAAGAGGTAATCTCAACAAAAAGCCCAAGTACGAGACATTAGGGTCACGTTCCCCTCTCTACTTTCTGCATGTCAGGGTAGGGCAATCTTGGTGTAGCAGGGCAGCCTTTAGGGTAACGCTGGGTACAAAGATCCTTTACCCACCAAACCATCGTTTGACAGGGCTGGTACTTTAACCAAAGACAACAGTGCCCCTCGGTGATGTGATCGTGGTGTAGCATAGGGCAGAATCCCTGCTCGGTTTCCTACATTTACGATGCTGCCGGTTCAGGGCAAGAACTCATAATTCGGTAAGGAGTGAAGCCTTTGTGCCAGGAATGTGTAATATACTTTGTTTGTTCCAGAAGTGTCCAGACAGGATAGGCCAGGGGTATCAAGAAAGGCAAGAAGGGACTGTTCAAAGCAGCTAAGAGATGCCATGAAGAAACAGATTCCACCCTATCTGACCCTGCAGAGACTAAACTGGATCCCAAATCTGGGATGCATCCTGCAAAGGAACTGAGCACTTACAGTAGCCAAAGCCAGTCTGGGCTTTGAACATAAAATGCATTACAAGATGCCCAAGAACCGCCAAAATTTGGTTTCTTGTTCAGGGTACGAGATCAGTCAGTCTCACCTGTGTTTACCCCCTGCGGTTCAGCTTCTTATCCACAATATAAGAAAATGATCATCTGGCCTCCTAGGTGCCACACAGAAAAGTTCAAAGTTCATTAGCTACAGGTAGAAAATGAGGATATTATGAACCCAGAGAATTCTGTGAAGACATAAACAATAATTCTGTATTGAAAGCAGAGCTTATATGGTTTGCACAGTAAAAAATGCAGAGGGGTTTATATGTGAAGAAGTGGAGAAAGGTAACTAATAAATAACTACCATCTCATGTGAACTAAATGAGGTGTCTGGGCTTTAGAAAAAGCACAGTATGGTTATGAATGTAATGACGGTCATCATATATGCACACATGGACCGAATCAAGACAACATCCACACCTTGACTGTGGCAGTTCCTGACCTTCAGGCTTTGGAATTCATAAGTTTTCTGGTACTCTTCTACCTTAAGTTTTTGAGCTTTAATGTAAAAAAAAAAAAAAAAAAAAAAGGCCCTATACTTATAAAGAATCCATTTTATTTGTTGCTTACTTATTATTTATTCT
This sequence comes from Pezoporus occidentalis, assembly GCF_034315485.1. Lineage (NCBI taxonomy): Eukaryota > Metazoa > Chordata > Aves > Psittaciformes > Psittacidae > Pezoporus > Pezoporus occidentalis. The sequence goes on along the minus strand of NW_026913964.1, from coordinate 3,897,667 downwards.
CAAAACCATCTGAAATCAACTGTTAGAGAAATATTAATAATGTTAAAGAATGCCAATGCCAGTATCAAATACTTTCTGAAAAGCAGAATTTCTAAATGAATCAAACTTGAATAAGACATGAATCTCACACATACGTATATATATAATGCTTCACATTTCTCTTCACTACAGAAAAATCTTTTAAAGCATCTTTTTCCTAGTGCTTCATTTTGGTTGCATTTTGAACCATTTTGAACCTGGTCTTCTGAACTCCTCAAAGTGTTGTTTTGCAGTTAGCACTGTGGAGGGTTTATTCATTTCGGAAGGCATGTTACTTCGTAACACAATAAACCCTTGTACCTGCACCGAAATAGTTGTAGATGTAACTGAGCCCATCAGCTACGACTCGGTATCGCTGCTCAAACCCTACGCCTTTTTCTTCTAGGCTGGCCGAAGCTGAGCGGGGGCATCTAGTGGCCAGAGGGCAAACTTCACACCAACCCTGCCTTTAGCCTCTGCAAGCTGTCTCCCCTCTCGCAGAGGGAAAAACCCATAGCTACAGAAGCACATGAGCTACGTTTAGTCAGGTATTCGGCTTTATTTAAATAAAATATTTTAAATAAAATAGTGAAATTATTTTAAATGTTTACTAAATTAAATATTAATATAAATATTATTTATTATTCTTTTATTTTTGTAGTTTAAAATATTTAAAAATAAAAAAAATATATATTTTACCTCTCACAAGATAAAACTCAGTTTTCTTCTTTTCCGAGAAATTCACCAGCGGTTGCTTGCAGAGTTGCAGTGAACACCACAAACCAGAAAGAACAGCTACAATGTTTTTACCATACTGAGGCCATGCCATGTTTTTTAAAGGAGACTTAATTATGAACTGTGACATATGAATTTTCTTTATAATCATCACTTCCAGACCAGATTCATAGGAACTTGGCACATAACTGGAGCTGTATTTCCAGAGAAGAGAGGAGTGCAGAAGCAGAGATACAGTATAAATACAAATCATTCCTCCTTCTGAACAGGCACATCTTTGGTGGGTTTTTCAAATGCACTCAGCACAACTTTACATTGTTTCTCTGAAAGTCAAAAGCTGCTGTTCAGATGATCAGAACCAATGCTATCTGCCACTGGTAACATGTCAGATAATTGTCTAATATTCTGATCTTACATGTACTTCATGTGTTTAGGTGAACTGACTAAACTTCCTGTTTAGTTCCACAGCCCTTGTAACACAAATAAGGAGAACTTCAGCTGAAATCTGTGTCGTCGCCTGAATGCAGAAACTAGCATTAGAAGTGAACAGCTATTTTTGTTGTGGCCAAGAGACATCCAGAGAGGTTATTTAATATTCGTCACTTTTGACGCATTAGTTACTTCACCTTAACTTTACTAACTATAACTAAGCAGACAAGCCTTGTGTAAGGAACCATCAAGGTGACAGGCAGCGGGTTTTTACAAGGTGCCATGAGCCCCTAGGGGCAGGAAACTTCTGCTGATACTACTAATGGTGGCATGTCTATATCCTGTATTTTGTGTGCTCCTAAAATAATTATCAAATGGGGACTTATGCTGTATCATGAGTCAGGCAGCCCGCTGGACTCAAATGTATGTACTGAAAAAAAAAACAAGAGCAAGAATCGCACTATCAGGCACCATTCATCTAGCATGTACAAATTAGTATTCTGACCTCTCAATAATGCTTTTTCAGACAGTGCAGGATACTGTATCACAGGATCAACTCAGTAATAAATGTCACTAAACGCTCACTAACTAAACTGTAAACTAGGATTCCTAAAATCCTCATCCTGATTTCCCTTTCCTACATTTTGTTTTGCTTGCCAATAGCAATATTCCACTGTACAACTGATGACTGTCATTGCCAAAAGATAGGCAGAAATATTTGTGTGTAGATCTTGAATAAATGCTCTTACGGGATATATCTGTCGGTGTCTGTAGGTGTATGTATATATGTGTTAACGCATTTAACATGACCTGAGATTCTAAGCTGTTTAGGGTGCGTTTTTGTAATTTTAAATGTACAATAACAAGTAGATTCATTTACATATATTGTTATGAATTATGATGTTGTAGAAGGAACTAAACCAAAGAGCACAATTACTATGGCAAGGCTTCCCATATACTGTCAATCTCCATAGATGATCCCTGTCAGTTATATGGATAGTTTGCAAATGTTGTGAAATTAAATAATCATAGAGGTTTTGCCTCAGGCACAATCTGATATGGTATAATAAGCATACAAACTCAGGATGTACAACAAAACCACCATATAAAATGTAGTTCAGCTTAAATCTCTTTTCATAATAAACTTCTTCGTTTAGATGATCACTATTTCTATCTCAGCATTGTCATTTTTAAAGTCAAGAGGAATGATTTACAGTCTTTGGGCCAACGTAGAGGAAACTCTCATCCATAAGGGAGCTCTGAGCTTCAGCCTCAGGGTTGTGAAAGCAGAAACAATGAAGAGTTACTCTACTAACTTGTATTAAATTCCACTGATTAAACTAAAAAGCAGTCTGGCTCCTGACAATCAGGATGGCATTACAATGGAAACATGCTCAGTGTGCAGAGCTCATCAAGGGACAAAGGATGATCTGATTTGATTAAACTCTAGAGAAATTAGTATCCAGAATATAGAGATGGTCACCCCCAATTACTCTTGAGGGATTAGAACATAATCTGAACTTTATTTCACTCCACTGTTTCTCATTAAGATGGCTAGACAACTTCCTATTGTTGGTTTGTTCCTTTGGTGAATCCTACTTTAATTGCATCACAGCCTGGGTGACCAACGCAAGGTTAAGAGTCACTAAGCAACAACAAAATTCTGACAAAACAGTCATTGCATCTTTCAAGTGCCTGTGGCTGCAGGGTATGGAAATGCTTGGTGTGTCCCATTGTCATGGTCTCTAACTGTGCTTTTGCCTTGCAGTAATTCTGTGTTGAACACACAGAGAGAGAGACCAAACACTACATCATTGCCCCAGATGCCTGGTATTCTTTGAAAGAAAAATGGAATTGTAGACAAGAAGGAAACTGGTATTTACCCAGTGGTGAAAACTGAGAAACCAGGGCTGCACCCACCTGAACCCCAATCCAAGATCTTTTTCATATCCCTTCTTATATCACCTAACCTTGAGATGAACCAAAGTCTGGATTTTGGGGAGAAATTCCATAAACAGGACTAATAATTCATTTTCTTTTGAAAGAGCATTAAACTATTTATGGACAAGACAGCAAATTCACTACAGCATGTAGTACATCATGGCAATATCTCAGGCAGGGCCGCTGTTGCCATAGAAGTTACACATGAAAAGCCTAGATAGACATCAAGTTAATCTGCAGTAACAGAGCTTTAAAATCAAACAAAACAGATGTCCTATGATATGAAAGCATATAAACATTTAAGTTATTTCTTTGCCAACAGATTAATAACTATTTCCCACAAATTTCATGATTTATAGGCATGACAATATTTCATGAAACATGTAATCTGCAAATTATTTCAATTATGTTTTTTTTGGGGGGGGCGGGGAGGGAGGTTAAAAGCTCTAGGGATGTTGAGTGTACATTTCTATTGTAAAGTTCTTATGTCATCTGCTTCTGCCAAACTCAAGATATCTTGATAAACATCCTCACAAGACCTCTTCATTAAATAACATCCTATAACTTGCGGAGCAGTAGAAGATGTGGTTGAACATACACCAGCTGTGTTTATATCACAGCTCTGATCCACAAGTTGATAACCAAAATATTCATTAACTTCAATGAGCATTTCCCTTCTTTAGAAGTGCACAATCAAAGCCATCTGAACTATTTTTCCAGATTTTTTGGAGCAGTTTTATGCACCTATCTTCCAGTTTTAAGTCCATCTGTTTAAATCATAAAAAAAATAAATTATACAAATACAACTGTGGTAATAATAGGTGGAAAATGGCATTGTGCTGTTGTGGATTTTACACTGAATGGAAGTCTTGCTGCTATATTGCCCTAATACCAAGATGAAGATTTCAGTGGGACTACAGCTCTTGTGCCCAGACTGAGGCATCCTTTGCAAGAAATCCATGGATCTCCTGGAAGAATCCACAAGGCAGAGATGAAAATTAAGTTCTAGAGTTTCCAACTCTGTTTTGTGACAATCTAGGTATTTGTTATTTAATAACCTTTATGCTTTATACTTTCTAGTATAAAGGCCATTATATTTCAACCAATGCAATATTGAGTCCATATGACTGCACCTGCCATGAAGGCTGACTTCCTGAATAATGGGCACCAAAGATGTCCTGTGAAACTGTGTACACCACAGTCATTACTTTCAGAGGCTGTAAGCTGCAAATAAAACTTTCTTCTATTACATGTTGGTACCTGAAGGCACAGCAAATGAAACTGGTGTTATGATATTTTTAGGGGATTAAAATATCTTTTAACTAGTGGTGTAACAGCAGATGTAATGCAGCTTTCTGCATCATCCAGTACACTTATGGCAAGAGCAGTCAGGGGCTTCAAACCTGGCAGAAATTGCAAGAACGCAAGGATGTGATGCTTGGCTCAAAATGAATATAAACAAAGATGGCTGATTCATCTTGTGTGGATAATTTTGGATTGAGACTCTAAAATTAGCCTGCTCTCCATTCAAACCCAAAGAAGAACATAATTGCATGTTCTTTATTAAATCGGAGTAATTTATCCTAGAAAAAATTGTACCTTATTATTTTCAGTAAGAATCAATTTTTGAAAATAATGATATTTACCTGCAGACTACACCTACATTCCTGATTTATACTCAGCTGCAGATCAGGAAAGGCATCTGACATTTGGAAAGAAACTGAGCTTTGTCATTATGTCTTAGGTCATACAAGTCTGCTTATTTAGCTTTAGGATTCAGTATATAACATGGGGAGTCTGTAGAGAGTATACAATATGCACAAACCATCTGAGGAAGTCTGTACTGGTTCCAGCAGGACAAAGTGATTTTTATTTCTGAATAGGGACTATTGATCTGTATTTTGGGGATACCCCCCAAAACCTACACCCCAAAACTTTGGGACAGTTCAACATGTGATTTCACTTCTTCCTGGTATTTCTCTCATTGTAGCACAGTTCTTCCCAGCAAACTCACATTTTAGGGCTCTGACAGGTGCTTTAAAACCAGCCTTATCAAACTAAAATACTCAAGTACTAGTAGCCCATCCTTAACTGAAATAAGGGGTTGCTCTTGTAGCCATATGACCACGAGAGGGCATGTTATCTGTTGTGATAGCGTCTCACTAGTGCTATACTGATTCATACAGGAGTTTCTTTTTATATTTCCCTGCCTTTTCCAATCCTGTCTTTATTGAGTCCCTGTCTTTTTCAATGTCAATTAAAAGGCGCAGTTCTCCTGACAGGTTCTTATTTATCCAATTGCTAGCTCAAAGCAAAGAAAATGAAGGGTAAAATTCTAATATAAATATATATAAATTGTATAATCATAAAAAAGGAAATTTCTAAGCTTCTTAAAAGTAGTTTGGGGATGAAACATGGAAAAGGTAAATGAATGAACGCAATGTTGATTTTTCTTAAGTATCATAGAGGAGTTTAGTTTACCAGAGGCCACAGCTACAGAGCTGAAGAAATGCATTCAGGTGTCAAATTCATCTAGCAATGTTAAAACCTTCTCTCTGCTCCCTCTCCCCCCGCCCCTTCCCACAGAGCAGAGGTCAGAAGCTGTGTTCTCCATGCAGACGTGCAGACCTGACTGATTAAATTGTAGAACGTTTTACCTACCCCTGAAATACTTATTCCCTGCATTTACGACCTTTCTCCCTTTTTTGGCAAGAGTGAGTTGCTTGAATTAGATTGCTGGAAAATAGCTTTTGTTGCTTTGGAAATTAAATAACTACTCCTATTGCTGGTATCAATAGGAGTTACAATTTTGTAAGTGAGGAACTGCAGATGGCATTGTTTGCAGAGGTAGAATTGGGTCAGCTAGTCAGCATGTTTATAATCTCATTTAAAATAGGATTCTTGCTTGGCCAAAGGATTTTCTTCTGTTTTCTTTCCTATGGGATAGTAGGCCTTTATAACTCTTAGGATGTTACTGAAGCTCATCAGAGGTACTTAATTAATTCATTCTTGTTAGGGATCTCTTCTGAATTTCTCAGAGCAGGTTATTAAAGCAGACAGTAATGGTTATTTTACCTGATATTAGTTAGAGATGATGCAATTTGCTGTAGTGGATTGCTATTTTCTCCCATTGCACTCAAAATCAGGGAGATTTTTACCTACGGGGGGAATTACCTACACTAATGTCGTTTTAGCAGTATTTTACTTAATCATGATGTCACTCATGATTAAGTAAAAATAGAAAAACAAGTTCCCTGTCAGGGTCAGACAAGGCAAGTGTTCTGAGAAAAAAACATGAAGTCAGGAAACTGTGTATTATCACATCTATGCACCAATGCTAAATCAGACTTGAATATGCACCTTGAATTCTCAAATATCATAAGATTTGAAATTTGAACTTTGAAATCATGAAGTTACTTTGATGTTTGCTTTTTTTAATCTATACTGAATAGTCATACATATAGGCAGATGAATAGAGATACATGCAGCTATAACCAAATTACCTAAATAAGGGATAAGAGAGTCACAATTCTCAGTCCCTGTTTGATACAGTTTGTGGGAAGTGGATGCTGTGCCACTTCTCGGTGAGTGTATATGAGATATATAATATATATAATAATATATAATATATAAGATTATTATAGCTCTCGGGAGAACTGGCTACACAGGATTTGGAGAAGGCTGAAGTTCTTAATGACTTTGCCTCAGTCTTCACTGGCAAAGGCTCTGACCAAACCACCCAAGGCTTGGAAGGCAGATGCAGGGACTGTGAGAATGAAGACCTTGCGCCCACTGTAAGAGAGGAACTGGTTCGAGACCATCTCAATAACCTGAACGTGCACAAGTCCATGGGACCTGATGAGATCCATCCACGGGTCCTGAAGGAGCTGGTGAATGAAGTTGCGAAGCCGCTGGCCATCATATTTGAGAAATCATGGCAGTCAGGTGAAGTTCCCGATGACTGGAAAAAGGGAAATGTAACCCCCATTTTCAAGAAGGCGGAAATGGATGACCCAGGGAATTACAGACCAGTCAGTCTCACCTCTGTGCCTGGCAAAATCTTGGAGCAGATTCTCCTGGAAGGCATGCTAAGGCACATGAAAATCAACAAGGTGCTTGGTGACAGCCAGCATGGCTTCACTAAGGGCAAATCCTGCCTGACCAATTTGGTGGCCTTCTGTGATGGGGCTATGGAACTGATGGACAGGGGTAGAGCAGCTGATGTCATCTACCTGGACTTGTGCAAAGCGTTCGACACCGTCCCACACGACATCCTTGTCTCTAAATTGGAGAGACATCAATTTGATGGATGGACCACTCGGTGGATAAAGAACTGGCTGGATGGCCGCACACAAAGAGTTGTGGTCAATGGCTCAATGTCCAGCTGGAGACCAGTAACGAGTGGTGTCCCTCAGGGATCGGTGTTGGGACCGGTCTTGTTCAACATCTTTGTTGGCGACATGGACAGTGGGATTGAGTGCGCCCTCAGCAGGTTTGCCGATGACACCAAGATGTGTGGTTTGGTTGATACGCTGGAGGGAAGGAATGCCATCCAGAGGGACCTTGACACTCTTGTGAGGTGGGTCTGATGCCAGCCTCATGAAGTTTAACCATGTCAAGTGCAAGGTCCTACACCTGGGTCAGAGCAATCCCAGGCACAGCTACAGGTTGGGCAGAGAAGAGACTCAGAGCAGCCCTGCGGAGAAGGACTTGGGGGTGTTGGTTGATGAGAAAATGAACATGAGCCGGCTTCAGTGTGTGCTCGCAGCCCAGAAAGCCAGCCGTATTCTGGGCTGCATCAAAAGGAGCGTGACCAGCAGGTCGAAGGAGGTGATCCTGCCCCTCTAATATGCTCTTGTGAGACCTCACCTTGAGTATTGTGTGCAGTTCTGGTGTCCTCAACATAAAAAGGACATGGAACTGTTGGAACAAGTCCAGAGGAGGGCCATGAGGATGATCAGGGGACTGGAGCACCTCCTGTATGAAGACAGGCTGAGAAAGTTGGGGATGTTCAGCCTGGAGAAGAGAAGGCTGCGTGGAGACCTCATAGCAGCCTTCCAGTATCTGAAGGGGGCCTATAGGGATGCTGGAGAGGGACTCTTCATTAGAGACTGTAGTGACAGGACAAGGGGTAACAGGTTAAAACTTAAACAGGGGAAGTTTAGATCGGATATAAGAAGGCAATTCTTTCCTGTTAGGGTGGTGAGGCACTGGAATGGGTTGCCCAGGGAGGTTGTGAATGCTCCATCCCTGGCAGTGTTCAAGACAAGGTTGGACGAGGCCTTGGGTGAGATGGTTTAGTGTGAGGTGTCCCTGCCCACGGCAGGGGGGTCGGAACTAGATGATCTTAAGGTCCTTTCCAACCCTAACTATTCTATGATTCTATTCTATGATTCTATGTTTTCAGTGACTGAAAAGATTTATTTTAAATAAAATTCTGAATATGCTACATGGGCTATGTAAGCATCCTGAATACACAATGTCCAATCTATGAGCCACCCAATCACTTGATACCTCTAATTCAGCTCATTAATTCTAGGAGCATGCCTGCACATCTAAAATGAGGGGTTTCTTCCTTTGATTGTGGTTTCTTTGAGATACTGCTAGAAAAACGTTAAATAACAAACAGGAACTTACTGTCTGTGGAATCCTGTCCTACATCCTTCCTTTGTCGTGCTTCTATTATTAGGAAAAAACTTACCATGAATCCTTACCTCCCTGCTAAGTCAGGAAAGCAGCATTTTGAGATTCTGTCACCTGTATATTACTGCCTTCAAAGACAGAGACAAGAAACTGCTATTCCTGCTGACGCTTTCACTACTGACACAAAGACAGCTCAGGTTTGTCAGACAGCTTTCTGAGAGGGCAATTAGCAAGCAGCCTTCACCTCAGTGCAACCCAAGCCATCCCCTGCTCAGATAAAGCGAAGCTGTCAAAAGCCAATTCATTTGCTAGCAATCAACACCTGAAATCAGGTCAGTGACTTTGCAGCATAAGACATTTCTTGCTGTGCCCAAGAAACTGAAGTTTGCCTTCCTTGCCGGTCTCTCTTGACAGTCTTAATAAGTTGTTGTGCAACACAATGTCTTGCAATCTTGTTACTTCCTTTGCAAGCAAAATGCTGGAGGAAAGAGGTTCAGGTTTTCTAGTTTCTTCCAAAGATTGAGCCATATCCATGAGCCTTTATACACTCAGATTTCAAAAGGTTTCTGATAACCCAGAGATGATGTGTCAGTCCTTACATGAAGTCTTTTAGCCTCCTTCATGGTGTTTCATGACTGTCTCAAAGCTCTCGTGTAGTTAATATTATGACCCCAGCTAGATTATTAGACCTAATGCCTTGCAAGCGCAAGGCAGTTCAAATCTAGCTTGAATCATCTTACTTGGTAAAATAAACAAACCAGGAAAAGTGTAAAAATTCCTATCAGCTTTTCCTATCAGCTTTTACAAGACTTTCTAGATAGTTTTAAACAGGACAAGACACATAAAAGCCATTGCCTGGGGCAGAGCCGCCAGAGTAGTGTGGTGTGTCATTCCTCTTCAGATGCTTGGCAATACAGCGACTTTACCGGAGTTTGAAGGACTAAAGGCACACGAGCAGTTGGAATCTATCAAACCCATCACCCAGCAGATTTCCTGACTTTCTTACTCAGCATAACTGTCTTACAAAAGGACAATTTAGTAGATTTTCCAAATGATACAGGATGACCAGTAGTATAAATGGTTTCAGTGAAGATAAAACTGAGCAATTTCTAATCCTTTTCCTGAGTGCAGAGGCTTCATGCAGATACGGTTGGCTTTCTGGGCTGCAAGCACACACTGAAGCAGGCTCATGTTCAGTTTCTCATCGGCCAACACCCCAAAGTCCTTCTCCGCAGGGCTGCTCTGAATCTCTTCTCTGCCCAACCTGTAGCTGTGCCTGGGATTGCTCCGACCCAGGTGTAGGACCTTGCACTTGGCATGGTTAAACTTCATGAGGCTGGCATCAGCCCACCTCACCTCATGCCCTCTGGATGGCATTCCTTCCCTCCAGGGTATCAACCAAACCACACAGCTTGGTGTCATCGGCAAACTTGCTGAGGGCGCACTCAATCCCACTGTCCATGTCACCGACAAAGATGTTGAACAAGACCGGTCCCAACACCAATCCCTGAGGGACACCACTCGTTACTGGTCTCCAGCCGGACACTGAGCCATTGACCACAACTCTTTGTGTGCAGCCATCCAGCCAGTTCTTTATCCACCGAGTGGTCCATCCATCAAATTGATGTCTCTCCAATTTAGAAACAAGGATGTCGTGTGGGACAGTGTCGAACGCTTTGCACAAGTCCAGGTAGATGACATCAGCTGCTCTACCCCTGTCCATCAGTTCTGTAGCCCCATCACAGAAGGCCACCAAATTGGTCACACAGGATTTCCCCTTAGTGAAGCCATGCTGGCTGTCACCAAGCACCTTGTTGATTTTCATGTGCCTTAACATGCCTTCCAGGAGAATCTGCTCCAAGATTTTGCCAGGCACAGAGGTGAGACTGACTGGTCTGTAATTCCCTGGGTCATCCATTTTCCCCTTCCTGAAAATGGGGGTTACATTTCCCTTTTTTTTTATACCCTTGCATTAAAATTTCTTGACCCTTTGAAACTGAAAGGAAGTCAATGCACTTGGATAACACATGACAGTAAAAGGTATAAAACATCAAACTTTTAGGCAGAGACTGTTTCATAACTAGGAATTTATAAGACTTCAGTTTCTGCCCCCTAAACAAGGGCTCTTGCAACTAAGCTTCATTAGGAAGTTGTATATACAGGTGTATAGTAGCATAATTCTGTCCCATGTGACTCTTACTGGGGATGGAGGAACTGTAAAGGTGACCTAGTTACAATGGAAACACACCAACAAAGAAGGATATCTGTTCAGCTGGGAGTCTGAGATATCCTTGACAAGCTTAGCTAGCAGCAGAGATGTCTAAGCACAGAACAAAAGCTGGTGATAAACTAACTGTCCTGGACAGCAGAAAGCAGTAACAAATGCTCAGGGAACTGCTGTCCTACACCCACTTAGATATCTACACCAAAGACCCAAAAATAACTCTACACAAGGTGAGCTACCCTACACAAGGTGAGCTTCTCTGTACAAGCTTCAATGTGTGAGATCTCTTTGGCAGACCAGACTGCCAGCAAGACCACCTTGTTGGCTATGGACTTAACGCAGCTCATCTCTGAGAAGAAGCTTTCTTATCATCAGTGGCCCTGCTCCTGGGTGGAGTTTGTGTTGCACCAGTGACAACTCAAAATAATATATATGCATGCCTATAAGCAAATAAAAAGTATATACTTGAACTTTCTTATTACAAATTATTCCTAGCAAAGCAGGAAATGAAGCCTCCATGTCCTTGTGTATTATGGACTTTTATGAAACCACTGCTGAAGTCTTTAAATGTGTGTGGCTTGGGTAACTTAAGAAAACCAGTTTTAAAGTCACAACCTATATCCATATGCCCCATTGTATTGTCAATCATGGGGCATACTTTTATGAATTCTCCAAATTGCTTCATGGACATCAAAGTCCTTTGTTTTCTACTCCTAGCTTTCAGGTATAAACTTTCATGCCTTTCGTTCTTATAGAAGCACAACTTTCTTCTTTAGTTCCTATTGTTTAAGGCAAGTTTATTTAAAACTCAACTGAAACAGGAAGGCTTTGATTAAATACTTTCAAACTCCACTTCTTCAAGACTGTATGTTGTAATGGATCTTAAAGTATCCATTCACTGCAGCATTCAGCATGGGGGCAGAGCAAGTACTGTGGTAATCATTGGAGGACAGTAGAGCTGTAATTCAGTCTGATGGCCAAAACTAAGCTTTGCCTCAAGAAGAAAAGAGGAGTTACAGATAGGGCAATCCTACCTGTGCATGCAGAGAGTTGATATTCTTAGTGCCCGTATCCCAAGAAAACAAATTCTGAAATGTCACATGATAACCTGGTCCATTGGCAGCCACTGGGGCTGCTTAAGGGCCCTAGAGAAGTTACTACCACTTGAGTACAGTTATCTGGGAGGTGGAAAGGCTCAGTGGCAGCACTTCAGGGCCATATTTTTTGCCTTCAGGTCAGCAGCTGTGCCTTGCTGAGGAGGCATCTGGACTTAGGCATCAAGATGGCAAGTGGGAAAAATGGGCAGACTAGTAAGAAGCTGTTAGAAATGCTGCTTACATGGGGCAAATATTTGTTTTGAAAATATATAGATAAACCACAGTAAGATTATCCTTGATCTTGAAATGACGGTTGAGGTCACCTAATTGAATTTGGATACTTACTAATCTGTACAAACGTCACTGCCAGGTAATGGCATTCTTTAGGAACGAAAGTGCTACTGTAATTTCCTTCAGCAGCTTTTCTTTAGCTGTGTCTAATAACACATAATTTTTTTCAAGTGCAGTTTTCCACTGTTGCTAACAGCAGTTTACCTCAGAGGAGGGAGCATTACTGCAAACAGCGCCGCAGGCAGCAGCTAACATTTAAAGAAATCCAGCTCAAAGTAGGGCTCTGTGACCTCCTATGTAAAACACCAGCAGTTGTCAGCACCCTGTTTACTCCAGTATGTTCACTGCTGCTTCTGGCTGAGCTACTGCTACATTTTGTACTTAAAATAATCAGGATGGTCATTGGGGAATTACTGTTTTGCTAGGAGCCTAGAGCTATTACAAGCCTAGATTCATTCCAAGAACCATTTCACTGCATCCAACTGTAGTGAACTTCAACTCATAGACAAGCTCTTAGCATAGGGAGGAAACTTCAGCAACTGCTTCTTGATGTGGCTGGTCCTGGTCTCTGCAGCATTTTTGTTGCTTGAAGTCAACTTGCTCAGGAAGATTGTTAGAGGAATGGGCACTGACAACCTACCACTGAGGAGAACAGAAGCTGAAATAACTAGGAGCTGCTATGTATTTATTGCTTGTATATTTGTTTGTACTCCTCTAGCACAACTGCAGCAGGATGCTAGTGGCCTGCCTGCTTGTGAACTAGTCAAAGCTTTGCATATGGTTTGGATCTCAGAGCAATGAGTGAAATAGGATGGGACTGAACCAATAGACCCAGTCAAGATCTCGGAAGGGATGCAGAAAGCTTTTGTAAAAGACAAACCCCAGCAACTGGTCGTTAGAGGAAAGAAAGTTCTTGGTGGTAGTGGAGTCCAGAGCCCTGTGCTTGGCTCTAGGCTGTGAGGAATCGACTATTTTATCAGCAGTTTTGTGACTGTATTAACCTTGTCTGGTAAAACCCATGAAGGGTAATTCTCAATGTAGAATAACAAAAAAAAAAAAAAAAAAAGGAAGAAAAGCTGTTTAATGTGTTAAAAAAAATCACAACTACTTGGCTTATTTATTTACTCATTTTTGTGGCACTAACAGCTTGCCATCTGGGTGCAATAGAAAACATCAGGTGATGTGATTACATAAGAAGCCCATAGGAGGTGGGAAATAGCTATAAAAATTGAGAGCTATTCCTGGAAGTGGTGTTTCTTTCGGGTGCTTCTCCAGTGGCAGGACTTGAAAGAATCTTTCCTGTAGAAAGAGGGACTGGGGAAGAAATAGAGCAAGGTCAGGGATGTGTCTAGTGTATCTGGGCAGTGCCAGGGGACAGCAGAGTTTGTCTTCCTCCTTAACAGCTGCCAGAGGACTGGAAATACATGTAGCTTAATCTGCACTGAATCAAGTGATGTGGTGGGGGAAACAAATATTGGTTGGCAAGCTCTGCTGCAGGAATGTGTATATATCATCATACAGGACTTAATTTGTCATTGCAAGGTAATGGCTTGAGTTAAAAGTATAAAAAATAAGCAAGAGTGGTAACTCATTGTCCATTTTTTTAATAGAAAATTTCGTTGTGTATGTGACTTGCTTTGGAAAGAGCTGCTATTGGAATTAGTGCTGCATATTGGGAGTAGTAACTCATCTCAGTCCTGGGCTCTGCGATTAGCTTCTGCAACAGTCCTTCAAATGGAAAAAAAAACCAACAACCTAGGGCTAATCACCTTCTCTGGGCTGTTTCTGTCTCAAACAGACCAGAGGGCTGGAAAGCCCTTCCTAAGAGGAAAGGCTGAGAAAGTTGGGGTTGTTCAGCCTGGAGAAGGCTCTAGGAAGACTTCATTGTGGCCCTTCAGTAAAAGGGGCTTATAAGAAAGACAGAGACAAACTATTCAGTTGTGATAGGACAAGGAGTAATGGGTTCAAACTAAAAAGGCAAATTCAGACTAGATACAACGAAGAACTCTTTATTGGTGAGGGTGGTGAGACACTGGCACAGGTTGCCCAGAAAGCTGGTAGGTGCCCCATCCCTAGGTGGATGACATTAAAGGTCACGTTGGACAGGGCTCTGAGCAACTTGATTGGATGTTTCTGCTCATTGCAGGGGTTGGACTAGATAACCTTTGAAGGTCCCTTCCAACCCAAACTTCTATGAATTTTCATTTCCCTGAGTGTAACTGAGCATAAGGTATCAGAATAGAAATTAATATTCATAGTTAAATACACTCCAATGGGATATAAACAAGCTGAAGAGAACCCAGAAAGGCTGTTCAGGGAGAGTCTTCTACTGATTTGTGATCCAATACTGGGTGGTAGTTTGTCTGAGGGTCATATTTGGTTGTAAGCTAAGCAAGAAATATTAGTAAGCAAGCTTGCTTTGGGGGTCATTCAGTGGTAAGCTAAAGCTGTTAGGTCTTTAAAATTCAGCCTTATTGGAGGCTTTCATTGAGTGACTGAGATGCTTGCATATGCCTAATTATTCCTGAGACTGTCTACTCTAATTGTCCTGGAGTTGCTTTGGCAAATGGGGGAAAATGTGCAGGTTCCTCAGGACAGCTCACCCCTGAAAAGGGAAGAGAAGGATGAGACGTGCATAAGAGGCATGTAAATAGCTGATCTGAGCTCAAAGAACATGTTATCAAGTTAAAAATACCAATGCAAGGAAAGGGACATCTTTGAGAATTCACCATAGCATCCACCACAGTGGACTGTAACACTTAAGTAATTATGTGCTTCAGAGGTGACAAAGTTCCAGCACTTGTCACTACCACGCAGGAATACCTGTGCTTTCACAAAACCAAATTTCAAATCCACTTGGTGAGAAGCTTTACACGAAGCTCCAGGACTTGTATATCAGTTAAAATAGACATTCACTATTCCCATCAGCATCCATAATTATCCCACAGAGAAAGCTGCAGTGAGGATACCTGTCAGTCTCCAAAAGTTCTGAGTTAGAGATTCCCATCTTGGCTACCATGCACTCCTGTGAACAAGGAAGGTGGCCAGGAGGGGCTATTATCTCTGCTACTTACACAAGGTCTGGCACAGCCCACTATACTATACTGGGTAATGTACTTTGAGACCAAAAAGCATGTTTTCTGGTTGACTATTGTATGGTGCAAAGGGAAAGTGGAATCGTGTTGTAGAATTGCTGGAGGTTAGAAAGGACCTTAAGATCATTCAGTTTCAACTTACCTGCCATGGGCAGGGACACCTCACACTAAACCATCTCACCCAAGGCTCTGTCCAACCTGGCCTTGAACACTGCCAGGGACTGGGTATTCACAAGCTCCTTGGGCAACCCATTCCAGTGCCTCACCACCCTTACAGTAAAGAACTTCTTCCTTATATCTAGCCTAAACTTTCCCTGTTTAAGTTTGAACCCGTTACCTCTTGTCCTATCACTAAAGTCCCTAATGAAGAGTCCCTCCCCAGCATCCCTGTAGGCTCCCTTCAGATACTGGAAGGCTGCTATGAGGTCTCCACGCAGCCTTCTCTTCTCCAGGCTGAACAGCCCCAAATTTCTCAGCCTGTCTTCATACAGGAGGTGCTCCCACCCTCCTCTGGACTTGTTCAACAGTTCCATGTCCTTATGTTGAGGACACCAGAACTGCACACAATCCTCCAAGTGAGGTCTCAGGAGAGCAGAGTAGAGGGGCAGGATCACCTCCTTCAACTTGCTGGTCACGCTCCTTTTGATGCAGACCAGGATACGGTTGGCTTTCTGGGCTGCGAGCACACACTGAAGCAGGCTCATGTTCAGTTTCTCATTGATCAACACCCCCAAGTCCTTCTCCACTCAACCTGTAGCTGTGCCTGGGATTGCTCCGACCCTGGTGTAGGACCTTGCACTTGTCACGGTTAAACCTCATGAGGTTGGCATCAGCCCACCTCACAAGCGTGTCGAGGTCCCTCTGGATGGCATTCCTTCCCTCCAGGCTATCAACCGAACCACACAGTTTGGTGTCATCGGCAAACTTGCTGAGGGCGCACTCAATCCCACTGTCCATGTCGCCAACAAAGATGTTGAACAAGACTGGTCCCAACACCAATCCCTGAGGGACACCACTTGTTACGGGTCTCCAAATGGACATTGAGCCATTGACCACAACTCTTGGGTGTGGCCATCCAGGCAGTTCTTTATCCAGTGAGTGGTCCATCCATCAAATTGATCTCTTTCCAATTTAGAGACAAGGATGTTGTGTGGGACAGTGTCAAATGCTTTGCACAAGTCCAGGTAGATGACATCAACTGCTCTACCCCTGTCCATCAGTTCTGTAGCCCCATCATAAAAGGCCACCAAATTGGTCAGGCAGGATTTCCCCTTAGTGAAGCCATGCTGGCTGTCACCAAGCGCCTTGTGTTCATGTGCCTTAGCATGCCTTCCAGGAGAATCTGCTCCAAGATTTTGCCAGGCACAGAGGTGAGATGGATAGGGGCAAAGCAGTTGATTATGACACCACCATTTTAACCACTTATTAACCTGCCAGATCTGCCTAGCCTGTTCAAAGTCTTCCCTTTAACCTGGAGGATTGATGAAAAAACTATCTGAGCCCCAGAGCCCTTAACCACCTCTCTTAGGGCTCTGTAGTCCCTCTTGATATTCTCCAGGCTATATGTTTCTTTGCATTTTACAACCCTGGAATCTTTTCTTAGGGGTCTGGAAAGATACTAAATAAAACCCTGCAAGTTTTAGAGCAACTGTTGTAAGCTTGCATAAAGGACAGTATTTTTAAAGGACAGTATTTTTAAAGGACTTAATTTTTTTTCTCCGCTTCCCATATTGTGTACTCGTCCAAAGCTACATGATGCTCTACAAAACGGATATCAAACTTAAAAAATACACCCTCTACTTGCATGCATTCAATTCTTACATTGCATTAAGTCCTTCTAGCAAAGGTTTCTATGGAAAAGGACAATGAAAGCCTGAGAAGTGCAGGCTAAGGGAAATTCTGATATTCTTTGCAATAATTGAGATCAAATATTGCACAGCCTCTTTGGGCCATGTGGTCTGATCTCCCTTGTTGGAGACTGGAGAAGTTCTTGAGCAACTTGACCAAAGGTAGGCCTGTTTTGAGCAAAAGGTTGAACCCAATGGCCTCTGGAAAATCCTTCCAGCTGAAATTATCTTATGATTCTATTCCTAAAAGAAGTTGAGGTCAATGGCTAGCAGGTAGAGATGAGAGCAAGGGAAAGAATGCAGCTAAGGGGAAGTCTCTGGACCAAGCAAGGAAACAGAAAAGGACTAAGAAAGCAAGAGAAGGTTACAAGAGGAACTGGGAAAGGCAAAGAGCAAAAGGAGCCCACAGCTGCAATAATTATTGTTGCATCTCCCAGGGAGCCTTGCGACAGCAATGCGCTGAGGAAAGGTTGAGCAGCAAAGAGCTGCGGGCAGCAGATCTCCTGGGGTTTCCCACTCGTGCAGCTCTTGTCTCCAGTGCTGTCTGGCCAGAGTGCTTACATCACCTCCTTCCCTCCTAGCATTTCAGCAACATTCCTGGCTGTCACCTAGCAGCACACTTGAGCTTCCACCGCACCAGGCCACCTTCTCAGCTTACCATACTTGAGGGCATGATGATGCAAGACACATTTTAGTATTTAAAAGCCATTTGTACATGACTTTCAAGTTTAACTCATTATGTTATGCAAGACAGAAGTGAATTGAACCCCATCCCTCTAGTTGTATAGTAATAGCTTCTCCAGGAGAAATGCCCAGCAACAGCCTCCCCATGACTACCACTAGATTTCTCTTTAAAATTTGTTAGGTATTAACTGTCATTCTCACATGCTGAGTGCTTTTCCTATGTCCCTCAAATCATTTCCCATCCTATTCATTCTTTTCTACATTCCCTCTCTTCTTACTTTCCAGAGAAGATGGCACAACATTTGCTTTGCTGCTTTTAGTATGAAGTATTCAGGAATCCTAGCAGTGCCGATGCAAGGAAGGTATGAAAAATGAGTACCCAGTAGTGGATGAGAGTTTGACTATGTGGTTTAGACAAACCCCATTGCCTCAGGTTGGACAGGTTACAGTTTCAAAAACACAAGTTGGGTCTCCATTAGATTTCCAGCTTTGGCTGTGATCACACCTGGAAGGCACTTGGTTTCAAAATTTAAGCTGTTTCTGCTTATTCTGCAGCCTTAAGCCCATCAACTTTGAGAAAGTTGAAGTGGGGATCAGGCCAACAGTCCAGTGTTGAGATTAACTCCGTACTTGGTGGGAAGCCATTTCCCCCTTCAGAAGGTTTAAGTGTCCCCCAGATGCACAGTTTTCTTTAATGATGTTTGCAATTGTTGTAGCATACCAGATGGCCTGTATCAGGTTCATCTGTGTTTCTTGGATTGGAAATGTACACTGTAAACAACTTAAGGGATTTTTCTTTCTTATTTTTAAAGCAGGTTATCTTTTGGCTGTAAGCTCAGTTCCTGGACTAACTCATCAGCCAAAATGTAATTCTGCATACAGTCTCTGCACCAAGTAAAATAAACTCTTCACAGTCATTAAAAAAGAAACCCCAACCCATTCACCTGTATTGTTGCTTCCTTCCCATGAATAGTTTTCAAAATATCAGGGGCAAATCACATTAATTCACGCTACTCATCCAGAGAAGCTATAGTTTGAGCATGAGAAGGCTCTTTTAAAAGCTCTGAAAATGCCAGATAGAAAGCTATGCCATGAAGTATGGTCCTGTTCTGCTTTATTTCTTGACTTCTTATGAGTGCAGTGCTTTTTAGTACTACTCCCAGTGATTCTACAGTGAATACAAGTTAGGATAACAATTACAAATAATTACATATACAGCAGTCTGTAACATTTGATTGCTGAGGCTTTTGAAAAGACTGAGATCTTGCTGTTTAATCACTCCTGCCCATGCTGACAGGTGTTTTCACAGGAATGTGTTTGGATCTTGCTTTGTTACTGGACATGCTTACCACTTTTTCCCTTTCTCTCAGAATTAAAACACTGTTCAGAGGCACAGTGGAAGCTATTTTAGTTTCTTCTTATGACTCGTGTTTTGATTCATTGGGAATTTATTACTCTTAGAAGCCAGGTTTACTCATTCTCACAATATAATAACCAAGGTAGAGCCACCCAGTGTAAGTGAGCCCCCAGTCTGTCCTTTCCATCTTTGTTAGCTGAAAGGGTTTTACCTTTCTGGTAAACTGGGACAACTTTTCAGCTCTGGTGGCTGTCATTAAGTTTCTTGATCACTGCACAGTTTTACTTTGCAGGAGGTCCTGGGTTTATTTTGTGGTTCATCTAGTTCTATGCTTTCAGACTGATTAGTGCAGACAGTATATAGGTTTGCCT
Source organism: Pezoporus occidentalis (assembly GCF_034315485.1). Lineage (NCBI taxonomy): Eukaryota > Metazoa > Chordata > Aves > Psittaciformes > Psittacidae > Pezoporus > Pezoporus occidentalis. Next base: position 3,877,935 of record NW_026913964.1, on the reverse strand, counting down.
GGAATTAGCTGTTGCACATGGATGTTGAGGTCTCCATCAGTTGGTTTGTAATACTGGTCATATGTAGACTTCCAATGTTACTGTTATTCTTGACTTTGTTAATTTTTCTGCCTTTCCATTGCAGTAGGTAGCTATAGTGCAGTTCTTTCTCTTGCTGACTTTCAGAATGGAAATAGACTGGAAACAGTGTTCTAAATCTTGATTCCCAGATCACCTAGGCACCTAAGCTTCAGTTTTCTTTATTAATGCCCACTTTGCTGAGTAGTTCTACACTGGAATAGCATGGTGCTTTTGACAGCTCCTCTCTTCCTCTTTGTCCTGTCATTTACACAGTTAAAGGAAAAAAAGCAGCAATGCTAAAGAGCCTGAGCAGCAGCCTACCACTATGAGAGGGGATTTTGCCACAGGGAAAGCAGACCCATGGTAAGAATGAGTCTATGTGATTCAGTGATGACAGCTGGGGTTATTTTCAGCAGAGCTGTTTCTCAGATTGCTTCTCCTTAGCTATTTAGCCAACAGGGGGTAGCAGCCTGTCAAAGTCAGTTTTCTTCTGGGTTGTTATGAAAACAGTAAATGCCATCATTGGTTTTCTGCTGTGGGTGAATGAAGCAGTCAGTAAACACTGTTCACACCTAAGGCAAATCTTATATTATGTTGAGAGAGAATCATTACTCCCTTGCTGTCTTTTGTCACTTCACAGTATATTCAACAGCAAAAACGGTAACAACTTACATAGTATCTTCCATCTTGATGAATGCCAAGGCTTTACAGGGATAGTTTCCCTAATATTGAAGCAGAGTTGTAAATACTGTGGGGCAGGGGATGGAGTGCAACTAAGCCGGCAGACACTTGTTTGTTGAACAGATCTTAGTATTGGGCAGAAGTTTACAGCCTCAGATATAAATCTGTCCTATCCAGTTTTGAAACTGGCCTAAAGAAATCCACGTTGATCAAAAGTTCAGACTTCACAGTCTGTGTTTTACTTAGGCTGCTAGTAAATTATTTCCTATTTATTGTATTTGTGTTGTCTCTGATTTCAGTTGGGAAATAGCATGAACCTCAGTAATGATGCTGAAACAGACAACTGTCCACTGAAGATCAGCCCTGCCATTGCGTTTGTTGTTGGAAGACTCTGTGCCTAAAATAAAAAGGCATTAGCCTCACCTTAGATACATTACAATAGAAGTAAGTACATAAAACAATTCTAGTGAAAACAGTAGCTCACTGCTACTGATAGCAGGGGTAGAGAAAACAAAAACCAAAGCTTACAGCTGAACTCTTGAATAGGTAGAAAAAAGTCAAAGATGATTAGGTCCTAATCCTTGCCTTAAAAGTAGAGGAACTACTGTGAAAGAAACTGTAAGGTTGCCTGAATATGTTTACTTGCATGAGATTTGTTGCTCATTATTTCTGTATTGTTTGTAGCATAGTAAAATTTTGTGTTAGGAACTACAGAGATACTGAAGCTATAAAGGCAGGAAATGAGAGCTACAGATGAGTTATTACTAATGAGATAGAAGGACAAAAAGGTGAGAGGGAGAGAGAGACATAAGAGCAAGAAAGAGCCTATATAATGGTACAAGCAGAAGATGTCAGCTTAGGTCAACACCGCTAGAAAAAGGAAGGGGAACTACTAGATATTCAACTAGATAAGTAGGGATATCTTGTCAAGGATCCAGAGTTGAAACCATAATTTCTTCTCTTTTGTAAGTTCTTAAGGTTTTCTCTATCTGTTGGCTGAATTAGAGCTAATATTATTGTAAGTCACTTACAGCTGAAATAGTCTGTTCTACTCTAATAGCAGCAGACAGCCATGGAAGTTGCCCATGGCATTTTAGGAGAATGAAATGGTTGTTTCCAAGATGAGTGTCACAGGTTGCTAGGAGTTGGAAAGGTTGTATATATGGATAAGTACCACTAACTTCTGGTCATTTGAACTGTTTTTCACATCATGCCTTATAGGTAATTCATACAGGACTTCTTGATCCTTCTTGTGAACCACTGTGGAAACTGACATTGTCCCTCCTTGCTGGCATCTTTCTGTCTAAAGGCTGTCAGGGTGTGTGGCTGTCAGGGCATGTGGACAAGGATGTTGGGTCTCTTTCTGACAGACTCCTGTGTCTGAGGACCATGTTGTTCGGGTGAAATCTCTACATGTGTCGTGGTTTAAACCCAGTCAGGTAACTCGTTCACTCACTTCCCCCCCTTCTTGCCCTCCCCCTACTCCCGGAGGGACGGAGAGGAGAATCGAAAAGAATGCAACTCCCACGGGTTGAGATAACAACAGTTTAGTAACTAAGGTATAACACAAATCACTACTGCTACCACCAATGATAATAATGATAAAGGAAATAACAAGGGAAGAGAATACATCATCTCACCACCAGCCGACCGATAACTCGCCCCCCCAGCCCGACCAAGCTCTGACCGATACCTCCTCCAACCCTGCCGTCTCCCAGCCCTTCCGGCTCACTCCCAGTTACATCCTGGGCATGACGTGCTGTGGTATGGAATACCTCTTTGGTCAGTTTGGGTCAGGTGTCCTGTCTCTGCTTCCTCCCAGCTTCCCCTCCTCCCTGGCAGAGCATGAGGCTCACAAAGTCCTTGGCCAAACCAAAACATCCTTGTTATCATCTCTGTTCCCGAGCTGAAAGTCAAAACACTGCACTACACCAGCTACCAAGGAGGAGAAAAATGACTGCTACTGCTGAACCCAGGACATTATCCACCCCTTATTCCATACCATTCACGTCATGCTCAGATCCCACATTTTCCATATACCATCACTCTTATCTTAGTGCATGGACCAGTAGCTATAAAGCTGCTGCGTCCATCTGGTCCATGTCAGGCTCCATCTCTTGTAACAGTCTTCCAGAGCAGGAGAGACTGTGTGCAGTGTTCACACTGGTGAATAACCTGGGCAATAGTGTCCATTGCTAAATCCACCCCTCGATCATGAGTCCATCTCTATGTGGCATCTCTGCTCTGATGGCCTGAAGTGCACTGGGCCCACCAGGCTTAAAATAATTCACTGTCCCCTTAAGCAGTTTCTGCAGCTTGCTGCTGGGGACTCCATACAGCTGCCTTCCATCTCCGACGCTTCCAAAGCACTGGAGGGGCCCAGTGGACTATATACTTGCCCAAACTGTCCCACACACCCTGCCACTCATGACTGTCCAGCCTTGGGGAAATCCTCTTGGTCCCCCTATATTGTGGTCTAACCTCAGACAAGACCCAAACCTGACTCTGCTTAACTTTTGAGATCAGACAAAATGGTTGTGAGTAGAACACACTCTGTGTGTGTGCCAACATGCTGATCCCCATCACAATCAGCAGGCAGGTCCCAAGGATACCCAAAGGCCATTCAAAACCTTCAGAACTCTCACACGATGCTGCTGTGCTTGTCACTGGGGCTGGTGTAGCTGCTGTACTTGTCACTGGGGCTGGTGTAGCTGCTGTGCTTGTCACTGGGGCTGGTGTAGCTCTGTGCTTGCACCGCCAGCTTCTCTTTTCCCGAGTCCAGCTCTTCCTCCTCTGCCTTGCTGGGAAATGCTGCGTGGTCTCCTGCATCCCCCTGGGGCTCGGCGGGCGGCTTCCAGGGGATGCTCTCGGCCGTCGCGGGGCTGGGCTCCTCCACGGGGCTCGGCTCCTCCGCGGGGCTCGGCTCGGCCGCGGGGCTCGGCTCTTCCGCGGGGCTCGGCTCTTCCGCCGCCTTCTCCCGCTGCTCGGCAGCCGCTTCCTTCCGCTCCTCGACCGCCCCGACCTCCTCCACCGGCAGCCGTCCCCTCGCGGCCTCCGGCCCCGCTCCCGCCGCCGCTTGCTCCCCGGGGCCGCTCTCCCGGGCCGCTCCGGCTGCCGCCGGCTCCCGGGGCCGCTCCCCCTCGGCTCCCCGCAGCCTCACGAAGATGGAGAGTAGGGTGAGGGCCAGGCCGGTGAAGAGCAGCCGGACGGCCAGGTACAAGTCCAAGGCCACGTCCGTCCCGCCCTGCTGCTGGAGCCCGCCCGTATTACAAGCCATTGCCATAAAGCACAGTGAGACAAGAACCTTAGCCCAGGCCCCACACTTGATAAACACTAACACAGCAAATACCGGCTCTGAGTAAGTTACAACATTCTAAAGCTGTGAGATCAAGAGAAACAACTCTGAGAGCCAATAAATCAGCATTGTGACGAGTGACTATTAATCCAGTCAAATCTGTCGTTATCTCAACCCTTCGTGCCCCACGTTGGGCGCCAAAAAGAACTGTCGTGGTTTAAACCCAGTCAGGCAACTCGTTCACTCACTTCCCCCCTTCTTGCCCTCCCCCTACTCCCAGAGGGACGGAGAGGAGAATCGAAAAGAATGCAACTCCCACGGGTTGAGATAAGAACAGTTTAGTAACAAATCACCACCGCTACCACCAATAATAATAATGATAAAGGAAATAACAAGGGAAGAGAATACATCATCTCACCACCAGCCGACCGATAACTTGCCCCCCCAGCCCGACCAAGCTCTGACCGATACCTCCTCCAACCCTGCCGTCTCCCAGCCTTTCCGGCTAACTCCCAGTTACATCCTGGGCATGACGTGCTGTGGTATGGAATACCTCTTTGGTCAGTTTGGGTCAGGTGTCCTGTCTCTGCTTCCTCCTGGCCTCCCCTCCTCCCCGGCAGAGCATGAGGCTCACAAAGTCCTTGGCCAAACCAAAACATCCTTGTTATCAGCTCTGTTCCCAAGCTGAAAGTCAAAACACTGCACTGCACCAGCTACCAAGGAGGAGAAAAATGACTGCTACTGCTGAACCCAGGACAACATGTCACTGGGATGCAGCAAGGTTGTGAGTCAGACTTTTTCTCCGGCTTAGATATTCAGCAGAGCTTTCAGGCTTGGACTGAGAAGCTCTCAGGGGTAGAGCTGAGCAGCATCTAGCAGCATTTTAAATAGATTGATGTTTTTTAGGCAGCTGCTTGCCAGCTTTGGGAGGGTATGGTTCTTGACCTCCTATCTCAACAACTCAACAGATACAAAACTTGATACCTCGTTTGGACCTTGCCAAAAGGGATATCCCAGTATGCTATGCTAGTGCTCTCTTTGCTTCTGCTGGCAGGGGAGAAAAGTATGGCTCTACTCAAACCTCTTCCATTACTAAAAGCCCAGTAATGGATGTAGTTAAAATCCTGGTAATGGATGCTTAGGCTAAAAATTTTCACTGTCAGCGTTCATCTGATGGGGGTGTTTACATCTACATGCAGAGCCAAAGTGTGCAAAGCACGGAAAATTCCACATGGCTGAATTATAGTACTTCAAATCTTTTTGTGTGCTATGAGTAAACAGGTATTTTGGTCTGTTGATCATTCTGCTGTTTGCTTTGTAAGCTTTAGGACCTGCCACCGGGAGAAATTTTTTTAAGCAATCATTTAACATCTTGCTACAACTGAATTTGCTGTTGAAGCATTAATGTGCTGTGATCCTCCAAGCCAACAAAGTCAAATGCTACTGCAAGCCTGAAGAATGTAAATTGTTTTGAAAATAACACCTGCAGTACTTGAGAGAAAGCAGGACAAGAGCTGACTATACTGGGAACCAAGTGGGATTTCATAATGCTCAGGAACATCTTTCTGCTACTTGACAAGTATTAAAATTTTGCCCTTTTAACTGATAAAAAGCACCAGTGACCTGCTGATGAGCTGCAACACATACCACTTCGAGTGTGACAGTCAACAGTACCTTCACTATGGGGATCTGGCTCAGGTTCTACCACATCCAGTGTGTGACACTGAAATTTGAAGTATTGCTGCCACCTGCAGGGGCTCAACTTGATGTAATTTCCATGCTTTATTGCTGAGTTTGTCAGAAACAAAATATTCTCCAGAAATTTGCTCATCAGGCATGTCAAATTCCATAATAATTGTTTTTTGCTATGTACCACCCTTTCTCAGGCCCCGAAGACCCAAATCAAAAGCTTCAAACATGTTTCAGATGGACTTCTTTGGGTCCAAACTTAAAATAATGCATGACAATTTCATTACACTTCCACCTTTTTAAGGTGTGCCTTTTGTGTAAACTACTTTCTAGTACTACAAAATAGACTGCTACTAGCCCAAAGTGAAACCTTGTAAATCTGATCATCAAATTTATCCCAACTGTTTCTTCACAATGGAAGGTGTGATAGCTTATTAACATGTAACCATACCACTCTGCAGCTTAATGTTAGTCTTGTACGTGCTTATGAACTTGTACCTACATATATATTTAAAAGAAAGCATATTAATAAACTGGTTTGAAGGACAGAGAAAAGTTGACTGGAGTAGACCATAGTAAGATAGTACTTGGCGCACACTTAAGCTACGTGGGCTAATGTAGGTAAGTCCAGCTTGACAGAAGAGTTGATACTGGTGATGCATGAAGGTAAGTGCAATCCATACTGCCTATATCAAAAGCAACGGGAAACACTGGCAGGAGAGTTGTGACTGATCATGTTAAGGCAGAGGGAACTTTAACTGGGGGAAAAAGAAGGGTATTGAGTATTTGATGTTGGAGTGGCATGTAAATCTATCCTGGAGTTAGGTGTAAATCTGTAGGACACTAAAATGAGGTGAGCAGCTATGCATATTGGAAAGGCACAAAGGCCATTGGACCTGACAGTAGCACAGTTTGGGAGTATAAGATGTAGCACAGTTAAAGACAGTAGCTGAGGAGTCATGCAGTCCTTCAGGCACCAGGATTACAGAACTTGGCAAAACTTGTTTCTTTGCTTTTCTAGGTGTTTATAACAGAAATGAAAAATGAGGCCAAACATTTGAGCAGGTATGGGTTTCAGATGTGACCCCATTATGTCTGAGGCCTGAAGATGAAATAAATTGAGAGCCTCCACTTATGTGGCAATTAAATCATTTCACTGTATCTGTTCCTGCACTGTGGAAGTGCTGGTTGCAGAGATTTTTTTTATTATTATTATTTTTATTCTTTTTCTTTTCCCCCATCCTGAACAACAAGCACAGAAGACAAATGAATTGCTGACTCCATGTACACTTCTCCTTGGCATCTAACAGATTGTTTTGCTTCTCACTTGAAGAGTTCAGTTTCAGGTCATTGTCTGTCTCCTCTTGATATTTTTGAAAGGATTCTCCATCTATTACTGTACATTCAATATGAGTTAACTTTCACATCAGAGATAAACGTTTAAGATAGGCAGAAGAAGATTTTTCTTTGCACAAACTGAAGACAAGATTAGGAAGCAATTCTCAGATCCAAATTTGTTTTATTTCAAAACTATTTTGCTTCTTGAAATGGCTTAACTTTATAAACAGCAGCTTGTGACTACAGCAAACAGCTTATGAATACTTGAAGTTAAAAAGCTTTAGAAGCTCATATTAAGGAGTAATATCCAGTGCTATACCTGTGCGATTTAATCACTAGGCACTGCAATCTTGAACCTGCTGAACAAACCATAATAGACCTCACAACCTTTCCCTGTTTACTGGAAATATGGGCAGTAGAGCTCTTAAGTGATTAAAATAAGCCCAGCAATGTTATTATGCTTTCATTATAAAATGTTACCTGAATCCAAAGCAAGGCATGGACCAGTTTGTCTCCATTAGTTACAGGTAAAGACAGTATCATTGAAACAAGGTATGTGCTTGCCATTGTGTGTGTGTTTAGATACATCTTAGTGAATTTGCAAGGAAAGATGGATGGGTTGCAATTGCACTCAGAAGTGTCTGAAAAGAGATTGGATGTATGAGGTATTTGTCTTGATCCTGCAGTCATCTTGTGCGCTCAGCCCTCACTGAAGTGCTGCATGAAGACAGATGGGGTTAATTCCCCAATGGGAATAGAACCCACTACTGAAGTGCAGCTGAAATACAGCTTCCACTTGTCAGTGGGAATACCACTGAGTAACTATACAAATTCAGGGCTAGGTCAGGACAAATGACCTAGACAAAGAACCATTCTCAAGTTGATTTGTTTCTTACATTCATCAATTTCAAGTGCTTTATCTGTTACATAAAATGCAACAGAGTCATTAGTAGTTCTTAGTCTGGGAGCAGTATTTTACCTCTTGTCCAGAAGATGCATTTTCTCCTAATGGCAGAAGATAGTGCCTTCTAGACCAACACTATACATTGATTTTTGTCATTATCTGAGGGGATAAATTGTTCTTATCTGAGTGACCAAAGCAATACTCAAGGGCTTTTTTAATACCTAATTATTTATCTATGCTAATGCTGCTGCAGAGAGAGAGAATTCTTTCTTGCTCTTACAAGAAAAATGTGTGTCCTTAACTGTTTTTATATATACAGAAAAATTTAACTAAAGGTCAAGATGTACATTTCAAGCAGCTGAAAAATAAAACAAGGGCATTAGAGACCTCAGAACAGGAAGAGCTGTGGAAGATGGGAACTAACTGCACCTGCTAGTGCTCTAGTGGCTACCCCAGCTTACACCATCCCATGACATCACTAGGCACATATTTACCTTGAGAATCCAAGGTGAAGACGTAAGAAAGTAGGGAAGTTAAAAAAGCCCAGGTACCAGGAAAGAAATACGAGAACGCTGGTGTTTGCTGTGTACACCTTGTTTTGAACAGCTGCCTTCAATTTCTAGGTGGTATCATCTCCAAGGCAGTTACCCATTCCAGAGCAACCATGCAGTCCAGTTTTATTCAGCCTCCAGTTCTTCACAAGTTTTCTTGCTCTGAGTTAAACTAATGCCTTCTACTGCACAGAGCAAGAATCCCTAGTTAACAAAGGCTTTTTTCACAATGTTGCCACCTTGGGACTGAGCATTTGAAATCACTAAAAATAACAGTATTTAACAATGACTGGAGCAGAAGGCTGGGAGTACTATCAAAGTTGGAAGCTTATTAGAATTAGACATTAATAGGGATTTATGAATTGGTGTCCCCTGGTATGAGAAGTTGCCCAGCATTCAGGACTTCTCCAGGTTGTATTTCTGGAGCAGTATATCTCCATAAAAATATAGGAAAAGCTTTGTTTTCCCAACGCTAACTGTAAGGAACAGCAGTAAGCTCTGTGGTTCATAAATTCTACAAGCTCTTAAGAATAAAACAAACACAAAAAACCCCCAACCTCTTGCAAAGTCTTCATCGCTGTAATGAAGTCCCATTTCACTGATCTTGCTTATTCTGGATGAGAGGTGACTACTAGGCATGCTGGACTTAACAGCCAACAGACACCACAGACCTCAATAGGCTCCAGCACAGCCACATAGGTAAAGAGGCAGCAAAGCCTAGAAATTCTGGGGGTTAGAGAGCTTGGAGAAGCCAGTCAGAAAGCTGATGATGCCCTGAGGAGTCTCCTGGTGTCTGGAGCAGTCGGTGTTTTCACCTCCCACAGGTGGGAAATTCAGAGCTGTCCATGCTTCTGTCAGGTCACAACAGTCATCAGGAACCTGGGGAGAGTGGCCACTTGGGTTCAGTTTTGAGACAATCAGCAGCAAAACAACCCCTGTCACTTGTGCCTGTCACTGCAGGAGCTGATACACCAGCTCAAGAGGCTTGTAAATGTAAGAGCTAGAACCATCTGAATGTGTGTAAAGATAATAATTTTCTATAATATTCTTTCCCGTGACAGGATTCACGAATCTGACTTGCCGTTACTATGACTGGAGTAGTCTCATATTCAAAGCATGCCCCATTCCTGCCAATCTGCTGGTTAAACTGCTTCTGTACTGTGGTGTTGTCACTGACTTCCCCCAGGCTTGGCAAGCACTGTCACTTGGAAGGCAGCAGGCGAATGTCACTGCCATCTCATGACAGGATTCCTTTAATCCTTGGCATCCCCTTGCATGGTTGCTTGCTACTTAATGAGTTGCTCTGAAGCATACAGTTAAATGGAGTTGTAAGAAGCCGAAAGCTCTCATTGCTTCAGCTGTTGCTTTGGCAGGAGTTTTTGCTGCCTTTGACAGTGTCTGGAGCACATGCTGTTCTCCAGATATGACTGAGGCCAGCCTTAAACTGCAAATGCTGTAAACACAGATCCTGAATCTGGGCTTCAGCCAATCAGTTCACCTTTTTCCAACAACTAGGCAATGGGAAAAAAGATTAAATCCATGACAAAGTTCACCTCAGCTACGTAAACATGGAAATACACATCTATAAAATAAATCACAACATTTATTTATATCTAGTTTTCCCTTCACAGGCACTTCTACTCTGGAGATGCCTAGCAGAGAGATATAGCAGAGAGCGCTGTCTCAGGGACAGTGCACCTGCACCTGACAGTGCACGGGTGATGGAAATAAGCTGAAAAAATAACAGCCTCATGATTAGGCAGTTATATGTGATGCTGGACAATGGATTTAAATTCTACCCTAGGTTTACTGAGTGGCACTCATCAAACACTGGGGTGTGGGCCACAGATGTGTTTACATGGTGTTGGCAGGAGCCCACTCTGGGAACTTGGCCTGGATCTGCCTGGAGTCAGCTGTGGCACCTTTAAATCTGCAGTTTAATCTGTAGTCCAGGTAAACTGTCCATTAACAGCTGACAGCTGAACATCTAGTCCAGGAATGATGAACAGCTTAAGTATTCTACTGACAGTATTCCCATATCTGTGTCCATTTTCTCATACCTCTCCTACCTCCCACTTTCTGCTGCAATCCCCCACCACCTTTAGCTAGTATTTTCTACTTCCTCATATAAAGTAAGAATTCTGATATAAATTAATTTAAATAATAATAATTTAAATTTAAATAAATGAATTATAAATTCTGATATAAATTAAGAATTTTGAGCCATTTGTTCAACTGTCATCCACATTTCACACATTTTTCAAGTTCAGGGTTATGTATCTCTCTGTTGTTCTCCAGAACTTGCCCAACATTTTCATTGTCTTCTTTAAAAACTCTAAGCCAAATAAAACATCATGCCTTTTACAAGTCAGTGGGCAGGAGAACCTCAAAACATCAAGCATTTTGTTTAAATAATAATACCCTTAAAGTTTTGTACCAGAATTTGGAGGAATAATGTAACTCAGGTCAAAGATTTCAAACATTTGGGTATCTCAGTTCTGTTTTTAAAAGCCTTCAGACTATTTAGTAATTTTTCTTCTAAAAATAGGAAGTCGAGTTTTTGCCATCCATGTAGTTAGTACCAGCTGTCAAAGAGAAAATAAATCTCTTTCCAATCTTTGAAGCTTTAAAGAGCAATTTATTTCAGGCAGAAATGGTTCGCTGCTTCATGTTGGGCAGGCTTCCCAAACTTTCAGTTGAAATATCATGCATTTGCCCATAAAGAACATTGGAACAGTGTTATTTACAACATTATTTTTGAATGCAAATGACAATGTCTGCAGCTGAAAGGTGGTTCCAGCTCTGAATTAATTTACCACTTTCCAGTCGACTGAAGCACACATGCTTTCCAGTAAATCCAAATGTTTATGCAAGTCCTAGGCCTAGTTTAATGAGCTTGGGAAGGTTCCCAGTATATGGCTGCTAGCACTCAAATACTTGCTAATGAAATGACTCAAAAGCAAGCCAATTCCATCTTCCTACAGCCACTGGAAAAGCAAAATGACCAGCTTTCTGTTAACCTGTGTTGCCCCTATTAATCCAGCAGGATGGGCCATGGACCTTGGTCTTACTCCCTGCCTTTACCACGTGCCTGAGCATGCTGCATGGGTACTATGGCCACTGCTTTTTTTTTTGTGACCACTGTTACGTATATACTTATCAAATGCCTGCCAGACCAGGGAAAAGACGTGTGAGAGAATGTTTCATGAGTCTTTGTTCACTCTCTGATCTAGGAGGCAGAGGCCAAGCCATGCCCTTCCATGTACAGCACCAGCTATGTGCAGTGAGCCTACTGTGCTGGGGAGAGCATCTGGGCATCTTGGAGAAGCAATAGGCAGGAACAGGCTGACATCACCAGCCACAACCACCTGATCTCTAGCTGCTTCCCTAGTAACATCAGAGGAAAAAAATAAGGGGAGTTCTGCTTATGGCCATTGGATCAAGATTGACCTCCCTTGGCTGAGCAAACATCCCTCTTGAGGTCAAACATCTTGTGTATAACAGAACAGCTCTTACTTTGCTTCTTATCTTTGTGAGTTGTCATGGAAATTAATTCTATGTTTTATTTCTTGGTTTCTGTTAGAATCAAAGCTGTGAGGAAAAACATAGATGCTATGCTAGAACCACAGATGCTTGCAGAGAAAAGGGCTATACTTTTATGCTCTTACGCTTTTCTCTGATGAGGTGATACATGTTGTCAGTGTTACTTTGACCTCTCAGCAGCTGAGGTAGAGCAAGCAGAAGACAGGAGAATGCAGGTGTAAAATTATTTCAGTATTGCTAGACCCAAGAGAACAAAGGTCCTTTTTCATACTGAAAAGCAATTCTGTACGTACCATCAAGTTGGAAGACTGAACAAGCACAGTTAAGGAGGTGCATAGTGCTTTTCTGGTTTGTTTTTTAGTATGCTTTTGTTCCATGCCGAGAGGATAGTAAGATGCTTTGGGGACATGTGTGCATGAAAGACTGAACCAGTGTTTCCCACTCTCATAGGTGTATTCAGGAATCCTCTCATTCACATCAGTGTTTGTTTCCTCAAAACAGACTTTCTCGAGTAAACCTCTTAGCTGTCAGGCTCTCTCATCTGCCCTGGGTACTTCCAGCGCACCCCAGCTGAATATCTCGCATCCTTTTGCCAGAAGTTTCCAAATTTCAAAAATCAGACCCTTCCAAGCCTACATGCCTTGATGCTATTTAGGTGCCTCTGCAGGAGTAATGTTTCAGACAGTCCTAACAGCACTGCAGTGTCTTTTAGCTACCACCACTTCCTCAAATTTTTGAGAAACGTGCCGGGTCAAACCTGGAATCACTCTGTGAGACAACAAACCACGCACGTTTCCTCACTTACTGCAACCTGAAAGGCACGAGAAAAAGCTATTACTTGGGAAACCCACTTAGTGTTCCTTTTGCTGTGCTGTAACCATGGCGCCGTAGCCGCAGCTGTGCCCGCTGCACTCCCGGCAAGAACTCTGCCGACTCACCAGCTGATTTACACAGGCAGCGGCTTTATCTGCTTCCGAGGAACATCACAGCGCCCGCCTGTGCTCCCCGTGCGTGCCCCAGGCCACACCTATATTTAGCAGCTCTGTCTCCATCCCCAGAGCCGCTGGGCACAGCCCCACAGGGTGAAGTGCCGGTATCTTTGCCCTTCGAACATGCGCGGTCATGGGTCTGGGGGCAGTCGTTAAGATGGAGCGCCCAAATAGGTGCGATCTGTGGAGTTAACAACACGAAAAGGATTCCTTGCTTCTGTTTCATTGCCAACAGCTGCCAGACTGCTCTCCCCTTCGATGAGCAAGCGCAGTTCCTGTGAACTCTGTACAGCTCAGGCCAAGCATCAGTAACTGCACAGGCTGTTATTTAATAGAATCACTGTCCATAAAACATCCTAAAAGAACTTAAACTCTTGTAATTTTTTTTTTTATTTTTAATTTTTCTTAATTCTATTTCACCAGAATATGAATATGCTGTAAGGTGGGGGGGGGGAGGGGAGGAGCATGTGCTGTCTTAGGTCAATTTTGTAAAATACTGATGTTGGCTTAGGATTTTTTTTCATACTACATCAATTGCAGAAACAGAAGATAAACCTCTCTGCCCAACGGACTGCTATTCTGTAAACAAAAACAAAGGAGCAAGGGGAAGTTAAACAGTATAGAAGCAGAAAATTAATGGCATGTGCACCTTGCTTCCATTTTCTTTCATTCTCTTTTTAGTTTTTCTCTTCTGCTTTTCCCTGTTTGTAATGTTTCCACTGCTTGCAGCTTTTGTACTTTCAATTTTCATCTCAAATATTTAACTTCATAAACATTGTCCAAAGGAGACTGAATGAAAATCAACGTACGGTAAGGTTAGGAGGTAACTGTGCCCCTTCACTTTTTACTTGTTTTGGTTTCATAAATTTAATTTGCCAAGTGGCTTCTGTGTCTGTGCACTACCTGACAACCAGTCAGCTCCAGTAAGGTAACTTGCCAAGACATGCTAATTCAGCTGCCAGCTCCTTCCCTTCTGATCTGGGTTTGTCACAGAAGTTTAATGGAATGGTTGGTGTATCTCCTCATACACCCTCATATGTGAGGGTTCTCTGAAATTACAGCTCCAAACTACCCAGCATGTCAAGCATTTGGATGTCATCGCCCCAGGACAAAATGAACTCAAAGGCTGCTGCAGTTCTTTTAGTCTGAATTTCTGTATGTGGAGAAAAAAAAGGCTGACACTTGTAATGAGAGAATAAAATTGCATGAAGGAAAATGAAATGAAAACATATGTATCTAAAAGCCATAGATAAGGAAAAGCTATCAAGCACTGAGAGCTACATTTTGCAGTTGTCCTTAAAAGCAGTATATTGGCTAGGACTTGAAACTGAATTTGAGGCAACATAGGAAGTAATGATATGGGAAAGATGTTGTAAAAGGTACCCATAAAAAGAGGCATACAAATGCTGTGTGATTGAGCTATAGATATATTGAACACTGCATTAATATTTAATATACGGAGAGTCAGCTTCTGGATGTCAGTTCCTCTTGGGGATGTTCCATGAACTTCTCCAAAACATTGTACTCAGATTCAAGCTCAAGGGTGTGGAGAAAGATCTGGGGAGAAGCTGCATGTAAAAGATTGCAGGGTTGCAGAATGATTCACTGTCAAAGTCTTAACAATCAAAAATGCCTGTAAAAATTTCCGCCATGTTATTCTGTCTACCAAATAAAATGAGCTACCTGAATAACTTCTTGAAACGGCCATGGATGTTCTCACATAGAAAAACTCTGTTGAGAATATAACTTGCTCTGGTGTTTTCTGCAGTCCCTCTTCTGAATGCTAAGCAGCTCTGGTGTACATGGCAGACTCATGGCTAACAGTGATTTATTCAATGTGGATGTTCTAGCAGGGGAGATGATGTTTGGTCATAGGAGTGGTGATGGACTGTGTTTCTTTCTGTAGTCCTTTTCTCCTATGTTTTCTATGGTGTCAGAAATCTTCACAGGTTAGGCTTTTCTCACGTGGCCTGAAGATGGTCAGCTTGTGGATTAGTAGAGTCAGCTCCTTGTCAAAGAGAAGGGAAAAACATTCTCTAGGAAAAAAAAAAATGCAGCCAGTGCTTAGTAACGATCAAGTTTTGTCATGCTGAACTGGAGTCTGCTGCTGCTCCTCCTTCCAGGGCTATTTTTTGTCAGATGTTGTGGCACCCTTCAGTGACCTTGGCTCTGTCTTTGGATGAGTGCAGGTGGGTGCCATCAAGCAAAGACCTGGCAGAGCCAGTGATGTCCAGGAGGAGAATACCCAGCAGTTATAGATAAAAAGTATGTCAGAGAAAAATATTGCTGCTGTAGTTGTGAAATAAACAGTAAGACAACCAAAAGGAATGAAATTACACATTTGTGGGTGTGTGAAATAATCGTGCTGAAATGTCCTGACCTCCTCTAGGTATGAGATGCACATTGATTCATAAATGGATTTTTTCATCAAAATCTCATAGTCATCCTATAGAACAGCAAAAGGCAGTGAATGTCAGCTGACAACACCAGAAGAGACTGTATTCATGAATACAAAATATTTAGTGTTGATAGTGCGATAATACTTATTCTCTGATGCTTTTCCTGACAAATTTCCAGATGTGAAGTAATCAGTAACTCCAGATTACATTATACAGGGAGAAAATTTGTTTTCAGTGCCTAAGCACCCTTCTGTATTCTGAGATACTTTAGACTTCAAATCCTAGGCTCTCTTTCTCCAAGTTATTCTTTTCTGGAACCCTTCCATTGAGAATACAAACACCAGATTCTTCCCGTTTTCCAATAATCTGCTCCCACCCCTCTGCTGCAAAATTCCTTCCTCTGGCCTGCCTATTGGTTCCCCCAGTGTGTGGAGAACTACTCCAAGACTGATAATTTCTGATTCCCACCCGAAAAGACAAGTCTTTTAATTGTGCAGAGGTAAACTAGCAGTGCTGCCTAGCAGTAAGGACTTCAGCCATCTGGGAAGCAAGATGGTTTGTCACTAGAGAATTGATTGTTTCACCATGTCTTCAGTGGAAAACCTTCCCAGATATCATCCTTCATTTCCTGTCTATAATCCCGAGGCCCAGACTTTTTTTTCAGATACTAACAATTCAATTGAAGTTCAAAGTAGATATAATTAAAGTTTATTAAAGCTATTGTCCATGAAAAATTGTTATAATGCAGCCTCCATCAAGGATCAACATTTAGAGAAACTGCATTAGATGTCTTGCACTCCTGTAATTATCTTTTGTTATCTCAAAGCACTTTCTAAACAATTATGTAACCCTTACAGCACCTTGTAATGAAAGAAATATGGTGTTTGCAAACACAAAGATACTGACAAGCTAGAGCCGAAGTTGTCAAGCATGAATGCCTAAATACAGCAATTTGAAGCCCTCTTTATTTTAGTAAGTGTAAGTATATATCTGTCACTGAGAGTTGATTGGATTCTTTAATTACAAAGCATGTGAAATGAATTTTACTTCTCAAGGCCCTACATGGAAGGATCCCAAAGGCAACAGTAAAAGTGTGGCAGTAAATCCCCCATTAACAGCAGTAACACAAATGGGAGATTGCCTTGAAAATCACCATATCTAAAGCAGTCATTCAAGGGTGAAATTTATATTAGTAACTTCTGAACCCAGCACATCAAACACTTTCAGAAAGGACATAAAAACTTGACATCCCAGTTTATATCAAGTGTTTACTGTAATGATAGGACAAGGGGTAACAGGTTAAAACTTAAACGGGACGTTTAGATTGGATATAAGAAGGAAATTCTTTCCTGTTAGGGTGGTGAGCCACTGGAATGGGTTGCCCAGGGAGGTTGTGAATGCTCCATCCCTGGCAGTGTTCAAGACCAGGTTGGACGAGGCCTTGGGTGAAATGGCTTAGTGTGAGGTGTCCCTGCCCATAGCAGGGGGGTTGGAACTAGATGATCCTTAGGGTTATCGTTAGGGTCCTTTCCAACCCTAACGATTCTATGATTCTATGGTTCAGTGCAAAGTATAGGGTGCGAGAAGAAAGGCTTTGGAGTAGGGGCTGCAAAGCCAGGTGGGATTACATCTTCCTTGCAGACAGTTTTTAGCATAAAGTACCTGTTTGGCTTTATGAAGAATGAACTTTGCAGGATTGTAATAATGTAGTTACTCTGCCACTCTAGGCCCATTAGGGTTTCAGCAAAGTCTGAAGGTGTAAGGTAGTATACATATGCCTCCCACTGGAGTAAGAAAGAGCCTATTAAGATTGTTTTTGCAATAAGAGAATATACCTGCTAATCTGCTGCAGAGGAAGAGAATAAAGAGAGGGAAAGGTGTTGTGAGGATATTTATAAAAGACATCTTTCTAGTTAATAGCTATAATACTGAGAAAGGAAAAGACGGTTCTACGTAAACAGAAATGGGAGAAGGCATCCACAAAGCATGAACAATGACTGCAGCGTAATGCTTTTCTCTTTCCCATCAGGCACTCCTGCATTTGTTAGCACTTGGGTACTAATCACCTCATACCCAAGATGGTGTAGATCATTAACCCAGCATAAGCAAAATATTGGACCTGTATGAGCAATAGCAGACTTCGTAGCCTGAGGTCTTACAGTTCCATTTTGTTTCAGAAAACTCATTGACTCTATCTCTTCCCACATGTAGAAATAATGCACAGAAAAATCTATGGGGAAAGGGAGGGGAAAGTCTCATGGACTTGGTCAATAGCCATCTCTGCTTCTACACAGAAGATCAGCCTTAATGCAAACCACCAACTGGATTCCTTACATCTACTTACATTACACACATAGAGAGTACATTTGTTGAACAGTGCACTTTGGAGCAGTTTCATGGGTTTAGTTCCAGAATGAACTTCATGCTGACATGTGTTTTGGTACTATCTTTTTTACTCCTCTTTCCCTTGAAGTAGGGTTTTAGACTGTTGAGATTTCTCTCTGAAACAGGAATAGATCCCATGGCACACTTCCTCAAGGAATGCCAACGTCAGTAACAGCCTTAGTCGAATAAAGAAGCGTCTTGCAGAAAATATGTATAATGATGCTGGTTTGTTATTATCATACTTTTGCATTAGAAATAACGCAGCTTTTCATCATGAGATGACGAAAATAAAAAAACCCAAAACATACCACACTTGAAAATTCTACTATTTCAAGGACTACACAAGCACTGCGTGATGCCATGCTGGTAAATCAAGTTGAAGTATTAAAAGAACATACTCTCTTCCATGTCCAAAAACTGTCATGCAGAAGTATTCTGCCTTTCAGCCATACATCGTTATACATTTACTCATTGTTCTAAAAAAGACACATTTTTAAAACGTATATAACCCCTCTATGATTCCAAGCAGAACTGTAAATTTTATCTAAACATTTCTTTTCCCTTCAGGTAGCATTACAAGACTATTACAGTGTAAAAGTATAAGTAAAATGGAATTCTTATGATGTACCTGTCAGAAAAGACAATAGCTGACCTGCAAACGAAACACACAGTGACAAAAGTAACAGAAGGAATGAAAAAAAACACAAACCAAAGCACAAACCAAAGAATATTCAAACTTCATTCAAAAATGTTAGCTATATGCAAGCTTTTTCCAAATATGTAGGCAAATTCAGGGAATCTGCCTATGCTGAAAGGGTCAGTTTCAGGGGTTATTTTCAGTCTGTCCCATGCCTGTCAAGTGCAGTCTTATTAAATTATCTTCTAACTCTTTCCTGGGTGAGGGCCTCCATTCTGTGGGCAAGTGTAAGCTAGCCAGCCTGTGCAGTCTTCAGTAAAGAAAATTTCAGTCCAGTCTGTGGGAAAATATAAAGGGAAACCAAACAATTTAGCTCTTGACCAATTTATGAAATATCAAGAAATGTAGACCAGATGATCCCTCTGTGTTCTTATGCAGTGTGCATTCCTTCCTACCTCTTCAATAGGCACTGGCATTTTAGCTATCCACATGCTGCAGCATCTAATCAATGATTCAGTACACAGCCCATGAGATACGCCATAGCACTTCAACAAGCAAGCTGTATCTCTCCATAGGGGCAGAGGATCTGCGTTTGTGTCAGTCTGTTCTTGTCAGTTATAATTAACCATACACCCATTTACATACATAAATATTTATGCACAAAGAGAATACTTCCTGTGCTTTATCAGATCTTGCTTTATCACAGTGGATTCTGATGACAGTAAAACACAATTTAGTTTTGTTAAAAACTCAGGGGGAATTTTGAATCTCATAAATATAGAAATCATGGCCCAGATTTTCAGATGTTAGGTACCTGCAGCTTCTGGGGACACTTTGAAATTGTAGATGCACACTATCCCTTTCATTTAAAATATTTGGCCACAGTGTGAACACAGACATGCGAAAATGACAGATTGTACAGAATTTCTCATGAAGCTTTTGTGTTTCTTTCAGGCTTTAAAAAAGGGAGATAGAGCCATCAGGTGATAAGAGTGGCAAGGAAGAAAATGTATAATGGATCTTCAGAACAGCGCAGAATTAATGCCTGTGTTGTGCTGGGGTGAGACCAGCTTTAGGCATACCATACATATATAGTGTATGTCACACCAAGTCACTGGCTAGGCTAGATGACATCTTGACACCTACCATACATAGAATTCAAATATTCTAACAACCTTCCTTTCCCTGCTGACCACTTAGATGGCATATGAACTTGGGGGGAAAAAAAAAGTATAAAATATATATTGAGCTTTGTTCGAGGAAAAGCATTTTTTTGTTTGTTTTATTTTTTCTAGAATGTAATGAAATAACTTTAGAAAATAACAAAATAACCATCTGATAAGTTTTGGAGGCTTCTACTGAATGACTTGGTAATATCTGACTAGTTACTGGAAAACTAGTGCCAACGTAAGAAAGACTACCAAGATCACCAAAATGATAGCGTCTATTGTTCACTTCTTATGGCAGTCTCACTGGAAGCAGTTACAGACCCAACAGATTGATTTCTGACTTAAGTTCACCTTGCACTAGACTCCTAAGGCCATGACTACACAGGCCGTATAACCTGGCAAAAGTCTACTCTGGCTGAAAAGGAACAGTTCCTCCTGTCAGTTCTTTTCATCACCTAAATGCAGTGTTCATGCAGCTTCGTGCTTAGCCAAATCAGAATATACACAAAACCTAGCAGCCTGTGACAGCAGCTAACGCTCCTCTCCCTTTTACCAGATCACTTACAGCAAGCCAATTTCTTGCTTAAATATTTTTATTCACTACTGGAATGACACTGAGGTGCTGGAGTGTGTCCAAGGAAGGGCAATAGAAGCTGGTGAAGGGTCTGAAGCACAAGTCTTGTGGGGAATGGCTAAGGGAACTGGCGTTGTTTAGCCTGGAGAAAAGGAGGCTCGGGGAAGCCTTATCACTCTCTACAACTACCTGAAAAGAGGATGGAGAGAGGGGGGTGCTAATCTCTTAGCATATCACTTAATACAAGTGATATGACAAGAAGAAATGGCTTCAAGCTGCCCCAGGGGAGGTTTAATTTGGATATTAGGAAAATATTCTTCACCAAAAGGGTTGTCAAGCATTGGAAGAGGCTCCCCAAGGAAGTGATTGAGTCACTGGAGGTATTTGAAAGACATTTAGATGTGGCACTTAGAGATATGGTTTAGTGGTGGACTTGGTAGTGTTAGGTTTATGGTTGGACTTGATGATCTTAAAGGTCTTTTCCAGCCTAAATGATTCTATGATTAGAATAGTTATGATTATTTGCCTGCACATGCAATTGTTTTGCTGAGCTCTAGCTCTTTTTGGCAGTGATAAGAACCATGTTTGGCTGATATATTGCTGCCTGAGCATGAAAAATATGGAGAAAGGAGTCAGTCCAGGTGCCTTGCTCCAGGTACAGTCATCCAGGTCATTTGCATTTGTTTTCCAAAGTCTGAATCCACAAACAAAATGGAAGTTACTAAGAACTTAAATTAAGAACTTGAAAATGTGCTGTTGCTGTGAACAGCCCCTCACTTGGAGAATACCTGGAGTACACATCAAGAATCCTTGGAGAGAGACTAAGCAGGTGGAAAGGAACATGGCTGACAAACAGAAGCTCTCATTTAATTTTCTAGCTTGTTTTACTGTTTTAATGTTTGACTCCCAAAGTTAAGCGTCTAATTACTAAATTGTGTGGTCTAAAGCCCATCTATATGTTTTTTCCAGCTATCTCATGTGATCTAATAAAAGATACTTTCTCTCTTCACAAGTTAAACCACAATGACTACCACAACACTATAGCTGTCACTGACAAAGAGCTAGGATTGCCTGTCTCACCCTGACTCTCTCACTGTGGTGAATCCTGATGAAGTGCTATGCACAGGGAGCTTTGAGAGATCCATGCCCCCACATCCTCCAGGGCACATCCTTCTAGGTGACACAGAGGGTGACTCAGGTAATAAAATACTTACTGTAAGGGGGAATGGGGCCCATTTTACTGGCAGCAGCTGCAGAGAGAGCAACTGAGCAACTACATCATCTGTACTGCCAACACATAATGTGTGATCTCTGTGGAAGACTGGAAGGAGGTCATTAACAGAATATGTGTTTAAAATGTCTTATATGATATTAAGCAGTCAGAAATAGATCTCTAAGAAGGAATTAGATATAGAAATTACAGAAACCCTTTGGTAAGGGATAATTTAAAGTAAGAAGAGAAAGAAAATATAATCACCCTTAAGGTCACAGCTAACAGCAAAACAAGGGCTGTTCCTGATGTATCCACAATGGCCAGCCACCAGATGCCAGGGACAGAAGTCTAATTGAGAGCAGAAAAAAAGGCTTGATTGGAATCACCCAAGAAATAACCTAAGGAAATGAAAGATGACAATTAATGTTAAACTGATTTAGTCTGAAATGCAAAATACTTCTGACAGTTCAGAGGTATCAATACTTTCTGACATAAATCTTCCATACGAATGTTTGTCCATATGTACTGTATGACCAGAAGGTAAAAAAAGGAAATGGTTTTCCTAGTGATATCTTGGCTGTTCTGCAGCCCACTCTGTCATACCACCACTTCTGGGGCTTCTTTAGGATAGGTACTATGGAAATGGAGGTATTGCTAGTAGCATCAACAGAGAGCAAACAGAGCCTTTAAAGGACTGGATAGACTGGGGACTTACGAACCAATACCTGGCACTTGTATCATCTTTTAGAAACTCTCTTAAATTACCACTCTGACTATTTCTGAAGCATAAGTGTATTCAAGCTTCTGTAGAAAAACAGTCCACTAGTTCCATTAAAATTTTGTGCTGCTGTTTGCAAACTGAGTGGCTTGGCAATTTCAGACAAACTGCCAAAACCACACAACTTTACATGGAGCAGTCAGTAGGGTCTTTCAAAATTCCAGTTCTAGAGCTCTCAAGTAATTTGGCACAGTGACATATAATTGGTTCAGTGGACTGACTGCATTGGATTCAACTGCTAATTGTAGTTAGTGTTGCAGGATCAAGATGCAGTTCACGTCCTTGTACAACAGCCACCCCTCACATGAAATAAGAGTAAGCATTTTTTATCTGGAAAGCAAAAAATATTTTTAGGATATAAAAAACATGATAAAGAAGAATTCAAAGACTAATCCAAACAGAAGTCACAGCATCTATGACAGATGGACTTAGTTTCCTAAAGTGAAAACTGTGATCTGCAGCTGTACTCGCTCTCTGGGTCAATCGTTTTTAACCTGAACACTCCTTAGGCGGCTGTAGTTCTGCTTTGCAGCATGCCTAGAACTGCTCGAGCTCAAATAACTACTCTTCTAGTTCTCATCTAAGCCTGTTGCAGTCTAGAAACCAGGCAGAGCAGACCATTTATGTCCCAGAGAGTCTATATTATGCCTATAGTATTGTTCACGTGCATTCAGAGGACTGGCCCGCTCAGTGTCTTCAGTCAAAGCAGCAAAGACATGGCCAATTTTTATGTATTAAGTCTACTGACTAAAAAACTCACCCAAAAAGCAGGAGTTTTATACCCTTCAACCTGCAGGTACTCAAACCACCAGCTCCTACCTTCCTGGACAATTTCCCAACTGGCTATCCCTCCACTTCTGCTGAGAAAATAGGAATATAAAAAGAAGCAAATGAGGGGAAGCATTTCTGCTCTCTGTTCACCACCTACTGCATTTTAGAAGTGAATGGGAATCTCTGCTTTGTTAATGTAAAAACACTCATAGGCACTTGAATCAGGCATGCACACTCCAGAAAGGACTAGGAGAGCAGATTTACTCATGTGCATGTAAAAGTGCTACAGCTCCACTTATGCAAGTGATGCCAGCATAAGCAAGTGAAAGACGAGAGCTAGTACTGGGCATAGAGGACCTTTTTCCATTCCTCAAAATCCAAATCTGTATTGGCCACCTGCAAGCAGCTCCCCACATCATCTGCTGCATCTCTGGGGTCTCATCTACTTTTTGTACAGAAAATCGAGTCATCTACATCTGACTTGTAATTCTTGAGTTGTGCACCTTAGAAATAAAACTTCTAACTTCAGCCCTTCATCACTATTTAGATCTGGTTTAAGACAGACCAACACCTGGCTTTTCAGGCCAGTATGTATCATCTTTAATAACTATAGCAGTCAAATCACTTGACAATGTAAGGGTATTGTTCTTACGACAGCTTACCTGAGTTCTTGGTAAATCAACGCACAAACTAATTCCACTTCTATCACAAAAATTGTTACTCCTTAACTTCTTTTAGATAACTGAGTCCTTTTTAAAAAGCAAGTCAGACAGCTCCTGAATGCACACTTGCTGCACTAGAGGGAGTAGGAACCTCATCTCTGCAATGGGCAGCTTTGCCTGATGCAAGCTTCTATAGAAAACATGCTGTTTAGGGGCCGTCTGGGTGATCAGGTGCCTGGCTGCTGATCATTAAAGATCAAAGATAACACTCTGTGTGAGAACATGGCTCTTCAGACTTTCTAGTCTCCACTTTGAACACTGCTTGTTGTTTCAGAATATTTCTTTCATAAAAAATGATTCGTATTTATAATGACTTGTTCCTGATCTGGGATCCAGACGCATGCTGTATATATGCCTTGCTAAGAAGGGACTTTTGATTTTTCACCTTAGAACAAATTAGTTTCTAGTGTCAAACACCTTCTGACTTGCTTCTTTGTATGGCAAAGAGTCCTCCACACTAGAGACTTCTTACAAATTCCTCTTCTAAAGATGAAAAAAAAGCACTATATGGGTAGTATAATCTGTTTCTGCCTGTGAATTACAGGCAAAATGACCTATGCTACAGCAGTTACAGAGGCTTTTTTTATCTGACAGGCATGGTTTAATCACTACTAAAGAGCATCCATACACTTCCATCTGGAATGCTCTAACAAACATTTTTCTTAAGAAAGAAAAATCTATCAAAACGCTTGAAGGAATCAGGGAAGGATGAATTCTTATGTGTGTCTCTTCCCTTTACAGTGTCAAATGGATGTAAAATTGTAAATGTGAAAAAGAGGCAGAGCATAACAAAGAGAAGGGATAACTTATAAAACTGCTTCTCAAATACTGCTACAGTAACTGTAGGTGCAGATCCACTGTGCCATCAATAGGAAATGCTGTACTTCTACTCACAAAAGCAACATATATTATTTACAACTTACAAAGCCAAAGTAAAAATTTCTGTCCTGGTAAGATTCCTGTGTCTTCAGCCATTGTAGCCTCTTTTACAATTTCAGATTTTTTTTTTAGATCTTAATCCTCTTCATTTTTCTGTTTCCCTTTCACATTACTTTCTTGCCAGAAGGTGATACCAGGATTCTCCACTTTCACCTCTTCACCTTCCCTGTGCCTCTCCCTTCACTCCAATTTTCAGTTGTTGTGTAGCTGTCTTTCTCACTCATTTTTAATCCCACCCTCTTCCTCTGGTTCTTTCCTTCCTAACTTCACCCAGATCACCGGTTCCATCACCAAGCACCCCAGCTAAGGTCTGTTCAGGGACAAACTGTAGCATCAATCCTTGTCTGCCTTTGGAAGCTTCTACTGACCCCTTTCTTACTTGCTGTATGTGTCCCATTTCTCATTCTCAGAGCCTAATTTTCCCTTATCTCTAGAATAAGCCCAAGGTGTGGACCCCAACATCCTCCTCAGGAGTGCTTTCTGCCATCTCACTTCCTGACTGGAGATATTTGCCCTGTTATTTGTTTCTTTTGGTTTGTAACAGTTTGGCTTCCTTGCTCCTAGGGTTTGTCAAACTCTGACAATAGCCTCTCTTCATAGAGATCCGTGTTGCAGGTCACCCGACGGAAAGAGTGCTCTCTAGAACTCACCCATCTCCACAGAGAGATAAGAATGCAGCACTCTGCTCCCGACATACACATATTCAGAATAAGAGCATGATAACATCACAGGAGTGGAAATATTAGGGTGTTATTGAGCATGGAACCCATACCTCTGAGTTTGCTGACCAACAGACTGGCTCTTGGAATACAACACAAGGATGCTTTCAGAAGTGGGATTCAAGGAGTGGTGAGACTGGTGTGTCAAGACCTAAGACATTGAAGATATTATACATTAGACATCATGACAGTTCAAGCACTCCTGTGATGCTTGGCCACAGAGTGGCATTGTGGATGGTCCTACAGAACTTGCCAGAGGTCACCTTTACAACTGATTCCAGTCTGAATATTTCAAAGCTGATAAATCAAGATCTGAGTAACAGTTTGGCTTATACACCATGAAGGAAAAATTAAGTTGGCTTTGTCTTTTGATTAAGTTTTCAGAATGCTATTTCAACTTTTCTTTTTTTTTTTTCCTCTAGCAAAGAATGCTGGAAGTAAAAGTGAGGTTCTGTATCCAGGAGCTGGAAAACTAATAAAATATCAAATATCACAAGATTCGTGATGAAGCAACCATGGTTGCCATCTCTGCTGCTCTACATTATTCCCTAAAACTGAATAACATTTATTTATACAAAATGCTGTGTTAAGATCAGTTGGATTATTCATAAAAGTGTTCAAATCCTATACAGTGTATACATGTCAGACACACTTTCCCTCTGAAACCAAATGTATTTATATCTGTTTGCCAGCTCAAGAAATACAAAGTGCTATTTAAAAGTTTATTAGGCAGAAAACATTCTTGCTTAAAAAGCCTCCAGAACTTGTGTATAACATATTCCAATGTTTAGTGAATAGTTTTTGCAAGAAATGTCTAAGTTCTCAGACACAGAACAGCTAACTGCTGCTGTTAGTCTGCTTTTCAGTGTAACTTATGAGAATATATAGAAATATGCCTTTACCCCCAGAGTATCATCATTATGCTTGTAACTGTTTTGATGACAAAAATAACAAGAAGAAAAAAACAGCTTAACTTAATTGTTAAATATTTGACTTTATCTTAAAAATAAAATCTTGCATGGGGCTTTCAGCTATTTCCAGGCACCAGGACAGGCTGGGAGCTGTGTGGCTAGAAAGCAGCTTGGCAGAAAAAGACCCTGGGAGACCTGAGGCACAACTAGATGAATGCAGTCAGCAACACACCATTTCAGCAAAGATAGACAACAGCATCCTGAGCTGTACTAGGCAGAGAATTGCCAGCAAGCTGAGGGAGGTGATTGTTGCCCCTCAGCTCAGCACTGGTGAGACATACCTGGAATGCTGTGAGTTTTGGGCTCCCCTGTACAAGAGAGACATGGGCGTACCAGAAAGAGTCCAGCATAGGGCCACGAAGACTATTAAGGGACTGGAGCACCTCTCTTATATGAGGAGATGGAGAAGACAGATACAGACCCTTCTCAGTGATACTCAGTGAAAGGGCAAGAAGCAATGGACACAAGTTGAAGTACAGGATGATAAAACATAAGAAAAATATGTTTTATGGTGAGGATGAGAATTGGAAAAAGTTGCTCAGGGAGGTTGTGGAGTCTCCATCCTTGGAGATACTCAAAACCTGACTGGATATATCCCTGGACAACCTGCCCTAGTTGCCCTTGCTTTGAGCAGGGAAGTTGGACCAGATGATCTCCAGAGATCTCTTCCAACCTCAACCGTTTTCTGGTTCCAAGAGTCAGAAGCGTGGAGTACAGATTTCTAGTTCACTGAAGTGAACCTTACTGATTTGGGAAGGGGGGTGGTGACTGTTAGGTTCAAAGGTGTAAAGAATCTCATTTTAGAATTTTAATTAAGGGAGAATAAAGAGGCCAAACACCTGCAAAGATTTTCCATTTGTAAGGTCTGTGGAGTGAAAAGGAAGTTACACCTTGCAAGTCATACTTGAAGTAAATTAGGAGTACCACAACAAAGGAAAAGTGGGCAACTGGGAGAGAAAGGGATTAAACCAAGAAGGGTCATAGGGACTGTATGTTTGAGAGGACACAGTGAGAGTGCAGTTTCACATTACAGCAATAAGTCTCTTACTGCTCTGAGTTTAAAAATAGCACCACCATCACAAGGTTTACTTAGAGGTAAGGTTTCACATTATGCTGCCAATTAAAGGAACAAGCCTGTTCTTCCCCTTCAGCACCTTTTCCTTTCTTTCTATCCACTCCGTTCCTAATGACTGAAGCCATGAATTGGATCAACTGATAGAATACTGAACCAACAAAACAAAAAGATTATAACTCCATTGGTGCAGCTCAGTGACTTTGATGCTCCCTGTGGACATGTTGCTAGAGCCAAGGCAAGATAGGAGATGGGGAAACACAGCTGTGAGAGGTAAAAGAAGCAGCAAGAACCATTTTGGCTATATGCTCAATTGGATGCCAGTGAAATAAATTTATTAGACATGAAAAAGAAAATGTTATTTCAAATACTCTTGACTACAAGTGAGTTATTGGTGTAATCAGGCAGCTTGACTGCAGTACCACCCTCATACCCTAAAGCAGTATGCTCTGCTCCTCACTGTGCAACAGGATCACTGACAATATCTACCAAGACTTAGAGCTTCCCTAAAAGCCCTAGGCAATGAAGAACACAAAAGTACTTCCAAATGGTTGCAAATTTAAACCCATCATTGCAAAAATCCATTTCACAATCAAGAACAGCATTGTGTGAGTTTAACACAAGTTGATGGCAAAAGACTGTTAATAGCTCCAAAGCTTAATGATGTCTGAAACATAAGATCCCATACAGCGTTTACCCTCACCAGAACCTGTTGTGTCAGGTAAAATGGTAGCTTATTAAACTTTATGTGAATTCTCATATTAGTTACACTATGTATCAATATATGGAGCATATTTTAGAAGGTCTGTTCTGTCAGCACCTTTACAGGCATCTTGTTTGTAAAAGCGATGATACAGTGAGGAAATCCCAGGTTTTTTTCTGCTTGAAAGACCAACTCTATTACTCCTAGCACAGCAAAAGCAAAAAAAAAAAACAAAAAAACAAAACCAAAGAAATTCAGTTTGCTTCTACAAAACTAAGCTTAAAATCCTTCAGAGATCTCGCCTACTAAACAGATTTTTCTATACTTAGCAACTTTTTCATTTATAATGCATCCTGTCCACTGGAGACAGAAAAGGAGTTCCAGAGATATGAAGATATTCTCCTGGGGCACACAGAAAATGAACAGTAAACAATGTTTTTCAAACCTAAGTAGAAAAAAAGAATTGCACTCAGGTCACATATAAGAGAAATATATTTTCACATAGTGAGGTGGGACACTTAAGTAAAACAAATATGTACCACCTGGCTCTATTTAAACACTGAATTCAAAGACATAGGTCAACTGGCTTTAAATACTAGTGGAAAAAAAAAAATTGGAAATGATAAAATTCCGATGTACTTGCAGAAAGCTTTCCTGTTTGTTCCCCAAACCCCACTACTCAGTATAATATATATATTACTACTACTCAGTATATATATATATACACATATACACTCAACTAATGTATAATGAGAAATTAACATATCTCAGGTAAAGAACTGGAAAATTCTGTACTAAATGTAGCTAGGGAGTATGGGAGTATCTGTTCAACTAAAATGGATAATATTGTGTAAATGGCTGAAATAAATCAGGAACATGAGAAGATCAGAATGCCTACACTGCTTCCTGCTCTAAAATATCATGTGATCTTGAGCAGCTCACAGTTTCTAAATACATCTGATGATACTGGGATCCTCAGGGCCAAAAATGCATTTACACATTTGATAGGTGGATCACAGGTATCTCATAAAGTCATTTGTGTTTTAGGGAGATCAGCTTACACCAAAATTGGTAACAGTGACTGGAAATTTTGACCACAGCTCACGACTCTTCAGGTTCACAATTTGTACAGTAAAAAGTAACAGAAATGAAAAACAGTTTTTGAATACACCTGCATGCACATGCACACCCATGCTTTTAGCCATGTCTACATACATACAGGGACACTGTTATAAATGAGATTTGAGCCCTCAGTATAGTATTTCATATTTCATGAAACTGTTGTCATATAAAAAAGCATGACAATTATTTTTTGTGGCTGGGAGAAAACATCTGGATTACTGTTCAGGTTAACATCACCCTTGAAATTAAATAGACTTGAAATCTGAGTATAGTCTAGGAACAGCAAAGAAAGTAGAAGGATATCATGCTTCCACAAGTTTATTTTGCAAGCTATGACAAACATTGAAAGGTCAGCTAGATAACAAGGAGTTTTCTAAGTAGGTGTCAAACATTATGACAGGTCTGACTATGGTATCCAAATTTAGGACCTCTGAGATCTTGAGTTATAAGTTATGAACATAAAAAAATTAATGCTGCGTGAATGGAAATCTAAAGGTTTGGGTTTGTTTTTTTTTTTTTTTTTTTTTTTTTTTTTGTGCTGACAATTCAAAATCTGTGAGTTTAGAAATAATGTAAAACCCATGAAGCAGAGCCCCTGCAGAGCTCTTTTAGCGAATAAGAAGGTCCATGTCCAAGATGGAAATGAAATGAAGGAAATTTATTCTAGGAGACTAATCTGCTAGACTGATGGGTGTTGGGATGCTAATGTAATCAAAGAGGAAGCTACCTAGCAGAAGCAGACCACACTGCTACAGAGTAAACATTTTGAAATTGCAGGACCAAAGTTGTAAGACAGGCTGAGCTTTCCACTGTTGAGAAATAAGAAAATGATTCATTTTGATAGTATGTAAATGCCCCAATAAATTATTTTTGACCGAAATGGAAATTGACAATGACACTACAGTTTCTTTGATTTCAGAGAGATAATGTAGTAAAATATTTGGGAAGGTGCTCTTAGTACCACTGTATTGCCTACTTATGAGCTATACACTGAAATCAAGCTAACAACAGTTAACAGTAGTTAACAGCAGAACACAAGAGAAAGGTGTTACCTAGTATCAGTTATCAGTCTGTAACTAGTTAGCATGCTTTACTTGGGCAGGGTAGAAAGGGTACCCAGTATCTTAGAAAAAGGATGGAAATCAGGCAAAGGTATTTTTCCTAGTTACAAGCTTGGTAAAAGTTTATTTGCGCTGCTAAGTTATAAGATTTAAACACTGATCTAAAGTTACTTCAAAAATATCTTGATGCCATCTATTCTAAATGGTTACTGGAAAACAGATGGAATAAAATTACCTGGTTTTCTCACCCAAGTAATTCTGTAAAATGAACAGCAGCTACTGGATATACATGAAATCAGTATGTCTAGACGAACAACCCTTTACACAGTATAGTGGTGAGCACATGCCTGACCATGGAGCAATATTCAGCCTCAGTTACTCTAGAATGGTAGACCCCAAGAGATGGTGAAATACAGATGACTGAAAGTACTATATAGGAAGGCATTAGAAAAATTGTATACACGCAAGATCCTTTGACTATGTGAACCTGTAACTTTATTCAGGAGTCCCATATATGTAGTTCTGAACTTCTGTAAGTAGCTTATAAGAATCAGCTTGCCTAAACAGTTACTGGACTGGGTTTGAAAATTTCTGGACACGTGTGATTTTGATTCAGTTTCCTAATCCTTAAAAGATGGGTAACAGGTCTTAATTAATTTCAAAGTATTTCAAAGCATAAAGCAAAAAGCGATATATCAGAATTATACAATAACAACAATAAATCTTTACTGTATTCTTTGGAGAATGAATTACTTCAAGTGATCCCTGGGCTTCAAATTTGATGAGTACAGCCACAGGAAAAATTTAGACAAAAATTTAGAAAAACTGCAACAAGATATGAGACAAGGTTTGTATGAAGTGGTAAGATATCAGTTTTTCTAATACAATTGGCTCAAAGGAACAAGATTTTGACCATGCAAACTGTTGGTGTAGTCAGAAATTTTCCAGAATTGGTCTCTTTTGGGATGCCCTTCAAAAAGCCATCCTTTGGGTGTTGCAAGCCAGTAAAACAGACCAAAGAGGAAGGTCCTTTCCAAGTTTCCAGCCTCCCATTTCCACCAAGTAATGTGCTGTCTCTTGCTCACCTCAGACCCATCTGAGCAGTGATGCACCTGCACTTTAAAACCACTCTCTTAGGTACAGCGACACTGAGACCTGATGTGGTAAAATTTTTAAAAGATATTTTAGTTGTTTCTTTTCAGCATAATTTTTCTCTCTTTAGAAATTGCTAGTATAGCTTAATAAAAATCAATCAAATAAGATCTAAATTAAAATCAGAGAAAGAAATAATATTTCATTTGGGGTTGAACAGAATGTTCATTACAAAATAACCTTTTAGTATTTCTTATTTTGTCTAGAAACTTCTGCATTGGTCCAATAATGTATTAAAACCTTTTCTGTTTGGCCAGAAAACAAACCCCTAAGGGATTGATTCTGTGAGAATGCTTAACTTCATTCAACTGTCTTCATTAATGACAATAAGATTTAATGTGAGTAATTTTATTTACCTAAGTTGGAATTAAAACTGCAGTATTGACAAATAGAGTAAAGAGAATGATTTCAGTTCATTGGGGGAGAGAGAAAAAACCTAATTTAGGTAATGAACGTGATTCTCTTAGAAGCAAGGATCTGGACCAAAAAAAAAAGACCACTTCCAGTCTCTGCTCCAGTTTTAGTTTAAATGTTGAGTAAAATTGTGATTAGAACCCAGGTATTCCATTTCTCCAAGGGATATAATATCACAATTAGTCAGTCACGCTTGGGCATTCACCTTCTGGCTTAAGAATAATTTATTTGTTCAAAGTACAAACCCTGAAAACAAGAGGGAATTGAAAGCCATATTCCATCTGGAAGAGCTGACAGCTTCCTGACTAGGACACTCAGAAGTGTAGATTTAAGTCCAGATTTCAAGCCAGTATTTGACTGGAGAGTTGAAGCACTTTTGAACTTTCAGGTCCCTGGTGAATTCCCTGTCCAGGTTTGTCTTTCTCTTGAGGTGAGACCAGAGTGTTCATCCATATGCTACTTCAGCAGGAGCCAAGGAGGCTACGACAGGTACTTAATCAAGAAACCTAATAAATACCACAGCATCCATCAGGAAGTCAGCTGTAATGCAGCCAGTAGCTCTGTTACTCCTCGCTCTCTAAAACCAGAGTAATAGTGGCTAATTTTTCAGACCTTGTCAGGATAAATATATTGATTGTGATACACTTGGATACTAAGGCAATAGCTGTTACATTAGCATTTTAAATAAGCAATGCAGAAGTATAGATGGAAATTAAGCGTATATAACTAAAGAGTGTCATAGAAATGAAAAGCCAAAAAAAGGTCTGTTACTGGAAAGCTTGTTTTAGTATGTGTTCTTTTCTGCTTGAACTTTGATTAATTGTGGAAGAGGTAGATTTTTGATAGCAGCAGTCTGACTGTATTGGGAATTAAAGAAGCATCTGAGATGAAACTGAGGTAACAAAGCGTTCTGGACCAAGATTAATTAAGCTACTACAAAGTATATCCAACAATTTTGAGCCTTGTCTAAACCAAAAATATACAAAACTGTAATAATACTCAGAGAATGTGTATTAAAAACTTCTTGCATTTAATATGAATACATAAAATGGACTATATGTCATTTGTGTCATCCAGTAATCTTATATGTGCACAGGTGTCAAGCCTCTTTTACTTTTACAATGCAAAGGTGTATAAGCAGTAACAGCAAATAAGGTATTGATTTTGTTCTTGAGGAGCAGAAAACCAAGTAAACTCACAGAAAATAAACATAGACCAAATAGTCTCACACCATCACTGTCTGGGCATCAGAGACAGTACACGCAACTAGTTTTATAGGCATAGTCTCCGGATCACAACAAAAAAATATTTCTGGGGAAGGCATGGCTACTCGCTTTTTGCCTGAATTTTATTTGTTGATATAGTTGCATGTGTCTGAAGGCCAAGAAACCGTTTGTAGTTAAGAGCTGAAACACAATATCCTTCACTGAATGATGGAGAACTTCCCTTCAGTCAAGCTGGCAGGAGGTTGTGGCTGCCTTTCTCCATGCAGTATCCTCCTCTTCCTTAGAGGATCTGTTCTCGTATTTCTAATGTTTCTATCAAGTCAAAGAAAACAATAGAACAAGGTTTGCTGCAGAAGCAAGCTGTCATTTGTTCACTTTTGGCAACAATATGCGGTGATCGTTTGTGAATAATTAATTCTGAGATATTATAATTTAATTGTGGGTTCAAATACTTACCTTCTCTTTCCTCTTTATGCCCTATTTCATACAGCTTGGAGTTGTCCTGCTTATTAAGCAAGACCGAGATTTCTTAGTTTTATTTCATCTCTGATACAGAAACAAGGGGAAATACAGATAAAGGAAAATAATGTACAGAAAGAACTGATTCAGCTCATCAGAATTCTGAATTTAGTTTACATGAGATTCAAAAGCATTTTCCTGCTTTTCATATCCAAGTCCTTAATGAGGCAGTTTTGTCAAAGTGAAATCTCAAAAATAGAATGTTCCAGTAAGATGTCTTTTAAATCTGTCTACTCTTTGTGTATGCTAAACTCATCAACTGCTTTTCTAAAATAGCTACTGTTTTGCAGCAAACGAAGCACAGACAATTGAATGTGTCAGCACCACTCATATGGAGTCACGCTAAGATTCATTTTATTTGTCAAGCATCCATACTAGCAGTGAATCAACCGAATTGCGTTTGTAATCTGATGTCACATGTATTGCATACCTATCTCAAAGACCTTGGTTCTGCTCTCAGATAGGTTGTGGTGGAAGATTATTAGCAAGGGCTGCAGTGACCCAGAAGAATTGATACTGGGGAGCATCAGGCTTCTCATTCCTACATAAATCCCTGAAGATTACCTTTGGCTGGAACCATTTCCAAATTATTCTAAAAGACCGGAAGTGGTTTTTTAGTGTTTCGTTCTTCACTAAAAGCCTTCTTTGACAGATCAGAATAATTACAGCAAAATATCTGGTGTATCTTCTGTAGGGTGGTACAGAGACTTGTAGTAGGACCAGCTCAATGGATGATGGACAAAAAGATAATGAGGATGATGAAAACATAATCTTTTGCACAGGATGTGCAGGTCCTCCACTGCTCTTTGCTGATGGATTGAAATCCTTGGTACCAAGCTGAAGGCATGCTTCAATTTGGAACTTCCCTGCCTGGCACTTCTTGAATTCTGTGTGGGAAAGACTGGACAGAAACACGTATGTCTTCATGATGCCATAAAATACACTGGTCCCACATGCCCTGGACAGACACCAACAGGACATTCATTTCCAAAGGCTTGTAGGAGAGAAAGATTTCTTCAACTGAACAGCAAACCAGCAACACCTGAAATCTCAGACAAAGAAGAGGCAAGCTGGATAGACCTGCTTTGTGCATTAAATAATTAGAAGATATGGTTTCACTGTAACCTTTTTCCTGGGCAGGATGATGGGGAAGGAAGAACCTTTGCTTTTATGGTCTGAGCAGAGTATGAGAGTAAAAAGGAGGGCTGCGAGGGAACTGGATTGAAGGCGTCTCACATGGTTGTCACATGCCATATAAGCTCTGTAAACTTCACTCTTACAGATGTTGTTTCTGAGAACACATGTGAGGTTGTATCTTTGAGCATATGGTGCCATTTCGAAAGTTACACCACAGTAGGTACCTGAGTAGGAGGAGGCAGTAAGGGAAGGAGGCTGTATGCATGGATGTTTGTTTAGGGCCATCTTTTCTTCAGAGTTTTCCACATGCCTGTCATTGCTGCTAATGCCCATATTGCAATTCGGCATGAGCTAAGTTGTGGTAGAGTCTGTTACCATGTGGAAGAGCTAAGAGCTTCTCTCATTTTGTAATCTCACGGACATAGGCTATTTGCTTAATAAACAAATCTTGTGAGTATTGGTGCAGGGCAAGGAGTAATGCAGTTTTACACAAAGCAAAACACATTTTTCCCTCTCACTTGTAGTTAAGACAGTCACTGAAGCTGGGTTACTGCTCCTGACTGGAGATGTAAACCCAGAGAAGGTTTTCAGGGGGCCTCTGGCAAAGATGGTGTGGCAAGGGTGGGCTATGGTATGGGCCACTAGGATGTTCAGATGGTTTGCTAGCCTTACATAGCTAAAATATAGCGCATGTTCTGTCTTTTCCCTAGATGCTTGCCTAAGGGAAGGAATTGTTTAGAGAAATCACCTCTTTTACCTTCTTTTAAAGTGATGAATATTGTGCTGTATCAGTGGCTGCACAGAAAATGTTTATGGTACTCTGTTGAAAAATGTATAGATCAATACAGACTATTGAAACATATCAGAAAGTAATCATGTATATAACACTGACTTTAAACCAACAGCTGCATTGGAAAAGCTTTGTATTTTAATGTCTCAAAACTTAGAGCTTCACGACCCTTTATAGACTTGCTTCAATAAGCTGGAGGTAAAAATCTGTTTCCTATCACTGAACCACTGAGCCAACTAGTCTCTTGACCTTGCTTGGATTTGCACCAGTGGCATAGAAACAAAATGTTCTGAATTCCATTAATGATTCATTAAGCCAACTATTTCATGACTTCAGCTGGATCTGTACCAATGGCACACACAGTTGAAGGGCTGTGTCCCACTGCTGATCCAGCTAGCCAACCAATTGAAAACAAAAAAGAGGAGATTGAAGAAATTACATTTAAGGAGCCACTGCAAAAAATAAAAAGACCTGTGTAACAACAAGATTATAGAAATCATATTGAACACCTATTCTAAATATGAAGTGTCTCTGATAACTTTCAAAAATCATCCTTGCCACACTGTAATCAACAGAACAAACTGGTATCTTCCTGTAATCATACCAAAGTATTTTTTTTAATTATGATTCTTACAGGTAACTAAACAAATGCTTCCTGCACGCTCAAACTCTTTCACCCAAATGAGTAATTAAAATATGTCATTCTATGGTGCTCATGATAAAATAAGAAAGCCCACTGTGTCAGCCAGTGGAGTAGGACTACAGGGAACAACCAGGGCTGGAAGAGCCAGCTAAAGGAAAGAGCAGTGCTTTGCTAATGGACAGGTGTTGGTAATTAGCAGCTGGCAAACAAAGTAAAGTAAAAGATTTCCCAAGAGATTACTAAGTTGAGTTATACTTCAGTGCTGACATGACCAGGGTAAAATGTGATTATCAGTTGTATATTGACTTTGATGAGGAAAACGTGTTTTTCTCTGGACACCCAACATGAACTCTGGTATGCACCAATGCATTTCCCAGAACATCTCCCTGCAGTAAAACTTTCTTCCTTCCACACACTCTTGTTTCCTTATTCTATCAAAAACTTGACTGCAGGACATCATCCCATTCATAACTTCTTTTTTTTGAGCCATTATGGGTCTACCATTATACTAACAGTATCGTTTACAAGGGCTTTCCTACCATGATAATAAAACCCCATATTGATTTCAGCTGCTTCTTGACTCAGCCTTCTAAAAATTTGTAAACTTAGACTATTTCATTACATTAATACAATCCTCTACTACACTTCTATACAAAAAATCCCACACACATTCCACTAGTAGGTTCTTATAAGTCAGGAAATACTAAAGCTAATGTTGCCAGTGAAATCTGAATTGTGCCTCTCCTTCTTAACATCCACAAGAGCAACACATCAACAGGCTACACTGGGATACTGTGAGATGCTCTGAATAAACAATACTGTTTTTAGTGTAGGGTGTGAGAATCCTCTGCAGGAAGCTACAAGATGTCAAGCTACTTGTTTGTACATCAGATAATTTCAGATACGTTTGAGAAAAAAACCCAACCTCTTTGCCTTGTCTACAGCAGAATATTCAACACGTAGTGACTGAACCCATGAGGGAACAGCAGTATGAGCACCAGCAATGCAGTATATCTTCAGTAACCATGCTGGTTTGGGTTCAGGCTTACACCCACCCACATATGTTGTATTATACCATTGCATAACCAGAGATCCTTGGAGCCTGAATTCTCAGTCTCTATGGCTGCACACACTGCAACTGCTGTGCCAATATAGCAATACTGATATTGTGTCCTGGTGCACCACCCCATCAGAGTGCTACTAGTGTGACTCTCCCTGAGAAACAGGTTATTTCTTCAGGCCTTTTTTTTTTGCACTAGCAGTTTATCTCAAAAAAAAAAATTATTTGCTAAAGAGCAAACTCCTGAAATGGTGAATTAACGTCTATGCAAATTAAAAATGCTTTCAATAATTGATTGTTAGTACACAATCAAAAGGTGAGTAATCTGGAAGACTATTATCAAGATAGTACTGAAATCTCAACAGGAATACCTGAAAATACAGATGTCCACCAGAGTCAGAGAGCTTGAACTTTGACAATGGGTTATCATCTGCAATTGATGATGTTGCTGTCAAATGTGAAAGACATTTGCCTAGATAATAATTCAAAATTACTTCAAATATTTACTTCCAGTTTCCCAGATCATATAGTTCAAGTAAGAGAAAGTAAAGATACTTGTTATGATACAAAGTTGCTTTAGCTAAAGGCTGTATAACAACAGTTTTAATCTCAGAGTAAAGGGGAAGGGTTGGAAGGGGAGAGGCCTCAGAAGAAGGGGCTGTTGATTGACGAAAAGCTGAACATGACCCAGCAATGTGCACTTGCAGCCTGGAAAGCCAGCTGTATCCTGGGCTGCATCAAAAGAAGCATGGCCAGCAGGTCAACAGAGGTGATTCTGCCCCTCTACTCCGCTCTTGTGAGACCCCACCTGCAGTACTGACTTCAGCTCTCGGGCCCCAAAATCAAGAGGAAGGTGGACCTGTTAGAGCAAGTCCAGAGGAGACCACGAGGATGATCAGAGGGCTGGAACACCTTTCCTATGAAGACAGGATGAGAGAGTTGGATTTGTTCAGCCTGGAGAAGAGAAGGCTCTGGGGAGATCTCAGAGCAGCTTCCAGTACCTCAAAGGAATCTGGAGAGGGACTTTTTACAAGGGCACGTAGTGACAGGACAAGGGGAAATGTCTTTAAACTGAAGAGGGAAATTTAGATTAGGTATCAGGAAGAAGTTCTTTGCTGTGGTGAGGGTGGTGAGGCACTGGCACAGGTTGCCCAGAGAAGCTGCGGCTCCCCCATCCCTGGCAATGTTCAAGGCCAGCCTGGATGAAGCTTTGAGTAACATGGTCTAGTGTGAAGCATCCCTGCCCACGGCAGGGGGATTAGAACTGGTTGATCTTTAGGGTCCCTTCCAACCCCAAACCGTTCCATGATTTTATGGCAAGATTGCAAATATGCCTTGTTAAGCCCTGGGGACTCAGAAGTTGTTGGGAAGATTTTGTATTTCTAAACTTCATGCTAAGGAAAGGAAGGGGTGATTACCATCCTTGCTATATGTATCTTTTCACATTATCAGAGGTCTTAAGAATTTAACTGTTATCAGTGTAATCAGATGGTGAAAGAGACTTTCGATTCTGGGGACCAAAAGCAATTTGGCTGCCACCTGAAACTCCGCCAGACGTCTGGAAGAGGCACCGAGCCTGCATTTTCACTGCCGGTTTATGTCAACCGGAGCCCGCACTTTCGCCCTGCCCTCCTCCCGGCCGGAGTGTCTTCGGTAACGGTTCCTCGGGGCTTGCGCTAGTATGGCACAGCAGTGCCATTGCCCGAGTGAGGGAGCTGCTTCAGGGGCCCTCCGCGGCGGCTGGGGGCGGCTAAGACTCAGCCGGTGCTCTGCCTGAGCCGGCACACCCCCGGGAAGCGGTTGGGGAGCCAGGAGGGCCGGCTGCCGGGCGGAAACGCCCCTTGCCTCGCCCCCGGTGTCGTGGCTGCCGACGAAACGGCACCTCGGGGTTGCGTGTGTTTGAGCGCTGCAGCCCGCCAAAGGAGGCGTAAGGGGCAGCTGAATAGCACCGGCTACACAACTGACAGTGGCCACGGCGCGGCCCGGCCCGGCCCCCGCGCCCCCCGCCGATCGGCGGCTGCCGGCGGGAGGCCCGGCGCTCTCGGACAATAGATTGGTACTGCCTGGGCAGCGTGCTGCACGCCAGACCTTCGCTCGCCGGCTCGCGGTTGTCTCCGCCGGCCCGCGCTAGCGCTAGTCCCGCCCCAACCTGGGTTAGCCCCGCCTCTCCCCGGGTTGGCCCCGCCCCACTAGTCCGTGCTCCTCCCCCTTTGCGCTCGCGCCGCTCTCGCGCTCCCCCCCCCCCCCCCCCGCTAGCTCCTGTCAGTGCGGTGGCTGC
This sequence comes from Pezoporus occidentalis, assembly GCF_034315485.1. Taxonomy (NCBI): domain Eukaryota; kingdom Metazoa; phylum Chordata; class Aves; order Psittaciformes; family Psittacidae; genus Pezoporus; species Pezoporus occidentalis. The sequence goes on along the minus strand of NW_026913964.1, from coordinate 3,838,431 downwards.
GCCGGGAAACATGGCGTCGGAGGGAATGATTTTAACGAACCACGACCACCAAATCCGCGTCGGGGTCCTCACAGGTAATGGGCCGCGGCTGGGTACGGCGCTAGGGAGAGGCGGGGAGGGGGAGAAGAGGGAGGCGGCAGCTGGTCGGTGCGCACCGTCAGGCCGTCCCGCGGGCTGCCCTGGCGGTCTCCCTCTGTGGCGCTGACGCTGCGCAGGGAGCCGCCGCTCCGGCGTGCGTGCCGTGGCCGAGGCCTCGGACCGGGCCCCGGGGCATGGGGGCGGTGCCGCGGCGGGGAGTGTGTGCGCGAGGCCGGGGAGCGCCGGGCACCGCTGCCGCAGGCGGGCGAGGGAGCGGGTGGCTGCTGGGCACCTCAGCCAGGGGACTGGCCCGGGAATAGCCCGTCTGGAGGGGACGGGGCGCGGACGTGGGCGCCTCCCCAAGGGGACGAAGGGGGTTCAGACGTCGCCGGGCTGCCTTCAAACGCTGTGGATCTGTGAGTGCGAAGGCGTTTGAGAGGGGAGCCCGCGGCCGGCGGAGGCTGCGGGCCGGAGGGAGACGGGCCTGCCTTCCCCGGGCGGCGGCGGCAGGAGGCGGCCTGAGCTCCCGGCCCCAGGGGGTGCCTCTGAGTGCAGCACGCTCTGCACGGCAGACACCTTTAGGATGACTCCTTCCCTTCCCCCTCCGTGGCCTTTTCTTTCGGCGGGGGGTGGGGGAGAGGGATAGATGCGTATGCCCGTGTGCCTTCTGTTGTGGGGAGGAGAAGGGCACGTACGATGCCGCTGCTCATAGCGCATGGATGATCCTTTAATAAACCCCTGGCACATGACATAACGATGGTTGCACAGGATGGTTCCTAGAGCCGTAGCCGGTACGTGTGTTGCAGGCTTCGGGGTTTCTTCGCCCTTTGGGGTGGGCTTTGCGGTTATCCCAGTGTTCCGTGGAGCTCGGTACGCCCAGAAATGAAGCCCCGGGGGGAAGGGGGGGTCGAGTGCGTAGGGGCGTAAATAGCGTTTCTGGTGGAGGAAGGGGTGAGAGATTTTAGTGAAATGTTTGCACGTCAAGCTCAGTAGGTTTTATCTGGAGCCTGGGGAGACGTGACTGCTTATGGAAAAAAAGCGGCGTTGAGAGCATGCTTCGGAGCCGGAAGGCTTTCGGAGTGAAAGGGGATACATTCATGGGAGGGGATGTCTGGGGTAAACCAGAAAGTTATTTATTAAACCCAGCGATATTTACCCCGAGCGCCCCCGTGTCACGGCTCCTTCGGGACCGCGCTGGTGCCTGCGGGCAGCTTGGCTGCGGGGGGCTAGTGCGAGCCGCGGCGTGGCGGGAGCTGTTCTTCCTCCTTGTGCTGAACCCTGCCGCCGCCCGGGCTAGAGCCGCGGCGGCGGGAGACCCTCCCTCCCTTCCTGAGAAGCGTTCGGCTGCAAGGTTATGCTGACAGTAGACCGCTGGAAAAGCACAGTACAGTGGAAGCAGAAATCCTTTCCTTCCAATTTCAGGCAGTCACATCCTTCATGAGGACAGAGTAGGTTTGACCAGATGCGAGCATTGTGGACCTATCCACCTGGTCATTTTCAAGGCCAGGTTGGACAGGGCTTTGAGCAACCTGGTTTATAGGAAGGTGTCTTTGCCCATGGCAGGGGGGCTGGATCTAGATGATCTTTAAGTTTCTTTCCGACCCAACTCATTCTATGAGTCAAATTAGGGAGTTTGTACCTTTTGTTCCAAAAAGCTAGGACATGCATGCAATTGCATATTATTGCAAAAGTTAAAGTGGGAAGGACATCTCTGCTAACATAATGCTCTTTGCATATTTGGTACAACTTCATGCTGTGTAACTTGGATTATTATTTTCTGTTTATCAGTGAGTTGTAATAATTTTCACCTGGACATGTTCCCAGAATGCAGTATCAGATACATATGGTGTATCATTTAAATATTCATTTAAATAATGATTTAAGTCCTAAGGTTGATTCAGGTAATCTTTCAGAACACGTAGGTTTTTATTTTGTATTGTAAATCCTGTTTGAACACTGTTAAACTTTGTACCATAATTTGCAATTCCACTGAAAAGATCAAAAAGGAAAAACAAAAGCCATAAGCAAGAAGAACAGCTGTAGCTCTTACCCCCTGAATGCTGTTCTTTTGAATTGAAGGATGAAAATTTTTGCAAAGAATTATTTTGCCATTTTGAAAGGAGACATGTTGGTTTCTAACAATTTTCCTAATCCCCTTTTTGTGATGTTTGTAGACATGAAGCAGAATTTTATATAAATATGTTACTTTATGATCATATATTTGGCCCAACTTGATTGTTTTCCACTTTAACATTTCCTTTAATACCTAGAAGAGAGTATTTGTACTTTAGAGGGTTTGGGCCCCCTAGTTGTTTCTGCTGTTTTAGCTGTGAAGAAAACAGCAAATTAAAAATCTGTTCTTCTGGGTTTTTTTTTGTTTTGTTTTGGTTTGTTTGTTTGTTTTTTGTTGTTTTTTTTTTCCTCATTGAAATTAAGTAATAATTACTTTTTGGGTGGTGTATGAAGGAATAAGTTTAGGAATGGAAATGTTAGGTATGAACAGGGTTTTGTGTTTTGTTTTGTGTTTTTTTTTTCTTTGGTTTTTTTTTTTAATCATTTAGAATAGCTCAGTGATCAGAAATTAGATAATTAACATAACATGACTTCTTTAGCTTTTCTAATGAACATCATAGCCATTTTTTTTGTTAGCAGTGTATGCTTGGGGGCTTACCAGCATAGGCATATAGATTTATGTTCCTATTAGACCTGGTATACTCAGTTTACAAAGTACTATTATTTCACCTTGTGATAGTATTCAGATGGAATTTAAATTTAATTACTCTTTTGAATTTATTTGAAATAATCTTGTGTGTTTATTTTTAAACCAGGACATAAAAAAATTGTCTGGACTTGTTTTTAGTCTTGTCTCTTGTCAAGGTTGATGCGCATGGCTCCAGAGTATATTGTTACAGAGTGAATAATGTTTGTCACATCGCTTAATTAAATTGCATTTTATTTTGTTTTGCGTAAGTTACTGTATTTTGTTTTGCTTAGCAGACCTTTGTGTGTGTGCTGTTAGCTTCCTATCTAGAAACAAATACGTATTTCTTAACTTGTGACAAATTCAGACAGGTACAATGGATTACAGAAGTAGGAAGTTTGTTTATTGTTTAGCCAAAGTAACTTGCTGTGTTCAAGTGCAAAATTGTACAGAATGCAGCACCTTGGTGGTGGTGGGTTTTTTTTGGGTTTGTTTTTTTTTTTTTAATCAACCAACCAACCAAAAAACTTTTAAACTGCTCTTATATCCAAACTCCAAACTGTCAAGGTCTTTTAGTTAAGACTGAATAAAAAGAATGGAGTCCGTAATTAGGACGTTTTCTCAATGCGAAAGAACTGTCTTCCTGGAATCTGAAAAAAGTACTTTAGTGTATACAGTATCTGCTGACTTGCAGATATCATTCATGTTTATTTTTGAGTATCAGAAAGTTGTAGATTTAAGATTATTTACAGAAGCAGGAAGAAATAGTATACAATGATGAAATACAAAACTGTGGAACTTGTCAACCAGAGGGTTGTGTCTTAAGCTAATAGGAAGTCTCACTAGTCTGTGGATAGAAAATTGAGTTCTAATCTTTATTATCATTTCAAGACATTGTGCAATCCAAGAAAAGAAAGCAACTATTAGTGTTGTATTCAGCCCTAGTGTTTAAGGAAGTGTTCATATTAAAGGTACTGCTCACTTGAATTCCAAATCTAGGTTTTCCCTCTTCTGCCACTGCTACTTATCACAGGCACGCAAACTAATAATAGAGCTTCAGTGTTACGTTGTCATGAGGTTACCCTTATGGTAAAATACATTTTAAAGGGACTTGTGATGCTAACCGTCAGACTGGGAGAGTTTTGTGATGGGGAATGAGATAGTGGAGGAGACATGGGCTAACAGTGGCCGAAGCTTTGTCATGTAAGTGCTCTGGATAGCTTATTTTTAAAAAGAAATGCACACACAGAGAAACAAGAAATATGGGGTAGACAAAAGAGGAAAAAAGAGGAAAAATATCTACATTTATGGTAAAGATTGAATTGTATGCATATTGTCTGCAGTGTTGTGCATCAAAACTTCCTTAGTAAAATACAGACATTGATATGGAGTTATTCTGGTTATCCCAGTAAACTTTTCATATTTGGGGTATCTCTTAACAGAATGGATGTTAATGTGTTACCACTGATGTCAGGATATTGAACCTGGATTAGTAAGTACAGAGTTTTGTAATGCTGAAGTTGGCTAGGAAAGGGGAAAAGAAGTGGATGCAGTGCCCAGAGTTGAATCAATGTTAGGTCATACTTCACTGATGGTGACATTGGCAGAAGTTACCTAACCTGTGACCTTTCTTGTTTGTGAGGGACTAAGCAGACCCTTGGCTGGAAACATCCGGAGAGATCAAAATGATGTTGCCATCTCCACTAGCCTGATGGGAGAAAGAGACTGGTTCTCTCTGGTTGCTAGTTTACTTTGTCCTTTTTTCTCTCCATTCCCACCTTCTTTTTATTTTCCTCTCATTTTCTGTCCAGTCAGCATCTAGTATAGCTAGTCAAAACTTGATGTTTTGTTACGTGTGTTGTTCAGAATATTCCTGATGAAACTTTGTCAAAAGGCTAATGAAGTGTTTGTCTGCTCTTGAGGTCTGTTAGCAAGAGTCATCACTAGGGACAAACAGCCTTTTCTGTCTTTACTCCTCTTTCTGTATTGTTTCTTGCTTGTTTAAAAAAATAACCTCAGCCTTTCTTTTTCAGGATAGTTTTACCATATTTAGTTGTCCTGTATTGCTTAAAAAGCAGTGATACAGCTTTTCACCTTTATGAAACATTTTTTCAATTAGAGGATGTAAGGGTTTTTGGCAAGATGCAACCTTTCACTAATGATTTCTTCTTCAGGTACTTTATTCTTCCTTTCTTCCTCTAAATAAAGATTAAAACATTTCAAATGCCAGTTGTTTCCATGGGCCTGCACAATAAAGCAGACAAATGTTTCTGAAAGCATAACCTCAGACCTTATTTAGCCTCTTCACACTGTAGTGTGAAAGGTTACACTAGCATCTTTAAGTGTCTGAGACCATTTAGTTTGTTGAAATAACCTTGCATGTACCCATCGTGTCTGAGTATTGCATTGAAGCTAGCACTCTTGGCTAGTGAGGGCATTGTCTACTTGAGGACACCATCCAGAGTTTACTTGGGCAGATCTGAAGTTTGTCAGTGTAGAAGTTCTGTAAAAATTGAGAAATGAGGGGAACAAAATGCTTAGAATGTCATTATTTGTTAGTCAGACTGTCTTAGAAATATAAGCTGTCAGTTTTCCATCTAAAAATTCATATACCTCTCTCCTACTTCATGAGGTACCTTCTCATGACTTTCCTCTAAGACTCTTCTTTAATAGCATGCAAGTTGCAAGATCTTTTCTTGGTGGTGATGCTGTTCATGTTTTGGACATACATCGGAAGTTATGGTGACCTTTCTGACAGAGGTGTGGGTGGGAGGGTAAGGAACAGCATTAAGTTTGCTCATGCTTAGTGTCAAATTGCCTAATTGTCTAAATTGAAGTTGGTTAGCTTTTTGTTTGTGGTCTGCTTTTCTGTGAAAAACAACATCTTGTAGGCACTTGTCTTCAGAACAAAGATTCAAGTCAGTAGCTGTTCCTAGGAGCTGTAGCTTCCAAAAGCTTAGTTCAGCGAATGAATTCTGGAAGTAGAGAAGTGCTGTAGTTCCATTAAAACATTCTAGACTGAGCAACATTGATTTTTGTCTTTTCCAACTGTAAGGTTGTCAAAATGTTGAGTTTATCCATAGAAACTAGGAGATCTCTCTCTTTGCCATTTGTAGCCATAAGTCTTCCCAAAACCATTTCTGTTTTTTTATTTGGCCACAGTGATAAGCTTTTATGTCTAGTGATCAGTGCAGTTACTGAGTTTCTTTTTTATAGTTTTAACCGTGCTGAATAGGAACCTTTACTTTTTATAGTTAAAGAGGAAAAAAGTCCTGATTTTTTTCTCCCTGTTTTTGGTATGTAGTGTGGAACAAAAATTGGTGACTGGAATCCCACTGGTACAACAGACTCTTTAACTTACAGTTTAATTTGCTTGCTGTAATACTGTTTCTTTTGAACAGAAAGAAGTGGAAGTTAAAGGCATGTAAAGCAAGAGATTGTTTCCCAACTATACATGGATGTTTTAATTAATACCTACTTATGTAATAAATGGCCATTAATTTGGAGGTTTATGTGCTCTTATAGAGGCGGAGTGAGAAGTATTGTCTAACCAGTGTTTCTTGATTTTGAGTTTTCTTAACTACAGTTGAAAGACTTCCATCTTTGCCCATACTCCGTGTCTGAAGATCATATTTAGCAGTATAGAGTTTATTCATTATATTATGCTTTCATTTACTTTTCTAGATTTATATTTGTCCCTTTTCTGGTATTGTTGGAAAAATCTCTGTGCTGCTTACCTTAAAAATTAGTGATTGCGGTTTTCAAGAAAATTAACTTAGTTCTGGGATAACCTTTAGTTGATTCGCTGTCTCTATAGTAACATAATGTCTGACCATCAGCCCGTGCTTTGGAGTGTCTAGGATACAAAAGTCTGATACACAGACTCAGAATTTCTCCCCTGTAATGTTGATTCTTCTGTATCTATTTCTCTGTTTGCTTGTTTGTTTTTTTCAAGTAAGAGAGAAGAGCACCTTTGTTGAGAGGTGCTTTTATATTGTACTACAGTGTCACTCATAGCCTTTTCTGAAAATGCCTATCTTGAAATTTCTAACGTTTTGCAAACAAGTTTATTTTACAATGTCTATGTGAAGTGAAAGTTAAGATTTTCTTTCTTAGCTTGAACAATTGAAAAAGCAAAAAAAGTTTATTTTGAATATGTGGGAAAATACTTTTGATTGAAACAGTTTTGCTAATGGGCTTGATTTTTTTTTTTTTTTTTTTTTTTAATGAGCAAATATAGTTTTTATTGCCTGCAATTTGAGAGATTGATATCATGCTGCAGGAGGACATGACAACTAAAAGTAAGAACAAATTTTAGCACTTGTTAGATGTTTATAAGGTCTTAACGTGCAGGTTAAATAAAAGAAATAATTTACATTCTGTTCCTACGTGTAGAACACAACTCTTCTTGTATTGAAATGGTCTCATAACAGTAGTCTTGTGTATGACAGAATTCTTCTTGAAAGTTTAGCAGAATGACTGAAAAAGCTGTTCTTGGAGAAGAAGAGGGTAATAAACAACCACATAGGAAATGAGCAGGTAACAGCCTTTTTTATGTGGGATATTTTTAATTAATGAATAAAGTAGCATAACCTTTTACTTTTCTCAGTTGTTTTGTGATTAAAAAAAGTAAGTGAAGTTTACAAGCAACGGTAATTGCATAAAAATGTGCTTGGGAAAAATAGGCTTAATTAAGCCTATCTTAGAAAATCTCATTTTGCAAGAGATTTGTATGTGATGTTTTGTTTACTTCTTTTGTTTTCATACTAATTTACTGAGGTCTGTTTTATGCCTAACTTGCCAAGTGGAAAAAAATTAGCATAAGCCCTCAAGAATAATCTCCTTTACGTACAATTTGCAAAATCCTGTAAAACCGGGCTCTATCCTACTACTACAAGGTGGGTGAATGATATTAACGGTATTCTGTAAGGAGTAAAACACATCATCTCTTCTTCATACTATGAGATAAATAGCAAAACTTCCATTGACTGACTTCAGTGATTAAGTTAATATCTGAGTATTGCAAAACTTAGTTCTGAGCAGTGAAGTGGTTTTTGATATATACCAATACCCAAAAGAACTGACTCAATGTTAATTTGGCTCCATATGCAAGTGATTTACCTAGAACACTAGTCTTTAATGGTTCATTATGTATTCAACATATGAAGTGTATAAATAGTCCCGTAGAGTAATAAGTATTGCATACATACTTAGGACTGCAACAATAGAATTGCATGCTTCTCAGATAAACTTTTTTGTTTTGTAATTAAACGTTATCAGTTATGTAGTAGAGTGAAGAAGCAGAATGCCTGTGGGCTTGAAACTATAAAATTTTGGGGGCTTTTAAGTGCTTACTGTGTGGTTATGAAATTCTTCATTTCCTTCATTGTACTTTATATTGGAGGGAAATTTTAATCCATGTGGAATATTTTTCATTCAAAAAATTTTCTCATATGTTGTTGGTTTTCCTCCATATGTGACTTTTGAGACCTGAAATTGGGAAGTAGAAATTTAAGTATATGGTATTATGGTATGGTTTTGATAGTTTGCATTTTGTTTTCTTTTGTTTTGGCTGGTGGATTTTTCGTGTGTGTGTGGTTTTTTTAATGTATGCTGTGGGAGATTTAAATTCATACTGAAGTCTGTGAAGTGAGCAGAATAATTTTTATTCAGAATCATTTTATGGGAAGCTGTATGGATGAAGAGCAATATAAATCAGAAATTAAAATTAATTGCAGTGAAGTATCCTGCAGATCTGACTCAAAAGGGGAAGGTTCCTAGGGTCTCTATGAATGACAGAATAGGCAGATTGCTGTTAAAAAAAAAAAGATAACACTCCCTTTTTTCTTAGCAAGCTGCTTTTGATGCCCTGGGATAGGCCATTTAGGGAGCGATTGATAGCAAGGCCTGAGATGAAGTCTGTACAGCTCTCAACCCGTAATTCTTGAGGAGACACTGAATGTAGGACTAGTTAGGAATTCGGCAGGCCCATAGACTTCTACTCTGCTATTTCTTACCTCTTCCTGAAACAGTTTTCATGGGATTCTTATGTCAGACCAGACATAAAAGAGACGATGGTGTAGGGCAGGTACATATTCTTTTACTTAGGTACTTGCAGATTTTGTCTTAGGAAAGTTTGGGTGGTGGTGCATGTTTCTGGAAGAAGAAAATTTCCCAGAATTCAAGTAGTAGGTAGTTTCCCATTGGCATGGTCTTTTGTATTCTGTAGAGTAGTGGTATAGCAGTGTAGATGATAAGAAGCCAGAGGCTTACTATGTACTCCTCTATGTCAGAATCTTCATCTTGGGGGGGGGAAAAGTCAGGACAAAACAGCAAGATGCCTAAAAGTAGGTACATATCTGGTGAGAAAAATACCTGTTGTTTCCAGAAAAAGCAGAAAACCCCAAAGATTAAGGGGAACAGCTACTTTTTTTTTTTTTTTTTAATTTTTTACCATCATTGTATTTTTGGTTGTCTAAATTCTCAAGGGAAGACATTAAATAAGCCTACAGCAAACCAAGGATCTTCAAAGTCAGCTTCTTGGAGAAATGAGCTGTAAATTAAGCATACTGAGGAAGAATGTTGTGAAATATATCTTTTAAAGGTAGTGCAGGGACAAAGTGTTTTGGTGGATAATAATGAGAAAACTCCAGAAATGCTGGGAGAAAGTCACAACAGATACATGTATGTGTGTGACTCCCTCCAATTAAAACTTCATAATTGCTGTTACAGTCTGATTTAATACTTTGAGAAAATTTGGAGATTATTTTAGAACAAACAGTATATAAAGTGGAGAGTCGAGAGAAAGTTTTTGTAATTCCTTCCCAAATAGTCACTCTAATGTTGTTCGATAGATGTATGTAGTAAATCAGTGAGGTATAACTCCCTAGCTACTAGCTTTAGCTAAATTTAAATAAAGTACTTCAAGTTATTTAAAAGGCTATTTTAATGACCATTTTAATTGATCAGGCTGAAAATTCTTGGGGAGTGAGGGGGAGGATGCAAATCCCTCCCATTTCAAGGGACTTCAAGCCATTCTGGACATGCAGATTTTTGTTCTGGTGCTTATTTAGGAAAATAAAGAAAAGAAGAAACCAGTAAAAGGTACATAGAATAAATCAGGAGTCTTAAGAGGGTGCTGAGATTTTTGAGAGAAATCTTGTAACTTTTTCAAGTAGGTGTGACTACAGAGTAGTGCTGTAGGGCATAACTCTTCGAGTGGAAGGCAAGGCACAGAGCTTCAGGAAGGTGGGAATGGTCATATTAGTAAGATATATACGGTTCAAGTTGGATATATTTAAACTGCTCCAGAACCTGATGCTATTCTGACATCTGTTTTTCAGGAACATACTCTGTTCTGCAGCAGGGAGGTATGCTGTAAAACCTTAAGGTCTGATCTTGTCAGTCAAATTCCAGCAGGGTAAGAATTAAAACTATTACTAGTGTTTCAAATGTGCAGGAGCTTCTTATCTAAGTAAGACTCAAGCTTTTTTCCTAAGCATCGAAGGTAAAAATGGAAATTCTGAAGTTCGTGTTGAAAGCAACTGCTGAAAAAAACAACTGCTAAAGAATTTCCTGTGATAGTTGAGCTTCAACCTGCCTTTTCCTATTTCTTTATTCCAAAGGGTGTAGTTCTAGTTTATGCACAATGGTTTCAGTACATGACTTTTCTCTTTGGTTTGGCAGCTGATCAAAGAGAAAGAGTGAAAATATTAGTTGTCATTTCACCATTGTTTCATCAGAAAAGGGTTGAAGTAGATTTTTTTTTTTTTTTTTTGGTGTGCTTTGATGAGCAGAACATCTTTCTGTAAAAGGCGTCTGAGGCAAATTTCGGTATAGCATTAAACTGGGACATCATGGATTATCCTTAATATTAGGAAAATCTCTTAATTCCTTGATAGTGTGTCTTATGTTTTCTGATTGTTATATGTAAGATGCTGTAAGGACTCATCAAATCATAAGGGAGATTTAGATGTGAAATAGTAATCACTTTCAGTATTTCTTACCAGAATAGTAGCAGCTTTTGATACCCTCCCCAATAATTTTAGCAAGTCTGTAGATTATTCTTAATATCTTTTTTCTGCACCAAACACCTGCTAAAAATGTTCTACCTGTGCTTCACCCTCTAGAAAGTAAATTCAGCTGTGCATGTGAAAAGTATGTAGACAAAAACACTTTCAAATGGAATGGGTGAGATCTCATTAGCATCTAGAAAGTATCTAACAATTAGGGCGCATTCAAGAGCTTCCTCTATGTTTAAGATATTGTGAAAACATCAGCCTGGAGCCGTTTGAGGCAGTAGCGAATTATATATATTATAATTCATTCAAAGCATGAATTTAAACTTAACCCCCTAGATGGTGACATTCCAAGTAGTAGCCACTGCAGGAAAAAACAGGCAGATGCAGAAATTCTTTGTATTTGGATAAGTAGGTGCTCTCTTAATTCAAAGATGGGTAGGTGATTAAAAAAAAAACAACAAACCTTTGCTTTCATGCTGTATCTACGTAAGTCTTTTGACTGTAATTCTGTAACTTACACTGTAACTTAGACTGTAGGACTGTAACTTACCTTTTGTGATTTCATTCAGTTTAAGTGAAGTCTGTGTTGGTAAGTAGTACAGCCTCAGAGAAGCAGACTTGTAGAGCAAACAACTTTCTACCAGGAGCTTAAGGTTCACACCATTCACACGGTATTTTGCTTCGTGCTAGCTCAAAAACCATGGCGCGAAATGTAAGTAATGGTTGGAGGGAGTGCATTAGATCCATTCTTGGAGTACATGTTGTTTAGTTTTATCCAAAATGAATTCGGCATTTGTGCTTTGATCCTCTGCATTGTGAACCAAAGTATGGTGATTTGGCATCATCAGGAGCTGGCTTGAAATCCACACTCTTGACCCAAACCGAAACAATAGTATAGACACAGTACTTGCTGGTTTTTGCCTTCACAAGATTGTGTGTGCTTCCTACAATTCTTGTGCATACCAGAGAGATCTTCCAGTACGTAGTGCTGAGCAGGTCTTCAAGTAGGTAGTGCCTGCAGAGATACCAGCTCTTGGACTGTTCCTGTGCATTTTGTGAGGGTGGTGTGGGTGAGGGCATGTCCTTTGAATCTTTGGATACTCTAGAGAAATTACCTAAACAGGTGTTAAGAGATGCCTTTTGTTAACTAGCCTTGAAATAACTCTTAACTTAAGCTAGCCTAAAGTAAAGTTCAGTAGTAAGTAAAAGTATTTTAGACATCCAAAATGAGCTACACAATTACAATTTTTTATAAAAGCTATAGATGAAGAATAACAGAAAAAGCATGTTTACACTAATACTGAGTTTGAACAGGCCCTCCCTGTACCTACCTTGTCTTTAGGAAAATACATGCAGCACTTTGTCAGGGTTTTTATCTTCCTACATTCACTACTTCTCAAGCTGTGTTATTCAGAGATAATTTTCTTCTGGTGTACCATGCAGTCTGCTATAACTGGTCACAGTTTTAGAGCCCAACAGGACTTTGTCCTGATTTAGTCTTGTGCCTCGTGGAATTTTAGTTCTGTCATCACTGGTGATTCTTACTGCCATGCTGCACTGTGCTGGCATAACCTGTTGTGTGCCTATGCAGGCAGGGAACTGAAAGAGCTGAAACTTAACCTGACAGAAAAAGGGATCCTTTCCTCCTGAATCAGCTGTGTGATCTGGTTCAGCACTGGGCTCTGCAAACTTGTGCTCCACTATGTGAATGATAAGCAAGGGTAGCAATTTGTTACCTCTACTGTAAATCTTTTAGACCTTGTTCTTTCTTTCATACTCTTCTATTCTGCCATTTTTCAGTCTATGTAAAATAAAATTAAGTGGCTAAGCTAATGAAAAACTACTCTGCTTTCTGGGAGCTTAGTTTTCTGCAGCCTTTAAAAATTAAAACAGCTTAGCAACGGACCTCAGGTGTGCCAGTGTGAGGGAGACTCTGGTTTGCACAGGTGGGGTAGGTAAGGGTGGGAGAAGGGACTTCTGCTTTCTCATCACAGTGCAAAGAGATGTACTCATGTTGGTTTTCTGCACTTCACCTACATTAATTCAGAAGATAGTCTTGATGCTTCTTTATCTAATCAAGTGTTGTCTCCTTTCTTGTAAGTGTTGCTTTGTCAAGTCGGGTATCCTCTCACTCGTATTTGCTAGCTTGTCCTGATTGATAAGCAAAGACACTGCCTCTACTCAATAGTAAGTAGGAAAAAACATAGTGAAAGGAGGGAATGATTTGCCCATTATAGGAAAATATTCTGAGGAGGGGATTAAGTCAAGACATTTTTCCCATTTTGTATGTAAACTTCTTTAACTCGTGAGTAGTAGTTAAGTGAGTATGAAGGCTATGCTATAGGCATTTGTGCTTAACGAAGAGCTGAACGTTTGATAACTGGCACATGGTAGGTAACTAGAGAAGCTGAAAATTAGAGTTTTGCAGCATTAAATTTGGGAAAAGGTGAACACTATGTTATGCATTTACTGGCAAGTAGGGTCTCTCTTGATTAATGTGTTACTTCATAATAGTCAAAACTTCTAACATTTAGTTTTTGTAACTTAACTTAGTATAGTATGCCTGACAACTAGTTTGAAGTTGATATAATTAATATATATACATACATATAAAATGTATTATATTCTATATCAAATAAGTATGTATATGATAAGTATATCAAGTAAGTATATATGTGTATCTGTGTGTGTTGCCTATATGTGTATGAAATTGCCTATTTCTACCAGATCTAATTTGCCCTCTGCTTGGGGGGGCTACTTTGGCACCCTTGAGTCTGTCATCTTACTTAAACTCAGTATAGTTTTTCTATCCTTACCAATTATATTAGCTAATAGGATAACTTAGAGAATGCTAACCTGATGTGGACTAAAAGGCAGTTGATAAGCGATTGACTTATTTTTTGTTTGTTGGACACCTGTCTGTACACCAACTATTTAAACATCTGAGTGCAAGATAATTTTTTAATTTCACTTTTGTCCTGCATACCTTCTTGCTGACCTGAAGAGAATCATTGCCTTTCTCTTGAGTGGACTGTTACCCATGTGATGGAACAGCTAGTCACAAGCATCAGCTAGTTGGGTAAGTCAGGCTTTGGGATTCTTGATATTTCCTTAAAAATGGGGAGGGATTAGGATGATGAAGAATATGTAATTTAGTTATATAATTGTGGTCAGTGGACTATGTGCATTTATTTTAGGCTTTATTTCATTACAGATCTGCAGTAAAGTCTGCTGGTCCATGCATTTGTCCAGTATTACATGTTTCCATGGTTTCCATGGCTACTAATTATGTATTGGCTGTGCATATTCAGTATTAAGATAACATCTACAGTGGATGTATGATTTTTAACTAGCAGAAAATACTGAAATGCTGTAGTCACTGATAAAGCAATCCTAACATTAAAAGCCACTCCTTCTAGGACAAAATGTTAAAGATAATAAAAATGGAATTTTATGGGAAGTGGGAGAAAAAGACAGTATAGACAGGACTGATAGCCACATTACATAAATCAGAAGTATAGGTTCTAGCAAAGAATGTAGAGACTGAGGTTATACAAGTGAGGCTAGAAGGCTGTTAATGGAAAGCAGACTATCTAAATAGGGAAGAAGATTTGTGTGCTTAATGATTATGCCTTTGTAGGTACCTTCAAGCATCCCATTCACAAGAAAAGTTTTAACACATTGATTAACAAGGACAAAATCAGGTAACTGTATTTATATAAACAAATAAACTAAATACACCAAATTTTTGTAATCCCAATAGTCTCTCCTTGAAACTGTCTCACTCAGAATACCTGATTCAAAGTAGACAAGAATTGACTCTCTTAGCATTTCTTTATGTTTAATTAATCTTCTACTCATTTTATTTATCATAGAATCATAGAATAGTTAGGGTTAGAAAGAGCATAAGATCATCTAGTTCCAACCCCCCTGCCATGGGCAGGGACACCACACACTAAACTATGTCACCCAAGGGTGTGTCCCACCTGGCCTTGAACATCACAAGGGGTGAAGCATTGGGCAACCTGTTCCACTGCCTCACCACCCTCACAACGAAGAACTTACTCTTTATCTCTAACCTGAACTTCCACTGTTTAAGTTTAAACCCTTTATCTCTTGTCCTATTAATACAGTCTGTGATGAAGAGTCCTTCTCCAGCATCCTTTCAGGCCCCCTTCAGATACTGGAAGGCTGCTCTGAGGTCTCAACGCAGCCTTCTCTTCTCCAGGCTGAACAGCCCCAGCTTTCTCAGCCTATCTTCATACAGGAGGTGCTTGAGCCCTGTTATCGTCCTTGTGCTCCTTCTCTGGACTTGCTCCAACAGTTCCATGTCTTTCCTATGTTGAAATTCATCCCGCCTAGATAACTAATCCTGTCCTTATGATCTCGTTTATTCCAGAAAAATTGTTCATATATGTGGTGAACAACATGCGAGCTGATCCAGATGATAGTATTTTGCCAAGTTAGTTTTCAGTGAATTTCTCTTGGTTTACTATGAATAAACGCTTGTGCCCACACAGTAGAGATGTGATCAAGTTGCTGCCAGTAGAAAGAAGGTGGGATTTCTAATTTTTTTTTTTTTTTTTTGTAATATTGCATGAGGAAGAAATGGTCTTTGGCAAAGACGTTAGTGTTCCATGTTCTTAGGGAATATACTCTTGTCAGGCCTTCAAAACTTGGATTGCTAATGCAGCACACTTTTATCAAACTTCAGTTGGAAAAATCAGAAGTTACACTTGTTTAAAAAGACCAAAGGGATATGATCACATCTGGTAGCCTTGTGCACTACCTGTTGTACACTGATTGCAATTTGAGTTGATGACCTGAGGTTACACACAGTGGTCCAAAACTCAGTTGCCCTCCATTCACTTTATCATGCTCACAGAAGCATATGCTGTTTGTGAGTATTTTTCTTGGATTCAAAATGGTTGACTTCCTGTTTTTGAAGTGATTGTGCTACTTCTGGTGATGTCTGGTTGACCTGTGAATCTGCTCCTACTTTATTAGCGTTTTGTCTTCTTTCAGGAGATCATTAGATTCCGTTAATTTTAATAACTTTTCTTTATCAGCTTGTATACAACTATTGGGTATTTGACGAGGTTTCAGAATTTAGTTGTGGGTCCTATTATAACTGATACAAAATCCCAAGGTTTTAAAAAAAGGTGGTGGGGGTTAAGTACTCCTAGGATTTTGAGCAGTTCTTTCCCTTCACCTCCTCACCATTAAGCAAAATGTGTGAGCACACTTTCTTAATGCTTGCAAGAGAATAAGGCATTAAAAACCCCCACACCGTAGCTCCTCTTTAAAAACAATGGAAGATAAAGAAGTAAGGGCAACAGATTTTTGCCATCTTCTTCTTCCATGTCTGACTTTTCATCTTTAATGTGGTTTAAATTGTGCTGGCTAAATACTGGAAATGGCTTTTCAGTGCTTTTCTGCTACTTTTGTATTGAAAATACTTTTCAGTTACTGTTATTTCTGTTCTTGTGTAAATCTTGTTCTTTGTGAATTGACAAAGGCATGCTTCCTTTGGGACTGACAGTCATCTTTTGTTACCTATAGTGTGACAAATTATATTGAATTTTGTCTTAGCAGTGTTATTTGCTTCTTTATTATTTTTCCTTTGGGTGTATGTGTGTTGATGCAGAGTTTGTTGATCAAATATGTCGGTGGATAAAGAACTGGCTGGATGGGCACACGCAAAGAGTTATGGTCAGCGGCTCAATGTCCAGCTGGAGATCAGTAACCAGTGGTGTCCCTCAGGGATCAGTGTTGGGACCAGTCTTGTTCAACATCTTTGTTGGTGATATGGACGGTGGGATTGAGTGTGCCCTTCAGCAAGTTTGCCGACAACACCAAGCTGTGTGGTTCAGTTGATACGCTGGAGGGAAGGAATGCCATCCAGAGGGACCTTGACACGCTTGTGAGGTGGGCTGATGCCAACCTCATGAAGTTTAACCATGCCAAGTGCAAGGTCCTACACCTGGGTCAGAGCAATCCCAGGCATAGCTGCAGGTTGGGCAGAGAAGAGATTCAGAGCAGCCCTGCGGAGAAGGACTTGGGGGTGTTGATCAATGAGAAACTGAACATGAGCCTGCTTCAGTGTGTGCTCGCAGCCCAGAAAGCCAACCGTATCCTGGGCTGCATCAAAAGGAGTATGACCAGCAGGTCAAAAGGGGTGATCCCCTCTGCTCTCGTGAGACCTCACTTGGAGGATTGTATGCAATTCTGGTGTCCTCAACATAAAAAGGACATGGAACTGTTGGAACAAGTCCAGAGGAGGGCCATGAGGATGATCTGGGGGCTGGAGCACCTCCTGTATGAAGACAGGCTGAGAAAGTTGGGGCTGTTCAGCCTGGAGAAGAGAAGGCTGCGTGGAGACCTCATAGCAGCCTGCCAGTGTCTGAAGGGGGCTTATAAGGATGCTGGGGAGGGTCTCTTTGTTAAAGACTGTAGTGATAAGACAAGGGGTAAGGGGTTAAAATTTAAACAGGTGAGGTGAGAACCTCTTGAATACAACTAATTGAGAGTTTTCTCATAGAATTTAGTAAAAATGTCAAGTGCCTGTTTTCTTGAAACTGTTTTGTTTGGAACTGCTTTGAGTTGATCTTACCTGGAATCTTAGGATTTCATTGTCATATTTACCTGTATCTCTTCTCTTTTTCCCTTTTTATTTTTTTTTTCAATTTTTTTTCCTTTTTCTTTTTAATCTGATAGCTGACAAGGCATCTCTTCGCTTTGCCTTGCATTCCTGAATGACTTCTTAGGCAACTTGATGAAATAATTTGGTGTCCTCTTTTCTTAGTATATGTTTAAGTAGATTATGTTTTCCCTGTCTCATGGCCTTTAAAAGTTATCATTTTTTACCACAGTGTTAATGTTGATTCCCCCCAACCCAAGATTACTTTTTTTTTTTTTTTCCCCCTGTGTTTCTTTCATTTTGCACCCAGTGAACTTTCATGTAGTCTGTTGTCCAGGAGGTTATATCTGGAGTATGTACTGCTTTAATGCTGTACAAAGGAGGTCATTGAAGAAATCACTGAACATGATTGTGGTGGGTTGACCCTGTCCACGTAGCTGAGTCCTCACCCGGACGCTTGCTAACTGCCCTCAGGTTCAATAAGGGAGACAATCAGAAAGGAAAAAGTGGGAGAACTTGTGGGTTGAGATAAGGACAATCTAATAAGTGAAGGAAAGCTAACTGTGTGCACCTCACTGATGTCAAGGAAGACAATATCCACTGCTTTCCACTTACTAAGCTAGTAATTTCCTTATAGAAAGTAGGTTTTGTTAGGCTGGGTTCTGTGTTCTGCTGCATGTTTTTATGTACCTGTTAGGTAGAAAAGCCTAGTTTGCCTTTCTATGGAGCCTTCTGCCAGGCAAAAAGTGCCTATAAAAAATTCTGTAGCTTGTTGCACTAATCTGTATCCCCCCTTTCTTCAGAAAGAAATGCAGATGTGCAAGGAAGTACACAAGACGGTGCAAGGAAGCAGTGTCCCACTGTGTAGTTTACCATAGATTCTGGAACACAGAATCTACTACTGGTAGTAGTAGTGGTAAACCTATTGGAATACCTACTGGTAAACCCGTAGAATGAGGAAAGTCTTACAAACATCTGTTGTCTTTTTACATTTTTGGCTAATTGTTTTCCTAGAATTTGTGAATAGCATTTTAACTTCTTGTATGTGTTAGATTTTTCTAGCTGTTTAGGGGCCTTTGTAGATTAATTTCCTTTTCTTGTCCCTTCAATAGAATCAGAAGTGGAAATTCAGATTCCATACTTTCAAGGAGTTTCCTTCATAGGGGGTGAGGGGGAAGTAGACATTTTAACCATGTTGGTTCCATTCAAGTCAGTGTAATATGACTTAATGTTCCTCTGAACAGTTACATAGCTATCTAGTGTCAATTATTGTGCATTGCTGATGCTTCTTAAGATACAGACTGGCCTTTTAACCATGTTATGTGAATGTAAATGAGGAAAATCTTTTTACTGGGTGCCCAGAAAAGATCATTTAAGTAAGGACATGGTTTAAAGATGTTAAAGCTGACAATACTGCACAGTTTGTCACTGTTCTGCAGTTTATTCTGTATTGGATATAATTTCAGATATTGCATTGTGACAGATAGTATTGTTTACTGTGTAAATCTGTAGGAAATGGTTTCAGCTAACATACATTATCTTTTTGTTTATATATTTTACAGCTTTCTTTTATGTATCAAGTACTTTGCAAATTCTCAGATAAAAAGGAAGTCTTGAAATTTATATGCCAGGTAGACTACATGCTAAAAAGAAGATTTTTTTAAGTCTCTGAGGACAAGAACCTATAGTAAACTGGTACGTGAGGTTCTTGAATAAGCTTCAATTCTTGTATTAGCTTGGATTCACTTTAATAATCAGCTTTGACTACTCCAGCCTGACTTTTAATATGTTGTTTACTAGTAAAACACACTTCGTTGAGAATTACATATATACGACATTATAATAGTTCCATAAGTTAGTAATCCTAGAGGCCACGGTCAATGTGAGTATTAAATGTCATTTATTGAATATTTATATAACAGTCCCTGCACCAAGGGTCTGCAGATCATTTTTAGAAACAAAACTTAGCAGTTGAGAGATGCTTTTAGAGAACGCATTTTTATTTCACTTCAGATTTTCTGTCTTGAAAGAAAGTGAGTATTGTTTTAGGATTTTTCTATGCTTGAATATTGTTTCTTACTAAGCCTTTTCACCTTAAGTAATGAGGTTTGGATTTCTGGAAAGCATTACATGGACACAGCTTTGTCCTTGGTCTCATTCTCTTCTGTTCCGTAGATCTTTAACAGAATACTTTAGTATAGAACTTGTTAGCTGAATAGCTGAAATTCTGCAGAAAGAGTTTTCTGTCTTCTGTAGTAAACAAAGGTTTGCATCAATTCACTAGTCTGTTCAAACTGGATTTAGAGCTATACAGTTCTCTGTGTTAGAAGTATGTAATGTATCTTTTTGTTGTACACTTTGCTCTCACAGATTCAAGAGACCTTTGATTTTCCTCATGGCCTGTCCTGATCATTGTCATCCAAGTTTTAGTTCTGGATGATGTCTAAAGTGAAGTCCCTAAACTTAAGAACAGGCTTGCAATAAAAATAGTATTTTAAGAGTAATGATTATTTGTTTCTTTAATAATTAATGTTTGCGAATGTCTTAACTTGCTGAGTCACTGCTAATCCACTGGAAATGACATACATGGAGTTATGTATTTGCCTTTCTCTTACACCTGAGGTTTTCCTGCTGATTCCATCTCCAGTCGCTCCAGGGAATAAGAATTTGAAATGAGATGGTGAAGATGCAGAGCACCAAAGGAGTTTTAACTTACTGTGGTATTTGAATGCATGTAACAGTTTCTAAAAAGAATGAACAAATACTTCACAGTTAATTCATCACATTGGTCAATCTATGTGAATATTACCTTTCTTGTGTGTTGTAAGGGTAGATTGAGGATTTTTGGAGATATTTTGGATGAAATGAAAAATAGTACATGATCCAAAAGATGTATGTTGGAAAACGCTAATAAAAAGAAAAAATAAAAAAGAAAAGAAAAAGAATCTGCAGTTGACACAAGAAGGTTAGTGTTAACAGATAATGTGATGATGTCAGGGGCAGAGGAAGGTGTTGAATCATTGTTTTAGAGGTGTGAGGTGGAGTTACTGGAGTTTGTGTGCTCCAGAGAGCAGCGGAAATTCTGTTGATCCATTTCTGCAAATACTTATTTGGGGATATTATGGTTGCTCTAGTGAATGCTGCATTAAAAGTAGAAAAAGCTTTGAATATGCTTTACAATGGAACGCCTTTATTCTTTCTACAGAGCAGTGCTGTTAAGAGCTACATCCCTAGCCATATACTTCTGAAATTAGAAATCATGGCTGAAAAGGTGCCCAGATTCTAAGAAGTCTTGTATTTCTGGAGAGAGGGAGATATAAATAGTCAATCAAACAAGTCTCTTTAACACTTCATAAACTAGATCCAAAAAGAGCCATAGATGTGATGATGCTTTGGTATTTCAAAATTAGTGGTTTGGACCATGCAGTGGGAGAGATGAGAACAGGGTTCAAATCATTGTGTTTTGAGCTATTGTAACGTTTTCTTTCCTGTTAGAGGACAATTAACAAAGCATGAATAATCCATCTAAGTCTTCTCTCCCAGTTCAGTGCCCTCATATTGGGCTATAGCGTGGTCCTTGTTGCTGATGGTCTGGATGCTATAGCAGTTTATTTTTTACCTGCATAGTTACCTAGCTTTAGCAGATAAGAGGCTTGTCAGCTTCTGGCATTTTAGATTCGTAATTAAAGCACTCTCCTGGGAAATAAATGAGCATGTTTGAATCCCTGTAGACTAACAAGGAATTAAACCCAAGGTCATCGACTCTGTGGTACTTGCTGTAATCCAGTATGAATCTACAGGCAAAGTTCTGGGTTGGTAGTCTCAAGCCATTTGTAGACCCTTGTGCACTGTGCTGTGCTCTTACACAGCATCTGCCACTAGCCTTTCACAGCTATAACCTCTGTGTTACCTTGCATATGAGCCTCTCAGCATATGTCTTGGTAGAGCTTTAGTCTTCTATAAAGTTTCCACCAGAAAAATTAAAAAGCGTTTATTACCTCTGTATCTAGGGGAATCCTATGGTATTTGTTGGATTGCATTGCATAGTACTTGAGGGCCTGAATTTTACATATACACAAAAATGTTACTGTGGATTCATTAACATGTAATGAATGCTTGGAGTGATGCAGAGCTACCAGCCAATGAGTTGGCTTTATTCAGAGCTTGGCTCAGATGCCTCTATACAAATGCTTGTAGTATGGGGAATAAATGAAATTTGAGATGTGTATATGTCTACGGGATATGATATAATTGGCATCACAGAAACATGGTGGGATGGCTTCTATGGCTGGAATGTTGGAATGGAAGGTTATAGGCTCTTTAAGAAAGGCTAGTCAGACGTGGAGGGGGTGTAGCTATTTATGTCAATGACCAGCTGGAGAGTATGGAGCTCTCTCTGGGGATGGGTGATGGGTCAACTGAGAATTTGTATGTTAGGGTCAAAGGGAGAACTGCAATGGGGGACATTACTGTGGAGGTCTGCTACAGGCCACCTGATTAGGGTGACTGTGTGGATGAAGCACTCTATAGGCAGATAGGAGCAGCCTCACACTTGCAGGCCCTTGTCCTCATGGGGGACTTCAACCACCCTGACATCTGTTGGAGGGAAAGTAAGTCCCGGCACAAGCAATCCAGGAGGTTCCTTGGTTGCGTGGAAGACAACTTCCTCTTGCAAGTGATAGAGGAGCCAACAAGGAGAGGTGTCATGCTTGACCTCGTGCTCATCAACAGGGAGGGGATGATGGGGAATGTGAAGCTCCAAGACACGTTGGCTGCAGTGATCACAAGATGATGGAGTTTGAGATCCTCAGGGCAGTGAGGAGGGCACACAGCATGCTCACTGCCCTGGACTTCAGGAAAGCAGACTTTGGCCTCTTCAGGAACCTGCTCAGTAAAGTTCCGTGGGATAAATCCCTAGAGGGCAGGGGGCCCAAGACTGCTGGTTGATATTCAGGGGTCACCTGTTCCAAGCTCAGGAGCATTGCATCCTGACAAGAAAGAAATGGGGCAAGAAGGCCAGGAGGCCTCCATGGTTGGGTATGGAGCTGCTGAGAAAACTCAGAGGAAAAAAAGAAGCTTATAGAATGTCAAAGTGAGGACAGGTGGCCTGGGAAGAATATAAGGACATTGTCTGGGAAGCTAGGGACAAGGTCAGGAAAGCCAAGGCCCAGATAGAATTGAGTCTGGCCAGGGATGTCAGAGATCACAGAAAAGGCTTCTATTATAGATACGTTGCAAACAAAAGACAGATTAGGGATAATGTGGGCACTCTCCAGAAGGAAACAGGAGAAATGGCTACCCTGGATTTGGAGAAGGCTGAAGTTCTCAATGACTTCTTTGCCTCAGTCTTCACCAGCAAATGCTCTGGCCACACTGCTCAAGTCTTGGAAGGCAAATGCAGGGACTGTGAGAATTGACCTTAGGCCCACTGTAGGAGAGGATCAGGTTTGAGATAATTTTAGGAACCTGATGTGCACAAGTCCATGAGGCCTGAAGGAGCTGGCAGATGAAGTTACGAAGCCACTGCCCATCATATTTGGAAAATCATGGCAGTCAGGTGAAGTTATGACTGGAAAAAGGGAACTATAACTGCCATTTTCAAGAAGGGGAAATGGAAGACCGGGGAAATGGAAGACCTGGGAAACTACAGACCAGTCAGTCTTTCCTCTTTGCCTGGTAGGTTCATGAGGCAGATTCTCCTGGAAAGCATGCTAAGGGACATGAAAAACAACAAGGTGGTTGGTGACAGCCAACATGGCTTCACAAAGGGAAAATCGTGCCTGACCAATTTGATGACCTTCTGTGGTGGGGCCATCATAGATGGCCGTCATGGTTCTGTGCAGAGCTGATGGATAGGAGCAAAGCAGTTGACGTCGTCTATTTAGACTTGTACAAAGCGTTCGATGCTGTACCGTGTGACATCCTTGTCACTAAATTGGAGATACATAAATTCAGAAGTTCATACATAAATTTAACCATGCCAAGTGCAAGGTCCTACACCTGGGTCAGGGCAATCCCAGGCACAGCTACAGGTTGGGTGGAGAAGAGATTCAGAGCAGCCCTGCAGAGAAGGACTTGGGGGTGTTGGTTGATGAGAAACTGAACATGAGCCGGCTTCAGTGTGTGCTTGCAGCCCAGAAAGCCAACCGTATCCTGGGCTGCATCAAAAGGAGTGTGACCAGCAGGTTCAAGGAGGTGATCCTGCCCCTCTACTCTGCTCTCATGAGACCCCACTTGTAGCACTATGTGCAGTTCTGGTGTCCTAAACATAAGAAGAGCATGGAGCAAGTCCAAAGGTGACTTGAGTACTTCCCATATGAAGACAGGCTGAGAATGTTGGGGCTGTACAGCCTGGGGAAGAGAAGGCTGCGTGGAGACCTCATAGCAGTCTTCCAGTATCTGAAGGGGAGCTACAAGGATTGCAGAGAGGGATTCTTCATTAGGGACTGTAGTGATAAGACAAGAGGTAATGGGTTTAAACAGGGGAAGTTCAGGTTAGTTATAAGGAAGAAGTTCTTTACTGTGAGGGTGGTGAGGCGCTTCAGCAGGTTGGTGAAAGTGGTAAATGCTTTATCCCTGGCAGTGTTCAAGAACAGAGCCTTGGGTGACATGGTTTAGTATGAGGTGTCCCTGCCCATGGTAGGGGGGTTGGAACTAGATGATCTTAAGGTCCTTTCCTACCCTAACCATTCTATGATTCTACCATGGATTCAGAAGCCTTACAGATGAGGAGAAAATATCAAGAATGTTTATGAAGTGTTTGAATACTATAATAGCAGTAGTGTTGGGTTTTATTGCCATTTAAATGAAAATGTTTTAGCATTCAGAAAGTTCTTGGGTCACCCAGCCTGGAAGTACACCTGAAAGGATGAAGGTGCTGGACAGTCAGCATTTCCTTACAGTTTAAGGTAAATAATATATATATATATATATGGCAAATGATTAAAAAAAAGAATAAAAAAATATCAAGTCTATTCTCCTCAGCTCCATTTTTCACTTGATTTGATAAATAAATCCTTGGTGTAGTTCATTGTAATTTTTTAGTTAGTTACACTTACTATTTTTGCAATTGCATTTCCAACACCACCCCCCCCCCCCCTTTTCCCCCCGGTAGTGGTACTTCCATGCAAAATGGAAGTTACTCAAAATGGTTGATGTTCGCTTCTTTTTACATTTGTTCGTTCCTGAAAAAACATACTGTGTCTTCAGTTGTTTCCTGGACTTTTTTAAATCTGATAAGAAAAATGGTCCTGAAAAAGATGAGAAGTGCTGATATGACCTTGGCCATATCTTAGCTAGCAGGTGCCTTTAGAATAAGATGGTACTGCATCATAATTTCCTGATGAGTTACAGCATCATGATGGCATGTGCTCCCACTCAGAATCTATTTTAAGAAATGACAGAAGCACTTTCTTATAATTAATCTTGTGCTCAAAAATACTGGATTGGAGTGAAGAAAGTCTACAAAGTAATGACGTTCTGGAGATCAAAAGAGAACTAATGGAAAAGTAGTTAATTTGTATATTAAAAAAAACTTGGCAGGAAAAAAAGAAAACATCATCTCTGGTTTTTGTATTTGTCTAAATGTCCGTATAACAGATTAGTACAACAGAAGAAATAGTAAAGATGTCCTCAGACATGTGGCCCGTTTTGTTAGGCAGAACTTTCAAAAACTATTTTAAGTTCAGTGCTGTAATGGCTGTTAGAAATTGCAGCATAGGTCTTGAAAACGTACAGTCAAACCTTCTGAGAAGCAGAGCATCTGATCTCTTTGCTATAGTTTCCTATTTTGACACTAGTTTCAGTTTGACAAGAAAATGTAGGCATTTTCTTAACATTTGAGGCGCAGTGATTGTAAGGGGCAAGTTTTCATCTTAAGACTTTTCAGTATGCTGCAGATTCTGGCCTACTCTGGACAGCTCTGTATTTTCCCAGAATGAAAGGGTCCTGAAAGTGTTTGAGGATAGTCTGTACAAAAAATGTTTATTGACTTAACCTTAATAAGGTGACTACAGGTTTTTATACACCTGTTAGTTCAGAATAGCTGTATTGCAACTCAAGATATAAAACTCAGTTGCATACACTGTAAATTATTCAAGTGTAGAAAACCTTCTGCTGTAGCTTTATATTGCTATATTAGCAATATATGCTATATTAGAAAATGGGACAGCTGTGCACTGCCAGAATACAGATTAGTACTAATGCAAGAAGAAAAGTCAAGTGCTAAGCTAAATATTGTAAGTTGTGAGCCATAACATTTTGTGGTGGACCAGAGAATTTTTGCCTTCTTTCTGTGCCGCTTTTCTGCAAGCTGCCTCTTCTCTGAATATGACTAATTCCGGTCTGCTATTAACACATCGCTGTTTCTTGAATGGCCTGTGGGAACAATCAGAATTTGGGAAATGGAGCACACTTCACCTAGCTTGCTTATTTTTACATTAACAAATGTAGGTAAGAAATCTTTAGGTCTCTGCAGTCTTCTGTTACAAAATTAGGACAGTGTATTTAAAGAATAAGTGCAGTGAATATGTGTGTAGCTAGAATTGCATTATTAAATAATTTGCTATGGTAAGTTCAGAAGGCTGTTACCCCAAAGTATTAGAGGCTTCCAGCCTTTGACATGAAAATAACCAATTTTGAGAAACACAGAAACTTTCTAAAGAAGTTTGACCTATAGAACAATGTTGTATTTTTAAGGTTTAATTAACGGGGATCTGCTGTGGGTAAAACTGAGGTCTTTCTCTGGTCGGAAGCTGATATGCTAGTTTTGCAAAGTGTTCTGTGTTATACAGGAAGATCATTAAATAATACAGTCATCCCTCTTTAAGTACTGAAATTCTACATTTCTACAGGGAAGGATTTTTTTTTTTTTTTTTAAGTTTTTTTCCAAGATCCTCCATAGCAGCAGGTTTGGCATGTTAAGAATAAAGGTAGTATACCGATTCAAATCCAATCAAGGATTTGCAGATTACTCAGAAAGTGCAGTTTCTCCTGGGTCTCCAAATAGTACTGTGTTTTGGTCATGTTTGTTTATCGTGAGCAGGTGGCCCACAGGTGTAGTTCTTGGGATTCTGTTGAAAGATACTTGGGACACAGAATACTCGCTTTATAGGGGAAAAACCAAAAAGTAAAAGCGTGAAGAGGAGCACTTCCTTCATGACTGACAGAGAGTTTCATGTGAGCTGAACACAAATGGAAGCACATTTGAGGTAGTATTTTTTAAGAAATACCGTAAGTGAAACTTTCTTTCATGTGCTCAATATTGTTCCTTTTTCCATTAAGCAGTTAATCCAAAGGTTTGGATGAGATGTAAATGTCATTGTTTTGGTCTTCACACCAGTGTAGCTTGAAGAACTTTGCTTGTTTACTAACTTTGCGTATGTGGGTATATTTCTGAGGCTCTGTTTCAGACAAGTCTAAGCATTGTGTGATGGACTGCAGTGTGAAATGGGACCTGGCAAACTAGTGGCTCCATATGAGGTCAGCTTGTTAACCTGTGGTTGTTGAAAGTGGTTGCCTGAAATGTGAGTGAACAGGAATGTTTGCCTGACTACAGGAAGTCTTGGGAAAGCCATGCTTTATTTAGTCCACTTGATTCCAGAGTTTATTTTCTTCCGTTTCTGATTTTTTTTTTTTTTTTTTTGTTGTGGTTATGTGGCTATCACATTTTTGTAAATGCTGTGTATAGAATATTTTTTTTTTTTTTTTAAGTATTGCTTTAGGAGATGTAAGCTTAAAAATCATCAAGGTGAGTTTCAGTCAGTTAAAATGTGTGCTATTGGCATTCGATATTACATAGTGCAATATTCCAGAACTGTTTCATTTTTAACTAAAAATGCATTTATAAAGGCATTTATAATGTGTTTAAAAATGTTTTAAAATGTTCTCTGAAATTGCTCAGCTAATTCAGAAATGCTGAATATATATGATGTACGTCCATTTGGCGGATTCCCCAAAGCCGAACACTTGTAAGATTCAGGGTGCTAGGCTATCTATTCTGGGTCATGCTTTGCCAAGAAATGTTGGACCAGATGGTCCTTGAGGTCATTTCCAACCTGGTATTCTGTGATTATAGTTTCAGTATAGGATACTTTGCTGGTATGTCAGGAAAAAGTGTAAAACAACAACAGGTCTGTTAAGTGCTATGTTAAGTTTTTTCTTTATGAAGTGTTTTCTTCAACATCTAGCTTTCAAGACTTGGGCTATTGGAAATTCTGTCTTGATAATGTGATTTATTTTCTGTAATCTGCTTAATTTTTTTTTCTTAAGTTTTTCTTTAGAATTAATAAAGTCACTTAGAATTCTCTTCTGTAAAGTAATAAATGAAAGACCTGTTCTCTTTAAAGAGAAAATGGATTACTAAAAAGCAAATAACTGCCACAAGTGCCTGGCTGGCATAGCTTTACTTGCAGAGCCCTTAGAGTAGATAGAGCATTTCCCAAAGGAGGTTTCTGCTTCCACAGCTTTGTGCAGTCTCCTGAAATGACACATGGGATGAAAACGCACTTTCTGTCTGTATCCACTCCCAGATTTTCCATGGGTTGTGTATGGTTCTTGAAGGGAAATTTTTTTTCTGCTCCTCTTCCTTCTACTTGATACAATGTCTAAGTTTCACATACTTCAGATAACTTCAGACAACTTCACATACTCTTTAAATTTACTGAAAAAAAAAAAAAAAAGAAAAAATGTTTGGTCTTAGAATGTGTTTGAAACACTGAGGAATAAATGTTTATGGTATAAAGAGCTGTTGGTATTTGCAATTGTGTATGACTTTTCTGCTTTATTGTTTTTGGTATTAGCCCACAGTGTGACCAAGTCCTGTGTATATGTTCTGTATACTTAAGGAGAAGTTCTTACAGCACAAGATTTTGTGAGATTAAGAAATTTTAAATTAAACCAGCAAAATGTTTTTAAGGTTGATTTGGATCCTTAATAAGCCTATGGAAGGGGTTGTTTTTTTTGTTTCAGTCATATAACTCCGAAACTTTGTGTTGTTCATATTACATACTGGAAAGGTAGTTGACTGGCCTTATGAGAATTTCTCGTGTACTAGTGGATTTTGAATTCATTATAGTTTTGTTTTAAAAACATAGTTGCATAATGGGGAAAATCAGTGGGTTGTGGTTTTTTTGATTTTTATTTTTTAGGTTTTTTTTTTGTTTGTTTTTAACAGTAGATATCTGGGTTTGGGCTCACTTGAGGGGTTAAAAATTCAAATACTAGCTCATTAAGTTATATGAAGGACATGGGTATCTTCTAGCATCATATTTCTATTCAAATATCAAATGGTAAGTCAATGCTGTTACATATTCCATTTTTTAATATGAAAGAGAATGTTGCATTCTGGCAAGTCTTTTCATTTGAAGAAAATTTGAGCATGCATTTCAGCTTCCTAGTTTAGTTTCCATAGCTAGCACAAATTTCCTGTTTTTCAGCCTGCCGTTTGTGAAGTGTATAATGTATATAATGTTCTTATTGGGTGGTCCTGGCATAGATTAATGTGCATGTGACACACTTAAGTAGAATAGGATACTTAGACCATATGACCAGAAAAATAAAACTAATATGTAGGGACAGGGAACATTTAACTTTTTCTGTCTTTTTCTGTGTTCAGTAGGAAAATGTAATTACCATACTGACTCAGACTGGAATCCATATGGTGTAATATCATGTTGTAATAGGCATTTTTATTTTTTCTTTCTTGTGTGTCAGTTTAACTTCTTATTGAAACTGAAGCAAAACATAGATTTTCAAGGTTTTTGTTTGTCAAATCCATTAGTTCTGTTATTGTCTGTAATCTGATGTTTCTTGATCACTTTTAATTAGAAAATGTTGTGTGAGTGATATTTGTAAGGAAGCCTGAAATAGTATTTACATTTTTTTTAACCTCAAAGTTACTACAAAACCCTTCAGCAAGTATATTATATAGACTCTTACAAACAGGTTGTTTCTGTTATGTGTGGTATTGCATTGAAAGGTTTTGTTCTGATAAAAGTGAATAAATCTTTATGGATTTTACATCAAGGATTATATGTAGCATTTATAGTTTGATTTGGTTTAAAAAATTATGGCCATTGTTTCATTTTCTGCTGTTTCAAAGGTAATGTTGTTATCAATTAGGAGGCCTCAAATTTATATATTTATGCATATATTTAAAAAATAAAAACCTGCCATGTGTCTACTTAGCAGCATGTTTTCCCTTTTTCATTTTGTGTTTCTATGGCAAAAAGTTTTAGGCAATCAGGAAGCATATTTTTGAGCTTAGTGGTTATTTTCAATCAAATTTGATAGAGGGATAGCAGTTTTAAAAATTTTAGGTGACTCTAATCCATCTTGTTTGGTACGAGAAATGCCCACAGAAGAAGAGGCTTTTGTGCGAGTTCTTCCCTACTCAGGCAGCAAAAAATTCCACTAAAGGTACCTGGAAATGACACTTTAGTAGTTCCATCAGTCATGGAAATTCTGTTTAGTGAATAAACTGAACTGAATGTAGAAACACAGATGATTCAAATATGTAATTTTTGTTTGTCTTTTCCTTGTTACTTCTTGTTAGGACATCATATAAGCTATATCAGTATTTTTTATGATGTACTTTTTGACAGTGGCCAGTAGAAAACATTTCAAAGTTACTGCCAGTTCACCTCCAGGGAAAGTTCTTCTGACGTAAATTGGTGCAAGGTTTAAATGTGTGCACGCAATATTTGGCATACCTTTAGTACCTCTATTTGTGGCAATAGTTTGCCTCTTTCAGTCTTACTGTGTCAGTGATCTCTGTGGCACTTACTATCAATGAGATTTTTTGAAACATTGAGTTGCAGGACACTGTGCTGTCAAAAGATATGTGACTGAGATTGCATGCATTTCATAGGTTTGCAATATAGAATGGAAGTGAAAATGGGTTGTAAATGAAGAGATCTTGTACCAGGAAGCAAGAGGCAACCAGGTCTCTGCACAAGTGAAGAGATTTAACCTTAAAAAAAACAACAAAAAAAACCCAAACAAACAAAAAAACAACCAAACAAAAAGCACATGAAGTTTTTTTCTCTAAACTAAATATCAGGTTTAATCTATGGTTTTGCAGTAAAGAATTATAAACACTCTTGGATTGCATACTCTTGTTATTTTAAGGAAACTTAATGAGCAAATACAGGGTTATACTGTGTGTTCCAGCTCTAGTCTCTCCTTGCATAATTAGTTATTCACCAGTTTTTCTTGAAGTTGCCTAAATATGGAACTCACACTTTTCCCTTCCCGATACGTTGTAATTAAAATTTATTTGCCATACAATGTCCATGGTCAAAAATTAGATAGAGAATGGCAGCTGGTAGGTGACAGATGTGTATAATATGCTGTTCATAATGCCATATTCTCTTTTTATATGATGTTCTAGACCCTCCCTCTGTATTCTCAAAAGAATTACAGAAGTTCTATAATATTAAACCAGAGCGATATTTTCTACTTAAGTTACACAACATAAGGCCTTTATCTTTTTTTTTTGTGTGTGTAATACCTTCTTTCAGTCGCTCCCAAGCTCACACAAGCTCAACAGTATCATGCCGTTCACTCTCTTCCTCTTCCTCACACACTGCACTTATTCTTGTGGCAAAATGCAGAAAAAGTAGTTGTAAAAGGAAATTGGATTAGTCCCAAGCAATCTGAGTTAACATTATATTGGTGCAGAATGCAAAGACCAAAATTCTAGATGCTATAGTGAGTGCTTCTAGGGAAAAGTAGTTTGACAAACTGTAGGAGGAAAAACAACTTTTCACTTAGGATCTGCTAACTACAGAAGTTGTGCTCTTGTAATTTTTAGTAAAGTTCAGCTTGCATAAAAAGGGGGAAAGAAAAAAAAAACCCAAGAAAACCAAACCCAACCAAAAACTCAGAGCACGAATATATAAAAGTGAGGCAAGTAGCTAAAGGGGAATCTGAAAGAGTGGCTGAATGGTTTGTGATGCTGCTCAATCTATTTAAAGTCATTGTATTAGACTCGGAACTGGAACACATGCTGCAAATGAAAGGACTTCAATTAGCTGACCGCTAGCTACTTTGAATGGCATAGTGTGTTAGTCTCAGCTTTGTCTAGATCAGATTGTTACAGTGCCTTGCACCTCCCGTTCAGCCTGTGTACCTCTCTTTCCATTCTGTGGAAACCAAGCTGTGAAGGTGTGGAGCGGTCCTGTGTTTCCCCCAGCATGGAACTGGTAAGTAGCCATCCTATGGGACACTTCCAAGAACTACAAAGTACTCTTCTGTTTCCCCAGATTTCGATACAGTATCAGAAGACTGAAAAATAAAAGCTGGCATGTTGAAACTTCAGAAGAAAGGAAGTTACTATTATTAAAAAAGTGTAATGCAGAGGGAGAAAATAGATCAGAGATGCTGTCAGGTTAAATGCTAAACTACTAAATAAGGCAAACCCGAAAAAGATTGTTGAGAATCAACTTGCTAAAGGTATAACACCTAATAATAATAATAATTTATGTATATCAGGGAGCAGAAAGCTCATCGGAGTTGATGGGGCCAGTAGAGGATCAAAATATAAAAGGAGCAGTTGAGGAAAAGAAAAACATGATGTAAAAGTTAAATGTAGTCTTTGCACTAGTTGAGGATTAAGGAGCTGGCTGCCTGAAGTGCATGTTGTCTTTTTTATTTTTTGTTTTTTTTTTTTTTTTTTTTTTTTTGTTTTTTGTGTTTTTTTTGGGGGGGGGGGGTGTGGTGTTATGCGTATGTGTTTTTGTGAATTTTTTTTTGTTTGTTTTGTTGTATTTGGTTGGTTGGTTTTTGTGTTTTTTTTTTTTTTGTGGGTTTTTTTTTGGAGGGGGCTGGTTTTTTGTGTTTCTTTTGTTGTTTTTTTCTGTTCTTCCTTTTGTTTTTTAAACATGATGTGAGTCTCATATTGAAGGTTTTTAGCAGAAGTTACTTACTCTGAAGTAACAGCACTCTGAGAGGAAGTGTTGTTTGGTTGTGGTTTCTTTTTTTTTGTTTTTTTTTTTTTAAGGGAATACTTGTGGTCATTCCAGCAATTTCAGACCAGGAAATCTGAGTCCTGTACTGAGCGCACTTCATAAGCTGTAGCAAAGACTGGTATGTTTTAAGCATAACTGCTAGTATTCTGTGAAAGAGTTAAAACATTTTTTCCTGAAGGTAGTTCTGTTCAGTCTGCTGGAGGGTTTTTTAAATGTCTCACAATGCTTCAACATGAGTGGTATAATAAATTTGCATTTTCAGAATGCTTCAAAAGACTCTTAAAGAAACTAAACTGTCCAGCAATAAGCAGCAATGTCCTTCCACTTTTTAATAGTTAATAATCAGAAAAGTGTAGGAATAAATTGTCAGACTTCTCTGTAGAGGCATTTACCAACAGAGTCATGTAGGAATCTGTCTGCTCTGCAAGCTGTCATGGTTAACATAAGAGAATACAAAACAGCTTCTGTACTACTTATTGCTACTCATATTGCAAGTAGTAGGAGGCATAAATGAAATTATGAGTTAGTAGTTTTAATTATACATATTATTACAATGGCTTCAAAATTAACATATACTCAGATAAAATTTATACTTTTAGTCTCTATAGTAATAGTACGTAGTAGCGATTAAGTGATTTTTCTACAGTAGGTGTCTACTTAGCTTGCCGTTTTGAGAATCAAGGTAGTATGTGCCTTTTATGTTTTTACATAATTTTACAGAAATTTGCACCTATATTTGCCAGGGTATGGAGGGAAAAAAAAAAAGGCAGTAAATGGCAAATATTTAGGGGTTCTAGTGATTTCTGTTTGAGATCTTGGAAAACTTTCATACTCTGTAAATACATTTAATGTTGATTGCTGCTAAAACTGAGAATTTCCCGTTGTTCTTAATGATTTCAAAAGCTCTGTGGCCTTGCTGGTAGTCCTAGTTTTAAGCTTAGGGTTATTGATTGGAGGTCAGGAAGGATTTTTTTTTACAAATGAGGATGAAAACAGTTGGACCCTTCTTGTCTTTAGCTGTGAACATGCTTCACTTTCCTAGTATTGTCTGAATCACTGGACATGCTTCTGTGTAAGAATGGGCTGCATGGTTGGGGCCAGTGAAAGACAGAAATAGAATAGAAGGACTTGTGGAGGAATTGAATGGTGAGTGTTGTTATGCTGCTTCTAAGATCCTTGTAGAAAAATCTCTTAATAAACACCAACTGTTACTGTCCTCAAATTAGAATTAGTGCAAAACATCACACTGTATTCAATCTAATTCATGTAATACAACCCTTTTGCTTAATTGTCTGTCTGTGTCTGGTCTGGTTTTTTTTTTTAGATTACAAACCCTAATCTCACTTGGGACCATGAACTGCTATTGCAGTGCAAGTCATATTTAGAATCAAAAAGCACTTATCACTGTCTTGTTTTGTTTTAAAAATGTTCAAATGCTGTTATATTTACATTAGAAAAATGCTACTTAAATGTTCTAAATTTAGGCATGAAAGAGCTTTCTGAGGACTGAGTACTTGTACATATTTAACATTGGGAATTTTCCCATTAATTTCAATTAAACAGGTTGGTGCTTTTAGGGGAAATGAATACGTAAGTCTTCATAGTATTGTGCTTTAAGTGGTGAGGCAACAAGTGAAAACAGTTGGCAGAACACATATTAACAGCACATGTTTATCTGTGTAATTGACCAATTTCAGTGGTCGGAGCAGGCAAGTAATCTATCTGCATTGTGGGACCTGCAGTGCTAACAGCTAGCATCTTTAATCTGTAAATAAACTTTAGTTTTAGATTATAACAGATGTACATATTCTGAATTCAGTAAAAATGCAGATATGTAACTTCAGCTGCAAATCACATATACTAAGATTTTTTTTTTTATATATATATATTTTTAAGATTCTGTGCGGGTCTGAAAATATTTCAGCAGTGAGCTATTTTGAGACGAGGAACTTGTAAAGTCTTTAGTCTTATTTACCTAGTATGCTAATTTCTCCCTGCTGTCATATGCTGTGCTACTTGTTTATGATTGGTGTTGCTATAATTTATATTCAGTAACCTTTACAAATAAAAGTATGCACGTGTTTTTAGAACTGGAATCATATGTCTGGGCCAAAAATCAGGAGTAGCAGAGAGTATGCCTGGCTGCAGAGCAGCTAGAGAAATTGGACCAGGGAACTGTGTTCCACAAATGAAAGAGACAATTTGAATATGAAACTCTTCTCAGTAAAGGTGGGGAAAACATATAGTCAGTGTGAAGATGGAGTGTGACAATGCTGGATGCAAAAAGTATCACCTGCATCTCCTAAACATTCTTTTGCCTTTAGAAATGAGGGCAGAATTGGTGCCATTGCTAGCCTAGCTGTGAAACGCTGATAAGGCATTTGACTTGAATCAGGTGAAAGACCTGTGTTAGAGGCTGGTCTGTGCATCATGTGTTTTCAGCAATCTCAGACCATTCATTATAGGTTTCATGTGGTCTGAAATGCCTGTAAATAACTAATAACCTGGACTACTGTATTTCTTTTAGGTGTGCCTTTCAGAACTCTAGGGTAGCCCTTGGCTCATGAAGTCCATCTGTAGCATCATTCATAGGATTGTGTAGGAAAATGCAAATCTCAACCAGAACAGGATTGCACAGCATGTTGGCCATCTGCAAACACTGGCTTCTTGCCTTCTGCTGCAGACTTCACCCTAATTTTGGCAAGGAAGTAGAGGAGTTCAGTTTTATTTTAATCAAGTAGTAGAAATTCTTGCCAGTTTAGTAATAGATGGAGAGAAGGCTTGGCACTATTCTTGATGCCCATTCCCCTGCTTTCAGTCTTGGCTTTGAAATTTTGGTATTATAAGATTCCTATGCTGTATATAACATTTACTACAGTTTGGTCTGTAGGCATGGAAAAAAAAAAATCTTAGGGTAGATGTCAATTATTCAACAGGCAACAGGTATTTTCAATAAAATATTTTACAGAAAAAAAACCCCAAACCTCTAGCATTTTTTTTATTCAAACATCACTCCAGAATCCCATTGATTCAGAGTACTTGTCAAGTTACGGTTTTCCCTTCAGAGACCACAAAATTGGTCTGGTTTTTACTCTGAAATTGAACTGAAGAAATTTTACTATCATAAATTTGGTAGGGTATAGGTATTTTTGTGAAATGGAGCTGATGTTTTCCAGAAGAGTTGAAGCTTGCAATTCTATGTAAGAGACTGGCTGAACAAGTTGAGTTTAGTTTGCTTTATAGTCCATTTTAGATGTTTGTATTTATTTTGCAGGGTTTTCTTGTTACCAGTGTAGGGTAGTGCTGCCACAGAGCAGGTATAGAGTATATGTGATCAGAGAGTCATCTGTGTTTTCTTGATCTCAAAAATATGTTTATGTTTCATGAAAGACGGTTTGTAACTTGCTTGTGGTGCTTTTTTGTGAGACTTATTTTAGGGTTTATGTTCTACAGATGATGAAGAGCATTGGTTTAAAAAAAATGCACCCCTTGTTCTGCTTATTTTCTGCTTAGAATTTTGCAGTTAGTCTGAGAGGTAGTATCAAAAGACAGTTTTGAGAGAGGTGTGTGTGAAATGTGGAACTACTTCTTACAATGCTAAGCAGGCTTTTGGCATGTTTCAGATTTTTGAAGTGGTAGCTTTTGGAAAAAACTTTATCTATGCAGGTATTTTGCAATGCCTTTATAACATGAAATATTACCAAAAGAGTTTAAAGTTGAAAAGACGCAAAGGTGTAATACTGTCTGTAAGAAAGAACAGATGACAACTGTACTTAACTGTTACTTCATTCCTTCAGCTTTCTTGGAGTTATTGAAGGTAGAACTGCATGCTGCTTTCAGTAGCTTTTCAGGGTGAGGAGCATGTTTGTTGCTCCAGGAGTGCAGTAATACTGAATTTTTGCTCAAACCTCTTGATTTTTATCATTCTGATCAGTTGGCACAACATTTGCAAGTGATTTGACTATAAGCAAATTCTTCTAAAAAACATTAGTAATAACAGTTGATAGCTATAAATTATGGAAAAGCCTGTCTAAATGTGCTAAGTACCCTTTCTGTCTTGTTAATGAAGGTTTTTTTTTTCTATAACGAAGCTTTACGTGCTTGAAAGTAATTTTAAGGTCAATGAATCCAGAAAGATCTCAGTGGAATTTCATTTATGCTGTAACACAAAATACTTATGCTTCTTGCAGATCTTGGACTTGCATGTGTAAGGAAGCACTATGTAATGACTCTTAACAAGAGAAAAGTAATAACAAGGTTTCTTGGCTTTAAAAAAAAATCTCATTGTAATCTCCTGAGCTCAAATCTTGTTAATGTATTTATGTAGCATGACTGAGTTCCTTAACAGTAGATGCCCTTTTTGAGTCACTTATACACCAGTATACATACATATACAGATAGATCCTCCTGGAAACTATAGTAGGGCACATCAAAAATAAGGAGATGACTGATGACAGGTAACATGGTTTCACTAAAGGCAAACTATGCCTAACAAATTTGGTTGCCTTCTGCAGTGGGGTTTCAGCCTTGGTGGATAAGGGAAGAGTGATGTCGTATGCCTGGACCTGTGCAAAGCATTTGACACTATCTCACATGATATCCTTGCCTCTAAACTGGAGAGGCATGGATATGATGGATGGACTGCTTGGTGGATAAGGAATTGGCTGGATGCTTGCAGTCAATGAGTTGCAGTCAATGGATCGATGTCCACGTGGAGACCCGTGACAAGTGGCATTCCTCGGGTTGATATTAGAACCAGCACTGTTCAACATCATTGCTGGCAACATGGACAGTGGAACTCAGTGTGCCCTCAGCGACTTCACTGGTAACACGGAGCTGTGTGGTGCGGTCAACATGCTAGAAGGGAAGGGATGCCTTCCAGAGGGACCTTGACATGCTTGAGAGGTGGGCCTCTGTGAACTTCATGAAATTCAACAAGGCCTAGTACAAGATCCTGCATGTGAGTCAGGCCAATCCCAAGCTCAAATGCAGGCTGGGCAAAGAATGGATTGAGAGCAGCCCTGACGAGAAAGTCTTGGGGGTGTTGACTGATAAGAAGCTCAACATGACCCAGCGATGTGCACTTGCAGTCCAGAACGCTTTTTTGCCAGACTGAATAAGCTCAAGTCCCTCAGTCTGTCCCTAAGTGTGTGCTCTGGGGCCCTGGCCATCTTGGTACTCTCTGCCTAACCCTTTCTAATTGTTCAACATTGCTTCTAAGCTGGGGGATCCAAAACTGAACATGCTGTCCCAGGTGCAGTGTCATGAGTGCTAAGTAGAAGCTTTAATTTGTGCGGATCTGCTGGGCTCTCTTCCAATTTTGCCAAGTTCTCAGGTTTATCAAGGGCTCTGGGTTGAATTTCTGACATTCATCTGCTCGGCTCCTCCCTCTATTTTAATGCCCTCCTCAAATTTCCTGCAACATAGGCTGTCTCATCATTCAGGGTGCTGGTTTAAAAAAAAAAAAAAGAAATTCAGTCAAATTCAATCAGTGGCCCCTATTGTTGACCCCTTTGGTATTCTGGTCTGTTGTGGTTTAAGCTCAGCTAGTAACTCAGAGCCACGCAGCTGCTCACTCACTCCCCTTTTCTTCTTCTCCCCCATTCCCAGAGGGATGAGGAGGAGAATCAAAAGGATTCTCTGGAACCCAGGACATAGTCTTTACTATGAAATATTCAAATGAATATTGAGTCATTTATTGTTTTTTTTTAACCTGGGTGGTCTGACTGATTTTTGGTCTGCCTAACTTTTCATTCTTTCAGCCCATGTTTCTCAGCTTCCAGATAATGCTGTGTAAGATGGTGCCCTGAACCTCACCAAGATCTGGTTACACTAAATCCACAGCTTTCCTCTTAGCTAACATAGCAGTCATGTCATTAAAGTAGGCAGTCAGGTTGATCAAGTGTAATTTGTCCTTGGTAAAACCATGTTGACTGTTTCTAGTTGATTTCTTGTCCATCATGTTTGGAAATGGACTCTAGAAGGACATGCTCTGTGATCTTCTCTGGTCCCTTCTAGTTCAGGTTGTCCGTCTTGTTGTTCCATTGGTCTCTTCTCTTTGCCTTTCTTAAGGCTTAGCCTATTTCTAATAATAAATACAGCTTCACTAAGCATTCTGAAAATGTTGGTCCCATACTGTTGATTTCTCCACTTTTTCCCAAACCCTTTTGTTGCCTGCAGTCATCTAAGGAGTAAGCTTTGCCTGTGTGGAATAGGACAAAAAAGGCATCGAATATTTCAGTGTTTTCTGTATCATCTGTCACTGGGTTGTCTTTATCCATCTACCAGAAGACTCTTGTTTCCTGAACTTTCTTTTGCACCAACAATACCTGTAGAATCTTTTTTTGTTGTCATTTATGTTCAGCAAAAGAAGCATCTTCCTAACTCCCTTTTCTGATTCTTGCCATTGAGTGATGCTTTTATTCTCCTCCTTTGTTGCCTGTTCTTGTTTCTAGTTCTATGTTCCACTCTTGCCATCTTGTAGGAAAGCAGACAAGCAGGTTTTAGATATATGTGAAGATTGGAGGAGAGAATGTTTTTAGCATATGCTTTGTTAGTGGAACTACTAGTGGCATAGAGCTTTTATTTTGCTTGTCTATAAACAAGATGTAACAAAGTAAAAGGGATTCAGAAAAGTATTTCCAGTAAACCATACTACTCAGTGTGTGAGGCTTGGAAAGCATGCTTTAACCAGCTTTTTACATTTGTATTTCTAATCTGTCATGGGTGTTGTTTTACCTCTGCTAACTAGGAGAAATCTGAACTTATTGTTTGAGCTGAGTAGTACCAGTAATCATTAAACTTTAAAATATGGCATTTGAGGAAAAAATCAATTATAGATGAATTTTCAGCTCTAAGTGGCAGTGTGGTAATGCTGGTTAACAAAATTTGAATATTCTTTGTTTAACTGTTGGATCCTATCTCAGGTCAGTGGAAATGTGCGATCTTAAAAGCATGAACTCTCCCATTATTATTGAATTGTCTTTCTACTTTTCTACAACATAACAGTAGACAACTAGTAGACAACTCTTTGTTTTCCAAAGTGGACTTTGTGTTCCTGTTAAATACTGCCTACTACCTGTCCTTGCCTGGAGCACCCATAGAACAAACATACTTTGGATTCAAAAGCACTAGAAACTTTCATTGGACCAAACTGAAGCTCTTTTATTTGTTTTGTGCTGTCTGTCAGGGAAGTCTTGGTGGAACTGATATTTTCCAGGTACATAAGAAGGAGATCTGCCCAGCCAGAAATTTGCCTGTGTCTTTAGGAGCCATGGTATTTACGTGGCCAAAATATGTATTACATGGAAGAAAATTAAGAATGCTGAAAATACACTGTCTCTCAAAAACAATACTAACAATGTAACTTTCTTGGTCTTCTTTCCATTGGAGGGGTTATATAAACACAAACTTTCAATCATTGGTAATGACAGGAGTCCTTTTTCCTTAGCACAGAATTTATGTTGAGTTTTGCCTTCCATTGTATACTTTAGTGCTTAAATGTCACTGGTGATACCTCTGTACCTTTTTGTGTGAGAAAAATAAAATATCTATGTGTTGATTTGCAATTTTTTTTTTTTTTTATATGTATGAAATACTGCTCTCAAAGGGACAGGCTTTGAGAGCTTTGAGAGAGTTTTAGTTTTTATTTTGTTAAGTGAAGGAAAAAAATATTTTCAGGGAGTTACTTTGCTGTAATGAAGTTCTTAAACCAGCTGTAAAATGAGTTTGTTATATTGAGTACCTATTTAACGACACTTGTGGAAAATAAATCCCATTCTTTAAAATTAAAATGTTTGATGGTCAGGTAAATTGATTTCCTGTTTATAAAGTCTTATTTTTAATAGTCTGTAATAATCTGCAGTTATAGATGCATTTGTCTTCATGATGTAAATAATTTTGAGTAAGGTGTTTTTTCCTCATCAAACTGTATTTGATTTTTGACATGTTTCTGCCACCTTTATTTTTGTTATGTTGTGCCTCTGTCTCTTGTACTGTTCTTGATGTAGTTAAAACATAGCAATTCACAAACTTGTCTTCTGCAGCAGACAGATTCCCTTGGTTCTGTTTCTCCATTTCTAATGGTTTAAAAAAAAAAAAAAAGAAAAGGTAACCAGTCCAGATATTTTGCTTTTTCATTCATTGAAATTGTTGACGAGGACAGAAATGAACTTGTGATCTGTGGAGCATTACTTTGGAAATTTTTTTGAGGCAGGAGTGGCTATTGCATGCCAGACTCTCAAGGGAGCTGTTGAGAGTCCCAAGCAGCCTTTGCTACGTTCTCTGGCTTGTTCAGATTGATTTTATTTTTTTTCTGAAGTAACTGCAGTTTTTACAGATGCTGTTTTCTCATATGTAATATTCAAAGTGGATCTTTTTATTCTGGAGATCTTTAAAAGTAAAGCTTTCTATTCCAGGATCATTTTCTGATGCCTGGTGTTACATCTTGACTAACATGGACAAAGCTGTAATTACAGATAGTAAATTAGGCTTCACAACCTGCAGACTGTTCCAGGGACATGACTAATATTTAATGGCAATGCTACTGGAAATCACACAACAGGGTTGTGAGCCAGGCTCAGTGGATGTTAGTATAGAGATTAGTATTTCTGCCCTGAATTTCCAGGCATACATGACAGATCTTAGACAGAGTATCCTCTGGGTCATTGAGTCATATTTTAATACTAAACCTTAGTTCTCACATCCCACAGTGGGTAAAATCAGCTTTAGAACTCCATATTCTTCCTTTTTTTTTTTTTTAACACGATTATCAATTATTGACTATATGTTGTATTGCTTATTTCATATAAATGTGTTCTTTCTTGCTTGCAATATGATAAGGAGCTGTCTCTTAAGACAAATCAGTGTTTTCTGGGAACACTGAACATGGAACTATGACAAAAAAATTAGTTTCTTTTTGTAGCAATTGCTGTTTTCCCTTCCATTATTGGATGTTTGTTCCCATACCAACACTACCCCCCTCTCTGTGTCAGCACAGCAGTTTGTGGGTTTGTGAAGCTGCAGCGTAAGATAGATTAGTTTACTGTTTCTGATTAATTAATTTTTTTTTTCCTCAGATGGCTTAGGGACTGTGTTTGGCTTATTGGTTGTTGATAAGATTGCTGCAGAAATTGTTCTGTTGGCACAGTGAAAGGGATAGGTAAGGTGGGAGCAAGAGGCAGGAATTTGAAACTCTTAAGCTGACATTTCTGCTAAAGTTAGGTTATATAGCGCACTCGTGACTTTGTTCTTTGGCCCTGAAAACCATTACTTCAGTCTAACAAACAGAAAACTCCTCTAATGCTCGATAATACTTACTTCATCTGACTGATTTTTTTAAAAGGCGTTTTTTTTTCTGCACATATCCTGAGAGAAAATGATTTAAGTTCTGTGGTACATGTGTAAAGTTTCATGTCATTGTGGCTTGTGCCTGACCATCCTGAGAAGACACGACAAGCATATGAAGAGGAATGTCACTGTGTTTGAAATGCTGGTGTCTGTCCTGCTGGGTGAGTGCCTTGCAAAGCTGTTGGAAGCTGGATTATCTGATAGGAAGAGATGGAAGTAAGTTCTTCCTGTTCTAAGAAGTCTTTAGTGTCTTCTGTTTTTCTGCTTTTCTCTCTCTCTGTATTTGAGGAATATGCCTGAGATTATTGTGTCCTAGCCATGCCTATTTGTCGTAAATGGCCCCTGGAAATACACTGGCAGTTCCAGGATGCATCAAAATTGCTCCTTGAGTGGTGCTGAGAACTGATGCCTCATTGCATGACTCAGTACTAGGGCTGTAGTGGCTGTTGCCTGTCTTGATATGTAATGGATTTTTATTCCCCACTGGTCTCTTGCATTTTGGTGTGGAAGAAGCGCAACCATGATACCTGTAGGCTTCTCCCACCTAAACAGGGCTGTGTACAATGAGCAGAAGTACAGTAATAGAAAATACATTTAAACAAAGTGTTTATTCAGAATCTAAACCAGCTTTTGAAAGTCTCTTTTTTTTTTTCCCTTTGGGAATGCTTAACACTTTTACACCTTAATTTCAAAATATGTCTCAAGAAAATAGTGAATAAAAGTAAATAGAAAAGTAAGAAGCAAATGGTAAATAAAATAGCTAAATAATTAGCCATAGGTCAATAGGACCAAACTTGAAAGTTGGACTGAGATCATTAAAGAAAATCAATCACACGTTGAGAAGTCCATTTTAGAAGTGTAAGCTTGTAGCACCTACTCTAATTATACAATGTTTTATTTCCCTCTTAGGCCTGAAATATGGACAAGTCTCTCTTGAGATAATTCTTTCTGTTAGAAAATCTCCATTGTAGAATAATGTAGTGATGGTGAATCCTGAGAACATTTTTGGTGTGTGACATCACAGTGTGTGCCAAAGTTTGTTTCTCTATATTAAATCAGGACTTGAAATCCTCTCCCTCTTTTCTTCAGAAAATGTTCTAAAGCAGCAGATTTGCTTGCCACCAAAGTTAAACCATCTCTGAATTGCAAATAGGAAAACTATATATAAGCTGTTCTCTCTGTTGGATACATAGGTAGTTGCTGCACGTGTTTGTCTTTAAGCTCTGGGTACTTAATGATTATTTCAAGGATATGTGTTCCACATCAGTAGGCATGCTGGATCTGACGGCTTTTTTATTAGAAACAAGTGATTTTGAAGCAGAATAGAAACAAGATTAGTAAATTACAAATGAACTGGTTTTCCACATGGTTGCTGTGAGAAACATGTCTTCAATAGGTTTTGCAGAGAACACTTTAAATATTTTATTTGTATCTCGATGTTTGAGAACATCTGCCAAAGTAAAGGATAGCTGCCCATGTGTTTCTCTCCACCCCATGAAAGCTTTTTGATATATTTCTTTTCTACTCTTCTAATTCCACTTTTGAGTATGTTTTTTTAGTCTAACATTTTAGAAAATGTTCTACCTGTTTGTTCAGATAATTGTTCGTGTTCCCTTCCCTTCTTTCTTCACATGGCATGGCCTAATGTTGTGAGTAGAAGTTATGTGTTTGTATTCTTCATGAATTCTCTGCTTTTTCTTTCTCCTCAAAACCAGGGGATTTTTTAAAAATCTCTTGCTTTGCTCAAAGGGTCCTCTGAGGAAAAGGTGTTTCATTACGTTATTTCTTTACAGAATCTGTCTAGTTTTCATCGTTTTGTTTTCCCAAACCTCTCTCTGATCCCTAGAACTGAAAGGCTCTTTATGTTTGGTAGCACTTGTTTTATAAGTTTGGGGAAATGAAACTTTTGTTTCATTTTCATTTTCCATTTGTTTAATTTCCATTTTTCATTTGTTTAACTACCAGTTGCTATTTGGGCATCATTTTCTCTCCAGCCTGTAGCCATAATTGACTGACAGCTTTTTGGAGTGGATGGTCTCAAGAGGAACTTAATATCATTCCCTTCCCTTTAAACAGTTTAGAACTGTGATTGAGGGACATTACAGGTCAATCTTATTTTCTATTACTTTATTA
The DNA here is from genome assembly GCF_034315485.1 of Pezoporus occidentalis. Classification (NCBI taxonomy): domain Eukaryota; kingdom Metazoa; phylum Chordata; class Aves; order Psittaciformes; family Psittacidae; genus Pezoporus; species Pezoporus occidentalis. The sequence continues at coordinate 3,794,541 of NW_026913964.1, read as the reverse complement.
ACTGTCATAATATTTCTGTTCCTTGCTAAGCCTCTTAGTCATTCATCTCTACCTCCCTGTAATCCATGGAATTTTTTTAAGTAAGTGATATATGTGTTAGCATTATCTAAAATAAGCATTTTACGTAGTTGAGGTATTTAGTGGTGGTATGTTTCCCTTACTGACATATGCAATGTGGAACCGGTCTTGGACAAGGGGGATGTAGGATAATCCTGTGTTTCACTTTCTTTGCAATTTTCAAAGAGTTTAAGGGGGAAACGACCTACAAGATGACCACAAAAAAATTGGGTGTGATTTTCTTTTGTTTTGCTTTTGCATCATCTTACCATAGCATGACAGCAAATACAAATCAAACTTGCTTTATGTACTACACAGGCATATCCTTAGGTATGTGGATAATGTAGTATAAGAATTTGCACAGTAAATGCAATCTGCTGTACTTCTACAGAAGCTACATGGTTTCTGCTGACAGGGTATTACTTGATGGATAACAGGACGTGTTCCTTGCTGGCACCTTATGGATTGAGTCATTCATGATTATTAACACAGGAACTACAATAAACATATAGAGTTTACTACATTTGAAAAACGGATTAATTGAGAAGGATAAATTTACCTGGTTTTATGAGTCTATTTCTACATGTTTTTGAGAAGTGACTGAAAAAGCTTTAGTTGGAGTTTGAAATAACCAAAATCTGTTCGAAGTATGCAGGATGTCAGAATTTTGGCATGAAGGGAATTCTTGAGAACTGGTGCTGGTACTAACTTGTGAAATTTGGGATATCACTTGATTTGTGAGAATGTCTTTGTCCCACAGTGCATGTAGGCTTTATGTATGAAAGAAAGAGCGCTCAAGAAATGATGATGGTATAGGTATCCTGGTAGGGATTAAGAAGCATGCTGCCCTTTCTGCTTGTCAAAAATGAAGTAATAAAGATAGTTACTGTCCTGAAGGCCTTACATCATCTCTATAAACAATAGGATGTAGATATGATTGTATCTGGGACAGTTCAGCACTGCAGTGGCCTGATAATCTCTTAGGGCCCAGTTCTTATGTGGGCAACCTAATACAAGATTTTCAAGCAGGGAGAAGGAAACAATTCACGGGCTGTCCACAGTTCTTTGCCTTCAAAATCACTGTTGTCTGTTCTAAATTAGCTGCTAAATTTTGTAATTATAGTAGTGTATCTCAAACTTCTGAATGTGCAGGAAATAATTTTTAACAGACAAAAATCCTCTGTTCATATATGTTTAGTTAGATTTGCCACTTTTCTTCTTTAGGCTTCTGATTTTCAATCTGTTGATTTATGCAGGTGTTTATAAAAAAATGGAACTCTGTACAAATCCTGCGGAACAGCTATAAAGAAAATGAGTGCAACTGTTTGATGAGATTCACTATTAAAGCTGTAGTGATGCATCACTATATTGTATTGCACATGGCTTGCAATAATGTAGTTGGTTCTTTTTTTTATTTTGCAAGGAGAATGCCTAATAAAAATGCATAAGCTATTTGGAAAAATAAGCATTAGGATTGTAAATCAAAGGTTCCTTAATTTTTATATGATTTCATACTACCTGTCAAGTAAGAGGTGGCGCTTCTGCTATGCTTTTATGTGTTTTGTTAGAAATCGGATGCACTTGCCTAAGCATCCCAACTTAGATGACTTCTGGTAGGATAGTGGAGTCATACATAGCTTTCCACATACTGTTTTTGTTTGTTTATTTTATTTTTTAAAAATGTGCTTTTATTTCATTATGAAATGATCTTCAAGAACTTTGTTTATAACAGTACAGGCCAACAGTTTTGAGTCATGCATTCATTTAAGTTGTAGTGCGTAGTAAATAGCTGTAATGTTTAATGTTAGAAAAGTTAGGAATTATAAAGTATAAAAAAGATACATAGGTTGTAGAAAACCTTGCATACTTCTGGAATAAACTACCATGCTTTCTGCTTCATAACACTGTATATAAAAGTCTTAGTGAAACAAAATCATGCTTATTAGAACATTCAATGTATTAACATCAAAAGAGTCAATTATTAGAGGTCAGAATTAAGTGAGTTATTTTTGTTAGTGGTGCAAAACTACTGTCAGTAGTCCACAATTTGATATTAAATAAGAACATAGAATTGTCATGTTTTATCACATCTTGCATCTTTCTACTTTACTGTCCTGCTCCTGACAGTCATTAATTACAAGCATTTGAGAAGTCAGCAAAAGCATTCCAGAAAGGGAAGGTAATTTACTTCCTCAGTTCTTCACAAACTCAATCTTTTTGTAGGACATTGGTGTGTATTTTTAATGCCCCATATCACACATCTTCCAAAATTACTTGCGTTTATTTTGAGACCTGTATATTAACTGGCTGTTGCAAGAAAACCAAGCTACTTTTGAATCGCTTTTCTTTTTAATTAATGGTGCCTTGGTGTGGTAGCTTCCACCCTTACATCATATTGAAGATCGATATATTTCCTTTCTGTGCTTACGAATTTTCTGAGTATATCATATATCTTATGCTCTGTTTGCAGTAGTTGGGAAGCACCTGAGATACCAATTATTTTGTTCTGTATTTATTAATATCCAGGTTTATTAGGTTTTGTTTCAGTAACTATATCTTCATAATAATGTGGACACAGTTTTGCATAGATAATCTATGCACAGTTTTTAAGAAGCATCTAGAAAGGACATACTTAGGCTGGTGTTGCAACAGAATAGTTGCACTTGTTACTGGTAATTGCTTTGAATTTTACGTAAGTTAGAAAAATCAGCTTTTGCTTATTTTGCACAACTGTATGCTGTAAAGAGTGCATACTTTTGAGTGGATTAAAAAAATTCTTTAAATTAGTGGAATTAAAATTTTTTAACGGAGAAAACAGTGTCGTGGAAAAGGTTTAAATCCCTTCTGACACGTATTAATCAAAAATACCTGTTTTTCTTAGAGCATGCCTAAAAATTTCTATAGGCATGTAAGGACATGTTTATGTTGTGCAATGAAGTGTGGTGCAGAAGGTGGCAGAAGAGCAGAGTCCAAAGTAACACCGGACCTGGGAAGAGTACAGTTGCATTAGAGTGACACTGTGCCTGAGGTAAGAAGGCCTTTCCAGAAAATATAATGGCTTGTGTTTGAAGAGATTTTGTCTAAGTCCTGCTGCATCCAAGAAATAGGCTGCATTAATAGGGATTCTTTGTGCATGACACCTTCCCTCTCTCCCAGCTTTATACATTACTTTTTGGACCCTGGAATATCATGTAACTTTGATATAACTTTCAATTTAAGATTTTTTTTTTCCTTGTGCTACATTAATGTTCATATTCATTAAGAAGAAGAAAAAAGATATTCATTTATACTGTTTTTTTATTTATCCTAATTAACATGGAAATGAACATAGGGGCTTAATGTTTATGAAGCTGTTTGGAAATTGGTTGTTAGCTTGAAATTCTGAAATACCTTTCATCCTTAAGTAAACCTTTAACATGTAGAATGACTGCTTAGGCTGAAAATGAGATACTGGGATAGGGGAATTCCACATGGATGCATTTTGGTTTAAATAAAGGAGGGTTTTGGTCTGTGTACAGTCTACTGTAAACCTGTGTGTCTGTCCATAAGACTGTTTTACTAGTTTTAATAAAACTCTGCCTATTTTTTAAGATAATTTTGAAAATATTTTGTTAGTATTGCTGGTTTGCAGGCTGTGTGTATATTTAGAAAGACTCTTCTTTAATTAGAGTCTTCTTGTCTGGCTCACTTGGTGATACAATACTGAGTGAATATACCAGTGAGTTTTTCCCATCACAACTGTTTCCATGGAGATGAATAGTGACAATACGCAGAGAATGAAATGTGGAATTCATGGTGAATTTAGAGGGAGAACACTCACTCTCGCATCTCACTGACTGGCATGATTAATGGGAAACTGAAATAATGAATCTTAATGACATTGTATTAAAATGTTTGAATGATTGCTTGAATTTTCTCTTATTCTTTCATGACATTTGCCTATTTTCATCCTTGCTGGTGTGACTAAAACCTGACCCACAATAATCTGTAAATTTGTTGGATGTGCAAGTGGCTGGGTTATTGTCCGTGAAGCTAGTAATGTCAGTGGTAATGTCATTAACTGACTGGGAGAGAAGAGCTAGGGAGGAGAACTACTGTGGGGAGGGAAATTTCAAGTCATCTTTTGGTGCTTAGTAGAGGATATGGTCACTCTAGTATTAACACTTGTAGAAACAAGGACAACCAGCCTCTTTTCTTCGTATTTATTCCAGTTGCCCAGGCTATTCATGTTTTCAGGCTTTAGCTGGATGCATAGCCATTTGCAATTTCTAAACTCTGAAGTTAGTCCATATGGCTCAGAATACTAAAGTTCTTGATATCTAAATCTCATACTTCTATTTTCATTTACTAGTCAGGATCCTTCAAGACATATCAGAAGTTATTTTTGCAAGATGGACTGTACAGCTGGGACATTTCACTAATCTATAGATAAATATTCATAACTATTTTTAGGAGGAATACTTTTTAAAAAGTTATATTTATATCCATTTTTCTCCAGAGGAAGAGTTTAGCAGAGGTGGAATATAAAACAGATGAGAATTTACATTTCCACCGCTATGGGACTGGCATTCCCAGGAGACCAGTTGTCAGTTTCAACAGATGACTGTCAACAGGAAATAGGCAGAATGTGGTAACACGTTTCCCAAGTAGGCTTGGAATTTATACAGTTTAGAAGGACAAATTATTCTCTCAGGCCATCTCATATATGAATAGTGCATCACAGTCATCAGTACTCCTGCTGGTTTCACCTTCCTTGCTTAGAGGTTTAGGACTCTGTTGTAGATCTCATGATTCAGTTCCTGGTATATTTTTGCCACTGGATATTGCAGTTGCTAATGTTTTATGTGACTTGAGACATCATCAAACACATTCATGGAAGAAAAATTGCTGAGTGCTGTTATACATAGGTGACACTTCTTGTTCAGAAAGTCCTTAAACCAGAAGGTTGGGAAGCCGGGAGAGTGTTCTTGGAAGTGTTAGGATGTGGTGGGTAGACATTGACTGAGGTGTGGCATGAGGACTGTTGCAGTGATGCCAAGATGCTTGATTTACCCTGCTCCTGAAGCCTTCTTCTCGACCACAGAAGCAGGCTTCACATGTGGAATAGTCAGGGAGCAGGTTTGGTTTGTCCTGACTGAGGCTGAGGTGTTTAAGTGCAGAGCCACCCAGAATATATTCCCAGGCAGCATACTTTGGTACAGCTTTGACAGTTTTCTGACCCTCCATTTTGCTTCTCTGTGTCTCTCTCTAAGGCAGGCTTCTTCCAAGTCAATGACCCGCCCCTTCTCATTGCTTTGTCACATAGGTATCCAAATAGGTATTTCTGATACTGTTGCCAAGGGAAGTTCAGGCTTATATGGTATTACTAATACTGTTAGCTAGCAACTGTTGGCCTGGAAAAATGCTGCTCCGCAGAAGGTCACCAGTACTTCTCCTCAGTTAGCTGTGAAGCTTGGCTCTTTCTCAGGTAACTGGTGTTGAAATCCAGCTGTTCCTCCTGGTGTCAGCTGTGATTTTTTGTCACTTCTCACATTGTTATCTGTCACATCCAGCAGTTCCTTGTGTCCTGCTCAATTAGCTTAGGCTCAGGCCTGGCCCTGGTTGGCAGCCTGGCTGTTTGCCTGTAGCCCTGACAAGAGGCACAGGAGTACAGGTAAGGTCTGTACAGTTTCACTGTTCACACCTCCATAGGTATTTGTTATTGGTGAGGGTCTGAGGAGCCATATAACGCAGAATCACAGACAGCTCTGTGCTCTGACCACTACAGCTATCCTTAGTAAAAAAATCGTGCTGTGATGGAAGCCAGAAGGTATGGTTTCATGACCTCTAATTCAGCATCCTTCTGCGCTGTTGCTAAACAGTTTCTTCCTTGTCTTGGAACTCTTCCAATCCATGTATCTGCTGCAGGCACGCTGCTTGGCTCCCTGCAGACATGTAGACACTTTCTTAGCTGCCTTGCAGCTCTCCTCCCCTGCTGAGAAAGTCCTGCAGCACTTACTAGGCCTGATTGCCCTTGATAGGTTGGAATTGAGCCAGAGCAGCAACCAAGACATGGTAAAAATACAACCTTCTTCTAAGTTGTGCAGTATTTTAAACAAAATACACAGTGTACAGAGCTGGAGTTAACTGACCAAAGATGATGATTTTAAGATCAGGTGGAGTTGCAGGTGTGAAGGACTAGACTGTCATAGAAATTATTTTAATGTTTCCATTGCACCCCATAGGTCAACATTTTATTCAGAACACTGCACTGTCAGTGAATGTGCCTTCCAGATACACTTTCTTCATGCTTTTAGGTACTTTGTAGGGAAAAGAGGAGGAAGGTAGACTTTTCAGTCAGCAACAGTAAGTTGAAGTATGAAGGGATTCCAGTAAAAATGATGATAATGATCACTTACTTATGGAATGTCATCAAAGTTTTTATGTCTTGAAAAATGCACAGTGTAATTTATTTATTTCAGGAAGACTGGTGAGTAGGGCTATTCATATTTTTGGGAAGGGAAGATTATAACTGAAATAGGAACCAACTTAAACCTTTGTTCCGAGTGCAAGCTATTCTTTAAAGAATTAAAGCAACCTGAATCTTTCCTTTGACTTTATCAATTTCCTGCCATGCTTAGAGCCACAAATGATACATGACCCCTAAAACTTAAGAATTCTGTCAGGTTTAGAAAGCAAGCCTACTGATTTGTAGACTACTTCAGTTTACCAGCTATGGTTTTGTGTTTGAAATGCAAGTTGTGCATTATACAGTGTTCACTGCGGAGTATAGCTGTGTGAATCGTGTGCAAGGTGGATCAGATTTTAGGTATAATTGTTCTTCTGGGTTTCTCAGCAAAGCTGTGAGTCAGTGAAGTCAGCAGATAAGGATTTTATCACAACGTGCTGGTAGCAGAAATAATAGTTAAAAAAATGCAATCTTATCTAGTGATTTTGTTTTTGTGGGGGACAAATTAGCATACTGTTTTACAACAAATCAATCCTGGCACTGTGCTTCGATACTTTATTGTGTTAAAAAAAAAAAAAATTATTGAGTTTGGGGAAGAAAGAGAAATGCCTGTTAGGAGAAAAAGGAAATCCCTTGTGGGCATGGTTTTGTGTTTGGGTTTTTGTATGGGTTTTGTTGTTATTCTTGATGTTTGGTTTTGTGTTTTGTTGTTGTTCCTTTTTTTTAAACTAGTCAAAACTTTGACATTTGGAAAGTGGTTCAATATTTCATTAAGAATTGTAACAGTTCTACTATCTGTTAACTGGAGCACTGTTTCAATTATTGTGACATTAAAAAGGGAAGTAACAGATCAAAGAGATTTTTTTTTGTTTATTTTAACTCTTATCTTCCACTTACAGGAAGCTTTTTCTTGTACTTCTATAGTACTTATAAATTGGTTTTGAGGTGGAGAGGCCAAATAATATTTTAGTGCTGCAAACTATGAATTCTGAGTAACATATTTACAGGCATCAGTGGTAGGTTACCAACATCTTATGAAGAGGGTAATGAAGAAGTAAATCCTGCTGTTCTGCATGTTATGTCAACAGTGTTTATGCCTTATTAATTTTTATGATCTTTGTTTTAATGTTTTGTTAGTAGTAGCTGATAAAAAGTTAAGAAATAATGTTATTCTCATTTGTTTTGACTACCCTCATGCCTAGATGAAATTTGCTGATTTTGGGTAGATGCCCTGTCTGTATGTTTTAATTTATTACTGAAATAGTTTGTTTTCAAGTCCTTAAGTGCTCCATCTGGATTGTTGTGGAACTGAAGTGGGTCTTGCTGTGCTAGATTGAATTGAAAGGATAACTTCATAAATGTGTGGCTCAGAATCCAGCAACCTGTGGGCTGTGTGCATACTTGCTTGTTGCAGGAGATCTGAGAATGCCAACAACATTGTATTTATTGCAGTGAACAGTTGCATGCTAGTGAGCTGGTGTGGCGCAGGAAAATACCTGAAATCTTCACTTTGCTGCTAAGATGCGATGACTTTCTGGAACATCTCATGGAGCTGTGTGGTATTTGATTCCAGGAAGTGGATGGAAGTTGCCAAACTAAGAGAAAATCTTGACAGGAAGATCCCATCCCCTCAAAGGCACAGGCTATGATTTGGCTTTCAAATCTTTTGCATTTGTTTCATCCAGCAGACCTGAATTTCTGTATTTCAAAATTTCCTTGTTATAGTTTATTTTCTGGAAGAAAAAAAAAAAAAAGTTTAGAGATGCAGAGCTCTTGCTCTGGTTTTGTTCTTATCTCAAGCAGAAAATTCAGAAAGTTGTGTCTCAAAGCTCAATGGCTGACTTGCGTTCCTGCTGTCGGAGTTCAGAGGCTTTTTTATCAGATTATTTAAAGTAACAAATGTTGAAAATCTCAAATTTTACATTCCTGTTTATTTTTAAAGAGTATTTAATCTCAGCTAGATTTCAAATCTAGTCACTATCCATGTTTTTTGCATGTGTTTGTAGTGCACATCATGTATCTCCTTGTCTATCTTAGCTTTAGCTACTTGGATTTTCTTGGATGTTGTGGTAGCTGTTATGGTGAACAGCTGCTTCTCTCAAACGCTGATGTTCTGTTCAGGCCTGGAACAAAACTCCAGTATACATTTGTTGTGTAACTTAGTTGCTAAAAATCACAGCTGTGTCATAAGCAGAGAAGATCCATCTCGCATCTGTTCAACTGATGTTTTGTTGTTTTGTTTTTTTTTTTTTGGTTTTGTTTTGTTTTGTTTTGTTTTTTTTTTCTTTACACTCTATTGGGAAAGAACTGTTAGCCATTGTAACAGTGTAAACATTTTCTGTTTCGCATTTGTACTGAGAAGTTTGCTAATTAGTCTTCTTGCTGTTTTTGAAGAAGAAATCTTTAAAATTTCACTGCTGAGAAAGGAATCTTTGTTGTAGCAACAGATGCTCTGCCTTGTTAGTAAAGGCAGAAGTCTTTCATACGTTTTTAGTGGCTCTTGACTGAAAAAACAGGCCTGAGACAAAGGATGACTTCAATTATGTCATGAAGGAAGGAATAGTGCTGTTTGTCATTGCTTCTAATTGCAGATTTTAGTTCACACTGCAGCCTCTTATCTTCCTACAGCCTGCTATCACCCTAAGTTGCCGAATATTATTTACTTACTTGGCCAGGAGCATTTGAGGCTATGGCTTTTAATGTGACCCTTGCCATGTAGAAATAGTAATTACAGCTGACATAATATTTATATGAAGGACTACTCTTCTTTCTGTGTGTGTCCAGAAATAGCGTGATTGTGATTTGTGTCCAGAACTGCCATCCGGCAGTAAGGTGGATCGGGAACTTGAAATAGTTTGGGACTGAGCAACCTCTGTCTTCATTTGTTCAGTTGAAGTAAGTTTGAGTCCTTATTGTATGAGAATTTGCCCAGGAGACTAATCACTTCCAGGGCTTTTAGTGCCAGAAGAGCAGGCAGTATATAACGGGTATGCCAGGTGTGTGCTTTCAGACTTTGGAGGTAGTGTCTGCAAGTAGCTGTTCTGTTTTTCCTCAACTTAGAGAATGTACATCAGGTTCAGTAGATTTGATCTGAAGTTCCTTTGTAAGACTTTGGTGACAGATTGCATAAGGAAAATTCGCTCCAGTACCTAGATCATTTTGCTCATTTACTTCTCTAAAATAAATTTTCCTCTGTTGGCAGCATAGTTTTGATGATACAGCTGTATATATGCTTGGTATGTTTTCAAGTCCAGGATGGCAATTTTAAATTGCACTACTACCCATATGCCCCAGGTAAAAATGTATGCTATCAAATTGCTCTCAGTAGCTGCTATATTGGGATATAGTAATGGTTGGTGTTTTAGAGGCAAAAAAACCAAATAATCATAATGCTTAATGCTTAGTAGCCTTCATAAAGGAGACTCAATTATTCACCTCTCATCCTTTCATACTTTTACTTTCCCTAGAGGATAAATAAGAAAGGTCACATAGTTCTAGGTTTTTTAATTACTTCATACTTGAGGCTTTGCTATTCAACATCTTTGTAAAACACTTAAACGAGGGGAGAAAACCACCCCAAAAGTACTGTTCCACTCCTTCATGTGAAAGAGACCCTGCTGAATCCCTTTACCTTTTTAAATAATCAAAAATCAGTCCATTATCCTGCAGAACTTCACTTTCACCTTTCACTAGCGATTGTTTAGGTATTGCGAATTCTGAAAGAACTTCTGGAAAACAAATTCTTCACAGACTCTGGCTGTGGTGTTTTTTGTTGTTGGGGTTTGTTTTTTGGGTTTTTTTTTTGGTTGGTGTTTGTTTTGGTTTTTTTTCTCTCCCCCCCCCCCCCCCCCTTTTTTTAAATTTATTTTAAATTTCAAGGCGTTTCTTGTCCATGAGCTCTCTATATATTTTGATAATTTTCTGCTTTCTGAACTGTTGCCTTTCCTTTGCCTTTGTGATTTTCTTCTGCTTAAGGTCCTTGTAGATGATTTGGTTGTTTTTGACATCTTCCTGGGTTTGTTCTTTCCATTTTTTTCCCCTTCACATGGTCTGTTCTCAGACCATGGCAGGAAAGATGTTCAGATAATTGACTGTAACTATTATCTTTATGCTGCCAATTTGTAAAATACTTCACTACTGATGAACTGCCTTTTCTGTCTGAACTAATAACCCAGTGTCTCCAGATTTCCAAGTCATTGTTGTAAAGGCATGCTTAAGGTCTTGACAGGTGGGAGAGAGGTTAGCTAATATTTAGTTACTGTTGCTAGGCTTGACTGATGCCCAATTTTGCTAAAATTATTTCAAAAAGTTACAAGGTACTTAAGCAGAAACCAAAAGTACAGCTCTCATTTCTAAAATAAAAGCAGATTATTTCTAGCTAATTGCTATACTTTTTGTAATATCAAGCAAAAGAAGAAAAAAAGATAATCAGGCTTTCAAAAGTATTATGTTGAGGAAAACAAAGATTTCTGAAGCATATCACTGTATAAGCAAAACCGTCTCATTTACATATTCTTTCATAATAGATTTGGGGATTCTGATACTGAATCCTGTGTTGTCTGTGGCACCATACTATTTTTCTACTACTCAACTGTCAGATTCTTTCTTAAACACCTTTAGATATTTTATCTGCTGCCAGTTACATGTGGGAAGAAAACCTAGTCAACACCTTTACTTTTAAAAATTCTTCAAAAATTGCTTGAGTATCGGAAGCTCAGAATACCGCTTTGGTTTACGTGAAAACTTCTTTGATTTTGTTGGGTGATGTCATATACTTCCTTGAGTTTTCTTCGTCACTTTACTGTTCAAACAGGATATCTTTTTAGCTTTATTTTTCCCATCTCTGTAGGCTAGTCTTGCTTACTGTGTGAAGATGAATATTGGAAGGACTAAGAAAAATTATCTTTAAGGTCACTTCTTATCCAAACCATTCTATGATTCCATTACAGACTGCCAATTTATTATATTCTTTGCTGATTTCTCAGTGATGCAGGAAAGTGGTCTCACTGCTCCTTCTAGTGCTGGAGCCCTGGCTGTAAGAACAGGTTCTGCCACTACTTCTGCACCTACTCCAGGCCTGCCTGCCTATAGTCTGGGCTAGATACAGATCACTGGGTTGTGGCTGACTCTGACGTGCGGTCCTGAGTTCAGCAGTAGCAGTCATTTTTCTCCTTAGTAGTTGGTGCAGTGCTCTGATTTTGACTTTCAGCCTGGGAACAGCGCTGATAACACCCATGGTTTTAGTTGTTGCTAAGTAATGTTTACTCTGACCAAGGACTTTGAGTCTCATGCTCTGCCAGGGAGGAGAGGAAGCCAGGAGGAAGCAGAGACAGGACACATGACCCAAACAAGCCAAAGGGGTATTCCATATTACAGCACGTCATGCCCAGTGTGGAAACTGGGGGCAGTTACCTGGAAGAGCTAGATCACTGCTCGAGTCGGGCTGGGTATCAGTCGGCAGGTGGTGAGCGGTTGTATTCTCTTCCCTTGTTATTTCCCTTACCATTGTTATTGGTGGTAGCAGCAGTGGTTTTGTGTTATACCTTAGTTACTGCACTGTTCCTATCTCAGTCCATGGGAGTTACATTCTTTCAGTTCTCCTCCCCATCCCTCTGGGAGCAGGGGGAGGAAGGGGAGGGAGTGAGTGAGCAGCTGCGTGATTCTGAGTTACTGGCTGGCCTTAAACCACAGCACATTCTCTGATCTAACTTGGGTACTGTGCGACTCCTGTGTTGGAGAGATCATTGCCCTGCCTGACTTGCAAGACCTCTTTACTTCAGGGAGTAGGAACCTTCAAATAAAATGAGTATTTAACATGCTCAAATAAAGGGAGGTGATTCTGCATGTACAGTGTAGTATTTAACTTCCTGTTGTACTGTCTTGTGGATACTAAATGTTTCACGTTCATAAACTTAATGAAAGAAGGATTCACTGGAGAAAAAGGGATAAATAGTGCTTCAGGTCTTCATAGTCACTGAAAAGTTCTGTAGAAATATCACCACATGCTTGACATAATGCTTCTTAGGTTTGTTCTGTTTGCCATTGTAAAAAAAGCCTGAGCTCAACAAATATATGTCTGACCCAGCGCAGTTCCTCTGGTGTTCTTAATATAAGGTTATTTAAATACCTCAGGAATGGCAATGGCATTGATGCTATGGAATGCTCTTGATTTGATGCTAAAAGAAGAATTACAAAAAATTATTGCTGTCATTATCATACTATTCTCAGTACAGTTCATTTCCCTGCAGCTAGCAGGTAATGATCCTTCCTTCTGGTCAGTTACAGCAGTGTGACAGCAAATGAAGAGAAGACATGCATGTTTAGCTAGTGAGGTACTTAACATTCTTCCTGATCATATATGGTTGTTTTGGTGTTTTGCTTTGGTTTTTTTTTCAGTGCTTTTTTCCATGAGGTATTCTATCCATGTTGTGTTAAAAATCATAGTGGTTTTAAATGTAAAAGTAAAACCATTACTCAACCATTTGTTGGCTGGAGTAATGGGTACAAGAAAATGGCACAAATGATACAGCACTGTTTCAAGTTAACTGGCTTCCAGCCGAAGGAGTCTGTGCTTTTGTTCTGCTGCTATAGCTATGTCTGGTTTACATGGTTGAACATTTCAAAAGCAAACCCAAGCCAAGATGATGAATGTGAAAAGGAGAGATAAAATATTGAGTGAACTTACAGGTGAAGATACAGTTCCATTTCTTGAAGTGGAACTTGAATCTTTTATGTATGTTTCCAACAATGTAGTTTTTCATTTGAAATCCATATTTTCCCTTTTTCTGCTTAGTCTGTAGCCTTGACCTCCCCAAGAGAAACAGTTGCATATAGCTGATGTGCTACCTATATAAACAGAAATCTGCTATCTGACTCTGTGTGGGTGATTCAAGAGATGGATCACACCCTTAGTCTAGTATTTTAAGGTACCTAAAACTAAATTTGGCATAAAGCTATGGTTAGACCAGTGAAAAGCTCATTATAACTATTCCAGTTCAACAAGTGGTATGTCCAATTTATATATTACTACTTTTTTTAAATAGTTTAGCAACTTGAAGGGTTGATACCTCTCCCCAGCACACATCCCTTTCCTGAATTCAGCACATTCAGAAATGTTTTCAAAACAAATGACTGCAGATGAAAGACTTTTGTAGCTCTTTCTCTCACTTTTTTTCAAAGGTAGATGTTAGTGTCTATTATAGTATCCCTGAATGTCCATCAACTCAAACCTGTTCCTGCTTTACCAATCAAAAGTTACAGGTTTTGGTGATAACTGGCCCAAATTAAAATTCAGTGATAAACTGCATACATTAATCCCACCTGTAGGTTTGTATAAAGTGTGGTTGTTAGTTTCTGTGACATGCAAGTTTTTATACAAAGTACAGACACAAAATATATAAAATTTTAGGAAATATAAGATGGAAAAACATTACACTGAGATTTGACTGTTGCCATAGACAAGAAAACTGTTTTCTTTCACTGTAAAGCAACTGTTTGCTTAAAGTTGCATCTGCTTGGGTGTCAAGATACTTATTAAAAGGTTTTGATAGCTGTTGGGATAGGAGGCAATTGCATGTGGACTTCCAAAAAGTAATTATTCTTTCCAGAATGGTTGAGTCACTCAGAAATCCGGAAGAGTTTTGAAACTGCTGTCTAAAAAAGCTGGTGATCAGTAATCTTGAAGGAACAAGGAGTATGAGAGTTTGAATACAAATGAAAAAAAAAAGAGAAACTTGTGTATTTATTGCAGCCCCCAAATCCTTTTCTTATCTAAAGTAACGGTGCAAGTCTTGCATAGGAGGCTCATGGATTCCATGGATGGAGGGCATCTTGACATCTGACTCATATTGCAGAGAATGAGATAGACTTTAAGATTAAGAATGGATTTATATCTGACATCAGAAATATGAACACCTTTTTAGAATTTCTGTTAATATATCTTGGAATTGGGATGTTATTATTAGGAATATTGCAGGTAAACTATTTTCTTTGAATTGAATTGAGTTTTTTCACGACAGTAGGTTATATTTGTGGGAAATCCTCATGTGGCAGTCCTTAAAATAAACCTACTGCGCTGCTCTTGCAGTGTTTGCCCTTTGTCTTGGTTTAAGCCCAGCCAGTAACTTGGAACCATGCAGCTGCTTGCTCACTCCCCTCCTTTTTCTTCTCACCACTTCCAGAAAGATGGGGAGGAGAATCGAAAGAATGTAACTCCCATAGGCTGAGATAAGAACAGTGCAGTAACTAAGGTATAACACAAACCACTGCTGCTACCGCCAGTAATAATAACGGTAAGGGAAATAACAAGGGAAGAGAATACAACCACTCACCACCCCGCCGACTGATTCCCAGCCTGACTCGAGCAGCGGTGCGGGCCTTCTGGGTGACTGCCCCCAGTTTATATAGTGGGCATGATATGCTGTGGTATGGAATACCTCTTTGGCTAGTTTGGGTCGGGTGTCCTGCCTCTTCTTCCTCCCAGCTTCCCATGCCCCTCTTCACTGGCAGAGCATGAAACTGAAAAAGTCTTTGATCAGAATAAACTGAAAACATCAGTGTGTTATCAGCATTGTTCCCAGGCTGAAAGTCAAAACCACAACACTGCACCAGCTACCAAGAAGGAGAAAAATGACTGCTACTGCTGAACCCACAGCACCCTTGCAGTGCTGTTCCCAGGCCATGAGATAAAAGTATAGCTGCAGAAAGTTGTCAGTGACAGTGATGGAGCTGGTAACTGGAGTTCTCTGTGGAAAAAAAGATTCTGGTGGTTGCTGTTAGGAAAAAGCTTAACTAATTAGGAAGATAATAGGGAACATGTTTTTGTCTCTTTGTAAAAATAGCTTTTAATTGTTGTTCTTTTGATATAATCATCTCTTAAGACATGGATAGGTACTTAAAAAATTTGTATTCTAGGAAATTACTATTTCTGATAATCATTCTAATAGATGTGTAGGCATATGGGGAAAATAATAGTGTGGTGATATCAAACATTTTTCATTTAGTCTCTTTTTTTTCCCTTTTATTATTCCTTCAGCTGTCATTTGTAAGCTGTGAATGGAAATTTTTGTACTAAGGTTACCCCCAGTCTTCTCTGTCCTCTCCAAAAGTAATGTTAGTCAACTTTAAAGCAGAATCCTTTTCTAACATGTAATGTGAAATTGAATATTAAATTCCGTTTTATTAAGGACAGAATGAAAGTGTCTGTTGCTATAGAACATCTTACAAGAAGTATCCATGAAAGTAAAATTATGGTAGGTGCCAGAAATATGTTTAACTGGAAGAATGTTAGTCAAAACCAGTAAAGTTTCTTTGGACTCCTTTCCATTCATAATCTCAAAACATAATGCATATTTCCTTAATTAGAGGAAAAATGTAAATTATGCTATAAAACTTAAAGTACATGTACTTCCACTAATTAGGGACCTTATTCAGCCTTATTCTTGTTAAAATTATGCATTTGAAAACTGTTAAATGTTGTAGAGGTTATAAATCTTAGCACATCAAATTTAGTAAAGAGCCTGGATTTGAAATGCCTGAACAGCATGTCAGTCTGTGATCATCAAATTTTTCCTTTCCTAGGGGGAACTTCATTCATCAATGCTGTAAATATGTAGCTATGCATTTCTTTATAACTTCATCGTTTTTGGTGAACAATAAACCTTCTTTACCATCCCAGGAGTACAATGGATAAAAAAAAAACCTAGTTTTCCTGCCAGGTTTTGTGTAATTTGTCATCTCAGCATATCAGTTTGTCTGAAAGTGGAATTTATTTATCTGCTCTGATTCAGGGAAGTATTATTCCTTTCCATAAATGGCAAATGAAGGAGTGGAAATTTAAAGTTTCTCTAGTTGAAAGTGTGATACTATTTTGATGTCTGCTCTGAGACCACCTAGTTTTCTAAATTCTTCATATTAATAATGTATTTCCTTCCTTCAGTGTGCCTTGATGACTGTAGCTGTTGGAAGTGCACTGCCATTTAGGACTGGTTTACAGGGATGCCCACGTCAGACACCACATGTGAAAGACTTGTCCCAGTGCTTCACAGCAGGTGTTGGTGGCAAGGATAAAAACAAATGTTCCAAGGAAGCAACTTCTCTGATCCATGACAGGCTCTTCTGGACTAATGAAGTGTTGTTGATTCACATTTAGAAGCTTACCATTTTAGACAAAAATAAAGAGGATGAACAAGACACTTAAGAGTCAACTGTTGATTGTGATCTGTAGCCTAAGCATATGAATGTTATCCCAGGAGTTTCTTTTTTCCGTGTAGTCCAGTCCTGTAAGTAGGTAGCAGGGATTTTAAATAAGGTGGGCAGACTGACATATAACTAGAAAACAGCAAATTCTGTTGCCTCTCTTTAGGCAGGGATGCAATTATCGGACATTTTAGTTTGACTAAAGGACAATAGTCTTCAAATATTAAAGAAAGAATAATTCAAAATAGGAAGGCAAACATAAACTAGCAAACATGAAATTCAGCATTGACAAGAGTTTGCTAAGGTTAAGCTTTCTTTCATTAACTAGACTGGATTTTCTTTTTCCTGCAATGTAAATCTAGATTTAATTTGTCTGATCTTCAGTCAAACAAGTAGTAATAGGGGTACATGAGAAGGCAGTTAAATTGGTTAGGGTTAGACCACTGCCACTTATCCTACAGAACTCCTTTGTTACAGTGTCTTTATAATGGCTAAATACAAAATTTAAAATTATTATATGATGACTGAATGTATTTAAGATTTATCTTGTCCTGTTGAAAAACATGACACAAATAGAGAATAGACTTATTGGAACAATGGGGGAATATTCTTCTAGTTCTGCCTAATAGTATTGCCATTGGTGCAGTAATAGCTGAGAAACATTCTAGACTGACATAAAAGGTTAAGTTGTTATAATGCATAATGCAGGTTTTTGTATTTGATATCTATAAAAATGTTGCAATAAATTTCTTCTATCAGCTGAAAATGGCAGAGAAGAATAAGTTTGAGGAGTGAGTACAGGTTGATTGGGAGAGAACGGTATGCTGTCAATGTGATGTAGCTAAGAAAAAGAAACTTCAAAACCTAGGTTGCAGTAAGCATTTTTAAAAGCCATTTTTAAAAGCCTAGCCTTTGCTTCAGGTCACTACTTTTTTGTCCCAGAGTCTTGGAAGGAAAAAAACAAAAAAGCCGTACTCGAACCCCAAAACTGGACAGTTGGAAGTTATACAGAGCATGGTAGTCAAGTCATCCTGCATCAGTATTTCCAAATTCCTTTCCAGCATTCCTTTGGAAGAGATACACTGTGGATCAGGGGTCTACATAAGCAAATGCCGGACAAATTTGCGTCAGGAATGAGATGCAGAAGACTTAGGGTGATTGACAGTTGTAATAACTTTTGTCAGGACTCCAAGAAAAGGGTAGTTATCTCCGCTGAAAGTATGGTCCTTCTTCAGCAGCCGTATAGATCCAGACTGAGCATGCAGGAGGAAATTCTAATTATTTTTTTTTCAGGCTACATCTATGATTGTTGAAACAACTGTTCCCTGTCTGTTCTAGGAAAAGCTGTGGACCAGATTCTGCTGACAGGTGAATTGAATTACTGGGTGAGATTGTTTGGAGCATTATAAAAATGGTCAAACTAGATGATACAAATTGATACAGACTCAGAAATGGCAACTGACTTCAAGTCTTCCTGTGCAGAATGATTTATGTTGGAAGCAGGAAAGATCAGAGAAGTGTTTCAGCTATCACCTAAACCCAAAGGTTTATGTAACGCCTGAGTGAGTGTAGTCAGTCAATTGTCTCTTGCTAATGGTTTTCCTACCTCCCCTTTCTTGTCTCTAGGGAGACTGGCGGGGTCTGTGACAGGGTAGTTATGTGACTGTACACTTTTTCAGTTGGATGTAAGGGAATGATTCAAAGTAAAATCCACTAGTGTTTTCCCTTCAAGAATGATTTTGAGTTTCTTGGTAGCAGCAGTGAAAAGTTTAATCCTTCCTAAAAAAGGAATTAATTTAGTCTGTGATGTTAAGGGGAAGCTAAGAGTTCTGTTGCCCACGTATAAGTTAGAAAACCTTCATCCTGGACCTCTGAAGAGTCAATCAAAATTGAATTATAAAAGGAATTTAACACTGGCGACTGTCAGCTGAAGTTTTTTTTTTTTTTTTTTTAATCTATTGCACAGGCTTTTTCTATATACTGTTTATGTGCTTCCAGACAACTATTTAAAGCATTAGAAATATTTGTGATTGTTTAAGGCAACAGCTCTTGCAGTTGGAGGTGGTGTTATATTTGTCATTCTAAAAAGAGGTGATAATATGACTCACTATATAGAAAGGGAATCTGTGTTCCATTTCTTGGATTTTTTTTTTTCTTAAAATTTTGTTTTGTTTTGTTTTTCTTGGAGAACAGACTGCTGAAAATATCCGTACTGTGCATTATGGAACTGAAAGAGTCAACTTTAAATCTGTAATTTGTCTTACACAGAAGATACCAGTTTATTTGAAATTTGGAATATAACTTCTCTGGCAAAAAGAGAAGCAGAAATTACAAGCTAAGCTTGCATTGTCTGTGTGAGCAGAGGAAGTCTTATAGTTCCAACTGTACCTGTTGTTCACAAATCTTATTTACATACTTGTTATATTAGTGTCATAATAATCGTGACAAATCAGTTTCTTGGGGAGACCAGTTTGGTAGCAGCAGCCCAGTCTCCATTTATTAGTAAAATTTTAAACTTGCCAACAACCTGATATGGCCCAGGAGAATGCAAATTGAAGAACTACTCATCCTCGGGCTCCTTGTCTTGGGAAATGTGATAAGCTGGTAATGCTTTTAAATATTCTGTTAGGGAATAGCTGAGAGAGCTAGGGTTTCTGAGAGATTGGAGATCCAAAGGAAGGGGCCCGGCTGGCAGCCAGTGTTTTACCTTGAGGAGCAAGTATGCAACATGTAACTTGCTATGTGTTCTGCTGGAAACTTTAGTTAGAAGTGTGAACTTTGTTGTGGCTGTTACATACTTAGCTTAGGAGAGCCCCGTGGCAGGCTGTACTGTGCTTGATTTTCATGTGTGACTTTTGAATCACAGATCAGAGAATAAAGCTTGTAGTGAAAAAAACCCCAAGACAACCCAGAATATTGCTCCCCAGGCTGGAAACTGCTCATTTTCTGTTTCAGCATGGCAAAAGGATGACATTACTACGAGTTCTCATGTACTGTTCTATGGTCAGTCTGGTCACAAACAGTGTCAATCCCAGATAATTTTATGGGACAGTTTATGCTGTAATTATTTATTGTCTGTGTTGCAGCAGCACCTAGTGGTTCAAATTAAGATCAGGAACAAACTTTCATGGCACATGATCTCTGCTGGAAGCGCTTACATTGAAAACAGAATGGAAAGAATAGTGTGCGGGAAGCTAAGGCAGAGAGCAGGGTGGTGGCCTATTAGTCGCTACAGGAAAGCTGAGGTACACTCAGCCAAAGAGACCCAAGTCTCTGTAGAAGAGAGTTACACTTTGGTTGGCTTTGAACAAATACTGCAACCCAACTACCTGTTGCCAAATGTTATCCTTTGGAATTCTGAGCATAGCATTGGGATTGCTCACTGCATCACTCATGATACATCTTCATTGGTATATATTGTACATCAGTATTCAAACTGTGTTGACTTCCTGGAAGGGGATCTGTAAAGAGGGTTTAGTTGAAATTTCCAGGCATATGAAGGATAAGAAATTAATCAGGAGTAGTCAGCATGGATTCACCAAGGAGAAGTCATTCTTGAAATGTGATAAACTTCCATAATTAAATGACTGGATTGAAAGCTGGTAGAACAGTGTGTGATCAGTGGCACAAAGTTCAGTTGAAGTCCAGTAACTAGCAGTGTACCCCAGACGTTAACATAGGGTCCAGTCCTGTATAACATCTTCATTAATGATCTGGATGATGGGACAGAATGTACCCTCAGCAAGTTTGCAGATGGCTGGGATGAGTGGCTGATTCACCAAAGGGTCATGCTACTGTCCAGAGGGACCTCAACTAGAGATAAGGGGCATGCAGGAACATCATGAAGTTCAACAAAGGGAAGCGTAAAGTCCAGCAGCTGTGGAAGAACAACCGCAGGTACCAGGATGTGCTCAGGGATGCTCAGTTGGAAAGCAGCTTTACAGAAAGGACCTGGAAATCCTGGTGGACAAGAAGTTAAAATGAGCTAGCAGTGCACCCTTGTGACCAAGAAGGTTAATGGTACCTGGGGTGTACTGGGCAAAGGATTGGCAGCAGGTTGAGGGAGGTGATCCTTCCCCTCTTAGCACTGGTGAGACCTCACCTGATCTGTGGTTTCCAGATTTGGGCTCTTCAGTACAAGAGCATCATGGACATATTGGAGAGAGCCTAATAAAGGGCCACAAAGATTGCAGGACTTCAGCATTTCTTATTTGAGGAAAGACTGAGAGAGCTGTGACTGTATAGCCTTGAGAAGAGAAGGCTGAATGTATAGAAGTATCTGAAGGAACTGTGCAAAGAAGTCTGAGCCAGGTTCTTTTCAGTGGTACCCAGTGAGAGGACCAGAGGCAATTGGCACAAACAAACACAGGATGTTCCCTCTGAACATTAGGAAAACTCTTTTTTACTGTGAGGGAACTGAGCAGTGGCACGGGTTGCCACTGGTTGTGGAGTCTCCCATGTTGGAGAGAGTCAAAAGCCATCTGGATGTGGTTCTGGGCAGCTGGCTGTAGGTTGCCCTGCTTGAGAAGGGGGATTGGACCAGATGCTCTCCAGAGATCCCTTCCACCCTCAGACATTCTGTGATTCTATGATATGATATGATATTCTGTAATAGGCTATTTATTGTTATAAGCTATTTTTCTTGTTTATTCAAATAGGTAGTTCTTACAACATTTTTAATCTTGTTGAAATCCAAAAACAGCATTCAGAGCTTTTGGATCAGTGCCTTAATTAACAAAAATGTTAGCAAACTTTACTCATGATTCATTGGTCTTGGTATTTAGACACTTAGAAAACAATGGAAGATATTTTAAGAAAATTACTTTGGAGAAATGAAATTGCAGATGCTTAAGTAGCCCTGAACCATGGAAAGTTTAGGAGAATGTTTAAATTTCTGTTAAAATAAATAAAGGTGTTTGGATTCACTTCAGATATTTTGTGAGTTAATTGCTGAGACTCACAGATTTCAGCTAAGTGTGTCAAGCAAAAAAGGAAGAGAAATTAAGGATAGAAACAGGGAGTCTATAATTGTGACACAAACTTGGTATTCATACAACTCCTTTCTGCCACTCCTAGACAGTTTTGCTTTGTGAAAAGTTTATGTGTAAAACGTCATTCACTGTGTAGAATTGTAACAGTGCTTGTGTAACACTCAACCTATTAAATTTGCAAAAAAAAATAAGATACAAATCTAATTTGCATTCCCAGTCTCACAGCAAAGACTGTGTTTTAAGTCCAGCACATTCTTTGAAGGATATCCTCAGTGAAGGAAACAGAATGGCCTTTCTGTTGAAATAACCATTTTTGTGTGAGTGAGATGCAACAAACGAATACTTTGAGTACGTTGACAGGACCCAAGTGATTTGATTAATAAAGCCCTAGTAGCATAAGAAAAGGAATTACTTTAGAAGCTAAGAGATGACAGAAGTTAAACTAGAACATGAAAGACAATAAAAAACTAACACTTTCTGCTTACGTTTCTCTTGTCCAGCTTCCTGCTTGCTTGTTTGTCAGCTTTTTTTGCACTCGATTTTGCTTTCTGCTCAGCAGCGTCAGTGCATAGTGAAACCTAGAATCATTCATTTGCTGGTTCTTCCCCTCCAGACATCATCACCCTTTTAGCTTTTCACATTCATAGCTTACAGGTCAATTTTTCTCATGATACCAATAGTGAATGTGGTTGTTCTATTTGACTTTTGGATTGGTTTTATTGTTTTGGTTTTTTTTTTTCCCTGACTTCTGTCTACATGCCTGCTTGTCTACAGAATCTGAGCTCCCTGGACTGTCCCTTCCTGAATATCTGGAAAATGCTAGCATATTGTGGCTACTACCATTTACATAAAATAATCTCTAGCAAGTAAAGATTAAGAGGAAGAGTGAGATGAGTAACTGTCTGCAAGTCCTGTAGGAAC
Organism: Pezoporus occidentalis; assembly: GCF_034315485.1. Taxonomy (NCBI): domain Eukaryota; kingdom Metazoa; phylum Chordata; class Aves; order Psittaciformes; family Psittacidae; genus Pezoporus; species Pezoporus occidentalis. The sequence continues at coordinate 3,771,927 of NW_026913964.1, read as the reverse complement.
ATCTTGTATTTTAAGGTTCGGTAGAAATTCTCATTTTTACTTCCCTAATGTAGCTCTCATAACTGTATGTGCTCTTCTGGGATGATTACTAGACATGGAATACATATTTGAAATAATTTTCCCTTCTTGTTATTTCTTGCAAAATTACTGCTGTATATAATGAAGTAGGCCTCATGGTAACAGAGGCAGAGATGTATGCAGTGATACACTTAGATATCTTGCTTCTGCAGAAGTTTTTCAAAGTATTGCACAGCAGGCTTGCTTTTTTTTTTTTCCCAAGTTTGTATCCTAGTGTACCTTAAAAAGATGAATTTTGTCAAAGGTGAGAAAAAAGTGTTAATTTCATCAAAATCAGATTTATTACAAACACCATTTCACTGAGAATTCAGAAAATAATAGCTTTAATTCACAGTATGAGTCTGTTAGTAAAGGACTTGTAGTGGCGATTATCTAGCACTGCCATTAAAACAAAGACATGTTTTGAACTTCTGTTGCTCTTCCATTTCCTTTACCCATAATGCATATTTGGATTGCTCAAAGTTTAGAATATACCTGAAGTTACACATGATCTTCAACAGGAACTAAAAAAGCTGCATGCTGGAGTTAGGTTTTTTTTTTTTTTTCTGTGATGTCTTCTGCAGTCAAACCCCATTCTTCTGAAAACAGTAAGATGATAAATCATTTTAAATTAAATGAATAATATAAGTTTATTAAATATTGGATTGGTTTAGTTCTTTTTCTGGTTGTGTTACTACACTGAATGCTATACGTTAAGTATTATACTCAGTGCAATAAACGGAAATATTGGAATTTCCTTCCTCACGTGGGTTCAAACTGTGCAAGCTGTGGCTTGGGTGTTGCCCTGAAGCAGGCTGCTTGTAGTATGCATAGTCAAGATTTGGCTGGTTATTTGGGGAGTTGGTCCAAATGTGTTCGTTCCTTCACCTTCTTCATGATCCCCCTCAGGCAAGAAAGTACCAGAAGAAGCAATTGACAGTGGATAGGTAGGGGACAGGAATGGAATTCCTAAAAGAAGCTTTCTGTGCTTTTTCCAGAACAGATAGGCAGGACTGACTTTGCTTGCAGTATTTTGCAGGTTTTGGCTGACATTAATGTATGCCAATCGCTTAGACTTTCTATTCCAGTCAGATTTTACCAGACAACTGTCAATGCAGTCAGAATCCTTTTTGCTGATAGTTTATCCACTATTTTATTTTACATTTACACTTCACCCTTGTCATGGTTTAAACTCAGTCAGCCATGCAGTCTCTCTCTCACTCTCCCCCCTCCCTCCCCCAGCTCCTGGAGGGATGGGAAGGAGAACTGAAAGAATGTAACTCCCACAGGTTGAGATAAGAACAGTTTAGTAACTAAGGTATAACACAAACCACTGCTGCTACCACCAATAATAATAATGATAAGGGAAATAACAAGGGAAGAGAATACAACCGCTCACCACCCACCGACCGGTACCCAGCCCGACCAGAGCAGTGATCTAGCCCTTCTGGGTGACTGCCCCCAGTTTATGTACTGGGCATGACGTGCTGTGGTATGGAATACCTCTTTAGTCAGTTTGGGTCAGGTGTCCTGTCTCTGCTTCCTACCGGCTTCCCCTCCTCCCTGGCAGAGCATGAGGCTCACAAAGTCCTTGGTCAGAGTAAACATTACTGAGCAGCAACTAAAAACATCGGTGTTATCAGCACTGTTCCCAGGCCGAAAGTCAAAAACACAGCACTGCACCAGCTACTAAGAAGGAGAAAAATGCTACTGCTGAACCCAGGACAACCCTAAATTGAGTTAACTTCCTCTTCTGAACCAATCATATGCTATTTAAGTCACGCCTTAAGAAAAATTACATGTTATTACCATTAGTTCAGGCTTTGCCTGTGAGTTGTTCTGTCATTTAGGATTTTTAGTTGAGGACAATACCTGTTGCCTGGGTGAGAACAGACTGTGATCATGCAGTGCTATGGTGGTGGGTACAATACACTAATATGTATTCCATGATTCCAAATGAGAGATTGGAAACCTTCGGCCCCTTTTTTCCTTCCAAGTTCTAAGAAATAAAGACTGTAAAATTAGAAGAGAAATACAATACAAAAGTGCAACTTTTTCATTTCTACTGCATTGGTGAAGGTGTGTTGTGTGAATTTTTAGTCCCTTTTTGAGTAATCTTAAATATCAACCTGTAATAGTGGGTTTTGTGAGTCATCTTACAGAGAGAAATAACGCAGTTACCATTGACTTCAATGGGGTATTTCATGTAAATGAAGATTATAAGTGGTGGTATTCATATATGGTATGAGTGAGGAAAACAGCTCTGATGTTATTTTAAGATGAGGAGCTTCAGAAGAGAGTTTTCTCTGCAAAAACAGCCTCTGGTGTTGATTTACCTACTTTTTACTACTTTCTCCTGCCTCTTGTCTATCTCCAGGAAGTTGCTTACTGCCGCTGTTTTTCCTTTTGATTAGTTTTTACCCCTTTTTGCCAGTTTAAAAGATGTATACGTTTTGGTTATTTTCCTTGAAATTTTATTCCAGTGCCTTTTGTGACACAGGTTGTAACCATAGCTCCTGTTGCAGATTTTACTTGTGTCAGGTTTGAATGTGCAATGTTAGTGTTGGCAGCATAGTTTTTGAAGAGCCTGTAAATCCCAAAACTCTAATCTGAGATGTGCCCTTTACTTTTATAACTGCTGCTCTGGTGAGTTTTCTGTAACTATTCCAGTTTTCTGTTACTATTAAATAAAGGTGCCGTTTCCTCCCTTCCACAGATATTTTAGATTTTTTACTGTAATGCTAGGTGATTCAGATCTTCTGATGAGCATTCTCAAGTAAAGAGAACTATATTTGTAAACCCTAATTGTCTCCAATTAATTTCAGAGGATTGAATAAACAACTCGATTTCAGGGTTTGACACATCTTTCCAATTACTCTCAAGAGTAGCTGTTTGCAACATGTAGTTTTATGAAAGAATGGAATGCCTGTTGGAATTCAGACTCTGAAGTCTTGGATTTACCCAAGAGACAGTGCAGGCTTCTCTCTGGATGCCAGGAAGAAAAGCCAGCCAACAAACAGCATGATAAGGTACCCATTTTAATAAGAAAGAATAAAAAGAGCGGTATAGATAAGGATTAAATCTTACGTCCCTTCAGAGGTTGGAACCTCATGTTCATGCAGCATCAGATTAGGTGGGTTTCCCAGTGGCATGCTGTGCAGATGCTGTTTGTGGAGAGGTTTCTCTTCTCTCCTGTGGTACCTTTTATTTTGTGTAACCTTTTATTTTGTGGTACCTTTTATTTTGTGCAACAAACCCCAGTAATTTCTCCTCTCCCGAGAGCCTGGAATGGCATCTCTCTTAGTGTCCACTGGTGCCACCTGGGGCATGCTAGCAGGTTCCCTCGCAGCTTTACTTATGCTGATTTACGGGGCTTCTCGAGCTTTAACTAAGCGTGAGGCCCAAGAGAGTGTGTATGGCCATCTTAAGATCCTTAAATCCTCAAAGATGGTGTTTTCCATAAGGCTTCCAATACAGCGTTTCCCTTGACATGGGCAATAGGACGATCTGTTCTGAGCAGTTTATGAGGGGAATGTGTAGAGGGGAGAAGACTCAATGATAATTTTCCAAGTGCAGATCTTGGTACAACTAGCCAGCTTTAATGTGTATTGAGATTTTAATTTTGCAGTAGATTAGACATTTATTAGTAAGAGGATAAGGAAGCCTTTGTTGGCCTTTCAGTGTTAGCTTTCCCATGGTGCTACTTGGATGTAGCTGTGAACAGATGCAATAACTTCAAGCCTGTCTATAGGTATGCATACTATTTCTAACTTAATACAGATTTAGACAAAACTTGTCTGCAACTTTGGCAACTTAATCCAAAATTAAAAGAGTACCAGGTCAGTGACTGTGTAATGTAGCTCACCGTTTCTTTTATTTTAGTGTCTGATCCTTGGAGCTGTCGGTAAAGCATCTAACTTAAAGAGAGTTGTGCTGAATTCATTATATGTGCATTAATCTAGGCAGGAGGTAACTGAAATAAGTGTTTATAAGTGTTTTCCATCTTGCCTTTTCTAGACTGTTTCTGAGAATTTGTGCTTCTGAAAGCTCTGATGAATTTAAAGTGCTAGTGAAATGTGGCTACTTCTGCTCTTCAAGCAGTACAGGGCAATATTTCACTCCTTGCAGATTTTTTTTTTTCATTAAAGATATTTCTGAAACATATCTATCAAATTCAAGCCACTGCTATGGCATTTCTTTTTCCTCTGTTATGCAACTATTTCAGTATTGCAGTACTGCTCTCCAGTTTTCCTCCACTTTCTTTACCTCACATTTTTAGGAAACAGGTGCTTCGTTATGGTGGAGATCAGATTGCAGAAAACCAGCAGCTGGTTAAAGCAATGCTTAAAAGGTGGTGATACAAAAGTTGACAGGAGGCAAAAACTCTTTTTTGAGCCTGCATCTGGACCAGAGGTGCTATTGATTGAATTCTGTGTAAAGCAGTCATTAAGCATTTGAGATAGGAAGTATTAGAATTTCTTACTCTAGATCTTAATTCTATGCTGCTATCTTCCATTAATGTTGTCTAGTGTATCCCACTGGTAACAAATCTGCTTGGCCCTGACAGCCAGTGATGTGGATTTTATGGGATTCATTACCTTTCAGCTAAATAACAAGATCGCATTAGTAATACCTGGGCAAGTTAGATATTTGCCCTTAAAAAAGATTGCTTTGAAGCATTTTAATAATGCAGTGAAATCTGTGAGGGACAGTCACTCTTTTCTGTCCTCTATACAAGTCTCCAAATAAAAAATCAAATTTGGGGTCTTAACTGCTTGAAGGTGCTAGGTGGAGTGAGTTAAGAATATCTGGCTTGTCACCTGAAGTTTAGGGAGGATCTCTATGGTGGATAATGATCCTTTGACATAGTGGAATGGCAACAGCAAGGATTAAACATACTTGCATGCACAGGCTTTTCTCTGGTGCTTGTCCAGGACCCTGAAGCAGCATCTCAAATGACAGAGCAACAAAGATGAACATCTCCATTCTCAAAAATGCAGGAAGGTATTTTTTCTTCTTTTGCAATGAGGGATACAAGGAGCACAGCAGTCTTAAAAAATAGTTAAAAACCACATAACATATGAGGAGAAAAAAGGAAATGTGGATTAAAAGAGGAGGAATCTAAAGCATGTCACTTAATTGTGTTTTGAAGGTGGCTAGGAGGTACAGTAATCGAGATGTTATACAATGAGGATTTTTTTCTTTTCCCAGCTTAGAGTTTGTACTCCTTCTGTCTAAACGAGTGTTTTAATGGTTTCAGGCTGTCTGGCGTCGCAGCATGCTGCAATCACCTTGCCTTTAGCCCTACAGGCTGAGGAGCCCTCCAAAAATAAATGGGAAAAGCCAGAAGCTGTCTCCTTGGCGTAGCACTTTCTTTTATCTCTGCTTAACAGCAGAATTTTGTTGGGTTTGGTCTCAGAATGGTGTCTTTCCAGCTCTATCTGCTACTACCTGGTTAGGGGCATCAGCTGGGATGCTGAGCACAGCTGTCTCCCACAGGACTGCCTGCCAATACCCACAACAGGAGCTTTTTAATTACTTGTCCTCTATAGTATTGGCTTTTCAACTAACCATAGCATCAAGAAATGTCGAAAGCATGGTAATTCTGATGAGTATTCTGAAGAAGTAAATCTATTTTTTTTCTTACAGCTCTGTACTTAAAACAAAAACAAAGGAAACAGGCTGGTAGTTGGGAAACCTGTAACACTCTGAAAATTCATAGGTGTACAGCAAGTAGAGATGGTTTTCATTCTTTCCAAGTGTGGATGTGCTACTGAAATCACAAGGCTGAGATAAACATATTCTTTTTTTCTACAAGGCAGAAAGAAATGCTTTGCTGCATAACAGGATTCCTGAATGGGAAAAATATAGCGTTTATTTAGGACTATGAAGCAGGTATCTGATTAGTGTCACTCTAATTCTGAATATTTGTACTGGATATATTTAAATTCTTATTTGTATGCACACCTGAATTGCTTTGCCCATACTTTAGTCTAGGTAGCTCGTGTTGAGCTGACCTTGGTAGACCTGTCAGCTCAGCTCAGCTCAGCTCAGCTCAGCTGCATCACTACGTCAGTGGACCTTGCTGGTTTTTGGCAGAGGTCTGGTTTATGTCTGGCCAACTCAAAGTGTGAGTAAAGCATACTTGTATAGGTGTTCGCATACATTTGTTAACCTTTTCTATTTGATTTTTAAATTATCAGTGGAGAGCTAGTTTAGTCCTTTGTGTACTGATTGAGAACTACAGTGTGTATCAGGGCAAAAAGGTAATCTTTTAGCTCATCATTACATGCTCAATTTTTAAACAGTAAACCTTAATCAGAATCATAAGGGGGGGCCTCCTTCTCCTCTGTAGAGTATGTAATACTCTAGATGGTCAATGTCAGAAGGCATATTTCAAAAAATAAGTAGGCTTCATAACTTCCTTCTGCCTCACACAGAGCTTTGATTGTCTCTTTTCCAGCTTATAGGTTTGGTTTATTATTTATGGATCACAAACCTTGGATTAGTGATTTTGGACCTGTGTGCCAGAAGCTGTTTTCCATTTAGTCACCTAAAAACATTTGTTTGATTCAATTTCTTATGTCTCTTCCATTCTGTACTGAAGTTATGTGAGATTTTGGGTTTGTTTCTGTTCTTTTTACAAAAAGAAAGAAAGAAACTAAGTAAGACTGTTTAGAGGACACCTGAAGATTTGTAAAATTCCTCCTTACCCAAAGGTAAAATGGAAACACAGGAACTGATGTCCTTAATATATGGAAATAACTGGATGAGTGGCTGGGCCCCAGAGGGTAGTGATCAGTGGCATCAAGTCTTGCTGGAGGAGAGTGACTAATGGTCAGTGACCCCAGGGGTCACTACTGGGTCCTGTTCTGTTTAACATTGTCATCAATGATCCTGATGATGGCAGTATGTTTGAAGATGGCAGAAAACTGGGATGACTGGCTGGTATGTTAGAGAGTCCTGCTGCTATCTGGAATCACTTTAAAAGGCTGGAGAAATAAGCCAGCCAGCTTGTCCCTGAAACCAAGACCTACTGGTTTTGCATAAGAACTTTATTCATCCTAACACAACACTTAAAATACTTCTTGTTTCCACTTTACAGGTATGAACAAAGAAATTATTGTTAAGGTTACGGTAATAACCAACGCAAAACAACAAAGATTGTTGTCTTTCCCAGGGAAAAGTAAATTTGAATTAACAAAAATTTGAAATTGCATTCATTGAGATATCCCATACTGTAAAGCTGAATCCATGGGTGCATCTTGAGGTGCATCTTGTATTTGGGAAGAAGAGGAAGTACTGCTGAGATGAGATTATTGAGATAGATTTTTTTGACATTTAATTAATTTTCCTAGCTTTTACAAATTTTAAAGGTCTATATACAGATGTGACAATAGGCCCAAAGTTTGGTATTCTTTAAAAAGGTCGCATGTACAGTTTTCGCTTTAGCAAGTTGTCGTGGTTTAAACCCAGTCAGGCAATTCATTCACTCAGTTCCCCCCCCTTCTTGCCCTCCCCCTACTCCCGGAGGGATGGAGAGGAGAGTCAAAAAGAATGCAACTCCCATGGGTTGAGATAAGAACAGTTTAGTAACTAAGGTATAACACAAATCACTGCTGCTACCACCAATGATAATAATGATAAAGGAAATAACAAGGGAAGAGAATACAACGCTTCACCACCAGCCAACCTATAACTCGCCCCCCCCCCCCCCCCAGCCTGACCAAGCACCGACCAATACCTCCTCCAACCCTGCAGTCTCCCAGCCCTTCCGGCTCACTCCCTGTTACATCCCAGGCATGACGTGCTGTGGTATGGAATACCTCTTTGGCTAGCTTGGGTCAGGTGTCCTGTCTCTGCTTCCTCCTGGCTTTCCCTCCTCCCTAGCTGAGCACGAGGCTCACAAAGTCCTTGCCCAAACCAAAACATCCTTGTTATCAGCTCTGTTCCTGAGCTGAAAGTCAAAACACTGCACTGCACTAGCTACCAAGAAGGAGAAAAATGACTGCTACTGCTGAACCCAGGACACAAGTTCTTTAAAATTTTGATATATAAATACTTATATAGAAGTGTTTTAAAGGAAATAATCTACATTTTTGGACCCTAATTTTTAGTTTCCCTGTTATTTCTAGTATCATAGAAAAGTTTACGAAGTTTTCCAAGTAGTGAGATTTTCTATATGCTCATGTATGGGTATCTGTGTCTACAGAGAGGGGAAAAAAATTGCCAAAACTTCTCTGCAAGCCACTAATGTAACCGGAAATGTAATTCATCTTTCTTATGGTATATTCATAGTATCATGAGCTTGTCAGAAAGTGTATGTGGTAAAATAAGAACATTATATACCACTTTCCAGCCTGCCCTGCTCTGACTCCCTATATTGTTCTTGATTTCTGGGACTGCTCTTTTGTAGCCATCTGTTCACTTCCCAAAATAGCACTGCTTGTCTCTCAGTTTAGAACTTTCCTCATCACATTTTGACTTCCCTTTGAATGATACTTATTTTAATACCGTGGGGGTTTTGTTAATACATTACTGAGTCTTCATACATTAAATAGTTCCAACATTAATGTTCATAATTATGCCAACGTGTTTTGGGATAGTGAACATTAGAAGTAATTCTTGGGTTTCAGTGTTTTCTGTTTGCTTAATTGTTTCGCATTGTTGTAAGTATTACTTCATTTGGAACTAGTCAAATACTGATTTATAAGTACACTGGCAAGCTGAAAAGTGATGACACATGGTCACACAGTAGATAACTCCAGTTTCATTCTATCTTTGCAGTGATTCGAGGCTATGTGTGTGTGTTACTTGCGTGGCTCCTGAAGTACTAGAATGGGTAAAAGCCTTATCTTGTGGGGGCACTGATTTTTCCTGTTCTTTATGTCTTAATATCTCTGATGTCTCTAATATACTGTAATAACTTACAAGCTTTGATATCTCCAGTTTTGGAAAATTCACTTGAAGTTGGTCATCAGGCTAAAAAACAGTATTTGGAAGGAAACCTGAGGGAAGGCAAGAAGGGAGATGGGTGAAGAGGTGGATGGACAGCATTTAGGTAATACCTATAGGCAAAAGCAGTCATTTTTTCTGAAGAATTTAAAAATCATTGGTTTTAGTATGTATGTCTGGCAGTCACAGTTTTTCTGTTACAGCAGTGCTGAAGGCTTTATGTACTTTCTGAATTTATAAATGTTGATGCTTTTAAGTTTAGTTGGTTGGTTATGGGCTTCATATTCATGGAGCAATTCTTTGGAGGAGCAAAATGGCATTTCTCAATGAACTGATGAAGTTGCAAATGTAAGTTTTAGTTGTTCAACGGTAATTATGTTGATAGTTTTAACTAAGGATTACTTTTTTTTTTTTTGAGGTACTTAGGAGCATTTTCTGTCTAAGTTTAAAGGTGATTACCTCTAATGAGTATCTAATGAGTGTATTAAAAGGATTAGGGCTCTCTGCACACATACTTGTAGTTTTTTGTTGGTTTTTTTTTTGTGTTTATTGTTGTTGCTGTGTTTTAATTATTTTCATAGAATCAACAAGGTTGGAAAAGACCTTTAAGATCATCAAGTCAAACCATTACCCCAGGACTGCCAAGACCACCACTAACCCCATATCACTGAGGGCCTCTTCTACACAATTTTTGGACACTTCCAGGGGTGGTTATTGTTTCCTTCAAACCTGTATTTCTCAAGACTACAGGGGAAAGCCCAAATTAAGTCCAGCATTTAATAGAATGACAAAAAGCAGTATTCTGCACCACTTCCATTCAAATGTTGGGGTTTTTCATCCCCCCACCCAAGTTGTAATGCCAGCTTATCTGATTAGATAGAATTTTGTAGACCTTCTGTGCCAGCACAGGTAAGAACAAATGTGGGGAAGAAATGTTATGTTGTTCAGATTTCAGATTTTTCAAGACAAAATGAGAAAGGAGAAAGAATTTAATTGCTGTTAAGTATAAGTGAATACAGAAATTCTGCAAAGCACTCTGTTGGCTCCCGTAAATCCATTCAAAATGTTTATATTGAGAAATAATGAGCAGTGTCTTGTAAACAAGCACATGTCCTAAAACTGTGTTAGCCAGAATTACTGGTAGCAGCTGATGCTGCTCACAGAGTCACAGAAAGCCTGAGATTGGAAAGGACCTCTGGAGGTCATCTTGTTCAGCTCCTCTGTCTCCTGACCCGTCTCCCTCAGATGCCAGACCTACCTTATTCTGTGCTAGTCTGTCTTTGTTGAGTGGCTTCATGACATAATCACATGTGAGGTGACCTGTCAAGTCAATGAGGCAGTTGCTCTGCAGGGATGCTCAAATTTAGCAAAATTTGAAAAGTGTTTTGGTATTTGTATGGAACTCTGAAATTTTAAAATGTTGTAGCTGATTCTAAGAAGGTATCAGAAGACTTAAAAATGCTTCAATTAGGATAATATTTAACTAGTAGAAAGAGATGCAGCTTTCACATGGGGCAGATTATTTTAAAGCCTCATCCTGCACCTTTTTCTCCATTGTCTCACACTGTCTACTGCTGGAAACAGTGTATTACCTAGATATGTCACGGTGAGAGCCACCATACTAATATTTTTATGAATTTGCAAACTTCAGAATTGATATAAATTTTGTGTGCTCCTGCATGTTTAATGCAAATAAAGATTTTACTGGTGAGGGAGAAGGGGCAGCTCAACTAAGATGGCTGTAGCCCATCACCATCTTAATCACCTCTATCTTTAATCATCCTTTTTGATTCTAAACACTTCTGCATTCTTAGTGCAGTGCTGTCTTTTTTTAGGTTCTTCATTACATGTGCTACACGTATCAGCTGATGGTCCTGCTGGTCACCTCTCTGTGGTTTGTCAACTTACAGAGCAGGGAAATCCTAAATCCCCTCATGGGTTAGGGTGCTGCAAATAGGCTTCAACAGATAACACAAAGAACACCAAAATATAGGTCATAAAACACACCTTTGTTGACAACATTGTTGGTTTGGCAGTGAAAAAGCCCTCATTGTGACATGGTTAACATCTGACTATGATGTACTGTTTGTTGTATTTAAAACTATTCTGCACTATGAAGAGCGGAAGTACTATCTCTCTGCCTGGTGAAATGTTAGCAAATGAACTGGCTGTGCCACAAAGTGCTGTTTCTTCACAACAAAATAACTTCAAGTATTTATGGTCTTTGCAAGCGAGGGAGTAGCAGAAGAGTGTATATCCTGCTGTGCAGGAAGATTTTAGATACTCCTTTAAAACACATCCCAGCCTGATTCTTCCTCTTCAGAGGAGGGTATTTTATAGCCCTGCCTATGCTGGTGGGTTGTTTTGTTGTTTTTTCAGTAAAAAATATCTTGGTGGTTGAAAATCTTTCCAGTGGTGGGTAATCCAGTCACTAGAGAATTCTCAACAATCCTGAATTTTCTGTCACTGTGCAAGAGTTTTTGATTAGTAATTATTTTATATAAATGTACTGACTAAGATGCGAAGTATGTTAAGGATGTTTTCTTATGTATTCTAATGAAAGTGCTGCTATTTATAGAGTCTTAATTTATGTACCATGTTATCATGCATCTGTTTTTAACATCTGGCAATATTTCCTTATTTTCATTCTGGAAGCCCTCCTGCTTAGTTTGTGACACTATAATAATATAAAATGTAATGGTTGCCTAAAAACAGCAACCCTGAAAGGAATGCAGTGCTTCTGCTGGCAAGCAGGTTTTACAAATTATTTTAATATGACATTCGTATGAGTTTTCAGCTTGCTGCTTCTCGTCCCAAATATAATTAGGAGGCTACTGATGTTAATGGCATCTACTGTCAATGGTCTTTTTTCTGTTTTGCAAGCCAAGTTTTTACATTAAAGCCACGACAAGTAAAATTTTAAAATATAAAACAGAAGGCTTTTTAGAGACTCACAGAATAATTTAGGTTAGAAGGGGAGCTGTGAAGGTCAACTAAGCCAGTCCCCAGTAAAAAGCAAGTTTAATAAGATCAGCTTGTTCAGGGGGACCTTCAGAGTCTTGAATACTTCAAAAGATGGAGAGTCCGCAGCCTTGCTGGGCAGCCTTTTCCAGTATTCAACCAAAACTAATTTTATACATGTGTGTGTATATATATAATATATGCACACAAAATTTTATGGATATATAAAATGCATATTTTATATATTTGCACAGATGAAATTTATGCATATACGATTTTATATATAAATCATATGCATGTAGGTAATATAAGTGTAAAGAAAAAAGAGTAGAATACAAAGGTCTTTCTTTGGAAAAGTCAGTATTTTGTGAAAAAAGTTAAATTAGGATCTGTTTATAAATCTGAACTATAATCACTATTTTAGGATTTCTGCAATCAACAGTGCCAAAAAAAATCCCCAATAATGACAAGTGTTAATTGTTATTTGATGAGAAGAGAATGAGAATCATTAGCACAATTGATTTACAATATCTGTTCTAATATCTTAATATACATCTGTAAATACACACAAGTCATTAGTAGAATTCAGGACAACTGCATACCAAACAGGCATACCTATAAATCTGTTTTTTTTTTGCATCTATTTTTGTTGGTCATTTGTGAACCATGAGGATCACTAATGATGCAGTACATAATTATCATTGTATCATTCTCATCCTCCTCATCATTTTTGGTTGAAGAGGGAGGACTTGAAGCAAATAAGGTAAACATATATGACTTGGAGTTTCAGGAGGGCCACAAGAACAGTTTACTGTTGATAGGGCTGTAATAGTGGCAAGAAATGAGCCCAGACCATGCATCATAACCTGTTTAGCCTTTTTGAGACACCCACACACATACACAGCCTGAGACTGAATGTCTGAGCCTGTAGTGCCAAGTGCTGTAGAATGCCAGCAGGCAGAGAGTCTAAAGCTGGTGACTCAGGCAGGAGAGGTCTGCAATTGCCAGGGAATACCGTCTCTGTGGGCTCTGTCAATGGGAAACTCTCAATGTTCTTCTGCTGTTCAGTTTATCTCATTTCCAGGACTTGCCTTGGATGGGTACTTAGGGCAGAAGCTGGCAAGGGGGAGCCCTTGGCAGGATGCTTCACGTTTCCATGTTACAGAGGGATAACCTCTGGGTTTCTTTTGAGCTGCAGGAAATTTAAATGGAGAGAAACAAGTGTTCAAATGGGGTGTCATTCTCCTACAGATGCCAGAAATTCTTGGTATGGTCATGACAGCTGATTGATTGGTTTGATTCATTGCCTGTATAAGCAAACATATGAGAGATGACAGGCTGTATAGGTTTCAGAGATTTGTCCCATTTTGTTCCTTGCTGTAGGCTTAAATATTGTTAAAGATTTGGAATTGGCCAAGAGAGGGAATTAATAGTGAAGAATAAACAGTCAAGTATCAGTGTGACAAGATTATCTCCAGAGGATACATTTTTTTTCTGTTCAGAGGAAAAAATGATGATGTATTCACATTAAACAAATAGGGACAGCAGTAGGATGACAACCTTTGTATTTTGCAAAGGTGTTTAGGAATAGAAATGTCTGTGTCTCTGAAAGACTAAGTCAGGTGAAGTGTGCAACATTGCTGTGACAAAAATTATGTGTAGGTAGCTAAAACAAACAGGAGAAATGATCTAGGCTACTTACTGCTTCAGTAATTTTAATGTTGATGTAACTAATAAGGAATACAATTTTGAGCATGGCTAAAATTCAGTGACTCAAAAAGAATAGAGTACAGACAGAAAGTTAGGAGTGAATATGCTTGAAGACATGGAGGAACATTCATAGGAGGTAAAATTGGACTAGAGTTCTCTGGGCTCCTGTCAGATAAGGGTTGTACAGGGCTAGAAAGCACTCCTATTTACTGTCTCACACACTGGCCTGAAGACCTACAGTTAAAATACACAAATTTTGAACTAATAAAATATTTTTATTACAGTTCATGATTTGTCACGAATTGTTGTTTTAAAATACCTGATTGTAAGAGCATAGCAAGATTCCAGAAAGGGAATGAACAGCAAACTAAAATGATGCTGGTATTTTCCCCCCGTAATCAGGACCTGAAATCAAGGGCTGGGAATCAAGACTCCATAGGCGTTTAGTTAAATTCCATAGACTCTATCGAGACTCCGTAGGCATTTAGTTAAATTCCATAGACTCCATCGAGACTCCATAGGCATTTAGTTGTTAACTGAATTTTTTGGCCTGGAAAAGAGAAAGCTAATGTTCATGACATCTTGAAAGGTACTTCTAAAACTTCAGAATAGCCATCAGGCAGAATCACATAGCCTTTTCCTTTTTATTTCTGAAATGGAATGATCTCCCCAGTAGTGGCATTAGGGTGTATAAAGTCAGTGAAGGTTTATTAGGATTTAATATATGGGCCTCAGTGTGCCTCAGGCTAGTCCTGCTGTATCCAGGCTGGCGCTGTTGGTGCTAATGTGACATCTCTGCCTTATGGGTCTGCCAGCATTGCTGTTGAGCTGTCTTGAGCAGCTTCTGCAGTTTTTCAGCTTGTTCCTCCAGCTGTTGATTCTTTTTTTTTTTTTTGTTTTCCTTTGCTGATGAACTGTAGCTGCTACAGTACAGTTACGATCACAAAACCCAGCAAGATTGCTAGGGGTCTGGAGAGCAGGCATCAATAAACCAGTAGTTGGATCTGCAAATCTTGGACTACAAATCTGGCATCTGTTTGAGACAAATGAAAAGTAGTTGATGGAGATAGTGGTGTAACTGGAGCTGCTGCTGGTGATGGTAAATGCTGGAACTCAGTTGAACAAAGCAGCTTAGGCACACAATTGTGAAGCTTACTCCTGCTACGATTTCTTAGCAGGTTTTTAGTGTCCATATTTTTATTTTCTGCCTGTCAGGTTTGGTGGAGCATATATTTCAAGTGGTAGCTGAAGTATGACTTCTAGTACTCTGGAATCATTTCAGATTGTAATTTTAATAATTAGTTGAATGAGTGATGGGTGGTAAAGCTATGAGCGTTCAGATTTTTAACTGATGTTCCGATAGCTAACTGACATATTTGGCTCAGTTCCAATTATTTAAAGCTTTTCCAGGGTCTTCCTAGTTGGAAGAAATTACAAGAGACATTGGTTTTACATTTTCAGAGTTGATTTGGAACCATTAGGAGCAGGTGTGGAAACATAAATAATGGGATGAAGGAATCAATGTCAGTTCTAGGAACCAGTCCACTGAAACACAGTCAGATCCAGATCATATAGTATAGGCACATCTTACACATTTAGCATTAGAATAAGCAAAGCATTGGGAAAAAGCTAAAAATCTTTCATTTTCTTTGAGTTGGAGATTGGTGGTAAGGAGTAAATCTTTGTTTCTTTTAGAGTTCTTTGTTTCATAAAAGATAGGCTTTCTGGTGAGAGGGCTTCTCCATCCTATGGCACCTGGGTGGAACTTGCCCTACTGAGATCTTCTTCACTGCCACCAGTAAAGACAGAAGTTAACTAGCTATAAACAGTATTCAAAATCCTGGTTTTTAGAAACTGCACTTTACTCTCTAAGGTTTGCTAGGGTAGTTGTTCAGCTTAGTGTTGTGCAAAGACTTGTGGTACATTTCTCGATCACCGTAAAGAAACACAGCTTCTCACTGCTTGGGAAGCCAGCAAAAATCTGAAATGAGGTGACTAGATCAGCTTTGTGTGGATGTGACTGTATTTCTTTCAAGAGCTTGAGAGTACTTCACATGCCTTTACACTGCTGCAAATCTGACCTAATAAACCCTGCCGTGGCTGAGTTGGCGCCATGTTAAGTCAGTTTAGGTATATCTGTCTTGGTATTTCCTGACTTGACTTATATAGTGGCATTAGGGTGTATAAAGTCAGTGAAGATTTATCAGGATTTAATATGTGCCTCAGTGCTAGTCCTGCTGTATCCAGGTTGGTGCTGTTGGTGCTAATGTGGCATCTCTGCCTTATGGGTCTAGATTTAGCAGGGCTCATCAGGTCAAACTGATGACAAACTCTTGACAATGAATTAAGCTCATGTGCCATCTAGGCAAGTAAGACCTACCAGTGAGAGAGAGCCTGGGTTGAACCCAGTGAAACCAAATGGGCTGTGTTGTTTGGTGCATTCTTACATGCTCAGTAATAACTATCTGTGAATGTTTGTTCCTCCATTGTCCAAAGTATTTTTCTGCTTTTGATAATGGAAAGTTGGTTATAAAAAGAAAATGATATGGTAGTAGTTGCTTTTTAAACAAGCTGTAAGATTTATATTTAATGCACTCTGTTTTTCTTGACGACTTCTTTTGTTTTTTTCTTCTAGTTAGAGTTGAAAATTTCTCCTTAAAGTGTTTGTGTTTTGAAACAATGTAGTTTATACTACCACTGGTTTTAAGGAAGCTGAAGGGTACTAGTACAAAAGATACCTAAAGAAAATAATGTTTCAGACAAAGAGGAATTGTCCTGATTTTGAGGTTCATTGCAGGCACTTTTGCTAATGCTGTTTTTCCTACTTCCATAAGGAATTGCCATAAACTGTCAAGAATTCACATTCAGTGAACTGAAATTTGTAAACATATGGATATAATTTACTTAATAAAAACTAGATTTAAGGTGACGTAGTTAATGTAAAATAGATTAATACTGTTTAGATTATAATGTATTTATACTAAATATGTGAGCATTTTTATTTATTTTTATTTTTAACCCATCTTCATTTTACATTGTTAAATTATACTGATTTGTATAAAGGTTTAATCTTCTAATGATTAAAGAGATTAGTTTAAGGGTTCTTTTGCATCAGTGGACATCCTTATACTCAATAAAGGGATGGCTACAACTGAATTTTAATCTTGACATCTTTTCATCATCTCTGCTACTAGAAGATAAATTGCTTTTTGTAGCACAATATAGAGCTTGCAGGGTTTCAGTTCTGAGCTTTGCATCTAAAGAGCTGTGCTAGATAAATTGTTATTGTGTACTTGCTTACAGGAGACTCTTCTGTCCCAGGTGATTATTAGCCTGCAAACCAAAAGGGGCAGGTACACCAGACTGAGCCCATGTGCTAATTTTGCCTAGAAAATAAAGCAAAGAATGGAGGAGTTTGTTTGGGTGGGGTTTTTTTTTGGTTGTGTGGCTTTTGTCATTTTTTTTTGTTTGGTTTTGTTTTATTTCTTTGTTTTGGTTTGGTTTTGTGGATTTTGCTTTCATGTCTTTTGGTTTTTTTGGGGGGGCATTGTTTGTTTGTTGGGTTTTGGTTTTTTTTTGTTTGTTTTGTCTTTGTTTTTTTGTTTGTGTTTTTATTTCTTCAAGTCCTTGCCGGTGGTGAAGTTATTTGCGTACAGTACATGTTTATGTCCTGACTGGCATTATTTTGCTATGATTACACCTTCAGGCTCTGAAATCTTGCAGCTGCATAGGGCTAGGTTTTCACTGGGATTTCTGCAGTGTTATTAGCCCATTAACACATTTGGTATTGTCAGCACTGCTTCCTCCTCATTTCTATTACCTTCAGCTTGTGTCACTCCCTTGGTTCAGTGCTGTGTATGAGCTTTATTTGATTTCACTCGAACTTGAAAGGTGAACCCAAAATACTCAATAAGACATCTGGCTTTGTAGTCTGATCCTGGATCTTCTCCAGCTCCATGCCTTGTCTTTGTGCTTCCCTTGCCCCTTCTTGTAGTCTGAAATTCATAGTGTCCTTCCATGGAAGTCATGTAATGTGTGCTTATAGGTCTGGATTCAGGGGAGGCATCTTCTCAAACCATGGATACAATAACTAGGGGAATCCTCAAGTTTGGAATTGTTGCCTTCTGCTATGATAGAGTTTTAGGTACTTTGTGTGCTAGACAATAAGGTGAATTACACCAAACAACGTAGCTTTGTCTCCCCATCCTTTTTTACTATGTGCTCTTTGAACAGAGTTTGGTGGACTATGTTGAACTGTGCAGAAAATACCTTGAGTTCCTTGAGGATGACAAGTTATCTGATTTCTGGTGTCTGGGGCTCTGTAAGATATGAGAAGAGGGAAGACAGGACCCTGAGGCCTTGGGGTCTGTGGGTTGATCCTGGAGGATTATCTAAGTAAGTATTAGCAGATCTGTATGCATTTGGCTGTGCAGCAATGCAAAGAGGGGTGTTGCTGTATGCCGTAATGTAAAGTGTTCTTTCTGTGCTTAAATCCTGCCATTAACTGATGATGCAAACCTGGTCTCACAGGTCTATAATGTGATGTTTGTATTTTTGGAGGAGAGGAAGTGGAGAGGTCACTGTAATACTTTACATAAGAAATGCAGTGTTTATAGATAGAACGTGTCATTAGGAAAATGGAGTATAGTTTTTCTTGTGATGTTTGTGTTTCTCACTCAAGCTGGCAGATGTGAAATGTGTTAGCATCTAGCATAGGCATACTTTGTCATATTGAAAAGTGCATCGAGCTGAGATTGTAGACTTGATTAGTGTACATTACAACCAAGAATCCATGTAAGCAGTTAAACTGGGTCTGTATAAATGCTGTGAGTTGTTTCAGATGTTGTTAGCTAAGAAACTAAACATGTTCTGTTCCTGAACTAATAAAATACAAGAAAGCTAAGATTAGGGATACAAGAATATTGTTTTTTTTTAATAGTAATGGAAAAGACTCTCAGACATCCCTTAAAGAAATAAACAAAGCTGAAAATCAAGAGCTCCTTGTAAAGATTGCACTTTAGAAGAATGCTTTTTGGTATCTGGTACAGCTGTTCTAACTTGTGATAGAAATAATAATTTTGAAGAACTCTAAAAGGAGGTACTGCTCTTTGAAAGTAATTAGCTTCTTCTGTTGTTTTAACTGTCCTTTTCCCTTCTCTTAGATCTGCTTACCTTTTATGCTTCTCGTTCACGTCCTAGAATTTTTTAGTTATACAATGAAAAGAGGTGCAACAAAAACTTCTCACTGTAAATATTTGTTGCAAAAAAACTCCAAAGCAGTAATGTATTTAAATTTAAAGTAATGAGCCTGAGGGAAACGTTCCATCAAGCATTTAGTATTTTTAGCTTTGAGGTATTTAATTTTTTATTGGGTACAAACTAGTAGAAGTATTGATAATGTTACATTTCCAAAGATCTGAATGTCTTTAATGGCTTGATGTTTTTCTTCTGAAGTTCACCTGATGACTTCAGGGATCACGCTGTTAGTGTGATTGAATTAAAAGTCAAGCTTGATAGAATATTAGATTAAAACCCAGTATAGAATTTGTAGCCTACAGCCACACAAACATTGTAAATATTTAAAAGATAAATCATTTGAAAGAGGCACAATTAGACTAATGGGTACACAGAAAAATGGATACATAGAGAAAAATGGCTCATTTAGTTGCTGTTAGAAAATGTGAGAAGCCTGGGGCAGGGGAGCTTAGAAGTTCATAGACTTCAGAGAAGCTCCAGCATCAATTTTACAGGATTAGCAACTGTGGCACAGGCAGTCTCCTGTGTTCAAGAACAATTCCTGTGTCATGTAATCTATTTTTAAATCAATTGAGAACCAGCGTGTACACGGTTTTTGCCCTCATTGTTTTTACAGAAAGATTATTTGTGAGGTTTCACCCCTCTAGCTCTTGGAAAATTTCCTCTCTATTTCTTATGATTTTCTCACAGTTACTTTTCTTTTGCAGCACTGTTCTTTATCTCCTCTCCCTCTGGTTGTTTTGCTGGTGTATTTATATAAACAAACCAGCAGCAACCACCTAATGCTTTCTTTCTGCTAAGCTAATCAAGAAAGCTCTTTTCACCTCTTCTGACATGTCTTCCGGGTATCATTGCAGTAGCCTTCCATTGCATCTGGCTTACAGGTGGCACTACTGTTTCCCTGTATTTTCTGGAAAAAATAATAGATTCACACATCTGACTTGTATTTCTGGTTTATGATCACCTCGTTTTTCACTAGATCGCCTGAACCTTTCTCTTATCCTGTTTTCTTTCCAGTAGATTAGCTCCTTTTTTTATAGTAGTACTTCTTTGTCAGTCTTGAAGGATACCATTCTGGCAATTATATATTATATATATTATATCCTTTCATATAAAAGGGAGGGGAGAGAAGACTTGCTCTGCTCTGAAATCCAGTAAAGCAGAGTTTGAAGAGCTTGGTATGGGAAATTCATGAAGGTGAATGTTAAATTTCGTTGTCTTGAAAAAATATACTTAGAATTTCCCTATATTTTAGTGTATAACAAAAACTGTGAAAAACAAAGCAGATGATGCAAACATTCGTCTGGTGTGAGGGGCAGATATATTGAGAGAGTCAAACTATAGTCACTGTAGTGATTATATAAGATACACAATCACTATAATCACTGAAGTCTTGTGTTTAAAATCTGTGAAGTTGTCTGCTGTGTCAGCCTTTACCTGGTCATAAGAAATAGGGACAAATACATTGTGCTGCTGGTTACTTACGTGGCAGAGAAAGCACAGGAACGTTCTTGCTGGTTGCATGAACAGAGGCTACTTACGGGATTTTGGTGAATTGAAATAACCAGAATAAAATAAATGTGTTCTTGTCTGCTGAGAATTCACATTTGGGAGTGAATTATAACACATGAATTGAAACTACAGCTAATCTGTAGCACTACTGTGACTAGCTCTGAATGCCCAATGAAAACAGATTTTACTAAGGAAGTTGAAGTTACTGGCTTGCTCTTTTATTTCAGATAGGTCTCTCGACAGTGTACTTTCTTTGATCTTCAGGCTTCATCTTTTCTTCATTTGATTTCCTATCAGATTTTGTCGTGGTTTAAACCCTAGCCAGACAGCTTGTTCACTCACTCCCAATGAGTGGTGCCGGGCTGACAGCAATCGAGGTCCCCCCCCCGGGGCTCTCCCCTTCCCCGCTCCTGGAGGAATGGGGAGGAGGATTGAAAGAGTGCAACTCCCTCTGACTGGGCTGGGCCGGCCCTGTTGGCAGATCCTCTGGTGTTGACCAACCAGGTGGCCTTTGGTAAGTGTGTATCCCAATGCTTGAAAGTTCCCCCACCCATTGCTCTCAGTGTAGTTTTTAACAGCCCATTGTACCGTTCGATTTTCCCAGAGGCTGGTGCATGGTAGGGGATGTGATATACCCACTCAATGCCATGCTCTTTGGCCCAAATATCTATAAGGTTATTCTGGAAATGAGTCCCATTGTCTGACTCAGTTCTCTCTGGGGTGCTGTGTCGCCACAAAATCTGTTTCTCAAGGCCCAGGATAGTGTTCCGGGCGGTGGCATGGGGCACGGCGTATGTTTCCAGCCACCCGGTGGTTGCTTCCACCATGGTAAGCACATGGCGCTTGCCTTGGCGGGTTGGTGGCAGCGTGATATAGTCAATCTGCCAGGCTTCCCCATATTTATACTTCGACCATGTTCCTCCATACCAAAGAGGCTTTAACCGCTTGGCCTGTTTAATTGCAGCACATGTTTCACACTCATGAATAACCTGGGCAATAGTGTCCATTGTTAAGTCCACCCCTCGGTCACGGGCCCATCTATATGTTGCATCTCTGCCCTGATGGCCTGAAGTGTCATGGGCCCACCGGGCCAAAAATAATGGTTCACCTTTATGTTGCCAATCTAAGTCCATCTGAGCCACTTCAATCTTAGCCGCTTTATCCACTTGTTGGTTGTTCTGGTGTTCCTCAGTGGCCCGACTCTTGGGTACATGGGCATTTACATGACGTACCTTCACCACCAGGTTCTGCACCCGGGCAGCAATATCTTTCCACAGTGCAGCAGCCCAGATGGGTTTACCTCTGCATTGCCAGTTGCTCTGCTTCCATTGCTGCAACCACCCCCACAGGGCATTTGCCACCATCCATGAGTCAGTATAGAGATAAAGTACTGGCCACTTTTCTCGTTCAGCAATGTCCAGGGCCAGCTGGATGGCTTTCACCTCGGCAAACTGACTCTAGTCACCCTGTCCTTCAGCAGTTTCTGCAGCTTGTCGTCCAGGACTCCATACAGCTGCCTTCCACCTCCGATGCTTTCCCACAATATGGCAAGACCCATCAGTAAACAAGGCATACTGCTTTTCACTTTCTGACAGTTTATTATATGGTGGGGCCTCTTCAGCACGCATCACCTCCTCCTTTGGTGACATTCCAAAATCTTTGCCCTCTGGCCAGTCCATGATGACTTCTAGAATGCCTGGACGACTGAGATTTCCTATTCGAGTTTGTTGTGTAATTAGTGCAGCCCATTTACTCCATGTAGCATCAGTTGCATGATGTGCAGAGGAGACCCTGCCTTTGAACGTCCAGCCCAGCACGGGCAGCCGGGGTGCCAGGAGGAGCTGTGCTTCAGTGCCAATCACTTCCGAAGCAGCTCGAACCCCTTCATAGGCTGCCAGTATCTCTTTCTCAGTTGAGGTATAGCTGGCCTCAGATCCTTTATATCCCCGACTCCAAAAGCCGAGGGGTCGACCTCGAGTCTCCCCTGGAGCTTTCTGCCAGAGGCTCCAGGTAGGACCGTTCTCCCCAGCTGCAGTGTACAGTACATTTTTTACACCTGGCCCGGTCCGGACGGGTCCAAGGGCTACTGCGTGAACTATCTCGCGTTTAATTTGCTCAAAGGCTTGTTGCTGCTCAGGGCCCCATTTAAAATCATTCTTCTTCCGGGTCACATGATAGAGAGGGCTTACAATCGAACTGTAATTTGGGATGTGCATTCTCCAGAACCCCACTGCACCCAAGAAAGCTTGCGTTTCTTTCTTATTAGTTGGGGCAGACATTGCTGTTATCTTGTTGATCACATCTGTAGGGATCTGTCTACGTCCATCTTGCCATTTTGTTCCTTAAAATTGAATCTCCTGTGCAGGTCCCTTGACCTTACTCCGTTTTATGGCAAAACCGGCTTTCAGCAGGATTTGGATTACCTTCCTCCCTTTCTCAAAGACTTCTTCTGATGTATCGCCCCCCACAATGGTGTCATCAATGTATTGCAGGTGTTCTGGAGCTTTCCCCTGTTCCAGTGCAGTCTGGATCAGTCCATGGCAAATGGTAGGGCTGTGTTTCCGCCCCTGGGGCAGTCGGTTCCAAGTGAACTGGACACCCCTCCAAGTAAAAGCAAACTGTGGCCTGCACTCTGCTGCCAAAGGAATTGAGAAAAATGCATTGGCAATATCAATCGTGGCATACCACTTGGCTGCCTTTGACTCCAGTTCATTCTGAAGTTCTAGCATGTCCGGTACGGCAGCACTCCATGGTGGTGTTACTTCGTTCAGGCCACGATAGTCTAGTGTTAGTCTCCATTCTCCATTAGACTTTTGCACTGGCCATCTGGGGCTATTAAAGGCCAAGCGGGTCCTGCTGATCACCCCCTGACTCTCCAGTCTACGGATCAGCTGATGGATGGGAATCAGGGAGTCTCGGTTGGTGCGATATTGCCGCCGGTGCACTGTTGTGGTCGCAATTGGCACTTGTTGTTCTTCAACTTTCAGCAACCCCACAGCAGAGGGATCTTCTGAGAGACCAGGCAAGGTGGACAGCTGCTCAACTTCCTCAGTCTCCAAAGCAGCAATACCAAAAGGCCATTGGTGCCCTTTTGGGTCTTTGAAGTACCCTCTCTTGAGGTAGTCTATGCCGAGGATGCATGGGGCCTCTGTACCAGTCACAATAGGGTGCTTTTGCCAATTCCTCCCAGTCAGGCTGATTTTAGCCCCCAGCACAGTCAACTCTTGGGATCCTCCTGTTACTCCAGAAATATAGATGGGTTCCACCCCTTGACAGCTTGATGGCATCAGGGTACACTGTGCACCGGTATCTACTAGAGCCTTATACTTCTGTGGGACTGATGTGCCCGGCCATCTGATCCACACAGTCCAGTAAATCCGATTGTCCCCTGCCTCCACCTGGCTGGAGGCGGGGTACCTATAATGGTCATCACAGCGTTGGACACTTAAGTCGTGGTGAAAGGGATTATTCTTTTTCATTATTATGCTTTTTCTCTTACATACAGGGGCAACCGATACTGGTACGAATTGATCTTCTGGTTTGGCTGCAGTAATTATCACTGTAGTTTGAGCAGCGACTGTACTTGTTGCTGGGGGTGGTGTAGCTGCTGTGCTTGGAGCTGGGGTAGCCACGCTGTCTGTTGCAGTCGAAGTTTGAGCAGCTGCTGTACTTGCCACTGGGGTAGCTGCGCTGTTCATTGCAGCCAAAGTTTGAGTAGCGACTGTACTTGTCGCTGGGGGTGGTGAAGCTGCTGTGCCTGGAGCTGGAGTAGCTGTGCTGACTGTTGCTTTGCCCTCAGATCCACCGACATTCTTTTCCTTTTGAAGGTGCTGGATAGTGTTGAACAAGGCCCTGTAAGCACAGGCCAAGCCCCAGCACGCTGCCATGATTTGTCCGTCTCTGGTATGGCCAGAATGACCACACACCTCATTTAAGTGTTTTACTAATTCTTCTGGATTTTGCAGTTGTTCAGTGGTGAAATTCCAAAGTACTGGAGGGGCCCACTGACCTAGATACTTGCCCATACTATCCCACACACCCTGCCACTCATGGCTGTCCAGCCTCAGGGAAAATCTCTCGGTCCTCCTACATCGTCGTTTGACCCCAGACAAGACCCAAACCTGACTCTGCTTAACTCTTGAAATCAGTCGTGGGCAAAACACACTCTGTATGAGTGCCAGCGTGGTGATCCCCGTCACGATCAGCAAACAAGTCTCAACAGCATTAAAAGGCCATTCAAAAACTTCAAAACTCTCAAATGTAAATGGTCTGGGGGGACGACTGGGAGGGTAAAAGAATGTCTCCTTCACAGGTTCAGCACCTGAGAAGGAGAAAAAAGATGTGTAATTGCTAAGGACTTCTATTATATACCTCCCAAAATATAAAGGTGGTGACCACACTGGGAACGTAAGCCAGATTAGTTTCATGATCAACGATTCTATGGTATTACAAGTCATTACCATAAAGTACAATGAGACAAAAACCTTACCCCGAGCCCCACACTTGAAAAACACTAATACAGCAAATACCGGATGGAAGTAAGATACGATATACTGAAACTGTGAGTTCAAGGGGAACAACCTTTAGAGCCAATAAATCAGCATTGTGACGAGTGACTATTAATCCGGTCAGATCTGTCGTTATCTCAACCCCTTGAGCCCCACATTGGGCGCGAAAAAGAACTGTCGTGGTTTAAACCCTAGCCAGACAGCTTGTTCACTCACTCCCAGTGAGTGGTGCCGGGCTGACAGCAGTCGAGGCCCCCCCCCACACCAGAGCTCTCCCCTTCCCCGCTCCTGGAGGAACCGGGAGGAGGATAGAAAGAGTGCAACTCCCACGGGTTGAAACAAGAAAGAACAGTCCAGCAACCAATGTACAACACAAATCACCACCGCTACCACCACCAACAACAATGATAAGAGAAACTAACAAGGGAAGAGAATACGATACCACCGGCCAAGAAACGAGTCCGACTCGAAGCTTGCGTCCTTCTGGGTAACTCCCAGTTTCCCCCACCCCCCCCACCCCTGGGCATGACGTGCTGTGGTATGGAATACCTCTTTGGCTAGCCCGGGTCAGGCATCCTGTCCCGTCTCTGCTTCTTCCCGGCTTCCCCTCCTCCCTGGCAGAGCATGAGCCTCGCAAAGTCCTTGGTCAGGGTAACCATCACTTAGCAACAACCGAAAACATCGGTATCACCAGCACTGTTCCCAGGCTGGAAGTCAAAACACAGCACTGCACCAGCTACCACGAAGGAGAAACATGACTGCTACTGCTGAACCCAGGACAGATTTTTACATTACTTCTTATAATAAAAATTCCTACCAGTTGATACATTCTGTAACTTGTTCCAAAGTCTTGTGCCTCAGTCTTTGTACTTCTGGTTACAAACTTGACAAAGATGAAGGAGAAAATGAGCTCAAACAGTTAAGTGATCAGGACCCTCTCAGCTACTTTCACTTCTCTGGAGCTGTTGCTGTTCATGATGCGTTCTTTGGCAGTAGAAATTAAGTGGTTATGTAAATGGAAAGGATACAACACTGACTTAAAAAGGCTCTGGTTATTTTTGGAATGCAATTTTTTTATGGGGTAAAAAAAACCATTTGCCTCTGGACTTAAATGAAAAGTGTTGACTATCTCTGACATGGCATATCCTGTATATATTGATTTCACCAGCACATTTTGAACTTGTTAGTCTTACTTTTTACCAATTTAATAAGTTTTATACTTAAGAAAAATTAAATCCATATACAAGAGGCTCCTTTCTTCGTGTGGCTATTTTAGCACTTTTGATGATCTATTTACATAAAGTGTTACCTTTTTTGCATAGCTCTCAGGTTGGAATATGTGAACCTGTGGAGTGGGTGACATGTTTTCTGTTGCCTGACCCTGCTCACGCCTAAGAAAATATGTTTATTTGTGTGCTGTAAATACTACTGTGCTTTAGCTCAATTTTAAAAATCAGTTCCACTGTGAAGCATTTGCCCGGACATTGCACAGCAATTAGTAACTATGTTAAGGTGCAGGAACTACTTTTGTCGTTAAATAGCTCTGAGTTAAAACTGGAAGTGTTGCCATTTTAGGATTCTTATGTCCGTTTCTAGCGTAATGACGTTTAAACTGGAAATGAAAAGGAAGAAATTTGAAATTTGGTGTGCATCGATGCCTTGTGATTTTGAAAATTGTTGTTAGATTATTTGCCGGGGGGAAAAAAGGCTTACATGATCAAAAGTTAGGCAGTGTCATCCTTCAGTCTTACATTGGTCTTTCAGGTCATCTTTTTTAAAACTGTTTAACCCACATATGGAACAAGTAATAACAGGATAATCAGAAAGTAATGGTAATGTAGAAAAAGAGAATTTTAAGGATATATCTATAAATTAGTTATCTTTTTTTTTAAAAAAGCTATATCTATGAGTAAAAATTAGCAGCCAGGCAGAGGAGACTCAAATTATAACCACTACTCAGGAGAAGGCAGATTGGTATTGACTGGTGTTTTCACATGCATGGCTTTTATTAGCTTTAGCTCTCTTCCTTGTGTGGGAATCAAAGGGAATCTGGATCTATTATGGTGATAGTGTATGGCATTTAGAGCACAAATTCTTGGGAAACCAGCCTACATTATTTCTGCTACTCACAGGCAACATATTTTCTTAGCAGTTATAAGCTTTTGCAATTTGCATGCAGACTAGTAGTTCTTTTTATTCTGTAAATATGTTAGAGACATTTGTATGCAGATATGCAAATAGTAGAAGTGCTCTTCTAATTAATTTGCCGTCTTCTGTAATAGAGCTGGTGAAGGTGCTACAAAATTTCTGTGATGTGCCATCTGTTTTATGTATGTTTTCTGGTTGACAGGCAGTCACTTGAAAAATATGGCAGTAGCAGAGAAAAGAGGCAGGATATTTATCTCTAATGTTCCTGTTCATGGGACCTGCATAATGCCGTGAAAACATTTTAATAGCAAGAGAATCAATCTTTACATTCTGGTACTATTCCATTCTTTTCCCTACTAGAAAGTATGCTAATAGGAAAGGAGTTCTGTGTCTGGAGAAGAATAGGCTTTTAAAGACATATTTTGGGATCTGAGAAAAAACTCTGTTACCTTCTTCTAAAACCTAAGCTTCCTTTAGCACTGTTTGTTAAGTCAATGATATGTACAGTGACAATAGGTAAAAGTGTGTGCTTGCTGCATTGTGTATAGGGTTGGGCCTATAAAAACAAAAGCTTGAATCCTCCTATGTTGCATGCAGTGTGTGGAACAGAACCCCCTGAATTTGAAATGAGACTTCTGAGTAATGCTTTACTGCGAGCAAAAGCAGACTAGGGTACAAAGCTGTGCCAGACTAGTACTTTCCGGAACATCCCGTGTGTATTAAATACTTTTTGTTTTTTTATCAGCTGCTGAATGAATCTGGTATAAAAACCTAAATGTATAAATGATCCTATAAAACGAGGGGTAACGAAGAGAGACCTGCTAATGGATGTCTGCCCGAAATACTGTAGACAGATGAAGAAGTCCTAGGAAAAAGGACCGAATTTAGGTGCTGTTATCACTAAAAGACAAAAACATAAGAATTTAGAATCTTGTACTTCAGCGCACATTACTCAATGTTGTAGTAGTCCATATATTTTGAACTAACAATGCATCACTGTTACCAGTGAATGAGTGTAGCATTTTTGCTGTCAAGAGGGTTTGTATCAACAACTAAGGAAACCACAACTAATCTAAAACCAGGTCTGAATTCTGAGAACCAACAGGAATACCTGGCAGGTAATAGTAGTTTTTGGTTTTCTGGACTTGCACATTTTGATATTAGGGAGGTAAAACTTATTATTAATTTTATTTGAAAAAACTATAGATAGCCCCTTTTTTTTCTTTTTGAGACTAATAATTACATTTTTTTTCTAGAGCATATGAAATGGAAATTACCATTAACAGATGAGGAATTGGAAGTGCTTTGATATAAAGAGGACTTTTGTTTACTGGGAGTAGACTGTGTGGGATAACAGATTAACTGACAGTTTCAAAAGGCTATATTGTTTTCAAATTGCAGGATATTAAAGAAAATATTAAAAAAAAATGGGTAAGGTTCACAACAGGTTATATCCTGCTTCTTCTTGAAGAAAATGTTAGTTTTCCGTCAGAGTTGAACTTACCTTTTACTTCTCATTTTGGAAATCGTCAGGCTAATAATCCATTTTCCTTCCACATGGTCTCATTTAAAACTCCATAAAGAAAGCAAAGGAAAAAAAAATCACATGGACAGATTTAGAAGCATACAAATGCCAAGTGGGAAGGCTGTTGTAAACTGGACATTAGCACATTAGAGTGCAAATGCTGATTTTTAACCTTTTCATGCAGAATTGTGTATGCTGTTTAGCTGACAGGTGAAAACTATATTGCCTCCTGGTTTTCCATCTCCATGACTTCCTACATGGAAGCCTGACAGAGGGCAGAAACAGAGTATTAGTATTAGAAAGCAGGAGCTGAAACTAGGAGGAGTGTTGGGAGAATTGGAGCTATTGCTGAAACTTCTTCACTTTTGATACATGTAACAGCGCGCTTGGAATGGATGTTTAGGAATTCCACCTTAATCTTGTGTGTTTTGAGATAATGTGTTTATGTGATAGGAGTGGCTTCAGTCTATGTCCATGGTATTGTGCCAGTATTTAATTTCTTAAAAAACATTTCTAGCACCACATAGACTGTCACTGTATGCACAATACTCCATGAAGCTTTTTTTTTTTTTTCTTTTTGTAATTCTCCTTGTTTATAAGGAATTATATGTGGGGGGTGTAATACAGATCAGAGGCTCAGCCACTTGGTGTATGTGTAGAGGGGAGCAGCCAGCAATTCTTTCTCTCTGCATAAAACATGCACTCAATACTGCTTAAAATCCTTTTATAAACTCTTGAGGTTTAAAAAAATATAAGATTAAATTTTGAAACAAGATAATAAAATTCTGTATGGGTATTGTGTTCCTATAGATGTCCTTTATAAGTAGTTGTGCTTTAAAGACAAGAGCTTAGGCACGACCTCTGTGTATGTAGTATAATTTATGGCTGTGATGCGAAGTTTCTTCTGCATTTTCTTCCCCCGAACCTTAAAGCACCATTGATCATCCTAATCTTTCTGCCATGCCATCGATCACAGTTTCACCCGATATACTGTTTAAAATAAATAGCTCTCCATCAGAGGAAACCATTTTTTAAAAATACATGCAGTGTTGATTTGTGGTTTTCCAAGTGGTAAGAAATATAATACCTACCCTGCTGGATTGTTTCCATCCCATGTTTATTGCTGAGCATTTGTTTTCTTTCCTGGGCTAGAGTTTGCAAGGCTGTGAGGGAATGTGACTGTGCTTGTATGCAGGTCACTAAAGCGCAACAAAGTCTTCCTGTAAGAAGTCTTATCCCAGCCCATTCTTTTGAAATATTTCCTCTTACCGGAAGTTCTGTTGCTATCAATGCTAGTAATTTAACTTACAAGTATAGACAAATGTTTCATTTCAGAAATTTGATTTTGGTGAATATTAACAAAACTGTTGGAGGGTTTGCAGGTTTCAACTTCATTGATAAAAAGGGTATTATAATATTAGAGTTAGTAGTGAGAAAACATTGCTGACCATTTTTATTTATGCTGTGTAGTGTTGGATTGGGAGATGTGATGATACATCTCTAATGTAGGACTTATGGCAAAACAGTAGGTGAAATATTCTGCTTACTGTTCTGTTGCCAAACTTGTTAAGAGGCAAATATTAACTTATCAAATATCAACTTAGCTGGGGTTTTTTTCTCCTGTACGATCTAGAATGTAGGTTGGTTGTGAGTCTGCTGATCTTCTAATTACTTCTTTAAGTCGGGAGTCAGAGACTTATTAGATTCAAGGGATGTGGGTT
The DNA here is from genome assembly GCF_034315485.1 of Pezoporus occidentalis. Classification (NCBI taxonomy): domain Eukaryota; kingdom Metazoa; phylum Chordata; class Aves; order Psittaciformes; family Psittacidae; genus Pezoporus; species Pezoporus occidentalis. Next base: position 3,741,574 of record NW_026913964.1, on the reverse strand, counting down.
CAGCGCAATAGGCATGAAATGAAGTATTTCTGAAGTCCCAAGGTGCTCAAGGTGAGCTTCCCTGGCAAGGTAGATAGCACCTGTGATACTCAGTACAGGTAACTTGTACCTTAGTATAGAAACAATGATTCTCACAGGAGGAACAAGCCAGGAGGTCAGGACTTTGATAGTACAAGTAGCTGCTGCTTAAACTGAAGGTCTATGGCAGTCGCCTTAAAAACAAGAGCTTTCTTGTGATAATACTGCCTGGCTTTCCGTGGTCACATGTGATGAGCAGCTGCTGGGTAGTGTTTTCAGAGGTGGCAGGTGAGAGAAGCCTAGGTTATCAACTGGTTATTACAGTGTTGAGGTGCCAAGCAGGTAAACTTCTTAATCTTATCAGTGCTTGATAAATACTGCTATTACTGTCATATTCTGTCAGCTGTAAGGCTTTGTGTGGGAGTTAGGCCAGTACCTTTTCCATGACCTACCCCATTCTCTTCTTTTTGGACCCTTTCTTCCAGTACTTGTCTTTCCCATCAGACTAACAGGTTTCACTCTTGTGAGATGCACTGGCAACGAGAGGTACCAGTAGAAACATTTTGCAGCTTTGTGTGTTAGGTAGGTCTGTCACAGTATGTATTGTGATCTGTGAAAATAACATATTTTGGGAATGATTTGCATTTTTTTCATGCTAGTGATGCACATGAATACTTACAGATGTAAAGTTAAAAGAGTATCTTGCATTTAGAAATGAAGAAATAGAAACACTTGCTTTTGCAGATGAATTTAAACACATCCCATTTCACCTAATCTGAGGCACTATTCTATGTTGGAAGATGAGCAATAGTACATTTCTTCATAAGCTTTCTTCTTTTTAGCAGCTTACTTTGGTAGTTACGGCAAATCTATCCTTACACTGATTTTGCCACATCACAACCTCTGTGTCCTTTAGAAAGTTCACTGTAGTCAGAAAAAACTGTAATTCATAGAATCTTAGAATGGGTAGGGTTGGAAGCACACTAATTCTATTTTAAACTTATGCAAAATGTGCTGTGTTATAATTTCAGTTATTACAGTAACTACCTGCATTACATGTGCTTTACAAGTTAATTATAAGCTGTTTGAATAAATTTTTGCACTTAATTTCTTGTTTGGGGCATCGCAACTGTTAATTTAAATACGCAGCAACTGCAGTTAGATAAATAATACTGATGGGTGCCTGATTAAAGACTCTACTGCTAAGTGTATGGATAGCTATGTGTACCTGAGCATCCAGTGTTCGTATTTGAGACTTCTGTTGCCACAGGTGGAGAAGGATTACGGACACCAGCTGAAATTGATTGTTTCACGTAATCAGTGATATAATGTTTATCACTTTTCATTGAGTTAACTTTTAAGTTAGGTGAAGCCTCACTTTACATCAGACTTTATATATGAATGTCCAAGTTACACCAAAAAGTGTTTCTAGTTTATCAAAAGAGCTGCATTTGTTCTTGAATTCCCTCTCTTCTTTTTTTTTTTTCCCTCTGTATTTGTTTGTTTTCATTTTATTTCTATTTTTTTTTAGTGAGTGACAGTTGCTTCAGGAATCTTGCCGAAGATCGTAGTGGGATAAACCTTAAAGATCTGGTCCAAGACCCTTCTTTGTGAGTATCTGGCTCTTATTGCTAAGCAAAGAAAAGCTTCTTCATGATATCCTTGTGAGTAGTTTTGTAATTATATAAAGAAACAGTATGATAAAGTACACTTAGTGCTTTAGTAGTAATACACTTGCCAAATTGTTAGTCTTTAATATAGACGAATATTATTAAAAGCGTGTTGGTTTTTAATGTACTTCTGTTCGTGAACTAACATCCAGTGAGGACATACAGTAAAGGGTACAAGAGTCATCACAAGCAACAGATTGTGCATGCTGGTATTTCTACAGAGGAGTTGTATGCATATTGTCAGCCAACTTTATTTAAGAAGGAACTGTATATAAACTAGGAGGTTACTGGCTAATTATGTTATCCTCAGTTATCACAACATGTAGAATCGTTTTTCTTTGTATCTGATTTCATACAGCAGATTTATTTCTTCCTTTCATGCCTGCTTTAATGCAAGTATATGAGGAGATGATCTAATTTTGACTCCATGGAAAGACTGGTGGTTTCCGTCTCAGTGTTGTATTTTCCTCTAAAATAAAATTCAACATCATGAGCTCTGAGCCAGACTTGAAATCTCATCAGACCTTTTTGTTAGCTGAAAATATTCTTGCTAGTGTGCACAAGTGTACCAGTTGTTATGAGGGAAGGAGAAGAGGGGAAAAATTCACATCTTTTTAATCTGAATGATAGCACATTCCACGGTGGGTCCTGATACGATGAGCCTTTACACTGGCAGAGCACATTTTTCAGTATGGATTGAGAAGTGGTGGAAAATAAGGTATATTTAACGTTTTATTTCAGTTACTGGGGATTTTCAGTAGTGAAGTAAGATACAGAACTTACTTTGTCACATTGCTACAGGTAAATGACATACATGCATATACACATGCACTCTTGGGAGATTTTTACATAATGTATACAATATTTGAAGTTTATACTTCTGAAATGATAGAGATACAAGGGACAAGTATAATTGTTGCTTGAAATTCATGAAATGAATGCAGTAGGTACATTTTTAATAATCACTATTTTTAATAGTAATTAGTATCTAAGTGTTGAAGTCAAGGAGATTTCCTTAGTATCAACCAAAACTTGCTGTTTGAGTGCTCGATTGGTTGGTTATTTTTGAGAAGTGCTTGTGGTTTTTTGAGCTGTAGTTGTACTTATGTGGTGCATGCAGTTTTGGTTTTGCACCTCTAGAGTTTACTTTCAGAAAGGATGAATTGCCTTTGTTGTAGAATGATCGTTTTCCTTACTCTTTACCAGAAGTGATGAAATTTCTAATTTCTTTCCTTGACCCTAATTTTCATGAAAAAGTTTGTAATAAAATATTGTAATTTGCAAAATAGCTGAAATGGATTTCTGTTGCTTATACCATAAGTGTGACTGCAATGCAGTAATTTTTATCACTTTAAAAGATTGAATCAAGTCTCAAAACATCTGTTAGGTCTCAAGGACACTTCTATTGTATGACAGATTATAGTGCAAGAGAAGTCTACTTCTTCCTTCCTAATGATAAGAATGTATTGACTTTGTTTTGTCTTTCCAAATTGATTTTCTTGCAGTTTTATGACTGAGTGCCCATTAAGACTTCTTTCAAAATGTGTAATAGTGTGAATGGATCTCCAAAATGAAGAAACAATCTAAGGCTATATTGTTCAGTCCAGCCTTTTGTAGGTCCTATGGTGTCTGAATTTTTTATTAGGCAAAGAGAAATGCAAAGGATGGTGTGGGGTAAAGCATGGGAGTGCCAGCCAAAGAGATGTTTTAAGCTTTTTTGAAATAAAAAGTTTAATTAAACGAGTTTAATTAAAATCTTTAGTGTTTGGCTAATAGTTTCTTCTGTAATGATACCTGAAATCATAGAATCACAGAATGGTTTGGGTCAGAAGAAACCTTTAGATCATCCAGTTCCACCCCCCTGCCATGGGCAGGGACACCTCACACTAGACCATGTTGCTCAAAGCCCCGTTCAGCCTCGCCTTGAGCACTGCCAGGGATGGGGCATCCCCAACTTCTCTGGGCAACCTGTTATACTGTCTCACCATCCTTGCAGTAAATGTTTGATTCATCCTCTTCCCAGTTTAATATTTACAGTTTAGGATTTCATGGTGCTTGTTTGCCCTGACTGTAGGCAGACTGCCTCTTTAATTTGTAATCTCTGATACCAATATCAGATTTACATAAAAAATTCTGATGCTTCCTCTGCAAATGGCTGTGTCACTCTAAAGGTTTGCGGTGGATTTGTAATGTATGATGCTAATAAAATAGCTTAACAAAGAGAGTGCAAGAGGTTTTAGGTTCATTAGCATATAAATAGATAATCAGTGTATACTTTAACAGGAATTCACATTACCAGCAAATGATGGGTTAGAAGTAGAGGTAGAAATGCATTATAATACACCAAGAGGGTAGTATAAAAATAATTTAAATTGTTTTCGATGAGAATGCTTTGATATATCATGTAAAATGCATTTTGAATGGTGTCCATTTCTTGTGAGACTTAAGTAATTGATACAGTTTTCTAAGCTATGCTGGCATTTCCCTTGTTTTCCACTCTTGAGTCCATCACAGGCAACTTCTTTTTTGTTATTGCAGAAGGCTTTTTCTGGAGGGCTGAAAGTTTGCCTTTAGGTTGAAATGGTACTCTACAAATACAGCATTAGAGGGTTTTTTTGATTAGTGTCTGATTTGTTTCAAGTGTGCCTAATTATCAGGGTAGTCTTTTTTTCCCCAACTATTTCCCAGCTAGAGCAGTCTGGACTCTGTAATCTTGATCAGCTTTCAGTTCTCTAATCATCAGTGATAAAAGCTCTGCTGCTCAAATCCGGAGTTTGATTATGTCTTTCTATTTGTATGTGTCAATTTCTATTTTTTTAATTTCTGTCAATAAAAATAACTACTTAAGAAAAAAAACCAAGCATATCACATAAACATAAAGCAGGACTGTGGGAGAAGGAAGCATGAAATAACTTTACAATTAAATTCCTTTTTGTAGTTTAATTACAGAAAAGTTGAATTGGACAAAAAGTTGATTAGAGGTTTAACTGAAAAGGTGGTTTGAGAGTTAGCTGCTATTCTTTATTCATTGCAGCTGATCACAGAATAATGGAGTGGTTTAGGTTGGAAGGGACCTTTAAAGGTCAAATAGTCCAACCCCCCTGCAATGAGCAGGGACATCTTCAACTAGATCAGTTTGCTCAGATCCCATGATGTCTCTGCTGTATACAGCGTCCAGTTCTGGACACAAAACTTAAAAGCATGAAGGCAAGGAGAGGAATAGCAAGAGGAGAAGGCAGATAGAAAATGCAATGTATGACAGGTGTTACTTAATTTAGAAAACGGTGGCAGAAGAGAGAAAATTTGAGTTGCCTGTAGTGTATAAAATATTATTAAAGGGATTGCTGGCTGATGAGACAATTATTTCATTTTATAGCAGATGAGATTGGATGCTTAGAAAAAAATCAGAGCGCCAGGATGATAAAGAAACTGGAATCTATTTCTAAGAGTGTTGGGGAAAGCTCATCAGATTACAGTCTACATATATTTGATCCTGTGTAAGTGTAGAGAACTGGAAGGACAAACTATTTTTGTTTTCTTCTGTGAAAAATGCGTGCATTCTGGCAGTTTGGTATTAGTGTAGTTAATATGACCAAAGCCCAGATGGAACTTATTTTGATTCCTGTTTATGGAATGTAATGTGGCTATGAATATTCACATAATTTGGTTTAGATGATGCACCCACTCCAGCTCTGGCTACCATTCCTGTACCATTCCATAAAAGATATTTAACATTTTGCATTCTACAGAGGAGATTTTTTTATACGTGTCCTTCCATGAATGGTCCTAAACAGCAGAGCTGCAGATAGCAGGTGTAATAGGAGGAACTAGTCTGGTGGTTCTCAGATAGTGTTGCAAATGTTCTTCAGACTATGTTCAGCTGTGGCAAAATGCAGTGGAACCATTTAAAATGCTAGCAGAGTCCTGCTTTTGTGGGAGGATCTTTGAGGCTCTGTAGTAAGGCAAAATTTCTTAATCTGGTACTCAAGGAAAGAAACTGAATTCAATCTGTTCATTTAACTCCTTGCTTGGGAGCAGACTGAATGCTACCCTTTGCTTCCTTGTCCACCTTCAATACCCAATCCCTGCTTAGGAGAGAAATAGATTAAATAAAATCTAATATTGTTATCACCTGAAACTACTCCTAGGTTCTTTACTACTGATTTTTTTTTTTCTGACTGTAAGTTATTTCAATACACCTCTGAAGCATGAGCCCTCAGATCATTAGAGGGTTAGCTATACCTCCAGCTGCTTCAGGCAGAAGTTCTGTGTGTAGACATTCCCAAGTTCTAGCTTTTAGGATCACTTTGTAAGATGTTCCTTTCAACTCTAACCTGTATATAGAAAGAAAGTTTATGAAGTACTTGTTTAAACAGGAGGATGCTTTTGATCTTTCTGTGCAATGCAGGAGCTGCAGCTGCACATAATCACTGCTACCCATTTGTTTTGGAAGCATCTTGATAGCTTCTTTGAGATGAACAAGATCCAAGAGATTTGGAATAACTTCTTTCTAGGCAAAATCACATCTAAACTGTGTTTTATACCTCCTTCAGATTAGCTGTCTTCAATTAAGAGAGGGTAGATAAATCTAGAAGGTAAGAACAGGTAATTTTTGACAAGAGATTGGAAGTTTTTTTTAATACTTATGTACCACAGAAGCTTCCCCCCCCTCCCATTTTGGACAAGAGATACAAATCTGTCAGAAGTTGTCTTTGGCACTGCTTTGTTGTATATTACAACCTTAGAAGGAAGAGATAGATACTTTTTCTGGGAAGTACCTCTTACACAAATATCACGCCTGTTTCTTTTATTTAACTGCCAGTGTTAGTAAGGCATCAAAGGAAATATTTCTCCATGTTCTGTTATCTCATTTTGTAGCAGTATTCTGTTGGGAATTCATGCTCAGTTGTTTGTCCGTTATTATACTATATTAGCACAGGCTAATAAGGCCTAGCTTACAAAAATACTTCTCTTGTCTCTCTTACGTCGTGTTGGTGAGCTCATCTGTAAGATCAAGGGATTTCATCAGGTGATCTTTGTCAGGACAACCGGAGGACTCACTATGGTAGCCTAGAGTACTCTCTTACACAGAGAAGCAATACTGAGGTGTAACAGAAGTGCAGCCTATTTTAAGTATGGCATCTCATGAAAAATGTTGCACTTGGCAAACTTACAAAGATCTGGAACCTCCCTGAAGTAATTGATGATTATGAGTCTAATGAGCACTTCTTAAAGTGAATATAAATAGAATTGTCCTCATACTAGCCTGATGGTTTCTGACTGGTCTGGGGGAATGAGTGAGAAGCCCTTATCTGCTTCAGCTGCAAGCAGAGTTTGCATGTGCCTGAAAAAATTATATTTACCCTCCCTTCATGATAACTATAACATGCTTATGTTAAGTGGCCAGGGTTTCTTCTCAGGACAGTTTCTCTGCTTGCCTTCTCCATGGTCCCACCAGACTCCATTAAATGTATCACAGAGATTGTTCAGTAGTTCATGTACCAAACACTTTCTACCTTCGGTCATATGAACAAGTTCCTAATGTTTTATGCAGACATGTTGTAAAGGGCTCTCTGTTGAGGCATACTGATTATCTACTTTTCAACTTCTTTGAAGACTTTCTCCATTACTTGTGCTTTAAGAACAGAATTTTCTCAACATATGAGATTCCTTGCCAGTTTGTAGTGAAAACTGCTAATACTATATGTATCCGTCTTTGGCTGTTTAGGCTTAAAGATTCATAAACTTGTAGGAACATCCTAAGATTTTGCTTCATCTGTCTGAAACAAAATCTTAGCAGAAGTCTGTGGCAAAGCAGAACATAAAAAAAAAATCTTTCTTAAGCACTTATTAACTTTCAACTCTAATATTCGCCTCTTGGCTCAAAGCACTCTCCTGTAACCTCTTTAAAGCTCCATGTCAGCTTTATCTACCAATAGAAGTTTCATTCAGAACAGACTTGTTTTCTCTTATCATATGGTTTCCAAAGTCTGTGAAGGAATTTTCTTCCTTTTGCACTTGCAATGCCCTGCAGTAAGTCTGCAATTAAAAAAATTACGAGCTAATCAAATAACTGAAAAAGTTGGTCTGGAACAAGGGGCTGTGCAGCCACCGTGCTGTGTCTGGGTGACAAGCATTGCCGAGGGGAAAGGGTTGTTTGCTTTAGTGGCAGCTGCAGCTTAGGTGCTCCATATGGCCTTTGAGTTCTAGTGCTGGTTTCAGAATCATTTCTAGTACTTCTCTGTGGTGCAGGGATGCACTGCTTGAACTTGTTAGCCAGGAACCTCAATCTAAACATGTTCAGGGAACTTTTATACATACGGGATACATAAATGGGCATCCTCCTTGTTATTAGGGAGTGTTAAATTTATTATATTTGAAATGTAGTCTTTTATGAAGCTGTCTAAGGAAATGTTTGCTTTCTCTGGCTTGTTCTGAAACTGGCAGTTATAAACGAATATATGATGTTGGTTTTTAATAAAAACGTTGGTTATGGAGATTTATTAGATTCTTCACTTTCAGGGTTAGAGATTGTTATTTTGTTAGGTGTACATAAACTTTCATTTAGAAATGAAATTGATGGAAAATATATTTTAAAAGGTTCTAAGGAAAAGCTCTGTCCTTTTTGCTCCGTTTCATTATGTCTACTGTCTGTTATCTGAAAAGAGATACATAGGACACAAGCTGGGAAATCTTGACCAAGTTTCAATCTAGGCAATTTCACAAAATTAATTAAAAGTTGTTTCTATGTATGTTTTAAACCTTGATTTTCAAAGGATCCATTCTGCTTGTGACTTTAGAATTCATGCCATTTTTTTATTTTCGCAGTTGTATTTGTTAAACCATGTTGTTTCAGTGCCTTACATTCTTCAATAGTAAAAGAAAGAGCCTTAATACAGAGAAATAATTCACTGCTTCCTATCAGCAGGCAGATGTTTAGCCAGTTCTTGGAATGCCAAGGCACATGGAAGGGTTGCTTGGGAAGGCAAATGCTGCAAGCATTGATGTTACACCCTATTTGCTCGAGCTTTTATTGCTGAGCACAGTGTTATGGCATGGAATATCCCTTTGGTCAGTTTGGGTCAGCAATGCTGGCTGTGTCTGACTCTTTGCCCACCTCCAGCCTACTTGATGGGGTGGCAGAGAGGGCGAAGAAGAAAGCTTTTGATGCTGTGCAAGCACTGTTTAGCTGTAGTTAAAACACTGGTTTGGTGTGTTACCAACACTGTTTTCGTAAAAAATCCAGACCACGGCAGCATGCAGTCTGCTTTGAAGTAAGTCAGTTGCATCCCAGCCAGACCCAGTACACATACGAGTAAGTTACAGTTGTGGTGTGGATTTTTTTTTTTTTCCCTTTGGATTTGGAAAGAATGTAGATAAGACCCCTGTGTGTCTCAGTCTTCATCCATTTTACCACCTCCAGGCTTCATGAGAATCTCAGCTAACCTGACTTAATCTCTTTCTTTCTGACTCTAGTCTTTGTTTCTGTTCATATCCAGATCTTTTCTGGGTATTTAAAGGAGCTGTCTTCTCATAGTGTCCGGATACTGGAAAGAAAAATACTGCGTGCATCTATGGAAGAGAGGTGGTCCAGTGCTGATCTTAGGTTAACCTGCATGAGTGGATAGTACTCTGAAAAGATCCTCTCAATACTCAGCAATGTATTAAGTGTGTTTCTATATTCCCAGGAAAGAAAATAAGATACGAGGACTTCCTTACTAAAAAAAACCCAAGAACAAAATAGAAGAGCTATTTATATGACTGTATAAACCTGGGATTTGTTTACGTCTTGACTACCATATTAAATTCTAAAAAGGGTGTGGTTTGGATCATAAGATTAAGCAGATATTTGGACCAGCTTCCACACAAATGGAAATCAAGTAGACATGGACTTTTTGCTTTAACCAAGAAAAGACGTATAGAGGAGATACACAGAATGAATAGCATTTAAAAAAAAGTCAAAGGCAGTTATTCGCTGTTTTTCACAGATCAGACATTGTGACAGGAAAAAATTCAGACAACAGGTTTAAAATTAATAAAAGCACATATTTATTCAAGTGTAGCAGAACTAAATATTTCATAATTGAAGTAATCATGTGGAAGCCTGGACTATAAATGGTAGATACAAAAAATGGAGTTAGACTGATCGACCTAGTATGGCTGTTAAAGCTGGTGATCTGCATGCAGCATCTAGGTCAGCAAAGCTCCTGAACTGAAGATGGCAAGAGGCAACAAGTGTGTACCAGAGGACAAGTCATGCTCTATGTCATATGTTTATTCCCTAAGCATTTGTTTGTTAACACCAGAAACATCATACTGAGTTGTGTGGACTTTATACTGAGTTGGTATGGCAATTTTTACATACTTCTTTCAGGAATAGTGGTATCATAAATACTAGAGCACATACAAACTTGAATGATTTTTCCATGGGGTCAGCAAACACTTGTCTTTCAAAGTAGAGTGGGCTTCCCTGACATGGCTGAATTTAAATTTGGAACTCCCAGTAAAGGAGGAGCAAAACCTTCTTGACGCAGGGATTGTAATAACTTACTACACAGGAGAAAGTTTCTCTCCTCTAATCTCACCATTAAAAATTATTAAAAGCTCTGCCGAAATGCTTTTTCTTCTGAAAATAAATTGTGAGCTGATCCCTACACGAGTCTTTCTTTGCAGGAAAGGATACATTTTTTCACAGCCATAAATACTTGAAAGAGTGCATTACTTAGAGAAAGCTATGAAATTTGTGCACTTACTTGCAGTAAGTTGGCAGGGGAAACAGTTAATCTGCTACTGAAAGATTATAGTAGAACACCTAGTTTCAAATGTAAAGGAAGCCTTTGCCAAGTGTATTAGGAATGATTCTGACATTGAGATATAGAAAGTTGTTACCAGAGATATATTTATGCTTTTATAGAATCACAGAATTGTAGAATCAACTAGGTTGGAAAAGACCTTTAAGATCATCAAGTCCAACCTTTACCTCACCACTGCCATGTCACAACTCACTGTATTTAAATTCCAGATTGCTTTCGTTATTAGAAAGAGTTGTCCTGCCATCACTTGTTCTGTGGGACTCTTTAAAATCACTTTCTTTTCAGTGTCCTAAAGAAGAAATTTATACAGATTACTTAAGAAGCAAGAATATAGATTTTTATATATATATAGTTGCTTTTCACCAATTTACAGTAAATATCCTTATGTAAAACCTATCTAAAATGGTTCTTAGAATCTTTGCTTTCAAAACTGACGTTGTAAGTGTAGTTACAACATAAAAAGAGTTATCTATATGAATGCAAAATGTTAGGATTTAAAATATATTTTTTTCTGAAATCTCCAAATCTTTACCTGTTGATCTATTACTAATGCTTACATAAGCATTAGCAAATAATGAAATACACAGGGATACCCCATGAACACAGACATAACCTTTAATTCTTTTTTTAGCTTTTCCTCACAAATTCATTCCTCTGGAATGTATTTTTAATGTTGTTAGCTTCTGAAGAACAATACAGAGCAACTGATAAAAAATATGAACGAGTCTGTCAAGTGTGATGCTTCATCCCCTCACATGAAGAACAGCCCCTGAAAAGCCACTGCCTAAGGCTCATGGCAGGCAGCATTTGTTCTTATGCCAGCAAGAGGTATAAAAAAAAAAAAAATGTATTAACTGTATTTCTTTGCATTTTTCTGACAAATTTCTATTTTCAAAAGGGATTCAATGCTGAAAGATTCTGAGATAAAGCCTTTTAAAGCAAACTGTGGCCAAAGAATACTGTCTGAAAAGAGCACTATTAACTCTCATACACTTACAATACTTTATTGTAGAATCATAGAATCATAGAGTAGTTAGGGTTGGCAAGGACCTTAAGATCATCAAGTTCCAACCCCCCTGCCGTGGGCAGGAACACCTCACACTAAACCATGTCACCCAAGGCTCTGTCCAACCTGGCTGCGAACACTGCCAGGGATGGAACATTTACCACTTCTTTGGGCAACCCATTCCAGTGCCTCACCACCCTCACAGTAAAGAACTTCCTCCTTATATTCAATCTAAACTTCCCCTGTTTAAGTTTTAACCCGTTACCCCTTGTCCTATCACTACAGTCCCTAATGAAGAGTCCCCCCCCAGCATCCTTATAGGCCCCCTTCTGATTCATCTTCCTTCCTCTTGCCCTGCACATACCTCAGACTCCAGCCAGTGCTGTAGCCCTTTGCACTCTCAAGCCTTTTAATCTTTTTAGCTAATTTGTTGTTTGTGGTAAACAAAAGGGTTTGAATATATCTTTTTGTGAAGCTTGTGAATGCTTTTCATGCTCAAGAACTCTAAGATAAAATTGTCTTTGAATCAAATCCCTTTTTCCCAGTCACTATTTTTTATTATCTTTGATTTGGTACTATTATTTTCATTGTGCAGTTGAGGTAACAAATGTTATGTGAACAGTGCAATTACTGCAGCATCTACATATACACACACACTATTTTTAGAATACCGATAGTATTTTTGCATTATTAATAGTAACCTTCTTAGGAGGATGTTGTAGCTTTCCATTTCAGTCTCACCGTGGCTGCTCTGTTTCCAGTATCTAAGCTTTTTATTTGCTCACCAGCTTGGATACTTCTACATATCTTAATATGCTGACGTATTGTGAAGGGATAAAGTAATCTGTGGCAAAGCTAGCAGTACTTAAAAATACTTTCTTCTTTTCATTTCTCTAATTCAGCAATGGCTTCTCTTAAAAATTGTTTCAGTGGCATCTTAGCTGAAGGTTGCAGTCACTTCCATTTTTCAGCAAAGAACCAATTTGTGCTTTCATTTTTAACAAGGTCTTAATGCCCTTTAAGTTCAGATGAGTTAAACCTGTTTCCATCCAAAACCTCATTTTCTGTGGAAAGGCAGGCTAATGAGAGCTGCCCACCTTTATTAATTGAGAGTTCCTTAATTTATCAGAGGGATATTTATTCTTCATATCTTTTCTGTCTGTCCCTCAGTGTTCCTCTTCATTTGAGGTAGTGGTCTATATATACAGAGCCTTCTCAAAACCATGAATTTTTGGCACTACTTTGGCATACAAAGTGGTGGTTTCTTTGTACTATGTTCTTCTGGACAGGACACTAGCTGAATTTTTTTAACAGAGCTTAGTTGCCCAGATTATTAGTTACCCTAATAGCAAGCTTTTGTGTCACCCTGTCCTTTGTAATGCTATTCAGGTGGTTTACAGGAGCCCTATGTTGGAATCATTGTTGGAGAAGCAAGAGGAGATGGCTGAAACTTGGGTAATCATTTATCGGAAATTATTAAGGCACTCATTAAGGGCAAGTTTTGAAACTTACTGTATTTGAACAAGATCTGTGAATGTAATGATATCCATAGAGAAGCAGGCATCTGTAGTTTCTACAACTACAGTGTCACAAAGCAGTGTGTTTTTTCCTAAGATACATGAATGTTGAGTAATGGCAGCTTTATGACAAGAAGTTTTGTATACATAATGACTGCTTCCAGAAGTGATGTTCCTTCCTTCAGCAGAGTAGACTCCTTGCTGATGCATGTCCTGTCTATCTTGGCAAAAGCTGTTCTCGAGGAAAGGCTTCATCAGAAAATCTTCTGACATTCTGTTACTCTGCGACAGCAGTGAGTGGTCAAATAATACATTTATATATAGATGGACTATCAAGATGTTACAGCTGTTTCTGTTGCTGCTTCATTTTAAAACACATGGAAGAAAATACTGGCTGAAGTTTTTCATCATTGGTGTGGTGTTGCTGTGTTCAGCTCAGCAGCAGGTCTGCCTCTTTTTCTTCCTTTGAGAGTTCTCTTGTAAATCTAATGGGAGAAAATAGGCTACCTCCTGCAGTAGCAAGCTAGAGCAGGAAAATCTCACAGTCACTGAAGGAAAAGATCATACTGTATCTTCCTCAGCCTTGAGAAAAAGACAATGAATTTTGAAGGGTTTTGTGCTGGGCAGGAGGGAGAGACTGGCTCTAGGGAAATTTCTAGAAGTGAAGCATGCTGACCAGTCTAATAAACAAGAGTCTTTCTAAACACTCAGTCTCACAGCCATAGTTCATGCTTTCAAGTATTACAAGATAAAACTTTCTCTGACCAGTACCACTGATTAGTTTGTAAAATGAAAGATTTGGAATGGAATAAGACAAAATTTTGTTTTATGACTGCTATTGATATAAAAGTCTAATAGTGGTTTGTGTGTATGTGTGTGCCTGTGTGTGTGTGTGTTCGGTGCTGCTTGTGTTTAAGGAAGAAATACTGAATTGATAACTTCAGTGTTAATTTTGGTATGCCAGTGTGACCAAGTTGGGCTAAAAATACTGAGCAAACACAAACAAGCCCTAAGTCCAGAAGGAAGGGGAAAGCATTTGAAGAAAGCAACTTTATTTTTACTTGACCAGTAAAAATGAGTGAAATTGTGAACACGAAATTAAACTGGCAAACCAAAAAATATGTTTGATTTCATGTCAAAATGTTCCTAAAACCTTTAACTGAGGAACTTTGATAACATTTTATGATGCACAACTCTTTGCATTTTAATTAAATTACATGTTTTGGTGAAAAAGCTTCACTGGAAAATTATCAGGTAGCTTTTAACCAAGTTTTATATGAAAGATCTCAAACTGGTATAAATGAGTCATATTCGTTAGTAACAACTATTCATTTAAATCATTTTCACGGAACAGCTAGCACACCGTTTTCATGTACACTGTTATAACATGCAGCATATTTTATGCATTTTATATTTAAATTATATAGTTAATATAAATTACATCGCCTTGTTAACAGCGTTTTGACAAATAAGGACAAGCCAAGTAGTCTGTACTCTGAGCTGGCTGGTTGTAATGTAGCTGTCTGTAGCATAGTGCTGAGTAGAAGCCAACATGCTTGCCCTGTCAGCTTGGTTTATTAGTTGTGGCTCGGTGCCACTTTTAACGGTGGTACAGGGTTGGGTGTGATCTGTTGTGGGATGCTGATACAGCTCTCTAAAAATAACAGATAGACAGACCTAAGGGTTTTTTGTTTTTTTTTTTCTCATTCATCTCCTATATTTAATAGATCCGTTGTTAATAAAAGCTCTGAGAATTCTGACAGAAGAGGTAATAAACATTTTAAAAGACAAGTAGTATCTGTCACTAGCTAATGTTTGGAGTTAGGAATTAGTTCATGAACTGAACTCTGGAGTTTGGAGTTAGGATCATTATTTTAACTTATTTTAGCTTATCATTTTAACTTCTGAGAAGGCTGCTAGTACTTTATACTTGCTTTAAAGTAATGTAGTGTAAAACTGTGTCATAGACTGAATTGCTCTGTAAAACAGAGCTTTCCAATAATATACAAGGTCCCTGAAGTATATAGATATTTTAGCTACTTAGCTAGTTTTAGAAGAGGGAAAAATTGAAGGGGGTGGAGAGAGGGGAAAGTGGGCTAGAAAACCTGTATTCTGTTTGTGCTCATGTATGTATCAGTGTGGTTCTGAAGATGAAATTGAGCTGGGGCAGGAGTAGAAGGGCCAGTAACACTACAATACTGTATAAAGTATCTAGCTGTAGAAGCTGAAGGTGGCAAGTTGTGCATAATTTTTTCTAGAAGGGAAATTTTGGAGGTACTTCCTGACTGCAGTAAATGCTAGGGGGAGAATCTCAAAGTTAACAGTACTTGGAAATGGTTTTGGAGCAGGGCAGTTGCAGCCAAGAGCATAGAGGTGGGAAACATATATTGCTCTGCTTGTATTGCTCCCTTCATCTCTTTTCCCCAGCAGAGAATACCTCTCACTTGCATGATGTTTGTCTGTTAATGGACCTCTTGCAAATTCCCTATGGGCCAGGTACGAGCCATGAATAATTGAAGAGCATGTGTGTGCATGTATAGGTGGAAGTTTTAAAACCAACATTTTTTTAAATAAAAATAGGTACCTGCCAACCATATGCCACTGCCTTATTTTTCACAGAATAATTAATGACTGAGAGATAATAATGTTATCATCAGTATGTGTTATTTGCTTTCTTCATATTTTTATTTTTGTACACATTTCATTTTACAAATCACATTTTAATTTAATATATTTGCTATCAGTGAAAACTCAAGTTGAAATTTGAAAATCCACCTGCAGAGTTTATGTCTTAATGGCACATGTGGCAAAATTGTAATTGCTATGCTCCACTGTAAGGAATTGGCCGCCATGGACTAAAGATCAGCTGAACTGTGAGTTAATCAATAGACTTGACAGAAAGATAACCTTGGAATGAACTTTTTTAGGTATCAGGTACTCAACTTTGAGTTTATTTCAGTTGTAAAAGGCTTCTGCCACATTTTATTTTTTCATTGCAAAAGATTTTAAATTCAGCATAAGTGAGTTTTGGACTAATTATTATAAAAGGCAGTCTTACAAAGGAGAAGCAAACTGTGAGAGGATACTTCTACTGAATATTTGCTCTTCCTTGATTAAGATGAAAAAGAATATTCTGTTCTTCATACTAAAACATCTGTAATCTAAGCTTCAGAGCATGAGAAGTCTTTTTTCTTTTCAAGCCATTTACTATAATTGTTGTCTGATTTATGAAGACAACTAAATGTGCACAGGTAATCATATTTCTCAGCTTTGAAGAGCACTACTGAATTTGGAGAAGTATGCTGCCTTAACAGCTTAAGGTACTGCAGCTATGAAATTTATCTTGACACTTATCTAGGGTAGAATTATGCATCAATGAGCACTTGAAGTCAGATGATATGGCTGGAAGAAATAGGAGCTAAAGTGTTGACTGCTGTTGTGGAGGGATGGCATTGCTATTTGTTCTGGCAGGGTTTAGACGAAAATATAGCTAACAATATCGTTTATGTTAAAATAACGTAGTAAAATCTACCCACGGTAATCTGCTGGATGTGTGGGAGTGTCTTATAAAATACAAAATCTGGAGTTTTCTCTTCATTTGTAAATGGTCTTTGGTCCACCTAGATCCATTTTTTAGGTTTTAAATTGAAGAAATGGCACTATTAGTTCAGTTTTGTTCGATTTCATTAATATGTACTGAGCCACCTTCTCAGGATAGGCCTTTAATTCTTTTATTGTTTGACGTGATGCTGCCCACTTATCTATAAGATCTTTGATCGCAAGTGCAAATCCAAAATAGAACAAAACCTTGCAAAGCAATTAAATTGTTGCATTGTCAGCATGATTTTGCAGTTTTACCAGAAGTTAAAGTCCTAAATTCTATCGATATTTAAATGTTCCCTCAATGTGGTGCTGCAGTTTAGCTCAGTTCCTAAATTTAGGTACTACTGAAACTCAGTACAGATTTGGATTATTTCTGGGCTCCTGTAACTAGGTTTTTGTAGTTATTACTGTTACTGTCTGAAGGGTGAGGGTGTTCAGTGCTAGTTACGGAAGGAAAAGGCAGGTTACATAATAAAAATTGCTTGTTTGGAGTAAAACCGTACATTGTGATTTGGCAAGGAAATGGCATTTTCTTACAGTGGGTTACTCATAAAACCTAGGTATCCCTGTACACAAACCTCAGATATCTTTATCAATATCAGTGTCTGTGAGGGTTATGCATATGCTGTACTGTCCTCAGTGTCTGTTTGGAAGTGAAGTTGTCCTAACCATCTTTGATTTCCTTTCTCAACATGACTCAGGAAGTACTGTGTGAAGTAGCAAGTATTAGCAATATTAGCATTGGTCATGTTAGTCATTTGTCTATTAATAATCAGGTGTTTAGCATCATAATTAATAAAAGGTGGTTCTAGGGCTACAGAGTAAGAAAAATCTATAGTATTAAATCTTTTGCAATGTGCATCTGTGATTGCAGTTAGCATACGGGCTATTTTAGATGCATAGAAACACATCTAAGCTATCTGTGATATTTGCCAGTAGGATTGTAGGCTAAGCATTTTTCACGACTGTTCTCTAGATATATGAAGTTGACTGCTAGCGAGAAAAGGGAGACCAACACGGGCATGCTGGAAAAGAGGTGTCTACTGCTTCTAACATTTTTTTAAAACCTGTGTGATCATTTCCAAATGTACTGTTACATGGCAGAGACTGCTAGACTAAATTTCTGCTTTGTAAGAGGTACCTTACTGTCACTTTTGTTATTTTTATCTAGACAAATTGACCAGGGCTCAGCAATGTGGAATATACATGACGGCACTTAAGAAAGTGACTTGTTTTACAGAAATGTAAACTCTAACGTTCACTGTATCTGTTCTCACTCCTCTTCATCCGTGCTGAAGCAGGAACTGGGGAAAAGATCACATCTCTTCCTCATTTTTGTTCTTCAGCTGGGGGATGGCTGGAGACACATTGAAGTTATCAGAGATGTTACGATCAATGTCACCCAAAGGAATACGATAGTAAGTACTATGTATATTTGCTTAGTAACCTTGTGCAATCACATCTTCACAAAAAAAAAAATTAAAAAAAAAATCTTCAGTTCCTGTGAGGTGGGTTACCGTTCTGTCTAAATATCATGCTTGTAGAGGGAGCAGTTACAAGGGAGAAGAGCTTTGGCAAAGTGAAACTGGAGGGGATTATTGTAACTTATTTTTATTTTAAGAAAACATCATACAAAATAGATGGCAGTAGAACATAGCTGACGTTGTGGTTTAAACCCTGTCGTCAAGTTAGCCACGCAGTCCGCTCCCCACCCCCACCCCCTCCTCCCCCCGCCTTTTCTCCACCCCCTCCCCTGCTCCTGGAGGGACTGGGAGGAGAATGGAAAGAATGCAACTCCCACAGGTTGAGATAAGAACAGTTTAGTAACTAAGGTATAACACAAATCACTGCTGCTACCACCAATAATAATAATGATAAGGGAAATGACAAGGGAAGAGAATACAATACCACCCGCTGAAACGAGCCCAACCCAGCAGTCAGTGCCCTTCCAGCTAGCTCTCAGTTACATCCTGGGCATGACGTGCTGTGGTATGGAATACCTCTTTGGTTGGTTTGGGTCAAGTGTCCTGTCTCTGCTTCCTCCTGGCTTCCCCTCCTCCCTGGCAGAGCATGAGACTCGCAAAGTCCTTGGTCAGGGTAAACATTTGAGCAGTTAACTAAAAACATTGGTGTTATCAGCGCTGTTCCCAGGCTGAAAGTAAAAAGCACAGCGCTGCACCAGCTACTAAGAAGGAGAAAAAATGACTGCTACTGCTGAGCCCAGGACAGCTGATAATGATTTACAAGATCACTTAAAGCTGCAGGTAAGGAGAAGTTAATAGTTACACTTTTCCAATAGATTATGTTTGTGCAAACTATCTAGAAATTAAAGCAGTAATATTTTTTAGGACTTGAATGAGACAAAATGAATGAATCTACACTTAACCAAATACTGCAAGTTGTCTGAGATCCACATGTCCCCTGCCTACTGTGTTTCTCAGTATTGAGTCAGATTGTAATGAGTTGTGACATGAGTAGCAGAGGCAATAACATCAGTGGTTTTTAAATTTATCTAGAAACATTTTGTTGACATTTAAATGATAAGATGCAAAGAAAAAAGGGAATGACAACTACATAAAATGAAAACAGGATTGTTGAAAAACCCATATAGCCAGTAATATATGAAAAACAAAGAAATGTTTTTTCAATAACTTGAATTTGGACCTTGCAAAAGTATTTTACAAGCAGCTGTAAAGTATGGATGATGGCTTCAAAGATAGCTGCAAATTATCTGGAGTGGAGATAACTGTGAGATATGCAATAAAATCTCACTTTCAGCATTGTCAGTAATGCTGTTTGTAGAAAATTCCTCCTAGGTATGCAAAGCACTAGATCAAATATGGAATTGTTTTATTCATATGACTCCATTCTGTGGCTGAATACCTTTATTTTTTTTTTTCCCCATTTCACAATCCACAGCACACAGCATACTCAAAAAAAAGCCCCGTCTGAGTCAGGTCGCTATTTTAAACACAATTTATTTCTCCCAATTAGGCACGCATGGCAATATGTGTATAGATAGGCAAACACACTAATATATTCAGGAAAAAGAAAAACAGCAGCAAATTCCACCTCTGAATTTAACTGGGGAAATATAGACATAAAAAGAGCGTCATTATTCGTATACTGGCTTGTATTCGTACTTTATATTTCTCTGGAATGTGGTGTGGAGAGAAATGAGACATTAGAGCTTTAGGAAGGTGAAGTATTGTGTGAACTAGTGTGGTAGCCCTTGTAGATGCTGCTTGCCTCTGAGACTTCTCTATCATTTTTGTCATTTCAGAACTGTAGGAATTATTTTTTCTTAAAATGAGTTATTTAAAAATTCTGTCAGTCTTCCATAAGCCCTGTGATTTAAATTGTAAAGAACAAATTTTAACTGGAATCTGGACTGATCAGACCATTTCCACATATTTCCCACATTTTATTCTTCCCAATTTTGAGTCATTCTGCTTTCACCTTTAGTCTTTTTTTAGTATTCTTGGCAATGAAGACATTTTCTGGATGCTTTTTTGCCTGATTGCTCTTCTAAACATGTGATCTGCAATTCATTCCAGCTTATTCTCCAACATCAGGGATCCCTATGTTTCCATTACTCACTTTTCTGGTTTTGCATATTCCAGACAAACTTCCTCTCTTCTGAAAATAAATATTTAATATTTATTAGCCTTAGCATAAGCGTGCACATGGAATTCGTGTGTCTAAGCATTCTTCACAAACATCAGACAAGCATGTGCCTCATGTAAGAAATGAAAGGGAAAATATACATGAAAGTTATTGGGAAGAAAATGGTGATATTGTAGTGGGGTGAGATAAGTATATACATGGTAAAACTTGAGAGTTCATTTTTTAATTTTTTTAAATCCATTTTTTGTTGAATACTGATAGTCTGTGGAGGAGGGTTGTTACAAGAAAATAAGGCTTTTTGTTTCTACTAGTTGTGGGTCAACTTACTCTTCTGGGAGTAATCTTATTTTTCTTAACACTTTCTTCAGATGATCTCCCTTCTACATTTCGGTAGAAGCAAATAAAGCTTAATTGAAATCCTAGGAGTGTCAGCAAAAATAGCTTTATCTGTCCATATAAGTTTCTGCAAGCTGTGATGGTAATTTAACAGTGGAATCTTTCATTTCATAGCAGATCACTGCAACCCTAATCATATTGCCTAAATCCTTTAATTTTCAATGCCTTCCAAGATAGCCAAAAGGTCACTCTCAGGCACACAAATTTTGCTTTCAGTTGAGGTAGGTGGGGATTTTTGACAGGCAACTGCTGGCAATATATATGCAAATGTTCTATCTCTCCTTCATTTCCCTACCACTGTATTTCCTATAGGACAAAGTAAGATCAACATTTATTATTGTCTTGGCCCTTACTATAAATGTTTCTCTTCATACTGTGCTTTAAAGTCCTTGGTCTACCAACTAAATCCCAACATGGATATTAAATCCATATTTTTTTGTCTAACTGGTGAGAATTTGGCCGGTTTTGTGATAATGATTTTTGTCTGCTTCTGCATATTTTTTCTCTCAGGAAATTTCAGATCTTGCTCATGTTGTTTAATGAGCTGGCTGGTCAACCATCTGATGCCCCAGCGGGAACTTTCAAAGTCACTGAACACATTTTTAGTTAAATCTAGCTGACATTTCTGTCTGTTTGATTTAATGTATGATTTCCATAGTTAGATTACCAATCAGATGGAGTACAGTG
This sequence comes from Pezoporus occidentalis, assembly GCF_034315485.1. Classification (NCBI taxonomy): domain Eukaryota; kingdom Metazoa; phylum Chordata; class Aves; order Psittaciformes; family Psittacidae; genus Pezoporus; species Pezoporus occidentalis. The sequence goes on along the minus strand of NW_026913964.1, from coordinate 3,720,237 downwards.
CAATCATTCCTCTGCTCTATATACACACATTCATCCTGCAAAGAAGCTGGGTTTTTTTGCTGTCGGTCCACATGGCAAGACTGTTTTTGTATTTTGCTGGCATTTGGGAAGACTTTAAAAGTCATTTTTTATTAGAAATTAAACATTTGGGTCTGTAATGAAAATTGTGAGTGTAGAATGAGTCTTTCATACTTTATGTTCAGCCTATTTCAGATGCGGTGCTTCTCTCCTTTGTTATAATCTGGTAGAACTAGGCTATTACAAAGCACGAAATATTTGATGTAGTGTTATACATGCTGTATTGTCTGACACAGTTAAATGCTAAAGTTCTAAAAGAAATTTGGATGTTTATCCCTATTGTTTATGTTTCATTCTATTCAAAGATCTTAAAATATTTGCCATCTGGGTGTTTCATACCCTTGCTGTGAATCATACAAGTATTGATGATATGACTTTTGAACAATTATTAAGGAATTTTTTAGTGAGAATCAAAACTTACATAGTTTTTTGCTTCCAATGGAAGATCAGCCTTACTCCGACTTTTGGCCAGAAGGCATCTGTCTTTATGCTGAGGGTAAAAAAATAACAGCATCACTGAGAAGTTCATGTATTTAAGTTTATTCTTCATCTGTTTTGTTTCTTCTGGGGGCCAGTGCTTGTGAGCCTAAAATTTGTTGGAGGTGCTGCCTTCCCTGCTCCCATTCTGTGTCTTTATTAGGCAGTAAGTAAACTGATAAACATTTTCAAGCTGAGGCACCCTGTAGTCTTTTGGGTGGCAGCAATAATACCCCAGAGTGTCATATATAGGTGTGCCCTGTGCACTGAGTTGAACCAATGATACCCCTTAGAAAACTATACTAAACCCTGAACTGGTGTGAGTTTTGGTAACTATACAGAGGTATATTTTAAGTTTATGTACTTTATTTATATCATAACAGTTCCAATCCTCTCTCTCCTTCCCCAGTAAACAAATTATTTTGCTCCAAGGGGAGAATGGCTCCTGGTCATGTGATTGCCAAATGACATACAAATCACCTTGTCTTTAGCTTCTGACATATACTAAGGACAAAGATCCTTGTTGCTCTCTTACCCAGTAACAGATTGTTGAGGTAACAGTATTTCCATACGAAAGGTGCCTGAAAAATTTATTCTTTTCCTGCAGTAAAGTAAAAAACAAACAAAAAACTAAAAACAAAGAAAAAAAAACAAAACAGTGACACTTTGAAGGGTGAAAGAAAAAAAATAACATTTGTTTCCATCTTAAAATGTGGTTTGTTTATTCTGTTTAGAAAAAAAGAAAAAAGGAAAAAGCTGGAAAACAAGCACAAATGTGTCCTTATACTTTTATTATTCAAACAGTAGTAAGGTAGGGAATAAAAATTTTAAAACATTGGGTTGATTTTAACACCACCACCCCCTTTTTAATTTTATTTTATGTGCAGTAAATTTTTGGCACATGGTGAGGCAGAGGGAGAATCCTGTAATTTTGACGTCTTACTCCCAGAGCTGTTATTCATGGGAGACATGAACTGACAGAGGGCATGTCTGCCATCAGTTTATTTCTGTGAGGTTTTTGAGTACAACATGTTGAAGTTAGCCTAAGAGTATGGGTGGGGAAGGGAGGTCATTATTGAAACCATTTAAAAAAAAAAAAAGGAAACAAACCAGAAAACACGGGGTGGATCTTCATCACGTAAGTCTACACCTTAGAGTGAGTAAAACTGTTGTCACAAAGCACTTTGCAGGCTGTTTTGCAGTATTTGTCGCTGGCATTGCAGCCAGCTTGCTCTAGCTACCAGTGTTCTGTTGTGTAGGAAGGGAGCCTGAAATAGCCTATCATCTCCCTCCCTCAAGGTGTTTTAACAGTTTCTCAAAGGATAGAAACTGGTGTCAAAGTAGCTTTGTGACTGCTTTTAATGTATGCTTTTACAGGTAATAAAGTACAAAGTTGTTTTCAAACAAAAAATTCAGCTACTTCCTTCCAGGAAATACTCTGTGGTTTTGGCTGTATGTGAGGATCCAAGGCAAGATGATTTGCTGAGATCACCATTAAGCCCAGTTGAGTAAGCTAAAAATGCTGTCTTGGTCAGTTTGCTCCAGCAGTAGTAGTATCATAGCATGTATTTGCTCAGTAGCCTGTGATAAAATGAACATGGTCTTAGGATTAGAAACAGACAGTCTGGCTCCCAGTCATTTGATCTGCTCACAAGCACAGTCTCTGCTTGGTTTATAAATCAAATAAAATATCCTGATGGTAAATAACAAATATGAGATGGATCTGGGAAAAAAAAAAACAAAACAAATCAAAAAGTTGATCAAAAAGGATTTTGAGTTTTGCTTTCATTTAATGAAGCAGAGTTCCACTGGGAGGTTTAATGACAACTTGATACAATTTAGACAGTGATCTATCTGAAGAAAGATTGTTAATTAAAGTAGCACTGGAGAACTTCAGCAGATGACAGCAGCCAAGCTGGCTAGAAGCTATTTTTAGAAAATTGACTTCACTGCATTCAGTATGACTCATTAATTAAGTTAACGGATGAATCAATAGCTCAGCTTCTTATGGCAGTCACTGAATGCGGAACTGTATATAAAGGGTATGTTCGTATCTTCAGTCAGAATTCAAATTATAAAATCTGATCCGTATTGATTCAGTCCAAGTGCACAAGTGCCTTGCACACAATTCAGCTATTCAGTAATTAACCCAGGGAGTCTATTGGTACAGGCATATATATACAGGGACAGAGGGAAGATCACTCAGAAGTCCAACTTGCAACTATACGGGAAATAATACTATGATAATTTTAACCTTATATCAAGAATAAATGTTTTATAAATGAGAAATTCAGTTTCTGGTTTAGGTAGATTATTGAAACATACACAAAGCAGGTAATAAAAGGATAGCTTATTAAAACTTAATAATTTATTGTTATAAGAGTTGTAATTTATTTCTCTTGAAGTTTTGTCTTCTCAAGTTCTCTTCCCATTAGGGCTGTGGTTCATTGTTTCTTGCCTCCATCTGAGCACAGTTCTTCATGTTTTTTAACTTTCCTTTACTTGGATGAAGTTCAAGTTTTCTCTCTTCAGTGGTACTCTGCTTTAATTTGTGAAATAGTAGAGCTTCCATCTGTTCCAATACAACTGTATTGGCCTCACTTCAGTTTATTTCCTGTATTTTGCTAATTTCTTAGGTTGCTATAGAAACCTTACTTTCCACATTCTCCTCAATCCTTTTTTTGAACTTCCAGCAAACCCAGTCTGAGCATTGTATGTCAACCTGAGATGCACTTCTTTCCCTAAAAAAGTTTATATTTGTCCTGGGTTCAGCAGTAGCAGTCATGTTTCTCCTTCGTGGTAGCTGGTGCAGTGCTGTGTTTTGACTTCCAGCCTGGGAACAGTGCTGGTGATACCGATGTTTTCGGTTGTTGCTAAGTGATGTTTACCCTGACCAAGGACTTTGTGAGGCTCATGCTCTGCCAGGGAGGAGGGGAAGCCGGGAGGAAGCAGAGATGGGGTGCCTGACCCAGGCTAGCCAAAGAGGTATTCCATACCACAGCACGTCATGCCCAGGGGTGGGGGGTAACTGGGAGTTACCCGGAAGGATAGGGGCTTCTGGGTTGGATTCATTTCTTGGCCGGTGGTATTGTATTCTCTTCCCTTGTTATTTTCTCTTATCATTGTTGTCGGTGGTGGTAGCGGTGGTGATTTGTGTTGTACATTGGTTGCTGGACTGTTCTTTTCTCAACCTGTGGGAGTTGCACTCTTTCGATCCTCCTCCCCATTCCTCCGGGAGCGGGGAAGGGGAGAGCGCCCCAGGGCGGGGGGGGGCCTCAATTGCTGTCAGCCCGGCACCACGCATTGGGAGTGAGTGAACAAGCTGTCTGGCTAGGGTTTAAACCACGACAGTTCTTTTTCGCGCCCAACATGGGGCTCAAGGGGTTGAGATAACGACAGATCTGACCGGATTAATAGTCACTCGTCATAATGCTGATTTATTGGCTCTCAAGGTTGTTCCTCTTGATCTCACAGTTTCAGTATATCGTATCTTACTTCCATCCGGTATTTGCTGTATTAGTGTTTTTCAAGTGTGGGGCTCGGGGTAAGGTTTTTGTCTCATTGTACTTTATGGTAATAACTTGTAATACAATCGAATCATTGATCATGAAACTGATCTGGCTTACGTTCCCAGTGTGGTCACCACCTTTATACTTTGGGAGGTATATAATAGAAGTGCTTAGCAATTACACATCTTTTTTATCCTTATCAGTTGCTCAACCTGTGAAGGAGACATCCTTTTACCCTCCCAGTCGTCCCCCCAGACCATTTGCATTTGAGAGTTTTGAAGTTTTTGAATGGCCTTTTAATGCTGTTGAGACTTGTTTGCTGATCGTGACGGGGATCACCACGCTGGCACTCATACAGAGTGTGTTTTGCCCACGACTGATTTCAAGAGTTAAGCAGAGTCAGGTTTGGGTCTTGTCTGGGGTCAAATGACGATGTAGGAGGACCAAGAGATTTTCCCTGAGGCTGGACAGCCATGAGTAGCAGGGTGTGTGGGATAGTATGGGCAAGTATCTTGGTCAGTGGGCCCCTCCAGTACTTTGGAATTTCACCACTGAACAACTGCAAAATCCAGAAGAATTAGTAAAACACTTAAATGAGGTGTGTGGTCATTCTGGCCATACCAGAGATGGACAAATCATGGCAGCGTGCTGGGGCTTGGCCTGTGCTTACAGGGCCTTGTTCAACACTATCCAGCACCTTCAAAAGGAAAAGAATGTCGGTGGATCTGAGGGCAAAGCAACAGTCAGCACAGCTACTCCAGCTCCAGGCACAGCAGCTTCACCACCCCCAGCGACAAGTACAGTCGCTACTCAAACTTTGGCTGCAGTGAACACCGCAGCTACCCCAGTGGCAAGTACAGCAGCTGCTCAGACTTCAACTGCAACAGACAGCGTGGCTACCCCAGCTCCAAGCACAGCAGCTACACCACCCCCAGCAACAAGTACAGTCGCTACTCAAGCCACAGTGATAATTACTGCAGCCAAACCAGAAGACCAATTCGTACCAGTATCGGTTGCCCCTGTACGTAAGAGAAAAAGCAAAAAAAAGAGGCAAGAAGGGTGAAGCGAGATGAAGAAACAATGAATTCACCACCCGGTCCAGAATCTGATCAGGAGTCACCATCACATGACGAAGAAGAAGAAGAAGAGGTAACTTCTCAACCTCGGACCTCAACCAAGCTGCGGAATATGCAAAAGATTTTACCCGTCAACCAGGGGAGCACATCATCACCTGGTTACTCCGATGCTGGGACAATGGGGCCGATGGTCACGAACTAGAAGGTACAGAAGCCAAGCAGCTGGGATCACTTGCTAGAGAAGGGGGAATTGACAGAGCAATTGCAAGAGAGAAAAAGTCCTTCAGTCTTTGCAGGTGGCTCTTGGCAGCTGTGAAAGACAGGTTTCCGTACAAGGACGACGTTACGAGTCGTTTGGCCAAGTGGACGACTATAGACAAAGGCATCCAGTCTCTGAGGGAATCAGCCATCGTAGAGATGATCTTTCACATCAAGCCAAATAAGGGGGATATACACATAGATCCAGATGAAGCTGAATGTACACGACCCATGTGGCGAAAGCTTACACGGAATGCACCGTCATCACATACCCCTTCATTGGTAACAGTAACCTGGAATGACATAGTACCACTAACAGTGGATGAAATAGTTCATAAACTCCAAGAGTTCGAAGACAATCTCACCCCTTCCATCATCTCAGCTGTGGAAAAACTGTCCCAGGACCTCAGACAATTGAGGGACGATCTATCTGCTTTATCCAGCTCCTCACGTGTACCAATACATGTCTCAGCTATCAACAAAAGGTGTCCTATTGTTCGAGAGAGGAGATACAGGAGGTATACGCCACGGGCTACCCTGTGGTTTTACCTGTGGGATCACAGAGAAGACATGACAAAGTGGGATGGAAAACCCACTTCAGTTTGGGAGGAACGAGTGAGTGAATTGAAGAGGGGAGCAAGGGCCAAGACTGATCATCCCATGAGAGCTATGGCTTCAGTCGCTGGTGAACAGTTTCCCAGATGGAGTGGAAGAGCTGATTTTACTCCAGCTCCTGTGATAACGAAGAATAATCCCTTTCACCACGACTTAAGTGTCCAATGCTGTGATGACCATTAGAGGGGCCCTGCCTCCAGCCAGGTGGAGGTAGGGGACAATCGGATTTACTGGACTGTGTGGATCAGATGGCCTGGCACATCAGTCCCACAGAAGTATAAGGCTCTAGTAGATACCGGTGCACAGTGTACCCTGATGCCATCAAGCTGTCAAGGGGTGGAACCCATCTATATTTCTGGAGTGACAGGAGGATCCCAAGAGCTGACTGTGCTGGGGGCTAAAATCAGCCTGACTGGGAGGGAATGGCAAAAGCACCCTATTGTGACTGGTCCAGAGGCTCCATGCATCCTCGGCATAGACTACCTCAAGAGAGGGTACTTCAAAGACCCAAAAGGGTACCAATGGCCTTTTGGTATTGCTGCTTTGGAGACTGAGGAAATTGAGCAGCTGTCCACCTTGCCTGGTCTCTCAGAGGATCCTTCTGTTGTGGGGTTGATGAAAGTCGAAGAACAACAGGTGCCAGTTGCGACCACAACAGTGCACCGGCGGCAATATCGCACCAACCGAGACTCCCTGATTCCCATCCATCAGCTGATCCGTAGACTGGAGAGTCAGGGGGTGATCAGCAGGACCCACTCGCCCTTTAATAGCCCCAGATGGCCAGTGCAAAAGTCTAATGGAGAATGGAGACTAACAGTAGACTATCGTGGCCTGAAAGAAGTAACACCACCATTGAGTGCTGCCGTACCGGACATGCTAGAACTTCAGAATGAACTGGAGTCAAAGGCAGCCAAGTGGTATGCCACGATTGATATTGCCAATGCATTTTTCTCAATTCCTTTGGCAGCAGAGTGCAGGCCACAGTTTGCTTTCACTTGGAGGGGTGTCCAGTTCACTTGGAACCGACTGCCCCAGGGGTGGAAACACAGCCCTACCATTTGCCGTGGACCGATCCAGACTGCACTGGAATAGGGGCAAGCTCCAGAACACCTGCAATACATTGATGACATTATTGTGTGGGTCGATACTGCAGAAGAAGTCTTTGAGAAAGGGAGGAAGGTAATCCAAATCCTGCTGAAAGCCGGTTTTGCCATAAAACGGAGTAAGGTCAAGGGACCTGCACAGGAGATTCAATTTTGGGGAACAAAATGGCAAGATGGACGTAGACAGATCCCTACAGATGTGATCAACAAGATAACAGCAGTGTCTGCCCCAGCTAATAAGAAAGAAACGCAAGCTTTCTTGGGTGCTGTGGGGTTCTGGAGAATGCACATCCCAAATTACAGTTCGATTGTAAGCCCTCTCTATCATGTGACCCGGAAGAAGAATGATTTTAAATGGGGCCCTGAGCAGCAACAAGCCTTTGAGCAAATTAAACGCGAGATAGTTCACGCAGTAGCCCTTGGACCCATCCGGACCGGGCCAGGTGTAAAAAATGTACTGTACACTGCAGCTGGGGAGAACGGTCCTACCTGGAGCCTCTGGCAGAAAGCTCCAGGGGAGACTCGAGGTCGACCCCTCGGCTTTTGGAGTCGGGGATATAAAGGATCTGAGGCCAGCTATACCTCAACTGAGAAAGAGATACTGGCAGCCTATGAAGGGGTTCGAGCTGCTTCGGAAGTGATTGGCACTGAAGCACAGCTCCTCCTGGCACCCCGGCTGCCTGTGCTGGGCTGGATGTTCAAAGGCAGGGTCTCCTCTACACATCATGCAACTGATGCTACATGGAGTAAATGGGCTGCACTAATTACACAACGAACTCGAACAGGAAATCTCAGTCATCCAGGCATTCTAGAAGTCATCATGGACTGGCCAGAGGGCAAAGATTTTGGAATGTCACCAGAGGAGGAGGTGATGCGTGCTGAAGAGGCCCCACCATATAATAAACTGTCAGAAAGTGAAAAGCAGTATGCCTTGTTTACTGATGGGTCTTGCCGTATTGTGGGAAAGCATTGGGATGGAAGGCAGCTGTATGGAGTCCTGGATGACAAGCTGCAGAAACTGCTGAAGGAGAGGGTGACTAGAGTCAGTTTGCTGAGGTGAAAGCCATCCAGCTGGCCCTGGACATTGCTGAATGAGAAAAGTGGCCAGTACTTTATCTCTATACTGACTCATGGATGGTGGCAAATGCCCTGTGGGGGTGGTTGCAGCAATGGAAGCAGAGCAACTGGCAACGCAGAGGTAAACCCATCTGGGCTGCTGCACTGTGGAAAGATATTGCTGCCAGGGTGCAGAACCTGGTGGTGAAGGTACGTCATGTAGATGCCCATGTACCCAAGGGTCGGGCCACTGAGGAACACCAGAACAACCAACAAGTGGATAAAGCGGCTAAGATTGAAGTGGCTCAGATGGACTTAGATTGGCAACGTAAAGGTGAATAATTTTTGGCCCGGTGGGCCCATGGGCCATCAGGGCAGAGATGCAACATAAATGGGCCCGTCTCGAGGGGTGGACTTAACAATGGACACTATTGCCCAGGTTATTCATGAGTGTGAAACATGTGCTGCAATTAAACAGGCCAAGCGGTTAAAGCCTCTTTGGTATGGAGGAACATGGTCGAAGTATAAATATGGGGAAGCCTGGCAGATTGACTATATCACGCTGCCGACGACCCGCCAGGGCAAGCGCCGTGTGCTTACCATGGTGGAAGCAACCACCGGATGGCTGGAAACATACGCTGTGCCCCATGCCACTGCCCAGAACACTATCCTGGGCCTTGAGAAACAGATTTTGTGGCGACATGGCACCCCAGAGAGAACTGAGTCAGACAATGGGACTCATTTCCGGAATAACCTTATAGATGTTTGGGCCAAAGAGCATGGCATTGAGTGGGTATATCACATCCCCTACCACGCACCAGCCTCTGGGAAAATCTAACGGTACAATGGGCTGTTAAAAACTACACTGAGAGCAGTGGGTGGGGGATCTTCCAAGCATTGGGATCCACACTTAACCAAAGGCCACCTGGTTGGTCAACACCAGAGGATCTGCCAACAGGGCCAGCCCAGCCCAGTCAGAACTTTTACATATTGTAGAGGGGGACAAAGTTCCCGTGGTGCATATGAAGAATTTGCTGGGGAAGACAGTCTGGGTTATTCCGGCTTCAGGTAAAGGCAAACCCACTTGTGGGATTGCTTGTGCTCGGGGACCTGGATATACTTGGTGGGTAATGCGGGAAGATGGGGAAGTCCGATGTTTACCTCAAGGGGATTTGATTTTAGGGGAAAACAGCCAATGAACTTAATTGTATGCTGTTGCCTGCTGTGTAATACTTTTATAGCCCATCAACTAGATGTCTCCAGGTCACCAGCGACTAGCCCTGACTTCCCTCCAACCATCATCCCAACAGAGAATGAACTTTGATAGAACTGGATGAGTTCCGCAGTAAAGGAACGACCAGCATCAGCAGGCAGCGATCCAATACTGTACACAGCCTTTCCTGCCCTGAAAGATTGTTACAAGAGATGGAAGCTGACATCATGGACCGAATGGACAGCATTATAGGGATTGGTCCATGCACTAAGAAAATGATCTCTTTCTCTTGGTCTGTGTGTATATAGATGTATATATGTGGGAGAGCGATGGTGTACTGAAAATGTGGGATCTGAGCATGATGTGAATGGTATGGAATAAGGGGTGGATAATGTCCTGGGCTCAGCAGTAGCAGTCATGTTTCTCCTTCGTGGTAGCTGGTGCAGCGCTGTGTTTTGACTTCCAGCCTGGGAACAGTGCTGGCGATACCGATGTTTTTGGTTGTTGCTAAGTGATGGTTACCCTGACCAAGGACTTTGTGAGGCTCATGCTCTGCCAGGGAGGAGGGAAAGCCGGGAGGAAGCAGAGACGGGACGGGACACCTGACCCAGGCTAGCCAAAGAGGTATTCCATACCACAGCACGTCATGCCCAGGGGTGGGGGGTAACTGGGAGTTACGTGGAAGGACGGGGGCTTCTGGGTCGGACTTGTTTCTTGGCCGGTGGTATTGTATTCTCTTCCCTTGTTATTTTCTCTTGTCATTGTTGTCAGTGGTGGTAGCAGTGGTGATTTGTGTTGTACATTGGTTGCTGGACTGTTCTTGTCTCAACCCGTGGGAGTTGCACTCTTTCGATCCTCCTCCCTGTTCCTCTGGGAGCGGGGAAGGGGAGAGCCCCGGGGGGGGGGGGCCCTCGATTGCTGTCAGCCCGGCACCACTCATTGGGGGTGAGTGAACAAGCTGTCTGGCTAGGGTTTAAACCACGACAATATTCTTTCACAAAATCCTGTGCAAATACTTACATGAGATTTAGTATTTCCTAACTGTTCTTATGGATTTTCCCATCTCATCTTTTCTGATTCTCTCCTCAAATACCTTCACCAATTGAGGCCAATATGAGGTGCGATTCTTCATTTTTATTGTGTCAGCTCTAATTTCAACATCTAGGAGTAATTTCATTTCTCTCCTGCAAAGGGATTACAGAACTGGAGTGTCAGTATTACATGCTGGGTATGATACAAACCTGTTGAGACTGGTGTCTATTGAAATTTTAATATAAATTGCGTGACCTTTCAGAGATTATCTGTAGCATATGCACATGTGAAAAATTAAAGCTAACTAGTATTTAAAATAATTCCACTAGTAAATAATACTTTATTGTATTTAGCTTTGCTTTTGGTTGTGTATTTGTTCTGAAGAGAAAATGCCATTTACGTTGTAGGATGCTGGATGTTGTGTTGTTCAACTAGAAGAAAATGTAATAAAATCTATAATAAAACTAAAATGTGTGAAATATGAAGAGTGAATCTGCACAAGAATTAGGTCCCTGGTGAATTGAATTCTGGCCCTTCTAACACATTCATGCTGTGTTAGAATTTAGTGTACAAAGCCCACAGTAGTTAATGTGTCCTCATGCCAGCTGATCCTTTGCTTTTCTGATTGCAGTGTAATTGCTCTTGAAACGCTGTGAACAAAAAAGCTGGTGTAAAACTTTCTAACAAAACCAACCAGCAGAGAGAGGTTACTCCCAAGAAAATGAAAAAACATATGCCTCATGCAAGTCCTCTGTCACGCTCTCTTTCAAAACTGTGGACTGTTAGTAATTGACATTTTACTTGAAAATGTGCTACCATTTGGACTGCAACTTGGCGGATTTAGAATATGCTAAGCTCTTGGTGGAGAACTTTGCAGAAGTATTTGCTGAAAATGTTGCTAATTAATGGTTTAAGCAAGCCAGATGAGTTTACTGACTCAATTATTTTGATTTTTAGTGTTTTGTTTTGTTTTGTTTTGTTTTTTCCCTATTTATTCCAAGAAAGTGCTTAATAGTTTTGCTGAGGGTAGGCAGTAAAGAAATAAACTAAGCGGAATTCCGTGCTGGTGGAGTGCTGGCAGCAGAGACTCTGTCCTCCCCTTCTGCTATAGGATAGAAAGTCAATGAAGTTATTTTTTGGGGTACTCCAGAATATGGGCAAGAATGCATCTAAAAGAACTAAATAAAAAATGTTTTCTAATGGACGTCATTCCAGTAGCAGAAGGACTGTTCGTGTGCAATAACTGATGATAAGCAGCAATGGAAGTTGCAGATGAAATAGGAGAGGGTAATTAGTGCACTCTAATGGTTCATCATGAATTTGAATGCTGTGGTATGGACCCTGTCTCTACCTCAGAAATCTTAGTTGATATTACTTGGAGCAGTGATTGACTTCAGACTTGGCTGTTTCTATGCAGACTTCATCTTCTGTCTAAAGCTTTCAAACCATCAATTTCTGAGTGACTTACTTGTAGAGGTACAGAAAGGTAGGACTTACGAGGAAAATCTTAATGTGCTTTCTGTGTTACTCTCTTCTCCCCTATTTAGGTTGAGTAAACAATATGTGTAATAATGTCAAGACTGAATGTAAGGAAATACATCGGTGTAGAAATGCTGACAATGGGAAGCAAAAATTCCAATAATAGTCAGATAATACAAATGCACATTTGATAGCTGTCTACTGCTTTAGTTTCTTGTATGATTTCTGTTTCTGTAGGACCTAGAAGATGACTAGTGTTGCTAGAGCTGGCAGGGAGGTCATTAGTGGTAGTTATATTTTTAGGTCTTAGTTGTCACTATCAATCATACTGCTTCGTGAAATAAAAGAAGCCATGACTGCATGTCTCTGGAGAAAATGTACTATTTAGCACAATTTGTAGTACATGCTATTCATACATCCTCAGCATGTGAACTATTCTTTACCATAAACTTTTGCAGGATATAGACAAGTAAGTTCAATGTGGAGCAAACCCCACTTTTTCTACATCAGTGCCAACTATTGCACATCACCTACTTTTTATTACCTGTCATGAGCAACAGAGACTCTTCAAACACGGAAGCCATAGAGTCTGTGTGGATTGTGAGTTCTGTACACAGGCGTCTAATTAAAATAAAATCAATTTAAAAATTGCATTTGGATTTATTTAAGACTATATAGCAGCTTAGTGAAATACTGAGCACAAAGCATATCAGGTTTCAAATACTTAAACTTATCCCTATAACTTGGACAACAAACAAGAGGTCAGAGTATGATGCCTGATGGCCATTAATATAAAGAATAACATCCTGGTGATGGTAGTTCTGCTTGGTTGACCTCATTCTTACCTTTCAGGCTAGTGAAGGACACCTTGTTTCTAATGTTTATGTTAGTTACATGAGGATTTTTCTTTGGATAAAGAAAGGAAAGGGTTTTTTTGCTGTTTTGGAGCTTAGCACATTTTACCTCTAAACTTGTAGGAAGGATATTTGTGTTTTGCAACAAGTAATGACACCATTAACATCTTGTGCTTTGCGTTATTTATTTTGAGAAAATTTTTGTTCTGATTTCAGAGAATATTTTTTTCTCCTGATTTCAGGTTGGGTGGGACTATATCTGCATACAAGATAGTGCCAGATGAAATAGAAGAAATCAAGGTACAGTATTATTGCCTTTCAACACTGAATTTCTTTGCTTGGAGAATTACAGGAATGTCATATTAAAAAGCCATGTTATTTCTTGCTTTGAAGTTTGTCATGGGGGGGAGGTGTCTAAAATAGAATTTTTATTATTTTTACAAGTACAGTTTACCTTCAGCTTAAGTTGACTTCAGTAGGGTTTGTTTGATGCCAAAAACTTGTGTAATTAAGCATGTTTCTCTTTTGTTACCTGAAGACAAATGCAGTATTAATGTGAACATTGAGTTATATTTTCATAACAAAATAAATATAAACATAGTGTCCTTTTGCTTTTTTTTTTTTTTTTTGCAATATTATCTGTCTTAAAACGGGATAGTATGAAGTCATTGGTACTCAAAATCATTAAAAGCTCTTTGATTTTTGAGGACTGACCACAACAAATACTGAGGTTTGCCTGCAATGAAGTGTACATGATAAAAAAACCTCACTTTACCTGAGCCCACTCATGGAAGGTACTTCAGCAATTTTTGTCAGTTTTGTTCTTCAGTGGAGTAAAAGTTTGGTACTAGGTGAGAATTTGGCCTAGGTCTGGCAGCGTGGTCTTGTAGCTGGTTCTCTATTTGGTTGGTAGTCAATCCGTCTGACATATTGCTTGCTCATTAAGATTGATTACATTGTGCTTTCTCTTCTACTCATTTTCAGCTGTGCAAAAGGAGTTGCGTAGTTTAAAATCTAGTAAAGGGAAGTGTTTGCATAATCATCTGATCTAGATATGACTTCGTTGTATGTAAAGTTGTAAGGATTTATTCATCCTTAATCAATGTCAAACTCACTGTAAGAAAATACAGTGATTGCCCATATCTGCATCAAAGTTATCACTTTATTTTGATCACAATTTATTTCTCTCCTCTGAGGTTCATGGACTCCTATACTAAAGTATTAAGAGGAGCACAATTTTTTAGGATAGGTACAATCTTTGGTACTAGAAAGAAAGAGAGAAGGTTTTCTGAACTTACTTGTATTATGCAATATTTTCATGATGTCCAGAGAACTGCACCAAAACTGTAAAACCAAAAATTGCAAAAAACTGTAAACCATAATCTTTCTTCTTTAATATAAGAAATCCAAACCCACTGACATTTTGCTAAGGTTGAAGATGGAGAAAAGGAAGCTGATATTTCTGGCTTTATTGTGCAAACTGAGTGCAGTGAACATGGAAAGCTGGGAAATAAGGAATAATTTTATTTTTTAGGAAATTACTGTGTTAGGCAAGATCACTAGTCACAGGAATGTGATGTCCTCCATCTTGCCTCCTCCTCCCAACTGCTAAGGAGGCCTGTTCTAAATGTTCAGCTCTTTCTTTCTCAGTTGGTGTTTAAGTGCTTGAGATACACAGCAAAGGGTGGGTTTCTCGTTGATCTCAGTTGTGCTAGCATGTAAGTGTAGAAGGAGGATTGTATTTTCTAAGTCAGAGCTATTCGAAGTGTTCGGAAAAAATCTCCTTTGCTTGCTTCTGGTAGCTGTCTTGTCTTATTCAGGTAATGGGGTCTTCTAGGTTTTGACTGAAATCAGCCCATCTCTCACACCTTAAATGATTGAACATCTGAAGCTGCAATAAAATAGGTGTTATTCATGTGAAATAAGGCATGACTGGAAGATGCTAAGACACACTAGTAGTGAGTATAATGGACAAATCTATATCAAATATGGAAAAATATTCTGTTGTATAAATGCATTTTGAATAGCAGCTGGAAAACAGGGAGACTTAGTATTCTTGCAGTAAATATACAAGGTGTCTTAACTTCTGAAAGGTTCTCCAAGCACATTTGAGTAGAAAAAGGAGAAAGAAGGAAATAAAAGAGAAGCAAATTATGTTATTGGAATGTTACTTGTCGAGGTGACAGAATCTTCTTCCATGTACAAAAGTTCAGAGTTATTTTGCCTCACAGCTATCCCTTTCCTGTTTAAACATGAAATACTACGGGGTTTAATTTGATGAATATGCAAGAAGAACAGCTCCATTTTTAATACCCGATTTAACTTGACAGGCTGCTGAATTATATTCACAGGACTTGGAATATTCATGTTTTCTAATAGTCCTTACAAAGTAAGAACTGCTTTCTTAAAAGGCAAAGAGTGTACTTTATCAGGCAGAGAGCAATAATTACTATGACAAATAAATAAGAAGTCTCTTTGACAGTGTTTCCATATATTCTAGAAGAGGTGGTAGATTAACTTCCTTTACAGCTCACAATAATTTGTAAGGAAAACAGATGTATCAATTTTGTTAATTCACGTAATTACATCTTAAGTAGAACATTGTTATAAAGAGACTGTATCTCTGAGTTTGTGGCAGAGGAAAAACTCTGTAAGCCTTAATATACCTGCTGGTTGAAAAACATCTGTAGAAGCTTAATGAAATGCATGTTTCTAAATAGATATATGTATATATAAATGAGAATTTATTTATCCATATTGCAATACTCAGCAAATTTTAACATGTCTGTATAATGTTTCCATTCTGGAGTGTTTAGAATATATTTATCCTTGCATGTGAGTGTGATTTTACTAGTTGTACATATGTATTGTGAGATCATATATGGGTATCTAGATTATAGCCTGTACAAAAGTTATCTATTTCTTTGAATGAGTGTATATGGTGAGTGTTGTGTATAATTAAAGCAGTGCATCCCACTTACCAAAGCTAAATAGTATCTGGTGTGTTTATAGGCATATGTATAGGAGTATTTATGGTAGAAGTGATAGCATGTACCCTAACTACTCTCCTGCACATTATCAAGGTGTTGTGGTTTAATCAGGACACAAGTTTAGGAAGAATTGTATGGAACCAATCACCACTACAGTTCCTCAGCATCTATATATGTCTGAAATGGGGTGGGGTGTAACTTATCTTCCCTAGATTTTTGTTATAGTAGCTTAGGTTCCCAAAGTGTGAGTGTTCAGAAGGTAACCATATGAAGATACCATCAAATTTCAGGTTTTCCCCCTTGAAAACTTTTCTAGAAGATAGAAATGTCTTCTATCACAGGATCTTCAGAACCAGTGCTTCAATAAGAGAAGCTTTCAGAGGAGATAAAACTGAGTGAATGCCTAAATGGATGTACTGCCATCTGCATTCCTGTCATTTCTCTACACCAGTTAAAGGAATGGCACCTTGTTTTCAGTACCTTCTGGTTTTAACATACTGCAGGAACTGATGAAGACAGTGAATATAGTAATTACAGCATATTTTGAGAAAGTGTCACTGTTCCGACATTCTTGAGACTTTTGGTCTTGTCAGAATTATTCATCTTGTAAGCAAGGAGCCTTTCAAACTTGCAAAAACACATTGGCAGATTTCAGCCTTGCTTCTTGTCCCCCCCTAGTAGTATGTTGTGCCTAAAGAACAGGTCTTCCAAGGCCAAATAATTTCATGGATATGAGGACTTATGAGCATATCAGGCAGCACTGGTTTTGAAGAATATTTTGGTTGGAAAGTAAAGCAACTACATTTGAGAGAAAAAGAATAGTAGTAAACTTAACATTTCCTTATTTCCAGTTAATGGCATTCATTACAAAATACAATTTCATTTACAACATGGAGTTTGCCTCAAGAGTAAGGAACCGTTTATGACTATTACTAATGAGAGGAAGTTTTTGTGTTGTGCCTGTAGATAGTTTTATATGTCAACACTCCCATGTTATGGTTTATAATACTGTGGGAGATGGTCTTTTTTTGATTGCAGCTTTCTGTTTCCATACCTTGTGAAGGATTGTTATGCTGGAGGAAGACTCAGTGAATGAAAAGGCCATTCATTAACAGATTTCTAAAAAAATACCTGGCTTGCTAGGATTTGCAAGTGAGCAGAAGAAAAGAATGTAATTGAAGGGGGGTGGTTTTGGGTTTTGTATGTTTGTTGGTTTTGGGTGGCTTGGGTTTAGTTTTGTGGTTTGTTGTTTTGTTTTGTTTTTTTTTCTAAGTGTTTCCCCATATGCTTTTCACATAGGCATATGCATGCATTTAATAATCTCAGGATAAGAAATTAATTTTGGAGGATGTGTTCAGTTCATAAAAACGATATGCACAAGAATGGCATTGCCATTGTATTTCATTCTTGTAATACTTGTCGTAAGAGACAGATACAGATACTCCAGTGCAGAGAACAAGGTTAAATGGTTACTTCCTCTGGCAGTTAATTTTAAGAAATCTTGTTAGAAATTTTTTCTTAGAATTGGTTGTAAATTTGTAATTTACATGTAAAGCGGTTCTAGAGGAAGACAGGAATTTTCTTTAGTCCCATTATCCACCCTTTCACGAGACATTCTTCATGCTCCTTAAACACCTTTAATCCTTTTATAGTTAGTTGTTCTTTAAATGAAAGCACATATGCATTAAAGGCTACATTTAAGACTATCGACCTTTTCCCTGAATAATGATAGCTCTATTTTTTCTTTAGAAGTATGTGTTCACTTACTAGTTTAACTTTAAAATCCTTTTCATAAATAGCTCTCACTCCTCTCAGACTGTCTTTGGCCTGTGAGGCAACAGACTCTGGTGATAAAGATTCAAGAGTAGAAAGTTATTAAAAACTGTGTGCGAGGGGAAATTAGCCACAGAAGGGAATGTGTCTTCTTAGAGGGCAGTTGCTCTAGGTGACTTACTTAGGAATTAATGAGATTTTAACTTTTCTATGCAATCATATTTAGGGTCATCTTATGAACAAAGTAAGCTGATTTCAGTATCAGCTGCATTTCAGAGCAAAGCTGGACTCTCTGACATCAAAAATAAGCATCTTTGAAATTATTACAAGTAATTTCAGTCTATTCAGAGACTTTCTCAGAAATCACTTCCAAGTTTGTAGACCTTGTGGTGTCATATACCTACATAATACTGTGTGCCAGAATCTGTTCTTTATGCCAGTAGTAGTAGCTGATGAAACTCATGCAACATCTGTGTGCAGCCAAGAGACACTGGACTTGATCCTTCAAAGTATTTTCATGTTTATCAATGTGTGGGAAAAGTAAGTAGGAATTTGTCAACAAGTGCTTGTATCAAAAAGACTGAAAAAAAAAATGAAAGAAAGGTAGTCATTATTAGTGTGGTGGATAGTCCATAAGAACAACAGAATTGTGGTTCAAAATATTTGGACTTCACAAGACTGTCTTTGTATCTCAGTAGTTGGTGTTAGGGCTTTTAAATATTTTTGCATCTTCTGTAGAACCAACAGCACATTACATAAACAAGGAGATGTGCTGTTATGCAGTTTTGCATAGGACTTTAAGTCCTCAGTCTGGTTTATTTCATCATTGTATTGATGTTCATCTTCTAAGTGTATGAGCATTTGCTGAAGATCTTCACAAAAAGTTTCCCTAAGGTTTTTAATGGGAGGCATCATAATTTGATGAATACGCTCTGTGTATCTGTTTGGATTCAGCACAAACAAAAAATAGATTTAATCTTCCAGTGACCTTTGAGAATAAGAATTTTTTGAAGAGACTCAAGCTGTTTAAATCCTATAATTGGAGATGTAAAACACCAAGCAGCTTTTACTACTTTTGCAGGAAGAACAGTTCTGGTTCTTGTTTTTTCTGATAGTGTTTTGCTTCTTCTGCCTCTTAGGTTAGAATTACTAATTCATGGCACAAGAACTCTTACTGAGTAGCATGACATAAAAAGGTATTATCAATTGAATGGGTAATGAGTAGTATCTCTATAGACTCAAAGCTTACAGGTAGAAGTTGAAAAAGATTTAAAGGCAATATATGATGGCCATGTGTTCTTCCATGAGTAGATTACTAGTCATGCTGGACTGTGTGCTGGCTAAAACTGAGGCTTTGTATTTTAATATGCAGTCAGAATCCAGCTCTGCAGTAGACAGATTATTGTGCTCCTGCAGCCAGGAAAAGAAGGTTTATAAAATGTTTTGCAGGTGTCACAACAAGTAACAAAAAATAGATGCTATTCTGAGATCTTAATTGAGTGTATGAGAGCCCTGATGAACTTTCAGATTTGAATCTTCTACATCTTCTACCTGGTTCTCAGGTTTCCACAAAGGAGACCTTCTTATGAATCCAGCTCAGGCAATTGAGAAGTGGGGCATGTTACATTAGAACAATTTTACATCTCATTATATTTCCCTTTAATTAAAGTTTTCCTGATGTATGCACAGATATCTTCACAATTTAATTTCTAAATTCTGTATTAGCATAGTCAATCACTGATTAGTATTCTTTTTAAGCTACATATGACCACAAAAATATAAATTACATTGTTTAGATGACAGAAAGAACTTTGGAGTTTTTACTTGCTGTGTTAATCGTTAAATGGTCTTACAAACTGTTGTTTCCATGCTGGAGAGAATGAAAAGTTTGTGTGAGAGATGATGTGTGAAAACTGAGAAAAGCATTATATGAAGCAAAAAATTACTTTTCTTTGTGTGTAAGGATTCATGCTGTAAGCACATATATGTAGTCATTTATGTCTAGATATGTAGACCCCTTGCAGTACTGATAATGTGCCTGTAGCTCTTTCTTCTCCCATGCCATGCATTTGTGCTCTGTTCTTTTAGCTCTTGTCAACAGCTGAATATTTATAGTATATTGTATCATGGTCTATTGCTTCTACTTGACTGTGATTTTGTTATCTGTTTTGTTATGTCAGTTTTTCTTCTCATTAGCATTCTCAGTGCTTTGGTTTTTTAAGTCTAACCTTTTTTTCTGGAAAGCACAGTCTATATTACACTGGTTCTGGCATAGAGTCTAGGTTTTCAGTGCCAAGCCTGGCTGTGCGAGCCTGACCCACTGTCCAGGCATACTGTCCCACCAGTGAAATATGAGTGTTTTATAAGGATGACTTTTCTATCATGGGATTTTTTTTCCCCATCTATGAAGCCAGTAGCTGTTGTAGATACCTGTTTGGACTCTCATGTTGTTCTGCTCTGAAAAGCTTGAGACTCTTTTCTTGAGAGGACATGACTGTTCTCTATGCTATAGCTATCGCTATCTCAAGTTTTTGTATAGAAACTCTTAGGGGAGTACTCACTGAAGGATCTTTTCATCTGTTTCTCTCATGTGTGGATGGTGGATATTCAGTGCAATCACTGACCTCTCAACCAAAAAAAAAAAAAAGTCTATACAATAAGAGTATAAAGTGGGAGATGCCTGAAGTGTCTATCGCTCTTCCCTGATTATTGGACAACAGGATTCAGCCCTGCCCTTGTGGGTGTGCACTAGCATTTGATGGGATTTTCTTTTAGGCGCAGGCAGTTGCTACCATTACCAGTATTACATACTGCATTTTTCCTTTCTGCCTTCTCATTGTTTCTACTGTTTCGGTAGATGTGCATGATGTAAAACCAGGCAACTCAGTTGGGAGAAGCTGAGCCTATGCTCTTTTTGGCATCTGTCAAAGATGGCCAAGTTGACTTTTTTTGTTTGGAAGAGACACTAGCAAGTACATGGGGGTGGAACAAATTTCTATATCTCTGGTAATGATCAAACTCCAATCACTATTAGGACTGCTGAGTACATTGCAAGCACTCCTGCTTTCCTGGCAAGGACATCAAATACCTAGATCTCCGGATTAAAAAGTATATTCATTAACTTTCCACATGAAAATAGGAGTTGTCATTTCTTGTTTTCCAGCTGTATTCCATCTTATGTTTCATAGGCTTTGTGGCCTTGGAAGACTGCATGGCTCAAGAAATGACAGAGGAGACCACCTCACTACCTTCCTCTTACAAGCTGTCTTGAATATAGAAGATGATGAAGCATTGTTATTATTTCCTATTCTAATGTGAGAAGGATTTAAACTAATGCATTTTCTATTTTATTGTGAAAGTTGGTCTTACAAACATCCAAAAGAAGTTTAGCCTATGTTTTGCAGATCATGGAGTATCGCAGCACTGGGAAGGAAAGAACAGGAAGATTTAAGTTGAAATCACATGCCGATGACAAAAAAATCACTTAAATAACATTATTATGTACTTTCCAAAGCAAAACAAAATAGTTCTGTGGTTCTCCTGCAAATAGAGAAATTTCAGTAGGATTTAAAAAAAAAAAAAAGCTGACAGTTAATTTGCAAAACAAACCAGTGTATTGCTAATCTTTCAAGCCTTTCTGGTTACCCAGCATTTAAGCGTTATTGATGCTGTTGCCCTTAAGAGGGCAGATTAATGTATATCAGGTTTTTTACACTCACAGTCCTGTTTATCTATTAAATCATTCTTCACTAAGTAAATTAGAAATAAACCACAAAAAACTTCAAATCTCTTTTTGTTTTCAAGCGTAAATTCTCTCTGTGGCCTTGTAACCATCTTTCTCTATTTTCATCCTGGCTTTCTTCAGTTTTGCATTCTGGCAAAATATGTATCTCTGTACTGATCATCACCTGAAACCTAGTTAGTTCTTGGGCCATCTTCTTGCTTGCTCTAACACAGTTCTTGGGCTTTTCATCTTACCTAGTATACTGGACAGTGTTTTCAGTGGCTTCTCACTGGAAAAGTCACTTAAGCTGAATCAGAACAACCATAGTACAATTTTATTAAGCAGCAAATAGCTTTTGGCAACTCTATAAGTAAATCGAGTTTATATAAAGGCCCTAATAATTTTCCATGTGACCTGTTACATTAATTTTTGTTTGGTTATATTTACCTTATCAAAATGTATTGTGGTGACTCTTTCTTGAGATCTGTGAAAGAAATTTTACGGTTGTCTTATAACTGTTAATGTCATAATTGGTTAGGGGTTCGCGTGGGTTTGAGGCAGATCTACAACATGATTCTTTTTTCTTGTGGTAAATAGATTTCTGAAAGTTCTTTTCTGATTGTCAAAATACATTAATATTGGTACTGTATGTATAAGAAAAATGGAGATCAGGTGGGTTTGTTTTTTTTTTATTTATTTAAAGAAACCCACCTTCAGGTTCTACAGCATTTACAGGTAATGTCTTAGTGAATTATGAAAATTGTTATTTGTAGAGAAATTAAGTATACCTGCAGATAAGAACATTGAAATACTGAATGGCTGGGTGACAAACTTTCTGATGAAATCCAATGGAAGTAAATGTTTACTGATGTGTACGGCAGTTGTGAAAAAATCCTAAATTTGCAAATAAAGTAGGGATCTCTAACTTGACTTTTGCAATTCAAGAATGAGATCTGAGAAGTGTGCTAAGGTAGTTACTATTAGCTCAGTGTTCAGGAGCAACTGAAAGGGAGGAAAGAAAAGGAAAAAAACCCAACATCTACTGTGAGGAATTATTAGAAAAGGAACCAACACCATAACAGAAAACTTTCTGAGGCTCACACATAAATGGTTTGTGAAGGGCTGATCCCTTAATCATCAAAATGGCACAGGAGGGCTGAAAAATATTTAGAGTCAGATTATAAAAATTATCTTATTTATAGAATCACTTCCATATGAGGAACAGATAAGGAGACTGAGACAAACATCCATGAGTGGCACATTTGGTTGCATTTCAGCAACATTCTCCCTTATTTCTACTGCACTTCTTAAATTAACTCTCATGCTTAATTTAGGCAAATTGTAAGACAGCCTTAAGGCACTGAAGCTTTGAATATGTCTTTTATTAGTTGAGAATCTACTGCCTGGGGCGGAGGTGGAAAAACAGTAAAAAATGGAGTTCCTAATAACAGAAAGCATTCGCTTAAAATTGATGAAGCTGAAACTTTATAACACAGCAGTTATCTCTCCATCACAAACCAGTTCATTAGATTGTATTATTCTGACAAAGATTTGTAATTGGTGGATGCAGATAATTCTGCTAAAATAGTACAGTTTATTTTGCTTTCATATAATGTTTTCTCTCTAGATTTTTTATATTGTGTTTTAATGGCTTGATTGGAAAAACACAGTAGGAAGAAACCAACCAAGTCTGCACACACCTCCCTGTGATATGCAAGTTTGTAAACTGCATTAATAGAGTAATACTTAGTACTAACATGTGTGATTACACCTAATTAAACTTCTCTGATAATTAATTTTTTCTTTGTGGTGCCCTAATCCTTTAGTTACCCTATCCCATGTAAGGTCCACTATCTAAAACAGAATAGGAAACATTAAATTCTTTTAACAGAAAAGCAACACAAAAATTCCTTCAAATAAATATCATAAGGAAATTATATAAAATAGCATTAACAGGCATGCTGAACTCTGTGGCTAGAGGCATTTTGTTTGCTCAGATGCTTTTTTTTAATCAGATGCACAAGATTCATCTAGATGAGATTTCATGCTGATGAGCTGTATCTGAGCACAGATGTAAAATGGAAAATTTTAAGTGGATTCTGTCTTTATTGAGTATGTTGGGTAAGAGGCTTATCTTATTCCTGACAGTACACAGAGCTGGAATGTTGGCTTATCAAGGCTTCTAGAAATGGATGTATTCTAGGTAAACAAAATGAGAGCAAAGTATGTGGAGATGAAGATGCTTGCCTTAGCCCTAGCCACCACATCTCTATTGCCAAGAACTGAACATTTATCTTGACCCATGTCTGTGTTACCAAATCATGTAGACCAATAAAATACATCTGTCTTCTTGGACACCTGGGCACAAGCTGGCTCATATTCAGCCAGGTGTCAGCCAACACCCCAAGGTCATTTTCCCTGGGCAGTTTTTCAGCCACCCTTACCCAGGCCTGTAGCATTGCACGGGATTGTTGTCACCCAAGTGCAGGACCCAGCACTTTGCCTGGTTGAACATCATAGCCTTGGAAATAGCCTATCAATCCAGCCAGTCCAGATCCCTCTGCAGAGACTTCCCATCCTCCAGCAGATCAGTGCTCCTACTCAATTTGGTGTCATCTGCAAACTTACTGAGTGCACTCGATCCCCTCATCCAGACCATTGATGAAGATGTTAAACAGAACTGACCCTAGTACTGAGCCCTGGGAAACATGACTTGTTCATGACTCCATTCACTACTACTTTTCACTCCCAGACATCTGGTCTGTTTTAACTCAGCAAAGAGTACACCTCTAGGAGAATGCTATGGGAAACAGTGTCAAAGGCTTTTCTAAATTCCAGGTAAACTATATCAACAGCCTTTCCCTCATCCACTAAGCAGGTCACATTGTCATAGGAGATCAGGTCAGTCATCATCCTGCATGCACTCCACTTTGGAGACCACTAGTCTAGACTATTGTCATGGTTTAAACCCAGTCAGGTAATTCGTTCGCTCACTTCCCCCCCTTTTCTTGCCCTCCCCCTGCTCTCGGAGGGACGGCGAGGGGAATCGAAAAGAATGCAACTCCCACGGGTTGAGGTAAGAACAGTTTAGTAACTAAGGTATAACACAAATCACTGCTGCTACCACCAGTGATAATAATGATAAAGGAAATAACAAGGGAAGAGAATACATCATCTCACCACCAGCCGACCGATAACTCGCCCCCCCAGCCCGACCAAGCACTGACCGATACCTCCTCCAACCCTGCAGTCTCCCAGCCCTTCCAGCTAACTCCCAGTTGCATTCTGGGCATGACGTGCTGTGGTATGGAATACCTCTTTGGTCAGTTTGGGTCAGGTGTCCTGTCTCTGCTTCCTCCTGGCTTCCCCTCCTCCCTGGCAGAGCATGAGGCTCACAAAGTCCTTGGCCAAACCAAAACATCCTTGTTATCAGCTCTGTTCCCGAGCTGAAAGTCAAAACACTGCACTGCACCAGCTACCAAGAAGGGGAAAAATGACTGCTACTGCTGAACCCAGGACAACTATTGAAATGATTTAGTGGTTCAGGGAGCATCACACCAGTAAGTAATGAAAAACACCTCTGTTTTTTAGATTGCTTAATACTAATCATTACATAGATAACAGAATTCTTAAGAAGCACTTGGAATTCTCCCACTCTTGATTTACATAAATTTGGTTTCAAGTGAAGTTGGTATTTTACTTCTATGCCTGATATAGTTTACTGAAAATCACCCAGCATTCAAAATTTCATATGAGGTGTTTATAAAATAGTAAAAAACACAGAAATGTTACTTGAACACATTATCTTAATGAAAATACACTTGACAATAGGTTGTTAAAAGGATCCAGAAAAAGATTGGAGGAAGAGATCTATTCCACATCCAAAAATACTATATAACAACAGTTTCAAATGAGGAAGCCTGGCCGATATGTTAACATGCCAAAAGGAATTTTTCTCCTAATGTCTCTTTCTGTAACACAAGCACACAGGAGAAAAAAGCTTTTCTGAGAGCTTCCTTGTTTGGGTTGGTTTGTTTTTATGTTTCTTTTCCAGAGATAAAAAGCCTGATTGTGTTGATTAGCATTGATAAACCGCCCTATTTTATCTGGGGTTTTGTTTTGTGTGAGCCATAGTTTACGGAGCTATTTAACTTCATGGCTTTTACATAAGGGGACTAAGAAGTGCTGCCACAGGGTAAGGAGAAGACAGACATGAGTACAGGGTGCAGGTGTTTCCTGAATGGAGTCCATATTGGGTACATATGAGATCAATATGGACAAATTGTATCAGAGACCTGTGGTTGTAACAAAAGCCAATTATTTTTTCCCATGGTGTGTGGAGACAACATGGATTGTGTATTTGGTTGGACAACAGTAGTATTATATATTTGGATGTAAGATTAAGTAGTTTGTTAAACAGAATGTCTTGATATTACAATACACATAATGTAATTTTCTGTGGTCGAAGTCACAATATTTGCTCTTCTGGAGTGGCTTTGAAAATCCCATGGAAGTGTTTCTAGCATGCAACTATTTGGGCAGGAAAAACAATTCTTTTCATGTTAAGCACTAACATAAAATGAAAGCTTAATGCTCCTCTTTCATTATTCCTATGCTTTTGATATGTTCTTTTTCTGGATACCCCCATGATAAAATAGCTAGTATTTTGATATTGCTTACTGTAACTCTGTTTCTGTACCTTTCAATTATAATAGGAATTCAGAAATGATGTGACTAAATTTTCCTCAGAGAATTGTATAAGGGAGAGAGAATGCCACTGAGTTGTCAGAGTTCAGTAAAGGTGCAGTACTTGCTGAGTTTACTTTTTAAAATATTCTCTTCTAAAAAATACACAAGGATTTCTGGAATTGTTCTGTCAGAAACATTTGCATTCAATTTCATCTGCCTCATCTTTCTGACAAGATTAGGTGGAATGTTGGGACTGCAAAGGTAACACATATATTTACTTTCACCATTTCTAGATAGGCTGACATTTCTGTTTTCTCTCATTATTTATCATCTGCTTTGTTACTGTTGTTACACTCTATCAAAATAGCCTTGTATTTTAAAATTACAAATACTGTAACTGTTTCACTGTGTTGCTTCAGTAGCATGATGACCAACCTCTCTATTAACAAATAGGCTGATCCCCTATGGAAATTTATACTGCTCAGGCCTTTCCTGTTAAAGATCTTCTGCATCCCTACCAGTGAAGTGGTCTTAGTAGGTGAACATAATTTAAATTTAGTGAGAATTACCTAACATTTGTCAAATGAAATTTGAAAGAGAAGCTATGTATCTGAGGATACCTGATGAAGACAAGAGCTTACCATCCAGGTGTTTTAAAATTTTTGTCCCTCTTTGATAAAACAGAGTAGAACTGTTTATATATTTGGAGCAAGGAATGTGTTCTATATTTTAATAAATATTTCTAGGGAATGCTGCTATATAAAAAAGACAATGTGTAAAAATAAATCTGAGTGTCATTTGGGACACTGAAGCTAACTTAGCTTTACAGAGTATCTTGAGGCTGTAAAAGACAGCAGTTACCCTCAGGCTGTTTTGAAGGAAAGATGCTTGAGTTTAAAATCAGGGAACTGTAAAGAAATGCTTTACATACAAAAGCCCTAAATGCCTGTAAGTACTGTTCAGAACTGTGAATACTTCTGTAGATGAGAAATCAAAGACACGGCTGTGTTTCAAAAATAAAAAATGGGTATTTGTGAAGTATTGTGCTCTAAGTGTAATTAAAGCTTTCACATGCACAATGTCCTCACCGAGTTGACTTCTGAGACCCAGCAAAAGAAGTAAGCGCAGTAGTGCACACTTACTTAAAGGGAAGTTATGAGTTTTCTGTAACTAAGTCTTCTCTGTGAACCTAACCATGGAAAGCACTTAGGACATACATTCTGACTGTTCAGAATAGTTGGTATACATCATGAAGCTTTAATCATAATGGCTCAGTTCCCTGGATTTGCCACTTTGCTTTAAGTAAAACAGCTGAAATGCACTTCATGTATTTAGGTACACAGGCCCTTTTACAATGTATTGCCCAGGGAAGTTCTGAATGCTCCGTCCCTGGCAGTGTTCAAGGCCAGGCTGGACAGAGCCTTGGGTGAGATGGTTTAGTGTGAGGTGTTCCTGCCCGTGGCAGGGGGGTTGGAACTTCATGATCTTAAGGTCCTTTCCAACTCTAACTATTCTATGATTCTATATTTAAATATATTATGTGAAGTAACATAGAGATTTTATGTGGTATTTGTGCGTGTGTGCTTAGAATACTTTGTATTTCAATATTTTTTGCACAATTTTTGTACCCTATGTTGCAGTTCATCTAAACCCATGGCAATCTCATAGCAGTCAAACTGAAAAAATAAAAGGGGAAGATACGAATTTTCCCCTGTGATGGAAGTACAGAGTTTGCAAAAGATTTAAACACATTTTGTCAGACCTCATTCAAATACTGACATCTATCTAAAGGACAGAGATTACTGATGAACATTTTTCTATAGGTAGGTCAGTGAGAAATGTAGTATCTAACTACAAAAATGTCATTATAATAAAAGGAGCCTAAAGGAATGAAGTCTGTTTATTCCTCTAGCCTGCAGTTACCTCCTGAGCAGAATAGTGTTCTTTTGTCAGTACTGTAAATGAGGGTGTCCAGATGTTAACTTGCTAGTTATGACCTTCAATTGGATATATTTAAATGAAGTGGTAGTGTGTGTCAGTTTCATCATTATTATTATAGGTTTTTTTTCCTAAGGGTTCAAAAATACATGAAACTCAAATTTGCCCAAATCCAAAGAATGGGATAGAAAATGAACTGCCTGACAAAAATTAGTTTTGTCTGTAAAGTGAGTTTCTGTGTAGAGAGTTGTATTGTGCTCATTCCAATCAAATATGTGCTGTAGCCAGTGCTTTTATGATGTTTTTTTTTTGGTAGCTATTTTGAAATTTGGGTGACAGACAAAGAATGCTTAGTTTCCTACTAAAAATACCTCTGCTTTTGGGGTTAGACAGAAGTGAAAGCTGAAACAGGAGCTAGAGACCTAATGTACTAAATGATCTGTGACATTTAGGAAAGAATAGCTACTGTGGCTTGGAAATTGGCTTAATTTTTTAGAGTTGATTGGTATGGATGGTTACAGCTCAGAAACCAAAAGTTCTAAGTGGATGAAGTGTCAAATACTGTGCTTAGATTCATGGATACAAATCTACTAGCTCTTGGAGTATTGCTGCTATAGAATTGTTGGATTCCTGGTAGACCTGGTCTTTAATCAGCAATATGTAACTCTTAGCAGAATTAAATCAAAAAAATAAAATAAAGTAAATCTTTGATCTCTTTTTAACATCTTCAAATTTCACAGATATTTCCAGGCCTGGAGAAAGAGCTCTTACACGACAGAAAAGACTTGCTTAGTAATTGCAAGGAAAAGTAGCAAGGTCTTCTCCTTCCGTAGAGTCACAAGTGGTGGGTGTTGAAATGGGAATTCTGGGTGGTTTTTTTTCTGCACTGGGGTAGGGGAATGAGAGAGAGGGATGGTGCCAGGTGCTTTCTGGATCTCAATAAGAAAGGCCGGACAACAAATGGCTTAATAAAATATCTGCTTTAATAAGGCAGAATAAGGACTATACATAGCAAATCTTACTCGCTTCAGATGCTGGAAACTATGTGGCGTTGCATCAATCCTTCAACAGATTTTCCCGCTCATGAGAAATTCCTGCTACGCTTTTAGATAA
Source organism: Pezoporus occidentalis (assembly GCF_034315485.1). Lineage (NCBI taxonomy): Eukaryota > Metazoa > Chordata > Aves > Psittaciformes > Psittacidae > Pezoporus > Pezoporus occidentalis. The sequence goes on along the minus strand of NW_026913964.1, from coordinate 3,691,260 downwards.
AGAAATAGATTACTGATGTAATCACCAGTATTGAGTGGGAGCTGCCTGCAGCCTCCTCCGTTGCAGTGAGGTGACTGAGTCTGTCCTTGGGCCAGGGGGTTTGTGCAGCATGACACAGACCTAAGGACCACACTGAATGTGGAGCACAGCACAGCATGCTGTGGGAGCTGCAGGGGAATTGTTGTGTGGATCACTAACTCTGTGATGTATAATGGTCTACTGGTCAGGATCACTACAACATCAGAAACATTATAAATAGAACATTGTGTGGTCCTTAATTTCCAGAGGGTATTGCCCAGTTCTTGCTCACAGATAATATTTATTGCATACCCTCCTTCATCCACTAATTCCACCTACTCTTTCTTGCTGAAAATACTATGTGAATGACTCTGCTGCCTGTGTAGGCTCTTCATCATTCTCCAGCACTAAAGTGGCAATTGTCTGTACAAGGGAAAGCAGTAGTCCAGAGATAACATATACTGTATGCATCATAGTCCTCAAAGTAGAATGTGTGGGAGGTAATACACCTCTTTGAAAGGGGCAATGTGGTATTTTTAATTATTGAGATGATGCCTTTATTCTAAATTTTATTGAGCAGATGACTGTAATGTGGTTTTAACATGTCCAGAAAAGTAAGTTTTGCAATTAAAACCCAAACAAAAAATACTTATATAAACATTTTCATGTGACAGACCATATGTTAACATACTAGTGCATAAAACAGGTGATAGTCAAAAAGGTTCATTATTTCTCATGCAACTTTTTTCCCAAATATTTAAGTAACTCAGGATTCTTGTAAAGGTTACCATGTGTGTTGTCTTGAATCTTTAAAATAACAGGCAAGTGCTTCCTAGTCCAGAGGGCTTTCCATGGTTTCACAACACTAAAAATGACTCATGCTTTAGCAAGAAGGGTTCTCTTCCTGTGAAGCAGCAGACATTTTGTATGCACAGCTTCCACTACCTGTCTGATTTGAGCACATCAGTAACAATGGGAATGCACTTTTTTCATGAGAACCTGCTGTACCTACAGCTGTACTCCTTAAACATTTCCGTAATTACTGAGTCCTCATGCTTATCCTTTTGGAAAACTACTAAAAAAAATTTAAAAAAAGTGTTTATGTATCCTCTCTTCATTCTTTATTAAGGTAAACAGCAGGAAAGGAGTATGAAATACCTATTTGTGAAAGTATAATGAATAATTGTGGTATCTGTACCTTAATTGTGGCATTTAAAATAATGTCTTCTAGATAGTTATGAAGGTTTCATTTAAACCAGATAAAGTGAAAGCAATTTCAAATTAAATTAGAAAAACACTTCTTGAAATACATGTATCAAAAGGTTTACTTATGGTAAGAAATGTCTGCTAAGATTAGCCCAAGAGAAATCATTTGCAGTTTTGAACTTAAATTGTAAGAAAAGCTTTTAGTAAAAAGGACACTAAGATTTGATTTGTCTTATGTTAAGGAATTAAGAGGTTATAAGTCATTCATTCCTCTTGAAGCAGGGCTTCAGTGACTGTTCCCTCACTGCTGCAGCTTTTGGTTCTGGCACAGATCTTGATTTTGCAACTGAAGCATATGATACAAATATATTCATTGCCAGAACACTTAATTAATTAAGCCATCATTCATTCAAGATTAACTATTAGGAGTACATGTATAGATGACATGCTTAGTGCAAGTGTTTCTTACCCTGGAAATAGTAGTTTGAAAACTCTGTCACAGGACCAATAACTGCGAATAGAACCAGCGTGTTGGAAATTATGGGCCTGGAAAGCATTTCTGAATATACCAAGACATTCTTTGCAGCAGTCAAGAGACTTGCTATGATTGCAGCAAGCATTTGTAAGCATTGCTCTTCCTTTAGCAAAAAGCATTTTCTTCTTCTCTCATTCTGATAGTACTGATTAGTATTTCTTTTATGATTCTTAAATTTTAGTAAGTGAAGTTTGCCACCTGTCTTTACAAAACCAAGGATTACAAGCAATTCTGCTTAAATTGTCTTTTCTGGCTCTTTTCATTTATTGCTTTGAGCTTTGTTCATGTCCTCTATGGCTTTGTTAACAGTTTGAGACTAGACTGAGCTAGATCACTTTTGTAAAGCAATTGCTTAATTAAGCTTCTGTTTGCTCCATTTGCAGCAAATTTATTAAATTAGGCAGACTTCTTACAAAGTTGTTTCTACTTCAGTCAGTTCAGAAGGACATACTTCTTTTTATTTCACATATATAATTCTTGTCATATAACGGTTAGTATATTTTTCTATACAGCACAAAATAACTTTCAAGAATTTAGGAGCTTAGAAACAATGAAGATTACAATACAAAAAATTCTTACAAAATGCTGTAGCTTGTTAGACATTCTGGATATTTTTTGCCTGTGAAATTTTCTATATCCATAAAGGCATGTTTGAACAACCTTAGTATCCTGGCAGATTTTAGCTTCATTTATACCAGCTGCAGAAACAGTTGGAAGGTGATTTTGAAATCTCTTTAGGATTTTTTAATGCTTTTGTTAACACCTGACTTCAAATAATTTTGTTGTCAGTAAGTATCCAAAAAAAAAGAACATCTTTTAAAAACATTCCAGCAGAGAAATGACCAGAAAGTTTCAGCTTCTAGAGAAAGAAGTTTTCTAATGCAAACTGTTCTGCATCAATTTTCTCCTGAGTATAATAATCAGTTGAAAACTTTGATTGCAGTGGGATCAGCTAATGCTAAGAGACCTCTGCAAACTCTAATGGAAGCAGAAGATAGCTCATCAAATTCTATGGTCACAGCTTTCACCTGGTATTGGGTAATAGCTATAATCCTTTGGGCCTATCAGAGAGATTCTGCATAGACTGAATCCTAAAAAGGGTCTTCCCTTTGAAGAGAATGGCCTTTTAAGTTCATTAATGGATTATCTTACAAATACCAAAAGGTTCTTTTATTACATTTTAGTCTTTGGATGCTTATATTCCAGAGTTCAGGCATAAACAATAACCTAATCTTAATCAGCAAGGCAGCCTGTTACTACTTCATTCTATTATTCTTCTATTGAGCTATGTCTTTATAAGAAGACATCAAGAGTTTGTAGGGAAAAATACTCTTATCTTTGTGATCTTATTTATTTTTCATTGCCTTCAGCAGCTGTCAGTGTGTTCTTTGCATTAAGAACCATCGATAAATCTCAATTGATTTTTATCTTTTCCTTATCCCTTTTAGGAATCATATGCAGAGTCTCCAAGATTACTCCTACACAATAGATAATGGAGAAGGGTGGGCAGTCGAATCAGTTCCAGAATCATCTTTCTTTTCTTGCATATATCTTTCTCTTCATTGTTTGTATACCCACCATCACAAGAATGTATCAAAGCAGGATGTCCATTCCTTCCTTTATATTTTGAGAAATAAAGGACATCGCTTAGTTTTGGATGAAGGGGCTTTCTCCCTTATGGTTTATTATCTTCTGGAAACTAAATCTGGCATGGAATATTAGACCTGGAAGGTAATATACCATCTGGAAATGGTACTCTGTAATTTGTTACTTATTTGCCAGCAGCACCATTTTTCCTGGGGAAAAATATATATCTTTTCATACTCACAAGTAGTGACCTGATTTGTACAAGAATCCTTTCTCCATCAACTCATACATGATGTTCAGGGTCCTCTACAAAAACTGTTTTATTTTACGCTACAGTAGAGGAATGAACATAGATAATTCCCATGTAACTTATATTCAGGAAAGAGAAAAAATCTGAACAGTGCTAGGCCAATCAGAGATCACAATAAGATCATACCTTTAGTTGTTATGTCACATGGCCTGTACCTGCACTGGTTGGCTGGGAACAGCTTACATTTAAATTCATGCATTACCATTAGATCTTGGTGAATGAATACAGCTGATAGTAATCTTAAAATCTCTCAGATGTGAGGAGGATCCACTACAAATATGTTGAGATGTCAGTTCAGATGCCTTCTTCATTGCAAAAGAGGGGCATCTCTGGTAAATGTTGCTGGGCAAAATTGGAGTGCTGTTCTGTATCCATACACTGATGATCAGAACAACGATTTTTGGGTGAATAGCACCTTCATAGTGCACTGAATGAGAAAGATCTACCCACTACTTAATGACTCCAACTGTGCAGTTGTTGTGCTTGCCATAGAATAGCTGTTACAATCAGTTATCTTCAGAATCTTCAAAATATGCTGCCACATCTTCTTAACATATACTTCTCTGAATAGCTATATAGGCAATTCTGTTGACAGTATTATTCGCCAAAGATTAATCTGTGGTTGATAACGTCAAGAAATGCAGAGATTTCTTCTCTAGACGGGAAAAGCATCTGAGTTGGTCGAGAGATGTCTTTTAAATTTCGTGCATTTCAGATCTATGCTTGTCTACTGATACCCTTATTCTGTTGTGATTAAGAAAAAGCAGTATCTAAGTCACCACAGTCACTCCATTCTGGCTGGAACCGTAGCTGTACCTGGAATTCAGGAGCTTGCAAGCATCTCTTCTAGTCATCCTGCTTTTTTTTTTCCCCCACATTGATCATTCAGACCAATAGATGCATGCATCATTCAGAGCTCGGTTTTCATGAAGTGAAGTATAATAACATATTTGACTATATAAACATACAGAACATTTTGGTTCAGATTAGGAAATAGTCCAGTACCTTTACCTCAGCTACAAAATGCAAGCAGTATCACTTCCAAAGGAGTGCATCATCTGTGGTTTTTTTATTTCTCAGTAGTTTGACTCTTTACAGTCATTCATAAGATTGAAGTGATACTTTAGACCAAATATCTACATTTCTTCTGAAAATTAGAATTTTCATTTAAACTGCTTTAATCAGCTGCTCTTCCAGTTGTAATTTGTCCAAAAGTAAAATATTCATTGATATTTAAGAATGTGTTTTTTAGACGGGTGTCTGCCAGGAATGACAAAATAATCTTGAACTGGATAGAGAAAAAAAAGATTCCACCTAGGCCTATTTTAGTATATGATTTAGAATTTGATAGACCAGACTTCACCAAGGAAATTTCAGTGAGGATACAAGTGACTTTTGCTGTTTCCTTTAGGGATATTCTTTAGAGGACTTAAGTCTGATCTATGCAATACTGCCTATGCTTTTGCTGAAATATACTCATTGTTTCAGCATCTTATTCTGCTGCCTGGTTTAATAAAGCCATAAAGCAATTTTGCTTGGACTAGGCTTGCAAAATGCTGCTTCTCCTTTTATGGTATATTGATTGTAAATTACTAGAATTGGCACAGTTACAGACAGGCATTCTGTAAAGACAAACTTGATATTTTGGGGGGTAATGTCACCTGTTCTGACTGTGGGTGTATTCGTATGCATCTATGTGAGTTTTCTTTTGTAGTATCCATAGACATTGTATTTCAGCTCTTCTTCAACCTGTGGCAGTCTCAGGACCCTCCATGTCAGAACTTTAGTCAATCTCTGGGATAGTCAGTTCTTGTTACTCTCCAGAGTAATGATAGCCAGTAGCATTTCTGTATGACGTGTGTGTTGCTGCATTGATCACAGATCTTTTATTTGTTACATGCAGTTCCTCTGATTCCTTTCTGTACTTTGGTGAGGGTTCCAAGTTGCTCTCTCTGGTTGAGTGTGCTCATATTCTCATACCTCAGAACTCATAGCTTCCTAACAGCTGATCAGGATGCATTGGACTTTTCATGACTAAATAGCCATGGAAAACCATTGCATTGTAGTGGTTCCTTCTCCCATTTTGAGGTCTTAAATTCTTACTCCTTCTGTTTGTGTCTATGAATGTGACACATCTAGTAACAGTTTTCTCAGCCAGCTGCTGAAGTATATGAGTCCTTATGGCTGCCATTTTGCATACTGCTTTTATAAGGACAGAGTATCTGTTCTTCAGTCACCCAAAATTCCTTCTTGAAGTGGTGCTGGAGTTCCAGAGTAGCTAGGCAATTAGTCCTTCACTACTAATTTCTAGATCTTATACTTCTCTGATTGAGTTTTATCCTTTAAAACCTTCTTGGTTTTGTAAGGACTTTATTATTTCTCTTCACAAGTCCAAGCCTTTTAGTTGGTTTCTTTGCTTGTTGCACTGTAGCAGTATCCAGAAGTTCACTTCACACAGTGATTGTTCAGATGGCTTTCCGGCTCTATGTGGACCCAAGGAACTTCTTCTCCAAAGAAGCAAAAGCCCAAAGCATATTCTAGCAGATCTCTGGGCAGACTTGGCATCTGTACTGCATGGTATTTGAACATTTGCCATAAGGCTACCTGGAGTTCAGTCTTTGCTTTCACCCAGCATTATGTTAGCCTAATAGTATCCAGGGCTGTTTCAGCCTTCAGTGGAGTGATGCTGCAGTTGTTTGTGGGAGTCCTCAGACATTCTTCTGGGTGGTAAAAGGCAAAGGTAACTGTTCAGAGTGAGTCATTGTGGGAATGTACATGCAGACTCAAAGAAGAAAGGTTACTGGTCAGTAACTGGTGTTCTTTGAGAGGTATAGTCTGCATGTACATTAGTCTCCTACCTGCCTTTCCCCTCTTTCTGAATCTCTTTCAGGTTTGATTGTGCATTTAAGAGGAACTGAAGTGGTGGCGGATGCACTCTGCCCTGTATGTCATGCCTCAAGCAGGAAGAGGGGAGGAGGTAGAGCACCCCTCCCGGGACACACCAGGGCAGGCCACGAGCCCACCCACTCTTAGAGTATATGTATGGACTAAGTATCTCAAAGTACAGCAGCCATTCGTTGGTAGGTAAATTTTCTTTACTGTATTTTCACAGGTAAAGCAGTAGATTGTATTTTAAAAACAATTTCATTCATTGACTCTGTGGATGATATGCATGAACAATACGCACATGGGGGACTTTATACCACAAACTGAGTAGCTCCCTGTCTTTCTGATGGTTTTATCTCTTCCCCCCTCCCCAGTCCTAACTTTTTTAGATATTTGAATATTTTCACTCTGTTCAATTTGTCATTTCCATTGTGAGCTACACCACAAATTGAAATTACATAAGTTGTAATTTTATTTTAAAAGTAAAAGGAAACAATGTCTTACAAAATTTAGCTGAGCATATAAATTAACATTTGAGATTGTACTTACTATTAGAAAATGAAACTGAACTGGGTTCTGTAAGAATCGATTACATTTTTGCGATTACAGTGTTCTTTAAAACTTCATAGTTGCAGAAAAGCGAACTTAAGGTTTAAACATTTCTTTTCCACAGCTGAGTTTCTCATTGTGTTTATTATTTTAATCACAGAAGCCTTGTAATTAATTTTTTAATCCACTGCACTTCCTGCCCATTAAACAGAGCAAGTAGATGCAGGGTATAACCTTGCTAAAACAGGAGATGTAGTTGTCCCTGCAAGCAAGTACATATATGCAAATTCTGCAAGTTGTTATTTTCAAGTATAGTTTCTAAGAAGTGAAGGCTATGTGAAATGAGGGCTATTACAGAAATATGATTCTCGCCTGTTTGTACTTGGAATTCTCTAAGACATACTGCCTTTAACCTATGATGAACATGCTTTTGCTAGTTTCTTAGAGTTGAAACAGTTAGTGTTGTCTTGGCAGCTCAAAGAAATTTACAGTTGTTTGTGGCTTTACCATTTCTGTGTTTTTGGTAAGATTAAGGTGTAGATTATCTGGGTTTAGTTACAGCCAGCAAAGTTTAGTGAAACTTCTGATCTGTGGTACATGAGATATATGTGCTGTAGATGTGGATGCACATATGTAAAATATTCTAGAGAACTCTCATTTTAGAAAGTTACTGACTTGTGTAATATCAAGCTGCCTTTTTACATTCTAAGAAAACCAAAGAATCTTTTAAACAACCTGAGATGAACATTAACATAGCAAAGCAGAAGATAGTGCAGAGAAAAGCTGTCTTGTTTTGCACAATTAATCTGAAGTTTAGGACTCCAAACTCAAGCATTTATGTCCTTTGATAACAGATTGTTAAAGTGCAGCTTTAATTAAAAAAAAAAAATAAACAAGGAGGGAGAAAAAAGAAATCTGGTTATCTATTATTACTGAGCAATATTGGATTAATTTAGTTGGGTTTATGTTTTTTTCTTCTTTCCTTTTCATTCCATTTGCTATTTTAGCTGGTGGTGTTGTAGGAATAACTAGAGGAATATGAATTAGATGTCAGGATTCTCACTGGGAAAAGTAGTACCGGCAAGGAGGCATTATGTTTTCCTTGAATTTTTAATTGGTTTCAAAAAACTTCTGAAGAAAAACAGAGTTTTTGTAACTATTGTAATATTTATTTTAATAAGTTAGTATTTTTAGAGAGAGGGGTTTTACATGTGACAGAAATGAGACACAATTCATGTTGGTGCTTTTGCTAGTACATTTTTGTTATGTAAAGGTAAGCATGTGTGCATATACGCCTACACACATGTATATATATCTGCTGACATGAAAGTTGTTTCAAAAACCAGACATGTTTGGAAAATAAGTAATTCTGACGCTTCTGACATTTCTAAATTCCATCCCTTCCTCCAGGCATCTGAGAAAAACTGTTATACTGGAGTGACTGATGCTTTCCAGTGAGTAGCTGTGATTTGAAGAGCTTAGCATGCACTCTAGGAGGATGCCAGTGGTACCAACAGTAGATGGGAACATATCCTTCATGTAGAAAGAAGTCTTTTGCCTTGCTGCACATACAGACTTATGGTTTGCATCTGATCAAGACCTCCTTGTAGATTTTAATTCAATTTGTTAAATCATACAATAAAATCACAATTTTTCTTGTTTACATTAAAATTGATATGTCAAGGTAGTTTGAATTTCTCCTTTGCTTTGTGAGTGGAAATCAACACAAGACATTTATAACTGCACTTTTGTGTTGAACCTTGAAATATTTGAGAGCTGCAAATTATTTTAAGTGGAAAATGCCTATAATTAAATTTCTATTTAAAAATTAAGCCATTTATAGAGTACAGTTTTATTACTTTCTTCCTTTAGTTTTACATTTCAGTAAAACAGTTGCATATTAGTGTAGTATTTATAAAGCTGTATTTAGAAAAACAACAGTGCAAAAAGATTGCAACACTGAAAACTGCAATCATCCATGAAATCTTCCAAAGACTACTAACAATGTTCAGTAAAATCTCAAAAGATGAAAATGTCTATTTAGGCACATCCAGGTACTTCTTGTGTTTCATCCAAGTTTCTTGACTATGGTGATTACATGATTACACTCTGAACAGAATCCTAATATTTCTCTTACTTTCCGCCTTTGTTGGTGGGGGAAGGTAAAAAGGGGTGGAGGCAATAGAAAGTGTCAAGCATATTTTCATGGTATTTTAGTCTTTCATTTTCTGATATTCTTAAATAATTTTGAGACTGATTACTTGCAAAGTTGTTACTTCACACATAAAAATAGCAAAGCTTTCAAGCAGTAAGAGAAAGATTGTGAGCATAAGAAATAAAACTTTTGCATGAAATAGGGAAAAGAAGTATTAAAAAAAAAACCAAGAATATATTAACATTTATAAAGCCTTCCCTGTTTTTCAAACTGAATGTTGAACGCAGCTCTTTATTTTTCCTTCACTATGTTTGCTTTATGGGTATTATTGTTCTTGAATGGTCCTCAATACTTGATTTTCCCTTTAAAATTAATAGACAAGCCATGTTCAGCTGAATAGACAAGATTTAAACTCCTAAATACACAACAGTGTTGAACAATTGGGCTTCTTTTATGTCTTCTTTTTTTCCTGGCTTCTATTTGTGTGCTGTGACGTGAATTTCTGATTCATGCAATTACATATACTCTCTCATGGCATAGTGCCAGGGTCAATCTTTAGTGAGATTGGGTCAAGCCACATGAGTAAGTAAAGGTTGTTATGAGGTCTTAATGTACCAACTCCTGTATTCCTGAAACTCAGTGGTCAAAATGACATCCAGTTGTCTTAGCAAAACTGTGACTATGCAGACTTCCTCTTCATTGATACGTTTTTCCATATTCACATTCACTGTAATTTTTTCATTATGATGATGTTATATAATCATACATGAACATTATCTGAAACTCTCTTTAAGCTCTCTTGGCATGAGACGACAAAGTGTGAAGGAACATTAAATTGTTATTTAATGTGGCATTTTATACAACAGTTCTTATTTGGCTTGGATTGCTGAGGAAATTTATCATTATGGCTTTACGAACATACTATTATATGTTCTTTCCTTGCATTTTGGAGCATACTGTCCTAGAGTAAACAAGATATATTTGTAAATATAGAAGTTACATAATTTTACAAAACTTATATTTTTGAGAAGATCTGTTCTGGGGAGCACAGACTTTTGCATTTCTAAGCACTATCAGTACTTTTTCCCAGAATCCATAATGATCTTTTCAGTCACATAAAGTTGTTTTGAGAAATCCTGGAATGTATGCATGTCTGTGAAACAGCTTCTACTAACTTCTGTTTTAAAGTCCAATGTGAAATTGTTTCCTGATTGCTGAACAAATATCAATATTAAATTTAATTTCCATTAAATTTCAACATTTTAAATGGTCCTTCATAAGTGATTAGTGTTGCATATAAGGTGAGATAACTTCAAGTTTGCACTGTGCTAGAAAAATTTGGCATGTGCCAAAATACTGAAGATCGTTGTTAACTACAGAATTACATAAACAGTTTCAATGCTCAATATAGAATACTCAATACAGGCATATGGAATACTCAATATAGGCATCTACTGTGACCATTTTTGTGTCCTTTGTAGTACTTCTGCTTCAGTTGAGTGTTACTCAGGGTCTCAGTATCTATGTGGAAGAACAGCATACAGTAGCAGTGAGGGGACTGGAAGAGTCTTGCAATTTTTCTCAAGTTTTAATTTCTGGCTAACAGCATACATTATGATACTGCGTCAATGACAGATGACTGTCACTCTGAAAATGAAATCATTAATGACACATGTAGAACTGCTCTGCTCCATTATTTAAGTGAAACAGCAGTCAAGGACAGAAACGTAGAGTGACTGTGATTATAATAAGGCTTTATTGGAAGAGACTGCAAACATTTACTAAGATAAGTAACCCACAAACTTATAAACCCCTTATCTCCAAAGATCAGGGAGCTGAGCCTTTCATTCGAGCAAGGAGTCCCTATTTGTTTCTCCTGTTCACTTACTTTCAGAGATTAGTGGATGTTACATTAATAGGTGCTGGGAAAATGTACCAAATTAAATTATGCTGTATTTTCTCTCACTTGAATCCTTCAGATCAAGGCTGGGTGGTTTAGTGAAGAGATACTCAAGTCCTACTATTTGTTTTAAATGTATGAGGAACTGACTTAGACTAATGTTAGTTTTGCATAGAACATAGAATAGTTAGGGTTGGAAGGGACCTTAAGATCATCTAGTTCCAACCCCCCTGCAATGGGCAGGGATCCCTCACACTAAACCATGTTGGCCAGGGCCCTGTCCAACCTGGCCTTGCATGCTGCCAGGGATGGAGTGTTTGCCACTTCTTTGGGTAGCCTGTTCCAGTGCCTCACCACCCTCACAGTAAAAAACTTATTCCTTATATCTAACCTGAACTTCTCCTGTTTAAGGTTAAACCCATGACCGCTTTTCCTATTGCTACAGTCCCTGATGAAGAATCCTTTCCTGCCATCCTTATAGGCCCCCTTCAGATACTGGAAGGCTGCTATGTGGTCTTCACACAGCCTTCTCTAGGCTGAACAGCCCCAGCTTTCTCAGCCTGTCTTCATACAGGAGATGCTTCAACCCCCTGATCATCCTTGTGGCCCTCCTCTGGACTTGTTCCAACAGTTCCATGTCCTCCTTATCTTGAATACTGCATTCAGTACTCCAATCTTGGACATTGAGATAGTTAAGTTACAGCAGAAGGGAGTATGTCTGTGTTATTTCCATTCACTGACTGAAATGTCAGAAAGTGCTAGCTTAGGTGCAGTGCCACAAGAATACATCTGTATAGATTTTAGACTTAGTCTGTCTTAAGGTAATATGAATGCCATATGAATTTGCAAGTCTGTATGTGTGGTAAACACGGGATCTTTCCCCTGTGCCACACACAGTAGGCATTCTTTCCATGAGTTAATGATCTATATTGCCTTTTATTAATTCATATGTGAAAGACTAAGAACTCAGAGAAAGAATGAGGCAACATTTTTCTGCACTGGTGAAATCAAGACTGGTCAGGAGAAAATTCAAACAGATCTTAAGTAAAATTTTGAATGGACTCTGTTATAATTGAAATAATTTCAATGACTGGGCAGTGCATAAGTCCAGCAAGTAGTTCCACCTTGGGAAAGAGAGGGGACTGACTGAAACAAGACCTCTTTGCTGCTGGATATAAATTGTATGTTAGTCCCAAGGATTTCCTACTTATTTAAATGAGAAAAAATTAAATGTATTTAAAAGTGGAAATGCGAAGAAACAGGTAGAGAGCACAGATAACTGATCCAAAGCTTAAGGAGACAACTGATACACCGTTTCATTTCTGTACAGCAGAAAAACATAATTCATGTAGTTATTCTAGAACTTCAGTGAAATCTGAACAGGTAAGAATCACAGATGTGTGCTTTTGAAGTAAAATTGTGTCTAGGGGAACTGACTACAGTAGATGCATTTCTCCCTGTCTACCTTGATACTAGAAAATACCTGAAAAAGCCTATTTTAGCATACTAATTGTTAAATATGTTAAGCTTTATCATGCCTGGGGGATTTTGTTTTGGTTTTGGTTGGTTGGTCAGTTTGGGGTTTGGGATTTTTTTGTTGGTGGTGGTGGTGGTTTTGGTTGGTTTTGTTGCTGTTGTTGTTTATTGGGTTTTTTGGTTGGTTTGGGTTTGGTTTGATTGCTTTTTTTTTTCCTGGAGGTCTGTAGTTTTGTTCTGGCTTTTTAAAATTTGGTGGTAGTTTCAATTTTATTTTTTTTCTGAGCCTGATAATACTGTGTTTTTATCCATAATTCCATTAGCAGCATAATTCCATTGACTTGAATGGAGTGACAGTGATTTGCATAACTCTTTGACGTAGTCTCATTTTATCTTGAAAGCTTATCATCAATGAAACAATAGAAGAGGAAAGATGCACAAAAATATTTAATGATGTTTTCTCTGGTTGAAATGTTACATAATAATTCTGTTTGTATAGCATTGGTAAAGCCAAGTATCAGGTTTATGGCCTAGAGGAATTCTCATTTGAAGACAAAGCAAATTCAGTTCCCTGCAGAGCCAGTGGCAAATCAAGCTACACTGCTGGCAGAAGGAAAGTTAATATGAGTAGCTTCTTGTCCTCAGCTAATCGGGGTGGTGCTTCCTTATTTAGGTATTTAGAATGTCAATGAGAATGTTTTCTAAGATAGTGTTTTTTGGGCTAGAGGGAAAGCAAGCAAGCTGAATATCCCTCAGGTATTTTTACATGGTTTTAAAATGACGTGTACAATTTATATGTCTAAAATACAGTGAAACCCAAAGTTAAACTTACTGCCTCATGGTCAAAGGTCACCTTACTGAAAACTTATGTTTCTTCACTATAACTAGAACTTGGCAGAGAATTGTATGTCTGCCTAAGTACACTGGTGCAGTAGCAGTAATACACATTTAATTATTGTTCAGTTTATTTGAAGAGTTAGGATATTAACTGATTTCTTTAGCTTTTTGTGGGGTATTATGAGACTTTTTTTTTTCCCTATGTTAAGTGGAGTGGTCTAGAGCTGTAACAAAATGAGAACAGAGGAAGGATTTATTTTTTTCTATAAAACCAGTTGAAGTTTGGCGGGTAAAATGCTCCATAAAACCCAAACAAGCAACAAAATCCGACACAAAATCTCTCCCTCCTGTTTTAATACTGACACATATTTATTGATGTTAATAATTTGTAAAATATACACAATATTAAGCTCTAACTTTGCCAAACACATTTTTAAGCTGAACTTCTCTCAAGTATTCTCTGAAATTTGTAGCTGTTTGAAGTCAAATATGCTTTTAGAAGATAAAATAGAGAAAATGCCACCTCTTCAAAATAATTTTTCTGATACATAAGTATGTTATTTGAGCAAACAATTTTAAGAATTAAGATATTGTTTACAACATAATTCCTGCTTTTTCAAAACATAAACCAGAAGTTAGACGTAATAGTTCCTTTCTATACACATCTGAGACATTATGTATGTTCTTTTCTTGAGCTTATTTGAAATGTTCATGTAAGCAGAAACTTCTGGTAATTTAAGTGTGATATTACTACAAGAGATGATACAAAAGAGGAATTGGAAGAAATAGGTAAAGAAAGAAGAAATAAAGACAGAACTTTTGGCTTTGACACTTCATATAAAGTAATCCTTGCATACATTTGCTTGATGGAGCGTGCAGGCAGATACAGGTTTATTCTCTAGTATCGTGAGTTCTCCAGTACCATCATTCATTGAATTTACATGACATTTCTTAAACTTTCTTAGTCCAGCCTTGGAATTGGTTTACACAGTCCTACTGAAATGTTGTAGGGAATGTAGAAAAGATGATTATAGATAATCTTTTGTGTTGCTCTATAATGTGTATTGTTACATCTTTTTATAGATAAGCTTAGAAATATATGGTTCTTGCTTTTTTCAGGCTGTTAAAAGAGACAGAAAGCAAAGTTACTGCAATTAGAATCAATCGTGTAGTCTGAACTAAATGAACACAATCTATTGCTTCCCAAAATCAAAATAACAGTGTTAATAACTGTGAATTCTTGTTTTCCATTTCAGGTGAAGAGATGGAGAACAGAATTTCAGTTTCCATTTCCAAAAATATAGATACTTGAATTATTCTGTCATATGCTGTTTATAAATAGTGGTTTAAAATCTTTGTATGAAAAGCCATGAGTGATTTTACAATTTCCTGTATTTATTGTGTATATGTTATTAACACATTTCAAGTCTTCGAGTGTTTTCTGATATAACTGTATCCCACTTCTTACGTGGTAGGTCTGACAGGATTCGTATTCTCTTTCAGGAGACGCTGATAGATTGGTGTGATGAAAAGGAACTTAATTTGATTTTAACAACTGGAGGAACAGGGTTTGCACCACGAGATGTCACTCCAGAGGTGAGATAGTCCTGGAATAAAAAGATCTGCTGTTTGGTGTTGAAACGTATGAGTCTGCAGGAGGGAGGTGATTTTTTTTAAATTTTATCTGTAACTTTGTAGTATCTATGGACAGGTCAAGTGACATACAACTTGGAAGCAGAAAAAGCAGTAGGGAGTATGGCACAAGAGAATTGCTCTGACCATGGGTTCTGACTCAAAAAATGATTTTCAAACTAAAATGTAGCATAATGGATTTCCAGTCCCCTTACAAAAAAAAAAAAAAAAAATCAAAAATCAAACAGCTTTTTGGTGTAATTTTCCTTAGTAGTGCAGTACAACGCTGCTAAGCAAAACCTTGTGTGGCTTTTGTTGTGTCTTGCACAAGGGAAAGTGGGATAAGAGAGATCCTTTAATTCTCCCTTGCAGGCTACTGCATTGTCAGCTACTGCATTGTAGGTTATAGTGTGAGAGGCAGATAGTAGGGGGGAAAAAGTTGCTTGACACCACATCATCAAAAAAAGCTAAACAGGCACAGCAATAGAGGTAATATGCACCAGTAAATGTTGCACAGGAAATCTGGTTGCAGTCAACATACAAGGAGCTAAGGTAAGGAAATTAAAAAGGGAAAAGTAACCTAATAACCTCACGGCTATGGGTTGTCTTATGAAATGAGTGTGTGATTGCAGTTGAAGTATTTTGTTATTTATGGTTCAAATTAGATTAATAGGAACTTCTAAAATCACATACTTTTTTTGGTTTGCTTATATTCGCTAAAGGGCAGAATTAAGATTGAGTGCCTGAAGTGTTTCTTTCTGTAATTTAACATATTTAGATTTCTCTTAAGTACTCATGTAAGTTTTCAATTGCTTAGACTTTCAACTTAGAGTTGATTTGAGTTCATTATAGCATACCTACAATGCCTTTTACTTACAAATGTGTTCTGTCAACCACGGGTACAGTTTAGCTTTTTTCTATTAGGAATCTAAAAATATTTTTGTAAATCTATTGTATAACATTTGTGTAACTAAAAAAAAAAAAAATGTAAAGAAAATGTTCCTGTACGTTACTTCTGATGTTTTTACATTATATACTAGAAACCTGGAGTAACTAAAACCTAAGGTTCAGTGTATCAGAAAATGGGTAGAGTCTAAGATGACCACAGCGTGCTAGAGCTAGTAAAACTGAATTTGCAGATCATTCGCTGTGCTAAAGCAACATAAAATTGGAAAGTATGTTGGTTAAATTGATTTCTTCCTTTTAAACTAACTTAATGGTTTTGAAGGTTGCATTTCCAGCATTGTGTAGAAGGAGGGCTGAATTTCTGTTTCAGTTTTCCTGATTTATTACCTTTATTCAGGGTTGACACTAAGCAGCAGTGCCAGAGGAAGCATTGCAGCCAGTGCCAGAAACAAGCTACAGATCTCAACCAGCATTTGGGACAAAAAATAAACAAATGAGAACTCCACACATAAACACCTAGTATTTTTCATACATTGCTTCATTTCTGTTACTCAAACTAATTAAAACAGGTAGTGGTGATTTGTTTGGTTAGTTTTGATGTTACAGTGAGTCATTAAAAAAAAAGAGTTGTTGAAGTGTCTTTAGACTATGTAATAAAACCACATTGATAAAAAATCATTAATAACTTCTGCTGTAGAACAGTTGTTTTTAAAGCAATAGGTATGCAAGACTTGAGGTGATTATAACAGAATTATGTATTCTGACTGTTGAATTATTTCAGTATTTAAAAAGAATTTATATAGGACAGTATTCATTCACTTTTCACCCATTTAACTTGCATTAAAGTAGCATTTAACTTGGATCAACTTGCAAGCCTAAATTTAAATCACAGTAGAGAGATTGAATCCCAGTTCTAATTACAAAGTCACAATGATAAGGTTTGTTCTTATGACAGGGTTTATTAGATCATTCATTCAAACAAACATTTTTAATGTAAGAAAATTAGCTTGGCAGTATGTATCATTACAAAAAAAAATGAAGCAGCATAAGCTTTGGCCCCATATTTTCTGTATTCTGGGTCAGTGAGCACCAATTTGAAATGGAAAATTCATTATGTCAACATAATATGTGCACTTGCATTTGCACATGTGCGCATGTGGTTAAAACCACATAGGAAGTGGTTTTAATCTCTTCTGTGTGTGGTGTTTGTTCAGCATGTTCCTCTCATTACTGAACTGATGATAGTGAAATGGTGTGATCATGACATTGTGCTGTTGAGATGCTATCTTTGAAACATGATTTTAGAACTGGTAGTAATTTTGTTTGATACTGGAAGACATGTTAGCATTTTTCCTGTGAGTAGGAAGGAGTAGTCCCTTGGGTCATATTTCAGCTGGAATAATTTACGTCCTGCTTCTCCTTAATGCACCCGTACTTTTGATTAGAAAACACATTTTTCTGAGCATAGATACATGATTGCTATTGTACTGTACAAGATAAAGTAACTTCCCGAGAGTATTTACAGCCCAAAGAATTAGTGCTAATTGAATGTTATAATTATTTGTTAAATTGAAATTAAGTGCCTAGCGTAATATATCTAATGAAAATAACCTCTTTAAGTTTCAGGTATTTATGATTAAGCTTCCAAAAAAATTTACTTGGTTCCCCACTCACTTTGCCTTTTGAACACTATATCAGAATCGTACCAGGTTATTGCAACTGTTTCAACAGTGTGTAATTACTTTTTTTCTTATAATGGAACATATAATTTTAGGCATACTCACAATATCTGATTTTCCTTACCTATCTCTGGTCTCTAAATGTATAGCCTCTGTCTAGTCAGTGGATGGGGAGAATATTTTGAACCAGTTACTGATTCACATTTTGAGGGGCAAAGGTCAGTTAAATTAAGGAGTGTGAATATCCTTCACTTTCTTGTCTACGCAGCTAGAAGTGATGAAATGCAAGTGGATATTTAAAAAGGAAAATCCACCCAATGGATGGCTGAATTTGAAGGAAATTGTGTTGTAGTTGTTATTAGGGAATGCTGTAATTCAACTGCTGTGGCAGTTGGTGGTAGTTTGCGTTTGGACAAAAGCCAAAGTGTAGGCTTAATTTTGTAGATACAACCACTTCTTTTTCAGAATCTTATTTTGCCTATAGTTTATGGGGATCGTCTTTAAATCCATACTGGAAATGCTCATACAGTCTGTTGTTTTAAAAAGTGTTTGTTGGTGGACAAACTGGACAAACATCAGGCTTTTGCATATGCCCAAGATTTAGGGAACTTTTGGTTTACATTTTCAAATGCAAAAATGTTTTCCATGAAACTACAGTACTTGAGTGGCAGACAGTTACATTTACAGAATGTTAATGATAATATACATTAACTGTTGTGAAGAGAAAAAAAAAGTGGCAGCATTTTTATTGATCACTAGATATCCTTCTGAGATGGAAATGTGTTTTCTCTATTTCTTGGTCAATACAAAAGAGAAAGAAAAACATCTCCTGTATACAGACCCTCTGCACAGTTTTCTACCTTTTGGTTTCTCTACTTTTACATTTATTCTTTTGCAAAATTGTACATCCAAATAGTTGACTTCTCTGCCCCTTAACAGAGTCTTCTTACTGCTTTCTTATCTTTCATATCTGGTGTGCATCACAAGTCTTATTTGCCCCAGTACAAAGCTAACTTTATGTACATAGATAATAGCAATAGAAGTCAATTTGTTGTGCCTTAACTGACGCTAGATGGCCTTCAGCTGTGTCACTGTGTGTATTCACGAATTGTTCAGCCACACTGCAGGTATGCCTGAAATTTTACACTCTGAAATTTTAAGATAAGGCTTTAGAAGAGGCTTAGAAGAACTCTTTTTCATCATGTAAAACCAGTCAGGTGTTTCCTTACTCTTCCTTCTTTTCCAGTGCTCTGGAAAAATTCTGAATGCTTCGTTTGATTCTTGCTGATTATATTCATCAATATTTATATATTTAAATTTTATATATGTATTTAGACACGTGCTTGTTTTCATTTATGACAATATGTGTGTATTTGCCTGTTTTTTCAGCAAAGTTCTGTAGTCCATGAAAAGAGATCATTCTCTGGAACTCCCTCATGTTTGTCAGCAGCTTTCTGAAAAAACATGATCAGAATGAACAAAATACTCCAAACCTAGCCACACAAATGCCATGTTTGGAGAGAAGAAAGTCTCTATTGTACTGTGATATAAAGTCTGTGTATATTCAGTTCAAAATTGCACCACCATTTTTATAATCAGTACCAATTACAAATTTCCTGTCACCTTGTTTTTCTTGGTTCCCTAAGATAACTTTTGCTGTTGCTGTTCCCCACCTTTCTCCTTGGAATTTACTGTGGGTTTTTAATTCAAGTTTCATTTGAATTCCACAGACTATTAAAAAATGTCTGTATGCTTCCATTTCTGTGTCCCAAATAGCATTGGCAACCCTCCTAATCTCTATTCTTTGTAATTTTCATGTGTCCTGTCTGTTTCCTTCCCCTTCAACTCTGTTAATGAAATAAGATGCTTGTGACAAAACACGGTATATCATGTTATACCCATACTCAGACTAATATGTTCCCTCCAGGTTAACCAAATCCACTAAGACATTGCAGATAACACCTTCCATTTAATAGGTGACAATTTAAAGTAGAAATAATACGTAGAGTTTTTTGTCCTCCCTGATTCAAACAGTGCCTTTCCAGAGCATCTTGGTTTCTAATATTGTTGTGGATATGGCAATACTTCTGGTCTTTAGCAGAATTCAGCTCTTCTTAGTGCCATATCAAAGACATTTTACTGTTGTCACTGGGCCAAAATAAACAAATTTTCTTTTTACAAACTGTCACTTCAGGACAGTCGTCACCTCACATGGGACATTAGTCACTTTGTGATAGGAATACTATGAAACTATATGACCTCTAATTACCCAGGCAGTTGTGTCAGTTTTTCACTCTTCAGTATTCAAGGTACCCTCCAATTTAATAACCTTTTCTGGCATTTATTTTCATAGTCTATTCTAGGACTGTAGTTTCCCGTATCTCTCAAGGAGGTCTCTCTTCCTTGACTTCTGTGTAGAGCTATTGTGTAATGAAGTGTGCTGTGTATATAAAAATGTCTAATCCTGTAACTTGCCATCAGAAATTTTGAGAACTACTGTTCATAGTTTATATAGATATGTATTATGTTGCTTCTTGTATGTTGAAACTGGTATTTTGGTTGTAGAGTTCTAGCTCACTTCCAGCGTGCTCCTAAAGGGTGTGAATTATAAAACCATGCCAGGTGCATCTAGACAACAAATATGCTTAAATGGAACACACTGCTCTGTGACAGACTCCTTCTGAAATGTGTGCTACTTTATTAGAAGTTTATCAGCAACTCTATAAGGTACCATTCCCTTTTTCTGAGGCCTCCAGACACTTCCTAGCTTACATGATTAGGTCTTTATCCAGTCTGCTTTAATTTGTCAATAAAATCTATTATTTGAAATGCTGTATTTGGTGTTATAAAAATTCAAATATATTTTTGTGCCATATTAATTTAATTAAAAATTCTGTAACTCGATTTTAAATCTCATCTTTGGAAGGCATATTATTATAGCAGAATTGATGTAGTTAGTTGTAGAACATTTTTCACTAAACTACTACAAGTTTCTTTGAGAAGCAGCAGTGTACAGATTATTTGCACTACACAGTGCACTGACAGGTAGAGAAGTACCTGTCTTGGGAAATGTGAAACTGGTTTAGCTGATTTATGAAGTGCTAAAAAAATGTGCTTTCTCTTCTCCTGTTTGAGTTTCTGAGGAAAACTTGGTAACACATCGACATCCCTGAAGAGCTTGATTGTGCTATCATGAACTGCAGTCACTGCATGGAAGCACCAGGACAGCTATAGGGAGAAATGAGAGGCAAAGAAGCTAGATCCCATTTACTCAAATATCAGAGGCTGCAAAAAAAAAAGGAAGCCCCTCATCACACTCCAAACTCCCAACCAAAAAAAGAAAAAAACCTAAACCCAAAGGAGGCAGGAAACATATGCAGAGAGAGCATTCCTGAAGAATGCTTTTTTTTGATAAATAAAGAGGGATTGGTAGATTCCTGCTATTCTGCTACATAAACAGCGGTTTTGAACATGTTTCTTTGTGTATCCAGCTGAGATACTGTATTGAAAAAATGTATGTCTCTCAACTTGTTTCTGTCTAGATTTCCTGACATAGACAAGTACAAAGATGGGGGGAAAAAAGGAATAGGAATACAGAGGATACCTTTTCTGTGTATCCGGGATTGATGTATCAAAATGGGAAGCTGCATTTTTTTTGGACATTCCCTTTTTAGAAAGTTTCAGATGTCACAATGGATATAGAAAAAGGTGGTCTAGGAGAGATGCTTTCTGTGAGAGTTACACAACTCAGTCTGTTCAGTTTATCATAAAGAACACTGGGAGGTAACTTGGGTTTTGCCTGGGTTTTCTTTGGGAAATAATGTAAGGTACTAACAGCTTGCTTAGTCTACTAAAGAGAATTGTAACAACAGCTGGTGATGGGAAGCTTAAGTCGGAAAGGTCTAATGAGAAAATCATCATAATGGAAGGTTTTTATGTGTTTGGGTTGGTTTGATTAAAATTAAGATATCAGTAACACAAACAGATACCCTTCTGTCAAATCAAAGGTGATTGAATACGGGAGAGATACAAAACTCGAGTTATCTTGTACTCGTCCAGAAGTCATGGATGTTGTATAATCAGTTATCCTGTGTGGAAGCCAAAACCTGATTCTAGTCTTACGGTTTTTATTTGTTAAAATAAAATGAGAAGATAATTTGAATTAAATGGATCCTGAAATTGATGAAGAAACAGTTTTGTTTCCTGCATACAAAAGGATTACATGAATTGCTTATTTGTCTCTCAATGGAAAATGCAAAACTCTAATAGTATTGGCTGAGGATGCTGTGGAAATATCTTTAAAATTATTTAACTAATGTATTAACCTTCTGTGTAAAGTTGCTGACCATCATAACCTAAAGATAATACTAATAGAATTCTTGTTAAGCAATTGGGTATTTTTACCTATTTGAGGATCAAATTGCATTATTTTAGCTTTCTTTATTACTCTCAAATAGCAAATAGAAGTTCTGAGTTCTGTCTTTCAAACATCTATGCAAGATCTTTTAAAAAGAAGAATCAGTAGTAAAACAGCAG
Organism: Pezoporus occidentalis; assembly: GCF_034315485.1. NCBI lineage: Eukaryota > Metazoa > Chordata > Aves > Psittaciformes > Psittacidae > Pezoporus > Pezoporus occidentalis. Next base: position 3,669,048 of record NW_026913964.1, on the reverse strand, counting down.
TAAGGGATTCAAATGTTTCATAGAATGAGAAGTAAAGCCACAATAACAAGCCAGGAAATCTTGCTTTTATTTCTTAACTTTTGCAGTTAATTTTTTATTCCAAGGTAATTTCAGAATGGAAGTTGGAAGAAGCCTCAGCATATCCTGTGGCTGGACAAATGGTTCTTATCCCAGTGATTCCAAATACCTTCAAAATACACTCAGAAGAACAATATGGTTATAATTTACTTTTTATTGAGGGACCTTCTCCTCCTCTTGGCATTACTGATGCCTTTTAGCCATGTTTTCATTGTAGGGACTGCAACTCTCATAAGTATCTCTGTTAGTTTAAATCATCTGGCTTGGCAAGTTTAGCAGCAACAGTGCATAGACTCTGACCTCCTTTCTGTAGCTGGGGAAGAAAAATATGCCTGCTATAGAATTTCTATATAACAAAATTTTTAGTTTGGGACTTTCAGATTTTTTTCCTTTTTAGAGATTTATAAAAACAGTTTCCATTAAAACATCACTTTACAGCAGATAATAAGAACTGAAAAAAGTAAACATCAAGTTAAGGCAAAATAATAATGAAAACATTGTCAGGCCTGTAATTATGCAGTTCTTGCTCTTAATGTGTCTTTTTTTTTTAGCTGGTCATGGTCTATTACAAAGAGTTTAATAAAAGCTTAATATGGAGAAAAATACAAAAAAAAATATAGACATGTTAGGAAGACTGTGAAGGCAGCTTAAAGAAATGATAACTAGAGGGCAAATAGTAGTCTGGATTTAAGATGTATCAAAAATTGAGTTAGTCCTTTTGACATGAGCACACCAGAATAGCAAAATGACTCTCTATTAAAATAGTTGATCATTAAAACTAGTACTTATTAAAGACTGTAGAATTTCTCATTTGCACCTTGCCTGCAGTGTAGAAGCTTTTTGAGCCACTAAGCAGAAAGAAACTGGAAGAATCCTGGAAAGCAGCTAGCTTCAGTAGGTATTTTAGAATTATAGCTAGCCCTTTGCCTGCTTTTGCTAATTGATACCACGTGGAACAGTGAAGCTTTAGTGAAATGTAGACTCAGTATAAATACCAGAATAGAAAACAGAAATTACTGTTGTCACATTCAGGCATGAGGGTCTTATCAATTACAAACAAGAGACTGATTACTTTTCAACCTTCTTTTGCACCGTGTTTTAGCTTCTTACCACTTTATGCATATATTCTTTTCCCAGTTATTTTGTAATGAGAATACTCAAATTAATAGAGGTGCATTATCCACTATTTATTGACATTTAAACTTTCACTAGGTTTAAGAAGTCCATCTTTTCCTCCACAAATAAACATTTTGACACAGTTTGCTGAGATCAGTTTTGTCATAGTTCATTTTCATTGAGCCTTGAAAATGTGAGTGAAGGTGCTAGCAATTTTGGTCTTGCTGTGCTGCAGCTAACTGTAGTTGCTGCTGGCCATAAAATCACAGGATTTTGTGAAACTACCAATACATGCTCTAAGTAACTTGTACTCTATAGTATTAATGTCTCCTCTTGTTCAGGCAGAGTGTGCTTTTCTGGTGGTTTATGTCATTACTAATTGTATGATGGAAATATCTTGGTCTCCTCTGCCTAAATTTCCTGTCATTTTGGTTTAAGACCAACTAGTATTTGACAGTTTGGGTATGGAAGAAATTCCTGTTCTATGACCCAGATTTCTAAATTTAAAGTTATATTAAGCTCTGTTATTCCTATGCCTTGCTCAGCTAGAAGGAGAATGAATGGCTGATATCCAGAGGATCAGTATAAAAAATGTTCCATCAGTTTAGCTTATTATTATGGTATTCCTTAAAAGCTTTGTTGCACGTGAGTACATGGCAAATTCATACAGATTCTTTCTCTGTGACCTTTCCAAATCCTAACTCAGCAGTGCACAACAGAACTACTGATTTTTTTATTGTGTCTAAGGTTCTCTACAGTTCGCAGGAAAGGGAATTGTTGGCTTATCAAGGAGAGTTGTAGTTTTTCAGTGTTACAAATAAGGAGTTAATGTGCAAACAGATAAGTGCACACACAATGTGGACCTCTAAGAGGACAGAAATAGTGAAGTTTGAGTCTTCATTGACTGTTGACTTTTAGTTACTAGGAAGATACTTACTGAATAAAAAGACATACTGAATAAAAATGACTGAAGTGACATACGAATTAAATTACTGAACTTTATTACTGCTGGGATTTTCTCAGTTCTTGCATTTCAGAGTTCATTCCATGTTTCTGAAATAGAGCAGCAGCTAAGATTTCTGAAACATGGTTTAATTTTTACAATGTTAAATAACAGAGTGCTTAAGTTAAAGAGGAGACAATAAGGTAAAAAAAGGTGTTGATAAGTCTTGCACTTCTGCAACTTGCCATCGAAGAGGGTTACCCCACAAGACTTAATTCTTTTCATTAGAGTGTGGGTGTATCTAAGCCAAACAACAGCCTGCACTAGTCATGAGTAACAGATAATGACAACTTCAATTTATCTCATCAATGGCCTGTAATGGCTAATGGGTACTCCTGTTCATCTTCACAAGCTATTTTTGGAGTGGATGTGGGAATGAGCTCACAAGACCATCCCCTTTTCCCTCTTATGCAGCTTGTGCTAGAGGTAAGTGTGGTTTTGGGGAATAAGGGTGGGATGTCATGTGAGATGAAAGTGATGTGGGCTTCTTATAATTTTCACAAACCTCATAAAGGCATGTGTCTTGGGTTGGGCAAAGACTCAGTTGAATTCTTATTTTTTGCCCAAAGAGATTACCCAGTCCTAAATTGACATGCTTTCCGTGAACTGGGAGTCAGAAATCCCTTTTCTCTTCTGTTTTTCTGCTGCAGAATTTCCCAACATTCCCATTATGTGGGCTCCAGAGAGGGGTAAGCAACATCTTCAATCCCACCCAATCATTTCCAAACTAATTCTTTGCTAGTATTTTTTTGCTTTTTTAATCATCATCAGAAACAGGTTTTAGACACATTTTTCCCATTTGTTTGATTTTTCTTGTGGATTCTCATATTTTGTTTTATAGGAAGGTCCCATGGCCTCCCCAGGTGCTAGGGTCAGACTCATCTGCTGTTTCCATTTGTGTGCTATTCTCCTGTGGATATTCATGGTTCACTCTGATCTAATATTACCAGAGGGTGAGCATCTAGATTCTTGGGATTGTTTCACTCATGGTATCCTAAGTTACTGAAAAAGTACTGCCACCCTGCTGCTCTGTCAATCAGTTGGCAGGCTTTTGATTTGTCCTTGCTGACAGTCACATCTGATTTTTTGTGGGCTTTGGTCTTTTGCAGCCTGTCTGGGGACTGCCTGACATTCACTACTCTCTTTTATTCTTTCTACTGGCTGTGCTACAGTGCTGGCTGTGTGGCACTGTCCTCCTGAAATCTTGGCCCTTTACCTGACTGTCTGGCATTACCTCTTGACCATCTAATTGCTTGACACTGATTACCTACTGCCCTGTCCGTCCATCTGTTGAACGGCATGTATCGCCTCCTTATTGTCCTTTCGATCTGATTGCACATGGGCATTGGCCTTCTGTTGCCCTGTCTCATGCTCTGAGTGCCTGGGCATCACCTTCCTGCTGAGTGCATCTGCTGACTCTGTGGAATTGCTCTTCTGCTGCTTGGCACACCTGCTGACTGTTTGGTACTGCTTTATCAACTTGCTAAATGTCTGGCATTTTCCTCCTGCCTTTTCACCTAATCCTTCAATACAGTATCCCCTTGCTGCTCTTTGGGTCTGCATACTCACTGATACTCGCTCTTTTGCTGTCCTGTCCACTTGCTTTTATGCCTGGTGTTTTCAATCATATTGTCCTGCCCACCTGCCTAGATTTTATTTTTAAATATGCACCAGTCTGAAAAAAATAAGAAGGATTGTAAGGAATGGGGAAAAAAATATTGTTTGGCTCCTTCATGATCTGATTCAGTTCAACATACCAGCCAAAACTTGATCTCAGTACCAGCATCCACTTTTTTCATAGAACTGCTCAAAACTTTTCCCTCCTTACAAAACAAAAATAATAATAAAGCTGAATTGCATTAGGTTTTTGTTTCCATCACTTCATTTGATAGGTTTATTACTGTTCAGTACTACTATATTCAGTATTAAATTTGACAGCAATTAAGTACTAAACCATATCACTAATATTACCTACAGTAGCTCTCAGCATCAATGGAAGGTAGGTAATAACAGAGGGAAAAAAACAATCTGTTGCTGAGTCTCAGAAAAATTAAGGTTTTATTGTAGAGATGTTCAGTAAACGCAGTGGATCAAAGGGGTAAATAAGAAATGCTACAGTACTCTTAATTTGAAACACAAGGTTACACCTAATGTAAAAAAGTCATTGCATGAGTACAGTATTACCAAACTGCAGTGTGTCTTAGTTGCTGCTTCCTACTGTTTACCAGGAAAATGGTCAATTGACATTTTACAGAATCCTTTTGTCACTGTCTCACAGATCAAGAACAGGACTTGACTACATCTCTAAGGACCATAGTAAGGGGATAAATTGTTCTCACAGCTTAGAGTAAGAAGCAGGGTTTCCTGGGTCTTCTTTTAATTCAACTCACTTGCCCTCTCTTTTCCTAGCTCTGCCACAGTCTCTAGCTTATTATGTTTGTTTGTGGCTTTAATTACACTTTTAAATCCAGCCCCAAGTAGGAAGCAGAGAGAATATTCTGTCATAATGAACACTATCATAATTTCAGAATAAATTCTTCCTGCACTTAGAATAATTGTATGCAATATTCTTTCAACTTTAGCTTTTCATCTCTCCAGATACAATATTACTACTTCTGCTATCTTCAGAGATACCCTAAATATGCAAAGTTATGCCTAACCATGCAGGCAGGGCAGCATCCCCTTAGTCAGTAAGTAGGCTGTTTCACCTGTGGAATCAGAGTGGGACTCTCTGGGAGAGCACCCTGCTCACATGCTCCCAAGACCAGCTTACCCCTGTGCAGGATTGCTGCCCATGCAGCAGATAATGTTCCAAGTCAGAGCAAATAAGAACCTCTTCCCAGTATCTTTTTTTTCTGTTTTCCCAGGTTTTTTTTCTGCTTGGAGAAACTGGGGGACACAAATGTCTGCCTTTACTTCCTTACCATCTTCTAGGCTCTCTGTCCTCTCCTCATCCTTTCCAACCCTCCCTTGCTTCTCTGAGGATATTTTTTTCACAACTTCGCGAACTTTTAAAGACAGAAGGCTGGCAGTCTCTCACTTCCTACCAGCTTCACACTGTTGAAGGGTCTGATAACAAGAACAGATCTCAGTAGCAATTCTCTTTCTCCCAGTGTTACTTTGCTGCTTCCCTAGGCTGTTGTTTGAGAAGTGGCTTCAAATGCTGGAAGGGAAGAGGAATATACACTCCAGCACTGCAGGGCTGCAAAACGCTGCTAGAACTCACTTCTTATCCCAAGGACCATAAGTCATTTTTCTGTGTATCATTTTAGTTACATCTAATATAGTTGTTTGGGGTTTTTTTAATCAGTATTACCTCAAAAAAATGGCTTCTTTTCAAATTGTATTCAGGTTATATACATTTTCAATGCGGAACAGAATCAGAAACTGGAGGAAATAAATACAATGCTTTTTCTTGATTGAAAATTATATGTACTGGAAAACTGATACTGTTTGATACAGTGCTGTCTCAGACAGCTTCACTGTAAAATATCCAGGAAAATCAGTTTTCCAGCTGCAGTGGTCAAGTTATGTTCAACATATTTTGATCGGTTTACAAAAATATAATCGTTAAGTTGGAAGAATACATTGTGGGTTTTGTCTTATAAATGAGTCAATTTGGTTAAAGAAACACAAAAAAATTGCATACTAACCCTGGGAATAACATCATGTCTATCAAATCCCAGGAACAGTGAAATACAACATTATTTTGTTGTTTTTTAAAATGGTTTTGTTTGGCTGATTTTGTTATTGTTAAGGTATCATTTAGTCTATCCTGTGCACTTTTCACCAAAAAATTAGCTTCTGGAAACATCATGAAGAGTTACAAGTCTTTCCAGCATATAGAGTTTCTCTTTCCAGGATAACTAAATTTCCAGTTATCAGCCTAATTTTATCTTAGTTTTATTTCCTCTTGATAGACTCTTTTTCTTCCTTATTATCTCTAAAAATAAAAACAAACCAATTTTTTTACATTTCTCATAATTTCCTGAACTACTATGTCTAAATCCTACAAATTATTTGTCAGAAGAGTGTTTTTCATATATCCTCACTTCAATGCAGTATTTAAGTTCCATTAAAATTTTTACAGCTTGCTTTCTTTATTCTTCTGTGTTTTCTAAAGGTGTCTTTTCTGATGACAGTCAGCATTGTAGCAGTTAAGATGCTAATTGCTTCAGTTGTTTCTGAAAAGGAAAGAAATTTCTAACTAATTCAGGTCTTTTGCTATCAAAAAGGAAGACAAATATATAATTATTTTGCTATCCTTGGGATTTACAGAAGTTGTTCCACTGCCCTGACCTACTTAATCACTGCTTTCGGTTTCAGTTGAAGTTTTCCATTCTTTTAAGAATAATGTGTCTGACGGTGTCTCCTATCAACTTGGAATTCTAATTTTGTTATGTCTGTATGTAGCTTCTGGATCCAGTTTGAAAAAATTACTTAGTTAATTTTAGACAAGAATGCCTCACATGATATATGTGCTGAAGAGCACATATGCCTTTTAGTTCATGCATTGTCATCAATGATGAGGGCTTTTGCTGTCACAAATCATATAACAATTTACTGAGGGTATGTTGATACAGAGTAAGTTCTAATGTGTGTCTACTGTTACCTCTTTACTCAGTGGTTGAATAGCTTTTTGTTAGAAGAATGAGGAGATAGATATGCAAAGCAGGTGTAAGAAGCAAGATGACACTATTTTTACATTGATTACTTCTGAGCACTGCAATTAGTAACCCATGCTTTTTTATTTTGTTCTGATGAATATATTTGGGAAGATTTAAATACCCCATCTTCTGGGTTCCCTTTTCTGGAAACATCCTTCAGAGTACAGGCTAGGAAAAGCTGTTTACTTGGTTATAATGCAGTTTTAACTGATTCCTTGTGAAGATAATATCCGCAGTTTAAAGTTAGTGAACTTCCTTAGTAAATTAAACTGATATATTCACTGAATTTATACGTGAAAAAAGACCCAGTTATCCATCCTTCAATGACTGTTACAGACTTGTTCCCCCAGTACTCTTTTTTCTATTGTGCTGCCCAGCTGCCCAGACAGTTTTTAGATTTTGAATTTCCTGGAGCCTCTTTCACTTCACTTGGGAGTTTGATGAAGTCATATAGATGTCATGGTTTGGAAGTTTTATCTCAGACCATACCTACACTTTTGTTTGATTAGTCATTTATGGCTCTCACGGTACATCATAGAAACAATAAATAATCTTTTCCATCCTTGCTATTTATTTTTGGGAAATAATTGTACACCTGAATTAGGCTTTTTCTTTTAATCTTTTTTGCACTTGGACTGTAGTATTTATGAAATAAGCTTTGTTTTGTGTGGTGTTGCAATCGCGTACCTCACTCAAATGGCAGATTTGGCAGGTTTCAAAGCTGAATGAAACCTACACATTGCACAATTTCTTTTTTATTTTTCAGGATACAGTCCCTTTTTCAAGAGGGAGAAATGATTGCATTATTGCCACTTCTTTCCATGAGATGACCAGTTCTTCCTTTAAAACAAAGTAGTTGTTTATGTATTCAGCAGTATACAGAATTAATCCTTGACCAGCAAGGCCTAAAGCTACAGTCTCTCTCAAACTCTTCTACTACTCATTCAAGTATTACTGATTTCTACTGTTCAGCATTGGTGGTTCCTGGAATGAGAAGAACATGGAAGGACTCAAAGTTCTTTTAGATGTCTTTGTCTCCCAAGGATTTTGTTTCCTGCAGCATCTTTATAAGGAGCTGCTCTAAACTCATCATCACTCTTTGCAGGCAAGAGGGATCCTGTAGCAGTATTTTTCTTTTGACTTTTTTAAGCATTAAAAAAGACATATTTATTGATTTAGCTGGAACTTCTGGGATTTTCTCAATTAACAGATTTCACGTTGTTATGACAGCTTAATATTTTCCCCAGAAATATTTTGTGTCTTTGTTTCTTTTCCTTTTTACATTTTTTAAAAAGAGAATTTTTAAATCTAAGTTCTTTAATCAGGCACATATTATTGGGCAGGTAACCCTAGGCAGGTAACCCTAGGTGTGTATGATTTTTATGTTATTCTGAATTATTGTCTTCCATTGTCTGTATACATTATATAGAAATATTGCTGTATAAATTCTTTACTTGTTAATCTGCTTAGAGGTGTGATGTTTGCAGTTGCAGTTCTCTGAGTGTGAACACACTTCTGTGATAGTGAGCATGCTTAGCATGTGCTCTTAGTATGCAAGAGCCCAGTCCTGTGTATATTTTAAGTACATAGAGTCAGAGCTAACTTCTTCCCTATGCCTATCTAAGAATCTCTTCTGCCTTAACAGTTGTTAAAAGTTACCACTTTTCTCAGTGATCCACTTACATAGTGCTAGTACAAAAATCAGTCTGCTGAAAAAGTTTGGACAGATTGAATTTTATGAAAAGGCAAAAATATTTTTCAGCACAACATAATCAGCTGCTTCAAGCACAGCAGAAATGTATGTGAAGGGAGGTGCTTATATACCTATGTTGCTAATCTTTGTTAATGAAAAGAACATTACATTGTAAGAACTTTAGGGTTTCAAAGTTAGGAGTTGAACAGTTAGGAAGTAAACCAACAGAATTTGTCTATACAATGGTAAATTTTCTTAATCTGAAAGCATTACTCTCTCACAGCTGAGTAGTGTCAATAAGTGCATGGAAGTGCACTTCTAGTGCATAGTGCATGGAAGGTGCTGTAATATCTTCTAAAACTGGAAGAAACTGGTGTTTTGAGTTCAGAAATGTGTATAGGAAAGAGCTTAGGAACAGTGAAATAAAGGAGAAATATACTGGATTTTGTTATATTGATAACTATTAAGTATTGTGAACCATTAATTAAATAGTGAAATAAAATTCCAGAGGAAAAGGTGAATGTGGTATATTTAATATTCCTTATTCAATATAGATTAGGAGTTTTGCTGTTTTTCATTCCAGTGCTGTGTGCTGCAGCACTCTCAGCAAAGTACTTTCCACCATCTCTGTAAGAAACTTTTTCATCCAGTTGTTTCTGTGAGAATCTTGGAGAAAAAGTGTGATTTGTGCCAGGAGTTAAATAACCCCGTGTAGAAAATCATTTGACAGAATACACAGTTGGTCCCTTTGACTTTCAAAATCTGTTCAGTTTTTCAGTTTCAATGAACACATCATTTGCATGTGCCTAAATTGCAGCTTTTGAGACTCTGAACACACGAATTGCATTACAGGATCTCACAAAAGAATCCTTTCTATCAGTTTTTAGGTGAAAGTGTTTTAAAGCTGTTGTTATTAGAGGTGCTTTATCATTTGCCTGGGGAGTAAAGATACTGTGTCAGGGAATCTTAAGGTATGTTTTGTAATTTTTGTAATGCCATGGTGTATTCTGGAAAAACTGTCACTCAGCAGTCCATCCTTTGTTGTGTAGAATGTGTATTTTAGGAAATTGTTTTGGTTTTAATCTTCAGCATTGATGATTGGCGATTGAAATTGTTTGGAGGAGCTACTGTACAGAAACTGACTGGAGTTTCTGAAGTACAAATATTTCATATGCAATATTTGTCCTTGGTTGAAGGTAGTAGATGACAGGAAACAACAGACAACATTCTCAAAATGAAGTATTTCCACATCTCAATCTCAGTAACAAATGTGTCGAAGCTAAAGTATTGCAAAATTATTTATTTAGAGATGTGAAATTCCAAGTAAAACGAAAGGGAAATATATCTTTGGTATAGATACCTAGTCTACAAGGTAGTACACATAACTAGAAGCACTGCACATGGCATTTTTTTGGTGAGACAGTGCTCCCTAGTTGTTATACTGTTAGCTAAAGCTCATTACATTGTCAGTTGCATTAACTATAGCATTCTTATTGATGGTCTTATTGAAATACAGTAGGTATTTATAATCATTTCTCTCTGCTGTACAATTCTGCAATTTGTAAACAACAATTTTTTTCACTTCTCAGATTTTTTTCTACTTCAATTTTTAAAGAATTTTGTGAAAGTTGTAACGGATTGAATAGATTTTTACATTTTATATTAAATATAAAGCAGTTTGAAATAACTGAGGGAAATCTTAACGATTTGCAAATAAAATATTAAGAATGCTTTGTAGTAGCAGAATGGTGTCACTACCTTTAACAGCAAATCCTCAGCTGTACTACTTCTATTGAGCAGCAAAGGATTCATTTGTACGTGAAGTGGAGTTGAAGTGGGAAGCACAGTTTGCACATGAAAAAGAGGGCTGAAAAAGGAAATAGGCACCTGGCTCTCCTTGTAAGCAAGTTCAGTGGCTTGTTTTCAGCTGTTATTTTAACAATAATCTGCCTAACCTCTACACCTTTGCAAATATTCTGCCTTTTGTCACTGGCTTAACACACACCATTATACAGCTGTAACATATTGCATCTGGTGGGCTGTATACATCTTCATGGAGCCTAAATGCTTTCCCCATAGTGCAGAAAAGCATTTGATGTTTCCTTTGGTTAACTGCTTCTGAAATTGACTGTGCTATAGCTTTTAGGTTTTATAACAATGTGGTGGGGTGGGCAGTATCATAAAATCAAGATCAGATTCTATGCCATAAGTAATTTGTAGACATTTACTATCTAAAAAATCTGTTTAGTAATCTGGATTTTAAAAAAAAAGGTTATCGTTATCACTTTACATAACTATTCGAAGTGGCATTTTGAAGATGCACGTGGTTGGTTGCCGATATCCACTATATCCACCAATTTCATTACCATTTCTATTACCAAATGGGGTAGACAAATAACTGATCTGTGAAATCTGTGTAAATCGAATACAGTCAGGTTTAGCTCAAAACTTTGGTACAAACCTACTGAGATGCAGGAACAAGTTACATATTCCACAGTGTGGCTTTCTCCAGTATATTAATCCAAATTTTTAGGTGCATCTTCCCCAAAATGTTTTGCAAGCTCTAAGTAAGAAGGAAACAATGTTATGAAGTAAATCTTTTGATCAGCTTGATTTCAGTTGAAGAAAACAAGGTCTTTTAAGGAAAGTTACCATAAATACTATATTTTTTATGTATACTTAGGTAATTTTTTTTTTTTTTACAAAATTAACTATCACTGGAGTCCAAGTACTAAAAATTAAATATATTCATGACTTGGTCATGCCTAAGTCATCAAGTACTGTCAGAGGTACCTCTACCAGCGAGTTGGTTTTTATGGTCATGTACATAGTGGAGTTAAACTGATAAAATCGTTTGCTGATAACAGTTTATAAACAAGAATGACATTGAATTATCTCCTGTTATCTTGAGCCTCATGACATAGGCATCATTACAGTAAATGTTATGATGGATCTCAGTGAGGGCACAAGTTGCAGGCAAAGGGAATTGTGGATGTGAGGAGAAACAGAGAAAACGGAGTCTGTACTTAATCTAATCTAACAGCAGTTATTACTGTGACACTTTTATTACTCAGCCACATAAATTCTGTGTCATTCTGTGATGTTTAGGATCTTCATGGCAGCACAGTTGCTGAAAGTATTTTGAGAGTGCAAGCAAATTTCAAATCAGCATCCTTGTGCTGCATGTATACCAAGCTCACCATTGAGAAGAAGGAAAGATGATAGAATAAGCCACCCTAATACATTTAGACATATTTTGTTTTATGTAAAGTAATCCTATCAAAGCCTGGGAGAGCTCTCAATATGTTTCTATGTATGTCTGACACACAGAGCTGCATTTAACATCAAAAAGACCCAGCAGGAGTATCAAAATGGAGACTAACCAGTCTCAGGTTGAGTTTCTTACTGTACAGGAAAATTGACAGAAGCCTAGATGGTCACTTCATGAGGAGAAACAAACACACACATTGGGCCAACATCGGCCTGATGTCTGCCTACCCACCACCAGTCTGTCCTGTGAGCCCAAACTTAGTGATTGGGGCTTAATTTAGCCTTACGTCAGTTATTCCCCACTACTCTGGGACCATAACAGTTGATAGGTTTACAGACCCCCATCATTAGCATTCATTGATAACTCACTGTTGAGGAAATTATGACTGTCAGGCTCTTACTTTTAAGGTGCATGTGGCCAGCTCATTGGTGTGGATGTGAATCTGTCAAAAGCCCTAGAATGACAGTAAACACCTCTACTTCTGGGATCCGCCCTGTCCAGAAGCAGCTATTCATTGCTCTCTGTATGTAGGCTATTCTTGACTTGCATGAATCCATTACAGCTAATTTGACAATGAGAAGTCAATGATAATTGTAATTACATACATGTGAAAGGACAGCAATTGCATGGTGTACCTCTAGCTGCAGCATCTCAGTGATGTGTTAGGGCCACTGTATTGTTACAAAGTTATTACCTGATGACAAGTTGAGATACTAACCTGCTTGACTTTGGTTGCTTTGCACCAATAGCATATGTGATCGGTTTTACCCTTTTGACAAATTAACTGAGCAATTAGCAAAATAAATTTTATTTTGGAGAGTGTCAGGGATCACAGTTCCTGTCAAGCCTTCAGTCGATAAAGAAGATGCAGAATATCATCACATGGTACAAGTGACTGAAAATTTACCCTTGTCCAAAGAACTTCTCAGTGTACTGAAAGAAACCAACTGCTGCAAGCTGTATTATCTCTTGTACTAAGAGAAGAAATGGATAAGTGATATTAGGTGAGAACCTCTGATCAGTCTAGCTCCATGTAATCTCTGTTTTCTCCCCTGCAAAAGAGTAGGGATGTAGACAATAAGCTGACACAGGTGACTTGTGAATAGAAATTACAGGCACACATCATCTCCAGCAGAGGTATACTGAATAACCTCGAAGGAGGTATCTCATCTCCAAGCCGAGAGATTAAATTCTTGTTAACTAAAGTATACACTTCTTACTCAACTGTTTGACAGACATGACTGGCATTTTGTTTGCATATTTGACTGATCTGTCCCCATAGTTCTTTGTGCAGTGTGGTCTGTGAGCTCTGTTGCAGAGGAGTATATAGGTATTTTTTTTGTTAGACCCTTCCAAGACTTCTGCTTTCAATAAAAAACTCAAATAGGTAATAAAATGTTATGCTAATTCTGTAGTGTGCTAGATATATATTATCTGCAAATTTGTCCATTAATTTGCATAAATAGTTTTATGATATGCTGTGCAGTGTCATAGATTTTAATTTTTTTTTCAGCAGAGGCAGGCTCGGTCATCTTAATTTAGTCAAACTTATTATGACTTGTCTCATATTTGCATTTTAGTTGAAGAGATAAAGCTGTATTACCAACCCAAAACTGCTGAGGAGTTTATGTCTTAGATCATTACTTACTATTGAGGTCAAACTTTGCTATGCTTAATACCTGACAGACAAAAGATAAGGAGTTTCTGAACATTTCAAGAAGAATAATCCTAGGTATGTTAAGTAAATCAGCTCAGAGTAAGCATATCCTCCAGAAGCTGTCTGTGAGGGCTTCCACAGGTTTGGAACTGAACTAACTTACTTTATATGGAGGCATAGAAAGGCAGTGAAGCATCAGAAAACTGTGAAACCAATTGGCAGTGAGCCATCTGTTAAGCAACCACAACTACGTCAAAGATATCTAAAAATGTATCAGTTGGTTTGAGAACATAATGCCCTAACTCCAATTAAAAGGCACATTGAAAACAATCAAAAATGTGTTTTAAAATAAATTGTCTTTGTTCATATAGCTATGAAACACAAGCAGAACTGCTCTCATAGACATTGTTATCAAGTCCGGAATAATTATATGAAATAAACTGGTAGTCTCTACTTTTCCTCTCTGGAGTAGAAACTACCATTTTATTTCGGTCCCATTGTGTCTCTCCCTAGTTCCCCCAAAGCCTGACATTTCTATCATGTCCTGTCTTACTTTTTGCTTCTCCTGAGTTTTTCCATTATGTATTTATTGTCTGTCCAAGCCACTTCATGCAGTGTTACTTCCATCCCAATGACTTTATTCACTCACCCCTTTCTCTACCCTCATTCCTGACCATTTGACAATTCTGCTGCTTGGACTTCTTTTCCGCAGTTCTTCCTTTCCACTTAGGCTTCCTTCTTCCCACATTTCCTTCTCCCACCTAAATTACAAGCCTCAGCTTTTTTTTCACAACCTCCAAAGTGGCCTTTCTGCATTTCTGTCCCTCTACCTTCGAGTTCTTCTGCTTCTGTGGAACCCCTCTTTTCCACCTCCATCTTGTATGAGTCTGTCTGTTTTGCACTTTGACCTTAGGTGGGAGAAACTGGGGACACTTTTTGCAGTCATTTAATATCTTATGCAAATTTACTCCAGTATTTTCTGCCTACTTTGTATATAGTCATCAGCCTCAGGTTTGACAAATCAGTGTGTAGTGTCAGTCATGACAAAAGCATCACTGTGACAGCTCTGAATGAAATCTCATCATCATTTTTTCCTGCTTCTGCATATATAGTAGTGTTGTGATCACTGTTTGTAAGAGAGACAGGCAAAAGCCTTTATCTGTGATTTGTTTTAGCCAACACTATGGCCCCATGCAGCAGGCAAAAGCTGACTGATGGTGAGACTACCAAGGAAAAAATGCCTGAATTCAGCCTTGCTACAGTTCTGGTAAAATGTGAAGGTGCTGAGTCACTAATTCTTTAATAGTTTGCATGCAGGTAGATGTTGGTACCAGACAGTTAATTCCTGAGCTGGATACAGATGAAAGTCTAGTTTTGATATCTTTCTTCCACCCTTCCTTCAAAGCTGAAAGAAGTATTAGGAAAATTTTCCACCAGCACTTTGGTACATTGTTAGGTGAAAAAAAGAGTTGTTACATGTAGACACGAAGTATCTACAAATCACTGCAGCGCTGCTAATTTCATTCATATACATATATCTAATAAAGAATGTTCTTCCCAGTGTGATGGTGATTTCCATTCCTGAACACTGTGCATTTTAAGTCGTGCTATTTGGGGGCATCCCAGCAGTGGTTTTTGTTGGGTGGTTGTTTTTTTTTTTTTTTTACATGCATCCAGTCAGGCTGCAAATAGGAAAATGGGAAGCATTCTGCTGTTTGTAGAAGTCTGCCTGCAGTAATAAATGTAAGCATATGCATTTTGAAACAGTTATTTTTAGAAACTTCTGTCAAGGGCTGTACTGCCGTTTGGACTTCCTGCCCTTTCAGGTTTTGTTGCTTAGTCTATACATTTTTAATAATCACATTGCCTGCTAGCAGTGACATTTTGTGAAGGTCATTTTTCTTGTGAAGTTGGAGAGTGGACCAGAATTTTGTTGAAGGATTCCCTTAGCTGCAGGATTGTTGTTTATCGAACTGTCTTGCATCTTGTACTACCTTTGAAGCCTGTTTAGAATTTTAACTAATGATATCTTCAAAGTGTCATTATGCTCAAGGGCAAAAAAAGAAATCTCAAAATGTACTTTATATTTAAAACCAGTTTTGAATAGCTTTGAAGCATGGTATTAGCTGAAAATAAATGGCATAGATATAAACTTACTATGTATGCATACACAGAGAATTCCATGTTTCACCAACTTTTTCATTGTCAGCAAAGTGTCCCTTCACCATTGCAATGCCTTTTTCTTCTGTACTGTAAAAATCATCACATCATAGAATCATAGAATAGTTAGGGTTGGAAAGAACCTTAAGATCATCTAGTTCCAAACCCCCTGCTGTGGGCAGGGACACCTTACACTAAATCATATCACCCAAGGCCTCGTCCAACCTGGTCTTGAACACTGCCAGGGATGGAGCATTCACAACCTCCCTGGGCAACCTATTCCAGTGCCTCACCACCCTGACAGGAAAGAATTTCTTCCTTATATCCAATCTAAACTTCCCCTGTTTAAGTTTTAACCCGTTACCCCTTGTCCTGTCACTACAGTCTCTAATGAAGAGTCCCTCCCCGGCATCCCTATAGGCCCCCTTCAGATACTGGAAGGCTGCTATGAGGTCTAAACGCAGCCTTCTCTTCTCCAGGCTGAACAGCTCCAACTTCCTCAGCCTGTTTTCATATGGGAGGTGCTCCAGTCCCCTGATCATCCTCATGGCCCTTCTCTGGACTTGTTCCAACAGTTCCATGTCCTTTTTATGTTGAGGACATCAGAACTGCACACAATACTCCAGGTGAGGTCTCACAAGAGCAGAGTAGAGGGGCAGGATCACCTCCTTCGACCTGCTGGTCACACTCCTTTTGATGCAGCCCAGGATACAGTTGGCTTTCTGGGCTACAAGTGCACACTGAAGCCGGCTCATGTTCATTTTCTCATCGACCAGCACCCCCAAGTCTTTCTCCGCAGGGCTGCTCTGAATCTCTTCTCTGCCCAACCTGTAGCTGTGCCTGGGATTGCTCCGACCCAGGTGTAGGACCTTGCACTTGGCATGGTTAAACTTCATGAGGTTGGCATCAGCCCACCTCACAAGCGTGTCAAGGTCCCTCTGGATGGCATTCCTTCCTTCCAGCGTATCAACCGAACCACACAGCTTGGTGTCATCGGCAAACTTGCTGAGGGCGCACTCAATCCCACTGTCCGTGTCAGCGACGAAGATGTTGAACAAGACTGGTCCCAACACCAGTCCCTGAGGGACACCACTCGTTACTGGTCTCCAGCTGGACATTGAGCCATTGACCACAACTCTTTGCGTGTGGCCATCCAGCCAGTTCTTTATCCACTTAGTGGTCCACCCATCAAATTGATGTCTCTCCAATTTAGAGACAAGGATGTCGTGTGGGACAGTGTCGAATGCTTTGCACAAATCCAGGTAGATGACATCAGCTGCTCTACCCCTGTCCATCAGTTCTGTAGCCCCATCATAGAAGGCCACCAAATTGGTCAGGCAGGATTTCCCCTTAGTGAAGCCATGCTGGCTGTCACCAAGCACCTTGTTGTTTTTCATGTGCCTTAGCATGCCTTCCAGGAGAATCTGCTCCAAGATTTTGCCAGGCACAGAGGTGACACTGACTGGTCTGTAATTCCCCAGGTCATCCGTTTTCCCCTTCTTGAAAATGGGGGCTATATTTCCCTTTTTCCAGTCATTGGGAACTTCACCTGACTGCCATGATTTTTCAAATATGATGGCCAGCGGCTTCACAACTGCATTTGCCAGCTCCTTCAGGACCCATGGATGGATCTGTGAATAGCATTAAGAATTTTTAATGTGATTGATAATTTAATACATCAGCAGGTATCTTTAGACAATCTCCCTCAGTAGAGAGGTTTTAGTTACATCATTGCTAGCCGGCTTCTTCTCATTCCCCTGTGTAGAAATACAGACACTGGGTTGTATTTATATGCCTTTTCAATTTCTGAGTAGAGGATGGCATATAGTAAAACTGACATGCTGTGCTTGAAATAAAAGAGGCTGTGGTGTCAGCTACTGAACTAAAATTGCTTGGTTTTGTAAGAACCAAAGTTCCTGAGTCCCACAGCTGAGCATGTATCAAGTTAGCTTGTTAATTAAAGATCTGAAGGTTTACTAGGTGGCTGTAATACTCCTTTAAAACATGACATGCTCCTTTAAAACATGGCATACTTCTTTAAAACATGTTAAATGTTAATGACAGTGTTTGAGAATATGGCCCCTTGAGTATCTGTACTGTTCAAAGGTATTTTTTTCCTGTTTTATTTATTACTTCCTATAAGTGTTTTAGCTGTATGGCTAGTATAGGACTTCTGGAACCTTTTCATAGGTGTGCAGTTCTCTATGATTTAGTTTTTGTACTTTTAAACTAGTAAAAATGCAAAGATGTGATTTTTAATTTAATATTTCTCAGAAAATAATTTGTCTAGTTTTCTTCTTTTTCTTTTTTTTTTTTGCCATATCAAACTGCCAATAAAATTTAGGTTATTGAGTGTCCTTATATTTCTCTTTTCTCTTTCTATTTTGATAGTTGTACCATCAAAGCATTGTAGTTTGGCTGGATGTTTTACAATGGATTTCACAGTTTTATGAACATTGCTAACATTTTAGTTGTGCCAAATAACTTAGAATCTTGTTTCAGAACATGAAACAAGATGATCCACTGAACAACAGCTACTGTGAGGGAAATTAAGAGAGGTAGGATTGTACCCTACTTTTGAAGTGTTACGTCCTAACTAAAGGTCGAGCCTTGGAAACTGGGCAGATTGTGCGTTTGAGAGAATTTGTGTTAGGAACTAAGAAGGCCGTGCACATCCCAGAAAAATAATTTCCTATCTGATTCCCTGTGTGAAAAAAAGGACTAAAAAGACAAGAATTTTCTGACTCTGTTTCCAGGCTTCTCAATGCCCACTGTATACGGACCGCTTGTGAATAAAAGCCCCCAGCCTGTTTGGAACCGCTGTTTTGCTGACATGATCAAAAGGGAAGGCCTCAGCCTCTGGCCATTGTCATTACCATTTTACTGTTTTCCTGCCTGCCTGCTACATGGGCTTCCCTTTGCAAATTTTTTTTTCTGTCTTCTGCACAGACTGATTCACCCTTCTCATGCCTGGGAAAATTTCAGTGGGAAAATGCACGAGAACGATGAGGAAGGCAGTTACATTGGTCTTTTCTTTGCTTATTCACAAACATTATTTCCTTTCTGTTGGAGGGAGTTGTTATTTATGTGATGCTGGCTAACATTTCCTATATATATAGGGTGCTGACTTCTAACATTTTCTATAGGAGTCTTTACAGTAGAGCTAACAGGGCTTCCTCCCAACCCCTTGTCTTTCCTATTTTACGGAACCAAGAGAAAATTCTTTAACGTATTTCGGTGTTGAGAATTTAGCAATGACGTCTCTTGGCAGAAACAAAAAAAGAAGATATTCTTACCCAAATTTTACCTGCTTTCATACTTTTCTTGTCCTTGTACTTCTTCGCTCACTTTGCTATTCAATCTCTGATTGCAGGCCACTAAAGAAGTAATAGAGCGAGAAGCCCCAGGGATGGCCCTGGCAATGCTGATGGGATCACTTAATGTAACTCCTCTGGGCATGCTCTCCAGGTAAGACCATTTCCTTCAAAATGCGAGATGAACTATTTCCTTAGAAATACCCATTGTTATGAAATGACAATGCGCAGATAACTGAAGGTTGTCACTGTTAACAAGTCTAGAAGTCTTAACTTCAGAGAAGGGCCACATTCCAAGAATGCTAATTGCATTCTTTAATTTAGTTCCCTTTGTTGTCTCCATTAAATTAGACTGTATCCCCCTGTATTTTCTGTGCCAGGTTATTTGTAATGTTGATGAATGCTGTTAAATTGCTGTCATTTCATCCTAGAGCTGTGGCATTTTGATGGTAAGTGAATTTCATCAAGTACTAAAATGTTTTGTTTAGCAAAACACCTTGATAAATACAAATGTATTGGTTTGATAATGCTTTTATTCCAATATCAGCAAAAGATCTCTTAATATTTATGCCATGCTTTCAGATAAGTACTGTAACTCCTAGAGTTTGGTGTTTCCTACTAAATACTTAGTAACTGTTTCTCTGCCTGTTATTTCTTTTTCATCAGTGGCATCTCTTGTTATTGCATATTCCTTTCTGGAGCTGATTTTTAGTTTATTCCTTTAATTTACCTCATTTTACATATGACAGACTTACTAATATCGATACGTGTCATAGAATTTAGTTTGTGCGTGAATGCTGTTTCAAGGTAAATAAGAAACAATGGCTGTTACAGGTTTTTGATTTCTTCTTGCATAATAATGGTATAACAAGAAGATAATTATATAAAAAATAAGGAACTTCCAAATCTGCAGCTTTGTATCCAGATACTTTCTTTTTTTAAATAATATTTAGATGAGAGGTTTACTGATTCAACCAGGTATTTTAAAACTTTTCGTATCACTTATCATGTATCTGAAAGGGCAACATTACCAAATTAACACCTTCAGATCTTGTCCAAATTAGCAGTTATTTTCATTTTCTTTAGCTGTTACAATTTTTTTTTATCATAGTTTGTGTTTACATGAAGGGAAAGGATAATAGAATGCTACCATAAGGAGAGGAATGGTTAATTTTGCTGTTCTGTTTCTGATCAAGAAAAGGATTGCCATTTAGGTGACACTACCAAGTTTGATTTAGGACGCGGTGTGATCAGGATGTCTGCAAGAATGTTGTAATGGCGGTGGAACCAAAATGCTGGATTGTAACCTGACACTTCTGTACATATAGAAAGAAAATGCCCCTTAACCTGCACCCACATCGAGTAGTAATTGATGACAGTGGTGGCAGATAACATTGCAGAGATACTGCATGTAATGATATTAGGCCTTTTAAAATTTTCCAGGTAAAATCTTTACATCAGGCCTAAAAGCAATCAGCATGCAAAGGCCATTATTTTTGTGACACTTTTCAGAACACAGAAGTTAAGTACACAAAAATTACAAAATTACAGCATTATGGTTTCAGTTCTGCATGAACGCCCGTGTGTGATGATTACGTTTTTTGGTAGAATTTATCTGCAAATGCTTAAGGTGGAAGAAGGAAATTTACTTTTCTTTGTTTTGGTTGTCCTATGTGTACTCCTGTATCAGGTTTAGTGCTCTTTATTCAGAATCTTCTCTGAATGCAGACTCATTCCTTTGAGATTTTTCTTACAGCATTTGTTATTTACTCTAACATAGAAATTGTTAAGATATTTTTATAGAAAATTCTGCAAATTGAGGTAGTGTTGTAATCCCCCTTTACAATGAGAGCTAAGGCACACGCTGAGAGGTCAAAAACAAACACTAATTTTAGGTGCACAGATTGAGAAATGGAGATCCTAATTTTTTTCAGAGTAGTTAACATTAAATGTTACTTGTCCTAAGCTTACCTCTCATTGACTTCATTTTGAAAAGAAGTTCTGATGGATAATTTTGTGTAATTTCTTTGACTTTTCAAAAAAGCAAAAGCAGAAGTTCTGTTATGCAACATTAAGCTGACACTTCTATAAATCACCTGCAGGCTTGGAAATGTTAGGTCAATCGTGTTGAATTTTATCACATGAATGTCTAAAAATTGTTATAAATTACAGGCTGTCTTTTTGACCATGGGCCAGCATTAGGGAGTGGTGAGTTATTTTGTAGACTGGATTCACAGATGGCAAATGAGGGACAGTGAGACTCTCATAGTTTGGATTCAGTCCCAGGGTCCAGCAGGGAGTATCTTAGAGCATAGTAGACCTTTTTATGTGTTTCCTAAAAGTGTTTCCTTTTCTTCTCTGTGAGCTTCCAGAGTGATCCTTGTCCCAAAATTACCTCTTCCCTTTACCCGAATCTTTACCTGTCAACTACCTGTGATGTGCTAGTCTTTATTGAAGCTTTTTAAAGCACTCCTTGTCTCCTTGTCCTTCTACTTTTACCAGCATAGTTTCTTCCCAGGGAGATCCTGAGTTTTTTTCAGAGATCACAATCTCCATCCCTGCTTCTGCATCAGACCTGTATTTCTTTCCTCCTGCATCCATTTTTTTCTATTGCTTTCTTTCTCCTACATCCTGTGTTTCCTTCCACTCGCTTGCTTCTATTTGTATTCTTCTTTCTCAGGCTTTCGGTTTTTTTTTGTAAAGTTTCTGTCCACTGGATCACAAGGCTGAGGAAAACATGAGGTCCACAGCATCTCCCTCAACTGTTCTGTATTTGGAGGAATGTCATCAATTAATCTCTCCAATTAGCCAGAATGAATGCACATTTTATGTGCATTTATGCTAGGAGCATGCACAATAATTTTTGCAAGCCATGCAGTTCTTAAGTGCTTTTACTTAATTTTGCATGTTCTCTTGAGAAATTCTTGGCAGCTCCATTTCTGTCTTGAGTCACTAAATTTGATCATTGGCAGCTGAAATTTGTAGCTTTCAGGAGAATGGCTGCTGGTTTAGTCATTTTTTATTATTGGTTGGCTGTATTGGTCATTTAGCTTATAATGTTTGAAATTATTTGAAGCAGAATAAAAAAGCTAAGAAGATTATTAAAGGAACTATCTGCCAAACACAATTCCGCCTCATTTTAATTCCTTTGTGAATAATTTCTATTTATTTCCTTTATTTTGAATCTGACATAAACTGTATCCCATAAATGGGATTTGCTTGATTGAGTTTGTACTCTGTAAGTTTGGCTACTGCAACAAGAGTAAATGAGTATATTTCTTTAATTTAGGCTATTTTTGTATTTTAGTAGTATTTCAGTATATATTCAATATATATTCCTCAACTACCTGGATCTCTTTCTTAACACACATGATACAGTGTCGAAGAAGTGAATATAGGAAAACAGAGGCTAGGAGTCATTCAGTAGTCAAGCTGCCAGTTAAAATGAGACTTGTCTTCAAGCTGTCTTGACTGTGATATCGAAAGTTCGTATTGTGGCACATAAAAGGTCTCTGTTTTATTTAACTGTAACCATTGTGACAGCTGTCACTAAAATGCTTGCTACCATGCTAAAAAATGCCATGCTACCTATAAATTACATTAATCACTGAGAATTATTTGCATAAGAATAAATGCAGGGAAGCTGGCTACCCCACAAACCATATCCCTTGGCTCAAAATTAGTTTTAATGCCCTATTAAGAAATTATTTACTCTTCTATTCTGTCTTCACTTACAGCTCCTGTTTTTGTTTGATAAAGAGATTGTTGTTACACAGTTTCTCTCAACTGTAGCCTCCGTATCTCAGTGGTTTGGTTTTGTCCTTTTACTTTCTTCTTATCCTTATACCCAGGTCTGGGTTTTTCATCACTGGTTTTGTAAACAGTGGAGAAAAGCAAGGGGCACTCTTTACAACCTCAAGGCAAAGTCCAGTCATTTTAACTTACTTTTTTTTGAAAAACATTTAGCTAAAAGGAGGAAGAGGCAAACTCTAAACAACAGAAAGCATTCAGCAGTTGGATGTTCCAAGTTCAGCCCTGAATCAACACCAAACAAATTCCTGAAGGCAAAAAATAACATGAAATCTTCCATCTTTGATAGTCAGTTCCATCTTTTGGTGGAGGCAGGGGGAAGACTGTCAGGAGGAATTAGATATGAATTGCATAATTACGTGTGATTTTTGCTTGAGAATTACTTCCCTCTGTGCTTTTCTTACATGGTATCTCTAAAATAAAAAAAAAACACAGTTTAATTAATGCAACCAGCATGACTTAGTAATTCTGCGTGGCAGGAGGAATAGGTTTTGACACCATCGATTACATTACAACGGAGCCATGTGTGTGAGTGAATCAGGACTATATCAAAGAGCATATTAAGGAAACAGCAGAATTACGGAAGCCACACAGATCTCAAAAAGGACAGAAATCTAGCCAGTGTTTATACTATCAATTAAATGTTAGACTCTCAATTAAATGTTAGACTCTATCAACCTTATTTGATGCTTTTTCAGCTCAGCATTAACTGAGCTGTTCTATGCGGACATGGGTAATGAATATTTTTAGATGTTTTGTAAGTTTATAAATTCTGATGAATAGTAGAATTCATCCTGAAGGCTCCATTCTTGTTTCTACAGTCGAAAAAGCTGCATGCAGAAATTTCACTCTGGGTTTTCCTTTCTTTTCAGACCTGTGTGTGGAATCAGAGGGAAAACTCTCATAATTAATCTACCAGGTAGCAAGAAGGGGTCACAGGTAAGAAGTATTCTTACTGATCTGCTATTGAGGACCCATGATGAGTACCTCCCATTGTTAATGGTATAGAGTATCCACTACAACAAATTTTACAAAAGTGAATTGAAATGCATATTCATATACCTGAATGCACCATAACTCTTAGAGTTGATACAATTCTGATCTGATTGAAGGTACTGTGTGACCAGGACAGCATTACGTGTAGTGCAGGAGAGTGCTCACTGTAAAGGTGCTAACAAAGATAGTCCCTTTAATGGTTCCTTACACTTCCTCCTTCTCTAGTCAGTCTGTACCTGATCCCCATGCTGTCTACAACTTCCAAGAAAGTATTCTTTTTCACACAGAAGAGGAAGACCTAGTGTATGGTAGAATATGCTGGAGTATGAAGAGCATTCCCAATTCTGGTCAGGAAGAAGGAAAAAATGAAACGTAAATTTTAAGAGTTTAAGGACATTTTAGATCTTTTTGGATATGGATACCAGACTTTAAACCCTTAATACAGTCTGTTTTCTATCTGTATTTTGCTTGGTTTGGACAGAGAAGTTAGGCTTTATGGTTTTATTCATGCATTCTGACTGTAGAGCTGAGAGAAACAGAATTAAACACCGGAAGGGATTTTTCTCTGTGTGTGTTAATAAGGCTTGATCATTCAGTGCTCTTTCTTCCTGTGTAGTTGTCTGACAGATCTAGAAAAAGGCCTTTTCCACACAAATACTGATAAGCTGAACAGTAGGCAGTACAATGTAATACAAAGCTGCTAAGGTAGATTTCCAATCAAACACGAGAACACATTTCTTTAGGGCTCAGACTAGGTGAGTGGCCTTGTTTAAAAACATCTTTACCTCTGGCCTCTAACAAACGTGTACCTTGTAGTTTATCAATGTCTTCTGAACCAGTAGTCCCCAGTCACAGGAAAGATCGTTCTAATGTGTTTGGCAGCACAACCCTGAAGTCACTGTTGCTTGAAAGACTTATGTTCAGAGATAAATAAAGAATGTTTATGTAGGCTGTCACCTGGAAGAGGAAATGTTTTGAATACTATTATCTTAAGCAGCCATCACAAGTTTTCAGATATATTGTCTACATATTTCAGTTCCAGAGCTCAGTAAGCCCTCCTATGATTCGAACATTCCTAAGAGCCTTTTTAGGAAATATAATGAGACTCTGTAATTGAAAAGAAATTTAAAAGCCTTCAAAGCATGCAACAAGCATGGTGGGGCAGGTGTATACCTACTTGAAGGTCTTCCAGTTGTGAGTGGGAAGTCAGATATATGTACACAAATTTAACCTAGCCGTGAGCCCCACATCTTGGAGAACTAGTGCACCTGTAAGAATGTTTTTCAGAAGCTAATACTTTTTGTTGGGTTATGAAAGAGGTAAGATAGCTTTCAATCTCTAATGGTTTCTGTTGTGTTAAGTAGCACTCCTAACATGGTAGGTACAGAAAAAAAATTGTCATTTTCTGCCCTGAGGGTCTCAGACTGTGAAGATAGGTAAATTGTAGAAAGAGGGTAAGGAAAACAAGTGAAAAAATGTTAATAAGTATTTCAACAATAGTTTGATAAGTCATAAAAAAGGTAATTTTGTTGGAAAATAGTCATATGATTTCATTATACAAGCAAGATTTTTATAAACTGATGATTTACTTGTTCCTGTCATGATACTCTGTTCTGTCACAATTTATTTTAATATGAGGCACCTTTAAAAGTATCAGATTTCAGCAAAAATTTTTAAGATGAATAGAGTGAAAATTGTTCCATAACAGGCTGGATCTCAAAAACCAAATAGGACAAGCTCTTACAAGGAATCTTTCTCATTTCTCTGTTTTATGACTTGCTAATTTCCTTTCCATCATATTAATACAATCATATAAGAAGCTTATTTAAAGCAATGAAATTGCAGCAATATACAGATTCCATTAATAAAATATTAAAATACTAATAGAAAATGGCAGCAGTGTAAATGTTCCATCTCAAAAATGGGCATAATGCATACCAAACATGTTCTCCCCAGAGAGTGTGTGGCATGCACACTGAATCAAGATCTGTTGTTCTGGCCAGTTTTCTTTTCTTTTAGCCTTGCAAAAGGTATTTTGTGTTATAAAAGAGAGTAAAGTGTGGAATTACTAGATTTCATGGAAATTTTGGGGTCTATAACAATTTTTCACAATAGTACTAACAATTGACTAAAACAATGACTTTTTACAAAATGAGCTTTGGAGTAGTTACTGGGAACCTGTTCATCAACAGTCAAGCCCACAAGGCTTTATTTCAGTGGCAGTAGGGGAGCAAGCTTCTCTGAAAAATTAGTCCTTAATTACCTTTTCATTATTATTGGTCAGTTCACTGATTTTTGTCTTTGTTTACCACTCACTTGAAGTTTGCTTTTTCACTGAAGTAATGATGGTTGTATGCTTCAGCACTTTAAACCATTTAAAAAATAGTATTGTAGAGACGCAAAAACTCTTGAGGTTTACAGTTACATTAGAAGCTATAATTATTATGCTTGCAAATATATTTTAGTATATATTCATTATATACAGCATCCTATGTTAATCTAGTTTGCCATCAACTTTTCATTATACCTAAAGGAGCGACCAAAAGGTGGGATCTTATTCTGAAGCTTTGAGGAAATAGTGTGAGTCGTAGTTTTGTCTTACACAGTGGCTTATATAAACTCTAGTGATTTCTGATGGATGGTATGCTCTGTATCTTGTTTACATAGGCATTTTTTAAAAAATATTTGTTACAGCATCTATTTATAAAATGTGTAGTGTTTTTTATTTTCTGGATTCTCTGAAATGTTGAAATAAATTTTAAAAAGTCTTCCTTATGCTTGAAACAAAACTGAAAATGAAGTACAGCAAAAGGAATAACTTCAGCTTTCTTTGTCGACTTGTATGTTCCCTAACTGCACTGCCATGGAAATTCATTCTTGTGACCCTGCCGTCATTTTCAAATAATGTAATGTTTCTATGCGGTCTGCGCAAATTACATGAAGAAAACTTTTTACAGAGGCGCCTGGGAGACAATAGTCTTAAAATGAAGAAGGTAGCTTCCAGCTTGATAAAAAGACAAACAACTGAAAAAAAACAAAATTCATTTTGAGGGTAATTAAGTGTTAGAACAGGTTGTCAGGAGTGGTTGTGGAGTCTCTGTTCTTGGATTTTTTTCAGGACTTTACTGAGCAAAGCCCTAAGCAACCTGTCTGAATTTCATATTGACACTGATCTGAGTAGGAGCCTGCAGTTTGTGATGTCCTGAGGTTCCCCTTTGATTTGATGAAATACTAGCATATTTTAGCAGCAAAGGTAGCTGTCTATAAGTATGCCCATTAAAGAAGAGCAGTTACACAGTGTCTACAGTTTTACTTTCTCCAGCCGTATAAAATAAACGTCGTTCTAATTATTTTTAAGATCACAGAGCAAGGAGAGGTTTGAAAAATATATTATTTATGAGCAATTGTTTCTGAGTTATGTAAAATTATAATTAGTGTATTTTGCCATTCTTCCAGTATATAGGATAAGTCCATGAATAAAAAGGGATGTAATTACATGAAAGTATAATTATGGAAACCCTTATGAATTGTTCTCTAATTGTGAAGGAACGTAATAGGAATGGTATGAAGCTAATACCCCTGCAGGGATAGAGTTAATGTTTTTATTCTGCATTTGTGTAGCATTCTGCCAGCTGCCATCTACTGGTTTTTGTGTTATGTATTCATGAAAATTTAAGTCTTGTTTTCTGAAGGTTTTATCCAATATTAGCTTAATTACAGTAGCCCCGTTGTACTTTAAAAAGGCAAAAATATATAGTATAGTCCCCAGTTTTGGTTCTGAGTTTTATTTTGCCCTCTGTGAGCAATTGTATAGGGCATTTAAGGTTTTAGTTATGATTTGGTGAGAAGGTGCATCTAAATCCCAAATACATTCTAAGAGTAAATCTGAAAAATTCCTATTTACTTCTGCAGGTAAATTCTCATAGACATTTCTCTTCTTGTTGTGTGTAGGAATGCTTTCAGTTTATACTGCCAGCCCTACCTCACGCCATTGATCTTTTGCGGGATGCCATTGTAAAAGTAAAGGAGGTACATGATGAGCTTGAAGATCTACCTTCACCACCACCTCCTCTTTCTCCTCCTCCAACCACCAGCCCTCACAAGCAGACAGAAGACAAAGGAGTACAATGTGAGGAAGAAGAGGAAGAGAAGAAGGATAGTGGAGTTGCCTCAACAGAGGACAGTTCTTCTTCGCATATAACAGCAGCAGCCATTGCAGCTAAGGTGAGTCTGGCTTGTTTCCCTGAGAGACCCTTTAGTTTCTATCTCAGGTACTTTCCACCAATCTGCATGTTAAGGCTATACGCTGATGTCTGTGTGGTCAAACATATATATTTTAGGTATGTCCTGTCGAAATACCGCTTCGTAATAATATATGAATCCTGTTTCAGTAGATGATTTCAGATTTCAGTGGGAGATATATTGTTTATTATCTTGATGATACCATGCATTTTTATTATAACATTTTGATGTGACAGACTATTTTTAGTGAGGGTTTTTTTTTTAATTCAAACTACATGCCTGAACATGTTAAGTCCAACAAATGGCATACTAAGGAATCACAACAGGATTTCTTAAACCATGATATCTATTTTGAAAAGAAAATGTTGGTTTCTAAAAACATTGATAAAAAGTAGGGCATATAGGTAGCAAGTTAAGTAATAAGATATCCAGACTACTGTATGCTGGTTTGCATATCCACATAAGAGATGTGAAATCCTGCCACAAAACTAAGTATCATCATGTTGTCTTGATAGCCTTGCTTTAACCAGCAATTCATAGATCAACATAACTCAAACCAAAATAATAAATTTGAGACTACAAAAGGAAAAAAATCAGATAACACTTGCAAATCATTTGAGTTGAAATTTTAAATGTTTTCCAAAGAAATATCATATTATTTGAAGTAATATATATGTACCTCAGTTTTGTCTTCAGTCTTCAAATGAAAAGACAATGTATTCCTATGTATCTGGCAAGGTTTTTTCCTAAACTGCTTTATTCTATATTTACTCCACAAATTGTGTGTTTAATTCCTATTATGAGAATTAAAAGTCTGAGTGACTCAAAATTATATTAAACATTTTCTAAATCAGAGCAGCAACATTCTAACTCCAGAAATTCAGGTCTGAGACATCTTGACATTTCTAAGACAGCTGCAGCTGGAGATCATCTCCTCATGTACAGAAAATCCTGATTACATATATCTTTACAGGGATGAATTAAGGTAATTGTTACTTGAAAGTTTCAGGTTTTATTAATGCGAATTGAAAATATCCTAATTTCCTTTGATATAGGCAAAAGTAAATAATATGCGCCATTTTTAAATGATCTAAACTGGCTGTGTTCATACGAGCTTGCCATTTCAGTGTCACACTTGTTTTTACCTCATTTCTTTTCAGTCATTTGCTTGTATAGTTTCATGTTTTCCTGTCACTGTATTCATAGCTGTTATGTGTTGTGCATTAGAAACATCCATCCTACACCAGTTCAGCTGTTATCATGGCAAAAGGTGAACAGCCCATCCCTGGTCTCATCAGTTATTACCATCACGCAGCAGGCAGTGCAGAAGAACTGGTAAGAGACACTTCCAAGAGGCTTTTGCACTAACCGTAGCTAAAAATACACTGCCTGACTCCTAGTCTCCTGTGTGAACAGATAGTGTTATTTATTTTCTTCTAACCAAGACACATCAGTGCTATCATTTAGAGAACATGCTACGGAAAATACTCTGTTTGATACAGGGCTAAACAAGGTAAAGTTTATGCACATTGTCAGTTTGAATAATTTGACTGCTGAATTATTTCTATAAAGCCTTTTTCTGATTTGTCATCGGCTTTGTTGTCAAATAGACTCAATAACTGAATGTAATTAAAATAATCCCCTAAAAATTACTGCTTTAAGGCTATGACATTTTGGAAGCTTTTTCCCCTTCTTTTGCTTTGCTTTGCTTTGCTCTCAGTATTTTGTTTGTCATCATAATACGGCATTTACACTGGGTATTCATAGTTTGTTTTCATCACTTGCAGTTTCTCCCTTACTTTTGTGGTCTGTTTCAAAGTAGAATTTCTCAAAAACAGAAGAAAAAAATTGAGGAGTCAGGATTCAGTGGACTTATAGTAAATTACTGGATTTTAGGAATAGTAGGCAATCATTCGTTAGAAATGACTTAGTTTATTACAACCCAGAGGTTATAACTTGGGCTCTAACAAAATATAATATTTGTTATATTTGTGCCAAAGGCTTAGTCTAGGCTTGAATCAAGATAGAATAATGACTACAGTGTCATCAGGAATGGAACATAATTTAGTGTATTCATAACTGAATACATTATAAATGTAGATTAGATTAGATTTCATTATAACTGTAGATTATAGAAAACTAAAGAAGGCAGTTGGCCTAGGGAGAGTTGTCTGACTTGTTCATACCATCTCAGCCAGCAAATGGGGTGTAAGTTCTTGTGACAATGTCACTACATTTGATGACCAGAGGCTGCGCTTTCTTGTTCCCTTAGGCAAATAGTGATTTAAACCATCACTCAAATAGTGTCACACCTCTGTATTTAAAACATGATGACTATGTCTCTTGAAAAGTGACTTAAGAAATGTGAAGGCATTAAAGTTCACATACGTGATGACAAAGTTGTGTATGTATACATACACACACATCTATTACAATAGTTTTATTTTTTTGAGTTGAGGTTACTAAACTACAGTTTGCACCATATTCTTCAGTATGAGTAGAACAGTGAATTCAGTCTCTCTGCTGTATGCTGTTAAGCTGTCATCCAGGCTTCTCTGTCCTTTTGCAATTACTCTTAAGCTATTGTTTTATGCAATCTATAATCTAATTCATGTCTTCAAACCCAGAGCTGGAAGTGGCTAGTTTTTCAGAAAGTTGTTGGGTGTTTTTAAGCTGTCATTTCTGTATGTTTTAAAGGCATTTTTGCTCTTGTATAACAATCATAGTAATTACCATCTAAAGCTTGTTTTCTTAGTACCTCAACAGCACTGTCAATCTTTGTTCCAGTCCTGAGCAAAAGAGACTACATCTCGTATCTTTTCCATTTCTCACTCCTTGTCAACACTTAGTTCTCTATTTTGAAAATACAAATATTTAAGCCGATATAAAAGTACTTCTGGAAAGGTAGTATCAGATAAAAACTGTAGAAGCAATGACTGATGGATGTGTGGGATATCTTTCTCTGTCACTTCATTTGTTTCTCATTAATTTCTTTCTCTGTCACTGTGTTACACCAGGTTTTCCACTCCACCTAGTGCAAACAGAAGCTGTTTTCACTGACCTTAGAGTTTTGGTTTACTCCAGTTAGAGTTTTGAGACCTCTACCCTCTATTAAATTTGTGTGAAACTGAAAAATGAGCTGAAAAATTTTAGGGGGAGATACCATAAATAGTCAGGATGTGACTTTGTCGAAGTTTATTATCTCAAATTTGATAGTATTCATACCCTTGTTTATTGAAGATTTCAATAAATTCAGAAATTTCTCATGGGTTTATCAAGGTCTTTAATGGTATTAACAAGAAGTATCCTTGATTAGAGACTTAAATTGCTTAAATTTAATTTTAAAGGAAAATCTTACTAAATGTAGGTGAGAAAAATGAGACTTTCCCCATATCATATGCATAGGAACACAAATCATTCTATTGTCCCTTTCACCTAATGAACAGTAGATATCCATTATATTTTTTGTATATTTGTGTTCATGCAGTATATTTATTAGCACTTTCTCTGAAATCAGCAAGTTGTAGGTTTAATGAGAATATTAATACTGGATTTATAATACAACACACTGTCATATTAGAGAAATTAAACTCTTGGAAGTAAAATTTGTTAGTGTAAACTAACTTAATTCTCTCAGTGAGATTTTGTGTCTGTGAAAGCTAGCAAGGTGAAACTTGGAGTTCTAGATTGGTTTATATATGGATTGGTTTATGACAGTTGTCTTTTCTGTAAAGGTAGAGATTAGGGAATAATTCCCCTTAAAGTTAAATGTCTGTAATAGTTTTTTCCCTTTGTCTTCAGCTTCCTTTTCTGATTAGTATCCTGGCTGAAATTTTACTTAGATTTTAATTTACTCAAGGCAAAAATCAGTACTTCACACGCAATTCAGTGGAGACTGGAATTGGCCTAGTCACTTTGTTGAGAGAGTTTTTTGCTCTGGAAAAGGTAATATCAGGTAAAATTTTAGAAGCAGTGACTGACAGATGGTGGGTAGAAAAAAAACAGTTACTTGGCAGAAGGGAATGAGCCAATGTTACTCTAGAATAACCAGAGTAAACCCAGTGGACCAATACACAATCATATCAAGATGTATGCAACTTTTTGTCAGAGGAGGGTAAGGAAAAGGTGTCTTACTTGAAGACTTAAAACTATTCTTTCTTTTATTGTGTCTTTTTTTTTTTTTTAATGCCTTTAGCAAAATGTAATTTTTTGCTGCATTGTCCTTAGTCACGGAGATTAAAAGGAAGCATTCAAATTTATAGATAGCATTGGAGCTCTGCCAATATAAAACTTCTGGATTTTGGTCTTTATTCTTGTGTTTAACATATTTAAGATGGGATTTCAGGAGAAAAAGAGAGCAGATGGGAAATGGTGTTTCTGACTACAAACTGTTTGCGTGATAAGAATATCATTGTTCTTGTTTACCTCTATTTACTCCTGTTCAAAATACACCTCTAAGATGCCACTTGCAAATCAAGACTACTCCAAATAGGGGCCAGTTATGCACTGTTTCTGGATAGGATGATATCCTCAGCATAATAGTCCATAGAGAAGAAAAACTTCGTATGACTTCATAATTTATAATGGAAACTGAAGCAGAAGATACTTAGCCTTGAAAAATCCTGAGAAAAGTTGGGTTTTTTTCAAATGCTGACAGAAATTGACTGGTGAAGAATACTTTCAGTGTAGAAACACAGTAGTAGAGCAGAATGCAGGGAGCTGTTGGTACACTGAGAGCAAGATCATTTTCCACACAACTTATAAACAGGTTATAAACATGAGAAACTCTAAAGTGTGGAAGAGAGTTTGCAGTAAAATAAGATCCTCTAGGTATAACCCAGTATCTCTAAGTCAAGGTCGCTAAGTTAGACATGCTCATTGTTTCTAGATAGGAATCAAGGAAGTTGGGGGGAAAAAATTACATAAAAGAGCAGTATTTAATGACTTGAGTCTTAAGATTTGTCATTTTAACTCCACAGTGATAAGCAACAAAGCTGTCAATATCTTATCACTGGTCCTAAGGATGCAACAGATTTTAAAATCTATGATTCAAGCTTGTTCCTGGAAGGAGGGTAGTTTTCAGTGGCTTCTATTTGTGCTAAAGCCCCGCTAGACAAGAATGTTCAAAATGCCTCGATGCACACTGGGTCCTGCATCTCCATTATAAAAATGAAAAAATAAAATCCTGGCCAGAAATGTCCAATGTTAGTGGTTTGACTTGTCACTGGATCTTCATCTCTTGCTTCTTTTTATTGTCTGCTACTGCCATTTCTCCCAAATATGGGCTTCTTTTGGTGGTTCTCTTGGAACTTGAGCATTCTTAAGTGAACTAAGAAACTCTTAATGAGGAGAAAGATCTTAAAATATGTTTGTATATATTCCTTCAAAGATCTGAATTTTGACATTTCCTAGTCTGTTGTAGTAGAAAAGTGAATTGCAAGAAGTGAGAGCAATCTGATCTGGTAGAAGTGCTGCCTCTGAAAAAAGAAGAGGTTAAAATTATGAAAATAAAATTAGAATAAGCCTTTGCAGAGAGTGTGCTATAGAGGAATATCTGCCGCATTTTGTGTTGCAGAACTAATGGTAGAGATCAGTTCTGTTACCTGAGGTATTTATCATTTGTATGTCTTACCATTTTACACACAAAAAATTCTAAAAAAATTGATTATGTTAAACTAGCAATGTAGTCAGTTATAAAGCTGGTGAGATATCTGCATTACTGGGCCCAAATACTGCAGTAATAAGATGCAACAGACTTTCTTAGACTTGTTGTATTAATGCAAGGAAAAGCTCTATTCCTAAATGCATTCTTCTGCCTCACTTCTTTGGAACTGGTGATAAAACTGAACAGGAGAAACAGAAGATAAAAAACAATGATAGATTCACTTTTGTAACAGAAAATAAGACCATTTTCTCACTGTTCTAAAATGGTGTAATGGCATTTATTTAAGTTGCTTAATAATACCAGCTAAGGGATCTGTCCCTAAAATTCCAGCTTAGAAGTAGATTTGTAGAATCATAGAATAGTTTGGGTTGGAAGGAACCTTTAAAGGCCATTTAGTCCACAACTCCCAACAATAAGCAGGGACATCTACAACTATATCAGATTACGGAAAGTCCTTTCCAACCTGACCGTGAATGTTTCCAAGGATGAGGCATCTACCACCTCTCCAGGCAACCAATTCCACTGTTTGAGCACCCTATTGTAAATAATTTCTTCCTTCTATCTAGTCTAAATCTACTCTTAGTTTAAAACCATTACTCCTCATCCTATTGCAGCTGGCTCTACTAAAAATTTTGTCACCATCTTTCTTATAAGCCCGTTAAGTACTGAAAGGCCCCAGTAAGGTCTTCTTGAAGTCTTCTCTTCTCTGGGCTGAATGACCCCAGCTCCCAGCCTTTCCTCGTAGGAGAGCTGTTCCATCCCTCTAATCATTTTTGTGACCCTCCTCTGGACCTGCTCCAAGTCCAAATCTTTCCTGTACTGAGGACTCTAGAGCTGGATATTGTACTCCAGGTGGAATCCCACCAGAGCAGAATAGGGGGGCAGAATCACCTCCCTCAAATGCTGTCCACACTCCTTTGGATGCACCCCAGGGGATGGTTAGCTTTCTGGGCTACAGGCACACACTGCCGGCTTAAGTCCAATCTTTCATCCACCAGTACCCTCAAGTCCTTCTGTCAGGGCTGCTCTCAGTCCCTTCATTCCCCAGCGTGTATTGCTGCCAGGGGTTACCCTAACCCAGGTGCAGGGTCTTGCACTTGGCCTTGTTGAATCTCATGAGGTTCACATGGGCCCACGACTCAAGCTTGTCCAGGTCCCTCTGGATGGAATCCGATCCTTCAGGCATGTCAGCTGCGCCACTCAGCTTGATGTCATCTGCAGACTTGTTGAGGGTGCCCTTGATCCCGCTGTCCATGTCACTGATGAAGATATTGAACATTATTGGTCACAGTATGGACCTCCGAGGGACACCATTTGTCACCAGTCTCCATATGGACATTGAGCCGTTAACCACTACCATCTGGATGCAAGCATACAATCAGTTCCTCATCCACTGCATATCAAATCCATCTCTCTAATTGAGAGAGAAGGATATTGTGGGGGATCATATCAAAGGCCTTGCAGGAATCCAGATAGAAAACATCTTTAGCTCTTCCCTTGTTCACTGATATAGTGAGCCTGTCATAGAAGGACACTAAATTGGTCAGGCAAGACTTGCGCTTGGTGAAGCCATTCCGGCTGTCTGAAATCACTTGCCTGTCCTTCTTGTACCTTTGCATCACTTCCAGGAGGATCTGTTCTGTGAGCTTCCCAGGCATAGAGGTAGGCTGAAAGGTCACTAATTCCCGGGGTCCTCCTATCTACCCTTTTTAAAAATGTGTGCAATATTTGCCCTTTTCCAGTCACCAGGGACCTCACCTGACTGCCATGACTTTTTCATATATCGAGCTTGGCTTGGCAGCTGTATCGGCCAATTTCCTCAGGACTCTGGGATGCATCTTTTCAGGTCCCATGGACGTATGCATGTACAGATTCCTTAGGTGGTCACAAACCTGGCATTCTCTTACAGAGGGAGGGACTTTGCTCCCCCGGTCCCTGTCTTGCAGTCCATCCACTCAAGAAGTGGGGGAAGAGAGGCTGCCAGTGAAGACTGAGGCAAAATGGTTTTGAGTACCTCAACCTTCTCATCTGTTGTTACCAGTTTGCCAGTTGTGTTCATCATAGGTGTAAACTTTCCTAGCTGGTCTTCCAATACATTATGTGAAGGAAAAACAAACAAACAAACAAACAAGGATCAAATTCTTATTTTCCTGTTTGGAATGCATTTTAAACCAAGTGTGGCTTTGGATGGTGACTTCTAGCGCTTTTGCCTGTGCTCCCTCCAGAGAGGCCTGCAGCTTTTGCGGCACAAACCTTACATCAGGAATTTTTGTAGACGCAATAAAGTCTTCAGTACATAAAATGAAGAGTATTTATTCACTGCATGACATTTCTTACAAGAGATTTTCTCACTGCATGACATTTCTTCAGAGGGACTCAGTCATTGCTAATAAGTGGTTTTCTGTTCAGAATCTTGTCCCCTAGTTAGAGAATGGTAAGTCTGCCTCCCTT
Organism: Pezoporus occidentalis; assembly: GCF_034315485.1. NCBI lineage: Eukaryota > Metazoa > Chordata > Aves > Psittaciformes > Psittacidae > Pezoporus > Pezoporus occidentalis. Next base: position 3,632,925 of record NW_026913964.1, on the reverse strand, counting down.
CATGACACAGTAGAGATCATTGTTGGTCATTGTTGGGTTTGAAACAGAGGCTTAAGAAGAAAAACATTACTTTTGTGCTATTTCTGCAGTAGTATGTCTGATTCATAGGTTTATCAGGAGAAATATATGTTCTATGCTACTTCGGTTAGAATATGATCTTATATATTTGCTAGGTGTCTGTAACTGAAATTAGGAGAACATGCCATTAACCACTGCTTTCACTGAGAATGAGAAGGTATGCAGACTAAGAGTGGGGTATTCCTGTGGTTTTTATGTGAGGTTTTAGGTAAGTTTTGAATACAGTATAATTGTTACTATTAGTTCCGTCTCTCTTCTTTTTAAGATTCCAGATTCCATCATCTCTCGTGGTGTTCAGGTGCTCCCACGTGATACAGCCTCCCTTAGTACTACTCCTTCAGAATCTCCTCGTGCCCAGGCCACCTCTCGTCTCTCCACTGCATCCTGCCCAACACCAAAAGTAAGTACATTGGTGCCTTTGCAAGGTCTGTGCTCAGGTACATAATCTATCAGATTAATGTATTGCCTCTGATGAACAAGTTTGGTTTGCATGCAAGTGTTGTATTACTCTAAGTAACAGACAAATGCAAGACAGTATAGTTCATTCTGTGTATACTGTTGCACAGTTTAATGTGTGGGTCCACCAACACGTTATGGATACTGGAGTTTCGTGCTATCTCATGCAATATCAATCATGAATATGAAATTGTTAACACCCTGAATGTCTTTAATATCCCCAGGAACATAGATAATCCTGCCACCAAGTAGCAACATTAAACAAGTAGTATTTTATCAACAAAATGTGTATGCAAATTTCTAGCCTGGGCTGGGGCAGTTCTGTGCCTCACTTTATTATATGGTTTAAGACACTTTCAAGCCAACTGGTTTTGCACAAATCTAGATACTTGCTGCCTGACATTTGGGAACGAAAATCTAAATTGAATAGAAAGTTTTAATGCCAACCTTATGGGATTATTATTCAGTTCTTACTGATTACGCTATACTATTTAATCATTGAGGTGAACTCTATTATATTCTCTTTCTATCAAACTTTAATTAGGATACATCAAAAACTAAGTTAATTGACCAGTGGCAAGGCCCGAGATGTTTACTTTCAGAAGGATTCCTTTCAGCAGAAGAAAACTCTGTCTGAATTCACTTTGTGTGTTCATGTCACAAAGATCTTTCTGTGGCACCAGATGCTGACATACTAATAGACCCACAGCAGATGGCAAACAATAACATTCTTGCTCATCTAATTCATGATGCTTGAAGATTATTCTGCTTGCTAAGGTGATTGCCAGCATCTGCTAGGTCTTCTTTCCTGCTGTCTCCTTCTTTTCTGTCAGCAAACAATATTTATTTGCAATCACACATAGAAATGTTTTGGTTTAGCCTGTGGAATTGTTTTATGCAGTACTCACCTTCACTGTAATAGAATAAGAATTATTCTGATGGACAGCATACTTAAACTTCATTATATAGTCTACCTTTCTTAAGAAGATACTCAGTGAATTCTATCTGCAAGTGGCTTCTTCATTTTTTGCAAAGAATTTGTCACTTGTCTGATGGCTTAAAAATAAAACTCAGAGCTTACTACATTAGAACACTCAGAAGAGCTATATGAAACAGAGAAACTGCACTGAGTTTTATGCCTATTGACAAAGCAAGTGTCCAAAGAAAACTAAAGGAGACCAGTAACAAGCATAAAAAAGAGGCAGCATTGCTAATACTTCTAGATGTAGCCTATATACTTTCAGGAAGGTTATCACAGTGGGAAGGAGTAAAGCTTATCTGTTGTGAAGCAGAACGCACTCCTCTAGACTATCTTCCAAGATTCAGAAATTACAGAAGGAAACTACAAGAACTTTGAAACACATTAAAAATCTGAAAGTCTTCTTTGGGAAATTAGTTGAGATGGGCTGTTATCATAATTGGATCATGCTCTGGTATTTCATGTTATGCCCTGTTTTCCATATATTACTGAAAAAAACAGGTTTTGTTCAAAATGTGTGAGGTCACACTACTTTTATAAGAGGAAGTGCCATGCAACATCTGGCTAGTCTAGCTTTTCTGTGCTGTCTTTCGAAAGTGGGTGGTACAAGCTGATGTGAGGAAAGATCTGGGAAAGCCCAGTTGGAAAATAAACATGAAGTGTGATCTCATGGGTTTTACGCAAAAGTATAAGCTTCTTTGCCACTTAGAGAGCTCTTAGTTAATTTTACTTACTACTTGAAAAAATCCAAACTACTTATCATATTTTTCTTCAGTCCTTTTCAGTACCCACAAGTTCTCAAACATCAGAAGAAATATGGTTCATTCATATTCTTTAAGATTGTCAGTATGTCTAAATGCCTTCACTTACTGTGTTTTCGCTTCTGGACCCTGGCTTTCGAATAATGCAATATGATTTAAATTTGCACCAGGTATCTTGATCCACACAGTAGTGAGATTAAAGACAAATTGTATTGTGCTGTCCTGTTGATGTTCCAAAGTGGTATTTTTTTCCTTCTTTAGTCTGCAAGCGTGCATCTTTTCATTATTATTTGCTGGTTCAGGAACCCATTTCAGGACTCCAAAACACCTGACATAAAACAAAGGAGAGAAATTCTCAGGGGAAAAAAATAAAAAACCCAAAACCGAACAACAGTTCAGTTTTCTTTGATTTTACACAGTTTGTAGTGATGGTCTAGCTGTAGAGCCAGTAGCACTATATTTGTCAATTATATATTCCAATTTATTTTTTGTACCGTTTTCTTGTATTTTTTGTCCTAAACGTGCATAAACCCTTACATCTCTCTTGCTGAATTTGCTGAATAGCAGAAAGTTGAGTGTGTCTCAGAAAAAGAAAAATCAAGCTTCTGCAATGCCAGGAGCACCTCTATTGAATCAATGTTAAGTAGCAGGTTACTAATGCAGGTGGTATTGGAGAGAAGTTATGGAAGAGTGTATTACTAATACTCGTGATTGATCCGTTAGGAGAAGTCTTTACCTTTTTATAATTATATTTTGGAAAACCTACTGTTGCATATATATATACACACAGATCATGGAAGCAAAACATTTAATTTTAATTTGCTTTCCTTGTATCTTCCATGTTTTCTGAAAATCTCTGTTTCTGACAAAACAGTAAATGATAAATATTGAGTTTGAACCTGTGTATTTCAATCAGTCCTCAAAAGTTTAATTTCCTGATAAAAGAAGTAATTATATTTTTCACTGTAGCCTCTTGGGAGGTCAACTCAAGAAAAATTTCCATTGGGACTACTCCGTCTGTCATTAGGTACATCCCTAAACTAAGCAAACTTACTTTTATTAGCTTTTAATGTAGAGCACCTTCCTGATTCTCTAAATTGTGTTTGAGTTTCAAGCAAAATCCACTGTGGCTCAAAGGTCATTTAAACCGTATTTATAGTAGGTGGATTCACATACAGAGGCAGTCTAAGTTTTACTCAGGGGAAAACTGCACTAACAGTCTTCCCTTTTTCAGTAATTCAACCATGAAGTTGATAGTGATTTTGACAGATATTTTTATCTTCTACAATATAGTTTTGGTCTTTTGAAAGTTCTACTGCTTTCTCAACAAGGTTAGATGAATTTGTGAATACTCACATGACAAAAGTTTAGAATGACACAGTGTGGCTTGCAAGTTTTTCTTGTCATTTGCAGTAGCTGCTCAGATTCTAAGATCTTACTATATTTTTGTATAGGTTTGTGGTCAGCATTTTCATTAAGTTAAATGCAATGTTCTTTTCAGATACAAAAGTAATATAATACCTAATACAAAATACCTTTTAGAATATGGAGAAATTTTTTAATGGTTGCATTAATGTTGACTCTTGGGACCTTTTTTAAACTTACAGTATATAATTTTTAGATCTATGACTTCAGGTAACTTAAAAGAATATATCCAGAGCAAATGACTGAGTCATTCCTTCAAACTTCTAATTTTGTTCAACTCTTAGCGAGATGATATTAGTATAAAAGAAAATTACAGTTTTCAAATTGAAGTCTTCACTTCTCCCATATATAAATGACATAATCAATATTTAATTTTTGGCAATGTTGTGTGTCAGAGTCAAATGAAGCAGAGATAGAAGACCAAAGGCAGGTTTTAAATTATCATCAGGAATACCTTTCAGTGACAGGAGGTGTTCAAACTATTTCACTTTGCAAGATCATCAGTCTCATTGATGTTCAGTTCTTCCACTCAATGTGCAGAGTTTCTTTCAATATTATCTTTAATCATGAGGGATCCTGAGGAACTTGGTACAGTACTTTTAAGATGAAAATGGGTTAAAACTTAAACAGGGGAAGTTTAAGTTGGATATAAGGAGGAAATTCTTTCCTGTCAGGGTGGTGAGGCACTGGAATGGGTTGCCCAGGGAGGTTGTGAATGCTCCATCCCTGGCAGTGTTCAAGACCAGGTTGGTCGAGGCCTTGGGTGTTATGGTTTAGTGTGAGGTGTCCCTGCCCATGGCAGGGGGGTTGGAATTTGATGATCTTAAGGTCCTTTCCAACCCTAACTATTCTATGAGAGTGTTTTTTTTTTCTTTTTCCATCTTGCTGCTTCATTCCCAACAGTCCTTATATTCTGCTTAAGAAAAAGGCTCTCTTTACTTTCTGGTTATCTGTCCTTTCCCTAACTATTCATATTTTAGTTACACTGAATCACCCAAAACTGTCGATGGTGGCAAATTACATCCTTACCTGTTTGTAGTTGTGATAGATAGCTTTTAATTCCTACATAAGAAAGGTATATAGGCTCAATCTTACAGCTAAATTCAGAAAGCAAAGCTACTTTTCAGGAGTTTCTGGATTCTAGCAAAAGAGTCATCTACCCGCTGCTTCATCCACATCTTTATAGCATAGTATATTCAGTTAGTTGATCACTTTCTGTAACTTTCTATAGCTGTTTCCTGTTAAGAACTGTTATCTTAAAATTTGTAAGTCGATATTCACCTAATGACCTAATATTCCTAATGTCAAAAGTATGTTATACATAATTTTTGTAAACATTTCAGTTGCAGAGAAATTTTGAAATGAAAAGGCTTAGGAAAATATATTCAACTTTTTTTTAAAAAAAAGAGGCTGATGAGAATTATTTCTGTGGCAGAAAATGTTTTGTCTCAATCATCTCTTATGCTTGCTATCCATGAAAAATGATGCTCTGAACACCTTCTGTCATAAACTGTAGCTTTAATGTTGAATGTGCACATTGGTGAAAGTTTTTCACAGTCAAATAAGTTACAAATTAATACTAAACCTAATTATGATTTATGTCTTCAGTCTAGTGTTGTGACTTTTAGTATACAGCTACTCTGTGAAGTAATGCCATTAACAGATGAGCAGGTAGAGTTGGGAATATGCATTTGTATCCATTATTGTTACAAATATTTCAGTAGAAATATTCAGTATTTTTCAGTAAACAAAAGGTCAGGTTGCTTACCAGAAACTCTTCATTAATAGTAAGATACTGCTCAGGACATGATATGGCAAGCGGTAGTTTTATCCATAGGGTAGGTATTTTGTGTACATTGAGTGTGTTAAATTTTGTATTTGTTATCTTGATTCCTAGTATTTCTTCTAAGGTGGGCATCAAGGTGAAAACAATATGGCAAATATATGAATGTATTTTAAAGTTTGTATGCATGCACTCAATTCCCAAGTAAAGGTTTGTTATTTATGAAGTTTGTATATGCTGTGGTTTTTTCTACCTGGGAACTTGCTTGAGTGCTTTGGCACTAGCAAGTGCTTTGACACAGCTGTATAGCTGTGATAGGGTTGAGAAGCATGGAAAAGTACAAAGGATGTTCTAAATTGTTAGGATGATCTAGCTAGGTGAAATCACAACCCGAGCACTGCAAGGGTTCCTTGCTTTTTCCTGTAAAACAGGAAGCTCTTTATAGATAGAAGCTTAATTAGATATGTTAAACTGCTAAAAAATTCCAATATTGTGATTATTTCTGGGTTTTTTATTTCCTCTTAAGTTTTTTTTCAGTGCAAATTCCAGGATTACAAAAAATATATTTAGTGAAAAGCAATGCTGAGAGAATGTATATTGGAGTAGAAAGCAGCCAGTGTTGCCTTAAGATGAGGAATCCTGCTTACTAACATGTTAACCTTCTGAATCCTCCCATGTTCTCCCCAGTACAGTGCAGCAGTGCCTTTCAAATCAATTAATAATTATGATCCTAGAATATTTTCTACATAATTATTGCCTTTTTCCTCATTGTTTAAAGTGTACTGTCCTGGCAAAACATGTGGATGATTGTGTTCCTACTAAGTCTTATTTTTAGTTTATGTTTTGGTTAAAAATCCCAATTGTTCTTAGCTGGAAACACTAGATGTCACAGCTTCAAAAGTGAGACATTGTACTAAGAAAGAAGCAACTTGATATGCCTGGGATAGTAAAAGAAACCACCCGATACTTCAAAACTAATAAGAGGAAAGTCTACTAAAATCCTTTCTAAAATAGAAGATTCACTGAAAAATACAACGGTATGGTTTTAGGGGGGTTTGTTAGTATCAAGATAGGCCTATCAACAAGTCTCTGGAGAAGCAGAATAAAGACTTGAGTTATCAAGTTTAAGGTGAACATGGAATTTCAGTGGAGGTACTTATTGGACTTAGTTTTATTTATTGAATATCTGTTTTTCAAGTAGAACCATATTCCTTGGTAAATGGAGTCTGTATTAAATACATAGCAGTGCTAAAATCCAGTTCCTTTCCTTTTCTCATGCCCAAGAACTGTTAAGAGCAGGGCTGAAGAAGGATGTTAGAGTAATTGGGAGTTGACTACCAATCCAAAGCATCCAGAACAATTCTTGAATTTGTAGAATGAGCTACTTTTCAGACCTGTTATGTACTGAATCATGAAGTTCTAATATGCAAAATTTCTCCACATTTCTCTGTTTTAGTAACCAATTTGTATTTTGTTAAGCTATGGAATTCCATTCTTTTTGTGAGTCCAGTGAAACTTTCAGACATGTCAGAAATAAGCTTCTTAGTCTTTACCTGAAAATATAGATATTTTTAAATTGTAACTATTCTGCATGTGTATCCATCCAGAAGAGAATGGTCTTTCAGTACAGACATCATGGCTGACACATGCATTGCATGAGTTCTGATCTCTATGCATATGCTGCATCAGCTTGTCAGCTTTTTTCCTCCTTGATTTTTTTTTTTTCCAATTAGCTTTGGGAGCAAGAGTTTTGTTGTTACTGTGCTTTCTTCCAAAGTGAAGTGTTGGGGTTTTTTTTAATTCTGATAACTTCGGTTTGTCATTACCTTTAAGAAAAGGACATGATGTGTGTCTCCTTCACACATTAGTTTCATTATCCACACCTTTTCAGTTCCCGTTCAAGATAAATCTGTGGTTTGAATTCTGATGTATCACAAGATGAGAGATTTGGAGTTTGTTTCTTTGTTTGTTTGTTTGGGTTTTGAAAGACAGCAATGTCTTTCATCCAGATTTTTCATCTATAAATTTCTCTGAATGCACCTCCACAGAAACAGTTACTATTTCAGTTTCCAGTATATCTAGTTCTGGTCTTGTCACCAATGCTTGGTGAGTTTGTTGGTGCCTAGTAATCCTGCCTAGTCTAATGAGATCTTGCTGGAATTGGTCCCTTGGAGCAAAATTGACCTTCCATCTCCATTCATCATCTTTTCCTTGGGCATATTAGTTCTTCTTACCTGTGCTAACTGATTTATTTTTGTTTCTTTATGAAATATGGTTTTAAGAGTAAAACTATGCACCTATGTGCTGAATCTTCAAATAGCTATATGTTCTCTTTGTAGAACTTTGTTTTCCCACTGCTCTTCTTTTTTGGCATCTCAGTCCCTGATAATCTGTAATTTCAGCCATTCATACATTAACCTGATCTTAACAGTTCAGGTATGGGCAGGCTTGCTTCTGTTCTTCCACTGACTATTGATGTAATATATAATACACATTGCTTGCTGCTGTGTTCCTTTTTTTTATATAAAAGGAACAGAAATTGTTCTTGCAAAGACAGACAGTGATCCTTTTCTAGTTGTTTCTTTCTTGTCATGGTAAATAATTTAGTGAGGGTGTAACAAAGATCAATGCCAGATATTATAGGAGAGGTAGGTGATATTATTTTAAAACAAAATGGATGTCAGTCACATTTTCATATCTTTTATATTCAAGAGCACAAAAGATACATGCATTCAGTAGAGTCCACCATTCAGGCATCCATATATATGTGTACCCATGTGGTCTGGTCAGGATTGTTTGAATTGATGTGTAGGAGGATGTGGGGCACAAGCTATCCTCCACAACTTTTGTAGCTGTCTTCGTACACTGATATCCATGAAGTCAGTGTTGGAAATGCCCTTTATGCTCTTTAGAGGTTGACATTTAAGGGGATATTTGTCTCTCCATCAGGTTCCACCTCTTGAATATTTAGTATTCACTTGCTGTCCCGTGTTCTTACCTAAACCTGCTTTTTACTGTTCCAGCAACATCTCTCCATGGCTCAACTCGTTGTCTTGGTGTGTACATTGTTTTAGGTTGCCTTGTTTTACTGATTGGGTATCTTCAATGAAGTGTTGCATGAAGTGCTGTGAACTAAATGAACTACTAATCTGTATGCCAACAACATATTTAGCTTATATCCCTTCTGCTATGCTGTCTGGTGCTTCCACATTCATACATTTCCATTTTTGCTCTAACACTTTTAATATATGTTAGTTATTCAATGAGTTTTCTTATGCAGAAATCTGTATTAACTTACTATCAAAACAAGCTACTTGCAGGTTACATCCTGATATCATACCATGCTTCTACAGATTTGCAATATAGTAATAATATTCCATTTCATGCGCACATGCAACCCAAAGTTCTGTAAAAAGTGGTGGTACTATAGCATCAGCAGTTATGCGTTCACAGGAGCCAAAACATAGATTTAGACCAGGAAAGCTCTTTCAGGGCACGCATGTTCCTGTGGTTCATGAATGTATCATCTGCAGTAAAAGTTCACTGGTTCCATCTACCTGATGCAATATGTGAGAAAGAAGCAAGAACCTAAAGCACAGACATTGCTTTTCCGATGGATGATGTAAATATGGAATTGCCTTCAAGTTGTGTGTTCTTTAGTGACTGTACTAGTAGTCCGTGACATCTAATTTCATTTTTGAACCTCTTGGTTCTCTGAATCTCATCTCCTATTTTGGGCAATACCCAGTACAATTCAGTGTTGTAGTATGTAGTGCAAGCTGAGTGCAAACTAACCAAGTTGCCCTTGTGCCACTGTTGGCCCTTTAACTTAAAAAACAGTCTTTTCTTGGTCATGTATTCCCTCCTCAGACTTATAAAGCAGATGCATAAAAACTTTCAGGTTTCATTTTCATGAATTAACTAAGTCAAACTTCTTCATTTCCATCCTTCAAACATCTTCATTTTCATCCTTTAAACAAAAAAATTATACCAAAAACAAAAAACCCAACCTTCATTTGTTACAGATTTTGCCTTCTTTGGAGCGATCAAATCTGCTTATGTGAGATTTATGAAATTATGTTGTGCTTGTACAATGGATTTATAATCTATCTTTTTTCCAACTGTTAAGTCCTTGCCCATGTAGCAAAGATGCTTCTCAGTTCAGAATTTTGTGTAAAATTTCACTCTATTTCTTTTACAGCAGTCTTCAATGTTATCGAATACCTGCTGATGAGATTACTTTAATATTCTCTAATGATGATGCCTCCCATATTTATCTGAGAACACTCCTAACTTTTGTGTAAAAATCATTATTGAAAATACTAGATAAGGTCAGTTTCTACATCACTCATTTGCAAAGTATATTCATAACTTCTCTTCCATCCATTCCCATTTCAGCAGTTACCTTCCAACTAGCAACTTCATTGCCCTCCCAACAATTCTATTTTTACTTCTATATAGTCCTGTCCTACATTTCATCTCTTTATAAGCGCAATTGCTTCATCAAAACTAAAAGAGCTTTATACTAATTCTCATTGATTACCATGCCTTTGTTCCTATACTGTGTATTATCATCCCAAATCAAAATTCAGGCAAGGTATTATTTTTCATTACCAATCTTACCACTGATATCTTTGTAACCTCATGTGATAACACTTCTACCTTTTCTTATTATGTTTATATGTTTAAGGGATCTTTTACTCTTTGTTTTAAATGGCTTTCACTCTATTTTGTACTTAACAGTTTCTAGCTTAGACAAAATAGTATCTTTAGGCTTCATGTATTCCATGCTGTCAGTCCAGACCTAGTAGCAATCTTGGCATAGTTTTTTGCTCTTCTCCATTCAAAAAAACCAAAGTTAAAGTATTTCAAGAGATTATTTTTGCTGTCTCTGTCAGTGTCTTCTGTTAGAATGGTATTTTTGCAAAAAAGGTTCATGAAAGTTGATCATTTGTCTCCTTTGGTAGATAAAGCTGTTGCTGATACAGAAAGTATATTTTTCAGTCTTAATTGAATTGAGTACGTGTTCACTTTGGATTTACTAATTTTTAGTATCCATACTAAAAATTATTCTTATTTGAGAGCAAATCTATGTATTCAAGCAATTGGGCTATTTCATTATAATATAAAAATGCAAAGTTGTTCTTGGTCTGATGTGATAAAAACCCAACTATCCAAGAAGTTAGTAGTTAATCTAAAAAACAGATTGAGTCTGATTGCAAGGCTCCAGGCCACTTACTCTAGAGTATGTTTGTGTTGTCTCCTTGTTTTGCATGGATCTTACAAGTTAACCTTCTACAGGACATGGGAGATGTAGAACTTATCTCAGTTTTGAGTTTTTTTCATAATAACTCTTTTATATCAAGGTCTTGTTTCTGGTATCATTTTTTTCCCAAGCAGATAGGCTTTCTGTTTTACAAAATCTAGATCTCAAAATCATGTTACCCTTGCATTAATAGGTCAGCAGAATGACATGTTAAATGTGAATACGGTCATTCATCTGTTTGTCTTTCCAAAACAGAAAAGACAGGGCATTGTCTTTTAGGACTTACACTGAGCAATTATCATCAGATTTTGAGAGTTTCATTCATTAAGTAGATTCTTACATCATATAGATTATCCACTTTTTTGAACTGTAGCTGTTTTTAGCAAGTATTACCCCATACAGTTTTGGGAAAAGGTACAAGAGGCTTTCTTCTTGACATTCTTCTGCCAAGATCTCATGCATTATTTCCTGGCTGGAAGACGAGAACATTGATACTACTTAGGATGTGGTCTAATGTTTTTACCAGTTGGTGTGCATAACCCTCATTCTCTGCTTCTCTATTCCTCAGGATGATTTAAATAAAAAATAAAAACATCTGTGTGTATGTGTCTACGCATAATCTTTTATCACAGCTAATCCTATGTATTGTGCAGCCATGGCAGAGAAATATGTGCACTATGTCAGTGCTGCTTTACTTGCTCTTCTGTTGTGGTTCCACTCTGTCTATTCTGAGTGCAATAAATGACAGCTTAAAGTACTCATATGAGCAGTAGTCATTAAGCAATGAGATGAGGTAAGCCCCATAGCAAATTTATCTAGAAAGGCTGGAAGACATTAGTGTAATACCTAACATACCAAGTCTGTTCCATTAAATAGTCCTTCTAAATTCTAACAGTCACTAAGCAGCAAACAAACAGTACTAGGAAATGAGAAGGCAAAGTTGATGGAAAAGGTAATAGATTTCAGAATCAAAAGAACAGTTGTCACAATAAACAGCCATTCTAAATTTGATAATACAGTTCATGCTGTTAAATTCAACTTCATCTGCTCATACCGCTACCTACCTCCTTTCTCACAGCGTATGTTAGGAGCCCTTAATTTTGTAATTCATGGAAGAGGTCAATGCTTATCCAACTCTGCATTCTGTATCTGCAAGGAGAACTTAGTATGTGCCAACTGCATTGCCTGTGGTTGAGAAAATTCTTATTTAGTTGTGCCACTTTTTGTTTAACAAAATATTGATCATAGGTTGTTCTCTCTGTTTCAATATTCTGCCTGCAACACGAGCAGGGAGGAGGCACTGTAATGCTCCAGGGAGTTGTCCCATTTTGAGCAGCAGCAATCTACTTAACTAGTTTTGCTTGTTCCTAAGAGAGATTGTGTAAGTATTTAATTTTTTTCTACATTTCTGCCGTGTAAAAGTATTCAACTGTTGCAGCACAAATCATGACGAAATTCTGATGACATGTTTCAATGTGAGTTCAAAATTATGTGCCCATGAAGATATTATGCCGTTCACAGATGCCTCAAGATTAGGTGTTACAGTATGTTCAAATGATTAATAGCAATGACAACAATCCAAATGAGTCCCGATATAAATTATACTCAAAATTTTTCTTAAATGTCTGAAATTAATTGCCTCTATTTTTCTGACCAATTTAGCTCCATTTTAAAAGCAAAATACATATTGTCTCTTTAAAAGGAGCACTTATGAATAGGATAGAATTTGATTTCTTAAATTATGCTTCAACAGTATAGTTGTTTTTGAAAGAAAGTGGTTATCTATTTCTGATTACTTTCTCAGTAGCAGTGCATATTCTTGGACAAGAATTTCTGTAGGCATTTGTCGGTATTTACATTTACTGAAACCTGCATATATTTCAGTAAAGAGTTTTTTATTTAAACCAGCAACAGTGGTGACTGCAGGAATGTATTGATGGGAAAAGTCTGTGACAAATTAGGGATCCTTAAGGTGAGAAATTCAAAGTGCTTACATTTGGAACATAATGCTCTCCAGTAACTGTGTTGGAAACTGAGCCTCCCACTTGAATGACCTACAGGAGATTTATGGAAATCATCCCATAAGAAACAGTAACAAGTTTTGCAAAATTTCAAACGAGCTGTTGGCAATCTCAAATTTGCACCATTCATTACGGTTTATTTATTAAGACTACTTTTTTTTCTTTTAAAAATTGTTTTTCAAAATGCAAGGAATGCCTTTGAGGAAAGAGTTCTTTGTGTGTCGGCATAGTGGTTCTTCACAGCGCTTTCTTTGCTTTATTAAGTTCCCAGGCAACCTCCTGGGACAATGGTTTCATTCAAAAGCTGGGTCAGTGTGGACAAAGGTTGACCTTTGTCGCTTCCCAGATTATTCTTAGTATCTAGCTTCTTAAAGGTCATATTGTTTAAAGCTTCTGCAAAGTGAATTGAATCCCAGATCTTTCCACCTTATCTTCATCTTCTGAGGTTATCATCTCACTGATTAATTGTGAGTTTCCTATAGCTTTAATGGATACACCCTTTCCCAGTATCCTTACCACCCCTTCCGCTTCTTTTTCACAGTTGAACTCTTCAGGATGCATAGATGTGAGGAAATACATGTGACAAGAAGCTCTATGCAGATTTTTCAAACAGCCCTGCCTAGTCAAAAGGATGAAGTGCAGGATATTACAGATATTTGAGAACAAACCTCAAATGCACCTGTCCTCAAAAGAGGTTTACTCTTCTCTTTAAAGTCCCACTGGACCAGAAAGTTGGGATTGTCCTTGTTACACTGAGTCCCAGTACAAACATCTCTCCCTTAATTTTGTTGCTAAAAGTGGCCAAAGACAGCAAATGTCTTACTGGCTTGCTTTATAACCTACGTGTCCTACCATCAGATCACTTCTCAGTGCCTTCATTGATGCAGCAGCTTTCACCATGACCACCAAGGTATATTTGAAAGGAGCTAGCTGAGCATCTAAAACTGTTTAAAGGACACTGACCTCCACTGGAGTATGGATAGCCCTGTATACACTGCAGCTTTTAGAACTTTAGTTCAGCTTAGGACAACAAATCAAGTGAGCAGCACATTCAGAAGTGAATTGGCAGTTTGGGAAAGGCACCACCTAGGACTTCCCATGTTTTTATATTTTCCTTAAATATAAAATCCTTCCCTGCTTGCCAAGATAGATTTTTGATATACATGATGGGGTTTTGGTTTTTTAAAAGCTCTACTATGAGGATATGAGGAAATTCTGCTTTTCTTTGTGGGGAAAGCCAGAGAATCAGTGGGGCTGCAGGCACAGCTGGGGAGCAAAATGTGCCAGCAGCCAGTGAAAAAATGTTCAAAGTGGGGCTTTGAGAGGATTGAAGGTATTCAATTGAGGAGAAATCTTATGTAAACGTTGAGTGGTAGAGGTCTGGTATAGGGAAAAGCAGTATTTGTGTGATGAAGCTGTTGAGTGATGAAGTTGCAGGGCTTAGAGTGGCTTGGAGAAGAATAGGAAGTAGGTTGGAGGCAGGTGGAAGCAAGGAAAAAATAAATGTCTATGGTCAGGAAAAACTGGAAGAAAGGTAGTCTTGAATGGGTAGAAGGGTTTGGGAGACTTGACCGGTGTGACAGAACTTTTCAGTTGTGTGACTGAAAACTCTGAGACAAGCTGGGTCTTGAATCCTGGTGTACAATTTGGTCTCTATATGTTTGTAGATCCCTGTATAATAAAGTGAGACGTAAAGTATTTGAACTTAATTAGTCTTCTTGGAGCAGTCTGGTCTCAATAGCACACAGCTCTGTGTGGGATAATTAAGCCTTCTGATTGCCAGCATTCTTTGCAATGGGTGGGAGCCCTTTGATTTCCATACCATTCCTGTTGGGCTGAGCATGCCTCTTGCCAAGAGCAGCCATTTGGTTTTGTTACTCATCGTTTATAATCTCTTCATGTCCTGGGCAACATAAAGCCTGTGTATTTTAACTGCATAGTGCAAGCGAGTAGGCAACTCTTGTATGCCCAGAGCTCCAGTTTAAATGAGATTTAGGACATTAAATCAGTAAGAATAGTGGCATAATATGTAATGTTTGTATTTATTGTAGTCTGTTTTGCCCTGGCAGTGCATTTTACCTACCAGCTTTTAGATTCAGTTTCTGACCATTAAATTTCACTGAAGTTAATAGATAAAAACTAAAAGAACTACGCTGCCATGTGTGGGTGTAAAATAACCAATATATTACAAAATCTCCTGTATAAGGACATCTTACATTATCTTTGCCATTATATGTGTTATCAGAGCAATGATTTAGTGATGATACTAATGTGCTAATCTCCAAAACTGCAAGAAAATTGCTTTACTTTTACCGCTGATAGGTCCACCTGCACTGTTTATTCCCTCATCTGCACATGGAACAGTTTGAGTAGTAGTGCCCATTAAAAAAAAAAAAAAAAAAAAAAGAAGAAAAAAAATCCCCTTCATGTGGAGGCTGTTGGAATATGTTGTGATTCATATTTAGTTCCTCTTCTGCAAGTTTTTGATGTTTCTGTCTTCTCAATGCATTCATCTTTAAGATCATTTTAATGTTGTTTTTGTACATCCACCTCCCTTTTCACTAATTAATAGAACATTTCTTTAAGCTACATTTGACTGGAGAGAGGTTTCTCCCATTGCTTTTCTCCTGCATTTTGCCTTATTAAGTGGCCCTTTGGACATTACAGATTCGGAGTGTATTATAGAAGTCAGCTGAAGGAGGTGAACCAAAATAGGACCATCATATGCACAGCTTTGCTCTAGATTTCCGAAACTGATCATTCCTTTCTTGCCATGACGCCCTGCATTTTGAGATAAAATGGTATTTGAAAGGAAGTAATAGCCGGTAAAACTGGAAAAATGAGGGAGGAGGTCTTTTCTCGTAGCAGCTACAAACTTGTGAATGTCACTGTTTCACATCCAAAAACCTGCTTTAAAAGGAAAAACTTCATAAATGTTTATTAACAGCATGTGTAGTCACATTGACAAATATCATGCAAGCAAGTTTCATGATTTAGGATTCAGTAGAGGATATTAACAGCATTTAACTGCACATCCCCTGAGGCAACGAGGTTAGGGGCATAAGAGAACTTTTAGTTAGGTGTAATGACAAGAGGCCATGGCTCAAAACTAACAGGGACAATTTCGGTCTAAGAAAACAGAAAATGTTTGTCAGCATGGTTGTCAGGAATATGTGGGATAACGTATATGACAAATGCAAAAACGTTTATTTGCAAGCCCAGTGATGTAATGTTCCACAAGTAATATTAATGGTTTTCTTTACTCACTGATCATCACTGATCTCTGCAGTAGTGGTCAAGTGGGAGAACAGTTACCTTTTTCTTATATACAGCAAATAATCTGAACTTGATTTGGATGCTGTGTAGTATAATCTCTGGCTTTTAATTAATATGATCAAATAATGCATGCCCGGGACATTGAGTGAAGAACTGAACATCTTTTTAAACTACTGCTGCAAAGAGTTTCCGTTACTAGTGTTGCATTTATTTGGTTTCAGAATTAAGTAACTAGATCATATCAAAAGGCTTTGTCATTATGAACCATGTATTGGCCAGAATTTTGGAAAGACAGAATCTTATATTAGTTATATTATCTTGTTATGTTGTTCAGAGCTGTTCTTTCTTTATGATGAGTATAAATGCTAACTTATATAATTAAGGTTGGGGTTTTAAAATTGTTTTTTTTCTGAAATAAAATCATGGTTAAAGATAAACAGGTACACTTCTTATGGGCTCTGTTAGAAGGTAGAGGAATAATAATGAAACAAAATGCAAGACTTCTGCTTAGAAAATATTAATTGTCTGTTCTTTGGTACCTAAGTCTTTTGCTTATCTTCTGACAAGTTCATTAAGCATATTTAAGCACTCCCTTTTGCTCACTGCTTGTTTCTGATTTCCCTGCTTCCTAAAGTTTTTTCCGCTGGGTTCCTATCTCATTCTACTCCTACCGGAATTCCAGCTTATTCGTCAGATATCAGGATAGGGACCTGTGGCTGATCTTCAACTATTAACGCCTACTGTTATTCCCTTGTGAATAAGAAAAGGATGTAAATATAATACATTTTTCTTAACTGTCACTGCATCATACCTTGCCAGTTTCCTGCAGTGTTCCCTACACAGTATCTTTCTTCCTTCATTACACTGAGTATCTTCATTCTTGTCCTTCAGAATATTTCAAAACCCTCAGGTCATTAAGCTAACATTTTGCCAGTAACTACTTAGTGTTGCTTCTGTGTCATCTCTCAGTCTACTAATTTAGTTTGTGTTGTGGTATAAAAAATAAGTCATAAAACCTGAGGCAAAAATATTTGTTTTCAGTGCCACTGTTGAGGTTCTTTTCCTTAGTCCTTTGTTTTCCTTAGAAGTATTGTTTTCATTTCACAAATGGGTAGTAGAAAAATTAAAGGACTCATTTCTAGATCACACAAGTGACAGAAGTATATGTATTTTTCATTTAGAATGCTTACATGTGCATCTGTTATTGTAATCTCTTCTAGCTACAAGTGTTCATCTATGATGGGGTTCTCGTGTCTAGCTGAGTTTCTGAAAAACGGGGAGTGTATAATCCATGCTGGTTTCTGAAATACTAGTTCATCAGTCAACTTCTAGGAGCAGAGAAGCTGACTAGAAAGAGACAAGGGAATGATAGAATTTCTTTCTGTGGCATTTCCTGCAAAAAAATATTTAAAAAGCTGTTTTATTCTTACTGTCCCTACTCTCCATTGCCTTCTGGGCAATGCCCTATTTAATTTCCAGAACAGATGTAGTATAGTTTGTGCAATACACATGTCATTCTGACTCATCCCTTGAGAAGCATCCAAGTTCCTTTCTGCAAGGTTCCTGCAGAAAACATGTTATCAAGTATAGAAACTATGCCATGGATGTAAAACAAGAGATGACCTTAAGCTATTTCCTTGTAAGTTATATTTTCAAGTGTTTATAACTTCATTGCTCGCAACATACACGTTGTGTGTATATTCCTCTACGTATTTTTAAGAAATAGTAATTATGTCAGTCATATGCACCTATAATATCTCCAGTCTTGATTCTGACTGAATTCTGAATGTTCAGCATAATTTGAGCAACCACAATACCTGCACTGGTAAGTAGCAGAAGAAAAACCTTTTCCTTGAAAGGCAATGCATACTGCTGTCACCTAAAACTGTTCCCCAAGTTTCTGTGGTATGTAGTGGTTTTCTTAATGTCCTAGTTCCATGTCATTATGTGAGAATGCCAGCAATTTTTTTTTCTTATGCTACAAATTAGTAACACAAATTAGGGTTCTTCTTGATCATGTCTTCTTCTGTGGGACTGGTAATATTTCAAGTAGGATACTGGGGCAAATATCTTTGCTCTAACTCCCTAAATCCTGTTGTTTTCAGATAAGGATCTTTTTACCTTTCTTTCTTATTGTTGTTGTTTTCTAGGTGTATTTTTATGTGTGTTTTTTAATTAGCAAAAATAAAGCAACTATGTTAAACTGCAAGTAATTTAATTTCGTCTGTCTTCTAAATGAGCCATATTTTATTTAAGAATGACAGTTGTTTTTATTGGTCAGTATACTAGAATTTCTTGGAGATTTGCCTGGAGTCCCATGAAAACATGTAATGTAGGTGTTTCACTTGAGAATTCAAAACTTACTATTTTAATGCCATAATACCAGGGAAGGACAGAACAATTTCTAGAAATGCTTCCAGTGTAATTTGCTCAGTTGCGTTTTCTTCAAAAACTGAGTGCAAGTGAAAAATACATTCAGTTGACTGCGTTTTGAATATGAATTTCTCCATTTTGCATGGCTCAGGTAATAACAAACAGGGAAATCTAACCTGTACTTTTGTTAATGTGCTCCAGAGAATATAAAGTGTAGTTGAATTTCCATGGTTCATTCAGTCTTTGGCTTCCTTGCTGAGATTTCTTAAAGAAACGTGGTTTGAAAGGGTTCACCTCACTTGTGTGGGACTCTGTTTTACGTAAACTGTGAAATAACCATCAGATAATTAAAATTTCCAGTTCAGTCTTGACTCAAAACTAGAAGGATATCCCTAAAGTCATTTCTATTGTCTTCTTCTTCTACTTTAAATGACACAACATAAGTTTAATTTATCAGTGAGAAGTTTGCTTACTGGATTAGGCAATTCTGAGAACTTTTGCTGTAAATGAATGTTTTATTTTACCTGCTTCTAACAATATGAAGCCTTTTGAGCAGCTACCTCATTTGTTTCTTCCATCCTCTGCATCATCTAGGAAAAAAATTTATGAATGAAAAGTAATCAGAGAGGAGATGCCAGGGGAGAGGTTATATATGTCATAAATTTAAAATAAAAATCTAATGTTGGTCTGGCATTAAAATTTTCTGGTTGGGCAGCATAATTTTAACTGGGAATGCTCATAGCAGTGGCTAAAATCTCTAGGCCTGGGTCAATAGTAATCTGTATTGCATTCTGTCAGGTATCAATCATGATACTTGCCAGGCCTGATACTCCCAGTTATAGCATACTGTGTTCATATGATTTGTAGAAGGTATAGGGTGTTTTTTCTTCAGTTAGAGTTTTAGGATTTCATTATTCCTCATATCCAAATCAGATAAGTAACATGTATATTCTTTCAAAAATGTTAGTGAATTCAGCATGCAGCATATGTGCCAGATTGGTAATATATTGAAACAAAAATGATCAACAAAGCAAGTTGAAAATGTCACGATAAAGCATCATTTATTCCAGAAATTAGAGTCTGTGTCTTTGTCCTCTAGAGGTGTCTCAGAGAGTCAAATTGATGTCTTGCATGTACTGCTAACTGATTGTGTGGAAATTTTTTTAAGTTCACTTTTTCTTTATTCTTCTGTCTTTTTTACCCATCTTCCCCCATTGTAGCAAATTAGACGGCCGGATGAAAGCAAAGGAGTTGCTAGTAGAGTTGGATCCCTCAAAGTAAATATGTTTCTAACATTTATTTTGCAAGTTTTCTTCTATAGCCTACACTTTTCCTTTCGAAGGGGGAGGTGAGGGGAGGGAGGGAAGGGGCTTTTCCATTTCTCACCATCCCATCATTTTTATCTGAGTATTCTTATTGCTGTTGGGTCACATTTTGTTTGTTTCTGTGCTACACATAGAACAACTGAAGTCAGGCTAGTTAATTAGCTTTGAATATCACCACAAATAAAAGATAGTAACAACTTCCTTGAAGTGCCTGTAATTTGGTGATCATGATTAAACCACTTCTCTGATCTGTGTTGTTTGTTGTCTCTTAACTGCCTGTTACATGGAGAAGTGACTTACTCATCTTCAGACTCCTGCTTCCCATCTTGAAACATAATTAAACTTCTATAGTGCTCACACATTTTGCATTTAAATATGCAAAAGACTATTACAGGAGAGTTTAATATTTCATGTATATATAGCCTTTAAATCAGAAAAAGTCAGAGTAAATAAAAAGGAACTGAGAGAATCATGCGAGGCTAATAATGGAGCCACTGTTTCGCTATTAATTAGTCCCTTCTGCCTTTTTTTTGTTTGTATAAACATAATCAAATATTTAGAGCGCTTAACAGAACAGGCAGATACCTAAATCAGTACCCACCATGCTCAGTGTTAGACCTTAATAAATGGTTTAAAACACAAGACATAACCTATACCAAGATATTGATTATATGCAGTACAAGCCATCCTGTTAAGGTTCCATCTCAACAGTTGCCTCTTTTCAGCCATCCAATTTTTCACTTTTTTTCCAGTTTATTTCCTTTTAGCACTTTCTCAAGCGCTAAGTATTTCTCTGTTCTTCTGCCCTCTCCTTGCCTTTCCTGCCTTCTTAGGTTTTGAGCTTTTGGTTTGGTTTTGTATGTGAGTGTATTGACTTTGTCGGGACAAGCCATCCTCTCTGTTCTCTAACACTGCTCTACAGCTGCTCTTTGTGAAAATGTTATTTCACTGAGCATAGAGAAGGGGAGGGGAAGGATTAGTTATTCTCCTCTTTCCAGTAATGCCAACATTTAAATTGATCTCAGCATAGAAAAATAAGTCAGTTGCTATTTGTTTATACAAGTTACATCTGGAAGCATCTGCAGCATTCCTCACTGTCTGTGAGGCTCTATCGTTTCATCTTGTGTTTTGGGAAGAGGTTTAAGTTACAGTGTTGATGAGAAGAGCACTGTACATGAATGAGACACAGTTTCAGTGGGAGACATTCAAGACCACTGGATTCACATGGACATAAATACAAGACAGCCACAATTTCTATGCTGTTTTTGAATATTGTGTATGTAATTATTGTGACCTGTAAGTTTTAATGGGTCATCCCATGGAATTCTAGGTTACATACATAGACATATGCAGAAGATGTAGCTAATTTAGGTGGTGGGATTCACCTATTATTTTTATAAACACCCACTGATACTTAATTTAGGATTATTATTTCTGTATCTGTTAGCCCAGGATTAAATTTCACAACCCAAAATACATATTTACACTCAAAATCTTCTATGACTATCGTTATAGAAAATGGAAAATCCTAACTGAGGTTCCCAAACATGAAAATTTATCTCTAAAATGTTATTTTTTGTGGAAATAAATTCCAGAACACAGTCTTATTAATAAATAAGCAAATAAATAAATTAACAACATAGCATAGACTCAGCAGCTTTAGATTTATCTGTGCTTTGATCTTCCATTTTTTTCCTGTACTGAAAAAAGAGCCACGTTAATAAAGCAAACATATCTTTTTTCCAGATTCCATGTTTAATGAGCTTGTATGTCTGTGTTGTCTGAAGCATTTTGATGTCTTTCCAGAGGCAGTGAGAAATGTGTAATGCTATGATTTATTTAAAAAAAATATAATTTAAAAAAAAAAAGCCAAACATAAAAACAAAGAAAAAAAGAAAAAAGTGCCAAGAGAGCAGGTTGCTTTTTCAGTTCATTTTGTGATGTTTACATGTAGCTCCATTGAAAGCTGGAGGAGCTCAGAGATCACCTAGAAGGCAATGCCAAAGGATGCTCTGCCCAAGTAAATGTACGATTTCACTCGGTGATCTGGGTTTTTTAAAAAAAACTTCCGCTGGCTGATAACACCAAATCTGATTGGTTTGTCCTCTCATCCCCATCTTTTCCCTTTCTTTCTCTCTTTCTCCCTTTGTGTTTTCTTTCTTTTCTGGCTGGGGTTTCATTTTAATGTGTGTGAGAAACCTGACCTAATTGACAGGGTTCTTGTTTAAAAGAATATCATACTACATTTTAATGAATGCTAATCAAAATGCTAGGCTTGACAGTAACTAAAAAAAGTCCCTTTCCAAAATTGAAGTTGCATATCTAAGTTTCCTGAATATTAATCTTAGCAACAAATAAAATAGATATCCTCAATTTGAAGGATAAAAATATCTGCTGCCAGTTATTGATGGCCTTTCCTGAACTGAAAATTGATATAAGGTAACCTAAAAGCATACAGGTTCACATGTACCTCTGTCTTTGCCTTTAATCTTTTTGCGTCCCTATTATATCTCACAAAATAGATTAGTATTTGGTTCAATGCCAGCTATGCGAATTTTGGTTTTCTAGCAGACTAATACAAAAAATCTGCAGGTTATTTCTTATGCATTAAGTTTGTTCTTTAAAGAAAAAAAAAAAGTGAAAAAAGGATTAGGATCTATTATATCAACCATGATACCCATATATGTATGAGTATATATACCCATATATATACCCATTTCTCACAGTGTCACACGGAATGTTTAATAAACCAAGTCAGATCCAACATAGCAATACAGACAGCAGTACCTCATGTTTAGTAGTTCAACTCATAAATTAAGATCAGCTTTTCAGTAGTTCCATAGAAATGAGTTTAAACCTCATAATATAATGTATCATGAAAATTAAAAAAAACAAAGGTACAGTTGTGAGCATAGTAGCTGTAAAAGGTAGTAACCCTTTATCCCTTTGCACATCTATCAAGTAAAGATTCTGTGAATAATTTCTTTAGGTTCATGTCCTGTTTCTGTCTTCCATACACTGTGACTGTTGTCATTCTCAGCACTATCATTCTAATGCATAAATCCACTATGGTGATAGAGTGCAACATAATTTTGGTAATGATAATGATTTGATAATTTTTACCCCTTTTGGATGCTTTTGCATATGCAGCTATATATCTGACAAAGTTGATTTATGCTTATTGTCAAGTAGAACTCTGAGTTTATAATCTTTCACAGGTCAAATACAAAGAAATTTAGCTGCTAATATATTGCAGCTTTCTATGGGGGGGGAAAATAAATTATTAAAAGACTGTATTTTTTTCCCTGGCAAATATTTAAGAATCAATTTTGGGGAAGAACAATCCATGTGGTATTTTAGATTTGGTGATAACTCAAATTTATTAGTCATAATCAAGACAAAGCAAGTTACTTTACTTCAGACTTCTCACTCTTAAATTCATGAATTACTACTAGTGAATAAATGTAAAGCTACAAACAAATTATGCTATGAAAGTTTGTACAACAAAAAAGGTGTCCTAATCACACATTACTTCAGAGAATGTCACAGCAGGAAAGGTTTCAAACAAAAAGCTGTGTCCACATTAGCCATGAAAAATTACTTGTAATAAAATTATCCCATTCCTCTGTGCCACTTTATCTGTTATTTCATGACTGTATCCTACACAATGTAAGGAAGTCAGATTGTGAACTAAGAAATTTTCCGTATATTCTGCTTATGCCCTTTAAATTTCTTAAAACAAGCAGGGCACATTTCAAGTATAATAACTTATAACTAAAATCTGCTGCTTTTTCACCGCCTCTCTGATTCATGCTGTAATAATGGATGTTTTTGGTAATGCAACACTTTAGAAGACAAAAATGACTGATCAAAATAAAGAACAAATAATCACTTAATGGCAGACAATTGGAAAGAAAATAATGAGGTGTCTGTTAATAGTTCATCTTTAAAACAATTTTCATTTTTTCCATACCGCTTTTGGAAAGGGGTTTAGATATCAGTTGTTAATACTCCTACAATGTGGCAAATGTATTGAATGGTGTGGGAGGGGGAACATGTAGTATCTGATGGCCAGCTCCATAGGTGAAAATTAAATTTCACAATTGTGTATATTATTAAGGTGGAACCTTTGTTCCAGACTGAATTGCAAAAACATGCTTTTCGGATTAATTTAAGGGCTATTGGAAATATATAGGAAACATTGGAATTCTGTGGAATATCCCAGATATCAATAGAAGTTTAGAAATCCTGACAGATATTAAAAAAAAAAGAAAAAAAAACCAACCCTGCACTGAAAACATGCATGAAATTTGAGTTAATTAGGCAGTTTGGGGGTTTGAGTACTTTTAACTTCAAAATGCTGCTTTTAATATCAGCAGTAATGCATAACATTTACCAAGCAAGTTATCCTGAGCTGAGATTTGTTTTTCCATTTCTTCTTGAGAGCTTCATTCATCTTCCTTCAGCTATTCCAGTTTTTTCATGGCTTAATCCTTCGACCCCTCCCAGAGACAAGTGTTTAGAAAAATTAGTCTTCTGTCACTTGGACATTACCTTACTCTTGGCGTTCCCTTACTGTTTAAATTAGTGTAGCAGTAGCAAATAAATGCATTAGCTACTGAGATGATCAACAGTGATACAGCTGTCTGGTTTATGTTTTTAGAACTCACAATAGCAGCTAAAATTGATACCTTCCTATAAGTGTGGAGTTCAGCTGAAATTCAGTAGAACAGCACTGCTTCAATCTGTGATTTGAAGATTTTTTTTTTTTGTAATTGTGCAGACTGAG
Source organism: Pezoporus occidentalis (assembly GCF_034315485.1). NCBI lineage: Eukaryota > Metazoa > Chordata > Aves > Psittaciformes > Psittacidae > Pezoporus > Pezoporus occidentalis. The sequence goes on along the minus strand of NW_026913964.1, from coordinate 3,608,393 downwards.
ATTATTAAATGCCACCAGAAATTCTGCAGAAAAATATTACAGCCCATCAAGAAAAAAAAAAAAGTAGAAATTCTGCACAGAGTTGCTACGTAATATGCCTGACAATTTTTGTGTGATTTTTGACCAGCATGGTTCCAAATCCAAACCCATGGTTCCAAATGCAAATTCTGAGTTTGCTCAAGAATTCAAGTTACCTATCGAGTTACAGAATACATAGCAGAGGCCAAATACTGTCCATAGATGATGATTAATGAAACTGTAGTTATCATTTTTGGTACAGAGCTGTATCTCCCAATCTACAGTCTTCTACATGCAGTGTTCTCTTTTACTTTAAGCACCTGTCTTGATGAAGGATTACATTTGTGGTGCTTTTATTCCTGGTCTTAATATTCCGTTATTAAAGATCTAAGTCAAGGCTGTAAGGCCTTCAGACTAACAGCAAATTGCTCTTGCAGACTTTGAACCTGATTCTCAGTTGCTGTAAATAGGCATTGCTCTTTTAAAATCATTCTCACCGTGGGGTATTTCTATGACTGACAACATGGCCCCATAACTTGAAAGCTTGGGGAGGAAGAGCCCAACATCTCAAATGTTAGATGTTAATGTAGTGTATAGTGTTGGTCAGGTAGCATGCAAAATAAGGAGAACTGCCCCCTCTCTCATACTGGAAAAAAAAATCACTGGAGTTCATATATGATAATAAATTGAAAGCAGAGTAGATGGCAGATGCAGATTAAATAGGCAGCAGAATCATCAAAGGAATTTGGAAAAGTATTGTCATTTAATTTTAAAATTAAATGTGTTATTAATAGCACAGAAGCTGTACACTTACAAAATGCTGAAATTGGGCAGATGCAAGAAAACAGTGACATAGAAATGATCAGGAAACTAAGTGTGCAGGAGATTAAATAGTCTCATTGTGTTATCCTATTCAGCATCAAACAGCAATCACTATGTGCAGAAGTGTGATATAAGCGTAATCCTTTGTTCAAGAACATTAGATTGAGCATACCTTCAAATTCCTGATTATGAGACGTCATAGGTAAATTGAGAGTCTATGCATGTATGAATAAGAAAAAAAGAAATAGGAGTGAGTGAGATTAAGAGATTAAGGAAAATCTTATTCCTGTGTGTATAAGTATAGGGAGAAATAAAATATACAGACATCTTATTGAACATTATCATTTGCTTCTATACAACTGAACCTATAAAAAATTATTTAAAGTTATTAAATACTAATAGGAGTAAGACAGAAGTTAAATGGTAAGTTTAGCCTACATATTAATGAAAATATGAATAATTAGATCACAGGGTAATTTGACAAGCAAAGTAACAGCATTCTGCTTGAAGCAGTTGTCTAAGAGAAGACTAAAGTAGTACACAAGTGTCTAGCATACGCCTTGTAAGTTAGCACGAGTAGACAAGATGAGCCAAGTTCGTCAAAGCTTTGCAGAATACTATTCCAAATGTCTTCATAGTTGTTTCTGTTTATGTAGTTGCTGATACTTAAAAAACTGCTGCTGTGATGTTTCTTGTTGTTACCGTGTTCTTTGGGTCCTCACTTGCAGACCTGAAGCTAATGGTTCTTTTTCCATGCTGTTGCAAGACAAACCATGGGAACAATGGTTGGACATTATTTATGAGAATCTTGATTAGAGATTCACCCAGAATTTTAGATGAACCCCTGTTCTGAGCAAAGCCACACACTTTTCTTAGAAAGATTTTGAAGCAGTCTTGCTAGAAACAGGTTTTGCTCTGTCATAAGGGGTCCCTTTTTAAAAAAACAAAATGGACTGTTTAAGAATAATACTTGATTTCTTAAAACTGTCTTTTCTATGTTTCTATTTGTCTAAAGGAATCTTCTATTTTTGACTTAATCTTTCTGCAAATCATCTCCTATGAGAAAACATTTTGTCAGGAAAAGAAAGTGCTGAGTGCATATGAACTTTTAAGATGTTTTGAAGTGATTCTGATTTCCTCAGTAATGCTATCTAGAAGAGCAGACAAGATACACAATACCAGAAAAGAACAAAAATATTTTCAGAGTATTAAAAAATTTCAGTGAAGAAAGAACAGCTGCATAGAAGTATATAATAGAGACATAAATGAACACAAATGTGACTATAAAGTTTTTCTGGAAGTGATATTTTATATTTCAATGGAGAATTATGAAATGCACATTTGAGATTGAAGAATATTTGTGAGAGACTTTTTATGAGTACTGTGTTCTCTGCCCAGTCCATCAAAATACCTACGTCAGCAAGAGGTCACTAATAATTTATGTGGAAACTCATGCTGGGTTCATCTTTACCACAAATGTATCCAAACTGCTGTACAGATACTAATTTTGTTGAAGTCTAAGGAAGTTTTTCTGATGCTTCTGATAATTCATTTTTCCCCTAGAAAAAATCAAGAGGAGATTTTTAATGTATTTGTAAGAAACAAGTCGTCTTAAATTTCGTTTATTCAGCTGCTTTTAGTCTTTCTTCACATCCGGTTGTCATCAGATCTTTTAATCTAACAAATGTTAAGAGGGAAAAGAAAACCAGAACATCAAAGCTCAGGCTACTCTTTGTAATTGAAACAATGAAATGTTTTCAACCAAAGAAAGGATTTTTAGGTTAGATTTGTTAGGAAAAGATATCCTATAAATAAATGGAGAGTCCTTTTTTAATACTTTTGTAAGTACATAAGTATTATATTTTACTTAATAGTACAATGGGTGTCTTGTACAAACAAAATGTTTCTTAAGTAATCAGTAGAACTCTAGTGTTACCAATTGACTTGTGTTTGTGCTGAAAACTTTCTACATTGGACAGTATCCCTCAAGAATCACAGCACTTTACGTTGCTTAGGGACATACTCTGCAGGTTTCTGCTGACCTATATCTGGCCATTAGTCATTTACCTTTGCAAGTTATTCTGGGTTTTGGGGCAGTGAGATTGAAGAAAATCTGTTGTCAAAATCCTGGTTCTGAGCATCTAAAAACATAAAGATACACAGGAAAGAATAGGGCTTCTAATAGGTTTCTGTATTGTACCCTTTGCGGAGTTAGACTACAACTAATAGTTTTAAATGAAGTAGAATGGGAAAGCTTCATCCTAGAGTACCATATTGTCCTAAGGATAGTGTTGTTAACTATTTAAAGGAGGAAGGATTGATAGTTGCTTTCAGATTCATCATTAGCTTTAATTATTTTACAAACAGTACTTTTTTTTTTTTTCTTTAAAGAGGCTTCCACCTTAAAAGTCATAAATTTGGAGTTTCTGAAATAGCTGGTCATGGAAACTTAATGAACCCCCTACTACTGTCTCAGTGCTGGAACCACCTATACAGAAAACCTTCTGAGATCCTTACTGTGCCACCATTTCCTTTTTAACAATGTCTTCTTTTCCCCACTGCACAACCAGGCTCGGCTCCCTTCGTGCTCATCCACCTATAGTGTTTCTGAGGTATACTTTGCACGTGTTCTCTCACGCAGTCAACCTGCTCGCCCATCACACTTTTTGCTTTTATTTACTTTCTTCCTTTTTTTGTGTTGCAGTTGTGCACAAGTGGGTAAAAGTCAGCTGGGGGGGGGGGGCAGATTTTGCATGATCAATCTGCAACCATGTTCAACGTGGTTTTAAAATCACTGTACTAGTCTGGGACAATCATGATGTATAGTCTAGCGAGGCAACTGCTGTGTAACATAACATAAATTAGATGGTAAAGGCATCCTTAATTATCTCTTACTTGAAATAAAAATATTAAATTTACAGATGTCCAGGCTGCAAAATGCTTCAGTGGTTAGTCTGATCCATTTTCAGCCAATGAAACTGGAAAAACTCTGTAAAGATGGCCACCACATTATGCTTACTACCTACCTATCTAGATACAGGTGGGTTTATGATACTTAAGTTCATGACTGATTCCCATATCTCTGGCTTGGGTCACTACCTGCCAAAATGCATACACTGTTGTAAATACTTCCATATTGGCTTCATGATAGTCTTCTATAATAAGGTACCGTCTTAGCAAGAATTGAAAAGAAAAATACATTCAGTTTTAATTAGGATAGGAAAGAAAAGGAGAAAGATGTTATAATAAATTAGACTTCACAACATCATGGGATAAAAACAGTTTATAAAGTACTGTCAAATTAATATCCATGACCCACTGTGTAAAGATTAGGCTTCAGCACATTATAATTGATTAATGGATGAGTATCAAAAAGATGGACTTCAGGTTTTCTGCAGTACTGAATCACTCTTGAGCATATACAGTTAGTTATTCTGGTTATTCTGTATTTTAAAAGAATCCCTTAAACTTGGCAAGATCTCATAAAAAGATGACAGTTAATGCTATCGCACACTGTGGGCCCAGTTCTAGACCTGATGTGAATGTTGTGTTAATGAGCATCATAAAAAATGTAACCATAAGGAGCTCACTTACTCAATCACTTTGTCCCTAAGCAGGAAGATCAGTGTGTAAGCAATACCTTGCTGATACCTATCTAATTTGTTCTCAAAAGCTTCAGCTTCTCAAGCCATCATTCCTCACAGTTCCTTATCCTTAATAATGGAAAGGTTTTTTTCTAGTTCCAGTGTATGAACAGACAAGAGATCTAATAAAACAGTTCTTAAGAAGAAATATGCTTACTAGATTTTTTGCCATAGATACACAGTTGCTGTCTGGCTCCACCAGGAGACGGATCATTTTAAAGATACTGAAGTATGTGTTCTTAAAAGAACCCATTTTGCAGTTTAATGTGCTTCATTACTGTATTGTATGAAAGTCTCTGTTTCTATCATGATTATCATCAAAACACCAATATGGAATAAATAAGTAACACTATGCTTGTATGCATACAAAGACACTTTTTGCTCGGCTAATGCAACAGCAAGGAATTAAGTTTAGTGCATCATATGCAAGACAAAAGCCATCCTCATTCAACCAGCCTTTCTTCTGAATGATCTGTATGAAATTAAGAAAATGCGCTGGATCAACAGGCATTTCAGCTTTGTTTCTAAACAATCCAACTGTAATAATTCACATCAGCAAAAATGGTGAACATGCTTTTATGGTTTGTGAAATAAATAAGCCACTTTCAGGGAAATTGGACTCTTCTTGCTTTGACGGCAACTTCAGCCGTTTGTCCTTTTCACATTCTGGAGCAATCACTGTCTTGAAAAGAAATACAAACCTAGGCATTGTGGCTGGTGACTGGTCAGCGTGTATGGGTCTCCTGCTTGATCAGATTCCAAAATCTATTTTGCCTTCACCAAAGCTACCAGGCTGTAGTACCAATTTGTGATCTTGGAATAGATAGACTCTACTGAAACTGAAGAAGAAAGCTGGAGTATAAGTGCATGAAAATTTAGTGACTGCTGTCCACAAGAGGATGGCTTTGCAATTTGTTGTAAAGAATCTGCTAGCTGAAGTATCAAAGTGTCACTGCAAGACTGTACAAGCAATTTGTCCTTTATGCTCTGTCCAAATGGAAGATCTTCATATCTAAAATATGGATAACCTGGCTGCCTGGTGAACCAGATCTTGTGATGCAGCTAAAAATATTCTAGCTGATCAGAATTGCATGATTATGAAACATAAAATGCAAGCCCTAGACTGCCCTCTCCAGAACTGCAGACTGAAGGTGTGAAAAAAAATGCGTGTTCTTCTGTGGTGGCAGGATAACACTGTATGGTTTTGAACAGACCATTTGAGCCAATGACAGATCCAAAAGAACAAATAAATGGAAATTGAACATCTCTGTTGCAATTGTAGCATCTGAGTCTCCAGGGATTGGAGATTCCCTGGGGTCCATGAAAGGTTCACAGTGTAGTTTCTAACTTTGTAAAAGACTCTTTCCAGCAATGCTGTCATCTGCTATTATATTGGAAAATGGGAAGAGCTGCTATGAGTGAGCAACATCCTAAACTCTGAAAGACATGATAGAAAATCAAGTCCAATGCCTGCCATGAGTTTTTATCAAGGGGAAGAAAAGGAGTAATGTTGTGCAGCACAGTGTCTCATACCCAGGGTGGGGGGAAAGGACCACCCTTTTGATAGGATCTCAGTGTTGTTTCTTGTGTCTGTACCTATTTCTGCGGTTCTTATTCCAAAAAAATATTTTTCCTAAGCTGATTCTTAAGCACCAAGTTCGGAGCTTCTTAATTTTTTATGTCCAAGTCATCACCAAATATCTTTGGGCCTTCAGAGGACGCCAGGATTACCGAGATGAGAGAAATTGAATCAATGCTGTGGGAATTCAGCTGAACATGCCCTCTGACAAAGATACAACAAAACATAGTGAGTGTACTATCAGGGATTTTTTTCCTGCTGTTACATAGAAGGTCTTTAATTGAAGAAGTAAAAGGTCTTCCAGCAGAAGAGAAACCCGGTATCTGTGTATTCTGCATTGTGAAGAATTTGGGGTAGAATTCACTGCCTGATTTTTTCATAGAAAACATCCTGTAGAGGTTGTGTCTCGGAGTCCAATAATTAGGAAAAACTTCTCACCTGTTTCCTTTTATTGTCACCAGTTGTACTGGTGGAACTATGGATGTGGTCAGCTGATGCCTATTTGAGAGGAATGGGCAGAAAGTTGTTACAAACTTCTACTTACCCTTAGGTACAGGAAGGCTTGCATGGCTTGTTGAACTCTAGATATTATAGGGTAATGGTACTATGTATCTACTTAGCCCCAGTCACCACCTTAACAATTCCACTCGTTTGGAATGAGGGGCTGTCTTTGGTTCAATTCAACTAAATCAAAGTGAATTTCCTTAAAAAGTGATTCCCTTGTGGCACGAGAAGTAAAGCTTTAATGCTCTAAAATGGTATAATAGTAAAATACAAATTCATATTCTCTTTGAGCTTTACAATATGCAATAAATTCTCCCCCCTTTATGAACATTGGTTAGCTTCATGCCTGCAATTTTTGTAAATGTTAGCAGGACTACTTAAACTATTTTTCTAAGAGTAGAAATATTAATTAGGAACAATGCTGATTTAGAAGTTGTGAAGTATAGTATGTGTACAATACGTCTATAATCTGCTTATTATCCAGTTGTCACAAAACATTTTCCTTTTTTAATAGCAGTGCTTCACTTAAGAAATTATTACATCAGATTGGATTCACTTACATTTTTAGAAGTACTCTCAATTCAACTTGTATCTTAAAAATACCACACAAAATGCAAAACTAAAAGATTGACCAATGAAGATCCACAGTGTCCTAATTTAAAAAATTACACTGAGGTGTAATGGCCCCATTTTTTACCCTCATTTGTATCTCAGACCAGCATCTCTTGCTCGCTCGCTTCTGCATGCGCTATGTGTTTGGTAAAAGCGTAATGAAGGAAACCTATTGATCGGGTTGTTCAAAGTATGGTGGCAGCAAAATGTTTACTGCAGTGCTGTGCTCTGCTTTTTTTAAAAATAAAAAAAAAAGTATGTTTTTCAAAGAGGGAAACAGGTCTGTAGCTTGTCATCTGTTTTATTTAGCCTCATTAAATGGTTAGAACATGATGCCTTGAGAACTCTCTGCAAACTTTCATGTCAGACTTTTCTCCCACAAAGTACATAAATTCCATAAACATAGTTTCCAATATGTATTAGATGCATACCGAGTGATGGGATTTGACTGTATACTTAGCATTGTTAACAAAATAACAGAGACCTGTATTATCTACCTGATAATACAGGAGCAGAGGGACCAGTACAGAGAATTATCAGCAGTTTGTTTGTTTGTTTGTCCAACTATATTGGTAAAATCTAGTCCTGGTTTTCTGTGTGATTTTTTTGCTGTTGCAAATTGAAGAATGAGATTTTATGTAAAATTAGAATTTGTAGGTATTTCTCTTTCAAACCTGAACAATAGGTAAAGTGTTTACTGGGCAATTGCCATTTAAAGAATTACATTTTTCCTGTTGCATTTTACTTTGCTTCTAGTGCTACTGTTCTCTAGCCTAAGAAAATTGAATTAATTAAAATTCTTACTTTTAAAGAAATGTGGTTTCCTCCGTGCACTTTGCGGTGCAAAAGTTTATGAAAAGCCAATGACTGAGTTTCCTTATTTGTAAAAAAAAAACAAAAAAAAAAACTTTGCTATTTGTATCTTAATTCTTGTTATTGGGATTAGTAGCTGCACAAAGTATCTTCTGTAGCATTCTCTCTGCCATGCCAGAATAGAGAACTGTTCTTGCTAGATGTCATATCAAGAAAGGCATTCATGGCAGCTCATGAGTGAAAGTATAGCAAAACTTAAAGCTACATCAGGAAGGAGAGTGGGTTGTTGCAATAATCTGATCAAGGTGTACATGGATAACTTCAGTGCATGTCATCTTAGATATTTACAATCAAATTCATTTTAAAAAAATCATTAAGAAATGTTACTGTATTTGTACTTCAGATACAATTTATCTTTGTTTACCCACTTCTTATCCTCAAATTAGATTATTCGTTCATACATCCAAAATAGAAGAAAAATTTTACTTAATCCTACAGCTTCTCTGTACATGGTACTTACCTTGTGAATTCTGTCAAATAAAATTATCCCTTCGTATTAACATTTTGCACTTTTTTTTCTCTACTTATCATTTCAAGCACCAAGTCCCTTTACAAAGAACTATTTAATATTTAGTAGAGTGATAAGAATAGGGATTTTGAATGGCATCTCATTTAATATTACAGACTTTCGTTTGTATATTATCTATTCAACTTACCAAAATTGTAATACTTTTTGTTGATTTTATGATGGTAAAATGCTTCCCAGCTCTGTATTTGTCAGAGAGAAGATAAATAACATTCAAAGTGTCTATTAGGAAGCATAGGCGCTAAGAAATGGAATGACAAAATCACAGCTATTTTCCAGATAGTGTTATATACATTTCTATATTCCAAAAACTCAAGTAATTCAGAAATAGTTTCCATACTTCCCCATTTGGAACTTTAAACTTTTCCCCATTTTGGAACTTCTTTGCTTTTTGTTTCAAGATAAATCTTTATGTTTCATTTTTCAGTGACAATCTCTGAATTTTTCCCCTTCTTCTTCCATAAAACAGGAGACATTTCACCCTGCCTTATGGTAGAGATGTGCAATCATTTATAAAACAAATTAGATCAAGTCAGAGAGATTTAATGTAATTTTCCTTTTGATTGGTTATGGTTTAGACTCATGTATGTAATCTACATTTGCATTTTCCAAAGTCAGTCTTGTCATTATTCCTCTATAATTGCATCCATTTAAGCAAGGGGTTCTTTTTCCATTTTCCTGTGCTTTGCCATCCCTTGGACTATATAGCATCAAACTGGCTTGATTAGATATAAATGTGAGATTTCTTTTCTAGCCAACCTCTGTTTTCTTTTTAAATCCAGTAGTAAGCTTCTTACCAGGCAGTAGCAAGCTGCTCACTACCATACAATGCTTAGTATTTATTTTGGGGTTCTTCTTCTTATATCAGTTTGTTTAAGAAGCCAGGGGTTAGTTTGTATCCTGTTACACTAGAAATAACATTCAGTGAAACTGCTCACTAGGTTCAGCTGCCAAAGCAATCTAATTCTTCAGAGGCAGCTTCAATAATAGAAGCTATAGAAAATTAGTCTGGAGTCTGAAAAAGTAATAAAGTAGATCAAAGCTTCTATTACATTGCTATGACTGCTTTTGGAGTAATCACTGTTGTCAAATGCCATACATATGACATAATTTACATCTGTTTCTAGTGGGCAGTGTCTGTTCTATGGTATGGAAATCAAATTAGGTAGACACAGCAGTGTCAGTAACATACAGCTCAGATGTGAGTTCCCATCAGTGCTCCCTGCTACCTTCCTGGGTTTGCAGTTTTTCAAATGCGGTTTTGTAACATGGAAACAAGTATTTTTGCTAAACATAATTACCATAAGGGTTTTTATTTAAGAACTGGAGAAGAAAGAATGTCCTTATTTACAGTATTTTTATATCCCTTTATTTTCTATGAATTTCCAAGGTTCAGTGCTGCTAAAAAGCCCAGCCAAATTAATATTGAGATCTCAGGCACATAACTGGTGTGGGGAGGCTGGTGGTTGCCATTGTGCTGGACCCTGCAATCCAGACTGCCAAATTCAAGATAGAACTAAAGGAATCTTATCCTTTTGAGCCTTCGAGGCTCAAAGCAAAATCCTGAATGCAGATCCTCTTTCTGCTTTTGTGTTTCTGATCACTTTCAAAAATAATCTCTAACTTGGGTTTGGCAGTGTAGTTCTCAGTGCAGCATTTGCTTGATTCCACCCTCTCCTTTCCATGGCTTATGAACCATCTGAAATCATTGCATTATTCATCCATGATGATTCTAATTTCACTTTAAGGATTCTCCTCAGAGGAATATAGTCTGTGTTTCTAACTCAGCTCAAAGGCAGAAACCTAGCTCTTCATGCAGTAAGTTCACTGGACTGGATTCCTAGACCGCAGCTTTCTTTTCCTTACAGTTTTTGCTACCTAGTTTGAATCTTAATTTAAAGGACCTTTATGCATTTTTATACTTGAAAATGTACTAGCCTGAGGTTCTGGCTGAATGCTGTATACATCGGTTACTATAATATACACCATATATAAGATTATTGTTACCTGTGTTTACTAGCTTTTGCAATTCTTCTTGGAGCCCTTCAAATTTGATGCTCCTAACTCAAATAAAAATTTTAAGCTTAACTAGAATCAGCTACTTTGGAGTTACACCAGTGCAGAAATTCTGACTGGACCACATGGGAAAGCTTTTGTTTTCTTCCTGTTTATATAGTTAGAAAAGTAGCCTAACCATTCAAGATGGAAACTGTAGTGGGACTGTAGTGGTAGGACAAGGGGTAACAGGTTCAAGCTTAAACAGGGGAAGTTTAGATTAGATATAAGGAAGAAGTTCTTTACTGTGAGGGTGGTGAGGCATTGGAACAGGCTGCCCAAAGAAGTAGTAAATGCTCCATCCCTGGTGGTGTTCAAGGCCGTGCTGGACAGATCCTTGGGTGACATGGTTTAGTGTGAGGTGTCCCTGCCCATGGCAGGGGGGTTGGAACTTCATGATCTTAAGCTCCTTTCCAACCCAAACCATTCTATGATTCTATAAGGCTAACTACAAAAGTTCCAGCCCAAATTGTTGGCAAACACCAGTGGAAAAAGCTGAAATTTAAAGATGCTTTAAAAATCTAAGAAATTGAATGGTGGCATTTTGTTGACTTTTTTTGCCTGAAAATTTGCTGATCAGTTGATTGGTGGCTTTTGAAGCTTATCATTGTGTTTTGGTTTTGCTGTTGGTGTTTTCTTGTGTTCATAGTCTTTTAACACAGAAATGCAAGGAATGTTACCTATGTAGTCAGCTTCCAGAAAGGTAAGGTTGTAAGCATGAAATATAGGTTGTAGGCTTTGTCAGCAATTCCAAGTTTGATTAAAAATCCTATCAGGGTCAATGGAGAGATGCTTTTTCACTCCCACAGACCTTGGGTCAAAGGGATGGAGGTCTGTAGGCCTTAGACCAGGTAGGAACAAAAGTAGCGAAAGCTGAAAGTTCCAAACAAGCCTCTGTCCCTTCCCCACCAACGTTTGTTCAACTATTGACAATAACTAGATGTTAATAAAACTGAAGTCTGTTTCCCAGTTGTAGCAGATGGGGTGAATGGTGACTGCAGCTATCTGGCTGTTCAGTTCAGGAGACATAGCTGTCTGCTGGAACAGAAAACATGGTGCTGTAGCAGAAAGTCCTGAATGGGTACCAAGAAAGACTATATTGCATTTTCTGCCTCCATGTTAATGCAAACTATGTTTCATGATGGAACACCGTTGTCAGGGTACTCATTTTATACATGTCCTACTTGAAACAAATATTAAGTGATGTTCACGTATGCTGAGTACTCCAAATGCAGTTGAAATAAATGGCAGCTGAGGGGCTTTGCATTCTATAATCCAGCTATAGGCCCATCAAGTTAAGTTTAGTTTAAATGTCTCTGGGTCTCAAGTTTCTTGTTTGTAAAATAACCTCATCGCTCTGCTTCACAAAGGATCTTGTAAAAATAAGTTCCTTCATGTGTATTAAGATATTTTATATTGTAGAACCAAATACAACAGAGAAATCTATAAAGAGCTAAATAATTCCCCATTCAGAAGACAGTTTAGTAAGTAAAACGTGACATTAGTTTTTGAACAGGGAGATGAAAATTAAACAGCTTTATCTTGTCTCATGCAGAAGCCCTGTTAAAAATAATGATGAAATAATAATGCCTGCATGTCAAAGGAAAAATAAGACACATAACGTTGATCTGGTACGTCCTAAATGTTGGTGAGTGTTGTGTTTCACTTAAACTTGTCAATTTTGCTTGACTAAATTTGAATGAAGCGTTGATTTTGAAATTCTGATTTTGAGAGTCATGCCATTCAGGAAAAATAGTTTACATTTTTTGCAGTATTGTGGAAGTGTCTTTGTTTTAATGTTGCATTGAAATTTGCTGTTGCTGGGTCAAGAAACAGAAACTATATGAAAATAGTTCAACTATATGAAAATAGTTGAAATTTCATATAAAAGTGAAGCGCTTGTAACAGAAATGAAACTTAAAGATGTCAACCTTATTAGTGTATATCACTGGTTAGAGAGTAATTTATGGTGTGCTTGAGGATGAGAATTTATAGTTATCACTTATGTATTTTCAGTCCATCTGAATAACAGCAACTTAAAAAGATGGTTTAACGGAACTGGACAAGGAGTTTAAATAATCTTATGCTGGTCAGATAAGATATAAATCAAACATCTAGGACATGCTTATAAGGCTAAGAGATTCATCAATCAAATTTCCAGGGTGTGAGACTGTATGAAAATAGGCAAATCTTATTTCTGTGGCAAACGAGGATGACAGGAATCCCTTTCTTTTGTATCGCTTTGGAAGAAAATTTATTCTCTCTGCCTTTACTTACACTATATATTTCTCAAACTGGAGAATATTTTCAGAGCATTTGGAGAATGTTCAAGGTTGGACAGAGCCAATCTGTAACAGGGTAACATGGTTTGGTGTGATGTGTCCCTGCCCATGGCAGGGGGGTTGGAACTAGATGATTTTAAGGTCCTTTCCAACTCTAACAATAATACGATTCCATGATTCTATGATTTTCTTTCAAGCAAAAAAAAAAAAGATCTTGTTTACAGCTAATATTACAAGTAGTAGAACTTTTGATTTTACCAAATGAGTAGAGATTTCTTGTGTCTTACAAATCAGGTTAGAAAACACCCGTTGGGAATTTGTGAACAAATTATTTGGCTATGTCTCAATTTAATATGGGCTTCAGTTTACACAAGATTCATGTCCTGTCCGTATTTGGGTATTATTATACTGCTTCTCTGAACAAAACCAGTATGATCTTGAATAGGCCCTGAACAGCCACTAAAATATTACAGAAATGTGCTGTCTTTCCAGTGTTACTCATACAGCATATCTGTATGCTGTCTCATGCTCTTAAAAACATAAAAGCTATCTTTTTTTCTCTCATACAAATGTAAGCATTTCATTAAAAATCCTCTGAAGAAAACCTTTCTCTTTGCCTCTTTTTATTCTCAACTGTCAAGCCTGTGCTGCCAGTTGTAGTAGCAAGTTTGCTTCCCCCTTAGCTTTCTGACCAGATAGCAGATTACTATTTTGTCTCCTTTTTTGCTGTATGTAACATAGTTCTTCCTGTTTTCTTATTCAGTGAGGTCTTCAGCTTGCAATTTTAGCTGGTGTATATGATTTTGTTTGAATCCTCTTCTAGTAATAATCATTTTGATTTCGCATCCTCAGGACAAGGTCAGTTTCCATTGAGAGATGACTAATCAGCATCTTACCCCAGAAAACTGCCCTTTGCCTTTTCATTTCCTTTTCTTCCAAGTAACAGATAGTGGGTTTTGTTTGGTTTTTTTTTCTAATACTGCTTCTGTAAAAGAAACCAATTCAGCCCTCATATTTTTACAGTGTATTCATCAGTCCACTTCCACCATCCTGTTTGAACAGTAGTTAGGATGAACCATAATCTGACCATAAAATTCCATTTTTGTGTTCATAGTCTCCTGGGAAACAGTGATCAAAATAAAATATATCTTTATGTAAAGTGTAGGTGACTAGGAAAAAACTCAGAAAAGAGAACGTAATCTATGGATGAAGACATAAATGCATATTCAAGATTTGAATATTACTTTTGTTCAGTGTCCAGTCTACCAAGCATAACACCTAAAAAGTGGTAAAAATCTGCCCCTAAAATTATTTCTGCTTCAAATGATTTTTTGCTTATTTCTTCTCACTGACTCCAAATGAGTAATTCCTTGTGTGGAATACTGCATTATTCATATTTAAATTTTGATGAGGTGAATCCCAACAACTGTGCTGCTCCTTTTTAAGAATGTCTTAATGCATAATGTCTGCTGCTTTAATTTGCTAATTTGATAAATTCCTTGAGCTCTGTTGCCTGTCTCTTTCAGAGGTATTCTCAGCATAACAAGAAAAAATCATTCTGTAGGTTTGAACTGACTTCAGTCCTAATTCAGATGGCCGTAAAACGTACTCTTAAGACCTTGCATATTCAGCTCAGTGTAAAAGTGCTGCTTGATTAGGGTGCATTCCTGAAATAGGAGGATTGCATCTTAGTAGTTTTATTCAATCCTCAAATACTTCCCTGAATGTTTTCTGAAGTTTGTAATTCCAGGATACTCTTTTCCTGTGAATTTTTTTTAAGAACTTCATTTTTATATTCTGTAGTAAGTAAATCAGAACAATTCTCTGTTCTTCAGATTAGATTTAAACAATTTTTTAATGAAACCAGCCAGTGTAATTCATTACAATTTTCAGTTTGCTTCTGATTTAACCTTACATATATTGCTTAGGATAACAGGCCAAAATAAATTTTTTCCAGTACTGTCACACCAGTCTGAGACATTGTTATTCATGGTTTAGTTTTATTTTATGTGTTTATTTACAGATTCTATTTCACTCTTAGCAGGGAAAAGGTATTTTAGGCAACAGTGTGCAAACACTGTTTATAAACATATACTGATTTGAAATCTATTTAAAGCAGATAAAGGTACTATTCAAATGGCATGTGCACAGGGTGTATTGTGGAGAACTCAGATGATGTAATTACTAATAAATCACATGTAGAAGGAAGCAGCAGCAGCATGCTTTCCCACATCACAGAGAATGACTTGTCTGCATAAAACTGCTAAAGTTTCAAGGAGCGGTTATACGAGTTACGTGCTTCATCACCAACAGCAAGTTGTAGTAGGTGTAATACCTCATAGACAGGCTTCCCCAGTGCTGATGAGACAGACCGTTAGAGGGATAGAGTTCTGAATTGTTAATGGCTGCTATGCTTTGCATACCCTGCTTCCTTCATTACAGCTTGACAAACTCATTCCCTTTGCTGTACCTTAGTCCTCTGTGTCTGTATGAATGTTTGGGTTTCTGCTGGTGGTTCCATATTCTGCATGCTTTTCTTAAAGTGAAGCAACGTGCTTTCCCATAAATGGTAAAGATCATGGATTAGCCTCCTACAGGCTCTGTGTTCCTGAGAAATTGGCTCTTTCTGTTGGTGATAACTCATGTTTTGGTGTCATTGTTCTTCATGTTGCAAAATTGAGTTGAAATGTATTCCCATAAGAGTTAGCTTTTCATATTGGGCTGGAAACTCTTCATCTTTGTGTAGCAATTTGTTTTATTATAACGACTGGCTTCTAACTGTACCTCCCATAATGAAGAGCTGACTTAATACTCTGTGCTAATCTTGTTATGACTTTTAAAAGGTAAGTAATTTCTCTAACAATTCCTAACAGTCATGGTAAAGTGTTAAAGGGTTTTTCAATTTTGTTTTTCCCTTTATTTTTCACATGAATTTTTCACTTGTAGCATGAATTTTGCTTTGTGTCTTTTTCTATTTTTCTTGTAAAAAAGCCTTTTGTGGACTGATTTTTATTTGCAACAAAACATATCATGTAAATATAAATAAAACCAATTCAACACAGTCATTGATTTAATTTTTGAGACCAGTCATGATTGATAGATAGAAATTGTCATCAGGACTCTTTATTTTACCATTTGTTTAATTTATTTTTGAGTATTATATTTCACATTCTGTTTACTACTGCAGCTATGGGAGAAAGCTTACAAGTTGCATTCCAGCATAATGAAATTATATCTTATGGAACATAAAATCAAGTTTGCTTAAAAAAAACAGAGTAATGTGAACTGAATGCTTTGGGTTTGGTTACATTCTGCCTGAATTATGCAGGGGAAGGATACTGGCTGGTGGCCCACTGTATCATCTGCCAAGATACATTGTGAGCCAAGAGGCTGTAGAATGGTCAAACAATAAATCTGTACTTTTCCTGTGAAAGAAGAAACAGACATAGGTTATTATTTATGTAACTACCTGTGAATAAGAAGAATTATCGCAAATAATACTACTAATCACTCGCCCCAGTCAGTCATGGTACAATATGCAATGTAATATGGATATCTTTGCTTAACAGTGGCTGTGAAAAGAATACAGATTTTTTTGTAAAAGTCACAAATAACAAAGTAGTGAAACATGCAGATAATGTATATGATAAAGGCACTTAAAGCATATGACCCCATTTATACAGAGCTCCATTGCTGCTAAAACTGTATGTTAGAAAACTGGTGGGTCTTATTCAAAATCATTTTACTGCAGTTTTGTTAAAAATAACATTTAGGATCTCAATGTGCAATTCATATATTAAACAAACAGAAGTATTATGTAATAACTAATTGTGATGTTAGTTTCATTAAAACATGGTTTGTATTCTGCAGCTGTGAGCATAGGTTGGGAAATGAACAAGTCTAGCTGATCAAGCCTTTTATTTTATTATCATGGATTCCTCTTCCACAGCTGCTTTTAAAATTTGTGGGAAGCAAATTATTTCTCATACTGCATATGTTGCCCATCAGGTGAGTGATAACGTGGAAACTGTAGGCTGGGTGTAAGAAATCAAAAAGTATATTTAAAGTCCTCTGTGTGCACAGAATTAAAAAAAAATGACCTATAAGAGGCTGTGTGTGAAGCCAGCTATCTTTTGTTACCATTGTCATTTGGACACTGTAAGAGCAAAACTTTGTCAGCACGTTTTCTATATTAGAAGATTTGATCTGCAAATCTCAGCCGCTCTGTTCATTATAAATCTCTTGTTTTTGTCCATACACTAGCTCCACTATAGGTTGGAAGGGCTTAAAGATGAACTGAGGAGGAATAGAGGCTACAACTCGAGAGTAACTATTACTGCTCAAAGGAGCTGTTTTCCATTCGCAAACATTGCTTTGCGCTATGGGTTTGGGCTCCTTTTGTTCCTCCACTTTGTTGAAGACTCTCTCTTGACTTCCATTTTACTTCTTTAGCACTGTCTTTGTCTGCTAACATTTTTCCTCCTTCTCTAGTAGCTTTTATCTGTGTCCTTTGGATCACATATTTTACTTTGTTTTAGTAGATTGTTTCAAATGTTTTGTATTTTTGGGTTTTTTTCCTTTTTCTTTAGGACTGTGTTATCTCACTGAGTTTCATTCCACAGTTTGCTGAATTGCTTGGTTATTTTGCAGCAGGCCCATTCCTCGTTTTTTCTCTTTTCATATGGTTTTCAGTGAGAAATAAGAGAGCCTTTTCCATTTTAAATAGCAGTCTTACACACATAGGCCCATGTCTCCTTTTGAACATACCATATTCTGCCTTGCCATGTCCATCCTGCTTCTCTCTCTCTCAGTCTGTGCTGCTTTCTCTCTCTTGTGCTTTCTTTCCTACCATTATACCATCTTTTTGGTCCAGAATTGTCCTGTAGTAAATTACAGGTAAATATTTACTTCTTCCAAAGAGAGATCATGTCATATCTTTGAAATCTGGTAAAACAACTCTGGGCCAAATTTGGGCATCATTAATATTTTGTTTGCAGTTTTCTTGTATAATGTTTTTGGAGGGAAGGAGGGAGGGCTTGGGGGGGGGGGTGTTTGTTTGGTTTTTAAACAACAATTTTCTTCAGGGAAGGACACCATAACCCACTCTAAGTTGCAACATTACTTTCCATAAGTTATTCCATTACAATAAGTAGACTGTGTTGCACTGTAGAATCCAGTTTTTTTATGTGAATATACATTTGGGGCAAGCTGCTGTGGAACAGAAGAAGGAGGTTTAGACGTTGGGCCACAGTCAGTTTCAGCTTTAAATGGTTGTTCCGTTCTGAAGACTTCTGGGGGTTGATTGTGTACCGTTCTTCATCAGTTGTTAGATCATACAAATTGAATATCTAGGCATTTTTTCTGCAGATTGATACTAGTCTGGAAGATAATCTGGATTCACTCCTTCGCTTCTTCAACACAGGCAACTGTTCTGCAGGGAAATTATACCCTCAGCATGACCTGTGCTATTCCACTTCTTTCACCACGTGTCCACAGTTTTACTTTATTAGTCCTTTCATTGAAATGTAGCAATATGTTTGCCAATAAAGTACAAAAGGGAAGGATTCTATTCACACCCTCTGAGAGGATTGTTTTCCTGTGAATTTCACTTTAGCTGGGGTATTGTCCAGAAAAAAGCTTTTTATTCGAATTTTACCTGTTCAGTCAGCTGACCTGCCAGAAGATAGACTCCTGTTCAAATTATTTCATCTAAAAACTTGCAACTTCATTGTTATTATACATTATGCTCTCTTTCCGAACCTGAGAAGAATTAACAAGAACTGATGCTTCGGTATAGATAAACTTCAAGATGTGTCATGTTTACAGGACTGACACTCTTAAAAAAAAATTTTTTTTAATTTGCATGGTAAACAGATGGAACTCTAAATATCCAGTGTTACTAGAATATTAACCAATGTGAATCCTCCAATTTCCCTAGAGTCAGACTAGTATATCTTGAATAGCACAGTGGCAGCTAAGCATCTTGGAAGAGGATTTGTTGAGAAACCGGTTGTCATTCTCACACAGTTACTTTTTAAAGTAGAATTGCACTGTAAAATTCATATTGAACATAGTATTTAGTTTAATAAAACAGAAGCAACTGAGTAAATATGCCTGGCTCCAGCCAGGAGCTGTTAATACAGTTGTGAGTTGCTTACACAATTGCAAAGAAGATTTATTAAATGTCTTCAGAATCAACACAATCTAAATTGAATATTTTAAACTCTTTCTATATATATTTTTAAGCAGGTCATGATTATATGTTAATATTTTGTCTAATCATAAAACAAGGCCTAGATTCAAAGTTACTGTAATTCCAATTGTATAGAAAATGTGGATTTTTTCTGTTTAAAACTGGAGCTTAACATGTAATTTTGACCACCATGTTCTTTGATTTCACTCTATTGTCATCCTTAGGCCATCATTTCTTATGGGAGGGGGAGGAGTGGAATCAAATTACTATATCAGATTCTGACCATCACCTACTACCCTTCTGCTCTAATATACTTACCTTATGCAGAATGTGTGAGAATATTGCTGAAAATATGTATAGCCTCTGTCTTAGATCCCAGGAGCTTGCCCATTATATTTTTGTATTTTGCATTCTTGTTAACTTCTGTAGCTCATAGACTCTCCTCTCTCTCTGCAGGTCCAGTCCAGGTGCAGCAGCAAGGAGAACATCCTTAGAGCAAGTACGTACTGAAACTCATAGCTCTATTGAGAAACTAAGAGGGGTCCTAGGACAGCAAATGACAATCAGATGAGAAGGATATGGCTGGGACATGTGTTTGCAGAAGAAATTTCATGACTTAAGACAATGAAATTCAGTTCAAAGAGAAAATAACTGTAATTAGCTCATAGCATTCATGTATTGATTTATTTTTTCTTCCAAGTTATTCATTTAATGACATAGAGGTCTGTGTTGTTTGTGGCGGTGTATTATAAATGATCACACATGCAAGCCTTATGTGCAAAAAGAATCAACACTCAAAGACAATGAAAATGGAAATTCTCAAGTTGAATATATATATGAGTTTTATTTTCATACTTGACCATGAAATTGAATGTTGTATTATATAAAACCAAACCAAAAAAATGCAAAAGTGAAGAATTCAGATTTTATTCAAATTACCTGTTCTTTAATTTGCGCAATTCCTTTGCTTTGTTTTATGGGAATCTTTCCTAGTCTAAAGTTTGATCCACCATATGTGTGTATATATATATAAAAGAACAGGAATACGAAGTTGTTTTAGTGATGAGAGAAGCCTGTCAGGAATTTTCTACATTATGCAACCAATTGACTTTGCTGTTTCAAAGCTAAAGGATTATTTTGTCATACAAAATGCTGCTAAATGTGAGTAGTTATTTTTAGAGTCATCTGACATTTCACATTAGTGAAAGATAAATTGGGAAGGTCTGAGGAGTTGTTTAATGTCATTTACTTGTAATTAAAAAATACCACTTAGTAATTTTAGAATTTAAAAAAATATTATTTGTTTGTCTTCATGTCTGTTTAAATATATTATACCTCTAAAACAGGAGTTAGCATTTGTAGGAAGAAATAGGGAGAGAGAAGGGTTACTAATTACACTTGCATCTCTCTCGCTTTCTTTGTTAAGGTTATTCATGCTAGTGTTAAACCTGAAGGGACTCTATTATTGAGTGTGTATTTTTTTTGTTTCTCTTGTAGAAATAATGGGTTTTATTTTTGGTGTTGGAGCAAAATTGTCAGAGATAAGGGGATTTTATCCATTGTCAAAAGAAAAGTGTTGAAGAACACATGCCAGTACATTTTAACAAAACCTTTGACTTAAGCAAATGACATGGCTCAGCATTCCAAATCTGAAGGTAGTACTCTGGGCACTACTCAAAGCATTCAAAGCCTCTGGATTCGGTCATGTTTTACAGGTTAAAAAAGTGAAATGCTAGCCTCTGAAGTAGCTAACAGTGAGGTTTAGGTAGCAGTAAAACATAAACATAAAAGCACCTAATGGCGTTAGTATGAAGGTTGCTTGCTGTCACAAAAATCCCCCAGCTTTCACTGATGAAACATGTTTTCCAAGAATCTTCCTTCATTTTTTCTATCTTTTAAGAAAATAGTGTCTTAATTTAAGCAGTCAGGATAAAGTTTTTAACCTATATCATGTGGAATCTGCTGGACTTGCAGGAATTACAGTGCTTCTAAGCAGGGTTTCTTTCTCTGTGCAGAGAAAGGTAGTGAAGTTTGCTGTGTCTCACAAATGCTTTCCTTTTCCTAATTTTTGTGACATTGCTAACAAATTACAGGTGTAATAGCAGAAAATGTACGCTTAGAGGGATGTCCCTATTGTTAGATCCAGAAATGTACTTTTTCCACTAATTACACTTTTATCTTAATTTAATTTGCATCATTTCTCCCTTACCTGCTTATGAGAAAGTCATGTTTAAGAGTATGAAAAATCTTAATATATGTAAAATACATCTCATCAGCTGTTTCTCTTTTAGTATGATGACTGCTACATTAAGGAAAGGAATTAGGTCAGAAATAATTTGTGTTTGACAAATTCACGGTGCCTGCTTTTACCATCATGTTATCTTCTAAATACATGCACAGAAATTGTTCGAGTAATATTTTCCAGCATTTTTCTTGGGACTGGAAGTGGGCAGTTTTATTTGTCTCTACTTCTGCCTCTGAAAGACAGTTACTGTGTTAAAGGCAAAAAATAAATTCATTAACAATCTCTCACATAGAGAGACAAGCATGTGTCAGTGATACTCAGAGGTGGTAGCTAACTGATTTAATTTTCCCTGAAGTGCTGCATTTATTTCAGCAAAGTGGTTTAAATGAACATCACTGTGTACATCTACACACTGTAGCACACATTAACTCGCTGCTCTTTCATTGCAGGTCACAGTGCTGTTGACATTACCAAGGTAGCAAGAAGACACCGCATGTCTCCATTCCCATTGACATCTATGGACAAGGCCTTCATCACAGTTCTGGAGATGACTCCAGTGCTTGGAACAGAAATCATCAATTACAGAGGTATTTTAAGTAGGATTCTTCGTGAGGATTAGGGTGGTTATTTCCTTATTTTACAACCTTCTTAAGTAGTTGCTCTTTTGTTAATTTTGTGTGAGGTGTCTGAGGCACTACCTTCTCTGGGAAAAACTGCTTTAGATAATGCCAATAATAGGAGCAGGAGTCTCCTTTCAAAGTCAGGAGAATGTTGATTGACCTCAGTGCTGCTCCCTGAAGGAATCTGTAATGGAGCTGTAATTAAATATATAGATTAATTTCTTCCAGTCTGTGTTATATGCAACAAAGCTAATCATAGAAACCACAGTTTGCCTCAGTGGTTAACACTGGACTTCTGTAGATGCAGCATAGCTCCAAGTTGCACTGGGATTATTCACTCTGTTCTCTTACAGTGGGAGATTCTCACTAAACCCCCTTTCAAATCTGAGATTAATGATCAAATAAAAAAATACATCATATATGTATATGCATGTGTGTGTGTGCAAGTGTGTGCACATGTACGTTAGTTTGCAAAAAAAAAAATGTTAATTTTGAACAATACAATCTTATGAATTAAGAACCAGCTTTTCTTATGTATTCATTTATTTTTCAGTTAATACAGCTGTAATTTTAGGAGATAATAAAAATGTAGTCTTGGAGGTCTGAATCCCAAGTAGCTCTACTCAGAAAAGCATTATTGTGTTCTGTTTGGATTTTTTTGTGGGTTTGTGTCTTGAATTAACATCGGGGTCCTTAAATTTATCTTTCAGGAGCACCGTTTCTCTGTAGTGAAAGTGAAATGTTTCAAGTTCTAGCGTTGTGATTTCTTTCATTAACAAATTACCTAATAAATTTTAACCTGATTTATTTGCATTTCTAAATATACTGCATAGTATTCATCCTCATAAATTAAGCTGTTGGATGTTACTCTGTATGAGTAGCCACTTGAGTCCTGAGTTTATTCTTGATTAAGTCAAAGCATGCTGTAGTCTGTCAAATATATTCTTTCCTAACAAAGGAGGAGGATGAATAAAGATTTTTTTTTTTAAACATGACTTTCACATTTGTAAAAGTATTGCTCGGTGCCCGTATAGCTCATTTAGCCTCTTCCATATTAAGGAAAAAGTAAAAAGATGGACTGTCCTAAAATATTTTACAAAAGTGCCATAAAACAAAGGGATCTGAAGCATTTTTTCCCACTTGCCACCATCAATATCTGGTGTGAAGCCCCCAGTTAGCCTTTTATTCCATCTGAATTCAGTTACCTGAACGTTGCTCCATGGGTATATAAGATTAATTTTTTATACAGCATGATAAGGATTATTCTTCTGAAATTAAGAAGAGGCAGAAGTTTAATTGATACTAAAAGTACAAAGCAGAGGTAATCCACACTTCATGGTTTAAGCCTCAGAATGGAGCAGTTTTACTGATTTAGTCTGGGAGCCCTGGTAGAGTTTGGGCACTTTTTTACACTGGTTATTCATTTTGAACTAGCTGATTATTTTGATAGCATTGACCTTTTGTACCAGACTGAAGTGCTACCAGGGCAATATTTACAAAATGGGAGCAAATCCATCACCTTTAGTACGGTCTGTCTCACTGCTTTGTCACAGTACCAATACCCTGAGAAATCAAAATTCTTCACAGGACTGTACCAGTTTCACCAGATAAGCTTTAGAAAATACCTAGATTTAAAAAGTTGTTTTAATGTAATTCTCCATTTTGCACTAGAATCAGAAAGCTATAGTCATCACAAGGGACAGTTTGATGACATTCAAGTATTTCAAAGCATCTCTTTTTTAATTACAGTTAATCAAAATAAGGTAAAACAGTAATTGCCCAAATAAAGGAGAGTACAGACGTACTTCAGATTGTCCTTTAGCTGCTGACTTTCTTCGTTTCTTTCTTTAGCAAATAATTCTTACATTTTTCTTCCCTTAATAAACTTCATTCCTGCTACTAGCTGGCCATTTATTCCCTTCAAATCTTGCATGGCAGAATGCCAGGAACATACTGTTCAACTTTGCTTTAATTGGTGTGATTTTGCATGCAGACAAGAAGTAAAATGAAGACATAACATGCCTGCTAAAATTAGAAGCATCACTTTTGTATGAGATTTTGTGTGTCTATGAACAGAGGGTGTTTTTACTAGGCCTTTGATAGCTGCCTTTTCTATGCGGTAATTTAAATGTCTGTGCGTTCTTTTTTTCACTGCAAGCGTACAAGCTTTTGTGAGCTTTCTAATAACTTCTATATTGTTTATCACTGACAGTGATACACAGCAATGCACAGACATACTAACAACCATCACAAAGATGCTTTTCTAGTTGCTTTAACAGATCCTATCAGCATTTTCATAGCAATACCTGTTTCAAAAATTCAGCAAGTCTCCTCATGCTGAAAGGTTATACATATGGATATGAGCATAGTGATGTTATAGTTATTATAGCTATAATTAATTACTAAATCACTTCTTTTAATAAGTAAAATATAACTTCCATTTATAATACCACTTTACTGGAGCTGAGCACTTTCAAATCAAGTTGTCCATTTAGTGTGCAATGTTAGGACTTTTGCCTTCCCTGCAAATCCAGAACCATATCAAGTTCCCCATCTGTAAAACAAGAAACATACTTTATTTATGTCTTTCTATTTTGGCATGTCTGAAAGATCATAATCTATAAGGTACACATCCACGAAAATTCTCCTGGCAGAAATATTCATGCATTCACTCATTCCTTCATATTTTCAGCTGCATATTGCCTTCCTGTACCACAGTACACTCCTAAGAGCTGCGGCCTCTATTAAGCAGTAAGTTTTCCTTCTGCACATAGACATACTATACTGGAATCAAGCCAATCTCATTAGTTCTGACCTTTGTGCCCCTTCCTAGTCCATCTAATCACACATATAATAAACATTCTTTCTCACTCACCCACTGTATGAAGGGATGTGATATTTATTTTCCACTCTGCTCCACATCATACTGCAAAAAAAACCCTCTTGCTGGTGCCATAAAAGCAAACAGGTAGTACACACTTGACTGAGGGTAAAGTAATTCCTATCAGTCTCTGCAGGGAGGCTGAGCCAAATTACAGCTCATCAGTCATAGCTGCTAAGTGAAGGGAAAGTGTATGTTAAAATATTTAGCACTATAACAGTGTAAATTTACATAAATAATCCTCACACTTAAATGCACTCACCCTCCATTAAGCAGAAATGCTCCTAGCAATTGGGCAAAGCTAATGTATTACAAAACTTCTTTGTCAATTTATGGAAATTTATCCATCATTACGGTTTATATTGAGTCCTCTGTGCTCAAATCCATCACCTCTTGCACACAAAATTAATTTTTTAAATGTTATTTTTTTAAAAAACACTACATTTTTTTTAATTGAAATACAGGAAAGTGTTTAAGAGATCTCAGAAGAAAAACTTGTCTTGAAGAGGCAAATACTTGTTTTTTCTGTCTCATCCCGAGACTGGAAAAGGCATCCAGAGCTGTTACTTCTGGGTGTGGATACTTGGCATTCAGACCTACTGTCAGCAGTTTCACTGTAGTCAGGAACACAGACTTACTGAAGAAATCTTCCGTCAGTACTTTCAGACTCCAGTCTTTTTTCATTTATGTAGAGATAGAAATCAAAACCCCAAGAGATCTATTCATGCCCCGTACACATACATTTCATCCACCAGAACTCACTGCTTTTCACAGGTTTCTTTTCTCTTTCTCTAGCCATAATGATATGGAGCGTGGTCTGTTCTCTTTTTTTCTTTTCTAGATGGGATGGGCCGGGTCCTTGCACAAGATGTATATGCAAAAGATAATCTACCGCCGTTTCCAGCATCTGTAAAAGATGGCTACGCTGTCAGAGGTAAACTCGTTTTGTAGACATACAGTATAGTGTCTGTAAAGCCACTTTATAACATATTAGTTCACCTGTTTTGGATCCAGCAATGGTTATTTTGGTTGAGATTTTATTCAGATCATTGCTGATTATGTACAAGGCAACTGTCTTGAAGGAAGATCATAAAGTTGAATTCAGATCTGTTAACTGGATATACATGTATATGCATAAATGTACATCAACGTGTGCTCATGGACTTACACCTGTGTTGCCAGAGAGTTTCTTGGAAATATTGAGAATTCAGTAGAGTAACAGAACATCTGTTTCTGACTGACAGATTCTTCTTCCATTCCTCTGGCTTTGATTTGATCAGGAGTTTCTTACAGTTGAACTGGCACAGGTCCAGCTTTCTATTTATGAATTATGTTATGATTGAATTAGAGAATTTTCAGAAATATTGTACTCTTACAGAGGCACTTCAAAAGAAGAATTCATTTTTACTTTAAAAATATTGCTGTTGCTGCATATAAATAAAATTAGTAGTGTGACTTTATGGACAAGGAGTGAGTGGTTTCCCAGGAGACCTGAATCCATCCTCGCTTTGCCACTAGGAGCTGCATGATTTTGAACAACTTGCTTCTCTGTGCACCAGTTATTCCCTTTGTAAAGTAAGACTAATGATATTCACCTCAGGTATTTATGGAGGAAAATTAATATATACATGATTGAACATTATACCATTACTGATTTAATTGTGGTAGGGGTTGAATCATCATAATACAATGTTTAAATTTGGACACGATGGCAAACTTTCTGCTAGGGACATTAAAGTATCTTGTTTGTTACTGGCTGCTGAAACAATGGAAAACAACTGTCCATGAAATAAACTGTCTGCAAACCCAGGCAATGGATGTAGTCCAATAGCTTTCCTATGGAGTTGATACCAAAATAAAAATCCAGGTCTACAAGATGAGTTTGACTGCAGCTATCTGTCATCTATGTGTGTCAGAGACAGGCAGACCAAAATGACCAGTAATAGTGGCAAGGGAGCAGATGTAGCCAGATTAAAATTCAGGTAATACAAAGCTGAGAAAAGCTAAGAAAGGAATCTCTGACTAGAATGCTAACTGACAAAGGCTTTGGGATGTGGCAAATGCGGTCTTGCAATATGATTGCTACAAAGTAAGGGAAAGCACAAGTACAATCTCAGTAAATGATTCTAAATACAAGGAATAAGCAGAATGATTACAATCGCAATCTTCAACAACTTCTGCCAGAACCAGCACAAAAGACCCTAATTTTTGGTGGTGGATTCAAATAGAGTAACAGTAAGGTACTTGAATGGATGCAGAGGAGGACACCAAAGCTGATGATAGAGCTGGAAGGCATGTCCTATGAGGAGCAGCTAAGGACTTTGAGTTTGTCTGGCTTAGAGGAAAGGAGACTGAGGGGTGACCTCAATGCTTTCTACAGATTCCTGAAAAGGGGAAGTGGAGAGGGAGGTGCAGATCTCTTCTCCCTGGGATCCAGTGGTGGGAGGTGTGGGAATGGTTCAAAGTTGTGCAAGGGGAGGTTTAGACTGGACATTAGGAAGCATTTCTTTACTGAGAGGGTAACCAAACACTGGAATAGGCTTCATAGAAAAGTGGTCAATGCCTCAAGCCAGTCAGTGTTTAAGATGCATTTGGACAATGCCCTTAATAATTTGCTTTAACTTTTGGTCAGCCTTGAATTGGACAGGCAGTTGAACTAAATGATTACTGTAGGTCTCTTCCAACTGAAGTATTTTGTTCTGTTCTTTCTATTATAGTAAACCTGTTATCTCAAAATATGAGAAACAAAGCTTGTAGGCGGAGATAATATTGACTACATTGATGGAAATTTTTGACCAAAAAAATTAAGGATTAGCTTTCAGTCACATAAAACTGTCTGCCCAAAACCTGTTCCACTTCTTTCAAGGTATATCAATTGCTCATCACCTATAAACTTTTTCTCCATATCATTTTTAATGGGGGAATAAAATCTAACTCAGTAGCATTTTACCAAGTCTAAAATAATTCAGCTATTAGGGAATTTTTTTCTCTTTTGCTGGATTATACCAGGATATTCTTTACAGGGAAAGTCTGACAACTGTATTCAGTAGTATCATATGCATTATTCAAGGACAAGTAGTTCAAGAGTCCTTCTACACTTTCTTATTTTATGGTTTGTTCTAAAGCTTATAGATTAGGCTGTTTGGTAGGGTTTTCAATTTAAGTTAAAACTTAGTCTAAGTACCAGAGATCCTCATCTGCAGAGTTGTATGTATGGATCTGCATCTGCAGCTGATGTATGAGTACAAATGTGATAAATCATTATATAGACTGAATGGGCTGTTCTGGTGTCCTCAACATAAAAAGGACATGGAACTGTTGGAGCAAGTCCAGAGGAGGGCCACGAGGATGATCAGGGGGCTGGAGCACCTCCTGTATGAAGACAGGCTGAGGAAGTTGGGGCTGTTGAGCCTGGAGAAGAGAAGGCTGCGTGGAGACCTCATAGCAGCCTTCCAGTATCTGAAGGGGGCCTACAAGCATATTGGAGAGGGACTCTTCATCAGGGACTGTAGAAACAGGACAAGGGATAATAATGCAGACTTAGAGGAAGTTTAGGTTGGATATAAGGAAGAAGTTCTATACTGTAAGGGTGGTGAGGCACTGGAACAGGCTGCCCAAAGAAGTAGTAAATGCTCCATCCCTGGTGGTGTTCAAGGCCACTTGTACAGGGCCTTGGGTGACATGATTTAGTGTGAGGCATCTCTGCCCTTGTCAGGGGGATTGGAAATAGATGATCTTAAGGTCCATTCCAACCCGAATTATTCTAAGATTCTGTGATTCCTGAAAGCAATTCTTCTCCAAATGATAAGGTTATCTGACTGTATATTCCGAACTTCTGAAATAAACAGAAGATAATAATGTAAAGGTTGTCACTGATTAGACTTCATCTCTGGAAAATGAACTTTTGACAGTTTCAGATTTAAAATTAATAAAAAGACATATTTAAATAGGATCATATGAACCCAGTTTGTCTTGGCAGCATGCCTGCTGTCCTTGGACAGGGTAAAAAGCATGTAATAACCACTAGTGCAACTTGCCAAAAGAGCTTTGAGGCAGAAGCTTGAATTTTGATAATAATGGCACGTTTGTTGTCCCTGTAAAAGTACAGATTTGGCTAAATTAGAAATCCTGGAGACTTTCAGTTTGTTAAATCAGTCATCTCAGGCTTTTAATTTTCAGAATAGCTTCAGTGAAAGATGTAAGGTATGTAGTCTGGTGCTAACTCCTGATATTACGAAAAGAAGCACAACTCGACTTCTAATGTGGCAGTCCAAGTTGCACTGTCTTAAGCCCTATTGCTTTTCAGAAAATGGCAAACCTGTAAGGTCATCTGTGCAGTCTGTAACCATTGCACTTGTCCACATTTTCCTCCAAAGGCGGAGATAGAATCTAGAAATATCAGGATTTACAAAATATGTGACACCCCTGTGTTAGTTTCACAAAGAAAAAGATTTGTTCACAATGGACATATTTATAAAAATAATCTCATGAGCTCTTTTAATTATTTATTATTGCTATAATACCTCCTAATCTGCTTTTACTTGATTCCTTATTCCCCAAAATATTCAGTTAAAAGTACTATAGAACCTGTAATTTTCAAAATAACCAGCACAACTTAAAAGGACCTAAAATTTGAATTGCTTGCAAATGTTTGCATTTGAAATGTTCACGCTGACACTGAAGAACTGAGTCTTAGATCATTCTTTGGTTTTCCTGCTCTTTATTTTTAATGTCATCGTTTGTTTGGTTCAGCCTTTACCATTTGCATTGTCCATCTTAACAGCTGCTGATGGCCCAGGAGATCGATTCATCATAGGGGAATCCCAGGCTGGTGAACAGGTGAGCACAATTTCTTTTTTCTTTTTTTTTAATGTACTTTTCTTTCGTAAGATACTGCTTAGTATTTTTTACAAGCCTTGCTAGTGCTCCAGTAACTGAGCATTCTTGGAGGTGACATGAAGAAGGACACAGCTGTACCACCCTCCTGCTATGTGCCTCAGGACATGATTTCAGAAAGGGAGGTAGTACGGTTACATAAGGAACTAACAAGGATATCCCAAAATCTTTCCAAGCATTGTGCTGACATGTCTGATAGAAGTGTATACAGTAATGTTTTGCCCTAGTACAGTGTTAGAGGACATAAGTTTTCTAGTGGCATTACAATTCATACGCAGAGAAAAGCATTATTTAACCCCTTATTGCTGACAGATTTTTAAAGGGGTATCAGCCCAGTTACTGTTTCCAGAAGATGCTTGCATACTTTACACCGATCCCTGCAAAACAGTGTAAGAATTCTGTATAAAGCCTTTAAAGAAAGGTAATTATCAGAACAAACTTTCAGAAGTCTGTCAGGAGCCGGATTTCTGGTACTGCTCTGGGGATTTTTGCTTGTTAAATAAAGAGTGATTGTGCACCTTAGCACATATGTGGATTGAGTTTAAGAGCAAGTTGGGGCAGCACCCATTCATGACCTGCTGTGCTATATAAATATTCATGAATAGACACAATTTATGATTTGCTTTCAAACTCAAGAGTACAATTCATTAAATCACTGTGTTAATACTGGGGTAATGGGAAAAAAAAAATCAGTTATGTTCAGCCACTTTTATTATTCTGTCAATTTAATTATACATGCTGTCTTCTGTTCAGGAGAGCATGAGTTAGTCCAAAATGTTTCTCCAGCTCTTTCAAGTCCCAGTTTATAATTCTGTATATTGTATATGAAATGATGGCAAAAGGGAATAAATAACAGGCAAAACAAAGGATTGGTCAGTTTTAATGACGAATTTACAGTGTGGCTATTTTGACTGTTAAACGAAAAAGTCCAAGTAAAATAGATGTATTTTACAAGTTGTTTCAGGTTTTAGAAGTATTAACAGTTGCAGGATTATTCAATTTTTTTTAAAAAATGGAGTTGAACTGCCTCTGTGTATTAGATGTTTATTTTGGCAAATCATAATAGATACCCAGAACTGTGAGAATTATTCTTACTGTAGTTCCCATCTATCATCATGAATTAAACTTTGGTCTAATAGACATCTTCCCAATACTAATATTCATGTGAACTTAGATTAACTAATATGTTATACAACCTATGTAAAACTACTCTAAATATTTTAAAAAAGTAAACTAACGAATTTTGCAAGTTTTTTACCTGCCTTGGATTTTTAGCCCTTCTATCTGCATTTCCAAGCATTAGTCCAGAATCCAAAAGACTGACAACTATTTCTACAACCCTCTTTATGGTCACTATAAAATACCAAGAACTAACAGAGTAACCTGCTGAATTATCACTCCTATTCTTAATTCAGCTGTCATCAACATTATCATTTTGCTAGTTAGAAAATACAACAGCACAGTGGTGCTGAAAACAGGACTGTTGAAGCTGTGTCTAACAGGGAAGACTGCCCACAGGCCTAAAGGCTTTCAAATCCTAATGAGTTCAGCAGGTTTGTACAAAGAATAAAAGGGCAAGTGGGTGCTTGCTTCCCTTCCACAAAATTCAGTTCACAAATGGTTCTCCACAGGGACAGTCTGTCCTCCCAGATAACTAGGAATAGGAAGCCTCTCTGGCAAGGAACAAAAACTGGGTGGGAGGAGACTTGCAGGGAGAGAGTCTGAAAATACCATTGGCAAGTTAGAAAAATGAGGCTGTTGACCTCCGAATAATTGGTCAATGTTTTTTTCTTGAGCCAACACATCTTCTAGGTTCATCTCCTTCCCAAGAAATTATTTATAGCCTTGGAAGACTGCTCGGTCTCATTTCACCCTTCAGTCACTCTCAGCAGCAACATTCTGCTTTTCATGTTACAGACCAATTAACAGAATGATTCACAGCAGGGAGTTCAAAATAGGTTTAGATTTGGCTCCTCCTGTAGGGAAAAAGGTTATGTAAATGCTAAGTAGAGAGGAAGAAAACAGGACTGAGAATTGCAGAGAGGTCGTATAGCCAAATTGCACATTTCTGTATCAATTTGTAAATTGCATATTATTTTCTGATTTCCATTTCTAGGTGGCTGCGTTTATGTTAACAACCACTTTTTATTTTGTGTTGAGGAAACCTTTCAGACACTGTCCTGCACGGGGACGCTAGGGGACATTTGAGAGTACTGCTCATGAGCCATCCACATGGCCTCTGTGTGAAAAACTCAACCACAGGGAGCAGTGGTTGTCTTCCTGAAGACTTACATAGCTGGAGTTTAGCATTTCGTGGAAGACTTTTGAAAGATGTTTGTAAGAGCCACTGTGACTAATCAGCTGTAATATACGATGGAAACAGACATTCTATTAACTTGGGCCCTTTTACAGAAAGGAGCATGGGTCAGTGGAAGTCACACAGGAGAGGTGTAATATGTGCAAGAGAAAATGTCAGATGGGGGCTGTGCTCGGTAGATTATTTCTGGGTTTTATTCAGTGACTGAGATTAAATAAATTATCAGTGATGAAGACAAAAGGCAGAACCCAGTAGTGCCTTATTCCAGGTAAGTGTGAGATCTCCGAGGCCTTTAAAAGAACTGTGAAATTGTTATATGTGATTATGCTTTCTGAGAAATGATCATTTATTTATCTTCATATTCTCTAGCACAAAAGAACACAGCCCTGGAGATTCACACACAAATATGATGGTTGACTTTTGTTCATAAAGTTAATCTGATCAAATTCTCAAAGCAAAAAAAAAAAGGAAATTAAATATATGAGCAACACAACCAATTCTAAAAGCAGCTCTTACTGTATCATGAATTGTTTAAATGTTTCACATCATTACATCTCAAAAAAATTAACTCATCAAATAATGAACTCCAAGGGCATGGGTAGTTACAGCGCATTTTATCACTGTAGACAATGATTTCTGGCAGAATTGTTGTCATTTTGTATTCTTTGTGATTCTTAAGGCCCAAAAAAGTGCATTTTAAATGGGAGAATATTTTTATACAATATACCTTGAAAATTGTCACTAATGTCATCAATATGTTAGTAAGTCTAAAACAATTTTACTTTTTTGCAATGTACCTGTAGACTATACCTACAACAATACGCGAAACAGCTCCCATAATCCAAGGTGTAAGATTCGCCTTTTGCAACTTTTTCTATTTTTTCATAAAAATCAAAATAACACACTAGGCAAGATTGTCTTATTTTCACTTTTAAGTCTCTCCAGTTATTGGCACTGTTTCAGCTGTTCATCCATAGCGCCTTGTGTAGTCTGTGGTGAGAAGTAAGTACCTTTTTTTTTTTTAAGTATGATTTTTGTGTCATCTGGTTTAGGTACCTACTTCAGGATAATATGAATCTTGCCCTAAAAGCACAGTAACCATGACATATGGCAAGTGTGAATTTTCCTCTTTATTTTTTCTTAGTTAGGATTTTATTTATGTTCTTCCCAAAGGATGTTACATTTCTGTTACCCATAGAACAGGGTCAGGATTCAGTCAGCTCAAGGCTTAGTTCTTTCTTGGAATACACAGGTCAGTGTGATACTGTGGTAAACCAGATGCAAACCGTTTCTAAGCTGCCCTTGGGGCTTCTCTGGGGCTTCTGTCCCAGTGACCAGCCTTTGAAATACACACATTTAAAGTAATACTCATATTTCAGACATTATGACAGTGCTAAAATGGAGTAGAAGAATGGGAAAGGCAGTCACAGCTTTGTGCAGCTGAAACGTTGGTCACTGGTCTAGAATCTGCAAATGCCTAACAGCCTTCTGTCACAAGTCATGGAGTAAATGACGGCAGGCAGTATTTCAGGTCTGTGGGTTGCTATCAGGTACGTGCTAATTGTAGCCTGAGAAGTCCTGGTCCTGGACAAACTCCAGTGCTGCATGTGGAATATAGAGTCAACCTGCACATGAATTATGAGTGTGACATGTAGAGAGTATGTTGGTCTGATCACAGCTGTGTAGATCTGTGTGTAGCACATGTTCACTAGTAACAGTAACACCTAAATAAGATGGGCTTCCTAAAGTGCGGCAGGGAGCAAACATTCATATTCCAGCAATGAAATCTCAATCATTATACCAGCTTCTTTTTTAGAAAGATTTTCTTTCAGGTATTTATTTCTTAAGTTCTTATAATCAGATATGGCCAAATTTTACCTGGATTTTGAAAAATGTGTATTAAAATAGGCTGCCTGGTGAGAATTTTATTAAAACCGTATCATTTGTCTTATCATGTTCTGATATTTTTTTATTCTTTGTATTACTTCTGCTGAAGCTTTGTAATGTACTGTGACTTTACATAATTGTAGAATATTATCAATTTGCAGCTTTGCTAAACTCACCCTTACAAAGATAGATATTCTGTGTTAACTAGTGTTGCGCTGTCTCTCAGTATAAGGAATTATGCTTCAAAATGAAGCCACTGGTTACATTACTTCTAAGCTGCTGGGGTTTTGCACACAGTGTGCTGGTAAAACAAAACAGAACGAAAATGCAACCAAACCAAAGCAAAGCAATTTCAACCCTGAGGACCAGAGTACTCTGCAAAATATTTATGTACGGAGAGCTACTTGGTTTTTGCTCATGTAAGTTTCTAGAAGGTCACCATCTGTTATATTTCTGAGCCAGTTATTTTTCTGAGCCAACGAAAGTACCAGTATATTGCTGCTTATGAAAGTTGTTCTTGTGATACAAAGGGGAGAAATGTGAAGCCGCCTAATATCTGATGATATAAAAGAAGTCAGATCTGAAAAAATGACCTAATGATCTTAAATACCTTAAAGTTTATACCTGTTGATATCACTAGCAGTATATCCAGAGCCACAGCAGAAATAAGAACTTTAGTTTTTCATATTTCTTTCATTAAATTCAAATGGTTTTAGCTTTTTGGTTTTTTTTTTTATTTTTCAGCCAACTCAGACTGTGATGCCTGGTCAGGTAATGCGTGTGACGACTGGTGCTCCTATTCCATGTGGTGCTGATGCGGTGGTGCAAGTGGAAGATACAGAGCTCATCAGGGAATCAGATGATGTGAGTCACAAGTTAAAAATCATTTTTCTTTTGTGTGCAATATAAAATGGCTCATGATACAATCCTGTAAATATGATGCTCCTGTGGGAAAGCTCTTCTGTTCATCTCAGAAATCTGAGGAATTTCACATCAGTTCCTAGTGGCAATTCTACTCACTTTTTCATGCTGCGGTAACAGTACCACAGACCTACCTGTCTTGACATTGGTTTTTCATCACAATTGTTGAATGCTGACGCCAAAGTATTTGGGAGCATGATTTGAGTGAAAGTCACATGCCTCCTGGGGATCCATAACTACAGTCCAATTTGTGTGCCTAGAGTAATTGCATTTTAAAATACGCAGTAATGGCAATCAGAAGATTTCCTTCTTTTCTGCTGAGTCTGCATCTAGCAGTAGAGCAATCTTCTTTATATTTCAGGATCATCCTGAAACTCAGCAAGGTAAGGAGTTCCTCTAAAGTCACCAAGTAAGAAAGGGAAAAGTTTTCTTAAAATACATATTGTTTCCAGAATTGTACTTTGAAATATTATATTGCAGCGTTACTGCTGATAAAATTAAACTGGAATATGATTTTCTGTGGGAAAGTGAACTGTTTTAAGTCTGCAAAATCCAAGGGATAACTTGGATTATTTTAAATTATGCTATGAAGATGGTTCTGTTTTATCAGAGTTGGTCTCATTTCAGCAAAGGTGAATTTGGTGGATTTTGGAGAATGTGTCTTGTGCCCATACCTTACAATAAATGCATACGTTTAAAATAAGGGGTTCTACTGGGTAACAGGCAAACTGAGTGCTCCCCAGTTTTTATTAAAGTTTCTTCAATATACCTCTGTGCTCCTTTAAAATGAGAAAATTACTGAATTTAAGACCTCTGAAAGCCAGCAAATGGATAAGGTGCATGTTCTCTCAGAACATAGTCTTGTCTCTGTTTAGTTTGAACAGATTTTCCAGCATGCCTATAAATCATATTGGCACTCTATCTTACAGATGCTGCAAAATACCCCAGAAAAAATAAATACTAGAATCATAGAATTGTTAGGGTTGGAAAAGACCTTAAGATCATCTAGTTCCAACCCCCCTGCCATGGCTAGGGAAAATAATAGTAATTCTGTACAGACAGTTGTCTTAACAAAGTAAAATCGGATTTTTTGATGAAGTACATGACCTATCTGTAGACAGCTCCATCTCAAACAGCCCATCTTAGACTTCATGTTCAGAGAATTCCTTCTGAATGATTACCTTACGCAGCTGTGATTTCAGGACACCATTGTCATGTTTTCCATTATTTGACAGATTTTAAGGCAAGTCTCTTTTTGACACAACTTCCAAGTTCAGTTTTGGAATTTAAGTATGTGCATGGTTCTCTGCTCAAATCAGCGTTTGTTCTTCTGCTGCTGTTCTGACAAGCTGTTCCACTTCACCATAGCTCTATGCTAGCATTGCAATTGCAGCTGGGGTGCAAGCAGGTGAATTCTAGTGTTCAGAGTTGATGAAGACAACAAAAACTGAACCATACTCTCATGATCCTTTCTTACACCTTATGACTGTAAATGCATAGATTTTTACATCTGAGGTCAGCAAGCTGTCAGGCTGGCCTTCTTTCTAACAGACTCAGTCCTGCTTTGAGGTTATGGGTGCGTATGTGTAGATTGTATCTTCCTGTAAAATATACTATTGCATTCAATGCTTGTTGATCATTCCATTAGTCTTACTGAGCAAGTTTTCTGTGGCCATTGCCCACCTCATCATGAGAGGACTGTCATGCTGCAGAGCAACAGACATCATAACCTGGTATTTTTTACTTCTTTGGATGACACTCTTCCCAGATCATACTTTTTCTGTCCATGTTCTCCTGTGCATGTGAGAACAGATTATTTGGTTATTCACTTAAACTGAGGTTTTCAGCAAATGGTCAGCCACCTTCAGGTTCCTTTTCCTGCCTGTAAGTGGGAGATAGTACCCTTCATTTTCTACTTTTCCTTGAGTATGCCACTCTACTAATCCTGTATATAAATAATTAGTATAGTTTCAATATTGTTATTTTTCTCTCTTTTTTTTTGTGCCAGGGTGGCTACATGTTTCAAGAATAATTTTCCTTTTAGTGTTAAGAACTCCTTCAGAGCTGGGAATTAACTAAAATGAAATCCTGAACATCTGAAAAATGTTCTTTCAAAAAGACACTGAGTACTTTTTAAAGGAGCTCCTTGACCTCTAGTTGCAGCAGCAGTACTTAAATATCATAGCAAGCATTCCACAAATGACTGTCGAAGTCACAGGTCTGAAAGGAATTGCATCTATCCAGCGGGAAGATAAATTTTCATCAGTTTTCCAAATGCACAATCATTAAGAAAGATCCTTGCAAAAACATGTCTACATCCTTTTCACTTTGAGTTTTTATGTCACCTTGTAGGAAAAAGGAGCCAAATGTGTTCAACCAAAACAACAGTTAGATCCTATATCAAGATTGAGCGTCAGTATATCAGCATGGATGCTGGCTGTTAACAACCATCAAAGTAAACCACTCAGACATAGTTGAAAATATATTAATAAACAGGAAGAAGAATGCTGCCTGATACACACCAAGATGCGATACCTCCCTTGCAAGCCTTACCACTAACCACCTTTAATTCTCTTGTATTCCTAAAGCTTTCTGGGATATCCGTCAGTTTCATAAATAATAATCTCCGCACACCACCATGTTTTCCACAGTCACTTTCCACTGTGCTTTTCAAACCTGGGATTACTAAAATCCTAAAACACAGGGTTTTCTGCTTGTTTCCTCTAATCCAGGAGTCCTAAATAGGACGTTTTTTTATTACTCAAATGAATGCTCTTTGTTCCCTAAAAACTTCCTGGCTGTCAAAAATATGGAAAATTTGGAATTTCATGGCTGGCCAACCACACCCCAGAGTTGGAAAAATAAAATTAATACTTAGGCTAACTGTTGCCCCAGATTTTCATCTCAGTCTAAAGCATCTTTTAGAGTTTCAGATGTGAATAAGGGAGATAAAAGGACACCCTGGACATCAGCACAGCCATTTTGGATATTAGCATCCAAAAATACTCTCTTCTCTTAAACAAGGGGAGCAGGTATAAAAGAAACAGAATTTGCATTTAAAACATATTTTGAAAATGCTGTGATAAAGTAAGGAATAAGGTTTTTCAGGGTTGATGTTTTTGTTCATTCCTGGTTTCATTTATCCATTGTCACAGTAGATAAACAGAATCACAATCTGAACATAACACCACATTTGTTAACTTTAACTTTGGGGCCTTTAATTTAAAGCACTTAGTTTGAACTCAGAAAATGCAGCCCATACCATCTTTAAGAAAAGTGATGTCTCCAGTATTCTATGCAACAATATCATTCCTGCAGAAATTCCAAGTGACAATAATGTGCCTGTTTGTCTTGTAATATTAGTTTCGATTTATAACTCTGAGGTACTGTAAGTATGAAGCACTACATGATACTGTAAAAACAAAATCTGTTCCAGTGTAAGCAACTGTAGTTTTAGTGCTACAGACAGACTAGCAATCAAAGCTGAGTTATGTATCATCAACCCACTTGCAGGGCATTTAAATCAAATGTTAACAATATAGGTCATGCGCCATTTCTTTGCACTTATTTGCATTGAAAGAGCCAACAAACCATTGAAATTCTGAAGAAGTAAGGATAAATATTAAAAATAGACATCAGACTTTTAAAGCCACTCTCTCTTCTTGTGGTTTAACCACATGAAAAACATGGTCAAATCAGACTTATTCTGATTTGTACAAAGCTCTCAAGTAGGTGTTTCCACTGCAGGAATCGACATGAAAATCCTGAAACAGCTAGTGCATATAGCATCTTCCTGTCCTTCTGCAGATGTAGTGGTATATTGTCTGTCAGGATAATGGTCTTTTTGAAATGCCATCATTGAAATTGTTGGAGCACATCGAGTTGGCTGACAGAAATAGAAGGAATCTGCTTGATGTACCAGATCAACAGACAAACACAGGACATAATGTAAGAAAGGTAAATAAGTGAAGAGATGATTAAATAAAGGAAGGTAAAACTATATATTCAAAGCTGGTGAGCTCATCAAAGACAGAACTTCTTAGAAAGCAGTTCCATTTTAGCACACATTGTATTACAATCTTGACACATGGATCAGGAGAACAGTGATGATGCTTAAACCATACAGTCTCAGTGTAATGAGTACCATAAGCTGTGTAGACTTCTGAGAAATTAAAGATAATTCATCTTCTTTGAATAACCCAGCTGACCGTATTTGATCTCCTTGTTTTTGTAGGGTACTGAAGAGCTAGAGGTTCGAATCCTGGTGCAGGCTCGACCGGGCCAAGATATCAGGTCTGTAACAGCCTCCTTCGTAAACAGTAAAATACCTCTGTAAGGAATCGAAGAGCTGGTGATTTTTACAGTAATTTTTTAACCATAAGTACTACTGACATTTTGAAAACTGGAGTAATAAACATCCCTGGACACTCCTTACCTGAAGCAGGACCAATCAAGGAAATACACTTTCAATCTCATTCTGTTTTTCTTTCATTTTTCTCTGTGCTCAGACCTATAGGACATGACATTAAAAGAGGCGAATGTGTGTTGGCTAAAGGAACCCACATGGGTCCATCCGAGATTGGTCTCTTAGCAACTGTTGGAGTAACTGAAGTAGAAGTTAACAAGTTTCCGGTGGTTGCAGTCATGTCGACAGGGAATGAGGTAAGAAAAGAATGTTTAGATGAAGGTCTGCGTTACTGTATCTTTCTTGGGACAGTGTTTTGGAAAGTGACTTCCACCCTATTCCCAGGCAGACTTGCCTTTTGAACTGCAACTTGTGCTGACATGAGGTATTTTAATGAGTGATCAATCCATAATAGTCTGCTTGTGCCTACTGTGCTTGTGCCGTTGCTTTCTCCCTCAATGGTCTGTTACAAGTCTCACACACTGTCTTTGCCAAAATTTTGGTACTGTATCCAACCATGTGTCAGCTGCTTTCTCCTGCCGGGAAGGGAGGACCTGTGGGGTAGTCAGGGAGGTAATTTGTACTGCTGGTCATGACTGGAAGAGTAATTTCTTTTGAGCAGCACTCCTCTGTAGCTATAGTGCAAATGGTAGATAACCTGTCTTTGAAAACTCAATGCCTTGCTGTAGTGTTGTGCCTTAGTATTTTAATAGTAGCACATGTTGAAATCCAGATAATCTGCAATTGGTAGAACTGCAGACCAGCTTTCTAATTGCTTTCTTTTAAATACATCAGAAAAATTAGATTCAGGATTAACTTAATTTAGGGATTTTATATATGTGGGAGTTGACCCTGGCCAGCAACTGTGTTTGCTCATTCCTTCTGACAGCAGGACAGAGAGAGAACAGGAAGAGCAAAAGCAAAAAAAACTTGTGGGTTGAGATAAAGTCAGTTTGAAGTTTAAAGACAGCGTGAAGTTTGACCTATAGTTTTGGCTGTCATGTGAGACAAACTTCTTGAAATCCAGGCACAAACATGAACTCCATAGCTGTATTCCATACAGCTTGAATATGTTAAATTTTGAACGACTTTGGATGCTTTTAATAGGTTCAATTTTGTAATCTCGCGGTGTCCTTACAACTTCCACAACCCCAGTAAATGCTACTTTGTGGTTATTGGGTACTGTGGGTGACAAAGGGCAGCCTTGCCAGATTTCCTAACATGAATAGGGTGTGTTGTGCAGGAAACATACTGCTAATTGAAGAACAAATCCAAAGAGCTACAAGGATTGCAGGTGATGGTTTTCTGAATAGTACCTTCTGTATGACTGAAGATTCTTGCATGTCGTTAAAGGGTCCATTATCAATGTGGGCACTCTCTTTTGTATCTTGTGTTAATAAAGACCATAGGATCATAGAATAGTTAAGATTGGAAGGGACCTTAAGATCATCTAGTTCCAACCCTACGTGGTGGGTTTCTTAAACATCCTATGGAAATCTTCACTATAAATAGAAACAGAAGTAGAGTTGCTAGCCAAAGCATTAAAACTTAGCCATGCTCTACTTCCAGTTATTCTGACCTTGCTACCTAATACTATGGCTGTAATTTTCACATAGGCATTTTTATTATTATTTACCGCCTGACAATGTTGCGTTGTTCTTCTGTGTCCTACAAAAAAATCCTATTATATGTAAAATATGTTTACATACGTATGTTTTGTAGTTTAAATTCCACAATATAGGATGAGTGTAAGGCAATTGCTATGATACTATCTTGAAAGAAAGATTTTAGTCCAATTCAGTAACTGGTATGAGAACAAAGGTTTAAGCTTCTGTCTATTATTCCAATACCAATTATTGTATTTAAAAAATATTTTTATTAGTAAGTAAACAATGAACTTCAAAATGTCTTTTAATACCTTTAAATCTAGTTAACAGTATCAGTGAGGTTCCTTTGGAATCATTTAAATAGGAGCAGTAACTTGGAAACTTAAACTTTGTAGTTTGATTTCTGATGTTTGAGATTTGAAGCCAGGTACTCATAAGAAGAAAGAAGGTTTTGTAGGCTTGGACCAATAGAAACAAACTAAGCAACATGGAGGATTGGATCAAACAAGCATATATCTTATTAAATTAAATTCACTAAATCACTTTACATATATGTATTTTATTATAGGTGTCTAATATTCTGTCCCATACGAAGAAGAAAATTCTTAACTTGTTCAAAGTATTGCAAGTAGACTGACTAAAAGTGTTTCTGGTTTTATAGCTACTGAATCCTGAAGATGACCTCTTGCCAGGAAAGATTCGGGATAGTAACCGTTCAACTCTCCTAGCTACAATCCAAGAACATGGCTATCCAACAATCAACTTGGGAATTGTGGGAGATAAGTAAGTACCACATGTTAGTAAAGATGTCACTTCATATTCATGTGGTGCACTTTATGGCATCCATGGAAAAAAGAAAAGACAGTGAATACGTCACTTATTGCAAGTGTGACAATGTTGTGACAGAGCACATCTTGAAGATGTTTTACCCCTTTCATTGGAGAAATAAATAAGTCTATTCTAATATTAAGAGGGATAATTTGATAATTTTTTTATTGAATGGTGTTTATCTTGTTTTGCCTTCTGTTCATTGACGCATCTATTACTGTGCAAATTGTATTTATTGTTGCACTATCGTTACAAGCACCATACTTAAAAATGCAAAAAGAGACAGTTCTACAGCAACTATACTTTTTTTTTGATCCAATAAAGAAGGAAAGTTTTTCTCAGGGTTTATTTTCCATGACAAAATTAATTTAGAGTATAAAATTTTGTCAGATGATGAGTTCAAGTGTCTTTTGGGGAAGGCCCCACTGCTGGATGTTGCTCAACATTTCTAGAAATGTATCAAAGAATTCGAAAGAGTGAATATTTTTTTTTTCCTTTAATGGTTTCAACTTTGATTGTCACAGAGTAGTAGCTGTGATCAGTCTTTCAGTTCATCTGACAGTGATTGCTTCTTGTTTCCCAGTGGTAGCAAAGTAACATCTCCTGTTGAGAGCTCTAGGATGAGTGATTGAAGTGTTCAGTCCTTTGTCCTTTGCAAGGCTGTGCAGTGCCTCTCTTCAATGCCTTGAGTTTCTCAGCATAATGTATTTCCTGAATTATTGTGCCCCAAAGGCTCTGATCAAGTTTTCTTGTTTCTCATTTTGGGTATCAAACCAACTGACAGACTTGGTTTGATGCGGAATTGTTCAGGTTCACCTCTACCTCTTTGAGGAAAGGGTTATTCCTTATAGGTAGTTAAAAGTGAGGCCAGATCTGAAAGAAGTGAAAAAAAAAAACAATATAGTGAATTTCAGCAAAATTGATGACAAAATTCCCAAGCAGGGGGACAGGGTTACTGCTAGGGAACAGCTTGTTTCAAAACCCATCTTCCCTTGTGCAGGATTCAATACAAAGCATCACTGGTTTGACAGAAAGTACATGAATGGGCCAGCCACTGAGTGGTTTTACAATAGTGAACCAACCTGAATGGTGGCTCCAGGACATGCAGTTGTATTTGAAGTGTTCAAGGGAATGTGATGCACAGCAATTACAGTGGTTGTTGTGATCTCAGGGAAAGCACACCCTCCTGGATGCTTTCACTGACTGCATTCAGGCATCTTTATTGCTACTCTGGCCTGGCAAAACTCCGTTGTTATTGCAAATACTAATAAATATCAAAAACCTTCTGCCCATGAATGTTTTTAGTTTCAGGTGGTGATTTTATGAGAACGCAGTCTAAGTTCATGAG
This sequence comes from Pezoporus occidentalis, assembly GCF_034315485.1. Lineage (NCBI taxonomy): Eukaryota > Metazoa > Chordata > Aves > Psittaciformes > Psittacidae > Pezoporus > Pezoporus occidentalis. Next base: position 3,565,330 of record NW_026913964.1, on the reverse strand, counting down.
AATGTAAAACTTGTTTATTCTTTGTCGCCTTGTCCCAACCAAATAGTTATAGTCTCAAATTTGCTATAAAGTCAACCAGAGTTGAAGGTCATTGTACAAAAATCTGACTATGTGCTCCATTGCCTTCAGGATTTTTTTCTGTGACCTCCTAGACATGGAGTATCTATGAAGATAAATAATCTTGAAGGCTTTCAGTAATAAAGAACAAATCATTTTTAGAGTCATAGGATCATAGAATCATTTAGGTTAGATAAGAACTTAAAGATCATTGAGTTCAATGGTTAACTGAGCACTGCCGAACCCACCACTAAACCATGTCCCTAAGTGCCATGTCTATGCATCTTGAAAATACCTCCAGGGATGGCAACTCAACCACTTTCCTGGGCAGCCTGTTCCAATGCTTGACAGCCCTTTCAGTGCAGAAGTTTTTCCTACTATCCAAACTAAATTCCCCTCACATAATTTGAAGCCATTTCCTCTCATCATATCACTTGGGAAAAGTGAACAACACCTTCCTCATTATAACCTCCTGAAGGTAGTTATAGATAGTGATAAGGTCTCCCCTGAGCCTTCTTTACTCCAGGCTAAACAAGCACAGTCCCCTTTACAGCAAAATACATCTGCAGTTCTGTTCCAGTCAAAGGAAAAATCTGATTATGTAAATTAGTTTAAATGTAAATTAGATAGTGAGTATGGTATTATTTCATTATGTAGTAAAGCCACTAAGCAAATGTTGAACAAATGCAAGAGGCTTACTCTTACAAAGGGTACGGTTTTGGTGATTTAGTCAGCATGTTTATATAGAAAAGGTGAACAAGCCTCCAGTGTCTGTTACATGGTTTACTAGAATTAAACCATAGATTTTGTGTGTGTGCGTTCATGCTCATATGTATGTGCACTTTATTTTGTATGTATAGTATATAACTAAAGAGTGAAAAAAAGAAAGATTTTATGTGCCTGCAATACCTGTAGTAAAAATAGATGTAGTAAAAATAACTGGCAAACAATACTTCTCAGAAGGGAAAATTAAAGATTTGTATTTTTTTCTTTTAAAGTATCACTGTAAGGTATTTCTTCATTCCCATATTTCACACTTGGGTGTTATATACTTATTTTTTCCTGTTTCTTTTTGCTTATACATTTTCAATTGAATAAATTTTTACTCCATTTTACTGCCAGTGTCTCTGTGTACCATAAGAGTTTGAGAGAGCAGATAATAGGGAGTGCAGTTGTTTGTTGTAATCAGTCAAATTTTTTAACAAGCATAGAAATTCTGTCAGTCATATTTACAGAGCTAATATTCAAATTGTTTTAGAGTAATACTTGCAGAGATAAACTTAGAGGTAAGTATTCCTATATTTCAGTTCAGTATATGTTTCACAGGTGTTTAGGTAAGAAAATAGCTTGTGCAGCTGCTTCATAGCCTGGAATTGTGATAGATGTAAACACATTCAAAGAGAGTATGTGAAAGGATGGGGAAGCACATGGAATGTCTGTGAGTGTCTGCAGAGTAGTTAGGAACACTTCAAAACTGCCTTTGCTTACTAATCATATATGAAGTTACATTTGGACTGGCCACTCAAGTCTCACTTTAGCCAATAATTGTATTTTCAATTGAAACCAACAATTTCTTTATTTTTCGATCGTTTTAACAATTTCTGAGGTTGTCATTGTTTGTTTCCATTCTCATACACTGTATGTATTACTCAATATTCAAAATAAAAACAGCACGTTCAAAGCACATAGATAAGATCTACAATTAAAATCCTAGAAGCAAGCAATAGGAAAAGATAACAAACCTGGAAAATGTGATACAGCTGAAGCTACGTCTGGCTAGAAGCCAAGATTTTCTCTATTTGTGTTCTTAGCACGTAAAAAGCAAGCTGTTTGAAAAGCACACATCTCTGAGTAGAAATGGAAGATACTCCATTTCTAAAACTACTCCAAAAACAACAAATGCAAAAAAGAGAGAACCCTTCTGATGTTCTTACTGTCGTGTCTTTCATCTTTGTGTGAATAAGTGAATAGCTTGTCAAAAAATTGCAAAGACAATTGGCCGGTTAAAATTGGTATTCCAATGTACTTTTGAATGTTGTCTCATATAACAAGACCGAGTTATAAAGGCTTCTAATTTAATTTGCTTTGCTTGTAGTCAATGAAATTATTTGATTCTTTAGAAACCAGTGATAAAATGAGAGTTGCATCTTTGATATGATCTGTAGAGCCGTTAACTTAATTATCAAGATATTTGTGTGTCTATTTCATTTGTGTTGTTCTTTGTATCCACTGTTTATTTAAAGCTCTAAAGTTTGGCCCTTCAAAATAGCATGGACCTCTGTTTCAGAAAGCCATCTTCCATTTTGACAGTTTTCCTTCTATGAGAGACTCTTTTATTAAACTTGCTAAAGAATTTTGATTCCATATGTAATGCATTCAATTTCCTTTAGTTTTACTTTTGTTTACTTGAGTGCATTTTCCCCTTCTCTGTGTTTTTTTCTGTATTTTCTAATTCCTTTGATATCATTTTTCTCTGAGACAAGTATAACATTAGTTGCTTCTGGATGCATTTTCATTTATGAGCCTGTGATTACACAATGGAGAGAGAGAAAGAATATCTCTCTCCCCATAGGAGAAAAATTTAGGAAATTTGCATCTTTATCTGCTCAGTTGCTTTAAAATTTATCAGAATAGTTATAAAATCAGCAGCATATGAGAGCTTTTCTACATTAAAATTGATTAGTCTCTCATTTATATATGTCTCTTTTATCATATATTGTTTGACAATATTGTTTGACAAAATAGAGCTCCTAAGTGACAGGTAAACTCATTAAAACTCACCCTTGCTATTGTGACAGCATTGCTGTATGATATCCCTAAAATAAAGGCTTTCAAATAGTCTTTCCATATTTTGGAAGGGATCCTACAATCTGATTAAAGGATTTAGTCTGCTTGAATTTTATGTTTTATATTGAAAAAGAGGTTTAAGTCTTGTGTACTTGTGTGGGTTGCATGTAATTACTAGTATTATCATTCAGATGGAACATCTGGAGTGGAGGGAGAAGAGCAGAGAAACTGCTCTAACTCTAACATTTCTCATGCAATATCAACTTGACATGCATTATCATATGAGTGAGTTATAGACAGAATGCAGGCACAGAATCCTAGCCTCTCCAGTTTAATGTCCAACTTGGGTATAATCAAATATACTGTGAACAGAATTTTTAGTAGTAATAGTATCGTTTAACAAATGACTGCAAGAAAAGGCTTGTCAGAGAAAAGGCTGTAAATCAAATGTCACAATATTAGTTTTTGCTACAGTGAATTCAGTTCCAGATCTGCTCAAAGAATGATGGTGTTATAAAGTATGATCATAGGCTGATGAATCCAGTGGCACTGGGTAGTGGTTTGGTTTGGACGTAGAGGTCTTCTCTTTCATTGTGCCCTGTCTAGAAGAATATTCTTCTTTTCAAGCGGAAATGTTTAATATCTGTCACAACTTTTGATAATCATTAGGGCCAATGTCAGATAAGTTGTCATCTCATCTAATGCACATATTCAAAAAACACAAAGAAATGTCTGAGTCAAAACAGAGGTGGAAAAAAGAACCTGTGAAAGGGGCCAGTGCAAGGCCCAGGGGGTCTTCTGTACCAGTAGAAAACTACATAGTGTGACAGGTAATAAAATTTTATGCCATAGAGGTGACAGGTGCAAAGCTAATGCACAACAATGTGTCATTCTCCTAATTGTCCTCAACACAAGCATAAACTTCTTCCTGAATTAGCATTTATAGAATCACAGTAGTAGAACATGACACTAAAAATCAAATAATAAAGAGGACAGAATGCTGTGAAAATCCTCCTGTGTTTGAAAACAGCAGTAATCTGTAACTGTACTTACTGGAGAGAAATAAAAACTACTCTGTTCTTGAGACATGTGTTAACATTTTAAAAAAAATCTTGCAGACGTAAGTTCTGTTTAGAAGAAAGCTTCAGCCTCTAGAAGCCAAAATATCATTCACTTAAGCTACTTTCAACATCCTTTATATCTAGACCATATATAGGAATTTGGGTTCCCAAGTCACTAAGAAATTTTTCAATGTTGACATTGTACTATTAATACCCTAGAAGAAAATAAACTAATAAAGGCAGTAAATACAGAAAGATAAAGAAGTGGTGAATGCTGAAGATGGCTCACTGTTTCAGCAATATGAGAATCACTTAGAAAACTTTATTAGTATATCATGCATACAGCCAAGTATGGTTTTCTTATATATATGTATAATATAACTAAATAATGTAAGATTTACAGGATAGAGGACTATATCCTAAAAAGTAAAGATTTAGGAGAAGATTTGAGAATAGTTGCTGAATATAAGTTCTAGCATATGTATAAAGAGCTAAGTCTCCTGTACAATTAAAAGGTTATTTTTGATCTTACCTTTGTATTCCCAGGAAAAGAACGTAACAAGAATTCAGAGAAGAACCATTAATTTTTTTAAGTGGTTGAAAGAGGGACCATATGTTCCAACAGTATCAGAACTCAGACTGTTTAGTTCAACAAAGATCTTACATAATGACCTGATTACATTCCAGTAATACCGAGCCACATGGAGAATAAACTTTGAATAAAGTTTCTGTTCAGCAGCAATGGCTTGATATTAGTTAGAGCATTTCAGGCTGTAAAGTGAAAGTAGTTTATAGGAAACTATATTAAATGCTTTGATAGAAACAAATTTAAAAGCAAAATTGGATATTTATTTCAATGTGATCTACAGTTCAAAGAGAAGCAAATTCAAGGAGGATCCCAGATTTTAATAAGTACAAAATCAGATAGACTTACCAAAATTATTTGTCCTGCTCACAAATAATCTCTGAACTCTTTACTTCAGAGAATTAAATTAATTTTCATGTTCTGCTAATGGGCAATATGTAGTAGAAGAGCAAACTCAGAAGACCAGTATCAGCAGAAATAACGCAGCAACAGTTACCTGTAAAGACAGATTGCCAGTCAGAGCTTTGGGTATTTTAATATGTGATGCTTAAATGAATGTAAAACTTTCTGTAATTTTCAATAAGATGCTTTTGATTTCCTTATCTCTGTAATTCCACGTGTTTAGAAATATCTGTAGTTTCAGTCTGTCTTCTAGGAGAGGAATATTGTGAGTATCAGAGTACTTTTAGGATTTGGAACCTTGCTGGAAAAAGTTGTTGATTTTTGAGACTCCTGTCTGTAATGCTGATGAGTACATCAGAATCTGGGATCACTTACGAAATCTGAAAGTCTTTTGTATGTCACTTCCTGACATAGAGACCCTATTTGAGAAACAAAGACTGACTTTCGCAGTGAATAGAAGAGCAAATAAGGGACTGAAGCCACTTGAGGAAATGGGTATCTTAGGAAAACTATCAGAAAGATATAGACACCTAAACTTATAACCTGAATAGTTTTAACATTTTTCCATGACTTCCAAACAACATTAGGATGCATCTGATCTGACATACCATTTCCGTGCTGACATATGAGGAGAAATCAGGCAAGGATTTAGAAAACGATAAAGAGGATTTTAGACTTCATGTAGCAGTGTCCGTGTGCATGCATAACAGTGCAGCATGCAGGCCCAGTCTTCTCATATTCCTCAGTCAGACAAGATCTCGGTGTGCCCAGAAGTGACCTTTGAAATGATCACAGAATCGAATCATAGAATGCAAGGTTGAAGTATCATCAAGTATCATCTGGTCCAACCTAAATGATAGACAGCAGCTGCTATTCTCAGGGTAAACTGAGCCTGTGCTGGGGACTGTGGAGGGAGATTGACTTTGTTATTGTTAACAGTCCAGCCTGCTGAAAAAAACTGCTCAAGAGTTGCACAATGACAATTCACTACCTGGTCTGTTTCAGTCTTGAACATCTTATTTTAGAGTTTTATTTTAAGAGATATTTATAAATCTGTGTTTCTAATGAAGATGGTTTACGTTTTACGTGTATTTGTCCTACATTTAAGAGTATCTAGACAGATTTAAGCTTATTTCATATTGCTGTTACAAAGGATGCTATTTAATGATTATTTCTTCCCAGTGAAACTGGCTTGGAAGAACTGTATGTAAAAGGAAATGCTGTCTTCATAAAATAGAAATTCTTAGCAAAACATGATTGTAAATAAGATCCTGATAGCAGTAACTTTATCAGTTTTGGACATTTTTTTCTAATCCTATCTCTTGGGGCAGGGTAGCTTAGTATGAAGCTTCTCATGAATGAAGTGGCATCTTTACTGACTATGGAGATATAAAATTAGGATAAATACAGCCCATTCCCCTTGTAGTCAAGACGGTGACATTTAATATGCCTTGAGACCCTTTCCTGAATAAGAAGCTAGAAAGTGAGTGAAAATGTTTCAATAGGGCACATCTGCAAATATTTTCACATTATTATCTGTGATCCTCCTTCCAAAATGTCAGTGTTTAATGCTTCATTTTGTTTTGCCTGCAAGTCAAGAGTAAAGAAGTTTCTCCATAGATTCTGCAAGAAAAGATGAACTATGCATTGTTTGGCATGCCCAGTTGAGCCTAAATTCGTCCACAACTTCACTCTTCATCCTTGTGAGAACCCTGTCAAAACTATGACAGAAAAGTTCCTGTGCACTCCCTGTCTCTTCTGTTGACTGGCCTTGCAGAGAGGAAGCATTTCCCATGACGATTTTGAATATTCAGAGCCACTAAGGGGGACATAGCTGGGCACAGAGTATTCCTTTCACCCCAGGAGCCTCTCTCCTTCCCTAGCTCTTTATTATACCCCTTCTGCTTCCTTTACCCTCAGGAAGCCAGATGTTTTTAAAGAAGAAGGGACACAGAGCTTCCAGAACACTGCGGAGACAGGCCTACCAGATTGGTGAGCACTGTTTTTAAAACACTTGGGAAGTTGAGACACATGCATGCTCACAGGCAGGCTTGACTAGATGTCTGTCAGTACAGAGCTTGGAGCACAGATTTTACAGGTTGTTGCCATACAGAAGGAAATGGTATTTTTATTCTGTCAATTAAATAACATTGCCTTCTCAGTTAAGTTCTTGTGCACCAGTGCACCGTAGACATACATGGCTCCACAACATTAGTAAAATTGAAGTTCTGTTAATACCAGGAATGTTTACATTACTCACCAGTAGCAGCAAATATCTTTATCTGTCAAGTCTTTTCCGTTGAAAAATACAGCAAATTAGGAAGAAACCTGCTTGAAGGTAGTAGAGGAGTACAGCTCTAGGGAAATCACAGTTAAGACTCTTCAGTCATACCTGCATACTTGTTTTTCCATTAACGTGCTGATCATCTCTAGAGCAGGCTAACTGGAATGCTCATGAAATCTCTAAACTATCAGGACGCTTTTTTCTAAAATACATGTACAGTTGTATGCTAGTTCTTATTTAGGGGGATGGTTTAACAATATAGATTAATTTACAGAACTTACCTCCTATCACAGATAGGCCAAAGGGGCAGGAGTGATAAGAGAGTGAGTGTGTACCACCTGTCATTTTCTCCATTAACAAACAGAAAAATTAGTTTCTATAGTTTGATTCTTATAGGAATTAAATACAGGCTGAAAGTAATGAAAAACCTATTTTGGGCTAGTACCCAAAAACTTCATTCATGTGAGGATCCTCACTGAGGTTAATCAGCCTGTTTTTACAACAAAAAGTTGGAGGATTGAATTACAGCTTAATGCTTACTTTGCAAACTAGAAAAACAAGTTTCTGTACTCATTATTGTATCAATCTGCTATATCCTTAGCCTTCTAAAACTCTTTAGCAATTGGTTGTTCATGCTGAAACCACATTGTCATAGATTTAGGTTTTCCTCATTAAATTGACTAAAGAGATCAACCCATTAGAATCTTAAGCTGAACACTGCACATCCCAAAAAATGAACTGCAGTTGGTTTATGAAAACCTGTCATCTTTAAAACATTTTAGATGAATGTGAAGAACATAATATAGACTGTCTGCTTTATCAGAAATTGCTTAGACGCTGAAAGCTACCAAGCGGGTGATTAACTTGGAATACCTCATGGAAGTCACATATCATTGCTAATAGCCTAAATCCAGAGGACACATTAAATGAGCCCCATCATTAAACTCATCTACTCATCTAATCAGTGCTGGGGCAAGCATCAACAAAAAAAAAGGACCCTAGAATAAAACCTTGCTGCCCAAAGCATGAGCAGTAAGGAAATGCTGTGTGCTTGAAGGAATATAGTCCAGTATCCTAGAGATAAATGAAGGTCTAGTTCCTTCCGTCAACTAACGACTGTCAAAAAATTGACTTGCTGGTCTCAGACAGAGTAAGTTTCTCTTTCAGTTCCTTCTCTTCACTTATTTCTGTAGTTTACTCTTCTTGGATAATTTGTACTATGTTTTAGTAAACAAAAATCAATGTCATACTTCATTTGACATTTTCTAAAAACATAACTATTTGGGTTAAGACATAGCTGATGACAGGGAATTTTAAAAGGCCTTTTTATATTGTCTCTGACCTGTGGCTTCCAACTCCTTTTTCTTCTGAAAACAGACATTTTTCCAAGTGACTAAGTTGTAGTTCTGTAAAAGGTGGATCTTTACAGAGAAAGCCTCCATTTGGAAGCATTGCCTTTAGGGACTGCATTTCTACCTGTCATAGAGACATCCATACTGTAGTTCAGTAGCAGTTATATCCGTTTACGCAAGGGATGAATTTACTTTAAATTCAGTTTAAATTTATTTAAAATTTACTTAAAATTGAAGTTAAAGCAAAATGAAAATGTAAGAAATTCTGTTATACCATAATGTACCAAATACCATGTCGCTGCATGTCAGACTTTGTAATACTGTTTGCAACATATAAGCGATTGTCACTAATTACATTGTTCACACTATTTTACTTTCAGTTATGTCTGAAAGAATTAACTGCAGAACCACATTTACTCTTCAGACTCACCAGTGCCCTGTCATCTTTACTGATGAGCAATGTCTGATTATTGAGACATTGATTATTGTATTGTGTGGTGTAATCACTCAATTATACATAAGTTATATATGTTATGTATAAGTTGTATAATCAGTTATATATATTATATAAGTTCTATATATGTGTTATATTATTTCAACCCAGCTACAACTGTTGAATATTTTTCACTCCAAAAGTGAAAACTTTTCAGTGAATCCATATAGATTCACCTTTTTCATAAGAAGGAAGATAAAACAGAAGCTATTATCTTTACCAGTGAAATGCCAGCCAACTTCTTGGAAAAACTAATAGACTTCTGGAAAGTGTTGGGATAGGATGCCCTTTCTCCAGCCACTAAAGTATTCGGGGACGATTTATCAATTAATGCAACCAGCTGTTCTCAGGCCTTTTCTTACATTCAGGGCTCAATATAATCGACAGCACCTGAATTATCAAAGCTCCTGTTCTATCAAAGGTCCTGTTCTTCCAGCATTGATGAAAAAAATAGTAATTACAATTCACAAGCAAATGCTTGCAGATGAACGTACACAAGCAGCAGACAAGAATGCAGGTCAGGACCCAACCATCAACAATGTAAATTCCTTCGTGTAGAAATGTTCCGTAGTACAGAAGCACCTGGCTTCTGCAACATGGGACCTTTTCCTGTGGACCTTTCTACTCTCTTGTTGTTCTAGCATATATATGAGTGGAAGTCTTCTGAAATAGTTCATGAAAACAGTGGTTGTCATCAAGATACGGAGACAGAGAAAAAGCTGAAGTCATTATGCAGATCTCATGTTAACTTCAGCAAGAGTTGAAGACCTCTGATCAAAGTCTCTTTGAGTTCATAAATGTAACATGAAAAAGAATACTCTGCAAAATAGCATTCTTATTTGCAGCAGCAGCAGTTAAGGGACCAGCAAAAAGTAGCAAAGACAGATTCTTTTATGTTGTTATCAGATAGACAAAACTTACATAGTCATGTTGAACAAGCCAGAAGCTGCTGTAATTATTCCAGCTTTCCTCGCAAGCTGGCCTATATTCTTAGGGAAAACACAGTGCATCTGTTCAAAGTGATCTAGGGAAATGCCACAGAAGGTAGAAGGAAGAAACATTGTGAGAACATGATGAAATACACTGGAGAATTTTGAAACAAATACAGTTTCAGAAGAGTGCCCATATGTTCCTACATACATCATCAAAATCAGATCTTCTTCTGCCTTAGAAAACCAGACTAGCCAAAACACAGAATTCCTATTACATTCAAATATTCATTCATTGAATACATGCATTGAAATACATTGAAATATATTCATTAGATTACATTCAGTATTACATTCCACAGAAGATGGGTTTAGCTGGCTAAACCTAATATAGCACCTAATCACTAATCTGCATCCTGCAAATTACTGATATACAAAATATTCATCTTGGCCATGAAGTGAGAAGTGTGTGACAGGCTTTGTCTTTATGCCTAGCTGCATTCATCTATTCATTTTGAAGTCTGTCACCTCAACTGAATGAGCACAAGAAGAAAAATGAAAGTTAATCATAAAGGATCAAATCCATATCCCATATTTCCTCAAACAGAAATGTCATTGAGCTTGATGAGTTCTCTGTTTGAGTACAGTAAGTACAGTATCTTTGGATTTTGATTTTTATGAAAGTTTTACTTTGGTAAAGTTTTTGTTGTTTTGAAGGTGTTCCTTTTTTTTTCTGATGTGGAACTGGAAGCTTAATTGGGATCTTTGCATACAAGAGGAATTTCTGGCAGGTCCTTGTGCCTTAGTTATATATCCTCTTCTGGGAGATCTGTTTAGCAGAAAAAAGACCTCGTAAGATGCAAAATTAGCACAAACCACTGTTCCCAGTTTGTGTGAGCATGGCCAGAATGTGCTAAACCCAGGGTACCTACAGACGGCGCATAGACTTTTGAAGTTTGCAGTCAACTGCTGTAGTTTAGAGGAGCAGCTGATCTCCTTTGGTCTTTAGTGTGTGACTGATGTAGGATCACTGGTAGTACTTCAGTTTTCACTGTGCGTCCAGGAACCTGTAGCTCTGCTGAATCTGTGAGCAGTCGTGCCTGAAGGAGTCATTATTTCATCATATAAATGAAATACTTGAGATGCTTTCAGATAAAGTAAAACAGTAGGCAAGAAAGGTTATTGAGTTCTGCTTTTGTACTCACAATAGACACTTCTGCATGCCTCTGGTGCACTATAGTGCATGCATATCTTTATGTATCTGTGTCCAATATATCCATAAAGCACTCAGGTTTAAGGGGCTAACTGTGATGGTTTGCATGCACAAATTTTGCAAGTATGGGTTTCCAGAAGACCTGGATTTATAAAGCCTGGAGTACAGTACAAGTGTTTCTCTTAGCCACCCAACAGTAATAGCTGTATATGGCAATGAACAGCAAGGACTGGAAATGACTGTCAGGTATTGAGGTTTATTTGAATGAATGAGACTACTGTGGCAAAGAATTTGGTGGAAATGGTCCTGAAAATTAGTAGTGAACTGTGGATTTTGTACTTTGACAATGGCTTGATAAGACAGTCCTAACTGCGTGTTCCAGTGCAATTTTTACAGGGATAACTCATTTTACTGCAAAGTAGTAGGTGATTCAGACCACCATTTGTTGTTAACTTGTTTTCTAAATTTAATTATAACACTGAGCATTTTAATTGCATGTATCAAACTGCTGGTGTTAAGGGTTGTATCACTAAAAAGGCTGACAGATTTGTAATTAATGACAGTGAAGCACACAATAGGATCAACAGAAATGAATTAACAGATGTTGATTTCTATTTGAAAGAGAAAATTACACTGTAATTTAGGGTACTTCAAAATGGCACTTAAAACACTGAGAATTCTTGGCTGTACTGTACTTTCTTTTGAGGGAGATAAAGAAAAATATCTCCTACATGGCTGATGTCTGTTTTAATGAGGCTTGCATAATTTTCCTGTTCAAGCTTTTAAGCTCATTCGTATCTTTTCAGTTCAAAGACAGCTTAGTAATCAAGTGCTGTGTAACAGTTTTCCACAAACTAGCTTTGATAATCAGAATTTTTCATGAATCCAGAAAGCATTCCTATTCTGGTATCCTGCCATCCTGCAAGCCCGCTCTTCAAATTAGTGAAATCAAGTGGCATGTCAACTGCAATGTCATGCATCTGCTTATTGGATTCTACACATTCTGCTGCCACTATACAGCACACACCCTCCAACTAATTTCCAGATTGTACTGCTCATTCTGCTCCATTCTGTATAAAGAGGGTCAGGAAAATGAGGTAGTGACATCGATACTCTGTTTATCAGACTGACAAAATTAGCAGATAATATAAAGGTATACTTAAAAGTACATGGTTTCTTTATGCAAAGTATTATGTCTGCACTTTTCAAGAATATATGTACAATACATATAGTACTTGTACAGACACAATCTGCTGTAGATGGGGATTTCTGATGTTGATAAAAAGGTTGGATTTGTGCTTTCTTACCTATATGAATAGTTTCATAAACTGTGTGTAATTGTTCTAGAACAACTTTCCTTAGTTGTATTTACAGAAGATGCTGGGATGCGATAAGAAACATAGAGGGAATGTAATTTTTGCAATCAATTGCAGCATGTTAGAAAAGCGCACTCCCTTCTTGTGCACAGTGTCACTCTGACTTTGAAAATCACCAAATGAAACAGAACAGTTTTGCCATCTGGAAATGAGACTTCCCATCAAAATCTACTTTACATTGATTAAGGTATTCACCATTATATTTGAGACCTGTTACAGTTCTGTCCATGAAGAAAAAAAATCCAAGAGTAGCACTTTCACAAGACATTTTAAAGGTTTTATCATACTAAATTAGACCATTAGTCTAGCTAATCCTGTATCCTGTCCCTGGCAATGGCCAGAACATAGTTTGCAATTTGTACCTGCTCAATGAGTGTTATGTCTCAGCTTCATGGTGATTTGTCACAGGCCTTTGTGAACAATTTTTTCCTCTTATGCTCAGATGCCGAAGTTACTTTGTCTATTCTTTCATCAGTTAATTGTCTTCACTTTATTCTTTTTTCCATGACAATCCAAAGGAGAAGCTGCTCATTGCTATACAACAAATTAAACAAGAAGTAGCATCTTCTTATCTGATTATATGTCAGAACACAAATATGTGTTAATAGACATTTGAATGATAACTCTGTGCATTAATTCAACTAAAGGCAAGGAAAACTTTCGCTGCAGTCTTGATTGAAGATTACAGCAGGTGACTCCTGTAATGAGTGTTTTGTGTTAATTGCTGAGTCACGGAACTCCCAGACTCAAGTAGAATAGAAAGTTAGACAGATTTGAGTGGCAAAAAGAAAAGTGACCAATGTGTTAAAAAGAGAGAAACCTTCTGCAAAGAAAAGAGAGAGAATTCTGTAAATGTCTCTCTCTGTCAGAATAAAAGCCAAGCTAGCATAATAATTCCACCTATTGTAATAAAATTTCTATCTCATCTCTGATTTTGGAAGGATTCAGTGCATTTTGCAGCTATCCAAAGGTGATAGGCAGTGCTATCGGTTGCATAAAGTTTTAGTGGTAGAATTTTTAAGTGTCTTGCATAATACAGATAGTAAAGAAAGGGATATAGTATACAGGTCATTCAACTGGAAATGCTAAAAATACTCAACTAATTTCAACATTTTACATGGCATGTAATAAAAAAAATGTATGATGAACTACTCCAGTGATATGCTGCCCTCATAAACAAAGGTGTGAATTGAGTCCTCACCTGGTCTGAGCTTGGGCTTGTTTGGGGTTTGTTTTTTTCCTTTGTTAAGTAATTTTATATATATACACACACATACATATATTTGGTATGTAAGTAGGATAACTTCCATTCTGTTTAACAGCAGTTAAATATACACTTGACTGCTTTTCACTGTTTTCCATTATTCTCAAACCACAACCAAAAACAAGCACGCTTCATAATTCAGACTTAGCATGTCCTCAGACAGGTGGTCTTGCTACCTATGGATAACTCTTTAATAATTAAGCAAGATAAAATGAAACAGCCTGAAGAAAACTCCAGAAGGTCCTCAGCTGCATCACAACCTAATGAGAAAAATATACTGAAAGCAGTCTTAGCCTAGTAATAGTAGTGTGTCTGACTGTCATCAAGCTTCAGGAAGACCTCTATCAAACTGTGTAAAGAATACATATTCCCTGTTGCATTCCAGTCTGCACTCCAGTCCTCATTGGCAAGGATTAAGGAATGCTTAGATCTTGTGAGACTTTTCCTATTAAACACTCTATAATGATGTTAAGCAATATCTTACTACACACTGATTATTAGTAAGACAATCAATATGAAACACTTGATTCTGAAGAAGATACTGACAGCAGCCAGCAGCAGACTTGCTTCTTTCCTCTTGCCGTCAACAATTAGTGAAGACTTACCTGGATTTTGGGTAAAATGATCCTGAGATTTCAAAAGGGGAGCTGAGAAAATGTCTGTTTCCTGAAGATCAAAGAAGATGGTTTTGCTCGAGTCCATGTGTTCTGTATTTTCTCCCAAAGAAAACAGAATTCAACCATTCATTATAGGCCATTTAGAGTATCAGAGATACCAATACACTAAATAAAGGTTGTGGAGGTGTACCACAGTACCTGAAACCACTGTTTCCTCTAAAACAATGATAGGGTATAATTTTATCTGATTGATTGTAGCCTGCTGTATGGCACCAGCAGTCTGCCCTTCTTTAGGACAGATTTGCTGTAGTTTGTTGCCTACCTCTTACAAAGAAATATGACCCTAAACAGCGGATGCAACCAAACACAAATAAAAAGTTTTTGAGAATAACCACGCTGTGATACCAAAGAAGATGCTGCATCAGTCACTGGACATGGTGGAGAAAGGGGCTTGAGTCTTTCTGCCTGTTAAGGCATGACCAGGTTAGAGGACATGTAAGGGCTCTCTGGTGAGGAGGTGAGAGGTGTGCAGAGTTGCATGCACTTGAGATGCCTATTCAGTGAGGGAGCAAAGTCTTTCTTGTGTGACATAAATTGTAGTGTGCACAGCACCACATAATGCTAGCTGCTGCTTTGATTTCAATAAACCATGGGCAAAGGCAGGATGCTCAGAAGAAAGGTTTTTTCTTTCTGAGACCTTTTGAAATGCACCGTTTCTGATAGTCTCTGAAAGGTCAACCAGGACTTGCGTAGTAGTTCTGATTTTCCTGTTCCCAGCTCAAACCCCAAAATAACTGCAGTGATTCTGTCTTTTATTGAAATCTAGCCAAAGCTCCCAAAGAGCAGCCCGTATGCCACCTGCAGCCTGCAAAGCCTTGATAACCAATAATGGTATTTTGTAATTGTAGTGTGGCATTTAACTGAAGTGCTGTATTCTAGGTGAATATACAATCGCTAGCATTCTAAGAAGAACAGCCTTCCATGAAAAACTTTGAAAATCACTGAAATGAAAACATACTGTTGAGGGAACGTTACATACAGTCATAGCAACTGGCCAGCTTCTGGTCAGTTCACAAATGTAAAAGTAGGTATTTAATAAGTTGAGGATTCTTTTGAATTCCTTTGGTCTTACATAAGCTGTATTATTAAGTTTCTGCACTAGTTCAGATCTGAAAAAAAACATACAAAAAAACAAACAAACAAAACCAAAATAGTTAAGACACCAAAGCTGAAATACATTCGGCTTCTATCCTTCATCTTTGCAGTTGCACTCTTTGTATGGAGGAATGTCACATCTCCCCCTACACTGTTTCTCGGGAAGTTAAATAGACATTTGAACAGGACAGATTGTGTTTTTTCAAGATGAAGTGGATGTACAGCTGGCTTTGCTGCAGAGCCCTCCGATGGAGAAGATAGACAAAGGATTTATTCCCACTTTTCATTAATGAAAGTTTGGAGTCTTACCCCTAGTTTTGCACACATCAAACAATCTAGACAAGTAGTACGGCAGCCTGCTTGGTGGCCAGTAATTTTCATGGGTCAAGTCCCTTCATATGGCCCTGTCAGTTCATCTAAGTCATAATTTATATTGCTACCTACTGTGCAAATTGCATACTTTTTGACACCTATGTTAGTGTTCTTCAGTCCCAGCTTAAAGTATCCTAATGTTCCTGTTGCAAAGCTTCTGTTGCAAAGGTGCCAAATGGTGTGGTGTTCACTTAATGAGACTGTATTGAGTAGCGCAGGGTGGAGTCTTAACAAAGGAAGGAGCTTATATTATCCAGGAGCTATATCTCTTTTTTAAAATACGTGTGTGTGTATACATCTGTGTGCACACAGACACTTGCTTACACTACAACTCATACTAGTTCTATGCCATTAATCCACTTGCCTGTTCTTTTCTGTAGCCCAGATGATTTACTGAATGCACTGAATGAGGGTATCAGCCGTGCTGATGTCATCATTACATCAGGAGGTGTATCTATGGGGGAAAAGGTATGCTAAATTTAAGTATAACTTCCTACAATATATGTAAGAATGTCAAGCCAGAGTCTATCATCAGAGCTTCTACCTTTGTATTAATGTTTAGTTAAAAAGGGCTCTTACTTTTTTTGGAACACTTAAAATTAAGAAAATAGTCTCCAGCACTATCCTCATTCCCTATGTTCTTATAACTGTACAACAGGGAAAATTCTAATTCTTGATTTGCAAATGTGTTTTTATTTCAGGAATAATTTATATAATTATGATGAGTAAGGTGTTTGGTTAATAGCACATGAAGGCAACAGACTTCTTTTTATTCTTAGAGCTGGTAAAAGTAGATGGAATAAAGCTACTTTGAAAGCACTTTGAAAAGCAACCTGAGTATATAAATAGCTTGTTCTTGCTCAGCAGATCTGTCTCCTGAATATGCCAAAGCTCTATCTGTTACAAAAATAGTTTTATCACATTTTGCACCTGATAGTCCTACAGAGGCAATACATATGAGACACAGTGAGCTGATATATTTGCCTTTTGAATCATTAACAGAATTGTTGATTGAGTTCCTGTTGATAATCCCTGTGCCAAAACCATCAGAGAAAATAGGGATACACAGATGCTGGTGGGGCGTAGATGATCCTGCAGGACATTTATTAATCATGACTCAAGGAAAACTCAGATTACTTTTTGATCCCAGGCTGAATCTGTGAGTTTGGCAGGTAAAAGAAACATCTCTCCTTTTATAATATCAGATACTAAGACAGTCATTTGGAGATGGCAGACATGAATGCTGTTTTTGTCACTTTTCTGAGTAGAAATCATGTTGTTGGATACATCATGAAAATGGCTAAGTAGTTCAACCAGTGTCAATTACTTTCAATCCCATTATTGTCCTCACTAGTCTTAGAAAAATAATCAAGGACAAGTGCTCCTCTTTAAATCGGGAACGCGGCAGCATAGTGCAGAGACAGGGACACTTGGAGGTGACCGGTCTGCTGGATGGTCTTGCAGGTGTTCATGCCTTCTGGCTAATTTCTCTCCAGTCTGAATTTGAGGCAACAGCATGCGGTCATAGACTGTATATTGCCCTGATGGTTACGCCTCCAATACTGAGCTTTCAGCAGTTTTAATGAAATAACTGTGAACATCCAGAAAGTAAATAGAAAGTAAAAAAATATTTAGAATTCATGCCTGGCTGAAAACAAGTTGCTGCTTTCTGAGTATTTGAACACACACTAAAAAGACACAGAAGAGAGAGAAAGATGGGAAAACTGCAAGGGAGCTTCAGATTTACTGCTACAATAATCTCTCTCCACAGATGACTGTTATGTCCCTTGTCTTTAATCTCACTAAACACAACAGACAGGATACTACATCTTGAAACACAGCAAGTTTCAAGAAAGGCTAAACAAGTAATTCAGTTTGGTTTAATAACTGGATCAATTGTATTTATGCAAAATCATTTAACTTTAACACACAAGCTACCCACAGTATTTTCCTTCTAAGGACTGTTAACCCCAGCCACTGTGAATTAGACTGTGTCCCCAAGAAATTGCAGTAATTACAGTATCCTGGAAAACTATGATTTCTACAGTACAGTATTGATTTCAGAAGTACTAGGAGATTTCTAAATCTACTGCTAGATAGCTTCCATGGCAAAAATTAAATAACTTGATGATTTTAAGTCTTAACTTTGAACCATACAGGTTTTTTTCCATCTTTGACATAGAGAATGTTTTAGTAGTAGGTATTTGTGGGGTCCTCTAAGATTCTGATGCTGCAGCTGATGTTTAAGTAAATGCATTACTGTGTCCTCGTGGAGTCAGGTTTGGCACCTAAACTGAGTCTGTTCTTCACTACATCTTTTTGAAAATACTTTTTTCAAATACTGGAAATTCCCCACTGGACTGTAGCACTTTCAGGATATGAAAAGTCTTTCATCTTCATTTGATATTAATTAATTGCTTTGAATGCTTGGATGATTTAAGCCACTTTGATGTTACTTAATTGGTTTTCTCTTTTGAATTTGAACAGGACTATCTTAAACAGGTGCTGGATATTGATCTTCATGCACAGATTCACTTTGGCAGAGTTTTTATGAAACCAGGGTAAGAAATCTTTCTACTTAGGCAGCATAGATGGGGTCTGTAGTGGGCCAAATATCCTGTAGAAGTGCTTCAGTACATTTCAGTTTTCCAAATATGCTACATATGATAAATATATATGGGAAAAGAAGCAAAATCAATCCTGTTCAGATTATTCAGCATCTTTGTGGGTGAAATTAAGTGGAACAGAGAGGTTACTTTTTATCACTAAAAGATATTTCTCTGATAAACTGTTGCAAATCAAGCTTGGCCACTGGGGGGAAAGCAGCATGCTGTAAATGTTGCCACAGTCTTCGCTGTGATCAGAGAGCTCAGATGTTGACATTGTTATGAAACAACTGGAAAACAAGGACATTTAGCTGCTGGTTTGCTTACCTGACATCTTACTTCACGTCAAAATTTACCTAAGTCATATCCTTACAAACAAGCAATTTCTTTAGAGAGGTGGAACGACAGCTGATTTACAGAGTTTTATCTAACATATTGAACATAGTAATTTTAAAGTAAACACAATCCTTTATGTGTTTAGTTTGCCTCAGAAAACTGTTTCAGCATTGCTTTCCTTTGCTGTAGCACTGCACATTAATGAGTCTGGAAGTCTGCTTTGTAGAGAAAATGAAAACATGTATGTAAAAGAGAGGGTTCCCTTTCACAGTACGGCAGCAGAAAGATGTCTACTGCTCTGCCTCACTAACAATGGAGTGCACTTTGTTTGCCAGCTGGGTTATTGGCACAGTCCAGTAGCACAAGGCCAAGTGCAGCTTCGAGGAATGATTCCCTCTAGCCTGTAACTGTTGCCAGGGAGCAGAACAGAAAGTGGTTTTTGCTGTGAAAACAGACAAAACTTTTACTGTCTCTGCATACAGCCCATGTGGGTTTGATGCTTCTGCTGTTATGACCAGCAGCTCCCTTACGTAAAGGGAACAAGTGAGCTGAAAGAGTCTCCCATGCTGGATGAAGGCATGGAAATTGTTCACTGCTTCTGTCTTACTGCTACAGCCAGTATGGGGAAGTCCCAAAACTGGGATCTGCTGCTGACAAGAATGCATAACCTGATTCAGAGAATTCAGAATATTAAATTCTGGTCTGGCTTACCTGAAAGCAGACGTAGTTCTTTCCTCTGGTGATCCCTCTGTAGACTTGTAGCAATAAAGTTTTAATAACTAGCCAGAAAAGCTTTAAGAAATTTATTTTCCCCAAGCATCCATTTTCATTTTGTTCTGTAAGAAAGTTATTTCTTGCTGCTACCAAAGCATTTGGTCATCTAATCTTATACTGAGAATGTAAGCACACTCATTTTCATTGGCTGTAGTGCACTAGCAAATGTTGTGTCTTAGTTTTTATTAATTCTGTCTTAAAAGGCCTTAGAGATTAATTGTGATTACTATATTGGGAAGAATTCACTTGACTAAGTTCCAAGACTGAAGTCAGAATTTGTTTTGTTGGCCTGTATTTTGATGCACTACCCTACTGCAGCAAGTTGCCTGGGATTTACCATTCTTCCACTTGATTTAAAAGTTGCTGAGATAATGAAAAGTTGAATCTTGCCTAGCAGCACTGCCAGGAGAAAATACTGGAAGACTTTACCTTTGCTGGTGTTGAACTCTGAGAATTCAGAGTTTTCAGTAAATATGAATTAGCTATTAGTTTTTTTGTACCTCAGTTTGTGTACTGGTGATAAGGTTTGGAGGTCTAGCACATAGTTCCCATTATGTTAGAGACACTTCAAAACAAAAACGTCCAACACCAACTTGCCTTGATAAAATAGGATATTGATTAGTCCTAGCAGGTACAAAACTAGGTAGTAATGATCAAAGTGTGGCAAATCTCCAGAACTGCTTCTGGTCCGCCACTATTGTCTGCTCTTAGTTCAAGATAAAGCCAAGAAACTCAGCCTAACTATTGTTCCTACAAAGTATCATTTCTAATGTTTAAAAGGATGCTATTAAAATAGGTATATAGAAAACATTTTTTCAGAAATGAGTACCTTTTCTTTGCCAGCCATTTTCTTGAGCCATCACATTTCTGTCCTATTTGTAATAGCCCTGATAACAAGTCACTAAATAACACTTGGGAGCAGCTCTGAAAGATGGAGAGAGCTCTTTACTGATAGACATAGGTCTTAACCTGACTGCAGCTCTGCCTGCTTATCTGAATGTGTTCATCTGCAGACTAGCTAGCATTTGCTGCTCTGAAATACTGCTCCATTGTCACTACTGCTGTAGGCACTGGAGTAAGGGAAATTAAAGTTACTATTATTACAAAGAATTTGGAGAGCCTTATATGAAAACGAATACAGCTCTGTAATGCATTTCAGTATTGCTTATTTGTTAATTGGTTTCTAGCATGAAGACAGGATTTAGATTTTTGATTACTAGTTCATCTGCTCTTGGCTGTTTCACAAGGAAAATCATCTACTTAAAACTTCATAGCTGAATACCAAGAAAAACTAATTGTTCTGTCATCGCAAAGAGAGGATTACACCCCCAATATGGAATAAGCAGCAGGTGCTAACGAACTGCTGAGAGAGATCCTGTTTTCTTTTCCAAATGTTTTAAATAATAATGTAATAATGTTCAAACCAAGTCTAGTGCAGGTATTAAATATCTTTCTTTTTTCATAGCCTGCCAACAACTTTTGCAACTCTGGATATTGATGGTGTAAGAAAAATAATCTTTGCACTCCCAGGTAAGATGTTTTGTGGATTACTTTTGTTGTCGTGCATATATGATGGATATGAGACAAAACAGTGACATTTCACAGCACCTGTGTCTGGTGCTGGCATCCCTAAGGAAGGTACCTGTGAGGTTTTCTGAGAAATTTCCAGAAGGGACAGACTTACAGAGGTATATTGAGGAGTTCTTTCTTGTTCCTGTCCTCAGGATTTGCCAGTGTACAGGCCTTACGCTTTCTTCCATCCAACAATTTCCTTGGGTTTTGGAAGTGGTACTGTGCAGGGGTGCTTTTTTCCCACAGCTCCCTCTGCCTTCACAGTAAATAGTCTCTGTGTGCAAGTCAGTGCATCCACTCTGACATATTGAAAACGGAAACAAAAGCGAGGGAGTGCCAAGGAACATGTCACAGAATTCTTTTATTCAATCGTGACCGTTCGTGACCCCAACCAAAAGAGGGCAGCATCACTTGGTGCTGCTATTCCTTGGAAATCGCCACTCAGAATAAACATTTCCTTGGGGAAATGGCTACAAATCTCTGTCCTCTAAATCAGGAAGAATTTGTTTTATTCCTCTTGCTCTGGATTTGCCTGGATTTCTGACTACACAAGGAATCCTGCTCTTGATAAGCTGGTGGTTTTCAGATGCATTATAGTGCTCTTTCTCTCTCTTATTTTAGTTGCTGCAGTACATTTTCTTCCAGGGGACAGCTCAATGGATCATCTGTCTGATCATAGTATTTATTTTAGAACTGTCACCTAGGGAAGTGCAGATGCATGAATCAAGTTTTGTTTGACAGATGTTGGTCATACACGTCTCTTATAAGCCAATAGAAAATGTATAAATCAGTAGAATTCTCAGAATTTGTATGAAAGCATTTTGCCACTCTGTTAGAGAATTAAAAGTTATTTTTCCATAAGTCTTGAAAACCTTAATCATGAATCAAGAGCCCTATCTGCTAGGACCTATCCATGTATGCAATAGGCCCCATATGCCGGTCCAGTCTTGAATGGAATGTTTCCTGTACATAGCATGAAGAGCTCTTTAGAGTCCTTTAGAAGTGCAATTGCTATAAAAAACATTAGATCACTTCCAGCATTTCACAGAGTAAATCAAGAGCGAGTCACCACCAACTATTCTTTGTCCTACAGGCAACCCTGTCTCAGCTGTTGTCACCTGTAATCTCTTTGTTGTGCCCGCACTGAGGAAAATGCAGGGTATCCTGGATCCTCGGCCCACCATTATCAAAGCCAGGGTAAGAAGCTTGTCTTCTATTTAAAAATCTCTTAAGATGTTGAAGCACAGTTCTTCAGGCTCTGCAAGGCTGTCTTGTTTGTGGAGTCTGACCCCTACACTAATTCTGGCAAGTTGAAGGAAGTTCACACAAAACAGAGACACGTTCTCAATCTCTGTGTCCCAAATATTCAGTCCCAAAATTTCTAAGAGTCAGATGACCATTTAATAGAGCAAGATACACAGGTGCAGCGGCAGTCGTTTGTCAGTCAGGCAGAAAGGACACTTTTCCTGGGTAAAAAAAAAATAAAAATAAATGGTTTTAACCTGTGGTAAAAAATGCAGAGTAATCTGGGAATACCTGAAGAGGTGGATAGTTCTGTACTAGCAATGGAAAATACAGCTTTAAAGCTTTCTGTTCTTAAGTTGTTCATACAAGTAGCCCGCATGAGTCCCTACTCCACACACACCCCCAAGCAATACAAGTCCCTTAAACTACTCATTTCATTTTTAGAGGAAATCATGGGCATTGCAACTCTGTTTAATGTAGATGCAAGGTATATTGTTATAATGCATGATTCTTCTATTTTTGATTAAAATAAAATACCAAGGGACACATTACTTTTTCTAGTTTTCCTAGTGTTCGTGGCTATGCAGTTTACTCTTGCTGCTTATCCCGTGTCTCTTGCACACTTCCTCAGGCATCCAGATTTTTCCTTGTCTTACAGCTAAAATATTCTGAAACAGAG
The DNA here is from genome assembly GCF_034315485.1 of Pezoporus occidentalis. Lineage (NCBI taxonomy): Eukaryota > Metazoa > Chordata > Aves > Psittaciformes > Psittacidae > Pezoporus > Pezoporus occidentalis. The sequence goes on along the minus strand of NW_026913964.1, from coordinate 3,542,170 downwards.
AGCAATTTGTAGTGACTCTCACTTTTGCGTGTATTTTCCAATGTGTTCCATTAAATTCCATTGTGAGCCATCCCTTGTATGTCTTTTCATTTCAAAAATGGCCATTTCCCTTTTGTCAGAGCTAGCAGGATTTTGAATGCAAATAACATTTTTATCTTTATCAGTGTAATGCAGAGACAAGAAATGAAAAAGCTTTTTTTCCAGAGAAGTACTGTTTTTAAACTCCCAGTAAAGGAGCAATATTACAATATCACAGTTGTATTTTCCTTAAATACTGCAGTCTCTGCTTTCAACAGCTTTTGATCTTGCACTAGACACCATCTGACCTCAAAATGCAAGTCTTTAAGGAAAGACTTTAATTGTTTTAAGGAAAAACAATTGAGCAGATGATTCTGTTATCTTAGTGCAGTCTGAATGTGACATTTTCATCCTTTTATTCTACAGTTATCATGTGATGTAAAATTGGACCCCCGCCCAGAATATCATCGGTGCATACTGACTTGGCATCACCAAGAACCTCTACCTTGGGCACAGAGTACAGGTTAGTGCCCCATCGCACAGACTGGCAGACACACTCACAGAGGTCCTTGCCTTCCTACGTACATGTCTAAAAACAGCCAAGCGTGTGCACACATTTTTTCATATAACCTTCTTTATTCAGGCTGATTTGCTGGCACACTTCTGCACATCCATACATGTTCAAAAAACGGGTAGATGAGGTCCTTAATAACATGGTTTAGTGGTGGACTTGGCAGTCCTTGGGCACGGTTGGACTTGATCTTGAGGGTCTTTTCCAACCTAGCTGATTCTACGATTCTGTGATCCTATGTACATTATTATAAAATACAGTCATGATAAGACTTACCAAGTTAACCATTAAAACTTCCTTTATCTGAATAACCTGCCTTTATACACACACCACACCTGTATGCTTGCTATGCGCATACGTTTCTTTTCATAAACATCCACCCATGCTACTTGCACTCACAGATGCATTTGCTTACTCATGCTCTTGTGCATGTGCTAATGAAACACAAGTTGAAGCCTAGGTAGGAATAATACAGATAAAAGTGTGATTCTAGCTGAACTGGAAAAGTAGAAGAGATACCAGAGGTTGTGTATGTTCTTTTAAAGCAGACCAAGGCTTTTCTTAGTCATGTTTGCCCCCTAGGGATACTCAGCTGCAGTGAAGGTAAATACTATATTTGAATACTTTATTAGCTGTATAGCCCTGGAAGACTGACTGCCAGTTGCTCAAGAGACTGAGGTCCTTAAACAACTAATTGCCTTTTTGCTGCATCCAAATTGTTCAATACAAAGCACTCTATACAATTCTTCACAGGGTAAACATTAGCTGAAATGACTCTTACTGTTTATTCAGAGGAAGTTCTTACCGTTGACTCCCAAGATCACACAGCCTCTGACATATTTCCAGGTTTAAGTCAAGGTATTACTTACATCTATAACGCTGTATTTGGTTTAACTCTTGTTTTATTGTGCACCACTTCTTTCCTTACACAAACAGATTGTCTGGAATGATTTCTCTATCAGTCTGCAGGTTTAAAACCCAAGAAACTAAAGAACACAACTTTTTATTGCTTTTTTGTTGTTTTTTGTTTTGTTTTTTTTTTTTGTCAGTACTACCAATATGATACTGTTTTTCTTCAGAGAATGTTGTGAAGCTCAGTGTCCCAGAGAAACTTAACTCTTTTGAGGTGGTGTATGTTATGGATTTACTCAGCTGGCCACCTATGGTCCAACCCTAGGATTGCCCTGAAAAGTGTGAAGTCAAAGTGAAGGTTTCCAGTTCCTATCTTGTTAGTTCTCAGGTTACAGCTAGAGCTGGGTGCCTCTGGAGAGGGAACTCTACCCCAGATCATGCCCTCCAGTTATACCCATACCACATGGCACCTGATCCCCAAGTGCAATCACTTAACTCTGGTTGGTCATCTCTTGATTTCTGATTGGTTTTCTTTGTCACCAGGCCTTCTTCTGAAGTTACCTCGTTCTCTTGGAGCTGTTTCCTTGGTCCTTATTGTCTTCATTCTGCTCACACCTGCCAGATTCAGCTAGTTCTGTGTCAGCAACATTAGTCTTATCAAAAGTTTTCTCCATCGGCACTTGTGGCTTCAGCTATTTCAGCTATTAGTGCTAAGCTAGTAATTCTAATGAGACTATCCAGATAGAATAAATTTATTCTATATACTCTATAACAGTGTATTAAGAACATTCTAGAGTGTGTTGATTTGTCTTTCTACAATCATATTAGGTATACAAATTGAGAAATAAAGTAATTTTGATAGGATTAGAAATTCCAACAGAAAAGCAATTTCCTATGACAAGATATAAGGTATAGCTAATGTGGAAGGTTAGATAGGAAAGCAGTCAGCACTGGGAATGAAGGTTTTGAGAGCCAAGGCGAAGAGAGGGTGACTAATTTTCTGCAGAGTTCTGTGTTTCCATCCACCTTGTAACAGTGAGAGCCCAGCTCTACGAATAAGTTAGCACCATGAACATCTTCATAAGAATAGCTGTTGTTTTTCACGTGGTTTGTTGCAGCATTTGAAAATAGTGGAAAACTTAACTGAAATTCTTCTCTCATTCTCCTATAGGGAATCAGATGAGCAGTCGTCTGATGAGTATGCGCAGTGCCAATGGACTGTTGATGCTACCTCCAAAGACAGAGCAGTATGTGGAACTTCACAAGGGGGAGGTGGTGGATGTCATGGTCATTGGAAGGCTATGATGCCACCAGCAAGAGCGAAGCTTTGATGCATGTCCACATATCATTGACTGTATCCTGTAATATGCAACGGCACAGCTAGTTTTTCTGATTTGGATAAAAGTTGATCAGTATAGTCAACATCTTGAATTATATTTCAAATGGAATTTAAATAAATACCTTTTAAAAAAAAACTTTAAAACAAATCTTAACAAAGAAATTTATTCTGATTATATCAAAGCAACTTTTTCCTTTCCTTGCAATTGCTTTGTGTGTTCAATGCTAGTTCTAATAGCGGTAGCTTTTAGTAGACAGCAGTAGGTGCCTGCAGAACTTGTGTTTTTTCTCATCTTTAAGATACAACTACTTACGCTCTTAAAACAAGGCTGTCTGCTTATTTATACTAGCGTAGACAACACTTGGATTTCCCTTATTAGTATGCTTCATAACTGCTTCACAGAGAGCTTCTGCTTGTTCTTTATCTTGTATCTCGTGTTGATGTGCACAGTGCCAAAAGCGGAGTGGCTGCACTGGGAACCCAGTGAGGCCCCGAGGTTTTCTCACCTTGCTGCGCATTCAGGGATCTCTCTTGTCCCGGCAGCCACCCAGCTCCGTACTCTTGGGCAGTAACTGGATACCTTTTATTTCAACAAACAAAAAAATTGCTTCCTTAAGTGCTGACAGCCTTTTTAACCAATACATTTAAAAATGTACAGAACTGAAAACTAAAAAAAATCAAAGACTGATCTTGTACAGATATTAGTGTTACCAGCATTCGTGTGGAAATTAAATGAGCAAAGAAATAAAACCAATGTTAAACAACTCTGTACCATAACATTTTCTGTAATGATATTGAAACTTAAATGAATAAAAAAATCCTCAATCATTATTTAAAATTTCACCTGTTTAGCCTTGTTGTTTGAACCAAGAAAATAGTGGTTTGAGAGGGTATTTGGGGTGGGGAAGAGGACAGGAAAGGAAATAGTATGTGGAACCTAGGGCTCATCCCTCATGTACACTCAGTATCATGAGTGAGCTGAAAATACAGAGTAAGTGCTCTCACCTCCCAAAGGACAAAATGGAAGCAGTGTTTGGGGGGGATTACAGCTGGACTAGTCAAAGCTGGAGATTACTTTTTTCCCCACCTGAATTGCACAGCAGTTGCAAACAGCCCTTGTGCTGCACGGTGTGCAATTTGGTAGAGCATTCATTCTTGTTATTATTTCCATGAGATGCTGGGACTTTTCAGCCCTCTCCAGATTATGTGTTTTGGTAATTTCACATTTCATCTGGGATTAAGACCCTATCAGTTCCCTACAACACCTTGCTTCTTGGAGTTCAGGGGTAAAATGCTATCCCATCAACTCCACTCATGGAGCCAGACATTTGTCTGTAGTAGTTTATATTTTTTTGAAAACTTATTCAGGGAGGACACAGAAAACTGGGTTTGAACCCTGACTGCTACAGTGGAGCAGAGCTGTAGTTCTGTGGTGATCGCAGAGGCCATCCCTGTGGCTGGTTTTAAAATCAAACTCTTTGCTGTGGAACAGCCTGATTACTCCCTGCATAGGCCATTGCAAAGGCAGAAGGCAGGTGGTGGGCATACACCATGTTCAGATATATTCCAGGGACTGATCGTTCAGAAAAATAGTAACAGAACTTGCTGACCTTATTTCTGTGTTCCTGGAGTACATGTCCACGTTTGTGATCTCTCTGTGCAGCAGCAGGACGTTATCAAGTTAAATTCATGGATGCCTGTGTTGACTGTACCAATACTGGAAACCACCGAAGAAGGAAGAGAGAGAAGAGTTAACTTACCTCATAAATAATGTAGAACACTGCCTATTATAATCCAAAGGGTTATTACATAGAAGTTATTACAGGCAGCATATGTAATGAGAATCTAAAATGTATAAAGGACACCAGTAACCGCCACCTGAGGGAGATTGTGTATGCAATTGGAAATGCTAGACAAAGATAAAAGAGAAATGTGAGGAAACTCAGCCAGAAATACCTTGGGTCTGGTTTACATTAAAACCATTACACAAACAAATGTTTCTCAGAAGAGTTGGCACAATGCTGTGTGTAACACTGGGCTGCATTTAAACTGTATCTCAAACAGTATCTTGGCATCGTAACACTTCATTACCATTGTAACAAATAAAATATCTAGAGGTTAATCAAGGTTTTTTTTTCCAAATCAGAGACAGCATAAACTGCTTTAGCTACCCTATCTGTTTTGTAATGGCCTTTGAGCAGTGTTCAACTTTTTATGCAGGAAAATAAACTTTGCATTTTCCTAGAGAGGAACAGAGCCCAGTCTTGATTAACACTGAAAGCCGTAGCATATATCAGAGAGGTAACTCTGGGAGAAGTGTAATAATTCATTTTACAACTAGGTCTCAATTATCAAGCCTAAAATCTGAAGAATCTGCCTTGGTTGTTGTAATATAAATGGATATAATTGTGATACAGATAGATAGATTCAGATTACTTTTTAACAGTCCCAATTTATGGTTTCAGGGAAGGTTGGAAGCTTCTAAAAAAAAAAAAATCAAGGACAAAGGGCTCTTCAAGTATGTGGTTATTTTGGTTCAAGGCTTGAGACTTGCTAATGGAAACATTTTAAAGAATATTTTCACTATTTTTACTTCTCTAGAAAAGGCTTTAGCACAATCAGAATAGTAAATTAGTTAACAAGAAGCAATACCAGCAGTCAGTAAAGATAAGGTGAGTATTCCAACATTTGTAGTTTTCTTCTTTTTACATCATTTTCTTCATGTGTATACGTGGGGATGATCATGTTTAGAAACATACACACTGGGGCTTCTGACTCTCATTCATCCAGCTGGGATAATCTTACAGTGACCTACAAAACCCTGCAGCAGCTTTTGTATCCTGGCTACCTGGTACCAAAACCTTGATTGTGCCCCTGGATGTGAAAAATGGCACAAAACTCGGCTGTATTCAATCAGTAAATACGATAGACTGGCCTCTTCCAAATACTAATTTTAAGACTTTAATTACAACAGTAATTCTATCTTGATGTTAAAATATGCTAAATCTGTAGGTAGTTATTACAGATCTGTATGACTTCAGAGATAGCTAATTAACATGGAATCTTTAGCCTTTGTGATTCTTGAGCTGAAGGGTTGCACTTGAAACATATTACAACATGGATGCTGCTTAAGGACAATATGGAACTGAAATCGCCCTGCAGGTTCTGTCTTTGACCTCCCCAGCTTGCCACTCTACACCAAGTGCTAAAGGTAGTCTTTCACATGTCTCAGTCCAGAAGATGTGCTGCTTGCCTCATGCCCAGTAAAGATGGTATTCAGGTCACTGGCAGTCTGCACATACCTGCACTGACCACGAGCACCAGGTGTTGTACCTGGATCTACCTTTTCCTTCCAGTTGCCTTGTTTCAAAGTCTTGTCAGTGGTGGAATGGCATAGCTCAGTCTCATTACCTTTGTGTGGCAGCAGCACTCAAAGCCTGCTTCAAGTCATGCTCAGGAAAGCTCTTCAGACTGACACCTCTGCCAGCACTTGCAGGGCAGGAACTCTGTCTGGGAGTTGACACTTTATGGTGGGACTTGTCATTTTGGAATGCAGATGCCAGGCTAAGATGATCCAGCACTTCCTATGGCTCTCTATTAATGTTCTAATAGTCAACTTCTCAAAACTAGTAGCATCACCTGAACTGTTCATGAGGTTTTGTGTTAGATAAGAAAAATATGCATTAAATCAAAAGAAGCTTACCGCAGCTTTGTTTTCTTACATCATAACATGAGATGTTTCCAGGTACCAGTATTTGGCAAAGAAAGGATAAGCAAAGTAAGAGTGAGATAGCAAAAAGACATTAAGTACTGATTAATGCAGAAGACGCAACTCAAGAAGTGCATGTTCGCTGGCCATCAGGCTCAATAGTTGTTTTTAGGACAGAGACTCCTTCTTGGGTACATTTATTTGGTATATTTGAATATAGCTCTGTACTTCCCCTGAGGAACTAAGTGTGAGAGTGGGAGAGCATCAGATGAGGCATCAGAGCTCAATTCAGGCTATCAGGCAGTAGATTGGACTGACCAGTAATGATCCTTACACTCTTACCCAACAGGAAACTAAAAGAGGGAAGAGGGTAGATGTTCAAATGCTCAGGCACAAAATTGGCCAACAATTTGATTTTGCCTTAGCTGGAAAATTGAAACTAGTTTTTAGTATCAGGAAAAAAGACTGAAAATTGGCTGTCATTTATGCTGACACTTTCACATTTCTAATAGACTTTTCCACAATAAATTCAGGAATATATTTCCAGATTTCCAGACTTTTTTTTTTTTTTGGTGAGGTTATTTTATTAATTTCAAAAAATTCCAGGTAATAAACTCTTTGCTTAAATGCTTCATATCTATGGTAGTCTCCTTCCTAAAGCTAAACTCAGCTGATGCTACTCCCATGAAAACAAACTGAAATTTAGCACTTCAGGTTAAACAGAGAAGGGCATTTATGTATGTAGTCGAAGAAAGCAGAGACATTTCTAGAAGGGGACAAGGTGGTCAAAGTTACAGCTACTGATGAAAACAAAGGATTTTCAGTGCGGAGAATAACTGCAGCAGCCGATGATTGCTAAAGCAGCAATCTGTAGAATACAGACAAGATACAGTTTTCCATAGTAGTATTTGGTCAGTAAGTTGCAATTAGGGCCCTTAACCTCACGATGAAGAGCATAATCTCTATAACTCCTGAAGAGTCTGGCAACACCTTCACCTGCCTAAAGCCAGCCAGCCTCAGAAGACAAAACACGCCATTGGCACCCCTTCAAGCACGATCCTGTCAGCAGCTGTATGTGTAACATAATTGCTATTATTTACTCAGAGTAAAAAAATCCTCATTGTTCCTACTGTTTCCTTTTAGTCACTTTTTTTATGTTTGGTTTTTTTTCCAAAGTTGACTTTTGTTTGATAGCAAGTATAACCCAGCCTCCACTCGGAAAGGTGAGTGCCATGCTGGCTTTAAAGACAGCACTGAAATGCAGAAACTTCTTGGCTGATTCATGGGGAGGAAAAGCCTGTGCATTTTGCAAATGTTGCAACCTCATGATCTAGTTTCTGGAAGGGCTTAGTGACTCATGTTCAGCATTAGATTAAGACTTGCAACCATGCCATGTTGCACACAGGCTGACAAAGCTCTTGGAATATAAAGCCTTCAAGAAGGCAATGCACAGATGCATGGTAGCTCTCTAGTTGTTGGACTGGTCTGCCAGGGATTACTTGCTCCATCCCAGCATTGTACAGCGACATCCAGCATGCTCAGTCCCTATGCAAGGACTTCTGCATTTGCATGAACCCAATTTGGGTTTAAAAATACAGGCAGCCACCTTAATTTTTGCAGTTAATTCACAACAAAACCAAAACCTGACTGTACACCAGTAACTCCACAGATAATCTCAACATAGCAGAGAAAGCAAATGTATTGGCACGATCTTGATAACCAGAGATTTAAAAGTAGAAGTAACTTCAAGAAAAATATGAAAGAAGATAGAAGTTAAATTTGTGTCTGTGCAAAAACCACCTTAGAAACAGCAGCACGCAAAATCTCAAAACTTTGATGTAATCCTTTTGGAGGTATGGAACACTGCCAGATGGAGAGCCATACCCAGATGCATTTGCTTCCATTAGAAAAAACTAAGTCATATTGCAATACTAACATGTTACCAGCCACTGGCACAAAAAAGCTGTCCCATTGGACTGACTAGGAAGCATGCAAAGTAGATTCTGTGGGGACCTGACATTCTCCTCATGTGTATTTTACTGTGGACCAAGATGGTTTGAAAGGATTCCATTACCAAACAGAAATCAGAACAATCAGTAGGACAAATGAGAGTTAGCACATCAAGGATGAAAAGCTTTTCAAAAGCAACACATTATTACCTGTCAAGAGCATTTCCTAACTAATTCAGATGTTTTTCTGTTGTGGCAAAGTCACCAGTGACTTCATCATTTTGAAATGCTGTGCTGATTGGACCACTAAGGAGGACCTAATTCTGCAACAACATATAGACCAGACACTGGGCCAGGAGAGGTCAACCCAGATGTTTGCAGATGCAACTTCCTATGCTGGCGATGGCTGGTACCAGCAGGAGAAGGCAGCTTCTGTGGGTCTACTCCAAAAACTGCTGAGGAGACAACAAACTTCCCTGCACTGTGCAGCCTTTGTGCTTTTAGATACATTTCTTTTACAAAAATCTCCCCCTTGCAAAGAAGTAGCCAATAGTTCACATCTCAGACACAGTATAAATGCATGATAAGTAGATAATGATCCATCTTCCAAATAGTCCCCCAGCGTTCATGGCAAGAATTCCCACATTTTCAGTCTGAAGCAGTATCTATCTCCTCTGTTTTGTCCTGAATCAGCCACCTCCTGGTTTTGTTTGATGCCACTTAGCTTTCGTGTTGAGGCAAAGAGGAGTCATCCTCACTGTACCACCCACAGATGGCAGTCATCAAAATTAAGTCTTTCATTTATGTAGTCTGCCCTTTGTGGTCATGTTCTGTCTCCGACAGTCCATAAATTGGATTATGCTTGTGTTTCTCTTTGCACCCTCCTCAATTTTACTATATTCTGTCTGAGACAAGGAGACCAGAACTCCACACACATTAAAAGGCATCCCTATCATCCTATGTACCCACATAACAATGACTTCTCTTTGTTCTCTGTTCCTAATAGTTAATTTTTGTTCTTCTGTGCTTCTGACTGATGTGGTTTTAAGGACATTAAAATACAGATAACCTTAAAGTCTCATTCTTAATTGGTAGCAATCAACCTAAGAACATAATTATAATGACACTTCCAGAAACATTTTTTCTCATAGGCATAATTTTACTTTTATCTGTGTTGAATTTCCTCAGCTGTTTTAAGTCACTTCCACTAATTTTGAGCAATCCATCTGAAGTTCTTCTTCCTGATAAATGGGTGTCTTCCTTTATTTTAGCTACCTGTAGTTTAATCTGTTAATAGACTGCATTGATTACCTCAGCTGAGCATCCGTTCTATACTGTGTGAAAAGACCTTGGGTGGCTTGACAGCTATGCTATAAAATTGATACTTCACCTTATTATGTCTTATTCCTCACCTTTTCTTGTGGTTTATTGCCAGTTGGATTGCCCACTGATGCTGCCAGCCTCTTCAGCTATGCTTTAGTTTTAGCATGCTGTTGCGTTACTGCCAGGTGACCTAATAATTCCCACCTAAGGCAAGAACACCCTTATGCATACGTGGAGAAGCTGCAGTGAAAAAAAAATTGGTTTCATGTTTTCCTATAGCTTTCTTGTATTTGAATGAGGTTGCTGGAACAAGCATGTTCATGGTGAACACTGGTGGTCAGTCTCTTGGGATGTGGTTCTGCAGTGCCCCATGGCAGGTGCGTGTGCCGCACTCAAGGGAATTAGCTCACAGGAATGTGTAGGTGAGAGAACTGGAGCCAATGCTGATTATAGCTGGTTGTTTGGGGAGTGCTATGCCTTTCTGCAAACACGGTCTGTCAGGGCTTTGGTGTCAGTGCCAGGTAGCTGTTCATTACTAAAGGTATTGGATAATGAAAATGAAAATGGCCTGAGAGCTACTTATCTGCCAGTCTTTCAGGAGAGGAGAGGTACACACACAGATGCAATGGTGCTTGAACCCATCTAAACAAAAGATAGTTGGCACTGTACATCCATGACTGACTTGCTGTAATTTACTCCCTGCAGGCCAAATCCAATCAGTTTGGCCAATGTGCTATGAAAAGCCGGGGAACATAGAAGACAGGATTTAATGCGCTCTTGACAGCCTTCATTGCTGAGGAGTCATGCTGCTGCCTTCCCCACTAAATGGAGTTTTTCTAAGAGGTGGTGGCTAGGGTTGGATTAAAAGAAAAATAACAAAAATAACAGTCGTGTGTTAAGGGGTGGGATAAAAAGCACACACACAAAGGAGCACAGACAGGAGGGCAGCTGGGTGAATCCAGATAACACCATGTGCCAGCTACTCCCAAGCACATCACAGGAGCTACCTGCCCACCACAGACCCATCACTGCGATAGCACAATGGCAGGCAGGAACACAAGTTAAAGATTCACAGGGGTGTCTTGGCTGGGGCCCTGGCCAGGGCTGTCCCAGAAGTACCTCAGCCCCTGCCCGGGTCTGAAACCCATTAACATAAAGCAACAGGAGGGCTCTCACAATCACCTTTCAGATGATGGAAGGTTACCATCTGGGAGTGCAGGACACATTACGGGATGCAGGGGAAAAACATTTATAGGATTGCATGAGATTTAGGAGAAGAACCAAAAGTGGTGAAAGGAATGGATGTAAGGGGCTTGGGGAGTGTCCTGGGTTCAGCAGTAGCAGTCATTTTTCCCCTTCTTGGTAGCTGGTGCAGTGCAGTGTTTTGACTTTCAGCTCGGGAACAGAGCTGATAACAAGCGATGTTTTGGTTTGGCCAAGGACTTTGTGAGCCTCATGCTCTGCCAGGGAGGAGGGGGAGCCAGGAGGAAGCAGAGACAGGACACCTGACCCAAGTTAGCCAAAGAGGTATTCCATACCACAGCACGTCATGCCCAGGATGTGACTGGGAGTTAGCCGGAAGGGCTGGGAGTCTGCAGGGTTGGAGGAGGTATCGGTCAGAGCTTGGTCGGGCTGGGGGGGGCGAGTTATCGGTCGGCTGGTGGTGAGATGATGTATTCTCTTCCCTTGTTATTTCCTTTATCATTGTTATCACTGGTGGTAGCAGTAGTGATTTGTGTTATACCTTAGTTACTAAACTGTTCTTATCTCAACCCGTGGGAGTTGCATTCTTTTCGATTCTCCTCTCCGTCCCTCCGGGAGCAGGGGGAGGGCAAGAAAGGGGGGGGAAGCGAGCGAACGAATTACCTGACTGAGTTTAAACCACAACAGTTCTTTTTGGCGCCCAACGTGGGGCACGAAGGGTTGAGATAACGACAGATTTGACTGGATTAATAGTCACTCGTCACAATGCTGATTTATTGGCTCTCAGAGTTGTTTCGCTTGATCTCACAGCTTCAGAATGTTGTAACTTACGTAGAGCCGGTATTTGCTGTGATAGTGTTTATCAAGTGTGGGGCCTGGGCTAAGGTTCTTGTCTCACTGTGCTTTATGGCAATGGCTTGTAATACGGGCGGGCTCCAGCAGCAGGGCGGGACGGACGTGGCCGTGGACTTGTACCTGGCCGTGCGGCTGCTCTTCACCGTCCTGGCCCTCACCCTACTCTCCATCTTCGTGAGGCTGCGGGGAGCTGAGGGGGAGCGGCCCCGGGAGCCGGCGGCAGCCGAACCGGCCCGGGAAAGCGGCCCCGGGGACCAAGCGGCGGCGGGAGCGGGGCCGGAGGCCGCGAGGGGACGGCTGCGGGTGGAGGAGGTCGGGGCGGTCGAGGAGCAGAAGGAGGCGGCTGCCGAGCAGCGGGAGAAGGCGGCGGAGGAGCCGAGCCCCGCGGAGGAGCCGAGCCCCGCGACGGCCGAGAGCGTTTCCCAGGAGCCGCTCGCCGAGCCCCAGGAGGACGCAGGAGACCACGCAGCATTTCCCAGCAAGGCAGAGGAGGAAGAGCTGGACTCAGGAAAAGAGAAGCTGGCGGTGGGAGAGCCGGCAAGCACAGCAGCTGCACCAGCCCCAGTGACAAGTACAGCAGCATCAGTTGAGAGTTCTGAAGGTTTTGAATGGCCTTTGGGCATCCTTGGGACCTGCCTGCTGATTGTGATGGGGATCAGCATGTTGGCACACACACAGGCTGTGTTCTACCCACGACCATTTTGTCTGATCTCAAAAGTTAAGCAGAGTCAGGTTTGGGTCTTGTCTGGGGTTAGACGAGGATATGGGGGGACCAAGAGGTTTTCCCCAAGGCTGGACAGCCAGGAGTGGCAGGGTGTGTGGGACAGTGTGGGCAAGTATCTAGTCCACTGGGCCCCTCCAGTGCTTTGGAAGCATTGGAGATGGAAGGCAGCTGTATGGAGTCCCCAGCAACAAGCTGCAGAAACTGCTTAAGGGGACAGTGAATTATTTTAAGCCTGGTGGGCCCATGGCACTTCAGGCCATCAGAGCAGAGATGCAACACAGAGATGGACTCATGATCGAGGGGTGGACTTAGCAATGGACACTATTGCCCAGGTTATTCACGAGTGTGAACACTGCACACAGTCTCTCCTGCTCTGGAAGACTGTTACAAGAGATGGAGCCTGACATCATGGACCAGATGGACTCAGCAGCTTTATAGGGATATAGCTTTATAGTCCATGCACTGAGATAAGAGTGATGGTATATTGAAAATGTGGGATCTGAGCATGACGTGAATGGTATGGAATAAGGGGTGGATAATGTCCTGGGTTCAGCAGTAGCAGTCATTTTTCCCCTTCTTGGTAGCTGGTGCAGTGCAGTGTTTTGACTTTCAGCTCGGGAACAGAGCTGATAACAAGCGATGTTTTGGTTTGGCCAAGGACTTTGTGAGCCTCATGCTCTGCCAGGGAGGAGGGGGAGCCAGGAGGAAGCAGAGACAGGACACCTGACCCAAGTTAGCCAAAGAGGTATTCCATACCACAGCACGTCATGCCCAGGATGTGACTGGGAGTTAGCCGGAAGGGCTGGGAGTCTGCAGGGTTGGAGGAGGTATCGGTCAGAGCTTGGTCGGGCTGGGGGGGGCGAGTTATCGGTCGGCTGGTGGTGAGATGATGTATTCTCTTCCCTTGTTATTTCCTTTATCATTGTTATCACTGGTGGTAGCAGTAGTGATTTGTGTTATACCTTAGTTACTAAACTGTTCTTATCTCAACCCGTGGGAGTTGCATTCTTTTCGATTCTCCTCTCCGTCCCTCCGGGAGCAGGGGGAGGGCAAGAAAGGGGGGGGAAGCGAGCGAACGAATTACCTGACTGAGTTTAAACCACAACAGTTAGGAACAGATGTATGAAAATAGAGGGATAAAGGGATTTTAATAGAGTTGGTCAAGTGTAAACAGTTATGCTTGTCTGGCCATGCCCTGTGCCCTGCCTGATCACTACAATCTGTCCTGTCTTATTAAATGTTGTTTCTAACTCTTCTCCTGGGTGAGGAACAGGCAAGACCATGGGAGGAGCTAGCTACTGGGGGGAACGGGGGAGTCCCAGACAGCTGCTGGAGACACCATGGGGTCTGTGGGTCACATGAGACTCATTTGTGTGTGTTTGTGTGTATATAAGTGTCTCGGGGCGGGGGGAGAGGAACTAGAAAGACCAAGGATCCAGGACCAGCTACAGGGTGAACTCTGTTCAAAGCTGGCCACTGCAGAGGCTGCGGGCTGTATATGCGCTTTTACATATGTGTGTTCGAGTGAGGGGTCTGTATAAGCAAAAAGGAGTGGAGTTACAGCCTCAGGGGTTCCTACATCCTGGTGCCAGCATCTGGGGAGGCTGGGATCCAGGGGCCAGATACTGGGCAGACTGTGTGCCTGAGCCCAGATGCTGGAGAGATAAACATCGTATATACATGTCTGTATTTTCCACTAATGGACCTTTAACCTGATCAGCCAGAGAGGGGAACAGGATAAGGCCATTGGTGCTGTGTTGTGCGAGTGCTGTATACATGTTGTGTGTGTGTTTGTGTTGTACTTCCTGGGAGGGAACACATGCTCAGCCTTATTGTTGGTTGCACCTGGGGGCATGTTGCTGCGGCAGCCTCACTTCTATGTGGCTACTGGATTTACCTCATTCCCCACAAAAACCACAGTCTTTGGGGCTCTACTGCTTCCTAAGTGTGTCTTAGCTCAGACTGTCTTTCCTCTGATATCCGCATACCACACTTACTACGCAGTACAAGCAAGGGCTGAGATTATGTGTGTATGGGGTAGGTAGGCAGACTTGCATCTTCAATAGTTCAGGCAAGAGCTGTGACTTCATTGGAGTCAGACTCCTCCAGCTCAGTCGCTCATTCATGGTGGTGTTTGTAATTATATTTCCATTGGCTAGAGATGGAAAAGAAATTCAGTGTTGAAAAGGGTTTGGTGGTGGTGGTTTTGCTAAAGCAAACCAGGTTGGACAAGGCCTTGGGTGACATGGTTTAGTGTGAGGTGTCCCTGCCCATGGCAGGGGGGTTGGAGCTTGATGATCTTAAGGTCCTTTCCAACCCTAACTATTCTATGATTCTATGATTCTAATGCTATTTATCCTTCTCTGGCCATGTATATTTCACAGCTGATACCAAGCTGGGAAAGAAAAGCACCACTGTTTTCCATGCTGGATCAGAGTTGTCTTGAATAGTGAAAAGAACAGAAAGCATTTCTACTGGAGATTGCTATGTCAGTGCATAGTATTATTGGACAGTCCAGAAGCTGTTCTATGGTGGGCCCTACTTAAGCAAGGGAGTACATATACCTGCCCCAAGGAGGCTGGGTACCTGCAAAGGAGATTGCACAACAATTCTTCAAACTGTCAGGCAACATAATCCCCATTTTGCAATATTGATTCTGATTCAACCAGCCTTGTGCTCAGTCATGGCCTGAACCCTGTCCAAACACCAGGCTGAGCTGGAAGTAGCAGTGGTATCACATAAGGTGAAAAGGAGGAGTTAATATCATAGGTTGATTATGATATTACCTGGGTGATCTCAAAGGTTACTCCAGTAAAAGAATGTATGTAGAGAAGATAAACTTTACAAACCAGAGCAAGACACATGACCACAAGTCATTTTAAATTGGCTCATTAACACTCAGGCCAGGGCCCTGAGTGCACCAATAGGCCCTAACTGCCCTGACCAGCTTCATCTGGTGGGTGGGTCCACCCCACACCCCTTGCTTATGGTTCTGGGAACTACACATAATCCCTGGCTTGGGCATGTAGTTCTTCTGAGAAAGAGGCTTTATGTATATCTATTGCCAGCTCTGATTCCTGGGTGGATTTCCTTGGACGTTTATTACGGTTTTGGTCCTGCTTCCTGCTACTACTGACTAGATTTCTGGAACAGAGTCTCAGGATGGACTCCAGATCAGGTTCTGTGTCTTGTCTTGTCTGTGTCTGTTAGTAGAACCTATTACAACCATCGTGCTCAGCCCCATTCACTTTGAATTCTTCAGGATTGGAAGACTGCCCTGACTGTTCAAGGCAGTGCCTCTGATGAGGTCACCTTGGCTCCCAGCTTATCCCTTATGGAGCAGACCATGCTGCTCTTCCCTGGCAGCCTGTGCGGCATGGATAATAGCTGTGCAAAAACCTCTGATGTTGTCATGCCCTTGATGTTCTTCTGTTACAGGTGAATCTATGTTACCTGTTACCCTTACGCCCTGATGCAAGCAAGAAATGAAATTGCTGCCAGGACTGATGAGAGCTCAACCAGGTGACGTATTGTGATGTCAGCAGTGATGGGGCCAAGTTCTTCCAACCAACCCCGCCTGCCTGTAACAACAACACTTGCTGCCTCACGTGCACAGATTCACATACTACTTCTCTTCATGTCGTTGCTTCTTAAAGAAACTCAAGCAGGTAAACAATACCATCAAACCTGTGCATGATGCTGCTGCCAATCATGGGTTTCTAGTGCTGGGAAAATTCCATCAGGCTCTGCAGAAGGGACTAGTACCCTCTCTTTTCTTAGACGTACTTGTCTGTGTAAGAAATGGATTGATCTAAGCAAAATAAGGTAAAAAGTAATACAAGTGAAAAGAATTGGAAGCAGAAGTCTACTCCATCTATTTTTTTAAAAAAGCCTAGTAGCAGGGTATTTCTATTCTTGGCATTCTGCTACTTACTGAACAAATAATTTGACTTTTGTATCTACTTAGGTTAATAGAAATCAGCTGTTTAATTAATAGGTACAAAATTTAATTAATGAGTAGCCTTGAATATTATTTTTTCCCCTCAATGAGTCAATCAATATTATGTTACTTATTCTCCAGCTTTTGTATTAAAGTCAGCCTGGTCAGCTGCTGGAGAATTTCTACTTCAGAACATCTCTTAAGTCCTGCCCTCTTCTTGACTCCTGGCAAAAACATGTGATCCAAGAGGTGCAAATATGGACATCACTATCTAGCACTGAGAACAGCTTGAGGGTTTCTACTGTTATTTGCAAACGCAAAAATTATCTTGACAGTGACAAAAATATATAAAATTACTTGTAAACAAGCAGTATATAATGAAGTATAGAATAGCATGTGTAAGCTAATGTTTGCAGAGTCACTGGCCCTTTTTCCTTAAATACTGAAAGAGCCAAGAGCTGTGAGAAAGCCTTACTAAGTTCCCTTTTGCACTTGAGATTGCATGTTCTTAAAAATCCATGGTTTGAGGGGGTGAGGTTCTGCTCTTTGCTACTATAATAAAGCCCATCAGAAAGGATTATGTTTGGTTTCATAATTATTGGGGGGGGGAGGGTGTGACAATTAAGCTTTTTGATCTCTATTCCCTTTAACTTGTAATTTTTTTTTTGTTTTGTAGAGAGGCAAAATGAACAGCAAGTTTGATTTAAAGACCATCAGTTCAAGTCAGGCATCCATTACCGGTGACCTCCAGAAACTTCTTAGCCAAGGAGAATATGTTCCTTTTATCTCTGCTCCCATCTTAGAAAGCAAGTTTGTCCAGGTAAAAAGTCATTCAAATTAAATTGTTTGGCATGCTCAAGATAAAATCGCTTGCAATTATTACCTTTTTTCCCCTCTCTCAGCCCAACAGGTATTCCTCATCCATTTGTTCTTGCTATTCTTACTTTCTGTCCACTGCACAAGCATGGATATGTTTCCCCTCTCCTAGAGACTTATTCTGCTCATACTTTAAAGGCAATAGTCCAGAAACCTATCAACAGCAATGCTGCACATTAGAGAAGGAAGACAGAATGGTGTTTTCACCCTTCCTTGTCAGCAATTCACTCCTTCCTGTAGCAGTAGCTAGGAGTGTTCTAGCAAATTCCTGGTTCTATGCTATCTATCTCATTAATGTTTTCAGCTATCAACATCAGTTCAACCTAACCTGCATGGCAGCTAGCCTTTCCCAGGTAATCCCCCCCTCAGTTGTATCTTGTAGTATCTTTGCATGCAATATCACTACCCTGCCTGTCACTTACCTTAAGCACTGGCCAAAGAACCCTGCAAGAATGTGGCTACAGTCTACACTCCTACAATACTGCGTTCACAGTGGGTCTAAAATACCTGAATTCTATTTACATGATATATCTCAGCTCTGATTTCATAGGGTTTCATTACTTCACTTTGTGCTAATTGCAACATCCTTCAGTGTTGCCTTGATTAAGTCAGTCTTGCATTGTCGATACACATACAGAATATTAATTAGTTATGAGTCCCCATTTTCAAGGTACTTTATGATTTATCCCTTCCTTATTTATCAGACCTCATTCGCTATCAAGGAAGCAGTTACCCTAACCAATCATCTCAAGAAAACGGCTCTATCGCTGACTCATTTACATTAAAATAGAAGGAAGAAAAAAACGCCTTTGATTTTTACATACTGTCTCTCACACATGGGAGGAGATTCTACCAGATATCCACTGATTTAATGCACTATCCTCCCGCAGATTTCTTTTCAGGACACGCTTTTTCTCTGGCCATCAAAACCAGATCCTGACAATGGTACACCAGATGTGATTTGATCGCATTTATCAACTTATTCTTATCTCCTTGTATTTTCTCATTTTTCTTTTTGTAATTTCAAGTCTTACACATAAATTACCTGGGATCACTTTCCTTCCTGTGTTTGTACAGCGCTTAGCAGGACCCTAGTTCATAACCAGGTCTCATTAGTACCACAGTATTGCTGACAAAGACTATGAGTCATCAGAACAGAGTTCCTCTTCCATCATGTGTACAGTAACAGATAATGGTACTCAAGAGGTTTCTGACCACAGCAGTCAGATACCAAATTATTTGGACTACATAAGAGCCAGTGATTTTCAGTTCTCCTTTATAATTTTTCAACTTTTCCTTTGTTTTCATTCACATGCATTCCTGTTTCATTATTCCGATTTCTCCTCTATCCTCACCAATCCAATACATAAGCTCTAGGGCCCCCAAGCCTAAACACCATTAAATGTATTGCTAGCATATTCTCTGAGAGATCATACAGCAAATGTCAGTGTTGATGGGGCTTTTTTGTTCTTGTTGTTGTTCAGGTTAACCGAAGAGGGGAACCAATTTCCATCCATAACCAAGCCACCTGCGTGATCATTGGCATCTGTTCTGCCAATCCCACTTCACTAATGCCTGAGGCAGTGCTGGTAGCATGTGAGGTGTCCGTGCTCCCACAGGACAGTATGAAAAACTTCTGGAAACTCTCAGAACCACCATTCCCCGTGAAGGAGCTAGCACTTACCAGGTGAGTTAGTGCTGAGAAGGGTTATGTATTTCTTTGAAGAATGAATAAGAAATATGAGCGTATTTCCCATTTCCATACAGCATTTTCCTTCTTTTAAAGGTCAGTTTATTGACAGACATCATACTTGCACTGGCGTTGTTCCAGCACTAACACTATAAAGCTAGGAGAAATCCTTAAGTACAAATATTCAGGCCCCACTCCAGTCATAATTCTAGGCTAATGCTACCCACGTGTATAGATAGCTTGATGATTACAAATACTTAATACTTTCTAAATATATCAGAAGCTGAAAGATGGTAGGAAGACTAGGGCTACAGGTTTGCAATGGAATAGGGTAATGGAATAAAGACACTGTAGAGATGCTAACTTCCTTTACCTCCATTCTCACACTGCTGCCCAGCATTTCTTCCACAATTAGCTAGTGACATTTAGGGAGAAGAGTGTCTAAATCCACTCAGCAGATCATTTCTATTCCAAATTATCACTTTCAGTCTTACTCTACCTGTAGGTCTGACAGACACAATAGCTTCTTTGAGAGAAATTTCCACTTGTGTTTAATGATGGGTTTTCCCCTTTTTTCACAGGCTGTTCCCCTTGAAGTTTGTGGAACTTTCCGTCCACAGCACAGTTAATCATCATCTCATGTTGAAATTAGTAAATGGCCGTTCCTATTATCTAGAGCTCTGTGCCCCACCAGACCATCAACAATACCTATTCCACCTGTGGCTGCAGCTCATCTCTCTCCTAAAACCGCCTGAAGACATCAGCAATACTGAAGCAAATGTAAAATCCAGGGATTTAGACACACGTCCCAAGAAGGTTCCCAGCTCAAATGACCCATCAGAAAAGGTCAGTCTCCAGCAAACAGATATCAAATTTTCAAGCTGACCAATCAGAAAGTATTGCTTGTGCTCATATTCTGAACTATCTCGCAAGTCTGATTTTTTGAGTGCTTTGAAGGAGCTACAGTTCTGTTTATCAAAATAGCTGGCTTGTAAACTCCCTCCAGAATGTCAGGGCAATGGGAGAGAGGATACTAGGTGCACCACAGCCCTCCTAAATTTTTGCAAATCAGTAAATAGCTTACTACTTATTGTTTGGTGTTCAGCTTTCCCTCATAGTTGGAGATATGTCCTTAAATAGTTCTTTTTGACTGAATTCTACAACTCACTGAAAAAAAGCAGAGGAGGAAAGAGGCAGCACAGCTGAGCCCCCTGCAGGGACTGACAATTGGTTAAGCAAAGAGGGCAAAGTCATTTTATCAGTTCAAAGGACAGAAAGTTCTTGAGGGAAATGCTACAGCAGGCAGGCAAAAATGCTTCAGGTCCTAAACAGAATATCACATACAGAAATTTAACTATAGTACAGAAGGGACCTGTTACCTTAGTGTCACACTTAGGAAGCAATTGGATGGTTAATGATGTTACTCAACATTACCTAACACTATTTCCCTTAAGTTTCAAGCAAACATTCTGTCAGCACATTTATCAGTGAGTCTTCAGTTTCCATTCAAGTCAGCTCACCCCTCAGCCAAGCACAGCCACGTCCACAGGGAGAAGAGAAACACAAAATCACATGGCCAGTGCTTAATGCTGCATGTACAGAGACAAGGAAAACTCTTGTGCAGCAGAAAAATCACAAGGGAATTAGAAAAATATCATTTTGAGAGAGGAGAAAACTGTGACAGATGATTCTTTCAAGAAAAAATCAGTGATGAGGTAAACAGATGACTGGAAACAATCTAGGGGAAAACTAGCATATTCAGATTAGATTTGCTGAAACCATACAGACTTAGCCATACTGGTTATGTCAAGAATGCATAGATTGTACGAAAGTAAGAAATTCGATAAATCCTATACTTAATTTATATTTTCCTGCTTCGACTATCTGTACATAGACACCTTTCTTCTGGGTTTTCTGCTTTCTCTCTTACCTGATGTCAGACTGGACCCTTGTTCCAGCTTCTGGACATAAGCTGGCTTGATATGAATGTCAGTTCCTGCATGTACAGCAGATATTACTAGTGATTCAGTATACAATGGCCCAAACCTGGAATCTCAATTTTTCTTTGCAGAATAGAGTCAATTTTTCTTTGCGGAATAGATGTCCCATGTTCCCAATCACATTCATCAGTTTTTCAACACCTTGAGGTGTTGCCTGTCACTCAGTATTGACTTTTCTACCGATAGTTTGCTTTTTTTTTTTTTAGTTTGGACTATTACATCCTCCCTACTCTCTTTCTGTTTAGCTAGAGCACTGTCTGCATGTGAGAGACAAGTATCCCTGCCTCAGCTACTTAAAGGAAGGATGCTTAGAAAGTTTTTTTGTAAGAACTAATCTCAAAATCTGGACAGAATAGAAAGCAAAGATCTTTTCTCAGCTTCTGAATATGAGCAAAAAGAGGAGAATACTCTGGAGATAAAGTTATTTGGGACATGGATCAGAACCAGAGAACTTGGAGGTGAAGCCACAAACAAACCTCAGAGGTTAAGCTCTGGACTTGGTATTGCCATGGTGGACTGCATAGTCACCTCTAGGAAAAGCTGTAGGCCAATAATCACCAACAAACTGATAATGTAGGAGAAACAGGAGTCTCTCTTCTAGATAAATATATCACATTTCCTTTGGATGGTCTGTCTGACACCCCTTTATAGCAGAATATTCAGTATATAAGGGACTATAGGAAATTACCACAAAGTTCCAGCTGTGCTCATCAGCCTTGTGCACAGCTTTTTTTTTTTTTTAATGTCTGTTGCTCATATCTGTTAATCTTTCCTTTTTCCTTTAAGAGGGATGACCCACAAGATGTGCCGAATCTAAAAGCAGAGGAAGAAGTTGTTGTTAAGCAAATCTCTTCCAGCCAAGTTCCTCTCTCAGATACAGTGGAACCCACAGAAGAGAGTGGAATAAAAGGAGAAATCTCCAACAACAATCTGGAACCAGCAAGGCAGGAAATCACCATGCAGTCAAAGAACATGAATCTTTCTCAGGATATAAAGAAGAGCAAAAGCTCAGAAAAGGGGAAAACTAGGTAGGTATGCCTGGAAAATGAATCTAATATACTTAATTTCTGCTGCTGACTTTGAAAAGTAAAATGTGTTGTATTTTTTTGTCTTCAGAAGATATATTATTGCAACACTTTTTCAGGATTACTGTGATTTTTCCTAATGCTTTAATGGATTAGGAACCTGAAGAATACAGGATGGGGGTTCCAAGTATCTAGACTTTGGTTTCTCAGATGTTCAGGGGCTTTTGAAAGCCCCCTGCACACCCTCCCACACACTGGGTCCACACAGACAGGAACCAAGTAAATGCACATGAATGTTCAGTGCTTCAGTGCTGTTATATATAAGCACAGTCTATACCATTCAAGTATCTCTATGTATTAGTGTGCCTGCACTTCAAAACAAGGCTTACTGTATCATATAGCACCTATTTAATACTGATCCTGGTACATAACGATATTACTAGGCTAAGGCTTTTTCCTGAGTTTCTTGGCAATGGCATTGCGGGTTTTTGTTTGGGGGGGGTTCTGAACTATTTTTTTTTGTTTTGTTTTCTTTAGGACGAATACAACAAAGAACAAAAGGGAGAAGAAAACACAGACTTCAGGTATAATGGTTTTTCCAATACCGACTTGCTTCCCCATTGCTATTCCTAATTTAGTTATAGATGAGAGAAGCCAAAACTTCATGAGCTGGGAGTTCCTTAGAACAAATCATAGAATCATAGAATAGTTAGGGTTGGAAAGGACCTTAAGATCATAAAGTTCCAACCTCCCTGCCATAGGCAGGGACACCTCACACTAAACCATATCACCCAAGGCCTCATCTAACCTGGTCTTCCTATATCCACAAATAGGAATATGTGCCAACAGATCAGCACTTCTCATATTATTAGAAGGTACGCTTTGCTCTTTTCCTGCTGTGATCACATCTCACCTTCCCGGGTTCAGCATCAGGTTTCTTCTAGAAAGGCCTTTGCCTGATGGCAGACATTACAACTTCACTGCAAAATCAGAGAAAACACAGGATGGTGGAAAGGGTGAGAAAGCTGTAGGCCTAGGACAATTCAAAGTTATAATGTTGGCCCATATCTCCTCTGCTACTGTGCTGTAAGGCTTCCCCAAAACCCATGTCTGAGCATGAAGTTACCTCCAGATAGTGTGTCTGCAGTGACCTCTAGCATGAGGTCTGGACTCATGCCTCAAGCAGAATGAGGGCATGTTTCATAGCACTCTCCACAATGTCACGCTGTGATTAGCATTAGCATCCTTTCTGACATCCTGCATTTCAGCAAAATCTCTACAGAATATCTAACTAGAACAAGTAAGCACCTAAAGACAGTCTTTCTTAACATTCACAGTTCCCCTTTTTTATGTTTCCATATCTATCTATGCCTGCCAAGGAATGACAAAAAACTGGAGCCCCTTAGCTTATTAATGCCACTTACTTTACATTTATACACATAATCATTATGCGTGTGAATTAATCAGTCCCTTAAACAAAAGCTGTTATGGTCTTCCTCTGCATACTTTTCCATTTTACTAAGTCACACAAGTTGGAACAAGCTTTTGTTCAATTAACATTTTTTGTGAACATGATTCTCCCGTGTAGCTGGCTGGTCGGCTGCATGCAGTTCACTGTCCTAATTGCCAGTTGGTGATCTTAAAGTGATCTCTATGATCTAGAAGAATAAGTATTTTGGTTTATGATATCTTCTCTTTGTGTCCACAAGTCTCCACTAAAACACATTCATCTGACTGAAAATCTTGTTGCATTTCTCTCTACATACCCTTTGGTATATTAATAATTTTTAATATCTCATTGTTATGTTCTTTTTTCACTCTTTTTCTGTTAATAGCCATTTATTTTGAATTGGAGGTGCTGAAAGAGAGCAGTGGGTTATGAGGTAATATAAATTAGTACATGCTCAAATAATTTATTTCAGCACTCCACATGAAAGGGAGACAAATAATGACGTTATTTAGTTGGTAATAACAAATTTGTGCAAAGTCCTAGATTATTATACTCTTCATTTCAAATTCACTTCCTGCATTTTTAAATTGTCTGTGACATACATACAGTGCCAAACACCTAAATTATATTTTACTTGGGCTTAGTGCTAGAGTATTGTGTTTCTTGTGATTGTATTGTGAAAACTGTAATAATGGAGAAATAGTGAAGCAATCAGAACAGAAATGCTTGATATATTTTCCTATTATGCACATACAATCATAATATCATTCAGGGGGAAAAAAAGCGCCTGTCTTGCCAAATCCAGCATTCAGATTTGTTGCATTGAGGGAATGGGACCTGCCTATTTATTCCCATCACTTCCACCCTAGAGTTTAGTGCCCATTTTGTACTCTATATAAACAATTTTTTTTATATTAACTTTGTATTCATATATTTGCAGTGTATTTTCTATAGGGAAGAAAAAAGATCTGACTGTACTTCCCATTGTTTTCTTTCTGTTATCATCTTTGCTTCTCTCTCTAACTGTTCCTTTTTCCCAGTCATTTACTTTTCAGCTTTCCCTCTCATCAGCTTTCCTGTTCATCTTTTCTAGCTCTGGATTATTCTTTTTCTCACGTTCTATGTTCTTTCAACTCTACTCTGTGTCTCTTCTTCTTTTTAAGCGGTACTTTCCTCCAAAGATTTATTCCTCTTCCTGTGTAATTGTGTCTGCCCTTTTGCTTTTTCTTCCTTTTCTGATCATGCTTCTCCCAGTCCGCATCCTACTATCAATTCCCAAATTTGCCATATTGAAGCAAATGTAGTGTTTGCTGTTCATGGGCTTCCTTAGACCATCAGTCTCTCTTGTCTTCTTCTCAGCTACTGGTCTGTTTCCAGAATAGAAATTACCTTCACATAACCACCAGGCAGCTGAGAAGTGTGACAATATCATGTCAACAGACACCAGCTAGGCACAGGGTTCTTTTTACACCTCTCAAGTGTTCTGCAAGGACTAAAGATGATTTCTGCTGTGAGGGTGAGTAAATGAGATGCCTTGTAGGAGTGACTGAGGAAGAATTGCATGGGAGAGACTGGAAAAGGCCAGTTTGGAATACAGAGCACAAATTCTAATAAACTCCCTACAAAGGCAAATCAATTCCCTTCTTTCTTTGTGGTTCTTGATGGATGCTTATCTTCTCCATCCTTTCTCTTTTGATTCCTCGTGCTTCTTTTTCATTCTCTACTTTTGTGTGCTGTCTTCCTCATGCTCATCGTATTTCTTTTCAGAAAATTTAAAGAGTGACAATAAGTCAAGGCTGCTTCAAGTAATACCTCGGCCATTTTTCACAAAGAAGAAATGAAAGGAAATAAAGCAAAGCATCCTGGACATCAGTTGGAACAAGGAAAAGATGTACACGCAGAAGAAAATAATTCCCTTGCAGACTTCAATTCCATTCATCACCTCTTACTATTACAATTAATTATTACTGAAATATGAACTCTGCATTTCCCTGTATTAGCTCACAACTAGCAATAACAAATAAATTTTGATCCCTGGCAGTGCAATCTACATTTTTCTGATACTATTTTTCAGGGAGATTTGTAGTTTGCAGCAGAAGGCAAAGAAATAGATACCTGAATTAACTTTATAATCCCTGACTCTGGCATATGTTTTTATATAGAGCAGGAGAGTTTCTCATGCAAGCAACTTTCAGAACATTTCAGGGGGATAAGTGGCAGAGTAATACTAGGTAGTGGGCACAAAATCATATTAACATTGGTTTTATTTCTGCAAGTGAATTTCTAAATCAGTGTCGGCAAATCACTTTTACATTTTGTTCCTCAGCTTCTTCATTTGTAGAATGAGAATAGCCAGACCTCTTTTGAAAATCATCATGCAATATGTACTATTGAGAACCATTGTATAAGAATTTGGTATTGTTGTTACTGTTGTTACTATTATCCAGGCACTATAAACATTGCTATCCTATTGGAATACTGAGAATGTACTTGCTGCACGACAAAGTATTCTGCACTAAGCAAGCAAAATATCTACTGCTGCTGCTCTTGCTACCTGTTGCTGGGGCATTCCTCGGTAGTTTACAGCATGTGCAGTATTTTCTGAAGTTTTGAAGCATAAATTCTGCACAAGCATAGCTAAGTATGGAAGATGAATGCTTTCTGTGTGCTTTCCTTCAAATGAGCACAGAGAGATTACATAATACGCAACTTCCAATCTATTGTTCCTTGAGAATATAAAAAAAACTCAATACTCTTTGAGAACAGCCCATGTGTAATCAGATTCCAGTCTAGGAAGGGCTGGCAAATTCAAATTCTAGGTATCGCTCAAAACATGAACAAGAGTGAAATATCATTCAATATAACTGGAAATTGCAACATTATTTTCCATGGTGAAAAACAAGTTTCTAGATTCTGTTTAACAAAAGAGCAAAGTAGCAGTTACTGACAAGTAAGAAACTTTCAGGTGTTCCCTGAGAAAATGGTTGTATAGCATATTTTCTGTTGAAGGGACAGTAAGTACTTGAATGATATACCATTTATGAAGTGCTGTTGTCCACTACAAGAACAAACACGTAATACCGCAAATAAGGATCGGTAATAGTTTCTTCACTATCATCTACACCTAGACTGGCTGAAGACGCTTACCATCAGTGACTTCACACTAAACTTGCACACCAGAAGTGAAGATGAAATTAAAATTATAACACTGGGAAATCAATGGTACAGATTTTGAATAATCCTAAGTGAGTACACTGCATTCAAAAGGTGTTTGAATTAATAGGAAATTGTTGTTTTGCTAGCACAGAGGTAATAACTATGATTGATTTCATATCAAGATATACTGCCCATACTAAGTAACATAGAATGGAATGCAATAAATTAAATATATAATTAGGAATACCTCCCTTATAAGCTAAATACCATGTCTGGAGAAGAATTGCACACTACCTACACTACACACTAATAAACAGAAATTTAGTTTGTATCCAAACAACCTGCCAATGGATAAGGTGTCAGACATAACCCAGTCCTAAGGAAAAAGTTATAATCCATCAAAACAAAGGGATTGGATATTCAAGCATGTTTTGAGAAGTGATTTTGAGATGAGAAACAACATTAATGAGACACATTCTTTTCAATTCTTAGAGCTGAACTGTTGTTAAGTAAATGTATTTACCCCAGTTACATGCATTTGTCATAACAGAAGACAAGCAGATGAGGCAGGTGAGGAAAGAACAAAATACTTCCATAAAGACTTTATGCTGTAGTAAATGGAACAAAGGTTCCCACTAAGCTCAGGACAGTTGTTCTGAAGTCATTAGTGTGGCAATGTGACACTAGAATAATTACAACTCTTGAACTTTGTGTTTCTCTTCACTTACTGGAAAGGTAGATATAGTCCTTTGCCTGCAGAAATCTGGGTCAGTCTGAGCATACGTTGTGCTGCCAAAAAGCCACTCTTACACACATAGTACCCTAACCTGCAGCCACACTGACAGCCCTTGCAGAGACAGTGTGTGTGGGACAAAGGACAGCTGCACCATGCAAATGGAAATATTAGCCTCAGTTCACTGGAATCCAGTCTAAAATACTCTCAGGCACCACTGCAAAGAATGAGTGACTTCAGAGTATTGCGTTTTCCAGATTACAACACTGGGAAGAGGGCTGAATTGCCTGCATTGCAAATGCAGCAAAAAGTGCCTCTTAATTGCTGTGCCTAGAGCAAAGAAAAATAACTCAGCATGGACGCTTGCTGGGTTACATACTTATAGTCTTATACTGAGCTGATTCAGTAGACTGGTATGCAGTGTTGGCTCAGTGAGTCAGTAGAGTCTATCAGCTCCTCTGAAAGAAAAATTACTGCTGGGAGAACGACAGTCATTGAAGATCCTGCAAGCAGTAGAGTGTCAAAGCATAATGTGTTTGACTACACTTTTTAGGAAATATTGCAAAATAGAGCGATCTTCATGCTATATATATTCCAAAACAGGTTTTGAAACTTTCTGTTGAGGTGCGGATTCATGAGAATGGTATAGAAATGTCATTGCAGTTTGTCTAAGGATAAATGAAGACCACCCGTATAGCTCTACATAGCTATGTGGAAATTATTATTCTGTTAGTATCAAAATAATTTCTTTCTTCCTTAAAAATAATTGTGTAGCTGCTATCATTTTCCCAGGAAGGGTAAGTATACCAGTTTTGCTTATGTCAACATAGGACAAGTGTATTTTGGCGCTTTCATAATTCATTTTCACAAATCAAGCAGCTATGCCTTCATTACTCAAAATGTGCTAATGGAAATCTATTGGCATCTTATGTCTGTAGGGAAGACATTATGCTGGGATCAGCATGGACTTCTGCAAAGGGACTGGTGCCATACCCGATAGTTTTAGTGCCATGACACTCCAGATTTATGCATATGATGAAATAACATATGAAGGATTTTCTGAGCATGTTTCTCAAAGAAAAGAAAAAATAGCTCTTCGTTTCAGAATATTTCCAATAAAATTTATGCAGTTATGGAATCGAATAAAGCAGATTTTAAACATTACTTTAAATGCTGCGGAACAACAGACATGCTGGCTGGCAGTTAACTGCCCCAGATGTTGTTTATGATCTGCTGAAAGCAAACTCAAATACTAGGGGAACATTCAAACAACAGTTTTAAGAAGAATGATTCTGAAAGTGATTCTGCCTCATGTCACATTCAGACATCCATGTTGTTAAAGGTACCGTACAGCATGGCCACAAATCTACCTGTATCAGTAATTAAAGTGCAACAGGGATGCACAAATTGAAAACCACCAAACAAGACTGCTAAATAAAGCATAACAAGCAAGATTATTTCAGTGAAGATTTAGAAAAAAGGAACAAGAAAGAGAATTTGGATGTTTATGTTTTACTATATCTTACAGCTATCTTACTGTACATCTAGTTTGCTTTCAAGAGAAAGATTTATTACATTTCACGTTTATAAAATATGTGCAGTATACTGTAGTGTCATGCATTTGATTGACAAATATACAAAGCTTAAGGTTTACACTGCAGCATTATGAGATAGGAGGGTTTTGTCACAATTACCACTACTAAGCTGCCTTTTCGGAAAAACAATCGCACCTGGGGAGAATCTAAATCCACAAACGTCATAGGATTTACCTCCTAAGTATTTTCCTTAGATGGTATCAACTGCTGAAACTTCTGTTGTCTTTTTTGTTGGTTCTTCCCCTACTTACTCACAGATCTGTGACTTACAGGTGTTTATTTCTTTTTATTTATGTATGTGTATGAGAATAAGAAGCTGAGAATAGAAAAGAGTAAAAAGAGTAGCAATAAAAAGTGGCTTTTGCCCTGTATTTACAGATTAAGACAAAGTAATCAAACCATCAGGTAAACCCAGTAAAAAAAGCATATGCAACTTGACAGCAAAGGATGTTATCAGTAAAATCCAAACATAAACTTGTCTTGACTTTGGGCTTTAGGATACATCCAGCTTGCAAATGGCAAATCAGGGAAGAACAGAGTGCATCTTGGTACAAATTAATAATTTTCATAAATAGCAAAGCAGGATTTCTTTTCCAGAAAGACTTAAATATGTCCTTCAGATCTTTCCAGATGTATTCAAGATCAAACAAAAGATGGAGAGTTGTGCGAAGGAAGGCACACAGATGACAGCAACAATATCAAAAAGGTACACAGGTATACGAACATAAAGAGAGTAACATACAAAACCAAGGAGAAACTACTGAAGGAAGAACAAGAAGCAGCAAACATATAGAGACAGATAAGGTAATCATAATTTGAGTATAACTTAAAAAGGGAAGGGAAAACAGTGGCAAGAAAGAAAATTTTTATTGTCCATTATTTTCCTGGATTAGAAATAGTGTCCCAACCTGTTCCATTAACAACCTCACTTCCAGGTTTAATTTAGGTCACTCATCCTCTGGGAATGATTCCTACTTCTAGGTTTAAGACCTCTCACTGAGAGATGAGTAGTACTCCCAGGCTTGAGACCTCTCATTTGGAGATTAATCTTTTTCTACAGCTGAACTGCTGGATTTATGACCCTATTTGTAAATACTGTGACCTTACTTGAAGTTGTGCAATTTTGGATCTGAAGGATTAAGGAGTGGCAAAGGGTACTAGAAGACAGTGAGGAAGATGTTTCAGTCACTTAGAGGAACATGAGTGCAAAATGTTGTTATTGGATAGGAAGTAAGAAATAGTTCTAGTGCTTTCAAAGAGAAAAACATGACCGTATTTGAATCCTTGGTATTTCTTGTCTTAGTTAAAGGAAGACTGAAATTCAATTGGACTGCTGTATTAACTTCAAAATTCAGGGTTTCTGTTACTGGGCTGTGGAGGCCAAGAGATGTTTGGTTTTTCCCTTGCTTAATAGTCAATTTAGCTTCTGGACTGTTGTGTATTGCACTCTTCTTTGGAACACTAGGTACTAAACACAGTAGGCCTACAGGTGGACTACTGCTGCTATTATAGTCTTTCATACTGCTGGTGCATGTGTCTTACTTAGGGTTAAAACAATCACCAGGTTTGTAATCAGGAGACATCAGATTGCTATAAATCAAACTGGAAAGACCATTGTGAGAGATACTGTCACTTCCTCTGCAACACAGGGAGAATATACAGGTAAAGTGTGAGCAGGAAGGAACTTCCTTTCCTTCATATTTAGTTAAAGGTGACTTTTAAATGTGATTATCCAAGATGTAAGCTATCGATACCTAAAGGCCAAGGGAAAAATCCCTGTGAAGTTCTCAGAGACAGGAGGAAAAGAGTCTGTTTAAATAGATGCCAGACATGAAAGCAGAGATAAAGAGAACATGATTTCTAAAAACCTGGCAAGAATGAAAGATCAAGAAGGAAAGGGTAATCAAGATAATTTAAAATAAAGTAACATAAACCACACACACAAAACCCCCAACAAAACAAACCAACAAACAAAAAAACAAAAAAGCAAAACCCAAACCAAACCAAACAAAACAAGGAAACACCCCCAAAATCCAAACCCAGCAGACAGGTCAAGAAAGAGGATGAAATAACGGAGTCTGACATCAAGCAGGCAAGAATTCTTTAGGGATTGCATAAAAAAAATGTTCTGGCAAATAGAGGGATGACACCAGCTTGGAAGGGATCCAAGATGAAGTTGGAAGAGAAAGTACATCTGCTGTAGAATGGTTGTTCAGTGAGTTTAGAGATAAAGAGTTTAGAGATAAAGGGGAGGAGAGTGATGTGACAGACAGATGGGGATTAGTTCCCCAGCCTTCACTGACATATGCACTGCGGCTCTTCTGACAGAGCATTCATTTTCGTGTCAGCCTACAGAGCCACTCACGGGCTGTAAAGCATAAATTCAGTTAAACAGTGACATAAAAGGGAATTTTTACCCTTCTGTGATTTTTCATTCCTCCTCCAGAGGGCAATGGTTTCAAAGAAAACATTTTGTTCTATGTTAGGCTGATGCCTCAGTTTGAGACAGATTTTTGTTTTCTTTTCAATTGATTACAATCAGCCAGATTTAGACCAATCAAAAGTTATATCTGCACCTCTCTGGCAAACACTGACAGCAATTCAAATTCAATTTATCAAAGATGAACATTTTCTTTGTTAAAAAGTATTTGTCTGTGGAATGAATGCATCAATCTAAAAAAGAAGGTTCTTCAATAATAAATTAAGTTGCCTAAATACATTGGTTCTGTAGCTGCAAGCATGCTTCAATGTTCCCATAATCTCATAATCCCTGATAGTAAAATCATAGAAAAATCATGTTGAAAATGTTCTAGGATCTAAGCTCACAAAAGGTATCACTTGGATATTTCTTTTCAGCTCCTTTCTGCTTAAAATGCCAATTGAAAACTTTGAACAAGAGATGGAACAGTAAGGTTTGTAGTGCTTTGGTAAATAGTTTTCTCATTCCTTCAAGAGCTTTTAGTGGATACTACATAAAAAAAATAATTAGCTAAGATGAAACAAAGTAAGACTAAAAAGTTTTGGTTTCCCCAATCATCTTTCTGTTGTCCTCCTTCATCTCCCATTTGCCTTTCTTCTCTGTATCTTTTTTTTATTATTCTCATATTTTGTTATATTCAAGCCAAAATTATTTTCTCACAGCCATTTCTGTATCCTCAGCATATCACCAAATAGCACCCACAAGGCAAAATGAACCATCAGATCTGTCCATTTAAATTGGCAACACGATTTAAAAAAGAAAGGTTGTCTGAGTCTTCACAAGTAACACTGCTGATCCTGTGTGCTATTGTGAAATATTTTCAGGTATGACAGTTTCTTTGCCTAACAGAGTATTTTAATCTGTGGATACAATTAGCCAAGCACACCTCATTCAAATATCTTATGAATAGATTTGCCAGCTGGGCACGGCTAATATTAGGGTTTGTGAAAGCCCAAGGGAGGAGATTGGTTACCAAAGAAACAAACAGATCTTTAAGCAGATATACGCAAGGATATCCCAAGCTCAGTCTTAAAACCTGCTCTGCTAAACCCTTTCCAGCAAAAGATTAAAACCAGCTAC
Source organism: Pezoporus occidentalis (assembly GCF_034315485.1). Classification (NCBI taxonomy): domain Eukaryota; kingdom Metazoa; phylum Chordata; class Aves; order Psittaciformes; family Psittacidae; genus Pezoporus; species Pezoporus occidentalis. Next base: position 3,509,603 of record NW_026913964.1, on the reverse strand, counting down.
AGATAGAAAAGAATAAAGGAGAGAAACAGAAACTGATGTGAATCCTTCTCCGCTCTACAACAAGTTGCACAACAATTAAATACAATTCCCTTACCCTGGTTTAAAAACTGGCTACTGGTCAACATGCACACTGGAGGCAATGAGATTTTCTGTGAGAGGAAGAAGAAATGCCATCAGCCAAGGGAAACTGTAATCAGAGTTTTTGTTAGATCATCCCAACCTTGCATGCAGAAAAAAACAGTAAACTGGCAATCAGTTTGGATGAGGATGACAACAGTCAAAAGCCAACTGATGAACTACCAAGTAGCTAGTTTTTGCAGCCATTATATCTTTAAGGTAAGTATCATACTTTGAAAAAGCCCATTTCTGGTTCTCAGGTTCTTTGCCTAAGTTGTTTGTAAAAAAGGGTTCATGTGAATTTTCACCATTTTCTTATTAAGGCGAAAAGAATCATGCATGGTGCTGCTCAGACATGAATTACAAGTGTCATGTTTTCCCTCCTTCTTATTTTTCAAATACACAGTTCTGCAGTCTAACAACATTTGTATTCTCTGCAGCGCTGCAGTTTTGCTCACTTGATACAAAGACCCTTGTTATTGGTCAGAACAGAAATAACTGGTTAAACACAGATACAATGCATTGCTGCCCTGAACACAGCAAAGAAGACATCCCAAGGAATCTGAATCACAGTGTGAAGAAGTGCAACACTTTCAGTTTCCTCTGCAGGTAGCTGGGCAGGATGTATCAGGTCAGTTGGCCTTTCCACATAGCAAGGAAAGAAAACCCTGGAATCTCGTGGTTGTTTTTTTGACTGTGTTTATCTTTAGAAAGGATCCAAAAAAAACATGGTATAGGGTAAAATTAGAGGAAGTTCAAAGTCTATCTGGAGTTCACTATGGAGAATGATACAAAGTTAAATGACAGATATATATAAAAACTTAAACTGAATTAAGGAGAGGTGGACTAATGCAGGAATATCTTTAGGACTTTTTAGTGATCTCGGAAAGCCTTTTTCTAGCCTTGTTATGTGGAACATTTCTTCTGGTGCCTCAGGCAATGATCTAGGCAGGCTAGCCTGAAAAACCAGGGATGCCGTTTTCAGCTCAAAGACAAATTAAACTGCAGCACTGAAGTTTCCTTGGTCCTGTGAAACAGCCATGGATAGGAAAAAACACGGTAAAACTACTTGTAATGTCCTGTTTCCTTTATTGCTCCACACATTGTGCTCTGGGTGCCTTCTTGCCTCAGCCTCCCTCCTGTCTCCCAAAAGTGGACTGGACTCTCAGATAAGAGTATAAACATTTTTCTCCCCACAACTAGCCGAAGCTTGGAGGAGGCACTCAGTCTTGGGTTGTGGCTCCAGCAGAACTACAAGGAGAATGTAGGGGCTGACAAGGAGGGTGGAGGAGAAAGTGACTGCAGAAGCATGGTGCAAGCAGGACACACGCCAGCTGCAGCAGGCAGCAGCACAGCGGGCAAGAGAAAGCAGATGGAGGGAGGAGAGGAGGCAGGAGAGGAGGAAGGGGCAGCCCGCAGACAAACCACCTCAATCCAGGGCACAGGGGCTGCCGTGATGCTGCCTCTCCCGGTTGCGGAGAGCACTGTGGTAGAAAGACGGAATATCGCTGCGGGAAGATGGAGACACTGGAGCAGTGCTACGTCTTCTATACCCTCCCCAGCCCCTCAGCGGGCGCCGAAGTAAAACCTAGCCCGCCACCCGTGAGCACGGCTGCGGCCGTTCAGGCTGCACCGACCAAGGCCGGCAGGGGGCGCAAAATTACCACGCCCAGTCTCGCTCCTGCCCAGTCAGCGGCCGGTGCGGCCCCGGCGAAGGCTGTGGGGCGGCTCCGCGCCTGCGCGGCTGGGCTGGGACGGGCCTGGGGGCCGGCGCTGGAGCGGGCACGGGGGCAGGGTTGGGCCGGGCCGGGCCGGGCAGGTCAGGTCTAGGCTGGGCGGCGGCTGCGCAGCTGCGCGGGGGTTGAGGCCGGCTGGCTTGGTGGTGTTTTGGGGGAGAGGTGCTACGAGGTGCGGGCGACCTTAACTTCCAGTCGGCGGCTGAGCTGGAGCGTGTTAGCGACGGTGAGAGAAGGACAGTGAGCGCAGTCCGCGTTCTCGCGTCCGGCGTGCGAGCAACAGGTCCAGATGCGGAGCCGCCAGTTTCGGCTTATCGGGAAGCCTGCCCCACTGCCACGGCGCCCGGAAAGGCCTGGGGGTCCGGCCGGGCCGTGTCTGAGCGGGCCGGTGTGGCCGGGCCAGAGCTCGACGGTTTTCGGGGTACCGGGTCGTCCCCCGCCGCGCGGGCAGTGTCCCGGGCTGTGCTCCGACCGGGAGGGGCGGCCCTGGCTGCTGCGGCTACAGGTGCCTGCGCCGCTTCGCGCCCGGAGCCGGTGCCGCTGCGGGAGCGTGGGGGGTGAATGTGGTGGCCTGGGCGGCCTCCTGAGACCCAGTCCCGCGGCCGCCCTCCCGCGGGGCGCCCCCCGGGCGGGCGCGGTAAACCTAGGCCCGGAGTTGTAAGAAAACCCTCCTGTGTTTGGCTGTGTGCTTTCCCTGCGTGGTTGTAGGGGTGTGTGTTTATGGCTTAATGAGGGGAGAAACTTGCGGCTGAAGTTCAGACCTTTTGGTAGTTCTGTGTTTGGAAATGGTGCCACTGTAAAGAGATCGCTTCGTGTTGATTTATGAAGCTTTGCAGGGTTCAGTTAGAGTAGGCTGGATAGGAGCAACTTCCAGTGTATTTTATAGTCTGCAGTGGTTAATGTATGCCCTGGCTTGGCACGGCTTCGCTTTCAGAAAGCCTGTGCTGGCGGTATTTGGGGGTGGTGGTGCTTCCCTGGCTGAGGGACAGGCGCTGTAGCCGTGTTGTGATAGAGGCTCTGCAGGCGAGAAACAAAGTGCGCCGTGACTTTGAGCCTAGTGAGATGGACTGCACAAGAAAATTAAATTAACTTGTACTTGGCCTTTTAGGAAAACATATTTAAAAAAATCTGTCTAAAGTAATAATGTTCTTAAATGTCTCACGTGGGACAGATCCCTAAAAAAGAACGAGGTATATTTAAAGGGGTAAATATAAACCACTGCTGTGAGGCTTTTTTCTTTTAAAAGGTAATTCTTAAAGCCTCTGTAATGGAATTATTTGGTCATAAACTAGTTCCACAGCTCACTTACTAGGAAAAAATACTTGTATTTTAGGTAAGTGATGATCAGCGACTACAGTCAGACTTCTCGAGACTGGTGGTGGTCTTTTCCTAAGTGTCTGCTGCTTCAGTGCACAGATTCCTATATTTAAAGGGACTTTTCTGTCTTCTTGGAGGATTGAGGTGTTTTCCCTGGATTTGTCAAAACCAGGAGAATTCTGTATTGTATTTAATTAGGCATACAACCCTACAGTCTTGGTTTTATTCTGTCCGCTGAGTTTTCACATGTAGTACATCTTTTTTCTTAATCTTAGAGCTGTTATTGCAAATCTAGACATCACTTTAGAGTCTGGCTGGTTTATACACATGTGAACTGTTTTTCAACATATTGTGGTCCAAACAAATTCAGTATTTCACATACTAAAAGCTTAACCAATGGTTAGTATTGTAGATGGTTTAATAAGGCATCAAATATATTGTAGGATGTTGTGAACCAGCGTGCTAGAATTTTACATTTAATTAACCATTAATAAATTAATACAGAGTTAAATGTTAATACATGATCACTTAACACTTTTCAAAGTAGCTCTTTCTGATTTTGTATCTTTCCAGTGTATGTCATCTTGCCTTGCAATATATGGAATAGTAGTGGGTGGTAGCTTTTGCTATGTAGAATAAGGCGATATTAAAGATTATGCATTTACTTAACTTTTATTAAGTTTCTTTTCAAAATATCAGAACTTACTTAGAAATGTAAATCAAGATGTTTCTTTACTAGACTGATTTAGCTACCTTAGGAATCTACAGGAGCTACCCATTGAGGGGCATCAGGCACGTTTCATTACCACAGCAATATGTGATGTAGAAGCTGTAAAAATATGATGTATAGGGTTGCCTTCATACCGAGGGTTATGGATGCAGAGAACTTAACGTAGTCTGAACTTCATATGCATCCACATATTTTCCCATGTAAATAATTATATTTTCATAACACTTCCGTTTGCTGGGTTTTAATTAAAATCTCTTGCTACAGTTTGAAGTTGTGGGGTCTTAAAAATCCTGTGGCATTTTTACATGCAGATTCTGTCTCAAAGACTGGATCTTAGCTTCAGATGCTAACTGTTGTAACTACCTGTTTCAGCTACCAATTTTATTTTTCTCCAGTTTGCACTTTTAAGTGCCTTTCTTTTACAGTGTTGGGGTTTTAGAATGCTGAAGGCTATTTCAGGCAGTCTCTACTTCTTAGGTAACAGGATTTGGATTTGCATTAATATGTCATGTTAAAATTCTTAAATGTTCTAGCAGCTAGATTTTTTTTTTAAAGTACTTCTGTAGTGTGACAGGTAGTGCTGCAGAGTGGCTTGACATTACGGTATTTGGAACGTTAATTACTGCTTTGGTCATCAGAAAACCTCAAGACTTCTTGTAAATATAAATTAAATACTGCTCCATTGTTTTTATTAATGGGCACAGAGGCGTTTGTTTGAAAAGGTTTGCTGCAGAGTCTGTGGTAGAAAACTCAGTCAGTGGAAACAGTTTATACTGTGGTTTAAAATCAGGCATGTTGACAAAATGATTTTTTTTCTACTATAGTTATCTACTCTGGAGTTTTCTTCAGTACAACTATTCTGACAAAAAACACATTTTATGGACACATCCTCCTTCCTGCACTTCCAGTGTAGTTATATGACAAAATATTTTAAGTGTAACTCATACTAGAGTGTGAAGGAGAGCTCTGAGCAAGAAGAGGAAATTATGACTAGTTTATGTACCAGGCTATTTTAAAGGAAGCTTTGGGTTTTTGTGGTTTGTGTGTTGTTTTCTTTTTGTTTGTTTGTTTGTGGCTTTTTTATTTGGGTTTTGTTTTTAATAGAGCTGATAAATTGTGTATGCATATTAGTAAAGACTTGGTTTATACTGCAAGGCTGTCTAATTGCATACTAATACATAGCTGTGTGGGAAGAAAAAAATGCCATAACTCTCAAAGCTTGCATCAGTTAAATTAGAAAATTAGAAAGCAAGCAGAGGTACCATTAGCACAATTGTGTAAGGAATGCTTCTATACTGTAAAGCAGGAAACACAGAAATCTTGCATAATGTTTTGGTTTTTTTTTCTTTGTATTCTAGAAAAAAAGGATGTGATGTTGCATTTCTTTACAGATGGATAAGCGGTTTGAGTACCTACCCAGTATGTTGAGATTTGGGTTCAAATCCTTCTACTCTTTGGGGGAATTTGACCCCCCCCCCCCATCTGTCAGTTCCCAAAGGGAGTGCCTGAACTGCCAGGCCATGGGTGTTTAGGTGTGAGGTGCTTCCAGACACCAGTCAGTTTTATTCCTGAGGAGCAGTATTCACTTGGGAATGAAGTGAGTGGGGTATGTATCCCAGGGGCTGGCTGGAAAGAAGCATGATCAAGTACTAATTTGTGATATGAACCCAGGTCTCCTTGTTAAAGGCAAGTATTAAAAGAGTAGATGAAAGATATTTAATTCCCCCCACCCCACCCCCCTTCCCCTAGCATGGTGTGAAATTCTGTAGACTTAAATCTCTGAACATTCTCTTTATGTTTATTCTTGGCTGACTTGGGCAATTCCTCCTCATGTTAAGTGTAAGATACTTGAACAGCGCCAGTAATATGTACCCTTTTCGTTGTAGAGTGAAGCTTGGTTGCTTATCTCTATGAGTTGTGGAGTCTAGTAGGTGGCATGGTGTTTAGATTGCTTGTGGATCTAATTCTGCTTTCTTATAAGATGCCAAATAATTAGATATAAAAATTTAATTGTTTCAACATACCTGTAGTTATTACCTTTTATATAAAGATCACCTCAGTACCTTGTGTTTCCTTAAAGTGATTTGCCTGTTGCAACAGGTCTTTGTTCTGGTTGGCCATAATTATCTTATAAAGAAAAATAATGAGTAAGAAATAGTTTATGTGATTTAATGTTAACATTCTTAATACTTGGGTTTGCCTCTAGTATATCTCATTTTTTAAATGCCTTTCCTAGAATTAGAGAAAAGGCTTAACAGTTGATACATGTGACAGTGAAGCTCATGGTTGCTAGTCTTAAACAGTATCTGAATTGGCTGCATATACTATATCAGCATAGAAAATAAACTCCGTATTTCCTGAAAAGTTCTAACTCAACAGTAGATGATATAATAGATACAAATTCTGTAAAAAAAGATTTTTCTTAAGAAAAATAAGATAGAAACCAAACCTGAAGTTTCATTCTTGACTTGTATTTGTCTTGTGGGGAAACTGTTGGAAGGTCATACTTGGTTATTTGGCCATAACAGATGATTCAGAAGACTCTCAAATGTGTTTGGGTTTTGGTTTTCTTTTTTGGTTGGGGATGGGGAGTAGTTTAGATTTCTGGTAAGTGATAGGACAGTCAAGTACTCCTTTTGTAAAGAAACTCAATAGTATGTTAGCATCTAAAGCACATATCTGTGTATAGGCACCAGCCATTATCTGAGTACTTGGTGTGAATTTTCCTATTTCCATGGTGAGAAGTTGTATTTTCAAGCTCTCTACAAAGCTGAATTAGCAAAACTAAAAACCTTTGATAACCAGGAAGTGCCAGTGCAACCTCAGCAGCTGCTCTTTGACCTGGTAGTGGTGCTAGGAGGTGACTGTATGCATTCCAAGTCCGTTTCCAAGGATAAGCATATATTTTTAAAGTCAGGAAGAAGGGGCTGGAAAAGTATTCATTTAGGTACCAGTGGTGTTCTGTGAGATCAGAGGAGAGCAATATATATTGGTGCCTAAAAGAGTCACTTCTCATTTCAACAGTATAGATAGAAGATTTACAGTGATGTATGTATAAGCTGTTGTTAGCAGTGTGATGGCATAGAGTGACTTGTGTTTAATGAGGTGTTTACGAAAGAATACTGGTACTCTAAAAGTTCACTGTGTTCAAGGCTGAAGGCAGGTCATATGTAACTGGTATGTTGTCTTAGTAAAAAGACTTGAGAGAAATTACTTCACTTTTGATGTTTCCCATCGCCTCTCCATTTCCCTGGAGGCAAATCTATATCTTGGTTTGGGTGGCAGAGAGAGCAAAGTCGGCTCTCAAATGAATATTCAAATGTAGAATCGTGGAATAGGTAGGGTTGGGAAGGACCTTAAGATCATCTAGTTCCACCCCCCCTGCTATGGGCAGGGACACCTCACACTAAACCATGCCACCCAAGGCTCTGTCCAGCCTGGCCTTGCAAATCTAAGTGTTTCTTTAACTGGAATGATATTCATCATTAAGGTCAATGAAGGTAATATGCTTCGGTAATGACTTCTGTATTAATAACTTATTTAGCAGCTGGTTTTAGTGTGGCAGGGGAGAAATCTAAGGAGGAAAGAATGTTATTCTGTGTGGTGGTTGCAGTACTAGGTTAAATTCTTCAGCACAGCAAAAATATGACAACTTTATCATGTAGTACCACTGTGCATAAAGCTAAGGCTTGATCTTAATACTGGATCATGCAGTGTTCCTGCAGTGTCATGGTTGAGAACTTGTTGTCATCTTGTTTGTCTCATTTTATCAAATTGGCATTGATTTGTCAGTTACTGCTAGTGAAATTTGGGATTGCTTAATCATGGATTAATGCAGTGCACCTTGGCCAATAAAATTCAAGTTGCTTTTGTAGAAAAACTGTGATACAGATAAGTTGCATTGTGCACCATAGAAATTACTTGCATGTACTAGCTAAGAGTACATGTTGCTAATTCCTCTGGTATGACCTATTTTCTAATGTTCTCACCTCTGAAGGTAAAACTCATGCTTTCAGGTTAAGCATTGAGATTTCAAACAGGTGAGGGTTTGGATTGTATTGGCTTGTATTATATTGATTATATTTCTTAGGTATGTATATCCTTGTTTTCAGAGAGCAAATCTCTTCCTGATATCTGAAAGGGTATATGATGTCAGCAGATAAACTTGGTCCTGGGTTAGTGGGAGAATATAGCATTAGCAGACATCACGTGCTTTCTGCAGAATCGGTTCCTGTAGGATCAAGTGGTGATGGAATTGCTTAGTGCTGCTATGCAGTGGCATTTACATTTTGTTTGAAAGGTATTAGAAGTTGTCAGATGCAGGAGAAAAGTGCATTGAAATGGAGCTGGATATATGTCTTTAAAGGTGGTAATTGTTATTGTAAGATAATTAAACATAATGCAAGCTCTTACCTTTTTTCTTTTTTTTTTTCCAATAATGATGTGTTCTAAATTAGTAACCTAATTACTTACAGGGAGGAATTAGCACAGTGTCTTAAAGTGAGATAAAAGCTGATCAGCTCAGCATTGTCTTATTGGGCTGACTGACTAAATGACTTATGAGCCCAGCAGTACTGCTTTTGATTTTGTCTGTTTCACATCTTTATTTTTTTGAGAGTATAAATAGCACTAAAAATCAGTTGGAGCATTGTTACTAGACTTGCAGACTTCTTCCATTGGATTTTCAGTTTGATTATTGCCTGTTCATAGAATATTTATCTAGTTGGGTTACAATCCTCTCAAGACTTTGTTACCTACCGCTTCCTGACAAAGTATCCTTCTTCAAGCTGGTGTGATGAGGGCTAGCTACAACTCTGAAGAGGCAAGTTACTTGGCTTCTTTTGAAAGAGAAGGAACGTGGCAACCTGAGGATTCTGCAGTAGGATAGACACTTTTTCTACTTTTTAGCCTACTTAAATTTTTTTTCTTTGCTGGCTCATCAAGCGAAATGTAAAGATTAAAGACTTAAAGTGCATCCCAAGGAAAGCCAAGAATCCAAAAAGTAAATGTCACTTGTCTTTCCTCCCAAAAGAAAAAAATCCTGAGGATGGTTTTAAGATAACAGAAGAGGCTAAAAGCCGCTAAAGACCAGTTATTTTTACGTATTTTGTATGTCATTACTTTCTTCAAGCTTTTGCCAATTTTCAAGTAAGGAGAGGTCAGAATGAGGTGCAGAGAAGAGCTGTTTCTTCTTGACTGAAAAAGAGAATTCTGCATCTAATTACATGATCTTTTGAAGCAGCAGTCATTTTGACTTGTTGCTTATGAAGTAATTTTTAGGTTAAACATTCCTCTTTTGCTATCAGTGTCTTGTTTAGACTAGTAAGCTTACTGCTATTAGGAAGTAGTCATATGATCAGTTTTGAACAGTCATGATGTATTGGTTTTCCTTTGATCTTTCCTGGTTTAATTTTCCTGGTTTTTGTTCGATAACTTTTCTGTTGCTCATTTTCTTGCATCCTTTCCTTCTGCAGACCTTCAAGCATGAAGGTCTTTCTTAGTCTCCAGTCTCTCTAGATAGGAAAGATGGACAATATCAGGAAGGAAACAAAGGTTCTGTGTGCTGGATCAAACCATTCCTATTCTGTTGTCTTACAACCTTTTGCTTTCTCTTCCCATTATGTTACTGCCTTGTGTCTTAAGGTTGGATTGACCTGTATAACAGTGCCTATACTTAGCATTTCTTTCATGTTGCAGTACCATCCTGGCTCTTCAGATCTTCTGGTGCTTGTGTTCTCTTGACAACTTTGATATACTCAAAGTTACTCCTTCTATTTCAGTGCCAAGTTTTTCTGTAATAAGAGTGAAGTTAAGTAGGAATATTGCTTTTTATGGTACATAATGATAACTGTTATCTAGTACTGTGCAAAACAGAGTAGTTCAGTGCCAGGAGCTCAAGAAATAATTTTTAGCAAATGTGTGTTGGGTCTGTGACGTGTAGTAAAATTGGACCAGACTCTCAGTTTCTGTAGAACTGTTGGGAAACTTTATCTTTAACCATAGTGTCTGTTTGCTTTGCCTTATGTAGTGTGTCACCCAGAAAGCCAACAAAATGCTAAATGCATCAGAAGACAGGAGACATCATATTGCAGCTATGCAAAACCATGCTGTCTTCATTACTGTTTACAGTTCAGGTCTCTGCATTTAAAGGGAGTAAACAGCAGAGCACACCAAAAAAAAAATGGGGGGGGGGGCACAAAAAATGGAGGGATGGAACCTTTCAAGAAGAGACTGGCAAGACTGGAACCTTTCAGTTGGAAGCTGATATGATGGAAATTTTGGGGGGGGGGAACCCATCAAGGCAGTGGATTTTACAAATGCACTATGCAGTTGATTCAAATGATAGGTTTGAAGCAGATAAAAGAAGCTGTTTCTTCACATTCTGGGTGGTGAACTACTGGCTCTTATTGCCATAGGAGTTTCTGGAGGCAACCAATATTGGCATCTTCAAACAAGGGGTTATACAGATTTGCAGGCAGCTGATCCATTGACAGATACATTTAATGGTTCATAATTGAATAGGGATGTACCATCTGATGTCCTTCAACAGTCAAACTTCTGGGTGCATAAGTTATCCCTGAACAGCATTTGTGGTTGCCACTGCCAGATGGAAGAGTTCTGGGCTTGATGGATCATTGGTCTGACTCCTTAGGGTATTTCTATGTTATCCTAAACAGTCAGAAACCGTGTTTTATACACCTTCCTGAAATTTGTTTTGTAAAAATGTGGTAGCCTATCTGATCAGACACTGTGTTGCACTGGGCTACAAGCATGTAACAAGCGCGGGGTTTTTGGAGGTTGGTTGGTTTTTAAAAAAGGGGGGAACTGAAGAGCTGTAAAATCTCAAGAGATTATCAGAATAGGTCAGCAATATAATAATGCAATAACTGTGAGCTCCTGTCTACAAAAATGTCATATTTGCCTCATTTGGGATTCTGTGTTAACAGTGTAGTTTTGGTCAGTGGACAATGCGCACAGCTGGGTAGGGCCCTCTTATAAATGTATCTGCATGATGCTGACCTTGGAATTTGTATGATGTTCGGAGAAGCAGAGGAATCTTGGAAGCTAAAAATATCAGATAAAGGTGAGTGGAAGGAGGCAATCTGCAGAAGTGACCAGTTAGGCCTGCTTATTATGTACAAGGTTTTTGAACCCTTCACTGTGATTTCCATGGCTGATCAGTGGTGGTTCATAATTTATAAACCCTATATAAAGCATTGTATGTGTTTAATCCTAAAGAAAGGTATCAGGGTGATAACTGCATGGTACAGATTTCAAGAACTTTTCTTAATAGGTTGTACACAATCTGAAATACCACTTTTGTACTCATCAGCTATTGAATACTTGCATATTTGGGGTTCTTAATTCAACAGCTTGAGTTGCAGGTTTGAATTTATATATACTTCGATACCTAAGCCAGTTTCTGACTTCTGTTGGTGAGAACTTCATACAGGTTTTCCTCCTGTCAATATTTTGAAGTCTTTTCTACACAAATATTTCATGACTTTAGCTGCATACCTAAGTGGCTGAGTAGTAAATGTAGGCTAGTTTGTGTTCCCTCTTAAGTGCACACTCTTGTCAAATCTTAGATATTTAACACTGTTCTCTTGGTATTACGTGCGTTAGTGCTCCTTGTAACTCCTGTAGTTGCAACTTCATGTGATGATTAAAATTCCATGCAGAACTTCAGTTCTTGATTTGTTAAAGCTGATTTGAAATTGAGTATTCAAGCCTTTAAGATACCTAAGGTGGCTAATGAGTGCCTTAATTTCTAATTGTTTTAACAGTTCATATTGTGCTTCTGAAACTTTTTGGCGAGAGTTTTGTATTTTTGGGTGGATTTGTGACAAGTGGAACATCTGATTCGTCTACTTTAGAAGAAATTTACATTTTCATTACAGCTCTGGGAAATCTTGCCAAATTTGGTGATGTCTGGTTTTAACCTTTCCCTGCTTAACTCCTCCGCTATAGTTCATAGGTGCTTACTCCTGTCTTTACGGTTCATAGTGCAATATCTGACCCAAATTAAGGTGCTGGTCTTAATGTTGAAGTGACTGAGGTGTCAGCACATGCTCCCTTCTGCCAACTCTGCTTTTGGGATCAGTGACTTCTGATGGGAGAATAGTCTACAGCTGAGGATAGTAACTTAATCTGCTACAACAAGATTTGCTAGAGCTTATTTATCAACATCTTTAGTTTAAACTTGCTGTCTTTTCAACTCGGCTTCCTATGCAGCCTTATTTGAGAAGAGTAACATGAGGAGAAATAATAATTTGCCTTATTTTATGACCTCTTTGCAACAAACTCCATGTCTAACTTCGGAGTTGTACTTTGAGAAGCCTATAAACAATCAAGCATATTATTGTTGAGAATTACACCACTGCAGGTATCAAGGATTCATATATCATTGTATTAGTAAAATCTTATATTTCTGAAAAAAATTTATTTAGCAGATAAAATTTTCACTGGCTTTGGTTTCCAGGCTTGCAGTGTCTTAATAGAGTATAGGTACATACTTAGAATTATTTGAGTTTGTGGAGTATGAAAATACTCACAAATCCCATTGACCTGAAATAATAGGTTCTGATTTCAATACAGAATTTGTTAGGTGGTTTTTTTTGTTATTGTTTTTTGGGGGGGTTGTTTTTTTTTTTTTTTTTTTTTTTTTTTTATTAATTATCCCCCTCCCCCCCCCCCCCCCCCCCCCCCGGAACTCAGCATATTTTTTAATCTGTGAATGTTGACTGTATAGCTGGAATTAGTTTGATCTCTTCATAATTGTAGAATTCATCAAGAACAAAAAGGTTATGAATGCGGATGCTGAGCTCAGGTTGAAGATACATCCCAGACATACAAGTATATTCCAACAGATTGATCAGTTGGAAAAGGGCGTGTGAAGCTTTTGGTTCAAGTTCCAAAACTTCTGGAGTGTTGAATGAAGTCTTGACTGTGGCATACATAAACCTTCCTGGTTTTGCTGTATTATTTTGGCTTTGCAAAAATAAATTTTATTGCAGGCATTGTAGCCTTGATAGTGCTGAAACAAAATTCTATGCCTGCATTGCCAAGATTATTTGCAGTCTTTGACGCCCAGAGAGAATTACAGCTCCTCCCAAATGCTTTCTTTAAATTGACTGGGATAAAACTGTTTTACTTTAACAGAGTGTCTCTGGTAAACAGGTATGTCAGAAGGATAAAATGGTTGCTTTGATTTCAGAAGTTGTAAATTTCTGAAGCTTTAAAGCAAAGATTGTAGACTTGACTTGGAAAATTGAATGCATTACTGGAAGTATTAGGGTTCCTGTATGATTAATCTGTTGTTTCCACTTACAATCACTAATGGCTACTACGTGGATTATTTTAAAATGGATTTAAGGTGTAACCTGACCTAAATTGCATTGTAATAATTCAGTCTGCAGTGACAAAACAGAAATAATGGACGATAACCTACATCCCAGAATTTGTTTGTTTCCCAAGTATCATTACTTTTTACCATCAGCTAAAAATTTAGAAATTCCTGTTAAGACTCCCAGAAAATCAGATAAACTTGCTTTGATTTACCTTATTAACACAGTTGGTTGATTTGGCACTTAAGATTAAACACAATGACCAGAATTGCCACTTGATTGCTCTGAGTAATTGGCATGTGAACAGTATTGCAGCGCTTGTTCAGGAGGCCAGAACCTATGTTCTCAATCTGCAGAATTAGAAAGCATAATCTTGGAACCTTGGGGTTTTTTCCTACCATGACAGAGTGCATGTAACGAGTGCTTAGAGGGGTGGTGGAAAAGGAAGTAATGTGTGGAGCTGCTAATGAAACACCTCTGTACAGTTGTCTGAGGAGCTGCTTTCAAGTAAGGTACCAGTGCTGTTCACAGTGTACCTGCTGGGTAGAAGCTGGGCTAAGCTTTTGGGCTTTTTAGAAATCTAATACTGCTTCGTATGTCTGCTACCTGCTCTTGATCTCTAGTCTTAGAGGAACTCCTAAGCCACAGACTTGCTTTTGTACATCTGATAAATGGAAAATACAGGACTGCAGCATCTGCTTTACTTTTTGAACTTTCTTACTATGACAAAATTGAAGTATTACCAGAACTGATTTTACTGGTGCAGTGTGTAATATTTCAATTGTCAGTTAAAATTCTGTGTTAATAGTATTTTCAGTCTATTCAAATTTGCCTGAAGGACTATATTAAATGGCTTCATAATGAGCCTATGCAGTATCTGTAAGAACAACAGTTGTGTGTTCAAGTGAGTAAAGGAGTTTAAAGTTGGTGCCCAGACACTAGCCTATCACCTGGCCAGCACACTGCAGAGCCGTACTGTGGGATGGGATGCACTGGAGTATCAGGGAGGGGGCAAGCTATTGTCCGAGAGCCACATTCGCTTTATTTGTGGTTAAAATGCATGTGCCTGAGCTAATAAGTGGTCAAGAACTAGGGTAGTCTGGTTAGCATGGCACAGAAATTAAATTCAACATGGTTTATTAATTTCAAGCCACTGCCAGTTGTGCCGGACCTTGGGACTTGAGTGTCACTTCATTTTAGTCTTCTGAACTCATAGCTGTGGGCTTTGTTGTTATGCAGAGTTTCCCAGTCTCTTCTAGCTCACTGGAAATATTGACTAAAGTATTTTTATTACAGATTTAAAATGTATTTTGTTTCAGGCATTATACTGAGGGTACTTTAAAAATTGTGCTAGGAGACTTTATAATTGACCTACAGTCATGTCAGGTTTCATAATTATCTTCACTCAGTCCTGTGGTGAAAAATTACTGGTTGAAAAAAAATTGTTGAGACATTTTGAGATCCTGACACTCCTCCCCTTGAGCTGAGGGATGGAGGGAGCCTGCAACACTGTCCTAATACTATTTAGCTGCTATAGCTGTGTGATGGGTTGACTAAAATGATATCCTTGTATTTGGATGTCTTTTTCAGTTTATGCAGCTATTTGGATCCTTGTGTGGACTGTCCTCCCTAAAATCTTAATGACTTTTGTAAGCTGTTTATTTTTGTAAGCAAACCAATTTTTTCTCTAATCTTTGTTGACTAGTCCTGTTGTTTCTCTAATTAATAATGCATTATTTAACTTGTGTAGGCTGTTCCTTAACTGTATGTCCTTTTGTGCGTTTCTCTTTTTCATGTGTAGACTTTGTTGTGTTTCTCATTGATGCTGCTGATCTTTAGACCCTGCAGTGATTTAGGAAGACATCAAGATAATACTGCTTAAATAGTAGTTTTGTTTGCACTGGGTAATATTACTGGATTGCATTCTAATTGATTTTGTAATTCTTATTTTTGTCAGAGCTGGAAGCTCGCATTTGTAAGTGGGACCTAAAAATCCTAATCCATGTTTGTAAAGTTCTGAAATTGAGAAAGCATATAGCATCACTGCCACCTTGGATTTTATCTGATATGCAGGGCAGGTATGCCTCTCTTTCTCCGTTGCCTTTGGGTACTTCTCTGATCTTGTTACTGATCACACAGCACTGTTCTGGGGTAGGTTTGGATCTTACTTGTTCTTTCACTTAAATACGTGAGCACGTGGAATTTTCTTGTGCACATTTTGTCTGGTTTGTTTCGTTTTTTTGTTTTTGGGGTTTGTTTTTTTTTAGGTATAAAGTATCTCTTCTATACCCAATAACAGTTGGTAACAATTTTGCTTTTAAAAGTCTGTAACTGATCAAAAAATGTAATTGTTTTGGTGATGGAAAGAGGCTACTGTTGTATGTGCAGATAACCTCACATTAGAGCTTTTCACTATTGAGAATGGGAGGCATCTTTCTCCTGGGTTTTTCTGCCATTTTATTTCACTAAGGTGACTCGTGGAAGGCTCTAGTCATGCCAAACCCACAGTAAAATAAGTGAGGAAAGGGATTTAGAATAAAGTAAAGGATGTCTCCATCTTGCAGAATCTTATCCTAAGCTCAAGTGGGAAAGCTAGTAGCAAGAAGTAGAGGCTGTAATTCACAATTGTTTCAAAACACGGATATATGTGTCTTTTGAGGCGTGTGTGGTGTGGATTGTTTCATCCTGAAGTTTTTTAGCTGTGCTGCTATAATGCATTGTGAGAATTTGCTGCTGTGAAATCTTGAGAAAGTACGTTTAGGAAAACTAGTTTTCTGTTTCAGCTGGTCAGATCTTCTAAAATTGCCAGGCAAGAGAAGGGCCAAGTATTTTCAATCTTTGCGGTGACCAGACTTGGGCATACAGTAACTGGAGTTCTTGCTGCTTGTGAGATCCTAGGGATGTGTGTGGCTATGGTCTGGATGAAGCTTGGCAACTGAAACCCCTTGTATAAACTTGACTGGTTTGGGTGACTGCAGTGAAGATGTGTGTTCTGCTGCTGGTATGGCTTTGGTGCCTCAGAGTGATATTCAGAGTTTTGTCTGCAAAATTTGCTGCCATTTCCTGTTGCTTACAAGATAGATGTACCAGACTAGATTGGTTTATTTTCTAGGTATGTAACCTTTCCAGTTTAATTTTCACCACATTTCCTATACCTGAATCAGAGAAAATACACTTTCTCTACTTCCACCCCATCACACAGGAAATTGAGTTTATTTCTTCCAGTGGACCACAGCTTTTGCTCTGCTGTTACCATTTTTACTGACCTCTTTGATATGAAAAACTTCATATACAGACAGCAGCAGCTTCCCAAGCAGCGTATGGAAGTGCTTATGTTGGCACCAAGCCCCATATCCAGTTAGTGGTCTTGCTGTCTTTTCTGTCATCTTAGTCACGCCCTTTGACACTGAATTCTGCTTTTTATTCAAGCAGGAAATTTCGAGTAATTTGACTTTGCTATTCTTTTGATTTTTGTTTGAATGAAAAAATTACTCCAGTTTCTCAAATTGAGTGTCTCTCCGTATTATTTGGTTTTAGACTCTCCCCTTTTATTCCTCCCTCTTTTTGTCCTCTACATTCTCATTCTCTTCTGTGGCATTTCTCAGGGAAAACAAAGATCCATTCTCACTAGCGTTCTACTGTACACAGCTTGTGGTGGTGGTCTGTGGAGCAGCAACTGAAGTCTTGACACCTGGTTTTGCACTAGGGCAAGGCTGCCAGTTTTGGGGCAGAAGCACTGAGGATATTTCAAGCTGTCATGTCATTGCTGGTGAATGCCAGTAACACAGTTCAGTTATCACTTTAGTTTGGGATAACTTCATAATTGTAACACTGTTTTCTGGAATGCTTCAGTATCATGGAGTGTTACCAATACAGTCTTGTAGGTAAAACTTGTTAGTTTACTTAGCTCTAGAAGAAAATGCCTGTCTGTGGTTTCAGCATAAGGGGGCAGCAACCAGTATTATATTTTGCTGAAGGATTTACAAAGTAATACTTCAACTCAGAAGGTCATATTTTTATAGTTATGTAAATGTGAATTTAAGAAAGAGTACCTTGTGCCCAAAGTATTATGGTTCTTTTTTATTCAAAAGATTAGTAAAGTAAAACTTGTTAAAAACTAATTTACTGAAGGCTTTATTCTTTAACCCAAAGCAGAACTGCCAAATATGCAGCTTACATTCTTAGATAAGCTTAATGATGGGAAATTTGGCTCTAGGGTTTTCAATTTCATAGCTGTTTGTGTTCAGTTGGGTGGCATCAGTGTGTTCCTATGAAGCTCAAATTTCTAGTAAGTTTGTTCCAAAGGAGTCAATATTATGGTTCTTTGTAGTGAAACTAAACAATGATTAGTGAAGACACTGCTACCTAAAGTGGCTAGAAATGATGCTGTTTATAGTTTGTCTTCAGAATTATTTTGGGACAGTTTCTCTCTTTCCGGCTCAGAAGTACCTGATGACTGAGTTCTGAATATTTGGGCAAGAAAGTGTTGTGGTATTTTCTTTACAGAGATCTATCACTTATGTTTTTGTAATGCATATAAACATAATTTGCATCACTGGCACATAGAACTTAATCTTTAGGTATTTTTAAGGCGTTGGATGTGTGATTGAGTCTAAGTATTGTTCAATAACTTTTTTTGAATGTATTTTTAGTATTTAGTGCCCTTTTGTGTAATACCTAATCAGTGTACTTCACTGAGTGTTAAAATTCAAAGATATCCTGCATTCACCAGTTGAAGGTGTTCTACCACTCTTCCTCTTTCCCCATTACGAAATACCTGCATTGCTGAGATCTGACATCAGCCCCAGGAGGAAAGGTTTGTTTTAGAGAAGTTTCATTATCTTGCATTGGTTAGAATTTGATTTAACTTTTATGCACATTCATTTCCGGTAGAAGTGATGTCCAAATATTTTACCTCTTTTCTGGTTTTCTGTTGAGAAACTTGTTTCAGGTGTTATAAAAGGTAAAGTGGGACAAATTAGTACATTTTGAATGTATACAGAAAACTAGGAAGACTGGCTGTTCCTGTATTGTGATTTCCAGTTTCTCTTGCTGTTAACCAATTTTCTGTATTGCAGTGGGTGGTAGTAATGAGTTTATGGAACTAATTTTAGTTGTCAGACACTTTAGAAGGTTCTAGTGATGGAGCAAAATTTGTGTTGGAGTTGGTGTTTGGGGTGGTTTGTGTGGGTTTTTTTGTTGTTGTTGTAGGCTATTGAAAGAGTAATTATATACTAGTTAAGCAAAGTGTAAAGTAGAGGTTAATATGCTTTTCACTGTTTATCCACTTCACTGGCACAGAATATTAATGATGATTGAGATTTTTTTTTTAATAAAGCAAAAATTAAGTATTCAGCTTCCAACTTTGAAATTTAGGGGAGGGAAGGATTTAAAGATGCTACCAAAGAAAGAAAAGGTTGGTTTTAAACAAAGTTTTTAACACTACTGTTTGAAGAGTCATCATCAGCTTGATTAGTTTAAGAATTGAGAGGAAATACTTCAGATGCTGTGTTAGTTCATTTTACTAAAAGATTCACTTAATGATCTTAGGCAAAGAGAGGTTTCTGCTGAATCCCACCTTTCTAGACATTAAATCTTTGTTTCAATAGTATGATTTGAGAGTTCTGTGGAGGGACGTGCATCACTTAGCTTACCAGTGTTTTTTTTCCCTGACTTGTACAGTGATGTTTAGTATCTTAGTTCAACAGTTCAAGTGATGATAGGATTTTATGGACAGGATTATTGCACCACTACATATGAAAAAGGTTTGTCTTTCTTCACATAGAAGGGAGTCTTAAATTCCTGTGATTTTTATCAGAGTTTTCTAATGTTTTCTTAATAAAAAGAACACTTGTTTTAACAGGGTCTCCAGACTGAATGTACTTTCTTTGATTTGACAAAAGAGTTGAACTGTGAAAAAGCTGAAAGAGCTCTACAGCCACAGTGCTTATGTTCTTGAGTTCACTTTGCAGAAAGAAGTATGTTCCTGTCAGGGTTTTATCTTAATTTGTGTAACTGGTTGCTAACAGCACGCCCAAGAGTCCAATTCTATTTAATAGGCAAGAGAGACTGTTTTTATAAGGCACACAAGGTTTCTAATGTTATGTCTTTATACCCTTTGTGAAGCTTCCTTACGCATTTTTATTATGAAGTCTAGTAGTGTAGGTTACTCACAAAGCAATCTAATTTTCGCATCCTATAGTGAAATTTTGGTAATACTTTGCATGAAGTATTTTTCTACAGGTTTTCATCATGACCTGTGTTTTAAGTTACTAGATGGTATAAGTTTGCTCAGCAGTCTTTATTTACAGTATGATCAAGGAATCACCATCAGGTTCTCGGTCGTGGTTGGCATTGTTCCCACAAGTTTAACAGATCATTATGATAAATTTTATGAAGCTATAAAGTAAGGGTGATTTTGACCATTTCCAAGTGGTTACTGATATGTGAATTCCATTGTATAGTTATATGTATGGCTGAGGTAGTAGTACTTTTATTTCCATTAGCGTTTGGTAAGTAAATGTACCATTTTACGCCTTCTGCTGTAAATACTCAGGAAATTAAGATTTATCTGTTACTGCTGTCCATGGTGTAAAAAAAAAAAAAAAAAACACACAAAAACCACAAAAAAACAAACAAAAAAAAAAAAAAAAAAAAAAAAAAACACCGAAAAAAACCCCATGGATTCTCATGCGGTATATTTATACTATTTGCAGAGATAACAGATTGAGACTGCTGCTTGAGTATCTTCAAGTAATGAATGTGCAGAGATGTTCAGACTTTTCAGTAGGATCTCCTTTAATGCTCTCAAGACATGGGTGTTCAATTTACCATTTTTATTTCAGAGGAAATAAGATACACGCACATTTTGTGGTCCTTTACACCCATAGTGTCTCAGGTTATGCCTTTTGAGGAAAAAAAGATTTTTCTTTTTCTCAAAGAGATTGCTCCGACCCAGGTCCTACACCTGGGTCAGAGCAATCCCAGGTACAGCAGACTGGGCAGAGAAGAGATTCAGAGCAGCCCTGTGGAGAAGGACTTGGGGGTGCTGGTCGATGAGAAAATGAACATGAGCCAGGTTCAGTGTGCGCTTGCAGCCCAGAAAGCCAACCGTATCCTGGGCCGCATCAAAAGGAGCGTGACCAGCAGGTCAAAGGAGGTGATCCTGCCCCTTTCTACTCAGCTTTTGTGAGACCTCACCTGGAGTACTGTGTGCAGTTCTGGTGTCCTCAACATGAAAAGGACATGGAACTGTTGGAAAAAGTCCAGAGGAGGGCCACGAGGATGATCAGGGGACTGGAGCACCTCCCGTATGAAGACAGGCTGAGGAAGTTGGAGCTGTTCAGCCTGGAGAAGAGAAGGCTGTGTGGAGACCTCATAGCAGCCTTCCAGTATCTGAAGGGGGCTATAGGGATGCTGGGGAAGGTCTCTTCATTAGGGACTGTAATGATAGAACAAGGGGTAACGGGTTCAAACTTAAACAGGGGAAGTTTAGATTAGATACAAGGAGGAATTTCTTTACTGTGAGGGTGGTGAGGTACTGGAATGGGTTGCCCAGGGAAGTTGTGAATTCTCTCTCCTTGGTGGTGTTCAAGGCTAGGTTGGACAGAGCTGTTGGGTTTAGTGTGAGGTGTCCTTGCCCATGGCAGGGGGATTGTAACTAGATGATCTAAAGGTCCTTTCCAGCCCTAACTGTTCTATGATTCTTTGATTTTAGCTGTCCTATTTATATCCTCAGGGAGAGATGCAAGTGGTTGTAGGTGTGTGGTTGCTTTTTTTGTGGTATGGTTTCCTTGGGTTAGGGCTTTTTTTGTGGGGTTTGTTTTGGGTTTTTTTTTAGGATGAAAAGCTCTTTCAAAACCAGTAGCTATTGAGATTTTTTTTTTAATCATTATTATTTTTATTTTTGAGGGGTGAGAGAAAGTGGGTGAATTCACAGAATATGGTTTCATGAGGTAAATTTCCATTTAAGTTGACTCTCTCCTGCTGGAGGTAAGTTTCTACTTGTCTCCGTTCTCACCTCTTTACCTTGAGGTCTCAACCACTTGTTCTTGCCCCTTGTGCCAATGCTCTTGACTTTCAGATACTGTGAGCTGGTTCAGCATGCCACTTTGACCAAAGCCAAACAACCGAAAGTATTTTGTAACATTCTGTAATCTTGCTAAATTAAGGTGACTCAATGACAGATAGATTTGACAAGTTTAATAGCTATCAGAGGAGGTATTGCCTGTACAACCCCAAAGTGGAGAGGGTAAGGGAACAGCCAAGAGAGAGTTATGAGACTGCAGTCTTTGCCAGCAGCAAACTAGTCCCATTAACAGTCCAAGGAATCATACTGACAGTCAGTCTCCTTTTCTGGTTCTTGTCATACATTTATGAACTGTGGGATCTCTGTTTGGAAGAATCCAAAAGTAGAGCACATGGGAAAGCCTGGTCAGCTTTGTTTTGCACTAGTAGTTACGAAGTTAGCTGCGCACAAGCATATAAATTGTGTGATTTCCCTTAAGAAATTACTGAAATGTTCTGCAAATACTAAGTGACATGGCTGACACACTGTAAAGAAACTAGAACATTTTGCAAAATCTGATCTGTTCTTTCAGTCTGCAAACTTGAGTTCTGACATTGCTACTTGTCTTCTATTTCTTAGGAGCGAGAAACATTCCAGCAGATTTCATGGACATGAATTCACTTTAGTATAATTCTTCTCAGCAAACTCAGTCACCAGTTATTTCTTTAGGGATATATTTGCCTTAGCTGTACATTGCATTTATCCTGGTTGAGGATGGTTTCTTTCTTCAGTACTGTGAAGGTTTCTGTCCTTTTTTTAACAGGACATCTCACCATAGTAGTAATCTTGAAATGGGTGTTGTAGAAAAAATTGACATACACTGACTTCATGGGTGGTACAGAACAGTCACCACGATCTCAGATGAGTTTAGGAATGAGAAACTTGTGATGTCAGAGACGTAAGTATCTAAAATAGTTTGGGTTTATTGTTCCCCCCCTCCCTCTCACCCTACCCCCCTCCTGAATAACTAGAGAAGAGCTCAAATGAAATGTGGTTGTTCTGAGCTTGTTCTGTAAGCGACTGAGTTCTGTGAAGGGCAGAGATTATCAATCATGCAGTATTGTGGTTTGTATTCTGTTTTTCAGAATTTCAGTCTTCAGAAGTCTCAACTCATTTTTGTGGTCCAAAAAAAATGTCAGAAGATCCTTACCCTCCTCCCGTCCCCCCCTACCTACAAGTAATATAGTGATGGAGCTAATCAGGTTAAATCGTTAAGGACAATAATAATAAAAATTACTTTGTCACCCATTCAGATAATATTGCAAAAAAGAGTTGAAAGAAAGCCCATGGAAGAAGGCTACAGAAAAAGGCTGGCACATGTATCTTTGTTACATGATGTTGTGAGACTTTGCTTTTTGAACTTGCAAAGCTGATAGCTCAGTCATATAAATTTGAAAGACTTAGTCCCTATGTCTAACCTCTCTGAAGATTGTGGAAATAGATAAGTAATGTTCCAGCATTTTTGGATGAAATTTGTGAAGACTACCTCTCTTCCTCCCTTTTTCTTTAGAAGGTATTTCTAAATGTGTTTCAGCAGGTACTGGAATATTAAAATGTAAGTAAGGAAGAAATTTCTCCTTCCCCAGAATACTGTAAATACGGCTTAACAGCTTGTTGTACAGGACTAAGCTAATGCTATTTTGTGTTTAAATGTCAGATGAGATGTAAATTTTGGAACATCATATCTTCAGTTTAATTTGGGATTATTAATATAATTTTGCTTCAGTCACCTTTCTGAAGTGAAAGTGGTATTTACATATTAATAATCACAAATTTTTGCTATTAATAATATGGTTTACATAGTGAAGCAGTGACAAGCATTGACATAAAAAATAACAGGCTAAAAAAGTACGGGGATTAACATGAGAACAGGATGCAAGAGGCCAAGCCAAAAAGGATCCAATTTGAAGGGGGTGAGGGAACCTTATAACTAAAATAGCAGCGTATTTTCAATTTCATAGTGAATATGACCACTGTTTCAAACAAGGATAGACATGTTTACTTTTAAGACAATGAAATCTGAAGTCTTAACTGTCTGTGAATAGGTGATAAGAAATGACTGTCTTGTTATCATGCTTCTGGCTGCTCTGTGAGATCTGTTAACAATCCTTGGAATTCCAGGAATCTCTTTAGTCTTCATTTGTTATGCTGGAAGGTTTCTGAGCATTTGGAATAACTGCTAAATTAAGATAATTCTTTCTTTTTTCTTTTTTTCACTCTAATCTTTTCACTGCAGCCCATAGACATCCCTATTATCCACTCATATTCAAAATATTCTGACAGGGATTGTTGGTGCTAAAGACTTGATCAGAGCTGGGTGTTCAGATGTATGCATAGTTGTAGTCTATTAATGTGAGCCATAGTGGGATGCCAGGGTAATAATAATAAATCTGTGTGCTGGTTTGGGGTACTGTGGGTGTCAGACTAGTTAATGAGCTGCAGTGGCGATCCTTTCTGTGAGCTACTTTTTGAAACCGAGCGTTTTGGGTTTTTTTTATCCCCCACCCCCCCAACCCAGGTTTTCACGGGTTGGTGTAGAGAGCACTGCCCTCTGCTGTGCTCCTCACAGAAAGCAGAATTCGGGTCTTGGGTGCACGAGGAGTTGCTCAAAGTGTTAAAAGGTGTTAAACTACATTAGAGCTTTGCTGATGATACAAATGGCAAAATATAAACAGAAGCTAAATACTATGTTATTGAATTTAAAAGCATGCTTAAAGGACCTTGGCAAAAGTCTTAGTTTTTTCTATGTAGATGTGATTTTCAGCAGTGTTTTGTTTCTGTCATTCTCTCTCTGCAGTACATCTGTAGTCACCTCAGCCGAAACGTAATTCCCCCTTGTGTCTATTTTTCATTAGGTCTAAAAAGCAGGAATGGAATGACTTTTCATTAGGTGTAAAAAGCAGTAATGATGTTTAAGTGGTAGGTTGTATTTTAAACTAAGGGAATTGTGGCATGTAAGAAAGATTTTTATCTTTAGTGTTTTCAACAGGTTTTTTTCAATCTTGATTAACTTTGGAAGCATTTTAACTATTTGTGTAACCGAGAAAAAAGCATTTACATACTGCAGTGGAAAGTCAGATTTGTTAGGACTAAAGAAAGCTTCTTGTGCGGTGGTTCTGCTTGACCTGTGCTATCGTTTTTACTAGTTAAAGGAGCTCACTACTGAGATACTAATCAAGGAAGATTGCTGCTAGTAGAGCATGCAGCATGTGTTTTTCACAGAGATTGGTAAGAATTTAAGTAAGATTTAAGTGTTCCTTTTTCTAAAAATCAGCCTGTTTAGTTCCTTAAAGCTTTAATCATGCTTATTCTAAGTGGTGTTAATTTCTTTAGACCTAAAAGAGCTAAAATATATTACCAGAAGTAATCTATTGTGATGTATCCAACATAGCTTTTCAACTGATTTCACTCACCTGAATCATTTAGGCTGTGATTTATTTTTTTATTTTTTTTTCTAGTAACTACTGTAAATAGACCAGTGGAAGTGCTGTATGTCAGAGATTTTCTTGGCCTCGCTGTTGCCGTGTGTTGAGAGATTTTAGCCATCTGCTGACCAAGCTTGATAGAACTCACAAAAGGTTTTTTTGATCCTCTGGATTCGAGTAATTGTCTCGCTTTCTAACAGGGCTGGAAGACAGAGTGCCAGTCTCAAAACCTGGGGAGAAGCAGCAGAGCGAACCGAGGAGCAGCACCGCATGGTTGGCGGATGATGTAAGTCCTGTGGAGCTGGCAGAGCTGTGGCCATGGGAACCTCCAGTGCTCTGGGGCCAGCAAGGGAATGCAGGGCTAACCCTGCAAATGGAGGTGCAGCTGCTGCACAGGGGAGCCCTGGCACCAGAAAAACTGGAGTGGCATAAACATTACCTCGCATGGCCAGATGACGACTGGCTGCAAGTTTGGACATTTGGCAATGAAGCTTTGATTAGTGATAACAAACAGAAGTCTTGCATTTCTGCTTCTAATTTTGAAGCAGCAAGAGTTGTGTATCTAAACTCCATTGTCTGTCTCACTGGGTGGTTTAACATGAGCTCTTTTAGAAATATATCTGGTAGTCTGTGGCTAAAAGTTACAAGTGACTGAAACAGGAATAATCTGTCCTATTACACTGAATATAAAACAGCCTTTGGATTTACCTTAGAAAGGAATTTATGCTTCTGCAGTGAAACAGGTTAAAATCCACCCTCTTGTTTGTTGTGCAAATATACAATGAAATTGTGTGTTATAATTTCATATCATTTGTGCTCAGAAATTGCAAAGGTATCTTGCATATTTTTCACTGCAAAGGTGAAGTTGATTGAGAAGTCCAAGTGATGTGGCTGTTGGTTGACATGATGTACTTTTATTGGTTCATGTTTCTCATGGGGAACACTTTGTTCGTATCAGTTCTGTAGGTAACAGTGATACATCTTCGGGAGTTGATAGCTCAAGAACTGGCCAGTCTACACTCTGACTGTCTTGATTGTTGCCACTGCATCAACAGATAGGCAAGCCTAATAAAATTAAATGTGCCATAAATTAAATGTTCTTAAGTGCAATACTGATGAGATTCAAAGAAGTACTTACAGTTTCCCAGGTTTGCCATTTGAGCAGTTTGTTTATACAATTTATGAAGCTGGAATCTAACCTTAGCATCTGAATTTTTCATCAATTTCTGTGTGCTTTAATGTTGCAAGTTAACATTGTTACTGCTCTGGTGCAGGTGTAACTTAGAAAGTGCTAACGATGAAAATTACTTTACTTTTGAGGGTTTAGCCGTTTTGCTGCTTATGCACATATCTTGCACATTTAAGTGAGCATGGAATGTTAAAACCCCTTGGCATGTCTGAAAGCCCTTTGAAATACATATGAACTGAGTTACTGTGCTTGACAGATTTTATAATGACCTCTGGTTTGAAATTACTAGAAATAAGAGTCAGCTGGATATTAGAGGAAGAGTTCTCTTCTGATACCAAGACTGTGCTAGTGAAATATTGCAGACTAAAAAAACCAAATCAACCATACCAGAAGTCAGTCTTGAATGTGTTGCAAAACTAGTGTAAATAGAATTCTTTTTTATTACACAGTTTTTTGTATCAAGTAGTCATAGGTTTTGTAACTTTTACTTGCTTTTGAAAGAAGTCAGACTGCTTCAGTCTGTACCAGGCATTTCATGTGCTCTTAAGCTCCATAGGAAATACCTGTGAAGTATTTTCTACCATAAATTCCAGTCTTTAACTTTCATCAGGTAGTGGTGAATTTTATGTTATGCAACATGGTTTGTGTTGTGTTTTCCTTTCTGCAATTGGCTTCTAAGTCTCTCAGTCTTGCAGGTTCACTGAAATGCTGTTGAAGAAACAAATGATGCTTGAGAGATGATGCAGGGAAAGATGTGAGAATTTTTTTCCTATATTGAGCTCCCATTTTGGGAATTACTAAAGTGTTTTATTTTGCAGTTTTTATGACTTGGGTCTTGCTTGCTTAGAAATCTGAAACACTGAGTAAAATCACCAGAAAACCCACCATTATGTGAGCTATTAATAAGACGTAGTATTGTTCTGTAGCATAATTACATGCTCATATCTTGTTAGTAATTCAGATATCAGGAGCCATCTTGTAAGCGATTTTAATCTAATTTTTAATTCATTTCAGCAACCTAGAATTCTTCCAGGTGTTTTAATGAATTTTTTAATATACCATGTCTATCATAGTATATGGCTTTCAGATGATCATAAATCCTTTGCACTGCAGCTGATCTTAAATACATATTTCTTGTGTTTATAATATAATTACAGATGTAGATTGGGTTTTTATGCTCTCAACCATGCCAAAACTAATGAAATTCAATTGCAGGTGAGCACTGAACTCCCTTGCAGTCATTCAGAATTTGCAGTTTTAATGAATTTTAAAAAGGAAACTATCAAGACTAATCATACTTCCAGCACTGAAAGAATTTTAAACAACATTGAAATGTACAACAATGCCTCAGCCTCCAGAAAATGTCATTTTTGATCTTTGGAAGTGGCTGAAGCAAAACAAATTTAATTTTACTGTACAAAATTTAGTTGTTAAAGCAATTAGGATTGCTATGCGCACCAGCCACAGTCCGCAGGAAGCAAGTAAAAACTTAAACCACCTTACAGCACTTCTGTTTCTCTCCCTGTCAGTATGTATCTTGTACTGGCATCTCTCACACACCAAGATGATTGTGTTTGTGTATATTTATTCTTTGACAGAGCTTCGGGTGTATGTGCTTTGTTTAGTGTATTCGGAGTGGTTAAAGAGTGTTAGAAGCCTGACATGATTAGGGGTCAATATGATGAATGATGTGTATTGCATTGGGCAGTAGCAGTTTTCCAAGACTGCTGGAGGTGAGGATTTGTGATGTCTGAAGCAGACTTGAGACAGCAGAAAGAACAGTGGAGTTAGGTTTGGAAGGGGTCAACCATTATCAGAAGATCTTTAATCAAAGAGAGTTGTTCCAGCATTCCAGACTTGCAGCATGCCTATGCTTTTATGGATTACCAACTAGTTATATCAGGGATGGGGATGGGGTGTGAGGAGCAGATTTTTGTGGAGTTGGTTTGGTATTTTAGTAATGTCAAATTTTAGGCTGCCTGATAAGTGGTATTTTGTATTATCTTTTGTATTATCTGAGTGTGATTACTTTGCCTGTACTGTTTATTGACTGCTTCAGAGAAACCTAACTTTCTGCGATGTCAAAATATTTTCTATTTAAAATTTTCCTAAAACTCTTAAATTTTGATGACAGTTTTCTGAATATTGTTGTTGAAGTGTGACTGCAGGACAGCTCTATGTTTTCTGTAACTTTTGTTTGTTTCTTAACTGATTTAGATCTTAAATACTGAAAGTGAGCAGCTACTGTTATAGGCTACTTAAATGTCTGTTCCAAGAAATCTTACGCTCTTTGAATCTTGCATGGAACTTATACTGAAAATGTAAGCAATATTACTAATGGTTGCCTGTTACTAATGTTTACCTCAGACCATATTTTTGTTTCTCTGGTCTTTAGTACTTACAGCTAAAGAGATTTAAACCTTTCTCATCCTATATACAGATACATGAGTTTTTATTGTGCCCTTTTTCTGACTCTTTGTCTTAGGTAGCTAGTATTTTTAAATTTGATGGAGGAAATGTAGCTAATCCTACCTTAAATATTTTTGGTCAGTTAGTAAATACTGGCTATCAACTTCATTTTCTGATGTGTAGATTCTTCATTAGTGAGTGAGACAGTACTTGGCTTACACATGATTGAGTATTACAATGGTATCTTTAAAGTTGGTTTTACTCGTGTATCCTCAGGTAGTGTGTTTGACTTCTTTCGTGCTGAGTAAATGGATATTCATCCCCTCAAAATTGTTTTGACACCTGTTAGTTGTACCCTATGGACTGAGGAATGTGAGTTTTCTTTCAGCTTGTCAGAGTTGAAAAAAGATGAATGTAACTTTCAGAAGGTTCAGGTCCTCAGGCAAGCTGTGGCCAGTACAATGTGGATGTGAGAATTTGATTTACCTTCCACCCTCAGCTAAATTAGTGCTCTTTGCAGTTTTATTGTACCCAGTGAGACTTCCTTCATTGGGACTGGTATTTCTGTACAGAGAAGTTGCCTTTACAGAAGGGGAAATGTAACTTTCTGACTATCATTTTGCTAAATTGCTATCTGTTGCTCTCTGAATTTGAGACCATATTTTGATACGGTGCTTTATATAAGCCAGTCTGAATGCTAACTTTATGTGATTTTATTATTTGAAAAGCTGTTCAAGTTGGACTCTAACTGAAAGTTTTAGAGGTGCCAAATAATTATGTAGTACTTGCAGTGGTAGCCCCACTACTGTGCAGCTATTGATGGGCTTTTTTTGTTGCCTGATTTTTTTTTTTTTTTTCTCAGTATGGGAATGTTGAGCATTGAAACAACTTTTGTGTATCAGTGCAGTGTGGTTAAGTATCTTTTAAAGGCAAAAAATAATTTTTACTGCCACTGAAATGCTTTAATATTTCCTACATTGAAGTTTTTGGTGCTAACTGCTAGTTGTGGCTGGACAGGAAATAAAGGAAACTGTTGCTGTAGGTAGCTGTGTCCTGCTCCTTATGAAAATGAAAAGCTGTACTTCTTTAGAATTGCAGGCTGGCAGAAACTTGTGTAGGAGTCTCTGTTGGTGCTCCTCCAAAACAGAACTATTGATATTTAATTTTCAGCTTAATTACAACATAAGCATCTTTCCTTTCCTCCTCCAAACACAAACATTTGGTTTAAGAAAGTTGGTTGTGAGGTATTTTTTTAGTCTTGGTGCTTCAAGTGTATAATAAAACTTAAACTACTGAGAGGAAATACTACAAAATAAGTTAATAAAAAGAAACTTGAATAATTAAGTGTTGGTAATACTGAACACAACTATTTATTGATTATTTTTTTTTTAATGACCTTTTAATTGGTCTTATTGAGGATAATGTATCACTGACTTTGATATAGAAAGGCAATGTGGTATAAAACCCATTGTTATATATAAGTAAGTGCTGAGCTGTTACTTTTATCAGGACACTTAAGTTCTTGAGTCTAAATCATCAAGAATGCAAAAACAAATAAGGTGTAAGGAGTGTAGTGGAATGTCACTACTTGACTGTGGAAATTATTGTTCTCTGTCAAATCTACACTTCTGTACCACTCACACAAGGATTTCTACTCTTGTATTTAATTCTTTCTGCTTTAGTACATACCCATAGGAATTACTAAGAGTAGTCCAACCCTTGTTGTAGGACTTTATCCCTACTTCAAATTTTGTCAATGTAGCTCCAGACTGCTTTATAGAATAACCTTGGAAGAACTCTATGCCCAATTTGTTGTCTCTGAACCTAGGAAGTGATGTCTACATAAAAATGCCTCAATTTATGAATAATAAATGCAAATACCTTTACTTGAATTTAACTTATTAAACTTCTTGTGAGCTTCTTGTTTATAATAAATTACTCCTGTTTAGTGCTTGTAGGATCATAAGTATGGTTTGTGTTGGACTTTTTAAGAATGAAAGGATAAACTAAAACTGAGTGAGAACTTCCAGAAAACCTCTAATTTGTAAATGTGTGTAGTAAGTGTAGAATCTCCACTGCTTCGATAAGGAAATACAAGAGGCTTGAAGGTTAGTTTGAACAGTAATTCTTCTGTAATCTTGGAGTATCAAGTTTATTAAATGTGTGAAACAAATGTATGAGGGTTCTGTAGTTCTTAGTAGGGGAAAAAGCACTATGTAAATGTGGAGGACAAGTTACACCTTTTGTGACACCTGAGGGCCTTTAAGAAACTCAGCCTTCTCCAAAGGTTTCTTAACCACTTCTTTGCCTCAGTCTTCACTGGCAAATGCTCTGACCACACCACCCAAGTCTCAGAAGGCAGATGCAGGGACTGTGGGAATGAGGACCTTAGACCCACTGTAGGAGAGGATCTGGTTCAAGACCATCTTAAGAACCTGAATGTGCACAAGTCCATAGGTCCTGATGAAATCCATCCGCGGGTCCTGAAGGAGCTGGTGAATGAAGTTGCTAAGCCACTGTCCAACATATTTGAAAAATCATGGCAGTCAGGTGAAGTTCCCAACGACTGGAAAAAGGAAAATATAACCCCCATTTTCAAGAAGGGGGAAATGGATGACCCAGGGAATTACAGACCAGTCAGTCTCACCTCTGTGCCTGGCAAAATCTTGGAGCAGATTCTCCTGGATGGCATGCTAAAGCACATGAAAATCAACTAGGTGCTTGGTGACAGCCAGCATGGCTTCGCTAAGGGGAAATCCTGCCTGACCAGTTTAGTGGCTTTCTATGATGGGGTTGCAGAACTGATGGCCAGGGGCAAAGCAGTCAGTGTCATCTACCTGGACTTGTGCAAAGTGTTCAACACTGTCCTGCACGACATCCTTGTCTCTAAATTGTAGAGGACCTGGAGCTGTTGGAACAAGCACAGAGGAGGGCCATGAGGATGATGGGGGGGCTTGAGCACCTCCTGTATGAAGACAGGCTGAGAAAGTTGGGGCTGTTCAGCCTGGAGAAAAGAAGGCTGCGTGGAGACCTCATAGCAGCCTTCCAGTATCTGCAGGGGGCCTATAAGGATGCTGGGGAAGGACTCTTCATTAGAGACTGTAGTGATAGAACAAGGGGTAACAGGTTCAAACTTAAACAGGGGAAGTTCAGATTAGATACAAGGAGGAAGTTCTTTACTGTGAGGGTGGTGAGGCACTGGAATGGGTTGCCCATGGAAGTTGTAAATGCTCTCTCCTTGGTGGTGTTCAAGGCCAGGTTGGACAGAGCCTTGGGTGACATGGTTTAGTGTGAGGTGTCCCTGCCCATGGCAGGGGGGTTGGACCTTGATGATCTTAAGGTCCTTTCCAGCCCTAATTATTCTATGATTCTGTGACCTGGAGAATTGTCTTTGGTGTTGTCTTATTAATGCAGTTATTGACTAACTTCTTTCTAATATCTTTCATTAGAGTCCTGCTAGATGTTTCTTCAGCTGTCTTGTGATGGAAGGGAAATATTTTTGAAGTTATAATGGATTTTATGCAACGTCATAGTGAAAACTGGCCTAATAACAGCGTTTCTGTTTGAAGAGAATAATTAAAACCAATCATGACAACTTCTCATATGAATGGACATATCACAGAAGATTCTGACATTGAAGTAAAAAATGTGTATCTTGCATCTCCTGATGAGCCTCAGAAGCACAGAGAAATGGGGGTTGATTGCCCTGGTGATTTGGGCTCCAGGATGATGCCCATGCGGCGGAGCGCTCAACTCGAACGAATTCGACAGCAACAGGAGGATATAAGGCGCAGACGGGAAGAAGAGGGAAAGAAACAAGAACTGGACCTTACTGCTTCTATGAGGCTAAAAAAGCTGGCACAAATTCCTCCTAAAACTGGAATAGATAATCCTATATTTGACACAGAAGAAGGAATTGTTTTGGAGAGTCCTCATTATACTGTGAAGACACTAGGTAGGTAAAATGCAATGAATGGACTAACAGGGAAAATAATTAGTTGATATGATACTAATGTTCTTTTGGGCCACTGAAAACGCAATTTAGCTAATTCATATGCAGGTTTAATGTCTTCTGGTTCTTTGGATTTGGGTGGTTTGAGGGTTTATTTGTTTATTTAGTCAAGCATCAGGCTGTGTGCTTCAGCAAATAGCTTTTCAAAACCGATTCATTGGGGGACCAGTCAAATACGCTGTAGATAACTAATGAATTCAGTGGATGTCTTCACTGTCTTTACGCTGGGGAAAACCATGCAAGTAATACCCAATCGTATTATGTTTGATGAAGCACAGACCAGACTAAGCAATTAATAAACACTTACTGTAATTTAAAATCAAAACACAAGGTTTTAATATTTCAGAAACACTCTGGGGATTTCTTCTGACTGTCTTGCATTATCAATTTTTCACCTAATATAATTTACACTCTTAAAGTGTTGACATTGATAGTGAAAATCTGCTTACCTTAACACTTGGACATTGATGAAAATGTAATGTTAGTAGTTTTTAAAGAGAGTGGTTCTGAAATCGTTTGCTTTATAGTTGTCATTATTAGATACTTGATTGTGAAATTCTTTTCTTAGAGGGAACACAAAACAGAAGATGCAAAGATTGATGTCAAACAGTAAAAGTGAAAGGCAAAGAGCTTTAGGAGATGTGGTTAGGCTAGATCATGATAGATCTATATATGCACCAGGGCTTCATAAGCATCTATTTCAATCAGAGAAGTCATGACATAATATTGACAGGCTTGCAAACATACTACCTCTATTTCCTTGCTGGGCAGAATCATAGTAACAATTTGGATCAAGTAGACTTAAGATTCAGAAGGAGGATTTATAATAGTTAAGAACTTCTGTTAAGAGTGGTGCTTTTGTTATACTCACCTGTGATGTTGAGTTGCAAACTTAAGAAATATGTCATAAATGAAATTCTGGGAATCTCTTAACTTACAAAATCCATAAAAAATTTCTGTTCAGTCATCAGTGTTGTCAAAAACTGAGTCATAATTTTAAATTTAACAAAGTTCTTCTGCAGTAACTTTGCCTCTTCCAAAATTTTCTTCCACTTTTAAGCACATCCTTTTTCCAGTTTCCTGATTAATCATACTGACATCTGACACTAATGCTGAATTTGAGAAGAATTTTTTTTTTTTTTTTTTTTAATTCTGAAAGCTGTCCCTGATTAATATTGGGACATGGGATGTTGCCTTACAAGCATATATACACACATGCACACTCACAAAATAATATGGGTTCATAGAGAAGATTTGAGTTCATTATCTCTTCTGCTTTTTTGTCCGATACCTGAACTGGAGAGGCCTGATTTTTTGTAAGTTTACGTATACAACTTTTTGGTCTCTGAGAAACTTGCTAGCCCCTGACTTTGTCCAAAACCTACCCTTATTCAGTCTTTTTTAAAATACTGATTTTAGTTTTGCTTTTTTGTGGTTTGGGTGTGTGTGTTAGAAGTAGAGCTTCTAAAAATACATGTTTAAAATAAGAATATTGACCTGATTGTCTGTATTTTTAGTTTTGCAAATGTTCCATAAGTTCCGGCATTAAATGTGGCAGATCTTTGCCAAGGCCTTAATCTTTTCATTTTAGAAGGCAGACTAGATTAAGGAGATTGGATTGTATTTATAAAACAGGACACAAAATAATTTTAAAGAGCATGTTTGTTATAAAAACAGTATATGATTTAGACAGCTGTCTTAATGGAAATAACTTGATTTGCACCTAGAACATGTGCATGTAAATATCTGAGTTTTTCATAGCAGTTTACTCCTATAAAGTGCAGAGGTTTTGTTTGCTGCAGTCCATTCAGCTTATTTAGTTAAATGAGTAACTGACACTTTGAACCTTTTCTGGCTACAGTGAACTGGGGTTTTTAGAGGAAAATGTGCCTATTTCTTTGGGTTGGGTTTTGGGATTTGTTTTTTTAATACTTAGTATTTATAAATAAAATTTCAGAAACAGTTTTGGATAAAACAATATTTAGCCCTGTGATTCAAGTAATATGCAGAGTATTAGTGTGCTAATACCAGCGCATAGAGTTACTCTAGGGATCTGTAAAAAGGTTGGGAATTAAGATCTTAGTGCTGACATGTAATAAATCCAATTATATCTTAAGTTTGCTGTTCATAAATTTTTGTTTGAGATGATAAACAGCAGCTATTTTCTTTTTCTAATCTAACATGTTAGGCTGTGACCATGGGTCCTCCCCTGCAGTTGCATACTTTTGCCCTGCAGTCTTTTGATTAATGTGCATATCTCGCAGTGCTCAGTCACATTCCAGCCATTTCATAGCCTAATGGAAGAAAGGCTGCAACACTACTTGTAAAAGAAGACTTTTTTTAAAAAGTACTTGATTGGTAATTGATCTGCCGTTAAAAAATGGACTTGTTCTGCCAAAGAACCCTGGCATTTTTCTGTGAGTAAATGCAGATGTTAGTCTTTTACTGATCTTTTTTCCTCCAGACAACCCTTGCAGTAGGAAATGTCTAGAGATGGAGTCTTTGTTGCTTGGATTTTTTCTTTTTTTAAGACTACCAAAACAAAAAACATGCAACAAAATCTAATCTCTGATTTAGAATTCAGAATCGGGAACCTAGAGAGAACTAGACAGATGTGTATGTGAGTTCTTTTTATTAAAAAGGGGACTAGGCAATGGATTACTAGCTTTTGGGGAATGTTTCATGTCACTCCTTTTAAGCATTATTTCTCTTTTAGAACTGTGATGGGTTTGTTTTTTGTTTGGTTGGTTGGTTTTTTGCTCCATGGGGAGGCATATCATTTGGTATAGGGCTTTTGCATCCAGCACAAAGAAGGATTCAGTATAGAAAGGAATTATGCAGGGAGGAGAGAGTACTGTGATAGTCTGACAGAAAGGGCAACCCAGAAGGAAATAGTAAAGTGCTGAAACAGGAAAACATAGAGGCATCTAGGAATAGGACATCTTTTATGCAGAATAAAATGTATTTATGGAATATATTTTAGAATTGTGTGTGCACATATGGGTATTATGTATTTGAATCCTCTGATATATAAGGGGGGATAGACAAAAAATAATGGAATAAAATAGTTTAGGCATAGGGAGAGTCAGAAGAGGTGAGGTTCTTCTGTAATGCCTTACTGTTTTTTGAATCTGGTAACAGTAACAACTGGTAGAATTTTGAGTTGGTGTGTGTTTAATTGGGCAGGTATCAGTAGGAACTTTACAGTAACATCTGACTGGTTTACAGTTTTTATTAAATGCTTGAATAGTGCACTTCTCTGACTTGGGAGAATCAGTTGCTGAGGTGCTTTGGTAGTGTGCATACTGCCCTAGATCAGAATTTTGCCAGCTGACAGTGTCCTATTTAGCAAATATTCTTGCTTGTAGAGTATTCTTTAGCCTTCTCTCCAAATGGCATTTCCCTCTGTGTGGTAAGCGGTATATTGTGTATACAGTTCTCTAGTGAGACATTGGCTGCCTTAATTAGTGTTGTGAGCTGTACGGGATTTCACCTGTGGAATATCCTGCACAGCCAGAATCTGACCTTTCCATGCAGCTTTTGTACTACTGCACTTAGCTTCCTTGGTAGTTACAGGAAGAAGCCTTTGACCTTCTGTGGGCAGGATGTTTTCGGCATGTGTGGAATGGTTCTGGAAGGGTTGGGTTTGTTTTTTTTATTGTCCTGCAGACAGTACAGAATTAGCTCTGTATTGGTTGTTTCCTTTTATTATACGAAGACTGACGTGCAAACTCGGAATTGAAAACGTGTAGGTATTCTTTGTCCAAAATGAAAACCATTAAACTTGTTTCAAATGTGTAATTTATTAGGAATTACAGTTTTCATGTGCCCAGTTATCAACTGTTTTAATCTTGTGCTCGAGTCTAGCATTGTGTTCAGAGTACTGGTGAATTTGAAGTTAAAACTAGGTAAAGGAAATTTCTCACAGAATATAGCCAGGTTAGTAATTGGTGATTAGTAATCCTCTGTGAATTTTCATGTAAAAAGTGCAATTTAGATGATGTCTTGATAGCATTCCTATTTTAATGTCATTCATTTAGCTCGTAACTAATAAATGAAGGTTCCTGAATCTTAAAAGTTCTCCGCGCTGACATTTTGAGACCAGTAAGGGAGATTGACCTCAGTATCAAGTCACAGTTTTAAAATGTGAGAATTTCTTTGTTGTTCATTTTTTTTGAAACTATCAAAATTCTAGCTTACTTGAATTTATTAAAACGGAAGATAGCTGACTGGCCTCTTGTGGCTGAAAAGATTTTGTCAAATAATGTGTGAGAATGCATACATTATTTCAGGCTCAAAACATCCACTGTTTTTTTGGCCTGCTTGAGGATTTCTTACCTGAGTTGATTCACATTATAGGTGCAATACATATTCCTTGTTTTAGGTAGTTCCTCAGTACTTGATACTGGAAAGTGACATAGTTTGCAGAAATCCTGATTGGTTCAAAAACATGTTCATTTGACAGTCCTTAAAAAGCATCTATAAAGTATCAGAGTAGTTCTTGAAGCTCAGTAACTTAGTACCTGCGTAGTATTCTGCAAACATGTAGAAACTGATGATTAAAATTCATTAAAATATTTTATAGTCTAAATAGAACTCATAATCTTGTAGGTAAAAGATACAGACTTTCTTCTGGTGCAGATGACTTTCAGAACTGACAGCTGACTTTTTTTTTCATGCATACCTTTTTATTTTAATGTGCCAAGCCTGAGCATATTTTATGTTTAAAAATTAAGGGTAGTTTACTTGTCAAACACTCATTCTATAACTAAGCAATACTTGGTTATCTGCCATGGCATATACACATGGAATGATGTATCAAAATTACACTTTGGACTCGGTGACCTCTGAAGGGCCCTTCTAACCCACATATTCTATGGTTCTATGAATATAACTGAATGTTCCGTGATTAAGATTAGTTTAGCAAAGGAGTTATTTTCATGTGGCAAAACTGTCCCTCTGACATTTAGCTATACATGAACTGCAGTTATTGGATCTTTTATGATTTCTTTTAGAGAAGACCTGCTCCTGCAATAGGAATTTAAATTTAAACAGTGTCAGCTTTTTTTTTTATGTCTCCTTTTACTAACTTTGTGGTCGTTTTTT
Organism: Pezoporus occidentalis; assembly: GCF_034315485.1. Lineage (NCBI taxonomy): Eukaryota > Metazoa > Chordata > Aves > Psittaciformes > Psittacidae > Pezoporus > Pezoporus occidentalis. The sequence continues at coordinate 3,472,147 of NW_026913964.1, read as the reverse complement.
GATTCAGGTATGTTCTACTACTGAAAGTCAGAGTGAACATGCATATGTCGTTGCTGGTTAAAAACAGGAACAGCAAAAAAACTTTTTATAAAAATCTTTATATAAACATTGCTTAACCATGCATCTTGTTAACTCATATCTTATTTGTATTTTGTTATTTCCTACCTAGAAGTGGAAGAACTGTTAACTTCCCTTAAGCATATCCAGCATGTTTTGGTAGACCCTCAGAGCCAAGAGGATATCTCTCTCATTTTACAGCTTGTTCAAAATACTGATTTTCAGAATGCGTTTAAGATACACAACGCTGTTACAGTGCATATGAACAAAGCCAGCCCTCCATATCCTCTCATCTCCAATGCACAAGAGCTAGCACAAGAGGTATGTACAGTATGCTTCTCTGTGATACATGTGAAACCTAAAATCATAGCTGTTGTGGAAATATGTACCTGTCAAGCTTGTCTGACACTGAATGGTGAATATGAAAGGGTTTATAATAGTCACTGATTGCTGTGTCTGGTTTTTCCAGATTTCCAAACTGTAACCAGAACAATATTTTGGGATACAAACTCCCTTTTTAGCATGGGTAGATATGAAACAGAAAAGGTACTATGTTTAAACATAGGAAAAGGGAGTAGTTATGAAAATCTAACTCCTTACCTTTAGTATTCTTTATTCTAAGTATTCAGAAATTGAATTGCAGCTTTCTATGACTTGCTTTCCTCTGAGCTGGGCCATGATTCTTAAATTGAGAGGCATCTCTGGAAACACAACCATACTTGAAACAAGCATACTGCTTTAAAGTGCTTTAATACCTTCTTTCAGTGTTAAAATTACTGCTGTGCTGGTCAGCTTGCACTTAAATTTTGTCTGACAGATGACAGCTTTCTTGTAAGATCTGATATGTCTTTTAGAAAGTATTAAAGTATTGTTTTAGAAATTTCCTTGAGGTAGATATTTAATCTTTTACAGTTTCAGCCAACTTAACTACTTTCTTTGATGCTTACTTCAGTATAGATGGGCAATACCTGTACACCTACTTTATAAGCAATAGTAGTAATTTACAGAAAACTCACAGCATTGCTGTGAACACAATGAGTTTCTGCATGTGGCTGGGTGCAGCCAAGGCACTCTGAGGGGCTGCTCAGCAACTTTATCTTCATTTTCTGAGGCCGGGTGCACGTATATATTAAAGTGTTCCTACACCTTATATGGGTACACATTTGTTAATACATTTAAAGTTTAAACTTTGAGCTTGAGTACCAGTATCAGTGCATGCATAGCACTGCAGTGTTCAGCAAAGCCAGATTCAGAGGCTGGGTAAATCTTCCTGCATTTAGCACCCCATGAATCAAACTTAGACATTCAAAAACATGCTCTGGTACACCAGTTGGGAGTACCTGCACCAGTACATAGCTATTCTCCAGTTACTCAAAGGTACATCACTCCAGTTACAGTATGCCAGCAAGTTGTTTTTTCTTTGTGGTGTTTTTTTTGTTTGTATTTTTGTTTGTTGCGGGGGGGGGGTGGTGGTCTGGTTTTGTTTCTGCCTGAAGCAATTTCTTTTTTCAACAGTTCTTTCCACTCTTCTTCCTTTTTCTAGACTTTAACCTTGTAAGTCAAGGAAAACAGCATTGTAGCAAGCTTGAACTTCTTTTGCAGAAGAAATTACCGATTCTTGAGGGATGTAACTAAATATTATCTAAAGGTGCAGTGTGCTGACTAAATTGCAGCTCAGGATTTTCCTGTTTAGGTTTGTCAGCAAGACTGTGCCAAAGCCAGGTGGGAGTATTTTACATAGGAGCTTTCCTCTGGCTTTTTATCAGGCTGTAGGGTGCTATAGGATCCTCAGTAGGCTGCTTTGATGTCTGTGAGCCTGAAGGAACCTTTTCATCTAACTTCTGATTGTAAACTACTTTCTCAAACACCCACTTGACACAAGCCTAGCTTGGGATTTATTCAGATACAAGCCAGAGTTTTTGAATCTTCATTTATAATATAGAAAGTTACAGATATATTTCTTAAGAAAGCTGTTTTTTCGCCTTCATGGATATGAAATACTTTTTTATTTGCTGCTTAATACAAATTTTCAAGAAAATATGCCTGGGAAAAATCTACATCTGTTTTCAAATCTTCATGTTCCTCCCCATCTTCCCTATCCCTCACCTTCCCAACACATTCCTCTCTTTCTTTTCCAGGTGATTTGATAAATACTAAAATCAGAGAGTGCTGTAAAGCCATTTTCATGTCTCTTAGCAATCCATGAAGAAGGTTAAGCGTAAAGAAAATATTTCTTTAATCTAAAATTTATTTTCTTATCACTCAGAAGAGAGGCACTCGTTTTGATTCTTCATCTCCCATCCTTGTCTTGAAATTCCTGAAAAGTCAATATATTGCATATGTCTGTTTCCATTTTCAGATGTAATCTGCTTTCCTAGTGAGTCATCTTTGGGTGTATTTAAGTGACTTGTATTTTGCAATATGTTAAATAGCATCCTGAAACAATTGAGCCAGAAATTCAGGACAAATATTTCTGACTGACAGGAGTGTCTGATGAAGAACACTTTGAAGCCTCCATGCACATCACTCTGTACTTCCTGGTACATCCTGAATACAAGATGCTTGTGCTTATGCTTGTTTTTTTGAGATCCTTTACTCCTTTTGGAAAGGTTACTGTATTTGTTATGGTAGCAGTATGGGAAGAAATAATTTCTGCTTTAGGAAAAGTTGGGTTTGGGGTGGGTTTTTTTTTCAGCCTGTCAGAATGTCTGTCTTGCATGCCCAGGTTTTTTCTTGTACTTTGATTTTTGGTTATGTCTCTTTTCCATCCCTAAACATAGGCATGAGAAGCTCCCTCAAAAAACAGTTTATTTATTGTTTATTTACTTCAAGGTGTTTCTAAAAGAATTGCAAATGCCTGGGTTTAAGATACTGGTAACATCTTGATGATAAAAGCCACAAGGCATCACAAGAAAGAAAAATAGCAGATACATGCATAACATTAATTTTAAATGGCAAGTAATCTAGTGTGCATATTTCAGTGCACAGGTCATCAGTGACTGTTTAATTCAAACTGGTTTGGAGTGCATGTCCTCATTTAAAGCTACAGACATTTTATTTGAGGTTTTATGGTGTGGAAGAGAACCTGTTCTAGAGCACATGCTTCTGTAGCTCTAGAAGGAAAAGACAGTTTCCAACATAATTTCATATTGCAACGTGGAACATCCTCTTTTTTTAAAAAAAAGGTAAATATTAATATTTAATTAAACTACAGTTATGGAAGTCTGTTTGGGGAGAATTATCATTTGCAATGAAGTTAATTTAAAAAAAATCTGTTTTCTTTACTCTTTAATCACTTTTTTTAAATGTAGTGTCTTACCGACAGTGTGTTGTGAAAACTTTTTGATTTTGGATTTTTTTAGCCATTAGCAGTCATGACAGTAGAATGGTGCATTTTTATATTCTAGTCTCCCTTAGAAAATTATTAAAACTAGTAGTGTACTGGTGCAGTTAACTTTTCCCAGGAGTCTTGATAACCAGGCACCAGCAGCTGAAGATTTTTCTTACTTTTAAAAAGAAACTTTAATTGACTTTAAAAGGTGGAATGAAGCACCTGAGCTTAATAAATTTATTTTAGAGAGCTAATCTTCATGTAATGTGGTGTACTCCAAGTCTTAAATAAAAATAGCCAGGAAAGATCAAGTGTAATTAAATTGATTTTTAAGTCCATTTAAAATGGACCAAGATGGGGGAAAGGATTATGGGACCATGGTCTGAATTTTGACCTTGTAAGACTCAAACAGGGGAGATTTAGGTTAAATACAAGGAAGACATTCTTTACTGTGGGTGAGGCACTGGAACTGGTTGCCTAGAGAAGTTCTCAAAGCTCCATCCCTGGCAGTATTCAAGGCCAGGCCAGACGGGGCCTTAAGCAACCTGATCTAGTGTGAGGCATCCCTGCCCATGGCAGGAGTTTTGGAACTAGATGATCTTAAGGTCTTTTCCAGCCCAAACCGTTTTATGATGTTGTGATTGGATGCATCATTCAAGACAGTTTGTAATTTTTGGCCTGTAACAGCAAGTATCAAATACCTTAAAGATGTTCTTGCTGTTAAATCTACTTAATAGCCTGAAATTATATAGGCTATGTTTCTGAAGGTTTCAGACTTGCTACTGTTCACTTCAGCAAGTGCAGGCAATTAAACTACATCAGTACTTTGAGAGGATGCACTGGAAGCCTGTCACTTCTGGTATAAATACACTAGAATGTGCTTGTATATTCCCTCTGACAGACCTGCTCACCTGAGAGTAAACGACAAATGATTTTGCAGGTGTGGTTAAATTCTGAGTATTTAGTATCATTTCAGTATGTGCCTCCAAATTGTGCTATGTGTAGTGAAACCAAATTGGTAGCTTTTGTGAAGTTGCTTGAACTGAAGTTTACAAAATTAACAATAAGATCTAGGCTGAAGAGTTAAGAAGACACTATTATTGCTACATATTTAGTATGGATTGCTATGCTACCTGTAGTGTGTCACTTCTGGAATGACAGCCTGTATTTAAATTTCCTCATCTGATAAAACTGGAATTCATTAACAAAAGGTACAAAGGAATCTGACATGCAGCAATACTGGTGTAGTAAGTGATGTATATAGCAACCTGATGCTTTCCTAGAGCTTCATTAAATAAGCAAATAATAAATGCAGCTTTCTCTTAGGGGAGGGAGGATGTGATTAAAGTTTTGAATAATCAAATTATTGAAAGCAGAAATTCAACTTGATTAAATGATATTCACTGCATGCAGAATGACTGGTTGGGCCTGGTTGCTTTCTTTTCCTTTATCAAATCCCCAGTGTTTGACCTTGCATTCAAAAGGTTATCTTGCTTGCAGGACTTCCAAGTTGCTTTCTAAATAGGCTTTCTTGTAAAAGGGTCATTCAGATGGAATAAATAAGGATTTAAAATCTTGTAGCTTCTTCAAGAAAAGAAAGTCACTTTAAAGTTAGAGACTGAAAATAAAGCTTTATGAGAGTCTTTTGCATATACGAATCTCTTCTTTCAACACAGGAATATTTGTTAGTGAAATGTATCCTTTACAGTGCTCTGTCTGCTCTATGGCAAAACTCAGGCTAAGCCAGGGATAATAGCTTCCTGACCAATTCAGAGGTATGACTGAAAGTCAGGCCTCTAAGAAGCTGAATTCTTTCTGTTCTCTATGGCTAAGAAATCAGTTTTAAAGAAATAAATAAGTCTGGCTTGTTGTTTGACTATTGTAAGCTATACTAGATTTGTTCACCAGGAGGGATGTCCTAGGGATGTCAAAAGGAGAGCTTTTGGAGATTGTGCCAGGTTTATTAGCAAGCACAGGAACTTGTTCCATGTGACACTGTTTGCTTGGCAGCATAAGGGTCTTGCTCCATGGGAACAGTTAACTTAGTGGCTTCTGCTAGGATTTAAAATTTCTTTCATTACTGTTACTCTACCATCCAAGAGTTGTTAGTATTTCTGTAGATAATTCCTTCTAAGATAGAGGCTCTTCAGGCCTTTAGGTATTATTAGAACACAAAAAAAAAAAGTAATTATTTTCACTTTGGAACATGTGTTTTCTTGATTATATGATGTCACATTATCTCATCCTGAAGAGTAAAAAGCTCTTGGAAAAAGTCTTTTCCATACCACTGGAAGCTGCTGCTTTGGTATGTATAATTTACTCTTGATGTTTCTGGATTCATCTGTGCCTTTGGATTTGTGTGCCTTTGGTCAGATTAGACCAGAGGATAACGACTATGGGAAGGATCTTCTTCAGCCTCAAGTTTAGCTAAGAGGGACTTCCCTGTTCCTGGGTTTCTCTATAAGCATATCAGTCTATTTGTAAGAGATGATGGCAAGCGATGTTCGGTAACTGTATGAGGAAATAAACCTTTTTTGACAACTGAGGCTGGTTGAGCAAAAACTGACCTTCTGTTAATGGGGATTATTTTGGAATGAGCCAAAGAAACTTGATTTTTGGGGATCTTTTAAAGTTTTGACTTGTACGCTTTGAGGCAGGGACTCCAGGATTCATTGCAAAATCTGTCTTGGAATCTTTGGTCTTCCTGTTGATGGAAATAGCTTGGGTAAAAATAAGCAACTTGCTTTTAAGGAAAAAGAAGAATAATCACGTTAATGAGAAATTAGTCCATTTAAAGACCCAGCATATTCACTTTAATAGACTTCATCATGACGGATTTCACTATTGTGTTCCTTACTATATTTGTGTGTGTGTGTGTGTGTGTGTGTGTGTGTGTGTGTGTGTGTGTGCATCTTTTTATGTTTGCTGAGCTTATTGCCAGTTTCTGGTACTGACAAATACATGTAATGCACTGGATACCAGTTTAGATTTGGTAGATAATTACTGAGGCAGAATGTGCTGCAGTTATCCTGTGGTCTCATCACATGTTTTCCTAATGTGTACCAGATTAAGTTTAGTCAGCCAGTGTAACTACTACATGGATATACTTTACTTTGAGTGAAAAGAACAATTGCATCTGGGTTTGTGCTTGAGTAGGGGAGGAAAGATTGATAAATCATTGGGAAGATTAAGAGCTTTATTACTTGATTTCTTTTTAGGTACAGAGTGTTTTGAGACCCAGTCACCATAAGGATGGGCAGGAGCTTAATGCTTTGCTGAATGCCCCTCATGTGCAGGTAAAACAAAATGAAACTTCTAATCTAATGGAAGTATTTCTTTATGTGGTTTTCAGTATAACTTTTTTGGTTTTGCAAATGTCTTGTGCTGACTGGGCAAGGATGGATTCTTACTCTTCAGCTCTGCAGATCTCAATACTAAGAGGAGAAGCTTCCAGTTCCCAGCAAGTAATGGAAACTTCTAATCAAGTATAGTGCATGAGTGTATTCAGCCCTTGCTACATTCTCATGTATAACAGGGTAATTTGCACATAAATGATGTAGCAGTAGATCAGTAAGGTCAGAGCAACACATGAGCTGCCTTGCTTATTTCTGACTGTTTTTGACAACTGTTTTATGCTTAGCATAGGGTCTGTAAAGGGAGTTTTGTCATGTGGTGATGATGTAAATCCATGAGTAGTTTTTACTGCAGTTAACTTCTTATGTCTGTATCCTAATTCACACACAGAGTAAACCAGTGTCTGCTTTTTTAAGGAGAAGCTGTAAGTACATAGTTGTGTATTCAATTGTTTTGTTGGTTGGTTTTTTTATCCTTTTCCAATTTGAAAGGAAAGGTTTGGAAAGAATTAGGTACTACATACATGTGATAGATTATTTTTTTTATTGTTTGAGTCCATTTGCAATGTTCTCTAACCTGCAAAGACTATTCAAATTGCAGAATTTCATCAAACTCTACTATTTTGTGTTAAGTTTGATTTTTTTTTATTTTGCATGAGGTGTGAAATTTTCTCTAACTGCGCTGATTTTGTTTAACACTAGGCACTTTTACTGGCCCATGATAAGGTTGCAGAACAAGAAATGCAACCAGACCCTGTGGCAGATGAAAAAATTTATGAGAATGTTGGTGTGTATGGAGGGGAGACGGTTAAAATAGTTCGCATTGAGAAAGCTCGGGATATTCCTTTGGTAAGTACTGATACTCACTCTGTTATATGTAAAGGAGGCAATAAGCTTTTTGTCCTTTGCAGATTGCTATGAAAGCTTTGGAATTTGAATGTGGAGGTGATTAACTTGTAAACACTCCTCCTCCCTCCAAAATGAGAAATAGTCAACAGATGGTAAACTCATGTGTATCTTCGTACAACAGTAGCCATGCTGCCATTTAAAATCTGTCAATTTGTAAACTTCTGTCAGCTTGGGTTTGGAAAGGACCCCTTGACAGAAGTCACTGTCTCAAACTTTAGCTTATACATTTGTGACAACCATGGTTGGTTTTTGTTTTGGGTTTTTTTTTGTCATTCTTTGGGGTTTTTTGCATTGTTTGAGGTTTTTAAGCAATTCATCTTCTATTTTGCATTTTTCAAATAAGTGTTTACTTAGGAATATTTTTTTTAAAAATCATGAATCTTAGCCTGTGGAGTAATTCAACTCTTCAATCTCTAGTGCAGCTTGAAGAAATAAAGTGGTGTTGTTTTTAATTGGAGCATTGGGTGTATGTATCTGAGCTTTTACTTGAATTCACTTTCAACACAGTTACTTTACTCCCCTGGCTTGGAATATATACAATAGATGGCTTTGAGTTTCATATGTGTAATAAATTTGGAATGTGTTGCTACTACACAGGGTGCTACTGTTCGCAATGAAATGGATTCTGTTATCATTAGTCGAATAGTGAAAGGAGGTGCCGCAGAGAAGAGTGGGCTGTTACATGAAGGGGATGAAGTTCTGGAGATTAATGGCATTGAGATTCGTGGAAAAGATGTTAATGAAGTTTTTGACTTGTTGGTGAGTTGCACACTTCTTGTTTTCCATGCAAAAAATACTGCTTTCATAAGACTGAAGCCTGCTGGATCTGCTTGTCATTTGTACTCACATTTAGCAGTAGTTTAAAAGTGATAGCTAGTGTTTATATGTAAAGGGCCATTTCAAGTTTTCTTTTTGACGCACAGTATGATATTAAGAAGAATGACGGCAGTTATGTGCAGAAATGAAACCCAAAGGGGTGGAAAACTCAAGCTATCATGGGGAGTCTTGCTTTTAATGATTTCTAAGAAAAACTTCATTTAACTCTGAAAAGCCATTTTTCCTCTTTGCCTCTGATTGAGTCCGTAATTAATAAACATGTGGTTGTGCAATTGTGGTCGTATCTGGCTGGGGTGGAGGTGATTTTCTTCATAGCAGTTTATATGTTGCTGTGGTTTAGGCTGGCTTTGGACTGAAACAGCGTTGATAACTTACCAATGTTCTTAGCTATTTGTGAGCAATGCTTGCACCGTGTCAAGGCATTGTCCGATTCTCACTCTAACCCCTGTATGCGAGTAGGCTGGGGATGAGCAAGAGGTTGGGGGAGGGGACCAACTGGGGCACAGCTGGGACAGCTGACCTGGATTGACCACAGTGATATATCCTGATGTATAATATGGTTCTGAGCAATAAAAACTGGGTGGTGAGTGACTGCCATTGCATCACTTGTTGGTTTGGGTTTTTTTGCCTTCACTTATTAAACTGTCTTTACCTTGACCCATGAGGTTGTTCTTCCCTTGAGTCTTCTAGTTCTCTCCCCGATCCTGCTGGGGAAGGGGAATTGAGTAACGAGCTAGTGGATGCTTAGTTGTGACCAGATTTAACCCACCATGAATTGTATCACTGGGGATCTTTACATGACGGGGATCTTTCCCTCCTGATAAGACCCATTTTGTTTAGCAATTTGCCAACATAGACATTTTTCTCTTTGTCATGCTTTTCGCATTTATGACAAAAATATAAATCAGTTCAAAAGCAGCTAGTCAAAACAACAGACGAATTAATGAGAAATTGATTCACTTTATCTGTATCTGTACTTTCGCCTTTTAAACCAGTTAAGGGGTAGATGATATGCTGTTAGGAACTCTCTTTTAAGCATTCACTAAAATATGTTACTAATTCTTAACCCTAAGCCATATTTTGATACTGTATGTGTTTTGTTTGTTTTTTTTGTCTCAGGCTGACATGCATGGTACTCTGACCTTTGTCTTGATTCCCAGTCAGCAGAGCAAACCACCACCTGCAAAGGAGACAGTTGTAAGTAGCTCTATATAAGTTCTTGAGCTTGATGATACCTTGTTTTACCAGTAATGTGGAGAAAGTTCTTCTCAAAGTAATTTACATTGTGGAACAAAACCAAAATTAATTGTTTAAATTGGTTTGTTACCAGAATGATACTTAAGTAAGTGTTGAAAGTGATAGATGGTCCTGGGTTCAGCAGTAACAGTCATTTTTCTCCTTCTTAGTAGCTGGTGCAGTGCTGTGTTTGTGACTTTCAGCTTGGGAACACTGATAACACCGATGTTTTTAGTTCTTGCTCAGTAATGTTTACTCTGACCAAAGACTTTCTGAGTCTCATGCTCTGCCAGGGAGGAGGGGAAGCCAGGGGGAAGCAGAGACAGGACCAACCGGGTATTCCATACCACAGCTTGTCATGCCCAGTATGTAAACTGAGGGCAGTTACCCGGAAGGGTAAGATCACTGCTCGGGTAGGGCTGGGTATCAGTCGGCAGGTGGTGAGCAGTTGTATTTTCTTCCCTTGTTATTTCCCTTATCATTATTATTACTGGCGGTAGCAGCAGTGATTTGTGTTATACCTTAGTTACTGGACTGTTCTTACCTCAACCCATGGGAGTTCCACTTTTTCGATTCTCCTCCTCATCCCTCCGGGAGCTGGGGGAGGAAAAAGGGCGTGGAGTGAGCAAGTGGCTGCGTGGTACTCAGTTACCGGCTGGGCTTAAGCCATGACGGATTGTAAGGTGAAACGGATAATATGATATTTACTTGGTCTCTAAAACAGTAAGAAATTATAAAAGTAGAAGTGTCTGTGCTTCTGAAATTCTGTTTCAAAATTCCCAATTTCTCTATTTTCATGTGTATAAAAAAGGGTTGTTTACAGAACTTGCAAATATGCTTTGGGAGGGAAAGTTTGTATACTGTAAACTTTGTTCATTATCTTTTTAGCTAACATACTTTGCTTGAGACAGCATTAACAGTTTGAAGAAGAAACATACCCATTTATATCACAGACAAACAAAAACATTAATAGTTGGTGACAAAATAAGTTACAAGTGAAACTTCACCTAAAGCCCAGCAGGGTTTCAGTCTGTGTATTTATTAGATATTTAAACAAATCAAAATACCTCTCATGCTTCTTGAATGCAGAGAACTTAAACGAGTGGGTTTCACCTCCTGAAATGGTGAGACAGTTGTATAGACTTAGAATTGACAAGAGTTAAATTCAGGCCTTCACCTCCAACCTAGCACATCTGTGTCTTTTCCATTGCCAACCCAGGTAATGATTCCATTCCAGTATCTCAAGTGCCCCAGAGGAAATGTCCATTTTATAGAATATTGGAGTTTTTGTATGTCAGAGCTGCACCGCATCACAGGAAGATGCGGTGTAATTCTTCAGAAGTCACAGGATGGGTTTTTCTTTTTTTACATTTGGTCTCTCACAGATACACGTGAAAGCACATTTTGACTATGATCCCTCTGATGACCCCTACGTCCCTTGCCGAGAGTTAGGACTATCATTTCAGAAAGGAGATATCCTCCATGTGATCAGCCAAGAAGATCCAAACTGGTGGCAGGCTTACAGAGATGGTGATGAAGATAACCAGCCATTGGCAGGCCTTATCCCTGGTAAATAAATCTCTAGGAAAAGTTTGATAGCCAGTTGCTCCCATACCCACAGGAGCAATGTTCTGGTTTTCAAAGACTTGCATACCCTTAAATATCTGTGACTGAACCTTTTACAACAGAGCCTGCTGTTGGTTACGTAATTCACTTACGTAAAAGGTTGACCTTTTAAGGCATCTCTATGTATAGATGCTAAATGCAAAGTAAAGCTAGCACTTCCTTTGCAGTTCACCTTTCAAGAGCTACTTTATTCTTCCTTTACTCCTTCACCTTGGGGACTCTGTGGGTTCAGAGTTCCCCCTGCTGGTTATGGCAGAAACATGTGACTTTAGCCTGCCTTGTTTTCTGGAGATAGATCAGCTGTTAGATTTCTTGATAGATCATGTAGTCTATTTGAAAAATGTATGGTTTGTAGATTTTTTTTTTTGTCATAACTTTTCTGCATGTTTTCACTTAGCAAAGTGCTTCAGTTACATGTGACAATCATGGTTCCATTCTAACTCTTGGGAGCCTTTGAGTAATGGCGTTTTCAGACACTGAAGTCATTATATTGTTTTTGCATGGAAATACGTACAGCATTATAGTCCATTAAAGATCTGCTGATCTGTTAAACACAGTGAGCGGAAGACTTTTCAAATTCTATAGAATATCACACTGTTACTTCATGACAAGTAAGCTGAGAGGAACACAGATTTAAATATAGGCTAATCCTTTTCAAGCTGAAGTTCAAAGACTTAGTATAAATAGAACACATACAAAAATAATTAGGCCATGTCATCATAGTGTGAAATGTAGTCTTTCCAGTAGTTGAAATTTTCCAGGTAAAACTGGCCAGAATGGTACTAATGTTCTGCAAGTCTGTGTTTAATATATTTTCATAGCAGTAAACAAGCCTTGCAGCTTTCAGTTTCTTTTTAAATTCTAATTTCTTTTTAAATCTCTCTTACATAAAAGCTTAGGAAAAATGAATAAGTCATTACAAAAATGTATGGAAATGGTTTCTAAATGTTAACGGCTTTTGTACTTTTAATGTGTTAAGGAAAAAGTTTTCAGCAGCAAAGAGAAGCTATGAAGCAAACCATAGAAGAAGACAAGGAGCCGGAAAAATCAGGTTGGATATATGCTTTCTAAGGAAAAGAAGAAATAAATCTGAAAGTGCTAATTAATGATATCTGGAACCTTGTCATTGTGGATTTGTAGAAAATTCTTCCTTTTTTTGTAATACAAGTGGGATAATTCGTTGAAATTCATCATGTAAATACGGGTCTGAATTTAGCGCTTTGCTGTATAAATCACATGTATTTTTCAGAACTATGTGTGATGTAATTAGGATGATGCAGGGGAATTTGGAAAGCCCCTTTTTTTCTTAAAGAATTTTATCTGCCATGACTCATTTGTAGTCCTTGGTATGTAACATTTGCTTAATACACACCGAACTGCTGTAATGAATCAAAGAATGTAATGCCTTTTCGAAACTTCACTTTAAAGATCCAGATAACGGGGGGGATAGGAAGCTTTGTACTGTACAGGTATTGGATTGTGATGATTTTTATTTTGGTTAGGAAAACTCTGGTGTGCGAAGAAAAACAAAAAGAAACGGAAAAAGGTTTTATACAATGCAAATAAAAATGATGGTAAGTAACATCTTTTGCGCAATGTTCATACTTAAAAGCAACTATAAAAGATTCTACAAATAGCCTTGTGAAAAGAATGCTGAATTTCAGGATATGTTAGAAATACTGCCTGATTATGTTCTGTGCGGGTTTGTAATAGCATTTAGTGAAAGATGTAAGAGGTGGCAGGTTTTGTAAGGTCATTTAGTCTTTCATAAAGACTAGATGAAAGGAATAAAAATAGCAGATAGCTTTTTAGGCATGGAAGCACTCATAATTTTACACTGATCAACCATTTTATCATGGTTTTGTAATATCATCTCACTCTGCATAATTAAGTTTAGGAAATGGAAACTTCCATGAAGAGTTTGCAGGCTGCTTATCCTATATTCTTATAACAGCACTTTGGGATTGGGATGATGATTTTTGTTGTTGTTTGGCATAAAGTGTTATTCTCGTAGTAGAAACTCCTTGGCAAGAAAGTTGTTTCCCAAGTTTATGCTACTAATGTCATTAGTAAGTGGAAATGCATTTTCTTTCACAAGAAAGGGTGGGGAGCAGGGGGAAAGCCTCATCTTACTGGGCAAGTGATGAACTTTCAGGGTTCTGTTGCTTGGGGGACTCACAGATGCTGGGCAGAGCATCAGGAGCTGCCTGAAACTTTGATACTACATAACAGGCAATACATGCAATTATCAGTAAAGTATGTTGTGACTATTTTATTGTTTCTCTCTCAAGATTATGACAATGAGGAAATTTTGACCTATGAGGAAATGTCACTGTATCATCAACCAGCAAATAGAAAGCGGCCTATTGTTCTGATTGGCCCACAGAACTGCGGCCAGAATGAATTGCGGCAGAGACTTATGAATAACGAAGTGGATCGCTTTGCCTCTGCAGTTCCGCGTAAGTTTGATGGGCAGATATGATTGCTTATTCTAAACATTGTCTGCAGGCACATCCTCTTGTGTTGAAAATAGTAATTGGGGTCTAGGGGTTTGAACAGCTCTTGGATAAGGGACAAGTAATAAAGTTATATCTTGTTTGGCAAAAAGTAGCTTTGGTAAGTCAGTGTGTATCCGGTGTCCCAGCACAGTGTTATAGAGGCATTATAAGATACACGTATATTTCAATTTGAATAAAATTTGAGTGAATTATAGAAGTTTAAAAAAGAAACTGCCGCATTGGTTAAAGAACTTTTAACCCACATTTCCTGTGTAAATTTAAATTTAGGTGGGTTTAGTGCCTTCCCAAATGACTGCTTCAGTGAATTTTATATTTTTCATATCTAATGTACCCTAAATTAGGTTTACAAACAGCTTAGCAATGTAATTTTTAGCAATGTAATTAAAAACAACTTATATCTATTTCCATATTTGGAATGCAACTGCATTCTTCCTTTCCTAGTTGTCTGTTTTTTCCCACTGGCTAATGTAAACAAGACCTGTAAATGTTGGTTTAGCCTTTGGCAACTTAAACTCTCCAGGGATATTTATTGTGGAAAATAATACTTTCATTTCTTGGATATTTCATATGCTGCTTTTTTTTTGTTAGCAATATGTCTCCTAAGAGAACCACTTGTTTCTCCAGTTCTACAGATGTGTCTCCGATTTCTTTTTTGTCACTCTTATTTGTAGATACTACTCGGAGCAGGAGAGAGACTGAAGCAGCTGGCAGGGATTACCATTTTGTTTCCCGACAGGCATTTGAAAGTGACATAGCTGCAGGGAAGTTCATTGAATATGGAGAGTTTGAAAAGAACCTCTATGGTACTAGCATAGACTCTGTGCGTCAAGTCATCAATTCTGGCAAGATATGCCTTTTAAATCTTCATACGCAGGTATGGCAAAGCTGTTGCCTGTTGTATTTTAATTGTAAAAGCTACTGTGGGAGTCTAGAGAGCTGTATTTGATTTATATGAAATTAGTGTCTTCTCAAGGTCCATTTTCACTTTTATTCCAAAATTTCTTTCAGTGGTGTTCAGTTGACTCTATTTAGTGTGCTGTGAATACAGTCTTCTTGTTCCTTGTTTGAAAATGAATGCATTATCTTATCTGCGCTAAAGGTAATAGGGACCTTGGTGTCCAGGTACTGAAAGCTGGTGAGGACTATCTGAATTGAAAAATTACTTCAAATAGGATTTGTGCATCTCAGTGTTCCAGTTATTCTGTGAGCTCTGAGGTTTTTGAAGATGGATGGAAAGTTATTTGGGATTATACTTGGAAACTGCATTTGGGGAACGTTTATGCAGCTCCATAATACAGAGGATTAACGTACATCACGTCAGCAGTATTGAAAAGCTCTTTAGCTATGACCTGTTGACTATGGGGAAAGAAGAGAGAAACTATGTATACAGACGTCAACTTGGAAATGTAGTCAAATGTGGGAAGAGGCAAAGTCCTGGAACACTGCCCAGTTTCTAATTCATATAATATGTATAAGGTCTACTACTGTTGTAGATGCTGCAAAAGAAGACCTAAAACTTAGACACACCAGTAAGGTCTGCTAGTACTGAAGCCATAATTAGCCATCACCACTTGGGACCATGTGATACTTTACCAGCATAGCTCATAGGTATTGCAAAGCCTGTAATTCAGAACACCTTTTGAAAATGGATCTAATTATGTGGTTACAAAAATCTATCTCAGAGACAAGTTGTTTGTCCTGAGACATATAAAAGGAACCTTTCGAAAAAAAACAAACTACAGTTGGGTTCTTTATTTACTGTCCCTTAATATCAATGCAACCTGCAAAAAAAACTACGCTAAGCATACAGTAATAGTGTGTCTGATACCTTGTATTTTAATTTTCAAAACAGAAAATAGTAAACTGTAGTAATTTAAGACTCTTCTCTCTGTTCAAAGCTGGTACCATTCCTTAGCATTGTAAGGAAACTTACTTCGATGTAGGTGACTTTTTCCTTTGGATACCAAAAGATATGTTCCTTCAGTTTAGTTATGAAGAATATTCATGAACAAAAGTAAATGTTTGGGTTCCATTAAGCTGAAAAATGTTGGAATATCAATTTTGCAGGAAATGGTGAATGAACTCTTGAGTGGTGATGGTAATATTGTTATGGTTAATGATACTGCTGTTAATATATTGTACAATTGTCATTGTGTTTGAAGAGTATATTATCAATTATAGCATGTGAATAATGCATCATTAAATGACCTTTTCATGGATGGAACTGTTAAATATTTAATAAATTCTATTTCTGCAGTCACTGAAGACACTACGTAATTCTGACTTGAAGCCATACATTATATTTGTTGCACCACCTTCACAAGAGAGATTACGTGCTTTATTGGCCAAAGAAGGGAAAAACCCAAAGGTAATGTGTCTACATTTCTGAAATCATGTTGGATTTTGTTTACAGATGGTTTTGATAAATTCTTATACTCTTTCTTTGGAACTGGGAGATGGTAACGGTACTGAAAATGTATGGGGAAGCAGTGTAGGTGAAATCCATTGCTGCGGGTTAGTAGACAGACCATACTAAGGGAAGGGCTGACTGATGCTTTTGCCTAATGAAATGACAGGTATGAGGCAAGGGAATCCATTGTTAATTCAGTAATCCTGGGGCACAATGTCTCAGCTGGGGTCTCTGCATTTGGGTACAAAAATACAACCTTTTATGTTAAAACTGTGGAAACCCCAACTTTGTCCTGAAGTAAACCTGAGAGTATTCTGGGGAGCGATTATTCTTTTTATTTTAACAACTTACATGCACTTAGGCAAGCATTTTCTTGAAAATGTACTCCAGAACTTTTCAGATGAAGTTATTTTAACGCTTGATTCTCTGGAGTCACTTTTCATGTTTCAGCCAGAGCCATCTCAACCAGTTCAGATAATTTAGTTGAGGAGTTAGTTCTGTGGAATGGGATTGAAACCCACAGGTTAAACCAGAAAGTCTGAAGCTCAGAAAAGGTCCTTATCCAGCTTGTGAGATACAGAGTGCTTATTGCTAGGATAATTAAATACATTGATCTTCAACTTTTTAAAGCTGAAATCTACTCTACAGTGGTTGGTGGGAGCACTTTGCCACCATAGTATCTTCAAAGTACTAGTTGAATATAATGCAGTTCATACTGAGGAAGAACAGGCTTTCCAGCATAACTCCAAAGGATTCCTGATGTGGCTGTTGGTCAGGAATCGTGTTCTATGGCTGTATTGTTCTGCTCTCCTTGTTTCATGCAAGGGTGATGTATTGCCTGGATGCAAATATGTGTATCGTGTTTCAGTGTCGTTGTAAACTTTGCAATAGCTGATAGCAATACCATGAAAATTTGTGTGAAAGTGTTTTCTGAGTTGTTACCTTTCCCTATGCTGTCACTGGGGGGGGGGCTTACTCACATATGCTAATTCTCCATTTTTGATTGCAGCCAGAAGAGCTGAGAGAAATCATA
This sequence comes from Pezoporus occidentalis, assembly GCF_034315485.1. Taxonomy (NCBI): domain Eukaryota; kingdom Metazoa; phylum Chordata; class Aves; order Psittaciformes; family Psittacidae; genus Pezoporus; species Pezoporus occidentalis. The sequence goes on along the minus strand of NW_026913964.1, from coordinate 3,454,836 downwards.
GAGAAGACGAGGGAGATGGAACAGAACAATGGGCACTACTTTGATACAGCAGTTGTGAATTCTGATCTTGATAAGGCATATCAAGAGTTACTTCGGTTAATAAACAAACTTGACACAGAGCCACAGTGGGTGCCCTCTACCTGGCTACGATGAGAGAGCAATCCCAAGGGAAAAATGGACTTCAGCTTACTAATCTTTCTAAGGAGACCATGTGTAGGCATGCCCAGTTCTAGTGTACACCTGTGTGAGCTCTGGACCCCAGTGACTGCATCCTTTGCCAGTGAAATTGCATATTACTGGAAAAAATATGCTAATCAGCTTGTGAGCTGGTTTAGCTGATCTAAAGATTGTCCACGTTTTCTTTCTCTGTCGTCTAGAAATGGAGACCTTGACAGTGCTAAATTCTAAAGCTTTAGATAGATATTTTCTAGCAACTACTTTTATACATAAATCCACCTTTTTTACCTAGAATCACTGTTACGAAATCAAAGGTTTTAAGTGTGTGTGTGTGTGTGTATATATACAGTCCATGCTGTCACATAGTTATAAATATGAATGTTATTTAACACTTAACTTAATGACTTTGTGGGACATGATGGTAGTTCAGGAGCATAATTCTACAGATCATTGGGCAGAGGAATAATCTACACATGGAAAAACATTAATATTCATGAGAAATCTGTCCTGTTCAAAAAATACACAGAATAAAGAGGCTGCTCTGGTCTGGAGCTGCCCTGTGAGGCTGTAGTTAATAGTTTAGTTATCAAACATTCCACTTTCTCATAGCACTGTAATTGGCAAATGTGTATAATGTAAATACTTCAATCCTTGTGTCTTTTTAGTCGGACTTTGTAAATCAGATTTGACTGCACAATAATTTTAGGTCCAAAGATTAATATTATGTTGATCTTTTAGATGTGGTATTTTTAAGGAATTATCTTTAAAACATATTGACTGATTGGAGCCGTTGTTTTCAACAGATAGAGATATTTAGAAAGGCAAAGGTTATATTTTTGTGAAATTTATATAGTTATAAGACATGCTGCTTAAAAGTCAGCTTAAGTTCTCATGTTTTATAACAGAATACTGACTAAAATAGACTGATATGCTGAACATTGGAAGATAGTGGGGGGGGTTTAATCTCTGCAAGTGGTTTGTTTTGTGGCTGTTGGTCTAATGGATGACTAACTGGAATTAAAATAGCTGAATGTAGCTACTGTGTTATAAATTACTGTTATAATTCACTAGCCAACATATTGTCCTTGCTCAATACTGCAGTGAAAGTGTGTGTAAAACACTGGTAACTGACTGAGAAGTCACACAAAAGGGGAATATTATTAATGGTTGAAACAAAAAAAAAAACTTGAAACAAGGGAACAAAAGGCAAGGTCTGTCTGTATCCTAGTGTGTTCTGCAAAGCGGATCAGAACATCTTTGCATCATCAGTTGATTCTGAGCTGTGAAGGTTTAGCTACTAAGTCTGTGCACCTGCAGTAGGGCTGTTCCATCCCTGAAGCTAACTGAATAGTATCTCTGCTGTTTTGGTTTTGGATAGCACAAAGAACCTTGACTGTGAATATCTCTTAATTTTAGCCATAGTGTTTCTTTGTTCCTACATGTAAAACACTGGAGTTATGTCAATGTGTAGTTCATTCCTGTCTAATGTTGAAGGATGAAAAAATAGTTGATTTTTTTTCCATTCTGTCTTGCATATATTCTTTCCTCAAAAGTTAGTGGAACAAATTCAAACCCACCGTTAAAGAGAGCTCAAAGTATAGAGCAGATATAAAGAAATTGTCAGGTTACTATCCTACTTACTGAACTAACAGTACATTTTTGTATTGAAAAAAAACAGAAGTATAGAGTGCATTCATATCTTGTTAGAAAGCAAAATTACTGCTGGTTTAATTAATATTTAGGGCTGAAAAGCAATTAAGCAATTAGTGGGGATAAGTAATGACCCTTCAGAAAGAGAAGGGGTTGGAAGCTTTTATCTTTAGTTCAGTTCAATGGTAACGATGTGCTAGCTGTTGGCCCAAGGGCTGGATATTCAAAGTAATGGCTTTTGCCTCACATTGCAGGCATGTTCTCAGTTTAATCCGTAGTTTGATAACTACGATGTTCAGGCATATTGGATAGTCAGTGTTTCATAGATGACAAAATATTGGATCAATTTTACCCTTTTTTAAAAAAGATGATTGTAGTTGTATTAGGTTTTTTTGGTATTGGCAGTTTCATAGCTGGACAAAGTGGAAAGCAGTAAAATGTTAAGGGTAACCTAGCTCAGCTACATAGGCTCTGTACAAATTTCTGCAGTCACACTCAGATGGTTGCTGAACCCCCTTAGGCATTCAGTGCTCACAGACAGTGTCAGTCACATTAAATCATGCCACTAATATATTTAACTGTTTGTCTACCCAGTTTTTCTGAAATTACACAGAAGCTGGTTTTATACAAATAAGCTTTTGAATGTAGACTTAAAGAATGTTGCCTGAAGTTCAGCTCTACTCTCTTAATTCCCAAGGCACACAGTACTTGCTGATATCCATGTGGAGAGGTGCTATGATAGTTTATAACCAGCTTTAGCTTTGCCTCCTGAAAGGAAAGGCTTGAGCAGCACTGGGATATGTACCTGGTTGTCCATCTGCTGCCAGCCTGGACCAGGAACTACCTTCTGTAAGAAATTATTCTGCCTTCTTTAATGAAGACTGTGTGTTAAATTTCATGAGAGTAAAAGAGAATATGCAGACTTCACCGATGAAACTCTCTAACCTTATCACAGGCATTGTAATGAGCTGTATCGGACTGAAATGAGGGTATCTGCATTCTTACCAGTCCAGATTTAATTAAAAGAAATAGCAGCTGAATTGTGTAACAGAATTTTTGAATTTAATTTTATGAAACTTTTAAAAATTGGATGGGTGGGTTTAATGCCTTAAGTAATTAAGGCAACTTTACTGAGATCTGTGGTTAGCCCCACATTGTACTATTATACATGTATCTGCACTCTGTATTTTGAGACATCATGAACTGCACACTAATGTAAAAATGTAAAATATTCCTAGATTTAAAATAAATCATTGTACAATTTTACTTCTTGTAGCACATGGTGGGAGTCTTCTTTCTGCCATTTTGCTGACTGTGGGAAGATGCTGTGACCTGCCAGTGTCCTAAAGGATGTTCTCTGTTCCTTCCAAAACCATGCATCCCAGGGGTAGAGGTAACAAGTGCCCTCAACTCTACTGTTTTTTCTCTTTCAAGCTACACCTGCATCTTAAAACAGAGTATGGACTTACTATTTAGCTGTGCTGCCTTCAGCTTTGAAAAAGAAACGGCCTTGTGCTTCATGCAACTATAAAATTACTTTTTGAAGGTGTTCACAGACTTTCCTTGCACTTACCCCACACCTGCAGTTAAGTGCTGGATCAGGTTTAAAATAAGGTGCTTACCTTGAAGAGACTAATAGTACGAGACTAATAGTACTAGTAGTACTAGAGCCAATGTACTAGTGTTACACCTATAGCATGTGTTCAGTTTGCTGACTGCAAAACAGTGTCTTTAGGAACAGTCCTTCAAACTGTGTCGCTGAGGACATGAAAAAACAGCAAGGATGGACTACCTCACCTTCAGCCTTGCTCTGCTTGCCAAACTACTGGTTGCAATGAAGATCTGGAACAACATGTAGCTGGATAGCTAAGAAGAGTTTCTGTGTGTCTGTGGTAGAAAGGAGCCACTTAACCTTTATTACTTTAGGTTAATAACCAAGGAGAAGTGAATGTGGACACAGGCTGAAAGATGGGCCTGGTGCAAATTCTAAACTGGGGGTAGGGGATGAAGTGAAGGTTTTATTTTGAAGTCAACATGACAAGCTTTTAAGACCACCATCTTCCAGCAGTTTGAGCCAGACACCAGCTATTTAACATTTAAAATTTTTACTTGTTTCTAGTACAGACAATACACAAGTTGGCAGAGCCTCTAATTAAGACCAAGATTTTTAGATTTTAGGTCAATGGTAACAATCGTGCAACAAAAGTCAGAGAGGACTGTGGATTTTGTCAACAGGGTAGAAAACTAGCATTGTCTTTACTGATGTTTGACTTAAGCGTGCCAATACCTGCTTTAATCAACATGAACATTAATAGTTCTGCAGTAAAGAACATTACATGCATCTCCCTCCTTAAATGTCTTCCTAGCATGCACTAGGAAGGGGAGTAATAATTAAAGAGGAATCTTGATTAGACAAATCCAGAGCCATCCTGCAAAAAACACAGCTATGTACAGTCGTTCCTACTAAGTGAAGGAACAGGTTGAGCACATAATAGGCAGCTTTCCTGATAGTAAAGCACCTCATCTCTCCTTTTCCTCTTATGCTGCAGTTAAGTTCCCAGATTTCTAATCTCCCAGGAGAAATCCACAATCCAGTCAACTCAAGACTTATACACCAACTGAGAAGCCACATAAGTATCATTGAGGCAACATGTCCTGAATTATATTTCAATTGGACATTCTTTACTCTGGGTCCCCTGTTCCATATCCAACAACTGTGCTGGGTTACTCAAACAGAAGGTCCTCATCCTTCTCTTCTACTAACAGATTGGCTGGTTCATGCTCCCCACCATCAGCCCTTCGCAGCGCCCGTTCTCTCTCAGATTTTTCTTTCAATACTTTTTTCTTTTCCTGGATCTTCTTCAACCTGTGAAGAGGAATGTGGTTTATCTGTGAAACAAACATGTTTTCATAAAACAGGCTAGCAGCAAGGATGCCATGCAACTTGCATATGATAAAGCTGCCTGGAGATGTTCCCTAGGAACCCCAAAGTCCTGTAACAAACGGCAAAAGGCTTTTATCTCCAGCTGCTGCCATTGAAAAATTTCATCCAAACTATAAATTATATTCTTGAGCTTAAACACTGCATTATATTGTTCTGCTTGTCTTTAATGAAGTTAATTCTCCTTTATTTCATTCCAGGTTTGACATTTTTGCTTCAAGCAGCCCAAAACACTCACCTCTATGGCAGAGGTGTCCTTAAAGCAGAACACCTCAGCTCAGTATACTATATCAGCATTCCCTCTGAAAAAAAATGCTATGACAGCTGTGTACAACCTAGTGGTAGGGATTCATCTGTAAACTTCAGACAAGTAATCACGTGTCTCCAAGTTCCCAGCTATGGAAACTCAATGTGCAGGAAGAACCAGGTCATGGTTAACAGTGTTTACTGCCAGGTTAATAGTTCTCATAAGTCCCTTCTGAGGAATGGTCTATTTGAGAAACAGGCCAGTCTTGTCTTGGTTTGGACATTTACCTGTAGAATTCCTCTCGTTCTCGTTCATCCAGCTCTGTGATGATATAAGAAAGAGTACGCTCGATCCTGGGAATAATCACTAAAAAAATATAAGCACGGAAGTTTTTGACTGCTGTTACATTAGCCAGGAAGTTACCTAATGCAAGGCACAGATGGTTGTTGAAAATCGATCTAGTAATTCTTTTGGCTAGAGGAAATTTACATGTCTTTCATGGAAAAGCATGCTCTTTCATTATGGACAAGTACACAATTGTTTTCTTCAGTAAGCCCAGGAGTAAACTAGGACTTTGAACATCACGGAATCTCCGATAGCATGTTCTTTTGAACGATGCAATGGAATCACTAAGCACTAATCCCTGATGGCTTGTAAGGTCCTTATTCCCCATGGAAGTGTTAAAAAAAAAAAAAAACACCCAAATAAAACAAACAAAAAAAAACACCTCCTGCAAGAGATGGCCAATATTTGAATTAAAATTATGTTCTATCACATTCTTTCAGAAACTTCTGCTCAATGTAGTGCTTTTACTCACAGAATTATCTTGGTTTAAAAAAGCCATTGTGAAAACAAATACTCAAAGGTAACACGATCATGAGGGAAGAGGTAAGACATAAAACAAAGCTTTAGCACCTAACTGGGTGAGCTGTGTGTCAGAATCACTTTTTGAAAGGAGAAAGCTGTTATCAGCACTACCAAAGTTATCTTGAAGGCTGCAGAGGAAACCTCTTCTACAGTTAAATTTGCAGAGTGATAAGCTGCAGATAAGGCCTGCACCGTCAAGGGAACAAGTCTATGGAAAACAGGGCTGAAAAGGGCAGTTCAGATTCATGTACTGAAGTAAGTTATTGCATATGTGCAAATATGTATGCATACAGGTCATATGTTAAATATGACCTGTCGACAACTCAGGAACTTGAAATAATCGAAGCACCCTGAATACTGCAGCAAAAGGAATCACATCAATACTGTACATGGGCTGTATTTAAAAACTTGCAAAAAACAAACTTGCAAAAAACAAATTTACAAACAAGAATAAATAAGGAATTCAGATGAAAGAAAAATACCAGAATACTGACATTAGGACTGTTCCATTTCCTCTAACACAAATCTGAAGAGATTCCCAAGCTTTCTCTCAATGCCCAGTCTGCGATACCATCCAAAACCAATCAAGAGAGTTACTAGCTCTTCACTGGACACCATCATTACAGGTTTAAAAGCTATTATGCTAGCTCTTAGAACATCTGAACATATAAAAGCATCCTTTCTTTCGTTTCTGTACAACAGACTTGACCAAGTAAGTCATGAGCAAAGACTCCACAAGATTACTTTCTCATATTTGCATATTCATTTATCAATATGTACTCCAGTCCATTCTACCAGGCTTTTCATTTTTGTTCTTATTTGCAATATGCTTCATTCTAATGCTTTCTGAAGAGATTTCGAACTGGTTAGAAATCCTACAAACAAGAAAGCAGTCAAAACAAGAGGTACTTCCATCACCCTGTTCCTCATCTTGCATGGAGGCAGAGAAATACTACACATCCCAAAAGGGAAAATACTCACCGTGTTCAATTGCATTCACGCGTCTGTTTGTTATTTTAATGGCATCATCCAAAGTAAGGAAGGATGTCTGATGGAAGACAAGACAAATTCCGCATTTCCATCAATTCTATACACAAACCAAAGTAGCGCTTGAAAGCCAAAGCCGAGTCTGTAATGTAGCTTTACATACAGACTCAATTTTTGATAGAAGCAGAATTTTTTTCTACTTATGTAAGGAGCACACTGAATACTGCACATATGAGGAGTTACAAATACCAACTCCCTAAAAGTTTCTTAGTACAGCATTAAGTCTAAAGGAGTATAGTACAGTTCAAAGTACTGAGACTACTTCCATTTCGGAACAGTGAGAAACCAATAATCCCCTTCCTTTTTTTTAACTCCCACCAACCTGTAAGGAGGCCAGTTCCACAAGCAGCTCCACAGCTTTGGCATAATTCCTCTTCAGCTTAGCCAGCTGTTCTCCACCTCTGGCCAAGCCAGTCAATTCATAGCCTGAGGGAAAAAAAAAATCAAATAGCAAAATATCAAATAATATTTGTTACTATTGTTACTACATTTTCTTACTAGATAAAAATTAGTAACTTATGAACTGCAGTGATACAGACAGCTCAGCAAGTGTGATGAGCTAAAGCCCTTGTCCATTAATAAATTGTCTTTATAGTGGTTTACGTTACTACAGATCACTCTTGTGCGTATCTACAGTAAGACCTACCAGTCTCAAAACCTGCTAGTTCAAGACGAGCCTTCTCCTCACCTGAAAAACTCACTCATTTAGTCTTAATAATCCCTCCATGTCACAGGAACAGAGCAAAGTATCAGTAAGCAGAAGTAAGTACACCTATGCCTATGATGTAAACTGACTTACCAGGAGGACATGACAAGTATTTTTGTGTTAGCAAAAGTACATGTAAGATAGAAAACACCTGTTTTGTACTTACTATCTCCTCCTTCCTGGTAGTGTTCAAAAACTGGCAGGGTTACACCTGACAAAAGTAAACAAGAATGTGTGTAAGAGACATGAAAGTCTTACAGATTTATTAAGTGCAACTCACTTTTACCTGATTTGCTTCTAATGCATTATGTAAGCACAGAATCTTTTCCAAAATCTTCCTATATAGCTTGGAATGATAAAGGCATGCTGGTTCTGACATCTTAAGATGGAACTTCATAATTGTGTCTAGATATCTGTGATATCAGTACATGAAAAATTCAGAGAAGCATTCAGGTTTATTCAGTGTTTAATTTTATGTTTCTCTTTAGAAACGTATTCCCTATGCTTAAGGAATATTTCAAGCATTCGATCCTGATTTAGCTTTCTTGTTTTCTTCTCCATTATTGATATTTAATTTCCTGAAACTTATTTTTGATTTTTAGATTCTTAATCTCCTGATCTATTTTTCTTTAAAGCTTTATGGAAATCATGCTTTGTCTGAAGACTGAGGAATTGGACTGAGCTTACACACTCGTTTAATTTTATGAGGGAAACAAAAAAGTTATATCCTTTATGTGAAAAAAAAAAAACAGCAAATTACAGGTGTTCCCTGTTAGATGATTATAAGAAAGAAAGGAGACAGTGATTGGATACATTCCTGCATATTTCACAGTCTCCTCCCACAATTCCCTTAAGAGCCAAAATACTCATTGTCTGGAAAAGTCACCTGCTACATTGTCTTTTTTAGCTCTGATCTTGGCTTGAGCTTTGTTCACATTTTGGATCACAGTGGTACTGTAAGGAAGAAAAAATGTATCTTAATCAGGAAAATGGTTCATTAAGTCATCACTATATACAACATGAAGTAGTTATCAAATAGCTGTAAACATCTGGAAATTGTCCTCAGCAAAGTTCTCTATGCAATTCATTGCACAGACTTTGAAGCTAACACAGAAGCTTTGAATGAAATAGGTTTCCAGCAATGTTTGTAGATGTAAAAAACATAAAGTATACAAAACATAACTAAAAATTAGCCAGTTTTCTGGCAAATTACTTTAAAATATTTTAATAACATTGAGTCTAATTCACCTGTGAGACTTCTTCCCTGATAAAAGTGGAGGAATTTCAAGGCTTTAATGCAGACCAAGGCCACAACATTTTGTTCTTTTGAGTTTGTATGTACTTGTTCTGTCAGAACATATATGACTTTGATTATCCACTAACTATTAACATATTAACAAACTTAAGCTTCTACAACAATTCATCATGAAGAATTCTAAAGTATTGTTAAGATCTTCCAAGAACAGGTCACTGTAGCCAAATCTACTAAAGCACAGTTTGCTTACAGGGTGGAATCTGACTATTGTTTACGGCTAAACACTGTGACTGGTTAGGACAGGAAACAGCACCACATTCAAGTGAAAGGGCAAAAAGACTTTTCTCCAGTAGCACACAGGTTACAGCTGTGTCTGATCACTTAATTCTTCCCCATTAACCAGTAGTACCATCAGCTGAATCATTAACACTTACCCAACTTTATTCCACAAGATCTTCACACACTTGAATGAATTACACAAACACTGTAGTTAGAACTGTGATTTATTAAAATACAATTTAAAAACACCCTCCCGCAAGAAAAATATTTGTTTCCCCTCTCAGATACAGCCCTCAATAGGCCTAGTGAGACAAGAGGGCAATGAAGAGGAGGTTAGAACAATGAGTAAAATTACTTTATGACTTACTGGGAGAAAATAACACGCATCATTACATCCAGCCCTCAAATTCACAAGAAAAATCAAAATAATAAATAGTTCAATACTCTGCTATACATCGTTGTTTCCCTACATTTTAGATTCCAAGCTGCAAAAAGCAATACCTCAAAGATTTGTAAGTAAATTCTGTTATTCTTTCTACTTTGTTTAGCTTCCAAATGGAGTACACATTTTCATCATGTAAGTTACCTCTCCTGCAGTGACATCTCCAACCTTTACCTAACATAATTCAGTTCATCCTGTTCTACCCTGTTTCTTTTTAAAGTGAATTTAAGAATTTTCCCATGGGTTGGACATCTACAAGATCAGCAATCCTCACCTGAAATCTCCTGCTGTAAACTTTGCCTCAGCAAGTGAAAAGGCAGCTTCTCTCATCACCTCACCCATCAGCATCTTAGTCTAAGAAAAAAAAAAGGGCAGCAAATACAAGGCAAATCACCATTCCTTCACGAGGATAAATAATTAACAGCATAAAGAAGAATAAGAAATTTGAGTAAGAAATTCCTGTTAGTAGAACAGGAATGCACAAGTGACAGAACAGACAGGTTCCAAATAAATTGAGTCAAACAGGAAAATTCTCATTTACCTACCTCAATAATTTTCTTAAGGATCTGCCTAAATCGAAGTGTCAAAGCATCAGATTTTTTCTTCAAGAGATTACGACCAGTCTGAGCTCCTTTCAAACGAGCTTTCATGATGGTCTGAGCCCTGTTAAACAAGAATAAATAAAAATGTCCTGCATCACCTGAAGGGATTAGGAAAAAACTTCTGCAAAGTTTGCTCACATGGATATAGGTAAAATTATGAAGCAACCAAGAAATATCAATGCAGTAAAAACAGGATGGCCACTTCAGGATAGAATTTTATATTCCCATCTAAAATCGGGACTTTATTGTATTTATCTCCATCAGCAATGAAAATTAGACTCCATCAAAGATCATGGAAAATTGACGTCATTTTTCAGTGCTTCCACAACAGGAGAACAGTTCTCATTTTTTTATGACTTACAAGTACCAGAAATTCAAATACCCACAGTCAGTGTGACAGTGGTGTTGCTTTTAAGCTCTTTTACTGCTATGTCATCTACTCAAAATCAGAAAACACAGCAAATTCTTCATCTATGGGATCACAGCTATTGATGCTGTGTTCTGATTTCACAGTGCAACTTGATACAGCAGCCGTACATTCTGATTTAAAGAAAGTCAGAAAGCACAATGATTCCATAGCTTCATGTGCCACACAGGAGATGTACAAGCTATTTAAGACCATCAGAAGTAGCATCAGTTGAAAAGGTTATTAGTAAGTTAGCTGTACTGTTGTATACCCTCTACTTCCAATAGCATACTTACAGGTTTCTTCTACAGAATTAGGATCTGAAGAAGGATCCAAACCATGCTTCCCTCTCTGCTGTGGAGTGTATTTTAATTTGAAGAATGTTTTTGTTTTAAGTTAAGTAGAATAGCAGGAACTAAACAAGAGGCACAAGCTGCTCAAACTTAAGCTATCCCTTTGTGCATACAGCCACTGCACACGAAGGACAATACTCAAGTCACCTCTATGTGAAGAGAAGCCCTATAAGCTTCCTCTCTGGCCCTGAAAAGGTAAATATAATTAAGATTCTACCTACACAGTGGAAGCCATTACTTTCCACATTTATTAGCATGTGATGAGAATAGCTCCATTAGTATCTACCAAACACTTTAAAAAGCACAAATACTTTCTAAAGGTTTGCCATTAAAAAAAACACCACAAAGTCAAGAGTAAAAAGGCAGCTTTGCCTCCACAACAGGCAGGTCTCTGTCACCACCTTGAAGTAACTTGTTCACTCTTTTCACCACCTGCCAGAGACTGGCTGACTTTCTAGTTCAAGCAAGATTTCACAGGCTCTGAGAGTGCATTGAACAAAGTCTTGTTTTCTGTTAAGGACACTGAGCAGCTTCTGTAATTGCTGACATCCAGCACAGAATAGGCCCATGCCTGCATGCCAATTTATTAAGATTTAAAAAAAACAAACAACAAAAAACAACAACAACAACAAAAAAAAAAAAAAAAAAAAAAACAAAAAAACAAAAAAACCCAAACAACATAAAACAAGAATTTTGTGAAATTCTGTCCTGTCAGTTAAAAAGAAATAACTGTTACAGAGGCAGGCCGTCCTTATTTTATCATCCTAACTTACATTCCTATCAAAACATCAGCCACGCTATTGGTCTACTACCTCATCTGAAACAAAGCTTGTAAATATTAAGCCTTTGTACATCACCATGTTCTTGCCACAATGACATATCATCCCAGAAAACCAGATACCTTTTAAAAGTGATCTGCTTCCTCCTTGGACATGTAAACTGAATGGAAAAAGCACTACCAAAAGAGCAGGAGTCAGATCAGATGAGTATGTGTATGTGATTTATTTCTGAACTAAATTTCCAAGCAGACCCTTTACCATGTAATGTGTTAATCTTTCCACATAAACTCTTATTTCGTATGTCCTGAGCGCATACACGGGGAAATAATTATTATTTTACATTCAGTGATTTCTGTCCTGCAAGGCACCTTTTTATGAAGGCTAAATGCAGGCATCAACCCAGTTTTATGCAAGAAGATGTGCCTTAAGGCAAAGTCTTTCTGTCCGGGAGGGTTCTGAAAAGAAACTGAATAGCATTAAAACAGCAATTTTACAGGTAGGTCGGTTTCACTTGTTTGTGTTCATTCCAAATTTGGTGGCCTTGAAGCCTTGTGAGGAGACATCTGACTTCATGACAAATAGTTGGCTGTCAGGATGTGGAAAATTACTTCTCTGTCCACTGAACATTACACATTTTACTTCCTTCTTCTAACAATTTATGGCCAGCTTTATGTACAGCAGTATTGTCTAATAGAAAGCTATGGTTCGATTTGCGCATTTTTTTCCTTATACAATCACACAAATTCTTCTTTAAAAATAAAGGGGTTTGCAATTGCATAATTTCAAATAACCCCGACACCACCACCACTGGAAGCTGCTTGCGTCCTACCACTGTGCCCTGCCACGGCGCTCTGACGGCTGACCGAGCACACCCACCTGCGGCCTTTGCGCAACGCCCAGGCAGAGGGAGGGAGACCCCCCTCGGGGCGGCGACGACAGACCAGCACCCAGCGAGGCCATTCCCAGCGCTGGGCCGCAGCTGGGACAAGATGCCCCTCAGGGCCGCCCCGAGCAGTCGCACCGCGACGCTGACCCGTTCCTGCGGCTGTGCCCGGGGAACCGCACCGGGACCCCTCACCCCGCTCGCCCCTGAGCCCGCGCTCCCGGCGGACACTCACATCCTGGAGGGGAAGATCTCGATGCGGTCCTTGCCCGACATGGTGGCAGCGCAGGACTGCGGGGCCCGCTCCCGGTGTCACCGCTGTCGCCGCCGCCGCCGCCACGTGACGCGCCAGCGCTGGCTCCGCCCCCGCGGGAGGCGGTGCCCTGGCACACGGAGCACCCGCGTGCCGCGCAGCTCCTCCTCGCCCCGCCCGCGAGTCCCCGCAGGTCACGTGCCCCCGGGGGTGGGCCGGAAGAGGCGCCATTGGCTCCCGGGCCTATCGGTGGCGCCCGGAGGTCTCCGGCTCTGCTCGCCTGCGCTTGCTCTTCCCGGTCCTTGGGAGGCGCTCTAGCACAGGGCGGCCTTCTGCCTCAGGTTTGAGACTCTATGGTGGCAGGGGGGAAGCAGCGCTGGCCTATCGCGTGCGGCGGCGCGGAGCAGGGTGGGCCGACGCTTGCGCAGCGGTGGTGGCAGTGGCCAGGTGCACGCTGAGGCAGGAGCGGGACCAGCGCGAGAACCCCGGCCGCGAGCGCAGAGCGGGACCCCTCGACCGTTGCCAGGTAGTGGCTGCGCTCCCGCCGCGCACTGGGGCCGGGCCGGGCCTCGCCTCATCTCGCTTAGCCTCACCTTCCGGCAGGGACCGCCGCCGCGGGCAGGGGAGCCCGGCGCGGCGCGGGGCTGGGCCCGAGCGCTTGGGCCCTGGCGGGGCGGGAGGCACCGGTGCCGCAGCTGCGAGCTTTCCAGCTGGCGTGACCGCTCTCCCGGGAGGGTGGGGGCTCTCTCACTGTGGTAGAGGTGGGCTGTTCCCGCCCGCCAGCGACTGTGGGCTGCCCTGGGGACCGGAGCGCCTCTCTGTAGTCGTGGCTGGACATTGCCTGTGTCAGCGGCGTCCCAGCGGCCGGGAGCATGAGTCGCTGGTCAGAAGTTCCTCCATGTTCGTCAGTTTCCGCAGAGACCATTGCAGCAGCGGGGATCTAAACCTTTGCCGAGGCGTTTTAGTGGCTTGAAAAGAGGATTTCCAGTATGGCGCTGTGGGCACCGTGTGTTGCTCCCGAGAGTCTTCCACAGAAAGATTAAAAAGCTGTGTCTGTGGAGAGAGGAGTAAAATGCTGTGTGTAAGGAACGGTGGTTGTCCATTCTTGCCGCTTGTCGCTGGGGTTTGTTGCTTTGCCGTATATCTTTATTATGTATCTCATAAGTAGACCTATAGGATTGAACTGAACTGCCTGAAGTAGACTAGAAAAAACGTTTAACAGTAAAAGTTCTTATTTTTAACCTTAGGAGTTCTTTGTTCAGCTTCAAGTTCCATGAAACTTAGAAGACTTTTTATAAGATTTTACCAGCTTGTATTACTCTTTTCTGAAAGTTAAGAATGGAAATAAGGATGGACACAGTCTTTTGAATTATGTACATAGCACTTGGCATTACCATCTCACTGTCTTTTTCAGTTCTTTTATAGCTAGAAAGCGTTAGCCCTGCTGTAAAGAGCAAGAATAAAACTTCGAGCTGGTGCATAAAAAAGTCTGCTGAAGGAGTGACACATTTGACCTGGCATCTGAGACTCCTGTAGGGAACTTGTAGGCACACACAAAAGGAATCAGTCTAACCTGGTTAGCAGTGATGAGTATGTAGATCAGGAAAATGAAGCCATTTAAGCATTTCTTCCTATCACTGTGTGATTATGAAGCATCTGTTTTGTACTTTTAAAATATATATGAATTAATCCTGTTTTGGTTTTCAGGTGTGTTTTTTTTCTTCCTGACTGGCAATATGTTGGGGGCGCTTTTTTATTTTTCAGTGCTTAGGACATTTCAGGCCAGGTCTGTCTTCTGTTCTGATTATTGCCTTTGCTTCTTTGCTGACAGGTAGCCTCTGGAGCAGGTCTTGCAGGATTGTTCTAAAAATCCTGTGTTGAATTTAGAAAGTCATCTTGAGTATAGAGTCTGCTCCTTCTCGCTACTACAGAAGCTTCACTCTGCCTCTTTATTTTTTCAGCCTCTTGCATGCTCTCTTATCAATGGTTTGGGTTGGAAGGGACCTTAAGATTATCTAGTTGCAAACCCCTGCCATGGGCAGGGACACCTTCCCATGCATGGGACACCCACGGCTAACAAATACCTTTGGGAGCACTGCAGGCTTCTTCTCTCCCATATTCTCTTGTTGTTAGAATCTGATTTAAAATTGTGCACAGCCTCATGAATTTAATGAATGCAAGATGTGCCATGTGACCTTTTCGCCACTTGAAGCATCTGCGCTACAGTGTGTTATGTGTAGGTAGTACAACAGTTGAAATCAATAATAAAGTCTGGGTAGCAAGCTCTACTTTCAATGCAAAAAATTAGCATCTTACCAAATGTTCATAGTAATACTAAAATACTAGTTAATTTATTGTTTATGAAGTTCAGTAAAGCAAAGTGCAAGGTCCTGCATCTGGGTTGTGTCCATCCCTGGCACAGCTACAGGTTGGGTGGAGAAGTTACTCAAAGCAGCCCTGTAAGGAGGACTTAGGGATGTTGGTTGACAGGAAGCTGAACATGAGCCAGCTTCGGTGTGTGCTCACAGCCCAGAAATCAACCGTATCCTGGGGTGCATCAAAAGGAGCATGACCAGCAGGTTGAAGGAGATGATCCTGCCCCTCTACTCTGCTCTCGTGAGACCTCACCTGGAGTACTGTGTACAGTTCTGGTGTCCTGAACATAAAAAGGACATGGAACTGTTGGAACAAGCACAGAGGAGGGACATGAGGATGATCAGGGGACTGGAGCACCTCCCGTATGAAGACAGGCTGAGGAAGTTGGGGCTGCTCAGCCTGGAGAAGGGAAGGCTGCATGGAGACCTCATAGCAGCCTTCCAGTATCTGAAGGGTGCCTAATGCCAGAGAGGGACTCTTCGTTAGGGACTGTAGCAATAGGACAAGGGGTAATGGGTTTAAACAGGGGAAGTTCAAGTTTGATATAAGAGAGCAGCTTCTTACTGTGAGGGTGGTAAGGCACTGGAACAGGTTGCCCAAAGAAGTGGTAAATGCTCTGTCCCTGGCAGTGTTCAAGGCCAGGTTGGACAGGGCCTTGGACAGCATGGTGTAGTGTGAGGCATCCCTACCCATGGCAGGGGATTTGGAACTGGATAATCTTAAGGTCCTTTCCAACCCAAAACATTCTATGATTAATTTCTATTAAAACTGAAGTTTGAATTGCACAAGCCTTATTGTAATTTGCAATTTTTTGTGCCAATGTTCCTCTCTGTCCGTAACAGTCCTTGCTGATTTTTTTACCATGTTTGTAGGAGAAGGCAGTGATGTACTGTGAAATAAAATCTTTGTTTCTTCTCAAATTCCAGAATGCCAGGACTAAGCTGTAGATTCTACCAGCATAAATTTCCAGAGGTGGAAGATGTAGTGATGGTCAATGTTCGGTCCATTGCTGAAATGGGAGCCTATGTCAGCCTGCTGGAGTACAACAACATTGAGGGCATGATCCTTCTTAGTGAGCTTTCCAGAAGGCGTATTCGTTCCATAAACAAACTCATCCGCATCGGGAGGAATGAATGTGTCGTGGTCATAAGAGTTGACAAAGAGAAAGGTATTTGGGGGTATTTGGGCAGGATCAAAATTGAATTCATAGAGAAAAGTGCAGGTAAACTAGGCAGCTTAGGTGTTCTTTGGTTTTGTGAGGGATTCTGCTTTTTAAGGTGCTTAAGCAAAATGAATCATCGTTGTGCCATCTGATCATTCTTTCATTTCTCTGTATCCATTGGTAATTGGTTTAATGAAGGTCAGTTGTATCAATAAAGATTTGCCTACGTGGGTCCTCATCAGCTCAATGTTTGATCAACAAACCGTACTGAAGTGGAATTTTTTGTAATATCTACGTAGATTTTCTAAGTCTTAACTGAAGAGAGGGATTATCTGATACAGAGATGAAAATCTAAATGGTGAACATTTAATTTTCACAGTCCATCCTATTCATTCAGAAGTCTTTAATCTTGGCTATAAATGCATAGATGACATGTATGTAATTGTACCACATGAATTGTATAGGTTACAAGTTGAGATTGCACAGGCAACTTTGTCATTGTCTGTCTTCTGAACATTTGAATCTTTTGCTCTTAAAGGTTTCTTAAATATATTTTCTATTTAGAACTTGTTGGATTTTGCTAATGCTTTTCCATGCAGTCTTTAAAATCTATAACCAGATACAAAGAAATAATAAAAATGAACACTGAGAACATCTCCTAGAAACCTGACTGTTGGTATGATGTTTCTCAAATGATATGCTTTTCTAGAATACTTCAGAAACTGCAGTTAACTCTGAGATTAAGTGATGACAGGTTAAAAAAAAAAAAACAAAGAGAAGAGCAAAGAAAGACAAGAAACTTTTTTCAGATAGATCTGAAGTGAAAGAAGTTTCCCAGCATCTCTAGTGAAAGAAGAATTCTTACAAATTAATCTAGTTCTTATATTAACAGAAAATCACATCTGGAATTCATATAGTAGTCTTTTATTGAGTCTTTGTGGGCGCTTGTAGTTTGTGAGAAGTAGGTGGAGGCCTTTGCAAATTTGCTGAGAGATGGTTCAGTGAACTTAATATCCTAATTTGGATCGTAATTTGATCAAATTAAGGCTTCATTTTGTTACCTTCTGTAGCAGCATAAAGAGATAATGTAGGCAAGGGCAAATCCTGAG
The DNA here is from genome assembly GCF_034315485.1 of Pezoporus occidentalis. Taxonomy (NCBI): domain Eukaryota; kingdom Metazoa; phylum Chordata; class Aves; order Psittaciformes; family Psittacidae; genus Pezoporus; species Pezoporus occidentalis. The sequence goes on along the minus strand of NW_026913964.1, from coordinate 3,437,302 downwards.
CCAGAGTGTTTGTCCTTTAACGCGTTTTTCTTGAAGCAGTTAAACTTCATTTGCACAATACCTGACACTTTTAAAATGGTTTTCCCCAATAGGTTATATCGACTTGTCAAAAAGAAGAGTTTCTCCAGAGGAGGCAATCAAATGTGAAGACAAATTCACAAAATCAAAGACTGTAAGTTGCTTTGCTATATTCAGGCACTGTGTATTTCCAGCTTCTTTCCTGAGCAACCAAAATGCACAGATGTAAGATAAGATGAAAATAAAAGTATTGTTCTCATGTGTTTGGCATGCTCTCATTTTCATTTACTCATGCAAATGTATTTAACCAGCTCATCTCTCCATGAGTGCTCTGGTAAACTGCTGCTTCATTAATGAATAGATCAAGTGAGACATTAGTTGAAAATTTGTGATGTAAAGGGATGTATTGAAATGATCAGAAATCCAAAGTATATGCTGGTTTAGCATAGTGGGACATCTTTTAGTGAAAAGTCATGCAGGTAGCTTAAAGTATTGACTGCCACCCTTACTACTAGCTTACACTTCCAAGCAGAAGTCTTATCATTTAAATACTACTTTTTATTCTAAATCTTTGCCTGGCTTTGGTATTTGTTTTGGTTTTTTTAACACTCCTTTTGTGTTCCAGGTTTACAGCATCCTTCGCCATGTTGCTGAAGTCTTAGAATACACTAAGGATGAGCAGCTTGAGAGTTTATTCCAGAGAACTGCCTGGGTATTTGATGACAAGTACAAAAGACCAGGATATGGTGCTTATGATGCATTCAAGCATGCAGTCTCGTAAGAATATCTTTTCTACTTCTGGGGGCTTATTTCAAATTGCAAGCAAATACTTCTTGCAATAGATCCATCTTTTGCTTTTGGGGTTTGTTTTTGTGTTGTTGTTTGGGGTTTGGTTTTTTGTTTGGGTTGTGGTTGGGTTTTTTTCTGGAGTCAGTATGTAAAATGTAGTGGTCAAGTGACCTAGTAAATCATGACATCAGTCTTCCAGTGTAGATTTTCTGTCTTACTGCTTTCTTCAAGTTCCCAGTGCTCTTGAGAAAGAAGGCTGAAAGTTGACTTGGTTGTATTAGTCTTTGAGTCTGCCACTTTGCATGTCAAGTTTTTTAAAAGCAGTAAATGAATGTGTTGTGGTGAAACACTGAGGCATTGGTGAATAATATATTTTAAGCATAAAAGAAATGTGATTACAAATACTGGAGCCATTTTGATTGCTACAGGTGAGCCTGTGGCATTTCTAGAAGAAGCAGCACTGAACTTGGTTGTCTGTCAAAATTTGGCTATTCTTAGTCCCAAGCAAAGACCAACAAAAATATCTTCCTGTGTCTGAAGATATTTCTACTCAAGCTGACTGTCACTCTTCCACTGCACAGGAAGAGTTTTTCTTTTTTAAATGTGACAAGCTGGCTTGTTACTTCTCTACGCTTCCAAACTTAAAGAATGGGATCATGAATTTAGAAATGGAATTATAGACACATTATTATTAGTATGAAATTATGATGCTAATGGAATAAGCACTGAGATATATGGCTTGTTTGGGTTTTTTTATGGAGCCTGATATTTTAGGTTGCTTTCAGAATTAACCCATTTGGTTTCCCTCTAAAGATTCCTAGTGTGCTGGGAGATCTAGTCTAGGTCATGTTTGCCAAGAAAGGTTGGAGCAGATGATCCTTGAGGTCCCTTCCAACCTGATATTCTATGAATCTATTGCGAAATTGGTGATCCAAAAATACATTTTTTCACTCTTTTTTATGGCACGTAAACCTGAGTGATGAATGCGAGTTGAACACTAGATGGCAGTAGTAAAATTTTACACTTTCTCAGGACTTCAAGAAGCAGGGCACTTGATAGCATTTTAACAGGCTTAAAACCATCCTTGTGGTTTTGGGAAAGAGGCAACATGTACATTCATTTAGACTGAATGTGTTCTGTTTTACAGAATAATAATAATTTTCTAATGATAGCAAATTTACTGGTAAAGGGCAAATCTGGACACAGCTGCAGAAGGAATTCCTGATCATTCTGTAACTGCTAAATACTTAGTTAAACACCTGCATAATAGAAGAACAAAAACTGTAGTTACACTGGCTGTTTAAGCTTCTCTCTAACTTGAAAAAAATTCCTGAACACACATGACATTTGTTGCTCATCTGCCATTCAGGTTTGAGCACAAACATGTTTCCACCAGTAATGCCTTAAGATTTCTGACAGCGGACTGCTACTTTTATTTGTTCTCATGCTCCTATACACAAGCTATATATATAATGCTCATGAAAGTAACTCAAAGATCTAACAGAATAGATTTTAAATGAAGAAGCAGAATTTGCATGTTCAGTAAAACACTTCTGCTATGCAGGTTTGTATTTTGATGTGTAAAACCTGTCATATTTCTGGGTTCTCTTGGCTTACTTTTGGCCCTTCTGCTATCTATATTTGGTATATAAAATCATGAAAGATAGTGTTTTATTAGCAGCAGAGACCAAGCCCCAATATTGCCTCTGTTTTTTGGGCCATTTTAGTTCATGTTTGCCTGCTAGTAGAAGTATAGGTGGTCTGGTATTGTTTTTCAGAAAACTGCAGCTCTTGCCTCTGAAAAACAAGAAGAGTTTTTGTGAGGAGCTCTATGGTTATGTTTCAGATATATTTTGGTTAAAATTAATACAGCAGTAGAAAATTGATACTGCTTCTCCAAACACAAGCTGATAATTTATATTGGTAAGCAGCAGAGGCATTTACCCCTTGTGATTTAAAAAACCTTTATCCTTTCTTTAGCCAAGAATTTAGGCAGCAGATAAGTGTCTGTGATCCAGCAGGTAATTTTGCAGAATGGCAAAAATCTTGCATTTGAATGAAATGCTGAAATAATTCAAAAACCTCAGATTCATAATGGATTCTTTTTCATGTGATAGAGGTTTATCTTCACATTGGAGGGAACATAAATACAAGGCAAGTAGGTATTTGTCTCATTCTGTGTATTGTATATAGACAGAAGTCATTCCTCTTGATTAAAAAAAATAAATCTTTCAGGCCTCTTCTTCCAGGAACAGATTGAGTAAACTACTTATCTGCTTTGTTAAATGCCTCTATTATAGAAATAGTACCAAAAATTAATGTTGTGTTGCATTCCACTTCAGTATGACTTCTGTAACGTTGCTTTGCTTGCCTCAGAGACCCTGCAATCCTGGATAGCCTGGATCTGACAGAGGAAGAGAGACGTGTATTGATTGACAATATTAACAGACGTCTCACACCTCAAGCAGTCAAAATCCGAGCTGGTGAGTTTTTTCCAGATGTTACTTGAACACATATTGATCCTCAAGTCAAACCACGTAGTGGTTTGTAATGCTGATATTTGAGGGAAACTGCTCTGAATTAAGACAACTTAATCAAGGATCGCTTGCAAAATGTCCATCTGTGTTCTGTCCCAAAGTGCAAGGTGGTTTGACTTTTTTTTTTTTCTCCCTTAACTGCAGATTCTTTGGTAGACAAAGTAGTTGTCCTGATATATAATACGGTCTATCATCTTGCACTGGCACACAGTGAATTTAAATGTTTGTAGTTACTACTGCATCCGCAATACTCTTTTTCATTATTCAACGTCTTAAATTTGTTGATCCCCTAACAGAATGATTGTTTTCTGTCAGCATGGCTACAACATATGTCATAGCCACTTGTCCATGAACATGTGAAAATAGTCTACACAGTATTCTATGGGTAGCTTAGTCTTGCACCATTGTTACATGTGTAAATAAATCTTTGTCTCTAAACTAATCAGGGTATTACAGATATGGCCAGCATTAGCCTGTGCTTTAATTTCCAAACATCTACAAAAATATATCTACAAAAAGGTAACTAACATTACTAATTACTAATTTTTTAATTATATATTAATATAATTTACCTTGAAAAAAATAAAAATCCAGTGCTCCTCAAGTGCTGACTCTATGCCTCTGTTTTAATTGCTGACAGAATTATGTGAATTTGTGGATGTGCTCTTGTTTCAAGGTTCATTTTTCCTGAGCTTTAATTTTTTATGGTATTTATTGCTTCTATATCTTCATCTCTCTATGTGAAATACATAATTATTCCAGATGAATTTATTGGGTGAGAGGTAAGTGAAGGTAGGCATATAATTCCGTATCTTGGCTTTTCCAAGCACAATGTAAAATGTACTGTGTCTAAAGAATTTATGAAGTCTTTTCACCTCAACTTACAAGTCAAGAAAGTGAAATACCTTCCTCAGCTTTCGGAGCTACTGAGGCTCTCGTTGTGAATAAACACTGGATGCCAAAAAGCTTTATCCAAGCTTATGTTAAAAAACTTTAAAGATTCTAGAGCTTTTGGTAACTTTTTATGGTTAGTTTTATGTATTTATTAAGTTTTATTATTTGTATTCGTCTGTCCTAGATATTGAGGTGGCCTGTTATGGTTATGAAGGCATAGATGCAGTAAAAGAAGCTTTGAGAGCAGGATTGAACTGTTCCACAGAGAATATGCCCATTAAAGTAAGTGTCTGTTTTAGCAGTGAAATCAAAAGCTGTTTTCCAGTGCCTTCGGGTACCAGTAGCATGCAGTTGCCATTGTCACAATCACGTAGCTGAGGCTGAGAAGCCATGTACTTGCTTCTTGATTCTTCTCTAGCAGGTCTGTAATGTACTTCCTATCAGCTGTGTGCTGACAGTTGTTCCTGTGCCTGTGCTGTGACTTCCCAAGTTCAAGAAGCTGTATTTATTCTGTTCTCAGAATCACAGAATCATTAAGGTTGAAAGGGACCTCTGGAGATCATCTAGTCTAAGCCTCTTGTCAATGGATTAGTTCAATTTATTCAAGCCTAGTATTTGCACTCTGCATACCTACTGTTCCTTAGTGCAGCCTTAGGTAGGGAGCAGTAGATTTTATTTTCAGGTACAAGATTATGTAAGAAAAGAAGAAACATGACAACTCTCATATGTTTGACTATTGGTAGAATGGCTACTGTACCCAGGCCTAATTCTTCTTCCCCAACAATTTCAGGATACTGATTGTATTACTGAATAAGTGTTTTCAAAAAAAACTTGAAAGAACTTCCTTCTTTGAAAATTATTTGTTGTATTGGTTTCTTATAACAAAAGGAAAAGTTTCCTTATTCAGTCATCTTTTTAAAAAAAAGTACTGGTTGCAGTTGAAAAATTGTTACAGGCTGTTTTACAGATCTGCAAAGTAGATATTCCTTCCACTTAACAATATTTGTTTAAATAAACACACCATGTAGAAATACCTGATGCTGATACTGTAAATCAGGCAGGCTGTACTGATTTCCTTGTCTGCTATTTCACTCCATATTGTTTATGCTTCTAGAAAGGGTTTTTCTAATGCGAAAATGTTATATCTTCTGTGAATTGTACATTCAGAAAAGTGTTGCTTGCTTTGTTTTCGGTGTTTTTCTCTGGTTTTATTACTGAATTTGCTTTTTAATTCCTCTCCCTCAAATCTGTACAATGTGATAGATTAATCTGATAGCCCCTCCTCGTTATGTGATGACTACTACAACACTGGAGAGAACCGAAGGACTGTCTGTTCTGAATCAAGCCATGGCTGTAATTAAAGAAAAAATTGAGGAGAAGAGAGGAGTCTTTAATGTGCAGATGGAGGTAAGAACACTTTTCATTCTAAAGTGTTATTTTTTAGCATTTTTAAAGTAGAGCAAGACCAGTACTGCTAGGCAAAATTTTAGCAAAAAAGTTTTAAAAAAACCTGAACTTTGTGTTCTTTAAACAAATGGCAAAAAAAAAAAAAATTACCTCATTTTCTGGTTTTATTGTGTGACTTTAGTATATATTTTATCTCTTGCTCCTTATGTGGAATGAGAGTCTGCAAATATATATGAAGTTTTCTTTATGACAGTTTACCATGTGTTCTGGTTTATTTTTGTTTTTTTCAGCCTAAGGTGGTTACTGACACAGACGAGACTGAGCTTGCAAGGCAGTTAGAAAGACTGGAGAGGGAAAATGCTGAAGTGGATGGGGATGATGATGCTGAGGAAATGGAAGCCAAAACTGAAGACTAAATGTTGTGGAATATTTGGAAGATAGACCGTATGACAAAGTAGAGACCCTATTGCAAACACTCTGGACTAAATGTTTCAAGTATTGAAAACTTCAAATCCAAATACTTGAAGTGTTTTCTGTTTTAAAAAGACCAAAATGTAAAAGGCTCTTCTAACTAACGTAATGCAGCAACTTACAGAAATTGGATCTTTTGAAAGGAAGGTGCCTAGTCAAATTCAAGACACAGATCTGGCCAGAAGGAGGTTGCCACCCCATGCTTAACATTTTTGTACATCACAATTCCTAACTGGTGACTACAGCTCAGTGCATCTGTTAATGATATTTTCTGGGAGCACCAAAACCAAGTGAGCTGAACAGTTCTATACAAAATGTGTTTGAGCAAATATTCAATAAATTTGGGCTATGTAACTCCAATAATTATTTTTCCCCCCCTCCTTTGTCACATGGCTTAGAGTGGTGTGAATGTAAAACCTGGAAGGGTATGACCAGCAGCTGATTCCCCTATAATAGCCAAAGGGCTTTCTTTTGTTTGCTTTAAATCAAGCCAAGAATGAGTGGAACAGAATGTTTCTCTTGCAAGTTTGTTGATGCAGACTTGTTTAAAAGAGCATTTCCTTTCTTTATTGTCTGCAGTTAAGGACTGAGGACTTGAAAACTTTAAAAATAACTTCTTACCATTCCAATAAACATAGCTAATAAATGAAAAATTACATAAAGTTGTACTTTTCTCCTATAGGTGAATACAGCAGGAGCTTTAATGAACTTGCTTATACTTCAAAAAAAGCTGTACTGGCCTCTAAGCTCACTGCTGAATGACCTTAATTTCTGCCCACCCTAAGTCTGCTTTACACTGGGCTGAGCTGTTCACTGTAGAAGCAACCTCTTTATCTTCTCTGAAGAAAAGAAATAAGATGTACTTTCCATGTTGGAGTATGAAACAAAATTAAAAATCCTGTTTCCTTGTCTGTGAGAACGGGCAGGTGGAAGGAGGTTGTTTTTGTAAACAAAAAACCTTTCAAATTGCCACATTTTTAAATACATCTTTTTTTATCATTGTGTTGCACATCACCCGTCCCATTTTTTCTTAGTATTTTGTGCTGCTAAAGGAAAAATGCATGGAAAATGAGCCTTAACTAAGAATCCTTACTACTGCCACAGTACGAACAGTATCATTGCTCTATGGCGTTGCTACAAAAGGCATTCATAAAGGATATATGCATTGCAATTCATGCTTGATTATTAGGGTTGGCTACTGTTATGGTTTAAGCCCAGCCATCAATCCAGACCCACGCAGCCATTAGCTCACAAACTGCCCCCCTGCTCCCAGAGGAATGGGAGAAGAATCGACAGAATGTAACTCCCATGGGCTGAGATAAGAACAGTTTAGTAACTAAGGTATAACACAGATCACTGCTGCTACCATCAATAATAATAATGATACAGGAAATAACAAGGGAAGAGAATACAACTGCTCACCACCCGCTGACCGATACCCAGCCCTACCCAAGCAGTGATCTAGCCCTTCCAGGTAACTGCCCCCAGTTTATATACTGGGCATGACGTGCTGTGGTATTGAATACCTCTTTGGCTAGTTTGGGTCAGGTGTCCTGTCTCTGCTTCCCCCTGGCTTCCCCTCCTCCCTGGCAGAGCATGAGACTCAGAAAGTCCTTGGTCAGAGTAAACATTACTGAGCAGCATCTAAAAACATCTGTGTTATCAGCGCTTCTCCCAGGCTGAAAGTCAGAACACAGCACTGCACCAGCTACTAAGAAGGAGAAAAATGACTGCTACTGCTGAACCCAGGACAGCTACATGTAAACTCTGATAGTAATGCAAAGCCAAGAAGGTTAAATAATTTCTTTACAGAATGCAAGAAAATATCCAGATGTGTCACAACAAAATGAAGAAATAATATACTTTTATGGTTATTTTCTCAAAGCATTGCCTTTTCAGAAGCTGCTTATGACAGTCTTGTCATGGCTTGAAATTGTGATAATGTCAGTTTCCTGTTTGAACAGCTCTTCCAGCTCTGCCCATTCACTAGAAGTGTTTTGGATTCCATTAAACACAGTATGTGAATACTCAGACTGAAGAACAAAGCATTTGCAAACAGTCACCATGTGATCTCCATGCCAAAGTAATGCTGTAAAGGAAGGCACTGAAAAATGAGCCACGCCTGCTATTTCCTTTGAGTGCTCTCAAAGTGTTCAGATTAGTATAATCTCCATAGATGTTGTGTTACACAGCTGTTCTGGTGTGTTCCTAAGTGAGAGTTGTTTCTGTCAGTAACTTAGGACAAGGTTTGCTGAACTTTTTTTAAAGTTTGCTGAACAGTGTTTTCATGAGCTTTTCTAATTGGAGCTCAGCATGCTGGTGAACATGGTTCTGGGTCAGTTTTGAGTGCCTGAAAAAATGACCAAAATGGTGAGGGTGGTAACGAAGCAGCTGAAGATAAATGCATGTCAGTCACTTGTTACCCTGGCAGATAAAATCGGGCTCTCCCGTTGCCTGAACACGTTCTAATCAAGAAGCTTAAACGATGCAAGACAACTTAGTGGATATTTCTCATGAGTTGCCGTAAGTGGAAGGAGGAGGTCTAAGGTGGCTGCTTTCAAGTAGGTGTAAGGGAGAACTGAACCTGTGAAGCTCATGCTGGGCCTCAGCTGTGCTGCATCTGTTGCTGTAGCCCATGACTTAAGGAACTTTAGAAGTTCCTGAGGTGATACCTTCTATCTCAACCAGTCTGTTTGGTATGTGTGGAACTGCATTTGCTTACCAGTTGCTTAAAATAAGGGTTGTGGGTTTTGCGTGAATGCCTTTGCTGAAGCAAGGTAGTATATTCCTGCTGTTCATTAGAAACTGTGCTGTTTACTCAATTGTAATTGCAAAGCCAAAATCTCCACTAGCACTCAAGTAGTCAACTGAAGGGAAAGGTAGAGGTGTATCTGTGGAGAGGGCTTGGCCTGGTGTAGTAATTGTAAGGATCTCAGTATGATTTTCATATCCCAAATGAATTTTGTCAGATTGGCAGCTTGGAAATAGCTTTACTTATAACATCTGATAACGACTCATTAATACAAAAAAAAACCCCAAGCAACCAGGGGTACCAGCTCAGGTCAGGCACACAGTCTGGTAACACACAGTAGTCTGTTCCTCATGATTGCTGCTAAAAAAGGGGTGCCCTGCTTTCTTGGGGCTGTTGTGATCTGTCAGGCTTCCAATCCAGTGACAATTCCTTGCTGTTTTCTTTCCAGTTCTGGTGCTCAGGTGTTTTTTTAGATGTGGTGGAGATGGCATGTTGTTCTTTATAGAGGAATCTGGACTTCAGTATTGAATTTCTGATAGCTTCTTGTTCCAGTCTAGACAGTTAACTGTTTTCAAACAGTGCCACCTTTCTACGTGTCCTGCTGTTAGATCAGAATTCTTTTGAACACTTGTCAGCTTTCATTTTTATCTAGAAATATTTTGTCATTCCTCATTTTGGTGTGGTTTCTTTTCATCTTTTTTCATCCCTAATCCTACACCAGAGGGCAAAATCTTAAGAAACCGCTTTGAAAAAGCTGAGTATATGTAATCGCCCATGTGACACAATGATACATGATGGGCTTTGCAGAGCGTGGGATGGGGTTGTCCTGTGGACAGGTTCTCTTCATCAGTTGTTCATGGCTTCCTGAGGAGTCCCTGTACCTGGAAGTACCAGCCCTTCCCTCTAACCATGAATACTGTCCTGCGGTCCTGAAGCCTGCAGCTGTCTCTTCCAGGCCATCCCTAAAATCCTAAGATCCTAAAGCATATATAATATTTTGGAGACAGTTTGAATGGAAGAAAACATCAAGCACTCAGCTGTGCTCTTTTATTAAAACACTGCACTGATGTGTGGGAAGCATTCTAAAATGGATCTGATGAACCAGATACTCCCTTCGGTGAGTTTCCAGACCCACAGAAGACTTGATACAGCTCTCCTAGGTTTATACAGATGGAAACATGTCCTTTTCCACCAGAATACTTCAATACCAGAACTTGCCTTCCCAGCACATGTGTGGAAATGGCAGCCCAGATCTACTGACTCATTTTTCACTATCTGACCCTGAAAGATCTGTATTTACTCAGGCTCAGGGAGCAGAATAGGAGCAGTTTGTTAGCCACGATTAACTACAGAATGAGACAAGGGAAAGGGGGTGTGTGTATGGTAAATATCCAAAGAATTGAAGAAATACTTTGAGGTATTGAAGAAAGTGAAGGCTCTAGATTATAAGAAGTAGTTGATGCAAAACTTTTTGCTTAATGAGCAGCTACAGCAGCATTTGCTTCACCTTTCACCAGCAGTTTGACAATAAAACTCTTTGTTGTTAATGGTAATTTTCCCAAGATCCACCTGCAGGGTTGCGGGTGGTCTGCACGCTGGAGAAAAAGCTCACTAGGATCTCGGGTGAGGACTGGTTGTGGTGCAATGCTGAGATCACTGTCTGCGCCAGAGCGCCCTGCAAGCTTCTACCTGTACTCACTAGCATGAAATTATCTCACCCACCTTGTTATAAATTGCCTGCAGTAACAAGCTTGAACAATGTGAAGTCAAACCTCAAATACCAAATGGGGGAACACTGTATTCCTGAAGCTGGCTGTATAAAGATTGCATGTCCAGTGCATGTAGCAATAATGAATGTCTCTTGTGTACCTAGACTCAAGTTTTCTTCTTTTTTTCTCAAGTTAAATTCTGATGTAGAGAACACTGCGAGCTGAAATTTATATTCTTTTTTCCTGCTGACCACAGTGGGTTTTTTCCCAAGACTCTGCTTCTGAGTACAGCTTTTTATTTATATGTATATTTATGTATTTGCACCAGGACAGAGATTATTTTTTAAATTGAAAGAAATACACTCAGTTCTTTTTCTGCTTTATTTTTTAAGGCCACAATACTATATAAAAAATATAAATGGAAAATTTGTATGTTTGTAATACTACATACCTGCTGCAAAAAAAATACTCCTCTAGGTGTTCTGTTAAACTTACTGTACTTAACACTAGGTAGACTGAAAAACAAATTTAACCGGGATATGACTTACGCAGCCGGTTGCCTCATGGCTGCCTGTTTTCTCCCAAGTGGTGAAGGGAGTACAGTGGGAGCTACACAGGTAACTTCCACATGGGATGGCTGTTTTTGAAGTCTGGGCGAGCATGCTTTCTCTTTATACAGCAGTCAATTTCTCGAACTTCAAGTAGTGTTCAGTCACCCACTGTCTTTCTCATGATCTTTGCAGGACTGTTCTCTGGGTTGTCTCCAGCACATTGTCAGGTTTGGATTCTTCAGTGCTTTGCTCTTCCTTACTAGAAGTGATAAAAAATATAAAAATAAATTATTAGTTTGTTCCTTTCCTTGGTACATGAAAGCAGTAATTAGATCTGGTGTGCAAAGAGATATTTGAGTCACTTTATCTTGCTGAACTCTGAACACTTTTTACATAGCAACGACTGCTTTTGTTTATTTGTTACCATCTACATCATGTTTCTTATCACAGCCGCTAGCTCTGCCCACATATATCACCTAGATTTTGATACAAGTCAGGGAATGCTAACATGACAGTGAAGATTATTACTCCTGCACAGTTGGTATTGATTTCTTGAAATACCAATACTGGCTTATTTCATCGGGACAAGATCTGCTAGATCTGTCACACAGGTTTATCATGGCCAAAGTCTTAAAAAATGCAATGAATATCTACACCCGCATTCAGACAAACAAAAGGCACTCTGTTTCAGAGGTGCCCAGGAGTTGCAAGAGGTCACTGAATGGTGTTCATTGGTCAGACTGCTTTACAAAAAGCCTGAATAGTTGCTTAGGTGGGGACTTAAGGTGTTAATTTGGGAATCTTAGGGTTTGTGCCCAGAGGTCACTGGAAGCAGAGTGGTGCTTTAGAACTTCTTTTGTAAAATTAATTTCTAGAAAAAAAAAAAATATTTTAAGGTTTGGAAAAGTCTCCCTGTAATCATAATATTCTATGTGTTATATTTAAGGTGTTCTGTGGGACCCTATGAGGATAAATTTATGAGAAATTTTAAGAGGTAGTCTTGATTAGTCTGAAGTTTTGAGACGTGATTTTATGATTCTGCTTCTCCTTCCCATGCAATACCTGGTTTGTCATCATGTGGCTATTTATATTGGCCAACTCACTCAGTGGTGGGTTTTGCTATACTGAAGTCTGAAATTCTGAGATCCTTTTTAGACTTTCCTTTGTTTCACTTCCCAGAGGGCAGGTAATGTATCAGAGCCGGTTCACTGTTTAACTGGTGTCTCATAGGTAGGAAGAGAGGGAGAAAAAAACAGGGAAGGGAGGCGGCGTCACATTGGAGGAGGAGGGTACTAAAGAAAAATGAGCTTTCTTAAACAAATCGCACGCAGAGGGACACGTTGCCAGGGCTTGGGCACCAAGCGCCCGGGGCTCGGCTCTCTTCCCTGCTGGCCACGATGCAGGAAGCAGCAGGAGTGCTGAAGGAGGGCTTCCTCGTCAAACGGGTGAGTGTATCCGTCCCCTTCCGTGGAGACCTGCTCCAGCGTGGAAGCAGCCTCTGAGCAGGAGCTAGATTGAGCCAGGGCTCATGGCAACGCAGGCACTGGGTATGAGGGGCTCCTGCCTGCTCCTGGGAAAGAAGATCCTTCAGGTCTGTGCACGTGCCTGGTGGGGGAGCTGCACGAACTGCAGGTGCTCACTAACTTCCCTCGAGTTTCCCTCTATTGCCCCTGTTATTTACTCCGGGGGAAGTGAATTAGCCATCAGCATTACTCGGGGATCAGAATGCCATTGTGTCTGTGCTTCTGCAAGGGGCACTTAAAAAACTACCAGCAAATGGCTACGTGGCAGCAGTGGAAGTGGCCACAGGAAGATGGAGAGAGGGAAGGTGATTGTGCCTTCTTCAGTGACCCAGCTGAGCCATGTTTCCCGTTTTGTGTGAGGGGATGGAGAACAGGCTGTTCTGTTTGAAGGGGATCAGAGCAATGGAAACACAGAAGTGTGTTTGAAATAACTTCTTTTTACCACACCCCTCAAACTGCACTGTAAGAAAATTTTAGCCAAAGCATGGAGAAGAGAGCTGAAAGATGGTGTCACACGTTTCAGACTTTCCAATGCTTCTCCCTGCAGGACCAAGAACCTGTTTCAACGACTAATATGGTCCTTGATTGCACACCAAAAAATTTAATTAGTTCAAAGCTTTGCCACGCCTCAGGAAATGCTTTTCTGCAGTACGTGGCAGTGCTTCTGGTGCTGACATGAAGGTAATCCTGGTCAGGAACCTTTCTGGCAGCGCTGGCCAGCCAGCAGCCACGTGAAGCCATGCTGTATACAGAGAAGGGTTGCACAGCACAAGCTATTCCTCATCAACCCTTGTGCAGTGAGGACAGAGCATTCCCAGCTCCTGGTCTCTTCTCTGGGCCATGGTTATATTTTGTGGCTCTTAAGTGACTCCTGAATTCAAGATGGGAAGCCAAGGCACCAAGTGTGTGAGAGGAATAAGTTGTTGGCAGCACACTGAGCTGTAACTGCTCCACAGCCTGCACAACATCACCGAGACACACAGTTTGATAGGAGGGAGGCCACAGAGAAGATGACAAAAGGGAACTGGGGGAGAAGGGGACAAGAGATCCTGAGAAAAAAAAATGAGGAAGGGGTGGGATCAGGTAAAGGAAAACAGAGGTGTTTTAAGAAGAGAGCAGAAGCAAGGAGATTATCTAAATGCATTATAAATGTCTGGATTATGTATTGTAATGTATTATAAAGTAAATGTGTGGAAGTCAGGTAAAGGTAAAGGAAAAAAGGTAAGGCAACCTCCTGAAAAAGAGGAGGTCTCCAAAAAGGAAATCGAAGAGCCATAGCAAAGAACATACTCTCAGGGAAAATGAACATGGGACTTTACAACAGGTGAAAAACAAAAAACCCAAACCACTGAAGAATGCAAAGTGAAGGGGAGAACAAATCCAAGTTAGATAAATTGTACTTAGTATAGACTAAAAGGCATCAGACAGAAAGTGCCCTGGATTTTAGAGGCTTTTTACCCCACCTTTTCTTGGAAATCGTTGGGGTTCCTCTTTACTCATAGAGAACTAATGAGCTTTGACTCCTGCCACAACTGGACTTTGCATGTTCCTTTCTTTTAGCTATGCCCACCCTCTCTCAGGTCTGAGCTTCCTCTACCCAGTGGTTCACCTGCTGGTTGCAGTGCTCCACAGCCTGTAGAAACACAAGTGAACCTCTCGCACCAGGAAGCTGGACCTGACACTTCCAGACAGGACTGAGCCAGTTGGTGTCAGCCCTCTCTGGGTTTGCTCTCCTGTACTGGCAAACTAAAGAGAGCCGGGGGCTGTTTGCAGAGGTGAAAGAAGGGATTTTTGTCTGTATTCTGACATAACCCAGGAGGCATCTGACAGCAGCCTTCATTCGGTCTTTTGTCATTGAAAAGTATGTCTCCTTTACAGGAAACGGTAACACAGGGAATGGTCTAGCCCTGGAGACTGGAGGCAGGTAGGATAGAAATAAATCACTTATTAGCAGTAAGAGGGGATGTAAGGAAAAGCCAGTTCACCCAGGAAGGTGCTCTCAAAACCACCTACAGGCACATCACAATGACAGAAAACAAAACACATCAAACACCACCCAGGGTCTCTGGAGAGGAGGAGTTTGCCTCCAAAAGCCCTCACACATTTCAGATTTACCCTATTCCTGCCTGGTGCTGTCAGTGGGCAGGCATGCTCCTAAATAACACCTCTTTGGGATGATTCATGTGAGCTTCTGCAAGAAACAACTCTTGCCAGAAAAGAAGATGTTCTTGCTGGAGAAAGAGAAAAGCATCTTTCTATTGCTCCGTGATTTTATAGTGATGGAGCTGTGCTGCTTTGTTACTAAAAATGTGTATTTATTTCAGTGAGAACAGGACTCATGCTGATTTCTTGTTTCTTTTCGTACAGTTTCCTACTTTTTTATGGTATTTCCACCTCCCCAAAAAAGGAAAATATGGTAATTTCTCAATGCTTGTGTTAAAGTTAGCTATGTGATTCTTCCCCTCTAGGGACACATTGTTCGTAACTGGAAAGTGAGATGGTTCGTTCTGCTTCAGGATAAACTGCTGTATTACAAAATTGAAGGAGGCAAGAAGGAACCTTCTCCAAAGGGCAGGATCCTTTTAGATGGCTGCACTATTACTTGTCCATGCCTGGAATACGAAAACAGACCGGTAGGAGTGGAAAAATGTATCCCTTCTCAGTGGCACTCACTTTCTAACTTCTCCCTAGAATTTTCCTCTCCTTTTGACTTCTTTGATTATTGCAACCATATCACTGGGGTGTTTCCAGAATTAAGCGCAGCCAAAAGCAAGCTGCCGTTAGCAACGTAACCAGGACAAGCAATGAATTCCCCCATTGTGTCTTTGCTGTTCTCTGTGCCCAAACCTGAGTCATAGACATTAACAAAAAAACAAACCCACCCCCCCACACACACATAGTGGTAAGAATAAATGCAAATTCATCAGCCCAGCAGTGTGTGGAGAGAGGACATGGACAGGTCAATAAAATCTGAGGAGAATGGGAAAAAAGGGAATTTTGTGTGAGAGGGAAATATTTAATCTATGGTGGTTGCCTTAAACCCCGGCTGTGTCTATGGGATGCTCCCAGGCATCCAGGACAGACTGCTTTTTCCTTCTCCAACGGGACATTGCTGCTGTGGAGTTTCCACCAAGAGGGTTCCGGAAGGGAAGCTCCTCCTGAGCTGCTCCGCTCACCCGTGGGTAACAGCAATGCAGCCTTCCTCTGAATGGGGACAGAAGGGAAACGACTCTGGAAGTTGCTGGCTATTTCAGTACTTCTCATAGCAGAAAGAGCCTAGTGAGAGTTCATAGTTGTTGAGAAACTAGAGATCTGAATGTGAAAAGCTCCATAGTCAACATCACATTCCTGTGTAATCCAGCATCTGGGTGGTCTGTTCTCTTGTAAGTACCACAAGCTCCATGCATGCAGACTATGCTTGGAACTGAAAACACAGGAATCTGCATTGTGCCCACCGTCCTTGTGGCCAAGAGTTGCTCTCTACTGCTCAGGTGGGATGGCACGTCAGACCTACTTGTGTCACTTAATGCACGTGGAGGACAATAGCTAAATGATGTTATTGCTTTGCACTTCTGTCTCCACAGCTGCTCATCAAGCTAAGGACAAAAACCAATACAGACTATTTCCTTGAATGTTGCTCCAGGGAGGAGCGAGACTCTTGGGCTTTGGACATCACAGGAGCTATTCATGCTGGTCACCCAGTACAGGTACAAGAGCTTCACAGAATGAAGAACTCTTTTAAACTACTAGAGAATATCAGCCTCCAGTAAGTGTATATGGTTTATTCTTCTGCTGTTGCTGTAGTTCGCAAAACACCCACGCCAATGTATGGAGAGGGTCAAGGGAAGCTTCTCTCTGCACAGATTCGTTCCTGTGCTGCCAGGAGCCTCTAAACTGGTTGCTCTGCCCTAGGTTTGCATATACTCTTGCCAGAGCATGGTTACTTTTGGGACTATATGGCTTCTGCACAGACATCTCACTGCTGGCTTGAAGACCTTCCTAGTCAGCTGCCAAGGTTCTCACTGGGGAGATGTATTACCTCAGAAGATGTAATACCAGGGAAAGACTGAATGATGACATTGCTCATGCCATGCTGGTGAGCTTTCAAAGCTGGTAGCTGGTTTCCAGACTAGGATTTTTAGGGTGCATGATGTTAAACAAGAGAAAACAGAGAACTGGCTAAGAAGTAGAAAGATGACACAAATTTGGTTTGTGTTGAAAAGGTAAATGGAGGTTGACTATAGCTCAGTTTGAAATGCTTTAAATTGAAAGTTACTTCATGAGGCATCTTGTTTAGTGCTGCTATTGGGAGAATAAAGTTTTCCTATACTGTACTTAGGACAAAACTTCTGGGTGTACACCTAGGCTGTTTCCCATCTTTGTGTTGGTAATTGAGAGGACATCCCAGGCACTGACAGAAGTATGTGGCAATTTCTGCCTGTTTTTTTTAATTCTACTAACTTTGTCTTTTGCTCTCCTTTGCAGCCACATAGTGGAGAGAATGTGTGACAGCAGTACTGGAATTAAGCTAACCCGCAACTTGCAACAAGGCAACAGATACAAAGAGACTTTCACAGGTACACCTACTGCAGGCAAAGAGCTTCCTCACATCTAACACACTACATTGCAAAGACAAGGGAGCTACTGTGCTGCCTGCATAGTGGAATCAGTGGTGGTCCAATGGAAAGTAGCTGTACAACCAAGCTTTCCAACACCTTTCTCTCATGATTTTTGGATATATGGAAGCACACAGGACCCCACACTTTCTGTCAACCTTGCACTTAATTGGCAGTCTTTGTGATAGTGCCAAAATATTTCAGCAAATGAAATGTAGCAGTAGGCTATTTGTCTCATCTTGGAAGAGTACACTGCGTTGATATGAGAACTGCCTTTCTCCCTGCAGGTTCTGCCCTGGTGGACTGGCTCATCTCCAACAGCTTTGCTGTGTCACGATTCGAGGCCATCACCTTGGCATCCATGCTGATGGAGGAGAACTTCATCAAGCCCGTGGGAGCACGCAGCACTGAGGCCACACGCTTCAGCGACCTCTCTGAGCAGTTCCTTGATGACTCTACCGCACTGTACATGTTTGTAAGTGATGCAGCTGCCCACAGAAGCACCTCTTCATCACATACTTGATTTGGGCAGTGGTAAAGGGGACACACACAGTGTGCAAAGGCTGTGAAAGCAAACAGAGAAGGAGCAGCTGTAGGCCTTTAGGAGCACCAACACTTGCACTTTTGCTGGAGACAAATAGCTACATGGGTATGGAGGGATCTACAGATTACATAATTGGGCATTAAAAGGGTTGTGTCCCTCGAGTGCAGTGCTGTGTCTACATTTAACAGAGGCTGTAGTTATGCTCAAGGCCACAGTGTAGGCTTTACAGCTGTAATTTGTTGCTTGTAAATCTTGGAGCTACAAAGCTGAGCAGCAGGGGTACAGTGTAGAATTTACTGAGGATATATAAACTAAAAGCAGGTCAAAGAAAATAAAATGCAGAACTTTGTACTTAAAAGTGTGTTCAGGTTCAACAGAGAAGCGGAACCATCTGTTGCCTATTTTGCAGGCTGAGAGCAGTAAGAAAAATATCAGTTCCAAGGAAGAGCTACAATTTAATATCTCTGAATTAAGCGGCACCATTGTGAAGCAAGGATTTTTAGTGAAACAGGTAAATACCATCTTTGAACCTTCACTGGGAAACAAGAAAAATGACAGCTCCTAGGGCTTTCTAGAGGACAAACATGATTTATACAAGCACGGCTGGACAGTTGTGGCCAGCAGAGCTAATTTGCCTGTCAGTAATACTGTCACAGCTCATGTGGTGAAAAATGTCTAGTTGTAAAGGAATGAGCTATGGAATTTGCTGCTCAAGCAGGATTAATTGGATATTCTGTATATATTGAGTCTATACTGAAAAGTATAAAACGGTATCAAAAGCAAAAGTCCCACACAAAGTCCAAACGCCACTGGAGGCGTTATATGCACTTCCAAGCAGAAGCTCTGTTCCTCTGGTCAAACCTGTCCCATCCAGGTCATGTGAGTAGCTATGGAATTCTGCTGGCAACAGACAAATTTCAAAGCTGAGTAGATTGACTTTTACATGAAGTGGACACTTACCTCTGTACAGTCACTCACATACACATGTGAGCTCTGGTAGTAGTGAGAGTTGTTTTCTTTGGCCACAAGAAAGTCCTCTTTACAGGATCCCACCTCTAGGCTGCAAGACTTGATTTTCAACCCTTGCTATGAAAAAGACAAGGATCAGTCATGCTGTTTCAAAGCATAACGCAGCCACCTGCAGAGAGAAACCTACACTAGTAGCTCCACTACTCTAGAGCTTTGTACCATGAGCTGTGATTTTAGTGTTGTAAAAACTGGATTATCAGATGTATTTAACCTGAAATGAAAAGAAGGAATCAGGGATATAATCGCTTGGTCCTGTCACTCTCTTTTCTTGGTTCTTAGCACAAGGAAGGGAGAGAGGAAGGAATTACCAATGTATGAAGAAGGATGTTAAGCAGAAAATCCTGGGAATTACCAAGATGTCAGAAAAGATTTTTCTCTGTTGGCTCCAAAACCTCTTATTTTCAGTACCTATTTAGGTGTCCCCTACAGCCTGCAGGGAAATGGTCATTTCAGGGGATATTTACTGTTGGTAACTTTAATTCTTCTGTTTTGCAGGGACACAAGAGGAAAAACTGGAAGGTGAGGAGATTTGTTTTGAGAGCTGATCCTGCTTTTTTGCACTACTATGACCCTACTAAGGTAGGTAAGTGGGGATTTGCTACCCCCAGATATCCTCTTACAGACCTGAACATTATAATGAAAATACAATCATGCTGTAGATGTTTCTCATACTCAAATCTCCTTCTAGGTTCCTCTCTCCATTTCCTGGGGATTAAGACCTCTCTTGCCTTACCCTGGGAGATTGTCCTTGTAGGATTTTCTATTCCTATATCTTCCATCCTGTCTTTCCCCAGTGAGATTCCTTTTCCTTAGCCAAGTCTTCTTGGGATTTGTCTTCTGCTGTACTTACACAGTCTGGGACTTCTTCCTGGGCTGTGATCTTTCTGGGCTGACATCCCACCACTTGAGGGTCATACTGCTACTGGGATTTTTCATTATTTTATTCCAACACTGGGGAGGGTCTTCTTGATGCCAAAGTATCTATAGGCATTACAGCTACTCAGTTTTAAACTTGCTCAAGGAATAGTAGAATTTATCTTAATGGATTTAATAATCAATGGGAGCAACCCAGAAGGTTCATCCACCCCAGGTGTATAGGGTATCCCAAAGGCCAACATGTTGCTAAAAGAACATGTATAGAAATGCTTTATGTGACTTTTTTAAGAAAACACAAACACCATAACAGTGAAAAGAGCTTATGGAGTGGGTTCACTTTCTGTTTCTTTGTGGGTTTTTTATTTTTGCACTGCAACTCACCCTTGTAATGTCATAAACTCAGGCTGCAGAATTTGAAGATCAGACAAGGGCACCAGCCTCCTAGAGAAAACAGTCAAATTTTTCCCATATATTTTTTCCCATATGTTTTCCCCTATGTTCTCAGTGAAAAGCAGCAGAAATATATATTTTAATATGGATTGTTATTGATAAGACTATACATAAGTTTAGAATGTGATTGTTATCCTACCCATGTGTTTAATTGATCTCCACCATTCCCAGATACATCAGGCAAACATCTAAGACTGAAACAACATATTAATGCATTTAATTACATGTCCTAATTGACTTCTCTTATAACATGGATGTTTTGTACCTGGAAAGACTGGTACTACATCTCCATCTTCATAAAATTAATTGATGTGCTCTTGGAAATAATTCTAATGATGATATTTTCCCAATAAGCCTGATTTCCTTTTCCTCTGCAGGAAGAAAACAGGCCAGTAGGTGGATTTTCTCTTCGTGGCTGTCTTGTCTCAGCTCTGGAGGATAATGGAGTCCCAGCAGGTAAGCATGAGCCTCTAAACGTTCATACATACATATTTATGCCATAGCAATGCAGTGTTTAGGTGTGGGTTTGTGTGTGGCTGCCTGTATGCACAAGTAGGCTGACCTCCCTTTCCCCTTTGCAAGCAGCGAAAGAGGCACATCATAAAAAATCCCCATACTGCTGGGTTGTCCACACCAGGAGGGATTTTTTTAGGGTTATTTCCACTTACCTTGGGTGTTCCCCTTCTTAAGGGCTTTTCTCAGTCAGATGACCTTTGAGACAGTCCTAAAACAATCATTAATATTCCAGAATTAAGAGACAAAGAGGAAACAGTTTCTTTTTGGATGTTGTTTAATGCAGTCTTGAGTCATCCCCTGATGCCATCCCTTTTCTGTGTTCTCTCTAATTATGCTATTACCTTTTCCTTTTCAATCTGCTATAACCCAAATGTAAGAGAAACCTAAAGACAGCAATACAAAAAACAGTTCTGCTAGTAAGTATGCTTAGCGTAGGCATTTGTCCAGAACTTTACCCTCACAGATAAGAGTTTCTGCTGTTAAAGCAAATTATTTTGACAGTAAGCACAGTGTGTGGATCTTAATTAGGAAACATGTTTCTAAAGACAAAAGACAGGGTCTGAAAAATATGAGGTGCAGGGGGAAAGGGGGCAAGAACAATAGAGCCCATTGCTAACAAGAACCCGAAGTTGGGCATAAGCAAATCTTATCTACTGCACAAACTGGTCAGGAGTTCATCCCTCCATGGTATAACTCAAGTAAGATTCTCCATTTAAACAGTGGCTATTTTATATGTGATGCATAGTGAACAGTAGTTCATACAGTCTATGTGAGGGGTGTCTGTACTATATCTTCATTTTGCAGAAGGGAAATCAAAGACACAAGAGCTATCTATAATGAAATGGAAAGGTCTGATATTCTAATTCACTAAATTAAAAATCTTCCTTATGAAGCTTCACATTCACCACAAGGCATTTCTCTGTGAGCTTCCTGATCTGCCATATTTTTTTCTCTGCAGGAGTGAAGGGCAACGTGCAAGGCAATCTCTTCAAAATCATCACAAAAAAAGACATTCATTATTACATCCAGGCCAGCTCCAAGGCAGAGCGAGCACAGTGGATTGAGGCAATCAAACCACTGACATGAGTAAGGTGGACTCCATGCCAAATGACGAGTCACATCTGTGACCAAGTTTCCTGCTCTCATTGTCTGTGACTGTTGTTTTGCTCTTAGATAGTCTATTCTTGTTATTTGTATTTCCATAGCACCCAGCAATTCCTGACAGACCAGCATCTTAGGTGCCTAGGAGTCATGTAGATCCAGAATAATTCCCCACCAAGAACTTAACCATCTAACAAAAGACAACAAGTGGATACAGGCAACAGGGCTTTACAAAGAAACAATGAGATACAATATTCCAAGGTGGAAGAAAATAATTACTTTTGTACAAGTATTCAGTCTATATTTGACAGATTCAGGTTGTGCTTTATCCTAAAGCAGAAATGCCTTGTTCCTTTCCCCTTTATAAAGGGGTTTATAAACTTAATTAGTTAAGACTGACTGAATCAAAGTCATGAAAGGTCCTGATGTCTAAGGCTGCCTTTCTTGGTATACACAAGAGCCTTGTGCTAAGCCACAATCCAGCTGCTAGGATAATCACTAATGCAAAACATACGAAGTGTCTGTCCGTCTGTCTGCTCTACCATTTGGTTCTCTGTTAGGTTGGAAAAGACCAAAGGATCTTCCTCTCCAGTATATAAATTATTCTTGTGCTGGTAATGTACAGCAGTACAGGATCCTGAGTATCAAAACAGACCAGTGGCAGTTATTCCAGACAAATGCCTTTGCTGAAGATATTGGATAAAATCACCCAGCCATAGAAATGAGACTTCTCCTCCTGATTATGACAGTAAATTCACTTATGTGGAACACCACTGGGACTAAGAGCTCCAATAGCAGTTAGGACTATTGCTTTTTCTATTTTAAGTCATTAAATCTTCTATTATTTGTCCTAATACTGACTTTGGTATCATTACATTTTTTTAAAAAGGTCAGTGCATTTGAATCTCCTGTGCTCTTTAAACATGATTTCTCAGAAGGCAGTTTGAATATATGAAAATGACAGTTTCATACATTGTAAATTTAGATTTTTATGGAAACTGAGACATTCTCCACAACACCAGAGAGTATAATGGAATGTATAAGATGATTAAAACACCTAACCAGCCTGCTGATACACTATTTTCATAAAATTCCTCATGTTATCTGAGTACCCATATCTGACAGCCAGACTCTGCAGAGACTCCAGAATCACTTGGAAGACAGCATGCTATACATCTTCCCTGAAGTCACAGGGGAATTTGATAGCCCTCTACCCGCAGAACCACCTCTTTGCAGATTTTTTGATCTCTAAGTTATGTACCAAAACCAAAAAACCTCTTAATTTAAAATCTTTTCCTTCATGTGTTATAACCAACCAATTATAGCCAAAGACAGCAGCTATAATATATGCTTCTGTATGTATTAAAATAGCCATGTATTTAGGACTTTTTTTTTTCTAAATATACAGCAATGAAATAACAGCACAACACTCACGTGCATTCAAATATTTAACAGACCTGGTAAAGAAGTTTGCCAGCAAAGATGCAGTTTTAATTAGGTATAAGAACGTGCAATGCAGTTTGAGCTACAGATACCATTTCCTAGGGCTGGTCCAAAGAAGGCTGTGAAATCCACAGCTGTTGAAAACTTACAATTCATGCTACCTGCAAGAGACAGGGGTGCTGGTAAGGCATTTATTGCTCTGTACTGGGAAGCACAGATGGCTTTGTGCTGATTGAGCAGAGGTCCTAGGAAAACCAATTCCTCCTGATAACGTGAACCCTACTGGGCCCACCAGGCTCCATTATTCACTCATATGAAAATCTCCTGCTTCTCTTTTCTCAGACCCACCATCTGTACACTGTCCAGTTCTAGTCATAGGGTAACAGCCACCCCATTTCAGAGGACTGAGCTCTGCCAGCTGACATGCCAGGGGGGTTAGGGGATGTGAGATACTGCATAGCATCGTAAATCTTGCAGTTTGTGAGGCCAAAAGAGTATCTCAGCAAAGGCTCTCTGATTTACCAGGAGAGTAAATCAGGACCAGCCACAGCTCTGCAACTGTTGAGTGTGTATGAGAAAAAAAGTGTATATTTCAAACACATCAGCAAATTAAAAAGATACGGTTCCGACTCTCCAGAATCAGCCAGGGGGAAAAGATAAAACATTTCTCAGACAGAAAAAAGTACATTTGCCTCTGTCCCCTGGTGATATTATGGTCTCTTTTTCTTTCAAGCCACTTTGGTAAGTTTGATGTCCCCTGAGATCTGCAAAGCTTTCACCAAGTTCAGGGGCTGAATGCGGTGAGTGAAGTCACAGAGCTGCCGTCCATCAAGCAAGACTCGTATTTGCTGATGTTCACATAAGAGCTCCATCTGCAATGGAAAAGGACAGGGGAGAGTGTTAGAGATCAGCATGAGAGTTGATTTTGCCGTCATGGACTTAGAACCCCATGTGATGGGGATAGTGAAGCACAAAGTCTACCCATTTTTCTAAAATGCCCTAATAAATAACCTACTCTCTGTTGAGATGATTCTGTAAAGCTCCTTATAGTGAGTTCTCTCTTTAAGACTAGAGAAGGGCTTGAAGTGTTGCTCTCTGTGTCATAGTAGACCACTTAACCCACCAGTATTAATAGTTAGCTATTTGTGATCATATATGTAGCCTTCAGCCTTTTTCTCCTCCTTTTCTCCATTCTATTCATAGTAGCACAAAAATTACCTTAAATGTGTCGCCTGCTGTAAATGGGAAGTAGGGAATAGTCTTCTCTTCTCTTCCCCACTTCCCAGCAATTCTTGCATTTCGGGTGATGGATTTGTCACTAAAGTTAACTGTAAATAACAGCCCAACATCTTTGTTTGCATCCACTGTATCACAGAGCAGTGTCACTGAAAAGCTGAAAAAAATACCAGTTAAACAACAGGGTCTTTCAGAAGGATAAAATGACATGGTAAACACAGCAGATGCCTGTAAAGACTAGAGACAGCCCTTGATTTCTTGTCATGCTGAAACACAGGACTTTTACAGGCTTAGAAGCTGCAGAAAGGTATGAGAACAGTCTAGTCTTTGTTTTTCCTCCAGTTTTCAGTAGGATGCTAGTGACTTTTGATGTTGCTTTCTCTCTCTTGTAACTAAAATCAAACGAACATTTGTGCATGAGCCAATTCTAAGTTGTGTCTTGAAAGAGGTTACAGCAAAGTCTTTACCAGTGGAAGCACTGAAGTTATCAAGGTAGCTGCAAGAAAGTGTAATCATAAGCATAGTTGCTGTCATCCTCATTAAACATAGCAATGAACCTGCACCTCCTGTGCCAAAACACATGAGTTTTTAAATGGTGATGATTCCAGCCCCCAGCAGATGATCAAGACAGGTTCAAGACTGCACCTCTTCCTGGAGGAGAAATGCCACTTGTGTGCCCCTCTGTTTTGCACTAGATAAGAGCAAGAAGCAGGAAATCCTGACAGGGCAGTCAGAAAGGCTGAACAGTGAATTCTTTCTTGCTCTTTTAATCTTAGTCTAAGAGCAGGAAAATTAAAGCTATAAATTATGAATCTGTTTGATTTTCTTCCTCCAAAGAGCACAAACTCTCAAGAAATCTTTTGAATTCGGAAAACAGGTAGGAGCATGTGTGACAGGGTGAACCTCCCACCAGCCCCTTTACCTACCTCTTGGGGTTGGAGTGCACCATTCCTATGACTGTGAGTTTCATGGCTGGTCTCAGGCCACCTTTAATTTCACCAACATAATGCTCCACCTGCAGGGAACAGTGATAGTGTGCTGCAGTAGGTGATGCTGTGGGTAAACCAGCTTTAACGGTTGCTTGGGTCACCTCATGTAATTTGATTTAATTTTTACATGTACAGAAGAATTCAAAAATATTTCTGGCCTTAAGTACTTCTGGCACTTTCAGTATAAATTCTGTCAGTTCTGGTATCCGAGTGAAGCAAGAAGGCTGCCATAAGTGAATGAATGACTGGTAATGAGGCATCGGCTGTCAGGACAAGACAGACAGCTCTGGTTGGGCAGTTTCTGACCAAAACTGCTGTCAGTAAGAACAGTGGCTGCTGTTGGAGCTCTGCCTGACTGATAGGTGGATGGCATGTCTCAGGTGGCTCTGGGAACAGCCACCACTGACTTTAGGTGACTGATGCCACTCCCCAAGACTAGAACAGGTACTGCAAGTGCTTCGGTGACCCACACAGAGTGCCAGGACCCCGACAGCTGACACATCTGGGATGAGCCAGTGATGGCTGCTCTGCTGTAATGATACAATAGATCTGGTTGCAGCGCTCCATGCGGCACATCAAAGGCTTTGTGGCAGCATGATGCAGAGGGCAGGTTCTCTGTGAACTAACTCTGCCAGCACAAATTTGTTAACAGCTTTCAGCAGGCTAACTTGACACCAGCAGGCTTTATACCAGGCCAGGTAGCCTCTGTTCTCCACTGTAAGAGCATGAAGCCAGCACAGATGATGCTGAGCCCCTGTGTGTTGACAGAAACACAACTTTGTCCTCACAGATGATCCCAATCATACCTGTTCCCATCCGTTTATATCAAAGCCATGTAGCTGCAAACTCCACCCAAAGATTAGAGCTGTATTTACTTTCCAAGTCCTACCCTAACAGCCTTGATGGTTGGTGGAGAAATTAATACAGGTAATGAGTGACAAGGAAAAATAAAAGAGAGATCTTGGAAAAAAGTGTTACAAATGATCTGAGACTTCAGTTGCAGAAATGGCTTTAAAATGTAAATGCCAGAGTAGTACACTGTAGCATGTAATCACTCCCTATGCAGATTCACTTAGAAAGAAGCTCCTATAAAACACTAAGCGTTATTAGCAATTTGCTTAGCACTGATAATATTTCAAGGCGATGCACAGCAGACCCTACTGTAGATAAAAAGTGTGTTATCGTTCCAGTGTTCCAAGGTAAAAATTCAGGCATTTTTTGCTAGAAGATCTGCGCAATATATGCATGGTTTAGTATCTTGACTATGAGAAGCACTACATCAGCATGGAAATCCACAGAAGTCTGCTCATAGTAAATGGCCTTCTATTCCAGTGTAAGTTGCTGTGGGTATTCCATACCCATTTTTAAATGTTGAAAAATATAAACAATGTTAGATTTTTACATTGTTGAATGCAACCTTGCTTACCAGAAACACAAATCCAAGATTTAAACTGTTTTGCCTACACTCCATTTCTTAATTTCAATATACCAGTTATGTTTTCTGCTAAGATGATCTTAATTTTTTTTTTCCATCTTGATATTAACAACTAGCAGCCTTTAAAGCTTCACAGATATATTAATAAACATCTAACTCCTAACAAGGGCAATACTAGAAGAAAATAATTTAAAAGTACCTTTAAAAATGACAGCACTACTGCTGATTGTTAATAAAGCACATTTAGCCTTGCAGAAGTGGGCAGGTATATTTTGAACTTTGTAGCAAAAGAAAAATGTCAACCACCTGAGATGTCTTAGCTGAGGGTGCAGCTCCTCAAGTAAGGAGTCTGACTGTAAGGAAATACTTTAAACTGGATAAAGCAATTACAGAGTGGGTAATAAGCATAGAAGATCCCAGGCTAAGTGAACTTCATCCTCCACAGGTCCTGTGCCCTACTAAAGCTCCTTCCTTGCCTACATGAGACAAGATATAAAATAATACCCCAAAATGAAAGCGCATATTGAGGAACTGTTTGTGCAGAGTTGCAACATAATAAGCACCATCATTAACCTGCCCATGGCAATGAGGTTGGAACTAGATCATCTTTAAAGTCCCTTCCAACTCCAACTATTCTATGAATCTATGATTAAAGGCATAGGGAATCAGAATAGATCAAACACACAATAACCATATGGTTTCAACACTTAAAGCTCATCTAGCACACTGAAGTAAGTTCAGAGGCATGACTACCCACAGCCCTTTCTCTGCCAATACTGACTTGACAGTACAGGTGAAAAATACTCAGGATGGCGCAGCAGGTAATGGTACAAACTCCTGCAGTGTCTTACAGAGTGTATTGGTGGGTCTCTGAGCAGGTGCAGACAGACATAGCCCCCTTCCCATATTTTCCATTCAGGAGCCCTGAGGACTCACTCAGTCACTTACTTTGGGACACCTCTCCTCTGTCATCACCGCTCTGCCTCTTACACTTGCCTCAGCCGCAGCAGTCCCCGGAGGAGTTTTGTTTTGTGTGTCAGGACAAAAGCAATCAAAAAGCCCAGAATAAAGGGAGGATGGCGGGGGTAGCTTATCTCTGCCAAACACTGGCAGGACACCACCCAGGCAAGCAGCTGAGTCATGGTCCTCTGTGCCTTGTCCCACTGCAAGAGCTCACAAATAGCATGGCTGGTGACAGTGAGAGGGCTGGGGGACAGCAAGGGTGGGCAGGGCCCCGCCACCCCACACAGGGGTGCCTGCCAAGCCCATGTCTGCAGTTATAGATGTATCTATACCTACAAGATTATGAATTTAAAATTATGTATGTGCATAGCATATTGTATTTGTATGTGTAATTCACATAAGCAACATGTCATTCATTTACTTGCATAACATTTCTGTCCTCTCTCAAAGGAGAGGACAGAATATATATATGTATATTCCCCATATATATTTACTTACATATACATAATAGTATGCGTTTTGTATATAGTAGTATATATTTTTTTAATATATATGTATATATTAAATATGCGTGTATCAATATATATTTTGAATATAAGTGTATTATATACGACTAGTATATGTTTTGAGTAAAAGTAATAGTATATTTGTATATATATGTAATAGCATATATGTAAAGAAATATATATAGGGAATATATAATAATATATAGGGATATGTTATATATATATAATTAAATATATATAACTTATATCCCTATACAGACCTATATAAAGTGAAGCACACATATAGGGTAAATGATAACTCCCTGTAACACCCTGCACACCCCCCACCACCTCCGCACGGCACGGCGCCGCAGCCACTGCGCGCCGGGGGGGCGGGGTCACAGCTTCGTGCGAGAGCCAATCAGAATCACGAGAGGCCCGAGGCCGGGGCGTGGTCAGCTGTGAGGGCGGGGCTTGGCTGGCCGGGCTCCCGAGGCGGTGTCAGGCTCTCCCTCCCAAGGAAGATGGCGGTTTGTTTACATTCCGCCCCAGCTCGGCCAATGGGCGGCCGTCTGCCCGTGTGCCCGCCCGGCGGCGCGGTCAGCTGAGGCGGTGCCCAAGATGGCGGCGGCGAGGGGTGGTGTTGGCGGGCAGGTGCAGTAGAGCTCAGTGCCGAGGGGGTGGCCGAGTCCTGCCCGACAGGTAAGGCGGACCGCGTCAGGACGGGCCCCGTGCGGGGGAGGGTGAGGCTGTAGTCGGGTGCTCGGCAGAGTGCGCGGCCCAGGGCGAGTGGCGGCCACCACCCCTAGAGACAGTCCCAGCCTGCCGGGGCGGGCGGCCCGGGGTTCGGGCGGTGGTGCGGCCACTCGCTTGTCGGTGCTTGTTGGCGCCTCACCCCTCGCCTGTGGGAGGAATCCCCCTGAGGCATAGCCTTGGCTCTCTGCTTGTCCCTGCCCCGGGCGCACCGTCAGTGCGAAGAAGAAATCGGGGTAGTGCCCCAGAGCGCCCTCACCTCCTGTGCCACTCTCGCCTAAATCACCCTGCCCCAGGTCACCAGCCCATGCTGGGAAGATGCACTCTTTTGGAAATGAAGAAGCAGTGTCTCAGGAGCAGCTGTTTGGGTTCTTCTGCGAGTGTGTACGGCATGGAGACTGGGAGCTTGCGCAGGCCTGTGTGCCCCAGCTGAGCCAGTGGCACGGGGATGGCCCCGAGAAGGTGGAAGCAATTCTTCAGGCTCTGGTAGCTTGTCCCATGGGAGTAAAGTAAGTAAGGTACTGTTTTGGTTCAGTAGGCTCAAGTGTGAAATGAGGAGGAGCAAGCAGTTTAGCGGTGACTGTGGGAGACAGGTAGAATCTGGGAAGCAGCACTTGCTTCAATGCTGAGGTGTCTTGGATGTGTCTAGGTGTGCTGTAATCTGAACATTGACATTTTAGCATTGCTCAAGCACTTAGCAGGTTGCCCAGCCCACTGAGATAATGAGCTGTGTTTATATATACAGTTGACGTGATTGTTACAAGCTTAAAACTATTTGTAAGCATTTCAGAACCGATTTTGTTTGATTTTACTGAAGGATAAGGAGAAGGAACATACCCTGAAATTGCATTGACAGCTTCAGTTAATTTAGAAATGAAACCAGCAAGATCAGCCCTGTGTTATTTAAATTGTTCTCTTGTTTCCAGGTCTTGAAAGACCTTGCAATTTCTAAAAACTTTTAAAAATATCAAATTATGCTATTAATTTTTTATTTTTTTTTTATTTCTCTCATGCTCTATTTTGAAAGGGCATTGGTTTTACTCAGTCCTAGTTAATTTTGATATTTGCTTTTCAGGTAGGTGCATGTGAAGGGTGACTTCCTAGCACTTCAGGGAGCACTGGTATTCCCATTCTCCAAGCAGATTTCATTAACATTTGTGTAACGTTTTGGTAAAATTCTAAAAAACAGTTAAGGCTGACAGCAATTAAATGAGTCTGGAGAGAGGTGTGCACATGGTTTGATAAATTTGCTAATGGCCATGTGAGACATAAGCATTTTTGGTCTTTTTATCTTTGATAGTTGGGCTATTCCATCTAAGGGCTTTTGTTAGCAGTGCTGAGATTTTTAAAGGCCCATAAACTATCTTGCACTTTTTCCTTTTCATAGTCCCTCTGACAGTAGTTAATATGTTCCCTAACTAATATGTATGTGTAGCTTTTGGAATGTGTGTATAGGTACTGGAGCACATGAAAAGTTGATGGAAATTAGAAGTATTCTTTGTTTAATTAGTACATTACTTCACTTTTAGTCTGGACATAGAGCTGCACTTGTGCTGCTTTGACCTGAAATTGAGTTTCTTTTTTTCTGGTAGAACTAGACAGTACAGGAAGTATCAGTATTTGGCAAGTGGTTGGATTTCAAAAAAAATCTGCTCAAAGAGGGCTACACAGGCTGAACTTTAGACCAGAAATAAATGTCATGGTTTTGAAGCAAATAACTATGGCAGTAGTGTTTGATATCTTTCAGATCTAAAAGCAGTTAGTTCCACAGCAGATACCATTTAGTTAATGTGTAAGTAGCACCACTATTCTGGTTTCTCTGCATAAATATAAAAGTCCAAATGACCTCTGGCTGTTTTCCTGGATGTCAGAAATGGGAATGACCTTGTATAATCCAATGTATGTCCTTACTGCTTTTGTAGATGGGAACAGAATTCTAGCCCATGGAGAACTGCATGGCTTTGGCTTCTTGTGCTGGAAAAATGGCTTGCCAGGAATCAGGTACAGAAATATCTAGCAGACTTCCAAGTGCAAGTTACAACTGACTTCCATGGGCAGAATGCCTTCCTAGTTGCTTATTTAAGCTATAGGCTTTCCCACGTTTCACAAAATCAAGGTAGCTGGAGAGGGCACACTGCTTTTCCTTTTAACAAACTTGTTAAGAAACAACGGTTAACCTTCTCCACACTGGGGAGAAAAAACGGAATTTTTCTTTTTTTGCTTAGGTAACAGAAGCTGGCTTTTTAGTATTGAGCATTTCTGTAAGTGGAAAGCATGAGTATTGGCTTTCGCATTTGCACAACTAAAGATTAAATAGCTCAGGCATGAGACAGATCTTTATAAGCTTTAGGTGGTGAGGGATGTGCTGTTTATATTGCTGTTTTCAGACAGGTGCAGTAGGTTTCATGAGTAAAGAAGAAGCTTGTCTATCTTCCCTTTCTTTTTTTTTTAATTGGTACACAGGATGTGTGATCATACTTTTTTTTTTTATTCATTTGCACTTGTCACTACTTAGACTTGCATTTTTTTCTTTTCCTCCTGAGGAAAGATCCTCAAATTGATGGCATTGCAATTCCTGACAAAGTGACACTCATCTGTGTTTGCAAATATATAGATAAATGGAATCCATTGGTGCAGGAGCATAACCTAATTGTAGAATAGCTTCTAATTGAGAATTAGGTATCTGCTGAGAGATAGTTCAAAATATTAATGATAATAGATTGGGTTTATATGTAATGTAAATAAATAAAAGTTTTATTGATTAATGTCTTTCTTTTCTCTTGCACTATTTCAGAAAACTGTTCCAGTTGTTCTTCAGAGAGAAACTGAATTTTTATTGTTCTTGGAAGAACTACAGAAAGATGTCTCTGAGGAAGTCCTAAAGGTGAGCAATTTAGTATGCCCTGCTTCTTGTCGTTATTTATGCAGAATGTCCAACTTTGTCAGGTTTGGGGATCAAAGTTAATACTTCCTGCTGACTTCAGTGCCTGGGGTGGTAATGTGTTATTAATCTTCTAGGCAGCTGAAAGGACTGTAATTCAGATCCCTTTCTGAAGTTAATCCAATGTGCCTGCGAGTGCTTTCTCTGGCTAGAGAGAAGGCTGTAGGCAGGCAAGGAAGAAGCTTTTCTGTGTGATCTTTCTAACATACTTCAATCCTTACTGCAGCTACTTGCCACAGGCTTTTATCTGTAGACACCTTTAGTAATCATGAAGTTAAAACCCACCGTGAGCCAAAATAAACCATAGTCAGCAAGCACATTTTACAAGTATGTCTGTTTTCTTCTTCTTCCTTCTGAGATCTTAATTTCCACCTTCTGTGCACTCCTTTCTTGGAAGTTTTTTGGGTGCTGTAGTGTTACTGCTGACATCGTGTGGTAATTGGTATGATGTATACTCTGAGGTCAAGGACCAGTTTTTCTGTAATTCTTTAATACAGCAGACTGATTTATTTGAGAAATACATGGAAATACACAAAGATGGATTAATATCAAAAGCAAGTATAGAGCAGAAAATCAAGAAAGTTACTAACTGCAAAACTGCTAATTTGGCATTGGTTACAACAGGATTAGATGTGACATGGTATGTGGAATGTTCTCAGATGTTGCTTCTACTTTAATAGGTTCTAACTCTTAAAAGAATTTTTTTTAAGTTGAAAATGAGATCTTACTATATCCAGACACTATTTGCAGCTTTTAGATATGAATAAGGGAAGGGTGTTCAATGTTTCTCTTAAGGATACAGAATTAACAATTGCAGGCTGAAAGCAGGCAGGGTAAACTTGACAATTGATTGAAATAAATCTGCTTGAAGTCTGTTCATGACTGCTGAAGTCTGCGTACGTTATCATCTAACCTCTAAGGTTGTGAAAGATTCCACTATTGTCCTCAGTGTTGCACAGAAATAGGAGATTCAGCAACTTCTTATCTTTGTCACAATTACCATCAGAAGCATGTTAGTAGGTAGTGCTATGTTTTGATCCAGCAAATAAAGAAAAGGATTTTGTGGACTTGTCTTCTACTGCTAATATTGTAATTTTTGCATACACCAATCATATCTCCCCTCCATATTGCCGGAGTTGTCTGTTCCAGCCAAGAACAGCACTTGCATAGTTCTAGAAGTGCCACAACTGCTCTTTTAACTGCTGTTCAACTGGGTTGTCCCTCATGTTCCCGCCCCTTGCTGTGAGAGCTAATAGGTTTTTTTGTTGTTGTTTGTTTTCCCCTTCCTAGTTTTGGAATTGTAGATTTGCTTCTGTTAGCAAGAAGACTGATTGTTGCTTAATCTGTGAGATTGCTTCTGAATCTGGTTTAACCAAGTTTGAAAAATTAGCATTGTTGAAGATGAGGCAATTGATAGATGGTATGAATCTGTAAAAGAAGGATTAAAAAAAAAAAAAGAAAGCACCGGACACTAATCATGAAAATTGTGAAGATACAGTCGCATTGATAACACTGCTAAGAGGTAGAATATGGTAGCGCTTTAGCCTTTAGAAGCTGCCTGTGATCTAAGGTGACTTGCTTATGAGCACATGGCCCATATAATGTAGTTGTATATTATAGAATTCTTTATATTTTGTTTTGTATTCAGGCATATCCATTCTTCTAGGAAAGATACTAGATAAGGTGGATCTCCTCGGTTATATGATGTTTGCAAATTGATTTACCTTCTTGCTTTCAAGTTTCTCCTATTTTTTAAATAATTTAATTAATATTTTTAATGGAGTCTGAAAGGCTTTCTCTTTTATTATTTCCCTACCAGGAACTCTTTGAAGCATTTGAGTGCACCCAGAACAAGCACATCACGGATGGGAAAAGAAGAGATGGCTGTTCTCACAGATTCAGTTTGGATGTTGTTTCAGCTCTCCGGAAGCTTTTGCTGCGGGCTCCCCAGAGGGCAAAAGCCCTGCTAGAGTTCTTTCAGGAGGAAGGAAGCACACAGAGCTCCTCGCTCGAGCAATATTGCTCTCTACAAAACATCTTTGTTGAATTTCTTCATGACTCCTTGAAATCTCTGCAGAGGCTTCAGTGCAGTTCTGAGATGTCAGCAGAACTAGATCAAAGAGAACTAGTAGATACAATTTATGCTGCTCTTAGTATAGTGACTTTTGAGGTGGAGCAACAGGAATATGATGTACACCACCTATTCATGGAGCTCTTGGATGTGTGCTGGGCCAAGGGAAGCCCACTGAGGGAGGAGAAGCTACTAAGCTGCATGCTGAGGAAACAGAACCATGGTGTGTTAAGCCTGTATAGCAGTGTTCTCATAGAAAGAATAAGAGAAAATTTTTTGGTGTCAAAGTCAATGCAAAAAGGTTTGTTTGTCTTTTTGCTTTAATTTCTGCTTAACAAAGCGTTTGAGACATTAAACAAACAAGTTGTAAAGAAATCAGGCAGTGTTCTTGCTTAAGGTGCCTTAACAATGGAGTCTTGTAAAAGGTGATGATAAAATAATTTAAAGCAAGGAACTGGCATAGGAACCCCAGGTTTCTCCCTATATTTCTGCAGTCTGTGCTGCTTTCTTTTGTGAGGACTTCCTTTACCACCCTTTCTCCTGCTGAAGATGTTGCTTGTAACTAAAAAGTTGACTCTTTAGATGTATATAAAGTATGTAAGTTCACCTCCAGCTTGAGGTCATTTGTGTTGGAAGATGTTCTATTGCAAGCCAATAACAGTTCAGTTACCTCAGTAATCCCCAAATATTCAAACCCCTTAATGATGGAAAACGAAATCTAAAAGTGTAAGGAGATACAGAGTGGCCTAATAGCCTAGCTGGAAAGAAGGTGCAGTTTGATTACCTGCTCATTTGCCAGAGCCCAACTGTTGGTTTTATATCAGCTATAACGTCACAGCTTCTGTGTAGCTCCCTATGTTTGGTATATTTACTTGAGGATCTCAGTTGAAGCTGAGTGGTAGGTGGTGCCCATGCTCTTGTCAGGAAAGTGGCAGGTGAGAACGCAAGGAGGGAAAAGCTAGACTGCCTACCTCCTACAATGAGGTGTAAACCAGTGAGGTTTGTGTCCTCTTTCTTCCCTTCACTCAGGCATTGCTGAAGGGAAGGTCAGGCTGGTGTGGTGTGGCAGAATGGCATTTCTGATAATAACTACAGTTAATGCTTCCATATGAGGGAAGAAAACTGGAGGTATGGATACTTTCACACTCACTGAGTGTAGATCACTTCTCACTTTTCATAGATCTGAGAAATTCCTATGCTGAGCAAGTCTTTGCTAAGGCCCTGTATAGCAGCATAGTGTCTCAGAGCGCAAGTGACAACTCATGCAACAAATAAGAAGCATACAACTAGAGAAAGAAAGGCAGTATGACCTGAATTAATGCAAACCACCTGTGTGCTGAGTAGGCTCTTGCTATGTTAATGACTGTGCATACAGTTTCCTGGTTTTCTACCTGACTTGTTTAGTTTCTATGAAATTTCTCTGATGGCTTAGTATAATATCTGAGAGTCTTAACTGTTAACATGTAACAGCTGGTAAACATTGGAGGAAATGTTGAGCGTTTCTCGGTTTAATTGAATGGCAGTTACGCTGCTTTCAAAGGCCTTCCTCTGTACTAGAAGGAAATGTTGTTGTGATGGTTTTTAGGTTTATCTGAGCAGCTGGATACAGAGCGAGCCGTGATGAGTTTGTTCTCAGATCCCGAAGAGGCTTCTTCTTGGAAGACAGCCTGTTTCTACTGCTTGAGCAGCAACAAGCACTTTCTGGAACAAATTCTGGTATGGCCATAAAATCGTTAAGTGGGAAAATCAGTGGTGGCTAAAGTCAGTCCCTGTATTGAACATATCTTGGTGGTGCGCAGAAACATTTTGTATTCAAATAGTGTTTACTAGGGGTCATAACTTACAGGAACAAGAAGGTTAACCGGTGATAACTCCCCTGCTTTTAGCTGTGTGATGAACTCAAAACATTCAGTAAGATTTTTAGAAAAGCTTATCTACATGCAGACTGAAGATTAGATCTTCAGGCTTTGATAAGTGCTGTGTTCTGCTTATAATTTCGTTGGATGTGCCACTTGATTTACCCCATGACCTTGAATTCATTGCTTTTCTTATTCTGGTAGACTTGGGCCAGTGAGACTAGTTTGCGTGGTGAAATTTACGTTTTAAAGAGCTTGAAAACCTGGTGAAAAATACTCGGGTATGAAATTAAGTATTTGAATGTATTTTCATATGT
Source organism: Pezoporus occidentalis (assembly GCF_034315485.1). NCBI lineage: Eukaryota > Metazoa > Chordata > Aves > Psittaciformes > Psittacidae > Pezoporus > Pezoporus occidentalis. The sequence goes on along the minus strand of NW_026913964.1, from coordinate 3,401,030 downwards.
AGAAGAAAAAGAATACAGGTAGGTGGTCGCTGTTAAAGTTCAAGTTTTTAAGGCTAAATATATTTCCACTTCTAAGTAACATGCTCATTCAAGTTTATCACAAGACAGAGACATGATCAGTATAAACAATGTAAAGATAATGTACTGAGGGAGTATGAGCTGGCTCTGTAGTAAGCATTTGGAATGATTTTTTTTTTCCCCTTGTGACAGTTTTACTGAAGTGTAAACAGGTGGCTTGGAAAATACAAGTTTAGGGACATTCCAGATGTGGAACTTCACTATTTTAGTGAAGTGAAATAATGCTGAAATGGCTGCTGGCTTACATAACCTGCTAGGCATTATGGGCCTCTGCATTTTGGAAATATAATGCTACTTCATTTTGTTTTGTAGGTGACTGCATTAACTTTACTGAAGAGAGAAGACTACTCAGACCTGAACAGCTTATTGAGGAGAGAATTCAACCCCCTTAGTCGCCTCTTGGTATTGCTAGGATGGACACATTGTCAAAGTGTGGAATCAGCAAAAGCATTGCTGTGGACTCTTCACAAAACTCGGGTAAATCAGCAGAAAGCAAGTAGCAGTATTGAAGTCTGAGTCCAGATAATGCGATTTGCTTGCAAATATGAAAATAATTAAAAGGAGGGAGTTTCCAGTGAGAATATTAATCTTTGTCCAAATGGAATTTAAAAAGCTAAAGCGTTGCAATTGAGTGGAGGTAACATTATTGAACACTTACCTTTGTTCTTACTCCTCAGCTTTGAAGGGATTATGATTGCCCAAGAGATTCTGAAAGTTTATCTTGCATAAGCTTTTCACCCTTTGCTGTTAACATGAGAAAGACAACTGTGGTTGTTGATTGGTTTTGAAAAGAGCTGAGGGACATTTCATCCAGTGAATCATCCCTGGATAGTGAGTGACTAACTCTGGACACAACTAGCCTGAGTTCAGCAGGGTAGCTGAATTTCTCATACCCATTCTCAAAATTAAATGATAAATTACAAGAGCTGTGACTGCAAGACTGCCTTGTTTGGGGGGAGTTTTCATCATTGAAGAAGAGAGAGAATTCTAACTCCAATGATGTCTGCCTGCAGGCAGGTGGCACGGAGAACAGAGGTGGAAATACAGAGAGCTTTGCGCTGCTGGGTCATTGGGGCACATCTAGGCTGGGATTGCCTTAAGGGAGTTACCATCTATTGGTAATAGACTGAAGATCTATTCAATAGCCTCTGCAAAGTGAAAGTCTTAGATCTGATTTAACGGGCATGTATCTGTGGTAGAAACGTACATGGTAAAGCAGAGTAACTGTCTGCTACTGAGCATATTATCTGGTTTAGTACATGCTTAGTTCTAGAGGTTAGTGTCTTACAGTGTTACTAACAAGCATTAATTTGCATTTTGAAAGCTAACCTTGAAAAGGGGTGTAGCCACCCTTCCGTGGGCTGTATGTGTGTCACATTCAGGCTGACTGTTTCTGATGCTGCTTCAGAATAGCCCTTCCTTGCTGGCTTTGTAATAAAACTGTCAGTTTTCTGTACTTGAAAGTTATCATCTGGATAAAGAAGACTTATGAACATCCTGTATGCTGTACAGGTTGGTTCTGCTGTAAAGGGGATTTGTTGTAAGGGGTTTCTTTTATTTGTCTTTCCATGTAGGATCTGTGCAATGACTTGGTACTGAAAGACTTCTGTGATGGGCTGTGGTCCCAGGTGGAAGTTTTTGAATGGTGCATACAGCAAAACAGGTAGGACTTTTTACAAATTGTCTTGCCAAATCTGCCTATTAGTTAATTCATGTATGCAAATAGAAACTGTGTTCTTTTCTGTGAACCTTGACTGATCATCTTGTGATTATATATGCCAAGCTCTTGAAACTGCTTCGTGGGCAATGCTGTTCGTTTTTCTTTTTAATCTCAGTAGTTTGGTTGAATCAGAATTAGAGCGGGAGGTACGTTTTTAAACATATCCAAGAGACCCTAAGTTGTTTATGCCCCTTTTTTGTTTGTTCTCTCTTGCAGTATTACTATCCCAAGGAAAATTCTTTTGCAACACTTGCACAATCTAGATTGCCACACTGCAGTATACTCTCTTCATCATCTCACTAATCTTCTGGCACTGAACGAAGACAGTGTTATTGAGCTTCTTCAGAAAGTTCCTGCTAGAGACCAACAGATGCAGGGTAAATGTGTAGGGTCATGAGAACACAAAACCACATGATCCATCAAGTATGTGCTGCTTACTGTTTACGCTGGGAAGAATGTTCTTTTGTCCTGTTTCTGTAAATAAGGATGATATTGCTTATCAGCTGTTTTGTGGAAGAATACTAGGCAGCATGTAGAAGTCATTTTGGAATCCTTTTGTGGAGTAAATTGTCTTCCAAGAAGGAATTGTGAGATCTCTTTAATCTCATAAGGACAGATCTCTTGAAAGAGATTTTTTGCAGTGGTAACAAGATTTTGCACATGCTCATATGTGCTACTCATTGTAACTTACATACTTTATAATACCCTTAGCTATCTGTGCCCTTATTTTTAAATCAAAGGGTAAAGCCAAATGAAATTTACAGTATCTTATACTATAGCTAATATTAATACTAACAGTAATATTAAGTTTTACCAAATCTACTTTAATATTAAAATCAGTAAGGTTTACCTACAGGCTGTATTTGCATCCTTGTTGCCTCACTTATCTTCCTGTATTCCAATTTGGTGCCTAGAATACCTGAGTTTACTAAACACGTTAGTTCACTTATAAGTGATTCCTTTGTACACTCTTTTGATTGCAGCTGATGGTCAGGTATAGCTGCTATTTTAGTGCTGTTTTCTGATAGAGCCTCTTAATAATGATACAGAAAGTCAGTCTTCCTGTATGTGTTAGAACCTAAGAAGCTGCAATTTTTTGTGCCTTATTCCTTGTATGGATGGGAATTTGTACATAGGTAATTTTAACCTGCGTTGTGTGGAAAGCTCTCAGTGATGGATCTTGCACAGATGTTCCAGTGGAAGGTAGTTTTTTCTCCCTCCAGTAATCATATTGTTAAGATGTTGCCTTCCAGTCCTATTTTACAAGTTTTGTTGTTAAAATTATCATGGCAGTTGTCTTGAATAGGCTTAAAAGACATAATGATTGATACTCTATATAGATCTCAGGACAGACCACTGTCCTGCTTTCTGAAATTAATTGTTTTGTTCTTGCTGATGTTGTTTTTTTTTTTAATTCTTACATTTTAATTATTTTCTGCTTGCATTCTGTCAAAACTCTTTCAAAAACAGGAAGAGACAGTCCCATCATAATCTTCTGGGAGCTGCATGACTATAGCAAAAGAACTCTAGCTGTGGTTTCTTTTCTATTTTCAGATCACTAATTTACGGAACTAGTTAATGGAAGACAAGTCCTCCCTTTCTTTTCAGTCCAGTGATTATTGTAAAATTTAGATAATTTTATGAACACAGGTTAATAGAATCTCCTTTAAAATAATCTAATTTGAATCTTAAGGGAAGGGGTCATGAAATTTTGATTTGTCTGACTTGGTAGTGTTAACAAACCTTTTTCTCCATTCACCCCACCTACTACTTCTTCTTCCTCTTCTCTCTGACATATTTGACAGCTGCAGTAGTGAAACTGAAGTAGTGGTATTGTAGACAGTTGTGTTCAGGCGTCCTTCAGGTCAGTGTGTAACATTAGCTTTGATCACCCACACTAACAAAAGAAATGATGGGCAGAAATTTCTTCATGATGGATAGAATTCAAGAATAAGGTTTTAATATTTCTGGCATAGGAAAAAGAGTGCTTGTAGTTGAAGGATATTTCTTTTTGGTACAGGAAAAAGGGTTGGTTTAGACGTGGGTACTGGCACAGACTCACTGCATCCAAGTCTTTCCCCATGGGAGGCAAAAGCGTATTAAACTTGCATTAGATTACCTATATGTATCTTACAGTGTATCCAGTTAGCTATTTATCTTTTTAAGAGGACTGTATTTATTTGATCTCTGGCTTCACATACCTGAAGGCCTCTTAAGACACTGGTATTGAGAACTTTTTGAGTGCTGTGTATTAGTGTAAAGCTGCTAGTGAATTGTGGCATTTCTGCGGCCATGTGGATTCTGCAAAAGATTCATACTTAAATGTTTCCTCAGTTCTGTGCTGTCTGCACAATAGTTTCCACCACTTTGTTTAGAATTGCAGTGAGAGGGAATAATGGGTTTCAAATTGTTTGTGCTCTTGAGGCTATTGTCTTGGCTGCTCTGTAGTTTTTAGAACAGTTCAGGCTGGTGCTTTTCTTTGAAATCAAGCTCACACCTTGTGGAGTACAATGCTGAAAGACTTTCTAGGTAATACCGTTCAGTCCCAGAGTTTGGGTGGGGACATTATCAGCACAGAGCACCAGTGCTTGGTTTAAAAAACTTGGCTGATGCTTCCCTTGTGTGACAGTAGGCAGAGGGACAGTCTCACGCTTGTACAAGAATATAGGATAGTGGATTCAAGCAACCTGGTTTAACATTGGGGTTTTCTTGGTTTAGCTTTGTTTGCTTGTTTGTTGGGGGGTTTTAACCTTTGTACAGTAGTTGGATAATTCAGCTAAACTCAGCATAACAGAATATATGACTCTATATTGCCTTCCTGGGTGAAGGTGATGATCATGTGACTTGTATGTAATTTGCAGCTCTAATGTTCTGTTGTACTGAAAGGGGATCATGTCTCTGGCATGTGACACCTTCTTTCCTCAAAAAAAAAAAAAAGGGCAAAAGGGGAAAGAAGGGAGTATGATACTTCTTTAAGTTGACTTTTTCATAAGTGTGTGAAGGAAACTGTGGGATGGTGCTTTTTGTTTAATCAATGGCCAGCCACTGTGCGTAGACTCAACCATGACTATTTGTAGAACTCCATAGAGGTGGTGGTATTCTGTGCTCACTGTGGTCAGTGAGCCAGTCTGCACTATCTTTCCTACTTATCTACTGTGTGATAGAACAAAAACTTCTTAAGATGCTGGAGGGAGACAGGATCTGTCCCTGTATTGTGAATATATCAGTGTAGCTTAGTATGTACCTCTAATGAGAATCATCATGAGCAGAATTTGATCATTCTGTGCTATATCCAGCTCCTGTAACCCAAATTCACAGAAAATTTCCCTTTCAGAAAGAGATCCAGACCTGACTTTTCTGCGCATATCTATCTGTTGTGTTTTGTTTTGTTTCAAATATTGTGAAGTACTGATGAGAGAGGGCAAATCTGGGATGGAGGTGCCATAGGGCAAGAAAGACTAGATATATCAATATTGCTGTGTGGGAACTGCAGAAGAAAACTAACTTGTTTTCTTGTCTACCTGCTACCCCCTCACCACCTTTCCCTCCACAGCAGCAACATTCCCTAACACCCTGAGTCAGCAACGCAATCTGGCACTCTTTCGAGCATTTTGTGCCATGAAGTATGCTGTTTACGCTCTCTGTGTGAATTCACATAAGCATTCCAAGTGCAAAGATTGTGTACGCAGCCATCTTGGTGATATCCCTGAGGACGAAACTTTTGGAGAACCAGCAGGTGATTGGCCTTCTTTCTCAGGTTCAGTAGCTTGTGCTGTAACATTTGCTGGACTCTGAATTATTATTATTATTATTATTATCGGGATAATACTGCATCCTGTGTACATACGATGTTTTTATTCAGTGGGCTGTGAGTGTTTTGCAAACAAGTATAATGGCATTTCTTTGAGGTGCTGTTACCTTTAATAATAATAGGTATGAGTAAGCTCCTTGCCTTCTTCCGAAATACTCTAGGTAACTCTATTAAAAATACAGCGCAAGAAGGTGATATTAGATACAGGATGGTAGTAGCAGGGATGATTTTGTAACAGGCTATGATTTCCCAGGGCTAAAACAGATTTACCCACTAAAATGGGTGTAATCTGGGTTTGCACATCATTGCACGAGGTGATAATTGGCATTCCTGAGAGGGAAGAAGCACACTACATTTTAAAATGTAAAATGTATGCCACGTATTTACTTGATTTGTGGAGCAATGATTGGCTCTGAGCCACTGGGAGAGTTCTCTCTCCTAAGATTTTCTGAAAGGGCAGAGGCTGGAGGAAGGAGCTGCTGAAAAATGTTGTAAATGTTCCTTACTTTTTTTTTCAATTTTACAGATTGCTCTTCAGTATTTCCTCAGTACCTTGAGAAGTGTCAGCAGTTCTTAAGGAGTGTTCCTGCTCCTCTGCGCCTGGAGGTTTTGGAGAACATCTTCTCCTTGCTCTTTGTTTCCTATAGTGATCTGCATACTGATACTCGTTTACCTGAAGACTATGCAGAAGATGATGATATTGAGAAAAAGAGTACTACTATGAGTGCAGAAGGCAGTGCTAGTCAGCATTCTTCCACCTCAGAAAGTCCACAGCGCCTAATGGAGGCTGAAAAGAAATCAGAGAGGCGTCTGCTGACTGCTCAGGCAGTTCACACACGCCCCCAAGAGCTTCGTGACTTGATGTTAGATGGCCAAAGGTGTGAAACCTCTAGGATGAGTTACCTGGATCTGAAACACTTCACCAGTGGTGTAACTGGATTTTTAGTGGATGATGTGGCCATGGATGCCTTCCTCACATTGCTTCTCAACCATCTGGAAGAAATTCAGGGTTCTCTCCCATGGGACTCTAGTAATGTACTTCATGAAGAGCTGGAGCTTGTAGAGTGCTTGAATCTTTCTGCAACCAGAGATGCCTTTGGAAGTCGTGTGTTACAGTTCTCCAAATATCTTTCTGAAGCTCACTGGCGATACAAGGTGGTAATGAGTAACAGAAATGCAGGTATGCTTTGTATTTAGCACTTTTTGACACATCCAGACTGTTTAGTGTCCTGATTTAACTAAGTACCACACAGGTGCTCACTCTGTACTAGCCACTAGGAAGAAAATTAACTGTGTCCCAGCTGAAACTAGGACATTGTTACAGCTGCCCAGGCAGTAGTCTGGATGAAATTCCTTGAGCACATTTTGGCAGGTATTAGGAGAGTGATCTAGTTGGAAATTACCTTGCTCTTGCACCATTCCCCAGTAGGAGTAATCTCTATTATAATCAGAGAGTTTGGGTTTTCTTTTCTGCCTCCCCTTTGTGGATGCACTGCTTCAGTTTGTCTTTCTCCTGTTCTTTTGTTACAAGTTGTATTGACAGTGCGTTGATATGAAGGGACATGATGGTGTGTGTGATACAATGCAAGCCAGATAGACTAATTTCATTCATGAAGGGTTGATTTTAGCCTAGTCTGGAAGCATGTTAAGAAGAGGAAGAACTTGGATTATTCTGGGGTGCAGACCACTCCTCAGGAGTAGCTAGAACAATACACTCAGGAGCCTATTTCCCACCTTCTTCCTTATTGTCAGCCCTACAGCTATCAGATTTCTGCTTGTGCTTATTGTGTATCTTGGACCATGCAAAGTCTATGTCCCAAGAAAAACTGTGCAGTATGGACCTTAAATGTTCCAAATTTCCAAAATTGTATTCAACTATTTCTCAAGTCTCCCCCTGTAAAGGAGGGGATGTGCTGGGACTTCTATTTGAGTAGGCAGCCCTCATTATTTCTATTGGACAGGCAGCAGCTTTCAGTGGGATTCTGTACGTTTGAGTCCTGACTTCTCACAAATGACAATTATTTGGTGAACATCTTTCAGGGAAAGGTGGCTTTTATTCACACTGCATATCTCTTGGATTTTTTTGTTTCAAGTGCTGACACCCCCATTACTTGCCCGCTTCCAGAACTGTTGACTGAGTCAGGGTTCACTCCACCATGTATTGAAAAAAAAACAGTTATTTCATCAAAACCTTAATGACAAATCAAACTCTCTTTTACTATTTTAATTCTTATTCTTTTTATCCTGTTTCTAGCTGCTTGTATACTTGGGCTATACCTATTTTTCTGTATAGTTAGAATCATAGAATCATTTAGGTTGGAAAAAACCCTTAGTACTCATTAGGGATATGTAGAAGCTATAATACATTCCAAGCAATGTTGGATGTGGAAGTGATAACTGAATTGCATCAAAGTTACTTTAAGGTGCTATTTTAAACTTCATTGTGAAAGAGCTCTTAGCTGAGATTAACTGTGTTCCCTTTGGAAATTTCCCAGCATAGCTCTATCTATGTAAATGTGCTGATAGATTCTGTAATTTAGACAAATAACTGTTGATGGCCTGTCCAGCTATTTGGTAATGTTTTGCTTAAATGTTTCACAGAACATCACCTTGCAGCTTCCAGGAGATACTGCTCTTTAATTAGGTGCTCCAGCTTTAAGAAACGAAGTAGATCTCAAAGGTACAAGACAGGTGGGTTGAGAAAGTGACTTGGAGAAGACCTCTCTGAAATCTAATTTTGCTAAGCTCATACAAAATTTGCTGAGCTCATGAATTGAATACAATTAGATTTAATAACTAAGGTAGAGAACTAGATTTATTTCCTTTAGTTTTCTAACCGATTTGAAATGTCTTAGTCAAGTTCAACTTGGATTGAGGTTGTTTTCCTAAAGTTCACCTACACAACTAAAAGATAATTAATTTTAAATTCAAGTTAGAAAACAATTTCTTTCATACATAGTCTGATTTGGGGCAGGGGAGAACTTTGCAACTAGAGGATGGTTCTTCCCTTTCTCCATTGTATCCAGTGACTGTTTGCTATATTTTCATCCCTATCACAGTAATGTTTAGGATGTGAATCTACAGGAATCTGTGGCTTAAATTGACAGCCTTAGGAGAAGGTTGGGTTCCTCACTCTTTTTCAATTTAGCCTTTAAAAGGTACATCTGTTTTTGGAGTGGGATGTTCCAGAAAAAGAAACTTTAAAGTATCTCACAAGTCACTGATGGGCCACCCTAACAGTTTGTTGCCTAACATTTTCTTCAAATCAGGAGGTTTTGCATTTGTCATAGACATCAGTGATGGCTCATTGTGAGACACTCTTGAACATCTCTTCTCTTTGCCTGACCTGTTATTTGCAGTAAGTTTTAATTACCTTGTCTAGAAAAAGTGCCTTTAATATACCGGTTTTTATTTGTTTCTATTTCAGATGGGAAAGAGAGAACTTCCAGTCCATCATTAGAAAGTACAAGTAGTGAGCTAAGCACCAGTACTTCAGGTATTAAGCCACAAAGTAGTATTTGTTTGTCTTGTCAGTGTGCATGATGAAGTATTTGCTTGATTAGTTGATGTGAATTACTGCTTATATAGAACAGGATTAGAGCACTTCTCAGAGCTCCCAGTTTTGGGCTTTTTTTTTAAATTAGATTAATATATGTTTTCTGGAATAAGAAAATTGGATTTTTCTAGATATTTTGGCTTACAGGAAACAGTATGCTATGCAGTGAGATGCAACAGTCAAAAAACCTAACAGACTGTTAGTCATGTAACCTAAAACATTCTTAGACATGTTAAATTGATTTAACAAGTGCAGTATTTAAGACTTCTCCCTTCATCCATATTGAGCCAGTGCCCTAGCATTGCATGCACATTATGTAGCTGCTAAACAGTGTTATATTTGGATGAGATCCAGATTGAAAGATCTGACTAAGTAGTGAAATATTGCAAGAATTTATAGCAAGATATTTATGTTGATCTCTACCCTAAAACTTCTTTCAACTCTGCTCCTATATCTTTCTGTTAAATATATGAAGTATCTGATATTTGGCTGTTATCTGGTGAAATGTTTTTTTTTTTTCTTAATGGTATATTGATTAATTCTGTTGTCTTGCAGAGGGAAGCACCAGTAATGTGTCTGGCTCAAGTGATTTGGAAAGCAGAGTGAGACCACAGCAGCAAAACCCCCTCATTCCTATGATGCTTTCCCCACCAGAATCACTGTTAGTGTCTTGTGTTTTGAGAGGAAATTTCGTAGAAGCCCATCAGGTAAAGCAGTTGCATGTATTTTGTGCAATTAAAAATGTAATTTGCTATTGATGTTTGTGGTTGTGATAGCTGATGAAATTCCTGCTTCTTTTGTATTAGGTAGCATAGAGCTGAAACATCTACATTCCAAGTGAAAGGGTCACTTCAGAAGTAAAGTGAAAGAACAAAAATATTCCAAACCAAGATCCCAAGAATGCTGGGGTGTTTTTTTTTCCTTGTTATATAAAAATGTTGTCTCTAAGCCTGGGTTCTGAAAGTATGAAAATGTTTGAGAGTTAGCCATGCTTAGTGTTTCAGCTGACTGAAGATCATAAAGAGCTCATGTGAAGTCTCCTGAGGAAGCAGCATCTGAACTGCTTACTTTTAGTCAGTGAATAAAACCCATGATGCTGCCAGTTGTAAGGTTGTCAGGAACATGGAAAGGTATTCCTTACCCAAAGCACAGCCAAAGTGGTAATTAAATTTATTTGAAGGAGGTGTGTTTTGACGCTGAATTCATGGTACGGAAAACAGGCAGAAAAACTTGAAGCTGACAGTCCGCAGGTTCACAGTTGTTTGCTCCCTCACAGCCATGCGTACCTTTCTTTAAGGGACTTTTGGGCTGATGCTCTGAAAAAATATGTGAAAAAAGCAGTGACCTAGCTGAGTTTGAGAGTGGTATCAGAACAATTAGTATCATTTAAGCATTGCATTAGCAGCAGGTTACTGCTCAAACCATTAGTTCTGTTTTGACATTAAGCATGCCACTTAATCTCTGCTTACAGGGCCAAAAGAAGAATTTTGTTTTGCTTTGTTACTTTGAATTTCAGTATCGCTGATGATGAATTCAAGCTTGGTTTGTGTTCTGTTGTTGGTTTGATAATAGGAACATGCACAAATGTGCTTATCTATTCTGTGTTAAATTTCTCGCTTAATTCCTTTCTGAATAAGAATTTGTTTAAAATGTTTACTTTGGAGGCCCAACTTGATAGGGTTTTTTTGTTTGTTTGTTTTGGTTGGGGTTTTTTGTTGTTGTTGTCTGTTGAAATCATGAAAAGTTATTCTGCAAGACGAGGTTTATGAAGATTAATTCAGCTCTAGCCTTGCAACAAATAGAATCATAGAATAGTTAGGGTTGGAAAGGTCCTTAAGATCATCTAGTTGCAACTCCGCTGCCATAGGCAGGGACACCTCACACTAAGCCATGTCACCCAAGGCTCTGTCCAGCCTGGCCTTGAACACTGCCAGGGATGGAGCATTCACAGCTTCCCTGGGCAACCTATTCCAGTGCTTCACCACCCTTACAGTAAAGAACTTCCTCCTTATATCCAGTCTAAACTTCCCCTGTTTAAGTTTGAACCCATTACCCCTTGTCCTGTCACTACAGTCCCTAATGAAGAGTCCGTCTTCAGCATCCCTATAGGCCCCCTTCAGATACTGGAAGGCTGCTATGAGGTCTCCACGCAGCCTTCTCTTCTCCAGGCTGAACAGCCCCAACTTTCTCAGCCTCTCATATGGGAGGTGCTCCAGTCCCCTGATCATCTTCATGGCCTCCTCTGGACTTGTTCCAACAGTTCCATGTCCTTTTTATGTTGAGGACACCAGAACTGCACACAATACATAATAGCTGAGCTTTGTAAAAATAGTTGAAAAATTTCTCTAAGATCCTGTTTGTCAGGCACTTAAAACTCTCTACATTTCAGCCTTCTGTGTCTGGGTTTTTTTTTCCGTTGAAGTATGTGCTTTATTTTATTCCTTCATCTCTTCTAAAAGCCCCCAAAGTTCTTTGACCTTTGAAAAGTTCTGTTGACATACTCTGTAATTACATATATTGCTGTTTCTGAAAGGTGGCATTGATGTTTAATCTGGATACTTCACCTTGCTATGGTGAATTGGTTTTCATGGAACGCTACCAAGAGGCAGTACAAGAAATGGCAAGAGTGGAGCACAACATTGAGAATCAAGCGTCAGATGGTACTGGAGGCATCAGGAAATCTGGCAGTGGCCGTTCAACACTGCAAGCTATTGGGAATGCAGCAGCAGCTGGTAAGGACTGGGGGGTTTGAGTTTTTTATCATAAAAGGTGAGGGAGAGGGAGAAGTGGAAAATAGGAGATAGCAATTTGAAGACTGTCATAATGAGTGCAGCAATTCTTCAGAAGAGTACATGGTGGTTCTTTGCATTGTGAAGACTAAGAATGCTGAAATTTGCTTTTGATGCCCAGGTAGTTTTATCCATTCTGCAGTAATTAGTCCATGGTGCAGGCCACCTATTGAATTATTTTCCAAAAGGATTAAGAGAATAATCATCTATGACAGGATCTGAGACACACAGCAAGTTTAGTCAGTGATATTGTGTTTTACTGGTGCATGTAGGTATGGTATTTTATTCCATCTCGGACGTTACTGATAAATTGCTTGCAACTTCTGGAAGTCTTGCCCCTACTCTCCAAGAAAACTTCTGGATCAACAACATCCAGCTGGAGCATACTGATCCTCTGCGGGAAGTCCTGGAAGATCTCAGTCCTTCAGCAATGGCAGCATTTGATCTGGCTTGTACTCAGTGCCGTCTTTGGAAGACATGCAAACAGCTTTTGGAAACAGCAGAAAGAAGACTGTACAACAGCCTTGAAACTCGGGGTAGGCTTTTGATTTTTGTGTTTATTAACCTGGGCCTGGGAGCAGAAAATGCCTGTCTGTGACTGTTGTTTGTGCTAACACCTGAGCCTCAACTAAATCTCATTTTGTAGTTTTTATGTTAGTTTCTCCTTTTTCCACTCCTAACCTTTATTTTGTCCCCTTTTGCAAAATAACTTTTCCAGGCCACCATCCTGACTTTGGTTCACTGTATTCTGAAGGTGTAAAGGGTTTTTCAGCAGTTCTTCAGCAAATAAGTAAAATTCTCAACTATTCCTGTGCATCTCAAGGGCAATCCAAGCCAGGTAGTATGCTTTGCTGATAAGATACTCTGTTGAAATGTGTTTAAGTTCAGTTCTTGTCCTCTGTTGCAATGGAAATTTGAACCTTCAGGTTATTAGCTTAAAATAAAAAAGGAGTGGGGGGGCAAGACCCAAGCTCAATTCTGAATAAAAGGAAACATCTTGAATTTTGCAAACTAATTGTATTATAAAACAATTTTGGTTCTGTGGGGCTTTTTCTGTGCAGAAGTATTTCTGTCTTTGTTATAGTTGCTGTTTCCTTCTCTCTCTTTGTAGAGGTCTCGGATGAGAAAATAGGGAATCATTTTCGATGCAGTATTGTAAACCTTCTGCAAGCTTGTTACCCTGCCTTGACTGAAGAAAGTATTACTAATGAAATAATTTTATCACAAAATCTGGATCAAATCCTAAAGGCACTGACACATGTCGAACGTTCTGTGGGTGAGTTACTTGTGTGATCATGAAGACTGACAAATGGATCTAAACTTTTTTTCTGCCTGACCAAGCAACTCTAAATCTGGTTGTAGTGCTCTTTGACATATGCATAAGTAATTTTTTTCAAATCATAAATGCAATGTGTAAATTTTATCTGTAATTCTTATATTCTGAGCACTTGTTTTCAGAGCTAAAATTGTGAACTTGACAGAGATGAAAAGACAATATTAATGAGGACAATTGAGGCTATTATTTGTCCTATTTTTCTTCAGTCCTAACAAGGAGTTCTTACAGTGTATTTTAACCTGACAGCTTATAGATAATTTGGTGTATCTTTACTGTTGCCTTTTTCTTTTATTTTCTTCCCAATCTTACTTTTTGTCATTTAATACTTACTTGAATCTTAGATGTATGTCTGTTCTCTTAAACCAGACTCTAAAGGCAGCCTGCTTGGCACCTTGGTGGAGCAGGTCTCTCTCAAACCTGCAGAGCTGGAGAAGCACATGGTTTGGAATCAGTCACAGCTCCTGCTGAGAACTCTTGCCCAAACTGTCCAAATCACGCCAGAGAGCAACATGCAGACAAACTTTGTGAAGACCTTCTTTGACTACATCACTAGACTGGCTGCTGTTTTATTACAAAGCCTAAATGCAGAGCTAGGTAAGAGATTTCTGCTGGATGGTCTGAGTCTAGACAGAGATACCCAGACACTGTAGTCTGATCTGATTTGGGAAAGTAATTGTACAAAAATAGTTCCTTGCCAAACGTGCCTACCACCTGTGCATAGTCATCTTTTCATTTTGACTGATTATTGCGCTGTTTTCAATTTTATTTCTTAACACCTAGGCCAATCACAGCCAAGATAAAAATAGTTAATGGCAGTAGGAAACTGAGAACAGAAATGTTAACTGCTGCCCAGATTCTGTATTTTGGTTAGGCAAAACAAAGTCTTGACCTCCAAATATTCTGATCACTACTCTGTAAGGCAAGATTGAGTCTTGCATCTAGTGGATCAGCATTTTTCTGCTCAGTTAGAGGCAACCAGTGCCCTGCTTCTCCACAGGGATAAGAAAAGAGTGTGTAGAAGGTTATGCAGAGATAACTAGGCAGATTTTTTTTTCAGATAATCAGCAGATGATGGTGGTCCATGGAAAGGAAGGCACCATTGGCACATAAAGCTATCAGAAGAACAGAAAATTCAGTGTGCTAGGAGAAAAACCACTGGTCTAGGTTTTAAATTTGACATTAATTGAGCTGCTCTAATGTAAAATACCACAGTACTGCTTTCAGAGAATACCTTCCCAAGAGAAAAGGGCAAAGATCTGTTTTCAGACATGATGGTTCAGCTCAAGTCACTACCGTAACAGCTGTAACATTTGTATGGATGTGATTCAGTCCTCGTTGACTGACTGCTATAGCCAAAAAAAAAAAAAAAAATTGTGAACCTAGATCTCACTTAAAGGCCAAAGAGTCTCCACGATACCTGATTTGGTAATAGGCCTAGTAAAATGTGACCTAGTGGTGCCAAGTTTAAGAGGCCTGTGATAGTTGCAAATGCATTGCAGTTTACTCAGGATTTTACCACTGGTGTGAATGTGGACCTCTGTGAATTTAGTCAAAGGTTTCAGACTCGGGCTCTTAAAATTTGTGTTCATAAAATAAGACTTGTTTAGTATATTCTGTCAATATGTTTGTATTATAATAAATGTTCTGATTTTTCTTTTTTAAGATAAGTCTGCAGAAGTGAAAGTGGCAAACCCTTTCATATTGTTACAGCAGAGCCCATCTCAGCTGCTCTCCCAGCTTGTGTTTGAGAAACAGGTTCATCCTGACAGGTTGGTACTTTAAAGGTTATGTACTTCTCTAGTTTATTTTGGTGTTGGTGACTTAAGACCTCAGCCAGGATTAAATTTTTCTCTGACTGCTTAGCATAGGTTGTATAGCCAGCTGTGTCCCACCAGCTAATCATTTAACATTGCAAGAGTTGGAGTACAGGGAAGAGCTTAGTCAGTGGCTTCTCCATCAACTTGAAGATTTTTTAATAATGAACAGTATGGCTCTGTATTTTTAACAGTTGCTGTCTGTTGTGAAGAGAGAGTGCTTTTATGCGGATCTTTTTTAACTGAATGTGTGACAGTTCAGAGCAGTGGACTTGCAACTTTACAGTGTAATAAGATATAATAGACCTGTAGAGATTATATAGATGTAATAGATATAATAGACAAGCTTCTTGTGAATACAGCAGTGCATGGCCTTGCCTAGTCAGTAAGTAAACTAGATAATCTGAGGTATTTCCATCACAAATTACTAAATTAGGTTGGCATGGAAAGTGTCTGATTTGACAAAGCTCTTAAAAAGATGAGCACTAACTGTGAACTTTAGTATGGTACATTTAGGTAAAAGTGAATGTTTGAGGAGTGGGTTCATTATCATTAAAAGAATGGCAGCCTAAGCTCTGAATTACCAGTGTTGTGCTGTATACATTTTTTTTCACACTGAGTAAACATAGGATATGTACTCTCCCCCAGTGAAGAATATTAGGGGGCTTGTTGTTACAAAGCATTTGGAAGATTTATGAAAATATGTAATTGTAAAGTACCTTTTATGTGTTCTGAGTAAGCTGTTTCTGGTTTCAATCCTGCAGGGTTTCCTCTCTCTTGGCTAAAGAAGATTTGAACTTGAATGTGCAGCAAGTTATTGTTCACTGTTGCTGTGAACCACTGTCATTGTGCAGTGCAAGGCAAAACAGCCAGGCGAAGTCTCTTGTGACAAACATCAACAGCTTAGCACATCAGTGTGCCTGCCACTGCCTGCCAGATGTTGAAATACCTATTCTCAATTCTGCAGTGACCTCTGAGGATATCTCCATTCTGGCCCCATCCCCTGTGAATGACTTGAGCCAGCACACACTCACTGCCTCCTCCCTGGACTTCCTAAAGTCTCAGTCAAAGCTCACGGCCACAGTGGCATGTCTATGTGCATCTAATATACAGAAAATTCCCAAATCGAGTTTATCTTGGATGGAATTTCGGGGCAAAAGGGAGGTGCCTTTAGGTTTGGAGCAAATTTCCAGGGAGTGTGAGACATTGTTGAAGGAGTTTCCAATATTGGAACAATTTCTTTTTACTATGTTTGAGCCACTTCAGAATCTGCAAGAGGAAGGTAGCAGTTTGGTTACCGTCTTCTCTGGCAAGACATACATATCTCTGGTTCTCCTAGGACTGCATTCCACCACAGCTGTTAAGGTATTAATGGGAGTCTTTCAACAAGCTCTTGCTGCAAAGAACTGGGACAGAGCTCTGAAGGTCTTAGATCTGTACAGTCAGGACATGGAGGAGCTGGTCAGTGTGAAGGATGCTGTGCTGAGCTGTGCAGCTGCTGAAGGTAAAAAAGATTGTCAGGCTTTTTTCTCTTCATCTTTTTCTTTTTTTTTTTAATGAAGAATACAGCCTGGATCAAGAGGTGAAACTAAAGTAGAGATCCTTGGGCAAATCCAAAGACAGAAGCAGATCCCTTCATTCTAAATTTGCTTTCTCTGATGGTGTTGTTTCAGTTTTGCAAATCCTGACCAATTTAGCACAAGAGAACTTGCATGCATCTGTGGTGATATTTTTACGTGGAGCTCTGACTGCATGAGTAGACACTGATCATATACTGTTAATGAAGCATCTCTTACAGCAGTGTTATTGTCATACATGAATGATGTATCCTGTGAAAGCAGGTGGCTTTTGGAGTTTAGAGATAGTAAATGTCCATGCTAACTTGGGTTACTTCCTGTGAGAATCTGATGCTTGGAATGAGTCTTGCATAGATTTTTCAGCACTGTATTGTTTCTTTTGGTGATGTGATCCAGTGAGGATGATTTTTTTTTTTTTTTTGTTTTATTTGCCAAAATACAGAAACTGAGTTTCAAACTAATGCTATGTTTCTTGCACAGATAAGGATGGTTGGCAGTACTTGTTCCCAGTGAAAAATGCAACATTGAGAAGTAGGTTGGCTCTGCGCTGTCTGGACAACTGGCCTCTTGATGCCTGCTTGGAAATCCTAGCTTATTGCATTTCTGATTTGGGCATAGCTGATGAACTGAAAGCCATTCTGCAGAGCAGGAAGAAAGAACTTCAGGTTTATCAGAAGGTACAAAGTTATTCTTCAAGTAACCAGTGAGATGAAATAGGTAGCAGGGAGCAAATATGCTTCCCCTTTGAAAAAGTTGTAGCCTTTGGTTCTTTTTTCATTATAATAGTTTTTCAAGTGTTTCATCCAAAATAATTCATGCGTTTTCAGTGCTGTAATACCCAGTTGAGATTCTGCTCCCATCGTTCGTAACTCTTCTACTCTCATATTAGCATCCAGGTCTGCAAACATGAATAGACATAAACATTTGTATGAGGCTCCTTTTTTGCAAAATATTTGTTTTTCCATTCTATACAAATTCTAGAGTCTTTTGAAGCTTTCTGTGGTGATTCATCCTTTTATAAGGTGCAGATATACCTGGGCATGGTGTACAAAACTAGTGGTCCAATATGTGTGTTTGTATTGCGGTCAGTTCTAACTGCAGGTTAGTGGAGATACACAAGTTCGGTCAGACTACCTGGCTTGGAGTTCAGCACAGACTGAAAAGCCAAACAGAGCGAAAAAGGAGTCATAAATCCTTGCTGAGCTGTCTAGTGGTGGTTCTACTAACTGACAGCTCAGTTGTGTCTGTTAGTGTCAGCAATGCCTGCAGTGTACATGTACTTTTTCATCCATAATTATTGCCATCTAGTGTTGTGGTTTAAGCCAAGGACATCTAGTCTTGCAAAAACCGTCCGTTATAAGTGTGCTTTGTAGACTCATACCTTTGAGAAAGTTGTGTGGTCATTTTTGTAGCGCAAGTGCATTACAACATCCTAGAAAAGGGGTAGACATAAATGTGGGTATCCTTTTTGACTTTTTTCTTTGTATGAAGCAGTTCTTGATGTGATCAGCTCAGCTGTTCCTTTAGACTTTATTGTTGTAGATAAAGCTTTTATAATTTGTGCTATCCTAATACTAACTTCCTTTCAGATTCTGAATGTGCAAAATGAACCATTGTGGAATGACTGGCAGGAGCTGAAAAAAGCCTGCACTGAGGACCCCCAGGCTGTCATGAATATAATTCTGAAGGCAAAGGTCAGGCATCCTGTTGTGAATTTTGTTGAATTGGAAGGCTTTAAACTTTGAATAGAAAAATTTTCTATTCAGTGTAATTATTTGCACTGACATTCTGTAGTCTAAACTACAGAATTTCTTAAGAAGTTGAGCAAAACTTTGGGAGAAACAGCTGTATTGGAGAGGGTAGAGTTTGTCCTTTTATTGTTTTATTTTTACTTCTTTTTTATTCTTTAGGATTATGAGTTGTGTGAGGAATGGGGGCACTTGTATCCTGTCCCAAGGGAAGAGTTGATCAACTTTCACCGTGAGCACCTTCTTCACTTACTGGAGATAGGAGACATGGAAAAAGCATTGCAGGTAACAGCAAGACTCTTTCAGACTTGCATCCATAGGTCAAATAAGTTGAGAAACATTTTTTTTTTGTTTTTTTTTTTCATGTGTATTTTCATGATCTTTTTGGTTTCTTCGTTAAGAGATGCTGTTTGCTTAGATATGCTTTCAGAATCCCTGCTCTCCCCTGTTCCACTGAAGTGAAAATCCAGTTTGGCAATCTCATTGTTGGAAATGTCACTTACGTGGAATTGAAAGGCCCATTGTACTTGAAAAATGATAATGAAGCATTTCTGTGCTGCTTAAACAGAAGAACCAGAAGTGAAACTATTAAGAGGAATTGGTCAGTTGTGCTTCAGTTCCCAAATTAGTGAAGTGTGAATTCTTCCAGTTTTAATAATTACAGAGCTGTTGCTAATAACAGAGAGCATAAAATAAAGTGCAGGCTCTTTCAGACATAGCTTTGAAAGTACTCTGGAAGCAAAGGGAAGACTTCTGACCACTACACCTTCTGACCCATTCCTTCTTTAATTTTTGCTTAATTTGATTTTTAAAATATTTTGATTAATAAATGGAGCAAATAGGCAATGAGTAGTCTATAAATGGATTATCTAAATCATCCTTATATATGTAAGACACTTGTGCAGGTTAATTTGCTTAAGGCAATAATCTTTGGGGGACTGACAGTTATAAAGGATACTCTGCAGGAGTGTAGCAGGGATTCACTGTATTTTGTTTACTTTTATAGCTTTTACAAAGGATTGAAGACCCTGGCATTTGCCTTGCCATCAGTGAACAGTCCCTTGACCAGCATCCAAACTTGACAGCCTCTCACTTCTTGGCTGATTATCTCACAGCTCACTTCTATGCAAATCTGACAACAGCACGCTGTAATGAAATCCAGGCACTCTATATGGGATCAAAGGTGAGTAAAATTCCTGCATTGTGGGATTTATGGCAAAATATAATTATATAAGTAATTTTATAATACATAATACATAAAGTCTGTACCTTTTACCAGAGTATTCTCACCATATCAGGTCTAAGATCCTCAGTCTTGAGATCCAAAGCAAAGTTTAGAGATGGCTTAAAACTTCTCTTCCCCTTGTCCATCTTTGCAGTTCCTGTATTATGAGGTGGTTGTAGCTCCCAGTGTGAACAGAGCAGTCTTGTGTTTGAGCTGTAGGGAGTGGAGAAATGCATATCCTAAATGAGGGTATGGGCAGAATAAAATAGAATTTTGGTGTTTATCAGGACAGTTGCTGTCTTTGTCCCATGTGAAAAAGAAAGCATCCTCAAACTTACTGTCTGGGTCAGAAACACCAGGTGTCCTACATATGCCTGCCTGTATGGTCTTTGACACTTACAAGGCATGTTTTTGCCCAAGTGCCTTCCAGGGGTAGACAATATCACTACTCTTTTTGGATGGTCATTGCCTTTACAGAAGTTGTACAGGTTCTGTGCTCAGCCTAGGAATAGATGCATTCATTAACCAGTGGATTATCTTAGTCACATGCATTATATGTAAATAAAATGCAGTGCTTTTGGTAATGTCTGTTTTATTGTAGGAGTACAAATAACAGTTTGCTCCAGTATTTGCCACAACAGTATTTTGTCAGGCTTCCTGTTTCCTTACTTGTCACTTCTGAAGAGATAATTTATTTTGGGAAGTGTCCATATTAACTGTCTTTGAGAAGAGAAATAAGAGCAATTCTCCTAATGTTTCCTCAAGTGATGTAAGGATAACGATTGGGCTAATACTCTTTTATTATTTTATTAAGAGAATGTGCTCTACCTTACTGTTTGTCACAGGGTCACAGAATGCTTTCCACTCTTCAACTTTGAAATGAGATGGTGTTCTATAGAATGGGAAAGTGGAAGCTGAGTAATTTCTGCAATCCACTCAATAATTCTGTAACAGTAGTAGGAATAGGTCTGAGAAGTCCCACCTCCATTTTTTGGCCTCTGTATGTTATTCCATTCTCTTCATAAGCTACTGTGCTAGTTTCTTGTCTTTAGTTTTACAGAAACACAGATTTGAAGGTATATAATTTTAATAGGCTCTTTGTCTTATGTCTCAGGTGCTGCTGACTCTGCCTGAGCTCTCCCGTGTTAACTACTTCCACCTGTCCTCCAGGCCACTGCTTATGCTGGAACAGCTTCTCATGAATATGAAGGTGGACTGGTTAGCTGTTGCTGTGCAGACACTGCACCAGCTCTTAGCTGGGCAGGAAGTTGGTTTTACTGTAGAAGACATTGACAATTTGCTCTCCAAGTATGCAGAAAAAGCTCTCAACTTCCCTTTTTCATTAAAAGAAAAAAGATCAGGTGACTGCCTGTGAGAATGCTGTTTTACACTTGGGAAAGAAGGGCCAATTTCCACCTAGAATAATTTCACCAACTGTGGCAAAACATTTTCAGATATGTGCCTCCAGTCTCCCTCTAGCCCAGAAAGTTCTTAAAGTCTTAAAGCCCAAATGTTCTTAAAGTCTGTGCCTGTCTTGTAAATAGATATTCTCAAGGACCAACAGGTTCAAAAGTTTCTCGTACTTTGCTCCTTTTGGGGGATCTCTTTTCTTCTAAACTTTATTTCATTCCTGTTTAACACAAAGTCACTGATGTCTTAAGGAGTTCTAAAACCTGCCCTCCTACCAGAGTGCTATTCCTTTTATCATATAAAGGATGTTTAAACCTGTAACTCTTTTTAACATTCTCAGCCCAGTTCATCTTTCTGCTTTGCCAGTCCTTTCTCAGCCATGTTGTCTGATTTTTCCTGTGTTTGGTGCGCACAGGGTTTTAGAACTGGAACACCAGAGGGTGCTGAAGATCGATTCTAGTGATTTTGTTTCACTGTATTAATAAAGTGCATGGTGTGGGAACCCATCTATTTATACGTACCTATATGGTACCAACTTGCTTTATGCCAGTTCCAAATGTTGACTCTTCATTTCATGATTTAAAGATGCAGCTCTTGCTAACAAAAAAGCAGCACTTATCTGTCTTTTCATGCCAAATGACATATAGTTCTTCAAGAATGTTCCTTCCACTGTGATGTGAAGCATTTAATATTTTCCATGAGCATCTTGCATCAGCTAAGGCTTTTCACATCTGATACTTATTCTCTGCTTTATTATCCCTGTGCCTATCAGTAGGCCATAGCTTTGATAAGGATCCTTTTCTGTGTCTTAGGTCATTGAATATGTAGTTTTGCCTTAACTGTTGTGAGCAATTTTCATGAACACATAGTAATTTGTAATTACATAGCTAGTCCTGTTTTGTTCTGTCATTCTTACATACCCCTGTGAATGGATTCCTCTTATCTTTGTAAAAATAGTTAGATGTATGGCCAGGATTGTTCTCCACATTTTTCATTTTCCCCCCTTCCCTTTATTCTAGATTCTCTCATACGTATCCAAGAAAGCCTCAATCAGGTATTGGAGTCTGAAACAATGTCTAAATTGGGATCATCAGAGCTATCTCCTGTCAGCTTTACTGGTAAGGTTAAGTCGTTGGTGCCATTTTCTTTGAACCTGCTCATATTTGTTTTATCTCCAGTGTACGTCGGTCCTGCTGCTTAATAGTAACTTAGTCTGCATTTAATGCAGGTTAGTAGATCTCTGCAGTTGGGTGCTTTGGGTCCAATTAAAAGAAAACTTACAAGGGAACAAGAAGTTTACAGCTGTGTTTTGAGAGGTATCTACAATATCTCTGAAAAATCAGCACAAAGGCTTTCTGTTCCAGACAGCACAGAAAAACCCAAGCCTGAACAGGCCATAGGAAGGTGGACTACATCTGCAGTGGGTTACCAGTGCTGCAGATTAATCTTTCTGTGTCTTGACTTCTCAGTCTGGGTACATAGGCAGAGCTTGTCTGGAAGCCCATCACTGTGGTACTTCTCCCTGTTTTCCTACTCTTTGCTCAGTAGCTTTTTTTATTTCTGGCTCTTAACTTTTTGGCTTTATAACAGAAATCTCATTTGTTGTATTTTTTTCATAGTTCTTTTGGTCTTCGAATTTATTTTTAATAGGATCCCTCTTGTGACCTGAGGGAATGTGACCTCGTATTGTCTGAGAGGCTCCACTCACAGTCCTCAAACACAGATAAATAGAAACAAAAATAATTTAAGCCAAAACAACTGAATAATGCTTATGGCTTAAAATCAATCACTTCTATAGGTTCTGTTCAGCTTCTAATGCAAGAGATGCAGTCTTTGGAGGATATATACTGTGAGAGATGCACAGTGTGTGCTCTCAGGGAATGACTAACAAAGGATATCTTCCAGCCACCGAGGCTGTTGTTTCTCAGCAACCGGTGGCCTGAACTAAAGCTGCACAATGGTATCCTGATCTACAGTTTAGGTTATGTGAACTGTTCTCTGTTTCTGTATCCTGAACTGAAGACTCTTGCTCTGTCTGCACAAAGCAAAAGCAATGTCTTTGGTTTGGGCTGTGTAGCTCATCAGTTTTTCTCCTAATAGTTAGCTTAATGTTTGTCTGTTGTTGCAAAACTTGAATGCATTGTCCTCTAATGTTCCTTTGCAATACAGTATTTACTTGGATGAGCATGAGTTAGCGTTATGGAATGGAGATTTTTTTTTTAGTTTTTCTAGTTTAGCATCCATGTGCACAGAAGGTGGCTTGCAGGGCTGCAGTGACATGTGGAACTTTATAATTAGCCTGTAGTGTAGCTGGCTCACAGCGCACTAACTAAAAGCCAGTCTAATACTGTAAACTTGAT
The DNA here is from genome assembly GCF_034315485.1 of Pezoporus occidentalis. Classification (NCBI taxonomy): domain Eukaryota; kingdom Metazoa; phylum Chordata; class Aves; order Psittaciformes; family Psittacidae; genus Pezoporus; species Pezoporus occidentalis. The sequence goes on along the minus strand of NW_026913964.1, from coordinate 3,377,606 downwards.
TCAATGAGTCAGGAGACCCCAAAAGCTAAAGGCTTAAACTTCTGCCTCTGGCAACTGATTTCTGCACATTAGATTTTTAAAGGGGACCAGAACAGGGAGGGATATGCTGTTGCTAGCCATACCACACTTTTCCTGCAATTAAAAAAAAGTCCCAGTCTTCATGAGTGTCAACACTGGGTATCTTTAAGATCATTTTATGCTGTATCATTCTTTGGTACCCATATACTGGGGTATATGTATGTATATAAACATACATATACTGGAGTATTTATTTCTTCCTCATCTAAATGTCTGCATATGATAAAAGATCAGATGATGACAAGTTGGTTTATGCCTCTCTAATGATTATGGTCAAGGTCTATTAGTATGTACTATTGCTTATAAGTATTGAAATGCTATGAGTTTATAATCTTACAGTTTTATCTTAAAGTATGTATATTCCTTAAGCAATGCTATTTTGCTATGCCTGGTTGAAGGTAATGCTAATCATCTTGTGAGACAGAAAGATCTTACAGTCTCAGTAAATATGTAGTGTTTTCTGCTATTCAACAGTGCATTAAAGAGCTTAAATCTCATTCTGTGTTTTTATTGGCCTGGCTCTTTCTAAGGTGTCACCATATCTGCAGGTCCCAGAGGCAGAATTCTGCAGCAGAATTTGTGCCCTCAGGAATTTGTGCCTCCTGAGAAGCCGCCACCAAAGCAGCAATGGATACCTGATGACACTGAAATGATATGTATGGTTTGCAAAACTGAACGTTTCACTATGGTAAGGAGCAAAAATTAAGTACAGACATGTGACCGTAATACGAAAACTTGCTCATAGCCTGTCCTAACAGACACTAGCTACTTCAGAAAGTTTGTCTTCATCAGCACAGGCCTGACAAGACTGCCAGTACTTTGATATTTAACCATTAGTTTCTATTCAGTGAGTTGAGGAGACTAGCAACAGTTAGCTCTTCACAATCCTGTGAAGTGGTAGAGCCACAATAGGAAATCTGATCATCAGAGAGGAGAAAATTGTAAGATCTAAGAAATGTATAATAGCAGTATTAATCTTTCAGAAATCTGTTTAGTTGACTGTGCTGGCAAGAAATAATGTGAGCATCATATTTGGATGAAAATGTATACGTGTTGTTGGTTACACTTTGCTAAGACCTGTTGATGCATTGACTACTTGAGCAACTGCATTGGTGCTGTAAGGGAGAAGAATAATTTGAAGCTTTGCAGCTGTTTTGGCAATCTGTTATCTTGTGTTGTGTAGAGTACTGTTTTTCAAAGTATCTGTTGATTTTTAATTTGGAAATTACTAAGATGGTGTCAGAAAGACAGTCTACAGCTTTTAACTTTTCCAAGAGATGACCTAACTAGCACAGTGGTCAAAACTGGGACGATTTAAAAATTGAAAGCCGAAGACGGCAACAAATGTGTTTTAAATACCTGCCTCTGACTTTTGGGTTTGGTTTCTTTGGGGTTTTTTTGATTTGCCATGCCCTCTCTGGGAAGGAAATGTGATGGTGAGAGTCCATCATTGTATAGTTCTGAAAAGCCTTATTGTGCTTACTGTTTCTTCTCTTCAAAAGGAGTACATTTACTCAAGAGTGGAGGCAGACATTGGAGAGGACTTTAGTAAATTCTTTCTATTGCTCATCCATGACCTCTTTTGCCTAGTTTAACAGGCGCCATCACTGCAGGCGCTGTGGCAGGCTGGTGTGCAGCTCTTGCTCCACCAAGAAAATGGCAGTAGAAGCTTGCAGAGAAAATCTGTCTCGTGTATGCGATCAGTGCTATAGCTACTACAACAGAGAACATCTGCCTGGCTTGGTAAAAGACACAAGCATGTAAGTCCTTCCATTCTAGTTCTTCTTGATTTCATGTACACAGCAGAGTATATGAATGGAATGAGAGAGAAATAAGCATTTGGGTTTATCTGGAAAATATAATAACATCACTTGAATAAGTTACTTTCACTTTTTGGCCTCCAGCTGCTGGGGTTTTCAGGTTTAATAGGTGTGGGGATGTTCATTATGGCTCAGCTTACTTTTCACATTAGAAAGAACACTGGAGAGCCAGGCAACAAAGTCTTTAATTCTTTAAGCATCAATTGATCATTAACCTGAGAATTGAATGCTTTGATGCAAAACACGCTCAATACAAACTACTACAGTATGACAAATTTTCTTGCAGTTTACTTGGCCTCTGGATTAACATCACATATGTGTTGAGCATATCAGTGGTTAATGTTATTCCATAATCCCTTGATTATGACTTCTTGAACCCTTGCAGATTCAAATACAAGTTCATTATTAGACAGACTTTGAAACTGCCTTTAATAAAAGAGGCAGCTGTAATGACAGATTTTCATTATGTGGTTGCTTAAAGCTGAAATTCCTTTGTGTATGTTAAGCCAGCTGGTGAAAAGTGCAGCTGAAAAGAGTGACTGTTACTCTCTGTGACCCTGTCAAGCCTGCTGATACTGCTGTCTGGGTCACAGAATATAAAACTCTGTTTCAGCTGCACTTTCAGCTGCATTCCCTCTTTCCCTAGCAAGCCTGCAGATAGCAGTATTCCACTATGGCAGTACTGGCAGGCTTGCTGTGAAAAGAGCAATACTGTGCAGATCTGAGAAGGAACCTCTGAAAAAAATCAGTCACCTCTAGTTAAACCAGTTTACATCAGAATGGTTGCTTACTCTGCCAGATTTGGTCAGCAGAGCCTACCAGTAAGTTTGAATGCCGTTTGTCATGTTTTTATTAAGTGTCTGGGTTTGTATATCAAAACCAATTAAATCTGAAAGAGATCTGGATGCCAAAACTTTAATTTTTCTTCTGAAATACTGATACTGGGAAGCTCTTGTTCTTGGTGTCTGCCTTTTTATGATACGTGCAACAGTACTATTCCTAATGAAGGTTTTAAGAACTAATTACTTAGTGTAGTTGACATACAACAATGCAGAGGAGGGTATTTCCAGATAGTAGGGGTTAGGGGCAGGGCAATGAGTCGGGGCAGGGCAATGAGTCAGGGCAGGGAGGGAGAGAGGTTAGATTTTTTACAAGACAGTGTTCTGAGAAGGCTAGTTGTATTCATGTCTCTTTTAAAACTGTGTTCCTCAGTGTGCTGGAGTAGGCATAATGTTTTTTTCTGTCATTTTATTACAGCAGAAAAGAAGATGAGGACCAAGTAGAAGGTGAGGAGCGTGGTAACATTAAACTTCAATTTATTATTTTTTTTTAAAGTGCCTGATGAGCAGCAGAGTTAGAGATAAGCTGGAAACAGAGATCGTGGAATCACAGAATCATAGAATGATTCAGGTTGGAAAGCACCTTAAGATCATTTAGTGCCAACCCCCCTGCCATGGGCAGGGACACCTCACACTCAACCATCTCACCCAAGGCTTCATCCAGGCTGGCCTTGAACGCTACCAGGGGTGGTACATAGTAGATAGGAGGTTGATGCATCTAGTTGCAGCTGAAGGGTGATAAAAACCTCAGTTACAAAATACCACTAATGTTCTTTGTATGAGCAGGCTGAAACTGAGCATTCCAAACTTCTGTGAATGCAAATCGAGATTTAGGAGAAATGTCTGAGTCAATATTGAATGTGCTGAATGGGGATTAAAGGAAGGAACTGAAAAACAACAGCAGTTGGAGACTGCACTTTGCATACTACAAACAGCCAGTGAGAGGCTGTGGTGTAAGTAGGAATTAACCCACTACAGAGCTGTGCTGAGTGATCCTCTTTTTACAAACCATGATAGTGCAACTCAGTACCACTGCAGTGTGCTGTGGGGTTTGATACCCCATGCTGGCTGGGAGTAGCATAGGATGAGGCCCCTCTCATGGGTCTGGTGGTATCCTGAGTTCAATCTCCTTTGTTGCTGTGTGAGTATGGACTAATAATTTCACTTCAGTGCCTCAATTTCCACATCTAATATCTTCAGGAATAATAATAAAATTCAGTTGACATTTTCTTTACCATTTTTCCGTTTTGTTTTCAGTCTGGTGTTTGAGATGATTCTGCAAAATTTTCGTACACTGACATGAAATTCCGGCAGAAATTCCATAGTTATTGGAAGTGCTTATAGCAGTAATGTGAAATATGGTGCAAAATATGCATTTGTGCTACAAAGCAAATAAGTATTTTTCCTTACTCGTTCCTTTTTAACTATGATGGGCTGTTTGAGTTGGGGGTTTTTCTTCTGCTGTTGACAGAAGTTTGCTTTACTGCTACCTTTGTTACAAGAATGAAACAGCTGAAATGCAGCTTCTGAGCTGCTGCTTCTGGTTAGATCTTTCTGCCTGCAGCATTGCTGTGCATCACTGGGCCCATATGATTCATTCAGTAGGAGTGAATAAGAAAAGTATCAAAATTCTCAGATTTAAGAGGGAAAGGATTTTATTCTGCTTTTCCAATTTTTCTGATGACACTGTGAAGCAGGCGTATTGAATGTTTCCAAGCCTGCTTTATTCTCGTTATTCCAGTTTCCAGTTAAATTTAAAGCCAGCATTTTAATTTATTTTTTGTTGTTTACCTATAGTTTCAGAGTCATTCAAGACTCTGACAGTCCTTCTGTGAAATCTAGAACAGTGAATTTTGAGACTTTTTAAGTTCCTCCCAGAAGAAGGAGGAGTTGATCTGGGGAAGAGTAGCAAATTAGCATTATTCTCAATTTCTTAGCATTGTGATATTGGCCATTGTTTTTCTGCCAGGAACCACAATCAAACTTGAGCATCAGAGAGCTTGTGCATTCTCAGCTGCACTCAAATGACAGCCAATATTTGATTTGTAGCTATTCTGGGTTACTAATTTCAAAACACAAATTTCCTTAGTTTGGAGGAAAGAAAAAGACTTTTCACAGAAATTAAATTTCTTGAATCATTTCGTCAAAACTCCAATTGTCTTCAATACTATTTTATGTGGAAAAAAAAAACAGAAGGGGTTAACTCATCTTCTCACAATCTTTTGTCTTAAAGCTGCTAGACCATATGTTGAAATAACCCATATTCTGAAAAGAAGATACAGGCAGTGAAATCAGTGTACCTTTTCTTTTACAGCTAGTTTTTCAGTTTCCCTTTATAGCTGTAACCCACAGCTCTCAAATTTCTACTTCTCTCCTGCTCAGAAATATTTAATAACTTGCCTGAGGGAAGGCTAAAGGGGGAAGGTTGCTGTGCTTGATGTCCTGTAGGATAAGAGTTGGATAATCATTTGAAGATACATTACTGGAACCAGTTTTTCATGACAGGGTGTTGGTAACAGTGAGAATGAGTTTAAGTACAATTTGGCAGCCTTCTGAGGAATGGAAATGTTTCTGTAATCTGTATGCTGGACATGTGATACTGGCAGAAAATGGCACAGTGAGAGGATTACACGATTGTTTTACAAGAGTATAGAAATACTCTGCATTATGTGTCTTTAGCCAGTCTCATTGTACGATGATTCTACCTTCAGGGGGGTGGTGGTGGTGGTGTTGGCTGTAGAAACTTCTAATAGTGACTATTCCACAGTGGTGCGAATACCCAAAACAACTGAGCTTGAATGGATTTTTTCCCTGAATGAAGAGGAGAATGAAATTGTACGCAGTGAATTTTATTATGAACAGGTGAGGTCTGGAGAAAGTTGAATATAAGCACTTTCCTTGTGAACTACCTCAGTACCCATGTTTGTCTATCTTTCCTTGAATTGTCAGGCTCCCAGCTCTTCCTTGTGTATTGCCATCCTTAGCCTGCACAGTGAAAGCATAGTTTGTGGCCACCAGCTGATAGAGCACTGCTGCAAGTTGTCCCAAGGGCTCACAAACCCTGAGGTGGATGCTGGTCTGCTTATGGACATCATGAAACAATTGCTTTTCAGTGCCAAAATGATGTTTGTAAAAGCTGGAAGGAGCCAGGACCTAGCTCTCTGTGACAGGTGATTTATCAGATGTTCACTAGAGTGTACTGAAGTATTGTCAAGACCATTATCCTTTTTACTGGGGAGTTGGAGGGTGGGAGGCTTGTTTTGTAATTGTACTATAGATGTTTTAAACAAGAAGAGAGGTTCATAATTTAAGAATAATATAAGAGTTAAAATAGTAGAAATTCAAGTAATATGACTACACAATACTTAGAAAATTATCAGGGTAGGTAGAAGCAATCCACAAAAACTGGGATAAATATTTTACTTCTGATATTTTATGCATGCTTTCGATTTTTATTTGAATATAGGATTTTAAACCTGCGTGTCTTGAGAATGAGGATTTTACACTTCCCTCAGGTTGTGTCCTACAGAGCTTGAGGTGGTGGGTGTAATATATACACTTCACACAAACTAGTTTGATTTGGTAACACAGTGTCTGCTGTCAGCCTCTGCCAGTGTTCTACTGAATGTGGCAATAACAAAAAAAAACCAAACCATAAAAAATATTCTGAGTAAGATAGTGTGACGGATAGAGAAACCTGCTATACTGGTGACTAGGAACCACTGCTTTAAGAGTTGTCTTTGACATAAAGTTCTTTAAGTGTATGATAATAGTGACAGCATATGTATTTGCTTAATCTTTGTTTTCTCCTAGCTACATCAGCAAAGTGGATGTGTTGAATATGTTGGTTGCTGCTGCCTACCATCCAATACCATCTTTGGATCAGATTCTCCTCCCTGCAGCAGTAACAAGATTAAGAAATCAGCTTCTGGAAGCTGAGTACTATCAACTAGCTATAGAGGTAATGACAGTGGAGGGATGTCGGTGTTAATAATGCTTCTGTAGTGGCTCTCATTTTTCTTCCTCTTGAGTTCAGATGGATGTGATGTGTGAAATGGACAATATCTAAAGAGTTGCAAAATTGGATTAAGTTTTTAAACAAGGAAGAAATTATTTTATAAGCACTGGAAAAAAAATACTGAGAAGGAAGAGTCTTCTGCTGTGGCTGCTGAAAGGAAGGGCAGGGACCTTGTTTCCCAGGACAGTTAAAACTGGAATGGAGTAACTGCAAGGAAATCATTACATAGAGGAATCTTGCATCCAGTAGAAGGGTTGAGGCAATAGTAAGACACCTTGCCCAAGCGTTTACTTTGAAATCAGCAATGGTAGCAAATCTGTCTATTGGAGTTCATCTTGTGTTCCTATCATCTTCTTTTTTCTTCCTGCTCCTAGGATTTTGTAAGGTTCTGGTTTATTGCTTTGCAGTTTGTTAAACACAGGATTATGATACTGCAAACTGGATTAGGATTTATAAGGGGTAATAAACAGTAGGAATAGATGACCTGTTTGAATACAAACAGTTTATGCTTTAAGGCAGCTGGTCCACTAAAGAAAATCAGGAATAAATCTGATCAGCAGAGTTACCTGAAATAAAAAAAATTGCTGGCAGTTCATGAGGCATCTTCTGTTGCTTTTTTTTCCTTTTTCCTAAGCTACAAACCTGTTGAATTCTGCTCTGTAAAAATCTGCTTTAGAAAAGCAGATGTGAAAATGTCCTGAGTTTTAAAAATGCTGAACTGAAATTTCCTGTGTAAATCTTTGCTTCAATTTGTACAATAAAAAGTAGTTCTACATTTGGAGATCACAGGTGTTTTGGTAGTTGGCATTTTGTGCAGGTAATACAGAAATAATCAGCACAGGTTTTTCATGTTTTGTTTGGGTTTTAATGGGACATGCTCTAGGGATTTAAATGTCACAATCACAGACTGTGTGATAAGCCAGTTTTCCTATTTTCTGTAGTGGTACTGCTTTGCAATAATAATAAACAATTTTTAATTTAGGTTTCTACAAAATCTGGGTTGGATCCAGGTGGAGCATGGCATGCCTGGGGCATGGCTTGCCTTAAAGCTGGAAATTTAAGTTCAGCCAGAGAGAAGTTTAACCGATGTTTAAAACCACCTATGGATTTAAACCAGCTGAGCCATGGTTCAAGGCTGGTCCAGGATGTGATACAGTACCTGGAGTCCACAGTGAAGCCCATACTCATTGCGGTAAGAGTATTTCTGTTCTGTCTGCTCTGAAGAGCTACACCGAAGCTAAGTGTTGATGTTTAATACACATCTTAAAACAATGCATATCAGGTGTGTTATGTTTTTGTCCTTCTTTTGTCATGACTACAGATTGCAAACTGAATATTGTTGATAAATTTTTTAGCTGTTTCATCACAGTGAATTGGTGGCTGAGAACCAGATCATGCTTGGTAGAGGGGAAAGAAGCTGCGCTGGTTGATCTGTGTTATTCCTACAATCTTGAGGAAAATAAACTCAATTCCAACAATATGTTGTGATACTGTGGTGATGCCATTTTTGTACTGAAACTCTGACAGCTTTGCAGGAATTCAGGGGAGAAATTACAAATGCTTTCCAACTGTTCTTAAATACTGTTTATTATGTGTTTTGGAATTATTCTGGAAGTTCTAATTAGGTACCAAAAATTACTTTTAGTACTAAGTAACTGCAGAATCATAATCATGAAAGACCTCTTAGTAGTATATATTTTAGGAGAATAAAAAAGTCTGATTGAACTATTTATTGAAGTAGCTGTTGACAGTGGAACTGTGTTTAAATAAGCCTCCTGTCTGTCCCATGGCTAGCTAGCCATGCTAGGTACAGCAACACGCAGCACCTCTATTGGTAGCAGAGTTCCAATCTGGTGTTTCTAAAAAGTGTTTACTGGATTTTTCACCCTTCTAAAGCAATACCTATTTTAAAAACAAAAATAATAGAATGCTTCAAGGCCAAGTGACAAGGTCTAACTGAAAAGAAAGTTTTACTCATTAACTATCATTGATTCTGTGCCTTAATGGCAGGATGATGATTACTTTGCCACGCTGAGGGAGCTTGAAGCAACACTGAGAACAAGAAGTCTGTCTCTGGAGATGATGTGTGAGGGGAAGATTCAGCACAACAGCTACTATCAAGAGTGCTTGTTCTATTTACATAGTTACAGCACTAATCTGGCAATAATAAGCTTTTACATGAGGCATGACTGTATGAGGGAAGCCCTGCTTCACTTGTTAAATAAGGTGGGTAATCTGATTTGCTATCACCTAAATTGAAATTTGAAAAGTAGCTAAGAGGGTTTGAAGGCCAGTTTCAGACAGTAATGAGCACCATGCAGCATTCTGGGTGGTTCTCTGCACAGGAGTTTTTGGAGGTCCTAAATGTTATATGCACTATCCAGGGACTGACAAGAATTCAGTGACGTGAAAAATTAACTTTGGTCTGAACATCTTATGCTTAATCTCTCTCTCAGTGGCTTCTATAGAGGAGCAAGTGTTTGCTTTGTTTATTGTGAAGGGTTTATTGTGAGGTTTTTTTATAGAGGTACACATCAGCAGTTCTTGGTCTTTTTTTCTGCAAAGCTGAAAACCTGGGATTATTGTCATAGAGTTCAGAAAAGAGGAGGAAAACTTTGGATTCCAGCATGCTGATAACACTGAACACTTCACTCTGTCACAGTGGTTCTGTCTCTTGGTATTGTTTGTTGAGTCGGACACCCACGTTTGCACTTCTGTAACCAATAGGAATATAAGGGAATAGAGAGTCCTGTCCCAGAGGACAGGAATCTAAGGAAGCCAAAAAGTGATTTCCAGTTCTCCCTTAAGAAAACTGCGTAATATAGAAGGGCTTAAGAATCTCTGGAGACAACAGTTCGTTACAATTAAACCTAGAAATTATTCCAACAAGGTTCTCATTAATTAAGTGTGCTTCTTTTGGACAAGGGGACTGGTAGTGATCGTGCAAACTAGAGAGGAAGATTTGTTACCTTAAAGCAGTAAGGTACTAGGCTTCTGATGAAATATTTTGCTGTTGGATGTCTGGAAACATTTTATGCACACAGGCTTTGTAGCTGGTATCTTATGCTTAGATTTAAAAAGAAAAAAATAATCCATATTATGGCCTGCATAAACATTTTAAAGACATGTTGTGACACATGCTTCTTTCCATAGTAACCGCAGTGTGTGAGCCTGCATTTGTGAGACCATAGTAAGTATCTCCGTCAGCTCAGTACCTGTGAGGTTTCATCTGAACTGCTGTGCCCAGTTTTGGGTTCCCTAGTACAAACCAGACGTTGTCAGAGTGGAGGCAAATCTAATGGAATGCCACCAAAGTGGCTAGGGGCCTGAGGCACGCGATATCTGAGGAGAGTGATAGAGCTAGTTTTTTCCAGCTTGAAGAAGGAAAGGCAAAAGAAGACCTTTGTCCTGTTTTCAGCTTCCAAGTGGGTGATTATACCAAAGATAGATCCAGGGTTATCTCAGATATGCATAGTAATAGGGTAAGACATAGTAAAAGGGTAACAGACAGAGGGGCTACTAAATTGCCATATTATCATGTGCAGAACTTGACAGGCCCAGAGCAGCATGACCTAACTTGGAAGCCATTCTTTGAATGGGGGTTTGAACCAAATGACCTCTGGAGATCCCTGCCAAACTAAGTTATTTAGTAATTTTATGATCTCTGTCACTTATCACTGCTTTATGTTATTAAGGAAAATCAGCAAGCCACCAGTGGCTTGCTTTAGGCTATGTTTCTGATGTGTAGGAATCCCCATCAGAAGTGTTCATTGAAGGGATCTTCATTCCAAGTTATGAAAGTGGAAAACTGCATATGTTGGAGAACTTGCTGGAAACCATTGATCCGGGATTGGAGAGCTGGGGAATCTACTTGATTGCAGCCTGCAAATACTTGCAGAGAAAGAACTACTACCATATTCTGTATGAGCTGCAACAGTTCATGAAGGTAAGATGAGGGTCAGTGCCATCTCTTTCAGTGAAATGTTGGATACTGTCAGACTTCGTTATTAACTTTGGTGTAAATCTGCATGATGGGCAGGTATATTTTTGCTACTTTCTTACTTAAGAAACGGGTAGGAAGGCCTGAGCCTGACTGAAGCCTGTCTGCTATGTGTTTGTCATGGATCTGGAGCATTGCAGTAGCTTTAACGGCTGTTTTAATGAAAACAGGTCATTACCTGCTTTGTTTGAGCACTTAAGTACAGGCAACGATTAGTGAAGGTGGTGTACTTTAGTCCACCTTAGTGTTCAGTATATTCCTTCTAGGATCACGTTCGTGCTGCCATGACCTGCATTAGGTTTTTCACTCATGGAGCAAAGTCTTACACTGAACTAGGAGGCAAACAGACATGGCTTCTAAAGATCAAGGACCATCTCAAAGTCTATCTGCAGGAGGTCTCAAGAAATTCAGGAAGGAAAAAAATGGCATGCACTTTTCGGAAGAAAATGTCTGCTACAGATGTGTCAAGGTATCAATAAACAAGAACCTAAATCATATTAAAGGGGAAGTTCAGGCTTTTGTGGGAGTTTTTAGGACATGAATTTTTTTATTTAGGGGGGTGTCGGTTTTTGTTTGTTTTTTGTTTTAGTGTTTGTGTTTAAGTTGGATTTAGCTGTGCTTGACCCAAATCTGACTTTCATGTAGTTGCAGTTATAGGATTCCTGTTACCTTTTCCCTCAACAACCCAGGAGATGAGCAGTTGTTTCTACTAAAAATATCAGTCTGTGCATCATCTACCTTCCTTTAATTAAAAAAAAAAAAAAAAACCAACAAAAAGCCAAACAAACCCTCCGCAATGCAAGCAGTCTCTTAGTGCTTCGCTGCTTACCAGGGTTAACTCACAACATTCAACCATGCACAAGTTATAGGTGCCAAACATAACTAAATCCCTGTATTCGAAACTTGAAGTGTAAATTTAGCCAGATATCTCTGGTACTTGGGGTTTTGTACCCTGTTTTTCTTAGGGGCTTGTTTGTTTCCTTTTTTTTAGGCTAGACACTAACTTAAAGGTGGGGGAAGTGTGCGTGATGAGGTGGAAAAGAGGGAGTAGGTACTTATTTGGAATCCAGATTCTCTGGCTTACTTTGAAATGATGTGAACAAGTGCTCACCTTCAGCTTGTGGTGTATAATAACTGCGCAGATTTGAAAGTATCTCAGTGCTGCAGACTTGGCTACACTAAAGACAAAGCCAAAAAGTAACTAAAATAATAATTCCTTCGGAATTTGTCTGATTTTGAAATGTGTTCAAGAAAGGGAAGGTGTCAGTTATTATTTGTGTGAACTTCTATTTCAAAATAAAGTCTGATTTTTTTCCTGTGTCCAGGCACATCAATACAGTTGATCTCCAGATGGAAGTAACAAAGTTCCTGCATCGATGTGAGAGCTCAGGAGCCTCTCAAATGACAGGTTCCTCCTTGCCCACACTCTTTGGAAACAATAACATGAAAATGGATGTTGCTTGCAAGGTACGTCTTGCTATTTCAAACACAGCTTTATTTTTCATCAACAGTACTAACTTGATACACACATTGAAACATTGGAGCAGCCTTTCGGTTTTTTCATGGGTAGGTTACTTGTGCATGTATGCAACCTACCATTTATGAAAAATTCATGGTTTTCCTCAAAGTAGCAGAGAACACATGAGAACTTGGAGCTCCTCTCCTCAAAGTTCAGATTTTCAAGGGCAGATGATCCCAAATACTAATAGTAACATGCCTTTTGATTATGCAACCTACTGTGTTTTGAAGCAAGGCAAATACTGCTGTTTATTCTAACCTTTCTTAACTTCATCTCGGCTCCATCCCTAACTTTCCCAGTGTCTTGCAGGAAATCACTTGTGTGACAGTAGACCCTATATTTGCCCTACTTATTGGGGTGGTGCTGTTCTCTGAAGTATTGCATTGACTTTTGTCCTCTGTCTTGGGCAGAATCTGGAAATGCATTATTATTTAACTGTATAATGAAAAAGGAGTGTGCATCCCCGAAATTGTCTCTTCCTCTCAGGTCATGTTGGAAGGCAAGAACATTGAAGAAGGTTTTGGGATTGCATTTAGAGTCCTTCAGGTATGGAAAAACTTGATATAACAAGCACTACTATTATAAATGTAACTCCTGCAAAATTTGCTTAAGCAAATGATTTTTTGCAAAATGTAACTCCTGCAAAAATTGCTTAAGCAAATGATTTTTTTGCATAATGTCTGTTTAATCCCCCAAAAGAAAAACTTCTTGTGAGAAAAGTTCAGGTCTTAAGTATCCATGTATTTGGAAACTCAGTAAGGAAATGAAAATGCTGCTTCAGTGGGACATTTGTGAACTAATTGGGTCCTACAGTGGAACTTAATGTATGTTTTCCATTGCTGTATACCTTGTTCAGTGACTTCACTCTGGCAAACCACAATCACTGCTGTGAATGGAGAGCTCTGACTTGGTACCTCTCTGCAGTTCATGATAGCTATGCGATGACAAAATGAATAAAATACATCCAGGGCTGTCTCTATACTATATTCTCCTGGCTGACAGCAAAACTAATTAACTGGAAAATCTCATAGGGAGTCCTCTCCTTCCTCTTGCCTGGGTAGAAGTTGAGGTGCCCATTAGTAATCACAGCTCATGAGGCTCCAAACTTTTCTGTGTGTTTCTCATCCATGTTAGGAGCTGCTAAAAGATACTGCTTCAAGCAGTGCAGTTAGCCGAGACAGAGGGTGTATCAGGGCCACTTCTGGACAGAGGTGGCACACTGGAAGAGTATTTCTGGATATGGCAGGTTCTGCTCCCATTTTTGGGCCAGAATGTGCAAGGCAGAATGCCTGTTTGTAGTGAGATGGAGAGCCTTAGAAAAACAGCACTTCTTGGCAGCAACAGCAGCCACTACCCCCCATTAAAACTGGAGCAGCACATCCAGCTGCCTGGCATCGCTTCTGCTTCTTTCTTTTTTCTTTATTTTCTTGCCTTATTCATGGCAGGATCAGTCTACAGCTTTATCATCTCTTCCTTCATATGGGAGGTGTATGATGGTCAGTTGCCTTCTGTTTGTAAGGGCACATGAAGGCTGCTGGTGGAGTGGCTGGAAGAATATAGCGGGAGCTTGCTAAGTGAGGGAGAGGTGGGGAGGGACCTAGGAAAGATCTTTTGCCAAAGGTAAAAAGAAATCATTATTTTGCCACCCCTGGAAAGGAGGTGGGAACAGTGCTCTTGTTCCGCAGCAAAACTGAGTGTCACCAGTCTGATCACAGGAAACTTTTAAGCCAGCCCTGAGCAAGGGTGACTTTCAAATCAGAGGCCCCCAAAAGAGCTTCGATATTCTGTAGCGTGGTGTGATATTGTCTTCAAGAGAGATTGTCTCAGCTGTACAGATGCACTGGGCAAAAACCTGCTGAAAACCTTTAATGTGTTGCTTTGATGTACCAACTACCCCTAGGACTTCCAGCTGGAGGCTACGGAAGTGTACAGCAAAGTAGCCAAGCAGCTGGTGAAGCAGCAGAAGTACAGTGAGATTCGGCAGCTCCTCAAGTGTGTCAATGAGTCCGGAGTTGCAGCAAAAAATGATGGGGATAACATTATCCTAAACTGTCTAAATGAGTTCAAGAACATTCCTGCTGAGGTAATTCTTCATGCATTGTGTCCCTTTTGAAATAAAATGGGTACAGTGGAGGCTACACTACAAGAAAGGCTACAGGGAAACCATCCAGTGCTGCTCTATTAGTGAGTCCTTGTTATCTCCTGGCTCTGTACTACATGCATTGTTTAAAGGTGGGAGTGTGTGGTTTGCCTTATGCAAGTTACGCCATGTCTGTGATAAAGAGAGGAATTAGACTTTGTCTGCATTTTTGACATCTGCAGCTCTCGCAGCTGGGACAACATAACCATCTAGCTGTGATCTCAACTGCCCTTCCTTTATGCAGGGTTTTGGTGCTTGATGGGTTGAAGATTTGCAAATCATAGTCACTCTAAATGTGAACACCTTTTCCCTTCTTTGGATTACAGGATCTTGATAATCTGATTCAGGATATGGACAGTGATGAAAACAAGGTAAGTAAAAGTACAACAGAGGAGCTGCTTTAGTGTCGTGGTTTAAACCCAGTCAGGTAATTCGTTCGCTCACTTCCCCCCCCCTTTCTTGCCCTCCCCCTGCTCCCGGAGGGACGGAGAGGAGAATCGAAAAGAATGCAACTCCCACGGGTTGAGATAAGAACAGTTTAGTAACTAAGGTATAACACAAATCACTACTGCTACCACCAGTGATAATAATGATAAAGGAAATAACAAGGGAAGAGAATACATCATCTCACCACCAGCCGACCGATAACTCGCCCCCCCAGCCCGACCAAGCTCTGACCGATACCTCCTCCAACCCTGCAGACTCCCAGCCCTTCCGGCTCACTCCCAGTTACCTCCTGGGCATGACGTGCTGCGGTATGGAACACCTCTTTGGTCAGTTTGGGTCAGGTGTCCTGTCTCTACTTCCTCCTGGCTTCCCCTCCTCCCTGGCAGAGCATGAGGCTCACAAAGTCCTTGGCCAAACCTAAACATCACTATCAGCTCTGTTCCCGAGCTGAAAGTCAAAACACTGCACTGCACCAGCTACCAAGAAGGGGAAAAATGACTGGTACTGCTGAACCCAGGACATTATCCACCCCTTATTCCATACCATTCACGTCATGCTCAGATCCCACATTTTCAATATACCATCACTCTTATCTCAGTGCACTCTTATCTTAGTGCATGGACCAGTCCCTATAAAGCTGCTGAGTCCATCTGGTCCATGATGTCAGGCTCCATCTCTTGTAACAGTCTTCCAGAGCAGGAGAGACTGTGTGCAGTGTTCACACTCGTGAATAACCTGGGCAATAGTGTCCATTGCTAAGTCCACCCCTCGATCATGAGTCCATCTCTGTGTTGCATCTCTGCTCTGATGGCCTGAAGTGCATTGGGCCCACCAGGCTCAAAATAATTCACTGTCCCCTTCAGCAGTTTCTGCAGCTTGTTGCTGGGGACTCCATACAGCTGCCTTCCATCTCCAATGCTTCCAAAGCACTGGAGGGGCCCAGTGGACTAGATACTTGCCCACACTGTCCCACACACCCTGCCACTCATGGCTGTCCAGCCTCAGGGAAAATCTCTCGGTCCTCCTACATCGTCGTCTGACCCCAGACAAGACCCAAACCTGAATCTGCTTAACTCTTGAAATCAGTAGTGGGTAAAACACACTCTGTATGCGTGTTAGCATGGTGATTCCCATCACCATCAGCAAACAAGTCTCAACAGCATTAAAAGGCCATTCAAAAAATTCAAAACTCTCAAATGTAAATGGTCTGGGGGGACGACTAGGAGGGTAAAAGAATGTCTCCTTCCCAGGTTGAGCACCTGAGAAGGAGAAAAAAGATGTGTAATTGCTAAGCACCTCCATCATATACCTCCCAAAGTATAAAGGTGGTGACCACACTGGGAACATAAGCCAGATCAGTTTCATGATCAATGATTCTATTGTATTACAAGTCATTACCATAAAGTACAATGGGATAAAAACCTTAGCCCAAGCCCCACACTTGAAAAACACTAATACAGCAAGTACCGGATGGACGTAAGATATCATATACTGAAACTGTGAGATCAAGAGGAACAACCTTGAGAGCCAATAAATCAGCATTGTGACGAGTGACTATCAATCCAGTCAGATCTGTTCTTATCTCAACCCCTCGTGCCCCACGTTGGGCGCCAAAAACGAACTGTCGTGGTTTAAACCCAGTCAGGTAATTCGTTCGCTCACTTCCCCCCATTTTCTTGCCCTCCCCCTGCTCTCGGAGGGACGGAGAGGAGAATCGAAAAGAATGCAACTCCCACGGGTTGAGATAAGAACAGTTTAGTAACTAAGGTATAACACAAATCACTACTGCTACCACCAATGATAATAATGATAAAGGAAATAACAAGGGAAGAGAATACATCATCTCACCACCAGCCGACCGATAACTCGCCCCCCCAGCCCGACCAAGCTCTGACCGATACCTCCTCCAACCCTGCAGACTCCCAGCCCTTCCGGCTCACTCCCAGTTACCTCCTGGGCATGACGTGCTGTGGTATGGAATACCTCTTTGGTCAGTTTGGGTCAGGTGTCCTGTCTCTACTTCCTCCTGGCTTCCCCTCCTCCCTGGCAGAGCATGAGGCTCACAAAGTCCTTGGCCAAACCTAAACATCACTATCAGCTCTGTTCCCGAGCTGAAAGTCAAAACACTGCACTGCACCAGCTACCAAGAAGGGGAAAAATGACTGGTACTGCTGAACCCAGGATATTTAGCAAGAGCTAAACAGCCCAATCTTGGACTGTAGCCTGCGTGTTCTCTTTTACCATCTTCTCTCTCATCCTCATTCAAGCCAAAGATTTGAAGGTCACTTCCTAGATTGTAAAAACCACAGTGAATTCCTCAGGGCTGTGGTGTTTGTGATCGTAGAGCTGTGAGATGAAAGTTTGTGGTTTTGTTATCCAATGTCTCAGGTGCCAATGTAAGTTTCTAGTAATGGCAGACAGCTAATGAGGATCAACATACCTCCAAGATGACCATGTCAGCTTACTGTTTCAGGAGTATACTATTTCTATTGTGATCAAGAGTTAAATAATAAAACTTCTCAAATTCTGATATACTTCTTTTCTTAGAGGAAGCAAGGGTTAAACTACTTTGTTTCTTCATTAGCTTTCATACCAGCCAGCCATGCCTCTGGAGAGTCACAGATAAATTTGTGAACTGCAGGTGCATGTTTACGGAGGAAGAGGCTGTGGCTCAGCATTTGTGGCTTGTTGTAGATCCTGTGTGGCCTAGCTGGGAATAAAATCTTGAGATTTGTGACTGTCCTCTGGCCTGCTCCAACTGACAAACTCCCTATGAGGGCATGGTAATTCATGCACAAAATAGGATCCCTGATTCTAATTACATGGTGACACAGTAAAAGGGGTTTCCACAACAATAAAATACAGCTGTCTATCCATCTTTTACACTGAGATCTGATCCATGCCATATTCCACTTCATAATAAGCTGCTACTACCTTGTACAACATGGTTTTGAACTATGTATTTCCAGTGAATGTTGTTGAACCTAATGCTGTTAGTTTACTACAGCTTTCTAACTGAGTTCTGATTGCCTCTTCTGCTTCAGATCCAGGCCTATGTGATGTGCAACAAGTTGCGTTCTGCCTACCTTGTCTCAGTGAGGCAGGAAAAGACCAGAGCAGTGCAGCTAGTGCAACATGTGCGACAGCTAGCTGAGAGCAGCAGAGATGACATTGTGAAGGCCATCTGTACCCAGTGGCTCCTGGCACACCAGCCCAAAACCAGAAATCGGCTTCCCCAGGGTGCTAGGAAGAAATAAGTGATTGACATTCACCACCATACAGAGGCAAGACTTCAAGATGGCTTAAAGGCATGTGGCTTAGCAGTCTCTTGGTAACATGGAAATCTCTTGACTGATGTTGGTGGCAAATGGATGCTGCTAATGTGCTCTGGTGAAAGGAAGGGAGCTAAATTACAAGTGCCAGTCCTGTATTTTGACAGTCACTACCTCAGGGTGTTTTTTGGCTGTCTTTTTTGGGGGCAGTTTCAAAGTGAACAAACAAGAATTTAGGCGAGTACTTCTCTTTCTGGGTTGGGAGGGAGGAGGCGTTGGGGTTTGGGCCTTTTTTTTTTTAAGGCACTGAATTTTATTACATATTTTTTATTTTTAATTCAGAAATCCTAAATAGAACAGTAAAATCTCATCAACTCAGTGTAGCCTGGAGTATAAAACTTCTTGTGATTATGGGTTTCCTGTAAGCTTTTTTGAGATTGGAGACATCTTCTTTTACAAAGACTGAAATGCAGAGATTTTGTTTAAGCCTCTCTACAAACCATTGCTAGTCCTTTTTTTTTTTTTCCTTTCTTCTTCCCTTTTTCTTCTCTGCCCCCCCCCCCCCCGGCCCCTAGTACAGTGTGGCCAGTTTCTTGAGTTCTCTTGAAAAGGTAGGAAGCGATTCTCCATGGCAGGTTTCTACTTACCAGTCACACTGTCTGATGTATGCCATACATATGGTACTTGAGCCCTTATTAGATGAATGAAGTTATAAAGGGCATATCCTGTAATGGGAGTACAAAGGGAAAATAATACTTTAAAATAGTTGAAAAATCATGCACCTCTTTCTTTGCTATGACAATATCAAATAAACTGTTGCAATGCAGCTTTATCACTAAACAGTTGCCAGTAAACTTCCACAGTTTTTCATCAGGTATAGGAGAAATTACAGATAAAGCAAGCTGTGGTAGAATTTAACAGGCCGTCTGTATCCCTGTCACACAGGGATTTATTTCTTTCTTACTAGAAAGCTCTGTTGCTGTCAGGTGCAATTGAACACCAGACTGAATTTTTATTAACTTGACCTACTGTATAGACTATATTGACAGGCTTTGCTCTGGAAGTGTTAGGTTAACTCAGATTTATGAAAAAGCAGGAATCTTTGCGTAATGGCTGTGTTCAAGGATGCTGAAAAAAGCAGCTGCTTCTCTGCAACTGTGACTAGGACATGAGAATGGTAGACAGTAGTAGGACCTTCTGGAAGAAACAGAACAAAGCAAGGTACTGAACAAGAGTCTGTGCTTGTTGTTTACATGTACTTCAGCACAAGAAGTAGGAAAACTAGTTCACTTTGTAAGTAAACTAAACTTTTTAACAAAAGAAGAAACAATAGGTTTTCTGAAGTGTAATATACCTATTAATAGTTTTAGTACATAAACTGTCAAATAAATACATAACTGTCAAATGAAGTTTTGCACTATCCCAAAGCTCACTGTAGTGACAGAACGGACTTCCATGGGTTCAGAAAGGACTTGGCCGGCACCTCCTTTAGTGTTTCATGAGCAGCACCCCACTGAGGCAAACACCTCTCTTGGAGGTGCTCTGCTCACTAGAGCAGGGCTAGAAGTGTCTCTGAGCAAAGCAGTTGGAAATGACCACAGTTAGCATTCAGAATCTCCTGAGCACAGATTTGCGTTATCTCATTAGTGAGCAGTACTAATGAAAGCTTTTGTTTCTTGACCAGGCTGACCTAGCTTTCCTTCAGATTACAGTCATTAGGCTATTCCTAAAGCCTGGCACTATCCATGTCTTCAGTCATTTCCAAATCTCTAATTATGCAGAGGTTTTACTGTTTGTGGTATCCAGATCAACACTGCTGCAATGCCTAGTGTTTTGCTAATGTTCCTTCAGCTCTGTAGAGCACAGAGTGGGGTTTGTCATGCAGACCAGTCAGTTCTGTACCTGCCTTTCCTCCTGACCATTTTGCACTGTACCTCATGCACTTTATATAGCATTTGTTGTAATTTGATTTTCCTAACTTGGAATCTAGAGATCTTTCTCTTACCAGCAGAACTGGAATTTTGATCCTGACTAACTGCCTTGTGTCACAACTAGTGCTATTAACAAGGGGCTTTGAATTTTTGAGCATCTAAAAGGGATTGAGTACTGCCAGTTAGTAAGAACTTCTCTGTTAATGACCAAGGTTTGTTTACAATGAAAAAAAAGAGAATAAAGTATTATGACTGTTCACATGTCTGCTGTTTGCTTTTTTATCTCAGCATAACCTGTGGATTTCTTTTCTAGATCTGTATTTTGTTTTGGCTGTGCTTAGCAGAGTAATTTGAAGGGGAAGAATTGTTCTGTCATGCAAAATCTCTCTGCCTCAGTGTTCTCAACATTTAGATCAATTGAAATACCTCATCTTTAGAAGCCCTCCCAGTAGCTAGCTCGGCCCCATATGTGTACTCTCACAAACCAGTAATCCTCTTTAGAGAGCTTTGAAAGTTAATCAAACTCTCCCCTGCAAGCCTCCATTTGAGACAGCTAAATGAGCTTTAGTTCCTCCATTTTACAGATCAGCTTAGAAGAAAGTATAAGTGACTTGCCCAAGGTCAAAAAGAGTGGAGGTGTGTCTCTGGAAACGTGTAGTTATGTGCCTTATATAAAATCTACAGTCAGACTTCTTTGAGAAAAAGCACTGACCCGCAAGGGCAAAATATTTCAGCCTAGAGCCTTTCTGCCTGTTTTTTTTCTTTATAATGGTTTCTACTGCTCCTGAAAGCCACTT
The DNA here is from genome assembly GCF_034315485.1 of Pezoporus occidentalis. NCBI lineage: Eukaryota > Metazoa > Chordata > Aves > Psittaciformes > Psittacidae > Pezoporus > Pezoporus occidentalis. The sequence goes on along the minus strand of NW_026913964.1, from coordinate 3,356,745 downwards.
TGAAGATCATAGACACAGAGAAGACGCACCAAGCCTGCAATGCTGAGTAGCATTCTACTGCTACACTATAGTTGTGGATTTAGCTTCATATTGGAGATTAAGCCTAAAAAGAGAGGACAAAAAGTAGAGTGACAGGGAGAAACACAAAGGGACTTTAAACTGTTGCCTAAATAGAGTTCTCTACATTAGTAAGGCAGGTGCAGGTAACAGCAACACCATGTAAATTTCTGAAGGAAGACAGAGTTTTCTATTGTAAAAGGAAAATGGCTTTATTTAGTATTGCTCAGAGGTAGCACAGGACTGTTGTGCATAGATGGCATCCAGGCAGAAAGAATTAATCATAAAATTAGCATTTGTTCCCCATAATTGGCAGTTGGTCACAGTGACATGCTCATGTGCAAGTCCAAACACTTCCAAGCTGGGTTGGTTGTTTTTTTTTTCCAGAAGTAGAAGATACTCCTACGAGCTGTGGCACTTGTTTTCTAACTGCTTAACTCTTTCAGAAACAATCTGATGATAGATCATAGTCTAGCATCGAAGTAGCACTAGGGAGCATCAAGGGAGTAGTCCCACTACTGCATGGATTGACAGCTGCCTTTTGGAAGTGCAGGCTGCACAGTACTGCAGGGCCTGCCTGGCAGCCTTGGCCAGCCACAGTCTGTAATGGCTGGGTAGAGAAATGTAAGTATTTCTGTGCAAGGCTTACTTTCCTGACCTGTAGCTAACTTGACCTCTGTCAAGACAGTCTTGACCTCTGCTTCAACTATTCAGCTGTAGATAGTTTGCTGGCATGTCAAGCTAAAGTCTCAGCTGAAGTAGTTTCAGTATTTTTAACACAGGTGAGATGTTACTCATTCTGCTCTCCTTTATAGGTTCTAAAGTCATCTAAAGTGCAGCTGGGGAGGTTTACTGTGACAACTTTTACACCATCTTTGCTCATATCTCACAGGAGTGCTTCACAGGAGAGGTGTTAATCTTTTTTAGTATGATAACTTGCCTATGCACAATTGCAGCACTCCTGCAGCTTTTAACCTCCCAGTCACCTGCACTGAGACCTGGGTTCTCAAAAGATACGCCAACCCTCTGTTATCTTACTGCCATCAGTGTGCAGTTGGGGTCAAGATACTTAGGTGGCTAGGGTCCAGCAGAGAATATTGAGAAAAAAAGTTGAGCCCACTTACAAACTTCACATAATGCTTGGCGCAAAAAGGCCAGCACCTATTTCTGTATGCTTGAGATCATCTGTATTGCATGGAATTGCCAGAAAATCTAATGCCTAAAGTACTTTCACTCTGACAGGTCAAATAGTAGGAAGTGAAAATAACCTCATAGATAATAAGTTGGGAGTCCTACAAATTTACTAGTATTGGGAGGGGGGATAAAGGTAATTCTTTAGACTACCTGATAATCTAAACCTAAGACTGCAAACCTCCATTTCTGTTCTAAAGCCAGAGGACAATAGCCTCTGCCTGGTGTGTGAAATACCAAGCAAAGGTTGCTCCCTGTGTCAGTGCTCTAATTCTCCAGCTAGGAAGGGGACTGGTTGCTTATAAATCTCAATCCTGAAGTGTAATACTCCAGAAATTCACATTAGATTGTGTCCATATAACCATCATTAGGGCAGCAGAAGTATTGGAGCTCTAGTCTTGAGGTCTCTCAGCAGTGCTCTTCCCAGGAGACGTATGGCTGGACTCAGCCTCAGCCGTGTGCACACTTGAGGTCTGCGCTGCTCAGTCCCAGTGGATGCCGAGAAGCTGGCAGCTCACATTCCAGAGCTTCTTTGCTGTTTCATCATCCCGACCCCATGGAGATACGTATGCTGGCTGGCAGTCACTGCAAGAGGTACATGTTTTATTTTTATTAAGCTAAAGGTCTCCATTCATGTTAGCACACTGAAATGTCTGTGTTAAGATAAGGCAGTTGCTTTCTACCAGCTTAATTTCAAAACCAACTGAAGGAAGTGTGGGAGGCTGTCCAGCAAATGAGCAAGGGTTGGTGTTAACCCATTTTGAGAAAGCTTTCTTTCCAATTGGCTAGGGAAGTCTCTCCTAATGGCACCAAGAATTGGTAGGCAAGTACATTGTCTGTTGTCTCAACTCTTAAAGAAACCTGTATATGCTCTACTATATACTCTTCGGTGTACATTCTCATTAACACCAAGAAGGGCTATAAATGCTAACCAGCCTTCTCAGGAGCACCTCTTCTAGCAGACACTACAAAAAAAAATAAATAACCCACCCCACTCAAATAGCCTCATTCTAAACTATTTTTTTAGTTTACAGCCTATTCTAAACTAAACTATTCTAAACTATTTTTTAGTTTACGGCCTATTCTAAACTAAAAACAACCCACCCCACTCAAACAACACTCATTCTAAACTATTTTTCCTGCTATATTGCTGTGGTATGAAATGTAAGGCTGCCCCAGAACAGCAATACTGCAATAACCATGTGTGGTTATCCCCTTTTCCATTATCCTCTGAACTGGGGCTCCTTTCCTTTCAGCTCCTGCAGTCAGACAGCATTCTGTATGGAACAGTGATCATGTGTTCTCCTCTGTAATGCTAGGTGCTGCAATAACATGGGAGTATAAGAGAACAGAGGAAATTTCGTCTTCTAAACTCTCTATCCAGCCTAGTGCTTTTAGGGCTCCAAGTGCACAGTCTTTGATGTTCCTGAAAGTACTCTGGTGGACTCCACCTGTCTTGCTGTATGTCATGCTGTGTGTACTGCTAAACCCAGGACACTGTGGCATGCAAATTCTTTTCCATACTTGTGCTTTATATTCTATTGCCTGGAAAGTGAAGAGGATTTTAGGGTAGTCCAATGTGAATTGTGAATTACTGTTGAAGGTATCCATTTCCCACCAAGCCCAGAACTCCTTTCTTTTATGAGTTTAAAATCCACTAAAGCTTTCTGTATTCCAGCACATAAATGATCCATTTATATCCTGGGACAGACGATCACCCATGAAAGATTAAGACATCTATTTATATATTCAAGTCTGATTAAGATGGTACAAACTCCCAAGTGAAGATCAGACAAAGCCATTACAAAGACTAATCTGGTCACATATCACAAGAGGAAAGCTCTGCAGACACAAAGGCTCCAACAGTATCCATGTGGGGAAAAAAAGATAAATTTTCACATTCATTTCCCCAAAACCAGTATTGCTACACTGCTGTACACCCAGTGGGAAGCTGACATACATCTGTTCAAATGGCAATCTTCAAATCTAGGGTGATGATGGCTTGGAACTGCTTTGGGCAGTAGTTTTGGTGAGGGGAAAACACAGGGTCCTGGAGCAAGTCAAGGAAGTCAGGGTTTGTAGTAGGAGCTACATAAGAAAGTTTGCAGGACACAGCATGTGTCCCAGCAGGAGTTCCTCCCAGCTGATGGGTCTGTCACACTGGAGAATCAAGTTGTTTTGTTACATGCCAGTCCTGAAAATCTCACCTCCTAGCTCTGCAGCTCCACCAGCCTGTCCAGTGCCCTGGGAGCACAGGCCCCTTCTGCTCCTTCTGTGGGGTACAACTGCAGACAGAACCAAAGCAGTTTTCCCAGGATTGACTCAAGTGCCTTCATTAACTAGACAGCTCTGCTGAAAGTGATTTGCCCAAATCTCAGGCAGATCAGGATTAAAGCCCTGAGCACATGACAGCCATTCCTACCGTTTCAGTACAGTGATATTCCCAGCACTAAAGGACTTGCTGTTGTGTAGAGCTGCATATAGTCAGGGATTCCTTCCAACATGATATCCACTGCAACAGACCAGGAAGGGGTAATGTTCTAGTATTTGTCACCCTCAATCTCATCAGCCAGCCTCTTACCCAGTCTCTCCTTAATGAAGTCTCATTTTCCTCAGCAAATAAAGTTGCCTTCCACACTATCACTCCATCAACTTGCACCCACCTGAAATACTGTCCTGTCACAGAGTCTAGCTCCTCTGCTACTGCACAGTAGATACTGGTCTGAGCTCCTTCCCAAGGTGTCTTCAAGAAGAATGAGAATATATTCCACAGCCATGTCATTACAAATGAATGCCGGACCAGCTCAGAATGGACAGAACCAGGATGGAGCGCGTTTGCTGTGACTTTAGTGCCTGTGGCAAAAGAAAGTAGTCCAGAACAAATCTGCATGAATCAAATTACCTTAAAATATATAAAAAGGTAATATATTCCTCAATTCCACCTGCAGACAACCTAAAGGAGGAGTCCAGGCATGGATACAGGGATAGTAAGTGAAGTGCTCTGTAGTTACTACTCAGTAGATGTGATGGATGCATTTGACCCCTTAACGAAACCAGCGGTAGTTTTGTACAGGCTCCAAAGGAGGTAACGGCCTGAGTTGTAGCCAAGCCAAGAACTCCTCTAGGAAACCCATGAAGAAACAGTGACACAGTGAGCATTGAGGCATATAAACTTGGAACACCCATCATGGGATTAACACATGAATAGAGCGGGGCTTTTCCAAGACTTATTGTCCTGGGCTTAAACTACTCGTTTATCAAGGAACAAAGGTACACTCTGCTCTCCTCTGGGACTTGCCTTGCAGCCGCCTCGCCAGCTCCCGGGTGAAGAGCACATTGGCCAGTTTGCTGTGACAGTAGGCGAGGCCGCGGTTGTAGCACTTCTCACCATGGAGATCATGGAAGCGGATTCGGCCACCATGATGAGCGAGTGAGGACACGTTCACTATGCGGGCTGGGGCAGACTGCTTCAGACGCTCCAGCAGTAGGAAGGTCAAGAGAAAATGACCTAGGGGTGAGAGAAAATGTCATCCTTCTCTAAACGTTTCTCCTGCTGGAATTTTGAAGTACTCATGACATATTATTTACATGTTGTATCTTATTGCTGCCCTCATTTCAAGTCCAGGGGAAAGACAACCCCCCTGAATCAACAGCTAAACTTTTTTGGGGCCAATAAGTTCTGCTCCTCAGCTTCAAAAAGCTAGTGCAGTCATACGTTTCAAATGTCCCAGGTAACATACAGACACTTAAGCTGGGTGCATGCAAATACATTGCATTGCATCTCCAGAACTCTGACTCTGGCCTTCCATCTTTCCCCAAGAAGCAAGGTTGAGGAAGAGAAAATGTAAAAGCAGAATTTCCTCTGCTATTCTGCCACAGACCTTGAATGCAAACAAGACTCCACTGGCCTTACCAAGATGATTCACTCCCAGGTGCATCTCAAAGCCATCAGCAGTCTTGGAGTAAGGGCATAACATTACCCCAGCATTGTTAATGAGAATATGGAGTTCCTTCTCCTCTGCAAGAAATGACATTCTTAAACAGGGAAACAGAGACCAGAGACAGACAAGAGGATGACACAAGTCAGCCAAAAAACCTCACACCTGTCTTGAGTTGCAGCTACAGCACCACAATAAAATGATAAGGCTCCCACCACAAACTAGCGCATAGTCTGTCAAGCCCCTGCTGTGAACTGCGGTACCCAATGCAGTACAGAGATATGCAGGTCAGGGACTTGGCATCTGCTAGAAGAGCAGACAGCAGTCCTTGGTAAAATAGTCTCACTGAAAAGAAGGATCTAGAGACTGTACCTGCTAGAAATTTCTCAGCAAACTCCCGGATGGATTTTGTATCAGCCAAGTCCAGTTTTTTCACAATGACTTCCTGGTTCCCTGTCTCAGCTCGGATTTCACTGGCTGCAGCTTCTGCCTTCCTAATGTCTCTGCAAGCGACAATCACCCTTGCTCCTGCAAGGGGGGTAAAAAAACAGGAACAGAAGCTGAGATCACTGGAGCACACTGGATGATGGAGGCTAAGATAAGCTGGCTACGCGCAGTGCTTACAAACAATGTGTTGTCTATTTAGGGCATTGGCATCAGTCAAGGGAGCAGCAGTGAGAGACAAAGCCTTTTCTGCTATACTATTAGCTTCCACCCAGCTCCAAACTGTTTTCAGAACAGGAAAATGGCACATCTGGAGTGCCTCTGCCCAGGCACTCCAACATCAGGAGCAGGTACCACCACACTGGTATGGTACGGTTGTATCTGCCCCTATAACAGGAATGCCAAGCCAAGAGCATAAGAAGATACTTGGATTCCAGCCAGAGTAACTTCTAAACAGATTATGAACAGGAAGTTTAATCTCCTTACCAGTCACCCAGAAAGCATGTATACCAAAATAGCTTGAAACATGAATAACTAAAGCACACAGCAGTGGACCTAGGGCATTTCCCAGCCTCATGCAAACAGAATACAGTGATGCTGGCATCTTCCCCAGTCCTCTCAAAACATCTGCAGTGCAGAGCATTTTCATGTCACAAGGAATACTTTTGGAGTTCAAGTAATGAAAACAGCCAGGGAACTGGGGACTTGCACCTTGGTGGTCACAACCTCTGGAGGAGCAACACTCAGGCTTGTCTGAAGTAACTTTGGATTCCAATGTTAGCACAAAACTCCTCCCTTAGATCTCAAAGAGGCACTAGTAACACCCAGGTGCACGGCCATCAGCTGCACGTGGATGCCCACTTGGTAACTGGGGACTTGCCTCTTCGTGCGAGGTCTCTGGCAGTCTCCTTCCCGATGCCTGTGTTGGCTCCTGTGATTACCACCACCTTCCCGTCCAGCTTAGCTGTTGACTTACACTGTCCTCCGGCGACATACCTCCTGCAATAAAGGGCAGCAGCCCCCCCTCGACGAGGGGACCAGGGGATGTGGGTCAGTGATGAGCACCCAGAGCCCCACGTTTCACCCCAACGGTAGGATTAACCGGGAAGCCACAGTCGTCGTTACGTGAAGTGGCCGATCACGATCGTGCCGTGCCCGGGCTACCAGGATCTAGCCCCCAGACCCCCTCCCCGCTCTACAAACAGGACCGTGACTCGGCCCGGCCCCGCCGCCCCGCCCTGGCGACAAGTGGGGCCACGGCTCCCATTGGCTGCCGCCACCGACTCCGGAGCCTGGGCCCAATGGGCTCTGCCGCGCAGAGGTGAGCAGGCGGCGGGCTCCACCCCCGGGGTCCCCGGCACCCCGTCCGATTTCCTCGCACCCGTCCGGGTCCGCGGGCCGAGGCAGGCCCCAGAGTGAGTTCCGGGCGGCTCGGAGGCCCGGGAAACCACCGAAGCAGGCGCTGCCGGCGGTGGCAGGGCTGAGCCGAGCCCCAGCTCCTGCCTCGAGCGCGTTAGTGCTACTGAGGAGCTGGAGCTGCGGACGCGTGAATAGAGCCTGCCGCAGCGCGGGCTACAGAAACGGGATCCGTTAGTACTCGTCACACAAGCACGCAGGTAGACCTGATCGCCGTGCGGTGCGGCGGGGTGCCCGTGGCTACCAGCGCAAGCGTGAAGGGCTAGGGCCGCGCTCTGTAAAACAAACCTGATGTAGGGCGCTGCCACGAGGAAGAGGACGGGGACGGAGACGACAGCCCCCAGCGCCGCTCCCCAGCATGGGGCCATCCCCACCACCCGCTCCATGCTCACTGCTGGCGCTGGCGGCAACCCCGGGCCCGCCCCAGTCCCCTGGGCCACGCCCCTGTCGCTTGGGCCCGCCCCGCCAGCAGCCGGCAGCCCCTCAGAGCATCTCCGCAGCGGCCCCTTGTGGCCCCGGCGTGGCCTGTTCTTTGACCAGCGGGGCAGCTGCTCCAGGGTCTTCTCGCACCGGACACCCCGCGGCTCCCGCTGCCTGCCGCGGGTGTGCCCCCGCCGGGAGAAGGAGGGCGGCCGGTTCTACAGCACAGGCTGAGAAAGTTGGAGCTGTTCAGCCTGGAGAAGAGAAGGCTGCGTGGAGACCTCATAGCAGCCTGCCAGTGTCTGAAGGGGGCCTACAGGGATGCTGGGGAGGGACTCTTCATTAGGGACTGTAGTGATAGGACAAGGGGTAACGGGTTACAACTTAAACAGGGGAAGTTTAGATTAGATATAAGGAGGAAATTCTTTCCTGTTAGGGTGGTGAGGCACTGGAATGGGTTGCCCAGGGAGGTTGTGAATGCTCCATCCCTGGTGGTGTTCAAGGCCAGGTTGGACAGAGCCTTGGGTGACATGGTTTAGTGTGAGGTGTCCCTGCCTATGGCAGGGGGGTTGGAACTAGATGATCTTAAGGTCCTTTCCAACCCTAACTATCCTATGATTCTGCCGAGGAGCCTGCTGCTTTTTTATCCCCGGGCAGCGCAGGACCCTCGGGACAACCCAGGAGTGCCGCTCTAATTGCGCTGCCCAGTTCATAGGCGGAGAAGTCTCTGAAGAGAAAGGGCGGGGGCGGCGGTCCGGGGGGACATTCCACATAGGTTTGCACAGCCTCTCGTCGGGGTTTGTGACACTAACCCTAACAAAACGCATGAAACGATGCACACGTTAGTACGCATTGAGGGCCGGGGACACGCGGCGGTAGGTCCAGCCGCGCTCGCTCTCATCGTCCCCAGAGAACACTAGAAGCAGGAGGCCAGGGGTAGTGAGCCGCGCTGCTCCCTGCGCTCCGCCGCCTCGCAGGGGAGACTACATCTCCCAGCAGGCAGTGCGCGCCTCGAGGCCCCTTCCTCGCGGTAGGCTAGGACGGCGCCTGCCGCTCTCGGGCGCCGGCGAATATTGTCTCCCTCAGCCGTGCTGCAGTTCCCGGCTCCCGCAGGGAGGAGGCCGCGGCGGGTTGTGAACCTTCCGACGGCGTCGCCAGGCGGTTTTGCGGTCGGGCGGTGTTCGGGGCGGCCATGGGGAGGCCCCAGCTGCCGCCGATGGCGGAAGTGCCTCGCGAGGGAGCGGGGTTGTGAAGGGGTAGGGGGTGGTAGCAGCCGTAGCAGGGCGGGAGGTGGCTGTCTGCTATGGCGGGCCGCGGCCCCGGCTCCTCGGAGCACCTGGAGCGGCTGCACGAGATCTTCAGGGGGTTGCATGGAGACCTGCGGGGCGTCCCCGAGCGGCTGCGGGGCAGCGCGGCCGGTGAGGCAGGGGGATATGCGGCGGGCTGGGCTCTACCGGGTGCGGTGGCGCGGGGACCGGACCGGCCGCTGTCTCCCTCCCTGTTGCTGGGGTCTGCCGCGGCAGGGTCTGGAAGTGCCTCCCCTCTTTGCTCCCTGGCTGGCACTTCCCCGCTGGCTGCCCCACGGGTAGCTGGGGCTGTTGGCAAGGCCGGTGCAGGGGCGTTTGGGATGTTTCCACATGGATAGTCTTGGGTTTACAGCCCAGAGGGCAAAGTCTCTGTAAGAAATGTGGGAGCGGGGGAGAGTTTGCCAAAGCAGTTGCAGGAATTCAGTGTGTCTTTGGACACCTCTTTGGCAGGGGCAGTTAGCTTTGCTGAGGCTGGGTTCCTTGTGTGTTATTTTTCAGTTGATGTTAAATTCTGGTAGCTTTGCTCTTGAGTATTAGGCATGGTCATGCAAAGCCCTAAGTAGGAAAGTAGAGAGGCAGGTGTGCTGCTTTATTTCTCTGGAGCTGCTCCTATTATTTGACAAATTTCAGTGCTGGATGTTTAGTTTCAGCCTCAGCTCTGAGGAGGAGTCGTTATTTGGCTGTCACTTCATGCTGTTTCTAGGTGAGATGCCTAAATTGCAGTGCATTGGTTGGTCACTGTTGGACTCTTCTTTAAGACCTCACCAGCAGAATTAAAAGCAGTTTTTATTGGCACAATCAGTTGTAGACTCACTGGATAAGATTTGTATTTTAAATTGCCATTTTAAAAGTCTGGTTTGTGCTCTGCCTACTCACAGATTAGAAAACACTATCTGTCAAGCTACACAAAGTTATATTGGAAGCAAACCCTGATTTTACAATTATTCTTTGTACCATGTAGTAGGTAAAACAGGGACAGAATACTTATGTGTAGGACTTGACATTGTGCTTCCAATTAACTTCTTGATATTGACAGTATTCTGAGAAACAGAAAGGGGAGACATCTGACAAGGAGAATTTTACCAATGTCACCAGATCTACTTCCTTCATATGAGAAAAATGATACACTCTTATCATGAGCCACTGTAGTTAAGCTTGGGGCTTGTACCACAAGAATGAATAGGGGATCTCAGCCACCTTCTGAACCTTGTCTTGTCATTCTTCCATAACTGATCAATTTTATGTGTTTAGGTGTAAAATCATAGAAATGGCTTGTTCAGCATATGCTGGCCTGTGGCAAATTACACAGGCTTCAAAAAGTTTAATGCTCCATTTCTTACCTGGCTTTCCAGTTAATAATGAGTTACATTCCGGATCACGGACCACTTCATCAGCATATCCGGAAAGCTTGGACAAGAAAGATGTTCAAACCTGCAAATGACAACTTTGAAACCTTTCACAGGCAGTCAACAGGAATAAAAAGCATAAAAGAAAAAATACCCTTTCTTCTAGGTAATGCTTGTTTCCTTGCAGAGTGAAGAGTGGTCAGTTTCTTAGTGAAGGAAAGTTTTGTCACGTCTCCATGGAGCTGGGAAGTCCTGAGCAATGAATTCTGAGAAATGGACTTAAATGGGGCAGTTAAAGGCAGCAATTTTTGCAATGCTTGCAGATATTTTAATGCTTTAATATTTTAATGCTTGTAGGTATTTAATCATGGCAGTCGGGTGAAGTTCCCGACGACTGGAAAAAGGGAAATATAACCCCCATTTTCAAGAAGGGGAAAATGGATGACCCGGGGAATTACAGACCAGTCAGTCTCACCTCTGTGCCTGGCAAAATCTTGGAGCAGATTCTCCTGGAAGGCATGCTGAGGCACATGAAAATCAACAAGGTGCTTGGTGACAGCCAGCATGGCTTCACTAAGGGGAAATCCTGCCTGACCAATTTGGTGGCCTTCTGTGATGGGGCTACAGAACTGATGGATAGGGGTAGAGCAGTTGATGTCATCTACCTGGATTTGTGCAAAGCGTTCAACATTGTCCCACACGACATCCTTGTCTCTAAATTGGAGAGACATCAATTTGATGGATGGACCACTCAGTGGATAAAGAACTGGCTGGATGGCCGCATGCAAAGAGTTGTGGTCAATGGCTCAGTGTCCAGCTGGAGACCAGTAACGAGTGGTGAGTGGTGTCCCTCAGGGATCGGTGTTAGGACTGGTCTTGTTCAACATCTTTGTTGGTGACATGGACAGTGGGATTGAATGCGCCCTCAGCAAGTTTGCCAATGACACCAAGCTGTGTGGTTCGGTTGATACCCTGGAGGGAAGGAATGCCATCCAGAGGGACCTTGACATATTGTGAGGTGGGCTGATGCCAACCTCATGAGGTTTAACCATGCCAAGTGCAAGGTCCTACACCTGAGTCGGAGCAATCCCAGGCACAGCTACAGGTTGGTCAGAGAAGAGATTCAGAGAAGCCCTGTGGAGAAGGACTTGGGGGTGTTGGTCGATGAGAAACTTAAGCTGGCGTCAGTGTGCACCTGCAGCCCAGAAAGCCAACCATATCCTGGGCTGCATCAAAAGGAGTGTGACCAGCAGGTCGAAGGAGGTTATCCTGCCCCTCTACTCTGCTCTTGTGAGACCTCACCTGGAGTATTGTGTGCAGTTCTGGTGTCTTCAACGTAAAAAGGACACGGAACTGTTGGATCAAGTCCAGAGGAGGGCCACAAGGATGATGTGGAGGCTGGAGCACCTCCTGTATGAAGATAGGCTGAGAAAGCCTGTAGAAAAGAAGGCTGCTTGGAGCTGCATGGAGGCTGCTGGCCTTTCAGTATCTGAAGGGGGCCTATAGGGATGCTGGGGAGGGACTCTTCATTCGGGACTGTAGTGGTAGGACAAGGGGTAACAGGTTAAAACTTACACAGGGGAAGTTTAGATTGGATATAAGGAGGAAATTCTTTCCTGTTAGGGTGGTGAGGCACTGGAATGGGTTGCCCAGGGAAGCTGTGAATGCTCCATCCCTGGCGGTGTTCAGGGCTGGGTTGGACAAAGCCTTGGGTGACATGGTTTACTGTGAGGTGTCCCTGCCTATGGCAGGGGGATTGGACCTTGATGATCTTAAGGTCCTTTCCAACCGTAGCTGTTCTATGATTCTAAGAGTCTATATTTTGTTTTGTCTTAACATGACAAATAATTCCAAACTGACTTTTCAGACATGCTGCGACACTTTAACACGATTGTTCTGGTTTTTAAATTTGTTGTTGCAAACATCTGGTAATATTTCTGGAAAGTATTTCTAGGATAATTCAAGATAAGTCAGGAATCTGTCTGGTGGAGGTGTTACACTTGCCTTTTTTTGTTTGCTGCTTGTACTTATGGGGAAGGATTCGTTTTTCAAGTTACCTAATCCTGAAAACTTCAGGAAGTAATGAAAGATGCTTTGCATGCTCTTTTAAGGTGATTTGCATTCTTCCAGACTTGAGAGGAGACAGAATCTGCTACGGACCTTGGGACATCTTTGAGGGGCAGAGATTTGAAAATGGTCTTTTGCTCCATATAAACAAGATAAAAAAATCCTTGCTCTAGAAACTTTTTTTTTTTTTCTCTGCCAAGTTTGTAAGAAGGCATTTCAAACAGGATCAGTTTCAAATATCATTTCCTCCAAGTTAATTCATTTAGCTGTATTTTTCAGTTGTTTCTAGCTGTTTATAATTTAATGGAAATAAATCAGTTAAATGTTAGTGAGCATGTGGGTAATGTTATTGTGGCTTAGGTGCCTTTTACTTCTACTGCATTAAAGTTCTCTTGATGTACTTCAAGTCACAGTTTAATCTATATTAATATGAATTAAACTGCTCAATAGTTTCTGGCATTTCTGTTAGGCCAGACGCAGTGTAATGCTTTCAAGCCACGTTGCCTGGTCTCTTGTTGTCGTATAGACAAAAATGTCTCAAGCCATTGCCACTTGACTTTTGTCAACTAGCGTTCCTTTGGCTGGTAAATGCAGTGTTCTTAAGCCGCCTGGGGGACACAGAGGAGGTAAAATGCTGCTTTTTCACTCCTGCCCCGGGTTTCAATTAGTTCAAGGCAGCAGTTTGGAGAGGGCACTACTTAAATCGGGTTAGTGAAATTACCTGTGTGAAACGAAATACTGACTTCTGAAGGCTGTTTACCTGCAGTTCAGGTCCATGATTTCACTTGCAACCCAGCTACAAAAATAATTATGTTGGCACAGATGTATATGGTGGCAAATCATGGGAGAAGTTGAGGAGACTGGGGTTTTTTTTAGGAACAGTCTGAGATGTGAAACTACATTTCCTGACACCAGTTAGTGTGTGATACACTAACAGTCACAATGTAGCTTAGTCTGCAACAGTTCTGTGCACTTCTGGAGAGCATAGGTGATTTTTAATTCTGCCTTAAGTTCCCAGTTCAAATTCTGGGGCTTCTTAAGAATTTGGACTGAATAGGAAACCTACAGCATGTCATGGATAAGAGAGGAGCTGTGTAAAAATGTTTCTGATCCCGTCAAGTCCTTTCGCTGTTCTCCATTGGGAGCTCAGTGGTTTAAGAACCACTTCTCTTTTTGCAGAGGACATATTTACAAAAGGGTGTTGTCAAGTTGGGTTTTTGCTGCAACGATGTTTTCATGTTTTTCAACCTGCAATTCTGCCAGTGGAGATTGGAGGGTAATAGCTCAAGAAAATATTTCAGGTTTGGAAAATGACTTCTTATGTGTACCAGAGATAGTGGCCAGTGTTTGGAAGAGAGGTTTCTGCTTTCTCCCCCCACTCCCTGCTGGAAAGTTGTCATAAGAACAGGGTGTTCCTGTTTGAAGTAAATTTTGACCTGAGATCTCTGTAATCAGCCGTCTGTGGCAGCTGCCTTGTCTGCAGTGGATTGAGTTGGAGATCTGTTGTGATTTCTCTGACGTGCTACTTTTTCCTTCACAGAGGAGAAGAAAAAACTGGTTCGAGAGTTTGATGAGAAACAGCGTGAAGCAAATGAAACGGTAAATACCAGTTGAGGCTCCTGCCCTTCCTGGCCACCTGAAATGTTGCCGCCTCACAAAGGACACTACTTCCAGATTTTACTTTCTTTATGGATCATATTATGACAGGCGGATGTTGTATTTTTTTAATGCTTGATTAATTGATCTTATAGGTGTGTCTGTGTTTGTCAAGGCAGTTGCCTGTATCTGTATATTGATAGATATGAGTACTCCTTCATGCCTTTCTTTCAGTGCTCGGTTTGGATATCAGAGTGGATATTGGAGAGTGGATATTGGAGAGTGACAGAGGTGGAATTAAAATTGATAGAGATTGGAGGGGGGCATGTAGAGAATCTGCTGCCTTTTTTCTTTTTCCCTTCTGTCTTTCTTCATGTTGGTATAAACCCATTTGATCTCTCTATAATAGTCTGATAGTTAATATCAGGGACCTTGAATATTTAAAATCTCTATAATATCGACTTTCTGGGCCACAAGAGACATGGAACAGCACAAAAAAACCCAACATGTGACTTGTCTTTTTAAGCAAGACATTGTGGTTTAATTTTTGTTTTCATGTTAGTGTGTTTTTGTGTTTTTGAGTCACAGCTGAACATGATGCTCTATTGCTCTAACTTATTGGGTTTTGTTGACAGGTGTCTGTGTAGGTGATGTGCAAGATGCTGAGCTCATACTGTGAGGGCTGGTACTGGTGGGCAGCTTTAACCATTGTGACTTTGTGATTTAACTGTCACTAAAAGGTGATGTGAAAATTCACACATCCAGAATCCCAGGGTTTACAAATCCCAACTCCCATTGCCAGGCTGGAGACTGAGTGTGAATTTAGTGCCATGCCTGCCTCTGCAGTAATAGATCTCTACTGCATAGAGACAGTAAGAAACTAATACCCAGTCTATAGATGCATAAACTATATGAAAGTGAGAACTGGAAATTCTGAAGTTATAGAGTGACTTTTCAGGTAGAAATCACACATTTGAGCCTGGCAAAGAATTTTTTTTTTAAATTTTAAGCATTGTGCATCGGAAAATCCATGTGGGCTGAACAGTGCTGGGCAGAGACATTGGTGTACTCGATACTAGATGAGGGGTATATATGGGTTTGGGGTTAATCCCCCTTGCACAATCACATAAAAAATGTGAATCCCTTCACCTGATGGTGAGTTTTGAGGATCGCTGCTGTGAAGAATAGATCTGGTGCTTTAAAAACTGAACACATTTTCTTCTGTTAAAGCTACGGGAAATGGAGGAAGAGCTGAAGTTTGCTCCTCTGCCATTCCACAACCAAATGATGAGCAAAATCCGGGCCTACAGGAGAGACCTCTCCATGTTCCAGAGAGAGATGAGAAGCACAGATTTGGGGCTGGGCTCTGGAAGTCAAGGCGATATGAGATATGGAATCTTCTCCACAGAAAATGAACAGAGTGTGAGAATTACATATAAATTTTACTTAACATTGCTGTGCTTGTAAAAAAAAAAAAAATTCTAGAGGTATCATTTAGAGTGTTTCTGCTTCAGTCTACTTAGTTTCTGTGCTTGTATAACTCCCTGCATAAATCTGTGCACATAACACGAATATCTCGAGGAGGAGAAGGAACACCTGGAGCTCAACAGGAGAGATTTTCTGTTCTAAAACAAAGATAGGAGTAGAATCAAAATGGAGCTCCTTGAATGCCATGTGGTTAGTAAGTTACATAATACTGTGTACTGAGGTGCTTCATTTAATCATTCCCCTAGAATAGTGAGAAGTGATGCCATGAACTCAGAAGAAAGTTGAACTGATCTACTTTTAGTCTCCAAAACTAGCGAAGTGTGTGAATCATGCACTGTATGGGTTCTCTGGTAGATTTCTCTTTTAAGCAATCTCAGTGGAAATAATTCCAAGAACATATAAGAAGTCATGCTCTAGCACTTTTTTCCCTATGGATATGTTGCTACAGTGCAAGAAATAAACCAATTTATTTGTGTACCAGGTATGCTTAGATATGTCTGAGCTAGTGAGACTAAATTGACTTTTATCATCAGAGTGGTGTCACCTGTACAGCAAGTTCGTGTAGGTGGGCATCTTTTTTGCCTGCCTTAGATAAGGAAGGCTTGAGGGAAATTCTCTCCTTGGTACCTTGTTCTGCAGTACCTTGGTTTTTGGTTCCTCTTAAACCCTGAGAGCAGAGTGGTAGTTTAGACTTTCTGAAGCTTAAGAAAATGCTTTATTTTGAGCTACCTTTTGGCCCTGAGGTCAGCAAACATTTCTTAAGCTCGTGCCAGCAACCTTAGCTAGAGAAGAGGATCTTTGTTACTTAGCAGTCCATCTGTTACTACTGTTTGTTCCTAATCCTTTTGACTGTGAACTCTTAATGATCTCCTGGGCAACCAACTCAGTCAGTCACAAATAAGGCTGAATTTAGATATGAATGGAAGGAAAGTTAACATCTGGAAAGCAAAGATACTATTTTCATGTAGATGTGCTTTGATGGAAAAGTAAATAGTTGCAAAGGCAATTTTTCAAGGTTTACCAAATTTACCGTAATCTTAGAACATGAACAAGAACTCTTTCAAAATCAACTGGGCTACTTGAGTTAACATCAGAAGTACATACAGCTAACACAAACGGATGGCCTAAGGAGTCACATCCTAACTTCTTAATATGTCCGAAGCCTATTGCCTCTGTCTTTGTGCTCAAGTTAAGCATATGTTGTTTTTCAGACTAATCTACAGTCACAGAGAGTGCTGCTGCTCCAGGGAACGGACAGCCTGAACCGGGCCAGTCAGAGCATTGAGCGCTCACACCGAATTGCTGCTGAAACAGATCAGATTGGCACTGATATAATCGAAGAACTTGGGGAGCAGCGGGAGCAACTGGAACGCACCAGGAGCAGAGTAAGCAGAGAAACTGTGGGCTTTGTATCCAGTGTTAGTCTAGTGGGAACCATGTGTCAGTCATCACTCTCAAAGACCTCTGTAGCAGTGGTAATCCAACTGTTGTTTCTACAGACCAAATCTGTCTGCCACCTTTCTGTGCTGTGCTCATAAAATTATCACTGTAGAAGGGCCCAAAATACGATGGTGGCCATTGTGAAATCTTACCCAGAGACCTCCAGGGGCCATGCCTCATGAATCTAGACTCTGTGAGACAACAGCTTTTTTAGTTGTCTGTAATCTTACTTAGTTTTGTGCTTCTTAATAGCTGAGAAATACCTGACAGTTCATTTCTGAACATTACAAAGCTGAAATGGATTATTTACTAACAGTTCAGAGCTCATAGCTGCTAGGTCGTAGACAACGTGGTTCCTTCTTTGCTAGGAATTGAACAGTATTTCAGAAGGTTCCAGATACGTACAGGGGAGAGCACCTCAGTATTGTTTTCTCCTGATGTCAAGAACTAGAATAATGAAATGAAATCCAATGAAAGCAGCTTTCCAGCCAACTTCCTGGTGTTTGTAGATGAACTTAAAAGGGCAGAAAGTGACCCCAAATTGCATGTCTGTCTTTGTATGCATATAAGGGAAAGTACACATGAAAGTCTTTATTTCCCCCTGAGAAAAGAGACAATGCTTCCAGCTTGTATTGTGTAGAGAACAGTGTTGTCTGAATTTTAAGAATGTCTGGTAAGCTTTAGTCCCATTATTAATGGCAATATTTCAGCACCAGCTACTTCCAGGTGCAGATTTACAGTTGCTGTGCACTTGTTTGACAGGTAACTTTTGCTTATTTTTAGTTGGTGAATACAAGTGAGAACTTGAGCAAGAGCCGCAAGATTCTACGTTCCATGTCCAGGAGGTGAGTTCTGTGGCTGACTTAGAGCAGCACTTGGCTGTGGCATTGCTGCCTGCCGCTTTCAGGCAAAAAATAGAGAACAGAGTCAGCTGGAACTGCGGGCAAGTTGTGGGCAGTGTGCAAACAGAATGTGTGCCCAGGGGCAGATGTTTATTTGTGTTGTTTTCTTTCTGTCGATTACATAAGGAGTGCAGGTAGCAGAGCGCTATTGAATTTATGCTGCTTGTTTGGGATAATATGGGGTCTTTAAACCATCCGCATGATAAACTATGGTGAGGCCATAAGCAAGTTACAGGGAATTGCTAATAGTAACTTTAGATCCTTATTACTCAGGTTAGAAAAAGCTGTGCCATAAATCATTGCAGCAGTAAGGGAGTGAATGATGACACAGGCAAATCTTTTTAGCCCATAGGAATGCCCTAGAGTAGCTCAACTGGCTCATGAGAAATTGAGCCTGACCATGTACTATTTTGATGACTAAAGCCTTGGCTGCTTAAGTGCATTTACAGTTTCTTAACTACATGGTTTAATTATCCTCATAAATCAGTTCTTTGGACTGTATTTCCAGTAGATATTTCCAACCCATTGGAAATGCCACCAAAAAAACCACTCTTTTCCCTTGTACCCATTGCTAAAGTAAGTTCTGACAACTGTATACTTTTCAATAGTAGAAGTACATTATTTTGAGATTTTATTGTTTTACTTCAGCTACACAGTTCCAAGTAAAAGCACTACAATGCAGCTTTTAGCACAGGAGTTCAACTGATGTTTTCCTCTTTGCTTAGGTGAATGCAGAGCAGAATGATCTGATTTATGTGGGGTGGGGAGCAAGAGGAACAGAACTGCTGCTGTTGAAGTAGAAGACTTAAGTAGAACTTCCAGGGAAAACATGAATAAGAAACTGAGTTTGTCCCTGTCTGCTTGTTAAGAGCTATCCAAATAACACTTTGTGGTGTAGCTGAACCAGGGAAGGCGATGATCAAATGATCTAGAATCTGCTTCCATCACCAAGGGAAAACCAGCTATCTTGGGTTTCTGTATTTTTATTTTTTAACTCTAGAATAGCCACTAATAAGTTGCTGCTGTCCATCATCATCATCCTGGAGCTGGCCATCTTAGGCGGACTGGTCTACTACAAGTTCTTTCGCAGCAGATGAATCTTCATGACTGAGATGAGCTCTTCCTCCATTGGGGAACCAGCTGGGCTGTCTGTTCCCTTTGACTGTCTGAGGACTGAACTGTCTCATGAACTTGTTCAACTGAAACTGTACTGACACTAGAAAGACAGAGAATGGGAGTAAAAAGCAGAGACAGACTTGAATTACTGGTAAGACCAATAAGAAGGTAATAAATATTTTATTGTCTCAATTTGCATATACTTAACTAAATGAATAAATCTTGGTATGTAATAAAGTAGCCACCAACCAGTGGAAAAGCTAGTTTATTTGAAAATTGAGAATTTAACAGTATGTGCCAAGTGTTGACACTCTATCCACTCGAGTGCCTCATCAGAGCTCTGTAATGTCCACAGTACCCAACACTTTGGGTTCTTAAATCCTCACTTGCTCTTCGCTGTCAGATTCATCTGAAGAACTGGGTGTTGGGAGTTCATCAAAAGCGGTGTGTGATCCTTCCCTTGTCTGGCCAAAGCACGTTGCTATCACATCAACTGCCAGACTAGCAGTTGCATTCACTTCCTCTTGAGAAGCTCCAAGCAGTGGATTGACTTCAACCAAGTCTACAGCTGAAAGCATCCCTGCAAGAATGATTTACAGCTTTGTTACTGTGGAAAAGGGTAAAATCTGTAGTAGGGTTTCTTTTGCAGCCTTTCAGTCATTGCAGTAAGTCTGATATTCAAGCTTGTGACCTACTCTACCCCTTAGAGCAGTAAAATTGGCCCTTGAGTGAGGGAGGAGGTTATCATTCTGAAATGCATGTTTGCGAGTTTAATTTGGTTCTTTCTTACATCATCACTACCTCACTCATTCATGCTTTTAGGATTCAGGAAAAAACAAGCTTGATGTTCTATATACACTTAGGAGAAGAATGGGTTTTAATCTTTTTTTCTCCCAGCCCAAAAATTAGGGGATATAGAATAGTCTTACCTGCTATTCACGATTCTGTTGACTGTTGTCTGGGCAGCTTTATTTCCTGGTTGCTTCCCCCCCCCGCTCCCCCCCCTTTTATTGCAAATTACGTACTATTTAAACACGATAAAACCTCCATGGCGTAAGAAGGAAAGCCCTTAATATATTGAGTCAACTGCAGCCTATTTATTAGAAGCTTGATTTGTCAGTCTCAATTCCTAGAATGGAGCTTTGAACTGTTTAAAATCATGTGCATTCATTTTTGTATTCCAGATGCCCACTTTAACATCTCGCCTCATGTATTTAGGTGACAGTATTGTACAAGATGACCAAATGATTTTTTTACATTAGTTATTAATATATTATGTGTTTTATTTCCTTTCGGTAAGGTGAAGTTGATGATGATTAAGCTGCTTCCAACACCCAGGGCACTGCCCAACCCTAGGATTACTACTTCCCTGACTGAAGGCTGAATTGACTTTGTAGGCACCCTGGCTATCACTGCATTTATCTCACTGTCTACTGACACAGGAAAAACATAACCAACATGAATGAGCTCTACAGAGTTTGTCCTGGCCTTGCTTAGTCCAGTACTGCTGATCAACTCCTACCTGTGTCGTGTATTTCCTCTGTGATGTACATGCCTTCTCTGTAAGTTAATCCACCTAGGACAGGAGTCCCAGTTGCTGGAGCCAGTGAGGGATCAAAAGCATCAATGTCAAAACTCAGGTGAATCAGTCTCTGTCTCCTGAGACAGAATAAAACAAGAAAAGGAACCTCAGAACCTTAAATGTTTTCTGTTTTTTACTGTCCAGGCCGGTTAGCAAAGTAGCATCATGCTCCATGATGTTGAAGGTCCCCCCCAGGTCCTTTCCACATCTTGTACATATTTGCAAAAGATTTGTTGTTTTGTGGTTGGTTTTTTTTAAAGTATATTTGGACTCTGAAATATCTGTTAGCTCAGACCCTTCCCCAGTACACACTGGGAAAACAGAAGTTTGCCTTCCTAGTTTCACTGAGCACGCATTCAGGTGTAATTTGGCTAGAGACAAGTACTTCAGTTCTAAGCATTTTATCTGGTATTTGTCCCATTAGTTGGAAAAATGTAGAGAAATGTCTGGTGTAATGCAGTCTTTCTCCTTCTGTACAGAAAGCCAGGGTGAAAGGCTGAAACAGCGATTCGCATGGCACCTAGAATGGAGGAAGCACTAAGCGTGAGGATTTCCTACACTATCAGGATAAATTTTCCTAGCTCATCAGGATAGCTGGGGCACTCCACACTTTTCAAGTCAATAGTTGAAGGCTGCCTCCAAACTCCACCTTGTCAGCCCAGCTGATGAAAAAGTGAGGGATAATTTCAAACCTAAAATGTTAGTTACTGACTACATGAAGTCTGGCAACTGACTATAATAAACTGGACACTGCTTGTCAATTTAAGTGGTAGACTGTGTACTTCCAACTTGGTGCAGATGCTTAGTAGGGAGAAGCAGCTGGATTAGCAACTTGGCAGAGCTGCAGCTAGGAAGGGTGAGCACACCTTTAGATACAACAGTGTGCAGCACAAATACATGGCCCTTGTTCTGCTTACAGGACTTTGTTCTATGCTGTGGAGAGTTTACCCTTTCTAACTCTGATCCTCTCCATGTGCCCCTAGATGAGCAGGATTTGCTCCCTGATCTGGTTCCTTGACTTGACTTAAGGTTTGCAAAGACTTGGGAAATGAACTTAAGTAAGGAAGTGGTTACAGTGAACCTCACAAACTGAACTGAAAGTGGCAGTTGTCATCAGGACAGCACATGTGAGCACAGTCTAGGGAGGAAGTTATCAAATGATTCTCTACCTTGTGTAGAACTACCTCATGCAGTTAGCTGTACTATCAGTTGTATTCAAGTCACTGTCAAGATGCTACAGACCTAATTTTAAAAGTATGATATATAGCCTGGGCTCTGAGTTGATTCAAACATCTTGTCAAACTGCAGCAGAATGCAGAATTCCTCAAGAAAGAGGACAAGCTACATAAAGCAGAGCCACAACTGTAGTGTAACCCATCTCGTAGCTTTTTGCCAAACACCATGAAATGGTTCTAGTTCAAGATGTGGAAACTGAGGACTAAAGTCTGTGCTAAGACCTCACTATTTACTGGACACAGTCACAGTTCTGTTAGGCCACCTTACATCAGGAGTAAGGCCTTACTTTCAGGAAAGTCGATATTCAACAACGGATGATAACAGTAGTTTAAACCCAATAATAGTTTGTTACCTGGCCATAAGTTGTTCAAATGTTCTTTCCATAACTTTCTGAATTCCAAGACGATCAATATCCCTCATGGAAAAATACTGGATGTCATAGTTCTTCAAAATATAGCTGTTAAAATAATAATAATAAAATCATTACTGGCCTAAGCTTAAGCCTAGCAGCCCTTGTGAACAGTGACATGTGGAAAGAAGCTCATGATTTCATCCTGAGCAAAAATCCTTTAACTAAACTTACTATTCAGCAGGATCCACATCCCTCAAACCAATGTACACAATATCAGAAGCTGAAAGGCAGGGCTTTAGCCAGGAAAAGCCAGGAAGTTGTGGTACCTGCAAGCAAAGGTTTAGTATTAGGTTAGTTTAACAACATATAAACCAAAATTGTATTTAATGCTTCCCTCAAAATTTTGTATTTATTTATAACATCCATTCTCTGAACAGAGAAACTTCATCGCTTGAGAGGTTGGCTTCTCGATTCCCTTACATTTGTCGTACCATTTTACCTTAGATCAATGTTAATGGATGAAGATTTTAACTCTTCTACATTTTCCAGTTTAAAGAAGAATAAAAAGTCCAAAGCCACAAGTAGTAGGTAATTAGCAGCAGTGAATGTAAGGGGGAGTGGTAATAAACTAGTTACCCAGATGTAGATACCTTGTACAGTGCATGTAATGGTAATACTATGTAACTTCCAGTACATTGTACTGAAGTGGAAGAATAAAATCAAGGTGCTTCTGTATTTTTAGGAGAATCACCAAAAAGTCATGCAAACTTTGTTACAAAACCAATGTTAAAGATGGACGAAGTCAAAGTGGGAAGTTGGGGACAGGGAATGGGAAGAGCATGACAGGAAGTTGGGCCTCACATCGGGCTACATTATAACTGGTTTTTAGTGTACAGCTGAAGAGAGCAGGTCTAGTACAGTAAATGGAAGACAATGAGGTCTTCAGCTTTGGTATTTAAGTAGTCATGAGATGCAATTACAAGAATCCTTTAGTTAGTACTAGCCACTCATTTTAGGAGTGCTTTAAATTAACTCAGATTTCTCTTCTTCCTCTCCCAGCTCTGAAAATGGCTACAGCCAACACAGCTGTGAAGCATCAAGAAGGCTGTTTCCCTTTTATACTTAATTACTAATTACATTGTAGTTACAACATGCACATTTGGGTTTAAAGGCTAACACACCCATAGCTGTATGTAATTACATTGGGATTAAACAAGCATATACTATAAAAGTATTTGTTACTCTGGGACAATGGCCTGAAAGTTTTCTGCAGTCATGAATTCAGAAAAGGGATAAATGAATTGGAGACCTCTAGGAAAAATAATTGAGGTCTCAGAAATGAAAGTGTATCTGGAAAACCTATCACCATACCGTAAGGTGAGCACAGTCTTAATAATATTGTCAGTATCAATGATTTAGCTGATTTAATCCTGCCATTTTTAATTCTACCTCTTCGTCTTTAAATAAAGAGAATGGAATGCCTTAACTTCCTCTGGTAGGCTCTGTTCTGACTTTGTTGCAATAGAAAAGGAGTTACCCCTAGCAAAGCCAAACAGGCATCAGAAAAAGGTGCAGGCATTCTCTGAGTTTAGTTTGAGTGGTTCCAGGAGCCCTGACACTAATGCTTGGTTTAAGGAAGACCAGCCAAGGGATAATGTTCATCAATATTTTCCTTTAAAACAGAAAAATTAAACATTAAAAAAAAAAACCCTGAAGTGCCACCTCCCCAAGCAGTGTTCCTGTGAAGTAGCCTGAACAAACAAGTAGCAGCTGTCAGCCTGTGAAGAGACTGTGCCAGCAACACCAGGGTTTGTTCTACACTGACCTGGCCAAATACTTTATTTCATTTCATAGCCATAATTGATGTTTCCTCTGTGGGGTCATGGAATTCAACAGAGCATTGACCAAGCTCCATAGCCTTGTATACATGAGGGATTCTGAAAACAGGTGCAATAACCTAAACTGAGGGACTTGAAGCAGCCCTGGAGCATTCCTGGCAGTTGTGCTAATTTAAGTAGTTGCTGCCATGTCAGTTCCTGCTGTTACGCTGTGCCAGGACAGCTGTTTGTAGGTCATGCAGTGAACAAGGGGCTAGGACTTGGTGTGACTCAAAAACTAACCAAGCAAAGAGGCAGTGCCCCTCAGTCAGTTCACATGCAATCCCACAGGTTACAGCAGCTAAACAGCTGCTGGCATGGGGTCAAGAACAGGCTAAACAGATTGTGCCACCAAGAGAGACCTATGTTACACAACTATCTCTGTCTCATGTCCTCTTGATAGGGAATGAAGAACAAGTAGCCTGGAAATGCTGGAAGAGCAGTTAGCAAGAGAAGGGCAGTGATCAAGGAAGATAAAATGTAATCATGCAGGCTGTTTTGCTCTCCATGTCCTCAGAGGAGCTGTTGTGTAGACAATGGAGCCAAGTGCTAACTGGCCTTCCCGAGACTATTAGGTCGATGAGCAAACCCTGCGACGCAGAGAGACAGTTTGGTTGAATTACAGAAGTCCACCCAGAGCAGCATACACACGTATGTGTCATGGTGGGGAGGGCTTGCTCAAAACCCCCTTCAGAGCATGAGTGAAAGCAAGGAAGGAGATACAGAGATCACTGCAAGATCTCCATTGTTCTCTCACACTGCTATGCTACGTACCCTTTGACAAGATAGAAACTTCCTCAAGAGGCAAAAGTGCAGCTGGTTGGTTGGTCTGTTGTGTTGAGAAAAAGTTATGCTTAGCTGTGCATACAGACTAACATAGGCTTCGTGCTGGTGACAGTTTTAGGATTTAAAAATAATCCTTGCAAAGCTGTCAAGAAAGGAGAGTAAATTTTTTTGCCCCATTATCAACACATCTGCTCTGCTGAATGAGAGCAAGAGGACCAGCCACATGCCCCTGTTCTCACAGTAAGGTTCCCTCCCATGAGCCAGACAGGTAGCCAGATGACCTAGATCTAGGATTACTAGAAAGAGGAAAGTATGTAGAATCAGCAAATGACTTGACTTGTGGATAGAATTTGCAGGACAAACACAGAAGAGCTTTACCAGATGACAGCAATCTTGCTGTGCCAACAGATGCTAATGCAATGGTATCTTCAATAGCCACAAAGATGATAAGCATGCTTGGTCTTACGTGGAAGACGGATACTTCCATTAACATAGCACTCCCAAAATTTACCAGGGAGAAAAAGAAATCTAAGAGAAATAACTATGAGGGCAAAGTGCTAGGATAAAATAGAATCAGGTTTTCTGCAGCTCCAGCATCCAGTCTCAGCATGCAGTTGCTGAACCTGCTCCCACTTTCCAGCCTAAGCTTCAGTAGAAGCAGACTGTCATATCCAAGTTCCAGCTGCAAAGGCCCTGGCTATTAATGCAGCGGCTGCCACAATAATGTCCCTGTATATGTTATAGCCAAAAAGGACATGTAGGCCTTCAGTCAACCTAGTGTTTAGCATCTTGACAGTAGCAAAGTTGGCCATGCACATTCCATGTGCCCCAGTAAACAGCTCTTTTTGGTAATTTGACCTCTTTCCAAGACAAAGATATTCTCTTTACAAGCACCAGGTAAACAGGTACAGCTGTTCCAATTGGTATTTGCCAGTGGAACCAACACCAGAGCAGCCAGTTAGGCAGGATCATGCAGGAAGAGCCCCTATCAGGCCTCAAGGTTGTCAAAACATGCAAGTGCTAAACTAAGCAGAAGCAGGGTGCAAGGTATGCAGGAACCAGCTGTTACTGGAGGTGAGCTTAGCATTGCTCTCAGGCACAGCTGGGGAGAGGGTCCCTCTTTTGTTCAGTTGGTAGAATCACTGCCATTGCACACCTTCAGCACCAGCTCCACTCTTTACAAGGGAACAGCATCCCGGCCAGCTTCTATATACAGCTTGTGTGAACTGTTGCTTACTGTACAGCCCACAGAGGTGCTAACACAAAGAAAAACCTTTTTCTCATTCTTGTCTCTAGGTATGTGTGTACATATATTTGTGTCTACATATGTGTGTGTTCATTTGTGTATGTATGTATATATATGTGGATGAATACACACAAATTATACGTATTTTTTTCTTGTACAAACATAAACAAGGTCTGTATTTGCAGCAGGTAAGAAAGCACCTCATACAAGAAAAAGTAAAATGCTCTGAGGATTTCAATGTAGGCTAAGTGTGTAAGCAAGGTACTTACTTTATCTTGAAGCTCTCTCAAGAGAAATGACAGAGGTTGTCCATGGAGGCTTCCAGACTGAGTTGTAAGAGGGGTGTTGATATCAGCATGTGCATCCACCCAGATCACACCAAGGTGCGGACACTGCCGCGCATGGCCACTGACAGAACCAAGTGCCAAGCTGGAAGTATAGTAGCAAAGTCTTTAGTCACCATTCCGCCTTCAGAACAACTACAAGGACAATGGGAAGTCTCTGCAATAAGAGACTTGCAAGATTATGCAAATCAACAATGTTGTCATGTTTCAACACATCAGCCATCTGTGAAAATCAAGGGTGCATCCCATGCAAACTGCACGTCACTGTCATGATTCCAGGAGACTCCAAGTAACAATGGGACTGGACTAGTATTGACAGATGAGAAACAGCTCTTTTCTCTCTCCACTGTCACCCTTCCCATACCTTAATCTTCACCTGTTCTAGCTCCAGATGATCTCTTAGAAAATATATTGTGCTCACTCATCAATTCTGCTCTTCACCCATTTCGTATTCCAGTCATGACACCTTTCCCCACAGTTCATTCTTACATGCTCTACCTTCTTCAACCAATTCTCAGACCAAAGGTTAGTGAAAAAGACAAAAAGATTCACACGTTGTAAGATCTATTACAAAATAGTCTGTGTGCAGGCATTACAAACCCATCCTATGAGTTGACAGACATCCTGAGAGTTGAAAAGAGACACTAAATATTCAGTAATAAAGAAACAACAACAGTTCCTAAAGGGAACTGATCACACAAACTCTCCCAAACAGGAAAACATCGTTCATTTGCATATCTGCAGATCGCAGAAGTCTGGAACTAAGCACTACTGTCTTAGGAAGTCAGATTTTTGTATTTGTCTTCTATGTTTCATCCTAAAAGCCCCAGCAGTAAAATCCAAATACTGCTACCCTATGCTATTGCCAGGAAATGACCCCAAGTTGTTCTCACTATCCCCTTATTTTTTAACTACGCTCTTATACTCCCAAGTGTCAACCTGCAGCATGCACCATAGATTGTTTCTAGTTCAGCTCACCTGTGATCACCTCCTATAGTCACACAGCTGTGCCCAGCAGCTACTGCTCTGCTTACAGTATCAGCCAGCACCTGGCTGGCTAAACCCACTGACCGTGGGTATAGAATCAGGTTGTTGTACAGTTCATCATTGGGAACTTGAGTGAAATTCAGATCTCCAAAGTCATACACTTGGCATCCTGGAAACACAGCAGCAGAAAAAGAAAGTGAATTACTTCAGTGCCCAGGGAAACGTTCAAAATACGATCCCCTCAGCAAACCAGTTGGCCATGGACAAAGGAACATCTGGAAGGGAATGGATTCATTTGACGATTTGCATGTCCTTGCAAACAGCCCTGTTCCATCTTTACAGATTTAGAAAGCTTAAGACAATATTGTTTCTCAGTTTAGTGATGAGATACAACAACCATAGAAAAAGAGCTTGGGGGGTTTAAAATTATTTCTTGGCAATTTTAACATGAAAAACTACAATTTGTGTTGCCATCTTCCTTCCCAATTAGACAGATTGTATATAGCCTTAAATGAGCTCAGTTGCCCATAGATGGCCAGGACTATGCATTTTATTAACTATCTGAGTGCTAAGAGTTGGTTTCCATTTTCAAACCCCGTAAGAATCCAAGCACAGAAGTGCCAAGTTACTAATAATGGAGATTGCCTTACAGTGCTTCCAGGCACCTCCATGGAGGATGTGCTAGTGCTCTGTAAGACAACCTGTCCATTTTCTCAATGCAAGTTGTTCTAGAAGGCACTTTAATTCTGAGGCTTTGATCTCAACCCTCTTTAAGGTCCTAGCATTGCCAGCTACAACTTAATTGGCTGTCGAAGCCTGACAACATTCTGGGTTGGACTCGGCCTTTCCTAAGATGTATTTCTGTCTCTTTACCTTGAAATGGAGTCACTTCACAGAGGAGGGAACTAGGGAGCACATTTATTAACTGGCTGCATTTAAAGTTTAATTCTTTCACACATGTTATAGATTATCCTTTGAATACATTAGCTCTGCTGTCCAATATCATGCACTTTCTTAACATTTAAATACCAAAATTTCTAAGAGGCCAGAGCCTCTCAGTTTCAGATAGACCTGCTGCTGCAAGCACTGATGAGGACTGTGAACGCCCCAAGGTATTTACAGCTGCTCAAGACCACCCTGAATACCAGTCAGACCTGTCCCATTTGTTCTTCAGAATCACTAGCAGTGAATCAGAAGCAGTAAGCAGGACCGTGACATACCACTCCCTGGTTTTCAAAAGGCAACACAGGCACACAACAGCATTTTTTTTTCTCCCTTAGGCAGTACCTAATGAGCCAGCAGGATGAAGGCTCTGGAATTTTGGTCAGATTTGGATGCACTATCTGATCTCAATGTGACCACTACAATTTTTATCCTCCATTTCATTCTGCTGCTGTGCAGAATCAGAAAAGACTTGCAAGTTCTGATAGATGTTCAACAAAGGTCAAGAATCTTTTTTTAACGTGTGTCTTCCTGCAAGGCTGCTGCTCACACATGCACGCCGCTATGCACTGCAGTATTGCCAGGTTTGATGAAAATACGTATGCGTGACCAGGAAACAAGTTCTAGAAGCAAGGCTTCAAATGCATTGCATCATTTAATAGGTATCAAGAGCTCTTGGAGATGCTGTTCAAGTTAATAATACCTTTGATCTAACACCTCTGACATGTGCGGGAAGTAAATCTGCATTTGGAAGCGGTGTTCAGTGACATACCCATTGCAAGACACCACATTACACAACGTAATGGAAGAAAGGACTGCCACTTATGTTTTGTTCTCCCTTACAGGACATATATGTACATCACAGTATTTTTACCCATTAAAGGATGAAAAAGAATGAAAGGAAATTGCATCATGAAGCTCCATCTTTAGATCAGTGTAAAACTGAGAACCAACCATGACGCTTTTCGTAGTTCTTTAAGGAATCAGTTTGGATTCTTAAGGTTATGCTTAAGGCAGGTCAAACATGGCAGATTCTAGGAAGTACATTTAGAGAAGCAGCACTTGTATTCAAAAAGTTTTCTTTACAAATGGGGTCAGGGAAAGGCAAAAAGACTTGGCTCAGCTTCTGAATAAAAATGCCATTTGTGTTTTACAGTCACATCAGGTTCATGCAGCTTACAGTGTGGGTATGGTAGACATGGATGGACAGACACACACTTCTGGGGTCCAGAACTCTGGGATCTTCTCTGCATTTTGCACAAATGGCAGTCTCCTATCTCCTGCATTAAGATCCCTCTCTCTATTTTTATAGAAAAGCCTAATGTTTGTTAAACACAGTAGAGACCTTCAGTTTTTGTTACCGTCTTCAAAAGTTTATTGTTGTTCAGTTAGAGTTCATAAACCTTGAAGTAGCTTCTTTTCTCAGCCTTGTGCTTCCCTCTTATTTAGGCCCATTGTTCTACTGTACTTGTAGACAGACAGCTCAAGCTTCCCAGGGTGATATGAATGTTTTCAACCAGCTAACCAGTGGCTGAGTAAACTACAGCTTATCTCAGAAGTATGCGCTAATCCGACCTTCATGTTAATCTCTTTTTAAAACGTGTCTACAGTTGTGGAAGCTATGATTAAATGACCTTAAAGAAAAAGGAAAGCATAGGGAGCAATAGTACACACAAGAAAATTCACAGCATGCAAGTAAACTGTATCCTGAAGTGAATAAAAGTGTGTACATGCTTGTGTGCACATATTTATTAGGATAGACCAGATATCAGAGATTAAATCAACATTTATATTTGTCTCAGTGCTTACTAATAGCAAAGAAAACGAATTTGTGTTCAATTGTTAAAGTAATTATTGATATATTTGCTTGGCTTTTATTTAGCTTCTCAAATCCTAGTCTAACAGAGACCTGAATAGTTTTCACTTTCATCCGCTTGCTTGCACATAGTTTTGATTTAAAGAAATTAGAAAGCCAAATCTCTCAACTACATTATTTTGCCCAAGGTAGAACCTGCCCAATGGATAGACATGCTGTAGCACAGAGCAGTCTGGTGGATCTTTCTGTTGTTTGGCCACTAGTGAAAGATTCAGATAATCTACCACACCAAACAACACGCACTTACTTTCTTTGGTAGCTGGGGCACTTTATTTAAAGGTACTAATAGTTATAAACAAACAGCTTTTTAAATCGACATAGAAAATTAACATAAAGAATATATATGGGCCTTTTAAGAGGAGATTCAAGTTCTGAAAGCTAGAAAAATAAGTAGGCAGATAGAGAAGGCAGTTTACATTGGTTAGAAAGCACAGCATCCCCGCCATTACTCAGTGCAGCAGATCGGGTCTAGCCAGCACCCAAAGGAAACAGTACCATGCAGTACTTCCAGACTAAGCACCACAGGCATTTTGCTAACAACTAAATAATAGGAAGTTAAGTATAATCAAAAGAAGTCCTGTGCTCAACTTTCAAGCTCTAACAGAAGTTACATTCAAATAAAAAAAATAATATCTGGTTGATTGATTAGTCAATTATCAACAGCACAGAAAATTTAGAGCTACCGAGTCCATTAAATCAGATCCATCTGCAATCAGGCTCAAGAGGACATTACCTCAAGTGAGGAAAACAGGCTCGTTTCTTCTATTTCTATTACAGGAGCTTGAAAGACACTTGAAAGAGATAAAGGTGTCAATCTGAATACAAACACGTCATCTAGTTATGTAAGATGCACATATGCACAACAGTCCTCCTGTTAAGTGTGAATGATCGGGTGCAAATCTCTTCTACAGTTTAAAAGCGCAGTCCCCAGTGGTTCAAGTACCCGCTCTGACAGAGTTTTATCAGAGCTGCTTGGGGGCACATTTCAGCCAAAAAATGAAAATGAAGAAATTAGCCCAAAACCAGATTGTACAGTAGCTCTTTCCTAGGTCAACTTCTTTTGACCAGATCAGGTTAGGGTAAGGTCCCATAGGTATACAACCAGCAGACCACACAATGGAGGGCAGTCCTTTCTTCAGCCTGCACAGCCAGAACCAGAATTTTCCTATTTTTGGTAAATCAACATTTTTCATAGTCAGGAGCCTAACCTGGGGCTGGGGGGGGAGAGGTAGAAATACAAATTAAGAACCTATTTAAAACAAGTTTCCTGAATGTCTTTTCAAATAATAAGCTTTCAATGTAGGATTCAGGCTCAACTCAACAATGCTTAAACTGGGACACAAGGTGCCCTTTAGCAAGTTTATAACAATGGTCATGTTCACTTCGTACCTTCTTAAGCAAAATACAGTGTTTATTTAGTACCCACAATAGGCAGCACTTACTGTAGTAAATCATTTTCCTGCAGAGATTTAGAAAAGGTTTTCTTCTGTAAAAGAGGCTCCCTCTTAAGTCTGGGGACATTTAACTGTAAAAAACATCTGGGCAACAAGCGGCAGGGAAAGCCTCCCTCCCATCCTCCTTCACTATCATACTGCACCAGAGCCAGGAGCAGCAATCTGATAGTAGGAGATTTCAGCTTTCCAAATCCAGGCTGTTTGCTGACAGGGCCCAATGGCAGGCTGTAACAATTGCAACAGCTGTCCTAGACAGCAAAGAGGAATGGGAACAAACAAATGTGGAATACAAAATGAGAAAGATCTCATAGTACTGCCTGTTTACACTGGCTATTTGGGAACTAAAGGGGAAAAAAGAAATTAATTCTAGATTAATGGGAAGATTAAGTCTGTCCTCTTCCGGGTTTCTAAACCCTGCTGAACAGCTTTCAAAGGAATCTGGAAATCCCAGTTATTAGACCTTACCTCACGCTAGGTGTTATATAAAGCCAATCACATAAAAGCATCACTCCTACAAACTGTTTTCTCAGATTACAGCCCATTCAGTGAATCACTACACACAGAATGGCTTTTCAGGAAGCCATAAGTATTATGAACAATGCTTATAGACAAACTTAACATGTTTTTTCTTTCCTGTGAACAATATAGAGGGGTACAAGCTGTTAACATCCTTCTTTTCAGTATAAACTCACTGGTTTATGCTACGGACTTTGTAATCCCTTCTCAAAGACACTGTCAAAATGTTGCACAACAGCAAACAAATGATTCAATTCATTATGACCAGTGCATTCTGAAGCCTAATTTAAGACAGTTTTAACCCTCCAGAATTACCAAGTCTTTGTGCAAAAGCTACACAAAGTGCATATTTTTGTTCTAAATGAACATGGAATTAGGCTAGCAAGATTCCCACTACAAAAGGCAGACTTCAGGCTAGTTTAACCTCCTTGCTTGAAAGTTTATTACGCAATGTCTAAATCTCTTCAAATATCTATCTGCTGGAAGAAGTCTATTGGATACAAATATTTGATGCCTCAGAAGGTTTCTGCCAGCTCTAAAATTTTCACGGCCCAAAAGGCAAGTTCACATTTTAGTAGTTTCCACCCTGCCTTTTGGAATTTTGAAAGGTCTGGTTTAAGACAAAGTTTTTGTATCTGTACCTACTGAAGAGGCTTCAGCTCATTCAACATCAATAAGCAAACCCAATTCCAATTGCTACACCAAGTCTGTAGTCTTAAGTTGTCCCTTGCATAAAATGGAACAAATACTTTTTCTGACTCTAAATCGAGCAGCCACCCCATTTCCCTTTGATAATCATTTATAACTTTAATCTCTTATGAAATACAGTGTGCTTGACCTGAAGAGGTCTCCAAAAACGTCAGTATCAGGTGTTGGGAAACATTTGCACTATGGCTTGCATCAGAGAGGAGACAAGGGTGCAGCTATTGCAGTCTGTCACTCACCAAACCCTGCTCAAGTTCTAATTCCCTTTAAATAAGCTTAACCCAGAAACGGTTCCAGATAGCAAGAACACAAGTAGGCACTTACAGCCAGAGAAAGTCATAATTCCAAAACAGCTCTCCTCAACAAGCACCTTGCATTTTAGATTGTTACAGAAGTAGTTATTATATTATTTAACCCAGACAGGTAACACTTCAGAGGAAGAGCAGTATACATCAGAGATGACTGAAGTTCTCTCCCTCTCATCAGCTGCAAGAAACTAACACCAGGCCAGCCCACTTCAGATTCAAATGAAAGATCTCATTTTTTTACTTCAGTGCCTCATTTCCTGCTTTTCACCAGGTACTTTTACAACAGATTTCCACCTTCCATCCAAACATAATCCTCCACTATACTGTGTAAACACATACCTGCCATACATAGCTTGGTCTTATTAGTCCACAATAAGCTTCAGATGAGAATGTAATAACAGATTCTGTGCACCATAAGGCAGATCACAAGCCAGCCTTTTACCTAAATTTTCCCCTCTTGTCATCTCCCTTTGTACCTCTCCCCAGTAACTCTTCTTGTTCAACACCATTCATGGTGAAAAAACCCTAACAGAACAAAAGAGCCTCCATCTCCAATCCAGAGGCAATTTAATGGGTGCAGAAATTCAACCGAGTCATGTATTAAAACTAATTTTGTAATACAGAAATATTAAGGATTAAGGGCATCAGCATAAAGCCAAATACAACACATATACCCCTCCCCCCCCAGTCTGTTCTTTGGTCCTTGAATCCTTTATTGAAAGATTAGGAATAAATTACCAATTCAGGTTTCCTGATCTGCATCAGCATAGCTCGATATTTTAGTTTTAAACTAAACTGATATGAAGGCTAATTACAACTAAGGCACCAAATGAACTTAACCCCAAATTAAAGTTTATTTTAAAGCCAACTGCATGGCTAATACACAACCTGGCACACAAATGGGAGAGGAAAAAACAAAAAGCCTAACACCAAATTGATGACTGGCACAAAGTTTTTCACTCCAAAGCAAAACCAAGCAGATTGTGTCCTCTATCAGCACAGGAAAAGGAGGAGAATTAGAACTGATCTACTGCAAGGAATGCTCCAATGTCATGTACTTTTGCTGTCAGCATTTTCCTAGTAACATCTGAGGCTACTTGTAATCATGCAAATATCAAAGGGCACAACATTCAAAAGGATAAACCCTAACTGTTGTCAGAGCACACTCCCTTACTTCTAGCAGTTTAGCTTCCCATGTTCAATAAGAGTTAGCTGATCAGGTCTGCTGTGAAGAAGCAACCTAGAAACAGCCTCAGTGGAGGCCTCCCCTAAACAGCTCTCCTCCAAACCCTCAGCAGGGCTCATTCTGCTTGCCTGGTTATCAGCATGAGCTGCTAACTGCCTTCACTCACAGAGCAGAGCAGCACCTGCCCTTGATGCATTCTGACAACTGGCGTGATTTCAAAGGCTCTCTGCAAATGCCAGTTATGACCAGTCCATTTGATCATGCTGTGGGTTTTGTCAAACCATTGGGCTTTGAAGCTAACCAATCATGGCTAATCAACATTTGAGAGGTAAATAAGTATCTCTTTGATCTCTATCTCTGCATAAATAAAGAGGTTATTTATTCTAGTTCTGGAAATAAGCTGCAGTACTGCATAAGAATGTTTTACTGATACTATTAGACAGACATGTTTGTGCATACTTATGTCTAAGGGAAAGAAAGGAAAAAGGGGGCTGCCTTTTACCTGATACGCTTCAGGAAAAGGTAAAGAAAAAAAAAGTGGGGGGAGTGCCTAGATGAAAAAGAGGCATTCCCATGTCTGCTTTGTAGGGCAGAAGACATAGCTGCTGCTCTGACTGATTTTTTTCCTGACAATGTTCCTAGCAAATTAATAGACAGCTTTGACAGCATTCACAGCAGATATGATCAGAAAAAGCTTGTGAGCACTAGCGTTTCTCATCGTAGCAATACAGAAATTTAACTAAACAACATGCTGCTTGAAATGCCAGCAGTTATTTAAGATTTTGTTTCCCATTTCAACTTCATCAACAGCAGAAAAGGCGAGGAAAGAGGCTAAAAAGGCAGATCTCAATGTTATCTAAGTAAATTTAGACTTTATTGGATTCTAACCCAATACTGAATTACTGACAGATCTCATTCTTAACATGAACAGATCGTTGTCAAAGCATGGTCTGTAAGCGCTATCTCAATTCAAATACAGGGCAAGCAGAATGGCACGGTTTAATCAAAGCCTTCAGGGCAACTCTTTTAAACACATTTACTGGATGGGCTGATGAAAATTATTTTTGCAGTACTGCAGCTGTAACTCCTGCTAGTCCACATCTGCTGAACCCCAGCACAAGGATTTCATTGCACTTACCTTTGTGTATAGTTGAAAGATTATTTATCTTTCTCTTAAAACTCTTCACTCACAAAGATTTGGGTGGAAAAAGAGGATATGTGGAGAAGCTGCTTCATGATTTATTGTTAAGACTGAAATTAACAAGTCCAATGGCTTTAGGCAAAGCAAGAGGGCATCCCCAGTCACATGAGATTTGGCAGCTCCACTCCTCTACTAGTGGAGGTTACTCCTTTCAGGGTCACTGCACTGACCTCCTGAATCCTATTACTGAAGAACTTGTTTCTCCTACAAACAAAAGACGAGTGATAAGATGCTCATTCTCTTTGACAAGTCTAACTCTGCTTCTGTATGTAGCCTGCAGAGACATGTGGCTAACTTGTCAAACCAGTAATTCAGATCCAAACTTTCCAAACCCTAGACTGACCCAGCCACATTCAGCTCTAAATAAAGAAAATCAGGAGGAAGAAGGATAATTATACAGTTATGCTTTATATAGTTTATATTAAAGTTTTATACTTAATTTTATACTAAAGTTGTTCCATTGTTAGCAACAGCAGAGGTGCTCTAAGTCACCCCACGAGCTATGGTAATTAACACAACAGCTATCCACTACTTATAGAAAACATCAGATAATAGTCTTTCTTGCCTTCAAGTAAGAGGACAAGGCAACATGGGATTTACATTTGATAGGATTCTTTGCTTAATCTGAAGCAAACACAGGAGATCAAAAAAACTCTCATTTTAAAGAACTTCATACTTTGCCTCTTCTACAGTTGAGGTCAAGTGCATCTGTCACTTATCTTCCCACCACTTCCCACTGAAAGTCTAAGAATCTCCACATATTGCACCCATTTCTTTCTACTGCCAGAACAATGCACAGCCCTGCAAGCTTCGTACCCTTTCCTGCCCCATATCAGGGAGTCAGAGGTCTCCATTTTCTCATAGCACTTCTTCTGCAGTATGGAAGAGTCCTTTAAGGTGTTAATATTTTAATCTCCCTTATGAGAAGCAGCCAAATGACAAACATCACCAAGGTAAACAAAAAGCCCCACAGGCTTAGTCAGTTACATTTTAAATTATCCCTGCTGCACACCATCTGGTTTTGCTTTGGGAGCTGGACTCCTGCTACATTAAGTCTCCTCCTGAGTATGCCTCAAGCTACTACCAATGCATTACAGTGTTCTCTCTCTGCTTCTAACAAGTGCACAAAACTCTTCACTGGCAATACCATTTGCCTCTGAGCTCCCTCCTCATATTTCAGCCAAAGCATAAACAAGTTCATAGACAGTCATCATTTTAGGCAGCCAAGAATTTATCATACCATGTAGGTATACTCAATCTCTTTCAAGGGAGGGATCCTCCCCCAAAAAACAGAAGATAGAGCAGCAGCTCAGGATACTGCATTAGGACTATGGAAGAACAGAAATTAGGATAGGGTGAAAGAAACAATAAGATTCCCTCCTAAAAATACTAGCCAGTGAAAGCAAAATGCAAAGCAGTGCAAGAAGAAACAAAGGCCTGGTGTTCTCACTCTATCTGTTTAGCTTGAACACTATCAATGGAAGCCATTAAATCAGGCATACAAATGTATGAAAAGCCATGTGGTTGCTTAACATTCAAAGTAACATATACACATACAATTAAAATACTCATGTATCTTACTACCCAAATGCTACCTTTTACAGAAGACTGCAGAGCACCTTCAGTTTATGCAGGCTGAAGTGAATTTGAATGCCCAAGGGGTAACAGGTTCAAACTTTAACAGGGGAAGTTCAAGTTAGATATAAGGAAGTTCTTTACTGTGACACTGGAATAGGTTGCCCAAAGACATGGTAAATGCTCCATCCCTGGCTGTGTTCAAGGCCAGGTTGGACAGAGCCTTGGGTAGCATGGTTTAGTGTGAGGTGTCCCTGCCCGTGGGAGGGGGGTTGGAACTAGACAATCTTAAGGTCCTTTCCAACCCTAGCAATTCCATGATTACAGGAACACTGCCTTTTTACCCCCATCTATACTTCCTCAGATTACCCAGAATCCACCCTCGCTCTTCTACAGGGAATCATTACTCAATAGCCAACCTCACGCCTGGTTCCAAGCTTATAATGGCAAGGAAAATCATGTTTATATATCCCTCACATCCCAGCAGGGAATGTGAGTATGCAACAACAAAAAGAACCACTCACGTGCACCCCCCACAGTCACAAATGCTTCAGAAGTAGCCAATATAGGTGGAAGAACAGAAACCCTACGTCTTAGATAAATGTTCTTTCTTTCTAAAGGAGAAACCTGGTCTGCTGCAGTATTACTTACCTG
Source organism: Pezoporus occidentalis (assembly GCF_034315485.1). Classification (NCBI taxonomy): domain Eukaryota; kingdom Metazoa; phylum Chordata; class Aves; order Psittaciformes; family Psittacidae; genus Pezoporus; species Pezoporus occidentalis. The sequence goes on along the minus strand of NW_026913964.1, from coordinate 3,319,190 downwards.
GCTCCTGGAAAACAAGCAACAAGATCCCATGAAAATTATTAATTCTTTTAATGTAACAGATAACTGTCTCTATTCCCTTCAGTGTATGAGAAGAAAATGGATAGTGTTAGAAAAAACAAAGAAAGTAGCTAAAGTTTTACTACCAATCCAGTATACTGCAGGAGTCCAAGCAATGGCACTATTATCACAGTACTCCAGGCAAAGCTGCCGGCCCAGGGAAGAAAAATAAACAGCCCACACAGAAAAACAATAGTTTGTTTAAAGAGTTGTCATAATACACAAGAAATTCACTGTAGGGTTATTAGGCAATCATGTTTACACGCATCCAGTAACACTAATCACACACAGAGGAGGTAAGAGTTCTTCCTGTGGTCCACCCCTGCAATCCATCCTCATCATACAATTTTCAGTAACACTTTTTAAAGACTCTCCAAGAAAGAGTTCAGCTTTACGAGTTTCTATGTCTTATGTCCTGTTTTTGTGATAGTTTTCTGCAGGTCTCAGATTGTAGAAGATGTGAGAAGCTGAAACACAGACACGTGGATGTGCTTGAATAGCTGTAGTGTTAACAGTGAGAAGACCAGAAACTTCCCATTTACGCAGTGCTATTTGCAAGTGTTTCCACAGCAAAACTTCAGACCAGACCTCATATGCAAATCTGGGGGTTTCTCTAGAAAGTTCTGAATTTTGTCACTCGAAAGCATAAAAGTATTTTTAGGAGCGGGCTAAGTAGCTGGTAATGAATACGGAAAAATAACACACATGCGCGATGTAGAAGAGCACAGTTAAGGCTACTATTTAGCTGGGTGCACGAAGCGCACATCACGTTTCAAACGGTCTCACGTTCCTCTAGCTTTTCTTAAGCCAACACGGCAGCAGCACACACCCCATACGCGGTGGGGCGCTCCATGCGCCAACACGGACGGTTCCCAGGGAAGCGCGGCAGGCGATGCGCCGGGGCACGGCCCGCTCTTTGTTCGGGAGCCGCCGGCAGCGGCTGAGCCGCACGCGCAATTCCCGCTCCCCCGGTGCCGCAGAGCGCGGCGAGCACCGCCTCCCCCGGGCACTGGTGTCTCAGGGGCACCCGGGGTGTCGGCATTCATTGCAAGGCACCGTTTCCACCACCTCACCCCGCCCTCCCTCCAAGCTCGCGGCAAGCGGCTGAGCCAGGCTTCGCCGAATTGAGCTGTTAAAGGGATGCTTTGCCAGGGGATGGGGAGATAGGACAGACCCGCAGCCCCTCCGACACCTCATCCCACCCCCGACACAGCGCCTCACCGAGCCCAGCCAACCGCTCCACCAGCCCCGCGGCGCGGAGAGTCGCGGGACCGAGATCCACTCCCTGTCGTTTCTGCGAGACAAACAGAAAGGGGATGCGTTAGCCAGCGCTGCCTACAGCCAGGTACCCGACCCCGCCACGGGGAGCCGAGCCGAGCCGCGTGGCTGCGGCACTGTCTGCGAACGGCGCCTCCTCCCCCTGCTGCGATGCCCACCTGCCCTCTGGAAAGCGGGGCTCCCACCAACGCCACGGAGTGCGCCTGCTTGGTCAGCTGGGACCCCGCGTCCGCCGGCTTGCAGAGGAGCCGGGCGAAGCTACGGCACAAGGCCATGACGGAAAGCCGCGGAGCCGCCGACGGATCACGGGTGCCTCCGCCTCGCTCCTTTTAACGAGCCGCAGCCCCACACGCCGCGGCCCGCTGCCGGGTCCCGCCTCCCGGCCCCCACACCCCGGCGGCGCTCGGCCAATGGCAGGCCGCACGCCCGGAGGTGTGTCCCGCCCCACGCGGCGCACGCGGCTCAGCGCGCCACTGCCCGGCTCGGGGGCGGGGCGGGGGCGGGGGGGGTGTGTGTCCCGCTGCCTCCGCAACGGCCAACGGCGCCTCCGCGACAGCCACCGCCTCGCCCCGCCCCCGGCGGCCCTCCCTCCCCTCCCCTCCCCTCCCCTGCTCCGCGCCGGGTTTTTCCACTGCCAACCGCAGCCTCACCGCCCTCCCGGCGCCGGTAGGGGCCGCCGGCCCCCCAGGGACTCCTCCACGCAGGCCAGGTAAGGCGCCGGTTCTCCTTGCCCTGCCGAGAGGCCAGACTGGGTCTCAGAGACTACCCCTTCTCTCAGTACCCACCCTTGGGCAGCTGCGAGACACCTAGCAGCATCTCGGTGTGAAATGGTGGACCTTGTAACTGCCGGTGGGGGCAAAAGAGCACCCCCGAAGAGCTGCCCGGCTGGCCGCACCGAGCCGCCTCGCAGGAACACCACTCCTTGGCTTTCTGAATAAAACCTGGGGTGATGCTCTTCACCTGATAACCTTGATAAAACATTTCAAAAAGCCACCTCTGCAGCACCTGCCTCCAGTACCTGACCTCAGGCTGTTCTGTCCCGAGAGAATTCACACTTTGTGAAAGCTGTCACTGTTTCTACTCACAGCATATTTGAAAGATTACAGATAAAGAAGGGATTTAAAAACTAGTAATTGCCCCCATCTTCCCATTCTGTGAGGTGACTCCTACTGTGAAATGCCCAACCACACACACACATTTAGAAGAGAGGCTGGCAGCGTTCATGAGAAGAGATGACAGGGTGCAGACATGGTTAAACTGGGACTTGCCAGTGACACAAGAAAACCTAAAACACACGCTTCTGCTGTTTCCTTTAAGATTTCCACATCCCCTCCTCCCCTCTGGACCTCAGTAATGTCTTGCTAATGGAGACCACTCCTCCAGGACCTCATACTTCTTTTTCCTCCTGTCACTCACCTTCTAGGTCTTTACATTGCTTTTTCTTCTTCTATGCCCTACTCCCGTTTCTCTTTCCCTTCTCCCTGTCCCCATCTCCTGGCCTGTCATACCAGAGCTCCCATTTACTTCAGACCTTACATCACTACAAACATTTCTTCCCTTTATAAAAACCTTGTAACTCCGTTTTCAATTTACTGGTTCTTTCTGCTTTCACTCCATCTATACAATTCTTTTACTCTTTTAACTTAATATTTTCTCCTTTCTTTTCCATTTCTGCAGTTCATCATCTGCTATTGCTTTTTTCTCTCCAGGCCAGCTCACCTTTACAGAGCTTCAACCCATTCCTCACCTTGGCTCTTGTGTCACAGTGAGATCCTGGACATACTGCATGAGTCCTCTGCTAGTGCCAACCATCACCAACTCCTGAAGGCCGCACAGGGATTCTTCAATGTCACTCGGTTTCTCACATCCCTTAAAGATTCCCTCACTGTTCTCACAAGAACAAGTTAACAGGCTTATACACGCAGTATCCACCAAAGTGCTCTGAAGATACTGCTCCTAGAAAAGACAGTTCTGCAGTTAAAGCTAACAGTCACACTTGAGGACTATGTGAGAGAGGGAACAAGCTAAAGGGGCAAAGGAGTTTGTCTGATGGTTTGTAAATCACAGCTTTATGCAGCTTGATGTGACTGCAAGTCTCGCAAAGAAATAACTGGAAAGTATTAACGAAAACACAGTGCAAAGGCTCATTAAGTCTCTGTACACAAGGCCAACTCTCCAATTTATTATGTACTAAGACAGCAAGGAACATGAAAATACTGCTTTAAACTTTGGAAAACATACTACGGAAGTAAAAGCAAAAGAGCTCGTAGTAAGATGGTACAGGCAAAACCACAGGTGCATGTAGCACGTACTGGTGAAGGCAAATGGGGAAGAAAACCCGTCTCTTCATCGTGGCATGAAACATACACATCTACACTAAATTCTGTGTCGTTTAAAAGCGCTATTAAAAACCAGAGGAAGCGAGCAGTGAATTAACAACACTCGCAAACCTCAGAAGCTCCCGATGCCTATCTCGGTTATGGAAAGCCGCCTGGCCAGCTGTAGCCAAGTGAAAGGGCACCGGAGACACGGCAGGTCCGGGCTGCATGCTTGCTGCTGGGAGGCGCCATTTGCCGGGAGTGAGACAGGCCTTAACGGCTTCCCTGAGCTCGTCTCAGCCACGGCCCCTCCCGCACGGCTGCGGTAACTCCGCCGACTGCCAGCAGCCGCGCTCCACGCTCCGGCCGGGCAGAGCCGGGCCGACTCCCGGGACCGCGAGGCCCAGCAGAGGCAGCTCCGCCCGCGCGGCTGCAGTTGAAGCGACACAGCCGCCCGCCGCCTCGCAGAGCCATCCCTTCCCGCGGCCGGAAGCGTGCGTCGGAGCCGTACCATCGAGCCAGGCGGGCCGCTCTAGGCGGTTCCGGTGGGCCGGCATGGAGGAGCGGCGGTACCGCTCGGCGTCCGGGGGGCCCATCGCGCTGAGGGCCCGCCAGCACAGCGCCTCCTGCCGGGAGCTGGCGGTGCGCTGCCCCCGCCTGCAGCTCCGCTCGCTCAGCGCCGTCACCTCCGCCGTCTGGCTGGCGGCCTACGGGCTCTTCGTGCTCAGCCAGGTACCGACCGCTCCCCGGGCCGGGCCGGGCCAGGCGGCGCCGCACCGGCCGATCCCCTTTCCTCCGCCCTTCGGACCTCTCCGCGGCTCAGGCCGCTCCCCTGAGACCCTGTCCCTCTGAAGTAGCGGGGGCATTCGAGAGGCTGGTGGCAGCGTGTGTCCCCAGAGACCGCCTGCCTGAAGGGAGCCACCCCGCCTTTGCCGTGCTGCTCATGGTAACGAGGGTAGCGAAGGCCGGTGGAAAAGCGATCTCTACGTATGCTGGGCCTCCTCTGTGCCTCGAAGTGATAGATGGTGGTGAGCATGTGAAAAAGAGAGCTGTGCCAGCCGGAGTCTGAGGGCCCAAGGGCTGTGCGCTGGTTGAATTTGGTGACTTCTCAGATGCCTCTGTTGGTTTGTAGCCTCTTTCCAGACAGGGTAGATGTAGGTATGAGTGTTAAGTGATGCCTGGCACATTCTTTTGAGTCCTGATACCTACTTGGAGAGATGAGCTGGGGGAATCTGGGATAAAGGATATATTGAAGAAGGTGACTGTTAATTGCCAAAGGGAGTTTTCTGAGGGAGCACTGTGCTGGGAGTGTCATCTTGCCCATGTTTCACAGCTGGGGCAGTAAGACCTTGGCAGTGCAGATTTCAAAAGCTGCTGATAAATCAAAAAGCATTAGTTTAGATTCATGATCTGTGACCCATACTTGCAGAGAATGACCAGCTTGTAGACTCAGACCAGTTATCTCCTGATTGAAGTCAGTAGCTTGATCAGAGAAGCTGGTCACTGTGATCAGCACTATGACTGTTTCACTTCAATTTTTTCAATAATCTTTCCCAAGGAATGAAAGCAGAGATTGCAATGTGAGTCAGCTGGCAGGCTTCCAATACAGAAAGATGGTTCACATTTCTCTGGTTGGAAGGGAAGCTGGGCTCAAGTTTTATCTGTTACAAGAACATGTACCCCAGCCAGTAGTTACCACCCACTGTCCTCCTGTGTGGTTTGACACGTGCTCATGCAGCTTGTATGCAAGTGACTGCAGTCCTTCGTTTCTGCCAGGAAAGTCTCTCTGTGGATTTCAGTGTCTGTAATTCATTACTATTTTTTTTTTTTCCATGACAGACTTTCAGAGAAGTCCTTTATCCTTGTGTTTGAATGTGGCCATGGCTTCTTTATCTCACATGGTGGTACAGGCCCAGCTTGAGTGGTAGGACCATGCAGTTCTTCTGGTCCTTTAGGAAGTACCAGTTATAACTTTGATTTATGGGTACATGGCCTTGAGCTCTCTAAAAACATGTCCCAGAAATAGGTTGTAGTTGCAGACCTTTAGCATTTATTATCACATCTTCAAATGGCTCACTGTTGCCTGTAGTTTCAGCAGTTCTATATTATTTTATGTAACAGCAGTCCCAAGACTGAGCATACACAAGATGTTTGTCTTCAGATGAAGCACAGGAGAAGGCAAATGTTCTTCAGATTGATGTTTAAAGCAGGAAGAGAGATGAGGTTTGAGCAAGTTTAGGCTTGCAGTTCATAAGAAGAAAGCCACTAGGGCAGTAGTTTTTCTGAAAGATTTTCGTTACCCTCTGGGACTCCACCCTCAGTACTACTTAGCATCTCACAGCACTTCTCTGTCAGTGACATCATCTCTGTAGACTTATGTGTCATACACTGTCATGGATGTAACTACCTGGTTTTGTCTGAGATTTCTGCACTAAATTTACAAGGCAGTAGAATTTGGTCACCGTTTTCAGTTTCAGGTATTATTTCAGACTATACTGTGAAGACTGATTTAAATCTTATTACACATATATCAGCCAGCCAGGTGAATAAAAGGACTCCACCTAAGAAAAATTACCTTGTCACTGAATCTTTAATATTATAATTTACTATTGCAATATTACTTCTTCTAAAGCTGTGTTCAGTTAATTGTGATACCAGAGCGCTGTCTTTGCTTGGCTTATGTTACAGAATAGTATGGTGCTTTCTGCTGCTATTTTCATCACACTGATTGGCCTGATCATATACCTGCACTTTGTGAAAATTGACCAGGAATCCCTGTTGGTCATCGGCTCACTCGGCATTCAGGTGACTTCATCCTATGCATCAGGGAAAGAGAGCACAACCTTCATTGAGATGAGTCGTGTGAAGGATGTGGTTATAAATGAAGCTATCCATATGGTAATCATACACAGTTTTTCTTCTTGTGTATCTGTGGGCACACTCACATCCAGTATATTTTCATGAGCGTGATTAACCAGAACAGTTAAACACAGCACTACCCATAGCTTTACTGACCTGAAGCTTTGCTTCAGATTTCTCTTTTGGTTCTCTTATCTGTTTTCTCACCCTTAAAAGAGAACTGAGGCCAAACAAACTCAAAAAGTCAAATCCATCCCTTAGATAATGCCACTAACACTGAGCTAGTGGTTTTAGTTCTTTGTGTTATACTGTTTTTACAAATCCTGGTGCCAAACTCCACAAGTAGTCAAGACAGAGATAAGAAGATAGACAACACAGGAGATTATTTTTCCTGTTGCTGGGGTTTTCTGCGAGGCTCTTGTAGAAAAGCAAACCTTACCCTTCCAGCATGTGTGTATTGTTTTCAGGTTAAACATTTAATAGGAAAGAGCACAGGTACAATTTTTTTTTTTTTAATTGATTGAAGGGAGGAAAGCTATAGATACAAATCTGTAGACTTGACTGTAGCCTGGGGTGATTGGCCTTCAGTGCACTGAGTTGAAACACATCTTTCTGTGATAACACCAGGCACTTTGATAACATTTTCAAACTCCAGTGACTTTGTCTTGTTTGTCCTGTAGCAAAAAGTTATCTACTACTTGTGCATCCTCCTCCAGGACCCTGGAGATCCTCAGGGAGTGTCTGAGGTTGTGCCACTCTTTCAGGTGAGTTTGGCTGAATGGTGCAGAAATCCAGATCTGTTGTCTTTGTGCATGCCAATTGAAGCTTATCTTTATTCCACTAAAGTAGCTGATTACGGTTGCCTTTCCAGACTGGGCCGTCATGGTGGGTGGTGTTAGAAGTCTCATAGAACTACATACCAGAATGTTTTTTGCATCTGCTCTCCATTCGGAGAACGGGGAGCTGTGTCAGTCTGGACCCAACCACAAGCCTGCATGAACTAGGAATCTTTGGCTCACAGTTCAATGTGTAATCTTATGCTCACTGTTACCACCATAACTATGGCACTGTGCTGCAGTTGATTTTCTCTCGGCCTAGCATGCCAAAAGTGGTCATAAAACCTTATTGGCATTAGAATGACTGCCCCGTCTCGCCCATTGACAAAGATCACAGTACAAGCTTGTAAGCAATTCGCTTAATGTATAATAACTTGTTTGATTTGCCATTACACTCTCCTTTCTCATATCCTACTAACTTGTTCTGACTGTTCCGAATCCCATTTTTGGGATGGATTTTCTTTTTGCATGTACATACCTAACACAACAATGCCCTGATCCTGGAGTGGTGCTAAGTAGCACAGAGGTACCTCACATCTTGGACTGCTGAAGTTTATGGCCCTCTCTATCATTCTTACTTCACCTGCTGCTTGTGGCTGTCATTTTGTAGTCCACATCCAGTTTATGACTAGATACAATCAGTCTCCAGCTAAACACTTACAGATATAAATAGACTATTCCATTTATACTTGCTGCTAACTCAGTCCCACAATTGTAAAGACGTTTATTAACAGTAATACAAATTATTTCACATTTAGTCAAGGGAAAAAAATGGACTTGCTGGAAACCAGCAAGTAATGAACTCCAGAGAGCTGCAATCAGGAAGCTGGTTTTAGTTATACATGCTCTTTTCCAGCTTCAGAGAGGCTACCTGGCATTTGTGTAGTTTCTCCTTTCTTTATAGCTCAGTGCTGAACAGTTTTATTTTCATGGAAATATCTTGGCATTGGTAGCGTTGACTCCACCAGCAGCAGAGGTACAGAGAGAACTGTGTGAGCTTGCACTGGTAATTCTCACTTCAATGTGCAAGTTAGTATGTTACTTAGTTTTGAAGGAGCAGTAATTAGTAACTTTATTGCATCTCCTTGACTGAGTTCGTCTAAGTAAATACAATTTACCATGTCACTGAGCCCAGGAGCACTTCTGTGCTGAACTGACCTATCGTTCTCTTAAGCAACACTTGCAAGGAGAGGTGTTTGATGGACTTTACACAGTAGTGCTGTTTTGGGAGCTCAAAAGTCAGGGGATTATAGGGATTGTGGGACTGGGAAACTTTCACCTTCTTGCTGGTTTTAGTGTGGTCCAGGTTAGAAGTGATAGAAAATCATTATACTTTGACCACCATTGGCTGTTTGTATGAAATGAATTAATGTTGCTAGTTAACCTTCCAGTGTCCTTTTGACAATACTAGCAGAGGCCAAGGGCCAGGTGTCTAAATTCCCTGTCCTGAAGGTAGGTTTTTCAGGGTGAAGGTCTTCTAGGAGGGTGGATTGGTGTGTGGAAATCTGCTGTTTGATAGGTCTAGAGGGAGCATGGCCCAATACATGGGTTGATGGGCTGGGCGGTGTGGATGTTCTTCCATGCTGTTACTGTGAGCAGTGAGCTGTGGAAGGGGAGGATTTCTGGTTTGGTGACAGATTCAGGCTAACTGCAGAATGGTGCTGCCTGTTTTGACCCGACAGTTTCAGGGACAGATGTTTCCAGTCACAGAGCAGGTGTGGCTTATGGAATGGCTTTGCATTGCTGTATCAGCAGTTCCACCAAATACCTCTTGGAGTTTGACAGATTATTTCTCAACGAACATGTAAAAGGGAAATCTATTCTTTGACATTGACTTAACATGAGAAAGCTAATCAGCTGCAGATACCTTGCTGTTGCATTCCTTACACATGCATACATATACATATTCTGATAGCGTTAAGTCAGCCATCTCCACATTCCTTTCTCTGCCTGAGAGTCTCACTAGTGGGAAGTTAAAGCTTTCCAGCTCTTTTACAGCCAGTTCAGAGCCTGATTCTTTGTTATTTCACTTAAATTCTAGAGCTCCAAGCCACGTCTGGACTGCTTGATAGAAGTGTACAAAAGTTGTCAAGAAATCCTGGAGCAGAGGAAGCCAGCTCCACCATCAAATGGAATAAAATAGTAAAAATAATTTAAAACATCAAGGCAGTGAACCTGGAGCAGGACTCAGAGAAACACATGGAAAAGTGACCACAAAACTGCCGTGTGGCTTTTTATATTTACATGAGTGGTGCATAAGTACAGTGATGTTAAGGCTAAAGGCCTGCAGACTCACAGAGTTGTTACAGAAAATGGCAGCTCAGCACAGAAGCGAACCTTGAAATCCTCTGCTCTGAAGACAGGTAATCAGAACTTTTTAGACTCAGACAGAAGTGTTTTTTTTCTTGCCTCTCCAGGAAAGAGTTATGGGGAAATAAGGCAAAGGGAGGCAAGAATATGTGTCAGATGTTTAGTTTTTTGTGAATCTGAAAATTATGCTTAAATAATAATTTAACCCTCGCCATACTACCAAAAATAGGCTTTTTTGTTTGTTTCTGTTTAACCCTTTGTTTGAAAAAAGCATGTACCACTCTAAATACCAAAGTTGATGTTTGGGCTGGGATAGTAACTTCCTTATACACAGCAGAATTTCAGAAAAAAAAATAACAGAAAATTAAAATATGCTGTTGCACTATTTTATGTTTAATGAAATAAACATAGGAGGGCAGACTTTGCTCTCTTTAGGGATTTACTTGAAAGAGTCCCATGGGAAGGGGCTCTGGAGGTAAGAGGGGTCAAACAAAGCTGATCATAGTCAAGGATCACCACCTCTAAGCTCAAGGACAGTCCGTCCTCATGAGCAGGAAGTCAAGCAGAAATCCCAGTAAGCCTGCAAGGATGAATAAGTTGTGTGTCCTGGTGAAACTCAGGACACAAAAAGGCGGCATACAGAAGCTTGGAAGCTTCTTCCCTGGTGAAAGCAGGGACAGATAACCTTGGAGGAATACAGCAACACTGCCCATGATGCAGTTAGGAAAGCCAAAGCCCACCTGGATTTGAATCTGTTGATGGATGTCAAAGGCAATAAGATGAACTTCTCTAAGTACATAAGTAGACACATTGCTGAATGAGGCAGTGGCATGGTGACACAGGACATGAAACAGAAGTGGCATTAAAAGCACCGCATCAATTGCTCTGAGAATATGAGGAAAATGCATTGGTGAAAATAATGGTAATGACTGTATTAATGAAGTTTCATTGGTCTGTGCTCTCAGGGGTAAGGTTGGGAAATTCTTTGTTGATGAGCTGAAAGTTACTGTAATCTTTAGCTGGTATTTTCCTCTCTTTTTTTTTTTTTTTTTCCATGACTCCTTACTAATGTGAGCTGAGAATTGAAATTTCAAAACAAGAGCTAAACCAGCGTGTTGGCAGGAGTCTGGTGTCATGCTCAATTTGCAGACAGTGCTGTACTATGCTTGTCTACATCCTCTGTAATTAAAACGTGCCACATTCTGTCATGCAATATGGGAGAGAGAAGGTGATTTTTAATTTTTTTTTTTTCATGGTACCATGAAGCTTGCAAGACACAGGTTAGCTCATGGCAGGGGAAGCATCCTGGTCGTCCAAGTGAAAGGCAGCAGCTTGGGGGGTGTGCCACTGGCTTTGAGGTAATGTTGTCTAGGTTACTTCATTTTTTATGGTTTTCTTTCTCATAAATACTTCAAATGTTGGGGTTGGCCAAATTTTTAATTCCAGTGCTGCTGTAATGTAAGTTGATAGGTCTCTCTGGAGTTAGTGAAGCTGCACCCTGATGCAAACTGTGTTTGGTTGCAAGTCCAGGCAGAACTGCAAAGGATGGGTGTTGGGGCAAGGGCAGAAATCAGCCATTAACAGAGGCAGCAGGCCTTGGGTGCGTGACTGTGGAAATGACTGCAGTAGAGGTCCCTTGACTAAGAACCATGTGGTACACTTGAGCTGCAGAACATGGTTTGATCGGGTTGTGCTGTTTCATGGGGAGGAGAAATGGTCAAGGCCCTTGATCAGCAGTATGGCAGCAGGAAGATTCATTGAGCCATGGGGAGAACATGTTAGAAAACATTGTCTCAGCAGAGTGGTCAGAGTCTTGGGCTCAAGTGTGCTGGGAACATCGACTATACTGTAAAAATCCCATGAAGTCCTGAGAATGTGCACTGCAGAAATGATCAAATAGCTGTGTACAGGAGGAAGCCTGAAGATTTTAGATATCTTGTGAAGAAGTGACCATTTTGTGCACAAGGGAGTGTGCTTTAGTTTTCTGCTAAAGCTAAGAGATCATCAGCAGAGAGAAACAAGAGTAAGACTAGAGCAGGTTTCCATCAGGTATGTGCCTGGATACCAAACACAATCGTCATCCATTTTTGTTTCCATTTTGTTTACATATTTTGGGTTTTAAAGTAGTTTCTTCATTCTGAGAATAATACAGTTGAATTTGTGATAACTGCATTTTATTAAGAACAAACAGAAATCTCACGGTATCTCCCAGCCTTTTACATACACACAGCAGTTAGGAAAACAAAGGCTTTTGTCATCTCATTCTATGCTGTGCAACAGTCATTGCCAGAAGCATTGATTAAAATAAAAATAGTTTACCAAAGAATCATAGAAAATAGGTATCTATAGAGGATTGGTTGGTTGAAATCAGGTGAGCTATAAATCGTAGAATCATAGAATAGTCAGGGTTGTATGTGCATCCATCCGAGTGGGGTGGTCCCTGAAATACTCAAGTATTAGTGAATATTTTTTAGAAGTAAGAAGAAAAGTATGTCACACTTATCTATTTAAAGTGCAGTTATGGCAGAAAATACTGAGCTTCATGACAGCTCTTGCTTATTCAACACCTTGTTGGCCCCAGTACAAGTCTCTAAGGACAGTAGTGTTAGCACTGTAAGGCAAGTACAGCCTCTGAACTGTTTGCTGGAGACATTTATGCCTTGAGCATCCCCAGCATTGATGGCAGCTCAGCTTGTGTTGACGCCTCTGAACTGTGAGCTGGAGACGTTTATGCCTTGAACATCTTCAGGACTGATGGCAGCACAGCTTATGTTGACGCAGCTTTGTTACTGGTGGGATACAAGCAGCAGGCTGCCAGCAGACCTTCAGGTAGAGGAGGGATTGTCAGGCACAGGTGACTGAGGGAGGAGGAATAATGCTCTCTGTATTCCAACTGATGTGTGTGTGTGAGAGAGAAAATATGTACACAGTCTATCAGGATATACAGTCACTTAAAAGTATCTAAGGAAAAAAAAAAAAAGACTAAATACCTTCTCAACATTGTTTTTGGCTCAGAAAGCTTCTACCCTTTTCCAGATCTTCAAGGGATGCTCCTCAAATTCATAACAAGTGGATACATGACAGTATGTGTAAATCAGGTTTGTGTTCATACAATCCTTTCCTGCCATATTGTTTCCACAACCCACTATGGGGTGGTTTTTCTGTGGGATTTTTTTTCTGGTGTGGGTTTGGTTTTGGTAGTTTGTTTTTTTTTATGTTACAAAGATGCTGATAAGGGATAGTTTAGAATTACTTTTGTCTGTCCAATGTTCTTCTCTTTTAATTTGTAGCTTTGCACCCATCATAGGCATGAAACAAAAACTTCATGAAGTATCAGCCCTACTGTGTGCATTAGTTGGATGTTTCAAGGCAGGTGCAAGGGAGTGAAAAAGCTGGTATGGTTGGTTGGTTCATTTGTGAATAGCTTTAGTTTGCTATTGCTGAATTCTTTCTAAGGGTTGGATTCACACTGGTTTAATTTGGGAAAGTTGCCCATGAATGCATAATTACCATGAAGTTGCACATGGTACTTTTGAAAGTGCAGTTATTTTAGAATGCTTATCAAAATAGCTGAACTCAAGCCAGGCAGATATAGATTGTTTCAAGAAGAATTGAAAAAAAAAAAAAAAGTCTTCAGGAAAGGCAGAAGAACAATACTTGAGTACACATTTGCTGACTACCTCCTCCTTGCTATGGTAGCGTGAAGGAAGCAGGAGTTTGAAAGGAGCAGCTTCTGTTAAGTCAGAATGGCAGAGCTGATTTGGAATGATCTGTTCCAGTTACTGAAAGACAGAAAAAGTACAAAATTTGCTTGCCTTGTCTTCCATTGTCTGAGATGATGTGCAGCTTCAAACACACCCTGAAATATCTATAGCAGTGATTACAGAAAAAGTCTCTGAAAGTCCTTGTCTGATGGTGGAGCACATGGCACATTGCAGCAGAGATCTGATGTTCATCTACTGTGTAGAACAGCATCGACTCCCAAAATGCATCAGTCCTATAGGAGCTAGGGTATCATCTGACAGTGTTCTAGTCCCAGTCAGTCTGAGTCCTCAATATGCAAAACCAGTAGGTTTCCACCTTTATTTAAAGTTGAAAATAAATTCTTGAGTACCACTGAACTCTTACTTTATATCTCTATGTCAGGTCTGAAATTACCCTTGACTTGCATCATTATTCTTGTCAGTTTAGTTCCTCTTCTCAACAGTGTCTTCGTTCTTTCTCTCTTTCTTTCTTCCTTTCACATCTGGAGCAAGGAATTGGAAAGTTTCTGTCCTCTGAAAACTGAAAATGGCAGTCATCAAAGTGCACAATCGTGCTTGTAAGCAAAGCAGTAAGATCAGGAGATGGAAGAAGAATGGGTGCAAGGAAATGACTGGAGCACTGTGCAGGCAAATTACCCGAGGCATGGTATTTTGGATGGAGTGTGGCATGGAAAGGAAACTCCTGCACAGTCCCCTCATTCAGTGTTTTTTTTAAGAAGACATTCTCTACCCACACCGAGGAACTTTGTCTATTATTATGCAAAAAGAATCAGAGCCCACATTAAATTAATGTGTGTAACCAGCAAAATCGTAGCAGTCTGCTATTTGGTACACAGCAGTGGGAAAAAAAAAAAAAACCAGAAATCCAAACAAACAAAAAAGCCCCAAACTAATCTGGAATGAGCCCTCAGCGCAGGGTGGGCCCCTTGGTGTTTTGGGGCACGGGAGGAAGAAAGCACCTATTTTCAGTCTCCCAGAGTTTGTTGGCTGGCGTTTTGCTTCGGGAGGGCTGTGTAGAAGATAGGAATGAAGGTGTCGAACAGCAGTTAATATAGCTGGCAATAAGAAGTGTTGCTTCAACAATCTAGGAAAACAGAGAATGATTAACTGTAAGTCAATTAGAGGTAAGAGTGCCCTTTGATTTTTAGAACCTATTGACTGCTTAACTTTTGCAAATGGCTTCCTCACATGCAATTATTCCATTTTGAAACGACAGTATGTCTAAGAATTAGGTAGAAAAAATCTCCTGATTAAAGGTTCCAGCTTACAGGGACTTACTGAATGCATACAGCTAGTGTGGCAGCCATATGTACCAGTCCTCGGGGCTTGCACAAATTGCCCAGCTGTGATGCTGCCATCTAGAAAGAACAATACTGTTAATGTTGTAATTACCTTTGGAACTGCCATTGTGAAAAGCAGTTTTTCAGTGCTGCTTTTTCCAGAACACCTTTCTTTCGTTTGATTGACTACAATCATGAAGTCGTCTCGACAGCCTCCAAAGGTCAGCACAGAGGAATATGAGTAAGAAACCTTCAAGTGCTGTAGACAACAGAGAGTTTGAAAAAGTCATAGTTCTGTAAAAGAAAAAACCGTCACCTTAAACTAATGTTTGCTACATCTGGCAAGAACACCAGATCTTCAGCAGCAATAGGCAGCGTAAATAATGAGCTTTATAGGTAATAGCTGGTAGGGGAAGCTCAAGTGAGAACGGCATTTCTAGTTTTCTCCTAGCTTGCTCAGTGCTTCTCCTCTTCAGAGCAATAGTCCAAATTTTGTTATATCTCAGATGGTGTTAGTAAAGCACATATCACTGAGATTTTGCAAGATGTCTGCGCGTGTTTACTGCCCATTAATGAGGCAGTTAGCTGTTTCATGAAACCCTACCTTGCACTGTAGCTGTAATTTTCCTTTGTTTATGTAGCGTTCAAACATAGTACTGACTTCCCTCATCTCTGACTTCTACAAATTAACTTCTGGATCCACTTGAAGTTAAAGACAAACTTTCAGTGACTTTAAGTGGACTCAAGGGGCTATTTTTCTGTGGGAGGTAAGTTATTTTGCTTCAGTGTTCCTCACCCATACCATAGTGTTATAATCCAGTATGCTGATACCATCTTCGTTCACAGCTATCCAGACTGGAGAGTCTTCTAATGAGGAAGGCAAAATAGGCTAGAGAGAAAGAAAATTAATTTAGATATTTTTTGACCACCACACAAATATGTTTCTGACATAAATCTTGGGGTTTAATGATAAAGTGAAGATGAGAGAGAATCCCATAGACTTACTGGTCTGACCTGGTTTAATTTTTAAGAGGATTTTTCTCAAAAACTGGAATAACTTTCAGATTTATGTAGAATTTTGGGACTACTGGCACAAGAGATGCAATGATAATGATGGCTTGAGATTCATTAAATTCCACCAGTGTAGTTAAAGCTGAAGCAAGTGCTAGGATAGAGCAATAAAACAGCAGTTTTGCTCTGCCCTGATGCTTGTACTGCTTTCATCAGGCAGGCACACAGTGAAGTCGGTTGGTTTCTGTAATACCAGTACACCCAGTACCATCACATCAAAGCAGTCTTCTTTCTTACAGATTTTGACAAATATGCATCAGTTATCTGCTAAAGATAAAGATTGTTATGGCCAATGACATCAGTCTTCCCTGGGAATGTGCTATTACTTGGGCTAATGCCATAGTCTTTGCTGTTCAGCTATTGAAAAGTTATAAAATATGTCAATCATCAGAAAGATCAACATTATTTAAACTCTATGTGGAACTATTCTATATTCCAGTTCTTCTGTGGTAACCTCAAGGACAAGTAACATTTTCTGCTTTTACTCCTGACAGTGGAAATAACTTTTTTAAAACTTCTTGTATATTTATTCAAGAGGTCCCTTTCATCCTTAGACTTTATTCCATAACAACAGTGGCTTTGACTTCAAAGCAAGAGACATATAACCATGAACAAGATTTATCTCAAGCTTTCAACAGAGGAGGTTTCTGCTTGGTTGGGAAGACAGTTGATGCCAAAACAATTTTTCAGAGAGCCATTATGTGCTAAAACATCAATTCAGGCAAGGGCATTAGGTACAGATCCTGAGGGATGGAACAAGCTACTGGGAGAAGCACGCCCTCCAGCTGTCCTTAGCTCTCCTACTGATGCCTGCGGCTTGGCAGCTTACCCAATACATGCTTGTTTTTCTTTCTGCAACAGGACATTAGCACTGCTTGACTCTAGTGTGGCAAGGAAAGCTACACCAGCTCTCTGTGTCAAGTAGACAACAGGACTGAAAGTATCCATTCTTCTTTTAGCTAGCATCAGCTGCTGGGTGTGATTTACGGGGGACTCTCCCTTCCACTCCCCCAGTGGTATGTAAATAGTATTTTTTAAACTATCACTGCAGCCTTGATGACCAGGGAAATTCCAGCTTTGGCAAGGTTTATAAGGAGAGCTAGTACCCTGTATAATGATCAGCTGATGCAGTCAGGGAACCTTCAGTATTTATTTACTGAATACTAGCAAACCCTAGTGTTTAGAATATATTTCTCTTCCTTCTTTCTAAAGTGGCACCTTCTTTCTGATATGTGGTACCAGACCTGATCATTCAGAACAGAGTCTTGTTCATTTTTTTCTCCTTCCAGAAGAAGCAGCACTTTTAACTGGTGTAAACAGAGACCATAGATACAGCTCTACTCAGTTCACTCTCAGGAACAGAAAAAAACATGTTCCAGTTACCTTAGCAGCAAATATTTTGGTTCCAAAGAAAGGCCATTTGCGGGCCACTGTCAAATAAATTCGAATGCATTCTGGTGGAGAGCATCCCTGCAGCACCATCCACTTTGTTGCCAACTTGTCAGCCAGTTGCCTTACAGAAGCCAAGACACAAGACAGCATTATTTACTAATGTCTTCCAGGGAAAGGTGAGTCAAATATAATGGTTGATAAATGTACCTCTTATTCCAAAAAGGCCATTCTACACAGCATTAAGGACAGGGCTTTTAGCACTGACAGTTATGAGGGTTGCACAACCTCAGTTTATTTTAGCGTTTTCTCTTCTTCCATCATTATTTTACTACTAGTATACTGTAATACCCAGGAATCCCAGTCACATATGGGTTGCTAAATGGTGTATATATTAAACACCTGTAGCTACAAACACTCAGGCAGCTGTTACAGTAAAATCCTGTCCAGATTATCTTCACATTCAATTATACTCTCACTTTAACATCCTAACTTGTCTGTAGTATGCTGTATGTGGATTGGCAATATATTAATGCACTGTTGATTTCGCTCAATAGGGATGGTTTGGCAGCTATCTTGCTACATGCAAATGAAATTGCTTCCAAAAGGAGAAAATCATGTTAGTTCCATCACTGCATCCCTAAGTAGCTTTGGATCTGTAAGATGACTGTTCTCTCTCTTTAAAACAGTTAGCTGACATCCATGGCAGCATCTGAATTATGTACTTGAGTACTGGAGGTCTCTGCATTGTGTGTGAGAATTCCTGAGACAGAACGTCAAAAAGCCCTGCCAGAGTATGTTCTACCAGAATTACTGCATGGCCTGAAGCAGCCCGTATGTGCTGGCTTTATGGCTGGTTGCAAATGTTAGGCATCTCGATACAGTTGACACTTGGGGGAAGGGTAAAACAAAAATTCAGAAACACAATTCATCTTACACTTAGGATAGGGTTTGTTGGAAGTGAGATGCCCAACTTGGAAGTGAAAGGCTTAAACTTCTTGTCTAAGGGAAAATTAGTTGGTGATTTGGCTCTTTTTATAACAGTTAACTGCTATTTTCTTTTAAAGGAACCTTTTCCTGACACTTGGTGGTTAAGTTTCTACATCAAATAATCTTCACAGGGATCCTTCAAACTTCTTAAAGACAGAATTTTGCAAATAAAATTTGTTTTCAGTGCAAAGTATAGAAGAAGCAACAGTTTACCTGAGCTGTTCCGAAGTAATGTTTTGCTTGTAGCATTTGGGGTAGAACTTATCTAAGACCTGGTGGAGAAGGTGCTGCATTTTCCATTGTGATGTTCCCCCGGGACTTGAAGATCCTGGTCGATCCAAGTCGCCATATTCCACCTAAGACAACATTATAGTTTGTAGTGTAACAGAACTACGGGGGTGGGGAGCACAGGACGGGGTAGTGCAGTAGAACATTCCATGAATTCCCATACTGATAACTCCTGTGTCTATTAGTCATGCCAAAAGACACCATTAGGCTGGGGAATTTTGTCTGCAGCATTTACCATAGTAAATGTATACAACAGAGCAACTACTGAGACATGACTGCCCAGGGAATTCTTTACTTATCTAAGACAATGAAGCAAGATCTTGTTTCAGCTACTTACTGTAGGGAGACACTTCTGTATAACTGCTAAGCTTTTGGGGTTATTTTCAATTGGCCAATTAGAACAACTGTGTGTTTCTAGTTTGGACAACATTCCCAGCTTCTTCATCTCAGTTTACACTTTTAATAAATGACACAACCAGTTTCAGCAAAGTAAGAAACTATTATCCTGCTTATCATGCCCACAAGCCATACTGTGTTTTTTATCTGATAAAAAGCTAATGAAAGCCTGGAGATCTAATGGAGGATCCTACCTGATGCTCTTCCTAAGGGGCTATTGGCAGTATAAGAGGAAAAATTTTTACTATTAATAGAATTTTAGTAGTGATACCATTTCCATATCTCTACTAAGGCACTACTAATTGGAGCAGTACTGGGGATACTCCAGCCATATTTTTCTTCAAAAAGAAGGAAAAAAACTCCATATTTTTCTTCAGAAAGAAAGGAGAGACACTCCTATAGCACATTTCTCTACAGCAAGAGGTGTTCTAGCAACATACATAAGCTGGTATAATGTGTTTGGCAAGGTACATCTCAGACTATGTTTGTTAAAAATAAAACAAAACAAACACTTTTGATGTAAAAGACAGCTGCTTAGTCAAAGACATTCAGTGCACAGCTGAAGTCCATGGAAGACAAAAGAGAGGATTTCTGCCCATAACCATACTCACCTGAGCCATCAGAGCCACCATTTCCAGAGCTAATTCCTTATTAACAGGAAACCTTCCATTGGCTATTTCATTGCTGACTTGGAAGGCCAGCAGCAACCGCTCACGGTCTGTCTCACCTTTGGCCTGGCTTCGAAAATATAGCCTAAAACATAGAGAGGATTGTGAAGATAGAAAGATATTGTGAACTGAAAGTAGAGGTGGAAACTTTAATCAAGGTGAGTAAAAAATTAGAGTGATTTTTTTTCTTTGCCCTCTTTCTCCAGGGGTACTGGAACAGAGATTTGGAAGCTGAGATGCTTCCCTTACAAACAAGATCTGGGCAAGGAGACTCAAACATGCTTTCTATCTTTGGAAGCCATTTGAATTCTGTAAGCCAGTCACTTCAAGATAGGGAAGCCTTATTAAACACAGGTAAATTGGTGTCGATTCATCCCCTTCAAGCACAGACAGGCAATATTTAAACTATGGTCTTCTCTGCTTATCATAGAATACAGAGCTACCTCTGCTTTACATGTATAAACTTCTACATAGAGGTCTTATAGACTTGTAATTTTTACCAGCTTTGGTTTGAGCACTTACACTGCTATTCTTATTTTAAAAAGTCTTCAGTTTGCTTCAGCAGGAAGAAGATGACCAATTAGCAGCCTTTATTTCAAAAATTGAGGAATCATTCTTGTAAGTGAAAGCTTCCGACTGTTTTTATTCCCTTCACGCTTGCAATTCTTTGACCCAGTATAGTAAGATGACTAGTGGAGGTTGAAGACACCAGCTTGGGGAATGCTTCTAGAACCTCATGCATGCCTATTTACAGAACACACCATCTAATTCAATTATCTATTTAAAGCTGCATCTTTATATTCCACTACTGTGGAATATACACTACATGTATACTACATATACTCCACAACATAGTACTATATGTATCCCACAACATAACACAATATAATCATTCCAGTGGGTCAGTTTATTTTCATTTTAAGATTAACACCACCATTAGGACCATATTGACCTTACACATGTCTTATTAGAGTCCCTGGTGTTAGAACAGCCCAACCTTGGAAAGACCTTATTAAAACATCCTTGTGTCCAGCCTAGGCACATTCCAGTCCAACAAAATACCACAAAGTTTCATCCCTGAAATAAATACTGCCTTCTGGGTCAAAAGCAATAACTTCTGCTTCCACTTCTGTTATACTGAAGGTGACGGAAATCTCTTTCCACCATTACAATCAACAAGATCTTCATACGTTGTCCTGGGTTCAGCAGTAGCAGTCATTTTTCTCCTTCTTAGTAGCTGGGGCAGTGCTGTGCTTTTGACTTTCAGCCTGGGAACAGCGCTGATAACACCGATGTTTTTAGTTGTTGCACAGTAATGTTTACTCTGACCAAGGACTTTCTGAGTCTCATGCTCTACCAGGGAGGAGGGGAAGACGGGAGGAAGCAGAGACAGGACACCTGACCCAAATTAGCCAAAGAGGTATTCCATACCACAGCACATCATGCCCAGTATATAAACTGGGGGCAGTTACCCAGAAGGGCTAGATCACTGCTCGGGTGGGGCTAGGTATTGGTCAGCGGGTGGTGAGCGGTTGTATTCTCTTCCCTTGTTATTTCCTTTATCATTATTATTACTGATGGCAGCAGCAGTGATTTCTGTTATACCTTAGTTACTGGACTGTTCTTATCTCAACCCGTGCGAGTTACATTCGTTTGATTCTCCTCCCCATCCCTTCAGGAGCCAGGGGGAGGAAAAGGGGGGAGTGAGCGAGCAGCTGTGTGGTTCTGGGTTGGCAGCTGGGCTTAAACCACAACATACATTCAATACAGAACTTTATCTCTTTTTGGTTTTTGGGTGGTCTTTGTTTCGCCTGAAAAGAGAATTCACATGCAGAAAGCCATTTCTTGTTCTTGTATACAGCTCTCCATTCACTACAATTCAGAATTCATGTCTGTGTTATAAATGATGAACTTGTTCCAATTTTTGGTTTAGATCTTTGTCTCGTACTTCTCTACCATCTCTCATCATCTAACTTGTAACATTTCTTTCTTTATAAAGTCTGGGCACTGCTGCTACGTGTCTCTTCTACAGCTCAAGCTATTTAGAGTATTGTTCTTATATCTTTTTCATCTTTGTGATTCCTCACTTAATTGCAAGTTTCAGCATATTTGTTTTCACTGGTGATTTTTCCCTCAGGTCTCTCCTCCTCTCACCTAACACACATTATTTAATTACACTTTAGGATCTATGCAAATTAAATTGTGCCAAGTATATCTTACTGTGCTACAGCTACTTCTTAACTCATTTTAAGTCTCTTCTGCTATTGCAAAGTGGTTTTGGTTTTACTTCTAGGCCACATGCCTTCTTTTATACATGTACTACACACACAAGTCATCACATCTCATGTAGGATTTGAACCCATCTTAACTTAAAAGTTTTGGCACTAACAGTACTATAAATTACTGGACATCTACAGTGATATATGCAGTCTAGAAATGTTTGATTAACAGCAGTAGTGAGAGCAACCAACAAAGCACAGTACCTGTTCTTATAGGTCAACTTCACAATTCTTGTGCCACCTTCATATTTCCCAGGATGCAGTTCTTTTAAGGCTTGTTCCCATTTAGAAATGACATCACAGATCTTTAAATAAAATATTATGGAGAAAGGAAAGACAAACTAAGGTGAAATGTATAGTCAAGGCTTGAGGGGAAAGTACGTGGAAAAGGTATTGTGGAACACAGAAGATAAACAAACAGACTGGATCAGCATAAACAACCAAAAGTGACAAGCAATTCCTTTTTCTATTACACAGTATGTAATAATTAAAGCATTCCAATTGAAAACTCCAGCTCTAATCTGCAGGGAACCATGTGTAAATGAATTCTGGTCTCCTAGCAATCCTGTGGTTATGTCTATATTAGCATGTAGCAAAGCCCAGGAGGAGATCTGCACAGTGAAACACCTAAGACTCTATGCCCGAGTGTATGAGTTTCAAAGTGTTTTCCTTTAGACTAGCTTCAGTCTGATCAAATGGCCTGAAAGCTTCCTACTATGTTGGATCACATCTTCTAGTTCATGCTTCATGTAAAAAGAATCCATTTCATACTTTCTGAAGTTGCCCCTTGATGTGAATCAAAGCATGGTTAACAGGAATGATTGGTAGGTTTGCTTCAGAATGCCCCCCTGAGCCAAACTAAAGGACTAATATATCTTCTGCATAGCAACTGTCTACATGCATGGCTAAACCAAACACTTTTGGATGTGAATGTCCAAATTTTGGGAACATTTGGTCCTAGATTCCAGCTTTGTAACTCAGACGTATTTTTAGTAATAGCATGGTTGATTTCTTTGGTTTCATTCAGCTCCTACTGATTATTCCATTCCTTTTACAAGTTGCCTAATAAAGGCCACAACTTCTCTTTTGATAGCATCTCAATAAAAGGAATGTGAACATAATAAGCCACATGAAATACATAATCAGATATGCTAATCCTCTCTTAAGAAGCTACTGAGGTTGCCTTTGCAAGTAAATAATAACCAGTTAATATCCTGTAAAAGTGATGTGTTTGATAATCTCAACTCCTCCATTTACTCTAATATCTCCTCTCTCCAAACAGTTGTTCAGCTACCAGAAAAGCTCCAGATTATCTGACCTGTATCAGGCCATGAAAGAGAAATATATCATTTGGCACCCCCTGTGGTAGTGTCCTCTTTCAACCATCTAATTTAAAGTTACTGGTATCTTGTCCCTCTGTTGCCCAATGTGAAATTTTATGCTGTGTAAAATGATGTTCCTTACAGGTATCAGGGACTCTTCAAAGTTGTCACTTTGAATGTGACAACAAATGTTATCAGTATGACATCCGTATGACAAATCATTCTCCCAGATTTGTTCCAAAATCTGATGTGTCGCATTCCTGCTAGCCTGCTCACTTAAGGCAGTCATCCACAGTGTGGGTAAAAATCTCCATATGAAACACAAATGCTAATACTCTATTTGCTTTCCTTTTCTCTTGATGTGAGCCACTCCTCTCTTTTTTTAAAGTGAAGGCTTAATCAGTAAAGAGCTTTCTTCCCTAAGTACACCCATTGACAATGAAAGCTTTATTTAATCAGGAGATAGCAAGGAGATACTTCATAAATATAAATACAATATATGGGATTTATATAGACATGCCAAGAGATTCACAGCCTAACATAAATTTGTCTCAATTAGAAATGTCACATTTGATGTTAGTTGTGATACCTGACCATGCTAGCTAGCTCAGTCATGTTTTAATTTTGTAGTCAAGACAAATTAAAACTTGTATTTGTGCTAAAATCTAAGCTGACTTTTCAAAAAATGACCAATTTATCACCTACTAAACAGAATATGCTTCATCTTAACTAGTTTCTCAGACTAGACATATAATTATAGAATCCCAGAATCATTTAGGTTGGAAAAAACCTTTAAGATCATTGACTCCAAGTGTTAACTGAGCACTGCCAAGTCCACCACTAAACCACATCCCTAAGCACCACATCTACACATCTTTTAAATACCTCCAGGGATGGTGACTCAACCACTTCCCTGGACAGCCTGTTCCAGTGCTTGACAACACTTTTGCTGAAAATTTTTTTTCCTAATATCCAGACTAAACCTCCTCTGTTGAAACTTGAGGTAATATCCTCTTGTCCTATCACTTGTTACTTGGGAAAAGAGACTGACCCCCACCTCACTACAACCTCCTTTCAGGCAGTCATAAGAAAGCACTAAGGTCTCCCTTGAACCTCCTCTTCTTCAGACTAAGCAACCCTAGTTCCTCCAACTCTTCCATGTAAGACTTGTGCTGTATGTAAACCCTTCACCAGCTTATTGCCCTCTTCTGGACATGCTCTAACGCCTCAATGTGTTTCTTGTGGTGAAGGGCCCAGAACTGAACACAGTGTTTGAGGTGTCGCCTCATCAGTGCTGAATACAAGGGGATGATTGCTCCCCTGGCCCTGCTGGCCACAGTTTTTGATACAGGCCGGGATGCTGTTGGCCTTCTTGGCTGCCTGGGCACAAGTTGGCTCATGTTCAGCCAGCTGTCAACCAGTACACACCCAGATCTTTTTCTGCCAGGCAGCTCTCCAGCCACTCTTCCCCAAGCCTCTAGCATTGCATGGGGTTGCTGTGGCTCAAGTGCATAATTAATAACTCATCTCTGAATACTAATCTAGATAGACAATACCGAAGTGTATTTGCTCTTGCTGCTTTAAGAAAAATGTATTAGCCATTTAGCAGCTCTTCGAAGCTGTGTGCTGGATGTAGCAGAGGGGAAAAAAAAATTACCTTCATGTTACCCTGCAGACAATGTTCCAAATTTCTGCCAGAAGGATCATCTGTGAACAGAGAAAATCCCATGTGGGATGGTTTCCTCATTCCTGTCTCCTGGTTCAGTCGCTGGATGAATTCATCGACTGTTGAGGAACCATCAAAACCTACAACCTGCAATGAAAGAGGAGTCGGTTGATGATAGCTTTCAAGAAACATGACATTGATGGATATCACAACTACTGAAGCCTTGTTTCCTACAGAGTGGTGTCTGAGGATTGACTGCCAGCTCCAGTGACAGCACTTGCATATTGTCTCCTCTCACACTGCATTCCTTCTCATACTGTGAAACTTGTGACATCTCTCCCTTTTCCCCAGCTACCTTTTCTTCCTATGACCTGTAAAGCTGAGGTTGGATTCCCTTTTCTGAGGAAAAATGGCTAAAATGGCAAGAAGGAGAAATAGCATCTATCTCCCAGCATCTGATACATACAACACCATGGTTCCACCCACATGAAGGAGGCAGGTTATGATACAGGCCTCTAGTGCCTGGAAGAAAGGCAGCTGTGGTGGCTCACCTGGTAGGTTCCGCTCATGAAGTGCACTGGGATGCTGAAGGGGAGTGAATGGTGGTAGGGATTTCTCAGCAGGATGGACACAATCTCCATCCGGGAGGGCTTGGCTTCTCGCTCACCAGTCTGCACAGTGCGGTCTACTGATCTCTGGCAGTAGATGGCATACTTGCCTATTTCACTTCTAGGTGAAGATGTGGAGAAAAGCCACAAACATGCTTTAAATGCCATGTCCTCTTCATTTCCCATGCCATGACAAAGAATTCCTCGGTCAGGCTTTTGCTCAAGCAAAGATACATCTCTATGCAGACATCCTCATTCATCTCAACAGACTAACAGCTCGAGTGAAAAGCTACAAAACAAACCCCAACTCCAAGGATCTATAAAATTAAGGTAGACAGTGGACTTTCTAGGAAGTGCAAGAGCACTCCCTGCTCCTAGGTGGACTGGACATAGTACAGGAATACCCTCTTCTGTACCAGTTTACCCTCCAACTCGTCGTCATACCAGCAGAACTGAGTTACTATCATGTCAAGTCCTAGTAAGTATTAATAATAAGTTGTAATGCATTGGTCTCACAGGATTATATAAATTGTGTTTATCAACTTACATAGTTATAAAAATTCTAAGTTTCCATGTATTAATCCTACCTGCCAATCAAGAGACTCAGAGATTCAAAGCAAGCTCAGGTTTGTTGGTAGTTCAATACAGCACTGGGATAGTTACTGATATGATCAGTTTACTGTCTACTGACAAAAGAGCTGCAATGAACAGCACCAAAAGGATATAAGTGTCTCTAAAGCCAGGCACTTACACCTTTTGCAAAAATGTTTACAATGCATATACTGAATAAGTTCTGAAATTGAAGGATTTATATGAATTTATAACTGTGCTATCACTTTGCAGGGGAAATTAACTTCATTCAAGATGCCTTCAGAAGCTCAGTACATGATTAAATCTCCAGTTAAATCCCTCCAAGCAATATGGAAGTCAGGAGCTCTAGAGTCTTATACATATTTTATATATTGCTCACCTCCCCAGTAATTCATTTACACAATTTTCAAGTTGAGAATCTTGCTTTGATGAGAAGCTGTTGTGTCTGGCTTCCAAATGCTCCTGAGCCTTGCGTCTTCTAACCTAGAACTGTACTCCACTGTTCTTCCTCTCTTAGAGACCAGATATATACTCTAAGGTCACCTTTCATGACAAACAGTAGTTAGAATATCTAGTGTAAACCTAGCCCAGAGGCATCACGCAGTGTAAACATTCTAGTGTACTGTTTGCTGTATGAAACAGCGGAAGACTATCTATTTAACTGGTCAAGAAACAGCCATACCTGCTCCACCTAAGAGATACAAGTCTAAAGCTAGGCAGAAGGACCTAAGTCCTATTTAGCAACTGCTCTAAATATAACCTAAACTGATGAATATAAGCACAGTTTGCTGTTATCTCTATATGCTTTGATGTGTTATTTTTTTCCAGGCCCTAATATTGTTTCATAGCTGGATTGTATACATACATTTCCTCTTTGCTTCTACTTAAAGTTTATTTGTTATAAAGGTACTCTGAGGCTAAGAACCTGGCAGACCATCAGCATAGTAATGCTTGAAACTGATGCAAACCAATTTCACAGAGCCCAGCTCATCCTTATGAAATTTAATAGTCCCTAACAGTAGAGTAGCTCCACTGCTGAGTTTGTGAGAATGGGCTCCTTTGAAGAGCTGGTAATGAACAAATTTTTTAGTGCTGTTTTCTAGTACTAGCCAAAAGATCCCCAACAGGTTGCCTTAGCCAGCGGAGAGAGAGCCTGAACATCAAGGAGTACCTGATATTTGTATTTCTGCACCTGAGAAGACATAGCAAATGTGAGGCAGCATATAAGAAAATAGAAAAAAACTTGATAGGAGGAGTACAGAGATATCCTTTGCAATACCTGACTTTCAACTGAATTCCAAAGAAGACTGGTAATTGAACAGGAATATTTGTTTGAAATGAAACCACTCTTTTACTTATGTCTTAGCAACAGTATATTGTTGCAACAATTAGACATCTCCAGCTGTGACCTCCCAACCAAGGGCACAGGGAGACTTGCTGAAGACCAGATCACCATGGAAACAAAGAGCACAGCATGAACACGGGGAAACAACTTCTGCCTGACAGTAGATCTTGCACTGTTTTCTTATAAGGAAAGTGTTAGATGCCAAAGAGGTAACAGAAAACAGTACTAGCATATATTTCAGGTTTGTTAATTTTTCCTACTTTTTATAATATTCTCCGCCTCACTTCTGTCAGTATGCCTACTAACCTGGCAGCAGAGTGTAATTACCTAAAATTCTAATAGTTCATTCTAAATAATTACTTTGGTTTTTCTGTTAATAAAAGAAAGAATCTGCATCAGCAAAAAAAAAAAAACAAACCAACTCCCTACGTAGCTCTAGTTATATCTGCAGAAAGTTCTTTTGCTAGTAGTATAAGTCGCTCAGTTTTGTGAAATAGCTTAATATAAGCGACAAAATAATGTGAATGACTGAAAGGGCACCATACTGTTTGGAAGCTTCTGTTCCCTCCCTCAACTTACTGTTGCAGGTGTGTGTTACAAAATTGCTTCTATCTTTATCCACAGTGAATGCAAAAGGCAATCAGCTTAGCAGAATAAAATGCTCTTACAGTCTTTACCTGGGGTCAGCATGTCGCTGCAAGTGCTGTTTGATGTACCAGAGGAAGTGATGTTGAGGCAGGAATAGAGGAGCACACAAAGCCAGGAGTTGCCAGCACTGTGAACATAAAACTGGACATCACTCTTGTTCTGTACTTCTTGCCTGTTGTCTTTCAGAGAATACTGCAACCAAAATGTTGGATGGTACCTAACGCTTTTGGGAGAGACCATTTTAGACATGTGGTTCAAAATGCTTCAAAGGGAAGTGATGGTCAGAGGACGGACTGTTCTTTTTAATTTTTTTTCCATATTTGTAACTGCAGATCATAGCAAAGAATACATTGGTGAATTTTTATTTAAATTAGACCCATTATTGTTCAGCCAGATTTTATTTTCTCATTTGAGTTGGGAATATTATAATCAAGTATGTACATTCATGCTGCAACTTACTCATTTACCCAGTAATTATAGTGCAAAAATCAGAGTTCATGCTTAATAGTAGTATTAATGATTTACATGCTGTTAATTAAAATGCAAATAAAAATTAATACCATGTGACAATTATAGCTAGCCAACATGAGCTATGAATTTTGATTCTGAATATGGTCCAAATAGATCATTTGCAACTGGTAAATGGTTAAATTCAAACTAAAATTTATTTTGCAAGTAGGTTACATTTGCGATGTTTTTCTTCACACATAAGTGCTGAGATTCTCTTTCCTCCAACACACCTTTAGTATTAGCACAGTTTTATGAGAACCAGTCTCATGGCTGATTATTAAAAATATGGCATTAAATAAAAAGCATTTGCAGAGTGGAAGTGACAAAAGGGAAACTGACCTGAATGACTGAGTGGTTCTGGGGTTGTCGGCAGCTGGTCTGTTTAACAAGCTGACAGTAAATTTCATTCTGCAGCTCAGTATGTGTCAAACAGACCTGCAGCGCTGTCTGGGCGAGTGACACGTGGTAATCAATAGAGGGTGCCTCCACAGGGACATTGATGAACAGCTGACAGGACTGTAAAAGGGTGGAAATTAGTCAACAGAATACAGCCATTCTTCTCTGGTACTTTCCAGACCAGGTTCTCCAGATGTATTACAATTAAATCTAAATAACCTTGAGAGGAGGGAGGAGAATAAGCACTTCATTCCCATCCTTCTCTTTTAGTCGTGGAAACTAGAAAATTCATTCAACCTCCACCAGCCTGAGGAGCTCACAAGTCAGCGAGAGACTTGAGGGGAAAGTGTACTTCCTGTCTTCCATGCCTGTGCTTTACCTTGCTAAGACTGTCCAGTCTTACTGTTGATCTTACACTTAGAGAATGTAAAAATCAAATCTCCAGTGGCTTCACCATTGATCTTACTGACACAACTGAGTTTGCTAGTAAATTGTTTCTGTTTCCTTCAATTCAACTATTAGAGAGGAAAGGGGAATATATATAGCTAACTTTGAAGTGTAAAGCCTATGTGGGATATTGCTTCTAAACCTAAGTTCCCTACAAGTAAAAGTTAAACCTCCAGAGGATCAATGACACCTAATACCTAACAGTCCTATTATAACTAAACGACCCAACAGGCTTGTCTAAAGCAACCAATGGCGGCAGTAACTGTTGTGGCAAACAACAGGAGCAAAAAATGTTGCTGTCCCAACAACAGAGCAAAATAATTGAAACCCATCAATGTCTGTTTAAATACCTTAAAAAGTTTCAGAGCTTCAGTCTGTAGAGCCTCTGAAGGCAGAGTGGTGAGGGATGTCTGCAACCCATCTTTACTGTAGCACAACATAGGATGTTTCCACAGAGGACAATCTGAGATAGCAGATGGGCAAAAAATGCTGGGTCAGAAAGAGCAGACAGATAACAGTATCCGCATTGAAAAGAAGCCCTGATGAAATGGCAAAGAACCTAAGAAAGTAGTAATGAGATAGGCCACATTTATCTTTGGTGCCACTTCACTGACTTCAGCAAAGCCTGCCATGAACAGGGAGTCACCAGCAGTATTAGCCATCAGAAGTATTGCCATTTTCAATCCTGCTATGTCAGAGCTTCTCATCAGCTGGATTCTAGTCAGAAACTGCTCAGCTCTGCATTCAATCAGGAGACACAAACTCTGCCAGAGCAGCTGCCTGTAATTGGGATCTGTGTTAGTGCAAGTCACTATTCAACAGTAAGAAAGGTTCACATACAGCTCTAGGAATATGAGTGTGTAGGAAAAGAGTATAAAGTACAAATGCATGTTAATACACATTTGAGAACATGGTGCATAAACATACATGAATGAGAAAGTATCAAAGATGATGAGGAACAGATAAGCATGAATGTAGGTGTGAGGGCTTACATGTGCAGACAGAGGAACAGATGTGAAGGCCAATGTGCAGGAAGAGAAGAACAGTGTGCATGAGTATATTTAGAGAAGAGAGCATGTGTTTGTATGGTCAAGATTCCCAGGAATGGAAAATCAGGACTGACAATAACAGGAAGAATTAAAACCCCAGTTCTTTAATCTAATTTGAATTATGTTACAGACATTTCAGATGCTTTGATACATTATGTGACAATGTGATGGACTTATCTAGTTTCACTACAATACCTGTATCCTCTCTGGAGATGTTATTGTGGAACTATAGGAGAGGGACACTAGATCACACATTGTTTTACTGCGAATCTCCTTCTTTCAGCTTTAGCTGGATTAAAACTGGGAATTGAAGTTACCTTTCCTTACACTTTGCTACCATGGAAAAGAGTTTGTGGTTTCTACTTACTAGGGTCTCCCTCTGCGTCCAATAGTTTTCCAATGAGTTGTTCATATGATGTGCCCACTGTGGCACTACTGCTACCAGCTGCTACAGTCAGATGGTACAGCCAGGTATTCTAGGCATAAAGATGAAAACAGTACAGGTCAATTCCTGTTTTCTATAAAGAGGTTCAGTCTGTACACCCCATTTGTTCACTGATACCAAAAAGTCTCTCTTTTCAAACAGACTGCCTTTTATACCTTCTCCTGTTTGGTGCGAATGAGTAAGTATGTGGGACTCTGGTCCTGTGGGTGAATCACCAATGTACAGTGAGATGAGACAAGTCCTCCACCAGTGGCTTCATAATCTTCATCAGAGTCACAGGAACGGTCCACTTCTTCCACTTTGGACTCACGCATAAGCAGATGTCCTAGGGGACACTGTAAGGAGGAGAAGCAGTTAGATAAATGCAGCTAATCTCCCACCACGGACAGGGAACACTGGGAAAGAAAACCCAGGTCAAAATGTTAGCAGTTCTGTAAAATGTAAGGAATAAACTATAATTCAGTGTTTAACTAATGTAATTATATAATCTTGCATTTCTATAGGATCTCTTTCATCAACTAAAGTACTTACAAGCTATGTTACTATTTCTATTATTTTTCTTGGGAGACCATCTAGAGGTCAGAATGAGAATATGCAAATAAAGAGGTGGCCTTTCCCATAAGGTACTATTTTCTTCCCATTATACTTGGCAGGGTCCTTTCCTTGGGGAAAGGAATTACCTTGTCTTCATGATTTCGGTAGTAATAAAAAGTTTTTCCAATCAGTGCACACCAGACCAGCTTAGAGTGACCATGCTTGACCTGTCAGGAGAACAAAGAAATACAAGTTTTTAACATCATCAGTGTTGCTGGAATGATTTTTTAGCATTTGAATTTTAATTCAACTTTCCCTTAAAACCTTGCATATATTATTTGTTCTATGCTAATATGAACTCCTCTCAAAATATCCAGGGCACCACTTCCAAAAGCAGATTATAATTTGATGGGAAGTAAGTGCTTATGGAAATGGATCTAAGATTTTGTGAAGTATTTTACCAATTGATCACAACCTGTCATGTCTGTATCCTGAAATACAATATTAAGAATGACCTTTTTGAGATTATAAAACCAAATCATTTCATCTCAGCAGGAAGTGACTTGTCAACATGTAGTCTAGAGAACTGCTTCCTATTGCAGATGAATCAGCTTCAGATGCAGGCTGTCTTTAGCCATCTTTAGATGCTGACCAGAATTACATTTAAAAATTCACAGTAACTTGTTATGCAAAACTAATGTATGAAAATGGTATAGGCCATAGGAATTTTCAGCTATTCTACTTTCTTTGTACTAATGTGCATGCAGTCTGTTATGATGGAAATAAATGCTAGCCTATAACCATACAAGCCTATTTCTTTGAAACTCTCCTATAACACCAAGTCCAGATCAGTGAAATGTGACATTTCACAGGATTTCCTGATTTGTTGGTTTTTTTGTTTGTTTCTTTTTTCCTGGGACATGCTGTAGGATCTGTTGAAGAAAAGCACACATAACCTAGATATTTGATATTACTTACTATTTGACAAAGTCAGTATCTCTCAGTAGCCTTGCTTGTCCCATTCCTTATCATTTATATAAATGTTCCTGCCTCTGAAATACAGAAATCTACTACCACTCTCTTGCTTTCCCCACTTTTTCCCCACAGTATTAAAATACTGATTTCTTACCGACATTTACTGTGCAAACCGAGAAGCTGGTACACTGTTAATACTGGACTAAACTGAATAAACAGTGTTTTACCTTGGTGAGCCAACCTTTCACAGTGGGTTTAGCATCACTATGAGGAACACCAACAGGACTTGTCACTTGCACTCTGAGGATACTCTGTAGGACATGAATCCATTCCTCTAGGATATTGGGAGAGTCAGCTGTCAGGAAGTAGGTTCTCTTTTCTGTCATGAGCTGGAAGGAAAAGGAATGAGCCAGTACAAATACACACACCTACATAGCTTTCCTTCAGCTGCTGTTTCATTGTTCCATACAGATTTTTTTATTATACTTTTTTTGGTGGTTCAGGAGGGATTTTGGAAGTGGGATGAGAAAAAAACTGCTAACGCTCAAAGCCCAAGTGAAAGAGCTGAAACCCAGATAAACAAAATTCTCATGAGCTCTCTTGCTGTTTCTGTTGGATAGTGTGGCTTTGTCTCCTCTCTTATACTTTCTTGTTTCTCAGTACTGCTAATTTTTCATTTTAAAGGTGACTACATAAACAGTTATTTTTTGCTGCCTTCACTTTATATTGCATTCTGCCTTCAATGGCTTGTGAGGAAAGATGCTATGTATCTAATAGTATTAAGCCTTAGCAACTTCAGTTCCATAACAGCAGAAGGTAGGTCTCAGGTCAGGCTATGAACCTGTCAGTCAGAAAATGAGAGAAACTTTAACGTTATCTTTATTAATGGAATCCTCTACAAAAACTACTTAAAACTGAACCCAGCGATGAGCTAACTTCTAATACTTCAGAAGTTGAATTCTAATAGGAATTCAATACTTCAGATGCTTCTTCAGATCCTCCAGACATGTAAAGTCAGGCTAGCAATCTCGTGAGAGGAATCATTCAGAATGAGGAGATCCTAGGTGCTACCTGGTTTTATTTGTTAAAGAATCACTTTCCCCCGCAGATTGCAGTCTTAAATGCAAAAAAGGAAAGTGATATGATGTAAAATAAAACAAAAACAAAGGAGAAATTCTTTCAATTTCAAAAAACTCTATTTGGGTTACAGTTTAGCTCTTTCCCCATTATTTATTAAAGTAAATGCCTTGCTTGTGCCAAGAAACACAGGGGCCAGATAGAAGCTGGTATCAATTAATATTGGTATCAATTGGTACATACAGTACCATTCAGCCTGAAATAAATGCTCTCTCATCCAGCCACTGAGTGAGTGGTTACCTGCAGGATGAAAAAGCAATGCTTACCTGGAACGTTTGGGACCCTTCGCCTCTGACAATTTGGCACGAGGAATTCAGCTCCATCCGCCCTTGCGGTTTGCGGATAACATCACTCTGAGGAAAGAAAAGCAAACAACTTTTTCAAAAAACATCAGAGAGGTCTTAGAGTACTTAAATACAGCATAATGTGCATGTGCAGGTTGGAGTCTGCATTACTGAGCTGGAAAGGACAGCTTGCCAAGTTGAATATGAGACAGTATGATCCCATTGCAATGATGAAGGAAAAGTCTTCTCAGTAGCGGCAGATAAAATAATGAGGTAATGAAGACAAGTACTATCTTATGAGGTCCAGACTGGACATCAGGAAGAAAAGCAACAAAACAACCAACCCTTTGTCGCTGGGAAGGCAGTACAACACCAAACAGGTACCAAGACAGCGGCTGAATTTCCACCTGTGGAAGTTTTCAAGATTCAGCTGGACAAAGCCACAGGTAGTTTGATCTACAGCTGGTGACAGTCCCTCTTCAATGCATCAGTTGGACTAGTCCCTCGCAACCAACAATCTAAATTCTGCATCTTTATGAAATTATTTTTTATATATGTGTATGTATATATCATGTATGTATAATTTGCTTGTGAATTCTGGTGGATAAACCTACTATCAGAAATAAAGATGCATTGTGCCCTAAGGTGTATTTTTGCCTTGTCAGAATATGACAGCTGAAAAAATAAAGAAGTTGAAAATAAATCTTCTCAATATTCCTGACTTGTAAGCAAAGATGTGTATATACACAGAAATTCTGTGTAATTTATGCAGGTATTGGAGGAAATTGCTGTGACCAGGAGAAAAAAGTATGGAAGGTGAATATCCCTAAATATAATTCTCTGTAATATAGCTAAGTGCAGCAGAATAATGAAGGCCAAGAAGAAATGTGTTTTATTGAATATATAAATTTTGAATGCATAATGTTAGGATTTTTAAAATAATGTAACTTCATTTGAAATGTTGTGGTTATAAAAGTTATTTGAAAAGGTTTGTATGTACAAACATGTTCTCTCAATATTGTTTCACTGATCAGTGTAAGACAGAATTTTGTGTGAAAGCTTATTTTCAGTTTTATCCTTGTTTTCTAATACTTACATGTCCGTGTAGGAGGGTAAAACTGAAAGAATCTAGCTTTCGTCCCCCTGAAAGCTGTAGTTTTGCTCAAAGACCCCTATACTGAGTATGTATCTGTACCCTCCTCACATTGTAATATATTTTTCATTTATTTTCATCTTAAACATGACCAAAGCTGGGCCATGGCATGCCTTCTGCTTGTCATCATCTGTACAAAGTTAACTGGTAGGTATCACGCTCCTGTCCTCCTGACCAGCCTTCCATCTCCTGGAATCTGTCACTGCAAGGAGCTTCCTTGCCTAAGCAGAGACCCACAGCTGAACCTGTGGGTCAGACATAAAGCTCTCTGGCAGGGCATTCTGGGTCCACTCTGCCAGTGGTATCAGCCTGGAATGGTTTCTGCAGACAGCCTTCCCTGTGCCTCCACACAGGAGTAAATGTGACTCACCGGAGACTTGTAATACATGATTTGTCTGTTTCTCAGAACAAACCATCTTCTCTTCCACATCTTCACCTGGCTGCCCATTTTCAGCAAGTAACCAGATTTCTCCATGGGTTCCTGGAGGGCAAACAGCAAAGGGTAGAGGATGTTATCTTGCATTACTCAAAATACAAATGAAAGAATGCTGAAATCAAGCTCAGATATTTGCTGCACGTGCATCCTTTTCTACTTTACTCTGCCTGATGGGAGTAGCAGACATCCAAGGTCAATGTTCTCTGCTAAACATGAAAGAGTCCTAGAATATATGTGTAGCTGCAAATACCCCATTGTGGTGATTCAGAAAAGAGGATACCTAAAGATCATTTCATTGATTGTTTCAGGTACTGAAAACTTGTCTTCCTGCCATAACAGTGATTTTCCAAATAAAAATGAAGGCTGGCTCTAAGTCATTAGACTCTTGTTCCTTGTCTGCTTGATCACTTAAATCAAGACTACAAAATTTAATGCTGCCCATGCTTGAGGTTGTTTGGTTTTTTTTTTAGACCAAAATATTCTATCCTTTCTCCTCTTTCATCTGAATTTCCAAACTTGTCACAAAAGTGGAAGGCCATCATTAAAGTAGAATACTACAGGAAACCAGTACAGGTCATCAGGAAAGGATACAGCCCTTGATGCTTACACTTTTATCTAACTACATAACAGAAATTGCACCTTCTTCTGAAGCAGCAGATAGTGCGTTTTGATACAAACCAGCTGGACTAACAGCCCAATCTGCTAGAGCGTCACTTTGCAGGAGATAATATATTGTAGTTATACTTTTTCTGTTTCAAGAACAAGGCTCTGTTTGCATCCCTGCACAGCTGTGAGGTAGCAAGACTTACAGTGCAGATTCCACCGTCGGTGGAATAGGAAGATGTTCGCTGTAGCTTATGTTCTGGCTCTAAATAGTCACCATCCAAGGAGTAGGCATCAGGAGGAATGGCATAATCACTTTCAGAGCTCAGTGAGGACGCAGATACACCTGTTCAAAATTAAGGAAATAATGAGAATAATGGCTAGACAGAAGTATGTACTGAATACTGCACACTCTGAAAACTGAGATCACAATTAAGGTGGTTTTGTTCATGAAGAACAAATCAGATGAGACTTTGGAAATTCCAGTCCCAGTAACCAAACTTCTGAGACCATTTTTTTCCTTAGGAAGACAAGTAATGGGAGTGAGTTTTGGATACTGACAGTGTACAGTGTAAGAAATTTCTGCTGAATAAACAGAGACTATATATTACACACATATGTATATATACACATGTATCTATAAATCAACAGACTTGTTATCCAAATCACAGACATGCTGTTCTCAGCTTGGAAACATCCACTATAAAGCATCAAGCCCCTCTCATTCTAAGTACATTCATTCTCAATGACCAGCAATGCGGCTTTGTTTTCTGTGAATCTTCCACCACATGGCAATGTGGAGATACATCACAGCCAATGCATCACAACAGAAGTTAAGACTAGATGAAATGGAATTCTATTTTATTGACTACCAATTGTATTGAAAATTCCATTCACGGATCCAGTTTAACCTTCCCTGCAGTCAGGAATAACTGGCCTAGCCA
This sequence comes from Pezoporus occidentalis, assembly GCF_034315485.1. Lineage (NCBI taxonomy): Eukaryota > Metazoa > Chordata > Aves > Psittaciformes > Psittacidae > Pezoporus > Pezoporus occidentalis. The sequence goes on along the minus strand of NW_026913964.1, from coordinate 3,282,314 downwards.
GGACCCAAATCACCTGATGCCTCTCAAAGATAGGACATATTTGCTTACTGATCATGAAATTATCAGTCAGTGACAGAGACAAAAAACATTTCCTTTAAGGTAATACTAGCTTGCTTACAAGGTCAAGTCACAGTAAAAGTATGGATGGCTTCACTAGATAAGTGATGAATTTGGGAGATCAATCCTTCCCACAATCTGAGTTTATCAAGTGCCTGGATGAAAAACTACGAGCAGTAAAAGCCCATCTAAGAGGACGGGTTTCTACTGAGTAGCTGTTGATGCCTGCACACATTCTGGGAGAACTCCTTATTAGCATCACCAAGGCTAAGCATTTGCCTGCCACTGATGATGCTCTTCAGAACATCCTGTCTTAACCATGAGGACAGAGTTCATGCTTCTCAGTAGCAATACTCTGACTTTACCTCTCTTCACTGCTCGAGGGCTGCCTGGCATGCTAGCTTTCCTGTTCTCAGACCCAGCAGTAGAAGTCCTGAAGCTGGCATGGGAACCACAGTCATCATCAGAACCTGAAGACTCATCTAAGAAAGGCACGTTGCTGATCTGCACAGCTTTCTGGAAAACAGACCTGTATGGTCAGTGTGCAAGGGAAGAGTTTCCCCAGGACAATACTTGCTCAGTAAGGAGACAGAACAATCAGTACACACCCCTCATTTTCACACTGCCTTGCCCACTACTGTCCAAGGGCTCTTAATTTTCTCCCATTCTAGTCTGAGAACTTCCAAACTGGACTCTCTAGTCTGATCTGTTTAGGTGTTCTGAGGTTACACCCTTCTGCTCTTCCACAAGCCCTGTGCTTCCCCATAAGGTCTCAAGAGACCTCTTTCATTTCATTTATTGTTTAGACTACACCCACTATCATCCTAGCTTCTACTGCCTCATAGTGCACACAGCAGCTTCCTGGACTAGAACTTGCTGCAGTGTTCTGTATTCCTGAATTCATTTATCATCTGCTACTCCTTCTGCATTCTGTTGGTGTCCAGTACTTCCTAACATTCTCTAATTTCCTTTCCTTCACTGCATGGCTTCATCCCGTTCTTTCTCAAATCACTAGCAGCCCTTGACCATGCTTTTCATAACAGGAAAAGTGAGGTAACTCCTTACCCCTTTCAGCGTAGTGTAGACTGGCACTGTGACATTTCTGTAGATGAGACAGGTAAATGGCCCAGAAGCTGAACACGAGAAACTGGAAACTGGGAAAATTCAGAGAGCAAGAGAGCAAATAATACAAACTGGTGAAAAGGAGAAAGTTTTAATGGAGAGATACATGCATGTGTGAAAAAACTTATGTAGCCTCTTGGAACACTGAATAATAAAGAACTGCCACCCTGGACAGTCTGGCCTCAGAAAGGCTAGGGGATGTATTATTAATTATGTGCAACTCCCAGAGACAGCTGCAATGCTCCCTTCATTTACCCTGTAAGACATCTTGCCTACCGTGTGCTCCCCACGGTACAATGGCAACCGAGTGCACAATGTGAAAACAGGTAAAAGCTGTAATGGGGAAGGTGAGGATGAATTGCAAGACTAAAAGCAGGCCACAGACATGCAGAGGCAGAACAGTGTCAGCAAAAATGATGAAGGAGATAACCCTGAAGATGTCACTGAATGTAGGGGCTCAAACAGATCAGATGTATCCTCATCCCTTCCTTTCTTTATTGTGGCTATCTACAAAATCAAATTTAGTTTGAAAACAGGCAAGGAAATGAAGAAATCTGAACAGCCAGAGGCTCAGGTCCCATACTATCACTATAAACTCCCTCTAAGGATGGATCTTGTCTATAACTTACAGCAGGTGGAAGTATCATTCACCGTGGCCACTTCAGACAACCTCATGCCGGACTTGGCCACAGCATAGATTCGACTCTCCTGGAACAATAACACCATGAAAAGCAATGGTCAGACAAAAACCATGATTCCTGCAAAAAGAAATGCTCATGTCACAGAATCACATCACAATCACACCTTTGGTCAGGAAGGAGGGGCCCTCTAAGAAAGATTGCTCTATTCCACCAGATGATGTGTGAATGACATTAGTAAAAATACGCATCTGTGCTTGATTCCCTGAATCACAAAAGGTTTGTCTTATAAATGATACAGAGATTATATCCGCCTACATGTAATTATCAATAAATTATTATATTACAGCTTAGAAAAGCTGTTTCTTTTCACTTTATTAAACAACACATTAAAATGAACCAAGAAACCCCCAAAACCAGGACAATTTATTGAGTCACCACCTGAACAGGATTCCTATTCTCTGACAATGGAATGAAAGAAACGCCTGGAGTAATCTCAATAAGCCTATGTTTCAGTTATAACAACATATGGAGCTTTCAGTTTAAAGGATCTCTGAGTGCTTCACAAATTGATAAAAATTCCAAGGAGGGAACCCAACTTGCAACTAAATGCAATGTTATGACTAAGACATCAACCAGTCTAAAATGGATAAAAATCAAAGCTAGGAATCCTCTTGCTGCTCTTTAAAGCATACAACCAGTCACCATCAGTTAACATACATAATACATATACATGAAAGTAGCTAAGACTGCAAAGTCAAGTACACCAAAAAAAAGTACAATACAGAATTAGTATTTTCTGTAGGTATATACATGGTGATTTAGTCTCTAATGAAATATTACATGCTTTTTTTTTTTCCCCAGACACTTCTTATTCAGGGCACATCATATGCATTTATTACTAATTAAGCTGCTATTTAATATGCTATTCATGCTCTAGCAATTGATATACTTGGATACATAAATTTGACTGCAGTCTGAAGACAACAGATTTTTCACTTGGTGTTCCTGACTACAATACTGCAATGCTTATAAATATTAATAAAACATTTTACACACACCCCCCCCCCCCCAGGAGGGACACTGATGGGTGCTCTCACATATGTTCTCTGAAGTACCCAATACCTTTGGAGTACCCATTTCAAGATGTCCAAGACCCGACTTCTTGATAATTTAGCATTGTATAACATTCTTTGTAATTAAAACTGAATATAGTTGCAGCAGAAAAGCTCAGCACTTCTCTAATTAAATTTACTTGCCAAACTCAAGTTAAAAATTTAGGAGGTGTGTGTGGAGCTGAAGTCACCTGTGAAAAATTTATCTTAAAGGACTAGAAGAACCTTACACAGGAAATTTATATCAGTGAAAGGAATAGTAGCCAATCTCTGAAATAGGCATGCTAGAATCGAATCTGTTCTAGTATTCACATCTTACTTTTGACACTGAAACTTTCTGGTCTGGTCCATTCACTTGCACTTATGACTCATTTGTCTTAAACACATGACAACAGAACTACAGATTAATTTTTGATGACCCATAAGGATAAACCACAATGCAGTACCTCCTGACTTTCATTTTTATTCCTGTATAATATATTATTTTCTTTCACAGATTTCCCACCCTTTCCTCCCCCTCCCTTATAAAGAGGGAAAAAAATCCAAAACAAAAAAAAAACCCACAACTGTCAGTGGAACCAGCATGCCCCGTGATCTGAAACTACCAAACTAGATGGTTCAGAAACATGACTGATGTTTACATGAAACAATTACTTGAGACCAAGAGCTGTTGTAGCCTAACTACTAGGCATGACTCAAAGATAAGCAACACTTCTCAGACTGTTCTTGCATTTCTTACCCATGATGGGAATCTGTGCAGTGGTGGTGTGGGAGGTTTGCCTCCTGGGTTGAGTATGCCAGCCTCAGAATTCACAGCTACTCTTTGCCCTGCAGATAAGTGGTTCATTTCCTCACACACTCCAGCTTCTTCCCTCACTGGGCCACGTTCTGTCTCCATTTTCTCCAGTACCCCATCATCATCATCAATGTCTGTCTCCTTCACTTGTCCATGGCAGGCTGGAGAGTTTACGATGGGCTGGAAGGTGCTGGCCTCTAAGCTCATTACGTGATGGAAAGAATTAGTCCCTGGCTGTGGCTGGCTGTAATGTCTCTTGGCTAGTTGGATACTATCTCTTGGTGTATTGGGAGTTCGTACTTTTGGAAAGGTCATACTACTGCCAAGGTTGCATTCCCTTGCTGGACAGAGGGAATGTGCTGTAATAGTTGATGATGACACAACCAGAGATGGCTCAGCAGTGGCACTCAGATCATCAGAGAAGTGTGTGCTGTCCAAAGCCACTTGTTGCAAGGTGCTCACAGCACTACAGTTTCCTTCCAAAGATGACTGGTAAGTCAAAGCCTCAAGGATTCTTGTGGCCTCATCTGGAGGGCCCAGCGATGTGGAATCAGAGCACCCTAACCTGTGTTCAGAACATACAGCTGTGAATACATCTTTCTCTGTGGAGAGATTCCAGCTTAATTGGTCTGACATGAGCTTCAGTGTGCTCTGGGAAAGCAGAGATTTATCCTCCCCATCCCCAGTAAAGGTGTCATCGGTAAGGACTATATTTGCTGTAGAGAGGACATGTTTGCTGTGTCCTGTCTGACATATCTGTCTGAAACCAGGTGTAAGGAGCACAGTTTTCTGGTCTATCTTTTCAGCAAGAGAGGTCTGTGATGCTCTGGGCTTCAGAGGATTACAGCTCCAAAGAGACTCAAAGGGAGGAATGCTGGTCATATCTACAATAGAGAACACATGGTTAGGGCATTTAAATGTTTTACTGTCTAAAAGTACACTTCGTCATGTAAGTTGATCATGTCAGTCATATCTGAATAGCACCCAGGCCTGATTAGGACTGTAAGAATGGAAAGGAGATGGCTGGGCAAAAGTAATTTATCAGTGGTACAAATAACAGTTTAGACAGAAGTTCTGGTCTAGGAGCTTTCTAAAACATTGACAGCGGAAGCTAGAAGGGTACATAGAGGGAAGGACAGATCTACTTGCAAAAATTTCTATACTCTTTCATGAAACATCCACAGCCAACCAGGAGACAGGATGCTGACCTATGCAAGCTTTCAGTCTAATTCAATATAGCAGTTTTTACTCTTACCTATCCAGGAAGATTATTTTCTTAAAATAGCCATGAGAAGAAAGTACACCTACCCACACTGTACTTTGTCAAAAATCAGCTAAGTTGCCAGAAAATTGCTTAGTGTGGCTTTTGACTCCAATAGACCTACAGTGATTTATGCCATCAAATATACTGGTATGGTTCCTCCCATTCAAAGGAGCTAGATGAGGCTTCCAGCATACATATGGAGACCTTCTTAACCATCACAGCAAATAGTGAGGTTACTCTCTTTTCAAGAATTTCCCTAGAGCTTCTTTCTATCTTTTTGTGCTATGACTCAAGCACTGCTTTTTGTCAACAAGTTTTATAAGTTACTTACATGTTTTTGCTGTAAAAATTTCTTTATTTTTAATCTGTGCCTTCAGTTGCTATATTAGAAGATGACAAAAAAAGATGGATCCTAGATTGCCTCCATTATTTTTGGTCTATTCAGAACTTATACTTTATAATTCTTCTACTTTCTTCCTTTCTGTAATTACTAAATTTAAAGACTATCTCAGTTCTACAGGTTCTGCTGAATAGCACCTATAGGGTATAAGAAAGTGCAGATAAAACTTGGACTGGCAGAGGATGTTACTTCACTTTATGATTTTGATTGGCATTTATAAATTGCCTAACTGAAAAGAACCAAGCCATAAGATGCTTTGGAAATTGCATAGACAGGGGCAAGTGTGACTCTGCACAGCTATTGCTGAAAATGCTGCCTGAATGTCAGACTCTACAGACATTGCTTAACCACTAATGGGATTTACAAGGAAGTAGAAACAAACTGAAGACACAAAGTAAAACCGTGAAGGACAAACAGCAGAATAAATCACTGCTGATTGCAGAGAGGATAAAACCTGCTCTTGGAAACACAGCTGAGAAAGTTAACCATGAGAGCCTGACCGTAGCATGTGAGCCACAAGGAGCTGAATGTTAACAAAGCTATTCCTAACATACAGTGCTGGCATACACAATGCTGGCACACATTTCCCTCTGCCCTGAGGTAAGTCATTACCGTAGATAGAAAGAAGGCTATTCAATTTAAATATTATTGGTACTTTTGCAGCTTCCTATATGTGACAGGAGATTAAGCAGAGGAAGTTGTTACTATTAGCATGGCAAGCAAAAAGAGATTTGTCTCTCTGCAAGGGCTTCTGAATTCAGCCTGGCACAGTAAGACTAGCAAGGGATAAGAGGTGAGAGCAGATCTGTTTACTGCTCAGAGAGTTGGGATCCAGGGTACACTTAATACCAGATTATTAACGCAGCTTACCAGCCATTCATTTTTTGTAAACAGCCAGAGCCAGAGGGCATGAGGAAAAAGCCAGTCATAAAGTATTTTGCTGTGGAAACACGTGGGATTTAGAAGGAATTTTGCCCTATTCCCTTGCTGTTGAGTGACAGGAATGCCAGAAAGACTTCTGCAGGAAAGAAATACCCCTTCCTTCATGACCAGTGAAGTTCTGGAAACTAGCTCATCTTACTGTGACCAAATCATGCTAATTTAAAAAACACACAACTTCTCCCAAAAACCAATCAAACAGAACACCACATCACCCCACCCCCACCCCCTCCAAAAAAAAAAAACCAACAAAACAACAAAAAAGAAACCAAATATATGAAAAGCCCCACAAACCAGGAAGGAAATGGTTAAGAGAATTTCTTCTTCAAAATGTGTTACAATGAAAGGTGCTGATTTTAAGACCTGGAGACCTAAGTTCTCCATCTATTCACCAAGCAAGAACCACAAAAGCATAAGCACCGTACGCAGCCCAACCTAACAGCATGGAAGAACCCAGCTTCTAAAGGCAAGACCAGGCAGATGCTGCTTTGGACCATTCATTTCTCAGTTACTCAGCACACATGCCAGCAAAGGTTCTATGGGGATGATGATAATCTGCATGCAGAGGTAAAGTGCAGTACCTCAGGGACTTCTACCGCTGAAGTGAATGGAGAGTTTTGCCATCTATTTCAAGAGTGCTTCTAATTCACGAGCTCAGTGACCTACTTTACCGGCAAAAGCACACTCTGAAAAACAGGGACCTGTGTTAATCGCTGTTAAGAGTTTAGGGCAGGTAAGCAATGATGTTCCCATCTTAAAAATGGACCCACTAAGGAACAGAGCACTTCAACTGCTTACTCACTATCACAAGTGCTAATTTCTGACAAAGTTAAGAATACAACCCGAGAATGCTAATTTCCACTCTCATGGTGGTTACTAGGCTACAACGCCAGGTGAACACATTTACCTTGCAATGTATCCTGAAGGGCTTCAATTTGCTCCGTCAGTCTCTGATTACAGTTTCTCAGGTGGTAATTTTCTAGCTCAAGCTATGAAACAGCAATAATAAAAATTGAAAAATAATGCAAAACTGTGTCTGTGTTCCACTGTACAGATCTTCATCTTTATTACATTCAAGTGTCTTAACAGGAAAAGGAATAAAGGATGGGTGAGTCTACCAGTCATAGAATCACAGAATCATAGAATAATTGGGGTTGGAAAGCACCTTAAGATCACCAAGTTCCAACCCGCCTGCCATGGGCAGGGACACCTCACACTAAACCATGTCACCCAAGGCTCAGTCCAACCTGGCCTTGAACACTGCCATCTTGAAATCCCATTCAGCAGCTCCACTAGACAACCCATTTAAACTCTTTGCTGTGCTTTCCCAAACGGTCTTTGTATATACTACTAACACTTCTCAAATACATTTTTAAATTTCTTTGCCTGCTACTGTTTATCATTCACTCCCGTTCCAGAAATAACTGTCATGAAAGAGAATCAAAAAAACTATTCCCCTGGAGGAGCGTTTTCCCTCCTCTCAACCTGTATGCGGTAAAAGGAGATCCCCTGGGTCCAGGGGACCAAAGAAAAAAGAAACAAACACCAAAACATTAAGGGTGCATTTACATTTGCAATTAGTGCACAACTGATTCTTTGCAAATTTGCCTTACATCTTTGCTTGAAGTATCTCAGCGTACATTCTTAAATGCAGCAGTGGTACACCCGAAGAGGCTTTTCTCCTGACAAAATAAAAGTTGAATCTGCACCCATGGTGCTGTCTACAGCAACCCATTTGCAACACTGAAGTGCAAAGTCTTTCAGTTGACAGTGGTCCACTTGTGCATGGTCTGCACCTAAAATCAGGATCTGGTATGAACTCTGTTGCCAGCAAAGACACAGTGTGAATGTATAGTCCTGGATTCACAGCAGGTCACACCAAGTCAGCCCTCATGTTTCCTCTTTTGTGCTGCATCAGTCAGTAATGTAGCTGCAGCTTAAGTTATCTCACATAGGGAAAGAGAAGCAGCACAGCAGCTTGGCGAATTATCTAGGCAGTCTAATGAGGTTACAAAGTCACATCATAATACAATTAGTGCCCACAAAGACTGCTTCTTTCAACTTCAACAAATTCCCTTTCTGGCACAAACTAGGAAATCTACGGCTATAACTTGGAACAAAAAAGCAGATAGGCCTACTTCTAGTTGTAAACTATTACTATGCCTTTAAAACTGTGCGCTGACCTATTGCTATCTCTGTTTTTCTAGAACTTACTGAATTAGGCCCAGACAGACACAAAAGTCCGCAAGATGGATAGGAGGAAGAGGTTAGATGTGAGAAAATGCTGGGAGTAAGAAAACAGCGTTAGCCAGAGATGGCAAGTTAAGGAAGAGCAAAGGATATTTCTGTGTCACAGCTGTTTTGTCAGAAAGAAACAGAAACTACACCCAGAGAAAAAAAGCCAGAGAAAAGCCAGGTGAAAGCTACCTGTGACTAGTAAATCTTCTTCAGAGACTGCTTTTGGGCATTAGTGACTTCACTGTCATTTATAGTTTGCCCATAGCAGTAAATAGCCCTCAGTAACAGGGACGACTACCCTAGATCTGCAAGAGAGAGTGTGTAGGGTGAAACAAGCAGAAAGCTTCTGTGGCAGATTGGCTGTCCTCAAACTACTGTCCTACACAGAAGCCCATAGGCAGTGCAGCCACTGAACCTACCTACTCATAGGCAAACCTCAGCAAGCTAAAGACTCACCTCTCCAAGCTTAAATGTTACCCATTCTTTGATCTTGGCAGCTTTCTCTTGAACAATTTTGGCTTCCTCAGTTCTCAATAGTTTCTGTGCCAAAAAAAGATTAGATACATCAGGAGCGTACAACTGTTCTCAGTAAGTTACTGCATCAGGAGTGACTTAAATATTGAAGCTTCTATTCCAGATGTAAGAATCCAGACTGCTACTTGATATTATTACTTAGCTGGCCTCTGAAAAAAATTAATCTCTAAGTTGTCTTACATGGTCCCTGGAGTAAATTTCAGAGGGTTGTTTAAAGAGTTTATTGGAGAATAGCAAAATACAGCTCAGGTAATGATTGCCCACCTGCCACAGTTTCTTTTGAGTATAGTCCGCAACTTTTCCTAGGTGTTTTAGATATTTTTGGAATGTTGCTGTTGAGTGTCTGTAGTGTTCCCTCAGCCTACACTTACACATATGGTTGGCTGAAGTTATTAAGAATTAAGCAGTGTCTGTGAGTGATTTATAGAACACTGATAATCCCAAGCAAAAAGGATTCAATCACTGCAAGCACAGGTGTATGTAAAGGGTAGAATTTAAAGGTGAGGGAGATGGAAACCAACACCAACAACGTATTTAGCACACACAGTGTTCTCATTGAGAAATAAAAAAAAAAAAACAAACCAAAAAACACCAAAAATAAATATAGCAGACTTAGAATTAAAAAAAGGTACAAAAATTGACTTTGAAACACTAAGACCTGCTAGGAGGTTTTGAGATGGTGTAAGTGGTTGTGTGTTTACGTATTGATTAAAACAGGTTCTAGTTCACACAAAAGTGTTATGGGAATACTCTTGATTTCTTGATTTGCACTATGAGCATTCCCCCTCCCCCCCCCTCCCTGAGTATCTGCTTGGCCAATATTGCTACGACATAATTTTTGCAGCTGTGTTTTTGCAGCTGCATTGTTCTCCTCTTCTGGGAATTTCTTTTGAAAGATGCTGGATTGAGACCACAACCACCTGAAGCCTTCTGTTCATCTGCTGTGTGGATTCATCATAAGCAATGTCACTTAAAGGTCTGTCTACAAAGTGGTTTAAACAGCTACAAGGATAAATCAGTCCCGGGAGGGAGGGAAGGAAGGCAGATATACTCTGTATGGCACATTCAGCCCTAGTTTCTCTGATTAAATGGACAACAGTAATACCTTCTGATAGCAGTTGATAGCTTCCCTGCTAAAAACATGATGTGAACAAGTACCAGTAATTATGACAATAAAAATGTCAGTGCTTCACTCCACTTCCCCCCACCTCCCACATTTAAGCTTTCCAAACTGAGGAGTGTAAGTTGACTTAATGAATACCATATAAATACACAATAGCAGGAAATTCTCCACATCTTCACAACTCTTAATAACTACATGCTACTCACCACAAATGTATATTTAAAAACACCTATTCAAATATGTTTACTGACTTTAAAATAGACCTTGACAACATTATGGATAGCAGTAACATTTTTAGTTGAGCATAATAAAATAAAAGTAATCAAATCTGATGCTTTAAAAGGAGGACTTACTTAGCTTTCCTCCTTGAATATGTCTCTGTATGTTCCTAATCATCAGGTACCAGCCTTTGGTGGAGTCAGAATATTAGCTGTGCCTACTATTAGAATATTAGATGTTCTCACTATGGTCTGACATAAACTGGCACATATAATGTATGTATCATAGCCCTCTCAATATCCACCACATGGGTAATGCCTTTGAATCCCTAATGACCTGGACTTGTCTCAGATCAAAGACCAAAAGGTAAAAAGATTCATAATATTGCTATGCTACACAATGAAGTACAATGCCAACATTTTATTTAGGGTCCTAAAGTAGAATAGTGACATGACAACAACATTGTCACAGAGCTTAGCAAGCCCTACCTCTAAGTAGAACGAATTCATTTGGGCACAGCACCTGTAGATGCAGTTATTATGCTTTAAGGTCCAGAAGCAGTCAGAGATTTGCATCCCATGCTATTGCATTGTCCAGACATGACCTCAGTGTTCTCTTCTTAACACTCTGAACTCCACAGTTCTCCCCATCCTACTGAAAACAAATAGGATGCCTACAAGGACCCTTAGTGACCTTCCAGCACTGCCACCATCCTATCCCATTCTGAAACTAAACCAATGACCCCAATAGACTGTATCTTATCTGAAATTTTCAAACTTCAGTTTTCATTTCCCATTTTGCCTCTTGTTGCTAAAATAAGATTTCTACTACCAGAACATTTTCCACACTTGTGTTTGTTGATTTTAATCAAATCACACCTCGCATTTTTGGGTAAATCAGAATTTCTTCCAAATTTGATTGCAAGAGCTGCTTCCATTGTGCTCCTTCTGAACCCCTTCTTTCTCCTCCAAAATGCAGAAACTTCATCTGCATTCTGCCTGCACAAGGTGCTCTGGGGAACTGACATGAAACCCAGAGTACTACAGACTTAATGCAAGACCTCCACACTACACTTGGTCTGAGTAAGTTCAGACAGCTTACTAATCTATTGTACCCTTGAAATAGGCGACAATTAGTTAAATGTAAAATGTACTCAAATGGCAATATTGTGTATAATCTTAACAAGCTATTTCCATTTAAAAGTAATTCACTTAACAACATGTAAGGATGCCACATTCCTCATATTATAAAGACCACAGGGCAAGGCCTTTACTAGAGCCAAAACATAAGCCCTGCTGTAGCTGTAGCTCCTTCTTTCCACTAACTGAGAATGGAAGGGACTAAGAACTATCCATACTGGAAACCCAGCTGCTCTTTTATAGTGAGGACATCTGACAAGAGATGAACTGCACTAAAGGATTGCTTAAGACTGGGAAAAGTCTCCTCCCAGGAAGTAGCATATATGGAGTCAGAGATGGGCTACGTAATGTTTTTTCAGAACAATCTATATGCTAGGAAGCCAGAGAAATACTGTGACCAGACTCTAGCATTACTCCAGTCAGGGTCTCAACACTGACTCAACACCAACATAAGGAGGTCCTTTAAGGACACTGACCAACCTAACATAATGAAGAGAAAAGGGCTACTGAGGCTGAATGCATGTTTTTGTCTAGAAAGAGCAAGGAATGAGAGAATCTTGCACTGAACGGGGTATAATTTTACAGCTGTTCTGAAGGCAACTGGGAGACTAATATGTAATGAAGACAATAATCCATACCTTTGAGACATACATTACAGAGTCCCTCCAACTCATGAAAGCTACAGGTCTCCCTGTAGAAAACAGCTTTACCTGTTTCGCTAGCTGTGTCTCCAATCTGTTGATCTGATCTTCCTTTCCTTGCAATGTGCCCATCAGCTCCTGGTACTTCCTGTGCAAAGAGCTGTCTGATTCTCCAGTCTTCAAGTTAGCTAGTTTTATATTCTGTTCCATAACTCTGACCTGTGATGACAATCAGAGGGAGATAAAAAAAAAAACAGAACAATGCAAATGAAGGAGCTACTTGTTTAGTGGTAAGACGCTAACTAAGAGCATTTGTGTGTTTCATATTCTTGGGGTTGGGAAAGGAAGAAAAAAGAAACCCTTTAGGTTACAGTTTGTAGCTGTATTTGTGAAAAGAACACTGTCCATTCATTAGTAATGCTGAAGCAGTAACAGATGCAAACTGAACCATGAACAGCTAACCACGTTGTGGATTGTGAAATATTTACATGCTATTAGTTAAATACAGGCACTATAGTCTACACAGACATATGTGCAAGGAACATCACATTTTCCTCCTCGTAATACAGCGATCAGCTTTTTGCCACATTCATTACCAAGGTATACACCACAAAACCCCGGCAATTTGCCTCAGATCAAGATTTTTATAAGGAAGCATGCTACAGAGTGCCTTCCTCCTCCTTTTCCCAGCTTAGAAAATAGTTTGGCAACTCCTAGCTTTCTGAGAGGCATTTTCTCAAGATCTGCTAAGGAGTTACCATGCCAGATTTTTCGGAAGCTTTGCCTGTCTTTGAGCTCTTACTACTGCCAATGTTTGTTCATCTCAGCTGGAGAATCACCAGTGTAATGCTCCCTCACTGTAGACAAAGTTTCAGTGCACTAAAATCCAGCTGCTGCTAATGCTTTTGGGTTTTTTAGCAGATGTTGTAAAACCTCTGCTTTCTTCAAAACCCATGCCTCTTGATATGTCAGTCTGTTTTATTGTTACCTCATCCTATTGCAACAGATTATAAGACTTCTTTTCTAAGGATTAATGGAATTCCATCAACTTAACTCAAAACTGCTAATTGCAGCATTTGGTGATGGCAAAATATCTGGTTCCAACAGATCCCAGAGGGACTCAACCGGTAAAGAAACCAACTCCAGATACCATTAATTTGGCATGAGTTTAGAACCAGGAAGTCAGAGTGCAGGCAATGATCCGAACCCTTCACAGTCTGTGCAAGAGAGTTACTCATGCTTTGTTGAGCAGCCTACACTTCATACTTGCAGAAGCTGTGTTTTGTCCTGCTGTCTGCCTGCATTAGGCAGAGAAGCAAACTGCCTCTTCCTCATACTGAACCAGAAAGGTAGGCGCCCAACATCCGAGCCAGAAAACTAAGCCTGCTGAGTCGGATGTGTTTTCATTGGAGTTTAGGGTGATTATAGTAAAAAGAAATGGCCCCTCCTTTCTGTCTGATGCCCAAATGCTGACTCTGCACTAGAGGCTCAGAGAGGGGACTGCAAACATGTGATTTCCTTAATTGAGCTTGGCAGTTACAGGGAGCCCATTGAATTAACAAATCCAACTCCCCAGGCTCCTGGAGAGAAAGATAACAAGGGATTTTGTACTTGATGTGGAGCCTTCTCATTTGTCAGCTGCTTCTCATTCACAGTGAATATACTTTTAGTGAAAGGGAACAGTCCTATTCCTACGCTGTCACTTCTTCAGGCTGTCAGACAGCAATGAAGTACTTCTCTAGGAGCACTTTCTTCAGATGTGGATAAGGCTGCTGGAAAGGCAAACTTTGAGGGCTGCTAGTCTTTAGAACTTGCCAACACATGGCTGCAGAACTGCTGGTGGCAGATTAGTGAAGGCAAACCTCACTTCTGCTGGTGGCAGATGAGTGAAAGCAACCCTCATTTTTCCTACACCTTCCCAGCAAAGTTCTTTTCTTGCCCATTCTTAGGCCTGAATTGGCCTTGCTCTACATCTACTCCATCTTGTAATTGCATCTTATTATATCATGGATAGCCTACTCCTGTCATTGAGACATCTGCTAGTATGAAACCTTCTTCATTGGTCTGTGGCAATATCTTCATTTCCTGATGATGGTGTCACAATGACAATGTTACCTTTGCCTGTCCTGGCTGGGTGTGGACTTACTGATATCACTCTCAATAACAACTTTCGTTCTTGACTGGCAGTTGCTGATCTAGCATAGAGACCAACAGCACAGTGCCTAGCATCTTTCCTATATTTAAGCTGGTCAGAAAAAAATCTTGATGTCAGTATGAAACTGGCATGGAATAGTGCATTCTGCAGACAGAATACCTTACCAGGTACTTCAAGTTCTTGGTTCCTAGGCAGTATGATTCCCTGTGCTTATAACACTGCCTATTTAGTCCTTCACTACTGAAGTAATCTTTGACAGCCATTCTTTGCCATCTTGCATAGCTTTTACTTCTGCACTGAAATCTGTGGCTCAGTGCTCAGCCCTGCAGCTCTTGCCCAGTTGAAGAGAGCTGGCTCATCTCAAACCTTCCCTTCAGCTTAGAACATCTGTCCCTCCTGGCTCTTTTGTTTTTATAATACTCCTCACAGTGCACGTTGTAACCTTCCCAAAGGTCTATTATTCTTTATAGCTTGTTCACAAGCTGAAGTCTCTATCTCTCCTCCCTTGCCCATTATTCAAGAAGCATAGAAGGACTAGCTTAGACAATATACCTATTTTTTAGATGGTTACAGTAATATGCATTGTATCCAGCTCTTACTGCCTTTCTCCATAGGGTCCTGAAGCCAGAGCAGTAGTTATGAAAAGTACAAAACAACTGATAGACTTTGCAGATACTCCCTTTCACAGAACCTTCTCTACTTGTAGACAAGTCCTTACCAGTACTCTTTAAGTTTTGGGTTTTTTTCCTAAGGACCTGCCAGGCAGCTCTACCCCTGTGCTTTAATCCTGAGGTCCAATATCCACTTGCTTTACCATAACTGAGCACGTATATCACGGATGACAGGGCTAAATGCTGTTGAGAGGCAAATACAAGCTGCTGGTTTTCACTTAGGGTTGAACATATTTAGGCACCTGTTAATAGCTCAAGCTTAAAAACTGTGAAGGAGACCAGAAAAATCAATTTACCACTGTAAATCAATGTTTTCCTAGCAGGGCACAGCACTGCAGAGTGCTGTCTGCATGCTAGACTGGAGAGAATTTAGAGTAAGCTACTGCTGGGCTTGTACCAAAGAAACCATAAGAGAATCTCTTACCTGTTTCTCTGCATCCTCAGCTCTTTGTTCTGCGTCTACCACTCTCTGTTCCAATTCCTGCATCTTCAGAGCCAGAAGAGGAGGGGAAAGGTGGGAAGAAAGAAAAGAAATTAACATCACCTGGAAATTCACCAGTTTTACTCAGGAGTCTTCCATTTCTTGCGCAGGTCTACAGATCTTTGGCATCTTTAGGGTTAAATGGACAGCTTTGACCAGGGGGAATAAAAAAAAACCAATAAATTCCTTTGCCCTTTTCTAGCCTTCTGCCCTACTTTGAATTTACCAGAACTGTTTTCTTGTTAGTGAGACTCATCATTCATTACATGGGTCAGAGGAACAGTCTTAACCTCATCTCTACAATTTACACACCAAGGGTCCCTTGTAGAAGCCTGTCTACAGTACACTGTCCTTTCTTGGGTTTATTTCAGCTAGGATTCATTCACAATGGTAAATAAAAATGACTACATCTTAGAAAGCTCACTGCACGTTCCTTTTGATATCACATTATAATCAATGAATACTTCCCTTTGGCTTCAAAACACCACAGATTCATAACTGACAAGATAAATAATGATCTTAGGTTTTCTATGCTTCTTTTAATTTTAAAGAGCTTTGCAAACTGACAATTCTGTGATTCTCTATTGGAGCACTGATGCTATTGAAGTCAAAGGATATTGAACAGTATTTTATCTAAATGTATATGAATCGCCTCATTCCCACTGAAATGCAGGTGTACCTGGGGTTCCTCTAACAACTTACTACTAGAGCCCAGTCTGTTTTATTTTTTAAACAGCAACTAAGGATCTCATTCAGTACTTGCAATGTGTCCTTGGTTCATCTTCCACTACTTGACCTTCTTCAATGGGACTCGGATTTAAGTCCAGTACTACGAAACCAGTGACAGTAACTTTCATCCACTAAGGTGCAACATCTAAGGAATGCTCCACAGAGTTTCCAGAATTTACTTGTGTTTTTTTTCTAATGAAGGAATGACATAGAATCAGCTTCAGAAAATTAAAAAAATCATGCTGCAAGCAGAAAACAAATCACAGAATCGTAGAATAGTTAGTGTTAGAAAGGACCTTAAAATCATCTAGTTCCAAGCCCTCTGCCATGGGCAGGGACACCACACAATAAACCATGTCGCCCAAGGCTCTGTCCAACCTGGCCTTGAGCACTGTCAGGGGTGGAGCATTCACAACTTCCTTTGGCACCCTGTTCAGTGCCTCACCACCCTCACAGTAAAGAACTTCTTCCTTATAGCCAATCTAAACTCCCCCTGTTAAATTTTGAACCCATTACCCCTTATCCTATCACTACAGTCCCTAATGAAAAGCTCATCTCCAGCATCCTTGTAGGCCCCCTTCAGATACTGGAAGGCTGCTATGAGATGGTAACAAGACAACTCTCCTTTTCATACATACACATTGATCATAAGAGCAGACTGATACCTACCAACAAACATATCAAGAAGGTATATATATGTAGACAGCTCAACGGTCATATAACTTAAAAGGCCATGCCATAACAAATTCAAACCATGAAGATCAGAAAGTGCCACATTTAGCATGATACCTCTTCAGGTTTGCCTTTTCAGTGAAGCAATCAAGGACATCACAGTCTATGGAGCTTAATATCAAGAACATTTCTTTGGCAGAGGAACAGAGAGATTCCACAGGATATTGCACAGCCAGCCAAAGCTGCTCTGACCTAAGGCCTGAGAGTTTCTGAGTCTTGGTAGAGACTGAACTCAAGGCAATGTAACACCAATAGCAGTGGTCTGGGTTATGACACGAGTCTGTGTCCATTAGGAACAGAGATCTACCCATGCATTTATCTAGTAGTCTCTGGACAATCATCACTATAGACAGGTAGCAGCCAAATACATTGGTGAAAGACAGATGCTAAGTGGAGCCCAAAGACTATCCTCTTAGACTAATAATCTAATCCTCCACAAGGTGGGTGATTTTCATTGAAAGACTCAGGTTATTTTAAGAAGGCAACACTGTTCTGACTGAAAAACACCTTGTTGTCCCAGCCTCACGACAGTCTGCTTTGCATTGCTAGCAGTCCTGGACCCTGATCAGGACAAAGAATGCATGTTGGGGCCATTCCTGATCACTTGAGAGTTATGAAATTTCTTGTGCAAGCAGGGTGACCTGGCTAAGTTCCAGTCAAATCAATTACTTTTGTCACCCTGATTCCCTCTGTAGCCTTAAATGAACTTGCACTTTTCTTAACTTCCTGTACTACATTGTTGGGTTGTCCTGCTATGAACTGTTAAATAACTGCTGTGTTTCTCATGTGCACAAAATGATTACTTCACCTATCCCTGGTGTCAGCTATCTCACTGGAGCGCATTCAGATTTAATACATCCATGGTTGTAAGGCTCTTTCAAATCCCTCAATGAATTAATAATGATGCTTGGTATTTACATGGGTCCTTTCATTCGAAATGCTTTATAATTTGACAAACGTTACTAAGCAACTTGACCCAGGTCACATAAAACTTAGTGACCAAGCCAACTTCTAGTAACTCTTCTCCCAAACATTAGCCCAGAGAGCTTGTATGGAGAGAAACAGATCCAGTTGTATAGCCGTGCTTGCATGAGCCAAAGGAGGCTCTTTCCAAATATTCATTGTTTATTATTGAAGTAAGACAGAAGCAGGTTGAAAGTTACCCAGATGGTCCTTCTAAAAGCTGCAAAAGACCCTCCTATCAATCACTGACAGAGGCTTTCCCTCTCCTGATGGCTCAGAATATGCTGAATAAAACTGAGTCAAAAAAGTTCCTGCATGTCTCAGCCTCATTTTCGTCCTCTTGTTTCCTTCCAGAGCTCACTCCTAACCAGGTCAACTTGCTGCCAGGGCAACAGCCTGCTATGTCACTCACCGAGTATCCCTTTCTTTGTGTGTGTGTGTACAAGAAAGTCAGAATAGAAACAACTGCATGTTTCCAAAGAGACCAGATCCCGGCTGATGTCTGCAACAAGGCAAGACCCAGGTGTCTCATACCCTGCAGGGGCCCAGCAGGATGGCAGAGCTTTGTCTTGGAGGCCAGCGGATGGGGTCCCTTTGCTGCACCGACCTGCAGTCAGGCTCTGCACAGCTTGGGCAGCACTGGTTGATAGCTACGACTGGGCTACTGACATGGAAGTTCACACCATGTGAATTAGGGCACTGGCAGTTAAACCAATGGGTTTTAAATTCCTCATGTTCTGAACAGTGATCTAGATTATTCAATCTAAGCGGATTTTAAAAATCTGAAGTATTTAAACTGTTAGCACACATTGTACTACCAATGCCAGGCATGAGTGTTTAGGGTATTTTGTGAGTTAAAATAGTAAAATCTGCCTTTTAAATCATAAAGTTAGTTATAAAGATTACTTTAAAATAATGTGGGGGAACAGGTTTCCAGATCTTTCAACCAGTAGCTTCCAGACCCCTGAGACAACCATGCTGGTGAGCAAGTATCACGCTGCTGCTGACACTGCTCTTCACTTTCACTAGCAAAACCAATTTTATTTATTATTGTTATTATTTTATTATTTTCCTGTTGCTGCAAACAATATCAGAGGATCTCAGGGGCAACGCTCACCGCAGGTTGGCAACACAGCTTCAAACTGTGCTCACTTCACATTTTTCACAATCTTTGTCCCTGCCCACTCAAATAACCTTTTTGCAGATGCAGTACTCTTTCAAATAAGTCCAAATATCTTCATTCTCACAGGTAGAACTGTAAGAAAAAATGGAAAAAAAACCCCACAGTTGCTATAAAATCTATGATAAAAATCGCTGGAGTTGACATCACTATGCAGATCACATGCATCTCCTTCACTTCAGCATCACTGCCCATCTGAGAGG
The DNA here is from genome assembly GCF_034315485.1 of Pezoporus occidentalis. Lineage (NCBI taxonomy): Eukaryota > Metazoa > Chordata > Aves > Psittaciformes > Psittacidae > Pezoporus > Pezoporus occidentalis. Next base: position 3,262,975 of record NW_026913964.1, on the reverse strand, counting down.
GAGAAGGATGCAGTGCGGGCCAGAGTCCCATTTGCTGCGACTGCTGGGGAGTCCTGTGATGATCAAGGACTAGTGAAGGAGAGTCTGTGAACAAGTCCTTGCACAGCAGTCAGGAACCTGAGTCACAGGACACTTCAACTATAGTGTTCAGCATGAGCACTGTGTGCTCTGGTGCCTCAGGAGAGCCTGCCAGAGATGCCCCAGAGTCCCCAAGGCTCTCCCATTCCCACATGACATTCAGAGTAGGGAACTTCAAACCTGCTAGCTCTTTACCCTTTGAGAAAGCCTAGGACAGTGCTGAACAAGTAGTTACAGAGTAATCTGATCACCGAACCAAGCTGCTCCTTAATCTGAACGAAGGGAACATCACTTTGACTGAATGAATGAAAGGCTGGATTAACAGCAGTCAGGTCCATTCCTTGAGAAGGCCCCTGGAGCAGATGAAAATTTCGTTCTCTACCATCACTCACAAACCTTCCTAAAGAGACAGTCAAAAGATCTTTCAAAAGAATAAGAAGATTTTTTTTTCTTTCCAAAAAGAAAGTTTGGTAGGTGGGTTTGCTTTATGTGGAGGCAGTCAGGAAGTTTCTCAATGCAGAAGTTAATAAAGCACAAGCAAAGTATTGCACATAAGTACTGGTCATCTTCACCAGAGCTGTGCCACATCTACACATGGATTTTTTAATGCACGTTTATCTAAATATACTTTACAACCACTTTCAGTGCTTCCCAAGATAAGTAATCACTAAGGCTCATGTCAGAAGCTACCTTGAAAAGATGAAGAATGTTCTTAGAATTGCATCATTTCTTAAAACATGAATAGTGCAATGAATGTCTCATGCAGTATAAAGGCATTAGTGGAAACATAACAGTGATGAAAAGCAAGGATGAATATTGCTCTACTGTGAAGTAGATACAGTTTGGATTTTTTTACATCCAAAATCAACCAACAAGAATATACACATAAAAGTTCCATAATACAAAATAGAGCAGAAGTGAGTTTAGAACATACCTTTCATCAGGTACAGATTAAAAGCATTTGGAGTAAACTGCAAACAGTTGTAAAGATTTCAACTTCACTAGCAAACTGTGACTGAAAGAAACTGTTTTCACTTCCCAATAGTAACTGAGTATCTGAGCAACCTTGGACTGACTGTGGTAATGTAAACCAAATTTTGAAAGAAGGAACCCCACAGCAACCTACAAAGTTGGATTCTATGCAAATTAGAGGTTAATAAAAAAGCTTTAATATAAGTTGAAAAAATAACTGAATTTAAGGTAAAGAAAAAACCTCACCAAAAATATACATCATGATGAAAAAAACCCCACCACAAAAACCCACCAAACCGAACCTACCCAACAAACCCCTCTAAAATCCTTGGCAGTCCTCTCTCCTAGAATTGCAGATGAGTTCAATTAGCACACTTGAAAGAGATTAGTAGGAGATGCCTACAAAACCACAGATGCCATGAAATTTTCCAACATCCAGATCTCAATATCTCAGTCCTGCTTTTCAGCATCCCCAGAGTGTTTTGACTGGATATGCGATGTTATTCTAACACTATGACAGTACACATACCCCTGTTCAGCCTTTTAGCGTTACAGAATAATTTGCACTCCTGTAAGCTTCTCCATTGCCAGCCAAGTCCTGATCCTGCTGGTTTTATCCAAAATATTCACCTTTGCAGCTGCCTCAGTCATTTTAGATATCCAGAATCTTGCTGATACACGCTTTTGCAGCAGAGACCAAATATATGACATTCCCATAAACAAGGGCAAATTCTTATTTTCACTAACGCCACTTTACACCACTCCGACAGGCACATTTCTGTATCTCAAGTGATAAGCAGAGTTCAGTGACACGCTGTAATCAAGGAAGGGAGCCTCACTGCAAGTAACAGTTTTATTGGATAGCTCAGCATTTATAGATTTTTTTGCTTTCATGCCATAACTCAGTGCAAACTAGAAGAAACCATCAGTGCCTCACCTTCTCAGCTAGCAGCTCTCGGATCTTGCTTGCCTGCAAGCGGAATTTGAAGAGCTGGGACTCCAATACAAGGCATCGCTTTTGCCAGTCCACACAGCTGCCATTCTCCACTGCGAGTTCTGCCATTGTGAAGTTAATCATACATTTGGGATGTCGTCTGAGGTGCTCTAAAAATCCTAGAGGAGAAAAGGGGGTGAGGGGAAGTGGTTTTAGACAGGCAAACTTTTCACTCCTTGTGCCCTGTATTCCTTTTTCCATCTTACAGGACTGGTAAGAAAGGCCATTTCCTCTGCAAGCAAAAGATGAAATGGTACAATCCCAAGTTACTGATACTGCCTTTTATCAGAGATCATTCTTTTAATGGATAGGAGATAAACATTCAAATAAGTTTTCCTCTTTAAAGTGAGAATTTACATCATGCTGTATATTCCACAAGCAGCCTTATTATCACCCTTACAGCCTTGCTCAGCATCTACCTATAGACTAGGACTATTTTTACTCCTGCCTCCTTTGTACTGATATGGCTACAAGCTCTCAAGCCACTAAAACTTCTCAAATGTAATTCAGGTCACAAAACCAATTATTAACTTGGGACACTAGTGTCTTATCTCACACAGACTGTGTTAAGTGGATGTGATATATGAAGCAACAGTGTTCCCAATCCCTAATTACTTGATACAGTCAGTCCACAATAACAGTAGCTTACCACACTATTTAAACACTTGTTCTGTTAAAAAATAAGGAGATCCCAGACAGGAATAAAAGCTAGGGCTGAACAAGTCATGCAGGTCTACTGAAGTCCTTGTAGACATCAAGAGACACACACAACTCCACAAAGTGGAAAAAGCTGTGTTTTTTTGAAGTTATTTTATTGTCTTACTTAGTAATTGTTTAGACATTTCAGATAACTTGCTATGAGTACAAAGTATGTGACATGAAGGTAGTAGGTGTCCTTAATCAAATTCCAGAATTTCTGAACACTCACAAGGAGGTATATAATATCAACCCAGTGTGTGCAGTCCAGCAGCCAGATGTATTACCCTACCACAACAAATGTTTACAAAACCAGAAGTTATTAGTTCATCAGCTTCACCAAAACACTGATATCTATACTTACTAAAGGAACTTCTCATCCACTCACAGGCAAATCTGGGGCTTTCCTGAACTGGGACCAAAGCAACAGACTAAGACTTGGGAAAGAGTACTGAAGTCACTCCGCCTCATTGCTTTTACATCTGCCTTTTGCAGGGTAGAAAAGCTTAAGATGTTCCTCTAGTTGCCAGGATAACTGGCTCATATTTTGCCTAAGAGACCTGATATTCAAGTTACCCTTAGTATAACACACATAGCAGTGTAAGTATACCTAACACAGCAAGCCACTCTAAGCAGATATACCCCTGATGTTCTGAATTAAGGAAGATGTGTTGTGTCCTTTAGCTACAAACACTACCTGCAAGTTATCTTATATACAGGTTTCTCTCTTCAGTAATAGAAAGTCTACCAGGCATCAAGTTGCCTGCCTTTCCAGCTGATGTGTGAAATACCATTCCAGGTCAGAAAGTAGGTTTAAGTAAAACAAGGAAAAGGCACACTCATGTCCATGCTGAATACACTCCAAGATAGCAAGGAAGACCAGTATTCCACAAGCAGCACACTTACTGCTTTACAGAAACACATGGACCAACTTTTACAACAGCCTAGTCCAGCACATTGATCAAAACTTTAGACCTAGCTCCTTGCCAGGTATTGACAGGCACACTTCACAATAACACTGTAGGGTTTCCCTCTAATATAGTGTGATCAGTCCTTCTCCAAGCCAAAAGAGTGTACTAAGTCATGATCCTACAACACCCTAAGCTTGCTTATAGCTAACCCTGTCCCAGACATAATTCAACTCTCAAATTAAATTCTGTTCTCTTTCACACAGGTATAAAGATACTTTAGTCTTTATACATAGTTTAAGTCCAATGAGGACATATGAACAATTGGGATAAACTCTAATTGCACAAAGAAAAATGAATCTGATTTACCACACAGCTTATGCCAGAGCAAAAGTAATTTCCTCAGATAGTCCATAACTTCTGGTTGAACTAAAATACCCTGTTCTGAATAGGAAATCTAAGACTGTAGATAACTTGAATCATTAAGTCTTCTTCCTTCTCACTGCAAATAACTGTGTCTCATAATCCCTTTCATAAATGAACGCAGCCCTTCCCCAAAACCATGGAGGCAGTTTTGCTCCCACTACTCCTGTTGTTCTAGAACCTCACCCCTCTAATAAGCTGCCTTCTAATTACCAGCATAAATATAATAACAACCAGCTTGTATCTGTTCATTCTTGTTGATTACTGCCCTTAAACTTAACTAGTTTTTCCCCCTTCCCTCCTATTTATCCCTTGATATATTTATAAATATCAAAAGCTTCTCTCTAAAATCCTCATTTTGCAAGGCTAGAGATAAGGGCCTCTTTTAGTCTCACGAGAAAAGGTCACTACTCTCCCTTTGCACCTGTACCAGCTTAGAAAAGTTGGATCCTATCTTTTTTACTCTCATCCATAGACATGGGTGACCACAACTGCATCTGAAAGGCAGGATGCAGCTTCATCAAAACCTTGTGTAAAGGCATTTAATACTTCTCACTCTTCTAGGGAATACCTCACCTGACTGCATTTGCCTTTCTTAGAACCACATTACATTTATGGTTGACATTCACAGACAAGCCAACACAGGTTTTACCTTTGCAAATGTCAGGCATGGAAGTGCAGGGGGCCCATTACAATGATACTGGAACAGATTAATAAAGCACAGGTGTGTGCCAGATCTCCACAAGATCAAGAATATCCGTACTACAGACCACTGCAAAATTTAGCAGGCCCATGGTTGCCCTGAAATCGATTAGCATATCCACATCTTTTCCTCCACTGCTGTTCCTAACTAGTGTTCTTCCATCTTGTGCCCACTTTATTACTATTTCAAAGGTGTGATTTTACTTTGTGTCAATACTAATCATTACTAATTCTGCAGGTCAGCCAACTTTTCCAGAAAAATCATAATACCAGGTTGGAAGGGCCTCAGGGATCATCCAGTCCAACTTTTCTTAGCAAAGCATGATCTAGACTAGATGGCCCAGCACCTATGCATCCAAATCTTAAAAGGGTCCATCACTTCCCTGGGGAGATTATCCCTACGGCTGATTGCAAAATATCTACCTATAGAAAATACCTACCTTATAACAGACTCCGCCCCCACCCTTCAGCACAGCGTTGTCACATTCTTTTTTGTAATTTGTCTACCTTATCACTCTTCTATTAATTCCCAGCTCTTCCACTTAAGCTAATAACTTCCCTGTGTGTCATTATATCAGTTGATTTCTGAAGGCCAGAGATTACAATTATAGCTTTTCCTCTCTCTAGCAAAACTTCACCCTTTTTTCAGAGAGGATATTTTATCACAATGGCTCATGTTTACCCATGACAACTTTATTTACAATTTAAAATTTATTCTAAATTTTTATTTACTGTTAAATGCATCATTTATTCTCACCCATTCTTCTGAACAACTGTACTTTATGAATTACAGTATCAACTTTATTTTGACAGATTAATTTTAAATCCTTGCTACTGGACCTATCATTTCAATATGCCTTTTTTTTTGCAATTCTTAACCATCTTAATCCACTAAATTATTTGATCCCCACACCAAATTGGTCCTTTTGTATCAGATAAAATATTTATATGGTTATATACACCATATTTATATGATTATACAAAACTGGTTCTTTTTCCCCCCTTTGGCATATAAAGAAGTTGAGAATCAGACACTTCCAGAATAGTGTATGTATTCTTACTTTAGGAACTTGGAAAATAGGAGGCAGCCACTTTCTTCAAACAAGCTGAGATTTCCAACACTTCATTCTTAAATGCACAGATTCTCTTCTAAAGAACAGCTTGATTTTCAAGTGTCAACCAACTTCCAGTGAAGATAATGGGAGCTACAAAGTCGTTAGAACTTAGGAGGGGGACTAAATGACTGAACCAACTGCTAAATGCAGACATGAGACTTCCACTTTTGACTATATGGAAGTTGAAATCAACAGACTGTTCCGACACCAAATGCTATAGTCAAAATAAATACTAATATATTTACTTGGAGTCCCTATATCCAGTTGTAATTCCGATGAACATAAATTTTACACCAGAGTGTCACCACTGGGTTTGGATTTTTCAAGATTTTAGATCTGAATCAGCTGATGTTCCTGATGTTGGTGGATCCAGACTAGAATTCAAAACACTTCAGAAACTACACATACTTCCACCAAGCCTTCTGAAAACAAAAAGCAATAAATCAACATGAAGACTTTCAGGTGCTGGCACAAATGCAAGCAAAATGTTTGCAGCTTTGTTCATTCAGTGTAAACAATGCAGACAAGTGAAACAGTATTTCTGTATTTCAAATGCCAGTTTCTCCTCAGCTCAGGAATCAGTTTACCCAGGCTGTTACAGAGATTCAATCAGCACAGAAGTGCACCTGCCAGTAAAATGCACCAGACCCTGCCTGAACACCAGAGCTGAATCTAACTTTCAGCTACCATCTTACTACGAAAGGAATAACTACAAGTGCAATAAACGTAGCATGTGAAAGGAGAGAGATTTCCTCCCATGCCACTGCATCAACACCAAGAAGGTCAGCAGTATGGGTGATGGTCAAAACTCAGTGTGGAAATATCATACTATTAAGGAACTCACCCCCCGCAGTCACCTCATTTTCCACTTCACAACCACTTTAACACCCAGCTTTTTAACCCTGAGATCACTGGAATTGTTCAGCCACTCGATCATTTGCAGTTCATAAATGCTACCTGGGATGTGCAAGACATGGGGAAAAATCACGTGCTAAACGGGGGAGGGGGGGGAAGGAATTAAGAATTCCTCTACATCAGCGCAGGTGACTTGACTAGCAGAAGTGCCAGGAGGTAGGAAGAGGGCGCGTTTTGTCAATTCTGCCTCCAGAGGCCTTGCCCACACACCAGGGAGGCAGAAGAGACTGCAGGACTTGCTCTTGGGCTGCATTCCCCCTCTCCCCCGTGTGGCCGCTCCTCCCCCCACCTCCTCCATGCTGTCTCAGTGACCAAAGTCCCACACCCGCAGGCAAGCAATTTATTTGAAGCAGCAAACCTCGATTATCAGAGATGACACAACATCACCCCAGAACGCGCCAGTCAGCCCCTTGCCGTCACTTGGAAGAAAGAAAAGAGTGGAGAAGAAGGGCTATGACAGCCAGTCCCGCACAGACCGGCCTTCCAGCGCCCACCCGCCTCTTCCCACCCCCGGGCCCTCAGCCGCCACTCCCGGCAGCTAAGAGGAGGATCGGGCCACCTCTCCGCCCGCGTTCACCTTGGCCGGCGAGGGGGTCTCGCCCCGGCGGAGCGGGGCAGTGACAGGCGCAGCCGGCAGTATCCGCGGGTTCCGCAGCCGGAGCGGCAGCAGGGAGACCGGCAGTGCCGGCCCTGACCTCGGGCGGCTGCGCGGTGCTGGGTAGCAGGCAGGTGTCCGGCGAGGCTTCTGTCCCATTCAGCACTTTACCATCCCCGCTCCGTTTAACTTAGAGCGGGGGAGCCCATCTCAAATATCAGAGCCAGCCCTCCCGAGGAGCGCAGGAACTGACATCACCCGCCCCAGGCTTTTAACCCCTTTTCGGGCTCGGCGGCGAGGCAGGTGGGGCAGGCAGCACCCAGCGGGGGATGAGGGACGGGCCCGGGGGAACGGAGTCTAAGCGGCCCTCTGCCGCTGCCGGACCCACCTCTCTCCCCGCCTACCCTGTACGTTCAGGGGCTTCCGCTGAGGCTGGGGTGCGGAGAACGAGCCGCTGCTGACGAGGCATCCTTGGCCGTGCTTCCCGGTGCGCCTGCTAGCTGCCCCCTCCAGTGGGAGCGCTCCTGCTGCCTCTGCGCTGGGCAGCCGTCTTGCTCTGCCCAGCGCGTCAGGGCAAAAGCCGAACGGTGTTGGAGGTCCTGGGTAGAGCACCTGGCAGCTTTAGGCTGCTACCTCGGGCCTCTCAGACGGGCAAGTGTCGGGCCCTTGTCTCCTGAGATCCCCCTTGCAGTCATCTCCCAGCCTTCAGAACCGGTGTGACCCAAGGCACAACTGTGTTTCCCGTGGAACAGCCAGGCAGGGAGCTGGCATCCACAGGGCAGTACTGCCCTCACCACCCATCACAGCCTGGAGGAGCTAATGGAGCACCCTTCAGTGGTTGTAGGCAGCCCCCAGCGCATGGGGTTGGTGCCATGATGGACATGAAAACCAAATTAGTGTGATGATGGCTCTCTTGACGAGAGGACACCATCCTACTCGCACATGCTTAGGCCATCTCACACAAGATAGCTCAAACCAACTGGTCTGAGTTTTCAAGCATTTCTAAAGATAGCTGCCAGCACACAACTTTATTGATACCACTTATTGAACTACTTTATGTGCGGCAATCTTTTACATGAATATAAATTTACTTAATAATATATATTACCTGTGTTACTCAAACAGAGCTGGCAGTGTCACTGCCTGGAGAGCCTGGCCACTGGGACTGAGGGTGCTGCCTGCTGCTGCCCTCTGCCCCAGGCCAGTCACTGCCACCTCTGGGCTGGCTGCACCCGCATTCTGTCTCTTAATATCCAACAGACCAGGGTGGGCACATGGGAACCAAAGGGACTGGAGACAGAGGGGGGGCTGCAGGACCCCAGGGCTTTGGGCCTCAGACCAGCACGTTTCCAAAAGATCATTCATTCTGGCCCAGGTTTAGCAACTACTTTTTACTTTGTCCATCATCAGGCATGTTACTTCCATCAAAGATACTTTAAGAATTTCCCTATGAGGCTGTCCTCACTGAGGATAACAGCAGTCATGCTGACATGTATCTCCCTGGCCAATTTACATGTACCCTTCATATGGCCTGCTTTGCCACCATGGAAGGTGGTCTCATCTCCTTGAGAAAGCAAGTGTGGCTTGTTGGGAAGGGATGCACCAAAAAGTGCTGTTATAATGAGAGATCCATGAATGCTCTGAAACTGTGCTTTGGCTCCTGTTGAGACTGCCCACATATAACAGAGCAGTATGAATTAAACAGGCTTGCAACAGCCTATGGAAGAAACAGGCAGAAAAACTGAACAAAATTGTCTCCTAGTACTGTAAGCAAGACTCTTCACTAGGCATGGTTAAACAAGATCTTAAATGTGGTTATCTGGCTCACAGATATTGCCTCGTCTGAGATCTGCTGTTTAATAAACTTGTGTTGAAAAATCTTTCTTCACATTGATAGTGTGCTTTCACTGGTGTCTCATCAGAGAAACAGTGAGTAGCAAATCACTTACTATGCACAAATAAAAAGACTGATGTGATTAAGTGGCTAAAATACAGAAATATAACTAAAAACATAAGGCTAAGATTTGGACATGGGAATGGTTAAAGGCAAATGCTGAGATCTATACCTTGTTATTCAAAGAAGTATTCAGATTTCCAAAGACTCTGTGGACCTTGCAGTTCCATGGAGATTGTTTTGCTTTAGATTTCTCATCTATTACCAGTTTCATGGCAATTTGGCTAAATGACACTGCCTGTTCCTTTCTAGCTAAAAGACAAAGCATGTATTACACAGCTGGTTCAGGCAGAGAGCAGGATAGCACTAGGCAGAGATGGCCAGAGAACCAAGTGGAGACAAGCAAAGAACCCAAAAGAAACAGGTATCTGGCAAGGCACTCTCCCATTTGGCCAGCCCACCAGGGCAGAAATGGAGCTGGTTGCTGGGATGTCACCTAAAGAGACTTCTCAAGTGGTTCATAGTGGAAGGGACTCCAGTTGGCTACAGATCATGTATTGTGTGTGAGCCTGTATTAATCCTTACTCCCAGTGACCTAGACAGCTTCATGCCTTACAGAATCCCCTCCTGAACTGAGGTTGACCAAAGTGGGAAAAGAAGCTATTCCCTTCATGCTCCCCAGCCTATTCCTGACTCCTTTCAGTCACAGCATACAACTATAGTTATTTCTTAATCTGAATTTTATGAGGTATTTTTATTCTTCTTTTAAAGGCACTGGTCAAGTTCTCTCATTCACACCAGCAAAGCCAATAGGATTGTGTCACTAACTAAAATGTCAGTCTAGCCTTGTGTTTTTCCCAGGCAATGAAGCTTGACTGCCAGGACATTCCTCAGCCACTGAGTACCTCCCCAAGAATTGCCTGCACACACCTTGCTTTAACCCCTGGAGGCCCGGAACCACATCAGCCCTCAACACAACCATGTGCTACCATTTCTTTCATGCAATTATTCCACAGAGCTGTGCCTCCTTATGCTGTATGCTAAATCATTTAACAAAATTATTATAAAAAATAATAAATACGGCTTTCATTAAATAATGCAAATAGAAAAACAGTTTTGACTATAAAGGGAGAAGGTTACAAGAACAGCCAGTAGTAACTCACAGTTGCCAAGTGATTTACCTTGGTAGTTATCTTTAATATGTCTGCTCAAGCAGTTTACGTCAAGTTTTTACAATTTGCAGACAAATCATTCAGCAAAAAATAAAATTTACTATAAACAGCAAATATTGACAAAACAAACTCTCTAGCAGATGCAAGAGAACTAGCTTGGCATTGTTAGACTATCATTATCACAACACAAGCATTGGCTGCTTTGTTAAGAGGACTATATCCAAAATACCTAAACAGAAGGACAAAAAGATAAATGAGAACAAGCTGTCAGAAGATAAGAGTAGAAGAAACTCTTTGTCTAGCAAGCAAAGTTGTCATAGTTCTGCAGGTGGGAGAGAGCATTACATTCCAGTCACAGCGCTGATGAAAACTTACCAAAAGGGCAAGGACACCAGCCAAACCAAGTCCATGTGTCAGAGTTCAATCTAATGTGGGAAAAAACTTGCATAAAAACAAGACAGTACCTTGAAACACCTGTTTGAGGTACTTGTTTGTCTCCGCAGGGAACTCAGGCTTCATGTTGTAGTTCTCTGAATTCCACCTGTGTTAGAGGCTTAAAGATGTTGAAAATGGCATTTGTGCCTAGTTCCCTTACTCTGTTCCTCCTGGGCTTGCAGTGTGCTGACAGATATGACACAGACCTGCAAAACCCTGCTTTGCTTCTCTTCTAATCAGCAATGACAAGTTCATGCAGCAGAAAGTAGGACTGGCAGCTGTGGATCACCTCACTGCATAAACCAGTTGCTCATGGGAGGACCCAGTGGGAGGGCCAGGAAACCATTGCCCTCGGGTACTTTGTCAGCTGGTTTTGGTTGTGTTATGGCAATCTCGTCACACTTCACACACATAAAGGACATAAAGACACTTGTGTGTACCAAGAACTTAAGTGAGAGCGTATGTTTTATATATACAGCCTTGACTGGCACAGAGCAAAACAGTGGAGAATTTCCATTTTCCTTAGGGCATCATCCCAAGGGTAACTCCAGTGCTACTCAGTATTAATAGCTCACAGCTTGTTTCGTCTCTGTGCTTCTCCAGTTTCAGCCTCCATGTACCAAATTGCATTAGGTCTTTCTCTGCTAGATTAAGAAGCCATCAACTATCATTAGTCTGTGACAAAAAAACTTTACTTTCTCTTCTGTAACGTACACAGATTTAACATCTCTCACAATAATTAATTTTTTCTAATGCTTGTATTCTCCTAGGTTTATCTACATCATAGATTAGACAACTGGAGCTTAAAAAGTAAATTTGGGGTTGTTATCAGTATGCTTGTGTGTGTCTGTTAAACTCCTGTTCCAGAGGGGAGAAGAAAGGAGGACAGCGTATGGGAGTCTTCAGGCTAAGGAGGAAGAAAACAGTCCTTGCAAGTGTATTTGTTTTGTGTGATCTTCTGTGTCTGGCATTGGCTGGTATGCAGCCCATATGGTTCCCACATACCACAACATGCTTTGAATCTTTGGAGTCCACAGGTTACAGCATAAAGTGCTGTGCAATTGACTCCATACATAATGAACCTCACAGGTAAACTGTTATCAAGCCCAGATGCTACAACTATGCAGAGCTGGCTCAACAGTACTTGAAAAACTAAACGTTGCTGCCCTAAGGATGAGGGGTCTGGCTGCTCCCACAGAGTAAAAGGAGGCATAGAAAGAGGGGGGATGGAGCTGGGAGAAGGTATTGGAAGGAATCAGGGAGTGCCCTGGAGAACTGGGCCTGCTGCTCCTGCAGAGACGTGATGTGAGAGATGGTCACATTTCTGCTGCTGCAGGCAAGAGCCCATATCCCTCGACCCCTCCTTGAACAGCAGCAGCCGGTCTGGCCTCCCAGGAGCATAGCTCAGGCAAAGTAGGCAGCAGCATATAGTCATTTTGCTTCCCCAGGTTTCCTGTGAAATGCCAGGGAAACACCCATTTACAGAGCTGGTTCTGGAAGCACAGTGCAAAAAGCTGCACTAGGGAAAGGAACCCAACCATGTTTAGAGTAAGGAACAGATTATAGATTACTGGTCTGGACAGACTGGTCATTCCAGCCCAGTTCTTAAAACATCAGCTGTCTGAGGGACATGTTCAGTAGAAGTGAGCATTGAGGAGGCAATAGTGTGTGCTGCAGGTTGCCAGAGGAGCTCCACAGTATAGCACAGACCCTTACTACTGCTGTTGAAGATTATAGTTATGCATACAGCCATCACTGCAAACAGCTTCTCAGAAAAAAAATCAAACCCTCAGACCACAAAGGATCACAGGGAGTGAACTTCTGCCTGATCCCTGCTAAAGCTGGAGAGTCTTGGGATGGGAGAGGTTTGGGCAGGCCAGGAGAAGTAGTAGTCCTTGTCCCTGCTGTACTCCTATGGCAGAGCTGAGGAGAAATTCCATTTCCAGAATTGTTAAATGAATAGATTCAGTGAAGAGTAATGTAGTTCTCAGCTTGCCTTCTGTTTGGATGCTGATCTGAGAACTTCAGCACAGGCACCTGGGTTAGGTCTGCGCAGGAGAGGCTGCACAAAACACCATGCTCCGATGGAAGATCCCTGCCTCTCCACAAGTAGGGTGGCCTGTACTGGCTGTGAGCAGGGAAGAGAAGACACTAGTAGGATATGGGGCTAGTCTGTGGGAAGGGTTTTGGCTACCTTCCCAGTCTTGCGTGGAAGTCATGCCTATAGATGTAGGGATGGGGTGTGGAGAAGAACACAGATCCCTACCCATAGGACTCTGACTTGCAGAGCCTCCATTGCTAGAATCAGCAGGCAGCCTGTCCTCCATGGTAGTGAAGGAGGGAGGCATTGTTAGCTAGAGAGGATTTTGGCTCCTTTCCTGGTCTCACACCAGAGCCAAGCACACAGATCCCAGTTGTCTGTGATCTCTGCTCAGGGATCTTTCAGGCTTGTCAACGTGTTGTGTAAAGGGAGAAGTTATTTCACTCCCAAATGGGGGGGTGGAAATGTCAAAAGCCCCCATGGAGATCCCTCTGCCTGTGTCTCCCAGAAGGCATCACCTGCAGGTGAGCAGCCTTGGAGAAGGCTCCGCCTCTTTGCAGGTGAGATCCCCATGCAAAGTACTTGAGAGTAGCAGTTGCTGAGCTTCCCTGGCACGACTGTTCCTGCTGGTTTCCATGGGGATCCACAAAAACAGCAGGAAAGCACTGATCTCTTTTGGAAGCCAAGTAATATGATGTGATAGTGCCTGTGGCCGGGGAGGGGGGGACAACCCCACTTTTACACCGTTAACTGAGTTCTGGGGTTAGTCCTGGGGCTTGCCTGCCAAGAGTTGGCAAGGAAAACATTTCTGTACTATTCCCAAAGGGTTAGCAGGAGCATTTGTGTACCATTCCCAAAGGGCTAACAGCAGCTCAGAGCAGTAACTCAAGCTTGTAGGTATTACAAGCTGACATAGGCAGGTTCAAATGATGTTGCAAATTAATTTTAATGGACAGCACTGGCAAATGATGTCAGCAGGCAGCCTAAACAAGCAGTGTTTGATAGTACTTTGACTGGATGGGGTTAGTGGGAAGCACTGGTGAGGAGCCCAGGATGTGCCACTACGTGGCCCAGCATGCAAGCGTACACACAGAGACATGACATACAGAGAAAATGTGCATGCTGCTCTCTCTTCTGTCACGTCTGTAAGCATATGAACCAAATCACACACCTTTCACCTTCATCATAAAGGGAAACTTCCATGTGCAAGGAACAAATTCACATCTTGCCATCACAGTATCATGTCACTAAGACTTCACCCACTGCCCTGAAGGTCTCACCCAGCCCTCTTCATTGCAAAAGCATGAAGTGTTATTTAGCACACTCTTCCCCATCCAGTTTGGAGGTACCTGCCCGATACCCACCCACCCCCTTGCACACAGCAACAATTGCCAAACAGTACAGCTGCCAGGATGAAAGGACATGGTGGGAATGGGTGGAGGGGTGGCTTTATTCATCTGCATAATTTTTATGAGGCAGTTTAAGATTTCCAGAAAATTCTGCAGGAGGAGAGAGGTAAAACTGATAGAGGATAAGATGGCTTTCAAACACGGCCAACAAGCATCTTAAAAAGGAAAACCTAATTTTGTGTGTGCCTCTGCCTCTGGGCAAAATATTCTTGGCTCAGTTTCGAAGGTGCTGGGAAATTCAAGGGTTGGGTGTCTCTCAAAACCAGACTCAGGGTGCCTGCAACAAGGTTACCAGAAAAAGGTGCCAATTTTGAAAATGTCATCCTAATTTTATTTTATTTTTTATTTTGTCATTTGCAATCAATAAGCACTCCCTGGGAGGCTCAGAGATTGATCTAGAACTTGTGTTTCACTCTATGCACTGCCTGAGACTGCAACAGTGTAACAGAAATCCATCACCTTGGCTGTAGATTTCAGTGGCTCTTGGATGTCATTGCGCTGACTGTTGTGATATGACACTTCCACCCATTTCCTAATGCAGTGCTCCCTTGCCTGGAGTCCTATGAGCCTGCAAAGGAGGCTCTGAAGTTGCGGTCATTGCCTGGCCTCTCCCTCTGTCAGTGACTGCCTCTCCTGCCCAGTAACCACAGTTCCCTCAGAAACCCCTGCCAAGATGCAGCACATCTTGGACACATAGATGGACAGCTAATTAAAACTGCTCGAGTAGCTCCAACACAAAACTGAGTTAGGGCCTTCTGCAAAGAATGTCATGGGTAAGTTTTAATTATTTGTTTAATCAGCGTTAATTGCACACAGTAGGAGGTTAGAACTCAGCCTGCAAACGCTCATTTGGCTGGGACGCACAAGTTCTCCAGCCATGATGGAAACCCTGGTCGAGGAGCAGAAGGAGGGGCATTAGCTTGTGAATGAAACTCTGGGGATTCTTTTCTGCAGAGGGAGGAGGAGGAGATGAAATATGGGAAGACGGGCTGCATCAAAAGGAGACTGGCTAGCAGGTCAAGGGAGGTGATTCTGCCCCTCTGCTCTGGTGTGACTCCACCTGCAGTACTGCTTCCAGCTCTGGGGCCCCCAACACAAGAGGGTTGTGGACCTGCTTGAGCGAGTCCAGAGGAGGGCCACAAAGATGCTCAGAGCACCTGATCTCCTGTGGAGACAGGTCACGAGAGTTAGGACTGTTCAGCCTGCAGAAGAGAAGGATCTGGAGAGACTTTATTGCAGCCTTTCAGTACCTAAAGGGAGGCTACAAGAAATCTGGAGAGGGACTTTTTGCAAAGGCATGTAATGATAGGACAAGGGGGAATGGTTTTAAGTTGAAAGAGGGTAGATTCTGATTAGATATTAGGAAGAAATTCTTCACTATGAGGGTGGTGAGACACTGGCACAGGTTGATTGAAGAAGCTGAGGCTGCCTCATCCCTGCCAGCGTTCAAGGCCAGGTTGGACGGGGCTTTCAGCAACCTGGTCTAGTGGAAGGTGCCCCTTCCCATTGCAGGGGGTTGGAACCAGGTGATCTTTAAGGTTCCTTCCAACTGAAACCACTCTGTAATTCTGTGACACTAAGGGGTGAGTGGGCTTCTGGGCCCACTCTGCGCTGGAGAGACTTGAGCACACCTCCTGCTTGCACCGCCACTAGCCAGGCATGGGCAGAGCTGTCCCATCAGCAGGGGCCTTCTCCAGACACTTAAATTGGGGCGTTTCAATCCAGTCTTTCCTTTTGGTACACTATTTTGATCAGAAGTGTCTTTACATTTGTAGTTACTATAAAACACACTGATAATATTATACGTGTTTGTATGTGCTGATGTGCAATAATGCATGCATACATACACGAATTATAAGTACGTAACGTCTAGTATGTTATAGTAGTAAATGTGTTATATAAAATCACAACATGATCCAGTTCTATAGTCGTTATGGCCGGAGCACCAAATCGCGGAGCCCACGATGCCTGGGCCGCCTGAGGCGGACCCGCTGCCGCGGCCGTTGGGAACGGCCGCGCCCCTCCCCACCGCCTGTGCTCTGGCGCCACCTGGTGTCTGGCGGCGGCGCGGCGGGCAGGTTTCTCCTGAGGGAGTTGCATCCCAGGCGTTGATGTATCGAGGGGATCCAACAAAACCGGGTGTCCCGAGAATGGGCGACGCCTTCGTCCGGTTTAACTTTGCTCTGCGTACATCTGCCGACAGGGAAATGGGCTGCATTTCCCAATGGACGGTTGGGTGCAGAGTCAGTGGGACACATCTTCTGGCTGTCTCAGCCGTGAATGCCTGCACCCACCCATAAAGCCCTCTGCCATTCTGCTAAAACACCACCACTAACTCACACTCTTTTAAACTGGTTTTCAAATGCCTACAAGCATCAAAGATTTACCTGGTAATATTTTCAGAAAGATTTCACAGCATGAATCCCTTTGGAAGCCTAATTTTAAACAGAAAGGTTCGACTGCGCAACACTATTGCATCCAATGAAATGTCCTCACAAGCTGTGCAACCTGAGCTGGCTTACACGGGAAGGGAAACACAAGGTGAGGCCTTGTGCCTCCTTGGCATTGCGTTCAGCCACTGGCCTAACACTTAGGGGCTCTCAGTTTGTCTCTACAGTTTAGCAAGTTTTGTCTTACCAGGGAAAAAAACTTCCTGGTGGGACAGTCAGTCATCGCCCTCTGACAGACATGAACGCAGCTGTGCATCTGCACCGTTTACGCCCTCTGATAATTACAGCTAATACAGATTTCTTTCCAGCTGAAATACATAGAAACCTTGGATCAGACAAACATGAGCTACACCCAGGCTGTTCCTAGGGAGCATAGTGGTGGTACAGCTCTGAGGAGTCTGAGGGGAGATGGAGTTATTTATGGCTGTGGATTTGTTGTGGGCTTTCTGCTGGAGGGGTGCTAAGGGTCAGCACCAAACCATGTCTCTGAGACACTGGATGCACATGCTATCATATAATCCTGTCTAAGTCACACCTGGGCAATTACTCCTAAGAAGCAGATAAGCATTGGATTGTTTTACCATATCAGCATATGGGACTGTGCAGGAGAGTAGGAGAAGGTGTTCCTAGGGCAATGGTTGCAGAAGAAAGGATGTTCAGTTCAGGTGTAAGTTCAACGGACCAGTTTTCTCTTTGGTGCAAACCCACAAAAACCTTAAGACTATTTTCTAATTTTTCTTAAAGCTGGACCCACCCTTACAACAAGTCAAAACTCAAGCCTGATGTTTCTGTACAAGACACTTGTCTCCTCTCAGCCTTCATTTCTTCATATAAGGAAGAATGCACCATTTATGTTTGCCCAAAAATTATTTACCTTCTCAGAAGACATCACAGAAATAAACCCCCTTAGATTAAACCTTTTATAAATTAAGAACTTTAACTAAATGGTTTTATGCTGGATCAAAATTGTAATCTGCATCTTCTAATGAGCAAAAGTAATTCCACCATTACCGCAAGAAAGGGTTGCTTTGCTTTTAAATCTAGGAGAGCTTTTGAGCCTGTACTGCTAGCTTTACATTCCCTCTGCAAAGCACTCTACAGACATACAGAAATGCAGAATACTGGTTCCAGATTTCTGTATTCTTGTCTGAAATCAGTGCCCATCTGATACTATCTGGGCTTAGATTGACTAGATTTATATTTAAAGTAAGCCTGATGTCACAGAAGATAGTCTGTGAATTGTAGGCATGCAGGCATAAAAGGAGAGAAGATTCAGGACCTCTTCCACCACAGAAGGATTATGCCAGAATCAGGCAAAATCCCCCTGCTTGCAAGAGGTTATGCTCACATGGGTTTGTGACTGGGTCATGTCTTTCAGCCTCTGCAGAAGAGACAGCACGTTTTGGATCCAGCAGCTTTGGTACTCCTACAAGCTCATATTCATTCCTCCCAGAAACCAAGATTTCTGGGAACTGTCCTGAATTTCCAGTAGCTATTTACTCCATTATCCAAAAATCAATCACAGATGGTGCTTTTGATGCTGGCAGGTTGGAAAAAATAATCTCTTGATTTGTATCCTCAGCACATTTGATCTGGACTGACTGGGTGGAATCATGACAGCCCATCATCTTGTCGTTGGTACAGAAACACTTTCCTGTTTGCAGCTAATGTTTGGGCAAGGATGACCATTTTCCTTTAAATAGCCAACTTCAGCCTTAAATAGTTACACTTTGCCCTTGCTGTTTGGGTCTGTTGCATACCGAAGACTTAGCTCTTAGCAACATGAAATCCCATCCTAATTAACTTCTGTTTAACAATACCACTTTGTACCACTCTCAGAATGCCAAGCTGCTTCTATTCTGGGGCTACAGAGGAAGGGAGCATTTCATATGAAGCTTAATGCACTTCAAGAGTCTTTCTGTGAAATGCATTTTTTTTTCCCCAAAGTGTGAAGTAGTCCTGTATGTTATACCTGAGCCACTCTGTATAAGTGACACTCAGGAAATTAAAGATTCTTAGCTGAACATAGCCCAGCATAAGCACACAAAACTGCTGTAAGAAGTTCTGGAAAATTCAGCAGTGTCATAAATTCAACATAAAGGGTGCATGCTAAACATAAAACTTGCGTGTAAGTGGTCAGGTGGTATAATCCATTCCAATTTGACACTCAGCTGTGCATCATTTACTCACTGGGGAGTCAGCAAGCGCATATAAAATACAGCAACTAAGCCATCTTTTGTATTTGCATCAACACTCCCAACACTTGCAGAAAGCATGGAGATCCATGGACCTCCCTACAATAACAAACAAACAAGATGATACATGCAGCTCTGCCCACCACAAATGCCAATGGCTAATGATGATCATTCACACATACAGGTTTTTTGCATTTGGTCCTTTTTTTTTATGCTGCTATAAATGTTTTCCTCACCTTACAGGAAAGTCCCCCAATTCAAGGACAGTTTCTTATCTGAAGCAGTCTGAAGATGGAGAGAGTGACAATGCCAAACTTTTTTTTTCTTTTCAGCCTTTCACAAAATCTTTATGCAGTCTGTTTTACTTGCTATCGTTGAAACTTTGACCTAGTTTCCATCCCATAAATCCACTCTCCTAGACATTATTCAAAACAATGACTGTATGATGACCCCAAATACCTCTATTTGCTTTGAGTTCTAATATTTTGTGGTTATACAGAATTCCGTCATTCTCTGTACATTGTGAATTTGTGCAACCAATGTGTTCGCATTCTTTAAAAGAAGTCTTTATAGCTTTTAAGGTGAATAAAGAACCACTTCCTGAAATGGGTTTGGTGCCTGTTTTAAAGGAAAAACTCCATTATCATGACACACTCCAACCACAGCAGGTAAGTATAAAGCAACCTGAAAAAAAGAAAAACTCTTGCTCAAAAATCTTTGCTGAGAGAAACCCAAGGCTGCAAGTTTGAGTGGATATTGCAGCCACTGTAAATTGCATTGGTCTTGGTCCTGAAATGTAATATCCAGCAAAGCTTAAATTTTCAGATCCCAGTGCCCACAACGCCCTGAAGGCAGGGGTTGCAATTTGTTAATTCCAGCATGTTCTGGTCTTTCAAACTCAATGGCATGCCAGGTGAAGGTATGAAGTATACATCAGTGCACCCACTGACCTCTTGCTCTGTGTGGATGACAGACAGCTCTGCGAAGCTATTACATCTGCTTCAGATGATGGAGCTGAGAGACTGTGTTCTTAGCCAGCACTGAGGTCTGACTAGGGGCTATGTGGCGGAGGTTGCTTGCAGATAAGATTGTTGGAATTTATTCAGTATCATAAAGAAACCTGTATTAGCTCCCATCAGCGGCAGAGTTTGTCACTCAGCCTGTTAATATGTATTTTTTTTTCAAATTATTACCATTCAAATTATTACCTTTCTGATACCCAGATATCAGCATGGACAAAAGTCACAGAGGAGCTGTTCTGACACTGTAAGAACTTTCAGCAGATTATTTTCTCTCTCTTTGTCATCCAGCAGGTAGGAGATGATCAACACAGGCTACTGGGTGCACTGTTCCCCTGGGATGCCCGATTTGCTTGTGCACAACTCCTCAGGGCATATCCAGTTGCCCTAATTTTTATATGGCTATCCACCAGCCTTGGGGAACATGACAGCACCATTTTTTGCTCTCTTAGAAAGAAAGGAATTGGGTGTCACAGTGTCAGTATTCATGGATCACAACAAAGGGACACAATAACTGCCCAGGAATGTCTCCACCTAGGAATTGTGAGCTGAGGTTACAGGACTGTTGCCAGCAGGCGAAGACAGGGACTCATCTACCTGCAACTTTTCCTGAGTTAGCTCATCAGTTATAGATACTTCTAAAGGTTACCTCTGTAAACATAGCTTCTTGGGACATCCAGGAGAAGTTGTTCTGCTATACTAAAAATGCTCTTAAAAAAAAATTATTAGCATAAGTCTAGTCCAGTTGCTCTGCTAGAAAGTGCTAACTTTACTTCTGAGCTGCCCACCTGGTGATGAATTTTGATCATTTTTCCTTATCCTGATCATGGGGCAAGGGCATTGAGAATATAGGGAACATAACAACTGGGAGAGAGAGAAAGATAGTGGACCTGTTGTAGTTTAAGGGAGAAGTACAGGACAATACAGTCCCTTATAGCAGGAAGCAGGGCTTGTAAATTCCTAGTTTATCCAAGTTTTATTTGGGCTGCAGTGATGTTTGCAGGTAAGTAACAGCAAAATGTTCACAGAATTATGAGCATGTGAATGTTTTATAGTCAGAGTAATATAGTTAGTAGTTGTTCATGACTGGGATCATGCTACAGAAGCAGCTTATCTGGGGAAGATGTATTATTTCTTTGTCCTCTGGTCTTATTAGGGTGTCAAGAAGAACATCAATTGATGGCTAAGTCTGTACCTCTGAGGCTGGCTAATAAAGAACCCTTAATTGCTTGTATTAGTGTGGATATGCCTTAAGAAAAAAGCCTACAGAAAATGTAGCTGACTCCAAAAGAATTTTATAAGCTGATATCATCTTTGGCTGTGTTAAACTATGATAGAATATTTCTTCCTAATAGCATGCCTAACATTACAACAAGATTTAAAATGGCTTTGAATCAAAAAGCAACTATGTATTTTTTTTTTCTGAAGAAGCAAAATTCAGTACTAGCTTTTTTACTCTCAAATTCCCCTTGTATTAATTTTCATTTTTCCTTTGGAAAGATATAAAAGACGGAATTTAGTTCACATCTGCAAAGGCAACTATAAAAAAAAAAATAAGCCTTCTGAAAGCATTAGATGGCATAGGTGTGATAGTGGTCAAATTACAAAAGAAGTGAGGTTTACTTATGCATAAGAGCCTAATTTGGGCTTTTTTTCTGACTCTCATGTTACCAGTTCAAGATCTGCCTTGCAGTTAGTCAGGGTGTTATGAAACAGAAAGCACCTAGTTTGAGTGTCAGCCTGGGATTATTTTGCCTGACTTCAGCTACCCAGAAGCCAAGAAACAGGCCTGAACTACTCATCTGATTCCATCTATTGCCAGTGGAGACAGTTCCATCTCCTTAGGATGGACTGCATAATCATCCAGAAGTGTCCACCTCTCACAACTGTGTACATATGGAATTAGAGCAGATGGAAAGCAAAGAATCACAATATTCTTGTAGACAGAGAATAGCTAATACAGAATGGAGATGTAAGTATATCACACCAAGGAATTTGGACAATCTTCCATGTTTGCAGCACTGTCAACAACTGGATTAGTCCATAGATGAAGAATCACAGCTAATTGTGCAGATGACTTTCACAGCTGAGAAGCTGAAAGGTGCATCAGGACGTTTGCTCAAGTTTCCTCTCACTTTATCTGTTTTTGTGCTTGTATTTCTGAGTCTGATTTCTCATTACCAGCATCAGTTATACTAGTTGTAGCTGGAAGATTTGCAGGATGCCTGGGATTATTTGATATCTGGAGCATCATTTCTGGTCTCTTCTAGACTAGAAAATCACAGAAATTATTGTTTTAAAGTTCACTGGGCTGGATATTTTTAAGCTGGCATTTGTACTGAGTGTAAAATATCTGATAATAATAGATCACAGTATGACAAAAAGCACAAAAAGTCTTCACAAAAACATTCTTCAGGGCTATGTTCTTACTTAGTCCCATGAAATTGTTCACAAAAAAATCTCTTTAATAACTTCCCAAATTGAAAACTTAGTCTTTAGACAATATCATGGCCATGCCTATGCAGTCTGTGCTGCTGTGATGCCTACTGATGGGATTTGCTGTACAAGATACAGATGAATATTTGATGATGTAGTTATTTCTTTAATGTATCTGTAGAGATAGCCTTTTTCATGTGATTTTTCTTAGTCATCGAAAAGATTTGGGACCATTTGGCTCTTACCCCATCTGACCAGCTGACATTTGTTGGGGTCATGCCTTTGTTGTGGAACAGCTACCAGGACAGTGAAAAGATCTGAAAGGAAAGGAAGACTAGGTAAAAGCTACTTTTTAAAAAGTGCAGTAGCCTCCTTGTGTATCACTTTGATATGTTCATCATACGCATGTATATGCCTGCTGAAATAGATGATGAGGTTAGACAGCTGCTTGTCCAGGCTTCTGGGTATTATTGTCAGTCCTGTGTGATAAACTTCTCCATGCCTGAGACAATCCACTTGAATGAGAAAAATAATCATATGTAATGAAAAGTGACATAACAAAAGTAAGATAACAGTGAAATATCAGTAACTGTGTTCAATGAACAATGTAAAAGGACCCTGTTTCTAATGGAACTGCTGTGTAACTTGGCCTTGTGGACAAACTGAACCAATGTCACAAAGGTTAAAGAAAGGAGGAATTCTTCAGCTGTTTATATACTGCTTCTAAGAGTGGAGGTAGCAGCACAAAAGAAGAGATATTTGTTGTTAACAAGAAAATCAATTTAGCCAGCATTCTGAAACCTGCTGCAATAATTTATACAGCAAAATATCTTGTTTTAGTCTGTCTCCAATGAGACAGTGAGTAAAAGAGGAGTACAAGAAGGAGATAACATAAGGAGGATATGCTCTTTCTTAAGGATAACCACTGAGTATTCCAGAATTATTAGTAACTCAGATCCACAGGTGCTTTAATAAATAATAGCTTGATGTACTAAATAATAACAAGAGTAAGATACCACTGGGGAAGAAGAGTCTGAGAGACCACTGAATCAGATTACAGAGCAGGACAAAACACAGCAAAACTGAGGAAGAGAAGCTCAGACAAAAAAATATGGACAATAACTGGAAGATGTTTAGGAGTCACTGGATTAAAAAAAAAGTCTCGATTTTGTAAGCATAATAAAGAACAATGTTGTTTAAAATGTCATCCTGGGTCAATGTATGAAGTGAAGGCATAATCAGAAAATAAAAAGCTTACATGGCAAATGGATAAAATGGGAAATATATAGCAATCAATACAAATTAGAAGTTATAGAATGTAAAAATAGACAACAACAACAAAAAAGACAACAGGAAAATCATTGGCTGGCAGGCTTTAAGACAATAAAATCAGTTAAGAGTATATTAACAACAGAAGTCTTAACAAGGGTACATGCTGCTGCTTGATGCAGATGATGAAATGATAATATTGCAGAAATGACAAATATTCCAGAAATATTTCTGTTCTGCATTTGGAAAGAAGAAAGATGATGCATTTATATCACATGGGCTGATGAAAAATTTTCCACTTCATTAGAGACTAGGAGGAATGTAAAGTATGTACTGGGCGTAAATATTTTAAAATCAGCAGGCCCAGATAGCTTACATGGGAATACTGATAGAACTTATTTAACTGAAATCTAGCCTGCTGATACTGATATTTCATAAATCCTGTGGCAGTGGGGAAATATCAGAAGAGTAGAGGAGTGTTTGTCCTATGCCAATATTAAAAAATGGAAAAGTCAATAATCTCAATAGATATGCACCAGCAAGGGTAACAGCAGCTCAGGTTTAAACATATTAACTGATAGAGAATCCTTTGACAAAGAATAAGAAAATCTAGGGATGTATTTTCCAGCATCAAAATAATCCTGGGGAAAAAAAATCAAGAATAATCGAAGCATCCCTGTCATGAGCAGGAAGACACTAGAGATACTCCGAAAGTACTTTCTAGCCCTAAATTCTGTGGCTCCATGAGGAGATAACATGGTTATCAACAGAATCCTCCCTGGACAGGAGCAAATATATGTACAGGATGTGAATTCTCCTTGGCTTTTTTTATAAATCAGAACAGAACAAAGCCGTATCACCTGGGCTTTTGCAAAAGCCAGTAGTAGGAAGTCATATTAGTATGAATTTTAGATTCAGTGCTAATCAATATTTTCATCATTGCTGTAGATGTAAATATAAACTCACTGCTGATAAAATACGCAGGTATTAGGATGCCTGGTGGAATGGCAATGATGAGGGGAAAGCTTTTATATAGAGCAGGCTACATGGATCACTTAGAAGATCAGTCACATTCAAGTAAAGAGCCTTTTACTACAGGCAAATGCAAAGTTATGCATGTGGGAACCAGATAGGACATTAGGAGATGTGTAATCAGAAACTCTACCCTGGAAAACAGTGCTCTGAAATGGATCAGGGTTGTCAGAGCATAGAGCAGTTTCACTCCAGAGAGATACTGTGGCAGAAAGGGTGAAATCAATCCTTGAATGCATAAACATAGGAATAGTGAGTAGAAGTACCAGGTTGCTTTTCTTCCCTTTGTGGTACTCGTGAGACTAATCATATGCAGGATATTTATTTTCAAAGTTTGCTGAAAAGCTGGGGAAAGTGCAAAAAAAGCTTAGTAATTATTCAAGATCTAAAGAAAATGCCTTATAGTAGAAGACTTACAGTGCTCAAGCTGTCTGATTTACTGAAAATGAGATGACTTGATTTATTACTTGATTAATGAATTGGTGCTGTTGGAGGCATAAAACACTAGCAGGAAAGGCCTATGAGCAGACTAAGTTTTACTGAGGACTGAGTGCATGAAAGCCAGACAAATTCAAGTGAAGAATGAGACATAGAAAATGATTAACCACTAGAACAAGCTAACGTACCAAATTCTTCAGACTAGACACTTTTCTTATTGGCCTACAGCCAACTACAAATTGTCAAGCATGAGTTATAGCAGTTAATACTGGAATCTATCCATGAAAATTAATGGTCTACGATATCAAAGAGGTCATTCTAGGCAACAGCGATCTCTGAGACCCATTGTACTGTAGGAGAGAGATGTATTTATTAATTATTATGATGATGTCAATAAGCGGTAGCTAAACATGCAACTTTCCCTCTGTTCTGCCCTTTAAGTGCTGCTATTTAATGATAACAAGATGAATTAATGTTGTCAAGATAACTAATGAGAGAAACTGGAGGACTGTAAAAGTCCACGATCAATTTTCCCTTTTTAGATATTCAAGTAGATGATCACTTTACCAGTTGGACTGGCATAATACAGGGGAAATATAAGTTGCTGGGTGACTTTCTTTTGCTTTTTTTGTTCCTCTGACTAGAAACTTCTTTATTTGGCTGACATGAGCTTATGGTAAGAAAGTAACCTGGCCTCACACGCATGTCACATTAACAAAAACAGCCAAAGTATTTTTGGAAGAAATGAATGGAAGTGAAGATGCCAAAAACAAGCTCTTACCCAGAAAAGTAAAAAAAGAACAACAACCCAGCCAAACAACAAACCCACAACACTGCCATAGGAGGCAATGTTTTTAACATTATTTTGATGCTTGAATACAGGAGTCTCCTTTGCCAAAGTGATATCTGATGTTCATACCACCAAAACAAATACACATGAATTGGTGTTAATTTGATATTGAGGATATCTGGGTGGCTAAATGCTTTTAAGCATCCGGCCTGTGAGAACTTTCATTCTATATAATCCCAAAGCACTTTGGAGGCTTCCACGGCTCTAGGGCAAAGCATGGGTGCCACTGATAGAGCCTTTCAAAGTAACAGTTTAAGAAAGAAGCTGAAGAATTTCATTGCTAATGCAACTTCAGGAGAAATTCAGGGAATTAATGCAAGAGGGGAAATGATGGAAAAGACAAGGGTTACAATACAAAAAAAGATAAATGAAGAAGGCAATTAAATTGTATGAATGAAATTGAAAAAGTGTTTCTCTGAGATTTGAAATTATGTGGAAAGTGGATGAGTCAAAGGAATATATAAAAGCTATTCAGAGCTAAAAATCACGGTTTGACTCTCTGCTTCTGTGTATCAAATGTTCACAATGAGCTGCTCGAGAACATTCCACAGGCCAAGAGCTTTTTGAATAACAAAAACATCTGAGATGAACAAAAGCTGTTCACAAACAGTGCTGAAACAGCAAGCGAAGTGACTAAATCTGTCAGATAAGCTGTCTACATAAATACAAGTTATCTACCTTGCCCTTCTCCATTGCTCCAAATCTTCTTCATTTTTATATGGTAACCCTTGTCTTTTCCGTAATTTCACTCATCCATTCTCCTCCTCTCCTTCATTTATTATCACTACTTGACTAATATTTGAGAATTTTATTGTAAGTGACTCCAAGCAGACACTTGTCAGTTTACCGCTGTGCAGAGTACTTTCCATACATGTCATGTTGTATAAATAAAAATTACAGCTCAGAAATATTTAGTATCTCAATTATATTTTACAGTATAATGTGTACCAGAGACACTGTATGAAATAGAATTATTTATTGTAATTATCCCATCTCTCATACTGACATTCAAAAGCATTTTACGCAAATCGTGTGCCTTCTGTCTTCTCTCTCGCAGTTCCGTAGCTAGCTTAGAGTTACATGATGTGTCAGGGAAGCACTAGCATCAGGGTTTTTGGCATTCTAGAAACCTTTCTAATGTAACACCTCTTTGCTTATCCTGCTATTTACCGGCGTGTCTCAAAGCATTCTAGAAAAGGAAATGTGTTTCCTCTTTTACAGATGGGGAAACAAAAAAATAGAGAGGTGAATTTGAGGGCATTGAGAACATCAGAAGCATGTCTGTGAACACAACCGAAGTCTCTAGGGCTCCAGTTTCCTGGCATTTTTGAAAGGCAGCACTTCTCCACAAAATAGATCATTGGATCAGGTTCAACTGCACATGTCATGATTTGTATAGTGGCTTGCCTCTCCCCAGAACAACGTTTGCATTTTGCTAAACCTGGCAAAATAACAGAAAACAGAGTTGTTCCCAAAGCCTCCAGGATCTATAATTTGCTTTTCTTCTGCCCCCAAGTCCCCACAATAGAAAAAAACTAAGGTTTCTTTTATTTTTATCAAATATTCAAGCAAATACAGGCTTACTTAGTCAGACATCAGTCATACCTCTGGTAAATCTTGCCTGCTGCTTGTTGTAGAAGAAGTTGCAGGCTGCTTTGTTCTGAAGAACCTGTCTGGCATCTAATCCACATGAAGGCAAAAGTTGCAGGAGGTAGTGGAGGATACTAGCGCTCTGCTGAACAATTTATCTATCAGTTCAAAGAGATGATCCCTGAACAACAACCCAGAGAAAACTTGAAAGCTTTGAAAGTCTGTGAAAGTGTCATTCCCATGGATACCTTCAATGGGAACACTCCCTTCACACAACAGGGCTTCCCTAAACAGGCTACCCTGACAGTAAGGGATGCTTTCCTGCACGGCACTTCGGTAGCATCTCTAAGGAGTAAGTTTCCTATCCACTGTGTATAGTTTCAGAGCTAAGCTCTCACCAAGCCAGAAGGTATAGCAGGTATCTATTACAGAAAAATATCTTGAAGATTAAAGCAGACTTCACTATTACAATTCATACCAAGAGGAAAGAACATGCTCTGAGTAAGGAAATTATTTCAGCAATCACAGAGAGAAAGGCCAGAGTTTTCAAAAATAGCTTTGGGTACCTTGGGAATTGCTGCCCAGCCTTTAAGTGTTGAGGCTGATCCCAAGGACAGGACCTTAATGGCAGAGACTGGCACATGAACAAATGCTGAGAGAGCTTCACTTTTGGGCAGAGATATATTAAGAACCTGCATGGACCTAACTCCTGCCTCAGCCCCTTTGTGAATCATGCACTTTGTCAGGGGTGACAAATATGGTGCCAATGTTTGAAGCTATAAAAGAACTTAAGTGTATTTTGATACAGCCTAAACGGTACGAAAAAAAAGTCCCTGCTACAAGCGAAAGAAAGAAGAGAGGAACCCATCAGACCAGGGAGATTCCTCCAGCTTGACAGAATCATTCTGAAAATTCCCTTCACACTTCCTTCAATAAACTCACCAAATGAGTGAAGGCAGTGAAAATCCATGGCTTGTATTTTTTCTACCCTCAACAAAAGATAAAGGAATCAACTTCCATGTTATTGGATGAAGATGCATGCTGATCTGAGGCAGCATGTGATTTGTGTTATTCTTCAAAATGCACTTCCTACTTCAGGGATTGGAAAAACATTTGTCACCACAGTAAGCGGGAGCTGCCTCTGGGAAAAAAAAAATAGTGTTTGTTTTTTTTTTTTTGCAGGCATCAAGACTCAGTTTCCTGACAGAGAAGCCTGTTTTAGATGTACATCCGTGAGGTGTCTATTCAATAAACACAGAGCAGCTCCTCTCTTTTCTATATACCTATACAGCCAAGGAGATGAAATTCCCAATTCCCAGTTGTAGGACCTCCTCAGGCAAACAGGAGAGAAAAAGCCAAACCTCCCCAAGGAGGGGAAAACTGATTTCAGCCTGAGAGGTTTTAAACAATTGTGATGAAGTTTTCCATTATGGCTGTCTCTTTCAAAGCACCGGCTGGCTGGAGTCAGGCTGAACCAGGACTAGGCAGAGAATGGGGAGTGTTACAGGGTAAGATTCCCATTTCATTTGTTGCAGAATCCGTTAGAATATAGAGAGTGAGGCAGGAAATTAGAGTAAAGGCGATGTAATGAGCCAGGCGGTTAAACCCTATTCTGGAAAGCTGGATCCCATTCCTCATTGGTCCCTAAGCAGTACCAGACAAGTCACTTGGACTAAACCAGTAAGACTAATGGAGGTTCCTGATTTTCTAGGTGCTCCTTTTTCTAGACTGGGGCTGGATTTACAGAAGGGATGAGCATGCACAACTGGAATGTAAATATAAGAAGCCATATGAAACTAAATTCTTGGGGGGGGGAAAGATGCTATGAATCTCAGATTTATGATTCCTTTTAACTGCAACATGTCTGATCTTTAAACCCCAGTCTGCAAAGTGAGATCTTTACCTCACTGGGAATGACTACACTGGCAGAAATATTTGTGATGCACTCAGATACCAGTGACCACATTAAAGAGTTCCTGAAGAAATAAGTCACTCTCTCTTCAATGTAACAGTTGTGTCATAAAGAAAACACAAATTACATTGAGGGAATAAGCTCTGCCAGACACAAAATGGGTGAGTGAGGAACCAAGCTGGGTATTGCTGCACTGCACTCTTTGAGTGTGCCCAGATACAAGAGTACAGTAGCAAGCAAATATGATTATGCTGCTTTCTAAGATGCTTCCATATAGTCAGGTGTGATGCTGCACTCAAATGAATAAATCCTTCCAGAACCAGACAGGATGGTGCAGAGACATCTGAGCTGGCTTTGGACACACATATAGAGGAATGAGATCAGGTGTTATATACAATCTGTGTTATTTCAGATTAAGGCAACGCACACATGATGGGATTATGAGATCATTAATAAGATCAGTTACATCTCCTGTGCCTGTTTACAAGCTGCTGCAGAAGGGCTAGAGCATACTTAGGTCAGTACAAACTCTTTTCATCTGGGAGCCAGATTCCTGCATACAAGACTGGATGCTCTGCAAAGAACAGTGCTCACTGCCGGCACCAGGCCTTGGGGAGCTCAACCCTTCTGGTGAATGAACGCCTGACAAAAGGGGCTTCTAGAAAACCTCTCTTCTTTGTCCAGGAGGTTCATCCTACTCCCATTTCCATCATATTATAATCTCAACTCCACTGTTCTTTTTCTCTTCCATTACTAGCTCAGGCTGAAAAAAAACAAGGCTGGACAGAAAGATATCAGCTTTTCTGGAGCAGCTAATGCAGATGGAGAGAGCAGAACAAGCTGTCAGGTATACAGAATCACCACCAGGTGCTTGCCCTGACATTTCTCCCTCCTGCTTGTCCCTTCAGCACAGTATAGCATTTGTCTTCATTCCCCTCACCCCTGCCTCCTTCTTCCTCCCTTCTCATTCTGGGATACTTTCCTGTTTCCCTACCTCCTCCTTTCTCTGCTTGCTGTGACTAGACAGGAGAATACAGATTTATGTATTCCCTACATGTGCTTCCTATTTTTCCTAGTCCATCTCTGGCTGTTGATTTCTCCTTCTCGTAGGTGAGTACCTCTTAGAGCTCTTCTTCCTTTTTCTTTGACCTTTCCTCTCCTTTTTGTAAGGCATTCTCTCCTCTCATGCTGTGAAATGTTCATGCTGTCTCATACTGTGAAATGATCTCTCTCATGCACTCTCTCAACTACTCTCTCTATCAGTCCTCAGTGCTTTCTAAATGATGCTATTTCACAATAAATACATAAGTTCTGCATTCATACTGCTGTCCTCTGTAGCTGCCTAATCGTATGTGGTATTTTAAAGGTGCTTCTTAGAACATCAAAAATGCCTTAGCTATCTTAGCATTTTCCTTCTTGACTGTTGTGATATATATAAAACAGCTGGGTTTTTTTAATCCATCTTGAGGTCACCAGCACACGCAGTGTTGTCCTAGCCTGCGCAGCTTGGTCACTGAGGTAAGTCTAGCTGTGCATTTTTCTCCATTTCCCCTTTAAAACACTCCATCTTTCTGATACTCCCGCTCTCGCAGTGAGATTGTGCAATCAGGTGACACGGTGACAGGCTGTTTTGCTGCACTGTGGCATCCTCTAGTCTCGGAGCAGCCACAGTGGTTTGTACACAGAGCTCCGCAGGTGAACGCTGGTGGGCATGCCAGCCAGTCACTTGGGCACTGCTGGGGTACAGAGCAAGGCAAAGCCATGGCATTTTCTGAGTATGCAGCATCTGCTGGCTCTGCAGTTTTGGGGGCTGAAGGAGTAGCCTCTCAAGAGAATACCTGTCTTTGAGAGAGTCACTGTGGCCAGACATCCTGAGAATCCTTCATTATAATTGCCTCAGGGCCTGCACAGATTCGATGTTGCCTCATCATTGGGATCATCTATTATTGATATCAGAAATGCTGAGTCATTAAACAGAGGTCGTAGAAAGCTCCTTATTCTGCTAAAAACATTAGCTCATCATTTCTGGTACTACAGAAGGCAGGAGAGACCACGAAGCCCAGTGCCTGTGACAAAGAAAATGTGGACTGCATCAGAGGCCCGGTAAGAACAGACAAGAGCCCAGTCGGTAGCTAATTGAGAAAGGCAGGGTGTTGCATAAAGACAACTCCCTGAGCTCAGGATCAGCTGCTGTTTCTAAGCCTGTGTCACCTCAAGTTACCATTTCACCCCACAATATTCTCATTTTTCTCTCTGTAAAAGACCAAAATTAAAAATCTCCTCATTTCTGTCTGAAGCACTTCAGAGGCATTGGCTGGCTAATCCTCACTGCCGAGAGGAGCTATTTACCTCCTTTTTTCACGAGGAAGCCAGAGTACACAGGGGTCATATGTTTCCTCGTGAACTCTGGTTCAGGATTAGAGATCAGGACAACGCAATCCTAGAGAAAGGCATTTTCTTCCTGTGTTCTCATGCTGCTGAAGATTTAATGTAGCAAGAGAAAAGACTGTAATTTATTTCACTACTTGCACATTAAATTTACTTTCTTACTTCTCTTCCTCGGGTAATTTTCTGAATCTGAAGAGATCATTCTGGGTGGAAAAACGCTTATTGTAGAGATTATGTTTCACTATTTTAACAGTGAAGCTGCAGACATATATTTCCTTTGATAATTGTTCATTTCCTGCACTGCAGGGATGTCCTGTCAGCATCCAGATTCAACAGCAGGCACACGGAGGTTATAACCCTTAGCTGCTCGGGGTTTGCGTTTGTATTTGTTAGGGATTTCTTTAGAGGGTAAAGAACGGGAAAAGCTGTCACACACGCCGTGTGCCCAGCCCGAGCAATCGCCACAGGATTGCGGAGCTCTCTGAGCAGGGTGTTACCGCCGAACACCTGCGCACCGGCACGATCCGCTTCTCTGGGGTGGCAGTTCCCTCCCGTGGGCTCCCCTCGTCAGGTCTAGGCTCTCTCTGCTCCCTGCACTGATCCCGCCGAGCCTCGGGGGAACCACCGGGCCGGGGTCCCCCGACTGCTCACCGGCCGAAGCCGCCGCAGGTCCGCGGGAGGGTGGGGGCTGGCGCCCGGTGCCCCGGAGGAAGGCCGGCTGGGGCCGGGCCGCTGCCGCCTCCGCCCAGTCGCTGTGGGGGCAGTGCGGGGCAGTACGGAAAGAGTTAAGGGAAGGTGGCGGGGCAGGCCGGCTGTCGGAAGCGAGCATGTGCAGACTGCAACCGCATCCATACTACGGGCGAGTATCACTGGCACACTTCACCTCGCGCCGCCGGCCGCAAGGCACGCATGGACACCGGTGAGGCAATGAACCGCGGAGCGGCTGGTGGAAGGTGGGGTGGGGGGAGCGCTGAGCCGCGGCACTGGCACCTGCTCGCTGCCCACCGCCCGCCGCCTTCCCCACTCCCGCCCCGCCGGTAGGTGCACGGCTGCCGCGGCGGCCTCCCCGCAGCCGGGCGGCGGCGGGAGATGCGCTGCCCGGGGCGGAAGGCAGGGGCTGGCGCCCGGCGCCGTTGGTTTCGCTTTGTGGCGGCAGGAGGGCCGTGCCGCCTCTGCCGGGCTGCGGCCGTGCTTCCCGCCCGGCGGCCGCCGGCCCGAGGGAAACAAAGACGGGCGGCCGAGCGCTAGCCTCCCCGCCCAACAGCGGGACCCCCAGCGGGCCCCGGGGCGGTGCGGCGGGGCCTGATCACAGGGTGTCGCCCCCTCCTGGGCAGCGGGGCCGGACAGCGCGGCCTGAGGCAGCGGCGTCCTCCGCGGCCGGGCCCCGCCGTGAGCAGGCGGGGGTTTTGATCGGGAGCCCCTGGCCCGTCTGGGAGGTGCTCGGGGCTCTGGGGAACAGGGTGGAAGAGTTGTTGAATTGGAGCTGCTTTTCACTGGAAAGTGCCCCTTTATGGCAAAAATGAAGTGGTTTGAAACCTCTTTTTGTATTGGTTTCAGTAAAACTTTATTCCCGGAGAGAGATCTGAAACAGCCCAGTGTTTGCAGAACAGGACTGGGAGATGAGGGCTAGCTGTGGTCCTCTGTCCTCTCAGTGACTTTTCTGTAACCTTGTGAATTACTGGGGTGTGTAAAGCCCGGAGGTCAGGGACCCAGGCATTGCAATCAGCTGAAAATGAGAGATTTTCTTTTTTTTTCCTTTTCCTTCTTTTTTTTTTTCCTTTCTTCTTTTTCTTTCTTTTTTCTTTTCTTTTTTTTTTTTTTTTTTAATGTAGGTTAGTCTCAAAGTGTTTGGTTTTGGCATGGAGAACTATTTGGAATAGCTGAATTCTAGCAAAATGAAAAAGCTTGATTCCTTCCTAACCCCAGTCCTTGTGCTAGGGTTTTGAAAATCATCTCTGGGGTGCTTAGGAGCAGGGATGCTGGAAGGCTGGCCTGTCCCGCTCAGCTTGAGCCGTAGCCTTACAGTAGCACTTCCTAGACAGCGCTTGGTCCAAAACTGCCAGGGAACCACGAACTTGTTAAGCCTCCTAATTACGCAGCAGAAGCAGTGAAACGTGTCACATGAAATATTTCATATTGTTCTCTGACATCATTTATTTGACAGGTTTGCCCTGTTTCCCTCTTGATTCTGAGAAAAAAAGCACTCCCTGAAGGAGCTGATTTTTTTCACAGGCAAGGTGGTAAGAGCTCCATGACTGCCATGGCTGTGTGTGTTGGGGGGTTGTAAGAACAGATAGCCCCAAAAGCTTTATTCTGTGGCTTCCAGGAATGCAAATTCATTATTATATATACTGCATCAGTTAGAGATGGGGCTGGCTACTGTTTGGTGGTAAATAGGAAGTCCTGAAAAGAAGAATTACCATAATGTTATTAGGAAACAGGAAAGGAAGAGTTACTGACATGGAATTATAAATGCCTGTAGCCACTTATGACCAACACTGAGTAAGACCTTGTAGAAAGCCTGTAAGACACTCTGTCCATGGCACATCCTGAAGATGTATTCCAGCATCTGGTCCCAGTGAGTAGGTGTGACCTCTTCCATGTAGGGATGTCAGTTTTTCTGTGTGTGGTGACAACAGCTCACTGCTGTGGACAAATTAAGATTGTCCACTTAAACTGAAAGTAGGTATTTTCCCCCTGAAGAGCTTCGTGCGTATGTCTGCAAATTTCATAGTTCTGTGT
Organism: Pezoporus occidentalis; assembly: GCF_034315485.1. Taxonomy (NCBI): domain Eukaryota; kingdom Metazoa; phylum Chordata; class Aves; order Psittaciformes; family Psittacidae; genus Pezoporus; species Pezoporus occidentalis. The sequence continues at coordinate 3,228,305 of NW_026913964.1, read as the reverse complement.
GGAGATTCCCACTGAAGAACATGGGTGTCCCCCTGTTTGTAGAAGGGGAAACTGGGGGACAGGAGGGTGACATTTAACAAGTAGACGTCAAATTGAAACACAAGGTTAACTCCGAATTGTTTACCTAGTAGGTATGGCAGCTTCCTAAACAAAGTTCAGAAGTGTTACACGCAGCGTATTCAATGTCTATGAAACATTTTGAGATCCTCTGATCACAAGCATATTGAAAAAGGAAGTAGTTATCATCTGGTAGAAAGGAAATGGAGGGGCAAGCAGGTGTTGAGGTAGAACTGCTTGTGACTGCATAATATCCCCTTGCTGAAGCTCTCGCAGCACATCTGTAGTCTGTAGCCTTGGTCAGGACTGCTGTTCCCACTCTGCTGTGGGGTGATGGTGGAGGCAGAAAATAAGCTGCTTTGCTTGGAGTCTAGACCTTGGCATTCTTGTGGGAAGTTCTTACAGCCTTTTACAGAAATGTAACAGAAGTTATGGCTAGCTTATTGACATGTGGGTTGACAGCAACCTCTATCTCTGCATACATATGGAAATGATACCTGAGAGTGGAGATTCTGCAGTTTTGCTGACAGCGTCATAATGTGACGTGGTGCCAAGTAGTGAAAGGCAAATTTAACCTTGAGAGAAGATGCAGAGGGTCCTAAGGAGTGAAGATGTAAGGATCCCTTTGACCTTGTAATTTGAGGATCTACTTATTCCCACACATCATGGGCTCTGGAGAGGAGTTGGTTTGGGGTGTCTTGGTAGTACCTGTCCATTTGGTCAGCTGTGCTCAGCTTGAATGTTTCAGGGGGGCCGACAGTCACTGCATTGTATCCAGGAAGGGTGTTTCCTCTCATGGTGTAATTAGGCAGATTAATTTATTTTTTGCCTTCCTCTGAAGCATTACAAATGAGCCACAATTGAGGACTGAGCATGCCAGGAAGGAGAAGGTATGGGGGAGTGGGGAAGAGGGAGAGAAGACTGCTTTTACCAGGGGAGGAAAAAAACCCATCTTCTTGCTGCATCGCATGCTTCGATAACAAGTCTTGTTTGTATCCTCAGAATTGTACTTGCCACAGTCTTTGTAGGTTTTCTCTTTCCTTTGCAGCATGGTCAGTCACTAAGGGTCATCTGTGTTAGACTTGTTTGAACAGTCCTTTTCCAGTTTTGGAGTTACCATGCTGGCTGTTGGCATGATTTTTTGTGCTTTTTTTTTTCTTTTTTTTTTTTTTGTCCATGGTATGCAAATCTAATCTCCTTAAACTAAAGGACTTGGGTCCTTATCCAAGTTACTGAGCTCTGTTGCAAGAAACTGCATGAAATTTTAATAAACTGTGATATGTATGAGGTTGTCTAGCTTTTGGGCAGACAGTCTGTTCTGTTCTTAAACTTTCTGACAGCGGAAAGAAGTTTTTCCTCATGGAAGATGAAGAAAAAGTATCCCCAGAAAACTTCTAAAAAAAAGAAGCATAATATATTTAGGAGTCTTAGTAGTGGCATGAGGGAGACCTGTTTGCTCTGATGATGAAATCATAGCAGTAATGGGAAACTTTATTGTTGCCAATCCTACCTTAGGGTTCTTTGTTTCTGGATTGCCTTTAACAAATGCCATGCTTAAGAAAATGAAATTAAGTTGTTGTGTTGTTTTCTTTTTTCAGGCTCAGGCAGCCTGCTATTACATGGTAAGACAAGAGAGGTAACAACATGACTAATTAAAGGGCAGCAGTGCTTCATTCCCTAGGGCCAATTATTCTGCAGAAAATGGGTCAATTACTTAGAGAAATTGTTTGCCAGCAGGAGGCAAAGCCTCTGTTCCCACTCCTCACCTTCCTTTTGTGGGAAGCAGTGCCCACCTCTACAGGCAGTTGCAATACCTTGGTAAGCTTTCACATGCCAGAGCAATGTCCTGCAGATGGGGAAATGGCACCTGAGCAGACTTGTATGTGGTTCTTTCTGTCATGTGTTCCTGTATAGCTGCAAGGGAAGCAGTGTCCAACAAAGGTGTTCCTGGGTTGGATCTGGAGGAAAGACATGGAACTGAACAATACAAGTGGCAGTTCTCTTTCAAAATAAAACCTGGCTATTGTAAAAGGTGAAGTATGGTATCTTTCCTTACTTCTGAAAGAAGATTGATCATCTAGGTAGCTGATGTTTTCCAACATGAAAGGTATTATCTACTTGTGGTTTGCTTGGTATGGGTTTGTAAATGATACCCTTTCTCTTTTCAGATCTGCTTCCTGTATGCATTTTTGTATTCTGTGCTGACTACTGGCTGACCACGTTGCTTGCCTTTAGCTATGCAGGCTCAGTGCAGACCAGGTCGGGGAGCATAGGGCTGGTTTGCCTTGTATGTCAGAAATAAACTGGTCTGCTTTTCACATTTCTGTGATGGCACATGAGGCAGGATGGTTTCTGAGCTCCTAGGTAAGGTGGTTGTGCAGGCAACTAGAAAGAATCCTGAAAGAAAGCCAGACTTGGCAAAGGCTTTGGCTCTGCAGGAACAGATTACCAGCATCTATGCCAATTGGGAACAACATGCTCTTTCTGGTTAGTTAGAGGTCTACATTCCTGATTGTAAATGATACACCCAATAATGTCTAGCATGAGCCAGAGCCTTTGCACCTTGCAGTCCAGCTGAAACAAGTATCGAAGACTATGCAGGTGCATGCTGCTCTTTAACATGTCCTTAGAGGCTAAATAAAAGCTAGATTACTTTAGGGATCTGTTTGTAGACATCTTGAGTGAGAATACCTATCAGTTACTAGTTCAGAGGTGTCTAATCTTTGCATATAGGAGAGAGGTATTTTATGTTACTGTTTCTTTTGTTCTGGATTTTTATTAGTGTCAGTGCACAAGAGTTCACCACAACCTTATTTCAAAACTCCCCCGCCTTCGCAGGCTTCCGTCAAAGCTGGATTAAACAACTGAGTGAATCTTCCCTAGCACAAATGTGTGCTGTCTTGCTTTCATTGCATAAGATCCAAGCACTGGTAGTCATTAGATAAGTGTTAGTAGCATAGAGTAGTGAAGCTACTGTTTGACTCCTTCCTTGCTGGATCTTTGCTCTCAGGTGTGCCATATTGAAGGCAGCCTACATGAAGAACATCTGTGGAGCACCTTTCTGTCTCATTCTCCTTGACTCTGCCAGGAGCACGAAGGAGACAATGAAGTATTTCTGAAGGAGGAAGCTCTTTAGCATGGCAAGCTGTGGCATAATGCTGTGTGTACTGCTGTGTGCCTTTTGGGGATGAGGAGTCTGTTTTGTTTTGACTTTTTCACCAAGAATAGGTGCACGGAAGATAGTCAAACCTATTTGGCTCCACCAGCTTAATCTGGGCTGAGAATTCTTGCTTGGGGCTGTGTCTGTGTGGAGCTCTAGGTAACCTAGAGTAGTGCCTTGCTGCTTGCAGTGCTTGATGACTGTGGTATGTTTGGCTGTTTTCTCTTCTGCTAGCCAACCTAGCAACGCTGGGCTTGCTTAACCTGTGGGACACTTTGGTCCATGAATTTTGTGTCGGTGGAGGTTTAATTTAGCGATGCTTCCAGTAAGTTCTAGAGGAAGAGTTACTACTTTTTGTCATTTCTCGTGTTTTCAAGATGTGTATATAGTTTCCCTTAGTGGCATGATAGAGACCATGTGATCTGGTTTATTTTGATCCAGCAGTTCTTTCCAAGGCAGATCTTGCAATTAAAGCTTTTAAGTGGAAGTGGACTGGCACAAGAGCTGCAGGATGTAGGGCACAGTTTATAAAAATGCCTGCATATCTACTTGGAAGAGAGGAACCAGTGTGAAGGTAATGTAATGATTCCTTGATTCCTTAGTAATACAGAGCTTGGCTTTTGGTTTTCCTTTGCTGCTTAATACTTTACCATGGAGATGAGATACTGAGTTTCCAAAACATCAGCTTCAGTCACTTGAGCGGACAGAGGGTACCATTGGATCAGGAGTGCTCTGGGCAGGTTTAAGCCATTGCCATTTTATGCAACGGAAGACTCAGGTGCATATATAAAGTAGGCAGTTTATTATGTTATGTTATATTGGCATGTAATTTGTGGTTGTGCAAAAGACGCTTCTAGACTCCAACTCCTCTTGTTAGATGATTATATCCTTTTGGAAACAGTGCCTCAATTTGATGTTTGTATTGTGAGGTATTACTGCTCACCATAGAGGCAACTAAATGTTTAATTCTTTTATGGATTAGCTAGAATGTAATTAGTTTTTCAAAGATGAGATCAATAAGTAGAGCATGTCGATTTCTAAAAATGTCACGTATGCACATATGCTGATTCACCTCTGATTTTTATGATACGAGCTTCAAGAGCTGTGGTAATGCTTAGTGCTCCAACTCCAAGTTGGGGTATGCTACCTTGTGAGGGGACAGTGGGAGTAGGTTATGTTTTCTTTTTTCTTCTGAGTGTCACATTCTGATGAGAAAAATGCAGTTTTCATGATTTGAGGTACATTTTTGAGAAACAAGGACTAGACAATGTCATGACAATGATTAAAATTTGCTACGCTTTGGACCAGGGCTCAGAAACATTTGGAGTACTAAAAAGTTGTAAGTGCTAACACCAGCACTTCCACTGCGTCTTTCATATGAGAATCTCTCTATCCGTAATGAATTTTCAGTGTGTCTCTGCAAGGCTGGTATTATTAGTGTCATTTTGCAGACAAGTAGATAAAATAAAATGCTTGTATAAGCACATTCAGCAAGCCAGAAAAAGGCAGGGATAAAATTTGGAAATAACAGTGTTTCAACCTGGTTTTGAGCTACTCTCTTGTATTGTCTCTTTTGCCAGGAAAGAGACTGAAGGCATTAATTTTGGTAGCTCCCCCCTCCCTTTTTTGCCATTGGATCAGACAGCATAAAACTGAGACATTATTATGCAACATATCTAAGTGTGCATGTGATACTTGAAAAATGGTAATCAGATAAGTTGCTAGGCAACGGTACCCTGCTCTCAATTACCAAAAAGCCAGTGAGTTTGCTTTCCCAATGTGACATGTGTTCTGTACTTCTTCATAAAGCAAGTGTAGGTGGAGTTTTGTAAGAGTTGCTCCTTTTTAACTCGCCTCCTGCTTATCCTGCCATATTGTGAGACCAGATTTGACCCCAGTTTTAGGGAAGTGTTCACAGAGCCTGAAATCAACAGAAAAAAATGTTAAATGAGCTCTTAAAGATAATGAAGTGTATATAAATAACTAACCATTCCCTCCCATGTGTCTGTGGGTCTTTGATGGTTCAGCAGCTTATGAAAATTAGTCCATAACTCATCCTTGGGACCATGAAAAATAAGAAAATTATGAGAGATTTATGTTAGAAGGTAGATGGGAGGGGTATGTGGAAGTCTTAAAACACTCAGTGGCCTGATGGCCCAAAAATGTTGCAAGCTGTGGTAATGCATGAAAACCTGAATGTGAACCCAGCTGGTTCATTGGCATTGCCTTAGCAGTAACAACATTGAAGGAACATAAGCAGGGATGAGTGTACACAAAGGAAAAAGTGAGAGTCTAATAATGTAAGACAGATCTAGCAGCACAAGGGAGTTTGAGCGTGTTAGTTTGAAACCCAAGTTTCAGGGATTTTTTTTCTTTTCCTTTTTTTTTTAACAGATTGCAGCATAACAACAACAAAAGCTAAAGTCTATTGGCAGTTATTCTAAACACATTTCTGCTTTTAGCAATAAATAACCACAGAAGCATTTGCAGATACTGTAGTTGTGTGTGTGGGTGCAGGCATCTGCCCAAGCCTCTTCAGCTATTTGGGGGTAGCATGGCTTTTAAAAGAAATCTGAAACTCTGGAGGACTAATGTGCTTCTCAAGGCTTTGCCAGTTTTCAGTTGAGATAAGTGACCTTATCACCTGGAGGTATCTGGGAAAGGATGCTCCTAATCTTGGAAATCACTTGTTTTCCTCTGGTAACTGCAAGCTGTTGCTTTACAGAGCTGTTTTCCAATTGTTTTGTTGTTGTTCCAGAAGAGAGGCGTTTCCTTTTCAGGAGGTGGGGACTGTGTAGCAGTGCATGCCCTCTGTGTCTCTCTGAGGTAATTCAGTCCTTAAAGGAAGGAAATTCAGACAAATCTTTCATGTTTTGTGCTCTTGTCTACTAGTCTAGGTTCAGAGATGTTCATATCCCAGCTGGTCTTTGTGCAGGTTCAAAAGTCCTCATCAGTAGGTGTGTTGGGACTTCAGTTGAAAGAGAAATCTACGTCACCCTTTGTGTAAGTCCTGCCAGAGCAGGTTTCTGAGGAGACAGATGCTCACTTTCTGTTTGCACTTTCTTCCCAGGACAATCCCAGATAAGTCACGGAGCAGTGCTGTGACTTGGTTTCTCTGTCAGACAGTTTATCACTGGGTAGCTGCATGGAACTGAGCTTTCTTTTTTGGAGCACTCTGGGAATAATGAAATATAATACTGAAATAGACAGTTGAAGGAACACACAAGAAACTACTTTCCACGAATTTGCTTTCTGTTTTCTTTGCTTGTTCTTTGTATTCTAGCTTCATGAGCACTACTGCTACTTTATGCTAATGTGCGGTCCCCAACCTGCTGACACCAGGAATGTTGGTGTCTGTGTCAGGAACAGTCAGATCATGGGCAAGTGCTGTTTTGGGAAGCCCGAGTCTGGCCTGCTAATGGATTTTAGATTTTAACTATTTCTGTACATGCAATTGAATGTTTTCCCTACAACAGACATTACAGGTTTTGAAGACAAAGTTCAACCTTAAGTTCTGCCTTTCTGCTCGCATGTGTTACAACATGGTCCTTGCTAATGAAGAGTTTCTTGAATTACTATTTTCTTTCAAGTGTAGATACATGCATAACTAAAGGTGTGGTTTTCCCAGCACTTTGCATTCATAGAACTGAAGGTTTTTTGGTGAAGAAGGAACTTATCCCTGCTGGACAGTGGCCTGTGAGCCAGATCTGAGAGGTGTTACAGCTGAGAACTAACAGGCGTTAGGATAGCATGGGGGTCGCATTCAGTGGCTGATGAGTTCCTTGGTCTGGCTCCTGGTGAAGTCCTGTGGGTGGCCTGAGCACTGGTGCCAGGGTGGGGGCTGACTGAGCAGGACTGTATTGTCCTAAAGTTAGGTTGGTTTTGAAGCCTTTTGGAGTGTTCATATTTCTGCACTGAAGGAGTTGGGAGTGTGTTGCAGTTGCTTATTTTGTATGATTTTTTTAGTCTTTTACAAAAATCACGTAGACAAGTAGGTTTGACTGTAAAAAGCATTCTCAGTGTTCTTGTGATTCCAGGGAAACACTTCTAAAAAATCTTGTTTGCATGTGTCTGATGAATAGTTCAGTGGAAACCTATATCCAGCTGTGACAAAATGCACATAATGAAAATAGAATACATGCAAATCATTTCTGGAAACATCAACTTTAGAACAATTTATACCAGAACTGGCTAACAACCAAGTTCTTTCCCGATTTGATGTAAAAATACCTGGCTGTTAAAACAGCAACTATTTCTCATGATAAGAGAGTCTCCAAAGTAGATGCAAGCCTCAGTACATAGGCAGAAAGTGTCTCTAGAATACCTGTGTTACATTGATGTAATTAGTGATTTTATGCTGTTCATCACTCCATTAATTTTGGTGGGAAGGTTTTTGTTGGGGGAGGATTAGTTATTTAATCCACATTTTTAATGGGGGTGGTTTTGTAGTCCATTATTATCTAAATAAAATTGTAATTTGTGTGGGGTTTTATATATATATTTTTTAAGGAAAATGTTTCTCTTGAATTCCTGTTGGACTTTGGTGCTCAAAAATTCTGACATTCATTAGGATATTGTGAAGATCCCATTTGTTACGGTCTGACACATAAATGTCCTTGCTCTAACTTCTTCACATGCAGTTAATCCATAAAAATGCTGTGTATGGACACGCCCTTGGAGTGTGAGATCTGTGAGGCTGACATGACTATGATGTTAGATACTTGTGTTGGAGCTGGCGCCCTGAGGCATGACTTCTGTGAAAACTGGGAGTGTGGCATCCTAAATGTCAGTGCATGAGGAGAAGTAGTACAGCCCCAGTTGATGGGCTCTGCTTGCTTGGGTCATGCAGCTTTGCTGCCCAAGCCCAGGATGGAGGTGAAACGCAGCTAGGTGACCAGAGTGGTGGGAGGAGGCAGCACCAGGGCCTGGAGGAACAGGTTGGGGTGGCAGTGGCAAGGGCCTGCTTACACAAAGGCCACACACTGTCCTGGAGTGGGGAAGGGAGGAGAAGAAAAGTGTGATGATTGGAGAAGTGAGGAGGAGAGAGGTGGGGGAGATAGGGAGGCAAAGTTAGGAAAGGGAAGATTGAGATTGAAAGGAGTCAGCAAGGACTATTTCGCATACTGGGAGATAGCTGGGAAAATAAAGCACTTTCTGGTAGACCTGTCAAGGGTTAACCAAGACCTTGGCTGAGATAGTAGCAGTGAGGAACCTTTGGTCACTGGCTCTAGTGAAATTGCTCAGTGTGTTTACTGCGGCTGGTATCCAGGAGGACAGTGGCAAGTCTAAAGACTCGGCTTCATCAGAGGAGTGGCAGCTGCCAGGAACTGCCCTGGGTAAGGGGCAGGTACAGGTTCCCGCCGGTGCTCTGAAGAAGTAAGGTCTGCCAGGACCCAATGTACTCAAGCTAAGTTTTCCATACGCATAGCTCTTTCAGTGTTTAAAGCTGCTCTTGCACTGTATTTCATTAAGATTAAACTGTACTTCTTTGGTTTAGGAAGGCTGTCTGGTTGGTGTATTAGCTGTTGGTCACACACACCTGGTCCGAAAACAGCTGGCATCTGAAACAGCTTGGACTTGCTGGAGGTAACCCAGTCGACCTGCGAATGGTGTGAACCAGGACCTGACCAAGAAGCGGGAGAGCACCAGGATCCCTCCCTGGAAAAGGTAAGGGCTGGAGGGTAAAACTGGTGGGAGTGCACTCATGAACCCGAAAACCAGAGCAGTTGTACAGAGCTGACTGCATTGTCAAGTGGGACCTTTGAAATTTAGATCTGTAGGATGTATTAAGGATGGCAAATAATGTGAAGTTATTTCCATCAGGTTGCTTTCTGGAAGTGTAAGATCGTAATTTGGATACTGCCCTCAATTTCTGTCTACTTTGAGCCACATAATTCCAATTGGTTGCAGTTTATATTGCCAAACTTATTCCAGTGTTATTGTCTCTTTAAAACCTCACACTCAAATACCCTTAGGCATTTAAAACAATCGGGACAGTGGAGCAGTATCTCTGAGCTAAACCAGAGCAGTAGGTAAAGAGCAGAGGGTTGCTCTCTTCAGTAATACAAGCACAGGAGCACAGGTGTGAGTTGGATGATGAGGAATCTATTCCTGGCCCTAACATGTAGTGCAGTCTCTGCACCTGATTCACCAGTGTATTATGCTGCTAGTCTTTTTAGGCTTGTTTTGCCAGTCTCTTGTCTGTTATGCTTCCACAGAGTGGATGTAAAATGCTATCAGATCGAAAGGGTGATTTTTATCCCAAAGCGAAACTTTATATTGATCCTGGTAGATGGGTTGGACATTGTGGGAATAGAATGGCAATCTTCAAATCCTGTAGGGGTTTCAGAGCACTCTGTGTGTCTGCAGTGTGTGGTGGTGTGCCCTCACAGGAGGTTAAGTGAAAGTGCCCTGATACGGCTTGCAGGGGTTCAGGCTTGCAGTGCAGTGTTTTCCCTGTCGTGGATAAGGTTCCATGGGTAGGTCATGCACAGTACTTGAACTGGGAACTCGCTTTGAATATGTAGGTGCTACATACATAAAATTTAGATTGATGTAGCACTTTCCTCCCTTAGCCTGTCCTCTATCAGGGGGCTCATTAACCTCTATGGCAGTGCCCAAGAGATCCTGTGCTAGGGTATTCTGTTGTCCCACTCTTGCGGAACAACATTCTTGTTCTGATAGACCCCTGTCCCTCTCAGACTGGGAAGCAGACCCAGTCAGCTGCTGAAAGAAAGCAGTAAACTTAATTGTGGCAGTGCTAACAGTGTGAATAGACAGGGTCAGCTGCTGCCTCAAGCTCCAGCTGTGATCTTGCTGCCCATTGTGTAGCTGAATACAGAGCTTCAGTTGGTCAAAAAGTGTCATCTACTGAGCAGTAAAGTCCTCACCGGTGCTGCAAGGTTATGACAAAGTAAGTGTCAGCAGCTTTCCGGGAAGGCTACTGGTGATGGCAGAGCCAGTTTGTCAATGATGCACTTATGAGTAGTTCTGAAGAAAGCTGTCTCTGACAAGTGCTCTGGTGTATGGTACTGTTGCTGTGAGCAGAGCAAATGCTGCTGATCGCATGCCCTCAAGAACCATCAAAGGAAGCACAGACATCTATTACTGTTAAAACAAAAACTGAGCACTGTATGGGCACAGGACAACATAGATCCATTGACAGCAGAACAGGACTGAATTATTGACTCCTCCAGTGCCTCCGGTATGTTCCATCCACTCAGGCTGTTCAGGATGCTGTCTGCTGGAGATGCAGACAGATCTCCTTCCAAAGCCAGGGCATAACCCTGCAGACTATGATCACCACTCCACTCAGCTTGTCCTCCATGAGACTGGCTTGTGTGTGGTTGTAACATCCAAAAGGACACAGAAGTCACCTTTGGTCTTCCTGTGGGCTGTTGGTAGGAACTCTTGTGACATCAATGAAACTGGGCTGTGTCTGGTAATGCCAGCCTGGAATTGGCTGTGAGGTGAATGCAGTGAGTTAGGACCAAGATGGAAGCACTGACTACTCTGCCCATTTTGCAAAAGGGAGGTAGTGGGGCTGCAACTTTTATGTAGTATGGCTTTGGGTTTTGTAAGAGAACTTGTACTATGTCAATTTGTGCCTAGCTCTGTCTTGCTGAGAAGCCAAAGTGTCTAAAAGTTCCCTGAGCACAGACAGGATTTTTCTCACTGTGGAGAGGAATGTATTTAAATGGCTGTTTGGGAGCATCTGTGAAATATGTTTTTCACAACTTGTTTACTAATGGGCATTTGTCTATGTAGTGGTTGTCAATTGGCAGCTGAATTTGAAAGGCACCGAGGACTTATGGAGCTTCAGGGACTAAATTCTCCTCTGATTATTCCATGAACTGCTCTAAGCTCTGGTAAGGTGTTGCTGAAGGATTGTTCAGAGGCTGTTCCTCGCCATAAAATGCACATACTTAGATGCAGAGGGGTTTTACTATACTTTTTTTTTTTTCTTCTTTTTTCTTTTTCTCTCCTGCTGGTTGGTATGAAGATTTCTTCAGCCATTTCACATACCCAGGCTGCACCATGCATTCTGTATTGCAGACTTTTGAGCATTTCCCCCTATTTTCTTTCAGCATCTTCCAGAATTTCATTGGTGTTATCAGTGCTGTTCCCAGCCACTAAGAAAGAGAAAAAATGACTGCTACTGCTGAACCCAGGACACTTGGCTATTAGGTTTTTGCTGAGAGGTGTTCAGATTTTTAGTGTGGGAAAAGCTACCTGTAACTAGCAACTGCTGTAGAAATTATGGGCTTCTTTAAGCAAAAGTTTAACTCTTACATTTACAGCTGTCTTGTAACGTGCCCTACCCCATTTTGAGAGCACTTCAAATGTTCTTAAAGAACTTTGAGGAAACAAAGTGAATGGTACTTCAGTCAAAACAAGACACCACAACTTGTGTCCAGAGCAGTTTTCAGCTTCTCTGGATTTGTCAGCTAGCTGGATTTGCTGTACACTGAGTTGCCTTTGGAGTTGTCCTAGTCTGAAAGCTGAGTGAAGCTCTGGAAGCTAAGATTAAAATCCCAGACAGTGTTTGAAGAATCCTCACTGAAAGAAGTGGTGGAAGCATCCTGGGGGGGGGGAGATTCCCCAGCTGGGTGAGAGGTGGAGTAGGTTTCATGAAGAAGGATCTCAAGGAAGTAGGGGTTGGTCCTGAAGCAGGTAAAACATGTTTGTCCTCCTCTGGTCATGACAGAAGTGAGATGATGATAAACTGGAAGAAACCTTTACCTTATGTTATTGGTTTGTGTTTTTTTAATCAGCAAAAGTAGATGATCAGGCTGTGGATTTGTGGTTTCCATAGTGATATAGCTGTGAAAGCTTTTGCACGGCTGAGCTCTGCCCTCACTGCAATCATTCTTGAAAGCTGTGAGTATTCAGCTTTCCTGCCAGGAAAATGTAAATATACATCAAACATGGAAATGGCTGAAAATGCAACTGCATGCTCATGATTTATTTGCTGTTACCTGAGGTTGTGGATGTCAGGAAGCTCATCTCCATTGTGGCTTATTTCTCCTTTGTCCATCGCTCTGCACTGAAACAGTGCATCAGACTGTTGTAATACTAGAGTTCTTGCTGGATGTGTTGACTTGTATCCTTTGTTTTCTCTCATCTGTACATACACACACATTGTGCAACACTGATGCCTGTGACTCTGCTCACTCACACTGATACCAAGCATGCACTGATCAAGAAACATAAGCCTAACTGCTTCAGGACATGGTAACTTATTAGAGCTCCATTCTGTGAAGCTTGGAGAGGTATACTTCATGTATATATCTTCATGGATACTTCATAGCCATCGCGTCCCTTGTTCAGTGGCCACTGAAATGGGCTGCATGTGACATGAAATCATTGTTTATTTTAATGGTCATTTTGAGAGCATTTTAATAGTCAGAACATATGACCTTGGGGGAATTTTTGCCTGTAGAGAGAGCTGTTTGTGACTCTGAATGGCTGAACTTGAGAGCTGTTAAAGCTGGCTTTCAAAACAAGTCAGAGTATGGAATTTTTCAGCATCCCAGCTGATGGCTTATCAGTGGGTCATAGAGGTAGAAAAAGGAAAATGCTCAGTGTGATAAATGCTGGATGCACACATCAGATAGGCGTGTACGAGTCCTGCGCATCCACTTGTATAGTCCAGTCTTCATCAGTCACTGGCATTTGTACATCTTCCTTTTCAGTCATACTGCTGCTGGATGCTTCTCTTGTTTCCCTGAACAAATCTTCCCCTACCTTCAGCATTTGTTTTGCTTGTCTAATGGATGTAATGGGTCATCTGTTCCCTTTATAGAAAGGAATGTTAATTATTTTCAGAAGGCTAATTAGGTTGCTAATGAGAAGCTCTACTGCAGTAATATTTCCTTTAATTACTCACTCTTAAGTGCTGTACAGAGAAGCTTATTGAATATGCTGTTAAATATAAATGCTTGTATCTGGCGTAGAGATGCACCTTCAGACTCCCTGAAAGAAATGCTTTGGTAAACTTGGGAATCCATGTGACACAGATGACTGAGCAAATAAGTCTGGTCGTGGGAGCCACCTAGCCACCTTGTTGTGTAGCCTTTTTGACTCCATCTGATCATGGTGTTTCTGCAAGTGACTGGCTGCAGTTGCTCTCTGTATTCCAGTTTTGCTTGACGGCTTTTGGCAGTATCGGTAACCAATTGTGCTACCTGCCAAACTAAACTATAGTTACGTGCAGCCTTCACACCAAATAGTTTAGTCTGCTTGGCTAGATGGCAGCCAGAGGCACAGTGGAGTGACTCATCCAAGGTCATGTCCCAGATCAGGGCAAACCTGGTAATAAAGCGGGGGTATCATCAGCCCTGTGTAAGGGTGCTGCACTGTTTGGCCCTTTGTACCTCTCTTACAGTAAGCTATGCTGACCCCAAGACTTACATCAATTTGGATATGGCTTTGTGAGGAACACAGCTGCTCAACAACCCCATCCATGTATCGACTTTAGGAAGGTCTTTTTGGTTAGAATCACAGAGTAGTTAGTGTTGGAAAGGACCTGAAGATCATCTAGTTCCAGCCCCCTGCCATGGGCAGGAACACCTCACACTAAACCATGTCACCCAAGGCTCTGTCCAAACTGGCCTTGAACACTGCCAGGGATGGAGCATTTACCACTTCTTTGGGCAACCCATTCCAGTGCCTCGCAACCCTTACAGTAAAGAACATCCTCCATATATCCAGTCTAAACTTCCCCTGTTTAAGTTTGACCCCCTTACCTCTTGTCCTTTCAGTACAGTCCCTAATGAAGTGTCCCTCCCCAGCATCCCTATAGGCCCCCTTCAGATACTGGAAGGCTGCTATGAGGTCTCCACACAGCCTTCTCTTCTCCAGGCTGAACAGCCCCAACTTCCTCAGCCTGTCTTCATACGGGAGGTGCTCCAGCCCCCTGATCATCCTCGTGGCCCTTCTCTGGACTTGTTCCAACAGTTCCATGTCCTTTTTATGTTGAGGACACCAGAACTGCACACAATACTCCAAGTGAGGTCTCATGAGAGCAGAGTAGAGGGGCAGGATCCCCTCCTTTGACCTGCTGGTCATGTTCCTTTTGATGCGGCCCAGGATACGGTTGGTTCTCTGAGCTGCAAGCACACTGATGCTGGCTCATGTTCATTTTCTCGTTGACCACCAGCCCGAAGTCCTTCTCTGCCCAACCTGTAGCTGTGGCTGGGATTGCTCCGACCCAGGTGTAAGACCTTGCACTTGTCATGGTTAAACTTCATGAGGCTGGCATCAGACCCACCTCACAATATGTCAAGGTCCCTCTGGATGGCATTCCTTCCTTCCAGCGTATCAACCGAACCACACAGCTTGGTGTCATCGGCAAACTTGCTGAGGGCGCACTCAATCCCACTGTCCATGTCAGCAGCAAAGATGTTGAACAAGACCGGTCCCAACACCGATCCCTGAGGGACACCACTCGTTACTGGTCTCCAGCCGGACACTGAGCCATTGACCACAACTCTTTGCATGCGGCCATCCAGCCAGTTCTTTATCCACTGAGTGGTCCATCCATCAAATTGATGTCTCTCCAATTTAGAGACAAGGATGTCGTGTGGGACAATGTCGAATGCTTTGCACAAATCCAGGTAGATGACATCAGCTGCTCTACCCCATCCATCAGTTCCGTAGCCCCATCACAGAAGGCCACCAAATTGGTCAGGCAGGATTTGCCCTTAGTGAAGCCATGCTGGCTGTCACCAAGCACCTTGTTGTTTTTCATGTGCCTTAACATGCCTTCCAGGAGAATCTGCTCCAAGATTTTGCCAGGCAGAGGTGAGACTGACTGGTCTGTAATTCCCCAGGTCATCCATTTTCCCCTTCTTGAAAATGGGGGTTATATTTCCCTTTTTCCAGTCATCGGGAACTTTACCTGACTGCCATGATTTTTCGAGTATGATGGACAGTGGCTTAGCAACTTCATTCGCCAGCTCCTTCAGGACCCGTAGATGGATTTCATCAGGTCCCATGGACATGTGCACGTTCAGGTTCTTAAGATGGTCTCAAACCCAATCTCCTCCTGCAGTGGGCCTAAGGTCTTCATTTTCACAGTCCATGAGTTTGCCTTCCAGGGCTTGGGTGGTGTGGTCAGAGCATTTGACCACAGTGAAGACTGAAGTGGTGAGGACTGCTTCTCCATCAAGTCCTGGTTGCTACTTGCTTCTCTCCTTTTTTCATGCTTTGTGATAGAAATGTCAGTGCATTTTAGAATTGTTCTGAGAGTGCTACTGGATTCTAGATGATATTTTAGTTTTAGTACTTCCAGCGTAAGAGGTGTTGAGTGGATCTCCAATGTCCCCTACTTTGTGATTGCTGAGCCTTCATGCAGCTCTGCAAAAGAGGTTTGCATTCTGGCAGCATCCTCTGATGTCCAATTCCCAAGTCTGCTGTTAACCAGACTCTTGGAATTCTTTACACACCGTAGCTCTACCAGGGAAGATGGTGACAGAAGGCTGCTGAATGGGGGCCACTTCCAGGCATTAGATGATGTTCCCTGTGCTTATATACAGATCATTGTAGACCCCATTGGAGAAGGGGGGAAGGTCTGTCAGTGTTGTGAATGTGGTGCAAAACTTCATACGTTGTACTTGTGCTGTCAAAGTATGTAAGTGTGGGTGACTCTGAAGAGTGACTTGGGCATAAGAAATACCTGAGATAATTATTATCAGCATGAGTTAGCAAAAGTCACACTCCAGTTCTTTTCAGAAACAGATGTGCACTGGTAGAAGTATCTGTGCTCCACACATGCACAACTGCTTTGGCTGAGGCACATTCATTTGAAAGTTGACTTTGCATATGTAGCATTTAAGTTTACTTTGCATGTCTTTAGCTGTGGCAACTCTGAGACAATTAAGGTACAGTGAAGTAAGTTGGTTAGCTACATTGTGTATTCTAGCTTCTCAGTAGAAGCCTATGCACAAAGAGCATGGTTGAAAAATGTCAAGGTGTTTATTTTGAACACCTTGGCATTGTTATGAAGTGTTATGCAAAGTAGTGGATGTAGTGCTGTTTAGCATATGTGTAATGTGGCGGGTTTCTTGTTGCATGTATCGAGACTAGTTATATAATGGCAGCATATTTAGGTTGCTTTACTTGTGGTGGAAGATAAAAACTGAAATTCTTACTCATCCTACCAGCAGTTTATTGCCTAATACCAAGTGATTGTCATAAAAGTCGTTAAATGCTGCAGGTTTGTGTACCTCTAGAAAGAAACGGACAAGCTCTAGAATGGCATGTGTTCCTCTGGGATTGTCAACAGTAGATGCATATTTGGACATGAAAATGACAGCTTTTAAGCATTTTACATAAGCAGGGACAGGATAACATATGGTGCCTCTCTGGTTCCATTTGTTATGGGTCATCTGATGCTTGTTTGTTGAGCAGATTTTAAAGATGGTTTACAAAGAATTTAGGGCTTGGGGGTTTTAGAGAGGGCTTTTTTTTTTTGGTGGCCAGTGTGAGCAGTATCAAACAGTTTTAGATAAAACTGAGGAATTCTTTTCTAGTCTTATCATAAGACAGTTCAGTTCCCAGCACACAGATGAGAACTGGCATCTTTGTTCAGAGGCATGAAGTACCTATTGTTGCCCTGAAGGAAAACAAGATAAAGAATAAAAGTCTTGTTTGATAAGACCTGAAATTACCCTATGTAACCTCAGGTGTTTCACTGAAGTGGATAAATGAGTGCCGCACATGCTTTAAGCACCTCTGAGCAGGTACTGGAGAGATGCAGGAATTGAAGCATCAGAAACACTGAAACTCTAGTTTTGTCTCCATCTCTAGCTATCTTCTCAGGCTTTAGTAACTACTGATGGGAGCCTGTGGAGATAAAGCTTGTACATGAAAGACCTTTTTTAGTGCCTGAAATTCATGAATGAATTTAGTCCTTTGTGTGTGTGTGTCTGACGTTTATATGAAATTCAAAAGCTAGTAAAACTGGGTCATGCAAATAATTAATTTGCTAAAATGGTATCATGGTGCAGTAACAGTGTGAGGCAGATTACTGGAGGCTGAATCTCAAAAGAAATAAGTCGCTGTCAGAGGTGTGTCTCAGTCAGTGAGAGCTCAGTGACTACAAAAAGGAGGGATCAGCTTTTTGCCACTTAACAACTGTGTCTCCTAAAATAACAAGCAGTTGTTTGGAGCATATCTTTAAACTTTTATCTTCAGGGGATGGCAAAATAAAAGCTGAAAACAGGAGTTAAGGGCACCACAAATGAAGAGCTGGCCAGAAAGTTCCTGCCAGAACTTAGTATGACCTTGGGAAAGCCCTGCCCTGGCTGGGAGCTCTTTTGTTCATTAATGGGACAGGACACTCTTCTCCCCCCTGGTCAAGGCCATTCTGTCTAAGTACAAAAGAACAATTACATGGTAGCTAGGTAGAGGCTAGGGTTACAGTTCAATGGAAAGAAGCCAGTAGAATAACCCTTCCATTAAAAGACCTTGCCTGCTTTTGGATGAGACTCCAGGATGGCAGGCTTGCCTCCATGCTGCAGAGTTTTGCACAGCCGTGGTTGTTTTCTGGTTGTGCTTGCCAGTCCTGTGGGGGACTAAGTCCTTTGACCAGGTACAGACTGCAGTAAGCTTCCTCTTAACAAGTCGACAAACATGAGTGAAGGCTTGGTACTTGACAGAAAGAGAAACTAATTATGGGAGGTGTTAAGGATGAACCGAACTTCATGGATGGGAAGCCATGGTCTTACCACTTCCTACTACACATTCTTGTCCGAGGGAAGGGACAGCATCTCTTCCAGGGTTTCAGCTGAGAGTGTTCTGCGTTTCACAGTATTTGGTCACTAGGCTGCCATAAGACTATTCACAAATAAGCTTCTTCTGGGAGCTAGGGAAAGTATGTTCAGCTCAGTATTCCCTTCTCATCAAAGATCAAGTGCAACATGGTTTTTGAAGGAGAGATAATACATTTTGCAGGGTCAACTGATGTTGTGGATGGGTGAAAGGGGCAGTAAGTTTCAGACTCGGGCCATCTTTGGTCAGATCAGAGACAAACCTGATACTCGGTTTCAAACAGCTTCAAGCCCAAAGTAGTGTGATCAAAGTTACTGAAAACAGTCTGGGTCTGCAGTAGCTAATTCTCCCTGGCATGAGCATTTTGCTTCTGGAGCCCAGCATTGGGGAAGAATGATATGCATCACATCCCCAGCTGGTCAGAGCCACTGGGCCACAAACTCCTGCTCCTTTGCATTTGTGTCCCCACATGTTCCTGGGGCCCATGTCTTACCACCACAAACCCTTTTGTAAGGGGAATTCAGAGTTGGTGAAAAGTACTGTCTGGACTGTCCAGAGGGACGTACGTGCTTTTGTAAATGAAAGTGAAGCTCTAACAGTGAAAACATGAACTTTCTATGTTGTGCATCAACATGAGTTATTTGTTCTGGAATGAGCAGCTTCCAGAGCCAAGTAAAAGAATCCAGAGTCAACTGGTGTCTGACCTGTCTGGGGACCTGGGCCAATTAGTGCCCGTGTTTGGATTGTGAGAATGTGTTGTCAATCACTGGGAATTAAATATTTCTGAGAAAAAAAATGAGCTGTGTGTTTTGAAGCTTTTTCTTTTTGAAGCCTGAAAACCAGAATAAATGTGATTCTGGTTGCTAGTTCTGCAGCAGCAGTAAATAAGAAAGATGACATGGCATGATCTTTGAGGCAGAGGCTGTGTTTCCATGTGTGTTTGTGCAGACCCGTGGTACCCTGATTTACTAACACCTAGCTACTCTGCTGGTAGTAATATTAAGGGAATATATGTCTTACAGTGAAGTATTCTGACACAACTGAAGATGCAAGAAGTTCAGTTGTCTTAAACTTCTACTTTTGAAAGGCAGGATGTTCAATTTTGTCTATAGTGCTACCATCTAGGACAGATGTATGCATTTGGAACCTTCAGCCAGTGATGGGTGCTCCTGCAGGGCTGTGACTGCTGGAGATGATACACAAAAGCCTGTGTACATAAGCTACAAAGATGGAGTGTTTGTGGTTGTAACCTGAAGGCAAAGCTTCCTGATACCTTGAGGAAATAACAGCACTACAGCATAAAAATGAAAGCCTTCTTTTGCAAAGATGTAAATAGCAACAAAGTACCCAGCGCAGTGGAGGAATATGTCTGCTGTGTAGGAACTAGGCCCTGAAACCTAAGTTTTTTTTGCCTTGTTATTCAGGAGAGAAAAATTTGACTGGTCTACAAAGATAAATTTATCTGAGTGATGCACTTACAGGCTGCTGTTTGTTTTCTGAATTGAACTAAACCTGAACAATGGAGTGCAAAACTTGCCACTAGTTTATTTGCACATACAATATATTTGAGTGCTGATTACACACTTTGCAAGCCAGTGATGACATGATTAATCCCTGTGTTAATTGATGGGCATCAGTCAGAGGAACTGTGGGAAACTGCTCAGAGGAGGTGCCTTTCCTGGATGTAGGCACAGTTGTGTACTTGAGTATCTGTCAGACATGGTCAATAGGGTTGAGATTTATCCTCTTCTACCCTTCCTTTCCAGGATGTTTCTAAACGAGGACCTGTGTGAACTTGGCTCCACAAGGATTTCTTTGGTGAAAAAGAATAATTTAACAATCTGCTAAAGTTTTTTTCCATGGGGGTTGTTAGGAAGAAACTTGATGAATCATAGCCTGGTGAACAGCAGATAGCATACCTGGTTCTTTCACATCTTGGCAGAAGTTTAATGTTGGGAAGGAAAAAAAATTTATTTATCTTCAGGAGGGAAAAGGATTTTCTGTAGAACTGCTATCAAGAGGACTCCAAAAGGGGAAAGGGAGAAGAAAACTTTTTGATGGTTTTGGCCTGTGTTTCTGAAGGTGCTTTAAAGAGTACTCTCTCCTGTTTCGTCTGTCTTTATGCAGTGCCTTACGCTTGCAAGGTCTAAACCTAAATCGGCTTAGACCAAGAGGTCAGGTTTCGTTATGGTCTGCAGCGTTCTGCTTCTCCTAGGTGAAGAGTGACTGTAGTTGCTAGCTGCAGGTGTTTACACTATCCAGTTACCTACTATCAGTTGAATGCTGGGAGTTTGTAAAGGCTTGTGTGCTGGTGAAGGGTAATACAAGGAGAGGGAAAGGATTCTTTACCGTTGTGTATATGCTGCAAGAATTTCCAGTAAAAGAAGCAGCTCACTGTCTGAATACTGCTTTGAGTGTTACCTGCAGCAAACAAGGAGAGACTGCCTTGGATCTGTTGATAGTTCTAAGGTTTTTCTTTCGGGTTTTGTTTTTATGTATTTATTTCTTTTTACACACACTGCTGTTATTCACAGATGTAAGTGACTTGGATTGTGTCAGGGCATTAGCAGGCTAGGATTTTAGATACTCTGACTTCACTGCCTTGATCATATTTTTCTCTGCCAAGCTTCATTTTCAATGTGAAATATGTTTGGATTTTTTTGTCTCTTTTTATTTTCCTCCCTCAAACCTGGCTTTCCTCCATTGCATGCTGATTCTGGCTTGTTTCTGCAGATTGTTCAGAAGAGCTGGGCTAAGCATATTTAGTTGTTACGGATACTGACCTCTGAGTTGTCCAAGTCAATTTGTTGTTTTGTAGCGTTGGAGTGAACTGGAGTGTTTGCTTTTCATTTTGCTTTGGAAAGAAGATGGAGCATTTGCTAAAAGAAAAGAAAGAAAAAACTAAAAAAAAAATACAACCAAACCCTTTTCAGAAAAGAACTGTCTGGATTTCCATCAGCTTTAGAAACCATGAAAGATGTGTGATACATAATGTCTTGACCATAATGTTGTCTCTTCTTTATATCTGTTGGCTCTCTAGTGACAGTGGAAAGGATATTGGCTGCAGAAAAATCTTGTGAACTCTCAGCATGTTCTCAGGATAAATTCTCTCTCTCTCTCCATTCATCACTGTTTCGAGTTGCCTTTTGCTGGTAAGCCATGATGTGCATTATGTTCTTCGAATGTCAGATTTGCTTCAGTCATCTAATGCGACGTATTAAGCCCAAGCTTTCAAAAATGGACATGAATATTGATTGGCACTGTGCTTGAATACATGGTTTGAAGTCCAGCTCCCAGGCGCTTACAAGTCAGGCAGTTGTCCATTGGGGAACAGTGAGTGCTCACACCTAGGCCTGCAGTCATGGGCTGTCAGCTTGGCGTAGCTTTTAAAAAATGGGTTCTAGAAACTCAATTCTGCTCTCACTGCAGAGAATGAAGTCAGCCTGGACTTACTGCCCAGGTTAAAATAATGGTAAATCCAGCAACTGAGCAGACAGAACTGAAAGAAGGCTGATACAGATTCTCAGGGCAGGTTGTGCTCCCCTGGACATGCCATCTCCTTGGGGGCAGACCTTCCACAGTACTGGCTCCCTCCTCTGCAGTATTAGTGGGAAGGTCTGCCTGCTCCAACAGTGGGGTCCTGGCTTCAAAGTTTCTGCATTGTGTTGGGGCCATTTCAGGGACACTTGGAACCTTCCTGTTCACTTGCTTTCTTGAGAGTATCAGCAAATGCTGGGGACTTGGGTCAGCTTTTCCAGACAGAAGAGGGCAACAGGTGAGGCACAGGAGTCTAGCAACAAGCTTGGAGAAGGGTATGACCTTATCTGAAAGAGGTGCTAGGGAGATTTGGGGTAATACTTCTAGATGCCAAGTTCGGACTCTGTCATTTTTCACAGATTTGTCTTGCAAGTCTGGTGCTTACTTGACTCTTGAGGGCTTTCAACTTCTGTCAGGAGCATACATGACCCCTCTTGGTCACTGTAAGTAAAGAGCTGCTGCCTTTATTAGAAGGAATGGTCACTGTGGGCTAAGGTGTGTTTGAGTTAAGATGATGCTATGCATGAGGCAGGGAATGGAAGGTCTCAGCTTTCTGCACTTCTGCTGCCATTAATGAGATCACAATAGCCAGAAAACTATTCTTTAAACTATGTCTTTGTTCTATGATGCTGTGTTTTCTCTGTCCTCTGCAAAGCCCCCTCTACACTCCCTGCCAAGAAAACCCTACCTCTCTCCTTCCTATTGTGAAATGATGCCTTCTGGGCAGCCCACACAACAGGCATTACCGTAAGAACTACACTTCCCCATCCCTTTGGCTTAGTCTTGTAATTGGATTCATTTAATCTCCTTTTGTCGTCATTCTTTTTTACTGTATCCCAATTCTCTCTGGAACAGATTTGAAAGATAGGCAGGGATCAGAGGCTGCCAGCAGGTACAGGGTGAACTGGCCAAGTGAACGAGGAGTGGCAGGGAAACAATGTGTCTTCTAAGGGCAAGGAGCTAGAGACGAAAATGAGGGGGAAATAGAGATTGGAAATGAGCTGTGCTTTGTTTCTTGCAATATGTAGCGGTGTGGGTGGAACTCAGAGGAAGGGAGACAGCAAGCATCCTGATGGAGTCCAGAGAGAGAAGCAGCACAAACAGATGATTAATATATTAAGAACTAACCAAAATCCCAGGGCTGCAGATCCATCCTGAAAGCGCTAAGAGTAGAGAATGGACATCAAGTCTGTATTTGGAGACATAGGTCTGTGGCATGCTTTTAGCTTCATTGCAGGGCTTGATTAATCAATCTGCTGGAACTATTCCACACTTCAGTATGGTTGAAATTCTATTTTCTGAGCCACAGTTAATTGAGGCTCTTGGTTACCTGAAGGATGAATATCTCCTCAGAGTTATGACTTCAGCACATAAATACCGCTAAGACTTTACTCGTAAATCTTTAAACACTGATGAACTAATGTCTTGGAGCCAAATCCAGCATCAGTGTTCTGTAAATCAGCAGTGCCAGGAGTGATGACACCACCCCCTGCACATATAGAATGCTCCCTTTGGGAGCACAGTCACCAGGAGAGGACAAACAGGGTATGGCACGGCAGTTGGCACAGGCAGGGTGAGCAGGGAGGGTCCAGAAGCCTGGCAAGCATAAGAGGTAAGGTCAGATAGTGGTCATCACGAAGGTGCTCAAGGATAGCATCCTCTTGGCAGAAGGCAGATTAAACAAAGTCCACTCCGCTGGCAAGATGCAGACAGAGGTCCCTCAAAAACATGTCCAGGCATCTGGCTGTAGTGAGTGCCAGAGCCTGTCAATGATGTTATATGGTGGCTGTGCAAGATGTGACCAGGTTGATGATTTTGCTCTGTATGGTGGTAGAGCTATGGGAAGAGGTGGAATGGCTAAGGAACATAAGGGAATCTGAGGAGGATGTTGACTGGTGGAGCCATATACTACCATCCCTGGGAGAAGCAAGCCAGCCAGAGTGTTTTAGAGGAACTATTTCTATTTTAGCTGCTTGAAATACGATTTGCTGATGATGGAAAGCATTTCCATAGCTTTGAATTTAGAAGATCCCTGTTTTCCACAAAACACCATAGTGTGAGCAGCCTCAGTACAAACATGGCTAGCCACATGCAGTCTCTATGACTCGTTTGCTCTCTGCTGAGACAATTGCATAGGTGGCAGTTTCTGGTTTTCAGGAAGCCACTGCTCATCCCACTATAACTGCCTCGGTGATGAACGTCTTCTGTTTTCCTCAGGAGACTGAATAGATACACATTCAGAGCTTTTTGGTCTGTATTCCTGTGACTCCAATAAAAGTCTTCCATCACCAAGTTCAGTTATCTGCTTGAGTTATCTCTTACTGAATCCAGTGTTGGCTTTGTGTTTGGATGTTTCACTAATGTCCTGCAACTACTTTTCAGCTTGATATCATGAATAGCTGCCCAATAAAACAATACTTCTCTCCTTCATTTCCCTCTTGGGACCTTCTTGTGCTGTACTGCCTACCAGGCACCAGACAGTGCAGTATGGCTGGGAAATCAGATGCTTGGGAACAGCTCCAATTTTAATTTTTGTAAATGCTCAAGTGACTTGTAACCTTTATATTGTACAGTTCCCAACTTGTGCAACGATGTGCTGTAGCTTGTTGCAGTCTCCCTAGGTATCTTCCATTCCCTTCTATGTCTTACTCTGTACTTCTTGTATTATTTTGAATAAAATGTTTTACAGGAGGACCTGTGATTTATGGATTTGCTTAGTGCTTAGCACAGTGGGACCAGTTTATATTTGGGCTACCACAGTTCAGCATCTGTCCTGCCTTGGGATGCTCTTATCAACAGACAGCATATGGTAAGAAGGAAGTTCCCATAGAGTTTGGGCTGACTGGGCATGTGTCAGTAGAAGACAAATATTGAGACAGTGTCAGCATGTTGATGCTGTTCACCTGGCAGTTGTGGTGAAAGGCTCAGGATTCAAAAGAAGTCAGTAGTGGTCTTTGCGGTGACTTAACTTGTGTTGCAGACATGGTCTAGATTCAGTTATTAGACTTCTAGTGTAATGACTAGATATTTTGCAAAGTTTACAAAATAAGTAAGGAATAAATAGATAATAATTAAGTATGTGGTATAGAACCAGGGAAATGAAATCTTCATTGTACAGAGGAAATGGTGTGGGGTAGAACAGGACGTGGCTTGTTGGATACGTTTCTGTGAGTCTTCGGCTTTAGTGGGCTGGTGTAAGACAATGGAAGTAGCTGTTGAGGGGATCCTTTGAATAAGAAGGGAAGGATCTTCTGTGCATTTGAGCTGACTTTGTGAACAGATTTTCAAATGTCAAGGAACAGCTTACAGAAGTACTGCGTGCTGTGGTTGCTCCTTGCTAACTGTTCAAATACATTTCATGTAAAGCTGTAGAGGGAAATGCAAAGACTAAGGGCCACAAATGGAAAAGCTTAGAAAGGCTTATTGAAAAGAGAAAAACCCCGTACAATCCCTGGCAGCTTAGTAAAACTTTTAGAATAATTTTCTTCCTCTGGACAGCGACATTCTGTATTTCCTCAGTGCAACAGATATGACTTCTAAGGACTCTTCATCTTCTGCTGTCTGTCTCAGATACAAAATATTTCTCCCTGCTGCAGCCATATATCCCCGTTCTGACAAAAGATATCTACAGCCCATTTCCTTCTTACTGCTTTCCTTTACTTCTGTACCGCTGACTATTAATTTGTTCTTTGTCATGGTTTAACCCCAGCCAGCAACTGAGTAGCATGTAGCCACTCGCTCAGCCCCTGCCAGTGGGAAGGGGAGGAGAATCAGAGACAAGGTAAAACATGTGGGTTGAGATAAAAACAGCTTAATAGTTAAAGTAAAATATAATACTAATAATAATGAAAAGGGAGATAACAAAAAGAGAGATGGAGAAAATTAAAAAAAACATGACACAACCAACAAACAGCGATGCACAATACAGTTGCTGACCACAACTTGCCCATCCCCAAACAGCAGTCAGCCCTTCCTGGCTAATTACCCCCAGTTTCTATAATGGGCATGATGTGCTGTGATATGGAATATCCCTTTGGCTAGTTTGGGACAGGTATCCTATTTCTGCTTCCTCCTGACTTCTTGTGCCCCTCCTCACTGGCAGAGCATGAGAGACTGAAAAGCCCTTGATCAGGGTAAGCATTATTTTAGTAATAACTAAAACATTGGTGTGTTATCACCATTGTTCTCAGACTAAAGCCAAACACAGCACTGCACCAGCTACTAGGAAGGAAATTATCTCAGCTGAAACCAGGACATTGTTGAAATTATGTGAGAATGGAGGAATGATATGAGGATTCAAAGTTCTAAGCTCATCAGCTGTGCTGGCTGAAACTAACCAAGTTGCATTACATTGACAAACTTATTCTCCTCACAGAGAAAGTTTGCAGTGCCCTTTCTTTACACATCAGCTTCTTGTGGATAGTGTGGATGTACACTCCCTGCATATTTCTCATGTGCTACTTCCAGTACTGTCATGCAGGGTCTCTTGGGACTGAACTGTTAGAAAATATGAGGGAATTCTTGGTGACACTTTAGTCTTTACCTACAAGCTCACAATATGCTGTTGACCTGATCTGTAGTAACTGTTCAGTGTCCTGTGTAAAATGAATCGTGCTGTTAGGAAATGGGTCTTTGTTCAAGGACCCACACCATATGAAGTGCCAAGACTGATTGTTTGGGTGTCCATTTAAGAGAGGAGTGAACAGGTCATGGATAGAGCTCTGTCCTTTTCAGCATAAATATTCCCCTGTGATATTTTGCGTATCAGCATGTTCATTATTATAGTTCCTTTTTCCTTATAAAATTTCGCTCACCTTGCATCAGAATTTTAGTTATACTGCATGTTAATACTTTGTTCAGAGAGGCATTTGCTCACAAGGCAGGGCATTGAACATTCTCTTTCCAGATGGCATTGGAATGTCTGCATGTAAAGTTAGTGTAGTCCTTTCCTAGCACTTTGTGCCACAGAACTGACAAGTGCAGAACAAAAAAGTTAAATAGTGCCTGATAATGACTCAAGAGAAACCCAACTTGAAGGAGTAACTTTCTAAGAATGAAAGAGGTCAGATTCACCCCGTGGTGTAAATCTGTAAGGCTTCAGTAAAGTTATGCTTAAAATCAGTGACTGGGACAGTGACTGTAAGCGTGTCAGAGCAATGCTTAGGACCTGTAAATCTGTACAAAAAGTATAAAAAACATATTGTACAGAAACAGTTCAGTGATAAGCAAATTGTGCCTTTTCAAAACCTCTTCCCCAAGTTTCTTCCTGTGGAGACAATTAGAGTTTGTTCTCATTTCCTACTTACCATGACTAACCACCTCTCTCTATGCTCAGCTGTTCCTTTTTATTCTCCTCCTTTGTGCTGTCCTGATGCCAAATCTGAATGGATTTCAATGGTTCTCTTGTGCTTTTTGACTTCGTATCAGGCAGTCTGACACCATAAGAAAATTATTTTACAAATCCTAGTCATATAATGTATGAGTTCTTCAACAGAAGAAATAACAGTTCAGCTGAATAATGGGTGCGAGGTGCAGTGTTTGACAGTGTAAAACCACTGAAGTTTTCTCCTCCAGTTCCCTTTCTGTAGCTCACATCAAAGCTTAGCTTTTCACTACAGTAAACATTTTGGATATAAAGACTGTCGGTGACAGCTGGAAGGGCTCAGGTTTTCAATGGTGTGTTTGTCTAATCTATTCCATATTAGAATCAGAAAAGTAGGGGACAGTGCTGTTTCTTGCCAAGAGCAAAAAGGTGATGTGTGCTCCTTGTGACACCATGGAATGGTTAGGGTTAGAAAGGACCCTAAGATCATCTAGTTCCAAGATGACTGTATTTTTCTGCTGACTTGCAACCAATAAGTTTTTTGCCAGCCTCACCCCTGGCAAAGCCCTTGTACGTGTCGAGTCCCTCCTTATCACCAGCGCAATACCAGCTGCATCTCACTTCTCAGGCAGAGCAGGGTATGTTGTCCAGGCCCATGCTGAGACTTGGAGCCTGGTAAGGTACCACCTTTCCCCAGAACTTGTTCAGCCTGGAGAAGAGAAGGCTCAGGATATACCTTATGGCATAATATAGTAAGACTGTTGTTTTCCAATACCTAAAGGGGCCTACAAGAAATCTGGAGAGAGACTTTTTACATGGGGCATGTAATGATAGAACAATGTAATGATAGAGGGATGGTTTTAAACTGAAAGAGGGTAGATTTAGATTAGACATTAGGAAGAAATTCTTCCCCGTGAGGGTCGTGAGGCACTGCCACAGGTTGCCCAGAGAAGCATCCCTGCAGTGTTCAAGGCCAGGTTAGACGGGGCTTGGAGCAATCTGGTCTAGTGTGAGGTCTTCCTGCCTGTGGCAGGGGTTGGAACTGGAGGAGCTTTAAGGTCCCTTCCAACCCAAACATTCTGTGATTCTGTGACTTAAAATTTGCTGTGGTAAAAATTAAGCAATTTAAAATTAACTTCTTTCTCAGATTTGTCCTTTGTGGATGTTACCGGTTTGTGCGTGGTGCCATCATGAGGGCTTGTGACTTCTTTGTTGACTCCCCTCTCTCTTTCTCTCTCTCTTTCTCTCTCTTCTCATTTCAGGGTGCCTGCTGGGGTGTCTCACAAGAATGGCTGCAGCAGAACCCCTGACTGCTTTCTCCCGATGGTACCTGTATGCCATTCACGGGTATTTCTGTGAGGTGATGTTCACAGCTGCCTGGGAGTTTGTGGTCAACTTTAACTGGAAGTTCCCAGGTGTTACCAGTGTCTGGGCGCTCTTCATATATGGTACCTCCATCCTCATTGTGGAGAAGATGTATCTATATCTCAAAGACAAGTGTAACATTTTAGTGCGCTGTCTCATTTACACACTCTGGACATACCTCTGGGAGTTCACCACCGGCCTCATCCTGCGCCAGTTCAATGCCTGCCCATGGGACTATTCACAATTTGATTTTGATTTCATGGGCCTGATCACCCTGGAGTATGCCATCCCATGGTTTTGTGCTTCTTTCATCATGGAGCAGCTGGTGATCAGAAACACCCTGCGTTTACGGTTTGATGAGACTGCCGAGCCGGGGGCCCCCACTGTCCCCGTTGCCTTGGCCAACGGCCATGTGAAGACTGATTGAGCAGTGACTCAGAGCCGCACTTAGCAATCTGAGAGAGCCCAGACCTCTGCCACAGACTCTCAGCTCTGGCTCTGACGTACTGCTCCTTGCTGTATGATAAGATTCATAAACCCCATTTTTCTAATGGGGGCGTGCATGGGATGTACCAGACAAAAATGGAACCAATGAATTTTCTATGGATTTTACTCTTTGGGCTCCAAGGACCAGTATCTAGTTAGGTAATTTCTGATTTTAACTTATTACAGATGAAAGCAGTCCTTTTGCTTACACTTCTATGTGGAGAAAGAAGAAAAAGAAATGCTACGGTGGAAATAAATCCAAAAAGAAAAAAAAAACTATTAAGTGGATGGGCATGGACACGCCAGCTAAGTTAGTGATTGGCTTACTCCATTAGGCAATATTCAGGTGCTTGCTTGCAACCAATACCTCCCGTGGGACCTGAGATGCTGCAGGAACAAGGAAGATCCATCTGCTCTTGAGAAGAACCTAAGACTGTCAGTCTGCTGGGGACTGGGGAGGTAGATGGTGTTCCCCTCATGAGGGGAGTCTCTCCCCAGGTTCTTTCTTGCACCATGAAAAAATCTGGTGCTGGACATCTTGCTGAATTTATACAGATCTTGTACTTTTTGAAATCTCAGTCCTGATTTCTCACTAGGTTTTTTTTTCTTTTTTTTTCTTTTTTTCTTTTTTTAATAAAGGCCTTTTTTGCCAAGTGAATTTTACTGTAATCTGTGCAATCTGAATCTTGGCAAAAGGCACAAGAAATAGCATAAGTCTTCCCATCTTCTTTGTCCCCCCAAAGCAGACCTCGCCTGAAAGTCTGCTGCAGATTCCAGCTCCCATCTCAGCCGTGCAAACCTTGCAGAGACTGTAGAGGCCACAGAGGTTTTCTGTCTCCTTCCCAGGGATTCCCCTGTTTCTGGTGATGTCGATGACTTAGTCTGGCTGCAATCCATTGTATTTGAAGGTCAAAACCTTCATGTGGCTAACGTGGTATCTGGGATTTGGGCCTCTGGCACTGACTCTTGCCTTCCTTCAGCACTGACAGACGTATTCTGCTCAATTCTGGCCAGTATTCTCAGTGTATCAAAGTGATTTGCTTTTTCTTCCCAAATTCTGCTTTAAATAACCACAGCCATACAGTTGTGACAATAATTGGAGGCAGCAAGAGCCTGTACCATGCTGGCTGATATGTTATTAAAAAAAACCCCAACACCCAAAAGTAAAAAAACCCTCTCTGAAGAGCAGTTCTGCATGCTCTGCCTGAGTGAGGTGTTGAGTTAGGGTGCGAGAGCAGCAGCAGGAGGGTGGAGCAGGAAGGAGTGCGGTGGTTCCATTGTACTTGCACCAGGGACAGTTTGAAATTTAACCTGTTGGGGCCATTTGAGGAGTACAGGGAAAGCTGTGGTGCAGAGAAGGTGCTTGACAGTGGCAGCCACAGGTTCATTCATTTGCTCTGGCAAGTCCTGGCTTTTGAAATTAGCAACAAACACAGAGCTTCCAGCTGCCCCATGTATCTTGCCTCTAACTGGTTTATGGGGAAGGTTTGCTGTAGTTGCCCTGCAGGGCCAGATTAATTTGAAGTGTTCTTCCATCATGGTCAGCAGAGATGCAGCAGGGATCAATTTGGCTTAAAATGCAATTGTGTTGTAGGATTGCACTCCTGCATTGGAAATGGCTGGGCTATTTCTGTGCTGGTGCCTGTCTGTGGTAGGGAGTGCTCTGCTGTGAACCTGTTCCTTGCCCTGGGGTACTCATTCCTGAGGGCAAAAGCACTCCTATCTCTGTGAGGAGAATTGTTTCTTAGTTCTGCCCTTAGGAAGGCAGTGTTAATCCTTTATTGTATCACACAGAGCAATTATTTTATCCCTTACCCCATCCTTCTCACATGGCATCCATTGCTGGCAATGGACATATAAAAACACTGGGGGCAAGGAGTTAATCAGATCTGCCCTGGGGTTTGCAATGTCTCCTAAAGCATCCAGAATACTTAGGTCATTATTTAGAGTTCCCTTTCTATAGTTCATTAACTTAAAAGAGAACAAACACTGAATAGCTTTTTCTTTTTTGTCCATGCTGTGATGTCAGTATTGCAAGATCAGAGGAACAGGGTGGAGTTTTGATGGTCTTGGGTGTGTAGACCCAGCAAAGTAGTCACCTTACACTGTACATGGGGAAAAAAAGAGATGAGATTTGTACGTGGGACAATGTAGATGATCTCTACTGGACCAGACCAAGAAGTGGAAGGTGCAGGTGAGAGTTAGGATCTCCCCATTTTGGCCCTGGGTCTGTCAGGGTCGCTAAGCAGTGTATAAATAAAGCTGGGTTGTCCTCTCACAGCATAGCTGAAGTGTGGAGTCATGCTGCCTCCTACACCGCCCCTGCATCATCCGAAACCCTCAGCTTTGTAGAAACATCCTTGAGATCCCTGCTTTCTCCTTAGCTGTTGCAAAACTCTTTTTAAATGATTAAAAGGAGTTGGCAACATGGTTTGGTGACTCCCAGCTGCAGCTAGGGCTGGGGAAGGAGAAGTGGCTGTCCACAAAGCTAACCTGGTGCATGATAACAGTCATGTGTCTTTAGAAGGTACTTCCTAAATGGCACTGGTTTTGCTCAGTGATGTAATATTTACATGCTCAAACTACGGAGAGGTTTTCCAGCAGCATCTGGTATCTTACTCCATGATCCTTATTGCCTGTGCCATTGTAACAGTGATTGTAGTCTGCTTTCCACTGATGTCTGATATGTACCACCCAGCTATTGCATCCTCATAGAGCGGTAATTTACATCCAGAAGTGCACTTTACTTGCAGCTTGCACACCAGAAACAGAAATGGACCCTGCAAATTCATAAATAAAATAATTATACACAATACCATGTACCTAATGCAGCAGCATTAGCCAGACTTCTCCTTTCTGAGCAACGTGGCTGCAGTCAGAGCTTTGTCTTTTCTGCAAAATCTTCCTTTTTAATACATGTGATGCTTCTTACAACATCTTACAGAAGTTCCCAGAGCACATTACCAGGGTCTCAGTGGCAGCTCAGCGAGAGCTCGGGGGCTGAACTGAGGTTGTAGAGACATTTACATTGAGAAAAAGAAACGCACAAGGCCTAACATTTGTTTGTTTGTGTGTCTTCCTTGGTAGATTAAAGTTGCCTGTTTTGAGTTCACCAGCAATAAAACCCCTTGTGATTTATCTCCCTTGTCCTAACGGCAGCAAGGAGAGTGGCCCATCGCTGCTTTTCTTTTCTGGGGGTGGTGGGATATGGTCTCCGGTCACCCCAAGATTCCAGTTTGTTTCCCTTCTTTTGCTTATCTCTTGTATGGTCCACCCTACAGGATCTCAAAGTACATGATGAAATACAGAGTCTGGTGTCCTGCGCACAAGAAGCAGTTCAAGCATTACTGTGATGTCTGTTCATACTCCAAAGATCTTGCCAGAGGGAAACGGTTGATATACAGCAGGACCAGACTGCATTCTTGGTCTCTGGTGTTACGATTGAGAGAAATGTGTACATATGTACCAGGTACTATTGCGCCTTTGGTCTGAATGCATTTTGTAATTAAAGCAGAATAATCCTATCAAAGCTTTGCTTGACTAGTCCTGTGACTGTGAAGGGAAAAAAAAGACTGCAGGGCTTTAACTGCTGTGAGAATTAGGAAGTGGGTGACTGGAGTCCTCCTCAGTTCAATAGCAGTGCACTGCTGACTGGTTTTCTGAAACCTGCACAGGAAGAAAAGTGAATTCTTTGTTCACGGGAGCTTCTGCCCTTCCTGTACTATGAATAAAACATGAGCCACCACTAAGATGTGAACTGAAACCAAATGTTTTCTGGTTTAGTTTATCCTGGTCCCTCAATACATGCAACCTGTATTCAAGCGGGGGCTTGCAGACCAGAGTTTTTAGCTTCAGTTCTGCCTGCAAACTGCAGCTGAACCACCTGAGGAGAAGAGTACTCTCTTCCCCTTCATTCCTGGACATCAGCAGCTGCCAAACCCCTCTGTGATCTGTCCCCTGTTGTAGAAGGAAATCTCTCTTATGGCGCTAGTCCTTGCTAAACCAGAAGCTGTTCCCACCATGCGTCCCCTGGCCCCTCTGCTTTGACCCTGAACAGCCAAGTCACAGAGCTGGTGAGACCTCAGGAGCGTGGTGCCTGCTTGGCATATGGCCTCCACTAGTACCTGTCTTCCCTTGCTCCCATCAGAGTGTCCTGAGCCGCCCCTGGGGAAGGGACCTTCCCTTCCTTCCACCTCCCACCCCAGGGAATGGACAAGCTATGCTGCTGCCCAGGGGTCTCAGCACCACTCAAGGTTTTAAGCTGACAGAGGTCAGTCTCCACTTGGGCAGGTGAACTTTGATTTTAAGGGCTGGTAAGGCTCTGGCCTTCAGGCTTATTACTGGCAAGTCATCTACAGGCATGACTATGAATTTGTATCATGGAATGGCTTATTTCTTCTAGGATGGGAGGGGTTTGCTCCATCAAGGGTTTGCCACTTGGTTTACTGCTTCGTGAACAAGAGGGAGGGTACAGAAGCAGGAGGTGCCCACAGTACCCTCTCTGCTTTTGGTCCCTGGGCAGCTGGCACAGATGCCAAGGGAAAAAGTGCTGTCTTGAGAGAAGTGCTAGGGAGGGCTGGGGATGTACTGGTTAGTTTGTGTCCAAAGGCACCACTTAGAATACAAAGCTATGCTTTTCTATGGGAGTCTTTACTACCCGCAGCAATGCAAAAGTTGTCTGCTTACCCCAAAGTACGATTGCCTAAACTTAACTCTGAAGTAGAAGGGATGTTTAAAATCTCTAGCCCTCTTTTCCTGTAGGAGATTCCTGACCTACATCTTAGTGGAAAAATACACCTAGAGATATGCAAGCTAGTGCCTATTAAGCACTATAGGTACTAAAAGCCATACAGTTCTGTGCTCCATCCTGCTAAGTTAATCATGCTGAGAAGCGGAATACCTTGTCTCACAGAACATGCTGCCATGTGGCTACACCACTTTAGGACCTGAACAGTACAAACGCCTACTCAGGAATGCATTTTGCATTCTAAAATGTATTCTTAATTCCATGGGTTCCAGTGGAAAATGTTTGTCATGCTTAAGAGAGAGAAGACTGAGATCCCATATAAGCTTCATTACTACTTATAATTTACTTGAGAACATCTAGTTTAAAGTTTCAGCTACTTAACTGAGACTCTAAAGACCAAATGTGGAAGGTGACTTGTCACAGCCTTGGAGCACATCGCACAACTGCAGACTGCACTGCAAGTGGATTCTGTGCAGCTCAGGTGCACAACCAGGATAAGCTTCCACCATGCAAGGGCTGTGATGAGTGCAGGGGGTGATACAAGTCCCGTTGGTGGCAGAGAGAGGACTGGTGGTGACATCTACATTCCCAAATCTTCAAGACCTGAACAGGTTGGAAGCCACTTTTCCAAGTTCTCTGTATTTGGGACTTCTCGTAGGTCTAAACAAACTGGCAGGTTTTCTGTTCTAAGGGAAGCAGACCATTTCCTGGACACCTTACACTGGAGTCTGGGCGGCTCACCTCTCTGTTTGTAGCCACTGGATTTTCTGATGTGAATGGCCTCACAGTATCTCAGAAAATAGCAAATTTTAAATGGTAATCCCGAACACTTGACATCAGCTTGTATTTATGCTTTAGTCAATTTAGGAGCTAAAGACCCCTAAGTATCTGGTGGGTTTTTTCATGCTGTTTGTTTACACTGTTGTGGGGCATGGTGTCCTGCTTTGACGCTATCATGAAGAGGAAGGAAATAGAAGCAATTTGCTCTTTAATAAAAATAAGTAAACATATGCAGTTGAGACAATATTTATTAAATATGTGAGCTGAGATATGCACAGTGTGGTAGATCTCTGGCCTTTCAAATATGGGACACTTTCCAGCGCAGGAATTTTTCCTTTGTGGTTAATCCCTTTTGCAATGTATCTGCATTGCTACTTCAGTATGGTTCTATACCTAGTATTTTGGGGATACGAATAACAGTATTTGCCTTCCCTTTACAGTTTTCACTGAAGGATCTCTAAGTGCTTTTCACAAAATTGTGAAATAATTTTCACTTCAGGCCTTGAAGTAGGTCGGGATTAGCATCGATCAGGAGCTGTTGGAAATGTCCTGGCAGCTCCCAGGTGGTCATTTCAGAACTGGGAAAGGGAGTTTAACATTTTACCCATTCACCAACTTTCCAGATTTCAGGAGTGAGTTAATAAGGTTCCAAGAAAGTTGAGGACCTGGGAAAGTGCTACCTGGTTTCCACCATCTGAATCTATCCCAGAAATGGTTTTGTATATCATCACGTCACTCCATCTGCCCAAGTCAAAGCCAGCACATGAAGGGACTGTTAGAGCTGATAGGCAACACGGTTTTATCTTGTGCAGAGTAAGACTGATATCCCTCTATTTGCTACATAATCCCATCTCCATCAGTAGAATACTTTTGGGTAGATATTGCTAGGGGCAACAAGCCATGATAGAGGCTAAACTGAGGTGACCATCTGCTCTATCAGCTCGTGTTGCAGTTACTGCAGAGCTTATCTATGTTGCCGTTTCTGTTGTCAGACCACTCATCTGATACCACAGCTCTTCCTATTGCTCCCATTTCTCCATCAGTTCCTTTGGTAACCTGTTCCTTTCTGTGCCTTACCTCCACTGCAAGTCCATGCTGCAATCACAGGTACCCTAAGTCTTCTATCTGCACCCCACCTTTAGCAATGGAACACAAATGTACTGATAGCTGACAGGCTGTAGTTTCTATTAAGGCCCACAACAGCTGCAGTTGTCAATGCTTTGGAAGGCAGAAGATATTTTACATGCTTTCTTCCAGGCACAAGTATAGCAGCACGTTCACAATTATTGTTCAGTGCCTCTGCTGTAACACCCCCACAATGGTACATAATAGGCTTTCAGGGCTAAAATCAGCAAAAAGCTTCTGGTCAGCCTTTGATTTTCAGTGTATGTGGAATAATACATAATTTCAACTGATCCTTCATATAAATACATATATACATTGTGAGTGTGCATGTTTAGATCCATAATCATAGCAGATGGCCTCCATGCTGCACCACTGACTGCATCGTAACTTCTACTGGCAAAGAAGAGCCACCACCAGCTGGGCTGCCAACAGCAGTCCGGCCCACTCACTGCCACTTTCCTGAGTATATGCGATCCAGAGAAGATCCAGAACAAGTCTCTGCATACACATGAAACAGGTTAAGATCTGAGCTGACTGTCCTTGACCTTGCAAGCTGTGTGTCTGCTTGCTTTGGTACCCAGTAAGGCCTGTTTGATCTGGGAGGGGGTTAAAGCCTCTTACTGATGAGCATTCAGCTCATAGAGCGGGGTTAGGTCCGTCGTTTTCAAACATGTTTTACGTAAGGTTTTAACATCAAATTGATGTCCTGCTCCATCTTCAATAAAAAGTGGGAGTTTTCGCCCTGGGGACCTTCTGATGTCTTTGATAGGGTTTGTCTTCCCCTCTGTGTGCATTTTCTTACTGCTAATGACAGCAGTGTGTGTCCAGCCTGAGTCAGACCCATCCACTCCTCTTCCCCAGCTAAGGCATCAACCAAAACTACTCCCTCCCACCCAGGCTGCTGTGCTGCTTGTCCCCCAGTGTCACACTGGAAGGCAAATCCCTGCTGATGACCTGAACGTGCTAGTGGTGCCAGTGGAGAGGGGCACAGCTGATGGCACACGAGAAGCCTCTTTCGTTGGACTCTTGCAGATGACACACAGTGTCCACATTAGGCAGGTGCTAGGATGTTCTGGCAAACCAGATTTTTAACGGTATGGTACAGTCATCTGGCTCCTCAGCAGGGGCTGGCTGGAGTTAGCATGGCAATTGTATTTTGGTTGATAAATGTGATGACAAGGCACAGTTGCCCTTTGATCTTGCAGTGAGCACAGCATGGTCCCCATAGCATGCTTATGGCAGGGCTTTGTGCTGTGTGACTGCTGAAAGCAGCATGAGCATCTCCAAACACCATCACAGGCTACAGTTACCCTGGCCTGAGCAAAAGCCAGGTAGGCCAAGCATGACACTGATGGTGAAAGCGCTGTTGCCACTACACTGTGTCCCAGCAAGTCTGCCCATGACCTTCTATCTGCCTGTAAAGCCAGCGGAAACCTGTCCTTCACTACTGCCATGTATGGGCCATTAAACACTATTTCTCTCCTTTATCTTTCATCGCCCCAATCCTGTCCTTCCTCTCTGCCTCACCAACTGCCTCCTGGCAAGGTCTTACTGTGTTAGGGCTTTGGTGTTCATCTCAATTTCCTGGTTTGGATCTGGTGATTTAATCCTTGCCACTTGACAACTTTTGCTTGGTTTTGGACTCCACAGCACTGTCATTTCCAGCTCTTCATTGTCACCTTCTCACAGACTCTTTGTTGTCTCTCCTCCTCCACGGGAATCTCTGCTCAGCTCAGCTGTGTGCCCTATCTGGGTGACTCCATCCAGTTACACAGCTTTCACTGCTATCTCCAATTCACATCTCAGAACTTCTGCCTCCCTCCTAGCTCGCCACTGTATCCCTACACCCGCATTTTTCTTGTCTCCTCTGGCACCTCTTCCCAAATGAGTTACCAGCAACTCAAAATGCCAGAGCCAGAGCATATTTCTGCTCCCTTTTTGCTTCCCATATTCCCCACTTGTCTGTTCTCTCTGGTAGACATATAATGGGGGAGGCAGAAACATTTCTGACCTTCTCTGCTGCTCTTCCTTATTTGCCTGGCCTTTATGTCTTACCACTTTGTCCTCATGTCCTGAGGTCTCCCTGCCAGTTTGGTGCTGGTGTTCCACATGCCTGTTTCCCATTACTGATCCTGTACACAAGATGTTTTCTTCAGCTGACCTGCTAGAATATACCCTTCTCCCCATGCCAGTCTCTCTCGCTGGCCCTGAAAAACCCAGCAAATTAAATCATCTGCGTATCTGTTTCACATATTTATGAGTGAGGTACTAATCCCTGCATAGTGAAAAGGTCACATGTACAGAAGGGGAAATGAGGACACCAGCATTAAAGGGAGAAGTGGAGGAAGGGGCACCGAGAGCAAGGGCAGGACAGATGTCAAGGAGGTGATCTTACAGTGTTACAAAAAAATGCAGATAACAAACAACAGCAGATCACAGTATCGCTGACAATCCACATCAGTGCTCCTGCTTTGATAGTTCTGCATTTGGTCTCACTGCTTCCTGCTCCTACCACCTATGTCTTCAGAGCAGAGACCAAATCCTTCAACTGTCTGAAAATATGCATAACGAAGTTAAAAAAGCAGCAGGCCCCCTCTTCTCTGTGCCTTGTGATAACAGACACCTCCCCTTCCACCCCAGTGGGAAAGCTGATCTGTCAGGATAATCCATGTGCGAGGACAGCCCTCCCAGGTCTCTTTGCGAATGCTCCATCAGAGCAGGGAAGCTCTTTCCGGCTTCCTCAGCACAGCTCACGTGCTGTGCAGGTCCCAGTGGGCAAAGAATTTGCATGTGATGCCATTACAGTGACCTCCTGAAACCTGGCTCCATTTCCCATCTGCTGTATGCTGTTACTTTCTCAGAACACAAAAGCAGGTGAAATGTCTGCTGGATGCCACAAAACCCTCTCTGGCTGCAGCCATGGTAAAACAACCCTCCTTAAAGCAATAGAGAGATCCTTTTGTGTGCAAGAACTACTTTCAGATTGGGCTGGGGTTTTTTATTGCCTTATAAAGGATTCTGCAGTGAGTGAGCTGGAGATCTGACAGTTGCATCCCAGTCATATTTTAACACAATGCAGACAGCAGATGCTTCAAGAAGATTGTTATTTCTTCGTGTACATCATGTCTCCAGGGAGATTGCATATTCAGGGTCAAGGGCTGTAGGGGGCTGGCTCTGCGGCCTTGCAGGAGGAATTTTCTGTTTCCAGCAAAGTGTATCTGTAAAGCACAGGGTGTTCTGCCAAGCCTTCTGTATGGAGTCAGCAGGAAATGCTGCTCCCAAGAGAGATTTTACCTACAGCTCTGTCTGGGATAGCTTTTATTATAATAATAGCAGTTGATCAAATAGCCCCCAGTGCTGCAACACCTTGTAGCCTGAATATCAGGGCTGAGCCTGAGCAGAGGAGCAGCACTTACTCATTGGGCTGTAAGAAGGTTATTCATGTGGGGTGGTGGTGTGTGTGTGAAACTGTCTGCCTCTGTAAAGGCAGGCAGAAACGGGCACTTTGTAACAGTATGATGTTTTTGAAATGCAGATAGCTTGGCCGAGACAACCATCAAGGACAGAAGACCTTGCAAGGGAGACAGTTAAGTCCAAAAATGCAAGGAAGGCTCTCACAGGGTCCCCGCTGTACACACTGGCAAGGCAGAGATGATCTAAGTTTTAATGAGGTTTTACAAAGAAGCTGTGTCCTCCTACTCCTTATCATGCACGACCGTTAATTTATCTGCTTTACATATTGAAGGGTCAAGGCTAAGCAAGCACACCTAGAATGGGAATTTCCAATTCCTCAAGACTTAGGAATCCAGACCTTGACACCAGCGCCTCTCAACCCCAGCCCTGAGAATATCAATAGCTATCAGTAAAATTCAAGTACAGACACAGGCACTCC
The DNA here is from genome assembly GCF_034315485.1 of Pezoporus occidentalis. NCBI lineage: Eukaryota > Metazoa > Chordata > Aves > Psittaciformes > Psittacidae > Pezoporus > Pezoporus occidentalis. The sequence goes on along the minus strand of NW_026913964.1, from coordinate 3,189,058 downwards.
AGGGTGGCAGCTTACAACCACAGTGATACATTGGATGCTGAAATAAGTAACAGCACTGGATGAGAACCAAGGGGAACACACAATTCACTTATTACTAAATTCTACATCAGACAAAGCTGCTTTGAATTTCCATGATTGTTTTCCTAAGGGACAGGCAAAATTTAACCAAGGAAACGACATTTACCTCAAGTGCTACAATCCGCACAAGGGAAAGGAAATGGTCTTAGCAGGTATCCTCCCAAGCCTGTAGAGCCACATGGGGCATCAGTCCGTCTTTGCAGTGTGGCTGGCCTTCAAACATGAACTGACCCACCATGTTCCCCCACTGTCATGCACGGAGTTTAATGGTGCCAGAAATGGTAAATGTCAGGAAGCATTTGTGCGGTGGAATGTTGAAACTATGGTTGGATAAAACAGTGACCACAAGAGAGGCTGAATATATATTAAAGAGCCCTTAAATGGATGTCACAAATAGCCCTGATTTCTCTCTTTACCCTGCAAACGGCTCCCATGTGCTTTAGTCCCCTTGCAGGATATGTAGTAGAATTGAGGATGAACACAAGATGGTTCAGAATGCCTGCCAGAATGTGCTTTTCTGGCACCTAGCCCACCCTCTTCCTAGGGATCAGCAGCGCTGCAGTAGCCAGCCTTGGAGGACTGGGGGTGAGGACATCCCTGTCATACCTCCTAGAGGAACAGGGAGTCTGTCGTAATTCTCTGAGCTTCCCCAGTCAGCAAATCAGATAGAAGCACCATGCTTGGCCACGATGTTTGCATCTATATCTAACCTTTTCGGGTTTTGGAGTAAGTTTCTGAGGTGTATACCTGGAGCACAGTTATTCAGACACAGTGTGATAATAAATTTCATTTTACTCATCAGTCCTCCTGCCTTGGTGTCTATGAACAACGTCTTGCTCTTCTTAGTTTCCTTCAATATCCACAGTTTTGTGGCTGCAGTGGTGGCAGCAATTTCCTTTTCTATCCATGTTTTGAACAGGCAGAAGGAGAAACTGAGGCACTGGTAAGCAAGGACAGTTAGCAGTGGGAAGGAGAGACTGAGGGAATTCATGCCCATCCCAAGCTATTTTTTCCATTTCTTTTAAAATATGTAGTTTTGATGTTATGTGTTGACTTTGGTTGTTGACAGACTGCATGAAAAGAGCCCATGTGTTACTCTAGGCATTTTGGCAGATACGAAGGAAAGCTATCCAGCTAAGATCAGCAGCTAACCCACAACAAAGCTTAATCTCCAGCCAAAAGCTTAATCCAACAGAAACCAAACATCTGCCCTTCTCGGGCTCTCTGGGATGGAGACAGAGGTCTTGGCTTCTGGGGTGGCTCCAGAATTGTTCTTCATCTTCTGACTCCTCCCAGATAACAAAGCAGGGCATGTGCCCTCGCTCTGTCGTCTAGGTAAGAGACTGCGGCATAGGGTGCAGATGCCCAGGCTCTCCAAATTTCACCTACAAAACCTCAGACTGAACCGTATGTAGATCTAGTACAAATAACAGTGTCCCTCCCTTGCCCTGTAAAACCTTCTCCTATTTCTGGCTTTTCTCTCACAGCGTCTCTTTTCAAACACAGCAGATTGAGACCATTATCCCTGCAATAAAGAGTGGGCACACTGCTTTTTTTTTTTTTTTTTCACTGTATCTCATTCCTGACCTCTGCTGCTTTTTTACTATTCTGGTTTATAATAGGAAATTGAAAGCTCAAAGATTTTCTTCACATCTGATATTCATTCATACTCTCAGCTTCTTTTTTTTCTCTGTCAGATTAAAGGCAGACAAAAAGAGAGAGCCAAACCTGTGTGTTTATGATCCGTATTTTTAATACCCAAAACCCTGATTATTTTCTTAGTCTTTCTTTCTGTAACTTTATTAATTTCACTGACCTCATTGTGGATCCTCATCAGTGTAAGAAGGAATTCAGGTGGTATATTGAAAGAGTATTTGTTTTAAAAACAACATTGACAGTTAAGACAAATGAGTCTCAAGCTCATCTGCTCACTTAGAATCATAGAATAGAATCATAGAATAGTTAGGGTTGGAAAGGACCTTAAGATCATCTAGTTCCAACCCCCCTTGCCATGGGCAGGGACACCTCACACTAAACTATGTCACCGAAGTCTTTGTCCAACCTGGCCTTGAACACCACCAGGGATGGAGCATTCACAACCTCCCTGGGCATTCCATTCCCAGTGCCTCACCACCCTCACAGGAAAGAACTTCTTCCTTATATCCAATCTAAACTTCCCCTGTTTAAGTTTTAACCCGTTACCCCTTGTCCTATCACTACAGTCCCTAATGAAGAGTCCCTCCCCAGCATCCTTGTAGGCCCCCTTCAGATACTGGAAGGCTGCTATGAGGTCTCCACGCAGCCTTCTCTTCTCCAGGCTGAACAGCCCCAACTTTCTCAGCCTGTCTTCATACGGGAGGTGCTCCAGTCCCCTGATCATCCTCGTGGCCCTTCTCTGGACTTGTTCCAACAGTTCCATGTCCTTTTTATGTTGAGGACACCAGAACTGCACACAATACTCCAAATGAGGTCTCACAAGAGCAGAGCAGAGGGGCAGGATCACCTCCTTCGACCTGCTGGTCATGCTCCTTTTGATGCAGCCCAGGATACAGTTGGCTTTCTGGGCTGCGAGCTCACACTGAAGCCGGCTCATGTTCATTTTCTCGTTGACCACCAGCCCGAAGTCCTTCTCTGCAGGCTGCTCTGAATCTCTTCTCTGCCCAACCTGTAGCTGTGCCTGGGATTGCTCCGACCCAGGTGTAGGACCTTGCACTTGTCATGGTTAAACCTCATGAGGTTGGCATCAGACCCACCTCACAAGCGTGTTGAGGTCCCTCTGGATGGCATTCCTTCCCTCCAGCGTATCAACTGAACCACACAGCTTGGTGTCATCGGCAAACTTGCTGAGGGTGCACTCAATCCCATTGTCCACGTCACCGACAAAGATGTTGAATTTCCCAGCCCCGATGACTTGTCTAAACTCATGATCTTATCATTAAAGCCCAGATATTTGAAAGTGACCACAGATTTAGAGTGACTCAAGTTCTACTGGTCCGGGTCATTTCTATCCTGATTTTCTTCAGATGGCTCCTGTTAAAAGTATGGCAGCTGTGCACCCCCTGGGGCTAAAAGTGTTTCAAGGTGTAAGCCCTACAAACAAACCAGCTCAAATCAGAGGCTTTAAAAAAACATTTGGCCTTTGTATATGAGTTGGTAAGTTCCTGCTGAGAGGTGATGGATACATGCAGCTCCCAGTGGAAGCTGAATGTGAGCTGGCTGAATTAAACTTTTGTTACAGTAAGGTAGTGGAGTCACGCAGCCCAGGAAACACCTTTCTCCTCTGATGCCATGACAGCATACCTATGATGAAAGTCAGTGATGAATGCAGAATGGTTTTATCTTCTGTCAGCCCAGAGACACCTTTATTTATGGTGCACTTTATTTTTCAAAGCCGAGAGCGGCTCTTTTCATGACTCTTGAGTGTGAAAACTCCTGAGGTTTGGGAAAATACGCCTTCAATGACTGGATTGAATTGGATTGGATTGACCTGTGATGCTTACTGAAGATTTACAAACCTATATGCTAAAGACCACTGAAATAAAAGTTCAGTTATCAGACAATCAATAGGACCCACATTCAGCTAAACAGCTAATCTACATTCAGCTTCTCACTGTACAAATGTCCTATTTTACTTCAATTAAACACAGGCCTAATTTGCTGCTTAGTTCATTTATTATAATTTTCTGTGATGATTTAAAAAATAGCTATCATTCTGTAAAATCAATTTGTCATGGGCAGTCAATGAGGATAATGTGATCATAGCTATGGCATCATGCCCAAACAGTGAATGGCAAACATGCTTGCGTGAATACTCTCTACAGTAATTGAGTTTGTGGTAGAGAAGTTCTGGGGCGATATTTGAATATATTATTGCTGTGTGCTCATCCCAGTAAAATGGGTAAGTAGCACTGTGCTTCAAGGTAAAAAATAATCACCATGGAATTAACTTGATGTCTTCTTTCCTCTGTGCGTAAATTCTTCTATAATTATACACTAAGATTTTTTTGCATCTGTTTGCCAATACTACTAACACATGGGACTCTGGGTCTCTGGTTTGATTTTGTTTGAGACTGTGAAGTTCCTTGTAGATGGTGTGTGAGAGTGACTACCATTCGCTTGCAGGGCATGAAGATGTCTCATTCTTTCATGGCCAGGCAGAAAACTGCAAGGCACAAACAGCGCATGAGTGGAGACCATACTCTGCTTTCTCTGCCCACGTTTGGTGTTTTTTTTCTGCCTTTCATGCCACTCAGCCATCTTTGGAAACAGTTCAGCAACATCTTCTGGGGAGGATGGTGAGGACATGGGAGGCAAGTTTCCTTTGTAGTCCCAGCCACAGGGGTCTCATTCACCGCTTTAAAAAGAAGTAAAATGAAAAGCATGCAAGAGCCAAAGGCTCCAGACTGAAACGATTCATGGAATGAAATGTTCCAGGCTTTGTTTGTTTGCTGGTTTGTGTGTTTGTTGTTTGAAGTGAGAGCTATTGGGCTCAGTTCAGTTGCTGGGTTATCAGAGCGATGAATCTGTAACGTAATAAAGTGAAGACTTCTTTTCAGAAAAAAACAGGCAGTTTTACTGATTTGGAATATGCCTCCTCAGGTGGGGAGATGAACAAAAATATTCACAGCAGGGTTTATTGGGTTTTTGTGACACTGTACGTGAATGAGTCTGCCTTTTTTCCAGGGGCACCCCCATTTCTTGCAACTGTACAGTGGGTCTGGGATCTACTGTTCTCTGCTGGTGTTGTCCAAGCAAAAAAGCTCATCTCCCAGTAAAGTCCAATAGCTCCCATTGTCTCTTTTCTCCACTGAAGAACTCTGCAGATGGAGCAAGGGCTGCACCTGAAAGCAACAGATGTCCTACCATGACTGCTAAATCTAGGCACCATCAGTACTAATTTCATGGTGTCTGTGTGTGATGACAAGGGGTACACAATGCACTTTCTCTGATGGCTGCTGTGAGGTGCTTGGAATTTTCTAGTCTAATTGCGGCTTCTCAATAGAGGCTGGCTGCTGTGACAGATCACAGGGTGACATGCTGGATGCACACGTCCCCAGAGAACCAAGCTGATCAAAGGGGAACCACTGAACTACTGAGTTTTATTCACTGGTCATAGTGAAACAGATGTGCTTCACAGGACTGAAGTCTAAATATAGCTCAAGTTTCTGAGTAACAGGGTATATTGTAGTTTTTCCATGCTTTAGCAACAAAAAGCTGCAGCGGGTACCTAAGGATCACCTAGGTTAGATATTATCTGCTTTGTGCAATGCTACTAAAAGCCTACTGCTCTGATATTTGTCATTTCTTGGTTTACCTCAGCATCCGAGGGAAAGCTACAGAAAAATTTGTGGCAGGAGTGGTAAGATCTCATGATTGCAGGCATCACTACTGGGACAACCCCAGCCCCTCAATAAACAAACTCAAGACAAGGCAGTAAAAAAGGGGTGCTGGTAGGGCACAGGTGAAAGGCAGGAGGAGGTGAGGGGGCTTTTATGTAGGGTAAATTTGGTTTAGCAGATATGGGTAAAGATCTGCTCTGGTACCAACAACTCCATATCGATTATTATGCTGCCATTCTATCAGTTTATGGCCTTCTCATCTAACAGAAACTTAACATGGAAATATGACGAGGCCAAAGACTTGAATGATTCCTGCTGTCCCTTTAACCAGAAAAAGCTAAATGAAGTAGGAAGCTGATCTTGGAAGGTAATCTGCTTAGATGAGTGCAAGCTAAAAGTGGAATAATCCCTGAGGTCTCTCATTTTGTTTGCTGTAGTTTGGGCAGAAAGCAAATGCAGCTGAATTTGCCAAAGCTGTAATGTGCAGGTGAGTCTGTCCTGCCTGTAATAGCAGCGAAAGTGGCTAGTCTGCTTTTCTGTAAAAAGGGTAGGAGGTCCAGATGCTCTCTTTCAAAAACTCTATACTGCTGCTGAGCATTTCTGAAATGGTTTTGGGGGTGATGGGTAATTCTGAATCCCCAGTGGCACATGTGGAGAGGCAGAAAACAGAGAAATGCCTTCTGTCTGTCCTGAGAAAAAGGCTGCTTTTTCCTGGTTGTAAATGTGTGTGGTTACACAGGTCCTCACTAATACCTGAGGAGTATTCATCATAATTTGGCTTAATCCTTCCTGAGCCGGAGGGAAAAGGTTAATTGCCTGGGGAGAACCATTTATCTGATCCACAGACAGTCCAGAGGATTGAGGGAGGGAGAGAATCAGTCAGAATGAGAAGATGAGCTAATTTTTCACAGGTGTTTTTCTTGATCTGTTTATTACAGCCAATGATAACAGTGAGGTTGTGCTGAGCAGCTTGTAAAAACAACAGAAAAATGGTTTCCCTTCTCTCTACCCAGCCCTGGAGCAGATGCAGCTGAGAAAGTCTCAAGTGAAGTAGCTTTGCTAAAGCTGTGCTGGTATGAGCAGTGTGGAAGAATGCATTTTTAACCAGGGTGCAGTTCTCCCTGTGAGATCCCTTAATTTGCCTTTTTTAGAGATGTGGGAACCTCAAAGGGTTGGAAGTAAATCTGCACCTCCTTTGGGGAGACTGCAACAGAGAGAATAATTCATTGGAGGTTTGTTTGTGTGCTGTTATTGAGGAACCATTGGGACCCTAATCCCAGGAAAGCATGGGCTGGTCTATAATTGCTTTCTAGTCTTGGAAGCACATGGGTGTTCAGTTGTGGGGTTTTTTTCAAGAATGTGGTAGGCATCAAGTAGATAACCCAATGGAGTAAGAATATATTTGACTAATTAGACATTAGTCAGTAAGAATAAGGTGGGGAATTGCTCTGAATATCTGAATTACACCTGTGAGGCAGAGTTGTTGCTGTGTTCTCACAGATTAAACTCTTTTGGGGAGACACTTTCCTTTCACAGGGGTTGGGTAACACTGCTAATTTTAAGGCAAGAATTAATGGTTGGTAAATAGCAATAAACCCAAGGACTGCAGTCAGGATCAGTGAGCTAATGCTGTTTTAGTAATTAAGTGAACGATCTGAAATGTTCCAGAATGTGAAAGTATTATCTAAATATGCTCACAAAAGGCTTCCTTGGGTTTGAGGAAGAAACTTTTCTGGGGATTCTATCCCAGAAAGGAAAAAAATTGCCATTATCTTTTCAGTTCTGGAGGCTTTAGGAATTACTTAACTACTGAATATTTATTTGGATCAGAACTGGTAAGTTTCATTCTGTGCCCTTCAAATCAGACTCCATCCCTTTTGGCTTACCCCTAGCAAGCTAATCTCCATTCCCCTTTTTATTCTAATTGGTGTGTCTGATGTGAGAGCACTCTCCTTCTGTGAGACTTTGTTGCTGTTATGCTTTGCCTTTCTGTAAGTCTTGCTCCAGTGTTGCTGATTTAAAGGACCATCTTACATTAATGTGGTGAAGCTCAGTTCTTATACTCATCTCTTAGCTTTATTAATCTCTTCTTATTTAAAGTTCCAGGAGCAGCTAAAAGCTTAGACCAGAGCAGCTCTCTGCTGCATTATGCCTGACACATAAGTCTATTGGGCTGGCACTACTTACTCTGTTTACAGTCTAAATAGGTAAAACCAAAACTGAGAAGTAAAGCAGATACCCTGTCATTACAAGGCTTGACCAAGGTCACAGAGCAGAGCTGTTTGCAGAGAGCCCTGACTCTCTAGTGACTGTCCTCGGCAAACATACAGAAGCTGTGGAACTACCTTCTGTGCTGCTGCTTGCTAACACTGAAGTGCCAAAGCCTATGTGAACACTCCCCTGATTATCCTCTGGATATATAACAGTAACTTTCTCAAGTTACACAGAGAAGATGGTGCATGATTATTCGTCAGTAGGTTTAGAGGGATATCTATGTATATGAGAAGTAGATAGTGGAACAGTCGTGACTCCACTGAGAATGCATACATCTTGCAGGAGAGGCACCAGGGAATACTGGTTTTGGTCTCAAATCTTCTGCAGGACTTGTTTGGTAAGATTTGCTTTTCTCGCTCAACAAAATCCCAAAACAGTTCTCTGGTTTAATACAGGTATTCTGTTTCTGTAGAAGATGGGAAGGAAGCCTATTGGCTTGGAGGTGAAGGGAAGCTCTGCTCATTTGTGGGAGGGACAAAAGTCAGCACCGCAATGTTACTTTTTCCTGCAGCTCTGGTTGGAAGGTAGGGCTACCGCTACACCTGTGCGGAGCAGGAAGTACTGCTCTGTGACACAGTTACATTATGGTCATGCCCTCTTGTTTTCACTGATACTAACCCCCAGCAACAGACATCCTTTGCTTTCCCTTAGCTTTTCTCAATTGTGAGTTGTTTTTTTCCAGTGAACTTTTAAAGGCCAACTACACTAGGAGGAGCTCTTCCTCCATGTCATCTCTTCTATCTCTGTTCAGCTGGTTATCCAGTAAAGCTCCGAGTTGCTTTTGTATGGGCTGCTTCCTCGTTGTCCAGGTTCTTAAGCCCTCTGTACTTCTTTGAGCATGTAAGCTCCCTCACTTCAGGGTATGAAGGAAACACTAATTCCACTGAGCCTTTTTGATACTAGGGTTGTTGGGCATTTCATGATAGTCAGCTCCTTGCTACATTTGGAAAAGCAGCTGAAGTGTTCTGTATTTCACAGCTTCGGTGTAGCCTTTCTTTTCCAGTACAGAATAAACTACAGCCCTGTGGTTGTTAAAGCACGGGCCTTCAATAAACATCCCAGGTAATACTGGTCCATTTTTTCCTTCAGTTAGGTTAATTTCTGGAACTGTAAAGATTATGCAGACAACATACATACAGTACTCAGTGCTTTCTAGGATAAGGTAGAGTGACTTGGAAAACTCATCCTGCAGATATTAGTAAAGTCGTGTCAGCCGTGTTTGTTGACTGATGCTGTCACATTCACACTACAAGGTGATCACTTCTTCAGTCAGCATTTCTCCCACACCTGACAGCAGACCTGATGTCTGTAAGCCCTCAACTCGACGACAAGAATCAGCATTCCAATACTCTTTACTATAAATGAAGGTATGCATAGCACTCTCCATGCCGAAGGCTTTCCAGTTCGGTAGGTGCTTTATGTGCTTTACGTGTAGAACTTTCTGGGTCACAGCGCCATCACAGGCCGCGGAGGTGGGGAGGCGGAGCGCGCCCTCCCGCTCCCGGGCGGCATCGCTCCCGGCATGCACTGCACGCCACCGGCACTCGTGGGTGCGGCGGGATTGGCTGGAAGAGCAGCCAATCGCGAGTGAGAGCCTTGCCCAGGGCCCCGCCCCCCTCGCGCAGCCGCCGGGAACGTTTGAAAGGTCTGAGGTACGCGGCCCTCCTCCCGGCTCGGCACCGCCCCGCCCCGAGCCTGCCCCTGCCTCTGCCCCTGCGGCGGGAGCGGGACTCCAGGTGCCTGCGGCGCTGCCGGGGTCAGGCGCGGGTACCGCAGCGATGGGGCACGCGAGCGCCTGAGCCCCCTGGGCTGCGCGGTGGGAGGGTGTCCGCCGGTGCTCTCCTTCAGGGCGTGGGGCTGTAAGTGTTTTTTCTCCTTCCAGGCGAAGTGCTAATGCCAAGCTCCTCTGCAGCACTTGGTGTAAGTCCATGCCGGTATATGTGCATTTTACCCCCTCATGGGTGTCCTTGTCTACTCGCCGGTCCCGGGGCCGCCGAAGGTGCGGGCAGTGCTCCTGGGGGACCACTGTGATCGCCTCAGTCAGTTGACAGAGGTTTGTGGTGTATGTGTAAAGCCAGGAATCACCATCATGTGCGAGGTAGCGTGCAGGTTGTGTAGTTGGTAATGAAGCTGGCAACTCAAAGGGCACGGAACTCTCCAAACTTTGATTTTCCTGCTGTCTAAAGAAGGTTTTGTAGAGGGCCCAATGAAGTTTCCATCTTGCGAAGATGTGAGGCCTTTGCATCTGCAGAAGTAGCGATTTGGCATTATGTAAAGGCCTTTTTATTTTCCTTAAGCTTAGGGCTAATTAAATACCAGGAATATTGTCTAAATAATACGTGTGAAACAGTCTTATATGCTTGAATATACATGTAGGTTAGGAAAGCTTGTGCTCTAGGTCGTACTGGGCTGAATACTGTCCTGTGGAGTTTTGTTCAGTAGTGTGTAATTCATAAGAAAATACAGGGACCAATGCAAATGGCTGAGAGCTAAGGGGAGAAGGATTCCTAGTGGCAGTGCAATCTTACCTGCTATGTAAAACAGCCTTAAGGCTCATCTGAAATAATCAGGTATGCTTTAAGCAGGACTCTCAATAAATACAATTTAACACCCTGGTGGTGTTCAAGGCCAGGTTGGACAGAGCCTTGGGTGACACAGTCTAGTGTGAGGTGTCCCTGCCCATGGCAGGGGGATTGGAACTAGATGATTTTAAGGTCCTTTCCAACCCAAACCATTCTATGGTTCTGTGATTTTGAGTGAGTGAATATTCCACAGTTGATGCTGCCTTGGATTAATGGTACTTTTGTTCAATTTTAAAATAATATTTACATTGTAGTTCTCATTGTTATATGCTTAGCTTTGGCCTCTGATTTCTTCTACACTGTTGGCTAAAATAAAGAGCTCCTTGTTAACTGTGTTTGTTTCATAAATTGTCACATAGAATGATATGTGTTTGACTAGTTTGACCATGTTGAGTAATGCTGAAGTATTTTTCCAGCCCTTCAGTCTTTCTGCTGTCTCCTTTCCAGGTTCTTCCTGTTCTTTCAACATCTGTCGCTAATCCTGGGTCACCAGAACAGTGTTGTGTTCTAGGAGTATATGTTATAGGGCTAAGTACTTACTATGATTATTGTTTGTGTTTAGGCATCCAAAGAGAACCTTATTTCTTTCCAGTGCAGTATAGCATGAGGAGTTCTTGTTCAGTTTACCACCGAGTGAATTCCAGCTTTCTTATGTCCCAAAATCACCTGTCCTGTAAACATTGCTGACTCTACTGGCATCATCTCACACATGGTCAAATATGAGGGGATATAATTTAACATAACTGCTTTCAGAGTGATAATATAATGTAACATAGACTTACGTGTATCACAGTCGTTTTTATATGAGCACGTATATACAGACACACATGCAAGTGTGCCAGCTTTCCTGTTCTTTAGCAGGAGTGGGTGAAATTGGCCACATATCATACTCTAAGCATCTTTCAAAGTTTTGGTTTGTTTGCCTTGTAGACTGGTAATCATGGCTGCTAAGAAACTCAGAAGAGCGAGGTTGTCTCAGGAGCTGTGTGAAAGGCTGAGTCGCCATCAGATCACTACCTGTCAGGTAAAAGGGTTATTTTATACTTGTGGGGCAGAGGTTTCGTGGGAGGTTGGTTATTTGTTTGTCCAGGTTTGGTTTTTATTTCTGTGTTTTCATGCATATACTGTTTACTTCTTTGAGGTTTAATTTACAGGGAGCTTTACTTTCTATAAAATAGGGGCATTGCACACTCCATCTGGCTTGCTGCCTTGTAAAAATACAGATTTAAAGTGATAGATGCTCAACTAAAACATTTAAGCTTCTATGTACTTACTACCTTCACTTCTAAAGAGCCCAAAGTTGCTTTATTTTAGCAGAGGTGTGCAGCTACTACTTGTGTTGGGTAAGACACTTATTTGTGAACACTTCACAAAACACATGTATACTGTATAACTAGTGTGTGAACATGCTGTGAAGTTACACTGTTAGTTATGGGTTGATTCAGCAGTACGTTCTGAAGTTGCTGTTACAAATGTGCTCACCTAAAGAGAGCCAAGAGGCCATATATATTTCAATAATACGCATCACAGATGCAGGATCTAGGCCTAGGACTGCGATCTAGAAGACATGCTGTATTTTGAATGTTATTTTTAGGTAGATAGAGACTTCTGTGGGCAAAAAGGTGCTATTGCAATTTTATTACACAGCTCTTGAATGTCTGGTCCTTTGACTCCATGTTCTTTAAAATATAAATATAATTTCTTTTAACATACTGATACCAGAGAAAGTTAGGAGAAGTATAGCATAGTAGTGTATGACATACCACAGTATACATTCCATGGGTTTACCATCTAGTTGTGTATATTGCATCAGTTTAGTCCTCAGTCTTGATTTCTAGGTTGTAATCTCTGATCTGTCATTTTTCAGGACTTTTTATGTCGTTCCTTCTTGGAGCTAATGAAAGTGACGGGACAGAGCTACTATGGTGTGCAGAAGCTTCTTTGTAAAGTCAGCCGAGCTTGTGCTCCCAAAATGCAGACAGTAAGTGTGTGCGTGTTGATTGCATCTGGTTTTGATGCAATTTCTGGGAAAAAGCTGAACAGTGTCACTCATCTTTTTACATGGAAGGTTTGCAATGTCTCAGTTTAATTGCACAATAAAATAATACCTCTATTTTTGAATGTAGATCTCTGAGGCACTTTAGTTTGATGCAGTGACTTTTATTAGGCTTTATATCCTCAAGAGATTGCTCAGGCTTGCAGAATCAGTTCTGAGTGCAATAGGGAAATATGCCATTCTGTCTTGCAATCCAGCATCTAAAAATTGCTTCTGGTTTGGACCCTGCAAAAAAAAAGCCAAAACCAAAACACAAAAGCATTGTTTAAAAACAAGCAGAGAATAAGAACGTCAGTATAAATTGCTTTTAGACATAAAATGTGTGTCAAGAAGTGTAATTATACTGAAGGTAACTTGAGGATTTTTTCTATCCATGTAAGTGAGCTGTAGTGTGGTTTTAGGCTACAGGTAGCCTAACTGGGCCAAGTGCAAGAAGGAAATGCATGTTAGGTGCAATGTAGGGGCAGGATTTTGTTTTCTTTTGAATTTGAGTGAAAAGATGTCAGAAATGGGGTCTTTTTAGAATAGAGAGTACATGGACAGTTCTGGCCTGTGTCAATACAGCCCGTTTGTTATTTCTTAAAAAATAAAAAAGCCCTGTCAAAGTTTATGATGTGTATTTGGCCTAGGAACTTTGTAAAACTTTAAATTCACAAGCATGCTGCGTTAAAGTTAGTGATATGCAGAATTAATATGACTTGTACTGAGTGGATTAAAAGTGAGCTAATTACACATCAGTATTCAATCAAATTTCTTTGCCAAGAAGCTGGACATATACTGAAGCTTGTCAGACAGCAGTTGTCAAGAACTGTTAATACAGAGTCAGCATGTAGAATCATAGAATCAACTAGGTTAGAAAAGACTGTTAAGATCATCAAGTCCAGCCATTACTTCAGGACTGCTAAGACCACCACAAAGCTGTATCTCTGAGGGCCTTATCTGCACAGTTTCTGAACACTTCCAGCTACAACCAGCTATGTACATGCATAAAATAAGGAACTGTAGTTCCAGAACAGAGGATGTTGGCTATTTTTAAGGTATGTGGATTGAATCTCTGCAAACACAGGATTTCAAATGGACTTCAAGTGAGAGTGACTGATATAACATCATGACTGATACAGCAAGAATGCTTGACAATGCCTTTGAGTAAAAAAGTAAATAGATAATAGGAGTTATAAATAAGGGAAAAATACTGTCGAGATACAGTATGGGAAGCACCAAGCAAAATTTAAGAGTATGACAAGATCTGAAATAGAACTCTAATTTCTGGAAAACTTGTCTCACAATATAAAGTACAGAGTGAAGCTTACAGAGCTTCCAAGAGAAGTTAATGAAGGGGTGACTTGATCACATGATATGCTGAGTAGAAAAAGGTAATTATATTAGATGTCTCTAGAGTCCAGCTGAACAGGATCTGGTGACTGGAAGATAAATTAAAAAATAAGTCCCTGAAATGAGATGTAATGACAAAATCCTTAGAAACTGACATAAGTTACCATTTGAAAAGATCATCTGAGGATGTGGTAATTTTTCATTCACTTGGACTCCTGATTTAACTGTTGAATTTTACTTTATTTTTTTACTGAAAGTCTGATTCAACCCTCATTTTCTGTGTTAAATATGGAAATCGGAGTTTGTTAGTCAGGAAATGTAGACTAGAATATTGTTTCCATGTTCTGTGGGTTTGGTTTTTTTCCCAGTCTATGGGGTTTAAGTCCTGTCAGAGGTTGAACAAAAAAATTATAGAACTATGTTGCAAATACTTCTTAATTAGTACAGTATTCACTCTTAAAGTGAACCTGAACATAAACTCTGATCCTTTTGAGTGAGGTAGAATTCATTGTTTTTTTGCATTGGCCTGTTCTGTGTCTTGAAAACTATTTTTCAAGTTTATTTCTCCTCAGTAGAACTGAAGAACAGAGAAGGTCTGAATGAAGTTCAAATATTACTCTAATATGCTACCTGTCATAACATAGGGAAGCACTGTAGCATAAAAAAAGGAAGGTACAAGCTGTTGTCCCTCAGCCAGCTGGTAAAACTAGCTGGAAGCCTTTCTGATCAGCTTCAACAAAAATGCTCACTTGCTGGCCCAGCAAGTATGGACTAAACCGTATAGGATTCAATAGTGTATTTATTTACCTAGCTATCGATGAATCCTATGGAGGTGCTTCCATGGTACACTAAATTCCCAGCAGACTATCTTAAGACTGGGGTAAATCTGATGCCTGCATTTCTGTAAGGCATAGACTGTGGTCAGTCATGGCAGGCTATGGGACTACACTGTGACAGGGCTTTGAGAATCTCTGTTATTGGCACAGGAGTCTGAAACCTTCAGGAGCTCTTAACTGTAGCTACAGCAACAAGCTTTAGATCAAATCAAACTTCTGATGTTCAGGATGCTCAGTGGTTGAAGAATGTGTCAGTTTCGGCATCAGTTTTGGCATATGTCTGCAAGATGTAAGCAGCGCCTGTTTATTTTGGAAACTTCATGTTCTGGTGTTTACAGATCAGCATTTGCATTTTTTTATTTCTTCTTTTTCTGGTTTAGATTGATCCCCTGAATGAAAATAATACTTATGAACTAGAATTCTGATCTTAATCTAGTCCCAGCTATTTTCTACTCTATACCTGTCATGTCTTCTTGACCAGCCTTCCTTATAGAAGTGGAAAATTATGAATGGCTTTGGGATCACCCCAGGCTTGGTCAGAGACTTGGAATCTTTAGCAAACCTTTCTTTCAATCCAGGTAGTTTCAAATTGGTAATGAATGTTGGCCAGGAAGTTCTTGGTTTAAGGTTTCATGTAGTGTTTTGTGTTGGTCACTAGTGACATGTATAGTGTTTACTTGTTTAAAAGTTGGAGTTTTACAGGTTGAAAGCAACCCTTGTTGAATAGAAGCACAGAAATCATTTGACCTGTCATTATTAAAGGCTTATTATTTAATACCGTGATGAGGAAGACACGATAAACTTTTACATTTACTCTGTGAACTATAAGTAGGATATAAATGTGAAGGATGATGAGGTAAGGGAGGAATACAATTGAACATAGTAAGAGATTGCTCATTGGTAAGTGTTAAGTCATTCCAGGCTGATGAAAGCAAATGCAAGAAGTTTGCTATTTGGTTGGACTTGACGATCTTAAAGGTCTTTTCCAACCTGACTGTGATTCTATGGTTGTGATTGTGATTCTATGATTTCCATTAAAAAAAAAAAAAAGGAAAAAGATATTTTCTGATTTGTGTGTTTGCTTACTTTTGCCTTTTCCCCCTCCTCTTGTAGGCTTATGAAATGAAACTGAGGAAGTCTGTCAATCCCTCTTCAGCCTTTTTATCTACCACGCTGCATAGTTTGGATAAAGTCCTGCATGGTGGAGTGCCCTGTGGATCCCTCACAGAGGTAACTCATTCAATATATTTTCCTGCAGTTGTGCCTTATACCTGTCCTGTGACAACAGGTGCTTTATACACAACATACACAAAATTTTTCAAGAAGAGCTTTTTCCTTTTGTTTGGTAGAGGCTGTACTTTTTTGGTGTCTGTTCCACCCCCCCCCCCCCCCCCCCCCGGATGTCAGGTAAGTGGGAAAATGAAGGAATTAAAAAATTTGGTGATGTTATTTTCCTTTAAAAAGTAGGAAAATTTTGCAGGAAATTTGGGAGAATTGTTGGCTGGATTTTACAGTGGCAGAGTTGCAGTGGTTTTATGGTCAGAGCACAAGGTGCTGAATCAGGAGCCTGCCCTTTTAATACTGACTTATGTGGAGACAGCGTTCTCACAGGAGAATGCATAATTGGTACATAAACTCTGAATAATCCTAAAAGATACAGCAAGGCCATGAGAGGCCTAAAGAAGCTTAAGCAAGCAAGATAAGAAGAAGCTGGAATTCACTGAGTTAATGAGAACTGTGGACTGTTGGCAAGTTTTCGAGGTCAAGTTCTCACACCTGTGCTTAACCAATTATATGTTAGTCACTAAGGGTCTTCAAGACATGTATCCAATCATAATATGCCAAATCACTGTAACTGCATGTAAGAAATAGTATATAAGGAGTTAAGGCTTTGTAATAAATTTGGCAATAGCTTGATCACATTGATCGTCTCTGCGTTGTCCGTGACTTCCGCATCAACAGAATTATTCTGACTTTACCAAGTCATTAGTTTTTATGAAGGTACCATAAGCAATCAGGACAAAAGTGTGACACATATAGTCATGAGAATGACTTTACAGAGCTGTAATATATAACTAATTTAAGCAATAAATATATAACACATTCTTTGTTGAGAAAGACTGGAATTAAGGGCTCTATTATATGCACGTACATTGCAACACTGCAAACTGCATATACGTCTATAACTCTCACTCTCTGGACTTTGGATGCAATACTACTTTTTGCTTGAAATTTTATTTTAAGACCAACGGACTTCTAAGACTGGAAGAATTCATCTTCTAGTGCCTGGATTTCTCTGTGGCCTTGCAGAAAGTGATCGTAACTTGCATAGTTTCTATAATCTGGAAAGACAGGGTTTGTGTAGGTGTTCATAGGAGTCACTGAGTGTTTTGAAAGCACGAAGATGTAATATTTACCTTAGGAATTTGCTAAACTACCAGTGGAAGTGGAGAAATGTGTATATTGGAGTATCAATAAATGTGTGCCCTATTCTGATGTTATTCACTTTGCCATCCATTGTAGGTCCTTAGTAGAGACGGAATCCGTAACTCAGTGGATATTGGTTTTATGCAGTGAGAGATATTTGCCGCCCTAAAGTTTTGAACTCAGCTGTTCGCTTGAAGTGTCTTGTGTGCCTCATGCTCTGAATTTAGATAAGCTGAAACCATCTTTTGCCATGAATATATTAGCTGTCCCTACCAAGTGCTTTCCTTTGTCTACTGTGGCAAATTACCACAGTTAGAGGAGTAGAAGTGAGAAATTACAAAAATCTTACTCTGAGGAAAATATTTTTTCCACACCCTATAATCAAAACTAGGTTTGTTGTTATCTCAGAAAACACTACGGAATGTGTAGTGACTTAGAGCATATTAGTGTTTAAGCAACGCTGAGTTTAGACTATAACAGCTTCTGCTCTAGTAAACTCATAGGTAATGGGGGAATATTACTTTTTAAAGATTCTAAGTATTTCTCTTTTTATAAGATGTACAGGAAAATACACCATTCAGATGTTCATGAAAATGATTAAGAAAGCATCCATGAACTTAACATTGATCTGTCACAATTATTATTTTCATCCTATTTAGGCCTAGCTTTGTTACCAATTTACTGTAAGCAAATCAGATTGGAAGAATTTAATCTTAAGATGAGTAATACAAGTCTTTAAATTCTGGGAGAAAAGACTAGCTAAATTTCTTTTCATTGAAGAAGAGCAAGCTGTTGTTATACGTACCAGTGGGATATGTAGCATCCTGAGATAATAACTGTGCTGCTGTTGAGGATAGAGTCTTTCAGCAGGAGGTTAGGTTTTAGTGCCTAAAAATATTTTTATCAGCAAAGCAATGGCCGCACTGGGTGTAGTTTGACTCCTTTTATTTTGGATTATTGTTCATGCAGTCAGCTGATGAAATAGCACAGCATATGTTTGGAAAGAGATGGTGTTCACTTGCAGCTGGTACCTGGCTTTATGAAATTTCCATTTGGTCCACTATTTCTCAGTGGAGGCAGAGAATGGTTGGCCACGTCTTTAGGCTGCTTAAACTTCTGAGTTCTGCTTCTTTAGTTGAAATGGAGAGTCACCGCCGCACAGGTAGGAGAAAGAAGTAGAGTAGAGATTGCCTTTTTTGTGATGTGCTGATTTGTCCTTGAGCCTGTGAATGGCTCATGAGTGGTGCCCAAAACAAGGATGTCACTCTTCTGTAGGTTAACCCAATCTGTTCTGCCTTCCTTCTTGTGGCTTGGCAGTTTTGACTAAGATGGCCAGAGTGTAGAAGTTTGCATTAAAGGATCCTGGAATATTTTTTCCCTAATTAAAAAAAAGTGGATGTGATCCTTTTGAGTCAGAAGAGCCATCCAGTTAACTTACAAGGCTGCTGAATGTCATGAATATTAATCCTAAGCACAGCTATCACTCGGCTAGCAGTGCAGTCTCTGTCTGACCTGTTCTTGCTTGAAGACCAGGTAGAATGGCTCTGGAGCACAGAGAGACTTAAGCTTGCCAGTTGCCATGTACATGGCATTGCTCCAAGGGCCATCCAGGAAAAGAAGTGGTTGACATGCTGGGAGTTTTACTGGAGTTCAGCTAACCTTTGAGTTCTAGGTTTTGGTTTGATGTAGTTTTATTTATTTATTTATTTATTTATTGTTTTATTTGAAAGCAAGTTCTGCAAGCAGTTGACCTCAAAACATTGATGTTCGATGTAATTTTCCTGAGATGGCATAAAATACCGCTCTTTAAGAAGTAAATGCAAATGCTAAGTTTTCCGGAGCTCTGTAATTTGTAATACCTCTCAGTGTGGTTGATTATCACAATACTCAATTTTTTTCCTCAGTGTTTCCTTAAAACATATAAATGTTTTAAAAAATGTTTGAGATATAAAAAAATCTGAGAAAATGTTACTAACTTCTGTTTTAATAACGGTCATAAGCTGTATGTATCAATGTATTTAAAAGTAGTTGGGGAAGTGAATATATTCAAAGATAGGCTGAACTTTTATCTAACTGTAAGTGAAAAGCACTGCAACAGGAAAGGTGTTCCATTGGAATTTTTTTTCTGACACCCCCCCAAAAAAAAAGAACCAGACCAAACCCAAACTTTTTTTTGTTTTGTTTGTTTGTTTTTGTATTCTAACATATTTTGGTTAGAAATAGAGACCTGCCTAACGCAGTTACCTTCACTAGGTGATCTCACAACGTGTCTGAGATGTTGAAGTCTGTACAAGACATCTGGTGGATGAGCCTAGAACTGCAGGCTCTGCATCCTACCGGTAGCTTGGTCTTGGTTGCACCCTCATACCAGTTTGACAATATTGATGCATAATAACTGTTTAATTAGAAATGTTATAGGGAGAACTAGGTAGGCTCCGGAAATCAGATGACTAATTTAAGATATTAAAGATGTCTTTAAAAAAAAAAGTTTGTTGCTTTTATTTAGCAGCCTTTTAGGTGCTAAATGTGTGAAGTAATCAGGGCATGTGTTGTGTTTCTCAGCAAAAGGCAGAGAACAATTAACACTGCAGAAACTGAGTTTCTCATTTAAAGCCTGGTTATGGAGATACTTAAAGCATAGTTGCAAGCGTCATGAGTTCTGAAGTAGCTGGCAGCGCTACAAGTGTTCTTTAGTATGACTGCTGGATGAAATTTTAGTAGAAAGCTGACAAGTGTCTGCTGCTGCTGCTGTGATGCTGTACTGCAGCTTGTGAAAACTTCCAGGTTGCATTCTTTTCGGATTCGATTGGTTTTTGGAACTTCATAATTTAATTTGCTCTTTTGCAATTTACTGGAGCATAGCTGACCAGCAGATTACCCTTTTTTGTTATTAGACAGGTATTCTGAAAGAAGTTGTTTTCAAAAATATGTTGCATGCAGCAGTCACTTCCTGACTGGTGTGGCTAAATCATTGTCTTCCTGTTACTTTACCCAGCAGTGAGGGTGGTTGGAAACTTGGAATTTGAGTACATGAGCCACGGGGTTAAGACTTGGGGGGGTAACTTCTACAGCCAAAGCCGCTTGCTTTTTGAGTGCCAGAGGGATTTGATTTCTATTACACTGTCTCAGACCATTTTTTTTCCCAAACCACTATTAGGTTTTGAGTTGGAAATTAAATCATAGCTGAAATTTTGTGGTCAGCTGTCAGCT
The DNA here is from genome assembly GCF_034315485.1 of Pezoporus occidentalis. Lineage (NCBI taxonomy): Eukaryota > Metazoa > Chordata > Aves > Psittaciformes > Psittacidae > Pezoporus > Pezoporus occidentalis. The sequence goes on along the minus strand of NW_026913964.1, from coordinate 3,168,924 downwards.
TTTGGCCAACTCCTCTGAGGAAAAATTAAAGTAAGAATATTGAAGAGTTTAATCCCCTGGTAGCTGAAGAAAAATTAGCTCCTTGTGATTTTGTCCAAACCCTACAGATGTGCCAGAGAAAATAATATATAGCTTAATGAAAAATAAAAGTATATTTTATTAGCAGAGATAAATGAAAAATGGTTGCAGTCTTCACATTTCTATCTGGGTGGACTTGATTTTTTTTCTTTTTTTTTTTTTTTTCTCTTCCAGAGCAAATTTAGAATAAAACAAACTAAGCAGACTTTTTACAGACATTCAGTTTAAATTATGGTAGAAGAATTCCAGCTTGTTATTTTTAAATGAAGATTGTAGTGTTCAGAACACTTGCTGAACCAGCATTAACTACAATTAAATATGGTAGTTCTCTAACATTGTTTACTGTAGATTATTTAAAAACCTCTTTTGATGCCCTTTAAAGGAATGCTGTTGAAAGATGAAGTATTGTCTTTGGGAATACAAATTTTCTCTCACTTCATTGGCTTGTTTCCTTATTCTACTTCATACTGTAAAATTCCCTGTCTTTCTCTGATAGGATGCTTGTATTCTTGGACATTTTTACAGCATCTCTTCTGAATTAGCTCCTGCATTAGTCACTGAAATAAATATTTCCAATGCATCTCTCAGGCAAGGCTGAAACTACAAATGTTTTATGAGGTCTCTGCACAGTTGTCTGAACATTTTAATTTAACAACTGGATTGATGCCCTCCCCTCGTTCATTTCAAATCTTCTTTTTAACTAGAAACAGCTGGTAAGATTGCTTGGCTATCACAGGCTAAGGGATATGTTTTGCCTCTGCAATTTTTATATATGCTCTGGGTTAATATTAAAATGTGGCTGCTATTGTTGATATATTTTGTAATCTAAGTACCCTAGATGGAGGGGAGATAATTGCAGAAATTATTATTGGCTGATTCCGGTTCTGTAATTTGTTAAATGCAGTGTGTGCTTCTAAACAAAATCATCTAATGCTTCTCTTGCATTAAGGTTTGGAGTAGGTTGACTGATATAGCTTGGTTTTCAGACCTTGTTTAAAGACAAAAGTGATTAAAGATATTTTAACCAACTGTTAACAGTCGCTAATGTGTAACTGTAGCTAATGCAGTCCTTCACTGTTTCCTTGTAAAGTTTCTGTGCTCCAAGTCATGCTGCTGCTGCTTAAAACAAAACTATAAGGATACTGTAGTATCTTGTGGTGAAAGGGTGTTTGTACTTAAACTGTTGTGCATTTAGGATCAAAAATCAGTTTGATTTTGAGTGTCTGTTGAAAGGTTTCTTTTTTAATTTAAAAGAACAGCTCTGTTTTTAAGCCTTTGCTTTGGCAGTGCTGTTTTGAGAAGGTACGCTATGTTTTGCAGTTTAACCTCCTCTGTGTGGCTTACTTTTATAGCACATTATTATTTAGTCCCTACTAGAGTCAGAATGAACTCACTACTCTTTGGTTTTAAAGTTGCTTCAAGTTTACATTTCCTGATTTTTCAGCCCTCTTAGTATTTAAGATATCATTGTCTCCCTTCCCAGAAGCAGTGACAATGTGATACGGTATTTAAAGACCCACTGTAGTAGTGATGAACATGTGATTATCTGAACACAGAGCTCAGCATTCATTTACAATCTCTGCAAGATCTACAGTGGATGAAGAACAGCATGCTGCGATCCCTAGTAGAAAAATCTTGCTCTCTGAAACTGTGGCTCTCTTCAAACAATGTGTTCTTTTGATCCTTGTGGCTTTTCTCTTGGATAATACTGGAACCATTTCACACAAGTTGAGTGTGCTGTATTTGCACGTGCAAATCTTAACGTAAGATTTCAGTCAGCGCAGGTGGAATCTTAAAATTGGCAAGCTGGTCTGAACCTTAAATGGTGTTCATTCTTGAAATATGGTAATAGGGAGCTAATGCCAATGACAAAGCACATGCTACATAGCAGAGTGTAGTCTCTGGGCCGATAAAGTTTGTCTTATGTATAAATGAGGTCCATACTGAACATTCAGTCTTTACAAGGTAAGTAATGACACTTGTGATTTCCAAGGGAGACCTGGTTGTAACCAAGGTAATGATGACTCCTAAGCAGTCATTTACAGCTGTGAACTCATTAGCTCTGGACTTTTTCAGCTCTAAAGGCCATTGATGTCATGTGAATGTCAACTGTGACTATTCCAATTCTGCTTTATTTTAGAAGGTAACACAGAGAAGGAGATGGAAAAGAATTAGCTGTGGCTCTGGCGAATATCCTGTAAGAGGAGGATGGGAATAGGGAGCCTCAAATATGAAAGTTACATAATAAAGGATGTCAGAGAAATGAACACAAACATAATGTTGTGTCTCAAGAACTATTATTCTTCAGTGATGAGTTTGACTGCAAGGCACAGGTCCGAGAGTAACTGCAATTTGCTCTTTGTGGGCTGCATTCTCTTTGTGGCTGTGCCCTCCTTTGGTAGCTGGTAGAGCAAACTTTGAGGTGTTCTGGCTGATGGGTCTTACCTAAAAGTAGAATTCAAAATGAATGTGATATCTCTTGTTTATGTTACTGATCTTTTCTTCTTCCAGATAACTGGCCCACCAGGTTGTGGCAAAACTCAGTTTTGTATTATGGCATGTGTTCTGGCTACACTGCCTGTATGCATGGGAGGACTGGATGGGGCTGTTATATACATTGACACAGAGTCTGCATTCAGTGCTGAGAGGTAAGGTGCAAAATTCTGAAACAACACGCTTCCAACTTCTTTGGCATCTTTTCTCTCGGAGCCTTCGGTTATTTTCTGAGCAATAGTTAAGCATTTTTTAAGTAAATACAGATGGTAATTATTAACCATTCATCTAATGTGTGCAGTTATTCTGTAGGTGACAAAAATAATTTACTAAAATGGTTTGCTCAACTTCCTAATTTGTATGATTAATAATAATTAGGAGGCAGATTCCACTTGTGGAATTACGAGGTGCTTGGCACACTCTCTAATTTAGAAATGATCTTAACAGCCCTGTACCTGAAATCTTTCTTTGCAGTTTAGTTTGTGGAGTTACCAGGAAGGTTTTGAGGATGTAAAGGCCCAACGCTTTGAATACAAAGGAAATGGAGGTTTTTGTCTGAACAGTAGGACTGACATATCCAGTTTTTCTTCAGATTTCTATCCTGTTTGTGCTGAGTGGGGCCCCCTGCCCTTCTGCACTTCTGATTTCCTTCTGCATTATCCTCTCCCCTACATCCTTAGTGGTCATGCAGTACTATATTCCCATCCCTCTATAACATCTTTCATTCTTCTAGTATCTCCTGCTTTTCCCGTGGGACTAAAACTGCTCATGTGTACACCTACAGTATCCCCTTACTGCTGAATGGACAGGAGATGCTATATGCTGTATCTGCTTGAGAGTTACAGATGAGCGCATGTGTTGGTGACTGGTTAACTGTTGAAATAATTCTGCAGTATTTCATTAAAGGTAGCTCTAATTTAGTTTACTTAGTTACCAAGTTCTCTAAACTATGAGGATTCAATGTTTTTGAGATGTGTATTCCTTTGTCACTGTTTGGAATTAGTTCAAAAGTTAATGATGTAGGGGAGGACAAGTAGTACAGTACTTTCATCTTTGCTTAGCAAAATGGGCAGTAGAAGATTCATTGAAATAATTTATGTGTTTCAGATGACTTAGTAGTTATACCCATGGCCTGAATTCAGAGTATCAAAGCAAATGTATTTGCATTGTTTAATCATTTGAAGTTATCATAGATGAAAAGGTGGGGTTTCTAAGCCTGTTTTTGTTGACTTGATTTCACAAAAGTTTTAATTACTTTAACCCGAATTGTAATATAGCAAAAAAAAAAAAACAACGGTTCAAGCAATGGCTCTGCAAAGTCTGGTGCTCCCTTCTTACATACCACTTAATATTTATTTCAGGTCCCTGAAATATAGATAGGGAATGCAAATAACTCATCCACTGGGTCCTTAACTGTTTAAAACTTGTTGCTTAAAAGTGAATGCTAACCAATAGAAAACAGGTGAATGTGAAAATGAAACTGCCGAAAAGAGTAGGATATAAAAAGGACGTGGTAAAAGTAACATTATTACTAAGGATGAGAATGTTTATGTATTAAATGATATTTAGTATTGCTTAGTTGCAAATGACAGCTATACATAATGTGTTGCAACCCCTAAGGAGCAGCACCAGCACAGTGAGGGAAGTGCTTGTCCCCTTCTACTTGGTACCTGTTAGACTTCATGTAGATCCTGTGTCCAGTTTTGGGCTTTCAGTATGAGAAAGACATGACAAACTGCAGGGAATTCATCAGAGGTCTACCAAGGTGGTTGGGGCTGGAACACTTGCCCTTTGCAGAGAGTCTGAGGTCTTGCTCAGTCTAGAGGTGAGAAGGCTTTGAGAGGGTTCTAACAGCAGCCTGCCTCTACCAATAAGGAGGCCATCAAGGTGATGGGACAGTGGTCCATGGCAGGGGGACAGCAGGCGTACATTGAAATCAATTTTTGTGCTGATAAATGGAGCAGCTTTTCTACCAGAAGAACAGTCAGGAATTGGAAAAGGTTGCCTAGAGAGGTTGCGCTGCTTCCATCCTTAGGGACCTTAAGCACCTTCTTCTGACTTCATAGCTGACACTACTTTGAACAGGATGTTACCATGGAGTTCTTCTGAGTTCTCTTCCTAACCTGAATTTTCTTACAATTCTGTAATCCTGTGTTATTAATAGATAGTGAGTAGGAGATGTTTTGGTTTTGTTGTTGTTCTAAACACTGGGGTTAAGCGGGCAAATACTCATTTCATAGCAACTTATTTTAAAGGGGTTGATGGAGAGAGATGTTTATCTGGCACTATTTTTGTGTAAAACCAAAAGCCTTTACGGAAAGCCTGAGAAGGGTTTGTATCCCTGCTGCTCTTTAGGGCTGAGACTAGCAAAGTTGTGGCTGTCATACTGCCTATAATGCTACTCTGCTTCTAGAAAGATGCTGTATAAAGCTGGATATTTTATTTCCTTTGCTGAAAGGCACTTTTCTTCTGTCATTCTGCCTGGCAGGTCTTACTTCAGTGCAGGAGCTTTTTGCTTCCACAAACTTTCATAGTCTCATAACTTATTCTCTAATGTGACAGTTTACTTCAAGCTAATAGAAATGCTGAGCAGAGTGGTCAGAATTGAGGCTGGTCTTCTAACATATGCCATTGGTTTCTGTAATTTGTATTTTTTTTTACTTGAATGTAAGAGAAAGCTGTAGCAGTGCAGACGGTGTCCGTCATTCAGCTTTGTCAGAACACAGACACTAGGGCAGCTAGATGGAATGGCCATAGTAAGTCTGGAAATCAAAATTGTTGTCATCAGTTTTGCAGCAATTCAGTTCAACTCTAGCCAGCTATTAACTGAAAACACACCAGACTTATTTAGAAGGTCTGAAAATAATTTGTTGGTTTTGCTTTTCTTTCTAGCCGTACTTCGTGCTTGTAAAAAGGAACTACTAGGTACAAGTTTCTGTGAATCAAAGCTGAGAACAAATGGATTTTTCCACCCTGTGGGCCTCTACCCTAATTTCAGAGAACATGTTCTGTGTATGATTAATTGTGTGAATGGAAAGACAAGGTTCTGTCCCTGGAAGTTCTGTGGGACAAGTTTAGATGTAGTAATTTATCTAATGAATGAGATTCGTACTATTGTAACAAATTTGCTTGCTCAGGATGGGTATGTTGACATTCAAGCTTAGTGTTTCTAATTTTTAAACCACATAAAACTGATTTAAAATCGTGTTTCTAAAATAGCTTTAACATTTTGGGTTTTAATGAAAGATGCCTGAATAAAAACATCAAAATAACCAGTAAGTTGTGCCCACAGATATCATCCACTAGATGCCACTCTTCTCAAGCTAGAAGCAGTTGGATATGTCTGCTTAAAGTACGAACAATGTTTTGTCATTACAAAATAAAATCTTCATTTTGGAAGAATACAGTGCTCAGATTGTGAATACAAGTTTCTAAATTAAATTCTTGTACCATTTATTTAAGGACCTGGATAAAATTGCATTGTATTCAAAGGGGTGGAACCTCTTCCAACTGACTTCCAAAGAGTGAGCCAGGCAGTTAGCAGTTCTGAAACATATACCGTTTAATGTCCTCGATTTTATGTATAAAATCTCACTTAACTGAAAATGTTGGTGTCTCATCAGTAAATTGTTTAGTTTTATATCTGTGTGAGAGCTTTTTCAAAGCTTAGTTTCTGAATATAAAAGTATTTTGACAACAAATAAAAATACCCAAGTTCTTCTGACTTCTTTTGGTGTTATTGTGAGTTATCTGGTATGCTTCCTTAGTCTACTCTCATAATAAGTAGTAGTGTGCTTAACAATTGTAATTCATGGTTTTGGAGGGTCATGAATTTGCTAATAAGGTAATGGAGAACATTTAATCATGGAACCCCACATTCAGTTCTGTCAGTGAAGCAGCCACTTAAACTGTTCAGTCATTTCATTATATCAAGTCATACCGGTTTTACCTGTGTTATCTGAATGGATGGATGTTCAGTTGTAGCTGCCTGGCAGCTGGAGCCTCAGTCACTTTGTGACACAATGCTGATGTTTTGGGCTTTTTTTTTTGCTATGTTCTAAAAAAAGTATGTATTTTTAAAGATTTTATGAGCCCTTTTTACAAATAGGTAACTGGCATAATGGAAATAGTTTCAATGAAAGTCTCCCATCCAAATGACCTTGTATTTGTTTTTAAAGAGAGATTATCTGTGAAAAGATTTTCACTTTTGCAGGTATACTTTCCATGCATGTACTGCTTGTATAAGTACTTGCAGTTGAATTGGGCTCTGTTCTTTGCAGTCTCACTTCCATATTGGCTGGATCTTGTAATAGATCTTCTGTTTGTTGTTGGCTTGTTAAATTCCTGTGGTGACACAAGGTCCACTTTGTGATTTCACTGCAAGATAAAGGTGGAAGGGAAGGTGGTCTGAATTACTTCTGCTTAAATGAAAATAATAGTTACATATGATAATTAAAATAGGAGAATGCTTGGCCATTGAGTGGAGCTTCTTGTACGAAGCTCAAAAGAACTTTGCATTCAGTAACTATAAATTTTGCAGTTCCTTCTATATGAGAGGTTGTTTCTTTATATACAGACATGTTATGTCTTTCCCCAGTGGATCACTGATTCTTAGCATCACTAGGAACAGGACACAGGTATTCTGACTTCAAGTATTTCAATTTGACTGCGAAAGTATGCTTCTCTTTTGAAAAATATTTCCAGTGTTACTTGGTATCTGCTCATCATTCAGAGGTGTGCTTGGTTTGCTTTGTGAATACTTGATGCTTGTTATCCCATATTGTTCCTTTTGCAGTGTTATGTCTTCTGTTTTTCTGATAGGTTGATTGAGATAGCAGGAAACAGATTCCCTGCTTATTTTGACTCAGAAGAAAAGCTGTTCTGCATGACCCGTAGCATCCACCTGTATCGAGAGCTGACCTGTGGCAGTGTACTGAAGAGGTATTCTTTACCAGCTTAAAAAAAAAAGACAATTTTTAACTGGATTGTTTATAACAGTATTTGTTTGATATCAAAGTTTTGTGAAGAGTAATTTATATTTTTGGAGGCGTTTTCATGTTGATAACAGCACAGTCTCAAAAGTTGCTATGGAAAGACTGACATTGGCTCTTCTCATTTCATACCTTATGACTAATCCAGTTGATGTTTCCTAATTTTGGATAGACAATTTCTATACGATCTGATCCCTGTAAGCCTTTAAAGGGCTATGACAGGTCTTGTCAAGTCTTGGATTGTGGAGTTATGTTTTCCTGAAATAGGTGTGCTTTGGAGGAGCACAGTTTACTTCCAGGGGACTGGGACCCCTCCAGCAGTGGGAGGGAGGAATCGTTTAACAGTTGTCAGCCTGAATGCTGTTGTTGGCAGTCATGTTATTACCTTATGTTAATTTGTGAACACATTTTGCAATGAGAATGAATTATGTTATATTTTAGCATCATCTTGTGTGTTTTATGTTAGTGGGAGAATTATTCTAAGAGTAACTTCTAGTGCAGCTTTATTAGAGAACAGCTAATAGTGTTCTATCATTGGGTTAGGTTTGGCATACTGTCTTTGGAAACAGATTTGACCCTATGCATGTATAGACACCAAGGATTCTGGTGTTGGCAATGAAATACTGTGAGCAAAAAGGCATACTTTCAGTGTCCACTTAACTTGCTGTCTGCCATTCAGGGGTTGTACTGCATAGTATTGCTAACCAGAGGTTCTTCCAAAACTCTTTCAGAAAGGTCCTGGTTTTGGTTCTGTGGCCTACTGAGCCTCAGAATCTCTTAACATATGCAGAGTGTTAACATGGAGGTTGTGTGTGAGGGGGGAAAAGAGGGGCTGACTTCCAGGTTATTAAAGTAGACCTTTTTAAACAGCATCAGGGTATAAAATGGCTCTATTGTGTAAATAGTATTATCAATGACTGGAGGTTTTTATGTTGGTTTGGTTTTTTTTTGTTTTTTTTTTTTTTCAGGATTACGTCTTTGGAAGAAGAAATTATTTCAAAGAAAGTTAAACTCATAATAGTTGACTCTATTGCTTCAGTTGTCAGAAAGGAATTTGATACAAAACTCCAAGGCAATCTGATAGAGAGAAGCAACTTTTTGGCTAGAGGAGCATCAGTGTTGAAGTATTTGGCGGAGGAGTTCTCAATACCAGTAAGTTCTTCCTTCTTTCTTAAATTTTTGCCTTACAGTATCAATTAATAGAATCTGAGAAGAATGATAATGACAGGAAGATGAAAACCAGAAAAAGGTTCTAGCAGCAATCTTCAAGTAGGTACCAACTAAAAAGTAGTTAGGGAATGGGGGAACAGTAGCTATTCTGCATGGTGGGTTTTTTTTGGTTTTGGTTTTTCCTTTTTATTTAGGTCCTCAAAAAAGGGTTTGCAAGAGTATCCAGCTGTGTTCCAGTGCTTTGTTTTCTTTCATTCTTTCTTTTTTTCCTTAAATCTTACTTTGTTTTGTGCCATTAAATACTGTTCTCCCTGATGGTTCCCTTCTAATGCAATGCTTGCTCTGACTAGTGCTTGCTCTAACTAGTGCTTGCTCTGACTAGGTGAAGATCTTTTTCTGCCTCTGTCTCTTCCACTTAAGTTTGCAGAAAATACAGCAAAAAGTTTATGAGCAGCCTGAATTCCTTTTGTGACTGATAATGTACGCTAATTAATGGTGAAAGGGCAGTAACAGCACAGTAAATTCTTGTCTGTGGACTTGCCTGTAAAATAAAGAGGCAACCACTCCAGGTAGGGACTGGGTAGAACTGATCGAAAAGTGCTTTGAAGATGTAAGCTGCATAAGTATGTGTGTGTGCCTTTACTATATGATCCTCTGTGGATCATATCAACTCAAAAGATGTCATTGAGACTCAACTCTTGGAATTATTTCCTACTATGGGTAATCTACCTACTCATCTCTCAAGTTGAAGAGAGAAGCTTAAGTAAGGCTGGTGAGGCCTTTTACCTCTGGCATTCCTGAGGTCACAGCAGCTATCATACCAGAAGTGTACACATCAGAGATGTGGAACTGGCTGACTTAAGAATAATGGATTTCCTTCTGCTATGTAATTTCTAAGCACTTTTGATGGAGAAGATTAAACCCCCTTGCCTTTAAAGTTCAGGTACAAAAGACAGTGTCCTACGTAATGTACCCCGTAGTACTTACAGGGCTTTAAAAAGACACGAGAGAATTGTTTGTAAGTATGTGCCCTCATAATTTGGGAAAATATTATGTAGCCTTTTGAAAAAAGGAAGAAGCTGTATGGGAAGATACTATTTTTCTATTTCTCTGTTTTCTTCTCCTTTAGACACCCCCTGCTCCCCCCTTCCTCTTCATTAAAATGATGAAGCTGAGCTGGATTGGAGCCTCTGACAGTTCGGGCTGCTGCCCTGCTTAGCCAGAGGGACAATGTTAATATTCACAAAAGTCTTACAGTTAGATGATATGAAGTAGCCTAAGATTGTGATCCTAATTCATTCTACATAAGAAGAAAATAAAGCCTGAACATTTAAAAGTTCCCATCAATTTATCCAATGGAAATTCAACTGTGTTTTAATTTATTGCCATCTCTAACACATTGCTCATGGGTTGGTTCTGGCGTATTTTAAAGATTAGTTAAATTTTACTTCACAAAATAAACTGTAGTAACTCATGCTAGTTAAGAATTCTAGGAGGGCTGTGGCTAGACGTTTGGTTTCTTGCAACGCAAGGTTGTGTATGAGTAACATATAAAACCTAACATGGGGGTGTGTTATGCAATTGCTGGGGCATGCTAGAGGTAAGAGTGCTGTTGCATATATTGCATTAACCTCTGCTACTTAAGGTTGCACAGTATTCAAGGCTCTCATTGTAAATAACTGTTAGAATTATTTCAGATGTTTTTATTTACCTAGAAACTCATAAATATACATTTGGGAGTAAAAGAACATTAATACGGTTGCAGAGTGATCCAGATCACTAGTGAACTGGACACATGAAAAATAATGTAACACTTATTTCATGGCTGAATCAGTGCCACTGGATACTGAGTTGGACAACTAGTGGGACTCAATCTGAGACTGAAAGATTTGGAGTTGATGACTGATATGTGTTGCGCTTGAAGTCAACACTTTTAGACTGTAGCTAAAATGTCTGGTGAAAAACTTAGAAATAGTTGGGCAAGGGAATCAGAAATAATGAGGTCATGTATAATTTACTTAGCTATAACCATTACTGGAGCAGTATGTCTGGTCTTAACAGTCCAGGGAGGCCAGTAGAAAATCAGCTTCCCGAGAATAGCCCTGAAAATAACTGGGAGAAGGGGACAGCAGTCTTAGTAATTAAGATGGAAAGTGCTTACTTTGTTTAGCTTAGCTAGGGAAATGTTAAGGGTTTCTTCATTAGTCAGTATGGACCTGCTTGAGGAAGAGGTATTTGATAAAAGCTGACAAAGGTATACCACAGTTCTGTGGTTGGAAACAGAATTAAGCAAGTTGAGACTTCAAATAAGGGGTGTGTTCTTACTGGACTAATTAACCATTGGAATGCATTAGTAAACATAAATAGCTGCTTGTCACAGAGTATTTTTAAATAGTTGTTTTTCTCAATTCTTAAAAAGGAAATGAGTTCAAATGGCATTAAATTTGGGGAAACCCTGTACTACTATGTAATGCCAGAGTTCAAATGAGTCTGATGCAGTCTCTAGCTCTTTTTAATTGGGTGTTTATGGTGTCAGGATATCACGTTTGATGAGCACAAGTGACTAGCATTCATAGCTTTTACAGAACTCAAAGGAAGTTCCTAAGTACCCCTATACAGTATGAAGTATTCAGGGACAAAAGCTGACCTTAACTATCTCAAAACTTATGGTCATTGTTCAGTAAACTCCCTGCACTTCTATTTTTGGTTTGTGAAATGGGAATAACGGAGCTGTTAGTTGTGAGGATGCTGTGAGGATGGGGTCATTCCTGTTGAGAAAACACTCCTACTGTGTCCATGAACAATGTATAGATGCTCATTGGAAAGTAATGCTTGCCATCCTCTGTGTAAAATATAAATAATTTGAATTTATTTTTATTTTTTAATTTTAATTTTAAATTTTAATATTTTTTAATTTTACTGAATTTAATAATTCAGTAAATGATACCTTAATGCATTTTGAGGTGAGAGAAATTAACTAAACATACTAAATGGAAAGCACCATCTTAGCTACTGAATGAAGTGAGTGTTGTGCGATTTAGATGCCTGCTTCCTGTAATGGGGTTTGAATTTTTTTGTTTGTAAAGTACAAAGAAATAAAGCCTTTTTTTTCTCATGCTTTCACATTAGTAAAAGGTTTTATTTCTCAAGAAGTGAAATATACTGCCTGATTTCCATTTCCGATCTCTTTTTCCACCTAACTTAGCAGTAAGCCCGGTTCCATCCTAGGCTCTTTAAATGATGCCAGGGCAAGAGGCAGCACATGGTTTGGATGGCTTCTTGTCTTTTGATGGGCAACCTGGCAGCTGTACTGATGACTGAACAGTCACTGAAGCTTTTTCCTCCATGGTGCACAATTGTAGCAGTGTCCTTTTTTCCCTTTCACTGCACACAGGGGTGAGCAAAACCAATTTTTTCTGCCAGGTTTTGTTGAAACTAGTCAGTCAGATCTAAAGCTCTACCAAGAAACTGAGAAAAACAGTATGACTAAAAATCAAACAAAAAGCCTTTTATTTTTTAAATCAAGTGAATATGTAAAGCTATATGAAAAGTTATCTATCTGTTTTAAAGCGTTATTTGCATCTGAATGTGTTCTGTTACAGCGTGTGCTGATGCTGTCTTCTGGTTTTGTATTTAAGCAGCAGTAATCAGTCCTGTATGTTCCTGTCTAGCTTCCTGACTTCCTTATCTGCCTAGTATGTATTGAGAGCTAAACAAATTCCAAAATGGAAGATTTCTCAAGAAGAGTTTTTTAATGCCAGTTCCCTTTGAATTGATAATAAATTTGTAGAAAGCTTGGAAAAAATGGGTAGTTGAATTGTTGTTACAGTATGTAACAACAATATGAGATACATGAGACTTCCAGGTGAATTTGTCTGTATCTGGACTGTAAGCTGCTGAAATGCAAACTTTGTTTCTTATACTTTGCCATTAAGAAGTATTTTTTAATGCCAGTGCTACATAAACAGCAATTGAATTATCTTTGCAAGTTGTTTAAAACCAGCATAAGAAAAACTTTTTGCTTCCAAAACTTAGAGAACTGGTGTAATTTTGAAGTTTTCTAAAAAGAGAAATATATGTTATACCACACTGAAACATGTGTTTAATAAGGAGCTAACCTTATCAGCAGAAAACATTTTAGAACTGTTACCAGAAATTTACTAGCCATATTTATGCCAGCTGTGGTTCAAACAGTTTCAAGTGGTGAGAACTCAGCAGAAAGTATGGGTCCTTTTCTGTTGAGCTACTGATATTTCTGTAAAATGTCTTGTCGCTCAAGTTTCAAGCATGTTTGTGTTTGTATGTGAACTTGAATTCCCTTCCCAACTGCTAATAGAAGGATCTTTATACATAATCAAACTGAACTCTTGCAAAAGGCTGAGAATTACCTAATAATGTAATTCTCCTCTCCATCTCCCTTTCTGTCTCCCCATCCATATGAGTGGCTTTGGTGGTTTTTTTTCATGAAGTCTGTGTATTTCTTTAGAGAGCAGCATGAAAGTTAAAGCGGTTTGAGGCTTTGCTTAGAAGACGCAGACTAGTGCTTCTAAACCTGCAGGATTTTATTAAGATAATTCACCAACTTCTTGGAGAAAGCGAGTCCTCCTGTGAACTTGATAGGATGAAAAGATAGTAGTGTCTTATGCTAATCATACTGTGAATGTTACCACAGGAGCATAAATATTTAGAATAATATAGATATTGCAGAAATTGACTTTTTTGTTCTATGTGAATTGAAGAAACATTGACTAGCCCAAACTTTGAGTCGTGGAAAACAGTAGTTGTTTCCTAAATCAGGAAAATTACTTCCAAAACTAACTTCCTTCTTCTAGTAAAGAAAAATTCTTCTCTTCAAGATGTTTCAATCCCCCTGAACCAAAGTTCTATTAGTTTTTGTCCTAATTAAATGATGAACTGAGCAGCATTAGAAAATTTTGCTTGTGCTGGCTGTATGAGAACTTCTGTTTTCTTTTGGTGCAAAGAGGAATGAATCTAACTTTGTTCAGTGTGCTTCATCAGTTTGAGTAACAAATAGCCTGTGAAACAAAAATATTTCATGTTAGGATTTCCTCCCGTGTTATACTTAGCAGCATTTTCGTGTCCAGAAGTGAGTCTGTAGCTTGGTTTTAATTAAATATTCTAGTGTTACCCTTTGTTTTCTTACAAAAATCTGTTTAAAAACAAGTGACAGAATTTCACATATATGTGAACACTGCTGTTTGTAAAGTGTGGTTTGGAATTAATTTTAATTTGAGGTGTAGTTTAATTGGGAAAACAAAATGCTGAAAGGGGACTTAGCAGACCAGAGTTCTCTCTTTGCCCTCGCTAAAACTTCATAAACCCGTTTTTTGTTGGCAGCTTGTTTATGTTTCAGTTATCCCTCTGCTCAACAGTACGGAGTGAAAAATAATTTTCATAAAAGGGTTTTAATTCAACTGCTAAGGGTTGTTACAATGGTAAAGTTGGATGGTTTCGTCTTCTCGTGTGGCTGTTAAAAATTATTCTCGGAAGGCACAACTTGGTTGTAGTTTAAAATTACTGGTTGAAATGTAATAACTATCTTCAGTACTGCTGCCATCTGTGTACTTTTTTATATGTGTCTGGAGATTATATATTTCTGCAGTTTATGGCCCAACACAGTGTTCCTTTTGGACTGTGTGCTCATAAAATGTTTAATACTGCTGAGGAAAAGGAATGAGAAATGGTAGAGCAATGTTTCCTATTTTCTTCTGGTGGTGAAGTATAGAAAAGGAGGTAGTTTAAAGTTACATGATACTGGAATTCAGTTTTCATTTTCTTTTCAAGTATTCCCTCCATTGCTTTTTCCATTTTACAGTGTAAGCGACTTTGCCAAAACCCATCATTTCTGCACAATTGCACATACGAAATTATGTAGAAGGAAGGCACCAGTATTAATGTATAGGACAGGGAGTTGAGACGAATGAGATTTTATTACCAGATTTGGTTTTGATCTGTTGTATGATCATGCACAGTGCTTGCTATAAAGGAGGGCAGACACTTCCCCGATACCTACCTTGACATGAATTTCTGGTAGACTTTACCCAAAACAAATGTGCAGCTTCTTGTGTTTTCTAACCCTCATTCTAGTTACACTTCTTTGGGTTCCCTCCAGCTGATTCACATCACCTTAAAAATGAGGTGCCCAAAACTGGACAGTATTCCAGATGAATCTCTACCAGTCTTTAGGTATGGAGAAGGATTTCTTCTCATGTGTTACAGGACATCCTTTTGTTTATGCATCATAATACACTGCTTGCTTTGCAACAGCCCGGTGTCATTTATGTGCCGTTCACTAGAACGCTGGATCTACATTTGCTGACTTAGTTACTTAGCTAATTGCTTCTCCTTCTAATGTGTTATTTTTCCTGACTTGTCAAGATTTATAATCTTCTAGTGTACTTGCAGGCTCCTCCCTGTTTTTCTGTTTTTGCAAGGAAAATGGTCATTCTTTCTGTTACAGATTCTTTGTTAGAACCAGACTTCAAGCAGGCTAAACCATTTTGTTGAGGAAGAGACCTTTAAACACTGGTGACTGCTGTGTGTCATTTTCCAATAAGCCTTGCATCTAACTTGTAATAAAATCATCTATGTTGTACTTTTCTACTTTAAGTAACATACTTATATAATATATTCTGCTGCTAAAATAAAAATACAGTATTTGGTTTTCTTTTTTCTTCCTCTGTTGTTACCATGAACAAGCTGTAGGAAACAACAGTAATTCTACTGAAGGGCTTTTATGGCATTTATTGGGAATTCAGGGTTTGGCAAGGTGTACTGTTTTGACTGTGTGGAAAATTGCCTGACTCTTTAGGCCAATAATCTGTTTGTGCCTCTGCCAGAGAAGAATTTATTTTGAATATTCAGTCCTTTTTCGCATGTTTTCCTGTCCGTTTGATTTTACTTAAACTGTAGATTCTCTAGAAATATATCTGCATTTGCATATTGTGTAACCGGAAGTGTTTCTAGACTCTAGACAGGTTAGAAATGCAAAGAAGAGTTGACCCAGAATACAAGTTGTTTGAAAAATCTTACTCGTGTGCCCAGCATAGACTATTTAGTGGTTTGATTTCCATGTTCTCTGTAGTTTGTTTGCTTTATGGTTACTTGACCCCAGGGCTTCTGGGAATAAGGAGGACTTGCTCTGCAGTTGTTACTCCTAAATAATATTGTACCAGCCCCCTGAGGCATAAGGGATGGAAATAAAAGGAAATGAAGATTGGGTAATGCATGTGTCTGTTACCATACAAACGTGCCCAGAGATCAAAAGTAAACTTCGCTTGGAAACTGGTAGTAGTAGAGATAATTGTATTGCTTCCCTCTTTGTGTCTACAGGACTGCTTTGTGGGAATATTACATTTGTGTGGAACCAGGTGCGCTGCTGGGGCTGCTTTTTCATGAAGTATACTATGGAAGCTTCGTCATGCAGTCTGGTTGTTGCTGTTAACTAGAGAAATTTCCTCTCCTTCCAGACATGGTTGGACGGTAATAACAAACCATTGCAGCTAGATGTTTGATCCTGTGTTGCCTTGAAACAGGAGTATCTAGGCTTACAGGACAGGCTTTTCAGTCTGCACTTTCACTGTTAAGGCTTTTATGCATTAGAAGAGTTGAGGGTTTTGCTCTGGTTTCCCTCCTCTGTTTTGCTTGGAACTGGAATCTGTGAGCTATAATGTGGGGTCTCCTGAGCAACTTCATCATGATTTTTCTACAAGAAGATTCCGTCTTCTTTATTGAGAACATGTATGTTTTGTATCATTGGTCATTGAAGCTGGAGCTATCTATGTTGATTTACTCACCCCAATTTTCTATTTAAAGAAGGAAGGCCATCATTTTAACAGCAGGCATTTTAATTTATTTGGAAGAAGTTCAGTATAATCAAACTGAGGGATAAAGACTCATTCTGCATATGGTTTCCAATGAGAATCTACATGATTTTGGTAACCTCATCAAAACTTTCATGTTGTGTCACACTAAAATGCATAGCTATATCTCATTTGAGAATATAGTACTTCTGTTGTAGTATTCTGGGTAAATAAATTAGAGGGTTTTTTTATTAAATAGGCCTGAGCAGTCATCTGCAGAAATTTAATTAGACAGGAATGAATGAGATGCTGGTTGTTGTTGGTGAGGCTCCACCTGGATATCCATAAGACAGTAGTATCTTTCCCTCCCAGTACTCTGTTAACATTTTTGCTACCCTGATTTGGATGAGCTGCATAGCCCACATCAGAATACGAAGAATTTTGTCTTTAGATTCCAGTATTTTCCATACTTCACTTTTGCACTTATCATCTCTCATACTTTTGGCCTAGGGTAGAGAGTGTGTTGCTTTTCAGTGATATGTGAACTCTTGACTGGATTCTTTGCAGGCTGCGGTATATTTTTCATGACCTGTTGGTTAGCAAAATCTCCTCTAATACATGAACTAAACACTGCTTTTTTTCTTGCAACTGAAATGCTTAGTTCTTGTAGAAAAAAATTGCTTTAAAAGTGCTTACTGCTTAGATGCTTTTTGTAACTTCATAAAGGTTCCCCCTAGGGAAAAGAACAGCCTGCTTAAGGCTGCAGGCACATACCAGTGCTCTGCGTACATTTCTTCTCAGAGTATTTATTTAAGCAAACTGGCTTCAGATGTTGGCAGTCTTTAAAATACCTAACTGGAGTTATTTGCCTGTGAAGCCTATGAAGAATTCTAGCAAACTACAACTCGATAATTGAAAGTTTGGTGTAGATCTGTGTGTCTTTATCAGAGAAATGTGCATGTTAAGAGAAATGTGTGCATCAGAGAAATGTGTATGTTAAGTCTTTTTTTGTCTTTCAGTAGTCATGAGAGAAGATGCTGCAAAAGTTAAGCTAGGTAGGGAACACTAAGATAACTTTTTTAATTTAGACCCTTGCCTTATGTAATTTTTTCTGATTTTCTTGGACAGTGTCTTACTCTGACAAATCTCAGGTCTGCCCAGGGAGGTTTAACATTCTTAGAGAACTGTTCCCTTACATCTTTAGCAAATTCTCTCAGTTCTCTAGGAACAGTACAGGAGCTTGCTGCTCATCTTTTTAGTGGTATGTCCTTTTTGATATAATTTTCTAGCTAGGTAGCAAAGAGCTGATTTGGAAGAGGAGTTAACTGATAAAGCATTCAAGGTTTGCTTGTGTCAAAAATCGTGGAGGAAGTTATTAACCTGAAAAATTTCCTGAATATACACCACTATAACATTTCCCTGGGGGGTATATACAACCAGCTGGCTAAGGCTGGCATGTGCTGGGCTTGTATAGCTTTCTCTGGTTGCATGGAATTGCACTGTGTCACAGCCTTTCCTAGCAGTGTAATGGAAAGAGTCATGCCTGGGCAGTGAGTACCAAATTTCTGAGGAGGCCTGGGTACAGAGTCTATGCACAGAACTTAGTATACTGTGTATTAAAACAGATATGCTTTACTCTGCTTCATGATGCCCCTAAAATGGAGCACACAGATGCTGCTGAAAGAATTTGCGAAGCCTGCTCCTGATTGTCATATTGTGATAGAAAGAGATTGTTATTAGCTAGAGATACTGTTTTTGGGGTTGGCAGCAATTCTTACTGCTGTGCTTCCATTTTCAGTTGGCTTAAGGGAGACGCAGAAGAGAGGATCTAGTAGAGTGGTGAAGCTGCTGCCCATTCTGAAGTCATCCCTAAGAAAGGAGGCCACCAGGTGAAGGCGGAATAAATGATCTGTGCAAATCACAAGTGGCACATGGGTAGCAGGTTAATTGAGGCTGCATTATGGAAAATTTGATTAGTCTAAAATCAAGAGGTATTCAACCAATGTCAGATTTAACAGCAACAAGAAGACAGTACATGCTTTCTTCCTTCCTACTTGCCTTGTATTTCATTTCAGTGAAAAGTTTGCAACTGGTTCATGCTTGCAAGGGTGTAAACCATCTGAAAAGTAACCCAGGAAGAAAAATATAGTGAGCAAATGTTGTGCAGCTGAACAGATACTAATGTAGATAGAAAGGAGAGGCAGGTATGTGGTTTTTGGCAGCAGCACAGGTTTTGAAAGTAAAACTTCATCTTCAGTAAAAATGAGTATGGGTAAAAATGCTAACCATGTTATTACTCAGAACAAGCAAAGAAAGTGAGTGTTAGGTGCTTGGAACGTCCTTTAAACTTTTAACAGCTCTAGGAAGGATTCTGTTAGATACCATTATTACAATTCTTTGACTAAAGGTGAGCAAATGCTTGGCTGAATACAGCTAATCCTTACATTGCCGAGGGCTTTTGTGCATCATTAGGTCAGTGTCCTGGTTTTAGTCTACATGCTCTGGTTTTAAAATGCATCATAATATGCTGGTTTTGGAGTTGTAATGTTTCCATGCATAATGAATTATAGCTGGGGTCAGAAACTATGCTGAATAGTAGATTTTCAAACCACAGTATTTCTTCCTATGCTAAAATTCAGAATGAAATGTATAACAATCCATAAAATAGCTGGTACAGTTCATAACATGCTTGCATTCCTTCTTTATTAATAGTTTCATATCCATCTGTCAGCATGCTATGGCTAAACCATTAGCCAGGTTTTTGCAGCTGCTGCTTTACAAGTCTGTAGAATGTAGTTATCTCCAGCTCCTGCTTTTTGTCTACTAGTAAGAGGAAATTTTACAGAGAGCTTAATAAATTGCCCAAGACTGTTAAGTTCAGTTCTAGGTGAACGTCTACAATCTGATTTAACTTACTTGGCCTGTGGTACTTTTGCTGTTACTTCTTTTGTTCAGACTACATTGGTTGCAGCAGTTTCAAGTAATAGTGGTTTGTTTAATCTTACTAGCAGTTTTGCACATAGTTGTTGTAATCATGTGTTTTTGTAGTTCTGTTTTTAAGAGAACTTTGTGGAAATCATAGTTAGTGAATTAATCTGAAGAGAGAGCCCTTAAAGAGGTCTGTTTTGAGATGAATGAATGGGTCTATGTGTAGCATGTGTTTTGCTTTTTGTTTTGCTTTGACTCCCTCCATTAAAATGCGGATAAAGATTAATACTGTTTGTGTAAAAGATAGCTATCAGTGTAGAAGGTAGTATGTATGTAGACTGCCAAACTACTTTGTGCATGATATTGAACAGTTACTGGAAAGTAAGAGTTAAGATTATTGCTTAATCAAAATAGTTTCATACTAGTTACTTGAAGAGTCAAAGTTTCTAGAAGTATTTGTGTGGTCCCATACTTCTGTCCGTGTGTGTGTGTGTGCGCGCTTTTTTAAATTCCAATACTATCAAATTCCAAAGGTCACAATTTCTAAGTCATGATAGATGCCTGCTTTTCTCCTGTTTTTGGTGCCAGATAAAATATGTCAACACAAATATGAAATTTCTAAATGATAAAGTAATATTTGTGTATATTTACAAGGTTTTGCCTCCTAGAATAACATAATTTATGCTGATAGGATGCAACGAAATACTTGTCATATTACAAAACCCAGTGCCAGGGAATAAATTGCATTTTACATACTTAAATGCCCCACGTGTTCAGTCCAGTCATTCACCTCTGGCTGGACCACTAATATGTCAAACATCTCACCAGTTTAATAGTGGCTGCTGAGATACCTACCAACACGTTATGTTTCCATTCATTTCCAAAACCTTAAAGCTGTTATTTTTATGCCAAGACCCAACTGTTACCAGGCATTATAGAGTGGTAGTAGACTGGTCTGTTACTAGGCTTGTATTTCAGTTGCCTTAATGTCTTGTTTGCTTGTATTTTTCAGATGTCGGAGTGTTCCTCAGTGGGGTTAGATTGAAAGAATATCTGTCTTTTATTTGGTTATTTTAATACTTATTTTTACTTCTCTATTTGGTCTTTAATAGCGGGATTTCTAGTATTGTTTGAAGCTAGCTTTGCAGTTCCTTCTGAAGAAATAATTGACTAGCAATAATAGGGATGTATTTCTCCTCTCAAAGACAATTTGTGCAGCCTTTACTGTTTCTTCTTGGTCATAGCAATTGAGTTCTTTTTCTGGATGCTAGAGGTAAGGTTTGCATACTAACGAATGTCTCATGAATTGTTGGTATGATGACCTAGCTGCTGCTTTTTTCATAGAGCCTCCCAGATGTAAGGAGATACTAAACAGAGGAGATCTATGAATAGCCAAGAAATGAGAGCTTGTATAGCAGTACCATTTACACAACTCCATTTGTTATAGGAGTACAGTAAACTACTGTATCTCTGTGTATTTCACCGATTTGGTTGGAATTAATGTTGCAGCCTAAATGCTAGGTGCTGCTTAAAAATATGAAACTGCCCCTAGTACAGTTGTAGAGCCTCCTGGAGGTTTGAGTAGAAAACATAGGAATTTGTAGCCAGGCCCAAAGCACATGCATATCAGGCAGACACTGTAATTGGTTGTCTAAAGTATGACTTCAGTATTTATATAAGTTTAGGTTTTTGTAACTGTAATGTTCCTCAGATACTGAGAATGTCCAAAGAAATGCTGGGTAATTAAAAGCGCATTACCCCAGTTCATCTGAAGGAGAGACAACATTGATTACTTTCTAGCAGTTGAATACCCTGCACTTAATATTCTGTTGTTTAAGAAATCATGTAAGTCATTGGCATTTTTTTAGGCAAGATACAGTTTAGATTTGTTCCACCAATTCTGCTTCATGTGGAGAGAAAAACTTCAGGAAAATAAAATTTCTGTGGTACCAAGCAAAGGTGCCTGGTTCATGGTGCTGTGGTATCAGTGATAAACTATATGTAGGTTGCATTCCTGAGCTCTAGAAATACGCAAACTCAATTATTGTCACGTGCTTCTGTCAGAAACTGTAAATGGAATAACAGGGTTCTGTTTTTTTATCAATGCCAAGGATTTTCAATAATCTGTGTACCAATACAGTTTATGACCTCAGAATCTTTTAATTACTTCAGCTTTTTTTCTCAGCTTCAGTAAATCTCCTTCCTAGTTCAGAGTTGTAACTGATGAGGTAAGGATTAAGTGAAGAAAGATTGATAGGGAGTGCTGTGAAATTTTTTTATTAGCTCAGTTGATACAGTTAGGAGAAGGGAGAGCTTTTCCCTGGAAACCTGAGGAGGGGCTTGGGAAAACCTGCCTGTCAGTTGGTCTAGTAAAGAAGAATATTTCTGCTTGTAAATGTTCCCTCATCTAGTTTAGATTCTGTAGATATGCTGATGAGCAAAAAACCTCAGACAGATGCAGTCTGTACTCATCAGACTTAGTTACAAATATAAACTATTAGTCTAAAAGGGAAATTTCACTGGTAACTTTTGACAGTGTGGTGGACTTTTATATATGTGTAAATATATGTATTTATATACACACAAATATATACCTTATCGTGTGTTACCTTTTTTGCTCTTGCAGAAGCATTTGTGGAGCCACATAGTGAACTGGAGTGGGGAACTGATCCAGCTGAAAAGTGGTCTTGCAGGGCTTTTTCCTGAGTAACTTTTCACTTAATGTCAATATCCTTACATCTTGACTTGTTCACTTGTATTCCAGTAGAGTCCTTACATCATTCTGTAAAGAGCACACGATTAAAGACTTCTGTTGCTAGTTGGTCTTTATTTCTCAACTTAGTTATGCTTGTGGGAGTTTGTGCTTTCTTGAATTGCATCCCCCCCCCCCTTTTTTTATTTTATTTTCCTTAATTTTTGCAAGTATTTCTTTAGTCTCTTGAGACCTTTTGAAAGCTACTCCTGACACATTTAATAAATCTGGAGAGGAACGTTTTACAAGGACATGTAGTGACAGGATAAGGGATTATGTTCTCAGCTGTGTTGTCCAGTATCTCCACTGGCCCACGTTTAACATGGAAAAAGAAGCTTTAAGGAAAAGGCCTATGGATGAAGGAGTCTATTTGTGGCAAATATTGTTTGTTTACCAGCTCAGTTAAGTACAATATTCTTATTCTAACTTCCAGTATACTGTCCTATAGCAATTTTGGGTATTTTATTTCACACTAGGTTAGTGGCTTTAGTTTTTGCACACTGCCTGATTAATTTGCTCTTGACTGTGACTGCTTTTTGGCTACTGCTTATTGAAAAATGGTATTATTTCTACATGCAAATCAAATATGTTAATTTAGATCCTTGCAATAAGTGTCTAATCAGTGCTTGCTAGAAAAATAACATGGGTGGGATAGTGGAGAGGCTTACTGTTGCATATTGCAAGTTAAATTCCTTCCCTTGTTAAGGTTTTGCATGGTTGGTTTAGCTTAAGAACTTTAGTATTTTGAGATAAATATAACAAAGCCTAATTAACCAGTTTAGTTATTCAGAATGCTTTGTTAACTGAAGCATGCACTGATATTTGTTATTTAGTGGTACTTTTTTCATTATACAAACTATGACGCTTCCGTTGACAGAACAGGGAATTGGCTGTACTGAAATTCTTTCTGCCAGTTTGTGAAGCCTTTCTCTCAGAGTAGCATCCACAAGGTGGTGCCTTTTCATCACCCAAAAGGGAAAGGGACTTCGCTTTACAAAGTTCGAGTTGGCTTTTGGCCTGTTGCCTGGCAGAAATGGGAAGCTCAGATACTGAGGTGAGAGTATAGTTTTTCTCCCTGAATATAAAATGAACACTGTCATTCTCTGTTCTTTCCGGTCTTCGTGGTTGAAAACTAGCTGTGATGCTCAAAAGTTCAGAACTAGAAGAGAAAGATAGTGGCTTGGAAATCAAAACTGGGCCGTGTTGGCAGAATCATGAAAAGATTGGCTCTGGAATATCGAAGTTCTGCAGGCTATGGAAGATGTATCCTGCCAGAGCATCTTGTGAAATCAGACATAGAATTGCCACAACTTTTATGTCAGGCTTAGGCCACCTTGGTGGAACTGGGCAGGAGCCTGAAAGTGGAAGAATGGGAAAAGCTTTAGCAAGTGCTCTGCAGTTTGCAGGATGGGTGAAGGGGAATCAGCATAGCATTGGCAATTCTCTTTTAGTTACATCATAGTTTATCTTTGTAAGGTGAATTCAGTTGAAGATGAGGCAGTTGGAAAACATTTTGAAATATTACCTTCTATTGCAGAATAAGGCCTGAGAACAGAAGTATGATAAAGAAAGAGTTTTTCACATGACCTGTATGTAATTCCCAGCTGTGAACCCTCTGGCAATAAGCATGAAATCCAATCCGTAGCGTGGTGCTTTTACAAACAGACATTGGAATACATCAGAATAATTTGGTTTTGAGATTTGTACAGGAACCTCCTCCTAGCTATGTGTGCTTTCAGATACAGTGGCAATTAGTGCTGAAGGAGAACCAGGTGTGCACCATATTGTACTAGTTTTCCTCCAGAGTAGCAAGCCTTGACACCACCCCACCCCCTTATACCTTTCTGCCAAATTTCCTGCTGTAAATTGGTCTTATGTTTGCCTTTATGTATGTTGTGACCCCTTCAGAATATTTGTGGTATTTTAAACCCTGCATTGTGTGCATGACACAGTGTTTAGTTTGGAAACAAAGTTTAATTTAATCACACATGCTGCTTGCGGTGTTTATTTTGGAACCAATAAATAGGAGGCAAGCTTTTTTATTAGTCTGGATGAATTCTCCCTGTTACTTGATAACCGTGTATGAGTTAGACCTAGAAAAATTGATATGCAAAGGAATGCTGAGACATGGATGGTACTTGAATATGGCCTCTCATGCACTCTGGGCTTGGATTCTGTTGGACACCTAAACCCTTTGGTGTTTGTGGTTCACTGTGATGATAGTGATAGAGTGGCTATTTTGTTTTTGAAGGGTTGTGTATCATTCCTCTTTATGTGGCAGTGGAGCTGGAGAGGGAGTTCTTTTGGAAAGAGCAACATTCACATTCGAGGAGAGGCTTTTCCTGTTTGTTTATTACAAATGAAGGGAGCTGCTTTTGCAGAGGGAGGTTATGGCTCCCTGGCCTTGTTTTGTTTGCTTCCCACATGTCTGTATTTACAGCAGAGTAAGCGTTAGAAGCTGATTTGCTGTTTCTTGCAAACTGTCCCCTACCCCTGACATCCCAGCAAAACTGCTCCCGTAGTCTGCAGTTAATAATCAATGGGGTGGTAATTCTAGCCTCAAATCTTATCTTTGAGTGCTTAGGGGCTTGGGGAGATAAAGGGGGTGAATTACTGTGAGCCCTCTTTAATAGAATGTGATGGAAAAGGATGTAACAGAAGGCTGAACCAAATCCACCAGCAAATTTTGCTGCAGCATTACAGGGACACAGTCTTCAGTATTTTGATTGCTGAAGTGTAGTAATCTTGATGCAAAGTTCTGTATGCCATGAAATTGCAGATACTATATGAGATAGTTAAAGCTTTGTTGTGTAACTTCAAGCAGTAGTTTTCCTACAATATTCTACTTGTGTTATTCTATAAGCTTTCCTTCAAGAGAAGTGTTGGAACTCTCCCCTAATTAGGCAATGAACTTAAAGACAAGATTTAATAATCCAGGCATTTTTGTGGTACCGTGTGTTTTCTATTCTAAACTGCTGTGTAGCAAAATGTAGTGTTATTTCATGACAGTTATCTGGTGGCTCTTGGCAAATACTCTTTTTCTGGTGTTTGCTGTAAGCTGTTTTTTTTTGTTGTTTTTGTTTTTTTTTTTTCTTATGTCTGATTTCCTTGATCTTGTGAAAGAAAACAGGATGTTATGATAAGAGCCTAATCTAGATGAGAAGAAAAATAGGCTAATTCTTTGCTGTGCTTGTTTGGGTTTTTTTAGCTTGTTTTGTTTTTATTGTGTTTTTTTTTGTTGTTGTTGTTGTTGTGTTTATGGTGTTTGTTTTGTTCTATTTTTAATTTAATTGAAAATATGAAGATCTGCTTGAATTTAGATCATTGGAGTCTGTACCTCAAAGGTGACTCTAGTCTTCTGAGCATAGCATGTGTGTTAATCTGCATGGAAGACAATACCTGAAGGTACAGTATCAAATTTGTTACAAAATTGATGAGCTAGTTCTGTGTGATGTTTTTGGCACTATCTTCCAATTGTTTTCTACAGAAATACTGCACTTAAGTGCAGACACAGTAGATGGCACTTGAGTCATTAATTTTATGGTACAGGAAGGAAAGCTAAACTCAGTTGTGGAGTAAGCTGTTCATAGCAATAGACACATTTTACTGAAAGAGCAGCTTGAAAGCTCTTGCTTTCAGTTAATCCTTTAGAAGAATGTAAAGGGTAAGCGCACAAATTCGTTTTCAGTAAAGCAGGTCTTCTCTGAGTGCTTGAGTTTATTGAATTTTTAAAAAGACAAATGTGCAGAACATTATTAGCCTGACTCATAAATACGTAGTGCCAGATTCCATTTAAACATGTTGCCAGTGTTTGGTTCTGTAATCTCCTGTTTACAGCATACTCGCTAATAGAGTTTCTTTGTTTATTCTTTTCTAGTCTTGCTTATTCCATCAGACCATTTGTGATGTGACCCTCTGATGGGAGGCGAAGGATAAAAATCTTCTAACAAAGTGGATTTCTAACAATATCATCTTATCATTGGAACAGTTTGAATACTATGTTCCTTCCTGAGTGACAACCAAGGCTAAGAGTATGCTGGTAGTTCTGCTAATCAAAATGTAAACATTTGATTTGTGGTACTCCAAAGTGGTTACCTTACCTTGTGTCTGGTGAGGTACCCTTGGACAGTACTGTTTAGTCATGTGTTTATTCTTAACATTTTCAATAATAGCATTGGTAGTGGGTTGACAGTCCTGAAAGCTGAAGTGGCAATACAGACTTCCCCAATAATACTCTGTCACTGTGATTCAGCAGCTAATACTTATTGCTAAGAAGGTGTAGTCATATGTAGTTCATGATTCATTCTTTGGCCTTTCTGCTGATGCTCTTACAATACTTATTTTAATGAGGATGATATTGGACTTGCACCCAGGAGCTAGTTTCATTTATGTTCTACCTATGTTGCTTTATCACTCTGCCAGTTCCATGTTTTAGAGTTCATTAAAATATTTGAAGGGAATAAGTATCCTTTTTTTATTTGAGGACAGAGTTGTAACTATCTTTCATTTTGTTTAACCAGTGTTAGTAAAATAGGTAGAGATATATATGCTTTATTAACATTTATGTGATTGTTACTACATTTGGGAAAAAGTGCTGCATGTTAAACAGGTGTTACATAGCACTGAGTTTGACCAGTTTGACTTTGCAGGGAGCTTACCCCTTGGTTTGTTTGGAGTATTTGCCAGTTAGTTGCATCTCTCTGTACAGCTCTTTCTGACTGGTTATATGGATATGTGCTAGACAGAAACATTAAAAACAAAGAGAAAAGTGTAAGGAACTTTCTCTGAGCGTGTAAATTATAATAGCTGCTTACTAGCATGGTCTCTTCATCTCATGATTAGGAGAAGTTGTCTTCATCTGTCCCTAATTCAGGATGCTCCTTTCAGGTTATAGAGTAATTAAATCCTTTTAGCAGCTAGTCAGTTTTTTGAATGTTTTTTTTTTCCTTCCAAAAAGCCAGCTTTTTCCTCTTTGATTGAGACTCCCCAGCAGGAGGTACCTTTTTGCTTTGCCAGTTGGAGAAAGCCCACATCCACTTACAAAGGCTATACTGGAACTCACAGGCATTTCATTTTAGTTCCAGGCAACCATCCCTTTGCTGCCGCCTTTGGAACAGCTCAGCTGTGGAAGAAATGAGCTAATCTGGAAATTTGAAAGTGAAGTACTTAGTGAAGCCCTGGGGTTTACAGTTGGAGTAATTAAGGAGAGGAATTGCACACCCTGTACTTGATTTTTGTTTTAATTAGTCTTCCTTTGATCTAGTCTCTCCATTTAAATTTTAAGATTTGAATCAACGACCTGCCACAGTATATTGCTTAATTCCTTTCCTTCTCAGCCTGTGGAGAAGATGTAGAATACTGTTTATGCTTTCTGTTTTGTATTTGTTTGGGAAGGTTTTGGCTGTTGCTCCTGTTTCCTCTTTTCTCTTGGGATTCTTTCCATCTCTCCAGTCCTTTCTTTTCATGCATTCTCCCCTCCCAATCTACTTTATCCTCAAACATCTTCACCAACTTTCCATTCATCTCAGGCATCTTTGTACATTGTCTTCTTTCACTATGAATCAGCCCCGGTTCATCTATGCAGCTTCTCATTTATTGGAAGATCTGTCTTTGTCACTGTTGCCAGTTGGAATAAGCTTCCTGCACTTCTCTGTCTTGCTGGATGAACAGCTAATTTTAGCTCTTCTTTGATTTTTTTTTTTTTCTTATTACTACCTTGGCATCTGAATTCCCCTTTCCTGTGTTAATCTGTCCTATCTCTCAGATCAACATCATCTTGCTTTTGTGATACAGCACAAGAGTATTTTCACAGACACTGTATCTGCAATTTTGATGTTGAAGCATGCTGAAGAGCTGAAGACTACTGTAATCATATTAATGATTAATATTCTCTGTTTTTGTAGCAGGTTTTGATAAGTATAGTTTATGGTTGTTGTGCAGGCCCACCTTGATGGAAAGAAACTACCAGCTTTAGAAAGAGAACAGCACTTTAAGCCAGAGGCATCAGGCCAACTATGATTTCTTGAAGAAAAGTCATGAAAACATTAATATCAACATAAAACAAATAAGACTTTAGATTTTTGAAGTCATAGCCAAAAAAGTTTCCTGCCAAAAAGCTGCTGGGCAAATATGGTAAATTGGCATAGGAACCTGGTCTATCTGCCTTGGAAAAATAAAACTTCATATTGACATTACCAAGTTTTGAACTTTGCTTCTAGGAATTGGATATTTTAGAATTAATCTAAGCTATGTGAATATTAAACTTCTGTTATCTCTGAGTAGATATGTGCCCTTTTATATTTTCTGAATAAGCAGAAAATGTTTGGAACTTCTGGTACAGTTCAGTGCATAAAAATGCTTATGGATATATGCTGTAGTTGGGATTTCTTTTTGGCAACCAGACCAGGTTCTTTGTGGTTGGTTGTTTTTGTTTTTCCCCTCCTTTCAAGTGAAGGAGGCTGTACTATGGATTTTTCCATGGTAATTTGCCTGATCAATGATACAGCTACCTTTTCTTACTCCTGCAATGTTTATAGACCTGCTAGCTTTAAGTTCTGTCCTTTGTATTTCCTGTTCTGTTACATCCCTGAGAATCAACAGTACAGTTGCCCTGTGGCCAGCAGAATTGCTAGTAGGTGGATGGTAGGAGACCTCATCTAGTGCTTTGCCTTATCTGTGAATTCTAGCTAGCTGCTATTTACTTTAATAGCACCATTTGCAAGGTTGAAATTAGTTTTGTGGGTTTCTTTAAAGTAGTAGTTTGGTTACCTGGTTGCATCAGTTACATTTTGAATTAATAAAATAGAAAGGGGTTGTGTAGTGAATTCTTCTGGAATGTAGTGGAATCTTTGTAACCTTTTTCAGCGGTAAAACTAACTTTCCTTGGAATTTTGAAGAGCAGCAATGAAACAAGTGATAATACTGTCTTGGCATTTTTAGATTTCATACTCTTGTATTTTTCACAAATGCTAGGCCACAGCAGGTTTTTCCATTAAACAGTTGTTTGTGATGTCTACTAAACAAAATGTATGCATTTATTTCAGCAGTTCTGATGGTTACTCTTAACTTCTTAAGCCGGGATTTGTCATTCATATCAAAGCTATTCTTATGGTAGTGACTCCCAACACTTGACACTGAGGTAAAATTTTTGAATGTGGTTCCAAATCAAAGAAAATCATGTTTGAAAAGCTAGTAAGTGTAAAATTGCATCATTCCACATACAGAAATGCTTTTGGTTTGTCACAGAATATTTCATACTGTTGCTTGTTCAAGGAATTGCATAATATCTACATAGTAATACAA
Source organism: Pezoporus occidentalis (assembly GCF_034315485.1). Classification (NCBI taxonomy): domain Eukaryota; kingdom Metazoa; phylum Chordata; class Aves; order Psittaciformes; family Psittacidae; genus Pezoporus; species Pezoporus occidentalis. Next base: position 3,139,387 of record NW_026913964.1, on the reverse strand, counting down.
GTAATGCTTTGCTACTGCTTTTAAAGAAATTCAGGCCTGCAGGTTGTAGGAGAACTTGGAGGGAAGTAACTAAATTGTACTGGGCTGAGATTTTCCTTTTTGCTTTGGTAAATTGAAATACAGTTGATGGTGTGAGTAGCTGGTTATATGTGATAGTGTCTGAGAGCTGAGTACAGTAAGGCTTAAGAAAGGCAGAAAATAAAAGTGGATGTCCTCCTAGTTTTTCATGGGCAGGAAGTTTCTATTCTGCCTTGCCTTATATCTTATCTTTTGAATAAAAGCTGATATAGATGAAATACAGGTGCGACAGCCTTTTTCAAATGCATAGAAATGCATCCGCTTAGGCCAGTGCTGAAAAGGGGGATAAAATATGCCAGATTGTTTGCTCTATTTTTAAATTGAAATCAAGAATTAAAGATAATACTCAGGTGAGTAGTTTCAGTCCTCATAAAGGAGTAAATATTTTGTAGTGTTGTCCATCACAGTAGGAACTCAAAAGAAAATAAAAAACATCCAGAGGATTGTTTTCGATTTGTTCACCAGTCCATTGCTACAGCTCTTGATTATTAGTTACTCATCCCTGTAGTAATGTGAGCTTATTAGGCATATTACTAAAAATACTTTGTAGGAATTCCATTCACAGTTTCAGTTTTGATCTTGCAGTCAGCCATAGGTTTGACCTCAAGTACACGAATGACCTGTTTTCTTTGTGTGTGGTTTTGGCTGTCTTAAATGCTTTCTAGAAGAAACAATGAAATAAGAGGCTTGCAGGCAGAATGTGGGGACTTAAAACTTTTGGTTAAGCTCCTTTTTAATTTCTGGGTGAAATAAGAATGGTTAAACAATGAATTATTTTCACAAAGACACAAATACAAAATTCATTTTGAGTGCTTGATTTTGTAAGGTCTTTTATTAGGTGCACAGTTCCATATTCCAAACATTAAAAGCAAAGCAAAAACTCCACAATCCTGTAAATAAGATTAATTATATCAGCACATTGGCATGACATATGTAAATCTCTGTGTTCCCACTTCTGGATTCATTGTGGAGTAAATTAGAAGGAAATACTAAAAAGTAAACTCATTATTTATGGAATAAGCTGTTTCCCCAGTAACTTGTCTATTTTTGTTGAATCTTGGAGAGCTATTAGCTTCCTTCATGAATATCCTGCGGTATAGGATTCCACAGGCAAGAACAGTTTAAAGAAAAAAGGCATGGTAATTTTTAATAACATTGAATTTTGAAGATTTATTTGCAAAAATATTAATTATTTTTATTAATAAAAATCTGTTGAGGACAAAGCCTGCCTTTTCTGGGTTAGGGCTGCTGGCTCAGAACCATACCCGTATGTTACTTTTCATATGAGACCAATAGCTTTTAGAGAATTCTGGTTTGGAACCAATGACTGACTTTAGCTTCCATAGCTTTTATTAGCTCCATGCAAATTAAGTGCAAAGCTTGTTTAATTAATGAAGGACACAGCCCTGGATATAGGGGGTGGAAGGGAGGAGATGATTTGGAATTAAGAGGAGCAAAACCTTAAACAGAGGTTTAAACCCATGTAAGATTAATAATTTTAAGATTGAACGGGTGGAAAGGAGAGCCTCTTTGGCAGAAATTTTGGGAGAGTCGATCTGATGAAGCAGGAATTGCTCAGTGGTTCCCTTTTCATGTCAACAAAGCTGTGGTGTTTGGTGTGGTTGTTTTGGAGTTTTGTTTGGTTGGATTTTTGCTTGGTGGTTGTTTTGTTTGTTTTCTTTTTAACCCTTGTGCTCTTTTCCAGCCCTGGTTCTGTCTAATAGTCTATGTTGTTAGCGCACCTTCCTGTCCTTTGCTTTTGCTGGGTCTGGCCACTCTGAAATGAATCCTCTGCTGTTACAGAAAATTCGTTAGCTTAGGTTCTGCAATACACTTTTGCTCTGTAAGGAAATATGTATTATTAGTGTTTTGGTGGGAAACTGGTTGGTTGTGAGTTTTTAGAAGTATAGTATTCATGGAAATTACTAGTTTTTTTCCTGCTTTTTCCCCTTAAAGTGCATAGTGTCTTTGACTGGATTTGTATTGTGCTGCAACAGTAGAAATACTGGCTGTGTCAAGTATCACACTTATTTCTGTCATGCTGGCTTTATCAAGCCTAGCTTAGGTACCTTATTAAGTGTCATTAAAGGAGGAACATTAGGTGCTTGTCTTCACTAGGTTATGAATATTGCTAACTTGAAGTTCAGTGGCAAAATATATGGATTTTCTCCACACATTTATCTTAGTTTCAAAAGTATCGATCAGCTTATACACAGACTGTACAGTTACAATAGTGCAATTATATCTCTTAAGATGAGACAGCAGTCAAATAATGTGCACAAAAATGACCAATGATTTGGCCACATCTGTTGGCTTGATTAGAAATGCTATGAGATTATTCTCCAGTCAGTAGAGGAAACTGAAGTTTTTAAAGTCTCATCTGAAAGCTCTTCAGATGGCAAACTTGCTTTCATCTTTGTCCTGCTGCAGATTGAAGCTGTGGTTCCAGAGAGTCTAAGTATTTGAAACCTGAGGCAGAGAGTGGCAGGTCATTCTATGTAGCATTTAATGGAATTACAACATTTTGCTTGTAAATCTAGTTAGATATAAGCTGGTAAATGGAGAAGGAATGAAAGACAATGCAAATGCTGTTTTCATTTTGAAGTATCATATACTTATGTTTTGAAATGCAAATGATGAAAGGAGATTTAAGAACAATAATAAAAAGGCAGTATATTTCCCTTTCACCCTGCCACCTTTTCCACTACAAAGTGGATCTTTTAGTATTTTTTTCAAGTGCCTCAAGCCTTTCATATTCATTCCAAAAAGACTGGCTAACTGGAAGGTTTGGGAAGGATAGGTAAAGGGGTGGGAAGCAAAGAGGTGTGTTTATTTACTTGTCAAAAATGTGGAATTTACAGATATTAAAGCAGAATCAGCCAAGGATTAAAACCTAAAGGAATGTACAAAAAGTTGTGCTGCTTTCAGTAGATGCTGATTTCCCTGTAGGCATTTGAATCTGAATGAGTTGTTTGGGGGTTTTTGTACAGCTGAACATGATCTATCATTTCAACATGGACAGGGGACTAAACCCTCAGAATGTTTCATAACAAAGATAACTAGAGTAAGTGGTATATGGATTCTGTATTGATTTGAAGGTGAACCTCAAAGTAAACATTAGTGGTTTCCTGAACGTTTAAGTGGTATTTTGCTATGTTTGACTAATGGATTTTGCGAGTTTGAGAATTTCAAAGAGCAGGATGGATTTCCTAGAGAAAAACACTGAGTAAAACAGTGGCCTGTCCAGAGATGTATTTTTTTTAACATAAGTGCATCTCAGCCATGTAAGTTACAAGAAGGTTGTAAGTGCTCATCATGTGAGAAAGTCAAGTCACTTTAATATTTATGATGTGTGTTTGGATGTTTAGTATCAGTATGTAATCTCTTAAAAATATTGCTCTGTTTAAGAGTGCCCACAAAGATGGTTGCTGTTTATTTTTAAAAATAAAATAAAATTGTAGGAATGTGGAAAAAAGAATTCATCAAGACAAATGTGTGGCCTTTAGTTTATATTAAGGTAGGTTATTCAGAAATAAAATGACTGCTGAATGGAGTTTGGGGTGGGGGAGAGGGCTTAAGTATTGAGATCAGCCCTAAAGTTATAGAGCAACGTAATTTCTCTTCAACTCTTAGTATGCTTTGCACCTTTCAGCAGCAAAGCTGAAGAGTAAGAATGTTAAGATTTTGCTGTAGTTGGTACCAAATCCTTTAGCTTACCATCTGATTGTTGAGAATTATTTCTCTTTCTTTACTAAAATAGCATCGCCTGATAACTTGACTCTGAAGATTAGGTTATAGTGGTTGTGCTTTACATTGAAATACTTACTTGATTGTAATCTGTTTGAGGTTTTTATTTATTGCAACAAGCATATATTTAACTGCCATTGGTATATTTTATGGATGCTGAAGTACAGGCTATTTTTAAACTCATAAATCTAATGTGGGTAGTCTGGTTAGAAGGTACACATAAATTTTGAGATTATAAAGATAAGAAATTTCTTGATCCCTCAGCACTTTAGATTCAAGTCCTGACAGTATTCTAAGCTCCAAATGTTTGTTACTTCTGATCCATCTGTGAAAGTGGTGTAGTTATGCCTGTGAATCTTTTGTCAATGTTTCTCTTCCCTTAAAAAGAAAGTCAGCCTGTCAGCTAGAACAACAGTATCACAGAGAACATGTCTGTTATGGCAGTATTTTGGTTGACCCAGATTGTGCTGAGTTTTGCCAATTTGGATACCTTGTTTTAAACTCCACTGAAGCACGGTTGTGATGAGTGGCTGTTTCATCCTTCTGTGACTGTATGTACTGCATATAGTATATGAAGGAGATTGAGGTAGTTCTTTGGTGTCAGGAACTCAATGGGATTAGTGACATTTCAAGTTTGAGTAAGGTGGTAGAGAATTAAAAAAGTTAATTCCTTTTAGATTATTTCTGCAGAAATCTTAAAGCAGCACAGGCAACCGAAGAAGTAGAATGGGAGGACCAGAAGGATGGTGTATTTTACTGCATGCTTAGTTTGCTAGAATTTACTCTTAAGAATCGCTCTTAAAGCAAACTTTGCATGGCCTTATGGACACACCTCTCCTACAATGGAGCATTTAAGTAGCTGCACAGAACCTGCTGGGCTTGTTTAGGACTTGAAGCAACAAAATGATTATGTGGCGCTCTGCAGCGCTCTTTTCCCTCGGGCATTTTCTGTGTGTATGCTGTGTAGGACGTGATATGCTGTATATACTGGTAGTTGTATGTACCTGTACTGCAGGGAAGGCATTTCCTTGATTTCAGAGTCTGGCTGATTTTTATTTGAAGGTACCATTGGCTTGACATGCTGTGTGTTATTGAAACAAATATACTGGTAGTCTTTAGCTAGGAATAAATAGATCACTAAGTGCACTACCTTACTACGATACTAACATTTTTCTCATGACTCTTCCATGCAAAATGTTGGAAATATGCAAACCAATTACTTCAATTTTCATCAGAGAAGCTGAACTATCTTTACAAACTGTGAATTTGGCTCCTAGTTCCTGTCTCAGTGGACTGTTATCATCCTGCTTCATACAGGTAAAAACGGCATAAAATGTCAAATATATTCCAGGGGATTTGTAGAGATGTTGATTGACCAGGAACTCCCTCTGATTTTGATTTATGTGTGCTCAATATACATGGACATCAGGGCTAAAGTAGGTTTGTGAATGCCTTGGTTTAGATCAGCAGAATGAAAATTAATGATACACATTAAATTCCTCCATAAACATAGATAAATGAATGAGACTAGGTGCAGCAAGGGTCTCGGTTATAATTAAGTTGAACAGCAACAGTTCTCCAGTTTGTAGTCTATTTGCAGTCTGTGGAGGAATAAATGGAAGTGAAAAGCTTGACATGTCATTGTTGAGTAGTGCTAGAGTTACATGAACAGGCCCATCTAGCAGTGAAAGCCTGACTTCTGCTTCTTACTAGTATACTGTCCTCTAAGTTCCCATCAAATGTTAATAGTCTTTCCACCTCTGATGTATTATTTGTTGTCAAGATATTGTCTTTATTTCTTTATTATGCATAAAGATCATCTAAGTCATTACTTAACTATTTCATCAAAAATGTATATTCCTACAAAAGTCTGAAATTGTACACAAGATACCAGTAGTTTTATTTCTCAGAATAATCACATTAACATAGTTGGAAACCGATACAATTTGAGAAAGTACTAAATTTTCAAATGTTGATAGCAGCTCACCAACTTAGCGGTACTTTTATACGGATTACTTCTTGTATAAGAAGCTATGATAAGCAAAACCCAAGCATGCTGAAAGGTGCAGAGGGCAGAATCTGGCTTCTTGAATTTAACAATGTTAAAGAGGCTTCTAATTCAGTATCTTATCAAAGAATCGTATAATCAGAATAGTTAAGGTTGGAAAGGACTTTAAGATCATCTAGTTCCAACACTCCATGGACAGGGACACCTCACGCTAAACCATGTCACCCAAGACTCCAATCCAACCTGGCCTTGAACACTGCCAGCAATGGAGCATTCAGAACTTTGTTGGGCAACCAATTCCAGTGCCTCACCAGCCTCACAGTAAAGAACTTCTTCCTTCTGTCTAACCTGAACTTCCCCTGTTTAAGTTTTAACCCGTTACCCCTTGTCCTATCACTACAGTCCCTAATGAAGAGTCCCTCTCCAGCATCCTTGTAGGCCCCCTTCAGATACTGGAAGGCTGCTATGAGGTCTCCACGCAGCCTTCTCCAGACTGAAAAGCCCCAACTTTCTCAGCCTGTCTTCATACGGGAGGTGCTCCAGTCCCCTGAACATCCTCGTGGCCCTCCTCTGGACTTGTTCCAACAGTTCCATGTCCTTTTTATGTTGAGGACACCAGAACTGCACACAATACTCCAGATGAGGTCTCACAAGAGCAGAGTAGAAGGGCAGGATCGCCTCCTTCGACCTGCTGGTCACGCTCCTTTTGATGCAGCCCAGGGTATGGTTGGTTTCTGGGCTGCCACCTCACACTGAAGCCAGTTCATGTTAAGTTTCTCATCGATCACCACCCCCAAGTCCTTCTCCGCAGGGCTGCTCTGAATCTCTTCTCTGCCCAACCTGTAGCTGTGCCTGGGATTGCTCTGACCCAGGTGTAGGACCTTGTACTTCGCTTTGTTGAGCTTCGAGACTGGCATTGGCCCATCTCACAAGCATCTCAAGGTCCCTCTGGATGGCATTCCTTCCCTCCAGGGTATCAACTGAACCACACAGCTTGGTGTCATCGGCAAACTTGCTGAGGGCGCACTCAATCCCACTGTCCATGTCACCAACAAAGATGTTGAACAAGACCGGTCCCAACACCGACACTGCTTGTTACTGTTCTCCAACTGGATATTGAGTCATTGACTACAACTCTTCGTCTGCAGCCATCCATCCAGTTCTTACACCGAGTCATTATTTTTTAATGGAAAGTTTTAATAACTACTCCTGTACAGATATTTGTTGTTCCAAATTACTCCTACAGTTTTACATAACTAGTATGTCTCTGGCCTTTATTATTCATTACTATAAAGTTAGGAGGTGCTACAAGGTTTATACCTGTTTGCTGCGAGTACAAGGTCACCCTGACTGGCTTGCTTTTGCTTACCATTATTGAATTTTGTTAAGGAAGAAATTTAAAGTTCAGGTAACAAAAGTTTTGATGGTGCTAGGGGGACCTGAGAGGATTATGTTCTTTCACTCTGCCCTGTTAGAAATCTTCTAGTGTTACTTTTTCTTTTTTTTATGTCTCCCTGCTTCACCCCCCACTCCTGCTCCATTCTGTTGTAGCATGTGATTTCTGCGTGACCACCTCCTCCCTGCTTTGAAATACTTCTTTACCACTCTATAATGTGTCAGTATCTGGAAATGGATGCAGGATAACCTTCTTTTAGTTTCTGGATTAAAATATTTATGACCCTTTTAAGCCAACAGGTTGTCCTATTTATGTCAGAATACATAATGCATATGAATGTGGTGCCATGGAAACCAACATGAATTATGTTGCTCTTCTGGCATTTGCATGCTAAATACAGGGTATGTAAATAAGTGTGATTTGGATAAACATGATCAAGACGGCATTTGGAGTTTGCTGTTAATATTTTAACTGCTAACCAGCTTCATATTCTGTAGTTCCATATATGTCTAAAAAGACGCATGTTAGAATTTTAGTGATGGTTCTAATGAAAGTGTTGCCCATTTGTGCACGTTTTGGAATGTAATGGTGGTACTTGGTTTTCTGTCTTTTGTTTGTTTTGTTTTAAGCTTATTCGATAGCATGAATATTGAGCAAACACTTCATAAAGTACAACAAGCAGTAACTGTCTGGACAATTATCCTTTGTCTGTAAGACTGGCATAAGCCTCTTGCTGAAGGGGGTGAGGGAGAATGTGTGTAGTGTAGATGGATTTCAAATTGGCACTGGTAAGCAGTCATATTGTGTGTAAATGGAAGTGTCTGCAAGTCTTAAGTATAAGTCCTAAACTTTAAAGAACTTGTCAGAAGAAATCGATTAATAACCAGCTTAATGCTGTGTATGGGAGAAAAATAATTGCTCTTCTCAAGTATGACACTGAAAAAAGAGCTGCATTTTGGCCTGCTGCTGCACTGTGATTCAACCTGCTCTGACTATGGTATAAATGTAGCTGTTTGGGTGCTTATTTTTTGCATAGTTACCAGCCTCATGTCCATTGAGAGGAAGATATTTCTTAACTCTCCATGTTTTGGCAGAGAAATTGCTGCCTTAATTTTGTGTTTGCTGGAAAACTTAATGTGTTTTGTTGTTTTGATAGATGACAGGTATGTTGAATGCTCTGTTTTTATTAAACAAGTACATGTAAGTGTGTATCTCTTTAAAAAACAGGTTTCCAGCTTCTTTGGTAAGAAATGCAATAAAATATGTTTCTATTTGCCTTGGCTGGTGCAGAAACTTAAAAACATTTGTTTTTTGGCCTCACTGACCCTAAGTATGTCAAATTAATGTTTCAGAAGTTACTGTTGTCCTTTTCATTGCTATAAAACCTCATACTTGGTAGAACTTTTGTAGTTAACTCAGACATTTAGGTTAAGAAGATGATAGTGACCTGGTAAAAGGAAAATGTTACGCACCAGTAAATGAAGCATTTGAAACCACCTTGTTAAAAAGGCTTCATGTAAATGAAGTGTATGTAATATTAAACTCTTACAGATGTGCACTTTCTCCATGATCATAAGTAAGGATGAACTTAACCCCCAGAGGAAATAAGGGAGCTGTGTTTTATTGTCTCGGTGAGGAGTAGTGCCATGTGAAATGATTTATTCCAGGAATGTTCCCTCCAGCAAGTTTGCAGGACTGGCTCTAAGCCTGTAGCTCAGAAAGCAGGAAGTGTCAGAGGGTCCCAGAGCAGTGCAGGTTTTAAATAATGAGCTGCAGAGTTATGCTTGTAGCCAGTTTGGCAAAAGTAGAAGGGTATAGATGATATGTCTATATTTTAGATAGGTGAGGAGTTTAACAGGCATGAAATCTTCACGTGGTTCAACATCTTTGTATGTGTAAATGAAAAACTGTTTTTAATGGTCATTTTGGAAAAGAACACTGGGCAATACATTCCAATTTAGAGTTCTCACAATTTTAACTTTTAGAAGTTATGTAATTTCCTATTCATGAGCTGCATATGATACTAAGCAGTTGTTTTGTTTTTTTTTTTCTGGAAAACACACACACACATGTACATATGTATATATATATGTATATGGGACCGGGTTATGATTTCTGTTGTATTAGTAACTTGAAGTTTTGGGGGTTTTGATGTAATCTTTATTCACTTTCCTTAGGTAATGAGTAGTAGTGCTTTTGATTATTCTCTACAAAGAGTGTTTACTTTATTGGTGAATACAAGTCTCCTTTGAGTTGAGAGATTCTGCTAGAAGCCATTATCACAAGTTTCGTGGTATTTTCTTACATGGATCATCTGTTAACTTCCTAGAAAAATAAGGACAGATATCAGAATCTTTACTGAAGAGCAAAGGCTCCAAGGAAGGAAAGATAAAAGATGTCTTGTACTTCTTGCCTAGTTTATTTGGCATACTTAAAACTTGTGCTGTTGAACAGGCAAATGTTCAGCTTTTGGGGCCCATGCATGCCTCAATTGTCACTTCCCCAAAACTAAGCTATCGTATATTAAAGAAGAATTTAAAATATATTCTATTGCTCTTTCATCTTTCTGTTTTTTTTTCTGAGGTAGATGCATTTTGGTCTCCTGGTTACCTCTTGTTAAAAGGAAGCAGTCGAGATAAAGATGATTGTTGTTGATTTCTAGTCTGCCTGAGCTGCGGAGTAGCTTAGGCAGGCACACCTCACCTCATTGGTGAGGCATTGGTTCTATGCAATATGATTTTGAATTTCTATCTATTGCAAAAAGAGGATAAGATCCCAGAACATGGCAGCAGACAATTATTCATGTGAGATGCAATTTTTAAGTAATGATATTTCTTCATGTTTATTTTCCTCTTAAACTTGGAGGACATCTAATAAGTCAATGCAGATATCTTACACTAATTCACAATCCCTATTGTTTTTTTAAATCAAAATCAGAAGAATATATGTAACAAAAAAAGAATCATTCACTTTCCATTGAAATGGAAACTAAAAGGCAAAAAAAAAATAAATCTGGAAGTAATGAATCAGGAATTTAAAATAAATGTCTGTTTTTAAACGACTCCATACATTTTTGTCAGACTAGCCCAGCATCATCTGATCATGTTTTGTAGATATGGTACTGTTTGTTCTGCTTAAGTGTACTGGGAATTTACTTGAGATTTATATTGGCTTGAAAATTCTGGTGATGCTTTGCGAGAGGACGCACTGTGCAATGTGAAATTAATAACAGAACACACAAGCTTTTTATCAAAAGTCATCTAAAGTTTTTCAGATTCCTGGTTAGTAATGTTGAGAAATCCATTAGATTTTGGAGCTTCGTTAACCCTGGTTGTCATATCTTCTTATAGTATCAGGTTATCTCAGAAATGAGAGATTCTTTTCAGGAATTATTTGGGTCTTGGCTGCTATATTAAAATGTAAATCAGAGAGGTTACCAAAAAGATGCAGAACTTTACATCTGTCTACAGTTTCAGGAAAATGTTTAGTATTTACAACGTAGAATTAAGGTAGAAGATTCCTGTTCTGGAAGTTGCTAAAAAGAAAAAACAAATCTCAGATAGTGATATGCTTTGTTTAGAGGATAGAGAAGCAGCCCTGAAAGAACTTGACTTTTTAGAGATCAGTGAAGAATCTAATGAGGGAAAAATAATGAATAACTTTAACAAATAGGTTGATAAAAGCCTTCTTTTTAGAGATAACCCAACGGCTAAGTCAAGTAAGCTATGGTTATTTTCATTTGAGTCTGAAGTTAAGCATTTTACTGGTTCCATTTATTTAAATATAAATAAAACTTGATGGTTAAATATAGTAAATATTTGTTGGTCTTTCTTGGGAAAAATTATTTGGCAAAAATGCTGCATGATATACCTGTAGGAAAAGAAAATTTGCTACTTCTTGTGCTTTGGATTTTCAGGCAAAAGAAAATATTCTAGGAAGAATATTTGATTCATTTAGGTTTTAGGAAACTTAGGAGCATTTGTTAGCTTGGACTTGGTGCCATGTTGTGATCAGCTTGGGTTGTGGCTAGAACAAGCCTTGTGCCTCTTAGGGGCACAGCCTTGTCATTTGCCTGCAGAAGGTTATATGGACATATGTTGTCTCGATCCAATACAGCTTGCTTACTATGTTTCATGCTAGCAGCCTGCCTGAAAGACATTCTTTGTCCTAAAATAGTGTTTCAGGTTCACTGGGATTCAACTATTACCTCACAAATGCTAAAACTGGTTCAGGAAATGATGAGACACTTGGATCCCCTCCTGCATTGGATAACTTAACATCAGAGGAAGATGTTTGCAAGTTCTTAATCTGTGAAATGTGTTGAGAACCCTGCTTAATGCATCTCCTAATTTCCCAAAAGAAGCAGGTGAGCTCATTCGATCAGATATTTAGTGCCAACAAAGTCATGGAATAAAATGCTATTCACAGTAAAAGCCAGGAGAAAGTTTAAGGGAAAGGCACTCTTTTAAGGAGGTTCTCTGCAATTTCTACCTTGTCTTGCCCCTCTGATCTTTATGGCTTTGAGAAATTAGTCCAATTACAATATATTTGTAGTAGCATAAGATGGGATATTTGCCTGGAGTCTTAATGCCTTGTAACTCATGGTTAGTTTCTTCAGTCAATGTCACAATGTGTTCCCTTCTGCTGTCATCAGTGAGTATACCTTTCACTGTTGCCCCCGCGTGTAAGAGCAGTGGGAAAGTTCTGATAGCAGACCTCCTTTAGGCATGTTCCATCTTGAAAATGTATCCTTAGTGATAAGCTTCTGGTGTCTCAAATGCAGCAATGGAATTTCTGAGAAACAATCTTTTCATCTTAAGCAAAACTTCATTCACCTGGGGTTTCACATGTCCTTGCTGAAGGCGTGTTCTGTTCTTTCTTTGTCTTGTAAGTGGCTGAATAATTAACATATCTGTCTTGGCTTGTCACAGGTACAGTGAGTGGAGAGAAGGCTCTGATAATACCTTATCAAAGGGTTTCTGAACCAGTCTGCGATGGCACCAGTGTGAATTAAAACACAGCCATGTTTTGCTACTATGTTGCATGTATGTGTTCCTTTTAAGGTGCTTCTCCCTATACCCCTCCTCCTCTGCCCGCACACAAAGTTCAAACAGTGGCAATATCCTGAACATCTGTAACACTGCTGTCTGGAACAACTTGCATCCTCCTAGGGGAGCATTATGCAATTTCTGAGGCCTCCAGAAAATGCTTTCAGTTTATTCTTCTGAGACCTTTTATGTCCAATTCCGGATGAAGTAATAGCTACCTCAGAGCTTCTCACAGACGTACGTGTGACACAGACAGTAGCTTGGAGGAGAAAATAACGTGTCTCAGTCACTGGATTTCTTTGAATTGTGGTGCCATGTATCCAATCCTAAGTGTAATCTCTCTTTTTTTTTTTTGCCTAGCTATGTATAGAGTAGAAACCTATGTCCTCCCCCTCATCATAAAGACAGACAAGGCATATGCACATTCTTTGGGTACCTCATTCCAAAACCAAATCATGGCACTCCCATGAAAAAATTGCCTGTTTGTGAGTGACTTTGTGCTGAGTTTCTTACAATTCAAAATAGTGCCTAGAGGATCTTTTTAATCAACAGTAAATTTACGTGACGGTACCTAATGTGATGAATGGCATCGCATGGTCAGAGTCAGCCTTAAGTACGTATTGAAATGTCTGTATCTGGCTCTGTTAAACACACCTTTGGTCTTGCTCTTTCAAATGTTACTGTACGGTTTGCAGTTGTAATATTCCTCTCTGTCCTTTTGGCTACTGCTTATTTTTTGTGGACTGTTTAGAGTTGTATGCTTTAATAAGCTTACGTATAGGTTTTTGTTGTTTTTCAATGGCATCTCCTAATTCCTTTGACTGGAAAAAAGTATTAAGTACTAAAAAAATAGTGATTTGGGGTGAAGCTTCTTCTTTAGGACTCCAGATTTTCTGGACAGTTTGTTTCAAAACCTTAACATTAATTAAATGTAGCTTGTTTGACTTAAGTTTTATTTTTCATAAAGAGTGTGTGTGGGAAGTTGAGAGATCTTTAAAATACTACCTTGTACTCAGGAAATGAAATGATTTGGCTTCTTAAATAAATATGATATTGACAATTTATGCAACAAAAAATAGTGGCTGTTGTTTGCCAGATAGTTGGAAAGGACTCTGAAGGAAAATACTTGGTCCCCAAGAAACTGCTTAATCTGAGTATATCTGACATCTTGGGTGCTGGCCTGTTAAAATGGATCTGAAAGCTTGTTGGGGCACTATCTTAGAAGACTGGGCTTTGGTCTATCACAATTGGATATGGTTCCTGTTCATGCATAGTAACCGCATCTTCTCCCTTGGGACCCTGTCTTCTCTCTATTTCCCTAAGTGTTCCATAAGAAAACCACAAAAAGCAGGAAGGGGAAGGTGGCTTGGATCAGTCATTTCTAAAACTGAAGAATTCCTGGAGTGACTCTTGCTAGATAGAAGTACATGATAGAGGGAAAGGAGATTATTCGCATAATACTAGTGGTGATCTGGGAATGCTGGTAAGTTAGCTCTTGGTACAGAGCAAAGTCTTAATATGTACTAGAAGAAGAAGAAAGGGCCTTTAGTCTGCCAAATGGGGCGGGAAGAGGGAGGGAGGGATTGGTGGATGGACCTGGTGCACCTCCTAAGACGGAGGTGGGGTCTGGAGTTTACTGGGTTTATCTACTTCAGTTGGGATATAAATAGTATCTTGAATTTGCTTGTCATTAGGTTTTCTGGACTATAGAAAAATCTCAATGTTGAAAGTAATCGTGATACACAGAGCAAGGTGTTATAATGGGCTTATTTTTTATTTCAATGCCGTTTATAAAAAAGCAGCACTGAAATGTGATATTTTGTATACAGTATCCAGAATAACTAAATATTCAACATTAATAAGACTGTAGAAATTATGTAGGAAATAAAAATTGTAATTTTGTTTAGTTTGGAGTTTTTGTTTGGTTTGTTGTTTGTTGTTTGTTTTGTTGTTTGTTTGGCTTTTTTTCTGCCCTTTCATAGTTCCATTGACATCTCTGCAGGAGTCTAGGGATAATTTTTTGGACAACAGACTGTATCTCCAGATGCTTTTTCTAGGAGGATTCATCTTGATTGCTGGTTCTCTGTTAAGTCTTGCTCTTATGTGTGTTGGCTCATTGTCGAGTTCTATTTCAAATACTGATGCATTTAAATGTTGTTTATCAAATTATTTGTATTCTTACTAATGATCTATAAAGCTCATATTTCTATTAATTTGAGAAGCAATTTCTAGGTCACAGATAGACAGCACTGCCTGACCTTGTCTGATAGTAGATTAAATCCTTGTAAAACAGGGAATTAAAATAAGTGTGCAAATTCAGTTTAAATTTACAGACAAAAATATTATTTTTTTCAGTCAAAAAGATGGATTCTTGCAGATTGATACACACAAGAGGAGAAACTGAGACATGGGCTTTTCTGGTGTTCACCTGCTTATTTGTGTGGTGTACAAAGTTTTTCTTGTCTCAGTGCCAGCAAAACCAGACAGACAAGTAGTTTCTCTGCTAATACTTCGGAGCTACTGTCAGACAATACTTAACCCAGGAATTCTTTCTCAAGCAGTTTCAGACTCTTTCTGGAACTTCTTTTCCTGTTTCTTTCTATCTACTGTTTTCTTCCACGTGAATACATACACATACCTGTTCAAAACGACTATCAGCAAATGAATATCACAGTATCACAGTATGCTAGAGATTGGAAGGGACCTCAAAAGATCATCTAGTCCAATCCCCCTGCCGGAGCAGGAGCACCTGAATATGAAGACAGTTAAAGTGGAGAGAGGAGGAAAAAAAGGGAGGTGGGGGTGGGGAAGGGGTGCAAAGGCAGTCACTCACCACCTCTCATCAGCTGACCACTGCCCAGGCAGCATGCAAGCAGCCAGACCCAGTACACATACTGAAACTGAATGACCTTGCTGGGGTGTTAGGAAGGATACCTCTCTTCTCTGGTAGTAGTGTGTGCAAATAATGAGAGCTAAGGTCAGTCAGAGCAAGCTGTGGTGTCTGAGGCATTTCCTTGTTTTAGTAATATTACTGTACTGTCAAGCTTTAAAGTTTATCTGTACGGGAGTTTGAAGAAAGAGTATCAGGACAGGACTCAACTGCTAAAGCTGAAAGGGTGAAATGCAGAGGGATTGACAAGGCCATTAACTGAAAACCAGAACTGATAGGTAGAAAGATGAATGTGTTTTGCTGTTTGAGTGTTGAATCATAACAATATCTTGGGTAAATTTCAGACTGGTTTCTTTGTGGCTATCATTCAGAAGTTTTTCAGCTTGTATTAAGGGGGAAAAACTTGTTGAGCAACTGAAGCAAAGTTGATTACCTTCGGGCATTTCAGGTTTCCATCTGAGGTGTGTTAGTGGAACACCTATCTGAAGGATATGTTTTGATTTTGCAGACATTAGTTGGAAGTGTCAGTCTTGAATTTAAAAGGCATTTAAGACTGGCAATTTAAAATCCAAATATTTAATGTCAGATCCTGAATTAAGAGACCGAGTTAGTGCATGACTTAAAATGTGTGAGTTCTCAGGAAGTCAAGATGCTGATATTTGTGTATCTAGTGCTATTTTTTTGGTAACCTGACTTTTAACATAGACGTTATTTTTCTAGCCAGTTTTCCTTGCTTCAAGGGAGTAGGGTGCTGTATTTTATAGTACTGTTGTTTTGGTCCATAAAATATTTTGCAAAATAGAGTAACACCCTAACAGTAATTTCTGCTTTGCTAAAATATTTTATCTTGGGATCTAAAAATGTTTTACAAATGCTGATGAATAAAACCTCCCTTCACTTCTGTGGGGCACGTGGTGGTATTCCCATTTAATATATGGAATGGAACCCAGATGTATTAACTTACAGTCCTGTGCCATAAGCTGCAAATCATCTCCTCCCCTGTTTTACATGAATCCTCTCTGCTTTCCAACTCTTCACTTTATGAGACTTTTAAGTGCACAGTGCAGTGATTTACTGTTGATCACTTTTTTAACATTTTATTCTAAATGAAACAGCCCTGGAGGTTATGAGTTGCCAAGTGACAGAAAACAGGAGCTCCCCGATGTTCAAGCTGTTTTAAAGTATAAAGATTTACAATAAGGAAAATAATTAAGTGAATGGTGTCAGAGAGGCCTGGGTTTTACTGTTAAGCTGTCACCAATCCAGCTGTTAACATCTTTGTATTGACAAGTTTGCGGTTGCTCACTTTTTATTTAGCTGTACTCCATCACTATTTAACTTGCAACTAACATAAAGGCCTGTCCTTTTTGATTTTAAGATTTTTTCAGTTGCAGTGCCTACTGGTATGGCCATTCTGTGTCTGATAGTTGTAACATTGTCTCAGAACTGCTGTTTCCATAGGTTGGAATAAACTCAGCATATCTGTGATGTCCTTTGAAGCTGTAAGTAGGAGACAAGTATCTGTTGCTGCAGTGGTAGTTCTTATTGTATGCTAAAGACATTAAAAAAAAATAAAAGCATCAGAGATTGAGGTAACTGCTGTAGCCCATCAAAGGCTCTTGTGGAAAGGTCTTTTACTGGTGACGATGTGATGAGTTCTTGAGTTTGGAGAGGTGCAGGCATGTTGGGAGATTTATCCTTGGTCTGCAGAAAAAACTGATGTACATCGATATAATCTATACAGAGTTGATCTCTGTATAGTGCCTCACTTCTCTAAAGAAATTGTGTAGCATATAGTTTTGCGTAATTTTAAAACAGTAGCTTGAAAACTCTTAGCACCAGGGTATTGGAAGAAATTGTAGATGCATTGTCAAGCACAAATTATGTTACATCCTCTTAGTGTACTCTGAGGATACCTTAGTGAGCTTAAACTGACACCACAAGGAGTCTAAGAGCTCTCTTTCTCAGGTACGTAGTCTTGTTTCTTCTTCCAAGGAATGGATTTTAAAATTGGTCTTTTTGTTAAATGAGCGCATGCAAGGCTGGAGTAGAGAATTACTTCTGCAAAATATTTCTTAAATGTGATAGTGCTATAAGAAAAGGCCTTCCCTCTTCCCCAGAATTATGAAGCAACTGTACTTTTTCCAGAATAAAGTATTGGGGAAAAATAATGAAAACACAAACTTAAAAAAAAATTCTTCGTGTAAATAAATGACTGCAAGTGCTGGTCAGTGGGTTTCTGTGCAGGAAGGATGAGAGGAGAAAAGCCAAAAGGTAAGGAGGGGGGTGAAGAGCAAAACTGATCCATAAAGACAATGCTTGAGAAGAGAGAGGGCACTTACTTGTCAATTTGCTCTGGAAACCAGTCTGGTAACAACTTTGAACAGCTGTGTGTCTATAGCCACAATTATCTTCAAAGTTTTCAAACTTGGCAGCCTAGAACAGTGGCTCCATGGTACTAAAATTAACATGTTGTCAGGAGTTATATGCACCAGGAAGTCCCACTGGTCAGAGTAGAAGCCCTGAAGGTTGGGAAACTTACCTGAATGCTTACATCAGAATTAGGAGTTTCATGTTTCTATGGTGGTATTGCTATGTGTATGCCAGCCTAAGAAGGTAATTTTTAATTAAGGGGAAAGGAAGGAGTGTTTGACTAGAAACATGCATTTTTTTAGCACAAAAGCCTCTGATTTTTTTTCTTGAGAAGAGTTTGAAGAAGAGAAATGATATATCAGAGAAATAGTAGCTCTCTGATGAAAAGTATTTTAACTTTACCTGCACAAGTTCAGTTAATAGATGATTCTGTCTTAAGTTTCGTGACAGTTCTTTAAGACCTGCTTAAAGATAAACTATGCCACCAGTGTTGCATAAACAATTTAAATTGATTACTCTAGATCTCTGTTGATACCTTTCATGGGGAAAAAAAAGTGTCAAAGTTACTTAGTGATGAAAATACTCTATACAAGCATTGTCTGTATTTAAAGGAAGACCTTATGCATTTTAAGCAGGTTTTGTAACTACTACTTCCTTTCCTAGCCCATTGATAATACAGTGTGGTGATGACAGGATTGAGGCTCTTTTGTAAATTATAAATTATGTAGTTGGTTGTGTATGTGGATTGTCTGCTTCTGAGTAAACCTGTCCATCAACAGTTTAAGCTTGGAGACTTTTCTCACCTAGGCAGTGTTTATGTTCCTTATCTCTTTTGATTTGCATGGGTGACTTAAGGGCAGCCAATTTTCACACTCCCCAGCTCATCTTAACTTCCTTAAGACAAGATTCAAATTTTAATTCAAGAGTTTCTGCAGTCTGCTCTAGTTTGGTTAACAATTGCTAGCAATCTGAAACCTTTTGTTCTTCTCTCCTCCTTGGTTTTTAAACTCTCCAGTTGATTCTTATTCAAATGTCCTTATCTTCTTGAGGGTTAATTTTGGCTGTGTCATAAGAAGACTTGAGATTTCCTTGTCTTGGGATGCTGTCTGTTATAAATAATGACATGCATGTGAAAGCACAGTAATAGTGATAGAAGGTATCTTGATTCCTGCTCATGGAAGTGTCAAGGGGAATGATCTGTAAATGAATAGTTACGTAGCACTTGCTTCCTATTGATTGTGGATGACTTTGTAAATATGGCTCCCTTTTTCTTGGAATTGTTTGTCTTGCTATTCCTTCACACTTGCATATTAAAATCCTCAAATACTTCTAGGCTTCACTTAATTTGAATGTGCTCTTTCACTTTTTTTCCGCCCCCTTGGAAGCAAGATCTAGCCATTCAAATTCTATGCCTGCCTGCAGAAAATTTGTGATTCTCTATAGTGGGCCTTGTACCTGCTAATACATGATCTGAAGTAAAAACCAAGGTTGATTGTATTGTGTTGATTGATTAGTAGGCCCAAGGCTTTCTTTTGCTCTGTTTTCTACCTGAAATGGAAATTGTTAGTTATTTGGAGTTGTTTTGGTGTTTTTTTTTTGTTTGTTTAAAAAAAAAAAGAATAGTTAATATAATTTTTTTTTACATACAGATAAAGTCACTTTTCAGCAGTATAGTTAGTGCTGATGGTGTTGGCACTGTCAATCAAAAACCTTTTAAAGTCCCTGCTAAAAATGTTAAAGTTCTTGCTGATCTGAGGATGCCTTTTTTTTTTTATTTTTTTTTTATTCAGGGGTTTGAAGGAAAAAGCTTTGAAAGCGTTTTTCTTTAAAGATTATATAAGCTTCCATGTTTAATCCTGGATTCTGGTAAACTCCAGATGTTTGTATCGTTTTGCACCAGTTTGTTCATCATTGTGAAATGAGGAATATACAATGTAGAATGCTAACAGTAACCCAAAGTACATTCCCATGCATCTGTCCTGTATCTAATTAGTCTGAAATGACCAAGTGAAACTAACTGGACACATGATTCAGACCTCAAGCAAAAAGACCTTCCTGAAAAGTTAAAGTCTCACAGGCAAGTTTGTTCCCCTCCCCTCTTTTTTTCTTGTTTTGTTTTGGAAGATGGGGTGGATGTTGCAGGCAATGAGAAATGCAAGTAACAGAAAGTGAAGCCTCTGAAATAATCCGAAGCAACTTGCTGAAATAACATCCTTTATAAAGATGTTTTGTGTACTATGACTATGCAGTGTATTTCAGTTAGGTTACAGTAATACCTCAACTTTTGAGGGAAGTACCTTAAATGTGCTCCACCTGCCATAAACCCAGTCAGATGGCCCTAAATGAGGGGAAGTGTATTTCTCCTGAGGTCAGGAAGCTTGAACTGCAGCTGTTGCCTATGCTGTGCATGTGAGCAGGGCTGAGCAACCTCCTCTGTACTTGTGCTTACATAGTCTTAAATCGGAGGAAAGCAGTTTTCCTGTAACCTACACCTGATAGTACTTCTTTTGGTGCTTAACTTCATTTTTTTTTTAATGCTTTTTTTGTACTGAGTCCAGTTAAAACAATTGGACTCTGAAGCAGCTTCTGTCTTGATTAAGAAATGTATTTATATGGAGTAGCATATAGAAACACAACCTGTTAACAGCTGCAAATTTTGTTGATTAAAGTATGTGCAGACAAATTTACAGGAGAGACTGTTCTGTGAAAAATACCAGTTCACTGACATACAAAGGTATCCTGACTATTTTCTTACCAGTTTCCACAGTTTCTTGCCAAGAATAATACGCAGTTTCTTGCAAAGTTTTGACACTGGATGTTCTAAATGCTAAATGTTTTATCAATCATTTTGAGTTGTCTTGAATATCAGTAAACAAACATGTATCTATGCAGACACCTGGAGATACTCTTAGCCCTTGAGGACCACATTCTTGGATCCTCATGTCCAAGAGCAAAGTTTGTTTGCATCATCTGCTGAGATGCACAAGGAAGTTACAGGACACTCTGGCCTAATTTTTGTTCCTTGCAGAGTTTAATGGAACTTAGGGATAATAATACTTGCACCTCACTTGGACAGGAAGAGCAGATGAGTCCTGACCTTGTCAGGCAAGACTTTAAACATCCTAAAAGCTTAAGATTGTTTATCCTGCAGTCTCAAAGCACACTGCAAATGAATGTTCCTCTGAAAATCTGTTTGATATAAAAGAAATCAATCCACAGATAAGTAACTAAAGCATGGACAGTATACACAACTACGTCAAAAGTTTCTTAGTGAGTCAGTGGCAGACCCAGTATTGATGAAATAGTTGGGAATGTCAGAAGATTTGAATCTCAGGTTAGCAGTGAGACCAAATGCAATATGGAATGATAGTGTCAAATGTATAATGTTTAAAATGAGGCCAGCTTTTTCACATGTGCCTAAATGTCTGTGCTCATCTGTCATTATTTATTTTTTCATTTAAAGACAAATACATAAAACTTTCTTGAATTGCTGCTAGGAGCTTCATAATCTGCTTTAATGGCCCAAAGTGTTTGCAGTGCTCATGAGTGAAGTTAACTGCTGAATTTGCCACTCTGGACTCATAAATGAGCCTGCAGGAAAAAATCTCTTAAGTACAATAGTATGAATTGAAACAATATTTTTTTTATAAAGTTTCTAATGCTCAAGGTGTGATTATATATATTTATATATATTTATATATATATATATTTAAGCTTTTAAAAAGTGCCATATTCTCAAGAACCTACTGAAGTATTTGTTACTAATTAATTATGTCCATATTTATAAAGAGTAAGGCTATACTGGAACAGAAGTAATAAAATGTTGAAGTAAATTTCAAACAAATGTTTTTATGTAAATATTCTTTATTATGAGCTACAGATAGAATTTCTGTTATTTGGTGTGTGAGGAAGCAACACGCTCCAGTATTAATAGAAGAAATAAGTGTGCTTCATGAGGAACACATTATTTCCTTTCTTCTTGTGTTTTAATCTAATATCTTTCAGTAGATGTATATGCATCTTTCTTTTGTTACAGGACAGTAATTTTATGTAACAAAAAGGCTTTTTTTTTTTAAAGCAAAGAATAATATAACTGGTGCAAATAATATTTATTGATTGACAGATTTTAATTTTTTTAAAGAAAATCAATACGGAGAGCACCGTATTTACACTATGAAAAGAGTCCCTAGACTAAAGCCATGTTCATTTGCTGGTTATGGAATATTGAGCTTTTCCCCTGAAAGCCAGCTACTCATACTTCAGAATAATGGATAATCTTATTAGAACCATGTGAAAATAAATATGAAACAGCATTAAAAAATATCAAAATGTTATTTAGAGTAGTTTGATGGAGGGTCAAGAATTTGAGTATTGGAGATTAAATTTTTCTGTGCAACTTCAATTTTTTTGTTTTGGTATTATGAAATACTCTAATTTCACTGATGTGTATTTTACATGATATCTCTGCCTCAATCTGTTCAGGGAATGGGTCTGTGTGCAGTGAGGGAGGCTGTCTGCAAGATCAGATCATTGCCTCATTGGTTGCAAAAGTTCATTTTCTGAAATGAGTAAAACCTAATCAAGACAGCCGGATTCTTCCTTGGAGAATCAGATGTGCCTTTGGTTACATAAACACGTATAAGTATACTTAAGGATGACTAAATCATAAAGCAGTTTTTTCACAGCTGGTCCTTAATAGTACATCTCATTTTCTGGATGCGTGCTCTGTGAGATTAAAAGTGAAGTGCTCACTCCTACAATTACGTTCAGTAAAGGCTGTTCTTGTAACAGATGAAATGCTGCAGCATGCCATATTAAACCGTACAATCAAGTCCTGCATGGCCCAAAGCAAGCACCCAAAACTGTGTCTGTGGCTTCATTCCCTGTCTGTAAATGGGGTTAATCGATTTCTCAGAGGTAATCTGAAGCCAAAGCAGCTGTGAAGCACTGGATGTAGGTTTTAAAGAAACGAGTAATTTGGTATTCAGAACAGGACTTTAGCAGTGTGCAGTAAGTGAGGGCTTGGTTTACAAGCTCCAGAATGAAGAGAAAACAAAACTAATAATTTCTTGTTGAGAGCCATCCTGCACACACGCAATTGTTTTTTCATGGCCTTGTTTTAAATCTGATCCTGGAAAATTAAAACAAACAGATCAAGTTTAGTAATAGTTTATAGGACTGAAAATGAATTCTAACAGGAAGTGCTAGATAGTAAAGGGGCCTGGAACCCCCATCTGTGATAACTTACAGATATAATACATACTGTCACTGAGACAACATTTTCCTAAGCAGAAGCCTTGTGGCATAAAGCAGTCCTGTAATTCTGGTCTCTTGCTTGAGTGCCAAGAAAAGGAATTAAAGTAAGCTTTCTCCATTCCGAAAATCTTGTGCATGTAATAAACTTTGTGACAGAAGGTGGTTTGAGCTGTTTATTTAGCAGCCAAGGCCAAATGCAGTGTCACACTAACTCCTGCATTTACTTAATATATGACAAGGGGATTTTGTGGAGAACTCAAATTTTTAGACCTGATTTGTTCTGTGAATTGTTTTGCATCATAATGGGGGGGAAACACTGCAGTCCATTCTGAGCCTTACACAGAACTTCACCAATCTGCCAAGTTTGTAAATAAAAATACTCAGTTGTGTGCTTGCTTCTGGCTTGAATCCTCTCTTTTTCTGAAACAATTATTTTGGAAAGTTGAGGGTTTGGGATAGGAAAGGTGATAGAGTATTTTGTAATGGTTTGTTATCTTGAGATGCCTGTGGCATGCAGTGTTTCTGTGTGTACATTTTAGTGTAGTGGAAGTAGATTAAATCATTATGGTATTCCTATAGGGATGAATCTGATAGATCTCATACACTGAGTGGTGGGACCACATCATATAGATACTGGAAATTTTCTGTGTTTAGAGATGTCATCTATCATGGAGCTGCCCAACCAGCTTGCTCAGAATTACTTTTTTCCATGTCAGGTTGGTACAGAAAAGACAAGGGCTGTACAAAAGCAGCTTCCTAGGGCCATCTGGAATCTGGCTGCTCCCAGCTGCTGCAGGTCAGAGACTAACTGGTCTTGTGTTGGCAGGTTAAATGTAATGTAGTGGTCTAAGAGGAAATCATTGCTTTTGTTTGATCTTCCTGTACTTGTTTCACAAGCTTTCAAACACCACTCACTAATCAAGAACACAGTTAAGTGCTAAGAGAAAGGAAGTAGTCCAGCTGCTGTTGCAGTAATCGAAGTACACTAGGAATTCATAATCAGCTGTATAAATAGACTTCACAATAAAACCAATCAGTGTAGTGTCACAGGAAGTGGAATCATATACCATCTGTATTCTTGTTCTTTCTCTCTGAGGGCATAGGGTAGCATTACGTTGTTGAATTGATTTGAGCATCTTTGCTCCAGAGACATTTGAGCTACATGGAGGAAAGTCAACCTGAGATTGCAGGTGCTGGGATGTGCTGCCTTCTCTCTGTCAGTATTAAGTACCTGCTGGAACACCTAATTTTGATTCTGTTGATCTAACTCAGTCTGTTTTGCAGAATACTCAGCAATTCATCTACTCCTCTTTTTCTCTCTCCTTCCCCATTCTGCTCTACCACATCACGAGGTCATTTGGACTTTTCACAAAGGCTTTTTGTGTGTTCTAGCAAGTTGCATTCCTTGTCCCCCTCCCCATCTTGTTATTCCAGCGAAGATGTCAAGCGATGGAAGATCATGTTTTCTTCTAAAGGAAGAAAAACTTAATGTTCTATATTACAGCAGAGAAAGAAGTTGCATTTTTTCCCTCTGTGTACACCTGTGTTCTACCTCTGTGTTGTGTGTCTTAACCAACTGTGAAGTTACCAGGCCATCAAAGGGAGTTATAATTACTTGGTTATTGCATTATAATTACTGTGTTTACTGTCTATTAAGATTTTCAGGGTAATAGGGTTGAGTGATTCGGACATGATCTGTAGATCTCTTGTTTTATGATGTTATTGTTGGTTTAGGAGTCAGGGCACTGAAAGATTTCAACTTGCCTAACTTTCAAAACTGGGAGAGGTTAAAACTTGCGTTAGTCCCCTAACAAAAGGCCTCTCTACTTGTGACTGACTTGTTAACAAAATTAAGGTATGAAATTCTGCTACCTAGGAAAACATTAACTAGGTGATGATACTAAAACTTTTACATTATCCTGTTTTGTTTGTTTGTTTTTCTTGTAGCTGCTTCTTTTTTTATTACACATTTTCTCAGATACCTTCTTGAGATACTACAGCTAATTACTGAACTCTGTTCTATAGTCTGGAATATGAATGAGGTGCCATTTCTTATAATTATGTGCAGTTTGCTCTGCAGTGTACCCTTTACCAAAGTTCACAGCTTTTAGGTTGTTTTTTGGGTTTTTTTCTTTAACTAAACTATGGTCTTAATGCCAGTTAATAATTTCAAATATCATTCATGAGTTCTTTCCCACTGTTATGCTTTGTCTTGATCTTAATCCTGCTAGCGTTCATGGAGCTGCTATACCCTGACAA
The DNA here is from genome assembly GCF_034315485.1 of Pezoporus occidentalis. Taxonomy (NCBI): domain Eukaryota; kingdom Metazoa; phylum Chordata; class Aves; order Psittaciformes; family Psittacidae; genus Pezoporus; species Pezoporus occidentalis. The sequence continues at coordinate 3,114,332 of NW_026913964.1, read as the reverse complement.
TAGATAAGTGTTATTTCTTCTGAACTGTTACTCTTTCCAAGGCAACCAATGGCTTCATTAGGAATGTGGATCCTACAGTGGTATTCTTATGTCATCCACCAAACTGTAAGGCTTTGACTTCAGGAGGTGTCCTTCTTGACAGAGCTGTTTGTTTCTTTGGTGACAGTGTTGTAGACTGTGTTCTGGACATTGTTGATGGTGCTTAGGATCTGTTTATGCTTTGAAGTTATAGAGAAGATTAAGAAAAAAATACAGATGTATTTATAGCCTCTGTTTTTTTTTACTTATGTGTAGGCTTTTTCAGTCAGTGTGAGTGCTCTTGTAGGAAACACTTCAGATTGCAATTCAGTCTCGTGACTTTGTATCTGAAGAGCTTTCAGTGCTTAATTTGAAGCCTGTATAGAAAGCACAGAACGTTTTGCTGGGTAAATGTTAGTACTCTTGATGTCACTACAGGATTCAAATCTTTCAGCTTTTGTCCTCCATACTTTTTTTCATCCTTCAGAAGGTTTGATCTGTGTTGAGGTGTTTCACTTGCAGAATTGACTCTCAAATTGTAGAAAGACTTCTGAGAGGAGTTAAAGCAGAGATTTTTGTACTGCTTCAGAGCCTCCATGTGTACTTGGGTTTGTTCAATTCTTACAAATGTTCTTGCCTAACTTAGGTAAGCCTTGTAGGGAATGTGTCCTCTTGCAGCCACCTTGTCTCTGTCCTCAAGAAACAGCTCTTTCATAATAATACCTGGCAACAACTTTCACTTATAGCAATTTTTTTTTTTTTTGGTGGTCTGTATAGCTCAGTCAAAATCAATTTTCTGGACATTTTTATCCTTCCATGCTCTGTATTTTCCTTCTACTTCATTTTCTTTTAGTTCTGTTTTTCACTTGGATGTATACTTGTTTTGTATTTGCAGGTAGACAAAATACTCGATAATCAGTGAATATTTGTTCTCATCTCTGAGGCTTTTGTTTGTGTTTGCATTTATTTATGTCCTGCTGGTTGAGGTAGGAATGCCTTTGTAATCATGTTGTGTGCATTGCTGAAGATTTGTTCACATACCTTTCTGTTAGTATTTAAGTTAATGGTATAATCAGATTCATCTGGTTCCATATCTAGAACATACTTCTAGGAATGTAACAATAACCAAGATTTTCTCTGTTAATTCAAAGCTCTCATTCTTTTTCCCTCCAGTAACAAGGAATGCATTGCACTTGCATTGGACTTAACGTACCACCTATTGCCAAATACAGGGAAAATTGTGTGTTTACTCTGCTTTTACTTGTGCCTGTGCAAACAACTTAAAGTTTAAAATAGCTCCATGAACTTCTTTCAAATTGAACTGGCAGATTTACTTGTTGTAGTTGAAAAAGCCTCACAATATGTGCATTCCTTTTACTTTTTACCCTGTTTGTAGATGAGTAGTGCTTTGATCTAATATTTGCAATCTAGTAGTTGCTCTTCAGAATTTACATGAAATGTATGGCTTGTCTTCTGATGCTATGTTTGAGTGATTACTTAGGGTGTCCTAAAATTTGTGTCAGTAATGATGCAAAATTGTGCAAATACTGTGCTGACTCTTCCAAAATCTATAAACCAGACCAGGCTGTGGTCTTTTGTCTTTTCCCTTTTTTTTTTCTTTTCTTTAATTCTCTGCAGTGGGTTCTTGCTCCTCTGAGTTAAAGTCAAAGAAGAGGGAGAGTATAGATCTGCCTTTAAAGTTGGATCTCTTAACTTTACAAGCTGTTTCACAGCATGTGGGGCTGTCTCAAGTTTATACCACACAGTTCTGTCAAACAAGTTTGGTACAGTCAGCAATCATTGACGCCTTCATTGATAGCTTTGGGAGATCGGAAAATAAGTAGAAATGTATTTCACTATATAATCTGAACACTTTTATTTCCTTGACTCTGTAAAGATGATTCTCTTGGGGAACATGGAGGCAGAGAGGGCAAGGTTGAGTAGCTTTAATTAAATTGCCTTCATTGTACCAGACCCTGTCTACATAGAAATTCATTTCCAGTAATGTCAGACATCTGAATTGTCTCTTACTAAAAAAAAAAAAAAAAGTAATGTTCAACTTGAAGCTGTGTATGATCTTTTTAATGTAATCCTAGCACTTGATCTGACATATAATAATGGTGGTGAAAGTGTAGTGTAAACAAGTACAAAAATACCTAAGGAAGACATGGGGCTAATGTAAAGCAAATCTTCCTTGGGTCACATTTTTATTTTGTTTATTACATTAAGTGATTTTTCTTTCTGCAAGTAATGCTAACAGCTGTGAAAAAAAGGAGGAGAGTAGGTGTAATTTCCTTCTGAAATAGGTAATCATTCTTGACAATCTAAAGTAAGTCTTAGAAGCTGTGACTCCTTGTGACATTGTGATCACAGTCAGGCACTGCTAATGCAGTGCTGTGTCCATAATGGGTTCACAGTGCAAAATGTCAGTGTTATAGTGCTCAGAAAGGGCAAGAACTGGAAGTGTGCTGCTCACTGCTGGTGCTCAGAACTATGGGAAAGCCAGCAGAAGGGGGAAATAGGCTGAAATCAGAGGGGAGTAATTTTGATGTGTGCTTCTGCTCACCTGCTTGGACACTATCACCTTGATGCAGAATTAGAGTAGGAATTTGTTCATAGTTGAAAGTATGAACATCTTTTATCTTTTCATTCTCTGGACATTTTCATATGTAAAGGAAAATCTTGAAGTATTCATAGGTAGATATTTTTGTTACATTATTTTGAACATTTTCATGAAAAGAAGACATGTTGGTTTAGATTACTTGACTTTTCATTTTTTTTTCCAGAAAACAGTAGTCTATTTGGATGAAGCAGTTGTATATAAGTGGTTGTCATAAAAATGTGATTACAGGCTGTGTTTCTGAAGTTTGTCTGTTTCAAAGAGCCTGGATTATAAATACGAAGAATCACCTCTGATTTTAGGTCTTTAAATTTAGAGTTGCTGCTTCTGTGGTGCTTAGGCAAACAAGAATAGATTGTATTGAGAGGATCTTCAAGTGTTTTTGCTCATCAGGTTGTCTCCATGATTGTGTTACTACCTCATCTTGCTGTCCCTTCTTTTCTGTTTTTGATGTTTGGTTTTGTTTTCTTTTTTCCTCTTTCTGCTGCTGTTTACATTTAAATAGTAGTGTTTTTGCACAGTAGGGGTCATCTCTCTAGTGTGGCTAAGAAAATAGTGTTTCTATGGGTAAAACATTCATTGTTAAGCGTACAGCCATCTGCATGCCTGCCTTTGTTTCATCTTGCTTTTAATTTAGCTTGAGTAATGAAAATAGAATGACCTGTTCCATTTTCTCTGTAGTCAGATTCCTGTAATTTTGCTTTGTTGTATCTTTGCTGTTGTATGTAAGGTCACAAAATTAAAACAAACAATTTACATTAAAAATTACGAAGGCACCCTTCTATTTGTCATTTTCACAGGAGCGATTGTGACCATCTTGCACACTATTATTAACAAGAATAAACTTGAACTTTGAAGTCTTTTCATCTTGCTCTTATTGCAAATGTATTTTAAATGATTTCCTGTCAATCTAATAATTTAAAACTCTGGTGTGTTATTCAGTCTCGTTTATTCATACTTTTACATGTAAAAAACCCTCATCAATTTAAGTAGTCCTGTAGGTCCAATATTTTGCCTGCTTGTTTGTTGTTTTGTAGCTTCGGTTATTCCTGAAAATTTGTAATTAGAAATAAAGATTTTCCAGGAATACTGTGGAGCATTTGAAAAAGTACTTGATCATCTTTAATTTCTGTTGTGAATATTTTCTAATATAAATTATCATTTTAATACAAATTGTGTGCCAGTAGCATGTAGTTAATTGGCATAACTGCATTAATACTTAAGATAAAAAGTTGTTATATACTTATGGGTTTGGTTTGTTTTTTTTTTTTCTCTAAGGTGCTGAATAATAAGGAAATTTCCCTTCCGGGAAAGGAAGGATGAATGTCAGGCTAAATTTGGGGTATCTTGACAAGGTGGTTGAAATAAGAGTTGGGCTGGTTTCACACCCCACTGCCACTTGTCTAAGGACATAATTCAGGTTGTAAATATACTCTGTATTCTAAGTATGTTATTATATTATAATTCATAAACTCACACAATATTGGCTTTAATGATTGACAGATAACCTACGTTCTGGGATGATGTGCAGAATGGGTTTTCTCATTTACTAATGAGAAAACGCACAGGTGTACAAATTCAGTTTGCTAAAAGATTATTTTTCAGACATTGACTGGAGATGTGACTAGATCGTGCGTAATCCTTTGACTAACATTACCTTGTCTCACAGAAACAATTTTCTATTTGTAAGTGCTGTGAATGTGTCGTATACCTTTCAAAAGCACATCATCTGTAAGTGTCAAAAATGTGGTTTGTTTTTTCAAATAGAACAGCTGACAGCTAGGCTGACACAATCAACCATCTTGACAGCTCCTGTGGAAAACAGCTTAGTTTGTACAACCTGCCTTCATCTGTGGTTGGTTGTTTCTATTTTCAAAATCATTAGTAGGCAGTAATACATAGGCACTGGAATTTTCTCTCTGACACCTTCTATATGACTATCTTTTATTCCTGCAGCTGAAGCAATCTATTGTGCTGAATGTAAAATGTAAATGGGGTGTGGCAAGGTAAAATATCTTGCAGAACTCATGCATACTGTAATAATCTAAAAACTGATAAATATGTTTATGCAAAATCAATGATATGTAACATCTTAAGCTACCTGGACACATGCTTTGTTCATTATCGTATGAACCCATGGCTAGTGAACTACACAGTAGGGTTAAAATGGTAACAGTGAGTTTAATTTTATACAGTTGGCTTCTTTATGTTAACACAATATTTTTCAGCAGTGTGCATAAGCAGGTGATATTCTTTAGAGGTTGGTGTTCTGTAAAATGTAAAGACATTTTAGTCTAATTTATTTTTTAGGAATGAGAGTCATTCAAATTCCAGTTTAATTTCTTTTATCATCTACGGTTGTGTACATGTGCCTATGGAGATTTTTCTCTTGCTCTGACATCTATTTTCATGAGAGTGCTGCTCTACTTAATGAATTGAGTAAACATTTTAATAGGCATGACTTTGTTCTGCTCTTGGGGAAACTCAGACTTATCAGCATGGGTCTATTGAGAAAGGTGAGCAAAGGTCCTCTGAGTGTGCCAAGTCAGCAGTCTGTGCATGCTGGGGCCGAGGAATGCATTAAAGAGACTGCAAGTTTAACAAGTCAGAACATTTTCATTATTTCCATATTTATCAAACATGTCAAGGAATGTGATCACAAGGCCTTCCAGGGATTAACTGCTCTATTATTTTGATTGTGTGTTTTTTCTTTAAATTGTGACAAAAGCCAAGTTCTCAGTGTGCAGTAGTGCTTTCGTATCTATGAATGTAAGGAATGACTGGCTGATCTTGGAGAGCCGTTTTGAATGGCAGGCAGCATCCTCTAAATATTTAATCACACACTGCGACTGATGGGGACTTATACTTTGGGACATGACTAGTATTTTGGCATGTTTCCTGTGACCAAAAGCCTGGAATGAATTTTCTGTAGTGTCTGTAAATATACTTCTGCAGATCAGCCAGTCAATAATACTTAAAAACACGCATGTGATCTGAGCGGTGAATTTAATCTCTTTAGCCTTGCAACTGCTATCAGAACATTTTTAATACACTGGCTTAGCAGTGAGCACAAGATTCTAAAAATTGGAATTAATTGGAAATTAACCTTCTACCAATACTGAGAGCTAATCAGAAAAGGAGAATAAGAAATGAGTAAAACCAAGCACATGCAAGGGACACCTGTAGATAGAGGTCTGTTTGCAAAATTGGCTTGATTTCATTATTGGCTTGCTGAAAACTGATTCTAGGGGTTCTTCAGTAGATCACTCTATGCCATTTACTGGTGTTGTGTGCTTCTCTTGTATCAAAAGTGTGAATAGGATGATGGTAACTGAAGTGAAAGCTGTGTATCGTGTATCTAGAGGTGAAAAATAAAAGTGTCAGAATGGGTGGAAGGGTTTTCACTATTTCAGTACCTTTTTGTTTTCCAAGAGTTACATTCGCTAAACTTAGACTTCATAGTTTAACTCATATTCCTGTAATCAAAGACATAGGATCACATATATGTATGTGCATGTGCTCATGAATATGTGAGCAAAATTGCCTTTCGACTTCTGGATAGTTTCAGCCAGATTTGACAGAAGATTAAAAAAAAATAATAATTTTTCTTATAAATGTGATGAAAGTAGGTGAGCAGCTTAAGAGGGTGAAGAAAAACTGTAGGTGCCCCTGACTATAAGAGAGGATTCAGCAAGTCCTCAAAGTTCTTAACCTATTGCAAACAAACAAGCAAAATACTTTGAGTGTAGCATTCTTGCTTTAAAACCTTTGGAAGAACAACAAGTTCTGGTTGAAGATTTTATGCTACAGGAAAAAAGGAACTGTGGAATAACTGGAGCCTTTGCAATTAATGTAGGAATATTGATCAAATATAGAAAGAGACCATAAAAGAGTCCCTTTGATGTTAGTGAGTCTAGAAAATTGTTGCATCGTGTTTTCATTCACAGTGGTTAAAAAATCAGTCATGTTCTGTAGCCATAGGTTTATTGGGATGAAATAGAGATTTGATGCAAGCTGTTACTTGTTTTGGGTATGGTGCCTTTTTTTTTTTTTTTCTTTTTTGTCATCTTTTTCTTATTATTTTGGCATTTTGAGGGGTGGGGTTTTTTTCTTCAAACACTTGCATTTATATGTTCCAGCTGGTTGTTCATGGGCTAGATCCACGGGACACTTTGTATCCTGCTGTCTTTTCCTTGAGGAAAAATGGACCACACATATAAAGGCTGTACTTGCAACCCATGCTGATTCTTGCATGTGGGCAGCAGTTGTTGCCCAAGTCACCCGCATGTCAGTTTATAAGTTGGAGGTGAGCCTCCTGGCCATGCATTTGGCTTTGCTCTTTCACCTGCTTGCTTCTGCTGCAAGGTTGGGCAAACTTAACTAAAGAAAGAGGTATTTTGTGCTTGTCATTGTCTGGAAAGCTGTATAACATCATATATGAACAGAGTGTTATAATACTCTTTGGATGCTTCCTGGTAAAGATCAGGGGGCTTTTCTCTAGTAGTTTTGGAAGAGTACAAATCTGGTCAGAACTCTGACTATTAATCAAATCACCAGATATTATTCAATATTTAAAAGTGTCCAGAAGGTGATAATGTGGCCTTTCAAATTAAGGTAGGAAAGAGAACTTACGCATGTTATAGACTGCTCTAGGCTGGCTCATGTGTTGATAAGATTGATAAAAGAAAAAATAACTTTTCAAATACAGTAAAATCTGTCTGCACTGGCTAAGTGTTTTAGCATCTCCTTAGCCCAACCTGTAGTTATACATGGTTCTTGCTGAGACAGATCTGTAGTATATAAAGGGCATGAGGCTGAAAGAAATATTTACTATGAAAATCTGCTTGCAAAATGAAAATAGCATTATTGTCTTTTTCACTGTTATGTAATACCTTTCATCTAAAGATTTCAAAACACTTTTAATACCATTGAATTAAGCTTTAAAATGTCCCTCTATTATAGGTTGATAATATTCTGTGTTTACAGATGGGAGAGAGATAGCTAAATCCAGCACAAAACATGGCAAAGAGAACTCTTATTAAGAGCCAGGAATAAAACCCCAGGAATCCTTAATCCCAGTTTTCTGCTTTAGGCTTAGATCCAGCAAACACTTCTGCAGGTGTTTTAATGCCTGCACTGCTTTCATGCTTAAATACCTGAATAAGTGCTTGTGGGAATGGGGACATAACAATTTAGGAGTCTCACCTCTTTCAATCTGAGAAACATAAAATGCCAAGCATATTTCAAGCTCGTCTTGGGCTTTACACTTTAAAATATATATATTAATAAATATGTGGGACATTATGCTAGATAAGTGATTGTTTTCTTTTTAAAAATAATCACCTTCTTATGCCCCAAAGACTAAAATGCAGAAAATTTAAATTTATCATGAGAATGCAGTTCTATGCATGTTCGGCTTGGAGTGAGTTAAGGATTCAGCAGTGTGCAAATTCTTTTATTTTCAGATGTCCGTAGAGAGGAAGAGTGAAATGTGCTAAAGGAGTTGAATGTTCTTGAAGATGGCTCAGTAGAAAATGTTATTAAACGGCATCATAGGTAGTGCAAGGTCATGCACTTATGTCCTATTAACAAAAGTTTATTTTGGTAAGCGGTGGTGGGTCAACATTTGGAAACAGGCAAAATAATGTTGTGTAGGCTGTCTCTTGGAGAGGACCAAGACCTCCATGGATAAAATGAAAATGTGATTTTAGAAGAGGTGCATCTTAGATATAGATAAGCGGAAGTCTGAGTGCAATCTCATAACAGACTCTTGAGACTTTGTGTACAATTTGGTGGGAAATCAACAGTGTTTAGAAGATACCAAGAAGAAATTAGTTTAAAGAGGAGCTACAACAATTGCCAAGAATACCAAGACTTTCTTGGTGTTCAGGAGCCTGAAATATCTTTGCTTGTTTACTGTACCAAGTTACAGATAGGAAGGGATAGAATCATAAAATCACAGAATAGTTAGGGTTGGAAAGGACCTTAAGATCATCCATTTCCAACCTCCCTGCCATGGGCAGGGGTGCCTCATGTTAGACCATGTTGGCCAAGGGTCTGTCCACCCTGGCCATGAATACTGCCAGGAATGGGGCATTTACTACTTCTTTGGGCAAGCTGTTCCAGTGCCTCACCACCCTCATAGTGAAGAACTTCTTCCTTATACCTAACCTGAACTTCCCCTGTTTAAGTTTGAGCCCATTCCCCTTTATCCTATTGATACAATCCCTGATGAAGGGTTGGTTCCTCTCCAGCATCCTTTTAGATCCCCTTCAGATACTGGAAGGCTGCTATGAGGTCTTCACACAGTGTTCTCTTCTCCAGGCTGAGCGGCCCCAGCTTTCTCAGCCTGTCTTTGTACCGAAGGTCATAGGAATGAACATAGGGGTTTTCCCTGAGCAGAAGAGATGAAGTATAAGATGAACTTGTCTGATGTTACAAAAATGTAGTAGCTAGGTTGAGAAGTAACTTACACTTCTTGTAGAAATTAGAATTAGTTGTGTCGTCATTAAGTAGTGTAGCAAAGTGCTTTGTGGGTGATGCACCTTTTATTATCTGACTACTGTGAAAACGGTCACTTAGTGATCTTTTTTTTTTTTTTTTTTTACAGTTGCAGAGAAGTTGCTTATTAAAAATAATTATATTGTGGTATGAGAAAGGAAGGAAAAACTTGTCTGAAGAGTTTTCCTAAATTTACAAAAAGCAAAAATGTATTGTGTATCTATTTACTCCATGTCCATTTGGTGATTGTAATACAACTGGTTTCTTCTCACTTGAGCTGATGATAAAAAATGCAGAAAGAAGAGTATTTGTTTGGTATTACAGCAGCTCAGAATGACTGGCTCGCTTGTGTTCAGCCCAGGCTAAAGGGGTGCCACAGTCATGAGAGAAATACTGTAGAACCATTTACAACCCATTCATGTTTCTTAAATATTTTTTCTACTCTTGTTACTGCATATATGCGTTCAGGCCCAGCAGCGTATATAATGCCACTGGTAAGCTAGAAGCGCAAAGTCTGTCTTCCTGTTATTTTGTGAGATGTCAGGTAAAAAAAAAAATGTATTTTTGACAAAACATCGGTTTTCTTCTGCCACTGGTAACCACTTACAAGCAATGAAATAAGATCTAATTATTTAAAACAATTGTATTAGCATAGTACTTTCTTGCAGTCTTCTCAATTTGGTCAGTGGAATTATGTTAGCAATTTTTAGCTGGCTTTGCTTTCAGACTATCACCTGTGGTATTTGGATTGCTGATACTAGAGGGTTAAACTTTACTCATACATTGTGCAAATTGTACCATATTCTACTTTTGCCCTTTGGCTGAGATCTAAAGTGGCAGATAGGATGGCAAAGACAGAAGTGTTTTCTTGAAAATGCTCTTTTTTGGTAGGTATTCAGGTATCAGACACAAAAGCATCCAGACTTTTTTTGTACATCTGTATCAGTTTGTAACCTTCAGGCATATGCTACAGCATGAAAGAGGAAAAAGAAAACATGTACGTACTCCTAGTAGGTTTGTGTGTCAGTAAGGGACATGGAATGGTCTGATGGCCTTATTTCCGTGACTACTTATCTGGCTGAGCATCATGTTAGTGTGACAGTAGCACTGGTACTACTTATCTGTGCTAGTGAGATGTAAGCATGAGTTACATACTGTGTGTTTTGTACTGTGTTCATTGGTCCTGCAGTTAAGAAGCACCAAGTGTTTTGAAGATTATCCTTTCTCCTCATCTGTGCTCAATGATTTACACACTATTTATTCAAGCACATAATTTCAGATACTCGGGTATAATCGCTATTCAATGTCAGATACATTTTCAACTCCTGATTTCTCCCATTTGTGATTTTGTTGGTTTGAAAGTGAGGGGCTCTATTGAATTTGTATCACTTCAGTAAACGTGGGATGTGCCTCCGATATTTAGAGGTTGTGATGAATTCTGAACTGAAGCTGAACCTTGTGGTACAACAGGATAGAGAATTTAGCTGATGGAGTTGGGGGGCAAGCGTACCAAGTAGGACCACAGAGGTGCACCAGACTTTCCAAATTCATTTTAATGCCCTTGTCCCCACTCTATGTCCCTTCTGTACAGAAAATCTCATGCAGATTCCCACATTTAATTTTAATTTTCTTTGGCTGTAACTGGTTCTTGCCACATATTCTGAGAAATTCACAGAACAGAGTACTGTTGCCCTAATACTTGTGTTCGAAAGAAATACTGATTGCTCATCACTCAGCAGTATAATACACAGAGTTATGCTGTAGTGGGCAGGTGTGTGCAGTGTTTTTTATAAAAGCTGTTCTTATTTTTGTTTGGTTACAAAAGAAGGGGAACAATAACAAGGACAATTATTCATTTGCTAAACCTGTGTTCTGAGTCAAAATTGTCTTTATTAAGCTATAATAGAACCAACAATTTGAATAGCATGACCATTCTTCCCACCATGTGACTTAGTGAGAAAACATGGATGTAGTTGAAACGAGGGAATGGGGGACCCCAGAGTCTAGCAGGGGAGGGAATAATTATATATTTTCCACTTGTATTGTATCCAACAACAACAAAAAAATCTAATTTCCTTTTTCATCTCTGGGGTAACATGATGGAAAAAATAAGCAACAGGAGTGTGGGCAAGTATAGAGAAGAAAAGTGCAAAGAGGGTTAGCTGGTTTGACCATGTCTGTAGTCATTTGTGCAATCAAGCCAGCCACTTGCTGATGGAGCCAGATTTCTCTGCTGCTTTGAGAGTTGTGTTTGCAGCAGCAGCCACCTCCTTGTTCAACAGCAGCACCTCCCTGATTCTGTGGGAGATCATCTTCCAGGAAGCTGACAGCAGATCTGTTTACCAGCAGCAACTGGGGGCAGAGGAAATCAAACCAAGATTTTAGGTTTTTTTTGCTTTTGTCTGAATCAGTGAATGAAGTGTTGGGATGGGATCTCATCCAGAGGGGCTTGTAAACCATATGACTTTGTCTTGGTCATGCAGTATTAAAAGTTGTACTGTTTTCTTACTTAGAATCGTGTGTTTGGTGTTATTTAAAATGTGTGTTTGAAAATAATTTGGCTTTAAAAAAATCAGTCATGCAAAGTTGACTATACTTTGTTTCATGTTTAGAATTCTTTACTCCAGGTGTACGTAGGATGGTAGAATGTGACTAAAGCCAGGAACCCATTATGCTACCGTGTGTCCAGTACATATGCACCAGATGGGGTGGTTTGGGCCACAGAATGCTTACAGTCCAAATGAGCACTGACATTTGGGCTTGTTTTGAAATCCCAGTTCATACAAGAGAAGCTAAAAAAACACTTGGTTAAAAATAGTCAGGATTAGAATGTAGAAAGCCTTAACAGATGGGTATATGTGTTTCAGGACATGTGTTCTGAACTTCCATTTCTTTAACAAGAGGTTTGCATGCTGAATTGATTACTCCATAGCTGTTTCCTGCATAATTTCTTATGGTTTTGGCTGAAACATCCTGTACCAGCCATTGTAGAGACAGGACACTAGGCTCAGTTGGAGAGAGTAGTTTGGTTTAGTAAGCCTTTCTTCTGTTCATGGTCTGTTAAGTCCCTCCTTTGGGCTGCCTCATGACTTACAGCTTGGAAAGTGTAACCCCCGTAGGGCTCAAGCCTGCCTGCCCTCAGTCTCCATTTTACTTCAGCCTGTTCTGTCAAGCCCCTGTCCTAAGGTGAAGCTTCCTGTCTGATCTGAGGGTCCTATTAATATTTTGCAAATACTCAGAAAGTGAATGTAGGGCTTCTACACGAAGTAGTAAGACATAATTACTAAAGCTTTCTAAAATATTTTAGTCATTCTTAAGATTGGATTTAGTTTCTTAGGCCAATTTTTCTCGGGCAAGCTTAAGCAGAGCTAGAAACTAATACTGTAATAGGGGTGGGAGTCAGTTTAAAAATAAATCTTTTAAGTTTCCATTTGAATGGAAACCCAACTGGGAAAAAAAGTTTCATTACATGCTGAGTGATTGCAAAACGGGCCTTAGTATATTAACCTTATCTATAGATGTTTCACGTACCACTTCATTAACATTGTATCCCAATGAGTCTTTCTATTGGTAACTTCCAGAGCTGGAATTTCTAGGGATGAGGCAGCAGCTATCAAGAATACAATTAGATGTAATTGTTGTGAAATAAGTATTTTATTGGCACAGATGACAAGAGTTGAGAAATACACAGTATCTTTCATCTGTGCATTTCAGCTCACTTTCCAGATGAGCTAATTATGCCCTCTAGATAATTAGATGTAACTTATAAATAAATAATGGCAAGTGACTTGCCTGGTATCACATAGCAAATCAAAAGCCGCCTAAAATGAAACCAGCCTCCAAATTGCCTGCCATCAGCACGCACTCAGCCTGTAGCTCCTGGTGTTGCATCTAAGATGTATTTGCAAAAGGCTTGTATTTTCAGATCTCTGTTGCAGCTCGTACTTCATTGCACAGTGTTTCAGGGTTGTTGCGGAAGAAGAGCAGAGCTGCTGCTTTGCAGGATGAAGTAATGCTTATTTAAAAAGGCAGGCTATGGCAAAAGTGTGGGCAATGCTGGTATATTCCTGTAACAAGGTGGAAGCTTTGACTTTGTTAAACTAAGTCCTACTTTGGGAACAGTCTCTAGGTTAAATAAACAGTAGTTTGATGTTTCCCTAACACAAAGGATTGCTTTGTTTAAGGCATTGCACCTACTTGAATGCATTTTGTTGGTTTTGTTTGTTGGTTGTTTTTTGCAGTGGTTGAGTTTCTTTGGTTGTTGGAGTTTTGTTTTGGGGTTGGTTCTGTTTGGTTTAAACTGAAGATCACATTCATCCTAAAATTTTAGGGTTTGTGTGTTGGTTGTTTTGGTTTGTTTGTTTTTTTTTCCTGCCAGTGTTGGTAACATAATTCCTTGGTGAAAGAATGGACTAGTATTTTGTCAGTAGAGTACCCCCTTTTGATTGCCCTGAAAGTCCTCTTATAAGCCCTGATCTAAACTGTTAATTTTGGAGTATTTATTATATTGAAAACCTTCTGCTTATGCTGTCTCTAGTGAAGAATGATGTACCCCTCTGGAGCTGTATGCATGTAATTTGTGAGCTAAGGAGGGCTCAAGTGCTTCGAGTAATGAATTAGGGTGCCATTAGCTCTTGTGTCAGAAATTCCATTGTGAAAAGCATGCTACTGACTGTACAGAACTTACTGGTGGGTTGGAGTATGTAGTAATGCTCAAAAGCAGTAGGTATCTTTGAGTATCTTTGCTTATATTTGAAATGAACCTTTTAAAGGCTTAGAAGTTTTTTGCCCACATCCTGAGATGAGTTTTGATGCATGTACTCTGGCAGTACCCACGTACAGTGAGCAGGGCTGACACGCTCTATCCGGTTACCCTGGAAACAGGAGGTATTTGGAGTTCAGAAAGAGACTTCTATCCTGTGAAATTTTATCCAGTTTCTCTGAATGTTTGGGGGAGGTGGGGATGGTGTGTTTAGGAGACTGAGTACACTTCTGTTCAGAAATCAGGGAGTCTGGGTCCTTATAGAAGGACAGAATTCATGGTTTCTTGTTACAGGGATCAAAAAAAGATGGCATTTTTCATAAAACTGAGAACTTCATAATGTTGATGTTTATGAGGATAATATTTTTTGCACAGTCTGATCTCATTATGCCAGGAATAACCATACAGGTTCTGTCTCTGAATAACAATACGCCTTTTTGTATATATTTTTTTTCTTTCCCTGAAATTAAATAAGAGCATGAGAAAGACTTTTCTGAATCATACTGCAACGTTGATTTATTTTTTTTTTTAATTAATAGGAGTTGTATGTTCTGCATACATAAGCATAAACGTTACTTGGCAAGAATTACTTCTTATCACATTGCTCTTAAGGTACATGTAGAAAGGCAAATCAATTTCTCATGGGAAAAGTTCATGAAAGTATGCAGCAAATCAGGGCATTAATTTAAATAACATGTTGTTAACCAAAATTAGTGATGGGGCAACATGAACTGTGAAGAACAATAATAAATTAATTTATCCAGGAGACAAATAGATTATAGTGAAGTTACAGACACTGTAAGAAAAATGACACTCATAGTAGCTACAGATTACCAAGTAGCTTTTCTGCCTGCTGTGCACTCTCTATATGGAGACACTATGATTTGACAATTTTGTGAGTTACCTGAAGATTAAATAGCGGTTGTATTAAAGAGAGGTTGATTGTTGAATCTGTGTTTTGTAGGGAGACCAGACTGTACTACCTTTCCTTAGCATGATGCCATGTTCTGGAAACAATTCTATCAGCTTCACTGGTACTACTTGCAGAAAGAGGTTGTTTGACATGAGTAAGGCTTGTAGATAGCAAGTACATGGTTTTCTTCTTACATTGACAGAACCAATACCATTGCAAGAATATCTAGCCAAGTTCTGATGCAGGATGGAATCCTTTCAGGTAACAAAATACATTCATATCATAAGAACTCATTATGAAAGTAACATTTGGCTCTCTGATGTTTGTAAGAGATTAAAGATCAGATTTGAAGAGACGTCCAACCCAAATTAGCATTTTGTTGCTGCTGGGAGTAGTCCTGCTTTGCCTTTTTTTTTTTTTTTTTTTTCCTCCCTCCCTTGTTCTGGTGTTCATTTGTTCCCTTGATTGAGGTTACCAACTTCCAGAAGGCTCCTTCTGAATACATGAGCCTTCTGCAATTGAATTGACTCATTGAAGGATCACATGAACATCAGACCTAATACAAGGGAAGTATCAGGAATGTGTGGATGGAAAGGGGAATGCTAAGAGAAGAAGGAAGTTCGGGACTTGTTTTCGACAGCAGTTGATCTGTTACCTCAGCTCAGCTGAATTCTGTTATTGCACCTTTGCATCTGACTGCTTTAAACTGGTCTAGTTTTTAAAATGCCAGTCTGTAAAATAATCAGTATATTCAGAGAGGTGGGACTACCTGAGAAATGTAATGACTAGAAAATAATTCAGTCCTACCAACAATAAATTACTCTGTCAAGTGGGAATAATGGACTTTCTGCTGGTATGGTGAAGGGCTTTGACTTTTTGAAAGAAGTCTTGTTGTTAAACAGAAGAAACCTGTCTCTTTCAAAGCTTGTATTTCTTATTTGCTAGTGTTCTACCATTCTATGAAATGAATTCAGTTATTTCAGTCAGTGATACTGTGGCTATCATGTTGCAGCACAAAACCAATCTGTGTGCTGTGGTGCTGGCCCTTGCAGAGTCATTCATGTAGCAGTCCTTCCTGGACTGGAAGAAATAGCAAAGTTCTGCTACATGTGCTGTAGCTATAGTGAAGAAATACGCAATGTCTGTCTCCTTATGTGATCCAAAATTCTTTCATCATCTGCAGGCACAGACTTTTTATGCTTTCAGAAAAAAATACGTATGCTTAGAGTAATTTAAAATAGACTGTTGGGTAGATTGTATTTATCCTAAAGCTCTTGAACTGGAAGTAAAAAGTGCAGAAAGCCTCAGAGGCGCTTGCTGTTCTTCAGTGATCTGAATAACAGGTGCTCTCAGTGCTGTTGATTGTATTTGCAGTGGGTCAGAAGAGTACTTGAGCTCATGGTGCCAGGCTTAGCTTTATCTTTTTTTCTCCAAGGCAAGATACAAAAGGATCGAGAGTCTGCTTTTTACTGACCTTCTAATTGTCTGTGGACAGGCAACAAGTTGTGTATTTCCCTTTTAAGGTTTCAAAAACAGTCCTCTCCTATCTTAAGCCAGGATTTTAACATATTCCTCTGCCTTTATAGCTCAAGCACCATGCCTGCGTTATACTGGATTGTAGCCCTGCTGCTGTGACCATGTTGTGAATTACCACATTACTGGTTTTCTTGTTTGTCCAAGTATCTAGGACTTCCGTACTCCAGTTATGTGCTTCTCAGTAAGCATTTACGCAAATAAGAAAGCATGATAAATAATGTTTTGGGGCGAGTATTTAAACTTAACGTTTTAAACTTAGAGTGAGTATTTAAGATTTATGTATGTGTTTATAAACATAAGCATATGAAATTAGCCTTTGCGCATGTATTAAAAGCTTCCTTCAAAAAGCCCAGACAAGTTACAGGTTTGTTCAAGTACTGCAGAACAGGGATGAGCAATGCAGTGCTAATCGTGCATGTCAGCAGTGCAGTGTTACTTCTTCCTGTGGTGGCTATCCTGTTGACACCCAGTTAGGGATGATTGTTCCTTGCTTTTTTTGCTGGACAAATTGTAGCTTGCTAAAGTCTTTCTATAAGCCTATTCATGTTTCCTGCTTATGCATCTCCTACAAACAAGCACCCTGTGAAGTCCATCACGGTTGCCCAAATCTTTGATTAGAGGTAAATTTAGTATCATCTTAGAACAACAGTTTGGGGGGGATTCCACAGGTAATACTTGTATTTGCAGTAAGTAGAGGTAGCCTTGTAGTGACAGTCTTAAGAGTAGAAATCCCAAGGTCTGTAATCTGCTTCTGCCTTTGTCCTAGACTTAGTTCTTAATATAGACAAGTCACAGCGTGTCTCTGCTGTGAAATAGGGATTATACCTACCTACTTAACAACAGCGTAAGTTTGCTACCCTCTCTAAAGAAAGAAGGTTGTAAAAGAAGTGCAAAGTGCCATTTCAGCTCTGTTTGTATTTCATTTGAACTCTGGATTTCCAGGGTGAAGGAAAATGAGTATTTGTTTTATTGTCTCAGACCCCCTTCAATCCAAAGTACTGCAGCTGGGAAAAAGACTTTTTTTTCTCACCCGAAGTTTCCAATTTTTTTTTCTTAAGTGTTTTGAAAGCGTTCTCATGTTGCTACATCTGCTGCTGTCAGTTATGCCAATAAACTGTTTGCAAGGTGGCACTTCTTGAACTTTTGTCTAATATAAGTTTTTTTTCAATGTCTGAACCACTTTAATTTCCTTGGAACTGAGCCTTGCCTGCTCTGCATATGCAGCAGTACAAGCCTTTGGGGCAACTAAAGTCATGAATCATTTGACTATTGGCGGCTGGCTTTTAGTTGTTTCTAGTTAAAAAATAGGAAAATGGGGGAGGTATCCGTGTTCGTGTCGCTTTTCTCTTTGCTTTTTTTGTTGCCTTGTAACATTTTTGGTATTAGAGATTTTTATGAAATATTTATTGAAATTCCTTGGCTTGGCTTTTACAAAGTTTCCTACTCAGTGTCTGTTTTATTCAGTGCTTCAGTGCTGCTTTGCTTTGCTGTTTTTATTGGTTAGGAAGTGAAGACAAAATAGTGCTCAAAACATGGCAGTGTTGGTTGTACATTTGATGCCTTTTGGAACACGTAACACACAGTGCTGTTCCCAGCTCATCTTTTACAACTCATTAGAATCTTTTCTAGAGCCTTTACTCCTGCTAGGCTGGGGGGAGGAAGGGGGATCCCTCTTGAGCCTTTCATGTGTTTTGGTTTTAGTTCTCAGTTTTTATAATGGCCTGGTTTGAAGGCTAGCACCTTCTGGGAGGTGCCATTACCTATTTTTACCTGACCTCCTTCCTTGCATTGAAGACTTAAAACTTTCTTACATATTAACAGATAAAGTGATTAACAAGGCTTCTAACAGCCTCTTGTGGAACAAATCTTTTTGGGTACCTTTACACAGTGTTAGTAAATTGGTGGAAGTTTGCCTCTTATGTTTTTTTTTCTTTTTTTTTTTTTCCCTACATTCTTTGGACTATGTTGATAAGTTACCTGTTTCTGGAGAAACAGCCAGATTAACAAATTACAGAAATATGAAAAATAACACGTTGCTCCTTATTTAAAAGGGGTGCCTGGTAGGAGTTTAAAATAACAAACATCCATCAGTGTTGTTTTCTTGTTTCAAATAGCAACTGTTTGAAACATCTGCTGTCTAGCAGTGCGTGGATTTAGAAATACTTTATTAGAAAGTCTCATGTCTGGAGAGTTGCATCTGAGCCAGTGTGGTTTTTAGTTTTTTTTTCTTTTACAAGAAGCCATGCTGCTAATCTTTACTCAAAAACTTGGCTTTTGGCTGATGTTCCTCAACCTCAAAGCATGTAATTTGGCTAACAGAGATATTTTCTCCTTCAACATTTGTGAAGCATATAGGTATGTAAAGAGCAGTGAACTCTGGCATAAGCAGCCTGTCATATTATTCAGTCATTTTGAGCTAAGCTTTTTGCTCTTGATCTTACAAAGCACTCATAGATCTTGGTTAGGTCTGACTTCAGAAATGGGGGTCAGCACGAGTTAAATACAGGCTATGATCTGTTTTCTAACAGCTTTGTTTGTGCGTAATTTTTCTACCTCCTCTGTTGGTATATTAGTATAAATCACTGTAACTTGTTTGAATTAAGTAGAGCAATGCTGCGTAACAACTGCTAAGGTTTCAGACCTTATTTTTTTCTAACGTGTTTGGTTTAGACAACAAAAGATTTCATTGTGAGAGAGAAAGGTAATATTTAAGCATCTAGTTTAGCATTTATAAGGAAAGGAATAACAACATGCAGAACAGACTTTTTTTTCTTACTGTGATAGCCAACCTCAAGAGTAGATCCAATACTGAAAAATTTGATGTTGCAAGTGGTCTCTGTTGAGATTCCAGTTTATGTAGTTACTAATTGAACTGTTAAGAGTGAAAAAGGTGTTTAATAAATTTTCACAAATCTTTTAGTTGTGAAGAGTCAAATAGAAATATCTGCGGTTGTGTGGAACTTTGTGGGATAAGTAGAATAAAACAGTCTTTTGTTTGCCTTTTTCAGTGGTTTGGAAAAAACATACAAATGTAAGTACTCATCATAATTTAACAAAAGGCAGTACCTCAGTTTTCCACCTGAGTCTAGATCCTACAGTAAGGATGAGTTCAATTCAGAAGAGGAGAAGGATTTATGGTTTTCAGCTGCCTTTATGTTGCCTTGGGCTGTTTCTAGAGTTTTTGTTTGTTTTCTCAGTGTGTGATATTGCAGCAGTCTTTGACCTTTACCCAAAAGTTGATTGTGATGCTCAGAGATGATCTTCTCACTTCAGTGGCAATACATTTCATCTCCTTTCAGCTTCCCCTTCAGTATCAGGAGGCAATAACACCCTGATGGTGAAATCCAGCCAGATTGTTGCTACTTTTCTGTACAGCAGAACCTTTCCAGGTGATAGTTGCTTTGATGGCCTTGCCAGCTAGAATTCACCCTTGCCCTTTAAGCCTGTGCCTTCTGTTTCTTCTCATCTGCTTCTATGGCTGAGAAGGAAGAGTGAGGAGCTGAAATAAATTCTGTCTCTCCCTATATATGAACATTTAGCCCTTGTCCTGATGCCTCTGGAGGCATTGGCATTACTGTCGTTAACTGCTTAATCCTAATGATGCTAAATACTTATAGGTTCAAGAACAGTCTACAGGATTGTCAGTGCAGGTTCATTTTAATGAGGTCTCACCTCTCCATTTTTCCTACAGCATAAAATGGTTACTTCAGCACTTGGAATATGGCCTCCCACTTGGCCACTGTCTTTAGCTTGTAGGATGGCAGATTCTGTTACATTGAGAGGCTTGTGGCAATGTTTGCTTCAACTGTCTGGAAGTACTTTGGTTTATATTGATAACTGAGTTTGTGAGACAAACAGTTGTAGTAGGCGTATAGTAAGCACTTTTTAATCCAAGGTTTTCCTGCAGAGCCCTGAGAATCCTTCTCCCTGGTGGTTCAGTTGGAAGTGATTCTCCCTCTGGCAAGACATTTAAATGTATATGGGCTAACCAGGGGAACATTAAAAAGAGAAGTGCTCAGTCCAGTGCAAGTCTATTTTCTTGCTTTCAGCTGAGATAGAGTTAATTTTCTTCAAAGTAGCTGTTACAGTGCCATAGTTTGGGTTTAGTCTGAGAATAATGGTTAATGCTTAAACCAGGACATCTATGAAGTTAGGCATTAAGATGTTGCTAGCATAAGCCATAAATTGGACATCTCTATAGCAGCACTGCCTTTAGCTTGTAGTGCTTTGGTGTTTTGAATGCACAATTGATGATTGGCAGGAGGGTTGGAACTAGATGCTCTTAAGGTCCTTCCCAACCCAAACCATTCTATGGTTCTGTGTAATCCTATTCATAATGCAGAAGTGTGTATTTTTGAGATAATCTCATTTGTACTTGCTGTGTGTTAGAACACGTTCAATGACAGAATAATATTTTGCCCAAAGACAGCAGATTAATTTTGCTACATCAGGGCTCTTCTATCCTCCCCAGTATTATTTACAGACTTCAAAGCTGAAGCTGTGCTTCAGCTTTCATTTTCTAGGATAGATCGTGTAGGTGTTAGTGCCATTTACCAACTCATTGAAAGTAGTACTAGTTCCTTCTGCCATTTTGTGTGCAATGTAGAGCTATCAAGCTGTAATCTGTGCTAGCTGTTCTCCTGTTACTGGCTCTGTTACTTCTTGACAAGCCTAGGGAAGGACTATGTGGTCAAACTGTCCAGTGGGAGGCTGGCAAAGAATAGGGATTGAAGCTTCTTGTACAGCGTGTGTACAGACCCAGCTGTGTGTTGGGATTGTGCATGGCACTGTCCTGGTTGAAGATGGGACTTAGAGAGCTGTAGTGCTGCTTCATGATTTATAAAGGTGCTTGTCCACCAGGACACCCGTAATATTAGTAGTAACTTTTGCATACTCTTTCTGGGGAGAGAAAGTACCCTTGAAAGCTAATTGCTTAGTCTGGAGAAGAGAAGGCTCAGGGGGGACCTGATTGTTCTCTACAGCTACCTGAAAGGAGGACGGAGCCAGGAGGTGGCTGGCCTCTTTTCCCAAGTAACAAATGATAGGACAAGAGATAATGGCCTCAAGCTGTGCTGGGGGGTTTAGACTGGATGTTATGAAAAACTTCTTCACCAAAAGGGTAGTCAGGCATTGGAATAGGCTGTCCAGGGAAGTGGTGGAATCACCGTCCCTGGAAGTGTTCTAAAACCATGTAGATGAGGCCCTCAGTGACATGGTTTAGTGGTGGACTTGTTAGTCCTGGGATACAGGTCTTGATGATCTTAAAGGTCTTTTCCAACCTAGTTGATTCTATGATTTTATGATTGACCCCTTCTGACAGCTCTGTCACTCCCTCTGCAGAGGGATGGGGGAGAGAATTGGAAGGGCAAAAGTGAGAAAGAAAGTGTGGGTCAAGATAGACAGTTTAAGAGGAGGGGGGAACACCACAACAAACATACTCCCACAACCTCCTCCCCAAAAGTGATGCAAGGGCAGTCACCTCCAGCAGAGAGATGCTCAGTCAGTGTTTGAACTTTGGAAAAACTCCACAGCCCCATTTTATGGGTAAGAGTGATGATAAGGGATAGCTTAATTCAAGTCAGCTGCCCCAGCTGTGTCCTCTCCAAACTCAACAAGTGTGGCAGAGTGAGGAGCATAGAAGGCCTTGATGTTGTGTAAGCAGTGTTCAGCAGTGGCTGAAACGCTGGTGTGTCAGCAGCAGTGGTTTGGTCACCAGTCTGAAACACAGCACAATATGGGCTGCTGTGAAGAAAACAAGCTCCATCGTGGCCAGCCCTAGTACAGCTGTGTACTGTTACTGACTATGAGGCTGCTTTACTTCAGAATTAGCAGTAACAGGTGTGTGAGTACATACTGATGGTCAGTAGGGTTCAAGCATTGCTCAGACATTGTAGGCTATTCAGTCCAGGAGCTGAAATCAGACAAAATTCTTGGATTAAGCTGGGATTAACTTCTGGCATAGTCTATGCAGTAGTAAGGCTCTGAAAACTAAGATTCTCAAGGCCTTGTAGTTTAATCATTATTCAAACCTGACTGGAATACTTATCGTTTCAGTTTCAGTATCCTCAACTATGAAATGATACTGTTGATAACACAGGATTCTGAAGCGTGTGGTAGTAGAAAGGTAGTAATGCTAAAGGTAGGAGTGTAAGGATCCTTTGGAATACCAATAATTAAAAAAAGCACTGTGTTGTTATTCTTGGGTATTTTTCTTCTGAATAAGAAAACAGTCTTAGAAGATCTCCATGAATTCTCAAGTTTGTCTTCTTCTTGAGGTATTTGGCAGCAACTCCAAATAACACTGGAGCTATTGTTAGAAGGGAACCTGATATTGTTATTGTTCCACTTAAATGGAGTTGTGCGAGGAAATGCCAGCTCTCCTATTGAGGGAACTCAATCAACTGGAAGAGTTTTTGGTTTCTTGCATGACTAGCTGCCAAACAAATGAGAAGAACTGATTTAATCCAAGTGTGACAGCTAGTCAACAAGCATTTGAAGGGGAGAAATAGAAATGAATGTACTTTGCAGGGGAGATTTCTGAAATGTAAATCTCAAGTGGGAAACATCAGTTTTGACATGGTAGATTTTATATACATAGACAAAAGCCTATATCTTTTAAAAGATTATTGTATTGCATGAGGCAATGCAACATTTTACTTGGGTTATTGAGAGGAGGACCAGTTAGTTTGTATCACATGCCTTTCACGGAATTGAAATTTTATTCTATTCCAGAAACTTCTTGCTCTTCCTTTTACTCGCATGTGTGCTGGGTAGGTAATACATGGTTTGATTCCCTTACAGGTCAGAGGAATTAGCAGCTTTGGTTGACTTGAGTGATGAAATACCTTGAGATTGAGCTGCATTTTAAAATTTGGGTTTCTTAGAACTGTTAGAGTGACTTGTGTCATCCAGTTACTTTAATTGAATTTAATTTTGGAGGTGGGGACTTAAAGCAAAACAAACAAAAAAAAGGAAATGGTGTTAATGAAAACGGGGGAGTGGGAGGAGGAATCACTACTTAAATTTAGGTGGTAGGAATTCACATAGACCAGTTTGTAGGTTATAGAGATTTGCTGCAGTTGGGTAACGTTAAATGCCTCCTGTTTAAGTCACACTAGCACAATTTTTAGATGTGTTTCTGTTTACTTCTATGGCAGGTGTGAAATTTTTACCATTTAAAAGTAAATAAAGAAGCATGGGAATATTTATGTAAAATCAGTGAGGTTTACAATGTTAGTACATCGTACAAGTTTTAGCTCCTCATATTCCTTCAGTTTAATTAGAAGTAATGTGAAACTCTATCCTACAGTACAGGGTAGAACTTCTTGCAAACAAAGAGCTTTGGGATGCATTGGCATGAGAAACATTATGGAACTAAGGGTAGGTAGCATTGTTTGGTTTACACTGTTAAGAAACAAGTGCTTGGCTGACGCTAAATGCAGCTAAAATAAAGTTTCAGTACTTTTTGTGTATACTAACTAGATATAGTGTAGGAAGAGCAAAAAAACAGATATAAATTTTATAATCTAAATTGATTGTCAGTTTTGTGACAGCGTTCACTTGACTGGAGCAAATTTCCTGAGGATTAAGGACCAGATGGAGTTAATTGGCTCCTCCCAGTCAGTCACTAATCTTCAAGGGGTTGGTTTCTGTGCTTATGTTTAATTTCATAGGATTCAGTGAATTTGTATTCTGTGGAGAGGGAGGAAGGATGAACACAATCTTGGCAAAATTTCAGTAATGTTACAGATTATCTCCAAGTATCTGTGCTGCAATATCCGCAACTAATTAAACTCTGCTGTGTACCTTTCTCCCTTAGTAGTCATACATTGCTTGTTGTGATATGGCTGTATTGTTGTGATATGGCTGTATTTCTCTGCAGATGCAGTGTGTCTCAAATAGGGAAAGTGGGCACTATAACATAGCATATAAAAATAATAATCATCATCTATTTCTAGAAATGTTAATTGCACATTTCACTGCGTGCCCGTTTTTTTGCTGCCTGCACTACAGAACAGATTCCTCACCCAGCCTGTATCAAATCAGAATGAGCTGGGCAAGGCTTCCAGGCTACCTGGTCCATCACGTGCTCATTGGACAGCCAGTTCATTAGAACTGGGGCAGGTCCCAGAAACACAAGCCAGTGATGTCAGTTGAATGAGTCCCTACAATTTTTAGTTCGTGTGTTTAAGGTCAGGGAGTGCAGAAGTTCAGTATTTCTTGCCAGGTCCCATTTAAAGGGCAGCTTCTATTTCTGTATGATTGGAAATTCTGGTGGAACAGCAGTCTTTAGTAGTAGACAGCAGAGCTTTTGACCAGCTGTGTTCCTTTGATAAACTGGTTGGAAGGAGGGAATTTCACTCAAGGAAAACTTGGTTTTATGGCTGCTTCATAGTTCTAACTGTGGTCATCTTTAAAACAGATAATTATATAGTTGTGGTACCCTAAATGCACTAAGCGTTTTGCAGTCCTTACTATGAAAAATAACTCAGATATGTGAAAGGTAGAGGAAATATAAATGTGTAGTGAGTATGATGATAGTGTTAAAAAAAAAAAAACCTTGATAAGTAGATAACTGCATGAGGTGAGCAGGTTTTATGGTTTCCTTGGGTTTGGGATTTTTATTTTATTTTTTATATTAGAATAGTCAGGGTAAGGAGTAACTTCAAGCATATTGATGACAGAAAAAGGAGTTTTAAATGAGGCTAGGAGTGAGAGAGATGAAGAAAGGAGTTTGTGGGAAGAGGACTGTATGAATGGCTGATTCTGTGAGGAGGACTAGCAGAGGAAATGTGCTTGGTTGGTTTGTCATCACTTTCCCTCCCTTTTCCTTTCCTAGTCAGCAGTGATTTTCCTTCATTCTCATTGATCACCCGCATCACCTGGAAAGATGCTGGTAAGTAGGCAGAAAGGTACCTACTTTTTGTCTGACAGTTGTCTTCAGCACTGAGGTTTTCTGGGCTCCCAGTAAGGGTGCTGTTGTTGTCTAAGCAAGAACCACAGCTTGGCAGGGTCCAGAGCTGTCATGGAGGATTTCTAGCAGGATTGGAGTGCAGGGCAGGTGTGAGTTTCTTCAGGATTTCTTGCCCTAAAAGCTACTTGTTTTATGGAAGTAATTCTAAAGCTTTTCCTCTTGACTTTATGGGCAGGATTTGCAAGTGACTTGACGTATTTTGAAGTATTCAATTTTTCAGACAACACAGGAACTGTTTCATCTGTAGATAATATCACTGTTGACATCAGAGACAAGCTTCATTGCTGGTATAAGCAGGTGCAACTGTATTGACTTGAGAAAAGTTGCACACGTATTTGCCAGAGATGAATTTCTCCTGTTTCCACCCACATAACAGTTGGGTAAATAATGATGCACACTGTTCTCATAAGGGGATTATAGCAAAGCCACAATGGAGTTTATTCAGTTTTGATAGAATCAAGTGACTTCACTCGGTAGGCTGATAATGTGATTTACCATACCAAGGGTTCAGGTCTAAACCAGATTCAACTCATTTCACTTGTGCATACAAAGCATTTCACTGAGTTTGAGATACGTGTTTTCTGTCAGCTCATTTGTGAGTTTAGTGCAGGCATGTTTAGGATCAACCATCCAAGGTCCTCTTGTGTCTAAAAGGGACTTAATTAAGAGCTTGTGATGCAGCAGTTTTTACTGGCATGGAATATATAGAGGAGTGAAAATGAAATAATAAACTTTTCTACAAGCATATCTTAAGTCATACTGGTGTGTTTATTTGGGACTCAGTACAAGGGGGTAGGCAGGGGGGCTTGTCTTTCCCAGGCTCTGAGCACACTTCATTAGGGTTACTTTATTTATATTACAAGGTCAAATGTGATCTTGGTGCACAGGCCTCTGACTTAAACAGAAATTCCCTTGATTGTTAGGGAGATTTTTTTTTTTCTTCCTCCCAAGTCACTTTCTGACGTCTGGCCTGATTGAAAACAGGCAGAAACTGGCACGGAACAATATTATGTCATCCTTTGCTTATATTTCCTACCCACTCATTCTTTATTTTAATGTTATATGAGGTCTTCACCAGAATGTGACATATTGTTATAATTACATCATTTGGAAATGTGTTTATCCCCAAGAGTCGTAATTTGATTTAGGAACTGTTTTTCCTGCTTTCAGTCTGTTATTCATAGCATGGCATGACCATCAGGCTTCTGCAGCAGGACTTGACACACCACTTTAAATATTTGCAAACCAAAACACAAGAGTTCATTGATGCATGTGGGGAGGAAAGAAGGAAGGGGACATGATTTAAGATTCGATAAAATTCTTGCAGGTTGAATAAACTCTAATAATATTGTGGTAGTTTCTGTGTAGAGTATTAATTCATTCATCTCTCTTTGCCATATAAGCAAATGCATTTTTATGGGTGTTTTTATATGTTTCTGTAGGGTGCTTTTAATGGAACTGCATGTCTGGCCCTTGGCCTTCTGCAATGGGAAGCAATAGCTCTTGAGCATGTTTGTTGAGGAAAATTGCTCTGACTTTTAGCCATGGTTTTTGATGCCTGCAGAAAAACATATTTAATTAGAACACAGAAGTTAAGGAAACTTTACTGTAGTGTTCAAAAACATTTCAAGATCTGCCCTATGAATTGAACAGCTGTGTAAAAGTGGGAAACTGCCATTTTTATGATAATAAGAAGCAGAGTCCCATGATGTTCATCAGGCAGGGAAAAGCTGCCACCAGAGGTATCAGGATCCTCCAGAGATGTGAACTTCAGGCTCAGTCCACATGTTTGAGGCTTGCTGTTACACAAAACAGATGTATCTCAAGAATATATCCAAAGGCCCAGAGAAAAGGTATGAGGTATGCCTTTAGGAAGAGTAAACTAGAGGTGGTCCTCCAGCACCAGCTGTCTCTAGTGATCATTAAGGATCATTAAACTATTTGCTTTTAAACTTGCTGCTTAATAAATAGTTGTTGGTTTTTGTGTTTATGTATGCAAAATTAGCACTGAAAACAAATAATGAATTAAGCCCCACTAATCTTTTGTAACTAGTTTGAGATTAGTCATGTGAAAGGAACTTTGTAGGCCCCTACCCAGGACTGTATTTTGGTTTGTACTGGATTATTAGAGTATTATGTATATATTTCACTTATATTCTCTTTCAAGGAAGAAACATTTCCCACATTTTGATCAAAACCTAGAGTTCATATGTGGAGTAAATTAGTATGGCTTCCTTTCCCTGCACCTGATTCTTAGTCTGGGCAGATTGCAGGTTGACTTAGTGTTCTTCAAAGATACCTGGCCTGATGTAAGGAAAAGTCATGTAGGCACTCTGCAGAATGTTCTTAAAACGCATACAGCCTTCATGAGGAGTTTTGGCTGCTCTACTGGCCTGACTCTGCTGTCAGCCTGCACAACTGTCAGTGAGAGTCCATCTCTCTTCACAAAAATGTATTCCTTCAGTCTAAGTTGTTACTTTACACAAAAAACAGTGTTATGACCATTTGCTACCTTTGTCCCATTATCCTTAGGGAACAGGAGTGTTTTTTGGGGTCTAAAGAATGAGTCCGTCTGGGAGAAATAAAGGTCACGTTCACACTTTAGATCTGCATTTTGTGTTCTGGATGCTAATTTGAGTCATGTACTTGTTGTGTTGAAGGCAATGCAGATGGTTTGCTGTTTTCCAGGTCCCCTGCTATCCCATGTCCAGCACTGGGGAGTGAGGGAGACTGGTTTCGGCAGAACTTGCTGTTGCAGTCTAAACTGCTGAATCCCATGAACATAAAAGCATACACCTTGAAGAAATTTAGGTCAGTAATCTTAGTTTGTGTCATTTTGCAGCCTTTTAAGCTAGTAACAAAATATATAAATGTATTTTTTATATATGCGGCTTAGCAGGCACTTTGAATTTGTTTTGATCATTGAATTGCTGGATTTTTCATTGTCAGGCACACATTAAACTTCCTCTTACACTATGTCAGACTCCTTTTGCTCAGGTATAGTTTTGCAGTTTGCATTTATTCTGTGTCTAAGCAAAGGAAACAAATTCAGGGACTTTTATTATCTCGTTTGTTTTTCAGTGTACTCTTGCTCACACTGCTTTTGCAGCGTATTTCAGAACTTTACTGGAGATACTTGTTCATGAGATTTCCAAGTCATGAGCTGATTCACTGAAGAACTTTGTCCCATATCTGTATGGAGAAACCCCACACAGAATCCTGTTTTTCTTCTGTCAGAGCCTTGCATTCCAGGTGCATGTTCATGAATAGGCTTTGTCTTTGTAGCTCTTGGAAAATGTACAAAAGGTGTTAGGGTAATAATTTTGGTTTTTATTGCACTGATTGCTTTTAGGCACATTCTCCATTCTGGAAAAAATTCCGTTTGCCCTGTATTCTTAGTTTCTCCCCTGGACTTTGTCTGTTTTTCACTGTAAGTTCAAACTGGTGCTGTGAATTATCTCTCTTTGTTCAACTAGCATTTTGCTTGTTTATTTTTTGCTTGGGAGATTGGTGTGAAAAAGCTTGACATGCTTGTATTAAATCTTGCCTGTACCTCTAAAGCTGGAGAAAATTAGTTATTCACAGTCATATTCACAGTCATTCTCACAGGGAAAACTTGAAGTGATTTTGAGAGTTACGTAACAATGAAGTGCAGCACAGCTGCTGGAGAAGAGCTGGCTGGAGGCTGGCGTTAATAATTCGGATGTTATGCTGGGTGGGAACAAGTACGATGCTTAAGAAGTGTTTCGACACTGGAATAACATCAGTGGATATGGGTATTAAAGAGAAATTAAGCATAGGTATCCTGAAATAAGTTTGGGGTTTGTTTTTCTTTTAACAATAGGAAATAATGAAATTGAAAATCAGCATTGGTGTCATTGAAACTCGCAGAATACTAATATATTTGAGTTTCTTATGTGAAAAATATGTTTTTGTAAGCAGCTCCTTGTTCCTCCCGAACTCTTGAATTCGCTTTTGGCCTTTTAACCTCACCTGTTTTAAAGGATGAACATTCAGGATTATTGTAGTGATCTTCTCTGCGTTCTGGTATTTTAAAAGCGGTATCTTGGCATGTTGGTTATTTTGATTAATGATTGACTGCCAAACGAAAATCGTAGTAGCTCAGATCCTTGAGCTTAAACTCTCCCTCACAAGTTTTGTTTACAGGCTAAGAGACCATGAGCAAAACTGTTTCTTTGAGGCTCGTTCTTGTCTTGGGTAAAATGGGACACTGGCGTCCTCTTTAAAAAAACCTACGCTATTAAATAGCTATTAGCTCAGGGTACTCTGTAATGTGATAGTGCATTTGCTAGAAGGTCATCAAGTTTTTCTTGCTCCTTTGCATATCAATGTGAAGTTCATTCTGCTCAGATCTTAAATCTGCCAAAAATGTGTTTCATCTCAGAATTTTTTTTCTAAATTATTTTCTCCTATGAAGTGGTGGTTTACATTAATGTACACAGAATTTGTCATTGTCACCTCATTTCTGCTGTGCTTACTTGTGATAGGGTAGTTAAAAATTACTTGCTGGGGATGTTTAATGGATTTCATGGTCAGACTGGGTCAGCGAAGAGTGGGGTTTTGTGGTGTAATTTTTTTTCTTGTCTCTCTTTTCTAGGGTTAGATTCATGTTTATAGGTTGTAAAGTTGTAGCAAGTAATGCTGGATAATATATGGTTACAGGGAAAAGATTATGAAGAACATGAAGAAAAGTTCAAATTGCAGAATGAGCTACAGATCTCACTTCTTCCTTTTGAGATAGGTGTAGATATGCTTTTGCTATAGTCAGCTTCTATGTATTGACCAAATTGTTCTCTTGTGAAACAGTACACTGAAAGAAGTTGGGGTTATATGAAACTTCATTTGATCTTCTGAGTCTAATTGATAAATACGTACCTCTGAGCAGTAAGATTGTATAAAATCAATATATCTGTTCTTTGGGTTTTTTTGGGTAGTTTTGTTTTTTTGGTTTGATTTTGTTTTGTTTTATTTGGGTTTTTTGGTTTGGTTTGTTGGTTTGTTGTTTTTTTGTTTTTTGGTTGGTTGGGGTTTTTTTAAGTACTCTAAACCTGTATTTCTCCATCTCAATGTATTTTTTATGTTTTGCATTAAGGCAGTGTACTTATTAGGTAGCAGAAGGGAGGGATGTTAGCTGCTTGCTGTTCATAAGTTACTTGAGAAACCTGAAAGGTAAAACAACTAGCCCTAGAAACTGAACTTCACTGCCTTTCAAAATGAAGTTTAAGACTCCCTTCAGCTTCAGATTATCACT
Source organism: Pezoporus occidentalis (assembly GCF_034315485.1). Taxonomy (NCBI): domain Eukaryota; kingdom Metazoa; phylum Chordata; class Aves; order Psittaciformes; family Psittacidae; genus Pezoporus; species Pezoporus occidentalis. The sequence continues at coordinate 3,083,736 of NW_026913964.1, read as the reverse complement.
TTTCGTGTAGATACTTACTTTACATTGAAGTGTTCTGGTATTTGCAAAGTTTTGTTTGAGGTCAGTATTTTGAAAGCACTGAGGAAGAGCAAGGCATTAAATGTTGTTCCTGAGATGTTTACCTCATGGAAGAATGCACTGATCTAACAAATGCTGAAGAGGAATATGTCCAAAACCCCAAGCTTTTCAGCCTTGTGTTTATTGTCATCCCCGGGCTCTTGGCTAATTTCTAATTGCGTGTAATGTCTGAAAACCAGGGCTGTAATTCAGAGGTAATTATCATATGATCAAGCTGTAGTTGTTATTTTAGTGCATATTTGGGAAATAAAAGCTGACAGCTGTGTTCCAGCTGCATTTCAGCTGCACTCCATTAAACAAAAAATAGACTGGAGAAGCAGCAGCAGCTTTGCAATTTTTTCCATCATTGCTGAGTTGGTGAAGTTGCCTTATCTGGTTGCCCTGTGAATTATTTGCCATGTGTCTCTGGAGCCTAAATAAATAAAACAGGAAAAGAAGGCTCAGTAAATAGTCGAAAGATTGTAAGTAGTGGACTGAACACACAAACACATATATGTGCATTTGGCTGTGCTGAATATGTAAAAGTTCAGCTATTAGTTCATGCCAGACTTTTGTGTAGGGTGGATCAGAGGTTACTAAAGAGGTCAGTTCCCTTAAATAAACCACATTCAGGATACATTCAGTGACTTCCCTGTTATGCCTTATTAAAACCTGTTATATATCTGATATATAGAAAACAGTTTTTAAAAGTTTTACTAGGCTGTGATTTTTCTAAAAGGACAGTATCAGTTAGGTCATTAATTGCTAAAGCCAGAAACCCTATTCCTTAGGTATGAATTAAGTTCTTTGCTGTTTGAGACACATAAGCACATGCTTATATACCCCTTAGTACAGAGTCCTGAATGAAACAGATTGTGCTTAAAAAAAAAATAAAATAAAAATAAGCAAAGCTGAAAGTTGGAGCTGTAACTGATGGCTCTGTAAAAACACAGAATGTGAACTCTGCAGATGAAAGCTGAGAATCACTGACAGTTTGGGCTTCTGTTCTAAAATTGAATTTTTCTTTCTGTGTAGATGTATTTGATCTTCATAGAAATGTTTTCCAAAATTTGCCCATTGAGTCAGGAGCTGCTGATATTAATGCAGTGTGCTGTAGGCTGTAATTATTTGCATGCTAAGTTTTCTAATGTTCTCTGGTTTGGTTTGCTGAATTTTTATTTAGGTTGCTTAGAGATATCTCAGCATATATTTGTGTTTTAATTGGGGGAAAAAAGCAAAAACTGAACAACAAAAAAAAGCCAAACCACCAACCAACCAGTGGTCATGCCCTCTCAGCCTACCACTCAAATCTGAATTATTGCGCATGGTGCAGTTGAAATATCTGTCCCTTCGATAACTGTATGAAGAGCTGTGGTTTGGGTATTTGAGGGGAAAGTATGAGATGTTTATTTTCAGAGTTATGAGTTGAAGTACTTGTGACCTGATGGTACCAAACTGCTGTTTCTCAATTTTCTGTCTGATCTCTCCAGTGCAAAAGAATTTGTTTTCTAGAGAAAATAAGGATGACATTCCTTTGGGCTGCTCTCACATGGGAGTGAGTACTCCTGAAGGAGAGTGAGCACAGTGGCTCAGCTTTGCAAAAATGGCTGATGAATATGCATCTCATGTTTCTTCTTGGTATCCTGTAATTTGTCATCGAAACCGCAGAATATTGAGGCTTGAATCAGTGAAAGGTGTTAATCTGCTAGTCATCTTCTATTGCCATCTTTTACTGATGTGCTGCTGCATTATTGAGCACAGGGCTTTAAAAGAAATGCTCCTTGTTGAAATCCAGGAGCAACAGCACAGGCAAGTGCTTTCAGATTACAGAACAAGTGAACCACGTAAGCAGGAAGTGTATGTGTGACACTTGAGCAACTTTGAACTTTGAGTGAGGTTTATCAGTAATGTCTGCAGCAGCATGTACATTAATAGCACGACTGGGGGGCTTGGCAGCTGAATGGCTGCTCTGCATTTGTCTTGCTGGAGGTTGCAAGTTGCATCAGCAGTGGTGCTAATGGGTGGAAAAAAAGTGCTAAAGCTTAAGTTACCCCTTTCATTGCCTTATTAAGCACTCCCTTCTCATGCCTGCTAACACAGAAAAATGTTGAAACTTGCATGGCTTAATAACAAAATATTAAGCCAAAGACACTTTTTACAGAGTATAATCTGTTTCCACAGGACACGAAGCCGCCTTTCTTTAGAACTGTTGCATCATTTTTGAGGAAATTGTTGCTTTTTTTTTTCTCCATAATTTGTACCTTGAATTGCTACAATTAATCATAAGGGACTCACAGTTGGCTTTTTTTCTGTGTAAATCCTAGAGTTCTTCTGTAACATGTGTTTCATATTTAATAACTTATAGCTATGTTTTTCTGATCAACGTTTCTAGTCTCAAGCACACAAAGCATTAGGGCAGTCCCATCTTTGGAGTTAGATTTGTGATTGATCTGTTTGTCTTTTTCAGGTTCATTATTTCGTAGCTAAAAGACAAATTAATGTATAGACAACATCATGCTGAATTCTAGTTTATTTATTTCAACAAAACCTGAAATTTAGTTTTGTGTTGATAATTTATTTTTTTTTTACTGGGGGATTTTTTTCTTTATATACATACATATTTTAGTAACAGCTGTTTTACTGCAAGAGAATAGCATTGGTTTGTGTCTGGGAGCAATGCCATGCCTGTTCTTCTTTATAAGTTGTCTTTTGAATGCCACCCAGATGATAGAGTTAGTGATTAGAAAATCAATGGAGGGCATTGTGCCTATCAAACTGAAGAATTAAAATGCATACACATGGCTTTCTGTAGGGAGTGCACATACTAGCATGATAAAATTTGTGCTTTCATAAAAACATGTGAAAACATAGACTTCAGAGATAGAAAAAGGCTACAAGACTTAAATTCAGTTCTACTTTTTTCCGTTCCAATCCCAGTCAGTCAAAGATTACTCCCAAAGTTGTTCTGCAAACCAAAATATCCATCAGATATTTATACAGGTTGTAGCAGAATCCTATCTAACTTTGTAGCTGGTTTGGAAGACTTTCAACAAAAGTTGGGTTTCATAAGTGAAACAAAATAGTTACAGTTGAAAGGTTAGCCCCAGCTGGACTAACTGTGTTTGGGTGGAGGCAAAAGGCATGCTTGGGTGGGAGACTCCCTACATGCTGTGGAAAAATACTAAAAGGGATAGCTGCAGATTTTTTAAGGTAGTTGGGTGCTTTGGTTTATGACAGCATGGCCTATATATAATTTTCAAAAGTGATTTGGGTTGGAAATCCTAAATCTTTTAAGTCAGTGAGATGTTGCAAATTCAATACCTCAGCCACTTTTTAATTCTTCAACCATTTATTGCTCTGTTATCAAGTAGTGCAATGTCTGTAACCTTAAGAAAGCCTGTACTGAAGTGTCTGGCAACTTAGCCTGAGTCTACCAAGTGTAGAATCCAGTCTTGTGACAGTCCATTAGTGACAAATACTGGAGTTCTTGTATAGCCTTAAACTCCAGACTAATAGTTGATGGATGCTATGTTTCTTTGAGCCTTTTGCCATTTACTTCGATTTCTCCTTTTGAAAGCTTATGCATATTTCATGATAGGTTAGCTGAAAAGCAGGAGCAGCCTGTCTGACCTGAAAGAATACATCTTGTTGTGTTGGGATTTTAATGAATATGTTGCAGAACATTCTCCAGCTGTTGCCCTCAAGAAGAAAATTATCAGGGTCTGTTAAGAAGGCAGAATTATTTTCTAAACCACCAAACTATGTACTCTGATGCAAAGCAGATAAATAAGCAGCTTATGTGAAAAGCTTAATAGAAACAATTGCAATATCACAGATTCCCAATCAGAAGGTGGAAAATTCCTTAAATTTGTTTAGATCTAAACAAACCTACTCCACAGCTCTTGTGGAGTAAAAGGATAGTTTCTGATGACTTTCTTGAAAGTCGTCATGATTTCACTGGAGCTTTGGGAAAAGTGTGTGATGGTCAAGTCAATCAGCACAAATATTAGCAATATTTTTGTGTGCTCAGTGGGTGCTGCAGCACTTCTGTAGGTAAAATCCTTGATGTACAGTCTAAGGAATTATTCATGTAGTCTTGCCAACATACTTTATCCTTTGCTGCTTGTTGTCTGTTACAATTATTTATTGTGTTTCATTTCTAATTAGACTGTAAACTCATTGTGGATGACTCCTTGTTTATATAGATGTTTAGATAACAGCATAAAGCAGTCTTGTTCCTTGTCGAGTCCTTTGACTCATGTAATGTAGGTATTGCATTTTGCTTTTCAGATGACCTAAGTTCCAGTTCAGTTTTAAATTTTGTCTGAACAAAGACCAAGGCCTCCGAAACTGTCTTTTGATATTAACATGTAACAAATGGAGTGTAAGGTTCTACCTTCTAAAGTCAAAAGGTCAGTCAGGAAGCCAGTTCTTAAGTGATCATTCCTTCTTATCACATGAGAAGACACTGCTGCTATTTGTTATATGAAAGTGCTTTATTTTTGCATTTGCAATGAATGACCTGTCACCTCAAAATGTTTCAGTAGTCATGGTAGACAAGGTGGAAAAATGGCAAAGCCACATGTGTAACAGCCTAATATAACTAAAGCAGCTGGTTTTACTCATAAAAGGCCTTGTTACACTGGAGTTTTTATCAGGGTATAGCTGATGTTGCTGTTATTTTTATATTATTTTTAATACTATGTTGGAAAGTTAAGACTGTGTCTAAGCTGCCTCTTTGCATAGCTCAATTCTTTGGTTCAGCACCGATTCAGTTTAAAAGATAATGAAAATGTTTATGTGTGGGTAGAAATGGATAACTAGCAGATTATTTGGTGTTGGCAACATTACACAATTTTTAAAGTTGATACAGCCTAAATTCCAAAGTTGTCAGAGACTGGTGGTGGGCTGGAGTGATTTCAAAACAGTGCTATGGGGATTGAGACTAAAATTGAGGAATATTTCAGCCTTCTCTGCAGAACTGGCATGACAGACACTGTTCTGTGGAAAATATCTATTTTTTACTATTAAGGATAGGGCTTAATAGTATAAGATGGTCCATTACTTGGTTTAAAAGCAGGGATGGATTTAATAAACAGTTGAAGCCGGAAAATATTTAGCAAACATTTGAAGCAAGCTAGGAAATAGATCAGCACTAGAGTATTTTTTCAGGGTGTTAATTTAGGAAAAGGGATTCTTGAGTCCAGTTTGACAGAGATAGAAAGAAAAAAGGTTCAGAAGAGAGAAATAGATGATACAGATAATTCTCTGTCCACTATAGTGGTTTTGATACCTTATGTATATTATCTTTTCATTGGTGTTTAAAAACATAAAGAAGCCCCTAGATAATTATTTGTGAAGGGCTTTTTCCTCCTAATATTCACAAACTAGGTGACATAGTATCCCAGAGACAGCAGTGATTTTTTTTCTTTAGGTGCAAATGAATCATATTAATTAAAAAGAAAGATTCTTTTCAAAAAACCCACTTTAAGCTGCAGTATGTCAAATAGCTAGTGGAGAAATAAAACTATTCCAGTCAAGGTAATGTTTTTCTTTCACTGGCTTTAACATCTTTTTTTTAAATGTGTGAGATCCATTATCACAGGTGTTGAAATAATAATTACAGCAAGTTGCTTTGTAAATTTGCTATAAAGTTTTAGTAGATCTTGAAAAATTTTTAAAGCAGTAGATATAAAACTAAGGAGGAGCAACTTCAGCTATCTGTGAACATTGATTAGCATAGCCTGCAATAATACTGCCCTTGTGGGAGAGGAAGCTGATGCACACCACCACCCTCCAGTAGGGGAAGAGGTGGTTTTATCATGTAGCATTCTGGTTTGCTTAAGTTGCAAATGTTACGTTGCGCAATGTCAACACAACTTTTTGACCTGCTTTAAACTACTTAGGAGGAAAACTGGAGTGGTTGCACTAGAAATCTTTGGTCATCTTTTTACTTTAAAGCTTCCAGGCCACTGTACAATGATGGATAATAAAGTATGATGAACTCAATACCACAGACACTTCATAGAAGCAGGTTGGATTTTTATATGGTTGAGGCAGTGGTCCAGCAATGCTTTGTTGGGGGTGGTTCACAGCAGCAGAGTCCCCCTGGCTGCTTCTCTTTTATGTAGCCCATGAGTAGTTCTGCACTTGCTTGCTTTTCTGAGGAGCTGAATTGCAGGAGACTCTAGCTCTGCATTTTTTATGCTTTTTTGAAAGTATTATCACAAAGGTTTGGGTGTAAGCTGCTGTTACTCAGATCTCATCCTGAGAAGCCTTTCATCTTCTAAACACTTTTAGTCAGTGTTTCCCTTACCTTATATTTGCTTCTGAAAGATCTTGATGTCATAGGCAGACTGCTGCTGCATATTTAGCTGGAACAGTACAAGAAATTATCCCCAGTGCTTATCTTTATTACCAAGATGGCAGACGGCATAAATACCCTGTGGACTATTCATAGAATGGTTTGTGTTGGAAGGAACCTTAAAAATCATCTGGTTCCAACTCCCCTGCCATGGGCAGCTAGGCCAGCTTGCTCAAAGCCCCATCCAACCTCACCTTGAGCAGTTCCAGGGATGTGGCAGTCACAGCTTTTTTGGGCAACCTGTGCCAGTGCCTCACAATCCTCATACTGAAGAATTTTTTCATCAGAAAGTCACCTGGGTTGACTTAAATGTCTAATAGATGAGAGTTTGCACTGGAGCAGATGCAGAGCACTTAAAATCACCTGATCCATTGAATCAGCTGTAGAGATGTAACAGCCACTGACAGAGATTAAACTGCTTTCCTTTTCCTAAAAGGCAGGATTAGTCTTTGTCCTAATCTAACGCTGACCTGTGCCTCCCGAGCTCTTTCTGATTTGTGAGCAGTGAAAACTAATTCTGTTGTGATTTGCTTCTCTGTACCCTGTTGGAGTGTGCCCATTTTGTAAAAGGGCAGTTGTTGGAAACTCAGTTTATCATAAAATAGTGTAGAAATAATTCCCAAATATCCAGAATATTGAAAGCAGTGTTATATTTTTAATGACAGTGTTTTTATGAATTATTTAAAGGGCACAGTTTGTTTGTTTTTAGGTATCTGGAAGCAGTATTACTGCTTATGCAGCTGAAGTTAAACTATGATCTGACCTGGGGAGAATTTGGGTGTAAACCAAAGGTTTCACAGGATGACCTCAGCCGGTTGCTCAGGACAAGTGTTACTGTGCCAGGTAATGTTAGTGATTGCTGTTCACAGAGCTGCTGCTGTAGTTGTTTGGAGTATTTGCACAATGTCTTCCATCCCATTTAACAGATGGATTTGACAACCTGTAGGGAAATAAAAGGATTAATTTTTTTTTTTTTTTTTTTTAATTGCCACTTGCTTTATCCTTTGATACATTGTACATTGTATCAAAGGATACATGTAGTGTGGTGCACTTTGTTCTCAAATTAATGATGAGGCTATATGTTACGATATAGTTTGATAGCAGTTTTTTCTTTGACTGACTGTTCTGAAGTGTCAAATTAAAATAAAACTGCATTTTGTAGAATTCAAATTATTTTCCACACTTGTGTGCCGAGCAGTGGCTCAGCAATAATAACTGCTTATTGCTGCTTTTACCCTTTTCTTCTTCTTCCTTGTCCTTGCCAGCTATCCTTTCTCATGCTGAAAGGATAGCCAACTGGTGGTGATTAGCTTGCAGAATTTGTTTCACTTGGAAGAAATGATGCAATGGAATGAAAAGTGCAGTGGTCGTTTCTTAGCTGGTAAAAAATAAAAATAATCTGTTGCAACCTATGCTATAAGGAAATTAAAGTTTGAGGAATTTTGAGTGCTCAGTCTTAAGTTTGTGCTTAGGGTTCCTTCAATATATTGAAAAGATAACTTGGGTTGGATGTTACTGTTGCAGGCAGCAAGGACCATCTGGATGAGTCCTGCTGCAGAACTCTTCCAAGAACTTTTCTCCATCCTCCCTTCATAATACTTGTTAAAAACATTCTGCTTTCACGTGTAAACTGCTGTATTTTGTATCAGTGGGCTTGAAAGGTTCTCACTCTCTATTTTTTTACTTTTTTGCTGAGAGTGTTATCTTTGGTTCTACTTTCTTGTATTACGTACTCATGGCCTTCAAGGCTCTACCCTTTCTGCTGTTCATTTTGTGGCCCTGTGATATCTTCCCCTTTGAATTTAACCGCTGTCTCAAGGCTGACAGATTTTATGTCTGTCATGTGCTATTTTATCTGGAATCTGAAACTTCCTGGACCTTGTACCACAACTTAGTTCAGTGTTGAAATCTTTGAGAATCTTGACCTGGCTCCTTCCCAGCATTATGGCTGTGCTGATGTGACATCTCCAAGAGACCTGAACGAATCTGGGAAACTAAATATCTACAAAAGAGTTAACCTTTGTCATTTTTGATCTGAAGTCCAGGGCTGCAGAGCCGCTCTGACCAGTATGTCTGGAGATCCCCCTGCTCTTGAATGTGATGTTGCTCTTGGTTGTCTTTAGCTGCTGCTTCCCATATGAGATTCAACATATATTTCATTTCTAAAGGGGTTTACTGCCAAACATAAGGATATTTTTCTGGAAGACATGCTAAAAATATAGTTCAGGTCCATACTTAGAGTTGTTACATGTTGCTTCTGAAAAGGCCCATGTTTGACTGCAACAGTGCAACAAGTTGTGCTTCAGAAGGTGATTTGCAAGCATTTTGTCTGTCAGGGAGCCTTCACAAAGTGTTTTCTTTATTTCTTTCCTTGCAAGAGTTATGGAAAAGTTGACATAATAAATAATTACCTGCTGGCCATGTCTACGCTTCATGTTCTCTTTTCCAGAAATCTTCTCTTGAGAGTATTATATTATAGTTTTGGCTTTTAATAGCAGAACATTATAACAGTTTTCCCCTGTCAGCTGATATGGTTGTTTATAGTACAGAGCACATGTACGTGACAGTTTTTGGTGGAATTTTCAGGTCCTTATTGTAGCTGAGTGTGTGATTTCGGCTTTCAGTAATTTTATATCTGGGATTCAGTTCCTATTTTATATGTTCCTCTCCTACCTCCATGCATGCCCACTTTAGAAGTTGTTCTTTCAAGTAGACATATTGTGTGCATACACCAGCAATTCATGTTTTGCTAGGACTGTTCTGAATTCACATTTTTCTCCCCGTATTTTGCTGAATTCTACTTTATTTTACTTGTATTGTGACCCATTTCTGCTTTGTTTAGTATCATTCTAAACCACTGCTAAGTTTGTATTCCTTCAGCCCCAAGGTTTATGAATTCTGGCAAGACTTAAGAATGGGATTTTCCTAAGGTCTCAGTCAGGGAGTGCAGAAATGAATGGGGGAAAACATCCAGAGGCTGTACCTTGAGTTAACATAACTGTAGGATGGAGTAAGAAGTTGCACATAGATATATTCTTTTTCACTTTTTACCCAGACTGTTTTGTGCTGTTACTGTGAGCTGCAGAAGAGTTTGTGTGTTCAAATCCAGAGGTACTTAAAGTATGTGTTTTCAGATCATTGGATGTGAAAGGTATGGCAGAAACAAAATTTGCTATTCTTACTTTCACCCTCTGTAATAATTAATTTCTCTTTAGGGAAGTAGAGCAAGATAAGGCTATAGTTTGACCTCAACACCACTGAGGCACAGGAACATGTGTCCCACTGGTTAGCATTACCCTAAACACAAATATTTGAAGGTGGAGGGAGCAGAGCAATAGCAAATGAACTGTGTGCTGTTCTGTCCTCCTCTGCTTTGAAAGCAAGCCATGTGTTTATTGAAGGAAATGGTTCTGCTGAACTAGTCCTGATGCTGTTCCAAGCCAATTGGTGATTACCTTTTCCGTGGGGATTGAAATGAATGTGTTATATTTTAAAATAAGCTTTTTAACTGCTGCTGCTATTCAGAATTTCTGTCTGTTAGGTGTTTATTCAGCTGGACTTGACAGCTTCTGTCTTAACTGTGCAAAGAGCCGCTAGCTCAGCTTTAGTTTGGCTTAGGCTCCCCTCCTCTCTTTCCCATAACATTACTGTGCTTATTTTCTTTCTAATCTTCAGAACTGTAATGTACAATGAAGGATGTCTATAAATACTAAGCTTGTGTCGATTCATTTTATATTTTTATTCTGCATGGCTGTAAAGAAATAATGCACTGAACTATTGCAGTACTTGATGTTCTTCTGAATTTATGACTGTTTAACCCTCTCCTCAAAAAAAAAAAAAAAGTTTCTGGGCTGGAGCCAGCTAGTGTGTAATGTGGGGGGGAGAAGAAGAGAGAAAAAGGGAGGAGAGGATCAAAAAAGGCAAAGTCACATTTATTGGATGTTACTTCATCTACAAGGTTGAAATTGCCTAGGTTGGATCTGGAATGGGATAGAAATCTGAGTTTCCTCAACCTATAGGGGAAATGATTCCCTTTCAAATGAACTGGAAATGGTCTGGATGTCTGAAAGAGAGTTTTAAGGTTCAGATCGGAAATCAGAAATACACTTTAAATGTTGAGAAACTAATGCCTACATTTTGGCTCCTGTTTTTTCTTTCTTTTTTTTTTTATTCTGGATAGGTGAGACTGATGAAAGCATAAAGGCATAGTCATAAGACTAGTTTGATTTCCAATTGTTTTTCAGTGTTAGAGATTTATGAAGAGCCTGGCTATAAAAACTGAATTGTGCATAGGTTATAGTATATGAAAAATGATAGAAACACAACAGGACTTTAAATGGATTTGCATTTTGGTTATAGAAATGCCATTAAATGTAACAAAATAATATAAAAAAGCATGAAAGGTGTCAGAATTAATATTGGCTTTAGATCTTAAGTGTAAAATGAGTGATTTAATAGTGATTAGTCTTTGTAAGTGTCTTATTAGGGTTCTATAAGGAACTACACAGATGTTCTGGACTTTACTGCTGTTACGTTTACAGTGTAGAAGTGTGCATTACAGTATAAAGCACTAGGACATTCTCATCAGAGCAAGTGTAGCAACAAAGTGAATTCTGTTTGCTGCTGCTGCTGTGCAGCCGGTTGCTGGAGGCAGTAAAGCTGCCATTTAAGAGATCAGAGCAGCACTGCATAAGCCTGTGGGATGTCTAACATCAAATATCCCTCCTACGGTTAAAGCTTCACAAGCACTTGAGAAAAGCTGCGGTCAAATATCCCTGGAATTTAACACAGAAGGTGAAAACACTTTTGTTCCTGCCAGAAGTTCATGGAAGTCTTTGTGCACAGTGATGCACTTTTTTAATTTGTCTCCCTTACATTGGCTTGCAAAAGGATGTAAGTTTAATCACCAGTATTCTTTCCCTTCACAAACTTTAATTTACTGGGAATTCATGGCCACAGATAGTTTTCATCATCCCTGATGGCTGCAGTGTAAAGCTCTAGGCGTAGTGGTGCGGGAATCTGGAGCATACCTTTGCGGAGGGTGATTCATTATGTTTAGTTCATGTAGAGGCACCTACCCTGCAGAGTTCAATTAAATTTAGTTTGAGCAGCACAAATGAGTGCAGCAGTGGAACTGGACAGAAGGTAACAGATTGTTGATGCCTCTAAGCTCTCTATTTTATATAGGTAAAGCAGCTCTTATCCTTAGTAGTTAAAGTAATTAAGGTGAAGGAAAAAATCCGTCTGGCTTCCTAAGATGTCCTCTTGAACGACTAGAGTACAACTTGCTTTCTATTAATGCAGGTCTGGCAGACCTTAAGCACATAATGCAAAATGATAGCTCTTAAATGTAATTGTTGTTCTGTCTGATGTGCTAACTGGCAAAATTGGAACCATTTACAGTTTCCACATTCATAGTATTTTGGTTGGAGTGAGTGTATTTCCCTTAGGAAATAAGTGCTGCTCCACCTAAGATTCTGGAGACAGAACTATGTGCAAGAGTATAAAATGAAGAGGATGGCAATTTTTAGTGGTAAAGACTGAACTTCTTTTTAAAAAACGACAACAAAACAATCACTGCCTGATTTTATAAGGTAAGGTCTATTAAGAGTGTATGACTGCAGCCAAAGCAGTAGTCTAGCATATTTCACTCTTTGTGGACTTTAATATCTTTTTTTAATAGAGAGTATAAAAAAACAACCCTAAATTTGTCTCAGTTGCACAAAGATTGAAAGAGTAATGATGGTAGTACTTAGGAAATATGTGCTGTAACATATGTGCCTCAATATTTAATGGTTAAGATCTTCCCCAAATATTTGGACTAAGTAACTGTAATTCACATTAAGTACCTTACTGGGAGAGAGGGATTCAAAAAGCCTGCTCTGAAGACATGGATTTGATAATTCGCATCTAGCATTTTCATTTTGTAAAATGTTGGCCAGTGGATGTATATGTTGTTCCTTTATCTTCATTGTTGTCCTCCATATTATCATACAGCAAGATCCCTGGATTGGAAGAAGAGACTGTGGTTTGGGATTTGCCAGTAAGTTTCCTGTAGCACAAACTGGAGTCTGCGCTGTCCTGGCATCCTGCACCCTTCCTTTGCACAGCTGGCTTGCATTCCTTCCAGTTCTGCTGGAGATGTTTGCAGGTTCATGTCTGTGAGTCAGGATTTATCCCACACTCAATACATTTCTCTAAATTTCTGGGCAGCGCAGATGCAGCCCTATCTCTTCCTCTCTTGCTTACTGACAATTATCTGGCTGTAATAGTATCACTTTCTGGGTTTTAGTGCTGTCCAAAGGTTGTCACTATATTCTGTCCTTTCAGATAGATGCTCCAGGAGTCCATAATAACACATGTAGGACCTGTGGCTTAGCCACTGTTTTGGCTGAGTTGGGCAAAACTAGTGCAAAGCTGTCTTACCTAAGGGATAGGGGACAATAACATTAGTAAGGTAAAGACACCTGGCATTAAAAAGATGACACTCCAAAAAAAAAACAGGAAATGAACTCAAAAGGGAAGTTATTGACTCTCCAAAACCCTGAAAAGTGATGGACATTGACAAAGACCTTTTGGGAGTAGTGAGGAAATCAGTGACTTACACACAAACATTTGCTATTTCCCATATAACAGTTCTCAGTGACTGTGTGGTCAGCACTGATGACTGAGTACTCCCCCTTTTGCTTGCCTTCCAGGAAGTGTAATTTTGCAGAACTACAATGTCCTGGTCAGACAGATAAAGATTGCATAAACTCAGCTGTTTGATAACTATTACAAAAAGACGCTTACTCTGTCCTTCACCCGTTTTAACATCGAAGGAAATAAAACCATAGAGAACATTCTGTTTAGAGCATATGCTGAGTGAAAACCAAAGTCATGGGAACATAGCAGGTGAATGTGTTGCCAGTGAGAGAGTCATTTTTGACTGGAGAATAATGATTTAAATTATTAAGCATGTAGCAGTTGTTGGCACAATTCTTTAATGAGTCTCTATTATAAATTGCTTTGTCAATAAGGCTTTTTGTTCCCCAAATTGCCCTTCTTCTCTATAGAGAGTACAGCCTAGGTCTTTGGGATTTTCTTTCTGTGCTTTGCATGTTATTAGTTGTAGTAGGCTTCTACTAGCAAAAAGAGAACTCAGGTTTTGGCATAGCAATTCTCACTGTATGGATGTTCCTGTGTAAATAGAGCCGAGTTGATTGATTTCAGATTCTTTCCCCATTATGACAAAATAATAATCATAGAATCATAGAGTGATTTGGGCTGGAAAGGACCTTAAAATCATCTAGTTCCATCTCCCTTGCCATGCGCAGGGACACCTTCTGCTAGACCAGGTTACTCAAAGGCCAGTCCAGCCTAGCCTTGAACACTGCCAGGGATGGGGCAGTCACCACTTCTCTGGGCATCCTGTGCCAGTGCCTCACCACCCTCAGAGTAAAGAACCTTTTCCTAATGTCTAATCTAAATCTACCCTCTTTCAGTTAAAACCGTACCATTTTGTCCTATTATTACATGCCCTTGTGAATAAGTCCCTCTCCAACTTTCTTATAGGCCCCCCCTTTAAGTATTGGAAGTATTAAACTCTTTGAAGAGTGATAAAAATAATAATCCTGAGGTAAAAAATACTGAAAATCTCTACTGAGTTAACCGGTAAGAAAGTTTTTTCTTTTGTAGTGCTTCTTACTAACAACTTGAAGTAGCCCTATAATGTAGCGTCAGGAACTGTTGCATGTTACAGTGCTAACATTCACACACTTTTTCTCTAATACTGGCTTTTTTTCTTTGCAGTAGGAGTTAACTGCACTAATAGTGTGATGACATGTTATTCAAGAAAATGTGATATCTAGGATTAATAAAGAGAAAAGGAAAGTTGGGTTTTTTATTTCTCTGTATTGAGTCTGAACCCTTTCTTTTTTATTGTACTCTTTAGTCAGGTGTCATTATGATGTTTCTTGTTTTGGGCCTAGAGTTCAGATAAACCCACTTCAGATACCGCTGGTTGTATAACAGGGTTGCCTGGGTGTGTTGGTTTTATGTAGCAAGGTTTTGGTAGCTGGGGCAGGCTGCAGGGGCAGCCTCTCTGAGTAGAGCCCAGGGGCTACCCATGGTCAGACAGCTAATTAATAAGATCCGTAGCATACACAGAGCTCTTCTACTACACTGCTGCTGTTGGTAGCTACACTTCACTAAATGGTTCCATGGCTATCATTTACAGGCTTTAATGCTGTCCACAGAGGATAACATCTACCACTGCTATAGTGTTATAGTTTTTCCTCAGTGTTCAGGGTGTAGCTCCATACTTTACTTCCTACAAACAGTATGATGCCTGCTCTGAAGATTGTTCGTGTCTTCATGGGATTTTACTCAAGACTATAGGATCTGTATGTTTCACAAACAGGTGGTTTTTCATGGTATCTTAATGGGAATAGGATATTTTCATCAGCATTTTAGAAAAACAAACAACTGAGGCACATGTAAAGCAGGTAAGACATGCTAATTTCAGAAGATGTGTGCACCCCTGTTTTGAAATTCCTTTGACCTGTTTGATTTGATTTGGGGTGGAGTGTGTTTATGCTTCTGACAGACTGATCTCCGGGGTCTTGGGTCAGGCAGTTAGTTGAATGAGGAACAACAATTAGCAGATACTTAAAGTTTGATCCAGACAACTTTCAACAACAGATTTGAGGAACAAAAATAATAATTTGTTATTTACTAGGAACCAAGTTGGAAATTCCCATTAAATTCTGCATGGTTTGTTGGGGTTTCTTTTGTTTTACTCAGCTGGTCTGCAGGTGCAGAGGATTTTGGCCAAAGTTTCAGTACTTGGAGACTATAGTTGTTGCTGAAACTCCTGGACACACATTTCTGTTGGAATGCAGCTGATGTCATGGAAAAACAGGACCTTTGTGGTAACCCGTAACAACCAGAAGAATAGTAAACAGTAAATGTTAACCTCCACCAAGATGCTTGATTTTAAAGAGGCTTGTTAGGATGGTGCCTGTGTGCCAAGAAATACAAACTTTTACCGATTTAACTAGAGTTTTCCTGAAAGCACCAGCCTACTGCGGGGGCTTAGCCATGATTTTGATATGCCTAATAAAACCAGAAATAGTTCTGCTTAAATCTTCAAATACCCAGAATTTACAGTTCTTTCCACCACCTAACAGTTTTACGGTCTTTCACGTCAGAAATCAGTGAAGGTATGTTAGTTACAGGGGAAATAGCACTGTAATTTTCATGATTTGCAAAACACAGTTTCTTTCCAAGCTATATTTTCCCTCTAATTAAATGAGTGAACTGGTTTTTTTTTTTTTATTCTAGTAGAGTTGTGCGGAAATGTAGAACTGTACAGTTCAGGGGTTTGTTTTTTAAAAGGGTCTGTTCTCAGCTTCAAGCTGTGCATACTGTTTTGCTTTCACAGGATTGTTTATGACTTCCAAGACAATTTAGAGGTTTGTCATTCTAAGGACATTCATTCCTTTATGTGATTTGTTGATAGAAATACAGGTACCACACCTGTGAAAGCTCCACCACTTTGACCTTGCAACATAAAGCTTTACTTTGGTTTTTAAGCAGACAGTGGTATGAAGAGAAGATTGAACAGCCTAACATGCAAAGACATGTTGTCTTTCTGAGAGCACCAACATAGCTCCTCACACATTTTTTCTGACTGGGTTGACCATTAGCTGTTGTTATACATTTGGTATTCTTTGGCTTAAATCTTGAGGTGGCTGTCAGTTGCTTTATGCTTCTAAAAGGGAAAGAACGATCTATAATACTGTTGGCATTTAAAAATACTTTTGTCAGGATAGAACTCATGTTTTTGCTGACATCTCTTTAAGCCATGCTTTCCTTGGGCTTAAATGCGAACCTAAACCTACTTCCTGTAAGGTAACAGTATAGGTGTAGGACAATCTTTGTTACTGCATCCTTTGAAAACTTAATTTGCCAGAGATTTGATATCTCCTAAGACAACTGTGATCTGGGCTTTGGAAATAGGAACAACAGGCTAAAAAAAAAATTTAAAAAGCAGCTGAAGCATTTGGAAAATATACAGTCACTGTTCATAGGGCTTGAACGCTTCTGTGAATATTAAGAGCGTTGAGGATAATTTTTTTTCTGTAGTTCCCTGTGAGTTTCTTGATTTCCACTCAGATGTCCCTCTCTGAGGTAGTACAAATCAAGGTATTGTCATCTATCCACTGATACCTTAAGCTGATTTACATTATCAGTATGTTTACCAACATTTATCCAGCAAAATCACGAAAGCTGATTAGTGCTCTGTGACGAAGTCAAAATACTACTGGTTTAGTGATCTGGTACTTGAGTCTACATTCCACAGCAGAGCTGTGAGCCTCCTCTTTTGTTAGAATTAAAAAATCGTTTCTGGTTGTGACTGATTAAAATGTCTGGTTTCAGTTGTGACTAATCAGAACATGAAGGAATCCATTCTCTAACTTCTGGGGCTTTTTTGTCACTACTGGGTATTCTCATACTTTATAAGCACATCATTTCCCCTGCTTACCCTACTGGAATTTAAAACACAACCGTTTTTGAAATTAAGAAAGTATTTATGTTTACAGGCAGGGAAAGGAGGATGGGGAAGCCATTTTTGGTAGATTTGACTGTTCAGGTGGTTTTAAAGTTATAAACATTGGAAGCAGGACTAATACTACTAAGTGGACTACAAGCAGGACAGTGAAATTCTGTAAGTAAATGCAAAACCACGCATTTCAACTAGCAGTGTTTCTTTGTATAATTAAAGCATCAAATGAATTGCTGTTTTTTTCTTTATTGTTGTAGATTATGCACTATGCTGACCTCTCCCTCTTGAGCTGTTCTGAGGTGCAGTGTTACATTCAGTTTTGGATCAGAGACAAATGTTAAGTCTGTGTTATGGTCTGGAAGAGAGAGAGAGAGAAACATAATTTATATCTTCTGGTCATCTTAAAAATGGCTGGGGGAAGAGAAAAGGGAGTCCAGGAGAAAACCTAAGGGTCAGCTTGACTTTCAAAAGCTGGCTTGAGTACTGTCAGTTAGTACTTGGGTTTCTCTTTATCTTAACTCTGGTAGTTAGGAACTGTAGTTTCACTACTTGTAGTTTTTTGGTTTTCTGTTCAGACAGTTTTCAGGCAGGTTTTGGGGATTTTCTGGGTATTGTATCCTTACCATTTTTCCTTGTTTACATACCTGTGAAGGACTGTCTCTTCACCTCTGTAATGTTGAAATTAGTTACCAATGGCTATAAAGCTTAAAAAAGCCCCTGAAACTCTAGAGACATAGGAGTTGTGACAAAGGCACTTCTCTTTAAGTATGAAGGGTTTGAAAATGCCTGCAAGCGAACAGCAGTTACAGTGGTGCTAGTGAAAATTGGCTCAGCTCTCCTGACTTAGTTTTCCTCAAGCTTCCTCAATGAAATGTTTCCTTCAGTGAAATTTGTTCGGTAAAATTTGTAGTGGTGAAGGGGCATTTTGTGTGGGTGTGCTAGGGTTATGTTCTGCCAGGGCACTGTTTCCTTGTCTTTCTGAGCAGGGAAGGACTCCTCTGTGCAATCTTGACAGCCTGCGCTCCTACTAGAAAGCACACACGTTTTAAAGGTTACTATAAAGAGATGCAAAGACAGATCATTAACTCCAGTACAATTCCCATGTCACCTTCCCGAAACATAACTGCTGACAAAATGTCTGTTTTCCCTGTTAAGGGCATGGATATCCCCACCCCGTAACTTCAGATGGATCTAAGCTGGTTCTAAAATACAATTTTAAAGACGTCCCTTTGTTTGCTTCGCAGAACCAAAGTATGGCAGAAGTCTTGTGAGAATATTTCACATGTGTGTTTCTCATTTCCTCCTCACTCTACCAAATTTGTGAAATTTGCTCTTGTCCTTCTGTAAGGAGCTGGGGGACTGCTGCTGACAAAGAATGGGATTTTCTTCAGACAGAGTATCCAGAGGCAAAATAAACTGGGGTGAGCCTGAAGTTTGAGCAGTTTACATTTTCCTGTATTTGTGTCTCACTCAATAATGTGTACTCCTTAAAAGTAATAAATTGCTGTGGGGTTCTGTCAGTTTAACCCCAGCTGGCAGCTAAGCACCACACATATGCTCACTGGCGCCCCCCGTCCCCAGTGGGATGGGGAGAGAATCAGAAAGGTAAGAGTGAGAAAACTTGTGGGTTGAAATAAGACATATAATTACCTTTAACAGGTAAAACAAGAGCTGCATACAAGCAAAGCAAACCAAGGAATTCATTCGCCACTTCCCATGGGCAGGCAGGTGTTCAGCCATCTCCAGGAAAGCAGGGCTTCATCACATGTAATGGTTACTTGGGAAGACAAATGCTGTTCTATTGCCCTTCACTGTAAATCTTCTCTTAGATCCTTGCTATACTTGCAAGTATCACATGACTGCAAGCCTTAAGCATTCAGAAGCTGAGGCAGAAACCTTAAAAAGTACTAATTGCTTAAAAAAAAATTTAAAACCTCTATTTTAGTCTCAGTTTTTTTTATATTGCCACCTTTTTGTGGGTTTTTAGCTCTTCAGACTTTCCGTCTTCTACTTCTGCGCTTGAGGTAAAAAATGCTGAAAATTACAGTCCTTGTGTTATTGGTGTTGTAATTCAAACAGGATTTAAATATCAAGAAAAATGTCAGGTGTCAAAGATTCAAGATTAAATGAAAAGAACTGGCAGGATAATTTATAAGCTGAATTACTTTTTTTCCTTAATGACACCATTTTCCAGTTCCTTACCGGTGTTTATACATGACCATACTTTGTTAATATTTTCTAATAAATGTGTAGCATTTCTACTCTCTTCAGTTCCAGCATTATTTTTCACCTCTCCTTTCAGTAATCTTTGACCTTTTTTTTTTTTCCCCATTTAGTGTTTGACATACTCACTAAACAGAAAATTCCTGTTTTAATTCTGCTGGGTATTGCTTTTTGCTCTGTGGTCTTGCTGCTTAGACACTAACAAGTTGTACTGGCCTTATCTTCTCCAGTCACACTTTTAAGAAAGGAGTTAATAGACTGGGTAAATCATGGCAGAATAGCAAGTAAAACATACTCTAATGTTGACCTCTAATTTGAGGTTTTCAGTTACTTCCCAGCCAGCCAACGTATTTGTAACTAGGATTGACAGCAGTTATCCCAAATTTTCCTCCTACTCCCCTTTATGTAGAATAATTATTCTCTGCTTCCTAAATATTATCTGAAATGAACGTTGTTTTAGAAAATGGTAGGGCCAGAAAATACAACAAATAAGGTCATGTGAAGTTTCTTTTGGTGAATTTTGAACAAAGTGCAGGTATTTACTTGTCAAAATATTTATATATTTTTATTATATTTATTATATATTTATATTTATTTATATATTTTGCACCCAGTACAAAAAAAAAACCCCAAACCTCAGTAAGGAAGTGACAGCCTCACATCTCCTTCAAGAAAAGAACAGAGTTCCATGAAGAGCTGTTAAGGAGAAGTGGGAAGTAGAAGAGAAGTCAGTTTATTCTCTTATGATTGTGTGTTCCTTCTTCAGTCTAAATATTTTAACAATTCTGATTACAAAGACAAGAGGGAACATGACTAAAGGAAGGTATTCTCACAGACATTTTTTGGCTTGTAACTATGCGTACAGTTACATGCCATACAGTTTTCTCTTATACTACTTGCTAAATGCAAGTAAAATGTAAAATTAATAAATGTCAATTTACTCGTTACAAATACTTCTTGGATTCTAAATACCCCTTTCTTGAGCTGTATCTCAAGAAAGAGTGGTATTTTTCCTGGGTTTCTTTTGTTTTCTCTTTTCAGAACTACAGCATCATTAATTTTTTGCTGATAACCCAAGGCAAAGTACCTCTGCTCAACTCTCTGTAGTTCATGCTATCTATAATCAGAACAAATCCTATGGATTATGGGAGCTTCAAATGAAATTACGCCTTTAAATTCTAGTCAGTACAAAATCTGAGGCTATAGGTGACTGTGGAAAGAAACAGAAATTTTGAGCAAGTACAGTTTGGTTAACGTGCTGGCATCCACGTGAAGCCCAGGCAAAATCTTCTGGTGAAGATAATTAAGATAAACTTAGATGTACTACTAAGATTGGTGTTTTAAAATATATTAAAATATATGATCAAATTGTTGCACGTTTGCTACTGGTTTTCAGGTTTGTCTCGGTCTATGACTTTCCTAATTAAGTTAGACCAAAGGGACGAGGAGTTTAGAGTTCAAGGTGGTTTGATAGATGCCTGAAACAGAGGGACACGTTTTCATAGTCTTTCTGGTTGCCTGGTCTCTTTTGGATAAAGTTTATCCATGAAGAAAGAGACAATTCTGCAGAATTTGGGCTCAGATTTCTGGCAGTGGATATGTAACTGGCAGTTTTCCTATTGCTGCCTGAAGTGTTTCTTTTCTTATTCCAGTGTAGGTCACTTCCAACTTTGTCCTACTCTTACCTGTAAGTGTGGTTGCCAGGATCTCAGTCCTTCATCTCCATTTCCTGATGTGTTACTTGCTTTCAACTGAAATGAAATCTTTGAAATCTTGTCCTTTCTGGGCTTCTGTATTTCCAGTCTCTTGTAGTTGTCCTTTTACCTCTTCATTCTTCGGGTTTTTTGGCGTGTCACTTGGGGTACTTTTCTCCTTACTTTCCCTAGCCCTTTGTGAGAAGTTCTGGCAGCTTGAGCCTTGAATCCTTTCTCTTCTCTGGATAATGTTTCTTCAGTTTCTGTTTCTATACAGACAGTGGCAAGATCTTCCACTTTTCCTAAGACTTATCTTCGTTATCCAGAGTGAAGCCTCAGCTTTTCTTGCTGATATTTTGCAGGCTAAACTCTGGGTTAGAAAGTTCAAAAGACTCCCTATCTTTTCCATCTTCAGTCATCTTTAGCTGCTACGGACAGAACCATTGCTCTTGTTGTTTGGGCCTAGCTGCACCTTTGCTGGAGACTTTTTTACAAATACTCATTATCTTGGACACATATGCATCTTGCAGTTATTTTTTCTGCACAGGTAATCATAAAGACTGCCATGAAAAAAACTCCTGCCGAAAGAGCTACTTTGCCATGACAGCTGTTAACTGCATAGTACAGTCCAACTGTAGATAGGTGTGTTTTGACCATGTTTCTGCTACTTTCTTTGTGGTCTCCTGTCTTCTTGAAGCACTTTTGGGGTAGCTCTGGCTTTGCCAGGCATTTGTGTAGCACTTAACATAGTGGTATTCTGGACCATAAACAGGAGTTCTTGTTATTGTGGTGATAAAAATAATAGATAAAAGTAAATGTAATGTGCAGAAGACTAGATTTGGGGTAGGATACAAGGAACCTCTAGTGTAGTCTACGTGCATGGTCTACAGAGGGGGGGGAGGGAAAGGGGTGATGGTGTAGCATTTCGCTTAAAGGTCAGTGGAATACCTATAGAATACCTGTAAAACTATGGAATAGTGGAATACCTATAAAACTATGAGTAACTTCACAAACAGTAGACAGATAATGGACAAATGATGCCTAATTGGAGGACACAACTGAGCTCATGCAGTGGTGATACTGACTTTAGTAATGAGTGATCTGAATGGTCTTCTCACACACTGTATGCATTCAGCACAGAAGAAAATTGGACTGTACATCATCTGTTAGTATAAAATGAGAGATAAGATCAAGTCATAAGATTCTGAGTAAGATCCAAACTTCAAACATCCCGAGAGTTGATGAGCTTATGGTCCTATCATTTTAGGCTGAATGCAGCTTTGGATGTATATTTCACAGTCCATATTGCATCCTGAGCACAGTCTGAACGTGACAGTAGTGGCTGGAGACAGGTTTTGCAGTAGTCTTTTTAAGAACAGGCTTCTGATGCCGTAGTTGCAGATCTGTTAAGTACCTTCCAGCCAGTGTAATTTTATTACTGGTAAACACCTACCAAAGGTCACATGTTCTTTTTGTCAGAATTATGTCTGTTTCCATATTTCAAATAAAAAAATAAAATGTAACACTGCTTTAGATTTCCTTACCCAGGGCCAGATACAATATCTCAGACACCTAATGTGTTTGTCTTAGGTAAATCAAATGAAGTAAACAAAACTGGTAGATCAACTTCATAAACAGTATGATTAAGTGTTAGGTTAATACTGCAATACCTGAATGAGTTACATGTTATGTTAAGCAATTTCTATAAGGTAAACTTATTTGTTGAGTTAGGATGCTTCTCAACTTGCTCCGGCAGTTTGGGTGGCAGCTTTCTTTCCAGTGAATTTCTGGAGCCAAACGGTTATTTGAAAAGTACCACCAGCATTTACAGAGAGTGTGTGTGCACATGAGCCATGACATCTTACAATGCAGGTGAAAATTTTCATCTTACTCTTTGGCACTTCTACCCTGGCTACTGCTATAGGGGCCAGCTATGGGTAAAAAGTTGTGAGGTTGCTATTGCAGTTATCAGCTTTTGCCAAGACTGAGTGTACGTACTCCTCTTACCTTGTAGGAAATAGCATTTGTATATCAGGTATATGACCTGTAGCAATTTATGAAGAAGACTGGTCATACTTAAATTGTTTCTGGTCACAAAAATTCTGTAGTGAATATTGTGGAGGTAATTACTATCTTACAGCAGGAAGTTCTACGTTGGCATACTGGCACTGTGAGGAGGAGCAGTGGTTTTCAGGGTACCTTTCAGAGCTAAAAGCTACTTTCAAGTCTGCCTCAAGTCAAAAGCCAAAGCTGGTGTCATAAAAGCGGGGATGACAGTGATATGTACAGAAGAGAAATGGTACTGTGTCTTCATTTCCACTGATGATAGTTCTAAATTCCTGAACTGTTAGCGACTTCTGCTGAAATGGTCACTATTAATATACCTCTTAGGAAGTGAAGTGCTATCTGTAACTGAGGTAAGGATTTGCATGTCACCCTCTAAATGTTCTTACGTAGTCTCTCAACTTAGTTGTGCAAAATCTTCATATAGAATGAAGCGTAGGCATATATAGAAATATTTGGCTTTTTTTCTAGCCAAGTGGTTGGTTTTTTTAAAAAGTTAATCAAGCCCTCCTATAGATGATATATCTGTTTTAAGTGAGGCTCTGAATGTTATTTCTAATTTTTATTAGATAGGTGCACTATTTTGGGGATAGTGCAGCTCATGAGACTTTTTATATATAATTCTAAAATAAAAGTAAAAAGCTCAGAGAAACTATAGCTTTAGTAGTGGTCCGCATCATTCAATGTATATCTTAAAAAGCACAACAAAAGAAATTTCTGCTGCTTCCCAGAGTATAAAATCCAAAATATCTCACTTGCTTTTCAAATCAAGCATTGTATGTCCTCTTCTAATAACAATAGCATCCCTGAGGAGTGAGCGCGTGTGTGGTGTGCGTGTGTGTGTGTGTGTGTGTGTGTGTGTGATTTTAGGGGTCTGGTGTAAAGCACAGTGCAAGTGAAGATAATACCTTGCTCTGTTCCATCTGAGTTTTCCTGACTCATGCAGGTGCCTTCCGCATACTCCCGTAAAGTCTTTGATGTTTATCACTGGGATGTTTCTCTTAAATTTATGTTAGGTCAGACAGAGGTCAAAGTGCCCTGTCTGCAAGCCTGGTTTATGCACCTCTGGCAGCTTAATAAAAGGCTCACGTTGTTGCATGACAGTTTGCTCTCACAGCATAATGCGACAGGCCAGGTTACACTGAGATGCATACTTGTTTTGTCACTTGAATTAACTTCTGTGCACAGTAGTAATGAGCAGGTGTGTCATTCTTCCCTATTGCAGGGGCTATTTATGTCTTGCTTACTGGCAGTCAGGATATTATAATGACAGTTGTGAATATGACTACAGGCAGAAGCACCGCCTCAGTGCTTCATAAAGCTGGATAATTGGTATGAGATTGCTTTAGACTTCCAGCACCATAAGTTCTCTAAACAATGTTTTTTTGAGTTTAGAACAAACGGATGAGTGTTCTTCTATCTGGATTAAATATCTGGTGAGGTTTTGTCTAAAGAGTATTTGGTAGATTTAGGAACACATACAGAAATACCACTAAATCTGTATCACAATGATTGAAGGGAAGTATTGTCTCAAGTGGAGAAAAGACCAATGCTTAAGATATGTACCAGTATCTTCTGAAAGGTTATTGCTGAAACTGTGTGAGATCTTGTAAATAATGAATTAATGGAGGCAACTGCTGCTCAAAATGCCTGATTTACACTGACTACCTGTAGCAGAGTGGTTTAAATGAAAATATTGTGTTGTGTTCTTTGAGTAAAGGAGGGATGGCCTATTTCTTCATTTGACTGCTATGGGTCCTAAAAATGAATGAAGCTAACTGAGAACTCTCATCACCCAGCATGTTGCAAAGTACTGAGCATAAGACTGCCAAACTCAATGTCTGTTCATACAACACTGTGAAAGAGACCGTAGGTTACTGCAGACTTTCTGTCCTTCCTATGAAGGTTCAGGTGCTGGTCATCGCTAGGAGCAAGATCACAGATTAGGTGGTCAATGGCCTGGGTTATCCTGCTGCTGTGGCAATGAAGGTCATGAAGAATATCAGTCAGTCAAGAAAGCCGAAAGTTGTCATTGCTTTACATGTCAAATTTTGGTATGCATCTGTTTTTGTTTGAGTTCCTGAGCTGTCCATGCTGTCTTCAGTGTTCTGACTGCTTGAGATCATGTATTCCAACCCCATATTTACCGCATCATCCAAATATTAAGCTGTAAATAGAATGGTGTGGGCCAGATCTATTATCGGTGAGTGCTGCATGCTTTTTATTCACCCAGTCTTTACACTGGGCTCTTCAACAGGCGCACAATGATAGAAGCTATAATTGTAATAATCACAAGAGTTTTCAGAACTTATTTTTGAGGTATCACAGCCACTTGAGCAGTCTTTTGATGCACTTTCCCAAATTTACTTAGGTTGATTTAACAGAAGATAGGCAATGTATCACTGTCTTTGGTTGTAGAGATTTTACAGATCTTTGGAATTGAAGCCTTTTATTGGAAAGGATTTTTCAGTCTGCCATTTGCTGTGTATCTCTTTGTAGTGGTGTCATTTGTCATCCACATCACTGGTCAGCTACCTGACAGCTGACACAAAGGACAACCAGGTAATGCAAATGGCAGGAGAAGGAAGGATCTGTGCCTACCAGCCGTGGTGTGGTCTGGTCAGCTTATGCGAACCTAGAAGCTACACCCAAACAAAAACACAGTTGAACAAACTTGCAGTCAAACAAGCTGTTTCTATGGAGATAAAGGGAAAAATACTGGGATATAACTTAAGCATTACAGTGCACTCTCCCACCCCCTGGCTGGATAATTTGGCACTGTGAAAGATACAGGCTTTTGATTTGAGCTGTGGACTTCCTTCTCCAGTACCTTTCAGTAGGTACAGTTTATATAGTGTGCAGTACTTTAATCCTTGCATTTAGGCTTACTGGAGCTGTCTGCTGAAGATTTGCTGCTTTATAGCAGCCAGTGACTAAGATTGCAGGCATAATTCCTGGTCAGTTGAGAAACAATAAATTAGAGAATGTTTGGTTTACATCTGAGGAGTGATCATTCACCCGCTAGACTGGCAACTCCAGCTGCAACGTTGTTAGTAGTATAGGCAATATAATTGCAATAAAGCACGTAAAGGAAAGAAGTCTGCATTGTAGTCAGGCAGCTTTTAAGATAGCTAGAGATTAACCACAGACTTTGTGTACCGGCAGTTGATCATTTCCTGTGATAGTTTGTTTTAATGAGTACTAAACAATACCAAAAGCAGTGGTTTCTACCACAAGAACACTGTGAACTCTCAGACTTTCTTGTAGGCCATACAAAAGAAACAAATTTGGCATTTTCTCTTAATGGTGGTTCCTGGCACTGGTTGCCAAATGCTACTCATTTCCAGATCATGGTTTGGGAAGCAGCACTACAGAGAGTGATTGGAAAAATGTTAGAAAGATAGTGAACTTAAGTCTGTAATATGGAAATAAGAACACAAATACTGTCCTTGGGGCATTTGACCTAAAGGGAGATTCTGTGTTATTGAAGGTCATAGGTGTTATTAGGTGGCCAGATGCATCAGCCCCCCGCTGCTCTGCTGACCTGGGTGCTGCTCCTTTCTTGCAAATTTGACAGCTGTAAGACTTCACTATATAATTAGTGACTTTCCTACATGCAGGTGAGCTGATCTGTTTCTCCAAGCTCCAGGAGGGCTCTGAAACACCCATTGCATTTGTTCTCTCATTTGTTGGAGTGAAGTTGAATCCTTTGACAGAAACCCAGTGGAAGTCAAAGATGGTCACCTCCTGCACTGCCATTGGTGAATGTGAAACCTTACTGTTCATAGTTACATGCTCTCAAGAAGATGGATGAGATTGAGAGAAGCTGAGCAAAACAACACGTACTTTCATAGCTGCCCTTCTGTAGAGCTGGCCTCAGGCTAAGAAGAAGGGTTTGGGAGGTTCGAGACCTCATGGATGCCTCCTGAATTCTTTTCTCACTGTGTCATTTCCGTTCAGCAGTGTCTGGTCCTACAAGCTCACCTGGGTGTGTTCACAGGTAGCCAGACCTGTATTGTGAAACAGAAATTAGACACTTAACCTTGGCAATAATTAACTCCCATAGCCTGGTTTGCTGCCTCTTTGTTATGCACTTATTTTCCTTTGTTTGCTCACTTTTAAGGAAATTCTTTCTGGTATTTTATTAGTTTTTTTATGAATCTGAGCAAGTAAAGAATTAAACCGTGAGGCTCAGGTGCAGGGGGAGGTTTTCTTTCCATATTTCCTTGGCAGTTAACCTGTATAAACGTGTAGGGGAGGGTGGAGCTCGGTGGCAACAATAATGGAGTGAAAACATAGTAAACAGGTTTTGTGTAGTATTTCTTATTGTGAACTTGCTTGAGAAGCCCCTAATTGTGTTTTCCAGACCGATAACATTCTTGTCCTCAGCAGGGTGAGGAGGGCTGCCTGAACTGATCTGCTCTTTGTGTCAGATGTGCTTGAGCCCTGCAAAAAGGTAACTGGAATCTCCCCTTACCAATACTAACATGTCAGGTCAAGTCACCCAAGAATGGCAGCCTGTTTAACTGTTGTGCTCCCTGACACAAAATGGTGAAAGCCATCATCTTGAATGCGCAAATGCTCCCAGTTACTTTGATCCTTATTGAAAAGAGTGTCTTTTCCAAGGTGACTTTTTAACTCCGGCCTCTTGCTTTGTATGTCTTCTCTGTGTACACACAGTGCTTTGGTGCTTTGCAAAACTTTGTTGCCTGCTTAGCAGGTACTAAATAGGAGCTGTTGAGGGGTACTTACTTAAGAGTCTGGGAGTGACGCTTGAACTTTGTGATTTAAAGTAAAAAATATTTATTTTTAAGTGGAATGTCCTACATGGCTGGCTCTTGTGTACACAAGAATACTTTTTTTTTTTTTTGCTTACTTTGCCTTGGGGACTGTATCAGAAGCCAGGCTTGGATCTTTGTTGAAGCACTCCAGATTGACTTTCTTATACAGTCAAGTTCTTATCCACTGCTACATGTTCAGCAGTGAATTACTTCTCCATAATTTCCCGTAAACACATTTCAAGAGAAGTCAGGTGTACTTAGGCTGCAGTTTCAAGGGGCAAAGTGAGCTGATGTACTAGCTGTTCACCCAGCACTTTGCTCTTGTGACATACTTTGCTTTAGTTTCTGTGTTCACTGTACCCAGATCGTAACATGACTGGATAGTTTGCTAATCTTCTCCCTTTATGCTGGCTTCAGTGCTTATCTGGTCTTCTGCTGAGCCATTATGTGCGCTAACAGAGAAGAAAGTCCATGCAACAAAACAAGTGGTTAAATTTCTGTCGGGTTAGGAGGCTGAAATGGCTGAGGGCCTGGCTCAGGGAGCAGGGGAGTTCATATGAGCAAGTGAAAGCGCTTGAGTAGGGATGATGGGAAGAAGATGTCCAGCATTTAAGGTGCCCTGTAAGTTGAAATTGATTCTTGGTGTGCTTCTTGATGCTGCTATCAAAAATACTATTCTGAGATTTCATTTTCCTATGTGAACTTAGTGGACTTACTGAAACTGCAGTCAAACATTCCTATCCTGTTTTGAAATGCATATTACTCTAGATGGTATCTCATTGATGTCTTGCATAATACTATTTTAATTTCATTATTGCTGATATTTTTCAGACACTGTCAGGAGAATCTGGATGGTTTGTAGCAGTATCTTTCAAGATTAATAGATCTACCTAAATTATTCTACTACAGAAAAGATAATATCAATGTGATTTTAGTCCATCTAGTTATCTTTTTTGCCTCTGTACTTGTCTTAGTATTACTTCATACTGTTTATGTTATCTTCCCCAGCAAATGGGTTATTTTGCTTCTGAAATTCCTGAAATGAACCCTGAATCAAATTGAAGACTCACATTCTTGGTGTCGATTTGAGATGGAAGCAGGTGATCTGACTGCAGCATCTCTCAGTACAATACATACATGTGTACATTGATACAACTCTTTTGGAGGCCATCTGTGAACTGGGTCAAGAAACATCTACATTCAAAAAGCCTGTTTGAAAAGGTGAAAAGGTGGGGATTGTTTAAATTTTGACTAATTCCCGAGCTTGACATGTGGCGCTGCAGAAATAGTACTGACGTGAGCTGCTCAGATTGTCAGTGCTGTGCGGAGGAGCATCTGTGGAAGCACTGCCTGAGCCAGTGGGGGTGTTTGGTAAAGGTCCTAAATTGCTGGAAGTGCACAATAAAACTTTCAACTATTGAAAGCATGTGAAAAAAATGGTGTATTTGACTGTATTTCTGCAGGTGATATGCAAAGAGAGATTTTCTGGCGGCCAAAATGCCGTACACCCAGTTTTACTTAAGAGCTGGGAGACTTAGCATAAGCTCTCTGGGTAAGGATGTTTAAGCAGGATGATGTGAACACACAGAGTAACCGCAACGCATCCAACAAACCACCTCTTAATTTGTAATGCACAGCTCAGGCAGTAATATTTTACAACCCCATTTAATACAGACATTCACTTGACTTTAGACTGTGTGTACTGGACACACAAAAAATTAGCATTGAACTTTATAGATCAGAAATGAAAAGACAGCCAATGAAAAGTAAAGCATCCTGGTTTCAGTTGAAATTCAAGTACTTCAGTTGTTAGGGTGGAAAAACAGATTTTCACTTAAAACTCTTCTTACCCATCAGAAAAGTAATTACCTAATTGTTGGTTTTGTTTTTTTTTCAAGTAAAATATGTTCCCTTAAGTGCTGTAATTACTCTGTGTCCAAATTCTGTACTTAATAAATGTAACATTTCTCTTGCGCATGGGTGTTAACTGTCTGATATCCGTGTCTTGGTGTGCAATGCTGCTGCATTTGCTGAGAGTTTCTGTGTTTCTGGCATTTTTAATTTCTGCCCCAGTCTGTGCTGTGGTGTTCATGACTGTAAATAATGCAGAGCATCAGCTTCAGCCTTGCTTCATGACCATTTCTATGGTTTGATGTTTATCTAAAATAAAGATTGACTCAACATATTACTCTGGAAGTTATTAATGGTTTGTCTGTAGGCTGTTACATCATGAAGAAACCAAAGCATGCTTTGAGAGCATTTACTTTTTTTTCTCTCAGGGTTGCTGACATGCAAAATGCAGCTGTTCAGCAGTGCAGTACCAGGTAAAAATAGACAGTACAGGAGAAATGCAATACTGAGTAAAGCTTCAATTTTCTGTTTAATAGAGCTGTTCATATCTCTAACTATAGATTTTACTAAAAACTAATAGTATAGGAATGGGATAAAACTGTGCATCAGAATTTCAGGAACTGCTTATAACCTGTCAGTATTGCTGTTTTCTAGTATTTTCCATATAGTAAGTATTAATATTTTGTGTGCATCTGATTCCCGAGTCAGTGTATATCACCACATACCTGCACTTAACACATCATTTATATATTTGTATGTGCAGTACACAGTTGATGCAAGTAGGATGCATAAAATGGAAATGTTGATTTAATATTAATTGCAAATTGTATTGTCTTATCCATTGCTTTCCACTCCCATATCAGCTCCTTCTGTATCTAAATTAAATAAGCACATGGTGGGATGGTGAATGTAGAAGCTTCTTTTGCAGTTGTTATCTTGCATGCTTCTGTGTGAGTAAATATAGAAACCAAAATTGCTTTCATCCAGATTAATTTTTAGAGACATCTATGAATAAGTAAATTGCAAATGATGTCCTTTAATTGAAATAATAGTTAAAAATATCTTAAGCCACTGGAAGCTGAGCTATTCCAGGCCCAGCTGAATCAGCTGTGCTGTGCATTTGTTCTGACTGTCTCTGGTAGGGGAAGGTCTGTTAAGGTTAGAAATCAAATTACTCTCTGCTACAGTAAATCAGTTGCCACTTTGTGCTTGCCAGAGGCACTACTTCAAAACAAAACCAAACTAACACACAGGGAGCTAAAATATCTTTGTCCTAAGTCGTCATGTCTGGCCGAGGAGTGACCTCAGCCTGCTGCTCTGAATCATTGTTGAGAGCCCACGTGCTCTAAATAGACTGAGGTATGTTTCAGTCCCAGAAATTGTTTGTCTTTTCATGTGTCGTGGATGGCTAAATGAGTACAACCTTGACATTGTTAGAAAAGGCACAGCTACACCCAGTTACTGTAGCTGCAGTAGCAGATTAACCACTCTAACTACTTTCATGTGTGTAATCTTTCTGATCTTGATCAGGTGGCCATGTTGCTTTTCTCCTGTGGCACGTAGGCAGAGCTTGACTGTGGTTTTAATCTTAAAGCTTTTTTTAGAGTGGTAGATGCAGACAAAAAAGAAAAATGAAGGTGTTGAAGTATTCTATGCAGTGTTACGTCGGGAAGGTTAAGCTGTATTTATGTGAACCCCCCCAAACAATGTATTTGAATTAAAGGAAGTTATTAAAGTGATCCTTCAAGAAATGTCTGAGAGCAGTGCTTTTCATACTTACCGAAATCTGTAAACTCAATGTAAGCCATAGTGTAGGCAGTCTGACAAAACCAGCAGAGTTTCTGGCAGTAGTCAAATAAATACTTCAGAGGGAAAAGAGATGCTGGAAGCAAAGAAATTCTTTCCTGATTGTTGTATTCTTGCACTTATGATCAAAACCATAAATTGCACAATTACAAACTTACTTGCTGTTGAAAAAGCTGTTAATGCCTTCCCTTACCGTCACCCATTAGGCTATGAATGAGAACTTGCTTTCTTTTAGAAGCAGAAAGGAGAGCTGGTACTTGCGAATTACAGTAATTCTAGTGAGGTTGTTTCGACTTTGCAAAGTGTGTGTATTTGGGGGTTTACTAGTTTTGTTTTCTGTTTTGGCAGCAAAGAAGAAGAGCTTAAGGAATTCACCGGTACCTTCTTAGTATCTTACAGCTTTTTGTTTTCTTCTAGAGGTTTGTGATACTCTGACCTAAGTTTCATTGTCTCTGAAAGGGAAGAAATCACTTGAACAGCTTTGCTTTCTTTAGATAACTTTCATGAGCTTACAATTCCTTTTAATGGGACTGTCCTCTCCCTCACTGTGGGAACATACCAGGATGGAAGGCATCACTATGTAAGTGAACCTTTCTGCTCAGCAGGGCCTGAGGGACCCCAGTGCCAGCCAGCCAGTTAGCTATGGATAGCACTGGGGCAGAAACTCCTAACGTCCTTTCACACAGTCCAGTGGCAAAATGTATTTGCAGTGTGGAGTGGGTATTTATGGAAAGGAAATCTGCATTAAAGTGTAGTAATGTGGATTGTAAGAAGTTGCCATTGACTCTTCTGTAAGCAAATCAAACACAGTGTTTAGTGTAGGAGATAGTAAGGATAAGAGCTTTATGTGTAGAAATAAAAGATCTGGCTTTATCTTCTGCTTTTTTGAAGGTATAATTGTGATTAATATTTAAGAACATTGTACTGTGTATCTAGAGTGTTAAATAAGAGAGCACTGGGAGGAGAGAGGCTGCAGTAGGCTGCTCGGTGAAATTCTGTGTCTTGCTTCTCAAATAGCAGATCTCTTTAATGAAGTCCATCTGTTCAGCCTCACTTGCCTTAAGGTGGTAGAGTTTTCGTACTGGGGGAGGTAATCATTTGTGAATAACTGTTACTTTGCAATTCAGTGCTAAGATGTATGTGTAGAGTTTGTTAGAAAGGACTCCTTGCCTTTACCCCGGGAATAGAAACCTCTGTGGAATTTTGGGGCTTACTGTTTGGTTTGGTTTCAGTGGTCCCATTCACTCAGTGACACAAACACTCTTTGTATACACAGTGCATGAATGGAAATGTGGACAGGACAGAAAGCAGGTGTTTGTGTTAAGGAAGGGAATGTTACAACAATATTTATAGGCTATTCATGTATTATTGAAGTTATTTGAAGTTGTTGCGTAAAATAGAAGTTGAACTAGAAAATGGAGAAGTCCAGTTTTATCCAGATAACTGGTCTGAGCGTGCTGCAAACCTGCACAATTAAATAATTCACAGGAGATTAATTATTTCTTCCTCACCTATTAGTTTTCAGCTTACTTGGAGTCTGATTTTGCCCCTTCCACGTTGTCTTATTCAAGTGTAAAAGCCAAGCGTGGGTACTCTCCATAAACTTGTATGTAATGGAACTACTCAGCACGCAAAATACTCCTCAGGATGGTAGAATTGGATCCTTTGGTGTTTTAAAAGAGGAATCATACAGGTCACAGACTTCTGCCTGTAAATGCTAGCAATGGATGAGCGTGGCTAGCCAGTAAATGGATTTGATGTCTTTGCTTGTCCTGTACCAGCTGCTCTGTATGGAGCTAGAGGGGGCGGATGTCACTTTGGCTTGTTCTTGTTTTGTCTGTAATGCTCCTTCAGTTTGTTTAGTGAACGTATGTGCCAGAGTGAACGTGGGCAATCTATGAGTTAAATTTTAACTGATATGTATGGGTGCAACATGAATAGGAACTGTGGTAGAAATATTTAATACTAGTCTTTCTCATCTAATAACAAAAATAACAGCAACAATTCCTTCCTTCCCTCCTCCCCCCCCCCCCCTTTCTTTTCCTGGACAGGAATTAAACAAGTGTTGGTTTAGTCAGAAAACTCTAAAACTGATAATTGATAAACTTTCCAGCATATACCAGGTTGGAAATCAGATATGCATGAGCATATCTCATATTACTTAAAACTACGTTTTCTTGTAGGTGGGTTCAGGAGGACATGCACAACTTTAAGAAAACAATAAAGCCTGATTGTGTTCTCTTGCATGAATTAACGTTTAATTTTGAGTTGTAAAATTGTTTTGTGACTGGTTTTATGTTGGATATGTGACTCTGGGTAGGATTTACAGCCTAGTAGTATTTAGGAAGGCCACCTGACCACATGGGTTTGGAAACTGAGTATGTTAGGCAAGAATCACCAAATATAAAAAGCTATGGAGCCTCCTCATGTCACTTAGCCATTCAGTTTTCTGGTAGAAACAGTAGTTTTAAGATACAGCTAGGTACCGGAGGGGAAGAGTTAGCCACTTTTCCCAAGAAGTAGTATTTAAATTCTGAGAAGCACACCTACTTTACTTAAAGATTTGAAGAGAGGATTTATTATAATTCTATACATTTAATAAAACTGCCCAATATAAAATTACCTTTATGGGGTTGTTTGGAAAGCTGGTTAGCAGTGCAGCATGTAAGTTTTTAAAAATCCTGTTCCTATGTGCTCTGATTTCCATGACACCATTCTTTAGGGACAGCACATTTGTTATAGGAGGCTGAATTGTTTCCTTTTGCAAAGCTTTACAGGCTCTGAATCTCCCACTGGCTGCTGTCCAGAAAGAAAGATTTGTGGGTTCTGCCCAGTGTCTGCAAATGTGTGATGATATTTATATCCATTGAGTTGTTTTCACTATTGCTAGATCTGGTAAAACACTTGTGGCTTTACCACAACTAAAAGACTTGTGGTAGAGACTGAAAACTTTGAAATCGAGTCCTGTACTGGAAGACATGTTCTGACTTCCATCACATCCCTGATTACTGGGTGAGAAGGAGGATCATCAACCCTTTTAAAAGGGGAGAAGTAGGCAAATCTTTGAAGAAATAAGTAAGACTTCTGTTTTTGAAAGCATAATACTGTTTAAGTATGCACAAAAAGCAGAATTTTGGCTCAATTGACTTCAAAGGTGATTCACAGTAATTTTTATTGATAGAGTCCTTAAAACCCAGTTCATGCTGCACAGCTGTACAGTTGTGTTGACTCAAAAGCCTTTTACAGATGTGACTTCTAAAAGAAAAAGCTGCCTTTTTTTTCTTATGTTTTTCTAAACTGCTGACAGCAAAGAGAAGGGCAGGCATTTCAACTCCATATGTACTTTCATGCCTTCTCTCTCTTTTCTGCAAGAAGCTTCCACTAAGGACAATTAAAAAAATTTCACCAAGAAAACCTCCTTGTTCTGGGAAGCATTTCCAAGCATGAAACCAATAGCAGTGTAATGCCTTTATAGCATTACTTTTTTGCTTAAATGGACAGTGGTTCATTTGATCTTCATTGGAAATGTCTTCAAGCTATTTACCACTTCCTCCAGATACGGTTTAATAGAATGGTGTTCTTGGATTTTTCCATATGGTGTTCCTTTCTTAAAGAAGGTAAACTTCTGACTTCATACTTGATATATCATGAAGAAAGGATGGTCATGGAGCTTTGAAACCTTCTTGTCACCTTTGAGCTTGAAAATCCACAGTGTAATCAGTCGATTAGGGTACAGTGCAGGTTTGGGTCTGTTCCTGGCTTTGCTCTATGTTTTCTATATAGTCTTAAGCAATGACAATAGTCAGTCTCTGCAGATTTCATAATCTCTGAAATAAAGACATAGAGCTACCTTAATATCTCCTAATTTCCATTTTATTTGAAGTCAATAAAGACTGACTTAGATATCCTTAGAAAGATGTTTGTATGTAGAAATAATTTCCCTTGAATATTCTCTTCAAATTTGGAGGTTTTGAATGGCTTTATGGCATTAGGTCTAGAAATAATTTGTACTGGATGAAGCATAAGTAGCATAAAACTTTTTGGCTCAGTTCTGTACATGTGACTGTAACTGGCTGAAGATCCAAGTACCAGTGAAAGGATGTGGTAAATTTTCCTTGAAGCTGGCAAAAGTTCCCATACTTGGAACTTTTAAAACCAGACGAGGTTGATATACTGGAAAATATACCACAGAGAAGACAGTACTTTATTAGTAGGAAAACAAGCTGGGCATTCCTATAGGCCTCTCTGTGTGCAGCTGATGAAGTTGTAAATGATAGTTATTTCAATTTGCCTTCGATTTCCTGATTTTGCTGGATGTGCCCCGCAGCATGACTGAAGCCTTCAGTCTGATGCCAGTGAAAGTGGCAATCAACATTTCCTTGTTTAGTTTCTCTTGTTAAATGCAGAGTGAAACTTCAAGGGTGTAGCTAAGAAAATATTGATTTTTTTATTATTATTTTTTGCCAATTCCAGATGAAAACTTGCAGGCATTTGCCCAGTAGGACGGAGTAGAAAAGTTATCTTGATTGTGTAACTCCAGTCTTTGGCTCTGCAGCCATGAGAGCACTTGAGCAATAGATGACTGCCTTTTGCCGTTGGCTAGATAATGTTGTTGTTTCTCGGCTGTGGGCTGCAGACTGACTTTCACACAAGCCAATGGCGTGGGGCTTTCCCACACTTGCAACATCACTGGTTTTCCAGCAGTGCGGCATGTCTTGTGTACACAGGTTAAATTTCAACTGAAATGCTTTCTGCTCAGGTCGGCCATCAGCTGGGCACAGCTCTGCTCGTTACCCAGGTCAGCAGTGTCTATCAGCACGAGTGTGCAAGGTACAACAAAATAGTTTTAAAATACTACACCACAGGGTTATGGCTGTTACTTTTTTACCTGCAGATTCATAACCTGCTCCTCTCCATTTTGAGTTTCTGGGGCATCCTCCTGCAGCAAGTGTGGCAGAGGTAGCATCTATGAGCTGGAGGAAGTGGGAGCCTGACCTAGTCTGC
Organism: Pezoporus occidentalis; assembly: GCF_034315485.1. Lineage (NCBI taxonomy): Eukaryota > Metazoa > Chordata > Aves > Psittaciformes > Psittacidae > Pezoporus > Pezoporus occidentalis. The sequence continues at coordinate 3,047,343 of NW_026913964.1, read as the reverse complement.
AGAAAGGATTTCAGTAGAGATTTGGGTCAGATGCATGAAAATGGTGAACACTCAGGGTGGTATCTGGAGCATGTGGATGTTTGTGCTTTAGGACCCTCAGTCTGTGAGTTTGCTGAGGGGTCAGACACAAAGGTCTGTGCTTACACACATGGTGTTTGCAGTGAGGTGTTGGGGAGCCTGTGGTTTTGTTTGTCTCTGAAGTTAGAGGGGCGTTTTCTTCATTTGCAGTCCCTCACTGTTAGAAATGGCAGATACAAGTCTTGAGGCTTTGGTGATGCAGAAACTGGTTTAGTCCAATTAAATCTCCTAGGAAGTTTATCCTGTGGTTAAAGCTACTTTCTTTTGCTTGATAGCATTAAATTAAGTGTTTTAGAAGGAAAGGAATTCAATGTCGGATCTGTTGACCACTGAAATTTTCTGTTGTGCTAGCCTAGGAAAACATTTCCAAGACAATAGCTGAGGTTTTAAGTCTCAGTCCAGTTTTGTCTTTTTGAGGGTTTTAGGTAAGAATAAGTGTTTCTGCTTTTGTCAAATGGAAATAATACAGGATCAGTTGATGCTGCTAATATTTGCCTTGATCTGTAAGGAAGTGGACAAGTAACATGAATGCTAGAATAGTTCACAGCTATTTTTATTTTTACATAATTTGGTGTTACTTGGACTTGTTGAGAGACCGTATGTCTCACTGAAGTCTCTGCTGTACCAGAAACAAAGGTGAAACTGATTGAACACCTTCATTATTATTTGAAGTAGCATGAATTAACTTTAAGTAGAGTGGATTTATAATATATGTGCCTGTGTAGGTATGGTTACAAAGGGCTAGAAGGTAAAGGAAAAAGTGTTCTGAGTTGATGTTTTCAGCACTGAGGCAGGAGCAGCCCTGTGCTCCCATGAAGGGTGGTCTGGATCTGTTGTACTTCTCTCCTGCTGTTGTTGTGAGACAGATTAAGTCCCAGCTCTCCAAACCTCACTTGCATGTAAATAATGCCTTTTGGGTAGTGATTGCATTATGTCAAGTTTTGTATGTCCATCCTACCAAAGGATCAGAAAGTTCACTGGTCATCTTTTACCTATAGCTTTGGAAAATATGCCTGTGCCACAGAAGGCAATAATGCCGCTCTTTGATGTTTATACTAGCTGGTTTGCCTTTTTAGTAGTCAGACCAGGAGGAAATGTCTTGAATTAACTGCATGAGAGAAGCAGAAGAATTCATTAAAGAACATAAAATGAATTCTCAAGTTTCAAGCTTCTGGGCGGGAGTCACAAAGCAGTAATCATCTTCCAGTTGTTTTTAATTTCTTTTGTGGCACTTCTCTTGTTCATGAAACCAATATGTACTGTTAGCGTGGGTGAGAAAATGAGCAATGTCATTGAGGCTTTGAGCAGTGTAAACATTAAGAAGTACGTTTGTGTTATAGTTTCTGATGCCTTTTTCAAGACCAAAGGAGAGGGAGTGGATTAATCAGAAAGCTACTTTGGGACTACGTGGTCTTCACCTGTAGTTTGCCATTTCAAATATAACCCAATTTGGTAGCCACTGGAATACTTTATCAGGCAATGGCAATTTTCTGTCATAGGTGAAACTAATAAATGTTTGACTTCATGTCATAGAGAAACTCCACGAGTCTTGGAGCAACAGTAAGCTGTGGGGCCCTTCTTTGCTCTGATTAAAAATCAGAGCAAGACACTGAATCTGTGTCTACAGACCATGGTATCAAGTCTGATCTGCAGCTGATTTACCTGCCAGCTTGAGGTCTATGTGGCACATCCTTTTTATGTCAGACTTCACATGTATTGCATAGCACATACATATGCATTAGCCCCTGATGTCTCTGTTGCCCCCAAGAAATAATGTTCCCTTGTATCTGTTTTCCCGTAACTCTAAAGGAGTCCTGAGAAGTGAAAGATGACAAACCTACAGCATTCACTTAACTACTTAGATAAGGTGAATCTGAACTTCACCATTCCTGTATTTTAGTCCCTATCTACAAGGGGTTAGTAATGTTTTATAACTGTGTAGGAATAGATGGCTGATTACTTAAGCTGGGTGGCATTTATGTAGTTCTAAGGCTGATGAGTAATGGGTCTGTCTTGAAAAGGGAGATGTGTGAAAATATAAACACGTATTAGCTGTGTATATCAAACATGCGTTTGAGCCATGGATTCACCAAGATGACTGATAGGACTACAGACCCCTTATTGCTGCTGCGGAAGGTGGTGTCCATAGTCTGGGTCACTGGTGTGGAAACAGGACACTATGTATCAAAGTCTGTATCTACACAGTGCTTTGGGTTTTGGTTTCTCCTCTGGAGATAATGACACTTTGTTATGTAGATCCACTTCTGATTTTGTTGCATTAAGCAAGTTCTAAAGCTACAGTACAGTAAGATACAGCAGCTGAGCCTTAGGGCTGACTTGTCCCATAACAGCTTTTCTGACTTTGCTGTATTCATCCTGGCATCCAACTCTGTAAAAACTGAAGTCATGCAAGGAATGCCTTCAGTCTGGCATTCAGTAGCTCCTTTATGGTTTTAAAGATGAAGTTTCTACATGTGAGTCTGTGTTAAACACAAGAATTGGATAAATGGTGTCTTACCCAAGAGTAGCGTGGAAATTTGCAAATAGAGGAGTCTGCAAGTAGAGAAAGACTTGTATTACTGATGGTTGAAGTGTGTGTTTGTTACTTTCCGAAGCAACTGTCAGAAGAATCTTAAATCAGCTTTTTCTTTCCATTTTTGAAAACAAAAAACGCCTTAGGAGAGCCCATACAGAAACTGTATGGCAAATTCATGAAAGCATGCCATAAACAGATTCCAAAGGGAATAGCTAGAGGTATGCCCTCTAGCATCCTTAGTTTAATGATTGTAGTTGCTAAGGAAGCTCAAGAGGAGTAGCTCAAACACTTTCTAAAATACGATGTGCTCTCCTGTTGTCGGGATCAGAGTCAGGGTACTGGAGTAGATAAACCATTGATCTGACCCAGCTGTGGAGACAGACTATTTCCATGCCCGCTGCATGCAGTAGGCACAATTGCATTGGAGCTATGTGCATAATTGCTCACTGAAGGTCTTTTAGAGCAGGACAGGTGGGTTTAGTGTGATGTCAGTATATTAATCTGTGGTTGTACAGTGCAGGGTCCTGATCTGTGAATAGAATTTATGGATGTTAATGTAATACGAATGATAACGGTGATGTACAGTTCTAGATACTGGACTCCTGTAAGGGCCAGTGTGGCAGGAGCAGGGTCTGCTGCAGGCATAAAGCATAATTCCTGAGACCTGGGAGAGAACAGTAAAAAGTCTGATTCTAGTCTGTTAGAGCACTGTTTTCATCCGAAGCAGTTTTGTTAACTACCACATGAGCAACTTTAGATATTAAAATTGTTTTTGAAAGTGTGTTCTCTCCAGCTGGTGACAATGGTTAGCCTGGGCGTACACTGTTTGGAACAACCACTGGTAATATGGATGGTTTGTTAACGTTGTGAAATACCCATCCTTCATTTTTGTGCACATGTGATATAAGGGAAGAGCAAGACCCATAGAACAGAGTAGACAGCAGAGAGGAGTTCAGTGATCTTGCTATACCCTCCTTTCACAGAAAAGCTGTATGTGTTGTAATAAATCGAGTTTTCAGTTGTAAATTTTGTGATTGATTTAAAAAAATATTTAGGGTCATGATTGACCAGTCAGTTGTGAAATCTTCTAATCTAATGCAATGAGATTTGGAGAAACTATTTTTGTAAGCAGGAAGAAATACCATGCAAATGTGAATGCTGTTTTTTCTTTATTGAATTCAGATAAATGCTATCTCTCATCAATATATTACCAATCTATTTTTCATCTCTCCTTTTGAATTAATAGCTTCAAAGTAAAAACTGCTGCTTTTGAAATATGTGAGCCCAACAGATGGATTTCCTGATCAGTATTTATGGTATGTCTACAATACTGCTGCAGGCATAGTTACAGTGTGTGTGGGCGTAGGTGAACCAGCAGCTTGCCTAAGTACCCAGTGTTCCCAGTAAGCCTGAGCAGCATGCCCTCTAGCCTCTGCCACTCACATTGTGCTGCAGTCTGATTGCAGTGAAGATGCAGATTTAGCATTTAATGATGTATACCTGTTGTATACATCATTATATATGTATACGTATTTGTTATTCCTTAGTTTTCTTTGGGAAGTGTGTTTCTACAAAAGGACTTGAGGGGAAATGTATGTAAGTTAGGGTCTTCTCTCTGCTGGTCAAGCCTAGACAGGCTTTGACCAGCTTTGCTAGCTGTCTGCTATTGCTAGACTAACATAGGTTAAGAAAATGTATTGTTAAAATGTCAATGTATTTTAAGCACCTAGAAATATAGCATGTCCTCTGAAAGGCTTTATCATTAATATGTATCATCAAATGGATGAAAGAGGTTTTCTGTTGATTCAAGGCTGTGTACTGCTATGCCAAAACAAAAGAAAGCATAGCAAATGAAACCACTGTCATTAAGGTAAAGCATCTTTGCTTTGCTAATTTTTCATCATAGTCAAGTGTGTATTTGTACATTACATTTCTGCGTAGATTTAACTGTTCTGATGTAAAAGTAACTTCTTCTTTACCACACCTAGAATGCTTCAGTACACATTTACTGCGATCACTTCAAATGTGGGGTTATATACTGAAAAGTAATCACAAAAACTCATGATCTCCAGTACGCATGACCTTCTGTGTCAAATAGGTGTAGTCAGCAAGTCTGAAAATGCCTTTTTTCTGCTGGCATTACAAGCTCCCCCCGGGATCCTGCGAAGCCCAGGTGTATCCCTGAAACCTGGGGAAATGGAGGGGCACAATAAAGAAAATCCTAACTTTAGTCTATAAATGTTTATTCCACAGTTACTGCAAATAATATCAGAGATAAAAATAATAAAGAGGTTATAGAAAAAAGGCTTTTCTTTCTTTTATTAATCTTACAGATTCAGTCAGATTAATAGTTTTGTCTGAGTACTTGAGCAGTGTTCCTGTGTAAGTTTTGGTTTGTGAAAGGCAAGCATTGCAAACTCACAAGATTATTTGTTTAATACTTTATTTCAAAATTAGATGCTACTGAGCAAATCCTTAAAAATAAGTAAATAAATATTTCAGTGTTCATTCCCTGATGCTGGAAACAGTATAGTCCAGCTTGCCTTTTTGTAGTTGCTCTTTGAGCAAACAGGAGTTAGGGTTTGCTTTGTTATTCAGTCACAGCTGAAGTATGATTTAAAGTTGTTCAGTGAGTTGGTACAGCGAATTAAAAATATCTAATGTTGCTTTTTTACACTATGACTGTATGCTAAATGAGCGTTCATCTTCAAAATAAAAGGAATGTTGTACATATCCAGTCTTGAACCCTTTTTAACTTGCAGTTCAGAATGAAAGCATTCCAGGTTTTTAAGGAGAAGCAAGACTGCCTTTACCATATGGTTTCCTTTAAAGGTATTTGTGCTTAAAAAGTCTGCAATGTATTAAATTTGAAACAACATAAATGCTGTAGTGCTTGGCTCCTTTTCAGCAGGATAACCTTTGAAACATAATTCCGTAATGTAGAAAACCCGCTGTTAAAGCATTGTTGCTCAGCTATAAATGGAGTTTTATAAAAGAGCTTTCACTTTCCACAGCTGTTATTAAAACAAATTTAAGTCTGGCAACAATGCCCAGGCTTGTGTCCTGCGTGTAGGTGTTTACCCATCACTCTGTTCAGCCTATTGTGCTAGGACAAAAATGTTTACTTTTTATTTCCCCCAAGATAATAACCTTATATAATGACAGCTTAAGATTTTAGGATCAGATCTACCCAGAAAAAGAGATCAGAGTTGTAAATTTCATGTCCCTTTCATAGCTCCGAAGTTGATACTCATGTAAGGGTGAATTATCAGAGGGGGGAAGGTAAAGTCACTGGTTGTACTTAGAGGTGAAATCTCTGCTTTCTGTATCCCAAACAGAATGTCAGAGCCAGAGGCATCGTAAACTTTCCCTCTATTATACCAGCTTGCTTTTATCTCCTCAAACTGTGACCAGTTCTATAGGAGGGAGAGGTTTAGTCTTCAGTTTTGTTTGGTCCTTTGCCTGTTGAAAGCCACTAACAAGAGCAGCGGCTTGTGCCAATGGCAATGTTTTGTTTTGTTTTTCTGTGATCCTGAAAAATGTCTTGTACAAACCGGACCATGGCCACCCACTTGTTTCACATGAGCCACGGATCACTTGCCAGGTGGCAAAGACTAAGGAACATTACTACAGCAGATCCGTCTGTCTGTCTTCTGCGTCCTGTTTAGCCCAGAATAAGGCACCACCTCCTCCCCTGACATACCCTGTCCTTGCAGTGGTGAGGTGAGTGGGGAAATACTCCCTTGATGACTTTGGCAACTGTTTATATTCTGAGGCATGAGATTTTGTTGTCCTTATCTGAGTTTGTATAAATATGGTGTTGGTTTTGGTTACAGTTAATCAGCTGTTTTCCTAAAGGAACACTGCATTATAATTTTGTCCCAAGCTGAGTTCTAGCAAATAAAAATCCTCAAGACCACCCCCCAGAAATGAAAAAAAAACAACTTTGCTGACCTTAAGTGAAAAGAAATATTTCATTGCTGTAAGGCTGAAATCTAAGTTAAACTGGAAACTTCAATGTGCTGGGTAAGATCTTTTCGGTCATCTAGGATCCTGATCCAGGAAGACTCACACTTTGAATTCAGTCAGCCTTAACATATGGTCCAAGTCTGTGCTTCAGGTCTTTTTCGATCATACTTTCTGGCAAGATGTTGGTATTTTTGCTTCACATCTAAAAAATGTAGAGAAGCACAAGTATCACAAAATTGCTATATTATAAGCGTAATACATTTCAAACACTCTAATTTTTGCAGTTCATATTTGTTAGGGAAGAGTTGAGTATATTTTTATGATGTCCTTGTACTTGCCAAAAATAAGTAAAAAAGAAAAGAAGGGAAATTATGAACTTTTTCTGAAGAATCGGGTTTCCTACTATTTTGTCTTAACTATTTTTACTGAGGGATTTCAGTTTGCTGGAAGAATGAGAGCAGTGTGTGTGATAAGCTCATGCTGACCCGAGATATGTGTCCAAAGGCCCTCTGCAAAGAATATTGTGTCCTTTTTCCTTACCTATATTGCAGCTTCAGAATTTGTAACACTGTGTGGATGCCTGTGTCTCGGTGATCATGTAGCATATTATGGACTTAAAAGCAAAGCTTTGAAACCCTTCACAGAGGAGGAAGTGGGGTGCATGGCACATTCACATGGTGAGTTTTTGCTGGTCTTGCTTACCTTACCAACAGGCCATTTGGTAATGATAGGTCTCACCTTTGCTTCTAAAGTAGAAGAACCTGAGTGACATCCCCTGGAGGTGTTTAAAATGCAGATAAATATTGGAACATCTTTTCCTGATAGGAATAATTACAGTAAAAATTGCCTTTAATCAGTTGAGAGTACTGTTGCAGTTGATAAACCTGGAATAGGCGTTGAATCCAGCCAAGCTGGGAAGCAATCCTCTACATTGATTTGACGGGCGAAATCCCCAGTAAAAGGTGAAATCAGCCTTTTCGCTAGCTGTTTCTTCTTGTATGTGTTCCCTTTGTTAAGACCGTGATCTAAAGCTGGCTTTCTTTGTGTCTGGAGGGATTGCATGATACTCAACAGAAGATGCAAGGCATTGCAGGACACCTTGCAGCTTCTACTATGGGTCTTGTGTGTCTTCACAGAGGTTAAGTCTGAAAGGGACCACGGGGATTCATATCACAAGGCTTTCCCAAATACAGCCATGAATGTGTGTGTACTTGTATCCAAGCACTAATGGGAAGAGGATATGGGGTAGCATTTTGCTGAATTTAAGCTCATCTTGGAAGAGAGATTTCCCACTGTGATTCTGTATAAGCAGCTTGTGAGGGAAATGGGAGACAATAAAACAGTGCAGAATTCATCCTGGTGCTCTGCACTGATCAAAATCACTTCGCAATTTGAGGTGATGAAAACTGTCTGGAGCTCTTGCATTATAAATTCAGCCTTCCTTAAAGTCTCTAAGGAGACTCTTTCATCAGGGTCAGCTGTTGCAGAGAAGGATATAGACCCAGTTTTAAGTAAAACCATCACTACTGGTTTTTTACTGATTTTCACCCCCCACCTCCCCCACTGGTTGTGAGTCCTGAGTATCCCCTTATTTAGGAGTGACCACATTGACCAGTGTTATGGATGGTAGGTCCCATACTCCAAAACACTATATGGATTTTCCCAATCTTCTTTTGAGCCTGAGTTTCTCCACCTTTTGTGTGTTATAAAAAGGGATACTGCAAAGTTTGCAGGAGGTACAATTTTGAATCTGTTCAAGATTATGACCCCTTGCCATTTCAAACACAACTGTAAAGAGATCTGTTGAGTAAACAAGGCTACTGTTAGCTCCATTTAGCTAATATGAAAGATGCAAGGAGGAAGCAAAGAAAGAGAGGGCAAGGAAGACATTTAATTTTCCTAAGTTTAAATTAAGAATCTAATCTTATCAGTGACCATTCACTCAGTCAAACCATAGTAAACTATACTGGATCACTGGTTATTGCCAGGTGATGGGTGCCCAGAAATTACTGTCATCTACTTGTTCTTTCATATTAGTGTGAAATGTGTTGGAGATCTCAGACCTTACTAGCTTTGCAAAAGTTATAAATGCCATAATTTATTCAGCACTTAAAGATTTAGTGTTCACAGAGGAGGAACTCTGCCAGGGGTAGTGTAGCAGCTCGGTGATAAGGTAGCATGGAAAAGATTATTTTGCCCGGTCCCTGCTGTAGTTAATCTTTGTGGTGAAGCTCTCATTGACTAAGGCTTTATAGAACAACGGCAGCATCTGGAAACAATGCCTCTGCTTAAAAAGATACATGGAAGGAATTCCATACATAAAGTATAAATGCATATATATATAAATATTTCTTAAGGTTAACGTGCATTTTACGAAATAGCTAAATATGCAGCAGATAGTGAGAGAAATTTTAAGTAAAAGCTCTCACCACTGCAAACTTATTGCAGCAAAGGAGAAGTTTTTCAACTGGGACAAATACTCTTGAGTTGTATTTACTTAAGTGTGTTGCTTTGTTTCATCCATGTTTCACTGCAGGGGAGCTGAACGCCAGCTCTCAAAACTCTTTCTCTTCCCCTTAAATAATGTGATGCTCCCTAGTACCTCTGTATTTAAGAGACAGAAACTAACTGAAATCTACTGTCAGTTCATTGCGAGGCCTCTTTTACTTCATTATGGCTTACAATACTGCCATGTGATTTGCAAGGATGCACACTACAATGATGACCTGCGTCCTTTTTTTCTGATACTGGCCAACTCTCTGCTTTAATTACCTTGAGGCTTCAGAGAGCGTGGGAGTCAGCTTCCCTATCAGCTGGGCAGTGGAGGCTGGTGCAAGGTACCCCTCTATTGTAACAAAAGTAAATCTGTCTCATTTACATAGTTTTTTCCTTGATACCATGTCAGTATCAACAGTGGCTTACAGGTAGATATAGATTTGCTTTGCTTCTACTTTGAATTCTGACAAGATGCACTGTGTTAGCTTGGTCTTGGCATTGCATTAACATGTGCATTCTGCTTGGACCACAGGCACAGCAAGATTGTATTTGCCTTCAGAAAGTTGTATAGCTGTACCCCATGGATCTCTCAGACTGAGTATAGCATCAGAGACAAACAGGCATTGTCTGTCTCTCTACCACTCTCATCACAATGTTGCGAGAGACATAGCAAAGCATCCCAGTACTGTCAGACCATGGAAAGCCCCCACTTTCCTAATGCTGCAATCGTTGCTTTACAGAGGTTTTACTTAGAGTAGTTTTCTTGCAGCTCTTAAACCTCTTCATGTTGGTTAATCATTTTCATGTCCTGACTTATTCGATCTTAAGGAAATAGCTTCAGGTTCTGGCTGTATTGCAGTATAGATCAGGCAAGCTGGATAATAAATAGGCTTGTTGTTGATGTGTAGAGGAATGGAAGCACTGCCAGAAGTGTCTCAGCATGCTGGGCTGAGATGTTGGCAGACTGTTGCCAGGGGCTGCTGTGGATCAGCCGTGTATTCAAAACAGGATGTTAATTGAAAAGCCTTTTTATATATATTATGAAATGTTTGTTTGTTTTCACATTTTTCAGCCCCTGCAAGATGTATCCATTAATAGGTTACTCCATTTACTCTTTCATTAATGAAAGATGCATAATGTACAAGTTACATAGTTCCACCACCTCAGGCTGTGATTTTTGTCACAATTCACAAATTAAGTAAGGTTGAGTATGGCCAGTAAATGGATGGGCAACTGCTCCCTTGGGAAGGGTGGCTGTGTGTGTAGCAGGCCTGTGCTCCGCGAGCTGTTGCTGGCAGTTTGGTTAGAGGCATTCTTCCGTCTGAGTCAGGTCTGAGCCCATATCCCAGAGTAAGAGGTTACTACTGGAAAGGGTATCTGATCAATGAGATGCAAACACATGGTTTCAACACCTTGTGCTCTCTGAACCACTCAGAGTTTTTTGCGTGGAGAACAAGGTGTTCCAGGTGAATTCTGAAAGAGCACCTCTCTTTTCTTCTGTAAAACAGTCTTCAAATTTGGCTTATCAGAAGGATTTTTGCTTTCCACTTCTTATCGATTGCACTGCATTGTAGTTTAACAACTCATTCTTAGTCACAGTGATGCATGGAGTTCAGCAATTGTCAATAATTTCTTGACAGTGTGCAGCAGTTGATATGACATAATGCAATTTGTCAGTGTACAAGAAATTATACAATAGATTTTATATGTTTTTTGTTGCATTTGAATGCACTGGACATTAGTGTAGATCCATCTTCATTAAGATCTCTAAAAAATTAATAAACTAATGGGTAAGAGTTATTAAGTGTTTCTTGTGGACTTAGAAGCTGGTAGCTCCAGCATGGCCAAATCAAAGGGGAGGTGGGGAGGAATCATGATTTTCTTCCCAATGTGGTTGTGTTATGGATTATTTTACTTCTCAGAAAGGGACAGTTAGCTTGGATTTCCTTCTGGTTTGGTTCTGTCAGTCTTTTGTTAACACTCAGTTGAATGAGAACTGTCAAAAATGCCATTGCTCTTTTAAAAGAGTCTGTCATGGATAACTTCTGTCACTATCAAATGCAAGATAATGAACATTTTAAATCACAGGAGGGAGGAGGAGGAGACGGTGCGAGCGGTCCAGCCACGATACAGATCTTAGATGTCATCTGCTTGGCCTCTTTTTTTACACACTGTCCAGGTGTGTTTCCTTTTAAAACTGAAATCCCAAGTGTGAGTAAAAACAGGTCAGAGAACAAATTAATCAAATCATAGGGTGTGGCTTTGGTAGCACATCTTGTTTTATCAATAGATGATCTGGCTTCAGGGGGAAAGTGTCTAATTATCTGCCTTGTTGAAAAGGGCCAACAATTGTATGAACAGGGTACTGCAAGGAATAACATTCCTTATGGGAATTCCTGTGGGAAAATACCTTATGGGGGGGGAAAAAAACCCCAAATTCATCATGTTAGAATGCAGCAAGACAGGCTGGGAGAAATGTTAGTTGGCTTCCATCTGTTGCACAGACAAGGAAATGAGCTTACTGTAAAAACTAAAACATCTGCATAAATTCTTAATGTAGCAACTGCGTATACACATGCAGCAAAGGATAACAAAATTCAGGAGCAGAAAAAATATTGAGTTTGTACAGGATGACCTTCCATTTTAGTACAGAAAACAGAACTCTGAAACCAGATCTAGTAAAAACACCTATTTAAAAATCGATTTTTATGCATGCATGTGCTTTTTTTGCAGGTTTATTTAGTATTGATTGCAAAGGAAAGACAGGCCAAGATCTGTATTAGGCTGTAGCTCTGCTAGAGATTTTGCCTGTCTTTTAATCACTTTTGCTGTTTTGCTTCAAAATACGGGGCTAATAATACTTAGCACATATAAATTATTTGATACAGATGGAGGCTGGAGTTGATGGGTATATATAAATGCCTTAAGCTCTAGTCAAAATCTCCTTGCCATGGTATACATATTAGAAATAGAATTTGATTTTGAAATTAAAAGCAGTAATTAACATTTCAGGTCTGCTCAGTGGGCTCAGCACTAAGACAGATCTATTAGAAATCAAGGAAGCAAGAGGCTAAAATACTGCTGAGCTCATCTAACCCAGACAACAAATCCTTCTCCCTTTTCCCACCTTGGCAGAGGGACTCGGCTAATGTGGGGCTCCCTGCGGTGGGTGAGATGCTCTTTCACTGGGTAGCTGCCGGAGCATTGCCCTGAGAAGCATTGACAGTGAGGTGCAAAGGTGTTGTCTTGAAAACTAACCTCTGTACTTGCTGAAGGGGGAAAACAAAAATTGCTAGGAGGCGTCATTTGAAAGAGTGTGATGCTCCATGCCTGTGCCACGTGAAGAAAGGGGTGTAGGCCTATCTCATATGTAACAGGCAATAGGATATCAAAGGGCTGAAGAGCCTGAGGAAACAACTGAATATTCATGCTAAATGGCAGTGGACAGCTGCCAAACTTTGCAAGGTGGAACAAGCTTTTAGTAGTGCCCTAAATAGTAGACAGAGTCTGTCTGTTAAATGCAAGGAGTGGTTAACTGTGCTGTCTTGTCTTGTGATCCCCCTCCGGTCTCGTGAGCAAAGCAAGTTTAGTCCAATACTATTTGGATGAGAGGCCACACATGGCTCTCCTGGACTGTTAATATGAGGAAACCTTTGTAGAACAGGGTGGTGGAGCAGACTGTTGCATGGATGTTCACTTTGCAAAGTCAGGGAGGGATTCCTTCTGGAAGAGCTATTTGTGTACTGTAGTTTGGGTAACATTTAGAATGGTATTTCTCGTGAATTACAGTAATTACAAATCTGAAGGCATTTTTCAAGCAAGTGGATCAGCTTTCACAACTTCCCTGTGCAGTTTTACTGGGTGCCCCATTATTTTTCAGTCTTTCCTCTAAACAGTTCAGATACTACTGCCACCTGCCCATGCTGGAGACAAGCATTTAAGAGTGTGCAAAGTGATGAGCAACAAAGGGACAATGTACAATGTAGCCACTCGAGCTCCATGAGAAGGTGGTTGTGTGTGGCTTGAGGTGGTGGGGGTGGCACTTGTCATTGGTGTCCTGAAACTAAGTGGTGGGTGCTGCCCACTGGCATGGACGGCGGCAGCAGCAGGGCCGGGCTGGCTACCTTATTGTCCTCATCTTGTTGGAAAATGACTTTGTCAAATTTGCTAAATACTAAGCTGTATTCCTGCTAGAACTGAAAGTGCGGAAGGAGTCACCTTTTCAATGCCTCTTGTATTTTCTCTTTCCTCCACTCACTGAATGCAAACTGGTTCAGTATTTCTTTTAACTTAATTGTTTTGATGCTATAATCCAGCAGTGTTTGGGATACAATTTTTTGGACTGAAAGGCTTTTAGACAGTTTTATCTGTGTGAATTTTAAAGGTTTCATGGAAGTACTTTGTTTTGTGAGGTTTTGTAATTTTTTAGTCTATTTTTTTAAAACCACCAGGCTTTTCCCTTGCACCAGGCTTTCCTCCTCACCCCTGGCCCCCACCAACTTGGTGATAAGCATCTTTTGGGTCATACATTTGAGAAATCAACAGGAGAAAAATTTTGTAATGTATTAGTGGTTTATAGTTAATAATAAGATTTTTTTCCTCCCGTAAGGATCCCCTTTTATTATTAGGATTTTTTTTTTAAATTGAAAACATTTGCATTAAAATATCTAGTATATCTATAAAAGCAACAGCAGGTGGCAGAATAACTTCACTGGAAGTTGGTCTCTTGGCATGCTTAACTTTTTTCAATGAACTTAGTAAAACAGATGCATCTATGTGAGATGTAACCAATTGCTACTCTAGATAGTTGTCTTAACAGGCAATGTTAATGTAACAGGCAATTCCCAAACACGCTGCAAGGTTTTCTTCAGTTTTTAATGTGATTGCTTTTAACTTCTGTAGAACAGTTAAATGCTCTTTAAGAAGGGTTCTGAAGAGTTTGCAAGTGGTGCCTTGCTGTTGAAGAGCAGGCACGTGTGTTAGTCATCAGCTGCAGTGTAGCAAATGGTGTTTTTGAGGAAGTATATCTCTGTAAATACTATGTACATATAATTCTTTCCTTTCAGGGAAGAGCATTTGTGTAAACATACTGCCATGAAATCTATTGTTTTGAAGAGCAGTTTTGCTGCCATCTTTTTAAAAATAAGCTCCCTGGGAAATTACTAGTAGATCTTGACCAGGATTCTTCAACAGTCAAAGACTAATGACTGTATCTTGTGGGCTGGGGAATGGTGAGAGTGCAGCTGTGAACTGCATCTGATGTCTCATGGTGTGTTTAGGAACAACTTGGCTGTCTCCTGTGCATCTCCCTGGGAAGAGTTACAGTGTTCAAAATCATGAGCAGCTCCAAACAATACCATTTAAAATAAATAGAACAAATAGACAACCTATTAGGTCATGGCTTCCTTCACCTTTCTCAAACAGTATGGTAGTTTGAGGTATACATTGGGCTATAGCCAATTCTTCAGTCATAGCTGGCTGATCTAAAATTTTGAGAACTACCAGGACCAGAAACAAGGATGTAATGTAATGGTATTTTCCCTCATTGTAGCAATGGAAAAAAGCCTAACATAAGGGTAGTTACTTTTTTTTTTTCTTTTTCCTTCTTCTGTAAAGAAAGTCTGAGATCATAGTAGTGATGGGATATTATCCTCTTAGTTTTGGTCCTGACATGACCTCTGCATTACAGCAGACTCTCTTATCCTGTAGTTCTGCAGAGATTGCACATAGACATAACACAGTGCGGCTGCAGAAAGGAGTTATCTGTCCGTCCAGGCCAGGGAACTGCATCAGTTTTTCAGTCCAGTTTGGTTTATGAGACGCACATACACTTTTCTGCGTGGAACAGGCAGCAGTTCAGAGATGAAAATGAGAGACAGGAGAGGGCAGGGTAGCTGCTTTTCATTTCAGTGTTGTCTTACACCACTTAAAACATATGTGAAACTACAGTCTCATACAGTGGTTATTCTGTGTAGAGAAGAAACCAGAAATGATAAAGATTAGAGTTGTGGGGTTCTTTTCCATAACGAATGCCTATAAAGATGTCCCCAAGGGAGCACAGGAACAGCAGCTGTGCCAATAGTGTGTTTTCTTATTATTGAAATGTGTCTAAAATGGTTTTATGGAAAAAATGACTTCCTATACAGATTGCATTTGATGTTATCTGCAGTGGCTGAAAATGGCCTACATACACAAATGGCAAACCCTCAAAGATTAATACAGCCATCTCAAGCTTACATGAAGTCTTTAGAATACAGTGCATGTATTTAAATGTAAGATGTTCGCATGTAATAATATGCTATACAAATTATGAAGTAGAACAGTTCCCTCCCAGATGCTTGGGTGTTGATATGTAGGCCTGAATGACATGGCATTGTACATTTGGTGGATCAGATAGTGAGTTTGTGGAGTCTAGCAAGGCCTGAGAACAGGGGAGTTGCAGATGGGTGTGTTATACCAATGCATTATTAGGGACTGGGTTTTTGCACCATGAAAAATAGTAATGGTACAGACAGTAAGTGTACAGATGGGCAAAAATATGGTGCCTGTTTAGAGTGAGAAGAGGAACTTGGGTGTGTTTGTGTGTTGTGATGCAGCTGTTTTACAGGTTTTTTTCAACGAGTTCTTCCACTTGAATGTGAGCTTTGCCAGAAATCTTAGGTGTATTCCAGGCAATCCTGTCGACGCATTTCTATTTAACTTGCCACTTCAGTATCTTTTTGACCCCCTGGTTCCTGGCAGTGTTTCATCTCTGTTACTTGAAAATAGCTGTAGGATCAGCTGTTTGTGTAAGTTGTGGGGTTTTTTTCATTGAGAACTTCTTTAACACAATCATTGTTTTTCCAAGTGGTCCTTATCCCCTTTCTCTTTTTCCTCCCCAGCAGATTCTTTGTTTACTTGTTTTAGACATGCTTCAGGAATTTGTTTGGGTTTGTCTTTGTTTATTTCCTTTTCCTATCCCATCCTAGCTCTCTAGATTTGATTCTTATATATTGACTGCTGCAATTTATTTTCCTCTCCATCAGCTGTATTCATCTGTTCATTTTCTAAGATCTAGTTGTATATTGAAAATCACATTTGAATCTTTCACTGTTATTAGGGCTGCCTGTGATTTCTGAGATGTAGGCCTTTTGTAAAAACATCAGGCTTTTAAATTTACTTTTGAGCTGAAATGCTTTTAACTTCACCTCTCTTTCCTGGACTTAGGAACACTAGGCTAGCTTCTGAAGTTTTCAAATCATGGGCACTAGCGCCAGATAGCTAAGCACTTGTGATATTTCCTAGATACGCTAGGTATCTAAGAAATGCTCAGTGCTGCCCCTGGAGTGCAGTTTGTAAATGAAACAAATAAAAAAACATATTCTTTTACTATTAGTAGTAGTATTGGTATTATTAGTCTCAAATTTGTATGCTCATTGTCCTTCTCCTGAAGTGTGAAAGAGAAATATAGCTTTACATGTAACCTCATTATATTCTAATGGCTTGGGTTTGTATTCATGAAGATTCAACAATACGTAGTACTTTCTCTGCTATGCTCTCAGTGTAACATTACTTTAATCTACCCAAAACCTAGTTCCTCCTGTCACCAGATACTGATTTTTGTTCAATAAACTTTCTTCAGCGTATCTAGTTTGACTAGATCCTGTTCTGTTCCTACCTCCAGTAGTTTGACACCATTTCCTTTAAGCTCTTAATATTGATATGATACATTTATATTTATTTTTAAAATGTGCATATTTAAAATACTTGCTGGTTTGAAACTTGCTTGAAACACCTTGTTTCTGTTATCTCAACCTGTCCATTTCAGCCACAATTCCCTTTTCCTCTTGAAGTATTAATTTTTCTGACTGCAATTTGGCAGTGCAGTAGCCAAGATAGTTGCAATTCACACTTAGAAGAACATGCAGCCTCTGCTTCATACAGCATTTTATCTTTTAATAACCTTTTGCATTGCAATATTAAGTAGAACACTATGAATACTGCCAATTTTTTTCCATTAGCATCTGACTGAATTCTTTGGCCTCAACTCAAGAAACCACTTAAACATATTTTAATTAGTGTTTTAAGTATATACTTAAAATCGAATACATGCTTAAGTGCTGTCTTGAGTAGGAATACTTTTTCAGATTGACCTTTGGTTTTCTCTCTCTTCCTTCTGATGTTTTTTTTCCACAAATACATGTGAATAATGTACTGTTAACTGGTTTGGGGCCTGACACTTTTTACCATCTTGAACTGGGCAGAAATTTTATAAGTTTGTTGTTAGACACTTTCTTTATAGTTGTCTGCTGATTTTAGCAAGCGTTGTAACCTTCTCATTCAAAACTGAATGACTGTCCTGATGTTTCTGAAGGGAGGTACTCTCTCTGGTTATTGTTTACAGTAATGTGCAAATACTTTACTGGCCAGTTATAATTAAACCTGTGTTAAAAGAATGCTTCCATTCCTGGTTGTGTGTTCTGAAATGTTTGTCTTTGTTCCAATAATGTTTCTGAAAGTACATGTAGTCAAAAGAATGATCAATGGGAAACAGAAGTCCATAAGGGCAATGACAGTGGCAGCACATATGCATGCCAAAACTGTGATGTTAACTAGGAGGAGGAGAAGGGAAGGAAGACAAATACATCCTTTTTGGAATATAGCTCTTGGAGCATTCATTACTATGCCTTGATCAATGGTTATCCTGGCAGTGTTTAACTTAAACTTGTTTTGATCTTGAAAAGATTTTTGAAAAAGAATAACTTTCTAGTTTTGCCTATCAGCTTGTTTCAATGTCTTCAGTGTCTGGTCTGTGGTAGATGAAATGCAGTTCGTAGTGGAGATGAGCAGAATTTCCGTAGGGCTCTGCCTGATCTGCGTTTACCCCAACATGACCTCTTTTATCCGACTTGAAACCTGTTAACTGTGAAGGAAAGAGTGAAATTGGGACACGCAGAATAGCTTAGTGTTTTAGCTTCCTAACTTCCAAATAAATAGGCACTGTGTATGCTAGACTTTGTAGTACATGTCCGATGTCCTAGATGTGCCAGATTTGCTGTTTATGTCCTGTATAGCACATATTCATACTGTTTGTCTATGAAAGATGATTCGTAGGTCCATTGTCTGTCTCTGGTGGTTTTGCTTCCTCTCTGTTCAGTCCCATATCCACTGTTTTCCTTGGGCAGCTGAAAGTGGTAAGATAGACCCGTGTCACCATAATTTCAAGGTGTCTGTAAGGTATTTCCATGGTATTAATACCCTTGTCATTACCCATTTGGGTTATATGAATTGCCTCTCAGTGTTCCTGCCGCTGCAATAATGAACAAAAAAAGGTGAATCAGAACTGACCTCTCTGAAATACTGATGTAGAGGATGGAGGCTGTAGTGGTGTATATATACCTACTTGGGTTTTTGCCAGTCTGCAGTTGCTTTTTTTTAAAGCTCTTTGACACTGAGTATTGTCACATTGCCTCTGATACAGAATTATTTCAGAGATTACTTAGCTACAAAAGTTCTTTGTAGGCTATCAGTGAGTGATGGATAAACAAAATCATAAAAGGGTAGAAGTCATTCTTTATTCAGAGGCATCATTATTTCATTTCATTATGAGAAAACAATACTTGAAAAGTTCTTTTTGAAGGTTTAAATAAGAGTATACTGTGTTTTGTCTGATCTTTTGGGTAGATGAGTGTGGTGTTCTCCTGAAGTACTGCCTTTCCTGCACAGCCACATAGTCCCAAATTTGATGCTGAACAGTTTAGGTCAGTCTGTCCCTGAACTCTTCCCTCTGAAAATTCTCTTTGAATTTTTGAGTTCCACATTCAAATAGAATCAGAAAGCTTAGTGGAAAGCCTAGGCAGAGCTAAGAGGTTTTCTTTTGCGCTATGCTGAAATAAAGGTTTTGGACTGGTTTGGTTGTGTTTAGGTCCTCCAAACTCTTAAACACTTTAAACTTCAATCCACTACAACTTTTTGAGGTGATGTGTTTCTGTCTTCTGCCTTGCATTCTGGGAGACAGATAAGAGTCTCCTATTTTGTGAGGCATTTTGGAGAAGGGAGGGAGGTGCATGGTCATTAAGAAATGCTGTAGCTTGGTTCCCTGTAAAATTTCTCCATCAGTATCAGACAGTGTATCCTTGCAGTTGTTCCCTTTAACCATTCTTCAGTTCCTAGTTTGCTTTCTTAGTGCCATTTATAGACCTGTCAGATACTGATGCCCCTTAATGCTGGCAAGGTCTTCCAGAATCCTGTTTCCATTTCTGCTCTGTAAAATGCATAATAGAATAGGAATAATTCCTGTCTATCCTTGAGATTCAGGATCTGCCTGTAGTGTTTTGAGAGCATCTTCCAAAAAATAGCATACAAGGGCACTTTTTCATTGTCTTCATTTTTTCTTTTTTGTTTGGAGAAGCTGTTATGTGTATGTTTGTGTGTGTTTTGTGTCTCGGATCTGTATATATGACTTGAATAACTGCTTGTATGAATATATAGATTACATTTAATTATTACCATCCTGCATTAGAATCATAGAATGATTAGGGTTGGAAAGGACCTTAAGATCATCTAGTTCCAAACCCCCTGCCACGGGCAGGGACACCTCCCACTAAATCATCTCACCCAAGGCTCTGTTCAACCTGGCCTTGAACACTGCCATGGATGGAGCATTCACAACTTCCTTGAGCACAGTAGGACTTGAACTGAAATTCATATGCCAGGCAGCAGCCTTATGAAATGTAAACTGAGTTATAAACCTATAGAAAATGGATTTTATTATGGAAATATGAACTGTTCTGTAAGCATAGCATGGGGAGTTCATGCAATAACAACATACTAGTAAATAACATACTATCTTTCATTACTGAAAGATAGAAGGATATTATTTAGTACTTATTCAGTCTGAAGGTAATTCCTGCTTCAGTTAGTACTTTGCACTGCCAGTTTTAGATGCAGGCAAAGAAAGCAGCTGTCCAGGAAGGCCAAGTGACAGGGTTAGCAAAACATTTCCACTAATGGACAAACATAACTCTGTTGCATACTTCTGCCTGTGTCTGAATGTCATGCTTCAGGTTTGAGGGGGAAGATGGAAGGAGCAGTTGTGCTAGCATGGAGCTGAGTTGTACTGCCCTTATCCAGCCTAAACTGTCATACTGCAAGGCAGGTTTTTTGAATTCTGGCTTGACCCTGGGACAGAGGAGGTGAGAAGTGAATGATCTGAAGTAGCGTGCCTGGACAAGCCCTCTGACATGATCCAGATCTGGGGCAGAGAGCACTGAGCCTGAACATACTGTGTGTATATGTGTGTATATATGTAATTATGGTCACAGGCTTCAAAATTTAACTGTGTCATGGCTAGATTTCTTGGTAATTGGATTTGTAGTGCAAACAGACCCATCATCATTAGATAACTTTTTCCTACTTCGTGTTACAAGTTCTCAAAGTTTCATTTCAACGACAGTAGTGCTTGTCTGAGGTTTTTCATGCACTCTTGTTACCGTAGTCATTTCAGCGTTGTCATAGCTTAAGAAATTTTAATCTCCAAGGCTGGAGAGAATTTGAATACTTATGGCACAAACCAGAAAGCAAATAAGGATATAGTTCTATACAATCTTTAACCCTTTCTTTATATCCTCAAAGTGCCACGAGTTCTAAGAAGAAGAATGGACATTGCTTGGCATTGCTCATTTGCCTAAAATTTCTGTCTGGTCTTCTGGTCTGCAAAAAAGTAATGCTGCCTGCCAGCAAGGTGGAATTGGCAACTATCTATATCTAGATTATCTTTTTATGACCTGAATCTGGTGCCGTCCCTACAGAATGTCAGAAATATGCTTCATAAAAGCTTGTGGTTTAGTACTATCTATGGACTGCCATGTTCTGTACATGCCCACTTGTATTTGCTGCTGGTATTCTGGTGGTTTGCGTTCCTACAGGAAGTTTTGTATTCTTCATTATTTGTAAATCGTACTTTCTCTGTAGTTACTCCTGCCTCTTCCTCTTTCTCTTTTGAAGTGCAGTGCTGCAGTGCATGCTTAGCTATCGGTGAAGCCATTGCAGGTCACATTTTCCCTCAGTAACCATTCCTTTCTTGCTCTGAAGCCAAAAGAACTGTTGAGATGGTGCTTGGACTGAAATCTGGGTAATCTCTGATGTTTCCTCCAGCCTGGTGAAAAGGCCAGGTTTTACATCTGAGAGGGAGTTTCTTATTTCAGTGCTCACCTGCCCTTATGTTTGGTCTGTGTGTCTCTTTTCCTGTGCTTCTGCAGAAGCATGGAATATTTTTTCATGCTGCTTACACCAGTGTATCCAGCTCCTCATTGAGCTTCGTATTTTAATAGTAGTTTGAAGTCTGTATCTGTTGGTCTTGTATCACCCTGAAGAATATGTTAATAGCCTTTTACTAACACAAGAAAAACTGAGTTATCCAGTTCAGAAAATAAATTGGTAGAGGCCTGATGTAAAGCTATGCTGCATTGCCGTTATTTTGTTCTCTTCACTGCTCTGGAACTATTCAACACTCCCTGCTCTATAAAATAGCTCTTTAAACCACCTTCAGTAAGCTCCAGAGACCAAAAGGTGTTCATAAGGACAAAGTCCCAGCTCATATTTAAATAATAAAGTGGCATTTAACCGTGTATTTCCTTGTGGTTTAAATACAGTGCTAATACTTTACAGAATGTTCTACAACATAGCAAAACTTGAGCCGTGAGTAATTTTTCAGATGTACTCTTCCCAAACTTGTGCTAACCAGTGATGCTGTCAGTCCATTACCCACTCAGGCAAAAGGGAAGGAGTTTAAAAAAAAATGCAAAAAGAAAAGAAAAAGGCCATGGGTTTTCTACAGGGAAACTGTAAGAGTTTTTCTGCAACACCTACAAGCCCATACATAGAATGAATAGTGGTCAACTACTACTGTTAAGTTGTATCTAGACATTGCCTAGCTGTACTGTGGAAGACTCTGAGAACACTTGGTGGTTTTAATGCTCTTAATTCAATGAGTTCAAAGCATTCAGAAAGCAAAATACTGAATCCGACAACACTCCTAGGGGTAGGCGTTATGCCTGCTTTGGAAAAAGGGAACAAAGAATTTATTTTACCAGTAAGTAGTAGCAGCTACTTAGTGTCAGAACCAGGATTAGAACACGTGAGTCTGGACTTCTGCTCCCTCCTGTTCTCTCTTGAGAATGAATTGAGGTGAATAGTTAATGGTAAAAGGAAAGCTCTGAGCTGGGTGTTTCTCTGCAAATGTATTTAGGGACAAAAGGTTGAAGGTGGAAAGAGATAAGTCCATAATCATGTTTCATTTTGGTGTAACTCCTTTAGGGTCAATAAAACCAGACCTTCATTAAATCTTGCTCAGCCTGGAATAAAAACTGAGTGATAGTAATAAAATTTAAAATCGGAACTTGGCTTCTCAGGCTGCTTTCTACACTGAAGTGGCTATCTAATGTTCTGGAGGAGGAGGAGGAGACAAGCCTAACAGGCAGCTGAAGTATAAGCCATCCATTACATGATATTTATTTCATACATGGAATTTTAGGGTGTGGTACAGCAGATGAGGATTATAAGAATAATAAAAAAAAGAGTACCATTTTCAAGGAGGAACTTACTGTAAAACAAGCCCCCCGTCAGCTATCCTTAATTAGACTGAAGGAGTAGCCAATGGCAAAAGAATTTTATTGAGTTAATAGCACTGCTGCTGAAAACATGTTTCTAGTTGATATATGATTTGATGATTGCAGGAATCAGACAACATAACCAAAGGGGTATATGTCATAACTGCCATTCTGCCTGCAGAAGCTATACATCTCCACACCGCACAGGGCATTTTGCAAATTAGCATCTGTCTAAATATGAGGTTTTACTCATATTGCTCAGATATAACTGGACAATATCTTGCATCTTGCCCAGATATAACTGGGCAATTATCTTGAATCTGTCACACACTCTGCTCTGCTACTGCACCTTGCTTTGAAGTCCAAGCATCTGGCTCTGATTTCTTTTCTTTGTTAGAGGAATCTTGCAATTGCATCCTATACTTCCCCAAGGAAGTCTTCTGGGCCACTCTTCTACCTGCAGCACATCAATCCTGGCATGTAGTATCCAACAGCTCCTATCCTCTTGCCCCATACCTAGATCTGAAGATGCATTTTCCACCATTACCGGAACCAGCTTACTGCTTTTTCGCTCCTGATTTCTCATAATGTTTGCTCACACACCTCAGTCCTATATGGAAGCATTTTTCTGAACTATACCTGGTTTCCCATTTGTTTGACCATGTATCTCACTCCTCACTGGAAGTAGCTACTCTTACCATGGCCCTGCAGGAAGTTTACTAGAACATATCTCCTCTTGACTAAAGCATAATCTGCTCCTCTTCATTTTTTCTCTAAATTAAATTAATTAGATTAATTCCTAACATTACTATCTTTGCAATTTAATACTGAACTCCACAGTGGAGACTTGGTTGTGGTTTCTCGAGAAAGATTTTGGATGAAACAGCTATGATAAACTCCAAGGAAAATGCATGATCCCGTGAATTTTAATAGCAAGTGTAGGAGATGATGTAAAAAAATGCTAGCTGCAGTGAACAATTAATCTAGAGCTGCTACAAAATTTCAGTTGATTGTTCAGAAGACATGAACTGTTTCTTTCTCTTGCCTATGTGGTTTTTAGGATGTGCAGCAAATACCAATATTTGACTCAACTCTGTTCACTTGGGTTAATGTGACTGTAGTGCAAAAATTATTTAGCTCTGTTAAATTTAATTCTTTAAGAGCAGATGCTTTCTAATTGTGAAATATCTGAATTCTTTTACCATTCACAAGGTTTTCCTCAAGTTTAAAATCACTGAAATATGCCACAGGCTGTTTTTATTCACCTGACATCAATTCTCAACATTTCTGTAGTTCTAGTAAAAGTTGTAGTAGAATGGTGTACCTAAATAACTATTACTTCTTATTTATTTTAATATATATATTTGCATAAACCAAGATCAGTGATGCTGGCAGACCCAATGTCATTTCCGGTGGAACCGGTGGAACTATTAGTGATCATCAACTTCCCAAACAAATTGGTACCAGATTTTAAACCTTTCGGTTTGAATTTATTTGCTTTTGCAGGGATCTCACTGCTATCAGCCTATTAGTTTGATTTATTTTAGTAATGGAAAAGGGTTTGCCAAAACAACCCTCCTGGACTAATTCTCCCTGCAACACAAAAGAGATAACATGCTTCTACAATGCTGCCTTGTGCACATATTTCAGCGGTGACCTTGACCTTTCTAACCAAGAGGTGAGAAATTAGTTAGAATATATTTTCATGGGTCCATGATTTTGTTTTGACAATCTCAAATACTATTTTTCTGTATTAGGCAAAGCCAAAGGAGGATGTGTCATGCTGTGGTCTCAGCGCAAAAATGACTCCTTGCATTTTTCCAAGTTCATTTTCCATCTTGAGTCCTAGCTTTCAAAGAGGTTCTAATGATTCATATATCCAAGGAAAGTATGCTCCAATTTAAGCAAGTTAGGTAGGCAAATAGAAATTTGTCATTTTAAAATGTGACATAAATGCCAAATTTATTGGGGAAATACTGACTAACTTTATTTCCTAGTGAAAGGATTATAAGAAATAGGATACAGAGGCTGAGACAATGCCACTGAAATTCCAGGATATCTTGAGCCACAATATTATTTATTTTTTTTTCAAAAAAAATGTTCAAGAGAAGAAACTTGGCTGATTTATGTCACCAGCACTCTTCTTTCTTCTGGGTAAAATCAGATCAGACATGTTTGGAAAACAATCATGAACATACATGTAGGGGTCTTTTTCTGTTTTACGGTGGACTTACACATGGACTGACAAATTTTGTACAGTGCTTTTGTGGAAGAAACACTTAGGATAATCTAACTACTGAGCAGCAAGGCTTAATCCTGCATTTTGTAGATTGCTTTTTTGGGGGTTGTTTTTATGTGGTGTTTTGGTTTTCTGTTCTGTTTTGTGGGTTTGTGGTGTTTTTTTAAGGAAAAATTCCTTCAGAATATCTTAGTTTATAAACATGTATTGAACAGTAGAAGCTGAAAGATGTTCAAGTTTAAAGCTCTTACCATTTAACTTTGCAGGTTTAGGAGACAGACAAAATACACCCAAGCAATTTTCCTTTGCATTATAGGAAAAAAAAATGCATTTTAAGGAAGGCTGAAGCTACTGATGATTTTGAAATATAAATATTTCTGGTAGAAATAGATTGTTGGCTAAATTGCAGGTTAGACTTAAAAGGGTGCAAATGCAGTATATGAAAATGTCTGAAATATAATCTGAATGCATAGCTATAGGATGTAGTACATATAATTCACAGCTGTTTCTTCCCACTTCTTTCATGGAAAATATATTTCAGGGAAATATAACCCCCATTTTCAAGAAGGGGAAAATGGATGACCCAGGGAATTACAGACCAGTCAGTCTCACCTCTGTGCCTGGCAAAATCTTGGAGCAGATTCTCCTGGAAGGCATGCTAAGGCACATGATAAACAACAAGGTGCTTGGTGACAGCCAGCATGGCTTCACTAAGGGGAAATCCTGCCTGACCAATTTGGTGGTCTTCTATGATGGGGCTACGGAACTGATGGACAGGGGTAGAGCAGTTGATGTCATCTACCTGGACTTGTGCAAAGCATTCGACGCTGTCCCACATGACATCCTTGTCTCTAAATTGGAGAGACATCAATTTGATGGATGGACCACTCGGTGGATAAAGACCTGGCTGGATGGCCGCACACAAAGAGTTGTGGTCAATGGCTCAATGTCCGGCTGGAGACCAGTAACGAGTGGTGTCCCTCAGGGATCGGTGTTGGGACCGGTCTTGTTCAACATCTTTGCTGCTGACATGGACAGTGGAATTGAGTGCGCCCTCAGGAAGTTTGCCGATGACACCAAACTGTGTGGTTCGGTTGATAGGCTGGAGGGAAGGAATGCCATCCAGAGGGACCTCGACACGCTTGTGAGGTGGGCTGATGCCAACCTCATGAAGTTTAACCATGCCAAGTGCAAGGTCCTACACCTGGGTCGGAGCAATCCCAGGCACAGCTACAGGTTGGGCAGAGAAGAGATTCAGAGCAGCCCTGCAGAGAAAGACTTGGGGGTGTTGGTCGATGAGAAAATGAACATGAGCCGGCTTCAGTGTGTGCTCACAGCCCAGAAAGCCAGCCGTATTCTGGGCTGCATCAAAAGGAGCGTGACCAGCAGGTCGAAGGAGGTGATCCTGCCCCTCTAATATGCTCTTGTGAGACCTCACCTGGAGTATTGCGTGCAGTTCTGGTGTCCTCAACATAAAAAGGACACGGAACTGTTGGAACAAGTCCAGAGAAGGGCCATGAGGATGATCAGGGGCCTGGAGCACCTCCTGTATGAAGACAGGCTGAGAAAGTTGGGGCTGTTCAGCCTGGAGAAGAGAAGGCTGCGTGGAGACCTCATAGCAGCCTTCCAGTATCTGAAGGGGCCCTACAGGGATGCTGGGGATGGACTCTTCATTAGGGACTGTAGTGATAGGACAAGGGGTAACAGGTTCAAACTTAAACAGGGGAACTTCAGCTTGGATATAAGAAGGAAATTCTTTCCTATTAGGGTGGTGAGGCACTGGAATGGGTTGCCCAGGGAAGCTGTGAATGCTCCATCCCTGGCAGTGTTCAAGGCCAGGTTGGACAAGGCCTTGGGTGATATGGTTTAGTGTGAGTTGTCCCTGCCCATGGCAGGGGGGTTGGAACTAGATGATCTTAAGGTCCTTTCCAACCCTAACTATTCTATAATTCTATGCATCATCTGAGGCCTGGGTTACAGGAAGGTAAAACTGATGGTGACTTGAGAGGCTGTTTGTTTCCGCAGCTGGCTGTTTGTTTTGTGGGATGATTTCTACTCTATTTTTATAGCCATTGCAGCTATAGAGGATGATAACTGAATTTTGTTCATGAGAATACTTTGAAATCACCAGAGGCATGGTGTTCTTTAAATGGGCCTTAGTTCCACTGAATAATGCTGTCAGTGCCTAGTTTGTTCCTGCTTTCTCAATAGCCTTCTCCTCATTTTGTAAAAATTATCTATATATTGGTTTGATTGTCCAGCCTTCTGTGCAATATCAGTCACTCCCCTGCTACTCTACAGACCTGTTAAATTGCCTTGGGCAAACTGGAGGATGGAGTCCAAAGTTCCTATTACCCTGTGCTAAAAATCTACTGACTGTTACATACACTGGAACTCAGGTACATGATTATCTAAGGATAGCCATTATAGGTAAATATAAAAATCCTGTCCATGTCTGAAATGGCATGCAGTGAAAATCAGCAGCTACCATAGCATAGCAAAAAAAGAAAATTTCTCCAACAAGCATTGTGTAAAGCTTGCTGTGATCTCTGTCATCACTGTAGGCTAGAAATTATTTGCTCCACTTTTATGATGCTGATAGAGCATGTTGCGTATAAAACAGCATAAGCCATGTGATGCCGTCTGGTGGTGGTGTTAGTAGTTACCCTCCTGTAGAGGTTAAATGAATAGACAAGGGGGAGCAAATATTCCCGTAGTCCTCTCTTGCTGCCTAAAAAGTAAACAGAAAGGCTCCAGTGCTGCAGGGCAGGCAAGGAAATATGGTTTGCAGAGGAACTGAACACTGAAGCGTTGATGCGATTTCTAGCACATCCTAAAACTGCTTTCTGCTGCTTCCACGAGGCACTGAAGAGCAGTCTGAACTAACACTGCCCTCCCTCTAAAAATGTTGGCATGGGGTCATGATGTGGGATAAGGTGGAACTAGGAGAGTGTTTTAAAAACTGTTCAGCAAAGCTGTAAATTACAGTAGCCCATTGAGCTGTTCCAGTTTGCATCCAAGGCCCAGCAAGTCTCCTGTGACCTGCTGCCTTGAAGGCTTAAAGGAATTAATTGGAAGGAATCTGAAGAATTAATGGAGTTAACAATACTGAGATTGAGTTGTGCCTTATATGCTATACCTCTCCAGACTTGCATGTGTATATTACTATAAACAGTTTTTCTGATTGGCTTGTCAAAACATCAAAATGAAATAAAAATGCTGGTATGCTAATTATCAGGTTGAAATAGTCCATGAGCTTTGAACAGGCCTTTGTTAGGAGTATTTCATTGGTTTAGTTCATATTCCTATTTAGTTGCTAGGAAAAAAAATAAAAAAATCTAGACAGGTGTAGAAAAACTAAATATAATAAACACCAAGTATAGAAAGAATTATAAATATTGAATTTGTTGCATAGATATTAGATTGTTCTGAGGTATCCTAGAGTGCTCAGCCCTCCCAGCCTGTTCCTTGTGTCAGGGTTTAGGAGTGGTAGTAAAGATTTGTGGTACCTTTATTCAGTTTTCTTGGTGTCTTAGCATCTGTCTCTACAGTAGGTGTAATAATACATTCATTCCATCAGAAGGTAGTGAGATTTAATGTCACAGAATTTGAAATGTTTATACAAGGCAGGTTAGGTGCATGGCAGAAGCTCTGAACTTGGCAAGTGAAAGGAAGAAGCCTTCAGTCTGCTTTTTGATCTGCTGACAGAAGTTAATGAGTACCAATAAACTAAAGTAGGTTTTCGTTGAGAAAAAGCTAAGCATAAATTTTGACTTCCTTGTAATCCTGTTAAAGAGTAGGAGATGTACTCAGCTCTCCTCTGAGCCTGGAGCATGCTGGAGCAGAACTGAAGTTCTGTACTACTTTGCTGAGGTTCCAGATAACCCAGTTTCTTCCCCATCTTCAAAACCAAACAAATTAAACCAACTAAAAGCCCTGTTGCTGAGAGTGAACTGTGAATTCATAATTTTACTTTATTTATTCTTTTACAAGACAATTTTGCATTCATCAGAAGACTTCTTTTTAAACAGTGGTGTTTGCCACTTTGAGAATACAGCAGGTTTTGGCTGCAAAAGTTGTGTGTGGATCACAGTGATTTCCTGTGAGGTACTCCGTGTTGGCTCAGCCAGCGTCAAACCAGTCTCTTACTGTGGAACATTGCTAGCCACACACAGGAGTAAGCTCAATTCAAGAAGCCATCATTATGTAGAGGCTGGAGGGGAGGGTGGAGGAGAGGGAAGGTCTGCTGGAAACTAACCCAGTGCTCCGAGCAACTGGCAGGGTACGAAGGCGAGTGGCAATCCCTCTGGGGAGCTGTCTTACCCACGTCACTGCAGAACAGGTCTGTGCAGGCTGCTGGATGCAAAGGCCTTCCAGGCACACAAACCTTTCTTGCCGAGCAGCACAGCACAAGGGAGCTGCAGCATGGATTTTGAAGGCTACGTTTGTGTTGGCTGAGTTCCTTGTTCACAGAGGAGGAAAGGCTAAAGACCTCAGGCTATTGCTGGGTGGTAGCTATTTCAATTTGAAGACGTGTAGCTGCCTGAGAACAGCGTGCTTTTGTTTTGTTTTGTTTTGTTTTTTTCCTTCTGGTGAAAGTTCTATTAATTCATTGTGATTATGTTTAAGCAGTTGGCAGAGATGTGAATAGATGCTTTACTTCTCCAGAAGGCTTATGGAATAGAATTGCATAACTTTGTACTTTTCCTATGCAAAGTAGAATAAACTGGATGTAAATAGTCAGTCTCTGAAAGATTCTGTGGTTTCTTTCGACTCCTTTTTATACCCAGTAAATCCAGTGACTATAAAATGACCTCTGCTGCCATGAATTGCCTGACTGAGGGAGGAAAGAGGAGAAGCTTGTGTAGAGATACTGTGGCAAAGCAGGAGCTGGAAGTCCTGTCCTAGGAGCTCTAATAAGGTTGCAGCTAGCAGCAATGTATCCTGAGCAACAGCTCTCTTTTAAATCTTTTAAATGGTGCTTGTGTGCCCTCCAGAAAGTTACTGCATTCCTGTTTCTGTGCTGTTAGCCTGTTTAATTGCACCCCCACCCCCTCCTTTTTCTTTTCTGGATGTGATGAAAATAGGTACTGCTGAAATTCCTCTGAGGCAAGGCCAATGCTTGTTGCTAGATTTCTTATAGGATTAGGAAGTGTTTCTCAATAGGTTTCCAGTGGTTTGTGTGTAAACATGTTATTCAGGGAATTGTACCAAATTCTGGTGACATTGGTTGAGATGTGAATTCTGACAGCTCCTGGCACTGGGTCTCTTCTTTGCCTTCAGTCAGGGTAGCTGCTATGCGTTTGTGTGTCATCTACTTCCCTCTAACATGAGCGTAACCGAACAGCCTACGCCTCTGTCATGCAGAAGCAAGATGGCTGTAACAGGTACTTTTTCTTTCAAGTAATTTGGATTAGATGCAGTTGTTAAATGTGGGCACTTGTCTATCGCTTACACCTACAGTGAAGGAGCTTCATGTTTTCTTCATTAGCTTCAGCCATTTTAATGCAACGTGTAAAATGACAATTCTTGAGTATCTTTCTTCGTTAGGCCTTGATTAAACACCAGAAGTGGTGTTTGAATTTGAACAAGGGAATTTAATTTCTTATAAGGTTTCTTATAAGGCTTTCTGCTTGTGATGGCTGGGCTCTGTAGAGTCCTTGATATGATTTTCATTCTTCCCTGCAGAAAACCGAGATACTGCTCAGGTTGGGAGCGCAGGGCACCTCCTGGGACGAGTACTGAGTGGCGTCGTGATTTGCTTGCATTTGAGATGATAAACTGTGGAGTTTTCTCATCTTACGTGGGTTGTATGAGCCAAAATAGTTTACATTTTCTAAGAATGACGATGTGTGTGTGTATATTTAGTATTCTGTCATGGTAATAGTTGTGACATAAATATGTTTGGTTTGGTCCTGGTGCCCAGAAAAATCTTGATTGTGCAGGGGTTTTTCACTGGAGAAAGCCTCACTCCTGTGAGGTGAGCCCCTGCAGAGCATTGCTGCAGTAGCCAGCTTTGAGTGCCTGGTAGCAGAGGGCACTTGAAACTCTCTCTTTGAAACTGTTGTTTTGTTTAGGAGCTCTCAGTATTACAGTTCAGACTTACCCTTTTTCTGTCTGCAACTCCCTGACTTCACTAAAAATGCTCAGTTTTTAAGGAAGTTTTCTTCCCTGTGAACATGAGGTGCAAGGCCTGCTGAGGTCAACTTTTGTGGTAAACGGCAACTGATGCTGAAGGAAGTCCCCATGAAGAAACAGGAGTTGAAGAAAAAATTAATTCAGTGCGTAGCTTAGGTGAAGATCGCAAATACCCTGTTTCTATGACAGATGGTAGTGATTTTGGGTTCTTTCTTGAGCAAACTGATGCCAGTCTCAAGGAGCTGTAACAAGTTTCCAAGGAGAAGGCTGCAGTTCTCACAGCTGTTTGAAGCATGCTGCTTCACCCTAGTTTTCTCACTGTTCTCTTTTTCTGTTTTCAGGATTGCTGCCTGCCCCATCTGGCTTTGTGGTCTTGCTTGGTGCACTTTCATTTTGCTAGTGCCTCAACAATAGTCACCATTGTTTTGACCCATTACTGGCCGCTTGGATGCCTCTTTAAAAGCTCTGTGCCTCAGGGAAAAGGAGAGGTGCCTTCTCAGGGACCCGAATCAAGAAAGCCTGGGGATCAGTAAAACTTTTTTTCCTCCTCCTCCAGCGTGCTGAGTCAGCATTCCAGCCCCCCTGATTGTCACTTGTACTTCGTGCTCTCTGGTGACACTGCTTGAGTACAGTGAAAACCACAAAACACATGGGCTAATAAGGGCAGAGTAATTTAGGGTTATTGTAAGTGTCCTTGTGCTTGCTTTCCCAGCCCAATAGGAAGCCTTTAATAAGAGTTTACCTACATAGTGATGCGTGCAAAATAGGGGATTCTGCTCCATTCTTTTAACAAACAGTCATTTCATGAGTTGAGTGGGGTTTTTTTGCCTCCTGGTGCATTCCAGAAGACCTCATACCTTTGCTGGTTACTGATTGATAGTTTTGTGCTGAGCTCCCTTTAATTTTGCAATAAACTAACAAGGAGGCTGAGACCACAAGTTTACAGAAAATGACTTATTTACTCAACTGGATTTACAAGGATGGCAGAGTCAGATTTAGTAGTTTGTGTGGTCCTAGGAAGGGCAGGAGGAGTGCTTGAAAAACTGTACTGTATAAATAACCAAACAAAAAAATAGTTTGCTTATTCTCCTGTGTAAAGGAGTCATATTTCAGTTCTTAGGCCAACCCTCTCCCAGGACCTACAGGGGCTTTCAGCATACACAGGAACTCTGCTATTCCCAACAAATGGCAGCGCTGGGACTTTAGGAACCTTAAATAAGTATTTTTACTTTTAGAATGTGCTTCCAGAAAACTGGCATCTGCTGAACTCACATCAGTGGAAGAAGATTCTATTTTCAGAACATGTAAAGATTTCAAGAGAGTATAAACAGCGTTGACTTCTGGATTAATCTTAGAAGAAGTAAAAGCCTGTCTAGAACATGCATGCTGTTTTCCTTGAGAAGTTCCTTCTCATTTCCTTTTTTTTTCTTTTTTTTTTCTTTTCTGTTTTTTTTCTTTTCCACTTGAAAATGTGTTCCCACTGTCTCCTTGTGTTTATCTCCAGGTTTTGTAACTGTAAGGAGGAGGATTCTGTCGTAACATTTTTAATGGTACCAAGGGGTTGTTATTTTACAATCTTAGGTTGCTATGCTGAAGTAAAAATCTTTATAAGACTGGGAAATTGTGTGGTCAGTAAACTGTATGGTATTTTAAGTACTAGGCTTTTTCCCAGAAATTATTTTCAGATTTGAATCTGAGTGAATTTCTACAGTATTTGTAGTTCTGTCAGAATTGGAAGGCTGAGGACTGTAAATTTTCACTTGTTAAATAGCTAGCTTAACCAGTTGCAAGTGAATAGACTGAAAGGTTAAAAGCAGTGGTTCATTGAACTCCATAGGAGACTGTGTGAGGCAAGTTTCCAGTGTTACTGAGCTGTCTAGCTGACCTTTTTGTCTTTTCTTTCCCCTCCTCTTTTACCAGTGGAGGCTGTTTTCCACTTGTGCACAGTCACTGGCTGAAGAAGCCCTTTCTGTTCATCAGAAAGTAGAAACAGAAGGCAATTGCACAACCTCCCTACCTGTTGCACATGTCAGGACACAGTTGTGTGTGGAGGTAAAGTTTTTCGTGAGTTTTAGTGCCTTGGCAGTAATGAAAGTACCTCTGGCAATGAAAATATTTTGTTCTCTTAGTTTGTGTTGGAAATGAAAGTTCCTCTTAAAATACTGGGTATTTTATAAAATACAGTGTACTTAAAATACTATGTATTTCAATATGATAACATTAAAATATCACTTAGCAATACTCTCACTGTTGAGTGTTCTGCTGGAAGGTAATAAATTCATGACTGGTATTGAATCTCTTAAGCGGAAACTATGCTTGGCTGGTAATGATGTCCAGTATCTGTTAGAAGGAATCACAACAGAGGCAACTTTTCCTTACCTACTTAGACTGAGGACTTGGCAGGTCTCCTGTACTAAACAGGGTAAATCTGATCTGCATGTTAATGGCAGATCTCCAATGAAAAGTTGAGGAAGTGCTATTGCTAATTCAGTGCAAGGCACTCTTTCTAGCAAGCCTGCTTGGACTTGTGACCCCAGCCTGTTCCCAGGCACTGTTTAGTGGTGAGAAGTGGTTTCTTTCAACTGTGGCACCAACAGACAAAGTGAGGTACTCAAACCTTCTTGTTAGTGATCTGTAAGATATGGAATCATTAAAATCAGAACTGGCATTATACTCTGTGCACACACATATGAAGCAATGTGTGAGACTCAGCTGATTCTGCCCATCCACCAATGTGATTACTCATCAGAAAGTCACACAGCTGTTTTACTCCAGATCTCCTTTGTCTGTCTGTATATTCTTTCCATATCCCACTCAGGCTTAACTGTTCCCTCAGAACACCTATTTTCAGCTCTCTGAATATGTTGAGCCATTTCAAAGGGTAGCAGAATGGAGTGTAAGCATGTCTTTCAGGGGAAATGTTACTACATTCTTTAGATGTGACACTGGGATCGCGTGGTATCAACATTCGGGGCTTCAAGTTGAATGTCTGTAGGATTGGAGACTCCCGAAAACTTAGGGCCTTGTTTGAAAGGCATCATTCACTGCCAAAGCATTCATGACCAAAGTTTTACTCTGGGAAAAATAAATGAAAACGTAGCACTTCCTAGTAAGGGCATGTCATTGAATTTTTGAAGATAGATGTATGTAATCAGAGGACTTCCCTAAATCCAAGTGCCTTAATATTTTTCTTTGTAAGTGGATCTGGGTAAGGGCCAGATTTCTTCCTCTTGTTAGTGACCTGTAGCTTGTTTGAGGCAGTGAGAGCTGAAGTACTCTGCACACCTGCAGAGTGAAGTTCAAACTGTATTAGGGTAGTTGTGCAAAGATGGATATTGGTTTTTGATCATGGTACCTGTACCCGATGGAAGAATTCTGCAGTAAGCAAGCCTGCTGAAGTGTGACAGGAATTCTGAAGCCAAATTTAGCGCTTAGCTAATAGCCTCTTGGCTTATACTTATGGGAGAACTGAATCTCTGTGTTGGCTCTGCAGGCTTGCAGAAAGGAAGAATAATTTTCAGTTAATTCCAAAGTAAGCATTCTGTACATGCATATGGCTTCATCTCAGAGGAAATGTGCTTCAGAAAGATAGTATTTAAACATTTATTTAAGCAAACGTTTAACTATCAGTGAAGTCATGGAATAAGAATACACTCAATTCCCATCCTCAGAGCAAGCCAGAGGGAAGACAATTTTTTTAAACAGTGTAACAAGGTGTCAAGGGTATTGTCAGTGTTGAATAGTAATTGAAGGACACATCAGAAATTGAAATCTAAGTAGCTTGGGTTAAACACAAATGGTGAAGACTTTCAGTCCTACAGCTAACAGTGCTGTGGAGTTCCTGACTGCAAAGGGAGCCAAAAAATCTGACAGATATTTTTAAAATGCACTTGCATTATTCTTGTTATTTTTTCTTTTGATTTTTGAAGGCTTTGAAGTTAGTTTCCTTTGAAAAGGAGAGCAATATGAAATGTGGTGTGCTTAGGTCTCTTTTTTTCTTTAAAAAAAAGATCCTTGAGCACAGTAGCTTTTCTTTAAAATGTTGTGGGTGCATAAATAATAAAATATGTGATGGCATGGTACAAAGATTATCTTGGCACAGGTCTGGGATGACTGAATTGCTTACATGGCTTTTGACATTTGTGAATAAGATGATCATTGCAAAAGTGTGCCAATGAAAACTTCATACCTCACTAGAACGTGTGTGTGTTTAAGTTTGTTAGCATTTTCTATTTCATCACATCTTCTAGTATCAGATTGAGGTAAATCTTCAGTGTTGTACCATATTGTTGGTGTATCTTAAGATGGGTTGCCAGAGTAGCCTCTGTGGATAAGCAAGGCTGTGGGTTTTGTGACACAGTGAAAAAGAAGTGAAAACGGTGTTGAGAAGGAAAATTCTCACATCCCATTCCTTATCCCTCCTTACTGTCGGCTACCTACTCCTTTCATTTGCTTTGAACCAGTTGTGATGTTCATCCTATCACAAGGATAAACCCGCTCAAAAACGGAAGATAAGTGCCTTGGCAAGAAGAAAGGAAAAAGTGACTTTTTTTCCCCCTTCTTTGTTAGTAATTTAAACCATTTTACCTTGTAATCTGATCAACAGGACAGCCATCAGTGCCTGCAAGGGGCTGGGTGTGCCATGCGCTTTCCTGTCTACTTTTGGGTGTGCATAGATGCACGCAGCAGCTCTGTGTGATGTGTTTCATGTGTGTTGTCAGTATCACCAGTTGTACTTTAAGAGTCTTGGCCTAGGTGTAAGACCAAACATGGCTGTTATCTACCACGTCTGTATTCACTGCAGTGGTCATAAATGCCTGGTCCCAAAAGATACACCCTTTGGTTAAGCTGCGCACGGTGGTGATAGTCAGCAGAAGATTGTCCAGAGCTTGCAGTCATTAATCGAAGAGCACGAGGCACGTCACTATGGAGCTCTGAAGGTCTCAAACTCTCGTTGAATAGTTGAAGATTTGGCTTACAGACTTTTCAGTTTAGTCCTGTTGAGACAGTCTGTAAAGCTCTCAGGCACCACTGTGCCTGTTTACAAGCACAGAGTTGGGTGGGATGATATGAGCAGGGGTGAAAAGTTGTGGTCTTACTAAAGGTTGCAGACTCCACCACATTGTTGGTAGCTCAAATCATGTTGCCTGAAGAAGATGCAATGCTCCACGGCACTGCCACTGTGGTTACAACTCTGATCTGATACAGCTTATGTGAGATCTTGAAAAACAAAAGGGAGAGTATGTCATGCTGTACTACTGAAAGTGTTAGAAAGCAGGAGGAATTCATGATCAGAGGGAGAGAGGAGCAGTGGAGTAAAGAGCAGAGAAATTCATCTTCATTTTAGCAATGGCAAACTGTTCATTTATTCCCATAGCATCATGAGTCCACATCCACAGAGTACTGTGTAGGATTCCTTTCTTCCTGCCTCCCGTGTCAAACAGAGCTGAGGACAGGCCATTAATTTCAGAGGGAGTTTGTTTGGAGTGGAGTCTGTTCTTAGTATGAGCAGAAGGATAATTTTGGTTCTTCTAAGGAAAAAAAAAGCCCCACAATGTTTTTGTCAGTCTGCAAAATGGTGACCAATTGTAATCGCAGCTGCTTAGAGAGCCAAAGCATTAGAAGATAATTGCATTTATACCTCTGCTGCTCTTTCTGTGGTCTTCACTGTGTTTGCTTTAATGGTTTCTGTTACTAGAAATAAGTACATGTTCAAAGGTGTAATAAACTGTTCATCTTTTGCAAGTAAAACCACTGCTTATGCTGTCAGAGTGGGTGCCACAGCCTGTCATTTATCAGAATATTGAGATCCTGAAAAACACTGTAGAATCTTGTGTAGAGATAGCCCTGTGAAATTTAGAGCTCTTGTGCTTCAGCTCAGTGGGGATGTATCCCTGCAGCACTTTTATCCATGGCACTGTGTTTCAGCCAAAGGAAGGAAATGGATAAGTTGTGTAGAAATTACTAGGAAAGTAGATTTCCTATTTGCCTATGAAGAAAATAATGCTTTTTGTAAGGGAGTGTCAAATTGTTCATTGAAGAATGAAGCTCTTCCAAACAGTAGTTTCATTTTAGGCAAGTATTTTGTTTTTATATCCCTTTTCCTGCACTCCTTGCAATTATCTCTTTCAGTTTCTGCACATAGTTAAGGGCTTTCTGAGTGCTGAAAGTTGCTGAAGGTCAGAGTAGAGAGTTGCCTGGATGCTGTGCCTGGAGGATCCTAGTTCTCGCCTAGGCTGCTCTCTACCCTCTATAGCTATAAAACTCATTTCCCTTCCCCCTCTCCCTGTCTGTTTGCAGGTTATCTTGACGAATCAGATTACCACATCGTTGAGCAATGGCCTTGTGATCCAGGCAGACCTGGTGTCTCCAGCTGATGATTTGTCCCTGTCTGAAGGTAAGAGATCCCTTCTATCAGAACTGAAACTCTACACTGACACAAATCCACATTGTTACTTGCAGTGTTCTGGTGATGTCTGGGAACAAAATTATTTTTCAGTTTCTCTGAAAATCCATTTATAAATAAAAAGAAAGTAAGTGTACTAACTAAAAGATCTTACATTTTCTAAGGGCTGGGAATGAATTTTCCAGCCATGTTGGTTTTATAATGTTTCTCAGCATTGTACTTTCATATTTTCTGTCTTCTGAAGCTGCTGCTAGAGTTATAACACAGGCTAGGCTACAAATTTGATGTTATCTAATGATTATGAGTGATTCCAGGGAGAAACAGGTCACAAATGAAGGACAGCAAATAGTTCTGTCCCTTGCATTATGCTTGTCTGGTTTTAAATACAGTGCCTCAAACTGAAGGCACACACACAATGTTGTGTGAATGTAACATGAGGGTTTGTGTGATGCTATATAGTACTTTACATCTTCATGTTTCCTTTTTCTGCACAGAATTAGAGGGAAGCACACATTTTGGGGTTATAGAAAGGACTTAATGTGCTAACAAACAATGATAATTCTGAATGAAGTTTTGCAAAGTAATATAATAATCTGAGCTTTCCCAGGTTGAAAAGAATGATCAGAGTACCCTCAGCCAGGGACATATGCAGAGAAATTTGCTATTTAGAGTTCAGTTCATGTATAGACCCAAATGTCTGATGTAAAGCAATACTCGTCTTTCCTGCAAAGGCATGATAATAGCATGAAGACTTCCTACTTCCTATAATATGAGTATTTCCTCTCTTTCTTGTTGCACTTTCACATGCTTCTGGTCAGCCGATCTTTGCTCTGGCTGATCACAGACAGTTAACACAGGAAGAGCTTGGTGGCAAAATCATCAACTAAGCAGTGGTTAAAAAACTTGACATTATTTCTGCAATTCATTTCAATGAACATAAGAAAGAGGTTGATGGTAGATTAAACAGAATGTTGAAGAGCAGCACATAAGTGTAATGCCTTAACACTGATTGATGTGTTTACTTCGTAATTTTGTCAAGAGGAGCTTGAGCAAAGCAGGCCCATTAAATCATGTTGGAATTGTGCTTGTGGCTTTTTTTGGCTCCATCCCTTGCCCAAATATCTCAGAAGTTTATTGCTTGAAAATCACTCCCTACCTCTGTCAGAAAGAATTGAAATTTGGTAACTAGATTTGGAAGAGGACAGCATAATTTTTCATCTTTATTATTTCCTTCTTGGCATGAAGATATGGCACATTGTCTCATTAAATGCTCTTGATCACAGTACTTGTGCTTTTCTTTGGTTTTTAAAATTGCTCTGTATGAGCCACCTCTGAAAAGAAAGGCATAGCTGACTCTGAAGTGGAAGTAATAACAAATTGTGCTCTCAGTAATACTCTATTTTTTCCGTTGTGGTTAAAATACTTGAAAAGTAGAAAAAGTACAGAATAGTTCTAATCTTTCTGAATTTTCCTGCAAGTAAGAAAGATTCTCAGTGCTGTGTATGAGCCCTAGCTCAATAGTATTCTGAAATCAGGACTATGAAAGAAATAGAATTATGATTTTTGTAGGAGTTACTGCTTATTAGTGAAGCAATCGTGTTGTGTCTGAACTCTCTACTACCATTAGTTATCACCTTTTAACCCAAGAATGAGTTAAAATGTGTTGGTGCTTTTTGTGTGTGTTTGGGTTTTTTGTTTCTCTCATTACTTGTTTTTAATTAAGGGTCTGAAGTAGTAAAATGTGCCAGCATGACACTTGTTGAATTGGAAACCTTTGTGTAGCCTCAGAACAAGACCAGTACAGACAGCAGCAGTGCAGGCTCCTTTGGTAATTCAAATTTTATCAAGGGATGCAGGGGTGAGAAACTTCTTTCCTTCTCTGCCTTTCCTCTTCTGTCAACTAACATTGGCAGAGTATTTAGATGTGGTGTTGTGTAATGGGAGAGGATAGTGCATCTCCCCACTATATGGTTTTCTCCTGTCTTTCTTATCCATAATATGGCTGCTTTGGTTCTCCAGTTTGCTTCAATTTTAAGCCATGCTGTTTACCTGTGGGGAAAAAGTGGAATTTCAGTCATTCAACATTTGATTTCCATGTTTATTTTGCTGTCACAAGATACAGATGTGGCCAGGGCTTTTCTTTTTACATATCGAGGTGTTGACTGGTCCTGAGAAAGTTCCCCCCTAACTTATTTCATTTTGGCTATTGAAAAGCCTGAAAGCAGCAATACTTCAATCTTCTGACCATCTTGGGTACTTTAAGAATCCTAAATCAGTTCGTTTTCTAGGATTAGTATGATATTCATAATACTGCTATTTTACAACCATTGAATTTGCAGGAAAGAGTAGTTATGTGGGTAGCCCTAGTGCACAAAGTTGCAGAGGCAGGAATAGAGGCCAGATTCATGATGGGTGGTTCTTACCTCATTCTTCCTTTTCACTCATCACCAGCTAAAGCTGAATTTGAACCAGTGACCTAGATGTGAAAGGACCTATAACACATTATTAGTCCTGTAAGCAACTCAGACCCTTGGTTTGTAGTATGTTGTTTTAATCCTATCTGAAATCAGAGTCCCATCACTGTAAATGGTTTGCTAAAAGGGTAATCTTTCTTAGACAGAGGCAGAAATGAAAATTTCAAACTGAATGTGCTATTAGAAAGAAGTGGAATATTACAGTTGTTTTTGATTTTGCTTCTGATTGTGCTTTAGAAGGGAATTGCTTGGGTTATATGTTAGATTAGGCAAGAAACCAAGGAAGCTGTTCGTCTGATGTGTGACAGAAAGTTAATTTGATGAACAAGCTGAAAGGACATTGTCAAGCTGTTTCAGGCTCAAAGCTTGTCTTCTGTAGAATTTTAATCTAGTGCATGAAAAGTTCTGTCCTAAAATTATGTTAGATTTTTATGAGAACATTAAAAGCTGTATAAAAGCAGCACTGGCTGTAAAATCCAACCACTTATGTAGCAGTGTAAGAATTCTTGAATTGTTTGTTGGTATTTCTTATAGGAAATGTGTGTGTTCAGCTAAACTCCCAGACCTGTGTGTGCACACTTCTGCTTCAAGGCAGGAGGGTGGGGAGAAGAAAGAAAAAACATTAGTTTGCTACAAATTAAAGTGATGAATACAATACAAGAGTTTCTGTACCTGTGGGCAGAGTCCTTGCAT
This sequence comes from Pezoporus occidentalis, assembly GCF_034315485.1. Classification (NCBI taxonomy): domain Eukaryota; kingdom Metazoa; phylum Chordata; class Aves; order Psittaciformes; family Psittacidae; genus Pezoporus; species Pezoporus occidentalis. The sequence continues at coordinate 3,006,725 of NW_026913964.1, read as the reverse complement.
TTATTTGGCCTTTAAATACTTGCCAGATTATTATCTGAAGGAGTATGCTAAACTAATAATATTTTTCTGCAGCTCTAAAATTCTCAGGCACGTTAGGCTGTCAGTTCTTCCCTAGGAACCAAACTGAGTTTTCACTTCTTAGCTACACTTTGTATATAGCCATCTCACAAATCCTGTCATCAGAGGGGGTAGGCTGGAAGATGACGTGAATACTGCTGTTTCACTTTATTCTTGCTTTGTGGAATAGCCTCTGTTGAGCTCTTCCAATCAAAGACAAATTGGAGATGCCTTAAAGTTACTTTAGATTTTAGAAATGGTCAGATAAGCCCAGGACTATGACTAAGCTTGAAAATGTGGCCTGAAGAATTAGTGCTTTATTATTTAAATGTGCAAAAAGTAGCCATTACCCCACTTAATTCAGCTTAGATCTAATTTTTATTTATTAAAAAAATTATTAATTTAGTAAAGTGAACAGTAGAAATGGAGTGCAAATGGAGTAGAAATGGCCACAGCAATATATTTTGTATGAATGTCAATGGGTGTTTTTAAACAAGTTGTCCGTGGCTGTGACTGTACTGTTTTTGTTATTTTTGCGAAGGTCACATGACTGGATTTTACCTGATACGAAGAGCTGTTAGAAATTAATTCTAAGCCTGTGTGTTTGAATGCTGCTGGACAATGAAATTTGTGTATTTATTTCAATTGTGTGCTGTGAAGAGCTGGAACCGTGTGACCTACTTGCGGTCCCTTCTAGCCCACCAGTGCTTGTCCTGTTCATAGATGTGCCAGCTGCAAGCTCTAACTTCCTGTCGAAAGCATCAAAGCCAGATTCCATCTTTTCTTGGAAGAAACTCAGGGACATGTTGGTATGAACAAGAAAAGCATCTCCTTCCCAGCATGCACAGCGTGACCAGCAAAAAGAAGACTTCTGTCTCAGGCTTCTTCAGTCTTAGCTGGTGCTTTCAGTTATTTGTTTGGAAAAGTCAGAGTTATTTAGTGTTTAAAATTGTCTGTAAACTTGCACTGGCTGTTGGGAGGGCAGCATTCAATCTTCTGCATTCACATTCATCAAGCTCTTTGTCAGAGGCTTGTATATTTCTAGTGCATAGTGTGAGCAATGAGTTTAGTCTGACCTTTTCATCTTTGTTGCCGTGATCTTGAATTCTTTTAAGCTGTTGAGCAGAAGCAGAGACTGGAAAAACTAAGCTACTATAATATCTCCCACCCACAAGATTTTCCTACTCTAGTTTAGGAGCAGAAGATTCAAAGCTGGAATCTTTGGCTTCTCTTCTCTGCTTTGCTCTTATCTCCTGTCAGGTTGTGGTTAATTTTATTCCTCAAGCCTCAGTTTAACGGGTTTTTTAACATTGGAATATATTTTTATTTTAATATCCCCATGTTAAATTTTTTTCTTTCTTAATATTTCAAGATATTCCTATGGGGAAAATAATGAATTGACCTCCTGTTCACTCCAGAGTAAGACCAGTTCTGTAGTTTATTACTTCTCTCCCTTTAAATTCCTTTTTCCAGTCCTGGTGCTGAATGGAGGGAAAACACTAAAGGAATTACCAAGAGAACTGAGGGACCCCGAGAGATCAGAGGCTGTTGGTTGGTTTTGGTTTGTTTATTTATTGACTTCTGTATATACTTAGACTTAAGGTTGCGCCTGCAGGTAACTTAAAAATAGAATATTCTATGAGAACTCACACATACCTGTTTTGCAGGAACTGTGAACTTATGAATGAAGCAGCTGTTAAACAAGTTTCTAAAACACTTCCTCCTTGTAGTTTTAAAGCTAATACAGAATAATGCATGTCCTAGTAAAGTGTACCAGCATGGTAGGAATTCAAATAGATTAGAAAGTATCATAACACTTTGGCATGTTTTAGGCCTTTCTGAATGCTCTGAAAACCTATTGCAGGCTGGTTTACACAATTTTGCTTGAAAGAGAAGATCGTCTTGGATCATTGGAACAGTGGTGTTAGTTAATTATAACAGGGTTTTTAACAGGACAATTCACAAATTCATATCCTATCTTTTTAATATGCATCCAGTGTGGCTCTGACACCCAAATATTTGGGAAATTGTTACGAACACCATCCCTCCCCCCCCCCCCCTTTTTTTTTTGTTACCGTTATGGAATAATCTCTATGGAGATTATTAGGCCTGTTTATGAAACTCCAGAACCATGTGGCATGGTTTAAGAAAAATCATTTGACTGTAACCCCTTATGTAGACCCTATGAAGGTTAGTGAATTTTAGATGTGCCAAAAGGCAAGCATTACAAATAACACTGGTAGTATTGCCAGAGTATTTGAAAGGTGAATTCCAACAAGTCCATACCTATGCATACTAAAGATTGAATTTCCCAGCTGAGACTGATGTGCAGGTGTGAACCCTGAAAACTAGAAAACATCCCTGAAAAGTTAATGGAGTTCCCTTCTTGTTTTAATGACTTACCAAGATAATGAACTGCTAAAATACATCTTTTGCCCTCTACAGTCATGTGTATGCATATGTCATGCATATATGATGATATGGAGAAGTGTTAGTGAGATTTGCCTGTTTTCACTTTGATGTGAATTGCTACCTCTCACCTGGCAGTTTGGTTGCCCCTCAGACCAAAGGCCAACTTTTTTCAGTCTGTTCTGTCTTTGAGTTACTTCTTCAGCTTCAGACCCTTCATGAAAAAGATAGTTAGGTCCACATACACTGAAAGGTGAGAAAGGAGTTAATCATCCTTAACCTAGAAGTCAGGATACTATGTAGCACATCTTCTTCAGGATAGAATCATTGAATAGTTCAGGTTGGCAGGAAACTTCAAAGATCATCTAGTGCAATCCCCCTGCAATGAGCAGGAACATCTTCAACTAGGTCAGGTTGCCCAGAACCATGTCCAACCTGGCCTCGAATGTCTCCAGGGATGGCACGTCCACCACCTCTCTGGGCAACCTGTGCCAGTGTTTTACCCCACTCATAAAAACTGTTTTCCTCATTCCCAGCCTGAATCTCCCCTCTTTTAGTTAAAAACCATTACTCCTTGTCCTATTGCAACTGGCCCTGCTAAAAAGTCTGTCCCCATCTTTCTTGTAGGCCCCGTTTAAGAACTGGAAGGCTGCAGTAATGTTTCTCCAGAGGCTTCTCTTCTTCAGGCTGAATAACCCCAACTTTCTCAGCCTTTCCTTGCAGGAGATGTGCTTCAGCCCTCTGACTATTTTTGTGGCACTCATCTGCATCGTCTCCAACAGGTCTATATCTTTCCTGTACTGAGGACTCGAGCTGGATGCAGTACTCTAAGTAGGGTCTCACCAAAGCGAGATAAAACCATGATAAAACTCATCAGTGTATGTTGGAGAGGAAAAGGAGGCTCTTCAGAATATGTTTTTTTTTTCTTGTGCTTATACTGTATTCATGTTTCTGATAACTTTGTCCTCCTACGAGTAGTGAAGGCTGCACCCCAGTGCTTCAGTGGAAGATAAAAAGGCCCTTCTGGCTGTTGAGAAAGCCTGAAGGAAGTGCACCATCATTACAGGGCCTGGAACAAACGATATTAACCATTAGGGGAAATGATACTGTGATTGTTTCTGCATGATGCAGGGTTGCGGTGGTGTATGGAGCAGTTAGATTTCATGATAACAGTGGTCATGTCAGCCTGTACTAATTTTGATGCTATATTTCAACAAGTGGGAAGTAGTGACATAATAACCTCCAGCCAAATTTTAACGGCTTTTTAATCAAATGGTAAATCTCTCAGTGAAAGTGTTACAGAGACTGTACATGTCTATGGAAGTTTCAGGCTGAATGACATATGCATAATAACTTGATCTGAACTATGAAAGGGTTGAAAACTGTCAGCAGAAGCATTCAAAGGCCTCTATGTATCAGTTTAAGAGAATCTCCATTCCTCATTTCCTAATTGCCATGATGATAGAATACAAAGTTTTACTGCTTTGTTGTGGTTTCTTTCTGAAGATATGATATGACTTACAATCATTAATCAACAATTTGTAATCCAAAAACCCTTCAGGTACATTTGCTGGGAATTGCTCATCTATACAATCAGAGGCTTGATAACAGAAGTGCTTAGAGTCATAGCTGAGTGGTGAGGAGTTACCACCTCTCAGCTGGTAAGTAACTACCTTCAGCTGAAAAAACGTGCAACAGAGTATGTGTTGCACTTTCCAGTGCAAAGTAAAATGGGTTTTCATGAATCCTGCTACCCACACTGATTTATTCCTGTTTTCCTTTAACTGCATAAACTGAGAGTATACACGGGGCAGTCACCGAGTTTTGGTCAATGGCATATGGCTGTAAAGCATTGTAACAGTACTGCAACTGGTCATCTCCTTATGCCCCAAAATGTTTTAAAATAAGATTAACTCATATTTCAGTGTAGGTAGAGACTGTTCTCTTATATATTGGAATTTAGACTTTTGTTCACCATAAAAGTAGTATTAAGAGACCTTGTTAAATAATAAATTAAAGAATCATAGTAATTTCTTCTCCTTTGCCCTTGCTTTTCATCCTGCGGAGAACAGAAAAGCTCACCCTGCATTTTTACTGTGGTCCTGCAAATCCGTGGTTTAAATCAAAAACATTGAGACATAGTTTGGGTCTGAAATCTTTCTGCAACCCTACATTATACCCCAGTGTTGGTGGAACTGCTCCGGACTAACTCATCTTTCAAATTACAAATGTAAAAAATTAATTCAGGAGTAGTAAAGAGCTAAACACCATTTGTCCCCATGCGCAACGCCAATTAAATTCTGTCTTAACTTCCTGTGTGTTATTCTTAAATCTGTACAAACAGATTGAGGAAATAAGGCTGAGGAAAAAAATATTAATAGAATCTTTGTCATTCAGTAGCATTCAGTCCCATTTCTTCTGGAGTTTATAGTACCAGTGGTGGATCTCTCTTGATAGTGGGAGGGATCCAGAAGGATTTCTATGCATTGGAAAAATGTCAGTGTGGAATTATATTTGGCTTGTGCCATTACACAAAGCATATGGGTCACCTGCAGAACTTGAACCGGTTAGGAATGACCCTAGGTACAGGTGTTATGGCAAAAGGGAAAGCAAGGCCAAGAGGAAAGAGGATAATTTCAGAGTCTGATGCTTATGTTCTTGTTGCAGTTCCAGCTGGGTTTCCTCTGGGTTTACTGCAGGATGTTTGAAAAAGTGACTCCTTGTTAATCTCAGGCAGCCTCTATGATTGATGATTCCCCTTTAATTGTAAAAAGAGCACATTGGTGTTTCTTCTCAGTTTGTGTGTATTTCCTGCTTTATTATTTTTATAATGATTTATTGTCTTAAACGATGGAAGCTTTATAACCTCTTAGCCTTCTTTGGAGGTTGAAGCTTGCTGCTCTGGCATGTGAATGAACTTCTTCCTGGTGATGGTCTGCTTCTAAAATGTTACATTCAAACCCAAACATAACATGATAATAAAAAGACAATATATGGTTGGTGTGTTATCACTTAATTTACTGAAAATAGGCAGCTTGAGTATGAGCAGATTTTGCATGCTCCAGATGGGCAAAATTCATCTAATTGAGATTCTGCTTGTCTTCTCATAAGATCAGTTATACTGAAAAATGAAGGAGCATTCAGAGGAGAGTAACCCAAGTGGTCAAAGTGCAGTACAGAAAAATGGATGAAGAAATGGTAGAAAGAGAAATGCCTGGAGCTTAAAACTAAAGGGAGGCTTTGTTTATATTAATTTCTACTCTACTAAAATGTCCTGCCGTTGCTCCAGTATCCCATGCAACCTGCAGTCTGAAGAAGATTGCTGCCTGAGCTGGTGCTTAACTAGGTACATCTCTCCTTCTGGGGAAGGGTATAAAAGACAGTGGCTGAAATATGAATATCCCCACCGTTAACAATGGAAAATTTGTCTGGACGAAGCAAACCCCGAAGCAGATGCTACTACTGGGTAAGCAGCCCTGATTCTTTGGGAGTAATTTGCACCAGTATGATACCTGGCAGGGGAGCTGTTTGAGGCTGGCACACTCTAAGGGAGTAGTTTGGTCACATTTTAGCTGAATATCAGGAAGTTGTTTCTGAGCATGAAATCTGTTAGACCAGCTGTTCCCAAATGGTTACTGTTTGTGCTGCTGTTTCTGGTGGTGAGCTCACCCCAGCCAAGCCTACGACCCTAAATACTAACATAAACAATCACATCTCTGTCAGGCCTGTGACCCTATTCTGTGCGGCTGTGACCCTGCTGGAGGTTACAACCCCTGCTTTGAGAATTGGTGGGATAGACTGTCAGATAGTTCTGCTGGGGAAGCGCTGATATGCCCCATCCAGGCCAGGATCATCACAACAAATGCCTTCAGATCTCACAGTAATTTGTAGGCCCCTGCCACCAGTTTGAGAGTGCAGCCTTTTAGAGCTGACATGTCACTTTGGTACATCAGGAACATCTCAGAGATCAAAAGGTCATAGTCCTCCCACGCTGCCTCAGTCTTTCTTCATGGACTCTTCATCTTAGTTCTCTGTCAGTTGGCTGGCACCAAGTCCCGGCTCCCTCAAGGTGCAGCTGGTTCAGCCACTGCTGGATATGTACCAGCTGCAACTTCTGCCTCTCTGCCTCTCCATCGTGCTGCTTCTCCCAGGCCACCCTTTGCAAAATGGTTCTGCCTGACCTCTGCTTGCCTTAATGCAGGGATTGATAACTGTCTGTCTCTGCTGAAATAATTAAAAGTTAGATTCAAAGTAACTAAAAGCTGTATAGGACAGTGCTAGTGGAGGTGGGGTAAGTCTTCCCCTGTATTTTATAAAACTAATTCTTTTACTCATATAGATAAGAGAACAATCTTACAGATGTGGGAAGCTGATGGAGAAATAAAGAAAAGGTAGCCTCATGTGGTTGCTGCTGTGGTCTGCAAAGCCTAGGGTCTTTGGTGGGTATGCAGACAGCCTTTTAAATATAAAATGCCATTACGTTTGTCATAATTAGAGGTCAAATTTTTAAGCTTTGCTCTGCTGCAATCTTAGAGTTTATAAGCAGTAACAAAAATAGATTTCAAATTTGGTTTTTTGAAAGCATTGACTGTCAAAATGTAAAATAGTAACATTTTAATAGCTAACTGATTTACTAGTCCAAGGCCATTGACTTCATAATTTACAGTCATGGAATTTGGACTGTGTCATCACTACATGAATCTGACAAGGGGAGGAGCCTGCAACAGATGATCTTTTTTTTCTTCTTCTTTGTCAATAGATCCTGAAAATTGCCAGTGGTGGTAGAAAGGAGAGAGAAGGAGACTATGCATAAAAATATGACAGTTACTTATAATTTGGATAAAAACCTGTATTGTATAAAATTAGCCTGAATTCAGCCTGTGCAAGACTTGTTTCAGGGCTGTATGTGGAGTGCTTTATTTGGAGATGTTGCTGAGCTGGTTTTCTGTCAGGCAGGTCCTCAGAAAACATTCATCTGGGGATGAGAACAGCGAAGTCAAGCTGTGGAGAGTGGAAGCCATGCAATGAAATAAAGTTAGAAAATCTTATGGTTTAGGTTACTTGCTGTACGTGCCACTCCTAAATGAAAAAATTGTTTGAACTTTTGTATCTGTAACTTGATCATCCCTTAAACACTAATTACATGTCAGAAAATGGAGCATAAAGTCTCCTCCATCTGTCCAGGTTGGATATGGTGCACAAAGGAGCATATCCGATTCATGGTACCTCTTAGGTAATCAGATTAGTATCTCCTGAACTGAATTTACTTTTTTGATACTGAGTCTTTCATATGCCATGTCTCACATATCACGTTCTCTTGAAGCTCTGTGACTTTTCAGTGATTTCCTTGAAATCTATATGTGGTATGTCTGCACTCTTTTGAGCTGTTCTTCAATTAAATATGTTTCTGGCATTCTTTTAATGGCATAGTTTCCCTGGAGTCAAAAACTGTGCCAAAACTCATGAAATCATTTGTTTAATTGAAAAGCAAAAGGGTATGGAACTACGATTTCAGGCTTCAACAGCTATGCCCCTCTAGCTTTGAAGGAAAGGAAACAAATCTTAGTGTCTTTCACACAAAATAAGTGCATTGTTGAGTTCTTAAAATATTTGATTTCATCCAATTTTTCACTTCCCTTGCTTATCTTTTCATATTAATTCTTTTTTTTTCCATGGTAGATTTTCAACTTCTCATCAAATTTCATTGTTGGTTTTGCTGATAACCAATCTGAATCCAAAATTGTATTTTAATTGGTTGGAGCTTTTGGCTCTAGGGCATTCTGGAAATGTATACCATATAGGAGTTGACTACTGTTTTTTCAAATATATTGAGAGTAGAGCTACATAAATTCCCATATTTTACCAGATCCCTCCAGTGAGATTCATTCTGTGTCTCAAGTATCTCTTGGCTGGCATCTGCAGTGGTGTTTTCATTGAGATTTTGAAGCAAGTCTGCAGTGATCTTCAGTTGCAGCGTGTTTGTTCTTTATGTGGAGGGGTTTTAATGTGCACCAACTAGAGACCTTTTGTAGGAACCGACTGTGGTAACTTGTGGTTACTGAGCTCAGGTAATGCTTGATCACAAGAAACGACAGCATGCATTTCAGCAGGATATCCTAGTTGGCAGGATTTGATAAACTCATTTGTGCTGAAGCCTGAGTTGCCATGTTTTTCAGTTACTGTTGTTTATGCTAGGAAATAGGACATTCTGCCTGCCCTTGGCCTATAGTCACATCTCACCTGCAGTGAGATATGCTCTGAGTACCAAATTCCTGGGTCCAGTCATCTGCTGCTGAATGATCTTTCATAAGTCCCATACAGCTTGCTGTCCTTCTTGCTGTTCCCCCTGTTTTTAATTTTAAACTGATGATGTTCTATTTTAAGAGTTGAAACAGTGGCTGTTGTGTTTGAGAGTTAGTGAATGCTGTTAAATTGGTACCCACTGGATACTGGTACCCACTGAAAGACAAGCAATTAGGAAGATAGATCTGCAATTTTTTTTTAGTTTGTAAGTCTGTAAACCTTTTCCTGTTCGTGTTCCGTAGGAATGAAGTTTAGGATAAACTTCAGTGCCTTCAAGCTAATATTGAGCCTGTCAGTGGACAAATCTTAAGAGGAAAAGTTCATAGTGGATTCAGCTTAAATGCCAAAAACCTCATGATCCTTCGAGCTTCTAGTTTGTTCTGATAACTGTTCAACCGCTATAACACAAACTAGCAAAGACTGGTCACATTATAATTCTCCAGGTTAGTATGAGGTGTAACTCTGAACCACATGGGATAAAGTGCTTCACATCCCTAGAGTTCATTGTCTTGGTTTATGGTCAACAGCTGCCCAGTTCTCCATTTCCTGAGGGTGCATCTGCTACTTAGTCACCCCTGTGATGGTCATGTGCACTAGCGTGAAATGAGCTGTTGGGATCCAGAGGGTTCCAGCAGCAGATGAGTCACAGAGGCAGAGAGGTCAGCACAGGGTAATTTTTCTAGTATTTACCATGCACGGCATAGATATTTCCTGACGTGAACCTGCCTTCTGTTAAAATGAAATGTCTTTTTGTCTGGGTTGGAAGATCCTATGGGTGAGAGGAGGCTGTATCACCTTCATACCATTCTGACTCTGTAGAAGACTAGGAAAACTTACTTTAATGAGCTGTGGGTTTCCCTTAGGTAGGGATACCTTGCTTTCCTCACTTGTTATAAGAAAGTATTTGTGTCTAGCTGGCTGAATAGTAATCATGAGCAAGTCAAATGGCACATAATGGGGCAGCTCAGCCCGTGCAATTTAGGGCAGTTTTGAGTTCAGCCCAGGATTTGGTTGTTGTTCTTTTATATCTATATTTAAAATGGTAGAAATTCACCTGCAGTTTGATGTAGTGAAGTTTTGAATTGTATGCGTTTCAAATAAACAAATGAATATCACTTGCTGTGTCTCTAAAGCTATGGATTTTCAGTGCATTTCAATGTGTTAATGTTTTTCTTATTTTGATTGTGCTGAAAATTTTTGTGACAACTGTGGTTTTAACAAAAAACACATTTTATCAGAAGTGACATGTTCTGTGGAGATGTGTTTGTGCTGATAAAATAAAAATTCTCAAGATGAGAGAGATGGCGAGGTTAATCAAAACTAGATACATGCTACACAAAATATCAAGGTTATTGTCTGTGTGTTTCTTTTTTTTTTTCTCTCTCTCACCATTCTTGTACCCTCCCACCCAAAAAATGTTTTGCAAGGTTTTCCTTTTGCTAAACCAGAGAAGAATTAAAACAAAAATAAAACTGTTTACCTGTTGGCCCTGCTTCTTAGCTACATATGAAATTATGGTGTTTGTCTTGCGTTTTGCACTGGTACCTGTGGTAGTGGCGTGCCATATTCTAAATCACTGCCATAAACAATTGCGTGCCGGTGGTTGCCTTGCACGTAGTGGTGAGCAATCCCTACGCTCAATGGTGCCATTGAAAATGTTTGAGAGCTTGCTGCCCAGTTTCAGCAGCTTAATTGCTAATGATGTGTTATTGCTTCAGAATTTAATAGCTGTTTCTGGTTACGATAAAGTTGATTTAAACCTGCAAGCTTTTTAAAATGTAATTTGTGCTTCCTCTTTGCAGTGTGGTTTCCTCCTTTGGTAGCTTCAAAACCTTGTGGTCTGGGATGTTGGGTGAGATGACATGTCCTATTTACACTCGATTGGAAAAGACTGCGTCATGGGCACTTGAAGCTCTATGGGGTTTTCTTAGTTCAGATGCTCAGATGTGGCTTCCTGTCATCACCTGATTACTTACTTTGAATGCTAGGATGGTCTTGCTAACTTCAGTATTGTTGTCTTAAACTTAAGAAGATGACAGGCATAGATTTCAATGTTATCTCTGTGTGCTTTTTGTTGTGGAGTGAGCACAGTGATGATCAAAATATTACATGGCATGCTCCATCATAGTTAACCTCAGAAGAAAGCCTAGATTGCTTCTACTGCCCTTCCAGTTTTCTCTCCATTTCCAGAACCACAATTCCATACATGAAATCATGCTGTTGTTGACACATAGGCCTTTCAAATATTAGATCAGGGCCTAACTATCCCAGCCCATGTCAGTTAAAAAAGACTGGAGGGCCTAAAAGGAAAAGTCTTTTTTAGCCCTTAGTCTTGTAGAATCATGCAGTGCCCTGGCTGGTGCTGGACAGTATAGACTCTTCAAGCCAGGGATTATGCCTTTACTCTCTAAGGTTTTATAGCCCTGAGCATCTGGTTACTATTAGGGAATAGAATAAAGGATGATAATTTTCTTTGGCCATTTTTATCTTCATCTCACTTGACCAGGTAGTGGCAACAGAGGGGTTATTAATACAGTATCCTATTAATATTATAATCCCATTAGTATCATCCTGTTTATTAATATAGGATATTAATAATATCCTATTAATATTATTAATACAATAGCCTATCCAATCTGCCCTGTCTCCAAGTGACACTAGAGATTTCCTGTTCTCACAAGTTCTGGAGTCAGAATGATTGTAGCAGAACAAATAGGCAAGGAAACAAAACCTAAAATGTTAATCCAAATCTCTTAATCCACCAGCCACTTAAAATGCCCATGCCATGCTTTCCTGCCATTTCCCAAATCCTTGCAAAGGAAAGCATTAAAGCAGCCACATGGTAGGTGTATTTAGTTGGAGGGCTCTCAGTCAGCTTCTAATCTGACAGAACTACAGTGTCATTCACTGTTTATCCTCAAAATTTTAGCAGAAATGTGTCAAACACTGCTCAGCAGGCTTCGCTGCAGCCTACCTGTTGGAAAGCAGCTGGTGATTTGATTATTCAGGTTCTGGAGTCTATGTTGAGACGGCTTAAAGACCATTAAGTTTTTCTGTTTTGTTCTGGCTTTTGGTCACTTTTTGTTTTAGAAAATCAAGCCTTTAGGAATCAGGCCTTTGCCATTAGGCTTCTGGATAAACTCAAGTACTAAAATCATTTTCCTGTATTTTTTTGTCTTTTAAAAGGAACTTTACTTTCTTCCCTTATCCTTTCTTTTTCTTTCTATGACAGTCATTAGTATCACTTCCATGTTCCTTTATGTTTCCTTCTGCATTTTTCTGCTTGTCTGTTTCTTTCTTTTCATCCACACTCTGACTACAGGTTGCCCAGAGCAGTTGTGCCATCTACATTATTGGCAGTTTTCAAAACCTGGGCAGACAAATACCTGAGTAACCTGCTCAGTAACATTATAGCTGTCCCAGATTCGGGTAGGAGGTGCAACTAGAGACCTCCTGAGGTTTCTTCCAACTTGAAGTATCCTGTGAGCCTATGATGCTACTTATTTGGTCTGTTTTGTACTTTTTCTTACTTACTATCATTTTCTGAATATTCTCTTCTTTGTTATGCCATGCTTGTTATTCCTATTTATTGATCTGTGTGCATGGTTACACATTTTTATGAATCTCTAACATGTATTTGATATATTAACTAGGGGCTCTTCCGAAAGACAGGCATCTTACTCTCCTAGTAGCTAACTCCTTACCTATAAATCTACTTATTTTGTTGCTGTTAAATGTGCTGATGGTTTGAAGATTATCCTTTCTGCCAGCTCAGGTTTGTAAATATTTAATGAATTCTGAGATGGAATAGAATCATAAAATCACAGAATAGTTAGGGTTGGAAAGGACCTTAAGATCATATAGTTCCAACCCCCCTGCCATGGGCAGGGACACCTCACACTAAACCACGTCACCCAAGGCCTCATCCAACCTGGTCTTGAGCACTGCCAGGGATGGAGCATTCACAGCTTCCCTGGGCAACCCATTCCAGTGCCTCACCACCCATACAGTAAAGAACTTCCTCCTTATATCCAATCTAAACTTCCCCTGTTTAAGTTTTAACCTGTTACGCCTTGTCTTATCACTGCAGTCCCTAATGAAGAGTCCCTCTCCAGCATCCCTGTAGGCCCCCTTCAGATACTGGAAGGCTGCTATGAGGTCTCCACGCAGCCTTCTCTTCTCCAGGCTGAACAGCCCCAACTTCCTCAGCCTGTCTTCACACAGGAGGTGCTCCAGTCCCCTGATCATCCTCATGGCCCTCCTCTGGACTTGTTCCAACAGTTCCGTGTCCTTTTTATGTTGAGGACACCAGAACTGCACACAATACTCCAAGTGAGGTCTCACAAGAGCAGAGTAGAGGGGCAGGATCACCTCCTTTGACCTGCTGGTCACGCTCCTTTTGATGCAGCCCAGAATACGGCTGGCTTTCTGGGCTGCGAGCACACACTGAAGCCGGCTCATGTTCATTTTCTCATCAACCAACACCCCCAAGTCCTTCTCTGCAGGGCTGCTCTGAATCTCTTCTCTGCCCAACCTGTAGCTGTGCCTGGGATTGCTCCGACCCAGGTGTAGGACCTTGCACTTGTCATGGTTAAACTTCATGAGGCTGGCATCAGCCCACCTCACAAGCATGTCGAGGTCCCTCTGGATGGCATTCCTTCCCTCCAGGGTATCAACCGAACCACACAGCTTGGTGTCATCGGCAAACTTGCTGAGGGTGCACTCAATCCCACTGTCCATGTCAGCGACAAAGATGTTGAACAAGACCCTGAAAACAGGAGAAGAAAAATACTTTCTATTCTGGAGCCCTCTGGCTGATTTTAGATTATTTTGAACAGAACTTGAAGAAAGTGTTTTGGATTTTTCTTGTTGGTTTTTTTTTGTTTGTTTTGGGTTTGTTTATTTTGCTTTTTCTTTCAAAATTCTGAACTCTGCACATAGGATAATTCTGTTCCTCTAGAGATGAGCAATGGCTTTTTTTACTGGAAAAACTACTTTTATTGGTATGCTTCAGCTAGTGATTAATAGCATACATCCAGACATAGGACATCATGAATTTTGGCCTAATGAGAACTTTGGCCTGCTAAATCTCTTACAGTACACATCCCCTCATAACTCTTAGTCCTCCCCTCTCATTAATCCCAGGATAACATTGAACTACCAGTAAGTCATAGCCCTCAAATGCTGACATTCCTTGAAAAAGTAACTGGGTGTAACATCAGTGATGAACTTACTGTAACTAACCAGACATAACCAAGGTGTGTTTAAAGAGAGTGTTTTAAATCCCACCTCATGGTCAACATTAACGTTTTCCTAACACCTAATATAGACTAGATGAAAAGAATTTTGGTGCTTTCAGGATATTGACACAAACAACTGTGCCTTCTACTTACACTTGTAGTTAGGAAAATATTTGCTAATAACAGACTGTACTTTTTAAATAGATTTTAGTGTTACTGTAAGGCAGCAAGCTGAGAGCTTGGCAATTCATGGTCTCTTTCCTCTTGTCCTTGGACCATCGAGCACAAACAGTAGTGGCACAAGCTGTTCTGCTGGCTTATCGGTGTATTTCATCTTTGATCTGGAGACTCCACATCCAGTCAATAAGCATGGAAACTGAGGCTCGTATTTAGTCCTTTGCTGAATTTCTAAAGCTGTTGTGAAGGTCATTGATCATGCAGATACTGCAGTTTGTAGTGGAACTGGTAAGTTGGCAAATTCATTTTTCATCACTGTAGCAACTGTCTGATGGTGATGACATCGAGCTAGTACTGACCTGTACTCGATCCAAAACAGCGACCTAAAGGTGAAACATAATTTCTCCTAGAGCCAGTCAGTTTCTTGACTTGGGCCAAACTAGTGACCAAGCAGTGAAAACTGTATCTTACTGCATGGCCAAAGACTGAGTCAGACTCCAAGCACCTATAGCTGATAGACCTCAAGTTTTTGAGCTTTAATGCACTTAGGCAGAAACTGCTTGAAGAAGTTGCAGCCAGAAGCTGGCTAATAGTCCTAATTTTCCGATCGTCTCATTCTAATAGTTCCCACCTGTAGGTACTCTGTGATTCTGGACTTAAAGCCCTGTGTATTATGCAGGTATACATATGTGCATGGATGTGTTCATACCAAGCTATTTTGTTACTTATATTAATTTCCTTGTTAGTGAAGAAGGAGTGTGTGTGTAAACAAAGGCTTTTGCTCTCGTCCAGACTGTTCTTCCAGCAGCAGGCACTGGTAATCTTGCATCCAAGCACATACAGCTTGGTGTCATCGGCAAACTTGCTGAGGGCACACTCAATCCCACTGTCCATGTCAGCGACAAAGATGTTAAACAAGACCGGTCCCAACACCGATCCCTGAGGGACACCACTTGTTACTGGCCTCCAGCCGGACATTGAGCCATTGACCACAACTTTTTGTGTGCGGCCATCCAGCCAGTTCTTTATCCACTGAGTGGTCCATCCATCAAATTGATGTCTCTCCAATTTAGAGACAAGGATGTTGTGCAGGACAGTGTCGAATGCTTTGCACAAGTCCAGGTAGATGACATCAGCTGCTCTACCCCTGTCCATCAGTTCTGAGGCCCCATCATAGAAGGCCACCAAATTGGTCAGGCAGGATTTCCCCTTAGTGAAGCCATGCTGGCTGTCACCAAGCACCTTGTTGTTTTTCATGTGCCTTAGCATGCCTTCCAGGAGAATCTGCTCCAAGATTTTGCCAGGCACAGAGGTGAGACTGACTGGTCTGTAATTCCCTGGGTCATCCATTTTCCCCTTCTTGAAAATGGGGGTTATATTTCCCTTTTTCCAGTCATCGGGAACTTCACTTGACTGCCATGATTTCTCAAATATGATGGCCAGTGGCTTCGCAACTTCATTCGCCAGCTCCTTCAGGACCCGTAGATGGATTTCATCAGGACCGATGGACTTGTGCACGTTCAGATTTTTAAGATGGTCTTGAACCAGATCCTCTCCTACAGTGGGCGCAAGGTCTTCATTCTCATTATATTTTCATGCTTGTGCAACCGACATTGCGAAAAGGAGCAAATGAAAAGATAATGTAACGTAGTGTTTAGTTTGGCCTTTGGCTTTTACAGATAAATATCTGATGGACCTTAGCTGGACAGGGTAAGTTCATGTGTTACACTCCTCCTGACTGTGTTTTCGTTTCCAAGATACAATCTGTTCCCTTAGAATGAAAGTTCCAATCCATACTGAAGGTGACAGTAAATGCTTGTGACTAAAAACGATTAATAAAATGGGTGTGTAGATTCCCCAAGAAGTCTGAATTGGTTCAGCTATGAGTACATACAAGAATGCTGGGATACTAGGATGAAGGAACACTTTCTGTTGAAATACCAGCAGCAGCTAATAACTTTTTCAAAGATTATTTATCACGTCTGAATTTAGTGCTGTGGAATGGTGCCAGATCTGTTCCCTTGGTGTGGTGGTTTCCCAGGCAATTCCCAAGATGGACAGCAGGACCAAAGGTTTTCCACTTTTTGACTCAAGAGCATACTCTCGTGCAACTTTTATGGGATATCTTCATGGCTGAATGGATTATTCCATTTATCTCCTTGTCTGGTTTTTATCTCCTTTTTAAAGATTATCCATACTTCTGTGTAGTTCTACTCCAACCCCATAAAAGCAAAGTAAGTGAGAGGAAAGAATGCAAGTTTGTGCATACAGCGTAAGAAGCAGCCTTAAACAGTGATCCAGAGATTATCATGGGGTGGGAAAGTAGTTGAAACTTCCTCAGTCTTGCTCATCAGTTCTGGCAAAGAGCCTCTCGATGGGATTCTGATACGCTTTAGCAGGATTGCCAAGTAGAAAGGAGGAATGCTGTTTATTACTGTAGCCATGACTGGTAAACTTATGCTAGAATTTGTGTCCAATTCTGATTCTCAGAGTTTGGGGAGAACATGGAAATAATACTGGGGGAGAGTTCAGAAGAGGACCACAAAAACCACTCCATGTTGTAGAAAGGCTTTTTCTACGTAAGGCTTCAGGAGTTTGGTGAAAATGCAAGATTGCAGAAGTACTTATGCTTGGAATTGCTGTTTGTCAGTTCAGTCGTCTTAGCTGTGTGAGCAAACATGTAAGAGGGTGCAGTGACCCAAAGAAGTGGTATACTTAGCAGATACAACTTACTAGCAGCATACGTGACAGTTTTGGGGTGACTCATTTGTGAAGCTGGTACACTAGTTACTGATACATTTAAGACCACATAAAACATCTGTATAGAAACAATCTGTAACCCAGCTTCTTGAGGTGCAGGCCAGTCTAGATGTACACAGAAAACTGTTCTGCTTGTCTCTCCTGCCATGATTTTACTGCAAAGGAAAATGGGACTGGAAAATGAAAGGCCAGCTAAATGCAGTCCATTTGGTATGTTTTATAGAGGAAGGCACAAACCTTTTCTGCACTGTAATATTTGCGTTTGTGAATAGCTTTGTCAGAACCTGGCAAAGAAATGCATCTGTTAAAGAAATTAAGATCTGAAGTCATCCTAAGGCATGAGAGAAAGTGCATACTTAGAACTCTGCACTTCACCAACAATATTTATAGGAGTTTTTCTAGAAGTTTTCTTGGAAAACTCTTCTTTCATTTTTCTAGGCATTATGCCTAAGGAAGAATTTATTCATGCTCACTCTTAGCATGGGAGAGTACTGCATGCAGTGACATGTAAGCTTGGTGAGGTGTGCAAAATAGCCTTGTGTACCTATGCTTTCTTTTTGAAATGTGCCTTCATGGAATTTACAGGATTTTGAGAACAGGAATGGATGACTGCAAGTTACAATTTCCAAATACATGAAGCTGAATTCTCATAAAAATAGTTTTGTACTGTGTTGTGGAAGATCTTACCTTCCTTTTTTACTGACTCTACAGGCAGAAGTTTTCATAGCCTCTCACTGGACACAGCTTTTCCTGGCCACATGCTGCTCAGTCCTTTGTGGAGATCAAAAGCATAGAAAAGCTCCTTTGAGCTGTGGCCAGTCATATTTACAAAAACCCCCGCAATCATTCACTGAGACGCTGGATGGCTCAGGAAGCTCTGCATGTTTGCCATTGCACTGGATGCAGAGTGCTCAGATTAAATCTGTGGATCAGATTTGAAAGACATGGGGTAAGGTATGACTGCTGCCCTGTTCTTGTGGGGAATATTAGAGTTGTTGAATATTGTTGAATATTGGAGATGTTGATGGCTGTCAGTGCTATTATGCAAGTTGTTCATTTCTGATATACAGACATCAAAAATATGTCCAAAGTAATACCTGCTTCCAAATCATGAGGGATTTCTGCATAGTACTGAGGCAATCAGTGACTTCCACAGCAATCAGTAAAAGTGTTAACCAGTGCTCTCTGGTTCTGTATGGTTTAGTGGTTTTAGCTCATTGGTGTGAAAAACAGTGATCTGATACAGGACAAGGTCCTGATGAGTTTAGCCACTTACATAAAGTGGCATTTTATTCCTTTTTGGTTGTTTGACTATCTGTAAGTTATAAAAAGTCACTTTTTTGAGGACCAAGTTCAGGTTAAGCAGAGGCATAGTTGCAGTGGAATAAACCTTCGGCATGCATCAGTAAATACTATGTGAATAACAAGTGTGGGCCAGCATCTCTCATCAGTCTCAAGAGCCTGATCAGTTACAGGAGGAGGAGGACCAAGAATGGGTGACCTGGATTTGCCTGTACAAGTCCTTTGAAGAAGTGGTGGCTGCTGTAAATACCTTGACAATAAGAGCAGTGATGATGAAATCTGCTGCTGTAACCATGGCTTTTGAAATATTTACTCTTCATCAGGGACTGTAGTGGTAGGACAAGGGGTGACAGGTTCAAACTTAAACAGGGGAAGTTCACGTTAGGCATGAGGAGGTTCTTTACTGTGAGGGTGGTGAGGCACTGGAACAGACTGCCCAGAGAAGTGGTAAATGCGCCATTCCTGACAGTGGTCAAGGCCAGGTTGGACAAAGCCTTGGGCGACATGGTCTGGTGTAAGGCATCCCTGCCCATGGCAGGGGGGTTGGAACTAGATGATCTTAAGATCTTTTCAAACCCAAACCATTCTATGATTCTATGATTTACCAATATGTGAGTGCCCTGATGCCCTAGTAAGGTTGACTGGCAGCCTAGAACCAGCAGGACTGGGCTGGCAGCCTGGAAGGTGATTTTCGGGGTAAAAGAAGGATTTGTCCTTGACATAGTAAGGTAGCATCCTGCTTCTAATGGACAGAGGATATAATGAAGACGTGTTTATGAGACGGGAACAGTGATTTTGGAAATACCTGTGCAGGTTAAGCTGTCTCAATGGGCTACAGAGTTAACTATAGTGTAAATGTGCAAATAAATGACAGCAGCTGGGGTTGTATGTACTCAAAAGAGTAAGTTCCCATCTTATTAAGGTTAAAAGCTTTAGGACTAGATGAAGATCTTCTAGTCAAAGCCCAAATGCACAAACATCTTTTAGAACAGGTAAACTCTGGTATACACCTATAGATGATAATTTTGTAATACAATTCGCAAATTGACATATTCCTTGAAATCTCCATTTAAGAGTTGGCTCTGGTTATTTGAAAGTAGAATGTTATGTTGCTTTCTGGCTGATTTGACAGAATTTGGAGGTGTATAATAGAAATCTGTGTATTCTCCCATATTATGTCATGTCATGATAGCACAAGGAATGTTTTTACCATGAAACTACCGTTAAAGGTAACAGAAATGAGCCTTGAATCCTGCTTGTGAGCTGCAGAAATACCCCATCAGGATCTCACTTGATGATCCATGGCTTTTGATAAGACTATTTACAGAAGTGGAACCTTTTCAAATGAAGCACTGAAGTGAGTAAAACAAAAGATGGCAAGTATAAGCCACAGGAAAGACCCTCTGGATTTGTTTTTCCTTTGAGTGACCAGATTTTATGTGTTTTGTATTAATAAGATGGAGCCTAAGGGAAGGTACTAAAAGGGAGAGGAAATTTTTGAAGTTGCTTCCCCTAGTTCACTCTGAGAAAGCACAGTGCAGTCCTTATGGTCTCTGCACAAGTGTTTATACTTTCTGATTTGTGTAAGAACAGCTTTCTGCTTGAAGAATTTTTTTTTTCCTTTCTGAATCAAAGTTAAATACCAGGTACAGTGTTGTTAACCTTTAAAATGTTGCATGAACGTGAATGAAGATGTCTGTTTTGGGAAGGCAAGTTTCTTACTTGTCAAGTGTTACCGTATTGTGGGGTTTTATTCCCAGTAAGTACCTCATAATAGAAGACCCATCAAGCTTACCCACCAGGAGGAAGTAAAGGATCACAGATGAGAAGAGATGAAGGGATCCCCCTCTGTCCACTCAAGAGAAGCTGGGTCCTTCTTCCTCACCACTTCTTTCCCAACATGACCAAGCCCTGCGATGTTTGTAAATTAGATTCAATTCAGATTAAAAGTTACCTTTCCTGTGATTTTTATGCCTTCAGAAGAAAGAAGTAATCTGTCTTGCAAATGGCATGTTCTCGCTGCATCTGGCAAGAAGGTGTGAGAGTCAGCAAACAGTGGCTGTCGCTTGTGTCTTACTTGAATTTGCATCTAATTTTTGGATTTGCTTTCCTGTTATCGGCCAAAACTCTCTTGTGTAGCTTCAGTTCCTCCAGAAATAACTGTCTCTCCTGAGTATCTCGTGGTGAAGTGGTAGTTTCAACTTCCTTTTGACTGAGCTCCCACTCAAAGCATAATGGATCTTTCTGTTCTTTTTGATTGCTGCTCTCTCTGCTCATCTTCATACTCTTTTATTACTGAAATTACAGAAGTCGATTTATTTCCCAGTACATGTAATGGTCTCCTCCATGTCTGGGAGGATAGTTTCAAATGTTCAGTTGCTAACATGGCCGTATTAAAGACTGTGTTCAATGCAAGTGCTGTCCAGTTCTATTATTACTTCATCATTGTTTGTAACGGATCATGCAGTAAAAAATTCCGTATAGAAACACACCATCATTCTGGGGGATCTTGTCAAGAGCTCAAGCAGGTAAAAGTTGCAGAGGACAAAGCCATGCACCACACAGAATGCTATACATATATACTGTCAGAGAACATGCTTAGTGTAGGTGGTTTGTTCAAACAGGAATTTTTTGTAGCTGTTGAAGAATGGAAAGGGAAAAAAAAAATGTTTTTTAGTAAAATCAAAGCAAACTCTCAGCTTACATTTGTAAAGCCTGTCTACTTAGCTGCTGCAGCTCATGTAAAAACATTTTAAATCCCATTTCCATACTTGCTTAAGTTAGGTTTCTTCAAAAGTCATGAGTATCGAGTTCTAATGCAGAGTTTTCTTTCAGAATACATATTCTCCAGGAGACAAATGTCTGAAACAGCTGCAAATTTCACATTCCACCTACCTCACCTAAATAAACATGAAGACAATTCAGTATATGATAGAAGAAATACGTATCTATGTGCCTGCACATATGTGTATACATGTAGATGGATTTATTGATAATCGCATACTCAGAAGTCTTACAATTGATCTATCAGGGCAACTTGGATGGTCATTCCCTTTATGTTTTTCTTTGGAATTGTTATGATTATCAGATCTTTTTCCATCTAAGAGTGAAATACTTTAGGAAATTGCAGACAAGTCTTTGGTCAACTGTTCATCACAGAATTGATTGGAAAAAACAAAACCAACTGATCAACCCTCACCCCTCCACTCCCCCCCAAAACCCCTCATCTTTAAAGCTGAAAGCTGGGTACAAGTAGCTTTAGGTGCATTTGCACAAGGTAGAATTTGATGGTAGAGACACTAGTCATAGTTCTGAGAAAATATGGATACAAAATTTTGATTATGTGAGTGCTGGCAACTTGGAAATTTCAGGCATTGTCAGCTGTTCATTAGCTGAATTGTTCTTTAGCTGTTCGTTAGGGAGATGTCGTGGTTTAAACCCAGTCAGGTAATTCATTCGCTCACTTCCCCCACTTTCTTGCCCTCCCCCTGCTTAGCTTCCGAGATCAGACGAGATCGGG
The DNA here is from genome assembly GCF_034315485.1 of Pezoporus occidentalis. Taxonomy (NCBI): domain Eukaryota; kingdom Metazoa; phylum Chordata; class Aves; order Psittaciformes; family Psittacidae; genus Pezoporus; species Pezoporus occidentalis. The sequence goes on along the minus strand of NW_026913964.1, from coordinate 2,984,957 downwards.
CGTTTTCAGGGTGGTGTGGCCGTAGGGGGCCACACTGTATTTAAATCCAGACTGTTTCTATTTAAACGTGGTGGTCTGAAATCATAGACCTCAGCTGATGGAAAAGACTTTTTTTTTTCTTTACTGGTATAACAGACTCAATGTGTCCAATCACAAAAAACACAGCGTCATCTTCAAATGGATAATTCAGCTATTCTTTTAGGGTGCTGATTCAGCAGTGAGTGTTAGCAGTGTTTCAAAACAGTGACAAACCAACAAAAGCAACTAACCTTTAGGGATCTAAACTTCAGTTTTGAAACGCAAGTCAATATTGTGTTCTGCAAAATGGCTGGAATTTTTCTGTTAAACTTAGGTCTGGTGTTGTGTTTTTAGGAGAGGCGATGAGGTCAAACGTCCAAATATTAACGGATGTGATATTACATAATGCCTTCATAGGTGTATTTGTCAGAATACTAAGAAGGCAGAGGGTAAAAATATTAGAGTTCATAAATACTGGTTTTGCTAACACTGGCATTGGATTTCTCTGTGTAAAACACTTTTCTCTCTGACTCCTCTTGGCATCTCATCAAATACAAAATCAAACTTGATATTATATCAATCCTGAGAAAGAAAAAAACAAAGAATCTTCCATACTGGAGTTATTACACCTTATCTTTTCCTTTTTTCCTCACAGTTTAAGAATTTCAAATTAGCTAATAGGTCAAGTTTCTGAAGTTCATCTTCTGAAAACGTAAAGGATAATTTGAAATGCTGACAGTCAGATGCTTACAATTAACCCATCGTAATGATTGTAGATTCTGCATCCCAGGGTTGTTGTGCTGGAGTTAAAATGAGACAAAGCCCATTTAAGTCCCAAAAAGTTTAAAAGTGACTTTTCTAATATACATCATCTTCTGAGCACAAAGGGCAGAAAAGTCACCAGAAAAGAATATACATATTGTGAACTGGAAAGAAATCGGTGCCTTTGTAATAGTATCCTTTGCTTTGCCCTAAATCTGACTGCAGCTTTTAGCTTCTACCACATGTTTACATTGGAAATCTTTCTTTGTGCATATAGAGTTTGTTCTCTTATGAAATTATGTCTCAGGGGAAGGATAATTTAAAGCCATTTCCATTTGTTATGTCTGCACTGAACTAGGCTATTAGGGGCTGCTAATGCTGGATAAACTCAAAACCTACAACTACCTTCATCTGTAGATTATAGAATCTGTCCAACAAATTGCATACTGATATTTCCCTGCTCTTTGCAGGGAGGTTGGACTAGATGGTCTTTGGGGGGTCCTTTCCAACCCAAACTGTTTTCTGAGTTCCAGAATAAGGATCTAGGGGCAGTTTCATGTTGTAGCCATCACTAGCATAATTTTACAGTGTAGCCAAATCAGGGTTGTGCTGATAATCACAGATGTGCGTCTGGCTTCACTTTAGAAAGGCTGAGTTTTTAAAGGTTCATCTGATGACAATGTAATTTCAGGTTTCAAGGTTGGGAGCTCTTGCTAGGTAGCCTTTGAGAAAACATGGATTGTAGGGGTTTTGTAATTCTAGACCTAGCATCATCTTATTTTGTGTAATTGTAAGTTCAAGAAGAGCCCTAGGCAGGGGACAAGTTGTAAGCTGTACTTGAGCAGTAGCCACAGATAACACTGAGGGTTGAAGGCACATTGATAAGCTGAAGTTTCAATTTCTTTTTCTATGCTTTAGCAAAAGCATGATCATGTAATGGTATAACATTGCCTTATTTTAGCTATGAATTACCATTCCTTCATTACTTTCCCAAGAAACTATGAAGATATTATCTAGGCCTTCATGTCATAAGATGCATACTTTTCATTAAAAGATCCGTAAATACTCCAAGACCTGTATTTTATATACATTCTGTGTTTTAAACCTTCTAATTTTGAGCATATCCTTTCAACAACAGTCAGAGGAGGGCTGACGTTGATTATCTCAGTTATGCTACATTTGTGTTTCTTGTTTGTAGATGTTAATTCACTTTGAGCAAAATTCTTGAATATGCATTGGGTAGACCTTATTGTGGCCTTTCAGTTCTTAAAAAGGACCTATAAGAAAGATAGGATAATTGGACAAGGGGTGATGGTTTTAATCTAAAAGAGAGGAGATTCAGGCTGGACATGAGGAAAAAGTTGTTTACAATGAGGATGGTAAAGCACTGGCACAGGTTGCCCAGAGTTGTGGTGGAGGCACCATCCCTGAATGTGTGCAAGGCCGGGAGCTATTTGCTTCTGTGTTGTTTTATTAATCAATTTTCTTTTGGTGAATTTCATTTACTTTTATAATCACAGCATGATAAAATTTACCTTGTATTGTTTGAATTTCTTCCTTTTTTTTAAGATAAAGGCAATTTTGACAGAAAAGTTCAGGGTTGAATCTACTGGGGCCTGGTCAGGAGGACCAGGAGGACCTCATGCTACATCAGTAAGAATTGTAACATTCACTTCAGCAGAAATGGGCTTCTTTTAAGAATTTGGAAATTATATATTAAACCTTCCTGAGTTGGAGTATACAAAATATACAAATCGACTGTGACGTTTTCTTGTAAAATAAATTTTTAAAACTCACACAAGACAGGGATTTCAAATGAAATAGAAACTGTACAGAAAGTTCAGCTGGAAAAGAATATTTAGCCCATTTGCCTTTCTCATTACTGCTTATTTGTAAGTTTTGAAAACAGTTACATACTCAACTCCTGAAAGTGTGTCTTTTTAGGAACCAAAATTACAAAAAGAACACTCTCTTCTTAGATTCTTTTCCTTAGAGTCATTGTTTTCGTTTGCTGGTTTTTTAATCAATCCAATACAAATAGTGTGGTGTGTCTGTATAAACTTACACACTTAACTTTGGGCGTTCCTCTGTGTAATGAGTGGCAAATGTGCATTTGCCAGAGAATGATAACCTAGATCATGAAACTCAGGGACTGCTTTTTGTATAAGGATGCTGCGTGCATTTTTGAACTTGTGTTTAAGGTAAAAGACTCAAGAATTTAATGAAGAGGGGATTAATCTTCCCTCATGCTCACTTGATAGAGATCACAGACTTCAGGTTTTGAGGAGACAGGATAAAAAAAGATCTTTGCTGCCAGTGACCATGAGGCTGAAATGCTTTTATTCTCTAGAGAGCCAGAACAACTCTTCATCTTCCCCTCATTTAAACTCAAGACACTTCAGTTTCCTGTTTAGTTTGTATCTAAGTGGATTTTCTTTTAGATTGTAGATTGTAGTTGTTTGTGTATTCTTTGCTAAGGGTTATTATTTTTTCCTTTAGCTGCTGGCTTGGGAATTGCCTGAACAGTGTTGCTTTATTGAAAAGGATTATGTGCTACCTTGGCTAGGGAATCCCAGAGGAAGCAGATACCATATAAAATCAAAACACAGCGTCTCCAGGTTGCCATTCACTGAGTCTTTTAGCAGTGATCTGCTTGAAGCAACCTTGTGGAAAAACAAATTTGTAGTGGCTCTTCATGTCTGTGGCATCACTCGCAATGACAGAACATGTTCCCATTAGTGAGACAATTGTAATGAATTTTTGAGTCTGGCACCCAGCTGTTGATGGTGATACCATTATTTTCTTATTTGCTGGACTGATGTGCTCCATCAGTCTGTAGACCAGCTTAATTGAGTGTTTATTTTCCCTTTGTGGCCTTCATCAGCTTTTTGTTACTTTAGTAGCTAAAAAGTAAAAAAAAAGAAGGATTAAAAAAAAAAGAAGTAAATATATCTGTGAGACTATCTCAAGTTTTCCTGAAGAACTCAGTCTTCAAATCTGTCCTGGAATTCCTGGTGGAATGAGGAAGACACTATTAACTAAACTGTCTCATGTCACCTGGCTGCAAGAAAAGAGACTCTTCTCCTTTCAAGACAAGTTAAAACCTCCTGTGGCAGCTGCTGGGTCACTTCTAGTAGGTTTTTCTAGTGTATTAGCTCTTTGAAGCTCTGTTTCTTTTCTAGAAGAGAAAAAACATGGATAATCCTGTTTTCATAGCTCATGTTGCCCTTTCTTATGGAAGCCTTATGGACAGGAATGGCAAAGATGGCAAAGTGTATTATTAATGTGTCTTTCCAGAAAGGAAAGAAGCCAAAAGAATAGCCCAGAGGTCCATGTTTCAAACTACAACAGGTGAGATTAGTCATTACTAAACTGTTATCAGGAAGAGGAGAAACTAGGCATTTGCTTCTCTTTGAGGTACACTTTTTTGCTTTTCAAGTCTAGAGCTGCAGCATTCAAGCTCACCTGCTCCTCCTTTGCTAGCTGACACGCTTACCAGTACAAGAAGACATTGGCCATTATACATTTCAGTTTGACTCCTTCTGAGGCACACCATTGATATTTCTGTGTTTAATTCACTTCTAAAGAAATGAACAGCTGGTCTTATTCTTGTGACAAACTAACATTTGCATGTATTATTATACCTTACACATCTTGTAATTGTCAGCAACAGCTCCAAGCACACCAGCAGTAGGGAAAGGTCTCTACACAGCTAAAGTGAAATACAGAGAAGAGCTCATACAATCTCTTTGACCTCTAAGCAAGTGTTATCACATAAGTGTTTATACATTACTCTGTTTCTAAACAAGGTAGTCTATTGCTAAAAAAAAAATCATCCTCTCTTAGATTGCCTAACTTTGTTTTATAGTAGATCTGAACATGTTATTGTGTTTTGGCAAATGCAGTGCGGAAAAAAGAAAGAGGATGTAGCCAAATGAAACAGAAAGAATAGGATTTGGAGAGAGAAGAAGAAAGAAAATTGACCCAGGCCCTTTTGAGAGTTTAAAGTTTGCTACAGAGCCCAGTATATTGACTCAGGATGGAGAGGGCCACAGACTATAAACCTGGTTTCTCAAAAAGCATGCCTCCCTAATCCCCTGCATCCGCTGAGGGCCTCTTAGTATTGTTGTAAAAGGTCTGTTTTCCAAAGTGATTTGATTCCCATAGCCATGGGCAAAGGCACCCAAGCAGCTCTTGTTTGATTAAAAAGCTGAATTGTTTGCTGGTGACTGTAAACACAAACAGCTGCTTTCTGAAACCACACAGAAATGAGAGCCAGATTGGTACTTCTGCTTCAGGACATTGTTTTAAACAACTCACTAGCTATCTTTGGGAAGATAACTTGAGATGGATGTTAATAAATGCAGAATGAAATGTGAGTGTATTTAGCTCACCTTCGCTCTGCCCTGGTTATTTTTGATGCAGGCTCATCCTGTGGTCTTAGAACAGAACAAAAGTACTTAGCTTGCTTCAGGTAATGGTATTTACAGGGACTTGAAAATACAACCAAACAGAACAACCTTACAGGATCAGCCAACACTGCCTAATTTTTGCTTCACAGTGACTTGTCTGGGGAAGGAGAGAAGGCATGGTGATGGGGTCCCTGTGATGGCCTTACTGCACTGAAGTGATTCTCCTTCAACTGGTTTTGTTGATTTTCATGGTAATGCTTTTCTACCTGCAGAGTACATAAGCAGTGTATAACTGTGCTCAGGGATGTGGTTTCCTGGGTTTCAATGTTTATATTTAATCTATTTTATTGTTCTTTGCATCTTGGTATTCTGAAGATTATGGACTGTCTTTCCCATGTCCCTGTGTAGCTACTGTCCTTAGCGAATATTGTTTCATAGGTTGTCCAGTCATTTTAATGAACTTTGTCATTTGTAGGTTCTTATTGAAAGGACCATCAGCAAGATAAATAGAAAACACTCAGCAATTCTTTACGTGAGACTACAGAAACCAAAAGGTTATGAACAGTCCCGTTTACTTGTGCACTGTTTTTTGTTCGTGTGGTTTGTTTTTCATTTCATGCTGAAGGGACAATGAAAACCAGTTATGTAATTATTGTTCACCAAAAACTGTTTTCAAGAACATGAAAAGCAGTATGTAAAGCCATGTTTTATTATAGAAGTTTAACTTCCCATTTTTCAGATTCTAACTCAGACCTCTTTACCGTGGTTGGGTTCCTAAGCTTTCAGACACAGTCCATGTCAGTAGTGACACTTATGCATCTATTTATATATAGATATTGCTTACATATGCACACAAGTCTTTTCAGAAGTATTCTAAAATAACAGGACTAAGCATCTAGAGACCTGGGTTCTGTACATGGCTTTACCATCAACTTCCTGAAGGATTTCAAGCAAAGTTGGGAAGTTCTTTTTTTTACACAAGTACATTGGACAGTACATAATCCTGTTCTGGGGAATATCACATCAGTACAAATCTGTGCTGTGTTGTGGATTCTGCTCGCCCCTGATGGATTGTAAGTGTTAGGGCTGTTGAGGGCTCTTCCAGCTTTTCACCTTCCTTGCTACTTGACTCTGTGTCCTGGGAAGCATTTTACTACTTTAATCCAAGTTTTGTTGACTTCAATGTGTTTAGCTATAAGGGCAATGCTTCTGTTTCCATCTCCATTTTTCACTTTGCAGAGTAACCTGTGGGTTATAACTATGCCAAAGCTGCTTTTCTGCTGATTCCCCTTTCATGTGCACTGGGGATAATGCAGCTTTTCTGGAGAGACCACAAGACTTGATTCACTGATGTTGTAAGAACTGTCAAAATCTTGTGACAGAAGCGGAAAATTTTGTTGACATTGAAGAGAGGTGGCTAGAGCTGTAGTCTGGGTTCCAGCTGTACGGGTATTTCTGTTAACTAAAAAGGATTCAGAACCTATCCTGAGCTGTTTTTATGAACTTAGAATAATTGAGAACAGTTTTTGTTTAGCTCTGGGTATTTCCTGAATGTGTTTGCAAGTCAGACAGTGTAGTGCTGGGCTTAAAAGCCTGGCTCCAGCCCAAGATGCATTAAACAAAATAACCAAAGAGAATTTATAATGGAAAAGTATATTAACTTTTGAAAACTTTTATGTTACAATTAGTATTGCTGTTAGCAATACAGCTGTATACTTTCAAAATTAAAAAATCATGTATTTTAGAGGTATCTAAGGAAAAAAGCCTCTTACACTGCATATGTGATTATCTCCATGCAATATCAAAGTGTGTAAGCATCTCCTAAATATTTAAATACAGAAATAATGGTAGTGATAGTATTCTCCTCTTTTTTTGGCTAGTAAAGAACATAGTTCAAAGGTTGTTTACTGCATGAACTTTCTGGTGGTGTGGTTAGAGGTTTTGAAGAAGTTCAGAGAAAGCTAAGTTGAATATTGCCTATAGTTTTGAATGTAGTTATAGCCGTGCTATTCTCTTTCAGTCCAGGAGATAGTTCCCTTCTGGGTGCAGCCAGGAGCATCTTCTTCAGCTCTGGCAGCCTTTTCTGACTGTAGGCCCTGCAGAGAGATGATTACTGACATAGTGTTGACTGATCTGCAAATATCAAGACATAAATCTTGAACCAGATGTGAAGACACAGTTTTGTGTTAATGTGTTAAGAAAAATTTATATTCCTGAACCAATGTACTTCACAAAAATGCTAGGCTTCATTTCTTGGTAGAATCAGTAATTTAGCCTGGAGGTCACAAATACCAGTCTTGCTCTCCAGAGCAGTGTTGAATATAAGAGAGGATGGTCTTCTGTGATTGATCAAATGACTGGAAAGAAAGTAATGATGAGCAAGCAAAAAAGAAGAGAAGACCAGAAAGAATAATTAAGGGTGGTTTGTATTCAAAGTAGCTCAGTAGACTTTCAGGATTGCTTGTGCTTGGGTATTGTTTAACTCACCTTTGTTCCTCCCAGCATTCCTCATAACCAGAAACTCAGTAACAGACATGGGATAAGAATCAGCTATAGATACTTTTTTCTTTGTGTGCTACACCCATCCTTCTTTCTCTCTCTTTTCCTCAGTGCTTAATTTACTTCCTGTTGGTTTCTCTGTTATTTGATCCCTGTCTGTCTTTCTTCCAAGTAAAGCAGGATTTTTTATAGACTAACGAGCCAGGCAGCCAGGTGAGAAGCCCCCTTGTGCTGATGGGGAAAGGGAGTCTTGCTCTCTGCTGAGATTGCAGTTCTGTGGCTGGCTGGGCTGCAGCAGGAGCTGGAGGCATGAGAATCATCTCTGTGCTGCATAGAGGAATGGCATGGTAGGGATGTCGTTGTAAGACTGGACAGCAAGGATGCTGGCCCTCCCACAAAACAGCTTCTCCCTCCCCCTTCCTTTTCTTTTGCAGTTGCACACAGCACTGTGGCTCGGAGGTCATTTGTTTCCCACAGCTTCACAGACCACTGTAGCAAAAAGGGAGACAATGGTCCCTTACAAGGGGCAATGTGAAGCCTTCTTTCATCTTTAATAAGTCCCTTCACTTGCACTGTGAAGCCTGTTGTGTGTGCATGCACAGTTCTAGTGTGAACCACTCTACAGCTTCCATTGATGTAAAGCCTCCAGGCTTTTTGTTCTGTTTTTCAAATGGGTAACTCTTGGCATGTTCCAGCCTGAGGTGGATTTTCTGTTCAGCACAAGCATATCAGGAGACATCCCTTCTCCTTTTCACATAACCATTAAAATCCATGGCCCTTCTGGTCAACATTGGTTGGCAGAAGGACCAAGCTCAGAAAGCAAAGGGTTGAGGTGGGCAACTATCTTTAGCTCTCCTCTGCCACGGGCTCTGGGGGCTGTTGACTAAGTGTGTCAAGAGAGCATTATGAGAACAACCACCATGGTAAAGCAAACCACTGTCCTGTCATAGAATTTGCAAGCAGAGGTACAATTTGAAATTGGCCTTTTCATTGGCTGTCTCTGGTGTCCAGGCTGTGAAGTGCATCTGTGAACTGGTAGGGCAGAATTGGGAAAAGATTACTTGTATTTTGTTTTCAAATTCTCTTTACTGCTTTATTACGTGACAGATGAGCTAGACCTGTGGAAGGGTTTTAATTATTTTGCCAGAAAAACAAGCACTCCATCTGAGAAGACAGGTTGCTATTTGATTTTAAGGTGAAGTGAGGAAATAGTCTTGAAATTTGAGGATCTCCTGTGAAAACATTTGTCCTTATGAATAGGTATTTAGTGACGATGTACCGTGCTTTCCAGTTCTTATCTGCAGCCCTGTTAAGGAGCAAAAATGTCCTTCTCCATGGTGCAGAGCTGATAAAGGAGGACTATGAAAACTTCAACAGTAGATTTTACAGAACATGATCGAATCAGTGTAATAAAAAAATTATCAGAAACTTATTAAAAACTAGTGTAGTTTAAGGAGTACATGTGCAGTACCTAAACACATCACTGTTCTTTGCTGTGTGGAGTTTCAGGGGGTCTTTATCTCTTATGCTTTTTAGCTGGCATGCTAGCATCTTTTTCCCCAGGAGGAAACCATAAGAGTTGCTTAGAGCTGTTTATAAATTATAGTCTCACCTGAGAGACTTTTGGACTTTCCTTTGAGCAGATGAGAGGTAAGAGATGCGGTGCCTTGTGCGTCTGTACTTCTTTCATTTTGCAATATTATTATTCTATCCCAGTCCAATTTTCAGATATTTAAAATACACTGGTTTAATGGCACTATAAAATCTATAGTGTGGCTTACTTACACGACACAGAGTGCAGATACTCATTGCCCTATGCTGCCATGTCTCCACCTCATGAGTTTTGCCAGCTCCAGCCTGTTTGCTGTTGCCTCCTGTTGCAGAGCTCAGCTCTCCCCACCCTACTCCATTTCCTGCCGCTGACCCCATTTTCAGTCTTGGCTTCCCTCTCCAAATTTTTCTCTTCCCTCCCCTCGCTGTTGGTGTATCTTCTTTGTTAAGCCATCCAAAAATAAAGTAAGTGGATGTTTGTGCAAAATATGCATTCCTAGGTAATAGCTGTCTATTAGCTGTACCATGAGGTCAATGAGATGTTCACAGTGTAAAGACAATTGGTAGTCTGAATACTTTAAAAACTTGATTACAAAGGGGAAAAAATGAACCTGTTTTTAGTGAGAGAGCTTGAGATATACTTGGGACAGCAACTTAATCACAGACCAGCGACTTAATTTCTTTTCTTTATGCATTGGGCTGGCATCTACAGACAAACAAAATCCTCCCCTTAGGGTGTTTTCCATCTAATCCATCGAACAGTCCTCTTCACAGAGGATATGTTTATTCTGAGCAGGGTGCATGTTTCATCACTCCTGGGAGATGAGGCAATGTTTGGTGCTGATCTCAGACAATTTATCTCCCACTTCCCTCCCCACCCCAATGCATGAAGCAGTTTTGTACTAGGAAATTACATCACTGATCAAATCTTTTAAGGAGAACATCTACCAAGTTATTACTTTCTGTGCCATAGAGAATTTTTGCTATTGGGTAATGGTCAATTTATTAGAAGCTAGGTTGGACAATGCGGCAGATACAGTAGATGCTGGGAAGTCTTACTTTGATGTGGAACTTCACTGAAGCCACAAAAAGTAGTCTTGTCCTGGGTGGGACTGGGAGAGCTGCAGGAGGAAAGTGAGGGTACTACTACACATGTCTGAAAATTCAGTCATATTTCAGATGTCTTGAAACTTCAGTTTCTTTACCTGAGAAACAGCTACCTAAGAAGAATCTAAATTGTCATTTTTGAAAGAAACGTAGCTGTTTACCTTGAGGAAAGAGTGGGATGTATTTTTCTGCTGGGAAATCTAACACACGCAACAGATTTCCCTAGTGTACTGGAGCAGGTGGGACTTACAAGTCCCACACATGTATATTTGATGTAATATTAATCAATTAAATGAGGCATATAAAAAGAATGAATAGTCAAGTCATTAACATTCCTGTCTGTTGTTCAGCACTGTTCAGTATGAAAGGGAAATAGTTATAGCTGAGTTGATAAATATTTATTTCAGAGATATTTATTTCAATGGTTTCCTCAGATGGAGAACATGTGCATCCCAAGCAACGCATTCATCAGAGCCAATATTGGAATGGTGTGTGTCCTCCACAGTGAGCCACTGCTGCTAGATATATCAGCTTTAACGTGGAAAGCAGAACTGAGATACAAGAACCGATAAGATCATTTAAGAACTCATGCTAGCAAAAGAAAAGCAGCATGTTGATTCCATTAATGTAGTGAAACTCCCATATGGGTAGTAACCAAGACTATGCAATGTTTTTGCCAGAAAACCCAAAACGTACACAGAATTTGTGTTAGAATTCATTGCAAACTCAGTTTATCTGAGGGCTTGTTACAGTGTACTTAGAGCAGTCTCTGACTTTATGGCTTTATTTGGTTGTGATTCTATTTGAATGAAACTGTATTTTTCAAAAGAACTTTGGTTTAGTTATTCCAGGATATTTTTGCATCTATAACTTTGAAAGATAAATCCAGCAACATCTGTTGTATTATTGTAGGTTTAACTCCATAGTAATGCCTTTGAAGAGCATACTAATACGATTAAATGTATTCCGGTCATTCAGAAACTGTTTCTGTAATTTCTGTAATTTTAGCAAAATTGCAGTGTTTATTGCTTAAATAAGTCACTACATCTGAAAAGAAAATCTAGAGAAGCTAAAGGAGAATAGCTAAGTTTTCATGAGTGTATTCTTGTATAGTTAGCTGTGAGTGCTAACTGACAAATTACTATGGTGCCTCTGGCTCTCATCTTGCTGTATCTTGTAAATAAAGTAGGATTGGGCTGAAACCAGCCTGATAAACTTTGGTTGGGCGCAGAATATCATTAGTTGTTCTGTAAGCATCTTATTTCCTGCTGGGCTAGCAGTGAGACAGTCACTGGGAGTGACACAAAGAAGCACTGGTTTTGTTGTAATGCTGTCTTTCACATGAAGCCCAGGTCTGTTGTTTTCACTATTTGAACTCATTGAAATTCCTGTGACACTTCTCAGCAGAGGTGGGGTATAACATGTCTTGACTGAATTCAAAAACCTGATTATACAAGCCCAGCCTTTATTTTGGCATAGGTAAAGTAATCCATTTTTTTATTTGGCAGTGCTTGCCTTTAAAATAAGGATTATATTAACCTTGCCTGGTGAGATCCCAGGAAAAGTTCTAGATGTGGTAAAGTTTATTAGTATCCCTGCATAATTTGGGCAGCCCTTCCTAAGCATTATGTTGTCTTTGCCACATAAGCTTTGAATGGCAGCTGTGTGTTTGAGCCATAGCTATCCCTTTATTGCATGTACAAAATGTTCACATTTAGGGTCAAGTACCATGGGAATATTAGTAAGTGCCAGTTCTTTCTGAGGTACTCTAGAGGTATGTTATGTCTGTACATAAGCAAAGGTAAGGGTTGATAAATTTGTCAGACATGCAGTACTGCTGTTCCCGAATTTCTGTCAGACCTTTGGTACTGTAAATCGGTCTTGCAGATTGCCTCTTCCTTCTTGAAGAAGAAGGTTATAGTATTAGAGGCCTTTGTACACTCTCCCAGCTAATAGTCATCAGATGTCAGAGTAGGGAGACTGGTCAGATGTCCTGGAAGACAGTTATATGATAGTTTCCCAAACTAAAGGTTATGGTATGTCTCCAGGTAAGAATGAAAATTTCATTGTGGGGAGAAGGGAGGAAAAAGGGAAGCACAACTGAGAGGCAGTTGATCTGCTTTCCAGTAAAGGATTAAGCCTGTGGTTGTTTGTAATGGGAGTGGCTGGTAAATTGTATTTCTGTTGTGCAATAATTCCTGAGTTTTCAGAAAACCTTTCTAATTAGAATGGAAAGACAAAAATGTGTCTTCTCAGAGTTGAAAAAATGTGAACGTGAATGCCCTCCCCCATTCTTACACCTCCTAAGCTGTTCCTTGGAAGTCCTGGGTGGGCTGGAGGACAGCATGGTTCTGCAGGAAATCTGCTTGGCAGGTATCAATGTGGCCTGTGTCTGTCAGAAGATTTACTGGCATGTACATGTTTTCACAAAACATTTAATCTTTAGCAGATCTGTTTTAAAAATCAGGGTTTTTTGGTTTGGGTTGGGTTTTTTTTGGGGGGGTGAGGGGGGAGGCTGTTGTGGTTTTTTTTAACTGGCTTTGGTTAGGAAGTATTACCAGCCTAGCCAATGTTGGGAGTGTAGAGTATCCAAGTTGTTCATTTGATTCAGTGGGTATCAGTGTAGGTTAGCCAGTGCTGCAAGATGTTATTATGCTTCTGTTCACCAGAAATGGCTGAAAACTACAGATGTGAACTATTTAAGTGACTAGGCCCAAATCTGCCACCAAAGATGTCCTTCTGCCTACTGAAACAGCTGGAAAATTAGAAACAGGTGGAAATTAGAACGTTGTGATACAGATCTGCAGTTACCAGCAAAGGTTTGAATTCAGATACCCCATTTTTGTAAATTGAGCAAGTACAAGAGAGTGCTTTCATTTTCTGGCTTTTGGTGCATGAGCTGTTTCTTTGGCAATAAATTGTGTTCAACTAAGCTGGAAAGGTACCTCCACTGGGTACCAGATAGCTGGATATTCCTTATTTGTGGGTGAAAGGTTTGTTTGTCAAAGTACATACAAGATGCTTATCGTGCACCCCCATTGACAATATTGGAGAGTATAGAATGTTATAATGATCAACAGTATCCAAGGGAGGCACTTTCCTAACTACTACTTCCTAAACAATTTTCTCATGTTTGTAGCATGATAATTAAATGATGTTGCTTAATTTAGAATTATAGATAATATAATGTATATGGCAAATGAGTATGTAGAGGATGTTCATTTTATGTGTGAACGATACCAAAACAGCCTACTTAAACTATCATTAACCTGAGATCCAGCATCCATAAAATGGTCACAGCATTGCCCTTAGGAAAAATGCTTGCTTTCTTTTGTCTATTGATTTCAGAATGTCCACGCAGTGTCATTGCCTCTGTGTGCTTTTCTAGGTCTCCTGGGGCTTGGTAGCAGGTTAGTTGTATTTCTTCATGCAGCATCTTCAAAGAGCAATTCTGTGTATTCCTTTATATTTTTCTCCTGGTTGAAACTGTGAGGATAATAAATATAACTTTCCACTTTCCCAGACCCTGTTTTACAGGGGAAATTCATCTTTCCACATTATTCAGGCCTTCAACATTTTGTTGACACTACTTTATGCATGAGATTGGATGGAAGTTTCTGTGAGATGGCTCTGTGCTGCTGTGGGTTAGCTCTGAATCTCACATTCAGCTCATGTAAGCCACTTGTCAGCCTTTATGTTACAGAAACTTTTGACCAGTGTAGAGCTCTTCTGAGAGCTTATGTTAGGACAAAATTGGTTTCACAGAAGAAAAACGAGTTGTATAACCACATTCACTAGGACACTACTTAGTCCATATTTAGTCCTTTCTTATGTATGTCATGTTGATATTATCTTTAATCGTGTTATTATTTGGTAACAAACTTAATATAATTGTTCTAATTTTTAAATAGTGTTCCTGTGCATTTGCTTTTCAAAGTCAAGGGCTTGGAACCTTGGTATAAGTTCTGCTTGAGAAGCATATGTGGAATTCCCAGTGATTGTACTCTATCATAGTGCTCAAGTTATTTGTTTTACATACTCCTAATCCAAGTATGAAGAAATTTGAATTGCTTCAAAGTGTAATGTAATCAAATCCTCGATTTTATGCCTGAGATAGGATAGGTAGCTCCAGAAGAGATAGAAGAGCAGCAAGTGGCAAAGACAAATATTGCAATCTCTTGCAGAACTGAGCTCAGTAGAAATGGTGAAAGTAGTATATGTGGAGTCTGCTTTTGGAAGCTAAGCAGCAGTGAAATCTAAAATGCATTCCTAACCTGTGGAAAACACAAAGGAAAGCACAAATCATGCTTAGTGGAGTTAGGACAGAAATGCTGCAGACAAATGTGCCTCCAGCTCAGAATTGTGTGATCATCTGAACTTCTGTTGTGGAATTAATTTAGTGAAGTCTTCTTCCTCAATCTGCAGAAATCTGTATGGGAAAACTGCCATGTTTGTGGAGGTGGAATTTCAACTCCAGGATACACTTTAGTGGAGCACTGGCAATAGCATCCATATTGGGGAAGTGCTCTGATAGTGGCAGGACTTGCTGACTTCTGCCCTTCCTCTCTGGAGTCAAGTGTATCTCAAAGGTCCCTTGCTGCTGTCCTGTAGATGCTGTCACAAGAAACAGGCAAATGAGAATGCCATTGAAACTCCAGAGGACATAATGTAAGTTGTTAAAATAACATTTTAGACTACTGTCCTTTTATAGGAAAAGCCAGTCTCCTCTGTGTTATTCTGAGTGATGGTGGGAAGACTTAATCCTTTTTGCTCACTACAAACATTGTCTGATTTTAACATGGGGTTGGAAAATTCAAAATAATTGCTGTAGCTTTGGGCTTCTGTGACTCCTCTCCATGCTCTTTCTTAAAAGGAGAGGCCTTTAGTGAAATGTAGGAGATTTTGAGCATTGCAGACCATATTATTAGGTATAAGCTGAAAGTCTAAATCGTCACCAAAACATCATAATGCAGTTTGTCACATAATTTGTTGCATCTGCCAGTGCCAGGAACTGCCATAAGAATGGAAACTCAATTCCATCACAGTTCCTGAATGTGTTCAGAGGCTACAAAATCCTTGGCAGGATGAGTAAAAGGAAACCTGCATCAGAGCTGTCTGCTTAATGTCTGGACCCATCTACTGAAAGTAGTTAGTGTCTTGGTGCAGAGCCAATTTTCTGGCACATGAGAATGCAGAAATTCACACACCTAAGCATCACTCTCAATCTTGCTATACTTCCAAAATAGTTTTTTTTGAAGTACACTATTCACAGAGAAAGGGATGAGTATGGTTATACAGGTGGTTCCCATGGCAAATACATTAATATCTCAAGAGGATTGCTGAAGAAGAATAATCATATGAATTATGCTGAAGGAAAATTTTCCCTTTAGTGGCAGTATGGACAGTCTGTTAAATCCACTAATCTTTATCTACCCAGTCATCCTAAACACCCTCATCATATCCTGTTTTGAAGTAAACTTACTCATAGTGAACTGTTGACTTTTCTTCTTCCTTTTTTTTTTTTTAATCCTTTGTCTTGCTGGTTTATTTGCAAATGTTGCTGATTTGTGCTTGAAAGGTAGAAGATTAACATTACTTAGTTAAGCATCTATCAAACCTATCAGCATTTTAAACAGATGTTTAAGTTTAGCTAGCGTAAGGCAGGTTTTTTCTTTAATTCTGTGATAAAACACTAAAACCACAGAATTCTTTTGGAATTAATACACGGACAGGTAATCTTTTCTATGGTTTCCAGGTACATGGAGGTTAGATGGTGATTGGAAACTGCCAGCCTGGATTTACCAAAGGGAAATCATACTTCACCAGTCCAATTGTCTTGTATGATGAGATGACTGGCTTAGTGGATGTGGGCAGAGCAGCTGATGTGGTTTAATCTTCCATTTAGCAAGTATTTTGACATGGTCTGCTCTAGTGTCCTTATAGTGAAGCTAGAGAGAAATAGACTGGAAGGACAAGCTGCAAGGTAGTGGAAAATTATCAGGACCTCTGAGCTCGAAGAATAGCTGTTAGTCATTCAAACTCCACCTGGCAGCTGGTGGTCTTCCTCGGTGGTCACTACTGGGGCCAATGCTGCTTAACATTTTCCTTAAGGGCCTGGTTGAAGGGACAGAGTAGGGTGTCAGACAAAGTTGGTTGAATGTACTGTAGACTCCAGATCAAACCATCTTACTCAAAGAATAGTACGTTCATATGCTAAAAAAATGGAGAAATGGTCCTTAATATTTATAGATGCCATTTGTCTTTCTGGAGATAGAGTCAGGAGAGAACTTAGTAAATTATAAAGAGATGTTGTCTGCCTTCAGTTTTGAGAAACCTTACAGAAATGAAAATTATCAGGAAGTTGGCAGCTTCATCCTGTTGCTGCAGGAGGTTGGAGAATTGATGACTTGGCTATTTTTACAGCTGTTTATTGTCTGTCTTGATAGAATCATAGAATAGTTTGGGTTGGAAGGGACCTTAAAGAACATTTAGTTCCAACCTCCCTGTGATGGGCAGGGACACCGTCCACTAAAAAATGTATTCTAGAGTACAAAAATACATTTTAAAAACTGTGAAGGTTTCTAGCGTAGGAAATAAGACAAAAGTATAAAGTGCTGTGCCTGGTAATATCTGCTGCATTACCTGGTCTCAGCTGAAACATACAGAAAAAATCTTACAAGATTTACAGGAATTCATTGCAGATAAAGAAGATTTGTCTATCGTGCTGCAGCTAAGCAGATTCCAAATACATAGCAACCTCATAGTGGCAATTATAGCCATATGGCAATTAATGCAACATTCATATCAAGCATATTAAATTGAAATAGCAAAACTGTACAATACCTGAAGTTGCTATGACTTGCATCAATATTGCCAGAAATACTGGGATTGGCCTTTGACATTAAGCTCAGAAAAATGAGATTTTAAAGATCCATATTTGGGAGACCTTTTTATTTGCTTCTTGACCCCTAAGCTTTGGGGATTGAATCAAACTCTCTCCAGGCCTCTCTCAAATGTGTCATAACAGAGAAATGGATATAGGCTAAGTGCAGGAGAGTGGAGAAGGCTGTGTAGGAAACCATGGGGTTTTTCCATAATCACTTTATTCCAGAAAATGAGGTTTTAGAAACACCAAATATTGCAAGGTGTGGTTGAGTATTGAGAGTGTGTGATGTTTTGAAGTATATTTGTACAGCTTGGATATTTTCTCATATAGTTTCTTTGGCAAGTCCTGGAGATTGCCGGGACTGCAAAGAAAATCTGAGAGGCAGACCCTGCCCTGTTCCTTCTCCATCTCCCCCCACTGTTCAAATTCCAGTTTAACAATCTTGATGTTGCTATGGGATAATCAGTGACTTAAAAATATTTTCTTTTATTTCTTATGAAATAACATCACCGTGGCAGCATCACGCAAAGAAAGAGGATCAAACCTAGTTTTCTAAGGGAAGACTGTCCCTTGACTGTAACCGCTACTGCTCTCTGCACCAGTGGGCTTTTCAGCAGTTTGCTGTGAAAGTGAAAAATATAACTGGCTTAATAAGCAAGAGCTGGTAAACCCTAGCCAGGTGGTGATAGCATCCAGAGCTTTGTGAGGGAACCCAACTGATCTCAGGTATCAGAAATGATCTATTGGTGTCAGGCAAATTCCCCTTGCTCTGAAGCCAGCTTGAGTTTACCTGCAAAACACCATACTGTTCATTAGAGAATATCCCGGGTTTACAGTAATCATGTAATTGCATCCAAGTGCTTTCTGCCAAAGTGTTCATTAGACTGTCTGAAGCACAGTCTAGAGATCTACAAAAGTAAATTTTCATATGGACTGCAGAGAGAATAAGTCATTTTGAGGGGCTAGTGTATGCTTCTGAAGCTTTTCTATTTGTGTGAAGTCATCCACTGACAAGTTAATGCTTTATGTGCATACTGGAATATAGTACAGACCTTTCCAGCTTCTGGAGAGGACAAGATCTAGAAGTATGTTTTCTCTCCTGTAATACCAGTGAAAATATATTAACCTTTACTTGATTTTTTTTTCTCTTTAGAATAACTAAGTATAGTTTAAAAGATTAGAAAGTGTATTCATAAGTACAAGGCCTTGTAGCAGGCATTTCGCTGAAATCCACTGTGTAAGTTCCTTTGGACATACTGAATGTTCTTCTGAAATTATCCTTTTGGCTGGCGAAGTTCTTTCCACAACAGAAATGAGAAATAAATCCTTGTACATAATTGAAAGTAATTTTTCTTCTAACTTTTCAGTGATCTTCCAGCCTTTGGCAGCTTCTCGCTTTGCAGGGTTAAGCACACTAACATCTGTGCTTCAGAACTGTTTTTTGAAAAGTAGGATTTAAAGTCAAGTGAAGCTCCCACAATTCTCATCTCTCCTGCCGTGGCACCCACTGATGCTCATCAGTGTGGCTGTCCTTCTTTCCTGTCTCTTGTCTTGTACCTTGTGGTACCAGGATGTCAGAGGCCTCCTGGAATTTATAGTGATCATGTCTGAGTTTTGCTCAATTAAAAAGAAAGCTGAAATTGTCCTGTTTGTGAGTCTGCACCTCAATATATCCAATTGTGGTTTTGGTGAAGGTGTCTACATCATCATTTATATCCAGCATTGTGTCGCCATTATGCATTAGTGAGATATTCTGCCTTCAAATCAGAATTGGGTTTGAGCTGGACAAAGGTGGTTGTCTTCCGAAATTAATTGAGGTAAGTTTGCTTAAATGCCGAAGTTTCAGTCCTGGCTCCATGGGAGGTACCAAGACATTTGCTGCATGTTCTAGTAGTGCTTTGTGCCCTGAGGCATAGTCTTGGGTCTGTCACATAGAGATCCACTATACCATTTCTCTGTAGTTCAGAACAGAAGGTTTCTTTTTTTCATTTAAAAATCAAATAAAACAACAGTAACAACAAAAAAGGACTGTGCATTTGGTAATACGGCATAGCTATGGAGAGAACTTTTATACTGCTAGTATCTCATATGATGAGGTGTCAGCTCTCCTAGCTGAAGTGTGGTGTCATGCTGGCAAAGTACTTAAAGGAATGCTATTATGTTGTTGGAAATGACATTGGTCATGCAGCAGGGGACAGTCTCCTGTCACAGTCCGTAACAAGCCAGGTAGCCAGTGGAGCTACAGTGCTAGTAGAGTGACAAATGCCAGCTTCTGCACTGAGATCCAAACCAGATTCCCAAGTGCTGGTAGCTTCTGCCATCTCACAATTCTTTCAGTGAGAGAGGAAACTCTAACCCTCACCACCTATCCCAGCTACAGGCCAGGCAATCATTTTCTGCCTCCTAGGAGTAACTTAGTAGTTGAGATGCAATTAGCGCTTTTAATTTCCTGGCTTCAAATATTGACCAGTGGCTCTGTTTCATCAGTGAGAAGAATTACTTACACTCATATGGTTTTTAAGTACATCTGATCAGGCTCGTTCTTGGGGGAAGAAAGTATTTAGAGTTTCTCTATCTGCTGTTTAGGCCACCAATGAGCACTTATAAAAATCCCGCCCGGATTTTATATGTGTACATCAGAGATGTTTTGTGGTTTGGGGTTTTTTAAGCAGATAGTGGTTTGTATGTTTAGGAAATGTGTAAATCACCTTAATTCTTCTAATTATTTTAAATTTGCTATAGATCAGCAGATACTGTAAAAAAAAAAGCACAAACACTTGGTTTTATCATCTGGGTTATTTGCAGCTGTCATAAGTTAATTCTCAAGTTATCTTCCCTGCAAGAATTGTTAATAGTGATATAGTATAACAAATGAAGGTTAAGCTCTTTCTTGAAATTTATCATCTTGTTGAAATGACAGAGAGCTCATGTGGCGTAAAAGGTCAGTTCCTATGTTATATATAACTTTTTGTTTTCATCTCCTACTGTTCTTGCGGGTAACTAAAATGTTTCGGACAACAGATGTGGAACACTTAAAATATTTGGAATGTGTGGGAATATGCTGAGGGACCACCTGTCCTGCAACACGAAAGGCAGCATTGGTTTGTGAGCACTGCTCCTCACTCTGGCAGTGAACATGAGGAGCTGTTAACTACAACTAGAGCAGAATGAAAACGATGGTGTAACTATACTAGGTTGACTTCAGTCTAAGAAGCACAGGGAAAAAAGGCAAATCAACAAGTTCAATGGTCATTAATACTTAGCCAATAATCCACATTTGAGATTCCCTTAGTAAGTGTAGCCTGGAGCAGTTACTCAGTCTCAGCTAGTAATGACTATGTTGGTTATCCTTTGTGAAAACAAAACAAAACAAATCCCAAACTATTTGCATATTGTAGAAAAAACAAGGTTTTGAGACAGGATGTGGAGGTGATTTGTTACTGATGTCTGTTTTTCTACGTGTTTACTATTTATTGACTAATGTTAACAAATGCTGCTTCACAGATGAGGGAACAAAGGTGCAGATAGGATCAGTATGTAGCATTTGCATTTGTTCGTTTGGAGTTCTGGCATGTGAGCACCCACGATTCTTTATTATCTTTTTCCTTCAATGATTTTTCCAAAGGAGGATATTAAAATTGAGATGATAGCTACTTCCCCGCCTCAGGGAAGGATTGTGAAGATAGTTAATGTTTATACCAGTTGCCCCCTCCTTTCCACCCTGGAACTGTTGCGTGAAACTGCCATTGCTTTGGTCCAGGTTACAGAGCTCAGTGCTTCTGCCCACAGGCAAGTGTTGGCTGGGCAACAGTACATCAGGCTGTGCCTTACAAATTGAAACTGGCACATAAATCAGAAAGAGGTTCAGAAACTCAGATTCATCCTTTGCTCTATGGAAACAGTGAAGTCTGGTTACACTCATGGCTTAGGTCTCTCTCTAAATTTTGGGTATGGGTGTGAGGCTGCCCTTCAAAACTGTCATCTCTGTCTGATAGTACATGCCCATGGTTGGTGAATGAAGCAGCTGTTGATGCACTCCCTTGATTAGGACCGATAGAAAAAGTCAGGGCACACATTAGCAGTGTTTCCCACAGTGAGTGCAATTCTCCCTGCCCTCGGATATAATAGCTCGCTGCTGTATACTATGCAAACAAATTACACGTACTGTGGGAGCCACAACTTTAAATTTCTCAGCCTTTTTGCATGCAAAAATCTAGCATTAATTATGCTTTTTAACATTTAGAGGTCCTCTTCGTTAGCTGGAGGGAGGTCTTTGTGATTTAAGGAAGCAGGTTTCATTGAGCCAGACTAGCTCTGCTCTGTCCTCTTTTTCACCTCCCCTCAGGGCAAAGACCAACAGCTTGAGGGTGACCCCTTCAAGAAGTTTCACTGAAAAGGAAGATGAGAAAGGCCGGACTGGCTCTTTCTAATGCTCTGCACTGGAGCCAAGAAAAGGCAGCTGTTTCTAGCCTTTCTGCCTTTTTTTTTTTTCTCTTCCCCCCTTCCCCTCCTTTCCTGATGGCTGAGATCTGGGCTTGCTGCCATATCTGTTTGTCTGTCTGTCTCATGTTGTTTTTCTCAGAGAGCTTCAGAGGCCAGTTACCCATAGTCAGTTGCTGGGAACAGAGGTTGTTCCTTGTATCGTCTTAACTCTCCATGCCAGAGTGTTCATGCTTGAATAGGAAACAGCAAGATCTGTCAAAATAGCCCTTTTCTTTAGGGCTTTGAGGCTGCATTCTCCATGGCCATCTGTTCCCTTTCACCCTTTTGGACAATGTTGCTATTTGAAACCAGCCACTCTTTGCTCTCTCCCTTTCCCCTTGCCCTCCTCCCTGTCCCCCTCCTTCTTTGTGCCCCCCCTCAAAATCTGGGAAAATAGGAAAAAAAAGTTGTTTCTGGCCCTGACTGGCCTCTAGAGGATTGAACCATTCTGTAGTCCAAGGATTAAAAGTGGTATTTTGCAATTTTTTATTTTTCACTGACTTTAAAAAATGCAATACATCTCAGGAGGAAAGAGTCACTGCAGTCAAAAGATCATTTTAGATTTATGCATTACTCTTCACAGAGCACTTTGTTGTCCTGTTGCTTTCTGATGCAGACTACAGTGAAAACTTGGCACATCTTGGAATATTCTGCATTTTAGCAGGAACGGAAGGAACCTCCTATAGTTAAGGCTGTATAACTGTTTCCTTTCTAACCCTCTGTCTTCAGTCAGAAAAGCTTATCAGGACAAAATTTTCCAGTCTTGGTTGTTGTCCAAAATTGAATTTATTTGCTTAGTTTCAGATAAAGTGAGTCATTCCTTTTTGAGAATGAGTTGAAGAAAAAAGCATATACCTCCTCTACTCCAGGACAGGCCACTGCACTGTGAAGAGGGGGACTGACTTGCTGAGAACCTCCTGGAAGGTCTCTGTCAGTCATGGAGTGAAGCCAGACCCCTGTAATCCTCTGTCATTTTAACATCCTCCATGTTATATATTGCCTGTGTGTGTGTGTTTAAGTACATAAACTCATATTTATTTTCAGCTTTGTAAATGAGTCTGTTCTGAACAGGGAGCCACTGGTGTCTGTATGTACTAAATTGTTTTGTCATTTGCCTTATAATGAGAGGAAAGACATTTTTTATATGTGGGTATAGTGGCTGTGCAATTAAAAGAAAATGTGAAAGTGCCCAGTTAACGTATGATGTGAAGGTAGTCCAAGCTGTGATTTTGAAGGTACTCCAAGCACTCAGGTGTATGGGTAGGGCTCACCAGGCCAGCCCAAAAGAGACTTCTTCAGAGAAGAGGTTGCATCCCTCAGCTTGTGTCTTGGGCCCCAGTGCTCAGAGAAACAGATGCAGCCAGTGGGACCTATACTGGCAAATGCAAACTGGTGGTTAAATGCCAGTTAAGAAATGTCACAGTCAACCCTGGTGATACTCATTGTGAGAAATAACTGAGTCCTTGTTCTCCATTTGAGAGGCAGAGTTAAAGTGGCACATAGCATTTTTTACATTTAATGTTTCCTAACTTTTATGTTCCTAATCATACATCCAAAACATTCTTTCAGTTTAGTTTTTGTGATGGATATTATTAAGAGTTTGGCCAAATCTGAACTCCAGATGTGAACAGCTGTAATTTGCAAACAGCCATCTCTAGCTTCCAAATGTTTGGCTGACCTCTGTTTCTGTGTTGCAGGCTGAAAGAGAATTGTTTCATCTTGGAATTTCAGTTTTGATAACTGGCTCATTATCCAAGCTTTATAGCTCTAAGATTGTTCTTACTGCACCTGGAGAGAACTGTTGTACTAGTCTATAGGATCAGTGTTAAGAACACTCAAGTCTGAATTTTCAAAGAAATGATGATGGTCATCATGCAAAGTTTGCTCAGAAGTACGATTTAGCATTGATTATTTTACATAGTCCCTGTGGTTAACAGTGCCCCCCTGGACTCTGAATTATTGCATGGTTCAACCCTCTGTATCAAGGCATTGTCACTCACTAAATTTGAAAATAATCCAGAAAGGGGACCACTACTGAAATACTCCTGTGTTCAGGAGTGAAAAGGACAGCTAGTTTAATTCACTAATTCAAATCCACAGAACTAGGCCATGATCAGAAATTGTTATTTGTTCAGGCTTTTTATGATGAATATATTGAGAAAGGTCCACCGTGCTTTATGCTGAATGTCAGTGTTAATTAGGCAAACTCAGGTGCTGGCAATCAACTGATCACAAAGACCACAGAGGTCACAAAGATCTCTCTGGCTTCTTAGCAGAATGTATTTGCTGAGGAAGACCTTAGTGCTCCTTTAAAACTAGCTTGCATACGCTTACTGTCCTTTTCTGTCTGCCATGTGGGCATACCAACAGCCTACTCCCCAGGAAATGAATGGCCATGTCAGAAACACCCTGGGTGTATTAGCACTAATTCGTTCTTTTATTGACCACTTTGATGGAGAACTCAGTGTGCAACAGAAACTTGACTCTCTCCTGCCCCTGTCACTCTTCCACACCCTGACCCTCAAACATAATTTAAAGTTCATTTGCAGACTGGATCGTACTTTGTCTGGAGTAGTGCTGCCATTGCCTGCACTGTGGCAGCTTTCTGGGTACAAGAGCTAAGCTGCCAAGACACTGTTTCTTTACCAGAACATATTTTATGGAAGAAAATGTACAGTATGGGAATACAGTCTTTGTCTCGGACCACAGCGTCCTAACATGAGCATACTGCTATGAGCTGCGTTCTGAGGCTCACTGCAGTTTCAGAACTATGTCTCCCTCCTCTCCCTCCAGATGTATTATTTTTGTTCTGCCTTGCTGGGGTTGAGCCATTTAGGCTTCCAGACCTCAGACTGTTATGCTGGGAGTTTTTTTTGTCCCTGTCAAGGAGGAGTGTGACAGCTGGCTCTTTTGGTTCTAGCCTGGAAAGTTCGGAAGTGGCAAATCCAGATGATGGGTAAACACTAGCAGAGACTGATGAAGTTTAGCAGCTGACATTAACCATCCTGGGATAATCAGATGTAACAATGCCATGGCTGTCTAGGTCAAAGGGATGAGGCTTGCAGCATGCAAGGCTTCAGTTGCTCTGACAGTGGGATTCTACATCTCTGTTCTTTATTCAAGCCTTAAGGGACCTACACATGTGTAATTCTAGCATTCTGCCCCCTCCCTCCTACATGCCTTCTGATTAATATCAGGATCTGTTTAATTCCCTGAGGGAACTTAACAAAAAAATATATAGCAATAACTTGTAGTATGATTGGTGAGGTGATAATTGAAAGCATTTTCTGGTTCACAGGGCCCTAGCATTGCCAGATGCCATGACTGGGCAAGCTTTGTTTTTCAACCTATGTATCCTATGTGCAGGCAGGCAAAATTCCAGATTTGGGTTGTTTGGGGGTTTCTTTACACCCTTGGTTTGGGGTTTTATTTCCTAGTCTTGAAGAGACAGGAAGAACTGACAGCATAGGAGAGGTTAGATGGAAGAAACTGATTAAAGTTTTCATGGTGAACGATGCAGGAAAGAACTCTGAATACTAAGAGAGTGATGTAAATTAGTAGAGTTATATTTATCCTTGATTACAGAAAGGAATTGAATTAACCACTGTCTTCTACTTGGTCTTCACCATCCGTCCCACCAACACACTACTCATTCAATCGTTCACACTAGTAATGTGGCAATGATAGTGCCAGAAACTCATTGTTTTGTGGTGTGTTGTCAGGCCACAGAGGTGGAAGATTTGTACCGGTAAAAAATAAGTATCTGTTCCCAAGGATCTCAACCCCACAGTTCTCTGACTTGGGCCCTGTTTCAGGTGCTGTAAACCTCCAGCTGTCTTCCCACCTCCACAGATCTCCTGAGGCTTGACCATTTTGGTCATGGCTGATAGATCATCTGGCAAGAAATCACACCAGCTGGATTTTCTCATTTCTTAATGTCAATTCCTTTTTTTAGGTCAGCAGACAGGAGTCTCAGTACTAGCATATGTGTGCTTCTTTGTCTGTCTGTCTGTCTCTTTCTCAACTCAAAACAGAATCAACATGAGCTCACCAATGTCAGGGAATGAGATCCTCTAGTGTGAAACACACTGTTAACAGTAGGTATGCTGGTTGAGGGATTAAAAACAAACCAGCATCTATCTGATTCTCTGGAGGATGCTTCCTACCTCTTCACCTGAATAGAGGTCCCAGCTGTTTTTGGGGGGCTAGAATAATGGTTAATATTGCTTCTTCTAATGTTTCATGGAGAGCACTGAAAGTCCTTATTTATGCGCAGCTCTCCTGGCCTGTCACATATTTGAGTTTATTTTCCCTCATCTCTTAGGGAAGATTCCTTGTAAATGGGAAATAATCAGCAGCAGCTAAGAGACTTGTAAACTGCAGTTCTCATGAAAAGAAGGTCTTTAGGTCAGGAGCTGTCTTTTTGTTCTCTCTTTGAAGAGTGCTTTGCATATTGCAGATGAGAGCTCTAAGAACTGTCACAACAGAAATAATGAATGGATGGAAAAAAGACAAAAGAAAGGAACTTATTCTTGATCTAATACCAGATTAGCACTGTAAAAATCACCCAGAATGTGTACACAGATACACAGAGATATAATGAAAAACAAAAAAGCGTAAAAACTCACCTGTTTGGGCCATATGAGATAAAAAAACTGTGTTGTGCAAAATGAGAAGTGGGCTCATTCCCTTTCGGTCACATTGACTGCTGTTGCCATCAGAACTTTGCAGCTGGAGACTTTTAAGTGGCAATTTTTGGTCTGTTGACGACAATGAATCAGAACAGTCTTTTTAGTGTAATCTCTAGTAGACACTTCAGCACTGCAGCAGTAGAATAGCTACTGGTCAAAAGAATTTCCTTTGAAACTGTGTTTTTATTTTTTTTTTTAACTAGGGATTAGTAGGGGTTTGCACTTAATTGCTTTGTTTGCAAAGTATATTTTGATGATTATACTATTTTTAAAAGTAGATCACATATCACTTGATTACTAAACGATTTCCACTTCCAGCTAAAATATATTTACTTATTTTTAATTAAAAATTTAAGTAAGCTGGAATAGTATGGTGTGAGAGAGTGCACAGATTTAGAAATAGGTGCTTTTGGGGAGCAAAATGGCAAGAGTTCCTCTCTTAATAAAAGAAGGAGAATAAGCATTTTAGAAGTTAGAATTTTTACATGGCTAGTTTTATGGCCAAGCTTAGTCTCCTACAGCAGCAACTGTTTTTCCTGCCATGTGTTCTAAATAATGAAAGACTTTATGAAGTCAATACTGTCCTCTAGGAAGTAAGATTTGTTGTTTTCTCCTAAGATGAACCAGACTCTGCTGTTTATATGCCTGTGTAGCCCATTCACTGGTCTGTACAGCTGAAACAGGGAGCAACATTTGCTTTAATGTTGTGCAAATCAGTTAATTTGTGTTTGGTAATTACCTGCCTTTAGGTATATATGCGTTTTGGTCTGTGCTTTGTCTCAAGCAGGTGGTATCAAATGGTGGTCTAAGTAGCTGTCTCCTGCTAGGCCCATGCCTTTAATGTAAAGGATGAAAATGTAAATTTTTTCATCCTCACTGTTTTTTTTTGTTAGTTTTGTGAAGATAGAGTATATGACAGGAAGAGTTTGGGAAGTATCTTGGCTGACCAGTGCAAAGAGAGAGACAGACACCACTGATGGACAAGAGAATCAGAATCATCTTTTGCCTAAAGAATAAGCTGCAGAGAAGGGCTGAAAATTGTAGAAGTCAGTGCGGGGGAGTTTGAAAGGTGCTGTGGTTAGTTACTTCACAGATGAGTTTGTCCTGTGGGTTGTTTTTTACTGTGCGATGGGTTTTTCCACCATTGGATATTTTTATACTTGTACTTTCTGAGTAGGTGAAGGTGGAAAAATATATTGAAGGTTGAGGTTTCTTTTCTTTTTTCTCTCCTCACCTCTCCTCTCTGGTGTCATTGTTAGAGACCTGCACCAAAAATATAACCTAAATGCAATGCAGGTGAAAAGCAGTGAACTTTATGAGCTCTGCCAGTGAACCAGAAAGCTGCACAGCCTGAGCAAGAGGGAAAGTACTTTCCTTCTTATTGCATGATGAGCTCAGTAGTTCAATTCTATATAAATATTTTTTTCTGTACTTTTGGAGCATTTTTTTTAATCCTTTTTGATGAATCAGAGGTTGGTCAAGGCGGTTTGATATTGATTTGAAAGATTTGGGGGCTGGTAGCTTTTCTGTTTTGTTATTTCACTGTCATGTTGTGCATCAATAAGGTTTTTTCATTTGATAAGAAAAGATTTTTGAATTACAGACAAAAATCTGTATGAGAACGTGGAGAGGATGGAAAGGAGCAGGTTTTTTTTTTTTAATCAAGAGTGCAATCACATTCTGCCTCCAAGAACTCCTTGCATTTAAAATGTTTTAAGAAGCCTGTTTGATTTGATTCAAGACATTGGTCAAGTTCTCCTGATTTTAATAGGACCATATGAAGGAGAGAGGATTTTCCCCATCCTGTTTTCATCCTCTTCAACAATATATGCAACAACTGGGACTTTATTACATGAGAATTTAAGTCTTTAAAACAGTACCTCCTTAGAAGATGAGGTGTTTGAGACCATGTCTGTGCCTCTGGTTGGACAGAATAGAATAATCCCAGAATCAGTATTAGAATCATAGAATCATAGAATTGTTAGGGTTGGAAAGGACCTTAAGATCATCTAGTTCCAACCCCCTGCCATGGGCAGGGACTCCTCACACTAAATTCAGCTATTGAACTGAATAATTTCAATCCTACTGTTACTGCCAGTGAAAAATGGAAGGTGTAGAAAACCCACCTTCCCCGATCCTGCCTATATGTGTCATTCATCTCAATGATACAGAAGGTACTTACTGAAGGTTTGTTTCTGTTGCATTGATGGAGGAAACAAACAAAATTAATCTGGCCCTTGTGTATAAAATGGGCCAAGTGTTCTGGCCCAGTTCTGCTGACAGCTCTTCCCAGGGCAGTGGAGCCCAGTGTGAGGCTCTTCTGCTTGGAGAAGCAGCAGGCCTCAGTTGAAGAATCACCCTTTCTTCTTTGGTTTGTTTTTTCCCCTTGTTGTGGAGAGGCATTTACACTGCATTTGACTCAGACCACAAGCAGCTTTATTTTCACTTGTGACAGCTGTTCAGTGAGAGTAAAGCAGCCAGTTCCTCCTTTATGCTTGTGATCCAGAACAGATACGGTCTCTGCTGGTATCTCTGCTGGTGACCCAAAGAGCTCAATTTCACAGGAGACGGTAGAACAGGAACCTCATGCAGTCCTTGGCCTGTCTGCTGATGTGCCCTTTGAAGAGCAGTTTAATGCCAGTTCTTTTTGTGTGAGGAAGGAAAAAATGTGTACAGGAATTGAAATCACAATTTTATTTTACTTGAGCTAGATCTGAATATATAGAGCAGGAGGTTGTTCAGAGGTCTTCTCCCACCCTTCTAGCGTGTGCCTTGACTTCCCTATGCTAGGATCCCATCTGTGCTTCTGGACACCCACTCCCTTTCCCACATGCTGTATCCATACACTGAGATCTGTCAGCTTTCTCTCATCTGTCAGCCCTGTTTGGTTACTCGCCCTAGTCCCTGTGCTCCCTGTATCATCCATGTCCTGAGCAGAAATCATCATGCCAGCAGTGACTGCAGTGAGAGCCGTGCTCCAAGAAGGCTGGAGAGACGGGAAGGGCTACCTGTCATCCCCAAAGCATGGATAA
The DNA here is from genome assembly GCF_034315485.1 of Pezoporus occidentalis. Classification (NCBI taxonomy): domain Eukaryota; kingdom Metazoa; phylum Chordata; class Aves; order Psittaciformes; family Psittacidae; genus Pezoporus; species Pezoporus occidentalis. The sequence continues at coordinate 2,955,517 of NW_026913964.1, read as the reverse complement.
GTGCCTTCATGTCACATCTGGGAGCTGTTGCTCCATACCACTCTGATGTGGTTCAGGTTGTACAGTTTGGGGATCTCTGAGCAGAGACCAAAGCCACTTATGAGCCTGGTTTTTTCTTGGGCTAAGGTTGGTCTGATGTTCCTATCCCTAAGTTTGAAAATGTCAGGATTTGGAAGAACAACACAGCGTGTGCTGTAAAAGATCACTCTCTCTTTGTCCAGTACTTAAATGACTAAGTAGTAGTTGAAATAACAGGAAAGATAAGTCCAAGGTTTTTTTAAGGCCATGTTTGAGTATAAGTCTGTTTTCTTAACATATCATCTTTCCTTCCTCTGAGACATTTACTATATTTTTTTATTTAGAGCAAGGAGAAGGAATAAAACATGTGCTGTCACTGCCCTTGAACGTCTTTGCAATGTTGGCACTTCTCCCCCCTTGTTTCACTTCACTTCTTGTTGGTTTGCCTTTCTGTCTGCCTAATGCATCAGCTTGCAGGAGGATACCTTATAAAATGGAAACCTTTCCTGCGAGGCATTCCTTTCTAGCCTGTAAAGTCTTTGCTGTAAATTTGCTCCAGTCTTACTAACCACTTTGCACCAGAGTCATAAATTTGAATAACTTCACAGAAGAGGATTTGCCTGAAAGTGGGTCACACAAACAGCCCTCTTCAGACAGGGGCTGACACAGTGTGGTACAGTGGGCTTTCTCCTCTACAATAAAATAAATGACAGCAATTAGCTTGTTTGTTCTGCCACAAGCCTTGCACTTCTAGCACTTCTGTTCAGTTTGGGACAGGTTTTAGGCCTGGAAGGAATGCAGAATTAGGAATTGCTATGGAGCGATATCTCTGTAATATCAGCAGACTCCAGACATTTAGCTGCTTAAATGCCTGGCTCAGGGTTGCAAAAGCAAGATGTTACTCCTGTTAGGTAATAGCAGAGACATATAATTTGAGGGAATTTTGGATGTGAATTTTGTGGCTCTTTTATGCCAACATACGTCTGGGCTTCCTGTCTGTAGTTAGAGGCCCCTGAGCAGCAGCAGGTGAATTGCTTGTCAGTGGTGTGGAGCAGTGGTTTCCAGCTGTGTACAGAGGTGCAGTTACACCAGCTGTGACAGGAGCACCTCCACACCCACCAGAAATCATACTTAGCTGCCTCACTTGACTTTTGTGATTCCTACCCATTTCTAGCAGATGGGGAAAAAGGGCAATGTTGACTACAGGAGGAACTTGCACCTTGTTCCATGTGACAGAGAGGACTGGAAAACTTTAAAGCTGCTTCAGGGTCTTTAATTTTCCTTTAGCCTGTTTGTACAGTATGTGTACTTCTGTGGTGTTAGCACAAAACCAACAGTTTTTAAAACTTAAATGCAATTAACTTAAGTCATTTTAAGGGAATGAAATTCAGACCTGCCAGCAACGTGCTTTAACACTTGAACCTGCTCTCTCCTCCAGCTGGAAAATTAAATCCAAAACACAGAATCATAGACTAGTTAGGGTTGAAAAGGACCTTAAGATCATATAGTTCCAACCCCCCTGCCATGGCCAGGGACATTTCACACTAAACCATATCACCCAAGGCTCTGTTCAACATGGCCTTGAACACCGCCAGGGATGGAGCATTCACAGCTTCCCTGGGCAACCCATTCCAGTGCCTCACCACCCTCACAGTAAAGAACTTCTTCCTTACATCCAATCTAAACTTCCCCTGTTTAAGTTTTAACCCATTACCCCTTGTCCTATCACTACAGTCCCTAATGAAGAGTCCATCTCCAGCATCCTTATAGGCCCCCTTCAGATACTGGAAGGCTGCTATGAGGTCTCCTTGCATCCTCCTCTTCTTCAGGCTGAACAGCCCTAACTTTCTCAGCCTGTCTTCATATGGGAGGTGCTCCTGTCCCCTGATCATCCTCATGGCCCTTCTCTGGATTTGTTCCAACAGTTCCATGTCCTTTTTATGTTGAGGACACCAGAACTGCACACAATACTCCAAGTGAGGTCTCAGGAGAGCAGAGTAGAGGGGCAGGATCACCTCCTTTGACCTGCTGGTCACGCTCCTTTTGATGCAGCCCAGGATACAGTTGGCTTTCTGGGCTGCGAGCGCACACTGAAGCCAGCTCATGTTCATTTTCTCATCGACCAACACCCCCAAGTCCTTCTCTGCAGGGCTGCTCTGAATCTCTTCTCTGCGCAACCTGTAGCTGTGCCTGGGAATGCTCCAACCCAGGTGTAGGACCTTGCACTTGGCATGGTTAAACTTCATGAGGTTGGCATCAGCCCACCTCACAAGCGTGTTGAGGTCCCTCTGGATGGCATTCCTTCCCTCCAGCGTATCAACCGAACCACACAGCTTGGTGCCATTGGCAAACTTGCTGAGGGCGCACTCAATCCCACTGTCCATGTCAGCGAGAAAGGTGTTGAACAAGACCGGTCCCAACACCGATCCCTGAGGGACACCACTCGTTACTGGTCTCCAGGTGGACACTGAGCCGTTGACCACAACTCTTTGGGAGCTGCCATCCAGCCAGGTCTTTATCCACTGAGTGGTCCATCCATCAAATTGATGTCTCTCCAATTTAGAGACAAGGATGTTGTGTGGGACAGTGTCGAATGCTTCGCACAAGTCCCGGTAGATGATGTCAGCTTCCTGTCCGTCAGTTCTGTAGCCCCATCATAGAACATAAGTGAAGAGGAATTATTATGGTCAGCACATCCACCTTCCCAATAGAGATAGGTTAGGTTAGTTAACTGAATAGCATTCTTAATACTGGAACTTCCAGTTAGGTGCCTCTGTGGTGAGTTATTGAGGTGGAAGTTTGATGCTTATCAAGATATGAATACCTTTGTTTAGAGGAAAGAAGAGCAGCCATCCTTGCTGGATGGTACAACTATAGCCTGTTTTCAGACTAGAACAGATGTTCTGTAGATGAGAGTATTGTGCATGTCACAGTGAGTTCCCATGATGTGGGAAGTAATTCAGACAAGTACAGAATCCAGACTTTTCTCAAACTGTTAGCTTGAACCAGGTGCTTCACTGATTTCTTCTGTAGGCATTAAACACTTGAAGGCCTAATCCAAATCCAGTTGATGTTAACTGAACCTGGTATTACTTGGTGGGATTGGGGTTTGTTGAAGTATTCAGCTGAATCTTGTAGCATGCTACAGTCATTCCAGGCCCTTTTCTTCAGCCTGCTGCTCTCCTCTGCCTAATGCACACTATGTCCTCATCGCTTGCAAGCTACCAGCAGTGATGCAAATTATTATTACTGCATGCCAAAACTTTTGGTATTACACTTTACTGTATATTTTTCCAAAATAAAAGCTTTAGTGACTGAAGTAATTATGTGTCTGTTCTAAATACTGGAGAGGAAGTAAAAACCCCACAATCTTGCAAATGGAAAAGCAATGAAGAGTTTTAAACCTGAATCTTTCAGAAGTTCCAATGGACCATGAGATGACTTTGTCATCTCACTACAGTATTGCTTCCAATTTAGGTTTCAGCATTAACTGTTGCATTACTGATGATTTTGACAGAAACATATGCTGCTCTGAAGTTTGCATTGCACAGTAAGTGTTTGGACTAACTTTAGTTGAGAAGGATTTCATGACTGTCCTGGGGAAGTGATTTCATTTGTTGCCTGATAGATGACAGGAAGTTCCCTGACTTAAATCTAAGTTTTTGTCACTTGTAGCTTTCTAAAAGTATGGACTGTCTGCTTCAAATGGTTTAATTTTCAATTTGCACATGATTGTTTATACCCACATAACTATTGGGATTTTATTTCTGCATTTCTTTCTTTTGTCTGAAGTGTCATTTGAGGTACAAACAAGCCACCCCTCTGTCTGTTCATCTTACATAGAACTCGGTGGGGGGCAAAGATGAAGGTCTCAGGCACCTACCTGCCTGCATATATATGTGTGTGTGTGTGTGTGTGTGTGTGTGTGTGTGTGTGTGTGTGTGAGTCTCTGGTTTTAATAAGAGAAAGCTCAGGTGCAGTGGCAGTTCAGCAAGCTGGGTCATATGCCATTATTGCAAACACTTCTGTATGTTGTCATTGCTGATTGCAGCAAAGTGCATTTTCCTTCAGGGTTATATAAAGTTCATATGATTTCACAGACCAGGATGGTATTTATAGCTAAGGGGCTTTCTTCTTTGCAAATCTTAGAAAATGTATAGGATGCCTGTTGGCATTAACCAGTGTTCAGATTTTTAGGTTGGGATATTGTGGCACCACATTCTGCTCCTTTAGCTCTCCTTTTTGTTATATCAGTATACGCTGTCACTCTACTGGCCTGCTTCCCTCTCCTCTGTGGCATAGAAAGCTGGTTTGCTGTGGATAGACTATCTAAAGAGGAAAAGGCAAGCGTCCTCCATGCATGGTGCACCTCCAAATATTTAGAAAATGCACCAGTCTCTCCAAGAAAGTAGGTACTGCTTTGCAGCATATCCTTAATTCTTGGCATTTTGTCTAGGTATCAGAGAGTGAGATAGAGAACTCACATTGCAGTTGTATAAATAAATCAGAAAGGTAGGACATTCATGTGATAGTGCCATCTGTTAAGTACCAGTTGTAATTACCTAGCTTAAGGAATGATCCAAGATGACCGATTAGAGTTTCCATGCTGAATAATTCTCTGTACCACAGTCCTGATGCTGTTTCTTTCATATTTGATTCCAGGAGCTTCTGGAAGTGGGAAAAGGGAATCTGGTTGTGTGACAGCAGCCCTTGGCAACACATGGAGTCACAGCGTCAATACGAGGATCATACTACGATATCGTGACTTGCTGACAAGACAGGTGAGAACAAAAAAGAGAGTTTGAATAAAGCTACAACAGCAGTGCTCAGTCAGATGGGCTGTGTCCTTCAGCCTCTGTGATTATGCCACACGTGTTGAGAACCTGGTGCCCTGCAGCCAGTTGCTTATTTGGTGTCGGGGCTAATCAATGTCCTTTGTTTTTCAGGGATGGCAAATCCTCCAGTGCCTCCCTGTGTTAGAATGGGCTTATCTTAGTCACAGGACCTAGTGTTGGCCTGGTGGCACAGGCATACAGGCTCCTTGAAGTTTTAGTGCATTTCATGTTGTGGAGATGAAGGGTGATCCTTAAAGTAATTCCTGCACAGGGCTTTTGGGGCAGGAGTAGGAGGCTAGTGCTTTCATTGCCATGATTTTTTGCTGTCATTGTTTCCACTCGTTGTGCTAAACTTCAGCTGTGACAGTTAGGGGAGTACTCTTGTCTTCTGCAGCTACTGCTTGCAAGTTAAGCTTGATGCCTGCCCCAGCAAGCTTTAACTTTGAGCAGTGTGGTACTGATTTTCCAGAAGTATGCCTGCAAAAAGAAGAGTACTTGCCCTTTTCATTAAGAGACCTCATGATTTTGAGTGAAATGGAGTAGCATTTTAGACTGCAGTCTTCACCTCTTAATTTTAAAAAAACTGTGAAAAACTAGGAAGCAAGGCATTGGGGGTTTGGTTGACGGAATAACTTTTTTCTGTTTTTAAAAACACTATAACCCATGATTTCATCTCTCCCTTGGGATATCTACGATTATAATCTCTTTTGGCTTTGTCTATTCTGTTTTTTGCATTGATGTAACTCTTTCCAAAGGCTGTGACCCTCGGTCTTAATGTCACTCTCTGCCTGTTGAAGTAGAGACTTGTCAGAAAAATGTCTCCGTAAGATTTGTGCCATCCTTCACCTATAGCATTACTGCCCACATACGTTCAAATTAGTGGTCCTGGTTTTACTGTCACAACACGAGGTTTCTCACTTCTAGGTTTCAGTCTTTCGAGCGTGAGAGCTCTGAAGACTGAGAAGCCTGAGGAGACCAAGTCATCCCATTTCATTCTGCTCATTAGAAAACTATAATCATGGCACTTCTGTTCCTGCAAGTAGGCACCGTGAAGCAGTGGTAGTCCCCTGGACTCTGGTAGCAGGCTAAATGTGTCAAATGCAGATAGAAAAGGCATCTTCTGGACTCTCTTCTAACAACTGTGCACAGTTGTATCGAAACTGCTGCTGCTCTTGTAAGTTCTCTATGTTCTGGTCTGTAATGAGTTCTCTTTTCCTACATGTGTGTGCAAAATACAAAGCTGTTCACAAATTTCCTGGATTGTTTTGGAGTATGTGAGAGGTGGAGCTGGCAAAGGGAAAAGGGCAGAAACTGGGCTCTGTGCTAATTCCTGATGCTTAAAGTCAGCTAAAAAGGATTAAGAACGTTCCTCTGGTGGTGGAAAGATGGAGCAGTTTTCCTGAAGAACATTAGATGTGGTTTTTCCTGATTTTGTTTGAGAATAGATTGCGAGTGTATGAAATGTTGTTTTCAGTCTTTTAAAATTCCATTATAAAAGATATACTTTGGTCCACTTAAAAAAACACCCAGAGTTTCACTCTGTTCCTAACTGGATTTATCAGGTGCACCACCTCGCTTGCATGTGAAGCCACAGGCTCGTTCTGTTTTGGTTGAGCAAAAGAACAGAATGTACAGTGAGGGAAAACAACCCCAAAGTAAACATTAAAATATATTATTAAAAACAAAGTAATTTGAAACAGAAGTGTGATATAAATAGTGATATGTCTGTGAAGCCCATGAATGAAATGGGATTTATCCATGGTGTCCTGTAAATATTTTCCTGTTGCTGATAGTTGTGTCCTTTTTTTTTTTCTAGATAAATTCTCTTTTCTTAGAACTGTAGAAATCTTCTAGCTAGACATGCAGTTTCCAGTTAGAGGAAGGCATCTAGAATTACAGTACCTGTAGCAGCACTGTATTGATCAAATTACTGTAGTTTTACACACATAAGTTCTTTTATAATTGCTTTATAGCCACTTTCAGAAATGAATTTTGAATAAAGGCACCTCAGTTCTTGAGATGCCATTTCAGTCATCATAAGGTGCTTCTGCCAAGAGGTATTGGATATCAGTGCTTTGAAACTCAGCACTTTTTAAGGAAGCTTAACTTGGAGGTCCAAAACTTCTCGTCAGTAATCACTTCTACAAATTCGCATATTACTGTATAAAAAAAAATAAATAAAAAAGGAAGCCTGTGATTATGTGTGTAGTCTTGGTTTTAAAGTAAAATTCTGCCTCAGGAAATTACTGAAAGCACACAGTTGTTCTAGAGATTTGGGTGAAAAGTAGTGCAAAACCAGGTTTTCCGTGCCTTTCATGAATTGTAACCCTGCAGAATCAATATAGTGTAAGGAATAACCTGTGTTTTGTTCTGACTGACACAGTGGACACAATTTTTTCTTTCAAAAGCCAAAATTCATTCTTTCTTTGGTCACTTGACCTCCTGAAGGTGTTCTTCCTGGCTCTACTTTCTCTCCATCTTTCCCCGGAGGTGCTGGGGCAGTGGTGCTAGTCTGAGCGATCCTCTCCTACATCCAGCTTCTGTGGTAGTAGAACCAGTGCACTAATCCTCGCTGGGAAATCCTACCCATTGAAAGTACCTCTTAGAATCATAGAATAGTTATGGTTGTAAAGGACCTTAAGATCATCTAGTTCCAACCCCCCTGCCATGGCAGGGACACCTCACACCAAACCATACCACCCAAGGCCTCGTCCAACCTGGTCTTGAGCACTGCCAGGGATGGAGCATTCACAGCCTCCCTGGGCAACCCATTCCAGTGCCTCACCACCCTAACAGGAAAGAATTTCCTCCTTATATCCAAGCTAAAGTTCCCCTGTTTAAGTTTTAACCCGTTACCCCTTGTCCTGTCACTACAGTCCCTAATGAAGAGTCCCTCCCCAGCATCCCTATAGGCCCCCTTCAGACACTGGAAGGCTGCTATGAGGTCTCCACGCAGCCTTCTCTTCTCCAGGCTGAACAGCCCCAGCTAATGTAATTGTTAAGGAAGATTCAACAAAGCAGTTTTCCAGAGCTATAGTATTTTCTGGATAGAAGAGGCCACTGGATTACTAGTGTTCTTAGTCATGCAGGTTTTCCTTTCTGGGAAAGCTTGGGGGTGTAGTCCCTGTTCCTGAAACTTTGGGGAATGCCAGGGCTGCAGATGGCAGAACGAGTGTGCAATAAATCTAGGGGAATTAAGCATAGAATTCCTACACCGTATTTTTTTTTTAATATATTAAGTAAAAGATCCCTTTATTTTGTTTGTCCAGCAGACGTTTTTTTCAGCCAGCTATCCCTTTTTCCACCCCACGCTCCGTATGTCTGGTGAACAGTTATAAGACAGAAGCCAATTCAGCAAAATAGTGGTATTTCTGGGACATCCCGCCTGCTTTAAAATCAGTCAGATTTCCTTTATTGCTTGGATGGGAACAGGTTTCTGAACAAACACATGAACTTTCCTCTTTTTGCCCACTTCTAGAAGCCAGGGTTCTGGTTTTTGTTTCCTCCAGGACAGAAGCAATGCAACTAGGGGAGGGCAGAAGGAGGTTTACAGTCTTTATTTAAATTCATTATGCCATCAAAACCCACAAGTATGGACAACAGTAAGAGTCTTTTAACTGCTGAAGTGAGACTGAGCTGCACATGTTCCACAGTGGCATAAAAGGTTGGGAGAACATGGGAAAATTTAATTGTTTCACATAAGTGGGTTTATGGAGGGAGTTTATTGTTATATTTATGGATACTGATACTCTGTTGTCCCTAAGCACTCTTACGAGTAGTTGACCATAACATTTGTTTTTCCTGAAAACTGTACATAAATGTGCAGACTCTTAGAGTTTCAGCTAAAACCAATGGGGCTACACTAAAACACTAGAAACTGTCAGCCTCTTCAGTTACACTTATGTGTATAATTATCCTTCTTTCCTGAGCTGGAGTCAGCAGGCTCCAAGGTTACTGTGTTCCTGTGTGCTCAGCTGTCTTTGGGGAACAGCATGGTAGGGTTTAATACATTGACATGCTATGTTTAATGTTTTGTTCTTCTCTGTTGGAGACGGGGTGCTGGGTTAGGTAAGGCCCTGGCCAGATCTGGTATGGCAACTTCTATGGGCCTGGTTTATATGATAGTTTTCGTGGGATTTGTAAGACTCATAGTATTGTGTTAATGTCTGTAATGTGTTTTGAAATTCTCAGATGGAAAGTGCACATAGATTGTTATTTTATAACAAATCAGTGTTTTCCTATGGTATTTTCAAGAAAGAGCGTTTAGAATCATTGAATAATTTAGTTTGGAAAAGACCTTTAAGATTATCGAGTCCAACCATTTACTGAGCACTGCCAAGCCCACCACTAAACCATGTCCCTAAGCACCACATCTACACGTCTTTTAAATACCTCCAGGGATGGTGACTCAACCACTCCCCTGGACAGCCTGTTCCAATGCTCGGCAATACTTTAAATGAAGAAATCTTTCCTCTAAACCTTCTCTGGTGCAACTTGAGGCTGTTTCCTCTTGTCCTATCACTTGTTACTTGGCAAGAGACCAACACCCACCTCACTCCATCTTCATTTCAGATAGCTGCAGAGAGTGATAAGGTCTCCTCTGAGCCTCTTTTTCTCCAGGCTAAACAACCCCAATTCCCTCACCCATTCCTCATAAGACTTGTGCTCCAGACCCTTCACCAGTTTCAGTTCCCTTCTCTTGACCTGCTACAGCACCTCAGTGTCTTTTTTGTAGTAAGGGACCCCAGAACTGAAAACAGTGTTCAAGGTGCGGCCTCACCAGTGCTGAGTACAGGGGAACAACCACTGCCCTGGTCCTGCTGGCTACACTATATCTGATACAGGCCAGGATGCAGTTGGCCTTCTTATCTGCCTGAGCACAAGCTGGCTTAAGTTTGGCCAGGTCCCTTACCACTGAGAGTATTTCCAGTCACTCTTCCCCAGACCCATAGCTTTGCATGGAGTTGTTGTGACCCAAGTGCAGGACCCGGCACTTTGCCTTGTTGAACATCATAGCACTGGTAACAGCCCATTGATGTAGCTTGTCCAGATCCCTCTGCAGAGCCTTCTTAACCTCCAGCAGGTCAACACTCCCATGCAGCTTGGTGTCATCTGCAAACTTACTGAGGGTGCACTCGATCCCCTCATCCAGACCATTGATAAGGAAGTTAAACGGAACTGACCCTAGTACTGAGCCCTGGGGAACATCACTTGTGACTGACCACCAGTTCCATTCACCACTATTCTTTGGGCCCAGACATCCAGCCAGTTTTTTACCTAGTGAAGAGTTTGCTTGTCCAAGCCGTGAGCAGTGAGTTTCTCCAGGAGAATGCTGTGGGAAACAGTGTCAAAGGCTTTGGTAAAATTCAGGTAAGGTCCACAGCCTTGTCCTCACACGCTAAGCAGGTCACCTTGTCACGGAAGAAGATCAGGTCAGTCAAACGGGACCCGCCTTTCATAAACCTATGCTGTCCCTGATCACCTGGTTGTCCTGTATGTGTTGTGTGATGGCACTCAAGATGATCTACCCCATAACCTTCCCTGGCACTGAGGTCAGACTGACAGGCCTGTAGTTCCCTGGATTCTCCTTCTGGCCCTTCCTGTAGGCAGGCATTGCATTTGCTAACTTCCAGTCCACTGGGACCTCCATGGTTAGCCAGGACTGCTGAAATAGAAATAAAATACAGCATAGATGTGTTTTCTTCTATTAGTTTTGTAGCAGTTATAGCTATCTACTAAATGATGGAAAGTGGCTTGGTGAGCACTTCTGCCAGCACCCTTAGTACCCTTGGGTAGATCCCATCCAGCCCCACAGACTGATGTGTGTCTAAGTGGTGTTAACAAGTTGCTAACCATTTCCCCTTGGATTATGGCAGCTTCTCTCAGCTCCCCATCCCTGTTTTTCAGCTCAGGGAGCTGGATACCACAGAACAACTGGTCTTATTATTAAAATATGGGCTGAAGCTTTCAAGCTGTACCAGGTGAACTGCTGTGCAGCAATTTTCCTGCTTCAGGTAAAATGATTCAAATGCATAAGTATATGTTGACTCATTCTTAAAAAAACAAAAGTAAACAAAACCCCTTCTCTCATTCAGATTACTGCCAGACATAACTTTTGTACTCTCCTTGGTTACAGACCAGCTGTTTTGTCTCACTCTGCTTACTATCGTATGAATAAGCCCTGAATAAGCATTCCAAAATTGCAATGGTGAAGTAACCATGGTACTTGCTGGTGAAGAGAAAGTCTGGGAGAGAGCCAAGGGGGATGGGGATGAAGTTTGACATTTATGTGACCTGCTAAGGCCAACTGCCATGATTCTTTACCTGAAATTTGTTGTCTTTTTAGTGAAGCAGTTCTTTGAAATTGTACAGATGTTTGGCTGTAACTTTACCAGTCATTATGAAAATATATTGAAAATAGAAAACATGTAACTCGTTGCAGTTGTTCAGAGCGTAAGTGAGACCAGATTTCTCTCTCCCGGTAAAACATTGAAAGTAGTTATTATGTGGGCTTTCTGGCTGTTGGGTAGCTGTCCCATTTTAAAGATAACATCAGGTGAGGTTTTCATCCATAAAAAAGGGAAGCAAATAAGTTACAGAAAGCAATTTCAAACAAAGCATGTAGGCGGTGGAGAAGAGACATACATCAAGTACTACCATCTGGGGTTAACACTTGCTAAATTTTGCCTTAACAATCTGAAGGATAGCAAGTACAATAATATAGTTTGGAAATGGTATCCAACTTTTTTGTGCCAAAACAGGAAAGGAGATTGTAGCCTTATACTTACTATAAAGGGTTCTAATTACTTTGGTGAGATGGTAATATTTGCTGGGGAGAATGTAGCAATGAAATGTAATCAGACAGAACATGTTAGGAATTGGGCTAGGTGATCTGTAAGGGTGCCTTCCAACCAAACTATTCTATGATTCTGAGTACAGAAATCTCTCTGATATGGGAAGAAGGTCTGATAGAAATAAAATGCAAACAGCATAGATATGTTTTCTTCTATTAGCTTTGTAGCAGTTATAGCTACCTACTAAAGCAAATAGAGAAGAAGAACATGCAGTGGAGAAAAAAAAAAAAGATATTTTAGTAGAGTTAAACATCATTTTGGAGTTAGATGGGGAAGATGGAGATGGCCACTGGCATTGGGAAATGCAGACAGAAAGTTTTTTAACTACTTCAGTGGGAGCAGAGGAGAAGGTAGTTCAGTCTTTGACACTGTGGGCCAAGAAAGAGCCCATAGACAACTGGGCAATGAAATCAGTGTTTGGTCAGAGGTGACTAGGATGTGTGAAGGTTGCCATTGTTATGTGTGAAGCAAGTATTGTCTTCTACTGATCTAGAAGCTGGGGATACTCAAAAAAGAAGTCCCAGTACCCCAACGAAGTAAGATGAAAGCTCTGTGTGTGAGTTTTTAGCGAAAGTATTAAGACAAGTGAAGAGCCATTCAGCAGCTGTGAGCCATGTTGGGAAAACCTGTCTCTATGCACTACATGAATCGTGTGCATTGTACGGTCATGCAGATCATTTACACAGTACAATACTTTTTTTTTCCAAGTGTTTAGACATGAGAAAATCTGCAGATGGCAGTGGATAATGAGGTCCAGTAAGCAGTGATGGAAAAGGGATGTGGCTATTGGGTTGGTTTAAAATAGAAGCAGTGTAAAGTGTGTTCTAAGCCATCCTATTATATAATGTGATAAACATATGGAAAATCAGCACTGTGAAAACATAAAAAGAAATTTTAATCTTTTTGTTTAAGGTAATCATGCAGGCTTGAAGTCATACCAGGGATAGGAAATTTTGCAGGAAAACAGATTTTTTTTTAAGGTGAGATTAGTTTTTTATGGTTCTCCATTACAGAGTATGCTGCTTTTGAAGAAATAGCTGTGCAAAGACTGCAGAAGCACGTATTTGAATTCTGCCAGTCCTTCCATTTAAATAAATGGGTTTTTCCTAGGATACACAGTTTACTTCAGAGACTTCTGCCTCACCACGGCTATTGTTTGGATATTTTGAATTGAGACACAATCAAAGGTTGCTATGGCCTCAAATTTCCATGCATGTGTACAAGCCACATCCTTTAAAATACATAAATGAGAAACTTAAGGTTTTTTTTTTTCCGGTTGAATAGATTCTAGACTAGACTGATAGATCTTAATGACAGAAATCTGTTGCTTATCCATAGATCATATCCAAGTGTAAGCAATTTGAACTTGAGTTGCATGTGAACAGGATGAAACTGGACACAATGCACAACTGCAGAATAAACAGATGATTATTGACACAGTATGATGCTGACTCAATCCAGCAGAAGTGCCAAATGAAAGGGTGCCGTAAAAATAGGGAAGGTTCACTAGGTCACCTGCTTTCTGGCTTGTGTGTTTGTTCATGTCTCTGTTTGCAGTAAGCTTCCTTCTTAATAAACTTATGGGGATGGTTACACAATATAAACATCACTATAGCCCTGTCTACATTAAATAGGACTGGATTTATGTCCCTCTTAACAGGACACTTTTATATAAAGAAAAATATTTCCATCATTCTTGCGCAAGAATTCATTTACTCTGGTGCTTTTGTAGCACTTATCAGTTTATCTAAGAATCTACACAGAAATGAAAGAACACTAGATAAAATAGAAAAGGACAGAAGAAAACCTTTAATTCATCTTTTTCTCTGACAGTTTTTTAAAAAGCATGGCAAGTTTTCTTAATGAAGATTATTTTAATGTCAGATTGACAAAATATAGCAGCAGCTGTGCAAACTTCAGTCTCATAGATCTGTAGTTCAGAGCATCCGAAACAGAGAAGCAGGAACAGCTGTGAGGCAGAGAGGCAAATCCAGTCATGAAGTTACACCGTGTCTTCCTACCGAGGCTGGGGGCAGCGGTGGGTACTTTTTGTTAGGTATCTTTGACTGATAGGCCAGCCAGCTCTCAGAGGAGACTCCTTTTTGGTTGCTGCTAACCTACACCAGTTACAAGTTAACTATCTCATATTATGTTATGTATTTTTTAATTACTATGCAAGCATAGTAATCCATAAGAAGAATGTGGACCTGCTTGAGTGAGTCCAAAGGAGGGCCGTGAAGATGGTCAGAGGGCTGGAGACAGGCTGAGACGGTTGGGCTTATTCAGCCTGGAGAAGAGAAGGCTCAAGGGAGACCTCGTAACAGTCTTCCAATACTTAAAGGGGGCCTACAAGAAAGCTGGTGAAGGACTTTTTACAAGGACAGGTAGTGACAGGACACGGGGAGTGGCTCCAAACTGAAAGAGGGGAGATTTAGATGAGATAATAGGAAAAAAATTCTTCACCACAAGTGTGCTGAGGCACTGGCACAGGCTGCCCAGAGAAGCTGTGGCTGCCCCATCCCCGGTAGTCTTTCAAGGCCAAGTTGGATGGGGCTTTGAGCATCCTGGTCTAGTGGAAGGTGTGCCTGCCCTTGGCAGGGAGGGATGGAACTATATGATCTTTAAGGTCCCAAACCATTCTATGATTCTGTGATTCATGTTATTAATCGGATAGAAATTCTTAGAAATCAGGGCTATGTCTCCCGTTCTTTATTGGGATTTACTTAAAGGTCAAGACAGGAGGGGTAGGATTACTGTAACGAAATCTGTTCTGAATATAAAGAGAGAACTTCACTCTCTGACACTGTTAACCCAATGCCTTTTACAAACACTGTATTTACAGTTCACTAAAACAGCTTAAAAATGGGAGATAGAAAGAACCAGATATGACTTTCAGGCTGTGATCTGAATTGCCTGAAGAATGCTCTGTTTGTAAGCTTAAGTCCCTTCGCGGAGAGGGAATGAACACAAATTCCCATCCTGTTTATACAGAATCACTTTTCTGGTTTTGATTGGACTTCAGTCTGAATTTCCCCCTGAAAACAGAATGGAACTAACCTAGGGCAGATTTTCTTCTCAATATCTGAAGAGTCATTGCTCCTAACATCAGAGTGGCAGCAACCAAAGTTGTTTATCCTTGGAATGCCTTGGCATTTTTTTGTTTCAGTTTAGTTTAGGTTTGGTTTGGTTTGGTTTGGTTTGTTTGGGGGGGGCAGGGTCTGTGTGTTGCAGTTTTTTGGTTGGTTGGTTGTTGTTTTGTTTTGCCTTTTTTTTTTTTTATTTGAAAACAAGCAAACTAAAATGCCTAACTCAAATTTAAGTGTTTACGATTCAGAAAAGTTCTGCTAAGTCTTGGAATATAGTATACTTAAAGCTTGTAGGCATTCTTAATAGTGAAAAAGGTCAGAATATCATTATAAAGGAACTGGACAATCTTAAGTAGTAAAAATATAGTCTATATATAAGATTATAATGGAAATAATCTGTAAAATTGTATTGGGCATTACAGATGAGTTTCTGTGTTATATAAAGAGCACACAAGCTCACAGTGAGGCTGATACTGGAGTGGTTTAGTTTATCACAGGGAAACTAATTTGACAGTGTAATGTAATTATGAAAAGGGTCTGTGCTATCCTAGAATAGTTCAGGCAAGGTGTTTTCAAAGGAGAGAGAAAAGCGTTTGTGCTCTTGTGGAAAAGCACTGGGGACATCTCTGGAATAATGTATTTGGCCTGAACATTTGTGTTCAAGCTGCTATCTTCTTCTTTCTTCTCCTTCTACTTACTATCTTCCCATGTAAGGGTAAGTCCTACAGAGAATATATTTATTGACATAGCAACGAGTTTGAGCTGTCACTGGTAATGAAAATAAACCTCAGACAAAGTTCTAAAATCAGACAAACTTAGACATACTGCCTTCAGTGGGCAAAATTCATTGCATGTTCTGAGCAAAACAAAGGATCACACATGATCCTCATGTTCAGGCATTGCAACCTTTATGATGCTCTAAACATTTTAAGGGGGAGTCATCTTAGGGTCTTTTATATTTAGGATATTATACTTTGAACTTACATTTTTGCCTTTATGAATCGAAGGTTGTTGAACTGTTCTAGATCGACAGCCCAGGAGAGTGACAGCCAGTGAGCGGCATTCAGAATCTCTTGTCCAGAAAACTGTTTTCTTTGATTCAGCCTTAACAGTGTATCTACCCTGGGTAGGATCAATTAATCTAGAGGAATTTGCTCCACACAGACTTTTTGATCTTTGACTCTGCAATTCCTGTCTGTGGTATCAGTGCCCTTAGCTGTGATCTAAAAACAGGCTGTAAAAAAAGAAATCTTAACTGCTTAGACAGTGAATAAAGGCTACTGGCCTACTTTAAGGAATAAGAACAATTTTGACATACCACTGTCTGAGATAGACTGTCCCTTAAAATAGATACTTTGATGGTCTCCAGTGTTGGTGACCTGTTGAGAGCTGCCTGGCCAACACTGTTGTGTTTGTGCATCATATTGCATCAATAATATAATAAAATACAGTATTTTCACAATACTACCTTCCCCTGGACTGATTGTTGTGACTGTTGGAAAAATATGATGGGATTTTAGGACATCTGCTCAATCAGGAGTGGAAAGAATGAGTCCAGGAGACAGTGGTGCATTGTACCCATATTGCAGAAACACTGGAAAATGCTTGTGACTAAAAAGTAAAAGGCAGTATAAATAGCTACCTCAGCCATCCTGATTCCAGCTCTCACAGGTAGTGCTTATACTGTACGTTGATTAGGGGTACATATTAACAGAAAACAGTAAATTTCTCAATCCATGTTGAAGTTCAGAGTTTCTGATAGACATGATTCATGGATCACTTTCCAGATACTGGTAGGAAGTACTGTGAAGTGCAACTCAGTTAATGAATGGCATGACTTCTTCCTTGACTTTTCATACCGGAACAATACTAAATTGGAAAGGACTAACCAGGTCACTTGTCAATAAATGCCCCAGTCTCATGAAAAAGGTGGCAGACCTAGGTTGTAATGTAGCGCTTGAGGCACTAGTGAGGTTCTCCACTGGAAAGAGCTCATTTGATTTATCTTGGGTTTGCAAGGGCCTTTTGCATGTGCATCACAGCGGTGGCTCGTGGTCTCCCTTATCAGTTATTTCCTATGAGTGAGCCATGAGTCTCTGGCAGAAGTTCTTGCACTAGTCCTGTGTGAACAGTCAGCCTTCGCCGCTTCTGCCATTTGATTTCTGCTATTTGGCTGTGCAGATGTCCCTGCAGTTCAGGGTGTTCACATGCTCCACAGCACTGCACTTTAAGCTATGGAGTTTAGGTTGCAAAGACACCTGATCTGGCCTTGTACAGAGCTCACAGTGGTCCAGGCAGTTTGGCTTAGAGTCTGAGCTAATAAAGCCTTATCAGGCCCGAGCCAGCACTTCTGTTTTACTCAGCAAATCAATTTTTCTGATCCAAATTGTGTTTGTCCTTCACTGTTCTTTCTGTTATTATCACTATTTATTTATCTAATAATAAAATAAAACTCTGTACCCATAGTCATTTCAAGCTGCAGAAAGTCATGTAATCCCTTCTTAGCTTGTGTTGATGTTTCCAGCTGGATGTGGTACATCTACCAAACCCAAGAGAAAACTACTTTTTTCTCCTGTTTTCATACAGTTTTACTTCTCATGTATGGTCTTATAATGGACATCTCAGTCTTCATTTGAAAGGAGGCTGAAAAGGGAAAATAGAAGTGTAAATTAGCACCCAAAAAGTGAGTCTCTTGCTCATCTAAATTAATTGGAATTAAATCTGGAAGGAAAAAAAAAAAATTAAGTGACTTCCTGTAAGCAGTGCGAGAAAGGTGGCCATTTGAGTGCCGTAGCAGGAAGGTAGAGGTTGAGAGATTTTTTTTCATCATTTTTTCCATACAGTTGTGCATTTTTTTTGCTAGAGCTACATTTTTGTCCTTTGAGCATGACAAAATAACTTTTCAAAAGTTCACACATAGTTAATGCACACAGAACAATCTGAATTTCTCAAGCATAATCCCCATGAAAGAGAGTATCTAAGAGCCGTAAATGCTACTCCCAGTAATTTTGTGATAAGAATGACCATTATGTCTGATCTTTGCTTATCCAAAATAAAAAGTTTTTTTTTAACTTTTGTTATTTGAGGCACACTGTCTCAAAAATTTCAGATCTGATAGATTATAAAGCAATGTTTCAGGTCCTAGAGGGCTGTCCAGCCTTTACGGCATCTCTGCCATCCACTGGAACAAGCATGTTTGCCTTCACCTGGTGGGAATTGGTGATGATGTTCTACCCTGTGGAAATGTAAATGAAGTCTCCTGAAACATGTCATGTTATGGGAAGGTTTTTCTAGGACTCTGTTATTTAGCAGCTGTACATTCAGCAATACAGATGATGTTTATAAGGCCATGAAGCTTGCTTTGAGTGCATTGGTTTTCACTTCCTTGGTAAAATCTCTCCCAGTAATGTTCTTGCTAAAGATAATCTGAGTGTTGTAGAAAAAAAAGTTTAAATCTGTTGCCCTTTCTCAATACCCATAAAACAAGACAGTACTCTGAAAGCACACACATTGTATCTGTATGTTATTAGCTCACAGATCTGTTAGCATTTTTTTTTCCTTGTCCTTATTATGTGATGCCCAGTGGATTCCAAAATACACTTTAGTGAGGCTTTGCATAAGATAATACTTCTGTCTCTCACATGTGAATTTAGCAGTGTTGTCTTAGTTTGTCTCTGGGGTCTTTACTTTTAGGAACAGAACAGAGTGAACACACAAAAAAAAAAAAAAATTGGAAAGGGTTTTTGTTTGTTTCATGTCAAAAGCATTTTGCAGCCACTAATGTGGGTGAAAAATATTTGTGCAGTGATCCAGGACTTGGTTGAATCCCAGTCTTTTTGGCCCAAGTCTGGGAATTTAAGATTATGCCTTTACATCAAGCAAGTATGAAGGACACTTGTTATTACTGATGTCCAAAACCAGCAAATGCAGGATGGTGAGGCCACACTTGTGGTGCTCTTCTACAGTGGATTAATTTTCTTTCAGTTGTAAATAATAATGTTGAGCTTTTTTTGCCATTTGGAAAGCCAAAAGAAAGTGAAAGAAGGAATGAGCATTGGCTAAATAAAGATTTGATACACTTTAGAAACAAGCATTGGGGTTGAATTTGCAGTGGATACTTTTTTATCTGTAGAAGATAAATATGTTGCTAAAACTATCATAAAGAAGGTTCATAGACAGCTGAAGAATAACAAAAGTAGTACATCATGATAGCAATGCATATGTTAATTGCATACTTAAGAATGTATATTCCTTATGTTGTGCTGGTGAATTACGCCAAGCTGATCTCCTCTGTGCAGTGATGAGGGCTGGATGCTGTTTGGATCCCCTACCTCTGCAGCCAGAGGAGCCAGCGGGGTCTCTGAGCATGTGGCTCTGTGGAGGAAAAAGTGAGCAGCTGCTGAACTCCCATGCTGTCCTCCCTGCTGGTGACGTCTCTTCCAGGCAAAGCTGGCAGCCTGGGTGGAAGCGTTATTCTGAGAGGAACTGCTCTGGTGATATTTGTACCCTTAGGAGTCCTTTCCGATTTGGGATGCATTATCCCAGGGATAAGGCAGTGTTCCAGTAAGTGTTGTAAATAAGAATTGTATCATTCGGCCCTTTTCTGATTTCCAGAACCAAAGTCAAACTGAACGGTATGGAAGGCTCTGAAAAGCTACATAAACTTTTATTTTTGGTTCTTCTTACTACCAGTGTGCTGTAAGTCTGATGAGCGACCGCAAGCTGCGACACAGGAGAATTCCCCTTGGAGGCTGTGTTTATGCTACCCAAATACTTTGTCCAGCCGCAGCACCATCGTCAGGCCCCTTTTCTTGTTACTGTTTCATTGTGGTAACCAGGACATGCTGGCTTGCTGGCTGCTTTTCTGGTTAGTAAAAGCTACAAGCATTCTCTCCTGAGTTACCCTTCACATTGGACTGTTACCAGGGCTTTGGGCCTCAGAAGTATTATAGCATAGGAAATCATCATGGCCAAACTCTTGTGAAGTTTCCTGGCCTCTAGAGGACTCTCCACTGGGAAAAGTAGGAGAGACTCACAAACAGAAAAGACAACAATTAATTTTACAAACCAGGGAATAAGGCATGTGGCAGGGAGACAGAAAGTGCTTTTGGGAAGAGGAATTTCACAGGGTTTGGTGTTACATGAGCAGAAGGGAGCTGACTGGCCCTGCATACCCTATATTTCATTCTGGGGAACTTCCACCAGAAATCTGGTTTAAGTGGAAGTGTACTGGAGACAGCCTGTTTTTGTGCAGTTCCCTGGCCAGGTTGCTGCAGTTCAGACACAAATTGGATAAACATCTGTGATTGCATTTTCTTTTCCAATTAAAACTTGAAGTTGCCCAATGTTTGCCTGGACAGTGCCGTTCTCTGCCACTGAAGTTATTGTTAAGTGACAGGAAAAGGCACTCTGGGTTAAAGAGTTCAAGGGTTTGCTTGCAGTCTGGGAGAGGACAGCTGAGAAAAAGCAGCATTTTGTTAGATTTGGCCTATGGTACTCAGGACAGTCATTGCTCTAGAGCACATCAGGGCAGTTCACCTTGGAAAATTCTGCTTCTGCTGTCTGTGATTGTCTTTGATATTCATTTGGGTTTTGACGGTTTCCTTCCACTGAATTTATGTTTACTCAAAGGATAGTCAGCTCCTCGTTATAGTGCCTGAATGTCTGAATGGCAGTACGTATTACATGCTCATGTCTCTCTCTTAAAATCCAATGTTTGGCACTCTGCAAGGACTGAAACAATTTACAGGCTTGTCATCTGTTGCTAGCAACTGCCTGGGTAGGGACAGCCAGAACAGATGCCTTTGTTCTGGTTTTATGAGAGGGGAAGAAATTGACCCCACTGAATATTTGAGAAAACAGCAGAGCTGTTGCTTATTGAGCCTTTTGCTGTACCCTCTGTGTAGGGGAAAGCAGGGTATCTCTGGAGCTGTGCCTACCTGGTAGAAAATTAATACAGTGAGATTGCTACAGATATCTGTCTCCATGCCTGATTTTGGACTGAGGCAAAGAAATGCTACATAATTTTCGTATAACTTAATAAAACAGTGGCAAGTTAATAAACTTAGGAAGAAGACTCATGAATTCTGATTCCCTGGTCCTGGCATTATACACTATGAAAAAGTCCTTTATATATGTGTTACTCTTTCAAAGCAAAGTCTGAAGCCAGGCAGGTACTGCGGGACCTGAAATTTGGAGAGTGTCCTCTTGCCTGGACTTTTCCTGTTTCTCCTCTATTCTTAAAAGATTCTTGGTTTTCATTTCTGTCTCCTTCTTTTGTTTGTTTTCCTTCCATTTCTTTCCTTTGCAAGTATTGAATGCTCCTCTGGGAGTAAGCCTAGCCACATGTGCGTGCAATGATGGTTTATTTTTATTGGAGTCATTGCCTGTGACTGTTATTCATTACTATAGGAAGAGCTGCACTAACAAACTGCTGAGAGCTTGCTTTTTTTTTTTTCTTCCCTGTTGTAAAAAGTCCTGTTTTGTCCATAGCCACTAAGGGTATCTACTGCTATCATTAAAACATTGAGAGTTTGGAGCTTGGGCACTGGTACTGCCTTCTGAATGTCCTGTTGTGTCTGGTGTTGCAAAGTAGAATCTTAGCTTATCTCAGCTTCCTTACGTGTTGTCTCTTTAGATCAGCTTTTCAACCATCTGTTCACCTCTCTGCTACCAAAGCAACTCAGTTGGCCTCTGCCTGGGGAAGAATTTGTGGTTGCACAGAGCTAGTGCAGTCACTTGACTACTGTTATATATATATATATATGTATACTGATAATGAAGGGTGCAGCCAGAGCACCCCAAACAAGGTCTGCCTGGGATGAAGTGACTGATTCACAAAAGGCTAGTCAAAAGTAGAATAAATTGCTTTTACCTCACTTGCACTTCCATTGTTGACACTAGATAAGTAATCAACAGCCCTATTTCCTTAATTATATTCACACTTTATTTAGCACTGACTCTTAAAATCAAAGGTACTCTGTCAGGATTTGACTGAGAAAGTTTTATTCTTTGTTATTAATTTACATTTTGTATTTGTGATGCTGATATTTCAGTATAAAGATTTCTTTGAGTTATCCTATGCTCAGGTTTTCCTTCGAGCTTTTCAAGGCTTTCTCTTCCTTAACTTTCTCACTCATATCGGTATCCATTGTTGGTGTTTCCCTGAAAAACTGTCTTAAATGCATCCATCTGCATTTCTCCCTCACTTTTATTAAGGTGAGAGACAGGGACTTTGTGGCTTTGCAGTCTTAGCAATGTTTTTTAATATGTGGAATTTGTATGCGTTGCACTAACAGAAAATAAACAGATGTGCTGCTACATCTATTTTGGGGTGTGAGACAACAGCAGGATGGTCAGCTGCCTTTTGTGTGTTCATTTGCTGTTGTTTCCAGATGTGCACTAATGGACATTTTTAGGATGTACACACAAACTCTGCTTGCCTATTTTCTTGCACTAATTGGTTTGGATTTATGGAATGATGCTCATAAAGTATCTCTAGCTGCCATTGTGGCTTTTCTGTAAAGTAGTAGAGAGGAAACCCATTCCTAAACAGTTTCCTCTGGACAGGATTTTCTTATGGGGGAAGGAGAGATACAATCAATTTAAATTGCTCTATAAAGAGTTTTATTGAGCTGTGGACCCTTAACCTGGCCTTGATGAAAGCCTTTTCAAACAGCTGGACTTCAGGGAACCACATTGGTCAGGTCCTATGGATGGCACAAATGAAATGATCTTTTCCTAAGAAATTATTTTAATCTGAGTTGTGGGTTTTTTTTTCAGTGGGGTTTTCTTTTTTTTTTTGGTTTTGTTTGTTTGTTTTCTTTTGTTTTTTATGTTTTTTGTTTAAGTGCTGGGGACTCCACATCTGTTGCCAGTACTGGTGCACATTTGTATCCCCACTTCTCATTGTTCACTAGTGCTCAAGACATCTCAAGATTTCCCTGTGTCAATCCATTGAGTTTGTTTTTACTAGGGAGAATGTATCTGTGAAGTCTAGATGCTTAGGAAAGCTGAAGGATGACTGCATGTATCTCTTTTCCCTCAACCTGTCAGTTTTTCCTTTTTATTCCCAACTGTTACCCAGTTTCTACTGTAGCCTCTTCTACTGACAAGCATACAGGTACAGACAGTACTTCTGTGGTGGCTGAGCTTTCTTCTGCTTGAAATGGGAAAATCTGTCCATAGAGAACTTTCCCTTGCAACAGGGTATGGAGGAAGATAAAAAGAAGGGGATAATCATTTCCATAAGAAAACACAAGTCCCTGATAAAGACAAACAAACTCTACAGTGATTTGCTTGTGAAGGCAATATGATTTGATAACATTTTATTCATATTTTGGTACTGATATCACCTATAAAGTCTTTAGGAATGTATTTAATTTCTGAACTTCAATTTACCCTTATGCATAATGGGGTTGCTTTTTCCTCACTCTTATAAAGTGTTTTTAAAACCTGCAGATTTAAGTACCACATACAAGTAAAATGTTGTTATCCCAGGAATCATTTGCAGTGGGAGATCAGTAAATTGTTTATAGGTATATCCTACAAGCTTAGTAAATGACTGCAGGATACCTAAACTACATTTTTTCACCAGAGCACTGGAAACATTCTGGGATCACTTTTTCACTCCTGCAACAAGGCGCAGTTATCTCCCAAGGTAAATCAACCTATTGCGAGAGTGAAGCCTCAGATTGCTCCAAGGTCTAACAAGCACTAGTGCGTGGTGAGGCTTGACAGAAAGCACAACCATTTTTCCTCCTACCTTGTAAAATGCTGTAGCATTGCCCTGAAGGATATTTCAGTGTGAAGAGGTAGCAGGGGACAGCTGGTATACTGCTGTGTGAAGCCTTAACACTGCAGTGTTAGTGTCTGTTAAGGAGGTCTTGGTTCTCTCCTTGGACCTTTCCAGTGGGCTGGAGGCAGCATGACCTGTGGGACTGGGAAAGAGAGCTGGCCCTGGGAACTGGGTTGTAGCTCCTACTCAAAAGTAAATTACCTACAGAATAAGGACTGCCACTTTTGTTTCTAGAATATATCAAATTCCTGCACATAGGGCCCAAGAAGTACAAGAAGGGAAGACAGTAAAAACAGTTATGAGCTCTGCTAGGATATCTGATGCAAAGTCAGCTTTGTTGTTTTTCTTACTGACTTTTTCCTGGGCTCTGTTGCAGCTGAAAAAACAGCCCTTCTAATCTACAATAAGAAGGGAAATTCTGGCGTGAATATTGTCCACCCAGACAATTTGGCACAATTAGGGGAAAGATTTGTTTAGCTTAGCACTGATTTTATTAGTACGTGAGTCTAACTGAACCTTTGAGATAGTCTTTTCCCTGTTGAATGACACTGTCAATGGTGTAGTTTTCCTCCTCAATTCTCAGCTACGCTCTTCCAAGTGAATGTGGTGTAACTGGAGAATTCTCCTGAAATGCACCAACTATTAGCAGGGCTTGTTTACTGCAATAAGACAACAATATGAATTAGGAAAACCCTGGCAAGCCAGCATTGTTTCATCAAGGGCAGCAAGGGTAGTGAGAGCCAGACTCCTTGCACAAATCTCATGTATTTGGTCAGTAGATCTAAATTCCAAAATATGTATTGGCTGTAAATGTGGTTTTGTTATTCATTCAGTCCTTAGTGCACATACACACATTTTATCAGTACAAAAGATGAGATACGGTAAATCTAGCAGAAAAGGAAATCTAAGGAAAAACTTAACACAGAACAAAATAAAAAGAGAAGAATATGTTCACTGCTAAAAACCTGACATACTTTAGAAGAGGCTTCACATGGTTTCATTCGTATTTCTCAGTCATTGCTAAGAACAAATTTGTTGTAATAGTCTCAGTAAAAAAAATGGTGAAGAAACTGGCTGTCCTTCCAGTCTAAACAGAAATGATGTATTAAAGGTTAATACAGCTGATTTTGTCAAATATTTCATTGAAACATCTTAGTCCATTACTTTTGTTAAAATCATTAGTTTTTCATTATGAAATCTTATTTTTTTTTACCATGTGAGAGCTCATGGCTCAGTCAAAATCATCTTATTGTTTCACTATTTGGTAGTTTATCATCCTGGCATTTTGAGAACTAATTTGATATAGGATGCTGTCCCCTTCGTCATCCTTACTTTTTTTAGCAGGACACTGGCTTGATTTCTAGTTATCAGACTACTTACAAAAGTCCATCCAATACGTTTTCCAATTCATCACTTTCCTTGCTATTGACAGGGGATGTTGTCCCAACAATAATTAGTATTTTATGCTGGGCTTCTGCAATCAATTCTGTGATTCATTTCTTCCATAAATCCTATAAACAGTAAACTTTATTAAGAAAAATACTTTCCCTAATTAAAAACAAACTTTAATTTACAATTTTTCTGCTGTCATCATCAATTCTCTCTAAGCCTTTTGTTTCTCAACTCTGCCTGTCTCCCATTTATCTTCCTTTATCTAATCTAATGGCATCTATCCAGTTTCTATTCACTTTTCATCAAGGTGATATATTTCCTTTTCCATACTACCTTTGTATTATTAGCATGCTTCATGGCAGAAATCAGTTTTCAGTTGTTTTATGTTTATTCTACATTTTTGGCAAATCATAAAAAACTATTACAAGCCTCCTGACAGGGAAATGCGATGCTAGAAAGGAAAGAAACCAAGGTTTGACCGTTTTGTATGGTTAAAATAGTTTCGATTTTTTCTCATTCACCTCTATCATTCACGCTTTAGCAGGACAGCAGAATAATAAGAACTGCATCTGGATTTTATATTCCATTCCAGAAGCTTACAGATAGATCATGGGTAGCATTCCAGAAGCGTCATGGATAAGACTAAGTGCCATTTTATCATTTTTCTATGTCTATTTTCTACTCATTTCATAATTTAAAAAATATTTTTTGTAATCGAAATACTTGTTAACTTTTTTAGACTATTATTTACCATTACAATTTACTCATCTCAAAGTTTGTACTCCTTTTAGTGCAACTTTGTGTTAAGATGAAAATATTCTGATTAGGCCTGAATTTCATCTTTGATTCCTTGATTAAATAGCACTTACAAAAGCTGTGTCTTTTGCTTATCTGAAATAAATTCCTTTACATATGTTGCAAACATTAGTGGAGTTGTATTTTCTTTTCTCTTCTGAAGTGAAAAAAGGGAAATCTTTTATGTTGGACTGAAAATTTAGGTTCTTAATCTTAACTTCGGGAAAGTAAAATTGTGGAAAGAGGTTTCTGTTTCAGCT
This sequence comes from Pezoporus occidentalis, assembly GCF_034315485.1. Classification (NCBI taxonomy): domain Eukaryota; kingdom Metazoa; phylum Chordata; class Aves; order Psittaciformes; family Psittacidae; genus Pezoporus; species Pezoporus occidentalis. The sequence continues at coordinate 2,929,480 of NW_026913964.1, read as the reverse complement.
TGTTAAAAAAAAAAAATCTGATTCAGATACAAGTTCAGACAAATGTACTCTCTCCAGTTTTTAGCCAGGACTGATTTAGAATTGGAACAAGAGATAAAGTTAAATATAAGTGAATTTTAGATATTCCTGTTCTGCTTGACCTGTCTGCTGAGTTATCCTGGAAGACCCGCTGAGTTCTCTACATCCTCAGGTGGCTGCTTAGAGTCTCAGGGAGAGGAGCAGATGTTCACCAGAAGATATATATGAGAAGACTTTAAATTATAAATTCTGCATTTGAAAATGAGCAACTTTTTCTTGGTTTATTGACCACAGAGATCCTTACTTGCATGTGAAACATCAAGGGACATTGTTAGAATGTATTGTTCCAACTCTGTCAGTTCTATCAGCATAAAAAATGAGTTGGCAGGGCTTCAGTGCCTCTCAAGATGCCCATAGGACTTGAAGAGACTTCATAGGTCATGGAGTGCATCCCAGGCACTGCTTTGTGTCCTTCATAAAATTTTAATCTGAATCCTAAAAACAAAGATTTTTTTTTTATAGACTTGCTTCTTCCAGTTGAAGGCTCTTCCAGAATCAAACTTTGCTAATGGTTATAAACTTTAAAATCTTCAGCCAAAATGTCTTCATGGCTGCACATTTGTTCTTGTGCCAGGGTTGTCAGTTTCAGAAGCTCTTCTCTTTCTTCCTGCTCCGTTCTCGTTTCCTCTCTCCCCATTCACTTACACACATAGCAGTCAGCCTTCATTAATGCGAGATTCACTGAATTATTTTTTTCCAGTGGCCTCTCAGATGAGTGTTCCACTGTCCTCACCATTATATAGCCCATCTCTTGCAGCTCGAGTTCATGGGTGGCCTGTACTGTACATGGTATTCCAGATTAAACCTTGATAATGGCTTGTAAAGAAACACCAAGGTATCCCTGGGTTTGCTAGGTGTATATGGTGCTGTACTGTATCATTGGATCTGCTGTTGTCCTGGTTACATCACCTTATGGGGCAGTGATCTTGTGAGGTACTAATATAGCTGGAAAGGGTTTTCTTTTCAATAACTGTTTCCCCTTTTGCCTCACAGCTTCTGTGCTTATCCTTGCTTTCTTCATTATCAATTCCCATTTAGCAGTGTTAAAAGCTTTACAGAGATCCAAATAGATAAGGCCTAATTTATTTCAGATTCCTAAAAAGCTCAAAGGAGGATGTCAGGTATTTCTGGAATGACATCTGTGTTTTGTTTTATCCTATTTTCCAAGTCTTTACTTACTCTTCCTTTCTGCATGATAGTGAAATCACATTACAGGCCTCAGTTTACCAGTTTACTTATATTTTTAATCTTCCCTCTGAGGACTGTTTGTTGCTTCTCGGTTATGTTGCATCAGCTTCAATTTCATAGATGTATGACAAATGCTACTTATCAGACCTAAATCCACATGCTGATTCTTACAGTATTTTTTCTATAGAGATTTATCTGTGTTCTACTGAATGCACTAAACTCCAGGGGTTTTCTTTCCACTCAGTTATTATTTCTATATCTACATGATACAGGTAATTCCCATTATGTCTTTTACTCTTTTTCAGCATTGTCCTGCTTGTAGAAAACTGATTATTTCTTCACTCATATCTAGAATATAATTATCACTATTATCACTATGCCAATATCTTTTCATTATACCTCCAATTTTTATTTCATTTTTGGTACTGTTAATAATCTTTGCAGGGTCAACATTACCTTGATTTTTTTTTTTTTTATTTATACTTCCACTTTTTGGCCTCCAAGACATAATTTATTTTTTTTTAATTTATTTCCGTCTGTATTAAATAACCTCTTTCTGTATACATAAGACTACTCTGTGCTGGCTATTCTAACCAGAGGATGGTTTGCAATGACCTATTACCTTTGTTGGTTCTTTTTTTCTCTTTGGTTGAAATACAAATCTAAGTATGTATTTACTTTTTTTCAGTTAGGTTAAGGCAGAGATTGGTGTTATAAGAAAGAATCCTATATACTCTATCTGGTTGTGAAATATGCAATCATAGAATCATAGAATAGGATTGGAAAGGACCTTAAGATCATCTAGTTCCAACCCCCCTGCCATGGGCAGGGACACCTCACACTAAACCATGTCACCCAAGGCTCTGTCCAACCTGGCCTTGAACACTGCCAGGGTTGGAGCATTCACAACTTTAAAGGTTATTTTTCTCAGTAAGCAAACATTCAAAATAAAGCAATACCTTTGAATGTTCTGAGTTGTTCTCGTTTCACTAGGAAGGATGCTAATTCTGAGCCTGAGATGTAACTCAGAAGAAGCAGCAGCCCTTCAGAGGGGCCCAGTGATGTGCTGCTGAAAGGATGTGATTTATTATATTTTTTCATGGCTATAACTTAGTTATACACACACTGTAACTGCATAAAAATGCAGTAACAGAACGTACATAGGGTTATTTGAATGTCTGTCCGTTTGCACATACAACCGTGCCTAGTGCACGTGCATATATAGGTTAGTATTTATGTGTATAGACCAGCACAGAATGCCAAAAGCTTGACCTTAGCATGAGATTTGTAACCGTTTCACTTCGGGCCTTTCTGATTAAACATCCAGCTGCTGTGAGAGACCCTGTAGCTGAGCATTCACACAGGTTTTCCACCCCATCCTCTCCCTCATGTTCTCAATACTGAGGGTGTGTGAAGTACCAGGAAGAACTCTGCTGTCCTCCTGGCAGAGTCCCCTCCCGTGGCATCAGTGCTGGCCCTGGAGATAATGGCAGGGAGGGAAATTTGGGTTTTGTCAAGGTGCGCCAGGGATGTGGGATGTGACATGCCCCTCCTTCCTCCAGAAGTTCATTCCAGAGAGAACAGTAATAAACGCGGAAGAGGGGAAAGTGCTACCGCAGCAGTTTTCCTACTTGGAGTACATCACAAAGGTTGTATTGCATCCTGAGGTGGTTTTGCCAGCCTCATATGACTGAAAGGAAAACATTGACATTTGGACTGGTCTGATGTTCTCTGGCTGTGCTGTGGTTTTTATGTGCCTGCCTTTTTTACTTCCTGAAGAAGGGAGGCTATGTTTGGTTTGAACTCTGAAAACCATAGAAGCATTTGCTAGCTGTGGGTAATAATGGTTAGATTTGAAGAACCAGATATTTGAGGATTTGTTTCTTCAGCCTCTGTCAGAATCAGATGAGAAAAAGTTGCAAGATGTCTAAGCATACTCATGTCTGCAGACTGCATACAAATGAAACCAACCTACTATATAGATACCCTTTGCATTTAAAGTGCTACAGAACAGTCACACAAGCCTTGATTCTGCTGCAGAATTTGCTACCAAATCCCATGCTTACATAAGGACTCTGCAGAGCTCAAACCTCTGGTGCTTGATATTGTTAATCTTACGAATAAATGGCCTAGTCCTGTATGTCTGTGAAGTGGTTCAATACTGGCTGACTTTCCAGTGAAATGTGAGCAGTTTTGGTGAGCATGAACTTCCTTGCTTTTATGTAATCTCTCTTGGCTTTTGTAAAACCTGTTCACTGTTTCCCTGCTGATCATTAGGCACCACCAACCGAAATTCGTACGCAGTGACCCTTACAAGTGCTTGAATGCTTGGCAGAATTAGGGCATGACCTTTGGAAATAACTGGGGGGGAGAGGGTTACTCAATTTGAAATCAGCAGGACCTGTTGTGCCCCACACCTCTAAAAATAAGATTGTTCCTGCCTGTAGTTCTAAGAAGTCTGTACTTGGATGTATCTGAGAGACGGCTGCCTCTCTTGGGCTGGGAGGGTGTAGTATATGACAGGGCTTTAGAAATGTAGGCCCTGAGGAGTGTGAAGGTTCCACAGCTCGCAACTGGGCAGGTCTCATGGATGGGTTACATGAAACCAGTGCACTGAAGGAAAAGAAGTCGTCAGGCACGCTCTGAGCCCCAAGCAGTCATGGCTTGGGCTCTGCAATACTGCTCTGCTCGGAGCAGATCCCTGCTGATCCCAGGATCCGCATGGACTGAGGAGGAGCAGCCTGCTCAAACCATGTCCTCAGGGGCCAGGAGGGTGGGAAGGCTTTTCCAGGGTGCACAGCCACGGCTGGGAGCACTGGTTTCCAGTTCCTGGCCTTTTCTTCTATCTGTTGAAAAGGTGAGCAGAGAAATGTGTTTCAGCTTTCATGAGCAGCTCTGTACCAGAGGCAGAGCAGCAGCATGCTCTCTGCTTCAGCCACTGCTGCCCATGTCTTCTGCAGGCCCACATGGGGACTATTAGGTCAGTGTTTATGCTGATCACGCTGTGGGCAGAGCTTATTAAATTTTTCATTAAAATGTGACTTTCATGTAGGTGACAGAATGGGGGGTATGTTAGGCAAACTGTGAGGAGCAGTGCTCGGCAATGAGCAAAAATCAAACAGCCAAGCAATAAAGCCTAGCACGTTTGTGTGCGTTTGCCACTGCAAGTTCCACATTGCCTGCCCTGCCAGCAAACCCATTTCTTTGACTCCAGAGCTCTGCTGCAGCTCGTCTTTCACACTCCATAGTTTCTCTCCAGAGAGCTTGGGATGTTTCTGGCCTGACCATGGAGGGCCAGCACACACAAAAGCTGAGCTAAATTCAATTGTGCTATACACCCCAAGGGAATTCCAGTTCATGTTTTTATACTCAAAGGTTGAGATCCTTGAATAAAGTTTGAATTGGTCATTGCCCCTTTTGCAAAAGAGAACATCCAGATACTTGCCGTCCCTGGTGTGATGACCCACAGGTAGTCCATGCTGCTTCCAGGGGCAGGAGGAGTTCTTGTTCTTCAGTTCCAGGTGGAGTTCATGGAGAAGGCGAGGGGCACGTCAGTAGAACAGCTAAGGACAATTAAAATTGTGTTTCCCAATGCGGTTGCAGTTTTGCTCAGATTTGTGTCTGAGTACAACTACTTGAACCAGCAGGAATGATTAAGCTTAACAGGATGCCAGTAAGGCAAAATGCACTGCTCTTTTTGATAGTGGTTTTCTAGGACCTGTGAATCCTTTTAAAATCGTAGCATGGGCTGTACATACATGTAAGAAGACCTCTACTTAGAAGTGACAGGGCTAGATCAATGACTACCTTGTTGTTTCTGCAATATGCCTTACTACTTAGAAAAGTTAAATCCAGTGAGATTATTCAACAGATTTGAGCTCTGATCAGTATGTTATAAAGACATGTACTTACATATTACTTGTTTGGTTTGCAGCTCCTGGTTGCTAAATCCCCTGTTGCTCCATTCTCTGCCTTTTTCTACACTATTGAGAAATCAGGCTTGGTTCTTCAAGGTAAGACCAGAGCATTGATTGTTTTGCCTTTTCAGTTAGTATTTTAAGCAGGCTGAATGTAGGTAACAGCATCTATGGCTGAAAATGGAGCTGTTTATACCTGATTAAAAACTCCCATATTTAACAGTCTGGCTAACAAGGGCAGCCCTCTGATACACTCGCTGTTTTGTCTTGGATTATACTAAATCAGTTGTTGAGTATTCCAGTGGATCGTGGGCCCTGAAATTATTAATCAAGGCTCCCTGTTTTCCTGCAAGGTAAAGTAGAATGGTTCTGACAACGTTGCCATTGGATAGATTTCTCCAGGAGAAACATACCTATCTACCATTAATAACCTGCTCTAGTAAATGGTTATTCTTTAGCGAATGGCTTGACATCAGTAAAAGTACAGGAAATTAATATCTGTTCTCTATTTTTGTGATTAGCATTTTAATGCTAATGCCCCATGGCCCAGATTCTCTGGGATATGAGGTAGTGTACTGAAAAGCTGTATATTACTGCCATGATGTCAGGGAACTGGGGTTCCATGTGGCCATGTCCTAATCCATGTACTTTTAGACCACAGCAAAAGGGAAGTTCAGCCCTTCCCCTTTTAAACCCATTTATTCCAGTAAGTCTCCCTTTAATGCCCCTACTTTTTGATAGACATTCATAGATAATTTTGTTTAGTTGCTGTCTGTTGATATGCAGCCTGACTCCTGATTGCTGCATCAGTTCAGCAGACTCAATAAAACTAGTCAGCACCTGTCACTTTTTGTTCAGAGGATATGCTCTGATATGCAGCCATGGCGTTAAAAAAAAAGTGAGTATCGCTGTTTCTGAGGTCACTGATCTCATAAAGCACCTTGAACATTTTAAGGTATGCAGACAGTTCCTTCTGATTGCCCATTTCTCACCTTCAAACAGGCTGTACCAGACCAGCAACATGTTTACTTTTACTAGTGACTAAATACACTTACATCTCTGGTGATACATAACATCAGAAAACAGAAGAATCAAAAATATTTTTATGCTGTGTTTTTGCTTCCATTTGATACACCTACATAATGATAATAGGGGGGTAGGGGTGTCCATCTGGTGTTTCCTAAGAATTTAGGTACTATACCCAGTGTATTCTTAGATGGCATTTTGGAAATTTGATCTGGTTTATTTGTTAGCAGTAATTTTAAAAAGGCTACAGGAACTACAAACAATTTTTATTAGTTTAAACTGAGATGGCTTGCTAGAGTTGGTCTAGACATATTTTGGTTCAGTATAGGGCAGAAGACAAGCTACTTTTCTATGTTGAATATTTTCTGTGTTGCAGAGATGTTTCTCGTCATTAATAAAAAGTCAGACAGTTTCCTGCTCTGTCCTCAGGCACTGATGTAAGTGAAACTTTGGGAAAGAAAAATTTCCAGTTTCAGAAATGGGAAGCATTTTTTTCAGAGAGGATCTTTGTTTCAGTCTTTTCTGTGAGACAGGACTATAGCTTTCCAAGGACTGAACCTTGCCTTTAACGAACAAATGGGCCTGGTAACATGTAATGATGGTGGAGCAGGACTCTGATAGAAGGGATAGCATTGTATTAGGAGTATGGGAATTGCTGTCTTCCTGGTATCCATGTTTCTGGGCTGCACATTTAAACCATCTTTCACTGTTTTTCTAAAATCAGGGGAGATACCGTTTTGTATAGCTCAGAGTAAATGCTGTCTCTATATCAAGCATTCTTTGTACATTTTGGAAGGCAGCTTGAAGCTCTTCTTTTCTACACCGTTATGTTTCCAGTTTAGATATTTTTCTCCATGATGGGTATTAAGGACGGGCATGGTTCCCCTGATAGTGTGTCCCAGACTATTTTACAGAGACTTGCAATCACTTACACACAAGCCATCTGAGTTGTTCAAAGTAAATATTGCATGTTCTCATCCCACATTTCAATGATCATTAATGGAAAGAGTAAGTGAGCAAATCACCTGGAAATGGCTGTTTCAGATAAGACAGAGAAAGAGGCACAAGGCTGCTTCGTGCAAGGGTGGCTAGGTTTTTTATGAGAGTTGTAGCTGGTGCTTTTTTCCAAAGGGAAGCTGGACACAAGGTAAGATATCAATAAGTCAACTGGCCATGGGTCAGCCGGTGAGGGAGTGTCCCTGCGTCGCTGCTCAAGGGACATCGTATAGCACTAACAAGTGGAATCTGTCCCGTAGACTGATTGCAAAGGCAGCTTTCCCATTCAGGCTTTGTTGTTGAGTTCAGATGGTGTCAGGAGGTGATCACATTCAGGATGGCTGATGGGAACAAGTGGATGGGTGTGGGAACTGGTGAGAAACAGCAGCTGGCTGAAGTGCCCAGGATTCCTTCTTTTTACTCAGGGGGTCCCATCCTGGGACCATTAGCCAATAGGCCATAAACAAATTGATATCGGAAAATGTGGCTGGAAACTCCTTGATTAGAGAGGGTGAATGGGGAATGAAAGACAAAGTGAACGTGTGATTTAACAGTTCCATAAGCAATTTCCATTGTCACCTCTGAGGGATTAGGATGTGTGGAATAGGCTAAAAATGAGGAGGAGCACCCCCCACCCCCCCCACCCCCCCTTTTTGTTCTGTGGGCTGGAGGATAATAAAACGGCAGGAGAGGCAGTGCAGCTACTTAGGGATTTCACAGGCTGCTATTTGATGCAGTTTAAGGAGCCCTTCTGCTATTGTTGCAGTTAAAATGGGAAGCGGAACTGTTCTCCATTTGCAAAAATCTCCAGCGTCCTCAGGAAGAAGGCTGAGAGCAAAAGGCTATTAAGATGGTAATGCTGCCCCATTTGGAGGAGTGTATCAAAATCCTCTTTGTCAATGTAAATCGCTTCTCTGTTTCCCTGCTATCTTTGCATCTCATGGCCTCGGTGCAAGAACAGTGTTTGGAGGAGACCCTCGTGAAGGCAGAACTGCTTCTCTTTTATTGTCAGAGGATTGCTCCAGGTTGCCCAAGGGTGCCACAGAGAAAACTTCTTTGCTTTTATAAACTTGAAGTGTTTAGGGATGAAAAGAATCCATTTATTCACTCATTCTTTTATTTCCATTTGCAGACTAGAGAAACAAAATTTGATGGTTGGAAAGCAAGATTGGCTAGTCAGAGATTTACCAGGGGAAGTCAGCCTTCATTATCCTGCTTTCATTGCTTCAGTATGCACTGTGCTATGGAGGGGGTGAAGTGCAAACCAAAAAAAAGCCTTAATTGCCTTTATATTGCAATACGATGTCATGTAATGTCCTGCATGCTGTACAGTGTGACTCTGTATGAACCTGAATTGAGAATGCAAAATCTGTTTTATAGAGATCATAAACAGGAAGGCAGGAGCCTGGACCTAAGCACTTCAAAATATTGGAAGTTTTGCTGTCTGCTTGTGTGTTCTGTTTAAGGACTTGCTGTTGCTTCCCTAATTCAATACGCTAGGTAAAATAAATGAGATGATACTGTTAAAAAGAAGAATTAACAACAAAAAGCTCCAGACCTGACTGTTTAAGGGTGCAAGTCACAAGATTATTTTTCTCATTGGCAGTGATATAATTTATGGTCTGGGTTGGAAATCACTAGCTGGTAGTTCTGTTTCTGGCATATCAGTCAGGACAGATTCTGGTCTGTTCTCCCCTTGTAGTTTCATTGATGCTGAATGTCACACATACTGGGTTCGGGCAGCTGAATTTGAAGATGCCACTTAGCCATGCAAGCACATACGCAAAAAAAGAAGATAGGCTGAATAAACTGATGTCGGTTTTAAGCTACATTCGGTGGGGCATCGTCCAAGTCTAACTTTAGAAGTAGCAGCATTCTAGGATATAAATAGCAAGCAACAGAGCCTAGCTATTAGCAGCTGATAGCTGGGCTGTTTGTGGATGTAAGTCTCATTCCATCTCACCTAAGTAAATGCCCTCTGTTACCAAGAGGATGGCGCTGCAAAAGAGGACAGGGAACATGGTGCCTGATTGCCAGCTGGAGAGTCTTTTCACTAAATGCTTTAACCAAACTGATTAACACTGCTCTTCACTGAAAGAGCTCAGAGGCAAATAATACTAGTGAGCTAGGACTTGCTTTTGAGTAATGATTTATTTTCAGTGTCATAGGGTTTAAAGATGGGTGGAATCAGCTGTTCATCCAGACTGACCTCCCATATGTCATGCATGTTTCCTTCAGATATGTGATAACTTTTTACACTGAATCATGTCTTTTAGAAAGGCATTCACTTTTGTTTGAAGACATCAAGAAATAAAAGTTCCTGGTTTGTCTTGACAGTGCTATCAGGCTTTAGCTACCTTGCTGCTAAATATTTGTTCTGTATTTCAGATTAGAATTTGTCTGCCTTAGCTTTTGACCTCAGTTCTTGTCATGACCTTCAGTGCTAAATAAAGCACTGTTGCTGTTAAATGGTTGCCGTTTTGCATGAGTGTACTTGACATTAAGATTTATCCTCTTTTATTCTTCGTTTTGAAAGAAAGTTATAACTACCTGGAAACTTAACCTCAAAACATCTGTGTCTCATGCTCACTGGCTCCCACTCAAAGTAAAGACAGAATACTTAGCGTTGCTAAAGGGAAAAGTTAGATTCTTGTATCATGAGGACTGGATAATTAGTTGATTAATCCACCCTTTCTCCTGCCCTCTTTTCCACTGCTCATGTGTCTATGTGCACACAGCCGTGCTCACCTTGCCTATAATGTCTTATTGAAGCAGGTAACTTCTCATAAGTAGGAACAAAAAATATGTGGCACTCAGAAGAGAGTGTCTTAGGTTTTAAGTTTCATCGTACTAATAGGGGAGAGATCTGGGAACAGCTAAATCTAGGGAAACCTTGGTACATTGTGTTGCATTTGTCACTAATGTAAGGAAGGAGACTCATTTTGATCTCAAAATAACATAGGGTCTGGGTTTGTAGTGCAGTGTGGCAAAGTGTCTCCAAATGCTGTAACTAATTTATATGGCTGAAGCAAGTGAAAAGTGCCTCATTTTATTTTGTAAAGAAAGGAGTAGTGAGGTAGAAGGGAAATTCTGAAAGAAAGGGCAGCATTATTTGTATTGTATTGTGTGAGTTTGAACAGTGAGAGACAATGATTTACTGCATCAAAAGCTTCTATTCAATTAAAGAACTGTAACTATAAAGTGACCTTTGTCTGGAATAACATGGATATAATCTGTAAAATGTAGCAGGGTTGTACTTGATGTGTGAATGGATGGAAGACAGATTAATGGGAATAAAGTTGTGCATTGCTATTGAGATGGTAACAGATTTGCAGTGCCACTGGTGATTTCCGGTCCCGTTGGAGGGATAAAGATGAACTGATCATTGTTAGGGTCTCTGTGGGGTGGAACCGTTTTTGCTGTATTCCCCACAGGATACCAAAAGTCTTGTGCTATTTCTAACAGGTTTGTAACAATGAGAGGAAACAAGACCGCAATTGGTTAGTAGCCTAGGTTTATCCTGGCAGTAAGGAATTTAAAAAAATTAAGACTCCCATCATCCCAATGCCAGCAAAATCACTCCTACAGATGTAGCTGACATCAATGAAAATGTCCTTTGCTTTGGCTGGTTCATGACATTTTGGGGAATGGGTTTCTAAACCTGCCCCAAAAATGGCATTTGCTTGGGTGAGGGTGTCCTCACTAGGTGGCTTTGTGGAAAGTGCTGTACTGCTCTGCAGCAGTGTCAAACAAAGTCTCACTGGAGGAGCTGAACTCCATGGCTGTCAAATGAAGAAGTCCACAGGAACAAAGCACAGATGCAAAGCCAACTAAAAGTGGTAATGAAGAGAGGTGGGGGGAACATATTTTAATTGTGAAGGAAGACTAGAGGCATCTTGGGTTTAGATACAGTAGGAACTGTATCTAAATTCTGTCATTTCAATAAAATTAAATGTTTCTGTCTGTGAACATGATCCTTCTAGTGAAACAGTAGATAGACAACAGCTCTGTAAGGTTTCTGGCCATACTTTTTTTTCTGTGAGCTTAACTTTTGGGATGACATTATGCTGGATAAATCCAGTTTAGCATGAAGTATTGAATTACTTGCTTATTTCTGAGCACATGTGTAAAGACACTGAAGATACAGTACTGCTTTCTTGCCTTGAAAGCCAAACTTGCCCCCAAATGCCTTGCTAAATGGCAGCTGAAATGCCAGCATTTAAGTTTTACTAAATGTAATATGAAAACAAATCTTAGTACAAGCAGTATGCCAAATCTGTTCTCATTTACATGAGTATGAGTCAAAATTATTTTAATCCACTGTTGTTGAAACAATGAGCTGAACAGTTTAAGTCTGTATTTGCAAAGACATCCCCCTCTTTTCAAGCCTGGCATAGGCTTCCTGGGACAAAATGGTCTCACTTCAGAGAAATCTCTTCCTTACCAGTCTCTCTGTAATGAATTCCTGATCAAAGTGAGCTGCTCCCCTGTGTTTTCAGCACAGTGCTAAAGCAAATGGCCTTTTTTCCAAAAGGCTTTTAACATATGGAGTGAAGTTGTCTGTTGATTAGAGGTAGTATCTGTGATTTGTGACAGTATATTGTTCTGGGAACTGAATGTTGTAGAAGATCAAGAGTCTGCTAATAATTGCCTGGATTTAATGTAGAAGGTACTACATCTTTCAGGCCACACATTTGTAAGATAAGGTAAAATGTACCTAAAATGGACTTAAGTTCTTAAGTGAACACAGTCATGAGTTCATTTTGGCTTTAGAAAGCCAAAAAAAGTCTGTCCAAACCCATGTTTTCAGCCATAGTGAAGTCTCATGCTCTTGTGTGCAGCTTATGAAAGTAAAAAGCAGTTAAGTCTCACTGTGATTTATCTCTTTCTCACGTAGGCACAACTACATTTCTTTTGCTGTCCTGAAAGGTTATGTCTCTTCTAGCTTCACCACTAGCATGCCTGATGAAGCCATTACTACTGTCGTTTTCTTCTGTAAAATGATAGCAGTAGAGGACTATGACCCAAATGATTAATCTTGGTAGCACGCACAGCTTTTCTTTAGCTGTAGGACTTTATGTATTCTCCATGTTAAAATCTTGTAAAATCTCTGAGCATACAGCCTGGTTGCCAAAGGGAAATGCTGGTCACTTTATTGTTCCCTGTGCTTGGGAGGGGAGAATGGTGTGGAGATCCAGAAGTTAGCTGCAGTCTAAACCTGGAAATCTCCAGAGTGCAATCCTGTGTAGATAGGCACATTGGAATAATACTTCATCTAAACTAGAAAACTTTGCCTGAGCAGGAGATTACTAGCACAGGGGTAACGCCTTGCAAATAGGCTTTCTGCTGCTTTGGCCCCAGTACTGTTTTTCTATGAAACTTTCTCTATGTTTCCAGAGTTAACACACGTAGAATAACCTCGGGTATCTCAGCATCTGATGTGTAGACTTGCCCTGTCTTTAAAACTGGACTAACGACAAATTTAAATGATCTTATCATATAAGCTTAAATCTGTCTTGGTAAGATGGAACAGGAATGTATAGCACTTTCATAGAAACAGACACACATGTGATGAACCCTCCCAGCAAACAGGTTTTTACTTCAAAAGGTTTTTCTTATTACAGTCATTCCTTAAAACTAATAACATGGGGCTGTTATGGTAAAGTATTTTCTGTATGTTCATTTGAACTTTTAACGTGGTATTAAGGATTGTTGCAGCTCTTCTCATCATTTATGTTGTAGTGAAACCAGAGTGTGGTCCTTTGTCATTCATTTCTGTGAAAACCTCTGAAAGCTTTGTGATACTGAATTTCAGGGCCAGATTGAGCTAGCCAAGAGTTACCAAGATGAGAGAGGCAACAAGTGGAGTCAGCAGTTTGTTAGAGCATGGTGTATCAGCCCTGGCTGTTCCCTGGTTTTCCACCTGAAAAACCCTAGAGGGTCTGCTTTAGGGCTCAACTGAGGCAAAGCAGTACATACATGACTGCAGTGGTGAAGAGGAAGCACAGGCAGATGATGCTACAATGATCAGTTCAACAAAAGATGTTGCTGTTGGAAAGATTTTACTTTACTGTCTGCTGAATCTCGTTTTTATTTAAACTTCCTAGCTTTTCCATTACAGAAACAATCACCCATGTAGTCAAACGTCCTGTGAAAGGTGTGATCTCCAGAAGCAGCAGCAGAGATGTGAAGAGTGATGTTCCTGGAAAATGCTGTGGGACTACTAGAGTGCTATGAAGCAGTCTGCAATATATGTCTCAGTGCTGTGTGTTCTTGTGGAGACTTAAGCTGGAATATGCCTTACTACTCAGTGAATTATTTTAGGCTGATGTCCTGAGTCATGAACACCAAGCATTGCACTCATGAAGATGTTTGGAGTGAGACTCTTGCTTAGTTGCATGCAGAAAACATCACATTCCTCTTTCAGGCAGTGTGTGTTTGATGAAGGACTTCAGTCTTGAGGCATATCAGGTGCGAACTGCATGCTAGATCTGTTACTTTCTTCATGCCCTGTTTGTGCAAGTGAATTACGCAGAGCAAGGTATTGGGCAGCCAGGCACATACACTGCAGCTGTGAGTTTGCAGACTGTATCCTGTCTGCTATGGCCATTTGCTGAAGTTCACAGAGGGGCAGAACATCCTGTTTGCTCAGTTTTCTTTGTCTGCCTTGTATCAGCACCGGGAGAATATTCCTATGTATCTTTTCTTTTCTGCTCCGAAATTGGATCACAGTACTCATGAATTGCGTTCAATAGCTGGAAATGTGAGGATATCTGATTGCTGAGGTCTCTTATTTTAAACACCACATGCCAGGAAAAGTATGTGGGATCCCACCAGCTTAGCACTGGAGGGTGCAGGATGCATCAACAGGAAAACCAAACAAAACATGAAGTGAAATTCATTTGAAAAGGGAAGGGACTCATATACCACCCATCAGCGCTGTTTAAAATCCTCGTATCCACATAATAGGCCTTTTATTTTCCCTCAGCTCTTCTCAATATGCAAACTATGTGAAATTGATTTTTAGAGCTGCAGCTGTCACCAAAGTCAGTGGGAGCTGTAGGTGCTTGTTACCTTTGAAAATCAAGCCAGTGTATCCTAATCTGCAAGCAAAAGCCAAAACAACCAAATTAGAATGGTTAAAGCATAACTCTGATAGTTCTGTAATGTGATCCCAGCCACCTTCATATTTGATACAGAGGCAGGGCCTCATGCTGTGCACACTGGAGCTTAAAGGTATGTTGTTTCTTCTTTGCCTTTCAGCCCTCCTTCCCCTACAGCTTTATGGCTTCACTTCATCACTACAGTCCTTCCAGTTGAGTAATACTGAATTCTACTCTATTGATGTTTAACAGAGCTAACTTTTATTCATCCAGAATACTTACTTTTCCTCGAGAAACAGGTTTGCTCCCCCTTTCTCTCTTGAATGTGCGTTAGGCTGAACTAGGGAGTGAATGGTCACGCAACCGACCCAATAGCTTACCACCTACTGTAGCAGCAGCAAGGGAAAGCAGCCACCCAAAGCACTGTTTGATTTTCATATGGAAGATCTGTCATGCCCTAACAAAGGTTCCTAAGCAGTGGCCAGAAGTCAGAGCAAGTCCAGATTTCTCCAGTGTAGAATGAACTAAATTGCACTGCCACATCTGAACATGAGGAGAGAAAGGCATCCCTCGCACTGGTCCCAGCTGTCTGGGGTCAGGAAGGACACTATACTGCTGCATCACTCAAGGGCACAGGAAACTTCAGCACGCAGACTGAATATACAAACTCACGGTCCTCTTCTGGCAGAGGGGCAAATGAGCTGGCCCACCTGAGGGCTGTGTGGCACTGATTGAGGCCAGCTCACCTCACAGTCAGCTCAAGAATGTGTCTTTTGTGGACAGGTCTTTGCAGAAAAGGTATCTTGACTGATGAAGCTGTCTGCCTGTGTTTGTTCCCCTTCTCAGTCACCACTGGAACAGCTGCATCCACCAACAGCTGTTTTCAGTGTGGCTTCTTGACTGTGCCTGGTTTGGTGGTGCAGAGAGGACTGCACAATTGTCATTAAATTTGTTCACCTGTCCTTCCCATAGTGTGAAAAGCGAGTGGTAGTTTAGTGACTTGCCCAAAACAATTACTTGACCAAGAACAGTAAAACTGCAGGAATGCACAAGTGATAAGTTTGTAGTAAACTGCGTAAACTGCGTTTGCCACCTGGCTGTTACAGATCAGAGGGTGTTGATTTTGTTGAATGACTAAAAACCTTTTTGTCCATAAAGTAGGAGATGAGACAGGGAGGGATCTGCTGCTGATGTTGATTTCAGGAAGTGTGATCAGATGCCTGGATGTTTTCAAATAAAGTATATTCTGAGTTTTAACTGTTCCTTGTGTGCACTTCCTTCAATAGATGCCAAAGATTAAGTTGTTTTGGCTTTCTTTGTTTTTGTGGTTTGTTTGGGTTTTAACTCTAATGCTCAGAATCAATAGCTCAGCTGGTTCAGAGAAAGCTATTTTAAATGGCCTTCTGTTCCTGCACACCCCTTAGACTGGCAGTTTTCTCAGTTCATTGGTTCTGTGTCTTTTTTTTTTTTCATAGTGCACATATTGTTAGTAAAATAAGGAGACTTTAAAACAGAGGAAGTAGAGGTTATGTTGATCTTGAAACACCAGCAATTGAAAGGACCATTCATGGTTTCCTTCAAAACAAAACCAATTGGTAAGATAATGCTAACGAGGGCTGGGTGCCCAGAAGGGCATCATAACGAAGCATCCACTGTTATTGTTCAACTCAGTGTTTGTTCTTCATGTGAACAAAAGGAAGGAAGAACTATGCTATCAGACTAGAGAGGAAGGAGTCTTTGTTGCCCTTGGCTACCCTAACTTTAAATGTGAGGAAGCACAGGGCACTGCAGCGTAACCTTTCTGCAGTATTAGAAGGAGAAAATTGATAGTTCAGGACATTTAAGGGCGGACATTCTGTTTATCTAAAGACTAGGCTTCCCTTGCATGACAGCACCAAATTAGGTATGTCAGTGCTAGTATTTATTTAGGTCATGTGAGGTTTTAAACTCTGGTTCCTCTGCTTTGCTGCTTCTTTGCTATGTAATTCCTCCTCTGCATTGCCGCTCACCATCAGCAACAGTGAGAGATGCCATTTCATTATTGGGGGTGACAGGCACTGGGTGTCCTGAGTGTAAAGTTCAGTCATGTTGCTGAAGCATCAAAAATGTATCTGCTGGAGACTGACTCAGGCTTACTGTACTTTCTGCTCCTGCTCCACCCATAGATCTGTCTGCTGAAGTGGCAGAATCCCTGCTGCCCCTCTCCCCGTCCTTCAAGTCATGGGGCTGACACACTGTCAGATTAATGACAAAGTTTACCATGCTCAGAGCTATTGTTTCAGATTTTCAGATGACTCAGACAATGGTTGTGTCATCAGCTAAGCTTGGGTTATGATTTAAAGATACTCCTTTCAATCATGAAAGTTTGCTTAGCCTGCCTATGCGTTAGTCTTACTCTGGCTTTGCCTAGTCCATGTGCCATCTCTATGTATCAAGAAGCACTGGAGAAATGGATTTATACCCTATTAGAGGCAATGCTGTGTTACTGGGAAGTTCGAAAAAAGTTTGTGCATGTTTTGGTTCTGATATAAAGAGTTCGTTCCTTGTATATAATACTTTGAAATTTCTGGACACAAAATGGAAGCAGCTCACAAATACTTAGCAGCTTTGTCTGCACATTCAGAGTGCACCCCGTATTGATTTCTTGTTAACTCAGGTTACCACGGTGCGTGATGTACACTTTCACACATTTGTGACAGAGTCTATTTCCGTAATTCCAGAATCTGAAAAGTTGCTGTCACAACTTTAGTGGTTAGCTCAGAAAAGGGATTTGCTTACTCCAGCGAGTAAGACACAAGTTTCAGAAGACTGCTTGCAAACATTTTATAATACAGTGGCTTCATAGATTGCATGTTTTGTGAAGGCTCTAATGACATTACTGTAGGCAGAGTAAGAACTTTAATTAGAGAAAACAGCCTTGTTTTGTTTAATGCAATTGTTCTGAGGGCATGTTGATTTGATAGAGTGAAACCATTTGATAAGAATACAAAAAAAATGGAGACAATCCCATGAAGCTACTGAAAGGGTCAAGTGTAAGGAATTTTCTTCAAGGGTTCATTGTATATAAACTGTATACAAAACTGATGAAGGCAGGAGAATTAGGGCCAAGTTCAAATCAGATATGCTTCTCGTGGTTCTGGAGGTGATCAGCTTGTGTGTGAAACCATGCTGGATACAGCAAGAAATAAAGCAAATACTCTGTATTACGTTATCCGTACTGTGGGTCTGTAAAACCGTTAAGCTCAACACAATAAATGGAAAGACAAATCTGACTGTACTGGAAAATAAAATTAAGAAATGGAATGACCTCAGACCACCCACCAAAGTAGCCTTCCGGAAGTAGATTGATCTTTACTTCACGTAGTAGATGTGAAATCAAAGTAAAATGCTGAAAACCTGGATGGAAGAGTTGGGGAATGACTCTGCCCATGCTTAGGTTTTTTACATTACTAGAATCTTAAAGTGTGGTGGTTCTTTAAAGAAAAAAGATCCAACATTGGGCTTAGCACATTTTAGTCAAGCCACAGCAAGTGCAAGTGTACTCAGTTTACAAATACAAATGTTTGGGGTTTGCTATGTTTTCCTAATTGCTAACCCCAGAAATTATTTGTTTCCTAAAAGCCAAAAGGGCTTCTTTCCTTCTCACATATCATCATGAGTGGTTTTAATGGAATAAATTGAATCTTGTGTGCCAGCTAAACAGTTGTCTTCAACCATGTCTGTCTATGCCAGTCATGGGGGTTTATGTATGTAGTTACAGTTTTTGTACTTGGGTGTTAAAACTGAAGAGGCACAGAAGAAATACAATTTACCTACGGTTTTGGTGGCCTATTCATTGAACAGAACTAGCAAGGTTGCCTGAGTAACTAACATTCATTACTGCAATTGAAGACAATAGATGAGCTTCTGAGTACTGCCAGGGGACAATGATCTTGAATAGGTGCTGATTTGGTGCATCTGTGATTAGAGCTGCCTGGCACTGTGGAAGGAGTTTCCTTTCCCCCCCAGTGCTAGAGGGCTTGGCAAAAACTTCCACTGGGATGAAACTTTAGAGCATTTCTCTGAAAGGCTTCTTGGGGAAATAACAACCCCATTATTTTCTTTATGGAAGGTGTTTCTATGAGCATATCTCTCTCTCTCTCTGGTGGGACATGGCCATAAATGCAAAGAGGGGAGGGAGAATCAGGGGGAGCACACCTGTGTGTTGCACTACAACAGCGCATGTCCTGTGGGCCATTAGTGGATGGGGTGGGCTAAGCCCTTGCAGCTTTCCTCTTCCCACTGTCTCACCTTTCTGTCTGCTTGGAAGGGTAAATCTATTTCAATACCATTTTACAATACACATCAAAAGTAATCTCTTTGATACAATGAAACTGGGTGTGATTTACCCCTTTTGCATGAATAGAGGCTTACTGGAACTCACAGATGCAGTCTTCGTGTAGTGGGGTTTCTAATCAAGGGACTGGACTTGATAACAGAATAGTTTGCTGTGGGAGATACCTGAAACCTGCCTGCAGAAGGTCAAAGCCTTTTATAAAAGAATCCTAGCAAAAAGATGAAACCTGTTACCAGGAGAAAACTTTTTCAAGTGATTTGACAAAAGAAGAATAAATGAGGCAGTGTAACTGCGAAACAGTATTTCTTAGAAAAGCAAAATAACTTTGTTTTCACAAGCTAGCAAGAGGGATATTGGTTGCTACAGCAGGAGTCTAGAGCCATCAGGTTCACAGCCTGGCTGTTTACTTGTAAGGGTACATTCACTGAACATTTCAAGCACTCCAGGAAGAAAGGAGAGACTGAGGACTTCAGTATGTTTTATTAACATTCTCTTTCCACCACAAATCACACTGAAGAAGACAACAGATAAATCCTGATTTCACTTTAATATTAGCTGTTGAGATACACATTTATAACAAGAAATGGGAAAAAGATTACACCAGCAAACACATCTGGCCTCAGACTGGCCTTCAAATCATCCAAAGAGAAGCACAAAATACGGCGTTGTTTACAGCCAGGCACTTACAGTCCCACACAGCTGCCAAGGGTGAGAGGCAGCAGAGTAAACTCTCAAGACAAGCTGACAACAGCTCCACTGCTGGGGTGCCCCTTTTGCAGACGAGACAACAACAGATGAAGAAATCTTGAGAATGACCCAGAGCAGCGCTCATTAGTGAACTAAGCGCAGGCAGGAAATGGGACAAGATTCCTTTTGTCGTAGCTTTTCACCCAGCTGTCCGCCCATCCCATAGCCACCCACATGCAATCAAATATAGTCATGGTCAAACTCCAGGAAAGTTATACAAATAAAACCTCCAGTGATTGCATACAGACCCCATTCCAAGTTACATTTGCCCCATTAGCAAGGAATGAAAAATTCCTGGGTTTAATCCAGGCTTGTTTATCATTGCAGTTGACACTTACTACAGGGGACTGTATTCAGGTAAAGCTGATAGGATTGTGTAATTCCTCTTACTCATGTCTGCCTGTCCATCTGTTTCTCTGAGTATCTACTGTTTATTATTGATTACTAGCACTTTTACTTTGTCTGTTGGATTTCCTTCTTATGGCAAAGCTGTGATTTTTACTTTATGCGGGTATATACCCTCTTGTGTAAAACAGGCGTGCAGTTCCCAAAATGACAACATTAGCAAGTAGAGAAAAACATTTCTGGACTTCTGAAATGGATTCTCTGAGGAGCCAAATGCTATTTTGAGTTTTTAAAGTCATAACGGCATCAGGACTCCAGCTTCTTGGGATCTTTTGTTTGTGAGTACAGCTCACTCAAAATCTTGCTCATAGGTTAATAAAAACCTTGTTTTCGTTGTGGATTGAAAGCAGGTTTTTAGCTGGAGTCAAAGAACAAAAGTCTGTTACAAACGGCTCTGTAACTCTCCTTCCAAATGGCTGCCATCCTGCTGCTCTCCACCAGAATTGTGACTGCAGGTTGCTACAAATAGTACTGTCCGCAGGGTGCTACACTGTACTCACTTGCCCTTCATAGTCCCTTCATGTTCAGCTTTGCTCCTTGGTGGCAGCAGCTATTTTTAAATAGAGCAGATGTATATGAGCTGTTGAGGAGATTCCTCTAAAGGGAAACTTCTAATGCATCAGGGATGCATTAAGTAGGGGAAATTTAGGTTGGATATAAAGAAAAAATTCTTTCCTATTAGGGTGGTGGGGCACTGGAATGGGTTGCCCAGGGAAGCTGTGAATGCTCCATCCCTGGCAGTGTTCAAGGCCAGGTTGGACAGAGCCTTGGGTGAGATGGTTTAGTGGGAGGCGTCCCTGCCCATGGTAGGGGGGTTGGAACTAGATGATCTTAAGGTCCTTTCCAGCCCTAACTATTCTATGCTTCTATCAGCACTGAGGTTGAGCATCAAGAAGAATGAGTGTGACATTTGCAGCTTATTGCAATTATTTTTAAAAGTAATGGATCCATCCAATCTTGAGCCATCCAGTGTCCTCTGACTGTGTACAGGGTTCCAGAGTGACGTAAAGCAGCCAGAGAATTCAAGCTGACATTAAAAAGGCACCCAGTCCCTTCCCATTCAAAATTAAAATAGTTTAGCACTGGCATTGACAATTTGCAGATCCTTAGATGTATCGTCTTATAGCATTCTCTTAAGTTTTTAAATGTGTTACTGTGAAAAATCAGCACACGGAAATTAATAGAGAAAACTGATGCTGGAAGGTCTGGGTCTGAGAGCACACATAGCATTAGTTTAGGATACAGTACACTAAAACATGCTGTACTAATAAGTGTCTAGATAGTTCAGCAAGTTGATGAAGAGACTTCCCTTTCTGAGATGGAGGAGGGTTACAGCATTCAACTCTCCTTCCTCTTGTGTGACATGAGAAGAAACCAAGATATCTCCACAGAGTGGTTTGATACCAGTAAGACAAAAGTGTTTTGACCATACTGATGTTAGTACTGGTATATATGAGTACTGACAGCCTTGTTGTCATCTACAACTGTGATCACGAGAAACAGTGCTACAGCGAAGTGATTTTCTTCTGTCATCTTTTACCATGGCAAGAAGACTGTTGTGTTAGAGCTTCTGAGCTCTTGTATCATGCCAAAAATAATGCTTCCATTTACCTTTTGTGGCAGACCAGTTTTATACTTTTTTGTACTTTTAGAGCTAATCTAGAATAGGTTTTCCAAACAAAAGGAGAAATATTTTTTCATTACACACATGAGCTTTGTTTCTTCTTTCACTTTCCCTGAAGAGCCCAGAGCTGGAGGACAACATACCCATACACCTTCTTTATTACTTGTTCTCCCAAGGTACCTCAGCACTGATCTGAGGCAACTCTTGGTAGGTTCAGCGCCCCGTTTTTGGGATCCCACTCTAATCAGTCCACATGGATATCAAAGTATTATTTTATGCTCACAAGTATCTACAAGGACTAGTCTAAGACCAACTTATTCCACTTTAGCTACCAGACAGACATGAGATACAAAGAGTTCATAGTTGCTAATCAAAGTGGTTTTGACTGGGAAAGGGTGCTGCAAACTAACCGAGCAGTCTTTGAGGCATCTGGTTTGCCATTTTTAGAGTCTCCTTAATATCTCTTCTCTGCTGTTACGATTGCAATGGTAGCTATCAGACATTACTGCATCTCCTCTTACCAGTGTGTCTGGATGCAGTATCACAAGAGCTTTTAGTTGTGTATTTTTCCCCCCACAACTCTCATTTCTCATCTTTATTTGAATCACAGGCTTGTTCAGCAGGTCAGCTAATGGAGAACAGATTTTTTACTCGTTCTGGTTCTTTTTTTCCTTTTTCCCTCTATTTATATAACACACAAATTGTAATCTTTTTAAAACCAAAGAAGAGAGAAGTCTTGAGTTCAGCTAGATTAAAATCAGCTGCAGCCTATTAATGGACTCAGCCCAAGACTGAGACTTTAGGAAACAAAAACACTGGACTAAATTAGACTGAGCTGGCCTCTCTCTCCTGGTGAGGGGATTCATATAGCAAAAGGAAGGGGGAAAAGGGGGGTAAAGGGAGAGGATCTCCATGTGGTTCTAATTCATTTTGATTCTCTTCATGAAGCTAATTTACCCAACACAAAGGCTCTCTAGTGGGCAGCCAGCTTTTTAGAAGTTTGGCTTTTGCTGATAAACAACTCAGTTCCTGTTCTGAAGGTCTGAGATAGCTCAGACCTGTGTGTAATCAGCCGAGGTTTAATGTGAGTATTTTGGTACGGGGTATTTCAATTACATATTAGAGTCCTTTCATCATCTGTCAGAGTGTATCCTGAAGACTCTCAGATAATTGATCTAACTCCTCCATTCATTCTCTCCCCAGAAACAGACAATGAATTGTCTCATTGATGAATCAGATCAGCAGACACTTGGACATGTCGAGCCAAAAGTACTTCCACTGGCGTGGCACTCTCAGAAGGCATTTCTTAGCTACTTCTGGCATAAAAGCCTTTGCCACTGAAGCAGCAACATACTGTTTTCTGCTGAAGGGAAAATATTCAAATGTTCTATTAATCCATTTTGTCATTAAATCTTTTTTATTGCAATCTTAGCCCTAGTGGTACATGTAGTCTTCTAGCAACACACAAGAAATTATGTCTTTGCCCTAAAAAAGCCAGACAGTGGGTGGAGAAGTGAAACAAACAGTAAATCATTAACTGGAAATTATTTGAGAGATTATGTTAGGCAAAGACAGTCTTTGGTTACAGTTTTCATGTACTTCATGACGATGACTTGCAATCTAAGCAAAACTAAAAGACTAATGGGGAGATTAGTGGAGGGACTGAGATGGAGGAGGGAGTGGAACCAAGCCTTGAAAGGAAGGGTTGACTGAGACAATACCTGTGGGTGTATGGTTTCCCAGTGCTTCAATCCCATGTGCAAATATTTGTTACAGTAAATGAGTATGTGCAGGATGCATATCTTTTGCTGACTGGCTAATGAACCGCAACAGTCATCACCAGTGGTTCACTGTTCTTTTAAATGTGCCCTAGGAATGAGTAGTATCATATGAAATATGGTTTTAAGAATAAGATCTGAAGATATCTGGCTTCAGATGCTAATTCTTGCCAGTTTTATGTGATAGTGGACAAAAGAATTTATCCATGTCCTGGTTTTTAATCTTTTTCATCATTATGTGTAGAATACTTCATTTCTACTGTGTTAAAGGCCATATATACATACACAGATAATCCAGGTATTGCACAGTCATCCAGAAACCTTTATATATCCTTCTCTGGTCATATTTTTTCAAAGTGAGTTTTGCATTTTCATGGCTTTCCAACTTTATGAGTCAATTCAAGCAAATGTACGCATGTAATCTCTTACACTTTGCTTGATTAAAATAATTTTTCACATTTTATAACAGGTTCTCTGGAGATCAGGTTGTGCAGGACATGGTTTTTCCAAGAGATTTTCATGTAGTATTTCCTCCTCCTGAATGCATGCTGTACCTCCCCCTCAGTACCCAGTCCACTTCCTGTGTGCCACAGTGCTCTGAAAACAGGCCAGAGATGCTGTAGAGCTCTTGGGAATTAGACTGGGTTTTTTTAAAAGGAAAAATGAAGTTTGATTTGATAGACTGGTGCTGTGAGAAAGATTATCTGGATATCAAGGTGAAGGGCTGGAAATCTTCTTAGCATTTCCTGCCCGTATTCCTTCTTGCCAAAACTTAGGGCCTGATACAGCTGGAATAAAGAGACCCAAAGGCTTTTAGATATTGTTAGGTGTCCCACTTTGTCCTAGGCCTTCCTCAAATGCTGCTATAAGCGAATAGGTCTTCTGTCCTTTTCAGTTACTTCGTTTTGTTATTTTGCTTTTATTCTGTCAGTAAGTCTATTATTTGTCTAACGCTCAGATCACTTCCTCCTCTCTCCCCAACATACGTTAGGTACTCATGACTCCAACAGAGGTGGCTAAAACTTTGTTCAGAAATAACTGGAGGTGATTAGCCATCTACAAGTTGGCTAAGGATAAGGTGTGGCTAAAGGATGAAATGGAAGCCCTTTTCACCTGCTTGATGGATTTTAGAGATTTATTTTAAGACTCAATGTCAGCATTCTGAGAGAGTAAATTCGTTTTGTATGGCTTTAGATGGCTTTCTTTAAGAAGAAACCTGTTCTTGGTGTTCCTTACACATACAAAATAGACAATTTTATGCTTTTACTATTCCATGTGTTGAGTGGCAGCTAGCAAAATATCAAAGAAATAATTACATTAGTTTGATGTAATAAAATTTATGTACTTAGTGTTGGCTATAGGAAAACTCACATGTCAGGATCTGCTTCATATGTTGACAAAGATAGCATATTCATCCCCAGTTAGGGATGAGTAACTTTTAGGAGCAGAGCTGCACTACTCATTGCCTTAATCTCCATGTTTGGGGAACCTGTTCCCATGATTTTGTTTGTCTTGTGAGGTCCAGACACTGTGCAGCCTGTGTTGGCTTTTTTTGCAGTCTTTTGTTTTTAGCAATTGCTAAACACAGAGGAATTTAACTGTAGCCTTATTTAGCCTGAAAGGCAATGTAGTGTTAGATCTACCAGTTTTCAATAGATTTTAACCCAAGACATAATAAAAAGCTGCAGTCTTTTTCTTCCATTGATTCAAAGCTGAAGAAACTAGATATGTTCAAACAAAAAACTCTGGGGAGAAGGATGGGCTTCAGACAGTCATTTCAAGGCATCGAGCTATGACCTGGAAGTTATTTTTGGGAAACCTGGTTTAGTGTGTCTGCAAACTTGGGCAAATTACTAAATTGCTTACTCTCAGTTCACAATGTAAAAGTTGTTCTTCAGAACTACAAAGTTAGAAATAGTTTTTGAAAAGGAAAGAAGAGATTTGAAGGCACAATATTCAGTTACTGTGACAAAAACTTTTATCTTGATGTTCTACCCTTAACCTGTCCAATTTGATCCTTTCCTGTCATGCAAAATGGTGTAGCGGTAAGGTCTTGATCCTGGAGATTCCCAGGGGTGTGACACAGTGGAGGTGATGTGTTACCTCTGAGTACCTCTACCTGGCTGAGCTCTAGTTATCCATGCACTATTAAGGGCCTGCAACACTTTTATTTTACCTAGAGACACAAAAAACCTCACAATTTTTCAATTTCCAATGACATAAAATTTTCTGCAGAGACCAAGAAAATGGAGAGGGAGACTTCCTGCATTTGTGTTATTCTTGTCATCCTGTAGCTGGCCACACAAATGCGTATGCAGCCACACATGCCTAGGCACCCAGGGCTTAGTGCTTTTGAGCACACGTGCATTTACGTGACTCAGAGTAAGTTCCACTCCTCTGGTCTGGTGGCTGTTAACAGAACAGGAAGCAGGGCCTGTTGGGAGGGTTTATTTTAAGTAGCTGTTGTACAATTTTGGTTTGTTTCGGCTGCAGTGTTCATTGTCAGCATACGGCTGCTCTCTTGGGGATCCTGTGAGTGAGCTGTACGGCCTTCATTGCTTCTCATTTGCCTTGCTGTGCTCCAAACCTACTGTGGTTTCAGAGTGCTCTGTTGATCTGTCAGCTCAAGCTGCTTGGGTGCCACTTCTCAGATGGTAATCAGCAGTAGTTCACCCTGGCTGTTGAAATTTATTTAAAAGTATTCCTGCTAGAGTAGCAGTCTACCAGTATTTTACCATGAAACATATATGCTCCAGGGAGCTTCTGCATGTATGATGCTCTGGGGAAATTGTGGGTGGAAGCTGCTGTACAAGGTGTACGTTTGTTCACAGTCTGAAACTAGGTTTAAGAATAAAAGGCAAAATAATACAGAAAAGCACCTTATAATATGATAGGGTTTTTTACAGAAATCCCATTAGGAGGATCTTTATAGTCACTTTGTAATGGTGCTTAATACTTAATGAAATGGCTTTATTATTTAGAAACCTCCAAGCAGGAAAATTGTCCTTAGCCTGGGAGTTTTGCTGCTGGTCTCTAGCAACCGTAGGGGAACAGGCCATGAGTTCTTTCTTATCTCCACTGCCTGGTGTGTAAGTAATGCCTTTGGAGTTATTTTGCTTTCAGCCTGTCGGTGAACGCGGGTGTAGAGCCTGAAGCAAAATGATGGAGGAAGATTGAAGTTACTGGCTTCAGTCATCAGCAGTTTTCAAGTAAACTACGATGGCTCAGTCTGGTGTGCTTTCTGCGAGCTGGACATAATTTTTCTTTTGTATCCAAAGGCTTCCAAGCAGTACAGGCTTCCCAGTGTGCGTCAAATCCACTTACACTCTCTTTTTGCTTGCAGCACTTTCCACAAGAGTCTGCTAACAGTATCAGGTTATTTGTTTCTCTTTCTTAATTACTAGCTCTAACAAATCTGTCTCATACCGTTCGGAGAGAAACAGGCTACTCAGTAAAGGCAGAAATTGAAGAACAGTTGATTGTGTTAGTAGAGCTCTGAGAATCCAGTCCTGCTGGTTTTCTGAGTGTATTTAGTGTTTCACTTTGACGCTGTGAGTCCTGAACGTTGAAGGGTTGAATACAAAAGTAAAATGTTGGTACTAGTCCAAAATTTCAGAGGCTTATCATTCATAATCTGGATTTCACATACCTGCAAAACTGGGCTTGAGATTCCACAAGAGAAGCTTTCTTTTGAGGTTTTTGCTTTGATTTGGGTTGAATCTATCTGGAAAATGTCCTGTGGTGTGTTATTTGAATTTTTGCAGGTTTTTCTCCTTCAGGAATTAAAGTTCCTGAGGTTCTGAGCCAGCAGAAGAAAGTGAAACAAGATAGAAGATGCTCATGTAGACAATTTCATACACGTTCAGAGGTTTAGTCTTCAGGTTTTTGCCAAGTTTTATATAAAAGTTTGGTCTGGCTCTGATGTCATCCAAAGCGATTCATCTGCTTCTCACTGTCTCCCAAGTGGGTGAATCGGGCTGTATATCTCCGAGATGCACTATCAACATACACAGGGATAGGTACACTCAAAAATGTACTGTCCTGAGATCAAACCCTTTCCATGTAAGTGACAGCTAGCAGATACATGGATGGGTCCTTTCCTGGTTTTCTAGATCGTCCAGTTTTGATTCCCCCTGCCTGGAAAAAGATGAGACTGAGAAGGACGCAAGCTTGCCTGTCAGAAGTTTGTTTCCTGATGCCAAACACCATAGTTGGCAAGATGATTTTCTCCTTCCTGCTAAGTCCCCTGGCACTTCTGTTTTTTTCCACAAATACTGCTTGGCAATATCCACTGGAAGAGATGGTCCCGTTTGGGACAAAGCCTTATCTATTTCCCTTTGCCCCATTTTCTTTTGTTTGGTTTATTTATTTATTATTTTTTTTTTACACTAGACAAGAAAACTGCATCATTTGAGGAATAATAAAAAAAAAATTTCTATTTCTGTATCTGCTTTCCTCCCAACCTTTTATCTGTTGATTTGACTGATTTGCAGCTCTTCCTTCCCCCCTTGCTGTTAACTAATGGACTTTGGTATTAAGCCAGCCTTTCAGTGCACACACCACCATGCCAACGAGAGTGTGTGCAGCTATTCTGTCTGCTTTGGAAGGCTACAGATGCAGCCAGAGCTAGAACAATTCCTGTATTGATCCCGCACTTGTCAGTTAATCCGTCATAAGGCATGGGAATCCTAGCCCCTTCCACATCTGCCTGCATAACTGCAGAGGGAAAACCAGTTCTCTGAAGCTCTCACCAGGGAGCCAGAAAGCAAAGAGAAATGGGAGCTTGCTGGGAGAGAGGGCTGTAAGCTGCTGGCCAGAGGGCCATGAGGTTGCCTACCTGCTCCACCCTTTCCCCCCAGTTCCTTTTCATCCTCCTGCAGGTCAGCGGGATCAGGTTTATGTCAGCGAACCGTGAAGCTTATCAAATAAATGTTACAGCAGCAGGTGTTTGGCTGTCTCCCCATGCCAAGTCTAACAAGGTTGATATTGTGTCTGTGGCCAAAGTAATGCAGTAATTACTTTTCTGGTCTTGGAACCCCCAAGAGGTTTCTGGGAACCAGTTAGGAAAACAAACCTTGCTAAGAGCAGGAGATTTTTAAAAAGGAACAGTAGGGTTCTCTGTGCCAGAAGGAGAGGACTGGCATTTCGAGCGCAGCATCCAGCGTGGTGCCCCATCCCCCTGTAGCTTGCTCGCATTAAAGGGGCCTGGAACAGCGGCAAAGTCCTGCAGTCTGGTTGCTCACACTGGGACAGGCAGCTTATGCCCACAGTGGCATGTGGAAAGGCAGCTGCTTTCTTTAAAGACATTCATGTGGTACTGCCAGAAGAGTGAACCCCAGGTTAGGGGGGCTCTTGAGTGTTTGCAATTCAATCTATATAATTCAGTTTGGCTTACAAATCAGGAGCTGCATAGCACAGTGCTCCCACTGCTGTCTTTTGAGCATTTCTCTTGTAAGCTGTGAGTGCAAAAATTCAATTACAGACCATGATGCAGCCTAATTACACCAAAGGAGGATTGAGAGCTCAGAGCACAACTCCACTCTGCTGTGACCCTTTATCTCCGGTAGTCCGTTCCAAGCTACAGAGGGGAAAGTTAAAACAGGTCTGCGCAGTGATGGCATTTTGAGGCAGCAATCTTCATTGTTCTTTTTGAAAGAATATTGATCATTTAGGTCAAAGCGTTTTTCCTGTAGCTGATTATTACACATAATAACGCCTACTATCATATAGTCATTTAAACCAAATTAAGTAATTGCAGAAATGTCCAGAACTCCTGGAAATTTCTTCTGCTGCTATGTGGCTGTGCAAGAGACCAGAATTTGAAAGTGGGAAGAGGAAGAAAGCAAAACTGATCAGGCATTCGTAGGATTGCATGTTAGATTTGAACCCAATATGTTTAAAATTTTTATTTTTTTTTTATAAAGAACATATAATATTCTTAACTACCTATAAGGAATTCTTTATGCATCCTTCTATGCTGTTGAATCAAGCTGCAAAGCAATGACTTTGTAGTGATGAATGAATTTTCCCAAGCTAGGAAAGTTAGCATTTCTTTAATGTCTAGCAACACTTTCCTATTCCTACTGTTTATGCTAAGCTTTATTTTTGCATATTACCTTATTTTATGAAGACCTGGTGCTTTGGTGATGGTCCAAAGATACCGTGCCATTTGCTCAGTTTTCTTCCTGAAGTGTTTTGTTTTCAGTATGTTGTTGTGCTCAACATATCGGAACTGAGCGTGCCGTGAAGCCCTGCTGTGAATGGCACGGCATGCTAGTCCCCAGTGTTTAATTTTGTGCTAGGAAAACTGTGCACTTGGAGGCAAATGCTATGGGTAAGTCAGAGACTTGCTTCTTCAAGGTACTCAGTGACTTTCCATAAACACTGCCTGAGCGTAGCAAGTAGTGAAGAACTGCCATACTGGGACTGCTGGGAGGGAAGGTATTATGATTTGCCTCAGCATTGTTGCTTTAAGATCTAACCTTAGTTTGTTCTTGAAAAATAGTACTTGAGTACTATTGCTTCCAATTTCCCCATGCTGTAAATGCAATATAGATCAGCCAAAAATCAGGCAGGGTATGTACCTCCTAAGATGGCCAAGATGGTCCGTACAGGGCATATACTTTAATTTGGGGCACAGTTGCACAATGAAGACAGTTTTGTTTTAATATGGTACTTTAATGTGATTTTTCATATATATTGTTGGAACCACTTGTGCATGATTTAGAAGGACACACAAAATAGCTTAACTAGGACAGATTTTTTTCATCATGTGTTTTGCAAATATCCAGAAATGACATTTTAGAGTTATCATTTGGAGGAAACATTACTGCAAAATTTAGCATACTTGCCTATCTTTACTGAAGTCTCAGATTTGGGGGAGGGAGGGGAGGAGAGATGAAGGCCCATATAGTTAGTTTTCTGTAAAAAGCATCTACCAGCTACGGCAAACTATAATAAACCATGTCTATTATTAATACTGGAGAGGGGTGGATCAGCAAGAAGCTGTACAGGACCGAACTGCATCACAGTGTTAAAAAGAGGCAGAGGCATGTTAGGGTTGGTGTTGCAGAGGCAGAGCTGCGTATGAGAACCTCACACATGACTTATCAGTGTTCACCTGAGTGTAACCAGACATGAACCAGAATATATTTGCTATTAATACTGCAGCTGTGATTTTATTTTTTTTTATTTTTTTTTTTTTTACTTTTGTGATTAGAAGAATGTGCCAGCTTGTGCGTGTGTGTTCTGGCAGTGGAAGGATGAAAGTGCTTACAGTTTCCATATGCAGGCAAAAGCATACCTTCTGTAGGCCTAAAACAGTTACGAGGTACGTCATAAAGGTCAAGAAATAATGGCAAAGAGGAAAATAAGTGGCAGTGGATTAGACTGAGGTATTGTATGTGCTGTGATGTTTTGTGTAGTCATCTGGAAAGAAACAGAAGAGACCTTTTGAAGATCACTGATTGGAAACAATCTTTATTACTGATCAAGTTCACCTTTGTCAAAAAGATTATTATTTAAATGTTAGGCGTCTTTTACTCCTATGGCACAAAACTGATTCAAAGACTTGACCTGATAGATCAACTGTTAAATGGCTCATCAGATTAGATAAGGCAGTTGGAATGTATTTGATGTTAATATTGCATCCCTACGTATCTCTCTTCATCTATCGTCTTGTGAAATATATCACCTGAGTATAGGATGTCATCTGCATGTTGTGTAGTCTTCTGAAGGTAGGGGATTGGCTTGGATATTACTTTTGCTTTTACTACTTTTTATCCCCATTAGGAAAAAATGTTGGTGTTGGTTATAAAGAGATGAAACCATGTTGAAGTTTTCAGGAATTGGTAATGGACAACAGAGTTCTCACCTAATAGTCAGTTTACATTTAAATCTGGGCTGTATCAGAAAGAAGAAGGGTCTCTGCTAACCAGCCTGAAGAGAGTGGATTTCATTCCATTGTTCAATGGAGCAGGTTATTCCTTGCCTTTTGACGTAAAAATTGCCAACATGAATGGAGTTACATGGAACCCTGCAAAAACTCTCCTCTAATATAAAATACCTAATGTTGTCATTTCTCATTGGAGTCCCAAAACAAGGTAGTGGTGCAAGCTACTTGGCAGGATGCTAAAAGCACATATATCACTTCAATTACCTCACTCTTTTTGCCTTGATTATGAAGTTCTATTACTCCATGGCCCAGGTTCATCAAATTTATTTTTTCTGTAGCCCATTTCCATCATGGCTTATGGTTAAAACAGGAGTTTAAATTTCCAGAATTAATTTAAACCTTTAATACACCATGTGATTTCTGACCCAGCAAGGACTTGGATCTCACAGTAAGATATAACTCAAGAAAGTGATCTCAGCCTTCTCATTTCTTGTCTGAACCTGCTGAGAGCCACTATGGGAACATGTCAGAGCAATAGTGACGCATTTGCTGAAGATGCCAACAGTTTTTCCAATGGGACAACAAAACCAAACCAAACCTTCTTTCTTTGATTGTTGATAAATTTACCATGATAGTTCACAGATTTTAGATGTAATCTAGCTTTTCATGATTTTTTTCTAAGCCTGTGATGTGTAACAATAGCCATTGATCAGTTACTAGCATGGTATATGCACATAGTTTGTATCTGGGAGCCAGTCCTGATCTGACTGTGAGGTATGCATAGAGGCTGCCTAAGCAGAGTTTCTCTTCTTCTGGGCAGCATTATGTATTGAGCTTTTAAGCATCATTTGAACACTCAGTGTTGCTTGAATGATGTGTCATATCCCTCCCAAATGCTTTTGCATTCTCAACATGGACAGATTTTTTAGTGACCTGCTTTCAATTAAAAAGTGATAAAATGAGCCCTTGACAATTTTATCATGAACCAATTTCAAGTGCTCATATATTCCGAAAAGTGAGTCTGAGGCAATGGTTGGAGGCTGTTTTTAAAGCATGCTGATATGAAGTCTCAGAATAATTCAGTGGGGAGGCTCTCTTGAACAACAGCCTGTGCAGAATTGCTTCTTGTCATCCCCAAGACAACTGGTTACCACTATGATTTAAAATCTCGGGAGATAGTGAGGCAATTTTTAAGAAACATATTCAGCAGAAAATAAATTGCACTCAGGCCTTTACATAGGTTAGTCTAATTGGCCTTGGAAATGCACACAAAAATGTACAGTGTTTACTGTGAACAGTGTGAGACTCAGTCTGACTTTGAATTTAAACAATTCAAATAAAATTTCAGAAAATTTGAGCTGGAACCTGGAAATTTCCCTGTTGACTTTTTAGACCGTGAGCTGTCTTATAAATGCTTCATGCTGTTTATGCTAAATAAATAGGAGTTTTGAGGCCCATTGCATGGGAAACATAGGAAGTCTGTAGTATCAGAAGGAAGAATAATGTGTCTGGAAATCATAGACTCCAATTTTCCCTGTTCAACTATTGAATTTGTCTGTTTTCCTCTCTTTCTGAAGTTGTCTTGCTCAAAAGTTCCACTTTAGTCCATTTTTCCTTATCTGTATCTTTTCTGTGCTAATTTTGAGGAAGTGGCAAGAGTATTAGGATACATTATCAGTCCATATCTGTATATATATGAGTATGACACATGTAAACAAAAAGAAATCCTTATGTGGTTTGGAATAGTGATCTTAGGTCGCTGTTAAGATCAGGAATCTTAACATGTTTCCCACTCATGTAATTCATTGGAAGTTTAATCTAAGGGTATCAAAGAATACCTTTGGCCAAGGGAACATATTTTGGCAAACGAAGGGTAGGAATGTTAGAGATAGGAGTCTTTTAATAGGTTTCCATGAGACATGATGATAGAAAGAAAGCCAATGCAAAAAGACTAACAGAAAGAAAAGAACCATAGGGGTGAAAAAAAAAGTTAAGGGACAGTACCCAAACTGAAAAGCCACTGGGGAAAGGGAATCATCTGAGAAGCTCTGAAGGGTGGGAATGGAAAACTGGAATTAAGAGGGGACCTTAAAAAAAAGAGACAAGCCTAAAGCTTTATCCATGCTGCCAAAAAATCTATTTTGCTCAATTCTGGCTAAGCAAGATAAACATTTTTTCTGGCTTGTATAGGTGGTGGCCCAAATTTGTTTGTTACAAGTAGGTTGGAAAAAACCTTCCAGAAATGCTTTTGCCTGGTCTGGTGAATTGTGCTAAATCATATTTTTACTTTGAGTCAAAAAAATTTGGCCCCACAGAGGCCAGTCAAACACAGAGCAGATCAGACCTGATTGGATTTCACAGCTGTTTTTACATTCTGTGGTTTTAGCTGTGTGGATGTGGCTGAAGTGCAGCATCCCACCAGAGCTCCCAGGGAAGGAGCACCCTGAGGTAGCATTCTCCAGCTCTGCCAAACACCAGGAACAGCGTAAACAAGGAAGATTCAGCACTCAATGGTCTTGATGTCTGTAGTGTAAAATCATGACAAAAATGTCTGCAGCAGAGAGCAACACAAAGGACAAAGGCAATTAGTGTGAGTGTGCTTGCTCCACAAAAGCGTGCCCTGCATTTGGCTCCATTTTGTACAACTGCAGTGAGGCCGAGGCCCAAGGTGGATCAGAGACCTGCTTGGAGAGTGACTGAATATTGCCTTTGTCTGGTTTCACAAGGTTTGTTACTCACTGGGAGTGGGCCTAAATGGCGCGGCATGATGTGTCTTCCCCAGGAGCCATTCTGCTGGGTGGAGATCACAAGGTGCAGATGTTTGACTACGGGCACATAAGACCATAGCCACATGGTCATCTCTTCAAATCACAGTCACCAGTAGGTGGCAAACCAAAGGCCAGCTTCTGCATCAGTTCTGGTGCTCATCAGACTCCTCAGAAATGGGTTAGCTTTTTGCCACTTTCACTTCCTGAACTGACAGCTTGTGGAGTAAGATGAGCGCAAGGGAATTGGCAGGGCTGGATGAAAGAGAAGTAGAGGACAGCAAAGGACCATGATTTTGCTAGTCATGCACAATTACAGCCATTTGTGTCCAATGTCAAACCATGCAGGGCAGTGAAGATACTTGTTTCAGGGTAGCATGCCCTCAGCCACCAGTGTTACGGTGGTGGAAAAGACTGGTAGCACAATCCCAACAAAAGCTGTGTGTTTTCCACTTTTTCCTATGAAACAAACAACTTCAGGTGGGTTTTCTTGAAGCTCTGACAAAACTGTGAGTGTAGTAAATAAAATGTGGTTTGGTACAGATCTGTACCTTGTGGTTTGTTCACTGTATCTACAAGTTTTTCCTGCAGTTGCCATACTTAATCTTCATGGGTAACTTAATAAGCCGACCAGGGACATTTACAGGAGCTCTCTCCTCTACTTGGTCATCTCTTTCTCACTGAATTTCTGTAACCACACATCTGTTTGAGTACCTCCATCCTTCGTCAGACTTGGTTGAAAAAATTATACATTGGGATACAGAAAGTGATTGCAAAAGTGTGTAAAAAAAAAACCAACAAAAAAACAGACTGAAAAGAATCCGATAAACAGTATTAGGAGGAAAATGACATAACTATATTTTACAACTTCAGTGATTGCAAACACGATTTTATCATTTCTTCTTCCAAGCAATGTCTAATGTCCTACTACTTTTATTCAACAGAATGTTGCAACTTGAACCTTCTTGTTTTAGTTGAGCTGAGAAAAGACTGGACTCATAAATGCTAATCTAACTCCTTTTGTGTGAGTTCCAGCTCATGCAGAAGAGCTAATAAGGACCTGTTAAACTGATTCTGGCTGTTAGAAATATGGTCTATATCATGGGTCCTCAGTCAGCTTTTCAGGCTCACAGTGCTCTGTGGGATGTAGGATGTTAGTTTTGGGCCACTTGTTAAAGGCATCTTTATCTTATTCAGCACCATTTTCTCTGGTGTGCCTCCATTGAGAGATAATTAGAGGAACAATGGTGAATTGATCTGCTCAGGCTGATTTTTCTGACAGTCTGAGTACCTAAAGATTCTTGTACTGTTACTGGTTGTTTTCCAAAAACATCTCTGACCCCTATTCAGTATGCAGAGCTCCACAATATAAGGCACTATGTACACACAAAGAATAAAAAGATGACCCTTGCCCTTGCTGACTTCAAATATGGTTTATGGTTCATACAGCAACTCAGTATGTCAAACTGAACATCAAAACTCTTGGCCAACAAAATCATAAACCATTTGGAAACAAACTCAGCTTAAAAGACCATATGGATTACCATGTAAATGTTGTCCTGTTGTACACTCAAAACATTTCTGACTTCTGATTGGCATGTTGATAAACTCCTGTAACCAACCTCATATGACAAAAGGACTAACCCAACATCCGGTGTTTCCTAAGTGGTGATCACACTTATTTATGAGCTCTCAGAAAGGGAAAATGCATTTTCAAATTGATCTATTGGCAAATAGGAAGAGCAGCTAGGGAAAACCAAGAACAAGATACTTGGTTACAGTAAGTGCCCAAAACCATAGAATAAATACCAGTGCTCTGTGAAAGAGTGCTGCAAACAATTTGAGCAGTCCATTTTCCTTACAGAATTACCAGCCATGAGCTGTTCCCAGTAGATGAACAGTGCCCACCAGTCTTTGCCAGCCAAAGAGAAAAGGGGGAAAAAGAACTTTGCACTTCAGTTGCTATGGTCTTTGTTGGACTCACAGTTTTGCAAAGCAGTGTTCGCAGGCATTCATTCTGTATTCAGCAGTGTCCTTGACCATACCCCCTGCCAGTAACAGGACCTTTAAGTCCAAGAGAGAGACAGAGAAACAACTTTTTCTTTCTTTTTTTTTTTTTTAAGCAGCTAGCAGAGGATGTGCTGAGCCAAAATAGAAAAAGCAAGGGCAGGGCAGGGCAGGGCCCTGCATGTCATTAGCCAGGCCTGGCTAGGAGTGATTAAATATGTACAAGAAGCTTTGAATAGGCCCAGGGAGGAGGGATGACATTGTGGAATACAGAAAAATCATTCTTTGGTGCTGTCGACTGACTAAATACAGGATGGTACCTAATTGGAGAGATAAAAGGAATTTATTTTAATTATTCTGGGATTTTTTTTTGCATTTTCTGTTGAGTGTTTTGTAAGAGGGAGAGAGGAGGGTCTGGACAAAAAGCGTGAGCCTGGCTTAACAGAATCCAGATAGCCTAGAGGTACATGATGACCTAGCCTGCAGTTCTCATGAGTGTAACTTGATGAAGACCCAGTAAAAAAAGACAAAATTATACTGGCAATGGAAACAAGGCTCTGTTAAATTTTTGAGGCACTCCGTTTAGAAACTGATGACCTTTGAGCACATTCCACTGTCTGTTTCATTAGACATGTTAGAGAATTTGAAAAGAATGAAGCTTTGAAGTGAATAAAGTACTGTGTCAAGTGGTGCTTTGGCTGCCCAGCTTGAATTTGCTATTGGGGCTGCCTACCTTAACTGACGTTTTATAGCAGTATTGTAATTCTAGTACAACAATCACGTTGTTGCATATGCACCTAGGCACTGAATGGCCACAGTCTGTGGATCATGTCCATGGAAACTACCAGCCTAGCTGGTTGAAACTCAAATACATTTCCGTTTATCCAGAACGCCAACAATAATGTCCTTGCAAAATTTGTAGGGGCCATTTTCTTAAACCAGCCCATAGGAATTTGGTTTTCAGCTTCATACCTCTTCTGAAAGATGACTCCTGCAGCGGCATAGCACTCCTTAGGATCATGTTGGAAGGTCAATTCAGAATCAGCTGGGGATTTCTGTATACTTGTTTTTGCATGAATTTAACTTAAAACATTGTGAAAGCCTAGATGTAGTTACGGTAGTGCAATTTCTGTGTCTCAATGCTAATGTATTTACACTAGCATAAAGATATTTGTATCATACTGGTTCTTGTT
This sequence comes from Pezoporus occidentalis, assembly GCF_034315485.1. Lineage (NCBI taxonomy): Eukaryota > Metazoa > Chordata > Aves > Psittaciformes > Psittacidae > Pezoporus > Pezoporus occidentalis. The sequence goes on along the minus strand of NW_026913964.1, from coordinate 2,892,423 downwards.
ACCTAAATACTGTATTTTTCCTTCTCATCCAGTGTGTCTCAACCACCTAAGAGTTGTTCTCTTGGGCAGTATGTGTTCTTTACTCTTTTACAGTAAATATAAATCTTAAAAAAAATCTTTTGCTCTTCTGAAAGTCATTTGGCAGTGGAGCTGACATTAATGGTCAGTTTATTGGCAGAGGAATATGGTTTGATTTATGTGTTTTCTTGCTACAGTGTCAGATTGACAGCTCTGGGAACAGAAATACTCAGCTAATTGCCCAAACATGCAGCATATTGCAAACTTTGCCAACCTTTCACAGCGACAGTATCTTGATCCTTAAGTGTGAGAACATATCTAAGCCTTCAGAGGGCATTCAGTGCTGAGCCTGATAGGGCCTAAGAAGTACTTTTTGTTAGGTCTCATCATGATTCACCAAGGTAAACAACAACTGTGACTTTCTTTTGTGTAAAGCAATTGAACAGCCAGCCTGGCAATAACAGCTCCCAGTCAAAATTAACAAGAGCTACATTTCAAGCTACAGTAACTTTATCCTGAAAGGCTGCAGATCCCATTTTCCATCCCATGAGTGAGTACTTGCCCCTGGTCATTGTATCTCTCCCTGCTTTTCCACTACCAGGAGTGACCAGCTGTGGTCCTACAAGTTTAGGTCACACATTCTTCAAGATTTCTAAGCTAGCACTGGTGTAAATTTAGACTCTGAGGCTTTGTCAGAAGCAGTATTTGTCAATAGATGGTTGCTGAATCAACACTGCAGTTCCCATGTACCCATCACAGCAAGTTCCAACTGCTGATTGTGAAACTTCTTGCTCTCTCCCTGACCATTCCCCCTTCTGCTCTTCTTCTTTTCAGCTTTTCCCCCTCCCATTTCTCTCATCCATCCCCTTCCCATTTCCCTTCCCTTCACCTTCTCCATCCACTCCTTTTCCATTTTTCCCCCTGCTATTGTCAGTTCCAGTCCTCCTGCATGTCCCCATCCCTGCTGCTCTCCCTTTATTGCATTACATTTTTCCCTTCATTGCTCCCTACAGTTTTTTCATTTATTCGCCTTCCTGCTGCTTCCTATTCCCTCCCCTCATTGTCACATGGAACAAGCAGCACTGTTATGAAGAGGGGGATGCCATTAGCAGCATTGTATTAATCTGTCCTGCATCATTCCTCAGCCTTGTCCTCACAGTTTGTTAGCAGTTGCCTTAATGGTGACGTACTTAATATATCAAATTTTATTCTTTCCCTTCCTTTTCATTAGAAATCCAGGAGAAGGAGGAGAGGCAATATGGATGTGCTTATTTGTCCTTTTCATGTCCCATGAAGCCAGGGTGGTTTGACTGTGGCTTTTTTCTGTGCATAAGAAGGCGTAGAGGCCCTGCCTTGAAAAACTCAGCTTTTTCTTCCCTTGAGGTTTTCTTCTAGACCCTTTTTTAAGTGAATGGAGCAGAGTGATTTTCTTGTATCGCCCGCATTCTTTTCTTTCCCTCCTCCTCTCTGCACAGTCACGTCCCTAATTAATTGAATTCCCTCCTAGACCTTTTGTGAGTCATTTCAATTACCCATTAGTGAAGCAGCCTGGGATTTCTGCTGTGTTTTCACTCATCTTCCTGGAATTTCTCTTCTCCCTCCCTCCCCCCTTCCCTTTTTAGTCACTCTGGTCTGTGAAAAGCATTAGATGGACTTCAGCGCTGAGCGCTTATATTGTTTGCAGGCCCAGCTGCATACTTCCACACTCTGCCTTGTGCGTCACAGCTATTCATCTTGTTTTGTACTTGGCTCTGCTGCAGATGCTGTAAATATGGTAATTTTAGATTCCCTGATTGGAAAGGGTTGCAGGGCGGTTCCAAGTGGTAAAAGCACTGTTTGATTTACGCTAGTTCATTCTAGTTTCACAGAGTTTGGGGTTTTAAAGATACAGCTGAAATGAGACATGGTTTTAATGGCCATTTCTTTTTTAGGGTTAGGAGAGGGATAAATATGAGGTTAGCTTTGTGTACTGACATGCAAAAATGCTGCCCAGAAACTCTAGTGAAACTGGAAAGAAATAAAACAGGAGCAGGAGAGGAGGTACTTCCTCAGATTGTTATGTAGGAAGACTTCAAAAAAGGATAGCTATCACGATACTTTCATATTACTAAGATACTTGTCCCTGTGAGGTTAGAGTATTTCACAAGAGAACGGACTTTTGATAATCAAGCTGTTGTGAGAAGGCTCTCTCTCATGGCTTCCCAGGAGGGGCTCATTTGTTGGACTGACGGGAAGTGAATTTATGAGGGTTCCCTGCACATCGGTATTCATAGGTACTTTTTTTCCTTTTAGCTCTTTATGCAGTCAAAGGAGAGAGGAAGGGAATGGTGTGAAAATACCGCTTGCTACAGGCACATTAAAATGTTTGTACGAGGCCTACTGGGAATTATTTTGTCTTTTATTCTTGAAACATTGGCCCCCTGGTAAGCAGCAGTGGATTTCAGAGGTTCATTAGATGACGCTGGAGTTCTGCTACTTCACATGGTGACATTACTCAAGTTGAAATTGAGACACTGAAAAAGACAGAAAGGAGGTAGTGAAGAGTTGAATATATGAGCCCCCTTTTTCTTCATGGGGCCATGCAGCAGCAAGGCCTGTGTTGTTTTATCTAAAATTATCAGGTCATGGCAACAGCATTTTTTAGTTGTCTGTGCTATTGCTGTGTTTTCTTGCACACATACCATTGCTAGTATCATCTTACAAGGTTTTATGATTTGACAGGACTTACACCTTTTGATTTCTTACATATCCTCTTAGGTGAAGTTTCCTACTGCAGAGTTAGCCTGGTGAGAGGTCTGCTACCTAGCTTCTGTGCTTAGTGGCAGCAGCATCTGAAATGCAGCCTTGGTCCTGTTATCACTTCACCTGATAAGCTGTCCTGCGTGTGCCGGAGGATGCCAGCTGTGCCAGGGGTACTGACTCCAGGCGGCTTTTTGTGCCTTCCCATAGCAACTCTTTTCCTGAGAGTATGCAGTGGGACTCTAGTGCAGAGGACTTCTGCACTAGACTGAGAAAAGAATCCATTTGTCACAGCACACAGCTGGCTCCTGGAGCATTGGGAGCATAGCGCATAGGTGAAAACCCTGTAAAAAAGGGTATCTGATGTTCATTTACCTTACATGGCACCTAAATTCTCCTCATGTCATGTTACTAGATTTCTTTATGTGTTTTTTGCCACTGCGTAGCACTGCAGCACATTGCAGCACTGCAGCACTGCATAGCACATTGGCTCCTACGAAGTACTGCTGTGTTTTACTCCAGAGCTATTTGTACCTTAGTAGCAGGTATAAACCCTACACCAACTTCAATAGTGTAGTTAGTTCAGTCAGTTAGTCAAGGAGCGACACAAATTTATGTTTATTGTGGCCCGTTTTTTGAGTTTTCACAGCTAGGCCTATGTGTAGAAATGAATCCACAGCTTCTGGAAAATATGGTCTATTGAGGAGCTATTTTGGACTTCCAGGGTTCTGGGCTGTGAAATGTCCTAGAGCTTGATAGGTTCCCAACTACAGGCTATTTTCATTACTGTATCTTTTCTGAGAGAGCAGTGAGAGAAACACTGCTTTCTGGAACAACTGAACAGTGACAGAGTTTTCTATTTTTACATCTGTTTTGATACACAAAAACTAGATTTAGAATATGTCTGCTAAATCCCTCTACACAGCAAAAAGTGAATGATAAAGATGATTTTAATTCCCCTTGTCTCCGAAGCATCCAAGGGACCAGCTCAATCTCTGAACATGTAACATGCTAAGTGGTTGCTCCAGTATATGCCCATTTATAGCATTTCTTTAACAGCACCTTCTCCCTTGACTCTCTATCACTCTAGATGAGGTATGCTGTTGGGAAAAGGAGCATAACATGTGTGACATGAGCATCACAGTGTGACAACATAGTTTTCAAGGAGCTCTAGTGATTATCAGTGTTACAGCTCTCTAATACTAAGGTTATTAAGAAAGCACATCCGTAAGATGTAAATAGGTAATTAAGTATCATATGCCCAATCTTTTCCATTTTGTGCTGGTAAATTATGTGCTGGTTTTGAGGGAGAAATGGTCCTTTGGATGGGATTTGCCAGGAAAAAGGGAAGGGTATTCATGTGTGCAGCCATAAGGTTTATAATTTAGCTGTGCTCTGTGCAAGTACTTGGTAATTCCTCAGAGATGTATTGCTGAGGACAGGATAGCCCCATGGTATGTGAATAAGTAGGGAGGGCAAAGATGTGTGGGGCTAGCAAAGGATGTAAGGCATATTAAGGAGAAAAGAATGAATAAAAAGGGGACATTCTGAAAAAAACCAACAAACCTACAGTGTAATGATGGGGAAGGTAATACCTTAATAGCTGTATTATTTTTGGAAAAAGGAGAAGGGAATTGGAATTAGGGTAATCAGAAAGATCAGGGAGGAAGAGACGGTTAGTAAGGACCAAGCTTTTAAGTATGACTCTGGAGGTGATTTGTTGCCAGGTTTGAGATCAAATGAGGCTGGATATATTATCAATTTAAGCAAGCACATGCAGGTAAAATATGTGTTCAAAAATACTTTGCAGAGCTGGACTCAATCCTGTGTAGTGCAGAGAATTCTCAACTCTCCCTGAACTCCCTAGAACCTTTCAGGAAGTGCTCAGTACTTTGTTTTAGTCCCAGATTTGTTTTACTTAAGTATTACCCTCTGCCCCACTGGCAGCTCTTCCCAGCTCTGAATTGCTTGGTACACATGGCAGTTTTCAGGGCTTCAGGCTCCATTCACATGTCACTTGGAGGTAACCTGGCAAGTAAATTCAGAGGGTGAGCCCATTGCCAACTTTTGTCCTTTCCCTATCTGTTGCTGCATTACCATTTGACGCATGAGAATGACATTGGCAGCATGTCTTACCCAGTGTCCTTAGCTGGGTTAGTATTTGAGCATGGGTTAGTATTTGAGGCAGTTTAATCCAGAATTTCATAGGTCCAATTCTGTATCTAATTCTTCTATAAAACAGATGTCTAATCTAGTCTAGTCCATCTTTTGGGTTGCAAATGGCAGGTTAAATCACATGAACCAAACAGTGCATTTAACAGGGCATGCAATTTACAGGGCAGAGATGGAAAAAAAAAATCTTCGAATTGGTTCCCTTTCTCACAAAAAACTTGTAAACAGATTATTTCTCTAAAAAAAAAGAAGTACTAATTATGCCACCTTTTTTTAATCTAAGCAGCTTGATGGCAAAGCTGTGGCCTAGTCATTGTTTCTTCCTGGGGTTTATATTTGATTTTGCGAACACTTGTGATTTTGAGAGGGTCAGTTTGCATTCTCTCTCTCCATTGTGTTGTGTGCTTAGAGGGGTTTGTGTGGGCTATCACACTTGGCTCCCATGAGATCCCACATCTGGTAAAGGATAGAGTGTATGACCCCACGCCCAGCCTCTTCCTTACTTCCAGCCTTCCCCCATCATCTGAGAAGGTTAAACTAAAAGCAACATCTATGATGGCAAAGGCCCAAGTTTGAAATGTGTTCATTGTATGTGCTCAGTTCAAAAACAACATATCAAGGCGAGTGCAGTCCTTACAAGTAGCACCCCTGGGCCTTCTTTTATTCCAAAGCAGAGATATTTACCCAAGGAAAAGAGGGAAGTGACAGGGTAACAGAGTACACATGTTGTGAAAATATGCAGGCAGCGACTGAAGAAAAAATAACATTCTGCCACAAGTAGCTGCCTTGTTCCTCAACCTTTTTTTTTTTTCCTTCAGATTAGAACCAGCCATTTCTTGCGCTCTTTCAAGCACCTTCTGCGGTTTCCTGACAGCTGGCTGGAGAGGATTGAAATCTGGCTTGAAAAATGGGCCATGGGTCATGTTATTTTCAAGAGAGAAGCAAAAAATTCCCATAATGGTCAAAATTCACAGGTTTGGGGTTTGGTGGGGTTTTGTTCTAGAAAATCAGTGTTGGATATTTTAATATATAGCTTCAGTTTAAAATTATTAATAAAGAACAACTACAGAATCAACTCTTCACTGCTCTTCCCTCTGGTTGATTTGTAATGGCAAGCAATATTTTGTGTGGAGTTGCAGCCTATCATTTTATGGTGTCCAGAGTGGGAGAGGAAAATGTTCAGCTTCATAAAAGAGTATACTGGGGTTTTCTGGAAGTATTTTGTTGGGTTTTTTAATTATGTGATAACACTTCTCTTGCAAAAACTGTTTCATTAACAGAAAGATAAGTCTGAGAAACAGCCTGGAGGCTGGTATTCTGGCTCTTGGCTCTCCTGAGCCTGAATTGAAAATACCAATACATTCCCAGCTTTATGTTCAAGCAGATGGTTTCTGTTAGGAGTTATAAACCTTTCTGGTCTTTTGTTCTTTGGTGAACAAGTTCTCTTTCTTAAAAAGAGAATACTTAGTTCACAGAAGTGTTAACTTACTTGACCTGCATTTTAGGGCATGAGGCTTCCTCTTGGGAATGGGGCTCACTACCTTTTGTAGCCAAAAAGCACAGCCCAAAATGGTAGTGCAGTCAACTGGGTTTAAGGAAAGAAAGGGAAAGAAAGCAGGAGCAGGGGAGAGGTACAAGAGAAAAATGTCGGCAGGAGGCAGCAAGTAGAGAAATTCAACTAGCATGCCCTACCATATGGAGAGAGCTGTGAAGTCAAGCAAAAGTCCTACTGTCTGTGGAGCATAAAGAAGGTAAAAGTGTTGATTGACTCTTGATGTTTGAACAGACAGACAACCAACCCCAGGCAATGGCAGAGCATGATGAGGCAAGTACAGCAGCACTGGGAGTGGAGGGACTGCATGAGTAGAGAACTGGGACCACGTCACCTGACCAGGCTATACTCTGCATCAGCAAGTCTACATCCTCCAGGATGTCTCCCAGAGGATCTATCTTCTCCTTGCTTCAATAATGAGTTACAGTCCCTTCTGTAGAAGAACTAGAATGGGGTCAAAGGAGAGTATTTCTCTAAGAACTTTAATGAAAGCCCATTCAGTACAGCTCACTGAATAGAGGTTTTAATGGGTAACTCAGATTAAAATAGTAATCTATTCCTACTCACAGTTAACTCCCCTGGAATGAGAACAAGCAGCACATTCTAATGGGTAGATGATACTGGTGGAAACTAGGAGTTCCTTAGTTCTAATGTTCACTCAGCTCTGGACTCGTTGAGTGACAGTGGATAACATGGGGAAACACTTTCAGCTAGTGGGTAATAATATTGAAGTACTTTGTGAAAATGTGTGGGACAATTAGCATCTGCTAATGAAAGATACCAGTTTCCATATTTCTGCTAATTTGTGACAGTGCATCATACTGCATAGTGTAAAAGAGATCTGTTAAATTAACTAAACAGATGAGGTCCCCTCATGTCCATGCTACAAATGATAAAAGCCCACAGGTAGAAGACTGAATTGATCGAATAAAATTTTCTCATCGTATCACTGAGTTGCACTGATTTATATGAAGCTATGCCCTTAATGATTTGGCTTCCTATGTCCAACTGATTTATAAACAAAATTTATAAATACTAAATTTATCAGCTGAGAGAGTTTGCTGTCATAACCTTTGTCTATTTTCATTAGGGATTTCTGCACCCAGAGGTACAAATATAATTTTGAAAGGGTGTGTTTTATAGTCTTCAGTTGTAGAATGAGCCCTTTCAGTGGTATTAACTCTCCTACATTCACACCAGAAAGTTGACTTGGCTTCTGCAAGTGCTATTGAGTGCCAAAACAGATTACTCCTACTGTGTAACCAGTTTTCACCTGCTTTTGTGTACGAAGACATTAATGAAAGAATACTTCTTGGAATGGTTTAATGGTTAGAGGAAGGTAACACAATTCAAGACTATGCTAGGCAGTAGCTTAGGTACATTCAGGGACTGTTTGCAAACCACAGCAAACCACTTTAACTAACTGTAAAGTACCTTCCCTGTCAGAAAAATGGGTGCAAGAATACTACCACTTTGCAGGCTTTGTTACTCATAAGCTGTTTGCAAAGACTTAATGCTCTGAATCACTAGCTATTCTTATTGTAGTATGATTTTTATTTAAGTTTCTTTTTTTTCTAGTTGGGGTATGATTGGCTATCTAGCCCTGTTTTTCATATGACATACTGTACTCACTATTGTTTGAAATCGCCATTAGAGCACTTGACAATAACGTTTTCTTTCCAAACTCGCTTGTATTTTTTAAAGCACTGATTTTTTTTTTCTTTTCCTTTCCTGTTTATCTAAAGTAGTTGAAGGAAAAGGACACATTGCGTCAAAGCTGATAGGACAAGAATTAGACCTACTGTATGTGCTGGTTGTATTCAGGCTTCCTTTCTCCTCCCCCATAACCAAAGCCAGCTCTGCTCCATTCTTTGGGACGGGCAGGATATTGAGATTTACAAGACGTCTACCCTTTGAAGTACTGGGAGACCATGGTTCTTTCACATTTCTTTCTAAAGCCTGAGGAAAATAGGTGCAGGGATCGTGAGTGTGGAAAGCTTCAAATTCCTCACATTTCAGCTGGTGTTTTTGCCCTGGGAGTAATAGTAAAGGAATACAAGGTTTGCTGTGATTTGCTGCTTTGGATCAGTTACGGTTAAAAACTTGGTCTGGGCTTAGTGCAGAGCCAAATTTTGAAGTGATTTAGTCCTACTGTGTACATGTTTGCTCCTGCATCAGTATGGACATAGTGGGAGAATTTGCCCTCATGGAGTTGCAAAGGATTTGTTAACACACAGAAATCCCACCAGTTTAATTGAAATGAGTTTAACAGATTTACTGAAACTCATGCCACACCCGTGTTCCTCCTCTGTTTAAGCTACATTTTAGTAAGTGCTTACATAAGGGTTTGCAATAGTTTAAGTAAATTACATATAAACTGTACATCTACTTAAATCAGTGCAATTTTCCTACATAAACAAGAACAAAGTAAAAACCTATGGACAACCCCCTTCCTCTGGACCCAGCTGGAAGGCGTCACTGAGCTCAGTTACTTACCACAGTCCTCTGTCAGCCACTTCCAACCACTCAGACATGGATGGGGTTTTTGTGTGCACTCCCCAATGTTTCGTGGTGGATGGTAAAGGCACATTAGCTCCAACCACTCATTTAAACTGATGTGACAAGTCCTGCCTGAAGTATATTTGGGAGTACTTACAGTGGCAGCTCTGCAGGGCAGACAGCAGCCCTGAGCAGGGTGGCAGTTGGGGGCAGCTGGAGGGCAGCAGTATCTCAGCCTAGGACAGCTGTTGCAGAGTGAGCATCTGCCCGTTGCTCAACTTGAACACGTGCTAGGTTCCCTTCAACCAGTTTATTCACACTTTACCCCTTACTAAAGAATTCAGATTTGATTTAATTTACAAGTCAAGGTGCATCAACTTCTATCCCCTACTGTGCCAGTATTCATCTGTCACAGGTCAAGAGATTTGTCTACTGTAAATCATTTCCATTTCACAGTTAGTGCAGAATATTCAAGAGAGCAGGTTTCAGTTCCCAGTACCAAGGGTCTCCACTTGAAATTTCTCTTCAGAGTGGTTTACTGTCTATAATTCTAACTGGAATGCCTTTGCACAGCTACTTTTCAGTTTCAGTCTTTTGTTTTCCTTTGTTTGTCACTGCTGACCAAAACCAGCCTGTATTCTTTCCATTGCCTTCAGTGGAAGTGGGGCAGCATCCACTTGCCTCTCTCTTGACCAGGGAAGTTATTTTATAAATATCTGTAAAAGCACTTTAGCATGAAGGAGAAAACATACTTATGGGCTGCATTCAATAGGAACTGAAAAGTGGATTAAATAGTTTCTTTCTGCATTTCCCCAGGGTGCTGCTCCATAGCAGTTTAAATTGCTCGGTCTGCTGTGCTTCTACTCATTCCGCTCCCAGCTGTGTGTTCCTGCTCCTTCTCTTGCACTGGCACTGGCACTTTCCCGATCTGAATAGTTGCATGAACTGGCTTAAAACTGCCTGAAAAACAATCCTGGGGGATTTTTTTTAGGCCACTCAACTGAGACTGGGTGAAGGTGCCGTGGAGCTGCATGTTTAGATAATCGTCCATCAGTTCCTCTAAGTTTTCCCGTTACATAAGGGAGTGCTGGCTGGTGCTCTTTCCAGACCAGTTTCTGAATTTGGTGGCCTGTGTTTCATAGCTAACTCATAAATGCAATTCTCCATGCAGCTAGGACCTTCTGTAAAGGTGAAGCAGTATATATTCTTAAAACCACTTTAAAGAGTGTCCTAAGTTAATTGCTAAATAGGCTGTTTAACACTAGTAAACAGTTCAATTTCAGTGGTATAGTACAAGCTTTCAGGCTTGTATTAGGCATTTTGCTCTATAAGACTGGGCTACTTTGTCTCCAGCAGTTAGTAACAGTAAACTAAAAATCTGAAGGCATTTGCCTTTCAGGACTGTATTGCAAGAGCAGGGTTTAGAGCTCTTGTTTCCTGTAGTCCATTTCTTTCCCTTCCCAGCAGAGAGCTGTTGATCGCCTTGATTGCTTCTCCATGAGGGATCCTCACTCCATGTTGACATACAAGAGGAGACCTTAGAACTTTACTCCTGCTTCTCATCTTTAGTCTTTCTGGTAAGGCTCAGTGGTCCTCCTTGAGGTTAATCAGGAAAGACCATGGTCAGGCCTGAAAGCTTTGTCACTGACATCAGCAGAGAGGTCCCAGACTGAATGGTCATAGTCCCTACAGCATTCCTGTCCTTAGCCTTCCTCTGCCTGATTCAGTGGCTCTGCACTGGCAAACAGTGGGGAAGCTTGTGCTGCTACTCATCCATCATGTGTGGGTTTTTTATAGTTAGAGAGCTCCTGATCCCAGCATCCTTAGGGCTTTTTTAGCAACACTAATCTGATTTGCAAGCAAAACAGAATGAGAGAGCTTTGATCAGGCAATCTTGGTTTGTTTTTGAGTAATCCCTGGCAAAAGGAGGGTGATAAGGAGTTAGTGGGTGGCTCTGTTTGTGAGCACAAAAGCATGTATCACTACACCTGCAATACCAGAAAGCATCTACAACAATGGCATTTAGGCACATGAAGGCCCAGGCCATGACTTCCAGAGGAAGCTGACAAGTTAAGACCAGTGCAGATAATTGCCCCTGTTAACCAGGGAGCAGGGGGCATCTAGGTATATTGAAGTGACTTAACTGATCTGCTAGGGACTTTAAGGTACTTTTGGATGTGTTTGGTCATTTAGGCATTTGGAATTGCTGTCAACTTATTGCTGATGGACAGGCAGAGCTAGTCAGCAGTTGTCTTATACTTTTCATTATAAAATCTTGGTTTCATCTAATTGTAATTTACCACTGCATTTGAGCCAAAATGCTTATATAAGGGACTGCTTTCTGAGTGGTTTTACTGGAAAGTTTCTTCCAAAAGCTTGTATTGAGTTAGGAAAAAAGTGGTTGTCTTGCCAGTGATTGAAAGCAGGTCTTTAGCTAAGAAGCTCTACAGCTTCCATTTTTAAGTACAAATTGCACTTAACTGATGGATGAATGGGATGTTAGAAGAAAAAAAATGGGGAAGGACTTTTATTTTCACATGAAAATTTATGCAGACAGTCATACTGTGAGCATGCTTCAGCACAAAGTTGAGTCTATTTTCTTTTTAAATTCCTTTTTCTAACCTTTAGGAGCTGTTGGGTCACTGGAAGGCCATAGTAGGGAATGGGAAGTTAAGCTGCATGTGCCTTGGTTCACAGTACTCCTCTAGGCATCTTGAAGGAACAGGAATGGGAAGTAGCAAGTAGAACCACAACAGTGATGGGCTGGGAAACTATTGAAGCAGAAGAATGTGGGAGTGACAGCCACAATAAGCTTTAAGATTGGGATGGGATGAGGAGATCTCCATAGGAACATATAGCTTAAAGGGACTCATCTCCAGGCCTTAAACGTATGCTGGTTTTTGAATCTCACTATTTCACTGTTATGTAGCAATTGCCTGACAAGATACTTGCTTCATTCCTTTCTCGCCTTCAGAAAAAGCAGCGTGGTTCCTATTTGTGCTAGCAGTTAAAAGTGTACATCTTATATCTAAAGCCATTCACAAACCCTAAAAATACCAGCATTTTTCTGTGATGGAATGTTGGGGGTAATGCAGTTTGTCATTTTAAATTAGTAGGTTTTTGACAACTCTAAACCAAAACCTGGCATTTTGACTGTAGGATTTTCCATTTAATACAAGTGGAACTCAGTAAATTTTGCAAAAATACATCAAACATGGCAACAAGTCCGAATCCTGATGTCTTTGCACTGATGGGCCCATTCTGTGAAAACATTAAGGGCATCTCATTTGTGAATCCTCTGCCAAAAGCAGTTCAGTAGTTCAATCCAGAGAAAGAGGGACTTCAGTGAATTGTAAGGCAAGAATTCTATCTAAATAACAACTTAAATTTTAAAGATCCCCTTGGTAAAATCTACTTCTTCAGTACAAATGAATTTGTGGTCAGGACATCTTTTTACTTTGGTAATAACTACATTTATTTCTTTCTTTAAATTTCCGTAAACTTTTGGAGTACTTGCGTGTAATTTGAGTTGCACTATCTCTAGCAATCACAGAATTTGCTTCAAATGCTGCCTATTCTGAAATATTCTGTTTTGATACTGGCAGCATTTAAATCTTTCTCATCTTTCCCCTAAAATTGGGAATTATCTCTTGATTTATGAGGGTTAGAGGGTGGCCTAAAATGATAAAATCATCTTAGGAGACTACAGAATTTATCACGAGATGGAGGTCGATTAGCATGTAAGTTTTTTTTTTTGCTTGATTACATCTCAGAGTTTACCAGAACATACGCAAATATTTTCTAGTTCTAAGAAGTGTGTAGACCTGAGGTTTGCATATGGCTGTCTCTCCAAACCACAAGTGACTAAAGAATGTCAGTGTGATGTTTGGCTGGTTAAAGGAGGGCAGCACTCCTAAAGCAGGCTTGTGGTTTTATCCTTGCAGTAAGAAGACTCAAATGTTACAAAGATTATTTTCTTTCACATGTATTATAATTTATTTTTTCCACAGTCTGAAGTAGCAGCACCTGTGTAACCTTATTTAACTGCTTTCACGCATTTTTCTTTCCCTCAGCTAATAATCTGCCAATGTGACAAACTTTCCTCTCTTTGAACTGCAGAACATTGTGAAAGCTGGCATTTCTCAGCCTTGTCCAGTACTGTGAATGTCTTCTGTGCGCTGTTCACTGGGAGCTGTCATTTTACTAATACTATAAGAACATGAAAACTATCAAACAAGAATAAATCGTACAGGGAAGCTGTTACAACTTGCTAGGGGGAAAAAAGTTTAATGCCTGTAAGGATCCATTGTTTGCTGAGCCCTGAGCCTTTCCCAGGCATGGATCATTACAGATAATTAGGTACTGCCCTTTGATTAAGAATTTTTTCTCCAGTAGAGGCTGTGAGGAACCTTTATCCATAGACTTGAATTTGATGTTAACAAGAGGAGCTTGCAGTTATGTTTCCGTACCTTTATGTTGGCAAAAGTGAAAAGCAGTATGTTTTACAGCCTTAAAGATGAGAAAGTCCTTTCCCATTTTCTGAAGGCCTCAGGGGTGTTCATTCAGGTTTTGGCTTTTCAGCTCATTTTGCTAATGAGAATGCAATTTAGCTAGGGTATTTGAAACCTGCATAGGAGTTCACCAAGGACTACAGAGGACTGAGATTTGTCATGTATTTAATTCCTATTCGCTGGGACACTACAGGAAAATTATGATAATCACAGTTTGCACTCCAGCTAAGGAATCACATCTCCACTCCAGTTTATTTTCCCCTCACGAGGATATATCCTTTCTATCTCTACAGTGATGGTAGTTCACAGCAAATGATCTGCCATGTGGGTAAGTGGCATTCAGTTCCTTGCTTGCTGGTCTCTACCATCTGGCGCAATTGCTTTGCTATCTGTTACTTCTTATCCAGCCTAACAGAGCTGACTGTCCATGGAATGGCCTAAAACTGATTTCAAAGAAATGCAGGTCTGTGAAAAGATAGGTGCAAGTACCTTGCAAGAGGGGGCAGATCATAGCTGAATTCAGTCTTCTTCTGAGTCCAAAATACCTGCCTTCGAAGCACCAGAAAGTCTTATTTTCATGGTGAACAGCCCTTTTGTTAGAGCTCTCAACAACATAGGGAAGGGAATTTGTTAAAATACTAATTTTATTTCCACACTCTCACTTTAAACATGAGCCAATTCTATGTTTTCCTGAGAACCAATGAGGCTTGAGATTTTTTTTTAATTAAAAACCAGCAAAGGTGGGGTTTGTATTTCCTTTCCCATTGAATGCATTTGAAGCACCTCTGTCTCCAGCTGGCTATGGGAGCAGAGCCAGCCCATAATGGTTTCAAGCCCAGTGTGTGCATAGGGAATAGGGTTTTCACCTGATTGATGACTCTGAAAGCATTTGCAGCACAGAGTGCTGAAGCTGGTGGCACTGAAGCTGTTTAGAAGAGAGAGGAGGTGGACGTGTTTTTCAAAACCTGGCAATTTTTCCCTGTCAAGTGAAGTAAATGGTGCATGAAGGATCTCATTTCGTCTGCTTGTGGGTACTCTGCTCCATGAAACCTTTTGAAGTGGTTGCCAGAGGATGTAGCTGAGATTGGTTGAACTTCCTTGGAGTCCTTTTCCCTGGCCCTATAGCCATTCCTTCAGCTGGACTGTCAAAAGTGTTGTTAATGGGGCTATCCACTAGGACTTTGTAGGGGTAAGCCTGAAAATGAATTCTTGACCATGATATTGCTTAAGAATGCAAAGCAGTGTGACAGTGAAACATCTCCTACAATCGCAGTATCCCTTCCAACTTTACATAGCATTTAGTGCTTCCCAGGCTTCATATTGCTCCAGTTTTAATCTAGATTTCTTAGGAAATTCATATCTTTACCCGATCTGTTACACAATGGCCCCATTGTCATTTCCTTAGGTATGATAACGTTGCTTTATGGCCTTGTGATCTTGCAGTCATCTTTATAGCACCTCACTACTGGGAATGCTTCCAGCATTATGCTGGAGAGGGGAAAGGAAACATCTTTGTAAAGGAGTCTGCTTTTAATCATCACGTGTGGGTAGGAGTGAGGTGTACTGTGTTCAAGGTTCACAGGTTCAAGGAGCAGGAAATAGGATAGGGTGTTAAGCAGAATGTGAAAGCCCCCAGGATTGCACTTCGGAGGAGCTGACTTCTTTTTGAGTGCGGAGGAGGAGACATCCTCAGTAGAACTTAAAAAGTATGAAAAAGGCAAAAGAAACATGGAGACTAGAAAGAGGGGAAGGAGTCTGAGGAAAGAGCAAAGGTCAAGGTAACACAGACCTTGCTCGTTGGGATGTATGCCTGTAAGAATAGGGCTGGATATCTCAAAATGTGCTTTTCTGCAGGTTTTCAGGCTCCTGTTTCTCACCAGCTCAGGAGCTGTATGCATGGCCTGTTTCATGATAGATTAGTGTTTCCATGTGGAACTTTAAAGTGCAGACATGCTTGAAGATGGGCAGGTGGCAAGAGAAATTATCTGAGCTTTATCAAAAGCCAAAAATTCAGGAAGACAGACATTTGGTTTCAGTTGTGGGCAGATGCTCCGGTCAAGTCTTATTTTGTCCAAACCACTTCCCCTACCCTTAGGCGTGATATTTTCAGAGTGAAAGGATGGGCAAAGCCTGGGGAGATTCCAGAGCACAGCTTGTTTTGCAGCTGGCTGGACATGGAATTCATCAGCAACAAAGCAAGACTTGCTCTTCTCTTGCAGATACAGCGAGAGCTTGGACTTGTGCACACACACGGAAACATGCACACGCATGCATGCACAAACACCAGAACAAACCAGTTCTCTCCTGTCTGCTGGGGAGGCTTCAGAGCTTGCAAGCTCTGAAGCCAGAGGTTTCATTTAAGCCATTCGGGCTCTGAGCACTGTAGCCCTGCCTGCCTCTTTCCTCTCCCAGCATGCAGCCAGAAAAATCCTCCCCCTCGCCTCCCTCCTTTTCCAGCACGCACAGCACAAAAAGCAAAAACCAACCCAAGCTTGCCTTTGCAGCTGGGACTTATCAGCCAGAACACACACACGTAGGTCATCCATGGGAACTCGGCAAAGTGTTGGATCAACGAGAGGACTGGGGGAGGGGGGCAGGGGATGTGCAGGAGGAGCAGGGCTGGATTCTTTTTTTATCGTTATTATTATTATTATTATTGTCTGCTCTTTTAGAAAGGAAAAGGAAGAAAGATTACAGCAGCTTTTCTGTTAAATGAAAAGATTAGCATGCCGTGGATGCTTTGCTGGGGCGTGATGAGATTTGCAGCAGATGAGTTGGTTGCTAGGCAATGCTAATGAAAAGCAGATTTTCAAGACTCCTGCGCTGTGTGGGCTTAAAAGTTATCTAGCCTCCCTCCTGCATCCCTCCCACCCCCCTGCCCCATGCAACCTCCCAAATATTTATAAAATCCTCACCAGGAACAAGAAAGCCAGATGCAGGGCTGGGTTTTTGACAACTCGCCCTTCCCGAGCTGCCTGGGAGACACACACACGCACATGCACACACACATGCACGCACATGACTGCTGATTTTCTTTGCCTTCTTATAAGGGAGGAGGTAATTGAAAACAAAATATCAAACTTAAGAATAAAAAAGAAGTGAGCAGTGGCTCCCAACCCCGCTCTGTCTCTGATTTCAGAGTTCAGTCAGAGTTTAGGGCTTGCATGTGTGTGTATGTGCGTGTTGGGGGTAGGTACGTGTTTGTTTTCAATTTCTCCCCATGCGTTTTCAAGCTGGGCTTTAGCTCTTCCCCTCCTCCCGTCCTGCTGCAAGCCTCCTTTCCCTTTCAAGGCCTTCCGACACAATGAGCTTATTTTCCCATGCTCCCGGTGAAAGCTGGGCTATGTGCGTGAAAGCTGCAGCCTCAGAGGACCCTTTTAAATACAGAAATTGAACGTTGCTGAAGTTACAGACAGGGTTTCTGCTATTTTTACAAATGACCCGTGTCTTGCTCCCCTACTCAGAAGTATCAGCATTCTTAGATATCTTACCATCTGTGTCTCTCAATTGTTATTTTAAGTGAATTTAATGTTGACATGACAGCCTTGAAGACTGATGTTTTGCTGCTTGCTTCATCTTCTCCTTATTGCTTTTATTGTGCCTCAATCGTAAAAGCAAAGTCCTTTTATACCAAAAAAAAAAAACAACCCAAAACAAAACAAACCCGTGGCCAGTTTTTGGCTAAAACTGGCAAAAGGGCATCATTTTACAGGGTCTAATTCAAAATAATCCAGTCGAGTCATATAGCCCTGTCATGAAAAAACAACACTTTGAATTTACAGAGCTACCTTGGGCCTTTGGATTGCACAGGGGAATGCACAGAAGTAGTGCCTTGCTGCACTGCTCACTTTTAAATTTCCTTCATCCCTTGCCCCAGTATATCACATTGGATGTGAAGGGCTATAGTCTCCCTTTAATGCCAGTGTTTATTTTTCATGAATGCTTTTGGGGAATGAAGAGGTTAGCATGAATTGGAAACAGAGTTTTAAATTGCTGTGAAGAGTGAATGCAAGTCTCATATGGTGGTCCCATAAAGGTAGCCCAAGTTCGATCGTTAACAATCTTGGTTGAGGTTTGCAGAAGCCAGTGATACTTGGCTTAACGAAAATAAGAGCTTGTGGGACTTTTGTGGGATATTTTGTTTTGTTTTGTCTTAAAACACACTGGAAGAGCTCTGTTTTTCCTGGACTCTTTCTCACTGATGCCAGTATGAATTGTTAATCAATAAGAAATTCCTCAAGCAGTCAGATTTGTGGGGCTGCTGTAGCAACCTCTTTGCACCATGTTTCAGAGGGCAGAAGCCCGTATGTTCTTTTCTTTCACTTTTCTTCTTTTTTCTACCGAAACATTGTTTTAGTCATTATTACATGGATATTAAACCACAGTCCTGATTGTGTGTGATCATTAAAAATCTCAAGGCATTCCCTCCAGAAGTTAATCTTTCAATTATCAGTTAGGGGAATTCAATTTTGCTTCCATAAATTCTCCTGCTGTTTCAATTAAATAGGGATGGCCAGTTTCTAAATGCTTGCAAATACAGCCAGCTGCTGTGCACAGTCTGTGCCATTACTTTTCAGGTAACACTCCATGAGTTGAAGTAAGAATTCTGGTCCTGCAGGGCATGTTACAGGACACGTTAGGGTGTGTGATAATGCCAAAGCAACCACATGCCTTTTCTCCTGTCCTTTGTCAGGCTAAGCAAAATGCCTGGAGGGCTCCACATATTTGAAGCCTGGCTCCAGGCATTCCAAGGCTGTACAGATATGCCTGCAAGGTGCTATTGACCAATCTAAAGGGAAACTTCTTCTTCACCTTTTTCCTGAGCTGTTGTGTAGTACTGTCGAGGGTGGCCAGCTACTGCCCCTTGCTCCATTTCAGTCATAGATGTAGGCGTTCCTTTGTGTACTTGTCCTTCTTTACTTTGATATCTTCTAGAATAAAAAGTGAGGTACAGATGCAAAATAGGGGCATCTCTGGAAATTAACATCATCTAATGTTCTGTACTCTGAAATCAAAACCCAGCATGTGCCTTTTCCACATGGTTTTGCTCCCACCAAGATGGCGTCCCAAAAGCCTTGCATGCGCATGCCCACTCCTTGTACTGCATGTCTTTGTGAGTAACCAAAGGGCCACAAAAATACTTTGGTTTGTGATATTGGCAGAATTGGGTGATGAATGTAAAACATGGCCAGTTTTCATCCACATGCATCTGCATGTTTCACTTTTACACTGGCAACTACCGAATTATGGCCAGTCAGATCTTACGAACACGCAAACCCATCTGATGTTCACCTCTGTAACCGCTGCGCATACTATATCTTGTATTCAGATATCCGAGAATTGATAAAGGAAGTGCTACACCTGCAGGAAGAGGGAGCCAGACCATGTGATTTATCTACATTTACCTATGGAGATAAAGTTGGGATAAATCTGGTGAAACACATCCTGTAGGCTTCAAGGTGTTTGGATTGTTTAAAAAGTAGCTGACACATTTCAAGTGTGCAACTGAAAGCATTCCTGATTGCAAACTTTCCTTCATATAAGGCTTGCCTGAGTACCCGCTGGAGTCAGCGGACTTTCTAGGGAGTAAGATAGGATTTGGGGGTGAGTACTAGCAGATCTAGCAAGCAGAGTGATATTTGCTCATCAAGAGATAGCAAAACATTTTCACTACAAGAAATGCTGTGTAATTGAAATTTGTTTTGCTGGATTTCTGGTTCCACAACTGCCACTACTATCCCTACTGATCGTTTGGAGAAGGTCCTCTGCAGATTCACACACACTCAATTGATCATGAATGAAGCTAAGAGCAGTTATTAATCTTACTGCCTGGTTGCACTCTAAACCCCCTTCTAATCCTGCCTCTGTTCTCTTAGACAATGACTGCAGTGAGACGAAGGCAGGATCAATGCCAGCATGGAGCTGCCCTTTTTAGTAGTTGTTGTGGCAGGGTTTTATACATCAGCAACAGTGAGTGGTTCTCAGGGTACTGGGGGGAGAAGGGAATGAAGATGAATTTAAAAGGTCAGGTTTTGTGCCCCTGAAGGGGTGGCAGAGTCCCAGCCTGACTCTTGGTCCCTGGTGAGGTTTTGGGTTCCTTCTATTTAATGACTGACCTAACGAGATACTGAGGCCCTACACCCCTTTGGAGATCCATGAAGAGCTCAACACAAGCTAAGAAAGGGTGCATTGTGTCTTTGATCCGCTGGGCAGTATTTCACAGACTGGCAGATTTAATGAAATCTCAGAGGAACCTCGGCTCATTTTTTAAGAGGCTTAACACTGAGTTAAAAGTTCCCGTTACTCCTGCATTGTTGGAGACCATTCCCTTCTTGTGTGCTGCCAGAGGACATGCAGGGAACTGGGGCTTCTTGAGCCCAGATTGTATATAGGCAGCTGGTTGAGATTGGTTAGAAATCTGCAGGAGGAATAGTGGGATGCGAGAAGCTTCCTAAGCCTTTCTGTGTTTCTCAGTCTTTGAAGTCATCCAGTGCCTCACATGCGATGTGAAAACTTTGCTCCACACCTGAAAGGAAAACCAAGCTACTGATAAGGCCTTTTGGTCAGTCATTTTGCACTGCATGACATGAAAAAGCTAAGTCTAGTGCCACTACTTCTAGTAATGATATTTGTACCACCATCAGTGTTAAGAAAGGACAGCTAATTCCACAGCTAGAAACATAGACTTGTGTTTGGGTTGGAAGATTATCTAGTTCCAACCCACCTGCCGCAGGTAGGGACGCCTTCCACTAGACCAGGTTGCTCAAAGCCCCATCCAGCCTTGAAAACTGCCAGAGATAGAGCATCCACAGCTTCTCTGGACAGCCTGTTCCAGTGCCTCACCACACTTGTAGTGAAGAGTTTTTTTCCTATTACCTCATCTAAATCTCTCCTCTTTCAGCTTAAAGCAATTATCCCTTGTCTTATCACTACATGCCCTTGTATAAAGTCCCTCTCCACCTATCTTGTAGGCCCCCTTCAGATACTGGAAGGCTGCTATAAGGCTCCCCACATGAACAAGTTCACTATCAAGGTGTCCTTCCCTGCTACAGTGTTTATAGAGATGGCCAGAAATCAAATGTGAAGGTGGAGAAGATCTCACAAAGATGGATAAATGGATCCTTGGATCTTCAGATAGTGCCATAGTTTCCTGTTCAAAGTCATTCATCTAATGAAAAAAGGAAAAGGTGGGGAAGAACAGCAGGGAGCCGGGCAGGGTGGAAGAGATCCACTCAAGCAGCAAGCTTTCTTTGATGTTCAATGCTTGAGGACTGGGAGCATTTGCACCAGGAAGCAATCACTACACGCCATTTTGGAGTGCAGACTTAGAGCAGGTCAGAATCTGAAAACTGATGAATACTCAAAACTGCAGTGTTTGTTTTTGAACATCTGATCGCTTTAACCACTAGTCTGCTCACTTCTGTTATTGTTACAAAGGTGCTGGTTGTGGACTGCGCGGATAATTTCACAGCAAGAGTTCCAATATAAGCCATATGTTGACCCTTAAGTCTAACTTTATATAGAAGAACTATTGCTAGGAAAATGTTAGTGATTAGTTTAAGGGAGAGGCAGGATTTTGCTTAGATTTTCAAAAGTGCAGGGTAAATACTTTTGAAGTCCCAAGCACTCAAATATTACCCTTTTTGAAAAATGAAATACAGTATCATGGTATTTCAGTCACCACTGACTCCAAAATAGAGTCCTTCATAAACCAAGAAATTCAGTGCTAGGTTGCTGCCCATTCCCATGGATAATGCAGGCTGCTAAAGTTTTGGATTTGAAACAAAAATGGAATCTCCACCCATGGACTAGTAGTTAAAATTTTTATTGTCATTGATTGAAGTTTGGCTTTCTTGGTGGATAAAGGTTTACATACTTAAGAAACTTTAACATGAACAATTAGTCAAAATTGGCACTTGAAAGCATTGGAGATGGTGAAGGGAAAGTTCCAAGCCCTGCTTTAGAAGAACTTTTGCCAATTTATACTTCTCTTGTAATATAGTAGCTGAGGCCCCCAGCAATCATAGATCCTTGTAAGATCCAGCAGATCCATGCTCTCTTCCTGCTGACAGAAGCAGATCCTGCAGAGATGAACAAAACAAAACCTCCACAGATATTTTTAAGAAAACTCCTTCATTGGGGGAAGACAGCAGAGGGGAACAAATGCTTTCAGGAAGAAGAAATTGCTGTTTGGAACTGATGTGTCTAGGGGCACTGTTGAATATCAAGAGAAAACAAAATTAAATGAAGTATCACAAAGGAAGAGACAGTCATGTAAGAGGCAAAGATGATTTGTGAGATTTTGCAATAGCCTCCCGAGGGGAGCAAGGCCTTTTCCTTGAGACATTTAAAATTAGACTGGACTGTGCAATGGAAATTCAGCGTATGGGCTCCCTTGGGACAAAGTGGATAAGCCACTGGGTCTCCCTTTGCATGTTCCCTTACTCTTTTGTAACTCTTCCTGAATACCTCCATTCCAAATAATGATTTATCTTCCCCAGACACTTATCCTGGCTCTCTGTTTCTCCCCTTTTCCCCTTTAAGAAAGGAGCCGTGTTTGATTCATGGTGTCAGTTATCTTCCAAGCTCCACACAAGTCCCAGGGGTAAGAGCTCATGGGGCTGATGAGGGTAGGAGTGATCAACTGCAGGCTTTCCTGTTGCTGAGCTTGCTGCAGGCCTGACCATTTTTAAGACTTCCAACAGATGTTTCTGCTTAGAAACTATTGGCATCTTTATGGACTGTTTTTTCCATTCTTCCCTCCCGGCCTGTGTCCCAGCAGCAATGAATTATGTAAGACTACATTCTAGCCTTTTCTTTATTAATGTTTCTGTAGATGCATCTCTAAGAAGTCTCTCGTAGTTTTAGTTGTGCTGGCTTTTTCTTTGACCAAAACACCCACCTACCCTTAAAAAAATTTGTCTTTTCATTCTCTTACAGATACATACAAACAATAGAATCCTAGCTCCTGGCTTCAGATTCAACATATGTCTCACTGTTCATGGTGTGGTCTTAATCAATATGCCTTGTGCTTAAAGGTTAACTCTTTGCTACAGAGTCTCTCTTATTTGTCTCTTACTGCTGGTGCTTAACAAATAGTAATTAATAATAAGTAATGGAAGGAGATTTAGTAACTGCTGCTAGAGTTCAGAACGGCTCCAACAAGCATCATCCCCACCTGGCTTAGTGGTTTAGCTGACAGTTATTAGAAAGGAACAAGTTTCAGACAGTCTTGAGTAGAATAAAATCACTGGGCTGGTTTATTTGTACTGCTGATAAGCACTTGTAATCCCACAAAATATGTGGTGTAATGTGTGCAGGGAACGTGGTGCAGCCTGGGTAGACTTAACCCTTTTACACTGTAAAGCAAAAATTTAGAGCTCAAAACTGGCTAGATTAAGTTTCTTAAAAAGATGATGTAAATAATAAGTGCAAGACCACATGCAGGTTAGTTTAACTCAGGAGGCAGAGAAACTTTCTCCGTTGGAAAATTTGGCATGGCACCACCAGACCACTACTACTTGATCTCAGACGTACTGTAGTAGCAAAAATAAGCTGTTTCCTTCTTTGGGAACACGCTACTAGAGGGAGACAGAGTAGTCTTAGCCAGTGTGCCACAGCCAAATGTGGGATTTTCATGCAGGCCTATGTCTAGTTACTGCAGCAAAGGGTAAAGCCTCTTGATGCACTTAGCAATTGAATTACCACTGGAAGAAAAGCACATCTTTGCCAATATAATGCTCTCATTGTTCACCACCTCAAACTCTTTTCGTGACTGTGCTGCTCTGACAAAGCACAATGTTATTGCAAGTGGTCTTCTGGGCATTTTACCCTTTCATGAATTTAGTGCTGATATAAAGTTGCTGTGTAGATTAGTGTCGTGGTTTAAACCCAGTCAGGTAACTTGTTCACTCACTCTCAAAGAACTGTCGTGGTTTAAACCCAGTCAGACAGCTCGTTCACTCACTCTCCCCCTTCTTTCCCTCCCCCTACTCCCGGAGGGACAGAGAGGGGAATCGAAAAGAATGCAACTCCCACGGGTTGAGATAAGAACAGTTTAGTAACTAAGGTATAACACAAATCACTACTGCTACTACCAATAATAACAATGATAAAGGAAATAACAAGGGAAGAGAATACAACATCTCACCACCAACCGACTGATAACTTGCTCCCCTCCCAGCCCGACCAAGCACCGACCAATACCTCCTCCAACCCTGCAGACTCCCAGCCCTTCCGGCTCACTCCCAGTTACCTCCTGGGCATGACGTGCTGTGGTATGGAATACCTCTTTGGTCAGTTTGGGTCAGGTGTCCTGTCTCTGCTTCCTCCTGGCTTCCCCTCCTCCCTGGCAGAGCATGAGGCTCACAAAGTCCTTGGCCAAACCAAAACATCATTGTTATCAGCTCTGTTCCCAGGTCGAAAGTCAAAACACTGCACTGCACCGCACCAGCTACCAAGAAGGAGAAACATGACTGCTACTGCTGAACCCAGGACAATTAGTTCCTTTTATTTACAGTATATGTATAGTTCTCCAGTAACAGCCAAGCCAGTTCACATTGTCCTACCCAGGTGCTTCTGCACTGGTTTTGCAGGGCTGTGAGGGCTAGGGAAAGACTCAGTCCTTTCTTGGCATCTTGTCTGAGACTGTCAAGCAAGAGTGCAGCCGTACTGATGGGTGTGATGTGGCTTTGGATCACTGAGGACAAGCTGGACTGGTTGTCTGGCCAATGGAGTCCCACTCCAGAGAGCAGAGTGCAGTATTGTCAGTGCAGGCACCAGATGTGGCTCAGCTGGCCTGGGTGGCCTGGACTCACAAGAGGGTTCAGCCCCCACTGAAGTCCCCTGTATTTTCCATCATGGAAGTAGAGTGATGAATCTCACATAATGAGAACTGAAACATATATACAGTAGGAGAGTATCAGTTAAACTTTAATTGTCCCAACCTTTTTCTGTCTTTGAGTAGAAAACCATACTGGTCAGCCAGTCCAGCATCTTTTGTCAGTACCTGCATTTGTGAGAGAAGTGCATACAGTAGGCACTATTGGTAGACAGGGATTCTTTAAGGTTTTTCAGTATTTATTTACTGGAAGATAACGCATTACTGATGTGAGCAGGTATTTCCCGTTTTGAACAGGGAGTGCCATTGCAGTTGTCAACATTTTGTTGACTTATGTAAAGAAGACAGAGACTAGGGCTCTGTGCCCTGATGTCTTCAGAGAGCTTGACATTGCACAAACATCTTTGATGAACATCCTCACTGCTGCCTGGTCTTGCTGTTACTGTTATTTTTAAAACCTAATGCTTTACTGGTGAAGAGAGTCACATAACAAGATGGAGAGCAGAGATCTGAACTCATGAATTCCTGTGCTTGCTCCGTTAGACTGTGCTGTTTTTCTTAGGAGAGTTTAATTCATTTTCTGATCCAGGAGAGCTAAGAGCCAAGCTATGAACCATTATTCACTAACAAAAATCTGCAATAATAGCAAATGGAGCATGTAAGCTGCCTTGCCAAGGAACTTGATGCTCGCTTTTCTCAGAGGTCTCTGTGCTGAAGGTCTCCCCAGATCTCTCCCTGTTAAATACAAAACCTTGTCACTCCCCAGGGCCCATGACTGACCCCCTGGCTAATGGCTTTTTGCCAGCCCTGTTTTGTATGGTTATATTGTTGTCTGACACTGCATTTCTACAGTTCAGTTTTGTTTCTTATAGTCTTAGAAGTGGCCATTTTTATTGTCAATAAATACATCTCTTTGCCCAGTACACAGTATTCTTCTGGCAGCTTGGTGCTCAGAGACTATAGAGAGCTGTAAACAACACTGTTTATACTTTTCTGCTGATACCAGAACATTAGCATATAAATAGGGGAGAGATTTAAACAGGCTAAAACAACCCCAGCCTTGCCTATTGGGAAGGGTGGACAAGCTGCTTTTCACTCTCCTTGCCAAGGATGTCAACTTTTCTGTGGGACTATTGCAAGAATGAAGGGCTTAAAGAGATGGGGAGCTTTTATCTGACAAAAGAAAGGTCGATGAGCCTTAGAAATGCAGAAATGGACTGAATAACAGTCTGCCTGTTGGGATTTCCCTGTGAGCCCTGTTGGTGTTAGTGTGGGGCTGTGGAGGGTGGGAAATGACTTACTTAAAAATTGTCACTGAGCTTTTGCATGAGAGTTTCCTTTAAAGGAGGACTTACAGTAAAGAGTTAAAAATGTGGTAACTGCACCTGGAATGAGCATATCACTTCAGAAAAAGTTATTTCATTTACCGAAAATATATCATGTGACCTTTAGCAATTCTTTTAGCTGCACCTTATTTCAGAAACGTGGTACAGCCAAATACTAAATCCAGTAACCTTCCATATCTTATCTGTCAATTGAATTACTAAAATTCCTCTCACCTTTGGCACCAGTGAGAGAGAGGCACGAATGCTGCAGGTGCTGTCAAATGGCTTGAGTCCTTTCTTCTTGCAGTTCAAGTTCTATTTTATTTTTCATAATAGCACATGTAAAGCAGGGTTAACAGAAGAGTAGGGACAAGGGGGAAAAGAGGTTCTCAAGAGTCCTTTGGAAAGCAGAGACCAAGACAAGGAGAAAAGAAAACAAGAGATGGTATTTCCAAGTGAGAAAGAGATACTGTGGGATTTTAAAGAAAGCTGTCACATGAAGAGTGAGGGTGAAACTGTGAAACAGAACCTGTCTGTGCTTGGGATTTGTTATGGGCTTTGCAGATGTGCCTCAGCAGTACACAGACCTTTGGAGATACTTCCATTTCAGGGCTGAAGGCCTTTGGGTTGAGCCACTTGCCCCATTTTCCTTCCTTCTACTGGGAGGAGGAATCTTTGCAATGTTTTTCCTCTTTAGGAGCAATGAAATTCTACACAAAACCAAGAAATTCCCATTATTGTTTTGTACCATCACATCTCTGCTGTCTCTGAGGAAAAAAAAAAGAAAGGGTTTCAAAGTAATATTCCCAAAACTATGAATTGCACAGTGTTTACTAGAAAAAGGTTGCTGCAGGAGTGTCTTGCATAGCCACCATAACTTTGGCAGTGGGAGGGGCACATGATAAAGAGGAGATGGGAACTGAACTGGGTTCTACTCTAGGCTTTTCCCTAGAGCTTTTCATTTGTCACATATGTGTTTGGTCCTCCCAGCGACTTGACTTACAAGCCAAAATGAAGCTCAAGTCATGGAATAACTGGCAGTGGTGGTAAAACACAATTCAAAATGTACTTTCCAAAACAAACTGCAGTGTGCAATGCAAGCTTGTGCCTCTGTGGTGAGGACCTAGTGCAAGCAGGAGGCAAACTTGCCCTTTGCTTGGGATGCAGGTTGCCAGCAGATAAGCCACTGCCTTTTTGGGGGGTAGAAATGTCTGACTGCACTCTGCTGGGGTGGCTCTGTGAGAAAAGGAGACATTTCTGTTCTGGGGGGCAGTGAATGACCCAGAAGGGAAGAGGCATTAGGGACTGAGGGCTGCAAAAAACCTCCTGTATTTCAGAAAAGGCCTTGATCACAGAGCTACCATGTTCTCCCACAGGATTAGCTGCCCTTAGATTAACCTCATTAGCAATAATTAGAAAGTCTGACACATTTCCCTGTCATTATCTCCCCTGTATCATGCTATAGAATGTCTTCCTCATGCTTCTAGCTTTTTATCAATCTGGTAGATTAGCGACAGAGGAGTTTTTTCACTATGTTATCTCTCAAGCTTTTTTCCTCCAATGTAAACTGGCCAGTTTTAACACAGGATATATTGCAGTCATACAAGGTTAGTACCTCCCTTTTGTTGGGCAAATGTGAGATGAAAACCACAGCTAGTTACAGACAGTAACCTTAATACTACTAGGCATAAACCCATGGGTCTTTGGGTTTGTATTCCATTCCCATGAGCTTTTCCCAGTCTTTAGTGAGTGTGGGCCAGGCAAAGTGTTCTCCATCTTGTGGAACTCCTGGGCCTCTGTTGGGATGGAGAGGGGTAGAACACCACTGTTGTTCCTGGTGGTTTGAGAGAAAGGTCAATCAAGCACCAAGGGGCCTGTATTCAAGGCAGCATGAAGAGATGGTATCTGGAGTTAAGCTTGTATTAAATGTTTCCTCCTCCTCCATGCACTTAGTTTATGTCATATTCAGCAAGGTTAACTGGAAGCTTGTGCTTCCTCAGTTTGGATGCCACTTGAAACATTGGCACATCCCATTTGGTCTCCCACCACCAAAAAAGAAAATGTTGATAGGCCCTGTTGTATATACTCCTCTCACCAGAGGGCAATGAACTCAAATCTCTTTGTATAGAACCATCCAGTGTCACATAAGCAAAAGTAATGCTCCCTATGTGCTGAAACCCAAAGAATACCACCTGACTCCGCTATAGTATTTGAATAGAGAGGTGGCATGGGTCAGGGTGACTCCAGCACAACAGGTGGCACACAAACAAGCAGGCTGCCCCAATTGCCCACAGAATAGCATGGGATGCCAGTGGGAGTACTTGGTACCAATCACTGCAGGAGGAACTGGCATTCACACCTACTTTGTGGCAGATAAACTTATCTGATTTCAGTAAATCTGCTTTCAAAATGGCTTTAATAGGCTGCATTAAGAAGCCACAAGCATTGCAAAACCAGTGAGGTTCAGAGGCAAGACACTTCAGTGAAGTGAACCAGCAGCACAGCTCAAGTGCAGGAAAACTGATGCACAGAAATGGGAAGAGAGTTGAGCATGAGCTGCTGCCAGTCCCTGGAGGGTTTTAAAGGGGCCTGATCTGGATTTATTGAATCAAAAGTGATTGGGAGAGCCTAACCGATACAGAGAACTGCATCTGTAATGTTTTCATTTTACTATTACCTTTCCTCATTCTCTCTTCAGGTCTGCTATTGCATCTCACAGCAATAAGCATCTCAGCCAAGGACTGGCATTTGATATTCCAGTCTGACCCAGTATTTTGCAGGGTGCCAAACAGCCAGAGTGTAGATGCCTCAACCCTCCTCCCAACTCTAACACACAGAAAGCATCTATGCAAAGCCTTACAAAGCCTTTCAAATACCCTGCAACTGGGACAACGATAGGAGGAAATGAGATCTCTTCTCAGATTTCAAGAGTCCATTTAAAAACTGTACGGTGTGGGTGAACTGGGATTCTCTCTTAGCAGGCTTTGGGAAATTAAACTTATGCTTTTGGATACTAGATTTACTTTGATCCAGGAGGTCCATTACAGCTACTGTTCAACATCTGACTCAGAGGCTGTTGTAGGAGAGCATGTTTGGAGAGTGTTTTGAGGGACAGTGACTTTCTGTGAAGCCTCGTGTCCAGGTTGCAGCTAAACCCCAGCCTGTTCAAAGAGGTGGTCCCAGTTCTGATCAGAGAGGGCTGAGGGCAGGTTAGGCTATGGAGAAGCAGCTGGGTGGTGTTTTGCCTCACTGCTCTTGCTCATACCTGTGCTGTGGTAAAGGGTTTCAGACGCTAGAGCTGTCAGTCCATCAGCATGCCTGAACACTGAAAAGTGCGTTTGCTACAAGAGCACTGCCTGGGAAGATGGCGGCTTGGCCGGGCTGCACTCGGGTGCACCCGCTGTGCCTTCCCTCCCTCGACACTTGATAAATACCCCGCTCCCTCCCCCACCCCCCTGCCCATTTTCCACAGCAGAGAGCATTCACAAGGGGCCCCTTTCATCTTGGCACATCCCCTTGCTGATTAATGTGATGCAATGTTCCCACAACAACAGTATGCCGGCCATGTAATTAGGCGGGAGATAATGAATGCTTCAGAGACTATTCAGGCAGCAGTGCCCGCCTCCCCGCCGAACAAGCTCCTTTCTCAGCAGTGAAGCCAAGTGGAAGGAGCCGCAGCAGAAATGCCATTGGTGCCGCGCTTAATTGTGCAGGAATCGAGGCTCTCGCAGTAGAAAAGCTAGTAAGGGCCAGTGTGGGAGAGAAGGGCAAGTGAGTCTACTCTGCTATCTTGGGGCCAAACTTTTTGTTGTGCCTTTTCATGTGTTTGACCTTGTGGCAGGAGAAGCCTTAAATGTGCACATCTCTGGCTTTGTACGTATGTGCCTTTTTTGTTTCAAATCATTAGGGAAAGCCGTCATTTAATAAGCATAAGGCTCTGTCTTCTCAGTAACCCAGAGGCAAAGATGCTGGTCCTACTTAGAGGCCTTTGAAATGTGGGAAACACACTGGGGACACAATAGGCTTATTCTCTTTTAGGGGGCTTTACAGTTAAGCTGCCATTGTCTGGCTAACATTAGCAAGAAAGATACTCCCCTTTCTCCCCCGACTCCTATGTAGACTCTGAGAAAACAACCGATTGGTTTAAAACGCACTATCCAAATGCCTTCAGATCACACGAGAATAAAGCCAGCAAGAAGTTGAAAGCCTGTCTGATCAGCTGGAAGCCAATGAATCTACTGTCAAAGGTCTTCGAAGAAATTCAGCCCTCTGCTCAAATTGCTTTCTGGATTTTTTTAACATTTGTTTATTAACACAAAAACCTTTTAGACTTCGTACCTCACTGTACCATGTACTAAATGTAGGCGGTGCAGCCTGGTGTAAGACTCATCGTAAACTGACTTGAGTAGTTATGAAAGTATAAAAGTAACTGAAGTTCTGTGTTTGGTCCAAATAAGCAGAAAACAGATGTTGGTGATATCAATGAGACAGGGAAGCTCCGTTTGTGTGTTTATTAGGTTAATTTCTGAGCAAAGAGTTACTGGAGGGTGGAGTATATCAGAAAGAGCAACTTTCAACTTATAAAGCAGAACAATTCATATGCACACTCATACTTAAGCCTGCTTCACTCCAGCAAGCTTTAAAGCCATAGTGTGCCCTTTTGTCAATAAGTGCGTTGCCAGGCAGACCCACTGATCACCCTACTGAATTAAGTGACGGAGTCTTTTGTGCATCCCTTCTTGAATGGCAAATGGATGCAAGTTACATTATTCTATTGCTTAAACCCATTTTCTCACCAATTTAGTATCTAATGTGTACTGCATATCACTACTGCACACTTTGACTCCACATCAGATGGTGCACAGTAAATTCTTGAGCTTTCCTAGTATCTACATTATCAAAAAAACAGATTTCACTGAGAATCCTTTCATGTTGTAAAGTAATAGTAGAGTTGTGACCAAAAAAAAAAACCCAAAACCAAACAAATTCTGACAGGGAAAACAACTTTTGCCACAGAAAATCAGTTCCACTGACATCTTCACAGAGCTGCCCAGTGGTATGCACAGTCATGTGCCTCCTTGTCATGCAAACACACTGCAGTTGTTTGTGCCATGCCATTATGCCCCTATGCAGATGCACGTAGTCTCACTGTATCCGTCAGATCATGTGTCATCTATTTCCCCTGCCTCTTGTTACGTGCACAAACACAGCCTACAGACTCTACATGTGAAACAGAAGGGAAATAGATGATACGTGACATGAGCATTATAGTGTTTCTAAAACTCATGGTCAGCATTTTATTGGTGTCAGGGACTCAAAGGTTAAGAGGCAAAAGAATTGGTATTGGAGGTAAGGAGCCCAGTTGTTTCTGTCCAAACTGAGAAAGAAGTCTGTGCTGAAAGGAGATGTAAATGTTTTCCTTCTGTCTACACTGTTTGCTGGCATGGAATGCTCTAGCATGAACTTAAATAAGTACTTCTCTCATGAGCATGATGTCTTCCAGAGAAATTTGTATGATGTCCTCTAGAAGAACATAAAGTCAGTGTTGGCACTGATTCTGATCTATAAACTGTGTCTATACTGATGAGTGCCATTCCTATAAACTGACCAGGCTGAGGTAAAGGTACTGGATTATCTCAACAGCTTCAGGCAGCATCCTGCAACAGCAAACATGTTCAGTGGGTTTCAAGAGGAATGAGCATGAGCACAACTCACGCAGGATCTGTAAGACCAGCTTGCTCTCATGAAGCAGAATATCTCCTTGTGATCTCTTTTTCCCCTCTGCCTAATCTGATAGCAAAGTAATTGCAACAAACTCCATCATACACTGCACATCTGGGATTGGATTTTCCAGTGCAAAAGCCATTCAGTCACCAAGAGTTCAGTGACATGACCTTTCTCAGGGCAACCCGCAAAGAAATTGGCACTTTTAGAATTATATGATGTTGACAACATCTGGAGTTCGGTTGTCTCTGGTAAAAAAAACAGATGTTTTGCTTCTGCTGATCACAAACTTCTCACCATGTTCACTAGTCTAATTTCTGTTAAAACTGGATTCAGACAAAAAAGGAACATAAATTTGCTTGGAAACTGTCCTAAAGAATCTGACATCTGAACTTTAGAATGTTTTGCAGCTTTACTTGCTCTTGACAGGCTCTGAAACTAGATCTCTAGTTGGGGTGGAATTTCTTTTTCATTTTTTCTATTGGCCCAAGTGATGTGAGGACCATCCCAGTGAAACCCCGATACTGTAATAACAAGGAACAAGGTAAGGGAAGAGGCTGTTTGTATGTCCCTTGCTGCTACTATAACCAGGAAAGAGTAATGCAGCCATCTACGCTCCCAAATTATGCTAAACCCACACCGTATTTTGGTCTCTTATGGCTGTTGCCATAAGGAAAGGGTAGGCAAGAATAACGATACTAGGTAGCACCAAGATCACAGAGCCTTTGCTGACTAGTTGATGTGCTTTTTTGTAACTCATGCTGCAGCTTGTATGGACTGAGAGGCTGCTGCAGACAGAATACAGAGTGTTAAGAAATCAACAGAGTAACAGTTTGTATTCACTTTTCAATTGCTGTGCAAGCCCTTTACTCTTAGATGTTCTGGAAGAGCAAAAGGGGTCAACCAGCTGTTTCTAGACTGTTTTGTTGTTGAGGAATACCAAGACTGGCAGAAGAAACTGAACTAGGAGAAGGTGGCACAGACAAAGTACTTCTGTTCTCCAGCAAACCTCAGCAGCTCAGTCTTCCCACACGGCTCAGAGCAGGTGTGGGAATATGTGCTAATTTTGCTAGGAAATAGGAGAAAGAAGAGGGAGCAGCAGGAGGCCTGGCATGGTGCTAAGCCCAGTCAAAACAGGCAGCTCAGAAATAAGGGAGCACTAAAGAGTTAAAAGGGTTTTCAGAGAAGTTGGACTGCTGAGAGAAGGGGGGAGTTAAAAGGGTTTTCAGAGAAGTTGGACTGCTGAGAGAAGGGGGGGGGGGGGGGGGAAGAGGAGGAGCAACCCTCTTGTGCACAGACTTTCCAGAGCCTCCAGAGATCAGTAAGCCCCAGGGAACTACAGGCCTATGCATAGGATGCTTTTATTTTAGATCCAGTTTAATTTAGATGTTTGGGGTCTAAATAGATATTATTTACCCTAAAATTGATGTATGGTGACAAGTTATAGCTTGTCATAGCAAACAGAGCTGCAAGAAATGACCAAAATTCAACCCTCAGATTCAGCCTAAAATTCAGCCTGAGATCAAGGGAATCTTAAGGTCATATTCAGAGACAAACTGTTTTCTGTGAGTCATTAAAATATTTGATATCTGAGAAGGTACCAAAATAGCTCAGACATGCACCTATATGGGTCACACTTACCCACATCTTACTGGTCCCTGGTAGCCAGCCTTTCTCCAGTTTAATTTCATCTCATTACCCAAAGAAACGCCCCTTGTGCATTTATTTTTTTAATGAAATGCTGTCTCTATTGGAATATCAACTCTGTAGGGGTTGCCAGGACATATAAAAAAGAACAGCCATAAACTATGTTCATTATTATTGCAATTTAATACTAGGTCTAGTACTGCTTCCAGAAAGCAGGAGAGGGAGAACAGAACTTAACATGTCCCTGACCTGTCCAGAGGGACAAACAGAGAGCTTTTATTTTATTTGTTTCTGCAGTGACTCAGTCTGTAGTAACTGGGTTAAAGTCCACTTAGAAACGAATAGAACAAAAGGCCTCCTGTTAGTGCTGGACATTTTCCCTCTTCAGATATCACCAGAAGGATTTAAAAAAAAAAAAAAAAAAAAAAGAAAGAAAGAAAAAAAGCCCTCCAGAAGAATGCAGGAAACCACAAGCTTATGGGAACGTAGCAGCACTTTGGAAAGGAAAACACTGCCTCAGACTTTCATCTGCAGGGCTTGTTTCCCTTCCCCCCCCCCCCCCCATTTTTTCCTTACCTTCTTTTAATCTCCTTACAGCTAGAAGCATTTGCCAGGTCAACACAGAGCCTGGAGAAAAGGCTGCTGGGGGGAGCAGTTAGGTTGCAGGAGGTCATTGCCAGATCCCAGACAGAGAAAAAAGAAAACTGGCTTGTGCAGATCAGGGTAGTGTGCAAGGGGGCTCCGGCACAGAGGGAGTGAGCTTTGGGGCAGCTGGAGCTTGCAACCTCATATCCCAGCGTTACTTGCCAGGCTGAGGGTCTTACTGGGGTTAGAACCCTGGATCCTACAGGCTGTACTACAGGGGGAAAAAAGGGTCATTTTCATAATCTTTATTTGGTGTGTCTAGTCCTTTTTTTTAAATGTAGTTCAGTGACATCTAAGTAACAAATTGCATAATGTTCTTCAAGATACAAAAAGTACCTGAAATGCTTTCTGCCTTCCATTCTAAGTGTTCTCAAGGCATGCCTGTGTTTTCGTTATAAAGCAAACATTTTCCAGCAAGCATTCACTGGATTTCATTAATTTTCACTTAATCTTTTTCCTGAGGAATGTGAGCTGACAGTACAGAAAAAGCATGTTGACATTATATTTTGCATATGAGAATAAGCACTTTATTGAATTTTCCAAAACTTTCCTGTCCCCTCTCAAAAAAAATAAAAGAGAACAAACCAAAAAAGACCCCCAAACCTGAGGAAAGTTGCAGCTGTCTAAAATAAAATAGAAAGTGGAGTTACTTTTTACTTCTTATCTATAGCTTTAGCTGTTACTGTGATCCTGGTTTGTAAAAAAGATATATTGCTTAATGTTAGGTGACCTAGATAGGGGAAACAGCTTGGTGAATGGTGTAATAAGCAACGTGTTGGGAGTAAGGGAGGAATGGGAATGCATAGCTAGAGCTGGACCGCATAAGCCAACTGTTAGTTTAATTTAGACTGCTGCAGAACCATAATCTCAAGTGGTAAGCTTTTGAGTGAGTTGACCAAGACCACATAGCACATAAGCAGTTACTTTATTTAGTTAGATGACTGATTCTGTACTGAGTTACAAAAGTTTGTTTTTTGTGTGTTCAAAATAAGTAGGTAAACAGCATCAACCTTGCCCTGCCTATTTCATTGAGAACTGATGACACAATGCATAAAATTCAGTCTTTAAAACAAATTTCCATCCTTAATACAATACTAAGTGTATCAGTTGCTAGTAGTAGTTTGTGCTGTGATACGTAGTGTCTCCTCTGTAGGTCATTGGGGGCTGTTTCCATTTCAGATAGTGATGAGAATCAAAAATCAAATGGCTGGTTTTCACTCATGTGCAGTGAGTTATTACAGATCCTAGTGGACAAATAATCTGTAAATCCTCTATATTTGGCTTCTTTATCAGCATTTTCATTAAAGTAATCAAATACAAGTATTCTGTCTTCTTGTACAAAGTCTCCTGCCTTAGCATTCTCTAGGCTGAAGAATTTATGTTCTCCCAGCCTCTCTTCATATGCTACCTGCTCCTACCCCTAACCATTTTAGGGTCCTTCCACTGGACTTCACTTCAGATTGCCAATGTCTTTCTTGCACTGCAAGCAGTAAGACTGTATACAATATTCCAGTATTTGTTAACTAACACATGGCTAAAGGCTACTTTGTCCTTAGTGTGATCACAGCTAGTCACAATTGAAAGCATGTTTTTAAACCCTGGCCAGAGCTAGAAAATTAAGCTCAACTACCCAGGATGTTTTAAAGCCCAGTTGGGACTTACACTGAAAAATTCCAACGTCTTGCAACATGTGCTAACTACATGCTGTTGGGCACTCAGAATAGGTGAGAAGGGTGACTGTTCCTGCCTTCTACACCTAGATGGTTTTAAGTCCAGATCTTACGAGTTAGCTGCTTTCAGACAAAATTTTAAATGTAACAGTTAAATTTAGCATCATCCCAGTAAACAGATGTTCTAACACAAAACCACCTTCTAGTGTGAATGTGCTGACTTGGAGCAACTTTGGTAGCTAGTGCAGTTTATTACACGATGCACTTTGATCTCATCCTTATGCATCAACCATCCAGATGGAAATGGAAACTGCTGGTTCATAAGGGAGCTCACACAGCTCTGACTAATAGGTAATTTGAGCATGTCAGCCTCTGCCATGTCACTGTAAAAGCATTGCATGGCTGCATACAGGATGGCACATTCATTTCTTTTTAAGGTCCAAAACATCCTTGATAACCAGCACTGCCAATACCCATGTTCACAGGGAACCAGGAAAGGAGAACATTCCCTGATGTCTGTTTCGGGTTCAGAGCTTCTAACTCCACTTCCTGAGCCTCGAGAGAGAAGTGTTTTTCCTCAGATCTATCTGGTACAGCGCTCTGGAAAACTTCAGCTTGGCCCACGCCCTCCTCAGACCCTGAACTTTGTAATTTCTCAGCTGCCAGAATCACTAACTGCCCGGTTTTATGTAACTCCAAATATCTGCAGTGGAGCTGGAGAATACACACATGCAGGAAGTTTTGTGGCTTTTAAGCTATACCCAGAAGTTTGCCTTTTTTTGTTTTTTTTTTGTGGGATGGGAAGAGGAGGAATGCAGTGGGGGTACACACAGGACTTTCCAAAATAAAACGGAAATTCTGTCTGCTGCGAGGATAGGTATAGGTTTGCTTTTGAAACCCTCCTCTTTTTGGAAGGGGCCTGAAACATGTTTCAGGGGGGTGGAGTTGCTATTATATTTGATAAATGTAAATATATCAATTATAGTTTTTAAGGTTTTCAATTCTTCCCATTTGTTGCCTGTTGCTCTAGGGAGCTAAATCTAACTTGTAACAGCTATTGCCAGTGTCTGTATAGCCAAAAGGGACCAGTGGTTTTCCTCAACCCCAGCTAGCAGCTTCCCAGATGAATATGCTGTGCCTGGGCTTCTGAAGCCAAGCAAAGCAAACAGACATGCAGCTTTTGTGGCGCTTGAAGCTTTATATTCCAGAACCACAGAAAAATGGCACACACTCAGTGAAGCCAGGTGGGGCATGGAGGCTGGCATTTACAGGCCCCATAATTTCCCTTATTCCCTTTCAAATTGTTTGCAAAGCCCAAGTCAGCTTTTGCGTTTGCCATTCCAAAATAAATATGTTGTGGTGGCTTGTGTGTGTGTGTAAAAGAGAGCAAACTGGAAGAATGAGGCTTAAGCGCTGTAATAACATAACAGCAAACAGCCTATCAAGCCAGGGACACCCCTGCAATAAACGAGCATATCCAAACCTGTAATCACAAGTGACCTAGCAATAACAAATCAGTGCATGCCTATGCGTGTGGGAGGGAGATGAGCAGAAGTGAAAGAAATATATTCCCAGAAAAGCAGAGAAAGAGAACAGAAGATCTGAGGTGTGGAGGAGATAAACAGGAGGAGTTTGCGCTTTGAGTGTGTTGTTTGTACATGTACATCCTAAAAAGATGAAGTTAAAACTTTCTTCCTGTTTCCTACAGGGAAGGGGAATTTCATGCTTCTGCCAAATGTTGAAACAGGAGCAAAAATCAACATCAGTTCCTCTTGAAACAAAATTAAAACTGCATGAAACCAGCAAACTGTTAACACATCATACAAATCAGAGTTGTTATCTGCAGGCCAGTTGCACCAATGGTGATGAGCCAGAGGTAGGAGCTACCGCAGTCATAGGGGGATAAAAGTGAATGTATAGCAAAATGGAAGCTTACAGAAGTAAGTTGTCAGTAAGGTTAGTTTTAAAGGGATGTGGTTAAAGATAAATATCAAAGTGTGCATAGCAGAGCTGTGTTAATGAATTGCAGTGACAGAATTGAACTGAAGTCAGATTGTAGATGTGGAGGTATGATGCTCTTGCCATATGACTGAAAAGTGTCAGTCTTCTCCAGGGTTGCAAGATTGCCTTCTCAAATGTGAATAAAATGGAGCTGTTTGTTCGGACAGCTATGTCTCTCCCAGGGACGAAGAGTGACTGAAACAGCAAGAGAAGAGTTGTGCTGACAAATGCAGTGATTCGTGACCATGTGTATCCTCTGTCCATGGGAGGGACAAATATGTCAGTGCAAACAGAATTACTGCTTCATAATCCTTAGTGAAATTTTTTCTGCAACCCCTTTGGGACCCTGTTGATGCACAGCCTGTGTGCTGCAGGCTGAATTGTTTCCTGAGTGCACTTAGTATTTAAAGACATTAATAATTTAAGATGCCTGCAATGGCTTCATTTGGTGTGATTGGAGCTTCTGACCTCTCCAGGCTTTAATTCCCTGGACTGGGGCACAGGCACAGAGAGCCTCCTCTGTGGAATACCCTGCACATCATTGTATGACTATGGACTTCAGGGAGAGCCCTCCAAAGGAACTGAGATTAATGCTTGAATGATTGGCAAGGACAGGAGATATTTTACCAAAGTCCCACTTTTTTGTCGGACGTCTTCACCATATTGATACTGTGGAGCCATAGAGGTTAGGGCTCTGAACAAACAATGTTGTTACTGCAGGAGTCCTGCTTGCCTCCATACCTTGTCCTGGCTTTAAGAGACTTGATGAGTTTTGGGTCTCTGGCATATAACCCTCATTCAGTGCTGTTTGGTGCATTCTTAGCCAGCACCAGGCTTCAGAGGGCAACAGATCAGACTCAGGAGGTTGTAATGGAGGCAACAATAATGCTGGAATTTGCAGCAAAGTCAGGGACAAGAGAGCAGACCATCTTTGGGGGAGGCCATAAATGGTTGTCTAGTTCAGACTAAGGAAAGCAGCAAATGGATGTGTCCGATTTTCCCTTTTCTTCCAGGGCTGAGTGACTAAAGTCTGACCATACACTGAAACTTGCACATTCCAGTGGGGGCACTGGTCAAAGCTGGGCAGAGACATTGGTTGTGTGGAAATAGAAGGTAGTGCCCTGTGTGTGTTATCATGTTAAAGGCTTTTTTCTCTCAAATCAAATTTGGGCAGTGTGTTGGCATAGCACTCATTCCCTCTCCACCTGGCCCGGGTCAACTAGCTTAAGGCTCTTGAGCTTGGCATATATGTTTTGCGCTGGGTACGTATCAACAGTGTCCTCCCTCTCTTGAAATTCTTAATTTTACATGAACTGCTGTTAAAAGAATGGAGTTATTTGTGCAGAGGATGAGGAGACCTGAAAAGAAAGCGGAGGTCAAGAAGTCCAGCTTTGAGTACACATCCAGGGCTACTCCGCAGGGTGTGGCTGGAATGCCAGAAATGGCAAGGGTGGTAGGCTTATCTTGTGGTGCTGCCAAAGAGCAGAGGGCCAGAACCCTTATCTCTCCCTGCACTTGCATAGGAGAGATGAGCCCAGCATCCCTCTTACCCTCCACATGGGGTGGCTATGCAAGGATGGGGAGATGGGTCCCGGTGTGGCATGTCATTACCTTGTATAGTTTCAAGGTGGAGTTGCCCCATGTGCCTTGTGGCTGGGGAGAGATGCCTGCAGTGATTCCTCCCATCATGGCAGAGGGTACTCTGTGCACCATCACAGCCTGCACCCAAAGACTCCCAGCTTTCACTAGCTGCGAAGAGGATGGAGCCAAAACTGGCTTTGCTTTATGATGCCAGGTCCCAGCTCAGAGGTTGTGCATATGCTTTTATAAGCTACACAAATTGACAGAGCAAATAGTCCCAGCATGGGAGGAAAAGGTAAAACACTGTAACCTCATTTTGACAAAAAACTCATCCATCATGTGGAGAAGTAATTAAAAAGCATGGCAATTAAATACGTGCCAGCAAGTATCTTCAAATCCTAAGTCACTTGTGCCCAAAATAAGCAGTGCCTGTGCACATTTGGAGGAAAAGGTAGTGCTTCATGTTTTCTTCTTTCACCTTGTGCAGCCTCTAAGTGCTGTGCAGCCAACTTGCTTCTTTGGACTTCCTCATCAGAGGCAAACGGTTAATTTCAGGGAAAAAAGAGAAGTTCTTTCTCTCTGGATGATAAAAATTATAAGGAAAAATCACAGTGTGTTTGGCTGTACTGGGAGTGAAATTGTTGTGTGCCAGCCTTGCATCCTGGTAATCAGGACTTTCATAACCAGGACCTGTAATATCTTAAGTGGAGAGGTGATATTCCAAAACTGTGGATAGCACATTCTTGTGAAATTTAGCAGCTGCCCTCGGAAAGGTCTTCTGTAAATTTCCTTTTTTGTTCCCTTCTCCTTGTTGTTATTTGGTTTGTTTCTCTTTCTGCAAAAGATGAAACAACAGATTCAGAGCTCTTTTGGGACAGTCGGATATGTCTTCAGATTTTTAACTGGGTTCAAGTAGCATAATAATGGGTTAAATCAAAACACACACAAAACCAAACATCCCTGTGTTCTAAGAAAGGTTGCTTCCAGATCCAAACATCATATCTAAATAAGATTGTTTCCCTGCTGCTAGCCAGAAACCATGGTGAGATAAATGAGATCAGATGGGGAAAAAAGGAGGCCTGAATTTACAGCAGAAAATTTCTCAGTGTAACAGTGTACCTGTGGCTGCCCTGTCAAGGAATGAAAGAGAGAAATATTTCTGTCTACTCCCAGTTTACAGCTGGCTAGGTACACTAACATTTGCATTCTTCTGAAAGAGTTGACTTTTGCTGGAAGCAGGGTACTGCCATGATCTGGTATGAAAAGTCTGTGTTCCCATCTGCTTGGCCTCTCCTCCTGAGCAGATCAGACATAGCCTTCAGGTAAAATGCTGCCTGCCTTTGCTCTCTTTTGCTCAGTTACTAGCAATGTAGGAGCTTGTATAGGAGCTGCTAGGAAGGCCTTGAGTCTCACCGTGACCAAAGTCTCATGCAATTGTAGAAAGCAGACTGTATGACAGGGTGTACAACAAGGCCAAACAATGGGCCTGATAGAGTAGATGGCAGGGGAGAGGGAGAATGAATCTACTATGTGTTTGGTCTGTGAAAACTCACATAATCAGATTGGAATTGAAAGGAATATGTGGGTAATTCCTGTCAGAGGCCTTGGTATGTGTATGGGGTGTTATGAACCCCTCTGTCCCTCAACCTTCACCAACACCTTCTCAGGGTCACAACAAGCCTGAAGGAGTGCCACCACGTATGCCCACTTCAGCCCAAGTAGACATATGTGGTGGTCTTTATTCCCATTACAGCAACAGCAAGACCTGGAATCATGTGGTGGGTCTGGTTGTCTCTTGTGACTGTTGTATAGGGGTGCAACTCCATTACTTGCAGAAGATCCACTCTGACTTGTGACTATGTGTGAAAGAGGAATTAAACTGAGTAAGACCATGGTGGAGCAGAGCACACAGGTGAGGGCTTCTGATAGCCTGGCACAACTGTGCTGTGTCTTTGCAATGTTTCTTTCATTTGTACTGGAAAAGGTGTACACGTGTTGCAGCAAGCGAAACATCTTGCCAGTGGTTTCACTTCCCTTGCACTGCTTCAGCTGGCATCTCCTCTCCAAGCACAGCCTCTCCTTGCACAAGAAGCCACAAGCACGTGGAGGCTGCGCTGCTGCAAGCAGAACAATGCTGTCGCATCAGCTGGTGTGAAGCAGGGAGCCCTCTGCTTCCCCCGCTCCCTGGACAGACACTATCAGCTGTCTGTTCCTTCAGGTTACCATGAGCCCCGTCCCTGGGTCTCCCAAAGTGCATCTTAAGTTTCTAGCAGGAGGGCTTGGAGGACCCAGGAGCAGACCTTCTGCCTGCTCCGGCAGCTCGCCATCGTGCCTGCCTAGCGCTGACCTTCCCTGCCCTTCGGCCTCTGCCCTCTCCTCCCGACCTTGCGGGATTATTCCTGCTGTGCCTTCTCCAGGAGAAGGCCCATTGGCTGCCACTTTAGTGTCCAAGGTGACCGTGAGAGGAAAGAAGAAAACCCCCCTCTGATGACTTGCTTTTGTGGAGGGCAGTAATCAATACCTGGGGCACTCTGCTGAAGTGCGGTTGAAAAACACATTAACCCTCCATGCACTAACCTCCCCCAGGCTGCCATCTTCCCCCCCACCCAGCACACTCAGCTGCCCTTGTTTCTAGCCTGGAGGGTCCCTTCTCTGTCTCCTTAAGCAAATCATGCCCATCCTGCCCTATTTCCTGGTTTTGGCCTGAACAGCAAGCTTGGAGGTGGGATTTGTGCTGGAGTCTATCCTTGTCCTATCCTCATCTGCTTGAAAGGTTGGCTGCAGGTAATGGGACAAGCTGCTTCCTTACTTACAGCACCACAGGCCACTGGTGCTGGAAGAGGGAAACAGGGGGGGAGGTTTTGTTTGGGTTTTTTTTCCCTGAACCATGAAGCTCTGGGCCATGTTGAAGGCAGGATACCAGACCTGATGGACAGGATCTGGTCCTGCACGTTCTCCTTCCCCTCTCCCAGAGGAGTGGAGCCTATGGCCCCAGCAGCCTTTTCATGCCCTGCCAGTGGCGGAATGAGAACTAGGCCCATGAGTTGCATCAGGGCTCTCTTCTTGGTCATGCTGGTTGGCTAAAATGAAAAAATACTCCAAATTCCTTGTGAAAAATCCTTTCTTCCTTTCATTATTACTGGGCCAGACAGGCTAAGCTAGCACTGGATCGCTGAATGGTGGCTTTGCTCTGTGGTGATTTATACAACCTAAAAAAATCAGTTAACTAGGTGTACATTCTGTGTGAACATATCTGGGCATGAAGCAGGATCAATGATACAATCCCAAATGTTGTTTAAAAGCTCAGTTGATGTGAGTAAAAAAGATCTTGCAGTTAAAGATACTGAAATGCAAAGTGATGGGACTGTCTCAGACTTGATTTCCAAGCAAAGCTGCTTTCAGATGCAGCAGCAGGTACCT
This sequence comes from Pezoporus occidentalis, assembly GCF_034315485.1. NCBI lineage: Eukaryota > Metazoa > Chordata > Aves > Psittaciformes > Psittacidae > Pezoporus > Pezoporus occidentalis. The sequence continues at coordinate 2,850,079 of NW_026913964.1, read as the reverse complement.
TGAAAATGTGCTTCATTTTTTAAATTTCTGTTCCTCATCTTTTGCAGATATTTAACATATGTTCTAGACAGTAAGTTGGATCCAAAATGGATTAAGATTTCCAATTCAAGGTGCCTTGCCTCATCACTTAGGCATTAGCAGCGAGATGTGACCAGGGTTAGTCGGCAATGCAAGTTCTTGTGCACAATGTACTGGTTAAATCGTATTGGTAGACTGTGAAATGTAAATGAATTAATCTTTAGAAAATATTTTGTGATTTTTCAGCTGCAAACCCAAGTATATGTTCAGTGGTTAACAGATTAGTAGTGGCTGAGGCATGAAGACACCCTATCAAGTCCTCATAGTCTCTGAAATGGGAAGATCTATGTTGGTTTATGTCTGAGTTCATTTCTCTTTGCTTCTTTCTCAGGGCTTCTTTTTTCATTCTTTTTCTGTGATTTAGATCATTGCTTTAACTCCTGGGAACTCTGAGAAGCACGTTTTCTCTTTTCTTTGGAGTTGGGCGCTAAATTTCTTACAGAATGAATTTGATCAACATGAAATCAAGAGGGAAATTAAAGCGCTCATTCTCACTATATGTGCACTTTGTCTGTGTGGGTTTTATTTAAGAGCAGGATGAAGAATTGAAGTTTGGGGATCCACGATTTGTGTATATGCTACATTGTCAGCCTCTGTCCTGTTACGTGGAGATAACCTTCAATTCCTTCCCTGTATGTTTCTCATTTCCCCTTTTACTTTAATTTGTGTTTCAAGTCACAATTTTCTTTATCCTTCTTCAAATATTTCTAAAATATTCATTAGCCTTATAGTAATCTTTCTAGGTAAGTGTCTTGTAACAATAAAATCTTTTCTATGTGGGAAAACTGAGGCTCAGAGTATTAAATAATATAATTATTTAATGAATTTGAAAATATTAAAAAACTTTTAAGTACTTTTCCTTGTCAGCCTATATTTTGTACTTTCTTTGAGCATTCTTTAAATCAAAAACATGAACTGTGTGATGGTGGGGCAGACAGGGAACATGGTAATTTTAGAGGAAATCCTTGGAAATTCCAAGTACCCATTGTATCTCCAGACAGCCTGAAGGCCATGTTTTATATTGCAGTATTTCTATTGTTTTTTTAAATAGTTTTGAGACATTTCCAGATGTCTTGACTGGAAAAGGTGCTGCTAAAGGTTGAAGCCCAGATCACCACTATAAAGGTGTAAAAATCTCATGGAAAAAATCCTAACCTTCTTTCTTTCGGTGCTTATGTAACCCCTATCAGCACAGTATCTGACCATCTCACATGTATTTAAAAATAGAAATAACAATAACAAACCCTCTGTCTCTCTTTTCCTTCCCAGCCTGTAAATGAAATGGCTTGATTTGTTCAAAGGACTTTTTCCTTGTGGGTTCTAAATATTTAGCTGTGGTTTTGCACAGTTTATCTACTGTTCCATTACTCCACTGGGGAGAAGGAGGGGGAGAAATGCCATTTCCATTATTTCGCAGAACTCAAAAAAGCCACAGTGTTACGTGTTCCCCCTACTGATTCCCATGTAGAGCTTAACCAACACCATTCCCAGAGCTGTGCATTCATTACTTTATTGATGCTCAACCAGAGATGTTTTGGCAGGATTCAGTGTTCTGTAAGCCACCTTATGTTAAGGGAAAGCTGCTATATATGTTAATTGCAGCCATTCACAGGATGGGTGTGGAGATTTAATATTCGCTTGTTTGAGAAATCACTATATTCCCTTGTTAACATCTTGTGAACTTGATAAAGTAACATTATGTTAAACAAGGGTCATTTTTCTCTGTTTTATCTATCTTTCTGGCCTCACTATAAAGCACACTGATTGTTTTAACAATCAGCTTGATTTCTCATTCAAATTTCTGTTTTCTCCTTTAAGATAACAGTGTGTACAGCTCTGTGTTTCCAAGGTTAATTATTGTTTAAAAAACACTGTACAGGATTACAAAGGAGTTTCCTGAAGACACTGAAATCTATGGCCACTGTTAGCCCTTTTTCTAGAAGGGTTCTGAAGATTCACCCTTTTCACATGTCAAAATTCTTGTATTTATCTCCCTGAAAAGATCTGAAGGCCTTAAACTGAACAATGTAATTTGTACAGTCACTTGTGCAGGGGGAGGTTGCTTGTTATTTAGGAAGCAAGACACTTCATGGAAAGTGAACTCAAACCTCTTCAACTTATCTGAAATGAAGGAACTAGTGAAGGTAAAGCTTGATGCCATAAAGATGCGCATCACAATATGAGCCTAGTCCTCACAGCTGGATGCTCATGTGTCCATGGCCTTGGACATCACAATGGGGCTGTGTTCCTTAAGAGTCACCATCTAGATCAGCTTTTTTTTGGCTGTCATAGTTGCTTGTGTATCCTACATCAGGGACACAGGCAAACCTTAATGCTCTGCCACCGTGACAGCAGTCGTATTCTTTCAATACAGCATAATTTCTAGCATATCTTAAATTTCTTCTCCTCTGCCAGCATCACTTCAATTTTTTTCTGTGTTTGACTAAGCAGCAGGGTTTTTCTTTGGCTTTCTTGCTGAGAAATTCAGATGGCCAGGAAACAGTGCTATCAGTTTGTGAACTGAAGGCAGTATATAATTAGGCGTCATAAATGCTCTCCTGGCATTCAAGGGTGCTCTGTCTCACACGTTTATACATGTCTAATGGTATGGGGAAGACAGCAATAAAATGTGGGCCTCTGTGTTGCAGAAGTGTCTCTGTGTATCATGACCCTTTAGGAGGAGAAGTAATGTGAGATGAGTCTTGGTCTTTTACATGCACATAGAACAGAATGTTAAATTGCGGCAGCAGCATTTTGTGATCATTAGAGCTAAAGCCTGCTGAGAAATGTCATCTGAGTACTTCCTGACCCTTTCCTCATCATACAAAATAAATTTCCCAAATAGAAAATATTTCTCTTTCAGAAGTGTCACATTATTTCCAAGTTATACAATTTAACAGGAGGAAAAAGTAATTAAGAATAAAGCACAGTTCCAAAAACAGGATGCAGGTATTTGTCCAAATGTATCATCTTTATGAAACATCTGACTTTCCTGCAAGAACTTTTGTGGTACTTCTAGTTCCTTTATACCATTAGAAATGTAACGGTTTCTTATCCAAAGAAGGATCTCCTCACAGTTAATAATAGTTTTAAACAGCTTTCACTGTTTAAGTGGAAACTTCAAAAAGTGCTTTCCTTTTGTAAGTTAGTTCTGCCAATATGTCACATTTTCTGTCCTTCTTTACTGAAAATACTGTTCAGAAACTGGACATCTGCTGCTTTTGTCTCTGTCTTTTGGTTAACCTGCTTGTGGTGTCTAATCATGCAGTTTCTGGTTTGGGAAATTATTCTCCTTCTTTACAAGCTCAAACCCATACAAATGTTCCAGCAAGTGTCTGCCTGCTCATGTGTACAGAAATGCAGAAGTACTCCCATTGCTGTTCTCCTAAGTCCTTTATGTACACCCATGTGTTTTGGGATCTATTTTGAATCACTCTCACTGTGATAAGAACCTCTTCAGTGACTTACAGAGGCTTAAGTTGGCGTCTTGGTTTGCCTTTATTCTGGCTCACTCCTCACACATCTTGCACCAGCCTTCTTTGTCCATATGTACTCTGTTGCTATACCCTTCCCCTTCCTTTACCTTGTTTCTGTCCATCTGATTCAAGACACCAGCCCCAGATACTTCCTCATACTACCTACAAGGCAAACCCTGCTTTGTTAAGTACTTTAAGTATGGGAGCAGGAACCTCATGAATTATAATGCTACCTCTGACACCCAAATGTTGGGCAAGACACTTTAACTTTCATCTCCTGATTGTTTCCCTGGGTGGCTAAGTAGGAACATAATTCCTACCTAGTTGAATGCTTTGCAGAGGTTCTGTGGGCTTAATTAGATGTTGTTCTGTGAGCTACCAACATTAAAAATACAGGCACAGTATGGGTGCTGAGGAGTTTAACCACAAACATCTCTTTCAGTCTCTCTTATTCTTTTAACTTAATTAACAGAAGTTTATCTTCTAACTTTATAACTTAATAGTTTTACAGCTTAGAGTTTATGAAAGGCACCATGGCAGATCTTCTGGAAAGATGTAATTGTGTATTATTATAATTAGAGCTGAAAAAATTTACTTTGTGCATTAGCAGAACAGGAAAACAAGTATACTTTGCCCTTCTCACCTACTTGGCCCTAAAGCACCCAAACCCCTGCAATTTCAGCCTTGGTCCGTTTGTGTGTCTCACATCGTACAAATGAAAGATTCTTTTGCCTGAATGCATAGAGCATTGCCTGGTTACAGACAACAGGTTTTAGCCATAGATCTCAAAGAACTTCACCAAGAAAGGCATGTAGGGCTATCATCATCTGACAGTAGAAACCATGTAATACAGTATGTGGTAGAATGTGGCATTAGCTACCCAGTGGTTCCTGGCTCCCTTCTGCCCAGTCTGACAAGTGGGAGCTGTAGTGACAGTCTTTGCGTCCTTCATTTTAAAATACAGATTGCAAATGATAGTGGTCCTATAAGCTAGCCTCTTACACTCGCTGCTTAATTCGAGAGAGATGCAGAAAACTTTACATGAGTAAGGAGAGAAAGTTTTCTAATTCTTTCACATGTAATCACTTATGCTGTTTCTAGCAACATATTTAAGAGCACTTTTAACATGCACATCCACATCTACTTGCCCACACCACATGCTCACTCAGCCTTTCATGACTGAAGTTGCATGCATGTACAAGATGGCAGAAATGAAACCACTGTGAGTAAGATTTATGAATGGCAGAGGACTGAAAGGGTTAAGAAAAACCCTCTGCATATACCTGGTATATAAAACTGTCATGTACTCAAATGAGAGGAATGCACTCCATAGTGTATATTAGCAAACACTCCATGCAAGCTGGCTGGCAGAGGCTCAGGGTTTTCAGTGCTGCCTTGTACTACAAAGCCCTTCTTTGTTCTCTCAGCTCTGTTTTAAATATCTGATGACTGTTCCACACCATGTCAGTGCCAAATCCCCAGCTTCACTGCAAACTCTTTACAAGAGCACATTGTGGGCAGATCGGATAGGGATGGGCTGGCAGAGTGTGGGTATCTCCTCTTTCTTTGCTTCTCAGGCAGGTCCTCTCACCAACTCTGCCATCTCCCTGTAATTTCTGTAGCCCCTTGTGCAGCCACCTGGATAATGTTCAAAGCCAGAAGAAGTAACTTGGGAGAGCAGAAATTGAATTTGGATCCTGACGTGACAACGGCACTCCACAAGTGTGCATCAGGATGGGTGTAGTTGAGGTTCAGCCAAGGAAGGGCAAATGAATCAAAGAGTGTTCTTGCAACAAATATTTTTGTTGAAACTTGTTGTGCCTATACTGTTGTTGGCTGGATCTTGCCTGAGCTTGCTAGCCAAGTGGGATTGAGCTTTGAAAAAAATCAGATGAAAGATTTCCTATTAACATGTACACGGAAAGTCAGGAAGTGATGCTGATGACTCAGGAGATGGTGATGTTCCTTCTAGATTTGAAATTAAAGTACTTCCCTGGAAGGATATTAACACAGCAGAATACATCTCAGCCTCTCTCAGATGAGATGCTAAACCAGGGGCTCATCTCCTCATGTTTGTCAAGGATTCTTTTTCATATGACTTCTACCTATATTTTAGTTAGAAAGATGATGTTCTAGCTTTCTGTACATGGCACTTATGTGCTTTTGCCTCAGCTGCTACACTTACACTCATTCTGCAGAAGAGATGTTTTTTCATTCCAGGAAAAAATTGTGGCTTGAGTACCTGAAGATGTACAATAATAATATGGCATCTTCTTCATGGCCCTAAAGCTACTAATTCTGTTCATGAAGAATACTTCTGTTTTTCTAAATAAACATAATAAACTGTTGTTTCCTGCAGTGTTCTGGGACACTGGTAGGAAATAAGCAGTAGAGCTTTCTGAATTAAGAGAAGATTTTATGCAATATTGTTTCAATGGTGCTGCCCACTTTTGGTGATTAATGTGAAAAGAAGCTAAGCTGCTCAGTTACCAATTCTGGTTTATGTTTCCCTTCCTGGAGCTCCTTGGCATCCAGTACTGGTGTGCTGGAAACTCAGTCGTGTAGTGGGTGGCTGCAGTGCCTTCTAAAATAAACAAACCTGTTTTCTTTCAAATTTCTTCATTTCACATGCAAGTATTTCTTGGTAGACTCAGTCAGAAACCCTTTATAAAGTAAAACCAATTATTAATGACCACTTGAAGGTGCATTGTAACACTTTTGCTTAATCATTTAAAATCCATGAAAGCTAAAATCATTGAAAGCAAGATTTACAGCACTGCAGAAACTTGTGCAAGGCCATATTTGCCACTAAAGGTTTTTGGCTTAAATAATCCCATTCGGTGCATACACTGTATAATTGATTGTATATCAAAATCCTTCAGGAGACATGCAGTGGCTGCTTAGGTTATGCAAGTGCAGGCACTCTTGTCTTGGCCGTGTTTGCTTCCCTAGTACAGGACTGAGTACAAATAGGCATGAATTCCTCTATGGTGAAGTATTAATACATGGTGAGGAGATGTTACTGTCATTTTACTCAGAAATGATATAAAGAAAGAGTTGAAGGGACTCTTTTTAGAAGTTTGTACCAGAGTCAGAAATTGAAATCATATGTTGTATGATCCTTTTCAATGCCTTATTCATTAAACTATTGGCTCTCATTTTGTATAGTAACTCCCATCACATACAGAATCCCAGGAAAGTTCACAAACAAGACCCTGTCTCATTAGGGAGAGAGTGACCAGCCAGCGAGTGTTTCACTTTTTAACACTGTAGCAGGGGCTATGAACAGTGTACAGGTCCCTTTTAAAAAAAGAAGAAAATACCATGGGGCATTTTTATTGTTTTCTCAAAGTTTGGTGGAAGCCAGTTTAATGACTAGTATTTTCCCAAAGGGGAATCAGTTAGCCTTTTTATGATACAAGAGATTCCTTCTTCCTTTGCTTGCCCTGCATCTTCAATGTCACCCTGCAGAGGTGGTCTGTGGGTATCCTGTTGGTCTTGGTTAGTTCACCACAGATGAATGAACAAGAGTTCCAAAAGGGACTGACACTAGAGAAATCTTTTCCTTTATGCAACTGATTAATTTTTCAAGATTTTCTGGAAAATCCTGAAAAAGGAATCTTCTTTCCCCATCTTTACATACCACTAACTGCTTCCTTTCAGCCTCCTGCTTCAAACCCCTTGAATACAGTTAGTGCCCACCTAGCTGTTTGCATAGCGGTGCTCTAGCAGAGGGACCCATGATTCTGGCAGGAAAGTAAGAACTCTCTCATTTACTGTTGTTTGCTGGTTTTCAGTGTACTTACATGGCGATTTCAACCATCCTAGTACAGTGGAGATGGTTACCTTGCTCTTCCAGCTTTATCAGTCACCAGAGGAGATTACAGAAAGTCAGCCTTTTGAGAGACAAAGCTAAGACCGGTACTTTGCCTTGAAGGTGGGTGCTTGTGTCCTTTTGTGCAGGCTGCCAGCAAAAAAGGTAGAGTCAGAAGTGAAAGGACTCAGGAAATGCTCCAGCTGTAAAATGCACCACGGGTAAAATTAGTTGTTTCTCATAAAAAAAAGCAATTTGCTCTCCAGGGGAGTACTATAGTAGGCATAAACCAGGGGTATCTAAAAAGATGTGCACCAAAACCAAAAAAGAGTTAGGTTGAGGAAAGAGAAGGCTGTGTGCTAAAGTGCTAACTATGTTTTGTTAGGAATGACTGAAGTAAGTGTAAGCTGTTTTCCTGTCATTGTTTAGTGGAGCTGAAAGAATGAGCCAGGTATTATGCCATTACTTTGAGGTTAAACATTTGGGAGAAATTAAATAGATTCACTCACTCCCAAAGTACTTCTGGATCTTAACTCCAGGAGTAGGGAGTTTAGCAATGAAGTCTGCAGCCCAGAGCAACCAGGAAGGTCAAGAAGGATTTGTGATTCATGGTGATTTGAGCTGAGCAAAGGGTGATCACTTCATGCCAAAGTTCTCTTTTTACTGCTAATGAGGACTCTGCTCCTGTGTCCCACAGCAAATGAGCAGGTCCGATTTTCTGTCAGGCAGGTTAAATGTCATGTAGGTTTCCTTTCCTCTCTGATTTGGTTGTGTCTGCAGCTTCTTGTTGCCATTCTCAGGAGGATGCCATCCAGATGAAATCCAGCTGTACCTGTCCAGCAGCATACTGATTATGTAGTGTCATCTGCTTCCTTCCAAACCATACCCTCCCTCTTTGCTTTCAAACTTTATCTGTCACAGTGGCAGATGCTCTTGTAACTACGTATCTCAGCTTCCAAACTTTCTGGCCCTTAGTTTCTTTGGCTTTCCTGTGAGCTACCGAATCTTTGGGACCAATTCTTCAGTTCCATGACTTCCCACATAAATCAGTCATTACATAGCATGAGCGCAGCCAGGCTTTCTTTTGCCTTTTCTCCAGACACCAAAGGAGTGCAGATCTTTTATAAACTCGTAGAAGTTGAACTCTGGATTGGAGAAAGACCAAATGAATCAAAAATTCACAATATGTTTGTGTAATGGAAGGGCAGCTCAGTGCAATCCCAGCCAAGAGCCCCAGCTGCCTGCAGAAGAAAAAGTCCACTTGACCATTTGAAGTGGCAAGATCCTTCCCTTTTTTCCAGTGTAAAACAAATGCTTGCTAGTATGTGGATGGTGTTAGTGAGATGTACTGTGTGAAGATTTGTTTTCACTGAGAGTATGACCATACCACCCTGAGGAAGAAAAAGATTTCAAGTGGCCTTTCTCCACTTTGTTGGCAAGTCAGCCACTATCTCCCAGGATAACAGGAGTGCCTGATACACTGAGCAGATGAGCCTTGAAGGATGTGAGGAAAGCTACTATACTGGGATCAATAGCATACTTTTTCCTTCTGTAGCATGTAAACATTTGACCTGATAAATACTAGAACTCTTCATCTGCTTCTACCTTTTTACTTGTGTTTAGAGAACAACTAAATCCCCGTATCTATAGATGGAGAAGCCCATCTGGATATTCTTCCTTGGGAAATCCTGTCTGTATTTGCTTTGAAAATCAGAGAGAAATTTAGGTGTAAGAATGTTGGAGGACGTTTTGTATTGAATCCATTTACATTTAGATGGAATACATTGAATTAGATTACCTGCTGCAGTCAGAAGAAACAGAGTTTTACCTGTACCAGTGACATGTGAATTACAGTGTGCTCCAGGCTGCGCTAAGGGGACCTCAGCTCATTAGTAGAATATTTTACATGTGTTTTTAGTGGTTTGAGGGGCTGTTACAGTATAACTCTTCCAGCAGCAATCTCTGTTTAAATATTTTGCTCTCTGAGGTGCACATATTCACTAAGAGAGTAAGTGGGGAATGTATTCAATTGTTTCTTATGTTAAACAGGGATGCCTTTCAATTGATCAACTGGAAGTAAACATCACTTGGCAAATGAACCTATAAGGCTGCTCTTTTTCAGGAGAGCTAATGTTTTGTTCCTGAGACATATCCTGAGACATACTCTGCCTGTGTACTGCTGATGCAGTGCTGAGTCAAACAGCATCCATCTGTAGGAGCAGCAGAGCTGAAGGTCAAGGAACAGACTCTGCAGGTGTCTTCCCCCAGGAAACTTTTCATACCTGCTGTTTAGTGCAACCTAACCTATTACATAAGTGAGAGATTCACTCTTCTGACAAATGTTAATGATCCTCAAGGATCATATTGTGTTGGCAGGGATGACTTAGAAGGATTCAGAGTGAATGTGAGAGGCAAAAGGCCGCCTTCATCTACTGCCATATGTTGGATGGTGCTGTTTGACTACGAACGTCTCTGATCCTTCTCCAAAATATAAGTGATACAACTGCTCTCCAGTATTGATAAATCAATAATAAGAATATATTTTTTCCCCTTTCATGCCCATTTTTAAGTAGGTTTGAACTTGATGAAAAGTATTGGTGTGACAGCCCTGATGATTTCACTCTTCTATTCTAAAACCAAGATGAGTAGAAACCATGGGAAAGCAGGCTGCACTGACATGGGGGGAAGGACATGCCCTTTCAGATGGCTGGTACCCACTGAGACACAGTCTGGAGCAGACATGGCTTATGGTTTGCTCTTCTGTCGCTGGGAACAAGAGAAGTAAGGGAAAGACAGTGCTGTTGTACTTGGCAGCAGGACAGCACACCAGCCTTTGAAGAACTGACTGCACTTATGAAAAAGAACTGCTTAAGATGGTTGTAGGATATCTTTTTACATCTTCTCTCAGTAATGCTAAAGAATCAAAACACACAGTACGCGAAGTCCTGTACTGGCTTGGAATGATTTGGACACATGAGGGCTTCCGGTGTTGAAAGAGTAACTGCAGTCTGTTGTAGGACAAATTCTTTGTAGGGAGCTGCCTAAAATCCATGGAGTTTCAGTCAGGACTAATTTGGCCCTTGCCTTTGAGTCAGCTCATACAGTCACACAGTCTATTATGTATTTTGAAAACTTTTTGCTCTACCAGAGATCCCTCAGGATCTGTCAGTGAGTATTTCTAATGTCTGCTATACCTGTTCCTGCTAGGAACAAAGCACTGTACTGCTGGCAACTCAGCACATCCCACACATGGTATTATTGTCAACCTTTTTGTTTGTTTGTTTTTGCTGTTGCTGGAATAGCATCATACAGAATCTGCCTTTCTGGAGTAGAAAGGTAGTGCTGACTTCTGATCCAGAAGCCCGCCCCAGTCTTACAATACAGTCTATAAAAGGGTGCTGTAGACATCCCCAGGGTGAACATTAGGTATTAATTCACTGGAGCAGTTGTGCTGACATCCTGGACCGTGAGAGCGCAGCTGGGTCAGTTTAAGAGCAGCATTCAGGTTCCAAGAGGGAAGCCAGGCTTTTATTATTCACACTATAGTCACCTATTGTTTTGCTTCTTGTTTTTCTCAAGATATGTAGACATAGTCTGGTGGGCAGGAAAGTAAAAGACTGGGAGTGCCAGCTCTAAGCAGCCGCAGCACACCCAGGTACTTTGCAAACTTCCTTCTCACAGCTCTGTTCCTGCTATTTCACAACAAAGCCATGGCTCCTGGCCTGCACATTTGGTCCTGAATAGCAGAACCAAAGCACCTCCAGCCTGGCCTGCACACGTTTGGCAAATTTCAGTGTGTATTCCCGCACAATGCTGCCAAATCATCTCAAGTTCAGTCAAGAGCAGAGAGGCTGGGATGTGTTTTAAAATGCAACTGCAAATAGAGCTTAATTATACAATGTTCTGTAATGATTTTATGATAGCAGCTGAAGGCTGGCACGATCTTTTTGACTTTCAGCTGGGATCTCGGACATAAGTGAATATGTAAGTCATTAAATGACTCTTCACAGGTTCAAAAGGATACTATTAATGAAATCAGAATACTTAATATCTGTTAGTTGAATAAACCCCAACAATTCTGATTCTCTGGTCTGTTAAGCTATGTGAAAGCATAAAATGGCCTTAGAGCAGTCAGCCACCCAGTAGAGAATTCCTCCTGCTTAGCATTTCATTGATGAGAACAACCGGCTGCCAATTCCCTCCCTTGTAGGTATGTATAAGAAAACAATTTGAAATAAATCTCAGTGTTCTCTATCTTCTGCTGAATTAATTCTTCAGGGTAGTCCTGTTACAAATGAGAGCTTGGAACCTCAGGGCCAAATATCTGCAACTAGCTTCTCCCCGTGCCCTAACCTCTTCTGCTAAACGCTGTCAGAGAGAGTGGAGAAACACTTTTTGCAGTATTAAAAAAGTTCAAATCATTTGTGTTAGTACAGAACTCATGCCAGGTCCACCCAGACCCAGAAGCTGATTTTATGCTATCATAGAAATCTTGGGACCCCCTTCTTCACTGGTATAATCATCACAGAATCTTAGAATACCAGTGAAGGAGGGACCACACTGATCATCTGGCCCAACCTTTCTAGACAAGCATGACCTAGACTAGATGTCCCAGCACTTTGTCCAGTTGAATTTTTGAAGTATCCAACACTGGGGAATCCACCACTTCCCTGAGGAGATTGTTCCAGTGCGTGCTTGTTCTCATTGTGAAAAATTTTCCTCATGTCAAGTCAGAATCTCCCCAAGAATAACTTGAGCCCATTACCCCTTGTCTTTTCCATGTGACTAAAAAGGGAGTCTCTGTCTTCTTTGTAGCCACCCTTTAAATACTGGAACATGGTGATAAGATCTCCCCTGAGCCTTCTTTTCTCTAGGCTGAAAAACCCGTTCTCTTAGCCTTAAATCCACAGGGAGGAATTTGGGCTGCAGGATGGATTCTGTTTTACAGAATCTGATCACTGTCTGGATTCATGTGCCAAAAATTCCTTTCATAGCACTCAGGGTGACACCTTTCTTCCAGGTTCCAGTCTGCCCAGAGCAGATTGTTTGCACAGAGTGAAAACGTGTGCACTGAGTTTCCCATGCTAAATAAAGGTAGTCTAATGGTAAATAATAAACCCACATGATGGTGGAGGTGAGGGTCATCTGGTGTTTACATAGGGAACAGAGATAGAGGAAGAAAGTTCCGGTTTGCTTTTTAGAAGCATTCTAGATTGGTATCTCCAGCTTTCTGAATATAACCTGCAGTCAGAGCTCCTCCACAGCCTCACCAGGTCCAGGCCCCTGACTGTGCTTTGCCTCTTCCTATGTGATAGATTTTTATGTGGGAATTTGCTCAAAAGGTGAAGTGATTCATGAAAACTGCTTGGTGCAACAACATGTGAAAATCTGTTTCTCCTTTTTGCTGTAAGTTGTGATCCACTGGCACAGGTTTCCCAGAGAAGCTGTAGGTGCCCCATCCCTGGCAGTATTCAAGGCCAGGTTGGACAGGGCTTGGAAAAATCTGGTCTAGTGCAAGGTGTCCCTGCTCAAGGCAGGGGGGTTAGAATTGAATGATCTTCAGGGTCCCTTGCAACCCAAACCACTCTATGATTCTATGAAATAGGGCTCTTTGGGGCTGATAATGACCATCAGAGTCACAGTACTGTAAAAAAATGCCTTACCTCTGCAAGGATAAAAATACCATCCTTTTTTATGCATCCACACCTTCTCTGTATTAGGAAAATTGCTGGCTGCTACTGATGTAGAGTAAAAATGGGTGTAGATAAGCCTCTGGTGAAAAAGGTTTCCATTCAACGGCAGACTGGGACAAGCAGTGATTGGCACTACTCAGAAACCAGGCACAGAAAGCTGCAAGGCTGCAGCAAAATCATGTCTGGTGATAGCACGTGCTATTGGCATCCTATGGCAATAGTGGGTATGCTTCGTAGCATGAAGAAGGTCTTGGCTGTGCCAAAGAAGGGCAGACCAGTTCTTTTCTGCCAGTCACTATCAATACTATAAATAGATGCTTTGGGAGTTTGTTTCTGGGAATATCTTGCAGTTAGAAGGTAGCATGTCAGTAAAGGCAGGGATTACAACTTGTAGCCATAGACTAAGGCCAGGTTATATTTTCAACAGTGGGAAGTTATTGCTGTCCTACTTATTCCTCTGCCTGTGCATGTTGATATGTAAGCTGTGGCCATGCATTTGTCATTGTGAAGTGAGCCACAACAGGGAATATTAAGGTTTTGGATGTTTTTTTGTCCAGCCAAACTATCCCTAAATCAGTTTGTTTCCTTTATTCAGCTAGTGCAACAGTTGTGTAAGGAGTTGCACTGCACCAAGGGTAGGGAGGTGCACTAAGAAGAAATGTGTCGATTTTGATCCAGAAAAAAGCCATATAGAAGAACAAATGTAAAAAGTCTTGATTTTCTGAGCTAGTCACATTTCATCCCCTCTATCATCAGTGCTAGTTGCAAAGGTAGATTTCTGGCTTTAAAAGATTAATAACATGCCAGTACTAATAGGCTGGAGATCCGTGGACATGTGTTGAATTCCCAGGACTTTTGCTGCCTCTTAGCAAAACCAGTGGGAGTTTTCAGGTATAGCAAGTATACCTAGGAATACTTGTAAGTAATTGTATGTATTATTCCATTTTTGGAGAACTATGAGCAAGAAAACAAATGCTCTTTAACAAAAGTAATCATTCTAAAATGTGTGAGAGTTCACTTTGTACTCTCTTCTTTCTACCTTTTTGTATCATTGCTGGTTTACAAAGGTACTGCTTATGGATGAGGGATGCTTTTAGCTTCCTGCATGCCAATATCTCTGTCAGGAATTTAAGTGACATGTTGATGGAGCACATTAAATTTTTATTCCTAGCTAAATAATAGTTAATCTAAAAGTGATATCTAATCTGTTGGTATTAGCTTGCTAATAAAGCGCCTGATAGATGAGTTGAACTGGAAATGTTTTACCTCTGTTTTTCTCTAAGTACAGGCCGCAGTCAGTGCCTGGGTAAGCTGACCCTGCAGTGTTTTGGCCAGTTCAGTCTTAACATGCCCAAAGCAACAGGTTTTTTTGCCTTTTCCTCTGCTTTCTGAGCTCTTCTGTGCGTACTGTCTGTGGGAAGTGTCTGCTCACACCTGGGGGAAATACAAAATGCCAAGTGCCTTTAATTGCTTCTGGAACAGTACAAAGAATTGTTTAGACTAGATTTACTTTTCTGATTTGTGCTTAGAGACAGAGCTGACCTCTGCCAGAACTACAAAGAGCACCCAGCTGAGGCTGTTAATATCTCTTAGGAAACAGTTCAGGAACGAGCCTAGCTCACTGCCCAGTGCTGTAGTGATTACAGTAAATCCTCATCTTCTGCAGACTTCAGCAGGGTGTTTGCAGTCAGCAGTTCTGATTCAAACCTTAGAGAGCAAAGAATGTAAAATACTTACCAAAACCCGCTCAGTTGTAACAGCTTTCATTTATAGTACCTCAAACCGATGCATTTTTCCTCAAAAACAGGACACGTGCTTGAGGGGAGCATGAGGAAGAAAAAGCTCTATGTCACCTTTAGTGAGAGCAACATCGTCTTCTTGTCTCTTGTCTTTGGCACTTTGATCTCACAAAGTCAGATCCCACCACCCAGCTCTGCTCAAGCCTCTGTACTTTCTTTAATAAGTGTCCTTATTTCCCCAATCCTTTTATCAGCCTAAGTATTGATACAATGATTTACATGACTGTTTCTAACATTGCCCTTGCACACTGCAGCATAGGCATTGCTACAGTTTCTGTTGTTGTTTAAGTCTCTATAGCTCTTAATGTCAATCTCTGCCTCATTTTGTTGGCATCCTCATCTCACTGTTCTGTGAATCCTGTATGTTGCCTTCTTTCTGCTCAGCTCTCAGGGTAGCAAAGGTACCTACTTCCCATCCTTTCTGTTGCTGATAGGTATGGCTCTAAAAAGAAATAAAATGCTTCTGTCACTCCTCGTTCTGCATTGAAAAAACATTCATTGTTTTAAATCGTGCACATTTATTCTAATACTGGTGAAGAGCATATGAGCATACTGCAAAATAGGTACTTCTGCAGCTTCTGTGGGTGAGTTTGGTCTTGCTCCAGTTCACATACATGTATATCACAAACGCTGATACATTACTTGGCAGAGTCTAGCCTAGAAACTATGTATTTAATACAGCAAGGAACAAGATCTCTCCTTTTCCCCTTAGGGACAGGCCTGTAGTACGTATGAGTAATAAAGCTGTCTAATTACATAGAAAGGCTGATTCTGAATCTATCTCAAAAGCAGCCTTACCTGTGCACAAGGCACATGACAGCACTAATTTAGACAGCAACAACTTGAAGTTTATAAATAAAAGGATATACAGGTCCCTACAAACCTTAGCTGATCTTGAAGCCAGATCAAAAATAGACGTTTGTTTTTGACTTCCTCCAAAACCGCCTGTTTCAGAAATATGTCCCTTTTTTTGGTCTGTTATTTGTAAATACAAGCATAGTAAAGACTGATGGCTAAAGCAGCCAGATCTGAGAACTCCCGGCTTCTTTTCAAAATGGTTGCTGCTCTGGTCTGTGCTTTGAAGGCAACGGGCTACTTTTCACCTGGCACTGCAGGCAGGACCCAGCTTCTCTTCTCAACTCACAGCCCTCAGATCTCTGCTATTTTTCACCAAGTTTAGGGACTTGGTGCCTGTGCACAGGTAATGCTTTCTGCTCAGTTTTTTTTTTCTCTTGGCAGCAAACCACTGCCTAGAAGCTGAAAGCTAGATTAATTTGAATACCAGGAAATACTTTGGCATTTGTGGATCTGACTATCTTTCTACTGTTTTGTCAGTGATAGTGTTTACTTTCATCTCAGTTATCCTTTAAATAGCCTCAGTGTGCCTGAGTTCAGCACCTCAGCTTTAATGAAAATAGGTTTTGTTTGTTATTTGAGATGTCCTTCAAAGTGATGAAGGTGGAGGCTCTGGGATTCTGGAATCTTAGATCTGAGAAACTGCCTGGAAACAAGAGTGACACTGAAGAGCTGATGAAATATTTATATCAAGTGAGGGGCAGAACAAAAACTGTGCAAGTGATGGAAGGGGAACTTGATTGTTCAACACCCTGCTTTTATAACTGTAGTGAGGAATATAGAGAAAGTGTTACACCATTTTCATTTTGAATCTACTGCATCTATAAAAGGTAGACTTACTTGGTGCTTGTTCTGTTTACAAGTAGGTGTAGGAGAACACATGGTAACCTACAATGCTTTGCAAAGAATTTGTAACACAGTCGTAACTGAGTTCAGTTACACTATGGAGTACCCTTGCAGATGCAAGTTGCCTTAGGGAAAAAGTTTTCCATGCTAACTAAGGAACATATTTAGGCCATTTCAGCCACATAAGGGAAATTAATGTACAGAAAAGGTCAGTGCCCTAATTGTTCTGTGCCAGAAATTCTTTGAGGTGGTATTTATACTGAACTATGCATTATCTGTACCCTGTTTATATATATATGTGCTAACTCTACACAGCATTTCTGCTTTTAGAAGCTCTTATAATAACATAAACCCCAGGGTTTCATTTATCCTTCTCCCAGCCTGATTGTTCTTTTTTCTTTATAATTCACTTCATTGCCTAGCACTGGCAAGTTAAGTTTTGTTCATTTTTTTGCTCTTTTTTGTTCCTTTCTTTCCCCCCTCCCCCTCCACGAATTATTGCAAGTCATTGTGCACTAAATATAGTTCTGCTTTCTGCTTTCCAGATGCTGAGAGCTTGGCTTACATCCTCACAGCATTCCTGCCTAATTCTCTCTCTCTCTGTCACACACATACAACTATTCAAAGCAAATTTGTTGAGTTCAGTGCATCAAGAAAATCTTGATAGTTCTCTTTGTGGAATGGAGAGTAAGTTTTAGTAAAACTTACTCATGTTAAATGTTTGCCAGCTTTATGCTCAACTACTGTACCTGTATTCATTGTTGCGAGGGCCCAATATGTGGTTGTTGCTGACTTAAATATTCTGTAAAAGCTTTTATCTCTGCACATGTCTCACTGTGTGTTTTGGCTATTTAGATCTCAGGTTTTACAGCCTGATTTAGCCAGGCAAATTTCACTTCTAGTCCCACTGGAGTACCCTGGAATGTTAGGCCAGTTTCAATGATGTTTCAGCTCAAAATGTGGAAGTTCCACAGCAAAAGCCAGTATAGTAGAAGAGTATATACATGTTTGAGCCACAGCTGAAGAGTCAGTTTGAACACGATTAGAAACTTACTACAGCCATCCAGATCAGCACTAATTTTCAGGAAAATTAACTTTCTGCTCTATTTCTTTTGTGAGCTGGTGCTGGTATCCCCATAAGAGCTGCCCACCAGGCAAGTGACTGTTCTGGTAAGGCTCAAGTAGTTCCTTTATAGGGTATGTAATATCCCTAGCTTATAAAGCAGTTTGGACTAGCAAAAGGCACAGAAAAATCTTCATTTATCAGCAATTAGTAGCGCCTCACACCAGTGCAGTATGTTTTTTATAGGAAGGATCCCAATTTAAGATCCATATTTATGCTGAAATTTGCGAGGACCAATGTATTTGGACCCTTTACCCACTATTGAAATGCAGCTGTGGTACAGCATGGCAGCTGTTTAGGGCAGGAAGCAAGGAAAATGTTGTGTTTAATCAAAATTGCAGTGGTAATTGATTGGCAGAACATATTTACCCTGAAGATGGGGCTGTACTGCCAAACACAGTGGGTAATCCTGATTGGGTCTTTGGCACATTATTTTAATACAAATTCAAAGAACTATTAGGTTTTAGACTTGGTTAATGCACCAGGATTAAATTTCTCTGCAATCTTTTGTAAACTGCTTCAAATCTGTGTTGGCCATGGCCTCTTCTCCCTCTGGACAGCACTGTTCCTCTTCAGAATATTGCCTGGGAGAAGATCAAGCCCTGTCCCACCACTAACCCCTTTCCTGCAGCATCTGCTCCTGAGAATTGCATCAGCCTAGCAGGCTGTGAGATGGGATGGAAAAAACAGAGGACTCTGGCTCTGTGCCATTACTTAATTTCCATAATGCTTACTTAAAGTCATAAACCTACAAAGCCTACAGAACATCAGCAAAGTTGTGAGGCCAGATAAAATCCAGTTCTGGGACAGATCTGTGCAATGCACAGAGTATTCTATGGGCTGTTGAGAAGCAGCTTCCCGGGAGGTTTCCAGCCCTTGAGATTCCAGAGGAACTATGGTCCCAGGCGCTGCTGCCAGAGCTGCCCCATAGTAGCTTGCACGTAAATGTTAGTATCAGCCTATGGCTTTCTGTGCATTCACTTCAAAAAAGGCTGCAGCAGCCCCCACCCAGAGTCTCTAGCAATACAAGGAGCATGTCATTCAAAACAGAAAATAGCTGTAGTTCAGCACGGGGCTAGCGGGAAAGGATCACGCAGGGCATGTTACAGAAGCTCTCCTGGCATCCTGCTCTCCTGAAGGCTGAGTAGGGAAGGGGCAGGGGTGGGTGAAGGCAGTGACCGTTCTTGGGGCCTAACAAGGGGCCACATTGTTCTTGGGCCTATCAGTTGGTTTCTGATTCACCCGCAGCCAATGTGCCATGATCAGATCACAGCTGGCCCAAGGATATGCTTTCCAGTGCATTTAGCGCTTGGAACAGCCCCAGGTTTCGGGAACACATGGTGAGGAGGAGGGGACAGCTGTGAGACAAGAGAAGGGAGCTGATTTTTGCCTTCTTTCACAATGAGCTTTTCTTTCATAATTTGAACATGTTAGCAGCATTCCAGGTAGTAAAATTAATTTGGAGCCTATCTAGATCTGGGTGAAGGGCAGACAGAGGGGAAGGAGGATGGAACAGGCAGTGGGTGCTTGCATGGCTGCATGCCCCCGCCAGCAGTGCCCTCTCTCGCTGGTCAGCTGTGCGTCTGCTCATGACAGATTATAGATGGATGCCGAGTACTCAGCCTGTGTCTTTGCTCAGCTCAGAGCTTTACAATAGCTTTGTTTGTTTCCAACCTGGGGGTTATGTAGTTGCTACATCCCAGGAGGGTGTCTTTGGCAGTAGCTGAGCTTCCTTGTATGTGAGCAGCAACTGGCTTCATGGCAAGGAAGGGGAAGGTCCCGAGTGCAACTGCGAACTGAGCTGGCTTTCAGTTCCGGGCAGACCTTCTCATTTATCTTTGCAGCACAGTACTTCTGAGTGATTCCTGACTTTTTTGTTCCAATTTCCTGTTAAACAATAGCACACCATTCCTCACCTCCTATCCTAAGCTTCCCTGTGTTTTGTAAATGGTTTTGCTGTTTCACATAGGGCTGGCTGCAATTCAGGGAGGAATGAAGTGGTCCCTGTCTGTTTGCAGGTCTTTAAAGCAAATCTGGAATCTCCTTGACATTCACATCCCATCAGGAATTTTCATCTCCCTTTTCCTCCAGAGCTGATTTGAGAAAGGCAGCTGTGAGTGGCATGCCCTGCCATCAGCTTCTCTGCTCCTCTGCAGACCATCAGTAATAAACTACAGCTTGTCAGGGAAATCTGCAGTTCCCTACCTACGGCCTATACTTTGTAGCCCTATAAAGTATTTTAATGCTAGAGAAAGTCACTCTGTTAATCAACAAAGGTAACAAGCCAAAGTTTTTCTCCTTCCCCTTACAGGGCCTCTATTCTATAAGGAGTCATAGAAGTTAAACATTGAAAAAGACCTGCAGTGTAATTGAGTCCATGTCCTAGTAGTGTGGGGGTGTTCTCTTATTACAGATTTTTATTGTTATGTCAGCCTGGTTTGAAACAATCTCTGCAGCATGATTTACGCATTCTCTTGAAATACTATGCTCAGTTTAACACATTCCAACATCTTGAGGGTTTTCCCGATACAGTTATCTAAATGCTTCCTCTAAAAATTGATCCAGTTTCTCTCAGTCAGAGCGTTCCTCTTCTACAACATGGTTCATTCTAGTGAAAAAAACAATTCCCTTTTCCTTTAAAGGGGCTAGTGGGACAGCCAGTCTGCTGTTTGGCCAGGCTGCAGTTGGATCTCATTTCTCAACCCCACCCTTCCCTTTCTCTGAGGAGGAGGAGGGGCAGTCTTCATATTTTCCCTTTAAGCTGAGCTATGAAAAATAGCTGTTTGCCAGAATCTTTCACCTTGGCCGTATACCCTCACAGATGTTTTCTACAGCATAAACAAAGCAGCAAAGAATGTTGGGGCACGGGGGAGGCACAGTAGTTGGGAACGGGAGAGATCAGGGTGGAGAATTACAGCTCCAGCCGCTCGACTGTAGTTTGCCTTTCAGAAATGCACAAGAGCTGCTCCCAGCTCTCTATTAGACTACAGTTGTATGAATGAGTCAGAGTATGGGTCTTGAGTACCACAACCTCATAATCAGAGTTTTTTGCTGGAGCAAGTGATTTTGTCACTTCATCCGTTCTGCTACATTTTAGACCAAATAAAATGTCCAAATGACTGTGAAGTAGGTTGCAACTGCTGATTTTGAAGGGAAATTACTTAAAGAAAGAAGGCAGGAACCATTGTTGTCAGGAACCTGACAACTGTCAAAGAAGGTGATGTTATTTCTAGGATAAGTATTTCTAGCTGTTGCTGCTGATTGAATGCAAGGCATAGCCGTGAGTCCAGTAAGATCCTGATGAGATTCTGACAACAGGAGATGGTGGCAGTGATGTGGTTGTTCACCTAAGCCTCTGTGTTGTTTCAGAATACTGCTTTGGGCCAGTGGAAAAGTTTTTACTGTAAACAAAGTCGGTTCTTGTTTAGGAGCCTTGAAAGGAAATTCGTAATGATCAGTGTAAACCACCTGGTGCAGATGAAAGGGATCAGGAATCTGAGCACTACTTAAACAATCTGAGGCTTGGGAGGGAAAATCAAAATATCGCCTATCGTCACATACAAATCACAAAGAACATATTGGTCATATTTGAGTATATCCCAGAGGATCAGTTTGTGAGCCCTCCTGCATATGCTGGTGGGTTGAGAGGCACCGAAACAAAGGGGACCATGGTTGGAAAGATTTGCATATTAAGGAAAAGAATGTGGAATGTATGTATTATGTGTGGCAAGAGTGTGGAACTAATGACTTATGACAGGGATACAACTATGGAATTAATGTGATTTGGCAGCCAGGCATTAATATGGAATGGACAATTTTGAATGAAGCAAAACAGGAGTGTATAAGACAGTAGCCGAAGCTAGTCCCTTGCATAGGAGCTGTATCAAGAGAAGGTTTCTTACACACATATATGCAAGACTGGACAGAGTTTATCCTAATGTCATTATTAGGAAGTAGATAAAGATCTTTATTTGTATTTGTAGGGTGTGAGAAGCTTTTACTCTGTTGAGTTGACATGAAGAATCCTTTTGAGCATAGGTCCTGCTGGTTTGTGTGGTTACGATTTAACTGCCATCATACTTTCATTGTTTATGGCTCTAATAAATGTAGGCTTCTCTATGGAGAATGTGAAGATTAATGTATTTATGGCTATCAAACATATGTTTGTGTATAGCTGAGCACAAGATCTACTACCCTAAATACTCTTAAAAATCCTTGACAGCTTAGGGCACGGTGAAGTTGGTTCATGTTTCATGGGGGTCCCAGGAAGCTTTGGTAGTCATGGTACTTGGTTTTTGTCAGCAAAAAGTTCCTGAAAAACAGTTCCCATTAAAAACAGCACAGCGTTTTCCAAAATTATCTCATTCTTTACATATTTTTCTGTGCCATGTAAGGTATCATGTTAAGATTCAGACTCACCAAAGCATTCTCAGCTGCTCAGTATTTATTCAAGCTAATAAACAAGAGTAAATAATCTCTGAAATGTTATTTGTAGTCATTTGGAAGTCCGTATCAGTACAGGTCACACTGCCGTATGCCGTGGTTAGGGCTCTGTTGAAGGAAAAGATTTTCTACAGCACATTGGTAGCTCCAAGTAATAAACTGTGGTCATTACTTTTGAGCTCCATTTGTTCACTGTGCCATATTCCTGACAGTTTCTAGAGAACATAATTTGTTCAGATACATGTTCACATCTTATCTTGCGTTTGCTAATTTGCTAATGGAGAAGTTCTCACCTGGGGCCAGCACTCTCCTGGCTCTCCCTGTGTCTAACTAGTGCACTAACATGCATGTCTCGGGTCCCATCATCTCTGCTTGATATCTCTGTGCTGAAAGAGGGGAACATACTGGGGTTATGAGAGTGATTAAAAGAATGGTAGACATGAGTGTGTTACAGCAGTGTGCAGGCTGGCTCCAAATGGGGGTGAGAAACAGATGTGCCAGGAATGAACCAACAAAGAGCTATGGATGAATGAAGTATGGCAGAACTGTGCAAAGGGGGTTTCTGTGGAAAGGATTTTGTCTGTTCTGTGCATACTTCTGCTATGTCTGTCAGCCTCAATAGAATTGTCCCCACTGAACTATCAGCTTTTGCATGACTCCAGCATGTTCCTGCAGCCAATCCAGTCTGAAATCTGTTTCTCTCTGTGGTGGTAAGAATGCAATCCTTCTGTGCCTTTTAGTGTAGGAAGCAGCTAAATATAATTGTCTTAAAACCAGGAAACAAAACGTTAAGTTATATGCCAGCCTGTAACTCAGCCATGAGCCTGCCCTCTAAGCAATGCCTCAGCATGCTGGTCACACACACTAATGCTATTGCTCTCACCACTGCTACAAAAGAGTGTCACAAGAGCTCTGCAGGAGACTAACACCTTTTCTTTGTTGAAGCCATGGTTGCATGAGGGGATAGAGCAGCATCAGCATTCCATAAATACTGCTACCTTATAAGCAGTATTTTGCAGTATCTCTGCCACTCAAGAGAAGGTGTTACCTATGTGTGGGAGTCCTCACTCACATGCTTAGTTTGCTAAGCATAAACCATTCCAACCATTCCAGGCTTGGTAGGTGTTACCAGCAATAGCCTCTCACCCTACAGAGCCCTTCCAAAACATGGCTTGTCAGCTCAACTCTGGGATCTGAGAGACACACAGCAACATAGAAATACTGTTGCTAGCACTTAACTGGTCAGCTGTGACTTCGTCTAGCCAAGTCGTGAAAACATCCAAGGATGGAGATTGCACAACCTCTCTAGGTAACCCATTCCAGTGTTGTACTACTTTCACAATGAAAAGCTTTTTCCTGATGTTCAATGCAAACCTTAATAGTGCTCTTGTGAGACCTCACTTGGAGTATTGTGTGCAGTTCTGGTGTCCTCAACATAAAAAGGACATGGAACTGTTGGAACAAGTCCAGAGGAGGCCATGAAGATATTCAGTGGTCTGGAGCACCTCCCATATGAAGACAGGCTGAAAAAGTTGGGGCTGTTCAGCCTGGAGAAGAGTAGACTGCGTGGAGACCTCATAGCAGCCTTCCAGTATTTGAAGGGGGCCTATAAGGATGCTGGAGAGGTACTCTTCACTAGAGACGGTACTGATAGGACAAGGGGTAACGGGTTAAAACTTAAACAGGGGAAGTTTAGATTGGATATAAGGAGGAAGTTCTTTACGGTAGGGGTGGTGAGGCACTGGAATGGGTTGCCCAGGGAAGTTGTGAATGCTCCATCCCTGGCAGTGCTCAAGACCAGGCTGGACAGAGCCTTGGGTGATATGGTTTAGTGTGAGGTGTCCCTGCCCATGGCAGGGGGGTTGGAACTAGATGATCTTAAGGTCCTTTCCAACCCTAACTATTCTATGATCCTACACACTTATACTGACGTATCTGAAAGACCCACAGGTGTAATGAGACATACCTGATACTCTGAAGTTCACGTCTGTCTCTCACCATCACAGCTCTGCCATGTTGCTTCTGTTGTTGCTTCTGCATTACAGCTACATGTCACATAGCAAACACAGCTGTGGAACAGGCAACTGAAAGCTGGATCTGAAAGCTGATGAGCACTATCCAGATAGTAGCTTGCTCACTTGGCCATTTTTTGCATCTACTGACTGTAGAGTCACATTATCCAAAAGACCCACTACAGAACCAAGGATGATCTGTATAACACTGACCACAGGCTCTTCTCCGGTCACACTGCCTTGAGCATAAGGCCTTATTCTTGGCTATAAAGGAATTCCCATGAAGCTGTGCTTTGAAGATTTCAAGAAATGGGGACTATGAGAGTACTTTGGCATTATGTTACTTTAATTTGGCAGCAGCCTTTCTGAGGAGCCGGAAGCAGTGTTGGGATGGGACAGAACTCATAGTGCTTGTGGCTGCTGTGAACCTTAGCTTGTAATTTTATGGTTTTGGGGGAAAGGTGTTAAACTCCAGTTGCTCCTCACAGTACAGAGTAGCGCAAACCACCACTGTGCAGCCCTAGGGGTATACTACTAACTGTTTGCAGTATCTAATACAAAACCCAGCAATGAATGAGTCTTTTTCATTCCTGTGATTGCATGTGCAGACATTGATTGAAGTTACCCTGGTGCTGTCTTTTTGTGTGCAGGAAGCTGTGCTGAAACTTCAAAATTATTTCTCTTACAGCTGTAGTTTCTTACTAGAAAGAAAGATTGTCTTGAGGGGTGATAATAGCAACTGGAAGTGGTTTTGTCTTCTTGTCACCTGTCCCACTCCACTGTTAGACACTATAAACTGTCATCATAAAATCTATGACGAATGAATAAGTTGCTTTTCTACTTCATAAATAATGAGTCTTTCCCACTTTTAAGTTTCTACCAGAAAGTTTTCCCTTTCTGGACTCTTAGAAATAAATTCACTTCCCTTGACATCCAGAACTTATTTCTGAAGAAACAACTTAAGAAATGTTTTAAAGATGATCCCTGGTTGAATCACCAGTAAGTACCACTTCCTGCTTCACCCTCCCCCCTCACTGGAGTTCTCTCAGTCACATACCTGACCTGAACCTGATTAGTTTGTGAGAGCTGGAAAGTTTGCCGCCCGTGGTGTGGCTGTGGGCCAGGCAGGCAGAGTTCTCTGTGCCTGGTACTGTAGTTGTGAAATCTTGCTTGACGGACAGGAGATTATTCTGCTGTTTGGTTTTGGTTGTGTTTTTTTTTTTTTTTTCAGCAAATGCCCTGTAAATGTGCAGGAGCAGATTTTGGAGCTCAGAGAGCTGACTCTTCAGAGACCATGGTGCCAGAAAGATTCCCATGTCCGTCGCATTGCTGAGAGCCAAAGAGAACCAAGAGCACTTTCAGTTCAAAGAATATTAAAAAAAAAAAACAAACCAAACTTCACACTTTTTTGTCCTGCTTTTACAAAAGTCCTCATTCTTATTTTTTGAGATCTGTTTACAACTCTTATTGCACAATGTATCCTTTATCAGGTCCTCAGCAGTAGTGTATGTATTGCTGCAGCAGCAGGACTTGTTACTATGCTTCTCTACCGAAATAAGGGGCTGGTTTTGAGCTCTTACAAAGAGCCCTGCTGAACAGTCCTATTGACTTCTTCAAAGCTGCTTGCATCTGTAAGATTTATGGCATTGAGTGCTGCTCCTTGTACAGGCCCAGGAATCAAGCATAGTGGGGAAGAATCCTCCTGCCATCACAGGCAATATGGAATGGGTCACCGGTCTTTCTCATGCCATTATAGTGTTCTTCACAGCAGAGGGACAAAATGCAGCCTGGTGGTGTGCGTCCCTGCATTTGTATCTTGCTTAACTGTATATTTTTCCTCCCCTCTACTGTTGTCCCTGTAGATTTTCCAGGGGATGTACTACTCAACAGTAAAAGTGTCCACTTATTTGCATGGATATTGTGGTGATGTAATCTTCTCTCCTTCCTGAATCATCAGCATTCTACATTTTTGTTGGGGCAATGCAGCACTTTGAAAAAGAGGGCCAGCAGGCATGTAAGAGCCAGGCATTGTGTGGACAGGCTCTATGCAGTATTCACAGTGTAATTCCACCAGTTCATCTCAGACCTAGGTAGTCTCACTCTTCTAGAAGTCTGGGGTTCTTCAGCTCTACTATTAATGCACACTGGTCCCAACTTGCAGTTTTTATTTCAGTCCTTGTGTTCTGTCAAGCTGGTTCCCAGTCCGCACTCTCTCCTGAATCTTCTGGAGCCTAGTCCTTGTTTCTAGTCCTAAAAGTCTGCCAGAATCTCCATGCAATTTATTCTGCAAGACTGTCAAATCTTTCATCAGTCAACCCCTTACCTGAGGCTCTAAAAATATCCATAAATACAGATTTCACAATGACTTGTACTGATTACTGGTCTGGAACTTCCGCTTTGGAAATTGAGTCTTTAAAGAACTGATGCTCAAAACAGCTTTCTGTAAGTCATCCCCATATGTTTTTTAACAAACATTGCCCGCAGGTAGTTGTAGGTAGAGCACAGATCCACATCCATTCCAGCCAACCTAAATCAGGGCTGCTATTGCCCAGCCATGCTCCTGTGTTTCCTCAACACAAACAGTAGTATCTGACTCTGAAATAGCATAGTTTAGGGAGCTAAACTGGCTGAAAATTAGGACTACAAAAAACGCCAGGGTTTTTACCCATGTCTGTTCTCAAAGTAAAAAGCACTAAAAGTGCATGAAGATTCTGTATAGTTATCAGATTATTGGATTTTTGGATAAGGAATCTCAAACACAACCAGAATTAGAAATTATGAGGTGCATGTATGCCATGGTTGAATTTTCAAGATTAAGAGTTCAATGCTGATCTGAGTCCTTAATCTAGCCTACTAGGAAAATTGAGATCCAGAAGAAATTAGCATAATCCCTAAGGAGCTAGTGGGAATTCTTTCCACTGCTGAGCTGAATGTAGTTTTAAAGGTTTTCTGGAGTTTGGGAATACTAACTAATAATTTTTGTTATATTTGGTTAATCACTGTTCTGCTTTCAGCATAAGAGAATGTGAATAACATTAAAACCACTATATCAGTTATTTTTATCCCATCGTCCATGGATCCATCAGGGTCCACTGACTTCTAAGCAGTCTGCTAAAGATAAATGAAAACAGCAAAAACACTGTCGGGAGACTTACATTAACAATGTAGTGATCAGGCACTCCTTTGGAAAATGGCCCCTGCTCCAGGTAATTTCTGCAAATTAGTAGAAACCTCAACAGCAGGGAAGAAATGATCAGGTGCAGATCTCTATCGTATCCCCAAGCTCAGGCTGTTAGGGGTGTATGGGAATCATTCCCATCTGATAGCAATTTAGGCACCATTACAAATGCATTGTTTCTGTTAAGGTCCTTGAGAATGGATGGCTGCATCACAAAAAACAGCTTTACATTTTGGATTATATGGATTGATGATGATAACCCCAACAGACGAGTAAGAGGAGAATTGTGATGGGAGCTTAGTAAGCCTCAGCTTTGGAACTGATCCATAGGTTGTGAGAAGGGTGGGACAAGTTTGAAGTGGTCTTGAGATTTCTGTGTAATGAGCATTCAACTTCTTATCAATGTTTAGTTTTATTTAAAAATGAAGGCTGTGAAAGTTAGTTGCTTTAGAAGGTCTCCAGTGTTTAGAAACGTGCCCTGCCTTTCCTCTTATCTTTGGAAATTCTTGTTTATCCAGCATAAAAAAATTCATGGACAGATTCTGCCTTCAAGATCTGTAAGCCCGATCAGTGCTTTAAAACCCCTGGAAGCAACGGCTTTGTTTATCTCCAGAAGTCCAAGAATAAGCTGATTTTGCTATTTTTAATCTATCCGGAAATATGCAAAGAAGAGAGCTTAATTGCAAACAGACCAAACCTTATATAGGAAATGGGTACATCCCTCAGGGGCACCTAAAAAGTGAATGTCTGAAATTAAACTCATATACTCTTCTCCCTTACTCCCTGAAGCACGTACTCTTGGGATGAAAGGGAAGGCTGTGGGCTAGCATCATATCCCAGTAGTTTCTATCCATTACAGCACTCTGGCTATCTTAATATTCAATTAACAGATGTTTCCCAGCATGTATGAGCGCAAGGTGACTAGTTGTGTGTGTTTGTGATGAAACCATTAAAGAGAACAGAGAGAAATTAGAAAAATAATGGCTCCATTGCTAGGACCTTAATTTGGTTACCAGAGAAAAACGAAGCAGGAGTACTGTGAGTCTGAAATTTCACCCACACTTTTCTCAAGAGAGCACTACCACACCCAGCCAACAAACAGTGGTGAAGCCTTGCACCATGAAAGCCATTCCCATCACCTGCCCAGTGATTCTTAAATCCGGGTTGTCTTTTTCTCAACTTCCACATATTGCAGTCTGTAATGGGTAACATGTAAGGTCCTAAGGTGAACCAGATACATTTAGCTTAACTAAAAATTTCCCTGCCCATGGAGAAAAGGAATGACATTGCTTTTGTATAGGCACAGTAGCAGATTCTGACTGCCAGTGCCATTTTAGTGTTAGCTCTTCCACTAGTTATTGCATGACCAGTAGGCTCATCAGACATTACTCCCTCTGCATGTGTCATACTCTGCAGCATGGAGCTTGGACAGAGCATTGGCCCACAACTGTGTGTTACTGCACATTTGGAAACAAGCCTATCCCAGAGTTCCTCAGACACCTGCTCTGATGCACATCTATCAGTCAGGCATGTTTTGCTGAATTCCAGCAAATGGCAATGGCATGACTGGGCTCTCTCAGTTACCCCACAGTCTTGCAACTGCAGCCCTTACCCCACTTCATAAAATCATAGAACGGTTTGGGTTGGAAGGGATCTTAAAGACTATCTAGTCCAGCCCCCTGCCATTGACCGGGACACCTCACACTAGACCAGGTTTTTCCAAGCCCTGTCCAACCTGACCTTGAGCACTGCCAGGGATGGGGCATCCACAGCTTCTCTGGACAACCTGTGCCAGTGCCTCACCACCCTCACGGCAAAGAATTTTTTCCTAATGTCTATTCTAAATCTCCCCTATGTCATCTTAAAGCCATTCCCCCTTGTCCTGTCACTACATGCCCTTGTAAGAAGTCCCTTTATAGGTTTCCTGTAGGCCCCATTTACATATCAGAAGACTGTTACAAGGTCTCCATGCAGCCTTCTCTTCTCCAGGCTGAACAATCCCAACTCTCTCAGCCTGCCTCAATAGGAAAGGTGCTCCAGTCCTCTGATCATGGTCATGGCCCTCTGGGCTCACTCAAATAGGTCTGCATCCCTCTTGTGTTAGGGGCCCCAGAGCTCGGTAACTTTCACGCCTAGTCTCTGGCCATCTGTGGAGCGCACCAAACAGTTCCTGTGTGGTGCCTACTTGCCTTCAGTCCAGAAAACCTGTTGCGCCACGTGCTCTCAGTAGCATCTGCTGTGCTGTCTGGGCCACATTCTCTTGAATCTGTAACCTAGCCTCCATGTTCTGTGGCCTAATAGCCAAAACCGTCTGGGTAACATCCTACATGCTGAGTGACCTGCCGGCAAGAGTGCACACAGGGGACCAAAGAGCTGTAGATTTATTGCTTGTAAACCAAAAAGTATATTAAAAAAAGAAGAGATAAAAATAGATGGGGAGCTTGGGGACCAGAAAGGCAGCCAGTGGAGATTAGATGCACTGCTGGTTGACTCATCCAGCTTTTCTATTGTAGCACAGTTCCAATAACGGCTGTATTATTTCAGCTTTTGTGCAGTGAGCAGACATTTGTTTCACATCGAAGCTTTTTCACATGAATGTGCTCCATTTTTCATTTCTTCTTGCCCTTCCCAACATTTCTGCTGGCAATTGTGAATGGTGGAGGTGGTGACTCCAAAAGAGTATTAGCCAACTTCTCAGCTGGTATAAATCAGCAACACCCCCTGGTATTTACTAGAGCTGCGCAGCTTTATAGCAGTTGAATCTGCACTAACTGTTCTTTTAAAACATGTCCCACCCTATAAAGAGCTGTGTTTTCTTCACTGGTGGATTCTGAAATTAATGGGAAGTAGTGAACTGACTGCCTCATAGAGCATGTGCAGCACACGTCTTGGCAGGATGTTTCCTAAGGTTCTGTTCATCCTGTTAAATCCACTTCTGTTCATTCTGAGGGATTTTTTTGTGGCAGCCTGTTGCGTCCTGTGTGCTGGACCTGGGCTATGATCTGCCGCCTTGCAGAAGGCCTGCACACGGGCCACCCACTGCCTGCTAGCTCAGTGTGTCACCATGCTTTTAGCTCCCTTCTCACTGCAATTAGTTAAAACCCTCCTGGGCCTGCATGAAAGTGGCTATGAGGAATAGTTCCTCATATGAAAATACGTGGAATGTGTGTCAGGCTTTGTTAGCTGTTCACAGCTTGCTTTGTGGTTTGGAAAGTGCTACCCTGCCAACTTGAGCTCCATTCAGAGGCAGAGGAGTTTTGTAGAAACGGGCTTAGAAATAACCACGGGGAAGGAGGAGAAGTATTTACCTGAAATGAGATGAGATCAGGTGGATCTACATGTGCAGTGGAGGCTGTGCATTTTTTACAGGATAGTGGTGTTTTGTGGCTCCTACAATGAGTGTAGACTGAAGGAACACTTCGTGTTCTGTGCAGCTTCTCAGAAAAGACCATTTAAAGGTGATTTCATGAGGCAGAACCTGGTGACCAGGTGGGTCACTTCCCACCCATGTTCTTATCATCAGCCTTTGAGCAAGCCAACCTCTGCAGTGTTGACAAGTGGTGACTAGGTACCTGTATATTTTCACTGGGATTTTGCTGTGGTTTTAGTTGAGATGTTTATTTGCATGTTGCCTTCATTGGTTTCTCTACACGTATTACACGGAGTAAGTACTATGGACTGTGTAGCTGTGCTCACCAGAAAAAATGCCTTTCTCTCTTCCATTTTTTTCTTAGCAGCATGGAAGTGGGAAGGAGAATCTGGCAAAATGTGACTTTGTTTCATCAGAATCTGCTCCCTGATAGTGAAAGCTGTATGATAAGAGGCGTTTTCATGGCCAGCTTCTGAGTAGTGTGTGTAGCTTGTAGCCCACCCCTACAAAAGACATACACAGATCCTTTAAAAAAACACAGTTAAAAGCCTGAATTTGATGTCCAGGCAGCTATATAACCAAAAAGAAGGTCTAAGTGAATCCGCAGTCAATTTCCACAAGCACATATGAATAAAGTGACTCTGTAAGAACGTGAGTTATCACCACCCATTTTCTACGACACAAAAAATATCACTTTTTTTTTTTTCACAAACTTTCTAAGCTCGTGAATTTCTGATGACAGTCACTTACAGGAATAAATGATGAGGTAACAGCAGCTTTGTGCAAGATTGAGATAAATTTGGGTCTGAAATAAATGAAGACCTCTGTAAGAGGTAGAGTTAGGAAATAAGTGTGTGGGAAAATTGGAGTGAGTGAGAAGGCAGCAGGGAAAAGGAAGCCACAGTACAAATTAAAGATTGCAAGTAACAGGGCTGGGTGCCAAGAGCCTCAGAAAAGAAAAGGAAAAAAAAATCCTTGATTAGCTAAACTGTTTGCTTTACTATATAAAAAAATGACCTCCTTGAGGAGCCTGGAGCCCTGGCCTCCTGGGAGTCTGAGTACGTGCAGGCGAGCTGCTGCCCTGCTGATGGCAACACAAATGCTCCAGCGCCAATCTTCTGCCCTGTGGATTTCCAGGTGCAAATGCTTCATCTGGCAGGAGCTCTGCCTGCATCAACCTTAAGATTTTATCCAGCCTGGCGATAATTTCCTTCTTCTCCAAACCACTGCAGTAATCTCAGTTCTACTAGCTACCTGAGAGCTAGTGTGTTGAAGGGAACCGCTGTCTCTCCAAGCAGCTATAATGTGTAGGCTAAGCATGACTTTCAAGTGGACAGATGAAGGACAGAGCGTGTGACAAGCCCACACCTCCAGCAAAGCTCAGACTCCAGTTTTGGCTGCAGCAGCCAGTGAGGCTCCCCAGCTTCCCACAGACCTCCTAGATGCAGAGCACTGTATGATGATGTACCTTGCCCTCATTGTGAGTCCTTGCTCCTCAAGGAGTATCCCAGTCCTCCTGCCTCAAGGTCACAATGCCATCACCAAACTGAATCATTGCTGCAGAGTGGGAAATGAATGACCTTGGGCACCTAACGCTTGCGTGGGTGTGCTTTTCATGCCTGCTGATACTTTATGAATGTGAGTGTTCTGTACTATACATAGTGGGAAAGGGGAGCTGTCACAGACAGAGCTGATCTGAGAACAGGGACAGGGAGAGTTACATATGAAAACTTCGGTGGGCAATTCCCTTCACTTTTATTTGCAAAGTTGTTACTTGTTTGCAAAGTTGTTACTTGCTGTGTAAATGTTCTTCTTTCTCCACTCTGTAACTGCAAAAAGCCCTAAGGGAGGTTAGCTCATGAAACTACCATGTACAATTTAGTTAATTAATATAAAAACTGCAAGAGAAGAGCTCTCTTTTAACAGCAGAGGATGGAAGAATTGCAGGGCTTCTTTGGAACGGAACAAGGTCAAAACAACCAAGGCAGCCAGGAGCCTGAATGCAAGGCAACCATCATGCAACAGAACACAGAGCCTAGTGAGCAAAGTACACCCAGAATCCAAAATCACAGTAATGACATGAGATTACTGGTAGCCATTTGTTAACGAGACAGAGAGAAATGGAACATGAGCAGTCTCTGAGTATGGGCAGGCTGCACACACAAGAACTATTTCCATCACAAGTTTTTTATTCTGCTGGCTTTATTGAATGTGGTGAACTGCTGTTCCAGCACAGAGCAAGGACATTTGGAATTGCAGTGTGACTGGCATAGCAAAACCAGGAAAACAATATGAAATGAGAGTCTGTCACATGAGTGAATTAAGCAGATTCTGTATGGTGTTTTCATCCCAAAGTGCTTGAGAGGCTTCTTTATAAATGGATTCCTTCTCTGTGGCTCAGATGCAGCCACCTTTGGGCTGAAATGCATTGTGCATCCAGTGCTTAGGCTGCTTTTGAAAGATATGCTTTATTATGCATCTGTTCTCATCCAGCTGTTCA
Source organism: Pezoporus occidentalis (assembly GCF_034315485.1). Taxonomy (NCBI): domain Eukaryota; kingdom Metazoa; phylum Chordata; class Aves; order Psittaciformes; family Psittacidae; genus Pezoporus; species Pezoporus occidentalis. The sequence continues at coordinate 2,816,892 of NW_026913964.1, read as the reverse complement.
TAATAAAATGAGAATTGTGCAGCACCTCATTCAGATTCTCATACTGGAAAGGGCAGTTCTTAATGCCAAACGTCCTAAAGTCACTGAGCTTTCCAAGACAAAATTCAGGGAGGTTGTGCTAATATGCAATTGCAAATGATCAGAACCAGCATCACATAAACTGTGCTCAATGAATCCTGAGAATGGGGCAGTGTTGCTTATATCTCTGGAACATCACAACCACATTTGCTGGGGTGGCAGGTCATGTTATTCTGAGGTTTCCGTGTCTTGACTCTGTTTCATTAGTCTTCTTCAAGACCCCCATAATTCTGATGACACCCTTGAAGATGGCAGGGAGTTGAAAGACTGCAAGAATTAAAATTATTCTATTTCATTTTTTTTGTCAAGCAAATTTCAGTAGTTCACTTACTTCATTTGTGGGTTCCACCTTGAAATAACAGGTGTAAAAACAGATCACATCCCAGTTTCACAGTTTTTCTGAGTAGCAACCAATCTGTTTTGGCATTATTTCCTAACAACTTGTTGATTAGAATGGTAGAGCTAAATCTTATTTTACTGAAGACATCTTACACTTATTCCTGCTGCACTGTCAGACCTTGTTTACCTTAGCAGGTACTGGATGTGTAGTAATGATAAGCTTGATATACCCTGTCACCTGTTCAGCTGTACTACCTCAAGTAAACTTACCTCAGAGAAGCAGAAATAACAAGAAAGTTTATATCATTTTTCCTAGCCAGGATATACTATTCATACTTCCCCTGAAGTCAGCAACAAGAATATTCTCAGTGATAGGCTCATAGACTTTCCCCTGGGTCTTATCCCATGATAAGCAAAATTTTTAAGCAAATCATCACATACAAAATCTAGCTCTGGACTTCGCATCATTGCTTTTTCATCAGAAGCTCTAGGGATTAAGTTTGAACCCATCAAATCCCTCCCAGTCTTCAAATCCTAAATTCATAACTGACCAAAAAATCCCAAACCGTGGTGTTCATGAGGTGAGGGGGCTTTGCCAGGCCATTTTGGCTATTGCAGTAAGTGGGTTATGGTCAGTTTTCTAATGCAGGCTTCTCATTACAGGAAAGGGAAAAAAAAAAAAGAACAAACAAAAAGGTAGGGAACTTTCTGCATTCATGGACAAACACCAAATCCTTCCTCTCTAACTGAATGCACTGACACGCAGCTTTCATCAGCATTCATTGCACAGAATTTACTGAACTCCAGTTTTGACTGTATAGCTGCAAGATGATTCTGGGAACAGCTCTGTCTCATGTGTAGTGTTAAGATACAACAGGGGCACATCCTCTTTAAGAACCTTCTTCAGTCTCTGGAATTGTTAAATTTTGTAGTCAAAGTCTGCTGCCTGTCTTTTTATAGCAGTGCCCTGGGGCTGGCAGGTCATGCAGCCAGGTAATATGCGCACAGAGCTCCCATTCCACTGAGTTCTTCTGCCCACCACTTCAGCACCAGTCCAGCTCCTTTGTGATCTTTGCTATGGCAATGTGTCTCCCCAGCACTCTATAGCTGTTGTGAGAAGTTAAAGTTTTTGTCTAGCCCAGCTTAGGGTTTGTTTTTTTTTTTTCAGGACAGTTCGGAAGCCTTTTACTATGTTATTCTGTTATTATTTTTTTTTTCTGCTGATCTAACATCATCTGATCTGTGTAAATGCTGAAAACTTGGTACATCATCAGACATCTGCTGTATTTTTGGAGAAACGTCTCAAGTTTGGTGAAGCAATCCAAATCACCAGAAATTGTGATTCTCAATTTGCACAAAATGCGTGCTCTGTTTTCTAAGGGTTTCTGCCAGACCCTGCTGACACATGAAGCATAAGAAAATATTTGGCATCAGCCACTTCCCCAGAGATTTTTCCTCTTGTAGGTAGTGGAAAATGATCCCTCCATACACATGTATTCAATTCTTTTAGGTCTACTCATAAGCAAAGGTTTCATCTCTTTTTTTAGCATACCCATTCTGATGGTTACTCTGTGCAATTTATGGTAATGAATATATTCACCTCCTTTTTTAGCCTCTGCTACAGGGCACAGGGAACCATGCCAACACTGTAGATGTCGAGCAGCTCTCAAACCCTTTTTCAGTGGCTTGACCCCCCAGCCTTCCAAAGAGAAGGGCCTGGCTGCAGAATGGCTCCCCACTTCTCTTAGATTATGATTTTCGAGGTTATTGTTTACCTGTCTGGCTGAGTTCGTAAGCCCCTTGCAGGAATAAACCCACCACTATTAGTCCTGAGTTTTACCTGTTTCCCCTGGCTGGTGATGGCACAGCTGCTGACAGCACCCATGCTCCTGCACCAGTCTCTGCCTTCGGGCCAGTAAATGTCATGTTTGCTTTATAGAGGACATAGTCTTGAGGGCCCTTCACATCTCAGACACCTCCATCAGCCCGCTATGCCCCTCCTCAGGGCTCAGTACCACTGTCCTTCAGGGTATGTATCTCCTGTTGACACCTTCCAAAGGATGGCAAGACCCTGCTTGTTTAGGGACTCTATCCAAGCATATGCCCAACCCCCCTTTTCCGAGAGGGGACTCAAGGTTTCATTGCACTGAATTGTAAAGACAAGGACCTGCCATGAATCTTGGTTTCTGTTCTCTTCCAGTTCAGGGGAGGTTCAAGTTCTGGCCTATCTGCTGTTACCTAGGAAGCTCAACAAAGCAGACTTACAAAGCAGGCAAATGCAAACAACATTTAAAGCTCCATGGCCCCTTACTAATGTGACTATGCTGTGTCAAATCTCAATAGCTCACACTTAACAGCCATGTCATTATGGAGTATGGGCACACAACTGCTGTTAAAAAAACAGACAGCAAGGAAAAATAATAAAAAAAGACAAAATGCAAGAGGCTTAGGAGGCCCCTGGATTTCCTTAATGGAATTAGTCCTTCCTTTATGAATTCCAGGGCTAGATGCTGTAAATGTGATTCGCATACTCCCTCCCCTCACCAAAGCAGAAAGATCTGCTAGACACATGTTCGGAGCAGAGTGGGGGAAGGTATGACGTGACTCAAGGGCCTGGAAGGCTAAAAGGAATAGATGGGGGGGAGCTCTGCAGCCCTTGATCTTTGTAAGATTTACTGCCTTTGCTTCTTGCAAAGATTTTTTTTTTTTTCCTGGAAAATTGCTAGCTTCTAGCAATTTAAAAAAAAAATAAAATTGGCTGGGGCAGTAAACAAGATCTTTGAAGGGGGAAGGAAGCCAAGAGAAAGTCAGGTCCATTAGTCACGCAGCTGCATTTCCTGTCACAAAGGACCCCAGTTGAGTAATCACTCAAAATATTCTTGTTATTTTTTCCTATTTTATTTCAACTTTCAGGCTGCCAATATCTACTGTAAGGAAAAATTAAAACAAGAAAAAAAAATCTTTTAGCCTCAGAGGGGGAAGCAATGTAGAATCAGACATTGATTTACATTATTTTTCCTTTTCTTTAATTTTCATAGCCTAGAAACACTTCAGTAATGTGAGAGGAATGTTGGTAGTGCAGAGTGGGTCTGAGACACTGCCGGTGTTTTCAGGGCATATAATTTCAGCAGGAGTGTGGGTGTCAAAGTTTCTAGGCTACACTTCCTGATGCTACCATTAATTCACTGCACAACCTTGATGGAGTCATGTATTAATTTATCTGCAATTTATTATAAAAAGTAAAGATGGTAATAGCTTCTGCATAATTGTTTTGTCAGGGTTCATTAATGGTGATTATAAATAATGGTTGGTCTTCTGATGAAAGCTTTGTAGAAGTATTTGTCTAAAGGAAAATACAGTGAAGACTGGAAAAAATACTGGTAATTTAAAGCAGAACTTTTTATTAATAGATTTTAAAAGAACTTGTATATAAAGAGGTGAAAATAGGAGAAAGACTATGAAGTATAAGAAGGAAAATCTTAGTGATACTCTCTCGTGAGACACTCAGCTGAATAAAAATACAGCAAACCTGTCATAGGGAAGAATCCCTGTTGTAATGTTGGAAGAGACCACGTGAGTGATTGACTGTACCACCTCCCTGCTTCTAGATCTTGGATTGTAAGATGCTGGCTCTGGTCAGTCTGGTACCAACTTCAAAAGGAAGCCACAGATACATGATAAAAGTAAAGCTGAAAAACCTCTGTTTTTGCAGATTGCTGCAAAAAAAAAAAAACCTCTTTCATCAACAAACACAACTCCAAAATACAACCCCCCACCTTTTATTTACGCAAAGTAATGAGTGTGGTGACCAGGCCACCTATAAAGAGTGGCCTTAAGCATGCTTCAGGGCACATAACAGTTTGTAACTTACGTTCCTGACTGGGGTACCTGACTATATGGCTCTGTGAAAATGATTGCAAAGGGATTGCAAATCCCTGATTGAATCGCTGCTTAAGTAGAGAGTAGATGATTGTTGTTTATGCTATATAATAATATGACTTCAAATATTGCACAAAAAATGAAGCTTACATTTGCATGGTAATGTCATATAATAAAAATGTCATATAATAGAAGCTGGTAATGTCATATAATTCTGTAATTTGCACACACTTGATATCACAGATGTGCAATGTTTTCAAACAACAGCTTATGAGCAGATGTGATTTACACAGCAATGTAAATCACAGCTTCCTAAAGCTAGTTAAAAGGTGTAAACTCAAACAACATGAGATTTACCCTAATTTGTTTTAAGAGAGACTTTGAAAAGCTGTTTACATGTATTTTTTTTTAAGTAATGCAGAATGATTGTTTATGCATATTTACATTGAGTGAAAAGTAAGAATCTTGTGAGTCATGACTCAAGTATGAAAAATTCTGCTCCAGATTATCTTTATAAATTATGTTCATCCTTTGTCTTTCCAAATGTCAGGTGAGGCCAGGTGTGCTCCTCAAGAGGCACACAAGTGTACGCTCCCTGGTTTGTGGTCAGAGCTAGCACTAGGTCAGAGGGACTGTCTGCTACTCTCACACCAGATGACTTTCGCTTCTATGTGTCCTAGTCTACTGGATCTCCACATCATATGGCATTTTGTGCAACAGCAATAGTCATGATGTGAGATTATAAAGGCTATTTCTAATGATTATTGATATCTGCATACTTTTAAATTCATATACTGGTATGTATGAATGAATAGAAATTATTTGTTTACAAGAACAACATAAACTTTGCACATTTCGTTTTATGAGTACCACAGTATATGATAATATTTCCTATACTAGTGTTGTAGGGCTGTATTAATATAAATTGCACTAGTATCTAATACATCAGGCTGTGTAATAAATAATAACCACTGAAAGAATTAATTATACCTGACAAGTGTTTGTGTAGCAATTGGTATTTCTCTATTTACCTACCTGGTTATCCTAGGAATTTGTATGGCTCTGTAGAAATGGTATCTGAGTGTCTCCAAACCTCAAACCTTTGATGTACCTGTTCTCTTCACACAGATCTGATGCCTATTGGTACAATTATCCCTGTTTAGGTGTGCCACTGAAGTCCTGAGGTGAATGACTAAGCCAGAATAACCTCAGAAGTCTATGACCTCTTGATTCATCTGTTGGCTGTGAAGAATTTATCTCTTGCATAGATGGGAAGCTGAGTCATAAAGATCTAAAGTTACGTGTCCATAAGCACATAGGTAGCAACAGAGTTGGAATCGGAGAACTCATTGTGTACAGATCCTGAATCACTGGCTGGGAACATTAAGTTAGTCTCTCTTGTCTTCAGTGAACTGATCATATTTGGTAAAATAGCTAGCAGTTGTTGCTCTGTGATGTGCAATGCTTCTGTGATGTGCATGAAGAGGACTATAAGCAAATAATTGCTTATAAAAAAGGTAAATTAAGTAGGGAACAGGACAGTTGTTTAGTACATTGACAGATGAACGTACCAGCCCTTCTACTAAACTGCTGCCTGTATTTGGCAGTTATTTCATGACCACATGCTGCCTTTTCTCCAATTTAGGGACAATAACACACACAGAGGTCCAGACAAAAATTACCATATGGTGCTGCTCCACTTCTCATATAAGAAAATGGAATGGTAAAAGGGAAGGATCAAGGAGAATAATAAATTTTCCTATTTAGTTGAATGAAGTTTCTATGATACAACTTAGAAATCTCACTCTTAAAACAACAGTGGCTGGTAAGAACATTATAGTTTTAAATTTCATGTTGCCAGTGGACATGTTGATGCAGGAATGCTGTGCTAGAGAGGGTGTAGATTTTGCTGTTCTGGTTTAGGGGTGCTGCACCTCTTGCCAATCCACACTGGACAGAGCTGTTTGGATCTTTCTTAGATCTGGTTTTCCTTTCCTCCACATACTGTGTAGGACTCTGGAATTGGGCTACATATAGCAGAGATACAACTTCACTTTCAGAGCAAAACTGACTATGAAAGGGTTAACCTGACTAATGGCAACGCTTCAGTAAAATTGAGGGAGGTGGAACTTAATTCCCAGGTCTTAATAAAATGCAGGTGTTTTATTGTTAGGTTAAAAACTCCTCCTGTTAAGACTCCAGCAAGCATTTAAAAACAGGGAAAAAACTATTGAATACGAAACTTAGAAAGGCAACAACAGGCCATGCAAGGCATTCACAGAGAATGCAGCATATACTGGCTAAGGCCTACCTTAAAGTTCACTGAGGGAGAACAAAACATAAATATGTTGTTCATGTTAGATGAACAACTCCTCTTACAACATGCGTCTGGCCTCCAAGGTATTACGCCTGGGATTAACTTTTGACATTCTCCTTTCCAGTATCATGACTTTGCTGTCTTCCCAGCTCCCTACAGAGCATTTACACTCTCATTTTTCAACCTTTCTGTCTTCTTATTTCCTAGTCTGTTTGGGGACTCAACAGGGTGACAGGCAGCATGAACATTGCAGTTGCAGTTGCACAGATAGCTCCGCTATGCTTGCAGCTGCTTTTCTGTCAGGGATGGGACATTTTTTTAAAAACAAACAAGCAAATAACCCCCCACACACACTTTAGAACTAGTTAGTAAAACAAGTTGTAAAGAAATCACTAATCACTGTTTTCTCACTTTCCCTCCTTATCCCAAGGAAGCAGAAAAAGGGGGGCTGAGAGAGGGTTGGAACATGGACATTTAATAGTAAATTGGTTACGTCACAGGGTTAAGGGATTGCACTGAACTTTGAGCTTTAGCTTCAAGTCCCTTATGTATTTGGAGAATAAAAGAAGTTAGGACTTATTAAAGGGAAGTGGAACATGAAAAGCCAGAGAAGTCTAAATGTACTTACGGTGGCCGAAGGCCTAATATTACTGCATCATCATCCCCATGGGCCTTAAATGCCACAGAGATGGGCTGGGTATTTTTGGTACCTGTATAGTGAAAATAGTTAACTAACTGTCATCCATAAAACCTCATCCTGGGAGAAATTTGGGCATCAGTTTCCCTGTCCTTAGCCTTGGTAATACAAATCAGCTGTCACTACTAGAGGAGGACAGAAATAGTTCATGGAGTACCAGACAGGATGGGAAGCAAAAGGGTAACTTGGGTTTTGATGCCATGGTTTCACAACTGCAATTTACTTGGAGAAAGAGAAGCAATGAAGATGGCCAGTATGCTAGTCATTTCATTTAGAAGACTGACAGGTGAGATACAAATAGTCCTAAGCAAAAGAATATAAATGACATTCAGAATAGTCTGAGACAATGAATAAAAATGAAACTGATGGAGCTGTTGAGCTTACAAACATGAGTATATGCCAGTTCTCATTTACATGGAGGAGAACACTCAGGATAGCTTGAGTAAATAATTTAAAAAAACAAAGAACAAAAATAGAACCTCCCCATAATCAGAAGAGGAAACCTGAAAAAGCCCGGGCTGTTTGCCCTCTGTGCACCATTGCACTGCATCCTTGCTACAGCCACTGTAGCGAACCATCCAAACATGAGCTGGAGTACATGCATCAGGCAGACGTGGCAGAGATGGAGGAGGGTGAAATGTAGATGCAAGCTCTTCTTTACACACCTCTGTGACTCTCAGCCGTCACCAAAACGAGGTGTATTTTTAAGAACCATCATGTGAAGATGTAGTGGAAATGCAGACAGCAGATTAAGAGAGGGACAAGTAGTACTCATTACAAGTATCTCAAAAATCCCTGTAGGAGGTTTTATGTTGGCCCAGATGTGGTCAGGATCAGGCCCTTGAGGAAAGAAGAAGTCTCTGTCAGCATGTTAGCTGCTCCCAATTTTAGATCTTCCACGGCCTTGTCCTTTCCTCCTTCGCTTTGTAAGGCTGCTTTTCATCCCACTCCTACTCTCCTTCACAGCTGCCATTTCCTGTTACTAGTATCAGCAGTTCTCAGTCTTTTCAGACAACCCTGCTGTCGTTTGTGCCTAGCTATGTGAGGGAAACAACCCATGCTTTCTGTTCCCTCCTGAAAGTCACTGGAGCTCAAGCTCCAGCAAAGCGAGACCCCTGCTCAGCGCAACCTCTGCCCAAATCCAGCATGTAAGACTGAAAACTGGCAATCCTTCTGGTCTCAGCACAGGGAAATAGCCAAGATCAAAGTTAGAAGCATGGTTTCTTTATTCTTTCATCAAACTGGCCTTCATTTTTTCTTTCCAGTCCTACAGTTATTCTTTTCTGATGTATGTTATCTCTGGGAGTCACTGGGAAGTATTGGAAGGATTGGCAACTATTAGGCCTTATGGTTATCCTTGCAGATACTGCTAACTCTGCCATGTCATACAAGAAAGAGGAAGATTCTTCCTCTAAATAAACTATTTTCTGTGCTGTCTTGTGTTTGACTTAAAGAACTGATGACCTTTGCATCCTGTTTCTTATTCCTCCGTCTTTGCATGATGAAAGTTCCCCTTCCAAATTTCATTTCCCTCATGTATTTTAAATGTCTGAAATGAAAACAAAAATCTTCTTCAGGTTTCTTCTTTACATTTAAATGGTGTACTTAACTACTTGTAAAAGAAGCAAAGATCCCCATTTTTAAAAGTAATAAATAGGTAGCACCAAGACTGAGATTGTGCCAATGGCACAGAGAACAGAAAAGATTAACTTCAGAATAGTGAAGATCAAAACTTCGCTTTTGTGCTGTTCTCCCTGTAGCATCTCAATGTATTTTAAGAAATGGTTGAGAGTATTTTTAACCTTAACCTTATTTTCCATTTTTCAAAGTGGAGTAAAAAATGTCTACCCTAATTGATTTGTTATTTCTTCTAGCCTAGCCTATAAGGTTTCAGAGTTACCTCTCACAGGTGATCTGTAGCTTTTTTTAATGGGAGTGAAATACCTGAAGAGCTTACATGCAGGGCAGCAGAACCCAATGGCCTTCATTCACAAAGGGTTAGAAATGGACTTAAAGGGCAGTGGTGGAGATGCCTCCACCCAGGACAGGGCTCAGAAAGGATAGGTACAAGTGAGTACAAAATTGTTTGCTTTCCCTTTCCCTTGCATTACTGTGGGATACTCACAAACATTTAATTATAGCTATTGTATGCATGCTTAACTTGGAGATATCTGTGGTTCCTTGAAACCATTACACAGGAGCACCATAGAAAATACAAGGGAGTCACTGAAGGAAAATACAAATGAATTAGAAAAGCATAGCAACCAGAGAATACATTTCCCATAATACAACAGTCAAAGGTCATGAGATCACAGATGCTCAGTTGCTCATGCATATCTTCTATTCTCTCCACTTGCATGCTTGCTCCAGGGAGGGCAAAGATTTAATGAGGATGGAGCTAGCCTTAGCAGTTCTCACCCTTCCTCACACCCTGCATCTGAAAGAGCATTGTAAGCCTCTTTGAAGTTGCAGTAGACACACATTGAACTGTCCCAGTGCACACATACAATCTGGGGTTTTCTCATCAGGTACAAAAATACAAGGTGACTGTTCTCTTCCGGCTGCCCTGGATGTGAACAAAGCTGTTGAATCAAAGACTTATTGAATTTAGGAGTGGAAAGAAGTTTCTCCATAGCATCTGTCTTTTCAACCTGCAGCAGTGGCCCTTCTTAGAGTCTCACAGTTTCTATTAGTCAGTTCATTTTTCCTGGCTCTTTAAAAAGAAATCCTGCTCAGACAAAACAGCACACTATTTATAGGAAGCTTGGCAGGGTCAAAAAGTGGCTGTAAACCCAATCTTCAGTTAAAGCATACAGTATCTGTTCTGGTGTAGATGCTGTTAGAACTCAGCAATCTCTGATTTGCTAGCAAAGCCTTGAAAATGATTTCAGAGTCAGATTTTTTAAACTTGGTGACACTGTGTTATCACTTGTCATTAGCAGAGCTAACTTACTTGCTCCAAGTCCCATTTAATCTGTCCAGCTCACTACCCACAGCTTCTGACCTACTTAGTCATTTCCTGTCTTTGATTTTTGCCTTAAAGCCTCTTTTCTGTGTTGGCCTGTGGCTGCTACTTAATCTTAATCAAACTTCCTTGGACTTCCATTACTGTCAAGTACAACTCCTCTCACCATAATACCTACCCTTCTGAGTGCAAGAAAACTGATTTACAGCCAGCAGTCTGCCTCTTCTCTTATGCTCAAAGTTCATCTTTGCTTTGTTTTTCTTCCTGTATGAGTCACTCCTTCCCTCTCACTGAGACACTGTACTATACTTTCTGTTCCCCTCAGTCTGTCAGTGGCTGAGAAGCTGCTGTGCACACCTTTACTGCAAAGATCTGGTGAGTATTATCATGTGTGCCCCACTGCCATTTGCAGATTTGGAAAAAGCTGAACATAAAGAAATTGAGTTGGCCACAGGCTTCTACAGAAAGTCATCTAGTTTAATATGCTTTTGCCTCTGACCAAAAATGATGACCTACTCTGTTCCCTTACGCTTTTCTTAAGAGCTACTTATGCAAAACACAGCTGTTTAGTCTACTCTTCCAAGCCTAGCATCTCCCCTCCTAGTTCAGGGCACCTGTTAACTCTACAAATGGTGTAAAGTGGGTACCAACTTAAGGACTTTCCCAATTCTCACCGGGTCACTCATGCTACAGTAACATGCCTTTGAAATAAACTTCTTCAGCCAGTTTCCTGCTATTACCATAATCCAATCTAAAGATGTTAATCCAGTAGCATGGTGACTTTTGCATGCACAGGGGCTTTGCTGAGCCAGTGAGGTCGGATGTTTTTTGAGCTTCTTTCACCGGCACAGAGTTCAAAGATGGCCTTATGCTCTTTGAATGTCAGATACAAAACATTCGATGGCAATGGCAGCTGTAACATGTAGATTTGTTCAGTCTCTCCTTACATGTGTGTTTTCTCCCAGCTCTTTTTTTAATATACCCAGTTCTGCTATTCCATCTTCCTCCTACTTCTGTGCTCATCCGCACTCATACTCTTGGGTTTTGTCATTGTTGTTAACATATGGATGTTATATGATCCCTCACTGAGTGCAGCTTTGTCCTCTTAATAAGTAGAAAATACCATACGTTCTGGAAGGAGGAATTAGCTACAGGCCATTCTCATTAAGCCTCTCCTTCAACTTAAATCAGTTTAAATTGTATTTTTGAACTGCAGTCACTATGCGGCATTGTAAGTTGAAAACAACCACTTGAGCCCTTTCCAGAGAGGCTTTGAGTGGCCCTGATCCTAGGCATGGAGGGGAGATAAGCAGCACATTGAAGTTGTAGTATCGCTGTAGCTGAGGGCAAGGAGTGCATGGAAACATACCCTCCCTCTGGCACTGCCTGGCTCTGGATGAGGGGAGAGGAACAAGCCAAGCAGCTTGGGTTCACACGTGCGGTGGGAGCCAGTGGCCTCTCAGCTGATGACAGATTAAACTCAGGGCCTGGTTAGTGGGAAGACTGTGATTAGACCTCAGCAGCATCTGTCTCTAGCACTAAAGGAATTACTGCTGCAGGCTGTGATTTTCTCAGCAAACTGTAATTATTACCAGGAACCTCATTCCTGCCATTTTTCTCAACAACTTAAGTGCAAAAAAAAAAAAAGTGGGTTGTGGGTGAGGGTACTAGGAAGCAGAAACTGTGAAAAGAGCAGGAAAAAGACACCTGTTTATTTTTGCTCAGCTCATTCTGATTATTTTCTCTCAGTTTCTTAGATTCATATGAATTGCACACTATCTTTTTTCCTAAAGGTCAGTGACAAGGTTTAACTCCCTGAAGCTGTTCTGCCATTCACCTGAAGCTGATAGGATACATCCTCTCTGTTCACTTATGCCCCATGGCATCTTAGATGAGTGTGGTGGTGCTTGCAGAAGATGCCAAACCAACCTGTACTCTGGCTATGCCCTCTCCCTCCTCCCATGGGAGCAGCGGTGTGGGGTGGGGGACTCCAGTCACGACTGTTCTCAGGACACCCCTGGGAAGGTATGGTCTGGGCAAAAGTGTGGAATATTGGAGATTGGGCAGGGTGAGTTTGAACCTTACTTCCAAAGGCCCTGTGTAGACCAGGATTTAAGAGTTTGAACTTTAAATGTGTTAGGTTGCATATACTAACTCTCTGCTTTAAAAGATGTAGAAAAGGCAGTGTAAGTTTGAACTCCCAGTAACACCTGGTGGTTTTGCCAAAGTAACAATGTGGAAAAAAGAGGAAGATTTCTTTGCAAAATTTCTCTACCAGAAAAAAAACCTTTTTGTTTGTGCAGTTGTAACTCCATAGAAGCCCGTTTGCCATTAGCGTTTTCTCTTATCAGAATATAAGAAAAAAAAAAGGGTTGGGTTTGTTTGGGATTTTTTTTTTGTGTGTGTTTTTTTTTTATTACTTAAATCTAGGAGAGGAAGAGAAATACCTAAGAGTAGAGTTTGCCAACACAGCTTCACCATCTAATACTTAAAATGTAGGCAAAGTCAAAATAATTCAAACTAATCTATGTGTTCCTTTCTTAACTTTCCTCAGGACTTTAATGTGACTGTTTCATATACTTTAAGGCAAGAGTGTCTTGTCTATGTTAAATGATTTTACATCAACACTATACTCATCTAGAAGAAAGCAGAATTGTTCCTTACCAGTACGTCTGCCCTCCATCCTGCAGCATGTCTGGCAGCACAGCCAGGGATGAGTGTGGCAGTGGAAACTCGACCCTTGGGACTGAATGCACCCAGAGGCAGTATGTTGGCAAGCAGATCCCAGTCTCCAGAGCCAAGTCTCTGCAGATACTGGTGGGAAAGACACACATCTGGAGTTGTCTGGAATTGGCACAAATTGCTGCGGACAAAGAGGAGAGAAAGGAAGGGTTATAAGGAAAGTGGAAAGAACACTTCTTACACATTTCGCTTTCTTTTCCATCTGCTTGTGTGATGTTGCTATGAGCTGTTAAACAGCTGCAGTGCTCTGCCCCAGAAGGGACTGTGTTTCAGTAGAGATGGAGAATGATTCCTACGACTAAGTGCTTTGGGAGCCCTCTAGAATGAAAGGGGCAATAGGAATAATGTTTTTCTGACTTTTGCTAAATACACTTGGGACTGCACCACCTGAGGAAGTAGTGAGCAATGCTGTTCCTGCTTCTCAGACCTAGAGCCCCTGACAGGCAGTGGTTATTGCTGGGTGTTTCTGACTCATCCTTTGCACAGGAGGTGAATCCCTCTTGTCCGTTGCCTCCCAAGCAGAACGTGCCAGCTCTCCCCTGCTGGTTCAAGGAGAGCAGATTACACAAACAAAAGGTGTTTGCAGACTGCGAGACTTTGTAGCTTGGGGAGATAAGGGTAGTGAAGGAGGACGAGGAGGAGGAGGAGTAAATGTATTGTGATTGCCAAGGACGGAGCAGAAGAGCATTTTTTTTGCATCCATTCAGACGCTCAGCTATTTCCTGCGTTGTTCCTGCAGTCAGCATGCTCCACCTGCTTTTACTTAACCATTTCCTGTTTATGGCTTCCAAAAACTTTCTGGTGAAATCAGTGATCTGCCACAGGATCAGTCTTACAGTCCCTTTTGGGCAGGCTTCACTGACTTCTTTTCCTCTCTCTTCAGTACACAGACATTTCAGCCCAAGGACCTGTTGTGTGTGCATGCAGTCAGTAGTTGCAGCGGGAAAGTATGTGCTTCCTCATTATTCTTTATGTCTCCATATGCCCTTTTTTAGCTTCTGATACTTGCTGCTTTTAGCAAATTTTGACAATAAACAGTAGTACTGATGGCACATTCCCCTTTCTGTAGAATAGAGGGCTCCAGGTATTTAGAGAAAAGACTCTTCCCTTTACTTTCAAGCTCTTAAGAGTTCTCCCACAAACAAGGAATTTGTTCCTTGAATAGCTTGCCCAAGCTTCGGATTATTTTTCAGGCTTTGAGAACAGCGAGGCAATTTGTTCTAATTTGTGGTTCCGTTTCTCAAATGTGAATGTCAAGGTGTGAGGAGCAGGAAGGATCAACCAAAGAAAATTAAATCTTTTCCTTGAAGTGTAGATGGCTCCCAAGAGTCCCTATCTCACACTTAGTTACACGTCTTGTAGAAATCACTAGAAAAGCATGCATACTTTAAGTCTCCTCTCCTTAGCCGTACTATAGATAACACTGCAGCCACCACTAAAATAAAACTTATTTGTCACTGCTTTTGCTGTTTGTTTACTTTTTTATTTCTCCTCTGGAGCAGTGAAAATAGATTCTTCGGTTTCCTCCCCGATTCTCATGCTTTTGCACAGGGCTGCAATGTTTGGGTTGCGGTGAGCACTGCAGGGGAATGTTCCCTTCTTAAAATAAATCCTGGAAACTTTTCTGTTGGAATCAGGGTTTGTAGAAGTTGGGGTTTTTTTGTTTTTTGTTTTTAATAGGAAGAATGTTTGGTCAACTTTGACCTGACACCATATCCCTTTAAAGGGAACAGGGTTGTGGTGCATGTCCGTATAGATATACTGACATGTATATGTGTATGCGTGCATGTGTGTGAGTGTTGTAACAGGGTACATGACAGTTATACTGGTATAACTGAGCACTGAAATCATCCTCTAAGAATGCTGGATATGTCGGCCCTGTCTCCAGAAGACAGATCTGCAAATTCCTTAACTAGGCCTACTGAAAGTTAGCATAAGCCAGGATGCTTAGTCTGCTGACTTAGGCATGGGAGGCACAGGTCTATAAGCATTCACTGGCACTGTTGCTAAGCTGTTTCACACTCCTGCAATTATGTTGATGGGCTCACACTCACAAACATTTCTACGTATTTGAAGAATAACACTAGACAGCCCCCATTTTAACTGTAACATAAATATGCACAGGTAGTGCTTCAGTATGGTCTGGGCACTGCTGATGTCCAGGCAACTGTCTGCTGTAGGCATAGCACAACCCCACTTAGATCAGAGTTTGCTGAGGTATCCTTCAAGCTGCCTGTGAGCAGCGTTTGAACTTTCTTTTTAATCAGGAAAAGGGAGCAGTTGTTTTCTGCATAGAAGTGTCTTTCAGATTGGCCCAAGTATGTAAAATGGTTATTTTGGGTCACATCCAGCCCAATTCATTCAATAGTTTGTGTCAGGGTACTTGTCAGCAGTGGCATTTGCCCAGGGTGAGTCACACCCACCCAGGCAGTCATCTGAGAAAGCTCTCAACTCTTTTTCATTTTCATTTTACAGGGTACAGCCTAGTAAATTCATTACTATATTGTACCACGCAGCTCTTCCTACAGCAGCGGCTTTTCTTCTAACCAGCGTTCAGCCCAAGAGGCAGCTACTTCCAGAAAAGACTCTCTGTCTGGTTCAGTGCCCATCTTTGTTTTCCAGATGTTTCTTTTGCCACGCTGCTTTCCAGTTGTTACACTGCAAATGTGGGTGCACTCAAGATATTTTTGCCTCCTGCCTCCACCCCAAAAATGGAGGAAATCTGAATGATATGAAAATGTAGCAAAAATGAGACCCTCGAGGAAAATGGCAGGGAGGTGTAGAGGACCGTGCAGGACTCTTTCCAGGAAATGGGTAGAAGGTTCATCACATGAGTCACTGAAACCTTAGATGACTAAATTCTTGAAGAATAAACTGTCAGGAATATGATACTGGACAGGACAGTTGCAGGGAAGGAGAAGAAAACTTCTTAAATAGCTCTTGTTTGGTTTTTTGTTCATGATTCATTCCTGAGGAAATTGCTGTGTGGCTGGTCAGGGACGGGGGCAGTGTGCAGGCACTGCCAGCCTGTGCAGAGGCAGCAGATGAGGCTGCTGGGGTGCACAGCCTCACCGCTCCTGGCCTCAGTGCTCCTGCCAGAGGGGATCAGGACAGGAGCACCCTATGGCCAAGTGAATAAATAAGACAGGGTCACTAGTGCACATACGCCATTTGAAACAATTCACATTTTTTTTAGTATATCAGCAGCTATGCAACCAAGAGGAAATGAAGGTATTGAAACTCTGATTCTAAGCTCCTTTTAAAACCTTTTCTTTCTCTACCTGCTCCAACCAGTAAACCAGGTTGTATCAATAAAATGGCCC
Organism: Pezoporus occidentalis; assembly: GCF_034315485.1. Classification (NCBI taxonomy): domain Eukaryota; kingdom Metazoa; phylum Chordata; class Aves; order Psittaciformes; family Psittacidae; genus Pezoporus; species Pezoporus occidentalis. The sequence goes on along the minus strand of NW_026913964.1, from coordinate 2,800,552 downwards.
AAAGCTCTAAATTTGGGTTTCAGAGAAGGTCTTAAGATTTTAGATGCCAGTAACAACAGAAGCAGTCAGACTCCCTCCACAGCTACCTCCAGAGAAGCTAAACCAGCATTAGCAGTGCCAGAAAATGTTTGCAGTAGTATTTGAGTGTGGAGAAACCCCAATGTTCCAGCATGCTGCTGCCAGTTCCCATTTTGGTGAGTTTGACCCAGAGCATTTAACATTTCAACGTCAGTTCTGTGTCTCATAATTCTGTTTACATAATGACCACTCATTTGGTTCCCATTAAAATCATGGTATTTCTTCTGCAAACCATTGCTTGTAAAAATCAAGCCACCCAGTTTTTCATTAGATTGTATTACAGGAAATAAACAGTCTGTCTGTAGAATGCACACTATAATTCTTAAGCAGAGAAAAGGGGCCTTTTTTCCCCTCTTGGACGTACCAAGTTCAGAAGTAAGAATGAGAAAGATCTGTTAAGGGTTGCTGAGTCTATCTCCTACAAAAACACAATGTAGTTGCTCCCCGGCAGATGTTTCTCAGATGCTATATTGATAAAAAGAGTCTACAGTTCTTCAGAGTCAGAGCAGCAAGAATCATCTTAAAATTGTAGAACTGGCAGGTGTGGCTCTCACAGGTCCTCCCAGCACCAGTGCCTTTCGAGGCAGCACACAGCGGTTCCTTGTATTATATATACCTGCACTTTGAAGAATTCCGTTTCAAATGTCTCAAACAATGGGGGTTTCACCACTTCCTGTGGGAGCCTGCTCTGCAGCCTAACTCGTTCTACCATCTGGAGCATTTTCCTGAGTGTCTGCCTGCTTTTAACTTTCTTCTAATTGTGTACCCACTATTTCTTCTTAAAGGCAGCTCACCAAAATGTTCTGTTGTGTGAAATCCGCGTTACATGGTGCTATTTTTCGTGAGGGTCAAGAAAACCCTGAAAGATTCGTGGAGGCTTCTTCTCTTTGCTTTTTCATCCTCAGAAATAATAATAACTAATTAATAATGTATTACTGCTTTTCTAGCCATTCATCTCAGCAATTTACAAGGAAGGGCAACATCGTTGTACTCTTTTTACAGATGGGAAAAGATGAAGCACAAGGGCAGGAAACAACTTGCCCAGGATCATTCAATGCATGCATGGCAAGACTTGGATTTTTAACCAGGTCTCCACAACAGTGCCCTACTTTTATTTTTTAACTCTTCTTTTTCTTTTTGGCCCAGTCAGTTCCCCTTGGCTTTGTTGGAGTCCTTAGGAAGAACAAGCTTTCCATGAACTTTATTCAGCATTGTCATACTGTAACTGAAGGGTCAGCTTGTTGAATATTTAACAGTTACTATCTTTCTGATGTGTTGGTTAGGCATCCTAATTAAGTAGTGATAAATAAAACCAACAAAGCATTTTAAAAGACTGATCCAGTCCCTAGGGCCTCCAAGCTGAATTTCCTTCAGCAAGCATGTGTTTTCCCAGTTGCAGATTGTCCAGATTGAACACAGTTTATATCTAGCACATTCTTATCAGTGCATTGCAGGGAGATTTCCTTCCTCCTCAGTGCCACCATGCTTGCTTCACCTGTCATATTTCCCTTAGCTGTGGTTTTTGGTGTGTTTCTCAGAATCTGGATAGTTGCTGAATTATAAATCTTCCAATCTGGAACAACCACACCACGATCTGTACAACAGGGTGCACTGCGTAAGAGAGAGATCGAGCACTGAACAGGCTCACCTGGGTTCCAGAAGTAGAATCATAGAATCATAGAGTAGTTAGGGTTGGAAAGGACCTTAAGATCATCTAGTTCCAACCCTCTGCCATGGGCAGGGACACCTCACACTAAACCATATCACCCAAGGTTTCATCCAACCTGGTCTTGAACACTGCCAGGGATGGAGCATTCACAACCTCCCTGGGCAACCCATTCCAGTGCCTCACCACCCTTACAGTAAAGAACTTCCTCCTTATATCCCATCTAAACTTCCCCTGTTTAAGTTTGAACGCGTTACCCCTTGTCCTATCACTACAGTCCCTAATGAAGAGTCCCTCTCCAGCATCCCTGTAGGCCCCCTTCAGATACTGGAAGGCTGCTATGAGGTCTCCATGCAGCCTTCTCTTCTCCAGGCTGAGCAGCCCCAACTTCCTCAGCCTGTTTTCATATGGGAGGTGCTCCAGCCCCCTGATCATCCTCGTGGCCCTCCTCTGGACTTGTTCCAACAGTTCCATGTCCTTTTTATGTTGAGGACACCAGAACTGCACACAATACTCCAGGTGAGGTCTCACAAGAGCAGAGTAGAGGGGCAGGATCACCTCCTTTGACCTGCTGGTCACGCTCCTTTTGATGCAGCCCAGGATACAGTTGGCTTTCTGGGCTGTGAGCGCACACTGAAGCCGGCTCATGTTCATTTTCTCATCAACCAACACCCCCAAGTCCTTCTCTGCAGGGCTGCTCTGAATCTCTTCTCTGCCCAACCTGTAGCTGTGCCTGGGATTGCTCTGACCCAGGTGTAGGACCTTGCACTTGGCACGGTTAAACTTCATGAGGTTGGCATCAGCCCACCTCACAAGCGTGTCGAGGTCCCTCTGAATGGCATAAAGTAGTCTGGCCTTAGTAGCACAGAGCACTCCACGGGCCTCTAGCAGACAGGTGGTTTCTCCTGCCTGCCCTGAAGTTTCTGCCTGTCCAACCTCTCATTTCAGTGAGAATTACTGGGACTAGACCCACCTGAGCACATCGTAAGGCATGTTTAGTTCCTCTCGTCCCCAGGGGAATGACCAGGGAAGGCAGCCAGAGCAATATGCTTGCAGTCTGATCACAGGTGTGTCGTAACTGCCCCACACTGATCAGATACTGACCTGACATCACCCATTATGCGCAAGGTCCAGCACTCAGCATGGGTTGAGAAATGTGACATTAAAACTCTGTGTAGGCCAGAATTATATCTGAGGGGCAGCACATAGATCTTCCTGGCTGCTGACCACGTTCAAAGTATATCAGTAAGTGAAACCCTTGCCATCTGTGTTATTCCCCCCAGTGCTCTTTCAGGCCTTCCTTACTCCAGATATCTTTGAGCCAGCATCTGAGGATTTACCAAAAGCTGCAAGACTGCTGTAGATCACCGATCACACTGTCTGTGCTTTCAGATTGAGTTTGAGAAATTACCAGCAGTGTCATGCTTATGCATCCTGGCCATGTGAATAAAGGAAGCTAAGAGGCAACAATAGATTACATAAAGCAGGGAAATCCCCCTCAAACTTCTCCCAGACTATCTCAAACTGAAGTTGATTTGCACACGTACACTACAAATAACTTTGCAATGGCTTTTAGCCCCATGAAGAGGTTATATGTGTTTGCCTGTAATCATTTAGGCCAGTTCCACCAGTTGCAGCTAAGCTTCCTTATACAAACCCTGTTTGGTGGAAAATGGACCTTAGTGAAAATCAGAAAAAAGCTATAGTATCTTGTAGTTGAAACCTACGGCCAACTTCTTTACAAAATCCGAGGTTCAAATGGCCTGAATTCCTGAGTGATGCTGTTTAAAAAGCAGTGGTATTAAACAGACTTCCAAAGTTCCTGTGATTTTTTTCAAACATCATGATTTAATAAAAAAAAAAAAAATAAGTGAGCAAGAAAAGGATAGCATATTGAAAATGCGTATTTACTGGGTTATCTCAGGCTCAGAAATGTAGTTGGCCGATATGACATTACAAAAACCTTTTACAATATCTTTGATGCACTAAGAATGACAATGTTTATAAACCTAGTACATTGTGACTACAGAATGCCTAAATTCTTCCTGAAGACATATGTTTTCTTTTCCCTTGCAGAGAGAGTGGGCTTTTGGAGTTTGGGGGGTTGGTTGGTTTGTTTGTTTCAATAGGATAGGAATATAAAGTTTCCAAAGGCTTGCTAAGAGCTGTTTCTTTGGAAAAAATTTGCTCACCAACTCCCTTTCCTAGCTTTCTATTGAAACAAGTTCTCATACACGTTTTCTGCCAGTCCTCTCACAAAACTAGAAAGGACATAGACAACTGCACTGATTCTTTAGGCTCTCCCAGTAAATTCAAGAAAAGCATTTCCTGTATGTTTTCTGGGTTGTCAAGCCAGCTTTACACTAGAATTAACTATAGTTGGCAATAAATTCCAAATCTCTTTTTAAACAAAAAACTTAGAAGTGCTTTTGTCAGTATAGGGTATTTCCCTTGAGGAATTCATCAAAGGCACACTGGCAAAAGTGAGATTTGTTCTACCTGCATTAGGGTTATCATCATTGTCGGTATAGATACCAGGACAGCTGTATGAGCAACTCTTTTCTAGTGCAGTTGCTTTTCATACAGTTAACAATTAGAGCTAGAGAGGAAGAGGAAAACTGAGACACAGCTTCCCTTGACAACCTGTGTAAGCCTTGTGTTTCTTCTACAGTACCACCTCTGTTAATAATGTCATGGCCTGTTGCAGTGGAATGCCTTGCCTTTCACCTTTCTCTTTTCAGCTTTATTGACTTTCTTCAAAGCTTTGATACAGAACAAGAGGAATCATGTCAGGAATGAACTGGCTCCTTTGAAGAGTCCTTCAGGCAGCTGCAGTTTCCCTATGTTATGATGGAGCTGGTCTCAGTGAGTCAGCTGTAGAGATAGGAAGAGAACTACATATTTGAATAGGCATGGGACACCTTGCAGTGCAGCTAATAGTAGCAAACATAAAGACATGACATGATCTGACAGCTGATTCACTGGTACCTTGGATATTTTAGTCCTGATAACTGCGTATTTCTTCAGTATGTGTTCTTTTCATCACCTTGCAGGTTGATCAGGAAGGCTTTAATTTTGTTTTTTCTTATCTCCTCTCACAAATAACAGTAAATTTTCTACATAAGGTGTCTAATCACAATTATGTGATATCCTCTGTTTACATAGAAAACTTTATCCCAAAGCACTTTACACACCTGGCACTGATGGGACTAAGATTAGAAGAGGAGCAGCTCATACTGGTTAGGAAGCAGGCTCTGCTCTCAGCCTAGGTATTAGTAAAGCATATAGGGTAGAACCACAGTATTTTCTATGAATACAAATTATTTTGCTAATAGTTGGAAAATATACAGGTATAAGATGTGCTCTGTTTAACTCTAGTAAATGTATCTGAACTGTAGAAAATAAGCTGATAAGAGCATATCAGTCCCCTTGCACATGCCATTCTCTCTTCATAGGCACTGACTAGAAAAAAGAGTTTTACTGGAAAATTAGGGTGATACAAAGGTCTCAGCAACTATGTCATGGCCTTTGAAAAGTTCTGCCAGAGAATGGCAGAAAGACCTGGACTGGTCTAAGGTTTGGCTCCAGAGCACGAGAGCAGCATCAGATACTTTGCCAGCCAGAATGAGGAGAATCTGGACATTGGTAACTAGAAGGATAGCCAGAAAGAGGATTGTTGCATGTAAGTCAATCCATTTTCAGCTAGTCTGTGGAATTAGTTCATACTGAAGTAATTACCTTGATTTGTTTTGTGGATTAAAAGGATTTCCAAGTGGTGGTTCACTGGAGGAAACGGTAACTTTGTAATATCGTTCTGACACATCAGCATTGAGGTGTCTGTATTGTGTGTTTCAGATGGAAAGGATCAAACAAATCTAACCTGGGAAGGAACCAATCCTGCCCTGCAGACCATACGAGTGAGGAACACCACCTTGAAAAATACTTTACTTGATGCTGCTTTACCCAGCACTACTGCTGAGACTCCAAGCAATACATCCTATCTATAGAAAGGACAAATGAAACCTTCATTAAGAAATGAATGAGTGACAACACTGGTTTTGAAAAATACGGTGAAGCAGATAGTGAGCATTCTTCTTCTTTTGTCTCTTTAAAAACATAGTTAAAACCACGTGCTGTTCTTCATATGTGTGGAGCCATGCTTAACTCTGAACTTAGGAAAATCCTGTATTTTGTTCAGTTTATTTAAGTGACATGGTAATAAAAGCCTCTGAACAACACAAGTGCTACTGAAGAAGCATAGGCCACACGTGTCTTCCTAATTCACCCCATTACCTCACCAATTTGGAGGAACCGACAGTCAAACGTAAGAGTGCTTGGTGTCCACAGCCCGTAACATAGTGAAATATTTGCTGCTGCTTTTCAAGAGAAATTATAAACCTACTCACTGGCTTGACTGACAAGTAGTAGTTCAGTGAGGTCTTATTCCTGTAACTCACTTGAAAATCTTCAGAGATGATGTAACAGACTTGGTAATAGCTAGACGCTGACAGTTTAGAATGGAAGGAGAACAGGTAGCAATCCAAATGGTGGGAAGATTGGCATGTAGTACAGCTGCTTAGCTTCCTCTGTCTTCAAAGCGCTTTTAATGTATTCACAACATGACAGCAAACCACAGAACTATTTACTCATCTTACAGACTTAGAGAATATGATTCGCTCAAGGCTGCTGAAGGCATCACTGGCTGTGCTGTGATCAGGTTCAGGTTGTTCTGACTCTCAAGCCTCACATGCCTAAGGGAAAGCCATGGATTCACTTAGTGCGGACTGCCAATGTACAGTCACCATTGGTCTGAGAGGCTTGTTCTGTCCTCTGCAGTCACAGGGAAAGCCTCCCAGAGCAAACTCTTGAAAAGCAGAGTAACCTGTACAGAAATATGGGAGGTCTGCAGAACTGCTGAAGTGGATCTAGGTAATCCAGCAAGAAAATCAGTTGCAGTGGGTCCACCTGTGGCAGTGAGGTGAGCAGTTTGCAATATGCTGTTTTGTAGGCAGCCTTTGGGTGATGAGAGTTCCTGGGGAGCACATGGCCCCTATTGAAAAGTACTGCATACTATTACTGTGGCAGTGCAAGAGGCTGAGAAGCTGATGGGATGTGGCAGCTGGTGTCATGTCACTCCCAGCCACCAAACAGGATGGCATGGAGCAGGCTACTCTGCAGCTACCTACTTACATGGCTGCTCATGCAGCTTCAGGCTTTCCTTTAACAAGGAAGTTTCCATCGCAGCAAGGAAGCTACTCCATTTCAATAAGCTACTTTTAAAAGCAAATACATTTCACCTTGAGGAAGAGCAGTTCTCCAGCTTCAGTGTTACCAGTTTTGTGCTTTGAAGAGGCCATTGTAAAAAGATAATTTTAATTTTGTTTTAACTAAAGTTTAGATTTTCTTCTTGGCAGGGCTGCACTACTGGCCATTCAGTCAAACCCTGCTGAACTTGCTTGTAGCCATTTTATGTGGGTATCTTGTAAATATTTGGTAGAGCACTCAGACACAGAAGTGTTTCTTGCTCTTAGAGTCACATGCCTGGTTCCAGTAACTTTCAGAAGCACAAAAGGCTGAAAGCAGGGAAAATTCCACTGAGGTGCATTTGAGTCTCCAGGGAGCAACTGCACGCTGTTTAGACTAAAATTTCTCATTGATGCCTCTCCCTCTTTTTAAAAAAAACATGCAAGGATAGAGAGGAGAAGCTGGAGGGTAGGGTTTTTTTAATATCATAAATACCAGAATGCAAGCACTGTTTTCACTCATTTCTCTCACATTGCAGGACCATTTGCAGATGGAGAGGCAGATAAGCTTTTTAATGCTCTCTGCATACCTGGGAAATTTCCATCCAAGTTTTAAAATGTTTTATAAACATTAATGAATTAAAGCCTAATCCCCTTCTTCTCAGCCCTGTGAAGCAAGTACTAAATACAGTTTAAAGACAGGGCTAATAAACTTGCCTTGCCTGAAGTCACACAGGGCAGCGTGGTAAAAGGGCTCAGGTCTTTGCGTCCAAGCTTTCGACCTTACACCACAAACACACACTCCGTCCCTCTTCCAGGCTTGCTGTACTTCCCCTTCTGGGATATAGTGAAAACATGCTGGCATCACACCTTCAGATAACCTTGGTTTTTCCCCTAGGAACAGAGAGACTACTCACAGCTGCTGTCCTGTGGGATTAAGATGTTGAAAAGATCAGAGAGGGATGTGAGGGGAATGGGGAAGAAGCAAGTCACAGACAGCTCTGTCTGCCTTTGGGAGTGTTCTACCTCCTCTGCTGCCAGTGAAGTTAGTGCACTATCAGGAGCAACCTCAAACATTTTTGCACGTGCTTCCATTTAATATTCAAGCAGAATGTGCTTCCATATACTATTCAGGCAGGACTGTGATAAAAATGCCATAATCAAAGAGAGAGCTTGGCCAACAGGAAAATTGGACAGATGAGCCAGTAAGTCACTCCTGTAGTGAATATATGTGATTTCATTATCCTTCTGTATGTGACCTGCATTTCTTACTGCTGCTTATTATCAGAGTCTTATAACTACTGCTGCAGCCATCTCTTTCACCTCTTCAGAAGAGAGGGATAATCCATCAGCCAGTTTCTCTCCAGTGGTATGAGTCAGTTTTTTTCTAGGGGGATTAATGGTCAGTTGAAAAGACTTGTTCCCAATAGGGCTGTGCAAAAAGCAGTGTGCACATGAGTCATGAAGTGGAAGAGAAGGAAACAGATCTATAGATTTAAAGGGTTTGAATTATTTCTTTTCCCTTAGCTTACCTTGTCCACACCAATTGATAACGAGATGTGCAAAAGCTGGAAATGTATTGGCAGTGGCTGGCGTAAGCGGGACTGAGAGCTTCTCCCACTGTGCACAGACCTGAGGTCAGTCAGCCAAAACCAGATCAGTGTATACCAGCTATTCCAGCCCTTGTAGGGGAGAGATGCTGTGAGAAAGATCACAGTGCAGCAGCCCTGTCCTGTCTCTCCTATGACCCTGCAGTGTATCCCAACATTGGTGCCTTTGGCCTCTTTGTGCCATTACCTTCTATGACAAGGCCCCAGCTCTGGTCCTTCGGTATGCTTCTTCTGTAGCACTCTTCCCTGCAGAGGATTCAGACTCACTTCAAATGCTGTGCACAGTGCTCATTTCATTCCCTGCTGAAAGGCAGCCAGGCCTGAGGTGGAACATGGCAAGCACTTCGCCACACCTGGCAACTCCATGCAGCTGCTGAAAACAAGCAGGGAAGAAAGTGGTGTACAAACGCAGGGGAATTTTCACATAGGCAGGATGTAATTAGCAGAGCTGGAATTTGGCCAGAATATTGGGGTTAAAACATTGACTTGCAGGTAACACACTGGGATCTTTCAGCATTCAAATGCTCAGGAGCTCCCATTTCCATCTTACCTGGAAGATATCAGAAGACTGTTCCCTATTTAATGTTCCTGGGCAGCTCTCAAACTTCCGACACAAAGGAAAAAGTGTCTAATGGTGCTGCACCTGCAGTGCTTCTCCAGCAACTGCCAGCCACGAACAGCATCTGAAAGGATCACATCCTGACAGGACTATGGCTGCATCACAGTAAAACATGCCACAGCTGCCTTCATGCCTTGAGATTCACTTCACCTTAACTCTCATTACTCAGTTTTGAGGCCCCAAATCCCCACCTAACAGAAAGAAAAGATGGTATAATTAGGGCAGCCCATCACACATAAAACACAAGAGAGAGAATATTACCATTAGGTGCTGCTTCAGCCTCATTCTTTGCCACTTAAAATAGTACCAATTTGGTACTGGACAACAGAGAATTAGATGAGGCAGTCTCTCCTCAGTGCAGATGACAGCTTTTCCAACTGGCTTAGCCAGTAAAATACAGAGAGCATTAAGAGTTCATGCCTGCTCCCTCCTTCCAGCAAAGAAATCACGTTCAAAGCAGCAAAACATTTTTTTCACCTTCATGATCTCACTTTCCATGTAAGCAATCTTTGTGTTTACTACGAGGATGTTGAATGTCCACAAAAGGTTAGGGAAGTCATTCATGAACTTCATGTGTGGAAAGTCCGTACAATGTTTCTACCACAGTCTGAAATATAAATAATTGCAAACCTTTAACCCCATGTCTGTCAGACCTGCAGATCATGTGCAGTTCAAAGAGCTGACTTCCTCTTGTGGTGCAGTGCTTGCAAACAAAACCAGAGGTGTTCCTGCCATACAAACAAGCATAGTTTCTTCACCAATAAGTCATAAAAAAAAGGACGCCTCCTGTGCCTGTGAGGGCTGCCCGTATCAGCTTTTGGTTTGTTTAGGGTTTTTGTATGCCTAGGCTGCCATGCAAGTCCCCCTCTCTGTCAAGTGTTAATACAACCACCAGCCAAACTTGCTGAGAGCACCTCAGTCAGTGGGGTAACAAACCTATAGAGTGACTCCAATGGCAAAGTGAGCTGGTAAAGTACAGGCAGCTGCAGGCAACAGGAAATCCAGCACTAATAAATAAAATGCCTTACAGCCAGAAAGAGGAAATAAACAGCAGCAGCACAAACTGAGAGGACAGAAGAGAGGAACACAGCATAACTGTGGTGCGGGAATCACTGCAGTACAGTGAGCTTATTTCTACAAAAAGCTGTCCTGGTTTGTGTTCAGACTGCAAAAAAAAGTGGGGGAGTAGGAGGGCTGCTCAAAGAGAGGGTCTCTATCAGAAGAAGTTGTCAACAGCCACTGTAATTAAGGAAGCAGCCAGAGCACACACAACCTGAGCTGCCGCCAAAGTGAAATGAAAGCATTTTTTGTTTGCAGCCGTAGCCCCGAAGGATAATAAAAGATGGTTCTACCGTGCCAAGTGAGGAGCTGCAGGGACACCATTTCTAGATGGTGAATGCTCCCATCGTTCCAAAATTACTTGCCGTGGGGAGCCAGCAAGTTTCTCTCCTGCATGTGCTTTTGAAGCACGTGCCCGCGCACCCCCTCTGATGGCAGCAGGCACCTTAAGAGGCCAGCCACCAGGCAGGTGAGCCCACCACCACTGTGGTAGCAATTGAGGTGGGCTGTTCTGGCACTGCTTAGTCCAGATTGCCGAATCAGCCATCCCTTAACTTTTACCCCTTGCACTCAGCCATGGGTGCGTATGGCCCCACGGCATTGCCACCACTAGCGGGAGCTGCCGCATTCGGAAGAGCTGCCCCCCACTCTCCTCCCAGGGGTAGCTTCGGTTAGGAGGCTCACTGGTGCCTTGGCAAGGAGCTGCGTGCACAGCATGCCAGAACAGTGCTCTTCTTTGCTGCTGGTAGCATCTTTCACCTGGAACACTGTGGGGCCTGTGCCGGTGCGGCGGTGGGAGCTGGGGTGGGCTGGGAGAGCCAAGAACTTGGCATCAAACTTTGGGACTCTACCACAAGGCTTTCACTGGTGACTGTAGGAAGAGAAGGTTCAGCAAAGGGAAAGAAGTCATTCACAAATTGCATGCGTATTTCTGAATTCTTTCATTGAGTGGCATTTGCCTTTCATCCTCCCCCCGAGCCCTGTGTGCATTGCTGGCATTCTCTCCCAATCCCATATAATAATTCCCAGGTCTCCACAAGCCACTGCCTGCCAATGGAGCCCGTGGTCCCTGGACCGGCAGCTCAGTCACATGAAAAGTTACATGCAAAGGTTTAATGCTTTCTCTTGACCCCAGCCCTTCTTCCCATGAATCCCCTGCAGTGTTTTCCTAATCGGGTGTCAGGGAAGCTTTGCACTGGGCAGGGTGTTAAAAAGGTGACTATTTAGCTGCAGCATTTCCAGAGTCTTTGAGCTCTCTCCTAAGCTGTAAATACAAGCAGTGGAGCCAGGTGAAGGTCTGACAAGGCTGCCATTTAGACCTGAAGAAAAAAAACAGAACTGCTGCTTTCCAACCAAATGCATGTTGCTGTCGCCCCACTTTCTCTGGCTCAGGAGCCATACTAAAGGTTACTTGCTTCAGCAGGGCATGGAATTCAACTCTTAAAGCCTATATTCAGGGCACACAGCTATGATTCAGTATAATTTTAACCTTCACTGGACATTGCCAATATGTTTGTTACTAGGGAATCATAAAGAAAACAGGTATTTTCCCTAGAGCCTTTTATCACCAGATTCTGAAAGATAGTGCAGGTATTTAATGCATCACACAAATCACGAAAGTGACAAAATATTATCCTTCCTACCTGTGAGACATCAGAGAAAACACGTGCTTTTGGAGAATCTCAAATGAAAGTGATTTTTTTATTAAATACAGACGAAAAGGAGAAATGTTCAAAAGCTGTTTCTAATAGGCAGTGACAGTCATTTCCTTGCCTATCACTGCAACATGAGGGAGTGCAGGTATCTCCTGCAGAAAGTTCTTGTTCTTGGCCTGATGATAGCACACAGGATTTCACATGTGTGACAGTGTATGAGTCATGAATTGCAGCTTTGGAGAGCCTGGGAGTTGTGTCTGCTGTCAGGGCCCAGTGCTCATCTGGGTTTCACATGGCCCACAGAAAGATGTGCCAATTGCACCTTTTAGCCAAACAGTTGGATAATCAAACTGAGCATTTGGTTTCAGTTTTGGTTCTTTTTTTCAGAGGGGAGGGGGCAGGCCTGTTATGAACTCCAACTTATACATGCATTTTTGTGGTTTTAAGTGAAAGTCCATTTATACCGTTCTGGTTTCAGTGCCATCATTACCAACATAGCTTTAAAAATTAAATAAAATCAACAGTCTTTTTCAAATTTCTCTTCTCAAGGATTCAGAAGTGTAGGCCTGTTCTGCCTGACTGGCTGGCTAATTGTTGCTTTGTATTTTATTGCATCGTTTAATTCTTACTTGTAAGCCTCTGAAATCATAAAATCTGAGTTCTAGTGTCAGTCTCTACACTCAACTGTAGCTATTGAAAAGTGGCATTTCTAATTCTTAAGTATATATGGCATTTGACGTACTTTGCTTAAATAGGGTATTTCCAGATCATTCCAAACAGGAGACTTGAGAAATCCTGCTTCTCCCCGATGAGAGCATACCTGAATAATACAGGAATGACTTTTCTCACTGAAAAGCATTAACAAAACACATGCATAAATACTGGGGTTTAATCAGCCAGTACTGCCTGTTTACTTAAAGGAAAAACTGATTTAACCCTTCAGGAGGGATTCAAACTACCTATGAGAATGGAGGTGGGTCTAAGCACACAAACGGTAACATGCTTGTAGAAGAAAATACCAGTGATGTCTGTGCCTGTGATCGGCTGGCATTGCCCACCCTGCCACATGACAGCCAGGAGACATGCAAGAAGGATTTTCCATTTCTGAAGCACAGTGAAATGGGGGAGACCGGTGATCACAGAATTGTCTTTCCTTCTATGAACTACTGTCTTCAGGATTCTGCTTGACATTCATTCAGTCAAATACTTTGACCATTTCAACAAACAAGCAGAAAATGGTTTTGATTTTTGACCCTGGTCAGCCATCTGCGAAGAATAGTAAATAGTGCAGTATGTGCCATGTCTCTGAAATACCCTTCCTTGCCAGAAACATATGTGGCATGTTTCCCAAGCTCTGGAAAGGGTTATCATTTCCAGTCCACTAAGTCATCCTTCTCTCTCTGCACACACACCTCACCATCCCCAGTCCTGCATCTAGCTGGGGTGAAAGGAAACATTCTGAATTGCTCTGCTGTTACCCGTCAGAGGGGAGAGGATGCATGTGCACCTAACACATTATGTTGTGCATGTTTCTGAGAAGTATTGTGTTTGCAGTCACGTCACAGTGGCACAAAAGAGAAGCAGCAAGTCAAGGCAGTGCTATGCAGGCACGTAAGAGCCAAACCCGCGCTTCTCTCTGCCCTGCTCTGCAGAGCTGTGCCCGGCTGTGCTAGCGTGCTGCCGACACGTACCTTTGGAGGAGCCCTGGGCCAGGGTGCCACACAGCTTGAGGAGATGCCAGAGGAGCTTTTGTCTGCGCTCTCCTGGCGGGTCTAAGAAGGGCGATTAGCATTTGGGTCAGAGCACATGGAGCAGCCCCGGCTGGGGTGGGAGAAGTCACACTGCGAGGCCACACTTGAATATGGCCACTTCACTGCACTGCCCCGCGCACAAAGCCTACTTGTGTGGGGCGCGTCCCGTCGTGCGTCACGCTTCGGTTGTCAGTGGAAGTCATGGGTTCCTGGGGGTGACACAATAACCCCTTTATGCTTAGCAGAATAGTGGGGGAATTGCGGGAGGCCACTGGAAACGTAGCGGCAAAGAAGTGGTTGGGCTTTTGTATGTCCCTCAGGGTTAGGTGCCGTGGCAGCAAAGGAGCCCATGCATAAAGCAGCAGCGAAGGTGAATGTGGGAGTTTGGGTATCTGGATGGGAGAAGAGTTAGGGAAATCACCCAAGGAAGACCTCATGCTGCCTCTGTGCTAGCAACATCATAAAACTGCATATTTAGGGTGCTGAGCTTTATAGCAGCTCACTCTGAAGTTGTCTGCCACAGTCTTGTCACCCCACTGCCTTCAACACCAGTGCAGCCATGCAAGAAATCAGCTCAAAGAGCTGATCTCACTGGAAATTAAACTGAGTTTTTTACAAAAAAAAAAGAACAGGTTTGCTTTACTAGAATGTCTCAAAGCTGCATTCAGAGAGAACTGGACAAACGCAAATACGAGGAATTGACCAGGGCCAAAACATATAGAAATTTGGAAAAAATACTGATACAGACGGTTTTAGAATAAAAGCTAGTTAGATCTTTCTTACTGTATCCATCACTGTCTCTTTTGCCAGCCCCTCAGCCATCCACTCCACAAAGCAGTAAGCCTAAACAGATACGCTAAGCAAAGCTATTCTGAATATGGCTTCTAGCCTAATAAAGTCAGAGCCTTATTCAGTTCCCATGAAAAGCATCAGGAACGTTTCCTCCGACACTGAGAGACATAAGATTGGATTGCAGAACAACCACGTAACTTTTGACCAAAAAGTGAAGTTTTTATAAAGCACTGATAAAATATTCATGCAGGAGAGCATGGAAACTCTGACTGGAGCAGTTGCATTGCTAAGTATGTTTCAAGCAAGCATAATCATTTTTGTAGCTACACTCGTTCTCACTAGTGATATGTGCTCTAAGGGGAAAATACAAACCAAACACCTTTTTACAGGAAAAAGGCATTTATAATTTCTTTATTATGGATGTGCAAAAGGACTCCCCCCTCTGCTGCTGGGAAAACCAGCTCCTGCTCTATAAGCATTAAAGCACATCCTAATTTTTAGAAAGCATTTGTTAGGCGAAACAAGGAGGTTTTTGTGATGCTTTCTTTTTCTTCCGCAATTGGAGCCTTTCTGTTGATGCCAGCTGCTTAGTCGTAGGTATCTTGCGGGAGGTGGTGTCTGTCAGTAAGCCCCACGTGGGTGCCCCCTTGGCTATCTCTCATAGCCGCCCTTCTATAAATCACAGCATATTAAAAAAAAAAAGGGGATAACACTGACATGTGAACTAATCCCCACATCAAAGAGAGCAACTCTCCCTCCTCTAAACACCCGCCCCCCTCCTTTGCTGGGAAAAGTCTAATGCCTAGAAGGTGATTTACACAAAACTCCATCCCAGTTGTTAGGAAACTTGCAGTGCCACTTACTCGCCAACCGGAGAAGAAACCTGGGAATCAGGGTAACCACAATAGCTAGCCTGCGGCTTCCAGTATTTGGCAATTCAGGAGAGAAAAAAAAAACCAATTGGCTTGTTGCAGCAAACTTGTGTGTATGTTAGTTGCATGGCAGGATAGGCATGTATATAGACAGATGTAAACGTGACTAGCAATGTGGGTCTGTATGGGCACATATACATCTGCATGTGTCTACAAGTACTTGTATAGGCACAGGAGTACCTGTCCTGACACATACACGAACACACACAGATGCACACATAAATACCTCTCTCTTTAGCACCTAGGAGCAAAGAGGGCCAAGAGGAGATATTTATGAAAAATGTAAGCCCATATGGGTATTCAACTGTGCATCAGCTGTCCTAGACATGGGGAAGGCTACCTGTCCGTAGCGTATGCTCTCTTAAAGTATTAATTCCTGCCACAGGTCTGGTTTTGACCTAATGGTTCAAATGCTAGGAATATATAGATAAGGGGAATACTTTTATATAAGACATACTTACGCAAACATAAACTCTTTCCTGCCCTTCCTTTTGCAAGTGCTCCCTGTGCACTAAGCACACAAGATACTTCCAAATAATTGACTGTCTCTGGAATGCAACTGAAGTGAGGAAGAACTATGTCTCTCTGGCTACATAATTCTCTTTTTCCAAATCAGCGCCAAGTCTGTGCCTGTGCTGAGCACACTCCTTCAGACATACCACAAAGAATATGTAGCATAGACAAACATTTTACTGGTAGGTCTGTGTTTGCAATCAATAAGCAAAAGTACCCACTGTATGTGAAATAAGCTGTATTAATGTGCATTTCCATGAGTATATAAATGCATGTGAACTAGGTACCTCCACCAGCATCAGTGTTTCTGATTGATTAATTCAGCTGTGCTTGCTGCTCTCCCCTCCTGGCCCCCAGACAGGGAGGCAGGGATGTCCTAGGGTCACACCATCGGCCCCCTCCCTGCATCCAGGCCATCCCTTGGCCCAGGCCTGAGGGCCATGAACGCTTTGTCCGCATAAGCCAGCATCTCTGCCAACAGAAGCATGTGAGGATCACTCCCAGTGCAAGAGAGTGAAATGGAGCAGGGAACAGAGCTGGGCTTAAAAAGAAGCTTCCTTTTTATAATCGTCGGTTGGTTGTAGTCCAGCTGCCTTCAGCAATGCACTTCGGTGTGATTGCACAAGAGCTGAGGGGTAGAAGCAAGTACCCAGGCAATGAAACAACACAGCAGCTCCCTGTGGTGACAAGTGCTGGCTTAAAGCATTCCTGAAAGTGCAGCGTGGGGGAGAGCACCAGGTGTGCCAGGAGTCCCGTGTCTCCCGCTCCAGTGACAGGGGGGCACGGCGTGCTGGTGGGAGACAGGCAGAGACCGAAGCTTTTGCTGTTCAGTTACAGGCTCCCTCCACGGAGATGTGCAGCTCTGTGTGTGTCTGTGCCTGTCCCCTGCCCTGTGTCAAGTGGAGAGGATGTGAAAGAAACCCCAGCGTGATTGCACCTTCACCTCCCGTGCATGGAAAAACAAACACAGCCATTATCTTGTTTGTTGATTTAGTGCAGGGTGCTCCTTCCATTACAAAACCATTTCCCTGCAGGCAACAGACTAAAACCTATTCACTTATTATTCTGCAAAAGAAAATGATGGGTGCAATCTTCAAGCATCTCTTCTGCTGATAGACAGAGATTGAAAGCAGAGAGCTTTCCCAGCTATCCTCTCAATAAATGTGCCATGCTTCCTCACTGTTCCTAACTTTTCAGATTTTCTACCTCAGAAACACATGCCATATGTATCTTCCCTACGCTACTTCTTGAAATGCAGATCTTAGTACGGGAGAGCTTCGTGCTTAGAAAGTCAAGCACGTGTTTCATCATAGGTATTTACACAGAGATGGCTCTGACCACTGAAAGCTGCATCCAGAGCTGCAATTCACACAAGCACAAACACACACACCCCATCTGTAGTTTTCAGAGCCCAAACCCCAGACATGAACACTTCTAAACAAGGGAGAGGTTTCCAACTGCTGCCCCAGCTCTCATTTAGGACAGTGTAAACACCAAGCCAATTTTTGGAACTGGCACAGCAAAGCTGGACTTGGGGTGTGAGATACATCCTTCTTCGAAGCAAACACATCACAGGTCTCTCCGGGAGTGTTTTTACTTCTGAGGTGCACCTGGCGGCAGTTCCTGGTGCTGACTGGGACAAGTCTGGATGAAATCTGCAAGAAGAGCAGCAAAGTTTATCTAGAGCTGGCACCGGTTTTGGTACTCGGCTGAATTAGCTGTGTCTGCTGTGTCCAGAGCTCTTTGTTTGTGCCAGCACTAACACCATCCCCAAATAATCGAACTGTTCTCAACACCTCCTTTTGTCAGTTAAAATCACCCCTCCACCAGCTGGTCTTTTAGATGGCAACTCTTCAGGTTGGCCTTTTAGGTGGCTGGCACTTTAGCCTCCTCCCAAGTCCAAATCAACTGCATTAAAAAGGAGTGAATTTACATTGCAGGGGGGAGGGCACCCCAGACAATGTCAAAGGAAAAGCAGATCAAAAAGAGCTGCTAGTATTGGATGCGTGGGCTGCCCTTTCAGCTGCTTTGGGCAATGTCCTTTCAGCACAAGAAAAGCTCGAAAGAATTCAGTTAATCTGTTGTTAAACAGAGAGTCCGTGGTGGGAGACAGGTCTGTCATCCTCAGGGCAGGGAGCTGAGCCTGTCTGTAATGGCTGGGAGCTCCTTTGCCCTTTCCCAGCGCTTCATATCCCCAGCGGCAGTGAGCTCACAGACCTTGCTGGCCCAGCACTGGCCATCTCTCAGCCAAAGGCTGCCATGGACAGAATCTCTCTCCATAACTTTCCTGTGCCAAGTACTTCAGACAAGCATGGAGGTGCCTCACAGGGCAGAGCGGTGGCCAACCTGCTGCTGGTAGTGATTTCAAAGAATTAGGAGCCCAGCTTGAGTCCTGAAGCAAGGGCTTCAGCGAGGCTTCCAGTTAGAAGTCTGAGTATATACACCTCAGGGCAGCCTGCCCCATACTGAGGTGTGGGGCCCCCATGACTGCCCACAGATATGCCTTCCACAGCCTCACTGCTCAGCATGACAGTGCAGCTCTGAGTATCAGCTAGTAACAGTGACTAGCCCATAGGCCTGCTAGCTGAGAGAACACAATATCCTGAAACAACTGCGGAAGGCTGGGAGGTCAGCAGTAAAAATAGGTCTATAGGGTGTAGGAAGTGAGGGGTGCTCTATTTAGCAAAATGTGGTTACGCAAGTTTGAACAAAGCAAAAGGTGGGGAATTAATGCTCTGTGTGGGCAGCCCGCAAGGTTGTGTGAGGGCCTTGGATGGATGCAGCAGGGCAGCTCTCATCAAGAGCCATTCCTCCCTTCTCTGAATCAGATGTAGACACTGGTACTAGCAGGGAGGGATTGCAGGCACCGGAGCACCACGGTGTGCTCAGCGCATCGGGGTTTTCTGAAGTCTCCTACCTAATCCCTTTTCCTACATTATGTTCCTCTGTGAACAGAACGTCCCGTTTAGGATTGTGTGACACATGCTTTGATTGCAACAGCTTACTGTTTCTTCCTCTGCTCACAGATGGAGTGCATGTACACATGTGTATACGTATGTGCGTGTATATGCATGTGTATGTTTCTATTTTTAAACAAAGACATCTTTATCCAATGGAAATTTCCGATGCTGTGAATTTTTACTTCATTGCTTGTGTTTTCTGCTGCTTTTGACTGCTCACTGGCAGCATGCTCCGAGTAACGGGTTAATTACCCTCCCCGCAAGAGCTGTTTAAATGTCTCTGCACGTACCAGGGAGCGAAGCGCCGATTCCGGGCAGCGGCATTAAGAACGTCAGGGCTTGTTTAACATTCACTGGGGATCTTCCTAAAAAGTCAGTTTGTCTCCTTCCAGTTCTGTGGACTGGCTGAGCATCACTGCACAGTCGGCTCAGCTTTTATTTCAGTGCGTGAGGAGCATTGTCCTGTGAAAGAAAACCTTCTGGTTTTGGCTTAATGGCAGACTGTGTCACTGTAATTTGATTTTAAATTATCTACTGACGAGCCTTTCACAAGTGAATCCAACACACATGCATCTTCTCCATAACAAATTTGACTGTCTGGAGAAACAAAGGTTGATAATTAAGCTCACAGCAGTTTATCAGGACGGAGCCTAGGCATGGCCTAAAACCTCAACCAGTTAGTGCTTTAATTTCTGGATAGTTACCAAAAGCAAACCTTCTACTTGGTGCAGCTTGCCTGTTCTGGATCATCTGGCTCTTTGAGTCCTGGGGAGGCTGCTGGTCTCTGCTGCAGCACCTCGATGCATGAGGGAGGAATGCCAAATGAGCAGACACCACTCGAGGGTAACCAGCCGTGCCAAGTCAAATCCATAATTCAGCGAAATAATGGTTAAATCTGGGAGATTCTATTTCTCTCCAGCAAATGCATGAAATCCCAGCACCTTTTGTACTTTGAAATACCATTAATTTTTATCAGATGTAAAATGCAATGCTATCTACTTTGCATAGCATGCCTTAAGCATCATATCACTATTCCTTTTTAAGCACACACTACAGACAAGCAGACTGAGGCAGGTGATTCCAAGTGTCATCAACAGCAAATGCCCCTCAGCTGGAGGCCAGCTTTTAAAACCCATCCAGGCTTTGAACTGGCCTGGCCCTGGTGCAAGGTGAGGCCGGTTAGCAGGAGCTCAGCAGCAACCACCTTGCCCATAGCTGCTAATACAGACATGTGGCTTTAGAAACAAACATAACCATGCAGTGATTTTTTTTTCTGATGCACCTTTGCTCCAGAATCACATGGGAGTTTGGAAAGTGCCTGTGCTCATCTCTCTCCACTAAGACCTGCTGTTGTGCTAGTGCTCAGTCATCCATGAGGAGGGTGGCAGGGCAGGTGAGCCACGCTGTGCCTGGGAAGTATGGGCACCCTTGCTCCGCACTGCTGGGGCACTGATCCCCAGCTGCACTTCCTCTGTCGCTGAGAGGCAAACCGGTTTGAAGACCCGCTGAAGCACAGTGGGAGGTAAGTCCAACATGTTTGACAGCACTGGTACCTTGAGACCACCATGGCTTCCCAGTGTTTTGTCTCCAAGGCTGCAGCCTCTGGATAACTTCCACCCCAAATGTATGTCATGTTTCCTTACAGTGAAAGCAAAATATTTACACTAAGGCAGGGTCACCCGCTGGCCACTCCTCTATGGCAAGCTGAAAGCTGCTGTGATTCTGTAAACTGAGGGGTGTGAGGGCAGGGGGGATTAGTGCAGGGCTCCAAAATAAAGGATGTGGCTGCTGCTGGGAATGGTGGGCACCAGGGAGGTGGGTGCTGGATGTGTGTTCTCGTGGTGGGACAAGGATGGGAAGGCAGTGGGGCTCATGGGTGCCTGGCCTGGCTGGGAGCTCAGAGGGAGTGGGCTGATGTGGTGATGGTGCAGCAGAGCCAGTAACAGGGCAAGGCAAGGCAGATTTGTAGAGTCCAAACAGACCTATCTGGTGTCCTCCACAGCCACCCTTCCCACCAGTCCCCACGCAGCCCCAGCACGGTCACACCAGCTTCCCTTCTTTACCTGCCTTCAAGGAGCTGTTGGAAATACTCCTGTTCTGCAGGAGTGTTTTGAGCACTGTTAAACTATCCTGGAAGTTGCTGGACTACACTCACCCTATGGAAATGCACTGAATTCAGTGACTTAAACCTGTAAGCTTCAACCACAGGACTCACAGCCTCTATATTCCCAGACACTCAGGAGAAAGTGTGGTAGGTTCCCACTGTAGTAATTTGCACACATAAGTTCCTGAGATGGCTCTTCTCACCTCCTCACAGCCTGAATCTCTCCCACATGCTGCCATAATTTTCTTCTTTGTCCCATATTGCATTGCTGGTCAACATGCAAAACTTCTGCTGCATACTGCAACGCATGCTAGGAGTTGCCAGATAAACTGGCTGGCAACCCCTGGCCACCTGTCCATCAGATACCACCTCTTCCTCCTCAGCTCCTGCTGTCCCACTCCCATCCACCCGTTTGCAAAGTGGTGACCCATGGCTGGGTTTCACGTGTGACTGTGGTGGGTGGACACTGGAAAGGCTCCATCAGGTGGTAAGCAAAACTGTGCTTGCTTTGTATGCCTTGAACGCACTGCGGGGCATGAGGACACTGAGCCTGCCAGTGCCTGGGCTGCTTCAGAAAGCCCTCACTCCTCTTCTAAGATAGATGGGAATATCATGTATGAGCCACAGTGGAGATGGAAGTGGTTCCGTCTCCAGTCCTTCTGATCAAACCAGCCCATGAGGAGCAGCAGGTGGGTTTGAATGTTCCCACAACCTCTTCTGCTTTTGCTCTGTCCCTGCCACCCTCCCAGCAAGGTTCTTGTGAAAGCCTGTGGAGTAACCAAAATATTATCAGGATGTTCCAGTTATTCTTGGCTGTCCAAGGGGGAGGTAACTGCACTTTCTGCATCCAATAATCTTCCATTGGCTTTTCTCATAATGATTAGCCAGTGTCAGTATCCGAGATGTCAGTATAGGGCCAGAGCTGAAAAGGTGGCATTTGGCCACTTTCTGCCACTTGGGACATACGGTTTTCCCCAGCTTTGCAGAGAAGTTGCTTTATGCTGATTACTAAGCTATTAGGTATGTAAGGCATAACTATAGCAAAAGGGGATTTCTGTGTGGGAGGAACAGTATGATTCAGATTGTCTCATCAGCCTTGCGAAACAAAATGTCCAGTCAACAGAATGCACTTTTGCAATATAGCCACTCATTTCTCTGCCTTTATTTTGTACACTTAGCCATAACCCTGGTGCACTGGGACCTGGGAATCAGCCTAGCAAGCTGCTGGAGGATTGGTCAAGGAAAGGGGAGTTTAAGGAAGCACCGAGTAATAATGTTTTCCTCACTTGGAGAAATGCGTGGAGCATGGGGAGGGGAAACAGGGAGCAAAAACTCTCCTCAAGCACCTGATTACCACCTCTTGTAACAGCTCCTTGAGACAGCTGGCATGGGAAAGTGGTAACAGGAATGCTATCCCAGCTTTGGAAACTCGCCTGCTTCACAATCAACCCAGTATCTGGAGCACAAACACGTGGCTGAATATTGCTCACACAAGCACCTACTGCACTGCACTGGTGGTTTAAAGGTGTTCATTAATGCAGCTGAGGTAAGAAGTTGGCCATTGCTGGATAACTGTTTTATAGCAGCCATCAGGAATGTACCACCCTGAGCTTTTCTGGGGTTGCAAAGGAGGATGGTAAGGGTAGAGGAAAAGCACTGTTTTCATTAAAAGATAATCTAAGTTGAGGATCTACCCGAGAGTGCCAACTGTCTTACAGGTAAAAATACTTCTTGGAACACTGTACTTATGCACTAAAACCAAAATCCTATCAGGATCCTTTTCCTCCCCAGAAAACTCAAATTTAAGGTAAAACGAAAGAATTCCTGATGTTTTAAGGTATGGAAGCTCACAGTGTAGATACCAGCCTGCCCTTCCCAATGATGCCCCTGAGAAAAATCCCAGCCATCCATAGCAGACAGTTCTACCTTCTCAGGGACCACAAAAAGCAGAATGCCTTAATCTCACTCACATGGGGACTGGGCCAACTCCAGCCCTCACTGTGAGTATATGAGTGAATTGTTTTAGCACATTCCTGACAAGACAAATGGCACACAGGAGGCAAATGCTCTTCACTCTTCTTAAAGGCTGGCTTGGAAAGCTAGAAGTTGCACACTGCTTGCGTGGTGTGCCAGCCTTGTATCCAAGTATCATTAAACGCAGAGCTAGTATGAGTCTTTGCATACTTTCCTAGGCTTCACGCATTCTTTCAAGTGTGTTACTAACGTAGGAATTGCACTACTGTGGATAAGTTTTTGTGAAGCCAGCTATAAGGCAGCGTGTGTGTGTTGTGTTTTCAGTACTTTAGCCACCCTGAAGAAAGAAGGGAAGAGGGCAGGCTGCAGCTTGCTTTCTTAATAACATGCAGAACCTTTAAAGCTCAGGTTACGGTAAGTATTTTGGCTCTAGGCTTCAGCTATGAAGCAAATAGCCCAAAGACTCTCCCTAGAACTATAATGGCAAACTCAGATAACGTCAGAAGTGCAATGATGGGGGGCAGCTGTGCCAAAAGAACATGCCGACTGCAGGATACTAAAAATTAAGCTTTTTAAGTAACAGATTTAAAGATCTCTTAGCTCAAAAGCATTGTCCCCAGCAGGCATCGCCTCACCTCCTTGTGGAAGCACCTTGAGGCTGAGACTTACCCCATTCCTTCTGTTACAGAGCACGGGTTCTACCTGATCATGGCTTTTGTGCTGTCCTCTCACATGCTGGCTTTGCGTGACAGGCTGGCTCTAGTGTGAGCTGGGCCTTTGGCAAGTGTTCTGCCAACCCCTGCAGCCCAAGGGAATGCTTTATGGAAGACCACACTGACCAGTTGTGGGGTCTGACCTGGCAGGGTATGAGAAAGCCCTTGTAATGTCTTAGCAGAGGGACTGAACTCTTGCAAGAGACCATGAGAAAACGTAACTCCCAAGGAAACAAGCACACACAATACATGACAAACCCCAAAACACAAGTCTGAAGGTGTCAAGGGTTTTCCTACTGAGTTTCATAAGGGAGTGCAATTAGGCCTTATAAAGCCT
Organism: Pezoporus occidentalis; assembly: GCF_034315485.1. Classification (NCBI taxonomy): domain Eukaryota; kingdom Metazoa; phylum Chordata; class Aves; order Psittaciformes; family Psittacidae; genus Pezoporus; species Pezoporus occidentalis. The sequence goes on along the minus strand of NW_026913964.1, from coordinate 2,776,546 downwards.
ATCTTTGGCCATGCTGCAAGTGATTTAATGGGGCAATATCCAGTAAACAGAGAAATTAAATTATGCCAGGATGAGGAGGCCATCCTTTTCAGAGCCCCTGAACTGTCCTCCAACTGGCAGCACTTCCGTTTTCCAGATCCATATGCAACATGATGGTTCAGGGCCTTCCTAGAAATGAAAAGGCCTATTCTTCCTCACCTTCCTCTTTCAGTGAAAACATATATGATGAGAAACCACATGCACACACACGTGGGCTGGTGTGAGCCCCAGTGTGGGCACAGATGGTGTGCCTGAATGAATGGACACACAGAGGTCTCTGTGTAGGTAAGAATGTTTACCATGTGCGGTGCTGGGAAGAGCACGCATGATTCCAGCTAAAACCCACAAGGTTGGCTCTAAGATGTTATAATGTAAAGATCCCTTCTCATGTGTCAGAGCCTTAAAGTTCTGTGCCGTTGGGATGGTGTCACCTGGAGTTCAAAGATGAGAGAGGCTGCAGGTAGGAAGCAATTTCTGAATCCATTTGTGCAGTGGATTTCTGCGAATATGATTCAGGTGCAGCAGCCAAGGCCTTCAGATCCCAGTGAGTCCTTTTTTCATCTGATTTTCTAATTAATGCCTGTTTTACAGAGCAGTAAACAAATCAACACCTTGCCCTAGCTGGGCATGTGCCCCAGGTCCCTGTTTTGCCCAAGGCAAAATGTCTTCACTGCAGTTTCAGGTAGGCAGATTCAATCCTGGAAGTATCTGGCACTTTACGTTAAACTACGTACTGGCCACAGGGGTCAACATGTTAAGATCAGCTTCAGCAGAGCTCTATTGTCTCAGGGCTGTCTGTTTGGAGCATGCCTGCAGGAATTATACAAAGGATCATGTGGGCCATTTCCCCCACGTGAAAGAAATGCAGACCAGGCTAGGGAAGCTGCGTATGAAACAGAAACTAAGGGCATACCGGAAAATAGCATAGCAGATGCTTAAGCTAACTTCACCTTTAATATTCTGCAGTTGTTTAAGGAGACAGCAACAGGAGCTTTGCCATTGATATGAGCGAAACGTTATTTTAAAACATTTGTATGAGGAAAAAAACGTATTTTTGAAGACATTATCTGAAGAAATCATTCATTTAATTTCTGATCCAGCAGAATTCCATCATATTTTGCTTCAGATGTCATCTTTTCTCCTTTACTATTCCCACTCAAGGATGATACATTTTTTGATGGGCAAGTAGTACACTTTTTCACTCTCTGCTGGCATCTCTAAGATCTCCCATTCCAGACTTACTATTATGGTGATTTCTAGCGTAAGCAAAATCAACAGCTTCCTCTCTTTTCTTTCTTTCTGGCCTAAGGCATTCTAGAAAGCCCAGGTGCCCTGGTGGCCAGCCCCTTGATGGTGCCCAAAAGGGCTTGCCTCTTGTTGTTAGCTCTGTCCAAGGATTTTTGCCTGCGCTCTGCTATGTGTAAGTCAGTAATTCTCGGTTCTTCCCACTCACTTTGTCCCCTCTGCTCCTGTGATTTACCGAAAGTTGGAAGGCTGCAGGTGGAGGCAAGATCCTCCCCAGCTTTCCCTTTGGCAGGTTTTGCTGCCTTTGAGGACATGGCTGGTCTTTGTGAGGGTGGACGCTCAGAGAAGGGCTGAAACGGGTGTTCTCCAACCTTGGCCTGGATGGGAAAGACGATTCTGTCAGAGGTTTCTTTTCACAAGACTGTATGCCTAGTTTTTGCTCAGGTTTCTTGCAGCTGGATGGTTCATGCACACTTATGAATTGTTGGTTATATATAAACCCCTATGCTTTCTGAAGCTCAGGTGACTTTTACTGTTTAACTCCCCTTCTGAACAACTTAGCAGTGGAAAAAAAGCCCAACAACCCACAAATCCATGCCACTCTGGGCACCTCTGCTCTTACAATTGACACCTTCCCTCTACTGCTGGGTTAAGACCACTGCAAGTGGGAATTCCTTCTCCTAAATTAATTAACTCTGTATTGTTATTGCCTTTGATGTACTGCCATAGGAACAGGAGCAGGCACTGGAAAACTTCCATTTGTGTGTATTTCTTACGCAAACAGCTCTGGACAGAATATTAAAGGGATCGTTTAGAAGATGGTGGACAGAAACAGTCCCCTTCCAGAGCTGATGCTCACTATGGAAACTGCATGGAATGGTTACAGACCTCTAGTGGCTCGGTTTATATAGCTCTTCTGGCCCCCTAACTGCTGACCAGCACAGTATTTTGGTAAACTATATAGAGATTTCCCATGAGGATTACAACACGGTGTCATTTCATCTTGTCTGCATTTCCCATCCCGTTGTCTGTTTATTTTCCTCTGTCCCACATTGCTGAGAGATTTCACAATTGGAAGCCTGCTATAAATTGTGACACAGAGTTAAAGGACTTCAGTGTTTGCTCTCTGCTATGGCTTTTTTTTTTCCAAGGCACATAGGGTTAGCCACCTCTTTAAAATGTCTTCTTTCTTTTCTATTTATATACTGATGTTTGTAAAAGCTGCCTTTAGAAACTTAAGAAGTTAAGAGAGAGAGTATTTCTGTCCTTCCTGCCTGTATTCTTTTCCACTTATCTTCCACTGAATTCCTAGAGAAACACACATTTTTGGAAGTGCTTGCAGCAAATGCTCTTTAGCAAGCTCTGTCCCTAATGGCCCATGGGGGCTCCAAATAAAAAACAACTGCTCGCATTTCTATTCCCTAGCGTGTGAGCCACTGTGGCAGCTTTAGCACTGCTAGTGCCAGCTGTGTCACTGGTGCCAGGGCTGCGGGCTGAGCTGGCCTCTGCTTCCCACCAAAATGGAAGCAAGAAGTCTTGAATTATATAGAGGAGGACATCCAGCTCTGCTTGGCTCTGTAGGAGGCTGCAATCAGCAGGCAATCCTTTTAATAGTCATAGTGACAGAGTTTCAGTATCACAGACTGTCTTACCCTGATCAATGCTTTCAAGGTTAGTGTCACATATCATCATCACGTAAGGACTAGAGACATTTAAATGCAAGATAACACACGCAGGACTATAATCTCATAATCCTAGGATGTCCCAGTCTTTAGTGACTTTATCTGCCACTGCAACCTTTTTCCTTGGAACCAGAAAGCAGCGCACACAGCTCCTGCAGGAGTGCTCTTGGCTCTCCCTTGCAAATGAGAGCATTATAAACCACAAAAATGGAGCACCTGCAATGCTCCACCACATTGGTCTTGCTTCCTCCAGCAGCCAGGAGAGAATCAGGGATTTTTATGGCTGAAAAGGGTCTCAGAAGATCGCTTAGTCTGGACTCATGTCCCAAGGCAGCATCGTTATACTTACATTACTCTTGGCAAATGTTTGTCTAACCTCTTCCTAAACATAGGATGGTGATTCCACACCCTCCTCAGATACTTCTGTGTGTCATTAGCCTTACTGCTTGCTGCCTTCTAACACCCAACCTCAGCCTCCTTTTTTGTAATTTAAGCTTATTACTTGTCCTCTCCATCATGGATATGGAGAACAATTATACCCTTTTTTTCCCGGCCACCTTTCACATATTTGACAGGGGTAACCCTATCTCCCTCATTCTCTGTGGACATAGTCCGTTAAATAAGTAAGGAAGGAGTGGTTTTCATGGCATCAGTCTATTTTCAGATATAGAATCATAGAATGGTTTGGGTTGGAAGGGACCTTAAGATCATATCATGATATTCTCTATTCCATTATACAAGCTGGTCATAACCCCCTTAAATCATAGAATCATAGAATGGTTAGGGTTGGAAAGGACCTTAAGATCATCTAGTTCCAGCCCCCCTGCCATGGGCAGGGACACCCTACGCTAAATCATATCATCCAAGGCCTTGTCCAACCTGGCCTTGAACACTGCCAGGGAGAGAGCATTCACAGCTTCCCTGGGCAACCTATTCCAGTGCCTCACCACCCTAACAGGAAAGAACTTCTTCCTTATATCCAATCTAAACTTCCTCTGTTTAAGTTTTAACCCGTTACCCCTTGTCCTGTCACTACAGTCCCTAATGAAGAGTCCCTCCCCAGCATCCCTATAGGCCCCCTTCAGATACTGGAAGGCTGCTATGAGGTCTCCACACAGCCTTCTCTTCTCCAGGCTGAACAGCCCCAACTTCCTCAGCCTGTCTTCATATGGGAGGTGCTCCAGTCCCCTGATCATCCTTGTGGCCCTTCTCTGGACTTGTTCAACAGTTCCATGTCCTTTTTATGTTGAGGACACCAGAACTGCACACAATACTCCAGGTGAGGTCTCACAAGAGCAGAGTAGAGGGGCAGGATCACCTCCTTTGACCTGCTGGTCACGCTCCTTTTGATGCAGCCCAGGATACAGTTGGCTTTCTGGGCTGCAAGTGCACACTGCAGCCGGCTCATGTTCATTTTCTCATCGACCAACACCCCCAAGTCCTTCTCCGCAGGGCTGCTCTGAATCTCTTCTCTGCCCAACCTGTAGCTGTGCCTGGGAATGCTCCGACCCAGGTGTAGGACCTTGCACTTCGCATGGTTAAACTTCATGAGGTTGGCATCAGCCCACCTCACAAGCATGTTGAGGTCCCTCTGGATGGCATTCCTTCCCTCCAGGGTATCAACCGAACCACACAGCTTGGTGTCATCAGCAAACTTGCTGAGGGCGCACTCAATCCCACTGTCCATGTCAGCAGCAAAGATGTTGAACAAGACCGGTCCCAACACCGATCCCTGAGGGACACCACTCGTTACTGGTCTCCAGCTGCACATTGAGCCATTGACCACAACTCTTTGTGTGTGGCCATCCAGCCAGGTCTTTATCCACTGAGTGCTCCATCCATCAAATTGATGTCTCTCCAATTTAGAGACAAGGATGTCATGCGGGATGGTGTCGAACGCTTTGCACAAGTCCAGGTAGATGACATCAGCTGCTCTACCCCTGTCCATCAGTTCCGTGGCCCCATCACAGAAGGCCACCAGATTGGTCAGGCAGGATTTCCCCTTAGTGAAGCCATGCTGGCTGTCACCAAGCACCTTGTTGTTTTTCATGTGCCTTAGCATGCCTTCCAGGAGAATCTGCTCCAAGATTTTGCCAGGCACAGAGGTGAGACTGACTGGTCTGTAATTCCCCGGGTCATCCATTTTCCCCTTCTTGACAATGGGGGTTATATTTCCCTTTTTCCAGTCATCAGGAGCTTCACCTGACTGCCATGATTTTTCAAATATGATGGCCAGTGGCTTAGCAACTTCATTCGCCAGCTCCTTCAGGACCCGCAGATGGATTTCATCAGGACCCATGGACTTGTGCACTTTCAGATTTTTAAGATGGTCTCGAATCAGATCCTCTCCTACAGTGGGCGCAAGGTCTTCATTCTCACAGTCCCTGCATCTGCCTTCCAAGACTTGGGTGGTGCAAAGCCTTTGCCAGTGAAGACCAAGGCAAAGAAGTCATTCAGAACCTCAGCCTTCTCCAAATCAGACTGATCCAAGCAGTGTAGACTCCCAAGCAACTTTTCTTGATCCATCTTTCCCTTTTTTAGCATAATTAATAAGTATTCTCTGTGTGGTTCTCCAATCAGTATTGCATCAGCCTAGACCCGCTCCATCTACTACAGGTTCCCTCAGTTAATTTGCTGAGGAGTATCGTGTTGCAATGTGACGAAAGCCTCACCACCATCAAAATACAGCACTACTATCGCTTCTCCCTTATCAAGGAGTTGTTTTCATTCTGTCATGAAAGGAAATTTGACCCGTTTTCCACAATTTGTTTTTGACAAATCTCTGCTGGCCTTTATTCATCTCTTTGTTTTGTTTTAGGTGCTTACCGAAGTTTGATTGTTTGTTCCAGTATTTTTTCCAGGAATTGAAGTTAAGCTGAACAATTTGTAATCCCTGGCTCCTCCTTTTTTTCCCTTTTAAAATCAGGAACTACGTCTGCACTTTTCCAGACTTCCAAGTATGATCTCTGGGCTGTGTAACATCCCAGAAGCCAGGTGAGGTGATGCCTAGAGCTTTTGTGGTTAAATAACTGGCTGGAGCAATTACCCTACGGTTACATTCATCTGGCCCAACTGACTTAAACACTATCTGAAGGATCTTCTGATCCAGTCTTTGTTATAGTTTTGTGATCTCCCCCCACCCCCGACATTGATTGCAGTATTTGTCTGAAGCAATAACATGCACAAAAGGTATGAAACACACTGGGACTCTAGCCATGAACTGTCAATAGCCTTTCTTCCTCACTGGAGTTACCTGGGTCTCCCTCTTGCTGCTAAAGTAGTGATAGGAAAGCTACTTCTTACTTTAAAGTCTCTTTCTAATTGGATTCCATTTTGCTGCTTGACCTTTGTGATTTTGTCCTCACTTACCTAGCCCAGCTTCTGCATGCTTTTTTTCCCTGAGGCTGAGACCAAAAAAGAGCTGATGATTTCTCCAAGTTGATTTACATCTGCCATGAAGATTCTGGGTTTTGGATAGCCAATACTTGTTGCTGTTCTCTCCAAGGTGCTTTCTACATGATTAAAACTTCTCCCTAGCCGAAGGTTCGGGATGATATGCCTTTAATTACCAAGTAAGTGGTGGTTTACCTTGGTCTAGGAAGGGTCAGAAGCCTGACCTTTGTTTCCACCTCTTACCAACTTTAAGGCTCCGCCTGGGATCATTCAGTGTCTGCTGGTCAGTTTTGGTTTAACCTTGTGTCCTTATTGTAAGAGGTGGGTGCAAATCACAAGGTGTTCTGACCCAGACCTGAACTTTACATAGTCCCAAATGCTAGAAATGTTTACATTCATCTCAAGTTCATCTCAACTGCTCATCAGAAATACACCTTTTCCCATTTGGGTACTTTTTTTGCTGGCTTCCCTCTCAGCTGATCATGAGGGCAGAACAGACTGGGCTGAGGAAGTGGGGAACATGTTTGTGTTTGTGTACATATGAAAAACCCAAAATTCACTAGTCACGTAACCCTCCTAAACTCCTCCCTGCACAGAAACTCCAGCTTACCTTCTGTCGTCACATACCCTTCTCATCAGTAACTCGAGCTCGTTGCTTGAGGAAGCTGAAGCAGCAATGCTGTAAATACAGCACTGTTACACTGCTATAATGGTGCTCTTTCAAAAGAGCAGCATAGGCAGCCAAAAGGGGAAGGAGTTCAGGCAGTCTTTCTGTTGCCCAAGAGGAAGTGAATTTCAGATAGTGCTTCAGTTCCCTTTAATTATGATTCACCATAAATGAACAGCTAAAACATCATTTGATAGTAAGGCCATACAAGCAGGGACTTCCAGAAGCACAGGCACAAAGGAAAAGGCAGAGAAAGCTGGCCCCTTGCCTAGCTGTGAGTCGCCTTCCTTCCCATTCTGCAGCTTTTGTTTTTAGGGTTCCTGTGCGTTTTGCAGTGTCAGCCAGTTGTCAGACAGGAGAAGACAGCCTTGCATGGGCTTTAGTTAAGCATGAGACCCCAGGCCCCTCCTAGACCCTAGGCTGGGACATGTTCACTACTGCTAACTGCTGTTAAACCAAAGCAATGACCTAAATTGTAAATCAAGTAACAGAATATGCCGCTGATTAAACTGTGATATATAGGAACTTACACAGTATTTATAGATTGTTAGAGGTTAACACTAGAAGGAGCAAACCATAATGGCTGTCTTGGACTCCTCTAACAGAGTTGTTATCCAACCTTAACACAGCAATTTTCCATGGTAGAAAAAATACTTTCTCTCAGCCTGGGCAAATTGCACCAATGGCACAGTACCTCCTGATCAGCCACTCTTCATGTGATTTCTGGTCTGAATTTGGTGTGCTTTCAGCCTCTGGATCTTGTTTTGTCTTGTCTTACTTCTTCCCCATGTCAATATGCATAAATCATGTGTGACCCATCTGTAAGGAGCCTGATAGCACAGAGGCACGAAATGTATCACATTTAAAAAGTAAGAGAGCATGACAGAGACATTTCCAGCTTTGATAAGGAATCATTGGAGAATACTTGACAAGAAAGAAGAAAAAAAAAACACTATGCTTGGAAAAAGGGAGAGGTGTGTCTTGTTAAGCTGGGAAAGAGATGGAGGGGGCATCAAACAACAGACAAGTTCCTTGACTGTCTTGCACTTTACCACTGTTTAACACCAGGTGCAAAATGGGTAGAAAATGACATTAAACCAGATTGTGGTGTAGGGTAATGGATAATCCGAAGTTTTTCCCTAAGAGTACATCCCACTATCTAAAGCTATATTTATGTGAGGAATGCATTTACTGATTCAGGTTATATTAGCAAAACCAGTGTGGTTGCTAGCATGGCTCAGCCAGGCAAAGTAAGGGGCAACAGTGGCATCCCCCCACCCCACCTTATCTCATCATACCTTTGGCTACAGTCCTGCTGGCAAAAGCTGCGATAGAAAGATTGGAGGAAGGAGAAATGAGAGTGGAGGATGTGCTAGATGCCAAACACCTGATTCCTCTTCAGAGAGAATCCCTCCACAAGAAAAGCATTGTCTTGCAACAGCCTGCAGAAGGGTGGGCTGATACCTGAAAGAGATTAGAACAGTAAAGCTGCACTCAGGCTGAGCTGCCATGTGGAAAATCCATCACTCTCCATGCAGCAAGGGTCCCTATAAGCTCCTATAGCTGGAGGGGAGGGGATATGACTAGAAGTAGGGGGAGAGATTAACAAAAACATATTTGCACATTTAAAGGCTGACCTTATCTTTGGAAATAGCTAACTTCATCCCTTGCAGTAGAATTGAGCAGTCCATGTGCCTCACCTGCACAGCAAGAGGGGAATTTTGGCCAGAGGGAGGTATTAAGGTGGGGAGAAAGACCTCCAGGCAAGGAAGGTTAACATAATTATTTACAATAATGGATTGCTGTTTAATAAGAGCTATGAGGTGGCTTCCCAAAAACAAACGGGTCTCCTTTAGGGGCTGTGGAAGAAACTATCAAGTGAAACCAGCAAGAATCTGTGTCCTAGCTGAGGCTGTCAGAGTTTTGCAGGGAAAACTGCTGTTTGCCACCACTGCCCCCTCCCCAGCCCAGAGCTGTGCTGGCCAGCAGGAGCACAGCTGTCCACCCCTTTCTGCCCCCGCAAGAAGAAAAGCTTCATATTGAGGTGAGTGCTCATCTCATGGCTCTCATGAGTAAGAGTATGTGTGGGGCAGGCTCTTATTTCTGCTCTGTGATACATCATTCATACGGACCCTCAAAATACAGCTCTGACAAGCAATCTGGATAATTCTCAGGTTGAAGGAGAGAATGCACTGTCAGTTTCTGCACTCTGCCACTGTCCTTGTTGCCAATGAGGAATTAAACCCTACGCTGGTTTCTTCTGCTGAACGCAGACCTTCTGACAGGCTTCCCTATCAGCCTGCAGCCTCTCGTGTTCTCTAGCTCTTCAAGATATCTGTGCTCACAGAGACATGCTGTGGCGGGACTCCTTGTTCTCCTGAGGCAGCAAACACTGGCCACAGTCAAAGGAAAGGCACTTGCCAGAGATCCCAAGGACAGAACTGTGTGAGGTTTTGCTCGGCAGCACTTTGTTTCAATGTGCGAATCCCTCTGAATCATATGCTTGCTCTGGTTTTGTAAAAGCTGGTGCAGATCAAACAAAGTAAGCAACACTGTTTCCAAGGCAAACATTCCATGTTTGCATTCAGATTTGACCTCTATTGTCTCCGAGGTGCATGAGTCTTACTTAACTTTTATCTTGCTACTCCTCAGGAGGCTGGATGAGCTGAGAGGACACAGTAATGGGCTATGGGACCTCTCTCACCTGCAGCCTTCATTTCTAAACAGCAGCCTTGGCTGAGGCTCCAGCTTGCTTTACAAATATTTAAAGGGCTGTTTTACACAAACTCTCAGGAAAACAGTTGTACGTTTGTTGCTACCTAACATTTTGGAAGGAAGCGAAGCTGCCACCGCTACTTTGATAAAAGAGTTCTCCATCACGGGGGTGGCAGGAAAAAGGGGGTGAAATAAGACAACTCTTCTCAGCTTGCTTCAATTTAATGAGCTCCTAAAGGAGCCTTATTGTTCACCCTGTGCTTTCCTCCATTGTGAACTTCTCAGCCTCATCAAAAAGAGCTTCTTTTCTTCTTTTTTTTTTTTTTAACTTTTTTTTTCCCCTTTAACTCAGGCTCTGTTTGATCAGCCCTTTCCCCTTTTTTTCCACAATCCCCCACATCACGCTGGAACTGGTACCAGTGGAGCATGTCGGCATGCCCTAGCAACACAGAGATTAAGGGAACTACCAGCTCCAGAGGACAGGCTGGTTTGGACTTACTAATTAACTGCAATGAAAGAAGTGAAAGAGAACAGCCCTTTCTTTGGGGTAGAAGAGGCACTAGAGGTGGATAAAGGAGTTCAGCTAAAAGAAAGTCTCCCTCCCCCAAAACACGTCAACATTCAGACCGATCCTTTCCTAATAAGACTTTGTGTACGTATGGAGTTTGTATGGATGGGGAAAGGCTGACAGCAGTCAAAGCCTGATGCAGAAAAACACAGGTCGGACTGAAGTCAAACCGCGGCTGACCCAGCCTCGTGTGCAGTGCTCTCAGATGGCTGGGACCCATGCATCAGGTCCAGATGCTGCATCCAGAAAAGGATGTGCACATGCAGAGGCAGGGCTCCCATGCAGGGAGAAAGGCTGGACCCTCCAGGGGTTTGCAATGAGACATGGGCAGGCCTGTCCCCTTCAATCCTTGGCAACCTCCTGCAGCCCAACTTTACTGACCGTACCCCTGAACATCAGGCCACAGGCTCCCTTCACACCAAACCCTGGTCAGAGCCTGTCTGTTTTTAGTCAGCCATAGCCTCTGCTGGTAAGTCTTTTCTGAATTATGAAATACTTGCAGCGTGTGTCTCTTCCCTCACTGTTTTTTAACCGTTACTTTTTGGGTTGCTGCTTATGGGTGTTTTGCCCTGGGCTGGGCATGGAAGTGAAACTGCTGAAATTCCTGCAAGCAGGGCAGGGTGGCCGGTGTTTCTGGCCCCAGCAGGAAGCACCAGATATGATGACAGGCAGCAGCTTCTGGTAATTCTCCAGCCCATTTCACTAATCCATAAAGCCTTACCCAGACTAGGTGAGTTTTTAACAATCTGCAGCTTGGTGGCCTATCCAAACCAAACACGCATCTCCTCGCGTGTGCTCCAGTAAGTCAGCTGGGATGGGGTCCTGCTTATGTCCCAGGCAGACAAAAAAGGGGAAGCCTGGCCACAGGGGATGCCCCACTGTGGCGTGGCTGCTGAGTTGGTCTCCAGTGCTGGTGTGTTCCCCATTTCACTCAGCAAATCCTGTATACCTTCCTGCAGAGAGCACCTTCCCAGAGCAGCAAAACCTCCGCGGGGGAGACAAACCGGAACCCAGAAGCTTCATTTTCCAATCAAACACAAGAAACACCATCCTACCGCTCAGGATCCCCAGCCTTTGCCAATGCCTGCCATGGCCCAAGGGGATGGAGGCACCACATGGGTTTCCACCCTCCTGATGCACGGTGGCTGAAGCAGGTGGCAAGGCCATGGTGGTGGGATTGTTGCAGGAGGATGGAGCAGGTGAGCGGGTTGATGGTCCCTGCCGCTCCCCTGGGAGGTGCCGCGTCCTGTGTTGAGCACAACAAGATGCAATGCAGGGTACAGCATGTTACTAGCCCAGGAAGGGTTAGATGACTAAATAGCTCTTCTCCACCTCTGCTGCTGGCGAGAGATGTACTGTAGTCACTGAAAACTTTCCTGAAACAAATGCCACGAGAAGGGAACTGTGAAATCCCGTGCCTCAGTCTGAAAGATGTTTTTCCCCAAGTAAAGCCATGAAAAAACGGTACTATCTTACAAAACAGAACCGTGCCTTGGCATATTTAGCTTTGGATCTGCTGGTATTAGAGACAAAGTCAGATTTTATTACTTTTTATTTCTCTTCGCCCTGCAGCACCAACACAGACAAGCCATGCAAATTAACTGCACAATCTCTTCTTTCTTGAGCACCAGAAGTGATTTCTATCTTTGTTTTTACTGCATACTGATTCAACCCTAACCTTGCTAACATACCATAGGCCATATAAAGTGTCTTGTAGCTTCATGAAACTTGCGTATTTTATTCTTCATTCAGGCGTGCTGCTTTCCAGAGTTAATCTCTATGGACTTCAGTTAAATTTGTGTGGCCTGCCGTTGATTTCACCCTCTTAAATTTTGCAGGACCTTGCCATACATGTTTGTATGTGATTGTTTTTCAGCGCTGTAAAGACCTGTGCTTGAAATCTGCTACTGCCTGCAACGTTCTGGTGCCTGGGAAGGGAGGAGGTGCTCCAGAGCTGCAGGTCCCCAGTGGGAACACAGAAGGGTTAACTGGCTGCTGCCTGCAGAGACTGTTTCATGGGACTCTTCAGATTTTAAATGCTGAGAAGGGACATGAAACAATAATCCCCTAGAGAACATGCTGAATAATTCAAGGTTAGTTAAAAATAAATAAATAAAAAAAGTAACAACTTTAAAATATTTTGCTGTTAACAGTTTAGCCTTTCTTAATATAGCTTGGAGGAGCAGGCTGCTTTCCAAAAGGCCTTGTTATGGTATTTAATGAACCCTAGGGACCATTACACTATAAATATGCATCATATTTGTACAGATGCATTGGGCAACGTGTTGCAATGCTAGGGTTAAAAGTCATTTCCACAGATTCCCAACCAAGATAAACTCATCCACACCCCCGAGGTGAGTAGTAGTTAAACCTGTGTTTGTATAAAGAAGGCAGTCAGGCTTTCCAGCACCTGGAAAATGGGCAGGCTTATCTCTTGGTTATCTCTCACGTTCCGCTTTTATGTGTAAATTTGTCTCCTGGAGCAGTAATCGGTTGTCAGTGTCCTCTCTGTCTCAGGGCCCCTCACTGAAGGCCAGCATCTCCTCCACCTGCAGGCAGCAGCAGCAGCCATCTCACCATGCCTCCGGAGGGAATGCTTTAGGTTGGTCCCCCCCAAACCACCAGGACCCACCAGCCAGGGCTGGACAAAAGCTCTTTCCAGATGGCATATGCATAGATGATTAAGACCCATTTTAAACTGCTGCTTGGCTTAACTAAACTAATACCCAGGTAATGGAATATTCTAATAGAACCTGAATTAAGGCAGGATATTTTTAACTCATACATGTGTGTATAAACACACACACACCCACGGAAATATAGCTGGGGTGACTCTGTTGCGTTTTCTGAGAAGACTGTGGGTTGAGACCAAATACGGAAAACATTACCCAGAAAGTGCTGAAGAAAGAAGGAACAAAAAACCCCTACACCTCACACACAGTAGAAGTAGGTGCTGCATCCGTCACATGCACACAAACAGGAACAGCCTCTGTGGTCATGCCTTGGAGAGGCTGCTGGAGAGAAACACATTACCTCACAAGTGGGATTTCAGACAAGAGCCCAAAAATCTCGCATCAGTCTGCTACAACAGATGGAGGCAAAATATCTAACTGTTATGGGCCAGCACACCAGGGCAACAAACAACCCTGCAGAGGGAAAGCTCGGGTTTAACATTGCAAGTGCTCAGGCCACTTCGTTTAAAAGCTATATGGTGCAGTATAACAGCTACGAACTTCAGACTGCTTTTTCTCCCAGCAGAACAAGCTGTTTCTTGCTTCCATCTTCTCCCATTTCCGCATAGCCCACAGGCAAACCGGAGTGCCTTTGCTTCAGAAAGCAGAGCATTCCTTTTCAGCATCAAAGGGGCATGGAGAGCGTGTGGCGATCGCTTCACACACACACTGAGGCACATTTTTTGCTAGAGGCTTCCAGAGCTGCCTGTGCGGCTACTTGCCCCTGCCTGTTCAGCTCATCAGCACACAGAGGTGTGTACGGCCGTTAAACTAACATTACATCACCTGGGATGCTGGAAGTGAGCTGCCTGATTCCTCACACGGGGGATGCGAGGCTCCGCCAAGCTCCTTGGGCGTCACTTTTCTTTCTTCCTCATTTCATGGGTTGTGTTGGGGTTTATGTTTTTTCTCTTTCAGTATTTCTTCCAAGAAGGGATTAGGTGTGATGGGGCCGGCACTGCTCTGTGTGAAGAAAAGGGATCCATCTGTAGGAAAGACATGGGTTGTTTATTTGCAGCTTGGATGACTCCAGGAATCCCAAAGCAATATGCTGAACACCAACAGCATGATGACTGTGCAGAATTACCCTCTGCATAGTGGCAGAGCAGACCCAGCTTCTGGCACTAGTATGGCTCTGGGAACAGCACTTCAGCTCTCTGATGGAAAGCTTTTGTAAAAAATCAAGTGCCCGCATGGGATTGGAATCGTAATAATGATCTTTTGCACTTCAGTATAAAAAATTAGGTGTGAAATCAAGCTGCTGGTCAGTGGTCATATCTATTGCCACACCAAGTCCTCAGCTGCTGTATTCCATTCAACGAACTATTTTGATGCAGGCCTGACAACACCAGGAACAGTGCTTTGTCTTGCTTTTACCCACAGGAAACGTGGAACATCAACAAACCAGCATTTTTGTGTCAAAGACCCGTGGAAACTGCTTGCTGGGACAGGACAGAGAGAGGTGCTAAAGGAAACCTGCCCAGCCCTGGCCTCGAGCATGTCTGGAGCAGAGCACAGCCCACCCTCTGCACGCTGGGGAGTTCTGCAGGGCTCAAGGGAGGAAGTAGCTGCAAAAGCTCCTTCTTCTCAGTGAGATCAGCAGCTGCACCTCCAAGTGCGCAGCTTTGACCTATTTCACCAGTCACACACACCAGTTCTGCACTGGCGTCAGCACAGTGACGTCAATGGGATTACTCCATCTCTGCATGAGAAAACACTCGGACCCAAAGAAGATTCACTGCTGAGGAAGATGCTCTTTAGACACATTTCCTAGCCCAGCCACCCCTGCAGGAGACCAAACTAAGGTTTTGCTACATGTTTGCTCATTTTATACATCAAAATGTTTGTCTTTTGGGAGCTCTCAGCAGCAAGCCAGGATACCTGCCCCTCAGTGTGTGTGTTTACTGTCCTACTAAGAGATCCCAGTCAACAAGGACTGAGTTGCAATGCCTGATGTACCTAAGTGACACAAACACTGGTGCAAATGCACTGGATTAAGAGCTGCTGGTGTTAGAAGAGGTGCCAGAGAAGCCATGGAGCCCAGGCTGCAGCACCATGCGTTCATCACACCTTGTCCCTTCCTGGTCAGTCTCCCTAGGGCAATGGCAAGACCTAGCAGAGGTGACTTTCTGGGATCCAGAGATAAGCAGGATATAGCTCCCAGGAGATGGAGCAGGAGGAATGCATTTGAAGCCTTTCTTGTTGGTGTTATGTTGTACAGTCTTTCTTGCCTTTGTCCCCTAATTGTGCTAATTTTTTGTTTTGTTTTGTTTTCTCTGTTTTATTTTCTTTTCTCTGTTTTTCCTGCTTGTTATGCTCATGCCCTAAGCTTTTCTTTCTGCTCTGGATGTTTTGTTTCCTTCTGACCTCCTAGATCCTTTGCAGCTGCATTACTCCCTTGCATCTCCCCCTGTGCTTCCTGCCACTCACTACCAAGGTCACACATGTCCTTTTGCTTATAAGCTCACTCTGTTCTTGTACCTTCCATTTTTCACTGCTTCAGAATTTCCTCCCATACTCTTCCACTCAAGTCTCCCGTTTGTCAGTAGGCAATGCAACTTCAGCCAGCCTTTCAGCTCCCAGTTTAGGGGATGCTGGAAGCCAGACCGGCACAGCTTCTGGAGTACATAAAATGAAACAGAAGGTGAGACTGGAAAGATGGCCAGAAGCAGAGCAAGCCTGTGGTGTCAGATCAAGGAGATAAACCCTTTTGTTTCAACTGATACTGCTGCCAACAGCAATCCGGTCTACTGCTGCCAGCAGATAGGTGTGCCACCATGCCTCAGCAGGCAAGCCAAGGGATTTTCATACCTCCTGCAGCGAGGATCCAGATAGGCTGTATAGGCAGTTTAAACCTAAAGCCACCATTGCTGTTGACTGCCTGTTACATAAAGATACTCTCAGAGCTCAGTAAGATTGCAAAACCAAGATCCTATATTTAGAAAAAGCCAGGCTTATGTTGCTGACGAAACCTTAACTCAGTCCCTGCCGTGCACATGTTGCAGCACTTTCTTGCCCAAGACCCCACAGGAAACCTGTTGCAGAGTGGAGCCCAGGATGCAGGACAATGACTGGGGGCTGGAGAGAGCCCTTCTGCCCTTACTCCCACCTTGCACTTCGAATGAGGCAGGCGCCTTACAGAGCAACTAGTATGTGATCACATAATTATAGACTGTTCCATGATGCATGCTCACAAAAGAGCTGAATTAAGGCTGAACAGGCAGTTACAAGCACCATTACATCATTAGACTAATCTCTCCTTGGCTGGCCATGAAGGACCTCATCCTGTTCCCACTGAAGCCAAAAGACCATACTTCTATTGACATGAGTGGAAGCTGGCTTGGGCTCGCCTGAAGGCTCATTCATTGCTGTTAGCTACTAGTTGAGGCTATACCCTTGAACACATTAAACTTTTCATGCATAATGCATTTACCACACCTTACATTTACACTTTCATTCAAGTAGAGACTTCAGCCTGGGTGCTGTGGGTGGTGGAGCGTGAGGGGAACTTGCTCTGCCACCATGCTCGCCCTACCTGTTCAGCCTGTTGAGTTGTTAATCGCCCTCAGTGGCTGCTGGCGGCTGAGCAGGAGTTGGAGAAGGGCTGCTCCTGCCCTGCACAGCCCGCAGCTGGAGCGCTCCCAGCTGCAGCAAGCTGGTTAAGTCTGTTTTCCCACCCTGCTGCATACACAAGAGCAGGGCAGTGGTGGCTGGGCAGTCGGGGCTGGGATGCAGTGGCCAGTACACCCTGCACCGACCAAGCCTTGCCTCCTCAAGTGCCAGGGAATGGCAGGGGTTGAAGGGAGATGTGAGATACCTTAGCATCGTGTCGCAAGGCCAGTGCCATGTTCCTTCTGGCTAAACGGCTGCTACGCTGTGGGTTAGCTCCCCAGAGCAGATCTCCTTACCTTTACCACTTCCCCAACCTATCTGGCTTTCCTTGCAGGACACTTGCCTAAATACATGCACTGTTTCCCACTTCTGTGTCCTTTATTTTAACCCCAAAGTGTAATTTTTGAAAAGGGGACCAATGTCTCAGATCTACAGAGGGCCCTCCAGTGCGGGCCAACCCAAAGGTGAGCAACCTTCACACGTGAACGTGCCTTAACCTCAACCCTCTTGCTTGTTTCTTCCAAATATTGCACACAGTCACTGGAATTTTCCTTCACAACAAGCTCACAAGTGGCCTTGTATCACCTCAGGAAACCTCTTGCCATTTCTGACATCTCTGCCCCCGTGGCTTCCCGTGTTGCTGATTTTAGAGTTGCACACATCAAAGTGATGAAGACACACCTCACTCTGGGGACAGAGCAACATTATCGCTCCCAAAAAAATCATGTGCAAACTTCCCTGTTCGGCCACTGCCCTTGAGAAATGAATTATTCCTCAATCTGACAGGCTGAGGATGCTTTTCCTGTTATTTCATCTAATGTTTTCCTTTGCTTAATTTAAACTGATCTGGTTTAACTCCTTTTTTCTTGTGTCATATGAAAGAACTCCATCATCGTCTTCTGTTTATCCATGAAGGAATGGCTGAGGTCATTCTATATTACTCTTCATAATATCATTTTGAAAGATGAATGCAAATGTTTTTTTTATCTACGTTTTACACATGCAGAAGACAGAGGGAGAGGGTCAAATAAAATATAAAATCAAATACAAGAAACTGAAAAGAAAAGGAGTGGAAAGGGCAAAAGAGAAACTCAAAAATAGACAAACCGTATGTACACACATGGCGAGTTCATGTACACCAGCATACTCAGGCATGCTCTCACTGTCACCCGAGAAGCCTGATATTAGGGCAGTTGTTCAGCTGTTTCTAATACATAGCACAGAAAAACTCTAGCTGGAGAAACATTTGGTTTTAACAGTGAGTCATCCATGAGAAAAATGTGGGTGTAGCTTTCAGGAAAGGGGCTGCGGGAGGTTTTATGAACTCTAATTTTGCAAACCCCCATATAGGAAGATGCATGAAGTTGGTCGAGACACAAAGCTGTCTCTCCCTCCCAGACATGATGGAGGGTAATCAGCTCCAATTGAGAGCCTGATTGCACCACTTGCCCTGTGCTGGATCTGTCCTGCCCTCCAGGGACCCCAGAGAGGGTGGTGGGAAAGCTCTGCATTGGCCCCACGAGAGTAGCCCCAGGCACTGCCACCAGGAGCTCTGGTACCAGCCTTGGGAAATGCCTAATGCAAGGACCAGCCCATACCTAGCCTCACCTTAGGTGCTGCTGATCACCTGGGATGTTTTCCAGCACTTCCCTGACCAAGTTTTTATACAGGTCTGACACATCAGCGCTTATGCTCGTGTTTACCTGGGCACTGGCTGGTCCTGAGGGCCACACTTCTGCTGTTGGATAGGTGACTTTAAATCTGGAATAATTCAGATTGGTTTTTGTGTCAGTGAGACTTGGTCATTGAGACAAGGCCCCCCAGGCCTGAGGGTTTCCTTCCAGTCTCTTCATCAGCGCAAGTATCAAACACATACCAGGAGCCATTATCCCAGCACATCTGCAGGCAGAGACTGGGAACTGTAAACACCTTGTCAGGTTGTGAAATGCCCGTTGATTCTCCTGACTGTAAACACCATGGGAAGAAAGGTGGCTACAGCTTGGGAATGACAGCCTGAAGATCAGGCTTTCTCCCATGGCCATCCTGTAACCTTTCTATGGGAGTTTAAATTCAAATGTCCCGGTTTTCTCTCCAATCAACCTGAATGACTAATATAGACCAGACTTCCCAGGAAGAGCTGATCACCCTTCATGGGTGCTGCACAGAGCACTCTTGATGGTTAACAGTTTTCTGGTGGGCAAACCCGCTGAGAGCCGGAGTTACCTTATTGGTAATTATTCCCTGGTGTGACTCAAGGGGGAACAGCCACGAATAGCCACAAAGTGAGCAGCAGACTATTTACTAGGATATAAAGCATAATGGTAAAATCAATGACAGTATCAAACTGCCTCCCATTGAAAAGGTAAGAGCTCCAGTCCATAGGCTAATTAAAAAAAAGGACAAGCTGATAGGCACCACCACCACCAATATTTTGTAGACAGTGGTGCTTTTTGACTTATTTAAAATGGACTTTCTGGCTTAACAAAGGGGAAGCTGACTTCAGTAACTGTTGTACCAGTGTGACTGTAGAGAAATGCTTTTTACAGTAATTACATTATTCCTTATATACACCAGGGTTAGTGAGAGAGAATTCATCTTTGCATCTTTTCCGTCTGTTAAGTTCCATGGTTTGTGATTCACTTTAGAAAAACAAGGGTGGTTGAAAAAATAAGTTGTTTTCAGCTGTGTGGTGATGAAATACAGTAACTGAAAATGCTGTGGGTTTTGAGGTTGGATTTTGTGATTAAAATATTGTTAGGTTCAGGATAGCATTGGTTGGTAAAATGAGTTACAGTAAGACATTGTGCTTTCACCTCTAGAAAGCCGAGTTCAAGCCCTGTTTAAGATCACAAAACCAGTAAGTTGTTCAGGATGATTAACAGTTTCTGAATGGGCCTGAGGCAGGACTGGAACACCCTGGGGCCAGGAAGGTTCCCACCACCCGTACCACTGCTCTGTGGCCCCAGCCTCAAGTAGAGCAGGGTACTGCAGGCAAAGGAGACCTCTCCTGGTGTGGAGACAAGGCAGGCAAAGATCAGCGCTACAGGGGATGCTGCGGGTCTGAATGAGGGCTCTGCTGCCACTTGGTTGTGGCAGATGCCAAATGAAGCACATGCTCTGTGCAGGCTACTTGCGCCAATGTTTTGTCCCAGCCACCTAGGTCAGTCTAGAAATACGGTGCAACATCGGAGGCTATTGAGCATTTCATCGTACCTGAGGTATCCTGTTCAATCCTTAAAGCAATGATGTTTGTCAAGGACATTTTGCAATATGTTTACATTAAACATCGCAAGCTGCTGATTCAGCCACAGAAACACTGCCAGGAACCCTCTCGAATTCATTTTCCCCACATGCTTTCAGTTTTAGCCTATCTTAACAAGATGTGTACTCTCATCAAACAGGCATCTTGCACACATGCAGGCCAGACAGCTCGAATCAGCTTCAATGCCTTCCGAACTGCTAAATGCAAAACAGTGCAGCAAGCAGATTTGCACCTCTGCTGTCCAGCCGCCAAGGTCAACCCACTAGCCAAGTACCACTTGCACTTGAAATAAAAATAGGGTGTAATAAGTGGTGCATCATCTCTGGTCTGGTGCTCTGCAGTTTACTTTAAGTGCAGTTAATGTGGTTACTGTCAACAGAGGTTACAGATCTACCCATGAGTTAATAGCTGTGTTCATAAATTCTTATCTAGATATCTGGAAATAAAACTGAGCCTTTTTTCATAACATATAATAGGGCATTTTCTGTTACTTCTGTGATTTTTTAAAGTACTGTCACAGGGTTATTTTCTTTGTGTTTTGGATTTTTGTTTTTCTTCCATAATTTTAATGATTCCTATAACAAAACAAGATCCCGTTTGAACTTGAGTACCATTTTGTACTAATACTTTCTTTTAGCGCTCAAAGATATTCCTTCAGTTTCTAAAGTTTATCTATGAGGTTGGCTCACACAGGGAGCTACAGACCCATTAAAAACCACAACATGCTTCCCAAGTGCTTTAAGGAGCTGGGTATTATTTGACCCATATTTTGGACTGGTCCCCACCATTGCACAGAGCAAAGTCTGGCTTTAGCCCCATCTCCCTTACCACCAGCTCACAGCACCATTCATAGGAACTTCACTCGGCTCAGCTTAGCTAGGCAATGCTGCAAAGGAACTGTATTTCTTGAGTAAAGAAAAACCCACCCAAGGCTCTGGATAACCCAAAATGCAATTATCAAATCCATTCAATTTCTGCAATAAGCAAATATTGGGTTCAGTAAAACACCAGTCAGGTGGCACTGTCAGAAATCTCTTTCAGTGCTTCTCTAGCCCTGCGGAGCAGACTAATTTCTCTCATGAAACTTCAGTCTCTCCAAAATTTGGCTTCAGAAGTAACCCACAAAAAACAGCAAATTCCAGCCAGTCCTGGCAGAGGCAAGGGTTTCCAGCATCCCACCATGTCCTAGTGCCCCTACAGTAACTGTGGGTAACCTTCTTTTTTCTAGCAAGGGGCCTCCAGCACAGAAACTCCTGCTGCAAGCTGCTGTGACAGTATAGAGAGGGAGAGTCAGATGCTGTTTTAAGCCAGTTGTGGGTGATTCAGATTTTTATAGGAAACAATCAACATTTGCAACTGTACCCAGGAACTCATAAGCCATCAGAATACATCCTGGGGGGTCATGGGCATCATGGAGATGGGCTCCCAAGGAGACAACCCCTTGAACAAATGCATAGTTGTGCTTCTGCAGTAGGTGCCATCTCCAAGAGGGTTTAAGATGTGACCTCAGGAAGGAGCATTGCAGCAGTCTGAAACTGCCAGGTTGAAAATTGTGGATAACGCCCTGTCAAATGGAAACATTGCAAAACCATGGCATCACACAACCCCTTCCACCAGAAGGGTTCCCAGAACATCATTTGCTAGACCTTTGCATCACTGTTCCTTGCACTCTCCCAGGTTAAGTTACTGCTTTCCCAGCACTCTCCATGGGATAACATTGCACAGCTCCAGGGAGGCTTAAACAGTTCTTGGGAAGCACCCGCATTTGGCCACTGGCAGATAAGGATTCCCAGGTTAGATGGCCTTTTGGTCTAATCCAGTACATCCTTGGCTCCGCCCAGGGCAGAAGCCTCACTTTCCTCCCGAATAGCATTGGCTTGAAATGGAACCAAAAGGCAGAAGGTGCATGATGCTGAGGCAGCACAGCGTTCTCACCCAGCCAAAATACACGGTGTCCCCAGCAGTGCCGCAATACCTTCCCGCCTGGCAGCCACAGCCTGCGCTGCAGCACCGAAACAAAATCAGCAGCGCGGGAGGAAGTGTGGTTGAGAACACCCAGGACACCGTGTTCCCGACCGCCCGGCTGGCGCTGGGGGCAGGATGGCGAACGCAGGCTGTGGGGAGGTGACGTGCTGCTGCAGGCGGGTGTCCTGCACCTGCTGCCAGCACCACCTGGCACTGATGCAAGGAGCAGCGTCCTGACGGACACAGCCAGCTCATCCAGCCACCCTCCTGCCTGCTGATGGGTGACCGGGTGCCGGGCCCAGCGCAGCACGCTCCTCTCCCTTCCCACCTCTGTTCTCAGGGTGTCCCGGGGGGGGTGCCACCACCCTGGTGGCTTCCAGCCATCTGCAACACCTCTGCCAGGAGAGATGGGCTTGCAAAGGCACTTCTTGTGCCCCAGGGCACGGAGTGGCACAGCTTCCAGAACCCAAGCCCAGGGAGAAGTAGGGTGATGAGTGAGGTGTCACCAGTCCCTCCCATTACAGACAGGTGTAGGCATGGCACTGCTATGGTGACACTTCTCCCAGTACCTGCTAAAATGATCTCCAGCATACAGGTCAGGAATGTGTTTTCCACAAGGGAAAACTGGCAGAGGCCATGACATTCTAAAAGTGGGATCAGACCAAGATGAAGTGGAGGTATCTGTGCAGAGGGTTCCCAATAATCTCTTAATTTAAGTGTATCGTCACCACTATATCCAAAAACCTCAAATTGGTGCTGAGTCACAGGCAGCAGCCCAGCAACAACTCAGCACTTCGGATCTTGGTACCACTATATCCCGTCACAGCACAAAAGCCGGGACAAATTCCAGCACTGAAGCATTACATTACACCCAGCTGGAGCCATGTCCACCTATTGCCACTCTGAGCAACAGGGTATTTTGCAGAAAACATCCTGGTGAGCATCTCAGAGGGAAGATCCCTGGTGCGCATGGATGGCATAGGCAGGGAAAGGCACGGAGGGTGGGAAAGAAGCAGGTGCTGTGGGCAGCTGTGACTCACCATTGTGGATCCCACACAGCTACCAGGCTGCCTGTGCCAGAAGAGCTGCACTGTTGCCACATGTGCTGTCTCCCGTGGGCAGAGCTAACAACAGCAGAAAAGCTCCTTTCAAGGGAAATGGCCAGCGTTCATGCAGGACTCACACTTCTCCCTCCCAGTATGCAACTGGTGTTGAGAAAAAAATCATTTAAACCTTTTAAACTCGCACTTTCTAACAGGTTTTGGGTGGGTTTTGGTCCTTCTTTTTTTTTTTTTTTCTCTTGAGAACACCTCAAGGGAAATTCTGAATACCTCCCTGTTTGGGAGCCACATATCCTGTTTTATATCTGAGCTGCAGGAGCAGAGCTGTGTGAATAATTGATTAATGTTCCAGGCAGATCTCAAATAAAAAGAATTGAGTTTCCTCAATGAATGGAACCTGCTTCCCACCCCCACCTCCCCCCAGATCGAGAATTTATCCATTCAGGAAAGTACCCGGTGCTAATTTCTCCCCAAGTGAGTTGTTTTCTTTAGATATTATTAAAATGTAACCAAACTAGAACTCAAAAAATCATTCTAAAAGGAAAACCAGCATTTAGACACTGCTGTGTTTAAGCATGGCAGTGGTTTTGAGCATCTTCTGCTAAAGCTATTTGCAAATATGATGCAGTTTTGCTGGCCTGAAGTAGCACAGAATCAATTATCTATACAAAATAATGTACCCAGCACTACTTGAGGTTGTTTTCTTAGCACAACATTATTCAGGTAACACTCATGAAAAACGCTGCTTTGACGTATATGGGAGCAGAAGAGCTTTGTTTGATCAATGCTTCACAACGTGAAAAAAAGCAGGGCTAACTTTCCTCCTCTGTTGTCAATGCAGCTTCTTGGCCAGGGTGAAGGGGAATTCAGTTTCCATGACTCATCCATTCCTGGGCTGCTGTTGAGACAGCCCGCAAGTGGACGATTGGTGGCAATTGTCATGGGGAGGTGGTGATGTGGGTACTCAAGATCATCAGCATATTTCACAAGAGCCATTCAAAGGCCCTTCCTTTTCTGGAAAGCAGGACCAGAAACTTTAAACCCGAAAAACTCCCTCTTTATTTCTTACCAAACCCCTATCTCAACCACCTTCTACTGTGTTGCTTATTTAAGAACTGTATTTTATAGTATTTTTAGCAATAATAAATCAACCAAACCGCTAACTGAATAACATAGCAGGGCCAGGTAGGGGTCAGGGGTGTATACAGCAGGCAGAGAAAAACAAGTGTGCTTCAGAGGAGTATTTAGAAAAGCATTGTAGGAGCAGACATTTCAAATTATCCCTATCTACTAATGAAGACTTTCTGTAACCCTTCCCCCTCTGCCACACTGTGTTCTTAGTGCTCCTTAATGCTCCTAAGGACGAAGAAATATGTTCAACAAAATAGACAGCAACAGCATGTCTCAAAAACCACTTCAGGCTCTCTACACTTGTTCTGGGAGGCTTCCCACAGTCCCATGACAGAGCTGGATTTATCTAATGCTCTATCTGAAGGGGCAAGCCGTATTTCCATCAGACCTCTTTTCCAAGAGGCCCTTCCCTGGAGCCAGGCCTTCACTGAGTCAGTAAAAAAGATTGGTTTTTTTTCTTTTGTTGGGTAGTTTTCAATCCTCTGGCAGCAGAAAAGTTTTGTAGCAGTCTAAAGGGCCAAATATTCAGCACCTCTTCTTTAAAGTTCCAGCTTTGCTTTTTGGGAGGGCTAGGAGATTTCTTAATCTTTTACTCAGGAGCACAAAAAAGCAGACATATGGCAGGTAATTCCCATGCACACGCACGTATCCTCAGCACACTGCATACTGTGACAGCAACAAAACCTTTATACATTGTTGAAGCAGCTCACACTCATAGTTTGGCTGGTTAGTCATCCTGTCCCCACCACTGCTGGAGATAGGCAGGTGTGATGGGAGGGTAAGAAAGCAAGTACTGTCCTGGAAGGCAGAGGATTCTTTTGCAAGCCAGCTCCCATCAGGCTCCCAGGCGGTGGCAGCTCTTCAGAGCAGCACCAGTCCTGCCTCCTGAGAAGCCTGTCCCATCTGGACACAGGGACAAGATATCAAACCAGCATCCACTAAACACATCAGCTTGAGCCAGTTTCCTCAGCTATTCTCTCAGGGGATTCACTTTGTTCTGGCAGATACACAGAGAGAGGACCTGGGGGTACATTGCAGGTCCTGGTGGCCAGAGTTGCTGTGCCACCTCTCTTTACCATGCTGGGAGAGGGGATGTGTCATCAGCAGAGAACTTGGCCTTTGTGGTAGCTCCAGACTCCCACCCTCCCTTTACAGCCCGCCTTTTCCATTTCCCCGAATCCATGCCACATTGGCAGACATCTCACAATACGCCACAGCACAGCGGGAAGCGGGGAAGGCCGGGAAAGCATTATCCCCCTGCCTGGGGTCACAGCAGGGCAGTGTGGCCCACCATGCCATGCATCGCCCCGGGGACGTGGCTACTGGGTCTGAATGGTGGCTGTAAAAGGACACTTAGCATCCAAGTGCTGGATGAGCTTCCTCTTGTTGCTATGCATGCATTCAGCATTTAAATCCGGCTTCATTTACCTCTGAAAGCTTGCATTGCAATTAGAAAAAAATCCAAACACTAAAAGCAGATTTTTTTAAGAACAGTTTTGTAGTACAGCAAACTCCAAGCAAGAGTAGGCTCACTTGTGCTGGGTGCAGTACAAATACAAAGGCAGTTCCTGAACTAATATGGCCCCATGTGATTGTCTTTTGTCCAAGACATAAAGTGGCATTTCCGAAAGACTGGTAAACTTTTTCCATGGTGCTATCCAGGTCTGAAATAAGTGGGGTGTGGTAAATCCATGCTGACGTAAATGAAAGAAGGTGTTTTGAAGAACCCAGGACAGAGAGCAAATTAAATCAGAGCAATGTTGTGAATATTACACAAGAAAAGCCTACTCTATTTTCTGTTTCTTGTTCTTGTGATTGCAGAAATTCCCCTCAAATGGGCGAAATGAGGCCAGGAGGCCAGTGCCAGCATGCTTTGCCACCGTGAGCCAGCAGAAACCAAACAAGGAGACTGGCAATGTGACTGTGAACAAGCTACTGCAAAGCCTAAGCTTTGAACTGGAGATTCAAAGATCAGTGGGATCAACAGCTGGCCCTTTTCTGATACGGGATGAACCCAAAAATCACAACTACATCAGGGACAGCTGGGAATGGGACTCTGCACCAAATCACCAGTAGCAGTTTCTCTCCTTCAGGCAGTGTTTTGGTTTGGGCTTTTTTTCACCCCTCTCAAAGCTATAGAAAGCTGTGGAGCAGACCTTTTGCACTTGCCTAGGACATAAACCTCCTCTGCTTGCTGCATTCATTTGCTAAATAGCATGGTAGCCTGTGAGAAACATTCTGAAGCAGCTGTTTGAACTTGATTTTTATGTTCTTCTTCCTCTAGCAAAGTGCCTGCAAGTTCAGTACAAACAGATCAACAGAGCCAAGCACAGCCTGTAGCCTAGCTACACACTTCAGCCTTTGCTCTCAACTGCTGAGGTTTTGGATGATGTCAGTCTGGTCTCCTGAGGGCTGCTGTTGTCATCAGATAGTGAGGTCGATAAGGCACATGTTATGATGAGGCATGCTGTTGGGTTTAACCATAGTATCGTGCATGAGGTAGCCAAGAGAGCAGTGTGTTTCCTGGTACAGTGCCTTGATAAGGCTCTTGCTGCTTCACAGGTATTTTCCACTATGCTGTCCTCTATGTTCAGCACGCAACAGATTAAGGACAACCTGAAAGACCGAAGAGTGCCAGGGTTCAAAAATCCAGTTCCTCTATCAAAAACATGTTTGGGACTTTTTGTTTCTCTTCCTGATTTCAATTTCACTCTCACCTCACCTTTCTTTTCAATTTAGCTTTTTACAAAGTGAGTAAGAGCAGAACGCAAAAGAGCTGTTCAGAGCTGGACAAAGTATAGCCAGTTTCTGGGCCAGTTTTTTTCCTGGTCCCTCATCTAGTACTCCCTCATTGCACTGGGGAAGCACCTGAAATCCAGCACAGCCTGCAAGGTATGGGCCTTTGGCTGGAGTTGAAGGCTCCAGCCCCTGCCAGAACTTGTTTCCACACTGTTGAGATGCTCAGTCCTGAAATGCGGTTTCTTCCTCTTTTTCTAGTTTACTTGATATTGAATATTACGCTCTGTTTTACTAGCAGACCAAATGATAACAGTTCAGGACCAGTTCTGTGTGTCAAAGAGCACTAAAAAGGAATTTCTACATTGCCTTTAGCTGGAGTTGGACTGGATTTTACTTTTTTGCATTCCTGTTCCTTGTTTACTTTTTGTAGTTCACTTAGATGGAGCAGAGGAATAGGCTGGATTCCCAGTCACCCCTTGTTGTCAGCCATGGGAGAGTCATGGCACTCCTAATCCTACCAATGGGACCACACAGAATAGACATGTAAAAATTGAAGTAATCCATGCTTCCACCATCTGGCCTTTTCACAGTCAGTCTCTATGTACCAGAAAAAGGTGCACAACGTACTTTTAAAAAACTCCTAATTATACAAATTGTCATCTTGAACCACACTGCCCACCAGCTTTTAATGAAGAGTGAGCCCATTTCACTACCTAAATAAATCCTCTAGAACCCAGTGGGGAAGTTTAGTGCCTGTGTGTTACTGTAGCAGCAAAAACCTGACCTGGCAAAGGCATGATCTGCGCTGTGTGTGAGAGCTATTGCGGCCTTAGCAGTGAGACGAGGTTGGGTAGGTCGGTACTTACAGCAATGCATGGGTGTTGGGTTTTTCCATCCCCCAAAGGAGATGAACTCAGCACACCCTTTGAACTTCTTCAGGGCTTTTAGAGAGTAGCTCGTTACAAGCTTTTTAGGACATGAAGGATGGGAGGTCCTAGCTCTGCAAAGGACAAGCGAGGCAAAACCAGAGCAAGACACCCTACAGGAGCAAAGCTCATTTCAGCCTGCTGCAGGAACTTGGTGGGCTTCCACCTTGTCTTGTGACATGGTCCTGCTGGTCTCTGCCTCTCGGCAGAGCTGCTAACCTACAAGCCCAGGAGGCAATTGGCTTGTCCACATACTGGGGAAATTTAAATCCTTTGGTGTAGCCACTGGGAGGGACAGCACACATCCTGCTGCCCCTGTCTTCCTGGAGGAAGGTGCAGGCAGAGGTGCCCCCAGACAGCGAGCAGGATGTTACAGCCCTCGGCTCAGGGAGCGGGTGCTAAGCACAGTGGGTGGAGAGCAGGGCTGCAGGCAGGAGGAAGCAGCACAATGAAGAAGTGAAATGAGCACCTGATTGCCATTTGCCACCAGCCTGCTCGTGCCACATACTGCTTAGGCTTGTCTGGGAGAACAGGGTCATTCACTCTGCCCCAGCTGCCCCTGCCACCTCCACTTCCAGAGCCCCCTTGGTGGCAGGGTGGCCATGGCGGGCTGCTCTCCTCAGCCAGAGTCAGTGATGAGCACTGCAGGGGCAAAGAGCCTTTCCTCTACCCCATGAAGCCAATGGCCAAGGACCAGCCCCCACACAATGGGCACTGCCTGATCCAGAGCTCAAACCCACTCCAGACAGGTTGCTGCCTGTCTCACCTTTTGAAGCCCATCTTAAGCTCCCTGTTTCCTGCAGTGCTCAGAGAAAGCATCGAGTGGACTTTGTATCTGAACAGATCCAAAACTGCCATCTCGCGTCCTCTGACTTTGCCCGCTTACACCTCGTGTACCCGTCTGCTGAATTTCCTGGGGTGCTCAGGGCTGAATTGCTTGTGGGACACAGGACTATGGTCTTATCAGAGGTTCTGACTGCTAATTGTCATGACAGAGTCACACACTGAGTAAGGGAAAAAACAGGGGAAGAGCAGATAAAGATGACCCAATAAACATGCTGTGGGTCAGCCATCTTTTTTACACCAATTTTGATAAGGCCTCTTATAAAGACTGTTAGAGGAAATAAATAGCATAACCCAAAGAGCAAAGTTTTTTTATGGACAATAAAGTAGACATAAAGACATGATAGGCAACAGTGTTACAGGCTACCTCTCCCTCCTGGAGTCAGAAGTAAGAAGGACCCAAGGATCTGTGCCATCCTGTCCAACTTGCTCACAAAAATACAGTGCAGCTACCACTGATGGAAAAGTGTCTGATACTGCTGGTTGTTCAGCTCATCTACTCCTTATGCGTATTTAGATTTAATAGTTCTTCTGATTAGGAACTAAAATAAGATTTGATTGCTTTTTTTCTTCAGAGGACAGATTTGATGCCTAAATCCTAACACAGGTCAAGAGCAATGAATGAAACCAGACAGGCTGCCTTTCACCTTCCAGATGAGACATGTTGGAGAAAATATTTCACTTGCAGTGCACCCAGAGGTGGTCCAATATCCCTGGAAGAGAATCATCACTGCTTTGTCAAGAAAACCCCTTTTCAGGGCAGAACCTGACTGTCAAATATTAGAGATGTGTTGGCTGCTGGTGGGGGACGCTGGATGATTTAGTTGAGTTAAATAACTCGTCAGAGTTATTCAGAATGGCAAAGCAGCATACAGTGAAAGGCTTGATGTACTTTTCTACACCGACCAACACTAGGAAAGCAGGGAAGCTGGCTGCTGATACAAAAGGGAGATGAACATTTGTGACGAACAAGAAAGGACTGTTTCTTTTCCCACTGCATGTTTGCCCATTGGAAATGAGCTGATCAGGGAGGTCACAGAGCCAATTTCAACAGCTGATTTTTTTTAAGGCTGGATAATTTTATGACCACTGTTAAGGACTGTAATTTATGTAAACTGAGATAATGGTAAGTAGAAACAAATCAACTCATGTTTCAAAGCTTATGTTCCCCAGGGACAGGGATGAATGTCTCTCCTTCAGGAAGGAAAACTGTAGGGCAGAAGCACAGTGTCCTCAGAGCATGCTGGTGAGCTCCCAAGGGTCCTCGGTGCCATGAAGCACAGGGCTAATACCAGAGCTAGATATTATGCACACATACATATTCATACATACACCCAGTGGGGATAAAGTCCCAAGAACCAGACACCCATCACTGTTGGTCTGTGTGAAGGGAGCCCTGAGTAACAGGGCAGGGCCCTCTTTGGCAGCACAATGCTGTGACAAGAGGTCAAACTCTGTATCCTATTGTATTCCTAACAGAAACAATATAATTTGATATAGTGCTTTTTTCCTGTCCTCGTCACAGATTAGGCCAGGAAGGTTGAACTTGCCTCCACAAGAACCAGAGACAGGACAGCAACAGTGAGAGCAGAACCAGACTGAAAATTAAAGTTCAGGATGGGTTTAGGACATCTTATTTTTCAGCAGGCACAGGAAGAGAGAAGTAGAAAGTTTTGGAAAAGCAAATCCTCTGGGAACAGACTGTGAAAGGGCATAACTGGCAGAAAAGCTGAAAGACGAAACACACATGCCATTCTGCGGGGACTGAAGGGGATGGGATGCGAAGTTAATGGCCACAAACCTCCACAGGAGACATTCAGGTTAAGTATTAGGCTACATATTGAGAGGTTAAAATAGCCTGAGTGTTGAAACTTCCTGACAAGGGAATGCCGTGGATGCATCGGTGCCAGAGATGTTTGTTTCAGGCTATCGTTAGACAACAATGTGCGCGAGAGGTGGTTTGTGGATAATGAGATCAGCCCTGCCACAGTTAAGAGTGAAGGTCTGGATGACTCACTACAAGTCCCTGCCAACCTGGATGATACACTGATAACCCCATGGGCCGCTGTCTCCAGCCTCCACCATGACACCACTGGCCTCCCCCCAGCTGCCTGCCCTCAAGTTCTTGCTCGCTTTTCAAACAAACTGCCAGATGTTTGGACAACATCTCCAGTTCTGTTTTCATCCAGGCTGAGAGTGTTTTTCTGGTCAGAAGGGTGCCAGCAGATGGAAAATGTCTTGGTCAGCAGACTCAGTCTGTGAATCCAAAGCCACATTACCTAAACTTAGAGGAAAATGATTTTCTGCAGCTCCCCAAGCTCTTTCAGCTGGGCACCAGAAGAAGGGGTGAATTAAGTTTGTTGTCAGCTTTTCAATCCTATGATAAACTTGTAAGTCTAATCATGCGGAAAATGGGGTTGTTTGTAAACACAGCACAGAAGATCTGAGGCTGAGAGAAAACAAACAAGGAGCCTCTTTGTATATTTTCAGCCCTGTCCTTTTTCCACGCAAAAGTGCACCTTTTACACTCTGATGCTGGCCTTCAACAAAACCTTCCCTCATTTCTTGTGACTGTAACTTCTTTGTAAACCCAGACTATGCTAGTGTCCAAAAGCCCTTGCAGCATCTCCAGAGCTGGGAAACACAGTATATTCTCTTTGTGTAGATGTAATCAAGGTAATCACGATGGCTCCCACATAAGACTGCTCAAGAAATCTCTTTGTAGCGAACAAAGCAAGAGCTTCAAGAAATAACTTCATTGGCGTTTGTTCCATATTGCTTAATGTCTCCTTAGGGGCTGTGGCTACCATCCCAAACAACATTTCTATGGCTTGCGTGGCTACATCCTTTTCCTGTGAATCAACGCTGGCATCTGCTCATCCAGAGTATTCAAGAGAAATATTTGCTGTTGCCTGGAGACTAAGACAGGAGAAAAAGTATCAGGAGTCCTAAATTATTTTTGCAGCTCTTTCTGTGATACTGTGCCACTGCCAGACAATCCCCTTCACTTAACAGTCATGTATCTAACAGGGTTCTAAAACCTAAGGAATAGGTACAGTTACATTTGCCAAGTGCCCAAAATACCTGTAAAGTTCTCCCAGACCCATGTGTGAAAGGCATCATAAGGAAGTACAAAGTGCATCGCTACATAGGCCAAGCAGACTCCAGCCATCTTTGTCAGCATTAGCATCTCTTGCACTTTCTGTCCTCTCTGGGAGGGAGATAAACCCCACAGAAACAGAATGACTCCACTGACGAACCTCCCATCGGCTCTTTTGCTGACCGGTGGTCTGGTAGGACCAGAGGTACTGCAGACATACCATACCTATGGCTTTGCCTCTGCCCAGCTGGTGTGGCAGACTTTGAACACACACAGAAATGCTGAACCCTGAAATGTTTACACCAACTCCAGTTGTTAAAACTTTTCACATCACACCTACAACCGCTCACATGTGGGGGGGGATGAGGAAACTTCCTTCCACCCAGAGGTGCAAGAAAACTGGAGCTGGCAGTCACGTGCTCCACACAGCCTTACAGCCCGCAGGATCCTGCATGGAAAAATTTCACTTCCATGTGTTGACTAAGTTAATGTGTGGGGATAGTGGGCGTACATAAAATGAAGCTATGAAAAGAGATTAATTTGCAGCTGGAGCCCAGGCAGGGAGAACTCCGGTCCTCTGTTTACTCAGAAAATGGCCGCTTTGACCAAAACCCGGTCAAAAAGAAGAGGTTAAGGCAGTGGTAGTGAAATAAAAAAAGCAGCAAAAGTGAAGCAAAGCCTCTCTGGAAATTAAGATGTGGAATTCAAAACATTTGCAGTGTAATAAACCCAGGCGAGCCCATAAAGCTGCACCAGCCAAAAGGAGCTCTGTTCTGCCTACGAGGAAACCCGAACCGGCGTCACGCCTGGCAGCAGCCGCCCCGCAGCCCCGCTTCCTCCCCGCCTCAGTGCAGGGCTGTCTTGCTCGCTGCCCTCGGCTATGTTTAACGCCGCGTCTGTTTCCACTCTAACCCCTTCGGTTTGGAAGAGGAGGAGGATATAAATCAGCTGTGGAGCTGCCCACAGGGCTTAGTCACAGCAGGTATTGGTTTAGGGTGTCTTAGAAGAACTTGTTTTTTTCTCTTTTTGCTGGAAGTATTCTAGGGAATAAGCGCCGGCTTTGTGAGGCACAGGCATTGCTTAACGGGCAAGAATGTCTCCAAACAAAGGACATTTTACATCATCTTCTAACATTCTGGGCTTAACTCGGCCTAAAGCTCGAGGGCTGTTCTGTGAGTTCCCAGCAGACACTTGCAGCATCCCTGCTTAGCCAGTCTCGCCATCCCTCCCAGCATTCCCAGCCCCAGAGATACCCTCTGCGACAGGTTTCACACCTTTCTCCCAGCTGAACTCCTTCCCAACACTAGTTTTACTGTTTTCTTCTTGCTTATGGCTGGTTCATACCCCTCAAACTGCTTCTGCTATGGGCTCCTCCTGACCCCTTTTCTGTGTGGCCCTGGTAATGAAGACACCCTTCTCCACTCTCTCTTTTTTTTTTTTTGCCTCTTTTCACTCCACTCCCCACACTTTAGTCTGTCACCAGAGCACCTGGTCACTCGCCACACCAGCTCCCCACAGCAGAACTGCCTTCCTAGCCCCACTGCTGGGTACAAGACCATACATCTTCATATTTGCCTATTGTTTCCTAGGGCATGAGGAGTCTCCCTCAAGCACAAGCCCTTCACTCCCTCCCAGGCAGGGTACCAGGACACTTTTGTGTCATTGCCACCCCTGGGCATGTCTGCAGCCTCCAGCCCATGCAACACATCCAGCACTGGAGCCAGGAGCCTCTTTGCTCACACACACTGACCTTCTCCCATAAGCCTCTTTCTCCAGACTCAGGCACATCCTCGCTTTCCCCAACACAGGCCACACAAATTGCAGCAATTAGCAAGTGTAAAGGGCATGCTGCCCA
Organism: Pezoporus occidentalis; assembly: GCF_034315485.1. NCBI lineage: Eukaryota > Metazoa > Chordata > Aves > Psittaciformes > Psittacidae > Pezoporus > Pezoporus occidentalis. Next base: position 2,743,011 of record NW_026913964.1, on the reverse strand, counting down.
TAAGTATTACTGCATCTTCATACTCATTCATATCCCTGTGCATAGTCATCAGATAGTATCCAGCAGGCTACATTACCCAGACCGTCCCCTCCACGCTGATGCTCCTGAGCCTTGCTGGAGACCCAGTTCATTAGCCTTCATGCATCCAAACACCATTAAGAAGTCTTTAGACTCGAACCAGAATGGATTCTCTCTCACCTCTGCTATCCTCCATGCTGTGTGAACTTGATCTTTATCTCTTGCTTTGTTCCCAATCTTTAATGGTGACCCATCATTTCCTGCCCCACTGCCACCTCCCCTTTGCCATGCAAGAGCCTAGTCTCCCCACATGATTTGCAATAGCAGCTCCAAATCCCCCTTGCAGACCACTGCCCTCCCTGCGCCTCCCCAAAAACTCCCTTGTATGCTCCCCTCCAGGCATGTATCTACTGTTGTCCAGTTCTCGAAGTTTTTTCCTACCCTGCCTCCCAACTTCATGGCTATGCTGATGAGGCACATTCTGTCGGGAACTTGGAGCATTTCAGGCTTCTTTTTAAATTACATTTTTTGTTACTTGCAATCTGGCACACCATGCCTAAATTCAAGTGATGCTAAACAAAGGTTAGCCAAAACTAGGTAGTGAAGTTTCCAACTGCCTTTAAAAACAACAGCAACAACAACAAAGAAGCCCTGTTTGACTTTGCAGCCCTCATCTACAGAGAAGTTCAGGAAATGAGCCATCCTGTGTTTCTACAGCCCCTGATTGCAGAACTGAAGGTGCTTCAGTACAAAAGTCACATTTAGCCCTTAGCAAGGGAGTAGCCATACAGTCCTGGGGACACTCACAGCTATTGTAGGAATTAGGAAAGAGGGAGGCAGCTACTAGAGTGGGATCTGAGCCACCTGGAGCTCTGCGAATCAAAGTCATCCTGTTACTCCTTACCAAGAGGCAACTGGCGCAGCCAGCCATACACACTGGCTGTAATTTCCAGAGACAGCCAGGCATGTTGAATGTGGATAGCACTAATCATCTGACTTAGAAGCCAAAAATAAGTGACATCTAGTACCTGCAGCACAGAGACATGGACCCAGTCTTCTTACAAGAAGCCCACACTGCAAATACCCATGGCTAACAAAAGTATGTGAGGAACAGTAAGAATTCACCATAGGTGTCCCCCTGCCCCACAGTAAGAGCTGTAAGTGCACTGAGGCATACTCTGCCATGCCACCTCACATGGGACAACAGGTATCTTGTTCTTGAGGGTACTTCTCTCTGCCCAGGCGCATCAGAAGAGCAACTGTGCCAGCACACAAGCCAGCTCTTCCTGGCCACTCTCGAGTCCTGTGACACTCTCCTATGCGAGTCAATGAGCCAGAGCACAGAGAAGCCCACAAATCAAAGGAATGTCTCAAAACCATCATGCCAGAAAAGGCTACTTACCTTTCTGAGCCTTGGCTAGGCTATTACCAACCAAGGCAAACTGCTAGGGGACACAGATGCTAACCCTACAAGAAACAGCATGGACAACTCACCCACGGTAATCCCAAGGGAGGGGAAGTCCCTCCAGACTAGCTGCTGCCATATACCCAATTCACAATGAATGCTAATGGTATCAAATCAGGGAAATCCCTACACTGTTGGAGGCTCTTGCCTCACTCTCCCTCACAAACTGTTACAGAAATTAAACTTCTAACTCTGCCTGTTCCGCTCTTCTCTATGCCGTGTGACCTAGCTCAAGGCTAGTTCCAAAAAGCAAAACACGGAGTGATAGAGCATTTATCATTAACAAATTCACAGGAGAAAAATAGTGCTGACTTCCCAGAGCCAGTGCACTAGGACGAGGGAAATACAGAACTACCAGGAAAGAAGACCTACTTTTAACGCAGCTTCCCAGTAGTTTGTCATACCAATAGCACGGTGCAACCAATACAGCTATTTTGTTCATCAATTATTAACTGGGCAGACTATTTGCTTGAAGACCTGCACAGAAAGTCCAGAGAGGAGGTAAGCAGTTTCAAGCCCCACGTGCACACCTTAAGATAAACTTGGGATCCTCTCCAGATCAGTTACACCTTGCTCTTCAGGGGCCCATGGCGTGGCTTCCAGCAGTCAGCAAGGAGGCAGGCCTGAGTGCTTGCTGCACCTGGGCACAGGAGGTCTTCCAGGAAGGAGCCCATCTGTCATGTGGGCCCCATCACCTTGACACCCAGGGGCAAGGCTGCGGTCAGCAGGTTTTTGGAGGCCTGTTGAGCAGCACTGGGGCTGTGCCCCAGGCTCCTCTCTCAGGCATCAGCACAGACTGCACTGCATGGTAGTTACATCAGCATCGCCCAGGCAAACGCTCCACACAGCCTCTGCACTGTTCACGGGAACCAGCTGCTACCAGCCGCACTCCTCTTCCACCGTCTTTCCTCCACCTAGCTCACCTTTACTGACAGACCACACAAGCAAGGATATTACACAAAGCCAACACCAGGAAAGGTACGCTGGTGTAAGCCTTGAGGTATCCTACAGCTTTTGTCAGAAACTTTTCCAACATGAATTAGGAAACATTTCTTCTGAACAGTGAGGCATGCCAAGACAGATGAAAGATTGGTGGTTCAGCAACAGTATTCCACCCCGGATCTGGGAGAGAGCTGGTACAGTTTCAGATGGAGTGCCAAGCTTGTTCCAGAGAGCTCAAAGGTGGAAACACAAGATTTACACCATGACCAGCGCTGACAAAGAAGCACCCCTGAATAAAACCACTGGGTTCACAAGTTTCTGGGGTTGCCAACTGATACTTAAAGGGGTATGCAGGCTTCAGTGCGATACCAGGGTGAAGACTTCTCTGGGGGTCCACGTTCCTCTCCCACACAAAACACCACTCTGTACCAAAAGGGAGTAGTACCAATAACAAGCCAGGCCTGAGACTTGGGAAATCCATGCCACTTCAACATCCTGCTTTAGCCTTGCTCAAAATACATACAGGCTTCCCATGAGGGAGAAGGCACTGCACAGGGAACGTAAGCCACAAGAGCAACAAAAGCCAATCTAAGGTTTAAGATACATTGATCAGAAAGAAGTTTAGAGAACAGACTGAAGAACTCAAGATGGGAGGACTCCCTAAGAGACAGAGGGTGAGAGGTCACTGAGATAGGTCACACTGGTTATTTGCTGCCCTTGATCTCTGCATTCACAGGTGTGTATGGCTGACCCATTGAATCCATGAGGAATGACAGAGGGATGCCTGAGCACAGGGTGGGCACTTCTAGGTCAAGAGGAGGGAACTACCTGCATTTGAGTGACTGTCTATAAACCAACCCCTCAATCTATGCAAGGAAAACCAGCTCCAGTGTCAGTTTCTTGAAAAAACTTGGGGTTTATTGATTTAAACTGCAAACAGTCATTACAAAAGAGATTTTCTTTTAAATAAACTCACACAAAGAGGAGGAAAAAGCAATGTAGTGAACAGTAAGGGGGGGGGGGGGGGGGGGGGAGTTGAATTACATTCATTCTCTTTGTGCCAGTCCCATTCACCTTGGCAAGGAAAACTCCAAACTTGGAATACAGAAATGCAAAGACAAACTGTATTTGGAATGTCTTCAGATAGGCACTTTGAGCCCAAGGCTTTTCTCCTTGAAGAATCTATACAGAAAGCGGAAGACAAAGGTCTTCTTTCCACTGTCTCACAACAGAGCTCAGGTATGTACATTCTAAAGCCCTAGGTAGTTAAGACCCAGGGGAGGGGAAGAGGAGAAGAAAGGCAAAGAAGCACATTAACTCAATTTGCAGTCCAACACAAAAACAAAAAAGGGGGGAAATTCTAAAATAAATAATCCAAACACAGTTTTTGCATTTTTTTAAATTAATTTTTCATTTTTTAAAATAAAATAACCAAAAAAGTGTAAAGTTACAAAAAATGTCATTGTAGTATAATATATTAAACTGTGGGGAAAAAAAGGAAAAAGACACTTCACAATCTTAAGATTAATATGGAAGATCATAATTTAAACATAAAAGAATATATTCTATGGATTCATCATCCCGATAAATATGAACAAAATTAACAAAAAAAGCATAGGTTTCGGCAATAAATACGTTTTGATAAGTTAAATAAGCTTTTTTATATTGTTGTGCAGTGACAAGCAAAATCTGCTCTCCAATTTCTGAAGTTATACAAAATTAAAAACCCAGAAAAAAAAAAAAAAGAAAGCTTGGCGTGAGTGCTCTAAGATAGGTCTAAAGTACTCTAGAGCAAAACCATTAAAGCTATGTCTACTGGAACTTTGTTTACACGAACTTTTGTGTGTGTGTGGAATGACTTCTGTTGGCCCCACCCCCTCTATTTCTGTATTTGTTTTAAGATGTCACATGAATACACGGGGAACTTTTTAGCACCAAAATCAAGTCTCTCATAAGTCCATCTGTTGTTTTCTTTTTTTGCTGTTGTTGGTTTTGTTTTCTTCCTCCCAGTCAAAGTCCCACTCTTGTTACAATCTTTGTCCCTTCTCAGCTTTTTCTTCCCGCAGACCTGAGCGGATCCAGGCAAGACTAGTCTTTAAGGGGAGGTGAGAAAGAAGACTGGATGTTAACGCTTGCCCACATGCCCGCAGCCTAGAGGAAACTGGCCAGTCAGGAAGGGACTGGGAGAGGGTTATGCAGTACATGGCCAGTGGAGGGAGCTGGATCCGGACATTTCCTGCACATCTGGAAGTGCACAGAGCTGCTGGTGCCCTCTGCAGCTGGAGAGGTAATAGTCACAGTGAAAGTGTTAAAAGGCACTAATTTTGTAAACGTTATTGCTTTTCATCGTAATTTGGCACTTAAGGTTTTAGCCAGTGGGTCTACAGCAGGCAGGTGGACAGGTTAACATCCAGCTCAGACTACAGGGGACGGGATGGGAGGAGTTCAGCTTAACATTGTAATGGGGGGGGGGGGGGGGGGGCAAGAGGAAACCCCAGATTAGTCGTCAGAGATGGAGAGTCTGCTGAAGATGGGAAGACGTCTTGAGGTGTCCAGGATAGGGGAATCTGAGCCGCTGTGGCTGCTGCTGGAGCTGCTCAGATATCCCTCCTGGTCAGAGAGGGAGTCCTGAGGACTGGGCGGCGAGTCAAACATGTTGGGGGACTCGGACATGGGCCTGAACAAGAAGGTGGTGGGGGAGTTCCCACTGGGCACCTGCACCCCCATGCTGGGGGCAAAGAGACTGACCAGCTCCTGGCTGGAGAAGGTGAAGGGGTTGCTGGCGCAGTCAGGCAGGGTGGGGGAGCCCAGCAGGTCGTCGGCGCTCAGCATGGGCGGCGGGGTGATAGATGTGGGGCTGTCCAGCAGCCCGCTGGCAGCAGTGCTGGGGAAGCCGGCGAAGCTGAAGCTGTGCTGCAGGCGGGGTCTGTCGGTGACGGCGGGCTCCCGGCTCCCAGCCACAGCGCGGCGCTCCTCCGCGTTGTGAATGAAGTGGCAGCGCGGCCCGTAGGGGCAGAAGCCGATGGTGTGGAAAGTGCGGCAGAGCTCGGTCTTGTACTTGGGGTGGCGGGTGAGGCTCCGCAGCTCGTGGATGCCGTGGGCGAACTGGCACTTGTCGCCGTACTTGCAGGCGCCGTTCTCCTCGAAGGGGCGGCACAGCTCCGTCTTGTAGCGGCTGGAATTGACCTGTCCCCCGGGCTGCTTCTGCTGCAGCAGGCGCTCGCCGCCCTCGGAGAAGGAGCGGTCCCGGAAACGGCTTTCCCGGGGGCCCAGCATGGGAGCCGGCTCCCCTTTCAGGCTGGTAAGGAGCTGGTTCTGGTGGAACTTGGAGTTGGGCAGGGTGACAGAGTGCCTCCTAGGGAAGCCCCCGCCGGCCGGGGTGCCCACCGCCTTCCTGTCCAGCAGGCACCCGCTGACACTCGAGGGACTGTAATTCAACATCTTGTTGCTCTGCGGGGAGAAAGCAAGGGCCGGTCACTGTCACCGCCTCCTCCGGTGTCCCCAAGCAGCCCCGAGAGTCTCCAGCGGCACGGAAAGGCTGGCCCCCGGGCAGCGGGGCAAACAGGGCAGCCCTCCTCACCAACATCTGCTCCAGCCCGCTCGCCGCTGCCCCCGAGAGCCACGGGCCGCCCCGCCCCATCCCCCCGCGAAGCCCTGGCAGAGCTAAGTAAGGAAGCGACCCAAGCGCCAGACGCGGGGGAGCCGCTGGCTGCATGCAACAGAACTCGGAGGCCGGAGCTCTCTTCTGGGAGAGCCTCCCAGGGGATGGCGGTGACCAGGAAGGGCAGCGCGCAGCGCTGGCGCCCGCCCCAACACCACTCCTCCCAGCGGCCCCCCCCCCCCCGCAGTGCGGCCGCGGCTCCCGCCCAGCCCCCGCCGCCCCGCTCCCCTTGCGGCGTGGCCGAATAGGGGCGGCAGAACCTCGCGGGGAGCGCGCCCGCCCGCCCGGGCGTGTTGCAGCGCGATGGCCCCAAGGGCAAGGGAACGACCCGGCTCCGCGACTGAGCCCGCCAGGAGCGCGGGGCGGTGCCCCCCGCCCTCCCCTCCGCCGGCGGGACCGAGGAGGGAAAGCGCGGGCAACAGCAACGGGGGATCCGCACCCAGTTCCTCAGCCCCCCCCTCTACGCCGAGCTCGGTACCGGCTAGCAAACGGGGGGGGGGGGTGGGGGGGGTAGGAAACCCCAAACTCGAACCTGAAAGTCGGCGAAGAGCGCCGGAGCCGCTCCCGACGGCGCGCTTACCTTGCATAAAACTTCGCTCAGGTCGAAGATGGTGGGCGACACCAGGGCTGTGGACATCTTCGGAGAGCGAGGGGGGGGGGGACGCGGGTGCGGCCGCGGCACACGGACACAAGGAGTCGCGGCGTGGGTAAGGCAGAGCCTCGGGCGCCCGGCGCGCAGCCTGCCTCCCCCCGCCGCCGCCGCCGCCGCTCCCAGCCCGCCGCCGCTTCCAGCGGGCTCGGCAAAAAGCTCAACTTATAAAGTTTCGGACTTACCCCCCGGAGAGGAGGAGCCGGCGACGGGAGGAAAGGGGAGGAGGGGGGAGAAGGGCAGGGTGATTGACACCGCGACTGAATCACCCTGGCGGGCGGGGCCGGAGAAACTTTCGCGAGGAAGGAGGGGGGAGGGAAGGAGAGGGGAAAGGAAGGAAAAAAAAAAAAAAAAAAGGGGGGGGGGAGGAAAAAAAAAGAGCAGAAGCGGGGGAAAACCCGGCCCGCAGCCGCCGCGCTCCCCGCCCCCCTCCTCAAGAAGGCCGTTGTGTGCGCGTGTAAGGCGGGGGCCTGCGCGCCGGGGGGGGGGAGTGGGTCGAGGAGCGGCCTCGCGCTTGTCCGGTACCCGTGAGCCCCCGCAAGTACCAACGGCCCGACGGCGGTTGAGCGGGGGAGGGGGTTCTGTCGCTTGGAGTGAGGCTGGAGCTGCTCGGGGCTGGCTTTGTGTGGATACACACGGACACCTTCCGTGGTGTGTGTGTGTTACTCCTCTTCCCCGGTTTTTATTGGAAGCTGAGAGCGCTGCGAGGGGAAACAGCTCCCGTCCACGTTAGTTTAAATGGTTAAAATACGGGTTTGCACTTCAAAAGGGTCTCTGAGGAGTTCTGCCCTTTTCTCTCCGCATAGTCCTCTTCCAGCCCCCAGAACTCAGAATTGTAAAACTGAGAGAAAAGAAACAAAATAACATCTCCGAGCAAGTAATCTGTTCCAGATTTTAGTACGCGAAGTATGATTCATGCGTATACCGATACGGCGGGGACGAGTGGGGAGCATGGCGGCAGTTTCTGTGTAAAAGTAAGTTAAAACATTAAAAAAACAAAGCGCCCGGAGGTTTCTCGGTGCTAGGGCGCCTCAGCGTGAAACCTGCTTCCCCCAAACCCACCCAGCCGAGCAAGGCTCGCCCTAACCATAACTTCAGCGAGTGTTTCACCCAGGGCCGAGCAATGGCATCCCGGCCCTCTCCCTCCCCGCACAAACAGCTTGAGGGGGGGCGCCTGCCGCTGCCCGGCACCACGCACTGCTCCGCCGCCCCACGGCCGGCTTGGCGGGCAAGAGCGAGCCCCCTGCCTTGGGCAGCGCAATGCCGACCCGAGCGGCCATCGCTCTGAAAACTTCAAACAAATGATCCACTTCCTCTTCTGTTTGCTTTAGAGTCGCAGGACCTAGACTTTGAGCTGGCGGCTGATCTTTTTCCCCTCCTTCGGTCTTCAAGAACAGCCAAAATAACCGAGAGGAACGCCCACAGGCTCCAGCTATTCCAGATTTCTGACTTTTTTTTTAAATATAGATATTGTTATTATTTACTTAAGGAGAGCAATCAGGTTCCTCGAATTTCCTTCTCTTTCTAGTTTCTTCTTTTATTTTCCTTGCTTTGGCCAGAAGTAACCAGGAGACCAGCCTATTATTTTCTGCAGTTGTTTACTCATTCTGTAGATGGTGCTTGTTCCCAGGGCTCTGAGCCTCTCTATAATTAAACCCATTTTAATTGTTAGGTTAGAAACGTCATTTCAGGGGCTTTCCAAGAGTTACCGAGAAAGCCGGCTGAGATAACTATTTCTCTCCTTAGTCGCTCCCAGCCTGGTTTTCAACCCGGTCCCTCTCCATTGGCCGATGAAGGTGCAAGGCTCAGCAGAGGGCTCTGTGCGGGACAGCCCCCACCACTTTTGCATTATTCGCTTTCCCGTGTGCCTTTGTTTTGGAAACTTGGGGTTTAAGGTTGCGCATTTCCACGGATCAAGCAGCGAAAGCTGAAGCCGAGAAGGAATTTTTTTCCAGTGATTTAGCTTGGCAAACCCCGATTCCATGGTGGTCTGCTTTGCATTGGCTGCGCACATGCTCAGATCAGGAATTTAGCTACTCACCCCACCTCGTGGCTAAAAGTCAGAGCCCTCCGGGCCAGAGTGGGAATTTGTGTGGGCATGAATTCACACTGAGCAGAGGAATGAAAAAATCGGAGCCTTGCACCTTCCACCAGAGACGTGCCAACACTTTGAAAGATGCAACTGAACAAAGATACGTAAATGAATAAAATGAAAGTCAATTATTAAAGAAGATTACTGAAAATGTGAATGAATGCAGTGCCGTGCTCATTAGATTTCTCGTGTAGGTCAATCTGTCCAGGCCCAGCATGTTTCAGTTGGGATGCTACAGCTGGAATAAATGTCTGGGGCTTTCCAAGCCCTTCCCAAATCTGTCCTCAGTGCAGGAGCAGCTTCTGAAGCATTCTTGTTCCCTGGTTCCAATGCAAGCAGATGCTAAACTTGTGTAAAAATACAGGGGAGTAAGATCCTTCATCAGACCTGTGCACACATTTAACAGAGGAATTAAGAACCACTTTCCCAAAAGAGAGCTGAAATGGGCTGGAATGGCCAGAAAACAGGGAAGAACCAGGGCGCAGTGAATGAAATGATAAAGGCAGGAGGTTCAAAGGAGTATTTTTTCCAGTTGTGTGTGTGTGTATAAAACTGTGGGCTCATTGGCACATGATGCTGTGGAGGTCAAAAGTATAAACAGGGTCAAAAAAGCAATTCAACAAATTTATGGAGGAAAAGTCCCTGGAGGTTTACTAAAGGCAAAGGCAGACCTCTGCAGCATGTTGCTGGACAATGCACAGAAAAAGCATCACTCGTTCCCCTGTTTTTAACTCTTAAGCATTAACTGCTCTTGGAGATAAGAGAAAGGCCACAACAGACCTTTGATCTGACCCAGTTCAGTTATTTTTACATAGTTGGGGTCTACTTTTGTGCTTTATACTCCACCTAATCCTGATGGGCTTGGAGGTGCACCTCACAAATTTGGTTTGGGATTAGCTGTGCAACATCAGATTGTTTGGGCCAGGCAGGAGGAGGTCAGTGATGGGAAGTACAAATCACCACAATTTCATCCCTTACCCACTGGGCACGGGTTCACACACTGGCTTCTGCTAAAGGCTGGAGAGCAGTCTTGTGGAGTGGCTGCAGTTTAACTCCCTGTCAGGGTAATAAGAGGTTACTTTGAGAAGTGGGTATAAACTGAACCCAAGTGCCAGTTCTGACACAAATATATCTGGTGATGTTACAGCTCCCATAGCAACAGAAAGAGATTGTTATCTTAAGACACCTCCACTTGTCTTCACCTGGACTGAAGAGGTGCAGCAATAGGAACCCTGCAGGTGTGCTTGTGTCAGAGTTACTGAACAAGAATATGAGAGCAAAAAAGCCTCAGTTGTTGAAAACAAGGTGGAGGGTAGTGGCTTGGTTTGTTCCCCTTCCTACCACCCAATTCCCAAAGTTTCAAGTTAGGAAAGGGAAGTGCTTTTGCTGAGAGCAACGTTTTCTCCTGTGAGTTTCATATGAGTTAGGCATTTCGCTGCCCTGCTCCCATGGGAATCTTCAGATAAATAGACATGCCTTTTCTGCAGTGGTATTCTGATGTACAGGGGCTGGGGCTGGAGGAAGGACAAACCTCCTGCCTTTATTTCTGCTGGCAGTGTAAAGTGGGTCGAAGCTTTCTGCAGCCGCTATTCTATTTATATCCTTTGGGTCCAGTGCTATTTTTGTTGGCTGTGCCCCTGGAGGTGGAGGTGTGGAAGTGCCTTTCTGCTCATCTCCACAGGCGCGTGTAGAATTTTCCTCCGACCCAGGCACCTCCTCGGACGCTGCGGCTTTTCAGGGGTGGTAGGTGGATGTCAGTGTGGCCATTCCCCGCCTGTCCCTAACTTTTTAATCCTTCCTTTTGTTTGGGCCTTGCGCTCCGTCCATGGAACCTCTGGGTAGCCACTGGGAGGTGTGAATGGCTCGGGATGGAAACCACAGCTTGTAGGTGCGCCCTCTGCCAGGCTTTTCTGGCACCGGAGGAAGCCCGGCCTCCGCCTGCTCCCCAGCGAAAGGGATATTACCGGCTGCTTCGTTAGGAAACAGACTCGCAGAGATACAGGAAAGTGTGTAAGGTGGTGGGAAGCAACGGGAGTAAGATTCCTGGCAGCGCGGGTATGTAAACATTCATAAAATAGAGAGTGTGTGCATGTGTGTACTTTGTGGTGGCAGGAAACCCAAGAAGCTAGCTCCATTATTTTTGCTGGAATTGGTAGTTACACTGCCAGACAAATATTATAAGCCCTTAATCCTCCTGACTTTGCACCTGTGAACGATCTAAAGACCATTCAAGGTGATCTGAATTATGGGACATCGTTACTAATTAGTAATGGGGTTTGGGATATGATGTGGTTGTTCATAAAGAGGATTTTCTGTTTCTTAGATGTGGAGATACCTCTGGGGAAACTGAGGGGAAAAGGAGACAGGAGGAATGGGTAGTATGTGGCCTCTTCTGAAAATGTCACATGGATGTGAGTGGCCTGCCACAAATTTGGCACTGGTGGCACAGACAGGATACTGCAGTGGAAAAAGCAGAGGTATCCTTTCAGCAGACACAGGATAAGGAATTTGGCTGAGCTTAATGGATCCAAGTTATAATTTCCAGTGGAAATACTAATGCAATCAATCTATTTCCACACAACAGGACAGCAAGCCTATGCTAGTGTTTAGTGTTTGTCAGGCAGCTGGCCCAGCCACATCCCAGGGTCCATCCACCTGCACCCAGACATGTGCAGCCTGTGTTGGGGTGAGAGCTGAGCTTAGACACAAGCCAGTGCAGAAAATAATAGGTTCAAGGGGCTGGAGGAAAAGAGCATCACCAGGACTGGCTGCTGCATGGTTGTGGAAAGCCCAGCAGCCCCCTCCTGCAACACCATAGAGCTCCCTGCTGCTCACCACCTCTTGCAGAGAAACCTCACTCTTCTTACCAGGGTTTGCCTGTTTGCAGTGAAGTTGCAAACCCTTTAGGGCAAGGAGCAAATCTTGTCTGATCTCTCCCCCCTGAGTGCACCACAACTGCATGAAGCTGGAGGAGGGATTTCCATCCTGCTGGTGTAGCAGTGGGAGCCAAGAAAGCACCCCAGCCCAGCTACAGCAAGGTGAGGGATGGAGCAAGAGGCTGTGCACCACTGGCAGAGGAGAGCCATGAAGCAGCTGCTAGGGAGACCAGTGTGCCATCCCGCTGTGGGTCTCCAGAGCAGTACCCTGTCCTTCTCTCCGCAGGAAGCTCACCCGAATGGGACAGCCTGAATAGCTGGGTGCTGGCACCCTCTTTCTCCAGATCACAGCCAGATACACGGTGGTCCCAAGGTCCCCAGCATTCCTGCTGGGCCCAAACTCAGGGGCTGATGATGGTGTACAGCAAGAGTAGAGCTTCATATAGGTACCTTTAACCTGGCCTGGTCTGCACAGGGCTCTGTGCCTGCCAGGGCTATCTCTCACCTAAATAAATTATCATTCAGTTAAAGGAAAGCTTTAAAGAGACTATTGGCAGTTTCCAGAAAAAAAAACAAGCAAGCTGCACATCAAAACAGCAAATGACCTTGCATCGATAGGGGGTTAGTGCATGCCAACAGAAGTGACTGTGGACATGGCAAGGAACAGATCTCAGCACAAACACATTTTTTTTCAAATCTTACTTCCATGCTCCCAGGCCTGTACACAGGAGTGTGATAATGCAGCAGTGATTTCTGTTGGCCTCTGCATGTTTCCAGCCAGAGCAGCCCTGGCTGCTGATTCACTGACTGCTTCAGACGTCAACCAGTGGAATGTTTCCATGATTTTTAGCTCTGAAAGAATGTGCTACAACTAAAATGCTTTCACCTTTTCTTTTCTTTTTTCTTCTTTTCTTTTCTTTTCTTTTCTTTTCTTTTCTTTTCTTTTCTTTTCTTTTCTTTTCTTTTCTTTTCTTTTCTTTTCTTTTCTTTTCTTTTCTTCTTTTCTTTTCTTTTCTTTTCTTTTCTTTTCTTTTCTTTTCTTTTCTTTTTTCTTTTTTTTTCTTTTCTCCTCTCTTTTTTCTTTTTTCTTTTCCTTTTCTTTTTTCTTTTTGTTTTTCTTTTTTCTCTTTTTTTTTTCTTTTTCCTTTTTTCTTTTCTCTTTTCTTTTTCTTTTTCTTTTTGTTTTTCTTTTTCTTTTCAAGAGAACATCTAAAACTACTTGGGAGCCTCTCAGGTCTTGCCATTTGTCTGACACAAGAGGCAGTGCTGGTGTGAGAAGGTGCTGCTTGCTGTGCTAGTGGCAGCTCACCTCTGACAGGCCTGGCTATAACCCTCTGTAAAATACCATTTCCAAACACACGGGTTGCACTCCACACATCTTACATCTCCATGAGATATTTGCATTGGGGAGACAGCTTGCTTTCCCGCCTATGCCATTCCATCAAAACATACTTTTAGCACCAGGCAAGAAGCCAAGGTCAAGTCTTCTTTTCTTTATTTTTTTGCCCCCCTGCCCTCTCGCCTGCTCTGAATACATTATGATACAGACTTCAGTTCAACTTCAGTTCCACTATTATATCTTTTCCCACAAGACCGTTGTCTCATTCAGACCACAGCAGGGAGCACGCTTTCATCTCTGCCAGCTGGGCATGGCTGGAGCGCCCCATGCCCGTAGGAGTTGCGTGGGGAGGAACAGAGGCGAGGCTTTGCAGATTCCCATGCACAGAGGATGGAGGGGTTTGGCCAGGTCCAAATCTGGGAGGGCATTTCCAGGAAGCCTCTTCCACTGCCTCCTTTGTCAGGGTGCTAATGAAGAATGAAGAACAATGAGGATGGGATTCCTCTCACCTGATTTTAGGTGCCTAAAAGTTAGGTGTCTAAACCTATTTAGTTGGACAGGCTTCTTGCATAGTCAATGGAGACAAATAGGCACCTCCAGTGTGTGATTCATCTCACCTATCTTGCACATTTATCTTGAGAAGGGCTGACTCACTCTGCAGCCAAGCACAGCTTCTCTTCTGTGACTGTAAATGTAGATCAACAACTTGAGAATTTGACAACTAAACTTTACATGTCCTAAGTTACAAAGGTGAGTCCTACCCCCAGCTGTGGCAGTGGCTGTGGCAGCAGCACTACCATGCCTTAACTTGGGGCCTGTCCCCCCCAGTTTCTCTCAGAGGGTCTGCTTCCAGGCCTCCCCAAGCAAGGCTGGGTTTTAGTCTGTCCAAATCACATTATCAGTCCTTATCACATTATCAGACTAGGTTAAATATTTATAAAGCACCTGGGGCAGGGTCCATGTCTTTCTTGTGTTTGTATGTTCCCTCGAGGAGCGAAGCCCCTGTGCCAGTTGCAACCCTTTGCGGACTGGTGCAGTACAGCACTGTGGGTGCCTACACCAATCCACAGGTCTTGGTGAAATGCAGCCAGGAACACAGAAAGAGCTCATGGACATTGGGAAACAAGCAGGAGTGAATCATAAGAGTCAGAAGAAGCTACTAACGTGTGGGAAAAAGGCAAATGTGCTACCTCGGCACAAACATATAATAAGGAAGTATGTAATAATAATTATTGTTATTGTAATATGGTCTGGGTGAGCATTTGGGAAAAAGATATCTAATAACTGACAAGCAATGTGGCTCATTTTGTTTTGCTATGAAATTCAAACAATGGTTATGTTTATAAGGCAATAATACGCAGGGCACAGAGCACTGGCACCGCACCAAATATGCACTCCCGAAGTTGGGTTTATATAGGTCATGCCAAACAAATAATAGTGTTCTTCAATATAATTACTGATTCATTACGGAGAGAGAATGTAATCGAGTATGTTTGGATTTCAGGGAGGCGTTAGATATAGTAAATTCATACATTTGAACTTGGATTGGGAAGACTTTGTGCACTTGCCTAGCTCTGCCCCTCTGGGAATCAGCAGTAAAATTCCCACTGCAGCCTGCCCCAGCAGCACAGGAGCCTCTCTGCCAGCTTCAACAGGCACTGTTGCTCCCACCACACTTTGCAGACACTCAGTACCCTTTGAAGCATTTCACAAATAGACTGGGAAGCTAAACTACTGGCAATCTGAGATCTGGATCCAAATGTGTGGGACCTGGCACTTAGCTCAGGCATTGCACCAGCCCCACTGGCTGCCTTGGTCTTGGGGGTGCCCCAGCCTCTCCACTTCTGAGCCTCCTGCTCCATGTCCTGCTTCTGGATGCGTCTCTTTACACACATTATTCCAGTGTTATCTCAGGGGAAAGCAACAAAAGCCAGAGGACAGGATGTCCTGGAGGTGCCCATCAGCTCCCTGGCCTGATGCTTGATGCTCATACTTGCCCATGGGGGACTTAAACTGGGGTGTCCCTGTCCTGGGAAGACATCAGTGGTGTTGTGCAGCGATGCCAACCAACATGGCAAAGGAGTGCCACCAGGACTCAGGACAAAGGAGAAGAGCCAGGCTTAGCTGGTGGTGAGAGAGGACCATGGGGGCTTCTCCAGGGGCTTTTGGACGTCTTTCCAGTGCAGCTAGTCCATGGGGAACTGGCATTTCAACTGCAGCACTTTGCTTTCCCCAGGAAGGCCTGGGCAGCCCCACACCAGTCTGAGGTGTTTCCTGCTGGCCTCTGCCCCCAAACACAGGGATGGATGATGGTGCCCAGTGCAGCTTCCTCAACACCCAGCACAGCTGCCAGTACCAGGGCTTTGCTCTGTGTGACACCTGGACCAACAGTTTGAATTAGAAAACACAATGCATTGTGGAACAGCCACAGTCAGCATCCCTCATCTCCATCACCAGCCCTGCTGCTGCTCCCCACAATGCAAAGGGCAAGAGCCCCAGTGTCCTCCCTGCAACTCCACTTCAGGGAGCAGCTGCATTTGCCAAAAAGGCTGACTGGGCACAGCACAAGTCTTCTAGGAAAATGGGGGGCCATGAACTGATGGACCAGCACTCAGTGCAGGAAGCACTGATGGAGTACTGAGCACTGTTGGAGTGCCTTTTTGCAACATTAAATCATGCCCCACTAGTCAGCTGACTTCTGTGAGCTTCCAAAAATCTGATCAGGAACTAGTAGGGACTATAGTAAATGCACGCTTACAAATGGTCTTTTGATAAAGCCCCTTTCAAGAATGAAACAAACTTGGCAGCCATCAGATAAAAAGTACCATCATGGATTAAAAATTAAGTCAGAACTGATAGAAGGGGGAAAAATCCATTAAAAGTAAATGGCCACTGTTCTAGAAGGGGAAGAAAAGCTGAATGAGGTGGGAGAGGGGCAGTGGGGCCACGCTTGGAGGAGACGAAAGTGGCCCTCTGAACATTGTTTCAAAAAACAGAAATGGAGAAAGGATAACAAGGCACCAGCATTTGCTGCCAAGACAGAACCATATATTTTAACTGCAAGCAAGGCTCAGCAGGGCTGGGAGGAACTCCAGAAGCTTCTAACTAAACTCAGAAACCAAACCAGAATGACGGAGAAAGTTCAGTGCTCGCCAAAGCAAGCTATTTCAGACAAAATAGGGCAAACCTCTTGCTCTGAATTAGAAGTTGGCTTGTAGGGGTCAGTGGTGGGCAAGGCAATAACAATTGAAGCATTGCATGTGAAAGATCTGCACTGAGGATCAACATGAAAAATATGTCATCCTATAACCTGGTCACACACATCACACTCCATGTCTGCTTGCCCACTTTGAAGAAGGACCTAAAGAAACACTGTAAGATGAACCATGCTGAGTCAAGATCAAAAGCCCACCAAAGGCAGCATGGAAGAACAGAAACAGCATCAAAGGCAGAGCTGGGTGGGGGACTCTTTTTCATGAGGGGAGGTTAAGGAGTACAATACTATTTCATTTGCACCAGGGAAGCAGAGGGCTACAAAACAATCGTTCCCTTAAGTAACAACCACCCCAATGCTTTTGGTTTATTTGTGCTGTGCTAGTTGAAAAGAAAGACATAAAGGTGCTTTTAAAAATAGTTGCAAGGGAAGTTTGTGCTTTGCCAATGGTCTACCTCGCAGTACTGTTCCCTGCTGGACGTGATCTGCTGATAAGCTCCTACCTGGCCTGAACTCAGCTCTGCGTGCCAAGCCACCCGTAGCAGTGTACCTGCTCTGGCTGGATTGCTGAGACCCCCTTTTGCAGAGGTTGGGTGCAACCTCCTTGGGGGCAGCATCCAGTGTTGGGCAGCAGCTGGCGAAGCTCAGCTTGTGCACTGAAAGCCTGCTCGGCATCAGTGTCTGGCTGTCATGGAGCGGGGACCACATGGTGGGGACGAATGCGGTCCCTGGCAGGGTGTGGTGACACTAAGACCTGTGCAGTAAGAAGCTGGGGGGGTGGGGGTGTGTGTGTAAATAATCTACTACTATGACCTAAATGCTACCAGGCCTTTGTTTATTTTTATGAAGTCAGTAAAGAACCACGTGGGTTCTGAGACTGGAGTTTGGGGACCAGAGGCTGAGAGGTGACACAGAGTAACGGCATCCAAGCCCTCCATGCGGAAAGGCAGTCAGGCTGAGAGCAGAAGGCTGCTTTCCGAGTTTCCAACTTTTCCTGCATACAGAAAGCTTTGCAGAGAAACAAGAGAGGGAGAACTGCCACAGATGTACAGGTTTAGATGTTACTGATGTCTGCAGTTGGTTGACCCACCAGGTGTTCAAGATGCATGGCTCAAAGATGACCAGTCATCTTTGTTAATGGATCAAAACCCCACACCTTCAGACTGTGGTAGATATGACAGTGTTAAAAATACAGCTATTCGAAAACACAAACCAGAATTTCTAAGTGCCAGTGAACTGGTGAAGACCAACTGGGAGCAGGAGGTGAATGGCAAAGGCTCTTCCGGTGAAACTGTTGAACAAGTCTGCTGGTGAAGGGAGGGTCCCACGGTCACCTCCAGCAGTATAAAGAGAATTAAAACCAGCAGCAGCAAAAGCCAGTAATGCACCAAAAGCTGTGCCCAGGCTAAACCAGGCCAATAAAAATAGCTGTGCTGGTGAATGAATGAATCTAAACCATGTTTCCTGAAGCAGTTGAACCCCCAGCCACACAGCTCTTCGCAGGAGGAAAGACTGTTGCAATAACATTGCTATGGAAGGGATGTAACTCTACATCATAGCTGAGCTGTCAATGGTTATGACCAGTTTGCATGTATGAAGTGCATGCTTTTCCATATCTCTTTGATACCAGAAAAAGCAAAAACAGGTGTTTGTGTGGATGCGCGCATTGGTGAGTGCATGTATTAGGCTAGGGAGATCGTGCATGTTTGCGTGTGTGTATGAGTTTGTGCTCACTTAAGGAATTGTATATGTGCATGAGAACAAGTGCTAGTGAATATGTGAACAAAGATCCTGAGTGGCCATCCTGGCTGCATGTGAGCATCCCAGGCTACAGCAGAAGTGGTGTGTGCTGGGACAGGTGCAGGTTACACAAGGGCAGGTACGGCTGCGCGAGTGCTCACTTATGCCAGCCATGGGGAGTGTGGGTCTGTGCTGGCAGGAGGGCCGAGGAGCACTGGTGTGCACACAAGCACCCCTGCACAAGGGAGGGGAGGTGAGCATCAGTACAGGACAGCACACGTGGCACTGTGGTGCTGGAGGGGAGATGCAGGAAAGATTTTCCTGACTGCTCATACAGTACAGTTTGGCTCAGCAAAGAGCCAGTGTGGGTGAAGAAGACTCTAGAAGGGCTCCTGCCAGCTATAAACAGAACAATCAGCATACACAGGATGTGGCAAGCAGCTAAAGGCGTCCCATTATTCACTTCACTTTTATTTCAAGGAGATTCACTTCTCTGTTCTGCTTCCCATTTGGGAAGTGAAACCTAAGGTCACAGTACCATTAAAAAAAAATACTGGTCACAGCTTATTTGTTTTTCTACTTTATTCTTTCTTTCATTTTAAAAAGTTACTTTGCTTTGCCTTGAATGGAATTTATTGAAATTACTGGTAATGTATTAAGTCTTCACTCTCTGTTTCTCTCCTGAGGAATAATCTCATTTGCTCTTATTTGAAACTGTTGACTCTGAGGGGAGTGTTTACAGCTCATGACGTGCTTACAGTATGGTGCAACCCAGAGCAGAGGGAACAACGCGGGTTCCTCCTAAGCACAGCCAGAGCTGGCCTGCACACTGCTCACAAGGTGCTTTGTAAACATTTATTCATTCTTGCACACACACTCCCTTCCCTCCCCCCATCAGGTGAGGAAATATTATTGTCACCATTTCACAGATAGAAGAAGTGAATGCAGATAGGTTTGGTGACTCACCCACAGCCGCTGAGGCAGATCTAGAGCTGAGGTGTTAAGCTCCTAGCTACCTAATTTAACCCAGCAGGTCACGTTCCCACCCAGGGCTGACAATATAGGTAGTGTCAGCTCCATCTACCTGCCACCCACTTGTCCTGTGAAGCAGTAATGCTCATCTTTACGTTTGCAGAATGAGATCAGACTGCTGTGGCCTACTCCATGCAATGGTGTCATCACAGTGCGATATATTATTATGATATCATGATGTGATTATGCCTGAAACTAATGCAAGGACACACACAGAACAGAGGTAGGCAGTTAGAAATCAGCGACCATGTGTTCGCCGACCACATCAAATACACACACACCCTAAACCAAGGTGTTGGTTGATCCCACCACACTGCAAAGATCTGCAAATGATCGGTATGTTGGGCAGGGGCTCCCCACCTTCTTTGTTGGAACCCGGGTTAATTTCTGCCCTATGCAGTCCTGGTGCAAACAGCTGAAGTAGGCAAGATGGCTCTGTGAGGCAGTGGAAGGAAAATGTTTGCCTCTCCAGTGGAAATCACTCTCAAAGTATATGGTCAGTAGATAAAGATCATGGTCCCAGTTCTTCAGTGAGGCTGGTTGTGTTTAGTGCTGAGAACTTACTGGAAACTAAGCCTCCTCCTGAAGGTGGTTCAATACAAGCACTCAGGAAATTGAGCCTTCAGTTGTCTCATCACAGCTGAACATCCAGGGCTACATGTTGCCACTGTTTGCTCTGTTTTGCTATTTAAGATCTTCTCTCAGACGGAATCAAGAACAAAACCAATAAAAAATACCCCACTCCTTATCATCTTTGTTTGCTTTTCACACTGTTTACATGGGGCATGATTTCACTCATGTCCAACTCATCCCAGATGACTCAGATTAGTCAGTTCCACTTTTTGAGATGGTTCTGTCTGTCTGCTGCTCAGGCCCTGCAGGATGCTGCCATAACCAGCCTCACGTTACAAGAGGGGAGGTTAGATTTCCCTGTATGAATCTTAACTTTTATTTTCAAATAAATCGCTTTCCTTCTGTTAAATATCACCTTTGTAAAATGTCCTTCCAATTAAGCTGGTGTTGCTTTTTGCCTTGCCACATGCAAAACTTGTTTCCACCACCACAATGAAGTTTGCAGAGAGATTCTCCTTGATTTTTGTGAGCTTCGGACCCATCTCTCAGGAGCTGTTTCTGCACCTCGTGAGAGAAACAGCAAAACACCCACTAATTTCAAGGTGTCAGAGATTAGGGTCTCAGAAGAACTTGGGAGTGGGAAGGGAATGTATTTGAGTACCTGGACTGTTCAAAGGCCTCCCTACATCTCTTCTACCATGGTGAGTGGTTTTGGGGTGTTCTGGGACTCTACAGTTGTAGGGAAATGGAGAGGCAGAAGAATCTCTTGAGCATCTAGAAGGAGGATGGTTTGCTCTTCTTCCTCTGGCCTTCCTTAGGGGACTAAGTGCCAGCCAAACAGTGCTGGCTTGTAAAGAGTCATGACACCTTTCTGGACAATTGTCTCTGGAGTTGAGGTTTCCTTTCCTTACTGAGGGTTGAACCGGAGTTTTCAGGATGTGGAGGAAGGCAGGGTGGCCAGTGCTGTGACGGGTGGCAGGAGAGCACAGGCTGCTGTGTGGAAGAGCCTTGAGTCAGCACCTTTCATCCACACAAACAGAAGAGCCCCTGTTGTTCAACTGGCAGAGAGTTAATCTCATAGTTAAAATGTTACTGGGCTCTACCTCCTCTTATCCTTCCACAGTGCAAGGGGCAATGGGCTCAGTAGGTCAACTGGCCAGTACCTGACAGCAGCTAAAGGGACCCAGTCAAGGCCCAGAATTTGACCTGTGCCTCCTTGGTTAGATCCTTTTCCACAGTCATGTCATTCTTTTATAGCCCTTATGCATGCTTCAGTGTGTTTTGTGATAAACAGAACAAAGTAAAAACCCTGCAGTTAAGAAAGCCCAGGCTGAAGCTAGATAAGTTCATCAGGCTTCATCAGCTGTCCTGCAGCAACACAGAGGTGCACAGGGTGCTTGTGAAGGCAGCCTTGGCATCCGTGGCTGGGAAGTGAAAGTCAAATCCTTAGAACAGTGCAAAACACAGTGCCTCAATTTCAGGAGTACCCAGAGGGAAAGACTGTGCCAGCTTGTGAGAGACAAATAAAACAGCTAGTGGAGGAGTCACAAATTCAGGGCAGATGCCCAGGAAACACCCCGCCTTCTTCTCGTAAGAGGTGTATAGCCAACACCTGTGGCACTAGTAATTAGAGTCCTGGGGGCTTGTTTGCTGCTGGCATTGCCACCGTGCCTACCCTAGCCACAGATCTCTGCTCCCAGACCTAAGCCACCAACACTGCAAGTTGCTATTTTGCTGGCTGAAAGCTCTCTGAATTGGAACAGGGAACAATCCTTGCTATCTCTACAGGTTCCAGCGCGGTGATGTGTGGTACACCCATTCATCTAAATGCAGAATTAACTCTGAAACAAATAATAAGGTTTTAAATGCCATCACACAGCTAATTTATTTCCCAGCTGTCCCAAAGTTCTTCCCAGGTGCTGAAAAGCTTAGCTGCCAAGATCTCCATAGCCTCTGCTGACAACCTCAGAGAGCAACTCTGTATTGCATCATCTTGCCTACTTGTTGCAGGCCCCAGGTGCTTTCAACCATCAATGTGCTCAGCCACAGAGCCCCCTGCAGTGGTGGTGTCACAGTTCTGCCCCCAGCACAGCCAAGGAGACATGAGTTGGCCCAGCAAGAAGTGACTTCTCCCTGCTGATAGGGGAAGTGGGTGCTGGAGCAACACCACCAGCTGATTCATCCTGTCTTCCATGTGTGTCTTCCCACCTCACAGCAGGGTGCTTTGCCTTGATGTTGGTGGAGTTACACAAGTGCAAGCTAGGCGTGAGCTCACAGTACAACACACTGGTTGTGCTGAAGACACAAGGTCATCCCACCCTTGGGAAGGAGAGGACACAGGTGTATATATGCACACGTGAGCACACCTCCGTGGCTGTGTGTAAACACACATGTCCACACGGAGTTTCCATTTGGAGCTGTGCCCTGCATGGCAAATATCTGTTCAGGCAGAAAAACATCACTGCCCCAGTTCCTGCAACAGAATCATTTTTGGTTTTCTTTCAGGTTCTGGAGTTACTTCTGTCTTTGCAAAAATAGCACCGCTCCAGGCAGCCTTCCTGATAGGTGGAATAGTTTCCCCCTGAGGAGAAACTGGTGGAAATCCCCTCTCCTGAGACATTTTTAACTCTGCCAGAAAATGTACAATGGGAGTGACTGATTTAACTAGTGAGCTGACTGGGATGAGCTAATGGGTTTTTCCATCTCTGGTGTCTAGTTCCAGGGATTTCCATGAATTGCTGTCAGGACAGAAGAAGGCAAGAGATTGCAACTGTGGGATCTGCTGTTTCAGCTCCACTGACACGTCATTCTCTCAGGACACCCAGTGACCTGGTTAATCTAGTTCTTTGCTTCTGACTTCTCCTCGTAAATGATTTATCAACTGGCATGGATCCCTGTTTGCTTAAGGAGGCGTGTGACGACCTCTAGCAGACCAGCTGCACAAAGCTACAGCCTGCATTTGGCACCCAGCTGCTGGTCCCAGCTCGTGACCCTTGGCACAGGGAGCACAAGGACAGGGCTCTAGCAGAGCCCGGTGGCAAGGGCTGAGGCAGGGAACTGTGGGTAGTGTTTACATGGCTCTGCGGAGAGCCCTGGTGACTAAGCCATCAGCTTGTCAGCAAGGGTGCTTGCAGGCCTGCCTCAGCCTGTCCTGACCCCCACAACACAGAGTCCTGACTGGGCAGCCGGATGCAGTGTTCACTGTATACAGACTGGGGGGTACAGGTCATGGGAAGCATCAGCTGTGCCAGAGCCAGCCTTGGGGTCCATGTGCTCCAGAAGAAAAAATAACATGAACATCCACCACCTTATCCATCCTCACAAAGTAGCATCAGTGGCAATGACACTGGTGTCAGCACCAGGTGCAGCTCTGGGGGTCTTCATCATGTGCACACGTAGGTCAATATATGTGTCACCACACACAAAACACTGCAACTAAAAAGACGATGGTGCAGATCTAAACTCAAGCACTCACGCCAGGGAGGTGAGGGATGATCCTACAAGCCTTTGTATGTGAGGCTAAAGGAGCGTGGAGAGAGATCAGATATCACCAACTGGGCATCCTCCTAAAAAACTGTCTATGGGCAACTCCCTGCCTTCCCTCCAGGCCAGTTATTGCTGCTTCCTGCTCTGATTGTTTCAAATCCAGTTATCTTGAGTTATGCCTGTTCTGGCAAATACAGTTCAGCAGAGGGGAGGTCCCGTTCATGTCGATGTTGTATGCATGCCACAGATCACAGAGATTAGCATGGGAGGAATAACCCAGATGATCTGCTTGAGGCAGGTATTGGGAAGCTTACAACAGAGCTGTGTAACCATTAGAAATATAAAACTGTTTTAACAGATGAAGAGCCACGCTGAATTTCCAGACGGCTGGAGGCTGTTTCACAGGGGGAATACACAGCAGAAAAGGAAGCTGAGGAAGCTCACTCCAGCACTGGCCCAGACAGCACTGTTTCCAGAAGCATGGTGTCACACCACCCAAGGGCCGCATCATCAGGCAGGGCTGGCTTAGACTGCGGCAAGGAACCTGCAGCCACATGTAGGCAGAGGCATGGGGTGTGTTTTTCTCTCACGTAAGGGTGGATCTGGAGCAGCTTTCAGTTTCTTGGGACCTGAGAGGTGGTTTTGTTCATATCACAAGAGGACTGAAGGTGCAACTTCTCTTTCCTTTTCTGGGGGCACACCACAACCTTCCTTTCCTTGTGCCTCAATGGGAACTCTGTGTTCACGCATCACAAGCCCCCACTCTACACATTGTACAGCACACCAACATCACAGAACAACCACCAGCTGGTGGTATGTGTGAGTGGTAATTCCACCTGGCCAGGAACAGCTGTAAGTACCCTGTGGCTCAAACCCCAAACTAGGTCCCCACGGATGTATTCAGTCTAGGCCGAGCCCACACACCCTGTGATATCCTAGTTGTAGTTGCAGGGCAGAGAGGCAGGACAGGGAAAGAAAGGAAGGCTAGCAAGTTATCCCAAAATCATATTTCCAAGCTTTTAATATGGGTGGATGTATTTTAGGTATAACCTTCAATGTGAATTCCCAAGTACTGATAGATTATTTATAGGTAACTCAGGGTTCAGGCTTAGCTTCAAGCCTGATCTCAGTCAGATCACACCACAGTCCTGCTCTGCAAACAGCAGAGAATAGCCTGGTCCATGTAGAAACTATGCCCTTACCAGCAGCACAAGTACTCTTGGCTTTGCAAACCCAAAAACTTTTACTGAAGATAGCACAGATGTAGAGTGATGCAAGTGCAAAATTCCCCAAAAGCATTCCCCTGTCCCTAGGGAGCTGAAACAAGAGCCGAATTTTCTCATGGACTTCTTCTGTGGCAGATGCACAGATTTAGGAACAGAACATTAAAAAAAGCACCCAGAAACTCTTTGGCAGAGCCAGGACTGAAACCTTTTTCCTCTCATCTCCAGTCTCCCAGGTTGTGAGAGAGATTGCTTCCAGGTGCCTGGCTTTGTTCTGGTCCTGGCAACAGAAGGCCATTTTCTGGTCCATTCTCTGTCTATCCCAAAGGGGTTTTAATTTGCATTTTTTACCACAACCAAACAGATATTTTCATTGAGCTGTTCATGCAGAAACCATTTTACTGAGCTGTTCTGATTTTGGTGTGCTAAATTCACCCATCTGGCAGAGCACTTTACTGCAAGACAGAACTCACATACCTATTAGCAGGGTCTTACTACAGGGGATCCTACCGGGATGCTCTGGTCAAGGCTACAGCTACCTGGTGTGTCAGGGGCATCCTCCTTTACCACCACTGTTCTGGGAAGACTGGCTCAGAGTTAAGAGACAGCTTATCCCAGTGTCTTATTCAGGTCCACAGCTGATGAGGTTCACATTAAATCTACTGGCAAGATATAAACAACAAGATTGAATGCAGAAGGGCACAGTTATGGATGAATAAAAGTAAAGGGAATAATAACCTGCTTTTCCTGGACCTGGCCCAGAATTCACTAAAGGGATTTCCATGAGCCTTAGTAGGATTTAAATCAGCCCATAAATTCATTGCAAATTTTCTTCAGCTTTATTAAAGTGGGGGAAAACAAAAACAAACCCACAACCTAAACCCCTATATGTTTAAGGTTGTTTCCCCTTTTTCTCATATATTTATTCTTTCTGCTCCTTCCTGGCACTGGGAAGACTATAACCCACCTCTGAGAAGACCATGATCTGACAACTGCCCATAACATGAGAAGTGCGTTTCCCAGCCCGCAGCTTTGCTGGCCCTGAGCAACAACCAGCTCAGCTCTGCTCCACTTGAAGGCTCACCACTCGTACTGGGCACTGGCATAACAGAATTACAGAGTGAGGGAATGTTCTTCCTATCTTATTGTCATTTCCCCAAATATCAATTAAAAAAAATATCACATTTCTGTACCCTGTGGATGTCATCTGCCTTATGTGTGCACTTTGTTAATGCTGGGTTGTGGCGCACACTTCCCACAAGTCGTCTAGGGAGGAGAATTACAAGTATCGAGGCACTTTTAAGATGCCGGCAGAGTGCCTAATTGGATTACAAAAGGGCATTCCTCCTGCCACCTTTTGATTTCAGTGCAGGCTGGACATGTAACTATTCCCATCCTTAGATACCAAACAACTTTAAAGTCTGGTAGACAGCCTGAGTTCCCTCTTAGACTATGGCACTTACTTAGCTCTCCATGTGTTGCAAGGATGGAAGAAATAATGACTGAGTTCTCAGGAAATACAGAAATGGGGTCAACTAAGTAACTTTTAAGTCAGTTAGAAAGACAATCTATTAACACTTTCTGCTAATAGCCAGCTTTGATAGATTCCCATGATTCCCACTGCCAGCATCTCCATTCCCACAAATAAATAGTTATGACTCTTCTCCCTTAAAAGGCTAGTTTATCTCATTTAAAATAGAAAGAGCATGGAGATACATCTATCAACATTGGGGATATTAACTCTCCCTTTCTATCCCCATGTTTAAAAAAGAAGCGAAGCATTCAAAGCTTAAATTGGAAAGTCTATAACACAGAGTGGCTGTGGATGGGAGTCATTAAATGCCTGGCTGCATTTTTTTTATCAAAACAATAAAGCAATTGACTGTACAAATAGCTTTGGCAAAGTAGGGCTTAGGTTCTGTTGGAGTTTACAGCCCTGTATCCCTGAAAGTCAAGTATAGCAGCAAAGCCTTTGACCCTTCTGAGCACTGAGGAGGGGCTGGCTCTCACCCCAGAAGAGCTGCTGGCACATCAGGCAAAGCACACACCAAATGTGTGCAAGTGTGAGGCCTAAAGGAGCTACTGCATCTTGACTTTGATTTCCATGCAACTTCACAAATGTCAGGGTCAATTCCCAGGAAAAAATTCCTGGTCCATTACAGGCAATGTGGAGTCCAGAGAGGATCAAATCCATTGTCCTCATTTTAAACAAGAAGGGAAAAAAAAAACCAACCCAACAAACAAATTCAGTTTGTTTCAATGCAGTATTACCTGCCCATGTTTTGTCTGAACTACCAAAGTGTGAGGCCTGTCTCACACTTCATGCTCCGTTTTCAAAAGGAAGGCTTTTCTGTATTTTTCAGCATTGTGGTGCATGAGCAATACCGCTGCCACCTAGAGGCCACAGTGACTTTCCAGCACATTCCCTGGGACAGCAATGGCACTGGCAATAACCTGTTACCCTTAATACCCCTTTGTAAAGAATTTCCCATTCCTGAATCAACATCTCTCATTCAAGAATTGTGTATTCTGCCTTAAACAATCCAGATTAAGAATAGGCTATATAATGAATGTGTCCACCATAGGGTTGAAGGACAGTATGAAACATGAGATACAAAGCAGAGCCTTGCAGAGGTATCTGAGGAGCTTTGGGGAGCTTTAGGCTTCTGGGGGTGGTATTAAATATGTGGTTTTGAAGGAGTTATAGCACAAAGACTTGAGTATGGGACAGGGCTCTGTGTTGCCTTCTTAGTCACATCAAGCTCTATAGCCACAGAGTGAGCATGACTTTCACCTGCTCATCCCATTGCTACTGCTCACAGCTACCAGGCTTGGGAGGAGTTTGCTCTGGAAATGCCCCAGAACTATATCTATTTTGGCTCCGAATGTGCATTTCTCTCATCCCTACAGCAATCTCATTCCTCTTCACCAATAATCAGCGGGACCAGGTCTGCTGAGACCAGCAGCAAGCTCTGGCTACCAAGGCCTGGACGCTATCCTTCCCAACCTGTCTCTGAAGTGAATGCTGCAAGTCAAACTGATCCAAACTCCTGACAACTGGAACCAGTCTGGAACTTGTCTTGGTGGTTACAGCCTGTACAGGAGAGTCACATCTCAGCTCACACACTCCATCCCAGTGGCTGCTCTTCTGCCTTGCTGCCTGAACTCTCTAGTCTGGTTCAGGAATGGCCTTTCCCCATGCATTTCCCTACAGCAGGTGTAGGAGTCATTTAATACTGACAAATGTTAAAAGGAACCACGCAGAGGACATTCATGGCAACCTACTGGTGTCCACAATGCCCCATGCTAATTTGAGGTGTGTTAGACCCTTCCTTGTCCCAAACACCTTGGGCAGCTGCGCAGGCTGAAGTGGATCAAACAAGTGAGGGTTGCACAGTGATACTCTGGCCTTGCAGCTGGAGAACCCCAATCAAATGTCCTTGCAAAGCACTTCAGTTTTGCTTGCATACTGCCTGCCCTGTGCCCTGCACCGGCTGTATTGCAAAATCCCCCGTTGATGTGACTAAGAGTCACGCTCTGCAGCCTCAGCTTCAGTTTCTACCTCTCACAGCCCTGAAATGGAGACAGGGAAGTGTCAGATGCTTTCTGTTCTTCTTACCTAGGACTCTCTAACCATGGGTGTTTTTGAGTCCAAGGAGCTGGAGTGACCTTTCAGTCAATACTGTTGTGTGAGTGGCTAAATAAAAACAGATCTGAACCCAGTCAGTGCTGCTTACAACAAGGAAAGGGGAAGCAGCCGCTGACTCCAGCAAGTGCTAGCAAAGTTCTGCAAGAAGTGGCTAAAAATAGGGTTGCCCCCTACAACACTTCCGTCCTGCTTTTGACACACTCACAGCTTTCACATCCCATTGGCCTCGCTGTTTCCTTGTCGAGGACTTGCCTCACGCCCCAGCACCACAGAGCAGCCCTTCCTGCTGTGGACAGCCTCAGGAGCTTTGAAGTGCAGGCAGCTCCCTCCCACCCTGGTGTAACTGGCCACTTCCCCTGCCCTCTTTACGTGTGCTTCAGTCACAAATGAGAAGTGGGGCAAGCCCCCACTGATGGTCTTGCCCTAAGAAGACACTAAAAATCTCAGAGATACTGAAGACCAGAAAAGCTTTCCACAGTGGACTGTTTTCTCAGTAAATTAAATGGTGGGAAGTATTTGCCTGAAAATTCCCAAACACTACCTTTCAATTTCATGCTTATTCTTGGAAAACTTGGAGCTGAAAATAGCCTGAACCTGCTTAAGGAGAAAAGAAAGCAAATGAACCCAGAATGCAGAGGAGGGGATGCAAATGGGAACTCTTCTGAGTGGTCTGAGGCTTAGATGCCTTTGCCCCTGGAGCCAGGGAGATGGCTGTTAGCAGGCCAATGATACTGTGTGGACGTCAGATGATGGAGGTGGGTTAGCAATGAACGGTAGGAGGAGAAAGAGCATTGCCAGTTCTGCCAGTGCTGTCCACGAGAACAGAGCTCAGAATGGGTGGCCATCACTGTTAAGCTGAGGAGAAACCAACAAAGTCTGTTAACCCAGATGAAATGGAGATTGTTGAAAACACTCTCTGCTGTTTGCCCAAGGCTTTGCAAATCCTGGGAAAGTAATGCCCCTGGGAATTTGGGCTGATTGGGAGCTCATTAGCACTTCTGTATTCCCTGCTTTTCAGTCCAGCAGGTACTAGGAGGACAAGGCAGCACATGCTGGATTTCTTGAATTTTCCCTTGGATCAGGGAAATCCAAGACCAGAGATTTGCCACCTTCTCTGGACCACAGACAATTAAGCAACACACCACGTTGTTGCCACACTACAGGGGTCCAGGCAATCTGGGAATCTGGGAGCTCCTCCAGGAGCTTGGAGCCTAGCTGTTCTAGCCTTAAGCTCTCAAGCAGAGGAATCTTATCTTAAATGAGAAACACTTCACAGAACCTGATTCTACTCCCAGGTAACGAACGGGTGATTCAAGAAAGCCAGCTGAATCCCCTTGCTGTAAAAGGACTGATGATAAGACTGTGCACCTTCACTGGGCTGGGGGATGCTGTCCTGGGGTAGCCTTGATGTAGCCCTGAGTTTGGCAGAAGGCTGGGGTGTGGAGAAGCTGCCTTGGAGGGTTGGCTTGGTAAAGGCCAGGCATCTCTGAAGTGGACCAGGGAAAGGCACACCTGGGGAAAGAGCCCCCAGGCAGCTCCCAGGGACAGGCTCCGGGGAGTAACAGCCCTGTTAGGAAAGGGCTGCTTCAGGGCTCTGGGTGGTAAAACAGCAGAAAAACATTCTGCTCTGAAGTCACACCTAGATGGCGAGAAATTTTCTCCAGACCAAGCCAAAAGCTATTTCCTGCAGCCTCTTTGTTACCAGACTCCTTTGGGGGCGTGGCAACATTTGGTGCCAGAAACAGAGCCATGGTAGGAGAAGGATGCAGCCCCAGTCCTGGGCAGCTCCTGTGGGTACACCTGTGTGGTGAGGAGGATGGAGGGGTTCCTGGTTCCTCAGCACACAGTTTTATGCTTCTCAGTGTGGTGCAGAAGAGGAGCATTTGTAAGTTCTTGCTAAGCCTTGCTAACCACTCTCCTCTTAAGACCAGTCTGTGTAGGTTTCCTGGGTGGTTGGTTTGTGGTTTTTACTATTGCAGTTTAGTATCTGGATCTTAATTCAACCTCTCCATCTGCCTCCTTTGCTCCGTCAGACTCACAAAGGTGAGCAGCTTGGGCCCTTGGTGAAGCTGTACCTCTGGGTCCTTCAGAAGCTGTTGTGGGATCTGGGGAGCTACCCCGAGGCTGTGGCTAGTCCACAGCCCTTCAGGTCAGTCCTCATGGTGGCCCTCATGACAAGGGGGACTTCCAAGGGCCTGAGGCAGTGCCAGGGAGGTGGAGGGATGGGACACACGGTATCTGCATGGTCCTTTGAGAGAGCTGCACGTGCCTCAGCCCCTGAGTTGATTTTTGAGCTCCCCCCAACCACCCTTTTCCTTCCGCTCCCCTGGCAGATGAGCATGCAGAAACCACGCGAGGGAGGCAAGACAGAATTTCCCGTGCTCTAGTCAGCGTGGTGTTATGGTTGTGTGTGTGTGTGTGTGTGTGTGTGCGCGCTTTGTTTGCACCAAGGCGATGGCTCATATCGCAGGGGCTGTTTTAGGAGGGATGTGGCAAGTTGCTTCTAGAACGGGCGTTTATCTCGCTGAGGCAGTGCCACAGCGCCACCTGCTGGCCGTGCCGACCTGCGCCATGGCGGCGGCAGCCCCGCCGCAAATGGCGGCCGTGAGGGGCTGCGCTGCGGCGGGGCGGGAACAAGCCGACCGGGGCTCTGCCCGCCCTCTGAGGGCGGCACGGCCATGGCAGCGGGGTGGCGGTGTGCGCATGCCCACGGCGGACCAAGCGGGGTTTGAGAGCTGTGTACGCTTTGAAAGCAGAGCGTGCAGCCATGCTGTGAGCGCCCTGTTTGCTTCATGGGAGCCATCTGGTAGTAAATGGTGCTAAAACTTCCCTCTGGGACACACCGCAGGTGCCCTCGGATCTACTTGCTTATGTGCTGGACAAACCACATTATTAGTAAACTGCACTGTCATGGTGAAGAAGCAAATGCGGCAGCTTTAGACCCACCTCGGATACAGCATCAGCTGCCACATAATATCACAATGTCTTCACCATGAGTATAAGCATAAACCACACTCGCCACGCTCTTTTTCCGCATATGGTTATTGCTGGTGTTCAGGTAGTATAGACAAACATAGGGCAGGAAAGTGTGCAATGCAGAGTTGCGAGGTCCGCTGAGCAGCTCGTTCATAGTTTGTGAGGTGTGCTCTGAGTGATTCGGGATCTCAAGTTACTGAGTATCATCCGTTCTGGCTTGGAAATACTGCACAGTCTGATCATTTTGGTGCCTGAGAATAAGAGGTACAAGCTACTGGACTAAAAGAAGTTCAGGAGAGTGGGTACAATGAGCAGAAAATGTGGATTTTAGACCATACAAGTGCCATAACTGGGAAAAGGTAAAGCAAACTGAAACAAAATGGAGGGCAGGTGTGGGCAGAAAGCTTGCAGCCAGCATTTTGGCAAACCTGAAAGAGCAATCTGTATGATCAGTAGTGGTTCTTACACAGTGCTAGAAATGGGCTGTGACAATTTGAAAGAAAGGAACGCAGAAGCTTTTTAAACAAGAAGAAAACTTGTATTTTTGAGCACAAGACTTTTCAGTTAGGCATTTACAGGAACTGGCAGCAATGCAGAGAACATGGTAATGGCCATGTGTCTAAGAAACTGCAGAGCTGCTTGCTTATACTTTTTGTTAAACAGCCAGTGTGTTCTGAAAGTTTACTGGGAAAAAGAGAAGGAACAAAGCCAAGTGCAATCAAAACCAGCACTTCAGGCTGAAGCATTAGATGTGCTCAACTCCAGCTACAGTAAATTCCACCTTTGGCCAGAGGCATGGAAGGGCAAGGCTGCCTAGAGAAGCCAGATATACCTATTCTCTGGTGGTCAGCACCAGCAGAAGGGCAGACTGCCCATGGCCTAGGCCTAGGCCGTGGCACAGCCTGCTTCACTGAGCTCTGTCTGGCCTCTGCAGTGCTGCTGGCCTGGACTCCCCATATCCTGAGGCACTTAGGGATATCCCAACCAGAAGTTACAGTGGTGAATGGGGCCTCACTGAGTTTGAGAAGTAATTTTTTCAGTTGTAGATGGGAAATGCAGATATTTCACCCAGTTTCCTTTCTTTCCCTGTATATCTTTTCTTTACATCTGTTTCCAGGCATTGCAGAGCCAGCATACACTGTACCACCGCCACCCTACCCATCAACTAAAATCTGGCCGAAATTTATCAGCAGTTTGGGGTACCTCTGCTTTCAAGGCTCTACAGCGGGAGCATTTCACTTTTTAAGTGAATGCTCTTTAGCTTTACTAATGGGTGCTCACTCATGTTAAAAGAATGTCCTGCTACATCTTACCTCTATGAACCACAGAGTAAGTAATACCCATGGGTCTTTGATAGGCAAGGAAAAATCAGTTGCCTTAGGACATCAGAGAGCTGGTTGTTGGGTTAAACACATCCAGCGTGCATGTAGGGTCCTGATGAACCTGATGTTGGGGTCTCCAGTGATGTATCACACCTACATACACACAATTCTTGGTCAGAAATGAAACATTAAGGCATCTTGATCTTCACCTTTCCAGATCAACCTACCACTGCAAAATGGCCACACAGCACAAGGGTTTTCTAGAGCAGAAAAGGAGAGAGCAGGGGCAGAAGACATTCATCCCTGGTTACAAGAAAAAGCCATCACACAACACAAAAGTATCATTACCAGTGAAACTCTGTCTTTTATTTTAAGTCCTTCCTTAATCTTGAAGAGCAGGTTTTACCATGCACTCTTCTTTCCCTCATCACACCCTCATGGTCCTAGGCCCAGCAAATCAATAGCACTGATTGTCCTTTGAACATCTTGAGATTACCCAGACATACAGAATTGCCTTTAGCTAGTATTTCCCTACATCTTGTAATTTGGCCTTGTTTCTAACCCAGGCTCTCAGCCTGTTAACCCTTGCACTTTCCTCTTGGTTCTGGCTCTATCCAAAGCCTGAATGGCTCCCTTATGTGAAGTCAGCGTTTCTTCTGTCCCCCCTTTAAGAGGGCAGGCATAGAGCACTCCGCTTGTGCCGCTCCCCCGGCTTTAGCCCTCCTTCAGGCGTAACTGTCAGCTAATCAACGTTTTTGTCCCGGTAAATCACCCCCAGGGGAGAGGGCTAACGACTGCCTCGTAGGTTTGCAAAGAGAGGGGGTGGAGGGTTACCCGACTGCAGGGCTGGTAACATGGGAAACGTGCCCTCAGGTACTGTACGCACAGATCACTGCGTCTTCTAGCGAGAAATGGCTAAGGAGGGGGAATGAAGGAAACAGACTGGAAATTACACGCTTCCAAAACTGTACGGCACTCGGCTCTAAGATCGGGATGCAGCAGGAGGAACGGGCAGAGGGAAGAGCTTCCTGCCTCAGAACTCATTGTCCTGGACCCTCTGCTAGAGCAATGGCAGGGCGCCGAGGGTACAGATTCCTGAGGCATTGTTTCCTCTTCGGAAGCGCGCCGCAGCCTCGCCTGTTTTAGAAGAGACACTTCTCTCCTGCGCGGGAGCAAACCCGGGCTCGGCACGTTTCGTGGCTGCACAAGCTGCGGCAGCAAGCACAGCCGGTAGACGGCGCGGGCCTGACCGCGGAGGACCCTGCGGACACATCCTGCCGCACTTAGGTCCGCGTTCTGCAGCCGCAGCGAACAGCCCCCCACTCACCTTCCTTGTCTCATCTGTAAATCAGAGCCGTGATGTGGCCAGGTAGAATAAAGTTGATCTTCACAAACTGCTGGGATACCTGTGGATGAAGAGCTCTGTTTTAAATGGATAAAAATGTCATTAATAACAAGTGCCATGCTGGGCAGGAGGAGACTCGTGGTGTTCTGTTTGGAGACTAACTGCTTGGAGAACAGAATGGAGGGATAAAGTCAGGAAAACCAGCATACCAGTGTTTCTGAGGGAGGCAAACAGAAGGATCACAGGGGAGTTGTACCCCAGGTCCCAATTCCAGCTTCTCCCTCCCAGGGAGCACTGGAAAAAGCAGTATTGTAAGGGACCCAGAGTACCCACTTTTGTGATGTAATTGGATTGGCTTCTGGAGGACGGGATGAGCACAAAACAAGGGGCAGGCACAGGGATAGCAGCCTGTCTTGCCAGCAGTGAGCTGCTCTAGAGCAGCTCTATCATCCATATTGCCCAACTGCACCTCTAAGGTACAAGTGGAACCTTTGAATCTAATATAAATTTGACATTTGTGTTATCTTATGCCACCTCCATTTGCTGAGGAGAAACTTGTGAGAACTGTTTTTCAAGGATCAAGTTAGCAGAATAAAGGTGGGAGTAATGACAGATTTACTTGTAGATGTATCATTACTTCAGAGCTTTGTTTCTTTCAGCTTTGCGGGGCTGGAAGCAGCAGCTTTCTGCCATTTGGAAAGGATGATTCCTAGCTTTCTCATGGGAAGTGTTAGATGTTGGCACATGCTGCCTGTAAAAGATGTGACTTTAATACATTAAAGAAGTCTATTTATGGTTATTTTAAAGAGGCGCTTGCATTCCTGTGCTCTGTAAAGTTGGAACTAAAGCACCTGATACAGATAATTTGTTCCACTGCAATCTAGAAGTGTTCTATTACTAAAATAATCTGGTTTCTGAAATACATTAGTAGTTGTCCAGCTTTTGGCTGGAACAGAATTAATTTTCTTCCTACTAGCTGGTACAGAGCTGTATTTTGGGTTTAGTTTGACAATAATGTTGATGATAACACCGATGGTTTCAGGAGTTTTTAAGTAATGTTTATACAGTCCTTACTTAGTCTTTCAGCTTCGCATGACCTACCAGAAGGCTGGAGTTGCACGAGAAGCTGTGAAAGGACACAGCCATGTCAGGTGACTCCAGCTGGCTACAGGGATATTCCATACTGTGATGTCATGCTCAGTGTTACAAACTGGGGAAAGCTGGCAGAGGCTGCTGCTGCTCAGCAACTTGCTGGGCATCAGTCAGTGAGTGCATCACTTGTTATGTATATGCTAATTCTTCTATCATTATTTTCTTCCTTTTCTGTGCCATTAATCTGCCTTTATTTCAACCCACAAGTTTTCTCACTTTTACTTTTCTGATCCTCTTCCCCATCCCATGGAGGGGAGCGAGCAAGTGGCTGTGTGGTGTTTTGTTGCTGGCTGGAGTTAAACCACGACAGTAGTTCATCCAAGTTTCAGCAATAATGTGTTCCCTAAATAGTCTACCAAGCAAGTCTACATCTGCTAAGCCAGACACCTACCAGACTTGTAGATGCCATTTTCTCACAGGAACACTTTAGATTTCTTTAGACCTTTTGCTCTTCAGCAGAAAGCCAAATACTCTTAAGGAAAACAAGCAAGCACATGTGCTCCCACATTTATATATCTCAAGATAAGTGCTGGAAGAAACTTCTAGATTTCAACTGTTGTGAGCATAAAGGCTGTATTCCCTTCTGTGGTCTATCTGTACCAGTCTTGACATTGAAACTGACACCTGTCAAAACTGAAACTCCCTCTTGGGCCTTTTTCCACCCTTCACAGCTTCTATTTGCCCCAGTCCCTCTCCTTCCCTCTCAAGACTTTGCTACACTTGCTGACCACCAAGCAAGTACTTTATCCATGCTGCTGAACCGCCCCTTGAACCCCCTTGCACCAATTCACAATGCCCTAAAACTACAAATCCCGGACTGGGTTTGTTACAAGTTGAGGTCAGACATGACCAACTTTAGAGTGGCGTGAGCTGTCCTTCATCAAAGCAATTAAGTGTACACAGTTGTAGCTCATTTTACACATCAGGTGAGGTCAAAACAGTAAAGTCCAATGAAAACAGTAGTTTCCATTTCTAACTCTACTGTGTGTTAACAGGGCTGTGCTGCTCTGAAGACTGTGCAAAATTGTTAAGAATTCCTGGTATGACAGTCCTGAGGTTTAGGCTTGAGGTTTTTGTTTTTTTTTTTTTCCCCTAAAGGCAAAAAAAGTCCAACCTGCTACTGATAGTCTGTCCTCTTTAAGACAACAGGAAAAAAAAGGAAGTGTTGACAGCAGGAAACAGGGAGCAGGGGATACCATTCTTCCACCTTCTCCCCCAAGTACATTTTAAAGGCTTAAGTTTTTTTGACATGGAAAAAGCCACAGGGGTAAAAAAAAAAAAAAAAGTCATGTTCACGGTAAGTAAAAATTTGGGCTTTGAAATCCATTACTTCTCCTGGCACCAAAATTAATACACCAAAACAAACAACTCAGAGCTTAGAAACCAGGGACTCAACCTCTCCTTTAAGAAAGCTGTTTAGCTCTTAAAGGTTCCTACCCTTGCCCTTCAAGTAAACATTGAGAAAGCTGCCAAGTTCACATCTATCATAAACAAACCTTTCTGCAGAGAAAGATCAGATTAAATATTCTTAGTACTTGAATGGCTCACCTTTTCCTTGCCTAAACTCCTTTGTGTATCTTAGGGGAACAAAGAGCCACTACTTGCCACCTTGAAAAACATAAAAATGTAAGTGAGAAGTCTGTTTCCATTGTGTGGTGTTGGTTAACACCACACCACACCACCCTGCAATCTGCAGTCCTTAGTTACCTGTTGCTACATTTAGAAACCAGTACTGCAGTTAACTTAGATGCAACTGTGCTGGCAAAGACATTTAAACCACTACTAAACCAGCACAGGTAAGAAACGCCAAAATGGGTGTTTGTACACAAAACCACTGTCAGTTCAATCATACAATTTAAAATAAATTACACCCCCCCGTACTTCTAACCAGTATTAACAGCAACACAACTCTATGGGTAGAGCAGGCTTTAGGTTCAGAAATAAGCTGTATGTATTTAGAGTTGCAATCACACTTATAAACTTTCTTATAACCTCAAGGTATGTGGGGGGGAAGGGAAGGCTGGTTCTTTGGTATACATTCATCTTACTGCTGACTAAATCAACAGAAAATTATGGAAGAGAAATGACATTGTACAAGAAAGAAGAGATCTGCATCAGGTCTGTGTTTAAACAAGTTGCAAGGTAAGCATGCTGTGGTCAGATGCATTCAAGGTCTTCGATAATGCCTTTGCCAATCTCAAAGGTACTAGGTGAGGCAGTGGACATTCTGGGAATTTTTGATAATGTAACAAATATAAAAGCAAGCAACACTGATATTTAACACAGCTGAGCATACCCAACTTTCCCAGCAGTCATATCTAGCAAGATTCCTCTGCAAAGTGAGTTCTGTTTGTTCCTTGTGTACTTTCTGAAGTGCTGGCATATTGAGATCCATCAAGTCAAACATGAAAGAACATGATTAGCATTAACTTGCTCTAGACAGGGATGAACAGAAGTAGTTCAGGCAAGATAAGAACCTCTGGAACCGTATTTCAAAAGTGACAATTTTACCTATAGAAAGACTCCAACAACTACGGCCAATTTGGCTGTTGGTTCTGCTGAACTGGTAGACAGGAAGGTATTGCACAGAACTGTCTGCAAGGAGTGCAGAAAGACTACAATTTGCCATCCATTCAAACAGCCACTGATGGCTATGACAGTAAAATCCCATCCTGTTCTCCTATTAGGCAGCATCCGTTCTGCATCATAACTGGTTTCTAGTTTACATTCTGCTTGCTACCACATGGCTACACCTTCAAATAAATTTTCTTCTCATCATTCTTGCAAGATTTTATGAAGTGAACAACAGCCACAGTAACAGTACTGAACAAAATAGCAGAGTAAGCCAGAAAAAGGTTTTATTTTATTAGGAATGGTACATTTAAACACACGTTAAGACTTTGGGATTAATTTACATAGTTTTCCAAAAATGTTTCCCTTCTTCAACAATACAGAAGCTAAAAAAAAAATTATCTAATTTCAAATTATAAGAACAGTATTTGCAGTGGAAATTTCTATTAATCAGAACAACTCTGCATTCAGGAGATGTAAAGAAATTACCCTCTTTATGCTTTAACACGATTCACTTTTTCTGTCACAACTGACTACAATTTTCCTGGGATTTTTTGCTGCTGTCATTACTAAAAGAACCTTCCTTTCCATCAAGACTAATGCCGGTCATACACACATTATTCAGTATCATACTTTTGGGTATGAAAGCTATGTCACTTTTATAAACATCAAAAACATGGACATGCATATTGACATTTCTGTGCAGTTTTATGGAGTCACCTGTCAAATAAGGCCTCTACATACAATACCACATACTACTGAATTACTGGAAAATTATTATAATGGATTCCCAACAGTCCTGACATCCAGATGGTATGTCTTATTTTAATGGGAAATTCCAGCTTTCATTACTGCTTAACATTGTATTGATTCACTATCCAAATGAGCAACATTCAACTAACCAGTGTGTATTCCTGAACATCTTTGTCAAATTAAACATATTATCAAGGTCATTTAAAAGTTGGAACTTAAAACAGCCTGTTAAGCCAAGCAACGGGGGAAAAAAAAGTGAACTCTAAACTAGATTCAGCTGGTCCATTCATTCTCACACAGAAAAGTAGCCACAGAACCTTAAAGGAATAAAATCTATACTTCCTGTTCTCGGACTTAATACCAAGGACAAAAGCTAACATAGTATTTTGGAAGTCAAAGGCCTTGGAGGTGGAGGGGTGAAGTGGAGAACAAGAAAGGGAGAAAGCAGCATATTGTCTCATCCCATTACCTCAGCATTATGTGTATGTAATATATCTATGATAGAAATGTTTACTAATAGCAGGGAAAAAAAAAAATAAAGGCGACTTCCCACTCCAGACTTCACTGAAAGGAGAAAGCTGAGAGCCCCTCCTCACAGAGATGGCCTATTTGATGACAGGCACTTTGGCAATGTAAGAGGAGGTTACCCTTTCATCATGTTAACTCTTCCCCTCCCAGTTCTCATGTACAATTTGCCTCAAGTCTTCAAGAAACTTGAATCAAATTAAATGCATTAAGAGATCTTTAAAAGCAGGTTAACTACGGCTATGAGCAGAGCTCGACCTAGAACGAGATTTTCTCTTGGAAGCAGAGGGAGATGGGGAAGAAGCTAGCAAGCTGGAGCGGTGGCTTTTCTGGGAGTAACTCTTTTTAGGTGTACGACTGCGAGAACGAGACCGGGATCGAGATCGGGACCGGGATCGAGAGCGAGACCTGGACCTGGACCTTGATCTTGACCTGGACCTGGACCGGCTGTCCGATCTAGAAGATCCTGTAGACCTGGACCTGCTGCGAGATCTTGAGTAACTCCTTGATCGTGATCTGCTTCTGGAGAAACACAATTGAAAGCTGTAGTCTCACCTCCTACTAAATTTAAAATACTCTGTGTTTAAATTCCAAACTACTTTGCATGCACAGCACATCCATCTGAACATCTGAATGCACTAGGCAATGTTCACTTATTTCAATGTGCTGCTAGATTTCTGTTATGCTTCATCACAACTTCTTAGACCAAGGCTAGCCTTAACATTCTCTGCTATCAGGAGCTGCTAGCCTTGACATTCTCTGCTAGCTTGGCAAAGTATGAACTGCCTAATAAAAGATGCCTTCCACCACCCCTAGGGGAGGAACTTCCAGCCATTTATCAAGAAAAGCCCAAAAAAGAAAATTCAAATCTATGGTATTTGTTCTCTCTAGAAACACCCATGTAAATTAGTAAGGGTTTCTTTCAAGATGCTACAAGAAGTCTCTAAAGCATGAAACACCAGCACACTTTAAGGCCTGGGAGTTTAACACCTCTTCTAGCTATGTGTCCCTTTTTCCATCAGAAGAAATGGATTTATTTTTTAATTAAAACAATGAAAGAGCTGCAGCTAACATGGATTTTTAATGACTAAATGGCAGAAGTACTTTGGGAATAATGCAAGCAAGCTCACCACTTTTACTCTCATGAGAAAGCTGGCTTTCACAGTTTGAGAGATGTTTCACAGGACTGTGAAGCAGGTTCCATTAAATTAAAAGGCTTTTGAATACCTTTTTTTTTTTTTCTTCATTTAAATACCAAGTTTTATCTAAAAATCTTGCCCAAGGAAGCTGTGAATGCTCCATCCCTGCCAGTGTTCAAGGCCAGGTTGGACAGTCTTGGGTGACATGGTTTAGTGTGAGGTGTCCCTGCCCATGGTGGGAGGGCTGGAACTAGATGATCTTAAGGTCCTTTCCAACCCTAACCATTCTATGACTTCATGATTCTAAAAAAAAAACAACCCCAAAACAAAAAAACAAAACAATAACAAAACAAACCCCACAAACAAAAACAAAACTCTCCTTACTCTGTTCTCTTTAGCCTGTTTTCAGCAGATTTGTTCTTATTGAAATCTGTTTACAGTACTAGGAAGTGCTCCTGCGCAGTGGTATTTAGCTTGGAGCCACAGAATTAGGTTATAAAACTTTGGCATTGGTACTTCCCAAATCCATGCCCTCAGCAGAATTTTATCAGATCAGGTGACATACCTATGCCTTCTGTGATCTTCAGTCAATTTAATCCTGCGTCCATTCAGCTCAGTGCCATCCAGTTTTTCCAGTGCACTCTTCATATCACTGTAAGATGCAAATTCCACAACCCTGTACACCATCAAGAGAAAAACAAGATGTTTCAGAGAAACTGAAAAAAGCAGAAAGAACAAGTTTGGGCTTTTTTCAATCTGTTGATTCACAGCTTGATGTTTTATCTTCTGAAAGGTAATTTTTAATGTGGTTAACAAGAAAATATGATACAGTCTTAGCCATCCATACCTTTCACATCTCCTTAAACATTACCAGAACCCTCATCTGCAATGAGATGGGAGAAAATCCAGAAAGCTGCACATACCTGCACACCAGCTGAGGAAATAGCTTTCAATCCTCCATTAAACTGCATTCTAAAGCTGTCCAAGAATCAAAATATACTTGCAGGCTCTCCTGCCCTCTTCAGGTTTTTAACAGTGAATAGAAAAATCCATTTGTCTTTTTGTTTTCTCAAAAAAAAACCCAAAACCCAAACAAAAACTATGTAGCATTTGCTTGCAGTAGCTCTAGAGCACTGTTCTTCTAGCACAGACACTAGTTGTAATTCCCTCCTCCTTGCTGCCTTGTCATGCAGGACCTTTAGTCTGCAGAACTAAGAACGGAGAGCAGGGAGCTAGGTATCCCCTATAGAGACTGGTTACACTAATTTCCCATGACTTTGCTGAAACAGTGCAAAGTGGCCACAGACAGGAGGTACTTTAGCCTCAGGAGTTAGATCATAAATGATTATACATAAATAACCCTAAGTTAAAGACAGCAGAACTCAGCTGCTGAAACTGTATTCTTCTCCTTTCCCGTTTTGCTTTGACACAGTGTTCACAGTAGAGACTGAGTTGCATACCACTT
Source organism: Pezoporus occidentalis (assembly GCF_034315485.1). Classification (NCBI taxonomy): domain Eukaryota; kingdom Metazoa; phylum Chordata; class Aves; order Psittaciformes; family Psittacidae; genus Pezoporus; species Pezoporus occidentalis. Next base: position 2,701,804 of record NW_026913964.1, on the reverse strand, counting down.
CTGAACTCCTGTTTACTGACTGTGCTTTATTTCTGAATTGGAGAAATTTCAGCATCTAAGCCACACCACAGATTTAAGTTTTGTTTGTTTTATATTACAAGGATAATCTTGCCTTTAACAGTTTTGGTTATCATACACATTTAGACACAAAATGAACTTACCCTTCATTCCTGTTGTTTCTGTGAGCATCCACATAGGTCACCTCCCCTGCCTTTCTCATGACATCTTTCAAGTCCTGCAGCAAAAGTTAACTTTTTAGCCATAAACAGGACACAAATGAGTCAGCTAGCAGCAAGTAATACCTCCCTAAAACTTTCCCTTCTAAAACAGGTTAATGCTTATATTATATATATAAATACACACATAATTTAGAAGTTTTTGAAGCAGCATTTTGTAGTAAAATGCAATAAAATAATACAAAATTAGACATTTTGTAATAGCAGCTGCATAAAAGGACCCCTTATTTTTACAACTACAGTGACTAAAACATTGCTTTTAAAATTGTCCTATATCCCAAAACCAGCTGTTCTGAAAACATAATGCAAAACTTAAAATACCAACATATGCATTGAAAACGGAACTATTACAGATGGAAAAATGAGTATTAAATGCAGATTTTCGTGACTAACGCCCCAGTTAAAGGACAATCCAGCATATGTAGACAAGTTCATTCTATACGGTCACCTCCCCCAACGTCACAGCAGAATTCAAAGCAAAAAGTTGTAGTTACTTACTATATAATTAATAATTTTCCAAAGGAGATTTTTCTTATATTTCACTTGAATATCGGTCACACTACAGTGCTATGTCAATAGACACCCTTGTATTTAAATTAATAGAGGCTAAACACACAGACACTGTAAAATTACTTGCTCAGCAACAGGATAAAGTACAAACAAATAATGTAAAAGGTCACTAAAAAGCTAAACATTTGTATAAATTAAAGCAGTACTTTTACCAAACAATATCTGGTATTTTATAATCCCAGACTACTCACCGCAACACACCACAAGTGGCAGATGATATAAGAAGGTACCTTAAGCAAAGAGCTGCTTGTCCAATACCTAGCTGGCCAAGAGGAACTCTCTTACATGAGAAAGGCAGAGTGATGGCTCATAGCAATACGCTTCACGGAGGTACCAGAGGCCCTGAAAGCACTGGACATAGTCTCCAGAAGTGGCTAAAGAACCCGAGGATGATCTGTGCTAGCCAATCGAGATCAAACCCAGGCAAACCAAGATCTAGATCGCCAAAAAACAGGAGTGTCATAGGAACCAAAAGGAAAATTCAGAACAGGCCAAACCCTAGAATTTCAGCCACTAGAAAACCCCCAAATCTTTGGTTCTTTTTCCTCCACACCAGAAAACCGAGGGTTAACCATTTCAAGGTTGTTAGAAGAGGTTCAAAATGCACTTGGTTAGAAATCTGCTTAAGGAAGAAAAGACTACAAAACAAAAAGCCAAGAAAAACTTTAGAACATTTGCTACAGAATATAAGAAGACTTAGTTTTATCTACTCTTTCAAATGAAAATTTGATAGATTTTAAAAACTGACATACACGAACTAGTAGATACTTTGTTTCACATGTGCTTAACAAAAAGAAACCTTAACAGTAAATGGAAAATAGGCCCTACAGCACCATTAAAAGTATTACTTCAACCTTGCTGTATTTGTTTAGAGACGAAGAACAAAATATTGGCTCTGCTCAAGTCAATAAGAGCTTTACTGGACCAGGACTGGTAAGTCAAAAGGAAGTTAGAAAATGTTAATCTACATAATTCTTTTCTAATTCAATAAACAGGCTTTAAAACTGACTTGTCAGACTATACACTGAATCCTAAGGATCATCGTCATGAAATAGCACTTGTACTAATAATGTCAACATGATTAAGACATCAACATTACTGCTCAAAAAAGAGTAAGTCTGCATGTGCTAGAAAAGCTCATACTATTTGTTATTATTAGAGGAATGTTTGAAAGTTACCTGGTTTTACTTAACCAGTGGAACAGTCAACTTTTATCCTAAGTTTACTGTTGTGGTTCACCTTAAACAGCACAGAATGTGCTGTTGTCCTTAGCAGCAAAGGAAAATGAGGTGCAAGACAACCATAAGTAGAAAAAACACATATTAAAAATTACATCTTGATGTAACACAGGTCTGCTCTTCCCAACTGCTTGAAAACTCACAAATATTGAAGAACTAATGAGGGTGGTTGGAAAGCTCCAGACATGCAGAAATGTATGTTTGCTAAAGTAAGGAGAATTCTGACAGTTTGTCTGCTGATCAGATGTAAGAGTATCTGATAACACTACAGACAGCAATCTGATGAAACTGATCTGAATATAAATTTTGTTTGTAGTTTGTTTGTTAAATATCCAAACACAATAACCTTTAAAGGAGATAGAAGTTCTCAAAGAATGGGTAGAACCAAAGATAAAATATGCATGTAGGTTTAAAAGCAAGATTCTGTATCGATTGTGGTTGCTAGAAGCTCAGGGATTAGAAAGGAAGAACAATGCCACTACTGTTAATGTGTTAGCTATTTTAATCTGTTGTGTCAGTACCATAGTTACAAGAAGTACTACAGTCAGTATCAAAGCAGTGCAGCTTCAAAACTAAGTGCAATTTGCATATGGATGTTAGCTTCAATTGATTTCTATTTAGGCAGGTATCAAGAAGTCAAGTCTCTTATGCTAACTGATCATATATTTAAGAGTCATTAAAACATTTCATTAGGATCCTAAAGATTCATCAGTATGAAATCTGAATTGGGTGGGCTTCAGTCTAAAATAGTAAGTACACATAAAGCCATTATAAATATTCACAAGAAAGTTACAGAAATGTTAATTTTCCCCCACCCCAAGTTATGAATTTAACACGAAAAAGCATTATAGGATTTGTTCTCCTTAACACTCCATTCTGGCTTACTTTCTGGTCCCTACTGTTGTTTCCAAGTCCTGTGTTTTATAACAATCTCTTCATATACATCACTGTATAGCACACCCAGAAGTTACACAGATTAAATCCACTTGCTCACCACACCAAAAGTGCTCATCACACCAAAACTCAGAAGTTATTTTTTTTTCTCCAGTTATTCAATAATTAACCCAACTGTACAATTATGAACCTTTTGAACCTGTCATGCAGAAGATAAACAAACCTAGTTCAACCATTTATCTGCATGGACTGTACCCAAGCTCTTACGAAACACATCAGTGGAGCTCCAGGCAAGCCAAACAGCCTCCTCATGTGGATGTAGCTGCAAGACCAAGGCTTTGAACATTTAACATGTTCTACTGCATCTTCCAGTAACCTAATTGAACTCTCTTTAGTCAAAGAATATAAAGGTTAATGAATGAGACTAATATCCACTATTCATTCACCTTCTGTCAATAGCATCTGTTGCTGTGCCTTTAAAAAGTAAGCTTTCTATAGACTGTATACTACTACTCATAACACAACTAAAGGAACTGATTATTACCAGACTCTTAATCATGCATCATGTCACCAAAATATTTTGCAAAGCATAAGACAGTAAGTTTCACTCAAAAACAAAGGCACGCACTTCTAGGTATAATAGTACAAAAGGGTGACATAGTTTGAATGGATGCTATGCTTCAATAGTTTAGAAACAATCTAGAGTCTTGGAAAGTTTTTATCAGCTGGTAAACACAAGTAAGCAAGAATTGGTTCCCAAGTACAAAATATAATTACAGAACTACCTGCATGGCTGTGAAACAAAAGGCTTCTTTAAGTGTTTAAATGATAATTTTTATCAATCACTGGAGCTTTTTTGCACATTTTAAAATTCAGGTTAAATATTTATGATGGCTTTATTAAGAAACTGGGCTGAGAAGAGTCTATTTACAGGATAGGAAAATAAGGTGTAAAAAAAGAAGATAAGATGTTAACTCACCTGCCAGCTGATACGGGATGAAAGGTTTTCAACTATGATCCTGTGTTCAGTACGAACAGGAGGTCCATACCGGCTGCAAGAGTTCAGAGGGAAACAAAAAAGGAAAAAGTCTCCAGTGTAACAAATTCAGAATTTAGGAAGTCTGAGGTCTTCTATAGTTTGTTAAGAGATTTAATTATTTTCCTTGTTGCTGGACTGCAGACCTGATTCTACCTAGTAAAGAATGTAATTACAGTCCACTACAAGAAGAGAGATGCTCCGAAGTGATTGAAAAGGATTTTAATGAAGAACTTATACCAACGTAGTCAATATAGCTGCCATTTTTTCTAGATACGCTAAAGTAAGTGTCTAGTAGAATGTAAACAATGTAGAGAGAATTAGCCTAATTTCACCCATTTTTTAATTTTTTTTTTTTTTTTTTAGTTGGTAGGATTAATTCTGCTTCACATCAGGGAGATGGGAGGCACAATTTAAACACATCTTAGTTCATGCTTCTAAATTCTTGTTAATATCTATAAATGCTACCATGACCTCTATTAGGTATTTCTGTGGATAGAAATACTGTTATTTTAGTAAAATGAGAGCTGGTTGCCCTGAAACAACAGTAGCAGTTTTTAGTTCCTGAATTAAAGCCCATGTTTTTCACTTAACCAAAAATTAAAGACGCTCTCAAAAATAAAAATGTGTCTTGAAAACTTTCATACAGAACAGTAAGGCACCTGGAAAAAATACTGCCCTTGCAAGTCAGTTCTGTTCCCAATCCTGATCATTCTGAATCCAAAGGAACCTGAGAACTATGGGAAAACGTATGCCAGCCTTTTGATAAGTAATGCGGGATTCTAACAATGGCACTACTTTGTATTACTACCAAAAAATTCAAGAATCAAGAACACTGACCTGAGAGAAAATTATTCTCACCTTCTCCTCCCATACAAACATAATCCTGAATTGTGCGTATTGATTTGTACACTGAAGCACAGGCAATTTCACTTCAGGGCATACCTCAAAGTGTCCCCATTTTTTTCAGAACATCCAGATCTTCCAGGCATTTAAACAGAGGTCCCAGAGTCCCAAAACTGGCAGGCTGAGTCTCATTTTTTCCATTATTGCAAACCGCAGTCTTCCTGTCTGGCATCGGCAGTCTGACGTCATGAACATGACTACAACGTCAGATGCCCAGAACCTCCAATCACACTTCCTACTTTAAAAGTCCACTTTTAGCCTGGACCTCGGACCAATTATACCGCATCAAGGTTACTGCCACCAAAGAAAAAACAATCTAATTAGCATACTTGCATATGCAAATTAGAGGCTCCAGACACTGGTTTGTAACTGGCAGCAATTCTCACTTTGAAACAAACACAGAGGTTTATGTCAGTTAAGTCTCTGTCTTCCTTCCAAGCTCTACTCTGCATAGGCCACAGACAGAAATGTTTCTACAGAGTAAATTGTTCCATACATATTTACTTCACACAGATAGATATAAAGCACAAAGATGTACCGTGTAGTTGTTTGGTGGAATATATATGCAAATCTGCAGAACTTTCACCAACTCTGCTGCAAGCTAGTGCGAAGTTCACCACTGGCTCAAATCACTGAATGTGAATAATTTGACAACTATTCTATGTCCACTACAGGTATTCTAGATACGAGCTACGTCCTGATTTTCAGATTCTGTTGTTGGGCAGAGACTTTCCTTCCACAAGGCACCTGCTTGGTCAGAAAAGTTAGTCATCTGGCATTCAAACACTTCTGTGCATGCTGGTACCTTGTGCCTTAGCACTGGTTTCTCAATTACAGTTCCTTTTGTATGCTGTGCTGAAGTAAGCATTTTGATAACCATACAGGTGGAAATATGAAAGTTTGGTTAGGCAGAAAATACCCTGAACTACTGGCTCTACAATTACTCTACCTAGCCTGTAAGCTCAGTTTAATGACAAAAGCATCAAAAGAGAGGCTCTGGCATTTTTCTTGATTCCATGTTAAGGACAGCCAAACCAACTGCAGCATTACTGCTTCACATCATCTACACAACAGCAGGAAGCAAGACCATTGTATTGCCTACAACACAGACAGGGAGCACTTTATACTGAGTTTGTGAATCTCTCTGACAGTTAAATTGCTTTAAAATCCAGATTCTACTCAGCCAGAGGACGTAAATAATAGTAGTGGACCTCCAATGTCTGAGAACATGAAACTCCTCTTGCAAAGCCATACAAGGAAATAGAGCTGGATCCCTAACTCCAACCACAGGAAGAAAACAGTATTTCAGTACAGGTCTTAAGTTACTGTGTTAGTAGGTAACAGAGTCCAGACCACCTACCTAGATCCACTCTGTGACTGGTAATAACTGAACCGTTGTGGAAATCTGCCCCTCCCTCTTCGGGCTCGCGCATGCTCAATTGTAACCCTTAGGAGAGGAATAAAACAAGCAAACAAAAACTGTAACACAAACTTTAGGGATTGGACACTGACTTAAATCTTTCACAGGCACACTATGCACAAACAAGAATTATCTTGCCCTTGCAAGCAATGATTTATAACACAGTCACCGATGTTTCTCAAAGAGCCAGAACAGTGGTATTGTCTTGTCTTACTCATCTCCCTCTGATTTCCATCAAAATTGTCACAGGTCTGTAATTCAGACTGAAAACTGAATTTGCTCAACTGGAGTTGAAGGGTAATCACAGAGGGAAACCAAAAGAAGTACCAAAAGAAGTAATAACAACCTAATGACCTAAACCCATCTTCCACAATCAAAATTACTGTAACATACATTGACTATAATCCACATTGTTGCAAACTGAAGGGCAACATTTTGAATGAGAGGCTATCAACTTATCTTCCAATATCAACAGGCAGATAAACCAATTCATTTTTACTTATATTTATAGTGACAAGACCTTGAGTTAGCTTTGAAGGAGAGATAAGTGCAAGTGGAGAAAACAGTCAGCCGTAGTCCAAACCATCTCTCCTCCAATCCCAAACCATCTCTCCTCCAATCCCAAACTATCTTTGCCTTATGTAAGACTATATACAGCCAAGATCCCAATGAATCTCTTTAGATGAAGTTATGGAAGGTGTATTCCACCACAGAGCCACAAGAAATGGGTGTCAGAGCACAAGCTAATGCACTGTATTTGTATGCAAAGCACTTTTGCTGTTCTAAAGGGAAATTATGGTATTGCACTTACCTTTCATCACACAGCTCTTTGCCATTAAGTTCATAAATTGCATCATCAGCATCCCTGTGGTCTTCGAATTCCTAGAAAGAATAAGGAATAAACCCATATTTTTCCTGCATAGTATATGCAAATGCTACAAAAAAGGTTTTCTTTTTAAATTTTACATTGCTAAAGCAACTATCAGCCAGAACTTTGAACAAAGAAGCAGATTCCTAGTACATTTATCACTGAAAACCAAGATGCTCCCATTCATGACCATTTCTTCTCCCTCCACCCCACAAAGTCCTTTGCCTCCCTCAGTTGTTTCAGTATAGCTACTTGCAGGACCTATACAAAATAAATTAACTGAATGACCCGGCTTATTACAGAAATACCCAAAATACTTTTTGGGAGAGAGGTGTGTGTGGGATCACCTCAAGGCATACAGTTTAAAACAAAGCCCTACATACAAGGGAAATCAATGATCAGCCATGAACTGATCAACTCAAAAAAAAGCAGTGCACTCCCAAAATCCTCTGAAGAGTTCTGAGGCTGATTCAATTCTTACTGAATTGACAGAGTAAATCAGAAAAGAAAAATCAAACCCCAAAACAACCAAACACACCCTTCTGATTTTTCTCTGAGCTAATTAAGCTCACTAGTCTGTGCAAGAAGAGTAAGAAACATAAACCCCTCTTCAGCACTTACCACCTATGGGTCTGGATCAGTTAGAATATGCAATTCCATATACTGTTGCAATGGAATCCGTCACTTCACTTTTGGCAGCAAAGCTACTTCAGACAGCATGAGTAGCCTCTGCCCACTATCCAGCCCACTGGTTCTTGGCAAAGCTGTTTGTACAGCTCTGCAGGAAACTAGGTCAAGAAACCTATCCAGATGAAAAAACAGCACACTTTGTGCAGTAGGTGGGGGGGGAAAGACTGTTATTTTTCTACTAGATCAGCTTCCCAGGTAGATTTGTTATGTGGCTGAACAACAGGGGAATTCCATGTGAGGCAAGGGAAGAAAGGAAAGAAAAGGCAGTGAGAACAAGCAGCTGTTTGAACCAGAAATGTGCATGGAGAAAGAAAACTATGGAAGCACAGCATAAGAGCAACAAACAACAGAGAAGCAGTTCCTCAAGTTGAAGAAAGCATTTGTGTTAACTATTAACAGCCTTTCAGAAGCAATACCGGCTTAAGCAATCTTCCCCCTTCTGCACTGGCATCTGTTTCACTACCAAGTGAAACATCACACACCCTGCATGATGATGCAAAGATTATATTGAGAAAATAAATGTAGGCCCAGCATTTAAGAGTATCAATAGCTAGCACCTACAACTCCCATTTTTTCAGCTATTTTCTAACAAACCGAGTGTCTGCAAATCTATCTTGCTTCACATACTAGTTTTATGGTCTGAAGTTTGAAAACATTCTGTGCTGAAATCTACAAAATCTGAGTAAATGTAATTAGTTTCAAAGATCAAGCAATTATTTCAATTAAGCACAATGAAACATGCTTTAAACACTACCAAAATGTTAAGATCAAAATCCCTGGTTTTTTAAGAGGTTTTATAAATACACATTTTAAATAACCAAACCCAAAGATGAACTGACAGCCCATGACAAGTGAGGTGCTGCAAAGGATAATGCTATTCAATGTATTTATAAATGATCTAGATGATGAGATTGAGTGCACCCTCACCAATTTGTGGCCGACGCTACAGTGGGAGGAGAAATAGACAAAACAGAAGGAAAAAACACTACACAGAGACACCCTGATAGGCTGAAAGATTAGGCCAACAAGAACTGCAAGTTTTAACAAAACATGACGACAGTGAAGTCCTGCACCTGGAAGAGAATAATCAGGCCTGGATCTGAGTGGCTGGAGTGCAGCTCTGCTGTCAAGGACATGAAGAGACAGACCCTCCTTGTGGATAGTCAGCTCAGCACGAGTCAGCAATGTGGCTTTGCTGCAACTAAAGCATACCATATTCTGCCTGGGCTGCACCACCTAGCAGACTAAGGGATGTGATTATTCCACCTCGGCAACTTTTATGCCACACCTGGAACAGTGTCCAGTTCTGGTCCCTCCAGCTCAAGAAATATTGGAGCAAGACCAGCAGAGGGCTACCATAACTGATCACAAGGTTTGAGAAGGAGGAAAGGCTGGTTGAGAGAGCTGTGTTTGCTCAGCTTGAAGAAAAAGCAGCCCAAAGGGGATCCAGTCAGTCTTCCAAAACCTAGAACACAGTCAGAGGTTGATAGAAGGGCTTTACGCAGCTGGATGCACAGTGACAGTATGACATGTAAAGGTCAGGAAGGTTTTGATCACATGTAAGGAAAAGACTCTTCATCATGAGAACAATTAAAATTTTTAGACAGAGTTATGAGACAATTATTCAAGCTTATTAGTGAGCGCTGAACAGAAAATACTTCTGCCTAGGAACTGGAAGAAGAGAGGAAGGAGAGTTGACTGACTCATGTACAGGAGTTGAACACAAGTAGCTCCTGAGTGAATCAACAGTCTTGCCCAAGAAGAAAAGAGGAATGCTCAAGAAAAAGTGATTAAGAAATAGCAGCAATTGGAAATGACACTCTAAATAAACTCAGGCTCACGTCCAGATTAGCCTTTTATCTCTGGACTTCACGAGGCAGGTATTTACCTATTGGCAGTCAACAAGTAGCAGCTGATACTGCAAGGCAATCAGGAACCAGCACATGTAAGAGTCAAGAAGCAATACCTGCATGACACTGAAGTAGGCAAAGCCTGTTGTTTCATTCTTTCCCCACAGCTTCACCCAAGGGATTGATCATGGCAGAACAAACAGCATATAAGCTTACCATAGTGTGAGGGCAGTAGCTGCACTTCCAGTTAGAACTCAGGGCTGCAGAACAACTAATTCTCTGCTCTCAGGAGCCAACAGTTAAGGAACTGGCTGAGCCTGAGTCAACTTGGAAATCTGTAAAGCTATAAAGATTCGGACAACAGTTTAGGAGCATAAAGCTCTAGAAAGCAGTGGTATGATCCAACACAGTATGAACTGTGTATATCATTTAATAGTTTGACAGACACATATGCCCTGTGAACATGGTACTGATGGTGAATATGCCTTACTTCAGCCACACAAGAGTTAAAAACTCTGCTGGTTAAATCCAACAGCAAGCACCTATTACAGCTGTTCACCTGCTGCCATAGCCAACTACTTTGCTTTTATGTCAGGTCATTACTTAGAAATAAAACCAAGCAGACTAGAACTGAGAGAGGAACATAAGTGATTCTGTATAAACTTTTCTCCAGGTCAAGACTTTGTCGAGTTTTGTAATGCTGTAACAGGACATCTATACTGTCTTCTGAAATAAATGCTAAAATTAAAATCCATGGAAGATTATGATCAGACAATGTACTTAATGTAGATAGAATATTATCAAGATTTTGAGGAAAAAAACAGCCAAAACCAGGTAAAACTGTAATCCTAATATCTGAAAAGCAGCCTGAAATGTATATTAATATTTTCCATTTCCCATGGGAAATACTATTCTCTTAAGCATCTTCCCTTCTTTGACATGAGCCTAGCAAGGCTAGTACCTGCAAGCAAGAGAAAGGAAAACAAGGTATTACTTACCACAAATCCAAATCCATTTTTTAGATGGATTTCTCTTATGCGTCCATATCCTTTGAAGAACTTCTCCACATCCCGTTCGCGAGCACGTGAGCTTAAGTGTCCAACAAAGACACGGCAGCCACTCATCTTTAGGCTGATGCTAAAAAAAACCCCAGTACCATTTATCAGATTAACAAACTTAAAATAGGTTGATTAAGATCATGTTTTACATCTCAGAAATCTCAGTTAAGTAGGATTCAATCTTACTGTTCTCCAGGTATATATATTAAATCCCCCGCTTTCTATAGCCAGAGAAGTCATAAAATCCTGTCTTACTGACTTCTAGCAGAACCTATGCAGAACTCTCAGCTTTGTCCTTTCTAGTCATATAAATTTAAGGGTTCTTGTAGCTGAAATAATGGTTTTGTTTGCTCTTAGACTAATAAGGCTTTTGTATCACAGAGCATGAAAACCCCCAATCAATAAGCTCCACAATGAACTTACTGGGCTAGCAGCAGTTAAAAAAAAACAACAAAAAACTAAACTGTTACTCCAGTGATTAGTGTAACATTCTCAAACTTTTGCTTTCACTTGAAAGAACTGCTGCAATAAAAGTTATATTAGCATTCAAAAGATAAAAGGCAGCCATCAAACTATTTTGATTTGCATTAACCATAAAATAACTTAAATAAATTATGAATAACAAATGTTTTATTATTACAAAATTTCAACAATGACAAAACCAAAGGCTATTTTGGACGTTAAAATTATGAAAACTATCAATGCAGGATACATAATTTGAGATACTTTACGGAAGCTCCACTATCTACGCTGAGTATGTCACTTTTTCAGCTTATGCGATTCAGGTTTGTTTTTTTTTTTAGTTCCTGTAACTGGAAAATAGTAATAATTTGGCTCACTCACAGAGCTTGCTGTCATACAAACCCAAAAGAATCCAAGACCTAAGGAGCAAAAATACAACATGACCTTATATTACAATACTGGGCTGTAAAGCAGACAGAGTAAACAGACAACGTGTCACGTTAGCTGTGAAAGTAGTTCAAGACAATCTGGATGCAGTATTTTGAATTAGCGTGATTTCCCTTCCATCTAATTGATTAGATTCTTTACTCGGCTTTACTGTGCCATCAGAGCTGTGCCAGAACTTTGGAAGACACAGTATTGGCCTTCTTATAGGGCAAGGGGTAAATGTGTGTCAGCACACTCCTCGAGTAGCCTAAAATGTCCCCAGATCACGTCCTGAGGTGATAGCTATTTAACTGCTTTCACGTGAGAAGTTTTGTTCTTGCCTTAGAAAAGCCTATGCTGCCCTTTGTAACCATTCCTCCTTTGAGCTCACTTGCATTTTTATGCCCACAGAGAAATCCAGCTCAAAGGACTAATTCAGCTCCCTCACAGAGTTGCTAGTCTTCCAACATATTGTTTCCCTGATGCACCCTGACCACACAAACACTGACAAGGCCAGCAGTGGGTATTAAGGGCAGGACAGGCCTTTGCACAGGAAGGACAGACTTACGTAACTACGTGCTTTAAAACACGGTAAGAAGAGTCACTTTATCAACAAGCACTCATTTTGGGAACGATATAGGTCTGACAGATTATAAAATGACTGCATAACTGCTGTTCAATACTTATAGCTGTCAATTCTAGCAAAACAAGAATCACAGAAAGAAATAAACATGGGGTGGATGGAATTGCCTGAAAAACTGTCGCAGATACAGTATAAGATGTGCAAACGATCTGTCCATGTATTATTTACTCGAACATCAGGGAGCACAATGGATGCGAGATCTCGAGATCCGTACCGATACAATAAAGGTGCAGAGTCTCACGCGTTGTTCCTAACACAATGAAACCGCGTTTGCTCACTGGCTCACAAGATACCACATAGGGACAGAAAAGCAAGGGCCCGCACCGAAAGACCAGCTGCTCGCTCGTCTTTTTGAATTGGGTAGGCCCGGTCGCCTACAAAGGCGGAAAAAAACCGTCCCTGTGTTCACCGGCATAGAAGCGTCCGCCCTCCCCGTGACGATCGCCCCTCCGGCGGACACGAAAGCTTTACACTAGCCTGCAAGCCCCGAAGGCTCCCGGCCATCCCTCCGACCTAACCGACCAGGATCAGCCCTCCCCTCCGCGGCGATGAAGCGCGCCGTCCTCCGCGGCCTAACGCCTCCGCGCCCCGGTTACCCAACGGGCAGCGGCCTAGCGGCGCTGCGCGGCGCCAGCGAGGCCTTCGAGAACAGGATCCCTCCACAAGGAAGGCCGGGCCCATCCCCGCCCCGCAGCAGGGTCCGGCTGCAAGAATCCCGCTCGCAGCCTAGCGTTCGGCCGTCCCCCGGCCCTCCCGCCACCGAGCGAGCCAAACAGGAGCGGGCATTCACCGTTGCCGAGCACTGAGTCGTGAAGGCCGTGAAGAAACCGTCCGCTCCGGGCCGAGGCCGCAATGGCTGCCGCGCTCCTCAGAGAGACCAGCCCCGCCGCGCGCCCCCTGCGGATGTGCGCAACCGCCAACGCCCGACTCCAACCCCCAGCGTGCAGCGCGGCGGTACCGCTCCCGCCCCGCCCCGCCCCGCCCGGGCGGAGGAGGGAGGAGGGGCGGAGAGGCGGCGGCCATGTCAGGGCGAGCGGCGCGGCCGGGGCCTCGTGCGGGCGCCCATCTCGGGCTGCGAGGCGGGGAGCGCCGAGGGGGCACCCTGAGGTAATCGTGCTCCTTTCCCGCTGGAGCGACGCCTGCGCACTGCCCTGCGGCCATTGTGCTGCGTCCTGAACTGCCCGTGGCTTCTGACCGAGACATGGCAAAACGTTTGGCCGCCTGTGCTGAGTTATAAGTGGAGGAGCGAAGACACTGCCAGAGCGTTCCGCCGGAGTGTTGAGCGGTAGCTCAGCAGCCACAGTTCTGCCAGCTGTAGTTCGATGTGGCCCGCCCATAACCTGCTTCCGAGTCCCTGCCACCTTCATGTCTTCAGCACAGGACTTCGGGCCTTTGGATAAACCCGCGATACCGCTGCTATGGCTGACACCAGGGGGAAACCTTGGGTGGGGATAAAGTGGCCAGTGAACATAGAGGCCTGTATGGAGTGCTAGGCAGAAGCAGTTTTTTTCCGTGCGTGTACGTGCAGCACACTACTCCTCTGGGTTGTCAGTGCCCGAGATGGACTCATGGAATTCTTACGGTGTAATTCAAGAGAGTTCACGGTATGATGATGAGGATTAAAATTGCTGTTTCTTAAGTATAACATAGCTTGTTAAATTTTACCATCCAAACATACATCTGAGGTTTGTTTTGCTCATTTCCCCCCATATCTGATAGCATTATGTCTGGATTTCCTGATTTAACCTGGAGCAAAAATCTAAGTTACATTTTATAGCATTGTATCATTCAAATTTTTTGTCCTCTGACTATTCTTCACGATGGAGATAACTTATACATTCAATATCCATAATAAATGGAATCATTTAGGTTGGAAGGGACCCCTTGAGATCCTCTAGTCCAAGCCCCAGTGTTGCCCAGGACCATGTCCAGTCAGCTTTTTAATACCTCCACAGATGGAAGCTCCACAACCTCTCCTGACAACCCAATCCAGTGTTTTACCACCCTTACAGTAAAAACAAGTGTTCAGATGAAATTTCATGGGGTTTAATTGTCAGTGGATGCTACTGAGAAGAGTCTGGCTCCCTCCTCTCCATTCCATCCCATCAGGTATTTACACACATTTAGACTTCTGCAAGCTGAGCAGTCCCAGCATCTCTCCTTGTATAATATGCTCCAGTCCCATACCCATCTTTGTGGCCCTGTGCTGGCCTTGCTCCAGTAAGCCCATAGCTCTTTTGTGCGGGGAGGCCAGTGGAGGACACAAGGTTTCAGGCATGACCTCACCAGTGCTGGGGGGCAGGGTCACCTGCCTTGGCCTCACAGCGGCGTTACAACTTACGCAGCCCAGCATTCTGTCGCTTTGGCTGCGAGGCAACTGGGGTGAACTCTTTTTGGTAAGAAAATGATGTGACAGCATAACAAAGCTGTTGTTGAAACAAAAAAAGTGGGTAGCTGTAACAAGTATGTTTTACCATTTAGAATACAATGTTCTGTTGTTTTACTTCTTTATTTGTAAAGATAAAGATGCTCAAAATGCATCCAGGGTGCTCAAAATGGCAACCCTATGACTCTTACTGTGCAAATTCTGTATAGAAGCAGAGCTGGACTCCTGAAGGAGTAGCACTGGAGTCGCTGTGTGCTTGAATTGCTATGGAAGAAGCTTGGAGAAGAAAACTCTTTAGGTGGCAGTCTTGGAATGGTATTGGTGAAACAGGGATTTGAGTTATTTGCAATAATGAAGATAAGCCATGCTGGAAGCCAAATTAAAGCTTTTTTTGGTTTTATCCTGCATCTCTGCAGCCTCTGGGGTGGTGTCAGTGGGGAAGAATGTGGTTGTGTATCTGGAATGTGGCTCCGGCTGCTCTGGCAGTGCCTGAACTGTGCTGGAGTCCTTTTTTCCCTTTCTTGGTTGTGGACACTCTGCACGGGTGGTAAAAGGCATGAAATATATCATTAGAAGAATCTGCAGCATTGCATCTAGTGTGTGGGTTGTGTTTCTGGAAGCTATCATGTGTAAAATCAACTTTTGTAATAGAGCTGTGGCTTAGTTTGCTCGTTATTTTGGTTGCACAGAAAGATTGGTGTCTCAGAAGACCATCTGACAGCCCACTGGGAACTATTAGCATCCTGACTGCACACCTACAAATGTAAATGAATACTTAGCTGGAATCAGGATACTTAAAAAACACAATATGTTGATTGCTGGGGTAAATGAACTGCTTTCTTGCTTTCCCAAAGAAAACATCTTATTTTCTCTGTAGCAGAAAGCAGGATGTTATGATTCAGTACCACAGGCTAGAGATTGTGCCCTATTCAAGTGAGAAGTAGCAGGAGAGAAATTCTTCTTTAAAGTGATGGCGGTATTGTTTAGATGTGCTTGATAATAAAGAAGGTATAAAATGCTGTCTTAACTCTGCAGTTTAAAGTAATCCTTTTGTTTACAAATCTGTACAACAAAAGCCACAGGGCTCATACTAAAAACCATAACAGCAAGCGAGGAACTGGCAGGAAGGATCTGGAAAGAGGTTTGAGATAGTTGCAGGATGACTACAGCACTTAAAACTGGAATGTGATGGAGCTGGGCTCAGTTCTCTGATCTGCCACTGGTTGCCTTCACTGCAGCACCACAGATGGAATCCAGGACCTAAAGCCAGAATTTGCACAGGATGCAGGGGAAGGTAGACATTTTGGGACCAAAAATGCCCACGTGCTAGCGAGTCAGTGAGGAACTGCTAGGAGGAAGTGGTGAGACTACGTCTTAATATTCTGCCCATGCTCAGTCCAAATGCACCTCCCTGTGGCTGGGAAACCAGAGCCTTGTTCCATTTGGGAGCTCACAGAAAAGTGCCAACATCTGTTTCTAGGGAGGACTAGCTAGGACTTGTTTTTTTCTTTAGCTGCCAGAAGACGTGTTGAGACCAACAGCTATGTTTTATAAAATGGCCTGGTGTTTAAAACACCCGTTGCTCTGGAGGTGTGTGTCCACTGTATTCCTTGGAGTGAAGATTCGGGCTCCCACCTGCCACAGAGTGCTCTAACCACAGTGTGAGGCCATGGTGGTGGAGGAGGAAGGCTCCTCTCACTCAAGCTGTGCCACTGTGGAGCAGACAACTGAGGGAGAGCAAGTATCAGGGCAGACCTAGCGGTTGTGCTCCTGGGAGAGGCATTCTAGGTCCTGTTTCCCACCCTGAAGCTTTGTTCTGTATTTTACCCTTTGTTTAATAGGAAACACCTAAACCCTGCTTCTGTTGGGGGCCTGAAAGACAGGGTTCTTTCTGCAAACTGATTTCCGAAACCATGAGGATCTGGGTTCATAAGCATCCTTCCCTGTGCCAAGATCTAATCATCGAGCTCTATCCTTCACAATGGCTGACTTACTGACTGCAGCACTGAACACATTTTGTTGGTGTGTGCTGGGGAATGTTCTTGTTACCTGTTCGTTCTCAGGATGTGCCCTAGACTTTGTTATCTAGGTTTATTATGTGAAGACTTTCCAGCAGCTTAGAGCTGATGCAGTGCATTTTAAGGGTTTACACAGTAGCAACTCTTTCAGTAGCCAGAGTCACTTTCAGTCACCTCGGCACTTTGATTATTTCAACAGGATTAAGCTTTCTTAGTATTTGGCTACCAGAGGGTGGAAAAAAATCTCTCCTACCCCAGCAACTGTAGTGGAAGTAATCTCATACAAATAATCTTGTTATGGTCTGAAAATCATGCCTGCATTCCAATATCTTAATGAGTAGTTTCAGTTCGAGCTCTTCCTTTTCTCCAGCTGTTACAGTCACCCTCTCTTTAGTCCTCACTCTCTCCATTATTTCCCCGATACAGCCAGTCTGATTCGTCTGGATGGATCCTTCACAGATGTATGAATGCTTCTTTGAAACCAAGTTCATTCAAGGTTGCAGACTAGTTTCCTTTCATTGTCTTCTGAGACTCCTGCCTCTGCTCCTCCCCTCCAAAACCAGATGCTGGCAGCACTGAAGACAAGCAACAGTCACAAGATAGACTCAAGAGGATTTTGGAAATGTGGTTGACATTCTGGCAGGCAAGACAGACCCATGTGGTCTGAGCACTGATGTGTTTTTTGCCCCTATACTGTCAGACAGTCATGCTGGGGCTGGTACTGAGATCTCAGCAGCCAAAGATAGCAGCAGCCATGAAAGCAAAATGTTTAATTTATTGGGAAAGCATTATTTCAATTTCTATGCCTGGAAACAGTGAGTATGGTGGGCTGACAAAAACAGTTTGCCCCTGAACAGGAGATGTGAGCTTGAAGTGGATTCTCTGCTTCTGTTCTTGGCAGAGGAAGGAACAGTCACTGAGCTGCAAACAGCTGCTTCCAGAGACAAATTTTGGAAAGGCTGATGTCAGGACTTGGCTAAGGAACAGCATGTTAGCTGCAAAAAACACAAGCCTGAGACAAAAGGCTCTTCTCAAATTGTAGCAGACTAAGTGCTAGAGACTTAGCCCAAGATATATCTTGTGCTGCATATGAGGAAGGCGAACATGTTGCTAGTGCTCCTGCTCCTCAGGTGGGGTGAGAATGGGGAGGTTTTTACCCACAGCCTGGTGGGAAAGGCCAGGTCAGGGAGGCTGTAGCCAGTTGTCAAAGGCCATGCCACCTAAGCATAAGTACCACCAGTATAGCAGTGTTAGCAATGCTGGAGCCCACACACTGCTACCAGTGTGTGGTGTGAACATGGACAAGCCACTTGTTTTCTGTCTCATAAACCCAGGAATGCTTACACCCAGCTAGAGTTTTGTGTGGAACCTAGTCATAGGGCACACACTACCACAGCTCAGTAAACAAGTTTTGTAAAGACCGCTGGAATCTCCAAGCAGGGACTTGCAGAGCACTGTCACTAGGATCATTTAAACTAATTTGGCTCCATTCTCAGAGTGGTAGCAGACCTAGGCCCAAGGTGATGGCCAGGGTGTACCTATGCTCCTTTACCAGCCCTATTGTGAAATAACATGCTTTTTTTTCTGCAGAGAGTGGTCATTTAACACCCCAACAGATATTCTCCCCACCCCTGGTGTTACTGTTTAAGTAAAATAAAAGCATAAAAAAAAGTGTATCATTACATTTTCTTAGAGTGGGTACAACCACAGAGAACCGTTTGTTTGACAGTGCAACTACTGTGGAAGAGTACACAGGGTTATTAAAGCAAATACAGTATGCAGATACTGCCAGGTTGGGATACATCAGAACACACTGCTGTGATTTTTATTGGCCTGCTCAAGGTCTGCGCCGAACCCCAACCCACCATGTACAACGTCTTCCTCAGGACTTAGCTTTGCACTGGAGAACAGAGGGCAATGCTACTGCAAGTTGCAGGAGCTCCTTGTGAACCTGTGCATGAATTCTCCACTCCTGCAGTTGTTATGTCGAAGTGAAAACTGCCTTTAGGACTAGAGACAGCAGTGTGTGGTTACAGGTAAAAAACACTTGCAACGTATCATGAAGCAGTAATGATGTTTTTTGCTGCTAACTCCATGTTTCCTGAAAAATATTGTGGGAGGCTAGGAAATACACCTGTAGTACCTGCAATGGCTGGGAAGGAATTAGCTGCTTTCCTTTACTGCATTCCAGGCATGCATGCATATGTGTGTATACACTTCATGACTCATTAACGGTCCCAAAGGAGTTGTTCTGAAGACTGGTTTCTTTAGAATGTCAATACAAAGATGATCTTGAGGTCTCTGGAAGAATTTGTAATGTCAGAAGATGTGATATCAAAAGCAGTGAGATATTTAATGCTGAGCATGGAACAGAGGATGAATCTTTTGTAGATGGTTTAAGATACAGCAGTTGTTTGTTTGCACAGGTCTAGTAACTAATTCTGTGCTGTTTTTTAAGGAATAACAAGAATATTGTTCCTAGAGATGTGGGTCTATCAGGGATAGTTAAAAATTATATAAAAGTTGCTAGTTTAAAGTGGTCATAAAGCTCTGAAAATTCCAACATCACTCAACAAGAATAAAAGGGGGGGAGGGGGAATTGTAGTTTCTATTTAAAAAAAAACCATTCATTTTGGATTCTCTTCATCATAATTGTTGTTTTAACTAAATAGGAATGAACAATTTTACTATACAAATGAATAGTCTAGAATTGTTATCACAAGAATTTTTTAATATGGTTTGTGACAAGCAATATCAAAGTTACCAACTCTCAAGCTTCATGTTCTGAAACCAGACAACTCTCAGCAACAAAAAAAGTTGTGCACTGATAAACATAGGAGGCATATTGTATTTTTTAATTAAATATGAAAACGAGCTGTGTACATTATTTTTTCCCTAGAAAACACAGCAATTTCAAAAGTTTATCATAAAATATTTTCATGAAATGAGTGAACCAGCAAACACATGCACTTGTGTGCCTTCCCCCCTCCCAAGATAAACGTGATAAGAGAGACATACGTAAATGTAGAAGTTAACAGAACAAGTGGTGTTTTGTTGTTGTTTGGTTCTTTTTGGAAAGGATGGAATGTAACATTGTGCTTGACTTTCTGTGTCACAACAAAAAATATTTGGTGCAATATTTTAACATTTTCTTTTTAAGTTTCAATCTGGTGGAGAAAAATACCTTTTTCTATAATAAAATATGTCTGTTCTTTTTAAAATGTAACTTTTTTTGCACAAAATAATTTTGTAAACTGTCATTCCAAGGGCAAGGTAGGCTGTGCCATGTCAATGTCCTCCCCCCCACTTAAAAATGTGACCCGTTATCTGAAGCAAAACAGGGAAACACAAAAAGAGCGGAGCAGAGGCTGCTTTGCAAAGAGAAAGAAGGGCGTGTTGGACGGGAGAGGGGGAGGGAGCGTGTGGTGGGACAGAAAAAAGTTAAAGGTCACTTTCACCGTAGAGCGCTGTGGAGAAGGACATGTAATCCAGGGCACCGGGTACAGCATCACGGCCATTGTAGGGTGCCATTCTAGCAATGCAGTATTCAGCCTGATCAGGAGGCAGTTCCCGCCGTAGTTCCTCCACAGTGATGTAGTTCTGCAGTGAGGACAAACGATAAGGAGAGGGTTACTTAAGAAAACTGACCTCTCTCAGAGAGACAACCACCCCCTGCCCCACCAGGGCAGCAGACAAGAGTCAGGGACAGGGCCCCAACAGCTAGACTAGTACTGTACACCCACGCAGGGAGCTCTCTGCACATACACCCTGGGGGGAAATGCAGTTCTTCCCTGCTGTTTGGACAAGAAAATGGTTTTTACAACAGACAGAAAGATTGCTTTTGCAGGAGAGGTACCAGCATACCTATGGAAAAGACCTGGACGTAAGGAAGGTAATTGTCTGTGTAAGACTGTGCCTTCCTGCTGACAGTGGAGGTCCTGCTGAAAGCAAATGGGAGGAAGCAGAAATTTCATTTGGATCCTGTCTCTCACTGGCAGGAGGTAACAGCTGCTTGTGCTGCTAGGGAGCTGCCATTCCCTCTCTTGAGAGCAAGGAAAGGAGCCTTCCCCACTAGCTCTGGCTGGTGGCACCAATGCAGGCAGCAGACAAGCAAACACTTTGTATTGCTTCCACAGTTCCCTCAGCAATGCTTGCCTTTCACAGCAGACATTTTTAATAAGCAAGAGAAACTACTATAAATTCAGCTTCTGGAGACTCGCTGAGCTGAGGTAGCTTGGCTTCTCTCCATGCAGTAGGTAGCAGTAGCTGCATGTTTGCTAACCAGTACATTGTCTTCAGGTAACTGACTCATGGGCATTTGCAGCGGGTCTGAACAGTGGTTCAAGTTTCACACCATCTCTCTCTCTTGAGACTTTTTATTCTCCCCTCTTCCCCCCAGCCCCCACCTTTCAGCTTAATGATTGGAGTAAGAGGTATTTTTCTTCATAACAAAATACTGTCTGATTCATGTTATGGTCACTAGAGCATATTAAACACTGACAAGTATATTTAACTTAGTGTACAGAGTAAAGGAGTTAATAATTTTTATCCAAAAGCACCACACACTCAGTGATTTGCTTATCTGAATAATGTGGATTTTTCAGGTCTTGAAAGAGAAGAGGACTGGCTTCAGTCATGTAGGTGCCTAAAGGACAGTCATTATGGGTTTCTACATTATAGATTATGAAAGTTTGTTAGTGAAAACAGAAACCAGTACTGTATTTAAGGGTAACTCGTTACTATCTGAGAAACGCTATCTGACATTTCAAGTGAGATGAATAAAATCATTAGTAAATACAGAGATATATCAATAGCATATGTACATATTAGTTGTTCAATTACATTAAAAAAAAAATTAGTAGGGATTGTTATATAAGAAAAACAAGGTTACATATTTTTTCTAGCAATTGGTTCCATCCATTTGATGATGCAAATTCAGGAAATTAACACCTTTAGTATCATCCTGTAAGTTTTCCTTCTTTTGACCTATTTCTATGATTAAAAGATGCTCCTCTTGCAGATACAACAATTCTTCAATGAAAATCTACTACTGCTTGTGTAACAACTGATAGTGACACCTGTATGTCTGAGAAAGGTCATCTCAAGTTTGCAACTGTCAGTAATTAATAGTTTTTCAAGACTAATCAAGACCCATCTGTTGGATTTGTTCATACATTTTAAAATAACAAATCACAACCAAACTCTTAATTAAATAAAGCAAGAGTGAGCAGCAAAGTTCTGACTGACAGCTGAACAGGATTTTCAAGTGCTTTGGCAGGCTGCTCTTTAACCCACACTTCAGCCTTGCACTCCTCCAGCACCGCACAGTGTTCCTGTGAAAATACCCTCCATGCTACACAGTGCTTCCCTTGACACTTTGTGACGAGAGAAAAGGGAAGCAGGAACAATGCAGATGCAGGAAAGGAAGGTGTGGAGGCTGACCTTATCTCCAGCCAGGATCTTGAAGGAAGCCATAACCTGGTCAGCAGTATCTGTATCTGCTGTTTCCCGGGACATGAAGTCGATGAAGGCCTGGAACGTCACTACACCCAGACGGTTAGGGTCAACGATGCTCATGATGCGGGCAAACTCTGCCTCCCCCTGGAAAACAGAGTCATGTAAGCCTGGACATTTGGGCAGCGGTGCTATGAAAGTGGGCAGAAACTGTTCAGCAACAGATTTCACAGCTAGAGAAAAGAAACCTAACAGAAATGACTTTTAGGTTTTCTTCTTCTTTTTTTTTTACCAGGATATTCTTTTTTTAACTTGGTGTTGAGTACAAATGCTTGCCACTCATTTTGTCATTTGGATAAAATATTCTCAGCTGTGCCCTAGGATAACACCCAGGCTCCATCTTGCTCGAGGACAATGCTTATTAATCAGGGATCAAAATCACAGAGACTTCAGGGAAGACACGAATTTCCCTGTACCACATGTCATGCTAGATGTCTGTAGCAATATTGGAAGATCTGCATTCCTCAAATCCTTTTACTTTCAATTGCTAAAAAACCCCTGTTACAGTTCTCTTCATCTGCCAGAACAGAAACCATCAGAAGAAACGTCTCTGGGGTCTTTAATAGTGTCTGATCCATACTAACTTGCTTATCTGGAGTGGCCCAGGGAAGCAGCCTTTATAGGAAACTTCCTACAGAGATGTTTGCTACAGAAGCCATTACCTTGCAGTGTAGTTTAATGCCTTTTTTTGTGTGCGTGGTTTTTTTTTTTGTTGTTGTTTTTGCATATAAACAAAGTATCATCTGTTCTTATCTCTGGGACTCCTTCTTCCCCATGTAAGGAGAAGGGGAAAGCAGAGCTGAGTCTTCTGGGAACAGGCTCTTCTAACACATCTAGGACTGTATACTTTTAAGTGTAATTGCAGTATCTAATCAAATGTTACTGCTACTTGGCATGCTACATTGAAGGGTCTGTATTTTTACTGGGCTGATGAGTAAGGTGTATAAACACTGCTTTGCCTGACATCAGAGTAAAAGGCACTAAGAGCACAGGTGAATATTTCTGCACTATGATCTTCTGCCTTTTGATAAGCATCCCTTTTCCTATTTCTGTTAGTTATCGTGCCCCTCAAAGTGCCACATGTTACTGTTCTGAGTATGCAGGTACTCTGGTGAGGGAAAAGGTACAGGGAGGATGACTGGAACTGAAACTTACATGTATAGAGAGATGTGAAATAAATGGTAGGAATGAGTGGAGCAGCATTTGAGTGTATTCAGAAATCAGGTTGTATACTTCCAGATGAGTTCAACTGATACTTAATGCTGGGGAGGTTGTGTGTGCTGTGCAGAGTGCAGGTACTGACACGAGGAATTTTATTGTTTCTTTCACTTGTAGCTACACAGTTTGATAAATACAATTCTTATTTGAAATACACAGGAATTAGACAATGATTTTAATCTTTTTAACTTCTGCTACAGTTGTGAGACAAGAATTTTACATGTACCACTAATGCTAGATACAACATTGCTGATTGCTCTGGAAGATAAATCTGTATATTTACCTAGATTCACTGCACATTCTGTCTATTTTTGAAGGTGCCTATAGGAATCACTTTGAACAGGAGTGACAGAGGGCTCTACATTACCATATTGTAACCCATGGAGATAAGGCAGGCTCGGAAATCTTCACAATCCATCATACCAGTCTTCTTCTACAGGGAATGATGCAAAGATGGAGAAAGCCGAGAAAGAAAGGGAGACCAGTCCAGGGAGAAATGACCCGAAATGAGAGATTACAAAGAATGAGTTTCAGGGGGGAGGAGATGGAAGGAAGGATTTACGGGACATATAAAAAACAGCAGAGAAAAAGTAGTTTGTGAACCATGAAGAAGCAAAGGTGGTTTTGGACATGGAATATTTACACACAGGGAACATATTGATGAAAAAATGAATGAATGAAAATAGCAAACAAGACAGATTGAGGGGTAGACAAGGAAAGGAATGTTAAGTGACCCAAATAAATGGAATAGTTTGAAGACATGAAAGGATTCTCCCAAGACAAACAGAGAATTAAGAAGGTAAAGATACCAAAGTACAGTTAGAGAGGAAGCAGTACAGAGAAGTGATGTGTATATAGTCAGACACAAGAACAGCAATGACAGATGGATTAAGACAAACAAGAAAAGAAAGGGAAAAAACCTGTTATTTTTTCACAGTTTAATATCTGGTTTTGTTCACCACTAGCTTTCAGTACCTGTGCATCGTTTCCAATATCGTAACCCAAGCTGATGAGACAGGCTTTGAATTCCTCAGGGCCAAGTGTGCCGGAGTGGTCCTGGTTATGCGGTGTGCCAGGCAGCAGGACATGCAGTGCCAGTGCGGTGATGGTGTGGAGCAGAAGGAAGGAGACACAGAGATCAAAGGGAGATGGAAGGACAACAAAGAGGTGCACCATGCAGTGGGTGAGGAGAGAGGGAGAAGAAGAATGACATGCAGATAGAAAGACAGGGAAGAAAAATAAAAAGTGCACAACATTAGATATCACAATGACATTTCAGGATGCGCTTAAAAATGCTCTTGGAACAGTTCCTTCTCAGAGAGCTCATCACATCTTGAGAGCATTTGAATGACAAAAACAGTTGATGCTCAGAAGCCTCAAGATCTCTATCTCCCAAGTGAGTTACTTGCATCACTGCTCATTATCCATAGTGTCAGAAGCCCTGTGTTTCACTAGTAACCCAGAGTGCAGGTAAGCAGGCAGAGGCAGTGGGGAAGCATTGCCTTGATCTTCTAGTCAAAAGTCCCACTAAAGGAGTAAGTGAGGGCAGGTATGTTTGGAACATGCCCAAGGAAGCTTAGCTGTCAGGGCATCCCAGGAACAGAAAAGGAAAACCAGCTGAAGCTCAGGGGAGCAATGTTATGGCTGTATTTATGTGGCCTGCACATGAGGTGGAGCTTTGACTGACAAAGCTATTTCAAGTGCTCAGCTCTGCAAACAGCACTACTGTGCAGAGCAGCACAACACGGCTTGGCAGCTGCTCTTCCCTTTGCTCATCCCACGCTCTCCCTGTGCTTGGATGTCCCCATCAAACTATACACAAGCTACCACAGGAGCTGAGAATCACCATCCACCCTGCAGGATTTTAGCTCAGGACAGCTCTCAAGCACTGAAAAGCCCTTGTGTGCCACCACCCTCTCTGGCCCAGATCAAGGAAGCTACAAACAGGCAAACAGGTTGGTGGAGCCAGTTCCAAGTGATTTTCCTCAGAAAATCAGCTTTTAAAGTCAGCTTTAAGCCTCCATAAATTAAATACACAGTTGAATATGGGAAACCAATGTTTTCTTCACTTGATCAGCCAGACTGTTGTGGAGGCAGGGGCAGGCAATAAAATGTAAAATCTACAGGGCTTTAATGGGTCCCTCTCTAAGAAAAGAAGCCACGGTTTTGTTTTTCTCTGGCAGCTAGAGAAGGGCTGAAATAGCCAGTGTTCAGCAATCTCAAAGTGTTGCCAACCTCTGAGGGCAGGCTGCAGCCCTGTTCTCTGGAGACCTTTCTAACATCCTGGTTGGTGCAGCAAGTGGTGGAGAGCAACCTCTGTTTGCATCACTGATTTAGTATCTTTGCAGGCTGCTCTTGGATTTCCAGACAACATTGAAGTGGTTGATAACGGAGCTGTTTTCAGGCTTTGGCTGCTGTCTCTGCTTTCCTGCATGACACCTTTGTGATTTGGGTTGTAGAAGGAAGAGCTGTAGACAAGCTGGCAAATTGAGGGGAAGAGAATTTCCTTTGAGGAATTCCTTACGGACTGCACCCGCTAGTGGCTTGGCATGTACTTCCATGGTAAGGCATGGCAGGTTTTACATCAGGGTTTATCTATGTCATGCAATGCCTGCTGCATATAGATTCTCCTGTTTGCTCCACACAAGAGCAATACTGGTTTCTTTGATACAGATTTATGCTATGTCAGATCGAAGGACAGCTGCTCCAAAGAAATTTACACATTAAGATAATAACCTGCTTTCAGGAGGAGGTGGGGTAAAAGTCTAATTTCCTAAACAAGCCTTCAAACTTTTTCATACTTCAGCTGTATCAGGAAATGTGGCAGTTTCCTGTCAAGACATATTTCTCCCAGACTAATGAATGCTTAACAGTCCTCACAGGAATGACTGCTCCACAGGAGTGGCCTTATTAAGAATGAAATCTCTTCTACTGGTCTAGTTTTATCTTAGTGATAAAACTTATCTTTTTTTTTTTTATTGCACTATGCAGTCTACATGGAAGCTCGTTGCTTACCAAGCAGCAGTCAGCACTGACTTACCCTGTCAAAATGGTTGAAAGAAGCCCGGAACTCATTCATCTGTTCCTGGCTGATTCCTTTGGCGTCGCGGGTCAGAATCTGGTTTTCCACTTCATTGATGGTTCTAGCAATTGTTGTTAGTAACTGCTCCCAGCCCACTCGGATGTGCTGGAAAAGAGGACAGAACAATTTTTAAATTAAAAAGTAGCTTTCCTGCCTCTGAGGCCAGTGGATGGAATGTGCTACTTGCTGCAAATCAAATAATGCTGGTGGACAAGGCAGGAGAAGTCATCTGCCCAGAAAACCTGCAGTGTGAGCCAACCAGATGTTTAAAATCTGAATTTTGACTGAAAAAAGAAACTGAAGAGGCCAATTTGTGATCTGAAGAAAGTCTTAGTCCTACTGTAAAGTTCCTATGCCATGTCAGAGCAACATACTGGGGGCCTTCAACACAAATGAGAATCAAACCCAGTGATTGTAGGACTTAGTTGGGCAGAAAACTTTCCTTAACAAGCAAATAAATAAACCATAGTCTCTGGAAGACACTGGTGCTCCACTGCCTCTGTTGCTTAATAGAGAGCTGGCCAGAAACCAGAAGACAAGTTTCAAAGCCTCTGTGTGTTCTGCTGGACTCATATCAAGCTCAGATTGCCTCCAAGAAGCCTCACGTTGTTAACAGAAAGCCAGACTCCAATTTTAAAAAGCATTTGTTTGAGGTTTTTTTTCTTCTGCCAGCCTGTGGCAGCCCCAAATCACCAGCGCTCCCCTGGTCTTTCTAATCGTAGCTAATAGGCTGCCAAAATCGTGTGGCAGGAGAAATGAAACCAGCTAATTATTCAAACAATACTGTTGATCTCATCCAGGTTATTTCTATTGTCTGTATTTGGAAGTACATTGGAATAGGTTGGCATGAAGTACAGCAAGGCAAAAAGAAATTCAGCAACACATTGTTGCATGCTTGGCCATATTGTCAAGCTCTCCATTTTCTTGAGAACCACAACACATTACCAGAGCTAGATGTGGCTGATGCTAACTGGCCACAGCAGATGAGGCTGGCTGATCTGTTGCCAAAATGTTTACCTCCATGGTGTAGTTGGTGTGCTTGTTGTCGAAGATAAGAGCTTCCTGGATCTGTTGATGGTCTCCTTCCAACTGGTCAATCTTTGGTTTGTAATTCACAATGCTTTTCTCATACTGCCGCAAGTGGTTGAGCTGGTCCTCCAGGGTCCCATGCATCTCTATTGAAATGCGGCCAATCTCCTGCATTAGCAAAGAAAAGGAGTTAGACCTCATTGGAAGGACAAGCCTCAACATGCTTGGCATTTATTGCAGCCATTTCACACTCACACAGGATGATGATTCAAAAAAAAATAGCTCATGGAGCAGTTACTTTAAATGAGACATTGTCAGCAAAAACATTAGCAGAGCCCTGAACACTTTCCAAGTGAAGTGAGTCACAGGAGATGTGTCTAATACAAGGATACAAAAGAAAAGGAAACTGCAGACCATAAGCTATTAATGTGCCAAGCCAAATCTTTTTCTGATGTACTGTCATCCACTAACTTAGTCCGTTCATACAGACGTATTTCTGTAATTGCTCTCTTCTTTACATCTCCTGTCATCAGTAATAGCTTCATATTTTTCCATTTCATTAACTCCAATTACTTTAAGTCAAATCTTAACTAAAGAGAGATCTCCTTTAAAAATACGTCTCCTCTGCTGATGTTTGATGTGATAGCTGTATTTATTTTGTTACGTGTATCAAGACCACTGCTGTGAAAAGTTACACAAACCATGCCTCTGATCTAGGGGTTTTAACTTCCGGCATATAAACACAACTCCATTAAAATACCCAGTCATGTTTTTTATCTCTGTACTAAAGAGTCAGGGGAAGAAAAGTACAAGCACTTCTGTAACTGTTATCCATCTTGGGATTCTCCATATTTTCTATGTAAGTGTCTCTTGCTGCAACCTGAAGGAAGAATAACCATGGCAGTTGTGAAGAAAAAACAAGGATAAGAATATCACTGAAGAGGAAAACAGAGTTTCAAAAGGAGCAAAGCACTACCTCCATCTTAGTCTGGATCCAGGGTCCAATGACATTGGCCTGTGCACCAAACTGTTTACGAAGTCGTTCATTTTGCTGCTGACGGGCATGTTCTTCCATCAGGGCTTGATCTCTTCTGGGAACCAGTTGCCGCACCTACAGCAGATAGTAACAAAGTATGCAGCTTACACATAAAGACACATGTAATAGTAAATGTAGAAATTGCTGGAAGGAAGGGAGGAGTGGGTGTTTGCATGGAAAACAAGGAGTTACGTGGTTTAGGACACAGTGGGCAGGCTCATGGAATGTGAATCCTATCTGCTGTAGGGTGTGTGATACAAACACATCTCAGGCCATGGAAGGCCACAAGAAGCTTCCATTCACTACTTGGGTTTTTGGTGGCTCACATTAACTGAATTGCAGGACCCTGTTCAGATCTCATTTTGGTGATCTTGTTTGATAGTAAGAGCCATCAACACAGCTGATATGGAGAGCAGCATCTTTCATTATAAAAATACAAAGTAAAATGGATCTGACACCCCATTGGCATTTATCAGAAAGATCTTTTCTACTTTCCAAATGTATGGCAAATGAGCTGAAAACAAAGGGCAAAAAAATCAATAAAGCTCAGCAGTGAGCATGCGAGGGTAGCTGAAGAGTAAATAATCCACTTCCTGGGGCCCCCAGTGATTGAGCAGCAGCATCCTCCCACACTAACTTGCAAGGCTGGAAAGAACTCACATGTTCCCATTTGCCATTGATCTCATGTGGAGTGATCGTAGTGTAAGGATTTGTTCCTGCCATGTTGACATGGTATGTCTGGACAATCTTTGAAACTTCATTGTGGATTCCCAGGATGGCCTGTCGCTCCTTGTCGGCATCTGGCAAAGTGGCTTTGAACTGTTCATGAGCTGTGGTCAATCCCTGCAGAAAGAAGATGGCAGCAAAGACCGGGTGAGAACATTAGTTACTGAGTAGCTTCTTGAGCAAATATTTCCTGCAGAAGTGACTGTAAAAGCTTACATATTCCCAGGATACAAAGCAGGCTAGTCTAACACACTTCCCAGGTTCTCTCAGCGTCACTAAACAGGCTGTTTTAAGTAGTTAAATGATGTGAAGTCTCATTTTCCAAGTTCAGCATGAGTCCCTCTGTCTCATGTTGCCCAGTGACAGAGATCACATCCCCCCAAAATGGTGGAATAATTTTGGCTTGTAATTTAGGGGGAACTATTTCTCCAACACTGCTCAGTGACTGCCTGTCAGCCCCTTTGGGAAGTGATCTGACTACCAGCATTACTATAAAGCAGTCTTGTCTCACTAGTGTAAATGCAACATATTTTTATTCTCCCATTAGGTATGCACTAGTTGCACACTTAGCATAACTCCAGATGAGTAATAAGAGTCAGATTCAGTCTGACCACACTCAGAACTAGGTGAAGGTCTTCCAGCCAGCAGCAAACTTGCACAGGCAGCATATGCTCCTGCTGTGGAAAACCAGCTCCTTCCCCCTGAACACGAACACAACAGGCCCTTTCTGCTCCCATCTTGCTGCGGTGCCCAGTGCTTCAAGGACCGATGGTGGGGCATGCTTGCTGGTTGTTTGTGGACAGCTGACAAGCCAGTTGGTCCTGGCTCATCTCCCACTGCTTCTACAGGCCTTTAAGGTACTTCATCCCAGAAGCCTGGAAGACCAAGACTAGGGAGGCAAACACAGGGAAAGAGACAGCAAAAAGAATGGGGGACAGAGAGGCATGTGCAGGGATAATTGAGGGAATAATGTGGATAGAAAAGGGAATGAAAAACGTAAACCACATGATTGAACCGCTCTCTTACAACTCACACACTGTAACTACTTTTGCAAAATTGCTTCCTTACATGGTGACTCATTACTTTGCAGCTGCTGCAGTGGCCATAGAAATATAATGCAAGCCTGGGGGCTGGGAAAGATACTCCAAACAGTCACAAAGGGACCAGGGAAGTGTTTAAATGCTGTTCAGATTTGTTCTGCATTATGAAAGACTTAATGACCCTCTTTGTTCAAGAGGGAAGGGTGGAAGAAAAAAGTAGCAGCTTAGTAACAGAGCTGATACCAGGCTAGGGCTATTGCACTACCCCTCTCAAAGGTCTGAAAATCACCTGCAGAGTTGCTTTTGTAACACCCTTTCAGACGGGACAAAACTGAGATACCCGCTATCTGTCCTACCAAGGAAAGTTGACTTTTGCTTCAAATGGTAACCCAGCACCAAAGTAGACAATTCTGTTTTTTTTTTACGCAGCACTGAAACCCAGGTGGCAGCTCAAGAACTGCCCTCATGGCACATCCTATCGTGAAATGTCATAAAAGTCTCCGTCCCTCCGAGAGCAGGGGGAGGGCAAGAAAAGGGGGGGAAGTGAGCGAACGAATTACCTGACTGGGTTTAAACCACGACACAGGTCATTTGGTCCTACATGGAACACCCTGACCTGCAGAACCCATGAGCAGCACTAAGCTTTGCTCATGTGGGTTAAAAAACCCACAAGGCCCTGAAAGATTCTCTCCATTTTCAGGTTTTCATTAATTCAATTTTCAAACTACACTGAAAAAAATCTGGTTTCAGTTCTTTGTGTCCAGATATGATGGCATGAGCATGCTTTATACCTATTCAGATCCAGGATTTTGGAGGAAATCAAGGGGAAACATACTCTATTTTTTTTTACTACTCCTCATTCACTAGAGCAGAAGCACCAAAATATGACCTAGAAATTCGGCACTGTTAGGAATTCAGGAGACCTCTGACTTCTCTCTTTCTAACCCTAACTGATGCAAATGACTGCTCTGTACCTGGATCTCCTCAATGGTGTGAACAATGAACGTGTCCTGCAGGTCCTCCATGGCCCCTTCCATCCAATTATTGAAAGGGGCAGCTCGTTTGGCATATTCAAGGTACAACTGGTCAATCGTTTCCAGTAGCTTCTCTGTCCTCTGGGCATACACAAAAAAAGAAAGAAAATCAGGAAAGAGGGTTAGAGAAGAATGATCACAGAGAAACGTGGGTTGTCTGAGCTGCTCCTTCCTTTCAGATCTCCTTGGTGCTCCCAGGTCAGTGCTACAATGCAAGTCTCTCTACTGTTAAGAGATTAAGCACAGGATGGATTTCTTCCTTTGAGGGAAAAATCTGAGGTCCTTTAAAATAAAACAAAAGAAGGACAGTCTGTTCAAGCAGAACAATATCACAAACCACAAAAGTAGAAAAAATCAATAGCCCAAGGAAACAAATAGCAGCATAATTGGGCTGGAAAGAGAAAAGCAGGCCAAATATGCTGAAATGTTGCCCTCGTTTACAGTCAAGGCTGTTTTAGGAGTGCACAAAAGAACTGAAATCAGTTGCTTGTGTCCACTGCAGCTTGCTTCCCAGAAGTGACCTACCCATGTAATTCCAAAGGTCCTATTTGTAATATGTCTCACCTCCAAGGCTTCTCTACGTTTCTGGGTTAGGGCACCCAGATTATCCCACTGATCACAGATCTTCTGGCACCTGGCATTGACACTTGGGGAGTCGTAATAGTCCAGCTCACTATAAAGGGTGGGGGAAAAAAGGACAAAAGATCAAATAAAGAATTTTTGGGGAAGAATGAGAAACCCATTAGAAATCTTTATCAGCTTTGAGGACAGACTCAAACAAAGAGCTCATGGTCTCTGCAAGTACAACGAGCCAGGAAGGCAGCAGTGTCTAGTTTTGGAGACACTTGTATGTTATGGTACATCAAACAGCACAGAACAGGAAGAAAAACAACCACCACCCAAGGCCTCAACAAACACTGGTGCTGACTGCCTGGTGGGAATAACTTGGCACTGGGGGAAGGGAGTACAGACTTGTTCAAGCTGTGAATAAGCAGATTATGAGCAGACCAATATGCCCCTGTATTCTGCTTAAGAACATCATGCAGGCTAACTACTTGCACCTTGTACATCAGAATGGGCAGCAAAGATTTTATTATGACTGCAAGGAAATGCTTAAGATCGTTCTGAGGGTTGTATAGTACAGGCAGCAAGGGAATAACTAAATTACACATGCCATTCATTTAGTTAGGACAATCCAGAATTAGTGTAGGTTTCTCTCCTAATATGCCCGACAAAAAGTGCTTTGCTGAGATGTCTATAGGCTGGCACTCATTGAAGGCCGGCTGGTAAGAATATGGCTAGGGAAAGAGCACAGGTGGATGAAACTTGTGGTCTTGTATTGTTTTGTGCACTTGGTTTTGCTCATGGTCAAAGAGGAAGAAACCTGCAGGCAGAGGGAGACCAGCCAAACTGGGATGTGTCAGCATCAAAAGAGAAAGCAGAATAATTCACTGAGCTACTGAGTGACCATGGGCCCTCTGATGCGCATTTCTCTATAGAGTAATGTAGGTTTAACAGTTTCCTCTTGCCTTCCCCAGCCCTGTTTCTTCCCACTATTGTATTGCCCTCCTGAGGCATGTGGTCACAACTGTTAGTGGAGCCTTACGATAAACTAGTCAGGAAACCGATTTGGGCTAAAAATAACTTCTTTGCTGGGTTTTTAATCCAGATCAGTTCCTTGATCTACTTTGCTGCAGAGCCAGCATTGCAGATGAAAGAACTGCTTCTGAAAGCCTGGCCTGTAGTGCACCCATGCTGGACCGCTGCTGCTGGGAGGGGAACATGCTGTGCCCCCAAAAATGCCTGGCATGGGCAGCTGCAGTGGTTTCCTCCAGACCCTCTCCCTCTCCTCGGCAGTCTATCTCTGGGGGAAAAAAGAGCTCAGCCATGTTTTTCAGGGCATGGCTCTTTGCTGAGACAGAAGATGGCTTTTGGAAGGATGGCAGAGCTTGCTGTTCTCAGACTTTGGAAGAAATCACCTCTCCTCCAGCTTAGGGCCCAGCCTTCCCTGTTGTCCTTAGAGCTGCAGCTACTCTGGCTGGCATGTAGTGTGTGCTTTGGAAGTGGCAGGTCAGCTAATGGTTGCTGACTAGCCAGCCTTGGTTTTAATCTTACTGACATGGAGGATTGCCTTGAACCCTCCTCCTGTTCCAAGGTCAATCCTCCAGTGGATAAGGGAGCAATTCTGTAAATCTGTGTTGTTAAAGGAGATAATGATCTTGATCCAATAATCTTGATTTTTTAGATGAAAACAGTCCTTCAGACAAGAGCAGTG
Source organism: Pezoporus occidentalis (assembly GCF_034315485.1). NCBI lineage: Eukaryota > Metazoa > Chordata > Aves > Psittaciformes > Psittacidae > Pezoporus > Pezoporus occidentalis. The sequence goes on along the minus strand of NW_026913964.1, from coordinate 2,668,149 downwards.
ACCTTGGCCCAGACACTAACTTGAGACAGGCCAGTATGATATATAAATATTTAAAAAATAGGAAACACAGTCAAAACCAAGTAGTTCAGGCTGCTTTTGCCAAGAAACACGCAGGGTTTCAGAGTCTCTCTCCCTGTGCTGCAGAGGCCAGCTCTTTACCTGCCTCCTGCCCCTAGCCATCAACCTCCTGCTCTGATGAGACCCCATTTTTCCTGGTAACTTGCGTCAGTTTTCACCCCAGTAAAAGGAGCGGAGGTAAAGGTTTCCAAGCTGGGGAGAAGCAGAGACGGAGCTGAGCTGCTGTGAGGATGCCCTGGAGCAAGGGCCAACCAGAGTGCATTTGGGCCAGTATCCCTGGGGCAAAGGATGTGTTGTGGCAGCAGAGACTGTGATGGGCTCAAGCATCAGCAGATATTCTCCTGCTAGGATAAGGAGGACTTTTTTGGATAAAAGAGAACAAGCTGAGAACCTGCTATCCTCTGCTAAATCCTTCTGTTCCCAGAAAAGTACCACAGTGCTATAACTTTGAAACCTAACAGGCGCCAGTGGCAGGTCAGACTCTTTAGGAAAGGGTTCACAGCAACATAACAAGCTGGAAGAGGATGGAAACTTGGCTTGGGAATGTAATTATGCAGACCCCTCATCAGCACCCACGACTCATCCATTTTCTGGCCTGCTCTTCTGGTGTATCTGGATACTGGGAAGCGGTATCCTAGATACTGTTTGGAAACACTGTGACTTCCCAACATTTTTGCATGGGGATGGATTTATGGCTCTCCAGAGGGCAAAGCTGATTAAGCCCCCCTGGCCCCAAGGATGGGACGTGCGCTAGGGTGCCGTACTTGAGCTCTTGTGCAATAGCAGCAATCTGTTCCACGCGGTCCTGGTGTGCAGCCAGGTCGCTCTCAAAAGCCTCGTGTTTCTTCAGCAGGGCCTTTATCTCCGAGAGAGTAGCAGTTTCATAATCCTTCTGCTGCAGCATTGCTTCCTTACCTGCGGAGGGAGCCAAAGGACAGGAGAATAAAGAACAGGCTTCCAGCCAGCTCCCTGCCACCGAGTCAGCCCCAGGAGCCCTCGAAAGGGCGTTTGCCTTACTCTAGACACCGTGCCCAAGGCTTGCCCTCACCTGTGCTGGCCTAGAAATGCACAATCTTCACTTTAAAACCACGGCGTGCAAGTTTGCCATTAACAACAGAGAAGGGCACTAGTGCAGCTCAAGTCAGTGCTCTCACAGTTTATACTGGTCTTGTCTCATAGCCCTCTATGTGCAAACTGGGCTATGCTCGTCCTGTAAAGGCCACCTGTAGCATTACTGTGCAGTAACTTTTCCTCTATAGCTCTCTTGTACTCAAAGTTCCCACTTTGCCACAGTTAGTGAATGCCAATGTGGGTGCATCGTGTAGGAGAACAGAGATCAAGCCAATTTTCACACTTTATTTTCCAATAAAATAAGAAATAAACCTAGCCTTCTCAAGAAGAAAATCTCATGCACAATCCATCTCTTCCTCCCTACATAAGGTACAGCACTATGTCAGGTGATAGGAAGCACACTGGTTGGCATTACCATCTGTCCAGGACTCATGAATGGATGCCTTCTGCCGGAACTTCTCTGCCAAGTGATCCAGCCTCTCTAGCCTTCGGATCTCATTCAACAGCCACTCCTCATAGCCCTTCTCAGCCTGCTCTAGGCCACCCCAGGCATTGTTTATATCCTAGAGACAGGGGCATGAGAAGAAAAGGCAGGTTAGAAGATGGGGGGAAGGTATTCATCAACACCAGTCTCAGTGAGTTACCTCCAATTGGTTGGAGGGAGTGAGTGTGGGCTTTTGATCTCACAGTATTGTGCAGACAGGCCAGGAAGACAAAGGCCAATTTAAGAGACAGGCCTAGCTGTGTCAGGACCTGTCTGCACAGAAGTCCCTCTCTGAACACATGTGAAACTTTAATAAAACCCAACCATTTATGAATCAGAAAGAATAAGAGACACCCAGACATCTCCTCATAAAGGCACGCGGCTTGTGAAGGGCCTGAGTCTGGTTTAGAACAGGGAATCAATGATTGCTCAATCATCTCTCATTCTGGTCTCACTGAGCTGTATTCTTCAGGGTTCCTACTGCAGAGTAGCTCACTCTGAAGGTGGGCATGCTCTGCCCATCCAAAGGCAGAAAAGGACTTCCATTTGTAAGCATGACTGGGGTATATATGAGTGGTTACCCCCACTCACCGAGACCATTTTCCCTTCTGAAGGCATGAAGGCTGGCCTGTTGCTGAGCCGCAGCTTAGTCTGCAAGGTGTTGAAGTTGATCTCAAGTTGGCACTTCTCTTGGACCTTGGGGGGCTTGTGCAGGCGGCGGTAGTCCCGGAAGTCCTCCAGTTTCTGCTGCATGGCTTGCATGGTGTTCTCTGGGGCCCGGTTCTCCAGCCAGGGGATGGTGCGACGGATCCACTCCAGCAGCTGGAAAGAGCAATGACAAAAAGCCTTGAACTGAAAACTGTGTTTAAACCACAGGTGTTGCTTTGATCTCATTAGGGACCATTTACTTTTATGCTTGGTGTCAGAAAGATTCTGCCACCAGCAGGGCTTGTAAAGAAAAGCTTGCCAGCCTTTTTAATGAGCAGCCCATTCCCTACCACACTAAATAGTACTGCTTGTTGCAGCACTGCCAACCCAACATGCTTAAGGCATAACTTTTGCACAATCAGGACCAAACTATGTCCTCAGCTTACACTAAAGCCTTAGGTTTTTGCTGGACTGTTGAATAACTGAAGGATGCTGTAACTCTTGCCTCCAGTTGTGCTTTTCCCACTCTACCTTCCTTGAAATCAGTGTTGCTATTTCAATAGCCCTCCTTAGCAAAGCTACATGGGGAGCTGGCAAAATGCTAATGCAATGAGCAGTCTATAGTGTGAAAGGAGTAATGTCCTATGCTTTTCAGATCAGGCTGAAACCAGGCTCATGGGCTATGCTTGCCTTTCTGTTCTCCCATCTTCTTCTCCCTACTTACTTTCAATAAATACAGTCCAGTCCACGGCTGGTCACTTCTGTAGCTCCATGGCTGTCAGTCTGTCAGCTGTCTTTCTCAGTTAACCAAAGCAGCCTCCAGCTTGTAACTTACACAGATTCTTTCCTACTATCAGCAAATGCACATTTCTTTTCTCAATTACCTCTAACTTCCATTCTCTCCGATCCAGTTTCTGACTTCTGCAGTGCATTAGCATACAATTTGCTCGAAAGATGTTATGAAGTTTTATAGTCCTGAGGAATGCAAGTTCAACCAGCTTGATTTTTTTCTTTAATTTTAGCATTTCTGTGGCTGCTTTTAATAAAATGAGAATCTCAGAGCTGCTCAATGGGAGCTTTCTGCTTTAAAGTAGATTGCCCTTGCCTTTAAGGTAAGTTCAATCTTTACTTTTTCTCAAGCTAGAAAAGGAGGAAAACAATTTTCCAGGGAAACACTGGCCAGTAGCATTCCCCAGGATTAGTTATCAGGGTTAAATGACATTCTTTTCCACACAGCACTGCCCAGAAACCAACACCTACATCACTGGCCAGTTTTTCATAGTCTTCCATGAGCTGCTCGTTTTCTTGGTTGACTGCCAGCACCTTGCAGATACGATTTGCTGCCGTCTCCGCCTGGTGAAGAGAAATAAAATAGAAGAAGGAAAAAGTGTGAAAAAAAATAAAATAAACTAAACCAAAGCTTGTGGCTTAGCTTCCTGCTACGTACCTGTGGGTAAAGCCTCCTACCCTCGGCTCTAGCAGCCTGTCCATGCTTCAAAACATCTGTCCTGACCGCTTTGCTTTCCATCTGACCTGATTTATCTTTCCCTTCTCAGGTGAATACATTCCTTCAGAGATACTGAGCTCTTCTGAGCCCACCCTGTGTGTTACAGAACAAACACATTTCTATGTGCCTTTTCTAAAGCTGCTTCTAGGAGAGAACCTACCAGAAGAAACCTGGATGCCTCTTTACAAAGATAAGGGGTTTCTGCCACCCCCTCCACTCCCCTCAACACATTCAGAGCTGCAACAGCAGTAACAGAGTGGTGTCAGGCTGGTGAGACTTTCTACATGTTTTTACCCCACAAAAGGACTACCTAAACAGAGTTAATCCACAGACTGGACTTTGGAAGTGTCATAATTCTGATGGAAGATGCAGTGGCAGATGCTTCTCTTAACCTTAAATTCTGCCCAGCTTGTCTTCCAGCTTTCCCTGTATTTCTGGCACTCATTACAGGGCTACCTCCTCCAGCACCTTGCTGCATGATACCTACAATGCATTCAGGGTCTCATGATCTAGCTGAGAAGAGGATTTTCTTCTCCTCTTTCTGTGTAATCTTTCTGCTTACTCTTCCAAAACAAGTCTCACTATAAAAGAGCCCGTTGTTACTATATGGTTGGGTTTTTTTTGTTCCGTTGTGGAACTTAGGCCTTGTTCTCTGCAGGGAGCTGAACATGTTAAAACATGAATTTGGAACAAAGTAAGGATCAGAAGAATCCCAGCTGTGAACTCAGGAGCAGACATTCTGCCCTCGAGTGTCATGCATGTGTTTGGCATGGGGAACATACAGCAGGCTGGCCTTTGTACAGCATACATCTATGGATATCAGCCCCTTTTATCATTATCATAGTGGGTGCCATGCCACAGATCTTCAGAGGATGTGTCCCTGTGATGGGTGTCAGGGCATTGCTCAGCACCATCCTACCACAGTACAGCTATGGCCCTGGTGCCTGGGGAAGGTGCTAGTGCTACCCACAGGACCCCTATGGAGTAATCCTTCTTACAGATGCTAAGTGGAAATGAAGGGGAGAGGTTACATGCCAACACTACCACAGACCAATTGTGAATGTTGTGTCCTGCCTTTAAACTACATGTGGGACTGATGCCAAAAGAAGTTTTGCTGAGCTTACACCTGGCAAGTTTCAACCTTTTTCTATTTTTAAAAGGCCTTTTATTATCTGCTTATTCAATCTCAAGGCCATTTGAGAAAAATCCTCTATTTTTTTGCAGCTGATGCAAGGCAGGAAGAATAGCAATAAAGTCATAGGCTATACAGTGATATATGGATTGCTAAGGTCCCAGGGGATCTGGCAATCTTATTCATTTTTAAGAAGCTGTAAGAACATATATTCAGTCATCTGTCCCTTCACTAAAGTGGGCCAGCTAGCAGATGCACAGGTATTAACTAATTTAAAACACATCAGAGAGATCTGTACAGGAGAAAGAGCAATTTCACTTAAAAAAACTTGCAAACAATGCTTACATTTAAGAAAGCTTGTACTTTGTTCTGTTCTTAACCACAGTTTGTAATTTGATGGAGCACTTTTTGATATCCAGAGAAAACTTTATAGACATGGGACCAAACAGTCAAAAACATGTTGCCAGAGCCCCACCATGATGTGTTTAGTCACTGGAGAGAACTGACAGTGCCAAATGTTTATTTCAGTTGTCCCACGAGAGAAGCTCCCTGCACACCCTTAACTTTCTTCTTTTTAGACCCCAGGAGCTCACTGCAGCCAGCTGTGCAGGAGGGACCCCATTTCACAGAGGCATATTTACATGTATCCAACAACAGATTTCCTCCCACTGCCCAAGTGTGTGTGTGCATATATGCGTGTTGAACATCTGTCCAAACACAAAAGCCTCTGAGTGTCAGCATTACGACATTATTTGTATTAACCTAACGGCTGAAGTGTAGAGGCTTTCTCTCCCTACCAGTACTTGCTTCCTAACAGTTCTTGTCTACGGCAGACTGCTCTATGCAAGTATGTTGCTGCTGCTGCAGCAGCAGGAAAAGCTCTGTGGCTGCTATCATCACTAATGTCATGAGCAACACGTTACACTGACTTGCTCTGAAAAAGGTAGGACAAAAGGATCCCTCTGGTTTCAAGGTAAGCTCCACAAATACCTCCTACACTGCTGCTAACGAGCTGATCTGGGGTGATGGCAACCTCAGTGAAACACTTTCAGGTAAAAGAAGAGTAGCACTCTGAAGATGTTTACACGAGGCCAAGGCAGCTCCTCCATGCCTTCATTAGCGGAGTGGAAAAAGTCATTTTGGCTTCCTCACACTGCTAAAGGCAACAATGCATTTAGGATGCTCATGCTGGCTCCAAAAAAGCCAGGCTGCCCACAAGGCATGGAGAGCACTGAGAAGATGCACCATCCTAGGGTTTGGAAGCTGCATACCTGTATTCTCAGGGAACCTGTGTGAGCTGATCAGCTTCAGTGCAGCATTATGCTGGCACATTATACGGCTTGCACTGAGACTGAGAGGAGGGCAAGCCCAGGGCATTCTGCTTGCTACCACACTGCTCTGTGATATGCATGTGCTGTTTGTTGTACTCAAAATGGAAAGCTGAATAGCCAAAGTAATGGTAATTTCTCTGCCTTTTGTCTTTTCTGTACTTCTCAAGCCTGACTTGGACTGCTTAGGATGGAAGTGGAGCTAGCTGTCTCTCTGGCTTATGGATTCAGGTCTCTTTGATGAGAAGGATCATACAGAAAGGCATTCCCACAGTGTGCTGCGTAGGAAGATGCCAGCCAGGTGTTGTCCTCTAGCCTCAGGAGGCTATACTCCAGAATACTGTATGCCAAACACAATCTCTTAATAAAATGGTAAAACATTAGTTAGAAATTTTCAACCCAGAAATCAAAGTTTACAAAATATCAAGCCAACCAGTAGTTGCATGCATTTAGTGTGAAAGTCAGAAGCGGTTAGAAAACAAGCAAATCAACCAAAGCAAGTATACCTACAAATATATATATAAAAATAGCATAAAGAAAAAGCAGCGATCTACACACACATATCAGGCTGGGGACCCTGTACCTTCAAAGGCTCAGTATAAGACAGTGAAAGAAGCAGAAAGCGGCTCATGGGACTTCCCCTTCAGGACTGGTGGCAGTAATGAAAAATCTGAATGAAAAATGGAGCGATATCAGAATAAGTCACCTAACCATGCACGAGGAAGCAACACATTATAATCTGACTGGCACTTGTACTCAGTAATCACTGCGTGTGCCTGGGTGTTTGAGTCTGTGTCACTCAGCAGCTGGCTAACATATGGCCAGGGCAGCTCCAAAAAGGAGTTGTTCACCTCCTCCTGCCAGGGCACAGTTGAGTTGCTGACCCATCAGGACTGCTAAAAAATGAATAAACTATTAAATCTTTAATGTTCCCTGTAAACCAGTTAGACTACGTGGGATTGAAGCTTTCATGACAAAGAAGCTCCATCTCCAGTTCTTGCCCCAGCTACTTGGTTCAGGTCCTGAGGCAGTAAAAGGTTGTTTTCAGTTATTCCAGGAAACCTAGCATCCACCTAAACTGCTGATGAAAGTTTGTGACCTGTAAGTAGGTTTCCAAATCGTGGAATGGGCACATAGAGAAGATGAAGGGATTGGCGAGGGCTGTTCCTGCAGCAGGCCACAACCCTCCTTGCACTGTAGTTTGCCATTTCCTCAATCTGGAGTTCTTCAGATTAAGCAGACAGCATAGAGCAGTCCCTCAGGGGCACCTGGCAAACAGCAGATCTTATCACCAGGCTGGCAAGAGTTCTGAGACTACAGTCTTCCTGAGCAAGTATCAGCTGGCTGGAGCTTGCAGCCTGGTCTGAAGGGTTTCAAACTGTTCACAAAGCAGGATCCTAGTGGAAAAGTCATGACTACACAAACAATGCCAAACAGGCAAGTCTACTGCACTGCTTTGGGACATGTTCCCAGTTCCTTGGAAACAAGACAGTATCATGTAATTTATATGGAACAGGGCAGAGAACAAAAAGCTTGAACTAAAGCTGCTCTTTGGAACCTCCTGCCTGCATTTGCCCTCTGAAAGCCAGCATCAGCATGGTATCTTCAAGGCTGCAACCATCAGCATGGTTTTGTACAAGAGAGATGGACTCTTCCTAAAGCCAAGTTAGCCCTCAAGCTGGACAACACATGGACTGCCTTTCAAATAAAAAAGGCCTAGTGAGAAAAACAAGTTGTATCTTGGGAGAACAGGGAGATTTTACATCTGTTCATAACTTGAAGAATGAAGTCTTGAACTTCAGATTTTATTATTCCAAAGCCTACAACCTGAAATTAGCAGTGATCTTATGGAAAGGCTGCAGCCCAGCCAGGCTATGGTATGGGAAGAAAAGATGAACCTTTGGATTGCAGGGTAATTGCTGTTTTGGAGGAAGTTTGCCCAAAGGCGAACTGTGACGGTTTGGCTCCTCCGAGGACAAATATCCTGATGCCAGGCAAAGAGACTCTGGAGTCAAGAGGAAGCAGGGGAAGGACTGAAGTTATGGGAATGGGCAAAGCAGAGGAAAGAGAAATAAAACATATAGGGAGTTTGAGAAACAGAAGGGAATTACCAGGTGTCCAGCACCAGCTGCTAAGAAGGAGAAAAATAACTGCTACTGCAGGACACCAGTGAGAAGCAAGGAATGGAGAAGCGTGTGAATTCGGGAAAGCTCAAGCCTGGTAGGAGTAGATTTTGTGGCTGGAGCACGAAAGTGCTATGTGACCAGCTCACGGATGATTCAGCCTAGGAAATGACCACTGACGTAGTGGGGGCTGAGTGTGGAAGGCAGGGTGGCAGCTCAAGGAGGACAGGCTGATCTGATTGTGGTAATACTGGAGATGCATTGCCTGGCCAGGATGGCCCACTAGTCAGTGAAATGGTACTGACTGTCAGAGCAAGTATTCATTCATCTTTCAATGCCAGATTTACCAAATGTTTTCTCCACTGCTGGGGTGTGGAACTGGAAGGAAGGAGAAGCTCAAGCCTGTCGGAAGGACATTTACATCACTTCTCCAGCAAGATTACAGATGGCACATCCAAGCACATCACTAGATGCACTGGGCTTCCCTGCAAATGCCCTGGGGCAGATGGGGGCTCTGGTCCATTCCTCGGTGGAGAGGAGTGGTGGGCAGGGCAGGGAGAGGGGAGGGAGTTGTTAGTGGTAAAGTCTCACCTTCTGCGCCCCTGAGAAGGCGTGGTAGTAACATGAGACATAGGTCATTATGGCCTTCTCATCCGGCCTTAGCGTGCCTATAATATCTGTGCAGAGAAGGAAAAGAGGTTGAAAGGATAAAGTAAGAAGCAGCACATAGGATAAAACAAAACAATCATGGGTGGCGTGAGAGAGGGGGAGAAAACTTCCCATCATGCACTGCAGGACAGGCCAAACAGATTTCCATGCGGAGAGCTGGGAATTCGGATCAGAAGGCGGCTAGCAGCGTTGGCTTGTGGCTCAAAGCGGCACCCCTCCCGCCCAACCCCGAGTCCGGGCTCTGTACCTGCACAGCTGCGCTCTGAGGGCCCGGCCCAAGGATGCAAATGGGCTGTTTGGAGGTTTGAACGCCTGTGCTCAGGGCCTTTCTGTATGCCAAGGAGCCAGAGATCAGAGCCTTCCTACACAGTGTGCTTCCTACACGGTATCTGCTCTGTTGCAACACGTACCGCCTGTTCCTACAGCACTGGAGGGCAGGTGGCTGCTTGGGTTTGGAGAGAGATGTTTACAATGTTTTCCTTACATGACTCCATTACCAACAGGAAAATGGCTAAGCCAGACACAGCAAGGACTCAACTGCCCTATTTCCAGCATGGTGAGTGAGAAAAAAGAATTAAAACCCCAAATGAACAAAACCAGGCATTCTTAGACATGATAAGCAATGCACTGTTTGCCAAATCATCATGGATGTACTTGTTAGACATGCTTTGTAAGCCCTGAGTGACTGGGGCTGAATTTGTGGCTCAACTTGAGAAAGCAGCAGGTTCAAGCCTTAAAGCAAGGGTGTGGAAACCTGCAGCATATGTAAGGTAAAAGATAAAGCTTTGGGCATTCTTTGAACCCTTCATAAAACCACTAAAAGTCAGCTCTGCTTCCCTATCTTTGAAAAACAATAGGTATCAGCATTGTTTCCAGTGGGAGCAGGCTGCAGTGTCCTGATGAGCAGAGCATCTATGTGGTGGCCTCCCCATTTGTGAGACCAAGTGTCCTAGCTCAGACTTCCCAGGAACCCGAGGGTGCAGGTCCTCAGCTGTCAGGGCAGCATTTTGAAGAAGGCAGAGCTCCCTCATCCCTCAGATTTGTGTGTGTGTGGCAAGGTGCAGGCATAAGTGAGTGCCACTGGAAGTACCACTGACTACATGGACTCCTGGCTCCCTTGCCCCACGTATTATGTCTGGGGCACCACTTTGAACCAACAGCCAACTCTACCAAGAACATAATAATAAAGATGCCCATAGCTAGAGAGGAGAGAGAGAAAGAAAAAAAGGTTTGGACATTAGCAACGGCACCAGGTGTGCTCTGTGGAGGGAGCTTGGGATCCTGTGATACCTTCTGGGCTCCTGAGAAGGCGTGGTAGAAGCTAGAAACATAGGTCATGATGGCTTTCTCGTCAGGACGGGCAGTTCCAACAATGTCTGTCAAAAAAAACCTCACGTTAAGAGCATAATCAACTGATGGGAGAAAGCAAAGGAGAGAGAGGGAGAACCACAACTGTCCAGGAGGCCTGCTGGGGTATATGCTTGCTTGTCACAGCAATTCCACGGGGCTTCCCAGCATTCCCCTGAAGATGTGTCTCTCTCAGAAGCCAGGATCACCCTCCTGGTTCCCTCCCTCATGACAAAATTACTTCCATGGACTGGCCAGGCTAATGCAGTCGTATGTCAGCATGTCTCATGTCACAGCACTTCCCCATCCTGAGAACATGACTGTGAATGGTGGGTTGAATCAATCCATAGCGGTAGCAGGTAGACATGGCTTTTATAGATGTATTATATTGCAATTCCTCCAAGCAATTCTTCAGGAAAGATCCTTTCTGCCTTCCTTTCCATGTCCTCATCCTCCATTTCCACACAATGATGGCTTGAATTCCAAAAGGCCCTTTCATTAGTTTCAGGGGAAACTCAACACCTCCAGAGATCAGAATTGATGGTGTGGAGGAATACACATTAACTCCACTCCATGAGGGAGGAGAATGATCAGGAAAAAGCAATGGGAGCATCTGCAATGGGCCCTCTTCATCACTGCTAGCTTTGATGAGATCTGAAGCTAGACCTGCTTATTTGGAGGTGGCTTTATTTCCTACAGAATGGCAGGAAGCATTTGAATCTACTCCAGAAACCTCATGATTTTTTGTGACCTCAGCATGATGAAGGCAGGGAAAGCAAGACTCATCCCTGTGGATGGGAAATACTACCTAGGAACATGAACATCTTAGTTACCCCAAACAGGTTCACTGGTTTCAGCTGTCCTTTCTCCACCCTTTCCCCTTGTTCTCCTCACTTCCTTATTTAACAAAAGCCTTTAACTGCTTCTGTTGTCCAAACCAAGCCTGAAATACAGCTTCTACCATTGAAAACAGCTGGCTTCAGGCAAACAGCCAACAACTATTTCAGGCTGTTGTTTGTATTGCAGAGTTACAGTCTTCAAAGTCTATTGCCAAGCTGGTCCTGACAAGGCTCTGAAAAGTAATCCTTGCTGTCCCAGTGGCCTCAGAGAATCAGTCACTGTCAGTAGCAAAAGCACCTTTGAACAACATGGATCTCTGCCTTGGGCTCTCAGTCAGAGAAGGGTCTTCATGCCCAACACTTCTGAATAGTCAAGAAGCAGCAGCTTATATTACTGTCATGCCCCCAGAATGAAGATTGCCAGCAATGTCAGAAAGAACTCAGGAATAAATAATTCTGGAGCAAACGGAACACAGTCCTACACCGTATTTTAATTCAGTATTAAGCCTGATTCCTGAAAGGGAACACTTCCGTCAGCAGTGGACATAGCCAGACGTTACCCATCTCTGCCTAGTGTTCTAACCCCAGGTTAAGATCTCCACACCAGACCGAGAAGGCTGGGTGGCACAGAAAGAAGAGGAGAGCCGAACATTTGATTCATTATTCCATTGTAACTTCTTCCCTATACGTTTATTATGTGGTAATGGAGGCAGCATTTGGAGGTTACTGAATTCTTGTACAGTACGTGTCCACCTAGAAGAAGTAGGGAATTTCTTGAGAAAAAGCAACTTAAAACCCACTGGGTTCTACTTTACCTTCTGCATCCAGCATCTTGGGAATATCCAGATATTTCTCAGCCACATCAAAAGCTGTGTTTAGATTAGTGAGAGGATCATCCTGGGAAAGAAACAGAGCCAGAGTATCAGCATCAACTTGTAACAAAGGACACAGCATTTCTCTCAAAACAGAGCTATTGTTCTTTGTTTGGTTCAGGTAACTGTGCAGTCCAGACAAAACTATGTGTGAATCCTCATGTAGCAGAAAGAAACAATTAGCTTCGCTTTGAAAGCAAAGCCTGGAGACTCATGATATGATAATTAACGTATAATCTATGCACTTGCAACAAAAAGGAACAATACGTTTTGTCTTGAACCTAGTTTAAAGTAAAATTAGCTTCACGCCATACTGATAGCAAATGGCCATATCTCACATTTACATGTCATGCTTGTATTAGGTTTGCAACTTTCATTGTAAAGAGCTACAGAGCAGTGGATCTGTTAGAACATCTAACCAATGCTAAAATAGTAACAACATCTGCAGTGGGTGCTGTCCTTAGCTAGTGTACAGTTTGTTGAACACCAGTTGAGTAGGAGGAAGAGAAATGTTTTAATAAATCTCTAAAAAAATAAATACATATAAAAGTACCCATTTTGTCTTGAGTATTGCTTCTTCTCCTAGGCACTGCACAGGACTTGTCATTTCCTTAGTACATATCTATTCTTCTCTGTATAAACCTTCTGCTGTGACAGGATGCACTTCACATACAGACATCAACACACAATAATCAAATCCTAACTGAAGTCAAATATGACTTATCATCATGAGTCACATTATAAAGGTGACTAGATTTTAAAGAGCCATACAAGAGAATATGAAACGCAGATGTCACTGGAAATGAAAGACCTCTGCAAATTGCTTCCAGCATTCAAGCATGATGATCAGCAGCAAGACACCTACCAACCAGTATGAGACCCTCATACAAGCCTGATTCCTGTATATCCGCTTCATGGATGACGACATATGCACTATCAATTTCTGCTGTTGAGACAAGTGGTTTATGCTGGAGGAAAGGTTGTGAATAAACCGCTAGTGTTTAGTCACCTTGTTTGCTAAATGTCTTTTGGGAGACAGGAAGGATTGGGGTGGCACTCCATACTGTCACTTGTGCCACTCACACTGAGACCCACCTTAAAAATTCAGAAATAATGAGTATAATTATTTCACCTCCTTTCTAGAGCGGCATCCGTGTTCTGTTTCTTTCCTCTTTGAGATCATGTGCTTTTGCTTATTGCACTGACTTGGAAGATTAAGCTGTTCCTGAACTCTAGTTAACATGCAGTTTCCTTTGAAGCTACCCAGCATGAAAGATGAAGCTACGCAGGCTTGGGCAGACAGGGTATGGGCATGCAGGAAAGTTCCTTTATGGCACTGGTCATTATGTAGCCCTTGGATTACAGCCTTCATGAAAGCAGGAAACTGAGCTATTCTGAAAAGTAATTTCCTGCAGCATTTCCCTAGGAATTAATGGATGTATTATGTTAACATCACTTATTAGCATCATATTCTTTTGGCTGAATGTACCTAGTAGTCATTAATATTTCACCTACCAAAGTAAATCACATGCAGATGCCATTAAAACAGTCATGACCAGTGATCCATACTTAGTCCACTGGGACAAGTCAATATTAAGCAAGGAAATATGCTGCATTGGCACACTGTGATGAAACCAGCAGCTGTCACAGATGGTAACAGATCCCCATTTCAATGTCAAATAGTACTTTATTCCTATATAATACACTTCTGATGCTAACTACATCAGATATATCTATATCCACCTCTTCAGAGTTTAGCAGCAGTGCAGGCAGGGGATTTTTATTATCCTCCAGGCACAAGGAACCACCTTATGCCATGGAACTAGGGGCTGATACCATTTCAGCTTCAGCTGACTTGTCTCCTGTGCCTGCTGTGGAGAAACCTCTATGAATCCAAAGTGTAACCAAAAGCCTTATCTGAGGTGAGACCAGCTGGTATATAACATACCATGTTCACTATGCATAGACAGGGACATAGCTCCCTTTAGGAAGGAAGGTGCACGTTCTTTCCCTCAAGCGTAGGAGCATCCAGAAATGCGATGTGGCAGCTCCCTTGCCAGTCCTCCCCTAGCCCATGTGCCACTTTCTACTTCTGTGGAAATGTCACCACTGCATACCAAATTTCAGCCTATGCCGACCACGAACACCAAGGCATTGCTAATGCCCTGGCAGAGTGGTTAGTGTTAACACAGGCCCTTCCTGAGCACAGACTCATCTGAATGAGCTGCCTCACGATCCTGAAGGAAAGGGAGGAGCAAACTCACTGCAGATAGCTTTCCTATCAGTTTGCAAGTAACACCAGGAGCGATGTTGCCAAAGGTTAAAAAGAAATTTTAAGCTGCAGGGTGGGAGAGGTTTCCTGATGGGAAAACTTACTGGGCTTGGGCACTCCCAAAGGAAGGGCTGGAAGTCTTAACATGTGGGAAACTGGAGACTCATCTAGATAAAGCCAGCAGACTTCCACTTCGTATGTAAGACAGATGTGTGATCACACAGTCTCCTGGGGAATGAAGCTAAACACAGTGCTACTAAAAACGAGCTACCTCAGCTCTAGACTAGCTCCGAGATGAGCAGAGAGCTAAACCCAAACTGTTCCCTGTGGGAAAAGCTTCACCCCTCATGGGCGGTGGAACTGCTCATCATAAAGATGATGCTTCTTTGTGTAAGAGATGGGGTTTCCCTGGGGGCTTGTCCAAAATCACAGCAGTTTCTCAAGCCCTACAAAAATCCTCCAAACTCCATCACTTTCAGTTCCATCCCATCTTACACCAGCTAATCATTATTTCAAGTCACCAGTTTCAGTTAATTCCCATGACAAGGGATAAAGTAGTAGAGACTGGTCTAGCAGCTACAAGTCTTGCAGTGCTGTACTGCAGCACCACGGCTGCAGGCGTGCTTTAGGAATCCAAAGGCCGCAGAGCAAACAAAAGCCAAGTCACCTGTGCCCTGATTCCTTCCAAGGCTAAAACACACATCCCAAAAGAGCGCTGACCCAGATGAGATTTTGCAGAGGTGCCTCGGTTCCCCCTCTGCTCATATGAACACAGAACCAGCAGATACATGAAAAGGAGCAGTAACTTGCCATGCTCCAGCTGGGCCAACTGTGAGGAAAGCTATCCGTGGAGGAATTACATTGTTTTAATAGTGGCAGAGAGCAAACCTGCCCTCAGCAGATGCCTACCAGGCACATTCTCCACTTTTGCTGACTAAAGACTGCCGTGGCTCCTCTTTCACCGCAACCCTAACTCACATGGGGAATCTTCTTCTCTACTCCTCCAGCTATTTCCAAATCCTAGCAGCACACAAGGTTGCCATGGCAATTATTGCACTGTGACATAAAAAAATACCTTCTATTAACTAGCAATCAGGAAAGGAGATGGAGGGGGAGGAAAGTCAAGAGAGAGCAAGCATTTACTATATCTGCCAGAGCTGAAGACACTAGGAAAGAAATCCAAGATTCGTATTTTCAGGAATATCTGTAATAAATGCACCCAACATGGCAGCACGCAGACCATGTTTCTATATGGATTGTGGTATATGAGGGGGCGTCTGAACCATCAGTCAACCACTGCACTTGATAAAAAGATCTTATATGTGGCTCACAGTTGAGCTACAATCAGGGGTAAAAGGAGAAAGGGAAACCCCATCTTCTGCATATCCCTCACATGCAGACTGTGACGTAATCCTGAGCTCTTATCCACAGTGAGCTGAACAATAGCAGACAGACCTGCAGTGAATAGAAACCATCTAAACAAATAAGTAGCTATTGTGTCAGGGAATCACTAATACCAGGCTGGGTAGACTTGCTCCTTTTATTCTGAGGCCTGGACTGTACAAGCAACTTCAGCTAGACAATGCATGTAGGCAGAAAAGAATTGCACTTGCTCCACTAATACAGCCAGACTAGGAAAAATATCTAGGAACATAAACTCAATACAAAACCATGCTGATGAAAGAAGTTGCTAACTTTTGGGAAGGAGACATGCTATACTGGCTACCTTTGAAAGGCATATCCATCTTGTGCTGACTCCAGACACTAAAACTGATCAGATAATATAATTGACTGCTCTGCAAGACAGTAAAGATCTAAAAGGTTACTGAAGAGCAGATCAGGCATTGTACAATTCATTGCTTCAAGGATGCAGATAATCTGATTAACTCATTTACATACTATTTGCACAATGGTTCAAGAGGCCAAGTCTATTAGTGACGGGCTTTTATGTTCATGCACCAGTAACAAGACATGAATGATGCTCTTGGTGACATTTCATTCCAAATGTGCACAGATACAGTGAAATCAGATCTCAGCAAACTGCAGGAATGCCGGTAGGATGAGAACCTACTTTGGTCTTCCATCAGCCTGCTGGGTCAAGACACTGCTGGCAGCACAAACCACAGATAGCTTATTTGCATCATCCACTTCACAATCTTGTCTCCAAGACATGCAGGAAGCAAACTTTGGAGCAGCTAGATACCATGATATCAGTGGCAACTTCAAAAGTAAAATTGAGTGTTACGGCAAATGCTTTTCTGGCATGATACCTACATGCTATGAGAAGCTCAGTATTGCAGGTGGCTCAGGGCTAAACTGGAAGCATGTGACAAGTGTCCAGTGAGGGCACACAGGCCCCTCAAGGAGCTTTTGCACTTGAACATGAGGTATCTAATTTCTACCCAACTCTCCACAGAAATGTTAAGTCTGATTTGACTCGCCAGTCTGTGACATTAGCACAGAACTAGTTCCACATTTGGTGTTACTGAATTTGCTAGATTTTGTTCATGAGCTGGGACTGGGGCATGTGTGTCTCATATAAGGCAGCCTGAAAGCAGGGAAAGTCAAGCAGGAAGCTCAAAAAGTTCATGCTTCACTAAGAAGCCTGAATGTACTGATTCATCCCTTCTTCCTTCCCCCAGTCCTGTAACTGCCAGCTTGTGCTGAAGTTCTCCAATTATGTTTATCAAGCTAATTCTTCTCCCTCTCTACTTTCAAGGACCCAAGCATCCAGTCTGACAAACAAATTGAGCATACCTTTCGTAGCTTCCCATAGTCGATGAGCTCTGGACGGTGTCTATGAATTAAAGCGCAGAAACCAAGGCCATCCTTCCAACTACGACAGAGA
Source organism: Pezoporus occidentalis (assembly GCF_034315485.1). Lineage (NCBI taxonomy): Eukaryota > Metazoa > Chordata > Aves > Psittaciformes > Psittacidae > Pezoporus > Pezoporus occidentalis. The sequence goes on along the minus strand of NW_026913964.1, from coordinate 2,650,931 downwards.
TGGAAGAGAGGACAATGAACAGTGTGCTCAGCCAGGGAGGCAGACAGTAACAGGTATAAGCATGAGGGAAGGCACCAAGATAGCAGGAAGACTAATTCTGGTTTAGTTTCTAGCTAACAGTGCCTCTGTAAGTGCATGTCTTCTACCTGCATGAGACTGCAATAAAAATTCCTTTCAATCCCTACAAAAATCCGATGTGATTAGGACATGCTCTTTGCACTGTCATCTCCTTTTTGCCAGTTCTCTGTGCTGAACTCTCTGGGCATGTCCTGTGGAGCACGGAAGGACAAGTGTAGAGTTCAGGGTTGAAAAAAGGTGTAGATACAAACCATAAAGGAGGAACAAGTTCATTCCTTAGGGAGAAGGCAGACGCTCATAGCTAGCTCCACTACAGTACTGACTAGAGTGGATGGCACTTCAGCTCTCAGAAAAAGCGCTTTACATTTATGTGTTTCATACAGCTCTCCAAGCTATGATGGAAAAAGCACTATTGTGCAGAACCTTCACTGGAACATCTGCCAATTTGAAAATATCAACAGCAGAGCAAGAAAACCTCTCATCCCTTCCCAGCTCTGCCGTAGTACATAGTTTCTGGTGCAGCCCTTATTTCGCTGCTCCTGAAGTGTTTTCATAGAGCAAAAGCTGTCTTACTTAACCTGTAGCACATATGCTGCTTTCAGAGGACTTCATGATTTGAAGAACTTTATGACAGCAGCAATTGGAACCAGAATTGAGGAACTGGGATGTCAGTTCTCTGGGTTATAACCTCAGTCTTTAATTTCCTAGGTGTTTCTCTGAACTACACCATTACTGACCATCTGCATTGCTCAGGGCGGTCTGTCAGGAACATTGCTATCCACACACTGTCATGCACCAAGAGACATATGAAAATAACACAAATTGTATAGCTAAGTTACTGCTTGTAACTCACCTGATATGGAAGTTTTGAATGTTTACATTTTTGTAGGGCGCTGTCTTCCTCTGACACCATAACAAAAGTCCTTCTTTAGCAGATGTCTCTGCAGAAAGAAAGAAAAAGCACCAAATCACTATTTTTCTTAGAAAGCAGGACTCTCTGAAGCATATGCTGGAAAAACATGACCAACTCAATGCCTTGTTTGGAAGAGTCTACTAGGACAATTTTATTATGTTCTTAATGAGGTTCTGTAGTAAGGAGACAGCTTTTTGGGATTAGAGAGGAGAGTTTTGTAGGACTTGTCAGAGATACATCTATTTTCAGTAGTAGTCCCTGAATCCACCTGCAAGAAATGCAATAGATTCCAATATCAGTGTTGGCTTTGAGGTTAGCCATAATTTTGAGCTGCTCTTAAAATCACTTACAGGAAGAGGATGTGAAAAACTTCCCAGTATACCTGAACCTGTCCAGAAATGCCAGTGAAATGACAGGGCAGCTTGCCTAGGATCTTCTAGTGATTCAACTAAGAGCGCATTCCAGGCCTGTTAAGTGGCAAAGCCATTTAGTGACCTCAGTTATTCGTTGTTGAACAGTGGCTGAAAAGAACTAAGATTTACCTTCAACTGAGATATCCTGAATGGCAAAACGAAGGATGATGGTCCAAATCATTCCAAGAGTCATTTTAACATTGCCATCCACAATTTCTAGGGAAAAAAAAAAAAGTGTAGAAAGAGAAGAAATAAAAAGCATCAAGTTTCAAGTGCAAATCCTAGTGAAATAGGAAAATTGGGAAGCTTTCTCTTTTGTAGATGGAAGAACTGGAATTCCAGCTGAAAACTTGAATTCCAATTCTTCCCTGCCTCCCCAGATGCTCTGCTGGTACAGCACAGTCTTGCCCAGCAGTACCCAGTGAGCAGACTGGTTCTCTTGCAGTATAATACCAGCATAAAACAGACACTGCTGATCTAAAAGACCAGGAATAAGGACCATTTTGATTAGTGTAATTCCCCACAGAGGCCTAAAACCACTTTGCTCAGGTTTAATTCCAATCACTTCGAAGCCACAGAAGCCAAAATGGGAAAAAGAAAAGTCTTCCTCTCTTACTCTGATATGCCTACTCTAAGTCACCTATGTAAGAGCCCCAGTGTAATTATACCAGAAGAATCACTGAGACTCCCCACTGCAGATGAGCTCTGACAGCTGATGCTGTCCTGTGAAGAATATATCACAAAAACCCCAAGAAACATCAACATTTTGATTTCAAAATGTTGTTTCAAACATACGCCAGACTGCCTGTATAGGACTTCTTTCAGTCATATAATTACCAAAAGACACAACAGAGCATTCCTCAAAATACATGCTTCCTGCTTAAAAAGGAAGCAAAGACCCATGCTGGCCTGCCTGAGCAGACCGTAACGTAAACTAAGATGTTAAGCAGATTGTGCTTTATTGCTCAGTAGACTCCACAATGTAAATAGGCAAGGGTCAACAACTCATAGTCTTTAGAAAGCAACCACTTGCATGTGTGAGGTGGTGATGTTTATGATGGAGGATCAGGGTTCTGAGGGGAAGTGCTGGGGAGATGCTGGCCCAGAGGGGCTTCTGCCATGTGTACATTAGCACCAAACAGTCCAAACAGGGAGCAGCTGTGCCTCAAGTGCTGATCCTCAGCATGTACAAAACTTCCACACAGACTATATATACACATTACAGATTTTACAGCCTTAACTTTTTTGGGTAATGAAACTAGCTGAGCTGCCTTCTCCTACTCATTCTCTGGCAGGTTCCTGCATGGCAGACGGATCTCTCACAAACAACTTGACAAGTTACTAGGGTATTTTCAGTAACAAGAGGGTTTGAGTTAACCTACTGTTTGGAGGTAGAATAATTCATATCCTAACAAGGCTACCAGAAGCCATTTTTGTACTCCTGTAGACACCTCTGTGTTGCTGCTTCCATAAAGCTGCCCAACGGGAGCACATCATGCTGGGGGGCAAACAGAAATTTGCTGTATAGGCAACTGCCACCTGTCTGAATTCTGTCACAAAAGCAACAATATTTAAAGTCTTCCTTTTCATCCATTAAAAAAAGGTTCTTGTATTATGAAAAATTTTCAAAATGTGAACCCGTGTATTCAAGCCAGCAAGCAGCACACACCCCGAAGACAACAGTTCAAAAACTGTGTCCATCTGGTCCAAACTCTGTGATTTAGTGACACGTACGGTGTAGCTTCCAGTTGTAGATTAGAAGGATAATCTCTGCTGTGCTTTGACATACATTTGCATTAGGGATTTACAGATTTAACAGGCAAAAAATAAGACATGCCACCTTGTTATACTGCAGTAAACGGCTGTGTCCACTCTGCTCTGCACTTGAAGAGTACACACTTGTACTTATCTTGGTGGGGCATCAGTTTGCCCAGAATTAAATAGACAACAACTTTTCACTGCAGTACAAAAGAACTACAGCTATTTGTGCTGGCATGAAAAAAATGTGCTTGCCTGTTGACAGTTTTCTCACAAAATAATTTTTTACAGGTATTTTTGGGTTATCTGCTAGGCTGATGCAAGAAAATATAATGTGATGGCAAGTATATTCGGTTCTGCACTTTTTGCATTCCTCACCCCTTCAATAAAGCACCATAATCAACTTAAAGGAAAATCCTTACTATCATTATAAATACCCAAGATGCTGCAGTTAAAATACAAAAGAAAGCATCCATGTTTTCAGCTTGTTTGTTCTGTTCATTATGTATCTTTGTGGGGATTATAGAAAAGCAAAAACCCCCAATGCTTGTAAAAACCAGAGCAGTTGGCAGGAGGACCCTAGGATATATTTAAGATCTGCAACTAAATTGAGCTCTTTATTTTAATGGACTAGATTAAAATCTGATGGCAATACTTTAATGTTGAAATGTGCTTTATGAACACTAATAAATCAATCAGTGAGCTGGAACAGGTAATTAATGTTCCTGTTCCACAGATTTTAATTTGAAATAAAGGTCAAGATGCTTACAAAAAACCAGATGGTGTTAAGTTGCTAATGTGGCATTAGAAGTCAGCACTATGCTCAGGTCAAGTTCTCAAATTCAAGTTTTATAAAGTTAGCTGGTGGAGTTAAGGTGGAAAGCACCTCATCTCCCCCAGCCCTCTTCACTGCATTATTCATTTAAAAAGGAGGATGTATGCTCCCTGCTCCCATTTCTTATTCTTCCTTAGCAGTGAACCAAAGCAAAACTGCTATGGAAGAAGCCCAGAATATTTCCACCACTTCACTTCTACGTATCATTTTATTTTTTCTTGACATAGAGAAAACCCACCACCTACCAAGCAGATACTGATGTGAGTGAGGTTAGTGAGTGATCCATCCCGGGATGCACACTTAATGAACCACACCATCCCCAGTCCTTTTCTTATTTTTTTTCCTTTTTTAAATAGCTAATGAAACTGTTGTTATCTGTTAGAAGTGGGTAAGCATTTTTCATTTCTAGAGCTAAAAATCTTCTGGCAACCCAGTTACAAAGCCAGCCAGCCTGATCAGAAAGGCCATCACTCATTTGGGTTTCCACCCCTGAATTCCCCAATGCCAACCTCCTTTTCCTTTAGGATTCCTTCAGCTGCTACCAGTGTCTTTCTAATATAGTGGAATATGGCCAAGAAAGAAAAGTGAAAAACATGGTTACAAAACAGGTTTGCATGAAGCTTTCTGCTTCCTGGTGATGAACAGAAAGTGACTCCACAGGACTTGTTAAAAAGTTGAACATAACACTCCAAAGCTAGAAGAACCTAATGCTTAATTAAAGATACTGTGTTTGTTCCCTGCTGATATAAGTAAGGCTCAGTAATGTGAGAGCAATTCAAATATTAAAAGGCTAATATTCAGACAGTATCTTCTGCCTAACTGTGCCTTCCAAATGATCTTGCTAGGCAGGACCTCTGCAAGTCTTGTCTGCACTTACTCCACCACCCGCAGCTGTTTGCTCAACAGCAGCACCAAGTACATGTTATTAACGTGATTTACATTCAGCCTGGGGGTGGATCACTTGCTGGCTAAAGCTAGTGAGGGATCTGCATCCACTGGAAGGAAATTTTTTACAACAGTGAACATGCTTCCACCCAGCTTGCATGACTGTGCCACAGAAACTGTTTTCTCCCTAGCTACTTCTGAGTTGCCCATGAGAGCACAGCCTCTGGTTCCCCCATGGTCAACTGGCAGGATAGCATTATGATCTGGGAATTGGAGACTCAGAGCAACAGTGGTGACACAAAATAAAGGCTGGTCTGCATTTTGTTTATCCTAACAAAAGCCAAATAAAATAGGATAGGCCATCCATGCCCCTGTCTTTAGAAAGCATGTTGGTAATGATGGTGCAACCAGATTTAGGACAGATGGCTGGCATTGTTGATGGGAGTGTTCATCTTGGCTCCCTAATTGTGAGCGGGCAGGCAATAGGGACAAACATGCTATGTTTCACTCACTGACATGGAGAGACCTTCTTTTCCCCTCTTTCCACTGTCAAATGTATGCTTGCTCTGTCTGGTGCTTCAGGAGATGCTTTGCTCAAATGGGACTTCAGCAATTGTTAAAATCTCTAAGCTTTATTTCTCCTTTTCACTTGTGAAGGTGAAAATAGGGATCAGTTAATTCAAAGTTATTTTTATACTCAACTGAGTCACATCTGTCTAAGAAAGCCACAACTTCTCTGTAGATTAGAGGTGCAAATAAAACAGTCTTAGGGTCTTGACCTGTTCAATCTGTTAAATCCCAGGAGCATTTGACACCATAGTATGGAATCTATTAAAGCATAAGAAGCCTTCTGAGGTGTCAGATGACAGTGAGATTTAAAAACAGATGAAAAACGTTTTGGTAGCCTCAACAGCCAAGAGACTTCCTTGATTCAGATTTACACAGATCTGCTGTATGCCACAACTGCTTTGATCCTATGGACTCTGGCTAACAAAGATGTTTAGAGTCATCTTGAATTGTTAACAGTCAAAGACGGTTGTAAAAAGTAGCTCTTATTACTTATTCTGTCTGCTTAGTTCATCCTTCATTGAATGTGGACATGGAATTTGTCCTGCACTCATGCTGTGTGTAGGGAGTCCTTTTCAACTCTGGTTCTCTTTTACTGGGACACATCTGAAGAGCTCCGCTTGTAAACAGCTGAGAGGGATTTTTATTTGATGAAATGCAAGATAAATGCCATGAAAACTTTTTTTGCTGGCTTTAGCTCTGATTAAACACAAGGTTGCACAAGGCTTAAACTAATCTGAGAGTCTCCTTGGGATGCTTTCTGGAGCCTATTTTTTAACAGAAAAACCCAACCAAACAACCCAGGACATTGATGGCCAATGCCATTTGTGTAGCACACACAGAGAACTACAGCTGAGCTGCAGACCCTTCACACACAACCGTGCTTCCCAGCAGATACCCAGGCACAGAGAAAGCCACTTCGAGGCGAGGAGTGTGCTGTCTTAGCCAGTATGACCACACTGCTGCTGGATGGTGGTTTTATCCCCTGGGGGAAAAGCCACCTGGAAAACTTCCTAGATCAGTCCAACGTGCTTGAGACATTTACAGCTCATTTTCTTGGTGTCTCGGTGTATGTCTGTCTCATCTGCTTTTATCTTCTACTTTGCTGCTGCATGATGTTTTCTTACAGTCTGAAAGTAAGATCTTAAAATTCATGCTCCAGGAAGTTTATAATCCCTTCCATGGACAGAGTTACTGCTGTGCTCTTCAAAGTAAAATTCCATTTTTATGGCTGATGTGTAGTTACTGTACACCGAGCACCTGCGCGGACCAGGCAGAAGCCTCTGCAGCAGGTTATGTTTCCTGGTGACAACCTGAGTGGCCTGGGCTTGGTCTGGGTGCACAGGCAGAAGCTGGAGTTGGGGAGCTCTTACTGTGATCTTACATGGCCTGAGCTGTCATTGCAGCATGGGCTCAGGATAAAAATCAAAGCTAACCTTGGTCCGCACTTCACTGCTGTACTACCTTTGCTAGTATAAAGAAACCCATATTGAGCTCACTATGTAGCTGCATGGGCACAATGACATAGGAAAGACAGGAACATTTGGCAGAGGAGGTCAGGCTCACTCTTTGGACTGATAAAAATCACGGCTTCTGTCACAAAATGGCACCTCTCAGCCTGTTTCTGAACAGGGTAACTGCCATGAATACACACTGAACAACTGGGCGCAGGAGATCCTTGGGCACAAACCATTTTACTTGTTAAATGGTTTCTAAGTGCTGTGAGGGTACAGTCACAGCTGATTCAGGAGCAGAGAGCAAAAAACAAAAATCCAGTGGAAGGGGAGGAAAAGGCCAACTAGTGCCAGGGAGAGCAGAACCAGAAAATACAAAAAGGGAATAGAGCAGGCAAGACAGGCCTTACACATGCTCTAGGCTCCCAGAAAAACCTGAATGTCTGCCCAAGATCCAAATGACAGAAGGGATTTTCCTAAGGCAGAAGGCCTCTGGCTACAGATCCAATTTTAAAAGGGTCCCATATAGATAGAGACTACTGCATCAGACATTGCATCAGCCTTTTCTGTAAGGGCACAAAATGACCTCAGATGTGCGTTTGTGCTACATAAACAGTACTCAGAGCCAGGAACACCCTCAGGTTGCTCCTGTGGGAAAAGCTGAGAAAACTGAAGAAAAGTTTTGCATGCAAAATGTCAATATCATTGAGCCACTCATCTCTTGCATTTTGTTCTTAATACCAAATAAAGTAGCATCTGCAATGTCTCTAGACACTAGTTTGAAATTGTTCCCAAGTCCCAGTATGCTGAGGTAAAGGTCTTGGTAAGGCAAACATAAGCACCTGCAGTGGGTGAGGTATTCTGACTGATCTGACACAGAACAAATGGATCACAGGATGGGCACATGTCTTGGAGATGCCTGCAAAAGCATGCCTGAGAGGCCATAAGTGGGAACAGCCAACACTGCTCTGACCTCCTGGGCTAAGAACAAGCAGGGCTCAGCCCTGCAGCCCTGTGACTCCCAGAGGAGAAATGCCCATCCAGGACTGTATCATGGGCTTATTTCCTGGCTCTGACATGAGTTTCCCTGGAGAAACCACATAATTCCATCTGTAAGAAGGAGATAAGAAACCTCCCTCTTTTTCTGTGGTCACTGTAAAGACAAACCTAGAAATACCACAGAAGCAGAGTGTCTCCACAGCAACAGTGACAACAGGAATACATAGGCAGGACTCGCACACAGGTCCAGAGCAGAGGAAAACAAGTGTCATGAAAACACAAACCAGATAAGATGACAAGTTGTTAAGGTTTATAAAAGATCAAACTACCTTAGTAACCTGCAAGCCTTTCTGGATCTCGGGTGACATATCTGCAAAACACCCACCATCTTTGCTAAGAAGACAAAAATCCTACACAACTCCCTGCCATCTGCATGATCCGAAAGTTCACCTCGGGGGCATCCTGGTGCTGCCCACAGTGGTCTCTACACAACGATACCAAGGCTTCCAGACAGAGAGCACCCACCTTTCTGGGGTTCACAAGCCTGGAAGCACTGAAAATTGAAGCCTCTGGAGTCCCTGACTTGTGCTGGGCATTGCACTTAGCTTTGACTCTCGGGATATCCTACCACAACAGGGGGTCTTTCCCAGCAGCTCTCCAACAAGCAGCTGCTATGCTTCAGATGAGATTTTTCTTGATTTGAGAAAGAAACCACTCAGTTTGTTCCTGCCACTGCTCAATGTTTTCCTTAACTCATGAAAACCAGAAGAAAATCAGGAGGACCTGACCAAAAAGCCCATGTGGGAATCAGGTTTGGCAGTTTGGTGTGAAAGTGAGATTTAAATTCAGAGTAAAGGCATAATGTATCCTACATTTCCCTCTGTGGCTTATTCTACAAGGATGTGGTAGAGCTAGGGAGGTACAAAGGGAAATGACATGCAGGTGTGAGAGAAAGGCAACAGCTGAGCACAGGTTGGGCCTAGACAAATCGGCTGGTTTCTTTACCTTCTGCTCCAATAGATACTAGTTTGACTCCTTTGCTGGCAATGAAATCCAAGGCCTTGTTCACATTGGATATTTTGTGCACTCGCATTTTGCCTCTTTCCGGCTTAGCCAAACGTTCACCTAATAAGAGAAAAAATGTAAATTAGAAAACAGTTCTAAACCCTTTCTTCCCTGTTTCCCCATGCCAGTAACTCCTACTGCTCAGCCAGGTAGAGGGTAGACCTCCCTGCATCCTTTCTCAGCAGTGAATGCAGGACAGCACTCACTGTTAGGTAACCCCAGAAAGAATTACATGGAAAAGTATCTTTTTGTTGCATCCCAGATAACTTAATAACAGAGGAACTGTGGGCACCCAGTCCTCTCCACAGCAGGTTTATAGCAGAGGTGAAAAGGTCCTTCAAAACCACACTAAGCTAGACAGTGGAACTAACCTCCATATAATCGATCACAGATAAAGTGAGTGGAAAAGACACAAATTTCCCTCCCCCCAAAGACAGGTTAGGAGCTCCCCTCAGCATTTTACAAAGTAAATCCCTCTCTGGAACTCCCTGTAAATATGAGAGTGATCTTGTATCTTGCTGCTTCTTTTTCCCAGCCAGGATACAGACCTCCTTTCTCTCCAGTCTCTTCACTGAACAGCCACAACTGACTTTATGGGGAAATAAAATCACTTCCTTGCCAAGTGGCTTTATAACTGTAAGAACTGTCATCGCAACTCCTTCCCATTACATCTGATGTATTTCTAACTCTATGCAATGGTCTCTTACAGAGTGGTATGCATTTTAAATGTTTATGAGGCAGAGAGAAGGAAGCGGCGTAGCTCTGAGGTAAGTCTCTGACAGAAATAAGTCTTAGGGCAAACGCCAGCTCCTGCCATGAACAAAGCTGGATGATTTGGAAAAGAGCTTTCTTGACCTTATTCACTGGAAAGAGTTGCATTAAGTATAGTCATGCCCTTCCTGATAGGCTGCCCGTAACTATCCTCACAACCTGCTTTTACTAACACTAACCAACCATGCAGAGTAAGCAAATTAAAGCCTGGACAGACAAACGGACTTTTCAAAGGAACTTCTACTAGAAACATAATCAGGAACCACCTGTGTGTGACACAACACCAAAATATGGACAGAACAGCTGCTTTCAGATCACAAGCTCCAGAATACAAAAAGACCAGAACAAAATGCAAGCAGGTTTTGCACTTTGAAAAGAAGTTATAAGATAATTAAAAAGAGATCAAATGGGCAAGTCCAGGCAAGCAATTACTCACCTGACCTATTCAGTTCTAAAAGTCTCCTGCTTTATCTCAAACCTGAATATTTAAGTCAGTGTGGCCTGACTCAAAACCTTTATTTGAGTTTGAAGGGTGAGAAAGATAATTACTTTTCAAAGAACTCTTTTTCATACTAAAATCACATGGTTTTTTTTCCTAACAAAGGAGTGAGGAAAAGGTAAAGGGGAGAAACCCAGATTATTTCCATAGCCATACCCCAACAAAAGAAAAAATTCTGGAAACAAAAATCCTTTCGAAGTGTTTCAGAGTAGGCTGGTGTCATTAGCTCTCAAGCTTAAGGATAAAACCAGATTCACTTTCAAAATTAAACACTGATGTCTGACAATTTAAGTAGAAAGATTTATTTATGGCAATACCTCCATCGCAGGATTAAAAAATATCTCTTTAGCTTTAATGGAGCCTCCAGTACACGTCATGGCAAGTTGCTTTCTTTTTCCATTAGGATAATGCTAGTCATTCTGCATAAAAGTGGAAGCATTTTCTGTGACAGTGTCATAATGACATCTTTACATGTAGCTTCACAATAGATTTAAGCAGAACTATGCTGCCAAACACCAACAAATGGGCTGAGCCAGCTAAAAAATAACCATTTACTTCAGCTCATGTGACTGTAACTAGCCTTGTAAAAAGAAAAATAAAAACAAGAGATTAGGTTTTGGCTAGAACAGCAAGCTGATACAATTCACCTTGTAGCCACATGCGTGTGGCCAACACAAGGGAGAGCATCTAACTGCTCTCCCTGGGGCTGAGGAGAGCAGGATTTCTCCCTCTGACAAACGCAATCCTCAAGTAATTGACGGTGACTGTAAAACTGCAGTCTCTCTCTCTCACATACCACAATAGGATATTTGTTCTAGAGCATTCTGGGGGGAAACTTAGTCCCAAAACCCAATGGCTAGTTCCTTCAGGCTTAGACTTTGTTACAAATGTAGATTTTCAGAGAAAAAAATCATCTGTTTCCATGCCATACATTTTTAATGATGTAGGCTATTAAAAGGGAAGCCTGCTAGAAACATGTTCTACTTTCAGCTAAGCCAGCTAAGACAATGAGAATGTTCTACTCCCATTCTCCAGTTCTCATGTACTAGCCCAAGGCTGCACTTTAAAAGCCAAACAATGCAAGGACATGTTGGCATAGGAGTTGTTTACTGCAAATTTGTTTAGGAAAAAATTCAGTCATTCCTTCTGCTTGGGGGAGGGGCCTTATAACTTTATTTTGGAAGGACTAAACATGAGCTTAGCCTTTTTTGCCTTGTATATTATTTTTAAAATGGCTTTGTCAGGGGAAGGAAACACATGCAGTAAAAAATGAAAGGGCAGTTTCTAAGGGGAAGCCCACCTGTTACTTCCCACCATGGAGGCCAACAGGAGTGGTCTTGGAATGAAGAAGTCCCAGGACTGTCTGAGGAGCTTTTCCCACTGCACAGCATCTAGGGGACCGAGGGGCTCTGGCTGGGCTGGAAGGGGAGCCATCAGCAGCACAGCTCACCACAAGAAGGCACCAAGCTGAGTAAAACTGAGGCACTCTCCTCTTGCAGGACATAGCTGCTTCCTGTACTTTGGGATGTTGCATGAGATGGGAAAACAGCTTCCTACCTGCCTTAGCTGCCTGGCAGCAATGTGTCCCCAAGAACATGTGGGGCTGTGGGAGACCTGTTTCAGTGCATAGTCCATCTCACACCCCAGGGTCTCCAGCAGCTCCCCTGGTATAGGCTCCATCCTTCCTCCAGCAGCAGCCACTGCTGGAGGGGGGCAGAGGAGGACAGCACTCCCTCAGTCCTGCACACCCCAGCCAGGCAGAGGAGCCAGGCTCCACATGGCCCTCGGCTAGCCTGGCCCAGTGCTTTCGCTGCTGAAGACTCTAATGGCCATCACCTTCTATGCTAAAGGAAAGGATCAGCCTGCTACAGAGCAATCCTGTACACACCAAATTCCCATAAGCAGCTCTGCAGTCCCCTAGCACACAGGAAGAGGAAGGTGTGGAGTGAGCCAAGAGCTGAAAGGAAAAGCCAGAAGCTGGAACTGGAGGGCTAACACCACCCTTTTGGCAGGTGATCAGTAGGAACATACAGGCGAGCCCTTGCCAACCAACAAGAGACTCCTTACCCCCATGCTGCTCCCAGACTGGGCTGCTGCTTCCCCAGTTATGCCCAAAGGGGCTACTAACAGGGCCAGCAGCTGCAAAAAGTATCCATAGGAGCAGCAGGGCTCACAAGTGGAAATGGAACCACCAATTATGGATATGAAATGCAGAAAAAGCAACTATGCAATATTTCTCCTCTTTCATCACTGTACCTAAGGAAAATCATGGTTCTAGCTTCTGCTGGCTCTAAGGAAAGGATGCTCAGCTCTTAGTGCATGAAGGACCATGGCCTCAGGTGGGATGCAGCCCACAACTGCTCCCCATGCCTTTGCCCCCGATCATCTATTGGCTGGCTGCAGGCATGGAGCCGCGCTGCAGCGGATGGGGGAATGCTGTGCCCACACCACCAGTGCAGTTGGAAGCCATTAGCTTCTGCCCAGACTGAGAGGGGTCTAGACAATCCCTGCCAGTGGGCTCACAAAGGGACAATAGGAGAGGAAAAGTGGGAGATGAGGCAAGGAAATCAAGAAGTGTGAAATACGACACCCCCTGCTTTAGGACCAAGCCAAGGAAATGAACTAAGACTCTGGCACTTTGTTTCTTACAAGCACTGCAGAAGCAGTGCATGTGCTGCAAAGCCCTGATAATATTTGGAATTCTGATCCCTCCAAACTACCAGCATGGGCAACCCCCCTGAGGTTTTATCCTGTGTTCACAAATTCTGAAAAACACATATAATGACTGCATCATTGCACGAGCTGACAAAGGGAAAGGGAAGAGAATGAAAGGAAAGGAGGGGCAGAAGGAAGGCAGTCTGAGTGCTTCTATCATGTCAATGTTATTGGAAAATGTACCAAGGTCAGGCATGCAAGTCACTGGATTGCCATTACCAGCTCAAAAGCCATCAAAAGGAAGTCTGTGAGCACACAACCCCTGTTTCATATATACATTCTTATCCCCTCTCGATGCCTCCCACATCGGAGGCATCCCACTTTATTTTATTGCACATCAGTAAGGATTACTGCTTATATGAAATAATCCCTGTAGCTATCAAGCAGTGGGACTAGTGATAGGAAGTGAAAACAAATGTGACTTAACTTATTCATGCCCCTGTTTTTATTATAGACTGGGTTTTGTGCTTTTCTTTGGTTTTTTTTTTCCCCTGAAGGCTTGAGCAATGAGCTCAGAAACTAGAATAGGAAAACTTGAGTCACAGCTGAAATGAATGACACAGAAGATTTACTGGTTTGACTCTCCTCTTCCAATAACTTCTATCCTGTTCCCACTGTCATGTGGCTTTGGTATGATTTGCCAGTGCAACATTCCCACACTTCCCAGAGTTGCTTTGTCAGCCCTGCCAAGCAGTAAGAGCCGTTGCCTGAGCCTTCACAGGAGGCTGCGCATTCCTGACGGGCAGAGGAAAGACGAGAGGCAGGAACAGGAATGCCGTGGGCAGCCGGCACAGCCCATGAGGCTTGGAGTACATTCCAAAAGCACACTAAGGGTCACTGCTGGAGACAAGATATTCGTTAGGGGGAAATTTGTTCTGAATTAGGAAGCAGCTGTTTTTTATATTCCAGCGAAACCTGCAGCATTACAGCTCTTGCTGTCCCCATTCTGCGGGAAAGAGGGAGGACAGATTTCAGAATGGAGATGCTCAGGACACTTGAGAGCACCACACAGAACCTCTCTCACCTGAAATGACTTCCAGAAGCAACATGAGTTTAAGACCATCCCTGAAATCTTCCTCTATGTTCTCAATCTGTGTCCCAGCCTTGCGGAGGTGAGAATTACACCATGCTGTAAACGTCTGAAACACAGGAAAGAGAGGAAAAAAAAAACAGTCAGTAATCTTCCCAGAAGCCAAACAACAGTTCACAACCAAAGCAGTGCTGCTAGGCGCCATGACACAGATTCAAATGCTTGTTCAGTTATCATCTTTCCAGCCCTTGTCCTTGTGGGGCACAAGTGTTAGTACCTAAATATCCCAAGAAGTTGCAGGGTGTTCCTGTGACAGATGGAGTCTGAGAGACACAGTCACTTCATGGCTCCAGCATGTCTGATTTTCTGGAGAACTCCCTACATTTTGTGTTTTGTTCAGAATACCTTGAAACTGATTTTAAGGCATGCTAAGTGCTCAGATTGCTAGGGACTCCAGTGGTGCTAGATGACGCATTTTAACATTATATGAAGGAGAAAGGAAAACAGCATTTCAGAACTCATCTCTAGACAGGTACTTGAACAAAAAAGGACCATTCTTCTATGACCAGCTGTCTCTGTCTACTTCATCCCCAGCAAACACTGCAGCCCTTAGACAGAGAGACAGAGCACTGAGTCTTCAGTCACGTAAACTACATCCCACTAGGGTCTGTCCTGCAGCCTCTGTTCTCACTGACTCACTTCTAAGCAGACCTTTCCCTTTGTGACTGTGCCCACCACGTAGAGAAGTTCATGTTTTCTGGATAACAGTGCTATCACCCACCTTAGCAGAAGTCCAGGTCCTAGAAAGCATGTAAGTAAACCATTACTTAGCAATGCTACACTCTAGTGCAGTCTCAAACTCCTACTGTTCGAGAGCCTCTGGCAGAAAAATCATGGCAACTACCTCAATGACAGAAATCACAGCCACTCTGTAATTAGCGATATTATGCACCACCACCACAATAATAACATGAGTTTGAAGCGCAGGAGGGACTGATGCCCAAACTACAATGCAGCCAGAGGCATTTAGGCTAAACAAAACTTTCTGGAAACTCCCTCTGACCTCAAGTGGTCAGGATAAGAGGATCTCTCATATGAGAGAAATTAATTTCACCACAACTGATGACAAGACACATTTTTTGTGGTTGCAATCCATCAGCTCATGTTATGAACCATGGTCATGTGGGGCACTGACAGGGAAGGGACCATCTCATCCAAGAGATGTGATAGGGATTGTCTCGAAGGAGCACCACATGAACGGGTATGAAAGAGAAAAATAAATGCTACCACATGACAGCCAAAATACAAGAAGCAAATGGCACAGCTTGGCATGGTCTTAAATAGGTGAATCAGAGTCCAACCTGGAGACACAGAAGCTGTTTGACACAAAAGTACTGGTTGAAGGGTAGATGGTAGCAGATAGCTCTTTTAAGGCAGACAGGTTTGTCCAAGTGCTAATGAATGTGTTTCACAATGTTTGAACAGGATACCAAGTGAATCCTTTTCTTTGTACAAACTGATAACCCCTCAATCACTCTTCAGTAGAAGGGTGAGGTTACTCAAGTAATGAGCAGCTTCAAAAGCTCAGTGCTACCACAAGAAAAGGAGGTCTTTTTTCCTCTCCCAGATATGCTCCCAGAGCCAATTCAACTCACTGACCCAGCAAAGAACTGTTTACTTTCTTTGGGTAAGGTTAGTCTTCTGCTCAGCAGTGCATGGAGGCAGTTCAGCAGTGTCTAACAAGCCTCTGCAAAAGAGAATTTGGCATACATGGGCTAAGCAGGAGGGTGGAGTAAACCACAGCACCCATGCCATCTTGGGCTGTTAGAAAACCACAGCACAAAGGACTCAGCTGATACTGAGGGATGGCATGCCAGAAATTTAGAAATGCTTCACCACTGCTTACACCATGCACAGGATTCCAAAAGAGAGATCATTCCAAAGGGCAAAGAGCACCAGGGCTTTTTCTTATTTGTCTGGAAACTAGGCTGCTTCCATTAACCTGCTCGCATTTGTGCTTACGTGACTACAAATAGTGCAGCAGAATCCTTCATTGGAAAAAGCACTGCTCAACAGCTGCTGAGCTTCTCACTGCTGTGCTCTCTCCACTGGGGCTGTGGGACGGAGCAGAATAACAGTGCAGCTGTAAACACTTTCATGGCAATGGCTCTTTGGACGGATACATGTATTGTGAAAGTCTGGGATCTCTTTTTTCAAGATGGCCCAGTTTCCTTCCAGATTTGGATGCTTTTAAAAAAACAGTAAGTCATTAAGCACCATTTATTGCTTTTTATTGTTATTCCCCTGAGAAATAAAAGTGGTGTGGCTTTTTGATTGTGCATTGTTTTGGTTTTTTTTCCCCTCCAAAAAAGAGCAGTTTTATTGGAAACTGGGTCCTGTATCCTGAAGTACATCCTTCTCTTCATTCCACTGCCTCTTCTGTATTATGTGAGAAAAGGTTCATTTGGCTTCTTTCTGCAGCCAGGCTCCTTCACTCCTCCAGAGGACCACATGAGAGCAGAGACGCTTTCAAATGCTACATCAGCACACATCAAAGCATGAGAACAAGTTATGTCAGGAAGGTGGTGAATGCCCATGAACCTGTCATATTTGGAAAGCAGAAAAAGCAGGATATCTAGAGCTAGTGACAGGCCCTGAGTGACATTACGAAATCTGCATTGAATTGAGAAAAAAGCTAAGGGGCTGCACTTTTATTTCTTGTATAACTTCTTTGAAGCCATTTCAGTTTTACTTTCTATCAGCCCAAAACAGATCAGGAAGTTCTGCTTTAAATCATCAATAATGCTGATATAGCTCAACTTGGCATCTCTTTGCACATTTTGAGGGTTGAAGTGGGCAACTGGGTCTACACTTCTAAGAAACACAGGTGAAATCAAAAGCTAACCACAAACTTCTAAACTTTGCATTATTATAAAGCCTGGCAGAACAACCAGATCAGTCAGGTTCTTATTGCTGCAAGAGTCACCTGGGACTTGATGGAAAAGTAAGTCCCAGAGCCAGCATTCCAACTTCTCTGCTGGAGCCATCTTTACCACATGACAGCCCCAGACATGCTGAAGTGAGACAACTCCGCAAAACACTGCCACTAACCACCAGTGGCAGAGCTGATACCTCAGCTCCTCAAGGATAAGATTCCTCAAGGACTCCTCCTTCAAGACCATGAAAGGCTAAGTCATAGAGCACATGTTGCTCCCACTAGACAACTCCCCAGTGTGCAGATATTTTCTCAAGGCACCCTTCAGGTCCTACATAAATTCCAATAAGCATAATACCTTAAGTAGCACAACAGCATATGGGAACAGCAACACCTAGCAACCCAGTGTGGACACATTAGGCCATTCTGCAAAGGAGCAGGATTATAAATGCTTTTAATAACTGCAGTGGGATTCACAAGCTATATGCTTCACAGACCAATCCAAAACAACATCCATCAAAACGTAATGATCAGAAAATAGATTTATGTTGCATTAAGCTGCATACACTGCACAGGAGTAAACCATCTTCTTACTTTAAAGTGCTGAATCAGAAGGAGATTTGACAGACAGGAGAATGCTGGAGAAGTGCAACAGAAAAGTTGGGGGGGATCAACAGAAGAAGGGGGAGCTGAAATTTTTGCTGTCCGCTGGGCCTTGCAATGCTGGCAGTCTTGTTTAGAACCATTTTTACTGCCTTGCCTTCAGCATCTGCACAGGATCCCTTTTGTTATTCTAGGAAACCTACTGAAACCACCCACTCGCCCCACCCACCTTCTGGGCAGCACAGCTGCTCCTCCCCACACCCTGAGTCACTGCTAGCAATGGCAGTTGGCTCAGGGTGCTGTGCTGCCTGTCACCAGCAAGCAAGCTTTCGGCAGTAGAGGGCTGCCAGCTTTCTCGTGCAGGCCCGGCCCTGGAGCGGTCGAAGAAAAAACAAACCCAAAACAAATCACCTGTATTTGCTGGGGTGAGGGTAAGGTGCACCCCAATGCGGAGGGCACAAATGCACTGCCAGGTGGGAAGCACTGTCTCCTCAGCGATGAGCTCAACCCACTCCTCTGAGGCAGCAGATGTGCTCCTTGCTGCCTGCAGACACAGAAGCCTAGAGATTACTCCCCTGCTTACCTCTAACTCCCTGTCCCAAAGAGGAGGAAACAAATGCTCTGTTAATCTTGAGGCTTATGGAAATTTCACAGAGCTGGAAAACTACTTACTGTTAAATAACAGCACAAAATCATACCATCAACTGGATTTTCTTCACACGAGTCTCACACCATTTATTTTCTATGGCAACTTCACAACAGGTGCAAACGGAGCAGTGTTTCTTGGCCCTTGTACCTTTCCATATACTGTAGTCTTAATTTCATTTTTGGACTCAACAGGTTTCCAGGACACCCCTGCAGGTCTGCCTCTTGTTCAGTGCTCACAATGAAGAACAACAATGCAGGAGTGTGTGTGCATTTGTGTGTACAGGCACACCTTTCTCATCATTGCTCTCAGCACCCCCTGATGTGATTTGTAGCTTCTTTTTATTACATCCCAGCTTCATCAGCAAGAACCCTGGCACTGAGATGAGCACTTGCTATTTGTGTGCTGCTGCTGTACAAACAGTAGACCTTCATATTCTACCACAATATAACCTGTCAGATAAAGAGTAACAAACATTACTAAAAGCAAGTAAATATGATTAACTGTTCTGTGGCCTCAGCATGTGGCAGGTTCACTGCTGGGGTAACTTCTACAAGCCTACGTGCATACCTATTTTAACAAACATGCACACCCCTTTCACTGTCATGACATGGGGAGCCCCTGCTTCTTCAGAGTTCACTTTATTAACCTTTGCCCAGACATGAGTTAACTACAAATAACATCCAGGTGACCGCTGGAGGCCCTGTAGCTGAAGCTCTAAATAGATACGATCTTCAGCTAGCTCCTTCCAGCTATCTTCCAGTCCTCCCAACTGCAAACCTATGTTTGGTTCTCCCTGTGTTACACGTGGGCACACAAGTACTCTCTGGTATTCTTTGCGCTTCCCAAACTTTTGCTTTTGTTCCGGAAAGCCAATAACTCTTCCTCTTCACACTGTCCTTTCCAAATTCAGTACCTTTCTGCTAGTACCAAAGTGGCTCAGGCAATGTTCCTGAAACCGGGGGAAGCAAGATAGTACATCGACATTTTTAAGTTCAAAGAATGCTTCTGCCTGGAAAGCAGCAATGCCATGACACCACTCAGGGTTGGTATAGAGAGCTCTTTGCCTCAAGAAAACAGTCATAACACACTTTAGCTGCTGAGCAATTTTAGCAATGTAAATGTCAAAGCTACCACAACCACACAAATGACAGATATTAAAAATAAAGGGGGGGGGGGGGCAATTTTATCTCTTTGTGGCTGAGACAGTGACATTTCAGCTTTATCTGACCTTTACAGATGCTCTTACCTCCTTGCTAAATCACTCTTCCATGCAGCCCTGCTTTCCATGGGTGAGTATAAACTTTCTGACACAGCCGAAAGACTGGTATATTTGTGTAACAGCCCTGAAGAAGCTGTAACTGAGTCTGCAGTGCTGCTTGCCTCCTTTCGGACAGCAGAAAGGTTTGCGCTTAAGCAGCCAAAGAATTCACTGAAGCACAGTCTCTTCAAAACATCACCACTGCACTCAAAGGGAGGCAGTGTCCACAGCAACCAAGGCACTCTCCTTGCTTGCGTGAAAGATTAATTTTGAGCAAGTATTTCAACACGGCTCTGCTGTTCAGATGTATCCACAAAGGTCCGGCTCCTGTTAAGAAGGCGATGGTGCCGCTAGCACACAAATCTCAGACCAGTAGCATAGTTTTATGTTGTTGGCCCATGTGCTCTGTAAAGTGAGGTCTTGAACAGGCTGAAAGCTATAGGTGCTAGCCCAGGCTTTCTTCTAGTGTTGTAGGAGAAGTGACAGGAAGACTCCCTTTCCAGCCACCAGAAAAGAAAGCAGGATAGTCAAACAATACATCATGCACAGCTGGAAAACAAAATCAGTTTACCCAGCTGCAAGTGCTGCTCTCCTGCTAGTTGTGTGTTCGAGGAGTGCGCCTGGGCCTTTGAGTGCATGGCCAGGCTGCGTTCCCTGCATGGCCCGACAGCAAACTCCCCGCAGCGCCTCCTTGCTGCATCGCCATACATTACAAGACTGCTGAGAGTCCCGCTAATTGTTGCAACAAGCTCTATAGCCGATTCCATGCTGCAGGGGATTTTATTTAAATGAAATTATCTGGAACAACGACTGAGGTACTCAGCTAATAACCAATAGTTTATTAAGAGCAGGCAGAAAACTGCTGCACACATGGCTTTTTTCAAGCAACAATTACTAATAAAGCAGTTCCAGCTGCCCCAAAGTGGGATCCTTTCCACCTTGGTAGTCTGGGAACTGAATATACTGTATCAAATAAGGAGGATGCTAACCCACAGCCACCACAAACCTCTCTTGCTCCTTGAACAGACTAGGCCATCATTAGTTTATTAATCAGAAGGTTTTGGAGTGAAAGCCATGAAACAAGTCTCAACCATGCAGTCAAAGTTTCCCTGCACTCAGCACTAATTCATTACCAGCATTAAACCCCAAGGTTTCATGTGATTTTTCCCCTCCTGGTGACAGTTTCTGTGGCACCCGTTCTCCAAATCTTCCTTTCACAACTTAAAACACTTGGAAGAATTGCAGGGGTCTCCTGGGAGGCTGCTCATCACCATCACCACACTCAACACAGACTCAAAAGACAGGCTTGGCTGCAGTTTCTTTTCCTGCCCAAGGCTGTGCTAGAAGCTGACAAGGAGGTTCTCAGTTTATTAGGGAGTAATTACAAAGTAATCCTGGATCCTGTCAACATCTTGGCACAAGAAAGGCCATGGCTGGACGAGACAGATTACACCAAGCCTAGTGAAAGAAAGCTGGGCGCTGAAAGGGCCCTTCATGAAGTGCAATTGTGATGAGATAAGCCAAAACATGGTCCCCTGGCCCAAGGAATAGTTCCTGTGCCCACAGGCTGCAAGTGACAGAAGCTTTATACACATACATATTAGCGGTTTTCAGCCGTGATGGGGGAAGTGCAGCCTTACAGCCCTCACTTCTGTATACTACACCTCTTGGTTTACTCCTTGGTGTACTTGGATGTCTGCTAGGACACCCCAAAATCCTCACAAACAGCTGTCCTTTCCCCACAGAGGAGCTCTAGGGATTAGAGTTCCTCTACTCAGTCCTCATCACAAGTCCAGGGAGCCACCCAAAGTACCTTTTGTTTGAACTTGAATTAAGAGATCAGCCACCATTTGCCATAACCTCCAAATTCATCTTATAACCTGAAATACCTCCACTGCACATTGCTTTGCACTTGAAGCCACCTAACAATTTTGGAAAGAAGAAAAGCATTTCAGCATTCACTCTTCAAGCCCATTCTCCAGGAAATGGGGGTGGTTCAAAGAATTTGGTTTATGTTCAAGAGTTACAGTGTCAGCAGCTGGCCTCTAAAGATTTGCAGGTGTGATGGTCAACAAGATCAGTGCTGCAGAATGAAAAGCTGTGCTTTCTAATAGAGTTGTCCAATTCTCTTAGAAAGGCCAAGGAGTTAAACAGATATTCAGAAGGAATCGTTACAAACACTTACAGCACTATTGAACCAGCTACAAAAAAGGAGTTTAGCACCACTAGCATCAGTGTTAATGTCTTGTTCTGGTTTAATTGCAGCTGTTGAGTTCCAAGTGTGGCTGAAAGACAAAATATAGCCCACACTGCTTCTGAAGCACTGCAGCCTGAAAATGGGAGGTATCATTACACCGTACTACATGTTACCAGCATCCACCTAAAGAACCATTTGTTGTCTGTGTAAGGAATTACTGAGGGTGAAAAGGAAAATTCTAAGTTTACTTGCATTTCACAGCTCCAGAGCACAGCTCCTGAAACCTGGAAACACAGAGCTCACTCACTGCTTCTTAACCACTTCCCATGATCCATCTCAGCAGTTGAGGATAAGAACAACACCATAGCAGTAACAGCCCCAGCCCTAGTTGTAACAGCATAATCCAGGCTGGATCCCAGTGGGAATGTGGAGTTCACTTCCAAAGCCTCCTTGTCCAGAGGAATTAGAAACTGCCGCATAGGAAAATAAATCCTCCTAACAATCAGTGCATCCTTTTGGATGATGGCAGTGAATCAGCACATCACTTGCAAGAATCACAGCTAAATTCAGTGTAGGAGTTTTGATTTTTGTTCAGTAGAACACAGTTCTCAGTGTCTTGCACACTTTTTAGTTTTTCTCTCCTGGAAGACAGGACCACCGGTGTGGTAATATCTGCTTTGGAGTCAAAACAATCTCTTTTATTAGCTAACAACGGGCTAAAGCGGTGAGGGCAGAAATCTCAATCCAGCATACTTCCTGTCCAACACATGGCAAATATTTGTTATTTACATTTGTGCCTCTGGAGCCTTTAACTCCATTTCTGCTACAGAGCTGCACCACTTAAGGAAGAATCTGCCTCTGGCATTTGAAAGCTATTGACTATAAAATCAATGAGTCAACTGTCATTTCAGATCAGCAAAGTGCAAGCTCTCTTTATCCCAGTTACCAGGGAGCACTAATAGCTAGGAACTATCAAGAAGTCTTCAGACATGCAAAAAGCATGCAGAAAAACCCTGTACAAGTAGATCAACCAGCTAGAAGTATAGTCTTTTAGAGCTCATTGTGCAGCTCAGACTAGTGAGACTCTTCATTATGCTCTTCTCTATCCTATGAAATCAGCTCATAAATATCAACTTACTTCAAGCTCTCTCATAGCAAAAATTAAACAGACCTTGTGTCTGCACTTTATATGTTGGGCTTCCCAAATGCTTTATAGCATTTGAAGATATACTGGAAGAAATCATTTTGCTGAGCACTAGAATGCAAGTATTTATGGACTGTAAAGTGGCAACAAACCACTGAAAGTGGTTTGATTCATGGAGGCTGAACTGCTCCGTGCAGGATTGGGCCAGGACAACAGGACGAAAATCTTCCTGAGCACCCTTACACCCCTGATGGCAGGCCTGTACGCTCCATCTCGCCACCCAGTCAAATTCTCAGAGGTTTTATCTAGACCAGTACTGATTTCATGGTAAGGTGTCACTTACTGTGTCCCAGGAAAAGGTTGGAGGGGAAGACAGTGAAGACCTGGAGCTGCAATATGGATCAGGACACATGGATCTGCTCCAGCCTTAGCTTGTCTGAGAGAACAGGACTTCTTTCAACCCAAACCAGGTCAGGGAAGTGCCACCCCTCCAGCAGATTCACACTGCTCCACAGGCAGGCATTAACACAACCTCTCTGCTGAAGATGTGTCTCGTGCTTCTGCTCTCAATGGGCAGGGGGGTGACGACAACAGGGGACAGGGGCTATCAGTCTGTCCTAAGACCACACAGCCAGCAGCACAGGAGCTGATCTGGCTGAAAGCCCTTTTGCTGTATAGGTTCAGAGACATTTGGGACTACCAGGAGCTTTTGTGTCCATCTTGAATAATGCTGTCCTAAGGGGCTGCTTCCTTCAGCTTCCTGGGAGGATTCACAGGTGTTGCTTTTTCTGTGGCTCTTTGGCTGTTTACCTTGCTGATGAAGGGGAAGGGAGGAAGAGGAAGTTACAGCTTAATTTATCAAAGCTTTCTAAATACAGACGTAAGTAAACAGGCTGGGTAATTGAGACAACCTAATATATTTGCCCACTGCTCTGTATGATGCTACAAATTCAGCACAAAGCGTTGCTCTGGGGTTTTCAGGCTGCAGGACTAGAAGGCAGAAAAAACTTGAAATAACCTGGTTTTCTAAAGGATGTTGGCAAGTGTCCTGGCTAAAAGAACTTATAGATGCATTTCAAGTGAGAAAGGGACTCCAAAGCAGTGTTTGGCATGAAGCCCTCAGCAAAGAACAAAGGTACCTGTATCCAACAGTTTCTGAAGGCTACATGGCATGGATGTGCTACACATTTGGCCTTTACTCCCATCACTGGTGACACAAGCTCTTAGCTATAATTTACAGGAAGAAAATAAGACTTTTGAATACATTTGTCCCCTTGGCCATTATCGCTGTCCCTGACTCCATATGTTGTCAGTGCTCAGAGCTCTCAATCTTATTTGCAGCTGTGAAATGCATCACTCCTAGTTCCAGAGATTCACTTTGTAAACAAGGCCTGCAATTATTAAGATCATTCATTTGATACTGGATTTTCCAAAAGTAGGAGAACAGCTCCTGGAACAAGATTACTGTGATGCATGTGTACTACCAAAGAAATACGGGCCCCTGAAGACAGGTAGGGATCTTATTGTATTAGGGACTACACAGGGTGAAAAGCTGCTCTGTGCTCTGAAGCACTTTCAATATGAGACTCAAGAAGTAAGAGTGGAGACACTGCATTCCAGAACAAGGCAGGGTTAGTCAGGGTGCTTGGCAGTGGTCTCAGCACACCCACAACCTACCTGTTGTCACATTCTTTTCCAAGATCATAGTAAACTGAAGAAGGATTTAATTCAAAGAAAGACTGGCCCTGCCCAAACAAAGCAACAAGCAACAAACAGTTCACAATCCCCACAAGCTACACAGCTGCTTCTGAAGAGCAGCCTCCTATGCAAGACCACAGGAACGATCCCCTTGCACTCTCCAGTGTTTGGTGCCCTCACCTTGTTCCCAAAAGCTACATTGCGCTGCCATGATGCAGGTTGCTGTAGCTTGATCCATGCATTTGGTGCTGGCAGCCTAATTGGAGGTAAAACAACAGAACTGTGGTAGTCTACAACAGATTACTCCTAAGCAAGAGAGGCAGCACAAACAAGAGCAAGAAAACATTTGTCTGAAAACATAACAAACAGCCAGTTGGCATCAGGGGCTGGTAGAGGCCAGAGCTGACATCGCACTGCAGAGGGATAAAAATGGGAGAGGCAAAATATGGCCTTGAACACAAAGGCAGGTACCTTATATTTAACAAAGTGAAGAAAGGGATGCTACTGGAGAGATATGAACTGATGGGCATGTTTGTAAGTGATGGGTGACAAAAATTATCGCTGCAGCTCTTTGGGTGAGTGTGATTGGATTGCTTCATGGAAGTCAGAGAAAAAAACATGTTGCTGCTTTTCAGACATAAGATAATTAAGAGCCCGTGTGGGAGCTGAATAGGAGATCCATCAGCCATTCTAAAGGGAAGCGAAATGTCAGATCAGAGCAGGGAATGTCACATCTATTGTTGGGTGAAAGGATTGAACTGAGCTGGGTGTAGGCAAGATATTGAATGTTTACATAAAGGCACTGCAAAAAAGTCCCACTGCTAACCCACATGAGCAGTAAACGTCTTCTAGAAGGCAAAATACGGAACTGAGCCTTGAGAACACTGAACAGGGACCACCATGGTGCCCCTTCTCCCTTCCACCTCCACCCGTGCAATGCAGACCAACAGTGAGACAATGAAAAGGTAGAGCCGCTTCTCTGCCCCTAAGATGTATTCCTTTCATTTACACACACAGAGCAGCAGTTGTAGTCACTTTTTACTGCTGTCACCTCTGTGAAGCCAACACAGATAACTGGGATGGTGCTGAGATCTGCACTTTCTCATGTATGAAGTAGGTCCCTACTTTGGCACAAGCTTACCAGTGTGTCCACTACATGTCCCATTGAACGTGCAGGCCTCCAGCAGTGCACAGAGAAGCAGTGTCAGGATGATCAGGTCCTCAGTGAATTACTGGGAACTGACCACAAGCATCTCTCCTCCCAGGCTGCAACTTTTAGGTGGGCAGACACATTTGCACAGCTATAGGTTCAATAGTTTTCACTTACAGTTTAAATATCCAGCACATGAAATATCCAAGAGCAATACAAATTCATATATATATATATATATCCCAGTGTCTGTGTGTCCTGTGGTTGCAGGGAAAGGTATTTATTGTGACTTATTTTTAATTGTATACCAAAAGTGCTAAAGCTACTGTGGGTGGTGCGATTATGAGGGTGGTCTTTTCTGGGATCTTAAGACATATTCTTTGCAGAGGCATGAATGTGTCATCTCAGGGCTAGGATGAAACAGGATTCAAACTATCTATACTTGCACTATGTAGCAAGCTATTTCTCAGTGCACATCACAGCCCAAGGAGTGGTCTAATTAGTGAGCATCCTCATGGGCCTTAAGGCATCTGCATGCCACTGCAAGTTTAACCCCACCTTACCACCACATGCCCTGCAAGTGATGGGATCTCATATCTTTATGCAGCGTACATAGCCATGACTGGTCCTGAGGTGTGCTTTGACGGATCTGCGCCAAGTCTGCGGGTATACCTGGACAGCACAATGAAAACCACAGTAGAGGTGTCTGAGTACCTGAGCCAAGGTACCAGAAACAGCACTGGCAGGAAAAAACAGCCTGGCAAGGGTTATCCGATGTAGGAGCCATACCAGAGGTGCAGGGCATTAGTAGAGATTAGTACACAGCAAGTGTAGGAACTGAGGCTCAGTACTGCAGTGGAGCAAAGCAGCAGAGGAGGTCAGGTCTTGCCTGCATGTATTCAGAGCATGATGGAGACCTTAAAGCAAGGGGAAAAAATGCAGTTGAAGATTAAAAATTACGATAAGGGGTAATTACAGCAGGAGCTTTGTTCCAGACTGCTGTGGTTCAGTGTTTCAGGCACTCCAGCAAAACAACTGCATTAAGAGAGATGGAGGCAATGCTGGCTCACCCAACACCTGGCTGAGGACAGCACACTTCTCTGCTTCCCCAGTTTACTGCCTGTGCTCCAAATTCATGCTGCTTTACCCTGCCCATGGCCACCAAGACTCCAGACTGATAATCTAAGCAGAATGCAACCTAACTTTAAGGGGATGCAGCCTTTAAAGACTTTCTTGATCTTATTACCAAACCCTCATATATTTACATGGTTTTACCTTAATTATTTGTCTTGAAACTGTTTATGCAGTCTACCAAACTAAGAAACCCTAAAAGAAGTCAGATGTGGGACTGATTATCAAGGATTAAAAAGGAAAGGGAAACATTCAAGCTTGTGGGTTTTTTCTTCCTTTGATCTTTTATTCAACTTGAACCATTAGCAAAGACAGTTTCAGTTCTAGGTAGCATGGCAGCCCTGAGCGAGTGTCTGTTAGTATCATTTGTCATTTAAAAAGATTGTGCTATGGTTTTACAGTTTAATTTTCCAAAACTTTTATGAAAAGGAAAAAGGAAGGGAGGGTTAAAGACATGTGTACCAAGGAACTGCAATACTTTGGAAGGAGATTGAGCCTGTTAGAATAGCTGTTCTAGGTAAAGCCTGGGAAACACAGTCAGAAAACTTTCTGGACTTGACCCAAAGACTACCAAGGAGAATGTTCCCACTGACTGCAGGAGGTTGGGATCAGACTCTGCACTGCAGGGGATAGTGGCAGAACAACAGAAAATGTCTGGTGACTCCAACCAAGTCCAAAGGAGCCGTAAGGAGCTGCTGGGTTATTTAAAAGCAGACACAGAGAACACTTTGCCAGATACTAATGGGAAAAATTTGATCTCTTTTTAAACCTAGCAGCAAGATTTTCACCATCCTGATGACAGGAAAGCCTATGGCAACATAAGGGGAAACACTGCAGAAAGAACTGGAAGGAAAACACAACTACCAACCAGTTCAGCCTATCAGGAAATGCTTGCTGTTTCTAGTTTTCCACCTCAAAGAGCTGGAGGCTTCAAACGATGTTCTCAGAGAAACAGAGCACGAGAGAGTGTCAGGGAAGCAAGTCCAGCATCGATGCCTGCTGCAAACAGATATCCCCACTGACTGGCGAGGAGGACTTGGGGACCAGCCCAGGACCACCTTCTGTGAAAGTCACACTCTACCTCTCTGGAAAGATGTGACAAGCCCAGATGTAACCTGGATTTGTAACACCATGCTACTGTATCTGGCTGGGGAACTAACTTGGCATGTGCGGCAAGCATATGAATAATCTGAAGGCAGGAGCTGTAGCAGCTCCAGTGGCTGAGGACAGAGTGTTATTTAAGCCCTACCCACAGACACGTTCACATTCCTGCTTTTGCTTATTTCTAGGAGATGAGGTCACAGACCTCACCACAAGAGAGGATGGATGATGTAAATGGGATGGTGAGTGCCAGCACTAGGGTTGGGTTTTTTTCACTGTACTCTGCACATACCCAGAGCCTTTCCATTTATAGGAAAGGCCATTGGTACAAAAGGTGCATTCTTCAGCGGGCCAGAGGAGGAGGCATCACAGTGGTTATAAAAATGTTAGTAGTGTTTCCAAAGCTCAGCACTCCCAGTTAAGGGATGAGAGAAAAAATACCCCAGTGTTTTCCCTATCTAAGCAGGAGCTTTCAGCTGGACAGAGGACTAGAAGACAGATTCAAGGTGAAAAAATCATGTATTTTCGTAAAGTAAAATGAGTACACCTCTGGGTTAATGGTGTCTTAGCTACTTTGAATAAAAAGAGCTAGACATCCCCCCTCCCCCTTTTTTTAGCAGATTATGCTGGAAGAAAGAGCATTGGGACACTTCTCATTTGTCATGCCAGATGTCCCAAGATGCAATGCATTAATGCAAATATTATTTTGGGAAAGAGAGAAGATGGAATAACAGTAAAATCCCACCAGAAACAAAGTTAAAATTTTTTAGACATTTCTACTTTAAAGTCATTAGGATTTTCCCTTTCTTTCTGTAGCTCCATTTCAACCCTAACCGCACTCCCAACTATGTTCTTACTGAAGAGTGTGTCCAACCAATAGTTGCAATTTCACCGTTTTTAGAAAAGTGAGCAAGTTTCAGGATAGCTTTTACAATTTGAGGTATTGAATAGGGTGAATCAGACATCTTTTTTTCTGCTCTCTAAAAAAGGGCCTGTTTTCAGCAAGAGCATATATAAGAAGTACTTTGTCAAGGGTTGCAGGATTTTTCTTCAGCAGTGGAGCTGGGATGTCTTTCAGCAAGAGTAGCTCAGATACCTCATGCTCCCACTTTCTTCTTCTGTGCAGGAACTTATCTAAAAGCATCTACCACAATAAGCTACTAAGTAGAACAGTACTTCACAGGAATCTGACAGGTGCAAATCCTGGGAGATGCCATTCCCTTTGGAAACCTCACCACAGATACAACTGAACTACAGGAGCATACCCAAACATATTTTGCACAAGGGAAAATAAATTGGCCAAAATATTGGGATCTCTGGATTTCCAGTATCTGGCACTTTTTGTTAAACAAACAAACACCAAATAATAATAATGATAATAAAAAACCCAAACAACCACCACCAAAAAAACTAAACACACAAAAAAGCAAAACCAATATCACCTCAGTATTGCTTTTTCCCCTTGGAAAACACACTTTTCAATAAAGAAACCCACTAATACTACAGCTAAGAGTATACGCATTTTTAGCCAGAGAACTTTTCTAACAGTTTGAGAAGGACTGGCCCTTTGCAGTAATTGCTGAACATCCCCCTTGGTACCAGTGTTCCCCAAAGCATCACCAAGAGAACAAGGCGTACATACCATGCTGTCAGTTTTGCCATCAACCCTGCAGTTCCCAAGTGCAGAAAAGGTGTTTTCTCCCCCCTGCTAGCAAGCTGTCCCTAGGAGAGCAGTCCCTGAGAAAAGAGTTGTTCAATACAGAAATTCAATAGACCATGGTTGGTTGGAAGAGGATGGCAGAGAGGCAAGGGTAGAGTTTAACTTTTAATTCATCTGTAGGGAGATGTACTCAGTTCTAAAGGATGACTAGTAGTTGAGGGAAACTGATCTGAATGGGATCAGGCAAAGATTAATGATTATTTGCCTTTGCTGCTGTCTAAAGAGAAGGGATGATGAAAATTGCAAGATGAGAATTGTTTCTGACTTGTTCTGGGACAGGGAGAAAAAAAGGGGAAGTGGGGATGAATTCTGTGGGGTTTTCTGGATGGGGGAAACTGCAAAAATAGCTAGGGAAGAGCTTATTTGTGTTGTGAACTTTAATCTCAGTTTGGCAGTGGTGGCAACAGGCTTTGGTCCAGCAGTAGCTGGAGAGAGTGACCATATGAAAAATCTGTATTAGACATGAACATAAATCCAGAATTTTCCATTCCTCTTCCTTCTGCCTGGAAGCATATGGCATCCATTCCCAGAAGTTTCAAATAGCAGACACTGAAACAATCGCCAGCCCTGCGGGCTAGGAATCATTTTTTCATAGCTCTATGTCTAAAAAATTGTATTTTATCCCTGAACATGAAGAAAGCTTGCAATACAATTGTATTATTACTGAACTCAGGAGAATTTTTAACCTCCCTGCCTGCCAAACAGAACACAGGAGCTAGCTGCAGAGTCCACCAACTGAACTTTTACAGCAATATGTGACTGAAGGTACAGTCAATCCTCAAGGAGATACACTACAGGATTCACAAAGTACTGGTGGAAGGGAGTATTTGCATGGGTTACCACAGACTTGTGCAAAGGTCTACTACTTTCTGACAAGTAGCTTGCTCCACTAATACTACTATGTTCAGGTTTCCTTTTGGTGCTTGGCTCTGAAGAAACTCCTCAGAGACCACAAACCACACTTTAATAAGACAAAACACATACACAGAGAAGTTCTACCACAACTAAAACTCAGTCATCCTTCTGCTCTTTCCACCTCCCACACTGAGCTTCAACCTTGCATTTAGAACAAGTCAGAAGTGACCAGCTCTGTTCAAAGCATTAGAGCAGCCAGGACACAGATGCATCAACAGTTTTATAGTCTTTGTAGGTAGCCACCGGTGATATGTCTGCATAAACTGATAATCAGGGGACTACTTGCCTCCTTTTCTAGGCTGAGCAAAATGGAAAGCAGCCAGGACAGCACGCTTTGGATAGCCCTGGAAGATGAAGTGCTGCGCTCAGACACCTCGGGCCCAACAGAGTAACCCTCCTAGCACATCTGGTTCAACAGCCAAGACAGGATTAGTTAAAGAGACCAAAGGGAGAACATGGGGGTAGCTACAAGGCATACCCTGAGCTCAGAGTCCCCCAGAAATGAACAGCTTGAGCAACCCCCTTGCTACACACTGAAAAGCTTCACTGTAAACACACCCTCTACTGAAGCAGAGAGCAGTAATATAAACCAGATGCTGCGGGGAATTTTTTTCCCTCTTCGTCTGCACTAAATTTAAATACTGAGCTCTTTTTTTGCCAACTTGTTCTTAAAGGGCCTGTGTGCTGCTATTCATCTCTATCCCCCTTGTCTGAATTTAACAGAGACCTCAGCAGCCCTCCACGCACAGCGACCACCCCAGGAAACACGTGTTCCTGAAGTGTGAGTGAGAGCTGGCTTTCTAGCTACTGTGCCAGGAGCCCTCACAGCTCCTCTGCCCATTCACCTGGGCATGAAGGGAATTTTGCAGGTGAAATCATTGCATGAAAGCACTGCTTGTTGCTCTGGCGCTACATAAATGCTAATGGATTAATGCAGTGCCATCCATTTGCCCAGGTTCTTCCAAGCTGACAAAGGGAAAGATGCCATGCAAGATACGCTTTAGAAGTTGTGTGTCGCATTGTAGTAGACGCTGCCTACAACAGTACACAGCCTCACATTTCAGCATTGTGCCATGGCTACATCTAAATTTATGTAAGGATTCTTGGGCTCAAACTTTAGCCATAAGAGCAAAAGAATTAAAGGCAAGCTGACATGCGATGGGTTGTTGAACACTGCAGTACACAGGACTAATTGCACACCATCCAGTGCAGCATAAGCACATAAGCAGCAGCATAATTACACACTGGGAAACAATGTTCCCAAAAGCTGTTTTTCCATCCTTAACAAGAGGATAGTCTCAAAAAAAAAAAACTCAGCCACAGTTTTAAAGACAATTCTACCCTGCCCTAATGCTGAACATTGCTAGTCCACTAAGAGGTGCAGCAAGGAGAAACACGTGCCTGAGCTACAGCTGCTCCACCTCTAGGTCCAAAGTCTTCTTTCAAACCAGATATAAGCCCCAGAAAAGTTTCTCAATCCTTGAAGTATATCATGTTCAAATTCTTTATCTTCTGAAGAGATATGTGGCAGACTCAACACAGAAACTGAATTCCCACCTCATGTAT
This sequence comes from Pezoporus occidentalis, assembly GCF_034315485.1. Lineage (NCBI taxonomy): Eukaryota > Metazoa > Chordata > Aves > Psittaciformes > Psittacidae > Pezoporus > Pezoporus occidentalis. The sequence continues at coordinate 2,618,882 of NW_026913964.1, read as the reverse complement.
GACATGTATGCACTTCACTGTCAAAAACTGTACCAGACCTGATCAACACAAAATTAGTTTAATTGTGGTGCCAAGAGCAATCCACTAGCCTTCCGTGCCAGGTGGCATTTTGATATGAGTATCCCATCACAGGCCTCACTTCCCAGGCAGAGTAATGGAAATCCATTACTCAAGGCCATACAGATCTCATGACAAAGGGCAGCTGAGGACAACACTGTAGGAGTACAGCCCCTCCAGACAAAGGGCTCCACCTTCATTACTACCATCACACTCAAATGGGTTGGCTGCCATAGTACAGCTGAACTGACTGCACCTGTCACAAGCATTAAGTCAACACCATCTTCCTAATGAAAGCTTTAAGTGATCATGGCTAACCATCAAAATGGCATCAAGTTCAAACATCACTGGGGCTTTGTCTCCATCCTCCCTTCCTTTTCCTGGGCTACCAAAGCCCACAGCTACCTTGGTAATCAGTAGGGCTTTATTTCCAGGAAGGTGCCTTAGCCTCCTAGCACCGCTAAACATCAGCTGATCAAGCAAATCACTAGTAATGTAACAGGCAATGTGCCATCCGTGAAAGATGCAAGATAACGGTAGTGTGCCCCTTCCTATGTACTGTTCCTATGTACTGTTGTATTCAATTCCTGATTGGTTTCGGCTTTTCTTGAAAAATCAGTGCCTTAACCCCAAAGTGAAATATTAACCTATTTATTCTTCGGTAACAAGCCATTCAGTAAGCAGCAGTACTAATTAAGTCCGGCTTCCTACACTTCCACAGTGTGTGTTCACTGGTGTCTAATAAAAAACAAACTTATTTGCCTTGTCCCATCCTGCCACACCTCCAGAGAAGAGCATGCCATTTGCACTTTTCTCCTTCATTGCCTGACTTCTGACTTGTTTTCTCCCACTTTGTTGTTATCATAACATCATTGACCCCTCAAAGGTAAATAGTGATTAGGCAAGAGGGTTGTTCTCTTTTGGAATATAAACTTAGCTAGACAACAGAAAATGAAAGCAAAAAGTGGCCAGTTTCTACCATGGAGAGAACTAGAGGGGATTGGTGGTGGGGAAAGCTACACAACATTTCATACAAGCACAAATACTACCTGATATAATTATTAGTGATGAGAGAAAAATAAGATGATCAATAAGCTGAAATCATACTTTGATTTATAAAGCTTAGCTGTGAATAACTAGATTTAATCAAAGGCAAGTGAATAACATAATGACAAATAAAAGTCACTGGTGATAAATCCTCAAGGATTCAGTTGTATTGGAACCAGGAAAGAGCCCTGAACTGCCCACCAACTCATCTGCTTAATGCAGAGCCATACTCTAGAAATGAGACTGCAGGTACAGGTGAGGAATGAATAGGATGAACAATTATGGACATTACAATACCAGCAACAGCGATCTGTGCTACGCCTGCAGGCAGAGCAGAGTGGGGTCCTGCACTTGCACAACAAGAGAGTATTTCTGTAAGCAAACTCCTTAAATCATCAGAGATGTTCCATTTACTTCTGCTTTACAGTTCAGTAGGAAAAAGCAGAACATAATTATGCAGCAATTGCTCCATACATCTACAGCAGATTTTATGTAGAGTTTGACTTAAGTAAAGGTCAAATCAATACTCTGTGGCTGACAGTTGGTTTGTTTAGCTTCTTCAAGGCAATACAAAGTAAATCTCCTCTTTCCTGCCCCTCCCTTGCCACTCCTGAAAAAAGACATTGTCAAGGTACAGAGATAATTGTTCAAATCTAGACTTTCTGTGGACATTGTAGTTGCATATTAACTACCAGTGAAAAATACCACCGACTACAGCAGCTCTATGGGTAGCATGGGGAGGTGCCCTTCTCTCATACGCAGAAGTGAAACCATTTGAAGGATGGGGTGCTTTTTAACTTGTGTATTGTAAGTTTTGAAAGTCTCACACATATTGTAATTTTGGGTGAATAACAGAACTGGGCTGCTTCAGAAAGCCGTGCTTCAACACCCCCTACAATACAGAACATTGAAAAACCTGTGATCACATTATTTGCCTAAACTGAATATGCACACAAGCATATCTCTAATCCATCTCCTTCTTAGCTTTTCTATTTAATATTTTCTCATAATCTCTGACCTCACCTGAAATGTATGTTATTTTAGCTACAAGGTCCCCAACTTGCTTATGCTGCTCTCGAAACACTCAGATGTGGCTCCTGACCACAGGAAACAACCTATGGTCTAGTCTGTTGGGAAGAACAAAGTACAAATACGCCCATTGCTTTATACTTGCACACAGGTAGCTGGAACCACTAATTTTACCTTGAAACTCCCCAGGACATGGGCTCGTCCTGTTTTCTGTGGTGCATGCTACACAAATTAATGGCCAATAAACCTGTGCACTTTATGGTTTTCAAAATAGGGGGCACCCATTAAAAGAATGCAGAGGTGCTCTACAGCAGTGGTCACAAGCTACCACAGAAGTCCCCACCCTGGGTCCCTGGCACAGCAGAATGTTTTTTTTTATCCAGGGACAGTCTCTTTAGCACATGGAACAGGATTTATTCAGCCCAGGAGCATGGCAAAATTCCGGACAGTTGAGATTTCTATGGCAATTTTGGAAAAGCCTATGGACCCTAAGCAATGTACTGGCAGACTGAAGCTTAACTCACTAGAGATGCTCCCTAAGACCAGCAATAGGAAAGGAGTTCCCACAGAACCAGAGCACCATTTCAGGTTTCTATCATCCCACAACCTTTTAAGTCCTTTACTAGTACCTCAATTTAGGCTACATGTGATTTTTCCCAATCCTGGAAAAACCCCTTTGAGGACCCTAGGTAATTTACTGGTGTGATAAGACAAATGAGAGAGCACTGTTTCTGAGCAAGCAGAGGGTGAGCTGTGGTTACTCAGCGCCCCCCTGAAGCACACACAGAAGGATGCCTGCTCAGCAGCCTTAGTTATCAGAGCTGGTCTCCCAACTCTTGCCCCTGCTTCCTGACACAAGCCAGCTGATTTCTTGTATTAGCAGATATACCTGCCATGTTTCCTGGCTCGGTGGACAGAGACAAAGCTGCACTGAGGAAGCCCATATATTCACAGGGTGCAGGCATGACTGGCTTGCTAGCCAGGCAGAGTGCCCTCCCATTGACAGGTAAGGCAGCAGCACAGCCATCCCCCCAGCTTCCAAACAGACCAACACCCAGCACTGCCCCACTGGGGCAATGGGACCAAGACGGACACCCCCCTTGAGAAGGGCACCCTGTGCTGGGCTAACAGGCAAGCACAGAGACCAGAGCTGAAAGAAAGAGAGGAGACACCATTTATTTTCCACTAACCGTGTAGCCTTTGGAAAACCAGGTGAATATAAAGAGCATTTTTTTTTTTTTTAAATAGTTTTTCTCTATTAATTGCAAGGAAGAGCAAGTCAGTAGAAACAGCACAGGCTTCCCCAGTATCTGCCAGCAGCACCTGCCTTCTGCAGCAGCTGTGGAGAATCCCCCAGGGCCTTTTTCATCAGCACAGCTATAAAAGAAAAGCAGAAGGGATTGAGTACAACAGCTAGAACACTACATCTGTACATGCACCTCTTTACGGGCATGCCTGAAACACCATAGGTTCAGCAGAACAAGGAGGCTGGAGAAACTCCTGACATGAAGGATAAAATGAGGTCTCTGCCTAGGGAAAGGCTAGTGATTTACACAAGTCATTTCAGTTGAGGGGAGGATGAAGTAGTAGGGATTTTACCTTTCTATGGGAGCTAATGTGGCATATAACAAAGAGGATTCCTGCTAAAGAACAACACAACACCCATATAGGGCAGCCAGAATGACAGAACTGCAAGTCCAAAGCACAGCAAGTGATACCAGTGCTCATACCAGAGCTTCTGCGACCCACCGCAGTGAGGGATGTCCTCCCTTGTTCTTCCACTGCAAGCGACAAGACTTGCAGAAATGTCTCAGACTCAGGTGGAAGACAGTTTCAGAAAGAGGTAACACCTTTCTGAAAAGGCTTTCCTGCCTGAACCCTTCTGGTTCAAACATGGAGGCTCTCGTCTCAGAGAGCTTCCACCTGAGCTACACTGTCATCCTAGCAAAACACTGATTCCCATCTGCCACATGCTATGTATTTGGGACAGACAAGGAAAAAAGGTTGTAATTAGGAGACAGTGCCCTAGTTCCAGATAAGCCCTGGTGTGGAAGAGCAATGCAAGCACTGTAAACTCTCACTGCAGTGGTGGGATACAGGGAAAACCAAAATCTTCACTCCAAGACTGGGCAAGTAGCCTGGGCATATCACTACTAAGCTGTACCCTGACCCTTACTTTCTAATAATCTTTTTTTTCCACAGAATTTAATAATCAACTAAAAAGAAGTGCTTAAGACATGAGTCAAGCACCCTCTTACAGATAACCCAAGAGAAAGGCTCCCGCACATTCTGAGGTACATCTCATGTACCAGTTCAAGGTAGGTTTCTTTTGCATTTAATTATTTCTCCCATGAATAAGTAACACCTAATGAAAGTGCTCTTACCTTGACAGTATTTGTATTCTGATACCCACTTGCTAGTCGCATGCCTATCCTACAACAGTCCTTTGTTAAGGTTACAGTAGCAAGGGTGGGAGATGTGTGGAAGCTGACACTGCCTAACGTAAGTGCTTAAAGCAGTCATTTAATTTATATCAACTTCTTATTTCAGACTTTAGGCCCAAAACCCACTGAATTAGCCCTCTTCATAGAGTGTCACTCATCATTTTGCCCTTTCTGTCTATGTACTTAAGAGCAGACACACCAGTACCTCATTCACACCCGTGCTTACACCACACTTAACCTTGGCACAGTTTCACAGGAGGGAAATCTCAAACACAGCACCAGTCACAGTCCTCTCAGGTACATGATTCATTTTATGGGCAAGGGACTAGTTTCATGATGAATAATGAATAAACCAACCACTATTCTTGAGTTAACCATGGTTGTTCAAGGACTAGCTGTAGAAGCTGCTACCACATCAACCTCTTTGACCCTCCTGCCTTGCCCTGGAAAGCTGCCTAGAGATACTGCTACACACAGAAACCCAGCAAGAGCATTTGTGAACCTAGGGAAATAGATTGAACTTGTGCTAATGCATATTCATAAATGCTCCTATTCTTACATGTTTGTGTAAGAAAATGCCAAATCATTTAGTCACAGATAATACAGAGTACAGCTCATCTCTTAAGCAATGCCCTCCATACTCACCATTCCCAATTTGGTGTTGCCTGACAATTTTCCTTCACAACAGTTGCTAAGCAAAACATTTGCAATTCAACTTATCACAACAGGTAAGTGGTTCCTAGTGGTTACAACAGTAGCATGCATGGCTGTTGAGTTCATGCTTTGACGTAACCTGGGTTGTGTTTTCTTTCAGATCTTTGATCTCAGGGTATTTTACTCTTTACCTAAGGAATGCCTGAATCATTTCTACTGCAATATATGCATTATGGGTACAATAGGAATAATAAAATTAGCAGATTCCAGCTCCTGCATCGTAATACCTTAGGGGGAAAAAAAACCAAAACCAACCCGAAACCCAAACAAACATAAAGCCCAACCCCAAAGCCCCGTCACTGACAAGAAACACAACCCAAACAGCAGGGCATGCAGTTTGCATGCAGTCTACAAGTCCTCATTGCCATGATGTTTGTCATCCATTTTCTCTACTAAGGAACGATCTAAGTGAGGCAAGGTGCATGCAGATGACATATAGCAGTGTTAGTTACCACATAAAAGTCAAATTACCCCTGGCAGAAACAGCCAGGGAACATTTATTACCACCTGTTTCAGCAGGCAAGGTGCACTCAGATGACAGATAATGTTGGTTACCGCGCACAAGGCAAATTATCCCAGTACAAAACAGACAAGGAATATATATATTGCCACTTGTTTCAGAAGTCCCCAAAGCCTCATTCCAGCAATATCCATGCAAGATCTGTCAATACCTACTGAAACCAATACCTTGCTAGCACCTTAAGACATCTACCACAAGTCTTCTAACTAAAGGAATCTGGGGTAATTTCTGGAAGTTCAAGTAGCTTTCCATTTTTCTTATAACAACCCTGTTTAGTGCAAGACCAATATAAAAAGGTTAATTCAAGACAGAGTCAAACTGCAATATATTTAATATGTGTGGCTAAGGAACTACCATAGGTTTACAGTCACAGATAGCATTCAACAGAATAGAAAGCAGGAACTCATCTCCTTTCCTGCTGAAGTATGAAAGAGTAAACAAAAGTCAACTTCATTGAGAAAAAAAGGAGGGTCCTTCTCACATTAGTAACAAGACAGATGGACAAGCTTATTTCAAGCTTGTGCTTGTCCTATTCCCCTTCAGACCAAGAGCTTCCTAAGCAAATAGACCCCAATAACAACCAGGATGGGTCAAGAGAAGTTCTTTTTCCATTAGCTTTTGCTTCATCACAGGAAGGGGAGGGGGGAGGAGGTGAGATTGCACCTCTCCATCCTTTCTCTTCCACTAATTCATGTAAACTTTATCCATGGATGATCAGAATTTCCAGGTAAGACAGATGAAAAACATGTAGTGATGGAAAAAAAGATCTTTGGAAGCATGGGTGAAAACAGACTTCTGCAATTCCTAAGAGATAATAGGAGTCTTCAGAAACTGCTTTGGAAATTGGCAGCAATGCAGGTTGCTGCCATATGCTGAAGCTCTAAAGAGGACAAGGCAGGTCTTCACAAATGCACTGGTACTGTACTGAAGTGAAAAAGCCCCATGGTGTCTATGTGTATATATGGGCAGAAATGAGTTTGTTAGAGAAAAAACAGAGGAATCTGCCTTGTGCAGGATAAGTGGAAGGAAGGTAAATCACACCCCGCCTTTGGGCCCCTTGGAAGTTTGCTACAGTTATGCCCATGCTGATAGCAATGGTAAGCTATATACCATGCTGCAAAAGTACAAAACCACACCTCAAAATCTAATTTGAATACTATACTTGGCTCTCCAGCACCACAACTGCTTGTATTCAGTACCAGACAGATTGCTGAGTGACACCCATCCACACCCTCATGCCAAGGGGCACAGTCCCACTTTCTAGACTGGTTACTATTGAGCCTGAACAGCTTCATGCACTAATCTCAAACCAGCATTCAGCCAGGATCTACTTTGGTAGGGATCAAGTTATTATGAAATAAATTAATTCCTGACAAAACTTCCCTGGCTTCAAACTTAGACCAATAGTAAATGTAGTTCAGCTGAATCCAGTCTTTGTTCCTAAAACAGTGCATTTTACGTTCTCCCAACAGCTCCCCCAGGGCTGCTGGGATGAGCAGGTCTCTGCTAGTGAGCTTATGGCAGACTGCATAGCTTTACAGGAGTACCAACATGAAACACATTGTTTCAGGGTCTCCAGTTAAGTACTAATCTTCTTCCGGATTTGGATGCCAGCCACGATTATGAGAAGTAAACAGAACTGTGCCATGTGATATGCGTGCTTAACCCCCTTCCTGCTGGCAGTCGGATGGCAGCACAAAGTTGCAATGGGAACAGCAAAAGAGTGTCTACACAGGCTGACTGGCCTTTTGTCTTCAGCTTGCTGCTGTCTTCCTCTGGAAAACCATGACCACACAATAGAAGTTTGAAGAAGGATGAATGTGATTTCCACCACAACCAGTCCCCTGGAAGTCTGCTTTATTCAGTGATCTACTCTACTCTGACCCAAGCATATGCCTGGGCACCAGTGACAGCCACATCCAGCAATACAACCGGTCTACGTGCAGCTTCACAGAGAAAAGGGTATGGGTAATTAAGATCCCACAGTGGGAGGCTCAAGCTAATCTCGTCTGTGGGCCAGGAAGAAATAATCCCACTCCCAACACACTGAATAACCAGCGGATGGCCTTGAAGAGCAAGGGCACAGTTGTCCCAGCCCTTTCCTCAGCAAGCAATCACGCGATTATTACAAACTACAGTAGGTATTGGCCATTACCCAGAGACACCGCGGCTGCTGCACAAGCATCTAGCACAGGGCATCACATGCTGTGCTCCCACTCCAACTGCTGCTACAAGTGTTGTGCAATTATGACCACACAACCCTGCACCAATACCCACCACAGCTTGGGAAGAGGAATTTCAGCCCCTCTTTCCCATGCGATCCTCTTCCCTCCCATGGGATTACATATCCTATCATCAAGGCACGTAGGATCTAACCTTTGCAGAACTCTTCCTTCCTCTTATGCCATCAGATGGCCACAGAGTATTGTGCTTGTAAGGGAAATGTTTTCTTCCTGCACAAATCCGGCAATCCAACTCCAAAAGTGGATTTTCCACAGCGTTAAGTTCAGCCTGCTACTTAGCAAGTCTAGCTACACTTATTAGTGGCCTAGTACCTCCACACGTCCTACCTCCTACATCCTATGCACTGTACTGGCAACTGCCAGAGGAAGTTAGTCATTTCCACGTTAGAGAGCCTCCCATGCCATAAGCCAACCAACCCATTTCTGCATGCAGGTAAGGTATTGTTAAGTGAATTAGAATTTATTTCTTCCCTCCTCAGTTGCCAAAACAACTAAGCCTCTTGCATTACTTAGCAGGCTACTCTCTAGGACTTTTTTTCCTCCTGACTTCCTGATGCTTAAGAACCCAACCCTGATAATTTAGAGCCTGTCCCCAGCTCTGTGTGGTTTCTCTCTATTTAGGACTGCTGTAGGCTGAGCTCTACCCAAGAAGACTCGGCACAGAGCCCTGATATGTTCATGCTGTAGACTTTGAAGTACACTTGAGCAACAGTTGGCAGAGCCAACACGGTCCATATCAACAGTGACCAGGCAGCAAAAGCAGACCAGAGCACTATGCATTGTCAGGGAATAAAGAGCCAGGCACCCATCAGTGGAACCACTGCAGCAGAGCATTCCCCTGCTGATAGGGGATTCCTGCTCAGCTCACTGTAGCAGGAGCCAGTCCTACTGCATTATCCCAACAGGGAAGCACCAGCTCCCAGGCGTGAAGGGGCAACCCACAGCACAGCCTTTTGTTCCCCAAACTCCCTACAGCAGCCTTGCTGCTCTTTAAAGATGGGGATCAGACTACTGGTACCTGTTCATGGAAGAAGTCTGGTATTCTGCAAAGCAGCATGGCAAAGTCCTCGGGTTTTGATCTTTCAGACTTGGAGGGATAAAGACTGCGCTTACTGAGCAGCTTTGTTTCCGCAAAGCTTCAGTAACTGGGCTCGTGTGAACTGCCCTAAACTCTGGCAATCTCTGCAGGGCCTAAGAGGAGGGGGCTAATGTTCCTGCATAGGCAACAGAAGCAGCTTCTTTCCCAGCTCAGCAGCTGCTGCACAGCAGTTTTTTGACTGGCTATTAAGCACTCACATCCAAAAGGCGGGAGACTGCATTGGACTTGAAAATGAGACAGATGCCAAACCCCAGTCCAGGGCCAGCGCCTGGGGACCAGGCAATGCAATGTTCAGAACACAGATCCACCTATCTTTATTTCCACTGCAAAAACAGTTCAGATATATATATTTTTTTTAACTTAGGCTCTCTCCAGCTTTTTCACATTCTCTTGCTGCTCCCTCACTGTGGGGAGCTATCTATGTTCAACTCTTCTACCGTTTTGGTACATTAATTTTAACACCGATTCAGTTCTTTCACATAGCTCACAGTTCATGTCCGCAAGCAGTTATGTTGGAGCAATACAGAGGCTGTGCCTTGCAAGGGAGGGAAGGAGCCACTGAGAATACTTACTTCTCAGGCAGCTACTGCTAGTGCAGCCCTCTTTATCAAGCCATAAACATAGTCTTTCTGCTTTCAACATTACTTACTTGTGGCAGGCAGGTTTCCATTCTCCCACTCCAAATCCCTTCCCCCATAATCTCAAATGTTTTGCATGGCTAGAGGTGGTTTTGAGCTGCATTCCTACCTATGGAGAGTTGGCGGACAGTTTATTCTTTTCACATGCAGACTAGAACTATCACCTGGTCCAAGCTGCAAAAATTCAAGGAATTTGGGCAGGACTTACAAGAAAGTGAGAAAGCATTGCTTTGCTTTCCAACCGAATAAAAGGTATTCAGAAGCCTGGAACACAGCACAAACCTCAAGCTCCTTTTGGCTGCCAGAGCCATATCCCATATGCATTTGCTGCAGCTCCAAAAACCATATTGCTGAGGGGCTGGTTTAACGGCTGGTGTTGACCACTTTATTGACAAGCTGCCGTTAAAGTGGGCAGTCCCACTCTGCACTCACCCTTCAACTTCTCTCACTCTGTCACCCCCTTCTTCTCTTAACCTTAGGCTCAGCAGGATCAACTGTGCTGTCTGGTTGAAAACTCACTTTGCTGACCATGGGCGCATCCAGCTGAGAACAAGTGTCAGATAAGCACAGTCAAACTGGACTGAAGATTGTGAAACTGCATCTGGAATGAGTCTTGCCCCAAGTAAAGGGATGAAGAGAGAACACTCAACACTTGCATAAGCAAAAGTTAAATAAATTAGGTGCAAACCCCAAGATTTTGGCAGGTCTTTGGAATAATTAGGGACTGCCAGTTTGGATATACTTTATGTCACCCTCTGGCAAACTGTCTAGAATACACTTTACAGACTACAATTAAACAATACATTTATTCACTCCTTCAGTATAGCTGCAGAAGTACCGAAGTTCACTACTCAAAAAGCAGCTAAGTGCTATGCAAACTACATCAAGAGCTCTGGAGTGCGCTATCCCACACTATACATATGTAAAAATATTTTACCTACTCGTATCCTCTTGAGAAGGCAAAGCAAGTAGCAAATGGAGGGTAAATTAAGCCCCAGTTAGATAGAAATAGGCATGTTTACCTAATATTTTCATTCTCTTCCACTAAGATTGGAAGAGTGGCTTTTGTTCTGGTGCAAGTAACACCACCAAAGCAGTGTCTACACAAAATAGATTAAAGATAATTATTAAAAACTTACTAACAAAAAGTTTCAAAAGCACCATACTTTCCAGCACCACATCATTTTATTGATGTATCAGACCATGAAAGCCAGCAATTCACCTAAGCAAAACAGCAATCTTCAAAGCATATAAAATCACTGAACCCAATGGCAGAGTAAGATGGGAAAGCAGATTTTCCTTCCCAGTTCCTGTTAATGAAGTTGAGGCAAGGAAAGGAAGATGAGAAGAGGAGGAAGGAGAATTTCAGATAGGAAACTGTAAGCAGAAAAAGATAACAAGGGGCAGCATGGGAGATTTTAAACTCAAAGCAAAATTTAACAAAAAATAGTATGCTCATGATTTTATTCCCTTTGTTTACACCCACATCAGAAACTTACTACCTAATACTGCTGTATTACACTGACAGAGTTGGAAGGGTGTGGAGAAAGGGTCATCTATACCCTCAAGTTTGTAGCAAGAAGTCTGAAAGCAGACATCTGAAGCTAAAGATGCCAGAAATACAGAAGCATCACTCTGAAGTGGTCTATTACTAGATCTCATCCTGAGGACAGGGAAGCACTCAAGCAGGGTGAGCCAACAGCGGCTGTGCCATCACCTGAAACCAACAGCAAGTCAAATGCATGGTACTAGTGTTGAATACAGAATTGAAAACAATTTCATTGAGTCAAGCAATTGAAATTACTAATGGGAAGCAACTTTTACGTGCTATAATTAGCACAACTTGTCTTAAGATAATCAGTTTTAGATACAACTTTTTATGCTACCATCTATTCAGTGCTTGTGGCTTTACAGCACCTGGGAACCATGCTCACAGATCAGAGTTCCGTGGGGCAGGGCAGTATACAAACACAGGCCAGAAAGACTGTCCCTTTCCCCAGTTACCCTGCAGGATGTGAGCACGGTAAGAGACTGCAGGAAGATGCAAATAACTGCTAGGACAGAGTACATGGCAATAGGCAGACTCTGCTCAGGACAGCAAGCAGAGAACTTGGCATGTCACAAGGCCCACCACATCTATCTCTAGCCACTGGAACTCTAGGACTTCTTCACCTTACTGACCACTCTGACCTACATGGCAACAAGTACATTTTCAATCTTTCATGCAAATCAGCGATAGCAATAGATTTCTGGGGCAATAAGGTAACTTTACAGACAGCAGTGGCAAAGGCTGACAGCACACATCTATCCACTTTAAATGTGTTCATACTTTGCTCCTCACCACTGTTCTCTTCCTCCTCAAGAAAGAAGAGCCTGAGTTACAACAAGCTCCATACTGGGAGGTAAAAATGAGGAATCAGAACAATGGCTGAAGAAAAGCACGTTGGTACTGCCCTCCTGTCAGGAAAGCGGTCTCATTTGCACCCAAAAGAAGTGGCTGAAGAATGCAGCAGAGGGATGTGTCTGCTTGGAAACCCCTAGGCCTGCAGAATTAATCTGGAGCTGAAGTCTCTTGGCCTTGACTGCAAAGTTAGTAATTTGGCAGGTGGGAGGACAGCACAGACATTGTGCATAGTGACAAGAGGGTACCCTGACAGCAAAAGGAGACATGTAATAAAACAGATGTCAAGTGCTACTACATCATTACTTCATACCACCAGCTGCCCTGCAAGTTCCACCCAACACTGGTGTCTTCTGACCACAGCTTGCAAAGAGAAGGCTTCTTTCTGACAAAGCGGCAGCAGATCACCATAATCTGGGCACACGAGATCACCTCCATGGGCTTCTGAGCTTCTCCGGGCTGTGGGAGGGCCAAGTAGCACCAGCCAGGGCTTGGCATGACAGACAGACTGGCCTGTGCCAGCCTTGCCCTGTACCCCCTATACCCACCCCTAGGTCATCAGCAGTAATTAACTCTCACAAGACTGCAAGCAAAAGTTGTTCCAAGCTCTGCAAACACAGAGGACATTATGCTTCAAGTGTTTCAGTTACTGTATGCAGTTCACTAATTACAGTAGTAATGATTGGATTATGGCCAGTTAACAGCTTTAAAGAAACAAGACATCACAGGAGGGGGTGGGAAATACTCCTTTGGGTCTAGGATGGAAACAGCTTTCAGCAGTCCACGCTGCAGGAGGCTGTCAATAGCTGGCTGGGTCAGACTGTTTGCAACAGGCTGCAAGCAGCAGTGTAATGTGTCACTAAATGATATGCTGGCACACTAAAATCAGTGTTGGAGGAGGTGTGGTTGCAGGAACAGAAGATCCCGTGTTCGCACGCCGGCTCCGTCAGCTCCAACACCTCCGCGTGACTGGACTCAGAAGACATGCTGCAGACGGGTGTGTGCACGCTAACGTACCTACAGAGTATGATGCTGTGAGACTTTGTTTCAGCATGCAAGGAGATGTAACTACAAGAGTTTTAGAAACATTTTAACAGCTAGCTCCAACCAAACCACCAAATGCAAACACCCACAGACAGTATCAGGAGCCAAAGGTGGCCGCCAGAAAGCTCGAAGTTTCTTTTCATTGCCAATTGGTGCCAGCACTGGAAGGACCACAGTATCAGGCTCTAATCCGTTAGTCCTTCCATTTGCCAAAAGTCCATACAAGGAACATGCAGGGAGAGTCCTGGATTCTCACACATCTTACCCTTCCTCTGCATCTGACTGACCACCTTGCAGAAAAGCAGGTGGGCCAATGGATCCCTGCAAAAAGTCTTATCCCAATGCACTAAGACAGCAACAAGAAGCACTGCCAGCTATGGAAGGTGGCCATGCCTTTTCTGGATGGCAATAGGTCCCAGAGGCACAGCCTCCCCCTTGATGGGCATCTTCTGCCCCACAGCAGCTTCCACAAAAGAAGAAAAGACTATCCTACTTTACAGAAGAAATCTAGTGTGTTGAAACACACTATGAAGGGAACAATACTCATTCTCTGATGACAATCCTGATGGCACTGCCAGCAGTACACCCTTGTGGGTTGGCAGCTCTGCCCAACTAAGGAAGGCCAAACCCCTGCACCCCACCACCCACAACCACCACACCTTGGTGGTGACATCCATTGTGTCTCCTGCACAAACTCTTCAATGAATCCCCTCACCCCCTCCTCAGCGGTATCTTGCTGTGCTTGGCTTCCTTGTTCCCCTCTCCTTTCAGAGGACTTCAGATGACAGCTGGCAGAAACTGAGTTTGGTATCGCTGGCTGGAGGGTGAGGATTTCTGGCAAGAGAGAACCATGGAGCTGGGCACCTTGCCCAGAGTGAGTTCACACTTGGCTCACCACAGCTGGAAATAGCCTCATCCCTGGCCAGAGTTCCCCAACAGCCCAACAAAACCCTCGGGAAACGGCAAGTTTCCACGCGTTAGCCATTTTGAAAGACTGTGTTCATGGACGTACCACCCCTACCAACCTCCTCTGCACAGCACAGCCGCCTGCAAGTGCCACTGCCAAAAGGTGCTCAATGAGCAAGCGCTGACTAAGCACAAGGACTTGCTTTGTGTGTGGAGTCAGGTGTGGTCAAGATAAACGCTTCGCTTCCTCTGGATGTGCTCCTCCCACACAGCAGCACCGGGAGCACAGCTACAGGGAAGACAGAGGCTTGAACAAAGGTAGCCCCATGCTCCTCTTCCCACCACGCCCTTGCACCAAAGCTACTGCCCTCCCCTCCCTCATCGGTGGGAGATCTCCACATCTCCCAAACCAGAAGAAACATGTAAGAAACTCACCTGGAAGCATAAATATGTTTAAAAGCTGGAACTGCTTTTGACTGCAAAGTTTTCCTTAGCAAATTAAGTATTTTCTGTTGTGATAAGCCCTGGCATAGACACGGTCTAAACAGCTTTAAAGGAAGTGTCCTTTCTTTGATACTGTTTAGCAGTTAAGAGCTTGCTCCTTTTTGTTTTTTTTTTTTCTTCACCTGTGGAACCAAATTATAACATTTTCTTGTGGATAATACATCTAAGAGCAGAACTAACTCATCTTCTGAAGGATAGATTTAAATAAACTGAGGGGATCACAGGTAAGTACATTGGGTGGCAAGAGAAACTCAGCTGCCATAGACCCAAGGAATCTGGCCAGGAAACAGGGTTCTGGGATGCACACATCACTTTCCATGATGAAGAAAAGAGCACTCAGCTGGGATACAGAGACCATACATGGTTCTCTTGCTCTCCCTCATCTCTGAGAAGCCTTTATGGGCTAGCTCCCGGAGCAAAGATGTAACAGCACAACTTCCATTTACAGCAGCAGTGAAGTCCATGTGCTTAGCATCATATGCTACAGCAAGGAGTTACAAGTGCCCTGGCTGCCTGATGCAAAGGCTATGGAAAGCACAAGTCCTTCCTCTGCTGCCAACTGGCCTTGGTTCAGAGCCTATGTATTATGGGAGAGCTGTCCTCAGACTCATGAAAGGAAGAATTGATTATTCTGCATGAAACCTCTCCAGCCTCCTGCACCCTGCTCACAGAAGGGGCAGAGCAAGCAGGCTGCCCATCCACACTGCGCTGTGTGGCACAGAGACACAAAATGTCACAAGAGTTATTCTGCAAACGAGGAGCTCACGTTAAGACACAGGAGCAGAGCCCACCTGTCCTATCCTGAAGGGCAGACCCTACACCACAGTAATGCATGGTCACTGCAAAGTCAAGCAGACTGCTAAAGAAGCAACCAGCTGATGCATCAAGTCACCCATGCCTTCCCGTGACCACATAAGCCATCTAAGCAGAAGTGGAAAAAGTTGCTTCTTAAGAAGTCTACCCTTCAGCCTCCTATCAGCTATCCCCACTGGTGTGTTTCTGCAAGATTGCCCAGAAGCCTGGATTGATGGTATTCGGACCTACTTGAAACCACTCCAATCTATCACAGACAGGTGATATATGGAGAATCATATAAGTGGTGTCTGCTGTTGTGAGTGTTAATAGCCAAGACAGCCTTTTCACCTGCCAGCACTTCCATCTTGGCTCCAATACAATGGAAAGGACAGTTTTGCTGCCTTTTCCCACACCACAGGGACAAGTACATTTCCAGGAGACTTTTGGTCTACATAAGTGGAATGACAAATCAAAGATTCAATCTGGATGAGACTCCAAAAGCCCCTACTTATTCATGCACACCCCAGCCCTGCCAATGGGAGCTGTTTCAGTGCACTGAGCATGGAGAAGGTCTCTGCAGAGCCTTGTTCATGTTGTAATGCTCCAAAGCAGCAACGAACTTGGAAGGACAAGAAAGGACAACTGCAAGCAAAAGTCTAAAGTGAGCCAGCTGCGGTACTGGTACAAGGGTTGGCTTGCAAAAGCCTGACCCAGCCCTTACCAAATAAGATACACACATTGCCAGCTAAATGAGAAAGACACAACGACAGGAAATCCACATGAGGAAAAAAAAGCGGTTCTGTCTTACTACCTAATAGGGAGCCAAGAGGTTAAACTGGCCCCAGGCCACACCACAAACATCCTATGACCAACTTCTGCTCTCATGCAGTGGGGGAAATGAGGGCAGGGAATGCAACATTGGGAGGGGAACAGGAAGCAAGCTTTTCTGGTTAATCTTATTAATGCTACTGTTTTTTTCTCACTTAGGTGTCTTTAGGGTTTGCCCAAGAAGTCCCCAGTTCAGTCTCAGGGATCTCGGTGACTCTATTGAAGACCTGTACATCAGTTTCACATGCCAGAGTCAAAGTGAAGTGGTGGCTAGCTCAATAAAACAGAGGCGGGGGGAGGGCGGGAAGGCGTGGAACTAGATGATCTAAAGGTCCTTTCCAACCCTAACTATTCCATGATTCTACAACTGGCACCAGACAGCAGGTCCTGTTGCTGACACGCCTATCTCACCACTCTACACCAACTCATCCCAACAGATCCAAGCTCTGTGTAACATGCTTCAGCCCCAGTGTCCCAGGGTCAGAGCAAATCTTATGCCTCTATGACGAAGTTGTGACTCTGCCTTCCCTGATAATAGCACGTTTCTGCCACCTAAGTTGCCAAGCATGCTTCACATGTTTTTCCCCCTACACACAGAGTTCGCCTATGGCTTTGAGGGAATGAGAGGGTTTTACACAGCTATACAAGATTTGTAGAAGTCACGGTAAGAACATTCCGTATGGTAACCATGCTTCCAATAGCCACAAGTGTCAAGAAAACAGTTTCAGGTTCTTATGTATCCCCCATCCTCCTCAAATATTATTGCTTAGACTGTACAAAATCACCACAATACATCCCTCAAGCCCCTGGGGCAGACACAACACACTAAGGTGAGACCAGTCCACTGTATGTGTCATATTTTAGCAGCTTCAGGACATTTCCCCAGACAGCTTCTCCAGCATCTTTTCTACAGTGACTGGGCCTGCACCTCATTGTAGAAAAAGCACAGCCATGTGCTAGCATAAGTGCACCCAAGAGAACAACCTGAGCATCAGGCACAACAGTGATAATCCACAGGCACCTGGAAATGCTCTCAGTCCCTCCCAGCACATCCGTGCAAGTTTTCACCACCTCTGTCACTGCTGCTTGAAAGCTTACTTGAGACAGCACACAAAAGCACACAGAGTCACAACCTGGCTGGGGAGGCCAACTGAACCCTGCTCCTCCTCCAATTAAAAATGCATGAGATCTGCACTGCTCTCACAGCACACATGAGAAGAGCCTACAGCAAGAGCAGCTGGAAACATACTACTACCATTCATGGTGATCACGTCGGTGCTGGGAAGAGCAAGTACTGTTCACTGGGTCTTCACTGTAACACACATGGCTTCTAAAAACGTGACCCCTGAGTTCATGAACACTTTTACTGAACAGGTTTACCAGCCTACATTCTCACAGCTACTATCCAGTTACACTTGAATTTCACAGCCCGACAACATCATCTCATACAAAAGCATGTGCTTCCTTCTAAAGGGGCAAGTTCTCATCAGACAGCTAAGAAAACTGAAGCTTCCAAACAGCTTCTGCTTAAAGATGCCCTACGTAGCACGCCAGACACCCCAAGCTATAGCACCGAGCACTGCAAGCAGTCAGGGAGGAAAACAATGTTATCCTCTCCAGCCTTTGCACTTATGCGCAGAAAAAAATGTCATTACCAAATCACATGCACAAGAATTTAAACTGGTTGCCTGAAGCAGTCAGCAAGAAATTCCCCAGACAGACACACTTTACATCGCTGGGCTTGTGGCTGGATGCCTTTGAAGTGTTTCATCCTCCCCCAGAGGATTAGGAGAAGGAACAGCTCAATACGGTTTGATCAGTATCATGTTCTTCTCTCAAGTTGATCCTTGGGATCTGTTATAGAGCGCCCCACCAAAACCAAAGAATGTGCAGTCTCTTTTTTAACCCAAGCCTGCTTTCTCCTTAGTTTCTCCCCTTAAATAGGATGCAGGATATGTCACTGCAAAGTGCACATGCCTCATTCATCACTAAGAAGTTACAATGAATGATAATGTTCTTGCCAAGAACCCCCAAGGCACACACTTCCTGACAAAACCTGATCATAGAAAAGTATGAGGCAGCTCCCAAATTCAAGGATAAATAACTGATTTACAAAGCCAGTTATTTCCAGAGCCCTAGCTCTGAAGTTTTGAGTTTAACGTTTGGAAGAGCAAGCATCTGGCAATAAGCTACATATGTTAAACAACAAAAGCTTGATCTGAAAGATAAAGAGATATCTGGTGATCTATATTGCCTGCCTGACCGTAAAAAAAAACAGCTGAGCAAGCAGTCTTATGAATTTCACCATTCTGCTTCTGTATTGACACTGGTTGGTGCAAAATAAGACACACAAGGACTATCCCTCTCTATGGCCAGTCAAGTACTACACAGTGTCACTCACAGTGGGAGCAAAGGAACCCAATATGGTGCTATACATTCACCAACACACATTCATTTACCTCATTGCTGAATCTATGATTGTACTGAAAGAAACTTTAGCAAACTACAGATTAGGTGTGGTATCACACCTCTGCGTGGGTTCACTTCAGCCTTCTGGAAATCTAGATACCCTTCCCAAAATAGACTCTGTCTGACAAGAGGTCACTCAATCCAAGAGAAAAGGAAGCCGTGACTGTCAGAGATGCTAGTCACACTCATACCACCCGATCTGAGCATGCTACCAGCAGGCTTGGAGGTGGGGCATTTCCATAAGGGACCTGGGCTCCATTTATCCCCAAAACTCAAATCCTAACAAGAGCAGCAAGATCTGTTGCATGCAGACACAGCAGAGCCATGAGACCCATGGCTTTTTAGGTCATTGTGTTTATGCGTATCTTCACTTGCAGGGCATGGCATAGAGTGGTGAGAGGAGATACAGGAGACTCCCATGTCTAACAGGGAATTTCTGTAAGTTCATGAATAACTGTACTTTGTAAGTACTTGTTTAGGGCAGAAAAGGTGTTCCCAAAGTTTGCATTATCACTGCTTCAGCAGCACTGTAAATTCTCTCAGCCAGTGATATCACTTACTGCCACATTGCCACAGAAATGTCAACCTGGTGAAGCAGAGCAGCACTGGATAAAGGCAAGGCACGTTTAGTTCAGCGATCTGATTTTTTAATTATTACTATTTTATTTAATAAAAAACATTACTATCATTCCTTACAGCATTTAATTTGTATATGGCTGTCTTCCATACGCTGTAAATGAAAACTGCTTCCTAATGACATTGCCAAGATGGCAGCTGTCAGGTCAGAAAGCAATTCAGCACTTAACAACCTCCCCCAGCTCAACAGCTGGGACAAGTTGCTTCAGGTCAGATTTTAAAACAGACCCCAAATGAGGTGCACCTTGAACAACCAGCTCGTGAAACTAGAGTGGCCAAGAGGAGATCCTGCTGCAGGCAGGGCCTGAGGACTCACCCACACCCCAAAACAGCACCAGCTTCCTCACAGCATCATTTTTGTCCTCCCTGGGACACTCAGCAGGCCATGGCAGAAAGTTTTCCCTTTCACCCTTCCCTTCCCCTCAACTGTGAAGATGAGCCAGGTGTGCTGAATGCCAAGACCCACCTCCCAGTCCCTCAACTCCAAATCCAGCTCCTTCACCAAAAGCCCCCAGGTGACTCAGGAAAAGTTTGAACACTGCAGCTGGCCATTTGCCATCAGAAGAAAAGATGTCCTTGTGGGCACAAGTGACAAACTCTCGGCGAGTAAATACCTAGGTACATGCTTTTTACATGGCAAACTATCTGAAAAGCTAGGTGAAACTGTTGCAGTGGGTTTCAGCGTTCTTCTCCTGACTCCAGACAGAAAAGAAGAGAGAAGGGAGAGGAAAAAAAATTGCTATTAGAATAAATTAGTGAGATGAATTCAGCAGTGCAAAAGGGAAAGTATTTTAATCTCAAGAAGAGACCCCCTGCTCCTACACAAAAGGCTGTGCACAGGCTTATATCAAGTGAGAAGCAGCTGAATTTGTTCTGCACGCTATTTTTTTACTACTTATGAATAGCTATGCTATGACAAGTCCTTTAAAACCTCTTATAATCTCTTTTGATAGACATGAAAAGTAGGCTTCCCATGGAAAGCCACTTTCCTCCCAGGAACTGTCACTTTATCCCCGCATTGTAAAACAGTAACTTCCCAGGAAGGGGCAGGTGGGAAGAGGCACGAGACCAGTGTCTCTTCTCTGTATCACGTTAAAGAAGCTTCACCCTCCAAACATGAATTTCCACTCTGCAACTCACCTATTTACCCACCTCAAAGCAGCTCATGGGATCATATCTCAAGCACCATGCCAGACAGCAAAGACTGTGTGTATCTGTGCCTCAGCACAGGTAGGAAAACTGAACCACCCCCCAAAAACTCAGCAAGCTTCTTACCTTTACAGTGCGTCTGTTGAGCCTGCTACTAAAAACCCGGCAGATCTTCCTGCTTCTGATGCCTGCCATGAGCTCTGCTGAGCCCATGCAGACAGGAGAATGGGAGCTGGATTCAATTCATCTTTGAGCAATATCTCCAGACTGTTTCTTCCCAAGACTCAATTAGTCCCAGCTGCACAAAGCTGTGGAGGACAGCACTGAGGCACAGCTATTGCCAGCCTGCAGGGCCTTACTGAGCTACAACACGAGGGGCTGGGTTGGAAATAGCCAGCAGGACATGGCCGCTTCTTGCCCTGACATTTGCTGAGTGAATTCACTGGCCATGCCACTGCTTTAGACATGCTGTCTCCCCTCCTAGAGGGGGCCTGAGCATGGAAGTTTCAAGTCAACCTCTCTGGCTGGCTTCAGTGCCATAAATAATAATGGAAATAATTCAGTAATACTTAAGTCAGATTTAGTAATAAATCAGACAGATTTCCTTTGTCAGAAATTTTCTAGGTGTTCCTTAGGTGAAGAAAAACCTAAAACATGTGAGTCAACTAGGAAAGATTAAGCCTGAAGAGAGTCTACAGCAATATTTGAGAGGCACAAATCTCTCCTGTTCACCTCAGCAGGCTATTAACTAATGTGTACGGTAATGAATATTTATACTATTGCAATGATTTCATTTCAGAGGTAAGAAGGGGTGACAGCTTTACTACACCACACATGTGAAGTTTATGGTTGGTGGATACACTTATCTTCCCACCTGCAAAGGAAGCAAGCCCAAGACCCCAACAGGGCTTTTGGACACATTCAGCTGCAAGGTGGGGAACAAGACTGTCCCTCAATACCTGCAGAGCCTGCTCACATTGATCCCTCTGAGGGGACATTAGCCTGACAGGCTCAACTGGGAAGAGCCATCTCTCCCAGACCTGATCTTCCTACCTACAGACAACAGAGGGGTGCATCACAATAGAACTATGAGCTTGCACCCACTGCAGAAGGTAGCAGATTCAGCTGTCCATCAGCAGGAAGAGAAACAACCAAGTGACCCCACCACCAAAGGACACTTAAACTATGTAGAGCCATCCTGTCCAGCAAGCTGGAGAGAGACACCCAGCATGTCAAATCAGCTGGATGACCATCAAAAGAAATTGGCTTGATTATTTTGAAGTAGATATGTTAATTCCTTAAAACTTCCTCTTAGATTCTCCCCTCCTCTGCACAAGTAACCCAAGTTAAGAGAGTAGCTCTCTGTCCCCCTCTTGTGATAGGACCAAGAGGAATTAAAATCTCCTGGAAGGAGGTAATATTAAAAGAATATTAAAATACGCCCTTTACAGCACATATCACAACTTGGTGCTTGAGACTACTTATTAATCCAAAGGTTTAGCTCCTTCTTCTGACAACCAAGTTAGTGTCCCACTACATATAAAATATTTGCCTCACCCTGCACCCCCACAGCATGACAACCATTTTCCCTGACAGTGAGCAATACTGGCCATCTCACTCCGAGTCCCTCTGGCTGTTTCTAGATGTATGGGCCAGATAGAGGCATGCAACTGGAGATACAGATCTGAGCCAAACAGATCTTCTGAAGAGGAGGAAACTTCCCTCCTCAAAGAAGTAGAACCCAGTTTTCTGATAAGCCATCCAGCACTCACACCCCAGACCAAGACTGCGTTCCTCTCTTTCTCCTTTGTTGAAATGTTAGCTCACACACCATCACCTCTGTCTCCATTAAATGCCTTGGTTTGTGTGCTTTAATTCTCCTGCTGTCTACTCTCACCACCAAAGTCCCTCCAAGAGAGTAAACCGCTGAGAGCAGCTCTATAGCTACCACCTTCAACTAACTCATCAGACTCCAAGGCAAAGACTTCTCAGCAGCACCATTTCAAAGAGCTGCGAACAGGAGAACCTAGAAACCCTTCATCTGGAAGCAGAGGAGGTGGGAAAGGAGATGGGCTGAAGAGGAGTCTTCTCACTGGTGTGCCCTCCTTCTCAGTTGCTCACAGCTTCTTACAGGAAGCCCCATACCATGGGCTACATTATATATAGTAATGTATCATCTAAGCACAAATAAGCAACAGCCTCCCCTCTAGCACGGAAGCTTTGAGGATCCTCCTGCTTGCTCATAGCTCAGGCAGAGCCAGGCACGATCCAAAACGTGAGCCCGGAACAAACAAGTGCCTGGCTGGGAAAGAGGTGGGAGACGCGCACTCCGAGGTGCCCCTGCCATGTTAGCATGAGTGTTTGCTTCAAATTCTGCCTTATTGTTGCTCGATGAAGTGACTAAAACGGAAATGTTCCGGGGATTAGGATTCCCGAGTGATCTCATACAGGATGCTTTTGGGTCTAAAGGGGGAGGGAAAAAAGAATACCTAACTAGCGAGCGGCGAGGCTGGCGCTGCTCCTCTGAGCTCCCCTCCCCACCGCCACCCTTTCGGCTTAAAAAAAAAGGGGCCGAATGTTACCATTTTTGGACATGAGTCCTCGCAAGCCATGCCCTAAACCACACCATTCAAACGAGAAGCCAGTCACCGTCCCGCTGCCAGGACGGCGGGGCCGGGGCGCGGGCAGCGGGCGGCCGGCGGGGCTACGGAGGGGGCGCGGGGGTGGGGGGACCCGCCACCGCTCCCCGCTGCCCCCCGGGGTCCCCGCTCCACCCGCGCCCACCTGCGGGCCCTGCTGCCGGTGACAGGGCGTACATCTGTTGCTGCGGTGAGATCCGCCGCCGCACCTCCCTCCCCTCCGCGCCCTGCCATCACCCGCCCACCCCACCCGCTCCGCCGCGCCAGCCTCGGCCAGGAGCGCACCGGCCCCGCCGCAGCCGGTGGGGGTGGCGAGGCCGGGTTCCGGCGGCCCCGCGGTGCGTGTGTGTGAGGAAGAGGAGAGCGGCGCTCTCACCTTCCTCTGCTGCTTCTCCCAGGCCGGGTCGAGGAGCAGGTCCCGGTCCCAATCCTCCTCCGGCTGCATGTAGTCGTTGGTCTGCTGCTGGTCGTAGTGATCCATGGCTGCTGATGCTACGGCCCGTCTCTGTCCCGTCCGTCAGCCCCGTCCTCCCGTGTCCCGCCCGCCGCGGTGGCTGCCCGCTGTGACCGGCCCCGCGGCCGCTCAGCCCGAGCAGGCGGCGGCAGCGCCCGCTCCCACCTCAGCCTCAGCCGCGCGCAGCAAGGCGGGGGCGGGACACACCCCCACCCCCCCGCCCGCAATACTGCCCCCGCGCCTCCCATTGGCAGGACACCCGCCACAGAGGCGGCAGCTCCCGGGCACAGCGCCTCGCTCATTGGTGACGCAGCACGTCCGTCAGGGCACCCAGCCTTCGTGATAGGCGGGCTGCGCCCGCTGCGTCCCGCCCCCAGCCCCGCCCCACACGTCTCCTGCGGCGGTGTGGCAGTGGCCGTGGCTGAGGCTGAGTGATGTTGATGCTGAGTGGTGCCGGGCCGTGGGCCCGGGATGGGCCGGGAACCTCAGTGACGCTTTCGGGGCATTTTTGTCCCAGAAGCTCCGCGGCGGCAGGACGGGGCGTCGGTGCGCGGTAGCGGGCCCCTCAGATCCGCTCTCAGGGGCTGAGAGGCGCGGGGGGTGGCGGGTCAGGGCAGCACTGTGTCCCTGTGAGGATGTTTTCACGTGGCACAGCTGGTGGCCCGTCCTCTAGGCCACAGCCTTCCCGTCCTGCAGCCACCCCACTCGGAAGACAGCTTGCTCGTGGGGTCATACGGGTGTGTTCGCACCTAGGGTGCCAAAAATGAACTTATTTTCTCTTGTTCTTGACAGGTAACTGGGTCAAGGTTAGGATTGCCAGCACTGCCGGCCAAGACGTCACACCCGCAGTCAACAGCGGTGCACCCAATGAGACTCTCCCTGCGCCAGGCCTGCCAGGCATGCCTGCGCTTTCTGCCCACGGAGACCCTGTTTAACAAGAGAACGCCAAACGACAGTGCAGTTGGCTCATCTAGTGGCTTCCCAGGAGAGAGACAAACCGTGAAGGACTGTATGGATGCACAATTGTTTCACATGGGTTTCTGTCAGTTAAACTGAGTGAAGGGATTGAAAAAAATACAGTGGCATTATTAGTTTACCCCTGTAGTCTCGCAGACAAGAAGGATTGTATCAGTCACAAAAGTGAGAGGAAGCCCAAAGAAATGCCTCTCCACAATACCATCCAGGGCAGAGTGAGCTCGTGTCCCAGTTCATCCATATTCAGAGGAAACGGAGTTTGTGGCCCATGAATGTGGGAAAGAGAGGTGCTGAGAATCGACGGGAAGAGTGATGCAAAGCATCAGGTTAAGTTGAGCAGAAATGCTCAGCATTACGCAGGATTTAGACCCAAACTACACCAGTGAGCTCCTCTTCCAAAAGAGGGAAGTTCGTTTCCTGCTTGATACAAACACTGGAGGTGAAATTGGACATATTCTTTCACTTCATGTCATAAATAACTGCGCAGGCCATAATGGGCAGATGATCTGTATGGTACTGTCTTCATGTGTCATATGATGCTCCTTGTGTACACTTTGAGACATCATAAACACAAATACAACTGTCAGAGTTGTTCTGCACCTTTCAGAGACTTTGTATTTACCCTATCATGCATCACTTGGGGTAGAAATATTATTTAGATATGCAAGTACGGTAATAGCCATGATTTTCAAAAGTGATGCAAGATGTCTCCATTTTGAGAGCATCTGGGAAACCAGGCCACTCAGGGCATCCCAGCTCAGGGCAGCCAGAAGCAAGGAATCCAGGACTACCGGGCACCCTGGAAATCCTCCTGGATGCCATCCATGATGAAGTGCTGGGGAACGTAAAATAGTCCTGTCACTCTGGAGAGGTGGTAATGGACTTGAAAGAAACTTCCCTTGCTGTTCTGCACTGCAGAGAGGGGTGGATGATGGTGCTTTTTGAGAAGGAGAGTGGAGGACTTTACATTAAGGAAATATGTAAATCATTAGGGTTTGAAAAGAAACAGCCAATTTCTTACAATCAGTTGATGAACACCCAGTTACAGAAATTATGAACGAACAGCTACAGCCTGATCATGTAACAGCTTAGAGACAACAAATGTATCTAAAACTTTTATTATCTTCCTGTTTTTCTTATTTATCAAGGCACTTCCAGCTGGCGGAATCTAGAAGAATAAAAGAATTGGCAAGCTCTGGGGAAAGAGGGAGGAAGGAATTAAACACATTCCCTGTCCTGAGCTTTGTATTTTAAGGCAGGGGGTCCTCCTGCCTCCCCAGTCTTGTACTTTGAGAACCCACTATTGAAAGCCACTTTTCACAGCTCCGCAGATGTGGGGAGAGGTCTCAGCTGCCACTCAGTGAGGGAGGATATTCAGCATTTTCCAGGAGACGCTCAGCACCATGGAGATCCAAGCCCTGAGACATAGGGTAGGCTTCTGTGAGGCTGAACCTTCAGGACCCTGCCTATCTGGTTCCTTGGAGTTGAGTTATGAAGTAACTATTCCCATAGTTATAATGTTACTATTTTTAGCTGCGTAAAATACACCTAGTGATCTCTGTTAAGAGAACCTGGTGGTACTATAATGATGTTGATAATTGCCAATACCCCATTAATTGACATATTCCTTCCTGCACAGGACAGAGGATGGATTAGATGATTTAATGTACAACATCAGTGCAATAAAACACAATGAAATCAAGAACAACTGTGAGGTTTCTAGTGTGTTAGAGCCTCTCTCCTAATTGTCCCTGACATTTATATTTTTAACATCACAATTCTCACTTCCCAAAATTCTTACTAAATTTCTAGGAAATATCTTAATTTTTCTCTTCTAACACCATCCCAGCTCTTAGCTTTCCATGGACTCCTTTACAAAAGCAAGAGATTGTTCTTGGCCAGAGTTTCGTGAACTCATGGGCAATAGTGGAAGGGCAAGCAGGGGGAAGATTGTTTCTAAACTTGGGATAGTTCCCAGATCCACTCAACCATCGCCCTTGCAAAAAAACTGTACCAGCACCATGAAGGGGAAAAGACAAGCTCACAATGGGAGAAGGAGACACAGCAGTGACAGGAGCTACAGAAGCCAGTGCTGCTAATGGGAGAGATGCCCATGGTCATCTAGGGATAACAGGAAATGAAGCAAAAAAAGAACAACCACAGCAGTACTCTGGTTTTCCTTGTTTAGCCTCCTAGAGTTCTCCTCTGCACAAGATTGCTGCTGATTTCCTTGGGCTGTTAGTCAAACCTTGCTGGACCACATGGGTCACTAATATGGTCTTCCCAACCCAATGAAGGGAGAGTGGGCTTTTTCTAGGACAGTGGGCAGATCACTGTGGGAACAGTTGGATGTACATCCTACTTCTTCAGCCTGTAACAGATGAAAAGAGGAAGGACCCCAAGGGCATTGGGATATTTCTGGTTACTGTTTGCTGCTTTTTACTCTTTGTTCTTAGCATATTAGCTACAGGTCATGAGGTTCCCTGGGGAGATATCTGTTTTCTTGCCAAGAACATCCATAAGCTTCTGTAATGAGGCCCAGCAGGTGAGCTCAGTCACTGTACAACAATGAACAAGGCTGTGTTGAAGTGGCCCTTGACTTTTGTTTTGGGAAGCCTCACAGCCAAGTTTCAGCACTTCTATTCTGCAGATACTCAAAAACTTTTTAGCTCTGAGATTTAGCACTGGTTTTGAACTGCATGTTGGGCTCCTACTGTAAAAAATTCAACGAGTTACAGTCTTTCTCATAGCTTTTATTTCCTCAGTCCAGGACACATTACTAGTAAAAACTCAGTTCCTCTGAAGTGCAGATGTTAATTTGGTGGAGTTCAGTGGGGTATATTCCATGCTTCATGGGAGACTAGGGAGGGGAGTAGCTCGTGCCCAGAGACTGGGTAAAACTTGTGGTTTTAAGTGGCACCAGCGATAGCTGAAAATGAGGCAAAAAAAGGAACAACCAAAGCAGGGATGCTGTGTTTGGAGGAGAGGAGAAAGGGGCCTGAATGAA
The DNA here is from genome assembly GCF_034315485.1 of Pezoporus occidentalis. Taxonomy (NCBI): domain Eukaryota; kingdom Metazoa; phylum Chordata; class Aves; order Psittaciformes; family Psittacidae; genus Pezoporus; species Pezoporus occidentalis. The sequence continues at coordinate 2,591,284 of NW_026913964.1, read as the reverse complement.
GCTCCCACTTACAAAACATATTCTCTCTCCTTCAGAGCCTCTTCACCTAAGTTGTGTTCCTCTTCTGCTGTGCCTTCACCATCCTAACTTCTCTTTCCCTTAATTTCTTCTCCCATTTACCTGAACTGCCAAAGTTGGCTCCCCAGCCCTGTACCCTGGCAGTAACACAACTTCTGGAACTGCACAAGTACCTAAAGAAGGTTTTATCTCCTCCTTCTGCTGTCTGGGGTCAGCCATGCTTGTTCAGAGCACAAGCTTTAAGGCGCATAGTAAGCATTTGTTAATGTTGTTTGAAGTGTGTCATTCCGAGAAAAAGATTTTTTTTTCCTCCTGTAAAAACCTTGATTTTACTTTTCTAGCAGACCAGATTGCTCCCTTTGCTTTGACATTGTCACTTGAACACTTGAACAATAGAATCTGGAATTATACCTCCAGTTCCATATTCCTGTTACCACACCCCCATTGTAACTATTTTCATCCCACAAGGCAAATTGAGTACTTGACCAACATTGCCTATGTACTTCCCTTTGTTTCCACCCTTCACCCCTGAAGGGGAAGGTGTTTGCTGCTCAGAAGTGCACAGGAGCATCATGTGCAAGTGAAGCAGGCTCAACTTGGGCAGCTGCTGAGCTGGTTCTGCAGATGGATGTAGAGGATAAAATCGTCCAGTGGTTTTACTAAACTACACTGCCACATTAGATGCCCATGAGACACACTGTGCAGTGAAATTACTGTCTCAGTGGGGTTAACATCCTTGTTCTATGGCATGAGCTCAGATACTTTCAGTCACCCATGGTTAGGGCTTCTCATTTTCATGTTTTACCTACTAGTTGCCCTGTACTGAGGGGTAGGTCTCTGTAGGCTTGCTTGCTCATCCCTTTCAGTTTTCTGTGTCAGCCTTTAAAGGACACCCCATTTCACAGCCCTGGCACTTTCAAATGGTCAGCCTCTGTCTGTCCCAAACAATAAGGAGGCTTGAGGAACAGAGATTCTAAAACCAACAGCGTTTTACTTGTTCCTACAAGAAAGAGGGAATAGATTAAAGTGCAGAAGAGGGCACACTTCAAATCAGAGACCATAAGCACACAAATCCCTGACAACTGATATATCCATGTACTAAACAAAGGCTTAATCTAGGCCGTGCTCAGTGCAGACTCTCCTGTGGAGGCAACTGAAGGGGAAGGGGCTGTCCTGAGCACAGGGGAAGCCATGGTGCAGCAGTGCCCACCTCCACAAGCAGAGCTCCGCAGGGCAGAGCCAACCTGTGCCTTTTCACATGGCCAAGGCAGCTGTGAAAGAAAGCAGAAGAGACTGTTTTTTTTCTGGAGACCGTGGGTGAAATCCAGGCTGGCTCATTCCTGGTGCCACCAAGGGGGAAGCTCAGATCTCAGTGTCTTGTTCTCACTCTCTGCCTGAGCAGAGCTTGTCAGATGATGTGCCCATGGCTTGCAGAAGCAAGAGACAGCATTTGTTGCTTCTCTCACTTCTTGCATAGCTACCTCAAATTAAACTTCCTACACACCAAAACTGCCCATGGACCAAGTGTGGCAAACTTTGGAGGCAAGTATTGTGAAGTCTTTCTGGAAAGAGAACAGCAGCAAGATGGTAGCAGGAAAGCAAGCACAGGGGTTGGTCTCTTTCCAGCCCCACCTTTGCACTCACAGAAAATCTTTTCCGAGAGAGTCGCTGAACTCTCATACATGTCGCTATTTAGCCGCAGCTTAAAAACTTCACTGAAAACCCCTTCCCTTCACTTTGACGTTCTCCATAATTGTACAAGTTTTGCACAAGAGAAGAGCCCCTGGTTGGAGACTCGCAGATTATGTGAAGCAGCCATGGGTCTGCTGCAGTGTACATTAAGCCTGCCAAGGATAACACCACAGAAATGGATTACCAGAGGGCTCAGTGGTCTGGTCACACAGCCCCTCCGTCCCGGGCAGGCTATGTATGCAGAGAATACAGAGAGCTGCTGTGAGTCCTCATGGTGCATGAAGTGTGTTTGCTTGCAATTTTTGCTCCCTCATGCAGGCCCAGGATGATCCCACAGGGGGAACCACAGAGGGCGAGGGGTGGTAGGAATCTGGTACAAAGCAAAATGTGTTACGAGCAGGCCAGGCAGCTACTGCCGTCTTTGATTTTAGGTGGAGGAGTTCACGGTGTGAGACGGCGTAAGTTTGCATTGCTTTGCTTTTAAGGCTATGTTAGTTATATGTGGCAGAGCAAACACAGAAGGAACAGATATCAGGATCTGGAGCAGGCTGTACTGTGTGTGGCCAGGAACGCCATGTGACTGCTGCAGCATGGCAAGGGATATGTGCTATGCAGGCTGATGTAATGCCAGGGCTGCAGCTCTCAGGCCTTCCCCTGGAAATCCATGCCCAGAGGTGCACATACACAGTGGTGTCATTTGTAGGACATGAGAATGAAGCCTTCTGTTCCCCTCAGGATTTGTAAGGCCATGGATGGAGTTCTGTGTCTGGCTCTGTGTGCCAGGTTTTAAGAAAGATACACATCAGCTGGAGAGAGTCCAAAGGAGAACTAACAAGAAGGCTCAGAGGTCTAGAAAACCTGACCTTTGAGGGGAGACTGAAAGAAGCAGGCTTGTTTAGTCTAGGGAAGCAAAAACTGAAGTGAGACACAGTAGCAGACCTCAAATATGCTAAAGTGTACTGTAAAGCAGAAGACAGTACAGCCATTTGCCACAGCCACTGGAGAATGTGAGAACAGCCAGGATAGCAAAGCAATTGAGGAGGCCACTGAAAGAAGCTGCTGAATCTCCACTGCTTGAGGCTTTAAAGAACAAGTAGAACAGGCATCAGAAAGGGTAAACTTCAAGGACAACTAATTCCACCATGAGCCCAGAAGAGCTGGGATCCCCTCCAGCTCTGCTTCATAGCCCTGCAACACAGCTTCAGAGGGTAAGACAGTACTACAAAGCAAAATCACATGATTGCAAAGAGAATAATGATGGAAGAAAAGTGTTTACAGCTTCAGGGATGTAAAAATGTAAAATCAGACATATGGAACCTGACCTAGACAGTTCCACCAGATGCCCATGTATAAAGCACATTGCAGCCTGACTGCAGCAGGAACTTAGCTGAGAGAGGTGACTATGGTGAAAGGGCCTGTGTGAAAAAAATACAACCACACTTTTATGTACACTTGCATGGACAAAAACTGCTTTAAATCCACTTTCAGCTTTCTCATAAAGGAAGTGGCAGTTCTCCTTTGTGTTACAACTACCAGCTAAATTCACCACGAGCACTCCAAATGCTGAGAAGGGATGCTTCACTCCTAGTTTTAGCATTGAAATGTACCTCTCATGGCCTCTCCACGTCCTCAAGCTTTTAGCATTGATTGTTTACATCAGTAGCAAAACAGGTCACAGTGACATGGGACTGCAAACTATATTCACAATCCATGCATGGATATGAGGCTGCAATGACACAGAGTTCATAAAGGGCTAAGAAAATGCAGATCCATATGGCTGAAGGGAGGTTGACCATAACCATTAGTCCACCAACATAATACAAGTGTTCTTAAAATTAGGGTTAGTTTTTACCTGCTAGCTGTGGTAATATCATCTGGTGCTCCAAAGGCTGCAGCTGAGCTTCAGGTGTTTGGCATCTTCTGTACCACACCAAGCCACCCACCTTCACCAGCAGCAGAGGTGGCACAGCTCAGCACAGTGTGCTGCAGAGAAAGAGCTTGCTTCTTTCAGAATAGCAGTTGATACAGCTGATATTCACACCAACAGCCTTTGAGGTATGCCAGATTTTTCCCAGCATATAGTGGTGCATCAGTGAGAGGTGAATATGATGCTGAGGCAGCAAGGCTGGGATCCAAATTCACACTTGTCTCAGAAGCTGAGCAGGACCCACACATTGAGCCTGAAGATGCAGCTCCATTCACTTGCCTTCCCAAAGTACGCTCGCTGGAGCCTAAAGCTGTCCATGGTACAAGGAGGGATGGCTGAGGGCTTCCCTGAAGAAGCCCCTTCATTCCACTTCTCTGGAGGGTGCAGGGAGCAGCTGGTGGTTGTCAGCATCCACAGAACAGGTTAAGCTCTTGTGCTTCACAAGCAAAAACTGCTGTAGAGCAATGTTTAGGGGTCATGTATACTTTTGCACACAAAATCATCTTGTGCTCATTATGCTTGTCTCCTAACTGGCTCATTCTCTTTGCTGTTTCTTCTCTATACAGTGGGAGCAACTGTGCACAGCTACCTCAAATCAAACCACACACAGTGCAAAGTTACCTCCTACACCAGAAAGCTTCTTATTTGGGAAGCAGCAGCAAACCTTATACCTTTATACTTTGCAGTTGCTCCACCATCAGAAAGGTCACATTTATGGAGCAATATATCCAGGGCTGTAAAATGGTGTTTGGAGAAGACACACACAACAAGCAAAATGCTGCTGGGCCACACCAACAGCACACAGCAGGGATAGCCACTCAGCAAAGCAAACTAGATAAGCTTCCTTTAATGTCTTCTTTTGTGGGATTTCCCCCTTCTCCCCATCTTCTCACATAATGTACACCTGTGATTTTGCTCGTAAGAGGAGCCTCCAAACCAGCATTGCAAGTTCTAGGCTTTCTGGTAGTCTTGTGCCTCTGTTGGCTTTTCTGAACTATGACTACTCATTGTGCCTTCCCTCTAAGCCTACTATAAAACTAGCTTTGAAATATCACAAGAGGATTATGAAATGCAAAGAGTGGCACTTTCAGACCAAGAGAAGGAGGCTCCCAGCTGCTGACTCTATGCACACCCCACCTCCACTCTCTGTGGCTGTAGCCCAGCAGTCATGGCCAGGGCTCAGAAGTCTCTTCGCTGTTCAGAGAGCTTGGCCCATGAGCAGATCCTTCCCTGTCCCCAAGAGCTCATCCCAGGGCATCCTGCTCCCCATTTATATATTCTGCTTCTTTAACTTTATTTTTCTCCCTGAGAAAGCTCCAGCTACTTCCTCAATAGCAGAGAGGGAGATGAAGGGGCTGAGAACTAATAAATAACATGAAGAGGTAGAACAGATCTCATGTTAAGCCTGAGGTTCGTCTGTCAAGATATCACTCTCCTATTTCTTTTGTTGGGCCAACCACAACCCCTGTGGGCATGTTTCCTTCCTGACCTTTAGGAGATGAGTAGAAAAATCTAGAAAATGCTGCTTTGGCTTTCTCCTGGTTTTGGCAGGATACATGTCAGCAGCCTTCCCTGCAGCTGTGCTCCTGCCATGGGAAGGACAGATGTGCTCCCATGAGGAATGCCTGGGAATCAAATTGTAGGATTTTATATGACTTCATTTGAAGCTTTAAAAGGGGGTTTAGTGCAATTGCTGTCCAGCCGAGCAGCTGGTGACCTGACAGGGTTCCCCCTGCCTAAGCGATGCACACAGGCTGGATCACTGCATTACGTGTGGACTGCACCCACAGTTACCCGCTCCCTCTCTCCCTGGCTCCAATGGTGGCCAGCACTTGCTGTAGGGACAAGAGCCAAACGCCCCTGCTCATCCTGAGGGGCCATGCTGCCTGCCCACCCCGGGTTCCCCCCGCCCTGCGCTGAGCCTGTCCCCAGGAGGTTTATGTTCACAGCCATGTACGGTAAGGCAGGCTCCGCGGGCCGCCCCCCGTCCCGCCCCGCTCCGCAGCACGGCGGGGAAGGAAAGGTGGAAACCTTCCGGCCTTGCACGGAGCGTGGGGGCAGCGGGGCAGCCCTGGAGGCTGTTAGGACCAGAGCTGAGAAACTGAGAGCTGAACGAAAACCAGGCGCAAGAGAAAGAAATACTGAGCGGGGAGCTCGGGGTGGACTGACCGCCCCAGACATCTGTGCTGTTTAAGTAACTGTCTAGGTAAAGATGTGCTGCTTTATGTGCCCGCCAGCACACAGGCAGAAAGCGGTGCTGCTTTACTCTCTGGAAACAGAAAGCTGTCCTTACAGCTCCCCTAGGCCTTCCCCTGCCGAAAAGGGAGAGCTACTTGTTAATATAAAGGAAGATGTGGTTTCCTCTTGAGTTACGGCCAACAGCAAACTCATCATAACTATTCCTGGCCAAAAATACCCCTAACGTCCCTACCCTACTCTCTTCACAGGGCAGAAATGAATGGGGTTTCAGCACTTGCACTTTCAATGGACTGGAGGCAGCCTGTTGGGGCCACAGCACTGGCTTTGGGAAGCAGAAGGCACATAAGCATTCGAGAGGAAGAACAATCCTGCCATGGCCATCAGCAAAATCATAACCATTCATGCTGTATGAAATAGAGGGTTTTAAGCATAAGAAATGCACCTCAGGTTTCTATTATCTGTGTGCCAGAGGCCAAATGCAGCACGTCTCTGACCCTATATATTTAGTGAGAGCAGTGCTGTAGAAGAGCTTGGCAGCTTTGTGGGTGCAGTGGGAGCCCCATCATAGGTAGAAGGGTTCAGGCCGTGGGGCTGATACAGTGGGACCCAGTTCTGTCTTGTCCTGGGCAAGTGAAGGCCTTGGGAAGAGGTTGTTGCAGCCTTGGCACATACCTAGCGCACATCCTCTGTCACTGAATCAGTGGCCCCATCTCATCTGGCCTACATAAGCTTACACTGGGTGGCAAACACCTGCCTTCCTTCAGTCTGCAGAGAAGAGCTGGCATCCATTTCCATGAAAATTGTTAGAGAAAGGCTAATGGTTAAAGGCTAAAGTGTCATCTCCTTATCCCCAGGTGGCAATGTGCTGCCTCATGGGAATCCTGTATTCCAGATGAAGGAAGGCCAAGCTGGATGGGGCCTAGTCAAAGGCATCCCTGCCCATGGCAGGCAGCTGGAGCTAGATGATCTTTGAGGTCCCTTCCAACACAAACCAGTCTATGATTCTATGAATGAACCTTACAGAGAGAGAGACGTGGCAGCTGCCTGTCATTTGGAAGAAGAGAGAAAGCCTCACATGCAGAGGTGGACTTGTGGCTGTTGTGTATCCTGATGCTTGACCACAGCCCTTTTCTGCTCTAAGACAGTTTTCCAGCCAAGATGCTTGTTACCAAGGTCTCCTCCTCCATCTTAGCATTTTGGCAATATGCAGCCTGGTATGTCATGCTTATTCCACAGCTCTGAGAAGCTGACCCCAAGCAGGCACCACTGACTCAAAGTCATTGGACAAGAAGTGAGGACATTCGCATCCAGGGAAAAGAGAAAGAAGAGAATGAGCCACAAGGTCAGTGTGCTGGCCTCTTTCTCCTTATCACTCATCTCTAGCTTTTCTTTTTTTTAATTACCTCATCTCACAATGTATCTGTACTGCAGTAATTCCTGCAATAACTCAGGTTGCAGGTATTTGGAAACACAGTTATAGTCGGGTCCAGCAGAAACCATCAACCATCTCCTATTGTTGATGGCAATGTACAGATCCTGGGGCAGAAAAATGGCATCAAGGCTTTTTCTCTTGCAGCAATCGTTGTGTAAGTTATGTACATTGTGCTCAAATGGTTACAGTTGGAAAAGTCAAGATAATGGAGCATTGTGCCTTGGAAGGTTCAGGTCGAAGGAGGTGATCCTGCCTCTCTACTCTGCTCTCGTGAGACCTCACCTGGAGTATTGTGTGCAGTTCTGATGTCCTCAACATAAAAAGGACATGGAACTGTTGGAACAAGTCCAGAGGAGGGCCACGAGGATGATCAGGGGACTGGAGCACCTCCTGTATGAAGATAGGCTGAGAAAGTTGGGGCTGTTCAGCCTGGAGAAGAGAAGGCTGCATGGAGACCTCATAGCAGCCTTCCAGTATCTGAAGGGGGCCTATAAGGATGCTGGAGAGGGACTCTTCATTAGGGACTGTAGTGATAAGACAAGGGGTAACGCGTTCAAACTTTAACAGGGGAAGTTTAGATTGGATAAAAGGAGGAAGTTCTTTACTGTAAGGGTGGTGAGGCACTGGAATGGGTTGCCCAGGGAAGTTGTGAGTGCTCCATCCCTGCCAGTGTTCAAGACCGGGTTGGACAGAGACTTGGGTGACATGGTTTAGTGTGAGGTGTCCCTGCCCATGGCAGGGGGGTTGGAACTTGATGATCTTAAGGTCCTTTCCAACCCTAACTGTTCTATGATTCTGTGATTTTAAGATTCCTTGTACTGTTATAATAAAGAGCCACAGTCACTCTCTACCCTGCCTCTTAAAGCTGAGCTAAAAAGAACATCGTTCAGGTACTGCAGCAGCCAGGGTTCTGAAAAGTAGTGATGAGAATAAATAGAAGCCTGGGGAGAAAACAAAAGTGACCTGGTCTTACTGTAAGACTAAGCATCTCTGGGGCTGAGTTTATGGCACTACCCTGTTCTTCTGAACACCCTTCCAACACCAGATGTTGGACACACTGTTCACAGTGCCGCAGCCTGGCAGAGAGGAATTGGAGGTGCCAAGGTACTGAGATTTTGTGAAATATCCTGATTATTTCTTATGAGGTCCCATTCCACATCCTCTGCTATCATAGATGAACTTAAGATGGTCCTGAAGATACACCACAGGCAACAGCCCTAGATTATAATCTTTCTCCAAAGCAACACCCACATGAAAGAAAAACCCTTGTGGCATAGTCTGCCTATCTGATTATAAAGGCAGTTCTTTCCTTTTGAATGGTAAGCAGTTTCTGAAGGGGAAAATGTGAAAAAATTCAGAGGGCTGCCAGTTGTGTAAAGTTAATTGACAATATTTGTATGTGAAATACAGTGAAATATATTCTTTTCTACTGCAAACCATTGCAACTACTAGTGTGCACAGTTCTGTGCTTCCTAGTGCTCATGGACATCTCAGATAAAGAGCCAGAAATATGCTTCTGAGAAACAATTCTAGTTCTCTGCCAATAGACCTCCACTCGCAGTGGATGAACCATATTTTAACCCCTCTCTCTGCTTCTTTCAGACACAAGTGTACCGTAAGTGTACCTCAAGTACCTGCTACTCTGACGAATAATGGGAATCAAAAACTAAAAAAAAGTGAGAATATCTGACTATGAACCTAAGGGATCTCACATGCAAATTATCCACTTGCAAACTGCTGGCAAAGCAGTGCCATATGCAGCTGTAGCACCGCACAGATACGGACTTGGTTGATGAAGGGTTTTTGCTGGAAAGTTCTGTCCTGGCAGCATTTTGTTGGGGCACCACGTGATTCTTAGCAGACAAAACTGGGAAACAATTTCCATCATAGTTCTGTGCACAGACTCTGTACCACACACTCATAATTTCTGAAGCATACAGCTTTGGGATTAATAATGTTTCCAGACTCTTTATTCAAGGAGGATTTTCTGCTAAGCAAAAAAGTAGTCAAGCTTTCCTCTCCATCCCCCTTGATTCCTCAATTGCCATTCTTTGAATGACAGACAATGCAAAAAAGTACACAATTGACATGGTAGAAAATAAATATAAATACTTCCCTATGACTTGAGCCAAGACAGACTCCATTTTGGATTTTGAAATGTACCCAGGTCTCTCTTGTCCTAAGTTCAGTTCAGCACCACTGCTTGACTTGAGAGGAAAGCAGAGAATATATAGGCTTAAGGTTATTGCAATATCACTTATACCATGCTTAAATAGCATCTGCTAATAGTAGAGCTGAGCAGAGCTCCCAGTGTGGTGGCATCTACATGCACACCTCCTCCATGCAGGGGCTTAGGCTGGGGTAAAGCTGCTGCAACAGGCTTGTGTGGGTCTTGCTGAAATATATAAATAACCTCACTCTTCTCTGATCCTGTTTTCTTAAACCGGCAAATTCACCACAAGTTACGTTGCTTTACCTAAAAATTAAATGTAAATGTCATGAGGTTGTCTGCAGGTGTCCGGTCTCTTTTTTGCCTGACGCCTGAGATCCCTGCAAGTGAAATACAAAGCAGAGGGCACAAAGCTCCCTGTTTTCTCCATGCTTTTGTGGTTTGTTGTCTCTGGACATTTGTCAGCACTGCACAATTACTGTGCTTCCTCTCCAGGGACAGTTTCCTTGTTTGCCCAGCTCTTTCAAACAGCTCCAGGGACAGAAAGCCCAACCCTTTCTGTATGACCACCACAGAGGAGAAGCGAGTCCCAGTCCAGCTTCTCTGAGTATGACCAAGGCTGACAGTGCCAGTGCTTCCTTTGCAGCGCAGCCATGGCACACCACCTCCGCTGATGCCAGCTGGTCTGCAACGAGTCCCCTGACCCTTCTCAGCACGACCCGTCTCAGGGCAGCTGCACCCCAGCCTTGGGCATTCTCTGGGAGTGACTCCCGTTTGCATCACAGCGTTTGCACTCAAGTAGTGGAAACGTTCACAAGGGAAAAAAGCCTGCACACAACACTAGTGGTAATTATGAAGAGAGCAATTAAACAAAGAGAGAGGGAGAAAGAGGTTCTGGGCCCAGTCCAAACTGTGTGTGCCCAGTACCAAACCTACCATTACCTTGAACAGGACTGAGTGCTGGCGTCTTTCTGATTCCCAAATAAAGGTGTAGAAGAGGCACACCTAGGATTTACAATAGCATTTTCTCTTGTACCTGCTTATCTGCTTTGTTCATTTATCTGTGACTTAGCATCTGTATTTACAAAATTCAGCCCATCCAACAGGTTTCTGGGAGCATAGCCACAGCGTCCTGCATACCTGGAGAACACCCTGAGAGAAGAAACCAGCTCCAAGAGCTTCTTAAACATCAATAGACTTAAGCTCTGCCAGAGCGTTGGTGGGAGAAATTAAAGAAGGGTGCAAACGGCTAAGAAATCCTTGCCACTGCTCTCCAGCCTGGCTCTGCAGAAGTACCAACCTCCTTGCAGCAAACTCACCCCTCCGGTCAGCAGGTCTGTTTCCCCGTGGTCTGAGCCTGCACAAGCACCCCAGAGACCCCCACGGCTCAGTGGCCATCACAGATATGGGTGTTTCAAGGCAAGTACTGTGGTGTCTCCTGAGCAGAGCCCCATGCCACATTTGCTAGCACCCTCTCACATTTGCACCATCCCCTTTTATTAGGCACAAGATAGCATTCAGAACAACCTGGTCCTAGCATAGGTCTCTATTTTCAGGTAAGCCTGGAATGGATGCTCTGCAGAAGGAACAGGGCCAGTGTCTGCCTTCCACCTCTCCTGGAAGAGCAGGAGCAGCATTCACTCTACACTTGTTCCTGCTGGGAAAAATTCAGGTCTTGCGTTTTAATCCCTCGCTAGAGACATGTCTCTCACTCCTTCCAGCTCCAGTAGGAAGGCTTGTAAAGAGCTACCACTGCAGGGTGCTGCCCTCAGGGGGGATGTGCACATGCATGGGCAGCGGGGTGGGAGGAACTGGCTGAGCCACAAGGCCGGGAGGGTTGGCTGGTGGGGAGCTGTGCACCAGGGGAGGCCCTGAGTGCTTCCCCGTGCTTTTCTTAAAAACAGAACCAGAAAACCACATCAAGTCCTGGGCTTACAGTGAAAAAAGAGCTTGAATCTCATTCTGGTTTACTGTTTGTGAAAGTTCAGGGCAAGTTTTTCTGCAGACCAGTAGGATTCTGTCCTTCTTGAGTACCATAGGTTAATCCAGGTTGGAAGGGACCCCCAGAGGACATCTCTAAGCAGCTCAGAGCAGGGCCAATTTTTATCAGGTTACTCAGGCCTAAAAAAGCATGATTCCAGTAACACTTGCTTATTCATCCTATCTGCTGTCTTGAGAGACTGGATGGTGTTTTTACCACATTTCAGTCATGCCATAAAAGCAGAAACCACTGCAGCTTTGCCCAGCTAAAGAGACATGTTCCAGTTTATTTTTCCCCCCGGTTTATGTAAAAATGGCAATTGGTAAGAGCCCAAACCGTCCTCAGCTCCAGCAGCACAATGGTCATCGTTCTGGGAAAAAGCAAGTCCTGCTGAGCCCCATTATGCTACTTCTAGTGGCCACATTGTCTTTGATAAAAATAACCCAGGGCTGTTCTTTAAAAAGCATGCTCTGAGCTCCTCAGGAAGGACAAGGTCACTTGACAAAAAACTGTGTCTGAAAGACAGTATCAGATATAGCACAGCCTCAGCTAAAATACTGCTGGTGGCTTCTGCTTGTGATATCTGGGGGATCTCCTTGTCAGAGAGTGGATCTTTGTCTTGGGGAACCTCCTGTCCAGAGAGTGTGCTTGGTCTGTGCTGCCTGGGGACAAGGTGAGCTTCTGGTCCTCCCTCACAGCCCTCTGGTTTTCCCAAGAGTCCTGTGTATTGTAGCTGCTTTTGCTGGAGTCCATGGACAGGGCAAGAGAAGCTGTGATGCCTGGCTTTCTATCATGCAGTGCTGGGTGGGGTTTAACAGCATCTGGGCCAAGCACTGAAACCAGGCAGAAGGCAATGTAGGGAGAAAGAAAAGCTGCAAAGAACCAGAGACAAGGAAGGAGGAAGGACATACTGAGGCCATCAGGTCACGTGCACCCAATAGGAAACTTAGCGGTGTTTGGGTCTGTCTGGTTTTAGGAATCCAGTCTTGCCTTCTCCATGGAAACTTATGACTATGTGGAAAACATCTGCTGCTTTGAAGGGAAATTTCTTGCTCTCAGTGTCACAAGTAAGATCTGGGTCTCTCCCCTGAATGCCCAAAAGGTGGATGACATTTCCCTCTGGTGCAAGACTGGTGGCCATGTGTCCTGCTGGTGGATTGGGCAGGGAAAGGGGCTGGCAGCTGCATCATGGTAAACAGGTAAAATGACAAATATGCAGAAGCAGTGGTACGAGGAATGGAAGCAGGAAAGTTTTGCTGGGAAGGATACCCATGGAGCATGCAGAGAGACACTGCCTAAAGTGACACGTCAAGAGAAGCTGATGACCATACAGGCTTCTTACAACTGTGCAAAATGTTTCTAGCCAGGCTTTGAGATGGGTATGGAGGAAGTAACTGGAATTTAATACTAGGCATGCCTGTATTCTATACCGAGAAGCAGCATTTTCCTCTTTGCTTGTAAACAAAATAAGCCATTTTAAAACAAAGGTTTAAATGATTGAAAAATCTCTTGTGGGCAAACTTTGTGGGTTTCTGGTAAAAGGAAAATGAACCATTTTAATAGCACAGCGTCTTTCAGCACTATATTTTAGGAGGCATGGAGGCTGATACTTTCAGGGAAAAATGCCTGAAGGAAATGATAAGTAACTGATAGATTGAAAGGCTTTTGTCAAAGTCCTCCCTCACTATCTCCCAGTTCAATGTCAAACAGAGGTCAAAAACAGGGCTGGCACCCTTTGAGATTCCCAAAGTCTTCAGGTTGTGTTGCTTTGCTCTACTGTCGGCAGATTCAAGCTTCCAGTCAAGTGCTTCTAAAACTGATGTTGTATTGATGTCAATACAATCCTCCAAAGCACAAATAGGACACACTCAAGCAAGCAGGCAGATTTCCAAACTGTCTGGCCCCTCTACACCATTTCCTCCTCATAATTCATCCTGCATGCTGTACCGCTGCCTTGCACATCTCCGGCTTCCTTCCGATAAGGGAGAAATTCTTCTTGCGTCACATGAACCTCAGTTTTATCGCCAATCTCTCAGATAAGAGGCTCACGTGAAGCAATCCTTGCTGTGCTCACATTCCAGCCTTCTAACAGCAGAACATGGAGCTCCCCCACCTTATAAGGATGAGTTTCACTGCTCATTCAAAAAGTGCTGCAAGTGCTTTAGGAGATTTCACAAGTATTGCAGAAGGAAACACACCTGGTATCCGCCCTTCTGCATTAGCTGGCAACCTGGCATTCCCTGGGTGCTGCTTTGTGAGCCTGAGCAAAAAGTATTTGGAAGGCTGTATTATATACTTCTATTTCTTGTAGGTAGTTTTTTGTCCCTCTCCCAGCCTAAGCCAGTGCTGACAGCAGTTTATACAGCAAGTCAGGAAATTTCTGCAGTGAATTGGGAATTTGTTTCGTAGATGGGAATTCACTTTCCCCAAAGTCTGCTCTCCTCACTGACGATTGAATTCCAGGCTCTGGAAGCATGTCTGCTACTGGTGCCTGAAGACCAGGCACACTAATGTGCTTCTATCTAGAAGAACCCCAAAGCATTCCTTTTTTACTATGTGTGAAGAAAATTGGAATGTAAATGTATTAACAAAATAATCATTGGCATTTAAAATGAAGCAGAGAAACCAGATGCTCTGTCTCCCTCTTTATGCAAACCAAGAAGTAAGTCTCCCAAGAAATATGGAACGGCCCATGTCGTGTGTAGACCAGGCTGCCTGTTCAGACTTCTATGCAATAAAATGGACACTCATAATTAAAAATACCTGGGTTTGGAAGCCGAGCGCTGGGGAGGAGGGAAATGACACCCTCTTTGCAGCTTATTTGAACATCCGGCTGCAACAATGAGTGATGCGCTGTCGACTGTTTCATCATGGGCCTTGCTGTTCTCATGAGGCTTCCTATTTCTCACAAGCCTCCGCACTCATTGCAAGGAAAGCTCAAGAGCAGAGCCGCAGAGGGCATCAGGCTCCCCTTCCACTGCTGGATGGATGCTGAGCTGTGTGGTGCTGTCATGCAAGAGCTCAGCCAGTCCCTCCTTTCCTCCTCTCTGTGTTTTCCTTCCAGATCCACCCATGTTTCCCATGTAGGTTTCTCAGTAGGGCCAGTAGGCCAAGGACAGACCTTGAGGGGTTTCACCAAGTGGTAGGGAGGCAAGGGGGTCATCTTTGGGTGGGAGTGAGGGTGGACTGAAGAGGCTGGAGGCAAGTGTCTGACTCCAACTGCTTCAGCTGAGGCAGAGGTCAGGAGGAGAGTAGGTTATTTTTAATAAAACCAACAACAGAGAAGGATCCATGATATTGCTCTTGAATGGAAACTATTTAAAGGAATAAATCATCACCATGGAAACTGGGAGCTTTGCCAGAGCAAGGCAGGAAATGAAGTTCAGTGAGAGATACCCGAGGAATTTTCAGCCATGATAACAGCAGTAACTGCTCATTTTGGGGTTGCAATTTTGGGACAGGGGACCCCAAGTTAAGTTCCTGAGACCATGGAACATGAGGGAGTCGATCGACCCAGGTGCTTGTGGTGGGATGCAGCATCTCTACAAGGTTACCCACCAGCACTGTGCATACCTGAGGTGGGACATGAGGAAGGGCAGAGCCTGCAACACAGCCTGCAAAAGGGCTTTGGAAAATAAAATTAACTACACAACCATTAGACCAAAATGAATCTAGAGAGTTTGAAAGCCTTGAAACATGTTATCAGCCTGGCTGCTTCTCTAAGTTCTGATAAGATCCAAAGGCCTGTTCTTTATCTTGAAGTCCTAAGAGGCAAGGACAAGAGGTTAGCTGAAAGGCAACAATCCTTTCACGCCATTTAGGAGTTCCTTACATCCCCCACAATCATCCTACCACTGTAGGGAAGATATGAATAACTCATGCTTCACTGTTGAAATTGATCATCAAAAATAAGCCCCCTAATTGCATAGTATGGCTTATACAGCTTACACAACTTATCAGTATTCAGCCTTCCTCCAGCCTTCCTCCCTGTGTTGTCAGGGAGGCTGACTCCTGAGTACATATCTTCACTCAATATGTTTTTTGCCCTTTTTTGAGTCATTTCCATGTTCAGAAGTCCAACCTGGGCAGCTGTCATCTCCTCCACTGCACTTGAAGCCAAGAGGATATGGGGCAGCTGGTCCATGTTGTTCTTTGTTGGGTGCCTCTTCAATGCACTTCCAACCATGGCTCAGTGTGCAGGCGGAACCAGAGCTTAAGGCACAGAAAACCCAGAAAAGAAAAATCCAATTGTACAAAACAAGCTGGAAAACTGACAGAGGCAGTACTCCAGGTGTAGTGGCAAGAAGGCTTAGGGAAGTCTGAATGAGGAGCACCACCAATGCGAGAAGAATCAGCAGACCCCATCTTCACTTGAGAGCAAGTGCATTACTTGTCTGGCCTCCTTGACACTTATCTTACTATTCCATTGTGTGACAGGAAAGTGCATCACTTGTGCATGAAAACCAGTCTGCAGTGAGGGTGCTGGCAACCTCAGAAGTGACCTTGATTCAGTCACCTGCCTGCAAGTCAGCCTGGAGGCTTGCTGTCATGAACATGTGTCTGTAGGCACTTTGAAATACATCTTGAGCAGCATTTCTTGGGTGTGATGGAAGAATGTTCTCTGTGGTCGATGTTTTCATTGGGTCTGATGCCAGTCAGATCCGAGGATTAGTCCTCAGTAGATTTGTCCTCCAGGTGGACTGAAGTGGAGCTGGGGAACCAGTTTGTTAGGTGCCCAAATGCACGGGGAGCTCCTTGGCTTCAGTGATCTCACTGCGCGTCTCCTGTCCCTTTATGGGAGCAGCAGCCCCAGCAGCACCCTGGAGACTCACTACACCAGAACACCCACAATGGTCCCTGGGACAGCAGGGCTGCAGTCCTCAGACCCAAGCCAAGAAGGCAGCAGACCAGACACAGGCTAATATTACTCTTCCCAGGGGTTCAGTAGGTCACTGCTTCATCCTGTGAACAACTCCAAATTTCAGGGCAGTGAGAGAATTGTTTATATTGGCTACTTGTATGAATGCTGGGGGAAAAAAAAAAGAAAAGGGTATTATGAGACTTCTGTTCTTTAATTCCAGAAAGAAATCAAACATGTCTAGACTGCCGCATGCATGTGGCTCTCTTCCAGGCTTCTCCCACCTGGAGCAATAAGCAGGCTGGAAATCCTCCACAAAAGAGTTTTCAACACCCATTTAAAAGGGCTCTCACCCCATGCACACCAGCTGGTATCGAACAGCCAAATCCTATTAGGAGGCAACATCAGATAGGGCAAACTCTTTCAGGCGGAGGTCACAGACAGCCTCTGTGGTTTCCTTGCCCCCTTCGCACAGCCGGAGATGGAGGAAGCAGCTGACAGCTCACCCATGGCCAGGGCAGGGGCAGCACAGTGGATGTGGCTGCCTGCATTCCTGCAGGAGCAGTACCCATCCCAGCCGCAGGTCCATGCCCAGGGGTGCACCCCTGCACCAGAGCAGATGAAACAGGGATGTAGTTCGGGACAGGGGGGGATTTTGCTGTAATCTGGTGAACTCACAATTGCTGCTGACAAGCAATGTCAGACCTGGCTGTGGAGAAAGACATTTTCCCTTTAGCTGGGAAACTGCCCAAGTTCAGACTTCATTCGTATCAGCCCACCGAGGAGCCAAAGGTGGGCAGGACCAGCAGCCAGGGAAAGCTCTGCCCTTGCAGCCTATCCAGCCTGTCCTCTGTGATGGAGCTGACAGCCAGGGAGGTAGGAGGCTGTGGGAAACAGTTAGCAGAAGGGACAAGGGAATTGTCATGCTGATTGAAGCCGAGGCCTACCTTGTCTGGAGCAGCCCCAGCAAGGGAGTTCAGAGGGAAGTGGAGAACTGTATGATCAGGCAATCATGAGACTGTCATGTAGCATAAGTCAGTCTTGGCCTTTTGGCCTCACAAACACTGAAGCTCAACTACCATGACTTACGTTGTGTTCAGTCTTCCTGCCAAGGCTACCAGTCTTGTCATTTTTCCCCTTGTATTGCAGGCAAGATCCTTCCTAAAATCCAGCTGAGTAGATACGTGTCCAGCAGAGGCTGAGGTGAGACTCCAAAGTACCTCCATAACCAGTCAGAGATGGGAACAACCACAGGAGCTGGCTCCAGAGAATACCAGGGCTCAATTGCCTCCCTTTTCTTAGCAGATGTGTAGAGCTACCTTTAGCCAGCTTCCCTGCATGTCCTTACTCACAAAGCTTCAGCGCTGCCATCATCATCACCGTCATCCAGACTATCCAGAGCTGCCAGGGAAATGGGATTAGTGTCCCATGGAAAACAGGGCCAGGGAATCAGGCAGTGGCTTTCACGCCTCTCTAGTGCCAACAAGTCCATACCATGAAATTTTCTGACATAAAGCAGACAGATACTTGAGAGAGGTTTTGAGATAACTGCACCCACAATGGTGAGGAGCTTCTGAACTCAGACAGAAGGTTTGGTCTCTGTATGAAATACTGTTTAGTGCTGGTGGAACGTTACTACACAGCAGCAGGGTGGAAGTAGGTCTAGGTCAGCAGATAGGAATCTTTCTAAAGCTATAAAACCTGAAATGAACAGGGAGCTGGGGTCAGACTGGATCAATTCCCAAGGGCTGGGCACTACAAAGGAAGAGCTCCCTGCTTGGGAAGGGGTGCTGAGCCTGCCTGCTGGGAACGTGCTCTGCCTCACCCCACATGGAGCTGGGTTTGGTCTTCAAGGCTGAGGGCATCAGCCAGCTGATAGGTTGGGCAGCCTTAGTCCTGCATGTACACCACATGGACCTGCAGCTTCTCACACAGGATAACGGTAGAGGAGATCTCTGGTAGTGCCCACTGGCCACAGCTCCCTGCTGCTCTGGGGAGCCCTTTGTCCCTGTGGGATGCTCATACCCAGGCTTTTCCTCCTCCTTCAGCAGGGCCAGTTCCTCTGCTGGGATGGAGGCCACCCCAGTTTGGCAGCAACTGGGCTCTCTGACACAGGAGGAAGACACAGGCTGCAGACGGGCTGTGCAGGAGCAGACGTTTCCCATCTGGTGGAGCCGACAGCTCTTGGGCAGATGGATAACACTGTGGTTACACAGATATGCTGTGTCCAGTCAGCTATTCATGTATAATTTAAGATGTACGTGGTGACATGCTTTAAGCCCTATGGAAGAATCCAAGCCATGTATGAGATTACCAAATACTTTGACAGGTTATCCCAGCTCACTGCCTCAGCGCTAACCATATCCCACCTTCCTTTCAGCGTCACTTCTCTGCCACTGTGATTTTCCATGGTTAGGAACAACCTGCACAGAACAAGGCAAAGAGTGTGCAATTATCATCATCATCATCTGAAACAGATTTTTTCAGGAAGCTGAGTAATTTCATCAGATACTCCCGTCTTCTTCTCCTGACTGCCCAAGGGCCATGCACCAGCAGGTCATTGTCTTGTTAGTGTTACGTGAGTTATAAAAGGATGAATGAATGATACCCATAATTTGATTGCATTTCCTGCATGGAAAAAAATAATTAGATTTATTTAAGAAAATAAGAACTGAGGTATTATTCATCATAGAGTACTCCTCTGGGAAATGTTACAGAGAAAAGGAGAAAAAGCCAACCCCAGAGTCAGCTCTTGGAGTTAAAGCAGTAACATTTCTCCAGGAATATTCATAGACCTCTCACTAATGCTAATTCAGCCTGCTCTTCTGTTTATGCAATGCTGGAAAGTCTGAGTGATTAAATCAACTCCCCCATCTCACTTTTCATGAGAAGGGAACTTAAATCACTTCGGTTTGCTGAAGATAATCAAGCACCACCTTAAACAAAATCCACGTTTTTGGAGGAAAACCCTTAAGCTGCTACTTTTCAGAGATGAACCTGTAACGGTGCATAATAACCTTAGCAAACATCACCAGGACAGTTTAGTGAATTAGTTTACTATTTCTCAAAGGGTTTGAGTGCTATCGTGGAAGTATAAAACAGAACAGTCAAAATACCTGCATATTCCACCCTTTCTTAGTCTGCCACCATGTAGAACTGGACATCCCCACGGGTTGTTCTCCAGAGAGCTGTCTGTGTTCATAGATCTGAAAACAGCAGTTGAAGACTGGACTAACAAGAAACAGCATGGGTTCAGCACAGTGCCCCTCAGAGACAGGATTCAATGATGTTACGATCAAATTCACGCTGTTACTCGGTCCTTTCCCATCTCCTCGTCTGGTCCTCATTTAGCACTGGTAAAACTCCTGTTGCCACCTGGCTCCAGCTGCCCACAGGGCATGGGCTGAGCAGCACATGGGGTGAGGGGACAGTAGAAAGAAACTGTAAAAGAGGAAGAATCACAGCCTGCCTTAGTGAGAAAACGCACTGAAAGGAGCTTTGTCTTTGTACACAAGGTAAATGCAGCTTTTACCTTAACCTAAAAAGCAGGTAACTGGACCAGCCAGCCGCAGTACCTTAGGAATGGTGCTTTGTGGACTTAACGTAGCTTCTGATGAATGCAGCCTAGTTACCTGACGTGACATTTGAAATGCACCCTAGTTACCTGATGTGACATTTGAAATGCTTTTTCAGGAGTTCCTCTCTCTGCTTGCCTCTCCAGTACATCAGGCAGGGGCAGGCTCACCTCTGCAGAGCATTATGCACTGCACCATTAACCTGCAGCAGGAAATGGAGCTGTTTAATACAAGGTCTACAGGGATGAATGCCTGTACTGCTAATGTCTCTGTGGTACACCCACAGGGGAGTCAGCATCACGCAGCCACCCAGCCACAGCGCTGTGAGCTGACTTTGCTCTGTGTGAGAAACCCCCATGTCTGACTTAATGGGCTGAATTGAGGTGTGGTGCTCCCATAAGCAGCTCCCAGCAGCCAGTGCCATCCCAGGCCTTGGTTAAGAAGCCAACACAAGAGATAGTTGAGCACAAAGACACAAAGCCTTCTGATTTGTCTTTTACTGAACTGCTATTCTTTTTCCTAAGAAATAGGCCTAGGTTTGGTCTAAACGAGCACTTATTTGGTCCCTGGTAACAAGCAATATCCAGGTCCTTCATCACCAAAGACGCTTTCCTTCACCAGCATCAGCCCTGCCTTCCCTCCCTCCATCCCACCCAACCCACCAAGAGGCTGCTCCCATTTATGCTGCCTCAAGAGTCACTGCCATGCTGTATAAATCAGCTGTTTAATCTTTGACAGGCCAAGTTCTTCCAAATACCAGCTCCTTTTATCATGTCTAGGATATAAAAGATACAGGTTCCTGCACCCTGTGGGACAGCATGCAAGCACAGCAGTAAAACTTTTCCATACACTTTAGTTTCGAGTGTGAGGACACCTCTGTTCTCGTTGCTGTAAGCAGGCAGCAGCTTTGGGGTTTAACCAATACTGCTATGGTAAGTGTGTTTAAACGGAACGGCTTGTGTGTGGAAATGTACAGCTATACATTTGCACAGATATACACATGTACAGGCAAATGAAAACACTCCAAGCCCGTAAAATGATTTTCCACTTGTGTCTGCTTTCCAGAGGGCTGAAGCCTGTGCTGCCTTCAGTTCCCTCAAAACAGGCATGGTCTTGGGGGGCCTCAGCAAGGACACAACTCATGGCACAATGCCTCAAGCACAGTTGGTCCCTGCACCCTGCTCTCAGCATTCAGCCCCATGCCCTGGCAGTGACCTGAAACCCAGCCTGGACAGGAGGGCGATGGCGGAGGAGCCATCCTGGCAGCCTTGGGGTGTACCATGGTGGTGGTGGTTTCACTTGAGGGTTGGGACTAATGAGACCAAAGCTTTGCAAGGCTGAGCCTGGCTGCTGATGGCACCTCTGGATGTTCAGGACTGGTTCACTACCCCACGTGATGCTCTTGGCCTGTTGACATCTGTGTCCAAGTGGCATGTAGAGATGCCCAGGTCTTTTGTCCAGTTCTCATATGGACCCATGCATATCAAGATGGTCTGGGTTGACCTATGCAACAGAGTCTGATCTGGGGTGGGCTGCTCAGCAGGAAAGCCTGCAGAGCCCTGTCCTCACTGCGTATCTTTCCTGCTTGTGCTACAGGCTGCAAAGGATATAGCTACGCTTGTGTGTGTTGCCTATTAATAAAGATATTAATACATCAGTACCCATTTCAGGCTCTGCCGTCCACTAAAAGTGTCTCTAATGATTCCCTGCTTGAGGTTAGTGCCGGCTTATGCTGCATGCACTGAACAGACAAGTTTGCTCTAGTTTAATAGATAATGTTTGGACCTTTCAATACTTAAAACACCTTTCCAGGAGCCCAGGTGTTATTGTGACTTCTACCTCTATCAACCAAACTTGAAATCTCATACAATATGCTTAGCTCAACACAGTCCATTTTTTGCCATTCCCTATCAGTTCACACTATTAGCCATGAGAATATTTTCCTGCTTCTTTTTTAGCTCTTGTCCCCTATTAAGCCTTTTATCATTTTGCCAGTGCTGAAAGCAAGCCAACGGGACCCGAATTAGGTCATCCCATTTCCACGACTACTTCCCAGTTCCCTAGAGCTCCTCTGAGCTCCAAGGCTCATTAATCCCGGACACCCCCCCCAACCCCCCGCACACTGTGTTAGCAGTTCAGAGACCTCTCTATGTGGTTAGCTGAAAACTAACCCCACACAGCAAGGGCAGCTGCTGCCTACCAGCTTCCCTGTGGCGGGGGCTTCTCACCGAGGGACCCTGCGCGCTGCTGCCCACACTTTTGCAGTGTTACCGCAAATGCCACTTCCACCTCATCCTAGGCAAACAATGGGTTCCTTCTGACCTGCGTTTAAGTGAACACCCCTCCTTCCCCTCTACTGCAAGTTTTTCCTTAAGACCTTTTTCTCCACTATTTGCCCACATTTCCTCATTCGTATCTATTGCAGTGAACTTCCCCTTTTCACTGTTTGCTAACAATAAATATGTATTTGATTATTGCATTTACTGCCCCTGAACCCAAGCTCATTTACAAACCACCAGTACCCAGCTCTCTTGGTGCGGCTTTTGGACTTTCTAGGAAAGTATCTTAAATCGTTTTAAGTCGGAGCTGGAGGGAAAGAAGCCACAGCTACCCTGGCAGCTGCATTATTATGCCGCTGCCAGCAGCAGTGAAATGGGATTTTTACATCCTGAAACCAAAAGCAAGGCTGCCATACCAAGCGGTATCAGCGAGGGAGGGAAATGGAATCCTCTTGACTCCCTTCCACTCCCTCCTCAAGGAAGCACTCCTCCATAAGGCAACGCTGTTGGGGAAGAGCCTCCTCCCTTCCCACTCCCCAGATTACAGGAGACAGAGCACCCCTCTTCCAGCTTGGCTCCCACCAGACATTCAGCTGCTCCTTGTGTGTGAACAAGCACACTAAACCAGGAGAAACCTGACAGCATTCCACCAGCTTTGGAAGTTGAACCGCTTCCCAGCAGCATGGACTGCCTGCCTCCATCCCAGACAAGAGGTTTCCCTGCAGCAGCAGTTTGATGCTCACAGATGCTGCTCATGAAACCATCAGCATCCTTCTTACTCAGTTTGCAGTTGGAAATGCTGCTTTGGATTTCTTCGCCCGCCTGTACACAGATGAAATCCCTCCTTTGGGGCAGTGTGACTGCTGTCTAGCATGATCAGCTGAGGATTTCACTGGGTTTATTCTTCACAAATGTAATCAGCTAAGCAATATAATCATTTTCATCTGGCAAGAGGAAAAGTAAAGTAGACATGCCCTGGGGCTGGAAACAAACGCTGACTTTGGAAACTACAGCATGAAACTGTAGAAATATCAAAGGTATTTCAGGCTCTGCAGCAGGAGACCTCAAGATGTGTCACTCGGGCTGAAACCTTCCAATGTTTGTGCAGAATTTCAATTTAAGAGCATAGTGAAGTGATTAATGGGCCATTACTCCCGCTGTCTGCTGCAATTTGTGTGTCTCTAGCAAGGTGATCTACTGTCCCAACATGTTCATTAACTGCCGGGAAGTTGGAGTACAAAAGACCTGTATCTTTTGCATCTATATCATTAGTGGAGGGAATGAGAAAGTACACCCTGCTTGGCCAAGTAGAGGGGAGATGAAAGGTGAAGGAGCCCTGGTGATGGATGACAAACGGCAAAAGTTTTGACTTTAAAAGTATGTGTAAGTAAATAAAAATCTCCATCTAGGGCTGTAAATTGCCTCCAGTGTTCCTCAGATAGATTATCCTAGCTGGTCAGCCATTTAGGAATTCAAAACATTGCTACAGACATTCCCGGCTTAAAAATAAGTTTTGCCTATCATCAGAAACATGTACATGCTAAAAAAAGCCTCTTGATGGAAAAACTAGAGATCTGCCCCACTGGACATATTGAATCACCTCAGTTCTCCCCCTGAATTACAGGAAATTTGGGACTGGTGCTGTTGTCATCCCTGTGCTCAGGCGAGCATTGCATGGCAGCGCTGGCATGTGTGAAAGGCAAACCTGGGAGCACTGAGTTTAAAGAGCGCTTATGAACAGCTTGAAGCATGTACTTCCTCTCATTCCAGGACTGTTGAAGCCTAGATTGCCTTTCCTTTCTCTCCCTCCAAAACTTAGGTAGGTGAGAAGCAGATGTTCCTCCTGCTTTGGAGAAAACTGTATTCCAGGATATAATCCAAGCCAAGAAATGCCAGATCCAGCAGTCATATACTGGCAATGTCACTGAAGCAAGGAGCATTGTGACACCCTCGGCCAGTGACAGTTTCATTTTTGCTTTCTAGCCACCCAATACTGCAAGTTTTTCTAGGTCCTAGAACAGAAAAACGTACAGGGCTTCCCAAGGAGACCTAGAAACCTCTGGAAGGGGAAAAGCAAGTTAGAGGAGGCTCCTGCCTCACACTGCTCTGTTCCTCCTGAAAGGATCCATTAATTTTCTTTCCTCATTTTAATAGGCTGCATAAAGATCACCCTGAAATGTACCCCCAAAACCTCCCTCCAAGCTCCAAAGGCAAACATGAACTAAAACCAAAATGCCTTTCTCTAGGGATCTTTCTTCAGCACATCACAGACAATACGAAGCTAAACCAGACAGCTGTAGAAAAGAAAAGGAAGAACCAGCTGGTTGGAGTCAGGGACAATCTTGCTGCTGACAGCCCTTCATAGTGTTCCCTGCAGGCTGCAGATGAAGGGTAATACATCCATGGTCGGGCTGTTCATAGCATGCTGTGAGGCCAGGGGCTTCTTGGCTTTACAGATCAGTGACCTTCCCTGCCCAAGCTAAAGTGTGGTAAGTCACTTCGGTTAACTCATTGATTAGGCTTTTAGGGGCTACATTTAGAAGCTGGTGATGAACCTAATTGGTGTTTAGAGTATGGAAGGTTTGTTTCAACTCCTTCCCTCTTCCCTGACAGAATTCAGTTCTGAAGCTCCAACTGTTTCTTTCTGCCATACATCCACATTCTCAAGAGTTCAGAATGTACCTCACAAGTATTTAACCTTAAATGGCAAGCTAAAAAATGAAAATATGCATCAGGTTTTCCTTGAAGCAAGTTTTGCTTCAGAGAAGCAGAACTTGACCCTTGTAGTCTTTGTTCTGGAAGCAGGACACTTAGACATGAGACTTTCACAAAGAGCACATAGTCTGACCCCTTTGAAATGACCAGACTGCAAACCCTGCAAGTATGTAGGAGCTGGTGGTTTCAGCTGTTGTTTGGGGGGTAAACTGCTGTAGCAATGTGGTCCAGGGGCGAATGAGCAACTCCTGTAGCATCTGGTCACGAAAGTGCTACATCTATAGCCAGAGGCATTGTCTGTCTGCGAAGCACCTGGTCCCCCATCAAAAGTTCAACTTCAGGCAGTGTTTTGCCTGTTTTTAGGAACATATGAAATGTTTTTACTCATTCACACCACCTACTTCCAAACAGCCAGCGTGCAAACGGCAGCTTCAGCAAAGGAGCAGCTCCGATCAGCTCCAAAAGCAGTGACAATGCCAACCTACACCTGTGCAGAAACTCCAGAGTTGCTTCCCAATACGCAAGACCAGAACTGAACAGAAAAATACCCATGAGAGACAAAAGCTGAGCCTGCCAGCAGTATCCCAGGACAGCTCACTGTACCTCCTTGGCTTGAGTCAGGCAGAATATGAACATCAAATTCAGATTGCTTATTTCCTACAACACACCAACATCTCTCTTGAGCTTTCACTGCTTTTGATCTGCACAACCACTGAAGAAAACTTTGGCAAACCTAGAACCTGCCATAGCCAGTAGGTTTTTTTTCATTGGGGTTTTGGTGTGTTTCCCCCCACCAAGAACTGACATTTTGTCAGTAGGCGTTTGAAACAGCTCATGTCCATATTAGTAGAGCACTAGGCAGGCTCAGTAGTGCACCCCAGCATAGCTGCAGGAGTGCACTATGGTTTATAAATTACGTATGTGTTAGAATTAGCTGATTAAAGAATTCCTGAGGAACTGTGTGCATGTGCACATAGTAATTCAGTTCTTGCAGCTATTTGCATTACTCTTTAGTACTCTGCAGATGCTGCAGCAGCACACTGAGTTTCCCAGGTCTGGCAAGGATACTTTGAGAATCTGAGTGCGTGAAAATGAGAGAAAGCATTGGATGCAAAAGGTACCTCTCAATAGCAGTGCCTGTAAAAAGAGATGAAGACTCACTAACATGGGGCATTTTAATTCAACAAAGTAATAACAAAAATACTGCTCTTGTCCACAAATAGCAAAATAAATTGTAACTACAAATGAAAGCATCCCAAGCCACATCAGATTCTGAAGGCCACAGTGAGCAAGAGACCTCCATCTGTTCACTAGGCTGTGATAAGACAGGAAAGTACAAGACCTCAGAAGCAGACCTAACTGAACAGATCTTTAAATATTTGAGGAAGTAATTTTCTAGCTACCAAGTGACATGGCTTAAAACAGAGATTAGAAACAGCTTTCAATCACTTATTCTACTGAAACTTACAGGAGAAAAATCCACTGCAATCCACTTTTAAAGAAAAGGTTCTGAAATAAGTTGTCCTTCCTAAGTACTACACCAACGGAGACAGGCTGAATTTCTGTCAATCAACTGGTATGTCCAAGGTCAAAGCCCTGTGCTCTTTCCTTCTCAAGGCAGCTGAATCTTTCTGCATGTGCTTTGCCTGCAAGAGCAAGCAACTGCAAAGCATCACCACCACTGAGCCGCTCACCCTGGAGAAGGCTCACTAGCTTTGGCAAGAGGATCACTTGAAAGGTGGAAGGAAAATAGTAGAAGCTTGGTTGATAAATCTCATGTCCTCCTGCATCTTTGAAAGTAGTTAATACCCCAGCTCAGAAAAGCCTCATGCTGCCCTGCTTCAGTGAAGAGCCAGCTTTGACTATCTCACAAACTCAGGCTGGTCTGATATTAATGCTTTAAACAGAGACAGCTGAAATAAGCAAATACATAGCTTGTGAGCTTGCAGGAATCTAAAAAATAGTCTTTGAAGATCAATCTTTCTCTGTCCAAAGTGTTCGGATGAGACGTTAAAGCAGAGTTTTCCTTTTCCACTGTTGAGGTTTTCTGGAGATGAACTGTACAACCTGGCCTAGCAAATTTCCTGCTGTAACAAGCTGCATATGCAAATAGGCTAATGAACAAGGTAATTGAATATTTATTTACACAACCTTTTCACTTCTACGTACATGGCACAGATTATTAGGAAAGGTGAAATTTTGTCAGATAAACTTGTAAGACTTTCCACTGAAGAGGTGATTTCCTTTCCCTGAAACAGCGGATGACAATCCCAAGCATACAGCAACACTCAGATCTGGCAGCCAAGGAAGCTGCCAGCACACAGCACAGCTAACAAAAGCAAGCAGATGTACAGGATCAACAGTGAAGCAGAGCAGTCTACAAAGCACGGCTCTTCTCATGGCTGTCTATCTGCAGCAGACACGCTGCTGCTTGCTTGCCTTTTTTTTTGTCTTTACCAGATAATGCAGCTTCCTACTGCTGCTAAGAGTTACTTATGTGAGAAGGTGAATCCACTGATTTGGAAGCTACAGTTCTTGCGTGCACTGAAACTTCCTGTGAACTAAAGGTTAAGATCACAACCCACCTTCCTCCTCCTGCTTGACATAACAAGCATGCAGGCAGCATGGGAGGCTGTCACTGGGAAAACCACAGCAAACCTTTACGCCCAGAGCCTGTAGAGGAGTATTAGCACCAAACCTGGGAGCTTTTATTCTGCTTTTGAAAATAAACAGAAGAACCAGAAAGTGAGACCACAAGGCACTTGAGGTAAAACTGAGGAAAGATGACTGTGTCACAGGAGGGTGGAGATGGCCATTCACCAGCAATCTGTGCATTCTTCAGAGCAGGGCAGAAGTGACAGCTGGGAATATTTCACAATGTAAAGAACTTTAACAAAAAATAATGATAATAAAAAGATTTTGACTTGTCAACCTCAAGATTTTGGCTAAATGAGCATTTACAATAAGGTGTTTATACAACCAAGGAGAACACTTCCATAGTGATCTTGATTGCAGTGACCTAAAATAAAATCAGTAAAGGACAATTTTCTCAATAAGGTAACAATGTATCAGCTTGTTGTTATTGCCACTTTCACCTGTGTTTGAAAACATTCCTTTCCCTTTTAGCCATCTTACTTGCTTCTTAAATACTCCGTCGTGTGCTTACTCCAAGTTCTCACATAGCAAAGCTGACCAGGCATGAGCAAAGAGCCTATGGCACACAGCAGCTCTAAGGAAATTCTTGAGCTTACATTCTTCATTCCCCTTCCCATGCCTTTCCCTCCCAGCATCCCTTCTGAAGCCCTCCTTTACTTTCATCATGCCTTAATAGAGCATCTTCCTTCCCAGGTACCAGGTAGATGTGCACATGAAATTATTATTCTGAGACCAATGATGTACAGCAGTGTACTGCTAGAGTCATATAGGAAGCAAGAATCTCCTGTTCCTTAAAACAATCTAGCCCTTCCTCAGCACTGGGCTTGAAAGCCTGTGACAGTCACTAGGGTCAAAAGAAGCCTCTTGTCAGCACTGCAAGGCACACACAGGTTTTGTGCCCTTTATAGGTAGTTTCTTTTCCCTTCACACAGATTCCTCTTACCTTGTTGCTAGGGAAGCAAGTGCAATTCCACCACTTTCAGCATATCAGAACTGAGGGCTCGCTAGATACTCCATTAAGAACAGGTCCCAGGCCAGAAAGGACTCTGTCCACCTGAACAGTATGTCAGTTCATGGTAGCTGGCAGCCAGAGCTATACTCTTGCTCAGGTTCCAACTGCCACACTTGAGAGTCCCGGTGTCCTCACACATGGGGATATTTCTCTGAAGCTCTCCCTTACACACACAACTCTATCAAATCCATCTACCTACCCATCTGCAGTTTTAAGTATTTGCGGCAGAGTGGTGTAAAAGCAATCCTGGTCTCCAAAGCCAGGCTTTTGAGCTTTGGGCTAAGAAAACTGCTAAAAAAACAATTTTCAGACTTTACCAAGTGTTGCTGTTAACATGCATCAGTTACATTATCCATCGTTCCGCTATTTTCAATTTGGCCTACTGCCTCCCCAGAGTAAGCACACAGGGGAAGGGGAAGGCACAGTCAAGATCCCAACACTCAGAGCCATATTCCTGATAATAATAATAATAATAATAATGATGTATTAAGTTCACAGAGAGGCATGTTTCAGTGCCTGATTTTTAAAAGCCCATGGTTAGAGTGAGGCCTACAGCACAATCCCTTCCTCTCATCAAACAAACACATTTTAGTATCATAATGGCACCGTGTTATTCAGGTCTCTTCCTTAAAAAGACAAAAAAAACCTACAAAATTGAATGTCACCATGGGAACAGTCTAAAGGTGATTTTTGGAAAGAGGCTTATTTCCTACAGCTTTTCTGTTGGCATAGAAATAATGTCACCAAACTGTACCAGAAGCAAGCACTTCACAAAGTATCATCTCTAAAGATACCAGTCAGTTCTGAAAACATCCTCCCTAATGGCTGCATTTCTTTAGTTTCTGAAGCAGAATAAAGGGCCCAGAAAAGTTTCCTCAATGAGAAACACACCCCAAGCTACCACCAGTGTGATTTAATTCAATCACTCTTGAGCTTGAAATGTGAAGCAAGTGTCAGTACTTAAGGAAAAATTCCTTCTTAGAAGAACAATTAAACCTTAAAGCAGTCATCCTGTTTGGCTGGCTGAATAAACGACACATGTTCACACAAGAATAAGTCAGTCAACCGTCTTAATAAGGATTTACTTTAAACAGAACCTTGTATGGGTACACTAGACTCAGTCTCATTAAGGAGTAAGTTGGAATTTTATACAGCATGAACCACTGGCAATCTAAAACAGACCCACTGAAGAATGGAATGGAGAATCAAACGCAATGTTTCAGACCCAAGCTCTATGTGCCTTTAATACTTTTGTTTTCCTTTTTTTTTTTGAGAGAGTGCACACTATGACAGACATTTGCATTTATCATGTTTTTAACTTCTTTTCTAAGGATGAACTTTCTGAATCTGCATCTTCCAACTCCACTCTGTGTCTTTTCAGTCCTCCGAGAGATTCAGTGCTCTCACTGCCTGTAGGATGCAAGTCAGCAGTATCCTCTCTTGTGCTCACACTGTAGCTGTTGGAGTCCATTTCAGACAGGCAGCAGTCTTTGAGCAAGGTCCCACCCACTTGTACAAGGTTGCCATTATCAGCATTTGAGTGTACCTGTAGTCCTTGCGTCACAGCCTCCTGCTCTCCGAAACTCTGTCCATTGCTGAAGCATGAAGGGTGCAGATGCAAATGGCCATTACTGTGGTTAACACAGGAGGTGTCGAGGCTCCTCTCCTCATGGTCATCAGTCTGGTTTCTGGGGCAGTGACCTGACATACTACAGATGGCAACAGCAGAGAATGGAGGGACCAGTGAGTGATGGCTTGATGCTGGTTGACAGTTCTGACTATTTTTCTGTTCCACAAGTCCTGCAGTCTGAATTTCTTCACTACAACTGTTTAGCCCTTTACAGTTAGCTTTTCCATTGAGCTTTTTAGTCTCAAAAGTATGCTCTACACCTCCACTGCTTGTGTCTTCAGATGTGTTTTCCTGACCTTCCATCCATCGCTGATTGTCACATTCATGAGCTTGACCATTACTAGAGTTTTCTATTAAGCAACATTCTTTTAAAGTTTCTCTGTTGTGGCTTCCAGTAGAAATAGCTGGGGAACCCTGAGGAACTACTGAACTCAAGTTCCTAGCATCTTCCTTATTTAGCAAGTGTGCTGCACTGTGCCTTCCACTAGTTCCTGGTTTCCCTTCATCATTCTCTCCATCTCCTCTGGAGGATTCACCATCTTTATTAGCTGAATACGATATATAAGAATAATGAAGCCATTTGTAAGCTTTATAAATTTTTCTCTCCACTGACTCACTGTCTGAACAAAGTGATGTCCTTTCTTTGAGAACTTCTTTGTTGGCTGAACTCCTTTCTGGTGAAGAAGCTGGAGAAGAAGAAAGATCATCCACTTTGATCTGGGGGTAATCATAGATGTCCTCACCTACACAGGGCGTCACACTCTCTGTGTTAGTACTAGTCCTTTCCTCCTTTTGCACCTTTTGTCGGCGCCTCAGTGCATTACGTTGCCTCATAGATGTGCGTCGTTCATTCAATTCCTCTTCCTCTTCTGTACTGCTGCTGCTGCTGGAACTGCTGGATTCATTCTCCTCAGGACTCGGGGACCGTGGCCGTGGGAAAAGGTCTGTATCTAGTTCTGCCTCACAGGTGTTGTCATCAGAGTCAGACTCATTGGAGAGGGCCAGGAGACGTTTATCCTGATACTTTCTAAGCGCAGAGAGCCGCTGCTGACGGGAAGCCACATCTTCTCTGGCTGAGGGGGATGCAGTTGATCTTAAGGCCCTTAAGTTATAGGCAGTTTCATCAGACTCTTCAACCACGTGTGGTGGGGAGTGATGCAAAGAGGTGGAGGACTCCGACTCACTGTAAGCAGAGCGTTCACTTACTCCTGCATGGAGCTGCAGGATTGTGCTCTCACTGAGGTCGCTGTCTGAGTCAGAACTCCAGCCCTCAATCTCCCGGCGCACCAGGGAGTCAAAAAAGGCCATCATCCGTGGATCTTCCTGGACTGACTGGTTGGCATAATCATGGGACAGACCACTACCACTGTTCAACACAAGACTGATGTACTCTTCATGAGTGTAGAGGCAACGTGAATCATCCTCAATTCTACCATCCAGATCCCCTGTGCAATCAGGCTGCTTGTAAGGGCTCCAGATCTGTAACAGAAAGAAGAAGAAAAATCATATGATGTTGACTTCATAAACTATTATATGCACTTGAAACAGAACAGTAGTTCAAATACCCAAAACAACTGCAAGTTGCAGATTGTTTTTATTATTATTTTTTACCCCTCAGATCAACACTTAAAAGTATTCCAGAGATGTGGGTTTTTTTATTCCCCTTTTACAAATGTGTTTTTCCTGAATCTACTTCACACATCCAGAATTTAAAAGCTCTCACATGGCAGATTATCCATCAATATCTCATTGTGTAGCAATTTCTCTAAAATTGCAGGGCTCTATTTTTATATAATAGGACATGCTTACTCACTAACAGTAAGAATAGTTTGTTGCCTACAATACAGTCTTGGCACTAATGAAGGCACTTGTTTCCCAGGAAACTAGAGTTGCTTGTGCCAGTGATGTAGAGTAACATTTCATCCAGCTTCATTATCAGTCACACCTGATCAGCCCAAAGGGAGCTGAATGTATGGAGGTGAAAAGCAGCGCTGCAGTACTCCATTTAGGGAACAGTTGTGAAGGAAAAGAAAGCACCCAACTTGCTCTCAAGATACAGCAACAATTTTAGGTGAAGGAGAAGAGCTTTACTGAAAGCTACTTTTGAAGCAGAGAGAGGTTAGTAACATTGCAAAGTGTAACAATTTCACTAATAGCAACAGCCTTGACTGTGCTGTCCATCTAGCCTTCTCTCCTTTTTAATGGTGTGGGAGGGAAAGGAAATAAAAACAGCCCAAAGAAGATATACCAATATCACAAAGAAACTGGTAATCCATAGAAATAACAGTTGGATCTACTTACCCTTCTCAGTTTTACTCACAGATTTGGGGGCAATAAGATTAAGGCATTCACTGGACAACCACTATCATATTATTCTTTATTTGGTAGTTAATATGATGCACAACACCTAATGTAAGCAGAGCTAATATGTAGCTTATCCACCATAGTTCCCTAGTGTTATGCTTATAAAGTATCTGATTTCAATCACGCTGTGGTTTTACCATGCTAACAAGCTCAGGGGAAAAAACCTCTATGCCAGCTGTCTATACCAGGTTGGCCTTTTTGGATAGACTTTGGCAAAAGCATCAAACTCTTTTCCCAACATAAATTAGTCAAATTTTGTTCCAAGCAAACAAAACCAATAAGAAAAAGTGTTTTGCCTGTGTAAACGGTATAATCAGCACTCATCTCACAGTTGCATAGTTAACACATGCAGCATAATCTGATACTACCATGACAAGCACTGCAAAGAGAACTCAAGAGAACGCCCGTAATTCTGTATTCACAGATATTTTCAGCAGTATACAATAAGATCTTACACCTTTAATATCAGAAGTAAAATGTAATAAATTGTCTTGCAGCTACGTGTTCAGTACAGTCAAATTTAAGATGTACAGGTAGCCTTTACTCTGGAATTCTCCCAAACTTGAATGCCTTTATTTTGCACCCTCTGTAATTTACAGTTAACAGAGCTTCTGTGTATGATCTGGCTATGTAGATAAAAGAGACACTATTCCAAAATTAAAGTGGGCTGCAGATACACCTTTTATCTGTATGGCAACCATCAAGCTGCCTTTCAGAGCAAAGGCAAAGGTATTTTACATTGCATTACAGTACATTAGCCTGTTCCTAGGAGCATGCTTCAATGTCAAGGCGTATTGGCTATTTGCACTTAATTGCCATTTTTATTTGCAATACTTATGCAAATTCTCTTCTAGTACAGTTCATTAATCTAATACTTGAAACCAGACAGTCTCTGTTGCTTGGTTTAAGTACTGCACTTACTAGACACATAGCTCAAGAGACAAGCACCAAGTTTAGATAAAAATAACAAAACCCAACCTAAGCCCACTATGTATAGTTTCATCAACCATACTTAGCCTTTTTGAATTTTTCAAGAGAACAGAAAGAATCTCTTCTCATCCTCTAATTACTTCCCATGCTCCACTTCCTAAAGACAACGTAGGAAAGAGTCCTCTCTCAGTGGATGCATGAGAGAGATTGTTGATCTGGGAATATATGTTTTTAAATGAAAAAACAAGAACTCTATTTGCCCAATGGACTATTCTGCATTGCAGCCTTCTTGACAATTTTACTAGCAAATGTTCAGTACCCTCTCAAAATGTCAGCTCTTTTCTCCTCTTTGTTCCACTACTTAGCAGGTCAACAAGTGGATCAGATCTTTCTGCATTTAAGCAGCATATACTTTTTTGTAAACGCTTAATACTGCGTACCTGGACAAGCAGGCTGGCATGCCCCTTTCTCAAAGAGTCTTAGGAGAATCAGATCGATTAATTAGGTTTTAAACCTGCTTTCATTTTAAGCAAGAGAATTAGAAAATTCTTAAGATTCTGTACGAACCAATATAAATGGAGAGGTAGTCTGCTCTGAAGTCCCTCTGAGACAGGCTTTTTTCAATGAAAAGTCATCTAAAAAGGTACATAAAGTATGCACAGAGAAACTCCACATGCTTGCTAGTCTACCAGATCTTTCTCCTCACTCTGCAAGCGTAAGAGAAAATACAGCAATGTTTTATATTTTAAAGAGAGCTACAAAGAGTCCATAGTGAGGCTTCTCCCTTCCAACACAGATTTGTTCACAGAGGAGTAAATAATAAAGAGAAGTCAAGGGAATTCAGGATGAATCTGTTTGTACAGTATCAGACGTCTCTGGAGACTGACATTGCTACTTCTTAGACGTTTTGCTATGAAGGAGTACAAGAGCCTGCCAGAAAGAAATCAGACTAAAAATCTGTCCTTGCCTTTAAACTGGCAGCAACTGGTCCAGCACACTCTGTGGCATCTGAAAGGCACTTCTTTGTAAATGGAATAACTTGGCCTTTTTCTCATCCTCTGACTGACACCATGTTGGGGAAGAATGCTAGCAAATCGGAGAAAATAAGTTGGCAAATCATCCCACTGAAGCAACCATCTATCAAGAAGTTCTTTCCCTGTCAGAGGATTAAGGAGCTGGGTATCACTCACTGATGCCCCAAGTATGGATATAAAAGTAGGATAAAAACCAGAGGAGTACAAAACTGATTCTCTGCTTCAGCAGAGATACTTCAGAGAGTGTCTTTGAATTGCTTGTATTCCATGGTAGCAACCCCCCAGAATTTAAAACAAAAAAGTAGTTATGCCTGTAGCATGAGAATAATTAAACCCAGCTATATTAGATGATCTGATTCAGAAGAGGCAGCTAGCCACAATGACATTAATCTGTCACCATAGCAACACTGGCAAATAGACTTTGCTGTCTTTGATACAATGATGGTTTTTAAACAAATGGGACCTTCAACAGTGGTGCCTAGATACACTGTATTCCATTTCCAATTAAAATCACTATTTCTTTCTGAAAATCCTTATGCACTTTTCTCTATTTTATCTTTTCTGTAACTTTCCTCTAACTCCATAACTCTCCATGCTCCTCCTCTAAGCCCCACACATCAAAGGGAATGCCTCATTTATTTCTTCTGCAATTAGTTTTTCTGCCAGCGCATCCCCATGTCTCACACAGTTAACTGAGGGGAAAGTGCTACTTTTCTGTTTTACATCGCTTTAGCTCTCATGGTGAATGCTTACTGCAAATGATAATTTTAGTTCACAGCTGTGCTTTTCTATTTTACTGAGGTTCAGCTTTCTGAAATGCAGGGCAATGAGCAATTCATCTGGGCTAATGTGTCCAGCACACAATATCTGGAGTCAAGGCTTCTAGTATCCTTTATTAATGAGCTTGTTGAGTCTTACTTTAGGTTTCTGAAACCTCCTCACTTAATATTCACACACACCCTCATCTTATCCATTGTATTCTTAGTCCTAGCAGAAATCAAACCGTAAACCACTGAGTTACTGAATTGTATTCCTGCAGGTTCTTTACAAAAAAATAAAACTAAAGCAAAAAAAATCATAACCACAAAGGTCAAAATAATTTTTGTGAACACTATTTATTTCAGCAGGGCTAGGCCTGAGATGAATTTGTATCTCATTTGCAATCAGCATTAAAATAGCAAGTGTGTTGGCAGAAGCACGTGGAAATACTGAATGGCTTGTCTGTATCATGCCTTGATGCTGGTGCTATCAGTTCTTCACTTCTGGAAGTACTAAATTTATGCCAGCTAGTCTAAAAATTTAAGGCTCAGACAAACAGCTACTAGCACCCATATTTTTAATTCATCACAGAGTTTCTATGATTGAAGGAATGGAATACACCAACCAGCCACAGTGAAGTTATCTTCCGTTATTTAATTCCAGAAAGATTTTTTGGAGACACTTGAAGGACAGTAAAAGGAAGGCCACTGCTTAAGGAACTGATTAAAACAAACAAAACCCAACAAAAATAGGAAATCATAAAAGAACCTAAATATATTTTTTATTTATGCCTCTTCCTCTTGTCATCTCAACTTCTCCAAGCAAGCACATCAAGCATTAGTATGGGAGAAAGAAAGCCATGCAAGGGAATGACTTGTGTTCCCAGCTGGTTTTAATGCTTTAAATAGCCCCTAAGAATGGCTGATGTTGTGTTTCCTGTTTTGCCCTTCTGCTAGTGGCAGCTACTAGTCCCCTGCTTATCTGTAGGAGTAGCTGGAATGAAGAAAAAACCACTATTGTATGGTCACTCACAAACCACTGTTCACTCAGACAATACCTTTAAAGAGCAAAGTCATGAAGATCAGACAAGGTATG
The DNA here is from genome assembly GCF_034315485.1 of Pezoporus occidentalis. Lineage (NCBI taxonomy): Eukaryota > Metazoa > Chordata > Aves > Psittaciformes > Psittacidae > Pezoporus > Pezoporus occidentalis. Next base: position 2,554,959 of record NW_026913964.1, on the reverse strand, counting down.
AGCCTTAAAACAACCTGATCCCCAAAGAAGGCACATTAAAAGCTGAGGCAAAATGACATACAACACAAAAGGGTAGGAAGTTCTGGCTTGCTAACAAATTTAATACATTAAACACCTTTCCCTTAATTTATTTCTAGCCTGCAATGTTTGGGGAATTCAGTTCCTTCAAAACAGCTACACAAGTTCCATTGCACATACTGCGACACAACAGGAATTCTCTTCTAAGGAAGCACTCAAGCAGAGATGTCTTTGAAAGAGTTACACAACCTGTGACTGACGCCTTAATCGAACTAACCTTTTAATGACTAGGCAAACAAACCCCACCAAAATCCTAGCAGAAGTACACAAAAGCAACACAGGGGATGTTTATACCAATGCTAATCCAACAGTCAAAGCACACTCATGCAGGAAGGATTCTTAGGGTGAAGGGTCAGCATATCTAAAATCCAAAAGGAAGAACTCAGGCTGCGTGAATCAAGTTCCCAAAGCAAAAAAAAAAAATAGCCTCTGGCAAAACTGCTGTTAAACAGTGTCAGTTTGACTGCTTAGAAATTGAAAAATCTGTGAGCTGCTAACACTGCTCAGAGCACTTTCAGTCAAACCTGTCAAGAGGGACACAGATGAAAAAGAAGTAGAAAAGTAAACTAAAGGACCAGTGGAAGCAGAAGAGAAGCTGAATTACAGCCAGAACCCAAATGCTGATAGCAGCTGTAATGCAGGTGATTCAGCCCGTCAATGGGCCATGGTCCAAGGGTTTTAGGCCAATGCTGGACTGTAAGTTGTAGACTAATGAAAAGTTCTGTGCAGAACCAGTTAACTCAGTCAACTTGTAGCTAACTGAAGCATTTACTAATACTCAAATGACCTTATTTATAGCCACATGCAGGTAAGATTTTTATGAAGTCATTCAACAAATAGACGCAGCTTCAGTTCTCATTATCCTACTTAAAAATTAAACGGTTCTGGTTTCTTTCAACTTTTTGATAGACATAAATTATAGCAAAATTTTTATGGCAGCAGAATACAAAGTGCATTAGAGTAGTATAATCCTCTGCCTCCCCGCTCTCAACCTTTGTAATGAGAAATAACAAAGTTTTTGCCTTGCTTCCACAATATTGGCTGTCTTTCTTTAAGGAAAGAAAGTTTCAGAACCTAACCACATTTGTTATCTCTTTACATTCCATATAAGAAAGCACACACTTTCTAAAAATACGGTACATTGTTAAAGGATTCACAAATGAGACATTGTGGAAGGTACTAAGAGTCCTGTTTCCTCTGGAAGCCACAGAAAAGTATGTTGAATTGACTCAATGCAGAAGTGTGTATAAAAATTTTAGAAGGGCTCCTGAGGCAGTATTAGGCTAAATTCAGCTAGGGCAGGCTAAGGCATAACAATAATCTCTGGAGAGATTTTTATTAAATTTCAGCTCAAAGTACCAGAAGTTTTAGGAGATCATGTCACAGCTGTGACCAAACTCTTCTGAGAAGGACTGTTCACATGATACTTCAGATATGTACAAAATGAAACATTACAAAAATAGTTCCTTTTTCAAAGTACAAATCCAGGGAATCCCTTATCTGTAAAACTTTTAAGACTGAAATGTAGTTTGATGTTGAAATGCTCAATTAAAAATTTGCATCTGTTTAGCCAGCAAATGAGACTTGACAAAAGCATAAGATGAGAAGACAGGATGGATGTGGAAAACAACGGTGAGCAAACCAAGCATTTCTTCCTGAAATACTAAATGAACACATTTTCTCATAAGTTATCTTACCTTTATAATCTTTTCAACGCCAGAAGAACAGATCATGTAAGTGTGAGGATTAAACCGGACCTGGTTTACAATTGACCGATGACCTTTCAATACCATAAAAGCACCATTTACGACCCTGCCAATGCCACCTAGGGGAAAAACAAGCACAGATTGGAACAAATAATTAAATCTTCATATTGCTTTCATTCACAATCATTTAAAGCCATATTATATTTGACAATGCACTCCAGCTTTATTTTGCAATACTTTAAGGACTGTGCTGGCTGCGAAATTCCGATTTTATGAGCAATGCCTCTATGAAAAGCATCCTTCCTGCAAATTAGGGCTTGGAGGCTAGCTTTGATTCATCTAAACAAACAAGGAAGGTTTTTGACCTAATATGACAAGTATGTGAATAAGAACAACATACATCCTTAATGAAATCACCAGTGAAACCGTAGTGCCTAAGGCATGATGGTACTCGGTTTGTAAATTTGAAGCAGAGACAAATAAAGAGCTTGACTTTTTTAAATAGCTATACTCTTTTTTAGCTTGTTTGGGGTTTTGTTTTGTTTTTTAATCAGCAATTCATTACTGTCACAGTTGACTCTGGTCTGGCAGATAGGTATCTAAAGTAGGCAATCTTCAAGGCTACTAACACAAGTCACTACATTACAGCTGGACTTAGCATAGCATTCCCTAGACTAGGATCTACAATGACTGATTTCTGTGAATCAGGCTTAGAGAGGGACATGAAACAACATATCTGACCAGAGGGTTATATCCTTCACAAGGCAGGGAATTTGCTGAAGTGAAATGCTTTTGTGCTAATGGTAAAACCCAAAACAAGCCAGACAACTCTTCTGCTTGGTCACTGACTCTCACTGGGTCTTGCCAAAGCAAGAAACTCCCACAGCAATTTTTTATAATCATAGATTCACTATTAAAACCAATAGAAAGCACACCTGTGCACCTGAATGAACAAGTGCCACTCAAGATTGGAGTGTGTCACTCTTGGAACAAGTCCAGAAGAGGGCCACAAGGATGATCAGGGGACTGGAGCACCTCCCGTATGAAGACAGGCTGAGAAAGTTGGGGCTGTTCAGCCTGGATAAGAGAAGGCTGCGTGGAGACCTCATAGCAGCCTTCCAGTATCTGAAGGGGGCTATAGGGATGCTGGGGAGGGACTCTTCATTAGGGACTGTAGTGACAGGACAAGGGGTAATGGGTTAAAACTTAAACAGGGGAAGTTTAGATTGGATATAAGGAGGAAATTCTTTCCTGTTACGGTGGTGAGGCACTGGAATGGGTTGCCCAGGAAGGTTGTGAATGCTCCACCCCTGGCAGTGTTCAAGACTAGGCTGGACGAGGCCTTGGGTGATATGGTTTAGTGTGAGGTGTCCCTGCCCATGGCAGGGGGGTTGGAACTTGATGATCTTAAGGTCCTTTCCAACCCTAACTATTCTATGATTCTATGTCACAATTACCATCTTTGGTGAAAGGACACAAAACTTTTAAAAGAGGGGAAGTAAAAACTGAAAACCACTTCAGAGAAAAACAATCTTTCTATTCACAACTTCAAAGGTCACAAGCACAGCTTACAAAAAGTTAAAATAATTTAGCTTCTGTGCTACTTACAATTATCTGAACACTAAACAAGCAAACTTTATGTTCTTTATGCAACTAGCGAGCATGTGTTCAGCCCCTCACCTCTTTAAAAAAAGCACTCTATCCCTTCCACTCATTATAGGTACACTGTGAAGACCAGACTGAAGTGTAATGTGGTGTACAAGCCACGATAAAGATTTAGAAATGAGAAGCCAGTCATCCAGCTCCTAAAAAGCCTCAGATGTTCTTACTGCTTCTGGAAAGTGTTCTGTTTGCACAAATCAATTTTTGCAGACCAAACTGCACTCTCATGGCGCTTTGGGACAGAAAGATAATGTGCCTGAAGAATGGAAAAGAGATGGCGAGTAACTCCAAAGACCAAAACACATGGCCACTTTAAAGGCTTCGTATACAGAATGAAGTCTCATTTAAAATTAAGAAAACTTGAAGACTATCACCCCAGTTAACTTCTAAATATGTGCAAAGCTGCACTGTGTCTGAGCTACCTGGAATGGCTCTCTTACTTGGGTAGACTTGTATTTTCTGTAAAGGTTCAGAGGTAAGTTCCACCACTGGAGCAAGATTTCATCAGTGTAAGCAAAATTGACCAAGAAGTAGCTGAGACTGAGAAGTAACTGACTGGAAAGTGACATCATTAAATGTCAATTGGGCTCTTTTGATTTCTCTTCCATTTTGTGAAACTTTTCATGTCCTTTCATTCTGCTCACCCTGCTAGACATACATGACCACATTTATGGCTGATGGCAAGCTGCCTTACTCCCACAGCATTCCTTCCAGCCCAATCACAGCTGTCAATCTGACTGCGTCTACCAAGTCAGTGCTAGGCAGTTACATCAAGGCCATTCTCAACATATTTATCTTGACCTAGCAGACAAATGCTCCAGGAAAGAGGGCCTCAGGAATGACAAGACAATTTGCTTAGAGAATGTTTCCAAGTCTGTAAGTTATGCCTAAACCAAGTTTTAGCTATCCATGGACTTTAGCTGCCAGTACAGAACAAGAAATATGCCCTATGTACAAGACACAGAAGAGACAGAAATTAGACACTGAGCAAAAAAAACAATTATAAGGAAAATAAAATACAAATTTAGGGCACCAATATCTTGGGCTGCATTTCCAAGTCAGTCATTGACTTCTTGTGGTACTGTTAGCAGGGTGAATAAACCCATGGTTATTTTCCTAGTAAAACAATGAAAACAGTTGTTTAATACCAGAACTGTCTTCTGGCATTAAAATTTAAGCATTTATCGATACACTAAGAGCACTGGATAAAATGTACACAGCATGCCATGTCTAGAATGCAGCTGTCCCTAGGCTGCAGTCAAATTCAGCCAGAGTCTGAAGCTCAGAAAGCCAATCAAATCCTGGGCTGCATCCAGCAGGTCAAGGGAGGCGATTCTGCCCATGTCCTCTGCTCTGGTGAGACCCCACCTGCAGTACTGCATTCAGCTTTGGAGTCCCCAGGATAGGAAAGACATAGACCCATTGGAGAGGGTCCAGAGGAAGGCCACAAAAAAATGATCAGAGGGCTGGAACATCTCTCCTACAAGGAAAGGCTGAGCGACTTGGGGTTGCTCAGCCTGGAGAAGACAGGGCTCTGGGAAGACCTTATTACAGCTTTTTAATAAAGAGGAAAATGATAAGAAATACACAGAGAGACTTTTACTAAGGCCTGTAGTGAGAGGAGAAGGGGCAACAGTTTGAAGCTGAAATATCAGATTTATACTGGATATAAGGAAGAGTGGTGAGACATTGGAACGGGTTGCCCAGAGAAGCTGTTGATGCCTCATCCCTGACAGCGCTCCAGGCCAGGCTGGATGGCCCTTTGAGCAACCTGGTCTAGTGGAAGGTGTCCCTGCCCTTGGCAGGGGTGATGGACTTAATGATCTTTAAGGTCCCTTCTGACCTTAACTGTTCTGATTCTATAGAGGAACCCCAAAACCTTCTGCTTTAATAATGAAGTTCCCTAAATTCCTTTTAAGCTGTTAACAATAAAATCGGAGCACGGTAGTAGAACATGCTTCACTCTTCTTAGAGTGAAGCATGTTCTTCACTCTTCTTAGAGTGAAGCTGAACCTCCCTACAAAGCCCCTTAAAACATCTAACTGCCCAGTTACAGAAAAGTCCCATAGAAACAGATTACTGAAATTACAAATCTTAGCAGTCAGTTTTTTCTAGTAGTACGGGAGGTTTTAATCATTTAAGCCAAAGAGTACTGACTCCAGCAATACTCTGATAATCTTTGTATCAAATATAACAGACTGCCCCAGAACCTCATTTTTTCCTGATTCAATTTTTGTCTACCAACTCCTGTAATCTTAAGCAATGTCTCTAAGTATGTGCTTAACAGAGACTCTTCTACATTATTATCCTGACAGCGGTCCCTTCATTTTATAGTAGCCCAGCAAAGTTGGTACTGTATTACACGAGTATTTGCGTGGCAGACATATGCCTGAATCCAGACTTGTCTGGAATACCCCTGGTCTCTCAGCAGAGGCTTAGTTGTAGCCATAGAGCTTCTAGCCATCTCACAGTGTGAGTTAAGTTCCCTCACGTCTGCTGGCAAAAAAAAAGAAGTGCATCTGTACATTAAATGAAGGTTGGCCATAAACTGCTCAAATTCCTGAAGCCATCTTCCTTTTTCTGCATGCAATAATTTCTATTTCTTTTTGCTGTCCTCACTTAAACTGGTATTTTTATTTGTATTGTTTCAGCAGAATTGACCTCTGCTATCCCAACAACACTCAAATTTTGCTTTTGAGGTTTGTGAGGGTTTATTTAGGGAATGGGGAGGAGAGAGTTGTTTGTTTGCCTTTGAATTTAGTGGCATGCACAGGTCCTACAACTGTTTTAATTGGCAGCTTTTACATTCTTAACACAGTTACCATGTGTATAAGCAGTGTTTATACAGAAGCCATTAGCTTACATATATGTTATTAATAATATATATATATATTCTTTAAAAAAGTCTTAAAGTTTTCAGAGGCTGATTATGCTGATTTTAGAAGGTTTCTGTCTGTCTAACCTCTAACTACTGGAGCGAAGGAATGGAGATATACTTGCTGTTTTTGCAATACATTCCAAAAATTGCTATGCTTTGAGACAGTTCTGAGTAGCGGCTTAGTGTTCTAGCTGTGTTGATCAGAGCTTTTTTGGTCTGCTTTTATTTGATACACAAAGTGACATGTCAAGAAAATCTTCCTCTACGCCCTGCAAACAAGTGCTCCAAAGAGGGCAATACAAAGTCTCAAAAAATTCTTTAATAAAATTGTATTCCAATATCTGACCAGATGGAAGAAATAACTTATAAAAGCCTAAATCTGAAGTGTACATTTTTAAACAGACCTCCCCTACATGTGTTTGACAAGAAAACCATGGCAACACGAGGCCTATCTACAGGCTCCAACACAGACAGAACAAAGAAATAATACAATGCTATGAAGCAAGAGCATATGTCCACCAAGTTGCCCAAGTGATTACTTCTCAGTTGGCTTTATTACTTTATGTTTTAAATATTATGCTAATGAGACCCTTGTTAATTATATGGCTTTGTAAATATTTATGCAAATGACTTGACATTTCACATATTGAGAACATTCTGGATGGTACATACCAGTACATTTTAAAAAACACTAGTAAATCATAATGAAGGACAGTGAGATACTTGGACAGCAATCTGACTTCCATGCGCAAGCTCCACAACATGTAGTAGTGTTTAAAAAACCCCAGAAGAATGAATTATTTGAAGGATAAGGTAAAAAGGGAGGTGATATATTATTAGGAAAAGAGCCCTAGAGGCAAAATCCTGTGAGAATGTAGAACAGCCTCCAAACTAATGGAAGCGGCGTTGTTCCAAACATTTAAAAAACTGTCAAAGCACTGGAGAACCTGCTGGGATAAGGAGCAATCCTCTACTGGCTCTGTAACAGAGGAATTAAATGACCTCATTAAGAAGAAGTCCTTTCTAACTAGGACACTGAAAAAGAAGAAGCCTCACTGATTGTTCATATAAGGTAGAAAGACGTTCAACAGACTAAAGCATAACTTCACACAAGCCTTGTGAATTACTCAAAGTGCTGAAAACTCCTGAGAAGAACCAGCTGCCAGCGTGCCATGGCATACCATTCCAGTGTAGTACTTGGCACTACAGTAGAAAGATCATTTAAAATTAATTTGGTTTTCATTAATAATAATCCAGGGCATATTTAGACCGTAGACAATTGCCCTGCATTTGAATCCTATGAGGTCATGATGCACTAACGGAAGAGAGGTACCAGATTTTGGAAAGCAAATGCACAGCACAATACAAGCAAATACGCATAGCACATAGGGCCTCTGCTTTCAGTGCAGCAGATTATCTTTAGACTCCTTAAAAAGTCTCTTTCTGGTCACTCACACACCTGTATTTGTTTTGTACAATACACATGTTTTGCTCCTCAGAGACCCATATGCAGAGAAACTAGATTTAAAAACACAAGCACTTTTGCCTGAGAGCACAGAGCCCTGCAGCACCCTTCTAGTGACATCAGGAATCTGACTCTAGCTCTGGCAGTAGTCAGGGCAACTTCAGGTCTTCTCAGCAGCACAGGCAAAACTGATTTGGTTGCATCATATATGGGGCAAGAACGACAAGGGCTGGCCAACATTTTTTCTCTTCCTGGCATGCTAAGAGGAGACAGTTTGGAAGTGGCAACAGGGGACTCCAGCCTAGTACTTCTGCTATTACATGAGAAAGCAAAAAGGTAGTGTCTCCCCACAAGAAAGCAGCTCCAACTCATCTGCAGACTGCTACCTCTGTCACCTTCAAACCCACCTTCCACCTCCCAGGTAAGGTAAAGGATCAGCATGGCCTTGCAGAGCTTTAGCATAAGTAGAGGGAGCAATGGGCTGGCACTTGCTTCAGGCAACCTGCCTTTCCAGGCAATCACTCACTTGGTCTAGACTGCGCCCAGAACCAGCTCTGTGGTGGTTTCATACCTCTGAAGAGGTTCCAAAAGCCAAAGTAAAAATTCACATTTAAACATCAAAAGAACATGCAGAAAGCTGTAGTGGTAGTGGCTATTTTTGGAAGTATATTTTCTCCCTTATTTTGTTGCTGCTAAGTATCTGCCATATCCATCTACAACTTATCTATACCAACCCTCCCACTGCTGTTATCAGCAGTAGAGTTGAACAGCAATATAAAAGCTACGACAAATTACTATAGAAATAAACTTTGGCACACCCTTTCCTCTGCCCTCTTTTCTGGTCTGAACAGATTGCTTTTCTGCTCTGTTGTATAGGTCACAATGATATTTACAATGTTATTGGAACCATGCAAATTACCACCAACAGCTATGCTTTCTGAACCTAAAGGGAATAAATAAGTGAAATTATTACACAACTGATAGAATTTTTTTTTTAATGGAGGTGTGAAAATTGCTTGCCTGTGCATTTATTTTGTACTGGTAGCTGCAAACATGCTCAATAAGAGAAAAGAGCTTTGGTATAATCAGGTGGCTAGTTGCTGGGGACTAAGGCTTCTCCAGCCACTCCCAGTGCTCAGTGTTATCTTCAGCTGTCTAGTGCTAAATTAGATATTAAATACACTAAGGCAGTGAGAGAAACTTGTGGACGCTGAATGTGTCTTCCATGTGGCTACAGCACTCCAATGCACCCAACACTGCCTTGTTTTCTGATAGATGCCATCTAGCAGGGACATTTCCACAGGATTCTGGTATTTCAATTCACATAGCATGGAAACCAGTCTAAATTCCACTGAATACAAGAACCTCTTTTACACTGCCCCATGACTTACTTGCTGTGATAATCAAACAACTATGGTAAACACTGACCTGAAGGAAAAGACAAACTACAGTCCTGAAAGTAAACCAGTTTAGATCCCAAGACCATACCTCAGAAAAAAATAATATTTTTAAAAATACAAGCCTTCCAGAGAATGCTCCTTGTTTAGCCAGATTCCCCCTGCCCCAGCCTAAATGGTATGTATATATGCATGTCTGCCCATACATAAAAACCTCAAAAATAGCTAAAGGCATTAAGAAACACTTAACCATCTATTATTCATCTTCACCTATCAGTCTGGAACTTTGAGAACTTAAACCACAAGCTGCCTCCAGTAAGATAACCCTGTTCAAATGTCGTGAAAAGATCCGTTGCTGAATTCTTCAAGCCTAAAGAGGTGTCTGCATTTACAGTGACCAATGAGGAGAAAAAAAAGGGAAGAATTTCATCAGTTCTGCCAAAAATTGGTGCAATTAGTTTAGTAACTAGACCACAATGACAGGCCCTTTCTTGCTAGCAGTTACAGTCAAAGCCAGAATTAAAAAGAGACTCTGAAATGCACTTTGCTGTTCTGATTTCATGAAGTTTTTCCAAAGTCTGGTGACAGCCTGCTAACGTAAACTGAAGGATCCCCAACTGTCTTCTCAATCACAAATAAATATCATACCCCTCACATAGCATCTTTGAGCAATATTTCAAAAGCAAGAGACAAGCTCTGAGTTGCAAAGATGACTCAGAGTAGTGGGTGAGGAATGTAAATTCCATTTTGCAAAACATTTGGCCTACTAAGCCCTCTATTACCACACAAGACATGTCAGGTTCTGTCTTGAACAGGGATTCTTTACCAGCTAAGAGACTGTGTTTATAGGAGTTAGGTTTAAATACTACCTGAAGTGCTTATATATTAACAGTCTTGCTGGGCAGGTCACATTGGGCTGATGCCTCTTCTCACTTCTTTCTTGCCTTGGAGTTAAGTAAAAGCTGTGGAAATGCAGGACTGCCTCTGCCAGGCTAATGTATTAATTTTTCTAGAAACTCTACCCCTGAAGAAAATATGTATTTCATGTGTGTGTATATATACACACTTTAAAGAGGAAACTGGCTAACAAATTCACCAAACAACTGGCAATTACTTCTGCAGCACAGTGGAAAACTAAGTAGTACTTGGATGGAGAAGAAAGTGGAAAAAATGATCAAATTATTCCATCTTCAAGAAAAGACAAAAGGTGGTAAAAGAGTAACCATCCTTCTGGCATAGGAAATCCTGGCCTATTTAGAATAATCTAATATTGTGGAGGGAGACCACCAATGAAACTCTTCAACAGAATAGGTTCCTAAGCAATCTAGGAAATACCCTTTTTCATAGACCTTCCTGCCCTGAAGTAAACACTGTTTAATAACTGGACTGAACCACAACACAGGCAGTTTCCAACTGAGGAGGAGTGACTCAAGGCAACCTACTGGGAGAACACCTCTAATATATTATTTAGGGGAAAAAACAAAACAAACCCTAACCCATAAAAACAAAAACAAACAAAAAACCCCCAAACCACCAACAAAAACCCCACCAAACAAAAAAGAAAATCCACAAAAAAAAAACAACACAAAAAACCCCCACCAAAACCCAGCAGATCTTTTCATTTTCTCGGCGAAATACCAACATAGATAACCACATTCCTCCAGCTTGAAACATGTTTGCAATTGTTTGACTGGTGTTTCTTCCCACTTTACTTACCATTTGTGTAGCGATGTTACTTACGACTAGATAGCTAGGTACTTGCTGCACCTGTACTTAAGCAAACTATTTCGGAGTTATTTTTAAGGATGCAACTCTGTGAAAAGGTTTAGGCTTGCAAAAATTTGCTATTTACAAACAGCTGATGTAATTTAAATAAATGCTATAAATAGCAACATAATGTCTGAATTCAACCGGAAGGTAAAAATCAGATATTTTTACTTTAAATGCAAACCATCAGTACTGGACATTACATCATCCTCTCTAGTTTGTACAGTATTTTAAATGAAAGACCACATTCCACCCCCTTGGATCACATACCCAAAGACACTCCTATTTTAAGCAAGAACATGAGAACAAGGAGTGTTCCATTGAAGCATAAGGTTTTCAAGGTCTCCACATCCCTACAGAAAGATTTCTTTTCCAAGAAGGAAGCACAGCAACCTCTCTAGCTGAACAACTATTCTGAGCCACAGGATGAGATTCAAGAAAGCTTCATCACATCCAAAACAGGCACAACCCTTCAAGAGGTGAATGAAGAAGAGCTTCAATAAGCCCATCAGAGGTGACTTGGATGGCCAGTGAGTTACTTGCTGAAATTTCAGGTTTATCAAAACAGATCTTGGTAAGTTTTGCTAAAATGTTTCAGTAAGAGAACTGCTCAAATTACAAGAGACTAAGACATACAGGTTCCTACTACAGGGTCTTCTGCTCCCATTAAGCAACCACTGAGGGCACTTGCCAAAAAGTAACTCATTTTGTAACTGAGATGTTGCAAGTTTGCTGACACCCTACCTCAAGTTACCAGAACCAGAAACAAGAAAGCTGACCAAACCACATACGATGTTGTTTTGTGGTAATTCTAGCTACCACTCCTTGTGCAAAGGTTCCAGATAAAGAGTTTGTCATCTGCAGCTGCCCGGGGAAGAAGTTTTCAAGTGCTCCACAGCCAGATAAACACAAAATCTCAAATCCATAATTTACAAATGGAGTCTGGACAAGTAAAGAGACATGCATAAAATATAACCCTACGGTCCACACATAAAAACTTAAAGATAAATAACTGATTTAAATGTATGTAACCTTTGTTTTAACTAAGAGGAAAATCCATAAGTAGTAGTAAACCAGTGTCAACTGTTAAAGAGAATCATACAAATTCAAAAGGAAAGCAGGGAGAAGTCTCTGTAGACCCTATGCAAAAATAAAAGCCAAGGTACTGGTGTAATTAGCATGACCATCTTCAGGACTTCTGGACTGCAACATCAAATATTGGTTAAATAAGCAATCCAAAATTATAATGGCATTTTCCTCAAAACCCTGCCATTAACCAAACCTTTCAGAGGCCAGTCATCCTCTCAGCTGTGGATTACACAGCTATGATTAACAGCCTTTGAAAATGAAACAAAATATTTTCATTTTACCTCTAACACAGCTTGTAATTTGCTCTCACTACTGCTAAAGCACCTGAGACCACAGGATAGCACTCAATTGTACTTAATATCTCTAAAATGTACAGTTTAAAGTGTCAGAGCCATTAAAAATAGCTGTTAGTACACTTCCTGAAGTCTTAACTCTTTAAATCAAGATTCAACACCCTTCTAAAAAGCCCAGTGGTTTGTTTCAACAGAAAAGATCTGCTGACATTGTACAGCTTAGAGTGTTATATTGCCAAACCCTACACCATACTAAACAATTGACCAACTGTGCAATCTACAACACTACTATTACATCCCACACACATTGGTGCTTTTCTTTAACACTCCTCTCCTATAGTTTCACACAGAGCTGAGCTAGTGCTATTTGCTTAGCATGTCTGCCCCAGCATTGGAAAGGGCTGGAAGTCAAAAGTGGTGATTTCCACCAGCTGACAGTGCTCTTCAACCCAGAAAGTGAAATAGCATAACTGCTCTGCATTAGAAATCAGGTGAGCGGTTGCTCACCTGTGAAACCAGCACCATTTTACATTGCAAGCTTCATTACAAGATGAAATTTCCTAGCAACAGATCCTAAGTTCCTTGGTGAACTAGCTTAGATGAGTTTAGAAGCAGCAGAGCTGGTAGACAAGAGGGAAGAAAAGAAACACCCTGCTCCAGCCACAGCTCTTTCCCTTCATCAGCTCATCTAGAAGACTTAAATGATCATTAATGAGACAAGAAACATAATCAGCACAATAAACTATTCAAATGGCATTGGCCACTGTTATCCAGAGATTGGATTAGGCATTTGTAAACTCTCTCCATCCACCTTTCCTCAGAATTACCCTAGATTCAGAGGCTAAAACCAGGTATTTTTCAAAAAAGCAAACCAGTACTTGTCAGACACCTGCCCCTCCTCCCCCATATTCCAAACCAACAAAACTTACCTGCTTCTGGATCTGGAGGAATTCTCCACATATACAAATTGAAGTCATCAGAGCCCGAAAGGATGTACTGTTAGGAACAAAAATAAAAGCAGTTTACCACAAAGCATCACCTGGATCATACTGCTGATCAAGTTTCTCCAAACCAAAAAACAGAAAAAGATGATTTGTATCATTCTTTGCACCTTGCTGAACAACTTACCCTTTAAGTGGGGGTGACATACGAGCACAAAAACATTGCATTCATATAAACGGACCAAAAGTCGAAAGCGTATTTCATGTATCTAATGCCTACTGCCCCAAGTGAATGCTTCCTTTGCTAAACAAGGCTGTGGATTTTGGCTGTCTTTAATACAAGCATGTCTAAATCAAACTCTCCTATCTTGCAGCCTTCAACTCTGCTCTTTTTTTAATGTAGATGTCCTTCATCCTTTATTATCATCTCCTGAGCTACCAAGTAAAACTCCATCAAACACATACCTAGGAGAGTTAGCATGTCCATTTAAAAAAGCACAAACACATCTGGTTCGTTGGTCTACTAAGTCCATCAGAAGTCAGTAACTGAGGATAATCTTGAGCACTGAACAAAACCAAAGTTAAACATTCACTGGCAGCAACCTCAAGTGGTTTAAAAAACCCCACATTTATCATACTATTCATTTTTTTCCTGGTTATTGTTACTCTTCATAGATGAAAGGCTGCCCTTTTTCAACTGTGCATGAATGATAAGCAATCTACTGTACAGAAGTTCAGGCAATATGCAATTTGAAGTAGCTCAATATGCTACAAACATGCACTAGAATGACAGGTGACATTTGACATGGTTTAAGTTTACACTTCTCAGTTACAACACAAACACACTGCGCCTTGTCTCCAAGTACCTCTTCTCCAATAAACTCTACTCCCTGTCATTTATTTCTTTCTCAAATTAGAGATGAAATGATACGTTACAGAACCAAGGGCAGATTTCCAATTATTCCAATTATACTGGTACAGATAGCGTGAATCTCTAGCCCTCAACTGACTTAAGGCTTATGCTTAATCAATAATTTTATTACTAGGGTAGATGAAAGAGAGAAGAAAAAAAAAAAGAAGAAATGGAGCAAGTTTGTTCCTTTCTAACCTTTGATACGAGACAGATTTTTTTTGTTTGGCTCAAATATAACTGGTTTCTGTCTTTCATTCTCTGGGGATACATAAACTCATCAGGCAAAGTAACATCAAGCAGTGAGGAGACAATTCCTGGAATAACACAGGACTGAGAAGCAAATAAACAAAAAATATACACTAACACAGAGGAAATTGCTATAAATTTGCATATATTCTGTTTGCAATGCTAATTACATTAGTGCAGTAGTTTTAGACTTTTCCAGCCACAAAAATGTAATAACCAACCATTAAAATACCTTCTCTGGTTTCCTACTATCACAATCCAACCATTCTTTTTTCTCTTTTTTAAGGATGTAGGATGTGAGCAAGCACTTATGAATGCACTCAGCTCATTTTCTGACAGATAAGAAGCACTGATCAAACAAAAGTTCCTTTAAAATCTTGTGCACACTAGTTCTGCACCACCCACAGACCCATCCTTTCCAGCTAGAAAGTAATTTCTACAAGCCAACATGCTCAAGCACTCAGGCAATTTACCCCTGCCAAACCGACCTGTCAGTGCCAGGAATATGCACTTCCCTTTCATTTCACTGCTCATAAATGTTAGTCCACTGCAGGCTGAGCCACTGTGCCAAAACTACACAGATTAGGGCACTGTCATGATTTAAGCTCATATAGGCAACCTCCCAGCAATCAGAAAGAAAGTACCTCTAATGTGTTTTGTTACAGAAGTGCTACATGGAAAAAAAAAAAAAAGTCTTGTTTAAAGCCATAAAAATGTTGCCAATTGTTAGCATTTATTACCAAATTGTGTGGCTGAAGCAGCAACCAAATTGCCTAGAACATGTGGGGAAAAAAATGGAGACTCCCAAACCACCTAGAAAGCTCAGTATCTTGAATTTATACCTGTAACACTCTTTTTTAACAAAAAAAGTTCTAACAGCTTCTCAATATAGAGTCACTTAGCACTTTACATTATAAATCAAAAAAAACCAACCAACAGTGACAGGCCCTAAAATGACAGATTTCAGACATCCTGCACCAGGTATGCAACACAGAAAAAGCACATTATGTACATGCAGGGAATAAAGTGTCTGCGAGCTTCCAGACTCATTTGCAGAGAAACACACTGTGAGTTCTGAAAGAATCAATGGCCAATTCTCTAGGAAACCTGGCATATCATTGCCCACAGAACTAGAACATAATACCTGCAAAGACCACTGACCTGAGTATATTCTGTCTTGCTTTGGAGATAGCAGTGATGCGGACTAATGGCAATTAGCGCAACCAGGAGGTCAAAGACAAGTGATTATTCCCCTTACCTGGCACTTTTTGTGGCCACATCTGGAGCACTGTGTCCAGTTTAGGTCCCCTGATAAAACAGACACTAATAAATCAAAGAGAGAGTGGAGGAGGGCTGCTGGGCTGAAGCCATGTGACCTGTGAGGAAAAGCTAAGGAACTGGCCTTATTTAGCCAGAAAAGAAAGTCAAGGGACAGACCTCAAGAGTCTTCCACTGCCTGAAGGAATGCAGAGCAGCTTAGGACAGACTCCTGTCAGAAGCATGCAGTGGATGCTCAGGAAGTCGTAAGTCACAGCAAGGGAAATTCCAGCTGAACACAAAGGAACAGCATGGTCAGGAGAAGCGTAACAAACACTGCGACTCAGCCCCAGAAAGGTGGTGGAATATCCACCATTACAAATCTAAAATTCACCTGGGCAATTCCCTGAGCAACCTGATCTGACTGTGAGGATGCCGTGCTCTGAGCAGATGATCTCCAGATTTTTTTTTTTTCCCCAAGATTATAAAAATAAAGAGGGAAATAATTGTCTTGGTGGATTGGGGTTGTTTTTGGGGTTGGGAGGCAGGAAAGGAAGAGGTGGGCAGTGTCAGGAAAATGCCCATCTGAAACCTTTACACTCCATCACCCATCAGAGCTTCATGAACACTACAATGGGAAGACAGACATAGGCCACATAAACAGAGGCATAAACTGCAGTTCAGTAAACAAACTTGCATAAATTCAGGTGGTCATATCTGGGTGATTTGAAGAAATAAATCGGCAAAGTATCTTAAAGTAGTTTACAGAATCACAGAATGGCTGAGGCTGGAAGGGACCTCCAAAGGTCATCTGGTTCAGCCACCCTGCTCAAGCAGGGTCACCTACAGCCAACTGCCCAGCACCATATGCAGATGACTTTTTGACATCTCCAATAGCGGAGATACTCAATCCAACTATCTCAAATTGAGATAACTGCTACTTACTTAAAAGCACCTTGAAGTCCTTCTGCTTTATTACCATTCTCTAGCCTAATGACATCTGCACCAATCAAATACCCTCTGCCAAAGTATTCTGGAGTGAATTAAGAGAAAATAAGTAGGGGTGAATAAAGCATCCACATTGCAATTGATGTCTAGCCAAGGAACAAAGCTCAGCTCAGGATCTGAACCATTCTGAAGAAGGACTTATGGGTTTAATCTTGCAACCGAGACAGCCATCACTAAGTGCCAAAAGCACTTATCAAACATTAATTTATAAAAATCATCTACACAAGTTTGATGTTGTAAGCAATGGGCTGCAAGTTGCAAACTTTTAATATAAATATAAATTCAACTTTTGATAGTTAGCTCTGCCAATAATTATCAGAAATAGATCACAATGCACAAAATATCCACTATTTGGTAACCCTGTCATTCCATTATTGCTGCTGTAGCAGTCAGAATTGTTTTTCACTCTTTCCCTGTTAGGATACCTCTAGGGTACATATTTTGCTGCTGTTCTCACAATAAAGAATTAAATCCCCAAACGCATTTCTTTGATCCTTTTCTGTAAGTTCAGGTGATAGGGATCTAAGAAGTAGAACATGGCTTTTCAGACAAACCAAGAGACTGCCAGAAGCACAACTTCATGGCTGCAGCTACTGCATGAAAAATGTGCCTACTGAAGCTTCAAGAGCAGACACCCAAACTGCTGAAGCCAGAAACATGTCTCTTCCATGACATTTGAAAAAGAAACTCAACTCCAATTAGTATTCTTTGCACAAGACAATGGGAACCCAAGGCCCCTGGAGAGCACAGCTGGACTGACATTACTAGGACATTTACATGATCACCTGTTGAAATTTTTCTTTGAGGTATTATTACTGTAACAATAGCCAACAGTTTTCCACACTAGTTGAAAGCTGGAGAATAAGGATTGAGAAAATGCAAAAGTCAGTCCTCACTACTGGACATTTTAAAGAAGTAATTGTTATGAATTGCACCAAACCCTAGTTAATAGGGCTGAACTCCTGAGGGAATGGAGTAGACTTTTTAAAAAGAAGGAACAGAAAGGAAATAAAAAAGAGTTCATGTAAGGCAAATGAAATAATGTCATGCTGTCTATGCTCAGACTCTACTTTAATTGTGGCCAAGCATTTTTGGACCTGACTGGATGTGAAAAATGTAATTCCTAGAAGAATACCTTCTACTCACTTTCAGAACAAAAGCCCAGATAATGAAACCAGAGACAAGCCAGCAAGAGGCAAAACCATGCACATTCAGAGAGACAAATAAACGGCTAAGACAGCGTGTACTTCCATTCCTTCTGCCCTCCCCCTCAAAAGACAAACTCCAAGCAGAACATAACCTCAAGAACCACTACAGTGCTGAATTCTGAATCAGATCAGACACTATGAGAGGAGCTCAGATGTCTGGGGGGAGAGACCAATATTAAAACCACCTGTTTAATTGTCTGCATTTTTTGCTGCTGTATCTGACCATGACTTCGGAAATCAACATTCACAATATTCACATGAACATCGGATTAGATAGAAAAACAGTTGCGAATAATTAATATTGAAGTTTTTTTAGAAGGGAAGAATCGGCTTCTATGCCTAGCTGTTAGCAACAATGACAGGAAAAGGCTTCCAGATGACTCCAAGCTGCTGATTCAGAAGTTTGCCTTAGAAGGAAGAAAACTCTCAGGCGTGGTTAGAGTCTGATGCTGGAGAAAACACAAATTCAGTCTGAGCTTCCAGTACACATAAAATGCTTAAAATGAACTATCATTAGGAATCTGGCAGAATTACTTTGCTCCCCACTCTTCTCAATTTCTTTCTCACCAAGGAAATTAGAGCAGTTGATATAAATAAATGGAGATCTAATCTGTTGCAGCTATAGTCTTGTAACAGTAGCATTAGCACTGTGTTTTGCAGAGTACTACCATTGGGGATTTTATTTTTGTTCTTACCACTGCTAGTTTGAAAACTTCCAAAATCTCACAAGCTGCATTCCCTCAGATGCTACTGAATATGGAGTATTTCAATAAAATTCTATCTAAATCAAACCTTATTTTACAGTTTCCAACATCCACATTTCCTGTTTCCATAAAATTTCCTCTTGCTTACAACCTATATCAGAGACGTTTCAAGCTTTTGGCCCTAAACAATGGACCAGGAGACACAGATCATTTTTCCAAAAGTATCAGCAAGTCTTCTGAATGGCCCTACTAATTTAGGAGAGAACAAGAAGAATGTAGGAGAATTTGCCTTAAAAGCTGAAACCAAAAAGCTTTATCACCATATAATTACAAATGTATGAATGAGATCATGGGTAACGGTACAGAGATGGTAACCATTTGAAAACTGATTGCTGCTAAGCTACTAGCAGAAGAATGAGAGACTCAAATTCCACAATGCTGCTTACCACTTCACTAACAAGTCAGCTCCGAATGAGACTAAACCTAACTCTCAGTTCCCACTTACTTGAGCATATCTGTCCTTTCCTCAGAGGGGCCAATGAAACTTGGGGCAGAAAGATCAGAGTAGATGGAATCTTTCTCAGGCTTTTAGCAAGCTGTCTCTTAGCTTCTTGAAGTAATGCAAAATTCATACGCTGGGGAAGAAGCTCAAAGACATCTAACTTTGGAACAGTTCTGCTGGTGCTTTGCACAGCTTCTTTAAGAGACAGGATGTACAGTCCCTCCATATATTGCTTGTAATATAATGTAACTCGATGGTGGGGTGTAGGCTTTTACTTTTTTCTATGACAACAGATAAAGAATCTGGATTGGTGGCAGTCTGCTAGGTTGAAATGTTAGCTCCTCTCTTGAGCTCATGAGAAGAGCTGCCTTGCACTTCTCTGTAGTGGGATATGCACTTAGGAAACCACAGTTTGACTTGAAGCATCACATAAATTTGAAAACATCGATTATTTGTGCAAAGGAGATTGAAATTCATAGTAATCAGCACTTTGGAGAAGGAATCCATTTACACAAAGAATGTGAAAACTGAACGTTTTTCCAAAGAGGAAAGGTTTCCTAAGGAAACAGGGCTTATGCTATTCTGTTCTTTGTGGTATCTGTCTCCAAGACCTTTCAAGCCTAATGGCCAATTTCAAATCTGATAGAGGACCTGAGGGTTCCAGAATTATGGACTGCCTAGAAATACTAATTTTACAAACAGGCAGGCATGCAGAGGAGAGAGAGAGACATTGTAAGTAGCTACTGAGACCAAAGCAGTACTATAATTTCACCCCCTTACTAAATACCAGGAAACCCAAATGGGATTTTGTTGGGCATCCTTGAGCCCAACAAAATCCCAATGATATCACTGCAATCTGCTTCTCATAAAACTATTTCAAAGGGGATAAGAAAGGAAACTATAAATAAATAAAAACAAAAAGGAAGAAAGGTCGCCTCATATACACATATATGCTTTGCGTGTATATAATATAATTGTGAACAGGGGTCTTGCTTTACATTACATATTTTGCATGAAAAATGTCTGATGGAAAACAACCAGGGTTTTTTTTTATAGCTGCTTCTGAGCCTTTTGTGATGCCAAAACTGCTCTACACATCTTCACATCTTCCTTATAAATGAGATTTCCCTTGCTAAATTCTCCATTTTTAAAAACTTCAACTCAACTTTTAAAAACTTCATTTAAATACTTCATTTACCATTTGATGAGAATTTAGTGTTAAGGCTACAGATAGAAAACCCACAGATTTGTTTCAAACCAAATTTCTACTGTTAAGACTAGCCACTGACCAGAGGGGAAACGAGGT
This sequence comes from Pezoporus occidentalis, assembly GCF_034315485.1. Lineage (NCBI taxonomy): Eukaryota > Metazoa > Chordata > Aves > Psittaciformes > Psittacidae > Pezoporus > Pezoporus occidentalis. The sequence continues at coordinate 2,534,539 of NW_026913964.1, read as the reverse complement.
AAGGACACATCTATTGAGGAGGTAAAGACTTCTTCCTATTCAAAAATCAGCAAGCAAACACACACAGTGGCAATCTGGTTCGGCAGTTAGAACAGTAAAATACCATACAAACTGCAATCAGACATTCAATACATTTCTTCTCATTTATGTATTTCAACCTTTCACCTTCTATAGGGGTCTGGTGGTGGCAGTACAGCACAAGAAAGCCAATTCTGAAATGTGTTTTGGAAAACTTATGGTTAAGAAAATAATTTGCTAACAAGAAAGGATACTTATATATTTTTTTATCCTCTGCTTTCTAATAAATTCTGGGTTGCAAATTGTGTCTTTTGTACAGTATTTAACAAATTCAAAGAGTAAGCTACTACTAGAGATCACAGCACTGTGGTATTAAAAAACATGTTTGCTTTGAAAACAGATGTCTTTTTTCATACTAGCTAGGACAGCAGCTTGCAACCTGTACTGTTTAAGACTGTTATTCAGGGAGGTTGAAACTGGCACAAAAAAAGAACTTAAAAGTTTTCCATCTCGGCCTGAGAATCAAGCAGTATGTCCAAAGGCTTTTTATAACAGAAACTTGTTCCTCAGTAGGTAGCATGCCTATCTCATGAAGTGGGAAAAGCTGTGACACAGCAGACTGGAAAAACGCTAATTACTTCTAGTACATAAAATTAAAAGCCAAAAATCTGTATTCCCACTCCCTAAATCCCTAATCTTATAAGGAGCCAACTCTGCATGGGGCAGTTTTAAATGCTTACAGAAGCATCATCAGGAGCAATCCATCAACATTTTTACAGCTGCCTTATTGCCAGTCAGAAAGGCCATAACAGCAACTTTATTCATGAACAAAAGCAACTTAGAAACCTTTACTGGAGATTTCTATGGCAAGGACAATACTCCTATTACATTCCAAACAAAGCAATAAGTTTAGCTGAGCGCATGAAGGAGACTTTTCTGTACATGGCTGAAACTGCATGTACCTCAATTGCTCTCTTTTGTCTTCTTCAGCCAAATGTTATTTTACTTTTTTAAACACACATTAAATCAAATATTCCCTTAGTCAAAATCCTTCAGAGTTCAGTCATTTTTTCAGTATCTAGACAAGGCCTAGTTTTAACACCTCAAGAAGCACTGTCAAGTGAAGCACCTTTCGTGTGTCATCTTCAGCAGTGCATTCCTGCTCACTCTTCTCTTCCCTCTCCCCAGTTGTGCAAGGGATGGTACTGAACTGCAGATCTCCTGTGATGCGCTATGAGGAACATGAAGCCTGCAGACTTCAAAGTCTTTCTAGTCAGGGTTTCACCCCAGCAGAATTTAGCCGCAGTATAGGTCCCTTCAGGCTAATGCATTACTGTCCAGAGGTCTAAAAACATCCCCCAAGGGCTTACAGGAATGCAGAAGAGACAGGAAATGGGGCTGGCAGGATGTCCCAGGGAATGGGGGAAGAGGCAACCAGAATTAAGAAGGGTTAAAGAAAACTCCCAGCCTTCTGTCAAGACTGTGACTTTGAAGAGACTTTTCAGTATGACCCTCCCATGTCAATTAACAAAAGTAATGTGGAATAAATAAATAAATAAATTTCATAGCCAGGGAAATTACTTGTGTATGTATATTTTAGATCTATGTAATGTTATGCATATAGCTGGGATTTAAAGTACAATTTAGATAAAGTAAAAAACCAAAATACAACTTCATCAGTAATTCTTAGAAGAAGCCAATTTAAGACAGTAAGACACTGATTTCCTTTTTATCCAAGCAGAGCAACATTTTCACTCTAAGTGCTTTTCATATAATAAGAAATGCTGACTGCAGTAAGCTACTATTCATATAGTCTTCTCTGTGCACAGGCAACTCACAATATATCTTTAGAAGAATAATTTACTTTTTTTCTATTTAGTTTTTAAAGCTAGACACAGATAAGTACTGCTTACTGAGATAAATGGCCGTTAAGTTAGATGACAAAAACCTAAGAACACAGAAGAAAAGTTTCATTTCTTTACAAACGCAATCACAACCATTTAAAACTCCTGGCACCTATAGAGCTAATCCTGTTCCGGGAAGGGTTACATTCATGTAGTAAGTCTGTCTTGCTAAAAACCGGGTTGTCCCTAACCGGAGCTATTTAGCACACAGACTTCAACATAATGAAGGCTGTAACTTTATAGGGAGTTGGAGCAGTCTGCAGAGCAGTGCATTCCTATACCAGCATAATGTCAACAGAAAAGGCTGAGTGGTGATGTAATGTCTGAGGGCATGCCAGAGTCAAGAGACTTTTTGTTTGATTCACAGGGTACAAGTTATTTCTCCCCACCCCCACCTTTTTTCAAGGAGGCAACAGGAAGTTGATTTTACAGCTACAATAATACAGTTATAGAGCTTCACATTATCTGCACAGTGAAAAACAGGAATGAGCTGTTAACATTCATCATCATAACACAGGCAACAATTCTTCAGCAAGAAAAGCTTTTGGTCTATTTTAGTTTGAAGGGGGAATGGTGGTTGGTTTTTGCGGGTCTTTTTTTGCTGCTGCCCATCACCATGGCCTCTAAGGCTCCTACACTTAAAAACGCATGTGGGTACCTGAGGTCCTTCAATACTTCCTGTATCCTCAGATCCAAGAAGATATTTTTCCATGGGAGTCTAGCAATTAAAAATCCTCAGTAATTAAATAACATTTCCCAAATTCTAATGCTGACAAGAAGAATAGGAACTCCCCCAGTCCACTGACACAACTTAAGATTTTCACTATTTTATGATTTGTATGTAAACAAACAATTGTGCACACAAGGGTAAAGTCAGTGGGAGTCAGATGCGTAAATAAACTGCCTTCAAAATTCTGGGCCTGGATCCCTGTACCAGAAGGATGGGTAAATTATGCTTTCAAATAAACCTCTACAGCCAACAGGGAGGGAGTGGGCAGCTGAGAGTCATGCTTGATTCATCCAGCCTATCTCACCCTTCCTTCCCTTCCACAGCTGTATGACTCAAGTGAACTCCTGGATAACGCACATGGCAAACAATTTTGAGTACGTTTATCTACCAGTACCAGAGCTCTCTTAAAGAGAAAAGTCAGTGTCATGTGAATGAGGTCATTACACTCAAGACATGTACAAAAGAGAGGAGCAAATGGAGGTAACCATAAATGGGTGCAAATAAACCAGCACTTAAATATTGCCTCTCAAGCTTTGGTATTGTAAGAATCAGCAAAAATCTGACTGTGGCATTCCTAGGAAAATTTCTTGCGTGTACTATTCACTGCTACCGCCTTCACACAGACTAGGGCAATAATGTTTCTAGAGGAAAACAACAGTTTTCCTCTAGAACAGTTCATCCTTGCGAGATTCCTGTCACTTAGCTTGTGCTACAACCCTCACATCCAAAATACCTGCAAAAACTCAAAACCACCTACGCATTTCAGAATGTGTTCTTTTAAACTTAAAAAAGTAAAAATAATTTAGTTTAACAGGTGAATCTTTCTGAGTTTTATTCCTTAAAGCATTAATGGTATTTCATTTTTCCTTAAGAGGTTTCAATCTACTTGCATCACAGGCACTCCAATAAAATGACCTGGTATGAAATCACTCCCCTCTAGAGTAAGGAGTTCTGGATACACGTCCTGTTGAGTACCTGTCACGATTTGTGGGTGCTAAAAGACAATACTGAGAAAACATTAGTATATGGAGCCTACCTGCCATCCACAGACAAACCAATCAAAGTGTTCTGCAACTAGTAGTCTGTGCTTTATTTGTGCAAAGAGATTGTATTAATTTAACACACATACCTTTGTCAAAGTAAGAATAACACATCTGATCATTATGGGAACTTATGTATTTAATTCCTTAAAATATGAGGGTGATCTCTAAGAGAACTCATAGGCTGTGCGCTTGCAGCTTGGAATCTGTTAGTTTTTGCCATATGAAAATCCAACAGCTTCATATAGAACATGGTGTTACTTACCTTCTATGTAGATTTTCACCACTATGTTACAGCAAACTTCTAAAGTCAAGTACTAAAACACTAACGGCTGTTGTTTTTTAAACCCTGATGGTCTTGATTTACCAGAAAACTTTGTGTAAGTAAACCATCTTCCCTGTACAAACTTCGTGGAAAGATTAGCAAAGGCCGTAGTTGTGAGGAGCTAAGTCTCACAGCACTGAAAAGCCACCTCTTGATCTCTCACCCACTCTCTGACACTTGCCAGAACCCTCTGAGTATCATGTAAGTCTTTAACCCAAAAAAAAGAAGTGAATACTTCTGCCAGGTTGGGAAATTGAATCAGTGAAAGGTCTTGCATCACCTCTGCTGGGTGAGAAATGCCACCCCCTTTCAGCAGTTCACTGTTTTCCTTAATGCAACTACATTCTAAGCACTGATGAGTTAAGGATTTCTAAGCATTGATAAAGTAAGGATAGCCCTTTTTTGTTAGGGTTAAAATATAGAATAGAAACACAACTTCATCAGATGAACTATCCGTGCAGACCACACATAACAGATTTTAAACACAGGAGAGTCACACTTTTAAATTACTATGCTCCGTTATCAAGTATTAAAACCTAACTATTTAAGACAGTTTAAAAGGGAAAAAAAACAAAACAAACCAAACCACTGAGACATCATTCTAATAAAGATTAAAAGAAAAATCGAAGACAGAAGAAAATCAGAGGTACAGTGATGGAAAATTTCTGAAGAAGCCTTCCTACCACAAGCGCCATTCGTAATCTGAACACACCTTTCCTATCTTTAGATTCCTCCAAATGAGCCTTAGCCCACACAAAGTTTTGATCCTACAAGGAAATACAAGCAAGGAATTCTATTAAACTTACTTTGCACAGATCTCAAATGAAAGACATGCGTTATCAAGGCAAAGCACAGCACTAGTAAATGGGAAAGGGGGCTAGAACCAGACTAAATTTGAACCAGATTTATTTCTTTTTCTGGTGAATTCTGATTTGCAGGGGGAGTCTCGTATACATTATTTCACACTCACAAAACTCACCAAAAAGCGGAAGTATTCTAGTTGTACAGAGGGGTACAACTCAAATAACATTTTGAGGTTTTTTTTACTCATCTTGTGTATCTTATGGCAGGTTCTAACTCTAAACTTCTTTTCTAGATACACCTGGAATTGGTTCTCTGTAAAAGACAATCCCTAACGACTATCCCCAGTGTTGACAATCTTAGTCAGCTGAATTTGAGTGTTACTGCACAGTTACAGACGCAGACAGCTGGGCCACATGTTGGCATTTTCTGTCACTTCATTATCTTTTTTCCTTTCGAGTTAGATGATAGGTACAAGCAAGCATCTAAATGTCAATTTCCATCATCTCTAATATTCCGTATTAAACTTCACCTTCCATATTAGCTTCTTACAGCATTTATAAGGGTATATAAATGCCTGCCTTTGCTCCAATTTCCAACTGGCTAGTAGTGTTATGTGTTGATACTTATCCAAACAGAAAGTCCATCAAGCCAAAAGAGTATCAAGGGGATTTAAAAAAAAAAAAATGCAGGCTTCTGAAGCACTGTATCAATCTAATACAGAACAGCCATATTCCTCCCATTAAAACAACACCATACTCATAAGAAAATGGCCTAGAAAGCACAACAACAGACATTTTTATCTTGACCTTCAGAAGAAGCTAAACTATGTGTCAGAATGTACAGGGGCCTATTCTGACTTCCAAGAGAAACATGTCATCTTTAGGCTGACTAAATAATGGGCCATAAGTCATCAGCAGCTTTCTTCTTAACCAAGACATGTGTTTGCCCATTCTTTATAGTAAATCATTCTATTTTTTAAAGATAGTTTTATTATTATATTTTCACACTCCTCCTGCCAAAAACTATGTAAAACTCTCAAACACTTCTCAAGTTCAGTGATGTAAATATATTTCCTACTTGCAAACTGAAAGAAGCTCAACTCTGCCTCCTGCAGCAGCAGCAGCAGCAGCAATAGAATTAATGACCAAATTCTAATGCAGGAATTTTACTGATGACAGCTAATAAGTTTTCAGATCTTAACTATACTATCATGGCTTAAAAATACTTTGTTTTGTCCTTAAGTAGAGTTAATGGTTATTAAATACAGCTGTCCAAAGACAATATCCAGTTCTAGAATCATACAAACTGCTGTTAGTCCCTTTATGTGACCTACCTGTGTTAAGTAGCAGACACAGAGTCCTGCCTCAGTGAAGTAACAAACTATTCCTTCCTAACCACCTGCCATCACCACTTACAAGATCTATAAAATGATCAAGTAATATAGTATTAAAAGAGAAACTTAACAATTTGAAATAAGAATCAGTAACTCTATAAATCCACAATATCTATGTTTTGTGGGATTGCCTCTACTGCACTAAGCTATAGTGAAATGCAAGGAAGATGCTTGCTTATCGTATGTAGATAATGTCTATCCATCCTTCTAAAATCATATTAATCTGACCTAAAAAGCCTCTGCAAATATTTTTCTTGTGATCATCACCTTTCAAGAAAGTACTGCATCATGTCAAATAGAAGTAAAATTTATCACATGCTTTGGTGTATGTTTTCCTTCTTTCAGAGCCTACATTGCCAAACAGTTCTGAGGTAAGCCTACACATATCCTGCCTTCTGCTTCATCTCCCAAGCAACTTACAGGTGTTTTCAAACACTAATGGAAACTCTGGAGACTGAGGGCAGTATTGCTTATTACCTGATCACGATCACCTGCAAAACAGCAGCTCTTCATAGTACATGAGTTGAAGTACCCTTGGTTGTCAAACTGGAAGACAGGCAGCCGACAGTGAATGTCGTAGAGGACTGGGGGAAGGCGCCGACGCAGTGCCAGCAGCTGGGTTCCGTTGCTGTTGAACCGGACACTCATGGCACTCTGAAGGGAGAGGTTTCCACCATAGCGGAGCAGCGAACTGGGAAAAGACAGCAGAAACAAGTGAGGTGGCATTAAAGACAAAAGAATCTCTCCGACCTTACTGAGTCATTCCAAACAAGCCCAGTAAACTATAATCTTACTTTGTGTAATCTTACTTTTAATTTCTGCTTCGAAGCATCAATTCCTGAACAAACTTCATTCAAAACCTGAATTGCAAACTATCAAAACACTAAAATAACAATATAAGGTCTTCAGAAGGGTAAATTTAAAGACTGTGAGTAGTTTTGTTAGCAACAACTACATTTCCCACATAGGGACAAAGTTTCGCAGAGTAACCTTAGCCTTAAAAAGACTGTTCCTGTACTTCTGGGACGCCTGCATTTGAGACTGACCCTACCAGCATCCATCTGGTGCCTGAATCCAGCCAGCCCAAACTTTTTTTCCTCTGCTCTGGCACCAGATGGCATTTTCTCTGATAGCAGATACTCTGACCATTGTATCACTTCTGCTTCTATTTACATTTCTACAGGCATAAGAGGATGTCTGAGTTCTACAATCAGTTCCAGGTGTTGCAAATAAAAGGCCAGCTTACTAACAAGTTACTGCAAGAAATGCTAAACCGAGTTACCTAGCTAATCTCAAACTTGCTTCGTCAAAAATATTGCCAAGTGAGCAAGACAATTATTCTACTATGTGACACCTAAAACCCTCATAGCTGAATTTGCTAGTCTCCTTGTCCCCATAAAAGGCTGTATGATCAGAGCTAGAGTATTTGTATCAGCTCTTATTGACATATACAAGACAAAACCAATGGGTCACAAATTTCCAGGCTCTCTCTTTAAAACTATAAAAGAGTATGGAATTTGTTCCATCCAGGAACCTAAAGGTAATCAAAGCGTACATGAAATTCAACTTGCATTGTATGGGCTTTCTGTTTTTTTCGAAGACTTAATTCAATTCCTGTGCTTGAAATAACTGTGTGTATGGAAAGGGAGACAATGAAGGAAGAAGACATTTTATCCCTTTTTTGTTGGGAAAAAAAAAAAAATCACTAAAACCTCCTTGAGCAGTACCAAAGCTTGACCTTTTGTTAACAGGTTTTGAGCAATCCACATCAAATATTGTTAAGTGCTGTGATTTTTATGCACCTTCTGGATCAGAAAAGGCACAAAATTTGCAGATCCTACAGGGACATTCATTCATGGACTTTTAATGCATTATACTTTCTGATGTAGCCCTCTGTCTCAACATTTGTCAGAAATGAGTCACTCAGCACGGATGGAAAGCCACATTCCATGCAGGTTGAAGCATGAATCCACTGCATGAGACACTGTAAAGTTAAAAACTATTCTTCCTAAGCCAGAGTTAAACAAAACCAAAAATAAAATAGAAAACTCTGCACAACAGGCACACTAAAAATAAACTGCTCTCATACACGTACACTTTCTGACCTGATCAGTCAAAGCCAGGGTGCTGCAAAAAAATCAGAAGTCACAGTTTCAAAGCCAACTAGTAAGAGCTTCGAGCTGGGCACCACAACTTATGAATGCCTTATTATCATGAAGAGTCCTGCGCTCTCACCCCTGTGTGCATTTTTCCAGGCAAAGCTGCTGAGCTTCTCTTAACAGTGTTCACAGCTTTTAATAAAAGCATGAGAAAATTTAATACTAGAAACTGTAGCCTTAGAGACAAGGATTTAGGATCCTCTCATCAGCCTAGTTTCTGTTAATCAAGATCCAGGAAGTACTCAGCCATCTCAAAACAGTCAGGCACTAAAAAAAAATAAATTAAAAAAATCCAACCCAAACAAAATCAAAACACACCTCCCAACCCACCCCAAACCAAAACCACCACAAAAATTAAACAAAAAAATCCAACCCAAACCCCCAAACCAACCAAACCTCCACCCCCAAAAACACGCAGAAAAAAAAAAGTATTGTTTTTCTATGAAAATATAAAGGTTTTCCATCATGGATAGGAATACCGTAACATGTATGTACCAACTAGACTTAATGTTAAGGTGCAGTCACTGCTGCAGCAAGGTTAAAGCCCTCTTCCTTATTATCAGTTCAACTCCTCAGTGTAAACCACAACCTGGAATTCTTTCCTGCCTACAAGTAAGGGAGCCTAGCAGATGCCCCATCCTTTCCACTCTTCAGGCAAAGTTTCCATGGTTACTATCACTATGCCCTGTCTGAAATATTCTGAGATTATATTTTGCAATAATAGTGGTGTAATATCAAATTAGTTTCCATTCTGTTTACAGGTGTTTTCATTAAACTCCTACAGCAGTCAAAGCTATCAAACACCTCTTGGAGGTGAATGCTATATTGTGTTTCAGTAACTTTAGTGTAACAAAGCTTTAACAGAATATTTTATTTCAGAAATTAAATGAAGGCTCGAACTTCAGAAATTATGGTCATACACACACATGAAAAGGCTAGAATTAAGGCGCTGTGCAGTTAAGACCCCTCAAAAGACCAACAGCTTTGCCTACCTCATACCCTCACTTCACACGATTCAGCCCCACAGGTAATGGAAATACAGCTTGTGCTGCAGTTCCTTGAATATTTGGCACAAAGGAAAAAGAAGTAAACCAAATTAAACAAACAAATGGAAAAACCCAAACAAAAATCCTGAAACAAACAAACAAACCCCACACTAATAGAAAAGTGAGCTAAGTTTGGCTATTAGAGAAGGAAATACTAAAATGGCCATTCCTCACTCATCAGACTCTATAGCTCAAGTACAGCAAAATGCTGCACTAAATCACAAGAGAGTGGTTTTCCCCACCGTGCTGTGTCCTGCTTGCTTCCTCTATGCCTCTTTGAAAGGGTTTATTAAATTAACTGCACTGCGTTTTCCTTTAACAAGCTATGGAAAGAGGCAGCAGGTAGTCAGCTGGGGGTGAGGAGAGACAAACTGACACCAGAACCCCCCCAACATTTATTTCCTGACCTAGAGGAGGGAGTGCAAAGGAGGGAGTGCAGCTCATGGCCCCATCTTGGTGAAAAAGCTAGGAACTTAGTTCACAAACAGAGGACATAAGTAGTTAGCTGACTCCAAGAAAGAAGCTAGGGGAAGTTATTTTTTACAGTATTATACCAGTACTACTACTCATTAGAACTAAAGAGGATGTCTGAATCAATAAGCTCTAAAGATCTTCAAACAAATCAGAACCAGTTTTGCTCCTTTTCCCTTTTTCTGGGGTGGGAATGGAAGAGGAAAGGGAGGGCTGCGTTTAAGCATGTTCAATGTTCAAATGACTACCTCCACTTTCTTGGCTGCATCTTGGTGCTGCTCTATACCTTTCTTTAGTCAGTGCTACCTTTGGATTTTTTCCACACAGGATTATGTGGGGCAGTGTAGACATGCTTGGATTATGTTGCTCATGCCACTTCTAATGGCTCCTTATTGCATGCTATAGCAAAGGAATTTCAGAGGCAACACCTTCTTGCACTTACTAAAAAGTTTACTGACACATCAAACTAAGTGCAGTACTCTCCTCTCAAAGACACAGGACATGACAGCTAGTGAGAAATCTGAAGACCATCTTAAAAGAACAACTATGAACAAGATGGGTGCCCCTCCTGCCAAAGGAATTATCCTTATGAATCCAGACCCAGACTACTCTGGGATTTTGTCTGCTTCCAAATTTGGCTCATCCAGCCAGCTGTGGAATGCTGATATTGTCTACTAGCTCTGGAAGCAATACAGAGAGAGAGGGAGATACGTGCACTTCTGAGTTTTTAAAAAGGTCATCTTGGGTGATTAAGAGAAATACTAAGTCCAGAGATGGAACAGTAAAATGCAACCAAACATGCTGGAGCTGAAGGGAGGCTGAGGAGGAAGAGAATCGACAGTTATATGCAATATGGTCATTTCTGTAGTTGGGTATGCTGCACGCAGGCAGCAGTCAAGTGTTAACTAAATACCAGCTCAGGCAAACAATGGAAGGCTTTCAATCCAAGAGTAGCACCACTAATGTAAATACATTTCTACTGGCAGCTAGTAGGGTGAGAGAAGAAGTAAGTCACGCTTCACTCAGGATGTGCAGGGAAAGTCTGTACCTGAAACAAGCGTTTCTCTCTCCTCGTTTCTTCCCTTTTCTAAACAAAAAAGCTTTTTCATCCTTTTCTGAAAAGTTGACTGCCCTACTGGTAAACACAAGTGTAACCCAGGCCATTCAAAAGTTAACTTGGCAACAGACAGTGGCCATTAAAACCACGAGATTAGTGTCTTGGTAGAAATAAAATAAAAGCAGCGTGAATGACAGCATCAAATAGAACCATTAAATAAAACCATTGAATAGTTTCTCTTGATAAGCTACAAATCTGACAACAAAAAGCAGCACAGAAACTGTCCCTGGGATATGAGTGCCATTTAAGAGGGAGAAGGAAGGAAGGAAGGAAGGGAGAAAGTGTCAGCATCAAACAGCAATGTGTGAAACTAACTTAATGAAAGAATGAACTTAAAAGGAAAAAATAAATTTAATGTTTGTAACTAATACACATCATTGCATACAACTGTTTTTGTCAGCATTTCTTTAACCACAAAATTGAGGAACTTTGAACTATGCAAAAAGAACTGGAATGAAACTTGGCAAACAGAATCTTGGCCTGGAAAACTTCAGAAAGGTTTGGGTTTTATTTGGAATAAAGTTATTCTCTGTGTGTAAAAAAACCCCACAACTCTTATTTAGTCTGGAGCAGACACTTAGAAAGAGCCAAATAACCAACTAACAAACTAACCAAGCAAGCACAGGATCAAAACATGGAAGGTTTTGAGATTTTTTTAAAAGCAGGTTACAAGTCTCACAGAAATCTCGAGATAGTTTCTTTGAAAAGCAGGTAAATCCTGGCAAAGCATATGGAGTTTCTCTACATGTATTCAGAAGTGTTAACAAATGTGAAGGAAGTCCATCAGTGTTCTTAAGATTGAAAAGGTACAGAAACCATGCTCAGGATTTTCTCATTTCTCAGTAGCATGCTCGTTTTCAATTATATCATCAGTATTTCTGATTATTTCACTACCTTTACAAGAACTCTGTTCAAGAACTACATCCCCCAGAATCCTTAGCAGGAAGTAAGGGATATTTGCCTGCACTTCAAAGAATAACAAAATAAAATAAAGGCTGTGCATTGTTAGCCAAACTGAACACCTTAACTTTCCTTCAAAGAGGACATACAAGTAGAATGAACTGCATGCACCAAAACTGGAAAAGTAGGGAATATGGGGTGAAGTTCTGCATGTTCAAGAAGATGTCATTCCTTCTGCTCTTTCCTGTTAGGGTCAGGATTATGTAATTTAGTATAAAAAGGAATCCCTCATCATTAATACATTTTCATGCACGGCAAGCTCTAAGGTGAACAGAAGCTTCACCTTCCCCTCCAAACCAGGAGGGCAATAATTTATTAGTTTTTGGTTTTTCTTTTTAATAAGATTCTTATCTAATAACTTCAGAATCTGGTGCCTTAAGAACGTCAGACATCACCAGATTTATGTACCCAGAGAAGTCAGACCACGTAACAGCAAAGGCTTGCGTGGTTTGGCCCTTATGATCTAATTGAATCACTGAATGCTAACGTTGCTTCACCACTGATCTTAGGCAGCTCTCCAGAAAGCATTATATTTTCCTTTATTTTGCCTTCATTCATGGGAAAAAAACGTACAGAATTTCAGCATTTTGAAGAAGATGACAAGAGCAAAGGCATAAAGTAAACTAAACTCTCCCCCTCATTTGTATTACTTTTATCCTTCTAAGACTTAAGGCTTTTCTGCCATTATAGCGATTAAACAGTAGCAAATGACAATACCCCCCCCCCCCCCCCCCCATTTGTTTGAATGTTTCAAATCCTCCTCCAGCTCTAACATTTATTTTGGTCTTATTACAGACCTGTTCCCAAACATTCTCACTGTTCTAGGCTTGTCCTCACTGCAGATCTGTGAGTCAGCAGGCACAAGTGTCCTGTTCTCACTCTCTGATTGAATCATCCAGGTGTTACTGTAACCTGAGTAATAAATGAGATCTTGTAGACAGTAATTTTGCAGGAAAAGAAAAACAAACAAAATAGCCAGGTTAAAAAATAAAAGAAAGTAGAGAATATGAAGTAAAAAGCAACTGTCCAACAACCACAAGTAACCTAGCAAAATCACCTGATCATTTTCCTCCTTTTCTAATCTGAATTCTACAGCTGGAGCCCATTATTCAGCCTGTTCAGAAATAGTACCTTGTAGGATGGAGTACAGACTGTGAGAGAACACTGCACAGAAGAATCCAGCAAAACACAAAGGAGTAGCTTCCATCAGATAACCAGAGAAGCTGCAAATGCAGCCAGACATGGCATGAGAAGATGACCTTTAAGTCAACAGAATGAACAGAAACTGTTTCCAAAACGAAGCACACACCAAAGTCAGTGTAACAGAAAGACCAAAGATACCAGAGAACCATAACTCAATAAAATAATCTGAGTGTGAAAGTTGGTAATTCCTCCTGAAGGGTAAATCCATTTTCACACCTTAGTGTCTCTGCAAAAGCAGCCACGTATCAGTACTGCAATCCTATGAAGCATTTTCACCTACACACGTTTCTGTGTCGGGATTCTTCTATTGCATTAGGAAAGCTGAGTAACGGCAGCCACAGGTTTGTTCTTTCATCCAGTAATATATATGCACTCACCGCCCTTCCTTCCCCCAGCAAAGCTGCACAGAATTTTAATTTAACAAAGCTATAAGGGCTGAAATTAAAGAACAGCAACATGAAAGTAGGCCTTTCTTTTGACAGGGAAAGTGGCAAGATCCAAGATGCTCCTGCAGAAGCACAGTCCAGTCTTGAATCTATAAAGTTTTTGCCTCTAACAGGTACAAGATGAATAAAAATTATTATATAAAGCTAAATGAATGCAACTGCACACACAACTTTGGTCTCATCAAGGTGGTTCCACCAGCTTCCCAGGGACTGATGTTTCAAAGTCTAATTCCTTTGTGTTACAAAACGGTTGAAGTAACATTTCATATGTTCTCCCATAAACGCACTAAAAGGATGCCTCCCTTGTATTCAGTCACCAATAATTTATTTTGTTTTACTTTTTAAAAGAAAAAATGGCATCTCTTAATTCTTATTTTAATTCCCCTCTCATTGAAATGAAGCATAAAGGTCATTAGTATAAGCCTAGTACGATCACAGATCTATTTCCTCAGAAAGCAGGCTACCAAAAAACCTTAGAGCTTCGTCTGAATGACAGATTAATACTTGATACTTATAAAATCTGCACTGCAAGGCCAATGCTTTACATTTCGTATTCTTGCTTTAAAAAGACTGCTGTGTTCAAGAATTTCAAAACTAACAAAAAGATTAAGCATAATAAGGCTTTTGTAGGAAGTATTCCCATTCCTTGATACAGGAAAAACTGAGGGCAAGAGAGGTCAATCAACAAACCTACCCAACACTGTGAAACAAAACCAGGCTTCCCGACTTCTTGTTTACTGCATGAAGCTACTCACGTTCTTGAAAACTGCAAACCTGAACAGCACTGCTGCTTCTGGGAGCAAGCTGGATCCCACAGAGGAAAGGGACAGTACCTAGCTTAAAGTGCCTGGCCAGAACCAAACCAGGCTAGTGTGGGCATGACGGTAAGTGCGAAAAAGTTTAATCTTCTAATCAGAAAGTCCCCATGCATATGATGGAGGGCTAGCCGCAATGGATAATGCGATTTTTTTTCTAGTGGTTTGAGAAAATTAGTAAATCAAGACAGGAAAAGCTGAACAGAAGAGTCGCTATAGCCCTATCTGAGGTCAAAAAAGATTTAGAAGCTAAACTGCTAACAATACCCATTTTCATTTTACAACTTGAACCTCAGTAATCCAAATTTCATTTGTGTGCCTGATCAACAAATCTGCGGATGCTGCAGTAAAGACAAAAAATCTTCCATTCTGTCATTGAAAAAAAATCAAAACCAAACAACTTCAAAGATCTTTAGTTTGCACATCAGTGAATTAACCTGAATACACTCCACTACAGGAAGGATACCAGCATAAGCACAAAAAAGGCTAAACTAAACCCTCTATCCCAAGAGAGGCTGACAAGGTTAGGCATAAAGCACAACTGCAAATGAGATAGAGTGTGTACATCTAAAACAGAAGCGAAGTGAGAATGCCCATCCTACAATACCATCCTAGTTAATTCTGCAATAAGGAGAAGACAGAAAGGTGGGAAAAAGAGACTACAGCACCTGCTTCACACACCTGAATACCAAGCAGCATTCAGCAGACTTGCACACTTAAGTATTTCCAGACTATTAGCTAGTGTTCACACCAACAACAGAAAAGAGCACTTGCTTCAAAGTAAAAAGTATCTAGCAATGAATTCACTGATTTACATCTTTCGCAACTTTGGTACATTTCTGTCTTTCCAAGGGAAAAAGAAGAGAAAAAAAAGCAAAAAAGCCTTAACTGGTTCAAAGTGGCAACCACAAAAAAGGAGGCCATATGCAGCAAAGTACTCTTCCCAGCAGAAATAACACTCAAGCCATCAGCATAACTAAAGGCTTAATGACTGTCACCATCTCTCTTTGCCCAAAGTAAAAAAGGTTTATTTGTGAATACATCCTTTTTTCTTCAGTGACCCCCTACTGGAGACACAGAGGGGACTAGGCTCAGATGTTTCTAACAACGGAAGAAGTAATTTGATTTTGGCTAAATCTGTGTCAAACAGTTTAGAGATTTATTTATGGTTACAATGAGGAAAACAAAGAAAAAAATACTGTCACTCATCCAGATGCCATTAGCATTCAAAAGTTCCTTCAACACAACCCAAAGATTTCCAAAAAAGAGTAAGTCAATCCCCATGAACTTAAGCAACAATAAGCTCCCTTTCTGTGACATTAAAGGGAACTTCTAAGAAATAATGGAAAACAAACAGTGGTGGTGGGGAGGGAATATCTAAGTTTGGGTTCTATGTTATTTGTGTCAAATAAGCCAAGTTGAACTAGGTCAGGAAAGCTTCAGATTCTAGGTTGAGACACAGATCAGTTGAGCTGCCTCAATAGCACAGAAGCAAAACTGATGAGGATGGTACGTGTGCAGGATGAGTTGTATTTCCTGACTCGCAAGAGAAGAAAAATAGTTATTTGAACTATTTCAGGTGGTGTGGTTGACCCATACTGGTGAGTGCCTAAACAGCACTTAAAATTTGTTATACTTTAACCTAGCCAAATGAGTTACTTTAATGAGCACAAAGTTAGTAAAAATTCACAACAAACGGTTCAAATGGGAAGGAAAAGAAAACAAACTGATAAGCTTGACAAAGAAAAAGTGGTTGCCAAGATACACATTTTTCCTGAACTCAACAATAGAGTGCTCTGCTCAAAGCAGGACTGCAGAGGTCTCCAAACAACCATGCAGCATACTTCTATTGCACTGAAAGAATTTGAACAGTTGGTTGCTAATTCAGTGATGTAGAGGGCTCCTCCATCTGCAAGGGCTTTGGCAATCCCAAAGCACAGGCATTAAAAGTGGTTAGAATCATGAGCTTCTTTCCTTTACACACAGTGTCAAAATGCAAAACAGTCAAAGAAAAACCTTAAATCTCCACATACTATACCTTCCATCCCACTCCTGTCACCATCATGTAACATCTTATTAAAAACCCGTAAGGAAAGACAATTACAACCAAAGATGCTACTTTGAGAAAATTTCCAATGCACCTGTTCTAGCCCCTAAGGAGCCCTGAACCTCACTAAACTCATTGTCAAGAGGCAAACCCTGTAGTTACCCCCTTCAGTTCAAATCCCCCTGCAAACAATCATCAATACTGGATCCCACAGTTGTGCTTCCAGAAGCTCAGTATTTCACAGTACTTCAGCCAACATACCAGACATCCTGGTAACACACAGATAAAATTAGGCAACAGCTACTTTTTAGAGGGAGCTTAGGAAGGTAAGCTAGAAAGAATAAAACTCATCATGTGCATGAGTATGTCTCAGAAAATAACTGCTCTGTTCTTCTGGTATGATCTTTAAGGATTAAATACCTTGAAGATTCAAGCCGGGAAACTAAAATCGGCAAGAGTTGGAGACCTAAATCTGTGGAATTAGTTATAATGCTGGTTTTATGACTTTAGAATACCTTATGCATCACTACACAGGTTTTCTAAAGTCCTCTCTGTGCAACAGGCTATAAATATCACCTGTGGTACAGAGCTGCAAATACTCATCTTCCGTTCCTCCCTTTCTCTTGCACTCTCACCAATCAACAACAAAAAAACAAACCCAACAATATAAACCCTGCCTTTATTTAGAGGTAATACTTAGCCCTCTCTTGCAAAGATGGTCAATTTGACATGTAGCTAACTAAACTGTGAAGAGCTATTCTCAAATTGCCTGTAGTTGTGCCAGCTACCACTTCTATCTCAAAACCGACAAAGGACTTGTGAACCTGAAACCTACGTTTTCCAGTTACACATCATCATGTCTACCTAACATAAGCCCCTTTGCAAGACTTCTACATCCTGAGATTGAGTACAGAGATATTCCATATCCCTCCATAGAAAGAAGTCATGTAAACCACATAATACATAGTGTTTTCCTCTTGCCATCAGAGACCACTGATCCACAAACAACACCTTCTCCAAAAGGCTGTAAACTAAACAAGTGAAGCTATAAAGCAAGGCAATCAGAGCCAAGAACTGCATTTTCAGAAGTACTAAGTACCTGTGATTTCCAACAGATTTGGACCAGAAGTTATGCATTCAGTACATTGTTTTAAAAGTTAGATTGTGTTTTCATGCAGCACATGACTAAGGAGAACATGTAGTAATTAGCACTTGGCAGAAAAAGCTCTGCTCAAGACAAAGACTTTAGAGAACAGTCAGTTGGAGACCAGCAGCACAGTACACAGCCACATCCTTCAAAGCCCTCCATATACCAGCAAGATCAACTTACCCTGACATTCACAAGCACTGCAGAGTCCTACCTCAAGATCCTCATGAAACTAATTAGTCTGTCACAGGGAAGAAATCTCCATCTCTGTATTTTGCTTATTATTTAATGATCTACTCACTAGTGATTCACTGATATCTAAGAACAGGTATTCCTCATCCACAGCTTGGGAATTTGCTTCTTCTGAATTCTCAGTGCAGGAGGCAAATTTCTTGATGGGTGTTTTTTTGAGAAAAGAATATTCATTTAATGTAAGCTAAAGAAGTTTGCTTGAAAAGGCTCTGAACTGCAGTTACTCCTCAGCCCAGACAAAGAAAGACAAAAGTTGAATTAATGTTCTTGTTTGGCTTTGTCCATAATATGGTGATGGAAAACACTGAAATTAACACTCCTTCAACTTGGGCTTATGACTTGTATGGTCAAGTTAGCTTTAAAAATATGCCATGAAGTTTACAATCACCAAGAGATACCAGGTTTGCCTGGGTGGTCAAGTATTTTTTAATTCATCATTGGATTTTTTGAGTACACTGACTTGTGACTATGCAGACAGCACAGGCCTCCTGAACTTTCAGACCCTTAAAAAGGTCTATTGCACATAAGCATTTCTACCTCACTCAGAGCTTGAATGCAGCCCTTGAATTCTGGGGACAAAAGTTTCCCCAGAAACCAACACTCAAGACTGGTGTCCTAGAACACTGTGTTGTACTGCAGAAACATGAAAAGTTAAGTGTCAAGTAGAAACACTCTCTCCTTGTAATTTATTCTCATGTGACAGGCAGCCTTAGAAGGTAAATCACTCACAACTTTGGTTATGTTTCACCTCTTCTACTTTATAAAAAGCTACCAGGAATGCTTGTAAGGAACATGCTGATAATACAAAAAGGGAAAGGTTAGTTTAGCAAAAAAAAAAAACTTAAGTAAAACAGTAATGACACAAACATCTGAACATACCTAATAGTTCACTGCTCCTCAAATGAGGAAGGTCTTGTTTCCTTCTTATCTCCTATTCTCAGTCTTACAAACCTCCCCCTCTCTTCTCCATCACCTATATTACTCACTGGATCCTCCCTGAACACAGTTCAGCTTACTAGGCCGTAAGAAAGCCAGGAAGCTTTTCTAGGTTAGTTTTCTAACTTCTGAGCATAATGAGTTCGCACAAAAACCAGGTCAATCACAGAATTAGCGCAATGGACATAGCAGGAATGAGGGCCTGGGAGTTTTTAGATAAGTCCTCCAAGACTCACAAAAATGCCCGAGATATGCATTTCTGATACTGACTTGGCATTTCAACTGCTGAGCTGGATGCACAAATGGTTCCCATCATGTAAAAAGCTCAGGCCCAGTACTCCCATTGCAAACAGAAAACACTTATGTGAACAGACCATTAGTAGCGTGAAAAGCAGTTTAAAAGTATGTGATGGTCATTAGGAGGACAGAACAACAACCAATAATCATTTTGATCTCAAAAGCTTCCAGATTAGTTGATGCAAGGGGTGGAAGGGGGAGGGAGGTGGAGTGAGAGAGAGGGAACATAGAGAAAGAAATAATTAAGGGAACAATTATCGTATTTTCTTAGGGGGAAAAGTTGCCTTTTGATCTCAGTAAAAAAGGAGACTGGCATGGGGCTGTGTGGAAAAGGGAAAACATGACTACCTAAAAATAGCTTGAGTTATACAGTCGTTGCTTGAAATATATACGTAAGCCGACTTGCTGAGTTGCCCCCAGCAATTCTGTAACAATAGATACTTTGTTGAAACAGTTTAAGATGAACGGACTTGCCTTTTTTGATTTTCTTTATACATGCACAGCTTCCAGGCCCCATCTAGTGGTGCGAGTGCCTTACAACAGCCTCACTAATCAAGACCACGCTTTAGCTTTTCGATTCAGTTTTCAAAAAGAAACAATACAGTTGGTTTCAGTTTAACTTCCACCTGAAAGAATGGCAATACTCACACGTTCTAAAAATAGAAAATAAGACTTCCAGAATCACTAGTTAACTTGCAGTCATGCTGAACTTACTGGTTCTATTTTAACGCTGCTTCACACGCATTTTAGAGGACCCAACACACCACATTCAGATCTTACTAGTACACTGGGGAAGAAGGGGAGAATTTTGCTGAACCAAATCTGAGACAGAAAAGATATCAAGCTGTGAATGAACTCTGGGAAAGAGCAAAACGAATCCGCCTCTGTATCCTGACTCAGTCAGCACGACTAATCAAATTATGACTATTTGAAGTGAGCTAAACTTTTCACAATTCAGAACTGTGCAACTGTGTCTAAATTTCCCCATGCATGCCAAGAAATGCTGTTTTTTTCAATTATCTTTTTCACTGTAGTAGCCAAGCATAAAGCACTCCCAGGTTCCCATCAGAAAGTTAACCAATTTCACAGTATATGAATAAAACTTACTCATAATCAGGACTCCTTTTTTAAACCCTAAAAATATTTTAATTTGTAGAGGTGTTTAGTGTTGCCTGACTAAATCAGCAGATAAAAGCAACTCTCCTGGCTGGAGGTGCATAACAGCAAGCTGAAATGGCTCAACTGGAAAAGAGCCATGTATTTTGGAGAAAAAACACTCATGTAAAAATCCTCAAATTTTCCAGATAAGTAGATGCAGCTCATTTGTTTCTGACAAGCAATGGAATCTATATCTGAATTCCCTAACCCACAAGGATATCACAACTCCATTCAAGATTTTGAAAATTTAGAGCAATTATTTTAAAACTGCACAGTTAGCCATATTCCACTGCCAGACAAGTTTAGAAGTTAACAGCATATCACCCCCTTTCTGACAGTGCATCATCAAGCTGAACAAAGTTAAACTGTACCTCACCTGAGGAACCTCTGCTGATTAAAACCAGGAATTCAGCATCAAGCCTGATGCCCTTCAAATGAGTAAAAGCCAGCTCAACACTGTGGGCTTATCAAACTATTGAACTATTTTGGTATTACTGTACCAGCGCTGCTGGCCAGAATACAAGTTACGTGAAGGCATTGCTAGCTACGCTATTGCTGTTGGGCTAGTCTTCAGAATTTCAGGCCTTTCATTTGCTTTCTGGATTTTGCAGGGAAGCAGCAGCAGGATTCACCAGAACAGTCTTCAGTTATGAAGTAATCCAAGTAGTGGCTGCATCAGTTTAACTCTGCTTCCACTGAGAGCTGAC
Source organism: Pezoporus occidentalis (assembly GCF_034315485.1). Lineage (NCBI taxonomy): Eukaryota > Metazoa > Chordata > Aves > Psittaciformes > Psittacidae > Pezoporus > Pezoporus occidentalis. The sequence continues at coordinate 2,513,564 of NW_026913964.1, read as the reverse complement.
AAAGAACTGAGAGCTGACAGAGAACAGGACAGCTGGAACAAATGAGTTTTACATGAAGTATTATACTAGATTATACTAGCCACAAAGTGTTAACTATATATAACCATTTCCTATATTGGAAGAGTGCTGTACCCCTTTAGAGTGCTTAACCCACTGGAAGTTATTGTTCTGGCGATCCACAGCAAACATCTAAAAGCACCTACTCTCCTCATATATCCACATATAGGAGAATATTCACATATTGTCCTTCTTTCATGGACATTCAATCCCTGATCAAAACCCCACTGCCACACATCATGATGGAACAGCTAAATTTTCACCTGATCTAGTAATTTCTGCTGGCACCACAGGTGGAATGATAAAAGTGAAAGACTTCCACGATGCCCACAGTATTGTGAAGAATTACATCAATACTGAAGGAGGAAATTCTCTTGACAGCTTATGGCATAAAATAAAGTCCCTCAAAAGTGAACTTAATGTACAGCAATGGAAAAAAAAAAAAAAGGTAGACTAGGGAAGGAATGGACAGATCTAGCAATTTTATAATGTAACTACATATTGTGCTATTCACACATATCCCAGCAAGGTAGTACTTCATGCCCTCGCCTCAAAAAGCCTTTATCTCCTCATCCTTCCTACAACTCAGGTATTGTTACATTTTCTTGGATACTGATGATAGTATAAGAGAGAGCTACAAACCTGTAGAGAAGGAAGGATTTCCACCATTAGCAGACTTTTTTTAACAGTGAGGAAAGAGCTGATGAAGTAGCCCTTCTTTGCTGTGACAGCGGTTCTGGCACACAAGCTACCCAGGCAGCTTCCTGTTTATCCCAAGACTATGGAGAGCTTCAAGGCTGTTTATCCCATTCTGCCTATAAAACTGATCAGCCAAAACGGTTCTGGCACACATCTTACCTGCAACTACACTTTGTGTCCTTTAATAAGGATACAGAAAATATGCACAAACTCCCTCAGACCAACTTCAGTTCTAAGTGAAGTCTATCACAGGTATTTCAGCATCGTGTGGATTACTTCATCCTTAAAAAAAAACAAACCAAAACACTTCCCCTCTTCCTTCCCCTGATAACTAAGGTCATACTGTATTTTCCCCAGAACAGACTGTAACGAACTGTCCTGGTTTAAATCCAGTCAGACATCTTGTTCACTCACTTCCCCCCCTTCTTGCCCTCCCCCTACTCCTGGAGGGACAGAGAGGAGAACTGAAAAGAATGCAACTCCCACAGGTTGAGATAAGAACAGTTTAGTAACTAAGGTATAACACAAATCACTGCTGCTACCACCAATGATAATAATGATAAAGGAAATAACAAGGGAAGAGAATACATCACCTCACCACCAGCCAATCGATAACTTGCCCAACCCCCCCCAGCCCGACCAAGCTCTGACCTATACCTCCTCTAACCCTGCAGTCTCCCAGCCCTTCCAGGTAACTCCCAGTTATATCCTGGGCATGACGTGCTGTGGTATGGAATACCTCTTTGGTCAGTTTGGGTCAGGTGTCCTGTCTCTGCTTCCTCCCAGCTTTCCCTCCTCCCTGGCAGAGCATGAGGCTCACAAAGTCCTTGGCCAAACCAAAACATCATTGTTATCAGCTCTGTTCCCAAGCTGAAAGTCAAAACACTGCACTGCACCAGCTACCAAGAAGGAGAAAAATGACTGCTACTGCTGAACCCAGGACACAAACTGAAACCCACAGATGAAAATCTAAATTCTGGCTTCCAGTTCCTCACTGCAGTGAGAATTATACTTTAACTGATCTACAAATTCATAAAATTGTTTCCTCCTAAGACAAAGTGAATCACCCCAAATACATTAACAAATCAAGATCTGTATTTCTAGATTAGCAAAACAGATCTGCAGAGACCAGTAAGAGTTTTGGCAAATGCTCTGTTACTTTATTAAAGACTAAAAGTCCAGTCTAGTTTACTTAAATATGAGGGACGCTGGCTTCGGCAGCCCACTAGCAGGACACAGCTCAGTCTTCCCTGTTTCCTGGGAACAAACTGCAGTGGCAGCAGAGTACTTCGGGCTATTTTCTTTCCCTCAGCCAAACACCCCCTTCTCACCATTTTTTTGGGCACATCTCTGATCAAGCAAAGAAGGAAATCTGATGGCTGTTCCAGAAAAATGGCAGCTGAAACTAGACTTACTACCTGCATTCATTTAAGTCACAACTTGCTCAGCTGAAGTCTGAGGCTGCAAGCATCAGCCAACAGCATTTACTCTTCAAGGAGCAGCCTGTCTCTTACTATTCACTTTCCTCTTTCTGAGCACTCTGGGAGGAGCAGGCTGCAGGCAGGAAGCATGTGCCTATTTTACAAAATGCACCACACCTAGTAGGTGCAAATGCTTTAAATTCTGTGCTTATGGGAACAGCTGCATGGTATGTGCAGCTGCACAATAAGGGTGTTGCACACATTCCCCAAAGCAGAGAAAAGGGGTGTGACCTATCCCCCTTGGAATTTCAGCACTATAGTTGCAAGGTATGGTATTTGACTATGGCCATTGAGTCTTTTAATTGGAAAGATTTACTTTGATCAGATTAGGACTAGAAACAGGTAGCACTTGTCCATCAGATCTAAGCCTACAAGCTTCCAACAATTTAATTTATTCAAGGCCTTCAAGACAACCCAGAGGTTATAACATAAGGAAGCCTCGTTCCTCTCATCAGCCAAAAATAATTAAAAAAAAAAAAAAAAAATCAAAAAAAAAAAATCAATAAATTTGTTTGAGTTGGAAGGGACCTTAAAGCTCATTCAATTCCAACTCCCCCCACCATAGGCGGGGACACCTTCCACTAGACCAGGTTGCTCAAAGCCATGTTGAACCTGGCCTTGAACACTGCCAGGGATGGGGAGGCACAGCTTCTCTGGGCAACCTGTGCCATGTCTCACCACCTTCACGGTTAAGAATTGTTTCCTAGTATCTAATCTAAATCTAGGTCTTTCATACTGGTGCTAAACCTGGAGAAATACGAATTACTTACCAAGAGGCATTACAATTCTGTTCTAACTACTTTGTATTTGGCATTAGAAAGAACAATTCCACAATACAGCTAAAAATGTGAGCCCTTCAGTGTGTGAGCACAGACTCTTATCCCATACACATGTAGCAGCCACCCAACAAGTTCACAGCAAGCACTCTGCCTTTTGGTTAAGACTGAGGAAGAAGGGAGGACACCATTTAGACTGGAGATCTTCTGAGCTTCCATGACCGGATATAGCTGCTACCACCCCAAGCAATAGCTCATCAACGTTTTTACATATAAGCTGTAAAATTTTTGGAGATCAAAGTCTTAAGGACTAAAAAAGGTGCTATTTCTATTAGAAAGGTAGTGTTAAAATTTGTAAGGGGAGAATTCCTTAGTCAAGTAATCTGCTCCTGCATTTATCAGTGTTAATGCTTGTATCTTTAGTGATACTTAGAATAGAATAATAGAATTGTTTAGGTTGGAAAAGTCCCTTAACATCATTGAATCCAACATTTAACAGAGCATTGCCAAGCCCACCACTAAACCATGTCCCTCAGCACCACATTTACACCTCTTAAATACCTCCAGGGATGGTGACTCAACCACTTCCCTGGACAGCCTGTTCCAATGCTTTACAACCCTTTTGGTGAAGAAATCTTTCCTAATATCCAATCCCAAGCTCCCCTGGTGCAACCTGAAGTAGTTTCCTCTGGTTCTTATGCTATAGAAGATTTTTAAATAGCCAAGGCCACTGCAGCATAAAACAACTACTACCTATCTTCCCTTCTTTTAACTTTTCTGAAACGATCCTTTCTATGCTTAGACTAGTAACCAGAAACTTGTAAACACAAAAGGGGGCGGGGGACAGGTGGGGGGAACATTTACTTGAAGTGCTCCATTTATTTTTTGATTGTTACAATTAAAAAGGAAATTACTTCCAAAATCTGAGAGACTGTAAAAATACTTCAGCAGAAGCTTAATCTCTCATGCATGCCAAACTCTGGTATCAGACATTGCACACTTCCACTTTAGACCCAGTCTAATCACACTTCATGATGCAAACTTATTTTCTTCTTTTCATTTGTTTAAAAACCTGTGCAAATCTGGAAGCACATTATGCAGCTGTACTGATTTCCTAGGTTATATAAAGTCATATAAAACTCTTAAGCACTGAGTATAAAGCTGCCTTGACCACAGTCTCAAATCAGCCACTGAAAACCGAGCTGGGTAGAAAAAAAACAGACTGTAAACCAGGCAGTGCCCATCACAGTTTATTCCAGCAAGCCAGTGCGAAATATAATGATGAGAACTTGACACAACAATTCAAGTTAATCTGCAGTGGTGAGGCCAGGCAGGCTTCCAAAAAATCACTTACCTTAAACATTGAAGATCTAGCCCCATTTTAAATAAAATTAGGGTTTATGTATGAAAAAGAAAATTAATTATGCAAAATAATTCAATTCAGCTCTACTAACATTGCTGCTAACTTTGGTCTGCATTTTTTCTTATCATCACATGTTCTGAATTTAAGGAGAAAAAAAAAATAGAAAGAAAGAGACAGACAGTAGTATACCACCATCTCTCAAGGGAAAGAGATAGAACAGCATAAGACAAGGACAGCCAGATCATACCTCTGTGGTTTACGAATATCCCAGAGTCCTACACCTTCCTTAGAGTTGGCAGTAGCCAGTAATCTGGGTTCTACTGGATTAAACATCACACTGTGAAAGGCTGACGGGTAGTGTGCCAAGCAGAAGGGCTCTGTTGAAAAAATTGAGAATTCATACATAAGAAGAATGGATACAACTGTTCAATGTAATGAGTTTGGCAGCTTAATAAGGAAACAGCATAACAAGATCTGAAGATACAGAGACATGTTCAAACCATTTCTCAAGCTGACACATCCGAAGCAATATAAAACCTGAGGTTTTAAAATCCACCCACATACATTAACTTTGTCTAAATATGGTAAAAGCCAAACACTGTATTTCAAAACACCATTTTGCTTATGGAAGGTTACCAGAGTTTAGACCTAGCCACTCAAAGACTAAGTATTTGAATCTTCTTAAGGTTCATGACTAAATGATCATCTAATAAGGACTATGCACAGGGGGGCTTCTGAAAGCCTCCTAGTTTATGTATGTCTGGAAACTTCCACAGCCATTGATGATCACCCAAACTGTAAATGTAACAGCAATTGCTTATATGGAAGAATAGTATTACAAAAAGTTAAGCAAGTTTGTATGGAACTCAGCTCAAAGCTGCCTACCATAGGGAAAAAGAGGCCTGCTACCTCTTAAACACTCTCTCCATAAAGAATGGGAAAAAGCCTCAAATCTGTCATCCTTCTCTGTATCTTTCTGCTATTTTTAAGGCTTTAGACACAGTCTAATTCTCTTTGCTATGTATATATCCTTTGGTGCGCAACTACCTTTCACTCAACTAAGAAACCAGAATCGATGCCTACTTTGAGCCAGGGATTAGGCCAGACTTTTCAATTTAGTTTGCTTTGATGCAACCACTGTGTTGCTCATGTGCCTGGGAGACTCTCTTACTGCCCTTATTTGAGCTACTGTGTCCAGGCACCTCTGGCTCCACAAGCACTTCCAGTGGTACTTTATTTTCCTTCCTTGTATCCCTTATTAAAACATAAACATGATTAAAACAGACAACACTCCTAAATTCCCTTCTGAAACTATGTCCATCAAGCAACTGAGACAGAATTAATATTCACTTGTCCTGCCCCATCTGTACTCTCCACTTATGCTCCATTACCAGCTTTTTGACACAGGGACTTTCGCTTTTTAGTGTTCATTTGACAGTGATCAAAACAAAGGTGTCTGACCATGGCTGAAGGTCCCTTGTGCTCTCAATTACCATGGAAGGCAAAGGTAAAAGAAAATACAGTAGCAAACTTTTGTTCTACCAGCCTGGCCAACGGCTTAAAGACTGTTGTTGGTCTGCCAGCAGCTCCAAATTGGGTTTAGCACCAAAACTGACCTTATACATTTCCATCATCAAATAAAATCCCTGCTGGTACATAAAAGGCTGTGTTATTAAAATGGCAGCCCCCACTGAGAAGCAATGGCCTGCATTAGCTGAGTAGAGAGACAAACATCAGAATCCCAAATAAAGGAGTTAGTTTTTAAAACAAACTTTTAATTTGTATATTTATGTTTAGTCAAATCAATGTCACTAATTACCGCTGTTTTCCTTCACACTTTAGTATAAATAGCCTGGTCTGGTCCCACAGTTTTCCTCTAAGATATCAAAAGTTGCCATTCAGCCTGTCAAAGACAGATTACAGGAGCTAAACTAATGAGCACTCAGACACTTCAATGAAAGATAGGGGGATTACTTTTTTATTGTTCTTTATGCTCATTCACAATTATAGCTCTTGCACTCTAGAGTATGTAACTGTTTATCAATGGAGAAGCTCAACACCATCTCTAGTAGAAATTAAAAATGGGTTTATAAAAATTACTGCATAAAATCAATCAGAAGCAAAAGCCAGGGAGAAACAGAAGGGGAATGAGACTCCCTTTTCCAGCTTCTTTTAATGCACTATTTCAAAAGTAACTAGGAGGTTATTTGTACGATTTTAATGAGCTGGCCACTCAGGGGTAACCAACTATACTCACACCAGCAGGCACAGTGCCTATTCCCATGAAAATACCATTTCAGGCTCGGGGATTACCCCAGTGACAGCATTACCCTGCAGTAAACATTGGCAGAGCTTACATATAAATGCTGGCACAGGACCCCTATATAAGCATGCGAAAGCCCTTTATTTAATATTCAAACAACCTAACACACTACTCCAAAAAAGCCCCAAATGTATACTTCACTCCATTTTCACTGGTGCAGCCTTCTCATTCAAAGTCTCAGAAACAGTAAAAGCAGTAGGAAGATTTAACTATGACTCACAAAGAAGGACAAACCTGATTTTGTACAAATGCAGAAACACAGATCAGACTGGATACTGAGCAGCTTCATATGGATGCATTTAAGCATCCAGTTCTACCAACGACTGACATCCATTGTCAGCAACAGGTAGCTCTCCTAACAGAGACAGATCTTTATGGTATAGAGTTCAGAAGGTAACAAAGGAGCCATTTCTAATTTGGAAGCCATATCAGCGTGTGCTCTTATCACCTGGATATTTTGAAAACAGAAAAATTGGGATGAAGTGACACTTGGTAAATTTACCTTTACCAAAGGTAAATTAGTCACATGAGACTAATTTGAACTCTTTCTCTGATAAAGTAACCAACCTTTTATACAGAGGAAAAGTAGTAACTCAAATGATGACTAAATTCACATCTGGTGTAGTATCAAGTTTAGCGACAGGCAGTTGGGAATAGCAAAGAGAGTTACATGGGGTAAGAAACTGGCCAAAGCAAAGATCAGAGTTTACTGTGCTAGTAAGGGACTTCTGAGCAAGAAGGGGGTTATTAATGAGTTTCTCAAAGGAAGAGACATTATAGATATTTTTATTAAAATCTGTGATTTACACATACTATGTGCATTATTTTGCAGAATGTTTCAACATCATGAAACAAAATTTAACAAAAGTATCAGATAGGAAAGAGATATCACAATTGCACAAGAAATTCAGACTCACATTAAGAACCAGACTACTGAAAACTGAATGCTGTGGTAGTACATTTCATTTTTAGTTTTACAAAGGCAATATGCCTGGGGTAGGAAGGGCATCAGTAAGCAATCTACTCTGAGTATTCTGATGGGGCTTACCAAGAAAGACCTAATTCTGCTTACTCACATTCAATAAAGCCCTCATGATACAAGTGGGTCTAAAAGACTCCTGTGAGACTATAAAGAATGTCTTGTTTCCCCTTTCATTTCCCAGTCAAAAACAGACAGAATCACAGCCTAGAAAATTTATGAAATTCATGAGGTATGGAGAAAGCTAATTCAGTTAAACAGCAACTCTGGCCCAACAACAAATGTGTACAAATTCCTACAATATACATAAGCTGGATTTCAGTGCCAGAAATAATTTTCCTGTAAGACCAGTGGAAACTATAAGTTGAGGCAATTGCATTTAATCAGTTTAGAAGGAAAAAAAACCCCAACAAACAACAAAAATCCCAACCAAACATAAATATTTTACCTATGAGGGAAGAGAAACAGATTCTGTACTCCTGCAGAGTGCTCAGTTTTAAATTCTCAGCTTTGTGTTCTTTAGGATGGGGTAAACTCACTACTTCATTTTCTGAACTATAACTGAAGTATTCATATACTTAAATTCAATTACTGAAGTATTCCTCTCTAAATTTATGTAGCTACAATTCTAAATAAAGATTATTAAGCCTTAAAACTGCAGCTGTAAAAACAGATTTCAGTGTTTTGAGAAGCTGCAGGTTTGCTATATAAATCAACAGTATTCTATTCTGGTTTAGAAAACAAAGATTGAAGTAATAATTCAACTTCCCTGTTATCACGTAAGGGCTCTAAGTTCCATAAAACCAGAAAACATCATACATAAGAACAATTCTCAGTGTCACAGGGAAGTATATAAATAGCTTTGGAAAATTATTCAGATCAAAATAACTTCTTTCTAAACATTCAAAGTTTTTTATCCCAAGATACATATCCCCAAAACAACAACAAAAAAAATCCACATTCCTAATTCAAGGTTAGCAAGATATTTTTTTCTGAAGAAACATATCCTCTACTGCATCTTTATTCAAATTAAAATTTATTTATACCAAGTTCTATGCTAGCCTGCTAGTTCTATGCTGGTACTTCAAGAATTCAGTTAAGGCATTAACACCGAACTGTAAAAACCAGGGCTTGCCTACAGCCGGCCACAAGAATTATGCCTCACTTTCACTCTTCTCCAACACTCCCTATCTTGACTGTCCCAGAAAAATATTAACTTTTCCCTTCCCTGCCTTGCTCAAATTCTTCCTCAATCAGTAATATTTTCCATCTAGAGATCTCACCTCCGTGGGAAGACTCTCGGATGTCCCAGATAAGAACCCGGCCATCATCTGATGAACTAGCAAAGATGTTGTCATTTACTGGGCTTACTGAAAGACCATATACTGCATCTTCATGGGCAAACACATCCAAGGTCTCAGTGCTGGAGAAGAGACACACAATATTATTATTCTTCCCTCTTTTACTGTTGTTTTAAAAAGCAAAGTATTTACAGCTGTATTTACCAGCAATACTAAGACAGACAGATGATTCTGGGATTGCTTTATTTCTTGAGAATACATTTTGTACAGAATCTCTCATGGAAACTCCACAAAGACATCCTACCTAAAATTGCTGTTTTCCCCATACAGCAACTGATGCACTTCGTGACAGACCTACTTCTGTCTCATGGACCGACTAACAGAAAGGCCAAAAAGGTAGTAACAGAAAAAGTCATTTAAAAGTATGAAAAAAACCAGTTGCTAGACCAAGTGTTATGATTCAAGAATTCAGTCTTAACTTTCTTCTATAGAAATTAATCAAAATTCAGCATGTCAGACCAGCAAGGTTTCTTTCAGAAGATCACACATAGAGCCTTAGAGGAATGAATTCTGTACATTAGCACACCTGAAAAAAACCCTCACCCTGATAACAAAAGCACATTAAAAATACATACAAATAAAAAAAAGACGTTAAAACATCTAAGCAAGACACAGCACTAAGCAAACAACATAATATACCTAAGAAAGCATTAGAAGATTAAGACTAAGTTACTTTTGCTCAGCTCTCATGTACAATTTATACAAGTAGATAAGCTATGATGGAAGGCATATGGTACGCTGTACGAACAATTCAATGCAAAAGGCTTTGTACTAACTTAGCAATAAATTAATCTAAATTATGTTAACAAGCATTCAGGCAAATCAGAAACATCTAAGGCTTTATATTTCTCTGCTGTTACATATATCTCTTCCTCCACCTTTCCTGCTTTTTCTTTGTACTGGATTTTCTTGAGTTCATGCTATTTAAATGGTCATTGCTTAAATATGTTGAAGTTACTGGTACAGAGCAAAATTTTAATTTTATGGTTTTTCCACTTCAAAAGCAGTAAGCACAAAATACATGATATCCAGAGAACTCCAGTCTCATACATTACCACTACTGTATTAATTATATTTTGACTAACAGCCTAATTTTGATGTAGCACCACAAAGCCTAACTCCCAACTGCTTTTCAGTTTCAGTAAAAAGTATCAAAATAAATATACTTCACAAAAATGTGGAGAATCAGGCAGCTTTTAAAAGTTACACAGGCTAAGTCATTTTCTCCAATAACAATACAAATCTTAAATACAAGTCATGTGAGTGTTTCGAAAAACAAAATAAAAACCCCGTATGTGCCACAATACTTGCATATGTGCCAGAATAATCTGGCTCTGTATCTACTCAGAACCTACTATGATGCCTGTAGGAGAGCATATGTATTTAATAACCATTCTCTTTACCAAAGTCAAAATGAAGCAGAACGCAAATGCTGACAAAAAAAACAAAACCAACAAAGGGATGATGGGGAATAGTTCATTACAGATATTAATTCAGATAAATAAAAAGCATGTTTCAGAATTAAAACACTGTTCCTCTCCCAGAACATTAATTTAAGAAGTGCCTCCAATGAGTTGACATTAAGGGAGCTCTTGAAACAGTGGAAACACAAACTGTGTATTTACCTTTCAACATCATGGAGTATAACTTGCTCATCATTGCCTAAAAACAGAAATATAAACACTTAACATCATGTTTCAGTGGTTAGAAGCATTACAGTGAAAACAAAACAAACACAATGAATACTTTTTATTTTCCATTTCAAAAAACAAAACTGAAGCAGAGAGACCAGTTCACTTGCCAAGCTGTCAGCCCCTTTGCTCAGTTATGTGAAAGGCTCCATGTGACACTTTCAGTCATGATCAAATGCACCAATTCATTCCATCTGGTACTACTCAACAAATAATTCTGCTTAACTGTTACTGACCATTCTTTGTTCAGCTTGAGCTTGAGGTCTGGGACATATACAGTAAATAGAGTATCATATCAAGCAGCAGAACACCTTTAATTTGCATGTGAACACATCTTTCTTCCTGCTCAGAGGATGCTCCATAAGAAGATGATGGCAAAAAGAGATGCCATAAGCAAAATGCACTGGGCTCCCAGCACAACTGCCACCAATACACACTGTCAGCATTCAGGGTTTTGCAACCACTAAGAAGGCATGAACGTGACTGCCAACATAATTTCTTTTGTACTAACAAAAAACAAGCCAAGTAACCAGACAATCAGGTCACTTTTCTTTGATCACATCCATTGAATTCAATGGAAATGAACCACATGCATGTAGACTAAGAAGGTCACAGCTACAAAGTAGTTTCACTGGCTCATGCAGTGTTTTTCAAACATCAGCAATAGAATATTTCTTTAGTCTCTGCGCTGAATATTAATTTATCCAACTTGGCACCTCCTCTTTAGAAATATTTAAAGAGACACACATTTATATTTAAATCAAACGGGAAAAAAAGGAAAACAAAACAGAAAGCCACAAAGTCCTATTTTTATGTTCAGTATGTCTTTGTAGTTGTTATATTAAGTTGTGAAGCCTTCTTAACATACACCAAAGCCAGAGGTTCATAAAGAGCAAGATTTCATGTTATGATTCTTAAGTGCTCAGTTGACTCAGTTCTCATGCATCTCATACACATTTCAATCATATTCTGTCCCAATAGAAGAAATATGAGAAAGTTTCTCTTTGACTAATGAGGTGTGAGATTCTTCTACATCCACTTGCTCTTTGCACAGGGTCCTAGTTAAATCGTGCCAGCCTTAAATTACTGCAGTAGCTCATCTTTTCCATGGTGCAATAAACAAGTCACTTATGTGCAAGTGTCCTTTCATCATTAATTGCAATGGAAACTGCCCATTATGCATTAAAGGTGAGGTTTCTACCTAGTAAAACTACTCTAGTGCCTACATATTTCACCAGTGAAAAATGTAGCCTAGTTTCTCCAGTGACAAAATTTCCCCCAGCTGAGGAAACTGTGTAGAGAGTGAGGAACTCCTGTTCCTCACTCTTTATGCAGGATGAACACAAGAATCATTCTAGATGGCTGGCTTCAGGCCTCTCATCATCATGGGATCAACCTTCCCTTCTACTGCAAGCTCCAAAATGGAAAAGAAAGAATGAAAGGAGGGGGTGTGTAGAACAACCACTGCTTCTCTCTTGTTCTGTGTGTTGGAGAAGGTGGTGACAAAAATCTAACCACAAACTGCTTGGTTGCTTCTGGTAAGGATTTATTCTTGCAGAAAATGTCACTGCTCTTCAGCACAGGGTTCCCATTAAGAATGTTTAACACAGGAGAGTGTGTTCTTCACTGAGAATAACTGTAATTGTACGTGTGACTCTTTCCATTTATAATCTCTCATTTTTGTAACTGCAATCATGATGACCAGAAAGAACAAGTATCTGTCATTCTATTATACCTGTGAGGATGAAATACTACAGAGCAGAGAGATAGGAGCATAGTTTAGGTGGCCTAAACCTCCTATCTGTCACATCAGGCCTCCACAGAAACACAGTCAGTCCCCTGTAGGTTATTTCAGCTTTTCATACACTTAACATTAAATGCAAAAACAACAACAACAAAGTCCATGAAGTTTACTAAGAGGGGACAGAAGGGATCTTTTGTTTCAAATGCCGCCCTACTGTGTAAACAGAGAAGGGCAACACTGTTCTTCAGGGATGGGAAGTCCTTTGGTATCTTGAGACAGGTTTTTCTCTAGAAATTATGTGCAAAACACTGTCCACTCAGTACCTTCCATTTTCATAATGGCTACATGTGGTACATGCTACACATGCGGTCCTTCAAATCAAAGAGCTCTGAAATTCCTTGGATACAATCCAGTATGTACTGAAGTGGAAAATCCTCTCTCCTCTGCTATCAAGAGCTGCTTTAAAGGAAAGGTCGTCAGATCCTGTCATCAGTTGTTGGCAGCTTTATTTAAAGAATTAATTGAGTTCTCTTTGCCTTGTGCTACTTTCCATACTCTTAACACTTAGGGATTTTTTTACAGTATTCTAACTTCCATGATTCGAATACAACTCAAATTTCAGTACAGGGTGGCAGTGACAACCAACAGATCTTAGGACCCACAATTCTTTCAGACCTTTTAAGAATCTCCCAGAACACTGCTGAGTGAATAAATATAGTTAGTCCCATTTTACTGACAGAGATAAAACAGATGGTACATCTAGGCCATGCAGCAAAATGACTCTTTACATGGGATCCAAGAGTCAGACTCACAGCCCTTGTAGACGAGCTCTGTGAATCTTGGTGGAGCAGCTGAAAGAGTTCCTGACTCCTCCAGTGGAAATAATTTCTGGCAGAGGCATAGTGTATTTATGCAAACTGGAGGAGGAAAAAAGAGATGAGAACGGCCAGTCTGTCTGTGCATCAGCTGTCACAGCTCATCTAACCTGGCATGTTAGCAAAAATCCACCATAATCAATGACGTACATCTTTCACTGCAGTGGCAAGGTACAACCAAACCACACTGCTGCCCTCCCTGTGAAAACAGTAGCCACTGACAGCAGGGCCCAATATTAGAGGGTTAAGTTAGAAATAAGAAAATACCATTACAGTGGGTGCAGCAAAACTTGGCATAGTTCATTCCTTGAATATTCATGCAAGGTTCCATTTGTCTGAATTCAAACTAAAGTAAAACAGACTCCAGCCCAAAATTTCATTGGAATCACTCATGCAGATACACTCATTCTGAAGAAGTGTGGATTGCTGTCTTTCTCATAAAAGAGACAGCAACCCCTAAAATCAGATGATAGGCATCACTATTTTACATTTTTAGGGTTTTCTCCACTTGAGAAGTGTATCTATCATTTCATCCTTAAAATCTGACACCATCTTAAGCTCTGTCATGCCTTTTTTCCAAAGGGATGTTACAGTTTTAACACAACATTGAAAACCAAGCAATGAAATGAACTGAATTAAGTTTTCTAGTAAAAAGTGGGTTTATATTTAAAAAGATAAATAACAAGGCAAATCAGAGCCCAATGTGCCAACAGTTCTGAAAGACAGACACTTACCTAGTGAGGACAGAAATGAGGTCTGATAAAAAAATGATCCACTAATATATGGCAACAGCCCTTCCTTAGCCATCTATGGGTGCATTAAAATCAGCTACAAGCAGCAGAGATTTTTAAGCATCAGGCTTGAGTGCCAGAGAGGATGCAAGGGTCTGTTCTCAGCACAGATAAGACAGAATAGTCAAAGACAATGTTTCACAGTCTGTTGCACAAGAGCAGACTGGACCCAGGATTCTCATGATAACTCAAGACATGATGCACTTACACCAGGGTTTGGAAAAGGGAAGCATGACAAGGTTGAAAATGTGCTAGCTAAAGAATTCCCTGCTCCCAAAGAGCCTTCAGCTGCTGATTAAGGACACTTTCAGATCCTTAGGGGACTATGGACCTTTCACATGGGGCAGGATCTCACTCAGGGCTTCTACTCAAAGGCATTCACAATGCAAACTCCTTTGAAATCAGCGTGCTCTTCCTTCCTTACCTCCAGAGAACACTTTTGTATTGCCACTGTTGAAAGCCAGGCAGAAGATATTAGAGTGATGCTCCCCTTTCAGCTGGACTGGTTTGACTCTTGAGTGGATGGCTTCTTCCATATGCCAAAGTAAGACTCGGCGGTCATCCCCTCCTAGAAGAAAGAAAGGAAATGCACATGACTGCCTGAACCATGTGTAAACTGATGACAGACAAGCTACTTTGCCATTATTCATAAAAGGCTTTGCTGAAACCCTAATTAGCATTAAAAAAAACTTACACCTCACAAGGGTTTGAACATACAGACGCGCATTTACATCAAGATGCCATGCAGTCAGGTATTCAATTAATATTAACCAAAACAGGAATCGCCAGGCCAAATCTGGATTAAACAGTTGCCATTCTGCCAACACACAGTGATAACCTGTAGCAACCTGGATATTTTACCGGTCTGTACAATTCTGTGGCAAGCTGTACATGAATTACATGCCAAATTAACATATGCATGCTGGCAAAATGCTTCTACACCAAATCATTGTAGCCAGCATCTCCTATGTTATTCATAAAACAGGAACTTTTTCTCCCCCTCTCACTGACAACTGTACTTCCTCTAGCAATCTACAAAGCCATCACAGCATATGTTGGCTACAGGACTGACATGTGGCCATAAAAAGATTTTACTTAAGCATTCAGAAGTTGTCAGTGTGCAGTTGTCGTGCTTCCAGATTTGTAAAGGTTAAGACAGACATTTCTAAAGTGAACTCCCAACAAAGCAAATAACTGGGGAAAAGAAGTTCAATTCTCTCCTGCTTTACAGCTTGCTGTACTACTTCTAGTTGCTTGCCTAGGCACAGTTCTCAGGTCAGAGCTCTATGCACAAATAATATTTAAGTGCCTCTTTCTGTCTGGTAAACAATCAGATATAAAATAAATATTAGACTCTCTTCATGGTTCAATTGCATTAAGCACTTTTTATTACAAAGAGAAAAATCAAGATACAACTGTACTGGACAGCATTCAGCATCAATCTGGATGCCTATAAAAATCTGAGTAAAGCTTCTTCAAGTCAGACTCAAAATATTTTTTGTGCCTGTGTTTAATCAGAAACTAAAGAGAACGGCATCAGAAGTTGAAAGCGCCACTAGAAACATACTAATTTCAGTGAAAACATTTTACTGCCTCTATGCTAAACTGAAAGCATAAACTCGGCACCTTCCGAGCTGCCATCGAGAAGGAAAACAGACATGAAATAGAGACAAAAGGAACCTGAAATTAATTGCTCTGAGGTTTACTTCAAGAAGAGGTAAATGCATAAATAAAAAAAATTACCGTTAATTAGATTTCTTAAAACTTTTCACATCATGTGATGCTATGAAGTTTTCCCATAGAACTGAGTTATGTCAAACACCCTTAAAGTTAACGGTTTCCCAGCCTTTAAGTTTCCTAACAGATTTTATGACAATCACTTTGATAGACAGTACAGCTGCATGTTATGCCTACCCATGCTCCATGAAATTGTGTATTCCTCCTCCTGATTTTGTGCTTTACAGAGCAAACACGAATACATGATAAGAAGATTTGTGATGCGTTTGATAACTGCTGGGACTAAGAGTCAAATGCAATGGCTCCAGAAAAACTCCCAGTAATTTATGGTCAACTAAACTGATGGGAGCTTTGATTCCTTTCTGTCTAGAAACAGGGAAGCTGTACTTGCACCTTAGTGATGCAGTAATAAGACATGGAAATACATGAGTGCTGAAACATATGACCATGTTTGTCATGCTAAAATAAAGAAAAGATTGTCATACTTAAAGCGGTTTCTTTCTAAAGCCGTCAACAGCCAGGTCTTAAAGATATCATTACCTGGCAAACAAGCAACATTCAAGGCTGGTGAACACCAACAATGCCACTACAGACTACATTTATTGTTCTTCAAGGCTTCTGTAAAAGACACTCTGGGGCAAAATATAGTATCATACGGCTGATGTTACCATAGCAAACCAATCTGCAAAACCGTTGTAGTAAGTCTACACAACTTCCTACCTGATAGCACAGCCATCTAGGTGTCTCACTTTGATAGCAAACTCATTCACTTCCACTACCCATTTAGTCCAGATATGAACAAAAATAATGAAGATATCCAAAGACAACAAACATTACTGTAGCAAGATAAACTGCAACCTGTGCAGAAAAGTCTTTGACAGCATCGGAAGTTCTGCAACTACCTGCTTTTTTGCAAGTTTCTATACCTGAGTGCCCATTTCCTCTTCCTCCAGCTTAGAAACAACCCTTCCTACTGAATCCAAATGTCCCTCTCTTCCCAGACACGTAGATCTCCATGAGATTTTGGCAGAAAGGGCCACACTATTGCATATCCAACACTACAGCAGTCTGAGAAGTATGTTTGCCTTTTTAGGTCTTTTAAATGCTCCCCACACTCACACAATTCTGTCCCTTCTCAATCTATGTATTGTCTCGCACACACTTGTCTTTGAGAACTTCTACACCCCCATTTCATGCCTTAGTTTTATTCTTATACTCCACTGAAATAGAGAAGTTTAATAAAATGGTAATGTTAACTGGGATGGAAGTGTCTCCCCTTCTAACTCCAATTCAGCTTCTCCAAAAATATTGCCGACTTAAAGGCCAGATCCACAAGAAATAAAGTCTTACTAATGAGTCCAGCCACAAAGGAGGATTTGTGGTGGAAACAATCTGCCACTTCTACATCCTCACACAAGAGAACAAGTGTTAAGTCACAGGCAAATAATACCTAAGAAAAAGCAAGTCTTATGTGATTGAAACCAGGAGAGGTGCAAAACAGCAAATGCAGCTTCCCCTACCAAAACCTGACTCTTGGAGTAAGAAGGAAGAAAGAAGGGAGGCAGACATGTATGGACAGGTACACAGGGAGACAGCAAAGAAAATGTGACTATATAGAGCTTTTACACTCCATTAAAAGGTACCACGACTCATGAGACACAAAGAGCATGCACATTATGCAATGTAAGTCTGAGAATTATAGGAAACTCTAGGCCTATTTGTATTTGTTTTGTACAGCTGATCAGTGAATACAAATTAAGATGCTTTGAATTTATGCTGGATTTATTGTGCTACAACATGCGAAGCTGAAGCCACTCAACACTTTTCAAAAAGCACTATATCCACTGCACAAACTTGTGATGACTTCACAATGCTCTTGCAAAGAGAGTAACTGTGTACGGTAAGGGTATGTTCCTGACATGACAGAGTATGTATTTACAGCAACAGGTTTACTATGCATCTGGTAAACCTAGAATTATGGCCTCATATGAAAAATACCTCAGCCACCAAGGCTCCATACGTAGATTTTCTAGAAACTGAAGTCCCACAAAGTCTTAAATTTGTAATTTTGCAGTTCATGGTGTCAGAAGTAATAAATTTGACATCTACAAAGTGGAAGCAGCTTCACTTCCATCCTGTTTTGCTGATTCTGACAATTTGAAAAGCAAAAGTTTGTGTGACTCATCTAAGAATCACACAATGCCATTCTATGGTTACTTTTCAGAAGAAAACCACACTTTATAAGATCTAATTAGTCAAGTACTTCAGCACTCATTATGGGTCAAACCTGCTT
This sequence comes from Pezoporus occidentalis, assembly GCF_034315485.1. NCBI lineage: Eukaryota > Metazoa > Chordata > Aves > Psittaciformes > Psittacidae > Pezoporus > Pezoporus occidentalis. The sequence goes on along the minus strand of NW_026913964.1, from coordinate 2,495,394 downwards.
CTATGCTCAAAATCAAAGCTAGACAGGAAGAGAATTAGGCCAAAGAAGTATCTGTGGTCAGAGAGGCTGGAAATTTTATCACCATCACATTCTCATGGGACTCTTGGTGTACGTACAGAAGAGCACTATTCCAATTTTCTGTTTGTTTGGTTTTGCAGGGAGTTTTGTTTTGTGTGTTTTTTTTGTTTGAGGGTTTTTTTTTTTTTGTTTTCTGGGTTTTGTTGTTGTTGTTTGTTTCGGGTTTTTTTTGTGTTTTGGGTTTGTTTTTTTTTTTTTTTTTTTTTACAAGTGCACATGGACAAATATTACTTAAAAACACATTTCTTCCCTTCCCCAAGTCACTGGAATACTTTGTTAATGCTTTGGGTCTTCTGCCTAATTTTGATGAGAGACAGAGGAAGATTAAGGAATTGTACACAGAAGATATATAACAGCTAAAAAGAAAACTTGCATTTCAAATCTTGGGATAGCTATCCAGAAATAGATTCTTAAGTAGACAAACACTTTGTGTTCACCTTTGACAATCTTCTAGCTCCCATGGACACAAAGTGGATCTCCCAGAATAATTTAAAATGCCTCATCTTTATGTTTTGCCCACTTCAGAATGGCTTGTGCATACCCCAACATGGGGGGGAGGAGGAGAGTGTGTTAAAAAAAAAAAAAAAAGGGGAGGCTGCCCCCCCCATACTTTCTTTTGTTTTGTTTTAAAGTAGTGTAGACAAACACTATAGGTAGAAAGTGCCTGTTCTAGAAAACTGAAAAGGTCCCAAATGACTCAGCATAGCTTATTTCTGCATGAACAGGTTACTGCCTCCACAGTTCCCAAACTAAAGCATTCTAGTTTTGCCCGTTTTTTGTAAGAGTTCTTCAAAAAATAAACAAACAAACAAACAAAAAGTTTACTGATCTGGATACCTTCTAAACAGGTAACTACTAAATTTATATACAATTCAATTTGGAAGAAGAGTCTACCTAACAGTAACAGTGCCCTACCTGTAGTTCAGAACTGTTCTTATTAGTCCTAAAATGATTCAAAGGGGTCCAGAACATACCGCTGCAAAAATAAAAAAAAATCTACTCTAAACAGTGTCTGCATAGCTCACTAAATGCGCTTTAGCTCTCATGTGCTAACAGAAGCACTTCAACATCATACCAGTCAGGACTTTAAAACCACAGTTTTAAAGTGCATTAACCTTGCTGATCATGGAAAATGCTAAGACCACTACTCTCTCTTCTTTGTCTTCCATATATGAGGCCCAGTCACTGAAGAACCTACATGGCAAGTGGGCAACACTTCTACATCATATCATAAAAGATTAATCTTACTGCTTGTATCTACTCAAGAAGTTGCACAAAAAGTGGGATTGGACAGTATTTCAATGTGTTGATCACTCAGCTGACATGGACAAAAGGCCAGACTGTGTCAGAATTATTCCCAGTAGGTAGGTATCTAGCTGTTCTTCTGTAAAAAAATATCACCACACCCTCCTTAGGCAGCCTATTTCAGTGCTTTGTTATCCTTTCCATTAGGCAGATTAACTGAATATGCAGCCCCAAGGTGCAGTTTGATGTTACATATAATCCCACTCCCCCTTGCCATGTGCTCCTGCTACTTCTCCCACTGAATTCAGTGGTGAAGCAGCCAGCAGGCAAGTAGGTTGAAGCTGACCCGACAGAAAATCAACTGTCAAAGGACCTCTCCCTCCCTATTCCATCACACCCTTTTCTGAACTATCTCAAGTTTGGCCACATCTTCTCAAAGTGACCAAAATCAAGCACAGTGCCCCATCTGAGGCCCTGACAACACCAAATAAACCAGGGTTTATCACGGTGGATGATACTTACATTGATATCTACTATCACATTTGAATACTCTCCTACACGACTATGGTCTCTAGTCTCCATACTGTAATTGTAGAGTTGTCCACTTTCATTCATGTGCTGCAGTTGGCACTTGTTCCTAGCAAATCACATGACATTTTTCCCCAAGTAATGTCTCTTAGTTAACTTTAAACCCTGGTATCACCTTTAGATATTATAGTTTCTCAGGCACTAATGAAAACATTGAGTAGTAACTGGACCCAAGATCCCTCCTCATACAGAATTCTGCTTGGTACAAAGAGACCAAAATCACGACTGCCCCTCTTTAAAATATTTGATACGCAATCCTCTTACTTTAGAACTAATATTCCACCACCTTTGCTAAATTCCCCTGTTTATGCTCATACTCCTTCAGATTTACATGGCAACCAAATGACAGATGAATTTCCAGTACTTTGTTACAGCCCTACAAATTTATGATCATAGAAGAGCTATTGATTTTGGCATTATCTGGTGAGGGAAAAAACATATGCATGAATTAAGTAAGTCTCAGATTACAGTACTTCCCAGAAGTTATCTTGAAAGCGCAGCTTAAAGTAGGGGAAAAAAAGTGGGAGGTTCTGATAAAGATACTTATGTTTGTAAGAGATAGCAGGCATGAAAAGCGACAGTCAGATAAATAAACAGGAAAATATACCCACCAAACTTGAGGATGGGAGAAAGCCTATTATACAGACTAAGTAATGATGATTTTTAAGAATTTAAATTGCAAAAGTAGATGCTTGGCTTATCTGAGGGAAGAAGTCAGTTGCATATCATTGCATGGTGAATTTAATTTCCAGTCAGGAAAAGTCGCATGTTTCTCAAACTATTAACAGGAAAATAGGATCACCTAGTATACAGTGTTACAAAAACAACAAAATCTTTCAACTCCATCCAGAAGCTAGTTTCACTAATTTCAGCCCACTTATGTATTTCTTTTATGTTAAGCTTTCCTCTTTCCCTGTGTCAATTCTATAGATAGGTCTTCTCTGCTTCTCACATTACATCTTCTCTCAAGTACTCACCTCCTCCTTTAATTTCTCTCATTTTTCTTTAATTCTTGTCCTTATTCCTGTCCCTTCTTCCAGCACTCCTGCCCCAAAACATTAGTGTCTGCCTCTCCTCCCCTCTCCAAAGTGACACTGTTGAGTTCCACACAGGTACAGCAAAAGTCTACAAACTGGCCCCCAACCCAACCTGTTGACCTCAACTTTTTTACTTGAAAACATGTTTAGAAACAAAATTACTCGCTCTTAAATGTGTGATCGCCAATACAAGATTTAAAGAAGATACCAAAAAGTTTCAAACATGCTTTCAAAAGGCCTGCTGAGGCTTGTCTACACAGAAATGCTTTCCAAAATCCTAACAGGAAGACTATCTGGAATTGTAATGTAAACCCTGTTTAAGCAGTTTGAAATGTTTACTGAAACAGTAATCATTAGTCTTACAGACTTGCTTCTGGAAGACACATTCAAAAAAAAGTGGGACACATACCTAAGGAAAGCATTCCAGCCAATACTGATGAAAACAGCACTAGCATGTTGAAATGCAGGCTAGCATTTAAACAGCATCAGTATAGCCACTCCAAATGCACTGCATCAGCTGTATTTAAAACAGCTCTAACAAGGTCTAAGTTGTTAACAAGTCAATTAGCTGAAGCAGACTTCTCTAGGTTAAGAATATACATATTACTTAAGACTGAACAACTGAGAAAGACTGCTTGCACTCTCCCTTTTCACACACTCCAATATCCCTGTTAACTCGCTTAGCTGCTACAAGCACAGATGGAAGCATCTAACATCTCATCCTTACCTCAGCACACTGACTATTTTGAGGGAGGAGAGACCCACATGCCATCTATTCTAAGGCTTTATCTGCATTTGGAAGAGTCTGAAGCAACTCTTCTAGAAACTTCAGATTAGAAGCAATTTACACCCTTCCTATATCTTTCACCTGAGCACTCCTTTTCACTTCTTTTTTCCTTTTACTATTTCTCAGTTTCAGTATTAAGAATAACCTGGAAAAAAAAAAAAAAGTGGTTTGAGTGTAATTTTAATGAAGCCTAGGCTTACAATGACATGAAATTTAACAGAAAATCCATAAACGTTTCACATTTTCTTATTCTTGACTGAAGAACAAAGCACCTGCCTGCTGTTGCTGTCACATAAAGCATTCTAGATCTTATGGTCACAGATAATGTAAAACTTTGTTAAGAACAGTTATCATAATTACACCACTTCGTTTTCTCACAGCATCAACGTAAGGTCAGATTTAAGGCAGTCTGCTCTTAATTATCTCAAATTTGTGCACTGTTAACACATGTAACTTAAGCATCCTCTTCCCACCTCTGCCTTTTTTTTTTTTTTGGACTTGCTCCCTAGTAATTTCATGACATTTAGGACAATAGAACTCTAGAACCACCTACCTCCTATATGTGGGGAAAAAAGCTTACCCTGTAAACGTTCTATAGCTTTATGAGAAGTTACAAAATTGAAAACTGGACATAGTTGAAAAGCTTTCCTTTTACCTACGCTTCTTTAGATGCCCACTTGATGGGGGATCTGCCTCCGTTCCCTCACTGCACCTACCTGACTGAGGCAGACTGGACAGAATTAATTAATTAAGTCCATTCCAGCCCTCAACTTTTGATGCTTCTACCTACAGAATGGACATCAACATAAGTAAGTCCATCAATGATATGGCAAGCCCTGAAGTGTCTCCTGAGCAAGAAGAACAGAAAATACTGATGGTTTTTCCATTACTTATGGAAAATAAAAAAGCAACAGCAAATGCACTTGAGCTCTCTGTAGCGCTTTTTAAGCAGAAGTACATAGTTCTACTTACTACTGAAGAAGGACCAGCAGAAACCAGCATGCCAACATTAGCACATCTGGGAACTTTACAAGACATGAATAAGTGTTCCCTTCCACACACATACGTGCATATGCATGTATATGTACATTCACAAGATAAATGGATGTGCATCTCAATAGTTGCATATGCACATAAAGAATCCCTGACAGTAATACCGGGATCCCTCACGGACACACTCTAGAAATCACTGGACTTACTTTTATGCTTCTTCAGGTAAGAAAGTTAAATTTAGGAAGGTCTCAGTGTATCAGCTTCCACTCTGTGTTTATGTGGTGTTTTTATTCTGCCCCTGCTTAAAGGCAATCAAACACCCATAATAACTTTTTATTGAATTCCATTATTTCTGGAGTTACAACAGATAGTTTTGTGCAATAGAGCCCGTCTCCCCCAGACACCACGGCAAGTAAATAAGCAGCCTGCTCAGCCATACCCCATCACCTCCTCAGTAGCCCCAGTCGCTACTTACAGCCCAAGAGAGGATGGGCAAGCAAACTCGAGACTCTCTTGCCCACTCTCCACACCCTAACTGCTAACCAGGCCATTAACCTCCTGCACACCGAAAAAGCACTCTCAACAAAGCTGCCACTGCCTTATGCCAAGGATCTCTGCAATTTCCCCGAGGGCCCACAGGACACGGAACGGGCCGACCCCGCGGCAGCCCAGCCCCGGGGGACAGAGCTGCCGGCAGTCCCAGCCCGCGGAAGGGCAGGGGAAAGTCGGCCGTTCCCTCCATCCCGCTTCCCCCGAGGGCATGGGGAGGAGGGGACACGACCCCTCCGCCCGCGGCCTGCAATGGGCACGGCGCAACGCGGCCTGGCAATCCCCGGGGCGGCTATGCAGGGGCAGCCCCTCCCGGGCTGCCAGCCCCCTCCCCACAGCCCCGAAGGGCTCAGGCCCCTCACAGCGAGGAGCGGGGATCCCCGGCTGGGTGGGAGGGGTGCGCCGCGGCCCCTCGGGGCCCGGGCTCCGGGGAGCCGCGCCGGTCCGCCGCGGGCGTGATAGGCCCTCGATTCCCCGGCCTGTCGCTAAGAGCCGCCTGAGGAGAGCGCGGCCTGCAGAGGACGGTCAGGCCGCGGCCTGAAGTTGCCTCCTTCCCCCACCGCCCCTACGAGCCCAGAGGCGGGGAAGGAGGAAGCGGCACCTGCGCCAAGCGCTGCCGGGGTGGGGGGAAGCAGGCAGCCTGCCACCGAGCCCCGCAGCCCCTCCCCGGCTGGAGGGAAGGGATGCTGAGCCTTTCCCTGTCCTCGGTGTCGCTGCTGATGTCAAGGCTTCGCCTCCCTCCTACCTGACAGCATCCCCCCTGCCATGGCTCCCTCAGCCCCGGGCAGGCAACAGGGAGAACCTGAACCCCTAAAACATCTCTACAGAAGTACCCCCCCCCTCTCCAAACGCGCCCTGCAAGGGGAAGAAGGAGGAACAAAACAAACCCCTATTCCCCTGCCGCAGAACAAGATGCGGGGATGGTCCCAAAGTGACCAGGCCCTCAGTTAACCCGACCCGGTTCCCTGCCCGAGGCCGGGAGGGACCGCAGCCCACCTTCCCCCCCCCCCCCCATTCCCTCGGGTGAACTCCGTCCCGCCGCCCGCCCCCCAGCAGCCACCGCTGACCCTCCCAGTCCCCGGTGCGCAGGCCCGGGGCACGGCGCGGACAAATGTCAACCGCCGCCGACAGTGCCTGCTGCGGGGCTGATATCCTCCGTTGCCGTGTCGTGTCCCCCCAAAATAGCAAAATCCCCTTCTAAGGGGCAAAACAGATGAACCGTCAAATAAAAGGGCACCCCCGGCTCCCGCCCCTAGCGCCCTGGAAACACTCTCCGAAAAACTTTGTCCAGGGCTTCCCAGTAACAGTAGAATTTAAAACCTGTCAACCATTTTAGATCTCTACTTGGGAAATACTATTCCCGGGCACCGGCGGGTTTGAGGAACGACTCTGAGCGGCGCCGCGGCTCCCCTCCCCCCGGGCAGCGGGGGGGGGGCGGCCGAGGAGGAAGATTCTTCCTAGGGAGGGGATGGCGGGAAGGGGCGAAGGACGGGAAGCGTTCGCTTTACCTGAGACCAGCCACTGGCCTCCATTGTTGGAGAATTCAATGGCATTGACACAGCCGAAGTGGCCCAGGAGGTCCTTCTTGTAGAGGTTCCTGCAGCCCCGCAGGCGTCTCCGCTGGAAGTCCTGGGTGAGCAGGGGGTCCCCCTCCAAGCCCCGCTGGGACAGGAACCCCACCACCGACCGCATGCTGCCCCCCCGCCTGCCTCTCCTCTTCATGCTGCCGCCTGCGCCGCTCCCCGCCGCTCGCTTCCCCCGCCGCCCCTTCCCCTGCCGCCGCCTCCCCTCCCCCGCTTCCCCCCTTGTTATGGTTATGATGATTTTTCTTTAGCCAGCCATGGCAGAGAGGTGTTAGACACTCCGCCGCTTCCTGATCCCGCTGGCTCCTCCCCGCTCCCCTCAGCAGCTGATCCTCAGCTGCAGCCCGCGCCTGCTGGCCCGGCTCTAACGTGGCGCCGCCGCTTTTTAACTCGCTCCTGTGTCGGCGCGGGGGGGGGACGGGTACATTTGCTGCCCCGAGGGCCTGCAGGAGGACGTTTCCCGCCGCCACTGCCTAAGGGGGTGTCCCGGCTGAGGGGCCCGCTGCCGTTAATGGGCCTGCGGCCGGTGGGAGGTGGCGGCGGTGGCGGGAGGGCAGGTGCTGCCGCGGGCGGCGTCCATGATCGAGGTGATGGGAAAGGAACTCTGCAGAGCCGCTACCGGCCCGCCGCGAGTGCGGGGGGTTCTCGCGGGCCCCGCTCGGAGGTCACCGGAGGGAAGATGAGGAAACACCCAAGTGCGTGTGGTCTGTCTGCCATAAATGCCGAGAGATTTCTGCAGGGGTTCCAAAAATTATGTCTTTAGATTTTTTATTGCTTTTTTTTCCTCTTTAAGATAGTTATCATGAAGGTTTTATTACTTGTTCTCTCCTGCTCCCACCCGACTAACACTGAAAATAGGGGAGCTGCCCCTTTTCTGAAGCTTCAGGAGTCTGTTGGAAATACAGATGAGTTTTACCCTTCAGTATCCACAAAACCCCAAAAGGCAACCCGCTAAACAGGTGGAACTGATCTGTGTCGTCCTTCACTGCTTTAACACACCAGAACCTGTGTTTGTGGAAAATCATCTTTTGTCTTTCACGGGACCCTGTCCCTCACAGGTAATACCAGATGACATGTAAAGACAAATGTAGTGTCACTCAAAGTGTGATATCCATTAGGTGCAGCCTGGAGCCCCCAGTTCCTCCTTGCAGTGTCCAACTGCATACTCCCTACACCCAAGGTGAGTTGTCGCGGACCTGCAGCTTGAAACTTTCAGGCCTGTATCTCCCCACTGGCACCAGTACCTGGGGAAGACAGTTTTGGAAAGTGAGGAATTAGCCTGCCAGTCTTGACCTTCTCTGTGTGAAACTGCACCTGCTGGGAATTAGGAGTCTCCAAACTTTAAAATAAACTAGCAGAAAAACCTTCCTGCCATAAACCATGGTGTAGCAACATGACTGAGTACTGTTAGATCGTTGCCATGTTCCAGTGGCAGCTTTTCAGTAGAAATTGACATTATTGCATTATAGAGAGTCAGTTAAGTGCTTTGGGATTCTTCTTGGTTAAGATTACAGAAAGAAAGTGGAATCTTATAAACTGTGCTTTTTAGTTTACAAGGCTAACTTTTAGCATGTAATAACAGCAAATGATAAACTTTTCCAATTAAATTAAAATTTAAATTCCAATTGAAAATTGGAAAAGTAAGAAAATACAAAAACATAGAACACCTGTTACATTTCAACTTATATATAATTTTTTTCTATGTGATATTAATAGGTATAAATACCAGAACTTAATTACAGGTATACTAATAATTTGAGAGGAATATCCAGACACACTCTGTTAACTGTTTTCTATTAGAATGATAATTAACAATGTTAATATAAAGTGAAAACAAGGAACAGTTAAATCTCTTCTGTGTCTGAGCTATATGAAGTTTTTTTTCTAGTTACAGTTGCTGATGGCCAAATATTGCTATGTAACATGTCTAGCAAGCTTCAGTATAGGGAGGCAAAGACCCTGTCCATCGGGATTTGTGTTTATTACGCTAGCTTCAGACATAGGTAAATTGCATTGGTATAAAATCACATTTTATAGCTCTTCTGCTTTCATACCATGAAATTCTGCACCATTACAATTATAACTGAAACTGTTGCTCACATCTGAATTCCCAACATAGGTAAGTGGCATTGCTTTTTCTACCTGTAGACTCTGAACTGTCTTCAGCAGTTTGCATTCCATTTTCTTCTTTCATTTTCATGCAGCACACATCATCATATATGATCTGAGAACTGGCCAGAAATTCAGTACGGAATCATAAAATCATAGAATGGTTTGGGTTGGGAAGAACCTCAAAGATCATCTAGTTCCAATCCCCCTTCTGCCTTCCACTAGACCAGGTTGCTCACAGCCCCATCCAACCTGGCCTTGAACACTGTGGCTGTCACTTTTATTACATGTGGTTCTTTTTTTTTTTCCTTCCTTCCTAAAGTATTGTTCACATTGGAGAACTTTGGTTTCTGTGTTGAAATAAACAGGTGTAGGAGCCTTCCGTTTGAAATGCAGCACAATAAAATCTTCAGTGCTTTTTTTCCATGTCCCAGATCCGGTCTCTGGGAAAGCTGTGTACTTACATGACCAAATAGAAATAAAAATATTTCCTAAACCCCCAGTCTTAGGTTTTTCAGGAAGGATTTATCTGAGGGTTTTTTAAAATCACATTTGTAAGCAGTCAGAAAGAAGATGATATGTTGTCAGAATTTGAAAGAAAAATAATAGAAGGCTGCCAATCTGTTCTGCTAAATGCAGTATTTTCTCACATGACCATACAGGATTTTGTGTTGTTTTTTTTTTAAAGTGTTGGTAAGCATTCTTTTCAGTCTCTGATTCTTTTGTTTCAATTAATTTTGAATATAAAGAAATTAATATAATGACCTATACTGGTAACATTTTCCTTTGAAAAGGTTGTGTTGCTGTGTTAATAATGCCAGAGTGCTGTAATCTCTTCAAAACACACACACTCTTGACCTGAGTCATGCTGAAGTAGTACCAATGAAGCATCTTTTTCTGCTTTTAATAGGAACCTTCTGCAGCTTGGAGTGGACTTGAGGTGTAGACAGTACTTAGCCAAACAGATTGGACTTCATCAAGTTATGTTCTGTTTGACATAGTAGCACATGGGGTGCTGGAGTGAGACTGAATGTCACAAACCAAACTGGATGGAGTCTGGCCAAACTCAATGGGCAGAGTAAGTCAGGGTCTGTTTGAACTACTTGAGCAGCTTAATTCTGTAGGATGCTTAGTTTCCTCCATGCCTCAAAAGCATCATGAAGGAAAGCACAGACATATTTTGACTGGACTTTTAACAAGTGGGCAATAGAGCAGAGAAGTCAGCTATAAAGGAAATGGGAGATAATGAACAGGGTGGTGATTTCCTATAGATGCTCTTGGAAAAGAGGCTAAGTGAATAATGTTTGACCCAACACAGAAGAGGAAACTAGCAGAATGCTTCAAACAGGGAAGTGATGTGGTCAGAGTAACCAAGCTTGGCTTGTGGTTCCTAGTTGCCAAATTAGTTGCTAATTCTCAGGCTGTGCATAGTCCAGTCACCCAGCAGTACGAAGTTGATTTTGATCAGGTATGGCCACGGTGTTACATTGCTCTCACATTAGCCTCTGCCCACTGTACAGAGTTGTTCCGCTTCTGGAAGGACTAACAATACCTGATCTGGTTTTAATGTCTGCTGGGGTACAAAATTATCCCTTCAACATTTTTTTTCTGAACAAATTTGAATTGGCAGAATGAGTTAAATTGCATTAGTGGCTTCCATTGGATGGCTGTGGTGTGTTTGATCATTAATAGGAGGCCCACAGTTAGCCTTGCTCTGTTGTCAGACCATGGCATTTACAGTAGTTGATGGCTGTTTTGTTACATGCTGTGTTGGTTAATGCTGGAGGGAGAGATATTGGGGCAGTCTAAGTACGGGAGCAAGAGATCAAAGTAAGGGCGTTATAGTTGCACAGATGGATCAGAGTACTTTGTCTTAGAGAAATGTAGAGCTAAGTAGAAGAAGCCTAAAATTTACTTGTACTCTGGGTGAAACCCTGGGGGTTTCAGTGAGAGCTGGCAGTTGACATACAAGCTTGAATGGTAGGGAGACTGGTGATGATACACACAAAGCAGATAATAAGAGGGCTTTTAGTGAAGAGAAGGAACCATGTTCTAGTTTTGGTGAGCTTTAACTTCCTGCTAGTCATCCACAGAAGAGAGAAAAAGGCTATGATTTGGGTTTGGATAGACAGAGATAGCTCTGGGGAAAGACACAGATCTGTAAAAAATCTGCAGAGATTTTAGTTGTGTTTGTATTTCAGATGAGATAACTCAGAAATAATGTGGGAGGATAAAAGGAGAAGACTAAGGATACAGCTCTCTTGAGAGTCTGTCAAAGAATACTTGGAAGGAAGGCTTAAATAGGTAAAAAGAAAAGGTATCAAGTGAAGCATAGTTGATTGTCTCAGGTCAGAGAAGAGCTCTGTTGAACTACTGAATAGCTTTGGTTAATCTATAGTGGAAGTGGGAAAGTTTGGATACTGATGTCTGTGGGGTGAATCCAGAAGAGAGAAAGTGAGCAGTTATTAGGAAAGTGGGGCTGAGTCAAGGCTGGTATGCATTTATTTATACTTTTTTTTTTTGAGAGGAAGTGGAAACAAAATGAGGGTAAACAGAGTAAACCAAGACAACTGTGTCCTGGGTTCATAGGTAGCAGACATTTTTCTCCTTCTTAGTACCTGGTGCAGTGCTGTGTTTTTGACTTTCAGCCTGGGAGCAGTGCTGATAACACTGATGTTTTTAGTTGCTGCTCAGTAATGTTTACTCTGACCAAGGACTTTCTGAATCTCATGCTCTGCCAGGGAGGAGGGGAAGCTGGGAGGAAGCAGGGACAGGACACCTGACCCAAACTAGCCAAAGAGGTATTCCATACCACAGCATGTCATTCCCAGTATATAAACTGGGGGCAGTTACCTGGAAGGGTTAGATCACTGCTCAGTTCGGACTGGGTATCGGTTGGCTGGTGGTGAGCGATTGTATTCTCTTCCCTTGTTATTCCCTTATCATTATTATTGGTGGCAGCAGCAGTGATTTGTGTTATACCTTAGTTACTGGACTGTTCTTATCTCAACCTGTGGGAGTTACATTCTTTCAGTTCTCCTCCCCATCACCCCATCCCTCCAGGAGTGTGGGAGGAGGAAGTGGGGGGGAGTGAGTGAGCAGCTATGTGGTTCTGAGTTACTGGCTGGGTTTAAACCACGACAAACTGTCATATTTTAGCCATATAATTTTTTGAAAAGATTTTTTCTTATGGATTTTTTTGCCTCCAGTGGAAATTAGATGGCTTCTGATCTTTTTTCCTTTTGCTTACTAATTTTAGGGACCAGAAAGTGGCAGAAGAAAAAGCATTGTTCTCTCAAATGCCCTGCCTTGGAGCTGGTCAGCCAAAGATGTTGCTTTAACATGTGGCTGAGCCCATCTAATGACTTGTGGGCACTGAAGGGTGGCTTTATCCTTATGGCTACTTGTTCTGTCCCTTTCTTTGTGCTGAAGTTGCTATTATTTGGACCCGCTTGTCTGTTGGTTTTCTGAGTTCATTTGGCTCATGGAAGCATCCCAGCGAGTGCCAAAATCACCACAGACTAGTTAGGACTGCCCAGCTGGGAGTGGAGTTTTGGGAGATGGGGATATCACCTTAGCTGCCCAGGAACTGTGAGGCTTACTTAGTGTGCATTCTGGAACTGAACCACTAGGGTAACTTAAGCAGCTTTTCAAGAAGTGGAATTGTGAAATCACTCTCTCTTCCAACATCACCAATGAAAGAGTTGTCAATTAGTGAAGAAATATGTTGATGATGATCAGTGTTAATACAACTCATCCTCATGGGATCAGTCTGGCAGCTCACACCTCTGATCAGTTTTTTCAGATTCTTTGCAAAACCTGCAAACTCTGTCAGATCCCTGCAATAAGTTACTGCTGGTTCATCTTTTGGTTTAGGATGTAGTTTCACTGAGATCTGGCTCTATGGTGAGCTAGTTCAAGGAGTTAAACCAAAAAAAAAAAGCCTCCATTTATTTGCTGTGCTAGATTTCTACTTGCTTAATTCCTTGAATCAAACTGGCACCAGTGTTTGCAGAAGTAAGGCAGTAGAAAAATGCCTACAGGTAGAAGGGGGAAGCAGAACGGCCTTTTCAATGGGAGCTGAATCTTCTGTCTGCCTTGTTGCAGTATGAAACTCCACCTTTAGGATGTGGCTTCATAGTGGATTGAAACTGATCTCATTCTGACTTTTTGATGAAAGAAGCAGTCCTACTGTCTTGCTGGTACGAACCCTGCTGAAACAAACCCTGCTCAGAATGACTTGCTTGAATATGTAGTCATGGGGTTCCTAGCACGGACACAAGAATGATAAATCACATTAAGACTTGAAATGTGAGTCTGGCTTTCTTCTGTAGCTTGGGATGGAGCCCCAAATAGAGGGTTATTAATGAGCTAGTGGGGACTACATGCAGGTCTCTGCTCATTGTCTACTAACAGCAATTTGAGTCTTGACTGGAGTCTCTTTCCTTTGATATTCTATGATCATTGATTTTCCTTTGAACACTAAGTCATTTACCTTGGTCTTCTCCCTGTTAAAGGATGAGCTAATGCAATTATAAATTATTTTTTTTTCTTTTCTGTGATCAGCAGAACAAGTGAAGCCTGGTTTCCTATGGATTTGTCCTGATGTGGCACTGCTGTGTGGATTCTCATATGTATATTAAGCAGCGTCTGCACATGCTTGCCACTTTATCTGTGACAGCTTTATTAGTATCTGTTTCATCCATTTGGCTTTGCATTTCACAGAAGTTACCTTTGTGCAAATTTAGATGGAATTAGGCAACGGCTTAAACATGCTTTTTTTTTTGGCAAGGAAAGGGAAGAAAGGGGACCCACAGGCAGAAACATCAACAGAGACAGTATAATTGCAAAAGCTTTTCCTTGGGAAATCAGGCTAAAAATGAGTCTTTTGATGGAGGCCTCTGCTGAGATCTCAGATCAAGCTATGGAGGGAGAAAGAAAAGTAATTCTTGCTGTTTACTACATAAAGGTTTCCAGTAACCTGCTGCAGCAGATTTCTCATAAGTCAGGCTACACCACCAGTTAGTGTTTACTCACTTGGTTATCTTCTCATCTTCAGCAGTGTCCTCATCAGGCTTTGGGTACACTCATGCATCAGTTGCTTTAATTTATTTTTGATTTAACCTTTATACTTGAATAAATGGCTATGTAGGTAGTAAGACAAGCTGTTAAAGAGACTTGTGTTTACAGGACTCTGTCAGTGATGCCATGAAAAACAAAGGGTTTAAAGCAGCCAAGGATGCAATCCTGTTATTGTAGAAAAGCTAGACTTGAGGGTTCCATTACATAGCATCTTCTCTATGAAACTTTCACTGCGCAATAAATGCTGAGGTATTTAACTCTTTTCCTCTCTTGTAACCTTACACTTAAGCTCCTATTACCTTAGAAACTAAAATAAACAATCTGTAAAAGGGAACACTGGCCTATTTTTCTTGGTGGATGCCAGTTTATTACAAATAGATCCAGCTATGAACAAACTTTGCAGGTTTGTTTGGATTTGGTTGCTATTCTGAGCTCATTTTGAGCTCTGGTAAGAGTTCTCATAAGAATGCCTTGCCTATCCCTGAACATGGCAGCTGGATCCTGGGGCCCAGTCATATTGGCTTCCTGGGTCTGCTTCCAGTCATCTAGGCCTTGAAATATGTCTGTTATGTCCATGGATGTTGATTCTTTTTTCCCTTGAACTAGTTTACAGCTGCATCAGTTGTAAACTAGTTGTAAACTAGTTGTAAACTGCATCAGTTCCCTGATTCTCTGGCCCTGTCATTACAGAAATGCTGGAACAAGGGAGGAGGGAGTGAACAGTCAATCAGGTTGAACAAGAAACATGGGACTACCCTTCCAAATGGCCATCCCGGTTTATGCTAGGTTACAATGACCTTGTAGAACAAAGAACTATATGTTGGGAAGGGGTGAGAAGGAGTGAATGGAAGAAAGGAGGAACATGTCCATCTGACTGTGGGAACTCATGTTATAGCCAGACAGCTCCAGCTTTTTCTCCTGAGAATGCAGGTGAAGCACTTTTCTTCAGAGCATGAGTCATGTGATGAGCGTTCGCGTAGCACTGGCTTCTGCTCACTGATGTTCATTTCAGCTCATCAGCTGTCTGTGCTGGATTGGATCTAGAGAATGGATGGAGATGCTGTGGCCAGGTTGTGACCATAAGGCAGATGCAGACCTCCCCTGCAGAGGAGAACGAACCAGAGACTTGTGATTACTGCACTGGGTGAGATTGCAATGCTTTATAACCCCAGTGGATAAATAAAACAAATGGGTAATAATTTCTTTATTGTACAGCAAGATTTACTACCTGAAAGCTGTAACTTTCAGGTATAAAGCATTTATACGTTCTAAGTACAGACACAAGTCAATGGAAAACAAGTTTTCCCCACCACCAGTGAGACCTGACATAATTGTACCATTCTGGTTTAGACCAGGTCCTTAGAATAAGTAGCTGTTTAAGCTCTAATGGCCTGGTCAATTTATTTCTGATAGGGGGAAGGTATTTTCTTATTCCAGAAAACTTAGAGAAGCTTTCTGGAAACCAGCTGTTTTCCTTATTTGGTACCAATTGGTCCCTACCTCAGTCCTGAGATTTTTAGAAAAAAAAAAGAGGGTGGGGGAGGAGAGCAAGCATTCACCTACAGACAGAAAAAAATACTGCTGCTGTAGATTTTCCCTGAAGACAGCCATTAGCTGCTTTGTTGCACCCCCTTGGACAATCTGTCTGCTAAATGCCAAGTCTCTGCTAGGGAGATGATTACGTTCCAAGCAGTGAAGTTAAAACAAAATGAGATTTGATGCTGACAGTCAAATTGTCTAAGTAATTTAAAGCAGTATTTCATGTGGTTTCAGTGTCTCATCAGATGCATCCAGCTGGGATTCTAACAGCACAAATATTGGGAAATAATGGAAAATAGAAAGAAATTGGGTGCTCAGATCCTTTTTAGTTGCAATGGAATTTGGGATGGAAATTGTTTGGTTTATGACAATCTTGACCTCAAGACTTTATGATGATAACCCTGAAGGTGGCAGCTGGCTGTATACCCGTGGTCCGTATGTTGTGGTGTCATTTTTCTTAAGTTCACAATTTTCCACCCCGACACGAGCTTTGCCACTCTTATTCCTCTGCTAAACTCTTAGTCTTTTCCACTTTATCCCCCCCCCCCCTTGTTTTTTTTTTTTCCTTCCAGTTTGCTGCCTTAGAGGCGGCTATGATTTGCTTTTCATTTTCTGGTCTGCCTTTGTTCTTCGCTGCCTTTTCCCTGGCTCAGGCTGTGCTTCCCGGCTCTGAGGCGGCTCTGGCTGCCCTGCGGGCCCGCTCCTGGCCGAGGCGGGGGGTCAGTGCTGATTTCAGCGGCAGACAGCCTCCGCCGCAGCCTTCTCTTCGCCCATCTATCTCACGGTGCTCTCTGGGCCTTGGTGGCCCACAGAGCTCTTCAACCCGCGGGTACGAGCGGGGGCCCTCAGTGACCGAGGCAGCAGCCCACATTGCGGGCTCGGCATCCGGAAGGTGGCCTGATGCTGCGGGGCAAGCCGGACTGGTACCCTGCCTCAGCCGCCCGGCCATCAGTTGCCGTACAGCATGGCGGCGCCCATACACGGTCGCACCGCCGGGAAAGAGGAAGCTTCCGCTTCTCTATGCCTCCCGGTGGGCGCGGCGACTACCCAGCGGAGGGTTCCTGCTGCCGGAGACGGCCGTTCCGCACACACGCAGGTACCGGGCGGAGAGGGCAGAGGGTTTTGTGCCCATCCCGAGGGCGGGCCGCGTCGTGTGGCGCCGCGCCGGCAGGTGCACCTGCCGAGCAGGCCGGAGGGCTCACCGCCTGCTTGCAGCGCGCCGAGGCGGCACCGGGGCCTCTTTCCTGTAAAACCCCGACTACGGATGGAACGGGTGGCGTCTTCGCCCCGGTGCTAAGGGGAGTTGTGGCCCGCCCGCACCTGCCCGCATCCAGAGGAGCCCTCCGCTCTTTCCGTGGGCGTCCCGGCCCTGCTTCCCGGCTGTTCCCCGCACCTCGTGCTCGCCGCCCCGGGGCCGCGTCCCTCCATCCCCACGGCTGGCGGCCGGGGCCCGGCCTGCGCCGCACGCTGGGGCTGAGGAAGGAGGGTGTTGTTATATCGAGGCTTCACCTGGCGAGGTCGCTGTAAGCGGGCTATCATAGGGCCGCTGTTTACGCCTGCATTCCCCGCTTTCCCAAGAAGTAGCTGCTGTTGGGCCTGCGGAGGGGGAGGCCGGCCATAGGTGCGGGTGGGCTTCATGGCTTTCGGTCTTCTCACTCGCTTTGAGAAGTGAGTAAATTATCCATGACTTCGCAAGCATTCAGGCAGGTGTCTGTGCCCATGCTCTGAAAGCTGATGGTGGTTGTGCAGGGCTGTAGTAGCATCATCACCCCAGCTTCTGTTTCTGTCAAACAGCGTGTAAAGGCAGACCTTTAAAAATAACGTGGTGGGTCGGAAGATGGGGATGCAGGGACAGGACTGATTCCAGTTTACTGAAAGGGAACTAAGCTCCTGTATGATAGAGGGAAAGCTATGTTATAAATAGATGCTGCTTCTTTAGGGCTTTTCAATGTCTGAAGAACCATTTGACCTCAGTATGGATGTGAATGTAATGAATGGACAATGCCTATTATTTACTAATGCATGAACAGACATGCTTATTCTGCAGTAATTTTGCCAGGTTTAGCTTTATGTTGATCTGGTCCCAAACAGAGTTAAAAGATGTTGATAATAGCCCTGGCTAGCTCATTTTCAGAATGTCAGTCTGTGGAAGCATCCAGTTGCACCAGTATACATCAGTGGATTCCTATTAAGGTTTTTGGTGCTGTGATCAACAGCAGCAATTCAGTCTCATGGTATTGCTCGGCCCACTGCCACAGCAGTCCGTCTCCTTATCCCCCAGTCTGTCAATGCGGGGCCTGGTCCTTTTCCTATCAGGATTGCAAGCTGTGGCTAGAACGTTGTTATGATACCAGTAGGTGTGTTTAGTATCTCTAAACACATTTCATTAAGTTGTCTTTAACTTCCACCTCTCTCATTTTTCTTTGCAGGCCGTGATGAAATCCTACAATGTCGCTTTGAGTAGATGAACTGAAGGGGGCAAAAGGGGGATATAGAAAATGCCCAAGCAAACAGCAGTGACAATTACTTTGGCAACCCTGCTGGGTGTTGCTGTGGGGGGGCTGGTTTTGTGGAAAGCAGCCCAGCGTCGAAAAGGAAAAGCATGCTGTAGTAGTCAGCGAGAGGAAGCATTTATAAACTCAGGAGATAAGAAACTGATTAAGACAGAGGGTAAGGAGGTGCTTTCCTTCTTCAGATCTTCCACATTTTCCTGGGTAGAGAGGATCCTTGGTGCAGATGTAATGGTAGTTTCAGAGCAGGAGGAGTGGGATCATGCTGAACCTTTGCTGAAGAAGGAGCTGGAGAAGTGGCCAGTGCTTGGAATTGATTGTGAGTGGGTGAGTGATCAAGAATCGCCTCTCCTTTGGATTGCAAATTGCAATGGGAAATCATTGAGGGTGGAGTGATTCCTTTCCTTAAATGGATACAACAGGACTGACTGTTGAAATTGCCTGTGGGATGATCTATCATGACAGCAGGGAAGTAGCTGCTGATTTTGATTGTTCTTACATTCAGGTGTGCTGGCTGCAAGTTACTGATTCACTAGTTGTATTCTTTTCCTGAACTCCTGTGATAAATCGACTACTAAACATAGTGATAATTGTATGTCATTATGTGTTTTGTACAAGATCTCTTTAGAGGTGATTTAGTGGAAGTGACTGGGGTTTACACTATTTTAAATTCTGCTATATACTTAAGAAACAAATTCTTAAGAGTAATAAATCCAAAAAGGAGGATAATACTGATATGTAGATACAACTCGCTTGGGCTACCAGAAGGCAAAGTTCCTCTTCTGCTTGTACATTTGCCTGTGTGAACTCTCAGAACAGGCTTTGAGCCATTTATAATCCTGGCTTTGCCATTATTTTGGCTGGAAATTTATTCACCACACGGTCTTTAAGTATAAGCCACAGTTAAACAATGTGTTTGCCATTAAACATTTATGTAGTGGGTGCCTTTGTGCTGATGTGGATTAAGAAATGTGTCTGATGTCTTCTACCAGCTCAGCTATGAGGGGGAAGGGGGAAAGGGGGAAAGTTTCTTCTGTGGGAGTGTGGCAAGAAGTAGCTTGGTAGCAGTAATACTGTGAAGCAGATCACATGATTTGAAGTAAAGTTTTAGAGGTGTGTAACAACATATGACTATAAACTGATAGGTCTTGCCCATCTTCAGTGGCCTGTTTTGCAATTTGTTCCAGCTCCAACATTGCTAATCATACTGTAGCCCAGACTCTGATTTTTGTCTTTATTTCAGGTATCTGTGGAGGGAAAAGCAAATCCTGTATCCCTCCTGCAGATGGCTTCTTCCAGTGGCTTCTGCATTCTTGTTCGATTGCCCAGGCTTGTTGCCAGTGGACAGACTATTCCAAAGACCCTGTTGGACATGATGGCAGATAGTGCTGTGTTGAAAGTTGGAGTAGGATGCTGGGAAGATGCTTCCAAGTTACTTCATGATTATGGTCTTCCAGTCAAAGGGAGTGTGGATCTCCGTTATTTAGCCATGAGACAGTGGTGAGTGTCTGAAAACAGAAGCAGCTCTGCTTGAGCCATCATCCGAGTTGAAATATTTGTAAAGTAATTTGCCTGTGCTGGATGGTAGCAGGCAGGTATGTCTGGAGTTCTCAGAGTGGTTTTAAAGGGTGGACACTGACAGCTGGAGCCCAAGAACATGCCATGGTTCTGTTCTATGGTCTTAATGGAAATGAAATCTTCACAAAGATTTCGTATGTTCATTGTGTCTGTTAGTCTTCTCATGGAATACCCTTATGGACTTTCTGAGTATCATGCTTCAGCTTTTAAGACCAGACACAGTGATGTAGCATAGTGAGAGTCATCACCATGTCAACAAATGTTTGAATACATGGCCTGGAAGTATGAGGTAAATGTGCCAGGGGCATGCAAGTGTAACTGTTTAATTACAGGGTTTCTTGAAAAATGGCTAAATAAACCAGCTCCAATTTTCTCTTAGTAACAATGTTTCCATTGATAGGTTATAATAAGGATGCCATTTCCTCATCCTTCATTCTTTCTTAAATAAAATGTTTTAGTTGGGAATATTCTTCACATACAGTATATGTATGCCTGGGTGTGCTGGAACATGGTTTGCTGACCTGATGGTGCCTTTTTAGCACTGAGGATGGACTTGTCTCTAGTGGCCAGGATTCCTCTGAATTTTTCCTGACTGTTACATTCCTCATGAATCCCTGGGGCAGGTGGTCCATCACTCTACATCAGACCTCCTTAGTTCAGAAGTGGGTAGTTCAAAGACAAGTACTTCAGCCTTAAACGTTACCAACTAACTCCCAGCCTTGCCCATTTTGCATGTAGCAGGCAGTAGATAATTACTAAAGGAAAGGACAGAGGGGAGAGAGAGGGCCTGTGGATCTTACAGGCAGCTGTGTGCTGTTTCAGTGGGAGTCATGCATTATGTGCATTGTGTCTGGCAGGTTGAGGGTGTATGAGGCAGTGTGCATTTGCATGGATGTATCGTTTTGGTTTTAATATGTGTGTTTCACTTTCTTTGTTAAACTCAAGGAAGGATCTACCTCACTGCCTTAGCCTAAAGTCTTTAGCTGAAGAAGTCCTGAACTGCCCACTTGACAAGTCTCCTCATGTGCGTTGCAGCAACTGGGAGGCAGAAGAACTGACACAAGATCAGGTGTGTCTTCCACTTCAACTGAGTGTTTTGGGAGAAAAAGCAACCTTCTTAGTAGAAAAAGAGGCATTACAACAGGAAGATCCAAGCCTTCTTCAAGTTCTGCCTCAAAACCTAATATGTGTCTATGGTCTGAAGTTGAATTCCAGACTGTGCCTTGCATTTTGCATTTTCGTCCTTTTCCATGAAGATAATTTTCTTCTGTTCTGGGATTCTTGACCCTTGTTTTCCTTTAGTCCTTAAAGATCTGTAAGGGAAGATCCCTTGAAGAAGTGTTCAAGCACTCAAAAACCTCACCTTTTTATTATTTTCTTTTCTTCGATCTATAGCAGTCAGTGCAATATTAGAGACTGGAAGCCTTGTTTACCATATCTAGTCCGTTATGCTTTCCCTGATTGCCAGTTTTCTTTGCAGTCAAGCTGCAGATGTGTAGAAAATCAGTGACCGGTAGAGGGAGTGACAGGATAAATAACCACACTGATGATTCCTAGACAGTATGTCAAAACGGAGCTTTTTATTCGTTGGCAGGGGCTTGATGGAGTGGGAGAGTGCATAAGGCGTGGCTGACTTTTATTAGTCCTTTGCAGTTTCTTGGGCCACCCATGAGTATTTCAGGTCTCACTGACCCTAAAAATGTGGGTTGTGGTGATGTTATGAAGGTGTCACTCAGCTGCCAGAACTTGTGTGAAAATAAATCCAGCTTCTGGCTTTACTGTGCTAAGTGCTAAAGACTGATAATGTTTTGGAGCATTTGGTGTTTGTCAGTATCTTGATGTCTACACTTTTCTGCAGGTTCTCTATGCTGCTAGAGATGCTCAGGTCTCAGTGGCTCTGTTCCTCCATTTGCTGGGATTTGCCAGCCTCCCTGCTATCTCTCAAGGTGAAAACTCTCTTGCTGCTTGGGAAAAAGCAGTGAGTAAATGCCGGGGCTTGGTGGATATTCCTTTTAGAGGAAGAAAGAGTGGCAGCACAGGAGAGGAGAAGAATGGAGAGGGACGTTCCCCTCAGAAAACAAAGAATCGGAAGTCTGCAATGAATGGCCAGCCTGCTGGCAGTCAGCAAGTGAGAGATCCACGAAGGCAGAAAAGAAAGCCTCTGGGTGTGGGATATTCTGCACGGTAAGTCTGTGACCTCATTTTACTCTTTGCACTGCAGATGGAAAACTTTGAATGATGCATCATGCTCTATTAATTAAACAGAAGTGGATTGTAGGAGCTGGGAAAGCAAACACAGGACCTAACAGTCATGGGACCCAGATCCTGTTTCTTTTTTTCTCATTTCCCTTTAGAGGTGGTATTGAAAGCAGAGGCAGGACTTGGATCGCTACTAGGTCATGAGCAGGTTGAAGGGTTGTCTTCAGCTTTTGCCCTTTCTTCTCCTGTGGAGGCATTGGTGGGAGAGCAGAGTCTCGGCAGCAGCTGGCTGGCAGTCTGGGTGGCAATTACTGCCCAAACAGCTGTGCCTTGTCTCCTTCAGGGAGAAAGCTAAGGTTAAGAGGGGTGAGACACATTACTTGAGGTGCTAGGAGGCCCAGGAAAGAACAGTCTGTGGCAATATAAAACCATTGCATTGCTGTATTGGCCAAGGAGATGGAGAAGGGAAAGCTATTACTTTGGCCGTGCAGAGGGAGCTGTTGCTGGATTCAGGATCACTGTCCTGCAGGCAATTTTGTGGAACAAATCCTAAATTCTTATGGCCTTTTGGTAATTAATTCAGTCACTATTAAATTAAAACAAGTTGGAGAAGTCTCTTTAAGCTCAATGCAGTGGAAGATGCAGAGAGCGAGCATGTTTGGTTTTGTTTGGATACAGTCTGTAATAAAATTTATCACTGGATGTGGAAACTAAAATTGTAATTACCTTTTGGAAGGAAAACCAGTCATTCTAATATTTGGTTTCTCCTTTTCCAGTTTATTGGATTGGCAATGGAGACATTTTGATATAGTCAATAATATTGATTTCATTAGCAGTCATTAATGGTATTGTGTTATATACAGCAGTCCATCCAGATTTATTTATTTTTTAAGTTGGAGCCCGCGTCAAACAGAACAGAAGGACTGCACCTCACGGGAGGATTAAAATTTAAACAAAATTGCATTCCAGCCTACATTGAGATCTCCTCATGTTTGCTTGTTGATTATTTTTAACCATGCTTGGCTTCATGAGAGATCTGTAGACTCACTGGTTTTTATAGCATCTCTGCCAGTGTGGCTTTGGTCTGTAGTACAACTAGATGTGATTTCAAAAGTTATTTTCCACTCTCTCTGTCTATAAGCCTGTTCAGTTCTAATGTTGTTTCATTTTGAGTTGGGAAATACTTATCATGGTGATTGAGCTGATCGATGTTCAGTGGAAGGAGACCTCCTGTATTGTTGTTTTGTTGAGTTTTTTATCCCCATGGACCTAGAAGAAATCCTTTTTGTCTCATTACATAGCCTGTGAATCAACCCTTTTATCTGGTGGTGCACTGCTGAGTACTTACTTCTACATTGTTGCTGAGGAGAAGAAAGGAAACTTTTCTGCAGTGTGCTGTGACCTGTCTCTATCCCTGGACAGCTCCTTCCAGTGGTCCTGGAGCCCAGCCAGCTCCCCTATTCTGTTTTTGTTTGAAGGAGGTTGCTAGAGTAAGGAAATATTTTCTGCAAAATGTAACCCTTCCACACACTGCCACAAATCACCAGAGGTTGCCCAAACAGGGCTTTTCACCAGTAACGATAGGCGTACATGTTTCAGAGGGCTTCAGCTCAGCTTAGTTGTTAGCAAAGACATGTGTATTTGAGTTCCCAGTGCTGCAAGAGCCTTTTTGGAGCATTTCTCCTGGATGAATGAAGTAATTGCTGTTCACACTAAGTTTTGGAAAAGTCATCTTAATAAAATATTAAAATATGGGCTAAGGCAGCTGATCCTTGACACTTCCTTGCCTATAGTTTGACACAATTTGAGCTTACTCTAGGTCATTGTCCTTCCCGACTTCAATTCTGTTTTGTTTTCTAATGTACTTTTTTGTTGGTTGGTTGGTTGTTTTTTTGGTTTGTTTTGCCTTTTTTTTTTTTTTTAATGCTGTCATTATTAATGGCAGCTTTTGAAAACTAGGATTCAGAGTTGCAATTCTGGTGGTAGCAGGAGAGCAAAGGCACCTTACAGTCAGTTGGTGAACCCCAGGTGAGTTTTTAGATGTTCTGCTTCCCTTACCAGCAGCCTGTTATCACGGATGGAGTCATGCTCTGGACTCATAAGAGAGAAGCAGCAATTATTGATATAAAACAGTAAGCTAACAAAGTTCAGTGGTAAATGCAACAGTGTTTTAACAAGTTTCAATGTTAAGGTACACTTGATTATTTCTGGCAGAGAGGATAGGGTCAGACAAAATTGCAACAAGGGCCTCTCATTGAGTGATGAGGTTCAAAAAGGATCCCTTTGCTTTCTAAACTCTTTCTCAGAGAGGAGTGTAGATGTGCCTGCATTCCATCCTAGTCCCAGACTTGATCAGTGGTTTGCATCTAAAAGATTATGTATGTGCAATCAATCCTTTATATCACTGAGCTAAAATTTCAAGTTTAGCATGTTATTCATCAGTTACTGAGAATCTGCTGGTGCAAGGAATCTCAACCTCAGGGAGTAACCTTGAGGGGCATCCCTACTCGAGGGGAGATCCTGTTGTGCAGTCTGCTGCCATGCAGGAATGCTCAACAGGCTCTGGCCTGTCCACTATAAAGTAAGAGGATTGACTTATCTTTGCATGCCAGCAAGAGGTCTGGGTGGCTGATCCAGAGAGCCCTTGGCTACCGTGTTACTATACATCTCCCAATGTCCTGGGTAAGCTGGATGCAGCCATCACACCCCCTACTAATGGTTACGGATTGGTGGGGAGGATACTGCCATACCTGTGCGGTGCTCAACAGCCTTGAGTGTGTGTTTAGGGGCACTCCTGTGATTTGGAGAAGCTTGCAGGAATTGCAGTGTGGAACACATGGCTATAGAGAGCTCTGGGTTTTTTTTTTGGCATGCTATTATAGTTGCTGTAATGCTGCCTTTGTTTCATAGGAAATCTCCACTGTATGACAACTGTTTCCTGCATGCTCCAGATGGACAACCCCTCTGCACTTGTGATCGCAAGAAGGCTCAGTGGTATCTGAACAAGGGGATTGGAGGTGGGCATACCAGTTTTCCTGTTGGTATTTGAAATACAGATGCTTGTTGTTGTTGTTTCTTAGGTAACTGGGCATAATTTTTTTATATCCTTTCTTATTGGAAATACTGTTGGGGATTCACTAGGTTGACTCTTATGTTTTAGCATCTTTATTTTAGCTCTCAAGTATGAATTTGTCTGAATAGTCTGTGTCTGCCTTTACCCTTTCAGAGCTAGTTAGCACAGACCCGTTTGTTGTGAAGCTGCGGTTTGAGCCTTCGGGGCGTCCTGAGTCTCAAGTTGATTATTATCTAACAGTCAAAGAGAACCTGTGTGTTGTATGTGGCAAGAGAGAATCCTATATCCGGTGAGTTATTTAGTGGGAAAGGAGAAAAATGCATCTTTTAAAGCAGGTCTGAGGTCTGCCCCTCATTTGTAACCCAGAAGCTTGATTAGCACCTGAAACATCATGCTTGTACACATCCTGGATAGGCTATCACTACTTGAATACTCTGTAGTTGTATGTGTCTGGGTAAGTTTGATGGTGAACAATCCAACCTTTCCTCCTCTTACAGAGGCAGGAAGTATCAGTCTTTCTCCAGTATCAGGACAGAACAAAGTATATGGAACATGTACATGCTGCAGCCTGAATGACAGGGCAGCAATATGCCAACACCCACTGTTGTGATGGCATCCCCTTCTGAAAATAGCTGTAGTATTCCTTCCACTACTTAATCCTTAACTTTTGAAAGGTTCAGGTGAGCCTGAAGCCCATGAGGTCACAACAGGTGACATTTTGCGTTTGCAGCTACTACTGTTTAGGTGGGAGGTATGCTTCTTATAGAGCGTTGCTTTATTTTAATTTTATTTTTTTACAGTATGAATCACTTTTTAAAAAAATTGAAAATGGTGAATTTTTGGAGGAAAAAAAAAATGCAGAAAACCTGTAGAGAAAAGTACAGATCAAAAGAAGTTGCATAGCCGCACTGAGGGTCCTGACCCCAATGATCTTAGTTTTCCAGACTTTTAGTATTAGTTGACCCCTTGTGGGCCAGGAGGGGAAGTAACAGGTCCAAGCAAATGTGATGAACTGGCTGGTTTGTCTTCCCTAGGAAAAACATTGTTCCTCACGAATACAGAAGACACTTCCCTATCCAGATGAAGGACCATAACTCCCACGATGTGCTCCTACTCTGCACATCCTGCCATGCCATCTCCAATTACTATGATAACCACCTCAAGCAGCAGCTGGCTGAGGAGTTTGGTGCACCCATTGGCTCTGAGGAAGGTGTGCGTCTGATGGAGGACCCTCTGCGCAGGCAAGTGCGCTCCGGGGCCCGAGCCCTGTTGAATGCAGATGGCCTGCCTGACCCCCGAAGGGCCGAACTTTTGCAGAGCATCAAGGACTTTTTTAACACAGAGAGAGTCACCCCAGAGATGCTCCAGGAAGCAGCTGGTCTGGAAACCAGGTACAACAAGCCCATCAGTAGAAGTAACACATTAGTCGTTTATGTTGGCATGTAGCTTCAACAAAAAGTTATCTACATACAGAGCCTTGGGTAAATATTACTGTAGCAAAACAAAGAAAATCCAACAGGATGTGCAGAGCTCAGGATCACACATGTTGACTTCCTTCCCCTCCCCCCCCAGGCTTTTTAATGAAAATAGGACAAAACCCAGTGCTGGTCTCCTTGGGATTTTGGTTTTGGGATATTTTCCCTAAAATAATGGTGTCAGGTTAAGGAGTGTCTGAATTTGAGACTAGTAGGAGTTTTATCTGCACAGGAAAAATGAAACTTTAAAAGCATAACTTTATTTCTGGATTTATAGTACTTTGATACATTTAACTAGAAAGCAAGTATAAGAAGAAGGTAATTGTGCTGTAGCCTAAGGCTCTAAGCAGACAAGAACATTTTGTATTTCTTACTCTATATTTGTTTTCCTCCCTTCTCAACCCAGCAATGGTCTGTGAACTGCAGCTCTTGTTTCTTCCTGTCTTTCCCTTTCTCTTCCAGCTATCTCCTTCCATTCTTGCTCTTCATCTTTCCTTCCACTGTTTTCTACTTCTTCTGAAGCACAGATATCAGGGAGGGAAACTGAAAGACAGTCATATCAGAAGTCTTCTCTCTTTCTCAAAGCCTCTCCAAATATGTTTTTTTAACTAGTACCTTGTCTCTGCATGAAGTCAGTGTTTTCTTTTTTATGCTCACTGTTGTTTGTAATGTGCCAATGTTGCAACTCAGAACCTATCCAGGCAGGGAATTCAGAGGCAGAATGACACTCTGTCGTGTCATATGATTCTTGACTTGAGAAATTTGCAGTCTGTCTCCTGAGGAGCTTGTAATGGACCTAAAGAGCTTTGTTTAGTTTTGCTATAAAAGAGGAACACTTTCTCAGTTCAAAGAAGCCAGCTTCCCAGTGTAACAGTGTTCCAGAAAGCAGTCTGGCATTGAAGCAAAGCTTGAAACTCTCCCTCTTGGTTTGCTTACCATGTGTCTGTAATTAAACTCCACAGCTGAAAGTATCTTCGGTGTCTTGCTGTTCACTGGAGACAGGTTTAGAGTCTGACAGTGGGCTTTGTGTGAAAATAAACTCTGCTTGTGTCCTGGCAGGATCTGCAATGAGAGCTACATGCCACATGGACTGAAGGTGGTGCAGTGTTTTGCTAAAGGAGGCCTGCGCTCCCTTATCCAGTTGGAGAGACGCTGGCGGCAGCATTTCTTGGACAACATGCAGCCCAAGCACCTTCCAGAGCAGTGGTCAGTAGACCATAACCACATGAAGCTGATTCGAAAGTATGGGGAGGATCTTCAGATTGAGCTGTCGTGAATCTAACTTCCAAGACTCTAGATAGTATCTAATGGACATATGTAACTGAAGGTGGAAGAACTGTTTTTATTTCTATGTCTCCACTAACATCTGGGCCTGGGTTTGCAAACTGGCAACAGTAGGTCTGCCAGATTTGGCATCTTATAGAGTTAAATCCATTGACTTGAATTTTCAGCTGGCTGAGATTTTTTTAATCCTGGTCTGTCACTGACTAATTCAGTGCAAGAGTGATATGCTTAAGGGAACTTGTCTTCTCAAAGTCACTATGGAGAGTTATTTTGTAGCCCCCAGGATGTCTGATGCCTCCAGACCATTTCTCCTAACACAGAACACAATATATGAACATTTCCCAGGTTTTCTGGCAGGTATATCTGCGCCCTTGAGGCCCTTGAGACCTTGAGAATCTCCTGATTTAAAAGTCTTTCTTTGCTTTCAGTGCAGTTGTACTCATATGAGGAGTTCTTGGAGGAGACTGCCTGCCATAGAGAGGTTCCTGTTTGGAAGTGGCAAAGAAACTTTACCTTTTTTTGCAAATTCTGAGCTGTATCAGAACTGCAGATATAGGCCTCAGTGAGTTTCGTGGTGACAGGTGCCTGATGAGAAGAGACATTCCGACTCTGTCAGTATGAAACCACCCATGTCAAGTGTTTTCTTAAATAGCTTCCAGCAACACACAATGTATAGAAAAAATGTTCTTCCTTAATTCCACTTGTCTGTCACAAATGGGTCTTGGTGGGTACCTTTTCGTATCAGACTGAAGTGAGGTCAGGGGTCTTAGAAAGGATGAGAGGAAACCAATTTCATTTAAATACCAGCATCTTTTAAGAGGTCAGACCACGTGTGGCAGAAAACTCAAGAATCTGGTGTTCTGTTCCTGGATTTGATGTGTGTGGTGGTGAGCAAGTCATCTTCTCTCCATGCCTGTTTCCCAGTCTCTAAAATGGGACTAGTAATACTTACCTATCTCACAAGATTGTTGTGGGGCTTAAGGAGTTAATGTTTTTATAAAATGCTTTGAAAATATAAGCTAGTATGTGCTAATTATTACTGTCATTTTTTAAATGTGCTGTTGTCTGACATTCTTAATTATTAATGTTTTTTTAAATGGTACTAGACCTTAATTATATATAACTTTTAAAAAATACATACACTTTTCTGTGAAATCACTTGTGATGATTTTGATTGCATGAGTGTTCTTCCCTGATTGATGAAGCTATGCTCAACTTTTATAGGTCTCTCTAAAGAAGTTTCAGTAAAACCCTTGTCATACTTGACACTACTGCATATAGCACAGTTGATCCATATTTTAGTATAATTTTGGGCAGAATCCTGGACCTGCAGTGATTGTAGCTGAAACTCTCCCGTATCAGATAGTTCAAGAAATTTTACAAGCCAGGGGTGAAAAACCTGTTTGTAAACAGAGACCTTTTGAGATAAGTAGGAGCTGTAAAGAAATGGTACATTAATGCCATCCCAGAGGAGCTGCAGTAGCAGCCTGAGTACAAGGAATCAAAGATTCATGATAAGTACTACTTATCACAAAGCTGCAAATAAGACCATTTTCATTATAAGGGCAATTTTATTCCTTTCCTCTATCACTGGCAGGTCTTAACGAAAGCTGATCTAACCAAATCTGTCTCTGTGCTCATTCACACAGCTGATTATAATCTCAGCAAGAACCTCCTGTCTACAACAGCAGCTTGAATAAAACTATTTCTCTCCAAAGCAATTTGAGAAGTGTTCAGATAGTGCTATCTCCTGTCTTCAGTGCCATTTCAGTGGTAGGAGCTTGTTGCATGGCTCAGAAGAACTCCTTTTCAACAATCAAGAGTACAAGGTGTCCATCTCACTTCTTCATTCTGCTTGGTTTTTCTCTCTTTATTCCGATGTTGAAACTTCTGATAAAGCTGTCCTTGTTTAATGGAACTGATGGGCTGACCACAGGGCTGCTGTTTTTTCTGTTTGTTGAGAAAAGTATTGGACTAGAGGTTCTCTAAATTTAAAGGAGTCAGTGGTATCATTCTAGAGTTTTGTGGTTTATTTTTTCCAAATAACTTGCTCAGAAATTTGCAAGGGAAACTTCCTTTATAAATATTTTGTTAACTAAAGTTCTTTGTTTTTTGTAAGGTATCCTTAAACTTGCATCATTTTAAGTCAACCTGGAAGAGGAGGCGAAGTGATACATTTCTTGTGCAGGAATAGATTATTTTTATATGATTGTGATTTAAAATTTTCTGCTGATATATAGGTAAAACTTTCTTGTATGTCTTCATCACTAATTATTGCATTCAGTAAAAATTTGCTCTTTTAACCAGACTTACCACCGTTGAAGCTCTTTTTTTCTTCTTCACATACCTATCTTTTCCTGTATCTTACCCTGTCTTTATGAGTCCATTGTTTCTTACAG
Organism: Pezoporus occidentalis; assembly: GCF_034315485.1. Taxonomy (NCBI): domain Eukaryota; kingdom Metazoa; phylum Chordata; class Aves; order Psittaciformes; family Psittacidae; genus Pezoporus; species Pezoporus occidentalis. The sequence continues at coordinate 2,465,286 of NW_026913964.1, read as the reverse complement.
TAACACTTGGATTTTACCCTTTGGGTTTCTCTTTCCAGTGCCTTCCCTGATCTGTCTGTCAGAGGTCAGCTGTGGAAGAGCCCGTGCTGGCAGCAGTACTGTACTTCTAAGCAATGTGATAACAAGTTTGCTCAGATACATTTCAATTGTTTTTCTGAGGCTTTCAGTGGATTCAGGTGCTGTCCTGGCCTGGTTGTGCTGGTCAGTCATGATGGCTACAGATCTACATTTTTGAAATAGAAAAACTTAGATTTTGCTCAACCTGAGCATTCATCTAGGTTGCCCCAACTATCTTACCTCCTGCACTAAACCATGCACATCTGTCTGCAAAGGGAGAGAAGTGCCATGGCTCTTTGTGTGGACTGGCTTTCACAACATGGAGTTTTTCTTTCTGTTACTTATCTATATTTCTAAGTTTGCCCAAAGTAGGAATTCCCTGCAGCACTTGCCTCCATCCTTTTTATTTTTCCAGTATTTTGCCCATGTGAAACATATGTGCTTTTCTAAGAATATGGCTGGGTATGTATTTCCAGAGGCACCCCTTTGTAGTGGGACTACCAAGATAAACTGTGGCAGGTTAGCTTGCCTTCCCCCATGGGCTACAGACTGATTTCTGGCTTCCCAACACTGTGGTTTGCCTTTTTTTTTTGGCTTTGTGTTAACTTCGACATTATTGGATGGTGAAGGAATTACCAGCTGAGCAGCATTTTTGATTGGCAGTTGGAGGTGCAGTAAGCTGGTGCTGCATTTCTGAGCAGACCATCTATGACATGTTAATTATGCTGCTGACAGACTTGGCATTTGGAGTGCCTTGGATTCCTCCTTTGACAGTCTTTAAAGGTCCCAGCTGTCACATCCATGACTGCTGTGACTGAAGACAACATACCCCTGTGGGCTTCTTGCATTTTTCACTGTTTGGTATGCACTAATGGCATCTATCTTCCTGTTGCATTTCAATTGCTCTGGCTTCCTAGGGAATACCTGAACTCCACACTACCTGTAACATGTTTTTGGTGTCATTTTTCAGTGAAGACAATGTGGTTAGCCTTGAGGAGTACCTCATCGCCTCAGCCCTGTGCCTAGATGCCTTTGAGGAACTGGGCCTTTTGCATGTGCAGAGGGAGCCTCTGAAATAAGGAATCAACAGGAGCCATTGCCAGTGTCCAGTGTTTTGTACTGATTTAGAGGCACCTCCAGTCTGAACCAGTAGGTCAGTTCCCATATCTGCTTCTTGATCTCCTTCTTTCCGGACCCCACAGTATATATGCTTCATTCCCACAGTTTTGACACCAACTGTCAACCCCTTGATGTTCTCTGAGAATAAGGGCCATTTTCAAGGCCTTTCTCTCATTTCTACATAGTGCTATGTTATTGACATAAGGGCTTTCCCTACCCTCAGGAGTATGTTTTTCTATAGAAAGGGAGAGGCAGTTTGAGTTAAGTGCAAGCAAGATGTATCCAACTTTCTCTGTGAGCTTTCAAGGGAGTCACAGTGTGCCCTCTTGTATTAGTCCAGCATCAAGGGAGTTTTGTTGAATGCTTTTACAGATAGACAGGGTAATGCAAGAGAACCACCATGGTTAAGCTTAATAAGGGGAAAATACCCCAAACCTAACCAAAACAAGAGAAAGCCAAACAAATGTGCAGGAACATAATTTCCCATATTCAAAACAGATTTCTCTATCACTGTGAATTCCACCATGAAGAGCAGGCACCTGTGGCAGGGATTTTCTGATCCAAGATTAATGTTGCATCTTCCCACTGAACTATCACAGTGCTTGTTTCTGTCTTGAATTAGCCAGCATGATACTAGCTGGAGTCTCAGTGGTGTTAGTCGCCAGGAAACAGCAAAACGACATTTCCCTTATTTTCCTTTGCAAGCTATTGGATAAGTTCAGTTTCTGAGATGGGGGTAGTAAAGAGAACTGGGGAAAAAAAAAAAAAAAAAGAGAATGGATGGAAACTTTTACTGTAAAATAGAAGTGTTGTCTTCAGATAACAAGAAACCATTTCCTTGTGCAGGGAAAAACTCCAGCTTCAGCTATAGATGATATAAAATATGTCTTCTATCTTTCTTTGCTTAAAAAAAGGAAAGATTGTGCGGTGGCTAAGGAGCAAAAAAGAGAAAACATTTATATATCTCAGCACAAATTTGACAAGTCTGGGAAAAAGATACTAGGCAGCTGTCAGAAATGCAGTTTTAAGAGAAAAACTGCCTGTCCAAACTCCCTCCACAGAAACCTGCTGCTCTAAGGAGCTGTTTCACACTGTAGTGTGCTCTGTGGCTATCTGGCATGTATCTCTTTCACACTGATTAACAGCAAGTCTTTTCCAATTGATCGTCCTTTGAAAAATGCCAAATAGTACTTTGCATCAGCTGAGATCTGCCAGTTGCTCTTCCCTTTTTCCTCTGTGTCCTGTCCAGGACTTTTAGCCATAGATGAAAGCAGAGAGACTGATTGCTGGTGGCATGTGAAAGAGAGTGGAACCCCTGTCAATGCACTATGAATAAAGAAATAATTATCCCTACTTCGCTATCAAAGGCTACAGAGTCCAAATCTGAGCTGTAAGTATGGTGTGTATAATTTTATGTCAGGCTTTTTGCTATTTGGATAATGTTTTCCATATGTTTTAAAAGCATTACACAATCTTCTGTCCCTCTCTGTTTCTCCAGTAAAATATGGGTAGCAATGCTAGATGTTGTTAAGCTGCACATCTCAAAGCACTGTGCTGATGTCTTCTTAAAGACCAGCTCTATTTTACGGATATTTACCCCATGTTAGAAGAACAGTCGGTCCAAGCAGTAAAACTGGAACAGAAGAAATACTTAACGGAGCCCTGGAAAAAGTCAGACCAGACCACCTGTCTCTTGACAAATTGGTTACAGGAGAGAAAACTGCCTTCAAGTACATGTTCCATGCATGACAGCCAGAGGTGGTGCTGAGTATTAGACCCTCAAGAATATGCAAGTATTTTTTTTTCCCTTTGCCTTATAAATGGGCTTTAAGACTCTTAATGCCACTCCCCACTAGCTCTATGCCTTCAGTTCTGCTCTGAATATTGCCAGTGTACAGTGAAATATTAGAGGGTGCTCTTGCTACCAGCAGTGTGGAAGCCCTCCTGCTCCAACTTCGTACGAAAAAGCCAAGAGGTGGGGTAAATACAGGTAGATAGCTATAAGGACTAAAAAAGGTGGGTTATCTTTATTTCACTTACTTAGCATAATCACCAGTTAAATCCAGAAGAACTTCCTGCTAGCCATCACCTTTTAGTTGGATGTGTTTCACTGCCAGCTGTAGCTAGTCAGTGGGTTCATAGCAAAAGCTGTTTACTTATAACAGGCTGCAGTAGGGGACAAAGAAAAGTAATTGCCCTAGCTACAGGTTTTCACTTGGGTAATAACCTCAACCATCTGTCAGCCTGCCCTACCATAACCCTTGAGGGAAAGGACCTGAGGGAAGCCTAGGTAGGTCCTTGTCCTCCTTGCTGCCTCTTTTGCTCAGGACCTGCCACTCTGGAAGCTGAGCCTTGTGCTCTGCTGAAGACACCAGCATGGGAATATGGCTCATGAGTAAAGGCCAGAAGAACTGAGTTTCTCTAGATCAGGGGAAAAAAAAACCTGAGGGACAAGGAGATAAATAAGAAAAATATTGTGATGAAGAGGGGAAGATTTTTGTGGACTGTTTTCTAATCTAGCTATGACAGGAGGTTATGGGCTTAAAAGTTCAACAAAGGAGATTTGGGCTAGTCATGGAGAAACGCTTCCTTATGGTATACACTGCTTCATGACACAGTTCACATCTCTTCCTTACAAGCACAGTGACTGTGCTCCCCAGCTGCAAACCATCTGTGCTGCCCACTGACAAACCTGCAGGTGATAAACCTGAAATATTTTAGCTAACTCTGTCCATGGACATTCTGCTCCCATGTGCACTATGTGCCCTTCAGTCACCTGCTGCCAAGACTGACAGGCAGTGCTTCTCTCTGAACTGTTTTAATTAATGTGCGCCTGCTCTGGATTTTTATAGCTCTTAAAAAGTAGCTGTGAGTGGTATCTCTTATCAGAGGGAGGTTTTATGTCGCTGCTGTGAAGGCTGCCATTGCTAGGGCTGAGGAGGTGACCTTGGTGTGTGTTCCCCCCTCTTCGCTCCTCGCATGCTGTGTTCACGCCACCCTTTGCTCTTCCTGTCAAATGCTTCAAAAAAGGGTACATGAGCCAAATGAGTTTTTTCTTGGAAAATGCACCTTAGTAGCTTTCCAAAATTCCCTGCTCCCTCAAGAAGAAATACAAAACCAGATCTCCCAGCCTGAACAAACTCTCTCTAGCTGGTTAAGCGCTCATTATTTTAAAATCTGAGGGGATTCTTCACTTAGGGAGACAATGGAGTCAGTACCCTCACCAGCCTTCTTTTTCTGTAAATTCCTGTGAGTTTGTTGGGGAGAAGTTTTTTGTGTGTTTGGTTGGTTGGTTTTTGTTTTTTTTTTTTTTTTCCTGGGAAGTGGAACTGCTGTACAAAGAAACAAACGGTGCTGGAATCAAGATGGGAAATACATGCCAGTAAAACCAGCATGATCTTCTCACTTCTGTCCTTACTATACTTCTATCCTGAGCAAAGATGAAGGGGGAAGCCTGGAAAATGCAGTCAACTTGAAGGTGATTTCAAAAGCCATGGGGTGCTGTGTCTTAGGCACACTGCAAAAAAATACCCTAAATGGTCCACGAGGACAAGGATGGGGATGTAGCAGTTGCTGTACTGGACTGAATCCAAAGTCTAGTTCAAGACAATTTCTCTGACTTTAGTGGTCAGTAGTGAGAGCACAGTTCTCCCCAGATAGCTTGTTTTTCACACTTCATATTTTCAGGGTAAAAACTGATTAATATTTCTTATGGTAGTTTGAGGAGAGCTAGGCAGAATTTTTCTAGCAAGTATCCTATCAGCAAGATGTGCCTGCCTTGCTGGGGATGAGCTCTGTGGTCAGCAAGATTTAATTTCACCTTCCCTTCTCTGAACACCTGCCAGTGAGTAGACTTTCAATGAGTTGGCTGCCTGAAAAATATCAAAGTGGCCACACATGCTCCTACCAACACGAATTCCCAAAGTGCATTTAGGGTTTGAAGAGGGAGGAAAAAGACCCTGATTGAGACAACACCACTTCAGCTGGCTTCAGAAAGGCTCCTGTCAGTTAACAGAGCATTTTACAAGGAAAAACTTCAAAGTCTTTACGTGGGTTGATCTTCAAAGTACTCTATTCTCTAGCTGACTCTTTATTTCTCTTAAGGATGAGAGATGCAGGTAGCAATGGTGAAGGTAGTAAGGGGTGTCTATGGAATGAAGCACTGGTGTTCAGGCAGATTTGGTGGTAAGCTACACAAGCTATTTTGCGTGTTTTAACCCTAAAGACTTCTATGCTGTATGTGTGCTGGTTTGTAAGATAACTTCATGATGATCCAGCTGGGGAGATGAACAATAGTGGCAAGAAGACAGAGGAGCAGATATCATCTGTTCAGGCTTGAAGAACACCATGCTGTGCCTTCAACAGTGAGATACTTAAATGTTAATGGTCCTTAATAGCTATGCCAACGCATGCCCACTGAGATGCATCAGGTGAACTGTTTTCTAAGCTATTACAGACTGCCTGAAGAGGACCCTCTGCTCTCTGGATGCATCTATCTCTGTCATGATAGCCAGAAATTTAGACCTCACTTAGATGGTGTTAATTATTATTTTGGTTGGTGGTGGATTTTTGGATGGTCCTTTTGTTTATCTAATTGAATTTGATCTGCTGCTGTCAAGGGAGGTGCCAAGGTCTGTTGTGTGGTTATAGCTCATTCCCCTGGCAATGCAGTGCTATAAACACCTCTAATCTGGCAGCTGGTCCATCCTGAGGGACCTGCACTGATTTAATGCTGTCAGTGTATTTAAGCAGTATTATGAATCAACAAGCCCCTCTTTCTTTTAACAGCGAAAACATGGTAAACGACTTTTTTTTCTAACAACAGAGAATAAAAGGCATTAAATCTGTGTGTCTCAGCCTCAGGCTCCTGGTTAGGGGCATTTATGTACTGCTGGCAGCCTGGACTCCTGTGTGACCCAGCAGACTTGTACAAAGCCTGCTGAGGAACTGAGCACTGGAGCGTCACTGAACTGGTGTGGGAGGTTGTCACAGCACAGGGGGCTAGCCTGCCTCAGGAGCAAAGGAGTAAGTGGTGGTCCTGGGGAATGGAGCTCCTCTGCTTCTCATTGCAGTCATTACAGACTTTACAGTTGCACCTTGTGCTTCTGTTGCTGTTAATTTCAAATCAAGGAGACCCAAAACACACACAATGAATGTAAATGGCTCACTGCTCCCTCAGACAGCTCCCATGGGGAAGTCTGTTCTCGTCATTTCTAAAACCTCAAGTCCCTAGAAGGAGCTGCTGGTGTCCCAGTAGGTGCATGCTTCAGCAGATGAGGTAGTGGCAGGGCAGTGCACCTCCAGAGCAGTGTACCTAAAAACAGTGTAACAGTATGGAAAAAATGGTTCCCACATGCAGCAAGAGGAGAAGGAATGCACAGAAATAGAGTTTGGGGCAGTTTAAGGAGACCAAGCTGCTGTGCAGGATTTTCAGAGCTGCAGCTGATGGGTTTCCAGATAGGGAAAGTGCTTCCCTTAAGTTATGTCTGCCTGTCCCACTTCTTCATTTCTGACCTCCCTGGCATGTATAAACTCTATTCTGAATCTCACTCAAAGCTGTGAACTCCTGACTTCAATAAATCCACAGCAAGGCATGACGCATGGGCTGAGGTGAAGAAATGGCAGTATCAGCGGAAGCACAAGATCAGAAGTACCTGCAAACCCTTCCAAATCTCAGTGTGCTGCTTGTAGCTCATTTATTGACTTCTGCTCAGTCTGAGAGCAAAAAAATGGGCACCTGGATGAAAGTGCAGAGTCTGCCTCCATTCAGCTCATGGAAGGCAATGCCAGGTCACTGGTTCCAGTGTTTTATTAGTGGAAGAAATACATCTGAGCCAAAAATGAACTGCAAGTTTTGTAATTTATACTGTAGTGGCTGGTGGCCTAACTGTGCATGGAAATTCGGGTGCACCCCAGTTCATGATGAATGGGCAATGTCTTAACAGTCTGATACCATTACAAATCATTTCTGTTGCAGATTATTTAAGACAGCTTCAGATTTAGATGGATATGGTGCTAGTTGCACACCAGATAATAGCCAGATCTTCTATCATCCTTATTCCTCTCCCCTGGTAGCCCAAATTCACCAACCCTCAGTTTTGTCCTGACTCAGCTTCAGTAACAGCAATCCATCTTCTGTTCTCCCTCTTCTTCCCTACCATACACCTAATGTTCACTCACCCTGGTAATTGGACTTCCTTCTCTTCCCAGGAGCCTTGTCCGAAGCAGCCAGGGCAGGGCTGAGCATGCCCATGAGAGGCTTTTCCTTATAACGTATGGGTCACTTGGCTGAGGAATTCCTGGCTTTCCCCAGGATCACTCATCTGGTGAGCAGTGTGTTGCTGTGGCTCCCTCTGAGACTCTGGGAGTTTGGACTTTAATTTCCTGATCCATCAGACATATTTCATTGTAATTCCCATTTGTCATTCTCAGCTTTACTGATTCAGACCTTTCATTTCCCACTTCCTTACATCATAGAAGGTTGTCAACCTGTGTTATTCAATGACAGCTAGTTTTCTGCCAGCCAGTAGAAAGCACTTCTCTTCCTTCACTGTTGATTACACTCTTTGCTTTTTCTTAGCTCTGTTTTTTTGATCCAGGCCCTATGAAGAACCTATGAAGGAAGAGAAGGCAGTAGGAGGGAGGAGATAGAAATAAACAGAGTATTTGCTTCTCCTTGCCCATTAGGGATTGCATTTTTTTCTTTCGTGACTGTGGTGATTGTTCTCCATCTTCTGTAAATCTCCATCCTTCTCCATCTGTTTCTTTTTGACTCAGTCGATCTTCCCTTGCTGTGTTGCACTTCCTTCTCACTGCTCTCCTAGCTCTGGTGCACATACAACATTTCTGACAATGTCTCATGTCTGCTCTATAGGGGGATGCGCAGATGGATTTGTCCCATAGTTATCACATCATTTTGCACTTTACCACATGTGAGCTGGTCACAGGCTGATGAGGGCCACTCCTCCAGGTTCAGGTGAATGTGAAGGCTGCAAGGGCCATGGTGAGATCATGGCCACACAAATCTGTACTCATTTCAGTCATGAGGCAGCCTTTAAGCTGGTCTTATTTGATGCTTTCAAATCAATTTAAGACACAGCTCAAAGCAAGAGGCTTGAACTCATTTAAATTACCCTTTAAGCTGCTGTGATAAAAATGGCATTCAGGCCAGGTCTGGAGGAGCAAAGTCAGACATACAGGAGCTGACATGTGTGTGCTGGACCAGGTCACTGGCTGTGCATAAGGGGCATCTGGCAGTTGTCACCAGCTTGCCTGCAGTGTCCCACCAGCTCTGGTTTTCCTCTTGGTGCACCATTTACAGTGATGTGTCCTTAAAGTCAGCTAAAGTCAGGGCACCATGCAGGGGCCATCTTCTGAAGTGCCACATGAAAAATATTTGAGGATGCTCCTGGCAAGAGAATCTGGCTGGGAGCTGCTGAGAAGGGACCCTGGCCCAGGCCAGGGCGAGAACTGCTACCCTTGTCCTTCACAGTGATCCTCTGCTCCGTGCCCTGGGCTCACCCTGCTCCACCCTGGGGACATGGTTTCCTCTGCGGGTGGGGAGAGCACCTGGTGGTGGTTGTGGCAGAACCCCTGGACTGCTCTCAGGGGCCTGCCTGTGTTAATGAGATAGCTTTCACCTGAACATGGCTGGCAGCATCCTTTTACTTATTTACATGCCATTAAAGCATGTTTGCCTGTTTGAGGTCTGATTTCTCTCAGTGAAAAGAGAGGCTGAGGCTGGCCAGGGATGAAGCATACATTTTCAGGCTCTCTTGTGTGTTATACTGCAGTAATCACAGTCCTTCCCTAATTCATCATTGTGCAAGCATTTTTCATCCATTTGGATACATACAGACCCAGGCCTGGGAGGGTTCACAATGAACTTGTGTATGGGATGTGATGAATGGACTAAAATATAGGGATAGGTCTGCCTATGGTTGTAATGCATAGCCATCCCTGGCTGCAGCAGACTAAGCTTCTCCTTTCCAGTAAGTCCATGGAAAGGGTGTAGGTACACTCCCAAACCAGAGTCCTCACGAATGCCAGCACCTCAGGTTTGACCGTATCTCTCCACACCCCTCACACAGAGGAAGCTTTGTCTCTGAAATCTCAGTTCTGCCTTCACATCTGACCCTGCTTCTGTACTGAGTGAAACCCTACCCTCTCCAGTCCCAAATCCAAACCCCCACAGTAAGTCTATACCTGGCAGGCCTGGCTTTAGTGTATTAGCTACTCTGCAAGAAAAAGAAGAGCTGGCAAAGGAGGGGAGAGTAACTGGCTTTCTGATTTACAGATGCTTTTGTTGTAAAGCACCTCAAAAATGACAATTTACAAGGGTAGTTTGTGAGAAACAGAATGAGCCTCCACTGGAAATTTTCACTCCACTTTTCTCCATATCTTCCAATTTTTTTCCTGTTTGACAAGCATTGCTATTTGTATGCTGTAAGAATGAGAAGCAGGATTTTCCTTGCACGTACCAGAAGGGCTTAATCTCAGGCTATTCCTTGAAAATAATTAGCTGCAGCAAGCTCTGCCTCATCTGAGAGGTATGAAATGTGGCTCTTCTCCTTGGCACCCCTGCTTAGAGTGCAATCTAATGAAATTAGATCTTTGCTCTTGAACAATAAGCCATGTTAAATTTGGATCTTGGTCACACTGTGAAGGCTGGAAGGGAAAGAAATGCCCTGGGAGATTCTGTAAAGGCTAGACGTGGGAGCTGGATTTTGAAGTTAGGCTTCAAATCTGAATTTCACAAGGGTGATAACAGTGGCTTCTGGTGGGACAGAGCTGGGAGGGCACAGCCCCCATCTTCGAATGGGGCAAATCCCAAACACTGCTTGTATGGCAGCCTTCAGAGACAAATGAGGATGCGATGTTTGGAGGGCAGAAGAGATAAAATAAAAACCAGATAAAAATCTACTTGAAATGTGTTTTGTCCTGGATTATCCTGGGGAGGGTGCAGAAGTCCCTGAGGGCTGGAAACCTGTCAAACCAAATATCTACTTTAAAGCTTGGCAGGGACCAAATGGCCCTATGAGACACAGCTGTCTTCCTGTTGAGCTCCTCCTTCTGTCTGATGATAAAGGAAAGCTGGTGCTTCCTTCCTTCTGTGCCTGTCTGCCCTCAGCTGCCCTGTTAGGAGCCAGGCAGGGAAAAGCTGCTTCTACATCACTGAAGACAAGGACATAGGGTCTGCTGCTACCCAGCCAGGGCAGAAATGTGGCATGCAAAAGCCCAGTGGATGATTGATGTTTGAGGTGCTGCGATGGTGGGGCCTGGGCTTGCCCTGTGCTGGAGCTGGGACAGAAATTGGATGAGCTGGCTGCTTAGTAGCAGGGAAAAGCCAGGTTACAGACCAGGGAAGACTAGTATCATCTTGATGCATAACTGTCTGCAGGCTGACACTGTGCACAGCTGTACATGGGGCTTTAAAACTTGGGCCTATTGGTATGGTTATTTTTGTCTGTATAGAGTTTACAGTGCTAAAACAACCTGTAAGTAGGCTTCAGCAATATGATTAGAATTGCTGCAAAGAGCCTTTTTCATCCCCTCTTTCTGTGAGGAAAGGTACATTGCAGCAGATGCATTTGTAGAGGAATTAAAAGCGTGAGCAGGTATATATTTGCTAGAGACAGTACATTTCTTTGATCTTGCTGTGACCTTCAGACAGATATGGTCAAGCTTGCAATGGCTTTTAAATCCTGTGAGAGGTATTTTCCTCTTCTTCAGATAGCACCAGAGAAAGGAGCATCTGCTGCAAACTTGAAACTGATCTAAGAGTGTGAAACACATGTGCATGCATGTGATGATATATCTCTGCATCTGAAAATGCTGCAGTGATGTGCTGAGCGTCTCTGCAGGCATGCAAGCATTCAGATAAAGGAGTACCACTTCTACTCACAGTGGCTTAAGGAGTTTCTGCCATTTCTCATTCCTTTTTCTGGATGTTGTGCTCCCACACTCTTCATTGCCATGCCCTATATTCAGATACTGGAGACAATTATGGGGAGTTACTTTTTAAATTATGAAACTTCTTACTTCATAATTCCCATCCCCCTCCTATGCAATAGTGCTGGAAGTAACTTTGTTCAGCATTTTCAAAGCATTCACCTTTAGGGAGGAAAAAATATTTGCCCTAAAATGTGGAAGTTTGAAGAATATGAATCTGACCTTCACTATTACTATTACAAATGTAATCTCTATTACATTCTTTTATTATACAGTGCATGTTAGAAAGATATCTTCCTAATGATGAAGTACCTTGCTTTTCAAGGGGAGACAAAAAGTTTCCGTTTGGGGAAGGGAAGGCTGGCTGATAGGGCAAAAATCATGGAGTCAGTGGATAGAGGATGGATGAATGGGTGAAGCGCCATGCACCAAATACCACTGATGGAGGACCAGAATGCACCTGGTGACACATGTAGGAGGTTCTTTTACAACATATTAAAGATAGTGTTGTTGTACAATGCGTAGTGAAATGTTGGACCTTGCTGGTGGACAAAGACTCTACTAAGAGGTTAAGAAGATGACATTTTCTAGTGGTCCTTCACGGGATATCTATCACAAAACATACTGGTATTGGGTGTGTTCACGGTGAGGCTGTCAGCTTGGGCACGAGCACTGGCGAGATTTGGAGGAAAATTCTGCCCTCAGGTTTGCATCTCCAAATGTCCTTCCATTGTGTAGGGCCCAATCTGCAGATAAGGGATCCCCATGTGCCTGCTGCAGGACTCAGGGCTGGAAAACGTCTGCAAGTGTGGAGATACGAAATAGGGGTAATGTGAACTCAGTTCCCTAAAGTAATGTCCTCAAACACTCGTCACCTTCAGATGGAGCCAAGTGCTCACAACACCTCACAGCATCAAAGTCAAGCCATGTGTACCTGTGCTGAGATGCCAGCTGCCTTCAGGGAGGTAGTTTCTGCCACCACTTCTCCCTGTCAGTGTACTTTTTGTGCTTTGTTAATTCTGGGTTGTGATATCGTACGGATCAGCCTGGCTTTCCTGTCCTCCTGCACTGTCTCAGGACTTAACCCCAGTGTGGGACAGAAACACTGAATACTAATACTGAAACCCCAATAAAACAAATTAGACGGGCTGAGCAAAGAGGGGTTGGGATGTCACACACAGGCAGCTGACTGACTCGCTACTACCAGAGGCTGGGGTCTGGAGCTGTGCAGGGATTTAATCACCAGGTCTTGCCAGGCAGAGCTGTTGCTTCTGAAGATTTCGCATCCAAAATGACCAGACCTGTATATCCCAGTGCAAGGGGTTCCTATGGTGGATGACTTCATAAAGTCATGAGAGGACACCAGTTCTGTTTCTGCAGAGCTTCAAAATAAGTTAGCGGCATGTTTGTGGAAGCTTGGCAATACCTGGATTGTTGTTGAAGTGACGGGAAGGAAATTGAAAGGGGTGCTGCCAGCTCATGCTGTGTACCTTATTCTTCAATCTGAAATGGTGTTGTATTGATGGAGTTGTCTGTGTGCTGCCCCATGGAGTGCCCTGGTGTCTTCCAGACTGACATAACCACTTGCCGGTCTGCTGCAGGTCAGCAGTTTTTGTTGGTTGCAGTTCCCCTGGGGCTATAATTTCAATAAATACTCTTGCCATCCTTGAAGCCCCCTTCACCCACATCCCTTGGAGTAAAGATGTTCCAATATAAAGCAGATGGAAAAGGCAGAAACTGATGAATCTTTAATACAGTGTTCATCTGCCTGGATCTTGCTGCTAATGTTACAGTGATGCCTGATGTCCTCTGGACTCTAGTCTTTTCCCTGGCCTTTTTTATATTCCTCAGTTTCCACCTGGAGATGGATCTCAATCCCTGCAGGCAGAGGTTCTAGGATCAGGCTTGCTGCATGGGCACTGTGGTGCCTCTGGAGTTGACTAATTCATGGCTCCTATTTCTGGCCTCCCCTCAGCCTGGAGTTTCTCACACTTAGTGCCAGGGCTGGAATGTTTTGGAAAGTTTTCCATTAATTGTCTAGGCTATTTTGAGCATTAAAGCTTCAAAAAAAAACCCAGTACATTGCTGTGACTTTTAGGAAAGTTGAGCATTTTTCATTGCACTCAGCTCAAACACAGCCTGCTGTAGGGTGCAAGCCCCTTTTATGGGATGTGTGAGAAACTGGGTAGGATATTTTTCACAGGTTATTTCCCAGATTGGCATGTTTACATGTGCAGTTCCTCTTTAGTGAAAGACAGGATTTTCATCATTTGCCGGATGAGCATTTCAAGCTGCTTCTGCTTTGCAGCCAACAGCACTAACCTGGTAGCTACACTGAGCTGTAAAAGCTTTGAATTTCTATGAGGATTAAATTGCAGTTCAGGTCATAGTGCTATGATGTGCTGCCAATAAAGGAGAGCAAGTTGTTGTCAGATCGTAATAAAAAGATTTTATTGTTAATTAATTCTGAGCACCAGAAAAACTGCTGCGTGCTTTACCATAAAGATGGGAAATAAATCCTTGTCCTGGAAAGGATGCAGCAAGGAAGAGAAACAAATGATTTGGGGTGAGAAACAGAGGTAAGAAAAGTGGTAAGAAAGAGAGTGAAAAATTATATCAGGTTGATTATAAGTGGATCTTCTAGTTAAGAAATTGTATTAATATGCAATTATTGCTACTTAAATATTTATTCTGTTTCTGAGTTTTTAAAAGATTGCACATTGGGTCCATGAATTGTTTCTGTGGGGCTGATAGCTTGTCCTGGGGTCAGCAGTAGCAGTCATGTTTCTCCTTCTTGATAGCTGGTGCAGTGCAGTGTTTTGACTTTCAGCCTGGGAACAGAGCTGATAACAATGATGTTTTGGTTTGGCCAAGGACTTTGTGAGCCTCATGCTCTGCCAGGGAGGAGGGGAAGCTGGGAGGAAGCAGAGACAGGACACCTGACCCAAACTGACCAAAGAGGTATTCCATACCACAGCCCGTCATGCCCAGGATGCAACTGGGAGTTACCTGGAAGGGCTGGGACTGCGGGGTTGGAGGAGGTATCGGTCAGAGCTTGGTCAGACTGGGGGGGGGCGAGTTATAGGTCGACTGGTGGTGAGATGTTGTATTCTCTTCCCTTGTTATTTCCTTTATCATTATTATTACTGGTGGTAGCAGCGGTGATTTGTGTTATACCTTAGTTACTAAACTGTTCTTATCTCAACCCATGGGAGTTGCATTCTTTTGATTCTCCTCTCTTTCCCTCCAGGAGTAGGGGGAGGGCAAGAAGGGGGAGTGAGTGAACGAGCTGTCTGACTGGGTTTAAACCACAACATAGCTCCTGCCTGATTCTGCCATAACTCCACTCCTCCAGCTGGTCTTGCAGTGACAGACAGGCAGGTTACCTGGCTCAGAGATGGTTAATGGAACCATCTCCCAGAGGGAAGAAGGGATGTCCTGAATTCCTGCTAGCCATCTCTGAAGATTTTCCTGGCTCCTCCGCACTGTCAAAGGAGATCCATCTTGCACTGTTAGCCTTTCAGCAGATGTTTTTTCTTTGTACTTGAAGAGCCCGAGTGCGGTATGGAACTGTTAATTACAGCTTATCGGGAATTATTCTCTATGCTCTCATTTTCATTAAGAAACATGCTCATGAAAACAACGTTAAGGTTACAGTGACCTTAAGCAGCACATAAGACAAAGTTGTTTAACTACACAGCTGAAAGCAGCTATAATCCTGGTTCCCAGTTAACCATGAGCTATTTTCCTTAACTTGCCCCTCAGCCGCTCCCCTCCACCACTTCCCTGTTCACACGCTGGCCTATTCCGATTGGGCACGAGGATAAGTTAAGGATGGAGCTGCTCCCAGGGGAGGCATTTGTCTGTCTGGCCTTTCCACAGTGCCTGTGGCCATGGCATTGGTGGTGAAGGGCGGTAGATTACCTGTATAGTATCAGGCTCTAGGCAGGTGATGATCAAGAGAAGCTGTTGGGCTTCAGGTGTACCTTGTAGTTTCCCTGTGGTGACTGAGGTCAAAGATGTGGAGGGTGATATACTACCTGAGGCACAGCAACATGGATTTTCAGAAGCCCACGCACATGCCCATGCCCTCTGACCAGCATGAGAAAGCTTCTTCAGCCAAGGAGCGTACTTCAGGCAGCTTAGGAATTTGGACCGTGAAGATGAATAATACAGAAAATGTTTATTTTTCTTATCACAGCCATGTGGTGGCAGACGATGGCATGACCCATCTTGGGAATGCCAATGCCATCTTGGCATTATGGTATGGGTAAATGTGTCAGTGGTCTACAGGGTTATGATTTGGGTCTGTATAAAGAGCATGTTGAGATGTTATGGTCAGACCACCAGAGTGGCCTTTCATCTGTCATGGGCAAAAGACTTCAACTCTTTCTGCCTATTCGGACAAACATTTCCTCTTCTCCCTCGTTTTCCTGGAGTTTTCCTGAATTGAAATAATGGGTGAGCTCTGAGTCCTTTCCCTCCAACAGGCAAATTGCTTTCACTGGCTCCTACTCACCTATTCCTGACTGGGAAGCAGACCATTGACCCTGCTTGGGAAAAGACCAGGAGCTTCACCAGGGAGGGTGAGTGTCCAGACCATGGATGGCCCAGAGGAGGAGGAAGGTGCCACTTGGTTCAGAGCAAACCCCCCTGAATGTCTCACCTTCTCCCAGGCACCCTGTTCTGCCTATGCAGAAAGAGCTCCCTGTGGTCTCTTGTAGAATATGCCTGAACAGAGCCTGCTCTTCCCTTGCACAACCTGCCTAGGAGCCATGACAGAAGCTTAGCTAAGAAAAGTGTCAGAGCTGTCTCAGCTGTGTGTGTGTGGATGGGCTTTGGAGTGAGAATTAAAACAGGGCACTCCTGTGGCTGGAGGGCTATGGGGAGCTAAGCTGTGTTCATGCCCTTGTTCCTTTCGGCTTCAAAATACGTGACTTTCTTGATGTTCTGTCTGTAGCACTTGCAGAAAGTAGGCAGGAGCCCAGCTGGGTGCACAGTACTTTATGCAAGGTGGAGCTCAGGATGGCTGTGGGCAAGAAGAGCAAGTCCTCTCATCCCAGCAGGATAACACGCCACTCTCATTTCTCTCTGGAGCATGATCTGCTCCAGCCCCTGAATCCTAATGCTATTTACTTTAAATGCTCTTAGCTAAACTCCGGATGACTTCAGACTTTTCCAGAGTCTAGACAGACCTTATGTTGCTGTTTCAGATGGCACTTCTGTGCCTGGAGGCCACAAATATAGCAGACCCGGTTTCTCAGATCAGAGTAGTGCTAAGAAAAACCTTTTGCTATTCTCCAGATGTTTCATAGTTGAAAGCTCAGTTACATTTTCTGTCAGATGACTGCAGAAACAGCCACTGTCTCACCATAACTGCAGAGCAGCCACACTTCATTTTTTCTGATGACAAGTCCGGACGATGCTTGTCTTTTCCCCTGCAACAAAGATGGTCTCAATTTTATCAGGGGAATTTTGGACACCAGATCTGTTATCCTAGATGTTGTTATCAAGGCTCTCAGCCAAAGACACTAAAATGGCTTCTCGAGAGCACTATTCAATATTCATGGCCCTAGGAGATCTCTTTCCTTTGGAGGTGATGCTGACTAGGGCCTTAGTGATTATAAATTAAATAAGGTTCTCAAACCCTACATAAACTTCCTCCATGTAGCCAGTCATATTCCTCCCTCCCCATTCCATATCTAGATTACTCACCAAATACTAAGCCTATGCTTCTGTTAAAGAATCAGCTACCTGGATTGTCAAGGGGTCCCTTATATTATTCCACTGTACAAAGCTTATCACAGAATAAGAAAAGACTTAATATCTCTAACACGGAACAGCTATAAAGGAAACTGAACACAGAGCAAGTGTGGCGGTGGTGGTAAGACCCCATAATTCTGCTGTGAGTTTTGTATAATCTTGATTTGTTCAGTTTATTGTATTATGGTTCTCAGGTCACTTAGGGCATTTATGGAATTATCTGATGCTTTTGGAAAGATCAGCAGCTAAGTATTATCACTGTTAATACTCATTGTGTGTCTACATTGCAGGTTGTGTTGAGTGGAGATCTCTGTGCCAGACTGCTTCTGGTACTCCTGTTATCCATAATGGGGCTGGCTCTAATATCTGCATGCAACATCACAGCTTACAGTATAGCTGTACTTGAACAATTCATATTGTCAGAGATCCCTGTTGAAACATAAGGCTAGAAGTGTATCATCTTTTAAAAAGAAAGATGAGATTCTGGAGCAAAGCTCTGTGGTCAGAAGTGAAATCATTGCAAATTCTGGCTGCAGACCATGGGATCTTGGGTACCAGTAGTTTAGACCTGGGAGCTAGTCATCTTCTGGTGAGATATTTGAATCCTGAAGGTGAAACAACACTGTAGAGACACCTTCAAAGCATGTGGAAGCCTGGTGCTGCAAAATACGTGCCTTTTCTGCTGCGAGCGTGCTGAAGGTCCTGCCTCCTTCTGGTCAGCTAGAGCTTCATCAGCACTCCCTATGCCCTTCCAGCTCAAATAGGTCCCAAAGCTTAGGCAATGTTAATAATGGGTCTCTGCAAATGTATCTTCCCTCTGCTGAACTGGGAACCTGTGGGAAAGTGTGAGCTGTTGTGCCAACAGCTCTGAGTGTAGGTAACTCAGTGCTTTTGCTGTGCTTCACTGGGGTCCTCGACTAGAGCCTCTGCTTCACCTAAGCTTCACCATCCGTCACTCTGGCTGTGTTTCTGCAGGAACAACGCTGCAGAAACATGGAAGAGAAGAGAGTAAAAGCAACTTTCTCCTATGAGAAAGACTCCTTGAACTTCAGCTTGTCCTTCCTACATCAGAGCTGACTTCTGTTTGGGGCTCTGCTGAGGCCTACAGAGTTCTGCACTTGTTTCTGGCACGTACCCATAGGCCATCCCTTGAAAGGGACTTGGGGTCTTCAAATGAAAGGGTTAAATGATCTCAGCTGTATTTTTCTTGTAATTAAAGAATTGTGTTACTGAAAGAAAGCAGTGATTCTGCACAGGAGGGTTCCTGTCACTTGTGTAAGTTGTCAGCAGCCCACATTACCCAGGTAGTACAAGTAAACTCAATTTTGGTGGTTTTTTTTTTCTGTGCTGTTTTCTGAACTGCTGGAAGTCCTCTGGGAATAACAGGATGTGATGGGGACAGAATAGCAAAAAGGGCTTTGGCAGTGTGTTTTGCAGGCATAAGAAAGTGCTGCTGAGAGCTTGGGAGCCTCTTCCCTAGGACTGTGAGCTCGTTAATGACAGAGCACCCACCAGCATGCAGTCAGCTTGCAAAGCTTGAGTGCAAGCTGCTTCCAAGAATGAGGGCTAGCTGGGCGCAAGCACCTGCCTGCTGAGCTCTGCCATGGGCAGTGCAGTCCTGTACAGCTCCCTGCACATGTGCAGGTCGAGTGCCAACATAACCCCATCTCTCTGCTGACACATGGCCCTGGGCAGTGACTGCAGCTCTGAAGCACAGTGGGACCAGATCGCTCTGCTCCCTTACTCACCTGAGAGTGGTTTGTACCCACTTAGCTTTGGGGTTGATGGCTGCTCCAGGCAAGCGGAGGCTTGGGGCCAGCCCTAAGAGTGTGAGCCTGTACTGTAGTGGCGGCAAATGCTGGGATTTACTAGCAGATGGCAAATGTTATACTGCACTTGCAAAACTGGAGTGGTGATGCTGTGAAAATAAAGGGCTCCTCCAGCCCTTGTCCTGCATAGGGAATAAAGTGTGAAGTGTCTTTGCCCCAAAGGTGGTGTCTGCTGTGGAAAGGGAAAAGTCCCTTTCGCTGTACCTGGCAAATCTGAGAAGCTGGGTTTCTGCTGAGCTGCTGATGCTGGGATCACCTTGCAGGGGACTTCTCAGCTGTTAGAGACTTAGCTGAAGCTGAGATACTTGTTGGGTGAACATCACCACCAGAATGATTGAAAGTGGTGAAGTGTGGTGTAGGGAGGCAATGGTGACAGCATGGCAGCTTGTAGAGTGCATTAGCAGGAGGGCAGCCAAGGAAGAAAATAAATGGCTGGAAAGCAGAATACTTGGGAAGGCAGGAGAAGGTGGTCTTTTCAGTTCAAGTGTTGGGGCAGAGGGTTTTCTCCTGTTTCTCCCACATTTCTCCATCACTGAGTGATTTGCTTTTCTGTAGTGAATTTCACAGAATGGTGAGAAATGACTAAAAAGGAATCAAGCAAAGTCTGTTATGATCTGCACAATGGTGAAAGAGAAGGCAGTGTATGGGGCTGGCTCTGCTGTCAGAGGGACTTGGACATATCCTTCTCCCATCTCCTTCCCTTTTCTGAATCCTGGACACAACTCCTCTGCCTCACTTCATGTCCCTCTGCAATCCAGGCAGCTGCTGCATCCAAACCCACATAGGAGAGCAGCTGCCCTTTTTTTGTAGGACTGTGAAAGAGACAGAGAACAGTGGGAGCTCAGCTTCCACAGGTCACTCATACCAGTGGGCCAGACATGGGCTGGGGAAGTTTGGGTTAATTATGTTTTTGTTGACCACTTATAGGACTCTGGTTTTGCCTTGAATGTCTCCAACTTCCCCTTGCTGCTGGCTGTGATCAGATGGCCTGGGAAGCTGCAGGTGGTTGATGAGTTATTGGGGAAGATACCTTGGAGGATGTAAGATGCTTTGTAACACCTTTCTGTGTTGGGAGTGTAGTGTGCTGTGCAGGGAGGCTGGTGTGGAGCCACGATGCAGACCTGGGAGGTGATGGTCCTAGCAATAGCTCTCTGTCCCAAGTGTTAGCGCAGTACAAGTCTGACAGAGTACTGTGCTATGCTTCATGGAACAAGCAGTGTGCAGGCAATCCTGGAAGGACAGTTTAGCAGGGCAAGTTGTAGTTACATTTAGAGGGATTTGGCTGGGAAAAGGAAAAAAAAAAAAGAGAAAGCAATTTAGAAGCCCTGCTCCCATTTTCTGTACGGTAATTCAAATCCTCTCACCCCCTGCTCAGGTGCCTTGGGGGCGCTCACATTTTCTAAGTGTGTGTTTTTGCTGGTAGTTTTCTTGGTACCTCCTCCCGCCCCCTCTAACCCTTAAGCCCTAGTTGCACAGCAGCGGTACTGTGCCTGAACGTGACTTGGTTTCACGAGGTGGATGGTCTGTTGCCTAAACTGCCCCCAGGGCTGGATTAAATGAGCTTTTTAACACTACAGCGTTGGCAGTGACCTGTAATGCGGAATTGTATCATCCTTGTCCCTCCACTGCTTCCTTTCCTGCCGGGCTCCAAAGGCCTTGTGGCTGTAGCACTCACCCAGACACCCAGCCCTTGTGCCCACGTGTAATCCTGGGTGGTTGCATGTCCATTGTCAGCCCAAGAGCCTTCCTTCTGTGAACCACTACGGCTTCAGAGTGAGATGCTTCTGGGGATGTGCCCATCTCTATGGAGCGGGCATCTAGATCCCGTATACTATGGGTTGCTCCTGGTGTGCTCGCTGGTCACCAGCCTTATGACACAGAGTACTCTGTGGCGGGCGCCACCGAGCGCAGGGGCCTGGGCTGTCGGTACGGGAGAGTACCTCGCAGTATCACCGCGTCCCCAGCAGCTGCCTCGTGGGGCTGAGCCGTGCCACCCGCCGGCCGCCGAAGTACCCGGTTTCCCAGAGCTGCGCCGCTCCAGCCGTAGCGCAGAGCGCATCCTCAAAGGCTGCGGAGCCGGCCGGCGGGCAGCGCGCAGCCCCGGCGCCCATTGCCGGCCGGGGGCTCCCCCGCCGGCCAGGCCGGGAGGAGGAGGAGGCGGAGGAAGCGGCGCGGAGCCCTCCGCCCCCTGCGGCGGAGCGGGGGGGCGAGGCGTTAGGACCAGGAGGCGGCGGCGGCTGGGCGGTGCGGGGCCAGCCGTTCAGCCGCCTCTCGCCTCTCCCGTCGTTCCTTCCGCAGCCGCCGCTGCCCGTCGAGGCAGCGCTTCCAGGCTTCCCCGGGCCGCTCGGCATGAGGAGGATCAGGGCCAATGCCATCGCCATCCTGACCGTCGCATGGATCCTGGGCACTTTCTACTACTTATGGCAGGACAACAAGCCCCGCTCGGTGGCCGCCGGCAGGTCCGCCGGCAGCGGTAGCGGCAGCTCCCGAGGCGGGCAGAGGGCTGCCGGCAGGCTGGAGCTCCGCCGGGAAGAGAGAACCATCCCCCTCATCGTGAGTGAGCCGCGGCCGCACAGCATCCCGCCCTGCCGCGGCGGGGAGCGGGCAGGGCTTCGGGCTGCTCTGCCTTTGTGGCAGCACCCGAGCTTGTCACCATGGCAGCCGCGACAAGCGGGGAAGCAGGGTGGGCAAACCCCAGGGGAGGCGAGCAGCGTCGTGGGTAAAGTATCTGCGAGTTGCCTCCTGTCCGCCGGCTCGCCGGGCACGGCTGCTCCGGCTGCGCGGCTGTCCTTGGCCGGGAAAAAGGGAGGGTGAAACGGCTGGAAGGGTTTTGGTTCGCGCTCAAGAGGCACGTACTTTATATACATGCATGTGTAGTGTATATGTGTGTGTGATCGCAGGTTTTCCCATCACACCAAATCAGAGCTGTGACCTCTTGCAAGCCCTTCCCCGGCAGCTGGGCTCTGGGCATCGGACAAGGGATGCAGGCAGCATCACACACATACTGTGAAGATGGTACCAGCCTCTGCCTTGGCTCCCTCTGCTTTGCTGCCAAACGGGACCAGGGCGCAGCTTGCAAGCCGGGTCAGTTCTAAGCCAGAGACAGCAGCCTGTGAGTGGGGCTCAGGGCAGGTTTTGGGCAAGGTGGGAGACGGGGGGAGCCCCTGGGGCTCCTTCTTAACCCACAGAGTCCTAGTGATGACCTGATGTGCTACTTCAGATTTTCTTTAAAAGCCCCACTCCCTGCCTTCACTGGGTGTCTGTGGACTCAGTAGGGTGACAAAATCAAGCTCCTGACTTAAGGATGATGAGGACCTTCCTGCTCTGTCCGTGGAGGAGGTTTGTCCTCCTTCAGCCTGTGTAACAGCAGCAGTAAAGCTCTCCCAACTACGCAGTAGCTTCATAAAAATAAACCAGCCCTTGGAGCAAAAGTGCCTCAGCAGTACCATTCCCAGGAGTGATCCAGCTGAAGCAGTTCGGGAACCGCACTGTGTGTCACTCTTTGGCTGCAAATCCATTTATCAGCTGGTTACGCACACATGGAAGGGAACAAAAGCAGCAACAGCCTGGTTGGGGTTGGACCACGGGCTGGGGCTCTCTGCATCCTCCTTGACTGACACTGGAGGGTTTTGGCCTGTGTCTCTCTTTCCCCCACCTGTAAAGTGGGGTGGCAGGTAGGGGTGTGGGTTTGGGAAGCCTGTGAATGTCTGGGAAATGCTGGGAGAGCATCCCTAGCCCTCGGGTTGCAGGGTGGAAACCCTTCAGCTGAGACCCTCAGCCATGTCTCGTACCTGCCAAAGCTCAAAAGTCAAAACTGAAGCTTTTGGGCAGCTGCTCATTAGGGCCAGGGGCTGTCAGCAGTTGTGGCTGCTCTGCTGAGAGTCCCTCTACAGAGCAGGACTATGGAAACGAGCACAGTGCCTCCCAGACGAGGGGCTCTGTGTGGGTGCTGTTACTGCCATAGCCCTTTGAGTGTGCTGAGAAATGTTTTTGAGCTGGCCGGGGCTGAGTTGAACAAACGGAGGATTTGGAGCACTGCTGACTGTTGGATTCCACCTTAGCAGAGGGGGAAGCTGTCCCTGAGCCCTTGATTTCTTATGCATGCTTGAACATGCTGCTCTGGCAGTTTTATTTCTCCGTTCTCCTGCTTATCCCATCCATTTTTATTTTTTTTTTTTTACGGCATTTATTTTACTCCCTCTCAGAGGGCTTGTGAGGTTACATGAATCCATATAGTCTGCTAAGTATATTAAAGCCCTCGGGAGGAGGATGCTGTGGCAGTGCCGCACGTTGTTATGTTGCTGCTGTTGGCGAGAGGCGGTACATGCTCATGGCTAACCACAAAGCCTCTCATTACAAGCTATAGTGCAGTGTGACAGCCGCTCCAAAGCTGGTCCGGCTTCCCGAACAATGTAAAGCATCCCAGCTCTGCTCCACACCTGAAATCCCTTTGTGGGGAAATATATTCATCCTTTGCCTCTTCTGCCCCTCAGCCACTGGAGTATGCCAGCCCTCCTTCCCCTTAAGTCTTGGTCTGCCTGGCAGGTGGCGGCTGGGACAAAGGAGGAACCTCTCCTCAGGCACCTGACAGTGGGGCATGGTGGAAATATCACATCCTGACCTGACCTGTTTGCATGGAGAAGGGAAACGGGGGTGGGGGGTGGTTTCTGGTGTTTGGGCTTCCTCTCATGCATGCGGAGTGGTTTCCTAAGGGTTTGGTGGGTTGCCATAAGACACAAGCTGGTAAAACGCAATGTGTGCGCTGTTGTAGCTGTGCAGTGGCACGGCTGTTGGAGAGCCTGGAGGGCTTCACTGCGATGGAAAGTAAATAAGCTGTCCCAGCACGGCCTCTGCCTGCACTGCTGGGTGGAAGCAGGGAACTGACTGCAGGCAGCATGGAGCAGGAAGGTTGGCAGGGGTTCAGGGAAATCACCCCTTGTGAGGGATGGTACCCGGCTGGGGTCTGAGCAGTTGGTCTTGTGAGCCGAGTTGACCGTGTGAGCCTGTGGGGCTATAGCTGTGCAAGCGGTCCTCAGCACGCATCCCTCTCCAGTTCCTGGGTGCACAGCGTGCGGGCTGAGGCACTGCCCACTGCCCTCTCCCAGCTAGCATGGAAAATGTGCTGTTTCAACTGCTCTGCTGGAGAAATGTAGAGCAGCAGCTGTCCTTTTGCAGTGCAGAGCCCTCAACCCTGAGTTCATTCCCCGCAAAGTTGAATTGCTTGACTTCATGTATAATGGCAGTCTTGTGTAAGAGAGGAGGCGTGCCTATGCTCCGCCTGCTTCTCGTGTCCTCGGCCTCCTGCAAAACTGCCCATTTTGATCCAGCTTTTGGTTTCCTCTGCTCTGCATGAGTGATGGTGTTGGAGTTCAGGTTTGGGCTCATCTGCAAATAAGGGTGACTCATGTGACTTACGGGTCTCTGGAAAATATTTTCTCAGTTTTCTAAAGTTGGCTGCTTTTCTGTCTGGGAAAAAGAAAAAATCTTGTCTTTTGGGTGAGTCCAAGAGTTCTGCTCTTGTGTCTGTGCTGGGACACTTCAAATCCTGGGCAAATGATGGTGAGTTGCGTGGCTTCTAAAACTTGAATTGCTTGCTGGCCTTGTGGGCTTTTTCATTATCCTCTCCCAGTGCAAAAAATAGAAATAATCCCGCGTACAAACTACAGTCAATTGCAAGTCTGACTTTGAAACTGGTTTCCTGTTGTTGACCTCATGTTTATTAGCACAACTTTAAGCTTATGATCCGAATTCTGGAGTCAGCAAGGGAGGTCTGACTATTAAAGTTGGGGCAGAAGGGCTCTCAGAGATCTAAGTTCCAGAAATAGCTTGTGCATTAATAGTAATTCTCCAGATCCCTGCTTTATATCCAGAAATCTTGACATGTACTCTCTGCAGCAGCCTCTACCCAGATGGGTCCTACAGATGCCAGAAATAAACATGCAGAAATTGATAAAGGGCATGGCTGACTACGTGGCACACTGAGCCCCTGCATGCTTTCCCTTCCACCTGGGGTGGAAGCACGAGTGAGTATCACAGTCCTAGGAATGCATTTTTTCTCTGGATCACAGCATAGTTTAATTTCAATTAGGAGGAGGATCCCTGGACCCTCTAATAGTTGGTTTGTAAATTGAGTGTTTCTGGAGGGTGGACTTCTTCCCTGGGCTCTTCCCTGCCCCTCCCAGGCAGCAGGTTGCCTCCTGCTCCTTGGAAATTTCCTGGATTCAGAAGCTGTGCAACACGTGTTTTGGAAGGACATTGGCATCACTGGCTTGATTTCCACACTGCATACAGGCACTTAATCATTCACTACGTGCTGCTTGTCTGCTTTAGCATGGTGCAGACATGGGCAGAGCCCAGGACTCCTGCCTCTGAATATTGCATGACCAGATTTTCCTCCTGTTTTTTTTTTTTTAGCAGGAAAGCAGCGATGTGGCTGGGAGATGGTGATAGAAGAGTATCATCACTTAAATGCTCTGAATCATGTTAGGCTGGTACTCAGTTGCTCTTTGGAGCAAGTACGCTGTCTCTTATCTTTGTCCTGCCAACTTGTGTGACCCGTGTAGCTCCTTTGTGACCCTGTTTGGCATCTGAGAGACCTTGTGCTGTAATACTGGCTCAGACCGCCTGGGCTCAGCTCTCCTGGCTCCCCTCTACTATGTGCTCAGCTGTATAAAATGAGCACAAGGGAGATGAGATCAAGGCATTCTTTTCCCTTGTAGCAAAGGGTTTCCAAATGCTCTGCAAACACTGCTGAACTGAGAGTCACCTGCCTGTGGTGAGACAGTGAGTGGGAGAATCCTCTGGGATGTGCTGCTGATAACTGAAAGTGTCTGTAGGCATCGAGCAAGTTGGTGAGGAAAGATGGCAATCCTTTGTTTCTCACTCTTGTTTAGCCACAAGATAGGCAGTGGCTGGGGTTTCCCTGCTTCTCTGGGTAGCCAAACTGTTGCGTTTACCCACACTTGTACTCGCCACTGTGTAAGACTACCTTGATGTAATCGTCTTCAGACACCGGTAGACTTGGCCAAACTGCACTTGTTTTCTGTTGCATTTGGCTGTGGGTACCTGAATCCCATGGAGCAGGTGCGGCTGATGTTCACTGTTCGTTTGTGAATTATTTTATTCCCATTCCTTCATCACATTCCCTCTGTGTGCAGCTTTCAGGGATGCTCTTTTCATCACAAGTGGGATAAGCTGCTTATCATGGATCAATAAGTGATACCACTTTTCAGGGACTTGTATCCCACAGGGCTCCTGCATGTGTGCCTGCCAGAGGCAGGTCTTGCAGGCTCAGAGATCCTAAATAATAATAACAAGAGGGGTAAGAGCACTAATTCCTTGCGTTGACATATTGTCAAGTTTGTGAAGTACAGGTTTGATTTCATGGCCTGCTGTGCTGTGGAGAGAGAAGGCCTAATATTTATGAGATGCCACAGCTCACTTCAGCAGTCTCCTTACTGTTTGACTCTTACGAGGTTGCTCACTCTGGCATCTCCTGCCTTTTGGGGCAAAGATCAGGAACGTGGCTATATGGGTTTCTTTCTGCTCTTATGCTGGGTGGCTGTGTGTTGGGGGGTGAGGATTGGCCCTTAATACTTGGGGGTTTATAGCAGCTGCTTCTGCTGTGACCAGACACCTGCAACACTGATTTTGTTGGGTCCCTGTGGATCGCTGTTACGGCAGATGAGAGGCCTGCGCCAGCTCCCTGGGAAAGGATGACTTGTTAACTATTTCTCCAGGGGTATTACTGCAGCAGGAAGATTCAGTGGCAGTTTGACAGCTTAATATTTTATTTACACTGTTTATGTTTTAAAAATGTGGGAACGAATGCTGTTTGTTTAAATGGCAGAAAACTATTTCATATTTAATTTTTGCTGGTGGCCCATGTGGTGTATTAAAAAGTAAAATAAAAGAAATGATTCACGATAATGATGTTAATAAAATCCAGTTGGCAGCTTTGGCTTTAATTGTTAATCACAGTGACAAGGTAGCTGCAGTGAGGTAGCTGGGGCTTGGGCAGCATGGTGGTCTGGGCAGCCCGGCATGGTGTGCAGGGCAGCTCTCCTGAAGATGACTTCTTTGTTTTTACCATTTTGTTCCCACTAAATAAGTGGGTGAAGCAGCTGCACATTGTAGCAAGCTGAAGCATTCTGTCAGTGTGCAGCTGCTTCCCCAGTTAGATTCGGTTTTGTGTGCACAAAACTGTACTAAGATTTCAAGGCTAAAAATTTAGCAGTGTTTGAAGGAAAGAGAAGCCTTTGACAGACATCTCGGGTCACTGTTTGCTGAGGTTGAAACTTGGCCAGGAGCTTCATCCCAGAGTCAGGAGTCACTTGAAATGCAAGGGGAGAAGATGCGGTTTTGTTTCAGCAGCAATGAGCTGGGGCTGCTGTGTTGGAGTGTTGAAAAATGACTTAATTATTCCTAGTAGAAGAACATGCAGCCTAGCACAAAGGCAGTGAAATAAACAGGCAAACCTGCTGGGGATGAAGCACATGGGTCAGTGGGGGACCCTGGCTCGCCTGTGCCATACATCATCTCCCTTCTGCAGGGAAAGCCCCAGAGTAGAATGTGGCCGTGTTGTATCTCTTGCTCTTCCTTGGATCTCCATATGATGCCAGACAGTTGGCCTTATCCCACTGCATCCCAGTGGCAGTCCCAGGACCACCTTCTCTCTTTCCTGTTTCAGTGGCATATGCAGCCCCCTTGTGCTCCTCCAGCCTTATTTGTCAGCGCCTGTAGTAAGGTTGTAGGCTCTTTGGGGCTCGTCATGTTAGTTGTCAGTGCTGTTCTGTCTGTACGGTGCCAAGTGCAGAGACTGTGATCCACAACACATACCGTACTATTGCGTTAAGGTGAAGACATAACTAAAGAGAGATCCTGGGAGCCAAGCTGGCTTACAGACTGAGCTGCAAACTCAGCTGTGTCTAAGTTTCCTCAAAGTCTAAAATGGAGCTCTTATCTGCTTCGCAGGGCTTCTGGGAGGCTTAGCTTGCAAGTTTTCAAGCTTAAACAGGGGAGACTTAGGTTAGATATAAGGAAGAAATTCTTCTCTTCTCACCATTAACGAGGATGGTGAGGCACTGGCACAAGTTGCCCAAGGTAACTTGTGGACCCCCCATTCCTGCCAGTGTTCAAGGCCAAATTGGATGGGGCTTTGAGCAAGCTGGTCTAGTGGGAAGTGTCTCTGCCTGTGGTAGAAGGTTTGGAATTAGACGATCTTAAGGTTCTTTCCAACCCAGACCATTCTATGAGTCTATGTTGTGCTTTGAGCATATAGGTAATTTCTTGATGTTGGTAGAGCCTGAGCTTTTGATAGACAGTTCATGCTCTCTTTGGAGCTGCTTTCTTTCAGCTATTTCAGGGGCATCGTCCCTGCAGAGACTCAACCTCTGCAGTGGCAACGCAGGTCCCGCAGCACTGCTGGTGTCTAAGCCTCCTGCTACTCTGGGACGTGAATGAAGCTGCCACGTGGGGCTGCCCCTGGGAAGGGAAGCTGTGTTGGCTGGTCAGATGATGCTTGGCTGGTTGTTCTGCCATGATGGAGCAGTAGGGTTGACTTTGCAATTCAGGCTTCAAGGTGTCGTGGTCAGGACTCTGTTATAGCATGGGAACTGATGACGTTTGGCTGAAGCTGCAGAACATTATCTACTTTAACCTTCTGTTTTCTTTCTCCTAGCTCCCAACTTTTTCATCTTGTAAGCTGAAATGTGGTACCTAGGAGGAGGCTTTGTTTTAAAGTAGCAAGGAGAGAGAAAGCAACTGTGTTGCAACCTGCATCAGCCCTTTGATGAGCCTGGAAGGGGAAAAAGAAAGGAGTATTTTTCTTGCGTTTTTATTTTGGATAAGCTGGATCTTGAAACAGGCACAGCTTGGCTGCAAAAGTGCTCCTGCCCAGTGAAGGTGACTTCAGAGCTTCTCTGAAAACGTCTTCCTGCAGGACAAAATTAGAAAACCCTGATGCTTTCCATCTGCTCGCATGCTGAGTGCCCTGAATGAAGTATTCAGTGCCAGAGAGTCATGCTCAGTAGTGCCATGCTGTACTTTTGTGCCTTTTGGTATCAAGCATGCAGTAAAAAGACTAAAAAATGAGGAAGTGCACGTAAAAGCTGTGGAAAGCAGTGCAGCTCCTTGGGTAACTGGTGAGTTAGTCTCCGAGCATGGGAATGGGGATACAGTGGCAGTGTGAACGGGAGCCACCACATCCACGCAGGGAAATTTAGAAATTTCTGTGCTGCTTATGTAGTTTCCCAAAGTATCAGAGTTAGGAAATGTGACTGTTTCAAGTCTGCTCACTGCAGACTCCTGGTGCTCAGTGATGTGATTGTGCTGTATTTCCCAAGTGCTGTAATATGCATGTGTGTGTTTGTCTGTTTTCTTTATACCTTTCTGGGAGATTTTTGGGGGGTCTAGTTGTGTGGTAGGCATTACCAGCTACACCAGGCTGCTGATGGAGTAGGATGTATGTGTTACAGAACCTTCTGAGATGTCCTGGTTTGGCTGAAGTACCGGTTTTGCGCCCAAAGATAGGGCACAACCTCTCAAAGGGATCTCTGGGTGGGCTGGTATGGGCAGTGACAAGCAGGTAGAGTATAACCCTGTCCCTAGTACAGGCATGCTGAGTTCCCATGTCCCTGCTGGTGCTATGCTTGCTTCTCTAATGTTAAGGCTTTTGGTTTTCTGTTCAGGAACTGCAGAGGTAGCTCCCCTGGCAGTACCAAGCGCAGGCTGGGGGGACAGTCATGTTTCTCCCAGTGCTTGGAGTGCAATGTGGTGTTTATACTGAGGTTGAGTTCGCAGCAGAAGGATGGATGCTCTGCAATGAGGTAACCCTTTCCAAAAATGTGTTGGAGCAAATCTGAGCTAACTTGGAGTCTGTTTGCATCCTCTCTGCATTTGGGTGGTCTAAGTCTGGCTGTGCTGCGCCCTGGAATGCCAGATTGCTATGCCGTGCCTGCTAGCTGGAGTGTTTCCAGTCTGTGCTGGGAAAACTGGACCACACTGGCAGGGCAACCCCAGAGAAATCTTGGGAAGGGCTAGGAAATCAATGGTGTTTCAGGATTAGCTGTATATTCATTGAGTCAGGCAATGATGAGGTCAAGTGAGGTCTAGCTTTGGAGAGGCTGTCCAAGCACCTATCAAAACCTCCCTGTGGCTGAGCATGAAAGGGTTTTAAGTCAGTGGTTGGGCTCCTGCCTCAGATCAGGTTCTTGAACAGGCACAAATCTCGTGCTACATGTTAGGTGAGCCATGAAGAGGTGGCTTACAGTGAAAGTAAACACTGTCCTTGTAGTGCAGGATGAAGACTGAGTCACACTGCGTAGTAGGAAAAAGGTGCTGATCTGCTTGCATCCCTCAGCTTACAGCATTATTAAAAATGGTTATTAATTGTGAATTATTTATTCATTAATTTTCTTGGGCCCAAAGCCTCACCTTCAGGAACGATGTGCTGGAGTTGAAGGGAAATACAGTGAAGTGATACAAATGATTGTGCTTGGCAGGGGTAATACAAAAGGTAGGGTTTTCCTGCATTCTTCTTTCTGCTGCCCTTCAGCTGTTAATTGTGCAGCTCTGCCCTTTGTGGTTGGTACCAGTCTGACCTTTGCTGCTCCTTGTACCTGTGAATCAAGGGGGATACCTGAGTGCTTCTTGAATTTGAATGGAAAGTACTTCTATTGAGATCAGAATTTGCTTTAAGTTATTGGTTCAATATTTTTCTTCCCAAGATAAATTCCCATATCACTGTCCCATATCTGATAGGGGTAAATTGGGATGCATTTTGGTCATTGCCTGTCAGTTTGGGCCCTTTGAGAGTCAGCTGGCTGTATCTCTGTATGCTGGGTGAGTGTGTAGCCCAGCTCACAGGTGGATGTGCATCTCTGTAGCTGACTCTCTGTATGTGAGAGCTTTGTTTTGTGGCTCTTCAGGGTTAGGAGAAAGAAGCAGGGAGATGTGTTGAATAGCAGACTTTTAGGGGCTGCCCCAAGTGTGCCTGGATTTAGGAGTCGCCTTGCCATCATATTCCAAGCAATTTGCACATCAAAGTCATGCAGCCATCACAGTAAGTCTTGCTCCTGGTCCAGTCTCACAAACAGCCTGTGCTGCTGGGTCCCTCCTGATTGTCTGGAGATCCCTTTTTGTAGGGGTGTTTGGGTATCCAAACTGGATGCTTTTCTGTGCAAGGCAGAATGTGAACAAAAGACAGCCTCTGTCCTGGGGAGTTTATAACTTCCCTAGGCAAGTAAGATGATGGGTTGGGGGTAGAAAGCATTTTTCCCTCCATTTCCCTGATGTACAGCTGAGATTAAGATCAATCTCTGCTGAATGGAAGAAAGGGGTTGGGGGAAGGTACGTTCATTACTGAGACCTGCTAACTTTTGGTTATTAACCATGGAAGCCAAGACAGCTTGGGCATTATCTGTGTACCAGCATGAATTCAAAGAATTTGGTACTGGATTCCAGCTACTACCTGGAGATGATTAAAACAGTTTGTCTCATGGTAGCTGCTGCCGTAACTGACTGTACCTCATTCTTGTTAGGGTTTTACACTTTGCCTTGGTAATTCATTTGGACCACCTCCTCACCCCTTGTAATTTGTGTGTCAGTGATGAGTTGGTCACCTAAACCCACTTTGGCACTTAATGTAACCTGGGGGGGCTGGAACAGCTTGGGGGGAATTAATTTGGCTTGTGGCTGGGGGTGTGTGTGGGGACATTCCTCCCTCCCTTAATCTCCTCAAGTGCCAATAAGGTTTTACTGTGCATTTCTTTCTGCATGTTCATTTGGGGAAAGAAGCAGGATTTGGGGCTAAGCTGCTGGGAGCAAGAGTGGGGAGATGGGTTATAAAAAGCTTCCAAATGATTCCTCTATGTGCAAATGTTAATCATTAAACGTGTTACTGCTTAACAGCATGACTTGCCATGTTGTGCTGCCCCTCCAGGCTGAACTGGAATAAACCTCGGGCTGTTTGCTGAGCTCTGGGAGCTGGACTTCAGCCTCTCCCACCTCAGCCCTAATACTGAGTGGTGTTTGAACACTCCTTTCGTGGGCTGTAGTGGCAATCTGCGCAGCAGTGGGGCTCCTTGGGGCTGCTGCTGCTTCTTCAGTCTTAATTCTGCCTTTGGAGAGTTAAATTCTCAATCAGGGTAAAGTGAGGTTCCCCATGTTATGTTGTTTTCAATGCCGAGTGACATCTGTAACCAGTGTCTGGATTCTAGTTCTGTGCTCAGACCAGCAGTAGTTGCTCTTCTGGGGAAAAAAATACACTGTAGGCACTTCAATAATTCTCTCTGCAGAAGAAAGAATGGTCTCTCATCTGGGAATACACTTCCTGGTATCTGTAGTGTAGCAAATATTTTTCATCTTGCTACCAAGTTCTTTAAGCAGATAGATAACAGCAGCATCAGTACCTGCATGCTGAAACACTTCCATGCCTGTCTGGTGGCACAAGTTGTATGAGGCAATACCATCTGATCAAGTATATGTCCTTTTTGCCAGAAGTCACTAATAGTCAAATGCAAGCACAAACAGCAGCATCTCCTCTTGTAGAAGCAGAATTTTACAAGGGTGAATTCAGCTGGTTATACTAATTTACCTCCAAATAAGAAACTGGGGGGGGGGGGCAGACTTGCTCTTGTTTCTTGAATGTCTCCATACAGCACTACAGGATCAGGACAGAACTGGTTCTTCAGAGTGGCTCTGCACTGTAAGCAGAAATGGGCTTTTTGGAGTTACTTGAGGAGAAAAAATATCCAAGATAGACTGAACCCCCTGATGATTTAGAGTAAATACCTTTGCTCCTGAGAAGGGTGAGTGGAAAATCCTCTCCTGTTTGGTAAGGCCACGCATGCTCCCTGTAGGCTGTGCTTCCAGGAGAGTGTTTGCAATTCTCCTGCCAGTTCAGTACCTCCAGTATTACCAAAGCACATGTGAAAAAAACTGCATGGAATGTCTTCAGTGTCATTTAGAGGGAAGCTCAGCTATCTGTTCCCCAGACAGATGCCAAGTCTAGCAAGGAGAAAAGTATTTATGCTTTTAGTAAGTGTTGACCTAAAAGAACTTGTTATTGTGCACTGCTCAAAAACCTCTTAGTTTTAAAAAGTCTCTCTTAGCTTTTAATTAAATTGATTTGGTGCCTTCCTGAGAGTGTGAAGGTGGTCAGCAGTCCCCTCCTTGGTTTGCTGAACTAGCAATGTCAACTTGGAAGTGGTTTCTTGGTGTTCCCTGCAAACGGGAAAGGCATATAAAGAAGCATGGGGTGCAAGGACTTTTGTCTTTGGTTTGTGCTTCTAGTGTAGGGCGATATGAATAACATTAAAATACATTTAAAATGTTTGCTTGTTTGTTGAAGTGTGGATTCTTAATATTGTCTTTCTTACCTTGTCACTTCAGCTATTTGAGTTTATTAGCAAAGAAGAAGGGCTGTAGTTGGCTGTTGTTTTGGGTTTTTTTATTTTATTTTATTTTATTTTATTTTATTTTATTTTATTTTATTTTAGGTGATGTTTGCATCAGTGACAGAAAGTGGAGGTGTTAAAATAACTGTATCATCCCAGCAGCCTTCCTGCAGATGCTGCCTGCCTCCTGCAGTAATGGCCCACATTATCTCTTGGAGCCTCTTGTTTGTCTGGGGAGGTGCAGAAATCATCCAATAGCTCTTCCTTCCCTCCATCCCATTAAATAGGTTGACAATATGATATGCAGGATGCACAGCACTGTGGTTTTAGTTTGTATTGAGGCAGATTGAGTGCTGAAGGTCTAAAAACAGAAGGAAATACTATCTAAGGATGCAGGGATTATAGAATAAGATTCAGTGTCACTGGACTGGATGTGGCTGCTTCTTGTAGCAAAACGAGCTCCTCCTTTAAAGATGTGTGATTTAGGAAGACTGCTGTTAGAGGGGCCTATCTGCTCCTTCAGAGATAATTTAACAGCCTCCCTTCCATTCAGGCAAGGGAAATGCCATTGGCAGAGTTCTTCCTTTTACGTTAAATGGCCTGGCTATACGTCATGGCCTAATGATGTTACCACAGAGCAGAGGATAGAGGATGGTTTTCCTTGAATGTTTTTTTGCTGTGTGGGAAAGGGGCTGCTCCCATCTGATTCAGCTGCTAGGCAGACAGATTTCTCTCTGCTGGTCAATAAAAAGAAACTGCTCTTTTATACACCAGAAACTGGGGTACTGGCTGCTGTATTTATGACAGTTTCTAGGGTCAGATTAGTTAGGATTTAGATACTGCAACAAGCCAAGGATCTATTTACTAAAGATGTACAGGCTGAGCATGAGTCTGTATTTCTATGTTAAACAGATCTGTAGTAGCATCTGCTCTGCCCAATGGTTTTTACAGAACAGTCCAGAGACAGTACAACAGAGACACTTCAATTGGTGCTTTTAATAATGAGCATTTTTTGCATTGACATGTCTGGTGCACTTGACTCTTTAGAAACGTGGTAAGCACTTAAGCATCTTCTTTTACAGATCAGCAGTTTGAGAGAGGCTCGGGAAGATTAAAGCCTTGATTTACACTGATTGCTCAGGTTCATTGACTTTCTCTTTGAATGTCTTTCCTACTGGGCATTTGACTGACAACCCCTTCCCTAGAGCTTCAGTGCATGTCCAGATAGTCATGGCTCTTTTGGTGGGGGGAGAGGTGCATTAAGGAAGAGCAAGGTCAATATACACTGCTGATGCACTGTGCCAGCTTGCTTTACCCCCAGGGATGGCACTTCTCTTTTTGGGGTGTCTTTGGAATGCAGCATTGAGAGTGCTCAGGTCTCTGTTTACAAGTGTGACATATTGCAGTTCTGTAGGCACTTACCATAAGTGACTTGAATGAGGCAAACAGTAATGAGTTGTCCAGGGATGGTTCATTGGCTCCTGCCCAGCAGAAGGAAAAGTGTCTCTGCGGTCTGTGCTTACCTTAGCTATGCAACTGAATTTTATCCTCAAAGCAGGTTCCTGGTTTGGACAAAATCCCTCAGGTGAGGTGCATGCCATTTGCACAGGGTTCTTTATTAGAAGAATTCATCATTGGACAAGCTGGAGAGGTGGACGCATGCAAACCTCATGAGGTTCAACATGGCCAAGTGCAGCATCCACACCTGGGTCGGGGCAGCCCTTGGTATCAACACAGTCTGGGGATGAAGCGATTGAGAGTACCTCAGAGGAGAAGGACTTGGGGGTAATGGTGGATGAAAGATTGGGTATGAGCCAGCAATGTGTGACACAGCACAGAAGGCCAATTGTATCTTTGGCTGCATTCAAAGGAGCATGGCCAGCAGGTCAAAGGAGGTGATTCTGTCCCTCTGCTCTGCTCCTGTGAGACCCCACCTACAGTACTGCATTCAGCTCTGAAGTCCTCAGTACAGGAAAGACATGGACTTGTTGAAGAGGGTTGAGAGGAGGGATAATAATCAGAGGGCTGGAACACCTCTCCTATGAGGAAAGGCTGAGAGAGTTGAGGCTGTTCAGCCTGGAGAAGAGAGGGCTCTGGGGAGACCTTATTGAGGCCTTTCAGTTCTTGAAAGGGACCTATAAGAAAGATGAGAAAAGACTTTTTAGCAAGGCCTGTTGCAACAGGATTAGGGGTGATGGTTTTAAACTGAAAGAGGGGAGATTCAAGTGGGATTCGAGGAACAAATTCTTTACACTGAGGGTGGTAAAACACTGGCACAGGTTGCCCAGAGAGGTGGTGGATGTGCCATCCCTGGAGACATTCAAGGCCAGGCTGGATGTGGTTCTGGGTAACCTGATCTAGTTGAAGATGTCCCTGCTCATTGTGGGGGGGGTTGGACTAGATGGCCAGTGTTGTAGCAGTTGGGTGTACCTACACCGGTATAGGGCTAAATCCAACTCCATCTCTTTCAGAACGTCGAAGTTGCGATTTTTCAGCTGCTTCTGTCCTCTGAGCACAAAAGCTCAGTGATTAGTGGTATTACTAAATAGGAGATGAGTTTGTCCATGTGTTTAATTAAGAGCTGCCCTTCAGTGAGTGCTCTATTGCAGATGCTTTCTGCACAATTCTTGCACTTTTCTTCTGGGACTAAAGTGTTAAGCAATCTTTACCCCCTTGTCTTCTGTGCTTTCATGTCATGAGTTAGGGCTGAAAGTACCTCTTCTGCCAAATACAATCTGATGGAAGGTCTCGCCTGGAAGATTTATTCATGAGAGTATGATGTTTTTCAAGTTTAAGTGGGCATTAACTTGGAATTTAAAGGAATATTTCAAAATTAGGGAGGGTGGAACAAGCGTTTCTGTCTGTCCTTGCTCTCAAATGTGCAGTGCCTATCAGTCTCAGAAGAGGAACAAACTGTTGTGGAATTGTTAAGAACCTCATGAAAGCAAAGTGCAAGGTCCTACACCTGAAGCAGGGCAACCCCAGGCACAGCTACAGCTTGGGCAGAGAAGAGATTCAGAGCAGCCCTGCGGAGAAGGACTTGGGGGTGCTGGTCGATGAGAAAATGAATATGAGCTGGCTTCAGTGTGCGCTTGCAGCCCAGAAAGCCAACCGTATCCTGGGCTGCATCAAAAGGAGCGTGACCAGCAGGTCGAAGGAGGTGATCCTGCCCCTTTACTCTGCTCTTGTGAGACCTCACCTGGAGTATTGTGTGCAGTTCTGGTGTCCTCAACATAAAAAGGACATGGAACTGTTGGAACAAATCCAGAGGAGGGCCACGAGGATGATCAGGGGACTGGAGCACCTCCTGTATGAAGACAGGCTGAGAAAGTTGGGGCTGTTCAGCCTGGGGAAGAGAAGGCTGCATGGAGACCTCATAGCAGCCTTCCAGTATGTGAAGGGGACCTACAAGGATGCTGGAGAGGGACTCTTCATTAGGGACTGTAGTGGTAGGACAAGGGGTAACAGGTTAAAACTTAAACAGGGGAAGTTCAGGTTAGATATAAGGAAGAAGTTCTTTCCTGTGAGGGTGGTGAGGCACGGGAACAGGTTGCCCAAAGAAGTGGCAAATGCTCCATCCCTGGCAGTGTTCAAGGCCAGGTTAGACAGAGACTTGGGTGACGTGGTCTAGGTGATGCATCCCTGGGGGTTGGAACTAGATGATCTTAAGGTCCTTTCCAACCCTAACTATTCTATGATTCTATGATTGAAGAGTCACTGACTTGTGGGGCTGTGGTGCCTTCTCTGTCCAGGAAAAAATAGTAATGCTCCCTTTTCCTCTCCAACAGTATTGCAACAGAATAGTTTCTGTGCAGTTTTTCAAATGTCTAACTTGTAGTTTGGGGGCCCAGACATGAATCATTTTAGAATCTGTTGTGTGTCTTAGGACAAGTTACAGACCCTTAGAAGAGATTTTAGTTAAAATAGGCAAGAATTTACTGACCATCCATAGCTTATTGGATTCCTCCTTGTAAGATCTCATGTACAGCACTGAGGGTTAATTATTTAATTATTTGATTCAACTCTTCTCTAGAAAAGTTTATTCCTTAAGATGTGAGTAATGTAAAATTGCCTCACTGGCTCAAAAAAAGCATAAAACTTGGTGTTTAAAGTGGGTATTGCCAGGCAGAGAATGTTGTTATTGGATTTTAATTATAGTGCAATATTTTTCTTTAAAAAAAATAAAAAGTTGCATTCAAACCTTTAGTATCTGATGGAGAATGGAAGCAGTTAATTAAGATAAATACTTTGGGTTTGAGATTTGTAAGGCCTTTCAGATGAAGGACTTAGGTAGACCTGAAAGTAGGTGTTTTATGAAGCTGTTCCCTGTCTTGCAGTTCTCTCTTTGAGCTGAGAGGGAAAGGGGGTGTTAATCACTTCCCAAGGGCTCTGCAAGACATTGCTGCTGTCTTGTGAACATCAGTGATTGTGTCCTTCAAAACATCTGTCTGGGGCCATGCAGCTGTGGTAGCTTGCAGAAAGAAGCAAGAATATTTAAGAGCCTACAGGCACTTATTTTACTGCTCCTCTTGCTCTGTTAAGGCACTAATCTTACTTTGCTCTGTAGATTGCTGTGCCACTCCTCCAGATTTTGCGCGCTGCTAGCAGGCACAGTGCTTGGGAGGTCAAGAATCACAGGAGAACCCAGTCTTACCAAAACATCCCTCCATCTGTCTGCAAATGATGTTTGTTTTTCCTTGCTCCTGAGTACTGCCTCCCTTTTGGGCTGTGAAAGAGGCAGGGGCTGAGCCAGTACAGCCCTATTATACCAGAAGGAGACAAGGGCCCTGCTACATCATGAGAGACCTGGGGGTAGAGGTGTCATCTTCCAGTAGCAGAACTGAGAAGACAATGAGGGGTGCAAGCTGTATTTGGAAGGAGTGTAGGGGGAAACAAGAGGAATGGAGCCAGGTTGGCCTGCACCAGTCACTTGCTGTGGTCCCTGAGGAAAAACATTTTACTCTGTTTCCCACTGATATTTGTACTCAAGGTTGAAGCACTTGCATGGAGGTGATTGGTTTACTGCAAAGGGAATTCTCGTTGTTAACCTGATATTAACCAGGGGCTGTGAGAGGGATGATGGCTGTCACTTACCTGGTAAGAAGGAAGTGTGCAGTGAAGGGTGACATCATCAACTAAAAGAAGTTGAGGGAGTTCCTTCCCCTCTTGGTTTAAAACTTGTTGCTTCACACAGGTTAAAACAGTGCTCTGGGAAGAGATTGAAGGGGTGAATGAATGTGTAAGAAAACAGAGGATAGGGATGAATGTTCTACACGTGCTTTTCCAGCTTGCTGCTTCCCTCCAAAATTTATTAGTCATTTGGGGAACTGGTTCTGCATATTGCTTTTTATTATCACAGGAGTCATCTATTAAAGGCATATCTGATGGATGATGCAGTGCTTGTATGAGCTTTCATCTGTTAAGATGCTATCAGGCTAAAGATAGTCATTTACTGGGGAGATGTTGCGCTCAGTTCAGTGCTGAGTGGGGGGACTGGGTGTAAAGGTGCTATTTGGACTATCAGCTCTCAATTCAGCTCCAAGGGCTCCAGGAGCAGCCTTGCTGGAAATATTCTTGCAGTTCGAGCCATGGGCCTACATGCTGGCTCCATAACCCAGAGGGTGAATATTAACCTGGTGATAGAAAAGCCTTACAGACTCTGATTCAGTGCATCTATGTGAAATGGAATGGGGAGAGCTTGCTGGGTGCCAGGAAGGATGGATAAAAGGAGTCAGTTTGGAGGGGAAGTATACTGCAATATGGTAAGAAT
This sequence comes from Pezoporus occidentalis, assembly GCF_034315485.1. NCBI lineage: Eukaryota > Metazoa > Chordata > Aves > Psittaciformes > Psittacidae > Pezoporus > Pezoporus occidentalis. The sequence goes on along the minus strand of NW_026913964.1, from coordinate 2,426,401 downwards.
GGACCAACTGTGTTTCCTTGTGCTTCTTCCTCTGCACTTTAGACTGCAGAGAACAGTAGCTCTTCAAACATCCCTGCAGATTTTCCTTACTTTCAGATGAGGAAAGAAAGGAACAATCAGTTTTTCTTTAGGAAACCTGAGGTGTGGTTATGTGCAGTTTCTGAACAGAGTTGTCTGGGAGATGTGTGTGTGTGTTACTTGTGTGGGTGTATACTGACAGCCTTGAGGTTCATGTTGCAGCCCAGCTATGAGTGCCTGCTGTAATGATATTATAATTGTGATAACTTAGGGAGACTTTTTTTTTTTGTACAGAAGATTTTCATCATCTTTGTAATTATTTTCTTATTTTGTTTAAATTAGTGATTCACATCTAGTGTTTTTCCTGCTGCTGAGGAGTATGAATGAAAATAGTGACAAGCCATTTGACCTGAGCAAAACCACTGGAGGTCAGAGGAAGCAAAGGTCCATCTTGGACACCTTTTAAAAGCCCCACAGCTATTCTGCAGAAAGGGCTGGTGGCAGGTGGCTCCAGAACACAGCTACCTCTCTTCCTCTGGGGTTTCTCTTGTCTGGGACATCCCTCAGCAGGACTTGGGAATCCAAGAGCTGGGATGAACCAGGTTACAGTCCCTTCTTCTGTGAGGGTGGGCTTACTGAGGATGGGATGATTCCTGTGTTCATCCTCTGATGAAGTCACCAGGGCAGCAGTGACTTGCAGCCTGTAGAGCCAGCCCTCTTTAGTGGGAGGTGATCTCTGAGCATTGAAGCCGAAGCTCCACCATCTGAAACTGGTGAAGCACTTTCAACTCCATTGATTAAAACAGCAATAAATGAGCATTTGCTTGTGGTGGCGAAGTGAAGTTGTAGTACCTCAACCCATGAGATTGTTAGATGTTTCCATATTCCTAAGTTAATGTGCCTCCTTGAGATAGGTATCTCTTTTCTCTTGACACCTATCATCATGTTTCAGATCTGGCACAGTAGGATTTGAATTGTGTGACACTGGTTAATGCAGAGATATAAATTGTTACTGCATTGCCTTCACCAGGGTGCATAGTCTGTGTCAATTGCTCTCTCCAAGGCAACCATTTCTGAGGCAGTCCATCACACACTACAATTTCGCTTTCAGTGAGGAAGGTCACTTACTTTTCTTCAGAGAAACATGATTCCTTCCCTAATCTATAATTAAAGATCAGTGGACTTTTGAAAGATACCTTTCTGATTTCCTTTAATAAAATTATTCATTCTGTGGTTCAGCATGACTGAGAGATATATATCATCTCCAGGCCTTTAGCTTTGCTGTACAACCCTCTACTGCTTGCGCTGAAGGACTGTCTGTTCATTTGCAGGAACAGACCTGGGCAGTTATCCTCTGTGAACCAGCATACAGAAATGGGTAACGTGCAGGCCTAGCAAATCAGGAGGATACGTGTGCAAAAATCACTCCATTTTATGATGTACACACCTGACAAAGATTTGATGCTTTGAGACAGTTTTCTATTGTTTAACCTAACTGCTGGTTTCTAATGAAAAGTGTGCTGCTAAGATCTTCCATTCCATTTAGTTAAGGCATTGGTTGCTAAAGGGTCAGCTTTCCCAAATTATTCTTTTTTAAAAATAAAAGTAAAATCTTGTGGCAAAAGGGTACCTTTCTTCCTGCTTCTGGAAGGATTCTCCCTTGGGTGTTCTTGACTGTGAACATGACCACAGTTAGTGCTATTTGGAGCAGTAAATGTCTGGCAGTCCACTTGTTTCATCTTTTTCAGATTCTTTGGAATAACCTATGAGTGACAGGCTGAAACACAAGCTGTTGACCAATGTATGTTGATATGGAAGGTCTGGAAAACACCCTTATGATACTTGTAGGCTTGTGTAGATCATTACCAGACCCTGGAAGTAGGCTCTAGCACTAAAGGAAAAGTTGGATTTACCTTATTTGTTCTTGTCTTGTAAGCTGCTTTTGGCTGAACTGTTTAGGGGGGAAGCTGAAAGTGGATGCTCATCTGATGCTTGTTCTGAGAAAAGCTAATCACAAGAGCTCCCAAGGAGGTAAGGAGGCGCAGTAGTGTGGTACTCAACAGCGTGGGTAGGTAGCAACACCGCGCTGAGTGCAGTCATCAGAAATGGCTTTAGTGAATGAAGTGGGCTGAGTCCCGTAATCACAGTAGGGCATGAGGCAGGAGCTGAACATCTCCTCTCAGCGTCCTGCTCCCAGGCAGCAGGCCCTATTGCATGTGCAGCACACTGCAAGTGTTGATTTCCTTCTCACATAACTGGGAACTGGCTCTGTTTGCACTGGATAAAAACCTAGCATTAAAAAAACCAAAAGCATCAAAACAAACTAAAAATTACTATGGTATTGCTATGGTAACAATCATCTAGAAATGTAGACAGATCTCTGTATCAGCTGCAGGCTTGGGCTTTATAGCCTGTGCCCTGGTGATTGCATATGCAGTCAGAGACAGAAATGGTGCTGTAAAGGGAAGCAACAGTGGGTTTATGACACCATGGGATCTTTCCAAATATGACACCTACTGCTCCCTCTGCTTGAGGCATGCTAGGAGTTGGGGTTGTCTGTCATTGCTTGTTTGCTAGCCATCCAGGCAATGAGAGGTGAGGGGCCAGCACTATTATGGCTGATCAGAAATTGCTGATTATGGGATTACCACTGGAATATCCTGCTTTTTGAGTTTAAGAACATCTTGGCCTCTCATCGGGTTTTGGGAGGACTTTGACTACTGTCCTGGGTTCAGCAGTAGCAGTCATGTTTCTCCTTCATGGTAGCTGGTGGAGTGCTGTGTTTTGACTTCCAGCCTGGGAACAGTGCTGGTGATACCGATGTTTTCGGTTGTTGCAAAGTGATGTTTACCCTGACCAAGGACTTTGTGAGGCTCATGCTCTGCCAGGGAGGAGGGGAAGCCGGGAGGAAGCAGAGACGCGGCGCCTGACCCAGGCTAGCCAAAGAGGTATTCCATGCCACAGCACGTCATGCCCAGGGGTGGGGGGTAACTGGGAGTTACCAGGAAGGACATGGGCTTCTGGGTGGGACTCGTTTCTTGGCCGGTGGTATTGTATTCTCTTCCCTTGTTATTTTCCCTTATCATTGTTGTCGGTGGTGGTAGCGGTGGTGATTTGTGTTGTACATTGGTTGCTGGACTGTTCTTGTGTCAACCAGTGGGAGTTGCACTCTTTTGATCCTCCTCCCCGTTCCTCCAGGAGCGGGGAAGGGGAGAGCCCCGGGGGGGGTGGGCTCTATTGCTCTCAGCCCGGCACCACTTGCTGGGAGTGAGTGAACAAGCTGTCTGGCTAGGGCTTAAACCACGACAACTACCTGTAGAAGGCAAGTTCATTTTGCATATAATGTGTCATTTGCAGCTTCCAGCAGCACATTCAATGACAGCTCAGCTCCTTCCCTGGCATGGAGTTTAGTTGTGTGTGCAGTGGCTCTGGGTTTTGCTTTGTTTTCACTCTTGTTCTCCATTTTCACTCTGTTATGGGCAGTGTTAAAATCAGTGAAGTAGGAGTGGAGGTACCAGCAGCAGAGAGCTTTGAGTTTCTGGCTGAGATGGACCGGGTTCTCCCAAAGCCCCTTTAAATCATGGGGTGTCTTGATAACTCTGCCACCTTCCCTTCCACAAGCATCTCCCAAAAACCACAACAGTATTGGGCAATAGGACAGGAGAAAAAAGGTAGGAGCTTCTACCAGGACAGTTATGGAGGTGTAGGGCACCTTGCTATGACTGTGAGGTCTATGAAGACCTTGGCTTCCTGAGAGAAGACCTGTCCTGAGAAGGCATGAATTTGAAGCGGAGAAAAGACCTCAAAATGCTGTCTCCTAAAAGAGGTCTTGTTTCTCTGCAGCCCTCAGAGGGATGATCCTGAAAAGGAAGCTGCTTCTTGTAATGAAGGACTTTCTGGCTTGCTGCTGCTTTGACTCCCATGAGTACCGACTTGTAGGCTGATTCTTCCTGACTGCCACTTCAGGCTTCAAATTTGTTGAAGCTGCTGAGTGTGAGATATCACTAGGGACTTTATCTGGATGCTTTTGGAATGCTGCTTGTTTCTGTTCTACTTCACATGTGGTTCAGAGGAGCCAGGGAAGAACTCCAGGGATCTCAGTCCTTGGAGTCCCTGTGTCAGGGAGCTTGTTGGCATGTAATTATGTGCAGTCTTGCCATTTACTGCTTGCAGTGGACATGCATGCAGATAGCTTTGCTGTGTGCTTGACTTTACAACCTTAAATATTCCTTTTAATATTGGTTTGAGGGGGAAGGGGCAAAAGCTGTATAAAGTGATATATCCATTGGCAGATAGTGAATAGCCCCTTCATCAGCTCACATTGATTAAACATCTGTTAATTAGGAAGGAAGAATGAAAAATGCTGTCCTGGCCACTGACTGGATCCTGAGCCATGAACGTTACTCCATGGGCGAGAGAGCTGCTGTGCGTGCTCTGGCTCACACCCTGCGGCTGCAGAGATCTCCCCGGCAGCTGTCTTTGTGCTGGTCAAAAATAGGATTTGAACTGTTAAACCTTTTTCTTTTTTGTTTGTGTTTTCAGTAGGAGGTGCTGCTCTGCTAAAGAGTGTTGCCCTTCATTGACATTGGGTGTGCTGCTGGTCAGACCAACTGCAGCATGGGTGGGATAGACTGCCTGCAGTAGGGTGTGCAGGTGAATACACTGCGTGGGAGCTGTCGGTCCATAGTCCTGTCATGTTCAGACTCATAGAGAATACCTGTTACATCCAACCAGCTACAATAAGAAATGCTTACACCGTACATACTCAGTAATGCAGAACTAGAGGCTAATTCCTGTTTCATATTTACCTTTCATGTAAGGGTAGGCCTCCTGCATCTTGTTCTGTCTATAACAGTTCTTTCAAGTTTTGGGGTGGTTGGTTTTCTGTTTTAGGGTATGTGTTTTGTTTATTTTGTGATACCTTTGGTGCTGTCTGTCTGCATTCTTGCAACCACAGCTCTGCTTTTAGTTTTATGAAATATTTTTAAACCTACTTAGAACAAACCTCTCAGCATATTTCCTTTGTTCATGTTCGCTCATCTCTACATTCCCTTCTGGAGCCAGAGATGCTAAAGCCCCACAAGAGTGAGCCAGAAATGTGAAGAATGTCTCAACATCTTTTTCTGTCTGGGACAAAATGAATTGTGTAACAGACCCCATGTCTCTAACAAGCTGTATTGCATTTAATCTTTATCTTGCCACTGCAACCTCCAGCTAGAAATGTATACATTATTTGTCTTCAGGGTAATGAAGGCTTTTTAACAACATATTAGTTAAAATGGTTTCTAAACATTAGCTATTTTCCAGGGCAAATAGAGATTTGGAAGAAGGAGAAGGTTGGTGCGTTAAGCAGTTTGATTTTATCAACAGCTCATAATAAAATCATGAGTGTGAAAAACTGGAAGATAGAGGAAAACTGGGGCCTCAGTAAGTGCTTTCTGTGTGTTTGTTTCTCTCTGTTTATATTTTTGTTGTGGCTGAATTCCTGTCCTGCTGATGTCACTGGGAATTTTGCCACTAGATTTCACTAGTAATTTACAGCACATTTAGACTTTTACATTGCGTTCTTCTAAACACAAAGCCTCTGGGCTTCATGCAGCTCTTGGTGGAGAAGAGAAAAGCAGATCTCACTGAGCAGAGCTCATCCTCGTGAGCAACCCTGTGGTTTTCATGGAGCTGGGACAGGACTGAACGTGTCTAGTTTAGCTTTCATTCATATTTAGGAAGGCTGCTGAAGACCCAGGCAAGATTCTTTGACCATCACAGCACTGGTGTCCTTTCGGAGTTGTGCTCTGGGAAGCAGAAGGTTAGCATCGCAGCCCCAGTTGTCAGAAATGGGCGCCCACATTTTTGTTACCACCGGTGCATGAGCTTTGAGTTTGAAAACTTGCTCACAGAGTGGCAGCTGCTGAGCTGGTGGCTGGGTTGTGAGCCAGCCAGGTGTGATGGGGTAAGCTACCAGGAGTACGGTCTTCATGTGGTGTGAGGAAAGGGAGACTGGGCTGCGAGGCTCTGGGAGCTTTCCAAAAATGAAATTTGGGCAAAACCTGACTGGTTACAGAAAAAAATGTCAGGCATATCTTTTAAAAAATGAACTCAAAACCAGCAGCTCACATAATCTGCCTGATCACACCTATGGTTTACCCAGGCCAAAAACCAGCTAGAGCCTAAGGTTTCTGTAGCAGTGTTATTGCTGACCACAAACATTTGAAAATCAAGTTTTATGTCCTTTATCTTCACCTTATGGGGTTTGAATTTCTAGGTACCCAGGTTTCTCTTCTGCAGCCATGAAGGCAAAAACTGTCCTTTCAAAAGAAAAGCTATGGGTTCTCCTAACAGTGGAACCCAAGAGTTGCATCCTCATGTGGCTCACAACAGGACTGTGAGCACTGCATGCGTGGAGTCAGATGATGGCTGCCTTTTGTATTGGGTGGGGATTGATAGAGTAATCTATTTTAAAGATTCTTGCTGCTCATCACAATCATTGACTTTGTTTTGCTGCAGTTTGCACCTGCAGAATGGGACAAGTGGCTGTGTGAGGGATCGCGGTGCTTTGTGCATGGGGAGAGCTGTGTTTCCGTGGGCAGTGGTTTTGACCATACCTGTCCTAAATGTATTTTTGTGATGCCCGCTTCAGTGGTTCTGCTCTTCTGTATGAGCCCAGCTCTTTCCTTGTTGACAGCGACTAAATGACAGAGCAGAGAGGCTGTTGTGGAGGCCTCTATTAATAATGTGATTGAAGTCTACAATGACAGAGGCCCATGTAGCATAACACAGGGTTTTTTCTTATCTGACAGGCATATATGAGCCCGTTGCATGATTCTCATTGGTATGCATCCTTGATTAAATTTGCTATTGGGAAGTGAATTTAATGCCTTTGCAAATGGAGACCCAAGCAGGAGCAGAGCATGGCTCTGAGGGTCTTGTCAGTTCAAATTGATTGCTGAGTTCTGGAACTGGAGCAATGCAGTAACTGAAAAATTAATCAATTAAAATGGAACATCGTTTGGCTCCTAAACAAAATGCCAACAGCCTGATACTCTCAAATCTTTACTGACAAATAAACAATGAGTTTTTCCTCTATTAGAAGACAATGTTGCATGCCTCAGGGCTGAATGCACAGAGGGAGAATATCTGAGTGAACAAGGCCTTGTGCAGGAGGACTCATTTTTGTAATAAATCGTGGATCCATCACTATTGCCACTACAGAATGCTTAGAACCTCCAAAATACAAGCCTGCGGAAGGTCATTCTTGAACTTCTCTAAGAAGCCAGGTCAAGATTCAACAGCAGCATGAGGAGTTACATATAAGTCACCCCGTTAAGTGCTAGTTTGGTTGTCGGTTTACAGATAAGTTGCATTTTTGGACTGGGCCGGGCTAACTCTCAGCCAGCGAGCCCTGCCAAGAGCCTTTCTTTGTGATGTCCCAAAGCGAATGTGAGGTGAGGAAGAGCTGTGTGGAACATTGTGTAATTACTTGACTTGTCAAAGCTCTGTCCTGCCTGAGTGTTATTTCCTGGGAGCACAAGCTCCACGCAGGCTCTGGGGCGGTGGGCCAGGCTCCAGGAGCAGCGTGGTACTGCAGCTGGCACAAAGGCAGGAGTGTGGCTTCCTGAGGGCAGACTGCCACCCGGCTCTGTCTGCAGGGTGTGCCGTGCTTCCCACCTGCGTGGTGCAGCCATCTGTGAGAGGCTGTAGCAGCATCTATCTGGTGATTGATAAACAAGGGGAGAGAGAAGAGAGTTGGTGAGGAATTGGATAGTATTCAAAATCATTCCTGTCTGAGCAAGATCTACTTACAGAAGCATGTTGAGGACAAATCTTTCCTTGCTGGGAAGTGGGGATAGATTCCTACGTCCTGCTGTGGGGCTGGGTTTGTCCCTGGTGGGGGTGTGAGATGCCCCCTTGTCTTCATGGCTCAGCTGCGCACATGCACAGTATTTCTGCAGAATGTGAATGTTGGCTCGCGGCAAACCCACACTATTTTATTCTTAATCTTCTAATCCTGATTTAAAGCTCTAACTCTTGAGGATGAATGATTAAAAAGGCAATCCAACTTCCTTTCTCTAGCCTTAGCAAAAAGCCCTCGAAGCATGATCTTGAAGGCAAAGCAAATGAGCCCCAAGCTTAGTATAATTAAGCATTTGAATGCTTTGGGTGAGCAATGCCCAGTCCTCAGTGCTAGCTGACCTCTGCACACCTCTTGGGTAACTAGTCCACTGGATAACTTGGGTAACTGCTGACTACGTTAGCAGCTTATGAGATCTAAAGTTGCTTTCTCCTCTGTGAAAATATCTGTGGCGGCATCTGTCACTCTAGACAGTTGTGATTCACTGGGAGAAAAAGGCTGAATGTAGGTCACTTGAGTTGAGAGGGAATAGATTAGTACATCAGAACAGGAGGCACATATGTTGCATCTGTTCAGACAGTGTAAGTGGGGGAGTGGGAATAAAGATACAATTTATGTGACTGATATGTTTAATGAAGACTTAGACCACCCTCATTTGAACTGTCTTACTGGCTTCACAGCTCTACCAGGTAATCAGGAGGACATTATCTGTCTTAATTCAGAATACTATATGTCAGTATGTCATAATACAGATGATACTATAAATCAAGGTTCAGGTAATGCCAAATACTGTATGTCAGTCTGTCATGATAAAGGTGCTATAAATCAAGGGTTAGGAAATGCCTAAATGGACACTGAACATCTAGCACTTAGAAGACAAATAACAAAACACTGCTCATTTTTCTTCTTTATTTTAATAATTCAAAATCCCTTGGAAACCAGGGCATATGAAGACTGGGATATTTTTCCCCAAGAAAAAAACGCAGCTTCTCATAGTGCCTTTTTTATTCTAAAGGACCTCGAAACACACTTTTACAAACTGTGTGTATATAATCTTTAGCAGAACAGTATTCCTACATACAGCAACTAACCTAGATGGCTTTTGTTAAGGAGGTTCGCCGTGTGATACTAAACAGATGTCTGAATGCAGACAGCTTCATGTCCATGTGACCATCATTTCTCTGTACAAATCCTTCATTCCCAGAGGCTACCCTTTGGGATCTCTTTCTGACAGTGCTGCTGTTTTGGTGTGGGTACAAGCACGAATTGCCTAGTCCCTTAGGTATTCTAATAGTGTACTGTCATGTCTGTCTTCTTCTTGATGACAGATGTTATCATGCATATTTACAGATGGAGAGAGGTGTGCTTGGAAAACAAGTGCTGTTTCAGGAAAAAAACAACCCCCACAGACCTCACACTGCTCTCTCGTTCTGGGATTCAGTAATTTTAAAGACCATTCCCTCACTGTTTTTCAGGGTTTTCCTCCACATATTGTTTTTCTCCTGGAGAAAAATATGAAAGAGTAAAGGTTTCTATCACCAAAAAACGGCAGCGTACCTGTCACAACAAAATTTGCCAAATAGGGAGTAAATGGCTCATACTGCAGGATATGAGATGAAGATCAAATGAACGTAGAAGCCAGATGTATATGTATCTGGACATGCAGATGTTTATACAAAATCAATGTATATGCATGTCATAAATATATTAAAACCAAAAATGTTAATAGTTTTTCAGTTTTGCATAATGGGCATCTGTGTGCATTAGACTTCAAACTGAGGGAAGGAATAGGCCTTGGCAACTGCTTCACTTCATCTAGGGTCTGGATTTCCTCAGAGCTGTTTGGAAGAAAGTGCCCTCAGGCATCTATCTTTGAAACCCTTTTGGCTTCCACTGCTGTGCTTTACTCAAGACTCCCAAAAACAAAAGACTAGAAGGATGCCCCAGGGCATCATGTCCCCTCCCTGCAGTTATGGGCAATGTCTTCCTGCCTCTGGGCTGCTGAGCTAGAAAACTTCGTAGGATCCAGCTTTTGCTAACTTCTCAGGTCTGCTCAGGATTAAATAGCTGGGTCAAAGATGGACATACTTTATAGAAGTCATCTGCTGTATATCTATATATGCTAAATGTTTGTTGGCCAGCAGTAAAGCATGATAAGTGCCAGTATCCTACACCTGTCACACATGAGGTTGTATAATAAATTCCAGCTTCTCAGGTTATTATTCTACAATGAGTATACACCAGGACTGTACTCAGAGGGAAATCCAAGTTGGCATGATTTATGTATGGATTGGTAATCTGCATGGGGGTGGAGAGGGTTTAGTTTGTGCTAAAGCCAGGCACTGGATGTGGAAGTGACTTGTTTGCATGCAGTCTGATGCTGAGCTCATATAACCAGCATGGCAGCCTGTACCCCATACTCCCCAGGGCTGTTGTCTGCAAAATGATTGCAACTGATGTGTGCTGTGGTGCTGGGGCTTGTGCACTGTGTGCTACTCACTTTTGGCTGTTCCCCAGCTGTCAACCCATGTTACTATACATAGAGCTGGACATAGTGATCCAGATGTGCTTCCTGGAAGCATGTCTTCCTCCTGTAGACAAGGACATGGAGGGTCAGGGTAAATATCACAAGAAGGAAGCTTCTTCATCAGCTTCACTAAAAAGATGGCTAAGTAGGATCATTAAGCAGAGGCCACTTAGCTTCCCCAGAAGCAAGGCTGTGATTCTTACACATGCAAGCAAGGAGCTGGGTCTGTGGTAGGACAGACACCACCTTTCTTTATGCTGAGAAATTGGATGTGGGGAGTGGTGGTGAAGCTATCAGAGAACCACTGCTCATGATAAGAGGTACTAACTTAATTGCTTTTGGGGTTCGGTTTGTTTTTCTTTTTGCTGCTCCCCCTTGTAAAGTTCCACCGCATGGTTTTCCCATCCTGCGTTGCCTACTTGCCTCCCCCAAACTTCCTGAAATACCAGTTTCTCAAACCATGGCAAGTCTGCTTGAAATTTATGGTCAAGGCTTGTCTGTCAACACACTGCTGTGACCTCTAAGTCAGCAATATCCTGTTTCTAAACTCTCCACACTAACAATCCATGTCTGTGACAGACATTATAGGAGAGTGTGATGTTCACCTCATCTGGGATGTAAGCAGTAACATGGAAAATGTGGTGCCACCTTCCATGTCTCTTGGAAGAGGCTCTGAAAGTAGCATCCAAAAATTGATGAGTAGGGGAGAACATTGCTGTGGAAACCAGACACAGAAAAATAATTGCTTCTCCTTTCTTGCCTTATGCAGGATTTCTACCTTTTCAGGCCAGATGCTTGAGGACACTTTGCTTGTCAACAGCTCAATGCCTGGAAAAACTGTGAGGAAGGATGAGAAGAACAAAACAGAAAGTATTTGGTGAAATCCTGTGACTTCCCAGCCATGAGACAGGGATAGAAAGAGTTTCTCGGGCCTAAACCAAAAGAGAGCAGAGATGCAGTCTTGCAGAGCTGGCAGAGTTGCTTCTGCATGCACAGAAGGCAATAAATGCCAGGAGACAGTGGAAAAGAATAGAGAGGTGGAGAGGCACCTTGGGCAAGCAGCAGGCTTTCGCTGCTTCTCACTCCCACCATCCCTTGGCAAACACAGCTCTTTCACAGGGCCTGGAGAAACCCTGAGCTGGCAACCACGGCCTTTTCTCAGAGGACATTGAAAATAGCCTCTGCTGGGGGCTCACCACTGGTCTTTCCTGCTCAGTTTTGAACTGGCAGCATGTCTCAAGATTGCCCAGCGTTGATGGCAGTAGAAAATCTCTTGTGCCCTATTAACTGCCTATGGGAGCTGATCAATTCAAGTAGCTTTACTGCTTCCATTGTGTTAGTCCAGTTTGTGCAAGCTACAAACAAAACATCCAGATTGGTCTCTGAGCTCCTCTGTCAGCACTTGCACTTCTTGAAGAACAGAGATGGTTCTATTTAGCTATGGTAGTTTTTATTAACATTTCATAGCAGAAGTTCCATAAGAGCATGGTTCCTAAACCACATTTACAATTAATTTACGCAGTTAAACAAAGCATGAATAAAATAAGCCCTGTGCTGTCAGGCACAGCTTTTCTATTAAAGTCTTTTGAGCAGTTTTCCAGAGAAGTGTACAGACTCTTTCATGAGACATAACAAGAGCCTTGGGTGCACTGGGATTCCTAAACCCAGCTGGAAATGCAACACACTCTCTAAAACAAATCCTCATGGCAACAGGCCTTCACAAGATACTATCTTGCATATTCAGCTCATCAAGAGTAGCTTGCTCCTTGGGACTTCTTGCAGCAATCAGCTGTGCTCTGTGCCATGCATAGCCCATCCATGTGCCAGCATATGGGTCACAGAGCTGAGCAGCACCTATCTCTTAGCATCCCCAAGCACTACCTCACTGCACAGTACCACCACATCTGATTGTTGGTAGTGGTGCTGTGCTGTCCTGTCTTCTCTGGGACATGCCTTCAGATCTCTGGAACAGCGTTGTGGAGCAAGTGGAGTGAGCCCATGGAGCAAAATCTCATAGGGTGCAGCCCCAGCAGCTCCCCTGTGTTTTACAGAGGCGACTGAGCCCTGATCTTTGCTATGAAGGAAGAGGATTTGCTCAGTCAGCAATCCAATGGGCTGAAACTGACATTAAACCAGTTCAGTAGGGAAATGTCTGCTGCGGGAGGGGTGGACTTGAAGGGCTGGTGGGATGGAGGTGCTAGCAGGGCTGGGGTGATGGCCCTGGCAGTATGTGTGGCTGTGGCAGCAGGGTAAATTGAAGATGGCTTTAACCGGGAGGAAGGTTTGGCAAGGTTGTTACTCCCTGGCTTGCTTTGTGTCCATATTTGTCAATTAGACCTTCCTGGTTGGTCAGTTCTTCCAGCTAAAGACACTCACTGGGGATGGTTTGTGATTGAGTTTCTGTTATGGAGTTTGACAGAGCTAACACGATCATGAAAATGAGCTTAAACCAAAAGAGAAGCTTGGCAGTCCCCTGCTCCAATTTGTTGTATTAGCTCTAAACATTTGCAAGAAAGATATGCAAGAGCTGCAAAGTATATGTCCTGTCATACAAAACTGCTGTTGGACTAGTTTTACAGTACGTGTAAAATGTTTAATTGCACTTACCTTTGAAAGTTTTGCACACCTTACTCCAGTAAGTAAAGACTCCTCATGACTGTTGGAGTACGGCTATCCCTTTTTCACTTGCCCAAGCCTGCTGCTACAAAAAGGTATCTTAGAGCCCTAAAGCCCCCAGCTGCTCTGGTTTAGTGTGACTGTTTGCACGATACTGGAGCTGGGGTGCCTGTGTCCAATGACAGACAGTGACAGTGCACGGAGATGAGTGGCACTGTCGATATTATAGCCTTGTTCTTTCACAAGTGATTAGGACTAGACGAGTATCATGGTGCTAGTTGAAAAATGAGGCTCTCAGGTTTTCATAGATGTGCGTGGCATTAGTTCCTTTCCGTTAATCCCATGCTTACAAAGTTAATTTCACTATTTGAGTTGTTTCTGGTCTCTTGAGCCATGTCAAAACACAAATAAGAATGTGCTTTCAAGAGCAGAAGAGGATCTCAGTCCATTCTGTTACTGAAAAGGAGTATTAGACACTCACATTTCTAGTACCTATTTATTTCTGCTTTCACATAGCAAATTCTTTTTTGGTCTCTCACAGAGCATCAGTCGGAAGGAACTGGGCTTTTCTGTTCCCATAACTCCCACTTGTAGTTCCAGCCTCAGGCATGGAGGTACATGTTCTGTAGCTGCATAAAGGATTTATGGGTATGGAATGTCCTGCTTATGTGATAAAAGACTTGACCCTGCAATCAGCTGTACATCCTGTGCCTTTAATATGCCTGAAGCTCATATGTGTTTATATTGACCTCTTCCTGAAGTGAGAGGTGTCAATGTGAAAGGAGAGGAAAAAGGGGGTGGATGTCAGTCTACCCTCCTCAGAGGATTTGGCAGGGGACTGACTACTTATTTCATAGAGAACCTGTGCTGCTTCTGTCAAGTATGTTTTGAATTAATAACGATAGATGTCCTGTAGCCAACCATCTATATTCTAGGAAAATAATCTGATAAAGCAAGTCAGTCCTTAAAGGTAAGTTTTATATTCGCTTTGCCAGGCTTGTTCCTGTCTGGGCTCCATTCATGATGGTGTTTGCTTTCTTCTCTTAACCTGACATTGCTGTTATGTGGTTTATAATGAGCTATAGTATCTAGGGCTTTTCTGCTACCTTGCTGTTTCTGCCATGTTTTGTATTAACACGGACCTGATGAACTGCAGAGGTCTATGGTGCCCTTACTAAATGGCATTTATTGTTTTCAGATGTGGGGTTTTTTTCTGTGGGTTAGATAATTTTGAATTCTAATGCTGTTTCCAAACATATCTGACATTTTTGCTGAATTTCTTATGGATATGACAAACATGCTGTCTCAATATCCGAAGTGCTTACGAAAATACTGTATAACACTGGATCTAGAGCAAACCCCGAAGACCTGCTCTCATGATAGCCCTTCTGCTCTGACAGTGAACAGCTAGCAATTCTGCCCTGACAGTGACTTTCCAACCAGTTACACCCATTCTGCAGTAGTTTCATCTAGACTACTATTTCTCTACCTTGCTAATGATAATATCTTACCAGCCTCTATCAAAAGCCTTGCCAAAGTCATGATGTGTTTATCTCCTGCTCCTCCACACCCTTAAGACTGATTACTCCATCACAGGAGAAAATTAGGTTGGTCTGACATGTTGTGCTCTCTGTCAAATCTCAGTTGGCTCCTATTTATTACCTTGTTATCTTCTTGGTGCTCACAGATAGATTGATATTTGATTGCTTGTTGATTAGCTGTCTTTCAGGAAGCTGAAGCTAGGCTCTCTGAGATATCATCCCCTGAATCCTCCCTTTTCCCTGTTTGAAGAGAGCACAAATTGATGCTAGCTGAGATAAAAGTGAGAATTGTTCTTAACTGACAATTAATTTCCAGTGCTCTTTTTTAGCTTTATAAATTTGACATAGAAGTAACATGTGAACTGTAGTATCTAGAGAAATTGCCCCTAAAAGTTCAAATTTAGATGTGTCATGGCCCTGAGGGCACTAATGGACCTTCCTGTCCCTGCCCACTCCTTGGGGCTCCCCCGACCCTGCCCAGGACCCCAGGGGCTCTCAGCTACCCACAGCCCTGTGCTGCCAAGCCATAGGCCCTGCCCTGATGCCCCCCAGTTGCCCTACTCCTGTCTGATGTGTAGGATGATCCCTGGCTGCCAAGTCCTGCCCTGAGCCCTGCTGTGGGGAGGTACAAAAGTAATTATTTTCCTCCTTGTACTGAAAATTAGACTTTCAAGGGAGAGTCTAGGCAGCAGGCTGTGAAATCAGCTGTATGGGGTAAACCTGTATGCAGCAGCTTAGTTGTGCAGCAGTTGAATAAGCTTCTTTGTGTTGAAAGTAGTGGTGAGCTTTTTTTTTTTTAAACTGTGAATGGTCATTTGCCTTATTCTTGTATGGTAAGAAAGGGACACCTGAGCGTCAGGCTGACCTTGGCTGTATTAGGCATAATTTTATGGACCACTCTTTTTTTTCCCCCCTCTCTGTATTAATCTTCTATCCAACCTTCTAACCTTTAGTTTGTCTTCACTCTCCAATAGCTTCCTTCCAAAGACCAGCTTGGCAAAACTTGCACTCTGGCCATGGCTAGCTAAGCTGTCACTAATTTTTGTACATCAGTGTTTTGCAGAGTTTCAGTTCTCTCTGTCCCATTTTCAGTGCACTCAATTTGCTGTGTTTCTCATCTCAGCAGACTGAGTTCAGGGCTTCATTGAGTTGTCCATGGGGACACTCAGATCTGTAACCCAAGAGGTCACGGTTGTTTGAAATCCATCAATATGTATGAGTAATTCAATTTGTATCTTCTAATGTTCATTATCTTGCACTTCTCTACACTGAATTCATTTGCCATAATCTTACCCAACTGCCTGGTTGTCCTATGCCTGTCTGCACTGCAGGGTAGCCCTTCTTGGAAAAAGGTGCAGAGATGTTTCTTCTTCTAAGCTTTCTTCTGCTTAAGGAATTTGCCGTGGTGCTGGATCTCTTGAGTTGTTTCCTAGCCCACTAAGGTGGCTCATCCAAAACCCTGTGTGATACTGGGGACCAGTGCCTGGTCTCTTGCCCTCTAAAATTCCTAAAAGGAGCCTTATAGTAGAAGGAGAAATGTAATCGAGCCTAGTATTAGAGGGCTATTTTACAGAGAATGATCTCAAGATCTGGGGATTATCCAGCGCTTTGGATAAGATGTGAATGTACCAGAATCCATCTTTTCCAGCACTTTCAGGGAGCTCCATCTAGCACTTCTTTGTACAAAGCTGGGAGCACTTTATGGCTTCTTCATGATTCTGTTTACCAAATGCCTACCATAGACAATGTGTTATACTTTTACTGTAGAAACAGTCCTGATTGCTTTAGAAGCCAGTATTTTGCAGTTTCTAGTTTATTTCCAACCAGAATCTTGTATCTAAGAGTTCAGCATGGGCTACAACTGTGCCTGTCCTCCCTCTTGGTGGCCCTAGTGAATGGTCTTCAGGGGCTGGCATTGCACTGACTCTGTGGCCTAGGGAAGCTAGCAGAAAATTAGGAGTAAAAAGGGATGGCTCAAGTGTTTTAGCTCTTATGTGGAACTGGAGACAGTCACATGCAGCTTCCAGCTTTATCATGGACTTCTGTGGGAGTGGACAAAGCTGGGCAAGGCACAGCAGGGAACCTGTGAAATCAGCTGCTTGTATGTGATAGTCATTGCTGACAGACTGTAACTGGTTTTCCTCAAAATACCGTGTTTCAGCCACATTGGCTGGAGGTTGCTTTCAAACCTGTGTTGCCTGGGAGGGTTTCCAAGCGGCTGCGGTCTTGCACATTCTGTGCAACAAGTGCTAAAGGGAATTTGGCTCTACCTACGTTATCAGGAGCAGCAGGTGTCATCCCAAGCTCAGTCAGTAAGGATAGTGAGGCCTGTGATTTTACTTGGAAAGGGCAAATATAGCACTACACCTATGAAGGTTTCCTGCTTTCCTTTCCAAGCTTTTGTCTGTAATGCCTTCCCTTTTACCTTAGCCACTTCCAGATGTGTGGAAAACAACCTGCTTTAGTGTCTGTGTATCGGAACATTATTACCTGAGTCTAAACATGAGCTGGGTGTTCTCCCTAATGCTCTGATGGTTGTCTCTGCTCTAGATGACAAGGGCTCCCCAGAGAGAGAACAGCCGGAGAGGTTTTGATGAGAAGGCTTACCTGTCCTCAAAGGTGCTGAAGGCTGGAGAAGACCCCTACCGCCAGCATGCTTTTAATCAGCTAGAGAGTGACAAACTCAGCAGCAATCGGCCCATTCGGGACACCAGGCACTACAGGTACCATGCAACCTTGGTGTGGGGAGGCCACTGCCTCCTCCTGTGTTGCTCTGCAATGTTGACAAAGGGTGGTTGGGGGTTTTCTTCACCAGCATCCATCTGTTTCTTTCCTGTATTTCACAGTTAATCTGGAAAGGTCTCAAATGTGAAGAAACCCTTGACTAACTCAGTGCCAGCTTGTTGCTTTTCTAGCATCTCCTCTAAGGTCCAAACATCATCTTGATGTTTCAGCACAGCCCCTCCATTGCAGATCAAATTGCTCATCTGACAGTTGTTTGCAAAACTGCCTTCAAGCTCATGGCTTCCCTTAGTGACCCTCTGTCCTGGCTGTGAAATATGCCATTGTTGCAGCCTTGCTTTACTCTGGTGTTCTTCATGTGCTGTGCTCTGGCTGGCTGAAGCTAGTTTGGTGCCTTCTTTCCAGCCTGGACACGATGGTTTGGATGAAGTCTGTTGGGTGAAGATAAAACTAATGGCCAAATAACAGTGAATATTTCATGGCTTGCAAAGTGCTCATTGTTCTGTCTGGTTTCACTGAGCATGAATTTATTCTGCTGACTAAACTCATCCTTAAATTGCTGATAGTGCTCAGGTAACTATTTTGTAGTTTCTGGAGCACAAAAAGATAATGTTGTACCTTGAAAACTGTAGGTTTGATAGTGATAGGGCAGTGTAAAACAGCCTACTTGACAACAGATTAAAACCAGACACAAGCTAACAATATCTGTAATGCTTGTCTATTTGGGCTGCAGCCTAAACCCTACCAAGGGTTGCAAAGCAAAACTTCACAGCCACTGGAAATAGGAAAACAGGCATCTAACCCGATTGAAACTGTGAAAGGGATGTTAGGAGACCTAGAGCTTTGTGAGGCTGCCCTCACTGACAGCACTCAGTTGCTTTGTGAATGCAAGCAGTCACGACCTGGGTTATGAGATCAAAGTTTTGTGCTCCTGTTCCCCAGCATAGTCCTTGGGATTGGCTTTCTAATGACTCAGAGGCAGAGGTATCATGTCCTTGATTACTGACAAGTCTCCCTGCCATGCAGAACTGCTGTTTCGTTAATCTGCTGTTGTGTTGTGGCCTAAAATCAGCTCGCTTCAAAGGTGAATTACTGTTTAATTTGATCCACGGTAGCATGCAGAGCATGTTTTTTGTGAAAAGCCTTATCTATGCACTTTAGTCTGAAAAAAAACATACAGGTGATTCCCTGGAAATGTATGGCCGTTTCAGCGCCAGCTTTGCAAGGATTCCCTTCAGCAATGGGGAGTCCAAAGTAGAGTATAATCAGAGCAGTAAAACTTATTTTTGTGTTCTTCCCTTTGGCAGAGGTGGCAGTTTGGGAATGAAGGAGCTGTGTTTGAGTACCTTGTCTTGTAAGACTATTGGAATGGTGGCTGGGGTGGCAGTTTAGGATTAGGACTTACTTCAGATGAAATAGAATCATAGAACTAGGGTGGAAAAGACCTCTATGATCATCAAATCCATCTTTTACCCAGGACTGCTAAGTTCACCACTAAACCAGGGCCTCATCTACATGTTTTTTGAACACTTCCATGGATGGGGATTCTACCACTTGCCTAGGAGGGGAGCCTGTTCCAGGGAAGTGGTGGAATCACTGTCCCTGGAAGTGTTAGACTGTGGTTTGAGAAAAGGCCATCTATGTGTCACAGATGGACCTGGCTCCCCATTTAAGGAGTGAGAGGGTCAATAGGTCCCTAATATGTCACTTTTTCTTCAGGCACTCAAGCAAAGGTTGGCATACTTAACTATACATCCTACAAGCTCCTCTGACCTAGCACGTACCTAGGTTTTGATCCAAAGCAAAGAAAGGGTCAGCTTTCAAGCACGGACTTTGTCCTTGTCCTCTGTGATGCTGTAAAAATGCTGAGTTTTTGAGAAGAATTCCCCAAATAACATATACGCCAGCATTTTCTGCTTTTGCACTTCCTGATGCCCAACACAGTTTATATGCATTACCTCATAGAGTTGTTTTAAAACAACAATAAATGTGGTATGTCTCCTGTCTGGTCTCAGGTTTTCCACTTTATTCTTTATCAAGGTTTCTTTATATGTGTTAAAATTGCTGAAAGACACTGCAGTCCACTTAATAAAATCTTGCAATGAAACAGTCATAAACCAGCAGGATTGAATGTGATGACAAGAACAGTAACAGGTTAGTAATAGCCATAAAAGAATAGTAAGCATATGTGAAAGGACAGGTAGTGGTTGTAAGAACTGAATTGTATTTTTCCCAAGGATGGATTCAGTCTATATGTGGCCTTAAGCTGTTAAACACACTAGGCCACAATTTCAGTTGCTCTTCATTGAGCAGACCATTAGTGCACACTAACTGCTGTTTGACACTGGCTTGAAGCTAAGAAGACAGACACTCTGGAGGAGCAGATCAGCCCAAATCTGCCATTCTTAGTATCTGCCACAGTTGGGTCCAGGGTTCACATCTGTGAGTTGTTCTCCCCCAAGAGTGTTTGTTCTCCATAGGGTATGTGCAGCCCTGGTGCAACCAGCCCTTCCTTCCGAGTATGAGT
Source organism: Pezoporus occidentalis (assembly GCF_034315485.1). NCBI lineage: Eukaryota > Metazoa > Chordata > Aves > Psittaciformes > Psittacidae > Pezoporus > Pezoporus occidentalis. The sequence continues at coordinate 2,406,581 of NW_026913964.1, read as the reverse complement.
GTATGCACCTAACATTACACTGTCAGATGAGAAGATGAGAGGAATTGCTTTCCATTGCCAGCTGAGGTATTAGTGTTGAACTTCTGCAACTGCTTGATGCAAATCACATTGCTAGATAGTGTTCTCCTTTCTGTTAAGTCCAGTGTCCAAACAATTTGAAGTGCTTTATACAGTGATGCCTTGGTGTGCCAGCTCCATGCATCCTTAGCATGTACATGACCTATGCAAGAATAAACAAGACTTTACATGAATCGCAGGTGAATCCAGGGACTAGAGCCCAAGATGTCGAAACTTTGTTCCCCATAAAACTCCATATGCCCTCCTAAGCATGCAGCGTTTGAGTTTAGGTATCACAGCCTCCAAACTTTGCCTTTCATCAGGCACAGTTCTTTTTAAGTTCTGCCAGCCTTGGTGCAGGAGCTGCTAAGGTCTTCCTTGCTGCAGCTCAATTGTGCTGTTCCTGATTTTAGCATATTACACTCTTCTCCGCTAGAAACTCTAGGTACATTGCTGCACTAGCTGCAGGTGGCTGATGTTTGTCTTACACTTCTGCTCCTCTGTGTTGCAGGTGCACTTCTGTACGATATGACACAGACTTGCCAGCTACCAGTCTCATCATCACCTTCCACAATGAGGCACGCTCTACCCTGCTCCGCACAGTGAAGAGGTGAGTTCAGCAAGGGTGCTGGGCACAGATGATGGTGTCTGGAAGGGCACTGGTGGAGGGCTAGGCTTTTTACAGCAGATAGCCAAGCAGGGTAGCTGTAGTTCCCCAAGTGCGTGTGGTCTGCCTTAGAGTTGGCCCACTCGGACGGGTCAGGGGCTTGAATTGGCACTGTGGGTGTATCTTCAAAGACAGGGTATCTGCAGTTAGCCACTGCATAGCCTCTATGGGGAGATACATTGGTATCAGAAAAGGGTCTACTGCAGGTGGGAATAGAACTTGGTTTGGAAGAGTGAGGGGGAGCCAAAGGGGACACAGTGTGTTGTTAGTTGTAGCTAAGGAATGGGGCTTGGGAGGGACTGTGTTCCATAAATAGGAATAAGCAGCCTGCTCCCTGCTAGGGCACATGTTGCAGGAGCTGGGGCTGGCTCAGTGAGGGCAGGGGCACAGCTCACAAGTCTTTCAGGCAAAAGGTGATGAACTTCAGGTCTCATGGAGACTGAGCCCTTGTTGTCTGAGCAATTGCTGCTGAACAGTTGCTGCACCTCATGGTCCACCAGATGCTCCCTGGGCTTTGCACACAGGCTTTGCCGAACCTGCAAGACACTTGCTATCTTGTACCTGTGTTTCCTCATATCTGAGTACTGGCTGTGGGTGAATCTAACCAAGTAAATAGGTGGCATAGGGCCTGTCAGCATCCCCAGGTAGACAGAAGCATGCAGTTATCTGTACCACAAAGCAATGTCCCAGCTGCTCCTTCACCCTCCCCCACTTCCATCATCCCTGCAGAACCCGTGAAGGTTCTTTTCATTTTAGTTTTTACACACAAAAATGCCATCTGCCCTCTCTGACTTTTCAAATAATTTCTCAAAGGGTCTCTAAAGTGTGCAAGTGGGCCCAGAACAGCCTGTGGAGGCTGAAGGAAGAGTGAATTGTCCGGGTAGAAGGTTGAGCTGACGGTATCACTAACAAATGCATTATTCATCATCACTACTTCTTCCCCTGACATATCCTGTGGGCTTAGAGAAATGTGCTTCGTGAATAAATAACAGGCTTTTTCAAGTCGGCCTTATGGCTAGAAGGCTGGGTTTCTGTCTTCCAGGTTTGGTGCTGCTGTGCTTCCAGAGACCTCTATATATTGCATTAACACATTTTGCCTTTTTACCTCTATCATTTCCTTCTCATTTGAACCGTAAAATGAGTTCTACAGAGCCAATGTTCAGAAAATGAGCAGATTTGTTTGGAACCACAGTGCTGCTAGGGCAACGGGAGGAGATTTCTGCCAATGACAGCAAAGGTCAGACAGTAAACGGTTAGGTGTTCAGAAACCATGGTAGTAGGATACTTAAGAAAATCTTAAGGCACTTAATCAAATAGTCAGATGCCATGATAGTTAAGATGATATTCAGAGCAGCAGTAATGCATAGAGGGGGAGACTGATACCCAAATCCTATGGAGGTGAGGTGTACTAATGAGCAGATGAGTGTTGCTGATGCATTAAGATACTGCTTGCTCAAAGCAAGGTCAACTAGAGTAGGTTGCCTTTGCCTACGCCTGATCAGTTTTTAGTATCTGCAAGAATGGAGACTCTGCAATCACTCTGAGCATTCTCTTCTCAAGGCTAAACAACCCCATTTCTTTCAACCTCACCTCATACATCTGATGCTTCAGACCCTTGTCTTAGTGGTCGCTCACTGGACCTGCTTCAGCATGTCCCACTTTTTCTTGTCCTGGGAAGCCCCAAATGGACACACCTCTCAAGATGTGGTATTACCAGTCTCTCAGATGTGGTCTCCTGCAACCCAGAGCCCCCAAAAAAGACCTTGAAAAATGGATAACCCACCTTTTCAGATTGGTGCCTTCAGTCCTGCTGCCACCAGAGGAGTGCTGTTGGGAGGAACTGGCTGCACTCTGCTGTGAATGGTGGGGTGGATGGCATTACCTCCCAGACCTCTGGTTACAGCTGGAGTCTTCATTACCAGATGGTTTATAGCCAGTGCATGTGATTGATTTACTCCTTGCTTACATCAAATGGCAGAGGTATCTATGATTTATCCCTGCCTGACAAGGGATCCCAAAGGCTGAATTCTTATTGGGCTCCAGAGTATTTCCAGTGTCACAAAACCAAGCCTCAGCTAGCAGCCTTGTCTTTGAGGCATGGGAGGTTTGACAACCATGCACAGAGGTGAAGGTTCAGGTCATGGCTGCAGTGATAGAAGAGGCATAAAGCTAAGTCTCCCTTGTATGTTGACACTGATGTTACAGAGGGAGATGAAGATTTCACAGTGCTCTTCAAGACCTCTTCTGTAACCTGAGAGTCCTGTCTTTCAGCAAAACACATTTGAATGCCAGGCTGAGTTACTGCTGTGTATGTAATTATTGCTCAATTCACATACACAGACAATGCACCAAATACCGTGTAATTAGTTCGCAGCACTTTGGGATAAGTCAGCTATCAAAGGAACTGTTCTGTTCCATTTGGTTTTATGACCTGGCTGTGTGTCTGCAGAGAACCACAGTGATATTAAGCAACAGGAGGCATAAATTTGCACTGCCTTCTTACCTGATGACTAGTCAGGCTTGCAGCTAGTCATTATTTCTATATCCATAAGAGGTTTCTTAAGCCAGGTAGAGCACGGTTATTTAGATAATTAGAATTAAACATTTGAGATGCATCTGGTGAAAGTCAAATATGATTCCACTGTTATGGGCCTCTTCCCAAGTTTAATTATCATAATTATGCTAAGGGAATGCTGTAAGAAGTGGGGGTGGAAGAGGCCAGCTGATGGAAATAGGCAGCACTGAGCAAATTATTCTATGGCTGAAAACCTTTAAGAGGCCAAATCTTTAGAGGTGAGCAGAATAAGTACTACCAGTTGAAGTTTTCATACCCGAGATCTTTGCAAGCGTGGCTGTCGAGTGCCTAAACTTGAGCATTCAAACATCATCTATAAAACGTTGGGAAGTTCTTGGAAGAAATATATGAAAAGGGTACTGGAATTGAAATGATGTAAAATTAGAACTCGGAGAGCCTGTATGTGCTCCCCTGAGTCAGATACTATCTTACTGTGTTATTCTGACAGCTCTGAAAGGTAACTCAGCTAAGTGGTAATGCTGGTCTTGGGAAGTGATTCAGGGGTGAGGCTCCTGCATCACTGTTCATTTCAGTGTGATCTAAACACAGCAGCTGTAGGGACCAGACCCTGATATTCAGACCCTTCTTGCTAACCCCCACCTGCATGTATGCACACAAAGGCTCACATAAGCACCTCTGGCAGCTCAGCAGCTGCTAGGCTCTCCCTTCTGCCCCTGGGATCTCTGCTGTTGGGTGGAAGCAATAGGAGTGATGTGCTGCTGTTGCCACTTGAGGATGGGAGAGATGTTTGTGTATGAGGGAGAGGGGAAAAATAGAGTAGTGACTCTGTGGAGAAATAACTTCTTCTTCCAGCACCCAGTTGCTTGTCTCTCCTGGTCTCCAGAGGCAGCATGTGCTGCGTGCCTGCCTGCTGCTGTGGGCTCCAGCCATCTTCCTCCTCTGCCTGAGGCAAGGGCATCAGGACCTGCTGCCCAGCCTGAAAGCTGCCAGAAGGACCAGGCCAGTGCACCAACAGGCCATGCTGACCCAGGTCCTACGGCCCCATGCAGGGAGTTGTTCAGACTATTCGTTTTCAGTGTAGTGGGAGACAACTGGTTAAATATATCCAGCAAGAGAATAAGAAGGGGAGTAGGGAAAAAACAAAAGGGAATGGGCTATCCACCAGCACCTGTAAATATGCCAGTTCAAATGTCTCGTTGCTGGTGTCTTTGGTCCTGCAGGAGATGTGTGTCAGTCAAGAGCTGCTTGCCTGCATGATATCTTTTCCTTGGCAAGACATATCTGTCACTCTTAAACCAGTGACATCCTGCTCTCTTTCAGAAATAACTGTCACTCAAAAGGCATTTTGTGTGATTGATATTTGTCTGATTAGTTATTAAGCAACACAATCACTTCTTCTGCGGTGACTATTCTTGCAGAAGGGAAAATTACCTGCTTTGTTGTATGGTCCCTTTCTTTATTTTTTATTTCAGTAAGTATTGCAGGGACTGTTTGGTTTTGGTGCAAATGTGAAGGTGAATAATTAGGCTTTAGGTCAATGGACTTGAACAGCTGTCAGTGTCTATGCAGACATCCTGTACAAATTCTAATTAAAAGGATGCTGTCATAGTGCTAGAGCATTTGGTATAGCAACTCATTACAATCACAACTCAAATAATGGCAAAAGAGATTATTTTGGAACAAGGGAAAAAAGGGTGCTTCTCTGCTAACATCGGAATAAAGGAGATTATCTGTGAGCTGATGAGGAATGGATGTATTAGCAGAGGCGAGAAACTCATTGGCAATGCTGACATGGTGTCATGCAAGAGCGTAAAGACACTGATACTGCGAGAAAAGGCAAAAGAGGTAGGGAATCCATGAGATGAGGGGGGAACAATCTGTGTTTCTGCTGTAAAAGGCAATTGTCATTTCGACTTTTGAATTCTAATAGCATTTTGTGCCTAATAGTAATAGATTATCATGCCAGTCTCTGCATCTCACTGAAGTGAAATACTAGGATTACTATGTTTCTTGTTAAAAAGATAAGCAAGACAAAGTGGAAAGAAGATTAAGTACCTTTCCCAGGGATTCACAGCAAATTATTGCAGAGCTGAGAGAAGAACTGGGCATTGAACAATTAGCTGTGAACTCCTTGAGTGTTTTCTCTCTCCTGGGGACTTGGTGGACAGGTGAGGAAGAGAGAATGAAGTGTTTGCTCTCTTTTCTTCCCTGGTTGTGTTGGGCTGGAAGACCTGAAACTTGTGGAGAGAATGTGAGCATTGCCAATAGTCAAGCTAGTGGGAGAAGGTGTAGAACACTATTTTACAGCCATTACGCGGCAGGATGCAGCCTGTCTGGATTGATTATGTTTTGCATTGAGCTTGCACTGACAAGAATTTCAGTGCAGGCCACCCTTGTCTGTAAAATATGCAGATGACGGCTATGCTGGGAGAAGCTGCAGTTATATCTGCAAAGAGGGACAGCATCCACCTTCCACCCCACCATGCTGGAATAACCAGAAAGGTATGAGCCAAGAGAAGAAAATGAGGTTCAGCTTTGAAAAATGCAAGTTAAGTCATCTGCAGACATGCAAGCCCAAAATGCAAATACTCTCAGAAATGTATGAAGCAGCAGAGATCTGAAATAGAGAGGGATGTGGTACTGAGCAGTCAGGATTTTGCTGTATGAGACAGCAGAAAACCCATCCAAACTGAAGAAACTTTGGCTCTGTATGCAAAGCCATCAATGATGCATCTTAGCAAGATGGTAATTTATTTCTCTATAGCTCCATTCCTGGGAGTATGGGATTACTCTTTTTGTCTGTTTCCTGTGGATAACAAAAAATGCAAAAAGCCAACAATTTTTCTCCAGAATTGCTCAAAATCAGAAGAGCAGGTGCACTGAAATGAGATGGGTTGCTAGGACTAGGAGGACAATGTTTGCCTCTGTTTTTCATATTAAAGTTTGAATAGCTGTTGCCTTGGGGTGCCTAAGTGTTACTGAGCAGTCCTGTTGAAGGCAATGAGGACTTGCCTGTGCATAGAGGCATTAGAGGAGGCTTGAATATGCTGTGTAACTGTGGTAAAACCAGGGGACGAACTTGAAGAAGGTAATGGAAAATTAGTTCAAGCATTTTAAAGAAATGAGAGGTACAAAAAGGTCAGAATCAAACCGCTCTGACTCCAGGGTACCAGAGCATGTTAATCTCTGAGGATGTGAAGAACTCTGTGCAGAGCCTGGCAGGTGGGAGGTGTATCAGTCCTACATTGTCATGGCAGCTCACAAAGATTGTCTTTTTCCTCCCTGGGTCCTGCAGTGTCCTGAACCGCACCCCTCCCAGCCTCATCCAGGAGATCATCTTGGTAGATGACTTCAGCTCAGATCGTAAGTATGGACCTATTTCTGTTGCACTTATTTCTTACCTTCTGTTTTTCCTGGTTTTGGTTGCTCTGTTCAGTCCCCCTCCTACAGAGAGATTCCCTCTTGTCTGTATGCAAGAGAAAAAGAACAGGAAGTTTTCCTGTGTTTAGCTTACATCCATGCATGGCAGAGGCCAGAGCTTCTTCACCTTTTTTTCTTTCCATTGGGTCTGTCCTTTCTGTCAACTTGGCAGTTTTGGCCAGGTTGCCAGAGATCTTTGTATAGTTTCAGTATGCATCATACTGTGAGCTGTTTAGTGCAGATATGTATATAGCAAGGGTGCACATGAGCAGAGTGGGAAATTACAAACCAAGAGGGAGCAAGAACACACTATGGAGCCTACAGAAAATTGCTGCCTGTGGTTCTGCAGGTAAACTGGGATGAGAATGCCTGCCTCTGAGATAACCAGGTGTCCCTGTGGGAGGCCATGGAAGGGTAAATGCTTTTGACAGCACCATACCTTCTCCTGCAGCTTGGCACATGGATGGAGTGTCATCTGCATGAGTCCACCAGACCTGCAGACTGGAGGCTATGGACTCTTTCCATCTGTACAGTTGCTCTTGCTCCTGGCTGTTGTGTAGTAGTGGTGAGGTGGTGGGGACAGAAGACTTCTTGCTTCTATCATGATATGCACTAGATTCAAGGACAATCCAGTTGTGTGCCACTTATAATAATTGATAATTACTCCTTCAGAACACTTTACAGATAGCTGAGAATGCCCACCTTGACCTGCTGAGGTAAGGAAGCATTGCTCTTACTAAATGCTTATGTAGCTTTGGCAAATTAAAAAATAAATAAAATCTAAAGTGGATGCTGACATTAGGGATTTAAGTTTCTGAGGGCCTGGAAATGTGATTTGGGTAACATCTGAGCTGCGCCCAGCTCAGCTGTTGGAGTTGGGTGCTCCTGAGCACTTCCAACAAATAACCACAAGTGTTCCACATTTAGCACCTAAAAACTCAGTTCTCAATGGCCAAAGTTTCCAGATCAATACTGATGGATTTTTGGTACCAGAAACTCCGATTTAGGCTCATAGGAAAATAGAAAGATTTTCAAAAAGCTCCATCCCATGACAACTCTCATTTTTTCACTGGCAGCTGGATATGTGTGGATGCAGCTACTCCTCTGAGGTACCTGCATGGAGGCACTTTAGAACATATTTGAGGTCTGACACTTTGCTTTAATATCCATCTCAGTCTCTCCAAAGATACAGAGAGTCTGTCAGCTCTGGCAAGGAGTTACAGTTAGAGTGATATGCTCCATTAGAGTCATTCACCAGTTAGAGGTGAATGACTTAATGTGGATTCTTATACCTGAAGTTGTGACTTGGCCAAGATGAGTGTTGCCTTCCCTTATAGCAGATGTCCAGCAAAATCTTCATGCTCTGTAATTAAGAGCACCTTCCACTTCACTTGGATGATGCAGCAGCTGCCAAGATGCCCACAGTTTTTCAGATTGCCCATATCCTTGAGAATGGAAATGCTTGTGCAGGAACATGCCAAGAGATGCAATTTGGGTAATAGTCTTTGCATTCTCTCCAGAGCACTCAGTCTGCAGCAGAATGACAGAGGGAAAGGGGGGGTAGCGAGATATGAAAGGAACACAGAATAAATATGGAAGCTGGGGTGAACTTGGTGGAGTAAGGAAAAGAGCAAGTTAGAAATTGTTATTCCTATGACCTCTGCTAAGGCAGGAATAGAGAGATGATATTTGAGAACTAAAGACTCAGAGCTCATTGGTAAGCTGGGCCAGAGCCAGGAGCTGTTCCTTCCCATCATCTTTCCTGGGCAATGTAAATGTGGGATGCCGCAAGCTGCCAGCACAGCCCTCGGTTAGGCATCCATGTATTAAAGTAATGGTGTCTCCAAGGAAGTGGGTCACATCCCTGTGGTCTTTATCAAAAGAATTCAAGCAGAAACTGCCCCCAGAATAAACGGTGGGAAATGCCCCGATGAGCTGTTGAAGGCAGAGAGCAGGTGAGATAACTTGATATGACAGGACATTCTTTTACTTAGCACTGGTGATTTGTAGCCCAGGCTCCCTACAGTCCCTCTGCTTTATCAGTGCTTGGTGCCACATTGCCAGCACATGTCCCATTGTTCTTGTGAAATGCTGAGTGCAGGAGGGCAAAGGCCTGGCTGCTCAGAGTATTGGGAAACACAGGCTCAGCTGTCCGAGGAGGGCAGCAAGCAAGTAGTGCTCTTCTGTGTGCTCTTTAGGCAGCAAGATTAAGGCCATCAGGCTGATTAATGTGATGTTAAGTGAAAGTAGAATTTCCCCTCCTGTGGAGAAGCAGGAAAACAGTTAATTTGAGCTCTCTGTTGAAGCCAAATAATTCATGCATGTGTGCCAAATGTGCGGTTTTTTGCCTTTCCTAAGCTGAGGACTGCCATCTCCTTACCAAGATCCCAAAGGTCAAGTGTCTACGAAACACCCGGCGAGAAGGTGAGTGTGGAAAGCTTTGTAAGTACAAAGATTGTGCAGGTTTTCCCACATGGCCCGGTTTGCTTGCCTGCTGCTTACATGTTGTTTCTTATGGTTACAGCTTGTTTTTCAGTATAAGGATTTGTTATCCTAGTTTGGAGGCTCTGTGGAGGGAGAACCTGGCTTATCAACTCTCAGGCTTCAGGGCTGTCATTTCATACTTCAAGTAATAAGAAGTGGTGTCCAGAGGCCGTGGCTAGAACAACAACTACATTTTCAGATCTTTATAAATTTAGATGCAGATATAAATCCTGTCCTTTCAAACTCAGAGTTTAACAAGCCACCAAGGAGATGTGGAAAAAGGAAAAACAATCACATATATATCATAACGAGTTACAGTTATGGGAAGTTATTTCTCCTGTATCTCCTATGTGCATAAATGATAACTCTGACTTTCTGAGCTGCTCTTTAGTTTGACTCACATGTGCTGACTTATGTCTAAAATTGCTGGTGCACAGCAGGCCTGGAGCAAGGATCTGGAAGGGGAGACAGGAATCATTGTTTAGTTCACAAAGAACATCTCAGGTAGTGGGATGGCCTGTAAGAAAGTAAGGAGACATCTGAGAGCCAAGTTGACATCTCTGACCACAGGGCAGAATAAAGGACCAACGGGAATAAAGCAGATAAGCAGTAAGAAAGGCAGCAGAGTAGTGCTTGGTCCTACGGAAGTGGTGAGAGGAACAGTAGGGTGCTCTAATGGCAGAGACACTGAGAAGGCAGCAACAAGGTACCAGTGGGGAGGACTGGAAGGGGGTTATCATCACAGCAGGAATCAGATGGAAGCTCAGTGGCATGGACAGAAGTGACAGGCAAAATCATTGTTGGTGTGCTGCTCTTTCCCTGTGATAGCTGCACACAATATTTTCTCAGAAGGATGCTCAGCTGTTTCCCTTCCTAACCTTCCTGCTCCTCTGTATCCTTTCCTTACTGTAGGGCTGATTCGTTCTCGTGTGCGAGGAGCTGAAGTGGCTGCTGCTGACATCCTCACGTTCTTGGACAGTCACTGTGAAGTCAACAGTGAGTGGCTGCAGCCAATGCTTCAAAGAGTAAAAGAGGTGAGCACCATGTCCCTCCCTGGTATGGATGGAGCTGGCCTGCCTTGTGCTGGTGGATCCTCTGCCCTCAAATGCCACCAGCAGTACTGGTGAAGAGAAAGCTTGCCCAGATACTCCTCAGGCAGGCTGTTACAGAGTAAGGTACAGCCCGAGCTAGATGGGCAAGAGATCCTGGGTGGGCTAATATATTCATCTGCCAGTGTGGTGGGGCAGGAGGTGCTGAGTGATGGGATGCAATGGTGAATGCTTGAACCACTGCAGTGCATCAGCAGGTGACATGAGGTACTGTGCTTCCCAGTCGTGTTAACCTGTACATAGGATAGCCACTTTGGCAGCACACACTGTGAAACTTTTCCATGGCTGCCATCTTCCCTCTCACTGCTGGACCTTCCCGTCTGCCTTGTCACTGCCAAAATCTTTCTTCCATTAGTGCTTCCACTGAGCTGCCAACACATCCCACCTGCATGTAGACAGCTTCCTAGCACAGAGTAGCTGCCTGTGAGCGCAGGGATGTCCCTTTGCTGGTTCACTTGGCAAAAGATTGATGGGAGGCTGGAAGACTGAAAAGGAGACAAGAATATTGGCAGCTGTCACCCTGATTGTACTGAGGGCTGGAGGGGCAGGCATACAGGTCTGCTGTAAGAGCAGACTGAGGAGAGGTGATGGGAGAAGTCACAGCCATGCTTGCAAGTGGCTGAGATTTATCCTCTCCTCTGAAAGGAAGATGCCATGGATTAATGTGCCCCAGGAGAAGGGCTGGAGGCTTTAATGCCTTGTATTTATGTCTGGTTGGTGTAATATGAAGGAGCGGAAGAAGGTGAAACTTCAGGATTGAAGACTTAAAAGCTTCTGCTTTTTAATCCTGCTCAATAAATCTTCCATGTCAGAAGCCCATAAATGTTTATTTTACTACTGCTCTTTAAGGCAAGCTGCAGAAACAGCAGCATAGGGGTCCCTAAGCAGAAAGGACCTCTCTAGTTTCTTCAGGGAAGGATCTGAGATGCAAAAGCTTGGGTGCTAACTCCAGTATTATTTAGTGAGTAGATTTCAAGTCAGGCTATTTTTGACCCACTTCCTATATTTCTGCTGTGCATCTTAATTCAGCTTTCAGTCTTACACTACCCAATCCTTGTGTCAGCTGGCTGGATCAGTGGCTGGAGCACCAGGTGGGTGCTTGGGGGCTCAGGCTGGGCAGACATACTCCAGCTGTACAGCCATCCCAACATAGAGGGGAATAAGCTGTGACCTAGGACGTGCCATCCTGGCCAAATGTGCTACAGCAGAAGGAACCAAAGCAAAGCACAAAGTGAAGGTTTAATAGGAAAGACACAGAGCTGGCAGCTACCCGGTAACAAGATGCTGTTTCTGGCATTGCCAGCTGTTTCATCACATATATGAGTTATCACAAGACTGTCTTTATTGCCCTGTCTCATGATGTTGAAAAATTGTTATAATCCCAACTCCTACTTACTAAAAGGATTGCAAGGGAAAACTGTAAATTTCTATACCCTTAATGGCAATAAAGTATTCCCAATATCTTAATATTATAATTACTTTTTCAATGTACAATATGATTCTTATGTATGGGGTCTTGATTCATAGTACTAGTTCAGAAGATGCTTTATTAGGGGGTTAATAATTTCGAGGCTGATTATAATTTTATTATCATTATAATAATTTATTAACATTTATTTATCTTCACTATATTATTTTTCATTATTGATGATAATTCAAGAATGGCTGACCAGAAGATATGTTGTCAGTAGATATCAAAAGCAAACACAAAACATCTGGGACAATTATTCATGCTCTGTGACTTGGGCAGGAAGTAAAGAGCTGTTTCTTAGCAGCAGTCCTGGCTTTTGGTGTCCCAGGCTCCATTCCCCACATCTGTGGCATGCAGCTGGCTAGTACTGCCATGTTTGGATGTCTTGGTCATGGATCCCTTGCTCAGCTATGAGAACTGTACTGGAGAAGCCAGACAAAGATTTACATGTGCAGCTTTGTGTTTTCTGATCTCTTGCAGCTTTGCCAGACATTCAAGGAAAACCAGACTCAGTTTTTTTCCCTTTCTTTCTCTCCCTCAGGATTATACCCGGGTGGTGAGTCCAATCATTGATGTTATCAGCCTGGATAATTTTGCCTACCTGGCAGCATCAGCAGACCTAAGGGGAGGTGGGTATAATGAGTGGCTTCTGTAAGTTAGGCCTGAGGGATGGTGCCTGAAAACTGATGTTCTCTTCATCTTTCCAACAAAACGGAGTGATGGTCTTTCGTTATGGATTCTCTGTCCTCTTTTACCTGCAACTGCAACAGCCTTGCAGTTGTTCTTGTGGTCACCCACACTGACCGGTACTTTTCTTCCTCTTCTATGGCTGAGGATAGCTGCTCTGCTGCTTGCCTCCTAAAGGCTACTCGTTCTGTGGCTACCCTTAGCACCAGTATAGTGTTAGTGACTGTGCTGTGCTCAACTATCCACCACAAGCCAACTATAAATAAACTATAATCTTGAAAGATGTGATGCATACCGTGATCTGCAGGCTTTTCTTTGCAAAAGACATAATGTCCCACATTGAAGGAGGCTTTGATTAAAGCCTCACGACTTTGGCAGACAGAGAGGTGTTAAGGCAGATTGGCCAAAATGCGATTGCATCTCACACTGACAACACCCTTCTGAAGATGTGGAGTGGAATTGAGCAGAGATTTATAATGCTAAGGGATGCCAGACAGAAGCTGGTGAATTCTATGTTAGGGTAGACTCTTGCCATTTTGGGTAGACTGTGAGGGAGGTCAGGAAAGCAAAGTAGGGATGGCCTGTGATGTAAAGGTGGGGACTATTGCTGAAGCTAGTAGAAAAACAATAACCAAAATCTATTTGATGGGTTTTTTTGCTTCTCAGGGTTTGACTGGAGCCTTCACTTTAAGTGGGAGCAGATTCCTATAGAGCAGAAGATGTCCAGGACAGACCCAACTCAGTCTATAAGGTAGCCGACGCTGGACAGTGTGCAGTCCTCCAAATGCTTTTACTAAGTCTTTACCTGCATGGCAAGGAGTGCACAGGGATTGCCTTGCTGAGGACAGAATGCCACAGTGTTCTCTCGATGTCAACAAACTCTTCATGTTGTTTTCTGAATGTATTGAGGTGTATATCCTAATTCTGAGCATATTACTCTCTGAATATTGTAAGAAAGCAATTATATACTATCCTAGGCTTGCAGGTGTGCCACCTCTTCAAGACACCGCTTCTATATGTTGGTTTTTGTGGTCTCATTCACTCAACAGTCTGAATGCCTCAGAAATCCCTTTGGGGGCTTTTAATTACCTCCATCTTCCAGGTGAAGAATTAAGGAATGAAGCAGCTAAACAGTCACCCAGCAAGTGTAAAGCAGACCTGGCAACTGAATCTTGCTTAGTAATTTGGGTACAGAATTTTTCCCTTCCTCCCCTAAAATATGCATGTCCATGGACAAAAGAGATTCTGTTGGCTGAACAGTTATTGCCAGCTTGGCTGCGGTGTACGTGGCTCTCAGGAATGTAGAATGTGACCAATCCTGATATAGAAAGTTAGTGTTTGTCTGTATAGGCAGACAGATCCCTGTTTGTAGCATAAAAGTATCATTCCTCTTTGTAGTTTGCGACCCTCTGTTTTGTACTCCAGAAGCAACCAGCTTGCTAACAGAAGAGCAGTAACGTGCAGCAGTGACTCTCACACTGTGTCTAGTAGATGAACACAGTCATGAGACAGTGCTGCTGCCATTTCTTCACACTCTGTGTATTTGTATAAATGCAAAGGATGCAGCGTCACTTATGTAGTGCTTGCAGGACCATGCAACAAAGGCAGGAAAGTGAGGGGGGTCTCAGAAGCCTGCTGCAGGTTCAGGTCCCAGCTCTACTATTTTCCTTTTTTAAATGAGATACAATTTGTCAGGCCTGGACAAATTGCCCCCTCTCTCAAATGAAAATGGTGGTGCAGCATATATTTGTGATTATTTTGTATGGGCATTTGTTTTCTTTTCCAGAACCCCTGTCATAGCAGGAGGAATCTTTGTGATTGACAAGTCCTGGTTTAACCACCTGGGAAAATATGATACTCAAATGGACATCTGGGGAGGAGAAAATTTTGGTAAGTTTAGGATGTTTCAGGAGAATGACACACTAATGCAGAACCACTTCCCAGTCTTCATTGCCTACCAGAACCTTCCTTTTAAGCGATCTGATCTGTATGTTGGTGTAAGGCTAGGGACATGGTCAGGTAACCCCTATGTTGGTCAGAATTCTGTCGCTGTCAGCTTCAACCAAAGTGAACGGGACATAGCTTTTTGTGATTAGGGCTATCACTCTCCTACAGGCATATGCACTGGTGTTTCCACAGTATGGGTATGAAACAGGAGCCTCCTGTTATTTAAATTATTGCTTGTTTTTGGAGAGTATTCCTCCAGTTCTCCACTTGACAGTCTGTGTTGTCTCAGCTCTGAAGTAGACGGTCCCTCATATGTTCTCTTCTTACTCCTGCTCCTCTTTCCCAGATAAGTCTGGGTTGCTCTCCCAGCTTGATAGGTCAGAAGGATATTTTTTCCTAGTAAAACAAGACTTTCTATAAGTGGAATTCAGGTACAAAAAGATTCCAAATGAAAATATTTTGAAGCAGGTTAGGGCATCACAAGCATCTGAGGAATTCAGAGGCCCAAAGTTGTCTGTACACTGAAGTGCTGTTATCTTAGAGGGCATGGTGCTTTAGCCCATCTCCTTGCACTTAATTCCAGGCACAGGTATTCCATTTATCTTTCTTTGCCTGGTGTGAAGGGATGCTGCAATGTCACTAGGTGTTAGTGACAAAAGGAAGAAGAGTATCAAAAATAAGTTCATGGATACTTCAAGTATTCTGTGCATTCATTTAGAAATGACGCAAGTGGAGCTGAAGGGATAAAAGCCTGTTGACTGTTTTGCAGTCAACTTAAATAGACTTTTCTGTAGCTAACACTGCCCCCCAAAAAATCTGTTTTTACAACTTCCATAAATGTCACAGATTTGTAAATAAAACCCTTTAAAGAACAATTATATGCTGTTTCCTAGCACCTGAGGGACCAATTAGAAAGAAAGAAATAGTCAAGTAGAGGGAACTTTAGTGTCTCTGAATACAGCTGGGAGAGCTGCCTCTTTCTGAAATCCTCTCTGAAACCAGGAATGTTTTTGGCTGATAACAGAATATCAAGGCACTACTTTTTAAAAACAAAATATCTAATAATGAGTGGCTGTGTTCTCTGTTTTCTGAAGTCTTACTTCAGGTTATGATAGTCATGATTTTTAACAGAGATATGAAATGGGGCTGGCACTGGGATCTCAGCAGTGCTGGTAGCATCAGCTAAGCACTGTAGGCAGAAGTCAGAGGCATCCTTTACCAACAATGAAGATCCTCTCTCCTGACCCTCAAACTCCTCTGCACAGCCAAACTCAGCTTCATGCTGTCACTAGTCCTACTCCAGCTGCAGAGCCAGACATTGACCATCCTGCCAGCCTCTGAGCTGCAACTGTGTAGAAGCTGTAAAGAATGGAGAAGAATATTTCTTCATGCTTCTGGCTGTCTGCTTCTGCCCACGTGGGAGCCCAGCCTTGCTGTCTGGTGTGCATGTCAGTATCTTGATGCTAAGCAGAGCTCTCTGCCGTAAGTGGCAGTAAATTACTTGCACACCCACAGCCCTTCTTGCAGGTAAAGCTGCTTAAAACCTCCACAGAATTGCTTCATTCTCCTTCAAATTGCTCTCTCAAAGCCTGGCAGCGGCAGGGCTAGGCTGTGTGGGACTGGCTTCCCAGTTTTGCCTTGAGAGGTTTCCGTGTAAATTTGTTGTCCCCTATCCTATCCTGTACCTCCACTCTTCACTTAAGGAGGGCAAAGCTAAGTGCACAATGCTTTTTCATGTGGCCTGTCCATGAGGTGCATTGCCTCACCACCACTGTGATGAGGGATATGGGAAGGTATTTTAAAAGCAAAACAGACTACTTTTCCATTTCAAAGCTAACTTTTGTTCAGCTCTTCAGCATAATGTGGGGCAACAAATCAACCAGTGGCTTTTACATCAGGCCTGCTGCTGTTGCACGTAAGAGGGGTAGAAACCAGCCTGTATTTAACAACAAAAAGTACTAATCTTTGTAGTATTCAGAATGATTAATTGACCCATTGGGAAAAAAAAAAGCCAGTTTTCCATATTTAACTGAAAACTAGGTTTTGTTACATGTCAATCATGTTCTGAAACAGTAGTTTTGCTACAAATTACAATTTTGAGGGGAATGAAAGTGTTTGGATAAGGTCACCATTTGCGAATGAGGTGGGAGGGTGGTTCTGACTAATTTGGGTGGGTGAGATGGGCCACTCCCTGCCCACAAAGGCTATTTTTTAATCAGCTTCTTCTTTGAAACTTTTTTCCATGAGGAAACAGGATAATCATCACCATCATCATCATGATAAGAGAATGTATGGCTAGGGCACAAAGCCCAACAAGCTCTGCACATACTGCAGATACACAGAAATGATCCAGCCACAATTACCAGATGTTTAAATGTCCTTCCAGCTGGGTGTGAGCTGATAAACCCTTTTTTTTTTTTTTAACTGTGATGGGGAAAAGCCACAGTGATTAAGTCATTTAAAGCACATATGGACCAGGTCATGTCCTGGAAAATACACAGCAAGAAGTTCTCCTATGCTTTCCATCAGCAGATAGATGAAAGTCCTTAATAAGCTATGTTTGATCTCCATTTTCTCTTCTGCATTCTTTTGCCCCTTCTTTAAAGTTTTTCATCATTTGCAAACCTGGACATGCGATCTGTCTGTATGCCTAAAATGCCAACATGGCATGAGGAATCCTCCCTTGAGAAATGGACTCACTTTAAGTTACACATGCTAGATTGAGAGTTTTGTTTTTGTTTTAGGCTGGAGTGAGTCAGAACCTCATTCCAGGAGGGCAGATGCCAGCTGGACACACTTCCAGACAGAAACTCATATCTTGGCCTTTTTTTTGTTGTTTTTAAAGCCCTTCCTCTCTCAGAAGCCTGAACTGTCTGTTGAAAAGAGGCTGAAAATAATAAGCTCTAGGAAAGAGTCAGAAAGAGACTGACTAGTAGGAGCTAGTAAGAAATGGCACAAAATAGTCTAATAAAATGTTTTTTTTACTTAGAAGCTATTTTGAATACACCATCTTCTCCCCCCTCCCCCCCCCCCAAAAAAAAAAAAAAAAATAAATGCACTGTTTAAACAACCTTTCCCAAGAGCTAGAGAGGAAAGCTATGGGGAAAGGTGAAAGTTGGGAAGATGTGAGTGTGTGTACATGCTTTGAAACAGTCATTAGAGCTGGATGCATAATTTCTTTTTAATTTCAAAACATGAGAGCCCCATAATTCAGGCATTACTGGAGGGAGATCCCAACTGAGTGAAGTTTTTGAAGTAATCAGTTTACACAATCTGAAACCATTTTGGTAAGGACTAGCAAACTACACAGGTAATTTTCATTTTCCTTCTTCTTTCTTCTCTTCTCACCACCACATGAAACACAAAGCAGAAAGCCCCTCTGGTGTGGCAGTGATTAAACTTGCAAGGACAGTGTATAAGCTTGAGGGAGGTCACATCTCTTCTGTGATGCAAATAAGCACCTGTACATCAAAGTTCTTCTAATCCTTTAACAAAACCTTACATTTAGCTTCAGGACCAGCTGGATTTCTTCAAGTAGCAGGATTCTCTCTGTATTTTTATAGTCACACTATTATTAGAGTGATTTCTGCCCTTAGCTCCCCCAGGAGAGTCAACTGGTGACAAACTATAACCCAGTCATCCAGTTTATTTTGGGTTGAGGTTGTTTTGGTGGTGTTTTTGTTTGATTGATTGATTTTTTTGTTTTGTTTTAGTTTTGTGCTTTAGTTTTGGGTTTTTTGTATGGTTTGTTTTGTTTTGTTTTTTAAATAAGAAACAAGCAGGACAAGAACAACAAGCTACTGTAGGGTGGATAACATGGAGGTATGAGGGAGAGGACTCTGCTCTAGACATTGTCTCACTGCCTATGCCCTGATCTTATTCTCATCTTTCTCCTTGACTCCTAAACTATCTTTCTTTCTCGCATGATTTGCTTTACACAGGAAGTTCTTCCTTTTTTCTTCCATCCATGTGCAGGGCTGGAGAGTTAAAGTCCAAAACAAGGTGGGTGTGGGGGTGATCTCAGTGTGTTGTCAAATGCCATCTTGAAGGCCTGACAGCAACCACAAGGACCTGGTCAAAGGGTCTCACTGAAATGCCCAGGGGACCGAATTGAAAAGTAGGACTGGAGAAGGCTAGGAAGTGTCTGAGCCACAAGGGTTGCCTCCATTTGATCAAAGGAAGGACAGTTTTTTCCATTCTTACCATGCCATTGCTTTTCCTGGTTTTGCTGTTGGAGTTAATACATCTAGATCAGAGGGGCAAGGTTTTCAGGCACGCTACTGAATTGCTCTTCTTGGAAATGCTGCCCATCTGCAGCTGTGTGACTCTTGGGATCTCTTCCAGAGCTATCTTTCCGAGTGTGGATGTGCGGTGGCAGCTTGGAGATTGTTCCCTGCAGCCGAGTGGGACACGTGTTCAGGAAGCGCCATCCCTATGACTTCCCAGAGGGAAATGCATTGACTTACATCAAGTAGGTGTTGGGTAGTTCCTGGTAGCAGCCAGGTCATCTAAATGTTGGTCATGTCTAAATAAGCCTGAATTCTTTGTTGTCTTTCTGCCTGATGACAGAGGAGAACAGCTCATGGCTGAGCATCTCAGGGGAATCATGACTTGCTGTTTCCTGTGAACAAAGCCTGTTCCCTTCTCTGTTGTTTGTATTAGTGCATCTGGCTCTTCCTCAGCCTGCAATGGAGGCGGGGGAGCAGTAGCTCAGAGAGAGAACCTGGCCATTTGTAGATATTGCCCTACGACATGTCCCTCTGTATCAGCAGTCATCTCTGTTGTCTCTGAGGTGCTTTTGAGTCCAGAGATCTTACTGAGCTGCATGTGTTCTGAGGCAAGCCCTAAGGACAACTTCCACTGCAGGACAGGTGGGAAAAGAAAAAAGATGAGACTAAGTGCTTCAGAATGAGGGCAGCTGAGCACTGGTGTAGGGCCCTAGAGAGGTAGTGAAATCTGCATTCTTGGAGATTTCAAAAGCTGACCTGTCAAGACCCTGAACAACCTGAATTTAGTCTGCTTTGGGCAGGAGGCTGGACCAAGTGATACCTAAAGATGCTTTCCAAGCTGAATTATTCCATAGCATTATGCTAATCTGAGGAAAAGGATACTGTAAAGCAGGGTGATGGTGACCCTCACTCCAGGTGTCTCTGCAGAGGAAGTATGTGTGAAAAAAATCATGGTAAGCTGTGACTTAAAATTTTAACTTCTGAAATGAAGCAGCCTTGCAAGGCTTTGTGGACTTAACACATTCAGCCTATATCCATCTGTGCTGCCTGCTGGTTTTCCTGTGGGACTGTCCCGCACTCCCTCCTGACAGGCCTTGGTTCTGCCCCACCCAGTGCTTGCTTGCAGGGAGGACAGGATCTCCAGCAGCACTCAGCAAAGCATCTCCTCATCCCCTTGCAGGAACACCAAGCGCACAGCAGAGGTATGGATGGATGAATACAAGCAGTACTACTATGAGGCTCGGCCATCTGCCATTGGGAAGTCATTTGGAAGGTAAGGTGCCCCCAAATCTTGGTTGGAGGGCTCTAGTAAGCCCCATTGCTAGCAATAAATAAAGTTTGGATCTTCTCTGGGGCTAAGTGTGGAGAATAGAGATGCTCTGAATGGCTAGATTGCCAAGGAGGGTGCAGCTTGAGTGTCTGGCTAACAAGGTTTACTTCTAATTCACTTTATTTTCCCCCCACTGACCCTGCCAGACATTTTAAGTAGATAGACAAGAATATTTTCTAGCACAGTATGCAGCTGCCCTGAAAATGTGAGCTATGCAGTTACTGGAGCTTGATCCAAAGTTCCTGTGCAGATGCAGAACCCCAAGGCAAGCATGGCTAGCTGGAACATAGGGCAGGTTGCACTTGGCACACTCCCCTCTTTGCTGGTGGGTGGTTTGTAGGGCCGGAGAGAACATGGCCCATGGTGGGACATCTCATTTAGGAACACAACCTGGTTGTAACTTGTCTTTATCACCTTCTGAATCCACTTCTGTATAGAATTGTGTTCTTTACAGCACCTTCACTATAGCTGTCTCCAGGCCATGTGGGATTTGCTGTTATGGGCTTAAGCATTCTTTGTGACATTCTTTGTATCAATCAGCGATTGAGACCAAGACCTGGGATGAGGGGGGAGCTTGCCCTCTGTGCTAACAAACCCCTATGACTCCCAAATCAATGTAAAAGTCCCAGAAGTGGTCTGCATCTGTGGGTTCTATCTGTCAATGAGTAAGTGACTATTTTATCAATGTAAGGACTTGCCAAATGTGGTTGTATCTCAAATGTGTAGCTATGTGCACTGGGTAATGATGCATCTCCTACTTATTTGATGACAAGCAGGTTTGGTCTGACCTACACACTTTTTTGTTGTACATTGTGCTTTATTATCATGATGCATTACATATTTTTTGTACAAATAGCTTTGCCTACCTAATTTATCTGTCCTTGAGCTGACTGCAGCAGGTGGACTGGGGCCAAAACACAAGTAAACCTGCTGCTTGTGAAGGAAATATTGCATATTGGACATGGATATATTGCTCATGTGTCTTAGGGCCAAAACCTGAAGATATAGTTCACACAGACAGCAGTAACAGCCCTATGAACCTGCATTAAATCTAGATTTTAGAAATCAGATGCCTCTGACACCATCACTGTCAACTGTGCCTAAAGTGGACCCTTCTTCGCCACAATTTTTATGAGAATATAGGATCTAAGAACATTCTTCTGAGGTATGGGCAGTACAGTGGCCTCTCTGGGCTGAGGATGACAAGAAGCATGGGTACAGTTAAAAGTCCTTCCCAACACACAAATGTAGTGTTATAGTTTGAAGAGGAGAGTCCCTAGTGTCACTGCTCAGTAAGACAGCTTATGGGAAGCCCTTTTTGTCAGCCAATTAAAGCCAAGCAAATCAGCAGTGGGAGGACTGCTGCAGCAGACAGTTACTGAGATGTTGAGTTAATTTCCATTTATACTCCTACCTTTTCCCAAAACTGCTTAGTAGCAAATAATGATGTTCTTTAGGTCTGAAACCCAATCTGAGCCTGGAGCTGCTGCCATGACCTAGAGATGTGCTCTAGCATACACAGGCAAACTGTTGGTATATACCTGAGCACAAACACTTTCTAGGCCTTTTCAGGAGCAGATTGCTGTGCAAGTTTCATGGTATACCTACCACTCAGAGGCAGAAATGCTTTCCTGGTCCTACAGTAGTTTTGTAGGACCTGGGGTTTACCATCATTCTGAGCCAATGGAAGTGCAAGAATTGTTCTCTGAAGGTGTTTGTCTTCCATTTCTATTTCCTGCCATTTGCCTCTCTCCTCCTTTTCACCTCAGGTCACTGCTAGTGCTCTGAACCCAGCAACAACAACGTGGGAGGATGAGTAATGGGAAAAAGTTGTATAGTCTCCCTCAAACCTCCTGGCCAATCTTCATTGTTCCCCTCCCTCGTGTTCACTACCTTATCCTCAACAACCTGCCTGTGTTTCCAGTGTTGCAGACCGAGTGGAGCAGCGTCGCAAACTGAACTGTAAATCCTTCCAGTGGTATCTGGAGAACGTCTACCCAGAGCTCAAGTGAGTCACTTCTCTGCTTGTAGAAATCTCTGAAGGAACTAGGAGGTGGGTCACAATGAGAAGATGAGCCTTGGTGGCAGCGGGCAAAAGAGAGACTTATGCTTGGAAAAGGTTTTCATCTATTATTCCTTTTGGTGAGAAACCTGTGATTTTATGGATTGTATCATCACAACAACCCTGCAAAAGGTTTGTTGATCCTTACTACTGGGAGCCCTCTGCTCTGCCCCACACAGCTGTCCCCCAAAGATGTGCAACAGTGGTTTTTTTCAGAGGTGTGGGGTATAGACAAGTAACAGAGCATTACATCCCTCCCAGATAAGGCTTTGTCTCTGCTTTTTGAGTGCTCTGCCTGGAGGTAGTTGAGCCAAGCAGAGCCGGACAGCCTCAGTGCAGAGGTGTGGGTGGTTCAGAGAACACTGTGGTGGATACCAGAACCAGCTGGGCTTTCCCTACCCCAGGTCAGGATGCAGTAGTGTTGTGTCATTGCTCTGCTGGGAGGTAGCCTGGGAAGAGCTGTGTTGTTAGCACTTGCTAGTTAACACACCCTGGCAATGCATCTTTACATCTCAGTCTGTAGCGAACATGGGTTGAGGCTAAAACATTCAGCTGTAGTCTGGCCTAGACAGATCTTGCCTCTATTGCTACCAATGAGATAGTGAATATGTGCTAGCACTGGGGGAGGAAGACTCTAGAAGGAAGCAGAAACAGGGATAAAGCAGTGTGGATATGGCTTTTTACTGGCAATGGCCTCTGTCGGAAGAGACATCCCACTAAATTGCCTGGGGTATACCTAAAGGTGCTGTTATGCTGTTTAAAACAAAATGGTACCAGCCCTTTGACCAAGTTGTCCTTTGACTTTTGCCTCCTCCAGACATTTCCAGGGGACAGTTTGATATAGTTCATTTTCTGTCAAATAAAGGGGACTGTGTTTCAGTCAGGGGCGAGACACTCCCTTCTAAATGTGAAAGTGCTTTGGACATTTCTGTTTATGAAGTGCCATGCAACTGTCATTTTACTTCAAGGATTCCTGAAAAGGAGTTAATTCCAGGAATAATTAAACAAGGAGGAAACTGCCTGGAGTCTTGGGCACAGGATACCACAGGAAATATGTTGGCTGGCATGGGAAACTGCAAAGGGACAGTGAACAATCCACCTGTCTCTCAGGTAAAGCAGGCTTCAGTTTGGTGTTTTGCTGCTGCTTCTGATCTTTTTATTACCTGGAAATTAAAAGGCATCTCTGGCCTTGGTGGGTTCATGCAGAGGTGAATGAAGGAAGAATTTGAACCTGTTAGTTCAATAGTAATGAACCTGTTATTTTAATAGTAAGCAGAAAAAGAAATTGTGCACAACTCTGAGCTCTTCTGGCTCAACAGGTCCAGCAGTCAGGCTTAGAATAGGAAGGTTTTCATCACTCAAAAGCAAAAGGTAGCACTTGAATACTCAGGGGCGTCACTAGTCTGTTCAGTAGGCATGCTACCAGGACTGGAGTCATGTAGCTGTTCCCGCTCAGAATGTTGCTTGGGTGTGCACTGCTTCATCATACAACCCATGAGATAGGGTCCTGGGGTATGGCTAATACCCTGGCACATTGGTAAGAGATTTTCCCAGGATCAGAATCTTTTCTTGGACTATCAGTTCATCTGTAGCTGCAGATGGATGAAATGATGCTGTTTTACAGATGTGTTTCAGTATAAAGCCCAAATAGAGTTTGAATAACCAAGACCTCACATGTAGTAATTTGGTGCAGCTCTCCTAACTGCAGTGGAGCTGTGCTGGTTTGTATCAGCTGAAGATCGGCACTCAGCCTCTTTTGCTGACTGAAAGCAGCAGGGAAGCAGCTTGAGAAAGTTAAAGGTCACAGTAGGATATCTCATGCCAGAAAATACATATTCACATCTGTTAACTGTTGGAAACTAGTTTGCAGCCAAATTCAATATGCCATTCAATCTGACTCGTTCTATGCCGTTACCATTTGAAACCTCTGAAACTTATTTCATTTTTCATTTCTTCCTTGGGGAAAGTATAATATTATTAGTGGATTGGGTTGGGTATCCATCTAGTGAGAGGAGGGAAAAATGAAGTGGTTTGTGCTTTGTGTGTGCCAGTGATGTATATTAGCCCACGGATACACTTGCACATGTTTTGCTTTGCTTGATAATCTGCAGGTGCCAGATACCTGTTACAGAGCACGTCTCCTGTGTAAAATATGCAGAAGCAGTTGCATGTCATGTAAATCTGGCTCAGAGTCCTCCCTGCTTTGTAGGTGGGGAGTTGCATGGGGTCCAAGGTTAATCAGGCAGCTCAGGTGCTTATGAGAGCCAGCTGCAGGCTTTGAAATTGTCATGATGCACAAAGCCTGAGCATAAACTTCTGATCAGGTGAAGACTGCTGCTGGGGGTCTTTGGTGAGAGCTGAACAAAGGATACAGGTTTTGAAATATCTGATAGATCACGCTTTTCCTTCCCCATCTGATCACCATTATGATCCTAATAGAACCTTTCTTTTTCTTATGCCGAAGGAGTGGGTATTCAGTGACCCCTTAATTAGACAGCAGGACAAGTGTATTTCCATTACCTCCTTCTCTACTGGCTCTCAAATCACATTGGAAGCCTGCAATCAAAAAGATGGCAGACAGGTACGTAACTGCACCGGTTTTTAATCCCTTCACCAGTGTTCCTACATCAGTGCAGCCTGCAGGGATGAACCTGGTACTATCAAAATATATAAAAGTTCCCTCTAACTTCTGCATCTCCCTCTTTGGTGTCTTTTATAAGCTCAGATATATGAGATTGCCTGTGACCAAAGTGGGGAGCACAGATATTAGTGTGTGGATGTCTGCTCTGCCTGGGCCCTCAGCAGCATGGGTAGCTCCAGCTCAGTTGCACCCCAGCCTCACTCTTGGATACATTTATGATCAGCCAGACTGATGTATGGATGGACCACAGCATCAGAGATAGGTAGATAAGAAGCAAATGCTTTGAAATACCCAAGGGAAGGGTGATGTGTGCTATCATCTGTTTACTTATTTAGAAGTGAGAGAAATGTGTTCTTTGTGCTGTCTTTGGGCATGTGAACAGGCATTTAAAACTGAACATGTGCAACTCACTTGAGAAATACTGACTGACAGAGCACCATATATTCCAGACTAACTGCTCCCTGAGGGAAAATACACAGCAGCAGTCATCCCAACAAAATGCAGTTCTGTGACTCTTATGCTGTTTCCAAGATGTCCACCCCTGGTCTATCAGGACAGATCAGTGATTTTTGCCTTACAGCGCTAGGTAGAGATGGCCTCTGTGATGGCCAGGATGACCTCACAGAGATGTGATGTGCCTTTTTGTCAGAATTGGGCAAAACCCAACAGGTGACAACACAGCACTAGCGGGCAGTGGACTGGGCTTGTTTCATCCCTAGTTCCTGTGCTTTCCTGTACATCAAGAGAGAGCACTTTTTCTGTCACCTGAGGCTACGTTGACTCTGTGTTTTCTGATACATCTATTGTTTTGATAACCCAAAGGTAGGAGACTGCTCAGCCTGTTGCCAGTCCTCAGCAGCATCCTCTTTTGTCAGTACTTCTTAATGCTACAGGAATCTCTGAACTCAGTTACTTCTGAAAGAAAGCACTGAAATCCACTCTTGCCCATTTATGGAAAGGCTGTGTAGACATTCCTCTGGAGAGCTGGTTAATGCAGAAATGTCTTGAAGAGTTGTCACCATGAGCACGCTGGGAAAACTCTTGAGTTTGGATTAGCCTTGCAAGGATATCCCAAGTGGGCTGTGCTTGCCTGCTCTCTTTTCTTGTTGGCAATCACTCACCCCCTTGCTGTGTAATTAGGTCACTTAGCCTCCCCTTCGGAGCCTTGCAGCGTTTTCCTCCCTGGCAGCAGAGGACTTCAGCAGCTGCCAAAATCAGCTGTCTTTCCCCACCTCCCCTCTCATGGAAGTACAAGAGTCCCTTGAAGGGGGGTGGAGTCCAAGCACTATAACCAGAAGAGCGATTAATCCACACTTACACAAGCAGACTGGTTCTCCTGCTGGAATAGGATTTATTGAGCCTTGATGTGTTGATTATATACAGGCTCATTATAAAGACATGCATACACGCTTAAGGATGTGAGCTGTTGTTTTCCATTACCTTATGTGAACAAACTGCACTTAAATCAAGGACTTGACCTAGCAGATGATTTGGCCAACTGACTGTAAGCAAAGATTTTGTTTAAGCATTTCCAGTAATTACAGACTGATTTTAATCACAGCTGCCATTCCAAACTGCCTTGTGGCTGAAAGGGTGAGGTGGGAGAAGTGCATTTGAATTTTTCTTCTAATTTAGGTTGAAATGCTCTGAAATGTCAGTTTTTTTTCCGGAAGTCCCACACTGCCATTTCAGATTTCTACTTATAAAGCCTGTTCTACTTGCAATGCTTAAGCTTGTTGTGAATGCTGTTATGGTCCCTCCCTTCTGTAAACACAACAGTAATTGTTAATACTGAAATTGGATTTTAATCAGCTAAAAGTTTGTCACCTTTGCAAATTATCCTATTCTCTCTCCTCCTGGTATCCAAGAGGTTGACTTTCAAGGAGACATCCACTGCTGTAGACACTTTATAGTGTGAAATGGAAGAAAAGCTGGAGGGAGTAAATTTCTCAGTTACCCTGCAACTTGCCTGTCTCCCTGTAGGTACTCACAGCCCAAAGTGTTTTCAAACTATGCATGAGTGTAGCCACTCCTCAGTTCAAGTGGGCTTCTCAAAGTCAGAGGAGCTGA
Source organism: Pezoporus occidentalis (assembly GCF_034315485.1). Classification (NCBI taxonomy): domain Eukaryota; kingdom Metazoa; phylum Chordata; class Aves; order Psittaciformes; family Psittacidae; genus Pezoporus; species Pezoporus occidentalis. The sequence continues at coordinate 2,379,871 of NW_026913964.1, read as the reverse complement.
GAGGAGGAAGAGGAGTTGAGCTACTTCGGAGAGGTGGAGGTGACAAGCAAGAGCCCTGAGTAGGTAATCTGGGTGGAAGGGAAGCCTGGCAATGTGCATCACACATACAGTACCCTAAGAGGAGATAGTGACATGATGAAAGCCCAGCTTTGAGCATCTCTGGGGTCACTGTCATCAGAGGTCTGTGGTGGGAGATATTTGGGCTTTTTTTGGATCTAGATTTCACATCTATGAGTGATGTAAAAGCAAGATTCCTGACAAAAGATGGGGTACATGGTGGCTTTGTTCTTCACTGTTACCAGAGTAGGTGGGTTAGATCTTCATGACAACACCATACAGTTCCTAAAGTTGCTTTCTGCTTTCAAACATATTGAATCTGTGCACATGCTACAAAGCTGTTTGTATTAAGTACGTCCACAGGGCAGATAATTTTGTTGTTATTTTTGAGTACTAACTACAGTCCATGTATGTAATAGTCTAGCAGAGGCTTTGAAGTATTATGAATTTTATCTGGAGTATTGCCTCAAAATAAGTCTAAAATTTTGCAAGCAGGAAGATACAACACAACAGTCAAAATTTAGATGACTTTTGGTTCTGTCAGACTATTCTCCCTTGGGTTGAAAGGAACCAGGAGCAAATTTATTTGGCACCATGATCCCCTTGATCATTCAATAGCAACAGCTGGCACTGCTAGCAGAAGAGCAGCCAAGAGCTATTCTATCTAATTACAACTAGATTTCAAAACAGATGGATGTTATCCATAATGTTATTTGGAGAATAGTATTTTTTAGTTGAATGCACAATAAGTTATTGCCTTTAGCTTTGGTTTTGGCTCTGACTGACAGTGGGAGTGGTGTTTTAATTTTTATTATAATGAGGACAAATAGCAGGCAAAGTGAGAGTCAGACATTTAAACAAGAGAATGGAAATGAGAAACATTGGCACAGTATTTCCCAACAGAATAAGAAACATGCTGAGAAATCCTATTAAAATACTTCATTAAAATGTGCTGAAGGAAGGAATGTGCCCCAGCCTGAAAATGAGGACATCAAGTTTTCTTGTGATACAAACAGTATCTGAACTCCTGTGTGCCTTTGGATGTGATTAGGGAATTTTTCCCACCTTGCTTCTCAGTGTATCCTATTACCCAAAGTGCAGAGAAACACAGCTTTATATAGACTATCAGAAAAGAGAAGTGAAAATATGGCTGTTCTGGAAGCACCTGACTCAGCGTCTTCATGGTAATAAGTAAGTAAACCAATACTGGCATTATGCCATCACTTGAAAGCAATTTTCAGGAGACAAGCATTTCCCTCAATTGTGATTCCTAGTTTTACAAACTGAAGTGCTCAAAGGGGACAGTACTTGCTGGATGCTGGGGTAAGATTTTCCACGCTCTGTCTGCTCCTCTATTAAAATTGTAGTGTTCGTTGTCTTCAGCACCAGATTCAGGCTGCCCATGGCTCTGCAAATACATTCAATTCCGAACTGCAGCATCCTTGGCTATTCCAATTATCAGCTCTCCTTACATTTCTGTGTGAAGCTTCTCAGTCCTAATCAACAAAATTTGCTCTTCTCAGCTGTGTTTCGTGAGCTTGACCAACAGTTAATTGTATTATCCCTATCTGCACAAGAAAGGGAAAACAAGGAGGATTTTCAAGCCAAAATTTTTCAGACTGTGCAGTGCTTTTATCTTCCAAAAGCTTTCCTTCCAAGTGCAGGCCAGTCATAATGTCTGGGTGTAGGACAGGAGAGGACTGCCTGAAATGTTTGGTTGTGTATGCAGGAAACGTCTTCTCTGTTCATTTGTTTTTCCTAAAGATGGGCATCAACACTGTCATTCAAAAACTAGCTGTCCAGGCTCTCCCTGTGGTCTGTGGAGAAAGCTGGACCCTTCCAGAAGGTGCCTGTGCCTTGGCATCACTTCCATAAGTATGTCACCAGGTGACTAGTTTAGACTAAGTTGTCCAGCTCTGAGGTGGGTGACAATGGGAGATGAGCATCCAGTCTCCAGTTTCCATGCATTCTTACTGCCCACCATCCTCAAGGGTCTGAGATATGACATGTCCCTGCAGGGCTAGGTGTTGAGCTGTCCTTGGTAATCCTGTGGTCAGTCAGGCAGGGGGGTCTAGTGAAAGGTTTAGGTGAAGTCAGGGGAGTCACTCTGTTACCTCACAGAGGGCAGCAAAGCACAATTTCTGACCGGAAAGGGAATCCAGCATTCTGAAGATACCACTTTCATGTGAGATGAGGAACTCTACTTTGCCTTTACTGTCAGTATGCTTTATAATAGCTCCATGTATTACACCTTCCTGCAGCCCAGATGAGCCTTATATTCATCTTTCTGTCACTTCTCAGTGTTCCTCCTCCCCCTTTCCCATCTTTGACCAACTTTCTTTCAAACATAGGGGTATGGGATGACTTGAAATGCTGGGCTTTCCAGTGGTGTGATTCACTGAGAAGTGGATTGATTTGGTATACTTTGTTAGCAGCAGCAAACGTGCTCTGGTGAGTGTTTGCAGGTGGCCTGCTGTGTCTCTTGCTGTTGACTCTCCCTGCAAACATCACAGAGGTTACCTGCTTAGCATGAAAAGATGATATGGCAGCAGGTCTCTGATCTGATTCCTCTGATCTGGAGGAATAACATGAGCAAGCCTCCCAGTGGTGCTAATATTCTCCTGAAGATCCATGGGGAAGAAAACCAGTGTCTCTTAGTAATTGCCTTTGCCCTCTATCTCAAATCTTGTAACAGCATACTACTTTGCAGCAAGGTCTTCTGGTCAGCTACAGGGTGTATGGAACAGTTGGTTGGCAGGCGTTTTCTAGCACGTGCGCAAGGGAAGGTGAAGGAGAAGGCTGGGAATTCACAAGTACACAGAGGCAGGGAGAAGGTGGAAGTCAAGGAAGAGTTTTCCTTTGCACAGCAGGAGACGGTCAAGAGGCTCTTCATGGAGGTGTCTATGATCCTGGGAAGCAGTGGTGGGGAGATCATTGTGCAGAGATTGTGCCAGCTAGGCAGAGTGCACAGCTTTCCAGAGGAGAAGACCTCCTGCTTTCCACTCCATTCTTACAGCTTCTGCTTTATGGTATTAACTCTTCCTCAGCTCTTTGGGGGGAGATTTCTGCCAGATGAGAGCCAGATGGCTCTGGGATCTGTGTAGGCAGGGGGTTGCAGCAGCTGGTGAGGGCACTGCAGTGCACAGATTGCATTGTATCCTCCTCTCAATCCTCTTTACACTCCTTTGCTCCTTTGCCTATTAAACCCAGCTTCTTGCTGTGCAAACAGCTCTCCTTCAGTGGTATCCTGTCAGATAGGGCTAGCAGTGCTGGCAAAGTGATCCTGCTGTTGATACTTAGTCTTGAAAGGATATGTGATACAGGAGCAACAGATTACTCTGGGCTTTGCAACTGCCCTTGACCTCTAAGAAACATGACCAGCACACAGATTTGGAGAAGAGCTGCCAGCAATAGCTGAACATAACTGGATATCTTAAACCACACAGCATGTGGCAATCTGTTTGCCATGTTACCCAAGAATTAAAATGCTTGTAGGTTTTGACGTTGCCTGAATATTGCAGGACTTTTTCCCCCTTTGTATATAATTTCTTCAACAGCCTTGAGGTACATCAGTGTTGTCAAGCTCTTTCTTTTTCTTAATCAGTTCCATGGGTTAGCCAAAACATCTTCGTAATATTCCTAAGCTGTTTTCTGACCGAGGGCCCAGACCCTGATCCTAGCTGAGTCATCTGTGTGACTGGAAAGAGTGATGGGAAAATCTCTGGAGCCTGGAACACTCAATCCAATGACCTGCTGGTCTCAGCCCCACTGGAGGGAAATCGCCAGCCTCACGTGTGAGATCCCAAGTCTACAGATTCATTTCTGCTTCTTTTCACTGTCAGCCACAGTGGTCCAAGTTCTTTCCAGCAGGGATGGAAGCTACAGCCCTTTCCCAGCAGAATTTGCAATTCAAGGTTAGGACGTATGTTTTGTCCTAGAAAGCAGCATGACCAAAGGAGACCTTCAGGAAAGGGTTGCATGTGAAGCAGGGTGGATATGCTCTGAGGGGAGCAGACCCAGAGGACAGCACTACAGAAAGCAGAGCACTGTGTTCAGAAAAGCTGTCAAATGGACAGTTACAAACTGAAATGTTGGCAAGGCAGATAAAATTATGAAGAAGAGCCAGCTAAAAAGAGTACAGAGCTATGAAGAGATTTCAGTGTAGGGCTGATAAAAATCTTGAGAGATGAGGTGACATGGAGGGGAGACAGATACAATTTAGTCAAGCAGCAAGAAGTGTGATTTTTCCTTTCTATGGATAGATTGCTTTTCATGTTGGATGAGCTTTCAATGCTTTGCTTTCTATGGGTTGGAAAGGAATCATAGAAGGTTTTGACAGGTATCTGGGTGCCTAGAGATACAGGACAAAGAATGGCAGGGAAACTGTGGATCTTAGATGCTTTTGAAAATGCCTCTACTTGCTGATGTTTGTGTTGTAGATTCTTCTGAATATCTAGCCCTATAATTCATCTAAACTCAGACTCCAGGTGTGGTTAATACAGGAAACCACTTCTTTAGAGATGCTGCCTATGCCTAGATTTTCAGTCTCCCCAGTTGCTGGGATTTACCTGAGGTTTATGCTCAATCTTTCTCCTGCTGCTTGGAGGTACAGTTCTGTGGTGAAATTGAAGTAACAGCATGTCTCTTCTCTGTCTTCTTGCAGAAATGGAAGATGAAAGGCAGTTTCATTCAACACTTTGTCAGTGGTCTCTGCCTGGAAAACCAGACTGGGAGAGTGGTGACCAACCCTTGCCAAGCAGGTGTACCTGGCCAACAGTGGGAGCTGCTACAAGCAACATGATGGTAGCACAGAGATCTCCTTTTTTCTTTGTGCATGAGACTTTGGGAACAGAGAGGGATCGGGAAGGGAGGAATGGTTTTGTATGTCTGACCCTAAATGTTTTCATTGTGCCCATCAGCAAGCCATCATTTCAGCTGAGTACTTGTTGTTTCTGAGCTTTTCAGAGAAGCTGGGAGTGAGAGGGATGAGGAGAGTTGTTGAAACCTTCCCATCTGTTGTCTTAAGTTCTCCTTTGTAGCTGACGTCCATGCACAGCTGCACCCAGAAAGGGGGGAGGACCCAGCCAAGCACTTGGAGTGACCAGAACTGCCCTGCAGCTCTCCCCATCCATCCATTCCTTCCTCTGCATGCAGAGTCCACGACCTTTGGTCCACCAGATTAGACAATGCTTGTACAAACATTGGTACCTCATTGGCTTCCCTGGCTTTTTGCTCTAACATTGTGCATCATTCGTGCATGTGTCTCTCTCTCAGTGACAACTGGCCAGAAGAGCCATGATGATAAGTGGAGGGCTGGGGAGGAACTAGAAGACCCTGGGGGCACGTTTGTAACCTCTTTGTGGTGGGCCTGTTCCTTCCTCTGCCTGTAGTGGGTGCTCGACAGCCAAATGAGCTGAGGTTGGCATAATGTCGACAAGAGCTGGAAAAGGGACGATCTGTTTTAGCAGCATAATAACCAGGGATTGTTTTGGGGACTATTTTCTGTTGAATTCTTGCTTCCATTATTTTATGGGTGGAAGGCCAGCCCTGCCTCCATGAGTTATCCAAACCTGCAGGCAGCCTGCTGATCTGCGTTCCGGGTACCACATTCCTGCAGAGCTGGTCAGAGATGGGTGCTGACGCTATCGGATGCCAGGGAAACTGGGAGTGCTCTCTGGCTGCTTCTCCTGATGCTAATGGACACTGCCTGCTGCACGCCACGGTGAAGGTGATGCACAGAGCTCTATGTGCAGCACTCGCTGACAGTGCCATTGCACTTGGCCCAGGCCTATGGCAGGAGCCCACCCAGTACCGCATTGCATGAGGCAGAAAGGGCAGCCTCTAGGTCATTGCAGGCATCCTGCTGCTGTCTGGCCAGGAGCACAGCTTCCTCGCTGGCTCTCCAGCTCTGCATGGAACAGACCCCAGCATGACAAGCCACCCAATCCCTCTCTTTTTTCCCCCTCTCTCTGAGACAGAGGAGGTGAAAAGGCCTGGGGCTGCTCAACCTGGGACACCCAGTTCTCTTTCCAATGGGAACCATGGGCAGGTTAGTTGGTGAAGCTGAAAATGCCCCCTGCACAAATGTTTCCACAGCACAGGCCTGTCCAAGAGATCTCTCTTTTGTGTTCTGGAAATACCAAAGACAACTGGTGTCTCCAGCTAGCGTCCCAGTCCTGCTCCCAGTTACCAGTCAGCTGTAGCCGAGTGTGGATTTTCAGACCTGCCAGGGGAAGTTTACCTATTCCAGTAAAATAATCCCCACAATTTCACCTTTTCCTACAAGATCTGTTAAATTTTCCTCTTGGAGCTAGGTTTTGTAAACCAGCCCTCCTCTCCAAGAACCTGGCAGGGGAACCAGATAGCCGGGTGACCTTTAGTAGGCAATTGCTTGCCCGCATCCTTTCTGATCTGGTGTAGAAGAAACAGGATATTCGTTTGGATTCTGAACAGCTGGCTGCTTTTGATCATGTTTGTATCCCTTTATAATTCTTTCTCCTAGCTTGGCATTAGCCCCAGCAGTTGACAAAAGAACAGATACTGTTCTTCATATGTCATATGTGCTCAGAAGTGCTTGTGTGAGAACTGGACAATTCGTTTTCTGTTCTCAGTTCTTTTATTTAAAAAATTAAATGCGTCATGTGGCCAGAGCTTTCTTCCTTTTTCCCCCTTCACTTTGACATCAGCTCACCATCTTGACACTGATTAACCAGATGAATGAACTGCCCACACTGTGAAAGCTCAGAAGGCAGCTCCCTTTGGTCCCAAGCTTACTGCATTGTGCAGCTGCATTTCTGTGTGGGAATGGGGGGACCAACCCTGCATAGATTTCTCTTTCCCTGTGTAGAGGTGCTTTGGGCCTGAACCACTAGGGCCAGGAGAGAGTAGAGAAGAAAAGGAAATAATCTTATGAATAGAAAGAGGGCAAAACAGACAAGACCGATGAGTGGGGAGAGATGCCATCCTACTAGAAACTGCTTTTTTAAGCAAGAATATGAAGGAGATGCTACTTCCAAAACAGCAACATTAAACATTAGGAGACAGACATAGCGAAGTTCTCACATACCTGGCTTGAAAAAGATTAATGCAAATACAGATGAAAGACCATTGAGCGGGTACTGTACTAAAGTTCTTTATAAAATGCATCCTAAGTGGACCATCTGAGCTTCCCCCATTTCACCCTCCAGCAGCCCAAGTGTTGCAGCTAACAGCATGTTCACTCCTCCACCAGGTACTGCTTCCTTCCTCCTTGCTCCCACTCTGTGTGTGCAGCTTTTTTGCAGTTCCTTCTTCATAACCATACTGGGACCAAGACCCAGCTCCTCTGCAAACAATTCTCCTGACGCTGCAGACCACAGAAGCTCTGCTTACATACACTCTCCAAGCTCTGGGCCAGCTCTTGTTCAAAGGGCTCTTGTCAGCACACTAGCTACTGCCCTTGACTTTGTGCTTAGCTCCAATGTTGGAGGCTTCTGACTGCTCCTGGAGCAGAGGTACCCAGACTAGCTGTGTTGATTTGTGCCTCTCTTCCTACTCCTCACCACCTGGCAGAGTGTGAACTGGCATTATCTGGGGCTGTGAGCTGGGGCAGCTAAAGATTTGACACTGTCCTTCTTCAGATGTCCTAGCCTTGGGATGAAAAGGGAAAGGTGGGCATATGCTAGATGTCAGTAACTTATATTGCTCCCGGCATTAGGGCCTGCCAGAGCCCTAACTCTTCCTGGTTTTGGACATGTTCTCCTGAGGTCACCTCTACACGGTTTACTTGTCTGTCATCTAAAGCACTGCTCACAGGACATTCCTGTAGGCTCAATGCAGACCCCTGACCTTGCCCCACATCATCTGGTAGCCATTGGTTTCCAATGGCTTTTAGCAATTGCTAAAAAGGTGGTGGATTACAAAAGGCTGCTTTCAAATGTGGCCAAGCTAAACTTCTCCTCAGAATACACAAAGTCTTGTCCAAAATCAATATTGGTATATTTTCCATTTCCCTTGCTCTGAAGGAAAAGAGGAACGAAGTTATCTGTGCTTTTTTCCCCAAGGTCCATGCAGTGCCATGTTTTAGAAAAGGATTCTGTTGAGTTTTTTTGAAAGCAAACTGACTGAGCCCTCAGATTTGGCCCAGTGATTTGTTTCTTTAAGTCAGAACAAACAGCTGCTCACCCTTGTTTTCCTGTTTACTTTAAACAGCCCCCCAGACTGTCAAGACAGAGCATTTGCATTGTTAACACCTCTCAAGGAAGTCGTTGTTGTATCAGATCATCTAATGTAATTTCATGTGCTGTGAACCAATGCGGGTTTATTTAAGAGGAGCTGAAACTGCTGTTGTACAGAAATCAATTCCAAAGGGTTTATTTTCCCCACTCAGTTGTAAGTTACACTTTGCCAGATGTAATTTATGTGGAGCCAAGATTTGTTTTCCCTTTTCTTGAAGAAAGCATGTACCAGAATCTGTTTAATGCCTGGAATAAAATCCACTTTGAAACAAGTGTTTCAGCCTGTTCTTATCCCCCCTTACTTCCCATCAGAAAAAAACCCTCCACCTTTTCTTGCCTGGTCCCTGCCTCTGTCTCTCACTTGGTTTGTGTCCCCAGACACGCATGCCACAGTTCTTTGCATGGGTTTCTGGGTGGCTTCTACAGTGATACTGCAGGAGCTGGCAGAGCTATTTCTAGGATACGGTGGTATATCAGGTGAAAACAGTGAGAAAGTTCTCTTCCGATGGCTAGGCAGGCAAGTACCCTTTCTAGTAAAAATTAAGAGCAGTGGGGGGAATTAATTCTTCCTGTTATTCCCTCCTTAATCTTTTCCTTAGGCTATAGGAGAAGATTAGTAAGGCTGCCTGTTCCTTCCTAAGCCTCCCAAAGGTCTGTCTTCTGCCTCTAGCTTGAGGGCAGGGAAGCATCACCACCCACAGATGCCTCCTAGCACATTGGCTAAGGCGTTGCTAAGCCTTGAATACTGTGACTCCCCATGCAGGCTGGTAAACCTTCCTAATCTCACTTTATTAATAAAAAAAGCCCAGCCAGCAGTGTCAGTGTGGAGGCTTTGAGTTTAGAATCAGAGCTTAACTGCCTTAGTTCACCCCAGAGACTTTTTCAAACAGGGATCAGCTGGATCTGCCTCTATAGTTGTGTCAGAGCCTCTGTCTAGGGAAGAAGGCTGAAGGTGCATTGGAAGTTATGGGGTGTGGAGGGAGCCAGTGCTTCCCCATGCTGCCTGGTAATGTATCTGATGTTGGAGTGCTGTGGGAACTTGATAGTTAAAAAAGACAAGAGATGGGGCTTTCTGTCTTACTGCTGCTTCTGTAGCAGGACATCAGCTGGGCTGTGTCTCTGGAGTCCTGCCATGCATGCCTTGGGTGATGACCATCAAAGTGCCACAGCAACCAGGAGGTTTCTCAGGCTGTAATGATGGCTGGGAAGACTTTAAGTAGTCCTGTCTAGGCAACAAAATACTGCTCTTGTGAAGAGACAAACTGGGGGGGGGCAGGGCTGAGGCTGAAGGAGAAATGGGTGAGGGATGGGTTACCCTCTGAGGAGGATAGGGTCAGGCATGCAGTGATCTGGCATATGAATGAGGTAGGAGAGTTTGGAGTAGAAATAGTTGCATCAAAATGAACTAGAGCCAAGTGGGGGGGGAATTATAGGGGAATAAGTTCTTTGCAGTAGGTTAAAGCCATAGAAGCACTACATACACAGCAGTCACTCAGTTGGGTCAAAGGCAGGAAATGCATTGTCTCAAAAGGCAAATGAAGTGTTGTTTGGATTGGTTATGTTTGGTTGTTGTGTTTGGGTTTATTGTTTGTTTGGGTGTTTTTTTTTTAGGAGTTTGTTTGGTTTGGTTTGCTGTTGGTTGGTGTTTTTTTACTACTCAAATAGTTCATTTCAGCACCCACAAAGCAGGTTATTTTCCAAGAAACAGAGATGTTCTCCAGACTACGCACAGTAATAAAGTTAGGTGCTTGGAGATCTGAGATCTCCTTTTTCTGCAGTCTGTTAAAAGGAACTTGCTTGATACAGAGACCTTATGCAAGTGTCTCCATTCTCAAAATCCTCTGCAGGTGGGCTGCAGGGCGTGTGGAGGTTGGTATCTCCAATCCCTCTGATGTGAGCTCGTCAGCATTTTAAAAGTACATGCTAACTGCAGAAGCACCTGGAAACCTGACTGCTGCTCTTCCCTCTGTCTCATACTCCTTGGCCAACACAGCTGAACAGCTCCTGTATCCTTCCCTCTTATGGGTCCTGAGATTCATTCCTTTGTTGTGACTTGTGAGCATTTTCAGCGGAAGCAAAGAAGCCCTGGAGAACTGCAAATGTTGAAATCAGATGTTTAGGTATACCTAAATCAAATCTTGGTTCCAGTGTTTATTTGGCTTCTATGGTAGCAAAAACTCAGCAGTGTGCTGCCCTGTGAAAATAATTGGGGTGTTTGCAGCATGCTGAGCTTCTGGCTCTGCTTCTCTGTACCCATTTGTAGGCAGGAGGTATTGCCCCTCCACCACTCGGGTGCAAGGTAGTAGAGTTGTCATCCACAGTTCTAGGGTTTTCTTTCTGTAAGGTATTTCACAAGCACCTGTGATACAGTCCAGAGCTCTGTCAGAAACACTTCTGTGCTGCACTGTGTTTCAAAGGTGCTGTTGGGCAACAGGAGGTGAACAACCTTTTGCTTTTTTGACTGTCTGCACCTGTTTGAGAAATGCTGCTTAAATCTCACCAGTGACTGACCAGTAATTAAAATCAGGCGAAAACAAGGTAGCATTTCTGTGCTGGAAATTACACTGGATAAGCATTCAGACCTGCCTATTTCTGAGTCAGGGACAGCCCATCCAAAGGGAGAAATGGAGATAGCAGCTTCTGCTTGACATTGTCAATGAAACTTGTACTTTACAAGTGTGAGTCATTAAAATATAAGCCAGCTTCATCTGTACTGCATGGTGCAGTAAGAAAAATGAGAACAAGTGTAACAAAATAATCTACTTGGGACAAAATTGTGTTTTAATGAGATTTTGGTAGAAAACAGGTTCTCTGGTTTTGATTTCCATGGAAACTAGTACAGCAAGGCTCTTTACCACTGCTTGCAGTGGGGCTGTGTGTAGCAGTAGTAACAGTAGTGTGTGCTGGGTGATGAGCTGGCCAGTGCCTGTGGGATGCTCAAATTCATGAGCATGAACTGAACTAGGTGGGATCACTGACCCAAAAAGCTACCCATGGGTCCTGGTATGTCTCTTCCCCCTGAATTTCCTGGTCAGAGTCCAGGGCTGTTTCACCTTCTCCCTGCCTCAGTCTCAACTGACGGGTGGATCTCAGTATCACCTTCTCTGTAGCAGCCTCAGCTTCCTGTAAGTGTGGGGTAGTGGTGAGCTCTCATAGGCTTCACCCCAGCTCTCAAGATTCTTCCTCACCTTGTGTCCTGGCATGTTGTGTCAGTGCCCCGTGGGACTGCCATGGGATCTCCTGATGGTTATTTAGTTTTAACCTGTAGACACGCTGCTGGTTTGCTGCTGGTTTCCCTTCAGCAGCTGGGAGACAAGAACTGGCCCTGCAGTACAGCTGGATTTTGGATGTGACCACAAAGGTTTCAAAGAAGTGGGGCAGCTGAATACAAAGTAGAGAAAACAGCTTATTTGAAAAGGCTATTTGAAATAGTATTTGAAAATTCTTTGTACAGTTCACCAATGTTTGTTTGAAATTCTTTACCCATGAAAACACCTTGTTTCCCAGTCCTCTGAACATATAATTGGGGCAAATCAGAAATCATGTCAATGCTGGTATATTTTGAGGGTGATGGTTGGCATTTTGACTTTGCTAAAGAGAAAGCAGTGTTTTCAGTGCTGTGGCAAGCAGAAAAACAGTGAAAGGGGAAATGCTAAAATAGGTATGAGGGCACTCTAATGTGGCCATAGTTTCCAGAGCAGAAAGAATGGGAAGATGGCTGATGAGTGCCCTTCAGTCCCATCAGTAGCAGAACAACAGGGTAGAGAAGGAAGGGTGTGAAAGGAATAGGGTCTTCCTGTAGTGACTGGGGTATTTCTAGGACAAGAAGACTGGGGTCAGGCTCTGAGGACAACATAGGCCTGTCTCTTGTTTCCAGTCCCTGCTGCCCTCAGCCCTTCTGCAAGATATCCCCCTCCTATTTCAGGGGACAGCTTGGCCTGTGCTGGGCAGAGAGTGGGACTCGGAAGACCAGTGCTCAGGCTGGGACTTCCAAGCTTGGCTCCCACTGGGGAGACATTACACAGCCAGCAGCAGGGCTGCACTGATATGCAGGTGTTTGTGTCCCAGGCTGCAGCAGAACGTGGGGCTGTTGGAACCCATTGCACCCACCTCCATGGATCAGACTGTCCAAGGCTGGCTGTGCCTGAACTAGAAGGCCTTTTCCATTCCTAATTGCAGTGATTCCTTCCTTTTTAAAACAAACACAAGAGCCACCAGTGCTACAGCTGGAAATTCAGTGGAGAACACATAATGGGGACAGTTAAGTCTGAGTTTTGCCTTGGCCTTCCAAGGGACAGAGCAAAAAGGATGTATTTTGCTGTCAGCTCTGATTCTCAGTGACTGCAGAATGGTCACATTAGCTCCCAGTACTCCCTTCCCTTCTCCAAACTGGGAATGGTTCCATCTGGCTGCCACATGAAGTGAACTTTAATTCAGCCACCTTAGAAAACACTTTCCCATGGCAAAGAGGAAACACTTTTATTATTGGTGTTTCCTAATCGATTTTCTCCTGTGAGTTGTTTAATTCTTTGTTGGGTTTTTTCTTTGCTTGATCAATCTCTGAGTTTGCTGCACTCACAGCAGAGTGTGAGAAAAGCAAACCCTCCCTCTGGCGCAGCACTCGCAATGCAGACGGTACTGCCTGCCGCTCAGTCAGGGTGGGCTACACAAGCTGCCTGGACCACTGTGCCACTGCTGGGGCAGTTTGTCCATGCTGATCCCCTCTCTGTGCTGACCACAGCAGTGACTACGCTGCATCTGGTGTGTGCACCTACACATCCTGCCTTGCCTGTCCAGCCAGGCAGGAAAACAAGGGTGACATTCTTGCTCTATTTAGTCTCCAATGTTTTGACATCATCTTCACTTACATCTGCTTTTCTCCTTTGTGGTCTTAAAACAGACTTTATGGGTGAGGAGACAGGACAGAGAAACATTTTTCTCAGCAGACATTGATGGTTGGCTTTCTCCTCACTGCTGCATTTTTCCTTCCTTTTTTGCAGAGTTGGGGGGGGGGGAGTTATTCATTAGTGCATACACTTGTCAGATTTGGGAAACGGACTCAGTCTAAACCATTATTCCGGCTTGCATCAGATTTCCTGCTGTGCATTTTCATAGAATCATAGGATCAACTAGGTTGGAAAAGATCAACCATTAGTTTAATACTGTTGGCTTTAAGAAATGCAAGTGGCTGGGAGAACGCTTGCTGGTCAGCAGTCACTGGCTTTGTGACTTTTCCAGAAGCAGCATTAAAGAGCTGGCCCAAGGCAAGTGAGACTGAGGGCTCCCCTAGGGAGCTCGGTGCTTATTCTGCTTGGTTTTTCTTCAGCAATTGACACAGGGAAACTGGTAATATAACACTTAAATCTTGAGGTGGCTACAAGGATGGAGAGAAATACAGCTAATGCTTGAAGTGGGTCTGCTTTCTGCATTGGCAGTTTTCAAGGGATGCTCTGTACAGGTCCTCCCTTGGTGTCCAACATCACCTCTCCTCCCCTTTGAAATACCCTCAGGTTGCTCATCTGCAACACTGCTCAATACGCTGATACATCTTCCCACCAAAATCAGCTTAATGACAGCTGCTGCGTAGATGAAGAGTTGACTATGTGGGCTTTAAAACAACATCTGGATTGCCTTTGCCATTGAACATGCTGCAGTGCGGGAAGCATCCAAACAGTGTTTCAGCAGCTCGGGGATGAAGGGGCCTCTTTGAGGCAGAAGTCATTTTTCTCTAGGTAATCTCCCAGATTTTTGAGCAAAAGTAGCGAATCGTAGCAGAGACTTGATTCCAAATTCCTGCATTTGCTCAGCCTGATCTGTTAGGCATGCAGGCTGCTTTGTCCTTTTGGCCAGCTCTGAATAGTTCTAAGCCATCAAACCAGGCTTACCGGCACAGGCTAGCAGAGGGCAGCCTGGCTGTGAGCTGAGAGATTCAGCTGCCACAGGAGAGTTCAGTCTCTCTCAGCAATCGCTTTTACCTCCTGCCATATCTGGGATTTTCATGGAAGCCTTCACCTCCAAGAGTCTTGTTTAGTCTAAAATACTCCGCCTTCGAGAGCTGATAATGATGCTGCAGCCATAAATATCTGTTGCTGAAAATGAGCATTGAAGATGCAACAGATATAGCTAAGTCTAAGCATAGGAAAAGGTCTTCTGCTTGGGGTTAAACTGTGGAGTGCGACCATTTATGCTGGGTCTTGCAGGGCTCCTCTCAAGGTGTCAGTGCAGCATGTTTCCAGTATTTGTATTTTAACTCTCTTAAGTGCTCTTGTGCAAAGTTTGTTGTGGGTTTTTTAAGTAGAGGCTGCCTGTTATAATGCTGTTGACAAGGACAACTAAATGATGTCAAAGTCCCTCTAATTATCCCAAGCTGAAGTGTCACCTCTGCTTTCTGTCTGAGTAGGTGAAGGCAGTGTTCAAAGAGACCCACTTAATACTGAAGCATTTTTCAAGGCAATCAAGAGCTCCAAGCTCTTTCCCCCTTAGGCAATCTAAATGCTAAATAGATCTTTAAAATAATTACCACATCTAAATCGAGGAGCCATTTTCCCCTGCAAACACCTGATGTTCATTAGCAATATTTAAGGTGTCACACATCACCTCTGTTTACTCTAAGCTCTGTTGGCAGGAGTTTGTCAGGTGCCTGCCACTGCTGAGCTGATGCTGAAGAGCTCGGGGAAGCACTTGAGCACAAATCATTTGGCCTGAGAGCAGGGGTCTGGATTTCTGTGAAACTCTTCTCTTTTCTCCCTCTCAGCTTAATTCTGATCTCATTAAAAACAAATAGTGTCAGTGAACAACACCAACCTGGCACCAGCCTAAACCAGGTCCCCAAATCAGAGATGAGCTTAGCACTGATAAGCAGGAATCACTTTGTATTTTTATTCTGTAACTGTATAACGTCAAGTTCATGAACAGGGTTTGGAGCAGTGCCTGGCATGCAGGACCTCCCTACCATGCACATACCCCAGCTGCTGCTATAAAACCATAATTACTTTCCTTCTGGTGCAGGTCATCCTCAGATATTCCTGCCAAGGATTTCAAGAGAGCCTCACCATAAGCCACTCTGTTTTGCCCTCTACTCCCTCCTGCCAACTCCAGGGAAGCTTGGTGAAATAGGGAAAGCAGTGACCTTCTGTTTTTGTGTTGATTCACAATGGCTGTGCTCTCAGAAGGCTTACCAAATCAAGGGCAATGGAAGAACACCTTGTTTAAGAGTTCCCTTAGCACCTACTCACAGAGATGGTCTGAATACAGCTGAGACTAAAGCACTTCTGGGTAGGTGCTGGAGCAGATCCCGAGTTGTGGAGACCGAGATGTACATGTCTGAGGTGAATCCAGCTTTGGACAACAGCTGAATAGAAGCTTTTTGGATTCCAGTGTGAGAGTTAACCATTCAAATCCACCTGCACCTCTTGGATCTGGGCTGTATGGACCCCATACACCGTCTGGGGTACAGCCTGGGAAAGAGTCTGAAATCAGCTGACTTTGAGACCTATGTTTTGGCTAGGATTCCATACATCCCTCTTAATGCACACTTCTCAAAGTTCTTATTCAAATATCTCATTTAAATAATGTGTGCTTCATTACCATGGGGATTCTTCATCCTGTAATACACTGCCAGGAAGGCTGAAGGTCTTGAGTTGCTGGAGTTACCGGCACCCTTAAATGGGAGTGCTGTGCATGATGCTGCTATCATCAGTGACCTCTGTGACCTCAGAACCCCCAGACACCGTGCCCCTTAGTAAATCAGATTACAAAATCTCAAAGGGCTTTTTTGGTGTTGCTCAGAGGAAAAGCAAGCACTGCTGTAGAAATTTCCTCTGAATTAGAGAGTAATAAAACCTGATCCAGAGGACTGTGAGCAGATGTGAGAAGGGTTATTTGGGGGCAGACCCTCATACCCCAGGGCTCCCACCAGCTGATCTGTTCAATCGAGTCTTAATCTGACCATAATCCCAGCAAGCTAATGAAGGGAACTGTCAGGAAAGGCTTAGTGCTGGCTGTAGCGATGAGTGACCAAGCAGACCCTGAAAGCTGCAAAAGGCTTTAAGGGGATCAATATTCTCTGTGCTCTCATTTCTAATTGGGCTTTACTGCAGGGCTCTAGTTCATGTAGTTCATTAAAGGGACTCAGATGGAGTTTCTGTAACTCAGTTTATACTCCTAGGGCATAGGATCAAAATAGCAGCAGCAAGCAATTGCCAAGGCCCCTAGAACTCATCTGGAGAGTAATTGCAAGAGTGGCAAAGCATTAGACTTCAAAGAAACATTGATATGGCTAAATCAGGATTATTCATTGCATTTAAGTTTACAAAAGAAGTTATCTACCATGTTAGGAGTCACTTTAAAAAACGTTCTGTGCTATGAAGCAGATATTTCAAGTGCATTTCCAGGGCAAGCATTTTCTGGGTCTTCATGAAGCCTATGAGTAAACAGCTCCTAAACAATACCTACATCAGCTAGAGTTACATCATCTCCGCTCCTCTCATTCTCATGACACCATGCCCAAAACACCGAACTTGTGAAAACGACGAGGAAAATATGCGGAAAATATATGGGAAAGATGCTGTTGCAACTCCTTATCTACCTTAGGTCTGCAGGGACACTTTCGTCTTCCTGCAAAACATCTGCGGAAAGCTTTAGTCAAGTAACCCCCCCCAAAAAAATCCAACACAGAGTGCTTATGTGTGTTGGATCGGATAAAAGTCCCATCCAGTCCATTAGCCTGTTTGCCTCAATGATCCACACCAAGTGCCTAGGAGAAAATGTAAGAAAAGGGCAATTGCATTATGCTGCTCTCCCAAAACACTCCCAGGGCCCTCAGAAACTATTCATACTTTGACATCCTCAGCCAGGGATGGCATTCATGCATTGAACAACCATTGATGGACTTCTCTTTATGGGGCTTATCCAAGTAAATAGGAAGAGGGGTGTGTTCCAATTCTCAGAGGATCTTCTGCATTGACTAATTAACACTACTTGTTACTAGTTAGGGTGGGTGTCGGGTTTTCATGGCAGGTAGGGCAGGAAATATCAGGCCAATGCCTGTGTAAGGAGGGAAAGGGAGAATTGGACCAAAGTGCTCAGCATTAAGCTGTTCAGCTGGTATTAGCCTGGAACCTGTATTTTGTTCTTATATTATTCCAGGAGCCAAAAGAGAGCTTGGACAAAGTCACACAGGCAGTTTTTTCAATCTGAATTACATGCCAAACACTTCTGAGGCTGGACCTCCACTCTCCCTGCAACTAGATTTAAGTGATGTCTAACTTCTAATGGCTACGTGCCTGGAGGTAGCCATGAATTTTCTACAGAAACAGTTTAAACTATAAAATCAGATTTATGGAGCTTTAAATGTTTTATTTGAGGTATGTTGGGGGCAGGAGGAGATTGATACAAAAATTTCTGTTGGCTGCTGTTTCCCCACAGGAGGAATCTGGGGCTCCAAGTGAGGTCCCTATGCTTCCTGTACATAGGGAGAATGGGGTCTGGGGAGGAAGGTAGAAGCCATCATGCTGAACAGGGAGCTCTCTAGCTTGTGCAACATGCTAACAAGATGATTAGCCCATTCATTATAAGATGGAGCTAGGCCCCTATTTTTCTTTGGTGTTTTCAGAAGGGAAATACTTTCTGAAGCTATGGCTGACCTGATTTGGGTGCCTTTCTGTCAAGAAACAGCAACACAGTTTTGTGGTTAATGCAGCCCCTGCTCTGCTCATTTCAGACAGGATTTGAGCTCTCCATAATGTCCAAGGTGAGTGTCTTCATTAAGATCAAATGCTTGGTTATTCTCATGTCTCTTTCTCACGCTTTCTAGCTAAAGTTATTTCATTTTGTGTGAATAATGAGTGCTTTCACTTGAAGATGATAGAGGAAAGGGATAGAGGGTGCACTGCGTGATCACTGAACAATTGTGTTGTAAACATGAAAAAAACTACATGCCATTTTAGGAGGCATTAAATGATTCATTCCTAGTTAAGACAAAGGAGATATTACTACAGTATGAAAGACTGGTAAACTTAATTTAGAGCTGCAGGTGCCCAGAATGATAACTATATTCGATCAAAGACAAACTTAAGACAGGAAATGCTGAAGAAAACTGCTAGGATGAGGAGACAGAGCAACTTGTTGTACAGGAAGAAACTACCAAATACAAGTTACTAATCTAGCAAAATTGAGATGGGCAATGATTGCTTTTCCTGGCAGATGAGAGGAGAAGTACTTGGAGAAAATATAAAAAGATGCTACTAGCACAAAGTGGATAGAAATTGAACTCACGTGGCCTAGGATTTAGAAAGCTACTAATTAGCTGAAAAGTGTGCTCTGGAAGAGCACTACAAGCCGGGCAATGAAAGCACTGGCTTAGCACTGGGTAAAATTTTAGAGATGATGAGCACGGAGAAGAAAAAATTCTGTATTTGAAAAATACAGAATTTTAATAAGAATTCTCTTCTCCAAAGAGAAGACTTGAATGCTAGCTCTGCTTGCTATACTCTGGTTGTCTCAGTGCTTTTGCTGCACTCCAGTGTTACAGTGGAGTAGATGTGCAAGCTAAGAATTCCCTTGGAGACTGAGTCAATTTATTGAGAGATTTCTTTCCCCCTCCCCTCTTCGTGCTCAGAACCTGAGAGGAGGCATAGCTAAAAATGAAATGTGGAGCAAGGTTTATTTCTCATCCTGGTAGTGCTGACTTTCCCCTGCAAGTACAAGATAGATATTGCATCAGGATGCTCTTGCCTCCCAGTGAGATTAAGAGGCACTGGGGTGGAGGCAGGGGCACAAATGGGATTGCTTTTCCCTCCATTGTCATGCATGCCCTGTTTCTTACCTTCCCCTAGTATTTTGCAGTGTCCTTGAGCTTTCCCTATCAGTACAGCACAGATTGCTGAGGCCTTTTCTCTCTTATACAGATTACTTTTTTTTTTAATTTGTTGAGGGCTGGAAAGGGTGGGCACAGGGGTTGCTTCTAGGTGGCAGGTCTGATGACCTCTCAGGACTAAACCTCTATGACAAGGCATTATTCTCAGTAGAAGTATCAGCACAGTATCACATCTGACTGTTCTGCACCCTGTCTTTGTCACTGGGGATTAGTTGCACTGGTAAGAATGTTGTGTCATGCAATCCCACTTGATAGCCTGCCATTTGCAGCACTGTTCTCAGTGGCCTGGGGAACACTGAGTTTAAATGCCTGCATGAAATTAGTCAGAGCAGGGATTCAAAGCTCAGGTTTCCCATTTTTCATGATATGGGATGTTTAGGTAGTGAGTCCAATAGAATGATGAATAGTTTGGGTTGGAAAAGAACTCCAGAAGTCATCTAGTCCAGTCCTGCTCAAAGCACATCTAAACAGATCAGGTCATTCAGTCTGGTGTCTAGTCAGGTCTTGGACACCCCTAAGGATGGGTATTCCCCAGTCTCTCAGGGCCAGCAGGCTTCTGTTGGGAGTGTGTGAAACTCAATGCCACTGGTAACTAAGAAGGTAATAATTTAAACTTGAGCCTGTTTCCTGCACAGTCAACGGGATGATGCAGGAGCTCCCTAAACAGGAATTCATCATCATCATGGCTTGACTTCGCAAAGAAAGATTTGGGAAGGGCTTTACCCACACTTACTACAAGTGCTCTCAGGACTAAAAAAGCCAATGTGAGATAGGCAAATCTGGCTGCAAAAAGCACAGCAAAAGGTCTCCTTGGGTGGTACAGGCGGGGTGCAATTCTTTCTACGTTGTCTTTTCTCCTCTAGTATCACCTGCCGTTTCGTCCCTTGTCTGTCACTACAGAGCTTTGCAAGTGTGGGTAAACCCTTCGGGCCTGCACAGTGGATTTTTTAGGTGAGGCTCAGCATGCGCAGAAGTCCTTAGTGGCAAATTCACTCCCCTGCTGTTTCAGTGAATGGTACGTTATATCCAGCCAACACTAAGTCAGACTGTAGCAGACAACATTCAGTGTAGAAAACCTGTGAAAATTGACTTATATGGCAGAGCTCAAAAGTATTCTTTTATTTAAACAGATTTCCTCTTGCAGTTTATGCAGAGGTAGTACAAGTTATCTATCATTTTACTGAGAGAAATGCTGAAGTCAATACTCTCAAATTTCAAGGGGGTACCAAAGGTAAGCAACTCAGATGCTCAGTCTCAGAGAATCTGAGACTCTTACTAGCCTTAGCCATCCCCCATCTGGAGGATTGATAAATTATGCTCCCTGGCTTCCCAAATACTCCCTCTCTCCCATGATAATGGTAAGACAAAGAATGTATATTTTATTTGTTTCAGTGCTCCCCATGGTCTAGCATGGTCTATGAAATTTAAGTTTCATAGCAGTTGACAAACAGGATCTTGAAATTACTTTATACTTATAATCCAGCTGCCCTGGATTTTTCTGTTTATCAGCTTTCTTGATGCGTTGGTTTTTTTCAGTATAGCTGAGTTTCAGTACAATTGGGCCATTACTCAGTGGGAATTGCAAATGTACGTAACTGTTTATGTACTCTAAAGCAAAGTAGCTGGAGCATTCCCCTCCTACCTCTTGAGAGCAAGTCATCTTAAGAAGCATCCTTGCTTTCAGTGCATCACAAGCTAGCACATTGCTTGGCATATGGAAATGAGATCACAACCAGCAATCTTGCAACTTTCTTACAGATTTCTAATGCAAGTGAAAAATCTTCCGGTTCTTCCAAGCACATGTATTAGTTACTAAGAAATATAACAAGGTGGTCTTGGTACTATTTACACTTCTGTTTTTCCCCACTGTGACAGTTAAGCACAAAAACAGGCTGATGTAGCAATGGGAATGCTGCTTTCCTGCTGTGCTTATGGTATACTGTGATGGATGTCATGATTTCACTCTGTTTTAAAAGAATGTGATGATGGAAGAAACTGTAGACAAGTATTTTAACTCCCCAGCTTATTTCACCCTCAAAGCAGGAATGCAAACTCAATTTTTGCTTTTCACAATCCCACTTCAGCATACTGAAAGAGGCTGCAGAGTGGGATTCCTATAAGAAACTAATCCTGTTCTTACAGTGATGTCAAATACAATGCAAAATCTAATCCTAGTGGGCTTACCCCCTGCCACAGTACATTACTGATGGGCAGTAGCATGTAACAGTAGATAAACTCGTCGTTTATATATAACGATTTATCTACCGTTTTCTACAGCAGCACCTAACACACTTGACCTTATTCTCAAAGCCTCTGCTTGTTGGTGCTGCTTGGCAGACTTATTCTCTTCTTCCCCAACACTCTGTGTCTTCTTTGTACATAGTGTGAAGTAGCACTATGCTTTTCAACAGCACTGAATTGTTAGATCAGCTCAGCCAACTCACAAAACTTCACCTTACCATTTACATAGTGAGTAGCCATGCCAAGAAATGAGTTGTACCATTCTGGTCATGCCCCAACTTGAAATCAGTAGCAGGCAGTCCAGTGACTATGTGACGACTTGCCTATTCCATGACTAGAAAAGATACAGCATGGTACATGGCTCCACAAGACAAGTAGAAGTCAGGCAAGTACCTCACTTGCTCTATACTCCTGGCAAATGGATGAGGGCTCATATGTCTCATTGGATGGAAGCTAGGCTTTATGAATGCGCTAAAAAAAAAAAATTAAGTATTTCCATACCAGGACATACTAGATGTTTGGATTCTACTCTTTATCCCCATTTACAATACTGTAGAGAATGCTATCCTGTTAATCCTGCAACTGGTTAATCCTGGTTGAGTATACCTGTACAGTAGAAGACTCCAGTCTGTACCTATAGCAGGAAAACTCTGGCCTAATGCAAAGCCATGAAGTACCAAGTCAGCCTTGCTTTTCTACCTGCTGTGGTGTTTCAGTCTAACGTGTCCTCCAATCCAAGCTTTTTCAGTACAGCAAAACTATAAAGATATCAGCATTGAAGGTAACAAGTGTCAGACGTAATTTTGCAGTGCATGCAAACAGTTAAATACTTATCCTTTCTAAAGAGAAAAAGCAGTTTGGGGCAGATCCTCATCAAAACAATTTACCTATTCCTTTCTCAGGGGAAGGTTGGAAGTAGACTAGTTCATGGGGTCTGTGGTGTGATACATTCAGCCTGCTCTTATGCATCACCTACCCCAGAGCAGACACACCTGACTACAAATGCCTCATAAAGATCAAGCTTAGAGTGTAAGAGGGTTGCTGTGCTTCCCAAAAATCCCCAGGAAAGACAGTAGTCAAGATTGGGCCAGAGAAGTTAACTTGGCAGGACAGACTTTGAGCCATTCTGTAATAGAGCAAACAACTATTGGTTCAGTCCATCATAACCTTGTGAGCCCTGCTCCCTGGCAAACAGGGAAGAAACATTTAATTTGTTGTTCAGCAAAACCCATAAAATTCAGCACTCAAGTTTAACGAAAGGGTATTTTTTTATTCCCCATTAAGACTGTCTCGAGGACATAACTGAATGTTGGAAAACCCACCCGAAGGGGACATACAGTGAATGTGGCAAAGTACAATGTGAACAGCCCTCGGGGTTCAAATAAGGTAGGACCATCAGCTAGTGAGAGGGAAAAAAACAAATTAAAACTCTACTGAAGATGTTACACTTTCTTCTCCATTTACACTGAAAAAAAAGTCAAGCCCAACAAAATCCTTGCATCTCTAACAATACATTCAGTCCTGGCTAAAGAGTTTAGTAAGATGGCAACAGGATGACTATAATACAAAACGTTCACTACTACACTCTGTACACGCCTGTTGTCCAAGCCCTCCCCCAAACCCAGGTAATGATGGTGCCCCCATTATTTGCTGGCTTGCTGGGCCTGCCTGCGGAGGAGGACGTAGATCTTCTCCTTTATCCAGTCTTTATTGTACGGTTGGTATGTCTGAGTATCAGCACGGTAACTAGAGAAGAAAAAAAAAAACACTTGTAGTATTAATCTGCTCTGTAGTATGTTTACCAGAAGAACTTCACAAAACAATTAAGCATCCTCGAGTGTATGAAGCAGAAAGCTGTGTGCAGAACACAAGTAATATCAGAAGAAGATGGGAATTGTGGCTTATCAAACAGATTTAACCTGTTTGCTAAAAAACAGTTACCCAGCAAATCAGCAGGAACCTGAAATAAAACTAGATGCCCCAAGGACTACTGAGTGCCTGGTTCTCAGCGTGTTCACATTTTAATTCCTGAATATAACTGCTTATGGGAGACAACAAATAGAGCACTTGAGTATTTTTGAGCTCAGAATGAAGAATAGTTCCACCAGGAAATGACCCAATTTGTCTTAACAAGCCAAGCACTCTTCCAATACTACTTCACGCAAGTGTTCATGTAAGCTTTCAAGTGTTCCACTGGCACTTGGAATTTTGTGAGAACTACAGTCTTTCAGGAGCAAAGGTAGACTCATGGATGGATGACAAAGGATTCTTACCAGCTGCAGTGACGGCAAGCTTACCTCTACCAAACAAGGACACTTCATAAAAAGCAAACTGAAAACAAGAACCCACAGACTCGTTTTCTTTGCTACTTGGGGATAGTTGATAAGACTAGTTCACCAACAAGATTTCTTGCCAGGGCCAGAGAACTCAGTTACTCAAGACACTGCTGAATTGAAGCATAATTAGACCAAAAGCGAAAGCAAACTGTGTGAAGTTATCTGCGCAGATTCATGCCCTCCTTTTTGCCTCAGCTGTTGAAGTTGAATGTTTTTTTGATAAAGGTGGTATTTTCACTGCATACCTCAAGGACTACTCAAGTTGTACTCAGTTTTTAAATCTTGGTACATGTATTTTTGGTACATGTATTTCTAACCAGATGAGAAGGTTGAGATTTCATTGGTAAGAAGCTAAATAAAAATCCAGAGTTAACTCAAATTACAGTTCAACAAATTACAGTTCCTGCCTAAAGAAAAAATCCCTAAGCATACTGTTTCTAAGAAAACCTTGTTACTTAAAACTCAGCATGACTCGTTCAAGGACACAGAAAGTTTTAGTATACATTGATATAGTAATAGTAGCATTTCCAGGGCAGTATAAGAAATGTTAGTTTCAGAAAAGTTCCTGATTTATGTCCCCACACCAATCCATTCATAATGCTACACCACAAGAACACATAGCAGGTACTTTAAGAATCTTCATGAACACAAGACATGTCTGTATGCTATGTGTGCCATCTGGTGGAAAACTATAAGCTGAAGTAGAATTGGCAGGATAATGAGTTTACAAGCCTAATTAAGAAAGGCAGAATATTGCTAGGAAACAGTTACTACTTCCTGAAGAAAGTAGCTGGCTTCAGTCTGTTAGATAAATTAAAACAAAGTGTCTTTCAACCTGGGTCAGCCCAGTGCTTCAAAACCTGAAGATGAAACAACAAAATGTCTATGGAAAAGTAACTGCAGAAACTAATCCTGTTTAACCTATCGTACCGAAAACATTAAATGGCCATTTATAAGTCACTACCAGGAACATAAGGTTCTATACATCAGAATGCAAAGGAAAGCAATCTGATGCTCAGTTCTGGTACTTTTCAATAGCCTTTTATTTTAAATGTATTAACTGGCAAAGGCTGGTCACTGTACACCTACACAAGTACTTGCACTGGGGTTTCAAATGGAGCAGTAATTCTAGAATTCTCATATTCAAAAGCCTAACACTATGGTCTTTTGTTACTTAAATATGAGATTTGTATCCTTATTTCTATAGAATTTTTGTGGTTAGTATCACTGTCATATCAAACTGTTACCTTGAAATGTATGGTGTGGAAAGTACTCATGATCTGGATTAAGTGATTTTTTTACAATGTTGTGTTTTGACTAGTGAAATTTAACATCCGATTTTACAGTACAGTCAGAATTGAAAGTACACAAGACCACCTTCGTTCGTAACTTTAAAATGCAGATGAGAACTGGAGATAACATATTCACAAGAACAGTTAACATAATTAGCTAGGGCTCTCTGAAGGACTGATCTGTCAGGAACAGATCACTTCACTAGGATTTACAAAAACTTTCATCTTGCTGTATCTTGATCAAAATAAACAGCTGGTTGCATGCACTTCTATAGACTTCTACCATACCACTAGTACAGCCCCCAGCTGAATAAAATTCTGTAATCGTTCTGCTTCTGTAAGAATTAGACCAACTGCAGATACAGCCCAAATTTAAACAGATTCTAGCATAAATAAATAACATATGTGGTTGTATTCAACTGCTGGATTTCAGTATTTTAAATGCAGGAAGCTTCAATGTGACTAAAATTCAAGTGGAACTGTCAGTTTCTAAGCTTTCCTTACAGATGCTTCATTCCAGTGTAGTTAATTGGTGTGGTCAACATGGCATGCTAGCCGCAATACTGCTGCCTTAAAGTTACTGTATACACTACCCAGAACCCCACCAGATTTCACACAGAACATGTAAGAGTTTAGGTGGAAGATTTCTGACTTCTTTAAGCCACTGAAATGGACTCAACTTACACAAGACAGCTAAGGTCTGCCAAGTCATCAATGAAGTCAAACAACTGGCTGATATCATATGTAATGGATGGACTGTTTGGATTCATTCTCTTCAGATGCTCTTCATACATTTTACAGACTCCTACAGAGAAACAAGAGCAACATTAAAAAAACACAAATGTTATTTGCTGAAACTTCTTCAGCTACTGAACCACAAATATCAGGAAAGTTTAGAGATGATTACCATGAAAACAGAGACATAACCATCTTACTCAGATTCTGAGGATCTGAAATGCTTTTTGCTTTAGCTATTTGCATGGAAACATAATACTATAAAATCAGGTAAGAGGCATAGAAAGAAGCATTGTCATCCAAAGGGAAAAGCTTTCGTTCTGTCAAAAATGTAACTTTCCATGCAGTAAGCTCCAATGGAAACATAAAACTCCTTCTGGTAAATTTAAGACAGCAATTGCACTATATATTCCTACTGTACAAACACCAGAGAGAAAAACTAGTATCACATACAGCTACTCAAATCTCAGAAGAAAGATAATTCTTGATGAAAGAGTCAAATAGGGATTCTGAGGTAAGAGTGACAGCACAAGCCTGTAGATGAATTTAAATCAGTTTTATTTAAGCTAACCCATAAATAATTCAGATACATTTGAGAAGAATATATCATGGAAGTGAGCACAGAGGCTTTACATAGTCTTTATGACGCTTTTGTTTGCCTGGCAAAACTTCCTGAACTAGAATTTTTAATGTTAAGTGAATGTCCACATTTAAATCATACAGCTGTAACATCTCAATTTTCTTTCCTAGCTCACTGTGTGTCTCAAAGTCACAGAGGACTTTTTCTCTGGCATATAATATACTACAAAGCTGCAAATTATATATCAATTGCACACACACTTTCATTTCATGTATTATCTCCTGTAACAACCTTTCCTTTACATGGCTAGCACAAAAATTAGCAAGAGTTGCATTCAGGCAAGCCTGCTGCATGACCCCACCAAGAATACTGCCTACTCTCACAAACTGCATGTAGTTCCATCTAGTTAAATCAGAGACATTTAATGTAAAACAGCAACTTATTTTCTTACTAAGTCTGGGAATATGTCAAAATGGGGTTTTAACAACAGTTTTGACTACCATGTCTGCACCCACCTTCCATGCACTCATTCACAGATTCATAATCAGCATATGTTCTGCCTTCTGGCCTCTTGGTAGGCTGGACAAGTAGAATTGTGTGAGACTGAAAAACAAAAGAAATGCCAAGAAAACAGGTTACTTGCAACATCTGAATGACTTTTTTTGTTTGAATTAAGTTATTTATCTGGATGAAGCATTAAAAAGAAGCATAATATTAGAACACTGAACTAGCAATCAAGGACACAGGCATTCTCCAAAAGCACTTACTGTTCATATAAGCTGTGTTAAAAATTTCTGGTTCCTATCAATCCTTACATAACTTTAAAATGTCTAAAAATCACCAAGAAAGCAGCTACTGTGCTGGAAAAGGTATCACAGAAATGGTAATTTCTATTTAAATGCAAAAGCAAAGCAATAAAGTCAACCCATAAAAGCCATGCCATTAGTGCACTTACTTATTCCATTCTAATGCAAGCTATTAGTAAGATTTAAAACACCCCAATTAAAGAGCAAGGAAGGAATCCAACTTAACTTCATCATCAGTCTCTCCTTAAAGATTTTAACAGAAATGACTATTTTGAGTTATTCATTTCACTTCAGGGGAACGCAAATTATACAATACCACACTTAGTATTCAAGATGATTTCCTGCAAAACAGATGCACTGATTTTTCATACTTCAGTGAGTCTACTGAAACAGCAATTATGGCACAGATAACGGTTCCAAATGTCAGGATCTGCAAGGCTTGTTCTTCTGCAGGAAAGACTTAGATGGTTGTACAGTCTGTGGCTTGCTTTATTTCTGTAATAATTTTCACTTGGCTACAACAAATCATTTGAGCAAACAACAAGCAAGACTTTTGAAGTGTACACAATCTGTGATCTAATTAACAGGTTACACAGCATGGAAAGTTTGCAAGCACGCTACAAAACACCATTTCCAGTGTTTTGGAAATCGGATCCAACATTTTCAATGCTAATATATGAGGTGAGCACGCAACATGCAATATTCACGGAGGTAATTGCGGAGTAGGACACACTGGAAACAAATGCCTTAATATATTATTTAGCTTGAATTAATCCTGACCCACATTTTGGATGTGCTGGTGAGGATACCAGTTCAGTGTTCAAGTGCAGTGACAGAAAAACGGCAAATACTAGGATTTACCAGGAACATACATGAAAACAGTAAATTTTTGTACCATGATAGAGTGTTCTCACACTTGGAATAGAGTTTTCAGCTCTTTAAATTCTGTCTTAAATAACATGATAGAAGGAAACTTGGAGAAACTCAGTAAAAAGTTACAGAGAGTTACCCAGCAAGACTTTTCCCAATCAGAAATGGAAAAAGAGGGGAACTCAGAGCTACACACTGCAACAAAAAAAATCACACAAAGGAGACTAGATCATGAAAGGCAGTTCACTTTCATGTATGCCAGAGAATGCCAGATTTGAAGGGAATTTCCCGAGGGGGGCTGGTATCTGGCTGTTCCTAAGCGCATTGTGCTTGAATAGGCGCGTCCTATCAGCGAGTTCGAATGACTGCCAAATTTTATTATACAATACTTTTTCCAGCACTATCATTTTTACTTGATGGTCACTGATGACTAGGCTTGGTTCCAGCACTTGCAACTCTGACTTCTTGGGAGCATATGACTAAGGATCTCTGATTAACTAATAACAACAATTGGATGAGGTGTCAGGTGCCAGTTTGGTCAGTGTGTCTTTTTGCATCAGAATGTCTTGCAAACTAGATTTCGGAGTCTGATTACAAACACATACTCATCTCCTTTAACAAAACTCAGTACTAAGAAAAAGTTTTACTTGCCTAACAAAACCTAAGAGAGCACAGCTAAAACTCAACTGTTTGATAACTGAGTAAATTTTGTACTTTGTCTCTCAGTATCTTGCTGTGGAATAATTTTAGGTTTTCTGGCCTATAAAAATCCAGAATATTCCTCCCAATCTTTGAGTGATAAATGAACGTATATATTCTGAAACTATCCCAATAATCAGATTACAGGAAAAAAAAAATAAATAAAACTAATAATAATAAAAAAAAATAGTGAGCCAGACACATAAGACAGTTCTTTCAGAAACTTACAGCAGAAATTACTTGGGTTTCTGGCTTTTTTATCACTTCAGACAGTTTACAATATCCCTATCAGATCCTGGTGTGGAAATTACTGAAATGAATGCCACTGGAGCCATCGTATTATATAATTAATGCATTACATATCAAACATTTCTTTGGGAATTTCCCATTATTTCACTTATGGAAGGGGAAAAATAAAAAAGTTTTGATCAAACTTCTCTCTTAAAAGTAAAAAAAAAAAGTAACTTGTTCAGAAGCCTGAGAGAAGTTTCCTCCAGCTATTACCTGTCCTACTGAATATGTAGCTAGATAACAGGGCAAAAATCAATGTGATTAATAACTACTATGTCTTC
Organism: Pezoporus occidentalis; assembly: GCF_034315485.1. NCBI lineage: Eukaryota > Metazoa > Chordata > Aves > Psittaciformes > Psittacidae > Pezoporus > Pezoporus occidentalis. The sequence continues at coordinate 2,350,591 of NW_026913964.1, read as the reverse complement.
CTTTGGGTATAAGAAAACTAAACAAGGGAAGATACATAAACCTTCAGGTGTTAGGCCCAGGTTGTCTGGAATAGCCCAGTACAGACTCTTATGATTCTGATAGCATATGTTGGACATTCTTGCATTTTCTATAAAAATGGAGTTGTGTTGGCTGCTGTTACGCAGGTCACTGAATGTGATACCACATGGTTTATACCACAACAATTCTGAACCTCTAAAGAGTACGTTAGAAAGCACTCCAGTCACTTAAGACACAAATATGTAGAAATGGTTAAGGCACTGCTGACAGTCAAACCAGCAGGAGCTAGGCAGCATCTGCACAGAGGCTTCCACCAATTGTCATCTATTCAACAATAAAGTAGGACCCCCCCCCAACAAAACAACAAAAACCCCCAAACAAAAGAAGATAAACAAGTGTTATAAGACATGCAGTGATGCACATACAAGTAGTATATTGCACACAAATAAATGACTTTCAGTTACTTCTGCAAGGCAGAAAAAGTGGTTTCAGTGTCACATGATTCCACGCTGGACAACAGGGGCCAGGGCTTGCGGCTGCTCACCCTAGTAGGAACTAACTGCTTTTGAGCAAGTGCCAGACACATGCAGAAGTTCGCTGCAAACCCAGAAGCAGCCGCCCTTCCACCGCAGGTCAACAACTTGCTTCAACACATTCAAATTTATTAAATGAATGCAACAACCTAGTGCGACTGGTAGGCCTTTGTGCTTTAGCGTGCTATTCAAGCAGCCCACCAGCGCAAGTTACCGCCTTTCCCTCCTCCAAGTGCTGGGAAAGAGCCAGGAAAGCTGTACGAGCAGAAACCGCCTCAGTTAACACCAATCAGCCATTTAAGGTAGGCATTTGCGAGGACAGCGCTCGCCGAGAAGAGCTGCGCTCCCAGAACCTCCCTGGAACTAGGCTGAGGCTCCCGGGAAAGCCCGCTCCACGCCACGGCGGGTGCTCCTCCCACCTCCTCCTTTACCGAGAGCAACTGGCTGTTGTGCCGGAGAAACCCTGCCGGCGGCTGGGCACTCTCAGCTCGGGCCTGGAAAGGCGGCCGCGGCCTCCCCCGTTACCCGCCGCGCCTTCCCGCCCATGGCGCCGGCGGCCACCCCTTGCCCCAGGCGGGTAAAGGAAGCACCCCGGGTAGCGCCGCGCCTCGCCGCACCGCTCCCGCCGCCGTGGCCAGGCTGGGTTCAGGCTCCGCCGCGCCCGCCCTCCCTGGAAGGGGAAGTGCTGGCTTGCGGAGGTGCCACTTGGCGTCTGAGGCAGCGCTGGCCGGGTGGAGGCATCGATTTCGGGACTCCTTGTGCCTTCTCCTCGCTTTACGCCATCCCCCATCCCCTTTAGGCCGTCTCCCTGCCCGCTGTAGCCCCGTCTCCCCTCGGGGCCGGTAGGTGCAGCGGAAGGTCTCGCTGCCTCAGGTGAGGGCCGGGCCTACCCGTCCCGGGGATCCCCGGCAGCGGTGTTGGGCGGCCCAGGCGGCATTGCGGCTGCCGTACGCCCGGCCCGGAGGGGCTTCTGCCGGGGTCCGAGCCGAACGGAGCCGTCGGGCAAGAGAGCCATGGCTGGCAGCCCTTCTTGGGAGCTCGGTGTCTGCACGGGTTAAGGCGTTCGGACGAGGTGGAAAAGTTGCTCTCCAATTTCACTTTAAGGGACCGGACAGAACGCAGCGAAATGGATGACTTCCGCTCCATCTGCCTGCTCTCTCTGGCCATGCTGGTGGCCTGCTATGTGGCAGGAATTATCCCTTTGGCAGTTAATTTTTCCGAGGTAAGACAGCTTCGCTGAAATGCGCTTTGGTTGCTAAGGGAGAAACTAGAGTTAGCGCTGTCCCCTTGCAACTATGGAAGTGCTGTTAGGGGTGGTGTCGTGATTTAAAGCTTTTTAGGGAAGTTGTGAATGCGGTGCTTATTTTTATTCAGAATCGCAGCGTAGAATTACGCTTATTTTTTACAGTGTCTGTAAAAGCCATTTAAATGTGCCAGATTTGAGCCAGATTGTCTCAGCCACAGGTGAAGCAAAGTCGTAGCATGTATTGGAAAGCCATAATAGAAGCTGCGTATTCTTGGAAGCTTGTGTCAGAAACTACTGAGCTCAGAGGTTAACTGTTATTATGTGTCTATGGGGTACTCAAATTAGGACTTTTAGAAACGATTCTGAGAATGACTGCTGAAGCAGGTGATGATGATTGTTAGTCTCTGGAAGTTTTCTCATGTGCTCTGATGCCCGAGGGGTTCTTCTCTTTCTGATTGATGGTTGCTGTTTAGAAGTGTGTTGTGAGAATCTAGTTGTTCTAAGGCAGTAAGAGCTCTCTTATGAGAGACTTTCCGTTTCTACTGGGAGCAGCGGTTTGGAAAGTGAGAAAAAAAGTTTGGGGAGTGCTGGAAGAGAGATGTGATTTGTTCTCCTGTCAAGTTACAGAGCTAGTTGCGCCTGTCCTTTGGTCCCTTTATTACCAGGAGGCTTTGGGAGCAGTAGACCCTCAGCAGCATGGAAAGCAAGGCAATCGTGTTTGGTAACACTACAGTTCAGCTAAATGGCTGAGACATGACTATCTTCTGAAGTCTTTACGTAAACATTAGCATAGTTCTGTTTTGCCATTGCTTTGATGGACCTTCTTTTATGTGTCTTCAGTGCTGTTGCTTCTGCTGTCTCTTCAAAACTTACTTTCGTGCTGAAGCCTAGGAAGGGTTTTCTTGGAAGTTTGCTGAGGGCACTGCCTAGTATGCCAGTATTGTCTCTTTTTAATTTAATTTTGAATTTTCTCATGTATTTGCTTGATAGTCATCTGTTGCATCAGACTTTATCTTCAGTGGTGTTTGAAGGTAGCATTCTTGACCTATGTTTATGTGGTTTTTATATATTTTTATAGCTGAATCATGGGGCTTCTAAACCTTTTGGGGCTCCCAGCAGCTGCAGAAAGACAGTTCTATTGTGGATCCAAAACCAACACTGTATAAGTAGTGATCATGTACTTAATAGTCTTCTCTGTGTGTAGCATTTTACTAACAGTACCCGCATACGCTATCAAGTTTCTTATGGTATTTTGAACTCTGAAAAATCCTTGACTCAGTTTACACTTGACTCGGATCAGTATAAAACTCCATCAAAGTCAGGTATGACTATATACTGGTGGTAAAAAGGTACAGACTGAATAGAGCTCCACTGTATTTGTGTATGTAGTTGTACCCTTTCTGCCTAATGCTGATTTGTAGTAAGTACTGCGTTGGTCTAACTTTGGACTGTGTTGGACTATTTTGTACTGAAAAGGACAGGGAGACTTCTCTTGAAATAATAACTTGTTAGTTTGCATTGTTTTAATGGATCTTTAGAATTCACAGCTGCTCAAATAAAAGCAAGCGATTGTAATAAACCAGTATTACTTCTAAAGCTTATTTCCCCTGTGTGTATGTACATATGGGAAATAGATTATAGTGCTGCAGTATTAAGATAATCCTGGTTTTCCTTGTAAGATACTATTTTTTTTTTTTTTTTTGGCAAAATCACTTTATGAACAATGGGTATTGAAGGTTATCTTTTCACATGGATTGCCACTGTATAACAAATTACCATGGATAGTTGTTATATATGCCATGTGTGTGCTTTTAGAAACTTTACAGGTGTTTTCATCTCTTGCGTATTACTATTTGAATATTCCCCAGTAATGCTGCAGTTTTTCCCTTTTTGTCACATTGGCTTGTTTTCAGAAAGCTGGCTGTGCATCTCTCTAGAGCCTCCTATGTCTCCTAGGCGAGTGTTGCCTCTTTGGGTGAGGTAAACAGCTTGTGTCATCATGGTGCATGAAGGAGAACTGATGACATAATAAGGATATGCAACAAGTGTTTTCCTATTAGTTAAACACTGATCTTTGTCTCCGGGCCCTTGGTATTGAACATTAGTATTTTGGTAGCACCCAGGCATCTCACTATGCATGGAAGATGATAATAGTTCTGCCACAGAATGTGTGCTACACAGTTGTTATGAAGATCTAAACTCCCATGATTGCTATGTGTGATATGATAAGGGCTCTTACAGAAATGATGGGAAACAGCCTCTGCAAGGTGTTGTGTTTCACAATATTTTAGATGTTTATATAATTGGATTTTCAGTACATGGCTTTGACTTTAGCCTGTCAGTGTTGTTGTAGTCGCAGGGTAATAGTAAACTGTTCTGATACTGGTAAATCAGAATATAGTCAGTTTGGAAGGGGTGCAGGAGGGGTGATATTTCTATAAGCTTTTTTTTCCCCAGATTAGAATATAACTAGAAAGATAACCTTTACTAACAGTAGCAAGTACTTTTAAACTCTTTGCATGTGTTTTTTAATCATGTTGTACAAATTCTGAATGAAACTATTTTACTATAAAAACATTAAGTTTATGTACTTTTTGTTACGGTTTAATTGCAAATTTGCAATACTTGTGTAACAAATCTATTTTAAAACCTACCTTTGCACAGGGAAAAGGGAATTACCGTGGCCTTTAATGACATGAAGAGCAGAATATCATTTTATATTGCCTTAAGTGCCTTTAAAGGCTTTATTACATTTTGAAATGCTACTGGAAGGCTTAGAAGTGGGTATAAACCCAATGCACATTGCTCTGCATTTATCCATCTCCAGTCAGATTAAAAAAAGGAAAAAGACTGACACGAAATGTGTATTAGCCCCATTATCAGTTTGGTGCAGTTCCATCATTCAAACTCTCATTTGAGTAAGCCTTTTTAAATTATTTTTTTATAATTCAGCTTTTGGAGCTCTTTCTCTTAAATTACTTTTCTGTCCACAGTTTTATGTTTTTAAAGGAAGTCTGTTCTTTTCTTTGTTATATAAATCTAGCTGACTTACCAGTTTACACTCCTAATTGCCAAGTGTATTTGTATTCATAGATGCATTTACATTGTTAGTTCTCTTGTCTTAACGTTTTTGCTTTGCCAATTTATTTTTTTCTTGTATTTTGTTATTTAGTTCGGCTTTTTTGGGAACAGGCAATTTATCTTGTGCTGTGCCATACCTAGCAGTTTTTTTAAGGGACCTGAATGTTAAAGTATAATGTCTAGTACGAAGAATATACTGAGAACAAACCTAGAATGGAGACAAAATGTAGAGTTGCAGACATGCTTCAAAATTCAGCCGCTTTCAGTCTGTCTTTGACTCTGCAGACCTTACATTATGAGGCCTCAGTGGGTAAATTAGACCCATATAATCATCAGTGCCAAATATAACAATTCTTGCTGTTTTCAAGTATGCTACTTTTCATTTCTTGTCTGATGTAAGCAATGGGTCATCTTTAATTTTCATTTCCTGCTTCACTTGATTGCATTGGACACTGGATATGTTTGCTTCTAGAAAGTTGTTAGAAATATAGGACTATGTAACTGGTGCTCTTGAATTGAAATTAGCAAGAGGTTTTGTGGATAATTCCCCTCTCTGCCCCAACCTCTGGAGAGTAAAGAAAGCGTTTTTATTCTTAAAGGTAATACTTGTTTTGTACTTGCTTGCAGGAAAGATTAAAGTTGGTGACTGTTCTGGGTGCTGGGCTGCTCTGTGGAACTGCCTTGGCTGTCATTGTGCCAGAAGGAGTACATGCACTTTATGAAGACATTTTGGAAGGTAAGAGCCAAACTCAGCCACCCTTGTTCAAGGTGACTTAGGTCATGGTGTTAGGCTATACTCAGTATTGTTTCTAGGGCTTTTAACGTGAGATTGGTGGGTTTCACAGCAGCATGATACAAAAGCATCACAGGATCACAAAATTGCAATAGGCATGATATTGCATGTTTATGGTGATTTGACAGAAAGATGTGATCAGGCAGTGGATTGATGACTTGCTGAGTGATCCAGTCATTTGCCCGTCCAGGTAGTGTACTGTTCATGGGACCACAGCTATTTATGCCAGGTCATGTGTAGTGCCCCTTTTTCTGGGAAAAGTTAAAGTTTAACTTTGATAGAACTTCAAAGGAAGTGTAGGGTGGCCTTTGGCAGAGAATGAAATTGTGGATGATTTGCTGTTGCTTTCTGCAGTTTAGACTGCTTCTCAATTAAAGCAATTGCAGAAAGTGTTTTATAGATCTTTATGTACTTTCCCTCATGCAAATTTCTGCCTTTGAAGCTGAAGAATATATTGGAATTAAATGACCTTAATATACCTGACTGAAAATTATTATTATATAGGGCTAATTTACAGAATAGGAGGCATTTCCTTCTTGAGCGAAGGCATTCATTATAATGAAGCAGATGTCCACGCATAGTTCCGTATTCAAGTATCCTGTTCTAGTCTGCTATCACCATTCTTCAAAGGTCAAAGCTAATAGGTCAAATAGGTCAAATAGGGCAATAGGTCAAAGCTAATGCTAATTGTGTCATATAGGCACATGAGTGTGGAGCACATCTTATACCCCAAAGTCTTAGTAAACCTCAGTTTGAGGTTATGACATTATTTGAAATAGTCAGGGCTCATTGCCTCTGAGTGTGCTTTAAAGCTTGCTTTAGCTTGTGCTATTATATTACCATTGCATGTATGAGATTTTTCTAGTATGCTAAGAATCAGAAATTTGTCTGCAGATAAACAGCAACAACTTAGTGGTTACAGGAGAAAGGACTAAAAAGTTGAGTCTGTACAGAACTTTGCAAGTGCCTGTACCATTATTGCTTATCTGCGATTGAGAGATAATTTTAATGCTGTGCTTTTCTTGTACTGCTTTTTTATATATATATATTTTGTTTCTACACGGTTTTAAATTTCATTTTAAATATGCTGTAATTTGTCTTGGTTTAGTTTCCACTGAATTTGTTCTTCTACTTAGATTTAAAGTAAATGGAAGAATAATATGAAATCATCCTTTATCAAGAAGTGAAAGAACCTCTGATTATGCTTTTATACTGTACTGTAATTTGTGCACTCTAATGTAGGATGTCTCTAATGAGCTGTCGTTATGTGTTTGCTCTCCATTCAATTCTAATTTGAAGTAGACTAAACTTTCCTTGTAATGTTATGGCTAGCAGTAAATACAATTGCTGTGAATGTTCGCTTTTTTTCTTCCACTAAATGGGGCATACTGTTCATGTATGAAATGTACAGCCTGCTGTTTAGAGCTATATGCTCTATAACTTGAGGTTTAGTACATGGAGAAAAAAGATAACTTCCCATTACTGCAGTAGTAATATCAGAAGTATTTACCTAGGAAAACAGGATTCGTTCTGTGAATGAATTCAGACTCAATTCCTAACTCTGAGTGTTGTGTCTGAAGCCTGTCTGTAAAGTTTTTTTGTATTGCGAAGAGGCAAGATTTATGGCTATGATAGATTTAACTGCAAGAAATATTTTCAATATTTTTCTTATAAACATAGGATAATCAAAGCGAAGTTTAAGATTGTGAGAACTTGACAGCTTTCAGTACATTTTTCTTTTAATTCACACATTAACATAATTGAGCCTGGAAAGGTGCCTAAAGGAACACTGACTTATATTCATGTAACTTCAGTGGGGGGAAGCAGGAGGGAAGAGAGGGGCCTTTATTTTCCCAGTTTCAACTGTAATTTAACTCTGAGGCTGGTTGCTTGTTACCAGAACAGGTGTTTGTCACTGATACAAAAGTAATTTACTTCTGTATTTTTCCACAGGCCACAGAATAAATAACTTCTAATTTTTGACCTCACAGGCTGAGAGCAAATAGCATATCGTGGTTCAGATTATTATTTGATCATAAGCCTATGTGTTTGTGTAGTGAAACCTTGGTTTGAGTATTACCAGCAAATAAAATTCCTCTGACAATGAACACTGTCACAAAGATTGTCCCAAGTCACCCACTATGTCATATGGCTTGACATGATCTGAAGCAAAGTTTACTTTTTAATATAGCTGTCAACAGTCCTGTACGGTATTGTTATTTTATTGCTCACTCTCATTCAGCACAAATAAGTTTGTGAAAGCTTTCAAGGGCTACCAAGCCTATTCTGATGTGCTTTGTCTGTAGTAATGGCACTGGCCAACTTTGTGTAGAGTTGGATGGATATTACAATTGCGTCTCATTCAAAAAGGTGTATGAATACTCCAGCAAGAAGATAAGTTACTAGAATAAGTCAAATTTTTGCCCTTAATGTCTAAAATCTCTGAAGAGTATTTGACAACCAAAAGACCTCCCCAGATGGACAAAAGCTTTACTTTTGTCACTTAAGCCACAGATATCGGGGGAGCCCAAGTTTATGCTCTGCTTCATTTTGTTTGTTGCCATAAAGTGATGTGCGTGAAAGTTGTACTGTCACTCACTTAAAAAAAGAATAAAATGTCTAGAGTAAACTTTAAAACTGTAAGGTTGAAACAGGAAAGATGTCTGAATTGATAATAATTGTTGTTCAATACAGACTATTCTAATTACCTTGATTCAAGGTAGTTTCAGGGTAGCTCAGTGAGACAAAGTAAATGACTTGGGGGTAGGGGCATGGAATTAAAACTTGTGTAGGGAAAGGAAACAACCACACAATATTCAACCCCAGGGCTTGGACTTCCTAGGTTTTTAGGATGGTACTAACATTTGTAGGACAGTGCTGACTTAATTGTTCTAGTCTGTATCAGTGCTAATTTATTTAACTAGAGACTGATGCTTTGAGATAAGTTAATCTTAAAAAGTCGCATTAGGTCTCAGTGGATTCAACCTATTTTATTTCTTCACTCTATATTTTCTTACTTAAATAAAGATTATGACTTAATCTGCTTGACAGTATCTCGCAATACTGACAAAATTGGCAATTTCAGTTACAAAATGAATTATTCTGCAATTTTTATCAATCAATATGCATTTAAAATGCAGCATTTAAACAAAGTAGCCTGGCCATGTTTAGTCCTGTCTCCTAATCTGCTTGCTTACCTACCACAGGGAAGCATCACCCGGCGAGTGAGATGCAGCATGTGATGGAGTCTGAGAAGGTGGCAGAAATCCCGGTTGCACATGAGTATGGCCATGACCATTCCAGGTTACATGCCTACATTGGTGTATCCCTTGTCCTTGGCTTTGTCTTCATGCTGTTGGTGGATCAGATAGGCAGCTCTCATGTGCACTCCACAGATGGTAAGTAAAGATTCACTTCATTTAGACTTGCTGATTGATTGACTTAGTCTTAATTAGCAAGTTGCAGTTTTTTTTAATGCTACTGGGATTTAATTTTATCAGTCATGTTGAGAGTTTTAGTAGGTGCTTTACAAACAAAAAGCAAGGTCTGTGGTGAAGTGTTTGTGCTGAAAATCTGTCCTGGAATTCAGCATAATTTGAGAGCTTGCTTTGCTAACATGAAATAACTGTATGAGCACATATAGTAACGCTTTGTTTTACAGTATCACCCATAGGGAATTTTTTTGGCTTTCCAAAAACCTTCAGGTTAGTCTTATCTTTGTTTGTTTTTCCTACAAAATTTTTGTGCATGTAGGTAAAATTTGCAAAGAACAGCAAGTTACCTTAAGTAAGACTCCAGAAATTACTAGATGTAAGCTCTGGTACTTTTCTGTAACTGCACAGCTGCACTCCCCTACTGGTCTAGAGCCTCACTTCCACACGCTTTCTGCTTAGAGCAAAGGTAAATCAACATCATTGAAGACTGTTTAGATGCCTACGATTGCCTTTGTTTTCTGCCTATGGCTTCACGCTCAGGCTGAGTGCACCAAAGGTGTTTTATCATCTGAAAAGGTATTTTATTGCTTTTGGCTGCACATTTTCTCCTACATAATCTCCTCTGATGGTGGAAATTGTCCCTCAAAAATTAAGGATTTTGTCTTGAAGGAAGCATAAAACGTGTGCGCGCACGCACACACGCGCACACACACACACACACACAGAGGTATGTTTTGGTTGGATCCTTGGCAGTTCACAGTGCAGCTCTTGAAATGCCTGTATGAGGTTAGTGTTGTGGGGCAGATGGGAAGCCAGTGCAGGGGCTGTGACACCTTTGTGCTCCTGAAGAAGCATAAATGGAGCCAAAGTTATGTCTAGCTGATTTTCAGAGCTTTTCAAAGGAAACAGTGGCACTAAGGATGACAAGGGGATGCAGGCTGACAGGAGAATCTTTGAGCAGGGATGCCTCACACTAGGCTCTGCTGCCCAAGATTCTTTCCAGCCTGGCCTTGAACACTGCCAGGGATGGAGCATTTACCGCTTCTTTGGGCAACCTGTTCCAGTGCACCATCCTCACAGTAAAAATTCTGTTAGCCAGAATGGGATATGAAACCAAATGTAGCTCTTTGAGTGTTTTTTGTTCTGGTCAATCTAAAACAAATTCAGAGGAAACATTCTCTGTGAATATCTCCTCCTATTTGATTGGAGTATTCCATCACAGTCGCCCAAATGCAGCTTATGCAGTGAATTGCTCAAGTAGGCTCCCCTAGATTCAGAGGATCAATCTGACTGAAGAGAATACATTAGTTGTTAGCCAGCTCCCTTCCCTGATCTGATTCACTGGGCAACTGTGTGGGTGCCTGGGCACTGGGGAGAAACTGGAGGTGGGGGAACAGGAGGGAAGGAATAGGACTGGACTCTCTGTTTCGGTTACAGTGCAGACTAGTAGTATAATTACCACTAGTATAATGAAGTAACAGCTGTTCAACTGTTTGGAGTTAAACAGTTGAACAATAAGAGGTTTCTGTACCTGTATAGGACTTGCCTGCTCTGTTCATTGCAGTGGTCCTTTGTACAGCTTCACTGCTGATTGCATAGTGGTGGACATTGCCCTGTTGTGTTGTGTAATGAGCTAACCTGCAAATGTCCTCAGAGTGGTTGTCAAACAATTCCAGTCAAAACACTGGATCTCAAGCAGCACTAGTTGCATTTCTTCTCTATGATGACTGACATTGGAGGGAAGTCTTTGCAACTGCTGCCATGACAAGTAGAATTTATTGCTTATTAGGAATTGTCAGAGAATCAGTGCAGCAGAGACTGCCCCAGACTGTCACCTGAAGGAAAATGCCAACACTGGGCTACGTGGGAAAAAAATCATCCTGACTCTTCAAGCACCTCTGGATTCTGGGCATGCAAAACTAGCTATTCTTCCCCTTGGTAGCACAGGTCTCTAACATTTGGTTTCAGGAGGTTAAGAAAAACAACTCCTGCTGCCTGTATTAATGATCCTGTAAATTGAAAAGCATTATCTATGATTCTGTCACTTGTTGATAGAACTTCAGGTGATTTGGAGGTGTTAAGTATCATACTATTTTACAGTAAACCTAATGCAGAAATACAAAAGCTGGTAGTTTTGAATATAACTGCTTAAGCGGCTGGTAGACACATATGCAGTGATACATATTTCTCCAGCATAATTTATGTATTTGTTCTCTTAACCTTCCTTATCATCATTTCAGATCCAGAAGCTGCAAGATCTGGCAACTCCAAAATCACAACAACACTGGGACTAGTAGTCCATGCTGCAGGTAATATGGGACCTATTGTTAGGACTTGGACTTCTGTTGCTGTGCAGCTTAACTTTAGATGTGATGAAAACACTTGGATTTTTTTTCTTAAAGGTGGCTTTTTATTTAAAAACAACCCCCAAAAAAACCCAAAACAAAAACCACCCACCAAAACAAATCAAACAACAACAAAAACACAGGCTGGGTAGAACTAAGGATCTTTCCCAAAACTCACTGGGAAAGCATACTACAGTGCTGAGAATGTTCCATGGAGTTTTGTTTGGGTACAGTTTTGTAACTTTATTTTTCCCATTTGAAAAGTTGTGTGATGCTCACTGTGCCTCTTCAATTCTTTTGCTGGCTGCTTTAGCTGCTATATTTCAGTACACACCAACACATTTGATAAGTAGTGTGAAACACCTTTGGGTTTGCTTGTCAGTTGACCTGTGTATTTAAAAAAACTTTTAAGTTCAAAACATGTATTTTGTGGGAAAAAGGACATAATAAGGTGGAACACAAAGATTTGACAGACATTTGGGCTGACTTGCAAGGGCTTAAAAAGTTACATGTGTGTTGCAGCCAACCCATGTTTGTGTTGTAGTTCTTCACTATATATGTGTAGTATAAATATGCTCTTGAGTCTCTTCTACTAATTGTTATTGTCTAGATAAGTTATAAGATGTTGGTAAAAAGATTTCTTCACTAAATGAAATGTCTCTATATTAAGGATTAATATAGAATGCATTTCCTACTTCATATAGACAAGATATTTATGTTAAAAGGTAAAAATATAGTATTTACAACAGTTTATTTGAAAATTCATTTAAAAAGTAGTAATTAAAATTTTCTTAGAATCTAAACCAGATTTTTTTCTAATTCAGAGAGAAACCACTTCTACTACAGAAGACTAAAATAACTAAACTTCTTACCTGATTCTGATTTGTCAGAATGTGTCAGTACTGACTATATTTCTGTGTATGATTCTTATAGTCTTGGGAAATTAGACACAGCTCCTGTTGAAGGTTGTCTAATACCCTGTAATTATTGTGCCTTAACAGCAAAGGGGAGTGAATCGTGTTGGATTGGTATTGTTAATGGCATTTTGAGTAACAGGACTTCTTGAATCAACATGTTTTGTGCCATCACCTGTTGAGAGGATGGGAAAGCTGAAATTAATGTGGAGGAATAATTATGAATTTGCACTCCTGTTTCAGCTGATGGTGTTGCATTGGGTGCAGCAGCTTCAACTTCTCAAACTAGTGTCCAGTTGATAGTGTTTGTTGCAATTATGTTGCACAAGGTAAGTCATCACCCAAAAAAATCTTTTTTGCTCTTTAAAAGACTGTTAAAGCATACAGAAATTGCTGAAGATCTTAAGTTTCCTTAGTGATGTGATATGGAAATGTGTAACACCATCAGAATTGACAGGTTAGTGATACAGCTTCAAGGACCAAAAAGCCCTGATACGATGTGTGACAAAGCAGGGAATGATGAGTACTAAGTGTGAAGGGAATATGAGTGAGAGAGAATTCTGACTGCCTGCTGCCTGCTTTGGTTGCAGTGGTTGGAAAGTGTCCCAAAAGAAGGGAGAGAAAAGCCCACGAAAACGTGGGAGCTTCACGTGACTTTTTCTGAAGCTAGTGTGGTGGTTTGTTTATTTTAAACAACCCCTTTCCTGGATTCCTACTGCTGTAAGAGTTGTATTCAAAGAAGTTCTAGAGGATGGAGCGCAGAAGTACATGCTAGTGTATTCAAGGACGAAAAGTAGGTTTATGCTGATCACAGCAGGGTCTTTATTATGTAATGTTCTTAAGAAAATGGGAAGTGTATTTGTTACGGTTTTACTGTTTAAAGGGTTAGTTTTTGAAACCACTTAATAACAGAGTACTAAATTGTAACTTGTGGTTACCTGTGTTATTGTAGTAGCTTCAACATCAGTCATGTGCCAAAAAAAAATATTTTTCTGATGGTAACAAGCAAACAGTGGGTTTTGGAGATTGGAAGATCTTTCTCCTTAACGTTTGTGCAAAGATACCTATTAGCTACGTAGGTTCTAAACACGTGTGCAGATGCATATTTGACTTATGGTAGCATATACATATATTACAGTAGTAAGTCATACATTCCTCCAAAAACCTTACTTGTATAATTGCATGTTCAAAATGTTAGGAAAGCTGGATCTAGTATATCTTTCATATATGTCATATGTTCATAGTGTATCTGTTCATACAAAACTTGTGGTTTACATACCTGTCTTCAGAGGTGGCAAATCTTACTGTGAATCTTCGTTTATGGCTGTTGCCAAGTGAAACCTGTTGTTATTCTTGATGTTCAAATTAACTGACTTTTAAAATTGTATAACTTTAGAAGAGGGAAATTTCTTCTATGAAAGATTATAAAGAAATTTTTGGTATTGAAAGATAAACGCATTTCTTCTCTGGTGTCTTTTTCTGGTCTTCTGATCCTGATTGATGTTTTTGTCTTAGCTTTTTTCCTTCACTCATGGTTTCCTTTTTCCAGGTTAAAAAATAAAAATCTGTGTATTAAACTGCTCAGTATATTTTTAGTTTGTCTTATCTGGAAAATGTCAGTGTGGATTGCTGTTGTCCTTATGCAGGTGAAAATATAGTGAGTTCCATGAGTGCAGGACAGCTATGACTTGTGGGTAAGAAACTGAATGCCAGCAGAGGGAGAAGGAAATGTTTGTTTGCTTCCCAGTGGGAACAGAAATGAAACTTAATGGTGAACTAGTCAAAGAGCTCTTAAGTCTGTTCATGTGAAGGCTGACAGTTATCTATCTTGGGGGATTTTGTAGAATTTTTTTCTGCTGTAGATAAAGAAACTGTCTCTCTAAGGTTGTGTAGTACTATCGGGATGAAAAAAATCACAGAAGTTTATGGAGATTTGGGGATTACAGCAATGGCTCAAGTAAGAGTGAACATTTTAATATTTTTAATGACTACACAAATCTGTGTACTCTGATAGCCAGAACATGAGTTTTCATTACATATGTTTATTAAGGTAGGGCCGTCTCCAGGCTACTGTTGTATTTGGGTTAACGGCAATATGCTAGTGCTCTGCCTGAATTTCTTCCAAGTCTGTACACTTCAGTGTAGCAATTCATATTTCAACTTTATCTCAGTTTTCAGAAGGTTTTAGAAAGTATTGTATTACAAGTGAATATTGTTTTTTGCAGGCACCAGCTGCCTTTGGCCTGGTTTCCTTCCTGATGCACGCTGGGCTGGAACGGAATCGAATTAGAAAACACTTGCTGGTCTTTGCATTAGCAGCACCTGTTATGTCAATGGTGACATACTTAGGGCTAAGCAAGGTAGGTCTGTGATTTGTTGTACTTAAAATGTAGCTTAGTGGTGGAGTTTGGGGAAAGGAATCAATGAGTTTCATAGAACATTATTCCAAACTGCTTGAAAAATTTAGCAGAATGGAGATGATAAAATAAGTAGATGAAAAGGTAGCAGTATGAATGCATGAAATAAAAAATAACCCTTGCTTTCCATCAGAACCAGTGACGTAACTCCTATAGAGTTTTGTATAGCTTTTTGTAGAAGGCTGGTTTCTGACTTTTTTTTGCGTGCTCCCCACTGTGAAAAATTTATTCATATACCAGCTTTTGTCTGGTGATTATAACTGAGGAATTTTCAGTGTTGCTGCATGCATTTTAGTGTGCAGGTAGAAAATCACAGAATGGCTTGGGTTGAAAAGGACTTTAAGATCATCTAGTTCCAACCACCCTGCCATGGGCAGGGACACCTCACACTACACCATGTCACCCAAGACTGTCCAACCACGCCTTGAACACTGCCAGGGATGGAGCATTTACCACTTCTTTGGGCAACCCATTCCAGTGCCTCACCACCCTCACAGTAAAGATCTTCTTCCTTATATCTAACCTGAACTTCCCCTGTTTAAGTTTGAATCTGTTACCTCTTGTCCTGTCGCCACAGTCCCTGATGAAGAGTCCCCCTTCATCATCCTTGTATGCCCCCCGTAATATTTGTTTCTCCCACCATCTCAGAACTGTTCCTGTATGTTCAAAGTCTTTTTCGTGTTATGTCAGAGGTTGAATCCTCAGCTAGAACAGCCTTTTTGCCTCTTGGACTCCTTAAAACCATAGTCTTGTCTCAGCTTTATACAACAAATGGCCTGTGAAGTAGGCCACTGCATATGACTCTATATCTCTATCCAAATTAAATGCTTCTGTTTCTCACAGCATTTCCTATGACTCTCCGGTATTTTTAATTGCTGTGGGCCATGCTGGTGACAGACTATGGTGTTGTGTTGTAAAGAATCTAATGTGATCTTATGAAAATCAAGGCATGAGAGGAAAGATTAAGTAAATCATCTGGGCTAATCTCTTTACTTCATGAGAAGGACTTATATTTGATACTGCAGTACAGGAGACATCAGAAGGGGTTGGGTTTGTAAATAGAAATAAGAATGATCTTTGAGTATTCTTCTGATGTAGACTTACTAAGAGTTGGGTTTGCATTTTGCAAACAGAGAATTGATAAGGCATAAGGGCTGTCACAGTGGTTTTATAGCTCCAGAGTAGAAGATGTGTCTCCAGTCTGGAAAAATAACCTTAGGACTAACACATTTGAATTGGAAATTGTTCAAGAAGCATTTTGAAACTGACACAAGTGGGTTTGAATTTCATTACATTTAATGATGTGTCCTATGATCTTAATCCTAGTATGAACCTGAAGAGGTACTTAGATTTGATCCAGAAGATGCATGTCTTTATCAAGTTTGCATGGAAATTCTCAAAGATTTGGGTGTTCACTTGTACATACAAAGGAAATATTGAATGAGTGATGTTTTGGGACTTAAATGTAGCAAATATTGCGCTGACCAGGAGGGGACCAGATATTTAAAGGCTACTATCTGATCTGAACGTTTTGTTTAGAAAAAGTGAGGGGGAAAAAAAAGTCTTGAGTCCTTCCTAAAATTTGTGGATTAGCAATATAAACATTTTTTTTAAGTGCACTTTGTCATTTTGGCATCTTTTATGTTGCTGTGAGATGCTCAAACAAGATGTTTCATTTGGCACAGACTGACTCTTTTCTTCTGTTAAGGATTCCTAGATGTCCAAAGTGAACTAACTGGGATGAGAGGTACCTTTCTGACATGCTAACTTTAACATGTCATCTTAGTTGCTACATATAAGGTGCATGACACAAAGTAATACATTGAACCATTGTCTCTGTGATAGAAAAAGAGTTGGTAGAAGTCCTACTGTGTCTGGCTGCTTACAGAATTTTATTATTGGTTGAAGAACATCTGCTTATTTTTGTTCTTTCTGTCTTTTTCCATTTCAGAGCAGCAAAGAAGCCCTTTCAGAAGTTAATGCCACCGGAGTTGCTATGCTGTTTTCTGCTGGGACTTTTCTTTATGTTGCCACAGTTCATGTCCTCCCAGAAGTAGGAGGAATTGCTCATAGCCACAAATCTGAATCAAATGGAGGAAAAGGACTCAGTCGTCTGGAGGTGGCAGCCCTAGTAATAGGATGCCTTATTCCTCTAGTTTTGTCCATTGGACACCATCACTAAATGCTCGAATTTCACCGTTCGCCTCGATCTGACATGAGCAGTAACTGTTGGCTGCTCCCTTTATCATTGTCTCTTACTCATCATCCATCCCATCCACTTCATGGAGTTCAGAGGGAACGTTGATTGCAAAATGAGGAATACTGGGAAAGCTTTTAGTGTAGCAAAATGTACTTTGGTAGCCGGACGTAATTCTGTGTAACTTTCTTTTCTGAAGACATTTGCTATTTTAATTGTTACTTCTGGCCCTATTCTCAGGGAAGATGGAATTTGGAGTTTAAGAAAAGTGAGCAGGGAAGAACATAGCGACTCATCATGAAATTTCTATCACCAAAATATCCTGCAATTCAGCTTTCACAGCTGAGAGCAAAAACAAAGGATGGCTGCTGTGTGAGAGGTTGAAGTCTTACTAATGAAGAACGGGGTTTCCCCTCATCGGTTTTGTATTGTCCTGACAATGCAACTGGTCCTTGTGATGTTTGTCACTAATTGTATGGCAAAAGTGGGCTGTAGTCAGAACTCTGGACAACACTGCAATTGTCACAGAAGTGTCACTGATAGGAAAGAGTTGATATAATCAAAGTGTAGGATTAGAGTAGGGAATCAGCTGGTTAAGAAAGTGCAAACAAATTTTGCGGTGGATTCCAGTAAGACAAAGAATAGAAGCAAGGAGAGTAGTGTTTTGATTGTTTATACAACTGTTAATAAACTTTTAAAAGGCACTATTTCTTGGGAGATGGTCTTCTGCCAAGTCCGGAAAGCAAAGGCACCAAAAACATTAGTAGGAATTAAGTATTGGGTGCTGTGATTACACTACTGCTACTGTTAAGAGAGATACCCATAGTGTCCATTGAAACTGAGCTGCTCTGGGCTCTGAAGAGTAGAAATCTGATGGAGACAGCTGTTGAGGGACCAGAGAACTTTATTAGCTCATTTTCAGAAGTCTGAACTGCTGAAATCAGTGAGGGTGCAGGGGTTTAAATAACAGTCATTAAATAAAAGGTGTTAAGGCTAACAAAATAAGATGTTTAACTAAATATTTGTTACATATAGAGTACAAAGTGTAACTAAAGCAGTTCTGAACAAAAACCCCACAAACAAAATACCCAAATTGGTGGGTCCCCAGTGGAACGGTTAGGCATTTTGTTTTTCTTTGGGAACTCTGCATTTGCCTCTTACTCTGGTAAGCATTGCTTTTGGTGAATCTACTGGAGGACTTACTGCTAACTGCTGATGTCTCTCATTGCAGAAGAGTGATAGAAGATCCCTCCTTTCCAAGGCACAGCCTTCTCTTGTCAGACACCATTTCTCTTATGCAAAATATATTATACTCTAATAACTGAGGTGCATTGAAAAGTCATGAAAGCTTGACATGAACACACTCAATATAAAATCATTTCTTTAGGGGAAAACTTTTTAATGCTATACCCTTTTTAAGCTGTAATGTCTGCACTTTTTAAAGGTAACATTGCCAAATATTTTTTTTTGTTTGTTTCAAATGGATTTTTCAAGGCTTGAAATATCTTCTTAACTGAAGTGCTTCTTGTTTCCATCTGAATGAGTGTGTCTGTTTCTCATGCTGTTTATTGTGTGTACTACACAGGCCATTGTGCCACTTGAACTTCTTTACATTTTTGTCATTGTCCTCTTTGTCTAGTAATTCAGTAATGGTTATGGCCTGGTTCTTGGACTAGTGATTACTTTGTCTGATGGCTTTGTAACAATACAGGTGTATCCCAGGATTGAACCTAGTATTGATCTCTGGGAGTGCTTGTTCATTTGTGTAGTTTACTATATAAAATCAATGCAAAATTCTTAGAAATCATTTTTTCCCACGAGACAGTATTTTCAGATAGAATTAGTGTATCAGGCCTAAACAGGCATTTTTGACATTAGACCTTCAAAAGTTCTGAAAAGCCACTGCAAAATCAGTGGCATAGATGAGATCCTCTCCTGCACTTTATTTTACAGCATACATATGTGACTTCTAAGTTACCTGTTTAAAAAGGTCAGTGATACAGGTTATTGAAACATGCGAATGATGCACAGTGATGTTTTCACCAGAGCTCCCAGTGTTCTTCCTTATTTCCCCCTAAATACCTTCTTCCTTGATAATCTCAGTGTTTTACCTTGCTTAATCATCCCCCGTAACTGTTTCCAGGAGCTGGAGAGTTTGCAAGATCTGCAGCAGAAGCAGGAGATAGCATAGTGCAGCACCAGATGCTTATGTTTTGTAAAACAGTAAGCTTTTTTTCTTTAAATTATCATCTGTCACTTGCACTTCCACCCTACTAGTTAAATGGCATCCTGACTGGGTTCCACTTCTGCCTCATTCTATGTATAACAATAGCAACAGTTTCAGGAGGTATATAGGTAAGGTCTCATTTTATGCCTTTTTGCTCCAGTGTTGGAGAATGTCGATAGTACCTTCTTACAAGCATCAGTGTGCACTGATGAGGATGTGGCAGCCAGCCTTTTCACTCTGATGTAACTTCTGGAGTATTAATCATCGGAGGTGCTGCTGCTGAGAGGTCTTCTTGTCTTTCTTTTCACCTGGCCCCCAGATCCTATTCCCAATTTGTGGGGCAGCCACCAGAAGGGGTAATATTCAGTTTAATGATTCATGAACTAGAGAGGCTGAGTTACAGCAGAGGTGAGAGATTTTAAATTAAAACATTGGCACTTTAAAATTGGCACAAAAATTCTGATAATGCGTACTTTTCATTTTGGAACTTTGTTAAGTGGTAGAAGACTTCTATTTTTTCCTACCCATTTAGAAGCAGCAATAGCATTTTCTTTTGGCTGCCTCTGTTATCCCTGTGTTGAACTACTATTTTCAATTCTGTAGCTGAAACTGCAGTGACTAAGGAAGCTTTTGGTTATGTGATAAGGAGAACGTAAAATTTTAAATGATCAAAGTATTCCAAATTGCTAGTTCCACATAGAGGATTATTTTCTTGAAGCAGAGTATTTTAAGGAGTTAAATAAAATGGTCCATTTTATCATAGCTATGTTTTTACTTTTTTCACCATCTGTCACAGTAAATCCAGGCGCTACATGTAGTCAGTGCCATCTGGTATCATTTTCTACTCAGGGGACCTTGGTCCAAACAAATTCCTCTTACTCTCTGTAATAACCATCTTTGCCCATGTTCTCTGCTGTGAGGTAGGTGGCAGCAAGTCTAGCACTTTAACAAAGTGCATTTCCTTCTGTAAATTCCTCTAGGAAATCAGCTGTATTTTCTGTTAATGATTCTTATTTGATGATAGGAATTAGATTAAAGCTCTTTGTTGGTCCTGTTGTGTTCAGCTACTTTCCTTACTGTTCTAATTCTTCTATTGCTCCTTACATAAAGAAGGGAAATATACTCTTTCAGCATCTGATGATAGATGCAGAAGCTGCACTAACATTAACTTCAGTGAGGGTGGCAGAGCTGTCACACCAGGATAGGAATTCTTCATAGTTGTGGCATGTCAAATGACTGGGTGTTAAACAGAGAACCCACTGTTGACTTCAAATATCTGTTTCCAGGTGGACTGTGTAAAAGGCTAATGCTATCCAAGAGACCCGGGAAAACTGCAGTGTTTTTCAGGAACTAGTTCAGAGCCTTCAAGGAGCTTTTGACGGTAGCAGGTGTACCCTTGTGATATCAGCTGTATGCAGAATGAGAGAGATGCTGTGGAATAAATGGTGCTGCTGTTCCCGCTCCCATCCCGTTCTGTGCTGGGACTTGGGAAGAAGAGGAAGGAAATGTATTTATATTCTTTCGGGGGTGGTGGGGGAAGGAATGGTTGCTGTATGGTGGGGAAGTATATGCTGAATTTCAGATTCCTGTTCACCTCTTTTAAAAATAAAGTATTTCTTTTTTCTTACTGTCCTTTTATTACATCCCTTAACGGCCCTGGCTTTCTAGGGGAAAACATTGCTTGGTCATAGCTGTTTACCTGACTCCATGTATGGAACTGTGATTTTAATATCTCTTTTTCAGAACCATTTGTACACAAAATCATTCCATGAATGGCTGCCTTATGATTTTTCCACTTTAATTGTGAACGGTTAAAATAATGTTGCCATTTTCAATTTGTTTTATTATATTAAATTTTTACTAGGTGCAGTGCTTTGGAGTTGGCTTGTCATTTATTGCATGGGGTTTTGTGACAGCTCCATCACAGAACAGTGACAATCTTCAATGGGGTGTGCGCAATACAGGCAGTACATTTTGTTTGAATGTTTGCTACTTCACAACATCTGAGTGTCTCCTGGAAGCCTGAAGTGTGAAACTGCTGGGAGATGTTGGGAGGCAGTCTAGCAGGTTGGTTTGGACGAATGGGTTTAGAGTTATAAATACAGAAATAATTTGACAGTTTCTGTCTCCCACAGAGTGTTCAGGAGTTGGCATTGCCCTGGAGCTACCTCTTCCACCCCCCAGGGAGATCTCTGAAGCTTGCAAGGCGGGGACCTCTTTGGAGGGCCAGGATGAGATGACAGGCTCAAGATTGCTCCAGGCCACTTTTAAACTGGAGGACACCATGGGCTAAACAAAATTGAGAGCCCAGTATAGAGTGAAAACAAACCTTGTCAGCACCAAGCCCAAAATGCAAACACTACAACCCTCCATTCTTTTTGGAAACTTTGTGACAAAGCAGCTTTTCCTGTATGGGAAATATGCATGGGAAGATGTGAAAAAAACCTTAGCCTGCTTCTTGTCCTTATGTTAAGGGGAAAAACTGTTGGTAAAATCTTTCATGCTCCTGTTCTGTGTGGTTTTGGTGGGTTTTTGTATTTTCCCCATCCATCTTTCTGCTCTTTTCAGGCACTGAATCACAGCTCAGGTTTCCTTTTGGCTGCCCTGCGATCCTACTGCTTACCTGTTCACAGCTCTCCAGAGCTGCTCTCACCCTTTACTATTGACAGTTTTTCCTGTAAGGCAGTTTACCTTCTTCCGGTGGTATACAATGAAATGAAAGCCTTTGTTAAGCCATAGTTACCTAAATGTTCTCTCTAATGCTCCTCGTGGTAGTCATTGTAACTGAAAGTGGATTGTGTTCTTGCTGTGAAGAACAGTTGTCTTCTCAGGCTCCTGAATTTCCCTGGAAGGGTTTTATTTGCCTCAGACATAACTTTAAATTTCAAAAAATAGTTGGAAATTAAATTTTAGTAGTGATTTCGAAGAGGTGCTCAGGCAGGGCATATAAGGAGAGGTTTGGAAATGAATTCTGTTATCTGAGCAAAAACATGTGGGGACAGTTGTAGGGTACTTTATTTGGTTGGAAAAAAAAAAGTTTAATGTAAGACATTTCAGGCTTTTTAAGGTTTGCAGTGTCACACGGTGTTTTAGCTACTTCACTCAAGCGATAAGCAGCCTTTTCAGCTAATAGCTTTTTATTTTCTGATTAGGAAAAGTGTAATATTTCTGTATGCTGTCTTAATCTCAAGAGAATGCAATTAATGTAAAGTCAGTAGGAGAACTGAAACAAATGAGAGTGTTGCTGTTATAGGTAGTACAGGCAGATGCAAGAAAGCAAGGATGGGAAGGTGGTATTTTCCCAGATAGGCTCTTGGTTTTTAGGCAAGTAAAATTCAGCTTTCATGATGAAGCATTATGCCGTATATTAACATTTTTTTTCAATGTGTTTAATAAAAGTGTCAGCTCAGTAACTGGAGACTTAACCACTGTAATCTGTAGTAAATCCTTTTGGAGATGTGAGGAAGTGATTTCAGTGCATTTATATTACAAAAGTTACCACTAAAAACCTAAAGAGCAAGGCGTTGTAGTGGTTCAGGCTTCCTGGTGATGGCTGTAGAGTGTTCCTTCATTTGTTAAGGAAAAAAAATCATCAGCATTTTTATCGTACTCATTAGGGATGAGCGCAGCTGCAAGAGGTTGAGCTGTCATCTATTGTTCTAGCTTACAAATTAAGCCATTCTTCTACTGCAAGCCTTACCCAAGTATCCCTGCAGGCAGAATTGCACAACATTCCACCCTCCTTATCACAGCACTTCTCCCTCTTGTCTGAGCTGTCTAGAGATTAACAAGCCTTTTCCGTGGATGGAAAAAATGGATGGGAAAATGCCTCATTCAGGAAGCTTGTAGAGCTAATTAAAAATAAGCTGTATTATGCTGACTGACACCAAAGGTACACAGTATTTAGAAAGTCTAAAAGCAGAGGTGAAATTCTTAGAAAGGGGAAAATGCTGGTAATTATATGATTACATTTATGTTGGAGTCTGCAGAAGTTAATGGGCTTCTGCTGTCTGAAGGAACATGTTAAATTAGATACTTGTGGTTCTACTGGGCTGAAGAGGATTGCTAAAAACACTGCTTAGAACCTTGCTAGTATCGTACACCTAGCCTTACTGTACCTCTTAGTCAAAGCTTTTCTTGTTTGCCTCCAGAATTTGAAGCTCTAAGTAGAGCAAGTCATGTTTTATGACTGCAATGAGTAACCCATGTTCTGTTTCTCTTTTGACAGAGAAACTGAGGGACCGCTGGTCTTGAATGAAACTCTGCTTTTGTGCAGAAGCTTCACATGAACATGACTTGGTCTCTGCAGCTTCCACTACTGAATGAAGATCTACTGAGTGATGTCAAAACGGCTAAGGAGTGTGCATCTCCAGTGGGCAGACAGTAGCCTTGGCTCTCATTTACTTCTTGCTGGACTGTTATGTCAGATCTTAAAAATGTTGATGGTGCGCCAGTTGTTTCCCTGTGTTAACATGCAGAGCTATTATGTTTTCCCACTCCATTATTCTGCCAGGGAAACTAACAAATTCTTCTTTTTGCAGATTTCTTTTTTTTGGCTGGCCACTGTACCCAAACTGCTGCATGCATGTGGGTATTCTTGTGATATTCTGGATTTAGTACCAGTGTCAGAGGTGAGGAATGGTGGGTGAGAGAAATCAAGGTGTTAGTGTAAGAACTGGCACATAACCACCGGAATGGTTATGTGAGGTGCTGTACTGCAGCGCTGGGAAACCAGGGGCTCGCGCCCAAATCTGGCTTCGCCCTTGTCACATCGCGTTCTCAATTTATACACTAAAAATTTCGTAACTAATACATATTCAACACAGATTACATCATTGACTAATACATATGCATCAAGGATTGCTATATCAGTCTATTACGGCATCAGCCTCTTTTGCGCTTGCGCAGCCCCCTCTGGTGGTCGCCCTGATGAAGTAAGGAGTCTTCCTCGGATGAAGTAAGGAGACTTCCTCGGCTTGTCCTTTTCACCTTTCTGTTCTTTGGATACGTGTCCCAGCCATTGTGTGGGCACTAGCATTTTCTTATCTTCCCTTGACTGCCTCTGGTATGTCCTTTTGGCGATCTTAAACTTAGGTTCTGCTTGGGTAGAGTTTTACAATACATACTCCCCTAAATACACCCATACTCCCCTCACCATATATAGTTATGTTAGCTCTTGCTACCAAGACTACCATTGTAACTTTTAGTTATAGAGTAACTATGATACAAAACGGCAAAGTTACAACATCTTCTAATATGCAAAGCCTCACTATTGATTTATAAATTTCTCAAATATAATCATTTTACTATTTTATATGATTATTTTATTGTAAAAACGTCACCCTTTTCTAACAAAGGTACATACTTCAGTTGGGTAGGGGCATTGCCAGGCTGGACACTAAGCCCCAGTGTACTGAATTCTGCTTCCGTGCCCTTGTTACAAAGGCAGCACTTCTTCTGTCCTCAAAATTAATAGAACTAAGTAAGCAATTGCACCTTGAAACATTGCTCTGTCCCCCAGAATAACTGCTCTAAACCTGGTCTCTGATCTACTTGCTAGATCTTGTGTCATGGTACCACAGGGTGCAAAGGGTAAGGAAATCCTTCAAAAGTGCTGCACTGGCATCTATGTAGCCTGTACTACTTGTGTGTGTCGTAAGTAGTCCTTGACTTGACTTCAGTGTTTTCTGTGCAGGAGGCTGCCAGCAGAGCTGGCTAAGCCATCACTGCTGAGCTGTGTCACCTAGTCAAACCATGTCCTTGGTAACAATCTGCTGTCACCTTTGAGATAAGGCTGAATAATGTTGATCGCAAGCAGGTAAGGCACAGGTAAAATGAAATACTATAGGAAAGGTAGAAATGCAGCTGGTGTGCATGCTAAGCAGCTCTGAACATTGTTATAAAACCTCTTTGGGGAAAGGTTTGCTCTTCCCCATCCCTGTGCACAGATTCAGCAGCTCCCAGTGAGGAGGAGTGCTCCCATGGCCGCTATGGCCACCGCAGCCTCAGGAGCAGCGTGGCTGATTGGGTACCAGTCACCATGGACACGCAGGAAGGGAAGGGAGCATGTGCTGGTGGGTTCAGAATCTAAAGACAGAAACAAAGCAAGCAGGTAGAGCTGTATTTATTTACTGCTCTTGAAGAGGCTGTTGGTTGGAAACAGCCTATTTCACTATTCCAGAATTCGTGTAAGCTGTGTGATCACTTCATGTCTTTTAGGCGTGATGAGGGGGAAAAATGGTGTGTTGCTGGAAGCCTATGGACTAGCTTCTGGAGGAAGCTTTTTCAAATGTAGCTGACCACTCTGGTGTATTCTGACCACTCTGGTGTATTCTAAAGTCCCTAAAAACGGCTGTTGAGGAGAAACCTTAAAAAACAAAACAAAAACCCCAACCAAACAAAACCCCTACAAAAAAAATCCCCAAAACAAACCAAAGAAACACCCCCCAAAAAAAAACCCAAACACAGAAAAGCCCAAACCAGCACCAGCAAAATCCCAGAATGAATAATGAATGAGTCTTGTTCCAGAAGAGAGCTCTTAGTAGGATTAACCCCCCTCCTCCCAAAAATTATCTCCTTTATATGCTGAGAGAAATGATCGTTGGCTATGGTGTCAGCCCCTGATCAAGCAAACCCCCAAAAGCCAGGCTCTGAGCGTTTACTGTCCACAAGTCTGCATGCTATCAGATCCTTTTGCTTCAGTAAACTGACAATTTATTTTCTGTTTTCCTGTAAGTCTCCTGAGGAGGTGCTATATCCACAGCTATAGTTTGATTAATATGACTCATGGGCCATCCAGCATGGATCTGAGTGGATTTGAAGGTCTGGGAGCTGGTGGAGGGCTTTGTCTGGAATGGGATGCTAGGAGCATGTGATTCCTACCAAGGGATGATGTCAGATGGGGTTATATATCTACAAAGGCTCTTTAATGCCTGTTTGCTGAATAGCTTTTCTTTGAGCTCTGCAGGACAGCTCTGAATTCCCATCTGATACTAAAAATTTAATCATATGTAAAAGAAACTGTCAATCTATCACAGCAGACATGGATTGATGGTGGTTGCCTTTGTTCTATTTAAAACAGCATCTGCACACAACTGTACATCTGGGAACCTGGAGCATCATTTTTATAGGTACGTATGATATTTTATCTGCACAAGAATGATATATCATAACCGAAACCTGAGCTGGAAATTCTTTTTATTTCTCCACATTGTTCTACTATAAAGTACTACTGTAAGGCTGCCCAGAACATAAAGGTATAACTTTTCACTTAAAGGAAACCCCACAAATACATGCCTTCTCCTCAGCTGCAGTTAGCCATATGTGTATGCTTAAACTGAAAAGTGGCATCTTCCAGCTGGTGGGTGGCCTGTGATGATGGAGCGTTACTTCTGTAGTACCTTGTACTGCCTGCTGCTTCGAAGGTTATTTTGAGCAAAATTTTTTTGGCCTGATATGTAGGAAAAATAGGGACAGCACATTAGCAAAATAATTCCCGTATCAGTACAACCTGTCCCTCTGCAGGAAGGTTTTCTGAGTAAAGCTCCAGTGTTTTCTCTCCAGCGTGTACAGCTCTGCTTCCCTTACAAGCCATCATGAATGACATCCATGTAAAATCTTTATTATTCTGGAACAAAAAATGTTTTGAAGAAAGCAGGTGAGCTTAATCCGTATACTTGGAAGTTTGGCCACCTCAGGTTGCTGTGCATGTAATAGATCCAACCAAGTAATGCCTTTTCTCCTCTGCTGCTCTCATTGCAAGGCAATTCCACAACTCTCTCCCTGTGGTGGTTACACAGCTTCTCATTTATTCATGGCCAATTTAGGCCAATTTGTTTTTTTGGAAGCATCAACCTTTACCAATACATTAAGAGGGGAAAGAGTGCCTGAAACTAGACAGCAGTCAGATTTTCCCCTTTGGTCTCATTTAAACAAGTGAAATCCTTTTAGTGTCCTGCCATACTATGGATTAGCTATACCTGTGGTCATCCCTTGAGTCCTTTTCTGCATCTCTTCAGGGCCAGGGAATCGGTTTGGCCAGAACTGTACAGAAGGGATCGCATGTGAGTCTGGTACAAGAGTTTATGTCTGCCTTCACTGCTAATGTAGACCACAACTGCACTTTTCTTTTTGCACTGGTGACACAGGATTGTCCTACTAAGGTCTTGTATACTCAGGTCTCCTTCCTCTGTTCTTATTAAATAAGATTGCAGGTTAAATACTAATTGATTATCTCTGTATAAATGTCTTTGTGCTTTTGGGCTGCTAGGTTTCACCAGAGCTTCACCAAGTCTGCTTGTGCTTTCCTAAGGATTTCTTTTTTCCCAGAGAATTCAGAGTAGGCACTTCTGCAGAACCCTCCCCACCCTGTGGTGGACCCTTTTCTCCTGGATGCATTTGTGACACTTTTCTTGATCCTGAAATTTCTGGCCATTGAAGGAAGTTTTGCATCTGGCAGAAGTAACATTGAAGAACCTTTCAGCTGGCTCTTAGTGCCGTTACCTTCTGTGTGTGAGAGGCAAATTGCTTAGACCTGCTGTGCTGCTCTCCTGCTCTTTCCCTCAGACAGGCTTCCGGTTTATTTACACACATAAAGGAAATTTTAACATAACCACTGTTATTACAAATTACTTTGTCCAGTTACAAAATTCACCCCGCTGCTGCTTATTGCCCTAACATTGCTGGCTCCTGCTATGTTTAACTCCTGGTCACTCACTCGACAAGAGCAAGTTGCTCTTTCCCTCCCCTGGAGCTGCCCATTCTAAAGAATTTGCTGTAAAAGCAAGGTCCCTTGCTTGTCCTAGAGGTCTCCAGAGGAAACAATACCTTTGAACATTAAAAAAACGTGAGATAAAGACCTCTCTTTTCTCTTGGTCTGCACAGGATAAAAAGAAGTAAAGAATCAAAGAAAAGAATCTGCTTTTCCTCACTGCAGGTCACTGCAATCAGATCTTTGAATCACTGATGCACTACAATGGCAGGGGCACCGGATCATTCTATACAGGAGCTCTGTGGTTTTTCACTGCACATTTATAAATTAAGGTGATACTCTTGGGCCCAGAATCCTTGTTATCCTTTGTGCAAGACAGATAACTCCAGGGAACTTTTCCCTCTCCTGGCTATGATTAGTATTTTCTTCTCAGTGCAGTATGTTGAATGGTCGCTACAGCATTAATGCTTCTTCTCTTCTGCAACTGTGTTCAAAAGTTGGGGCTCAGGTGAGATGGAGGCAGTATCTGCTGCTCTCCCCTCTTCACCCTCCCCCTTAATGTCACCCTGAGATGGGCTTTGATGCTGCTCAGGACATATCCTGTCTGGGACCAAAGGCCAGTCAAAGCCAGGGTAATAGTTAAGTAACAAAGCACTGAGTTTGCTGACTCTCCAATCTAGCAATCAATAGTGACTTTTATCAGGGACCTGCATCTATAATCTCTCTAATACCAAATGCAGCCTGTGAGCTTGAGGCAGGCTGTCTGCGTTTCCTCTATTTAAGATGCTTTGCAAGTGCCTGTGACCATACAAAATGAAGTGAACCTATGTCCTGTGCTGTGATCTAGCCTGTGGCAAGTTCCCAGGCTTCTGATCTCCAGGAATAAGAAAGGACTGTGTGGCTGCACTGTGTCACTTCTGAATAACTGCATTGGGAAGAGCTGACAGTTAGCAAGTACAGCATCAAAATCGATACATGCAGGATGGCACAGGTTAAAACACAAGCAGATGCTTCACAGCATGCGTCTTTATTGGTTATATAATACCCCAAAACTCCAGATGCTCTACCAGGTACAATGAAGGCAGTTTTTCCCCATATCCTAATCATGGATGGAAGGCAGTGTGCAGGAAGGAACGATCTGATGCCAATGTACCTTCCTGTGGGCATTAGAAAAAATGGGTTCTTTTGGAGGACTGTTTGTATTTCTGCAGGGATGGATGGTTTCAAGAGAGGAGCAAGGACCTAAGGAACCAGAATAAAAAGCTCGCAGTGGGAGTACTAAACAGCAGATGAATGGAGACTTATGTGAGCTGTGTGACATATTCCTATGTCCTTGTTCTATGGCCAAGAAGGAGCTTGTACCAAAGAAGCAGGGCAGAGACTGTGCTTGCCACATCTCCAAGATGCAGCAAGGCATGGAGGCAGGCAGAATTCTATGTTCTAGGTTTGATCAGCAATGGCCCTTTAAGGCTGAGCAGGACGTGCAGCATGGACACTGCCCAGCTGAGCCCAGCAGCCACGTGAACTGTGTGTGATGGGCAGTGCTAGGCTGGCACAGAAAGAGCTTCCCAATGGCAAAGGGAATCTGATAGAAATTGTTGGCTCCCACCCTGTCTGCCCCCCTTTTCCTTGGGACAAATGAGAAGAACCTGTCTCCCAGTGCAAGATTTTGAGGGTACATGTCAGAGTAAGAGATGCCTGACAGTAAAACTTCCAGCTCGCCCTGATTTCTGCCTGGGATACTGCAATGTCAAGTGAAATAACCTTCCAAGCTGGCTCTAGTGCAGAGGTATTTTGCTTTATGCTATTGCTAGGAGCTTTCTCTCTGAGCTCTCTCTGCTTCTCTGTGTTCCTGATCTCTGGCTCTTCGCTCCTTTTCTTTTTTCCTTGGGCTGGGATGTGTGCTGTCTGCAGTGCATCAGGAAGTAATACACAATGAGGAAACTCTCATCATCTGTGCATCAGGGGGAGATTTACTGACTGAGTGCTGAGCAGTCAAGTTATTGATTCAAACCATAGCCCGGTCTCTCCGTCTGCCTCTTGGAGTGGCTGGTTACGTCCTTCTGGTTCACTGCATTTAATCGGATTCCCTGAGCTGCCACGCAGAGGGGGAGAGTTAGAATCAGATCCATCTATGATGTTTGCTTCAAAATCCAGTTCTGTATCCCCTTCTCCATCCATGGAGCAGACAGATTCCGATGCTCTGGACATCAGCACCAAAGTGCAGCTTTACGGTGTGCTCTGGAAGAGACCCTTTGGGAGGCAATCGGCCAAATGGTCCAGGAGGTAAGCCACAGTTGCTGAGGGATGCTCAGGTGAAAAACAAAGCCGAAGGGCATTGCGGTAAGTTAGAGCCTGAGTGCTTGGCTCTTCAAGTGCAGTTAGCCAGGCAGAGACTAGGGGTGAAACTTCAGGCATAGCTTCCCTGCTTTTCTGATGCTTTTCACACATGGCACCCCATTGTGCTTTTCTTTATCTGCCCAGACCCTGTGCTGCATGCAGCTTGGGGTGGAATAGGGATTAGCTGCCTCCTCTAGATACTTATGATTGTTCAGTGAGAAAAAGGGTCAGCTCATGTATTTTGCCCCCAAACTGCTTGACTTTTTTCACTAGCACTTGTTAAAGCTGTTTGAGTCCTTTGGGTGTGAGATGGCTAGGATGAACTGACAGTGCATGTGGGACTGTATGTGCATGTGTACAGTGTGCTGGGGCTTGTGGACCAGTGTCAGTATTGCTGTGCTGTCCGATGGTGATGGCATGCTTGGAACAGCAAAAGCAGACTCACTTCCCTGTGGAGAAGGCGGCTCCAAATTCTCTCCCATCTGGTGTTAGGGAGTTGTAAGCTGCTGCATGTTATCTCTCAGAATCAGGAGGTTTGGAGCTGGAAAGCATTTGCTATAACCTTTTACTGAGGATGGAGGTATGTTCTGTAATGGTGAAATGGTGGGTCGCTTTGAGGTTAAAGTTGGTGTAGCTTGTTCAAATCACTGAATCTCATGGGAGAGTTTTCCATTGGCTATCAAAACGTGAGAGATGACTGTTTATGGATGGTACTCACACAGAAACATGGTACGGCTCTTTATGGAAGTACACGATCCAATGGAGTAAGCCTTCCAGCATTCCTTGATGGCAGATTAATGTCACTGCTGGTAGACATCATTGGCAAATGATTCAGTTAAAAGACTAGCAGCCAAGAACTTCCATTTTCACGCTACCACTGCCAGAGATGAGTTTTGTGACCCAGAACTTGTTGTCATGATCTATTAAACAAGGATAACAGTACTTACCCACCTTCAGCAGTTTGATATCTGCAGATGAAAAAGGCTGTGATAAAAGCAAAGTAATGTTGTTTTTCCCCCCCTCCTCACCTTTCCACTGGGGAAAGGCACAAATGAGTCATTAACAAATGACAGCACAGGAAGCCTGAGCTACTTCTGGACCTGAAAGGCAGTTTTGTAGCCTTGGCAGTAAAGAGTGTCTCAAGGCTTTTTTGAAGAATAAATGAACCTGCACATGAGCAATGTCTGTCGGCTGCCTCTTGTACTTAACCTTTGGTGGGCACCTTTTTGCTGTAGGCTGCATAGTAAACACACCAAATCCATTTCTAGCCCTATCTTTCCCAGTTTTGCTCTGTGTAATAACGACAGTGCTGTCCAGTCTGAACCTATGAAGATGGCATAGCCTGAAAAATAGTCAAATGTCGTTTGGGAAGCAGTTTTGTGTTTGTAGCCACCTTTGACTTGTGTGCAGGTTTTATTCTGTACTTCCCCCCACAGTGGACTTTTTCACCCCAGACGGAATTTGTGCTCCCTACTCAGCTCCCAAACACTGATATTTAAATGAATTATGTCTGGAAGCTAATGCGGCTGGGTTACGGAAAACAAGTGGACAGACTAAAGGAGGGGAAGGTAATTTGCTATGGAGGAGACATTCTTAAAAGGCTTTCTTCTTCCTAATAAAAATTTCTTGCAGGCAAATGGCTTGTGTCTGCTCTCTCTATCATTATTTATTTAGTGCTGTTCTATTCCTAGAAGTCACCCCTATCTTCATCAGGTGGTAAATATTTTAGTGCTAGCAGGTGGGAAGAGACCATGGGGCAAGAATGATGTGGATGGTTAGCTGCTAGCACAGCAGCTGTGGGGCCTGGAGACCAGAGATGGGTCTGTGGGAGATGAACACAGGGGGTCTGTAGGGTTTGGAAGGAAGGAGTTTCTGGAGTAAAACCACTGGAACAGGAGGAGCGATAAGTTTGTTGGTTTTTTTTTTACCACAGGAGAGATTTTCTTTGAGTAAAAAGCTTACATGTTATTATAAGTTGTTTGTGAAGAAGAATAAGGAGCAATTCATCCATTCCCCGGCCTACCCCCCCATGCCCAGCAAGACACAGCTGGTCAGTGCATTATTTCATGGAAAGGAGAAGTTTCCCACTCCAGTTAAATTAAGAGGGAAAAATGGACTGTTTCTAGATGCAGTTGAGGATCTGATCTCTGAGCAATATAGATTTTGTCCTGACGTCTTGGACTGAACAATAGAACTACTCCTTGTTCTAAGGAAAGTCTTTCCAAGCAATGGGAAATAAACCAGCATGTAACAGGAGGATTGACCACATCAGGCCATCAGCCATGAAGATGTGGCTGCCGAGATGCATGATACTTACTGCTTGATCCCATTCATTTGGCTGTAGCAGCAGTGCTGCTGGAGACAGAGAAAAAAAAAAAGTGAGTGTTTAAGGGAAAGATGGAGCCTGACTGGATAATGGATCAAGGAAAAAAGTCCAGGCATGGTGTCCAGTGCTTTGGAAATTGAAATCCCAGGTCTGGGGATTTTGCAGCTTTGATCAGTCAAAGCTTGGGTCACTGCATATTCTTGGCCCTTGATTTACAGTTCTCCTCTTTCCACCAACTGCATTCCATTCTTCCTTTGAGTTTATAACAAGCAGTTTAGTCAATTCAAATACAAAAGTCGCACTGGTACTGGCATCAGCCTGGCATGGAATGAAATGCACAAGGTACAAACCTGCTCTGGATGTTCCATGAACAGGGCGCTGTACCTTTGTAGGTAGGAAGTGACACATCTTTCTCTGCTGTGAATAATCCCAGCTCTGTATAGGCATGTCAGGTTCTAAGATGACTGTCACCATTCAGGTGTGAGACTCTGGAGCTAAGGGGAACAGCTCCAGGACGGCATCTGCCCAGTGGTCAGTCAGAGTCAAAAAAGCAAGGTGGGGCATCGGGAATTGAAAGGAGAAAAAGTACTGCAAAATATGCTGTTGCCTCTGAGTAAACCCATCAGAGATGCCAGGTTACTGCTGGAAGGAGGGAAATGCAGCACAGTTGAGAGAAATCTCATCTTCTCTGCGGCCAGTCCTGGCTGTGGCACTGCAAAGCAGGCACATAATCTTGTTTTCCAGCAGACTGGTTACCAACAGTCGGTAGATGTGGTCACAGGACAGATGGAAAGGGTAACTGTTTTGGACTGTTTTCTGCTCTGAAAAAAAACCTAGAAAGCACATGGCTGCAGAGCAGTGTGTGCATGAGCAGCACATGGGGAGCAGGAGCTGCTGAGGCAGCGGTGCTCTGAGTCAAGCTTCCCTCTTACCCTTCTCAGCTTCCCACTTGGCTGGTTGCTGTCAGGAAGCATCCACCTCTTCCCGCTCCTTGCCTGGCTGCCTGCCTCTGCAGCTGCCAGGCGCCAGGAGGCAGACAGGAAAGCCTGGAGCTGTCAGGAGAGGAACAATGAGAGACAGGTACTGAGGTCTCTGAGCTGACATGCTGATAAAGAGTCATTTGCCTATCGTTTTCATGAGCTGTCCCTAGGGAGAGAGAACCGGGCTGCTCTAGTAACTGGGATTTGCTGCCTGTGCTCCTGGACCGGTGCCCGGAAAACCACCATTGGAAGGAAGGACCAGTGAGACTGCTGCAGTTTTATAATGTAAATACTTAACTCCGGCCGCTGTCACTTCAAACACTCTTACGAAGATTATCTAGTTAATCTTGTTAGTCCTCTGTGACACAAAGCAAGCACTTTGTCCCCAGAGATCAGGTATCTCTACTTGTCCAGTAAGGAGTTGTTTTGCCTAATCCTGGCAGATCACGCCTCTGGCTATAGATCCAAGTTACTCAAGACTGTTACTGCTCCTCTGCTGATTTCAGTTTCGTTACACTGTGGTTTCAGTGGTTTCTTAGTGCAGGATCTAGCGACAGGAGATGGGTGACCCAAAGAAACAGACCATGCATGAATGGCTCCTGTATTGCTTGAGCTGCATGTGGAGTGTGTGCACCAGGTCTTCCCATCTTCATTGCTGCTCTCTAGGCTTTTTGCTGCTTTGCTTTTAAGTATCTTTTTTTGGTTTCTTGCTTTTACTCAGAAAGCTTCCCCTGTCTCTCCAGTACTCCCTTTAATTCTGCTGGCACATCTGTGCCTAATTCAAGTGTGTTCGGTGTCTCTTGTCTTAACTGGCTGCATCTCCCCATTTGCCCTTGGCCATCCTTTCTCTTTCTGTTATTACTCACCTGGCTGCTGCTTCAATCTTCAACTTGCCCTTGAGTCTTGTACCTCTTCCTCCTTCACTCTGTCACTTCATCCCTCTTTTCATCATGCTGCATCAATTTCCTTGTCTTGTTGTATGTACACGTTGTCCTGAAAGTCAAAGTAGTGATCTTGGTTGCTTGGGTGCTGCCTTCCTGGTAGGGATAGATGAGGGAATAAGTTCTGATCATAAACACATACTGTTCATCAGCTAGCCAGTTTTTCAGTGTTTTTTTTCTTTCATTATTTGCTGTGGAGTTTTGCTGTTGTATTTTTAACTCTTAGTTTGTACATTTTAATTCCAAATCCCCACAGATTCTCTCCACGTCTGTAAGACTGGGGATCTAAAAGCTCATTAATCTGCAAGAGGTTCATCAATTCTCAGAGATCTGTGCTAGGCTTTACTCTTGGTTTTGTTTTGATTTTCCACTGGAGCATACTATGGGGATATCGGGAGCACTGAGAAGACAAAAAATATGTAACAGACTGAAGCCTGGCTTTAATCGGGGTTAACAGATTAGAAATCACGTATAGTTAAAGATCTTTATGTCTTGCAAATGTTTCTCAAGGTTGTTCAGCCTGAAAAGACTATTGAAAGTGACCAAAAGACTTTCTCCATTTCATGTGGTGTGTTGAGTTTTATACTTTAGTTTTGTATTTATAGCCACAGTATCTGATTCACTCTGATCCACTGAACCAAGCACAGGCCAGGCAGAATTGATCTTAAAAGGTACTATTTCTGTATTTATTATGCTGATGAGGTAACATGTGCCTCTAAAAAATCAAATTCTCATTAAACTGAGCACTAGAAACATAAAGTGAAGATGCAGCTACTCATAAGAAAACTTTTTAACGGAGTTAATGATCAGAGGTGTGAAGAAAAATGAAACAGGAAGGCTTCTGCTGCTCACACAAGTGATGCAGACAGGAGGAACCAGAAACCTGCCTGCTCTATGGAGGTCTCTCTGATATCTGCCTTGGCCAGGGTCAGCTCTGAGCCTGCTGCAGGGGCCATGGCTGCTTTTGCCATGAAAGCAAATATGTCTGAAAGTACCAATCTTTGTTTCACACTGAGGTGAGACCTTGATGAGTGCACCCTCTCAGCACTGTGTCCCACAGAGATGTGCCTGATACATCTGCTAAATGGGCTGGTGCCTCAAAGTTGTGTCATCAGTTCAGCCCCCACCTTCTCTGGGATGCTCCTTCCCAACCCTGCCTACTGTCTTGAAGAAACTGTTCTGGTCCCTGGTTTGTGACAGTGGCAAGAGATTTAGCATGGAGATTTCCATCACAGGGAAAGAAAGTAGTGCCCCATGGGCAGTCCATCTCCCTGTCCATCTTAGGCACCTCTTACAGGGAGAGTATGGACAGCCACCGCAGGTAGGGTCATGTTGCTTTCCCAGCTGAGGGGACGTTACAGGCAGCTCCTCTGGGAGGTGCAGTGGCACATGAGCTTGGGCTGGAAGGGAGATGTCCCCTGGGTGAAAGGTGAATAGTAAGTGCTCTGACAAGTTACCTAGTCAAGTAACTTGCTGGACACGCTGCACTGTGAATGAGCACTTTTTCAGTCCTCTGCCAACTAAATGAGCTCAGTGCAAAAGGGTGATTTTTGCACCGATTTGCACTGCTCTGTTTAGAGAGATTTTGCCAGGTTGTGGTCAGGAGCAAGAGGTGAGATTAGGCAGTCAACCATGATGTTTTTGGAGTAGCAAATGGGAAGACGGTGTGTCTTGCTGAGAAAGCAAGCTGGTGGCTTCTCTCCACCTCTGATGTCAACATGAATGCGTATAGATAAGTAGGCAAGGAGAAGAAAAAATTTGGGGCACAATAGTTGCTGTTGGTGTTTGTACATTCTGAACGTTTCTGGATATAAATAAGCACAAGTTCAATCACTGCCACTCTTAAATGTTTTGGAGCAAGTGCACAATAGGTCCAGAGCTTGAGAGCCTTGAGCTTTCTGCAGTCATTCAGAAGCTTCGCTTTGTTCTTTGTTTATCTTTTGGTCCCCCTGTGAGCCCATGGCTCGTATTTCCATGGCATTTGGCAGTTTCCTCTATACCAGAGCCATGGCAGAAGAGCAAGAGATGGGAGCTGGTGGAAGTGGTAGAGCTTTCCCCTCAGTGTAATAATAAGAACTATTATTAATAATGAATTATATTATATATATTATTTTGGTATTATAATTATAATTTTCCCCCAGCTTCCACTTCTTTCTTTAGCTTTAGGAACTAAACTGGTACTAAATTGCG
Source organism: Pezoporus occidentalis (assembly GCF_034315485.1). Classification (NCBI taxonomy): domain Eukaryota; kingdom Metazoa; phylum Chordata; class Aves; order Psittaciformes; family Psittacidae; genus Pezoporus; species Pezoporus occidentalis. Next base: position 2,313,898 of record NW_026913964.1, on the reverse strand, counting down.
GTGCTCATCTGTCCTGGAGGCAGCGCTTGGCTTCATCTGACAGGTCCTCTGCTTCCAGAGAGGACTGGGGTGGGATGGGCATGCGGAGGTATTAGAACTGCTCTTATGGATCAGACCTCTTGCCAAGTAGCCCATCACTAACAGGGGCTTCAGGGTGAGGCACAGGAATCCTCAGGCTGCACGACTGGAAAGCTCTGCCCAGAGAAGTCTCTTCCAGATCCCATCCAGTAGAGGCTTTCTGCCCAGAAGCAGGAGGTTTTTCTGGGGCTGTTCTCATTGTTCACAGAAATGCTTTATCCTTTCCAGATTCCTCATGAGCTCTTGTCCTCAGGACCACATGAAAGTGATTTACACAGCAGTGCTTTGTGCAGTGTAAAAAGACATTCTGTATTAATTTTCAGCTTACTGCCTTTCGCTTTCTTTCCAAATCCCTCTTTTCTCATATTAGAAAACACGTACGGAACAGTGCAACATATTTCCTTTGTCAGTTAATCTTTTGAAACTTCTGTACTAAACTTGTCCCCATTTTTTTCAGCTGTTCTTCAGCATTTTTGAGAGCTATAGAGATTCAGACCAAATTGAAGCTAAGTCAAGTAAGATATCTCCCCCCTCTACCACTGCCTGCAGGGTAAATGTAGCCTCAGTTTTCAAAGAGAAGAGGGACTCTCCCTGGGGCATTTTGGACATGCAAATAAGCTGAAAGTGGCACTCCTTTAATCACGATTTTGAGGACACACTCCAGCAAATTAGCCACTTGGTTTACAGAAGCTGTGATGTTTTGTGGCTACTGTAGTGTTCCTCAGAGCACACGTAAGGCTGAGCAGAACAAGGCACATTAAAATGTGATGTGTGTGAGGGGAAAAAAAATCGATTTACTTTGTATTTCCAAAGGTCAACGAGGGGAGACTTTGCCAGGAGCTCTGATTAAAATAGCTCTAAAATTTATTCCTCCTCCTGAGTACTCTTGTGGCTCATCTTTTGCCTTGAGTTGCCTAACGATGCAGATCTATGACTCTCCCTGCCATAGACTCAGAGTTACAGTGGAAAGACTTCCCTTCTGGCTTATGCAGAATGGGAGGGAAGAGGGTGGCAGGGAATAGATTGAAATAATAGGCTGTTAGTTGCTCTTAGCCCATGTGAGAGAGACCCTTAAAAAAAGAAGCAGTTTTCTCTCAAGAGGTTGAATGCAACACATGGGCTAGATAAAATGTGTACAGGTCAAGATGCAAAAAGGTTTTGGCTTTGCTTTTGTCTTGGACACAGACCACCATCCCATTCCCCTGTGAATAAACGTTTCTGTGTGCATGCTGTGGCAAACTGCAAGCACAAAGCACTTGAGCTTGGCACTTGGTGTTAAGCACTAGCTCTTGGCTACAAGCCCAAGTAAGGCACCTCACCTTAGGCATAGATGGGAACAGTAAACTCTTCTGCTCAGAAAGCAGCGTTAGATACGTGGTGATTTTTTTGTGCTGTGGAACCATGACCACTGTTCTAGCAGTGTTTATTTCCTTTCTCTGTCTTAAAGGTTCTTCATCATTAAGGAAAGTTTCCTCCTCTACTATGCTGAGAGTGAGAAGAAGAGTTTTGAAAGCAATAAATACTTCAATATCCACCCCAAGGTGAGCAGCGTTTGCCTGGGAAAGGGGGGTTATTCTCTTTCTAGCTTCCTCCCCCTCCACAGGCCCAGCAAGTGAAGAGGTAAGTCAGATTCAGAGAAGCCCCCAAAAATGCAGGAATCATGTCAGTACCTCGTTAGGTTCCTCAGTGATTCAGCATGGCTTCAATGGTTTTTTTACTTAATAGTATATGTATTCCCTTGTTTCCCTAATCAAGCGATCTTGTGGATATGAGAATGCTGTTGGCAAAGCCAGTGGTGGGTCAGTTTTGGTTGCTGCTTGCTCCTAACTTGTACTTGCACTCGTGATCAGTCACAGCCATCCCCTGCTAACCCCTCAGCCATGAGCAGCAGCCTCTATCAGGAGGCTGTGTGGTCTGAGTCTGCTTTTGTCCTCTGCAGTCGCTGGAGGCAGATGAAGCACTTGTGCTCCCAGAAGTGTAGATTTCACCCAGCCTGGTTAGGGGCAGCAGGGCACCCATCCATCCCCATACAGCATGTGTGGGGTGTTGACCTACTAGTGGTGACTGTAGTGGATGCACAGCTTCTCTCATGGCACCACGCTGTGAATCTGCAATGTCTGGCCCTGCTGGGCCATTACCTCCTCCTTGATAAGAGCTCCCCTTTCCATGTCCTACCTAGCAGCCTTACCTCCAGCCCTATGCAGCAGAGCCATCTTTACCCCAGTTCAGATACTACTTGGAGGTCTCCTGAGGGTGGTGGGAGTCCCTGTGATTTTCAGGAGCTGTGTGTATTGTCCCTCCTGGGATAGGCAAGGCAGGTCAGGGGCCCACGAGTGAAGAAGGGTGAAAGTTCAGTTCCTAGTTAGTTAATGGCTATACTTGATTTTGATGACTGATTGGAGCACTCTGGTTTATCTCCAGGGTGTCATACCATTGGGAGGCTGCGTCGTGGAGCCCAAAGAAGAGCCCAACATGCCTTATGCCATAAAGATCTCTCATGAAGACTTCCACGTAAGTAAACTTCTTTTCTTCTAAAAAAAACCCATAAACACCACAAAACAGGTTATTGCTGATGAGCAGAGCTGAACTGGTAGCCGTTCGCACTCCACCAAGGTATCATACCCTCTCTAGGCAGACTACCCTGCGAGAGGGTGGCTTAGCATCCCAAGTCCCCTCAAAGCTTTGCTGCTGCTCTTGTCTTGACAACCAGTGAGGAAACTTGCTCTTTCTGACAGCAGGTCTTATGATACTAGAGAACCAGTAGACAGATATTCAGGAGCCCTAGAGCTCACATTGCCCTACCGTTTTATTCCTGCCACGACCGCTTGCCATTCACTTCTCTTCCCAATGTGTGGTAGACCTGGGTTATATTTGCTCCCATGTGATGCCTCCATGGAGGTGGAAGCCTGCAGTGAGCTTTCCTCTCACTGTAGCTGTGCTGCCTGTGTCCTGTTCATGCCCTGGGTGTGCAGAGGTGTGTAAGGCACCAGCCTCTCTAATCCAGGTTTTTTTCCCCTCCCCTCCCCTCTTCTAGGGTAACATTGTTCTAGCAGCTGAATCAGAGTTTGAGCAGGCTCAGTGGCTGGAGATGCTACAGGAGTCTGGAAAAGTGTAAGCTTCTTTATATTCCTTATTCTCTTTGATCTGCTCTGTAGATGTGTAAAGGATAAAGGGGAAGAAGCCTGACTAGAAGGACCATGGGGAAGGCAGAAAAGCTCCCCTAGACTAGCAAGACCTTCACTTGCCTCCTGGACTCATTCTTTCCTACACAAGAATGCTCTAAAATTGACCCGTATCTTCCTGCCTGGGTGTAGTATGCAATATGGCTCTTTGTTACCAACCCCAGGCCATCATATCTCGAACACTGATATACCGGGTGGCATCTGCTGTCCCTCTGTCTTGCTCAGAGAGGTGGGAGCTCCCTAGACCGTTTTGTGTGGGAAGGAAGGTCCACAGGCTCGACAAAGCTGTGGGTCAGAAAACCTCCCTGGGTGCAGGTGTATGAATTTGGGGTAAGGTAAGAGCAGAACAGGCAAGGTGCAAAGCTTGTGAGCAGCTCTCTGTGTGGCTCTGCACCTCACTGGTGAGCAGTGACCTCACCGGCACATCGCTGTTCTCGTTAGCTGTCCTGGTCATGCTGAGGTGTCAGTGACAGCCATGAAGCAACTGTGTGACCATGGGTGCGCATTCCTTCTGTTCAGGTCCTAGGGAGCTCAGGCCATGCAGCAGCAGGATTTGGTTTCTTGAGACAGTTTAATTGTGAACAGCGGAGGCAGGCTAGATCCCAGGAAGGAGGTGTTAGCAAAGCGTTTCCAGCCCACCTACAGGGGTGAGAAGAGTTTGATTGCTGTGTGTGTACAGCACTGAGTTCATAGTCTGCTGAGAATACTGGAGAGATCTGCAGTTTGTTGGCCATCAGCTCTGCAATCCCTCAGTACCCAGGTGTCTGACAGTGCAGGGAGCAGCTGTCCTGCAAACCCAAAGCAGGATCTTCCTAAATCTCAGCAGATGCAGGAAGAAACTGCACTTAAAGAGGGACTTGACTTTCCCAAGCAAGGCAGAAGCTTGCAGAACCCACTATCCAGCCATGAAGTTTGAAGCAGTGAGAACTTTTGTCTGTCCTTCCTGGCAGCACTGCAATGTCTGTGTGTGGTCTCTTGTGACTGTAGGGACAAAAGCTGCTCTTTCAAGCAAGTTAACTTTTAATACCAGTGTATGCATGCATGCATGTGTGCATGGCAAAGGTAGTATCTCAGTTAATTCCAATGCTATGATGCTGAAAATGTTCATTTCTAATTAATGGGGAGCACAGTGTTATGGTGGATCAGCCCAAGCCAAGCTCTGAGCTGCTGCAGTGAGCCTGGCTTTGGTGCTGGAGCAAGATGTAACCTCCATGGTATTGTATAAACCTTAAATACAAAGCTGGTCATTAGAGCTTCATGGGAGCATGTGCCCCATGGGACACAAAGACCCAAGGCAGAGGTCAGTCACCCACTCAGCAGGAGCAGGCTTGGCCACAGCAGAGGAGGAGGGACACAGACTTAGCCCTAGAGCAATTTTGAGTTGTTTCTTTGATAGCACAGGTCTGCACTTGCCTTCACCAATGTTATATTCAACTATTGCCAAGGAGAGTAATTTGGGGGCCAGATTAGTCTTTCAGGAGTGTATGGGAGGGAAGGAATATGGCTGCACAGTGCAGGAAGAGGTCTTACAAACAAGTCATGTGTACCTGCTTATTTCACAGAGCCAGCATTTTATATAGTCCTTGCTTCAATATTCCAGTACTAATGTTTAAAACAAAGACCTAGACTGTGGCTCCTGTCATACAGCAGACCACCTGCACCCAACTGACAATCTGCCTGAGACACCCCCTTCCCTTCCCTCTCTGCTTCTGTTCTTTCATCAGAGGAGGAGAGTGATGAAGCTCCAGTGCCTGCCTAATTGGTGCTGATGATAGCCTGTGCGTGAGGGAAAGCAGAGATTATGTGATTTATGCTAGCGGGGTCAGGCTGGGAGCTAAGCAGCAGCCAGAAAGGCACAGCGTGGGCCAGTAAATTGATCTGCAATGAACAGGAAAGCTAAAAGGACACAGCTGAGATCTTCTAGGCAACCTGTTTTAGTGTCCTGCTGTTCCTAGATGGAGATTGTAATGCCAGTGGCACTGCAGCACTTAATTTATCATCCTGCTCCTTCATTATAAAACCAACCAAAGAAAAAAAAAAAAGCCCCAACAACACAAAAGCAAAACCAACACCCTCAGAAAACACCAAGTCCAGAGACTGAGATTTTGTAAATAGGGGAAAGAAGAAAAAATGTGCCGAGGATCGAAAGCATATGGTTCCTCTCTCCTTTGTTTCAATTTCTGTCTGCTGCCTCTTTACATCTCGGGCTGGGTGGTGTGTGTGCCTGCACAGCTGCCTAGTACCTCCACCATCACAATGTGCCCAGCAATCTCTTCAGCTCCTCACTCCTTTCCCAGCCTCCTGGTTTGATAGGGAGACCCCCTACTCAGTGCACAGGAGAGCTGATGGTCTCCTCAGCCTCCTGACATGGTGTGCTTGGACTTACCACACTGGCCAGATTTGGAGAACTTCTCAGAAATGCCAAAGCCTTGACTGCCAGCTGAATGGGCTCTCTTCCCACCCAGAGAGGCTTCTGCTGCTCCTCATAGGGGGCATGGGCACATGTACACTCTCTATGTCCATAGCAGCATTCCCTGCACTGGTTGAAAGCAGACTTAAGTGGGCAACGAGGAAAAAAAAACAAAACAAAACAGGTAACATAGTATGTATGTCCCATGGAACAAAAATACCTGATTGTGAATGCTCTTGAGAAAGGTAAAATGAAGGCAAAGCTAGGGAGATGTTCCCAATGCTGCAAAAGGGATGGGATAAATGATCTTTGAGCTGAAGAGCAAATGGAGCTACTACACAGCTTTGGGGTGTAGTTTTCACAAGTATATTATAGGAGTGCTTTCTACTCGTCCCAGGAGCCTTCCTGACCCTGTGCTTCCCAGTACCTTAAGCAGTGCAGCTTTTTCTGATGGAAACTCACTTGGTAAGAAATGCAAAATTGCTCTCCCCTCAGTTGAAGTCATGGCATGAACCTCCCTGTGGCTGCAGTTACACACTGGTAATGGTTCCAACAGATAAAAGGAATAAAAGCTTACATGCTACACAGTGATATGAGTGCATCTTCTGAGTCATACAGCAGTGGGTGTAGTAACCTTTGAGTTACAAACAGGGAAACATCTTGTTAGGCTGGGGAAGGGAGGTTGCACTGAAAAGGTGAATCTAATAAACAGACACCTTAAAGGCTGCAGCTGGTTTGGAACCTTCCCAATAATCATAAAATAAGCTCTGTAATGCTCCCCACCCCACTCTTGTGATGTTTGCTCTTGATTTCTCTGGGGTTAGATTCATCCTGTATTAGAGAGTATTAGTGGAAAAACACATTCACACTCACATGCTCTCACTCAAGATGAAGATATCTACCTGTGGGCAAAACATCACCTTTTTAATTAGCATTCTAATTTCTTCTGCACTTCTGAATATCCTAGATGCTCATTAGCTGAAAAGAAACCCAGCTGTCTGCAAAGAGCACAAGGCAGTGCTTGGGCTGCTGGAGCTGTGAGCTGCCTAGTCCTTGGGGTAATGTGTTTTTAGTGTCATTGTCTGGCTTTTGTAAGAGATGAAGTACAGGTTGCCTTGACACTGCTTTATAAGAGGTTGCCAACCTAACAGGTTCTGAAAAACTGTAATTTCAAATGGTTCATAAAGAGGCCTGGTACCAGAATGCTTAACAGGTATTTAATATTAATAAGCTCCCTTAGGATTTAATGAAGATGGCAGAATTTCTGGGCAGCAATTCCTGTTCCTGTATGTATGTCTATATAAATAGATTGGGATGAATTTTACGTATGCATTTTATGTGTCTAGGTATTTTGTTTTCTATGGAACATTAATAGAAGTGAGCAGTGAACTCTATTTCTGGTTCCGTTTTTGATTTGTGTGTCCTTGTCCTTGTTATTTAATATCTGTATTAAACCTGGTCCATCAGCTCAATCAGTAACGGGCTTCTGCTCCACAGGCCTCATTTTAGCAGCTTAGTTTCCTAATACGTTGACGCGACCTTGAGATCCTTAGGCCAAAGTCCTACAATAATTCAGGGTCCTCTTTGAATATGCCTGCTTCCTTTAACTCTCCCTACTTACTAGTGTCTTGTCAGGCTTTTATCTCAGGTTCTTCATTGTTTTTACAGGGAAAGGCACTTAACACACGGTGTAGGGCTAGACACCAAATTCTAGTGGCTTGCAAGTTTGGCAGAGGAGGGATTGATTGGTTCCAGGATGGATGATGAATACCAGAAAGGCTGAAGGTAGAAGACTGTGTGAAGGAGTCAATGAACAGTTAGTAACAGTTTGAAGGGGAAGAGTGGCTATAGCAGAAAAATACTGGAAATGCTACACAAGACAGTGCCACTGTCTTGATAGACTGCTAGGCTGAGTCCTCTGCCTTGCTCTGTGGGACCCTTAGTTCTCTCTTACATTGTCTGCTTTGCGTCTGCTTTCCCTAGGACCTGGAAGAATGCTCAGCTGGGAGAAGCTATGATTGAGAGCCTGGAAGCACAAGGACTGCAGCTTGCCAAGGAGAAGCAGGAATACTTAGGTAGGAAACTCTTACTTCCAAAAGCCATAAATCCAAAAATAGCCATTTTGCTTTTCTGGAGTTGTCAGTGTGGCCAAGCCAAGGATTTACAGGTTTCCTTTTACTGGATGAAGCTTTGCAGTAGTCAGCAGCTGAAATTCAGGTTTGAAGGGAGTTAAAACATGAAAATGTAAAGGTAGGATCTGGACGTCTGTGTGGAGCATGAAAGGAACGTGCTTTGGCCAGCATGCTGCAGTCCTGCAGCTCCCAATGGCTGGAGTGCACAAATGTTTGCTGTCCCTGGGAAGTTTGAATGTGCTGATTTCAGCTGCTCATCAGGCAAAGAGCCAGTACCTTTGTCTCCCTGAATCACGTAGGACTGGTATTTCTAAGGCTAATCACAGCTTTTCATGCATGAGTTTTCCTCCTCCAGATGTTTGGGGTTTTTTGGCCTTACTCAGTCTTTACATTTGCTCACATTGATCATATTGGAAGGGATAGCTTTTACATGGGCTTGTTTGAGGTGTCTAATGTTAATGGCTAATTTGCCATTCCTCTCTCCATGGGCAATGGAGAGCGAGCAGTTGCTTCAGATGAACATAGAATAATTTAGGTTGGAAGAGACTTCTGAACATTATGTAGTCCGATCCACTACTTGGAAACCAGCCTCTGCATGGCAGTACCTTGGGTACTCTGATTGCATTGGGCAGTCCAGCTGTCTCTTCCCCATGTTGCCCATAGCAAGAGCCAAGGGAGAGTAGCCTTTTTAACCGAGACAACTCCTAAGTTAGACCATTCCCCAAAGTGTAAGAGCCCTTCTGACCTGGGGGCTGCTGGTCACATGCGTGAACTCAGTGGCTTGTCTGGACAGTCATCTGCTTTAAACAATCTAGCAGCAATATTGAGTGCCTCAGGTTGGTGATGCCTTGAGCAGGGATTCATGGTATCTACTCCTAATGATCAAGCCATTGGAGGGATCTTGAAAAACCTGCATTTCTGCATTCATGCTGATCAGGGGTGATCTCAGTATGTGGTCTCACATGTAACAGCGATCATAATTCAAGTACCAAGGCATGTTCATTCTCGCCATCTAAGTGCCAGTCACACATGTGAGCTGATGTATGGCCTCATATATGAGGCAAGCAGGTTCCACACCTGACAAAGGGATAACAGGGAGTGCTGTGAGGAGGACCTGGAGAGATAGGAGGAAAGCTAGAAACAGGAAAGTTTTGTCAAAACATTATTTTGCAAACACCAGAGCAGACTAAAAAGCCTAAGAAACTGAAGGGTGCCACAGTACAAGACAAGGCGATGGAAGAATAGAGGAGTACACCTTCTGTGGCAAACAGGAGATCATTTGGAATATAAAATACATACTTCACTGGGCTCTTTGGTCCATGACAAGAATATTCAGAGCTGGTCAGTTGTCACAGTTGGTTACTTTCTCTTGACAGCTATTGTCTATTTATTCCTATATAACTGCTGAGGCTTCTGCCTCAATAACCTTACCTTCAGTGATCTGTGTGCATCCTGTAGTTAAGCTTTGAGGTCAGCTGCTGCTCGTGGCAGCAGCTCAAGGCTCTCTGGGGAAAGCAAACACTGTTCCAGGAAATCCCCTGGATCCCCCAAGTTACCTCTCAACTGCCCCCCACAAAGCTGTAACGATTAAAAACTGCCCAAGGCAGAGCCTGTTTACAGTTAGAGCATAGGTGCATCAGGTCACAGTGTAAGGATCAGGGCAGAGTCCCAGGTGGGCATGTGTCCTTAGTAAACAAGAGCAACTGATGTTGAGGGGAACTATTATTAACAAGAATAGTTAAGAATGGTTAAGGAGTTTTGTGGCTAAGTTAGGGGATTGATTTCTGGGCTTGGCTGGGACATGCCAAGATCACAAACGGGAGCTGGCAGGTGCCTGAAGGAGAGGGTGATGTGCCAGGAGGGTAGGGATGGGGCACAGAGCTTCAGGAGAACTGACTCTCTATGCAGTGGTGTGTGACTCTGGTGTGTGACTCTGCACCTACTTTCTGGGCATTTGCTTCCTTATGTGAGAGAAGAGATAAGAGCATTTCCTGACTTGGATGATTGCAGAGGTTAGTTCTTTAATGCTCTTTAAGAGCACTGAGAGGAAACCTTAGAAGGAGTACACAGCAATATGGGTGCTTAGTTTATTAAGTCATTTAGCAATGTGGAAATTACAGAACATCCCATTACTGTCATCTCACCCTTTGGATTCTCCCAGACAGATACACACAGAGCAATAGGGAACACTGCATTTTCAGCCCATAAATATTCCCACAATATAAATTGCTTTTCTCTGCATTTGGCCTTTGTGTGTGTGTTTGCAGATAAGCTAATGGAAGAAACAGAAGAGCTGTGCCTGCAGAGGGAGCAAAAAGAGGTGAGTGTTCATCACAAGCCAATTTCCTTCAACTTCTGTGTGCAGGACTGGGAGGCTGGGAGTTGTTGGTTGGAAGGCATATCAGGGTTTGGGGAGGGAGGCTTTGAAGCCACAAAATGTCTCCAGCCGACCTCTGGGTCCTGTGCATAAAGAAGGGAGTAAGAGCTGTGTCGTGAGATCAGTCCTGGAGGTGTATCCCTGCTGCCCTTCCCAGGCACTTTCCATGCAGTGTTCTTGTGATACATGTCTCAGGAGAACAAGGGAAGAAGAGCGCATTAAATGAATATTCCCTGGATTGAATTATACACGTGTTTTTTGGCAGATTCAAGACAACTGGCAATCAACTTGTCTGTCTCCACAGTTAGAAAGCAGATGAACAGACCTGACACTGTTCTAGTGTAGAGATACTTCTGTGAGAAACAAGCAGCAGCAAAAAGCAACATCGTTTGTTCTCTGGACACTCAAGAGATGGGGAGAATAATAAACATTGCAGTGAGGAAAACTCAAGAGAGCACTCCCTTAGATGTTACTATTACATCATAATTAAACAAGTTTATTGTTTTCCAAACTAGTCATAACTTGTATTTGCTTAATATAATAAAAACAGTTCATTTTCATGTTTTTACTACGCCTATACCAGTTTTTATAGCACTATCATAAAGTTATTTTACAATAACTTTGAAAGTGGGTTGTCGTATTACATGGTAGTAAAGCCTGCATGGATGTAAACCACCACCACATTGCAATATTCCAAACTGCTGCATGCTCTTTTCCAGTTAATCCAAAATGGCTGTGTCCCCTCTTTAGCAAAAGACAGCAGTGCTGACCTAGGCTTCTCAGGCCTATGTTTTTCCTGTGTATGTTTCTGGAGAGATCAAGTCCAAAGATGGCTTGGACACTTCTTTAGAGCTAAGTTACTTCTGCCTTTGCAGGGAGACATCCCTTTCTGGAAAGGTAGTCTGCTGCCAACTCACGGCCATAGAGAGGAAAATGCCTTTGTTTAAAGGTCCTGGAACAAATCTCTGCTCTTACAAAGCCATGCATGGTACCTTTGTTGTCCACAAAGATCAGATAGTGCCAGGTTAGTCTGAAGGAGTTTGGTACTGATGAAGGAATGAATATATAGCTCACTGAGCTGCGCTGGTGTGACTTGCTGTGAGCCTGAAGGCTTCAAAGCACGATGTTAGGAAAGCAGCTTGAACCATGTATCTGTGTCATGAAGCAAGAGTCTTATTATGGACTTACCTGGTGTCAGTGGTGTTTTGTGACCTTCCTGGGCTTGCAGCAGGAGTTCTGCCTACAGCTAAGGCTGCAAGGGAACCTGACCAGGACCCTCGCTGTACTTTGTCCCTGTGCCCCTTCATTTGCAGTAGGTCTCTGTAAAGCTGCTCCCTAGACTAGGGTAAGAGGCTATTTCACTGCTTGAGGATAGCTTGTGGTATTCGGTGCTCTTTAAGTGTGATTTTATTAGCACTGAGGTAGTGATGGGCTGATTAAACTGTGCAAAGCTGTAACTGTGCAGTTTGTGTTTTCCTATTCCAGCAGGGATGGGAAAGGAGGCTGAGATAGTAGAAATATCACACTTCAGACACTGCAGTGCTGAGGCTTTCCTGTATCCAGGCTTTCTGTACCTGTACATGTGGGTGCCTGGAAATGGTACATGCATGTTGAGTCCAGCTTTCCCAGGGGGCTTTGGACCCTCTGTATTTTGCAGCAGAGCTGATCTGTGCAGGGAGCATATCCAGGACTTCCAGGTGCCTGGTAACATGGCAGGGACTTCTGGATGTATGGAAATCCTCAACCAACCTTCAATCCATTCTAACTGCTCCTGGAAGAAAGGGTGGTCAATTGGACACCCTGTGGCTCTGCATAGCTCAGGTTAAAAGTCACAGGCATTGGTAGCAGGGAAGCCTTTCCTAATTTTATTCATGTCAGCAGAGTACATTCCTTGCCTTCTCTTTCTGTCCAGGAACTTGAGCGTCTGAACCAGGTGCTGGAAGCAGAGAAGCACCAGTTTGAAGAGGTGGTACGGGAGCTGCGGCTGGAGCAGGAACAGATTAGACGGTAAGGTGGAAAAGGGCAGGGCAGGAAAAGGACATGAATTCCCACACTGGGCAGAAGTGCTGCTGTGGTGGTGAATCCAAACAGTTTGCAAAATCCACCTATTTTATACATGCTGTATTGACCAAACCAGGAATGGTTGAGATCCATTTACCTGCATTTACTATCACTTGTGTGACCAATGGAATCCACCTTAGCTTCATTTTGCATTCAGAGCTCCAGCAGTTTCATTTTCAGAGGGCTGGGACATGGATGAACCCCAGGTTAGTCAGAGTGGCACGGCAATGGACAGGTCCTAAAGGATTTCAGAGAGGGAATTATTTTGATTAAGGGTCCTGCCATGTGGGCTCCAGACATCTGAATCTGGTTTTCCACTGTCAGCTGAATGATGAAGTTGCCTCACCAAGAATAACTTTGTAATTTTAATAGTTTTGCTAGCCAAGATATGAACAGTGAAGGTATTTAGAAAGGGAAGGATCCAAGTGCTTTTCCCTGAGTGTTTGAAAGGCTATGTTTTGCCATTGCTCTTATTCCCTTTTTTCTCCCTAAATAACATGTCAGAAAAGACAGCATGAATTTGCAAACCATTTTCATTTTCATAGACCTATATCTGTTTAGATATGACTGCCATGTCTGAGCTCTTCCCATTGCAACCTGGAGGCACAGTAAAGTTCCTGGAGGCCCGTAGCTTGTTCAAGCCGTGATGATTCCTAGCAAGCTCCAGACTCTCCGGGGCTGCCTGTATCAACCACTGGTCGCAGGTTGTGCACTAAGAGATCCACAGTTTGTGCTGTCTGAGCGTGGTGTGTGGGGCTGGTGTTCCCCTGCAATAGCTGTCACCCTTTTTGCTTCTTTAGGGAGCTGGAGCTCACAGCCCGCTCCCTTAAAGGAGTGGAGGAAGAAAAGAAAGTGTTGCGAAGCCTGACACAGTCCTTACAGAAAACTCTAGAGGTGAGTGGCCACTTCTCCCCTCTGAGTGACAGCATTCTGGGGATGATCCATGAGAACTGACCAGGGCTGAAAGCAATGCTGTCCTGTGGAATGAATCTAACACGCACTAGTGCCAGAGTTAAGTCCTGTGTGGATGAACAGATTCATTTGGTAGATGATATGAAAGCCAAAATCCCCTGCAGAAAAGAATGACTGACGCAGAGCCCACCAGTACCAAGTGATTTGATGTAGGACAATAACCACAAATTGCAGTTTGGTTGCAGAGTAGGGAGAGACTTTTCACCACAGAGGGAGGCCAGTGGTAGGAGAGGCTAAAGAACCTACATGTAGGAAGGTTTTCACCACTTGACTGTAGAAAGCCACAGGTGAACAGGTCTTGCTGTGTTGACATGCCAGTTCTGAACAGGAGGCTGGGCAAGAGGCTACCGGATGGTCCCTTCCAGCCAACATGGCTTTAAATCTGTGATAATGTTCTGACATATATGTAACAATACATATATATCTTCTTTATATATATACATGTGTATATATATACACTAACTGCAACTGTCTAAGTCCTGGTGGAATTTGGAGCAGCAGAAAGACATTTCTTGTTCACAGAAGAGAGCATGGTTCCTAGGCAATCGTGTACAACATGGGAATTTAGGAAACCGTGTTGACGTATTAAACCCTTTCCTTCCTTAGTATCACTCTTGGTGGAAAGTGGCTTTTCTAAATAGATATGGTTTATGAAATTTCCACACAGTTTGCCTTCTGAAGCCCCAAAAGTTCATGTCAGATCATGCAAGTTTGTCCAAAAATCTGTTGCTGATGTTCCTTTGAGCTCATCTCCTTGCCCACAGTTATGGGTATGAAAGAACTGGAAAGCTAGGGAAGGAGCATTCAAGCCCTCTTTGCCCACCAGACTGGACACCTCACAGGAAAGCAGCATGATATGTCCTAGAAGTACCACACAGTGGATGCCTCTAGTTAACACTAAGGAGCAAGCTGAGGAGGGAAGGCAGAGAAGCTGCCTGCATCAGTGATGCACTAGGGAAGCACAAGGCTCCAGTTCCTGAGCTGGGTTCTTACAGCAGGTCATGTCAAAACAGCCTGTCAGTTCTCATCCCCTTCCATAGCAAAGGCTATGGTGGACACTTGTTCCGCATAAGAGAGGTCCAAAATGAAAATCAGATTTTGTTATTCCTGTTTTTAACCTGAATGAAGCACATGTATTTAAGGACGGAGGGACTTAATAGGGAAACCCTGGCAGGAACAAGAGCAGAAATGTTAGACTTGGCTGATACTCACAACCTCTGCCCTTCCTCAAGGAGCTATCCCTAGAAAAGCAGCAAATGCTGGAGATGCTGGAAGAAAATGAGAGCCATCTCCCACCTCCAACCAGCCCCAGGAAGGAGCAAAGCCCCATCTGGGGACTGCATTGCAGCCTGCAACAGATTGAAGAGAAGATGCAGCAGCTTCTGGAGGAGAAGCTCTTGGCAGAGAAGAGGTGAAGTGGGGATCTTACGGTGGTGCCAGAGACTGGGGTGTGGGAGAAGATACAATCCAGTGTGAAGAGGGTGGTGGGAAAAGAGGTAATTTTCCCCCTTGCAGGTGTGAGGCAATCAGAAAATGAAATATTTCCAGGTTTAAAATTCGGGTCACATCAACACTGTTTCCCTGTTTATCCTGACCTGCAGAGAAGCAAGATTCTTTTTAATTTACATTCTTGGGTTCAGTAAAAGGAAGAGGACACTTGTGCCCCGCTCAGGCTTAGTGCTGCCAAATATTGTGACTGTCTGCTGATGTGCTTTTCAGTTGCCAGAGCAAGACAAGTCTGGAAGCTTGCTTGGTTCCCATGGTAGGAGTTGATATTATAAACACTTCAGACAGAAAAGAGTGAGGCAGGACAGTTGGACTCCTTGTTGCTGCTTGGGCCTGCTCCTTTCAGATCAGGACTTAGGCATATGAATCCATCTGGTGTTCATGGACTTGTCCATAAGAAGTGTTTAGTGCTTCTGGACCTTGTCTAGGGGTTGAGAATGTTCCATTCAAGAACTTTACAGGCTGCCCAAGGAAGAGATCCATCCATCCCTGGCAGTGTTCAAGGCCAGGTTGGCCAGAGCCTTGGGTGGCATGGTTTAGTGTGAAGTGTCCCTGGGGTTGGAACTAGATGATCTTAAGGTCCTTTCCAACTCAAACCATTCTATGATTCTATGAACTGTCCACCCAGCTTTCTCCAGCAATGCCTGTGTTACCAAAGTGAAACACAGACAGCGCTCCTGTTAGCACCCCTTTGCTCGGGGCAGCCAGGTAGTTAAGCATGCCCCATCACAATACTAAGCCCCAGGTAGTTAAGCATGCTCCATCACAATACTAAGCCCCTTCCTTCCTGTGAGTTGTGCTGGGGTGGGAATGGTCATCTTCCTTTGCTGTGCCATGTACCAGGATGAAGGAGAATGAGGAGAGGTCCCGAGCACTGGAGGAGGAGCGGGAGTTTTACTCTTCCCAGTCACAAGCATTACAGAACTCACTCACAGAGCTGACTGCAGAGAAGCAGCAGACAGAGAGAGACCTCAAGGTATCCCCTGTGCATGTTACGTATTGCTGTCCCTGGGCCCAGAGTCCTCTCATTTTCCCTTTCAGTTTATCCCCTATCAAGTGGGAGACTTGGTTTTATTGTTTTCATTTTGTGGTCACAAATCTTCATATCATGGTAACATGTGAAGTTGACATGTTGTATCTTTGTAGCACTACTGTTTATTTTCTTATTCCAAGGCCTGATTAACCCATTCAGTAAAAGCCTTTTCAATTGCTCCTGTGAAAACATCACCTAAAGATGGAGGGGAGGAAAAAACAAGTAAAAGAGGAAAGTAGACACAATCTAGAATAAATATTATTTCAAACAAATGCTTATATGGACATTGCAGAACTGAGCAGAAATCTCTCCTCCTCACTTGTGCTCAGGGAATCAATCTTAAGATTTTAAATCTCCAGGAACATCTGCATGAACCTGAGTTCAAAAGCGGAGGAATGCAGGTGAGGTACCAGCCCTCCTTCATTATCCCAGTAATGGAAGATACCTTAATTTACACAAAGGTAATTGGACAAAGTGTGCTATTATATTTTAATCTAAATAATGTAAAGATTATACTTATTATTGGCTGTTTGACACTCAACCTCCTGCTACAAATATTTTGTCCAAACCCCCTTACCTCCAATTCTTCTTTTTCCTTCACTTCCAAGATTTTATTATGCTGTAACCTTCCACTTGGCCAAACTAAAGCTACATTGACCTGAACTATATTAATTATTCTCATTTGCTAAGTTACTACTGATAAGATCCTTTATTTCTAAATTTTCCTGAAACTAAGCATTGTGCACCCCTTTGTGGGAATTGATTGCCTTTATCTCAAGTCTGTCTCAGCTGGAAAGATGTCTTCCTGCTCCTCCTCAGCTGCAAGTACTTGAACTCACATATTGAAATTCCACCTCTGATTCCACATACAATGAGAGAGAAGCAGTGAAAGTGAAAGTCAGAGCAAAGGAGAATTACTAAAATAATGTGTATTTCAATTTCAGATTGTGTCTGAAGACACAAGGAACAACTTTTGTGTTGTCTTACAATATTTCTGTTGGTGTTCCTGACTGCTGTCTTTTCATTTTCATTTGCTGGGGGGGCTCCTCACAGACCTTGTGAGTTAGCAGGGTGGTTATTGAGACACAAGCTGGTTTTCAGCAATGCTCACTCTCTTCCTCAGGCTGAGGTGAAGGTGCGCATGGATCTGGAGAAGAGACTGAGAGAAGCTGAGGAAGCATTGCAGAGCTTGGAGCAAGGCTTAAATTCCCTGGATTGCAACAAGGAGAAAGAGGAGAAGATGAAAGCAGATGTCAGTAACTTGAGAAGTAAGTCAGTCATCCATCATCCTACTGATCAGCAAGTTCTGAAAGAGGAAATATTTCTGACCATCTTCCCAGACACAAAAAGAACTTCCCAAGTTAGTGAAGCTGCACATAACGTGCTCTCCCAACCCCTTGTACCTCAACCACACCTCCTTTTGAGAAGCCAGGACATGCTATGCCAGCACTTGGTGTTTCTCCATCAAAGGAGGGCAAAATTATCCCAGCCTTCCTTGTTGTGTGGAAGACAAACCTAGGGGCAGAGATGAGCAAATGCGTTCCAGAATGTCAAACAGGAAAACTGTGGCAGGCCTGTGAAGACTGGCTAGGTCCAGTTCCCCTCAGGATAATTTTTTCTCAGCCTTGGTTACGGGAACATCATCAGTCTAAGGAAGACTGTGGTTGCTGTAGCAACGTGCTGGTAGGTGACCCAGCAGGTGAGGTCTGGATCCTTACTCAGAGCTAAAAGAGAGCATCAGCCCAGCACTGCTGTGCTGAGATTACTGCAGTCAGGTGTAAAGCTCCTCACAGCTTATCCCTTTCTTTGCCTTTTTGTTTTGTTTATTTTTCTGGTAAGATGGGGCATGATCCTAGCATCTGGCTTGAGTCAGCTTTGGGAATTGACACTTTCAGCTTCAACTGTGTTGAAGTCCTGCTTGTTTTCCATCCTCAAGTATAGTTCAGGGGAAGGCTGTTATGAAGATCATGTATCTGTGGTTTGTTTCAGTAAAAGGTGGATATATTGGGCCAATATAGAAGAGTCAAAAAGGCCTACGCCATTTTGAACACTATCACATATACAAGTATAAATACATGTATAAATAGTTTATATACAATATTTATAATTGATATATGTAGAAAAGTAAGTATTATTCAGTAGTTTCTACATCATTTTTCTAAACTAAGACAAAAGGGCATGATTCTGAACTTCATTCTACTGACTCAGAGTCATGGTAAAAAAAAAAAACAGAGCTAAAGTGGACATGTTCAGCTCAACATTCGTCTTGAGCTGAGCTACCTGCGCAGGATATAAATGGGTAACTTCTGGCACTGAGTGTCTCCTGACACTCATTTCCAGTCTTAAGTTTAGGGGATGTTTTCTTCAAAAGTGTAAAAATGTACTCATGAGTGAGACACTGGAGAAAGTGTGGGACCAGCAGCATTTTAATGCCAGTCCCACCACAGATTGCTTCAGTCCTTCCAAGTGATTCCCGAAGCTCTGCTCTGCTCTCTCCTGTAAGAGTTGGGGCTCATTAGTGCATGAGCCCTCTGAACAGCAGGGCATCAGCGACAGGCAGGAGGACAGCAAGACTGGAACGTCAGAAGGTATGCCAGTTAGACCATACAAGCAGAAATGGAACAGGAAAAGCAGCTTCTGGGCCAGATCAGGACAGAGTAACATTGTTAGAGTTTGGACGCGGGGCTTTGCAAGGAGCCTGTAATGTGTGTATGTAAGTGCCAGTATTTGCTATGCTATTAAGAAATCCCTGGCCATGTATGCCAACACCTCCCTTTCTGCAGTTAGATTTGCTTGGTTTCACACAGCATTCCTTCAAAAAAAGTGCAGTGAGCAAAGCTTCAGACCCCTCTGTTGCAAGAAATTTGAGAAGTTTTATTATAACAGAAGCTGAATCATGAGTGGTATGGGGAATAGATGGTTGCAGTTCTTTCTATAATTTGGATATGTACTTGCTGGGGACTGGAAGGTTTTGTCACTAACTTTTTCATTCTGATGATATTCTGGAGCTTCATGGACTGCTGTTTATGAAGATCTAAGGAGGTCTTGAATGTCATTACCTGACTCAGCCCATTAGCATGTGCAGTGCCTTATGACTGGCTCATCGCTTGAAGTGTCTCTCCCATCACTGTTCACAGTGATGTCTTCTCCCCTTCACAGAGTTCTTTGAAGAGTGCATCCGCAATGCTGAGCTGGAGGCCAAGATGCCTGTGATCATGAAGAACTCTGTGTACATCCACAAGGCTGCCACTCGTCGCATAAAAAGCTGCCGCTTCCACCGCCGGAGAGCCAGTGCTTCGTGGAATGACTGTAGGTTTTGGGCAGCTTCTTACTCTATATGCTGCAGGAGCAGATATGTGCAGATGGCGCTGACAGAGCAGTAAGGTCGTGTGGTTCATATTTCATATTCCCTAGTAACAGCATAGAGTTACAGAGAAACTTGGAGCTTCCCATCTGCGTGCTGATTGTCTCTTCAGGTATATTGAAAGGTAACTGCTGTGATGGTCCTGGGTCCCTAAAAATCCATTCTCAAAGCCAGCTTCATCTGAATGCTTAATCATAGACTGATTTAGGTTGGAAGAGACACCTGGACATTGTCCAATCAAGTACTCAGGGTGGCTACCTGCAAGGTTAGATCAGGTTCTATGTAGAACCCTAAATAAGAGAGAGCTGTAAAAAAAGGAAAGTCTCTTTCCATGCCATCAGCATTTTCCTCCTCTGAAAACAGTACAGTGAAGCTGTTTCAGTGCAATGTTTAGCTTATCCCTTGCTAGGTTCTCAGTCACATTTATCGCATGGCTGGTGTGCTCTAGTGAAGCTTTGTCTTCAGTTTGTGTCCCTGATGATGGTGCTGACCTTTCTGTGCTGCTCTTGTTTCAGTGAAGCAATCCCAGTCCTTCATCTTCTCGCATGCAGAAGCTGAAAACATTGAGGAGCTGAAAGAAGCAGCCAAAAGACTGAGCCGGGACCAGCACTTCAGGGAAACTCTCTATCAGATCATGAGGTCGCAAAAGGATTCTGCTTCAGGGGATGAAAAGTGACTCTTGCTGGGAGGGGTCTTCTTATCTCAATTTGCCATTCAGCTCTGCAAAAGTTATGCCATTGGGCACTAGGTCAGAGGGGAGGTTTGCCTCTTGGTGAGAAAAGTGGGGGAAAGTTGTGAGTAGGCAATTCCCTCAGGTAGTGGCTTTGCTTTAGTTTGAATGCTCCCTGTAGCCTGGCAGACCTCTGCTGGTCACTCCAGATCTGTTTGCTTCAGCCGCTTATGTTAAGCCATGACTTGCCAAGACACCACGGTCGGTGTTATACTGAACCACAGACTGTAGCTTAGGAAGTGCCTCTTCTTTCCCTTCCTGTCTAGTCTGTCTGCCAAACACAAGTGCTTCTGAGAAAGTCCTTTGTCAGCCAACACTCCAACTGGTGTAACCTCCCCAGCCAGACGCCGCTTACCCTGTTCTGCCTGATCCCCCCTAGGAAATGGCTTGCTGCACACCCCCAGTCAACCAGCACTTTGGTGAGGCACATTTCCTGGCAAGTTTCCTGAAGACCGCAGCAGTCCCAGCCTCCCAAGCACAGGCAATAATATCACACACAGGGCAGCCTCTTGATGCTACACCCTTTCAAGCAAATGGTTACAACACAAGGTGAAGACAACCTGAGGATGCTGAGGATTTCGCTCCGAGGAGGATCATGTGCAGAGAGTTTATAGGTAACTCAGTGGCATCAATACAAGCTGGAGGGGTGTTGTGTTGTGTTGACTGTGGGCAAAATATCCTGGGGCCACGTTTGCGCTTGTTTTGTACTGGGATGTGTGGCTGTGTCACTGCTGGAAGGAGGAACAAGGGTATGTGCTGCGGAAGGTGTTGTCTGTGGGCAGGTTCAGTGTGGAGGAGCCTTTGACGTGGCTCCGATGACTTCCTCACCACCTCTGTAAAACAAGCTGGAGGACAGGTGGGTGAAAAGTGTCCAGCAACAAACCCCATGACTGCTTGGAGAATTAATCATTGTGAGAAGAGAGCTGTCAGGGCTATGGAGGTGGGGAAAATAATCTCTGTATGTGTTGCAGTGAATAGCCAGTGTCCAAGACATTGTACTGCTCTCTACCAGCCCTCTTGATTGCAATTTAGGCTATCTTGGTCAAACTGGGATCTCTGGCAAGCCAAGGCTGCACTGGGAGAGGAGCTGTGGGCAGCCTATTCAGAGGTGGGCCTCTGGCTGGCCTGTGCTCCCCTTCTGAGTGATCACTATGTGGTTATTGCAGGGAAGGATTTGCCCTCAATGTGGTGATTAAGTATGTTACAGGAGAGGGATCACTTTGTGGTGGAAACCTTGCAGCCTCTCCCACCTATTTTAAGCAAGCAGCTGACTAATAATTACCCTTGCTGTAGTAACAGCACTGCCTGGTGCTTACAGAGCACTTGACAAGCACACTCAGAGTGATGCTGTTATCCCCATGGTATAAATCGGAAAACAAAGGAATAAACAATTCAAATGTGAATAAAGTTAGTAACAGAGGTACAGTTGGGATCAGGGGGTCTTGTGTGCAGATTTTCTGGGGCTTTCAGGGCTGTGCCGCTCATCAGTATTGCTGGGTATTGCATATGTTCAGTAACACTGGTGTAGCTGCTTACCTCTCCCATGCAGGCTGGGACACTGTCCAGTCCCAGGCTTTGTATTCTGTCTGCCTAAGTTCTTTCCCTAAAGGTTCAGTGCTTTTTCTAGGGAGAAGTCAGAGATAAGGCTGATGGGAGGGGAGCCCTGGCTTGCCAGCCAGAGGAGAAGCCTGATGCTGGGTGGAGGAGCATATTGAGAGGATGTGATGCTCCTGGAGGGCATCACTCTGGTGTGATCAGAGGAAAAGCACTGAAAGCACAGCCTCTACTTTCCATTTCAGGCAGTTAGTGACCAGTACCCTTCTGTGAGGCAATGGGAGGTTTTATACAATCAGAGGGTCCAGCACTGAAAGCTGACATTTTTGTGATGGCAGGTAATGTGATAGGAAAAGAGGATTTGCATCCCTCCTTAGCATACCTGATGCTTCTGTGATTTTTTTTTTTTTTCCCCACTTGTGCTTGCTTGTTAGAAAGCCACAAATGAATTCTTGCTCCTACAAGGCTTAAGGGGTCAGAGAAAGTAATACAAAGCTGGTTTTCCCCTTTACACTGTCATCACATTATCTCTGGCTGTTTTCCAGTTACAAGGTCTATATTATGTGATGCTGGAAGGGACAGAGAAAAGGACAGCCAGGGAGTGTATCTGTTATTCAGGCAGTTAGGAAAATCACCCTGTGGCTTGTCAATGCAGCACCATTGATCTATTATCATCAAAAGCCACAATATCAGTCTTTACAAAACTATTGTACTCAGGAGGTAGCCACATCAGGTCTTCCTTTACTGTGCATATTGACAGCAATAAATAAATAAAAGTTATGCTGACACTAGAGTGAATTCCTGTGTGTTCTTGACAGACTGTCACTGAAATGATGTTAAATTGCCTCTGCAAGAGTTGAGACAAATCATTGTGACATACTCATTTACTGCCAGTACTCTTCCTCTGCTTCACTGAGTTGTTGTGTTATGTGTTTAACATCACCTCTCAAAAGGAGTGAGTGTATGTAAAATGCTCTTACCCTGCTTACCCACCACTATACACTTTAAAATATGTATAAAGTTAAAGACAAAATGTATCAAATCTAAAGAAGACATCTCGCACTTGCTTACCTGAAGCCAGTGAGCAGCTCTCTGTGTAGCCAGCAAAGCATGCCCTAAGCCACATGCAGCAAGGTGCTTGCCATCAGTTGTTCCTTGCTGCAGATACCAGTCCTGCAGGGAAACCTACTCCATAAGCTCAGAGTCAGAGTCACCATAGAGTTTGGTCTGTGCAACTATAGCATTTTAATTAAGTGACTGTTTCCTTATTCTGCTCGAAAGGACAGAGTTACTGATTTCTATGCTATCTACATATTTTTAATGCAGTGCAGTAACAGGAAGATGGCTTAGGGAGTGACCTACCTCTGTTCAAATAACCTCTGCTAGTGATCTTGGGCCAGATCACTTTCTCCTATTGGGAAAACAGGGAATGAGATGAGCACTCTCTCCACTGAGAAGAGCTCCCTAAAATGTTACCTCATGTCCAAGGATAGGAGAAGATAGAGGAAGGTTTGCACCTCTAAGATTTCTTCTCAGACATGGCAGAAAAACTAGATTGGCCCTGAAAAGCTTGTGATAATTATTCCACCATGTCCATCTTCTGGCTATCATCTGGGAACTTGTCTCCCCCTGAAGACTTTCCCTGTTGTCACATTTGGAGACACTTTAAAATATGGTTTCATTTGTAGACAGTGCCAAAGGTGAAGCTTACTGATTCTCCTCTGCATTGTCTTGCCTACTTTTCACAGCACAAATGGTGGCTCCTGCTAAGGTAAATTTAAGGGTTAATTTCATCCTCCACATAAGACCTCCAAAGCCTCCTGGCTGTTTTAGTCCCCAGTGCAGAAGAGTGGTTCCTGCATAAGGACAGGGTGCTTGCTGCCCCAAGGCTTTGCTCTTGCACAGAAGTAAATGGCAGAGAAAGGAAGGCAGCACGAGCTCCGCTGCCTGCAGTACGTGCTTCTTCTTAAAGCAGAGAAAGTGGACAAGAAATGGAAACTGCCCTTGGGGTCAGAAGTAAATAATAAAGGATAAAGGGTTGCTGGTGCATGTTATGCATTGCTGTGCTTGGCACACAAGTGACACAGGCTGGTAGCAATTTTCAGTTGCAGAGTATGGCTTTGTTTTTTAGTTCAGGATGGTAGGCAGGCTTTGTGCTTAGGACATTAGTGTATGTCTTTGAAAATAAAATGATAGTTTTTCACAGAAATAGTCTGGTTTGAATGTTTTTTTCAATACAGTTGCTTTTTGTGGCTGCTAGAGGAACAGAAGATGGTTCATGTTGTGCCTAGTAAGTTTGCTTAGTAAGTAAGTAAGCTCAGGAAGGTGGCCATGCTCTGACAGTTTTGACCAAGGCTTAGCTTCAGGCAGGTCCTGGGCATTGCCTGGACACTGATTCGGAGAAAACTCCAGGAACAAACTTGCCAGCAGAGTTTCAAGTTGACAAGCAGGTATTCTTTATTGCGGCGCCGGGAGACACGGGGGATAGCTCCTCCTAACTTGTGTCCCCGAATTGCTGTACAGGTCATCCTTATACGGTCACTGAGCATATTACATCATTTTCCAAAGAGTTTCCGGCATGCATACAAAAATGTGGTGGTCTTTAAGGGTCGTTTACTTTTCCCAACAAGCTTAATTAACATTACAGACATAGCAATCATCCTGGCCTTCTACTTATCAGTTAGTTTAACTGCTCCCATCCTGGACATCTGCTAGTCCGGGATACTCCCTATTAGATGCTTACACCAGCTTAATGGGTTTATTAACACTCCAAGCATAGCAATCATCCTGTCCTTTTACTTATCAGTTAGTTTATCTGTGCCCACCCTGGACACCTGCTAGTCCCAGATACTTCCCATCCCCAGGTCCTGTCCTTCTATTCTGCTTTTCTCACACCTTTTGTACTGGGGTCCTGAGGGCCTGAAACTATGTCAACTACCTTCAAGCACAGCAGTTATTTTCCATTACAAAGCCAACAAACTTAACATTACTTAGAACTGATTACATTTTGTATTTTTGTGCCTCCTTGTCTCAACACTCAGCGCTCCTTTGTGCTGGTGTGACTGTGAAGGGTGCTGTTATTTCTGTCATCTTCCACCTGATGTGCTTGGCACAAGGACAGTTCTGCAGTTTTTCACCTAGTCCATGACAATTTGTAATCCACCTAGTTTGATGTGTGGCCATGAATGGGAGACGTGGGCAAGCCAGATGAATTGGCTATAGTCAGTCACCTGGTTGCCTGTCAGGGTGACAGTCACGATGAGTGGGCTCAGGTGGGACCATGAGCTTGGCAACCACATATGGTTTGTGGAACAACTTGCAGTGCCTTTCTGCCCACTGAGGTAACATCCATCTTCTATACAAGTAACATTTATTTCTTCCTGCAGGCTAAACTCCAAAGCCAAAACGGAGAAAGATCCAACTGAGTACTCAGTCAGGTCTGTGAGCCCTTCCTGCTCCTTTCTGCCACCAGTACTAAGTACAGCGTACACTGTAGTGCTGGAACCAACATCTGTTTTTTTTGCATCTAGCACTTCAGAGGAGAAAAATGATGAAGGTCGTTTTGTGGGGGTAACAACGGCATCTTTTGCTAACTCAGAGGTGTTGCAATAAATAAATTGGCAGGATCGTTTGTTCTTATTTTGATGTATCATGAAAAATGCAAACTTTGCATTGCTTAAAATGCTAAGCGAACTCTGCTTACCCTTGAGTTCTTCTTGACTGCACCCCTGCCTCAAACCTCTTTGTGGAAATGACCCGAGAGTGGATAAGGTCCTCTCCCAGAGCTGCTGCTCCCATTGGTTTCTTCATCATTAATTCTGCGGGCAGGTGAGAACTCCACTGTTTCTCCATGCATCTGCAGCTGCCTGCAGGAGATGCCAGCCCCTGTTCCTCCAGCATGAGGAAAACAGGTTCTGGGTTTTGTTGGTTTTGTTTTGTTCTAAAATCTGCAAAGTAGGGGTAAATATAGTTAGCATCTCCATTTCAATAAGGAGGCTTGAAAACAAGATGTTTATGCTGGGTGTGAGAAAACTCATTTACTGCAAGGGGATTAGGCCCTGTTCAAAAAGAGTGCTGGGTTTCTCAGCCTTCATGGAGTATGGCTGGAGGCTTGTGTTAGAGTCAGTGCTGAAAGCACAGTGTGTATGCAGAGCTTGGTCTGAGATGCTTCACAAGCACACAGTGACCTTGGGTGACAGAAGTAGGCTGTGCTCTCAGGTGCACTCATCTCAGTGGCATTCAAGGCTGTGAGAAGAATTTAAATAACAGGGGAAGAAGGTGGGAATGCTGTGTCTTTTATAGCAAGATACTTACCGCAAAGATTGCCAGAGAGAGTGGAATAGCCATTGCTTTCATTTCTCCTTTCTTTTCCTTATTCTGCTGGAGGCACAACACTTGTGTTTGCTGCAAGTGAGGAGAAGGTGAGGAGGCTCTGCCAGGAATGAGATTGAAAGTCAGGAGTGCAGCAGATGCTACTGAAAACTAGAGCACCGATGATAGGAGGCTGATGTGTTTAAAAAGCAAACAAACAAAAATGTGTTCTGGGAAGTGCATCTCAATAACCAAAAGACAGCTGTCCTTCTCAGTAAGCAAAAACCACCTCAGGTCCCAACCGGAGTCGAGTTCCAGGTGCTCAAAGAAAAGAGGTCTGCAGCTCAGCCCTTCTTTACCTCCCTGTGACTTACTTCTGCTAAGCAAGACATGGTGAGAAAACACAGCTGAGCTTGCACTGGCGTGACCCAGCTGGGTGATGTGGGGACATGGCTTATGGCTGATCTCCTCTGCAGGCAGCGGTGGCTGTGCAGGGATCACAAGTCAGTCATTTGATGCTGGAAAAGTTTTGGGTATCTAAATATTGACTGGCAGAGTCTGGAAATTCATGCAGCTCTCAATGGATTGGGTGTTCAGAAACTCCTCTAGCTCACTAGATCCCTGTCTGTTCAAGCGTGCAGTACTTCAGACAGATACTCTGACCCATGAAGGGGTGCAGGGAATAGCAATGAAGCAAGGCGTTCTCTTTTTCTTTGTGCTTCTGCTCCTGTTCCTAAATTTCTCTTCCTGTTTCTCCCTGCACACAAATACAGAGCTGGTGAGGCTTAATGTGGAACTTATTTTAGATTACAAGAAGAAACGTGCAGGCAGAGCTTGTTTTCCTCCCTACAGAGGGAGAATGTGGGCTTCAAAATGAGGTTAGAAAATTTCCAACCAGTCAAAGTTACCACAGGTGGGTAGAAGTGTGCTTATGACACGTGCTGAGATTGGATGGGGAGGAGTTGCAGGACACACTATATTCAAAGTCTGAAGGCAGAAAGAAAGTGAGTTTGCTTGGAGGAGATTCTTTAGCCCCTTGGTTTGGCTCATGCTGAAGGAGCTTGAAGAGAATGTGTCCGTGTTCTCTTTTTAGGTTGTGGCTGGCTCCTAGTTCTGGCATGAGATTAGGTTTGGTGGCTGCTCACCACATAGAAAATCCCTCTAGCTGTGGCCAAGTGCTGCTGAGTAACAGCTGTGTTCAAAGCAGTGATAGCCGTGTGGCTCCAGGAGCACCCTCAGCAAAGGATGTGCATGACACCCTTCCCAGCTAAACTCAGAGGGGCTCAATGTCGTGGGAGCCTTTGAATTCCCCTTGCAAGCGAGCAGGAGCTCAGCTGCAGCCCTGCTGCCACACAGGACCAAAGACCCCTGTGCCAACTGCTGCTCCTGCATTCCAGGCTCCCCACTGCCTGCTGGATCCCAGAGCACCAGGGCAGGCCTTTGAAACCCAGCTTGCAGCAGCAGGGTGAAAGGAAGAGGGGATTTAATGAGCCAGCCTTAGGAAAGGCCATTGTGAGCAGGCATGAAAGTTCTTCTCCCATTCACTTCCTGAAGGGAGAATACCTCCCTGCCCCTGCACACCCAGCTCCCTCCCAGCTCTGGGCAGGATTGTGAAAGGCAAGCTGGCTTCTCCCCTGCATTGCCCTCCATCCTGTTCCCTCTGCTTTCTGTTCATTCTCTTGGCTAATTGTGGCTATCTCTGCAAAGTGGAACTCAGCATCACTCCTGCAGGCTCCTCAGCACCCAGGGAGGATGGTGCTGTCCCAGGCAGAGAGGAAGCCTATGCTGCCATGGTGGAGCTGGGTAGATGCTCCCCTTGGAGAGGGCAAAGGAGGTGAGAGATTGCCTGCAGAGGACCATAGCTGCTCATGCCTTTTGCAAATGCTGGCTTCCTGTCTAGAAAACATTATTCATTCTGCTCACAAAGTCTTTCTGATTTGAGTGTTTCATGCAGAAAATGCACAGTGATGGCAGTGAACACCCCAGGCTGTTAACCAGGCACCTTCCTTCCCAGCTTCACAGGCCCACCTCACATGTGGCTTGAGTTGTAGGTGCTGAGATGGGCAGGAAGCTGACTGGTCCTCCCTTGCCTCACACCCTTTCAGGGGCTGTGTGCCAGGTCCTGTCCGAGTGTGTTGCCCAGGGGCAAGGGGCAGGCTGATGAACCAGTGCCTGCATCAATCTGGTCTGAGCCTTTGCTGGGAGGTGCAGTGGGCCTGTACTTTAGGAAGGTGACTGGGGTCCTGTGTCCCTTGCAAGCTGCTAATGAGCACTGAATCCAACTTGCCTCTCCTACACACGTATACATACATATGCACACATGCATGCGCATATGTATACACACACATACATAAAAAGAACATGTATTAAATACATACCTCAAATATATGTCATCTATCAAAAGGAGTATTTCCTAATAAGGTGTTGTTTTGGTTTTTTTTTTCTTGTTTTGCCTGAAAGTAATTTCTGATCTTCTCTCCTCATAGGTGGAGTACAGATGGGAAAGTTTTACCTGCAGGTGAAACATGCTGCGCTCTGCAACTGAAGGTCACCCTGGGGGCTGTGCTTCTACTGTAGCTGCCCTTGGCATCCACAGAGATAGCTGCACATGGGCAAACAGACCTGGCAAGGACAACATCCTGTTAATCCTGCCCATAGGGACATTCTGGCTCCTCCACCCTGCAGCAGCCATGCCAACCATGGCCTCAGTTTTCCCAGTCTTTCAGTAACCTGCTCAAGACATGTAGCTGAGGGCAGAGGCTGGGGCATGAGGCTCGGGGCTAAGGCAGGTTTTGAAGTTAGCGTGTAGTTAGCCTGATGTGCCTCATCCTTGCTGCTGCCTTTGTGCTCTGGATAAATGGTCTGAAATCACAAAAGCTATGAAATTAGTGCATTTCCCAGCTCTAGCATCATGTAAATAAGCCAGGTCAGATAGCTGGCGTGACAGAAATTTCCTCAGCGTTTTCCTATCTGCATAATTAACCAAAATGCAACTATATCCTAAGGGCCTTGGAAACACATCCCTCTTACACGCATTGGGATGTTCTAAGTATTTCTGAATGTTGTGGAAAAAGAGAACAGTAACTGCTTCCTTGCAGGAGATGGCATGTGTGTGTCCCAGATGGTGGGCTTGTGGGAAAGATGAAGGGAGGGAGGGAGCTGCTGAGTTCCTGTAGCTGCAGGAAGAAGAGGTGGTGTTATGAAGAAAGCTTTCCTGGTTTAAGGCAGTGAATACATTTGAATTGTTTTGCAGAATAACTGGCTTGCACTTACTACTGCTGTAATGGGATAGCCAGAGAAGCAGAAGCTGTGGCTGCTTCTGCAGCAGAAGTCATCAATTATGGAGGAAGGAGGACATGTTGTATGAGGTCAGGAGACAATAGGACAGACAGGTCTATATTCTGCCTTTTCTTTGCCTGTCCAGGTGATGTTTGCTGTGGTAAGGTGTGAGTTCCCAAGGTAACGTGAAATGAATCCTGTCTCCTTTCTGAGGAGAAATGGGTCAGTGTTTGTGATCCCCACAGTCTCAATACCACAGCCTGACATGTTATAGATGCTAATTACGGTAGTAAGATCATTTACTGAGTCACTTCAGCTCACTTTGTGGAGGCTGTGTGTGGAGAAATGTGAATTATACAGCAGAGGGATGTGGGTACTCATCTTTGCATGGACAGCTGCACCAAAGGCAAATCAGATTTTATTTGATGGCATCTCCTCTCTTCTTAATCTTTAGAGATTTAATGAAAAGCTTAACATTAGGAAAGACCACCACAGCCTCTAATCTCTTCTTCTGTATGCCGCAGACAAGTACATTTCATCTGTTTATCACTGGGTGAATTTTAGTGTTGTTCTAACCTACGGTGAGAAAGATAGGCTTGGGAATGGGATCTGCAGCACATCATCTCTGGCACTTACCGGGGACTTCTCCACCTGCATTAATGCTGCTTGGACCAACACATACCTAAACAGACCCCAGCATGAACCCTGCAGGAGGTGTTTAGGAGCATCAGCTGGCTGGGGAGTGCACAGAGAGCTGGAAGGCAGAGGGGTGCCCAAGGGAAACCTGCAAATCCAGCTGGCAGCATTGGAGCAAAGGGGAACTAAGGTGCTGGTGCAAGCGAGCCCATCTCATGCAGCTGGATGGATCTTCAGGCCACACCACTTTTCATGGAGCTAGCACCTCTAATAGGGAAAAGGAAAGCAGTAGCTCTCTCAAACTGTTCACACTCACTGCTGGAGGGGCTGTGTTTCATTACATTTATTTTCCAAGGGCTGTTTGTATCTGAACAAACACAGACCATTTTTTTTGGGAAAGGTGTATTGTTACTCAGGCTAGTTATTGTAGCCTTTGGAGGCTTGGGGCTGGGAAATCCACTGGAAGAAACAACCCTGCCCTTGGTGGCCTTGCTGTCCAGCTGGAACATGGTGGCAATGTAGGGAAGTCATGGGTAAAGCCTACTTGTAGGGAAGAGGTGAAGCTCAATGAAATGTGAAAACCAGTCTAAGCAGAGGTGCCAGGCTGGACTTTGTGGAAGTAGAAGGCAGCTCATGCCATCCCCCAGCTGACCTGTGAACTTGTGTAGCCATTGCCCTTCCTGGGGAGCACCTTGTAACTTGGCCAGAACAAGCTCTGGCGTATGTACCCAGGCACAGCCTGCAGCAGCATCCCTGTGGAGAGAAGCACAAAAAGAAGACGTAAAGCAGTGCTTGACTTTGACGTGGTTAAAGGGGTTCCTTGCACATCTGTGCTCTAGGTGTGGTCTGTTTTAAAGGGCTGGTCCAGCTTTCTGCTATGGACAAGGTGACATTGAGGTTTGGGTTGTGGTGGCTGTGGGGACAGCAGCTGCGGGAGGTACACAGGGCCTCTGGCAGGCTGCAAGGCAGGCAGCTCTCAAATGCATGTTTCCCCATCTCTGCTCTTGAGAGTCACTTACTGGAGACATGGAACTTTTATCCTGATTAAGAACGATATAGAAATAAATGTAATGTCAAACTTCCCCAAAAGTGCAGAGATAAAAGGGAGGGGAGCTGAGGAGCAGCAGCCACCAAGTACAAAACCCAAAGCTTTATTAGCGCTTCATTTTCCACATGGAGCACCACGGGGTTTTGTCTTCTTCAACTGAGATGAAACTGGAAAAAGGACTTTTATTTGTGGCTAACTCACCCAGGCCACTTACAGGGCAGGCAGGTTATTTACCCTACCTGCCAATCCTGCCTGTAGCTTGTTTATCCAGGAGGATGAACAGCACACACATAACCTCATAGAGCCCCTCTCTGGGGGACATGTGCTCTTCAAAATCTTGAAGTACTAACCTGTCCATCTACCTTGCTTTCCTAAGAAAATGAAGTGTCAGGAGTTGTTCTGTCTTTCCCACCTCCCCACAGTTGTGACCTCTATCCACTGAGCTTAATAGAGACACAGAGATCTCAGTGTTTGTCTGACCCTTCATGCTGTGGATCTGAAAGTAATAAAAACATTTTTGTTCTGATTTATAGCTGAAGAACAGCAGAATCTGCTAAGAAGGCTCTGGCCTAATCTTGTACCTTAAAGTGGGAACTGCTTATCTCACATCCCACACTAGCGCTGCAGGAATGATCTCTTGGTGGACAGACAAAGGAGAGCAGTGCTTCTGGCTGCAGGGTGTCCCTTGCTGTTCACAGGTGAGGCACGCATACTCAGCAGGGTGTGGGTATTTCATAGACAAGCAATAATAACTATGGTCTTTAGGGAGCAGCTGGACTGCAAAAGGTGAGATGTACTGAGGGAGGTGGGAAAACGTCTTTTGATTGCTCAGCTGCTTTTGAAAGGTGCAAGAAGGAAGATTTAGCATGTGAATAATTTCAACAGAGTCTTGGGGACCTGTCTTCTTGGCTGAAGTTGAGACATGAGCATTCCTCCTCTGCAGTTACTGACGTGTGTGATCTCCAAGGAGTCACCTGGGGAGCTGGGAGCTATTTGTATCACCCATCTCTAGGTAGGGAGCCTCATCTTCTTAGCTTGCACCTTCCCCATCGATGAAGCAGTGCTGATCTCGGGCAGCCACCAGGCAAGCAACTGTGGCTCATCCTGCCTGGATGTGCACAGGAGGTCCCAAGGTGCTCACAGCAAGGCTGCATGAGCTGATGCCTGATGTTAGTCCCTATTAAGAACCTGGTTCTGTAGCTTTCTGTGTCAGAAGTTCTTCTTACTTTTTTTATGGTGGCAGCAGATCTCAATTTCTTATATTTAAATCTCAATTAAAGAGTTTTTTCACTGATGCCTTCAGCTGCCCTCTCACAGCTCAATGGGGCTGCCCCTGTATGTGGTGAGCTGAGGGGCTGGCAGGCCCTGCAGCTCTGCCCCAGTGGTCTAGCTGAAACTAATGCATAGGACCTATGCCTTCTGAAACCATATTTCTAGATATACGTGTTTCCCCCGAGGTCGTTTTTCTTCTGGCCCAGACTTAGTGCTCAGTTAGTTCTTCACAGTCTATTAAAAGCTCTTCCTGCGTAATGTTCTCTCTTTAGTACACAGTGCCAAATATATCCAACCACCAAAACCTTCTGCTCTCAGAGGGACAGGTTTGGCATAGGGGGTATTTATGGGAGGGGGAATTTGTGTGTGCGCAAAGCTCAATGCCATTTTTCCTGTGTTTATCTTCCACCAAGAGGCCTCTCAGGGCAGGTGGGAAAAGTCACACTACACTTCCGTAGCATCTTAGTGGCATTACTCTCCCAGAAACAGCAATAAAACTGTGGCTTATGGGCTTGCAATGACAGTTCAGCTCCGCATTTCGTTCCAAGCCCTGGCTGTACTATCTGTCAGGAAGATAATTCCCTGACTTTGCGGTCAGGTGATAAGCGCTTTGCTTAGTGATTAAGCCACTGCAGTATATAACACAGCATGTTTAATCCCTTTGGTAGCTGGTCCTGGGGAGGGGGGCAGGAGCGGCTGCAAAAATACCATGGCTTGTGATAAGTCTGGAGACCTCAGAAACGGTGGCTGTATATGCCCATCCTCCTAAGTTAATTTGATGGCAGACTGGAAAACAACCAGCATATCTAGGGCACTATTTTACCAAGTGACAGAGCCATATGGTGCAAAACCTCACAATCGTCTGATTGTGGCTTAGGCATGTCAGAAATCAGGGAGTCCTTTTGCATGTTGATCCTGTCTGCTAGATGGCACACATAAAAAAGAAGGTTTATAATTATTTTCCCTTCATTCTGTCAATGGGGGAAGGGACTCCTGAATAACCAACTAATCCTGCTGACTTGAGCTGGGGAAGGATGAGATACAACCTGTTCTGCTGCTTCAAAGTTGTGGCTTGGATATCGCTGTGAAACATCCGGCTAGCATGCTGGAAATACACACAAGCCTGATTTAATGTCCGAACAAGTGCAGACAGTGCATCAGGGTGTGGATGCATGACCAGGTTTCACAGCTGTACAAGTCACTGAGGGTTGAAGCCCTGTCCCGCTGGTGATATTTAGGGTCCTGTCCACAAATGAAATCAGAGTGAAAGCTTTGATTGACCAAGTCTAACCTAAGAGGTTTCATTCTCCCAACCAGCCTTCTGTCTACACCTTTCTGCTGAGAGTCTGATTCCTGCCCCTTCCAGTGATGGAGAAGGTGGGAACATGAGCCCACATCCAGCCTGCCAGCGATGAGACACTTACCTGGCTTGAAGGAGGACCCTTTTTTTTTTGACAAATCCTCTCTTCCCATGCTGTCACTGCATAGTTGAGGACTATAATTCCCCTTTTAATCTAGCGTTTGCCTTTCAGAAGGTCCCTGCCCTCCTTGGGAAGAGCCTGAGCCCAGGTTTCCATTGGCTGTGGTGTCATCTCTGCTTGGACACGGCAATGTGCTAGTTGTCACCATGTGTTTGCCTTTGGGGTATTGATGTTACCAAGCATAAACCCAGCCCCACAGTCTGGTGACCGAAATCATTGCTTACAAATAAAGCCATGCATGGATCTGACCTTTGTGTGACACTGCCAGACAGCTCTTCAGTTCCCTAATGAGAACTGGGATATGGGCTTGTTGTGGGTCTCTACCAGCCCCTGGCAGTTTGATACTAAATTCAGTCTTTAAGAGAAAAAGAAAAAGCAGAGTTAAACCAAACTGCAGCAGAAATATGCTGCTTTAACCTGTGCTCTTGAGCTAGATACCTCTTCTGCAGCTTGTCCTCCTGATCCTAGACAGTAAAATCTTTTTAGTACCAGCTCATACTGAAACACTAACGGAAGTGGTCCTCATCACCCTCTGAATCACAAGACCACTCTGGGCACCCCAGCCCACTGCTCTAGAGCCCAAAGGGTAGTAGGTTAGCTCAGGCTCCCTGCTAAAGACATGAGATGCTGCCTGCCAGCCCCCCAGAGCAGCACCCACAAAAGCCTAGGGTCGAGGAAGCAACCAGCCTGGAGTGCTCCCACCATTCCTCATTCACTGAGGGTATCCAAAATGTGTGAAAGGAGCTTTTGGCCATGCACATCTGTTGCATGAGACCTAGAAACCATGACTGCTATGATTTGAAGGTTATTTAAATCTCCCATTTTGCCATTTCTTTTTTTTTCTCTCATGTTCAGCAATTCTTTCCTCTGGGGAGGCATTTTGTCCCTTTGCATTTGTGCCTCCAACTTCCCCATAGAAAATACTTACGCTAAAATGATGCATCTGATACACTGAGTCCATGGACAGCCTTGCCTGCTTGCAGGATCATAGAATCATAGAACAGTTAGGGTTGGAAAGGACCTTAAGATCATCTAGTTCCAACCCCCCTGCCATGGGCAGGGACACCTCACACTAAACCATATCACCCAAGGCCTCGTCCAACCTGGTCTTGAACACTGCCAGGGATGGAGCATTCACAGCCTCCCTGGGCAACCCATTCCAGTGCCTCACCACCCTAACAGGAAAGAATTTCCTTCTTATATCCAACCTAAACTTCCCCTGTTTAAGTTTTAACCCGTTACCCCTTGTCCTGTCACTACAGTCCCTAATGAAGAGTCCCTCTCCAGCATCCCTATAGGCCCCCTTCAGATACTGGAAGGTTGCTATGAGGTCTCCACACAGCCTTCTCTTCTCCAGGCTGAACCTGGGGACATTACGGTGTGTTGTCATGGAGAGGATTTGAACCATATTGCTAGGTCAGCAGGTATCAGAGAGCATGCGTGTTTATACAGCACTGGCATCAGGATGGATGGAAAGGACCCCGATTCCAGGAGACTTTGCAGAAATTCCCCTGGTACCTTACAGTAATTTTTCTGTGCATCTGGGGACTTGCAGGCTGTGACTGAATCATGTGACATCTGCACTATAGTACAGTGTCTTTGCGGGGAGGGATCTGCAGGTTCCCAGAGACTGCAGGAGCTGCAAGAAATCTAGAGCAGCACAGTGTAGTCTGATCAGAGACACTTAGAGAGGACAATAGCTCTGGGAGTGAACATCGCTGCCTTCAGGAATCTCTACTTCCACAATGTTTTGATGGAACCAAAAGTAAAATGCATTGAAATACCTGACTGCAAGGAGGTAAGTCCAGGTTCTTTGAAATGTTGTGGGAATCACAGAATACTTCTGTTACAAGACAGAGTGCCTTCTGCCTGGAAGATATTAGTACTCAGGGGGAGTGTCACGAGGATGGAGCCAGGCTCTACTCAGTGGCAAACAATGATAGGACAAGGGGTAATGGGTACAAACTGGAACACAAGAGGTTCCACTTAAACTTGAGAAGGAACTTCTTCTCAGTGAGGGTGACGGAACACTGGAACAGGCTGCCCAGGGAGGTTGTGGAGTCTCCTTCCCTGGAGACATTCAAAACCCGCCTGGACACATTCCTGTGTAACATTATCTAGGTGTTCCTGCTCCGGCAGGGGGATTGGACTAGATGATCTTTTGAGGTCCCTTCCAATCTCTAGCATACTGTGATACTGTGATAGCTCCCAAGAGATGTGAGTTGGAGTGACAGCTACCATGCAAAGTGATATAGAAACTATCTACAGCAAACCTAAGATGTCAGGTGCTCTAGTGTTGCATAAACCCCTGAAGAATCCCTTGGTTTACCTATCTGATAGCGTTTTCTGAGAGCAGACAGGTCAGCTCTGGTTTACTGAAACAATCCTCCCTGGTTTTACTTCCTCTTGTGCCTTCAGTAGGTGAAACTGCTAGCAGAAAAAGCAATGTCATGACTCAGAGCTCTTAAGATATGTCCAAAATTCCTTAGTGAAGACAGGTCATGCAGAACTAAATAAGCTAATCAGGAATTTATCAGCAGAGCCGTGAATGGGTTGAAAAGCCCACAGAGAGAAGGTGGACCTTCTCTGAATACTGGACCAGTTAGTCCATCCTAAGCTCTGCACTACTGGAGTTAAACTGCTAGTGATGACCGAACTAGTCTGTTTAACCTTGGCTTGGTTATAGCCACTCTTCACTGGCAGTCATGTCAATGGTGATAGGGCGGACATATTTTAGATGGGATGCCAGCCTGTCCCCAGAGCACAGGTGATGATGATTGCAGAAAGGAAAGCTTCCCTCTCTTGCAAGAAGGGACACCACTTCCCATGCCAAACACTGGTCTAATCATGGAGGGCAAAGAGCTAATTGCTTCTTCTGGGGCTGCTAGTACTTGCCCCATTCATGGTACACTGCCTGGGAAAAGCAACTCAAGGGAAGCAAATCAGCAGCAATGCTACTATTTGAAAATCAAACAGTAGCATCCCTTTGCTAAGCCCCAACATCCTAGTTCTTCCATAGGTTTTCAATGTACACTGCCCAAAGCCTAGATTCAGACAGTTCCTATAGCTACTCATGCACAGGCATGCCTCAGTTTAAGGAAGAGCAGAGCAAATTGGATTGAAGCCTCTACAGGCAGGTGGAGACTTGGCTACACCCTTCGGTCAGCTCCCCAGGTACCTAGCTGCAGTCAATGGGAGCAGGAGCCTCAGGACCAAACTGGCTAGGAAACAGGGGCAGCTTGAATCTGGTGGGAGCTGAAAATGGTGCAGAGGCTCCTAGACAGTGTCTGCATGAGGGCTGCAGAAATCCCTTAATGAAAGCAAAGCATCACTCCTCTGTCAGGCTTCATGTCAGATGTAGGCTGAGTCCACACAGGACAGCTGTGTAGTGGTCCCTCTACAGTGAAAATAATGCCTTTCTGTTCATGGATCTCACTTTTCCCTTGAAGTCTGAAGAAATAGCAGTGGTAAATGTGACGCCTGTCTCATTCACCATGTACTGGAAAGAGGTGCACAGGTAGCAAACCCTGTGAACAAAACGGCCGCCCTCCTAGGGTCTAACAAAATGCATGCAACTCGGCATTTAGCAAAACTCTCAACTGCTGGCATGATGCTCAGAGCTTTATTCAGGAGGGAAAGGAAAATGGCTTTCTGCTTTACCTACACATCTGTGTTTTGAGCTTCCTTCCTCCATTATTATCCCATCTTGTATAAATCATTAAACAATTGTTAAAAATAGCACAGCTTACTTTGGAGGTGACTAAAAAAGAGAAGAAATTATACCATCATCCTCCTACAAAACAAAGCATTCCCAGTAGCACCGTACAGACACAGAGCCAAATCTCTTACTCCCTGCTGTTTAGTTTGCTGTCTGACAAGGTATCTCTGTGCCAGCTGCTCTTCCTCTCATCTGTGCTGAGCTGTTGTTTAAGTAGTCATTGTTCTGCAGACACCCAGGAACACAGTGTGCAGCACAGGGTATTGACAAACTTGTTGCCCAGCCTAAAAATACCAACTGATATGTGACCCTGTCATCCTGTTGCTTGGGTACAGTGCAAGCAGTGGGAAATTTCCACCAAGCTCTCGGAAACATAACCTATCCCACTGTGATTTACATAAATAATAAAAAGTTTAATATATCCAGGCTGTATTCATTCCTGAAGTAATTCTGCTGGCTCTAGGGAGAAAACTAATGAGGTGAACTGGATCCTCTAACTTTAATGTGCTAAAAGAGTTATTGTATGCTGTCATACATAGAGATATAAGCAAGTCTAGCTAGCCAGGATGGTATAAGGATTCTCAGTGAATGCCTGCTCTTTGGTTTAACATTTCCATCTGTAGCTCCTGCCCATCTCTGCTAACGCACCCTCCTCCCACCTTGCCTCTGTCCCAGACTCTCAGCACAGCCTTATCTGTGATACTCATCTTCAGGGCCCTCATCTGAAAGTGCTTCAAAGTCTGTGGGGGGCAATGCCCAGAACAGGAGGCTGGCAGTTTAAAACCTTCATCCTCAGTAAAGCACCAGCTTCAGAGCAAGAGCCAGAGGAGCTGTCACAGCAGGGGTACAGTGATATCCTTCACTTGCAACCAGGAACAGTTAATTAGAGGGCTGCTTAGGAGCAGGGAGGACCAGAGAGCAAGCTCCAGCTACATCACAGAGGTCAGCATGGCCTGGGGCAAGTCACATCAGTTCTTTCTGCTTCATTTTTCCTGTACTTAAGGTGGGGGCGATAATTAGTTTACCTCACAGCCAGATCCTGAGATGAACTTTGTAAAGCACATACAAACAAAACTGAACTGGCAGTTTGGTTTTGTAATACAGGGTATTTCTTACTGCCACAGTGCTTTTGTAATGTGGGGGATTTCTTGCTGGAGAGCATGGATGTAAGAGATGAGTGTGAAGTTGACAGAGAATTACTTAGGTCCTCTCAGACTAGAATCTTGTAATAACAAGGTTGTGCTTCACAGCAAAGAGCCATGCTCAACGAATAGGCTAAGGACAAAGAAGTCAGACCTATAACTGATTTTTTTATGCCCTAGCATTAAGAGGCATGTTGGATGTGGGGCATATCCCATTACAAAGGCTGTGAACACTGTCATTCCCCAGAGTGCTACTTGCTCTGCATAAACGGAGAATGTGCTTCTAGGTATCCTGTACAGAGGAGTTTTGCATTTTTATTTCTTCCCAGTGTTTTCTCTTCAAAACCTGATTTATCTCATCAAAGAGAAGGGCAGAGCTGGCTCCTGCCTAAAAGCAAGATGATTTTCCTACCGTACCTCAGCACTGGCTCTTTACAGCATATGCTACTTGCTAGCCAAGGGCTTCTGGGGCTGCACTCTTCCACAAGGAGTTGAATTAGGGCTCTGCAGGCTCACAGTAGAACATGCCTGCACTGTGCTGCAAAGTAAGTGTCACAGGTCTCATTTCCAGAGGGACTAGAATAAGCCAGTTTTCCTCTTCTTTGCCTATGACAGCTAAGTCAGATTCTAAGCAACTTAATTCCCTAGGACCTTGACTCAGCAAAGCATTAAATGAGCTTAAACTTGCAGACTTTGAAGGGAGCCTGGCAGGTAAATCCCAGAGCACCTCAGCCCTCCTGGATCTTGGTGGCTGCTCTACTAAAGAATAGCACAGTCCTAGGTCTGCAAAACAGAACTGCGTGCAAAGAGAGCCACAGTCATCACCTGTATTTAACTAGTTTTTTGTTTCATCCTTGTACCTCCCAGCATCTGCTTGAAGAAAAAACAGAAAAAGGTACAGCAACCCCTCCTTTCAAAATGGCATTCTGACTATTACATTTTTGTCTTCACTACCCATGGAAGAACATCCACAGCTGAAAGCAGATCTCTGCAAGTTCTGGTGTAACAGCTGGGGGCGATGAGCTGTCCTCACATCAGATGTGGTCAGCCTGGCCCTCTCTCTGAGGTCAGGAATGGAGCAGAAAATTACACAAGCCATGTCCCTGATGATAGCTAGCAGAGGTGGCTCTGAAGCTGTTCTTAGCAGAATGTCTGGAAAACTAGTGGTTGATAGACTTTGTATTGCAAATTCTGTGTTTCCTACATCTCCCTGTCCAAGCTTGGCTTAGTAAAGACATGCATACCAAAATAAGCCTCCTTTCAGACCTGTGTGCGCTGCCTATTCAGCATTTGTTTAGTGAACAGAATTTCCCTGGCATCAGGAGAAATTCTAGCAAAGAATGAGCCTGAAGCCCTAGCATCATGAAAGCATCATGAAAGAAACACAGTAGGTAATGAAGGGAAGAAATCTAACACACATCCCTCTTATCCATGTGGTGAAAGTATTTATGGTAAACTGGGTTAAAAAATACCTTGTGAAATATTAACCAGTGGTGGTGCTGCTGCTCCTCCTAGTAGTTTTTGAATGTGCCTGCCAAATTCAACCTTGACAGAGATCATGATTTAGTGATGAATTTCATGCAAAGAGTCTGCATGTAGCAATGGCAAGATGTCATTGTCCCAAAATGCAACACTCCAGCTTTAGCCTAGATGCTGTTAAACACTAGACAATCCACATAGAATCACAGAATGGTTTAAGTTGGAAGGGACCTTAAAGATCATTCAGTTCCAATGACCTTGGTCTGTGAACACTCAAAATGTGTGAAGGATTCATCTGGAGCTCATCTTCTTAGTCAATGCTTCCCGCCATGTGTGAGTTCCCTGATGTCCGATACAAGATGAATTCATCCTGTAGCCTTGATTTCACAGAAGTGAGGATCACAGGGCACTTTGCTCAAGGAAACCAGGCTACACTGTTCTGGAGCCTCTGAAATGACTTATTCTGTGATAGCCAACTGTGTGACAGACTCTTGTGATACTGTGCCCTTGGTCATGTTGTCTCTATGCAAAACATTAGTATATTATGGGAGTTTTACCTGAAAATGAATCCCAGGACCTGGTCCTGTAATTCTTTTTAGAACATTTAAATGGTATTAGAAATTCTTCTCCCTAATATTTCAATATCTAAACTTCAGAAAGCCTGTAAACATTCAGAGTGGTTTCTAGCAGGTCAGTTTCTAGCAGTAGTCTCAGTCAATGGGCGATAGTAGGCAGTACAGTGGTTCTCAAATGGGGTTAGAGGTGCATCCACATGTCAGTGTTTGGCTGTATATGTGAATGTTCAGTGTCATTTGATCCAGATTTTGGGCTGTCCTGTTAGATCTATGGGATCCAACATGAAACCTGGAGCTAGACTCCAAACATTTAGGAATTGAAACCCGGGAATTTGATGCTAGCTGAATCTAAGATGTGTTGTCAGTCATTGAAGTTTCCAGGTAATTGTCCTTTTGTTACTGTTAAAGTGCAGGTATTACAAGGTCTAGTGGTCATTCTGTGGCATGCACACAAATGACCAAGAAGCAAAGTCCTGATTATAATCTCATGAATGTAATACAGCAATAGCCTAAAATGTGTTTTCTAATCAGCTGCTCTTTTGCTCTAAATAAGCTGTGATTTACTTCTGAGCTGTGAGGCAACATGTTGCTCGCTTTGATTTTTAGTTCTCCCTGACCTGTGGCTCAATATCAAAACCACCAAATAAGCCTCATCCAAAAGGGTTTAATTTCTGTTCCCACAGAAATCCAGAAGCAGAACTCCTCAATTAAACAGAAGCAGAATCAGACCAAAGATATCTCTAATGCCTCCACCGAACTTGCTGACTTCATTTCCCATGCTGCAATTTTAAACAACTTATGAACTCTGTTGGCTTTCACAGACTTTAAACTACAGAAATAAAAAAAATATCCATACACATATTGATGTCTTTTGGAAAAAAAAATATTTTTTCTTAGATTGCACATTCAAAACTTGAGCTGCACGCTGCACAGTACAGGAACAGTAGTTTGTCGATCCAATTACCACCATGTAGGTGTGTTTTGATTAGTTCAGCTCTAACCCCACAGTGTCAAACTCGGTCAGCAGCAGGAGATGGACTCCAGGTGTAATTACAGTCAGGGGTCAAGACATGGCTCCTGCGCTGTGAAACATTCTCACTTTACACTGGAAATGCCCCTCCGAGGGAGGTTTGGACAAAGCCTTCAGGTAGATTGCAGTAGACCTCTGGGGGAAAAAAATGCTGTTCCAGATAAAGACCATGTCTGCTCATTTGCCCACCACATTTTGCCTTCTTTCTGCTGTTTCCCAGCTCTTCCCATTTGCCCTCTGCTAAATGAACCAGGCAGTGAACTTCAGCCACAGTGCAATGATGCAGGGAGCAAGAACCCTCACATCTGTGCTGGCAGGCTTTCTCTGCAGGCCCTAAGGCCACAGACAAGATGGAATGTTGGCTGTGCTGGAGTCACTGCACATTTCAGCCCAACTGTAGTGCTGCCAGGAAGTAAAGAAAGTTTTGTACAGGCTGGATTTGGGCCATTGGGCATCTCTTTCCTATGTCCTTGCAGCAACAAGGGCACATATGGCCCACTGTGCTATGAACAACACGTGAAGAAGACTGGTTTTTATCAGCAGACTTTAAACAGTATGTGAAATAGCTGCCACGTTTTTGTGCGGTACCCTGTCCCCCCAAAATAAGAATTTAGGGTGGTTGTTGGTTGTGCTATTTTTTAAATGTTAATGCGGAGGAGCTTCTTGATGCATTATGATGGACAACTGGTGATGTCTCCCCACTCATCCATGACAAGATCTTTCATTTCTTATTCAGGTGGGCATGCAGTTCCGCTTCCAAGGCCATCTTGTCAAAGGTGCGCGTGTTTGTCTCCTCACGCACCTTTTCCCGGACATGGAAGGATGCCCGAGCAACAGACCTGGCATTTTCTAAGACAGTCTTCTTCTCCTTGAAGATCTGCTCACTCCTCTCCAGCTTCCTCTCTATAGAGAGGAGGGTCTCCCTGCGCCGTAAGTCCTCGTACTGTTCCACCTTCTGCTTGTTCATCTTCTGCACTTTCTCCTTCTCCAGACGGCTCAAGACGACCCTGCGGGCTTTTTCTTGGACAGCCTCTTCAGCCACCTGGGCAGCATGCTGGAGCTTTCTCTCTGTCTCTCTAGCAAGGGCCTCCAAGTGCTCCTTCTGCTCTCTTTCCCTCTTCTCTGCTGCCAGTTTGGCTCTCTGGATCTGCATGTCCTCCCTCCTGGCCTTCTCCCTCAGCTCCTGGTTCCTCTTCTCCACTAGTTGCTCATAGTTCTCCTGAGCCTTTGTCAAACTCATCTCCAGGGAGGCCTTCAGCATTTCCCTCTCTTCTGCCTTTTGCTTGGTCAGCTCCTTGAGCAAGGCCTCGTGTTTCAGCTTCTCTGCTTGGTTGAGCAGCTTCTTCTCCTTCTGCAGCTGTACCTCCTTCTTCAGCCTCTTCTGCACGGCCATGGATAGCTTCTCTTGCAGGAGCTGCTCCTCTCGCTCCTGGTGCTCCTTCTTGCCCTCCTCCTTCACCTTCAGGTTGTGCTCTTGATGAAGCTTCTTTTGCTTGTCCTCCTGGATGGCTCTCTGCAGCCTTTCCCTTCGCAGCCGCTCCTGCTTCTCTGCTTGCTCCCGCCACCTCTCCTCGTGCACCATGCGCTGCCTCTGCTTCAGCAGAGCTGCCGCCTCCTGCTCCTGGCTCAGCCTCCCCCGACGCTTCTGCACCTGGCTCTCCCACAACCGCTGGCCCTGCAGGAGGGCCTTCCGCTTCTCTTTCTCCTCCTGCTCCTTCCGCTGCTCCGCCCGGCGCCGCTGGCTGTCCCACTGCAGGTGTGCCGCCTGCCGCTGCTCCCGCAGCAGGCTGGCCTCCTGGTGCTTGGCGATCATCAGCGCCGCGATCTTCTTGTCCCTCTCCGGCACCTCCGAAAGGCCCTTCCTCCTTTTCACCTCCCTGACGATCCTCTCCACCTTCTGGGCGGTCTGCGGCGAGTGGCTGAGGTCGCCCAGGCTGAAGCTGCGCCCCAGCAGGGAGCTGGTGGCGGCGGCTGCTGCTCCCCGGCCCCGGCCGCCCACCTTGCCGCCGCGCTCCCGCAGGCTCTCCCCGCTGTAGGAGGACGAAGCCCCCGACTCGGACGAGGTCTTGCCCCAGCTGCCCTCACGGCGCTTCTGCAGCGAGTCCAGCGAGTGGCTCTTGGCCTTGGCACCCCCGGACGCCCCGGCCTTGCCCCCTCCATGGGGCCGAGGCCCGGCAGCGGTGGCAGCAGCACCAGCAGCCCGGGGCGCACTGCGGGCGGCGGGCGAAAGCGGCAGGCTGCCGAGGGGTGCGAGGATCCGCCTCTTCTCCTCCCGGATAATCCTCTCCCTCTCCTCGCGGCACTGCTGCAGCTTGCGGCGGCGCTCCCGCTCGTAGGCCTCGTAGAGGCCGGTGGCCACCCGCATGGAGCGCCCGGGGGCCTCCCGCAGCAGGTCCCCCAGCGCCCGCGGCAGCAGCTCCACCGGCCGCACGGCGCAGCGGGCGCAGGCCTCCAGCGACCGCGGGCTGGTCAGCACGTACCGGCTGCCCTCCGCCGCCGCGCAGTCGAAGTTGTACAGGTCCAGGTGCAGCAACGGCGACTGCTCCCCTGGCCGGGCCGGCTCTGCTGCCGCTGCCCCCCCGGGCGCCGGGCAGGGCGGCGGGGGCGGCTCAGCCGGCGGCTCCACCATGGCTCGGCCTGCAAGGGGAGAGAGCGGCGGGCGGTGAGCGGGGGGAACGGACCCCTTTGTCTCCCCGGGAAGGCGCCAGGGCCGGGAGGGCAGGAGCTGCGTCGGGGCCGCCTGGGCCGGGGGAGGGCAGCCGTGGGGACGTTCGTGGAGGGAGGGAGTCCGGTTGCGTGGGGTGTTGGGTGGAGGGGGATACCTGGGGCGGGGAGGTGTGTTTGGGTGGTCGGTGGGAGTGCGTGGGGCGGTTTGGAGCGATAGGGGCGTTTGGGGTGACGGGGGGGGGGGGTGTTCAGAGTCCCTGCGGCAGTGGACCCAGGCTTGTTTGGCGATGAATGGGGGTGCACAGCGTGTGTCTGGGCCGGAGGCTGGGGACTCCGGTGCAGGGGGTGCTGGGGAGATGAATGAGGATGCTTGCGGTGCACCGGCTTAGCGGTGCGGTGGAGAGGGCTGCCTGGGCGTGAACG
Source organism: Pezoporus occidentalis (assembly GCF_034315485.1). Taxonomy (NCBI): domain Eukaryota; kingdom Metazoa; phylum Chordata; class Aves; order Psittaciformes; family Psittacidae; genus Pezoporus; species Pezoporus occidentalis. The sequence goes on along the minus strand of NW_026913964.1, from coordinate 2,269,438 downwards.
CGGATGCAGGTGCACGGGGGTGTCAGGCAGGGCTGGGAGCGGGACCGGGACCTCCCCCCCGGGGCCGGTACCCATGGCGCAGGACGGACACCCCCGGCCCCCCGCGGCACTCACTCACTCACTCACCGGGCGGGCGCGGCGGGCAGCCCCGCGCTTTGTCTCGGTGCTGGCAGCCTCGGGGATCAGGGGGGTGGCGGCGGCTCCTCCATGGCAGCCGGGGCCCCACGCGGAGCCCCCACCTCCGGGGCGGCGAGCACGGCGGCCGCCCTCAGGCTGAAGCGCCCCGCGCTGGGGGCGGGGGGAACGCGTCCCGCGGGGCCGCGCCGGGCTGGGGGCAGCGATGATGCAGGGCGGGCGTCCCGCCCCCCGTCCGCTGCGGCGGGAGCGGCGCCGGGGCTGGCTCCGGCGGTAGGCAACGCCGCCGGGAGTGTGTCCTTCCCGGCAGGCATCCTGCATCCCTGTGTGTGCATCCCTGCATCTCTCCATCCCTCCGTGCACCTGCCCCTCCGTGCAGACCATCCCCCTGGGAGCGCACTTCCAGGGTTGTGCCCTCTGTCTTGTGCTGTGCCTGCACACAAACAAGCCCACCTGTATTTAAAGTTAATACAAACAAGGATAAAAGGGGTGTAAGAAGGAGGAGGGGATGCTAACCCAGTTTTACAGATGGCAAACTGAGCCACAGGGAGATGAAGGTGGCTGCCTTGGGCTATCTAGGGAATTGGTGCCAAGGCACAGTTCTCAAATTTCAGTTTAAAGCCATTTCCAGCCTTGAAACACTATTCCCTTAAGTGCTTATTCAGGCTGTTGCTTGCTGCTGGGTTATGTCAGGACTGACAAAAGGGGGAACTTTGAGCATGCTGATTGCAGTTACTTTGATATTCCCCTGTTTCTAACAGGGATCCTGGGCTCAACAGCCTCAGTGGGGTCAAGGAATGCTCCTGCTCCTACAATACCATTCAGCAAAAAGGGGATTTTGTCTGGTTGTGGAGTTGCAGAGCATCTGTGCCACATAGTGGAGCAACTCTGATTTTGTCAGGCAGAGGACAGTGGTAGCAAATGCACCATTAGCTACTGTGTTATGACTTCAATGCTTTTCAGCAATTTCTCATTTAACCTCTACAGGAGCAGCTTAATCTGCTTTGCTGTATTAAGGAAGGACTTGGCACTCACTAAAGGACTTCCAGGATGGCCCAGGAGAAGGATATAAAGCAACAGAAGAAGGACTCAAGAAAGGCTTAGGGTGTCCTTGGAAGAAAGCTGGAAAGCTACAGGTTAGTTGTGGTTTCATATTGTACAGGCAAAGACTTTGAACCATGCTCACCCCCAGGCTGATGAATGCACACAGTAATGCACCCACAGCAAGTGGGCAAACTCCACCAATAAGCCATATTGGTCAATGAGAAACTGAACATGAGCCGGCAGTGTCTGCTCACGGCCCAGAAAGCCAACTGTATCCTAGGCTGCATCAAAAGGAGCATGACCAGCAGGTCGAAGGAGGTGATCCTGCCCCTCTGCTCGTGTGAGACCTCACCTGCAGTATTGTGTGCAGTTCTGGTGTCCTCAACATAAAAAGGACATGGAACTGTTGGAACAAGTCCAGAGGAGGGCCACAAGGATGATCAGGGGACTGGAGCACCTCCTGTGTGAAGTTAGGCTGAGAAAGTTGGGGCTGTTGAGCCTGGAGAAGAGAAGGCTGCGTGAAGACCTCATAGCAGCCTTCCAGTATCTGAAGGGGGCCTATAAGGATGCTGGAGAGGGACTCTTCATTAGGGACTGTAATGATAGGAAAAGGGGCAATGGGTTCAAACTTAAACAGGGGAAGTTTAGATCAGATATAAGGAAGAAGTCCTTTCCTGTTAGGGTGGTGAGGCACTGGAATGAGTTGCCCAGGGAAGTTGTGAATGCTCCATCCCTGGCGGTGCTCAAGGCCAGGCTGGACAGAGCCTTGGGTGATATGGTTTAGTGTGAGGTGTCCCTGCCCATGGCAGGGGGGGTGGAACTAGATGATCTTAAGGTCCTTTCCATCCCTAACTATCCTATGATTCTATGATATTGACTAATTTGATCTCATTCATTCATCGGTGTTGTAGTCTGCAGGGGATCGTTATAAAGCTTGGCAATTACTTATGTGAAAAATCCTCAGGCTGGCAACAGCTGTCTGCTGTCTGAAGAGCCCAGCTCACTGGCTGGTGGATCTGACCATTAACACTAGCTGCAGCACCGTAGCTGTCAAACTATGGCTGTGTTCCCTCCTCACAGGATATACTAAGCTGGTAAGTGTATATGCCAGGTAATGTATGGGCTTCTGAGGGCCTTTAGCACATTACTGTTTCAGCCTCCAATGGGGCTTGCATTTGGGCCTCAATCTTTCAGGTTTCCTTGTGGATCTTCAGGAGCCCTGTGAATGGTCTCATGAATGCAATTGGAAGGGTATTTACTGGGAGATTTCAGAAACAGCTGGATATGACTTTTATACATACTATCCAAACATGGACCCATATCCCTACCTCATCAAGACTAAAGAAGATTTGGGATGGAGCAGGAGGAGATCTCCAGAGGACCTGAAGGGGATCACTGCTAGTGAGTCATTTTCCCCCACACAATTATAAAACCTAATTCTCTGTTGGCTAGAAATCTCTAGAAATCTATGCACTCGGGCAGAGCAGTACTATAAGATTATTTTCCTGCTTTAATATACATTTTCCTTCTTTGCATTGCTGTTAATCATAGCAAGAGATAGATGCAGGGCAGTGGAAAGTGTTGACCACAGATTGTGGAGGTGAAAGTATTTGTATCAGTTCAATAAATTCTTCTGTATGCTATTCACTGTAGATGTATTAATTACTTTCTTCCCATGCAACTTTAATACTGCTTTTGCCTGCATTTTTCTCTGCTTTCCTTGTAAGAACTGTTTCACAGCCTACGATTTTACTCATTGGTAAGATGTTGCTAGTTACTTTCAGCTTTGTTTTTTCCTCTTTTTGTTTTATCTTCCCTAGTAAGTGTTATGCCCTACTTGGGTTTATGCCTTACAAGTATTTGTAAACTGTTTCCATATCCCCTCAGAGCCAAGGAAAACATACTGTCATCACAGATCAATCCCCTGTAGTTGCACAACGAGCTATCACCTTTCTTCTGACCTCCTCTCAGTGTATCAGGCTCTCCCAGTAGCTGCTGCCCTGAACTGAGCAGAGTGGGCTTTTGCCCAGCACTTGCCTCAGTGCTGCCTGGCACGGGGTAGTTGTGTGCACAGTCTTGGTGCTGATGTATTGCCTTACTTCTTCCTAACATTTCCTAATGTCCCTTCTAATTTGCTAGCTGTCCTAAGGTTTGTTCAACACAGTTTGACTTTTCAGAACTGTTCCCTCCTCTGCCAGGGGGAATATTAGCTGGTGAATTATTTCCTCCTTGCTAAATAGCCTTTGTTTTGCAGGTTCAATCCTGCCTCCAGCTAGTTTGCAGTTTGTACTCTCTCCTTCTCAGGCTGTGTTTACATGGTTGTCAGGAGGATCCTGACCTAGCTATTGTGTAGCTTCTCCAGCTCTCAGCCTACTCTCTTTTGTTCAGAGCCCTCCTGATTTTGCACCAGAATGTTCCTGCACTTTCCTGGGCCCTGGGAATACGGGGAGGTGACAGCCTTGGAGAGAAGAGTGTGACACAGCTTTTAGGTTACAGGCTGTTGGCATCTCCCAGGCACAGTTCCCTTCTCTTCCTAGCTGCTGGCAGAGCGCAGGCACCCAACACCTTCCTGAGCCTGTCCCTTCTCTGCCCAGAGGCAGCTCCTGCGCCTCTCCCAGGACATACCAGAGCCTCTTTAGTACAATTTTCTGTCAGCTGGATGGTTTAAAACTTTAATGAGGCACTCAGTCTGAGGTCTTGATGATCCCAAGATACTCACCCCCATGACACTCTTGGTCCCTTCCTTCTGAACAGCCCCTTGCCACATGCCATAATTCTTTGTTTACAGTCCTGCAGCCCATGCACCTAAGTGATTCTGCAGCCTACTCTTAGCTGATGTTGAACATAAAGTCCCATGACACTTTCCACACTGGGCTTGCCTGGTAGCCAAAGGCTGAAACCTATTGTGCCACAAAGTTGGTGTAACAACCTGACATAAGCCAAAGTTCTCCTCCGGGAGATTTCAATGTTGGCTGCTTTTATCCATTTCCTATGCTTTGCCTTTGGCATTTGTTACTCCCTGCCTCTGTTCTGCCCACAGCTGTGGCATGGCCTGCCTTTACCTTCCTAGACGGGTGGCAGGATGGGCTTTTGCCTTCCTCCATCTGCTGCCACAGTCTGCCTCTGGGGAGATGCAGGGAAAGCCTCCCTCCTCCCGGGCTTTAAGCATTGTTCTGTAGCCCCCTCCCAGGCTGTTCCAGTGCAGTAACTGCCTCCAGCCAAGGCACCCTTCCCACCACTCACAGCCTAGAGGCTCTGCTTAACGTTGTCATCTGTGGCTGGGCCTCAGCCACTTCACGGGAGGCTTTTGGGAAATGGAGCTTCTGGCTGGAGCAAATGTGCAGAGCAGGGAAGCAGAGGAGATGGGCATGAAGAGGTAGCTGGAGATGGCAACATATGGTAAGGGCAACGCAGAGGGCTGCTGCCAGAAGCAAAACGTTTGGCGGCCACTGGGGACACACTTGCACTACAAATACGTCATCCTTCACTAATTTAAAGCCAGAGTCTAAGGGCAGCATTTGAATCGTGCTGATAGTGAGTTGTTATTGGTATTCATCTTGATGGGTAACACTGGTGTGCGCTGTTTGCTCTCTCATCAAAACCACTTGTCCTCAGTAACTAAAAGGTTTTGTTGGTGTCTAGCTGAAAGCATCCAAAGAGGGTTGGCAGTCTCTGTATTAAGGACTGGCAGCAGCATTGCTGCATGGGTCCTTTCTTGGGGTTATGGTGAACAGCTCTGTACTTGGCTCTGTGCAAGTTGGGCACATCCACAGTGGTCTTTGTATTTGGGTAAACCTATGCAGTTACCAGGGCAGTCTGAAAAACATATGGTAGGTGGCAAAGAAAATTTTTAAAATGAGGGAAAAAACCTTGTCACTGCATATTTCCATGGCAACAAGTGTAGATGTGAGAGCAGGTTTTAGGCTGGATGGGGCTTTGGGCAACCTGGTATAGTGGAAGGTGTCCCTGTCCATGGCAGGAGGGTTGGAATGAGATGATCTTTAAGGTCTCTTTGAACCCAAAGCATTCTATAATCCTGTGATACTCTGTTGTCAATGGTTATTTCTGGAGAAATTTGAGTACTGGCATATTTTGACTTGACCCAAATTCGAGATACAGCTGCTGAGCCCCATGCATTCAGTTCTCCTGGTCAGGCTTGGCTTCATCTGGAGACCTTATGGATCAGGAGGGTGTTACAGAGCCCTTGCACATGGTGAATCTTGAAGGACAGATTTGGCCCCAGGGTCATAGAGCAAACTTAACGATAAGGCAAACAAATATCTGAATCACTTGGAAATTAGTATGGGGACATCTTTGTTATATGAGGGGTCAGGGTACACTGTTGGAGTGATCTGTGCAGGACTACAAACTCATCTCAATGAGCTATTATGCATATGCAAATAGTGCAGTGACCCAGAATCATCTCTAATGAGCAAGTGCTATAGAATGTAAACTCAACAGGAAGGTACATGCTAATGCTGGTTACATTTTCAAGCTGAAACTGAAATGCAATTACGTTCCATTCATTTACTTGAAAACTGTTGGTTTTGAGCAAATGATCAGCCTTGCATACCGCTTCAGTTTCCAAGCTGTGCTATTTCTTCTAGCACAGCCTGGAAAGCACAATGTGAAGCTATTGAAGAACAGTGGGGAATATGACATTGTTGGTGATGCTCTTCAGGGGAAGTAAAATGCAAAGTGTAATCAAACAGAATAAACTGTTAGATTGAGTGGATATCTTAAATTATTTTAGCTTTAACTAATCTGAGGTGTTTATTAGCTGAATAGTAAGAGGTTCTTTCTCTTCTTGTATTATCTCTACCTTGAACATGGCATGGATTTTATCGGTTAGGTATTTTTAGGAGAAATGCAAAAATCTCACATCACTCTTTCTTCCCCTGTCAGAAGCCTAACCAAAACACAGTTTTCCAGGGTATAGTATTAAATGTTCCAGACTAAATGTGAGCTGCTTTTCCATTCCTAGACTGTACTTAATCTTGCCTGATGGTGCGGTGCCAAGGAGCTTGTAGATAGAAGGGAAAGATTCGCTAATTGCTTCTGCTCTCATCAGGGAGTGAAGCACAGCAGGGAGCACAAGAGAGGGGTTCAGGAATCAGGAGCTGGACCCTCCCTTGCTTTGTTAGCCATACACCCATCCTTATGAAGTATAAAAGAGGTATATGTGGGCTTTGCACTCAGTCTACATTGATGTACTTTACAGCCTGAGGTGAAAGGCAAAGACATATTAAGACCATGATGCCTTCCTCCCAAATTCAGGAGAACTGAAAGACAAATGTCACGCGTGTGGAGGCAGAAGATCACACATGGGCAGAGTCACATCCTGCACCCACATTAGGCCTAGTGAGGTGGAGTGAGGTGGTCACCCAGGCCTGAGTTGGCCCTGCTGTTTTAACACTGTTTAACAATAACCTGAGCTATCAAGTCTGTCTTGACAACAGCCAAACCCCCTTATGAATAATTCTGCTTAATTACAGATGAATGTCTGCAGCTGAATCCTACTACTCATAATGATAGGATTACATTTAAATTCCTCAAAATTCCACCTGTATCTATATGTTTAGACGTTGGAGGGGATAAACTCCACTATTCTTCTATGGCATGAGCTGGGATTCCTAATTCCTTAGATGAGAGAGAGCATTTGTCCTGAACCCCAGAGGCTGTACCAGTTCCAGTGCATTTCAGAGCCAGACATCTGAATCCCATGTCACCGAAACCTCCCTGGGAAGGGAAACTGTTCTACCTGAAGAGTGGGAGAGTACAACTGGTGATGGTGCCAAATAGATTTTTCTTTTCTGTTGGGCTGTTATCTGGGAATAAAGCCAGCTGGAAGATGGCTGGAAGGAAATCTTCCTAACTCTGATCATATTTGCAATCAGTTTTTAAGACAGATGTTGCCTCAGGAAATATGAAAGTCAGCAGACAGGAGTTTTAATGTGCAGCTTTGCAACTTGAAAAGGGCTGAGGTTTTATAGAAAGGAAAGAAAATGAAAGTTTACTGCTTCCTTGAGCTGTACAGAGTCACTGTATGCAGCCAAACAATGCAAAATCATGTGGAAAGAATAGGTGGGAATCCAAGAAGTTAACAAATGTCCTGTAGCAAAAACCTACTGTGTAGTAGAAAGACTTTTACAACCTTTAATTTTGAAGAATAAATCAAGAAATGACTTTCTGAATTCAATTTTCAAAATTGACAATGAAAGGAGAAGCTGAGAGTCAATCAGCTGCTTTTCACAGGAAATCCTGGAACATGAAGTACTTGTTGGAAAGAAAGAAGGGTTGAGGACAGTGGGTGTTAGACAGGAATAGGTTCAGTTCTTTGCTTTGACACTTTTTAACCTAAATAAATGCTCTGAGTATCTTTGGGATCTGGGTCTCCCTCTTCTGTCTGTGAAGTGGAATAATAGCACCTTCCCTAAGCACTGCATAGCCAATGTGATAATGAAGCTGTATATTACATATATTAGATAAATTTGGCAGCAGCAGGATCTCAAGATGGTTGGAAGGTAATTTAAATTAACAGCAGGATTTTACAGTGAAGGTGATTTTGTCCTTCAGCCTCTTTGAAACAATCCCACAAACAGGCAAGAGGGGGTCCCCTGTACCTCTTTATTGTAGCACGTAGGCAATGATACAGCTAGTGTATTGTTGAGCAGGTACTAAAGGGGGCAGGATGGATATTTTCCCCTAATGGTTTTGTAGAACTGGTGTTTCATATGTGTGTCTATATAGGTCAGATTCTGCAGTTTTCTGCTCACACAAAGTCTCACTGGACTCAGTGATTTGGGTTTTGTTGCACCTTTTTTTTCCTCCAACTCCCTTGCTTTTTAGCACAGCATAGGATGAGATTCATGAGATGGTGCTGAACAAGCTGATACAGGTCCATGGCACTGTAGAACACCACATAGGTGAGATACCTGGGCAGGATGGTGTCTGCAGAGTGGTGCTGTGCCCAGGTGAGTCGTTCGGCTGGGATTTGGGTGCAGTTCACTTGAACAAGTGTAGAGGCTGATTTCAGGGTGGCTACCTAGCTACCCCTAGGAAGCAAAAGCTAAGAAGGCTGATGCGATCTTCTGGTCTGTTGGGCAAAGTGTCTCAAGTAGAGATAAGGGAGTGCAACACCAGTTTGCGAGGGACCAAGGAGACCCCACCAGAATGCTGTGTGTTATTCCAGTGTCAGGAAATCCTGCAGACAGGACTCTGGTGTTAATTACGTTTGAGACAGCAGGGCTAGTTAGGATGATCAGCAGACCTGTACGCCAGCCTTAGGAACAGGACACTGAAAGGGCTTCCATCTCTGAGACTGTAAAATGAAGTTTGAGGCAGGATGTTGCAGACCTTTAAAAATACACAAGGAACCAGGCAATTTGCTTAGCCGTATGTTCTACATTTTGCTGTGCTAACCCGGGGGCATGTCAGAACCAACCTCAGAAATGCAGGCTCTGAAGAAACTGCCCCTGTGAAAGCCATGGTGGTTTGGTTGTTGACTTCAACATGAGCAAGACCTACAGGAAACTCCCTTTTCCTTGCTCTGAACATTTAGCCCTTAAGTGAAGTGGAATTAATACCATTGTGCTGTGTGGCTTGAATCTAGCACAACTGGAGCAGAAGTCAATTTGCTGTATTTGAAAGAAAATTAATTAAGGCCTCGTTTGTTTCCCTCAGAGAGAAAAGCTCTGGGTAGTTTCCAGGAGATGTTTTTTTTTTCCCTGAGCTTCCTTGGTACAGGCCTACATGTACAGAGCAGATGTTGTACAGCTTCCAGTCCCTAATCCCTGTAAGCTCCAGGCTGCGAGCTGGGCTTTCTGACTCCTATGGCGGTGTTGCAGCCCCAGCGGTTGCTCCACAACTGCACACTGCATTTGAAGTCACAGCAAGGAAAATTATCTTAGCAGAGTGAATACTGACAGTACTCCAAGAAGGGAAATGCCACGAGAGAGATGATGCTTATGGTCTGATTTAGCCTCACCTGTCCTTCATCAGCAGGTTATGAACTGTGCGGAGGGCTAAAGGGATTTAGAGACAAGAGGTTCAGCATCATCCCCTTTGCTTCTGAAGTGCCCCAGCAAGGCAGGAGGATGTATGGTGTGCCGAGATTTCTATCTTTCCCATGTTGCTTCAGTAGTGCTTTGGAGGTGAGCTTCTCTATTTACATCTACTCTGAATGTTAATAAATGAGTAATGCCCTGCTAAACATGAAAAATGTGTGCACATTCCAGTGCATGGTCCCGGAAGTGTAACCAAGGCTGACAAGAATAGGAGATGTGTGCAAACGGAAGTGGGAGAAAACAAAGCAAAACAGGAGAGGTGAACTGTACAGGACACTATGGGCTGTGGGGATTTCAGGAGCAAACTGATTTGCTGCTGCACAAATCCCACTTCAAACAAGTTGCCAATGAATAGGTCACATAGGTGTTATCAGCAAGAAGGCAAAGGAGCAAGAGTGTGCATAGCTGTCATGTATGCGCAAGTGGGAGGTGCTGTTTGCCAGAATCATGCCTTGCATGCTGCCAGCTCCAAGGAACAAAAGGTGCCTCTGGTGTGATGCCAGCTATCCGCTTTTCCACTGGAATCTGGACATGGGGGGTTGATGGAAGCAACTCAAGGTGAGTAGCACTCTTGCATCTTAGTAGTAAGAGTTTCAGAGCTGTCTCACTATGAAGGATTGCGAGGGAGCCCTCTGAAGCCAAAACATCTTTGGTGACCAAGCTGGGTCCTGAAGGGTCTCTGTAGCAGCTTGTTGCTGGAGTGAAGCTGTCTCAGTCTTTCAGCATACCAGCTGGGCAGCTCTGCAGAGGAGGGAGCAAGTGGCATGGAACAGGTACAGCGTTCTCTCCTCGTCTGCAGGAGCACAGAATGCTGGGGAGGAGGACATTGCACCGGATGGTGACGTTACCAGGGCTTATGGGCAAAGATTGATTGTGTCACAGCCTGAAGTAACATTATCTCTTAAGCTATTCTTTTCTCTGATAGTGCTTCAACTGTCATGAGACCTTTTCCAGCTGAGCACTACCATCAGGAATTACATTTTATCTGTGGCTTCTCTCAAAAGTGAAATTAACTGGAAATGAGGGTCATGTTAGGTATGTGGCACCTGTGCAAACATCGATAACCCGTGGAGTCCATCATGGGATGGAAGAGATGGGCTGGTATGTATGTGAGGGTGAAAGGTACCATTTTTTTTCAGAAGTATTTGAAGGGCTTTTGGCAGTTTGAAGGAGAAGATAAGAATTTCATGGCTGAGATTAAAAAGATGTTGCTTTTATCTGAATAATCCAGTGGCAGGTCTGGATGACAGCAACTGTCCCTATGGGGATCTATCAAGGCATGCAGAACAGCCCATGTTTGCTGCGCTAGAAGAGTTGCTTTGTATTGCTGTAAAACAGAGCTTCTCCAGCCCAGACTCCCCTACCACCCTACTGCTGTGGGTTTGCCAAGGGGGCTGGGGTGAAATGGATGTGGGGCACCCCACTATCCCATGTATGAGCTGCTGTCTTCCCCCAGCCCCCTGCCACAAGCTGCAGACTGACACAATGCCTATTGGCATCTCTGCCAGAAAGGAATATATTAATGGGCTAAGAGTCATGCAATAGTAATACTCCTCCTGTGGAATAAAAGCAACATCCATAAACAATAAGAAATTAATTGTTTAATCAGATGGGGCTGCACAAAATAAGCATGCTTTGACCTTCCGATGAAGTTTGGCAGCATTCATGCTTTAAAATTTATGCTACCCAAAATTGAAAGTTTCAGTTCATTATTTCTTTCCATATCTGTTCAAGCAACCTGAAAGACTTTGACTATCAGGAAAATTGTGCCAAAATACCTGCATTGAGACCATAAACTTTTTTGCCTGAGGGAGAGGCACGCTGGTGCTGGCACCTCCTGATCTTCCTTTATTGACATGTAATAAAAGGAAAATATTTCACATCCCCGTTCAGAAGCTGGAGCCTGAAAAGAGTGGAACCAGTAGGTCACAGGTTCTGGACTGTGAAGAGAGAAGTACCTGTCAGTTGCATTTACTTCATCTGAAACATCGTCTGTTGGCTAATGCCGGAAACAGAATATTGGATTAGACAGATCAGTGGTCTGGTGCAGTATAGCAAATCCAATGTGAAAAGCATTACTTTATGTCTGTATGATACTTTGGACATATAATCTGTAAATTCTGATATTTATGATTCCACGATAAACAAAAAAGCAAGCCAGATACACTAGTGTATCTGAGGCCTCAAAGTGTCCTAATCCAGTTATAAAGAGAGGTATATATAAATAAGAATTAGGGAAATGAGATATAACATAGAAATTAAAAAGTACCTCTAAATATTTAAAAACTTTAAGTAGTTGAACCCAAAAATGTGAACCAGCCCCCGTGAGAGACCAGTTTAGTGAGGATTTGCCAGGAGTTGCAGTTTTCTGCGCGCATTAACGCCATGAGCAGAGGGAGCAGCGTGGCAGCCTCCTTTCAGAGGTACGTGGGTTTCTGAACTTCTCTCCAGGTCCAGGAGAGCTGCACCAATGGGTCAAACCAGAGCAAAATGCAAAGGACAGTGAAAATACTGGCTCGTGTCCGAGGTTTCACAAAGAGAGCAGCTGTGTGAATTGGTAAGTCTGTGTGCAGCTCTGACTCCCGCTCTCTCCCTTCCTGCCTCCAGGCATGTTTTCCGGGTGACCATGTAGGTTTTTCCTGCTTTTTGTTTTTGAAGTGCTTTGCAAGAGGAGTGTTTATAGGAAATGTTTTTGTCATGTACCATATTCATCTCCTACATCCGATCAAGTGGTGGTAAGCCAATTCTATAGCCTATTATGGGCTTTTACTCGGAACGACCAGTGTGCTTTTGCAGAAAAATAGGAAAAGTAAACTTCCCTCCACCTTTCCAGTAGGATCTACGTTTGCCTCCCCCAAGAAGGAGAACAGGTCACTCTCCATAGTGAAATGTGAGTAATATAGCAGATCTCTAGAAGGTGTTAATTCAAGGAAGAGAAAGGAAAGCAAAGAGATGCTTCGTGGTTGGACAGAGCTTTGGGTGACACGGCTCAGTGTGAGGTGTCCCTGCCCATGGCAGGGGGGTGGCACTGGATGATCTCAAGGTCCTTTCCAGCCCTAACCGTTCGGTGGTTCTGTGATCTCGTCTCCCGCGCCGCTCGCAGCAGGCGGAACGGCAGCGCCCCGCAGCGCCCCCCACCGGCCGCACCGCGACCGGCCGCCACGCGGCCCCTTTAAGGCCCGCCCCGCCCCGTCCCGGGAGCCCGGCCGGCGGTGCGCGGGGCGGGGCCTGGCGGGCGGCGGCGGCCGGGGCGTTGGGCGGGTGAGACGCCGGGGCGGCCGGGGCGCGCGGCCGCCGACCTTCAGCCCCACCGCTGCGGCAGCGCTGCCCCGCCGCCCCTGCACCCGGCGCCGTGCCTCGCCTCGCCCCGCGAACCGCCGCCGAGCTGCCCGGTGAGCTGCCGCGAGGGGAGGGTGGTGGGGCTCGCACCGCGGGCTGCGCCGCTGAGGAGCCGGCGGGGGAGCGGGCAGCGGAAGCGTCCTGGCTCCGGCGTGGGTGGGAGCGGAGGAGCGCGTCTCGGGCGCCGAGTGAGGCGGAAGGTGTTTCCGACGCTTAACCCGGGCGCGGGGGGGAGCGGCCCCCTCCGGGAGAGGGAGAGACCCGCCCGGCGGCCGGCCCCTGCCCGCGTGGCCGGGGGACGGCGCCCGCTTCCCTCGGGGCCGCGGCGGGGCTGTCCCGCCGGGGCTGTTGCGTAACGTCACCGGCGGTAGCGGCTTCTCGCCCTCGTCACGGCAGCGTTGGGCTTCCTCCGAGGGCTGCGGGCTTTAAGGCGTGTAGTTAGGCGTGTGGATCCCCCCTTGGTGTGGGGAGAACCGCTGGGGTTTAAAACCCCCGGGAGTAACAGCCGGGAAGTGTTCCCTGCTCTGTGTTACCTTTAGGACGGCTTACGGGTTCTTGGAGAGACGCGAAGTGTCCGGGAGCAAGGTACGGGTGAAGGCACTGCTGCAGATGGTCTGACGTGGGAAACTTTGTGTTCGTGAGGGCTTCATCTTTGCTTTCTTATTTATGGTGCTCTGACAGCGCATGGAGGTCAGACCTCCCCTAGCAGCTGCCTTCACACATGTGCAGTGCCTAGGCTGAGCTTGTATGTGTGTAACGAATCTATCCTAAATCCCTCGGAGGACCTGGAACTCAAAAATAGCCGCGCCGGGCTTTTGAGAACTGAAAAGCAGTAACTGTTGTAAGTACCCCTATAATTGAGTAAAAGAAAAGGAGTAAAAGATGAAAGAATACCGTAATAAGTAGTTCTTATTTCTAAATGTACTTAATGCAAGCAGTGACACGTTGGGTTTGGTGTTTTGTTTTTTTTTTGTTTCATCTTTGTAGCATTCTTTTAAGCAGATTAATGCAAATACAGTAGTTTCAAGTGGGTTTATTCTCAAGGGGGTTACATCGTTGGGAATGGACTTGGATCTCGGTGTAGTTACCGTAACAGGTTTTGTTGGGTGGAAGGAGGTGAGAGGAAGTAAACATGTGAACTAAAAATATCCTGAAGCTGCCTTTGGAATGGTCCAGAGCTAAACTGAGCTGATGGGCACAGAGGATTTTGCACTTGTCAGGTTGCACTTCCTAGTGGCTTTTTGTGTGTATTCCCATAAATGCTATTATGTAATGGTGCTCCTCTTGGCAGGAATCTATTGTCACCGTAATTCCTGAGGTTTCTGGAGCAGTGCAGCTTGTCCGGGAGAGTCGTCAGAATAATGGAAAGAAGAGTTCTTAATAGGAGGTTTTAACCTCTTTAATTTTTCATTCAGTAGGACTAAGCTCATGACATCTGGATCTGATCCAGAGTATCTTTACTGTCCTCTGTTCAGCTTGTCTTTCTCTTCTCCTAGACTGCCCTATAGGTATCAGGCACCAGCTTGCCTGCATCAGAGTTGGGAAGACATTGCCTCTTTCCTGTAATAACAATTTTTATACTTCTTTTTTATGCGGGTTCCCCCCCCCCCCCCCCCCCCCCCCAAACAGAAGCAGAAGTGAGGTAGTTCTTTTCAGAGTACTTAACTGTTGCTTAGATAAAAATACTTGAGATAATGGGAAAAGGGGACTCTCCCATCCTGCATCTCCAGTTAGAACTTGTCTGTATACATCAAAGGGAGGCAAAATGCCTGAGCAGAGGGAGAATTTGCATATTAAATACCAGTGCAGTAAGGATCAGTGCTTTTGTGTCTGCAGTTTGTCGTTTATTTCATCCACTGCCTTCAGGTGTCTGTTCTAAATCTCTTTGTAAGTCTGCCTCCTTTTCTTCTTTTCATGCCACGCTATTTCTAGGGGCATACTTCTATGCAGAGAGAATAATTCTTTCCAGTATTGTAATCTGGTGGTCAGTTGTGGCACTGGCAGTTCTACAGCTGTCACTTCTGTCTTTTTATAACTGGAATGTTGTTTCTGGTAGTGATTCTGTAAGCAAAACTTGGAGAAGAAAGGAACTTTTTTTTTCTTGTTTGGAGTTTCATCTGCTCACTTAAATTTGCTTATCCTGTTACATAAATGACTGTTTTATGGACCACTGGAGAAGAGAGTACAGTCTGAAAGTAGTATGTAGTAGTATGTTTCTTAAAGGGGCCACTGGGATGAAGGAAGTGTGCCTGAAAGACCTGTAACCTAATCAAGCTTTTAAAATGAAAGATAACTGTTATCACTTTATGGTGTTGCATCTCATTGTAGAGCAGAGTAGCACATGACAATGATGCCATAACCTGCTCTTAGACAACTAGTCATAAAAAGGCAGATGCCCTCATGTTCCTGTTTGAAAGTCTTTTTTTATACGCACATGCTTCAGTGAGGTCTGTGTATGGGGAAGTACTGACCTGGAGGCTGTAATTTCTCAGCCGCAATATTACTGTAGCACAGACTTTGGTTCTGTCACCTTTTCTCCGCTTGTCATGCAAATTGACCACACGTGGTCTGTGAGGAGGGCCTGATGTCCTTGAGTTGTTCAGTGTACTGAAACAACAGTTTCCAGACAGTTGTCAGCAGAGTTTATATTTAGTGCAACATGTGGAGGTGCGCTGAAATGGCTGCTTGAGCTCATGGGCTGCCTGGGGAGTCAGCAAGTAGTGGTTACTGAAGTCATTAAATGTGTGTCCTGCCTGTGGTATAGTGATTTTTGATGGTATTAGTTCTGTCCTGTGATCGTGGTTGTTTTCAGCTATTTTATTCCTGCCTGGAGAATTGTTTCAGCTCTCAGGAAGAGCAGTCTCAGTGGTCTTAATCTCAGCTCCTCAGCTGTGCAGCCTTTTAGCTGGAGACTTGGGTTTCTGTGTCTGTGGCTGTTCCTGTTGCATCACTTCTGCTTTTTATCAGCACTGCTTGCTCTCACCACAGCCATCTACTGCAATACCGCCTAAATACGTCTTTTGCTTATTTTGCATTCATAAGAAAACAGATGTAGGCTGCTGGCAGCTGTCAGTTCAGGAAGGTTTGATGATGCACCCAGAGTCTGTCAGGCTACTGCTGTTTTCTACTCTTCCTTTAAAAGTTGCATCTCTTCCTGCTAACTTGAGATCCTCCCAGAGAAGCTCATTGCCTGCTGATACCTGCTTGAAAGGTCAGTAGCTTGGAAGCCTTGGTCCTGCACTTCCCAGTATGCACCCTGTTGTGTGCTCTGCTTGGTACAAGGACTCCCCACAGCTCCCCTACCCTCTGAGCCACTTGTTGGCTGCTATAACCAGCTGATCCCAGCTGATCAGGCTTAGCTGGGTGAGAAGCAATCTTTCACTGGCAGGGCTGGGCTCCAGGGGTGGGGAGGATGCATCAGGGATTGAATTCTGCTTTAGGAGTGTGTAAATAGAAACATGAAGGCGTTTCCTAAAACAGGAAAAGGGAAAACTTAACCCATGTGTAGCAAAGATGCTTGCTCATAATGTGGTATTGGTTACAGTAGATTCCTCTTGCCAGAAGTACAGTAGTCTGTAATTACATTTATCTAGTTGTCATGACAAGCGTGATGTCTTTAGAAATGCCATCATACATGTTTAATCTCTCCAAAGAAGCTATCCTGGGTACAAATTGAATTACTTCAGATGTAACAATTTAACTCCTAGCACAGAGGGTAGTAGTTAGGGGCAGGTAGATGACACTGATGTCTTTGCAAGTTGTTCTGTGTAATTTACCTGGTTTTGCTCTTCCATAGTTATGCAGACAGTATTTTCCTTGACTTTGCCAGCAGGAAGTGGAAATGCTTCTATAAATTTCAGGAAGCAAACTTTTGTATGTAGCAAGAAATATTTTCACCCACCATTCACATGCTTTAGTTTTGTTATTGGGTAGTGGCAGTTAGTGCTCTCACAGAAAGCCTAGTATTCTTCCATGGCTTACTTTGTGATGCAGTCTGTAAACAGGGTATTTTCAGACTCAGCCTAGTGATGCTATAAGAGACTAGAGGAAGCCTGGCCTGTTGTTTGCTTACTTATTAATTTATTTTAAACTGTGATAATTCAAGACACTGTATTGAAGAAGTTCACACTGTCAAAGAGCTGCAGGACCAGAAGTTAGAGGCACGAAACCCCAGCCTCTTTCCCACTGCTTCAGTTGTCTTTTTGCCCCAGCTTTCTCTTTCTTCACCTGTGCACTGAGTGGTGGGCAGGCTGTGAAAGTGGAGTGTATTCTGAGACTCTTCTCCACTGTGCAGAGGGCTGATGTATCATGTTGCTCTGGTGATTCCCTGAGAGGAACTGGTATCCTGGCAGCTACCCCACCCAGTAGTAAATGTGCATCCTGGTATAGGTGAGTGTTAAGTGGAATGGGTTGGTCATCACCTCTGCAGCAGTAACTTTGTAGGCAAGGTAGAGTCCAGCTTTTGGAGCTGGTAGAGCAGGGTAGAAGCTTCTGGAGGCGCTTTTATGTTGAGAATGAAACCCTGCATTGTATTTCACTATAGACTAGAATGCCTTCCATTCCAGCAGCATAAACTTGCTTAGGAGGAGGAGGAGCCATAGGAATGACTTCCTTGTAGATCCCTTAACTTTACTAGGCTGAAATGTGTACCATTTCAACTTCATGCTCAGAATTGAATCAGTAATATGCATGTCTGTTAATAGCTTCCTTAGCTTACACTTGAAAAGCTCCAGAACCATTTTGAAAACCTTAAAGCTGTTCACATTTTCCCTCAGCTCCTTTTCCTCCTGCCCTGTAATTAAATGTTGCTGTGGTTTGCTGCTTTCCTTGTTTTTCCTTGTATTGGTTTAATAGGGTTTTGTAGTAAAATGAGTGGGAATTGAAAGAATGTCTGATTAAAACCAAGTTTGCATCTTGTTTGAAGACAAAGATAGATCAAAAGTTATGCTGGAGTATTGGATCTCATTCTGCAGGACTCTTAAGGGAGCACAAATTTTAAGAGGGAAATCCTCTTGATACATCATTCTTAAAAAAAGAAAAGAAAATCTGTAAAAAAAACCCAGAACAAATAAAAATGCACCCCCCAATTTCTGTAAGTGAGCTTGAGAGTGATGTTCTGCTGCTGCATAAAAATATGGATCTTTCAATAGCTAAACTTGCAACTTGTTTTTTCAACATTAGTTCTTAAAGGCACCTTGCTTTGAAAAGAGCTTTAGTTTGTATGTGTAGTTTTAAATACACAGATGATTGAAATACTTGACTGTCTCTGACCTATTTAACATGTTTGGGTTGTTTTTGGTTGTTGGGTATTTTTTTTCTTCTTGGTAAATAACTTCTGGAAAGTCTTCAAGAAGTAGGACTGAAGCAGCCCACACTAATACAATTACATTGTGGGATGTGCCAGATCTGCTTTGTTTATTGGAGCCCTGTTGTGCCAGTTACTCTCACAAGGCATTTTATTTGTTAGACCTAGTAAGGTGCTCTAATGTTAATTGAAACCCCTTTAAATGAGGGGTGGGAGGAAGGTGAAGATGCATACTGGGTATGTGTTGCTCTTTTATGAGCCAAAAGGCAAAAGGAAGTTGATGTGCAGTGAAGGAGACTTACCAGTAATGCACGATTCTCTGCTCTGTGGGCATTCATTATATTTGAAAGTTAAGGCAGCAACTGCCTCCAGAATAGCCTGTGTACATTATCCTTCGGTACTGGTACACAGCCTGAGGAGGATCAGTTCTGTGCCAAAACACCAGCCTGGAAGGGTGATGACATCTCTGCTTTTCAAGAGAAGTGTCAAAATTGCAGAGCATTGTTCAGAGGGTATGAAAGCTTCACTTCTCCATCTGCCACCACATATGCCACAGGCAACCCAGTGGCCACATGTGGGTTCATCCTGAAAGGCTTTAAACCCAACTCCTCTCTGAGGGCCCCTCACTCCTTTTGAAAGTCCAAAAAGGGCATGCTGGGCATGCTGTTTGCTTCAGGAGAGGGAGGCTCCTGTTTTCCCCATAAGAAAATCTAGTAATACGTCTTTATAAAACTAAAGCATTAATGTAAAGAGCTATGTGATCCTGAAATGCTGCAAACTGGTTCTGTGGTGTGCAACAAAAATATGCCGGAGACTCATCGCAGGCTTTGCCCCGGCTTTGTGAGCAGAATCTAAAACAACACAAACCTGCTATTAAAACCCACCTCATGGGTCTGGGGAGCAGGGTTGTATGATCAGGGGTTGTCTCTTTAGTTTACTTTATGATTATTTAAGTCGAATGAGAGACACAAAGAGGAGTTGCTAGGTTTACTTCTAATTTAATTAGCTGTGAGAACGTCCATCTCAGGTCTGTTTCTGGTGTGCTGTCTTGCAGGGCTTGCACAATTCTGAGACTGAAAAAGCTGTCATTTAAATGTGACAATGAAATGTTTAACAACAAAGGAGATGTTTAAGCAGGCTAGACAAAAATTCTTTTCAGCTGCACAGCTTTTACTTTCACTTTTGGATGACCAGTTTGCTCAGTTCTCTGTTTCTGTGCTTTCCAAAGTAGGGAAGATTACCTTATTAATAACATTATTTTCTTATTAAGTCTTGGAATTTTTAATATTAATGCTGAATAAAAAGGCTGTGTGGCGATAAGATACAATAAAACATGCTCATGGTTCTTTTGGCACTATCACAGAATCCTAAGGGTTGGAAGGGACCTCAAAAGATCATCTAGTCCAACCCTCCTGCAAGAGCAGGGTAACCTAGAGTACATCACACAGGAACTTGTCCAGGTGGGCCTTGAATATCTCCAACGTAGGAGACTCCACAACCCCCTTGGGCAACCTGTTCCAGTGATCTGTCACTCTCACAGTAAAGAAATTTTTCCTGGTGTTCACATGGAACCTCCTGTGCTCCAGTTTACACCCATTGCCCCTTGTCCTACCACTGGACATCACTGAAAAAAACCTAGCTCCATCATCCTGACACTCACCCTTCACATATTTGTAAACACTGATGAGGTCACCCCTCAGTCTCCTCTTCTCCAAGATAAAGAGTCCCAGCTCCCTCAGCCTCTCCTCATAAGGGAGACGTTCCACTCCCTTAATCATCTCTGTGGCTCTGCGCTGGGCTCTTTCAAGCAATTCCCTGTCCTTCTTGAACTGTGGGGCCCAGAACTGGACACAATATTCCAGATGCGGCCTCACCAAGGCAGAGTAGAGGGGGAGGAGAACCTCTCTTGACCTACTACCAACACCCTTTCTAATGCACCCTAGGATGCCATTGGCCTTCTTGGCCACAAGGGCACATTGCTGGCTCATGGTCATCCTCCTATCCACCAGGACCCCCATGGCCCCTTTCCCCTTCACTACTGTCCAGCAGGTCAGCCCCCAACCTGTACTGGTACATGGCGTTGTTCTTCCCCAGATGCAAGACTCTACACTTGCCCTTGTTGAATTTCATCAAGTTTCTCCCCTCCCAACTCTCCAGCCTGTCCAGGTCTCACTGAATGGCAACACAGCCTTCTGATGTGTCAGCCACTCCTCCCAGTTTAGTATCATCAGCAAACTTGCTGAGGGTACACTCAGTTCCCTCATCCAGGTCGTTGATGAAAATATTAAACAGCGCTGGTCCCAGCACCGACCCCTGAGGGACTCCACTAGTCACAGACCTCCAGCTAGATTCTGCCCCATTGACCCCAACTCTCTGCCTTCTTCCTTCCAACCAGTTCTTGATCCACCTTGCTACCTGATCATCAAGCCCACACTTCCTTAGCTTATCTATGAGGATGCTGTGGGAGACAGTATCAAATGCCTTACTGAAATCAAGAAAAACCACATCTACCGCTCTACCATCATCCATCCACCTAGTTACTTGCTCATAGAAGGCTATAAGGTTGGTCAAACATGACTTCCCCTTGGTAAAGCCATGTTGGCTGCTCTTAATGACCCCCTCATCCTTGATATGTCTAGAGAAGTCACTATGGAAGTAAATTTCCATTCTCTTGTGCTTGAAAGTATGCAGTATTTGTTTTTTGTGATCACTAGATCTTTATTTGTAGAAGTGCATGTGTGTATCTGATGGCTGGACTTACACAGATTAGAACTGCATTATCTTGGGTCGCATCTGAGAAGTTTCTATCCCATTGAAAAAAAGAATTTACAAAGTTTGAGTTTTCAGTGTTTTCAATAACACTCTGCTGTGTTTGAAACTGTGACCTGTTCTTATACTTGAGTAGTTTTGAATATTCTTTGTTTTGTAGGAACTTGTGCAGTATATCTCAAACCCACATCTGAATTTTGTGGTAATGTCTGTATCTGAAGCATAGCTGTGTCCTAAAAACATTGTGGAGCTGCTTCTACCTTTCAGCTCTTTCATGTAACAGAGTGCCATTCTTATCCCCTGTGTATTCATAGCTAATATGTGATTTTTTTTGTGTGTTTTCCTAGGTGTGTGAATCAACTTACCGTCACTGAATCATCACTTTAATCATACTAACTTGACAACCATTGTATGCCAGCTTGTCTCAAACGGGTAAGATGAAAGCTAATACTTCTCCTGATGCTTTGCTTTAAACCCACATTTCATTCAAATGCTGTGACTTTTCTGTAGACTAAAGTCAGAATATGTTGCTGCCTTCCATGTTCTCCTTCTGCAGGGAGACAGCCACTTACTGTTATCATTGCTTCCTGTTTTGAAAGCTGGTGTTCTAAAATGTTGTTAGGGTCTGACTCTTTTGTAGCCATGCCTAAGCATTTTTTTCTGGCACCTCTGTTAACCTGTTTTTCTGTGGGGTTCAGATACCGCAAGCTGTTTTTTACCTGGTGGTCTTTGCTCCCTTACCACTCCCTGATTTTGCTGTAGAAACTTGCGCTCTTGCCTTCCAGAGTTGAGTGTGTGGGATAAGCCATTTGCACTGTCTGAACTTTACTCTTGAACAGAAGATGGTTTTGTTTTGATTTCTCCCTCTCCCAACACCCTACCTGCTCCCAAATGTTACCTTTGAAAGCCTATCTTGCTTGTATATTTTGCTTTAGTGGTAAGAAACTACCTGGATATGTCTTCCAAAGAGCTAAACCTGTTTTTTGGTCCTCGTCCTTTTATCCCCCTTTAAAGAAGGGACGTAGATTGGGGGCGGGGAGGAAATCCCTCTAATGCTTTCAACAAGGTTATTATCCAGTGCTCTAGGGGAGTCCTAGTGCTGACGAACTAATGTGAGCTTTTGTTCTGATGCTAATCAGGATAGGGATAATTCTTCTGACTATGCCCTCTTCCCCTCAGATCCCTCTAGCAGCCATAAGGCATTAAGCTCCTTTGCTACCACTCTTGCTGTGCTGGCCTGTTGTCCTTGTTTCCTGCAACTGCTACTTAGAGTACACAGGTTTGAGTTTTGAGAGTGTCTTGTTAGGAGTGCCCATTTAAATCTTTCGAGATTTTTTGAGTGCTTCTGAGTGATACTTGTATGCTTCAGTTAAATAGGTATCTTAACTATTTCAGTGAATGTGTCTGTATTTTTTTTTTTGTATTAAATAAAATACTTTTGTTGCTGCAAGACACACTGGACTTGAATATACTGGTATCTTTTGTTACATGTTGGGACATGCGTTTGAAAGAATTCAAGTCAGCAGGTAGCTGCGACTTAAGAGGAATTTTTCCTTCTGTCTTTTCTTTCCTCCTTCCTTAGCTAAAGCAGACAAATATGGCTTCTCCAATGCTTTTAAATACTCTTAAAAGAGACTAACTTCTGATCAGTAGTCCAAAGAGCTCTGGAAGCTCTCTAGGATGAATGTATATGTAACCTGTATATTGTTTTGTTTTATGCCAATGATCTGCTCCCAGTCTAACAGTGAACTGCACAGCAGTAGAGAGAGGCGCTTGAAGCCTAGGTACATAGGGAAATACGACTTTGCGTGTAATATAATACGCACACACAAAAAAAGCCCATTAAAACTGTAAACTTGTGGTTGTGGAGAAGGGGTGGTGGTGAAGATATAGGTTATGTCTGACGTGAAATGATTGCATCAGAAAAAGCTGTTAATAATGTCTTGCAGATCAGAAAAGGAAGAGGAGAAATGTACTGAGTTAGCCTCTTTATCCTTTCCTTGGCAGTACAAAGCTGATGAGAAGCTCATCCTTGTGCTTCTAAAATCAGGTCTTCTAGTACAGGCATTTAGTTTGTGAGAGCGGGCTCTCTGAGGATAGATTGTGGCAATCTTCCATGGATAATCTGTCCTGAGTCTGGCTGAGCTGGCCTTCTGGTGTATTTGTAAGCGAGTTTACAGTCTTTCACTAGGCACTGTTTCTCTGGGCAGGGTGGCTGGAGACCCTGTTTAGTGTCAGTACAGAATAGAGGGATAGAAGGGATTTAGACAAGTTAAAGATCTTCCCTGGAAGACAGAGATTGTCTGAGTGCATCCATGCAGCTAGCATCTGCATATCAGAGCAATGCTCTTGTAGTGTTTCATTTTGATGGAGAATGCTTTTTCCTTATGTGAAATTGAAAAAGGCCTAGGGTGATGATATAAAAATCTGACCTTTTTGAAAACGACACAATTTTTGGCTATGTAGACATAATGTCTATATAAGGTGAGCTTGAAAATGTCTGCAAAAAGGTATTGGGGCAGAGGGAGAAAAGGTCCAGCAGAAGATGCCCATCTGAAGAGAGTAATTTCAGATGCTTTTTTGTTAGTGACTGTGCAGACCACAGCACAAATGTAGTCCAGCAGCTCCTTGATGCAGACCTGCATGGAAGCAGTAACTGTGTGAACGGGTTTATCAGCGCTTCCAAACAGCAGTTGTTTTTTTAAGGTCGGTTCTGTTGACAGTATCCTGAAGAGACATTACTAACAGATGCATTGTGACACATTTTATGTGAGTAAAATTATGGGCTAGGCATAACCGCTTTTGCCTAGCACTATTAACCCAACAGTTGTTAAATCCCTGGAAATGCTCGTTTTCAGGATGGTGATTGCTTTTATGACCTGAACATAAAAACCGGAAGGTGTGTGTGTGTTGTTGATTTTATCTTTACTCTCAGTTGGCATATGCAGGGCATTCCCGGCAAATGACTGCCCTTTACTTAGTTACTCATATTCTATCACTTTCAAGTATCCTGCTTACGGCTTATGAAACAGTTACCGTGAAATGGTGTTTGTGAGAGGGAGACCGTAGCCAAGCTGCAGTACAGAACACAGGATTCTGCTCCCCCATTATTTTGATCCTGTGAAGTGGGAACAGAGGAAGATGGCAGAAGCATTTCTGAACAGCTCCTGTGCAAAGCTTCCCGTAAGGCCTTTAAAGCTGTCTAACCTCTACTTTCTTGTCTGTTCCCCCTTGTCTGCTTGAACCGTTTGTAACATGGAAAGCCTAAAGTCCAAGTGCTTTTAAGAGTGGTGTCCACTCTGGGGTCTGTTAGTGCTCACCTGCATTCTTTCATACATGTCAGGGTTTCTTCTTTGTATATATTTTGACTTTTTTTCCTGAGATTACTCTCTCCTTTCCAAGTGGTAATGTAGCATGAAACTCCAGGGGCATACGGGAATTTCTTGGTATTAAAAATTAAGGAAACAGTACAGAATATTCAAAATCGGTATGTTTTTTCTCTACCCAAGTCTTTTCTTTCTGCTTTACCGATAGGAAGCCAGAGGGGACTTCTTCTGCCTGTTCATGTATGAATTGAGAGTTTGGATTCTAGATAAGAGCATGCTAGATTTTTAGTGGGGTTTTTGGTGTTTATCTTAAGGTAACTTGAGGGACAGCTTAACCCTTGTGATTCTCTGATTTAATCTCCGGTTGGGAGAAAGG
This sequence comes from Pezoporus occidentalis, assembly GCF_034315485.1. Classification (NCBI taxonomy): domain Eukaryota; kingdom Metazoa; phylum Chordata; class Aves; order Psittaciformes; family Psittacidae; genus Pezoporus; species Pezoporus occidentalis. The sequence continues at coordinate 2,245,078 of NW_026913964.1, read as the reverse complement.
GAGACTGGTTTTAGGAGCCACCACATCATGGAGACAGTGTTTTGTTCCATTTGACCTATGACAGTTGCTTCTTCCCACCTTCTCCTCGCTTTCCCCCAATGTTTTGTGATTTTTCATCTGTATTTATCCCATATGAAGCTATTTTTTAAATTAGCATATTTTAGTCATCAACGAACAGATTACAAAAAGGCTTTTTAACTTTTGATGTGACAAACAACTTGCTGCATATGAGAATGGGAAGATTACCTTGCATAACCCTGTGCTCCCTGGCTGATTCCTCTCCAGCTCTGTTGCCTTAAAAGCCAGTTGTGTTTACAGGTAGAGCTTAGCACCTTGGGGAGTGCTTGTGTCAAACTAGCTGGTGATCAGGTATCTTGCCTAACCTTGGAGTGGCAGGTTGGAATGCAGCACTACCTCTGGGTGCGATTTCCCCTCTGACTATAGTAGTGGATCAGGCTCTGACCTTATGCTCCTTAAGTGGGAGCTGCAGTGAGGCAGAGTGTCCTCACATGAAATGTATCGATTGAGGTACTTCTGTATGAGGATGGGTTCTTAGGTGAAAAGAAAGTGTGCATGGGGGAATGGGTGTTGCTAATGTCCTTAGTGTGGCTCTTGCAGGAAATCGGCAGTATAGCTGGTCTACTGTCTCACTTGCTGAATTACTGTTTTTACCTTTCCAACAGGAAGGGCTCTGCAGTTCCTAAGAGAAAGCAGTTTTCTCCAGCAGTTCAGCAAATCTGTTGCAAGAATCCAAGAATCCCCAAAAAGGACAGCTATTTGTAATAGGCATCAGAGCTATTGATATGTAGCTTACTTTTGGGGCAAGGACTTGCCTCTATATTGGTAGAGGGACAGTTTTATGGCAGTAAAAGCCTGGGGTGAACTCATCAATATGAAATACTCAGTGAAGTAAAAAGCTGGCTACAGCACATCTCCTGTTTGAGAGGTATGTCACCTGAAGATAGACCTGTTGCGGAATAGGTTGAATTCTGTCAGTGCCTCTGTTCTATGTTTTAAGTGATTCACAAGAAACACCTAGTTTCTTCAGAAGAATGTAGGTGTGTTTTTGTTGGTGGTATTTATTTGTTCATTAACTAAAACCAAGCTGTGCTGCAGAAAGTGTGAGGCAGCAGAAGGAGGTGGGAAAGGAGATGTGTATTGTACTTGCAAGGCTTTTGAAAGGGCCTGAGCACTAAAGTTGGAAGGAGTTGACGTATTTGAGACACTGAATGTTAACAGTTGGCACTTACATGCTTCTGAACTCTGGAAGCATGGTTGTGAAAATAGTTATGGTTGCTCCTTGCAAGTTGATCTCTGTTGCCTTGGTTGATCTGTGTACCTGTGACTGGTCTTTTCCACTGCCTCCAGCGGTGAGTATACTAGTGCATTGGTTGTTGCTGACTGAAGAGGACTTGAGTCAGAAATACTGCTGTTTTCGGAATGGTGCACATGCTGCAACCTCTCCAAGCTTTGTTCAAGACAAGCCTTGCTGAGTTTGAGATATGTGATAAGGTTTTTATTTTTTCCCCCTGAAGTACTTGGTGGCATGCAACCATATTTGCTAAAGCAAGCTGGAATTTTATAGTCCTCCTGCACTGTGCATTTAATTGCTGCATAACTGACTCCGGCTGTTTTCAAGCATACATTGTTTTGTTTTGTTTTGTTTTTTCTTTTCTTCTTTATGCCAACTTTTTAACAGATTCCCAATACTCAGGGGAATTTTGCACCCTCTTTCTTCTTAAAGTAGTACTTGGAACTGATGAGAGAGATTATTCAGCTTAGGCAAGTCTTAACAAGGGCATGTGCGTATCCTAAGTTCTGTAAAGATATAGTGGGCACTCACCAGGTGCTCAGAGAAGTTCGAGGCAATGTTTTCTTCCCTTTCAGTGCCTTGTGCTGGATGCTCAATTTGATTAATTCCCACAAGTGGTGGATTTTGTAGGACTGATATAGTAAAGAGTGCAGAGCATTTTATTTTTTTTAATCTTCCAGGCTGTGAAGATCAATGTTAGATGTAAAATCAGTGTCTTCTACCTAGACATTTGTGTTTTTTTATTCTTCTAGAACTCATGATTATCTTAGCCTTCCTTGTCTTTGAGTTCTTCTGTCTGCTTTTTTGTCAATGAAGCCAAAAATACTGTACTGGTGATGGTAGAATTTGCTGTAAGTGTAGAAGGCAGCCTGTTTTTCAAGTTGAAGCAAATTTTTGGACATACAGGAGGTTAAGGAGGAGCAGGTAAGGTATTTTAAGCAGCCTCTTTGAAGCTGGCTTAACTCATTAGTTACAGTGGAATGAGCTCATGAATTCAGAGTTATTTCAGACTTGCACTGTGACAGTGATTGCTGCAACAACCTCTGAACCTGGTGTTTGAAAGACTGCTGCAGAGATCTTCTCCCCTTTTTTGGGAAGGGAAGGAAAATAAGAATATTGCAAACAGGGTATGTGGAATCCCTTTGTGAGTATGACATTGTGCCCACTACCAAGGAATGGGAAGCTGAGAAAGGTATTTAAGTTACCTTGCTAGTGAGAAGAGACTGACAGTTCCAGTGGCTGAGGCTCTGCTAGCTTCTCAGAAGCAAAACAAGTGAGGTTAAGAGGTGATTAGCGCAGGCAGTGTTAATGCTAGCTTTGCATAGTGCTATGAACGGGGTGTAGTTGTTGCCTGGGCTTCTCTACCTGCTTCCTGCCTATCAAAGCCTCTAGCATCTGCAGGAAATGGAGCAGCAAGCTAGATGAGCTTATTTTGCATGTGAATTTTTGCATACCAGTATGCTTACAATTTTTGAGGGTAGATCAATTCGGTCACTGTTTGTCTGTAATCAAAATGTAACCTACAGTGTGCTAGCCAATGCTCTCTAACCGTGATTAACAAATCACGGTTAAAGGCCAGTAACATGCAATGGAGAAAGGTAGGAAATAAAATGTATGTAAAAATTTAACTCATTAAAACTGAACTAGCCTGTTTCTTTTACGTGAAGCTGCCCTTAGTTTCTGATGATGATCTGAGTACACTTGGGAAGACAGACCTTGCAACAGTCCACTGGTCTCCTCATGTCCAGGAATTGCTTCTTGGAAGAGACAATGTCACTTAGCTTCCTGCTGAGAAAGAATAGTTTTGGTTGTAAAAAGACAGAATTGGTTCTCTGGAGCTACTAGAGACCCAACTTCCTGCTTGGAGCAGATATTCAGGTTGTGTAGATCCGGATACAAGTGGGGAGTCTGGGTGTCTTTCATGATGATTTAGGCTATATGTAGTACGTTGAGTGTCCCTCATGAGATCTTCCCTCAAGAGAAATGCTGAGCTTGGTTCTCAATGAGTGAAATCACTGCTACTGGCCAGAGAACAACAGAAGACTCAGAAGAGGAATAGGAAGACTTCTGTGAAATCCACATGTTTATGGGATATTCAGCTGCCTGCTGGGGTCTGGGCTGTGAGGCTCTTTGCTATTATTTCCATCTCTGTAGAATATAGATCCAGGAAGAAATGGTAAGAGGTTGTAGGTGTCCTCTCAAGAGAAGCTGTTGTGTTTCACACAGGGAGAAGGAAGATCTCTTGCTTTGAGTTCTTGTCCTGTATCAAGTAGAAACATCTCTTTGCATATCTGGATGTGCCACCTTCTCTCCCTTTGTTCTCACTCCTTCATCCTCTGATGAAAGCATGTATTCAGGACATCCATGTCTGAGAACAGATAAAACATTTCCATCCGTATAAACATTGTTTTCAAACACCACTGCAGTCTCTCATGCTGTTTGTTGATTGTACACCCTGGGGATATGAGTGTTATTATTTGGCCATAGGTTTTTGCCTTTAGGCTGTATTTGGCAAAAGAAGTTTTAAGTAAATTCAGTCAAGTTTGCCTTGGTATTAAAAGCTTCAACCCCATTATTTTTCTTTGGTATTTCTGTGAAGATGATGTTGCTGGGGTGAGACTTGCACTTGGCTGTATTTTATAGGTAGCCCTCTGTAACACAGGATGAGCTTCTTTGATGTCTTACGGAACAAGAAGAGCTAAAGTATAGAAGCAAAAACTCATTGAGTAAAAATGGTATGTGGATTTACTTCCACATTTAATGACCGTTTTCAGTGTAATAGGGCATAATGCATGGCTGCCACATGCCTTGGTACTGTGGTGTGTGACTTCATTATGTTGTGGTTTTCCCAATGTGTGGCTGTAAGGTTGCCAAGCTTTCAGCTGGTGGTGCAGGGTTGTGCCAGGCATGCCTGGCACATGAGGAGGTGGTGACCTTCTACATGTGTGGGGAGGACCAGAGTTTATGTACAGCATGGGGTGGGGTGCAGGCATTGGCATTCCTGTAGCTGGACACAGGAGTCTTTATTCGCTTAGTCATTCAGTCTCAGGTAGTTGCCAAACTTGGGAATACAGGGCTGCTACATGGCCTGGAAAGAAAAACAGTCTTAATGCAGAAATGCTGTTCATGGGTGGAACAAGGTAGAAAGAAGAGAGAGGGGTCTCTGCTGCTGCTGAACCAGTGGTGGCTTCTGGGGTGCCTTGCTCCTCATGGTGTTGCAGGTTGTGGAAGAGCACATTTTGCTGTAGTAAGCATCGAATAAAACAGTTTATCTAGAATGCAGGCATGGAGCGATAGGTATGCCACAGAGGAAGATCTCTTGAACAGCAACTCAAGATACTTTGTCCTGTGGGTGTTGTGTGTGTTTTTTGGTTTTTTTTTTGTGTGTGTGTTTTTTGTTGTTGTTGGGTTTTTTTGTTTGTTTGTTGTTTTGTTTTGTTTTTTGTCTTGAGATACCAAATACCTAAGTTTGAGGTATTTGTTTTTGTTCTGCAGGAGGGTGAATTTGAGCATCTCTTAAGTAGTAGCACTTGAGCTGAGCCTTACCTGCTTTTGCATCATCAAATGGAAGTACTTCATTGGACAGGAGAACTGAAATAGAATCATAGAATGGTTTGGGTTGGAAAGGACCTTAAGATCATGAAGCTCCAATCCCCCTGCCATGGGCAGGGGCACCTCACACTAAACCATGTTATCCAAGGCTCTGTCCAGCCTGGCCTTGAACACTGCCAGGGATGGAGCATTCACAACTTCCCTGGGCAACTCATTCCAGTGCCTCACCACCCTAACAGTAAAGAATTTCTTCCTTATATCCAATCTAAACTTCCCCTGTTTAAGTTTTAACTCGTTACCCCTTGTCTTGTTACTACAGTCCCTAATGAAGAGTCCCTCCCCAGCATCCCTATAGGCCCTCTTCACATACTGGAAGGCTGCAATGAGGTCTCCATGCAGCCTTCTCTTCTCCAGGCTGAACAGCTCCAACTTCCTCAGCCTGTCTTCATACGGGAGGTGCTCCAGTCGTGGCTCTCCTCTGGGCTTGTTCCAACAGTTCCATGTCCTTTTTATGTTGAGGACACCAGAACTGCACACCTCACAAGCGTGTCAAGGTCCCTCTGGATGGCATTCCTTCCCTCCAGCGTATCAACTGAACCACACAGCTTGGTGTCATCAGCAAACTTGCTGAGGGCACACTTGATTGCACTGTCCAGGTCACTGACAAAGATGTTAAACAAGACCAGTCCCAGCACTGATCCCTGAGGGACACCACTCATTGCGGGTCTCCAGTTGGACATTGAACCATTGACTGCAACTCTGAGTGTGGCCATCCAGCCAGTTCTTTATCCATCGGGTTGTCCGTCCATCAAATTGATGTCTCTCCAGTTTAGACACAAGGATGTTGTGTAGGAAAATACTTGGTGCTTAGAAAACAACACAAAAAAAATGCTGTTGTTCTGGGTTTTGTGAGTGTCTGATGAGCAATGATTACTTAAAGTGACTCGCTCAACTGGGAAATCCTGCCTTCGTCTGAAAAATTTCTCTACATCTGTGCATGTAAGATTGGAGGGTGAAATGTTACTTTCTCTGTTCAGATCATAGTGTTGATGTAGGTGTGGTCATTTTGATATCTCACAGGATAAATCTGGTCCTTTCAGGTTTGAAGGCTTTGCTATGCCCCTGTTTTTCTTCTCTGTATTGTGTGAGGTAATGAGCAACCGAGCTATCATGAGTCTAAAGTTCAGACCATGGCAGAGCAGCTTGGGGCCATCTCTTAATACCTGAAGCTCCTTTTAATTTACAGAATAAAAAAAAATAAATCCTTTAATTACTGGATAGATGACAAATATGAGATTCAAAGAGAGATTTTTGAGGCAAAGCTTAACTGCATGTAAGCTGGAAGTAATCATAGCTCTCCTTGCTAATGAAGTTTAATGTTGTGCCTAAAAAGCTGAGAAGGCAGACTTGGGAAAAGACAACATAAAAGACTTATATTTTCTTTTTGTCAGCCCTGTGAAATACCAGCCTTTTGCCCGCGGCCTCTTTACCCTTGGCAGAGGACATGCAGAGTCATTTTGGCCACTGCCACTCCCTGCAGTCCTGTGTGCTTGCTTTGGGGTCACCCACACAACTGCTGGTTTCTTTTCAGGCTCCCACTGCTTTGTGCCCTACAGAGCAAAGGGGACCCATCTCCAGCTCTGTGTTCAGGTCATCCTAAAATGGATAGGCAGTCCCAAGTTCCACTCTTGAAAAACAAATGGATTTTGTCTCCACAAAAATCTGCCTTTCCTGAAAACAGTAAGAAGGTGGTTTCATCTCTGTTAGGCACAAGCAGAATTAATGATACTAGACAAAAAAAGGAGCCTAGAAATGTTCATAGGGAAGTCCATATTTAATCTCTCCCAGTAGCCTTTGGCTTGGTTAAAGCTATGCTACAACCTTTCTGATTTCCAAGACTATTGATTGCCCCATGTCTGAAAATTCATTTAATTATGTGATGCTTTTGCTGGCGATAGGTCTTCCTTTTCACTTGGAAGAAATGTAGACCATAGATCTTGCTAGAAATTGATTGGGAGTAACTTCTGGTGGCATTGAGAATTTTAAATAAGAACATGAGGTGTGTGCAGAAGAATGTGTGCAGAAGCCTGAGTTGCAGAAGGCTTTAAATACAGAAGCCTGCATCCAGCTTTCAGCTTCCATACAAGATTGCTACACCACATGAGTGCACTGTTTCTACTGCTGTCTGGTGTGAAATGTATCATTCATAGGAGGATCATCAGTAACTGAAATAACTAAGGAGGGTAAAACATGGGAGAAAATGTCCATTCTACAAACTTACCATCAAAAGCTGCCTTTATAAGCATAAAGATGAAGCTCCTGGTCCTAAGATGAGACTGCTAGGCTCCTCTTTCAGTAAATACTTAGCCTGGCAATAGGTAAAATTCAGATACTGCATTTTTTTTCCTTCTAGCACTTTCTGCCTGTGAGGCAGTTGTTGTCTGTATCTCTTCAGTGGTGCACTCCTTTTCTTCTTATTGCTTGTGAGGAAGCTGAAAAAGCCTTGCTGTCTTAGCAGGGGACTTGAACTCCACATAAGAACTATACACCAGGTACCCAGGAGACTCTGCCTTTTTGTCTCCCTGTAAGCAAATGCTTGGCTCTGCTGGAGACACTTCTGGATTGCTCTGTGTGTAGGAGTGCTCATCTCTGGGTTTCTTGCCTGAATTCCCTTCCATGGGTAGAAAGTGAATGCAAAGCAAGATGTGTGGGTCGGGGGGCAGTAACATACCTAAGCTGGGACCAGAGTGTTTTGAAAGGATGGAGGGGATAGACAGGGACATGTTGTGACCAGGATGGATCTGGGAAACAATGCTGGCACTGGTTAATCTGGCCTGTCATTTTCCATTTCATTTATTTCTGGCACTGGATTGTCAGAGTAGGCTTTTATACAGTATTCTCTTTGTGGCTTAGGCTGCTCAGCATTGCTGTAAAATCCTTCTAATCCTTTTTGCTATCAGTCTCTTGCAACGAAAACTCAATCGATAAAGTGAATGCTTGAATTTCAGAGAGCAAATGTGGATTCAGATTTGGGATGAAAAAGACCAGCAAATATGGCAGTCCCTTGTTGGGACTGAGGAACTCTTACAATAAGTGAATTAACTTGTGTGCTATATTTTGACAGCTGTTGAGTGAGTTTGCTAGTACCAGGGGTCTTATCTGCCTGCACAAGACTTTCACAATTAAATGATACTCACCATTTGAGCACCAGGTGCTCAAATGGAAAAAGACCTTATTGATCTGTTTTTTTTTTTTTTAAGAGATAACATGGATGTGTTCAGATTGTCCTTCTTGCCTTATAACTGCTGTGTGGCAGACCCATATGTGGGGTAGGACTGCTGAATTAGAAGCTTTCTCAGCTGCTGTGCCTGTGTTCTGAGAAATACTGTAAGGCATTGCTGCCATGTGCCTGCCTCACATTTGCTGAAGAAGGATGTGTTCTTGGGTGCTCTGATCTGAACCAGCTTTCTTAGTTGCAGTTCTGTGCAGTGTTTGCAGGAGCTGAGGATGGCTTCTCAATTGCAGTTCAGGTTTACTGTGCTAACCATGCTTACTGCTGCCAAATGCCTCACAGCTCCAGAGCATTACAGTAATCTGGTGGTGACAAAACTGGTCTTCCAGTATTGAAGCTCTGACTGGACTGTGGATAAACCAGTCTCTTGTTAGGGCTAAGCAAAACTTCTACAGGAATGTTCTCATCCTCCTTGTTCTAGCATCCTATCATGAAAGCTTGACATCCTGTCATCTGAGCTTGACTGTCTGGGCCAGAATATTGGCAGCACTGGCTCTTCAGAAAGCCAAATCTGGACTGGGAGTGATGGGGCTGGAACAGGCGAAGGGGAACAGGCATTTTCCCCTCTAATCTTGGAAGGAGTGACCTATTACTTTTGCTTTTAAATATGAATGAACTCATTCTCCCTACTTCAGCTACCAACCATATGGTATTCCTGGTAAAAGTAGCAGATGTTCCTCTCTAGCTGTGTTTTGCTTTGTTACACAAATTCTCTTTTGTTTTTAATCCTGTCTGTAATGGACTGTAATTTTTCAGCTCCAGTGTTTCAGGTTATTTCCCTGAATTTCTAAATGTGTATTTACAAATAACACAGGGTCTGCATGAAATGTTGCTTGGGTTGTGGATCTGTGTGTGTGTACATAGGTGGTGACTGAATCCTGTGTTCTGGATCAGTATGCTCAGCTGAATAGTTTCTCCATCTGTTTCGCTCTTAGTTATGTTCTCTGCACTTTGTTCTTCAACATAAAACAGGATGTTCCACCCCACCTTCTTTGTGGTAATTTGGTTTGGTTTTGCTAGCGAATGCAATTGCTTTGCAAATCTGCATCAGTTTGTGTCCCAGAGCGGTGTTGTTTTAGTGAGAGAAAATGGGGATATTTTTTGCACATAAGTGATTTGTTTTCTATATTCTCCCTGACAGAGTAGTTGTTTGACCTCTTGTGTACTTGTGAGTTGTGTTCCAGTTTAGCAGTGGTGGACTGAGGCAGGCAAATGCCTGAGTGCCAGGTAGACCATGACATCTCACAGCCTGGATGTAGGCATTGGAGGGTTGCACCCACAGTTTTTCCCTGTTGTATTTTTGCATGGGGTATGAAGCACTTGACACAACACTAAGAGAAACTTCAGTCCTTGCTGTTGAAAATGACTCAGTTCTTCATAAATATAATTTCATGTATTCCTAAGGAATCATCATGTGGGAAGGGGCACATTGCTCTGCCACTGGAGGTCTGCTGTCCTAACGTAGTATGAAAGGCCAGCCGAGCCTGCGCTTCTATGCTGACTTGTGTGTTCTTCATTGCACATACAGCTGGAACAGGCGAGGTTATGAACTGAGCCCTTCTGAGGGCTTCTTGTCTGGGTGTAGATGAAGGCAGCTGCTTCTTCTGTGCCTGTAAATCTTGTTATGGTCAACGTTTCTTTTTTTTTCCCCTGCCCAGCGACCCTGTGTACTGGTGTTCTGTGTAAAGATAAGTGGGTGTCAGTATTGATGTATTTATTAAGGAGGGTGTCAAGCAAAGAATGTGGTGGTAGAATTTATGGTTTGTGGAATGGAGTGGAGGATTTGTTGTTAGTATCAAGGAAACTGCCTTGATTTAACAAGAAAAATTTTCCCATAGTTCAGTGAGTATACAGTGATGGGATTGATTAAGGTAAAACAAATATTAGCTTTGTCCTTCCTTCTTGAGAGACTGCAAGTACCAACTTTCTGCGCATACAAAAGGTCTGTGAAGCAGTTCAAAGTGTGTGTGGCTGATTGTGCTCACTGGTTAATGCGATACTGTGAGGAGGCAGTAGCACAGGTCTTGTGAGCAATCTGTTGATGTGTTGCCTCTTGCTTTACTCTGGAAGGCTTATAGCAGGGCATGGCTCAATTCCCCTTCCAGGAAAATGTGAGCCTCTAGAGAAGGGGTTCTGTCCTGAGAATACCACTGGGGCCAGTTACAAGGATGCAAGGAGGCAGCAATTTCATCTTTGTCCTTAATCAGAAGAGTGAACAGCTGCACTGGGGGTGGTAAAATGCAAGGAAAGGCCAGATAAATGCTAAGACTTCAAGAAGAGGCAGGGATCTCTTCTTAAGGCTCTTGTTTGTATTACAGAAGTTACTACAGTCTTACTGGTGCTGCCAGAACGTACATCCCTTAAACAGCAAAAAATGAGGGGGTGGGCAAAAAAAAGAAGCATAAGCTCTGATGGACAAGGTCAGTGTTCTAGATGACTGGAGATGTTATGTAGTGAACCAGTGTTCTCTGTCCTACTGATCTTGGTATCCTCCCTACTGCTGCTGTAGTCCATGCTGCAGGCAGGCATGCTTTGGCCTAGTATCAGGCTTTGGAAGGTATGCCCTACTGCAGCTCTTGATCTCAGTCAAGGAGGGATGCATAGGTTCTGTCACTCAAGGAAGCATTTCCAACCCTAACTTTTCTATAATTCTATGACTAAACTGGGGAGCTGTTTCAGAAAAAAGAAAAAAAAATATCCCCCAAAGGTCCCCCCATTCCACACCCCCCAAAAAAGCAAACCCAAACCATGGCCACAAAAGCCACACACTTTCTGCAAGTACATCTGGCATGGGAGAGGAGCCATTTGCTCCCTTTTCCCCGAAGCAGATCCCTGTGTTCCCAGTTACAGTGTTCTAGGAAGCTTGATGCAGGTTAGCTGTGGCGTGGTGATATTCCCTTGCATGAAGGAACATAGCCTCCATTACCAGTGTGCAGCTCACCTCTGCACTGAGCTCCAAAACATGCTCCTACAGCTCAGCCCTTGTGGAGGGGGTGGTGTGCCTGTGCAAGTCTTGTTAGACTGCTCATGCTGCAGCCGCACCGGACCTTTGCAAAATGCACAAAGTAACTGCCCTCAAAACCCTGCAAACTCATTCCTGTATGCCCAGGGGCGGTTTCTGCAGGCGTGGGAAGTCCCGGAGACATTGGTAATGAGTTCAGCTGAGGAAATAGCACAAGCAACCGTGGGAGAGGGAGGGCTCGCCCTTGCGTGTGAAGCTTGAACTGGAGTGTGTGCAGAGTGTAAGGAGGTGTGGTGGTAATCTTAAAAGGGAGAAACGAAAGCGGAGGCAGGGCTGTGTTAAGATTTGGAGAGGAGGGAAAGAGATGGGAACTGGAGAGGGGAGCCATTGGCAAGGAAAGTCTTAGTCTTTGTTCCTTTCATAAATCTGGTTTTATAAATTTATGAAGTATCAAGCTCATGGCAGTGACTAGCTATAAAAAAATAAAAAGGGAGTTAAATATTTACTGATAAGAATTTGAGGCAAGCCCATTTCCAAGCAGTCTTGCTCTGTAACTCTTGCTTCTGAGCCAAACTATTGGCATTTTCTGGACCAGAAATAGCTCATGCATCTGAGTGACCTTTTAATTTCCTTTTCAGTATTCTGAATCCACTGTAATGAACAAAGAAAGCATTAAGAACAGGCGTGGTGCAGATTTTGTTGCACGTTTGCAGTAGACCAAATGGCTCTCGATTTCTTTTGGGTGTTAAATAGCAAGAACCTGCTGCTAGAGTAAGATCACAGGGAACCGGTTCTTTAATCTGAACTCTCTTATGAGATTAAAGAAGTGGTATCTCTCCGCGTGATAGTAGTTTATGATATCTTTGTAGCAGCAGTCTCTTTTGTTCTGTGTTTGTACAGCATCTAGCACAGTGTGCTGGATTTCTAGGCTCCAGTTTCTGCCCCCTTTTTGCCCTGCAGGTGCTAATGCGGGAAGAAGTGCTTGTGAAGGGCTTTTTTTTGCCTAATTACATACCTGTCTGAAGCAAAAGTTTATCCTTTGGCATTGTGCCCCAGGCTTCCTGTCTTCATCTCTTCCCTTGCCTTGCTTTCCTTAGCGAGTCACAGCAGCTAGCTGTTAGGTGTGAGAAAGGATGTTAAAAAGCATGTGTTTAAGAAAAGAGAGTAAGAAATCATGTTTCAGCCAAGAGGCTTTCACTGGGTGAGGGGATGAGGGAAGTGTGAGCAGTGGAGGAAGAAGCAGCATGAGATTAGTAGCCTTCTTACTGCACAGCATTAAAAGATCCCACAGCTAAAAACTGATCTAACCTTTTCTTCCTGTGTGTCTTACAAGAAACACTTTCCATGTAAGGCAAGGAGAGCCTGCTGCAAGGAAGCATGTGGCTGTCATTTATTTTGGAAAATGTGTCTCAGCATTCAAACAGAAGAAAACAGACCAGATAGACTTGTGGTAACTACAGCCTCTCTTGCCCACATTTATGCTATTTAAAAGCTAGTCTTCTCCAAAGTGATTCTAGTGGAATAGCAGACTTGTTTATAGTCTACTGGCTACTTGTGAGGAGCCAAACATTGCTGGGGATAGGGCTGACATTTCTCAAGTCAACATAATTTTATTACCCAGCTGATGGTAAGCCAAAACCCTTCCAGAAGGCTTCTAGAGTTTGGTTTGACTGGTAAATGATTTCTTATCAAGTCACCTATACAAAGCAGCCTGAAGTTCAGGTGTGGTTTTAAAAAGAAGTGTTGATTATGTTAATTACTTCTCTGAAATTCTTCAAGATGGTTCATTACCCTGATACCCCTTTTCCTTCATGCTGTTTTCCTGGCCTACAGTACTGGAGGAAAAAAAAAATCCATCTAGGGAGTAGGGATTTAAGCATTTATTGTCTTAAAGCAGCAGAGGATTCCTTTTTGCCTCTTGAAATGAAGGTGTTTGCAGACCTTAGGTTAATATTAATATCGAAAGAATAATTCCAGTCCTTAACATTGGCTAATTCCATAGGCTGGATCCTTCCAATATTGATAATACTAAGGCATGTCTCCAGTCCAGTCTCCTCCTCAGCTTTTTTGGAGCTTCTGCAAAGTCTGAGGGTCTCATTGTACATCATGCATCTTTTGTTGCAGTATCGTTCACGTTACTAGCATAGGTCTTAATTTGCCAGTCTCAAACCTTTTGCGTTTTGTGCGTAAGCCTGGGTGAACATTGTGATCTGTTGATAATTGCTTTGTAGGTGAGCTCTATGGCCTGCTCTCAAGAATGTGCAGTTTGTTTTGAGCATTACCATGCTCTGAAATGACATAGCCCTCCTGAGGCTGGTTCTTTCGTTTTGCTGAATTTCTTCGTTCTCATCAGATCAGGAGATTTTGCATTTAGGAAGTCCAATGGTCATGCATATCTCCCTAAGAAAGAAAGCAAGCAAAACTTTGGGGTTGGGCATTTCGTAACTGCTGACACTGCAGGCCATCACCTGCTCTGCAGGTGCTTGCACCTGCAAGGAGAAGAGCAGTTTTTGCAAGGAATAGTTTAGTGTTCCCTTGATGATGGTGCTGTTGGGGGCATACCCAACAGTTCTATAGCAGCCTCCCTCCAGCTGGCCTTCACCTCTTAAGAAGAGGAATTTCTTATATCATGTGATGCAGAGTTCAGAGATTGAACTTGCTGTTTGTCTTGTGAAAAAAAACAACAACTTTGGTCAGAAATAAAGATTTCTGAATGGGCATGCTTCCTCGATGGACTGAAACTCTGCCCTATTACACTTGTTTCATAGCAAATGTAGCCTGAATGTAATTAGCTGCTTCAGATTTGGTTTGTTTGCAAGGAACTCGTGCAGACTATCGATGGCTTTGATGTAAATAAAGCATGGCCATGCTTGGCAGAGAAGATGAAACTGCATCTTGGTCTCTCCGAAGTAAGTTGTTGGACTCTGTCCTCATCGGCAAACCCCTTTCGAAAGGGCCAGTAATAGTGTTACACTGGGATTTCTTTCGATTTCCGGGGTGGTGTGAAGTGGCCTTTGCTGTTCTTCCCAACACTATACTCTTGTGAGGATTGTTATTTGGTGTTGGTGAGGAGACTGAAGTGGGAGGCTGCTGGACTGCTGCTAGAGGCCAGGAAAGGGGATGTGGCTGTTGGAGAAAGAGCATTTGATAGCTGTTGTGCTCTGTAGTATGCTGTAAGGAGGGTGGTTTCCTCAAAATGTGCCTTACAGCATCCTGTGGAGCCTTAATGGAGCTCTTTATTTTCCACAATGCAGGCTTCTCTTTGTGTCCCTCAGTCAGTCCACCCCCAGCTTCCCTTTGCAGTTGAAACAGTGACTCTGCTTCATGAGGACAGTAGATCTTGAAGAGCAAAGGGTGACAAAGAAGACAGTTTGCTATCCAGAGCCAGCTGTTGCTTACATCTGTTAAATGTCATGTTCAGTTCTCCCAGAAAAGCAGTTTTAGGTGAGCTAGAATGTGTGTATAAGCAGATGAAGGCTAACCTTTTCATTGAGGGAAGCTTATAAGTGGGTGATGGAAGCTGAGACAATTGCAAATGACAGACCACAGTCCTCTGGATGCCGCTGCTGTACAGGGCATTAACAATGAAATCTTTCCTTGAACTTTATAGGTGGCGCTACAGCAGACATCTGTGTTTTTTGTTGTGTTGGGTTTGTTTTTTTCTGGTGTCCTGTCTCCTCCGTCCCCGTCCCCCCACCGGTTGTTTCTCTGCATGCAGAGAAGTGCAGTTAGCTTAAAAAAAGTTTCTGTTCCTGTGTTGGTGGCCCTTTCTGGAAACTGTGCGCGTTGTATTCTTTTCTTATGGATAAGAATGAGAAGCTCGGTTAGTTAACCTGAGCACATAAGACAGTTGCCAGACCATTGCTGTTTAGACCTTTCTGAAAGATGCAGGTTTTCCTATTTGTAAAGCATGCCTTAGTTTAAGTGGTTGCTCTGTTTCTTTTAAGCTGTTGCTATAGTGCTGTTATTTTATTGTTGCTTCCTATTTTCTGTTCAAAGAGATGTTACGGAATTGTTAATCAGGTTTCGGATACTGATGTCAGGCTGTCTGTTTCCTTCCACACACGTGCAGCATTTGTAGGAACTAACACTTGTCTCAGTATGGTTTTTATTTTAAATGATTGGCCTTAGAGGAAAAGGAAATTGGTGACGCTGAAGTTGGAGCCAATGGCTTTAGCCTGTTGTTCTTCTGCAGAGTCTTAGACTGCAAAGGTAAAACAACAGCTTTGGTGAGGAAAACTGCTGACTCTCAAAAGACTAAATTGCATGTCAGATTGACAAAATGGGGAAAACAAATTTCATCTTAAGAGTACAGTAAGAAAGGGACTGGCTGTGTTCCCTTGGAGGAACTCACTTGAAAATAGATTGTAGAAACATGGAAGTCCTCTGCTGTTGAAAATAATTTTAAATCTTCCTCTTGCAGTTTGGTGGGTTTGCATAATAATTTCTCTGTCTTTTAAACCCTTGTAGCTGATCTTTGTGCTGCTTCTTGGAGCACTATGTTACAGGTAAAAACATGAAACGGATGATATTTATACTAATTCTAATAACCTTTATTTAATCAATTCACTCTAAGCGAGCCTTGTTTCCAGAGACAGGAAATTGCTTGAGGATTAGTGGCTGTGGCAGGACCTTCATATTTATTTGAGAAATGTCGGAGGGGGTGGTGGGGTGGTGTATATTGGTCTTCCTTTAAAGGCAGTTGAAGCTGGAGTTGCTGTGCTTTTCCCATGAGGCTGGGGAATGTTTGTTTTTTTTCTTGTCAAATAGTTTGACTTGAGTGTTCTCACACAGGAGATGCCTGGAGATGTATTGACACCCCAAGCAAAGCAGAGCAGCCTGTTTCCTGAGTGGATGTACTATTCATTTAGCTGCTGGTGGCTTGACAGAGTTGCTTCGTACCCTGCAGGTAGAAAAGAGTTAAATATGCCTGCTCTAAAATGCCTTTTTTTCAGGGGAATGGGGAAAGATCTTCCACTTCTCACCTCTGTGTGGGGAAGAGGGGTCTGCAGCAGTATGGGAGGTATCCTTGTGTGGTATTCTCATGTGTCCAGCCTGTTGCCATTTGAATATAGCATGCTGGAGAAGTAACAAAATTCAAAAATCCAGTGAAGACTCTATACTCTCTTCTTGCTTGTGTTTCATGGATGCTTGCTTGGTAGCTGACCCATTGAGGGAATGGAGGACTGTGACTAGTGCCAGAAGGAAGGCAGCACCTGGGAGCAGTGTGCCTGGCTGAGGCACAGCAGGCAGTATGTGCCGATTTCAGGGAGGCAACGGCCCAGGTCATGGCAGGATGCTTCTTCTCTAGTAGCTTCTTGTCCCAGTGGTAAAGAGGCATTGTCTGCAGGATTTGTCTTTGCACATGTAAGTATCAGGATGGAATCTGATCTTTGGGAGGGTTTTCCTTGGAGTTTTGAGGCAGACTGGACAAAGCCTAGCTGTACTTTTGCTGTCCTGGGTGGTCTAGTGAAAAAGTCAAGGTGTGAGGCAGAAGGTTAAATAGCTTGTATCCTCTGATTTCTGGGTGTATCTCCTTCTGACCTAGCATTGGCATGTGTGTGATTCTTGCCTGTGAGCAGCAGCACTTGATAGTCTTTCTCACTGTTGCAAAAAAAACCTACAAGATTTGCTGCCAAAGCAAGTTGCTGACTCTTACTGTCCTGCATTGCACAACTTTTTCCCCTCATTCAGCTTCAGTTTCATTTGACTTCCTCTAACTAGGCAGGCCTGTGTTGCCTTTGGCTATTGTGGAGCGTTCTCACCCAGCTTTCTGGCTTTTAATCTGCATGGAAGCCAGGATACTTGGAGCCCTGATTCAGGGGGAGGGTTTAAATCTAGAGCATCTTTATGCTTAGTAAATTATTTCTGCCACACTTTAATGTGGTTTGAAAATGGAACTAGTTTTAGGAGCAAGAAGCCTGTGCAATTACTTGGCCCACCATGTTGTACAGGCTGCTTACTTGAGTCAGAGACTGCTTCCGCACACTATAGACTTCTGCAGCAAAGCTGAGGTGGGAGTTTCTTGCCTCTCCTTAGCTGCTGCTTCAACTGGCCTCAGAGCTGTGCTGGTGTAAGGACCCAGTTTCCCTCCACAAGCTCCTGAAGGTTGCATCAGCATTGTGGATGGAATGGTTAGCTGGCCAGCAGGTGTAGGAGTAGCAGCATGGAGGTGTCTAGTCATCAGGAGCTAGGAGTCACCCTTGGCTGAAGGATAACTCCTTCAGTGCAGGCTTGCAGGTGCTCGGGTCGTGGAGGCGCTCAACCCCAGATGGCTTTGAGAAGGGGCAGCACTGATGTAAAAGGGCACAATAGACTATGGGGCAGTAAAGTCTGAGGAATCATTGCTGCTATATAAACATGGTGTTGAGAGCTGCAGAATGAACAGTTAGTACCAGGCAGTGGATCTTGGCTACCTCAAGGCCCTTTGCTTGATGTTTTCTTTGTTTTTCTGTTTGGTAGTGGCTAGGCAGAGCCCCTTCCTCAGGGAGGTGAGGGATGGTAACCCCTGTGACACTTGCAGGGTGGGTGCTGTGGGATGGGTGCAGGAGGCTGTGGGTGTCAGAGCATCCAGGGGGCCACCTCTGAGCTGTTCTGGTTCCAGCAGTGTCTATATAGGTTTGTTTAAAGTATTTTTTTCACTAACAGCTTTGTAAAGTCTAAATGTCACTGGATTAAGTGGGGGAGAAGTTGAAGCTTCAAACTGACTTTCTATTGAGATACAGCACAGGTTTTATATATGACAGGTTTTATTCTGTGGGCTCTTAACTTTTCTGTTTTCTGGCATGCTTCTCTCTCACCCATACTTAATAGTGGAAATCCTTACTGCACAACCTTTAAATGGTTGTAGGTCTCAGGAAGTCAGTTTGCCGCTCTATTAGAAAGGGACCTTGTCCTGAGCATTCTGCTTTGAGCACTTCATATCCTCATGGTGTGTGGGTATGTCCCCTCATGACATGTTATGAGCAGCAGTCCTTGGAGTGCCTCCCTAGCTTGATACTGCTAGCTTGTGCTGCTCAAATTGAAATATAATTACAGCTGATCCCTTGTTAGACAATCAAATTAAGTACAGCCTGTTGAGGGATGCCAGTGAGAGAGAAAAGGCTGTGAGGGTCTTGTGCATAATGATGTGTGCTCTCTGAGAGCTGGTATTTGTGAGAGCGATTTAAAAGGAAGGAAGCTGTTAGGACTCCGATTTCCTTCTCTCAGCCCTTGAGTATTGACTTTTGAGATTAATTGTTGACTCCTTGCCTAGAGTCCTAAAGCCTCAGGTTGAGTATTGAGGTGAATGCTGGTGTGCCTGCTGCTGGTGAAGGTGCCCAGCTGGGAAGCCTGCCTGGCCCACCTTCTGCAGCTGCCCTTGACTGTGGCCTCACAGGAGAGCGGCTCTGTGTGCTGGCCCTGCAGCTTTAGTTGCAAGGGGTTTGAATGGTGATGCAAAATCTGATGTGTCCTTTTTCAGTGGTAAGCTGGCAAGAGCGCTATGGCTGGGCTCTGCGGAGTGAAATATGCCTATGGCACTGTGATTGGTCTCGGCCACAGTGAGGTTTGCAGCAATACATGTGCATCTGGTGTGTTAGCATAGTGCATCCTAAATAGGAAAAGCAACAAGAAACTTCTGACTTTGCTGCTACTAAAAAAGAATAGTAAAGGGAAATAGTGAGCTAGCAGATACAAAACTGAGCCATGGTTCTGAGGCCTTTTGAAGGTCTGCTTTCCCCCCCCATCCTTAAGTCATTCTCAGCTGTGTTGAAGTCCCAAAAGCAGTCTTAAAGACAGCAACTGTGCTTTTTACTTTCTCAGTTTGGTCAGTGATGCTAGGCTGGTGAAAGATGGAAGTTTTCAGAGGACTTAAGGGGCAGTGCTGTTTCTCAGAGGTTTTGTGTGTCTGTGTGTGTTTATCTTTGAAAAGACCTTTGTGCTGACAGTCATCCAAACATCAAGGATTTGTTAGCCTGGAAGGTTCCGATATTTCAACATGTCTGTTGTGGAGAACTTTCTCTATAAACTGTGATTCATGTAGCAAGTACTGCACAGCAATTGTCATCATTCCTTGGAAGCAGGTGAGTGGATGTTTTCATATCTGGGAAACTTGGTCATTCTAAACTTTAGTTGTGTCTCACAGCTGTGCTTTAGGAATAAATGTAAGACTGCCTCTATTTTTTAGTGTAGCTCCTTATTTAGATGTTATACTGGTTCACTGAAGTTTATAGAGGGAGGGATTTGACAGGAGAAAGATTTCCCATATGGGTGTCCTCAATACTTGTGCTGCCTGGTGGTACTGCAGCTGTGTGTATAGCAGACTGCTGCTCTTAGCCACATCAGTTGAAATGAAAGCACAAGTGGTAAGGATGAGGAGAAGCACATTCTAGTAGTGGGGGATTATAAAATAAGCCGTTACTGTACATGGGCCTTGTGATGGATTCCCTGAAACAGCTTAACACAGCTGCATAAATGAGAAAAGCATCCTGGGTATACAAGTGACCTTACCAAGCCAGTGCTGCTTCAGCAACCCTGTTCTTAATGAAAGTAACATTTCCAGCTTGTATGTGGTTTCAAGAGGTTTTGCCTTTGCACAGCTTTCCTTTATTCTCTTTCCCTGAAGCCATTTCAGTTTACTGTGAGTTTTCCTTTTTTAGGACTTATTATTTTTGGAAAGCATTCTGGAACATTTTGTGCATATGGTCCTCTGTAAATGTGCTGTTACACTGATTAAAGCTGGAAGTATGAAACCTAGCCTTTCTGATGCAGTGTGGCAGGGGAAAATGCTGAAACAATACTTTCTGAAAAGGAAAAAGAGCACCAAAATCAACAAAAACCCACCCCAAAATAAACCAACAACTGAACTGGGAAAGACTGTGAGATGTATTCTCCACTATCCCCCAGTCTCTGTTTTCTCCCATAAATTGCATATATGCTGGTATGCTTCAAAAAAAACAAAACAAACCAATTAAAAAAACAGCAAAAATCCCTTAAAGCAGATCCAGCACTTATTTTTGTAATAATTGGTTTCTCTTCATTCACTGGTGACGTTATGTCACTGCTGTAAGTATTTTTGTAATAGCACGGAAATCTGCCATGCATTGGAGTCATGTGAATACCTTTTGAGCCTGCTGTGCATTTCTGTTTGGGCTGCAGAAGGGAAGCAGCTTGTATGCAAAGACTTGCACCCAACTGCTAGCATGGAAGGGAAACAGACGGAGAAAGGAAGCACTCCCTGCTTTTAGCCCACAGCGGAATATGCTCAGCTAACCTCAGGATGACTTCTTGAGGAACATCAAGTAGGATAAGGAGGCAAGCAAGGGAGTGATGAGAAAGCATGATCTAGATACGAACAGAATTTCAGACTAATAGGAAGGATAGAGAGGAAGAGGCTGGGGAATAAGCTATGCAAATTGGTGAATCTTGCAGGTTTATTCACTTGGGGTAGGAATGTTGGTATGACTTTCCCAGTTGTAAGGGACTGGTTATCCAGTAGTGAAAAATCCAGTTTCCTGGCTTAAAGCTTTAGTGTGTCTTAGTAGGGCTGAAGAGAGTTAAGCACATACTGTGTATCAGAGGTTAAAATGTGTTTCAGAATTTAGCCTGCCCACCAAGCTTCTAGCTGAGCAAACTCTAATGTTCCCTCTTGAAAATGGGATTCCTGCATCACCAACAATTGCATTGGTGTTAGAAACCTTCATGGGAGAGAGGAGGTGAAAGCTAAACCGAGATATTTATGTGAAAGTAACAGCTGAATTTTCAAGTCACAGGCCAAACCCTATTTCACAATTGAGGAATGAGAAAGGAAACCCAAAAATTCAGGTCCCACTGGTTGCAGTTGAGTCTTGGTTTGCAGGAAGGTACGTGCTGATTCCAGTTTCTGGAATTAGCAGCTCGGTCTGCCCTAGTGATTCCTTCCTGTAGCAGGGGCTATGTGCAGTTCAGCCCTCTGCTTTATGCTGTGCCTGTGCAGAAATCTACCTCTTTGGAATTCAAAGATGAAAGTGTGAAAGGAAGCTACCAAACACAGATGTTCTAAATCATCTGGTTACTGGGGGAGAGGGTAGAGTGTTACATGGGTTGTTTGGCTTTTCTGATTTCCTCTCTTCCTTTTCCACCTTTTCCAATTATCCTGGACAATTGAGTTGGCTGTGCTAAAAAGTCAGATGAATTAAGATTTTTCTAAACTTCCTGCAGGTAACTTTGAATGTGTTTTTGTTTTGTTTTGTTTTGTTTTTTTTTTTTTTTGGGGGGGGGGGGGGTGTTTTTGTTTTGTTTTTGTTTGTTTGTTTGTTTGTTTGTTTTGTTTTTTAGCTTTGTGGCCAGTTTAACTGAGCAGTTTAATTGAATTGTGAAGTTATCCCAAAATGTTAAAAATATAATTCTGTTTCTAAAAGCTTTCAATGCAACTGGTGTAGCTAGTCAAAGTAAGTAGAATTAAGGATTTCTTTCCTTTGCTGGCACCTAGACTTGGTCTTTCGGTAATTTTTCTTATCAAGTGGCCAAGAGGATGACTTGTTTTAAAGCTTGACTGCTTATTGAAAGTAGACAAAATAAGGATAAACAAAACCAGCAATGAAGGGTGAAGGCGAACCACAGTGCTCACATTAGGTCCCACCTGCAGTGTGACCATGAGGCAAGAACAATACTTGTGCTTCACCTTCAGAAAGAATGCTGTGCACACCCATCACTCATCCTGCTGCCAAGATCTTGGCTATGTGCGTTGAAGAGAGAGCAAACAATTTCTGAGTATTGTTCTGTGAAGAGGGAACTATATGGATAAAACAAAGACTTCTGATATACATGAGGATTGCCAGAATATCATTTTGGCAAGTGTCAAGTGTGGTGTTTAGAAGCAAGCCAGAAGCATTCCAAACATCTTGAACACTTCCCTAAATAAACTGTGAAGTATCTACGTTGCAGACCTGGTTTCCTGCAAGGGTGACACAGGACATAACCGTGCCAAGCATCTTGAGCAACTGGAGAGCCTCAGACTGTCTGTCTGCCCCCGATATCTCACATCCTTGGTGCACCAGAACTACTCAAATCTGGTTTTCTTTCATGTCTTGAGCATATGACCTTCCAAAGATGACTTTTCCATGGGGACCTAGGAGTCCTGCTGTCACAAAGCAGGGGAAAATCAGAAAATGAATCATAATCCTTGGAAAATGTATGATGCTTTCAAAGGGAACTTGGATCAAGTGATGTAAGTTGGCAGCTTCTGAAGGTCTAGAAAATAAACGGGCAGAGATCCCCAAAGAGCTTAGGAAAAAGTCCTGCCATGTGTGAATGCACCGTCTTTGGAAACAGCTGATTGTGGTTTAAGAGTGAGTAGGAAGTATGGCCTGCATGGTTTCAGTGGAAGCTGATGTCTGCTTT
Organism: Pezoporus occidentalis; assembly: GCF_034315485.1. Taxonomy (NCBI): domain Eukaryota; kingdom Metazoa; phylum Chordata; class Aves; order Psittaciformes; family Psittacidae; genus Pezoporus; species Pezoporus occidentalis. The sequence continues at coordinate 2,222,599 of NW_026913964.1, read as the reverse complement.
GGAAAGCTCATGTAGAAGTGATGGTGCGAACAGGGCTGGCCATGTGCAGTGGGGGAGCTCATGCTGATGTATTGCTGGGAACGCTCCTTGATGAGAAGTCTTCAAGAGAGTCGGGGATGGCTGTAACCTGGGGGAATAAGTCCTCTTTGCTTTGTTCATAGCATTCCCTAGGAGGGTGTGTGGCTGTTGACTTTGTGGCCTTAGAGGACAGTTTATTTTTTTATCAGTATTTATAGGTATTTTTCAAAGGGCACATTAAAAAGAAAGCAAAAAAAACCCAACCCCTGTTGACATATGTACTGTTAACAGAGAAGAATATCCTCTCCCCCACTTGCTATGTTTGTGGGAACTACTGGCTATAATAAATATTATCTTTGAAAACATCTCTATTTAAACTTAATCCTCCCATAACCTTTCAGCCTAGGCTGTGGCATGTGAAAATGGATCTGAAATGTCCTCACTCCATATGCTCATGCTACTGCTGGCTTCTGCCTCCTTGTTTCTAGGACCCATTAAAGAAGCCAGCTCATTCCTTAATGCTGTGTGTAAACAGGGGGAGTCACTTTTGATTCACATGAACCTGTGAATTGTTAAGCTGTCTCCCTGAGAGTATGTCTCTGACAAATATGTGTGTTCTGCAATGCACTCCAGTTAACTTTTGGAGGTGGAGGCCTGAGGAGTTGTTATGAAAGCTGCTTCCCCCTGAGCTGTAGGTATAAGGAATGTGCTAAAACAAGAGTCAGCTTTCAGAGAACTGAATGTCTGTCTAAATAGCTTCCCAACTCCCCTTTGGGAAGAAAGAATACCTTCTTATCTAGCCAGAATCTCTTTTATCTTCTAATTTTGCTACAGAAAAGTCAGGGCTGGGAACAAGTTTTGTAACTTGGCTGAAGCCTGAGGGAGGATCCTCACCTCGCAGGTGATACCTGTGCCCATTGTATCCTAACAATTCTGAGAGGGTTATCGATGCCATCTTTCCCTGAATGGTTTTGCTGTCTTTGTATCTCCTTCACATCCCACACTGAACTCAGCTTAGTGGGATGTTAGTGTAGGCATAACAACAGCAATTTACAGCATTCCTTATGGGGCAGCCCTGTGCCTCTGAAAAACACATGATAACATGGGACTTGAGTGACTTGGTAGCTGGAAAGAGATGAGAAACTGTGCCTGACTTTAGAAGACAGGCAAGAAACAGTGCTATGCTTTGGAGCAATCTATTAGTGAACTGAGGACAAGCAATAGTTGATATCCCCTCCCCTCCGAAGATATTATTGGTTTAGGTATCTCTAACTTGTTGTCCAGAGACCAGAACTGGACTGTTGGTTTCCAGGTGCAACCTTTGGGAGAGGAAAACAGCTCTGGGGCAAGGTATCACACCTCAGGCAGCTCAGCAAATTCTGTGATGATTGCATGCCCTCTTCTATACCTTCCTGCCTGGTGCTGTGTCACCCAGCAAGGGCAGGGAAGGCCACCTTTAAAAGATACCTTGGTGAGACTTGCGGAAGTTTGTTATACTAATGAGGCTTAATTAAATTAAAATGGGGAAGACAGACCTGTCTTGATCTAATCAGAAGGGCCATTTGTTGAAGATGGTGTATTGCTTTGTCAGAGCTGTAATTCTGTGTAGAGCAGCAGGCTCTTAAGAAGAAAGCAGCCAGCTTGTTGGCCTGGAGTATAGGTTAGATGCCGGCCTCTTTCCATTGAATATGAACTTTAAATCCATGTGGGAGATCCGACTTTGAGAGGAGAGGGCAGATGTACAGACTTGGCTTTCTTTACAAAGGACTTTTGTTTTTTGGTCTAATTATTGCTGAAGGAATTCTAGCAGGTGAGTGGCAGCATTCTCACCCCTTTCTGCATGGTAGGAGTTTGGTGAACAAAGCCTTGGCTCCTTGTCTGTGGAAGGTATGATAAATCTGTAATATGTGCTACAGGCGTAGTGGGATAGCTTCATTTCTTCCCTTCCCCCTTCAAATGAAGCAAGAAACAAAAGGAGCAGACAGAGTTTATTGTAGCATCAGCTACAGACTTGCCACATGGCAGTTTAAATGTCATCTTGAAATGATATTTCAAGGCAGGGGTGTACGCAGACAAAGAATCCTTCTTCGGTAGAGACTAATTGACTTGAAAGCCCTTTTGTGAAGTGAATATGTGCACAGCAGTGACACGGATCTAAGGAAACCCTCTTGTCACTAGCATGACTTCCAGGTTTAATGACAAATTGCATATTCGCTCCCATAATGCAGCTTCTTTCTTTCCCCTGAGTAATTGGAAACGTGAGTTGTAGCTGTTTTGAGTTGTGTGTTTCTCTCGTCATTGCTGGTGTGTTGAGTTCATCTCAGAAGTACTTAAGGATCTGTAAGTCATACAGCTTTACCTAGTAGTAGGAGTATTAGTGCAGGTCTCCAATCTGTTCTCGCAGTTAGGAAAGAGTATAATATCCACCTCTGCACTGCTCAAATATGTTTGGAGGTATCCAGCAGTTCTGAATTTCTGTGGGAAAGCTGGCTGAAAACAAAACCACCCCAAACCCCAAATTTACAATATGAATATACATTTAAGTGAAGAAGCTGTATCTGAACGGGATTTCCCTCAATTAAAAGTATTCCCTTGGTCAAGCGTAAAAAATCCATTATTTTCTGCGTTGCTGGTTTGTTTTGTTTTGGTTTTGTCCCCTGAGAGCTTTAGATCTTTGTGTAAGGAATAGCGTAATAGAAGTGTTGAAATGTGTCTCCATGTGGTTTTGGGGGTGGGTCTGTTTTGAATTTTAGTTTTGGGAGGGTTTTTTTTTTTTTTTTGTGGGAGGGTTGTTTTTTGGGGGGTAAGGGGGGGATTTTTATTTTTATTTTTTACTCCAATCACTCACCCAGTTGTTTTTATCTCACTTTTCTCCTTCCTTCTTTGCAAAACCAGTACACACAGATTTTTAATGTCAACTTTCATTTGTGAGCACTGGAGTTACACATGGCAGTTACTGATCCAGGTCCAAAATTACCATTGGAGGTCTTGCAGACTAAAACCGTACTAACTTTTAGGACATGTGTTCTGCTGAGTCTTTTCCCTTCATTAAGGGTTGGAGTTCAACTTTGTGCTTTCTTGATTTCCCAGCTGTGCTTTGTGTGTGTGTACAAGTCTAGTTTTGTTGTGACAGTGCCTGATAGGCTGTGACTGTATCCCTCAGTCCTCAGGTATGAGCAGTGTCACATCCTGCAGTTTTAATTGCTATGCTCTGTACCATCAGAACATTATATACCTGAGGTTTGGGAGCTGGTTTACATTCCTCCTCATAAGCCTGCCTGCTTCCTGGCTGTCAGGATTGCTGTGCCTCTCCAGGTGGCTGAAGAAGCATTTGATTTATATATCCTAGCTGTCTAGTACAGCCTGCTGCGTCTTGGAGACCTTCTGAAAGGTGGTGGGGTGTAGGAAGGTTGGCACTCTTGAAGTTATTTTGAAGTAAATTCTCCAGATGCTATATCCTCTGGGGTTGTCTTGAAAGGAAAAGCTGAAATTAATTGTAAGCTTAGGCAGTCTTCACACCTGAAATATTAGAGGGCGAGTGAAAAGTAATGATCTCTCTAGAATGCAACAAGTTTTAGTATTTCGTATGTGGAAGGTTGCCTTTTCTGCTCCTGTTAGCTTGGGAACTGTGAATACTTGGTAGACTCCTAAATGACAGAATATGCAAAAGGTTGCTCTTGTTTTGTTTCTGAATTTCCCTTTTCCTTCCCCTCCCCAGATGCTGTAGGTGTTTGGCTCAACACTTACTGTTTCTTGTCTTTGTTTTTATAGACTGAGGTGCTCCTGATCAACCAGATCTTTCAGGAATTTTCAGAAAAGAGACTTTGGTGGGTAAAAGATGTGCCATGGAATGGTAGCACCAAAGAGCAACACAGGATCGTCTCTTGCCTTGACTAGACATGGGTTATGTCTTCTGCTAGTTATCTTTGGTACCTTTATCTTGGAAGCACAGGCCACAGGTAAGTGAAACCTTTGCAAACACTGCAGGGAGGAGGAGATACAGAAGTATGGAGGTGGCCTTATATTTTTATGGGGAAGCTGGTGATGGTTAATGCATTTATACCCATCTTTTGGTACTCGCAGGAAAAATTCCATTGCTGCTTGTTAAGCAGATGGCAGTGTTTGAACTGAAAGTTTTATATATTAGTAAATAAGTGGTTTTCCTTTACTCTGTAATTTTTGTCCCCTCCACTTTTCTCATTTCACTGCAGTTGGGAGCACTTGGACCATCTCAAGAGCAAGGACCACATTTTAGCTGAGTGAGATTTTCATGTAGACAATCTTACCTGTATACCCTGCAGCAACTGTTCATGTGAAATAATTTTGAAAGCACTGACTGTCTTCAGCTCTTTCCAGAGCTGATTAATCTGTTCAGTGTTCTCTTGTGTGCTATCTTCTGACACCTCAGCACCTGCTAACTGCACCCCTCTGTTAGATCCTCTTTTGCAGCTTCAGCTTTTCCCCTCTCCCCTTTCTAACTTTTTGATATTTATTTAATGGGCAAGTGTTGTGAATAATGTAAATAGCAGCATGATGGGATGATATGTAAATGTCAGCAGAGATGAGGGGATCTGCCTTTTAGAAATGAAAGGAAGAAAAAAGTATACTGGATGCTCACAAGGTGGCTCATGATGTAAAGTACATGCTTGTTTACCCAGTATGCCCTGAAATGTGTTTTCTCTCAGACCAACCTTGATGTAGCTTTTGTCTGTAAAGAGGTGCCTAATCATAAGTGGCATGGGGTGGAAGAAATAACTTTGTGTGCTCTTGCACAGAACTTTGAAGGAGGTTAGTTCCGAAAAGGCATGTGTGTTTGACTTCAGCATCTGTTGCAATGCAGAACATTAGCTTGCCTTTGAAAGGAAACTTGAGTTCTTGACATACTCTAAAAAGTCTTATTTATTTGACGTATCGTGGCACCTGAAAATGTCCCATGACCACCACTCCTCAGCACCAGTGAAGCTTGAATTGGCCTCTCCGTGGTAGAGCAGAATAAATGCTAGTTGCCACATGCACTCAAAGCCAAGGTTATCCTACATGGAAAAGTCTGCTGGTCCTGAAAGCAGGAGGAAGAGCTGATCTCCTTTTAGTATTTCTGGCTCTTCAAGTTGGAAGGGAGAGGCTGCTGAAATTGATATCCCAGACTTGTACATCTTTCTGGCCTGATTTTGGCTTTGTAGGTACTGAGAGGTGGGGAGTACACACAAGAGAGTGGCAAACTCTGGGTAAGAGAAGGCTGTGTGGAGACCTCATAGCAGCCTTCCAGTATCTGAAGGGGGCCTATAAGGGTGCTGGGGAGGGACTCTTCATTAGGGACTGTAGTGACAAGACAAGGGGTAACGGGTTAAAACTTAAACAGGGGAAGTTTAGATTGGATGTGAGGAAGAAGTTCTTTACTGTAAGGGTGGGCAGGCACTGGAATGAGTTGCCCAGGGAAGTTGTGAATGCTCCATCCCTGGCAGTGTTCAAGACCAAGTTGGATGTAGCCTTGGGTGATACGGTTTAGCGTGAGGTGCCCCTGCTCATGGCAGGGGGGTTGGAACTAGATGATCTTAAGGTCCTTTCCAACCCTAACTATTCTATGATTCTAACTGTCAAGAACACGTAGTCAGAGTGGGACAAGGTCCTTTTGGATCTGGTCTGTCCTTGTTTTTTTCCAGTCTTGCTGTTGTTGGTGATAACGTCACTGCCTCATTTCAGATATGTCTGTCAGATATGCCTTCCAGCCTGGGGCTGGAGTGCACCATCCCTATCTGAAACGCCTATTACATTCTGCAGCACATTCAATTGAGTCTGTAATCAGTATGCAAATGCCTTGTGCTGCATGGGGCTGCTGCGTGGGGAAAGGCAGCCACAAGACTGGCAAGCCTTCTTAGTATCATTTTTTGAGTCATCAGGTCACATTAACGAAAGCACTAGTTAAGCGTTAAGCATGTCAGAAGACTCTTTTCTGCATTGTTTCCCTTTCTGTGTTACTTTTGCTTCAGGACCTGAAACCAGCTGTGGAAAACTGATCAAGGCAGATCATCAGCTAAATAGGATTATAGTGGCTGGGCATGAACCATTTCCTGAAGGGGAATTGAGAAAGTGAGTGCATGTGAAGGGAAGCCCAAGATCATAGCAGAGGGCAAGTCATGAAGGGGGGAAACATCCTAGGGAATGTCTTGCTGGGGAGAGCTTCTATGCACAGGTTTTGTGAGAGTGGGAGGTATCAACCCAGCTGCTAGTTGCTGGGAGGGATGGGGGTGCTCAGCAATGTGTCATGGGCCCAGAGAGCTGCACCTGCAGCAGCACGCCAGCCATGAGTAACACTAATGAGCAAGTCAGCCACGGAGGAGAGAGCCAGATGGAGAAACAAAGAACACTAGCGAGGCACTTGGAAAATCATCTTTCCCTCATCTTTGTCCCCCACCATCTTCGCTTCATTACTTTACACAGCAAAATCTTTCAGAGGAGGCAGAGCAAAGCAACGTTAACATGAAGCAACAGATTGTATTAAATCTCTTGGTGGTAATGCTTATCGTGAATAAGGGGCCAGCGTGACACGCTCATGATTGCTACAAAAGCTGAAGAATGTTCTCATAAAAAGACAGACAAGCATGGAGACAATGGCTGGCTCAGCTTTCAGTGAGAAAGCAGAGCTTGTGATTCATATGTTTAAAGCCATATGATGTATATTGTATTGCAATAATTTTGCTGTTTAGAAATTGTATTGCTTGAGTTCCAGGAGGCTTAGATATATTCATTTTGCGCACAGGAATGTGTTCTCTTTGCCACGTGTTTAATGCAGAGGGCAGACTCATTTCCAGTCAGCAAGCATCTGGTCTGTCCTCTGGTAATAAATTGATTTTTATTTATGCATGGATTTAAAGAAAAATCTTCAGTGTGTTGTCTCAAGCAATCTATCCAGATATCCTGGAGTGCCATGAGATGAGTATGATAAGTTGCTTAGTCACTAAACACTGTAGAATTTGGAGAAACTGCTCCTTATTCACAGGAAGATATTCATGAATCCAAAAATAACTGCTGCACATATTTTAACACAAAACAAGTGCAGCATTTGGTGATGGGCAAGCAATAAGGCTGTGTCAGAAGAGGAGGATATATGAAAACTTCAGTGCTGTTCAGAAATGTATTTCGAGCCTTTATTGCTGTTTTGCCTTTTCTTCCCCTGTCTGGGAAGTTCTCCAGGATTAGTTGGGGGAAGTAATGAAGGAATATGGAGGCAAAGAGGCTTGGAAAGCAGGGACCTAAAATACTGATGCTTAGCTCTTCATTGTGTCTTCTGTTTTCTTTTGAGGGTTCATTTGGGATGTATCCTCATGAAAGAGCCGGGATGCGTAGTGGATAGAGATGGGGAATTTTTGACATGTTGGAGAGGAGCAATAACACCCATATTACTTTTCTACAGATAATGCTTCTCCGTTATTTCTTTCTTACTGTCTTCCTCCGTTCTCTAGCCCTTAAGGTTATTCCCAAGCTCTCGGAGGCCTTGTGTTTATATCTCATTCACAATAGTTCTCCTATCTGGCCAGGCTATTTTTGGAAGGATAACAATGGATCAGAATAAGTTGCTCATTAAATTTTAACATGTAGTCTCTAAAGTACTCTGAAAGCTTCCTATCATTTGTGTTCCAAATGATGTAATCTGTGTTGGATTCATAACCAGCTGTCAGAAGCATATCAAAAAATAGGTTGGGCCTTTCATTATTGATAATAGTGTCACCTGGTCCTTGGAAATGCAAGTAAGGGTGTTGATAGAAGTATTAAACATCCCAAATTAAGCAAATATTGATACCCATAAAGGAAAGAGTTTAAATATTAACCTTTAAAAATTATTATTAATGCAGGCTGAGTGAATCTAAGTCCACTTAGATTTTAGCTGCAGCCTAATTTGTTGGCTGATCACATGTGAAATGCTATAAAGCTAGCTCTTTAATTTTTGGGATTGCCATTAAAGTGAAAATTAAGCTTGAATAAACTGAAACAACTTCATTCCTGTGTGTTGTCTCTGACGCAAATGCAGCCAATCTGCCACTTGCTGTTCTAAGGTCTTTTCAGTGCCAAGGTTATTCTGCACAGCTCTTCGATACCACTGGTATTTGTTTGCATTGCATAGAACAGCTTGTTAGAGCACACTCCAGTCACTGAGCATGTTCAGACTTGTTCCTGCTCTTTGGGAATCTGTGCAAAGCAGAGGTTTCCTTTGTCTCTGATTGTGCAGCTGTAAGGAAGGCGTTTGTGCAGCTATGGATGAATTCAGTGGTCATGCAAACAAGGACACTGTAACATCGGATGGCCAGACAGAAATGTGGGGAGGTGTCATGCATGAACAGAGGATCAGATCTTGATTCTAACTTCCAAGCTTCATTTGATTGTTGATTTGGAGAAATTACAGGGTCAGCTCAAAAGAGGGTGTAGTTCTGCATGGAAGAACTACATGAGCAGAGAAGAGATTTAGAGCAGCCTTGCGGAGAAGGACTTGGGGGTGCTGGTCGATGAGAAAATGAACATGAGCTGGCTTCAGTGTGCGCTCGCAGCCCAGAAAGCCAACCGTATCCTGGGCTGCCTCAAAAGGAGCGTGACCAGCAGGTCGAAGGAGGTGATCCTGCCCCTTTACTCTGCTCTTGTGAGACTTCACCTGGACTATTGTGTGCAGTTCTGGTGTCCTCAACATGAAAAGGACATGGAACTGTTGGAACAAGTCCAGAGGAGGGCCACAAGGATGATCAGGGGACTGGAGCATCTCCTGTGTGAAGATAGGCTGAGAAAGTTGGGGCTGTTGAGCCTGGAGAAGAGAAGGTTGCGTGGAGACCTCATAGCAGCCTTCCAGTATCTGAAGGGGGCCTATAGGGATGCTGGGGAGGGACTCTTCATTAGGGACTGTAGTGATAAGACAAGGGGTAATGGGTTAAAACTTAAACAGGGGAAGTTTAGATTGGATATAAGGAAGAAGTTCTTTACTGTAAGGGTGGGCAGGCACTGGAATGAGTTGCCCAGGGAAGTTGTGAATGCTCCATCCCTGGCAGTGTTCAAGGCCAGGTTGGACGAGGCCTTGGGTGACATGGTTTAGTGTGAGGTGTCCCTGCCCATGGCAGGGGGGTTGGAACTAGATGATCTTAAGGTCCTTTCCAACCTTAACTATTCTATGGAGAGAAGGGGAAGCACTTTCAGGTGCAATTCCTCCTCTCAGTCCCTTTGGAGACTTCAGTAAGGGTGGAGAGGTACAGAAGAGCATGGTGAAGAACTGTGGAATAATGGCCAGGCTGCAAAGGTGTCTGGGAAGTGGTTGCAGACAGGCCCAGAACTACAATATTCAGATTGTAATACTCTTATTGTTACTACACTGATCCAGGCAGTGATATTTAAGCAACTGTTTTGAAGCGATTAATAGGTGTTTCAAGAAGCCACACAACTTGTTTATTTTTAACCAGTTCTAATGGTTGAAGTATGAATTAAAGCTGTGTGGTGTTTACCTACCTGCTGGATTAAACCACAGCAGCATAATAGTAATCCTGAATTTTCACTTTGTCTGTCGTAGGTTGGCTCAGCAAATCCAAAGGACCTGCATGTGAGTAGACTTACATTCAGTGCTGTAATATGAGAAATGAGTGTGATGTTTTATTGGTTAATGTAACTGGCTATGAGCTAGGATTCCCATCACACTTCTGTTGTGTTGGATAGGCTAAGATCTCTCTCTGTTTTCATTGTTGGCCATTGTATTTGGGAAAGATGACTGCCCTCAGTTTGAGAGAGGAAGGTCAAGTTTGTATGTTTCACTCTGCTTGAAGGGATTCCTGTGCCTTCTAGAGCATTTAACTTCAAATTACTCAAGAAAACACAAATAGAATAAATATTTGATTAAAGCACACAAAGAGATGCTGCTTGTGAGAATTTTGAGAGGCTGCCAGAGAGGATTGAGAGGAGAGAGAGGGCAAGCTGAGGCAAAACCCTCTTTGTTCCCTTTAATCAAGAAAGATGAACATCTTATCACAGAGCATGACTCTGGATATATTCCATTGGACACTCCTGCTTCCTGCTTTCCATTTCCTGTGCTTGGAAAAAGTCTGAAGTCTTTCCAGTGGGCATGTTATCAATATAAATGTGGGAGGAATTGGGAAGCGTATTTGGCTTCTGTATCTGTTAGCAGGAAAATAAGCTGCAGCTTGAGCTAGAATGAGACAGACACAGCTTGTAACAAGCTGTAGTCAGGAGTGATTGTAGGGAGCTGAAGGCACTTGAGTAGCAAGCTCAAAAGTGCTTGTACCTTTGTGAGAGTAGTTGAAACTCAGTGACAGGAGCATGGCATTGTCTCAAGAAGTTGTACCTGCTTATCTGTGTGCACTGATCTGCATCTAAAATTCATTTTCTTTCTAATGAACTGAAACTTCTGGGGAGTGTTCATCTTCCTCTGCAAGCAGAAATTCCCCTGGGGCTCTGCTTTTCAGAGCATTGTACTGGAGTTGGAGGACTGCTGAATTGCTTGGTTCCAGATGCAGTGGAAGGGATTTGAAGTAACTCCTTAGGTATGGGGCTGCTTAGGTGAGTTACAGGATGTGCTAGGTGGATTGGGCTTGTTGAAGAATAAAATGAGCTTTTTGGCTCAACCTAGTACAGTGATCCTTTTATTATAGAATGGGGAAGAGAACAACTGGAGTTCCTGTGCTGAGAAGACTGCCAGATCTCAAGAGGTGATGGGATGCTCTCACACTGCTGTGTACCTTGGCCTGGCTGGTGCTTGCTGGAGGTGCCTCCTGTGTCCCTTCTCTGTAGGGCCAATGTTGTGAATGCAAGGATAAGTGCATTTATCTACTTGGTGTTAAAGGAAGCATTTCAGGGGAAGCAGAAGCCAAAGAACTGAACTGTAGGGTACCAAAAGAGCATCTTTATATCTTACAGGCTCAGCATTTTAGATCTAGCCAGTCATCTTAATTCTATGGGTAAAATTTTTCTTGTTTGAGATCAGAAAGAAACATGAATAATGCTTTTGAGATATATCTTTCACTTTGTCAGTAAAGGGAGAAGCATGTCTGATTTGAAAAATACTGTAGAGATAAGCATTTCTGGTGGATGAACATCTTGAATTTTCAGCTCTCAGGTAGGGAACAGGCATGGTAGGCCTGATGCATGCAGAGCCAGGCAGAGGCTGCTGCTGCTTTTCTGGCTTGAAGGAACATTTTCTATGTCCTGAGGAAAAGCTCAACATGGTGTGTAATGAGTTTTGTGTCAGACATACCCTTAGGTGTCCATAAAATTGTCCATCAGAAAATAAAACTGTTTTGTGATCCTATCAATTTTGTTGTTAAGCCAACTTTGCATTCTCTTTTGCTTCTTTTTCAGCAGAGGTATCAGCTGCTGAGACAACAGGTGAAGTTGTTCTGGTTTAGGTAGAACTAGAACATCTTGAAGACAGTGGAGGTACCTGGAGACTCTTAAGGCACAGAAAAGGACTAGAAGTGAGTGGAGATTTTTAGGAAGGTGGTAGAATAGATTGAAGGTGAGTAAGGGTCAGGGGAGAATAAGATCCTAGGAAGAAGAAGAGGGGAACAGAGCGGTACAGCAAAGCAGGGAGGTGAAGGCTTCCACAGGTGGAGTTGTGAAAAAGATCTTGGTGATTTAAAAAAAACAATTAGTTGTTTGATGGGTAAGTGCAGTGTCAGCCCTGAAAGAAGGTAGTATTTTTACTATGCAAGCAATTCAGAATGGTTGAGAAGAGTATGGCCTTGGGAGGAAAAACTCTAGTAGAAGTATATATGGGTGTGTTTGTTTTTGTTGTTTTTTTTTTTTTTTATTTTTGGGTTTTTGTTGTTTTTTTTTTTTTCTTAATACATCAGGATGCAGGATATGTCTTCGCAATATCAGGCTTTCAAGGCTTTTCCATATGCAGCAGGACTCGCTAAAGGGACACTGACAGAGAGTTTAAGAATTTGAGGGTTATGAAGCGTGTGTGCCCTCCAGGGACTGAAGCTTCAAGGCATGAATCTCCTCAAGGCAGAAGCAGAGGAGAGCAAAGATGACAGTTACTGAAGCACTGGCTGTGTCTGCATACAAGTGCTTTCACATCATGGCTGGGGATCTGGTAGGGAGAGAAACTGCAAAAGACCATATAGCAACCATATATGAAACAAGACATGGGGAGGAATTTCAAGTGGAGGTTGCTGCTATGTTTAGAGAAATATCTGTTACTTTCTCAGAAAGTTCTGCTTTTCTTAGTTTGTGTTCAAATTAAAGAGTTAAAAGCTGCTTTGCTCTCCCCCATCATCCTGCATTTATTTGGCTGCTATACCCGCTGTAGAGGAACCCTTCCTTGTAAACAAGATAAACCTGTTAAAGCTGCTAGACCCTGGATCCTTGTCAGCACCAAGGTATTTATTGGTCGCTGCTCATGTGATGTTTTCCTGGTGGGTCCTGTGTGTCACCCTATGCATGAAATGAAGTTATATCAGGGTAGGTTAGGGACTTCTGGTGATGCTTCTTTTCTGGACCTCCAGCATCCTGGAAATTGATATCCAGGAGACTTACCTGATGCTGTGGACACCTTTAGGAGCATGCTTCCTTTGTGTCACACAAAGCTCACAGCTGTTGGTTTATCCTTGCTGGAAGAGAAGTGTTTTTTTTTTAACATTGTTTCCTCTGGCCCATTCCACCCCTATCTTCAGATCAGCTCACTTTGAAACTCAGAGTCCTGGGGATGTACCTGAGTAACCAGTCTCCAGTAGCTGAAGGTTTAGACCTGCTGACATGCTTTTTGGGAAGAGCCAGTACTGTCAGAGTTGAGCTGAGCCATGTGTTATGCTGCAGCACATTTTTACTTCTCTTTAGCACGGGCAAAGGATCATAACTGTAATGCTCTGTATTATCCTAAAGCTAGCACTTCTTCCATTCTGTTGGTGGTTTTCTTTCCCTAGAAAAAGTAACTTCTGAATCCTCCTGGAGATCAGCCTTCAGGTTTCATTGTAAACACTTTTTTTGGCATAATTAACTTAGGTTGTATGATACTAAGAAAAGATAAAGGTTTTGTCATTTGAGTAATTAGGTTTGACTGTGACTTTATCTCAAATGAGGATATTATTCATTGTTTTCTGTGTAAGCTGAAAAGCCTGAACATAGTCACAAGCTGCAATGAGTTTGCCTTTGAGTGCAACTCATAGTGAAATTCATTAAAATGGCAAGTTTGTTTTTCCAGTTGTATACTTTCAGTCCACCATTTCTTTGTCTTTCCCAACAAGCTAGTTTTGTTGCAAATGTTGTGGTCAGCAGCCCAAAGGAGAAGTTAGTCTTGCTGCAATGTAGAAGTATGATGTCCTTGAGCTACTGTAATTTTAACCTTCGGGCCTTTCTGGTTTGAATTTCTTTATTTGTATTTACTTCTCAAATACTTGAATGTTAGCTTTAAGTTGATGGTTTTCACTTTGGTAGTGGCTGTTTCCTCCATGGCATTTAGTAAGCTAGACTCCACTTTTGGAATAGTTGGGAGAGATGTACAGTGCTGGGAGAGGTGAGCTGTCAGTGTTTCCTTGGTCATGTTTGGTCCCACTTTAACCAGCTCTTTGCAGTCATGAGCTGATTCCATGTAAGAGTTGAGTTTGAATGGGTACTGGGGGGGAGTGGCATGAGGGAAAGGGGATGTTGCAACCTGCCATCTGGTGTGCAGGTAGGGCTGCTCTTGGCATCCTTGATTCTTGCTGTCAGTAAAACGAAGACAGACTGGTAGAAGCTGCTAATTAGGGGTGTTGTGAGGAGATTCATTCTCTTGACTGCAGTCAGGTGAGCAAAGGTTTGACTATTTTACTGCATACCTCTGGCCACTTCCCACTTGTTTGAGGCAGGTCGGGAGTATTTCGCGCTTGGCTGTGTCAGGTGCTGTGGAGAGACTTAAGAGGATGAAAATGAATGTCTGTTCTGCATCCTATCCCAGCAGGGAAGCATCTATTGCTATGTCTGCTTCCATTCGTTGAACTCTTAATTAGTTTCTTGAAGTGGAGAACATTTTTCTCCTCACATTGGTTGGTTACTAGCACCAAGGGAGAGTGCCTGCAGAACTGAAGCTTTTGTAGCTTTAATTTAAAAATTATTTGGATTTGGTGGCAGCATTTCAAAGCTGCTTACCTGTGTGCACCCTGCACAGAAGACACCAAATGCATCTCCCTTCCCAGAGCAGTCTGTCACCTTTCTTCTTTCTGTGAGAATAGAGGTTGACCTCTTCATTAAATGCAGATACTTCTCTATAGGTAGAAGTTCAAACACCTAAGCAGCAGTGGGATGACTGAACTTCCAAGGTGACAAGAAAAGAAGTTCCTGTTTCTTTTCTAGCAGAAGGGTTTGGGCTCTCATGTATTATTTCTGTAGTGTTAAAGTAGCTTCATCCACATAGTAAAGTGGGAATCACTGTAAACGCAGCAGTGTTAGTGGAACGCAAATGTTGTTTCAGTCTTAAGCTTGATTTTCCAGTTAAGCTGTATTTCACTGAATGTAAAACTTAGCTTATTTACTTCTCGAACATTGTGGTGATGGTCTCCCTGTCAGTTGTTATATATTGTGTGGTGGCAGGATGAAACCTGTGGTGCCTGATCCTATCTCTGACCTCCCCACAGCAACTAGTTTGAGTTGCTTTTGCAGGGAAGTTGATGGCTCTCCGTCCCTATGGAGTAACTTTCTCCATGGGAGAGATTCCTCCCCAGGGCTAAGCTGGTTCATGGGGTTGTGAGGATAGATGTATGTGTGTTGATCAGTTTCTTTGAGCTCCCCTGTCCCAGTATCTGTTGTGCCCAGTTTAATGACCAGCTGTAGCAATTCTTACTGCTGTACAGTTGTTCAGCAGTAGCAAGAGCGCAGTTGGGGACCTTCTGCTTTGCCTTTTTTCAAGTCTTCCCCGAGCCTGTCTTTGTTCTGGTGTGTTTGGAGAGCACAAGGCCATGGTGTACGGCTGCTGTGCCCCGGGCCCCTGCCCCACGCATCAATTCATCAGCTTGATCTTTCCACCCCGGCTCCTCGGGAGGGTCGGATGGCAGCTGCGGCTCCTGTCAAGCATGATGCCGGGCAGGGAGCTTTAGGGAGGAGAGTTACAAAAGACCCAGCTTAAATTGTCTATGTAAGGGCACAGCAGAGGCTCTGTCATGCAGGCCTCACCTCACCACTTGTCTTCTGGTGCTATGGTTGTAATGACATTAGCATTTCAAAAAGGGGATTACCACAGCCCTCTGGTTCTGAGGGGAGGATATTTTGGCTGTTACTTGACAAGCTGCTTTCTGGCCATCTCTCCTTTTATTTTTCTTGCATGTGGTTCCTGAAGGGTTGGCGAAGGTGGTTACACCATGTTAATCCTGGATTCTTGCTGCTGTTTGTTGGCCTAAATGTGGCTGGTAGATGTGAAGTTGTCACATTCTTGCTGTCACAGTTGACAGCACTTTCTTGCTGATTTGAAGAAACTGTCTTGAGAATTTCCTAATGGAAAAGTTAAATTAAACGCTGTATGTTGGGGTCACAAGTGTATGATGAAGTATCCTGAAGTCATGCTTATAGGAAGAAGTTAAGGTAGTTTGTCTCGTATATTTCAGCCAAAGGAAATGGGCAGCACACGTCTTATTCATTGCCTGCCTTCCACACCTCTCGTGATACCAAAAAAGCGCTTTCTCTGCTCATGCATATGGTTTTATGGTGGTTCCTTGGGAAAAAGATGGTGTTTTTATAAGGTGGCCTTTACAAACAAAAATTCCTTTAGTGAAACTAAACTCCTGATGCTTGCAACTCTGGTGCATTACTGTCACCTCAGATCAATGTCCAGCTGATCTTCATTTTTCAGTGAGTTCACTTTTTCTTTCTGATGTTGCTTGTGCTGGAAATTTGCATTAAGTCCCTGTGTACACTGGGCCCTAGTGGAAAATCCCCATAGCTGCTATCTCCTCTCCAGTTCCATTAGCTGTAGAAATGGTGGGTCAGGCCAGGCAGGTTGGGCATCTAGTCCCTGGGGGAAGGGAACAAAGGCAATTGTCTTGTTTGCCTACCAGAGATAGGCAAGAATACTTTGTGCAACCTTTTCAACCATATGTGGGTCCTAAAATTAGTAGCTGACCCATAGTATCCAAATTAGGAGATCCTTGGCTTGACTGTGTGCCCATGGTTGGAGGGCATGTAGCAGAAAATGGTGGTGGTTGCCTGGAGCCTTGACCTGAGTAGTATTGCTTGTGCTGTGTGTACTGAAGTGCTGAATAAGAAGGGAAAGGAGTGTTTTGAAGAGATGTTATTAGATGCTTAGGTTAAAGTCTTCATATGCCTTAATCTTTGCATGTGCCCATTAAGGACTTGCATGTTCATGTAGGGCATAGCTTACTAAGTGGTTTTGCAAAGCAGTGCTGGTTTGAGTCGGGGCCTTCCCTTGCTCTGGGTGTTGCTGGGAGCAGCCTTGGGCTGGGACTCCCGAAGTGAGTCCTGGCTCCTGTGCAGAGACAAACAGCCAGACATCAGCTGGAAGAGCTGCATAGGTTTTGAGAGAGGTGGCAGGCCTGGGCCATAGATAAGCTGTCCCTCAGAGCATCAGGGAGGAGGAGAAGTACAGTTTTCTCTGTAAACACAGTACCAGGTACTTGGTGTGCTGAGGAAGGGAGGCATTTAACTTTTCCATGTGAAAACAGGAACTGTGGAAGGCCTTCCAGGAGTGTGGTGGCTGCTGATGTGTGTGTTGATTCAGTGTATTTCTAACTCTGCCAGTCTCCAGGCCTGTTCTAAGCTGTTTATTTCTGTAGAGCACACATCTGTCCATAAGCTTCAACAAGGATGGAGTCTGTGTCTACACAGTAAGATGTCAGCAAGGATGGTGGGGCTTTTGGGTGCCCTGTGCCTCAGATGAGCTGGACAGGAAGCACAAAGCAGCAGAGATGCAAGTCTCTATGGTCACTGTCTTGTCCTGTCCCTTTTTCTGGTTCTGCAGATGCACCAGCAGGCACAGCTATGCAAATCTGCTGGCTGTCTCCTTGGGAAGTTAGTCACTGAGTCGCTGTGCCACCAATTCTAGTAGCACAGGCTTTTGAATTTGCATTTAAACTAAGCTGCTGTGCATCTTTGTGTGGCTGGTTTTGGAATGTGTGAGTTCCTGCATCCTCTTTTCAAAGCACCTTTTCTGGTAGTGATGTTAGGAATTAAATATTCAGAATTATGGTGGAAGCAGGCTGGAGAGAAAACTGTAAATCTGAACGCTGTGAATGGAAAACCTGAGAACTAAAGAATGCACAAAACAACAAACAGCCTTGATTCTGAGGGGCTGATCAAAATTTGGGTTTACTTGGCAAGGGGACACCCTCTGTCATTCTTTCCAGTCTCGTGGCAATTATTGTTTTAAGGCTTGCAAGAGAAAGATAAGGGCTGCAAAAATCAGAATTAGTAAGTGCTGGTCATAGTGTTTAGTGGTATAAGAGCATTTATAATTATGGAGCAAGAGGAGGGGAAAAAAGCATGAAGGAGAAAGTAGTTTTATTTCCCTTGCTCCCTATTTGGTTTAATGAATTTAATTACTTGGAAATAGCTAGTAGCAAACTTGTGGGCTTTTCCAAATGTGCTTTTAACAAGACAGCAAATTTTAAAAGAAGAGGCAATTCAGTAAAAATAATTGAACACATAAGAACTTAACTGCTGTATCCCCCATTGCAAGTGCTTTCTGTCAGTAGATGTTAAGAGAACTAAATTAATATGCCTCTGATGTACTGGGAGGGAAGAAACCAGGGCAAGAAGACACAATTCTAAATGCAGGGAAGCAAGTGAGTTACCAACTTTCAAATAGATCCTTGTAATAAAGTTGTTCGTTCTTTTGTTCCTGTCAGCATGAAATAGAGACAAATATGGCAAGGAAATGGCTGAGCAGAGTAATGGGATTCTGTGTAACAAGCAGCAAGAGTGCAGGAGGCAAGAGAAAGGAGATGGGGCAGAATGCCAAAAAAGGAATTTTGTATAAAAGAAGCTTGTATCAGAAATCCCTCCCTTCTTAATGGTATAGTTTAGTTTCCATTTAATTGTTTGCTCTTTTGTCAGCTTAAACTGGTCTTTATAAAGTGATACGGTGGCTAAGTAAGTAAATAGCAAAGAAAAATTGCATTGCATCTTCTTTAAATCAGGGAAGATATCTGGTGGGATGGCTTTGGTGTCAGATATATTTACCATTAAATGAAATTTTCCAAAGTGCTTGCGTCCTACTGGTAATCACTGGTTGGGAGAGAATGTCTCAAGTCATGTGAGCACTGCCCAGTGTGTTTAACAATCTGAAAGAGGGATTTAGTATCCTGCTGCTTAAATTTGCAGGCAGTGCAGTGCTGAAGGAGAGCTGCAAAATTCCAGTGGTGACTTGAGTAATCCAAGACTACTCTGAGTGACAGAGCAACTGAATAACATCTGGAAATTGATGAACAGAGTTGCTTCAGGAAGGCAGGGTAGAGCCATATGCTTTTTCATTTCCTCTTGGTGGCTATGTACCCCCAGACAATAGTAATTATCTGTAATAAAAAGTCTACCACCAGTACAACAGAGCTTCCTATTTCCAGCTCGTCCAGTTCTGTGATGAGGACAGACACATTGTCAGAGTTGTCTGGGCCCTGAATACTGATGGAGGGAAGCTTAATTCTCCAGATGCAATTCTACCTGAAAAGATGCTTCTGTGTTCCCGGTTTGCCCATTATCAACAGGCTTTTCTGTTATCTTCAGCATTGGTATGAGCCCTACTGTGAGGACTCCCCAGGCCGTAATTTATTAGAAGCCAGTATGCTGAATAAAGTAATTTTATGCAGCAATGGTGAGACAGTTTGTGGTTTTCTTGGAGATATTTTTTGTCAAGTCATCAAGCAGAGTGTTTGAAAGCTACATGCATGTATTTTGGTCAGTCTTCTCAGGTGCTCAAATATGGAACAAGCATGTCCCCTGACTGGAGCCAGTACAGATGGTATAGGACAGAAGTAGCTGTTTATTCTTGTCCTTGAAGCAGCTCTTGCAAAACCATCCTTCCTGTTATGTGGAGTCCTGCAGCCCCGGAGATCTTGACTGCAACATAGTTCTGTCTGTACAGGTTTTTTGTGCTTCCAGACAGCTTACTTCAGTCTAGTAGGCTGTGATTGCTCAGTAGGCTTTCCATGTTCCTGTTGGTGTGAACCTTGTTTTTAAATGTTTTAACCATTTTTTCTGAGGGGTGCCAGGTCCCTAATTTTGTACCTATATTTGCCTGACCTCCTCTCAGAATGGAGCATTACAGAAAAACTACTTTTCTGGGAGCTTTTTGCAGAGTCTAGACTGGAAATCTGTTGCCAGTAAATGTGTTAGGGTGGGATTAGAAGTTTCAAAGGAGTAGTCTTCAGAACGTGTAGTAATAGTACATGTAGTTCTGCCTGCAACATGATGACAGCTTCTTACTTTCAACCTGCTTTAAATGTGGTTTTGCTTTCCAGTGCAAGCAGTTCCCGTAATTGTCAAAGGTCTGTGCCTCTGAATAAGAAGTTATATGACACAAACAGCTTCTGTTATGGAGGAATGCTCTTGTTGGAGTGTGTTCTACGCACTGGGGTGATATTCCTTGCCATTGTGGAGCTGAAGAGGAGCGGGAAGGGATAACTTCAGAAAGTGCAGCTATTGAGAAGAAAACGCAGGTGCAGTTGTGTAGCTCGTTCTTCCCTGCAGAAGGGTACTGCAGAAGGGACACTAGGCCTGGCACTGTGGTTGTTGCAGGATAGTGTGGGTTCAGCATCCTTCCAGAGCAGCAGAAGAGGTATTGTGACTTGGTTTCTGTTTACCCTGTGAGCTAAAGAGTAAATGTCAACTGTCTGATTGTCTCTTCCACCCTGAGAATAAGAGTGACAGCGACAGCTTTGATGTGCAGTAACTACGTTGCTATGATTTGCCTTCATGGCTTTAGGTTCTGATGCTTGTGGGGGTAGGGCTATGAAAGTAGATCATGGCATTTAATACGACAGGCACCTCCATGCACCTTACTAATGAAGCTATACCAACTGGGAAGAAAATGGGGAGGAAAAAGTCCACTTTCATAATCCAGGTGACTTTTCCCAGTGCTTGGGAGGCCTTTGCCCTCTTTGTCCTCAGGCAAGGTACAAAGAAAAAAAGAACAGAAATGAGCAGTGGGTCTGTTCTGTTTTTTTTTATGAACATCCTAGTTTTCTAAACACTAAATTCTGTTTCTGCTTCTTGGGGAGTCACCTTTATGTTTGATGGGAGTTGACACAGTATAATGGTGTTTAGGCACAAAATGGCCTTTTGCAAAATTGTAGCATCAGTTTAAGAACTGAGAACCTATTTTAAGGTTTGTTGCTGGGTAACCCTTTGGGAGAATGAAAATCTATTTCCTGGCAGTGCTAGGTCTTGAACATGAATTTTTGAAAGAGTGACTTTGAAATCCCTGGGTACTTGGTGAAAAGATCCAGAGATTTCAGGAAAGCACTTTTTATACTTTGATCCACACATAAAATCCTCTTGTGAGGTTTTAAAAGGCTCTTGCTTGCATGCACAGAGGGAATGTGGTGTTAGCTGAAGGATGTGTGGTCAGACTCCAGCTGAGTGCTCTGACCAGTGAGAAGAGATTTGGGAGGAGGGGACACAGAGGAGTGATTAGTTTAGATTGTGCTGTTGTTCAGTATTTCATTAATACCCTGATGAAAGATACAAATTACTACGAGGAAGTTCAGCTGGGAAGTAGATACTTCATTCTTTCCCAAACTTGAGTTACTTTCCACTGAGGCTGAGCTGTTTCCCAAGACTGTTATCCTCTGTTCTCCATATGAACTACTAGATGTAGCTATTATGAGTAGTATCCTAGATACTTAGTGTGGTTAAAGTAGTTTTTTCTAAAAAGGGAATAGAAAAGACGGGTAGATAAGGGGCAGAATAAAGGATGGCACTGCAGGCTGACACCATCAACACTCTGAAAATGAATGCAGCAACCACCTTTGAACAGCCTTTGACTATAATTGTGCTGGGAATGGGAAGAAAGTTCTGATGGTGTCTGTGCTTGATGGGATGTATCTGGTGAGAGGGAGTAACTGCTGTATGCTGAGCAAACTGTATGGAGGTGGAAAAGATTGAAAGAATGGAAAACTTCCAAAAGTTTCAAAGAAGGATTTGAGGTATTGTTATACTGCCTCTTGCCCTGGTAGCAATTTGCTGCCTGCTAAATGTAGCTCTGCAGTGTCTGTTGCCTTACCACTAAGATAGTGTTTTTTCTGTTATTCCCTTTCCTTAAAAGACTTCAAATCCCATTTTCCCCAGTCATATAGAGGAGATGGGGAAACATGCAAACAAAACCAGGAAAGCTCTGAGTAAAGGATATGTTTCTGTGTTTAGTACGAGAATGGCTTTGTAATACCTGCTGTAGGTCCATAGGCTTCCTAAACAGTGTATGTTCAAGATACCATGTGTTCCTTGCAAACTTGACTCAAGTGATCAAGTCTTGGTCTGGAGCTCTTCAGCTTCTGTTTATGTTGTTACCCCTGTAATGCTTCTTCTTCCTGATTAAATGTGTGTTGCTGTTATGTGAAATTCTCCATATTGGTGTGAAGAAGAGATTGGTTACAGAACAGTAACTGATAGTTTTAGTAAACAGTTTTCTTCTGGGACTCTGTTTTACAGTTTGGACACTAATTTATCAGCACCAAACTAATTTCCTTCCATGCTGTTTTCCCCTACTAGTTCTCAGAAGTAAGACATCCATATCTGTTATTTAAGGAGTCTGCATACACAGCTGAGAGAGTTCCCAAGTGTGTCTCCCTGGAGGGCAGCATTTCTGCTATTTTTAGCATGATTTCTTTGGGTTTTCCATGTCCTTTGTGTGAGAAACTTCACTAACTGGCAAGAGGTTGAACCATACAGTAAATGGATCTCAAAGATACATGGGAAGCTTTCACTCTGCTACCAGGAAACCAGTAAGTGCTATTGGGCATTTTTACCAAGGCGTCTGGTAGGCTGGGCTCCCCTGAGTAGCTGAAAAGACACCATGATTTAGCCTAGTATAGAGTTACTACATCTTGGAAATGGTTGGTGAAGGCAGACTATCTGTGTACTGTTCATTTTCACTGTGTCTGGGGTCTTCATTTGTGTTAACTGGTAAATGCCATCTAGCCGTAACACTTGGTGGTTTATTGCCTCTCTACTTGAACTACAACCCAGAGGGTGCAGTGGGAGAAATATGAACATCTGCTACAGAGAGAGAAAAATGCATTAACTTCTGAATCATCTGTTTAAATGAGGAGGGAGACTTTGCAGTTCAGGGAATTCATGGAGCATAGAGAGACCCTGAATTCTACCGGGGACATGGGGGCAAGGGTGGGGATGCAGTGGGATGTTGAATTAGCATAGGAAGTGTTCAGAGGTAGACACAGTGACTGAGAGTGGGCTGGAGTCAGTGGCTTGCACATCTGGCTTGACCTTTAGCTGCCTTTCTGGAAGGGCACAGGGCACCTGAAGGCTTTGTGCCATACCTGCCAGCTTTGTGTGGATGTCTAGTGCCTCAGAACTAACTGAGCCCTGATTGACCCCTTTGTCTGGAGAGCCCAATGTAAGAGGTGTTTCTTCAGCTCTGTGAAAAAGTGACTTGGGAACATGCATGGGTCAGTTTTTAGGATATGGGGTGTCCTGCGTGTTGGGGAATCTTTTTTCTTGAAAGGCCCAGATGACCTGTTTGTGAGCTGCCTCTTCACAGAAACAGGGCTGGCTGAATCAGTGTCCAGGCCCTGTAGATGACTACCCGAAGCCAGGCTACTTTGGCAGAAGCTTAGTGGGGCCTGCAAAGGTGTGTGTAAGGCAGCAGTTGGATCTGTACAGGAAGGGAGATCCAGCTGCAGAAACTTTGCCCCAGCAGCAGTAGTAACACGGAGGCCTCTGCTGAGAGAACACAGAGGAAAAGAGCAGCATAACCTCTGCCCTCCTTTAGTTTAGGCTTTTGATAATGTAAGCACTCTTACTGGGGAAAAAAACCCAGATGCTTTTTCAAGGGGTTTGCTTGTTTGTTTGTTTTGATGGTTTTTTTTGTTTTTTTCTTTGGGGGGGTGGGGGTGGGGGTGGTTGTTTTTTCTGCTAGGTTAGGGCAGTATTAGATAGGAGCACTGATACTGGGGAAGAGCCTGGGATTTGGATACTTGCTTCCTACGACATGAATCCATGTGATGATGTGGGAGGCAGGTCTGGGTCCAGCTGTGCTAGCGTGAGGGCTCCCCAGGGTCTTCTCAGCATTCCTCTGAAGTCTGGCTTCAGCTCTGCAGAAGATGGGAATGCTCATGAATTTTCCTCCATTTGTGCTCAGTGGAGCACTTCATGTGGCATTCAGGCATGCTGCTACAGCTTCCTTTGCTGCATTCTTCCCTCAGGAGCTTCTGAAATGCTCGTTCTCCATGTAAGGAACTTCTTGAAACTGCTTTGTTCTTGCATGGTTTGGGAAAGATTACATTGTGTTTTTTTAGCTGATGTGCTATAACTTCTCCTACTGTCTTGGTTACTCTTGCTTAATGTTTCCCTTCCAAAGTCTGAGTCAGAAGAAGGTGGTTGTGAAATCAGTGTCTACACATATGTATTCTGTGTTGACCAGAGTAGTGGAAAGGATTTTAATGTTCTAGGGAATTGTGAACTATACATAAATCCGTCAATCCTTTAAACAGTTACTTGTCTTTTGGAATAATCTGACCCTCCCACCTCATCCTGTTTGTCAGTATTTCATAGAACTGAGCTATTATAACCGTGTTTTATAATGTAAAGTTAGCATTTCATTCTTATGTGGTCTTCTGTCTCCCAGTGAAGACAAGGTTCCGCAGCAGTTGAGATAAAATTTAAAAGGTTGTCTTGATGGACAACAATTGAGACAAGAAGGAGCAAGTGCTGATGTAGTGGCTACTGTTGTTATCCACTGCTGGTTTTACTTAAGTATCACTGAAATGTGTGAAAACTGTCCTTGCAGGTAAACCCGAACAAATAAACCCACCAAAAGACAAAAACAACAACAAAACCCCAGCTAACCACACCATCTCTTTTATGGAGCTAGGTAGTAGAAGATTGTTGTCTGATGTGAAGGAATACTGGAGCTGAGCAGTTTTCTCATGCATGTTTGATGGAAGGTAGCTGTGAGGAGGACCAGCAGGACTTTAGGAAGAAGGAGGCAGAAGTGTAAGAAGCTGAAGAGTGACTTGAAATATCTCCAACCTAATGCTGTAAATGCTGGCTGGGAAATGCACAGAACAAGAAGCAATGAAAATGGTTTCATGTTGTTTCCTTGAATACCATAAGAATCAAAACAAGGTTTTGTAACAGCATCTGTAAATCAGCAGAGTTGAAAGGAAGAACCTGGCCTGCAACAGTCTCTTATTCTCAATAAGGTGGTATCCTGGACCCCAAGTTCTGGTTGACAGGAAACTATATTATTATTATTCAGGCTTGGCCTGTCGAAGTCAAGAGTGATCCAGGTAAAATGCTGTCATCAAGGTGTGATTCTGGGTACTTTATGCAACCAAAACTCAGTGAAGCATTTTCACACTGTTGTTACCCTATTAAGTGTATGTTGCCCTGAGAAATACCCTTGCTGGTTTAGTAAGAACTGCTCTGGCATGACTGATGATACTGTGTAGGTAAGATGTAGCTGAAGGAAGCTACCACTTGAGGTAGCTGAGCAAGTAAGTGCCTCAAAACAAGAAATGAAACTCAAGGAAATGTTATAAATAATATAAAAAAAAAACAGCTAGCACAAAAGGAGGCTTGTTGAGTTAAAATCAGACAGTAGCCCTGCAAGCTGGTAATATTGCATGTGTGTCCCTAGCTGTGTCGTTGTCCTGTTTATGGCAATAAAGGTTGAAGTAAATTCCAGGCCAGAGATAGCTGCACAGAGGATCTACAGAGCTGTGAAATCTTGCATCTGAGTTGGCTTGCTTTGTCTAGAAAAAGGAGCCACAAATATTAAAGCAGAGAAATTAATCTGTAAATCTTTGTCACTGAAATTAATTACACTGGTGACAAGAACTGTTAAATCATCATATTTAATCATTGTGAATATATAGTTTCAGGTTTGGAGAGCCCAAAGGCAAGCAGGAAAGCTCCCTAAAGATGGAAGCTGAGGCAGGGAGGCAAAACCTCAGGTTAGCTGTTTAGCAGTGAAGCACGTCTTTAGGCCTTGGGTCCTTGTGCCTAGGCCTTAATTCCAGCCACTAAGCTGCAGTGTCTCCCACTTCACAATTTCAGCCTCTATTGTAAGGATCCATAACCTCCGAGTTGGTGATAGGATACTTTTTGGATTGGCTCTGTGACAGTACGCGGGAGCTGGAGTTGCGTGTCTGCAAGGCTCTTGAGCATGTCAGGCCAGCTGTGCTCCAAAAACACCAGGAAAGGAGCAAAAGCAACTCCATAATAAAGTGTTATGAGAACATTTGCTTTCTTTGGTTTTTCTTAAGCCTTAACTTGGCGTATTAATCATTACAGAGCAAAGAATGTGTCTAGGTTACCAGGGAATATAAATAAGAAGCAAAGAATGTGTACAGTCTTGTATTTCTTGTTGCTAAAAAGCAGCAAAGTGCAGATAAGAAGGACTGAAGATTCACAGTCCTAGAGGAGATACGGTTTCTTTCCTGAAGAGTTTTGGTTTGAAGTAGTTGCACTGTGGGATTATGGGTTATATATTTTATAATCTCTTTTTATGTCGAATGGAAGGAATGGTATTTCATCTCCTCTTAAGTTTTTGTCATGCATCTAGGGCTACAAATGGGTCTTGTCTTGGCAGTTGCTACCTCTAACTTTTTTGTAATATGTGCTTTTTCAGCTGGATATTTTGACTCGCATGTGCTTTCATTCCAGTGACTATAGTGAAATCATCAAAGGGCAAGTAGTATTTCAAAGGGCAAGAACTCCTTCTACACATCTTTTCTGAACAGTTTCTTGCCAGCTGTGGAGGGAGCTCGTTTTTGAACAGTTTTTCCCAATCCTCGCCTGTTACAGTTCAGCTTTGTTTTCCTTGTGGGTGTTTGGGATGAGCAGCTAGAAAGAAAGGAAATTTTCATGTTTGTTGCTAGGTATGCTTTTGACAATTGCTACTTCATAGCCATTGAGTTGCTTAGAGCTGTTGGTAGGTACTGGGAAAGTGGAAGTATAAAACAAATACTTTGAAGCTATTACATCTGTGTAGCAAGACAATCTCCTCGAAGGTGGCTGAAAATCTGAATTCTTTTATACACTGTATTTGTAAAGATTATACTAAGTTGCCATTTCCTTCCCGTGTGCCGTTTGATCTGTTGCAGAGTCTGAGTGGGTGGAATGTGTGGGACTCAGCCTGTTCTGCCAGAACTGATGTTGTCTTCTGTGACTGGTAAATCAAGGTTGCAGCAACATCCCACCAGGACTTTGTGCGTCTTGCTAGTCACGAGGCAAGCTTACTGATAGTTTCACTGGCTTACCTCCCTTCTTTCTAAAAAACACTCCCAGTGGCACTGCCAGTAAGTAAGAAGACCACATACTGAGTTAAGGTTTTGCAGGGTCCACCTTAGACGCCACCTTTCCTACTATTGCCTCACCAGCTTTTAAATTGCCTAACGCTGTTGAAGTGTTAGGCGTGTTAGAAAAGTGTATCATAGCTAGCTAGTTCTTCTCAGTACAAGAAACTTCTTACTTCGTTTTGAAGCTTAGTTCTTCAGCTTCATTCTGTGTATCTTGGAGCTTTTAAATTATTGGAGTCTGGATTGAGTCTGTATCAACTAATCAGTTCAAGAAAATGTAGTTGAGAATAGCTGCACTTGCAGCATAACTAGGAGTCTCTAAGACTTTGTGATCTCTGGGAGAGCTAGGTTTGCCATGTGGAGTACTTCTGTCACTCTGTAGTGTAAGGAGCCTCCCGCTTTGAATAGGATGGCTTGAGGAGTGTTCAAGTGGGGTTATTTTTGTTTTCCTGCCGGACTTTGCAGAGAAGTTGTTTGTGATGCTGAGATACTGTAAAGCCAGTAGGAAAGACGATTTAATATTTATGGCTAACCTAACTACATCTGGAGTGAAAATATGAAGTGTGCTTGAGAGGCTTTCCAGCGAGACAGGACTAATAATTCTTTGCAGTTCTGCCCAGCCAGTGGTAAATTATTTGAGTGCTTGTTCTGACAGGTCCCATGACAGAGATGAGTCATTCTTAAAGGATAAACAAATCTGCCCAGATATTAGATATATTCAGTGGTCCTAAACAGAGCCAAAGGTCAGAAGAAAAATGTCATTACATGATGTAAAAGTGTTTTCCAGTGCATGTTGATGTAGCAGATTAAGGTTTCAGGATTGCTGTCCTTACCCACCTTTCCTTAGCAAAACTGTCTGTAGACGTACCGCAGAGGGAAACTTCAGTAACCTAGGGCTATGAGCTTCCCCTCTCAGTTTCCACGTAGATGAAAGTGGAACAATGTTTAGCACAAAGCCATCTCCTGTGTGCATACCATTACTAGATCAGCCTTGGCCAAACTTCCAAATTAGTACTGTTTGGATAGGCTGAGTCAAAGGCAACAGCTGCTGCTGCTGGAAGGATGAAAAATTAATCAGCTGCGAGAGGCTCATTAGTGAATGAAGGAGGCCAACCAGGGCAGAGCTTTAAAGTGACTTGTCTAGTCACTTCAGTCACCATGCACAGTAAGAAGACAGGGCTCCTTTCTAAACTCTAAAATTCTTACTCTGGAGATTCCCATGTCCCATCCCTACTCCCTGCCTCTTGAGTAGATACATGACTCTGCAATAATTTGCATTAAGTCTCGGAATAAACCATGGCAGAACTGGGGTTAGAGGGTAGGCACAAGCTGGCCTCTTAGGTAAGGAGGAGCCAGTTGTTTGTGCGGGTTTGTGGTGTCTGCCGGAGTTCCACCTCACAGTAGAAGGAGAGCAATGGACTCCTACTGCTGCTAGTGTTACCAGAGCTTGAGTGGCTGTGCTGGAGCCTGCAACGGAGATGTATTTTGGGAAACTGCCATAAGAAAAACTTTTAAGGCCTTACCAGAAAAGGACCTTGATTACTCTACTAAGATGAAGTTTAGGGAGTAGAAATGTTTTGTAGTCATCTGTAAATCTGAGGCACTGCTAAACTGTAGGCTTCTTGTCACTTGCTGGTAGAGATGAGTTTTGCTCTGCCATATTCTGAAGGTGTATTTCCCTTGTGACCTCACCTAGTGTCAGCAGAGGGACACTTTTATTTCAGTCAGGACTTAACAGACCAGTCAGCACAAATCAGTCATCCCTGCCCTATCAAAACCTCGTGTCCAAAATCAGCATGAGCATCTGATAGTTATGCTTTTTCCTATTGTGTCTTACTGTTTTTGTTGAAGAGTCAAATGCTTTTCCTGAGACCAGAACCCAGAGTGTGTGTCAGGCTTTTACCCTAAATGACCGGTTTGGGCATTACCATCTCCAAATTGAAAACCCACCTAGGGTGGAAACAGCAGGGTGAATGCGCAGGTTACCTCTGAATTGAGACCAGTTTTTAGTTTTGTAGGTTTCTGGAAAGAGGTGAGTAGGGACAAGATGAGCAGTCAAAGCTGTGTGAAGAGTGAAGTTTAAAATTAGCAGCAGTAATTGAGGACAGTGGATGTTAAATCTGAATTCAAATGCCACGTTAATAACTTTTTTACTAACCTGCCTCTACACAGTAGGTGCTGTAAGTTTCTGTGCAGATGCCTCTTTTTTTTTTTTTTTTTGGTAAGAATATCAAATTATTTTGACAAGTTCTTGTTACATTTTTAACTAATCTCCTTGTTGCAATATAAAGGAAGATTTGGACTCTTTAAATTTCTTAATCAGAATTTCAAACTAAAACCCATATGCAACTTCCTTAGGGGAACCCTCTTAATATTTTTCCGGGGGGGGGGGGGGAACCCACAGAACTGTCTGGGTGCGACTTATGACTGTGGGTTCTGGGTTTCAAAACCAGAATCCAGGACTCTGCCAATTATACAAAGTGTTGTTACACACTTGCTTAATTTCCTTTTCCAAACACATGGAAGTAATTATGGGGTGGTTGGAAGAAGGCACGGAGAGGCCAGAAGCAGCCTTTGGAAACAAAAGCAAATGAAACATGTGCCACTTGGAAAGCTGTGCTATGCCCACGGGAGAGCAGGTTTCTGTATTAAACTGGTCAGCTGGTTTTTGTCCTTACTGGACCTGAGCAAGCTGCATGAGCTTCCACACACATCACCAACAGCAATTATTGATTTGTGTTTGTGTGTGTGTGTGTGTGTGTGTGCAACAATAAGATTGCTTTATCAGGAGATCTTAAAAACAGTTCTGCAGTTGTTCGTGGTTTGTTTCCACCTCCTCGTAAATGTTTCCGGAATTAATTTAGCCATCCTGGCTTTGTTTAAAAGCACCAGGTTGTTGTCTTATGATCTGGTGTTATCCTGATGTCCAGAATGCCCGGTGCGGATGAGAGCTCTGCTGCAGTCAGCCCTGTGCAAACATAATGCAGAGCCAAGTCTGAGGAATTTGGCAGTCTTGGAGTTTTCAGCCTTGGAGTTTGTCAGGCTGAATCATTTGGGAATGTATCTGAGGGGAGCGCATTACAGGTAGGCCTATAGCAGGGAAAATAATACAGTTGTCATAGTGAGTAGCACTCTTCTAGGGAGGCAAATCTGCTGCTGGAGTGCAGTCGTGTTTTGGTTGCTGCTTTCCATTACGGAAATCTTCCTGTCGCCAATGTGGGTTTTTGTTAGCCCCGTGTCTTGGTTGTCCCTCCCTAGCATGCAGTAGTCTGTGCTCCTGTTTTGGAGTCAAAAAGGAACTTGAAGGCACGAAATGTTGTGGGTTTTTTTCCTGCAATTTCAGTGGGAAAGGGAGTTGTCCAACTGAAGCAAAGCTTTCCAAGGGGCAAATTGAGGGAAGTACATTTGATATTGAGATAATCTGTAGCACTCTAGAAGCACCCCTGGCAGCTTCATATAGCCTAAACATTTTGACTGTTGTAGAATGTAAATAAAATTTGCATTTTAGAGCAGGCTTTGATGCTAATGGTTTTCTTTTTAGGAGATAAGCCACTAGGGGGGAAAAAAAGCTTATTTCTAATAGAAAGATAGACAAGACCCATAATTAATGTTGCACTAGCAGGCTTCCTCCATGGTTGGCTAATCACAGCTGAGTGTTAATAAGCATAGAGTTTTTTTAAATACTGTTGTAACATGTTAATTAAGATAATTCGGCTCCATGTGTCTCTTGAGTTACCAGATGGCGACTGCATTGGTGGAAGGCTGCAATTAGAGTCTTTTCTTTCTTGCTTTTTCTTCCTCCTGCCCTTAAGGAAAAAAAAAATAAAATGAGGCAGCTTTGGTGTGTAGGGGATGGCTGTGTGAGGGGTGCCTGTTACTGTACACAGTGTGCTTGTGTCTAATTATATAAATGCACTGCTATATGATTATATATATACAAATCTCTCTGCTTTGGTTTCTTCTCATTTACCCACATTATGGCATAAAGAAAAATAAGCCTCCTCTTCAGGGTATGTCCTTGCTAGGGAAACCGTAATTTCGTCATAAAGGCTCCAGTCCTGCTCAATTTGTTCTTCTGTCAGTGACTTCAGAGTAAGCAGCATCTGGAGCCAGAAAAGACAGAGAGCTTATTTTTCGGGGGACTTTGGCCCCTGGTTAATACACAGAACCCAAAAGAGGGTTATGTTTTGCAGTGTGTTTTCCAGGAAGGCTTAAAATATTTTAGGGGCAGGGTCCACGAGAAATGTGTGTGCTCACAATGGAGGCCTTTTGTTGACTTCTGCCTCCTCTGAGTAAAATACAAAGAGGTCCTTTAGCCTCAGCTGTTGTGCCTGGGCCCCGGCAGCAGCTGCCGTCTTGGGTTTGTCCCTGTGGGAAATCACCCATCTGCTCATGGGCTAGAGAAAGCCAGAGTGCTGTAAAGGAGAAGGTTCAAAATCTCTTCCCTGGTTCCAGTCCCCATCTCCACCCCAGAAATTATAGACCAGTGGAAAACCTGGGCATCTGGTAATCTGTCTTCTATGGTGTGAATGCTATCTCCGGCTAGAAACATACTGAATTCTCAACTCCTTCCAGCTGGCAGAGGGTAGTTTCAGTCTGGGTCCCTTTTCAGATGTTGTATCTGCAGCTACTCTTATTTGCATAGTTAAAACACATGGGTTAGCACACTTGTGGGCAATAGGCAAAAACCCACTAACACCTCGACCTATCTGGAAAGGAAGCAGAGCATGCTTCACCTCCACTGGGAAAGATCTACCTTCCCTCTAGAGAGAAGGCTTTATAATGTCTGTGGGAGACATTGGAATTTAGTTATGTGAGCTAAAAAATGTCCCCCCGGATGTCCCTAAGGGTACTGGGAAAGGGTAGAATCTCAAATAGAATTCCCAGAGCAGGCCATTACTGTGCTTTTCAGAGCCAGCCTGCCAAGAGAAACCCCAGTCTAAAGCACGTGGCTCAGCACAGACCTGCTGCTACACGCAGTGACATTTATCTGTGGAATACTTGATGAGCCATTTCCTAGCCTGACACTGGAATTAATCCAAATGCTCGGCTGGGGAGAACAATACAGAAGCAGAGGGTGCATAGTGGGAAGCTGCTGTGCTGAAAGCTGTTGAGCTCACCCAGGCAAACATCACTGGTTGGAAACCTGAAGGTATTTAGCACTCAGAAATGAAGCTGGCATTCTTACTAGTTGGGGCATGCAGATGGAGGTGACTGCTTTTGCATTTACCACTTGTGCTTCTGTCACTACAGTGCATCCCCCTTGTCATTGCTTTGTCAACAGGGAGGAAGGAAGGTGTGGGTGAGGAAGAGGCAGTTCTGTTGATCAGAGCCTATCTAGTTCTTTTTGTGTGCAGACCAGCTGTCTGGGAAGTGATTTTTGCTTTGGAAGAAGATGGTGTTTAGCTGATGTAGCTAGTCTAAAAAGGGCATGAAATGGTAACAGACTTGCTTCTTACTAAAACCAAACTGCTGCTGAGGGAGGAGGGGCTTCCAAAAGGGGCTTTTGCTGGATATAGGCTAGCTTGTGGGCACAGGGAAGAGAGGAGAAACAAGGATGTTGCCTGTCTAGATTTCGCACTGGAAGGGAAGCTACCTAGTCTTCTCCCCCCAAGTCATCTCCTGCTTTGCAGCAGATGCCTGGAGCCAAATGCCAGTTCTGCCTCAGGCAGAAGGAAGTGTTATGTGTGACTCAAGACCCTGGTTTAAGAGGAAAAAAATCCTGACCCAAAAAGGAGCTTGTTTTTGCAAACAAAGGTTTGCAAAACCCAAAGGTATTGTTTTTGTTCTGCAGTCAGGATGTCACTGCAGAAAAGAGGCTAACTTGGACAGTGTATTTCCTGTCTGTTAGTTGGGAGGGGTCTATAAAACAAGTTCTTGCTCTTGGAAATGGTGTGTATGCCAGTTGTATGCATGCTTTTAGTTTCAGTGCTGCTTTTCTGTTTTTTTTCTTGCAGTAGGTATATAGTGGGGTTTGAAGTTCATCATATGCTAGGTAGGGATCTGTCCTTCCCTAACAAATGTGATGGGGTTTGAGATGACTGTTTCTCTAGGAGGAAAAGCTATGTTTAAAACTGCCCCTCTCCTCCCCCCCCCAATAAATTACTTGGACAGAAATTTGGACATTGTATTCTGCTAGGTGTAAGCTGCGGCACTGCCATCTATCTGCAGCACTGGGAGCCTAGTGTGTTGTCTTTGTTGTTGCTCAAGAAGCTGCTAAGTCAGCTTGGCAACTTTGGCTGGTTACCCTGATGCTGTGGCTAAGGATGGTAGTGGCACCATTATCTGATTGGGTCACATTCATGCTTCCCTGCCTACTGGTGACAGAGGTTGGGAGTATATACAGTAAATAGAAGGGATCCAAGAACTGGGCCAAGGGAGGGGTAAATTGCTTCCTTATTGGTTTATTAAATGACCAGGTTAGTGGAGAGGTTGGGTAGTGCCCTGCTGGCAAGAGCTGAAACTGCAAAGAGAAAAAACCATGTCTCTTTTTCTCTTAGCAAAGGTGGCCAGAGCTCTTGCTAGCAAAATTCATTCAGTTGCTTACTATTTTCCATGAAGGAAATAGTATGGCCTCTAGTCCTAGGACAATTTAACCAGTTGCTTTGTGTTCACAAAGATGTTTGCTTACCAGGCCGGACATGGTAAGCATGTCTCAGGCTGGCATGAGACAATCATGACAGGTTTAACTAGACTGGCCAGGGGAATGTTTGCCTTGTTAGATCAGGAGGGTGGGTTTTGTTTGTAGGATGTTTTTCCTCTGTGAGCCTGGATAACATCAGTTACATGCACTATGTCTTGTAGATGAGGAAAGAGCTGAGGATCTTCCATTTCCAGTCTTCACATCCCACAAAAGTTGCAGTTGTCTAAAAAGTCAGGAGATGTTAACATATCCAAACAGGGCACATGTTTGGGGGATCCAGTAGAACAGACATTGTTTACCAGGACTGCCTTCAGAATGTTTCAGCACTGACATGTAGGATTCCTCTGGCGCTGCTCTGAGGATGGTCAAACATGCTAGAGCACTCGTATAGTCAGTGAGGAATTTACCTGAGGCTCAGTCCAGCTTCCTCTTGTAGTTGCTGGGATTTGGGCCTGACTCATATAAACAGCAACTCTGATTTGTCAGAACTGTTCTCATTCTAGCTATAGTGACCTTTGCACCTTGCTGTGGAGAAGTAGAATAAATGGTTCTGGACGATAAGTGCAAAACATCCCTTTGTTAAGCAATATTGTACCCATCTGTCTGCCCACTAGAGGTGAGCAATGCAATGGTTTGTGCTCCCCAGTTACAAATTACTCACTCTAGCAACAATGATCTTGTCTGTTCTTGTTGTCTTGTTCTGGGTGTTTTTTTGTTGCCTTTTGGGTTTTTTCTTTTCATTATAAGAATGCATTCAGTTAAGGAGGATTTGGTTTTCATTTCTGTGTGGTCAGACTAACCAGCAAAAGAGGTGAGTGAAACACAGGTCAGGTGCTTGGTGCAGGAAAAAGGGGTGTGAGGCTCCTGCTAGGATCTGGGAGTCTTACTAGTTGAAAAAAAGAAACACACTACCAAGCAAAACAAGACTGTGGAGAGGTGCATGTCGGTCACCTCTTGTAGGGTGTTGCGCTCATGCATAGGTCACTACTAGGGAGTTTTTGTAGTTCTGTAGCCATTATCCAGTCAGACTGTTTTAATCTTACATTGTATGTGTAAGTGAAGTGTGTTGTACTTGGTTCTTGCCACAACAGGTACAACCTGCTTGGGCTTTGGAAGTCATCTGCTTGTATGGGAATTTCGCTCTCGGAGATCAAGGTTCAGCTGTGCTCCTGTGTTTTGTGTTCTGAGTATATAAACCCCTCGCTTTTATGTCAGCAGACAATATACCACATGCTTCCATCTGTGGTATTATCTGTAACCATGGCTTGGGTTTGTGTCATTTTTACATTATGACAGAAATGTTTTGTAGCTCTTCCTCAGGTCAGTGTTCAGGACCACAGCTCAGCTTCAGCTCAGCAAGCACGTGGAAGGTCCATTTCATCCTTTGGTGATTAGGTTAATCAGTTTGGCCAACTGACATCTCTTTTCATTTCTAAAAGAAGCCATGTTCCAACCCCTCACAGCTGTCTGTGAATCTGGTAGAAGAGAAAGCAAGTGGACAGTATTTTCTTATGTGACATAGACACAGAATGCTATGATAGGAAACTACCTGTAGGTATATACTGACTTAAAAGTTTCTCATTTGTGTATAAAAACAGTCTATGTATTAAATACCTAGTATTTTGGAATGACACTTGCAGAAACCCCAGTGCATAGCTTTATTTCTGCCTGTCAATCTGGAAATGACAGTTTCCTTACCTCTGAACAGAGTTCAAAATGTTTGGACTTCTCATCAATTGTTATCTCCTTCCTGTTTTCCAGCAGTGTATGCTGGCAGAGAACCAGCTCTCGCAGGAGCAGTCATGAACATCAGTACGTTAGAAATGGGGCCTTTGGGAGTAGAGTTTTTCTCCTGTTGTGCACAGTGCTGCAGTATTCAAAACCACTGTTTTGGTGCGTCCTCAAAGCGTGATGGTTCAAAATGCAAGTGTAGGATGTTGGCAACCCCCTAGGAAGTTGATAACTTCCATAACTTGGCTCTCTTTCTCTTCCCTACCTGGCATGAATGTTTGTTTCAAGATGTCTCATAAGCGCTGGGATGCTTCCAAGAGCATGTGTTTCAGGGAGGGAGTTGATGAAATTCCTGCATGTTTCTTTGTATTTCAGATATAACCCAGTGCCATTGTGAGTCTGGGCTGAGGCTATTGGGAAGGGGGTTGATTGTTACAATCTCATGAAACATCAGCAAAACTTAATGCCCCAAGCTGCAGACTTGGGGCATAAGCTTTGCTGGTGTTTTATGAGATAAATGGTAGTGCAGAATCAGACTACCTTTTCTTCTGTTAGCCCCATTTTAGATGACGTGTATGGAGGCAATTGAAGAAACTCATTATGGAGTATGTGAAAGCTGAAGGTGCTGAAAACTTAGGAACCGGTCACTGCTGTGAAATGCTGCATTGTCTGTTCTGAGCTTCCTGGGTGCCTGTGTTACAGTGAGATGGGACTTGGTTTGCAGAGGTGCTGAGCTCTGTCAGAGATACCAGGGAAGGGGAGCTTGGTCCAGCAGCAAGCAGAGGTATTTGACTTCCTCAGGTTTTCAGGCACCACCAGTTCATCTTTTACCTACCTAATTGCCCTTGCCTGGGCCATCTCCAACAGTCTTTAAAGCCATCAGCAGTGTCTAATAGCCCTCTCCAAAGCTGCAGGCTCTGAGATGCTCTGTTCCCCTCAGAGTGCCTTGCAAAGGACAGTTCACATAGTCTTCCAAGGAAGCTGGGGTTGCCCAGAGGTATTCAGTCAGGTTGAGAGTGGAGGGCATTGGTGTTCTGGCTGCCTGATCCAGATCTTTCCCTCATCACATGAACGGTGTTCTTCCATCACAGTGAAGGTGATGTTTTAAAATACTTGTGAGTCTCTTGGATGCTGTGAAGACAAATGAGCTAAGGGGGGGGGGGGGGGAGAGGGGAGGGGAAAGGGGGAGGTGACTAATTCTGCAATCTCTTCCCTGTGAAGAGGATGAATCAGGGACAACTGACTGAACACACTTACCAGCTGCTTCTCTCCTTTTGTGTGCCAAGTGCAGCTGAGGAAAAAGCCAGTCTGCAGTTGGGTAGCTGCAAGCCCTTGAGTGAGGAGGCCAAGCCAGGGTTCTGTAAGTGACTGATGTGGTATTTATAACTCATCAGTGTAGATGGCACTTTGCAACAGAAGAGGAACCAAACTGTGAGCTGCTGCCTGGTCCAAAAGAGCTCCTGGCACAGTGGTCATGGTCAGGAGAAGGGGGAACGCAGGAACAAACTCTGTTTGCTGCAGTCAGTTAGAAAGATGCTGTGTGTGGCTCACAAGCAATTCCAGGCATCTCGTTTGGCATAAAAAGGTGTAAGAAGGTTGTCCTCTCTGCACCTGAAGTTTTGTCCGCTGCTGTGGCAGAAATAGCTTTCCCCCAAGGCTGTCCACCATTGCCTAGACAGGTACACGTTAAGTTGCTGAGAAGATTTCTGGTGCTCTTGCTATTTAGCAAGAAACCCTTCTCCTGGGCTGCAGATGAAGCAGGGTATATGTCTATGTGCCTGAAAGTGAAATGTGCCTTGAATCTGTCTCTTCAGCTGATCCCAGCCGACCCTAAGTGTTGGACAGGCTTAAAGTGAAAGCAAGTTTTAGCTTCACAAGGCAAAGGGTTAAAATACTGGTTACAAAATGGGAAATTATTGCAGAAAGGAAAAATAAAGAAACAGAAGAGGCAACAGTTAATACTCGGGAGGCATGGAACAGTGGCTTCTCTGAAGCTTATTGAAGAATAAATCTCCTCAAGAACAAAGTCATCTTGAAGAGCTGGCGCTTAGACCCCTGTTAACCTCTTCTCTCAAGAAGTAAATTGAATTGCTGTTATAAAGCTGGCAGTCCTCATACCAGAGGGTTTTTGGCTTTGCTCAGCATTTCATCTTGGGATTTACTGGCATTTACAAGGCAGTACCTATGATGCATTCGCACATGTGATTAGGTTCAAGGGTCACCTCCACTGCAGCAGTGTAGCAAAATTTTCCACAGTGGAATGAAGCTTAGACCTTTCCCAAAATCCAGTTACTTGAACTTCGCCCAGCTGTTTCTTGCTGTTTGTCCCACAGTAAGTGGGACACTTAGAGGCAGAAGGTGGGAATGCGTGCTCTAGGGTTTACGGGCAGGCCTGGATCACCACGCTCTGATGGAATAGGGTGTGGGTAGGTTAGCTGGTTTTCTGTGCTGCAAGATCGTTCATGAGAAATCTTTGCAGTATTTTCTTTTGTGAAGTTTGAGAAGCTGATGTGGATTTAAAGGGAAAAAAATACGGATTTCTCCCTCATTCAGCCCCAGCAGATACAGTGTTGGGGCTGTTCTGCCAGGTCACTGTGACCTGCCAGAGGAGGGGAACTTCTACGCAATATGACTATCTTGGGTTTAGTGCAGTTTCGTCAGTTGTGGTTTGTTGTTTTTATTTGAATGGCTATCAAAAATTCTACAGGAAAATTTCTGGCATGTGCTGTGTCTATACCATTAGTCAGCATAGGGGAGATGCAAGGAGAATTGTAAAGTGCCTTCAGCATTCCAAACTTCACATAGGTAAACAGAGGGGCTTTTAGAAATGCCTTTGTCGTATAACTAGGTCCTTGTTAAAATAGACTAGAATATTTATTCCTACTGCAGCAGAGCTTTGTTTCCCATACTGTTGGTGGTATAGCTATGTAAAATAGCTGAAATCAGTGTGGCTTCCAGGGTGCCTTATGGCAATGTCTGTACCTTGATGTTGTACCCGTAGTATAGTGGAATGTTTGCTTTCTTCAGTTGTTTCAGTAAGAAATCTCACACTTTTTACCTTGTCAGGCTAATAGGAAAGCCTGATTGTGTTTCCCTGTGGGGAAAAGATACTGCCAAAGATTTTCTGCACCTCTTTCATGTGGAATCTCTGTTGTGTCTCTGTTCAACAATATCGCCAGTTTGATGACTGCCAACTAGATTGTACTACTGGGGTAACAAGCAGTATTTAGCAATCACAGAAGACATCAGAGGTGAAACTCAGCAGTGTTCTGTGCCATCGTGTAACAGTCTTTCCTCTTGGTTTTGGTAGCTTCTTGATTTAGTGGGTGTTCATAGGTGGAAGTCTGCCTATGTGCCTTATCTATTGTACATCAGATGTCTTTCTCTGAGATATCCTCCATGATGCTTTCTCTTTTCTCTAGATTGTCCCCAGCCACCACAGCCTGAGAATGGAGGCTATAAGTGCCACCCTAGCCCCTGCAACAACCCTCTGACATCAGGCAGTGTCATTGAGTATCTTTGCGTCAAAGGCTACATGCTGAAAGGAGATTATAAATACTTGACCTGCAAGAATGGAGAGTGGAACCCAGCCATGGAAGTCAGCTGCAGGCTCAGTCCAGGTGAGTGCTCCCTGACTCCAGTGAAACAGTTAGAACTGCCCTTGCATTGGCTTTTCAGATTACCCTTAAACACTGTGACAGTGTGATGCTGAGGAAGTCCATACAGCTGCCTCTCATTACTCCAGCAATTGTATACATGGGGCTCATAATCACAGCTCTTCATTAAAAACGTCTCTTCTGTAAGAGCCCATGAGGTGCAGGTGCAGAGTCCCTAACACAAGGAGATAACCCATGGAAAGGAGTGTAAAGGAGGCAACTTGTTACTTAGGTGGAGCCTCTTATTTTGACATCCCAGAAGTGGTAGGGGTCCAGACTGAAGCATTGTCCCTGCTGTCTGGTTTTGCTTCTGATGACAGCGCATTTCCCTCCGTGGCGTACCTGTATGTCCACGTGTGCAAGTGCATGTGTGATTATGTAGAGCCAGTTTTCCATCCAGACAGGTTAAGTAACTGTTGCCCTCCTTTGGTAAAGAGCTCGATGGTGCTGCTTTTCACTGTACTGTCAGGAAAGAACACTGCTGACATGGTTTCTACTTCTCTCCAAATGGAAGTGGACAGCTTTGTTTTGTGTGTGTCTCCCAGCTGAACAGGAGTTCCTCCATCAAAGCAGGAAAGTAAAAATGTTTGCAGGAAAATGTTCATCATACAGCTCTTAGTTTGTCTACAGCTTTTCTGGTTTTAAAAGTACGCGTACTGCATAAAGAGAGATCTGCCTTCCCTCTTCAAGTCTGGCTTGTTGGTGGAGTCTTACTGCTCAGTCATCCTGAACCAGCAAAGTGTACACTCCAGGATGAAGTCCAGTAATCCATAAAGCAAAATGTGTTAGCTTAATCAGAAGGAAACAGGAAAGTACCGTCTTAAAGCTCTTTATGGAGCTCACGGCGTACCTACGATCTGTGGAACATCCTGTCCTGTCCCAAAGACACTGTCTTCTCGGTGTCTCTGTCACAGCCACTCCTATAGCTCCTTCCTATGATGTATAAGGAAGGGAATTGGGAGTTTACCTGGCAGCGACCAGATCCTGAAGAGGTTTTTCAAATCGGCATAAGCTTGCTTTCCACGGTGGTTCCTTCCCTCTTGCTATACCCAGGCTGG
Source organism: Pezoporus occidentalis (assembly GCF_034315485.1). Classification (NCBI taxonomy): domain Eukaryota; kingdom Metazoa; phylum Chordata; class Aves; order Psittaciformes; family Psittacidae; genus Pezoporus; species Pezoporus occidentalis. The sequence goes on along the minus strand of NW_026913964.1, from coordinate 2,183,052 downwards.
AGAGCAAAGCTCTGTTATTGCAGGTAGTGTTCTCTGGGTGGCATTTCTGCCTGGTGGCACTTGGCCTACATCAAAGCTGAAGGGTCTGTGTTGTGATGAGCAGAAATCTCTCAGATTTCTTTAGCATTCTGAAGAGTCAGTGGCCTTATCAAACATACAGAGCCTCAGAAGTCTGACCCAGGGAAAAAGCCATTGCTTTCACAGCACAGGCTCTGAACAGCTGGTCAGCCGATGTTTAACTAGCTGGTGTCTTTCACAGGGCTAGAAGGAGGATGAGATTAGGAGACAGTAATGAGAAAGACATGGTTGGTAATGGGTAAGGTCCCACCTGCTCTTTGTAGAGTAAATGAAATTCCTAGCAGTTACCAGATGTTTTGTGTAGCTCTGAGCCTGTCAGCCCCATGGCCTTTTGACAGTTTATTGTACGAGTTAGCATCCTGTTGGAACATGAGATGGTGAATGTGCTGGAGTGTACCCTGGATAGCGAGCAGTTTTACAGCATCATGTACTGGTGCTGAAAATGGAGCACTCTTTTTTTCCCACCCTCTTTCCTGTCAGCATATTCAGAGAGCCCTTAGTAATGCTGAAAATGGAGATCCTTACTCAAACTTATTTGCCATAGAGAAAAATGTACCAGATATTGTGGTTTTTTTTGGTTTTGTGTTGGCTTTGTTTGCTTGTTTTGTTTTGTGTGATTTTGTTTGTGTTTTTGTTGTGATTGGTTTGGTTTGGATTTTTAACCTGCTAAGAGGTCAAGCTACTTCTGAAAAATTTCAGGAAAACAAGTTCAAAATAACCGTAGGTTTGACCTCCAGCTTGCATGCCTGTTTTGGGCAAAGATTTCAGGCTGGAGGCTTAAAACCAATGGTCTTCCAGCTTTTTTGTTCTGCTTGCATGCTGCTCTTTCCCTCATCCCTACCTGCATATGTGTCCTGCATCCCCTGTCCTGCAGTTTGAGACCTATGCTCCCGAAGAATGTGTTGAATATAGCAAAAAGGAATTGCATATATGGGAATATCTCTAAAGTGAAATACACAATAGTATTTGCCAATGGAGAGGTGAGGTTTTTCAGATCTCTACCAAAGATGTAAATTAGCAACAGAGGCAACTCATATACAGGCAGCTATTTGCTCTAGGGAGGTGAAAGAACTAGTGTTGCATTCTAGGCATAATATGCAGTGTTCAGCAATACCAGCTGCAGGCCTTTCTCTCTCCACACCCAATGTATTCCTGTCTTGCAATGGCCCTTTAAAAGCCAGATTGGTTCCCATACAGTCACAGGGCTCAGCTAAGGAAAGTTAGGAGTGATGTGAACAGGGCACATGTGTCTAACACTGAAAACTCTGCATCCTGAAGCAACAGCTGTCTTCTCTCTCTGTTCCTGGAATGTTTGTGTGAGAGAGGAACTGAATACTTGCTGTGTCCTATATGTACCCACCCAGGTGACTTCCACCCCTTCCTTTGGGACGCTGTTCCTTCAGCCAAGAAAACCCATTATTTGGAACTTTTTCTATTGTTTGGCCTAAAATACCCTGCTTATTGTGATAGACAATTATTGGCCTTGCTGGTGACATAGGGCATTTTTTAGCTTTTGCTCAGCCAGATCTGTATGTTACATGACCCTTACCACCATCTATCAGTGCCCATGGCCTGCTTGCACTGCTTTTCTGTTTGTCTTGTGTTTTTTTCCAAAGGACGCTTCTATGTGCATGTTCTATTTTAGATTCCCTGTATAGCTGTTGTAGAGATGTCAGCTTGGGCTCTGAACTGTCCTGTATGAGAGAGCTGGTATGCCCTGACCGTGTGGGAACTTGGGTTCCTCATATATGTGCCCAAGTGTAATTCCTGAGACCAGGCAATGTGGATGTTTTGTCTTTTTTGTCACAGTGATTTAAAGGAGTGGATCATTTTACCTTCTGTTCCTCTTGGTTTTGTAGAAAAGGACTCTCCCCCAACAATTGGAGTACCCACGCTGTCCATAGTAGCCTCCACAGCAAGCTCTGTCGCCCTGATTCTGCTCTTGGTTGTGCTGTTTGTTTTGCTGCAGCCAAAGCTGAAGTCATTCCATCATAGCAGGTAAGTGTAGCTGGGGTTTGGAGGTACTCAGAGGCATCCTGTTTCTTTGCCACAGAAACGCATTAAGGTACTTACTTGGTTTCGACATCCATTTTGGAGCAACTTACCTACTCTCAGTGGCACCTCTGTCCCATGGCCCAGCAGTAGTCTGAAATGGTGATCTGTGATACCCAGCTGCAGGCCCCATTCAGACATGCATCTGATGATGCCATACCTGGCTATAGGTAATCTCCTGTGCCTTGTAGGCTTGGATAGCTACCACAGTATGTGTCTGGGTATATATGTGCATCTCCCCCAGTCTCTTCGTGAGATCCTATGGACATGAGTGCAGGCAGTACTGCTGATTAGCATGCAAATCTGCCATTGTTCCCCACTGTGGGAAAAGAAACCTCCTGCCCTGGGTTTGTGGATGGGAGGAGGGTCCCAGCCATAACACTGCTACTGGCTGAGGTCAGCAAAGCCACTGTGGACTCTCTCTTCTGAACCAGCTACTAGTGCGCCTTAAAGAAGAGCAGATATGGCTGTCCAGCAGTGGGGAGGTTGAGACGTGGAGCCTGTGCTTTTCTGAGGAAGTTCAAACCACTGGAAAAGAAATATTCAGTCTTAGGACTCTGGCCTAGGTTATTTGTGAGCTGAGGTTGTTCACACTGTGCCAGTTTAAGAGCTGCCCCACCAGAGGTTGTGTCACCAGCAGCAGAGGTGGCAGAAAAGGCAGTGCTGGGTGTTGCAGAGTATATCAGTGTAACAAGCTGAAATCAGCAGTGGTCAGAGCTTGTTTTTTATCTGCTGACAGCAGAGGGCTCTGAATCATGATCTGTGTCAAATTTAGCTGGACGCAGGTGAGGTGGGAAGCGCTGTAACCTGTTTCAGCTCTCGCTGCTAAATCCATCAGGCACTCTGAATTACAGCCCCTGTTCATCTTTATGGCAATTCATAGTAGGGCTGCAAGGCTATGCTTGCTTGACTTTGTTAAACCACCATTCATGTTTTTGTCCTCCCGTAAATAAGTCAGTGGTGAGCATTAGAGTTCTGCTGTGGGAGGTTCCTGGAGTTCATGGTAACATATTAAAATATAAATACTCCACTTGATTTCTCCTCTTCCTCCTCCCCCCTTTTGTTTCTTTTTTTAAGGCGAGACCAAGGTGTGTCTGGAGATCAGGTCTCCATCATGGTGGATGGTGTCCAAGTGGCCTTGCCATCCTATGAAGAAGCTGTGTATGGCAGCACAGGGAACTGCATTCCACCCTCGGACTCCCGAGTGCAGATTGTGCTCTCGGAGGGAGCTGGTCAGAATGGAACCAGAGAAACGCAACAGCAGGACCAAGGGGCTCGCAATAGCTTTGAAAGAGAAGATGAAGCCCCTGGACATTCTGGACTGTGTGAAGCCAGTGGCTCTCAGCGCTCTGAAACTGTTCTTGTGCATCAGGCTGCTACCTCTTCCTGGGTAGCTGGCATGGCTAGCAGTAGACCTGTACGCAAAGAAGTCCAAGATTCAGAAAGCAGTGACATACAGAGTCTTTTATCACTCACTTCCTCTGAGGAATACACAGATGGTATGTAACTTGGGCAGCGAGCACCGAATGAGACCCTTGTAAGAGTAGGTCCTGCAGTTGACTACCCAGAATGAAAATGGCAAGGAATGCCCTTATGTATGTCAGGCAAAGGAGGAGCTTTTGAAAAGAGATGTCCCAGTCTCCATGGCATGTTTCACAACTTATATGTGCAAGCAGTGTTTTGATACCTTCTTTTGAAGTATGTGGTACTCAGACTGGAAGCCCAGGGCAGCATGGAAAGACTGTTGGGGTTCTTTTATTCACTCCCGTTGCCTTAGCAAAGAATTTGTGGAGAAATGCCAACATCACAGTGCAAATGCAGTAAAATAGCTGTGTTTGTGCAAAACAAGTTGGTGGGAGTGGGAGGTTATGCTTGGAATACACACCCTTTGTGATGTTTGGGCTTCTTCATTTTTAGACTGTTTAAGTAAACGGCTTACTGCCATGGTGCATACAGCACTGCAGCCATGGCATGTGAGAAGATCCAAAAGGGATGTGCTTGAATGTGCTGTAAGGGCAGAGGGGCAAGTCTGTTAAACAGCCAGTGCATCTCGCATTCTCCACTTCTGTTCTGCCCTGAAGGAGTGGCTTTACAGTGCCAGAGCTGACGTGAAGCTGCAGCTTAAGGTTGCTTCTACAGAGATTGCTTGTCTTGGCAAGAAGTCTAACTAGCTTGTAGGTAGCTCAGGGCAGAGCTTCTCCTTTCCATAGTGTCAAGCCCTACAGCCATAGTAATGCCATGCAGAACCCTTGCAGTAAAAACAGTTAAAGGGGATTTCTGCTAAAGGTTGAATAGCAACATGTCCTGAGCCAGGCATTAAACCTCAAGTGCTTAAACAGCAGAAATCCAGGAATGAAGCTTAACAAAACAAGTCCATAGTGTAGAAATTAGAGGATGTTGCCTCTGCACTGTCATTTTTATCACTGCCTGAAAACATGTATTGCATCTAAGGCTTGTTGTAGAGCAGCAGATTGCCCCTTGCAGCAGGAGACTGTAAGGCTTGTGCTTATGGCTCAAGGATGAAGAAGATGCATCTACTGGATTAGGTTGTATTTTTTTCAAGGTAGATAAAGGCAAGTGTGATTTTTGTATTTCCAGCCATCGCTGTCACAGTAAGAAACATGCCTTGGACATTTTTAGGAACTGAAAAGATTTTTGAGGTTATGGGAAAGAAAGAAACTGTCATTCCCAAGGGAAATTATTACCTTCCTCTAAACAACACTGGTGAGGCTCTACTGGGAATACTGCATATTGCTGTGGGACCCCCAGTTCAAGAGAGATGTGGAGAAACTAGGCAGGCTCTGTTGGAGGCCTGCCAAGATAGATAGGGGCTTGTGAGGAGTGACTGAAGGAGGTGGGCTCCTTTGCTCTGGTGAAGAAGCAGCTAAGGGCCAAGCCAACAGTTACTTTTCAGGGGGGTGAAAAGACTCTGGAGCCAAACTCTTCTCCACCAGTTGATGTAACATGGGACAGTGGCCACAAGCTGTAGTTTGACAGATTCAGTTGGGCTTTAGGAAAACATTTTGTGCTAGGAGAGTAGTGCAGGACTCAGATGGGCACCCAGAGACATGATGGAGTTTGCTGTCCTTTGAGATATTTCAAGGCCGGAGCTGGCAGGGGCAGGTTGAGGCAGTCCTCCAGAGGTCCCTTCTGCTGTGGTATGATGATAGGAAGACTGCGTTACCACGAGCTTGTCTTGCTTGCAACAGTAGTTTTTCTGTTGACATTGAACAGCAGAAGTTTGACTACTTTTTCTTTTTTCTCTCCCCACCATTCAGATATTCCCTTATTGAAGGAAGCATGAGGCCTGCTGTGTTTGTCTAGCCTTCTCCTCTTGGATTTCTTCCTCTTCCCTTCCCCCTGCCTTCAGGACAGAAGCACTCTGTGCAGCCTTCCCCGTCCTTGTGAGCTGTGCCCTGGATACCTCCACGCAGAGACGCCCCTCAGCTGAAGATCCAAAGGATGTCGCCAGGTTGCCTCCTGGATGCACCAGTGGAGTTGGTGCAGTGCTGGCTTCCCCATTCCATCAGCATCAGGGGCTCAAGGAACAGAGTGGATTTGAGCTCTCCTCTCCTCTTCCCCAGCCAGATGTTTGACAGCAGTCTCTGAAGAGCTGCTCTTTTCTTGTGCCTTTCTCCTCCTCACACTGGCTTGTTGCAGCTTATTAGCCTCTCTAGCCCCTCCGCTGCCCAGAGAGCAGTAGCTAAAGCCGCTTGCTCACTGGGTGCAGACGATTTATATATACATATATATGTTACATAGGCTCTTCTTCCAGCATCCTCTTTGTGATAGGGCAGGACAGAACGCCTCACTGGGACTGAAGCTGGGCTTGGGAGGGATCCCAGTTAAGGGGCAGCTTGTGATGTCCAGGAGCGCCTCAAATGAGATGGCCTGTGTGACAACTTAGCTGTGCAATAACAGTTCATTGGGAATTGATAGAGCACTGAAGGCTGAGAAGTCCAACGTGTAGGAATGCCCTCTGCCCCCGTTTCAGAACCGTCTCCACAGGAGTCCATTCCTGAAGATCACTTGTGTCTCCTTCTTCCTTCTCTACCTGTGCAGCCCACTTGATCATGCCATGTTTCTAGAAGCTGGGACTGCACCACCACCAAAACAACCCTTTCAGCTTTGTTCTGGTGCCAGAACAGCTCCTGGTGTTAGGTTGTAGAAGAGCCTTGGAGAGTGGGCAGTGGTTAGCAGAGCCCAGAAAGCTTGAAGGAAGGGACTTTCAGTTAACCAGCCCTGTGTTAACTATGAGTTAGCCCCATTTACTTGAGACATCAGAACTGGTACCAAATTTGTGGCCCTGCTCTTCTGAATAAGCTGTGTGTCTCAAAGCTTTTTCAGTTAAGGTGGTTCTGCGCTAAAGCTTAAGTTCCTTAGGTCATATCTCTACTTTGAGATCTAATCTGGAAGTGGTTCAGGTATCTGAAAATGTCAAGAGAAAAAAATGCCACAGGTAGTAAATGCCTAGTGCCAGTGGGGCAATCCCAGGTTACCTTTCCAGGCACACTAGGTACGTTGGTACTTGAATCCTGGTTAGCTGCCATCTCAGAGGTTGTCTTCCTAGCTTCATACAGCAAGAGTCTGCTGTTGTATCCTAATGGGCTTTAGCAGGCCCACAAAGAAGGGCTCCTTCCTTGTGGCTGGGAGTAAATAGCATTTAAAAAGTCTTCTCAACCCACCACAGTTGCCTGTTGCTGCGAGGGAAAGCTGGTTACATTGACAGCAGTGCTAGAGGACACCATAGCTTATTCCTGAACCTAGGTTTTGAAGATTATTTTAAGTTCTGGTAACAGGGAAAAGAAAATCCAAAAGTACATATACCTCTGCCCCCGCCATTATCTACAGCAGGTCAGAACATCCTGGTTGCTGTTAACAGCACTCTCATTTTGCAGGAAGCCACGTTCATCTGAGGTAGGTGATCCAGTCACAAAGGCATTGTGGTTGTAAGGTTCTTCACCAGGGAGGTCTGGATGGTGTTCCGTGGGATTGGTTTCAGCAAGAAGAGTTGGCTTCTTAGATGCACGTACCTTGTCCTAACTATCTTGAAGTAACCAGGGAAGTGTTTGCCCTGCGAGAAGCTGCTAAATTTTTGAGTTGAAGGAGCAAAATGTCATGGCCTTACACATCATGTGGTAGCGTACTGGTAAATAGGGTTACTGTCTTTGCTGCTTTGCTTTTGGCTTGTATGATCTTCACCATCCTCACCCTTGTTGCCCCAGGAACATACCGACACAGTGCTTGGTAAAAGTGATGCATCACCTTTATATATAAAATTACTGTGGCTTAGCTCCAGTTCCTGGAAATGGGGATTAGCCACAGTATCCACCCATTGTACACACTGCTCCTGTTCCTGATTAACTGTTAAATCCCAGGACACCTGGGACAGCATGTGCCTGTGAATGGAAAAATCCTATTTTCCCTATCCTTGTTTTAGAGGGATGTTATTAATTTAAAAATACAGTATTTTAAACTTCTTCCTTGCTCATTTTACCTTGCATTAACACAGGGATTTGGTAAATTCCCTATGGGTATTTTTTTGTTCAGTTTGGGTGGGGAAAATCCCATGTCCCTTTACAATGGGCTGCAGTGTCTCAGCTTCAGGCATTGTCGGGAGCAAATGTTGCTTACGCGTCTGCTATTGGAACTTTAGAAGATAAGCATGGAAAGCTTGTATTTAATTTGTACCTTCTACCTTGGGCAAATTGTCTCGTTTGCTGGTTTGTCAGGACAGAGGGATCAAGTGAGCGCAGTGGTAAGGAAGGGAGTATGGAGGGAAGAGTATGAGACTTTGACTTCTTTCCTGCTACCTAACCAAGTTGGAGCAGGAGTTGCTCTCTATGCACTTAAGGTCCTGTCTGCTCAAGCTGCCACTCAGCCGTCAAGGTGTAGAACTTGGGTACATCCTGTTTTCCTGCAAGGGACAGTGCTCTAACTTAGTGTTGCCATCAGGTTGGTGGGAGAATCCTGCAATGAATCGGGAAGCTGATCCCAAGGCCTGACTCCACCCTGGACAGGAGCCTGTTCCGCCAGTAGAAAGCACGTATTGCGTGGCCCTGCCTCTCTCTGCTATTGTAAAGCAAGCAGCTGCCAGTTTGGGAGAGAAAAACACAATTTGGGTGGGGAAGAGAAGGAAGCAAGCTGCACAGATGAGAGAGTGCTTTAGTTTTGTTTCATTTATAGAAATTGTGGGAAATGGCTTTACTAAGGAGCAGGAAGTGTGGAGGTGGAGGGAAATATGCAAGCATAGATCTTGTGATCACCATAAACAGGCAGCTTCTGTTGGCTTGCTGAGGGTAAGCCAGCAGCTCCCAGGCTGGTCTGTGGTGTGCTGGCTGGTAACCCCAGCTCACACTTACAGCTCCTGCCCAAGAGCCTGTCCCCTGCAGCAACGCTTGTGGGAACAGGCCCCAGGCACCCCTGCAACCCAGAACATGGAAAATGGTTTGCAGGCATCACATCCCTCTTGCCCGTGTTCTCAGCTTTAGTGTTTGTTTTCATATGAAGTGAGGTAGAATGGCTAGGGAAGAACCTGAGAGATGTCTGCTCGATGAGGGTTTTTTGAGGGAGGCGGGAGCAAGGCCTCACTTTCCTGATTATCAAGCAATTGCTGCTCATTTGTGTTTGTCTTCGTTCTGTGGTTGGGAAGGATTGGGAAGGCTTCTGGGCTGAGATTTTTTTAAAAAAGGAACAAAAATAAAAAATTAAACCCCACCCCCCAAAAAACCCTCCCAAACAATCAGAAAACCCAACAAAACCTAAATTGCACAGTCCTGTCTCATATGAGCAAGGGCTGAGGCTTAAGGATCTTTCAGTGGTGAGCTCCGCTCTGTCTTGAGAGCGTTCATTACCTCTGAGCACAGAGTGGCCTCTTTGGCTGTTGCCATAGGTAGGTGCAGCCTGGATCTTGGCTCAGATCATAAGGGCTCAGCCTTGCAGGGTGTCACATAGCACATTATTGGGGGGTTTAACTTACATTTTTTTTTCTGATGGGGCCACAGCCACTTTCACTCCCCCCCACCCCCGTGTTTGGCAGAAGAATTCAAAGGGAGGTATTTCTTCCCATTTAACACTCCTGACATAATCATCTCGTGCTCATACATGCTGGATCCTGGGATATTCAAGAACAGCAAAACACTTTAGTTACACTGGGAAAATGAAAACAGCACTTATTTTAAATGTTTCAGTTATTTTTGGAGTCCGATACGTTAAAAAGGGGCATTTCAGAAATTGAGACTATTAAGGTGCAATAGAAAACCTTCCTTGCTCCCTTTCAGTTGCATAGATTAAAAAAAATGAAGAAAACTGAACCTACTTCAGTGTTTACAGCCCAAGTGTGGCAGAACTGGTCCGGCCTGAGAGAACCAGGAAGTGAAGCTGACACAGTCTCCAGTCAGGATCTGCACGCTGAAGCTCAGCTCAGGGTGAGCTAGCTTGAATTGGGTGAGAGGCTGCCCTGCGGGGGGTGTGGTCAGCAGCATTGATGGAAGAGATGGGTTTGTGTGGTTTTACTTTAAATAGCTTGCATCTCCCCACCACTACTGCATAAGAGGTGAAAAACAAAGCCAGAAGGAGAGACGTGCTGTAGCATGTCAGCCTATGGAGTTGTTGCCAAGTTAAAACTGAAGGAGTTTGGGAAGCAGAAGAGCTTAATGCATTGTTATCCCTTTTCTTAACCACCAGGGAACTTGCTGTGTAGAAGAATGCTTACACAGCAAGCATGCTGCTTGTTCACCCCTCAGACATCTCCCCTGAGGTTTCTGCTTGTTCTTTCAGCTCCGGTGTGGTGAACTGTTTAATGTATCTGAAGCCTTTACGTGGCCTTTCAGCACGTGGAGAAGTCAGGTGTGTCAGGAAGAAATCTATTCCATGTGTTCTGGGAGTAAACATCCTAAGATGCTCCTAGAGGTGGATGACTTGGGTCAGTACTAAGGAGTAGGCTGAGAGATCAATAGGCTCAGCCCTTGGAAGTCATCTGGGATGGCCAAGTCACTTGTGGCACAGAAAAGGGAACCCAAGGAGGGGGGTAAGGAAGGGCTGTAACTGCACAGAGGTATGCTGCAGGCTCGTGAGCTAATGCATTCATGACTGGGCTGTAAGGAAGCTCGTGCTTTGTTTAGGTGATTTAGCAGATACCAGCAGGCTTGCTGTATAAAAAAATCAATTTCCAGCTGGTTGGACCCACTGAGATTTCCTCGCTGACCTTGTCAGAACACATTTGTGAAACCTGGTATTGCTGTTCCGATAGCAGGTGTTTAAAGGAAAAAAAAATCTGCCTTATTGCTCTCTCCAGGTAACCAGTTAAATCAGTGTCACTTTCTGGTTTCTGTATATAAATGCAATAAACCCCATCCATTTTGAATGTCCTGCCTCACCCCGTCCTCATCCTCCGGTCCTTACCAGGGAACTGCAGATCAAACTCGCTCTTTGTGAAAACCTTTGTTTGCAGAAGAACTTAAGAAACCTTTATTCTCTGATACACATTGGAAGCGCAGAGAGGTTTCCTAGAGCAGGCTTCCTTTTAAGACTGTATTTTTATACAGGAAATAAGCCTTTTTCCAATCCTTCACCCCCTCCTCCTGCCTGTGCACACCAGGACAGAGCAGCCGCTTCCCACACCTCTGCTCAGGGCCCTGTGTGCAGCACTTGCTTCCCAACAAGCCCCTGCAGGGGTGTGCAGCTGCATGTACCCACCAGAGCAGGTTCTGCTGATGTCCGCATATGCTTCCCTTGAGCTGTGCTGCTGCTTCTGTCGTCGTGTGAGCAAGGATGGAGGTGACTTGAGCTGTGCTGGAAAATGTTTCTCCAATGTGCTTCCTTCCAAAAGAAGCCAAGTGAGGTTGGCTGTGAAGCAGATGTCTGAGATGCGGTGGGTAGGGTGCTGGTGGTTACTGATGCAAAGGGAAGGGGATATCGGTTGCCTTTGTGCATTAATCTTCTTTCCTGTATGTGTTTTCTTTTTATCTGAATTGCACCACTATGGAATTATTTTGCAGAATGGTACTCCATATATATGTGGGATTTAAAAACAAAACCATAATTGATGCTGTGCAGGATGTCACTCAATTGGTTTTATTTTGCTTTATTTTATATATATTTTCTGGTATCCTGTACATTGCAGTGGGTGTGAAGATAGTATTTTAATATTTGTACAAAGTTTAATTTAATTGTTCTATGTATATAACTGCATTTCTAAATTAAAAAAAATCTTTTGAAGTGAAGCTGTAATCTCTTGTGTATTTCTTTTGACCACTTGGGCCTTGTAGACTGGAAATGTGGCAGGCCATCAGTGAGTAAGTTGCAGTAGTGCAGTGCCTTCCCTGTGAAGATGAAGCTAAGCTGGGTATGTTCACATAGCTTGTGGAACCAAAGAATGGTTTGGATTCGAAGGGACTTTAAAGCTCACCAGTTTCAATCCCCCTGCCATGGACAGGGAAACCTTCCAGTAGACCAGGCTGCTCCAAGCTCCTTCCAACTTGGCCTTGAACACTGCCAGGGATGGGGCAGCCACAGCTTCTCTGGACAACCTGTGCCAGTGCCTCACCACCCTCACTGTAAAGAACTTCTTTGTATTTCACCTAAATCTATCAGTTTAAAGCCATTTTCCCCTATCCTATCATTACATGCCCTTGTAAAAACTCCCTCTCCAGCTTTCCTATAGGACCCCTTCAGGCACTGGAAGGCTACTATAATGTCTCCCTGGAGCCTTCTCCAGGCAGAACAACCCCAGCTCTTTCAGCCTGTCTTCACAGGAGAGGTGTTCCAGCCCTCTGACCATCTTTGTGGCCTTTCCCACAGCTCCCTGTCCCTCTTGTGCTGGGGCCCCAGAGTCGAGTGCAGCACTGCAAGTCAGGTACAAGGTTGGTGCAGCCTTGCAAGGGTCATCTGTTTTCAAAAACACAGATCTGATGTAAGGAGAGAAGATGCATTCTGGGGAGCATTTGAAGCAACTACAGCATGGTTCTCTTACAGTGCCCTGCTTGCTGGGCTTGGAACTCACGCTGATGACTGCCGCAGCTATAGCTGATGGCTGCTGCACTGTCTCCATCCGATGGTGGGGCCCTTGGGAACAGTGAGTGAGTCAGGAGAGACCAGCCAAGTTGTTAACAATGGGAAAGGGGAGGGGAAAAAGGTTTAAAAGGATGATGTATGGTATTGCATGAGAGTACTCTGGGGAGGAAGGAGGGGTGAACATAAACGTGTAATTTATCATGGAGACGAGACTTACGTAGGAAGAGGATGGTATCTTTAGAGGGAAGATAGCTCTCACTGGGGAAATACTAGTCGCACGTGGGCAGCAGGACCACACAGGAGACACTGGAGAGATCTTTCAAATCTGTGGGTGCAGACAGTGTAGGCCAAGGTGCAGAGGTTTGGCTTGGTGTGGGCTCTGCACTTCCCTCTTCTAGGTAGCTGAGTTGTGCTGCACTGGGATGCTGAGGAGCAGACACCCGCTGTTCTTAGTGCCATAATGGGCCCTTTTAATTACTGTTATTAGTGTTTACTTTGCTTCGAAGACCTAAGGTAACGCTGCCCTCTGAGGCAAGTGTGCTATTGAGCGCTCCTTTCTTTTAAGGAGATCTGTTGGCACTGTAAAAGGGAAGGAGAATGGGGATCCTTTCGCCAACTTGTTCAAAGCATGTTATGAGATGTTACAAGGTATTTGTATGCTCATACATGTGATTCTCGTCATCTGTGGAGAAAAGGACAAGAGAAGGGAAGGGGGTGACATCTACCTTCCTCCTATTTCCATTTATTCCTTGATTTATTCCCACATCGTAAGCTGATCTTGCTATAGCTTTGTCACTACAAAACTGGAGCTCGGTGGCCTGTGCAGACAGTTAGCATGTGGGAAGTCAGTGGCCGCCAGGAATTACTTTGATTACTGTTTTCCACAGGAATAATTTACTGCTTTCCTGCCGCAGCAGTTCTGGAGCTGGGAATGGGCCCTTCTGGTCATTCTGCTGCTTTTAGCTATTAGACATATTGGAAATCATTTGTCACCTCTGGTTTGTGCCTGCAGTGAGGAACACTTGAGGGAAGCCAGCGTGAGGTGAGTGGTCTGGGAAACCCTCCTGAGCAGAAGGGCAGAAAGGCTGGGGCAGCAGGGATACCAGGAAAGCAGCCTCCCCACAATGACACTGACCCCGCCAGAAAGCTGCTTTGAGAAAGGGGACAGATGGGCTCCTGCCCTCACCAGGCATCCTGTCAGCCAGAGCACTGCACTGCCTGGCCCCCAGACGGGATGTTCCGTACAACTGGATTTCCCGGCCCCGTTACAACCACGTGCTTTAACTCTTTCACAGTACCCAGGCCATCTGGAGCGTTTCCTCGCCACCCCTGCCTGCTGCAGGCCACATTGCCACACTGCGAAGCTTCACGGTGGGTTTGCATTATCAAATCATCTCTTGATGTTGCTTTAGCTTTGCCTCTGCTGGAATCCTGCCCTGCCTCTGACCTGTTTTCAGTTAGGGTGTCACCAAATGCAGGTTTCTCTCCTCCCCCCGCCCGGCAGCAGAAGAATGCTGGCAGGCTATGTGCCAACAAGCCCTGTGCTTTGCAAACCAAGTGCTTGCACAATGCCTCCTCACTTGTCTGGGCCGTGCAGAGGGTCCTTTGTGTGTGCTGCCACTAGGGAACAGAGCAGGGTCTGGCCAGGACAGGGCACCAGCCTCCAGAACTCATTGGCTGCAGTACTTGGCAAAGCTGCAATGGTCTCTCCCAGCACCAAGCCGGCATCCTGGCATGCAGGGGCAGGACAGAGAAGCACACACAATGGGCTGATTCTGTTCCCTTTTGCAGCAGGATCATGTTTAGCAGCAAACTCCACACCTTAACCCTCAGTGAGACCTTGGCATAAGGTAGCTGTCCTTTGGCAGCTCCGTCATCGGGCCTGCGCTGAGCTCATGGTGGGTACATGGGACCCAGCTCAAGGTTTTTGTGCTACGTGCATGACAAAAGCCCAGATCTGAGGGCAGGAGGGCACAGAGTGGTGCCACACGCTGGCATTCAGGACACAAATACCCTTGTCTCCATGTCTGCTCCTTGTAGCTGTTTTATGGGGTGGCGTTGGAGAGCACACTGCGTTTGGCAGCTCTGGGTTTGATTTTCAGGCCCGTAGATCACAACTGAGGTCAGGGGACCCACTTCACAGGGCAGACATGCTCTCCCTGTCCCCACAGCATTCCAGAGCATGGCACCCAGCAGCCCTGGAGCAGCCCGCAGCAGGGGCAACAGTGCACTGCCGGGCTGATGCTCTCAGGGGAAGAGGAGGGAGCCACAGTTTGCTGCAGCATACTCTGCATGGCTGAGAGCAGCAAGGAGGCTCTGGCGGCAGGTAGGCGTCCCTCCCTTTGCCACTGCGGCCTGACAAGGTGTGTGTGCTCCTGCCACCTCCCCGTGGTTCAGAGGCAGCTGGGGTGGGAGAAGGACAGGTTGGAGAGCTGGTGGTGGCAGGGCACATCTCTCCTTACAGGTCGATGACAGCTGGGGTTGCTGCTTGCAAGGCTGGGGCTGGGCTGGGCAGAGCTGCAGCTGGCACACAGCTGGATTTGCTTCTGCACTGGCTGTGCCCATCAGGATGCCCTCCCTTAAGAGTGGCTAATGTGCTACCCATGTTCAGAAAATACAGAATGTTCTTCTTTAAATCCAAGTTTAAATTCTCCTCATGCTGAGGAGACCTGGGGCCAGATTTGGGAGTAGCAGCGTTTTCCTGGGGAGGAAAACTCAGGTGGCAAAAAGCCCCCTTGGATAAGCCTCATGGGAGTCAGGAGCAAAAGTCTGTCACTCAGGGTGCAACAGCACTGGGTTTCCCACCTCGTGCTCCCATCCCTGGGTGCTGCAGGGCAGCGTGGGGGTCCCTGCAGCTGGGGCAGGGCAGCAGTTTTGCAGAAATCCCTCCTCTCCATCTCTGTGCGCCACCTCTGCAGGACAGCAGAGATTTCCCTGTAACGGCTGCTTCCAAGAGATCTATGATCCTGGGTTCAGCTCTGCAGACAAAGTTGTTACCATTCCACAGTCTGTGTTTCCCTTATGCAGCTAACCTGTCTCCAATAACTGTTTCCTCTGGGAAGCTTTAAAGTGGTTGATTTGTTACTGAAACCATTCAGCATTTCTCTGGTGCTTTTTCAACAGCCTGGAAATGTATCTCTGTGGCATGTCTGTGGGTGGGAAGGCCCATGCTGCCCGTGTTGATGGGGAGGGGAAAAAGCAAAGCACAGAAGATTGAAGTAACCTTCTCCAGGTCATACCAGAGGCTGCAAAACAAACACTCTTAATGACATCTTCAGCATGTCTCCTTCCAGACCTCTGCTTTAACTGTGGGCTCCTGTTTCTTCTGCATACGGTGATCCTGTCGCCACCCAGAGGAATGGCCCCTTTATTCCAGCACTGCCTGTGCCCAAAGGGAGTGAGTGAAATGGTAATTCAGAGATATTGATTCTCAGCATCGTGGAAGTGTAGTGCCAAGGGCAACACCTGCTACGTAACCACTTTCTTCTTATTCTGCCTTGTGGCTAATGAGTTCGAGATGAATCAGTCAGGGCCATGCCAGGGGGAATCAAATGGAGGCCCTGCTGTTCCTGTCTCAGACAGAACAGTGGGGACTCTGGAACAGTCATGCAAGAAGTTTAGCTTTATTCTTTGCTGCATTTTGGCAGCAAAATTAGGGATTTCAGAATAAGGCAGTAAAAATGCAACTGAATGGAGCATGGAAGGGGATCTGCATGCAGGGACACATGGTGCTGAAATGCCTCCAAGGCACTGGGCTTAAGTTTTCTTGCTTACTGGTACAATAAGGAACAAAGCGTGTTGCTGTTCTGGTTGGTCGATCACTTGTTGGGCTGGTCCTGGTCCCTGTGAGTTGAGAACCAATCCATTATAGTGATCAAGTTGGAAAGGGGCAGGTAAATGCAACTCTAGGACACCTAAACCACAACAGCCTCTTGAGATGACAAAATCTGAGATGGCAGTGGCTTTGCTTTCAGACACCATGTGCTGCACTGAGGCCGTGCATGCCCGGGCAGTAGTGCCATCAGCACCTGGGCACTATGCAGATGCCATCCTCCTCTCCATGGACTCTAACCCGGTACTTCCATCTGCAGAGGGTCACAAGCCATCCTAAACCTGGCCTGGGACAGAAACTCCTTGGCAGAAGCCTAGGTGGTGGAATGTGGGTGCTTTTCTTGCTTTGTCAGACAAAACCCTGCTGATTCCTTCAGTGCAAGGGTGTGGAATTTCCGTGTGGGACCTAATGGCCACCTAATGGGAAAACAAATCTCTGTGGCTGCTCAGGGTCATCATCTGCTCCCTGCAGTCAGCAGAGCTCGCTGTTTGCTTTGCCAGAGCAACAGGCAGTTGTTGCAGCATCCTCTGAAATACTCAAAAACCACAAAATATTATTTTTTTATTCTTTATTTTTTAATGTCCAAAATATTTTTCTTGTTTTGTTGGGTTCCATAACTAAAAAAAAAAGGAAAAAAAAGTTATTGAAAACTTTTATGTGTCTCCTTTTTAGTCTGGTGAGGGAGCAGGGGAATATTAATGCTTGAGAAGGATTCCCTCCCTCCCCTGCTTCACAGAGAAAGCTTGCCTTGTTCTAAGTATTTCCTTTCTGCCTGTCTCCATAGAAAATATTGGCGATATGGGTCTGGTACTCATTATAAGCTCCAAACAGAGTAAGATCAATGAAACTTGAAATAAAGCAGCTGTGAGCCAGTGTGTCATTTAGCTGAAGTTAAAAGCATGCATAGCAAAAATGAGCGTAACCATTTTGCGAGGGTCTTTATTCCCTCTTTCAGAAGCTTGCGTGACGTTATCTTGTGGTTGATGCTTCATAGTCAGCAGATTTTGTCTTGCATCTGTGTACCTGCCTACCTACTAGAGCATGAAGCCTAGGTCATGAAACATTTACTATTACATAGCCATGGCTACTTTTACCTTTGCAATCAGGGGCGCCTGACAGTTTAACAACAAAGTCACCCTGTTTTTCCTTGAATGTGAGAATAATCAGGTAAACTGGAAAAGCTTAAAAATTGTCTTTTCTTTAAATAGGGGGTGAAATTTTAAAACTCTGGGTTCATTTTCTTTTTTTCTTCTTCGTTTTTTCTAGCTTTGGACAAGAACCCAAACCCAAAATAGGACCAGATGAAGTTGCCAGGTGCAGTTGTCAGGGATGCTTCAATTTCCTGTGACCAAAGGGTGAGCAGCATGTTGCACACCAAGTGGAGAGACCAGCAGTATTTTCCCTGGGTGATTATTCTCCTCCACCATGAAGCTGCCAGCCAGAGCCAGTGCCTTATGTCCATACCTCCATCTCAGTTTGGTGGTGGAGCTGGGGTCACAGAGAGCTTTCATCACCAGACAGGGGGTCCATTTCCCTTCCTCCCTCAGCAGTGCAGCCCAGAGCAGCAGAGGTTGATCAGCCCTGCCTCCTGGTTTGCCACCAACAGATGGGAAGGAGGGGTGGGAGGAGGTGCCCTGGGACA
The DNA here is from genome assembly GCF_034315485.1 of Pezoporus occidentalis. Lineage (NCBI taxonomy): Eukaryota > Metazoa > Chordata > Aves > Psittaciformes > Psittacidae > Pezoporus > Pezoporus occidentalis. Next base: position 2,165,434 of record NW_026913964.1, on the reverse strand, counting down.
TATTCAAGCCTGATGATATTTCTCATTTTAATCAGCTGTATTGCAATCAAGTCTAAAGCACAGGAAGACAAAGGAAAGGTCACTTAAGAGTGATGAAATGATCAGAGGCTGGAAGGACTTACCAGAAAAGATTAAAAGGTACAAATGTGTATTTCAGGGACAGCTGAGGAAGGTTGGTGTTACCATCCAAAGGGAACAGTCCCCAGGGAGGAAAAGTCTTTAGCCTGCTTCAAGGGCTTGTAACTCAGTGTGACAGGAGGAATTTTGAAAGGCAAATATGGGTTAAACTGAAAAAAAAGTTTACTCATGATGTCATTTGTTAGAAGTGATTTCCCACAGGGAACAGTGGAAGCCCAGGCTCTCAACCTGCCTGTATGCCGGGAGGGAATGTACTTTCCTGTGCCTTAGGAAAGGCGGGAGGTGGTGGCAGCGAGGAGACAAGGCAAGTACTGAGTGATGGGCTGGCCCGCCAGGCTCTTTGTCTTCCATCTTTCCGCCTGCCCAAAAAAATGGCCTATGCCTGTTGCTTATGCTACGTGCCATCCAATGCTTGAATTTGGCAATAATAACAAAAGAAAACTCTTCTGCCAGTGTATGTGCTGTGAATTAGCAGCAGGGGTGGGGATTACTGGAGGCCTGTATAGAAGAATCAGACCCTGGAAAAGCTGATGCGCCCTTATTGAATGCACTGTGCAGCTCAGCGGCTGCATGAGAGATGCCCTGGCTGTTTCAGTGCTGCAGAAATGGTGCCAAATAGAAGAGATGTGCATAATCATGTATTTTGTTGCTGGCAGACACATGGTTGGGACACTGTGGTGGCCAAACGCCTAATCCTAGAGCGATAGGTGCAAGATGTGCATCTGAATGGTCAGGGAGGGAAAAGAACAAATAGAGAATGTGCCTATTTCTTAAAGCATTTAATCTTTCTAAAATAATTAAAAATGTGATTTAACCAATAACCTTTCTGGCCACTCTGTTCATGAGCAAAGCCCAAAAACTATCTGAACAAAGAATTTATTTTCACCAAAAGGGACATACTCAGCTCAATGCTGACAAAGCAGCAGAGTCACACATCTGAGTGCAGAATTTGGGAAGGCAGCTGTGCTGATGACATTTCTTTATGGGAGATGATACCAATTCCCGTGCCAAAGTGAGCAGGGGTTTTGGAGCAGGAACTGCAGAAGGAGCAAATCTAATGCAAACAGATAATGATGTGCTGGCAGGAGCCAGACACCAGTGCTCCTGGCCTAATTCTCTGCAATGTCCTGACAGCCTCAGAGTGCCTGACTGCATTTGTTTTCTAAGCTGGTGCAGGAAAGCTCTGCTCCTCTCTGGCTCTGCAAGAAGAAACCACGCTGCGGAAGGCCCAACACAATGCTGGCAGTGCAGGCGCTGATGGTGAAAGGTCTGGGAATGGAGCCTGCTCTGGAGTGGGTAAGTTGAGCAGCAGCTCTGCCATTGCCTTATGATGGTCCTTGTGCCTGAACTTTCAACCAGAGGAACCCCCTGAGGCTGACAGTTTAATTAAGTTCTGGCACCAGGTAAGCAGGATGGCAGATAAATAACTGAAAGCACCAGACCCAGATGGATGATTGCTCAGGAACCAGGCTGAGATACCAAGCCGCTCCATGGGAACCTAGTGCACGGCAAGAAACTTACTGCCAAATCTAACCCACCATGGTAGAAAACTGCTGGAGGCGGCAAAGGTTTGATAATGCTGACCAGATCCATGTGCTGCTTGTGCTTCCCTGGCCCCAGCTGGATGACAACCGGCCCCTCGGAGGCCCACTGAGGTGGCTGACAAGGGGAGACAATGCTGGACCTTGGGTTACTGGTGCTTTGCAACCTTGCCTGCACAGCACCTCACTGATGTTGGGGCTCTGAGGTTAAACTTGGTACGAGCTGACCCTCATCCCCTAACACAGGACTTTCAAGTCAGCACAGGGTAGCACCATTCAGTTGCAGCTGCCTGCTGCATTACTAAGAGATGCACAGGAAATCTTCCCCCGAGCCTTCCAGCTGTTGCAGGCTGGGAACTGTCCCACCTCAACCTCTATATTTGCTGGTGTAAATCACCTCTTAATGCCTTCAGATGAGAGTTCTTTGTAGCACCAGCCCCCGCTCTGTGCTGGTGGAGCGCTTCTTGCAGAAAGAGCCCATGTCTGAGGATAATACGAGCCAAAATCTGCTGAATCTTATCTTTCATTTAAACAACCTTTTCAGCATTTGTGGCAGCAAGGGAAATATTCAGAGAATTAATTGTTGTCTTTTTGAGGGCTTGCATGGCTAGCTTTATGGGCTAAGGGAAGGGTGAATTCCAGCATCCTCCATAATCATTCTAGCTCTGTGCTGTTATGTCCATCACATAGATCGCCATACATCACAGGATGGTTTAAAGCTCAAGGGCCCGGTGTCATGTGGTGGCATGGTGCCCAGCAGGGAAAGAGCACTTCAGAGGTAAATTCTCTGGTGTGGATATGGTGAGATGCGGATCTCTGACAGCAGAACCCTCTCAAGGAGGATGATAGTTCTGGTTCAAAAACCAAAACAGCTGATATTACAGCAGCCCTGAAAGTTGAGTCAGTAAAACTGAAGGAGAGAGAACATCAAGGGGAGAAGCTGAGAGCAGAAATCTCCTGAACCAATGCTGACACTGAGTTGGCTGTAGCATCAAATCATATATATAGAAAGACTGTGTAATCCTGCATCTTTACACAATATGGAAACAAAGACCTCTGTATTGGTATGAGTACTTTCAAAGACTTATAATGTTAAATATACCTTTTCAAAGAAACTATACTGGCATAAAAATTCTGTGCAAGCTAGGCATAGTTCCTGGATGGTTAAACAGTTGGTGACAATACAGCTTGGTTTCCAGCAGTATTTATCAGTAGATTGGATGCCATATAGATGTCCAATATATACGTAAGCTTAGTCCTTTCTACACTGTGTTTTTACCAGTGTAACACGCCAAATAATTTAAACAGTCTCTTGTGATTAAGGCTTAATGAGTTTCCCTGGGTTGTGCAACCATGTGGTATATTGTTTTAATGTTGGTTTTGCTTAGTATAACAGTTGCCTAAAAATAAGAAATAAACCCAGTGGTGATGGGGCATGTACCATCCTCCCCAGACTTGAAAAGCATGTGAGAGGTAGGTGATATAAACATGACAAGCCCCTTAGCAGCACTGATAACACTCCAGGCTTCCACAAGGGTTTGACCTCTACTTGGAGATATCACGGAGCGATATATACTGCTCTTCATGAGCTGTGTGGCAGCCATATGCCTGTTGGAGTATTACTGTGCTGTAAGGAAACAGAGGTAATTCTTAAATCTTACGTTACTGTCAATTAAGTACATCATCACTCAGCCCATAAATATCACGCCCTCTGTTGCCACATCCCAGAATAAGTTTTACCTGTTTCTGCAATGGCAGTGTATTTTGAGTTATTTTCAGACTGTGATACACTTTAGCTCAAGCCTTTATAGATGTTGCTGCTTCCTGAATAGGCATTTCTGATTTTGTACTGGTGGATACTTCCTAAATATAGCCTGCCCTTATTCCTGCAGAATCGCTTCTTGTTGAATCATTCCTTTGGTTTCTGAGACTCATTTTGATTTTTTGTAGTTGTCTTCAGAGTGTTTAAAACTCTTCCCAGGCTGATTCATCTGCATATTTTAACATCGCATGCTCTAATCTGCTTAACAAATTATTAATGCAGATGTTGAATGGTCCTGTACTAAGAAGAGATCCCTGATTCCCCAGAGGAACTGTCCCCAAGTTTGTCAAGGAGGTATTTTGAATACGAACTCCGAAAAAGTTGTGCTTACAGCTTACAATGGATTTTACCTTGGCATTTTCCTGTTTGCTTAAGAAAAATAGACTAAACCCTTTATTATAGTCAGGTTTAACACATCTCTATTTTTCCCCCTTGCCCACTAGCTTAATTATTCCAATAAGGAGCATTGGATTCATTTAAAACAGCTTGCTCTTGATTGCCTGCCTTGTTGGCATGAGCAGTTTACAGTTTACTGAATGAAAGTGCTTATAAATTGATGATTTAATCTTTCATTCGAACAGCTTTCTGACCTTTGAAGTTAAGCCTGCTAGCTGAAAAATCACTGCACTGCCAGCACGTTAGGCATTGGGGATCGTGCTAGAGATTCCTCAGGGATGGTTCCTTAGTTACTTCAGGGAGTTTCTTAAGGATTAAAATGCTGGCTGCTTGAGAATACGTGAACTTCATCCTATTCTTCCCCTCCTATGACCTATGTTCTTCATGCTCTTTTTAAGACCAACACTGAGTCTCAATTAAGCAAAAGGTGAAGATGACATGACATGCTCCGTGTCTGCAATCTGCTGTCTGCTGAAAATAAAATCTCTTGCCAGTATTAGTCCCTGGGTCTATGTAAACAAAGAAAATGGATTCTCAAAACAAACGTGGTATCTGAGATGCCTGGAAATGTAGCGGCAGACCACAGCCACGGAGTGCAGTGGTTGCATTTGGGGGTACATGCAACATTGAGTTAGAACAGAAAGGGGCTTGGTATCTTTCAGGAAAGGTCCAGCTGTGGAAGGAAGCCCACATGATTCTGCCTCTGAAGGCTAATAAAGAGCTTTGACCCAGTAAAATGGTTTTGTATCAGTCTACAACTTCTCTCAGCTTTGTAAGATTTCCTCACCAGTTCACATTCAGCAACTATAACTGAATACACTGAGCTGCTGCAAACTTGTTCTGAGGGTTCAAATATTAACCCAGCAAGAAAAAAAAAATAATCTTTTTCAATTTTTTATTTTTTTTCATTTTCTTTCAGGCAGGGCTGAATGTGTGTGACAAAGTTATTTCTGAATGTCTGTTATTGTATTATTTCTAGGTAAATTTCCATTTTCTTTCTCCAAATGCTTTGGAGTAAAGCAATTTGTGCTCAAATACTAAATTATCTATTTAGTTTTTGCCATCTCCTTGAGACTTCCGCAAAGCAGATCATCAGCACTCATTGCTGCTGCCTTTAGGAGAGCTACACTTAATCTAGCAGTAACAGAAATATGTTAGTCCAGAGAGCCTTAGAGAAAAGGACAGAGAATGCACAGGTAAATCAGTGTACAGAAAAGGAGAATGTAAAGAAAGTTAGAGGAGCTTAGCATGGAGAACTACAGTGAAAGTAATAAATATATTCACCAGCAGCAAGAGAGGATGCTAGCCACATTTGCTTGCATTCACAGAACTGCTGCAGAACTGGGCAAGTGCTGAGTCTTTGGCTATATGGCTTATAGAAGCTGCCTACGCTGGATCTGATGGGCAGTGTTTTTTGCAGAGGGTCTTCAGCAATGGAAGGTATAGAGTCTCTGAATTGGAATCTCTTTTTGTTCCTCTATCTCGCTGCTCCTTTTTATTCCCATCCCCTCCTCCTTCCTGGTTTAAAGCTGTCCGTAGGGCAAACCCATATAAAATTCCTGTATCCAGACCATCCTCCAGCAAGTTATGCCAGGGGTCTGCTACCAGTGGTGATGTAGCACCTCCTTTTGCATATTCTGAACTTGGACTTTGTTAATTTGATGACATCCAACTTTTGTATTTGGAAGAGACAGTGAAGAGTTAGTCCCTATCAACTCTTTCCCATAATCACTACCAAATGGTAACGGTGGCTTGCTGGGAATTTATGCCAGTCTTCATTTAGTCTTCTGCTGCCTCATGCCCTTTTTGCTTCCAAATAGTGACTGTATTTACCTAGTTACCTTGATAAACTAACTAGAGGGATTTCAGCCTGCTTGTGTTGTTTTCAGCAGCCCAGAGTTGTAAGGAATGTAGGAGTGTGGACACTAGCCAGCAGCAAGAATATTAGCAAGTCTAGGTGGTCTTCAAACAGCCTTGAGGCAAAAGGAGAAATACTCCTTCCCATTAACATAAGACTTGGAGAAACTAGGTAGGAAACACATGTGCCTGCTCATGACCTACCTACCTGGGAAACCAATGTGAGTAAAAGAGTGTGTGACCTTTATGATTGTAACACCTTTGCATAACACAGAAACCTTTTAAAGAGAGATTATTGCCTCCTGGACACCCTCCTGACTTTTGATTCTCTTCTCCCAGTGGTCTGAAAATGAGATGCAGAGAGATTACTGCCTTCCAGTAACAAGATCAAAGCTTTTTATGCTGCAGTTTCACACTGCTAAAATCATGGAATTATAGAGCAGTTTGGACTAGAAGGGACCTTCAAAGGTCGTCTTGTCCAGCCCTCCTGCCACGAACAGGTACATCTTCAACTAGATCAGGTTGCTCAGAACCACGTCCAACCTGGCCTTTAATGTCTCCAGGGATGGTGCATCCACCACCTCTCTGGGCAACCTGTGCCAGTGTTTTACCACCTTCACTGTAAAGAATTTCTTCCTCACGTCCAGCTTGAATCTCCCCTCTTTTACTTTAGAACATTATGAACAGTTCTTCCTTAGTGGGGTGTTCCTGTCCCTTCCTCTCTCCTTTGTCCAGTGCTAACCCTTGTTTTGATCCCACTACAAGCTGTTTTCCAGGGCGTTAAAACAGTAGAAATCTGCTTCCTGCCTTTTCCAGGGCTAGTTTTTGCAGGTTTAGCATTGTGAACCAGCTCACTGCAGTCAGAAGAGTCCCAGTGTTGGCAGAACAGGACTGCCTGTTCCCATGGCACGCGTTAGAGCACTGTAACACATTATGAAATTAGCAATGTTAAATGTTAACACATGAATGTATTTTCCTCAGCAGGTAAAGGTTACGATCCACAGGGGTAATCACAAGTGTTATCTTTCATTGCTTAGAGTCCTCCCTCTACTGCATGTTCTCCCACGTGTGCATCATCGTTTCCAAATTGAAGCTCTCATCTTTGTGATCCAATAAAAAAGCAGGCAGTTTGCTCTTGCGAAACCTTTAGCTACACTGTAGCCCTTCTCATCGCATTCTGCACACAGCAGAAATAACTCTCCCTTTCTGAACTGCGTATGCTGTTCCAGTTTGAGGAGTGTGTGCGGGGGCAGACGTATAAAGCTATGAAGTAGGTGGTATCGTGTGTGGTATTTTTCCAGGAAAAATGGAAAAGTCAGTGACTAAGCATGAAAAAGAGAAAATCATCCCCACAGAGCTGAGTAATAACAGACACTGGAAGCAACAAAAATGGCATTTCATAGTCCTCAAGGGGAACAGATTAGGACTTGAGGCAGCATGGGGCTCTGGGAGACAAGTCAGGAAAATGCTGCCAAAAGGGTCATACTGTCCTCAGGTCATCCTGAGGCATCTATAATTGCCAGCTTTGTGTAAAGCCAAAGCAGTGCACAAATCTGGCAATGACAGTCACAGAGCCGTAACCTCCATCTGCATTAGAAAAACAGTGGGAGTATCTTCAACTTCCAGCTGTCCTCTGCATTTCGAATGCCCCTCGGGATAATATTTTGCCTTTACTGCCAAACTGTGATAAATTCTGCAGTTACTTTAAACAAAGCTCAGCTCTCTACCTGGTCATTACACACTTGGCTCCAAATGAGGATGCAAACAGATAAAGTGCTCCTTGTCAATTTTTCTTCTGTCATTCTTTGTTCATCATGGTCAAGAGAGACATGCCTGTTCCTGCAAGACCTTGCCGACTCCTGTGCCCGCCTGGCACACAAGCACATCACATTTTTTAGACCCTTATGTGCTATATGAATGAAAGAGCCTGGCGGTTGTGTTTAACCCATCACATCAGTTTTAATGCCAGTCCTATGCTAAGCCACACTGAAAATCAGGTTGGGTTTGTATTTTTGCTGCCTTCTCAAAATGGTCTCCAGATGACAGCCTTCCAGTACCTAAACAGGGCCTACAAGAAAGCTGGAGAGGGACCTTCTTTTTGTAAGGGCATAGTGACAGGACAAGAGGGAATGGCTTTATGCTGAAAGATCCAAAGTTCTTTATTGCGATGAGGTGCTGGCATAGGATGCCCACAACGGCTGTGGCTGCCCCATCCCTGGAAGTGTTCAAGGCCAGGTTGGACAGGGTTTTGAGCAATCTGATCTAGTGGCAGGTGTCCCTGCCCGTGGCAGGTGGGATGGAACTAGATGATCCTTACGATACTTTCCAACCCAAACCATTCCGTCAGCGTATGAAGTGACACGCTGTGCTTTTCACACTCCAGACCAGCATTAATGCCACTGTGGGCTGTCCTCCCACAGAAGCAGCTTCAGCGTACCACCACCGGTTACCTCACCCAGGCCGGCTGGGCTGAAAGCGAGACCACCAGGAGCAGCAGGAGGAGCAGCAGCAGGAGGAGCAGCAGCAGGAGGAGCAGCAGGAGGAGCAGCAGGAGGAGCAGCAGCCGCAGCCTCGGTACCTCCGCCGCACACAACTATGAGCGGCTGCCGTGTCTTCATCGGGAGGCTGAACCCGGCTGCCAGGGAGAAGGACGTGGAGAGGTTCTTCAAGGGATACGGCCGCATCCGGGACATCGATCTGAAGAGGGGGTTTGGGTTTGTGGTGAGTGCGCTTCTCTGCGGGGCTCGGCCGTCCCCGTCCTTTGGTCGGCGCTCGGATCTCATGCACGTGTGATGTGCACAGATAATGCCGTTAACGTGCTCAACTAAGTATGCTGTGTGGCAAATAAGCATTTGTTAATTTCTTGGAGATGTAGGTTTTTTACTTTCGTGGTTTTGCTGTGGTGGTTTTGCAGGAATTTGAGGATCCGAGGGATGCAGATGATGCTGTCTATGAACTGGATGGAAAAGAGCTTTGTAGTGAGAGGTGAGGTACCCAATTTCTTGGATATATAAGCTTAAGCATCTAAAATAAGAAGTACATCAATTTTAACTTGCAGTGTGTTATCGATACGATTTAATGTAATTTTTTGTTTTGTGGTTTGTTTTTTTTTCCCCATGACTGTTACTAAAGGAATGCGTAAGAAGAAAAAATGTAAAACAAAAATGGTTTTCTGTCTTTTTTTTTCCTCAGGGTTACAATTGAGCATGCAAGAGCACGCTCTAGGGGTAGAGGCAGAGGGAGGTACTCTGACCGTTTTAGTAGCCGCCGTCCACGCAGTGACAGGAGGTATGTATGGCTTTGAACTGGCATAGCTTAAAAGAGCATACTGTGGGCTCATCTGAGAGTTCATCCAAGAATTTGAGCTAGAATGAGATATGAAAAGGTATTTGCCTTTTTAGTCAGTCTTTTTACAAAACTTCTCAGATACGCTTGTCATCTGTATGCTCCCTCCCCAGAGTATTTAATGCTTGTTTTAGATTACTTGGGGCACTCATAGTTGAGTTGTAGTAATGGTGATATGCTGATGCTGGTCATTGTAATTACTAATAAAAGCCTCAATTGTTTGTTTCCAAACAGAAATGCTCCACCTGTAAGAACAGAAAATCGTCTCATAGTAGAAAATCTGTCATCCCGAGTCAGCTGGCAGGTTTGTTGAAACACGATTAACTATTTTGACTTCATTTGATGGGTATGTAATGTAATAATTTTGTAAAATAGTTAATTAAAATTAAATCTAATGGATTCAAAACATTTATGTAATTAATGTAATTTTAATTAATTCAATTTACATATTTTGAATTTTAACTAGTTAATTTTAATTTTTAATAATAAATGTGTATGTTTGAGGATATATATTTATTTTTTCTTGTTTATTTAAATCCATTTTAACCACATATTAAACCCTTTATTTGCCAGCCTATCTGTGTCGTTGGCCTTATGACGAGGAGTGCCTGTGGGTTATCCTAATCGTTCTGTCTTGGTCACTCTTGGTTGGGCCTGGTTGACTTTCCAGTCAGCTCCTACAATGTCACATGGCCACCTCTAGATCTGTGTTTGCCGGTCTAGACGTAATCGATGCACTCCTTAAAGTGCCACATTGCAGCGATCCCAGAGCGTTTACGAGATCTGATTCCTAAGTTGAGAGCTGTTCTTCCTGTAACGCTTCCGAATAAAGAGGTCCTGGTCGAAAAGAGTTGAAAGATACGAAATTAGGTGGTCGTTGGAATCCTGATCGCAGTAAAGTGGTCCTTGGTAACATCAAGCATAGCGAATGTCTGGATCCATCAATAGTCTCCTAATAAGGGAGCGCAGTGCGATTAATGGCTTCCATCGACTGGGTAGTGTTCGTCAAGTGGGTGGCGAAGAGCCAGTCGGGCATAAATCATGACGGTATCTCCGGTCGCTTAATGCAGTTTGCTGCTTGGCTAGCCTAGGGAATTGTTAATAAAGGTAAAGTAAACTATATTTTTAATGACATATGGGGCACAAAATAGTTGGTGTTGCATAAATGTAATTCTGTATGCCTGTAAGACTTGTAATGTAAATGGAGGCTGAAATAATTCAAAAATATGTGGGTATTTCACACTCAGTCCATTATATATACAAATGTACTTGATTTCTCTCTCTCTTTCTCTCTTTCTCTCTTTCTTATTTAATCTATATAGTCTCTGTAGACTAATGTTTTCCTTAATGTTAAGACCATTTATTAGCATTTTGCTTAAAGCAATATGCTGTTTTCATTTATTTCGTGCCCTGATTGAGATAATTCAATTTTGGTAGAATACAAGTATGGCAGTTGCCATGTTTGTAATTTATCTAACATCTTCTCTTCCAGTAGTCGTAAGTTTCTTTTGGGTTTATCTGGTTTTGTATAGATAAGTGTTAATGTCACTTCTTTGCGTAACATAACTGGTCTTGTGTTAGGATCTCAAAGACTTCATGAGACAAGCTGGGGAAGTAACCTTTGCAGATGCACACAGACCTAAGTTAAATGAAGGGTAAGCCTCTAACAACACCTCTTGGAAGCTCTAGAGTACTGTTTGTATCATACCTGGGGAGGGAAGCTGGCTACTTTCAATGCTTAGCAGCTGTTCTTGGCTTAATTTAGCTACCCTTTGAAAATACATTCTCTTGTATTTTGGGAGGGGAATCCCTCATTTCCTGTTTGAGTTATAACAACGAATGAGTACACTGGGCAGTGAGGGATTTTTTGAGTTGTTGGGCTGTTTATTTTTCCCAGAGTATGTTTTGCTCTGTCACCAAAATTACCACTTGTAATAGTGAGATCGGTGCTTTATTTTGGCTTGATTTAATTTTTTTTTATTTTCCCTGTAGGGTGGTTGAATTTGCCTCTTACAGTGATTTAAAGAATGCTATTGAAAAGCTTTCTGGTAAAGAAATTAATGGAAGGAAAATCAAACTAATTGAAGGCAGCAAAAGGCACAGGTACAGATTTCTGTTCTCTTAAATAACGCTTAAGTGTTAACCAAGAAAGCTTCGAAGTCAGTGACCAGGCAACTGAACGGGAGACCAGTGATTTGCCTGGTTATGGTAGTGGTCTGTGATGTTTCATTGCTAATACCAACGCTATTCTGTTTCCTCAGTAGGTCCAGAAGCAGGTCACGGTCTCGTAGCAGAAGCTCATCCAGGTCTCGGAGTCGTTCCCGCTCCCGCAGCCGCAAATCCTACAGCAGGTCAAGGAGTAGGAGCCGTAGCAAGTCTCGATCAGTTAGCAGATCTCCAGTGCCAGAGAAAAGCCAGAAACGTGGTTCTTCCAGTAGATCTAAATCCCCGTCATCTGAGGATCGGCAGAGGTCTAGATCAAGATCCAGATCTGTTGACAGTGGCAACTGAGCTTAAAGTTCAGTTATGGGGGCCCTTTTTTTAAACCATACTTGCTAAAAGTTGTGGTAAGTATGTGACTTTCTGTGGGGAAGGGTTTGGATGGGGAGGGGGGAGGAGTGGGAAAACTTTGTAGATGTGGACCATGGTGGGAAGGGTTATTGACTAATTGTATTAAATGTCTTTTGATAACCCTTTTCTTGCTCACATTTTTTGTGAATGTCTGAAGTGTATAGTTTGTGTATATTGGCAGAGCTCTTTATAACTAAAGCGAACAACTTAAACTTTTTTGTACTCCAAAAAAAAAAAAGTCATCTGAACACTTAATTCCCAGTGTATTCAACTGTGAAGAGCAACTCGGAACATTAGTTTAATATTTCATAGAATCACAGAATAGTTAGGGTTGGAAAGAACCTTAAGATCATCTAGTTCCAACCCCCCTGCCATGCGCAGGGACACCTCCCACTAAACCATGCCACCCAGTTTCAAATTAGACTAATAGCTTTAGGCATCTAAGAGCTCTACATGTGCTGTACATAAAGCTTTATTTCAGAGAGTATTTTTTTGTGCTTTTGGACCATTGTTTCAGCTATAGATCAGCAGATTGAACGCTGGTCAGTACTGGTAATAAAGTTTTATTTTAAAAGCTTTTCATTTAATATGACTTGCACTACACTTAAGAAAATGCCCATTTCACTTACCTATGGTAATAATATTCTATAAAGCACCCTAATTCTTGATACTTAAGAATTAAATAGCTCAAATAAAATATAAAGAAACATGCCTCTGCTTCTAGTGTGTTCTTAAGTGTTAATATAATAAGTGTTTGAGACGGTGCCTTGTGTGTTAAAATACTTCTCAAAGTTGGGTCTGCAGCAAAGTGGTGTATGGGGAGGAGCTAACTTACTTTACATTGTGCCATGTACTTAGATGTGTCTATACTGAAATAAGAACCTTGGGAATAAGGAGAATCCTACTGTCATAATAGTAAAAAACGGAATGGACAAGTCATTGAGGTTTTAATGACTATGGATAATAGGCATGGAATGTTAAAGACCGGTGTAGTCAGCATACTTCATTGGTGTGTTTGTGCACATGTGTATCAGGGAATAGTGAGGTGTGGGTAAAGCATTTTCATAGGTGTTAGTCCTTGTTCTGGAGGAGGAGGAGGGACTTTGGAGTTGGTGGGTGGGAGCCCTGCAGCAGTGGTACCCTGGAGATCTGTGTTTTAGTGTTTGTGCCTTGCAGGGGCAGTAACTGCAGTCCCTGTGCTTCTCAAGCCCTCACACAAGCTGCAAGAAAGAGCTTTAGAATTTAATTTTAAAAACTTGCAAAACTACTGTAGTAATCCATGGAAAGCTTTAAAAATGTCTTTGGAGCCTAGGCTGGGCTTTGAATTAGGGTCCTAGGAAATGCAGGGTGGTTCCCCTCAGGGAGGTGAGTTGCTTGGTGTCTGTTGCAGAGGTCTCATGCTTCAGGCTGGTGAGAGAGGAGCTTTGTGTTTCGTGAATCTGTCTGTCAAGGCAGCGCAGTATCAAACTGCCAGGCACTCCTGGGGGCAGGCAATGGGGAAGGGTTTGGACTGATAGATGGTTAATTGGATTGTTAGTAGGCAGCTTTGGAGAGTGGGAGGCTTCACTCTCAGTAGTATCCTGGTTTGGCTGCTGGATCACCTGAGGAGGTGTAGTAGAAGAGGGGTGTAGCCCCTAGGGGCAGAGGCAGCATTGAAGCTTATCTGGTGGGTATGAGGGTGTTGTGGTTTAAAACCAGTCGGGCAGCTCGTTCATTCATTCCCCCTCTTCTTTTCCTCCCCTTACTCCTGGAGGGACGGAGAGGAGAATCAAAAAGAATGCAACTCCCACGGTTGCATTCTTGCATGGTGGTCCCACGCTACCACCAGTAATAATGATAAAGGAAATAACAAGGGAAGAGAATACAACATCTCAGCACCAGCTGACCGATAACTCGCCCCACCCAACCGAGCACCGACCGATACCTCCTCCAACCCCGCAGTCCCAGCCCTTCCGGATAACTCTCAGTTACCTCCTGGGCATGACGTGCTGTGGTATGGAATACCTCTTTGGTCAGTTTGGGTCAGGTGTCCTGTCTCTGCTTCCTCCTGGCTTCCCCTCCTCCCTGGCAGAGCATGAGGCTCACAAAGTCCTTGGCCAAACCAAAACATCATTGTTAATCAGCTCTGTTCCTGAGCTGAAAGTCAAAACACAACACTGCACCAGCTACCAAGAAGGAGAAAAATGACTGCTACTGCTGAACCCAGGACAGAGGGGTAAGGTTAGCTGTGTCATCTCAAAGTCAGTGGATCTTTCCTGCTGACTTGAATGATCATGTGTGTCATGGGACTTGGCTCCAAATGGAACTCTGGGGGCTGAAGGCACCTGGTGATTGGAGTGGGGTGGGATTTCGGACACTTGCCTCCCTCAGGCTAAATATGAAGTGCTACCTGCTCTATGAATATTCTGAATTCTATTTTGAACACACTGCTTGTCTTGTAAGCAGCATGAACAGATGTGTCTGCATTTCATTTGGGGAGCTTGCTGTTTCAAAACTTCAGTTTAAAACATGTTAACTTTTGGCCTGAAATCTATTCTGCATTTACTAAGAATAAACAGACTTGTTTATTCTTAGTCAAGATGGATTACACCAGGTTACAGTGCATATTTCATAGATTCATAGAGTGGTTTGGGTTGAAAAGGACCTTAAAGATCCTCTAGTTCTAACCCCTGTTGCTTCAAGGCCCATTGAACCTGGCCTTGAACACTGCCAGGGATGGGGCATCCAGAGCTTCTCTGGACAGCCTGTTCTGGTGCCTCAGTTTCATACCTGCAACACTGCAAGTGTTAATGCAAGTCTTCCCTCATATTTGCTGGGTGATGTTAGCTAGATGGTGTCCTGAACAGCTGGTGTGCTTAGTTCTATGGACCAAGGCACATTCAGTGTTCATCATGGCTTGCTGGATCCAAACTCAATGTGCCAAGACGGTTTGCATTGCTCTGTTCAGTTTTTGTGGCTTCTGCTGTGGCACACTGTGCCCTGCTCAGGTTTTGGAAATTGAGAGTGACCAGCAGTCCACAGGCTGCTCAGCTGCGTACTGGGTCTTGGCTGTTCACCAAGAGACTTTCACACCTCATTTTGGGGCTTTGTTACAGAAATTCCATTAATCTTCAGCAATGCCTTCAGGAGCTGCTTCAGACATGTGCCATAAAAAACGGAACTAATGTGGGCAGCGATTTTCATATGGACAAAATTGGGCAGTCACTTGGGAGCGTGGCCCGAAGCTCTCCCGAAGGGTTGTTATGATGACTTAGAAGTCTCCCTCATAGGCAGGCAGAGAGAGGCTTAGGCTGGAGCCAGACCTCTGGGAAATAACAGTGAGGGTGCAGACAGCTCTGTGGCAATCCCTTTGTCAGGCATAAAACGAGCATATAGATAAAACGCCTTACACAGAACTGCTGGAGACCTGTAAGCTGGCTGCAGGAGGTGGAGCTTGGAGGGGTTGTGATAGCAGCTGCTGCAGAGTCCGTCTGTATTGTTTTCCTGTTTTCCCACTGTTTCTGCAGGGTCTTAACACTGGTTTAATTTTTTGAGCACCAGCTGCATCCGTACCAGCACAGAGCAGGTTTGCTGCACCTGAAGAAAAAAATGTCATTGAGAATAGGCAGTTCTGAAGCCAGTTACGGAAAGATTGTGACAGCTGCAGTTGGTGTTGCTGCATGATCTAAAGCAGATTGAGGACCTTGGAAGTCCTGCCAAAACACTTAAGCCATCTTGTTTCAGTCCTTTGTATCTCAGAGCCTGAAGAGCCACCCTTTTATAGCAGTCTTGCAAGCGCCTGTATGGTGGTTTCCAATACCAGCTGCTTTGCACTGAAGGCATACCTGAGGATCCAAACTGAGTGGATTGGTTTTTCTTCCCCATTAAAAGTCATCCTTCGCATGAAGCTGAATAGCAGGTAAAACGCTCTTGTAGCAGCTGCTCAGCTGTCCCGAGGGACTAGAGAAAACTGGTTTGGAAGCATCAGAAGTCTGACTTGTGGAAAACTTCATGCAGCAGTGCGTTCTCCAGTCTTCACTGACACTCAGCTGGGCTTTGGCATTGTGGACCTGCTGAAGTTAGGGAAGTCTACCTCACATCTGTACCAATGCCGTATTTTAATTAAGCTGGACTTTATTTATATACTTTGCTAGCAAAAGATCCAAATATTTCCTTCCTTCAGCTGCAGTACTCAGCCATTATGTCCTCTTCTTCCTCCTCTTACTCCAAAAGTGACACTGTTCAGTGAACCTCTCAAATCCCAGCTTTGCTGCAAGCTGTTGTGGCATTAAAAAGTATCTAATGTTCTTGTGTAGTTTTATTCCATATAAACACCCTAGTTCTTTGCATGTGCTCAGTGAAAGTCATAGCTTTAGCAGGATGTCCATCCTAGTTTAAGCACAGGCCTCAGAAAGTCTCTAAGCGCTGATAGTATACAGCTATATGAAACATTCTGATGTTGTAAGAAATCATAATTTCTAATGTCTTCAGTTACCTCTGAATTTTTGACTGTGATTTGTATTTGATGTATTGAGTAGGTAACCCTGAGTTTACAAGGTGACTGGATTCTGCCTCTAAAAGGCAGTGACTCGTTGGTAGTTACATTTTAAATGTATATAGTTTGGACTGGAAAGCGTACCAAATACAGGAGCAAAGCTGTACTTGCCACTTGATCTCTTTATTGTGTCACAGGTCCTAAAGACCAGGATAAGCAGAAGTCCCTCTCCAAGCTGGAACAGCGAGTAGTGGGAAGAAATACAGGGGGCCAATGATTTCTGGGGCAAAGGAAACCTTGAGGATAGTAGAGCAAAGCTGAGTGTTCTGGAAGCCAGTTTCCATGCACACTGTCCACCTGCATCTGAGGCAGGAAAAGTTGAGCAGGTTACAGATTTGACCCACTTACTTACAAACAACTTCAAATAAACCCTGCCCACCTTGCTGCTGCAATGCTTTGTGCATTTGTCCCTGCTGAAAGCTGCTTTATCAGGAGCAATGCTGGGATCCCTAGAAGGGATTGCCTCATGATCCCATTGCAATGGGCAGAGACAGATCACATTATAAATGTGAACTTTGTGCTTAATGGTGTTTGGAGGCCTTAGGTCCTGCTCTGGGCTCTGCAACTTCCTGCTGGAAAGTAATCTCCTTCCCAGGTGAAAAGAGAAGTCTAAGGTGTGAAGGTAGAAATTAGTGAGGACTAGGGGGCTTCCTACCTGAATTAGGAGGATAAGAAAGGGAAGGAGTGGGTTTTATATGCAGGGTTTCCATCCTGAATTCCTGGGGCTGCAGCAGAAACCACTGACAGGCTTGGGGTAGTTACCAGCTTAGGAACAGTTGTGTTTAAGAAAACTTGAGGTTTTGTCTCTGTTGGTATTTCCCAATTAGTTGATTTTCTGTGTGGTGCTGTTAATTCTCATAATTCCCCAGTTGCATTACCAAGATCAGAGGCTGGTAGTGTGTATCTAGCACATTACTAGTGACCTTAAGTCAAACCCATCCATCTGCTTGTTCAGTGAACCTACCATCCCTTCTGTGGTGGTCAGGTACCCGTGTCAAATAAACCTGCTCCAGCTACTCCTCTATTCTCTGATGAGCCAAGCAGAGGTTGAACTGATTTCTCTCCCCGCTCAAGGTTTGGGTGTTACTGACTTGGGACCAGTGTGCATTATGTCTGCTTATACTCCTAGGGCCTGTTTTGGGAAACTGCTATGTTTATCCTTCAGAATTACATCTGTCAAAACCCACATTTTCACCATTGCTCCATAGACCAGAGCTGGCATACATCTGTTCCTTCTGGCAACAGGGTGAGGGAAGTGGGGACTGGAGGAACATACAAGCCATTAAGCTTGAAGACTGCAGAGAGAGCATAGCCCAGCAGGAATCCAACAAAAGGCATCAAGGCAGAAGATCCCAGGAGGATGGTGAGAAGACAACCATGACACCGCTTCCCATACTGGCCACAGAAAGAACAATTATTGCAGCAGATGACACTAGCAGCAGAACCATCCCTGCCTGAAATAAAAGCAGTCAAGTCATGGACAACAAAGATATCCCCAGCAAAACTTCCCTCACCTACTGGAAGCAGCTGTGCCTAGTTCTCTGTCCTTCACATATGTAAGTATAAGCGAGAATGCATAAGTGTCTTTCATGAACATAAATGTTAGTAATCAACAAGAGACCATTCTGAGGTATTACCTACAGACACCTTAAATAACTAAGTACATTTCTGGTCCATATGCAAAATGACTCGTGCTTTCTCCCGCAGCCACTTGTTTCTCAGGCACTGCTATGTGTCTCAAATTTTGAGTCTCGTCCACCCAAAGTAGGCAGGGAGGAAACTGCTTCACTTGCAGGTAGAGCCTGCCTACAGCACATGTGGAAAGTGGCAGCTATATTTTCACGTTGTCTCATTGGTGTCCTGTGACTTGGCAGATGAAGGAGCTGGGGAATTTTGGGAGGCAGAATACGCAGCTCTCCTGCTCGTCTGTCCACTTAGGAGTCCCATTTGGATGGAGTTTTCCAGGTGTTTCTTAAAAGCAAGTCTCTACCCCTTTCCTCTTTTGTAGAGAAGATAAATGGAAAGCTGGTGTTAGCAGAAAGGAACGTGACCCAAGGGTCAGTGGGGGCAGTGTAGGTCACCTTGTTATGATAGGCTTTTACAGCTTCTTTTGAAACAGTCCAGTCATCACTGCCCTGTGCTGGGTAAAGGGACCTTTGAAAAGCTCTGGTCCTCCTGCATCTGCTCTAGCCTGACTCCTGGGTTCCCATGCTTGTTAAAGATTAGTGATTCCTAACATAATTTTGTCAGGTCTGTTACTAAGTCTTGGCATCCATTTCTTGCCATACTTGGTTCTAGTTTCTCTGAAATGAAGCCTTAGTGAAAAAAAACTACAAAAAACAGGTTCACAAAGTTGTTTGTTAGCAGCAGTCTGGGTACTGTTAGTGGAGCTCTCAAGCTAGACAGTGGTGTAGTTGGTTGTCTGGATTTCCTATTTGCTGTTTAGATGCCTGATGTACAAAGGAGGCAGGGAGATGATTCCAGGCATAAGTAGATGCATAGCGATTTAGTGGATTCTGCTGGACAGATATCTCTTTGACGTAAGCACCAACTTTGGGATGTGACTACTGCCCTGTGCTAGACCTCTGAGAACAGCAGGGTGGGGGTTTTGGTTGGTTGGTTGGTTTGTTTTTGGTTTTTTGTTTAATCTGGGGTCTGCTTTGGTTCTGACTGGAGTGGGAGGCAGTGTCTATGAGGTTCATTAGTGCTGCTTGTAGCAAAAGAAAACGAAGGTTAAACTGAAGCCAACAAAGGAGAGCAAGGTAGGAAGTTTTTTGCAAATGTTTTTTGCTTGCAAAATGTTTTTTTGACTGGAGAAGGTGGAGGACTTCCTTTTGGGCAAACACTTTAGTGATTAAAGAGGTGAAGTGGATGTCTTGATTCTGTCCAACACTTTCACCGATTTGTGGTGTGCCTTAGAGAAGTTAGTATTTCTGTGCCTCTATTTTTTAAAACTTCCTGAGGCCCTTAGTTGAAAGGCAGCTAGCACAGGATACTTCTTACCTTGATGATAAAGCCAGTGTACTGTGGTTTCTTCTCATTCAAGATGATGCTGATGGCACAGGGGATTAGCATCAGCACCAGGGATGTGATTATCCCTTTGTAAGGTATCTTGCCCTCCAAATCACCCTCATATAGTCCTTCTGAGTAAAGGTACAGAAGCAGAGGCATTAATTCAATTGCCGGGAGCATTGAACATGTGGCCATTACAATGCTGGGATGAAGAAAGGACCCCGCAGTAGAAGAATGACACTTTCAAAGTTGAATATGTCAATTTTCCTGCTAACCTGGAGACATGGTTTCAATATAAGGCTTTACCTTATTCTTTCCCAACCTGCCACTGAGATTTCACCAACATTACTGTCAGGTTGTAGAAGGATGTGATATGAATAAAGGAGAAGACAACTTCAGTTCTACACAAACTCAGAAAGGACCCTTGCTGTGGGTACAGCTCACGTTTCAGAAATTCATCAGTGACCGAGAAAGTGATGCTTCATATTTTCACCCTGGATCTTGTTTTATCACTAGAGTTTGTTGGAGAGTGGTGTTCTGCTAGTTCAACGTTTCTCCCTAATGCAGCCTCTTCAGGCAGCATGTTCAGTTTACACAGAACTATATGCTGCTATATGGATCAATATAACATGTATATGCTGTTTGTACTGCTATGTGGAGATTAAAAAGTGCTCCTGCACTCATCAGGAGCAGCAAGCCATATTCTTCAGAGAAGGGTAGAAAATCCCATTTTGTTGTAAAACAGGGACAAGTTTACCTATTCAGCAATATGGGTTCTTTAGTCTAAACTTCATTATTCAGCCTTTGCCCAGCTTCTTGGGGGTGGCTAATGTTGATTAAGTTAGTTTCTGATCCAGTTATATAACTAGATTGGCCTGGGCAATGAGCACATACTCAGCTTTCCTTACCTGAGGTTCATGTCCCCTCTCAGTGCCAAACTAAAGATGTTGGAGAGGTTTCCCCCTGGGCAGCAGCCACAGATGAGGATGGCCAGGGATTCTGTAGCACCCAGCTGGAAGAGCTTGCCCAGCACAAATGCTGTTAAGGGCATGATGCCATGCTGGGCCATTACCCCAATTGCCACTCCTTTGGGTTTCCTGAGGTGAGCTGTGATCCTGGCTATCTCCATGGTACACCCCAGAGATACCATGATGATGAAAAGGGCCACAATAATGATTGCATTCAGGGCTTTGTCCGTGCTGCTGGCCAAATGCGAATGGTGGTGCCACACTGATCAAGGGGGTGCTCTGTGTGTGACCTGGGCTCCAAAACTCTGGGCTTTCAAAAGCTCCCTTGGTCTTGTTCATCCTGCTAAAGGGTTTAGAGGTCCCTTCTGTAAGTGCCTGGGAAGGTGAGAGAGGGGTTGATTCACAAGTCCAAATAACATCCAGTTAATGCAAGCAAAACATGAGTTTTCTTCCAGGCCACCGCTCTTATCATTCAGCAGCTGTTGAAACATAAATCCATGTTTTGAGCAATCAGCTGTGAGCCGCATTTGCTTCAGTAATATGTTGTGCAGTTTGTGTTGTGCTCTGGTCCCCCACCTCTTCCAGCATCTGCTCTCACCATGAGAACGAGGACATAGCTAGTGAGAGCAACAGGGACACTCATTTAAAAGTGGTAAAGGCAGGCACTTCATAGAGTGAACCAAAAGCACTCTCATCCATAAGATACTGCTGAGGCTAATGCTTAAAAATATGATGCATCCATGGTACTTTATTTTCAACAAGGGTTATAAAATGCTTATGCTTCTGGTCATAAATAAATCTCTCAATAGGAGGGCTTGGAAGAAACTTCCTCCGTGGATGACTGATTTCTCTAGTAAACTCTTAAGGGCTTTCAGGTCTCTTTTCCTGATGCGGTAAGTCTGTCACTGCATAAAATGCGTTCAGGAATGCATTCTCCAAGCCTTACCAACATCTAAAATATTTCTCCCTCGTTAGTGCTGAGGGCAGGTTCTGCCAAAAACAACCTCTGCAGTGCAAATCTGTGCTTTCAGGACCTGAAGTGCTCTGCACCATGATCCAGTCAGGAGTGCAGTCATCATCAAGCTCTCCTGGCAAAGCCAAGTAGGCAGCTTTTATTCATCCCAGACTGGTACCTGCTTTGTGCTTTCAGTACAAGGCTGCACAGCACAACATGCATTCAGTACTCTCGTGTGCAGGGAAGCAAAGCTGGGCAGCTGGTGCTGGGGCAGGAAGAGGGATCAATTTGGTGACTGATGAGGGTTGTTCCTCCATGTCATGGTTTAAGCCAAGCCGGTAACTGAGAACCACACAGATGCTCACTCACTCCCCCCTCTTCTTCCTCCCCTCTGCTCCCAGAGGGATGGGGGGGGGGAGAATTGAAAGGGTTGAGATAAGAACAGTCCAGTAACTAAGGTATAACACAAACCACTGCTGCTACCACCAATAATAATGATGATAAAGGAAATAACAAGGGAAGAGAATACAATCGCTCACCACCCGCCGACCGATACCCAGCCCAACTGAGCAGTGATCTAACCCTTCCAGGTAACTGCCCCCAGTTTATATACTGGGAATGACGTGTTGTGGTATGGAATACCTCTTTGGCTAGTTTGGGTCAGGTGTCCTGTCTCTGCTTCCTCCTGGCTTCCCCTCCTCCCTGGCAGAGCATGAGACTCAGAAAGTCCTTGGTCAGAGTAAACATTACTGAGCAGCAGCTAAAAACATCAGTGTTATCAGCACTGCTCCCAGGCTGAAAGTCAAAAACACAGCACTGCACCAGCTACTAAGAAGGAGAAAAATGACTGCTGCTGATGAACCCAGGACACTTGAGTTCCTCCAGGTGAGCTCTGTGCATCCCCCATTGCTCCTGTCCCTGGCTGTAGAGGGGATGCGCTTCTCTGCATTGGCCATGCTGGGGAACGGCACATTGCCTGCCTTGACCCCAGGTGCCACAGTCCTTGATCCCTCTGCAGGTTTTGCCTTCATTTAAGGCATTTATTGCCTTCAAATCAACCTAAGCCAACCCCTAGGCCTGGTGCAGGACTCTGAAAGAGCTAAATATGTTAAACTAGAGCAAAGTGAGTGCTGTTACCTTACATGCTTGTGGATGTGGCTGTAGGAGGCTGCAGTGAGATTACCTGCTGCTCCAACCCTTCCTGGCTGAGCTTGGTGACTAACAGCTCTCTTTGGTCCTTCTGCTTCAAGAAAGTCTTTCCCCCTTGGTAAATCTTGTCCTCTGCTTGCAGAATATAAAGCTTGGTTCTAAAAGCCTGTGTAGATGGCAAAGTTGTTATATGACAGTTGCGTTATAGGACTGGGGAGGGGATTTTAACCACAGAGGTTTGCTGCAATCTGGCTGAGCGCAATCTGTTTGCTGAAGGGCATTATAATGCTGCAGTAATGTGTGCATTGCTGCTATTCACTGGGGAGCTCGGCAGGCTCAGCCTCCCCAGCCCCATCGCTCTCGAAACACTGCTGGTGGCAGGCAGGAATGTTGGAGCTGTTCTCCCTGTTTCTGTCCGCTTGCTCTCGCTTTGGTTAGAAACTCTGTTTTCTAGGCTGGCACCTGGGCCAGAAAAGCATCAACAACAACCCTGGAGCCCAGTGCAGGCATTCCCCATTGGGCAGAGAGGAGCAGTGCCCACAGCAGAGCAGCTCCCAATGGCTCCACAAGTCCATGTCCATGGCTTCTCCTACACCCTTGTGAGCATTACACTGCAACACCTGGGGACATGGGCCCTTCCCATAAATCACAGGTGGTGCCTGGAGACCTCCGTGTCCCCGTGGTACTGCCTGGCCTCACTGCTGGGGCCGTGGCTAAGCAAGCGGGAGGAGGTGGCTGCAGTACTGCACGTGTTTTGTTTTCCCTTCGGCACCTACAAGTTTTCCAGCCACAAGTAAGGGCTGCTCAAGCAGGACATGGGCAGATCCATAGGAACTTGGAGAAAACACAGGAGCAAAGTTCTCGGCAATTCCTTCTTTCTGTCCCTTCCTTCATTTTTTTCCTGCAGATCCCCAGCCTTCCTAAGGAAATGCTCGTCATCACCATGTTTGACTATATGCTGAGTTTTGTCAGAAGATGTAAGAAGGGTCAAGTCAGACAATTAAGCTGTTACAAAGCATCACTGTCTGAGCAGCGCCTAGAACCCTCTCCCCCATAAGCTCAGTGCAGCTCAGGCTTGTAAAATGACTATACTGAAGCGCTCTCACCCTTTGTCTTTGCAGGGCTGTACAAGAATGTTTCAACTACCCCAATAACTGAAAAAATGCCTGTTAGTTGTTTGCTCAAGCGTTCCTGCTGGTTCCCTGTACTTAACACAGGAAACGCCATGGGAGCCAAAGGAGAGACTGCAGAATAAAGGAGAGAAGCAGAATAAATTAGGATCATTTTTTCACCCTTATTCATGCTGGGACACCCAGTTCTTTTACATGGGCATGGAGCTGGGGATTTACATTCAGACGTGGCCAAAGAGCTGCATCTCAGCTCTAAAGTTGCTGCTCCCTGTGGTGAGACCTAGTGGTGGGACCCCTGAGGAGCAGTGCTGGAGGAAGGAGCAGGCTGCTGGTAGCCCATGGTGGGCTGCTGCTGACCTGACGCCACATCAGCCACCGCGGTTTGGAGGAGGCTTTGGCCTCGGAGAAGACGCCTGTTTGCCAAGCGAGCCCCTAGTTTTATCCGTGGCAAAGTGTGCCTTTTCCTTCCTTTGACCGCTTCCTGGGCTCGGTTCTTGAAAGGTAAATTTCTGCATGACCTTTAAAGGGTCTCCCTTTTTCCTCTCACAGCTCAACTGCGTTCAAGCAGGCCTTTGCCTCTGCCTGTGCCCTTGCTCTGCCAAGGAGTTTCCTGACAGGTCCTGCGCGGCTCATGCCACTTGAGGGCAGTGGTTGCATGCCCAGAGCCTCGCTGATCTCTGAGGATGAAAGAGCTCCTGAAACAACGAAGTCCCGCCGTAGGTGCTGCCGCTTAGATGGTTTTTATTAAGTCAGATACTCCCAGACTCAGAGATACGGCCTAATACAACAGACATCACAGGACGCATAACAAGCCTGAGGCATTAAAGGAGATACCAAAGCAAAAAACGTGTGCAAGTTTGCAGACTTCCTGCTGGAGCTCAGAATGAGCTGTGTTGAGGACTTCTTATTTTTTAAAGACACCCAAGCAGTCAGTGCTTTGTCCTTTCAAAACACAGCTTCATGCATTCATGAATTAAATGTTTCAGGTGCCCGTTTCAGTGATGGGGAGCTGAGGCCTGTCACCTCTTCTGTGCTAGTACAGAATTTAACGTGACTTGAGCTCAGCCCAGCGGTTGCCCAAAGGCTGTACTTCAGCAAATGTGCCCGACAGGAGCAGTGGTGACCTGCTTTGTGCCAGACTTCACACTCTGTTGGCCCACAACCCAAGACATGACCTAGGCATCTGGTGTCTCTCGTGCTCGGGTAAGGATTTGTCACTGTGCGGTTTTATCATCGCTAATCGATTTGCTCATTTCTGTGTGATTTTGAGGCAATTTGCTCACCACAGCCCTGCCCACGTGGTGGGCACCGTGCTGGAGTGCCTGTCAGTGTTGAGGAGTGAGGGTTCCTGCAGAGACAGTCACAGCTTCTGGCTGTGTCTTCCACTTGCTGTGGTTTTGGTCCTATCCACGTTTTTTCACTTCTGTCATCACCTCAGGATGCAGGCCACTTCAGTAGGATGCCCTCCAATTAAAACCTAGGTCATAGGGGGTTTGCCCTGTCATAGGGGAAGTTATGTGTTAGGGGTGGCATCTTATTCTGTTAATTCTGCTTGTGTGCGAACCCCCTGGATAGGGTCAAAAATGAGAACAAACCAAATGAGCTTGTCTTGAGATGCAAACCACTCACCATCTGGTGTGGAGCAGTCTGGACACAAGCTGTCATGTACCACTGGACAGAGCAGCTGCAGCCTGATGCCATGGTGACAGCCACACACCCCTCTCCTCACCTCCGTGTCAGGTGCCATTGTGTTGCCATGCCAGCTCCATGCCGGGCACGGCTACCTTGTGTGTCATGGGAAAGAGCCATATCTGGAGTGGGATAGGGTGAAGGAACTGGAGAGGCTGCCCCAGCTCTGTATGGTCCTGCTGGCTCTCTGCAGCAAGGATGAAAGGCCTGCCATGATACTGGCAGCATGTCCTGGAGGCCTCCTGCAGCCACTGGGGTGTACTGGAGACGGGCAGAGGTATGATCTACAGTTCACAGCCCCGTTGTTTCTGCTGTGGCATCCTGGCATGGATGGAGACCTCATTACAGTGCCCTGCAGCAGCACGGATAGGACCTTGCGCCCCTACCTTCCTGGTGACAGCTGTGCCCCATTCCCCACTGCTGTGCTTCCTGCCCAACGGCACTACTCTCTTAGTGGTCCTGAGCACAGACAGGAGTCAAAGTTGTTTTTATTTATTCAAATCCCATTATCACCCATCAGGCTTACAAAATCCCATGGCTCCCCTCTTCTACAACTCTGTTTGATAGGAAAATAATTAATTTTGCAATTAAGCTGTGCTCAGAACAAATGATGTACGAGCACTCTGTATGGGCTAAATTAGTGCCTGCTGAGACACAGAGCCAACATCTGTCTGGTTAGTGACACTTATTTCAAACAGCCAGGGCGGGGACAGGACACAGTGCACCTTCCTGTGACTTTACTGACAGCTTCGTCTCAGCTGGAGACCTACAGAGGACTTGACACTGTCAGCTGGAGCACGATCCGGTTGGTCAGCAGTGAAAAACAAGCTTGGTTTTTTAAGGGAGGTTGTTTTAAATGCGAGCTTGCTGGCCAGGTAGGCATTGCTTATACCCACAGCAGTGTGGGGAGCTCTGGAGGAAGAAAATCTGCTCTGAGGCACTTCGACCACTGAGACCAACATTTCTATGAGTTCCATACATCACCTGTTTCTCCAAATTTCTAGAGCAAGGCTTTCCACCAAGACCGTGAAGTGACAAAGGACCTTGGTGGCAGAAAAGGGTCCTGCCATGTCCTTTCAGTGGTGTTGTTACCCTAAGGGATTTTAAGTTACTTCAGAGAGAGCTCTGCTTCTGGAGAAGGGTGATTTTTATGGTTAGCAAACACAGGTTGCCATGGATTTCTGGCTGCTGGGATAGGTTCTCTAGTTCCCTAAGGAGCCCATAGCAGCTAGTACAACATGATACATGGGAAAGGCTTGGTTTTCCCTTAAGGGGGAGCAGTCTGTAGGCCTGGGGCAGAAACCCCCCTGCTGATGGGTTGAAGGGAGCACTACAGGCACCCCATGTTCTGGCTACACAGGGTATTTCTGGTTTTGCTACCCCTGCCCGCAGGAGGGGTGTCAACATGGTGGTGGAGCAGGTTCACGTCCAGGATGGATGTTTTTTGGGGGAACTCCAGAGAAAGAAGTGTATTTATGCCCATGATGCTTATTCTTTGCTGTGGGAAAAGAGATATCTATTGTTTATTGTCTATTGTAGTCAGTCGTTAACTATGTAATTAGTGGGTCTAGTTAATCTTGACTGTTTCATTTTGTTAGGGACCAGATGTTGAAGATAGCTTCATGAAAAATTGCCTAAGTTTCCTTGAAGCTTTGGTAAAATGCTGTCGGCAGGCCAGCAGGACCTTCCTTAGCCTGTATACAATCCATATAGACTTGACCATTTCTCTTACCTTCTTGGGAGAAACAAGCCTTGTCTGCTGTTTTTCTCTCCTTTGCAGGGTGATAACTATTTAGAAAATACTGTGTTTTCTATGGGTCATGTGAGAAGACTCTTTGGCACCAGCCTGGGACAGCTGATCGGACAGAAGAATGTTTCCTAGTCCCTTGCCCAGCTTCTAGCTGTGGATGCCATACACCTGCGAACGGCAGTTATACCTTGAGCTGAGGTGAGTGTGCTTCATTTGCATCAAAGCTTATATTTAAAATAGTTTCACTTGGGTAAGTTAAGTTGTGCTTGAGTTTTAACACTGCAGCTTTAAACTGCTCTATTAGTGACATTAAGTAGCTCTCCTTCCTATGTGATGAAGATATTCGTAATAATTGAGGTGGTTATTGAGAAGTAAGAAATAAGGTGATCAGGAATAGTTAAGGACTAATGAAATAGTCCAAGACCCTTATGCAAACCTCAGTGAAGAACAAGAAGATCTATAAGATGACAGACTCATACCAGCCTTTCCCGTCCCTTTGCTTCCCAAGCTCCCATCTGAAGGGCAGACAAATAATTGCCTTTATAAGGGGGAGAAATTCCCATGTCAAAAAGGCATGGAAGCAGCCACTGGGGTTTAATCATAGAAACAAGTGTCTGTGTGGGAGACTTCTAAGCGGCATGTGAAGGCCAGGCTACATGATGGGGGTTAACCCCAAGCAAGGTGCTTTGGCGGACACAGAGTAGCAGTGCAGCAGAGCCATCCAACTTGGTGCCTGCATGCCAGGGCCCAGTGGGAGAGCCAGGGGTTTTCTCCCAGCACTGGAGGAGAGCATTCAATATTCCTCAGTGTCTCGGCAGGCATTGATAAGATGCCAGCAAAGCCTGGGTCCTGACACAGCTCTAGAAACTGCCTGAGCAGTAGCTCAATACTCTAGCCAGCAACCAAGCAGCTAGAGCCACTTGGAAATCTTTGTCCTCACCTGCAAATTAATTCAGGCAAATTATCTGTCTACATGTTGGTCCCTGTGTCATCTTGTCCTTCAGCTCTGTAGTGAAGCCTTCAGCAGCCAGGCTCCCTAGCACAAGGAGGAAAAAAATCTGTTTTTTTTTGGAAACAGAAAGGAAAAATAGTTTAAGTAATGCAGTCCAAAACAGTTCTATGTTCAAGTGTGCACATGTTCTTGTAGGACCAAGCCTATCCTTTGGAGTTACAGGGCTAATAAGGAGGAAAGTGGTGCTGTCAGTGTGGAGCCCATGGCTTTGTCTGGCTGCTGCCGGCTGCTTCGACATTCTTGCATCACTGCCTGCAGTGCCTGGAAGTGATCCTTTCTCTCTTACTCTTGTGGCTACTCACAGACTTTGCAGGGAAGCTGCAGACTGCGTGCATTAGCAAGCCTGCGTGTATCTCTCTCATGTCAGAAGCTTCACGAAGAGGACGTGTTAGCTTGCTTATTAGTGAAGAGCTCCCCGAGAAGCAAAAATGGCTGCAGCAGCCACAGTGCACTTACTCATGAGCCTCAGGAACAAGAAAGTAATTGAGGGGATGGCTAGGGTTGATCTAGATCTTGCTCCCTGCTTTATCATTGTCTCTTGCATGGGAAAAGCAATAGGGAAACCTCCTGAAGCTATCCAAGCTTAATGAGAGGTGAACATAGCACATTCTTGCAATAGAAGGGTTTTCTTTTCAGCCTGCTTCAATTCTCAGCAGCCACAGAAAGGTCGATGTGAAAGATCAACTTCCGTAGCCCGTTGGGGCACCCCAAGTTTGCCAGTCCAAGGGAGCACCCTGAGTGGGCATGAGGGACAGCAGGGCTTCACAAGGCAGCACTGTGGCTGAGGCAGGGTGCCTGAAACCATGCCCCAAGGGATGTCTGAAGCTTGGCCACCCCTGGGTCAGTCCTGGCCTGCTAAGTATCTGGGTGTACAGCAGTACTTGGATATGGTTACCTGTTTGTTTACAGGGCAAGCTCTCTGAGTGCTCAGTGATGTGATTATGTCACTGCTTTTTAGTTTGGGCTGGGGGGTCCTTTTGCTCTTTTTTTCCCCTACTTATTTTGTTCCCTTTTTCTTCAACTTGCATCCACTGTGGTGGGATCCTGATTCAGCCTGAAAAGGCAGGACATGCAGAAGTTATGGTGCTTGCTTGCAGGGAAAAAGAGCTGGACCCATTTCCTTGCTTACCTCTGCTGTAGGACACAGGCAAGCAACTTTCTGCCTCTCTTCCACCATCCTGCTAAAGTCCTGTTGGTTGTTGAAAAGCCTTTGCTTATTTGTGTACTTTACCCGTCCGCCTCCATCTTTTGCAGCTCCTTAGGCCCATGTGAGCTGAGCTCTGCCTAAAGCAGCACCTCTGGATGGCTGGATCCTGGTTCAGGCACCAGACATATCCGTTGTTCTCCTGGATGTTTTGCTGAGTTTCCGGGCTGTCAGAAACCTCATGGCTTTGAGTTCCACTGGTGCATTAGGCACTGTTGTCTTTCAGTTACTGGCGTTCCTGTGGTCAGCCCCTTATCCCAGCTCAGGCTTGTCCCAGCACCCAGGCAATGGCGAGCCAAACCCAGCAGGGCAGTGCTTTTGTCTTGCTTTAATTAGAGTAGGACACAATTATTAGTGGCATGTTTTTATTTCCATTTGTTCACTCTGACAGCAACCAAAGGAAGCCATTACTTACACAAGAGGATGTTTCAGTGAGTGTTACAGTAAACAAAGCTAACAGGATCAGTGCAAACAAGTATCACGTTCTCTTAAGTGCACCAATTGATAGCCAGGCTGCTACAAGCCAGATCCTTCCAAGAGGCATGACAGTGAGTCCGCACTCAGGTCAGCCTTTAATCTTGAAGGACTGCTGAGCTCTTTCCAAGCTGACATATTTACCACAGTCTACCTGCCCTGTAAGTCAGGTATCCTTCTAAAGACACACAACAGTTCTTTCAGTGCCTTTGGAGATGAAGTAAGTTGGATGGCACCCACCTGCCCCTTTTTGGGCAATACATTTCTGTATGGATCAGGCTAAACATGGAAGGCTCAGGTCTGGATCTGATGATGGATAATGCTTCCCAGCCTTCCCTGCTCCATGAATGGAAACAACCCCTAGTGCACAACATGCTTTTGGAAACTTTGTACTCCCCTGGTCCCCTTAGCGTGGAAGAGCAGCCTCAGTTCTACCTTTTCTGAAGTCTTTCGCTGCAAAAATCATTGGTTTTGGAGGCAAAATGTCACTGAAGACCTGTTCTTCATGCTGGGAAATAAAGCACTTCAGCAATGTGATGTTTATTAAACCAGCAAAATATCTTCTAAAAGTTGGGTTTTTTTTTGCATGACACTGGAGAAAAACGGTTAAGAGACACGTGTACTGTGCAGGGTGTTCATGGGATCTCTAGCATTTCCTATTCTCCTCATTTTAGCATAAATCTTTTCATCTTTGCTGTTTGCCCCTAAGCTGTGGGCATTAGGTGAGCTTCTCATCTTTATTTTTTATATTAAAAAAAAAAAAAAGAAAAGAAGATGCTTTGTAGCCCTCAAGGATTTGGAGAAAAGTTTGAAAATGTGATTATAAAGTTGAAGAAATCAGAATGCAGTTGGGAAAAGCGCAAACATTAATAATTTTCTTTAAAAAAAAGCAGAACAAAGTCCCTTGTGATTTTTAAAGCTGTGATTCTCTGGATGATAATTTTTTAGCGTGTGTGGTTGGCAGTGCTGGAAAGGACGTTTTTCTCTGCCCAGATCATGTTTTTCCACTGGGAATTTTATTTACCAGCTCCTTTAACTGTTTCTGCACCTCTTTCCTGGCTGGCACCTCCTGCAGCTGAGAAGCCTTCTCTATCTCTGGGGCCCTGGGAGGGCAGTGGTGGCTGGGATCACTCCAGTGGCAGAGGCTGAGATCTTGAAGCCTTCTGTCCCAATGGGGAAGGACCTGGGGGCCCACCAGGAGCAGCAGCACCCCTTGTCCCCAGCTCAGTTGCATCCTGAGTGTGCAGCTCCTTCTCCACAAGCCAACAGATTTCCTTAGAGGGATGTGATGTTCCCTGAGGTTCATCAAGGGAAGGGGCTCTTTCCTTTGGGGGCTTGTTTGCATGGCATGGTGGCTCCAGCGAGCAGGGCCCCCAGTGTGACCCTGCTCTCAGCATGGCACGGAAAGGCATGGTGCCTTCCTGAAAGCCCCACAGGGATGCAGCGACAATGCCAGTCTCTTCCCCCTGCTTCTCCCGCCCTGAGCCACCCTCCCTCGGGTGCTGCTCTTGCATATTTTTAGAAGGCACAGTTTATGTTTTTCAGTGCTGGCTTTGCACGCCTGCAGCCGCCTCACAATGAACTCTCAGGGGCCCGTTTATCCTGCAAGTGAGGGTCGTACTCTGTGACAGTGTTTTTTTGCCACATCATCGAGCACCCTGCTCTCTAGCTGCTTCAAAATGGCAGCCCATTGTTTGGTGTCCCTAGCCCTGCTTGAAACCACGTTCCCCCTGGGCCTGTTTTAATAGCTCCTCTATGACCTGTTTACCCCCTAGTGCTTTCAGGGGGACTGAGGAAAGGCTCATTCCTATTTTACGGACCTGATACAGCAACATGCTGCAAGCGGCCCCTTCCTCTGCCTCCTTCCCAGATTTTTGGGGTAGTCCTAGTTTAATCTAGCATGAGTCCCTTGCAGAATTAGGAGATTTGAGGTTGCTTGCTACGCCAAGCTGTTTGCATGGGCACAGCCCAGTGCCTCTTTTATAGAATAATGCCTGCAATAAGGAAATTATGGTTTGGTCTCCCTAATCAAAGACAGTTTTGAATTACAAAATATAAAATGTCAACCCTCTGGATAGAGGAGGGCAATGATGAGCAGGGCTTTGTTCTGCAGCTCTAGGATGACCATGGGGACTGGGGGAGCCATTTATCACCATTTGTCAGAGATAGCAAATTCAGAGGCCACGGCCTGGCTGGGCTCAGGGACTCTGAAATCTCTCCTTAGAAACTACTTTGTTCTAGCTCCACTGGCCTCACTGTGTGAACCCATATTAACACCACTTACCCACCGTTTCCCACTAAAACCAGCTTATTACAGGGAGCTTGTTTCTCCTTGTCCATACTGTAAGCACCTGTGTGGCCACTGTAGAACACCCTTGGCTAACCTGTACCATCTCCAGCTAAGCTTTCAGGGCTTTCAATGTTTGCACATTTTCCTATCTGGGCTCAGTGCCCTTCCAAATTGTCAGCCTGACACCACCCATGTTGATTTATGTTCCCTGAGAAATGCAATTGTAAAACTATTTCCATTAAGAGAGCCCTCAAAATCGTAAATGGCTCCAAAGTTGTGAAGAATGCCCCAGTCTGGGACAGCAATGCCCCAGGCTCCCTAAAAACCACCCATTTTATTTTCCTGAATTTGGATGTATCTGATGCTTCAGCTAGAATGGAGTTTTTTCTTCAAGCACATGCATGTGTGCAAGGCACACTATCCGCTTACCCTGACATGGTGGTGCCCACACTTTCAGACTTACCAGGATTTCTTTCTCTCAATCAGGTTTCTTCCTAGGTAAGTGCCTCAAACCAAAGTCCTGTTTCTTCCTATATTTGCTCATCCACTTTGAAAACAAGCTCTCCAGAGCCCAGGATACTATTGGTGTTTATTTTGGGCTTGTTCAGGGTTTTGCTAGCAAATAGGGCACAATTCATGCATGGTTCTTAGGACAACACACTTATTTCAGACACAAGCAATCCCTAGCTCGCACTTAGCCTGTGCAAGCCTCTGTGTAGCATTCACCTACGGAGGTATATAAAGGGTAATGATAATGTTGCCCAGAAGGCTAACACATCAAAGGCCAAGGAGCAGTTAAAATGTATTATGAGCTGTTGGCAGTGATTGTGGGGGGTATTCATGTATTGCTGGTTTGGGCTGCCCGAGTAAATGAAAACCCTCTGGATTAATTGGTACACCAAAGAGATCTGGAAGAAAATGGAGGCTGAGGAAAAGACAAACAAGGGAAAATACAGAGCGCCGAGTGTGCTGACCTGCAGCAGGGCGATGCTGATTATAACCTGTGGCTCCCTACTGTGCGCTGGGAAGCTGAGTGGAGCTGGGGGTGCCCAACCAGCTTGCCTGATGCTTTGGTGGGAGAAGGCTGAGCCCCACGGGCAGCATCTGCAGTGCTGCTGTTGCAGCGCAGCTGAGCGGGTAGTTAGAGGTGAGGCTTACCAGGTCTCGTGACACCTGGACACCATAGGACAAGAGTTTAATTATTTTTAATGATGTGGGGGCTGGGGGAGGGAGACGAGGCTGTGTGGTGCCTGGTGTCCCAGAGCAACTGAAACTGGGATCTTCAAAACCCATTTGCACAGAGACCCCTGGCTGAACCAGATCGCAAGCAACATGGTGAATATTAAATGATACGATCCCATCTTTTACTAGGATACCCTTATTCCAACTACTACTATGTGTTTTATTGCTAATACTTCAATTATACACAAACTGCATCTAAGTGTTACAGTGACAGCCATACAAACACCAGTCACACTGGCTCATTCACATGCTAAATGACTGGCTGGAGGAGGACCACCACCTCTCAGCACAGCCCGGCCACGCCAGCTAACTCATGCCCTTGCAGACCACCTGACTGGTGATCAGGGGCAGGGTGCCTATGCTGATGACAGCGAGCAACTGGCCCTGACCTGGGGGTCTTTCACCTGTCCACACTGGGGCTGCAAGGACAGAGGGTCCTTGTCTTCTTTCTGAGCAGCAACTGGGTTCACCGATGGGTTTCCAAATGAATTTCCCCAAAGTCAACCTGCTACAACTTGTGCTTGTATCAGTGATCTCTCATCACTGTCCTTCTGCTACCACTCTCCTTCCTTCCATGGGTGTCACAGGAAAAGCCTTGTTTCCTGTTTGTGCCAGGGAGCGTTGTAGCAGGGTGGGAGAAGCAGCAATTTTCCACACTTTTTTCATATAGTGAGGGCATAAGAATGAACATCACCAACTTATTTCTGACACGTTCCTGAAAAATTCCTTGCTTCTCCCATAAATTTGAGATATTTATAAAGATTCTGTTTTCAGTCTTAGAGACAAGCATCAATTTTAAAATCTATTTTTAAAGCAAATTGCATTGTAATTTAATCTTAAACTGAAGTTTTAAAGTGCTCTCATCCTTGAAAAAGAGACTTTCATTTTTGGTGACTAATGATGAAGTGTTTTCTTAGGGTGACTGAACATAGCACAGAGTCCTAAATATATTTATTAGCTCATTAAACATAATTAATTGAATCTTGTTGCTAACATTAGCTGTGCCTTTGCAAGTGAAAAGTACTTTTGGTTTGCTAGACAGTTTCTTATCAAAGAACAAAAATGCAACACTAAAACATATGCAGCTTACTGAATAATCATGTTATTTGTCAGACAAGCAGAGGAATCATCACTGAAGTGCTCCCAAAGTGCCAGATTGGGTAATATACATAATTAGGCCCCATTTGATTAGTTATGTGCCTATGGTAACAGCCACACTCGTGATCCACATATTAGTAAGGCCTTGAAATAGTCTTCAAGGGGGATGATGGCAACAGAGCACATCCAAAGCTTCACTGGGGAGACTTTTGGAACATAACCTATATGCTGACTTCCTCTGTTCCTGTGGTTATTCTTTATTTTATCTTATTATCTTTTATTCTTGAGAAAATGCATGCCTTGGTTCTCAAGGGTGATATACAGCTTCCACGAAATGTCACTACACTTTTATCCCTAAAAGGAAGGTCTCTTAAACATCTGAATCACATTTTAAGGCATAAAACCTTCCTATATTTAGGGATGCATCCTAGCAATTGGCAAGGCTGCTGCAAGCTGTTCTTAGGAGGTGGGAACAATCATCACCTGGAAGTCAGCCCATCTCAGATCCACTCTCCTCCCACAGCCCAGGACAGCCTGGTGATGGATAAGGCCTTCTGGATGTTCTTTTAGGCTTTTGCAGGAGCTTCATGAAAAGACTGCAAGGTCTCAGGGGGAAGACTGATTTTGCATCAGATCCAGGCCTCTGAGAGAGCCTGCAAGTGCTGAGCTACTGCCAACCCACAGGGAGTAAGTCCGGAGGGTACTGTTTGGGTAACAGTGGAACCCAAGAGAGTTTGTTTAGCTGTAGATGCAACATGAATTGTTCCTGCCATTTATTTTTACATGCTTAGAGGGTGGATGAGTTCGGAAGAGTTGAAGAGAATCAGAGAATTAGCAGAATGAATTATTATTAGGGGTTATTTATACAAAATGAGAGAAATATATCTCCTGGTGCAACACTGTATGTCCAGGGCTGATGAGAGTTGCTGCTTTTGCAGTAATGCCTACTGAGAAATACTTTCAAGAAGCTTTTCCCCGAATAAGGAAGATACCAAGATGCAGAAAAGTTCTGCCAGATGAAGGCATCAGTGAAAGACTGGCCTGTAGCAGGGAAACCTAGGTAATAGGTGCTAACAGTCTGGCAGAAGAGGAGTGTGGACACCCAGACCTGGCCAGTCTGATCCAGAGGGTTAATATGAACATGTCTAGTCTGGTCATGCCAACTATCCCACCAGTGCAAGAGAGCCGTAGTCATCCTTCTCCATATAAGCATGCTCTCAACCATGCTCAGGGACAGCGTCCATAATCTTCAATATAAATTAAGATCACTGGCCAAATTATACTAAAGTTGTGAATTCCCACACCATTCCCTCTTCTCTTTCAGTAAGTGCTGGTTTTAGCATTGCTTCCCAAAATGGGGGGTTATTCAGACCAGCTCCTTGCTAGTCACTTCAGCACAAAACCTTGAGGTCTGAAACGAATCAGACCAAACCTTATGCCTGCCCTGGCTGAGAGCAGGGGGACTCTAAAGGGAACTGGTTCTGTGTGAACCCTGCAGTGATGGTAGTGATGGCTGTGCCAGCCCTAACCACCCTATTTTTAGGGTACCTTGTGGAGAGCCACTGCTTGTGTTTGCAGCACACTTGCACTGGGTATGCCCAGGCACTTGGGAATTCCTGCAGACTGAAGGGTGTCCTTGGCCATGGGGCTGGAGGTCTGGCAGCTATATGGGTGAAAGCAGTCTGGAGAGAGGCCTTGGGGTACCACTGAAAGGTACAGAGGATGTAATATGTGTGTGAGTAGGAGTGCTCACACACACGTGTGTGTACAGGCAACATTGGTCCCTCCTCTGATAAATGGCTCTAAGTAGAGCTGTGTGAAATTTTGAATTTCTGTTTTCCAGAACAGA
This sequence comes from Pezoporus occidentalis, assembly GCF_034315485.1. Taxonomy (NCBI): domain Eukaryota; kingdom Metazoa; phylum Chordata; class Aves; order Psittaciformes; family Psittacidae; genus Pezoporus; species Pezoporus occidentalis. Next base: position 2,129,408 of record NW_026913964.1, on the reverse strand, counting down.
ACAAACTGAGACAAAAAAAATAGTAAAAAATAGTTTCCTGGAATTTAAACAGTCACATTCAGAAATGTCTCCGTGTTCTGTTTTGACATTTTTTTGGATCAAAGTGAAGCATTTTGACATTTCTGAGGAAGGAATGTTTTGTTTCAATTTGTTGAACTGACATGAAACGTTTTGTTTCAAGTCTGCTTAACATTAAAAGTAGGCAGTGCCTTTCCTTGGGTTTGGGTCCCGTTCTCTCCTCTGGGCTGCTCTCCCTGGGAGTTCTGCCCAGCTCCCATGAAGCTTGGGCAAGGTCCACGTTGTTCCCAGTAAATGCAGCTCAGCCACAAGCCCCACTCACAGGAAAGGAGAGAGGCCTTTTCGGGAAAGTTCGTTTTGATGTGGAACTCGACTAACATTAAAGTTGGGTGCAGCTGGAGCAAAGTGCCCAGTTCTGGTTCACCTCCGACAAAACCTCATTTCTTGTCAGCAGCGTCCCCGTCTTCCCACAGGCACTTTTTGTGTTGCAGAAGCCGTTTTCTGATTAAAAAAAGCAGATGTCCCAGTGAGCACCTGCATTAGGTGTTGATGTGATCTACACCAACAGGCTTCCCGAGGGTGCATACTGGTCCCCCGAACATAGCAGTGAAGCTGTCACTTGAGTGGATTTTCCAACAAGCTAAAGAAAGACCTCATTTGGGGGGCTGGCTGAAGCCAAGACAGCCTCTGGCTTTGCTGTCCCCAAGGCGAGTGAAGGGGTTGTGATAGGAACAAGAGTTTCTCCTAGGACATCGGCAGACTTAGCTCTTTTCTGGAAGTGGCTGTAGTGTCTTCCTGAGATTTCTGACAAATTTTACCTAAAAGTTGATCCAAAAGTTGCTTTGGTTCATTCCCAGCAGCTCTCAATAGGACTAGGCAGGTCCTACTACTTACTGTGGGGGATAACTGAACCCCTTGCCCTCCCCCTTTCCTGGGCAACAGCTTCAAAAGATCTCTGATTTTGCTCACCAATCAAGCAATCTCATTTGCAAAACAACTGCAAGGGCCCTGCGAAAGCAGGAGGACAGCTCCTTTGTTAAATAGTCCCTTTTGGTGACACAAAGGAACCATAAAGGTGATGGAGCTGCAGCCTGGACAGCCGCATTTCCTGGACTGTGCAGGCTGCCTCCCTGCCCCCTCCCGCAGTAATTTCAGAGCCCGAGCCTCGGCATTATGCAGGGCTTGAGCCCAAGGAGAACAAGGTGCATTGCAACTATTCTTAGCTGTAAAAATCATTCCTGGCTTTGCTTTGAAATCTGAACCAGGGTTAATTTCTCTCCCCCTTCCCCCAGTCTGTTTCCTCTCCTCTTTCATGTACCTATTTGCATAGACTGTCATCGTAAGAATCTCCATTAAAATTGAAAGCCTCCTTCCTGCATGTCACCTCTCGCAGCCCCCTTCCGCTTGCCCTGTGTGACTTTTGGAGGGCTTGAGAGCAAAGGTCCTGCGCTAGCATCACCTCCCTGAGCCCTGCATTCCCCCGCCGTCAGTCCTGCTCCTCCGTTGCTATAGGAACATCTATCAACTTTGGAGTGCTGGAGAAAAAGAGCAGAGAATTATCTTAATTATTTAACGATTGATTAATATATGTTTATAGAGAACTTCAAAACCATGCATCCTTCTGTAAATTGTTTATTAACGGGGCAAGCGGTATAATCTGCTGAATATCCTCCGCTCCCATTGGTTTCAGTGGGAAGAAAGGGTGGTAGGGAGCTTGCAGGTTTTGATATTGATATTACTAAGAGTACTCATAGTTCTGCTTTGGGAAAATAATGTAAATATGAGCCTTTGGTTCAAGTTTTTGTAGCAGGGCTGCTCCCAGCACCTGCCACTGAGGTTGCTTGAGCACCTATGCTCAACTGTTCCGTAGCAGATTTTACCCACCTGGAAAGAAGGGTCAGACTTGTTTCTCCTTGAGGCTGGACAGAGAGTGGAGGCTTGGGAGAGTGTTTCCAGCTGGTGGTGCAGCATGGCTGGCTGGTATGGGCAGCCTTCTGGCTCAACCGCTCCTCTCCTGCTGAGTGGTAGTGTTTTTACCAGGAGACCATGAAGGCTGCTGCTAAAATCTGTGTGCTCTGTGCCTGCAGTACCATGTTGGAAGGGCTGTACAAGCAGGCTGTGTCAGCTGGGTGAGGAAGTATGGAGGCAGGAGCATGGTGCTGGTGCTGTGCCTGCTGCTTTGTTCCAGTTGAGGATGCCAGCTGCACCCCCATCTGCTGCTGACCTTGCTGGTTGTGAATCTTGATCTCTGCCCAGCCAACCCAAGTGACCTGCTGAAGCCAGCCTGCCTCTCTGCTCCTTCCGGCCCCCAGGATCTTCTTCAGGCACTGTAAACCATGAGTGTACAAAATCAGCCAGCACTTGTTGTGCAGTGCCCTTTCCCTGATGCTTGGCCTCTCCCTGGCTTCTTCCCTCTCCTGCTAACAAGCTGAGATGATCCTCAAGTGGGATACAAGGTAAATGCAGACTGACCACACAGAGAGGTCTGCTTCCCAAGCATAGAAGAGCCTGGGATATACAACACATGGCTTTACATGCGTAGAAGTGAGACTTGCAGTCTGAATGGCTTTGGTGTTAGCTGACACGTGCCTGGGAGACACTCAAGGCTCATAACCTTGGTGTGAAGTCTGACTGTCCTTGTAGGTGCAGGCAGGGAGATGGGCTGATGCAATAGCATACAGGCAGCTGCTGAAAGCTGGTGCTCCCTATTTGACTCAGGCAGGCTCCTTCCTTAAGGCCTGTTGGGACCATGGCTGCTGTGATAGAGGATGATTGGTAGGGTAATAACTACAGCTCTTGGAGGGGCTGCTTTCCTCAGGTACTGCTCTGTACAAAGCACTAGAGACCTGTGATGCCATGGGATGGGTGTTGATCAGGTGTGTGACATGTACAGCTCTCTAGTTTTTAAGTGGAAGCACAGAATGAATAAGTAGACTTGCAAAACAAAACAGATTTGCCCTGGATTCACACTGGTATTTAGGAGTTATTAAAACCTTACTCATTTTAAGGACTCTCAAGCTTCTTAATCCCCGTGAATCCCTCTGCTGTAGGGCAGCTATCCCATAAAGATGCCTTTACATGTGGCAGCCACCTTCTTGGTTCGTTTATGGGACTTAATCATGGATTGCCACAAAAAAGTCTATGTTCCATCTGAAGATAGCAGTAGCAGGACTAGGCTGTTATTCTGTAGTAGCTCAGCACTAGAGGGGGATGTAGCACGTGCTTTCCAGCACATTTCTTATGTGCATGCAGCAATGTTTTACAGCAGCATTTATGAGGAGGCTGTTTTTTTAATTGCCGACATGAAGATATTTTTCTCTTGCAGAGGCAATTTTCTTGCATAGGGTAAAAATCAGAGAGGTTGCTATTTTCCGAGCCTTAAAAGACTTTGCTTGTATTCAATGAATTTTGTTATGTTTAATGTGTGTCCTGGATATTGGGGCCTCAGAACTTGAGGAGACTCTCAGGTCTTTTTTTTTTGTGTGTCTGACATGGGTAAACAGCAAATTGAGGCTGCTTTTTAGCTTGGCTGTAGCTCTAGTCCAGGCTGCTGACTGGAAGGGTCTGAGCTCTGCTCTTCATGTCATGGGGACCCTTCATGTGCTGCGCCGGGGGCTACAGCCTGACTGTGGTAGTGAGTCCTGCGAGCACCTGAACAAAGGCATAAAGCTAAATTCACCCATCTCCACTTGCTCTGAGAGCTGCATGTTCCTGCTCTCAGCAACAATAACTCTTTGACTTTGCTTTAGACATCCCAGTGATAAACCCCAGTTGTCAACTTCACGCACGAGCAAAACGCTTTGCAAAAAGTGCTGCTGCCTCAGGGAGGTTTTGCAGAAGCTGGTCAAACTCCTGTCCTCTCGTTCTTCTCCTCATCTCCAGTGAGCAGCTCTCATTCCAGGGTTTACTCCACTTTGCAGAAGCATGTCAGCGTGGGGAGGTGACTTGCTAGCTTATTCACCCGGAGAATTTCTACCAGTGTATTTGGGTATGGTATCTTGGGAGAGGAGCGGACTGGCTGGTGTATGCTACTTGTATGCACTAACACAGCTGTAGCAGAAGGTGGGAATGCCACTCACTGAAGAAAACACATACTCAGGCCAGTGGGTACAGACTCTCTCAAGCCCGAGTTTTGCCGGTTTGCTCTATCTCTGGGAGACCTTCATTGCACAGCCCCATGCCCTCCTCTCCTTCTCGTACCCTGGTCATCACACAGGGCTGTGGTTCCCACCTCGCACTGGGGGCAAAGTTGGCTAGCCAGGAAAGATGTCCCCATTCACATTTCCACATAGAAACTTTTCTTCCCCTACTTTTAGTGCCTGTAATTACCTCTTTACTCCAGTGCCAGCAATCTTCCATCAGGCATCGTTATTAACGGAGAGAAAAGAGAAGGGGAGGGAGGGAGGGAGAGAGAGCACCACAAAACTTAATTTAATCGCAGCACCCCATGCTCAATTTAACAGACACAACAGCTCAGAATGGGGTCCCTGTGCAACGGGAGGGCAGGCAGTGGAGCGTCCCTGGAAAGAATTAATTGTGGATGACAATGTGTAAACAGTGCAGATGAATAGGGCACGCAGGTGTGAGGCACCAGGGCCATCCCGGGGACTTTTTCACACGAATTTCAGCTCCTTCACTGCTGACCTGCTCCCGAAAACGTGATTAGTGTCGGCGTTGGGAAACCATTCAGGGTGTTAGGATTTGGCACATATTAACTAGCTGTGGGGGAGAAGGGAGGGAGCACATGGGGGCTATGAAAGGAGGAAGTCTGGCGGACAAGGGAATTGTTAAAGGGCCAGAAAATCCTCAATGCTCTGAGGTGCCCTTGCTGCTTGGAGGAAAAAGGGAAGGGCGCTGAAGCAGAATAGAACTCCAAGGTATCCTAACCCTAACCGAGGCATTGCATTGTGGGATTTTTTTTCTCTGGGTGTCCATCATAAATATTGATGATGTATATTACTGACTTTTTCTTGGCTGTGGTTTTCACGGTTCTAGACACTTCAGCTTGAGAGATAAACAGTCAAAACAAGCAGGAAAATTAATGACACAGCAGCACTGAGAACAGGAAATATCTCCTGAGTAACATATGGATGTTATTCGGTGTGCAAAAATCCCCCTTCATCAATATGTACTCTATATGTAAGGTGATACAGACAGGGGGTTGTATAATGGGCCCAATTTACCAAGAACAAGGCTAGACGCTCTTAAATTATGTTCCCCATGCCTGCCTGGCCTTTTGCATCCAAATGGAGGATTTAAGTGCAGGGAGCAAGACCAGATCACTGATTTTTTTTTTTTCCACTTGGGAAAATGATGTGAGGGGAATGATGTGAGGACTTCCATGAATACCAGTGCCTGTGCTGGACTCTGTTACACTCTTTACTCCTTGCTGTGAATCCTTTCCCTGCTCAGGTCGTGGCTTGGGCGGCATGGCAGCAGTGAAGTTTGGGCCTCATGTAATATAACAATAAAAGTCATTCTAACTGCAAGCACACCTGTGGATGTGAAGGTGAGGCTGGATTCTTGCTGAAGAAAAAGGGTGTTGCCACCAGTACTGTTTTGGCAGTGCAGACAACTGTGCAGGAGGCAGGGTGCTCCAGCCCCTTTCTAGGCTGTTTTGCCTTGGAGAGATGAAGTAGGTGGTGAGGAGGGGCCATGAAATATCAACACAGAAACCATGAAGGCCAGTATACCCTGTAAAAGTCTCATCTCGCATTCAGGGTTGAACTTAGTTAATCACTCACTGTTGGAAAATTAGCCAATTTTTCTCAGTAACCCCCAAACATGACAGACTAGTTCAGCATCCTTTTGAGGAAAGCCTGATGGTGCCTGTTCCTGCCTTCAAGGGCTGTTGTGGGGCTGAGGTCTCAAAGGGAATTACCGTGCTTGGGCAGTGGGAGTTTTGCCTTTGGTTCTGATTGTGGCAATTGTAGTTAATTTCTCTGGTAAATCCCAGCAATGTCTATGTGGGAAAGGTACTCCATAAGTACTAATGTGACCTGGCAATGCTTGTATGCTCAGCTAAATTGTTTGCAGAAGAACAAAAATTGTTTTCTGTTAAGCCCAGTAATATGAAGATTCATAAGAAGCAAGAAATAATAACCCAGGCTTTATTGAGAGTACACCTGGTGGAGTTCAATCCTGCAGCTCTTGAGATGGGGCCCTCCCTGCCTAACAAGCTTCCCACAAGCTGGATACCCAGCTGAAGCCATTCATCTTGTTTCTCTCTGGGACTCCAGAGGGTGCAGCACCTCACTTTATCTGACATACTGTCAGGAGGGACAAATGCCAGCTATTAAATTGCAACCTGCTTGGCTGACTGCCGTTTCCAAAAATAGCCATCAGTGCTACTGTGATTTCTTCCCCTGGTTTGCCCCCAGTCAAGATATCTGCTCTCTGGAGTGCAGCTACCCTTGACAAAATGATGTTGAAAAGACTTGCTTCCTATGCGCACGGTAGTTCTTTTATAAGCCATTAGAAATAAGTTAATTCTGTAATGGCTGCTCTCACCAAGGTGAATGTGATGTTTTTCAGAAGAGTAAGTTAGCCCTGTTACCCCAGTTACCCCAGACAAATTTCAAGACACTGGCTCTCTGCAGTTTTCAGGAAGGGATGTTGTGATTGCTGCAATATGGCTGTTCCTCAGCATCCTGAGGTCCATGTACTGCTGCCTGTGTTTGGCCAACTGCTGCTCATGTTTTTAAGTCCCTTTTTGTTTGTCTGTTTGGGTTTTTTGTTTGTTTATTTGGCTTTGTTTTCCCCACCATTTGCATGGCATCATTATTTTGAGAGACTTTTGCTCATCTTTCCAATTTTTCTTTTCATTGAAGAAGAGCAACTTGCTAGAAATCTCACCAGTTGGGTAATTTACACATTGGGAAGGGGCTGCAGGAACCAAGGAGAAAATCAGTTCTCCAGACATCTGACCTAGGAACTATTGCAGGCAATGAAGGACTTTCTCCAGGTAGGCTCTGTGTGTCCTACAGCACGAGCTAACTGGACCTTAACTGATACACCAGCAAAGACTGGTTTCTAAGAAAGGCTGTAACACTTCATCAGCTGGAGGACCCAACAAATGTTCTTTATTTGTATTTACCTTTGGACCACTGGATCTTCACTTGCACTATAGTTAGCATTCTACCATCTCTTCATGCCCCTGCCATAGCTCCCTGTGGCAAGGTTTTCTCAGAGCCACCCCATCATGACAGTGCTGAAAGCCCTGAGGCACTCTAGTTCAGAGCTGCCTGGATTGCAGGGCTGTACTAGTTTTGTTCCTGGGCCTTATTCCTAGCTGAAGACCTGGTGCCAAGCCAGCATCATCAGCTGTGCTGATGTTTGCCAGCTGAGGACTGAGCTAAAATGCTGATTTTTTTCACGACTTGCTACATCTTTTTGCATTACAGCCACTAGCTGTCATAAAACCAAGGAAGGCTATGCCGAGTTGCTTTAGTTCAAGAGTGGAGGAGATGGGGCTAATGGAAGGTCAATAATTTGCAGGCAGCGAAAATGGGACAGCTGAAGAAAGTGAGGATGTGGCTCCCCAGTCAGCTGTGTTAAACAAGACCACAGCTGTAGCTCAGATTTTTACAGAATCCTCACACCACTCTAAACTGGTATTCAATTTACATCTGAGTCCTTAGTGGTATTCCTAAATTATCATGCAGTTCATGAGCCCTTCTCACTGCTTTAACTGACATTAGCTGCCCTTTTTCAAGCGTATCAGCTTGGTGACTGAGCCTAGACCCACAAGCCTCCTGAGCCATGTCTTCAGATATGTTCCCACTGGTTAACCAGGGGTGGAGCTCTCCTCGGGAAGCAGGCAAGACTGAAAATGAACTTGTCTGCCTGGCACTGTGTTTTGTATGAGAAGAGATATTGATGTGACAAAAAGAGAAACCTACCGTTCTCTCAAACCAAGGCAACAATACTGAAAAATCTCCATAAGCAGGAAAAAACCTACCCTGGGATGACAAAAGGGATGTTGCCTGCAATGAAATAAAAAGGCAACTGGATAAGTAGTCCAAATTGCATAGAATTCTTCATTGTGGTTCCCTTTGCCAGCTGTACTAAAAATCCTCAACTTTCTCTTACTTTCTCAGAAACACTTCTGCAGTGGATATTGGCTATCATAGCTGATGAATTTGATGATATGCTGCGTCCAGCTTTACATATGTTTCTGTTCTGCAAGAAAGCATTCAGCAAAATATTTGGTTTCTTTCAGCCCCCTGCCAGTGTCTTGGCAACACTGGAGTTTTCCAAAGTGCTCTTCGATACGGAATCTGAGTAACTTATTTTCCTTGTAGTGAGGCTGGAGCAAAAGCTGCCTTCAGTAGAGTTTACAGCAGAGGGCAAGGAAACAGAAGCTTTGGAGTGAGAGCAAGCAGTCTGCCCTAGGAAAGAAGAGACAAAGCTCTCGGTGCAGAGGGCTACTGGGTTCCCTAGGCAAGGTCCAAGCTAGGACAAAGTCTGGACCTGCCACTGGAAGGAACATGGAGGAAAGGCTGTGAGAGGAAATTCACTGCTCAATATTCAGGCCAAGGAGAGATGTATCACAGCTTAGTCTCCAGGGGGTCATTCATTACTGTAGCTTAGCCAGTCTGCTCACAAGTTGTGGTGGTCTGGGTGCAGCACAGAAATGTGGTGGTATGGCAGAAACCAGTATAGATAAATTATGAAAAGCAAAGTCTCTGCTGGTTTATAGGTGATCTGAGGGATGGTGAATCAGATGTTGTGGAGCTTAAAGTCAAAATGTACTTCTTTCAAGTTGAAGATGGCTTGACTAATTCCAGTAAAATAAGACTGTCTTAAACCTTCAGCCAGAACTCAGAATAAGTAAATTCTGAGTAACTTGCTTTTCCTGACATGTTTTTCAGTCTGCAACTAGAGATTCTGCTGGGAGTGCCTGTCAGAGACAGGCTTGTTGCATGTTTTATATTTCCTAATCAGTGCCTGCAATACTCAGTGCAAGTTGTTTCCCTGGAAGATGCTTTTCCTGGGTGTAGACCACGAGCTTGAAGGTAGACAAGGCACTATCTTTAGTCCCAAGTCTTTACCTGTATTAACTGAACAGAAAACCAAAAAAAAAACCACCCAGAAAACTGCTAAATCCTATCTGTTACACTGTGATGGGCAGTCCTTAATGCTGTCTGACCTGGAACGGGCACCAACATGGTGATGCTGGTATGTTCAGTCTGTCCATCCAGGTGTTTATCTGCCAGCAAGTGAAAGCACCTACTGTGCACTGCCAACCCTTGTCCTCTGCCTGGCTGGGAAGCAGGTCTGACTCTGCTAGCATGGCCAGAAGCACAGGTCTGGTTTATTGTCTGGCTCTAGCTGCAGTGCTCAAGTGTAGGGCTGCTTGACAAATGCTCCCAGACACTCTCAGCCACATGAATCACATATTATTAATTTCTATGTTTCCTGACCCCTCTTTTTTGCCACCCCTGCATCTCCCTTTCCTCAATTGAGAGAGAGAACCTGCACCTAACTATTTTTTATTCATTAGTTCTAGTTTTACTGTATCCATTCCTGAATTTGTTATTTCTGACACTGCTAGCCAGACTGTCTCAGTATTATGTGCTATTATGGGTATGGATCCCAGGCACACTGGCCTGGTAAGGTCCTATTTCCCAGAATGTTCCCAGTGCTCTACTCTAGCTGTGTGGTTCAGCTGTTGCTCACAAATGTCCTTCTCAACCACCTGAGGTACCCAGCCAGCTCTCACAGCACCATCTGCAGCTTTTGCCAGCTTCTCACAATATTCCCTCTCACATCCACCTTTCCAGATGTCACATCCACCTTTCCAGATATCTCATGTCCATTAGCTTCCACACCTTTCCCAAGTAGCTCAACCTCAGGCCGGGGCCCAGCTGACAACCTGGTGCTTGCAGTGCTATGCCCAACCCCATCCTCCAGGCTGCAGCATTATGATTTGCCTTTAAATGATCTATATGCAGACTATTAATACATTTATTTGACAACATAAATCTAAGTTGTTACTGAAAATATTACTTTTTTGAGGATATATGATAAGAAAGTCAAGGCAGATGTCACCTTGGAGTAGTAGTACATTTAGCAATCCAGTTAATGCCAAAACCCATGACTGTTTAATAACAAAGCAGACTCAGAGAAGGTGGTCGTGAAATGTTTGTAGATGTCATTGCATGTTCTTTGGCAAGCCTATGGTATCACCCCTAGTACCCAGAGGGTGGTGAAATGATTCAGCTTGGTTGTTTCTTTCACACCTTCTAGAATGTGCAAGGTGTCGTTTTGGATCTGCTAAGCAATGCTGGATGTCTGCCCAAACCAAAATGCTGGCCGTGGGAACAGCTGAAGTCCTTATGAGAGAGAGCTGGGGGAGAGGATGTGAAAGCATCCAATGGTAAAAGGGGAAAACTCTTGTGAGATGCTCCCTGTGCCTCTTCTGTTCCCCTGGCATTCCAGTTTTGCACCTCTGCTGAGCCCTGGTGGCACTGGTTCCTCCTGGACAGCTGAGGGCAGGGGGATGTCTTCTTCACTCAGGGGTGCAGAGCAAGATGAAGCCACTTGCAGCCATGCTTACTCCTCAGAATCTGTAGTAAGGTAAAGAACTTGTGAAGCCACACATGTGACAAAGGAGTAGGTAACCCACCCCTAAGGAGATGGGGTCTACTTCAGACTACTGTTTTCTACCTTGAGAGCTGAGTGAGACTGTCCTAGGTGTGAGTGCCCATTGGATTTGTATCCATCTACAGCCTACAAATGGATTGCAAGAGCATCACTGGTTAAGCTTCATTTGCAGGCTAAACTTCTGCTGGTTTAGGCCTACAGAATATGAGCTTTTTGGACATAAATCATCTTGTCCTCTGATTGCATAGCCAGAACAAACTTATTATTTCCCCAATATGTTTGGCTACTGTGTATTCCAAGTAAGAATAATATAATTTACATCACCTACATAAAAAAAACCTAGAGAAATGGGACTTTTTTTTTTTTTTTTTGAGAAGCAGATTATATTTAGAGAGGGAGGGAGACTCTGAAATATCTGAAAACGCCCACTAACAGAAATACACAGAAACCTCTGTCTAACCACACCAAAGAGCCCCATTCTCTCCATATTTTGGACACCTTTGTCTTCTTTTGCATATATGAAAGGTGAAATATTTGGCTAGTTCCCAACTGAGATTGCACGCCTGGGATTTCACCCAGTTTATCTGCTCCAGTTGTGCACACGGTTTTACCTCTTTGCCAGCAAAGGCACCGGTGGGGTGTGCGGCCTTGGCTGGTGCTAATGCTTGGCCTCAAGAATTTGGGTGGTTAGTTGCTGGTGGCCACACACTGGGATGGCTGCAGAAAGTCTGGCTGAAAATGCTTTCTGAAAACTGTATGAGGATTGGTCCTTTGACAGCATATACATATGTGCTCTTCTTGTCTGCTCTACCAACCAGCTTAGCTTACCGAGGAGCCAGCTTTGGTTTTGATGCATAGTGCCTGACAATGGATCTCCATCTTTGGGTCAGGTTCAGGAGGCATTACTACTGAGGACAATTAGAGATGACATTTTACAGTGGGTCTGTTGGTTTACACAGGTATTCAGGAGTCAGACCAAGAGACCAGCATCTGATTTGGCAGGTACTGCCAGGCCTGAGACAGGCCCACAGGTTCCCCTTATCAGTTATGCCCTATCTGTATTTTGGAGGCAGAAGAGACTTCTAGGCTGATTCAGCCATTGTAGGGTCACCCCAGCATTAGCAAAATGGGTTGTCTTGCAATATAACTGGGGAATGGCTGTCTTTTGCTGCTCAAGGAGGAGGGTAGCAAGGAACCACTATGCTAGGGAGCTGGCACATGAGCAAACTCTGCAGTTTGAAGGTGCAGAGAGGCCTGTGGTTCCAACATAATGCATGACCAAAAGCTTGTTTTAGCAAATGGAGAGCACTTGGAAAGCTTTGTTGAGGCCTGGAGAAAAAAAATCTTGTGCTTTTGAGAGGACCTGCACGACCCAGAGCTGGTGGAGGATCTTCACAGGAGTGGGGCAGGTCCTGTGCTGCCAGTCAGTCCCTACACACACATGGTTGTTGTCAACATCACTTACTTGCTCTTTCTTCAACAAGCACCTAAGTGGAAGGAAGGCCTCTGTGACTCTGCTGGAGTGGCATGGGAGTGTATTCCTCCTGTAATCCAGAAGCACTTCTGAGCACCTTCATGGGCCATATGGGTCAGAAAGAGGTGGTCTAATGAGCACTTTTCAGGAGACCTGCAAGTTCTGAGGAGGCCATAGATATGCCCTCAGGAGGTCTTTGCTTTAAGCCAAGTTGTACATGCTGTGAGGACTCTTGTTCTCTCAGCAGGGGTGGAAACAGCCTTTGGCAGAGCTGTCATATGCATGGGGCTTTGGCACTCACCTGCAGTGCAGTTAAGGCAGGACTGCATATTTGGGAGGTGTTTCCACGCAAACACAGGAGGGCTGCTTGTATACAAATACATATATACCTGTATCTTATGTGGCTGTGTTTCTTTGAACCGATCCAGTATCCCACTGAAGAGAATAGAAGGTGGGTAAAGCCTACAAGTCTACTCATGGGAGTACTGGTTTGCATGAGCATGTCTTTGCTTTTGAAGCAGGCTACTGTTCTCAGCAGACTGCAGCCTTTTTCCGATCTTTTGTATTTTTCAGTATGCAAACACTTCATATGCTTTGCCTCTCTGAAGTCTTCTTTTGCAGTGCGAGAAACACATCTCTGTTAGTGCTCTACACAACCCGAGGAAGCAAATGGCAACCACTGGGGACTGGTGGTGTTCAGCACTCTGCTGGGAAGTCTCCTGGATCAGCCCCATAAGCTGTAGTCTCCCTTCCTGCTCTCTGCTTCATCCCCAGTGTGTATTACACTTGCCCCAGCTTTGCAGAGATAATTTGCACTCTCCTAGTTCATTAGCTGCTACCCCCTCCTGTCTGTGGGCAAAAAAAAGCCCTTACTGTTCAAAAGAACACATGCAGCAATCATTAATGCTGACCCTAATTGTGCCAATTCAAACCACTCAATAGCTCTAATTAAAACCTCTCTTGTGCAGGGCACTGAACAGTAACAAAACTGTCACCCTGAACAATCAAATCATGGAGCTAAGAATTTCTTTTTGCCGTGTTGTGTTCAAATGTTGCTGCTGTTGGAAGGGTCATCTGAAAGGATTAAGTATGGGGCTTTTGTAGGCTGCAAAGGTGGCGGGAGTATCTAAACCCAGCCAATGTCTTCTGGTCACAGTTTGAAATCAGAAGACCCCTACTCTTTTCCAGGTCTCCTTTCATCCAGTTTACCCACCCCCATGCAGCAAACAACACCTGCAAAGTAGACAGGCTCTTGGTTATGAGACACATGGACACCACAAGTCAACTTAAACATCTGCAAAGGAGGGGGTGAGGGGGAAACCAGGCACTCCTATCCCTACAACCTTGTTTCTCAGGGTCCCTGACTACACTTTCCTGTGTGCCATAAATAACTCTGCAATTACATTAATTGGTTGCATATTTGTTGACACAGGGGTGGACAGAGGTAGGTTACGGTGGGAGGATTTCTGCCTTCGGTGCAATTTTATACTACTTTCTTCAGATGTCCCTTAATCCTCACTCTCCCTTCCTCCATTATTTAGGATTTGCATGTCTTCCGGAATAACTTTATAAACCTGTGGGTGGGTGGGTGAAGGGGGAGAAAGAGCGTTCAAATTCATTTGATGGCACCCATGCACACACAACTGTTCTGCCATGTTTCCCTAGCAAGGTCTATCAATCAAAAGGAAAAGGTTGATATGTATCACAGTGGGCTATTTCAAAAAGGTGGTTGCAGGCGATTGTGTAGTAGAAGGTTTCTTTCTGCACAAGGTTTCTGACAGGGGTCAGAAGAAGGAAGTGGTATGTATGTACACCTGTATTTTTTGTACATTTACCATTTTTTTAAAGAAGGTAGTGAAATTAATAGAGCAACAGAGTTAACTACCAAAATTCCAGCCTTGGTATATTTTGCTTTGTTCATTTTTGAGTGTGTTCTGAAGCCCAAATCTGGGATCAAATGTAAGAGCCTGAAAATGCTACAAGCACTTTTGTATCTCTGGTTCTAGTTTAGATCAGTACAGGCACACATGCTAGCTACCCATGCTAGTTCTGGATTCAAACCACCATTTCAGAGTATTTGATATGGGGTACTTGACTAAGTCTTCCAGTGTCTCCTTGGCTTGCTTTCTTTTGCTGGCAGTAATCAGAGTTGCAGTAAGAAAGTTCACAGCATGTTGTGTTTCATCTTTCCTTCTTTCATCTCTCCTGAGCTGCTGTCCTAGCTGAGGAGTAGGGAGCAGGATGATACCCGTAGAGCCCTGGCAGTCTGCCTCTTCAAACACCCTGAGCACTTTCTGTTAAAAAACCACCTTCGTTGTTTCTTGTTCCGACTGCTGGGCTGCGCCGTGTGCTGTTACAACATTGCCTTGTCTCAGCAGTGAAGCCATTCCATTTAGTGATGGATAAAATAGCCCACATTTAGAGTACAGCTTGACTCACCCTTTAAGTATTTAGCCTTGGTTAGTGACTAAGCACAAAATCTTGATGTATAAACACACATGCTTTATGTATAGAAGCAACGGGACAAAACTTAATGTTTTAAAAATGCTTTGAGGTGAATAGTCTTTTTGTGAAAGCTCTTAGCAAACTCAGTCATCTGCATCATCTGAGCAGACATGCTCAGGATAAGGTTGATTTTCACCAGTTTGCCTTGGATCCTGCGAATCCTGCCCTAGGGGTCAGCAGGAGGGCCCCACTCTTTTATAAAAGTGGGGCTGCAGCACTGTGGTATATGACGGTGCTGACCTGCTCCTCTCTTTGTGTCACCACTGAAGGGTGTTGCAACACTCTAGTTCTCGATGGTAAGGTACTCTTACAGTGGGATGAAGAAGGATAGGTGAAACTACCATATGGAGTTCAAACAAGGGCTTTTCAAAGCAAGGTCCCTTTGGCAGCAGCATTGGAGAGAAGAAACCAGAACTCTTTTGACAGTTTTGCTGTCTGTCAGGGGCTGTGGGAGACAGCGTGACATTCATGTGAGGCTCTTACGCTTCTTGACACTTGCTCAAGAGGGGGGAAATAAGACACAGGCAGGTGTTTTGACTGGCTGCAGGTCCTTTTAGCACATCAACAGCCTGCTAAAATCTGAGAACAAACCCTTGGACCTGAGTCATCTCTAGCCTCTGGAAAGCATCACCTCCTTTTCTGAGCTTGCCTGTCTTCATACAGAAAGGTCCGCATCTCTGTTAATCTGTGAGCTGAGGGTAGGGGATTTCTGTAAAATACACTCTGGTGTAGATTCCCATCACTTTCTGTATGGATCTCCCATGGTCTCTGTCTGCCCTTCTGTCCTCATTCCTTGCCCCCATTTTCTAGGCAGCAGTGCTGAAGCCTATCCTCTTGACTAAGCTGTTGCACTTTAATTTTCAACAGGCTTCTATTGCTCTTGCACCTTGTGTGTGGTCTTTGAACGTTATGTGGCTCAGCAGCTGGGAATAGTGAGTGGGTGGGCAATTTAAAACAGAAAAGACTCTGTATCAGCACAGGGCTGAGGTTTGAACTCTGCTCAGCTTTGGATACGTGTAGCTCATTCTCAGGGCTGTGATTTAAGTGCAGTTTTGTTGGTGTCAGTGTGAAGTCTAAATCACTGCTAAGAAACTGGTAGAGAAGAAAAAACAAACTCTGCCTGTCTGATAATGGGTGTTACACTCAGCCCTGGTGAAAAATTGCAGGATCAGGGCATTTTGAAATTTGTATCCTGCTGTTTTGTCACTATTTTGCCTTCCCATCTTGGAAGATTAAGAGTGTCTAATACGATGCCAGGGCTTCTTTGCTGGAGGATGTTTCTGAGCTGCTTTCAAACCATTTAGGACACAATTCTGATTCTGAGTTTCCTGAAGATAAGGACTGATGATGGAGGGAGGCAAACGAGGGGAGCACCAACCTGTAACACAAAATGCTTTATTCCATTCATCTAAGTATCTCTCTGAGACAAGGTAAAAGTGGTCAAGTGATGAAAAAACAATTTCAACATTATGACTTCTTGACAGGCTCACAGGGCCTGATCCTCAGCTGCTTCCTCCCCCTTTTTGCTGTCGTCTGTGCTGGTGGAGGACCACATGGAAGGGAGGTCAGGTAAGGGACCTTGCCTTCCATGTGCCCTGGCATGATCCCCTACGCTCACTTCTTTTGCTCTTTCGATGGTAAGTCCACTCCACATGAGTGCTCATGTATGGCAGATTCACCAGCTGCTCTCCATCACATTTTCAGCCCAGAGTACCCAGTCCTCAAAATTTCGGTGTGGAGGTATTTTTTTCTCCACCCACTTTCCAGCTATCCCACCCAGGTAGACAGGATGACGAGAAAGAATCCTTGCCTTGATAAGATTGATAAATGAGTTTGGAACAGAGCTCCTCTCTTCTGGAGTCCATATGGACTCCAACCCAACTTCAATCTCATAGCTGACTCAAAAGAAAAAGAAATTGGCAAGTCCCTAAATACTGATAAAGATTCTAAAAGTTACAGATATTGTTGATTGGCATTCTTTTTAGAGCCTGGAGTGATGTTACATTTACTTCACAAAATTAAAAAAGTGCACAATGAACATTAGAAATCTGATAATTTATAGATAGATTATTTATTATCAGAAATATGATAATAATAGATTATTTGAAGTCATTTAATTTTCCAGTGCCACATAAATATCTGTCATTGGTCACTACTGTACTGAATCTCATACCAATTCTCAACATTATACCCTACAATTTACAAAACACATACAAGAGTGAAAATGTAAAAAAGGAGAATATCCATGCTTTCAATGAACTGGCAGATTACTAACATCAGCCAGGTCATTTTAGAGGTTCCACGCCTGAAACTAGGTGTGCTTCAGCACATGAAAAAACATACTGAAACTCAAATGGACTTACTGCCTCTTTACTGCATCTTGCACTTTACTGCATTCTTTTGTTTTGTTTTGTTTTCATAATAATACTGGTGTATCGCCAACAGCCTCTTCCTGTGGTGGAATAACATAAGGGCATGAAGGTAAGGCTGGGATCAGATGGACAGGCACTAGTGAGAGATGTGGGTTTGGCAGTGATGGGGAACTAACCAGAACTACTAGCAGCTCTTTAGGAAACCAAAGTGCTGCCAGGACCCATACAATTTAATATACTTTCTATACAAAAGGTCAGCACAGAATTTCTATATGAAGTATAATGAGTGTGGTGGCAGACTCTAGATGGATTTCACGGAAAGGCTTTTACAATCCTGTCATATTTTTAACAAAGCTTTTAGCTCAAGTACAAGTAAACATTCTGCAAAGAGCTTTGAGGGTGAAAAGCTCAATAGGACATTTATTATTCCTAACAGGGTTTCTGTTTCATTCAGGCATATATCTTTCATAAGAAGCTGAGTCCCCGTTTTGCTGACATAATCCAGAAAGTACACCCTGAGGCATGTTAATAGCAATGTGTCTCCACATCTCAACAACTGTGAACGCTTTGCCACCAGCAGCAACTGTGCTGACAATGGGATGACACTGTAAAAGGGTTGTATGCTGTGACATGAATCCTTTCAAGCCCAATGACTCTTGATTTCTAGCCTCATAATCACTATGAATCAAACTTATTCCTTCCCGCTACCCCCATATTCAACCTGTGTCTGAGTAGCTGAGGAAAATGTATTCTACCTCACTTTTGGGTGGCTGCTATTCCAGCCTGCATGAGTGTGTTCAACTGTGGCTTTTTAGTCTTTAGTCAGGCTGCCCTGAACATACCTTTGTATGGCAATATAGAGGTGTCAGTGCAGTAGAAAAGGCTCCACCACTGCTGCAGTTTCTCAGCAACTAAAGCCCGGCAGCATTATTCTCTGATTATAATTATCCAAATGATTTAATAGGCAAGATGTTAAAAAAAATAAGCTCTAAATTCCGCATCATTGCAACTGACAACAATCAATCTCACAACAAATTTCCCATATTCTTCTTTACTCCTTTTATGATAAAAAGTGAACTAAATCTAGATCTGCTGCAGTGCATACACTGACTTTAAAAAAGAACCACCAACATTGATTTGGTCCCTAAATGCAATTAGCTCATATTTGGAGGCAGTAGAGTATTCTTTCCTGAAAGTGTGAGTAATCATTTCTGCTAAATGTGTGCAAGAGGGGATACGTTCCCTGGTGGAGGCTGTGGCATACAGATCCCATGACGGTTCTGTTGTGGGTGCCAATACTGTTCAAAAGAGGACAGCAATCTTCTGAAACTTGTCTGAGGACAAGACAAGTAGATACAGAGGCAAATAATCAAAGCAATCAAACAGTTCTCCCTGAACAGTTGTCAAGACCACCAATATATATGTCCTGTGCCATGGGTTTGTGGTGGTGTGCATGATATGCATGCACCATAGCAACTAGATATTAATCATCAATGCATACGGGCCCATGTTGTGGTAAGTCTTTAGAGGTGCAAGTTGTAGACTGCATCTGGTATACAAAACATGCCTCAACGGTACCAGTTTCAGTGTTACCTCCAGCAGCACTGCATAGTTGAATTCATTACAGTTGGGCTTACATCTTCCTCAGAAGGAACTGAATGTTAGGCCCAGCATAAAAATGCCTGGGCATGAAGAACAACTTCTCTTCTAGTTCTGTGCCCCTCTTTATTTGTAGTTTTCAGTTAAACACCCTGGGCAAGTTCTTTGCTGGTGAGACACCAGTGACTGAAGTGGCACTATGCCAGCCCAGCATTTGGCACTGCATCCTCAGAGTGATGGCAGGGATTTTCAGAAGAGCTCAATCAAGAAAGTTAGGCGTCCAATTCCTCTTATGCTTGGACACTAGCCTCTTGTCAGCTCATCACGATTTCTGCAATGCCACTGATGACCAAGGCAGGCTTTTCCCATTTGCCAGCAACCTGGAAATAGTTAGCAGACAATTTAGTGCCACAAAAGTCTCTGTTTCAGCAATTTGCCTTATTTACGTAGATTTTAATTTGAAGATGACATACCAGTAAAGTGCACCTATACCAACTGGAGTACCGAGAAGAGTTTGGCATGCATTTTCAATGGTGAAGGTGATTCAACACTGGAACAGACATGTATTCTCTTTCTTGCTGGTGTCTTTAAATTGGGGCTGGATGTCCTCTAGCCACCTGGATGGTGCTTTTTGATGGTTCTGTGCTCAGAACAGCTCAGTGAAATGTAATGATTGTGATATATATACCAGGCTATGGAGTTTCTTCTGGTCTGATTATTGCACAAGGAAGTTACTATCTGCAAAAGAAATGTGTGTCCCTATAGAGGAACACCAGGCCATAGGAATGTTGGTCAAAGCTGGAAGTACATGCTGCAAGGTTATGAACAGCTATTGATCATAAGGGGCTCAAAGGGTTCAGTTACTGGAAATTTCTGACCCTCTCTGGAATTTTTACTTGGTCTTTAGATCCTACTGGTGTCAGGGTTTCACAGGCATTGGAGGGTAGGCTTCCAGTGTTCTTTGTTAGGAAATAAGAAAACAGTATTTTTTTCATGGTGATAACAAGCATTTATATAGCAGACGGATCCTGGCATCTGTGGGGTTTTCTGTGGAAAATACACCAAAGATGATCATGTTTAAAGTGCAAGTGATAAAAAACACACGAAGGCATCACACAAAATAGGTCAGATGCAAAAAAAACTCCCTATGAAATTGGAGAGGGGAATGTAGGCAAGTGGGGTATTGTTATCTGAGCTGGAATTTAATCAAGATTCAATTATGAGGTGATGTGGTACTTCAGTGGTGGGATCACCGCCTCAACAAAGCACTGCTAGATTCTGCCTGTCTTTTCACAGATGTCAGGTGTGCACTGGTATAACTTGTCCAACCTCAACAGAGCTGATCCTGATGTACACAAGGACACTCATATTCAGATTTCCCGGCTCTCCCCCTCCTCTTCCCCTCCAGGTCTCTCTGCTCGTGTCATGTGGAATGGCAGAAGTTCAGGTGTGGATCAGAGAAACTTTGAAATGGAAAATCAGAGAATACCGCAGGTCATA
Organism: Pezoporus occidentalis; assembly: GCF_034315485.1. Taxonomy (NCBI): domain Eukaryota; kingdom Metazoa; phylum Chordata; class Aves; order Psittaciformes; family Psittacidae; genus Pezoporus; species Pezoporus occidentalis. The sequence continues at coordinate 2,109,332 of NW_026913964.1, read as the reverse complement.
CTGAAGAGGGGCTGGCAAAGCTTAGGACCGGGATAGCAGAGTGGTGAGGGTTAGGATGAAGGTACATTGGTATGCTTGTATGGGGTGTTGCGTTTGGAGTTCCAGAGAGATCTGCAAGCCAAGAATAATGAATATTGGCAGAGCTCCGTGTGAGTAACAAATGGCTTATCCTGCCTAGGCAAATGACAAAATGTTACGTACTGGCATTTTTTAAATGGATTTTTTTTTTTTTTTTTTAAAGAAAGATTAAAGCAACCGCTATAGCTAAACACGCTGCTTTGCTCTGATAAGATGCCAGAATTGTATGACTTCTACTTTGTAACAAGGTTCTTCATGTGGGTGTAGCAGCCCCTCCTCATACCTAGCGGATACACTCTAGGGAATTTTTACAACAGTGAGTATTGCCTCTTGTAAGGTCACTGAGTAAGAAAGTTAACAATGTTCTATGAAGAATTGCATGCCTTGAGTGTTTCCATCAGAGCACCACAGAAGGGTCTGATGAAAAGGTTATTGCACTGTTATGTGCACAGCAATGACCTCCCATGCATATTGTTCTATAAAATGTTGGGCCTCTGCCCTGCCATGCCCTCCATCAAAGTAATGCCCGTAACTTAAAAATGGAGGACTTGATGTAAATTCAAGTCAGTCCAGTTCACAAAACACCTCTGTCTCTCAGCAGGTAGACAGAGGCTAGGCATTGCCTCCATTGCTCAGGGTCTACATCTTGCTGCAGTTGTGCTATCATGGTACTGCTCTCTCTTTAACTCCTGATCAGAAAAACATGTGTTCAGAGGCTGGGCACTGTTGGTGATGCATCTTCATTTTCTTCCTGTTCCACATTTGGAGCCTTATTGTGCGATGTAACACTCACTTTCTTCTCAAGCCTCTCATTGTCAAGTGCCTGGTTATGCTCAGACATACTGGGACCTACATGCAGCCTAGAAGGAGATGCCAAACTTGATCTTGGGATGGTTTTCCAGGTGCAAGGTATGTATTAGCAAAGACCCCAAGCACATCACCTCCACAGCAAGGTCTCCAGGCTTTACTAGGTGACATAGGGCAATTGGCTCTGCAGTTGGGTAAGCAGGACATCTTCAGGGACGGATAGCTTCTGCACTTGTGGGTTAGCCATGCTTTGAGCCCCGGCACGGGGGCGACAAGAGGACCTACACTGTCTGAGACGCGACTCGTTTCTACAGCAGCCTTGGCCCAGGAGTGCCGAACCGAGGGAAAACGGCACATGGACCGTGAGGTAACTTCCTACGCCAAATTTACTTCCTCGTTGGCCTGACCCTGCCGCAGGGCTCCGCAGTGAGTGCCAATGCCAGCGACAGGCCGGGGACGCCCAGCAGGGCAGTGGGGCGGGCGAAGGGGCAATCAGCGCGGGCCCTCGGCGAGTGCCGGCCGCACTGGCGGGTCGTCTCCCGCATCCCCGCCGGGGCTCCTTGGCACCCGCGCACGCCGTCAGCCGGTGAAGGACCGGAGCAGCGGACGCTCCAGGTGCCGCAGACACGCGGAAAGAGTTCCCCCCCTCTCTGGACAGCCGGCACCACCGCGCCGCCCGGGGCCAACCTGCGCCGCCTGCCTCACGCCCGGGAGCGCTGGCAGGGCGGGGCGGGGCGGATGGCCCTGCCTCCCCGCCATTGGCTGCGGCCAGCAGCGGCCGCGCTTAGATAGGTCCGCGCCGCAGTCAGTGGCGCCGGGCCCCGCCCCGCCCCGGCTTTATAACGGGCATCCCCATGGCCGAGGCGGGTAACCTGCCGCGGCGGGAGAGGGCAGAGGCACCCGAGTGGGCCGGGGGCACCGCGCTTGCCGCCCGCCAACGGACACGCCACTGCCGGGCCGAGGAGCGGCTGCCCGGGGGAGCTGTCTGCGGTGGACGCGAAACCCTGCCGCTGTCCCTCTGCTACCCCGCTGCTGCCGCCCCGAGGGATGATGGTGTCGCGGGCCTGGCGCTGTGCGGGGGCTCGCCCGTTCCTGCTGGCGCTGCTGCTCGTGCATCTGCCTCAGGGTCGCGGCCACCGAGCCACTGGGCCTCGGGTAAGTGAGGGCGGCGGGGCTGCCCCGCCGCGGCAGGTTGTCCTGCGCCCGCCCCGCGCACTGTCAGCGCCGCAGGTGAAGCCCCGGGTGCGCCCCGGACCGGCTTCCGTGGACGCGGACCCTTGCAGGGGCCTCCCCGCTCGGTCGGAGCCGGGTGCCAGCGGACTGCACGAAGGGTCTGCACCGGAGCGACTTGTTGGTATTTACTGCAGGGGTAAAAAAGGAGGGTGTGTTTTTATGTCGCTGGTTTTGCATTTGATGTAGCCCCTGTTCCCAGCACATAGCTTTAGGACTTTCCTTTTTTTTATGTTCTCAAGTAGGGATTAAATGAGTCCCAGCAATAAAGCTGGATGCCTTCAGCCCAGACTTCTTTCTCCCCGTAGGAGTCTAGCTCTGCTTTTTTAATCTGACAGTGTTTGACTTACTGGGGCTGTTAATTTCACTTACCCAACTATTACATTGCTCTGGGGGAGAACCCAACATCTTTTCTAAATATGGTCCTCCCAGTGAGCTAATGTTACCGCTGCAGCACCACGACAGAGGAGCACAAGAGCTTTCAATTATAAAGCTGCAAAACAGTAGCTGTTCTTCAGCCAATGCTGCAATAAAAGCACAGCTCTGGGTAAGCGGAAAAACTTGATCTCTCTGCAGGCATGTTGGATGCATTGACCATGTGCATTCTTAACCCATCAGTCTGAAACGCTATGAAATGTACCTAATTAACTTACACCATGGTTGGGCAAGACCAGGAGTCTTTGGAGTCTCTACTCAGCCGAAGTATAACAATAACGGACTTTAGTGCAATGTTACAGTTCTTTACTAGAAGTGCTGTTTGACCATGCTGGTTATTAAGTGCTTCTCAGAGCTATGGAAAGTGTACTGGCTGCACTAGTGTCCCTGTGTTCAGCTGTGCTGTGTAGCCTCTTTTATAGCCAGATGTGTAACAGCAACTGTTAGAATGTGGCAGATCAGAACTAGTGTGTGCCATAAACTCTTGGAGACCTGTTGTAAAAGATGGGGAAACATAGGGGTGCTTATGCATGCATCTGCATTATCCGATATCAAACATAAACCTCAAAGCTGGCGTGATGCCAGATAGAGAGGAGCTTTGAGGTGGTAAGAGTCTGGCTGTATGACTATGGCCCCTCACCAGCACTGGCATCCAAGTGCTTTAATGAAGAGCAACTGAAACAAAGAACAAAATAAAAAAATCCTGATGGCAGTGCATAATTGCACAATAAGCCTGTCTATCAAACAGTTTCCATGTATGCTGTTTTTATATACTGTACTTTACAAGGCAGTTTAATTGCTCCCTGTGCTGTGTCGTCTTTGGAATGAGAGCTACTTCAGGAGAGTGGAAAACCAAATACAGAGGACTACTGATGTACTTTTTACTTGAAGTAAGTGAACTGACTTTGCTCTTTCTCCCTTTGTGACTGGGGGAGAATATCAGCTGTGAGTGTCAATGTCTGCAGTTATGTAGAAGGATGTGCCTTGAAGTTTTACCTTCTTAAAGTTTTAACTTAAGAGCTCTTAAATGGAAAGCTGTGAACTTCCACGATGTTTAACTCGTGAAGCCTGTCTTCTCTCCCTTCTAAGTGTCATTCTTAAGTGCATGTGAAGGTGGGGAGTATGGTTTACTCATTTGCAACCATGTTGACTGGTATGATAAGCCCCTAAGATTAATCTGCTCTTGTGATTAGACATTGCCAGTAAAGTTGTTGCTAGTATAAAGGTGCCATACTTTAGGTTCCAATGTACACAAGGAAATTCTTTATTATTCAATTTTATGACTATTACCAAGTTACACCAGTGTTTCTCATGCTGACTTGTGGCCCAGAATCTATTCTTGTCAGGAACCTTCCCTGGATTGGAGGGGGGGTGGTTGTCAGTGTTGGGGTTCTGGGGTCTGATCCTCTGGGTTTTCAATTGCTAAGTATGATGTTTATGGTTTCAGACTTTTCCTCATGGTAAGCACTAGAACTACAATTTCTGCAAGCTGAAATGCTTTTAAAGGTGAACAGCAGTGTTTTATCCTACTCAATGAGTTTAAATGAGCATCAACAACACTTAAAGCAGCTTCTTGATCTTTCTCCTTGCATTTCCCTCTTACTTCTGCAGTGTTGCTGATAAGCTAGTCAGCCAGCGTTGTCACTGGATGCATAGGCAGGGGAGTATGGCTTGCTACTGTTTGCAAAAAATGATGAAAAAATAAGGGTATTGAAGAGAAATAAGTATATCTAGATCTCCTGTGACAACAAGGGATCAAACTTTTGGATAAAGTGAGGTAGCTCAAGCTAATTACTTAAACACTGAGGTAGACTACAAGTGCAGTTGTATCTACTGGCCTGCCGGGGTACTTCAGTCACTCAAAAGATGTACAAACTTGTTTCCTGTTACAGTAAACCTACGAGCAGTGACATGAATCCCTTAGACTTGGAAGCATGAGTGACCTGTAGGAAACATCTGGCTTTTGTACCTATGCTGTGGCCCTCTGACAGTTAATAACAGCTGTCCTAAGTAAAGCTCCATATTAAGTCTAATATCATGGATGTCCTAGAAATAACTTGGAAGCCCAGGGCTGTTTTGTGACTCCTTTTCTCACTTGATATGCTCTAGAAAAGTTTCTGCTATGTTTCACAATTGCTAGGTCATTTCTACTCTTGTAGGTCTAAAGAGGACTGTGGAAGCAATCAACTGATTATACCTGGAAAATGCCTGTCTGAAGGATGTGGCCTTCTGGAAAGAGATAATCAGGCTTTGCTTTCTACTCATTTTCTATTGTTGTGTGCCTCTGCTGGCATGAAATCTGGAGTTGTGTGACAAGCCAGGTCTTGCTGTTTCCCCTCCTTGACCCCAAAGTGATAGATGGGGACCTTGACTGGGCTGGCTCTTGCACCTCCGACTGTGTGGTGCATTTGAGCAATATTCTTTCATAGCAGATTAAATGGATTTTGCCATTAAGCTCTGTTTCCCCCCCCCAGCCAAACAATAAATCGTGACCTTTGTCTTTCTAGTTCAGAAAGATAGATCTCTGCAGTGCCCTTGCCTTTTGAGTATAATGCCTGGCCATTATGAACTTGCTCTATTTATGGCAGAGAACTGTTGTTGGTAGTAATGACAAATATTAGTATAGGAAAATGGTGCTTGCAGAAGGAACAGAAGAGGACTGCAGCAGTGAAAAGCTGTACTAGGAACTGGCTTGGATTTTTGGAAGATTTGGGATCTGTACCTTGCAGTGACTGCAGAGGACTAAGAAATGGGAGGGAAGGGCAGTCACTATAACTTTCTTCCTAGTTTCATGCGTGGAAATGTGCCATATCCCTCCTTGAAAGGCATGCTGGTTGGAGATGGAGCGACCTTCCAGTTCAGTCCTGTTGTAAAGGGAAGGTAGTAGATAGTAAAACTATGAAGATACCCGCAGATTCCAGTGCATAAACTGGAGTGCCACAGAGCAATGGGAATTCTCTGCTACTAGTTAGAATCCCAAATAAGAACTATGATAAAAGTGCTGAAAAGGCTCCTGCAGCTTTGCCATTCCCTATGGAGGAGCAAGCAGCATTGCAGCTTGGGTCAAGGCACCTGTGTTCTGCTGTACGTTATCACTGCAGCCCTGCACAGAGATTTCCACAAAGCAGATGTCTTTACACATGCTCTGTTAAAATTAGGGCGATTGTTCTTCATGGTGGGAAGAAATTGGAAAAAGACTTAAGATAAAAATATAAAGCAGAGGGCTTCATATGAAGGAGATCTAGAGCAGATAAGTAAAACTTAGGTTTTCAGTGACTCATTTTTGTTTCTTGGTTTGAGCTTTATTATCACTCTGCATTGCAAAAGTCTATACTGCTAAGTAAAATCTGAAGCGCTTTAATGTTTTAGACTACCTTACTGTTGGTGAGATTTATTTTAATGAAGGATAAGTACCCAAATGCAAGTCTTTAGAAAAGCATCCCCTAACAGGGCAGATCTGTTACTCTATGGCAAAGAGCTTTTGGTTACAGATACACTGTTTTAGTTCAGTGAGAGATGTTTTTGCTTAAATGGAAGCTGTAATTGTACATAGAGCTATGCTAATTATTTCTCTTTCTCCTTGTTTCTACTTAAACCTTGAATGTTAGACAGCTGAATTCTTTAATACATACCAGAGAAACTGATCTTTCTTTTTATACATTATTCAACTGTGTTGAGGAAAGGTATTAATTCTTGTATGGCAAATTATTAAAACATTGTTACAATACATTAGTATTGAAATAGTGGGTCCTGTTCTAAATGGCAAAAACACTGTAGGATCCAACTTGCTCTGTGTAGTCTTAGAATTGGTGTTTTAACTGCCTGAGCTTCTGAGTTGGCTATGAGAATATCTCACTCATGTTAATGGTGATCTGCTGCTAATGAAAGATTTCTGGCCACCAAAAGAACTGTTACAGAGAAGGAAACTACTTGTGTATTTCTGCTGGTGGTGGCAGCAAGCTGTTTAGTTGGTGGAACACCTACAGTGATAACCTCTTGGACTAGTTTTCAAGTTTCTAGCACTAGTCATGTGCTAAGGTAATCTTCACTGCCATCAATGCAGAGCAGATGCTGTCTTGGCATCTTTCATTTCCAGATGGCCTGAAGCAATTGGTAAGATGACTGTAAACTTCATTTCAGCGGTATAGTAGCTCTGAAATATTAATACTGCTGTTTAAACATCTTAGATGTTCTTATCCTGCCATCTCAAACTAATTGTGACATTACTATGTCAAAAAAAAAACCCAAACAAACAAAACCCCATTTGTCTCCTGCTTGGCTGCTGAATCCCCAGCTCTTCTGGGGCTGGCACATCTGACAGTGTAGTGAAGTGTTGCATAATAAACTTCATGCTCAGATTAAAATCTAAACATGGAAGCAATGCAGGTGAAACTGAAGCTAATCCCCGAAGGCTGTTGTGCTGACTGTCACACTGTCTCTGTGTGACAGCATGATGGTTTCCTGTCAGAGCCCTCCGGCAGCTGCCATGAGGTCCCTGGTGCTGACGCAACATCCAGGGACTTGGTGGCACAGCAGACCTTGAGTCAAGTTTGGTGTGCAGAGGTGGTAGTTCACTGCTTGGTCATCAAGTGAGGTTCTGGCAGAGAAGCAGACGTTACAACTTGCAACTTGAACTATGAAACCTACTTTTTGTTGTGTTACAACTTTAACTACTGTCCTTGCATTGTTAGGGCTTTAGGCTTCCTATGCTTGTTTATGAGAAACTCTTCCATTTGTGAAGTTTTTGCCCCAGCACTGAAGGCTACCATTGCTGTGGGTGCATCGCTTCTGCGCTGGAACTTTTCTGGGTAAGGTTTGAGGTCAGTGTGAGGTACTTGCTTACACGATGTGATGAATGTGGTATGTAACTGTCTCCCTCTTCTGACTGGCTCACTTGAGCAGTTAGTATTTGTGTTCAGCAGCTAACATATGAATCCCATGAAGCTTTCTCTGTGTGATGCCTTTACTGCCAATGGCAGCCTGCAGTAACAGCCTTGGTGGAAGGCTGTCCTGCCAGATGTTTCTAGTGCTGGATTCTCTCAACCAGTTGTATTCTTGTTCTCAGACCAGTGGCCTAGAAGCCCCCATAACCTTCCATAAACACTGTCAGACTCTTCCCTGGCAGTCTTCTGGCTGTAGCCTGCTTGGGAGGACAAGCCTGCATGTTGGGTTTGTGCATTTTTGCCTCCCACTGGCTTGTGTCTGAGCCAGCTGCTTTTGAGGGCCCACTGACAGGTGTTCTCATTTGGAGTGGCACGTAGCTATGCAGTGGGGAAGTGAATGGTAGGTGTGAAATGAAAGCAAGCTTAGATGCTTCCCCTCAAGGCCTGTGCCTAGAGATGGGAACATAACACTGGTTTCTATAGGAACAGAGGCTGTATCATTAAAGGTTGGCTCAGGGCTTTGTTGAGTGAAGTCTGGCAGCAAAGCCTAGACAAGCTGCCCACCAGTGCTGCTGGCAGACTCTTCCATGCAGGTGAAGGAAGCCATACAGAAACTGGTGTGTGTAGGCAGATAACTTCCTCTTCCATGGACACCCAGACTCCTCTCCTGGGCTGGAGCTGGAGTTCCTGAGGAGACTACTGCCTCTGGATGAAGAACATGAATGGATGTGAGCAGTGCAATAATATATGGGTGAGTGTCACAGAGTACCATGCTGCTCAGTACCCGAGTACAGACTCAGACCATGTGTCATGGTTCTGTAAACTGGTTGTCTTGCCCCAGACACTGACTTGGAGTGGCTAAGGGGGAAGAAGCAAACTGTATGCATGCACCATTCTTTCTGTGCAAGGCATAAACTGAATTTATTGAGACTGGCCCAGGAGACTAAATGATAGCCCTTGTCGGTCTAGTACTGGATCAAATTTAATTTTAGAGGATCATTAGCCTAATATTTTTCCTATTCTGAGTCCTATGGCAAAGTGAAAGAATGTAACTTCACCTTTTTCAGAGTGGAAGAAGACTGGTGTTCTGCCACTGAGATATTTGCTTCAAGCTGAGGTTGAATTGGTGATAAAGGTGAGGGCTTACTCGTGGGTGAGCTTTTGATGGAAAGAATGTTAGGAAGTACACAAGGGAAGGTGCATAGGAATAAGGAAGATGGGGAAGTAAGACAGATGAAATAACTTCCTTTCCTGGGTTTTTCTTGGCCACTGGTCCAGTTAATGATACTTGGAACTGTATCCAGAGGGAAGTGCCGATCCTCAAATAGAGAGGAGAGCTTCCAAACACTTAGTGGGCAGATTCTGTTTCAGAGTTTCTCTTGGCTACCAGTCCTCTGTATTAGCTAGGTTATAGACTGGAAGGGATGTGGAAAATTTTGTCCATCCCTGCTCTCTTCCCTGTTCTGTGGTTGAGATCAATCACTTAAATTGCATGGGGAAGCTATACTCTGCTTTCTGTTGAGAAGAGTCTACTCACAAGCGTAGCTGCTATACTTAGGCTTGTTTTGATGCATGGAATAGTGCTTGTTCTGTACTCTTGTGGAGTTCCAGAATTCTGGGTTAGGAACTTGTTCTTTGGTTATACAGAGAATCTGAAATATGAGATAATTTGATCCTTCAGTTGCAATTCTAATACTTTAAGGTTTGACACTCCAGCAAATTAAAACAATGCAGCCTTAATGTAAAGGTAACTATCTTGTGTTCTATGGCTGTGTTGAAACTGAGTGGACTCATGGCTGCTTCTTGGGCTGCAGAAGCAGCAGCGTGGTTACCTCTGATATAGAGGGAGAGCGAACCAGAAATCAAACAGATAAGGAAGCATCCTTAGGTGCTAAACCTGGTAAAGGTAATGGTATCCTTTCAAATACAACAAGGACACATGCCTAGGAGAGGTGTCCAGATGTACACTATCTCTAGATCTTGCTTCTGTGTGTACCAGATACACACTAGGCAGAAGCAGATAGGATGATAATCTCTTGTTGCAGTATCAGTAGCATGATAGTTCAGTAGCAGGAAGATTAAAGAACCTACTCTAGCTGGTACATCAAACCACTTCTCTTCCCATTTCTTTGAAGCAGATTTACATGCAATCTACACTTAGGCTTACACAAATACTTGGTGGAATGAGGTGCAAGTTAAGAACTAAAAAGCCAGAAGCTCTTGGTTGTAATTTCCAAGTGGAGAATATTAAATGAGTTAGAGTTTGTGGATACTGGCCAGATAAAGGGGTTTGAGTCTGAGCCAAGTAGCTACTTCTGATTCTGGTTGAGTTGCCATGCGTAAGGGTGGTAACTCTTGGTTTGCATTTGGCTTATTCCTCTGCTTTTAAAAATGAGCAGGCAGGTGTTGCAAAAGTAGATAAGCTGTGTACAAAAGTAGCTTTTAAAAACGTGCATGTATCTGGAACACTAGAGGGTAATCTGCTCCAAACTTGTAAGTGAAAGGTGAGTTTTAATGTGTACATTTCTCTGTCTTAGTGGAGACAAAGTACTTCTAAGGCTGAAGTCCATGAGACTGATAACGTATAAAATGAACTGGGCTGTTCATGCAATGAACATGGCTTTTTTTGCTACACAATTCTAGACACTGCCTGCTATTGTTTCCATTTCTGTGTCTTAATCTAAAAATCTGTGAATCTGGAAGAACTTCTTGCACCCTTTAAACTTAAAACCAATACCAATATCTACCTCCAAGGCTTTGGAGTTCTGTTAGGTAAGGGATCTGATGTAAGGCAGCAATGCAGTACTGCAGCCATATCTTCCTGCTGTTATGGTAAACTGTAGCCAATTGGATTCTTGGTGCTGCTGCTGGTGGTATTTGCCCTCAGATGCAATCCATCTGAAATAGTCCTGAAAAATATGCAAGGTGCAAAAATCTACCGTGCTGGAGCTTAACTTATCCTGCTTCTGAAAGCAATTGCCATGAGGTATCTTAAGTACACTGCTCATGTGTACAAGTCTACAGGTTTACTTCTTGACTGTAAGAGAATGATGCTGTACCCAAAGACCTCAGGTTACTCCAGAGATGCCATCCTGCACTTTCTAGGTAAAATCTGAAGTGCTGGCAAAGTGGCAACTGCTTATTTGAATAGATAATACCTAATGGTGGAAGAAAAATACTTCAGTGGTGGCTGTGCTTCCTAATGAATGGCTCTTGCTTTCCATAAGAAGGTAAGTGTTGAAGGAATTTGCTATGAATTTTTATCAGGGTTGCTACCAGTATTCCTCCTATGTCATCAGTGTCTGTGAGCTGTCTTTACAACTGTACTATTACCCAGGTACAGCCAGCATTTTTAGGAGCAGGAATCATACCTTTAGGTGCAGGATTGAAAGTCAGAGCTTCAACTTGTTAGGTGCTCTGTAGAGCCAGTGATACTCTGCTGCATGGAGGCAGGATGTTTTCTTGGTGGCAGTAATTGGTCTTTCACTCATTTTACTCTTCCTAGTTTAAACCTGAACTGTAGAAGGAGCAGTAGCTGCAATTTCTACAGACATTAATAAGATGGACATAAACATACTTCGGTGATAGTGTATTAATGATGGTTAAACCCATTGTCTGGAAGTATGTCAGCCTAAATTAATTTTTTTGGATGCTCATTTTTAGGAGCTTCCAGGGAGGGGAGCATTCTCTTCACAGTGAACCCTGAAAGTGCTTTATGTTCCAACTTGGTGGTGGTTTTCCTTTTTAAGTGAAGGACTCTTAAATTGAGGCAGGCCAGTTAGATCCAAAGTGCTCTGGTGTTACTGCCTGCATCTGTTAAAGACTTAAGTTTTCCAAGGTTGCCAGGTTCTGTCCTCTCCTCACTTCCCCTGAAATAACAAGTGTGTTGGCAGAAAAAAACTGTATTCTGCTGGACTTAGTGTCACCTAAGCTACTGCCCTTAAAACTTGCAGGTTTGTTCAACTCTAACTGCAGGAACTCCCCTCAACTTCAACACCCTGAAAATCAGGATTACATTAAGGTGGCTGATGGAGCTTTAAGTAACTAGTCAACTTTTGCCATGTTGTCACTAGTATAGGTGCCTTTTGAGGATAAACAGGATGGGGAGTGGGAATCAATCAGTGTGAAACTAGGGCTGCTGATGCTTTTCTTGTCTTTGTCCTCTGTTGTCAATGAGACTATCTGAATTTCAGGATTTTTACTGTGAATGCTAGATACCTAAGGGAGTTCCAGACCAGCTGGATTTGGAACAGAAAGAAGTTGTGCCTTTCTTTACCACAAAAGAAGTGCTTCTTTACCTGAAGCACTTTGGCAGCAGTATTGGAACTGAAATTAGCTGTTGCTCATCAACATACTGGAGTGTATGGGTTGCAGATTTCTATTCTGGATGTAAAAGCACCCATAGGACAAAGCACCTTAGCTCATCTGCTCTGTTTGTAAAATCTGTTGATGTACATCTGTAATGTAGTTATGTTAGCTCTTATCTTAAGAGGATGAAGCTATCCTGATTCATGTCTGTGTGGTTCTTATGTGAAAGTAACTTAAACCCCCCCTAAAAAACACCATCAGTTCCAGCTTCCAAATAAAGCTTTGCCTATAGTATGAACTTCAGAGAAACTCTGTAAAAGTAGTGCTTTCTAGAACACCAGTGTTTTTTGGTGCTGAAGTTGGAACTGAGTGGGAGGAAAAAACCTACCACACTTGTGTAAATTTGACTGCTCTTAAAACCTGCCTTTTAGCATCTCTGGATTGACCTAGTTGTATGACAACACATCTTAAGCCCACAGATTTGAGACTCTGATCTAGCTTGAATAGCTGGTGAGCGTCAGAAGTAAATGAAGTTTTTAAGTTTCCTTTTGGAACCCTAAGAATTTACTTAAGTCTCCAAGATTTACTTCTAGTTCTGCTGGCATGAGGACAAACTAAAACCAAAAAAGCTTCCACAGCTGCTTCACCTAGCCCAGGGACTTTCTCCTCTGCCCTGCACAGGAGCGCCAGAATAGATGGGAAGAGTTCAGTAGGAAGATCCCATGCAGTTTGTGAAGAGAAAGATTTGATTTTAATTGAAACTTTAAAAACCACAAGAAACTTTAGCTGTCAGCAGGTTTTTCCCTGTAGCAAAGAATATTGAGTTCCAAAGGCATATCTCTTTTTCCCTACACTAGAAAAAGGAAGATCTCGTATCACAGTAACTGTTCTTACTGCTAAACTTGATACCTTCTCAGGTGTCCCATACAACTCTTAGCTCATTACTGCTTTTCTTAAGAAAATGTCCACATCGGACCTTAAGTGGGGAGTCTCCACTAAAATTACTTCCAACTTAACTTGCCCACTGATAGTGTCACTTTGAGAATAGCTATAGATGAAAAGCTTCTGACTAGCTTTCTTGCTTATGTCCAGACTTCTGTCAAACTATGCTCCATACCCACAGAGATGTGTACCCTGTGTCCTCCCTTCAGGAAGGGCAGGGAGAATGGGAGAACAGTTCTGAACTTGGTAGTTCTTGCTGAACCCTGCCTGAAGCCTTCCTCCTGGCAAAGATGAGTCTAACTTCAGGAATTCATGTTTTTCTTTGGAAATCACTGGGACAGGTAAATCAAGTTAAACTGTACATATATTTTCCACCTGACATGCTTTCCTTCAGTTTGTTCAGCTTTGATAAACTCCTCTCAGGTGTAGAGATGTAGCCAACCTTTCAGTGCAGTGATTAAGTGCAGCATGTCAGAGCAAAAGCTAAAGATGATTTTCACTTCTCTTTCCTTTTCTTCACCTTGCATGAAACCATGGAGAATACAAGCACTTCTACTCAGGAAGTGCCAGAAGGCTGATGATAGACATGATGAGGTCACCTCAGATTAAGAGGACAAAGTAGGGCGTTATCTTTGGCTTGACTCTGGTTAGTATTTATTAGAAAGCGAACCTAGGGATTACTACAAACAACTTAAGCCGAGTGTGTAAACTCTTCACTTCATAGCTGACTAATGTTCATACATATCCATGCATTTCCTAAGGCAACCAATTAGGATCAAGTGAGAAACGATAATCTTGTTAAATCTCATGCCAGTGTTCAGATGGGTAGAACCATACTTATCTAAAATTGCTTTAGTGGGACATGCTAGTGGCTTTTGTTTCCCCAGCAGATGCTGATGTAAAAATACAAGACTCTCTTGGCATCTGTTCTGTTGTGAGGTGATTGACACCAGTGCTTGGTGTTGTTTACATAAAGCAACTGAATGAAGTCACTACTGGATTCAGCAAGATACGAATGCTGTCTTAAGTTAGTAAATGCTGACATCAATGAAGCTTGCTTAATTAATGCCCTGTACTAAATTGCAGTAGGATTTGCTAACTCTGAATAGAGCAAACCTCTTATAGGCAGGGGATAGGATCTGAGGAAGAATTTGTTTCCCAAAGAGTAGGAAGTACTTTCTTCTTTCTCATTCCCCAGATCTGTCCTTGTTTTTGCTGTGGTTGCAGTATCAACTCTAACTGAAACTCTTGTCAAGCTGCTTTCTGGCTTTTTATTAATCTTGAGCATGTGGCTTGGGGCTCTAGATCCCTGAAATGAAGGGGGAAGCACCAGGAAATTTCCCTTTACCTTAGGAAGACACGTGTTAGGTTATTTTCTGCGGAGAAAGCTGCTGGTACTTATGTCATCTTGTTATCAACTGATGATGGTTAAAATGTACATCTGGCTTTTGGAAATATTCTAGATGTGTTATGGGGCAACATCTATGTTAAATCTAGGGCTGTATGCAGAGGCTGCTCAGCTTGAACAGTTTTAGTTGGACCTACTGCTTTCAGACGGTGAGCCTAACTTTGTAGGAAGCTTCCCTTTAAGTGTGATTTCGCCTCTGGGGGAAAGTCTCTGTAGAAACTGAGTGAGATTATAAAGTCATCCCATTTTAAAACTCAAATGGCTGTGATTCAAAAATACTCTAACCTACTAAAGAAGCAGTTGTGGAGGGCTGAATAAATAACTGGCAAGTGTCTGCCTTAGCTGAAGCTTGGAATTCACTCCGGTAATTGCACTATGAGCTCTTAGGGTAGAAAAGAAAAACAAAAGGCAGATGTTTCTTTATCAGTCTGAAAGGTCAACAGTTCTCCTGGAAAGATGGGAGAGCTCAGAACCTCCGATTTGCTGTCAGTCAACATGACAAGATTAAACAGAACTGTAATTAATCATTTGCATTCACTTAATTCCCCATTCCTTCCTTTGGTTGCTTTAATTGCTGTTTTATTTGTTTATGCTAGGGAAAGCTTCCTTTCTAGATTTCAAACAATCCCTTTATTTCTTAGGTCTTGCTTATGCTACAGTCACCTCTAATGACAAGCAAGATGGCACTAAGTCATCCACAGGACCAAATGGCATGGGCAGTTCTTAGCTAAAGTGTGAGAATGGTGCCTGAAATCTGCAAATTAAAAGGGTTTCTTCTTTTCTTTTTGCTGGTGTGGCTGGCTGACCTTGCGCAGCTGCCAGAGCCTCCTCACTTCTTCCCCTGGTCCAGCATGGGTCTTTCCCATGGACTAAAATCTTCCAGAAAAATATGCTGCATTGTGGGCTCCAGGTTCCTTCAGGAAATATCCAGCTGCTCTGCTGTGGCATCCCCTCTATAGGCCTGCTCCACCATGGTCTCTTTGGCAGGCTACTGAGCAATCTCTGTTTTTGGCATCTAGAGCACCTCTTTCTCTGACTTTTTTTGGTACTGTGGCTTCTCACTTCCCCCCTGCCATGTGACATTCTGCCTTTTAAGTATGTTTCCGGAGGCATCGTCATCTTGGCTGATGGGTTTAACTTCGGTCTGCAGTGGGTGTGTTGTGGAAACAGCTGTGTCCAGCACAGGACAGTCACTGACTTCTCACAAAGGCCACCTCTGCACCATGCTGCTACCAAAACCTTGCCACACAAACCCAATGCAGCTGATTGGGTGAGGTTCTACACTGTTGGTCTACAGGCTGAAGAATCAGTGCTGTCTTGAAAGCTTCCAGTAGAGTCAGCAATGATGTGTCTCTGCTTCTGGAAGTACCACCAAGAGGGAGTTCACACATCAGTCAAACTGGTTGTGCCCTGAAGTCAGCTGTTTCAGTTCTTTTCGAGGCAGTGTGGATATCTTGTAGAGGTTGTGTATGGTTTTGCTGCAAAAGGTACCAATGCACCTATACTCAAATGCTGTAGTCTAACACACTCTCAGTGTTGTTAATATTTTGAAGATGTAGCATCAGATTGGCTGAGTACTTTCAGGTTCTGTTCCCACATGAATGTAGATTTCAGTATTGATCGTGCTGTTCTGTTTTTTTTTTTTTTCCATATGAGTGCTTCTGCTTCTAGAGTACTGTGGTTCTGTACTGATTGTGAATAGCTGCTTTGCAGACATTTGTGTGACTTCCGTAGTAAGGGAAGGCCTGATCACCTTACTTGAGAAGTGCTTTGGGATTCTACGAACTACTGAAGCTTTAGATCACAGGGTACTGATGTGAGTTCTCTGGCAGTGAGTTGGGTGGGTGATGTGTGCTAAATCCCACAGGAACTTGAGCACCTACATGCTATTAATTTCTGCTGGTTATGGCTCCTTAAGGAGCCTC
This sequence comes from Pezoporus occidentalis, assembly GCF_034315485.1. Classification (NCBI taxonomy): domain Eukaryota; kingdom Metazoa; phylum Chordata; class Aves; order Psittaciformes; family Psittacidae; genus Pezoporus; species Pezoporus occidentalis. Next base: position 2,093,316 of record NW_026913964.1, on the reverse strand, counting down.
TAAAAATCTGTCATGGCATTGCAATGCTGTTGCAGCCAAACCTAGGGACTGGCTTTTAATTTTCCCTCTTTGGAAGGGGAAGAGAGCACACAGTTAATGGGAAGAAGTACTATTACTAGTCCTGGTACTAAATTCCGAAAGAGGAGTTGCCAGATTTTGTAACTCCCCACAAACTTCAACCTGGGAAACTTATAGGAGCATCGATATAGCATCTGGATCTAGTGTTGTGCACCCTTGGATATGGACAAACCCCCATGCTTTGATTCCCTGATGAGAGCATGTGTGGTGGGTTAACCTTGGTTGGACAACAGGTGCCCACTAACACTGCTCTATCTCTCCCCTCTTCAACTGGACAGAGGAGAGAATATATCAGGAGAGGCTCACAGGCTGAGATAAGGACAGGGAGTGATCACTCACCAGTTAGCATCATGGGCAAAACAGGCTCAGCTGGGGGAAATTAGTTTAATATTAACCAAATGAGAGCAGGATAATGAGAAATAAAACCAAATCTTAAGAGCACCTTCCCCCCCCCCCCCCCCTTCTTATCTCTACTTTCAGTTTCTCTGCCTTCTCCCCCTCAGCAAGGCAGGGGATGGAAATGGGTGTTGCAGTCAGTTCATCACATGTTCTCTGCTGCTCCTTTCCCCTCATGGGAGGACTCCTCACACACTTTCCCTGCTCCAGCCTGGAGTCCCTTCCATGGGAGACAGTCCTTCACAAACTTCGCCAATGTGAGTCGTTCCCATGGGCTGCAGTTCATTATGAACTGCTCCAGTGTGGGTCCCTTCATGATGTGCAGGCCTCAGGAACAGACTGCTCCAGCGTGGGTGCTCGTATGGGGTCACAAGTCCTGCAGCAAACCTGCTCCAGCATGGGCTCTTCTTTCCATTGGTCCTGTCAGGAGCCTGCTCCAGCGTGGGCTTCCTGCAAGGTCACAAGCTCCTTTGGGCATCCCCCTGCTCCAGTGAGAGGTCCTCCACAGGTGATATCCCCTGCTCCACCATGGACCTCCATGTGCTGCAGAGGCACAGCCTGCCTCACTGTGGTCTGCACCATGGGCTGCAGGGGAACCTCTGTTCCAGCTCCCGAAGTGCCTCTTCTCCCTCCTCCTTCAGTGACCTTCATGTCTGCAGAGCTGTTTCTTTCACATACTCTCACTCTTTCTCTGGCTGCAACTGGTCCTCCACAGTAATATTTTCCTCTTCTTAACCATGTTATCCCAGAGGTGTTACCACCATTGCTGATGGGCTCAGCCTTGGCCACTGGTGGGTCCATTGTGGAGACAGCTGGCATTGGCTCTATTGGACATGTGGGTGAAGCTTCTAGTAGCTTATCATAGAAGCCACCTTACACCTTACAGAAGCTACCTGCTACCAAAACCTTATCAAGAAAATCCAATACAATATATTTGGCACTTAACAGTAAAAAGCCTAGCTAGTATTATGTCAGTGCTGTCAATTGAGGGATAGAATCATGATAAAAGTTTACACCAGTTTTAATTTGTGAGCATTTTTTTTCTCTTGGAGTTCAAGTTGCAGGTGCTGAAACTTGACATGTAATAGTGCTAGTGCTCTGTGCTTGATGGTGGAAAGGAATACGAACTTGAACAGAGAAAACATACTGCCCAAATACTTAGGTTCCAACTTAAATATCCTGTACGTCAAAGACAAAAATGTCTTCTCTTATCTCTTAGAAAGCTCTTTTTACTGTTGCTTGAGGCTAAAACTTTTCTTTGATAGTTGTCTTTAAATTATGTCTTTTGCTGGACAGCAAGCAGCAATTTGGTCACAGTCACTAAACAGGATAAAAATAAACTTTAAGTTTCCAGAGCCTGCCAACTTCTGTAACATTTTAATCTGAGGGTTTAGGTCACTATGAAATTGTTTCTCAAAGCCTCATGAAGGCTGTGCTACTGCAGTAATTCATAAACACTTACTGACCTTACACTTTAAAGCACTAATAAAACTGTACTTCCTTTCTTGCATTGCTTGCTGCCTTTTGGCAGGATTTTGTGTAAAGTACAAGCTTTAAGGAAAATAAAGCAATTATGGAAAAAAAAATTAAAAATTGTCCTATCTGTAGAAGCACCACTGCTTCAGTTAAGATTGTTGCCAGTTAATAAGCTTATGTGTGTACTTTTGAGCTGTAACAGCTTCCTGTCATTTCAACCCATAAACAATCATTTATGTTGCATCCATACTGTTGTCTCCAAGCCCATGTTTGAGTGTGTTTTCTGATCCTCTTCTGTGTGTTGAACTTGTTGCTTTGGTCTGCTGTGAGCTACAGCCAGACAACTTAGTCCTGTGACAGGGCTGACAAATTTTGCCTGCCAGTTGTATGGCTGGAGCTGGATTTAGTCACTTGCCTTGGTGGTCAAGTCTGGAAGAAGGACAGCTACTGAAGGCAGTTTACACAGCTCTAGACTCCTGGCTGAAGCAGTGACATCTCTTAGTAGTTGAGACTACGTGAGCTCTCATTGTACTTCAGTGCCTGATAGCCGGCCTGTGCTGGCTGTAGGGATGCACCATGCAGAAAATGGGATCTTTCTGTTTATACTAGCTTAGCACTTCTAGTTATCAGGCTAATTCAGCTGTTTGTGTCCTGCAACATACTAGTGAATTGAATAAGGCTAACTTTTGGAATAATCTCTAGAAGCACAGTGATTAAAAAAGCTGTGGCTGTTTGCAACTTACCTTTTGGAGACTGGACACTCAATTGACATTGATAGTAGGTGCATGTCTCCTGTTTCAGAAGCCCAGTGTCTTACTGTTGTGGTTTAAACCCAGTCAGGCAATTCGTTCACTCACTTCCCCCCACTTCTTGCCCTCCCCCTGCTCCCGGAGGGACGGAGAGTCAAAAAGAATGCAACTCCCATGGGTTGAGATAAGAACAGTTTAGTAACTAAGGTATAACACAAATCACTGCTGCTACCACCAATAATAACAATGATAAAGGAAATAACAAGGGAAGAGAATACAACACCTCACCACCAGCCAACCGATAACTCATCCCCCAGGCCCGACCAAGCACCAACCCATACCTCCTCTAACCCTGCAGACTCCCAGCCATTCCGGCTAACTCCCAGTTACATCCCGGGCATGACGTGCTGTGGTATGGAATATCTCTTTGGTCAGTTTGGGTCAGGTGTCCTGTCTCTGCTTCCTCCTGGCTTCCCCTCCTCCCTGGCAGAGCATGAGGCTCACAAAGTCCTTGGCCAAACCAAAACATCATTGTTATCAGCTCTGTTCCCAGGCCGCAAGTCGAAAAACTGCACTGCACCGCACCAGCTACCAAGAAGGAGAAACATGACAGCTACTGCTGAACCCAGGACACTTACCTGCTCTCAAAGACCAGTTTATTAGCTCTTGCCATCACCCATAGTTGGACTGTTTGCACATCACTGGATTGGAGATGTTGGTTCAGTAATAGTACCTGGTATTAGTCATGAGCAAGAGGCAATAATGTGACTTATGAACACTGAGTAGGTACACAATGTGCAGTAAATCCTAGACCTGTGCTTAAGAGCTCTGGGCAAAGCCTGGAAGTGCTAGTTACGAACTCTAATGCTGTCCTATTATATAGTCCCTGTGAAAAAAAAAGGCATTACAGCTGTGAGTCTCTGCTACAAGTTAAACAGTGCAGATAAAACACTGCTTTCCTGTCCTGTAGAGAATGCTTGGGAGTTATACTTACAGTTATGCTTCCTACCCTTGTCTCCTTAGCAAAGCCATAACTTGTACCCACCATGATAGCAGCAAATAGGAACAAATGTTGACATCTACTAAAAAAAAATATAGTAGATCCCCACTCCACCCCAACTTGTGTGAAGAGTTGCAGTGCTCTGGTGTGATGTTCCTGCCAAGTGCAAGTGCAGTCTTACATGCATGAGGAGTAACTTTAATTTCAAGGATGTATAAGACAAACCATTTCTTTAGCTTTTTAAAGATAAGGTAGGCTAAAGCTCTGCATAAAGCTTGTTGAATGGGGAGGATGTATTCCCCCCCACCCCCTTGAATAGGGTATATATCTCAAAGCAATAGTAAATTATTTCTTTGCTAATGTGAAATGAGGAAGACCAGTTCAATGTGAGAATAGTTAAGATGTCTTGGCTAACTTCAGCTGAAGGCAAATCTCTCTGCTTTTAAAATAGGAATACTTTTGCTGGTGTCCTGTGCTGGCAGAGCTTTCTACCTACACTGCAACTTGTATAGGTAAAATTGAACACCAGAGTTGTCCAGGCTTGTTATAAGCATCTATAGTGGCTATCTACAAGTACTTATCTACTAACAGAAAACTATACATCTCTCCAGCAGAGATCTGGGGTAACTTATATGTTCCAAGTTTAGCATTATAATTAGTTTTATCCTGCCACTTGTCTGGAGGGTTTCCCTCCTCCATACCTGGTATAGTAGTGTGGGTAGATCCAAATTGTTTGTGTACTTTTTAAGTCTGCAAGGATGCCCACTTTCGCCAGCAACTGTAGAAGACATGCCTATGATCAGATAAAGGTATTGCCTGGACTTTCTGGAGCTGGGTGGACTTCCTGGAAGTGCTATAAAGTGTCATCCTTTGTCATGGTGTAACCCCACTTACTGAACTGCACAAGGGCAAGATGCAACTCCTGGAATAATGTGATTGTATCACACTGGTAATGACACTGTTGTGTGATGCCCTAGACAAGCTCTTTTCAAGTTGGATGTGAAGCAGCACTTAAGAGAATGTTGTGGCTCCTCAGAATCTGGAAGAGTTATGTGTAGTGAACTGGAAGCTGAATTTTCAAATGGTTTTCATGAATGGGTTTGGTCCAGTTTATACCCTGAAAGATATTTGTCTGAACAGCAAAAGGAAACTCTGAGCCCTTAGGTATGAGTATGATGAACTAGATTTAGCCTAGCTAGGACACACTTTTAATCTGGGCTTTTAACATCTACATTCTCTTTGCTATTAAGTTCCGTGGCCAACTTGTGCAAGGTTCTTGACAGCTGCTTTTTATTCTCCATTGTCAAATATTTAAGAACAAGCTTGAAATAGAGATAATTCATCTGAGTGCGTGGCTTCTCTGCTCATCTGTTGCTTGTTAAATCTGAATGCAGGATTGTCAGTTGCTTTCAGTTCTCCTTGTTTAGGTTTGCAGTGTATGTAAACATGGTGTGTTAAAGCATTCATGCTGCAACTGTGAACAAAGCACTTGATGGGAATAAGGAAAGTAGGTCTGGAACATGTATCAGTGTTGAACTTAACCTGGAAGGGAGGAAGACAGCATTAATGTCTGCAGATGGGGCAGAGAATGCTCAGAAATGATTTGTCCTCCAAAGTACCAAAAAATTCAAATGAGATGGCAAAAACTTGACCAACATACGTAGTGGTGTGCCAGGGTGGGAAGATACTTGATGAAGTGAAGGGTTATAATCTTGCATTAAGGTAGTTATGATAACTATGGGATGTCTTTGGTGTTCTAGGCATGAGCATCCAAGTGGCGATGAGATCCCTGTGAGCAGAGGACTTCAATACTGGCTTTCTCAACTCAAAAGTCTCTGACTTTCCTATAGAGCATAGGGCAAGGCCTGTCTCTCACACTGAAACCCATTTTCGCAGTAATTGTCAATGCCCTCTAGTGGCTTTACCTGTAGAAGGAATGGCTGGCTTGTTACCTCGAACACCAACCTCGGGTGTTTTGCTCAACAGAAAGAGGTAGTCGGAGGTCTGTGTTCTAGGGGCACCGCTATGCTCTAACTGTAGGAGGGGGAACAACGGAAAACATCCAGGAAATACTTCCCGGCTTGAGTTATTTAAATATTACTTCTGCAAGCATTGCATAAGTGAGATCAGGGGTGCTTCTGCCCTTTCAGGCTGAGAATAAGCCTTCTCTGAGATGCCAGCTGCAGAAGAGTTTCAACATTCTCTTCTGTAGGAGCCTGGGTTTTAAGAAAAGAATCAGATGGTCTGACACTAAAATAGGAAGCTAGTCAAGACAGACTTTCAGAACTACACAGTGCAGAACCACATCAGCAGTGCGAGGTTAAACCCTGTTTTACCTCACACCGTGGGAATAAACTGCATGCCACTGTCTACACTGCAAGAGCCTTGGAAGACTGTACAGGCTTGGGGACTCAGAGCAGTGGGAGGTTTGTATGAGCAAATCAGCTACAGGTGCGAGCTCCTAACAGCCTCAAATACTGCTGCCTGAGTGCTCTCTGTTTCTTGCTCTTTTGAAGAGTAAAATCTGGGATGTTCAGTGTTTGTGTGGCTATAGAGGGTAAAAAAGGTGTTTTGTGGCAAGTAGGCTGTCTGCCTTTGCTTACATCCAAGAAGCAAAACTGGAATATGCCTTAAGGAGTTTTCAAGATCAAAACTGCTTGCAAGACTCTTGCCTTTAAATCTGATCTTTAAATTTACTGTGGCTTCTAATAATGATGTAGTGGTACAACTTTCATTCTGTATGTTGCTGGTGAAAGTTAATTAGATGCTTTAATTCCACTTGAATAGTCTGCCTGACCAATGATATAATTAATTGGTTGTTTGTGCCATTTGGAGGTGTATGCATTGGTGTACAGCATACTGATAAGGTATCTCATAGATGGCTTTCTTGCATGCTTAGTATAAAGTGCTTTGAACTGGAAATTGAGCAATTACCTTTGGAAGCAATTAATAAAAGCAGTGGAAGCTGTAGTTAGTAGATTGTACTGAATGAACAAAGATTGGGTTATTCATCTGGCTTTTGAAGACTTAGTATCATCTGAGTGTGCTTGTGGATTGGAGAATCTCTGTTCTGGTAATTTTCTCAGATTGTGTTTTAAGTTAGAGAACTCCTAAATAGCTTCAATATGGTTTAAAAAAAAAAAAAAAAGCCTAAAATGCAGCAAGACTTGTCTTTTCTCTTTAGATTGTGTTCTTTGAAGTGGTGCTCTCCCAGTTTGTTAAGGCTTTATCCCAGGAACTGAAGGATTTAATTTCACTAGGCTTAGGATCTTGAGTAACTTTTCAATGAAGTATATCACAGGCTTGGAAAAAACTTTAAGGATACCTTGTCCTATACTAATACAGTGGATGTATAGCTGCTAAAATACTTGCCTGATCCTTCTTTTTTTCAGTTCAGTGGTTTGTTTACTTCAGTAGGAAGATAATAAAGCTGCTGAACAGACTTTGTGTAAGTCTCTCTGTTGCCTATCATGCCTCCTGCAGCTTCGTATTTCCTAGTTCCAAAGTATCTGAAGTTATCTTGCCATGTAGTACTTCTGTGCAGACACGGCTAGATGTCCAAGGGGTTAAGTAGATGCTAACAGCTGCTTTGGTCTGTACAATCTGGATTTGTCCAGGGTAAAGATAGAAACTCATGAGGTTTCTGCTCAGGTTTAGCAATGGAATCATTATTTAGCAGGTGAGGGAATCCTTTAAGGCTCTCAACCACTGTTTCATCAGATCTGTACTCCAGTGATTAAGCACTGAATTGGGCTCTTCATCTTCTGGTTTTATCATGGATACTACCTGTTCCTGAATTTATCCAGTCCCATTTGATACTGAACTTGGTGGACGCTCCTGTGCTGAATAGGGAGGAGTAATACTGCGATTGCAAAACAGTTGCTGAAGCTGGCATGCAACTTCTGTAGTCTCTTTGAGGAGCTGGCGTGGGTGCATTTGCCAAATCCTGTATCTGTTTGTCTTTCACAAAGGTACATGCCTCAGATCTGATGTTTTTAACTTTGGGCTTGTCAGCATCTGAGTGGGTTTCTCTGCGAAAGGGAGTGATGTTAACAGCAATCTTACTTGATCTTCTCCTCCTATCATAAGTATACTAAGCTGGATTGTCAGCAGCGTGTATATTCTGCCACAGATTTTCAGAGTGGGAGCAGTCCAAAGGAATTGCCCTGAAATTTTCAGGAAGAATCTTTGCAGGCTCTAAGTCATCTTGAGAATTAAATGCCACATCAGATTGGCTACTTTTTCTGGCTCCTCTCTTGTCTGCCCCTTGTAAAATGAGAATCTGAAGGGGGTCTCTGCCTTTTTGCATATGCTGCCCCATTGCTTGTTTTGGGGAGGGGGGGCAGAAGGGGGGGGCTTATACTTTTCCCATTCCTAGTTAGGTAGATGAGTGATTATTTTTTCTTTTACAAAGGAGCTGCCATGTGTTTCTAGATTTGCAGTTTAGAGGAAGTGGCAGCACTGGAATAGAAAGCAAACTCATTCTTCATTGCTCTCCCAATGCTTTATATCCAGCAGGCCAGTCAGGTGATGGGAAGGGACAGTGCCTGGACCTCCTGTGTTGTGCTAACCTCTGAGGGCACAGGGTACTCCTTTGAGATCCTAAATGGTACTTAGCTCTGCTGTAGTTGGGTTGGTGCCATGTTTACACTTAGCTTGCCCCAAAGGTGGGGAAAGGGAAGGGAGGAATGTCAAGTATCTTCAGCTTGTCACAGGATGTGATTAGGTAACTTAAGAGGATTTTCAAGCATTTCAAACAATGAGTAAACATTTCAAATGTGATGGAAAGCTCCAGAGTCTTATATGGACAATCTAAGTCTCTCTGTCAAACTTGGAGCATCAGGTTAGTGTTGAATTTCTCCTGTGTTTTGACCCCTCTCCTTTGAGGGGGAAGGTACTGTCTATTGTGGGAGAGGGAGCGGGCCTTTTTAGGCCAATAGAGGAATAACTTGCCCCTTCTCTACTGAGGGTCAGCTTCTTACGATTTTAAGTAAGCTACTAATGAGGTTAGTTATAACTTAATCTTATAAGGAAAACTGTAGCATGTTACTGTTACAGCTGCATGGGTTTGAGTCTCAAATTCCACTTAACTCTTAGACTTAAGAGATTAGTTTACATGTAACTTCTTTAAAAGCCCAGACAACCAACTCCAGGATAAGCATGTCATATATTCACTCAACTGGACTGAGTCTAGCTTTTGTACCACCTTTTGCTTATCTTTACCTAACCTTTCCTTGTTGGATGAAAAATCTCAGACAATGCATAGTGGCATTCTCTCTTGTCGCTAGTGAGGGACAACTCATGCAGTGGTATAAAAGAACAGTGATAAATTCTTGTTTAACTGTTCACTATTGAATGTTGCTCACTGTACTGATTAGGTGAAAGCAGTAGTGCTATTTCGTTCACTTCCATCCAATGTATTTGTTCATTACCTATGTTAGATAGCCAAGCTGTACCAGCAAGTGCTTCCTTATAGTTCAACACTACATACAAGTGAAGCCTGTGTTTCCTTCACAGCTATAATTGCTCAAAGGTAAGAGGAAAGAGCTCTGAGGTGTAAGGAGTTAACTACATACTGCATCTAACCACAGTGATGCATTACTGTACTCTTCTTGGATGTGCTTTTGGTGGGTAACTATGAACACGACTGGAGGCTCGGGGAGAATAGCTTTCGAGGCCTGGAGAATGGTGATAGCCTGTGCTCTCTTGTCTTTTCTACTGGTTTGTTTTGTGAACTTGAGTGAGTTACCATCTCTAAAGCTTTTCACCTCGGGTGGGTTAATGCCTGCCTTACAGGTATGTGGTGGAGCCTTTCTCCTAGTAAACATGCTGTAGTCCACAGATAAAAGAAGTCTTAGAAGTGCAAAATTTCTGAAGCTGCACAGCATGTTTGTAATATATTCTCCATTAAACAGCTGTTGGCAATGTCTACTGCAATTTCCAGTTAATGAGGGATGTTTTCAGGCCCTGCCAAGAGAACAGGTGATGTTTTAGACTGATATTTTTAATAGGTCTTCTTCATTTTGTAAGAGGTAGCCAAGTATGTATCCTGTTGAATTTGATGGGATCTTCGCCATTCTTATTCTTAAACAGGACTTCAGATTATTCTTGTTTATGTGTTGTACAGCACCTAAGAGAATCTGTGCCTTAAAGCTCAAACAAGAGCAAAGAATGTCTGGGGTGCTTTTGTGTCTGTATCCGTTTGGGAACTACAGAGAAGAAACTTGTCCAACATCATTTCTACAATCTGGTAAAACTTGGGATAATATACACTAGAAGGTTTTTTATGTCCTCACTTACATGGAGTACATTCTTGCTCTTACATTTGAAAAACTGTTCCTCCAAACAATGTTCCTTGTCACTCATGTGGCAAGTGCTTTTCTCATGCTTTTTAATAAATCTGAAAAAGGGGTTGGGGGAGTAGAGGGGTGCCAGAGCAATTTCATTTCAGATAAAAGGTGAACTTGGAGTTTAAGTAACCTGATGAAGATGCTCATGTAGGCAAGTGTAGTCCTTTGCCTGTAATTCAGAGAGCAAATAGGATTTTGGACTGGTCAAGATGGAAACGCATGGTTGGGTGAATGCCAGTGCTGGGGAGAGAATGAGGGGAGTAGTATCTAGTGAAGCCACTGGCCATTAGGAGATGGAGAAGGGCTTGAGAGTGAGGGCAATGAGGAGGGGAGTGTATCTAGTGCATAAGGCTCTGATTGCCTGAGGCAGTCCCACACTGATGCCTTGAGGCTGGTTTGCAGCCTCCGAAATAGCAATGCCTTGGGAAGGAAGCACAGGTGTGTCCCTCTCTTTGCTTCTGGGTACTGAAGCTGTTACTGGGAGCACTCTTCCCACTGCATTGGTATACAGCAACAGTCTTTCACTCAGAAGTGCTGATTATTCAAGGGACAGGCTAATATGATAGAACTTGCCTTTTCCCTCAGCATCATGTTGCTGCACCCCAGAGCAAAGAGTAATATTGCTGAGAGGCAAGAGATTACTCGGCTGTGTTGGGGAGTGGGTGCAGCCTGTAGGTTACCAGCTGAAGAGGCCTAACAAGTTATCTGAATGCCTGAGATGGCAGTAGTCTCTCACTATTTTCTGTAATCCTCAGTTATTTTGGGCTGCTTATTTATAGGCATTAAGTGTCTGAAACAGAATTCATGGTAATTGCTATACTGGTTTGCTGCAGAAGCACATGCTTGCCATATAACAGTTCTTACAGAGGGGGAGGGAGGTAAGAGCTAGATGAGTGATACTATCTGTGACCTGCCTTGGTGCTAGATTTGCTGTCCTTTCTGCTTCAAAAACATCTCAGAAAGTGAAAAGCTTATTCTTGGCATTGTTTCCTCTTTATTGTAAAATGCAAGGAGCTGAATCTTACAGAAGATTGTGGACAAGGGACTTGGACTGAAAGACTCAAGCAGATAGAGATCATTCCTGATAAACCATATTTGGGTTTGCTAGAGATGAGAGTAATTAATATAACCTTTGTTGTGGACATCGTTTTGAAAACCTTGTGCAAACTTAGGATAGAGCTTCGCAGTTAAATATTCTGTGTCTTTTGTACTGGGCTTTCCTTTGCCATTCTGCCAGCTCCCCTTAAAAGCTCTGTCAGTTCTTTCCTGACGCTCAGTTTTGTTTTTGCTGCAAGTTTTCTTTGCAGGTATCATATTCTTTTCTTAAATGCTGAGTTGAAGCTCCATGCTAATGCTTAGCCTCTGAGGCTAGAACACCAAGCTGGTGCCACATATTGTCACCATGTAAGACAGTCAAAAGCTACAGGATTTCTCTGGTGTTCCCAATTTATTACTACTATCACTTCGTTAAGGCTAAGTAACTTGCTTTTCTCAGGCAACACTGCTCTGCTTTTCTTAACAAGGAAAACTTAAACTTGGTAAGCTGAAGAGGTCAGTGGACTTGAGAATCCCAGTTCCCTGTACTTAGGACACACATACTCTTCCAGAAGTTGAACCCAGTGCAGACAGTGTGTAGGGAGGAAATCTAGAGGTCAGTGAATGGTTCTGCTAATGATGACCATAGAGTAAATCCTCCCACAAGCAAGCTGTTGGAAAAACCACAAACTAATTCCCTTGTTAAGTTTTGTTGTTGCCATGACTTATGGAAATTGTTTTCCATGCAACTACCTATGGTTTTCTGACTGCTGGTTTAATTCTATAATATCTGACTCGACAGAAAATGAAAGTAAGGTCTGTATTTGGATAAACATACATTTGCATACATGGGCATTGCTAAAGGGTAGTACAAATACCTGGCTCAGTAGTCAGAACATCTGTGAAGAAAGTTATTATGGGAGCTTATGATCAGTTGCTTATTAGGGGCCTCGAAACAGACCTTTAGTGATACCTCTGCAGTTCAAGTGTGGTATATATTTCTTTCAGGGCAGATTGTGGCTCTTGCATCCTGTCTTCCAGTTAGTGAAACTAGACTATGAACGAGAAAAGCAGTGTGTTCAGGTCTGTAGTACTGCTGCTCTTGGTGGGCTGGTCCTGATCAAAGGGATGGAGGAATCTCTAACTCATGCTTCTTATGAGGAGAAGGAAGACTGATGTAAGTCTAAAAGTGGCAAACTTTATAAAAAAAATACAGTTATGCTGGGGGGAATGATTTGAAGTAGAAAATGGAGTGAGATGCCCAGGACAAGGTAACAAACAGAAGTCAAGAAGTTAGCTAGAGTGAACCTGTTAGGCAGGTCCCTAGCTATTCATTGCTGGGCTTGGGATAGCTGTTGCTATGGATTTTGTCTCCCCTTTTTGGGGGAGTCCTGACTAACAAGTACTGAGATGAAGATAAACAGTTCCAGTATCATCTTAGTTGTGAATCTGCCGTGTGGCACCGCTGGCAGGAGTAGAGCTACTCCAAACTGGTAACTATTGTCTTCTGCCTCAACTATTTAGTTCTGTGTGGAAAGAATTTTAGCTGAAAGTAATGTTTGTACTGGGCTGCTTCTGTTGTTAAAAATGACTTCTGCTTAGGTAGAAAAATGATAAGGAAAACTAGCATTAGCTAGTAAGAGTGACTTGGTGGTTTGTTGTTTTGTTTTGGGTTTGTTGTTTTTTTTCTATGTAGTTAATATATACCCAATGAATTTGACCAATGAATCTGGGTCGTTACCTATTAAACAATATAATCTAGCCTGCGAAATGTTGCAAAGGCTAGCTGCTGATTTATGCATCCTCCTAAAAATGTAATATCCTGGGTTTGAGATAAAAAAAAAATAATTCTTTTGGATACTTTCCCTTTCAGGATGCAGCTCTGGAGACGGCACACTATTTCTGCCTGTTTGAGTTGACAGAAGTACTGGGCACTATCTGCTTTCTGCATAGAAATGTCAAAATCAGAGCTGCCATCATTTCATAGAATCTTCAGGCCCTTGAATTTCCTTGGGAAGGCAATAGTAAGACAACCATCTTAAAGCAAGTAAAAATTTCATCTCTAAATTCACACTGTACTGAGTTTCTGTGAGGATGCTGTTTCCATTCCTTGGCTTCCTCTCTTCCCATTCCAGGCTGAGCCTCTTTTATAAATACTTAGCCAGCTTCAGAGCTTGCTAGTTCAGAAAACTGACCAATAAAATGTTTGAGCAAGTGTCATTAGAACATGGCAAGCTATGATTCTGGGAGACTAGGCTCTCTGACTTTGTTTCCTGCTCTTTAGCAATTCATTCAGTAGTGGGTTTTTAAGGATCCATAGTTGCATTTTGGCACTTCTGAAGAAACTTCTTTCCATACTCGAGGATATATGCATGTCCTGCTTCAAGGCTTTCTTATTTAAGTTACCACATAGTAGTAGCCTGTTCATTGCAAACCTGAGGTTCGCCTGATTTAGAGGACTTTAAGTGACTCCATTTTAAGAACAGTGCTCAGCTGAATATCTCTGCTCCAAGGTAGTCCTCATACTCTGTAACAGAATCCACTTCTTTGTATGAACATGGAGAATGATGACATAGGCAGGGATGTAAATCTGTGTATTGGAGCCAAATACTGCTGTCAACCTCTTTGTGTGCAAACTTAAGATCTTCCCTCCCTTAAACCCTGTTCACAGGTGTTCAGATTCTGGCTCTGGTTTTACCTACTGAAGCATTCCCTCCCTTTACCTAGGGATGACTAAATTACCCTGCAAACTTTTCTAAGAAGTTTGTGTTCAGTTCTGCTTACAAATGAGAAAATTCCTGTGGTGGAGAGAGAGGGAAGAAGGAAGCTCCTTGGCAGATACTTCATAGCCAGACTTGGGAACTGCAGTGTGTCCTTCTCCTGAGTGAGTCCTAACATACCTGTGCTCTTAGTAGGCTGTGTGTACTCAGGGGGAAGGTAGCTGAATCCAGAGATGGATTCTCTGCAAGACCACTTGATACTATTTTCAGATGGTTTGTATTTTCTTATGGAAAATTTAAATTTGCATTATTTTCTTGCCCTTTCCTATTGTGCTTTTGTTTTATACCACTGTGCACTGTCTTGATACCCGAGTATAACATAGTGTGATGCTTCTAAAATATCTTTGCAAGAAACTGAGCTACTGTGTCACTCCCCAATGGCCAGCAACTGTATGATACCCAGGGGCTTGTTAGCAATAGGAAGCTAGACTATGCTGATCTTGCTCTGTCACTGGAAACTAATAGGAGTAAAATCTGCTTTCAAGATTTAAAACTCCTCTGGCTTGATGGATCAAAACCAGGGCAACATTGAATTGACTATTTCCCTCTGTTTGGAGTCAAAAGCCCTGTGTAAACAAAGGAATGTGCTGGTGTGTGAGCAGACCAGTAACAGAGGCTTAGGAATTGAAGTAGTAGCCAGTGATAGAGCTGGATTAGAGCTGAGTATATACTCAGGGGGATAGAGCTAAGTATAATTAAGGTTTTTGAGGGTCTGGTTGATAACTACTTCTTTCTACTTGAATTATGAATGAGAAATTGGTTAATGAAGTCATATGGGTCTTGTTACTGGTGTTGGGAAGAGAGAAAAGACCTAGGAGGCTGGACTGATTGAGAATGGGAGAGGAGGAGCTAGAGCGGTGATGAGGGATGAGAATGAACCAGCAGCCTGGCATGTGAATAAACCTGGGAAGAAGATGCCTTGTGCGTGAGCTGGTAACAATATTTGTTTAAGATGTTAATATAATTGCTAAAGGAAATAAGTCTTTTAAAGTCTGTTATAGGAGTGGTCTTCCTGTGTGCAAGAGCTGGCAGACTTCAGCTGGAAGGAGCAGAGATGACTGTTCTTGGCTTTAATGTTTTCTCAAAGGTTTCAGTATTTTCCAATTAGGTACTGGAAGAGAGCTGATTAAATGTGCAGGACCCCTCTGAATCTTAAGAGGACTGGAATTGAAAAGGACCAAAGACAGTGAGAAACTGGGGTTGTCTGGTTACAAGGAGACTTGACTGGAGAAATGTGTGGAGCAAACGGTCATGGCAAAATTGGGATTGAAAAGGCTAAGCAAGCTGATCCAGACTGAATTAGGCTGGAATCTTCACTGGTGGCTACAGTGTTAATTTTCAAAGGTCCATGAAATCTTAACAGCTGTCCAGGCACATGGCCTTTTCTTATGACCCTACAAAACCAGTTTTAATGTGACTGTCAGCCCAATTTCTTAAATCAAAGCATGTTTCCTCTTGGGTCACAGTTTACCTAAACTGACTAGTATCTGCCTGAAGTCCTATCAAACAACATAAAATCAGGTTGGTTTTTTTTTTTTTCTAACTCTTCCCTCTCTATTTGTAAGGCTGAATTTCCCTGAATTTCTTAAACTTGATTCCCCCTCCAGTTATCTCAGGCCTGGCAGGCGGGGAGGGGGGGTTGCCCTTTATGTTAGGGATAGGCTGGAGAGTATGAAACTCTGTCTGGGGACAGGTGAGCAGTCAACAGAGAGTTTGTGGGTCAGGGTTAAAGGGAATATAGCTATGGGAGACATTACTGTGGGGATCTGTTACAGACCGCCTGATCAAGGAGAACCTGCGGATGGAGCACTCCATAGACAGATAGGAAAAGCCTCACGCTCAGAGGCCCTTGTTCTCATGGGTGACTTCAACCACCCTGACATCTGTTGGAAGGACGGTATGGCCTGGCACAAGCAATCCAGGAGGTTCCTCGATTGTGTGGAAGACAACTTCCTTCTGCAAGTAATAGAGGAGCCGACAAGGAGAGGTGCCATGCTTGACCTTGTGCTCACCAACAGGGAAGGGCTCGTTGGAAACAGGACCCTCCAGGGCAGCCTTGGATGAAGCAATCACGAGATGGTCGAATTTGAGATCCTCAGGACAGTGAGAAGAGTGTGCAGCAACCTCACTGCCCTGGGCTTCAAAAGAGCAGACTTTGGCCTCTTCAGGAACCTGCTCAGTAAGGTTGTTTAGAGGGCAGGGAGGCCCAAGACTCTTGGTTGATATTCAAGGATCACCTGCTACAAGCTCAGGAGTGTTGTATCCCAACTAGAAGGAAGTGCAGCAGGAGGGCCAGAGGACCTCCTTGGATGGATAAGGAGTTCCTGAGGAAAATTCAATTGAAAAAAGAGGCTTATAAAAGGTGGAAGTAAGGACAGGTGGCATGGGAAGAGTACAGGGATGTTGTCCGGGAAGCTAGGGACCAGGTTAGGAAAGCTAAGGCCCAGTTAGAATTAAACTTGGCTAGGGGTATTAAGGATAACAGGAAAGGATTCTACAGGTACATAGCAAATAAAAAACAGACTAGGGAGAACGCAGGCCCCCTCAGGAAGCTCTCGGGAGAACTGGCTACACAGGATTTGGAGAAGGCTGAGGTTCTGAATGACTTCTTTGCCTTGGTCTTCACTGGCAAAGGCTCTGACCACACCACCCAAGTCTTGGAAAGCAGGCGCAGGGACTGTGAGAATGAAGACCTTGCACCCACTGTAGGAGAGGATCTGGTTCGAGACCATCTTAAAAATCTGAACCTGCACAAGTCCATGGGACCTGATGAAATCCATCCGCGGGTCCTGAAGGAGCTGGCGAATGAAGTTGCGAAGCCACTGTCCATCATATTTGAAAAATCATGGCAGTCAGGTGAAGTTCCCAATAACTGGAAAAAGGGAAATATAACCCCCATTTTCAAGAAGGGGAAAATGGATGACCCGGGGAATTACAGACCAGTCAGTTTCACCTCTGTGCCTGGCAAAATCTTGGAGCAGATTCTCCTGGAAGGCATGCTAAGGCACATGAAAAACAACAAGGTGCTTGGTGACAGCCAGCATGGCTTCACTAAGGGGAAATCCTGCCTGACCAATTTGGTGGCCTTCTATGATGGGGCTACAGAACTGATGGACAGGGGTAGAGCAGTTGATATAATCTGCCTGGACTTGTGCAAAGCATTCGACACTGTCCCGAATGACATCCTTGTCTCTAAATTGGAGAGACATCAGTTTGATGGATGGACCACTCGGTGGATAAAGACCTGGCTGGATGGCCACACACAAAGAGTTGTGGTCAATGGCTCAATGTCTGGCTGGAGACCAGTAACGAGTGGTGTCCCTCAGGGATCAGTGTTGGGACCGGTCTTGTTCAACATCTTTGTCGGTGACATGGACAGTGGGATTGAGTGCGCCCTCAGCAAGTTTGCCGATGACACCAAACTGTGTGGTTCGGTTGATAGGCTGGAGGGAAGGAATGCCATCCAGAGGGACCTCGACACACTTGTGAGGTGGGCTTGATGCCAACCTCATGAAGTTTAACCACGCCAAGTGCAAGGTCCTACACCTGGGTCGGAGCAATCCCAGGCACAGCTACAGGTTGGGCAGAGAAGAGATTCAGAGCAGCCCTGCGCAGAAAGACTTGGGGGTGTTGGTTGATGAGAAAATGAACATGAGCCGGCTTCAGTGTGCGCTTGCAGCCCAGAAAGCCAACCGTATCCTGGGCTGCATCAAAAGGAGCGTGACCAGCAGGTCGAAGGAGGTGATCCTGCCCCTCTACTCTGCTCTTGTGAGACCTCACCTGGAGTATTGTGTGCAGTTCTGGTGTCCTCAACATAAAAAGGACATGGAACTGTTGGAACAAGTCCAGAGGAGGGCCAAGAGGATGATCAGGGGACTGGAGCACCTCCCGTATGAAGACAGGCTGAGAAAGTTGGAGCTGTTCAGCCTGGAGAAGAGAAGGCTGTGTGGAGACCTCATAGAAGCCTTCCAGTATCTGAAGGAGGAGCTATAGGGATGCTGGGAGGGACTCTTCATTAGAGACTGTAGTGACAGGACAAGGGGGGACGGGTTCAAACTTAAACAGGGGAAGTTTAGATTGGCTATAAGGAGGAAATTCTTTCCTGTTAGGGTGGTGAGGCACTGGAATGGGTTGCCCAGGGAGGTTGTGAATGCTCGATCCCTGGCAGTGTTCAAGACCAGGTTGGACGAGGCCTTGGGTGAGATGGTTTAGTGTGAGGTGTCCCTGCCCATGGCAGGGGGGATGGAACTAGATGATCTTAAGGTCCTTTCCAACCCTAACTATTCTGTGATTCTATATCCAGTTTTTCTTCATATGGATCAAAAAGCTTGTAAGAAGTGGGATGATACGTAATTCAGTGCATCAAGTTGTTTTTTTTTTTTTTGTGAACCTAGGAGTTCTCAGTGTTTGCTTAGCCAGCTAATGCCTGGGATAACTTCCCAGCTTGAAGAGGGAGCTGAGCAAGATGGACTGGAGAAGTGAAGCAAGTGAAGCATCTTTTGCTTCAGAACAGGTGTCTTAGCCGGAAGCCCACTGAGGGCTGTTTGCCCTGGGTGCTGCTATCACTTATTAATTTTAGATGGCACTGAGCTGCTCTTTTGGGGATAGATGCCAGCCACCACAGTCTAGGCCTTCATTCTTGCTATTTACCTATTTTTAAACAAACCTCAGCTGGGGTCAGCAGCACTTTATGGCTATAGAGATTAGAACCATCCTGAGGCTTACATTTGAGCAGTGTGAGGGAGTGTGATTTGCTACTGTCTTCTTGTATGGCTGAGGAGAAATGAATATTGTAACTCCTGAATGGGCAGCTGCAGGTGGTTGAGAAGTGGTTACTGATACTTTATCTCCCTTGTTCCCTGCCAGTGCATTAGCTTGCCTTCTATGCCCTTAAGCAGTATAATATCACATAAGCAGCAGTTGTGCTATTCAATGATAAAGCAAGTCCTGCTTCTTCTGATCCTTCCCGCTGGTGCTACTTCTTCCTGGGCTCATCTTATAGGCTGATGGAAAGGTGGGCAATATCCTCCAATGAGAAGAGGAACCTTAATCACTAGGGTCAGAGAAGCAAATTCCTCCAGATGAGACCAAGCTCAGTAGCCTCTTAGGCTATAGAAGGTATGAAGAAAGAAAACCGCTTAACCCTGCGCAGAAGCTCAGTGTACTTACTCTTCCAGATGTGCAGTGCTATGAGTACTACTTACTCTTCTTAGTCTGAAGCAGTCACAAAAACCTGCATGTGGAAGCTGGTATCACAGCCTGCTTTGAATTTGTCATCTAAAAACGTCCATTTGGTCTTTGTCCCCTGTGAGAAGTCTGACCAGTGAGCCCAAGTATGTGTTTGTACTGATGCCAGGTCTGAGACCAGACGGAAAGAGATCCAGAAAATCTGAGGAATCCAGATAAAGCCACTGCTGTTTTGCCACAGCTTTCTCAATAACATGCCCTGAAAAGGAAGATGAGAGACTGAAATAATCATGCCAATTATCTGTGTCAAAGATTTATTGTGCAAAGGTCTCATATTTGCTTATATTAACTGATACCCTGCTCCCTTCAGGGAGGCAGGCAGCAAAAATAGACCAATAAGTATGTTAGATTTTAATTTATTTATAATTTTTTTAGCTTCCACTGGAGAGACACATACGAATTGCAGCACAAAGCTCCTGAGCGTTTCCAGAACCTCCGTGAGTGCAACTGAAAGAAAGTTAACCTGAGGAGTGCTGTGTGAATTCAGACTGAAAGTGGCTACTTGTATGGAAACCTGTCAGTCCTGGACCAAATGGCTCATGCATAAAGATACCTCACTGGCTTGGATGGCTTTTGCCTGCAAAAGTCTTGCTGACAGTGGCAGTTAACTTCACTTGTGTTTAAGGTGAAGTACTGTAGATTTACATGATCTTAAAGTCCTTTCCAACCCTAACAATTCTATGATTCTATGTTTTTAACTGGAAATGCTCAAACACTTATTTCCACAGAAAATAAAGAATGTCTGCCTTTGGCAACATGGAATCAGCATGAGTATTCTGCAGGTCGTCATCAAAGTGTGAAAAGTAGGTCAGTGTAGCTGAAATCACCCTTTCTGCAAGTTGAAAGTAAACACACTAAAATAAACAGTTCTATAATACAGCATGTTGTGAAAAAGCTGTCAACCTGAGAGAATGACCAGCCTGCATGAAGATCAGTCTCTAACATCTTTCTGCTTAGATGTGGGGATTAAATGTATGTATAACGTGGTGGGGGAAAGGAAGTGCTGTGATGGGAAAGGAATTTTGTATCTTGCTGGGGAAACTCATACCAACAAGCTGGGGCAGTATCAAGATACCTGTAAATGTTTCTTCTTTTGAAGACACCCCTGTCCTTGCTTCCCCTTCTGTATGTTAAAAACTGCAGACCTCGTAGCAGCAACCCAGACAGCTTAGTGATGTTGTCCCTCCCTACAAGACAGACATTGAGGTGCTGAGTGCATCCAAAGAATGGCAATGAAGCTGATGAAGGGTCTGGGACACAAGTCTTACAAGAAGCAGCTGAAGGAACTGGAATTGTTTAGCCTGGAGAAAAGGAGGCTCAGAGGAGACCTTGGTGCTCTCTACAGCTACCTGAAAGGAGGCTGTAGCGAGGGGGTGCTGGTCTCTTCTCCAAGATAACAAGTAATAGGACAAGGGGAAATGGCCTCAGGTTGTACCAGTGGAGGTTTAGACTGGATATGAGAAAAAAGTTCTTCAAGAAAATGTTGTCAAATGTTGGAACAGGCTGTCCAGGGAAGTGGTTGTGTCACTGTCCCTAGAGGTGTTTAAAAGATGTGTAGATGTGGTGTGTAGGGACATGGTTTAGTGGTGTGCTTAGCAGTACTCAGGTAATGATTGGACTCGATGATTTTAAGGGTCTTTTCCAAACTAAATTTTTCTACAATTCCTTGTAGACCTCAATGGGAGGGGTTCTGCTGGGAACAGCACACAAACCATGTCTGACACTTCTGTATGGAAAATATTCCTGACCTATGTAAACAGATTTTCATGCTAGTGTAACAGTAATATTGCTGGATAGTTCAGCTGTAGTGATAGAATGCAACATCTTACTCCCAAGCTAGTGGAAGGCACGTGAACTCTACTTGAATAGGCTAGAAAACCTTGCACATGCTAACAACTTCCTAGTTTGAAGTAGTGTTGCGTAGTTTGACTCTGCAGTAAATGGCAGCGCTGTGGTGATGCTTGACCTGTTGTGTTTTTTTTTCTTTCAATTTCAGCAACCATCAGCTGGGGTTACTACTGCAACTTTGCAGAAAGATGCAAGTAACTACAGTAAAGGAATCCTGTCTGCAGAAACTGGAAAATGGATTTACTCTTCAGTGTGTACTGTAACACTTTTCTGAATGTTATGTCACTGACAGCAGATGATGGCATTAAAGCTAACCATGGTACAGCTACCAAAGAGCCTTCATTCTTACCTCACACCAGCACTTCTGGTTTCTTAGAGCTATATCTCTGTAGCTCTTCCAACTCCTAAAGCAACCACTACATGCATCTTGTCTCTTATGGAAAGGTTTTATCATATTTAGATAATCCTATTAAGTGACTTTTTCAAAGTGTTAGTTTCATACCAGCAGAACTGAAATTCATATCGTGAATCTTCTGTGCACAGCAGGTTGTTCCATTTGTGATCCAGAAAGACTTTAGTAGTGGGAAAAGCTTCTCTGCTCCTGCCTGACAGTCTGAGGAAGCATTGTCCAACACTTAATTCATACAAAGGGCTAAAATCTGTGGGTCGCTACCCCTACAAAGCTGAGGGAAGCATTTGGTTTAATTACAAGTAGAAAGATGAGAATTATTGTAAACACTGTAAAATACAGTGCAACTAGAACTGCAGAACAAAGTAATGAAATAATGACTCTTTCCCGTAGGGAGTTAGGGGGAAAAGTTTATTTTTTGATGACTTTTGACAGGAGTTTCAGTTCTGTTTTGTACATCCTTTCCCAGTTCTTTCCCTCTTGCTCCAAATTCCTGTCTGGTGCAGGTTCTGAATTGAAACCTTGCCTTAGAATTAATGTGTCTCCTTGGGTCACTGCAGAATCCACCAAGGTAGGTTTGGCACTTGGAGCAGTGGGTGTTAAGAAGCCAAGCCTGGGATCCTTATGATAACAAAATCACTCTACTAGAGGGCTATTCTGAAGAGTTTCCGCTGGCCCGCTGAACTGAGAGTTTAGATAGTGTCTTTAAATATTATCATTTGACTTGTATAAAGTTGAGTCCCTGAAACTACCTGTCTGCAGGTCAGACAAATGTGACCTTGATGTCAAATACCTACATTGATAGGTGGTCATCGCTACTGCAGTGTACCTGTTAACTGAACAGTTAGTACTTCTGCTAATGAGAATGTGTTCCTGTTGCCTCTTAATCCATAGGCAAGAAGTCCAGGGACAGCACAACCTCAAAAATATAAGAAAAAAAACTTTCTCCTTAAGAATGCTGGAGTAATGTGCTAGCCATAAATGAAGAAAGCTGCTGCTTTCAAGATATTGGCAACATGAGCTACTCTGTATTTAAAAGGGGAGCATGATATTATTTTGATATTATAGAATCATAGAATAGTTAGGGTTGGAAAGGACCTTAAGATCACCTAGCTCCAACCCCCCTGCCATGGGCAGGGACACCTCTCACTAAACCATGTCACCCAAGGCTCTGTCCAACCTGGCCTTGAACACTGCCAGGGATGGAGCATTCACAGCTTCCCTGGGCAACTCATTCCAGTGCCTCACCACCCTAACAGGAAAGAACTTCTTCCTTGTATCCAGTCTAAACTTCCCCTGTTTAAATTTGAACCCATTACCCCTTGACCTATCACTACAGTCTCTAATGAAGAGTCCCTCCCAGCATCCCTATAGCTCCTCCTTCAGATACTGGAAGGCTTCTGAGGTCTCCACACAGCCTTCTCTTCTCCAGGCTGAACAGCTCCAACTTCCTCAGCCTGTCTTCATATGGGAGGTGCTCCAGTCCCCTGATCATCCTCGTGGCCCTTCTCTGGACTTGTTCCAACAGTTCCATGTCCTTTTTATGTTGAGGACACCAGAACTGCACACAATACTCCAAGTGAGGTCTCATGAGAGCAGAGTAGAGGGGCAGGATCACCTCCTTTGACCTGCTGGTCACGCTCCTTTTGATGCAGCTCAGGATGCGGTTGGCTTTCCAGGCTGCAAGTGCACACTGCTGGCTCATGTTCATTTTGTATGTATTCATATTGTGTATGAACAAGGTGAAATTCTTGTCTTTTTTTTTTTTTATCCCCTCCCAGTTTCACTGTCTTTGACCCTTTAGAAGGGTAATAGATTACAATCATAGAATGGTTTGGGTTGGAAGGGATCTAAAATATCATCCAGTTCCAACCTCCCTGCCATGAGCAGGGACACCTTCCACTAGAGCAGGTTGTTCAAAGCCCTGTCCAACCTGGCCTTGAACACTCACAGTGTCTCACCACCCTCACAGTAAAGAGCTTCTTCCTAATGTCTAATCTAAATCTACCCTCTTTCAACTTAAAGCTTTTCCCCCTTGGCCTGTTACTCCATGTCCTTGTAAAAAGTCCCTCTCCAGAATTCCTGTAGGCCACTTTTAGGTACTGGAAGGCTGCTGTAAGGTCTCCCTGGAGCCTTCTCTTCTCCAGGCTGAACAACCCAAACCCTCTCAGCCTTTCCTCATAGGAAAGGTGCTCCAGCTCTCTGATCATCTTTGTGCCCCTCACCTGGGCTTGGTTGAGCAGGCAACCTCCTTTAGTGCTCTGTGTATAACCCAGCTCTAAACGTGGCTTTGGAATGGCAAGGTAGACCTATTGGAGGCGTGTCAAGATAGTTATGTCCCCAGACAGAAGTAGTAATATAGTGCACCAGAAACTTCGACACTGAAGTACATGTAAAGTCAAATGAAATGGGAAGTTGCCCCTGATGCAGCCATCTTCCCCTGAGAGTTATCTTTGGTTAATCATTGTCTTTGGATCATGTAGGGGTAAGACTATAGTTAAATGAACTCTTTAATGTTCTCAGTGCCTCCTTTTTTAATATCCCTCCTGTGCAATGGAATTTCAGTCTTGGCATTCAGTTAGGATACCTCTACTGATGGGCAGCCAGCCCTTGCTGGGTTTTGAACTAATGAGCTCAGCTATTTCTAATATCTGCTTCTTGATTCTGCTGTTGGCAGCAGTAACAACCACCATAATGAAGGCTGGATGCCAGCTTCAATTTGAATGCCTCTTTTCAGTGTTTTAGAAGAATTGATTGAAGAAGGACTGAAACTTGTAGAGGTGTACAATTTTAATGGGTGGCATTTTCCATCCTGAAGATCTACAAGAACAAAACATTTGTGATTTAAGGAGTGTCTTTGTACAGCTGTATTTCCATTTGAGCTCAACTCTAAAGATATGGCTGCTAAACTGTGTTTGTAAACCATGTTTAAACATCATGTCTCCTCATGTGATGACCTCCTAGCAGAGAGGTTCCAGAGATGCTAGTCCTCTTCATACACCTGCCTTGTTTACAATAATATTGTCTGATATATATGACTGTGACTGAAATGAGACAGTGGCTGTAGTGTAAGCTAGACAGTGGAGAAAGAGCATGTAGCTTGATGTAAACTCAGTTGTATCTGTTTTGCTATGTGTGCTCACATACTGTGCCTTGTGTACACTCTAAAGGGAATTGATGGTACTCACCTAGGAGATAGTGTTTAGGGGTTTCAAAGTCATCTTTGGTGAGACTTGATATCCATTTTTTTTTGCGGTGGGCAGTCTTTGGCATGTACAAAATGCACTTATTGGGGAGAATGAGTAATGGGAGGAGAAAATGTGGGTTTTATCTTGCCAGTTTGGGATGTTTAGAAAGTTTATCATCTGACTTGAGCACTCCACTTTCGAGTATGTGCCCTACTCTTCAGCAATAATAGTGTGGAAGGAAAGGGCAAAGTACTTTGAGTTCATGACAGAAAAGACAGCATGAGAGGGTGCTTAAGAGAGGGTGGTCTGGCTGAGATGAGGTCAGGGGATGAAGCCAAATTTTAAGGGCTTTGAATTTAAACAGTAGCCCTTTATAGCTGTCAGGCTACTGATTGAAACTCAACAGAGGATTTGTGCTTCATTAAATAGGTTATCTGTTTAAGAATAATCTTTGCTTTAGCAAAACTTGGTTGTAATCAGACATGCTTGCAATTAATGTGTTACCCCCACATCACATAGCAAAGACTCATGTGAGAAGCTTATTTCATATCAAGACTTTTCTACCCTTGAAACAAGGAGGAAATGTTGTGCTGTTCATTACAGCATAGAGAAAGATACTACTGTAATGTTGGCAAACTCTTAATAGTGGAAATTTTGAGACAAATTCAAGGGAAGGGTCTTACAGCTCAAGTGCTGTCACTCTTGAGCAGTGATAGGCTCATAAAGGTTCTAGTGGAGTTACTGGGAAGGAACTAAATATATGTGGAGAGGAAGATTACTGTTGATTACACATCTGAATCTAACTAGGTAGACTTCCATCTTCCAACACTTCAAAAGCTCAGAACTGATAGCCCCACAGCTTGCACATTCTGTCCACAGTACTCCAAGCTTTTGTAATTGGGGAAGAAGCTTTAATAGGCTGAGCGCACACCAAGTCCTACTAAAGGTAGTACAAGGGGGAAAATAGGCTCAAGAAAGTATTCTTTCATGGTTACTTTCTGTATGGGGCTAAACTTCCCATGTGAGTGCACAGAAGTCTACAAACACTGGAACTGACTTGTAGTGGTTTACACACTGGAGGGTAAGAAAGCATTTACTTTAATCTCCTCCATGATTCAAGAGAATCAGGGTCAAGAGGGTTTGTTCCAGATCATGAAGACCATGTGCAATGATTTAAAGCATTCAATATGATAGCATTTGTGTTAGGATAGGGATCACTCTTCCCAAAATTTTGCTTGAGATACTGTCCTGTATCCACCTGATGTTACTTCAACCGTTCTGCTTCCCTGAGAACTTGTTTTGAAGAAAACATATCCCATTACAGTGGAAGAACTGACTTCTCACCTTCTAGTGACAGCATGAAGTTGTAATCCTGCTACATTTGCTAGGGGAGAACAACAGCCTCAATTATCATAATGACAAACTAAAGCAGGGGATATGGTTACTCAAAGAAGACTTACTTGGCATAAGTTACGCAGAAGAATGTTTAAAGTTTTTCTGAGTTGCACTGAATAAGCAGAGGACTCTGTAAACCAGAAAGACTGGATCAGGTTAAACAAGGCAATTTACTAAAGACAAGTTCCAGCTTTTATACTAATGAAAAGTTTTGCTGTCACTTTCTGTGGGACAAGAAGTTCATTGCCTGACTATGCAAACATCTGGATTTTCTGTTTAGTTCACCATGTATAGTAGCAAAGCTAAAGAGAAGAAATAGTCCAAGTTAAACATGGCCTTTTTTTGTCAATGTGTTTGACAAATTAAATTTAATCTCAAGGTAGTTCTAGGCTTATATGTCATCTTGGCTGAAAGAATAATCTGAGTAGAAGAGTGAGCTTTGACAGAAGCTGAAGTAATGTTATTTCAAAGGAATTAAATCAGCCTCTACCTTAATATTGCCAAACTTACTAGAAGGGTTTAAAGTTGTGTGTCAGAAATGTGAGACTTGAGCTGAAATTTCTGGTCTGTGTTTTAGAGTTTTGGTTTCCTCCTCTTTTCAGTTGATTGGTATACTGATCTGTGGTACAACTTACGAGATGCTTAAATGAACTTGATGTTTAAATAATCAAAGTAACTTTTTATAAAAGTGATACAGGCACGTGGATAAAAATTCTGTATAAGAAGGGACTATTTTTATATCTGAAGCTAACTTCTTGTCCTTGATGTCCCTGGCATATTCCTTACCAAAAATCAACCATAGTTAAGCGCTGGCATAAATTTGCACCTCAAAAGCAAAATGAGATATAATTTTAAAAGTTCATTCCTTGACTGCAATGACATTTTAATATTAAACAAAAAACAACAGAAAAACCCAGTAGAGCTTCTTTGGGATGAGGGCAGACTCTAACCTTTTTCCCTGAACCATTTGTTGTAGGTGGCTCTTCAAATACATTGTTAAGCAACCTCTTTGGATCTAGTACCTCACCTTTTAAAAGCAGAGCACAGCTGCTGCATCATGTTGGGGGATCAGTTTATGAAAAAAACCAAGGTATAATTTCCTGGCTGGAAGTAATCTAGCAGATGAAGTCCAATACCTAAGTGCTGTCCTTCATTGCGGTAGCTTACACAAAGCAAAGACTGAGGCAGGGTGGGGGGGGGAAGGGAGAATCACTGTAGAAAAATGAGACTTCTAGCCTGTAAGGGCAGGAAACTGTCTTGAATTCAACTCGTACAAATACATCTAGAGTTTGCCTGCTTTGTGGCATGATCCCATATGTTTGCCTAGCCTTCACCATCCTCAAGCACAGGCTATATGCTTTGAACCCATTCTTGTTTGCACAGCTGGGGGCCTGGGGTTGAAACAGAAGTGGTGCTTTAACTCAGGCTAGACTCTTCACTTTGCAGGTGGGATGACTGAAGGAATAAAAGTATTACAATATCCTTCTTGTAAGCCCCTCTGTCTGGGGGGAGTGCCCATGCAAGGACTGGAACTTGTTAAGGTACAGGACTTCAAGAAACTTTGGTTTAAAAACATATTCTTAAACCATACAAACTTGTGAGCATTTCCAAAAAGGAAATACTAAAATAAATTAATCTCGCTTCCATCACACCCCCCCTCCCCCCCCCCCCAAATACATGATGAACTTCCCAGTAAGTTCACTTTGGAAGCCTTTTATTGCTAGGTAGGTTCTGAGGCTGCACGAGCACTTTCAGAAAAGAGACTGGGCACCATGGTCAGCTGGTCTGGGTTGTCTTGGCTCTGGCTGATACCTTTCTGCACATGGAAGACTGCAAGCACAGTCCCATCTCTGCCAGAGTTCCTAAAGCTTTCAAATTTTCTCTTTGTACTTCTAGAAGCCAAGCATTTTGGGTCTGTGGCTTAGAACAGGAGCTTTGGCATCTTTGACATCTTTGCTAGGCTTCTGGTTCCATGTCAGAAAGCTTGGCTGAAGTCCCAAACCCATGGCTGAAGTCCATGTGCCCTGTAGGCAACCTGCCATGGGGCTGAGAGTCCAGCCGTGATTAAAACTGGGACTTGACTCCAGCTCTGCCTCCAGTATGGCTGGTTGCACCAGTTTGGAGCCTGAAAACAAGGCATAAATCTATGAGGTTAAAACTGGGAAATGTGAAATGATGCTTTCCAAGAGCAATAAAAATATCCAGAAGTTTATAGCCTTCTCTAATGTATGAAATTGTATGGTTTTCCTGGGGAATTCTCCCTGGAAAGGATTTGCTTGTTTGTACTTAGCAAGGCCAGTCTTAGTGCTTAGACAAATGGGTGGGTGATCTGTGCCATATGAACCTACCTAGCTCAATTGCTTTTTTCCAAAGATGTACTCTTAAGGGTCTTCTAACTTGAAGTCAGCCAAAATAGAAGGAGTAAGGCATTGCACATGCTGCTCTCTCCATCTCTAATCCTAAAATCTAAAAACTCAGTTTTGTTAGGCAGGAGCCTGCATTATTAATCAGAGGCCAAGCTGCTAAACAGCAGAGGCACCTTGTTTTGATCTGTAGAGGATTCTTGTCTTCTTGTTTTGTTTCTCAATAGACTTCCACTTTCTCATGTTCTTGTCCCTTGTCCCCTCTTTCCCTTGAAGCCTTGCTAAAGCATATTACCCTGGTACTGCAATGCCTTGGCCATTTCTCGTTACCTCCATCACAAAGAGCTGTGCTGTTCTGTTTGTGCTTATAATGTACCCAGATGGTGAATAGAATGAGTGACCACCAAGCTCATTTTCACTTGTGGGGTCAGACCTTTCTCTGCTAAATAACACAAGTGTTCCCAGCTGCTGTGCAGCTGCAGGGAGTCTGCTTTCCTTCACAGGCATTAAAACCCCTTTAATCAGTGTTTGTTGTTTGTCAGCAGTGGTGTTGAGGTGTGGAGAAAAAGAACAGATATGCTTTGTTGGCAAAGTTAACTTCATTCTGACCTCTTATCTTTCCTTTTTCTTTTCAAGTCTAAAGAAGCAGAAAGTAGTTTGGGAAGTGGTTTCTGCAAGCACCTGTGTAAATGTATTTGCTAAAGGAGGAGGTTTATGTACAGAGACAACATTTGACATAAAAAGATGCTCTAAGAGCTGCATTAAACTGGGAGCTCTAAGACAGGGACTCAAACGGACTGGTGTAGATGGGCAAGCTCCCTTAACGTAAGCAAATGCTACAAAACCACAAATAGTCTTGTCTAGTTACTTATGCTTATTTTAATATTTGAGTCTGCATTAAAGGGATCCCATTTGCAATCTGATTAGTTTTAGTATTGTCTTGGAAAATACATTGTTTTGATAGTTTTTGTAGGTTTTTTGTTTTGGTGTTTTGTTTAGGTTTGTTTTTTTGTGGGGTTTTGTGTTTGTGGGTTGTGTTTGTGTGTGGTTTTTTGATTTTGGGTTTAGGTTTGCTTTTAAAAGTTCTTCTGTCATGGAGGAAAAGGGAGGAGAGAAAAGAACTGATAAGCCAGTGAGTGACACCATCTCCAGTCCCATTTGTCTTGGATGTGTTCTGCTCTGAAACAAATGGGAACACAGGTATCAAGAAGAGGCTTTGAGAAATCTCAGAGCTAAGATAATTATTTCCCTCTTCTTTCTAAATGATGCTTGGAAACCTGCTGGTGCTTGCACATGTTTGTAGGGTTGCTTTTTCCGTGAGTCCAGATCTGTTCATGTTGCGTGTCTGTGTGTGTAGAGCACCAAGAATTGCTCTGTGAGCGTTGGTTCTGTTGTTTGTAAAGTCTGTTTATATGGGTGTCCTGAAGCTGTTAGGATAGCTGTTAGGCTTTGATTTGAGCTTTCAAGGGTTATGATAGGACATTTGGTGTTAAAGACGGAATATTTTATCTTGCTGTGCTTCCCCCGAAAGGACCAGAGAATCATGTTACAGCCTCGGCTGTGTCTAGGGAGTAGCCAGGCATCAGATGCCCTGTGCACACTGCTTAGCAACATCTCCTCCAGTGACCAAGGTGCCCTTTTGGAACGGGGCTGTGCTCCTTGGAAAAGCAGTGCTTGCTTGCTTGCTTGAAGGGAATAAGGGACTGAGAGCAAGTTACTTATGAATTGTAGTCCAGGCTGTTAAAATGATAGACTCAAGTGCTGTCTTGATGGGCAGACACATATTTCAGCATTCATACAGTGTTCTTCATGTGGCTGAGGCTGCTTACAAAGGCGGGCAGTTATCGTGCTCTCAGGCAAAATACTAGAAAGAAAACTGTGCTGGGTGGGTGGGGATGGACACTCAAAATGGCCAGTATGTTAAATGTCTCTGCATGGTCTGTGTTGATATCACTTCTGTAGCATGAACGCTTGCTTACCAGCTAGAAGCAGGGCAAAGAACCACCAGTTTACTACCTGAAAGCTACCAATGTGAAGACAAGGGCTCCGGGATAGTGGAGAAGGTGTCCTACAATAAGGGGAAGTTTTTAAAGCCCTTCAGTAATATCTCCATGAGATACGGCTTTTCTGGCAGTGCTATCTGATCATGTGAGAAGGCCCCTGATCAGACAGGCATGATCCTGGATCCTTCTGGAAATGAATGCAGACTTTTTACAATTATAATCTAGCCAAACAAAAACAAGAACCATCTTGTGCAAATACGTAAACCATGAACTTTTTAGGCAAGGCAGGTGTGGCACCTTCAGTGTCTGGAAAGCACCTAACATGCTGTGTGGGCTCCCTGCTGTACTCCAAATTACAAATGCTGAAAAGGCTTTGATATTTTTTTCTTTTCTTTTTTTTTGTTTTTTCCTTATAACATGGTTCTTGGCTTAATTTGGGCAGGCAAGAACTTCACAGACTGCATTGGGGTGCTCTGCATGTTTCCTCAGGCCCTCATAATTAATCAATACACGGATGTTCTTCCCCATTTCTTTGTGAGGAGGCACTGGGAGAAAGCTATTCCATAGCCATAGGTTTAGTTTGTTTGTCAGCCTCGAGAAGGTCTTTCTGTTTTTCAGAGATGCCCTTTCTGGAAGCAGGCCTGCAAAGCCCCCTCTGTAGTAAGTATTTTGGTACAGGCTGTAGGAAGCTTAGGTGAGTTTTCATGATAGAAGCAGATTTTTCAGTAAGTCTGTAATGTGGTTTGATGCTGGGAACCAATAGTCTCGCTTTTTCAGTGCGCCTCTGGATGGCTCCTGTCTGTGACTCCCTTCTGACACAAGGAATTTGCAAAAAAAAATTCATGCCAGTCCCTCAGGCCCTCAAAGTTGTGATAAATGGCAGATGCATGCGTTCCTTCTAAACCAGGATGGCTTCTGTGTTTAACTGGATACTTAGTGGCTGTACGTGCACCATACTGTACTATTGGGCAGCACTGCTTTTAAAGCCTGTTTATACAGACAGCTGAAAAAGTCTTGCAAGTTTTTCAAGGTCTCTGATGTCACATGCTTGGAGGAAGCTTCAGCATCTTCAGTCTGCTGCTTTTTGCTGTAAGTTTAGTGTCACTGGTGATCTTTGCACCTCAGGGGCTACAGAAAGACACTGCTTTAGCCAGGGCAATTCCAACCTCGCTTGTGATAGTCCAACCCCTGACAAGAACTGGGCAAAAATCTGGTCCAGCTTTACAGTGTTTTTATAGTCTAGTCCTGGTCTCTATAAACCATTTAAAATTGCCTTCAGGTTTAAATTTTCCAATTTCCCATTTGGAACAGGTGTTGCCAGGTTATAGAAAGTGTTACAGAAAAGGAGCAAAAACATTTTTTAAAACTTTGTGCTGTTACAAATTTTGGCAAGTGTGACAGATGAGATATTTTTAAGAAAGATTGCCCCCCCCAAAAGTAAAACAAATGCAGACCTTGCTTACTTTTCCCAGCTGTCATGTTTAAATAGGGCTTTTAGTAATGCATGAGTCTTCAAAAGATCCAGCAGTACAGACCTAATATGCTTTTGTATGAAAATGCGCAATTTCTCAATTGTTTTTCATCTCATTTAAGTAGGGAGAGAAAAGGGGTGAAGAATCTTTTTAAATGTCAAAAAACAAATGTCAGAGATGCATGTTCTTGGAGTGGTTAAAAACCAACCCAAACTAGGCTTCAGGCAATGTTTTTTCAACAGTTTTAACCTCAAAGCATAGAGCAGACAGCTTTGTAGGCAACTGTAACACCAAGGTGATTATGGCAATGACTCACACTTCCCTGTAAGGCATCCAGCTATCAACACACTTGGAGAGCCCTGGCTTTGTGCATACAGGCAGGGTGTCAGTCGGTGCCCACTTGCCAGCCAGCTCCAAGCTGCTGAGTTCCTAATGGCTTTGACAGCAAGCTGGGATATTGGTGTGTTAGAGAGCAACTCTGGTCCCTCCAGGCTTGAGAGAGGCTTAAGAGATGGGAGCTTGGGAGGGGGATTTGCAAGGCAGGTTTAACTTCCCTTTTCCTTGCTTAATCCTCATGGAACTTGTTTCAAGAGTCTCCTGAAATCTTTCTGTGAGCAGGTGGTTGGGTTTGGGTAATAGTTAAAGGTCTGACTGATTAACCACTGAGTAGAGTAGCATAGGAAATGAAAAGGGTTGTTGCTATTGTGTCCTGCCAAACCTCTATACTGATGGTTATGGAAAGAAGGTTAGCAGTCAGGGTCCTCAGGATGACAGTATGAACTTAAGAAAGGGACCCGGGTGTCCTTACAGGCAGTAGTTTACTGTTGTATCCTTAATACAACAGTAAACTACTGCCAGATGTTGAGATTTGCAGGGAACAAGTGGAATGAAAATGTATTCATGTCCATTGTGGGTTTCCCCATCTCCAAAAGATGATGCAGAAGCCAAGCTGTATTCAGAGAATGTAAACGGTGGTCATTGTGGTACAGAGGAAGGCTTCTGGGCAAGGAATTGGGAGACTGGAGTTGTTCACATTGATAGATTGACAAGAAGAGTGCAACATTTACACAAATTAGGCTGCATCTGAAGTGAATGTTCGGGAAAAGACTTATTCAGAAAGATGACAAATTCAGACTTCTGAAAAGAAATAGCTTTTCACTTAGTGTGCAATTAGACTGTGGGATGCATACAATGCAATTGCCAGCCAGCCAGAATGTTGTTGGGAAGGAACAAAACATGGCTTTGGAAGGTGCAATGTATGCTGTTGCAGGTGGTATCCACAGATGACGTAAGTAATGCTTTAAAAACAAGTAACTTGTGATATAAAGCTGGCCACATTCATGGTTCAACTACCAAGGCCAATCTTGATAAGTTATTTGGGTTCCTTGGTGATAAGTTTCTTGTGCCTCTGACTAAAATTGTCTGGTACCAGATACTGTTTGCGGCAGGGCACTGGGCAGGCTGGGTTGTTGTGACTCAGTATTGCCCTTCCCGTGTGGGTTGTATTTGGCTTTGTACATCTTGCGTTTTCAGAGGTGAGGCAGAGTGAGTAATGTTTCCGTTCCATTAAAGAAAATGGAACGGCAAAGACCCTTAATTTTTTTTTTATTTTTTTTAAAAAGATGTACGTGTTTCATTTGGAGTTCCCTTCAGGCAAAGTCAGCTTTGGTAGGCAGCTTTAACTGCGTTATAGCCCATATTGCTATTGTCATAAAAACAGAATACACTGTGCTCTGTTTTAGGAAACCAAACAAAACCAATATTTTTTGTTTTCCTCTCTCCCTCCTTTTTTTTTCAATTCCTGCAGTTTCTCATAAGCGACCGTGACAGAGACCCTCAGTGTAACCTGCATTGCTCCAGGTCCCAGTCCAAACCCCTCTGTGCCTCTGATGGCAGAACATACGAGTCAATGTGTGACTACCAGAGAGCCAAATGCCGGGAATCAAGTCTGAGCGTGACACATCGTGGCCGGTGCAAAGGTAGGTAGATTTCAAGTGCTTTGGAGGGGAAGAATGGGAAGTCCTACCTCATAAGAAACTGGATTCTTAGACCCTTGAGTTTAGCTTCATGCTCTGTGACTAATCTGATTGAAAATGTGCATTCATGTGAGCATGGGTATCTGAATCTGGGCTTAGGTGGCAGGAGTAAGAACTGACTGAATTATAAGTGAGAAAAGGTGAAAAAGCCAGACGTCACTGGAAAAGGGCTGAAATGTATGTCTGCAGAGCAGAAGGAGCTGGCTCATGGAAATGAAAAATCACATCCTGAAAAAAGATCTTCCGTGCTACCTGTGCCAGTGAGGAACTGAGGTACCTTTGAGTGATAGGTATACGGAATGGGAAGCCGTGCACATTAGATGTCTACTCCATTTTCAGATACACACAGCTGTTCTGTGCTAGTTATGTAAGGGTTTATGTGGTCTTTTTTTTCCCTGCTTGCTGTTACATAGCTTCTTAAATGTGAAAATATTGTTTCTCTCTCAGTTCAGCTCTTCAGCATAGTCTAAAGATGAAGTTGAAACTTCTTAAAGGAATATTGGTGTTTTGTCACACAAATGGTTTGCTTCTGCAGTGAAGTGAGAAATCAAGTTGAGTGCATTTTCTGGGAGCACAATTGACTCAGAGGGCAGATGGCACAGATGTTTTTAACAATTGGTTGAAGTGACAGGAGAAACTCATTAAAATCCCTGTGGAAGTATAAGCAGGCATATGTTGAAGCCTGGCTTCTGTTTATGAAGGCTTTTTTACTGTTATAAAAATGTATCTTTGTCAGAATTACTTGTTCTAGAATGAAAATCCCTTTTCAATGTATTGACAAGCTTTATAGCTTAGGTGAGTTATGAGCATGACCTCAAATATTGCTCTCCTTTTTAGACAGTTTCTCATTGGGGGGGGGAAAAAAAAGCTTGCTTGTATGATTTTATTCTTTTTTTTTTAACCTCACCACTGCTAGGTTGCTTTATGGCAGCTTCTCTCCCTTAGCTATGTAATACTACTAATAATATAATCCTTAGAAAAGGACCTTTGTATCATGCTGCTTTCTGAATACTGGAAGCCCAGAAGCTTTCTTCCCAGGATCTGAGAAGCAGTTGGACTGTTGCAAGTGATGTATTTTTGAGTATCATAATAAGAAATGGTAGGGTGGGAGTCCTGCTTTTGCTTTTATCACTTGAGCAGAGTGTCTTAGATAAGCAATTTCACTGCTGATACTGGCATATAAACAGGCACTGTTCAGTCACTTAAAACATGGGATCTGAAATATGGTACATCCATATGCAAAAACGTCGTTTCTGGAAGTGGAGAAAGTGTTGATTGCTGAACTACACAGCCCACTGTATATCATGATTGCAAAGAGTCCCAGAGAAGTAATTAAAGACTTTCTTGTCTTAAGCACACATAAAGTATACTTTCATTTCTGCGTTCTCAGACACAACTGAAATGTTTAGCTGAAAATACTCACATTTTCCTTTCCTCTTTTCCTCTTGCTGTGTGGTACTATACAGTACCTAATAATGTGTCAGTGTTTGACAACTTCAGATTTTGCTTGTAACCCACTGACACTCCCATGAATCCCTGGGAAGTAAGATTATCCTGTCACATTCAAGTTTAATCTTGCCGGTCATTTCCATGTGTGCTATTGAAAGGTATTAGGACTATGACCTCTAATTGCACATAAGATGACTGTTCCTGGCAAATATAGACAGTCGCAAGACAGGTATGCCTAACTACAGGCAGTTGGCCAGGTCTGTATCTTGTACTCACATGAAGGTATCACCAGCAGTGTTCTAGCTTTTTCCACTACTGCGGTAGGGCACCAGGTTTACCCTGAACAGCTTTCATGCCTTCTGTGTGACAAAGATGCTCTGCAGAGCAACTCCCATAGAACTGGAAGGGGTCCCGTGGGCCATTGAGCCCAGCCACATGCAATTGTGATAGGTACTGTATCCAAGAACTTATCCTTATGAAATGAAAAATTTTAAATTGTGCATCCTTTTTGGGGTGGGTGGGAACAGGTAACCAAAATAAGGAAAAGAGGAAGTATATTCTGTACAGCAAGGCATAGTCCTGCACTCCATAATACTATAGGTTTTCAATTCCATATGCTGATAACTTGAACTGTACTTGTGCCAAGGCAAGCAGAATGGTTTCCATAGTGAGAACAGAACCTTTTTGATTCAACTTAGCTCTCTGCTCTCTCTCAAGAAGCCAAGGACCTCTAAAGATCAAATCTTGCTAGCCCTCTGGGAACTATAACTCTTATACAGCTCTTGCTCCTTGCTAGCTTCCTTATGTGCTTTTCAGTGAAATTCCTTCAGTGCCAAATTATCTGAACTCTCTCCGAACCCTTGCTCACTCATCAGAAAGGGCTGGAAGTCAGGAGTAGCTTAAAATTATCAAACGATGGCATCCATGACAAATGGAGCCTCATTGATGAGATTCCAGAGAACAGTTCCAGATGGTGTAGCTGTCCTTTAAACAGCACAGCCAAGCACTCCTACCTGGATCTTTTGTCAGCAGGCATCTTAAGATCTGATGTCAAATAAGAGTTCTGCCTCAGAACTTTGCAGGGATGAATGACAAATACTTGTTAAATGAGTATTGGCAAGTTGTTAAGATTATGCAGTGATTGTTAGGGTGTATTTGATATGTGTGGCTTAAAACACAGTTAAGTTTTATGTTAACTGGTTGTTTTCTAGGGATTTGTTTGGCCTATTTAATTAAGAAAGGGAGTGGGAGTGATCTGAAAGCTTTCCTTTAGATTTATAATGCTGGTTTTGAAGGGCTGCTGGTATAAAGCTTGTTCTTTGATCACAAGTCACATGGGCACCTGGATGGACACAATCTTTGGCTAATGTACTGGAAAGGAGTGTCTCCTGACTAGTGATGGTGTGTTGAAAGGTAATCTTTCTCCTCTACCTACTGTTCTCTTTGGACAGTAGATGATATTTTTAAATCACTTTCTTTTTAGCTTACTAGGTAGATCCATGTGTTTTGTCTTTAACTTGCTTATTCCTAGTCAAGGGAGAATGAAGTGAGACCCTTGTTGGCAGTAGTTAGTCAACAAAATCTGAAATGTCAATTTCAGTCACTTTGCAAATTTAGGAATGCTTTTAGGAATGTTCTAAATAAGGTGGGGAACTCTGCAGTAGAAATAGTATGTGAGTATCAAAGGAGGAGAAAAGCATGTCAGCATAGATGGAAGTTCAAGGTTCTATGCATAAGACTTGTCAGAAATGAAGTGGAAAACCATGTTAGAGTGGAGAATGACACCTTGTGAGACAGATGGGCATGTTTTGGTAGTTTGCTCAGGTTCCATTTTTACCTCTTTTTTTGTAAAGATGCAGATCACTGGCTGGAGCAAATGGGTGTGAGGATGTGACTACAGTGTAGCTGGACTGCTTTGTGCCTGGTGGGGACCTGGCCTGCATGTGAGACCGCTACCTAATGGAACTAGAAAAAGTTCAAAAGCTGTTTGGATCAATCTTTGCTCTTTCAGTTTTTAATAAAGACAAAGTAGAATTAAGATTAAATATCCAGGTTTTTGTGATTGCATCATATAGATTTGCTGTTAGTGTTACGTGGATACCTGGAGAAGTTTTACTTGTTCTACTTTGTATTATTAAGATAGACTGGGTCATTATACCATGGTGGGCTGTGTCAAAATGGCCTCTTCCTGTTGAAGAGAGGATGCTGGAATTCTTGGGGCCTATTCAGGAGTGTGCTCTGTATATTATGAGGGACATGGTGGTCTCATTTGAATAAACTGTTAATGGATAGGATTAGCCATGGTAACCAGCTAACTTCATTGCAAGATCCAAAATTATGTGCACCTGCAGTCTGCAGATTAGGCCACAGATGTCAAGAACATCACTGTAGTTCACAATCTCCTAGTTGCCAGCTACCAACCTGTGAATGATTAGTCTCTAAAAGGCAGCTTTCTGAGCTGCAGTAAGTCTGTCCTAAGCTTTGAAGATATTAGAAGTCAAATTATTAAACAGCTCTGCTTTGGAAAAAAAAACTCATTCTGTTTTGTTTTTTCACCTTGTGTAAGGGAGGGGAGAAAGTCCTATTTAGTCTGTCTGGACTGTGAAACTGGATTGCATTAATGCCATTCTGTTTTATAAGCTTGGGGTTCAGTACTCCAGAGAACATTTTTAAGAGGTAAAAAAAAGTGCTGAAACACTCAGGTAAACAATTGGAATGTAGAATAGGGTATGTGAGTCTACATCATAACACCAGGCTTTAGTAAAGTTTATAATGCATCTTATTTGGGGTTACCCATTTGGCAGCTACTTTTCAATGCTTGGCACTTATGTAATATTTTACATTTTCTAATTAACATAGCAAAAATAGCAAGGTGAAGTCATCCCACTGAAATCACATGTTGATGCAAACATTATAAAAATACCATCCTGTGGAGTGAGGACATGGATTGACAGTCCTTTTAAAAACAAACTGGTAAATGTCAATATTACAGGCACTGTTTTTACTGGAACTGAACTGTGAAAAGACAGGCAAAAAAGATAGCGATATGCACACACCCCTCTAGCCAGGTGGTTGTTCCAAGTCAAGGCTGTAGAAGGACTGGCATGACCTTTGGAAATCAATGACAGAGGATGGGAGAAGTAATCAGGGCTGAGTGTTCATGAACAGGAGAAAACTTGTCTGTCTTCTCTGCACTGCAGCAGCAGTTTGTGAAGAGACGTGACTTGAGTCAAGGGTTGAATTGCAAAAGAGGATGCTGCAACAATGATGTGCTCTTAAATGCTGCGTTGTGGTGGTGGTGTGCTACCTGGTGTGGTCTACTGAGTGCTAGTAGGGATTTCAATCTATAAAGGCCAGTTAAAATTGCCAGGAGTGATGTAGCAGCAACATGTTTATATTATCATTTTCTTATATAAGGGCTTGATTGTGTCATGTTTTGGATGGAGAGACCAGAAACACACTTTCATTTGTGAATCTGTGCTTTGATTGTCATGTGAGAAATTTACAGCTCTTCCCCCTTCACGCTTTATATGTGCAGATCTGCATAATCTAATGCTAAAATGCTGATTTTTTGCTACTTAGCTGTCTCCTGTGAAGCAAAACTTGAAGGTGTTTTTAGCCAGACAGCTAGCTATAAAACAGAAGGTGCAGCTGCACCATCTGGTTTTGTAATAATGTCCTGTGTCATGCCAAGCACGATTAGACTCCTAAGCTCGAATAGGAGTTCTGCAGGTGGATCGGTGTTCCCATTAACAGCATTGCCAGTGCTTCCTTTTCAGCTGAAAGAACAAGCATGTATTGGAAGGGTCAGTACTGCTGGCAGGACCATTCTCCAGCAGAGTTGTGCAAACAAGATCTGATCATCTGGTCACTTTGGCAGGCAGGGGGAAGAAAGGAAATTCCAGCTTAGAGGTTATATTATGGTTAATTAGAAAAACAAGTACTGCTTCTCTAAATTCAGTGGAAATTTTATTCAAGAAAGTCTTTACGTTCTGTGGGTAACAGTCTTGCTTTTTATACAAGCTCCTAATAGGTCCACCTGAGATCAAAGTTCCATGTGCTAAGGGTATTGTGCAAGCACCCCGCAAACAAATTACAGCCTAAAGATGAGTGACATAAGATCAGAAGGGGCACCAGGCTATAGCAAGGTGAGGTGACTGACTTGCAGTCACTCAGTGGGTCAGTGGTAGAGTTGATGCAGGCCCTCTTGCTTTGTAACCCAGTGCCTAAGCTATAGGTTTTTGTTCTGAGCACTATTATTGTGAATGACTTTTTCCAAAGAGGAGGGTTTGATTTGTTTGATAAGTGGAAACTTACTCTCTTGAATCATCAGTTGTGTAAATAAAGTTCTCAGCTTGAAAGCTTTGGTCATTATCAAAACTATTTAAAGCATTGTCATTGATTTCTGCATCTACATACGCTTAGATGGAGATCATTTCTATTGCCATGCAATGTGAATTCAGTTGATCTGAGAACCCAGACTGGCTTTCTAATTCAGTGCTGGTATTAGTGATTCTGTTGTTGACATCTATATGAAGCAGAATATGGGATCTTCAAGGGTCCAGTGGAACTTTTTTTGATAACCAATGTGGTTTCTGTGCCTGATAGAATGGGGATTCAACCTTGATCACTTTATATAGTGCTGCTGAAAAATTCTGATGATCAGAGTTTGCAGTTTCTGCACTGAAAAATCTTACAGCCAGTGGATTCATGGGAAAAGGAAGAAGGTGCTAGTCCCTGTGTCAGATTCTCCTGGAAACAGATGTTTGCTGTTTTTCTTCTCTTTCAAGACTGAACAGCAATACTGTGAGACATCATGTTTTTAAATGTAAACACTGAGTCAATCCGTGCCTATGGAGGGCAGAACTGCCCTCTTTGATCCATTAATCATCAGTGTTAGACTTATCTGGGTTTATACTCTGTAACAGCAAGCAGAACCTGGAAGGGGTTAAGGTCGTGCTACCTGCTGCCATCATCTGAAATAAGTGCAGAGCTGAGATCTTAACTCTTTCAAGCTCTGCTTGCAGGACAATGTTTTTTTTCTTGGCAGCAAAGTGAGTAACTGATATGAGAAAGTATAATGCACACCTGGCTGTGAGTACTGGGACTAGAGGTAGAAGCTGGGCTTCAGAAATGCAGAGGCAATGACATATCAGCCTTATCTGAAGCATACAGAAGTGGAAGTTCAGATGGGTGGCTGGTTATTTTAGCATCTTACTGAGGGAGCTGCTCAGAAAAGAAGCTTTGCTGGGGTCATCCCTTCTTCCACGTTGCTCACTTCTGGGCCTGAGTTACTTGGTTTATACTCAGCCATCAAGTTTCAGGCTGCTAATATTCCCTCCAGAAAGGTCTTTCACTATGTGGGCACCCTGCTCCAGCACTTGTTGGAAGAAGCTTCCAGACCCCTTGCATAACCATAAAGACTATTAACTAGCAAATTAGACATCTTTTTAATATGTGGCTCATAGTTTGATTGTCTAGGTTCAATTTGTCTTTGGGATCATGATTGCTAACTCCTCACTAATGTGCAGATAATGGTCCTTGATGTCTTACGTTTGTTGTTTTGGGTTTTCTTTAAACCAGCAGCTGTGTGGTGCATCTGGTAGCTTTTGAAGAGGCCAAATAATGTTTGCATTCTAAGTGAGTTTTGCCTCTCTTTTTGTAGATGCTGGCCAAAGCAAGTGTCGATTAGAGAGAGCTCAGGCACTGGAACAGGCAAAGAAGCCCCAGGAAGCAGTCTTCATCCCAGAATGCAATGAGGACGGATCATTCACACAGGTAAAACTTCTACTGGCTTCCTTCAGCCAGACTCCCAGTGGCTGCAGCAGATTCACTGTTAAAGCATGAGCCAAGTGATGGAGCATCATGGGTTCACACTGTCTGACTTAGTTACTCAGGTGAAAGCGTTGAAGGCTGGGGACTTGTCTAACCAAGTGGAAGCTTTGATTCAGTCACCATATCTTAAACCATATCTTAAAAGACGTATCTATGGAATGGTATCCACCTCCAGTGTAGCACAGAAACAAAACCAAGTTGCCAGTTTTTCTCTGAAGATGAGCTGCAAGAGAGCTGTGGCTCTCACAGAGCAGGGTGGACCAAGCTTCCCTTGCTGTTACCTGTGTTTCATCTATCCCACCAAAAAAAGAGTGATCTATTAAGCCTCTTAACCACTGCAGGATACTTGTTAGTGACAGACGACACTTTCCTGTTCTGTGCCCTGTTGTGGTTTGAGGGTCTGGCAGGGAGGTGTTGAGACAGCTATGTTTGGGTTTTTGAGTCTTCACTGTTCACTTGCTGGAACTAAATGATGTCCTGAAACTGTAAATTGACTCATAATGCTGCTTCTCTTGAGAAGCAATTATCTCAGGCAGGGCTAGGAGAAGAGGCTTATGGTTTGTTTGCCTTTAATAATCTGTGAAAAATGAATAGTCAGTCCTGGTCACTGATCATCCTTCAGAAACAGTTGAACTGGGAAAGGTCTTGCATCACACAGAATTACACAGAATTCCAGAGGAGTTGAAGTAGTTATGGCAAAAAGAAAGCCCTCATTAAGGAAATTGAGAGGAAGGGTATGTTTTACTGAGGCAGGGTAGAAGTGAAGAGTGATACTGTTACCACTAGCATATTGAACAGTGTCCTAGCACTAACTGAACTGGGTGTTAAAAATGGCTTATGTGCAGTTCCCTTGCATATAAGGGTAGGAGGGGTATGCTGTCTGCTCGGTTTGGCATACATCTCAAAAAAAATCCTGCAACCCTCATGACCTCTATTTTGTGAACTTGGGTAAATCACACAATGTTTTTTTTGCCTTAGCCTCCCTATATCTAAGACTGCTCTAGAGATCTGGTGGCCCAGAGAAATTTTAGGGTTCATTAGTTATTGCTTGCAAAGTCTTTAAAGTAAAAAAAAAAAAAAAAAAATTAAAAAAAATTCCAAATTAAAATCAATATTCACTTCAAAAAGATGAGAAAGACAAAAAGGTTTGGGATTGGTTCAAACACTTTGCGATGCCTAGGGGAAGAGGAGAGGAAAGATTATGTTCTTGTGATAACCCACTAAAAATTTTATTCCCCTCCTCAGCCTTACCCTGCCATTATCGGGTGTGTGGGAGTGTTTTTGATTTTTTAACAGTGAAGTGGAAAAAATTGTATCCATCCTGCCAATTTTGCGTACTTTTTTGGAGCAGCATCATATTTGTGTACAGTGTGGACCATCTTGGGAAGGTGAGGAGAAGAAAGAAGGTGGCTACAGCTTCTTGCAGTCTAACTACACTTTCAGTTGTTGAAATTTGATTTTTGTGTAGCTGCTCAGGTTATGTTGGCACTGGAGGGAATACTTATAAAACCTACCACAGTGGGCCAACTAAGTGCTTCATGTTAAACTTTACAGTTCAGGAAAAAAGGGAAAAGGAAAGCTGACTTTCCAGTGTCTCTGCCACATGTCCATCAACCTCTTGAAGGGTAAAATAGGAGATGCAGGTGAAACTTTTAACCTAATAAGCTGGACTGGGAGTGCGGTTGATAAAGCTCTGGTTTAGGTTTTTTTGGAAGGTTGGTACCTGCGTCTGGATTATGGAGCAGTTGCTGGGCCTCTTTTCTGCACGTTCCCAGGCCAGTGTGGCTTGCCAGTGGAGGGGCAGCATGAAACTGCTTACGAAAATTGTGTTTTCAGCTGGCAGCCAAGCAATATTTCACATTCTTCCTTCATCCAGTCCTATCTGTGAACACTAAAATGCTTTTGTTTTACCTGGCATGATGAAGGAAGCCTCTGATCCCTTTGTAGTTGGAGTTAACTGAAATTCGTATCATTCCTTGGATCGTAAAAATACCCCGTGTTCCACATACCTCAGGAACCAGCTTCATCATTTATATTGTAGCAGTTTAAGGTCATTGTCCCTGCATAAGATGTGAATGAAAAACAGCTTTCAAGGAAGCTAACTGGTTTCAGCCTGCCGTTGAGACAAATACTCCCTTTAGCTTCTGGTCCAAATTAATTAAACTTTGATTTTAAAAGGATGTCTAAAAATTACAGTTTTTGTGAACAGTCTAAATAGTTTTTGCTTCCAGCAACTCATGAATAGGACTCAATCTGGTGAAGGTGGTCTGGATACTGCATCTCTTGTGCTGATAGTTGGCACACCCACGTTCTGCTTTGCAGGGAAGCTCTGTAGGCCAGTTCTTGAAGTCCTCAAGGTCTTACTAGAGTCAGCTCTGAACTGTTATTAGTTTATTCTGGTTCAGTACCCAGAGAATTGCTCCATCCAAACTCAGATCTCAGCTGGGAAGTCCAGAAGAGAACAGCACCTCTCAACAAAGTTTCTAGGAGAAAAAACCACCATGCTCTTCAACCTTGAGTCCCCATCCCAACAAGAATCTAAGCAGAAGTGTATGCTTCAGGGTATACCTTGTATATAGAGTTGGCTTGGGCATTTTTTAAACAACTTTCTGCCTTCTATGTTACTGCTATTGGAGGAATTATTTGGGTAGAAGAAAAATTCTGATTGTAGGGGAAACAAAGATGCCTGCCCTATATTTAGAATACCAAATGTCTTAATTGTTGCAGCACTCACTCAGGATGTGGATGACTTGCTTTCAGTTCTTGAACTAAACTTTCTTGTAGATGCAGGTTTGGGAGCTGCATTTGGTAGCTGTAATTGTGTGATCACAGAAGCTTCTTGGTCTTAACCAGATTGAACTGTTGCTTTTCTGGTTTATCATCGTCCTCTTGATTAGAAACTGAATTGCAACCGCTAGCGTTTAACACTGAAAGCAGCCCAAGTCTCCCTTTCCAGTTCCTGGGATTGCACGCAGTACAAAACTGTGTGAATAGGGAGCCAGATCCACTGCAAATTGGGTGGGTCTGTTGGGAGAGTATAACTATTCTGTTCTTCTGTGACATGCAGCAGGTACTGCATGGGGACACCATGCTCACCTGATCTCCTCCTCCTCTGCTTCTCTGGAGGGCAGCTGGATCTGACACCCAACAGTTGGATGTGGTATCAAGGGTGAAAGGTGCCCTGAAGGCAAATACCTTGGTCTGTCTAGCATTAAACCCTGCATTAGAGAGAAATAGTGTGTGTCTTAAAACAACTGTGTAATCTTTATTTCATTGTCTATAAAGTCTAGTCTGAAAAGAAATGGGGCCACTGAATGCTTGGATCGCTGATTTTCCTAGGCATGGCTAGTTATAATGGCTTTTGTCTGCTGCATGAAGAGGAGCAGCACCTGTCAATTCACTGGTTTTCAAAACTGTTTCTGTGCACCATGTGTACTGCTTCCATTATTCTGGGGGCTTGTGTATCGCAAAGATCTTATCATTTAAAACTGCTGACACACCTGAAAATGTGGCATGGATTTGCAGCATGGAAGAGGTGGTGGCATTACAGGCATGATGGGATGACTGAATGGGAGCAGATGTGAGGAATTGCTAATTCTTTGTATTTTAGGCTTAGGGGCATATTACTTCCTACAACAAAAGGCCTCTGCAGTTAGTCTGTGGTAATATAAGGATTCAGATGAAAATGAAATTTGAGTTG
This sequence comes from Pezoporus occidentalis, assembly GCF_034315485.1. Classification (NCBI taxonomy): domain Eukaryota; kingdom Metazoa; phylum Chordata; class Aves; order Psittaciformes; family Psittacidae; genus Pezoporus; species Pezoporus occidentalis. The sequence continues at coordinate 2,048,507 of NW_026913964.1, read as the reverse complement.
TTCACGACATAAGGATATTTGTTTCATATGAATAATTTCATTAATTGTATAAAACTGAGGTCATGTACTGTTGTGCAAAATTGACATGACTGAAACTAGTTTGTTTCCAAGACTTGCTCTCTCCTTTTTGCTGTTATGCTGTATTTTGCATAAATGGCATTCCATTTCCATGCTGCACTTAACCTGCTGTGATCTGTTCTTCATAAACAACAGGCTCTATTGGGTAATCTGCACACTTTCTTTTGCTGCCTAGTGCCGTTGGGCTTGTTGCCATGGGTTGAGAGAGACTTGCATTCTTCATAGTTTTCCCCCAAGCAGTTTTTTAGAAAAGGTTGCTGAGGTTTTAAACAGGATCTGTTTCAGACAGATTAATATGAACATGAATAATATTAACTCTGCTTTGGGGCTGTAATCTTGTGGGGCTTTTTGTAGTGTGTCTTGCTGTGGATTCTTTTCCTTGCAAGTCTGCATACAAGTGACTTACAGCAAGTCCTCATTTTCTTAGAGTTTCTTTAAGTCTAGGACTCAAAACTGCAGCTGCTGGTGCAGTTAGGATGCAGCACTGAGATTTCTCTTAGAGCAGGTGCATCAGTCATACCCGTCATCTTTTGACGGGATCAGTGAGAGGGCTGACTTTGTCAGAGCAATTTTCTGTTATCAGATAGCTTCCAGAGCACTCCCACACCTGGTCATAGAAGTCTGCTTAGAAAGAGTGATCTGTATTACGTTCCATAGCAGTAGTTTCATTCTGTATTATGCTAATGCACGTACAAAGTACTGTTTTCCCCTAAGTTCGACAAATGAACCCTTTCTAAAATCATGGGGAACCCTCTCAGCGTTCAGTGTGACTGCATGATCCAAGTCTCTTCCTCTGCATTGGCTAGTGTAGCGTGATGCTGAGCAGAATTACAAACTTGTTTCTTAATGCAGTGTGGTGCTGCAGGGCACTGTGTAGACATGTCCCGCATTCCCTGGATGCTGTGTATTATTCCATTATTCAGTGCTCATACTCTAGCAATACTTAGCTCTCAAGGACTTAACCTTTCCTTTCAGAATGAAAGAACAGAGTCTGTCTTGATAGATTAAAGAAACTCTTTCTTCATAAAGAAACTGGGCTTTAATTAGTAGGTGCTTCTGGCTTGCTTTTTTTTTTTTTTTTTTAAATTATTAAAAGACATCCCTTCTGTAAAAAGCGGTAGCTGGAGCTCTCTGCAAATATTGCTCTGCAGATTTGTCTGCTACATACGCACTTGGCTTTCTTCCTGCGGCTCTTACTGTGTTTCTTGTTTGTATATTGAGGTAAAGATAACCTATGGATGGGTAAGGAGGTTATATGCAACATTTCTTCAAAGTACCACCAGTCTAGAGCAAAGAAACAGATTCTTAAAGCAGGAGTGGGTGTCCATAAGCACAGTGACAATATAATGTAGTTCTTAACTCTAAAGGGTCACATTCTGTGTGTAAGCAATGACCCTCTCTTGGGGATCCCTCTCCTGAGCTAAAAATGTTATCTGTGCCAGAGTGTGTGTTGGGAATGTCCTTGACCATGGATAAGATTCCTTTGCCACAAATCACTTCTTTCCCTGGTTGTATGAATAATGAGATTCCTGTAGAGCAAGCATTTCTTGAATGGTGCATAGACTTGAGGGAAGTGGCTGCTGCATTAAAGCCCTGTTGCGAATATGTGTCTGCATAACATCATTTAGGAAGAATTAAATGTGAGGAGGGAACAGAAAAAAGTGACAAAAATGTTTTAGGGGGTTGCAGTCCCAAAGAAGCTCAAACTTAAGATGCAGACTGATTCATAGCTCCCTAAAATTTTGCTAAAGGCAAGGCGGGCTTCTGACAATAGTCAGCTGACTCCTAGTCTAGCAGGAAGTATGACAAGATCCAGGGTCCAAGCAGTACAGCAAGACATTTAAGGCTCAACAGAGGCATTGCCACTTACGACAGATAGCCATCAGTCCAGTGTGTCAATTGTGTGCCACTAACTTAGGTTCAGAGGACTTTCTAGATGAGCATGAGTGGCTCGAACAAAGGAAAGGCTTGTTTGGCCAGTGGCTGCCCCGTCTCTGGCAGTGTTCAGAGCCAGGTTGGACAGGGCTTTGAGCAACCTGGTCTAGTGGAAGGTGTCCATGCCCGTGGCAGGGGGGTTGGAACTGGATAATCTTTCCAACCCTAGCCATCCTGTAACTAAAGAATTGCTGTGTGACACTGAGGTTTCTGGGTCAGACCAGATGATCTACTGCCTTGAAGCAATTTGTTTAGCTGTTTTTACAGTGTATACAAGGAACACCTGGGTTCAGTCAGGGTTTGGAGCCTTGCCTTGTGCTGTAAGTGGGGGCAGTAGCTCTGCTGTCTGCCCTCACCCTCAGAAGTGCCATTCAAAAACTGGATGTGTTTTTAATTCTCTCATAGAAGGAATGTTTTTCTGCCTCCATTATGGAAGAAGCCAGGAAATATTTGACTGATCTGCGATGGGATAGGAATTAGTTACCAAACTCTTCATCTGAACAGCAGTGAAAAGCTGGTTTGTTCCTGTACTGAGCCCAGTTCTTGTCCAAGGTGCTCTCAAGCCTCTGTTTTCTTCCTCATACATGTGCAAGCAATTTCTCTCCCATTTCTGGTTTCTTTTGCAAAGAAACCTCTTGAGCCTCTGTCAGATGGCTGTAAAGGGATGCTGCTCTTTGCTTGTTGAGAAGCTGTGGACTGCTTGGGAAGTTGATTGTGACATTGCCAGTGAGATGATGAAGAAACAAAGCACCAAACAGTGACTTCATTTTCCCTCAGGAAGTTAAGAGGCAGAGCTGTCTGTCAGTAACTACACTTTTAATGTTTTCATATTGTAATGAACTGGTGTTTATAATACAACTGGATGAGAGCAGGTGTTTATTCATGTGGCCAGTGGTTTGTATGTCAGATTTAGTTTGGCTTCACACATTGTAATGGCAGGGGGGATAGAGGAGCTGCTTCTACACCTGTAATTTGGGCAGTGGTGGTAGAGCAGTTTTTGTTGGTTTTGTCCCTCATGCATCAGTCCTTGAGTTGAGGCATAATTGAAATGACATATCTCTCCTTGCTGAAAAATAGGAATGGTGTGCTCCTGCATGATCAGATGTTAATGTGGAATGTGTTGAGAAACCTCAAAGGATGTGTAGGTTTTATTTTTCTGGGATCCTATTTTGTAACTTAAAATGTTCTGCTGTTGGACAGGCATGTGTTAATTTGAGATGTCAAACTCCTATCTGTCATGTGCCTTTCCAGCAATAATGAGTGTTCTGTAGCTGCAACTTGGTTACCAATCAAGCCTATTTTGTATGTAGAATTGATAATGTATTTTCTCTAACACAATATTTAGCTTTAGAAGACTGAAAGCCAAAATTAATTAATTAATTTTGGTAGAGCCAAAATTAACTCAGTAACTGAAGATTAGATCTGTGCAGTAAACAGGTATCACTTTTACACGGTTACTCTTTTGATTATAACAGCATTTAAAAATCTTGCTACTATGCAAATAGGATTAGAATGAGATTGAATTTCAGGTAGGAGATTTAAATGGGATTTAGAAAAAAAACCCTCAAACCTAAGATCATTGGAAAAAATTACAGTAAAAACCTGAATTCTCAAGATTTCTTATAAAAAGTGCTTTGGAATAGTTGACACTTCAGAGTTTGTATTTACACATGGTGTTTAGAAATAGTGCTGGACAGCTATTGCCTTTAATTTTTTTTTCAGTGCTATACCAATGCTACGTAACTCATGAAAAGCACACCATTTTCTTTATTTTATCCCAGCCTTTAGGCTGCATTCTCTAGCTGTAGGCCACTGTTGTTAAGACACCTTGTTTTAGTTTAAATATGCGGAGACATAGTCAGGTATTGTGATGAAAGGTAGCCCTCTCAACATGAAGACATTCAGGAAAGCCAAGTGCAGTTATTTTTGAGTTTTCTGAAGTGTGTTCTTCATGGGTAGTTGTCTGACTCTTAGGATAAGGGCTGAGATTCAGTTGCTGCTATTGTCTGTGATACGGAAGTTGTTTAGTGCCATGGTAGAACATTGGGTTGTTGTGAAAGTGCTGTCAATATGAGATCTCGGGTGGGTCATGGGATCCCACTCCAAGGAAGATCAGCATTCCTTAGCTTAGTTATTTACGAAATTACTGTGCTTTTATAGTTGTAATGTGCTTGGCTTGCATAAATGAGTGTATGTAATTGGTAGATGAGATGCAGCTCATTGAGATGAACTGCATAACATGCTTTTAGTTAATGCATTTATCCTAAATTTATATCAATACGTTTTTGGACTCCCTTGCCATGTACTTTGTTATTTTCTGCAGACTTGGCTGAAGAACTATTAAGTCAGTAACACTTGAATTTTTTAAATGCTGGGTACACTAGATTTTTTTTTTTCTATAATGTAACATGGAATGGTCTTGCCTTACTAATTCCAGACTCTATCCTGGAATCTGGCTTCATCTTGTACAATTAATGCTCAGATAGAAATTACATTCCCAATAGCTCCTTGTGCTTTCCATGTGGGAATGCAATAATGTATGCGTGATCAGCAAATATAAACACTGATCACAGAAACCCAAGCAGTTCCATCACACTTGCTTTGACTGTACAATTGATTAAATTGAGCAATAAGAAATATTTTGCAACTTCATTACTGCCAGTTATATCCATAGTGCTTTTGAGTAATTTGCAATCAGTTTTGTGATGTGTTGAGAGAATAAAAATGAAAGTATGCAGATAGCAGTGACAGTGACTTTAGTAACATGTCTACATGAGACTATTGTTGATTTTTGGCTGCTAAAAGTCAATTTGCTTGAGGCAAAATGATTGATTTGCACTTTAGTAGAACTCAAGATAAACACGTGGTGCTGTGTTATAATTGCTCTTAGATCATGTTTTATGGGATACTCAAAGCCTTTTAAAAAGACTGTTGTTAAGTCTCTGAACAAACTCTGCTACCTTAGGGAATTGAAGCCAGCTGTCAGCAAGGGGGAATGACTGGTTTAGCTCTGAAGGATCCCTAATAAAGGGAACTGTACAAACACCCCATCACTCTTCTGTGTGGAGAGGACTGGAATGGGAAATCAGCTGCAATGAAGTTGTTTGGAAAAAGTGAGAATGGACAGAATTCAATTTACAAGTAAAATGAAAAGGGAGTTTCTAAAGTGGTTTCGTCTCATTTAACGGCTTTGTTTCAGAAATGTGTTGAAGGGAACCATCTCTAGCTTAAAGTAACATAGGCTTTTCCATACCATTCCAAGGGGCTGGAAGTAATGATGTGCACACTCAGCCACAACTGAAAGTGTGTTTGCTAGAAAGGATTTTGGAATCTCTTAATTTTGCATAAATGCCTGTATGATTATAACTTATTTTTGTCTCAAGGGAACTCAAAGGCATTGTGAATTTCATACAAATGCTGAACACTCTGTGAAAAGGTGAGACAAAGACTGTAACTAGTTTGTTGAGCTGGATGAAACTATAGTGCCACTGAAGTAATATCTGCATAGGTTTTACTAAGACCAGTTTGCTAGATTGGGATTTGTCTGTTTTCACTTTAGAGGTCTGCATCTGATCTAGTCATTCTGGTGTCCTTTCATGGTGAAAGAAGGAACTGGACAACTCTAGATGTTCAGTTTAGAAGCAGAGCTTCAAAGTTAAGTTATGCTGTTTACCTGTTGGCTCAATAGAGCTTTCATCAAATGTTTTTAAGTTCTTGTCAATATATGAAAAGCAAGCATGTTGGATTTTGCTCCTACTGCCTATGTTGACATAGTAACAGGAGAGACCTTAAATCTATCTGGAGAAGGTTTGTTAACATAACAAGTCAGTGTTGCATTTTTCCAGTCATGTTTACTGAACAAAATGCTCTTGAAATTTCCAAAGATGCTCTTCTCAAGCAGCAGCTGTGGAATTGGGCCAGGGTGGACTTTCCATATCCCAGATGGGATGTAGTGGGACTACTGTTTAAGGCTAAACGGTAAATAGGATTTAGCAGAAGGTGGAATGAGCTGAGATACAGCTGCTGCATCACAAAACTGAATTGTTCTCAGTTGACTACTTGTAACTTCTTTTGCCGACTGAATTGCAGCTAAGGGAGTTGGAGTAGGAGAAATAACCTTTCTTTGGGGAGGGGGGTGAGGAGAGAAAGAAAAGATAACAATATCAAAGATGGTCTTCTCTGGGACCTCCTCACTCTGAAGCATGTATTTGTGATGCATCTGGGTTGGGGCTTCCACTAAGATGCTAGAATATAATAAAAGTGATGGGTGACAGAGTGAGAAATGAAATGCCTGCTCTTTGTTTTATTAAACAGGTGCAGTGCCATACCTACACTGGATACTGCTGGTGTGTGACACCTGATGGCAAGCCTATTAGCGGCTCTTCTGTACAGAACAAAACTCCTGTATGTTCAGGTACTGTGGGGGTGGCTTCAACAAAGGCTAATTTGATAAGTAAAGGGGTTGGGGAGAATACATCCTGTTGAGAGTACTTAATTTTTCCAGGTGACTTGGTCAGTTTACCCAGTTTAACACTGCAGTTGTGCTTTTATCTCCCTATGGGCTTGCTGGCATTTGGAAGCTGCAAGGGAGTTTAGGCTATGGCAGGTCCACCCTGCAAGGCTCACCTAGGAAAAAACACTAAGGCACTGAGGAAACAGCCTGTGGTAGCCAAGGCAAGAGTTGCAGTGTTGTTGTGTATACCAAAACCAGCGATTCCTGTAACAGAAGGAATAACTTTTTTGCATGAGTTGTATTTAAAGAAGTGGTTGTTGGGCTCTGTTTTTTGGTGGACCCTAAGGTCACTTTGCCTTCAGAGTGACTTCAGTTAAAAGTTTGATAAGGCAGTTCTTGAGAAACTGGTGGTTGTTGACTACTAGCCACCAAATCTGAGGTCCTGCTGTTATGATGGATTTGGGTCTTCTGATCATGTCACTCGGTTCCAGTTCTTAGTTCCTAGATTTTCATGTGGCCCTGAACACTAGTGTACAGTCTAGCTTTGTGAGCTGTGGTCAACAGAGCTGCTGTGGCAGTGGTGTGCTAGGCATAGGGAGAGCTGTAAATCTGTTCCATACTGTCTGCAAAAATTCAGGGGCAACACTAGACTTGTGCTTTCCCCTTCACACCCACTTCCCAAAGAAGAAAGAAAAGATAGCGAGTAAAGGAGTGTGTTTTTGACATGTTCGGGGATGCCATGTAGGCACTGCAGCTGCCTCTGGTTTCATGCACTGCAGTCTGCACCCCATGGATGTTTAATGTATTTGTCCTCTCACACTTTACACTGTTTGCCCTTTAGACATGGCACCAGTCAAACCTTTGGGTCTTTTTTTTTTAAGCCTCCTCATCTTATTCAGTGTCCTCTTTGGCTGTAGGATGTTTTGTGGTAATAAGCAAACATAGTGACTTGCATGAGGGTTTGAGCTGAGTGGGAGAACTGTCTGGGAGCCAATGACTCAATGTAGCTTGAGGGGATGCTTGCTGTTCCACAGGTACGTGGAAAGAAAATAAAATTAATATCCTGTTTTAGTGTAAGATGAAATGCTATAGTAATTTGGCTTAAATGTTAAAATATGACTTTCTTCCATCATTCCCGTGTATGGTTTTGGTAGGGCACGTTTTAGTCTTGCTTATCTGTTCATTTAGTCTTGAGCTGTTTATATAATTGTGTTGCCAGGAAAGTCAAGTCATAGTGTTTTGTAGGACACACAGATGTTAAGCTCATGATGACTGATACTGGGTATGTGCTTCCTACTTATAATCCAGCAGTAGATTGGTGATGAACTGATCTGCAAGTGAAAGTGCTTGGGCAATACAGTTTACAGTAGAGTTTGTCTTGACCAGTCTCTTGGGCCTGTCAGAGCTGCCTCCTTTGGAGATGACTTTTGATCCATGTTTCTGGAAGGATCAGTAATTACTGGAACTGTTTAGTAATGCTGCATAGAAGAATCAGTTTCTTGGTAATAAAGCTATTCCAGAAAAAGAGGGGGGAAGAAAAAAACTTGTAATAGATTTTTACACTTTGGTAATGGATTTGTTCAAAAAGCTTTTATTATTAGTTCAAGTTTTAATGGAAAACAGTGTTCTGAAGCACTAAAGCAAACTGCAGAAAACTGTAGAATCATATGTATTATGTAAAAATCTGAGTTATATTAAAACCCCCAGGATGTGTTCTATTCAAATACATGCTAGATCTTACTCAGTGTACCTCTTCAAATAGCTGGGGATGTTGAAATTCATTTTCTGCAAATCATCCCACTTAATCCCTTCCCTTTAGAATACTGGCCTTGCTTTCCCTGCACACTCTCCCCACCTGTTTTTGATTTGCTCTTCCTGACATTTGCAAACTTAAGAAGTGACTCTTAGTGATCTTTCCTACTTGCCCTTGGATTTATTCCAGGTTTCTTACTAGCACACTAGTGCTAGTGCTCTGTTGAGCTCTTTCAGAGCACTGGGTCTAGCTATTAAAGATTTCTTTTTTACCTTCATCCTGATTTAATATCTCAACATGCAAAACTTCCTTATGCTGTCCCAGTTTGTTGGAGCAACAGGCTCTCTGAATCCCAAGCTGAGCTGTTGGCAAGTAAAACAGATGCTCTGTGGGTTGAGATGCTCATTGTGTTAATGTGACATTATACGTTCTGTGTGATCATGCAGCATCTAAATGTCTTTTTTTCTTCTTTTCCCTTCCCTTTAGGTTCTGTAACTGATAAACCATCAAGCCAGGGTAATTCTGGGAGGAAAGGTGAGTGGAGTCCTGTGCTTCAGCAACTTTTGTAATAGCAGCTGCCCTGCCAAGTCCCCTTGAGATAACTCGGAACCTGGATTCCTAACTATCTCGGTGTGTGGGAGGCTTTCATGCCTGTGGACCTCTACCTTCAGTAGGAGGAACAAAATAACAGTCTGTTGGTGCACCATCCCATGGAGTAGAAAACGGTGTGCTCTGCTCCTCAGCTGAGATGTAGTACATGAAAACAGAGCTTCCCAAAAAAGCATCTGGCACAGAATAACCTCTTGTTCACCTTGATGTTAACTACAGAGGATTTCAAATAAAACCCCTAGAGATTAGGAAGGCTATCAATATGACTAGTACACTGAGAGTCACTCGTGTCAATGTCATGATTGTGGCTTTATATGCATTGAAAGTGTTGGGTGGTTTCATTTTCTTTTTCACAGAACATCAAACTCTCTGGCCAGATGTGCTGGATTAAACCCTAGCTATGCTTGGAAAGTGCGTTAGACATTAGTCCTTCTTTAGGGTCCTTGCCCTTCCTGAGTGAGGCATTTAGGTGTGTCATTGTTCTCCTGTGAGTAGTTGAAGCCCTTCTCTGTGTCTCTGATGTGTATTCATTGCAATAGCCTTGGGTGGGAAGAGTACATTGAGGGGCAGTCAAATTTGTCTGTAGGACTTCTCCACACCCTGATTTTTTTCAACCCTTCTCCCCTCTACCCCCACCATTCAGAGTCAACTTTTGTCTCTACTACAGGAAAACAGTGCTGAATGCATCCTCACTCCTGCTGGTGAGGATGAAGGCTGTTTCCTGGGAGAAGTTCCTGTTTTAATATCTGAAGTGGAATTTTTAGCGCTCATTCTTTAAACCAGTCATTCCTGATACTTCAAAACACAGGAAAATGCCTACCTCAATGACAGTGCTTTAATTTGAAGAACATTTTCCATGCTGGGACTGTCAATACAGTCGTGTGAACACTTAACAGGGATTGTAGATTGCTGTGTTCAGAGCAGTGAACATGATCAGAGAGCATTTTGAGAATATCTGTTCTCCAGTCTATTCCTTGTGTATTGCAGCTTAGGAAAAAGTGGGGAGGAAAAAGATGCAAAGAGAACTACTTAGTTAATACTGAATGCTGAAGTCTGCTTCTTATTTTAGATAAGGATATGTCTCTGTAAACCTGTAATTACATGTCAATGTATAATTGGCACCTGAATGCATTGTTATCATTCTGTTAATGCTAGTCTAGCCTGAAGTACAAATCAAGTAGCTCTTGAAATCTGAATTATTTTTGGCTGGGGATTGTTCGTAGGCTTCCTACCTGAGTAGTCCTGGTCTGTTCTTTTAGAATTGAAAGCAGCTGACATTGGATTTCAAAGGAAACAGGAGCAAAAGGGGAAGACATCTGAACTTGTTTTTTCCACTTCACTCCCTTTATTAACTCAGAAGTTGGAACATGCAAAAAAGAAAGAGAACTGTAAATGGAATGAATTAATCTAAAATTTGCAATATACATCGATTCTCCTTGGTGCTGCTTGTGGCATCCTGTTTCAAGAATGGTATGCTTAGTCAGGTGATTGCAAAAACATCCTGTCAAGAAAAGGAAATGGTTCTTTTGGGGCCAGTATGCTTCAAGCAATCATGTACATTTTCTATTCCCTCCAACTCTGAATCTGTTCATATCTATTGGAAGCCACTTTGGCCTTTCTCCATCGTGTTAGAAAAATACTTGTGAGCAATCATTAAAGGGTCTTTTAAAATCAAGAGGGTTTTTGGGAGCTGAAATAATTTAGTTTAAAACTTGATGGACTTAGCATTACTTTTGGGGCTAGTGATGAATACCTAATTAAAAATTCATCTGTCTTTCTTGTCAGTGTGTTTTCTTGACTTAAGTTACTTTGATTCAAAATTCCAGCATCAGATCCTATTGTAAGGAAGTTGGGACCAAGAACAGTCTGGCTTCCTCCAGGTGCTTGCTGGAGGTCTGGCTGCTCTGAAGACCAGTAGCTAGCCTGTGTGCATATAACCATCCATTCCACCTGAGTGTTCAGACTCTTTCTGTAAAGATTGCCCTTCGCAAGATGACAGGGCAGGGTGAGGAGGCGTCCAGCAGGAACTGAGTCAGTGATGACATTTCTGTTGCAGAGGCACATCTTTGAAATTTCTGACATCACTTTGGGCAACTGTTACCTGAATCAGGAGCTATTGGACTTCTTCCACTGCTCCACACACTCCTCTCTCCATCCCTGGGTAAGGGTCTCTGAGTCAAAGAGCACATTGTCTGGCACACAGTAGGCCCTCTCAGGAGGAAGCAGTAGCTGAGGCTCTCAAAAGTGTTTTCTTTTGTCTCATTCATACAGGAATGTAAGATATGGAGCTAATAAACTTTGTGTGATGCTGGTGCCTTTCAAGTCTTCAAGGCAAAGTAGTCTTTTTGGATAGAGGCTGCTCTGCCTTAGAAACTGCAGATGACTAGGGTTAAGCTGTTGGGTAATAAATGAAGACTTTATTAACATGAGCTCTTTTTTAGAAGAAACAAAATAATGTTGGAAGGAGAAGAAGGCTGGGTATTGGTAATAACCCTTTCTCCAAATGTTTTGGCCTCTCTCCTGTTTAGCCCTAATTTCTGGGAGTCAGTAGGTGTAATGGAGTTGCCAGAAGATGTGATTCCACTCACAGGCTCTCTCACTATGGATGAAAAGAAAATGAAATGGCTTTATGGTCACGTGGCTTGGCTTGTAGTTCCAGAAGTGGTTCTGTGGAGCTTTCTGCAGAGAACAGACAAGAGTGCTGGCAAGAAATCCTTTTTATTTTTAAATCCCATGCTCTGGTTACCCATGTTTACATTGCTGCTATTGCTGTATGATGCAATGCCAGTTATTCATACAATTTGCCCTGTAAGGTAATTTAAATCAAATTAACTTGGCACCAAACTCAAAACGTTAAAATAGTATGTATTGATTTGTTCTGTGGCTGAGAAATGCTCTGTTGCTGGAAGGCAGAGACCTGAGGCCGCAGAGATGGAAGAATGTTTGTATGAGGCAGAATAGAAACCTAGGTTCTCCAGGACAAGCTTGGTGTGTGGACTTTACAGCTCAGACAATTACCATTGTTCTTCCTATGCTGAATTCAGCCTGCAAGCAAAGAACAAGTTTCCAAGCCTTTTGTCATGGAATGCAGTTATCTTGGGTGGGATTATGATGTCCAGAACCTGCAGATTTCTGTTGCTGTCTGTTCTTTATTCCAGCTTGTTCCTTGTACAGTCTTTTCTTGTAAGGAGCTTTTTGCTCTAATTTACTCAGTTGCTGCTTCGTTTGGAAGGCCTCAGAGACTTCGAAGATGCACGCTATCCCCTAGAGGGGTGGATCTCATCTCCCCCCTCTCTCCCACTGGGAGGTTCTTAATGTTTTAAGAAGCAGTGAAAGGCACCCTTGGAGCCAATGGCACTGGATTTCTTCGCTGCCTAAAGAATGCAGACCATTCCTTTCCAGCAAAGGGAAATTGTGCCACACGTTTGAAACAAAACAAGCAAACATAGAACAAAACAAAACTTTCTTAATCCGAGGAATGCAGGGGCTTTAGTATCTCAAAGCTACAAATTTGGCATACTGCAGCCATGAGTATTGACTTTCGCAGTCACCAAGCAGGTTTTAATAAGCAGACTGGTCAGGAGACAGAGGGATGTAAAAAGCAACCATGTCATTGTTTATCTCCAATAAGCTTAAAGTCACTTGATCTTTCTTCTTAAAATCAAAGTGAAATAAAAGTAGAGAAATTGGCTATGGGTGAAGAGGAAAAAAGATATCTAGGTTGTGATACTGATTTGTTAGTGGTTGTTAACTGTTCTGGATGCTGTGCAAGGTGTTGATACTATTTTTTAATCAACTGAATGAAGGAAATGGGAAGGAAGGCTTGGTTTTATAATCTGGCATTAAAAGATGATGGAAGTACAGGGTAAATATGGCCCCAATAAGCTGTCAGTGTCAGTCATGAAGAGTATTGAATGGTATGAACTCCCTTTTTTTTTTCATAAAGTCTCTTGCAGTGTATTAAGTTCCAGGCCTGTTTTGACTTGCTTTGCTTCCCTTACAAAAGCTGGCAATAGCATCTGCAATTCCATGAGCCTGGGGGAGGTACAGTGATGTTGGTGAAGTGTAAGCTCTGATGGCCTCACAGAAGGCAAAGCCTGGGTTGAGCTGGTTTTATGCTTACTATCTTACATGTAGACGAGACTCCTTTATGGAGTTGCAAAAAGCTTTTGCCCAATGAGTTTGCAGCCTACAAGTAAACACTGGAGCAATTAGAGGAACTTAAGATGAACAACTTAAAATTCCTGTCAATTAAACATCTAGAATTGGGTTCCTTTTTGTGGGTTTAACAGTGAGAAATGGGCTTAAAGGCAGGCTTCATTTCAGGGAAATTCTCCACTGCAGTTGTGGGCAAGTTGGCAAGAGAGCCATTCTGTGGCTTTCTTTCTGCTGCTTTCCAAGGGTCTTACCTCCAGAAAATGTTAATGGCCCAGTTGTACAGCCAATAGACTGCGCAATTTGAATCAGTAATGAGCCATTAGTCTGAGTCAGTAATTAGACTGAGCAGTAAAGGGTGAATGCTCTCCTCAGGCAAACCCAAGTGGAGGACAGTTTGTGCCGATGTAAATAACTGGAACCGTTTGTACATGGAGACCTGGAAGCTTTGTCTGCTGGTGGTAAGAAGTCAGGTGCAGCTGGCACTAATTCACCTTCTGTTGTCTTGCAAGGAAGTTGGTTGGTACGTCCCAGAAGACAGATAATATCTTGACAAAAATGTCACGTTGAAATATGACCAAAACCTGAGACTGGGACTTTGGTCTTTACATTCTCCAGTTCTTTCTGGATTCAGCCAGGTACTGACCCAATCTGAAACAGCTGTGCTATTACACAAACTGAGCTTCAAGTCCCAAATTATTCCTGCCTCTCCAACCTCATATATACTAAGAAAATGCTCTGTGATGTCTTTAGAAGCTTGTGGAGGATACAGGAAAGATAGAAAAATATTTTATAGCCTCATCAGTAAGGTGAAAGAAATACAAGTTTACTGGAGCAGTATGAAATCAAGTGATGGTTTTAGCTGGTGAACACCATCTTATGATGAATTTCTTGCAGAAGATTAACAGATACTAAGTCTGCAGTATGACCAAAATGAATCCTCTGGTTCCCATATGTTACATATTTATTTCTAACTAATATACTAACTTTTAAGTCTGGATGAAGGAGAATTTTCATATAGAAATTGCTTTCTGAAGGAATACTCTTAGACCAGAGCTTTTCTAGGTGATACATACACACATACATAAAGTGTGTGCATACAGTTTCATGCTTCTGGACAGAGCTGCATGTATAATATAGCTATGTGGAAACAGTTATATGAATGTCTGCTTCCAGAAAGCAGCAGGTTTTCTCTGTGTATGTGTGCTATGTGAATGCTCCGAGTCCTCTTGATGTGCTAAAGCTCAGTTTGTCCTACCATGCACTGGTGGTGACCATTTCTCAGTCTTCCCTGATCAAATCTAGCAGGGGACAGGAAATAGTCTCTGTGAGAAACATGAATGTATGATGCTTTTGATGAAACTGGGATAAAAACTCAGGTGACTGCAAAGATTAATGCAACAAAACCACTGTCCTGCAAAGGCCTGAGCGGGCTGTGAATAAAAAGCAATATAGATGGAATTTGTAACACATAACATTTTGCTTAGTTACATTTCCAGGAAAACTCAGTGGTGGAATTGAAGTTTGCTTCTCTGTTATAAAAATAGTTCTGTAAAAAATACCATTACTTTAATTAGCAGGTTTGCCAGTTGGTAGATATTCAGAAGTCTGTCTGGTTCCTATCACTATCCCTATACTGTACATAACCTACAAAATTGTTTAATAAATTCTACTTAAATGTAGTTGTCAAAAGCAAGTGAATTTCACAGGTACGGCAGGTTGAAGTTTGTCAATATTGCAGATTTTATAAGATAGAAAGAACCCAGCTTTTAGGTGGGAACAGAGAAATATAATTTTACAATACTGTATATACTGGATCACTTTTCCAGACTGGAGCAGTGTTATAAGAAACACTTTGATGTATCTCATAAATCAAACCGATTTGTGAAATGTTAAGGTCTAGATGAAAAATTCAACCTCAGTTTTGCTACATAAACAGTAGAATTAAAAACAATCCTTTTGGGTCCCCACATCATTGACTTGTCTGAAATTGTTTAGTTTTCATCAAGACATTTTTCTGTGGGCCTCAGAACATATGTATCAGATTTGAGGTCGAAGGAAGTTTCATTGGCAAGTTTAAGCAGAAGGCAAATTCTGGTTTAAAGTATATTTTGTTTGATATAATACAAGAATTCTGCTTTCATCTATAAAGCAACAGTTCTAATCGGTAGGTTAGTCTATATAATATGACTTAATAAAATTGTAGTTTACAAGTGTTATTATAGCAATCTACAGACGACTCATGTCTGTAATGTCTTAAGGACAGCTGTAAAGGCTTTTAAATGATTAAGTCATAGTATTGAGCAGCCTGGTGAGTAGATCTAATAAGCAGACTAACAATTGATTAAGCCACATCTGTTAAGGTATTAACTGTTTATGTGCTAAACACAGATTTCTGGTGTTTGACCAATTACAGCTTCCAGAGAAATGGAATACTTCTGGGATCTGTGGGTTGTTTTTGTCATTTAAATACTTCATAGCTATGTGGCCTCAACACATTTTTTTTTTTTTTAAGAGTTGTTAAAAAAATTCTTCCCATGCTCTTAGTGTCTGGATCAGCACGCCAAGATGTTATACTATTATGCTATGTATTTGTCTAGATCCTTTAAAACAGCGTCATTATAACTTTGAAATTAATAGTCCCAGACTTCCTGTCTTCTATAGCTGTTTCTTAAAAATAGACCTGACGATAAATTGGAGAAATTGCAGGGTTTGTAGGTAAGTGAAGCTAGAAGTTTTTTGCTTGTATCAGCCTAACATGAACCTATTTTGTTTGAGTATTCATGTCCTGTAGAAGAATCTAGACATCTGAACCTTAATCAATGTAATCTACGAGCAAATGTATTTTGTTGTGAGTGCAGGGGTTCAGCTGGGGGACTGCAAGAACTTTTCTTTCAACTCCTTTGCAATGTTTCTCTGTAAGAGAAAGAAACTATGAAACTGTGATGGGAAAGCTTGAATGCATGCAGAGCATGTGTGCTTGTAAACAAAATAGGGGAAACTGGAGAGGTAACCACAATGTTTGTTCAAGTTTCGGAGATGGCACCTTTGGGAATTAAAGCTTCTTTCGAAAAGATCTAGCTGGAATGATAGCTTCCCTTCATGCATTCATCTGGGATTTTGTTTTATGTTGATAGAAAGAGATATGTGTTGCAAAATGCTTTGATAAAGTCTAGGGATGGAAGAAGTCTTACCAACAGACTGAATTTCTTTGGGCTGTGTTGATGTCTTTTATTACATGTCACTGTGGTCCGCTTGGAGCTTAGATTCTGATGGGACATATAGGTGCTGCAGCAAAGCAATTCTCAAGTGTAAGTAAGTGTAAGTATTTGACAGACTTTATCTTGACTGTTCAAATACATTCTTGACTGCTCACAAATATGCCTTTAAATGATGATAGTTCTGAAGGTCTTGGGCTCATTTTGAACAGTTGATCTGTAGATGTCTGGCAGAATGACTTTGAGGAATGACCTTCCTCCTCTTAAATTTTTTTTTTTTTTTTTTTAATTTTGAGGATGTGGTGTCACTTGTACCCCATGTGCCTTTCTGAGACATGCTTTGTTCCATACATAGAGATTTCCTTCTGAAGCATGTTAAATCCTTTGGACATCCTTTCAGCGCAACTCGGTTACCCTGCCTATCTGCCTCCTGCCATTATTCTCCATTCCTTCCCTCATACAGAAAAGCCATTCCTTCAGTTTCATAATCAGATAAAAAAGCTCTTTTGGTCTAAAATCAGATCCCGGGGTGAACCAGCTGGGGCAATATATTTAGAGAGCAGATTTGTGCTCACTCACCAAACCTCTGAACCTCTACTCTTAGTGATCCTGGGAGAGAAAAAAACCTGTGGAAACAAACAAGCAGTGAATAAAAAGTGTATGTAGGTTTTTTTCCCCTTTCCATCAATTGCACGCATGCAATACAGGCACAGCACCAAGGTGTCCATTCTCTTTGCCTGCGAGGAAATGAAAAGGAGTATTGTAAGCCTAAGACTAGTCTGGTTGTCAGCCAGGAATTAGTCCTCTAAAGGAGAAAGGGAGAGGGGCTGGTGAGAGAAGAGCCTGAGAAGGGGGAGCTGGAAGGGGGAAAGCACACTTTGAGATGGGTTCAGTGCACATGTCTAAAGATGGAAGGGTTCTTGTGCTTCCTCAGCATGCAGGTGTCGGGAGAAAGGGAGGGAGCTTGTGTTCTTATACATGGGCATGTGTCTGGGGGAGCGGGGTCAAAAATTTAGAGTATTTACTTAATCCCTTGGAACAGCTTTTTTCTCTTCTGTTTTCTTTTTGTGTTTAACAGACTGCTTTACAGGGGACACGTGTGGTAATTAACACATGCAGCTGTAGGGCTTCAGCCATATGTCTGAATTTCAAATGGCCATTGGTCTGGGAAATTTGCTGTCATCTCCACCTCCCACTTACAGGCCATATTCCTTGAAGACGTGAGGGAATTTATAGAGTCTTTACCTTGAAGATGCCAGAGCTGGAAGGAGAGGAGTGAAAGGGAAGGTGTGTGATGTTGGGGAGAGAGAGAAGAGAGAATGAGATTCCAGTCACACCCTTCATGCCCCTTGCCCCAGGCCACTGTATATTTCAGGTAGCTTCTAAAATGTTCCCAAAGATCGTTATTTGTATGAAGCTTGCATAACAATCGTTAATTTTTTAACTCATTCAGCAAAGCAGCCAATGATCAGAATCACAATGTCCTTGTGGGCTTTTCAGATTGTTCTCCCCTTTCAGCAGCTGCAGGTATCTGGCCTCTTACGCAGCCTGTAAGTGGCAAGGTGGAGTTGATTGTGGACTCTGAGAAGCCACTCAGAAGAGGTAGTCAAGGAGGGTGTGTTTGTATTTGTATGTTGGGGGGAACAGAGAATACTTCACATCAAAGCAGGGGCTCCTGAAAGATGATGTGATATACAGTAGGTAAAATCAAACCAGCGAGGCTAAACTAAACAATTATAAGATAGTTGTTGCTTTTGCCAGCAGTGATCAGGCAGCTGTTGACAGCACTATAGAGCTTTCTGCAAACTTCTCTCAAAGTCTGAGGCAATGTCAAGTGCTAAAATCTTGCTATGAGACATCACATATTAAGTGAAATATTTCTTTGTGCGGAAACCTTTTTGTTCCTGTTTTATTTCAGTTGTTACTCAAGGCAGTGAACCAAATGGAAGAAGTTCAAAATTAAGATACTGAGGTCTAGAATCCTGCAGTATCTACCATACTTCTGGTGCTTACAGGGTGAGATAGAAATGTATTATTCTAGTCTAGGAAGCCATAAAAAAGTAAGCCTCTCTTCCTCCACTTTTCCTCCTTCAGTCTATTTTTAAACTTTCTTAGTGCTGGCTATCAGCAACCTCTTGATCTATCACTCACTCCACAGTGCTAAGTAATGCTGGCACTTTGGAAGTGTTTCTGCTCTGGAGAAAAAAAAAAAGGAGAAAACCAACAAACAACAAACTAACAACATTCCTAAATAGTGTGCACTCCAGCTCTTGCTGAAGGGGACTGTGATTTTCTCAACCCTTATTACTGGTATGTTTTTGTGTGTTCTGTCTGTGCTCTCCAATTCCCCCGTGAAGAGTAGTGCCAGGACTGTCTGGAGCAGCCATGTACCACACTGCCTCTTCTGGCACACCTCCCTTTTCTCCCCTTATTACCATGGACGGTGTCCCATTCTTAGGACAAGATGGCCTGACATCCCTTCTGTGGTTTAGCGTGACCTTTTTCACAAATAATATGGTTGTAGCCTATATTGATATGCACTTGGATACAACTTCTGTTACATAGATGCAGGGTCTAATTCTTTTTTATTACAGCTATTTTCCTTTCAACTGTTCATCTCCCTGAAGAATAAGGTTATTCCCATTCTTCCTCTCCTCTTCATTACCTTGGTCCTTTTGTTTAGAGAAAAAGTGCTGGATTTACAGACATATAATTTACCATAGCAAGTCTTTTCTACACCAGTTGACCCATGAAGGTGTCTGCTGGTCAAAATGAGCCTTGGAGACTCAGTTTTGAAACTGAATGCCATCCCCACAGCCAGCTACCTTTGCCCATTGGGAAATACATCACAATTCTTCAGCATGCTTCAGATAGACGTGGTTTTTGCTAACAGGTAGTGTTTGTTGCTATGGGTCATGACCAGTCCCAAAAGCCATTCAGTTCCATTGGTTCTTTTAGCTATTCCTGCATATCTTCTTGGGTGTGTGTATCAGTAGGGGAATAACAGTAGACTTTTGAAGGCCAGGTAAGTATGTAGCTGAATGAAAAAATTACTGCTTCTGTAGTGAGCCTCTTTCTGCAGCCTGTGTTAGTTCTTTAGGTTTGAAGGTAGGCCGATAGCCTTCCAGTGTGGTGTTGTAGCAGATCTTTTCATGACACTGAAATTGCTGCTGGTATGTAAGGAAAATAGCCATGCTCAGTGATGGTTGCAGGTTCTTGTCTTTAGCTATGTGGAAGATTGCTAGAAGCTGCGAAACATCTATCTGCTATGACAGGCAAGCTGCAATCCTGTCTGAAAACCTAAGAGATGACCAAAGCAGAACCTGGTCAAACCTCCGTCCTTTGCTCCACTTCCCACTCCTCAAAAGCAGTTGAACTAGTCTTTTTTACCGTGCTTACGTGGCTGGTGAGGATGGGATCGCAGTTTGTGCTGCAGAATACTATGTTCTGAAATTATCTGCTGTGATGTAAACGGGTTTACATGTAAACGTCATGCGTTTACATGTAGCATTTCTAGGCAAGCTGTACAGTGGGAACAATGCACTCTAGGTCAAAGAGGGATTTTAGTCCCTGCTGCTGCCTAGCTGATTTCATGAGGTATATGGACAATACAAAATAGGATGAGTTCTGACACCATGGCATCAGGAATATGCCTGTTTTTCAAGATAAAAGTATTGCATTGTTTATACAGTCGTTAAGAAATTACTTTTTTGATTATTATCTCAGCAGGAACAGCAGCAGGACAGAAAAGATGCAGCAATACCAGGAAAACACTGCCTTCTTCCAAAGAATTACAAAACTTTGCCTCGTAGGGAAGGAGGAGGGAGGGGAGGAACTGAGCTCAAAGGGAGAAATGGTCAAATCTGATACAATGGAAATGGTAGATTAACAAAAGTATATATGACTTGCATCTTAGCAGCTCCCTGAAGAGTCTTTGAATAGATGATAAGCAGGTTCATTTTTTTTTTTAACTTTTTAATTTTTTTTTCTTCTGGTTGATGACCGCAGTGTGTATTTCTAAATAATACGATGCCATATGATTTTGGTGTAGCTTCACAAATGAAGCTACTTCAGGGAGTGTTGAGGGAGGGTGGGAATAGCAAGTCTCTGAAGATGGCAGGGGGACAATGCCTTCACAGCTCGAGAGAGATTCCATATTGATCAAAATAAAGCTTTTTGTGCAACTTTAAACTGGAGATGGTCTCAAACTAGCTTGACCTTTATTACCCACTCCTCCTTTTCAGCAGATAAGGTTCAAATCTGGCCTTTGGTGTTTATTTTCCCATTACTTTGAAATCTTTGAAGAGACCTGTTTTGCTTTTTATGTAGGAATTTGGCTGTGAGTCTGAAAACTGTAAAACTGCATAAGGTAAACCTATGCAGAATGATGAATCTTCTCCACCCAGGCTTCATTGTATTTGACCTTAGAAGTGCTCTATTAACCAGTCTGAAATCTGATCATCTGGTGGTTCTCTGCTCATCTCTTACAGGCAAATTGCTTTGAAAGAAAAGAAGATCTCTGTGTTAGACTTTGGCCCCAAAATGAACTGAAAATTCTAGTTAAGTTCTAGTGTGCAGGTTCCTTGTTCTGAATTAGTTCTCTATTCAGGCTGCTTGAGAGATACTGCTGCTTCTTGTCCAAGTCTACAAAATTGGTTGACTGCTGTTTGCTCTTCACAATTTAGAGGGAAACTGGATGAAAACCAAGAAATCTTATTTCACAGGTCTCATGGTTTTGAACCCCTCATTTATTGCTCACTAGAACAGAAAAGACCACATGAACTTGTGGCTCCCTGCTGTCCTCCCAGATTAGTTGACAGCACTGTAGTTGGGATCTTAGCTTGAGAAAGGGGAGAGCGATGGGCAAGCCTCAAGTTTGAATTAGGTGAGTGCTTTAAATGCTGGATTTAATTATTTTAAGGTTTTTGCTTTGTCTTCTGCTTGGAAGCATGCCTGCATACCTGAGGAAAAATATTCTTTGGAATGCTATATTTCTAGGAGTGGGTTAAAGCAACAACTTTTCAAAAGTACTGAAGCAAATTTGCATCACTAGAAAGCTTGCAACCAGCCCAGCTTAATTCTCTGAGCCTTCATGGATGAATCTTCTTGTTCCTAGAATAACATGAATGTCTGTCTGCACTGGCACCAAAATCCATAAGAGTTTTGCCATCAAAGTGTTGAAGTATAATGGTTTAGTTTTCAGCTGCATTATCCTCCATGCAGCAGAATTAGGAAGAATTTTTTTGTTCTTCCCAGAAAGGTTTGCATAACTTACAGAAGTGAGTCAGGTATTTAAGTGGTAATTACCATAGGGCTTGGTTCAACCTGCAAAGTTCAAATCTGAATCTGGATCTGAACTTTCCCAGAGGCAGGGGGCGTGTTTGGACATTGTGTTGGTTTGACCTATTATAGTGCAAGTTCTGAAATGCAGGTCCAGATGTATCTTCCCAAGTATGAGACTTTCAGGGCCACTTTTTTGTTAAACTGACTCCTTTTAAATGATACATAATGGAAATAATATAAAACTGGATCTCATTTTGGGGAAGAGCTTTGTGTCTGAAGGGTAGTATCTTGCTGTGCCTCTGTTTTTCAAAAGAAGCTGTTTGAAAGCTGCAAAAAATGAGAAGTTAGAGGGCAGATTTGTTTTGGCTAATTGCTGTAGAAGTATCTGGAGAACTTAAGCTGTAAATGAGGACTTTGGATTTTAGAGAGAGCCTATCTGAATCTTGGGATTCAACAGTTTTAAAAACATGGAATCCCAGAGACTAGAGCATTGCTATTAATACGGAGTGCTGCTTCAGAGCCCTTTTGACACATTTGCTTTTGAAGGACCAGGCCCAGGAAGAGGGAGCTCTTTGTTTGCAGTCAGAATAAACTCATTGTGCACCCAGACAATTAACTCTTCAATCGACTTGCCAGCCTCTGTAAAGCACTCGGTCCCCTCTCTGTCTATCTTCAGTTTTATTCAGACATTTAAGCGCACCAATGTTTTTTGTTTATTATTCTGAAAAAGTCCTTCACAAGAATAGTCAGAGCAGATCAACATTATCCTCCCAGCAGCATTTATCTCCGCCTGGCAGTGAATGTGTCAATCAGGAATCAAAAAGCCAAACAGAGGAGGCTTTGAATTGTGTCATGGGGGTCAGAGTTACTTCCAGCTGTCTGTGCGTGGGATAGGCTTTCTTACAGGGAAAAGAATTGAGCTGCCATACAAATGCACTGACTACATTGGACCACAAAGTACTTGGGGCCTGAGTGGCTTTTTTCATGTTGATGCACCTGCGAGGGAGATGTGAGAAGAAAGGGGGGGAACTAATGCCTTCCTGAAGGAGAGGGGGAAGACTCCTTATCCTATCTGGGTGATGCCTGAAATGCAGTGTTGAAGTAAGCAGTGCCTGTGTCTGTATGGTGTACAAAATAATTGATGTAGGAAGGGAAGAATCACTGCAGTGACAGCGCAAGTCAGCCTTTGCAGTTAAGAGCTGCTTAAGCCATACAGAGCTCTTTCATGTTCAGCACTTGGGCATATTTTCACCTTTTTAAGCAAAACTTTTCTGTATTTTGATCCATGTCCAAGTATTTGTGGGCTGTTATAGCCAAAGGGATCACATTATTGCTGTTTTTTAAAATGAAGGCAATAAAGAGTGAAAACTCGTTTTTGCTGATTTGGTTTAAAAAGTTGGGGTTTTCCTTAACAGCTGTGGGATCTCCATGCATAGACGTGGTTGGGCTTGATGATCTCAAAGGTCTTTTCCAACCTAAATGATTCTATGGTTCTGTGGAAAGGGGTGTGAAAACCTGGCAGGGAAGTCTATCTGCACTGGTGCATTTCAATTTCAGCTGCTTGGCAAGAAATTATCTTGATTTGGCTGGATTGTAAGAATTTCAATTTTTTTTTGGCATGAATGCTTTCTCCATTAATGTTGGCAATATATGTCTGTGCATAAAAGTTTCTGGAACAAACATGTATGTTTGTGTAAGACCCCATGTAGTGCAGCACAGGTTTTGTTGTCTTTTTTTTTTTATACTTTAAACAATACCCCCAAGCCTGGGGGTAATACACAGAAATGTCAATGTTGTAAAATTGTATTTGAACTGCACAGATACAGGGAGATTGAGTTGACCTGACAGGTCTTTGCTGCATCTGAGTGGTTACTAAAGCCACAAAAAGGTGTACATATGACTGAAGTCCCTAAGGAGTGCTCAAGCCTAGGAAAACTATTCTCCCTTCCTGTTGGTTTGACAGACCCACTAAAGCTGGTCTGTGCTGCATAGAACAGGACAAGTTGAGAATTCACTCTCTGTCCTGGCTGTCTGTGCTCTAAGTTGCCTATTTAGCTTGAGCTATGCTCAGTAATGGCTCATCCCAAACCAGATGATGGCAAGTGAAAGAATCACTTGACACTGGAAAAAGGTTGCCTCCTCCCAAGGCAGAGCTATGCACTTATAATTTCCATCTTGTTATTCTATCAGGCTGACTCAAAGTCTGGGAACCATTGATATTCAAGCTGTAGGCTTACAAAAAAGACTAGATTATACGCAAGTCCTGGATGGTTGAGTGCATAAGCACTAGCACACTATAAAATGGTAGAAATGGTTTAGTGTGAGGTGTCCCTACCCTTGCCGGGGGTTTGGAACTAGATGATCTTAAGGTCCTTTCCAACCCTAACTATTCTATGATTCCATAAATGTTTACAGAGTGTCTCATGGGTTCTAACGAAAACACAAAAGTGATGTACTGAAGGTTGAGGTTGCTTAGAAAACATACACATCTTGGTCTGTTAACATGGTGATACAAGTATATAGATGACTTCTGCAGTGGATATATTTTCTTGGGTATATGTGATATGGGAGGTTATTTCTATCATGTAACTTTTTCCCTTTCTCCAGCTTCCTTTAGGTGGCTTGAGGCAAGAACAGTGACTCAGAGTAGCAGGCAGTTACTTCATATTCTTTTCCATAGTAATTTGTGCTTTTTCAATGTCAGGGAGTTTACTTTTCTCCTGACAACTCCAAGTTGCTCATGACCTCGGTGCCTGTTGTTCAAGTGAAAAGTCACTTTAACAGTTGTCTTCCACGTGAACTGAATCTCCTTGTCTGTCAACCCCACTATACGCTATAGTCGTTCCAGGTGTGGATGCTTGCTAAATATTCTGTAAGACTATGGGAGGGGAGTCCTAGTGGGTGAATTAGGAAGTTCTTGCCCTCACTAGCAGTCGATCTGAATGTGTGAGTAATTGTTCCTGTTCTGAGTTATTGTCATGCTAATACAACAAAAAACATTGCCTCTGACAGTAGTAGTGCAAGTGGGCTTCTGGTTCACAGCCACGGTATCTTCATGTGAAAATGGCTTAGGGAACATTGTTTGGACCTGCCTGTTTCACTCTTACTAGTGATAAGATAAAAATGCAATTTTTAAGTTAAAACTAGTTGAGACAGAAAAATCGGTTTAAGTTTTATGAGTGTGCCCTGGGAAAGGAAGGATTACTGGAGAGGAGTTTTTTGGCTTTAAAATGATGTCCCGTTGGGTATATATACTCTCAAGGTATTCTGTTGGGTGATGCTGTCTGCATTCAGTGGCTGTCTTGGAAAAAGAAAGTGGATATTCATGATGGGCTGTAAAACATGGTAGAGAAGCATGCCAATGCACTTTTCATCAAGGCTCTGAGAATATTCTGCAACCAAGGATATTCTCTTTGATGGTGCTGCAGTGTGAGTTCCTGATCTGAAGGCATTGCCATCTAGAGGGATTAGAGAAGCAGTTACTTGACCTCTTTGATCCCTCTGTGACATGCTCTGCATGAAGAACTATTACAGTTACATGCCTTTTTTGAAAGCATGGAATTTAATAGTTTTTGAAGAAAAGAATAAATTATATCTAATGAGCATACTTCATACCTTAGGCTCCAAAGTAACAATATCCTGTACATCTCATAATATTACAGGAGACCCCAGGTCTCTGAAATAGCTTGGTTTTCTGTTCTATGTTAAAATGTTTTTTTAAGGAATACAAACTGTTTGTTCAAAACTTTCAAGTATGTAAAATAGTTATTTAAGGAATAAGTTATTCCTTGTTTACCAGGAGCAAACAGGCCAGTGGAACAAATGTTCAGTGTGATGAACGGTGTATGGAGTGAGAGGGAAAATTAAATGAGGGGAGACAAGTATTAGGGTTATTCTTCTGCCCAAAGGGAATGGCAGTGAAACTTTTGCCATAAGCTACTTTGAAACACTGAGACCTACTGAGAATCCTCCAAATTAAGAAATAGATTTGGTAGTTTCAGAATAAGAAGCTGGCAGCTGGGAAGTGAGCATGGTGTTCTTAATAAAGTGCAATTTTTGTCTTTTATTTGACTATTTCATGACCTTTAAAAAAATAATCAGAAATATCCCTGCCTTTTGATTTTTGAAATATGGTGAGTGTAATTACAGGGCTCTTGCCTATTGTGTTTTTTTTTCTTGTATGTGTGATGAAAGAACTGTACTAACTTGAACAACAGGGGAGTAATTATACTTCCCTCTATTTGCAAAGCCCTTAATACTGTACTGGGTGCTGCTACAGTGTGGACTTAGTGACAGTTTGGCCTTAGTAACCCAGTGAAGAAATGATTGTGTAGTTCACAGAGCTGTTTTATTGAGGTTATCTTAAACAGACCCCTCAGTTCAAAGGTTAGTTTGGTATTTTTGTCTATTTGCTGCATTTATTCTGTCACTGTTTAATACTCTTCAGTAGCTTAATGGCTAACTTTGTACAAAAACTGCTATAAGACTCTCTTTAGGAAAAATGTATTTCACAAATTATAATTGCTTACTGCCTCTGTTCTTCACACACACACACACACACACACACACGCACACACACGAGACTAAAAGAAACCTCCTGAACCTGAAGCATTCCAAGTTCTGCCAGATTTCACATAATGGTTTGGATAAAGTGCTGTGGCTTACATCCACTTCTAATTTTCTCTACTGTTGGCTTCTGGGTTGCTGCTTTAAATCTGAAAAGCAATTCTGTAATTACTTGGTGGAGAAGCATTCATCAGAACAATATGAATAAACTCATTATCACACTGGTAATTTTTTTATGCCAGGTCTCTTCCTATTTTGTGTAACTTCAGAATTAGTCACCTTTCCAGTTGTTCTATAAGTACCTTTTGCAGTTTTGGGTTGGTTTCTCAATCTGTAAAGCCAACCGTGCTGATTACATACTGCTCGCTGCTTTGTTACAGTGTGAAGTGTCATCCTAAACAAACAGCACGCCTTAGCTGTGGTTTCTGGGATCTTGCAGAAGCAGAGCAACCCATTTTGACAAAAAAAACCCAAAACAAACCAACAACAAAAAAAAACCAACAGCTTTTATTCAAAGATTTCTTTAAAGGGCAAAATCTTCATTCTTGTAAATTAAGCAGAATTGGGGATTTTTTTTTTTTTTTTTTTCCTGAGAAATCAGTTGTTCTAACTTTTAAAGAAAAGTACTGCTTATCCATGTTACTGGTAATACCCAGTAACAGGAAAACTCTGAGCACGAGTTGACTGGGAAATGGTAAGTATTTTTTCTTCCAAATTTTGTTTGTTTCCTTGCAGTTAAGCATAAACTCAAATGCAGTGAGGAAGAGGGGAAAATGACAACAGAGTGTGTCTTGCTTGTTTCTGTCAACCTCCTTTACTTCAGTGGATCTCTGAGGTTGAAATTGAATTACCAGCACACTTTTGCTTTCTGTGAATTAGATTACCTGCTGTGGAAATGCATAAAATTAATGATCTGTGGAAGAGGTGTTTAGGCTTTTCTCACTTTATAAAACTGCAAATGCAGGTATGTGTGTATAAAATAGTCTACATGCCTCTGTTTTCCATCTCTGCCCTTCTTTCCCCCTTCTAATGGTCTCATACTTTTGTAATTGGAACTAATATAAGGGAAGGCTGAAGGCAGTTATTGCTACCTCTAGGAGGGGCTGGCCTATGCACCTTTCCTCCAAATTTTGACTGCTGTGTGCATCTGATAGCCATGGAGATGGTGGGAAGCTCGGCTTTTCTGTCATGGACTCCTCCCTCCAACTGATTTTTGCTGTGTAACTTTGCATTTTAGGTTACTGCCCACTTTGCTGATGTCTAGCGTTACCTTTGTCCATAACATATGCAAAAAGCAGTTGTAACAAACTGTAAGTTTTAAAAGTCACTGTATTCAAACAAGGGGGAAAAAAGGCAATTCTAGACTAATCACATCTTAGTTTACATGCCGCCACTATTTTATTTTCTAATTTTGCAATGTAACAAAGATCTTCCTTTGCAGTTTCTTCCAGCTTAGCTTGCCCCCAGGCAAAAATTTTGCCTCACTTAACATTATGCCACTGTTCAAGTGCTGTGTAAAGATGCTCCAAGTTAGGGATTGAAATCCAGATCCCTCTGAGTGTGAAGGAAATTAGGCTCAGTCTGAATCCAAGCTGGGGCAGTAGATAATACAATGAACAGGCGAACAAAGCCGAACAGAGTGTAAACTAAACACTTTTCCCTGTGGTCCATGTCTAAATATTGAGATTTATAGTTCCTATGGAATCCTCCTCTGGTTTAAACTTTTAATTATGAAAGACTTGTGGTCAGAAGACGTGGAGTGCTCTCACATATGAATGAGAGAAAAGTTCTTTTTCCACGATTTTGCTATTAGAAGACATTGCCACAGCATTGCAATTAGTGAATGCCTTGATGCAGGCATTGTGAGAAAAAAGATTTGCGATTGACCATCCCTTTCTAACAGCTCTGCAGTGAATGCTGGTGCCAGGTTCTGCGCAGGTAAGTTACAGAAGAAGAGGTTTTCTTTTGAACAAAAAGAATAAGGAGAAATACACAGTGGGGCAGCAATCTCCAGACTTCTGTTATCTCAGGAAATGACCTGTGTAGGATGTATGACCTGAAACTAAAAAGGTGATTGCGTGATGACTGCAACAAGGGGAAAGTGCCAGGTTATGAGCACCAATGGTTTGGGGAGGGAGAGGGGAGGAAGAGCGGGGGGCTTCTTCTAAGTCCAAGGGTATTGCTTGATGCATGCTTGCTATGTAAAATGTTACTGCTGTTAGTATAAACTGTATTCTTTCTGTCTGTCTTCTCTCTCTTCTGGACTTGGCCGGGCCATGTACAAATCCCAATCATTCAACAGTACTGGAGAGTAGATAGTATTTACCTCAATAATGGTAGTTTCTTTTCGATTCTTTTTAACCCTCAATTCAGATGACGGTTCGAAGCCAACACCTACCATGGAAACCCAGCCGATTTTTGATGGAGAAGGTAAGAACATCCCTCAAAATACTAATAACAAAAAAAGCTACTTCCCTCTCCCTTTTCCTGAGGATTTATGGCTCAAATGCTTTCTTTATCCTGCAAAGCAGAAAAGCCAGTGAATCTCATAAGTTATCCAAATTTCACAGTGCCCTTGGGACCTGAGGCATTTTCCCTAATCCTTTTACATCCTCCCCTCTTCCCTGGAATCCAACAATAACACCAGTTGATGAGATTCCTGAGGTAACCTTGGAGGAAAAGGTGTCACAGCAAAAAAAAAAATGTTCATCAAGTCAGACATGGCAACTTTCCTAGACTGTCCATATTCCCTTGCTCTCTCCACCCTCATGATACCAGTGCTGGGAGTTTCATAACCTCTGCAGTGCATTACAGCTTCACAAAAGGGAGGGCAGTGCTAAACCACAGCTTGTGAATACTGAGTTGGAAGAAAATTGCTGGGAGGTTTCTTTATTTAACAATTACTTTTATTGACGCACATACTATTTAAGCAAATGAAGTCAGTATCTTGGGCCCACTTAATTCACAGCCCACCAAGGCAGTTTCCTTCTCAAATGGGCTGATCTTGTGATTGTATAACTTTGGAAAAGGAATATTGGATGTTAGTCCATTGAAAGCCTTGAAACAAGGATAAAAAGGTTGTCATCACAGAGGGCTCGAGGCTTTTGTACATACAAAAATAAATACCAGTGGGGGTAGTGGTCCTTGGGTAGTGAATGGGCTGCTTATGCCTTGCATATTACTTAGAAGTAGTGCAAGTTTTCTACATCTTTAAATCCACAACCATTATGGTCAAGCTATGGGCTGCAGCTTGAACCACTTTGTGACCCACCTGAATCTGTGGACCAGAAGGCAATGAAGGAAAACCTATGACTTTTCATACCTGACTGTTGTATTTGAAACTTTTTTTAAACTGGATCAAAGTCAGAAATGGGGACTACTGAGCAAGAGTAGGTGGTGCTGCTGCCTACTCTTGCTTTCTTGTAAAAACAGGTGATGGGGTGGGCGGGGGTTATTGCTAAAATAAGCTTATTTAATGGGAAGATGCTGTAGTCCTGTCACTTCCATTTAGTGACTGTAGGTTTGTAAGAATCTTCTTGTGAGCTTTGAGAAACAAAGCAAAGCCCTCACAGCAAAAAGCATTTTAAAATAAACAAAGGAGACTGAAGCCATGCTATCTCTTGTTTATATCAAAAGACAGTTCCTCCTGGCAGCAAGCTGATGTTGTATTAAATTGCTGTTTGTAATCACAAATTTCTGGTCTTTAAGTTTTCCCCTGAGAGGGTGCCCATAGATATTCAAAGGAAAGAATGCACCAGTAGAACACAGGAGTGAGCTGATCTGGTTAATACAGCCTGTTTGCAAGCTCCCTCTTAGGAGAGACTTTACATTTTGGTCATTCACATAGAACTGGGCAAAGTTCTTGAGAAACGGTGCCGTGAACAGATCTTATCTGGCCCTTCTGGTGACAGGCAGAGTCAGAAAAGAAGTCATCTTCTGTGAAAAACATTTTCAATGAAAAAGCTTTGCATTGATTTGTAAATGGAATCAAGTCTGATAAATGGACTTGAACTGTATGATGAAAGATTGCCTCTCACAAATCTTGCAATATATTATGCAAGACCTTATCTCCTAGACTTCTAGAGAGAATGACTAATGCAATGGCTTCCTGTTGTTTTAGCAGTGTCCCTCATGACTTGGGAGAAGAGAATTTGACAGGCAGATTAAGCTATGCACCAATGAATAACCTCTGCTAAGTTTGTCACTCTGTATTTTTGTCATCCCTGTTAGTTAAATAGGACTCACTAGTTTTCAGTGTTGGTTGTAGCTATAAGCACAACAAAATCCATTCTGGGTCTGAACAAAAGTTTGTGTAATCTACTACCTTTAAGCATACTGTCCTCAATAGTGACTTAAAGTGGGTACATCAGGAACAGCATAAGTGTATAGCCTGGGGAAGACTTAAAAGTGGCCTAATAGCAGCCTTCCAATATCTACAGAGAAGTTTATTAAGAAGAGGGAGTGGGGATTTTCACAGGAATGTGCGATGTGAGACAACAGTCATAAATTGAAACAAAATGGTTGGACAGGATATAAGGAAAAACTTAGTCACCATGAGAACAAGAAGGCAGTGGAACAGATTGTCCGAAGAGGTGAAACTCTGTCTTCCTTTCCGTGCCAGTTAAAGGCATGAGCAACCTGGTCTGTTCTTATAGCTGACCCTGTCTGGAGCAGAAGGTTGGACTGGATGCTTCAGGGTGTCATCCTGAAAGAATCGCTTCATTCTATCTGAGTAAACATGTCACGGCACTTCAGTAGCATACTCTCCCAGTGTCTTGGGTAGGTCTTCCTGAGGAATGGCTTGTACTTGGTGTCTGACGCATCACATGGCATAAAAGGACGAAACAGTTGTCCATCCACATGTCAGGTGTATAGACGTTCAAAGGAGTTAAAGACAAAATCCCATTTAATTTCAGTGGGCTGGAGACGTGCTGGGCTTCTGAAAACCTGTGCATTCAAAGTCAGGCAACCAGGATGGAGCTGGTAGGAACTTGAATGGACAATAAAAATGTGGAATTTCTTTTCGTGCTTCATTTTTGGGTGTCTACTTTCAATCCACAAGGGGCTAAATTTTTTCAAAGAGCATTACATACGTTCAGCTGCCGCTGAAATATGTGATACCTCTTGGATGTCAGCATCTCCAAGGTGAAGGTTCACCTTTCTCATGTTTTCACCTACATTAGAGGGTAATGAAAACTCACATTTCAGATATAATTTCCCCTCCCACTCCCTACCATCCTCCCTGAAGGCATAACAGAGCAGTGCCAGAGATAATGTATATCAGATAATTTAAACTCTCCTGTCCAAGGCTTGAATCATAAAGCAGCCATCTCTTTAAAAATTATTTCACTTCATTACAATGCAGATCTTGGTGATGTTTGTAGTGAATCTCCTCTTAAGACAAGATTTTTCTTTGCAGTATTTTATTAATGGTCCTTGCTATAGTTTTGAATTAAAAAAGTTCCATTCCCTTCTGCACTTCTAGGCTTTGTTTTCTTTTCATACACCCTCCATTTAGTTTCAATCTGTAAGTTGTTTTTTGTTTCCTAAAGAATAACTTCAAATATCTTCCTTTTTTCTAAACTTTACCTTTTAACTCAGTGGGAATCTACTCTTTCCACAGATCTGTTGCTCAGAGGAGTCTATGTTGCTTACCTGTATTCCAAAAATTCTTTGGCCTCTTTGACTTTGGTTGTCCCTCCTTTTTCCACTGTAGACATAACCAGTCCATATAGTGCAGAGTCAGAGCTAAGTTTCACCCCAGACTTAGGAGGTTTGATCTTGCATTTTTGGTTTATGTACTTTTTCTACTTCTGTGCTTCTCCCCTTTCTACCTCTCACCCAGTGTTTAATTTGACATAGATCTTCCCTCAAAAGGCTCAAAGTATATAGGTATATATATTTATAGGAGCGCATCATGACTAAGTGATGATAAAATAGTGTAGTGGAACCTTCAGATAAGGCAGTCTTTGTTAAGCAAGCTTTTACTACTGCTGGAATATCAATGTCAAACCTATACTTCCATATGAAAAAATGCCCTGAACATGATTTCAATAATGTCTATAATGAATGTAGCTGAAAACATTTAGGAAGGAAAAATTCCCTTTCACTTTCCTTCATGCTTTTGTAATGTATAATCAGTTTCTCTTGTAGTCAGCTAGCTTTTCCTTGGCAGATCAGATCCATGTAAATGTCACAAAGGAGCCGGAAAAGCCTTGTAAAAACTTCTTAGAGGGACTTAAGGCAAACTGCAGGACCTAGTATTTAAGGCATGCTCTTGTGGAAACTGAAAAAGTTTCGGAAGATACCAGTTCTGAAAATGTCTTTCTTTAGGAAAACCTTTCCTTTAGGAGCTCTAGCCCATGTGTTGAGTACTGCTTTGTTCAGTTCTAATCAAATGCTGATTTGGTGTCATTTCTGCAGCTTAGGGCAGGTTCTGTGTTTTGAAGTAGATTGTAACACTTCAGAGGAGGTGCTCTAAGCACTTTTTTTCCACAAATATATGTTTGGATATCGTGGTTGTAGTGCATCAGATACACTTTTCTAACCAGAACTTGTTTTTTTAACAGACTTCCTTTCATGTCTTTCCAGAAATATCTTAATTTCTCTGCCTATTACTTCAGATTTTGTTCTTGCTTGTTTTAGGGAACTGACTGTGGTCAGCTCTTCTTGTGCTGTTAAGGTTATATTTAAGGTCTCAATTGACTTTTTAAATCAGTATATACTGAAAACCAATATATACTATAGCACACAATATAACCTTTGAGATCTGTAAGACTTCAGGGGAAAGGCCTTAGACTTGAGAACTTAAGAGGTGGGGGGTGGAGGGGAGGTACTGTCTGGAATGGGAAGATAATGAGATAACCTTGTAGAAGACTAACAAATGTTGCTTCGTAAGAGGTGGAAGACCTCACTAGGGAATAAGCCAATCTCTATGAAGATGATGGATCAGTTAAGGCATGATTGTAGCAAGCATCTTGTCTTCTTTGAAGAGAGGCTGAGTTTGTGTTGTTCAGCCTTGAAAAGAGAAGGCGTCAGGGAGACCATAGAGCAGCCTTATGGTACCTAAAGGGGGCCTATAGGAAAGGTAAGGAGGGAGTTTTTACAAGGGCAGGTAGTGACAGGACAAGGGGTAATGGCATTAAACTGAAAGAGTGTAGATTTAGATTAGATATAAGGAAGAAATCCTTTACTGCAAAGGTGGTGAGGCACTGGCACAGATTGCTCAGAGAAGCTGTGGATGCCCCATCCCTGGCAGTGTTTGAGGCCAGGTTGGATGGGGCTTTGAGCAACCTGGTCTAGTGGAAAGTGTCTCTGCTCATGGCAGGGGGTTGGAACTAGATGAGCTTTAAGGTCCCTTCCAACCCAAACCGTTCTATGAGTAACAACCACGTATATTTACTAGTTGCTGTAGGTTTTTTAAGGCTGTTATTTTTTCTCTTTCAGAAATCACAGCACCCACCCTTTGGATTAAGCACTTGGTCATCAAAGATTCCAAATTGAACAGCTCCAATATAAGGAATTCAGGTAATGGTCTAATGAAGAAAAAAAAAATAAAATTCTTTCAACTAGGCTGCAGTCCCTCACAGTCTTGTCTTGTTTCACTCTTCTTTCATTGTACCTGTCCTGCTGCTTTTCAGTGTTGCAGGGTTTGAAGTGCAGGCTGTAAGAGAATTTCAGATAGTGTCCTTTTTTGTGTCCAGAAGGCCACAGTCGATGTGTAATGAGAGATGTTTGTGTTTCCCCAAACCCTATCGGGGGAACCTCTGATTTCTTCATCTGTTGATTCATCCCAGCCAGCTGTCATCTTTATTCTGTTTGTTCAGCAGTCTTTCATGGATGTACGAACTGATGCATTTAGCTCTGAATTTTGAGCTGTGGTTTTAGTCTGAGCAGTTGAGAAATTACAGAGAGGGGCTTCTTTTCTAGCAATTTCAAGATTCTTCTGTGCGGGTTATATTTTTTGCTGGAGAAAAGATTGGATTATTTCACAACTGCAAGTAGGTTATTTATGTTTGGATCTAAGTAAATGCTGAAATTATTTTCATGGGTAATAGGGTGGGTAAGGGAAGACCCAAGCATAAAAAAAACATCAAATAAAAATTCATGACCATGTGTGGGAACAGGGGCAGCAGGAAGATGTGAAGGTGAGATGTAAAGCTTGAGGTTGGAGATGAGGGTGAAACTGCGTGGAGTCACTGAAATCACTAGAAACTGGAATAATCTGAAGAGGGAAGTTAGGGATTCTTGATGAGGATGGTTTCTATCTGATATATTTTAACTGAAGTGGGGGAAAGAAAAAAGGTAGATGGAATATCAAAAGAAGAAAATTGCCTTAAGCCATGGGTTTACTTTTAAGGTTTAAATAGGAGCTGCTACTATTGCATATATTTTATGAAATAATATATGCCTAGAGCAGCAGTTGGGAATAACTCCAGTCCCCAGACAGATAAATTGGGATAGCTTGAAGTACTTCAGCACCTGATATGTCTGGATTAGCCAGAGAGCATTCATAGTGCTCAGCAGTACCCTTAACCTTCCCAACTGCAGGGTGAAATCAGTGCTAGGTTAGGTGAGAATATTTTGCTGCAGAGTGTAGAATTGCTCTTCACAGAAGCACATCCATCATTGGCCAGACCCCAGTTTTAGCAACAGTCTTCTGTTGCCTCACTTCCTGACATTTTTTGTAGCAGGGTGGTCCATGTAGAAACTGTAGGTGTATCAGCATTCTTCTTTAAGGATGTATTTCACGGTAGAGTAAATGCAGCTTATGTTTTGTAAGCTGCTGGGACAATAGTGCAATTGAAGGTGATGGTTTAATATTAAAATCTTATGTAATGGGTCCTACCTATCTTGGAGACCATTCTTTCTGATGCAGCAAACCTGGTAGCTGCGATGGAAGGAAGAGTTCCTAGATTTGGGCTCTAGGAAGCTGGAAAGGGACTTGGGAGCAGGAGGGTCTTTTGCTTGCGAGCCTGCCTCCCACCCTTTCTTGGCTTGACAGTACCAAAGCAGGCTGGCTTTCACATTGTAAAGTCAGTTGGTTAGTTCAGGTGTTTAGTCATGAAGCTGCCTGATGTAAGCCAGGTATTTTGTTTATTGAAGAGTTCCTTTTCTGAGTTTACTTTTGTCCACTTTTTTTTTTTTTTTTTTCCAATTAGTTCTGATATTCCATCAAGGTTGTTATGGGTGTATGCTACAAATCGAAAAGAAATGATCTTCTGGAAGATTCAGGAGTTCCTATGAGGTGGTTTCTACGGTAATCTCAAAGGAGATGTGTGGCCGGCCTTACTGACTGCCGTGACAGACACTCATTTGCTGCGTGATCTCATTAGGAGACTGGGTTGCAAATTGTATCCCCCAGTTTCCACATTAGGCCTTACAAATAAACAGCCATTTCTTTTTTTTTACACCAAATTACTGATATCAAGAAGTGCTGTCTAGGGCTATGGTTCACCTGATATTAGGTGTGGACTGCTTTAGTCTGTTTCTTTCAACCAGTGAAGCCTAGTACACCCTTCTTTGGTGTCTCTCATTCCTTTTATCCCTTGTCATATACATAGGGCGGGTGAGACTGAACAATAAAGAGTTGGGAGAATGAGTATAATTTAGAATTGGGTTCTTCAAATGTCTTCAAATCTGTCTTGGCTGAAGATGATGAAAGAGCTGTCATGAAACGGGCATGCAAAATTAGGGGATGTTTTTAATTGCTTTTGGCTGTTGTCAGCTTGAAATATTAATGCTCAGCACATTTCTGATTTTTCGTTTATTTTTCAAGGGTTAAAGTAAGTTTTAAAAGCACAAGATTGGATATTTGAGTTTGGTATTCCCTCAGCTACATTGTCACTCTGAGCTTGCACTTACTGTCTTGAGGTAGATACAGCCTGGTATCCTCTTGCAACAATTTAGTTGGGATGACTGTAATTAGAGAAGAGAAAAGATCTAGTGGATCATCTAATCTACTGCTTTAGGGCTAGTGAATGTGCTGTATGAAGAGCAGCATTTTCTAGTGTAGCATAAATGCCTTAGGCAATAAAGATTTCACATCTTCCTACAGAAAGCTGCTCTGCTGTTTGAACTTAATCCCAGGATTTTTCTTTTTGCAATATCCAGCCTAACTCTTCTTTTATTTGTGTTCTTTTTCATTAGTCTTGAGTTCTTGAAAGCCTGCCCTATTCCTTGGAGTTTGTATACTGTAACACTTAACCCTGATCTCTCTCCTCGCTGCAGTGGTTAAATAGCCCTGTCCTTTGCAGTGAAGTTCAGCAGATACTGCTGTCAGAGGGCATGTCCTGCTCTCTAATTAGCACAGACACTGGATGTCTTGGAAAGCTAGCATCATCACTATATCAATCACGAAGAGAATTTAAGAATTGCTATATGAATATAAATAGGCTCTGTAATTTGCTGCCATTGTCTCTAGTCAGTGTTAGTCAGGTAGCTGACCATTTCAGAGCTGGTGGTACTCCATGGTACATATGCAGCCTGGAGCCCAAGGAGCTGCATTTGAAATCTGAGTGTTCCACATTCCGTGTAGTATTAACAAATAGAACAGGTTCTCCTAAACAGTCCTCACTTTTGGAGTGTGTATGTTTTGCTTGGCATGTGTAAATGCTAATTAAGCCTGGGGATCAGGAAAAGCAGAATGACTGTAGCCTGGTGATTAGAGCATTTGACTGAGGATCTATATTTCTCCAGGCATTCTGCCAGTGAATTTTTCTATGCTAAGTAAAGCAGCATTGCTGGGAGGGATTGCTAGTGCTGTTCACCAGCCCACCTTAAAAAATGAAGTGACAACTAGATCCCTTTCTCATTAGGGTGAGATGCAGGTTCAAATCTTCTCAGTCAGAGGCAGGAACCAAAATACGAACGTGCTCTAACATCTGAACTGTTGAGCAGCTGAGAAGTGATTGTTTTTCTACACTTACAAAGTAAGTCATCTGCCTTTAGCCCCAAAGTCAGTTTTTCTTTCTGGGGCAAGTGAAAGGTCTAGATCAACACAATATTTTTTGACAGGAGCTTTTTTGTTGTTTGTTTTGAATTGATTTTCACCTTCCCCAAACATGCATACCCATGTGTGCACACACGTGGATACCCCAAACTAAGGCTGTTATTTAGCACTGCCCTCTGTAATGTGTGAATTATTTTTAACACTGCCAGAGCAGGAGGTGATAGAGATGGGACCTTCACAGTGGCCATTCTCTAATCAACATTGCTGGGAACTGTTGTCTTATTCTGCTTTTACTCTTTCAGCTTCCTACTTTCCTACCTCCTCTCCCCAGCCTATTCCAGCCTGCAACAGCCTGAATGATTACTTTTTTACAGCTCTTAATCTAGGGAAATACCTGATAAAGTATCCCCCTTCCAATAAAATAAATCTAATGATTGCCTGTTTGGGAGCATCCCCTCTCCACTGAGGAATCTGTGGTTGTTCCTCATTTCCAGAGTTGGGTTATCTCCAAATCCATTTGTGCTACTTAGTGATTTGTTTTAGTTAGCAAGAGATTCCAGCCTGTATCCAGCTTACCCTGACAACCTTTAAGAAAACCACAGAGTGATGTAATGAGCTCATGCATGGAAAAATAAACAGCTCTAGAGAAACCAGCAGTAGCAGCCTCAAGTAAGCATTCTGCAGTCACTAGGGTTTTGAACATGACGTTATTTGAAAGGGAAAATGAGTAATACGTTAGCATTAGCAGCTGAAGACAGGTTTGTGTGTGCTTAATTAAAAAAAAAAATAAATAAAAAATCCCATAGCTGTTTATTTCAAAATCTTGCTTGTTGAATGAGGTCCAACTCCATGTGGCCTATTCTGTTCAGCTCTGGTACCCAAGCATCATGCATGCATCTCATGATAGCTTTCTGGTGATAGAGCTTTCTGCTGTCAGGAGCTCTTAGTGGACAGAGTATGACGGTACATGAGCTTTGAGAACAAGAATGGTGGTAAATTCATATTTCTTTTTGTTAATTTAATTTGTTTGGTGCCCAAACTTTAGGTAGGGATTGTCAAAGGGAGAAAGAGCTTGAAAGCTCCATGTCTGTATATACTTTTGCAAGAAGCAGAAGCACACCCTGCCATCCACCCCAGAAGAGGTCTATGTACTCTTGGGTGCAGTTTGTCTCCAGAGATCTGCACAGTGAGGTGGGATGTGATTAGATCAAGAGTACTACCAGGACCTGGCTTCTCTGGTTTGTCTGTGTTCTTTCCCTAAGTTTTATGGCAAGAAACCCCTCAGTTACTACTGAGTCAGATAGTCAGGTGAGACCAACCAACATGTAACAGGGCAGGGGCAGCTGATTTGCCCTTAAAAAGGAATATGGCAATTTTGGTGTGATACTTTTGCTACTTTTCTACCAAAAATAGCTAAGGTTAGACAAAAGTTTGATTTGTTATTTGGACTTTTCCTTTTTAGTAGTGAAGACTAACCCACAAGGAGCTTGAATACCTATATTGTTCTCCAGAGTGGGGAGACAGTGTACCCATTTGTGTTAAATGTGTAGTTATTTGGAGTCAGAGCAAATTTAATTGTGCCTTGGAAACATGGGGGCAGTTTCTCACCTGTATCCCATCTTCTCAGCCTTAGCTGTCTTGTCCTACTGTTGGCATACAGCATTCCCCAGCTCGTTTAAAGACATGTGATACCATGGGCTTCTGTTTCTCCTGCTACTTTTTTCCTGCTTTCTGTCTAAAGTAATTGTGTTTGTTCCAAGCTGACTGGCTGTCTCTCCATGCCAGTTGTGTTAAGGTTAATGTCCAAATGTCTACTGTAGGCTCTTCCCCAAAATCTGTGGCTAATTAGTGTTAGGACACCAAGTGGAAGAGATGGGTGGAAGCACAAGTTGATCCTGCTTGAGCAGAAAAGCAAGTTGAGAAGGGGAGGCAGCCAGGCACAACTGTGCTTTGTGACATCTGAATAAGATTTTACAGTAGCATTGTAACTGTAGAATTTTGGTGCCTGGGAATGACATCCTAATCCTACTGCAGTTCTCCTTGGTGAACATTTTGGTGCTTCGGTATCCTCTGGGCATAAGACCTCAGAGTAGTGGCTTTTGAACTTCCCCATAGCTGAAGATGGAAAAAAGATGCATCAGTGATGATGTCAAGAACAAGAGTCTGTGGGAGGGCACCGATGAGTCAGAAAACTTTTCCCTTTTCTACTTTTCTACTATCCTATATTAATGTGTCCTTCTTGGCTTTTGTCCTGCATCTTGAGTCAGTGCATCCTAACATAGTGCTCCTGTGACCTGTCAAAACTATTGGGCTAAAATCTGTTGCTTTACTGTCCCACCTGCCAAAATTATTTATCTTAAGACCCTTGTATTAATTCTTCCACGCGTTCTTTTTGTGAGAGTTTGTTTGGTTTTGAATTAATTTTAATTTAGGCTCTGGCTTGATCTCAAGTGAAGCAACCTCAAGAGAAGCCCCTGTTGAGTATGATATGAAAATTTACTAATTCCATTACATTTTCACAGCAAATCTCTATGCTTTTCTCTGCTGAATTCCTGCTTCCTTGCAAGCTAAAATGTGATGTTTCTCCCTTACTTTCTATCTATCCCTCCTTTCCCTCTGGCTCCATCTCTGGTTCAATCACCCTTTCCTGTCTTGCCTGCTGCTTGGGAGGCCTCTGTCTGTTCCTCTTTCCTTGAAGTTCTTAGAAGGTATGATATATGGGCTGACCAAGTGTGATTCTCCCACAGTCTCAGTGTAACAGGTGTGGCGAAGAAGAGAGAGCAAAAGCAGGGAGAGTGGAAGGATCTAGGACCAGGACTCTTCCTAGACAGCCAGCAAACAAAGTCATAAATAACATGCCACTGGGGACCAGTTAATCTGCTCTATGAAAGGGTGCAAAGTATACAAGTGGGAAAAATAACATTGTATAATAATCGGCATGCAACCATAGGTGTTAAACGTATGCAGCTAGGCAAATAAATGAAGTTCTCCCTGAGTGCTGTGTGATAAATCATTCCCAAAGAATTCAGTCACTCCCCCCTCCTTATCCCCCAAAGAAAGAAAACAAATTACTCTAGACATAGAGCCATAACTGCTGCTCTGCAGCTGCCAGTTAAAGCAAGTGGACAGGGAGCAGTAGGAGTGGGGCAAAGATAGAAGCAGCTGGGGTAGAAGGAGGGAAAAAACAACACTGCATTTAAAACCACCACCGATTCAGAAGGGAATGGAAAAGAAATAAGCTCCAGCACCAGACATTACCTGGACATATAGGTACAAATGAGAGTGGAGAGTTCAACATTGAGTTTGTTTGCTTTTTAGCAGAAGCTGGTTCATATTGGAGGGCTTACATTGGTTTGCTGAAGTTACTCCTTAGCTGCAAAGTGCTCCTTGCTGTAATAGCAGCATTCAGCGCAGGCTTGTATGTGGATCTGCACTTCAGACGTCTATTTGAACACACATTGATGCCTGCAGCTGGACTACATGTATTGATTCACCTTCCTGCTTCTCTTGAAGTGTTCCTGTCAACCGCACAAGCAAGATTATAACATTTCTAAAGTGACAAAGTGACACAAATATAAGAAGGAGCTGATCTGCACTCCTAGATTCCCTCTAGGAGGTTTAGACCTAGGCTTCTTCTGAAACCAAACCCCCTGTGAGGGAGCAGAGCTGCATTCCAGAACAGCTGAAAAACCCTCCCCATCCCATGAAGGCTTCCTTCTGGTACCACGCTTACAGTGAAGAGCTTCTCTGCTTTTGCGACTTTTGGAGATGGAATGAATAGATGATAAGGAGGGAAATGTGTGAGACCCTGCAGGAATATCAGTAGGGCTTTTGGAGTAGCAGCATGGGACATTTGAGGAAAAAGTCATATAATCATTTAGCTTGGAAAAGACCCTTAAGGTCATTGAGTACAACCATTAATCTAATGCTGACAAGTCCACCACTAAACCATGTCCCTAAGCACCATATCTACATATCTTTTAAATACCTCCAGGGATGGTGACTCCACCACTTCCCAGGGCAGCCTGTTCCAATGCTTGGCAATACTTTTGGTGAAGAAATTCTTCCTAATATCCAGTCTAAACCTCCCCTGGTGCAACTTGAGGCCATTTCCCCTCATCCTATTACTTGTTACCCGGGAGAAGAGACCAGCACCTGCCTTGCTACAGCCTCCTTTCAGGTAGCAGTACAGAGCACTAAGGTCTCCTCTGAGCCTCCTTTTCTCCAGGCTAAATAACCCAAGGACATTCCTCTCATCCTACCACTTGTTACTTTGGAAAAGAGACCAGCACCTGCCTTGTTATAACCTCTTTGTATGCTGTGTTCTCTTTACTTTAAAACTGATGTCAACAGACCCTTGATCTGTGTTGTAAGAGTCCTATGTATATTTGGAGGGAGCATGGGTAAAATCTGCCATCCTCATTTTCCATTTCACTTCATAGTCACTGCATTTTTGCATTTTGCCAGACCACCAAAATAAGAAAGTTGTCAAGGGGAAACAGTGAGTTGGATGTCTTAACTTCATGCTTTTCAGGCTGTTGAAAATGTGTGTAAGCAGGTAGAAAGATCTCTTGGTAGAAGGTCCCAAAGATTGTCTCTGAAGAGCCAGGAAAGAAGGCTGGGCAGAGAGCCCACCTTCAGAGCCAGGCAAAGAGGTGGGAGTATGTTTAAAACGCAAGGAAGCATTCAGTCACTTGAGGGAGGAACACCTAAGGGAGGAGGATGTATTAAGCTGGCTGCCCCCACTCTGCGTGAATGGTGTGTCTCTGGTTTCACTAGTTATATTAATGCAGGGAGGTCTGTGATCCTGCTCATCTCATCAATCTCCCCTTTCAGCTTAAGCTCATTGAACAGGCTCTGATAACACAAAGCTGCAGCTTCTCTCATGGAGCTGGGCCCCCCCAGAATGCATGGGGTCCCA
This sequence comes from Pezoporus occidentalis, assembly GCF_034315485.1. Taxonomy (NCBI): domain Eukaryota; kingdom Metazoa; phylum Chordata; class Aves; order Psittaciformes; family Psittacidae; genus Pezoporus; species Pezoporus occidentalis. The sequence continues at coordinate 2,006,585 of NW_026913964.1, read as the reverse complement.
TAGCTGGAAGGACTGTAGCCTGTGTAAGCCTGCAATTCAGAAGAATCCTACTGGGAAGAACATTAATCTCAGCTAGTATCCCTCTGTTGTCCTTCTCTTGCATGGAAAAGGGCTAACCTGTGTCTCATAACACTGATGAAGTGGAAGCCGTTTCTCTGTCTCATGGATGATGTCTGAATCCCATATGTTACAAAACTGAACTTCCAAAGATGAAGCATGTTTTGCCCCGAGACAGCTGGCTCAAGCTAGATGTCCAAGTGTGAGTGCTAGAACTCCTGTTGGAGGCAGTTCCCTCTGCCTCCTCATAAAGTACTAAATACTACAGGAAAAAGCTGATCTGTCATTACACGCAAAGACTCGTCACACTATAAACCTGTCTCTCTTCCCCCCTTTTGCTCACCAGCAGTAGCATAAGAAAAGAATGTTACTGTACTTAGGAAGACCAGTCTGAAATACTTTCTACCTGCCTGTCACAGTTTTCAAAAGCTTTCTATTTAGTGCCCTGTAATTATGCCCTTAAATACTGTAAAAATAGTGTGCCCATATACTCCAGCTGTCAGAGGTAGGCAAGTTCTCCAACAATTGCTGTGCTGGTTTTTCCAAGCACTATTAAAAGCAGGTGTGCAAGTGAAAATAGTTTCCCAATAATGTTAAGGCTCCAGTGGAAATACCTATGGCTTCTCATTTGATTGAATAGCATTCCTCAGTGTGGCAAGTGTGCAGTGGGAAAAGAGTATAGGGAAAAATGAATGAATGCATTCAAAAACAGGTGGCTTATCTCAAAGCTAGATGTGCCACAAGCTAACAGCACTTAGAAACTATGGAAATGGAAAAGAGGAGTTAGGGAATGAAAACTGCAGAATCTGGGTATATTTCTCTCAAAATCACAAGGGCGGTGTCTAAGGAACTATCCTGATATAAAGAAATGAAGAGGTCTGCATTTTGATGCCAAACTGTCTCTGCTCAGACTGAGGAGACTGTTGTTATGAAGGTACTGCACAGCTACAGCTGTCTTACAGACTGTGGAAGCCAGGTGCATTAGGAAGATCAGACCCTAAATTCTGGATACTTAAACTAGATCATATCTCTTCAAGATTTTAGGCTGGGTTTGCAAAGAGGTTGTCTCAGTCATCTGCTGATCTACTGGAGCTTCTCAGTCTTATGTGAGGAGGGTGGAAAAGACCTGAAGAGGTCGTGGAGTTGTTTTTTTCCTCCCTGTTTTAACTCAGGGTCATGTCCAGTTATGTGTGTAACCTGTTCCTAATGCAGCAACAGGGATCCCACTGCCTCTTCCAATGAGTGAAGAGATAATCACCAGGGGTTTTTCTTATATCAAACCTGAATCTCTTTTCTGCAAGTAAGCTGACTGCTACTTGAACTACCCATGGGGAGGAAAAGAAATGATCTATGACCATCTTTTTTTATATAACAGCTTTTACGTCTCAGAAGACTGAATGTCATCCCTAGACTAAACAAATGGAATTCTTTCAGCCTTTTCTCATAGATCATATTTCTTAGACCTCTGCCTGTTCCCTTTGCTCTCTCCTGCACTCTTGCCAAATGGTCCACCTCTCCCTCAAAGTGCAGTGCCCAGAGCTGGATGCAGGCCTGATTTAAAGGCTCACCAGTCCTTAGTGCCTCTTTCTTATGTGAGGCCCTTGTCACTACATCCCACAGCGAGTTTTACCTGGTTTGACTTTTTTTATTGTTGTTTGCAAAATCATGAAGTTGCAGACTGTTTTGTGGTCTACCTAAGCTCCTTACCATTTTTCTTCCAAGTGTTGTTGTCTTGCCAGTACTTTCCATGCGATGCACTGGATTTCTCCTTGGTGGTTGTTGTGGTTTCTACTTGTAAGTTGTGATCACGCTGTTTTAAAACCATAAACCAAGATGACTTTAATTCTTTCCTAAATTCTGGCCTGTAAATTAGATGTTATGTGCCACTAGTCAAATTGGTCATTTAATTTGATACAAGTCTTTCAGTACTAAAGAACTGTTCTACAGAGAACTTTTGAGACCTCTTCTCTTGGAGTATGTTTTTCTTAACCTACAGTGCTGGGCAACTATCTCATAGTAATTGTACGTAGCCTACATTTTATTCCTTTGAGAATGACAAAACTTAAAATATATTCTAATGAACTAGAATTTAATGGGAGCTCTGTCTAATTCATTGTATGTGAACATGTAAATATTTGCCTTTTTTGTTTTCCAGGATGATATTCTGTAGCTATAAAAGAAGTATTGTTCTCTGCCATCTTTCAGCTAGTCTGGCTACAGTTCTAAGGGCTAGGACTGTGTGTGACTGACTGTTTGAGAGATGATAGGGTGGTAGAAAGAGCCCAAGGCCTGCCTGAAAGCCAGTTATTTAGAATTTCAGGGACAGGTAGCTTTAAACTCACAAGTTTCAAGATGTGCAGGTGTGGAGCTTTATTCCTGTGTGGTTTGGAAACCCTGTGGAGCAGAGTCCTTTCCTAGCTGGGCAGCACCCAATGCACATTCTGCAAAGTCTCACTTTGTGCACAAGTTGTGCATTAGAAAGCCTCTCAGCAAGTTCACTCTAATCCCTGGGACAGTGGGTTAGACTTCAGCCTGTCCTCCTTTTTGAGCTAGAGAGTAGAGACTGAATAGGCTTCTCATCATGTAACACAGGTGGGAGTGCAGTGCAGCTTTATCGCATTGAGCAGAAGGAAAATGGCAGGGGAAGGATGTGTTCCTGGATAGCTGAAATTTAATGAGCCACTCAGAACAATGCATTTTTAATACCAGTAAGCCACTTGTTAAACCTTTGCATTGTACTTGTTCAGCACTGGAACATGTAGTAACCTCTGCTTCCTTTGTAGCCTATGCCTTGAGAAATGGAAGTGAGTGAGTACCAAGGTAAAGCAAGGAATGCTCAACTGGTACAGTGTGGGAGCACCTGCAGTTTGTTTTTCTCTTTGCATTAGCCAGAATACTCTAGAAGAATCACAGTCCCAGACAGAGCAGGGTGGAGTGGGTAGCGGTACTGATGACTAACAGAGGTGCAGAGAGATTTATGCTATCCCCATGAGCCGTATTTGTTCAGCTGTTGTTGTGCTCCTAGTAAACACAGGAGGAGTTGTTTGTTTTCCTCCACCCACAGCTCTGCTCAAGGGACAGGCAGCTAGTTCCTATTCACTGCTTGCTTTGCTAGTCCTGCCAGCCCTTGTGCATACCCAAGACTTTTCAAATTCCCTTTCCCCTCAGAGGTGGAAGGAATGCAGATTTGGGCTGCTGGTATAACCCATTTCTCTGTGTAACAAAGCTGAGCTTTCTGCCCATACCTTTTGTAAGCTCTGTTATTGGGATCATCATAGAATCCTAGAATGGCTTGGTTTGCAAGAGACATTAAAGCTCATCTTGTTTTAACCCTCCTTGCCACAGGCAGAGACATTTTCCGCTAGACCAGGTTGCTCAAAGCCCCATCCAACCTGGCCTTGAACACTGCCAGGAATGATGCAGCCACAGCTTCTCTGAGCAACGTGTTCCACCCTCACAGTAAAAAATTTCTTCCTAACATCTTATCTGAATCTCCCCTCTGTCAGTTTTAAAGTCATTCTCCCTTTTCCTGTCATTACCTGCCCTTGTAAAAAGTCCCTCTCCAGATTTCTTGTAGGCTTCCTTCAGGTACTGGAAGGCTTCTGTAAGGTCTCCCTGGAACCTTCTCTTCTCCAGGCTGAATAATCCCAACTCTCTCAGCCTGTCTTGACAGTAGATGTGCTCCAGCCTTATGATCATCTTCACGGCTCTTCTCTGTACTTGCTCAAGGAGGTCTACAACCCTCTTGTATTGGGGGCCCCAGAACTGAATGCAGCACTGCAGGTGGGGTCTCACAGGAGCAGGTGAGAGAGGAGAATCACCTCCTTCAACCTGCTGGTCACGCTCCTTTTGATGCAGCCCAGGATACAGTTGGCTCTCTGGGCTGTGAGCACACATTGAAGCCAGTTCATGTTGAGTTTCTCATCAGCCAACATTCCCAAGTCCTCCTCCTCAGGGCTGCTCTGAATCACATCTGCCCTTGACGTCCTGTTCTTCTGAAGTGGGCCTGGGTCCTGTTCACGTTAGAGTTCCCTTATGCAACGTAAAAGCACCTTTAAGCTGGTGTAGATGCTGTGATAAAATAACCAGTCCAGGACTCCTCTGCCAGAGCAGCATAAAGATGGGCTAAATAAAAATGAGAAACCAGCCCTGTTTGAATTAAGCTTCCCTGGGAGACAGGCAAGCACTTTATCGCACTGAGAGGAAAACTGAGGCACAAAGACACTTAGTCCTCACTTTTGGATTGGCACAGGATGTCAACAGGAACTTGGCACTAGATACCCATGTTGCTGCCTTTTGTGCTGTACTAATACCTCACAGAGGAGAAAGCTGGGAGTTGAACAAAAAAAAATAATTGGGAGAGGCATGTGTTTGATTTTGTTTGGGTTTTTTTTAAGTGGTATTTTGAAGTCAGGTCCCTGTCGCAGTACAAACAATGGGGATTGGTCAAGAATCCTTCAATCCTTCAATCCTTTTCCTCCACTTCTGATGAATGCTTTTTCATTAAAATGGACGCTTTTTGTGGGAACTTCAAGGGAAAAGTTTTCCTGGTCCAGACAGAATTCCTGGTCAAAAGAAATGGAAAGAGAAGGAAAACTGCCCTACTTGGCACAGCCTGTAGTTCTGTCATTAGGCTATTCACATAGGTTCATTGGGGCTGGACAGAAGCACAGAAGGAGGTTAGACCCTCTCTTTTGCCTGGTTTGGAAAAAAGACTCCTGTCTCTCAAGGGTGTAGGGATCTCTCCAGGGTGATTGGTTTTGGTGTTATAGTCTCCCTCTTCTTCTTATAAGAAAACAATTGAGCGCAGAAGAGCAATCTTAAAAAATAATCTGCTGTGGTGTGATGGCAGATCTTCCTTATGACCCACCCTGATCATCCACAGAATCCGTGTAGCTCCAGTGACTGAAGCTTGGTCCTTTGGCTCTGATAGCAGTGAAAGTTGTTATGTGGCAGGAGAGCAGCTGGAGAAGGCTGCCTCATCTCCAGATGCAGCACATTGACTGCATGTCCCTGAAAGCTGAGCATGAGGACTGTGAAGCACAAGCCTTTGGTTAGATGCTGTTAGACACCCTCTCTTCTCAGCTCTGTAAGGTAAACAAACACCCCATTTCTTTAATAACCATCTAGTTTATTAGACAGTCAGATGAGTCCCTTACCTCATCCATCATTTTTATTTTTATTGTGCAGCCACTAGATGTATGTTTGAATGTGTGTACTTAAGGGACCAGGAATGAGAGACCCTTTTATGAATCTGACCATGTGTTTCTCAGAAGGCCGTTACTAGGGGAAAATTGTTGCATAAATAATGTACAACTGCCCATGTCTAAGCCCTGTTTTTCTCCAATAGCACATAGCTTCCGAGTCGCTACTTTTAGAAATGTTTTAAAGAGTGTTAGAAGCAGTCAAGAGTAAAAAGGAGCAAACAGCATTTTATAGCTAAGCAGTTAAGGTAAAATGGGTATTTCTGCCAGTGATTCTCTCCTTTGTGTGCATGCATTCCCTAGTTTTTTTATTTTTTTTATTTTTTTTTTTATTTGTTGTAATTTAGATTTGCTGTCTCCCAAAGGTTTTGCTCTTGAGCAACGGTGAGTTGGCAAGTGTTACTCAGCTTCTTTGCTGATGGTTGTCTTAAGTCAAAGCAGAGATGACAGAAAACAGGGGAATGTGTCCGTGTTGTTTGTTTTTTGTTTCTGGGTTTTGGTGGGCCTTTTTTAAAAGAAAGATGTGATATTATTGTTGGTCCTGGGAATGCTGTTTGTGTCCCCCTGACTTTGCTGTCTTAAATGTTCTGTAAATGCTTCAACTAGGGAAAGAAGGAAGACCTTTTTTCTTTATCTGTCTGTGCCTGCAACCCCTATTAACTCAAACAGGGAATATGCTTTAAAGTACCCTGCATATATAATAAATATATGCTTGTTTCTAAGATGACAGCTTAAACTCATAGCTGGCATTAAACCTTCTCACTTGGCTATAGGCTTTCACTATCCTCCATAAACCTGGCCTTGGCAACAACAGCAAAGTTTCCAGTAAGCAGTCTGACTAGAACAGGCTGGCTTCAGTGTCCTGGAGCTGGGATAGCATTTGATGGTCCCTTCATTACCTGTGAGACCATCTTTCAGGGTGACAGTGTATGCAGTTCATGCCAAGTCCCATACTAGGAAGCTGAGAGTATGAATTTGCCAGGTGATTTTTCTGGCTGATGAAATACACTCCAACTGTTAATATTCATGTTTATTTTTTAAAATTAAGTGCTGTTAGAATGGTAGCCTGGAGGAAAGAGCCTCTCTGAAGGCTAGTGCTAGTTAATAGGTTCTTATGCATAGTAGACAGATGTCACTGAAGGAACTTTCCACAAGGCTGTTGTCAGAGCCTCCACTTAGTGTGAGTATGTTTGCTATTCTCATCTCCTCTAGCTGAGGGAAGGTATGGTGGATCTGGAAGGGGTTCAGAGAAAGAACTGGTCAGCTGGGACTCTTCAGCATGTAAAAGAGATGTAGTAGGAGTCTGTAAAACAGTGAGAGGCAAGGAGGGAGACCATTCACTGTTTCATCCTCCAAAAGAACTACAGTCAGCAAATAGAACTACTTGGAGCCAGGTTTAGATCAAACCAAAGGATGTGCTGTGTTCCACATACAACATGTATTCAAGCCACAAAACTAAATGTAGGATGTCATGGTCAATGTAAGTTCATGAGTGGAGACATGGCAAACTGGTAGAAGGGAAAAACCATTGCTACTGACTAAATACCAACTCCATGTCTGCCTCTGCAAGTTTCTGATCCACAACTGATTGAGACATGAAATACATGGGGGAAGTATATGCTTCTCCTGTTCCTCTGTCCTCTTCTAAACTTCTGCTTTTGGCCATGGCTGGAGGTGGAACAGGCAAGTTGGGCCTTTGGTTTGCCCCAGTATGTCAGTGTCACATTCTTCGGAAGGTAATGGAATAGATGAGACTTTCATAGTGGCTACTTCTAAACGTATGCTAGAAATGGGAAAAATCTGACCTCCCTGCTATCATTGCTAATGACAGCCCACTGAAGGCTGGCGGTGATGGTGGATTTTGCATCATTAAGTATATTTGATATCAACTGCACAAAACCTGTAAGGTTTGTTTCACTCAGCCTCTAACCACCCTTCAAACAGGAGTGAGTGACTACCAATTAGTTGTGTATTCTGGTGGTAAATGCCATGATTATTCAATTCCCACAGATTTCTGGTTAATACGTGCAGAGATATTTTGCCATTTTTTATGGCATAGTACAAATGTTAAGTATGTACAATTATCCTGTGTAATTTGCATACCTAACTGCAAATGTATGTAAAATAAGATACTGTCTCATTAAATGACATTTATTCTTTGGGGTTTTATTTCAATAAAAGTGGCACATTTTTTTTTGTTCTGACATACAAAAAACCTCCACTTTATTTTTTTCAGTCATTTTTAGTGCTAGTTTTGCAAGACTCAAAGGACTTGAGAGATCTTGGTTTGACTTTGCGCACTCAGGAAGCTTTGGAGATTTAGATAGAAAAATTCCTGGATGTAGTTCTCTTCAGCAGATTTTTTTTTTTTTTCCTTTTACTCCTTACCTGAAACGATGATAGGGAATTGCGTCTCTGTTCTTGCCTTCCCCAAGCTGCATGAAGGATCCTCCTCACCTGAGGGCCAAGGTGTGAACTGCTGCTGCCAGACCGCGAGTAAGCGGGGGCCCCTCGTGATGTAAGTGGTTTGTTAAGGAGCCCGCAGGCCTCTTGCTCAATGACTTCTCTGTCCACATACAGCTTGGGAACAGTCACGGAGCCTTTTTTTCAGATGTGAAATCTGTCAGCAAAGTGAAGTCAGCTTAAATATCAGCTGAGGCTTGAGCTCTCTCTCAGTTTTTGTTGACTTTATCCCCTCCTGCTCCTTCCTGATCAAGTTTCTCTCTGCTTGAGTCAGACTTGCCGACACTTAAAAGTTTTCATTCTGTGTTTCGGTTGTGTGGATTTGTGTGTAGCAAAGTTCAGGTGCCCTTTGCATTCCCAGACTCAACAGTGGTCTGAAATGCTGAGGGGAGGGAGACCATCTGGGGTCTTTGAGACTCTTTAGCTAGTACAGTTCAGTTGAAAACCAGTAAAAGTGCCTCTGGTACCAAAGCATGGGTTCAAACTTAAACAGGGGACATTTAGGTTAGATACAAGGAAGAAGTTCTTTACTGTGAGGGTGTAAGGCACTGGAACAGGTTACCCAAAGAAGTGATGAATTCTCCATCCCTGGCAGTGCTCAAGGCTAGGTTGGACAGAGCCTTGGGCAAATTGGGATCCCTGTGATGAGGGATCCCTGCCCATGGCAGGGGGTTGAAACTTGATGATCTTAAGGTGCTTTCCAACCCGAGCCATTCTATGATTCTGTGATGCTGTGCAGATCTAGAGATTTTTGTGTTGTATCTGCTGCTACCAAACAGAGGAATTCTAGTTGTGAATCAGCACCTCTTCTGTTACCCAGCCATGGAACAAAAGTTGCTCTCTGCACCAGGATTTTTCACTAAAATAATAGACACAACTGATGAGGTACAGACAGGCAGGAAAAATGCATTGAAACAGTGAGTGTGCGAGAGCTGTGTGCTGAGCAAGTCCCGGGGGCAGAGTGCTAAAGTCATGCCATGTCTGCTGACTGGCTGTGTGAACATGTACAGGTTTGGGATGAACCTGTGGTGCCATTGCCTGTCAGTGTTGAAGCATTTTATATACTGAAAGCTTGAGGGGATTCTTGGCTGTGGCAGGGAATTTCAAATGTTGTGGCTTATTTATAAAAAGAAAAGAAAAAAGACAGTAAACTGTGAGGGAGAGGAGAGCTAGGCAAAGAGAGAACTGCTTCTGTTTTGTGTCACTCTCCCACGGATAAAAGCTAGGAGCTATATTGTCATTTTTTTACCTTAGACATGTTTTAAATCATGTGATCAGCTGCCTTAACTGCTTTCTGTCCTACATGCATGTTTTTTTTCTTTTTGTGATACCTTCAGTGGTTTCCAAAGTTGAAATAATTTTACTACTCTCAAAGGGTCAGAATGTTTGAAGACTTCTGATTGAGAACAACTGGCTGTTGAACCAAATAGGTCTTTATGTCCTGCAGGTACTTGGTGCATTGATTCCCCGTTTAATGGCTGGTCTATGTGAGAGGCAGTCTGGCACCTCTCCATGCACCAGTCACATCTCTGCAGGCGGTCGTTGAGTGTTAGGGTTGAAGGTGCCAGGCGGGCTGCAGAAGCCACTTGAGGGCTTCTTTCTGTTCTTTGGTGCATGCCATCTGTGTGCTCTGCCCTCTGGTTGATGATGTCTTTGGAAATAACCATTTCTTTGCCATAAACTATTAAGGGTCAGTGTTCTACCTACCTCTTGGTAGGAAGCATTGTTGCATGCCCTCTGTTTTTTCAGGTGAGGATAAAGAGGGAGTGTGCTAGAGAGGTGATGGCAGTGCAGGTAGAATGGTATATCCCCTTCTGTTCCTCGATAAGGTATGTGTAGGTGCTCTCTGCACTGGATAAGGCAGTGTTAAAGCTTAGCCTTCTGTCCCTCTTGGAATCATGTTGGAGAGTTGGTATGGAGAGGGAAGAGTACTTTGCAGTCTGGAAAAGAGGCAGTAGGGCAGAGAAGGGTGTTTGTCTCCTTCACTTAACTGGAAAATACAAGTCACCATTTAGGATCTCTCAAGTATGTGAAAATATAATCTGGGAAATGCTTACCATGCTTACCCCATGGCTGTAGTAATAGTGAATTCTTATTATCTGATAGGCCTGCTTCAAAACCCACGTGGACAGGAACAGTTTTTCCTCTTGTTTCTGGCTTGTTGGGCACTTGGCAGTCAGTGTCTGTAATCTAATAATCTTGTGTCACAGCTAAATGTAGGAGGAAGTTCTTGATCCAGAAATCCATGAGTCCCTAGGGATGTAGGCATACTGATGTTTGCTGAAAAGGAAACAGACACAAAGCTCTCCTGATGTGAAGGATACCCCTGTCTTGCTGAACTGAGGAACGTGATCCTGATTTGACTTTTTTTCTTCACCTCCTCCAACCTCCCTCCTGTCTTCTAGAGAAAGTTCACTCCTGTGACCAGGAAAGGCAGAGCGCCCTGGAGGAGGCCAGGCAGAACCCCCGCGAGGGTATCGTCATCCCTGAGTGCGCACCTGGAGGGCTCTACAAACCAGTGCAGTGCCACCAATCGACTGGTTACTGCTGGTGTGTCCTGGTGGACACGGGACGTCCCCTGCCTGGCACTTCCACGCGGTAAGAGCTGTAGACCTGGTGAGATGTTCAGCCTGGAGAAGACAGGATAAAAAAACAGTACTGTTGCTATATCAGATAAGTTCCTACTTTTAGAATAGTCAGCTCTCTGCTGCCTTCCTTAGAGCTAGCAGTACCGTATGTTACATTCCCTACTGAATGTTCCTGTGCAGCTCCCCCTCTGTATGCGCTGGTGAACAGTAACTGCTGCCCTTACTTTCCTCTGTGTTAAATATTCATGCAAAGCAGCTTTTATTTTTTTTTTTTTTTTTTTTTGTCTGGCTTGAAGGTTTTGGGTGGTAGCAGGAACCAGCACTTTTCTCTAGCGCAGATCAGGGGCATGAGCAATGAAAAGATAAGTGGCTGTGTTGCATTGTCCTCTGCTTTATCCTTCCATGCTGCAGCCACTTGGATCCTGACCAGCAGAGATTTAAAAGGCTGCTTGGTTGTGCATTGATAGATTTTAAGCCAGTGACAGATTTTTCTTTAAGTTATTCTGTACCTTGAAACTACCTGGGGAATCTTTCCTCACTTGGGTTTGGAAACAGACTGTGTTTCCTATGTCTGGCAAGTTAGGAAAACAGGCCAGTAGGAGCTGGGACCTAAATTCTGCTAAATACAGTGATTCTGCAGAGCATTGACAGCCTTGGAAAAAGCTCAGTCAGGGCCTGCAGGGCCTTTGTGTGCTGTTTGTGGGTTTGGGTTGGTAACTGGTACTGACATTCAGAGTATGCTCTTCCTTCTCTCTCCACTTCTGTGGCTGACTGTCCATAAACAGACAGATGCTTGGAATGTTTCTTCTGCAGGTTTATTAGTTTCCCTTGCAGTAAGCAGGTGAGACATAACCCCTTAGCAACCATCTGATGACACTAAAGCTGTATCACATATTTTACCATCTGCTGTTCTTTTTCAGCTACGAGACCCCAGTGTGTGAAAGTGATGCCAGATCAAAGAGCACAGAGATTGATGATCCATTCAAGGACAGAGAACTTCCAGGTCAGAGAGGAAAAAGAACCCATCTCTGCCTTCTTCTCTTGTCTCACCTTGGGATTCTTAAGAGGCCAAGAATATTGTTGAGGAGTTAGGGCATTTCCCTCACTGTGCATGTTTTACCATGGGTTTTATTCTGTATTATTTTGGTTCACCTCCAGTTTCAGCAGTGAACTGGGAAAAGCTGGGGTTGTCCTTGGGGCCAGTTCGTTGCCTGTCTGCCCTTTGAAAACATACCTGGGATCAGAATTTTCAGGAAAGAAACCTGGATGCCTGGAGGTCTCCTGGGGAAGAACGGGCTCAGCACTGGAACAACTTCAAAGCCTGGCTTGGACAGGTTCCTTTTCATTTAGCAGGGCTTTTCAGCAGCTTGATGCTCCCTAAGCAATGAAAGAGGACGCAGCTGGCAATAGTGGACCAGCTGGCTCTCTGACACTGCAGGACCATTTCTGGTGCACTGAGGTCCCTCAACTGACTCCTCACTTAGCTGAACTTTATCCCTCATTTTCTTCCTGGGACCTGCTTTATCTCCCATTGCTGCTTGTTTTATATTATGCTTTTCCCTCTTAACAGAGTGACAAGCCATAATTTACTATTTGCCTACCCTGTTACTGCTAGGAAATGTGCTGGGTATAGGTGTCTGTGCAGCTCTTAAAAATGTTATCCTACCTGCCTATGCTCTGTTTTTTCCTTCCTGCTGCCCTTCTAAGGAGCAGAATGAATTGCCTCACTGACAGGTCAGCCATCGCCCTCCTGGGTGCTGGCTGCTTGGAAACAGAAGCTACAGCGGGACCCTCTTCACTGTTAAGGAGTGATAGAGACCAAGAACTCTGCAGAAAGAGCTGGTAGCTCTGGATCCGCTTCATTTTCTCCTGGTCCTTTCTAGAGCTAACATAAAGTGAGTTGTCCCTGAAGAAGTTAGCAAAGGAAATGAGATTTGTTCCGGATTTGCCTTGTGTCTCCTAGTTCTTCTCCTGCCGGCTACTGACCTCCGGCCCTGTAGCTTTCTGCTTAGCAACTCTGCCCTCAGCAGGGCTCTTTTCTATTCAGCTTATTTTCACCAATCATGTAGAAATTTCCTATCTGTCTCCCTCTCACATTCAAATGAAACTGGCCAGGTGGTTCACGTATTACTTTGGGGGCTGGGGGAGGGAAACCAGCTAAATGATTGCATTAAGCCTAATTTCCTTAGGAAATCATGCTAAAATAGAATAACCTTACTTCCTTTCTTCAACATCCCTTCTCCCCTTGCTTTACTGCCTCTTCCTGCACTTCCCCCTGCCTCTCAAGAACTCCACTGTGAAAATCCTTTGCTCTTGGGCTTTTTCTTCAAGACTCTCTTTCTGATCTCAGGAAGACAGAATGGTCTCGTTTCCCTTCTCCCTCCCCTTCTGCACTGCAGCTTGACAGGGGACAGGAACTGCTTGTTGCAGAAGAGGACATAATGATGCTCTGTAGCCTAGTGGTCTGGTCCCAGCATCACTCCAGGAACATTCCTCTCCCAGCTCAAGCCACTTTTCTGTGTCTGAGTAAACTTTCAGCTCTGTGCTTGGCTGCATTGCCTGGCATGATGGTTCCTGTCACTGAAAATTCCCTTGTCAATGGAGAGACTAGGAGATGGAGTATCTGATCCTGGTTTGTCTGCCTGAGAGGTCCTGAGCTGCATGATCTTTTGATGTAGACTTGGTTTGTTTGATTAGCTGCTCTTGTACGCAGAAATTCCCTGGAGAGACAGACTGCAGGGAGTGAGAGAGGATGCTTCTTTTTATTATTTTCTTCCACTCTTACTTCTTAGCAGAACTGAATTTAAAAAAAAAAAACAACCCTGCTTTAATTCGAGGCTCATCATTCCATTTGCACTCAGTTCTGTAAGGGGACCCCATACCTTATTCTGCTTCTAGAGGTCTGCCCATTCTTCAGACTCTCAGTGCTGCTTGGCCTGTGCAAAGAGATCCTGCAGAGGCCAAAGTGGGGGAGCCGTAAGTCCAGATCCTCGCACACCTACACATACCCTCTTCACAACTGTGTCATGGCTGTGGCCAGAAGAAAGAAAGAAACAAGAAAGTGTTGCTTGCACATAGCAAATGGCAAGCTGCTAATTCCTGCAGACGGTGAGATGCTGAGGCCCCAGGGAGATGACTTTTAGCAAATGGTTTTTCAACCTTCTCATTACTGCAACAAAAAGCTCCTTTAAGTGAGTGGTCTACTCTGGCTGCAATAGCGGCTTACCCATTACAATGCTGACATTTTCTGGACCATGTGCCAAACGAGTGCTGAGGGGTGTGCATGTGTGTAATGTGCATAATGTGGAGACAGCCGAGAGACTGTTGGTTAGCTGTTGCGAAGAACAGGGCCTGTAATGCTGCAAAGGAGGGAGTTTTGTCAGATCAATTTGCAAGCTGCTTTCAGCTGTCAAGGGATTACAGTAAGTTTCTGGTGTTCTGTTTGGGGTACACGTGCTACTCTGCTTGCCCACGAAAAGCAGAAGTGTTGACACTGCTGTATGTTGCTGGGGAAGGCTGTTTCCAGACCTCTGCTGTCTTAATCAGCTGACTAATGTAGTGCATGGTGGTTTGGGGAAAGAGAAGAGGTGAGGGATGTGGTGATGGCCAGTCTGTCACGTCAAGAGGAGACAATAGGATGGGAGGTGATGGGTTTTGGAAAATAGTTTTGGAGGTGGTGGGTTGAAGTTAAGTATGGTCGTTCCTTGGTAGGCTAGAGCAATTGCTACAGTATTAATGTGGTAGTAAGTGAAGCATGATTTTGCTCCTTTAAGAGGCAAGGAAACAGCATAGATTGCCTCATAAAGGTGAGGAGATGGAGAATTTCATCTCAACTGTGTCATAACAGGCTGGCACTGTTAAGGGTAGGAATCTCTGTCAGTCTGTGGTTATGATGATGGGGAATTAGACAGCCTCAGCAGTAAGTAATGGAAATGGTTACCAAGCTTGCTTTCAGCTCACTTTGTCCTGCTTAAGCCAGCAGTGACTGGGGGCGATTACCACGTGTTGATTTAGACTGACGTATTTCCCGTGCAGTGTGATCATGCTAAGAACTGAATTATTGTGGTAGCTGCTGGCAGGCAATGCTGCCTGTGCCTGGAGAGGAGAGTGCAGGCAGCAGTCCTTGCTTTGGCCTGTGCTTTGGGAAGCATTAAGCTGTCAGTTAGGACCTCGGAACAGCAATGTTTGTAGAGGAAGATGACCCAGGAGGTAATGAGTTGTTTTGTAAACTTATCTGCAGGTGTCACCATGGGAGCTCCCATTTGCCAGGTGCTTCCAGCACATCCCTGTGGTTACGCTGCTAGAGAACTGTGAGAGGCCATAAAGCTAACTACATGGTCTTCCTGATGGATATTGATGGTGACCCTGTGTGTGCCTGGACAAAAGCTGCAGGACAAATTGCCACACAGAGAAACCCACTGAGGGATTCTTCTGCCTTTCCTTAGGGACTGTAATGGTGACTGCCATGTTACAAACAAAGGCAGTTCTGGCTGAACTGGGGTAAGAGACCAACCCTGTCTATTCTTGCATTAAACATCCTTTTTTCTTTCTGCAGGCTGCCCAGAAGGGAAGAAAGTGGAATTTATTACCAGCTTACTTGATGCTCTGACTACGGACATGGTACAAGCTATTAACTCGGCAGCACCTACTGGGGGTGGGAGGTGAGTCCAGAAAGCACTCAGGCTGAATGCCGCCAAGGTGGCTGCAGAGCCCTGGGTGCCCCTGAGGTGGGGGCAGGAGGGAAGGGTGTTGCTCTGATTCAGGTTCCTCTGGGTTGCTGGGAGAGGAGCTGAGGATGCATCTTCAGACACTGCTCTGTCCTGTTATCCTAGCCCTGTCTGCCTCCTCCTGCCTCCCATCCCTGGCAGCTGCTCCACCATAAAGGTTACTATAGCCCATTTGAAGTGTGAAATGAGAGCTCAGTGGGAGGAAGTGGCTTGTTCTTTTGTCCCCTGGTGCATGAAAAGACCTAATAAAATGCAAATGGATTGAAGGAGACCGTGTGGCCTAGTAGCTACCACAGGGAGCGAAGAATGTGAATTCTTGGCAGTACCAATGCTGTGGTTTTGCTGTGGGGCTGGAGCCAGCCAGCCGATGAGGGGAGGAGCTGTTTTTCATGGCCCTCCCCTCTGACCAGCTGCCTATCGCTCTTGGTTGGAGCCAGCAAGTCAGGCCCATTGCAAGAGGTGGGCAGAAGCCTGCGTTGCTGGGGAACTGGGGAAAAGTTGAGGTCTTGTCTCCCCCTTCTGCTTAATGACAGCAAATCCCCTTAGTGCAGCGGCTGTAACGCTGCAGCAGGACAGTCCGCTGGGAACAGACCATGTTGGATTTAAAAGAAGCGCTATGTTGCCTCAGCTAGGCAAGGCTTCTATGGTTCTGGATTACCCCACTTATAAGAGGAATCAGTGCTAGTTTAGCACACAAGGATGCCATGATGACTGGCGTGCTCATGTTCAAAAGGGTGTAGAGATGAAGGAAGTGCCTCTGTGCATGTGTTACTTCTGTGGGTGTTCCTCCAACGCATTGAGAATAACGTTGACCCCCTCCTTTCCTCTTTCAGAACGTTGAAGGAAGCAGTACCATCTTTTGGTATTCAAGACAAAAACTTCATGGGTGGCGCTTCTGTGCCCCTTAGTTTCAGTATGCATTGCTTGTAAACCCATATGGTTTTAACTTCTCATTTGGACCTTACAAATCAAGTCAGTGGCTGGGTGCCGACACGCTGAATATTCTGTAACCCATCGAATTAGCAGTATATGCCTAGCATGTCTGTATTCATATAAACAGGATGAAAAATACCCCAAGGATGGGAAATACATCGTTCTCTCCCAGCCATAAGCATTCCAATGTCAATTCTGTCTAATTTGCATGGTTCAAATACAGTGGGTATGGGTGGCAGGAAGCCCTGGAGAGTATTTGATATTTATTTGGCATCCTTGGCACTGGGACTGAAACCCAGCCAATGTAATCATCACTCTTAAAATAAAGCTTAGTATAATCCAATATTGTAGAGACCAGAGATGTATGCCCCCACTTCACTTCTATAAACCAGCAGGCTTCCTTCCTAATGTTCCCCAAGCTTTGTGTATTTCTCAGCTTTCAATAGAGGCCTTTCTGGTGGAATTTTTCACTGCCCAGCTCTTCAAGCAGTCGTTGATTTATTTTCAGTTCCAGTGTCGGCAGCCCAGTTGCAAGGGGAAAAAGAAATCTTTTAGCAGGCTGTCCTTTGTAAGGCGAAAGACTGCTACCACCTAAATACTCTGCCTGCCACAGCCACGATGAAATTCAGGAAACTGCTCTGGCATAAGCCCCTCTGTGCATCAGCTAGGCTAAACGCACACCCCCAAAGAATCTGCATCAAACTTTTCCATCCCTCCATGTCATGATGGGACCATTTATTTGGGGAAAAAAAAAAAAAGGCATTTCAAGGAATTTTTGGTAATGACAGCAATTAAATCAGTACAGCTTTCATTTCATATGAGCTTGCAGAGTTAGGAGGCTGTCTCTGTCCTGTGGGTGCCACTTTCCAAGTTTCCTGAAGGGAGGAACGTCATGAGTCCTCTCTTCAGGAATATCTGAAATTGTCTGGGTGATCTAACTTGACTTTGACACTGGAAATGAAAGCTGTTTTCCAAGACGAAGGGATATTTTAGCTGTAGGGTTAATCATAGGGCTAATGAACTTCCAACCTTGACAACTAACAAAATACTGCATTTATGACAGTGCTTATCCTGTATCTCCTTGGCCCAGGTTTGCTGAGAAGGTCATGTTGAAACATAAAACTAGGGATCTGGCTATCTGATTTTCCTTAATGTCAGTCATGTCAGTTTTAATGTCTTAATGTCAGTTCTCTTATTTGTGAGGCAAGCTTCATCTGTTGCAGGCTCTTCTCCATCTTTGCCATAATGATGGCAAAACAGGTTCTGTATTTAAAGACACACTGGTTCCTTCTGTAGCCTCCTTTTTTCTGTTTCTTTCAGTGTTCGGCATTTCATCCTCTTGGGCTTTTTTTAGAGTTTGACCAAATGCGTCCAATGATCCAAGGTAAATTTTTAATATATCACCAGCAAAGCTTATGCCTGTTGCAGGGGGCAGGCCTGGCAAATGGCAAGCTATCCCTCAATGTCAGTTGGCCCCCCATGTTATTCTGTCTATTTTGCACAATCAGAGAAGCAGCAAGTAAGAATTTTAGGGTAGGGGAGGGAGTATTTCTGTTTCTCTGTGGCAGCAGAGAGATGATATTGGCATAAAATATGTGTCTTTAGTCAACATTAAAATACAGGCTCAAATGCAGAGAAGAGCCTTTCCAAAAGTGTCAGGGACTAAAAAAGCCTAACTCAGCCTTCCTTAGAGTATTAAAAGAAAGGGAAGAAAAGGTTGAAAGATTATTTTTTATAATCTGAGTATCTCTACAGGGACTAAAGCTCTGCAAGTTCTTTAGTCTAACAGGGAAGAGCATGATTAGCTGAATATAAACAAACGTGACCAAAATTTCTTTAAAGTGAGGGCAATTCTAAGGCAGAATAAAGTCATGAGGGAGGTGACAGATTCCCTTTCTCTAAGGCTTTCATCTTAGGCCTGATACCTTTCAGAAGGACTTGCTTTGGTCAAACCCGAGTTAGGGTCCAAAGAGTAATTTGATTTACATTCTGAGTGCATGATATACGGGAAATCAGATTAGAGTACCCTGCCGCCTTCAGTCTGAATCTGGATATATGAGGGAAAACCTCTTGCATTTGCTCAGTGTCTTCAAAACTTTACTTATTTATGCTGAAAAGCTGTCTGCGGCTTTGCAATTAACATCCATATTAGCTTTTTGGGAGGAGCATGGGGAGAAACGAGAGAGATCTGCATTTAAAATACTACACAGAGCTGTGCTAAATTGCACACTTTATACTTGGCACACACAACAACAAGCTAGTAGCAGCAAAGTGTGGTTGTACAACTTCGATTGCTGCAGGCCATGTAAGTAAAACCTGCTAAGACATTTTTTTTTATTGGGCATGCTTAAAGCAACCTTGTAATCCCTTATAGGTCTTGTCTTGTTTAAGCCAGTTCAAAGCTATTGACTTTAATTGAGTTACTCTTGCTTTACAAGAATGTAAATGAGATGAGAACTTCCCTTCCTTGTGGCCCTGGTTTATATTACAGCAAAATAGGCAAGTAGACTTCATTTAGACTTTTGAAACAGAAAATCTCTGGTAAAATTCATTCTTAAGTTTATGTAATAACTCCAAGGCACATCATGTTACTTGTAATTGAGGGAGCGCTTGTAGGAAATTGGTTTATTAAGCAGTGTTTGGTATCCTTTTTGAAAAAGCACGTAGCTGAAATCATTCATATATAAATCCTATATAGTAAGAGCGGCACTTTTTAAAATTTAGACTTTGCTTTGGTACATTTTAGTCTGTTTTCTAATTCAGGCATATTCATATGACCCTTTGGGAAAATATTGCAATGTGTGCATCATCTTTCTTACGTGCACTTGTAGCTGCCTTCTGGTTTTTCCCATCCCTAAACTCTTTCAGTGAGCTCCTGTCTTCAGTGGCACAGTGCAGGGTCTCTCTGCCTGGCTTTGCAGACAGGAGCTGAAGCACCAGAAGTTTAAGGAGCAGAGTTTTTAAGCATTTCCTTATATATCTCAGTAACATGTTGCATGAGAGCTTTGGTGAGGTTTGCCACGGACTCTTCACTAGGGACTGTAGTGATAGGACAAGGGGTAATGGGTTAAAATTTAAACAGGGGAAGTTTAGATTGGATATAAGGAGGAAGTTCTTTACTGTGAGGGTGGTGAGGCACTGGAATGGGTTGCCCAGGGAAGTTGTGAATGCTCCATCCCTGGCAGTGTTCAAGACCAGGTTGGACAGAGCCTTGGGTGACATGGTTTAGTGTGAGGTGTCCCTGCCCATGGCAGGGGGGTTGGAACTTGATGATCTTAAGGTCCTTTCCAACCCTAACTATTCTATGATTCTATATGGAGCTTAAACTACCAAAGACCAAAGGGGATCCCAGCCTGGGTTTCCCTGATCTGAGGAACTCTCTTTGGCCCCTGCCAATTAAAAATGAATTTTAGTTGCCAAAATGTGTGCACTATGGCTTGCTACGTTATCAGCAAAAATATTACTGCCTTATGGAATTTAGGGTTAAAAGGGTAGCTTACAACAGCCACCCTTATCGTGTAACACAGCAGCTGCATCCCTTCATTTTAAGTTGCCAATTATTCCCAATGTAATAGCCCTGAAAAGTACTTCAGAACATTGCCCCCAAGGTTCCCTTTCATGCTCTAGTTGAGAAGTTTGAAGCAGGCAAGCACAGCTCAGCACATCTCCAGGGTGTTCTGAACCCAAGCTGTATTTTAATAAAGATTGACACTTTCAAACAGTGCAGGGAAATTAATGCCCAACTCCTATTGCATTTCAGTTGACGTTGGGTATCAACTTTTCTTTGTGCTCCTATGGAAATTCTAGCCTAATTAAAGATATGGGAGAGTTCATGTAAGAGTAGGATCTTTGAACAGTCAATGAGGAGTGAAGGGAGGTGATTTTTAAACCTCCTAAATGATTTATCTCACAATCTTCAGAGAAGTTGCATTCAGAGTAATATAGGAGAGGAAGAAACTGGGACTGTAATAGGAAGATAAGTTTTAAGCATAGAGGAATTATGCATTCTCCATAATGAATTTGGACTGTGTAGTACTCTTTTGTTTAGTCTGAAGACAGCTCAATTTTTGTTGGCTTCTTAATTCCTTGGCTACAGGAAAGGAGGAATAATAAAACAAATACAGGATCCTTTTGCAGTTCCATTAGAGTAATCCTCTTTGATTCAAGCCATGCTCCACCATTACAGCCTTTAACTTTAGAATAGACAACCACAAAGAACAAGGAAGGGAGCGTAAGAAGTGGAAGCAGACCAAGAACAATTCTGAATTTTACCTTATTTTGTTAAACTCATCATTTTCCACCACTCCGTGCAGGCTCCTTGGTGAACATAATCAATGCCATCATAGGCATTGACTGGTAGGGTCAGTCCTGTCATTTCTTTAGCTTTGCTGTCATCCATTCTTCAGTCAGCAACAGCACCAAGCAAGGTATACATCCTTGCAAAATATTTTCAAGTTGTAGAAACTTACTTAACTCCTGTATACATCCTGACCTCAAGCATACCTTGTGTGTCAGCAGTGGAAGCTGGGCTTACATTTTTTTTCTACTCTGTTACTTCTTGCAGCTTCTTGTGCATCAGTGTTCTTCCATCCTGGAATAGCTCCCTCTGGTTTATAGTCTCGTCAGTCCTGTTAGGCAATGTCAGGCTGGTCTTTCCTCCTCCTGTCTCCACTGCTATTGCTGCTACATAAAGTCTGTATTACAAAATAATAGGTTTTCTAAAGATCTTCATACAGTTGATCATCAACTGGGTACTTCAGAGATTGCTACCTTGCTTTCTGTCAAAGCAGCGTTCTGTATTAGGATTTTCTGTCACTGCAATAGTACTCTGGGTCCATGCAGCCAGTGCAGTCGAATGCAGTGAGGCTGCAAGTGTTCATAGAGCAAAGGATCAGCTTTGGCAGGAATGGACTTCAGTTTGCTTAGTAAAATTTGATGGGACATCTTACACAATTCAATGGAGGATAATGTGATTGCACACTGTACATGGTTCTATGTGTGAGTGATGTCTGACATTTGCTGCTCTTGTATACTTTACCCTATATCCCTCCCCTTCTTCCATGCTCCTTCCCACCAAGTTAACTCCTCCTTTCTTGAAAGGGCCCTCAGGGGCTGGAAGGCATTATGGACTGCATACAAAGTGCATATTCAAGCTGTCTATTTGATATTTTGGCATATTCTTCTCTCTCTGCTCTGGAATTCAGTGCAGCTGCGAAAGTGCATGTCCTTGTTTTTCATAGCCTCTTTGCTTTCTGCCTGTACCTGAGTTATAGCAGATGATATGAGAGTGTTCTGTGGGAGTATGGAAAACTTTCCTACTAGAAAATAGTAATGTTAGAAATAACAGTATTTTAACCCGCAAATTTCCAAGCAAGCCACCTAAGAAATAAGTATTCTGC
Source organism: Pezoporus occidentalis (assembly GCF_034315485.1). Classification (NCBI taxonomy): domain Eukaryota; kingdom Metazoa; phylum Chordata; class Aves; order Psittaciformes; family Psittacidae; genus Pezoporus; species Pezoporus occidentalis. The sequence goes on along the minus strand of NW_026913964.1, from coordinate 1,985,214 downwards.
TATGAGGGAGTTGATAGCATATTATACAGGAGGAGAAGCAAAAGCCTACTTAGACAAGACTATATATTTGATGCCAGCAAATTTGAGAAAGCTGAGAGAGTAGCTTCCCTGTCAGGCTGTTAATGACAGCCCATGCTTCATTGTTGCACTGTGGGTGGGCTTGTGCTGCATAATAGAGCTAAATTTGCTGGCTTATGTACAGAAGCAATCCAGCAATAGCAGGTTAGATTTGGAAAATCAACTTGCACAGAGCTCTTCAATTCCCCAGCACTCATTCTTTAGGATTGATTGTTCTGCCATAGAGTGCTAAAGAGGAACTCTCAGGAAGAAAAGTAAGTACAGCTATAATGTCATCAACACAAGAAGACTAAGGTGGCTGTCTGCATTTTAGTAATGTTTGTCTTTACTTGGTCTTACAAAGCTGCTACAGCACTGGATTGAGAGACTGGAATTCAGTGGATTTTTGTGTAACTGGTGTTAGAGAAAGAGATGATGTTTTGCTGGGAGTTGAGAATGTACAGTTTTGTTCTTTCTTGGTTTTTCTGATTTCTTTATGGTCTGAGTAGAGAGGCAGCCCAACAAATGAGGTTGCATCTGAGAGCCGATTTCTTTCTCTTGCAACAGCAATGGAGAGGTAACAGAGGGGAAATTCCTCTGGGAATACTCCTGCAAAGTCTGTGCTTGCAGGACAATTAGAGCCCCTAGATTTATTTCAGCTGAGCTAGCAGGTATGGTTGTTGTCATGGCACATCATCAAAGCTAGGTGGCTTAGCACCTAGCTAATGTTACTGTGACATTGCATCAGTTCGTGTTTCATGTACAGTGCAAAAGCATATTGTGTGGGCAGCCATCAAAGTCAAGATAGTTAGATACGGTGTTGTAACTTCAGCCTTCTTTATTGTGTCGTGTAATTTCACAAGCCAGGGGACATGGCTGCACTGAGATGATGTGTATCTTTCCTGTGCTGGGATTCTGGATGATGACCAGAAGGGCAGGCAACCAACTCAGGAACTGCAGTCCTGCTAAGCCAGCCAAAGGAAGTGGTAAAAATGCAGAAATGGCTGCATCTTCCTTCCTCCTACAATCACAGCAGTTAAACTAATTCCATTTAGCTCCATGAGGATGTTGCAGTTTTCAGCATGAGCTCTCAGCATGTTTGTAATGGCAAAGATTGACATATCGTCACCTCATGAGTCAATGTATTTGTATTAGCCTGTGGATTACCCTGATTTTCTTTATGGAAGTGCTGAAGAGAGCTATACTGCCTCTCTTGGTATCTCATAAGAGCTCCTCTTTGGTGTGTACATGAAAAAGAGGCACTTCTAAGTCCTGCTTCTGAGTGTCTCTTCAGGAAGTATTAAGAAGCTTGTGTTCCTGTGCGTTGTCTTTCTGCTGTTGATTCTAAGATGCTCTGCTATATTCTCCATTTCTGCCTCTCCAGTTCCTGTTGGCCTTCAGGAAACAAAGGACAGACCAAGGTGTGGATGAGGTGAATCTTGCATGCAAATGCTCAGGATTTATTCCTCTATCTCAGCAAAAGCAGAATATTGTCCCTTGCAATACAGAACTTCCCTGTGGCTGTTGGAAGCATGCTAGTCTTTGAATGATAGCCAGCTCATTTCCAAAAGGGAGAGAAGCCAATGGCTGTGTTCATAAATGTCATAAAAACAAGCAACGGGATGTGTTTTTATTCTCTCCTGTCATCGTGGTCTTTGCATACAGTTTCAAGGATCTGAAGATTCCGGGCACTCCCTTAGCTTTCTTAGGAGAGTTTTGCAATTTCTGCTTGTCCATAGGTGGGCTCCAAGGGACTTGCCTTGTATTTTGGCTTCCAAAACTAAGCCAGACTTATTCCTAACCTCTTCTTCCTCCCTCACAGTGTTTCTCCCACTGTGCATTGCCCAGAGGCTGTGACTAAATACCAGGCTGCTTCTCAACCAAGAATTAAATGATGGAGATAGCTTCAAGTAAAATATTGGTGAAAATGTTGTGCAATTTATTTGCCTCTCCCTACTGTGTGTGTTTATTGTGAAGACCCAGATGTCTCTGGGTAGGGGCTACCTTTCTAAATTGCATCCTCATTTGTAAAAGCTATATGAGAAGGTTAATGGGGATCTCTGTTCTCCACCTAAGCTCCAGTGCTTGCTTGCTTTCTTGCTTTTTCGGGTTGCAGACTCCCCTTCACTAGTGATTTAGTTTACCATGGTGGTAAGGTGGGGCTTTTATTTTTCAGACTCCATAGCTACATTTTAGAGGCAAAACTAGTCATACTGGAACATCAGCAAGAATTTTCTCCCTTCTAGTTCTGAACAAAGACATTTTCAGTGACCATTTAAACATCTATCCTACCAGTTTCTGAAACAAAGTCAGTGACAGTGTGAAAGTGCTTTTTTTTTTAAGGTACTTGGGTTCTTATTTCTCCATCAGCTAGAATGCCCCCAACTCACACCAGAATCTGGCTGCCTGCAGCATGCAACTGTCCTTCTCTCCTAGCTGGGGAAGGAATTTAGGCAGCATATGGAGAAGTCTTCTGGAATAAGTCAGAGCAACCAGTGCCAGTGTAGCATGTCTGACTGCCTATCCACTAATTCCAATGCACTGAAATGCTTTACTCTTCGGAGGAGACAGGCTCGAGTCTCAGTTTCATTTCAGCATCATTTCAGCGTTCTCTCTTGGCACACTCACCACATGGACAACAGACACAATAGCTTAGTGCAGTTCTAAAAAAATTCTGCTTTAGAAAGAGTTTCTTCCCTGGTTCTTGGTATCACTGAGGGATAACCCCTTTCCCACTGCTGCTGCAGAGCACAAGTCACCACTTAAATTATATGACATAACAGTGTCTGTTCAGTGATGGCTTGATATTGAATGGCAACATTCTCTATCCATGCATCTTCAGCTGTTGCTTTTCCTCCTTCTCCTCCTCTTCTCCTCTCTGATACTATCTATTGTTGTCTAGAGTAAGAAAATGCAAGCCAAATATGTCAAATTTGTAATATCATGACGAGTAAGAAATGAAGCAAACTGAAGCTGGCAGTTCCATAGTATTACTTTTAAAGGATTTGTGGTTCTTGTCTGCTGTGGAATTCTTGTGTATAAATCAACCATGTGAAAAGCATTAAATATGCTCAAAATACAGCACAGGAGTTCAGATCATATAAATAGATACAGCAAAATGTTGCATCTTGCCAAGGACGTTTTCAAATATTGAATGTGGCTTGCATAAAATAAATTTGTTCCCTTTCTGAAGTTTAGAAATGGAAGTTTCTGTGTTGCTATCACAGAAACTACCATGACAGCAGACACTCATGGCTGTTCTGCTGGTGACTTGAATGGGAGCCCAAGGGTCAAAAGGATCATGGAGATTGCCTCTTGCCCTCTAAAGGGGATCCTTCTGGGATTAGGCAGTTTCAGCAACTAGGGTGAGGAGAACCAGAGCTACTGAGGGTATCCGTCTCCAGGAATCTCTTGGCTCCAATTGTCAATGCTGAAGGACATTTTTAGAATAAGTTAATCTCAAAAGAGCCTAACTAAAAGGAGGAGATTGTAGTACCTACGTATTTTGCCTGCTCTAAATATGGCACAGCGTGTGTCTGACTCTGCGAGCAGCTCTGGCTCCTGAGCATGTGCTTGACAGTGTTGGTGAAAGCACCCGCTTGTCGGGGGCCTGTGCTTCCTCTGTTCCAGGTTCTCCGAGCCAGACCCCAGCCACACACTGGAGGAGCGAGTGGTACACTGGTACTTCAGTCAGCTGGACAACAACAGCAGCAATGACATCAACAAGCGGGAGCTGAAGCCTTTTAAGCGTTATGTGAAGAAGAAAGCCAAGCCCAAGAAATGTGCCCGACGTTTCACTGACTACTGTGACCTCAACAAGGACAAGTCAATCTCACTTCAGGAACTGAAAGGGTGCTTAGGAGTCAGCAAGGAAGGAGGTGAGTGCCTTTCCTTCCCCATTGCATGTGAACAAAAGACTGACCTGGAGTTACAGCAAACTCAGGAGCTGTTTTTCTCCTACATGATTCAAAATTGCCCCAGTTTGTGTGAGAAAATAAGTGGAATTAATACCCTGCCATGTACACGTAGTTAGTTATTTGTGTTAAGGCTCTGTCTTACGTCCCTTACCACAGACCTTTGTGCTAACCTCTAGACAGAAACAGGGCAAAAAGATGAGCCTTGCCCAGAATCCTACTCGTACTGTAAGAAGTCCTTGGAAACTGTAGTTCAGATCAGGTCCCTTCTGAGTAATACACTGGTAACAATATTCTGTTGTCTCAAACTACGTAGGTTGAATGATGTATGAGCCAGCACAGACCCAGTCATTCTCCAGAGACCCTGCTGACTAGCAGAAATAATATTCATTTTCATTGCTAAATCCAGCACACAGGAAGGTGGATGATGCAGAGGGAACAACTCAGAAAGCAAGCACATGGCTATACTGTTGCCCTATTTCACAGTTAAATTACATTTTAAGATTGGGGTATAAAATAGGGCATATTAATAACATGTTTTCCCTTCTGTTTAGTGCCCGAGCAGCCAGCCCACCCTTCCTTCCTTTTCTTCCACTTTATTCTTCACCTCATCTTCTGTTGGGACCTAACCAAACCGATATTTTTAGAAATTTTATGAATTTAAACTGTTCAACCCAAATTCAATAATTATCAGTCATTCTTGACTGTAGACAGACTTGCTTGGCAGGAGAAGGCAAACAGGGAGATTCCAAAGGACTAATTTCCTGTGCAGGTGTTTTGGCTGGATGGAGAGCTCTTGTTGTAACTGTTGTGCCAGTTGGGAAGGGTGGGTAGCTTTCTTTCTCCAGGCGTAACCTTACCTTAGTTCTTACTTCAGGTTTAACATGAGTGGAAAGGGAATCAGCGCATTTGGGTGTTGGGAAGTTGCCTTTTCTAGGTGCTTTGCGAGCACCTTAGTTATCATAATATGCCTATTGCGTTACTTGTCAGCTGTGAGAAGCATTCAGCTTCCCTAGCTCAGTGGAAGTTTTTTCCTTGTCATTGGTACCTTGCTGAGGAATGACATATCAAAATAGCAACCGTGTTCCTTAATTTTATTACTTTCCCAATAAGATGAATACGCCAAATGAGTTTTATTGCTATTTGGCCTGGAATAAGGCTTTCTGGAATCTGCTGGCTTGGCCAACCACGTGTTCAAAGTGTAGTTTATGGAAGGTAAAAAAAATGAGGGTGAGGATGAAAACGTGAATCTTTGAGCCTATGTGAAGGGCAAGGAAAGCAGTGAGACAATGTGAGTTCCTGATTGCCCAACTATTTGTTGAGAGCACAGCTTGACCTTTCATGGTTTATTCTCTTGCATGAGGACAGGACTGTGGGCAAAAAGGAGCTCTGACCTTATACTAGGTACAGCTCCACATACATACTGAAGGCCTGAGGGGCCTTGAGGATCAAAGATAAATGGCCAAGTTATTTGGAAGGAGGACTGAACAGGGCTAAAGGATATTGAGGGCTAAAAAGCAGTGGAGGAGGCAGAGCAGGGAGCAGGTACTAACATGTAGAAAAGAACTGAGGGAGGTTCTTAGCGGTTCAGTAAGCAAGTTTGTAAATGGATGTTTTTTAAGAAGGCATGAATTTGTGAGGTGGTAGATGACATGTTGGCTCTGCTTTCTAGTCACAAGAAACTAAGAAATAACCAGTAGCTTACCCTTTCTCCAGCTTTCCCTTATCCTCATCATTGGTGTATTTAGTCAATCAACTAGTCCATGCATTTGCTGTCTGTTTCTTTCTCTGTATCATGGCCTCCAAACATCTGCTGGGGCTGAGGTCACTGGGGGTGCAAGCCAAGAGCTAGTTAGGAACCTTTTTGATGACATACTTTCACTTGTAAACTGCCAGCCAGATGAAACCAAAACTTCTCATGGAAAGGTTTCTATTTCAACAAAAGCTTTGTTGGAAAGTTTTTTCTTGTCTGGATTGGATGAGGAAGGGTTGGAGGGAGACAAGGAAAATCATCATTTCCCCTTGATATACTTCATTTCAAATGAACTTGCCTCAGATGTTCCAAATGCTGGTTGGGTATCCAGCAGCGTAAGGACTAAAATGAAATGGGTTATCATTCCAGGTGAGTGTGCCTCCTGCCAGGCAAACTGAACACTTGTAATGATTTTGAAAAGAATACAAATTTTATGGGGTTTGGGATGCTGAGGAAAATAAACTCTAATTCTTCTGCCTTTGTGGTTTGGGTCTTGTTCTTGGTGTTGGGTTTTTTGGTTTGGTTTTTCGTTTTTTTTTGGGGGGGGGGGGTTGCCATCTTCATCCAAACGTGGAAAAAATGTTGTGTGAAGGAAGCACAGGGCATAGATAAATCAGCACTGTTATATGCCTCTTGAGCACTAGATGGTCTAAATAAGTAAGATTTATGTGGAAGGATTCAGTTGGAATATTCATAAGGACCAACCTGAATCTGAGCTCTTTCCAACTTAGGATCAAACCTGTCTGAGAAGCATAGTTCTGTCTGTCTTCCCCTTCTCAGCATGTTCTCTGATGCCTGTGGTAACCTAATACGTGATGCTGCCAGCCAGTGATTCTTCAATCAGGAAAATAGTTACCCAGTCTGCCAGCAATGCTTCCTCTTTGCCATCCTTATGATGACCCAGAAACTTACTGGGAAATCTGCTAGGTCTGGTGGCCAATTTGCACAGCTCTTGCCCATCTGCTTAAACCAGATGTGTTTCTCTCAGAGGTAACTCAGATGGAAAAATGCCATTCCTGGATCTCAGAATGGAGTAGCCACATACAGCCAGCTGCTTGAGGACTTGCAGAAGCCTGCCAATGGTTTCTTAAATTGTGGAAGAACAGAAGTGGGGAGCTTGTAGCTTGGAGTACACCTGAAACAGTCTTTGCCATCATTTGATCTAGAATTGTCTGTTTGAGGAATTGTGGAAGGAAAATAGACTGATTTACATCCTGTTTAAAGTTAGTATTCATCAGTGCAGTCTGCACAGCCTGAGTTAAGGGGGGAGCAGCCATCTGTGATCTAAGAGCAAATTTAGCTCTCTGCATTAGTCAAAAGGCAGGGTCCTTGAGAAGAGGTAGACATGCATTTTAAAGCTTTGCTGGAACGTTACTGGACCCAAGATTAATTGGAGTTCAGAGATCTTGGAGAGGAGGACTGCAGATCAGAGCAAGGCTTATACTGGTTGTGCTGGCTGCAAAATGCTGGAGCTGAGTTTTGCCTCTATATTCTTCCAAATTCAGAAGACAAAGTCAGCATTTTGTGCCTGCCCAAAGACGAGCTAAGGGATTAAACCGCAAAGAAATGTCCCTCCACCAGCTGACAGAAAGTTTCCTTCTGCCAGTTCAGATCCCGTGATTGCTTTGCCATCCAAGAGCTTGTCAGATGGTAGGTGTTGGGTGCGCTTCACAGGCCGTGAGGACTTCTGGAACCTAGACACGTTCTGTGCCAACAGCCAGCTACCAAGAGTACAGTCCAGAAACAGGATAAAAATGTCTTAATTAAAAAGAGAGAGAGTGTGTGCATGTGTAATTAAACAGCATGTCACTTTCTACTGGAGCTGAGCAAATACTACAGAAAGAAGGAAAAATAATGGACAATCTAACCAACAGATTTAATTCAGTGATGTTTGGGACCCTTCTTACTGATATTTGGAGAAGTAACTGATTCTCTGCATGCTTGGGAGGCTTCTGGGAATGAAGATGCTCCACATCACTGCTGTGTGAGCAGCTGTGTGGTAGCAGGTAGCAAGGAGTAGTCACCTGCGAAAGGCCTCTGGACTGATGATGGTAGAAAGCTGACAGTAGTGTAAGAGGCTATAAGAAAACTGTAACCAGGTAATAACTGAGTTAATAAAAAGGAAATTCATAGGGCATCTAATATATGTGTGTGTATATACATATATATAAAAAATATATCTAACCTAGTAGATTAGAATGTAAACGAGCTCCACTGATTCAGTGCCTGGTTTTGTTTGCTTTGTTCAGATATCCCCCTTTGGAGCTCAGTAGAGGGGCTATAGTTTCTCACCCTTAATCTTGAGGGAAGTTACTGATGGTTATTATGAATCAGGACATCTTTATTGTGTTGAGCACACAAGGTAAGGCTTGTGGTAACATGTTCCTCCCCCATCAAAGGTTAAAGCTTTACTTGGTAAGTCTGATTGTTTCTACCTAGAAGAAGCTGCCAGGATTTCCCTGGGGCTCTTCCTTTTGAAAGACACCTGGCCTAATCCAGCATGGCTAGAATTGTTACCTAAAATAGCATACTTGTGAGGCTGAGCAAATACTTTGCATTATAAAACATTCTCAATGATGGAATGTTACTCTGTAATTCCCAAGGGCTTCCCAGGTATATGTTAATAACCAATTGTCACTATCTGCTATGTTCCTTCCTGTCTTTCATGTCAACGTTATGCTTGGTGTAGTGTTGTTTTTGAGGGGTTTTGATTTCCGTAAGTATACATCCTGGCGTGTGTTTTATTGAAGGCAGCTGGCTGAAGGCAATACTCTGCCTTTGGAACGAGAGGTGATGAGCTTCAGGGTAGTTTCCCAGCATGGATGTATGGTGCCACAGCAAGCACAGAGCCCTATGAAGCTGCCCAGGCTGGAGTATCCCTGCCATTTTGAGGATGCTCCCTACCTTTTGTATCAATTTACCTGGAGCTCCCCACCTCTTTCTGAAGACAAATAGGTCTTATTCACAGCAACACACTGTAGGCTTAGGTGCACTGAGTGCAAAACGTGGGTTTTTGGATGTCTTCTTGTGTACCTGGCTGTGCTCCGCCCCCGGCCCTTGGGGCAGCCTGGCCAGAGGGTACCATGGCTCATAACTGCCTGGAGTTTTATTGCCAGCTCCCTGGGAGAGTGCCAATTAGCTCCAGAGGAGTCTGCCTCTTGGCAGCAAACCTCTGCTTTTTATACACGGGTACAGAAATAAGTGAACAATGGTTCCTCTGATCTCACCAGGGCAGATGGCCGATCTGAGGTTGGCGTGTGGGGACCTTGAGATAACTCACCATGTTTATACAGTTTCTTTTATTAACAGTCTCTAAAGCCAACAGGTTATGCTTTGCAACCCACTTCAAACTTAGCCACTGCCACCTTTCTTTCCCCCTTTCTTTCCTTTCCCAGTGGTTCTGTTTCTGTCCTGCTCTCCAGCTTCCTGTCCCCCAAGGCTTCCCCAGTCCCATCCCTGCTCTCTGAGCTCATCTTGCTCTTGCACAGAGCAAAGTGTGTTCTCGCTGCCAGCGTGCAAAGTACTTAATGTGCAAAGAAAGCTGTGCAATCAGGTCAGATGCACATATACAAATCAAAGGTAGGCTGGGTTGGAGTAGAGAGTGGCAACAGGCTTACTGCTTCTGGCAGGGAGCAGGAGCTCCCATTTCTAGCTAACCCCTCATCTGAAATCAGACCAAGCAGCTAGCAGGAAATGTGACATGCTTTCTAGACCTTCTGTGATTCCCTAGGTGATGTCTACTACATGCTGTCTGTACCCTGCACATGGTAGGAACAGGTTTACTGTTGAGGTGAGAGCCCTTGTTGTGAGCTCCATCTGGTGTCTCATGATGCAGTCACAGCTCTGCACTGCCCCTGCCCTTCTTCCAGGTATGAGTTCAGGTCTTTGATTTTAGGCACCTGTTTGATTGTTTGGTCCAAGGTAAAGATCTAGTAAATTTGGGCTACCTATATTGCCTGCACCTTCACTCTCTTCTGGCTTCCCCCTTTCTACATGACATTTTGCTTGCTGTTAGCAAAAACTGTTTTGAGAAACTTCATGGCACTACTTGCACTCTTCCTTTCTTCTTCTTCCTCCTTCCACAGTTTAGTTTAACCTTGTAATTGTTACTTCTTGCCCACACCAAACCTCTGGATTTCATGGTGGTCAACTACTACAACACCAGGTATTTAACGTCTTTCATCTCAAGCACGTTAGTCTGACACTTGCATGAGTCTTAAGCAGTGCTGGTAGGACTTGCTGTGTGCATGCTCAGAGGAGCTCCTTTGAGCCTGCCCTCTGGCAGCAGACAGTGGGGAGGCTCCTTTGTCATGCCACGGCATTTATTGCCTTTAATGTGGTTCTTGGATTTTGCAGGTAGCCTGAGCAGTTTCCCCAGTGGAAAAAGACAAGGCCTTAACCCTTTCAGTGAGTATCTTGTCAAAATGTTTCCTTTTTTTCTGTGGTAACCATGTGTCCCAAAGTTCATTCTCCCCTGCGCTCCTATGTTCACGAAGACCAATATAGAAACAGCTGGAAGACGTTGTTCGCAAGAGGTGTGAATGTACTAACACACAGCTGCTGCATCATCTCAAAGTCCAGCACTTTAGTGTCTTTAGCCAGGGTACTTTGATAAGGAATTAGAATGGGATACTGCAGCTATTGGATCAGCACTCTCTTTCCCTATTCTCACTGCTTCTAGCGAGCAATGATTTAGGTAACATTTTTGTTTATATTACTCCATGGACAAGTTCCCATGAAGACTCTTCTCTGTCCCTGTGAAGGTGTCTCCTCTGTATTTTGTGGCAGTGAATCACACCCTTTCATCAGGCTTTATTTGATTTGTTTTGCTTTTAGACCTGCTGCCTCATGGTTTCATTGGGTGCTTCTCATTTTGGACTGTGAGAAATAGTGGGCTGTTCTCCCCTGCCTATCTTTCTCCTGCCACTTGCTGTTCTGTAGCCTCCAACATATGTCTAGTTAGACTCCTTTTCATGTTGAGGTCTTCCCATACCTCTTGATATTCTCCTTACTTTTCTGGGTACCTTATCTGTTCATAATGAGATGGGCTCAACCAAGAACTGAACATAAAGATCAGCTAAGCCTTATACAATAATGTAGTGATGCTTCCTAGTGTGTCTTTGGTTCTGATCATGAATTTCATTTTTGCCTGCTGCTAAAAGCTGAGCGGAGGCATTCAAATATTGCATAGGACAAGAAGTAACAGCCTCAAACTACAGCAGAGGGGATTTAGACTGAATACTAGGGAAAATTTCTTCACCAGAAGGGTAGTCAGGCATTGGAACAGGCTTCCCAGGGAAGTGGTGGAGTCACCATCCCTGAAAGTGTTCAGAAACCATATAGATGAGGCCCTCAGTGATATGCTTTAGTGGTGGTCTTGGCAGTCCTGGGGTAATGGTTGGACTTGATCATCTTAAAGGTCTTTTCCAACCTAGTTGATTCTATGATTCCGTGATTCTGTACTATGGCTGCAGCCTATTCCTTAGTCACTTAGTGTAGGACAGGTCATCCCTACTCCCCACTCACATACCATGTTGCATGTATAGACATTGAAGTCAATCTGCTGGTTTTATGAGCTGGTTATTGAGCAATGTGAGTGCCTTTTCCAGAGCTGTGCAGTCAATTTAAAATCTGGAATAATTTTGCATTTGACATCGTTCGGCCCCCATGGCAGGGCATGTCAATTAACACTGATCCCAGTGAGGCCTGTCTTTCTCCTTCCAAGAACCAAATCCATACTTCTGCCTTCTCTTCTACATGTTTTCACCTGTAATTAATTCACAGAGCTCTTGCTCTGATCCTGTAAGAGCTTTGACTCTTTAAGAACCTTTGATGAGGGGCTTAACAAAAGCCTCCTGAAGAAAAAAGCACGGGGATGTGCTGTCGTGGTTTAAGCCCTGTTGGCAAGCCAGCCACACAGTCTCTCTCTCACCCACCCCCCACCCCCACCTTTTTGCCCTCCCCCTGCTCCCAGAGGGAGAGGGATGGGGAGGAGAATAGAAAGAATGCAACTCCCACGGGTTGAGATAAGAACAGTTCCATAACTAAGGTATAACACAAATCACTGCTGCTACCACCAATAATAATAATGATAAAGGAAATAGCAAGGGAAGAGAGTACATCACCTCACCACCACCTGACCGATAACTCGCCCCCCTCAGCCCAACCAAGCACCGACCCATACCTCCTCCAACCCTGCAGTCCCAGCCCTTTCGGCTCACTCCCAGTTACATCCAAGGCATGACGTGCTGTGGTATGGAATACCTCTTTGGTCAGTTTGGGACAGGTGTCCTGTCTCTGCTTCCTCCTGGCTTCCCCTCCTCCCTGGCAGAGCATGAGGCTCACAAAGTCCTTGCTCAGTCTAAACATTTGAGCAGTAACTAAAAATATTGATGTTGTCAGCACTGTTCCCAGGCCGAAAGTCAAAAACACAGCACTGCACCAGCTACTAAGAAGGAGAAAAAATGACTGCTACTGCTGAACCCAGGACATGTGCATATCTGTCTGAAATGCCAAGCAGCACCCTTGCACCATTCACTGGGACGCTAATAGCTCAGCAGGTTCCTGGGACACCCAGCTCCAAGCATTCTGTATCTCCACCACAGATTCAGTATCTTGGTAGGCTTCAGAGTGCCCTGTGCAGGCAGGTCTCTAAGAACTATGGAGCAGGGAGAGCACTGCATTGTGCTGTTGCAGAGGTGGGAAGAGGTAATAGCCACCTGCTAGGGGTGGCTATGGCTCATGGAGGAGATAGTGGCTGGGCAGCCTGGCAGCAGCATCAGCTATGGCGGGTGGAAGAGCAGAGGGAGAGACATTGCACCAGTTGTTTTCCCAGACAGCATGCCCATGTCCAAGGCGGGGGAGGGAGAGGAAAGTTGTGGTTTATGTTTAAAAACAATTTGGTTCCTAGGCCTCCATGTGATTCTTTCAACACTCTTTTCAGCAAGGCTGTCTCACTAGCCCCTGGCTGTTTTCAGCCTCACAGCTTACTCTGGGATCTCAGCCTTCTGGGGTCACGGCTGCAGCAGAAGCTGTACTGCATCTTTATCAGTCAGGTGCCCCTTTGGTTTTAATTTGTCTTTTTCTCCTCACTTTCGCTGCTTCTGTTTTGTTCTTTTTTCCCTCCTTATCCACCCCACCTCTCAGTAGGTCGCCTGGTGTAGCAGCAGAAGACAGGAAGGGAAGGCAGGAGCCGACCCAAAGGAAACAAAGATCCAGCAATAGACGGACAGACACCTTGCTGCTTGCAAGCAAGCATGCAGCATCAGCAACATCCAGCGTAGCAGAAGTGGCACCCAGAACGTTTGCACTTTTTAATAATTGGTTTGGGTTTGTTTTTAATTGCTTTTCAATGCCATTATCTAATATTTTGGAGAGTGGGGGGAAGCAGAATCGTGTGTTTTTAAAATTGGAACAGCTACTGATGCCGTAAAATTGAGTTCACTGGGACTCAAAGAAAGAATTTTATATACTGTATATAAATATATATGTAAATTGTACAGTTGTCTTGTACAGGGGTTGGAGTCACTGTTCCGTTCCTTCCTTTGCTTTTGAAGGCTGTTAGGGTTAGAGGGAGACTTTGCATGTAATGGATTACAGTACTGCATTCATTTCTGCCACCAAACCATCATTCAGTTGCAAACCTTAACACCCACATGCAAAAAGGAGCAAGTATGTCAGCATGGCATGTGGTTACAGATGTGCATGAAGTGCCCAGGTACTAAGTGCTTCCTGGGAGCAGCTGAATCCTTCTTTTCTTACTGTAAAGCCCTGTGCAACTCACAAGCAATTGGGCTTTTGAGACAGCACAGATTTCGCCTAAGTACTGGTGTGCTGCTTAACATAGGGATAAAAAGGGGTTATATTAAGGACATACAAAAGTAGTTTCTGCACCTGGTGCAAGTTGGGCAGAAGTGAATTGCTAGTGCATTACTATCCAGGCTCAGAAGACATGCTCAGCAAGGATGTACCATGCCTTGGGGTTCTAACACTGTAGGAGGAAGTAGGAGCCATAGGCCTAGTAGAGTCAGTGGAGTGAAGTCTTGCATCTTCCTCTCTGTCAAAGTATTCATCTATATCTTGTACAACAATAAAAATATGCGAGGCCTGCTAAAAGCAGCATTAGCTTTCCTGTTGCTTTGCTGACAGTGCAGAAAGACACAATCATGCTGCTGGTCTCCAAGAGTCTGGTTTACTTAATGTTTCAATACTACAGCTTGGGCTATGCTCGTTAGTGAAGACCTGTCTGCAATGACTATCCTTGTCTTTGGTGGTTATGAATCCCAAGCTCCTCTCCTGCATAGTGGTGTGCCTGCCTAGCTTAGAATGTCCACTTCAGCCTGTGCACTGTTACCAGTGCCTCCCGAGTTATCACACCCCAGTGTCACAAAAATAGTGAAGACTTGGATTGAGGAGCCTGGTGTTCTGGGAAGCCACAGGGTCTATTTCAACTACCAGCAGTTTTTCCAAAGTAGTTTCTTACTTAATCTCAGATACAATTGTAAAGTCAGCAGTAAGACAGGGACACCGGTATTGGCAATCCTAGGTTTGGACAGAGTGTGATGGGCCACAGTGTTTTATTTTGTGCATTTCCAACCACTGGCAGCACTTGCCTGTTCATAAGAAATGTTCTGAGCAGCCTCCCGCTTCAGGCCTAGTGGTCCTTGTGCCTCTCATCTCTGTAATCAGAGATGATGACATGCCATGCTAATATGAGATCATACCAACAATTTCTTGTAATAGCATTGCATTACTGTAGAGAGACTGGGCTTGTTCCTTGAGGTTTTGTTGCTTTGGTAAAAGATGTTGTACCACAGCATCTTCACTCTGGCATGATATCGTGATGATAGCATGGCATAAATGCATCACAGCAGGAGTGTCCTGATGCAGTAAGTTAATGCCTTGTTGACAAACCAGGAAGTTTAAAAATCAGAAAAACTAAACAAAAAATCTTTCAATAAATAACTACTTAGTGATAACTCTTCATTTAGGAAGCAGATTTGAGCTAATTAAAGCATTTGGCATGGTTGAAAACACCTCTGGTAATCTCTGAAGTATATATCACAACAACAGACTATAAAGAAGTTATCTTCTTAGCAAGAGCAGATCCTGCTGCTGGATCTTCATGGTTTCTCGCATGCAATGTATGTGCTCTCTTGGCCTATAAGATCCTATCTTCTTGATTGCATCTTCTCCTTTTAAATGCCCAGGGCACATCTTTTGTTTGTTGAAATGATTTGGTTTATTGTATAGTTAGAAATACCAGTGTCACTCATTAATCCTATTGTAGGAATAAAGAATGAATCCAACTGTAAAACAAGCAATACAAAACCCTCTCCTTTTTTAATATGCTAGTTTGAAGAATTAAAAGCTGTGGCTGCTGGGTTGGTGTTTTTTTTTTTTGGTGGGTTTTTCTGTTTTGTTTGTTTTTTCTTTATGTATAGTTGCATCCATCAAAAACAGCCAGTTGGATGCCTATAGGAGTTCTGTCAGCCAGCCACTGGGGCAGGGCAATGCTCCACAGGAGTGCCAAGGGACTGCAGAGCTGCTAAAAGTCACTACATCTTTTCTTCTGGAAACGTCAGTAAACCAGCCATCCAACAGCCAACTCCCCTGCCTGTCACATAAATCCTTCTGCACACCTCCTTTATCTCACCCTTATGTCCTTCCCCTCCAAAAGCCTGTATTCACATGTAGTTTGCAATTAAAATTGCGTCAGTTCTTCAAGGAAGCCAAGCAAGGCATGGCTGTTGATGCCAGCTTTGGTACTGATGTGGATTCATGTTTCTATGCTCAGCTTTATGGATGGATTGAGGTCCAAGCGTTATAATGCTTTCCCCTTCACTTTCACCAAACAAGTCAAAGGCTCTGCTTGTACGCTGGCAAGCAAGACCCAACCAGCATGACTGTGGAATGTCCAGACAGAGGTTAGGTTATGTGTTCTGGGTTTGTTTATTGGAGGATCATGCAGACAATACTGTTCCTGATTCATACAACCTACCCTGTGAGCTTTCCAAACAGTCTGTACTCATCAGAAGAGAGCAGTGCCTCCACTCCCCACTTCCCTTGTTACTTTTATTGCCAGATGTTTGGCTGCCAGGCTAAACCTGTCCTTACCTATCAGTGGTAAGCATTCTTCTCTGCCTTGCATCAGTAGCATCCTACTGAAGGTGGGGCATGGGGAGTGTCAGCTTTGTGCCTGGAAGCAGACCCTGGGCATGTCTCTCCTCATCCTCGAAGTCCTCCTTGGCCTCTCCAGCTCTGCTTTGAATGACAGCTGAAAAACAGCTGGAATAGAGAAGAGAACCAGGGCTCCATAGTGCAAGTCATCTGTTCTTCCTGCCAGAAGCAAAAATCTTTCCTTTTTTGCTGATACACCAAGGACATGGTGTGTTGGATGGAACTGCGTTACGGTGGGATTCATCCATGTGAAGGCACTGCTTTCCATGGCCTGAGTTTATATTGGACTTACCCTGCCCCAGCACATTTCTGCCTATGGCATTGTTTGTTAGACTGAAAGGCATCTGTTTGATTTTGGTTTTGTAATAAAATAGATAACTTTTGCTCCAGTGTCTTGTGGTGGTTTCTTGTTGAATCCCGATTTCCAGAACTTCTCTATTCCACATGATATTGTGACCTACACAGTGCCAAAGGAGAGGGAAGGGCACTTTCCTGCTTGTAGAGTCATGTGTCAGTCTTTGGTTGGGATCTGAGTTCACGGGATGTTTCGCTCCTGTGTGTAAGCCTCCAGGATAAATTAAAACATGTCCCAGAGTACTGCTGTGTGGTGACAGCTCCCTGAATCTGCCCAGGCTGCTTAGAAAGGCTGTGAAGCTTCAGCAGGAGAGTAAGAGTTGACCTCAGAAGGTAGCACCCACAGCAAAGTGCGATCTCATAGCACAGTCTCCCTAAACCAGGGATTGAAGACAGGCACTGCACCTCACATCTCCTCATCCCCTTTCACAAGGGAGCCTTCATACTTTTGCAGGTCAGGCCTCACAAAATGGGAGCTTGAAACAGTATCTTCTAGCTGTTGTCCAAAACCTTTTAATCCTCACAGATGACAAATAACAAGCTATGCTGGGAAGCTGCTGCTATTGTAGAACATGCTTTTTTTTCTAGGCTATGGAGAGGTAACATTCATCAGAGGCTGCAGCACCAGGTCTGTGATGGAAAAGGCCATGAACTGTTCCCATCAAACAAATATGACCAGTTCTCTCATCGCTGTCTATGTCATTTCACTTGATCACATGTGAATCTTTTACAGTTAATAAGGAGCCAACTCATTTATTGCACATCAAAGGGAAGACAGTTGCAGTCCCAAAGGGAGGTTTTCTGCTTGTACAGTAGTCACAGGCTGGGTTGTTTGTAGATAGGCAGAAAGGGGCCTTAGTAGACTGTTGTCTTTAGATGCAAGTTCAACAATGAAAGCAGAAAATGCAGGGATGAGTGATAGCCAATGTGGATTTGTCAAGAATAAACTGTCAAATTGAGCTCATTTCCTTGTATTACCAAGGTAACAAGTTTTGGGGCTAAGGGAGAAGCAGTCATTGCCACCTCTGGAGTTCTGCAAGACTTAATTAAAAACAGGAAAAGAATATTAAAAAGAAAAACAAAACTAAAAGAAAGATTGTTTGGCTGTGCTTCCTTTTTCTGGAGTCAACATAAGGTAACTCTGAGAGCTCTTCACCCTTCCCCGATGGTGCAGTCATTCTGTAAGCAAGTCAAAAGAACTGCAGAGCTTGCTTCTGCTTCCGACAGTGATACTGCCAGAAGACTTTTCCTCCTCCCCCACCATCTTCCCCTCGTCTTTGATATAACTAGTGAAATCCACATGCAGAATGACAACCTTCTGACTTCTCAGCCGCCAGCCCTTACAAGCCTTTTCAGGCAAAATAACTTGGCAACCTTCCAAAAGCTGATGTTACACTGGACAGCAGGATCTGCAGAAGTAGTGCTCCTTAGTTTGGAAAACGCCTTGGAAACAAAGTGTGTTATAAAACCACCACCTTAGGAACTATGTGTGTAACAGCAAGCATTTTGTGTGGAGTGTTTGCCACAAAAAGTGAGGCTGGCTGCTTTGGGAAGCAGTGATGCTTTCTGCCATTCTGTATCTGCGGGCTTGCTTACTGATTGTAATGGGTTTTGTTTTTCAAAGGTGTCTTGCCTGTGTACACCAGGAGATGTTCAGTGCTCATTCATAAAACATCACCAGCTCTATGCTGCGTTATAGCACAAACCTATATCCGCAGCCTTCTGCAATGAATATTTATTCCACATTCATTTTGTGGAATAACTGTTCATTGCAGGAGGTTGGGGATATAGGTTTATGAATGAATAAATAAATGAACATAAATGTTCATTTATTCTTTCAGCACACTGGGACTGGCCTGGGGATCTGAACACCAGAACATGTATGCTGTGTGGCTCTTGCAGAGGTTGAGGTTCCACACCTTGCCTGCTCTCAGATGCCAGCAGCAATAGCAGGCCCAGGTCTCCTACAGGCAGCTCACAACTATGTGGCCCTAGTTTGATGCTCAGAGTAGCTCCTCAGTGCGAGATCTGGTTGTCAAGTACAGGTGAATTCACCTTCCTAAATTAAACAAATTCAGTCCCAGTACAAAACAAATCCTTAACTCATTGCTTTTTGTTACATGAGCAAAGGCCTCACTTTAGTGAAATGAATTCTTCTGTAGTATCTCAGGGCTGTACTTCAAGCACTAAAAACTGCAGAGTTTGAATGTCCAATGCTCCTTTATCCAGTACAGCTCAGGCTTTGCATAGCACAAAGCACCACTGCTCTCTCCTTCAGTCATAATTTTGGCTGGGACCACTGAAGTGTAATCCCTGCTGACTTCACCATGTCAGAAAAGAGTTGATGTAGTATTTGACTGAAGAGATGGAGCTATTTCTGAGGTGACTTGGATGTTCTCACTATGAGCTGGCAGGTTGTAACAGATGAAGCTGTGTGAAAGTGGCTGAAGTTGGATCTGTTCAGCTGTAGCCCATCATGAATGTGATTTTTTGCACCTCTTGAGCTGTTAGGATTATTTCAGGGGTTTAGATGTCTGCTGCAAGCTTTTTCTCCTCAAAATGCTGTTGAATATGAGGCCTTTGTAAAAAGAGTTAATCTAAAGTGCTGAGACTCCAAAAAGTAAAATATCAAATATCAAATGAATTCAGAAAACTGGTGGGTATGGTCTGTGAAGAGATCTCATAAAGTATAAAAGAGATCGGAGACCCGATGAAAGAGCTGGGGGCAAAGTCCCAGTAAGAAACTATCCTGCTGCAAGGGAAACAAAGGGAGTGTAAGTAGAGACCAGTAAAGGGGATCAAGAGCTCTTTGACATCCTGAGGCACAGAAAGGAAAAATATGAAACATGGGATGGGTGTTGGAGCATTGTAGACTACATGTGAGCTTCCGGGGGACTTAAGGCAATATCACCCAACTAGAGATGGAAGAAAAACCTAGAGAACTACATACCTGATGTCCAATATACCTATGTAAAATCTTAAAAGAGCGAGCTGCTGACCAGTTATTCTCTAATCCCCTACATAAAGCTATAAATTTGTAAAAAAAAGAAAGCTTGGAACGGGTTTGTTCATGTCTTGCTGGGGACAAATCGCATCAAACTAATTTGATTCCATTCTTTGACAGGATAACTAGCCTCACAGCTACAGGGGTCAGCCCTAGATGTGATATATCTTGACTTTGGTAAGTCTTCTGGCACTGTCCCAGAAGATGTCCTTATAAGTGAGCTGAGGAAGCACAACCTATTTTGACTGACAATACGTTGAGTTCAGTGTCAAAGTCAGAGAGCTTTCTGGGGAAATCTTTGCAGTGGCTGCCCAGGGTCCAGGTCTATTCAGTATTTCAATCAGCAGCTTTAGAAAATTGCTTTGCTATGAAATTTCCTGGTAATATCCAAGTGGAGGGGTGGCCCTGAGGGCACCTCTAAGGGTAGGTCCAGAATGCTTGATAGAAGAAATAGTCCAAGCCAACAGGATGAGTTTCAGCAGAGAAGCAGGCAATGACCTGCTGTGGAGCAGCTGGCATGAGTGCACAAACGCAAAGTGAGATTCAACAGGCAGCAATCCAGCAGAAATGACTTCTTGGAAGCTGGAAGAGGAGAAAGTGAAGAACCTGAAGGCCTTTACCACATGCAAAATGCTCTTATGACAAGGCTAGTACCAGTTGTTTTCCATGTCTTTGTGAATGAAACAAGAAGGAAAAAAATAGAGCACTGTTGAAGCTTTTGTGTTGAGATTTTCCCCCCACTACCTGTTTTCCATGCACCCAAGTTGTACACACTCTTCTCACAAAATGTGACCAGTGTTTCTGTAATGCAAGCATATTTTCTTAGACAGCAGACATCTTCTTGGTAAGGTATTTATAGCTTCAGGAAGGCATTTATAATGTCACATCTTACACCATAAAAAAAAACTTCTTTAAATGGCTTATTTCTTTAATGCACCTAGATTCCATACCAGTTTCAAAGTACTTCCTAGACCTAAGTTATGTTTTTTTATTGCATTCTTCAAACTGGGCCAATATCTGAGTGCATGCCCAGCAATGAGTAGAAGGTAGATCACAGTTTTTCCTTCAGCCACAGCTCCCACTCGACACGTAGCAACAGCAGTGGTGTTGTGTGGGACATGGGTGAATGCTCACATTGAGGTGCAGCAGGAACATCTGATGAGCTCATCAACCTTAAATCATGCCCATAGGCTCCATGTCTAAGCCCATTTTACCACCCAAGGCCAAGTGTGGTGAAGGGATGAGTATACCAGTACAGCATGGAGAGGGGGATGAGGGGTTCTGATGTTGGCAGTGGGGGTGCAAATACGAGTGACCCTCTGGCTGCCTGCTGGGATGCCCCATGGGTTTGGGGGACTTGTGTGACCCTGCCAGTACATCCTGCCAGACAAAGCACAGAGCTCTGGGTGAAGGGAAGGTGGGGAGGGGCTGGTGGGGGATGGATAGATCTACTCATGCTGTTAATCATCTATGTATTTTAAATAACTCATTTAAATACTAGGAGGTGCAAAATCCTTAAACCCATCCCACTATAGAGGCAAGTTGGGAGCTCTGTCTGCTGGGCACTAAGCGGCACTGGCACGCACTCTGCTATTAACAAGGTGGCTGCTGCTGGCACATGCACACTGATGACAACGGTCATTAAAAACATTTTTTCCATGTAATACTCCACAGGTTATTCTTGGTGAGAAGTGCTTTCCATCTTGTGGCCAGGGCTGAGCAACTGCTGCTCCTGCTCGTGCCAGCTGGCTCCTACAACAAGGTCAGGGCTGCATCCGCTTCCTGGCAGAATTAACCCCCAAAAGCTTTTGTCTGTTTCTTTTCTCCCCAGAACAAAGCAATTCCGGGTGAAGGATATGAGGAATGACCTGCCACCACTTAACACCAAAGTGTGATGAGGGTGGGTTGAAATTTCCTAGCTTTGAAAGGTGGCGTGTACAAGCAAGACCAGATCTCCCAGATACCTTTCTGTTATCATCTATAGCTGTCCTATTGCACTGTTGAGAGGTGCACAATGGTCATTCCTCAAAGATCCTGTTACCTACACTTTATCTCAGCAGTGCCCAGGTACAACAGTACTGGCTGTCCTCCAGAATGCTTTCCCAAAGCAAAATGCTGTGCTGGTAAAGACAGGCAGGTGGGCATTGTCCCACCACAGCAGTGGGCCAGGGTGGCTGAAGCCCAAGGGACACATGGAGCTGATGGGGGCTTCTTCTCACAGGTGGTAAATGAGGTAAGCTTGTGTTGCTACTTTGGGGCGGAGAGTAGTGGAGGAGTCCTCCCATACCAGGAGTTAACAAACCAGTCCAGCAGCCCCAGCCATGGAATCAGAGGAAATGTGCATCACAGAATGTTTCTGTGTTTAACCTGTGCTTGTCCAGAAGAGGTGATAAAACCCAATCCAAGAGCTGTGCCTCCTCTCTAGCTTGAAACCTTTGCTCAACAGCTCTAACAAGCATGTTGTTCTCACTGTACCATACCACAGCTGGTTCCTGATGCCTGCACGCTCCTCTTACTCAGGAGGAGCTTGCTGTGGAATGGTGCTTTTCCATCCTGTATCTATGACTTAGCACTTACGGGGACTGTGATGCTTCTCTGCAGCGGTCATAGCGATCCAGCCCCAAAGGGTCACAACCCACAAGCACCACCCCAAGCTCCTTTGCTGAAGTTCAAGCAATGGGTCCTTTCCCAGAGCTGGGGCTTGTGTGCTTCCCTGTGGGTCAGGAGCAGGCATGATGGCCGCGGGTGCTGCAGGCTCAAGGAGAGCATGAGCTGGCTGACAGGGCAAGGGGTGGGCAGTGACCGCACACCCCTGCAGTGAGATGGGAGCATGCGGACCCAGTGGGGCAACGGCTCTGTCATGGCTCTGCCAAATGCTGGCCGCCCCAAGGGAGTGATGTGCAGCACAGCATCCCCACCTGAGCACACTGCAATGTACCATGACATGCCCAAGCCCCAATATCCCCCGGCACCCCCACAAGGAGCCCCCCAGGGTTACAGGCTGCACACACCCCTTTGCTGCAGAAAGGCACATGGGGAGGGTTCTAACTCAAGGCCCACTCTACAGAGCACTTTTGTGGTTAGGGGCCCAAATACAAGTGGAAAAAAGCAGTCAGTGGTGATACTTTGTGAGGAGGTAGCATGGTCCCAGCCAAACCCAGGACACAATTCCCAGCCATCTTGAGGGGAATGAGTGAGTGACTCTTTCCAAAACTCTTCTTTACCCAAAGGCTGATTTTTCACCAGCATCCATGCAGTGCAGCATCACCTGGCTGGCAAAAGCCATGGGGTGCTGGTGGCAGCAGTGGTGAGAAGGCATCCAGAGGTACTGCACCATGCATGATGGTCCTGAAACTATGCCCCCATGCCATTTCAGGCCTCCAGGATGAGGCAGCTGCTTTGATCACCTTGGATTTTCCCTCCTGATTTCAGGACACTTTATTTATCCTCAACCATAGAAGCAATGGGGCATCATCAAGGAGCAGGGATGGCGGCAGAAAAGTAAGTGGCTGCTGCCTGAAGCACGAGGGCTGCCAAGAGGCTGTTATAGCAGTCTGCCATGGGAAGCTGATGGGAGGAACAAAGGGGATGGAGCACAAACAACAGAAATAGCAGCAAAATCTCCTCTTGCCAGCCAGCCAGGAACAAATGCTGTCAGTCCTCCCAGAGTACCAAGCCAGATGGAGAAAGTAGCAGGGGAAGCAAACCACACAGAGCCACTGCAAACCAAGTCCAGGCACTTGCCCAAAGGAAAATGGGGGCAAGCAGATGATAGCTAGAACCAAAACATAAAAGCCTCAGGAAAAAGAAACAAAATCCCTCAAAAGCACCCAACCTGCTGTGGTTTTGTTGTTTTTTTCCCATCTTGCATATTTTTTAATGAAGTAAAAAACAAAAATCAAAGAAAGAAACACTCCACGGATGCTGTCCCCTGGCACAGACTGCCCTGGTGCATGGAAGACAGCAGGGTCCCCGTGCAGTTGGCACTCAGAGGAGCCAGGCCTCCCCCTGCATCACCCCCCTGCAGTCAGCTGAAGAAGGAAGCAGTTGAAAAGCACATTGTGGATACAGCACAAGCAATAGAAGAACAGCAGGGCAGCTCCCAGGCTGGGCTTTAACCAGAGGGCTCACACGGGTGACATAAGAGCTCAGCAGACTTTATATGCCCAAATTAAACGCAGCAATGATAACAACCTCCCCTTAAGAGCTGCGCTTTAACCCTCACAGACAGTGCTTGGAGCTTTTGTCAGTTTCAGTGTTCCACATGTGAGCTCTGGAGCCCCGGTTGGTGGCGGCAGCAGCTGCTCTCTGTGGCTGTTGGCAGAGACAGAGGCAGAAGGACCAGCAAGCTCAGTGGGAGCCTGGCTTTGGGGTCTCATGCCCATCTTTTCCAGGCCCTTTCCCAAAGGCATGGCAAAGGGAGGGTAAGGAGCAGGAGGTGGGATGCTTGTTGGCTTCAAACCCAACAGCTTCCACCCACAGTTGGCCTCCACTGGCAAAACTCCTGCTGCTCCTCTGAGAAGGATCCTTCTTCTCTGCCTTAAGTGTATGCACATTTATATAGAGATAGACATCTGATAAACATTTAATATGAAAATAAATATTTCATCTGTGTGTTAAGGACCATCATCATTCCCATCTAGTCATCTCCTGCTATAATGTTACATCTCTTCTTGTCCATGACAGACTTGTTACCATTGCTTTTTCCCTATCTTGTGGACACCTCCTCCCCGCCTTCTGGGGCAGCAGCAGACAGAGGCAAGCCTCTTTCCTTCTTGCTGCCTCCAAAGTCTGGCTTATTATAGGGAACTTTATGAAGAAAATGTTTCCCCTTTCAGCAGCTGTTTCTTGATAGAAGAAATTACCTTCATCTTGAAAATACTTTACAAAGAGTGAAGTTTTAACATCCTCTTCCAGGGCTCTCAATTAAGAAATATGTTTCTAGATATCACTATTTTTATAGATATAGGCATAGTTTTTATTTATTTTTATTACCAACCCAACATTTCTATTTGCAGCCATTGATGTAATTCATGACACACTTTCGTGGTGGTTTGTTTGTTTGTTTTTCCTTAAAAAGAAATGCACTTCAAATGAGAAGGATGCCTCTTTGTCTGTCTGGTGTTCTTAACGGTACTCAAGATGATCGAGAAGTCCTGACACGGGTGGCAGCTTTTAAGCCCATGCCTTTCAATGGCCTCAAGAGCACCAGCGAGATGAGGGTGCTGTGAAAACCGGGGTACTAAAGGAGTGAAAGGACAGCCACACCACAGCTCGGGCAGGCTGGTGCTGGGAACACATGGGCACACTATCCCAGGTGCTCCTGAATTCATTTCCACCTCCGAGCAGAAGGACTGCGCAGCAAACCCACCGCCACCACCATTCCAAGGAGCTGGTGCTGCTTTCCTTGGACACCTCTCTCCTTGCAGGGGAGGCTATTCCTGGGTAGCCATTTATTTCTCTATCAGTTGAAAATGAACATAATTTTTCTCTCCCTGCAATATCACAAGCTAGAAGTTAATTATACAAAGAGAAATGCCATAGTCAAAATATACATGGTACGTATTATATTAGAGGGCTGGGGGGGGGGGGGGAGGGGTGTTCTCCTTTTTTCTTAGCCCAGGCAGGTGATTGAGATGCTACATGCTCCAGCCTTTGTCACTAAATGTGTGTCTGTGTCTCTGTATTAAAAATATATCAGTCTTGTGATGTTCTTGGAAAGAAATGGAAGGCGGCAGGGGAGGGAATGGGCAATAGTGAAAAAGTTCTTTGACTGTGTCATATTCTTGTGTGGCTTCAGAAAATACACATGTTCAATTCCAGCACTGACGGCAGCTCAAAGGTTCAGAGTTTAAATTTTTAACATTTTTCTGTTTAAGTAGTAAAAAAGGGAAACAAAAATGAACTCGAGCAGCGGCTCCCCCCAAACCGAAAAGCAACGAGCAAATGGAAAGAGAAAAAACCCACAAATTCCTCATCAGACTTCTGCAATTCCCAACTAGTGAAAATAAGAAAACATCTCCTTACAGCAGAGGGGTGCTTGGGAGGAAAGGAGACAAGCCCCTGTGGGGAGGTGGCCTTCAGAGATGACTTGAGGCTAGGTCATCTCACTGAGTGGGCTCAGTGGCTGGGTTTATTGTGGTTTGTTTTATTTCAACACTTGCCATTGTTGCTTCCTTTTCTTTTGTATCATTTTGGGTGGGTTTTGTCTGTTTGGTTGTTTCTTCACGTTGTGATGGGTTTGCCCTTCTTGGCACCCAGCTGTGTGACCGCCTGGGCAGTGGCAGCCTTCGATGGGCAGCCGTCGCCTCCCATGAAACCATGCTTCCAGGACCGGTGTCCAGTGAGGTAATGGAGGAGGGGTGTCCCTCCCCCTGGAGGCACCGTCCTTCCACTGCCTAAAACCCCTTGATGTAGCAATAGGCCTCCAGGGTGGCGAAGAGGATGTACAGCAGCCAGAGGCTGACGAAGAGAAACGTCGTGGCCAGCTTGCACCCCCGGGGGCCACCCAGCTCCCCCCCGAGGTGGGGCCGCCGGCGGTAGAGGAGGACACTGATGCAGATGAAGGCGAAGATGGTGAAGAGGGTGACAGAGAAGGCCAGGGTGCCCGCTGACACCTGGAACTCCTGCCCCTGCGACGCCCAGTAGATTGCTGCCACTGACCATGCTAGCCCGATGCCCAAGAAGACGTTGACAGCATTGCTGCCTGTGACGTTGGTGATGGAGGCATCGGCATACAGATCCTGAATGGCTGCGGCTTTGCTGGCGAACGTGTCTGCGGTTGGGGGAGGAGGGAAGGAGAAATCACTGGGGGTCCAACAGGATAAATGGTCAACCCTTCATGTCTGGGACACAGACCTCTCCTGATGCACAGCCCGCCTCCTGGGTCCAAGGACCCCATGTTGCCACCAAGCGGGGCACACACCTTGCCTTGGGACAGGGCTTTGTAGAGCCCCTTCCAGCCTGAACCCCATCCCATAACAGAGCTGCTCCCCTGCATGCAGGAGAGCCACCAGAGGACTTTCCTTGCACCCCATCCCCTGCCCGCGGCCACCCCACCTGGTACAGAAGTGCCAAAGGCGACAAAGATGACGGCAGTCACTGAGTCCTTGAGGCCAATGGTGCAGCCGAAGTGGGAGGCGAGGTCACCGATGACAGCTGTGAGCATGCCGATGATGAGGATGGAGACAATGAAGCAGGCCCAGCCGTTGCAGTACTCAGTGGGGGGCACGCAGGCAAACAGCACCTTCCAGAAGACGGTCAGGAAGTGCATCACATAGTCAAAGCAGGATGGCAGGCGCTCCTCACCAGACTCATCCTCATCCTCATCACCTGCTGCAAACAACATGGAAGAAGAGGTCCAGCACACATGATGGGGCAGGTCAAGATTACAGCCCCCCACCCCAGGGCTCTAGGGATGCTGCCCTCATGGGGCAAGGTGGCATGGTGCCAGCCATGGCAGTGGGCTCGGGGCATAGCAGGTCCCTCAGTGATGGGCGAGGCTTGTTAAGAGGGGTGCCTCCCAGGACACCTCAGAACCTGCAGGGCAGGGGAGAGGCACAGGGATGTGTTGTACCCACAAAGGGACAGCCCTGTCCCCATCCACAGGACGTTGCATAGGAATTAGTTAACCTGTGGAGGTCACTGCTGAGGGGCACCATGGAATTATTGTCGTCCAATAACTTTATGCCAATATCAGCCCAAAATATATATTTCTGGGGGGTGAAAACCAGCAGAAAGCTATGGAATTGGGAAACTGGAGAGACCTCTTGGTCTTCCTGCCCCACAGCACGGGCTGGTCACCAGCAGTGCCCCAGCAAGAAATTTCGCATCTCTGTGAGGGATCAGCAGCAGTGTTGCAGGCTCTCGGAGGAGTCTCCTTCTTAGCCTGGGGCAAGGTCATCCCCAAGGATGGAGGCATTGCCAGTCTTTGTGCTGATACAGGATAATGGAAGAGAAAGCAGGAAGGGAACACAGGGCAGATGCCAAGGGAAGGAGAGAGACATGAGAAGAGAGAAGCAGGCCTGGGAAAAAACATGGACCTGCCTATAATGTCTGCTCCACAGCTGCATGGCTCTGGAAGGGGTGAGCTCTCCCAGGCTCCCTGGACAACAGCTGGCAGGTCTCTGGGCTTTTCCCTCCACCAGCAGCTGCCTCATGGGAAAGTATCTCCTATCTGCATGTGGTAACCCTCTCCACTCCCGGAGACTCTACTGGCCATGGCAGACAGGACATCTTCCACCAGCAGGAGCTACCTGAACAGGACAACACGAGGCAGGAGCCAGGAGCCCAGTCAGGATGAGAATATGCTGCCTATACACAGCCCTTCAGACCACCGAAGCAGCAGGAGCACCACCAGCAAACGTAAAGTCTTTGAAAACTGGCCTTCTGGATGTCTCTGTGCCCAGAGATGGATGTCCTGAGCTCCTGGCTAATGCACCTGCAAAAGTCCAGCATACTTGGAGCAGAAAAGCTCTTTGAACTGGCTTTGCTGACAGGCACAACACACGCAACAGCTGAGCATCACTGACAAGGCAGATCCTGTCTCCTCAGCATAGACAGATCTCACCTCAGGCTGAATGAACCCTACAGATGCTGGTGTGGGTTTTCTGATGTCCCCTCACCTGCGCTGACGGTAATGGCCTCCATGAACTGGTCCCTCCAGGAATGTGTCCCTACAACCAAAGCCAGGTTTGTCTTCTTAATCAGCTTGTCCACAGTGTTCTGTTGGGGAAAGAAAGATGCACAGCAATAAACCAGCTGCTAGCCAGCAAAGCTGATCTTGCAGTCCTCGGTGGTCTCACAGACCCTTCCCAAACCGTGGAAGTGCCACAAGTACTCTCCTACCAGACAGATGAGGCCGTGACTGGAGTTGGACCCACCTTCTCCCTGGACAAGCTGACTCAAACCTCACCAGTTTGCCACCCCTTAATCCTTATGAGGCTCCTTACCTCACCCCTGCCTCACCAGAGACAGCTTTGTTCCTGCACTCTCCTGCACGCTGGCTGCTTCTGCTTCCAGCAGGGGTCCCTTGTCTTCCTCCCATCACCTCTCCTGTCACCAGCCACTTTCCCGGCATTTCTTGTAGGTTTCCCCTACCCTTTGTTCCATCACATACTCCCTTTCCTCTTCCAGCATCCCTTCCCTGCCTCCTCAGTCCTGATCTCCATGGCTGCTCTTCAGTGCCACATAGCTTTCACCTCCTGGAGGACCTCTAGGACAACTACTGACCTTGAACTCGTAGGACTCCTCAATGATGACCTCTAGTTTGGGATGCTCGCCGAGTATTGGCTTGCCCATCTCTGCAATCCTCTTGGCTTCCTCCTCTTCAACTGTTAGCTTCCTCTCAGCCACCTCTGTGAAAGCAAGGTCAACACAACTTTAGACAGCAGCTCTGGAGCATTGGGGCACCACGGAGGCTTGTCTGCAGAGCCTGAGCATGGGCTTCTGCAGCCCCTTCACAGCTTGCCAAACTCACACAGCAATATGGGGGCAGTGGTGGGGTGTTGGACCACAGAAATAAAGGGCCAAGAGTTTGGAATCTCAGTCACCAAAACCATACACAGCATAGTTTTAATTTATTAAAAAGAAACCCAAATAGCTGTTTCTCCAGCCTGCATTGGTGCTTTTGGATGGCATACACCCTTCCAACAACCCTGCAGCAGCCACATCTTTGGGGAGACCAAGGTACAAATTCATTCTGCCATTTGGCACAGTTGTCCTTTAAGACAGCTTTAATGCCCTGGCTTGTTTCCTGATTCCAGGATCTTTTTATTCCCCTTTGATTAGATCACTATCGGCACCCTGTGCCACTCAGTGCTTGATCTAACATTCAGACAGACACACACAGTCACAACCACAAGAGCACATTCCTAATGAACAATGAACAGGAAGAATTCAGGAAGCAAGTGGGGATTTTCTTTCGTATCACTGCATGTTTAGTTTCTTCTGGAGGAAACTAAACCAGGACTCCAAGTCATCAGCATGCCGAGATGGCCCTGTGTCAGGCTCATCTTGCTGCTGCCTCAGCAAACCCAGCCTAGGGAGGTTCTGGTTGTGTGGACGGGAAGGAGCACCCCAACTATCATGAAGGGTGTCCTGGCACTGTCCCCAGCCCCAACCTAGGTCTGCTTTCCCATACACCCAAGCACAGGCACATGCAACGGTCTCTCTGAAAAGCCTTGACATCCCAAGAAAGAAGCTGGATTTCCCAGATTTGCTTTCCTGTGCCTGACCAGTCAGGGTATATGGAGCTGCAACACGGGACCCAGCTGAGCCTGAGAGCAGAAGCTGCAGCTCTCCAGAATGTGGGGAGTGGAGTATCCAGAGGCAGAGCACCTTCTTGTGGCTAAGCAGAGGTCAGATGTTACCCAAGGTTTACTGTAGAGGTTACAAACACCCCAGGTAATGCCTAAGATGGGATGAATCCCTTGTGGGCTCCAACAGACCTCATACTCCACACTAGATATCACAGAAATTATAAAGTTCCAGTGAAATCCAGTTAAAAACTACCTTCTCTCCATCAGTCCAGCTAGATTGATTGCAAAAACTGTAAGCCTTGCCTGCAGAGTTTATAAGATATAGAACTCCTGTGGCAGGTGACATTATTATAAGCCATCACAGAAGCAGAAACCGCTGCATCCATCATTTGAAATCAATGACTTACATCAAAACCATCACTGCCTAGCTCAATGACAGTGTACTTTGGATTTAGGAATCCCAAGTTTACAAAAAAATGATAGATAGGGGAGCACAGCACCTGGAGGAGAAGAAGACAGGCAATGCAGGATGCTGAGGGATCTGGGACAACTGCAGGTAAAGTCAAGCAAGCACAGAGGGGAGGAGGCAGCTGAGCTGGAGAAGTGCAGAAACAGGGTGAACTTGGACAAAATGGCCTGCCTTATGCTACACTCAGAGGTATGAAATGATGGTTATCAAGATTCAAGTTACTTGTATTCACTTGAGCAGGTAGTTAGATGAAATCTGCATCTCTTTTTCCAAGACAGAGATTGACAAAGTCCAGTCTCTGCCTCTACCTGAAAGTGTATGAAGATGACAAGCTGTACCCATCATTGACAGTGCCAGTGTTAGCACATATAGCACATAAGTGCTTGGGGAGCTGCCTGAGCTTCCCCATAACCTGTAGCTCAGGGGAGGGAGATACCCTCAGCACTGCAAGGCCCAGCTTGGTAGGTGAGCTGAGCACATGTTGACGTATGCTGACAGCACTGAGCTGAGCTAAAGCAGCCAGCCCAGCAGGGCTGCAGAGCCCAGACGTGGTGATGGCCTGGCTCACCACTGCCTGAGCTGGGAAGTAACTGCATCTGGAAAGCTGCTGTCACAGCTGGCGGCTCAGTCCCCTGGGCTCTCGCCCACTGGCTGCAGTTGCACAGAGCAGAAAGCAATTGTCTGGTTTCAGAGGAGCTGTCTTGAAAATGGAATATCAGGCAGAATTTCCTCAGCTTAACAACTCCAGGAGAGCCGGTGCAACAAAACCTCAGTCCCTATTGCAACTGATCTGACAAAAACCTTTGGCATGGTAAGACAACATGGAGCCTCATGTAAATATTAACTATCTAGGCAAGGCTGAGCTGCAGGCAGGTCTGTAAGCACACACAGTGCAGAAAGCTTTCTCCTCACTGTAGGCAGAGGTATCCAACACAGCTTTACTCCAGAATCTGGCATCTCACTCGTGCTGGTTTATGTACCTGTGCCAGGCAGGACATCACACGACTTGAAACCCTCCTCTGTGGAGGAAGGTCTCCTGCATCTCTTATTACTGTGACCAGGTCCAAGGCTGTTAGCCATGCTGCATGGGAAGGCCTGCAGGATGTTCAGCTGCTAGCAGGTGGTTTTGTTGTCTCTGCAAGCCACACACATATCAGCTACTGATTTGATGAGCATGGCAATCACTTGCCAGGCAGCTCTTAGAGTAAATTAAGTAATACATCCATGTCCATGAATGGATAGATTGCTCTTGCAGCCTGACGCTGGATGCATCATGGGTATGGGCCCAGGCACTGCACCAAAGTGAAGGTGCTGGCACTTACCACAGCACTGAAGGGCGGTGGGACTCGTGCTATTTCAGAGAGCACCTTGCCAGCAGAATAAGCACCACCAGAGGCACCTTTAAGCCCTAAATAGGCCACTTGTGGTGAAGGGACAAGCTGATCAGCCTGCTGACAGCATATCCACCGAGACATGAATAATGGAGACCCTGCTGTCACCAAGCAGCTCTTCTGCAGCAAATACAGTGAACTGGGGCACAGAGAGAAGACACACAATTGCCCAAGAAGACACGTCAAGGATGTCCTATGGGGGCAGCTGACTGAATGCCACTGCCAGGCTACGCCTTTCAAAGTCAGCAGCAAACCACAGGAGAACAGGCATAGGCAGAGCGTTCAAATGGGTACCTTGGGGAAATGTTAATAGAGGAAGCTTGCAGATAAAGCAAAACTGAGGTAATTCCTTCATGCCCCATTAAAAAGAAGTCACAAAAACCTAACAAACTTCACAGGTGCATATAAAAATATTTAATCTGCCATTGTATTTTCACTGAGCCTCTCTCCTAACGTAGGAGATAAACAGATTAAGGCTCACATCAGTATTGTGCTCAAGCACTCATGCAAGTGAGACGTAGGTGCCAAATACCAGGCTAATGATGGTCCTCTGAAATTAAGGCAGTGGTATTTGTGGCAGGAAGGACAAGCTCAGGAGCCCAGTTGACAAATCTCTTGCCCCAGCCTATATTCACCCTACAGTTAAGGGGGAGACCTAAGCACCTCCAAAGAGCAATACAAAGCACCTACATGAATCAACCACTTCTCCCCACCTACCTTTTAGGACACCTGAACACTCTGTAGCAAGAGGCAATGCCAACCTCTGCAAAGCACTAAACCCAAATCAGAATCTGCTCCAGGCTTGCTGGATCTATCTGTTTCGATGGGATGCTGAGGACTGAGTTGAGCCCCATATGTGCAGACACAACAGCTGATAGGGAATCAACTCTTGTAACATCTCAGTGGCAGGGCACACTCCCGATGCTCCTGCCTTTCAGGGAAGAACTTCAGCCAGCATCCACGTGCACTAGCCTGCCTTTGGAGCCACAGGAGGCCACTTCAGCAAGCATGGGGCATGCTCTCACACCGTCTATGGTAGCCACAGGGCCCCACCTCCTGAGGGACCAGGTGGTAGGGCCAGGGACTCGGAGGGCTCTTCCAGGAAGCAGGGATAGGTCCTTGGTGAGGTGTGTCACCCTCCCCCCCACCTCCCCAGTGCAGTAGCCTGTAAAGAACACTACCAAGGGCTGTGATAAATAAAACACAAGGGGAGGGGAGAGACAGATTTTTATATTCGGAAGGTCAAGTCTGTCAAGGTGAACGCTGCCAAGCTGCAGCTTAATTATTAACTAGCCTGATTTCTGTTTGTATCAGCATCAGTACCTGCTTTTCAACACAGATTACACCCCAGGAACTTGGGTTGACAGGACTCCGTGCTAATTAAGCCTGATAAGGTCTGGCTATGCCCAGCAAGAACAAGAGCTTGCCAGGACATTCTGGGCTGCTGCCACTTCCTCCCCGGGAAGGGGAAAGTGGTGAGAGAGGGGTCCCCTACATCCCACCTACTCTGGCATATAGGTGTGTGCTATCAGCAAGTGCTAACAACCTATCAGGGCTACAGGAGCACACACAGGGCTGCTGTGCCAGGTGCTATACCAAGGTACTCTGCTCCTCATGCCAGGGAGCCCACAGGTTAGAAGAGATGCTATAAGCAGGGGAGACAACATCTGGTAGGATCAAAGGCTGGGTGGGAGGAATGAGAACGAAGTCTGCTTTGGGCCAGGCTGTAGCAATGGCCACAGCTGACTCTAGCACCTACCTGCAGGAGGCAAGCAGAGGGTTTTGGTTAAACCACTCTGTGTCCTCACTTTGCTTCTTTCAGGGTCAGTTCAGACCCTTAAAACTGGGACAGATAAGGGGGCCAGCAGCCCCCAGTTACAGTCCTACCACTGCCAGGCAGCGCTGGGCACATCCCTGCTATGCTCACTGCTCAGCTCTCTCAACAGCACAATGACTTACACAGCACGATGACTTACACTTGCAGCGCCATCCAGGGAATTGATCTGAAGCCGTTTTCAAAGTGCTTTCAGACCTACACATCATAGGCAGTTTCTTGGGCTTGAAATGCTGTAAGCAGATCTCCTCCTCCTTTTATTTCTCCCAGGAGAATGGGGAGCACTGAGCAGCATTCCCACATCATGCATTGCTCCTGCAGGGTACTTACTACATGGATGCTTGCCTATTCAACCTCCTTCAGACCAGGGGGACCAAATTGGAACTGGACATTGCATGTGGCCTCCAGGACACATCATATATCAAAGTTAGATAACGTGGCCACTGCACCCTTTGAGCTGAAACAGGCAATGGGAAGTCCCTGTAACATCATCAGAGAGGTAGATATACCCATCACCTAGGCAGTGCTGCAAGAATGCCAGCCACAGACCAGTTTGTATTCCCTGTCACTTGCTAAATAAATTGGATTAAAACCAGCAATATATTCATTGAAGATTGCTATGAAAGCCATTTCACACCCTTCTATCTCCATCCATTTCTAGAGAGGGCATGTATCTGCGTGAAGGTCACCCCTTCTGGGGACTGAGCTGCTAGGAAAAAATTAAAACAACAATTAAAATGGGAACTTTTTGTTGCTGCTCAATAAAATATAATCCTGACTAAACAAAGTAAGCAGTGAGCATGAATGAGTTCCTCTCTCCAGAGCGCTGTCAACCCGTCAGTCACAACTATGGAAGACTGCTGGCTAAAAGACATTTTGGCTTTTGAGGTTAGCATATGGATATGCCCTTTACTGAAACACATGCGCATTGCTTTAAAGATGTGGACTTCTTGAGCCCAAGAACTTGCAAGCAAAGACTCTACTCGGACTTTCAGTGACTTTTGCAAAGGTTGGGAAGACCACCAGAGCAGCTTGTTCACTGCTGGCAATAGCAGGGACAACTGGAGCAGCTATGGATTTTGGTATCAAATATTTCCCTGTATAAAGAATATACGGAGAGATCATTGCCAATGACAAAACAAAAGGTTATGCAACAGAGGAGTTAAAAAACCCAAACAGGTTTGACTCTCAAGTCATTCCACAGCCATTCAATACCACTGTGGTTCTCTGCAGCCCCAGCAGCAGATACTGGACACTTGGCCGACCAAGGCTTTCAAAAGCTTTGCACAGCCTTGCAAGTCTGGCTTGGAGAGCCTGTTTGGAAGAAGCAAATACTGAGCTGAACCTGTGCCAAAGGTACTCCCCTGCCCAGTTACTTTGCCTTGTGCGAAATTCATAGCCCTCTTTCCCAGGGAGGGTTCTACAAGGCAGGGGCGCAGAGCCAAGCTCTCCCATTTACCTCCGAATAAGGGCTTCTGGGACAAGAGGGGCATTTTCACTTGGGCTCGTCCACTGGTGCACCCCAGGGCTTCTGCCAAGGAGATGGAGCCACTGCAATGACCTGGGCCTGAGCCACTTGTGGTCCTGTGGGGGCTGCAAAAGAGGTGCCATGGGAGGGTGAATGCCCCAGGGCTGCAGAGGAGAGCCAGGGCACCCAGCATTCCCAGGGACACAGCCCTGGGGAAAAGGGACACTGCCTGGGAAAAGCTGTGGGAGCAAGGGGACGAGGAGCAGGACTGACAGATGATGCAGGGGTTTTTACCCAGATTCCTCTGTGCCTGTGTAATCTAAATCTAACATGACACAGACTAAACGAGGACATCACTTCTCTCCCCGCTGATTAGCTGTGATTGCTGCTGAGTGACACTCGCTCCAGCACGTGCCTCTGTGGCCAGCGAGTTCTGCTCACTGGCCGGCTGCTGGCTTGAAGCAGGAGCCGGGGCCAGCACCATGAGCTCAAACTTCAGGCCAAGCACACACTGCATGAACAGAGGGCAAACCAGGGCAACCCAGCAAGGGGGGCACCCCAGGGATCCTCCTCCCAGAGAGGACAGAAGCTTTTCTTTATTAACTGGAAAGTCCATAGCTGGTGACCAAGTCCTCCAATAAGAGCTGCCGAAAGCAATCAGGGTTGGATCACAACAGAGGGAAGAAAGGTATGTTATTGTAATAGAAATTATTTGATTTCTGGGGTTCTGATCAAATTAGGCAGCTACTGAATTAAAGCAATGAAATTACTGGGAAGGAGGCTGTGCTCAACTTATCTCCAGTCCTCCCAGACCTGAAGAAGTAACAAAAGAAAATGTCCACAGTTCCAATAAGTTCTCTGTAAACACCCTAAGCTGGTATTTGGGGAGCTGGGGATTTCTGCCTGCCACTAGCAATTTCCTAATTAGCCCAATATCCAGTGGGTTCAGACCATTCCCTGCACAGCAGATTTGGCATCCTCCAAAAACAAGCAGAGACTGAAGCTAGGGTGGCAGATGCTGTTCCTCTGATTTGCAGCACAGCTCAGGCATGATGAACGCTTTGGGTTCCAGCTCTGTTTGCAAACCTGTCAGACTCAAGCTCCTCTCTGCACCCTGCTGCATGCCCTTATCTTTTGACAAATGTTTCTTTAGTGCAAATTCAACTGTAATCGTATCAGGAATTGAAGGAATAAGAAAAATACAGTTGGCGTACATCGCACTGCAGTGGGATCAAGGGAGACTGGCGTAACTGGGATTTCAGGCAAGGAAGGGGAGACTCAGTATAAATGCATGTAAAATCTTGCCACAGGGAGAGATGAAGAGTGCAGAACCAAAGCTGAGGGTGAGGAGGGAAATGATGCTGGTGCTTGTCATGCCCTGGCAGCACTGCCCTGTCGCTGGTCACACTCCTGGGACCCCCATGGATGGGAGTTGGGGAGCACATGGGTGTATGCACTAAGGGGTGACACATGGCTTAATCCTCTATGGGAAGGGGACACCGTCACAGCCCTGCACCCTTGCCCACCCCAAGCAACACCATCCTGCACCCCAGCAGAAAAGCACAACCCAAGCCCCAGAGCTGCCCAAGGAGGGGGTGGAGTCATGGCCCCAGACCAGCCAGAGCTCCATGATCTGCTTTGCAACCCTGCCTGGGTCATTTCCTAAAGCCACAGGGAAGAATCTGGAATATGGGAAATGCTCTTAGATGTCAATCAATCACTGTCATTTCTTAATGCATTGCTCTTAACTAGTTCCTGCTGGACACAAATACCGTGAGCTGGGACTGTCTACAAATCAAACACAAACACAGGGGCTGACCAAAGGGGACAAAAATAGAGCCAGAGCAGGCAAAGGAAAGGAGAAAAAGCACTTACCTTGGGTGAGCAGCAAGGCTGTAGGGAGAGAAGAAAATAAGACAGGGAAAGAGAATAAAAGAGGGAATAAGTTAATATCCAGGGGGAAAAAGCTGTTTTGCAGATGATCACTGTCAGTGAACAATGGACATGGTGCAAGGCAGCGTGTGAGCTTACTGGGGCTGCATGTTGGGCACAGGCTGGGGAGCAGACGCTGCAGCAGTGAGATGGGGAGGAGGCTTGTGAGCACCAGGGTGCTGGCCCCCAAAGTCACACACACCCCCTAAGTGAAGGCAGAGGGATGGGATGCACGTGGGGATTAGTGAGGAGAGGAAGGGAAGAAGGGGAGGGGAGTGGTTATGCTTGCCATCGGGCCCAACACAACCCAAATTGACCTGAAGGCATAGAGCAGGCCCCAGCTCAGCCAGAAGTACGTGGCTGTGGTGGGGCTTGGCACAGTTGGGGAGCCCTGGTAAACCAGAGGATGGCTGAGAAGAGAGGGCAGCCAGGCGCTACTGGCAGCTCACTGCAAAGACCATCATCAGAGGAAGGTGTTGATAAAATGGGCACTGGCCTCCAGCGTGGAACAGGGCGTTCCCCAGGATGCCCTAGCTCACCTATGTCTATGCCACACACACAGGTACCAGTCCCAGAGGGTCAGGGGGAGAATAGGCACACATCACCGCTTTGAGTCTTCCTGGCTGTCTTTGCTCCGTCGCTGGCCTGCCCGACAGTGCTGCGCTGCACGTGCTGTGCAACCGTAATCGCAGCAGGATGCAACTGCCACCCAGGAAATGTGACCACATGGTCCCGTGAGTTAGGGAGGAAGGAAGGAGAATGGGCAAAGGTCCTTGCAAGGGATGGACCTTACCCTGAATTTCCACACCGGCACAGTCCAGCCCGCCAGCTGCTTTGGGCAGTGACCTCCTGGCCCTCCCCTGCCTTGATTTCTCCATTCCTCAGAGCTGTCACAGAAACCCAACTGGCTGGATTTCTCTTAGGCGTTACCCCTAGAAAGCCACAGCCTCCATCCCAGTCTCTAACTAACTACAGAAGGGTCTGTTGAGGAAAAAGTACCAAACTTCTTTAAGAGGTGCCATGCACCAGCTCTGTGCCTTACTTCTGACTTTTACCCGTCTTTCAAACAGCAAACCAGTCCCTAAAGAGTTGGTTGTGTGCAATCACCATCTTGTAATTAGTAACACTATCATGCACTTCTAGTCTCAGAAGCTTAAAACTCTGTAGAAAGACTGAGTCAGTATTAACAGCCTCATTTGACAGATAGTAAAGCAAGAAAAGAGAGGCTAAAGGGAACATTTTGCAAACTCAGAAATGGGCTGGAGTCCAAAAGGGCTCATTTTCCCAGACTTGCCAGTTCAGGCCTCTGAAAAGCAGGCACTTTTATACAGATACACCTAACTGTATCTGTGCTGTTTGAAAGTGATTTCCTAAGCGATTTGTCAAAGGTTGCACAGCACATCAGCAGCAGAGCTGGGGAAATTCCAACTTCCCTGCTCCATTGGGCAGCATCCAGGAGCGGAGATTTTCTTCCAGCCTGTGGAAATGCATTGGCTTTGTCAAGATCTTCATCCATCTATCCACCTCCCTAGCTGGACATACCGTGGGCAGTCCGGGAAGTCTCCCTTGCACAGATGGCAGATGGAGGTGCAGTGAAAAGGGAAGGGACAATGAAGAGGCTCCTTGCCGAGTATCCTTTCTATTTCAGGGTCGCTTCCTTTGGCGAGTCCAAAACTTTTGGGAGAACCATTCACGGATGTGTTCTGCAGCATGTACAGTGCCACAGAGCCATAAGAAGCAATAGGATGCTTGCTGTGTCCTCCACACGGTTGTGCCTGGAAGTCTGCTCCAGGTTTGTCACTTCCCCTTGTGGCATGAGTCTCCTTCTAGCTCTATCCTGCTGCAGCTCTATGCTGTCCTGTGGCTTCCTCACTATTCTATGGTCTTCTGGTTCTCCAGACAATGTAGGGAAATTTAATTTGCCTTTTGCAATTACAGGCATTAGTACAATGGGTCGAATTGGTGTTCAAATTTAATATAATGAATTATTACTGGGCCCCTAAGCTACTGTGGTTATTAAAAAAAAATGTATCATTGGTTTCTCATGTTCTTTAAAACCATTATTCTAGTGCTCTGGGATTTGATTTTATTTTTTCCCTCATTTGCTTTTCAGCCTGCAAAAGCTGGCTATTTTTCTCATTTTCACTTATGATACATGAATATTTGAAGAAGCCTATAAACCTATGAACGAAACATCAAGAATACAGATGCAGAAAGCCAAGGGATTATTTTATCTTTATATTTCTGTGTGAATGCTGTGCATGCAAGCAAGAAAATGATTTTGCAGACAAAAAATTTCTTCCTGCACATACATCTGCTGATGTGTCCTTAGCTCTGACCTGTAATATATCTCCGATCTGTAATGTTTCCTGTAGTCCATATCAGGATGCTGTACCTGTACCAGCCCTGCTGACAGTCCCCGTGCTGTTCCCATCCCACAAGCCTCCCTCCGCTTCCCCTCAGCCTGGGCTGTGCTCCTCTGTCCCTCCCCAGGGCACCTCTCCTGCTCCTGCACTCCTGCTCTGCATGACACACTTCCTGTGGGGCTAAGCCAGGCCACCTCATTGCTGTTGTCATCTCAGGTAGTTCCAAAGGCTTGACATGCATAGTCTTACAGGGAGCTGCTAAAATTAGTTCCACAATCAAATCCAAAATAGCAGTTCCAAGTATCCCTTACCTAATCCTTGCATGACATGAATGCAGACAAACCTGCATACCCACAGACGAGGTAGATGGCACTGACTCTCTCAGAAGACCCAAAGCCTTCATCTCTGGTTCCCAGTTTCATCCTTTACTGGGATTTCTCTGCCCTGCAGGCCTGGTTTTCACCAGGTGAAGCCAAAATTGCATGCACAAACTCTGCTTCCCCTACTACCCCTGGGACTGGCGAATTTAGACCTGAACTTAGCTACTAAAAGCTATTTACTAATAAAATATTTCATCTGCATGTTTTCAGTGTACTTTGGAGCCATATCCTGCTCTGACACCTGTGCTGGTGTGTGTTAAAGTTAAGGGGCTGAATTGCCTCCTGCTTTAACTCTACCAAAACCAAAGAAGGTTAAACCAAGAGGAACCAGGCTTGGGAAGGGAGCAGAACAGCCATTGGGGGCAATCCTGTAGTTTACAGCAACCCAGTGTGCTAAATGTGTATCTCAGCCTTTTTTTAGCCAGTGAAATACCTTTTTTTCTGCTGTTTACCTTGCAGAGATTTGACCATGCATGCACTGCATGCTTTATTCTGGATTAATTCTTCATTAACATAAATCTTTTCTAATCGTTATCCCTAAAGGCTCCAGGAAGCCAATGGGTAATCAGTGGATCCTTGTTAAAGGCCTGGAATTTACAGAGTGAGGCTGAAATGAGGAAGAGGAGGCTGGATTTTGATGAGACCCTCAGTGACACAGCAGGGCGGTCACAGGCAGCCAAAGGCAAGGAGAACACATTGCTTACTCTTTGCACACACCCAAAGGAGCTCAGTGACCAAGCAAACTGTGGGCTCAGTTCCCCAGAGAGGTAAGGTTCCCCCA
This sequence comes from Pezoporus occidentalis, assembly GCF_034315485.1. Lineage (NCBI taxonomy): Eukaryota > Metazoa > Chordata > Aves > Psittaciformes > Psittacidae > Pezoporus > Pezoporus occidentalis. The sequence goes on along the minus strand of NW_026913964.1, from coordinate 1,945,073 downwards.
TCTTCCAGACATAACTGTCCACAGGCTCTGCCTCCACTCACTGAGGTGAGCAAACCATTTCCCTAATGGACTGTGAAGAGCTATAAACATGGTTTTTATAGGCTAAACAACACAGAGATTTTGCAGCATTAACCTTAATGCTGTTATTATTGCAGACTCCAAGAGACTTTTCTCCAGCAGGAGAATCAGCAGAGCTCAGCTTAATCATAGAGCTGTAAGCAAATTATTAAACCTTCGGGAAGGAGGTAACAGCAATCTGACATTTCTTTGCTATTCCCATCAGCAGCTGATGGAAGAAGGAAAATGCTAAGAAGCATCTGCCCACATTTCAGAAAACTGCAGCGCATGTGCTCATGTATCGATGCTGCTTAACTTTTACAGGCACTGACCTTTGTACCAAGTCACATCATTCCATCAATATTTGATACAGATAACTTGCTGGATCAATCCAAGCTAGGAATCTTTCTTCATCTGCAGTTTAATCCTCACTCTGTGACTCCTAGCCACATCCTTCCTCTGGAGCACAACGCCTTCCCATCAGGGGTGCTGAGACTGTGTTAAAAGGAGCTGTGTTGCAAGATATGTCCAGAGCAGTTGATTTGTGCTAGGAGGGCTGAGAGGACTTCAGACAAAATCTTCTCAAGCCAGGTCATGCCAGCAAGCTGTTCAACAGTGCTCACCAGCCATCTGTGCTCCAGTTTCCAGTGAAGTCGTATCTTGTGGGAGACATGCTTTCTGAAGCAAAATTTTGCATGAAGGATGTTGGTCCCTTTTACAAAGCACAACCATCAAGACTCAGCCTTCATGCACCAGCTCTGAGGTTGAACTGTCCACTGCTGTGCTGTGAGCTGAATTCTCATGAGCAGATGCCCAATTACCCTCATGAAACATAATTTTCCAATTTTTCACTATTGTCTGAAATCAAGTGAAATCTTCCGAAGTAGACCCACTTGCCATTCAGGCTTCATCAACACTAAGGTTAATCCCCGTTTAAGCAGCAGACTGAATTTACCCAGGTAAAGCAAAGCAAATTTTTCTCCTGTAATCCAGGACTGAAGAAAAAGTGTGAGAGCTGAAGTGTGAAGAAAATATGTCTCAAAAATCCTGCTGGGCTGACAGCAGCAAAATCCTCGTTCTGAGTTGTGAGCTGACACAATACCAAAGCTGCCATGAGAGCAAGAGTCAAGCCAACAGGCAATGTCTTGTCATAAAGCAAAAGACTCATTTCACTGCAGGAGCACTTTTAAAAGGTGCTGGAAAAAGGATGGCCAGGAAGGTGGCTCAGGGTGCTGGGAGCTTTCAAAGCTCTGCAGTGCTCAGGAGACAGGGATTCAGTTTATGTGACTGCACATACGGAGGAAAGGTGAGACAAGAAGGATTCAGAGATTAATTTCTTAGAAATGGAGAAAACAAAACCACCAGTAAATCTGGGAGATGGCCAGGAGGATACAGAAAAGAAACATCTGCCATCTTTGCCAAGCAAAGAATACGAGTCTCTGATTTCTTTTTACTCATTCACTTCAATATAACAAGCTTGCAGCAAGCACCATCTTTGCCAGGGCTCTCTGCATCTGATACACTGCCACCAAGTCAGTATTGGTCTTCATCACAGACTGGGCTGGCAAGATACCCATCTGAGATCTATTCTCATCTCTTTGAATTATTGGAGCACATCAACAAAAAGAGCTGCTGAAGTAAAACTACTTGATGTGATTTGTTCGGGTGATCAGAAAGGCTTTGAAAAACTCCAGCTGCAAAAAGCAGTTGGTGAAAAAGAATAAATGAGCTGTAAGACAAAGTTTGGTATTGTAGGTGTAGCACTTATATAACAGCAGTGAGTGGTCTGGTCTCCTTATGGCAAGGTTTAACAACCAAATGCCCCAAGGCTCAAAACAGCACAGCACTAATATAACTGGGGGTAAATAGCGAGGAGCAGCATCTGCAGATGGTGCAAGATGTGTCAGTGGAAAGGCTGTACCAGTGGCTGTTACATGTTGTGCAAGTCCTGAGCAACATGAAGACAGGAATTCATGTTTGAACCACCACATCCACCTTTCTGGGTAGAGATGTTTTTTTCTTCTGGTAAGGTGCTAACAGATGAAAACAGCAAGAGCAAGAGGATGAATTAATGCTGAGCTCTGGCCCTCACAGAGACTTCCCTGGAGATACAGTCTTCTGCCCCACAGCTTTTGTCAGGGACAAGGAGATGTTCCCTTGACTGGAGGTGCGTGCTTTTTATCGGCATGTGTATGGAGCAGCACAGTCAGCAATGCGAGCCATATGGTAGCAAACCCTCCTCTTGCCTGGATCTTCTTCTACTGTGTGTCTATCAGAAACCACTGCCACTGCAGCCAGCAGCAGCGTGGTACCCTCAGGGACAGCACACTGGATTTGAATAACACTGGGCTCAGGACCAAGTTCTGCATCTCAAAATAAACCACCCAAACTGTGCTCCTGGCTGGTTTGAAAAGCACCCATCTACTCATCCCTCCCTTCAGCTCTGCCTTCCTTTCAGGGCATTACATTTCATCACTGATTTCATCACTGCTACCTCACTTGTATCCTTAAGGTAAGCTAGCAGCTTCCCCCTGCATGCGGAGGTCCTGGGGCAAGAGCAGGCCCTTTGCACAAACCTATGGTAGTACAAGCATGACTGTGATGGACTGGCTGCATCTGCATGCCCCAGATTGTAGATTACTTCCAAACATGACAGTCAGCTGAGGTGCCCAACACTACCCTGCTCCCAACAGGGGCCAAAAGAGCAGTTTTGGGAAGAGCTGTCTGAGAACATCCAATACTCCTACAGGAACAGGCTAAGTGCAGCGTAACAACAGAACAACAACACACCATCAAGAAAATCACATCTTTTGTGGTGTTGGAAACAAATGAGTGGGTAGCTGAAACCCAGAGAGACTCTTCATCAGAAGTAACCTAGCCTGAACCTCCCAGAGGAGGCAAAAGCTGTGCTTTGCCCTTGCCACGAGTTGCTTGGGGTCCATTCACCACTGCAGCAAACCCAAGGGAAGTCCCAGCTAGGCACCTGTGTTTTGGGCTGTTTCCTCCATTTGTGGGTGCAGGGCAATGGCAGTACCCGCACACCAAGGTGGTTGCTCTGACCTTCCAGCCTGCAGGCTGTTTCAGTTGCATTCATGCTTTGCAATAAATAAACCATCTGGAATCTGCCCCTGCAATGGTGTGATGACAGCAAAACACATGTGTAGCAGTCAGCATGAGCATCCCTTCCCAGCACTGTACGTCAGGCTGCATGCTTTCTGATTGCATCCCAGCCTGCTGCCTCTCCGCCGGGAGCCAGCTGCTCTCATGTGCACCCCGTGAAGATGCTGGCAACAGCAGCTGCTCTCGATCACTCTTGATGGGAGCCTTGCATAGTTCCTTATTCTTCACCCCAGGCACAAGGTATGCTTGTTGGAGATGCCATGACATGCAGCACTACAGAGCTGGGGATCTTTCCAGATGCCCTGCAATTGGTGCAGCGACTGTGCCACCTTGTGCCAGCAACATTTACAAATGCGTTCCAATCTCCTGCCTCTCGGATTTTAATCCCACGGTGCTCTCACTCTGACTTTTCCCTTATGAGGCCAACCAGGGCTCTGCATCTCCTCTTCAGCATGGTCCTTTACTTCCTCCCAGTAAATAGGGTCCATCCGAGGGTGCACCCTGACCATCGGTGATTGAAGCTCCTAGCCTGCGGGCTCTGTGCTGCAGATCATTCGGTCCAGCTCTCATTTCCACTCTGCCTGTTGCAAATCAGGAAGTTCCACTGACTCCAGCTGATGCTGGTGTAAATGAGAGACACAGAATACAGCAATCTGGCTGTACTAATAAAAACAAGGACATCTTACAACTGAACCATGTTAGGAGCTATTTGGATTTTTTTCAAATATGTGTTTTTATTCAGCCAGATGCAACATGGCCTATATGGGAAAAAGAAATACAGGATTTCAGGGTTGGAAACTTTGACCTAGGTCTGAACAGATTCAAAGAGCTTAATCTCCTTAAACTCACAAGAAAACATCCAAGTGTAATATGGGTATAGTGAGCAGATTCTTCACAGAAGCTGTGGCATACCGTACAGTTCTGTCATCTGACAAAGAAAAGTAGGAAAATGACTAGAGGCTACAAGCCAAGGCCAAACAACTTCTACCTAGAAGCTGTGCTCACATGTTCACCCTTGAGGCAATTAACCGCTGGGATATACCCTCACTGGATATGGCAGGTTGGTCACTGCTTCCACTCAAGGGCAGTTGGACTTTGGTGAAACCTGAGGGCCTGTGCTCAACAGACACACAAATCCTAATGTCCCTCGTGGCCTACAGGCTTCCAGAGGCAGTCTAAAGGCATTAAACTATGAATCCTCTTTGGGTTTACATTTTACAAATCCAGGAGTGCTGTATGACATTGTCATGCTAATGCAAGCTGCATCTATCCCAGTTGTCCTGGAGAGCTCTGCATGGGAGCTCGGACTGGCCAGAGGGCAGCTGCTGTGCTGGCGAGATAAGAGATGGGAGACGTTTCAGCAAGAGAAAGCTGTGAGATGCATGAGCAACTGCCAGGAGCAGAAATCAGCTCACGGGTGCACACGTCTGTCTCCACTCTATATCAGACACTCAGAAGGTGGATCTGAATTCCCTCATGTAAAATGCTTCTGTTTAAAGTTTGGCCCTCCTGGGCCACCTCAAAGCTGGTGAATCCAATGGCAAGACCCGCTCAGGGAGAAAAAAGTCAAACACAAATTGTACAAAGACAAAGATATATGTAAGCAAGGCAAAAAACACAAGTCAGGGTTTACTCCCACTATAATCTTGCTCTGCTGGGAGATCCTGGGTCTCACCGCCGATGAAGAAGGACCTCAGCAGAGCCCTGCACCCTCCACATGACAGATTGCAATTGTTTGTGCCACATTAAGGGGGTTTTCAGTTGAAAGCCATGGAGGACCTTTTTTTTCTTTTTTCTTTTTTCTTTTTTAAAGCAAAACAAGATACCTCACACATTCCCTCTTCTCTCACGAGCTTTTCACTGCACTGAGTAGGCACCCAAGAGCACCAAGGCAATGCCCTGGCATGCAACAACAGAGGGGAGGACCGGGAGGGCATATGGGAAGAGCTGAAGGAGCAGCCATGCATTACACCCTTCTCTTGCCTTTCTCATTCCCCAGGGTCCTGGCAAAGGAGCAGGAGAGGGGAAAACAGCAGAGGTGTGCTCAGAACAAAGAAACATACCAAGACAAGGAAACCCAGTCAACATAATACAGCCTCTGAGGCTCAAGCATTACACAACAGTAGGATCATAAGTAAGCTGGGCTCTAAAAGGCAGAGATGACACCAGAACAGGGTGAAAGCAAGAATACAGGAGCACAGAGAGTAAAAACTGATCCATCTACAGGCGGAGGATAAAAGGAGGGAGGAGAAAGGAGGAGAAAGAAGGTTATATTTTCTGGATTTGGGGTTTGGAGACTTGACTTTGATTATTTCTTTTTTCATTTTTTTTTTTTCATAAAGGATCTCACACCTGATATTCCTCGTTCCATCCATCTCGGTTCACCAAGAGCAATGAAGAAATTCTCCTGCCTTTCGTATTCCTCCTCATCTACTATCTTAACCCTTACGGTCTTCCTGTAGGGACAATAAGAAAGACAACTGTGTACAGCAGGTCAGCTGGCCGGAGGTGAAGTGGCAGCAGCAGCAGCAGTGGCGGCAGCAGTGCAGGCTCCTGGCACGCAGCCCCTTCCCTGCCAGAGCGGTGCACGTCGGCCTGCCTCTTGGACACGGGGCATCCATCACAGCTGCTCCTTAGGGAGCGGGAGAGTGTTAAAAGGAGAGGGAGCTCATGAGGAGGTGAGGAGGGAGAGAAGGAAAGGGGGAGGAGGGCCTGGCTGATGGTTAGTGGAAGGCGACTTCTGCAATGCATTTGTTTTCAGTGTCAGATGGTAATGGAAAGGGTGTCGGCTGCCTGGAAATCACCAGGGACCACCCTGAGGTACCCACTGCATTTTAGCTGGAAGATCAATTGCTTCTACTACCCTTAAAATTAATAATAAATCTGTAGAGATTCTGGGCTGGAAGCCTGAAGAGGACAGAGAGAGATGGGCATTCACAGACACATTCCCCAGTGGGGTGAAGTGGGATTCTGCCAGCAGGCTACAGCTCTGTCAACTGCAAAGGAGGCTGATAGTTCTAATTTCCATTTTTAAAATGGCACATCTTACTGCTTTTTCTTCTTGATAGCATCTTCCTTTTCCCCCTGACATGTCCCACGGGTGAAGACACAGCTTTCCCAGGGAGCAGACAGCACTGCTGGGACCTGACAAGGGACACAATGGCACTAAAATACCTCTGAGGCTCAAACAGAAATACTCTGGCCACTGGAGTGGGGCTGGCCCTTCTCTAATGGCTCCCTCCAGCACCCCTGCAATGCACACAGCTACTGTGACCCCTCAGGCAAACCGAAGTGGAGCATCAGCTCTTCCTGCCCTCCCAGAGCCGCTCCGCAGCAGCTGGACTGAGGGCTGCACAGCCTTTGCAAAGTCCTTCTCAGAAGTTATAGGAGCTGCTTCTCTACCAGGCCTTGATTCCTGTCTTTTTCTAACATGGGTCTGACCAGGACACACCACAGGACCAGGGCTGGGTGATGATCTCCTGAGACGCTGGGTATGTTTCTAGCCAGCATCTTCCCACTGACACCATAAAATTTGCTTGGACCCTAGAGTGGGCATGGCAGAAGGTCCATCTTAAGCTACCACAGAAATACAGACAAGCAGGACTGCTTTCTGTCCTTCTCTCTCTGCACCCCTGGCCACTTTGCCTCTCCTACTCCCAGCATCACTCCCCCTGCCACCCCACGGGTACCATGTGACACAGTGTGCACGCACAGCAGTGTTTAGGGCAGAGCGGTTGGAGATAGAGAGACATCAGAGGAAGAGGAGGAGAAGAGGAAGGAGATGGAAAAGAAGAGGAAAGAACGTTAATGTTAGTCTGCAGGGCCAGTACTACACCTTTTTGTAAACTCATATCCACCATGCGGGGACTCATCAGCTCAATGAAGAAATTCTTGGTTTTTTCATACTCCTCATCATCAATTACCTTGATGTGAACTGTTTTGCTGTGGATGGAAAAATAGTAAGGGTCATAAAGAGGAGAAGGGAACAGAGAAGCAAAAGTGAAGGAAGGAGACGAATGGGTGCATTAGAGAGTCAAAGTTTTCTCACCCACTGAACAAGCTCAACATGGCCCTTGAGAAAGACTAAAGCCCCACTCCTGCAAGTGATACTGGCCAATTTTCTGTTTAACCCAAAGGCATGATGGCATGCCACACCGTGCAAAGCGAAGTCAGGCAAAAATATTGCTGATTCCCCAGCAAATCAGTGAGGGGCTCAGGAGTCACCAGCAATGAGGTCTGATGGCCAGCAGGGAAGCAGGTTTCCCTCGCCCTGCTACCCACCACACACACACACACACACACACACACACACACGCACGCAAAAGCAGATACACAAGCACACACACCCTGTGGGCACCATGCTGCTGCCTCCCTGACAGCAGCACACGCTGACCACACGGACTGGGAAGGACCCTGCAATCTGCAGCTCTGATATCATTCATGTCAGAGGGAACCCTAGGTGATGAGGGTTTATTAGCATCATCAATCTGCTCTGAGAGCTGCTGGCTGCTGGAGCAGTGGGGCAACATATCCTACATCTCTCCTTCAGCAAATTTCTTACAAGTTATTGAAGCATTTTGCAGAAGAGCTCATTGTGCTGTGGTTTCCTCTCATGGCAAATACATGCCTTATGCAGAGGTCCCCATCCCTTGGCTTTCACACACAAACAGAACAAGGGAAATGAGTTGAAGGCGCTGCCAACCTGATGCCTCCTTTCTGCTAGGGTTGCACTGACTGTCATGGGATGAAAGTGACCCCTGCTCTCCCTTCACTTTCTTGGTGGCTGCAAGGCTTCATTGCAATCTCACCCCTCACTTGTGACAGGAGGGGTTGATGTTTTTATTCTGGGCTGATCACACACCCTCTTAAATGCAGCACTGTTTGCACATGCGTTGATGAGCCCATATGATTACATACTGGTATAAATGCAACTGCTCTAAACAGGCATGTGCTTGCCACCTTGGGGCTCCTGGACTTCCAGTCAGACTCAACCCTAATCTGGAGCTGCATTTTTTAGACAAAACTCCAGTTCCATACAGAACACATTTCTCTTACCCCAAAACATGTGCCCCGATAGCCACCAGGCCAGCTGCCCCTCCTGCCAGTGAATACCCCCCTGCTTCCCACAGCTCTGTACCCATGCATAGCCATGTGACTGTGACCTCCCCTTGATCCCTGACCATCCTCAGCATTCAGATCATGCTGTGCACAACCAGTCTTGGCTGGGGATTGAAAAGAGGCGAAAAGCCGGACTGGCAATCACAGAGTCTGGAAAAATAGCCCCAAGCTTCAAATACCTATGCCCTTCATCCAGTAGCTCTTGGCACTTCAGAGAATGAGCAGTCCAGCCCTGTATCCTGGGGATGCTGCCACTGCCAGAAACCCCCTGAAAATCACCATTTCGCAATGGAGAATAAGAGAGTCAATTAATTGTCGTCACTGCAGCTTGCATTCCTACTGATACCGTTAATGACCAGAAAATTATCCAGTCATCCTACAATTTGATCCTCAAGTCATAACTGCTCCTGGAGTTTGACTGTGGAAATCCCATTCCCTGTACTGGCTCTTCTTTTGGTCTTAGTCCCAAAACCTGTCTTTCAACTGATGGCATACGGGATAGAGGGAAGACTTTGGACAAGCTCTGTTATATTCATCAGTGCAGGAATATGCAAGAAAAATTGCCTCCCATTCTTCTTTCTAAGCTAAATCAGCTTTATTTTTGTCAGTGCTTGCTCTAACCATACCCTGCACTAATGCTAGCAAGGCTCCATTCCCTGCTCTAGACCCTTTCAGTCTTCACTAATCCAGCCTGAAGGATGTAGGATTTTACATAATACGTCTCCAGTGTAAATGTTGGTGCTCTGCTAAAGCTTCATTGGGATGATTTTGTTGCATTTTCATTTGAGAGATTGACTGAGTTTGGCTTTTGAACCAGGTGTTGTGTGGTGATACTTCGGAAAGCTTGTTCGATTTGCTGAGTTAAACCTCCAGCTGATTCACAGCTCTGAGCTTTTCCTTGCTCATACACTACAAAACAAAAGGTGGGATTTTCAAAGGCAGCCTGTGCTTCCTGAACATGGGTTACTTTTTAAAATCCTATTTGTAATTACCGTTGCTTATGTTTTTTTCCATTCTAGGAGCTCCAAATTACTCAGTATTGTTTGTCTGCAAAAATGTGGAAAATAACCCCACAGACCCTGTTTCCCAGGAGCCAGGTTCTGTACCATGACAGAGCTATTCTCAGACTTCATGCAGTGAGTATCACACATGCACACCATTTGAGTTTGCTTTCATACAGCAACTGTCCTTTTTTTTTCCTTCCTTCCTTCTTTGCTTCCTCCCTCCCTCCCTCCCTCCCTCCCTCCCTTCCTTCCTTCCTTCCTTCCTTCCTTCCTTCCTTCCCTCCCTCCCTCCCTCCCTGTGGCTCTCCCATCTCCATGAGTGGTGTGTGCATGTACCAGAGCAAAGAAGAAATGCTTGTTTAATGAGAGGGAGTGCCCGGCCAATGATCTCCCCAGCCATGGGCTCTGTGTATGGAAAGCCCCTTACTGGTGCAATGAATACTCAAACCTGTGAAGGAATAACGACTCTTCTACCTGGCTCTGAAACAAGAAGTGAGGGACAGAACTTCCATAGACCAGAGCCGCAGGTGCCTTACACCCCTTGCCCAATCCGACTGAATCACAAAAGAGGATGTGCCCAACCACCTCAGCTTTGCTGAGGGGCTGTGAGTGCTCAGCAGGTCTACTGCAGCAGAAAAGCTTTGGGGACCTAAACGTGTGAGGACCTAGGAGCACAGAGGTGTGGGCTGCGTGGCAGTGGGAACCTGTGGTGGGGTGGTGCTGGATGGAGGGCTCCAGCCAAACCACAGCCACTGCCCACTCTTGCTCCAGAGCCAGTGCAGTGCCAGACCTCCCTGTGCAAGGAGAAAAGGAGTGTCCTTGTCCCAGCTGTCCCACACAATGGCCAGGGCTGATGGAGGGTGACTGCTGTGGCCCATCAGGCCACCCCTCACAGCATGCTGTGGATGGTGGGGGCTGCCCTTTTCCAGGCAGCCTAGCCACTGCAAGCATCTCTGTTCTTTCCAGGACTATGAAAGCAACCATAACTACAGCTGCATCCTGAGCTGTCATATATTGTCTGGAGGCCAAAACTCAGATTGCTCCTCACAATCTCATCTCTTACCTACAGCCACACTGAGAGCTACCTCCTCAGAATGCATGGAGAGTAGAGGAGATGGATGGGGAGAAGGGCTGGAATGTAACACTGCCCTGGGAAGACATCACGTTAATGTGAGAGATGTGACAGGAGGACACCGAGAGGCAGAGAGAGTGCAAAGCAGAAGGCTTGGGAACATTTTGCTGCAAGAACATCCTGACAGTTTCTTGAAATTAATGGAGGCAGAGGCAGACATGAGAGGGGCTGGAGGCGCAGCAGCCCTGACAAGCATGCTCAGTGCAATGGAAAATGAGAGATCTGAAGCCCACCTTGTTCAGCCAAGGAGCTTTCATTCCCCAGCCTCTGGTTGCCTTCCATGAGGAAAGGATGACACTTCTTAGCTTTCCCTTTTCTCTCTTGAGCTTGATCACAGCCAAGACATAACTCAGCTTGAAAGCAGAGAACAACAGGAGCCATTCAAAAGCCTCTTCTGGCAGCAAAAAGCCACTCTGCGATCCACAAAACCCCCACCACCAAGCCACAGCACAGTCCGATCTCAACCCCTGCATGGGTACACTGGTGGGAAGAGCTCTTTAATCCAGGCCTCGGTGTTTTCAGCAGACTGGGCAATGCTTTCTGTTTGGGCTAGGACACAACAGGGCAAGCCAAGAGCCAGGGTTCCCAGGGAACATGTGGCCATACAGAAGTCATGATAGCTGCTTTTTCTCTCCTTTTTCTCTGGGCTTGTTGCTGAGCTGCCCTCAGATAATGTCAGTCAGGACTCTCCTTTCAACATGCACTTAATGAAAATCAGTGGGTTTAAAACTTAGGGATGGGAAAGCTCCTCTATGGAGCAACATTAAGTAGGAGATTTCCCTGAGCAAGCAACAGAAGATGAAATGAATAGACATCGATCTTTTCCTAAAGGACTTTGTGCACATGATGTTGCTAAATTCCCCATCTGGGAAGTACAGAGGATAATCTGTAAAATCATTTTATTTGACAACATGTCCACTTCCAATGCATAAAGCAACAACTGGATGGTTATTTGATTAATGTGCTAGAAAATATAGAGTATCTCTCTGTGTGGAAACTCTCATTTGCAGAAATTATTGCTGAGGATGTTAAGAGGATATGTCTGCGTGACTTTGGAATGTGAAATAAGGCTCAGCATTAAAAACAGTGTAAGTCAGGAGATGTCACATAGTGTACAACACTGAAACAGGGCTGTGCAAGGGCAGGATTTACAGTCCCTGGTGGGATGCTCTTAGCCAGCGTGGAAAATAGCCAGGACAGCAAGGTAATCACCCCTGGGACAGTGAGAAGTACCAGGAGATCTTTAGTAACTCATTAATGTGAATCATTAGTACATACACTTTGAGTCAAGCCACGGTGTTCTTGACATATCTTGATATATCCAAATCCACATCTGATTTGCTGTAGCTGCAGGTCTTTGTGGCATGAAGTTCAAGCAGATCGTACCAGCCTGACTCTTACCCAGAGCTCTGCACTGGGCTGGGGTGTCAACATGAAACTACAGATAAGACCTATTCGCTCTGCCAGAAAATCTCATTGAGAAGTCAGCAGAAATGCTGACTAGGTAATATGCCAACATTTGAGGGGCTTAAATAAGTCTATGCACAGAGGGGAGCTGTCTTTGCCCAGCTCAACAGAGGAGATTTCCCTGAGGGGAGATATTTAACAGAGCAATGTGACAGTGCTGGCCTGCAAGGTAAAGAAGCCAGCAAGAGAAGCCCCGATATGATGGGCATGGTCATATGGAGTTGTGCATCAAGTAACCTAGACTGGGACAACCTGAGCCATTTTGAAGCAAAAGATTATGCTATCACATAGCACGAAACCAGGAGGTATTTGAGGGAGATAATCATTAGATCCCAAAGCGGATTCACTAAACACTCATATAAAAGAGATGCTGAGTGATCTCAGCTTCAACAGAAAATCCTGGTAATTTAAGAACCTACCCAGAGTATGACAAGACAGACAGGCTGCACATTTAGCTTAAGCTCATGCCCATGAAAGAAGATTTTTTGGCTCCCACAGAGTGGAACAGGTTATGAAGCGTCCAGCTGAAACTAATGGTGATGGTCACAGTTTGTTCTAGATGGAGGTTAGAACTGAAGATGCCTCTAAGGTCAGAGCAGACATTAGTACCAACTCCCTAAGCAGATGTCAACAGGAAAGACAAACTGTCAGGATAGCGTTTCAAACAGATCACAGGTGTGCAAATTGCTAATGCATGAGTTACAGAAGAAATGGTACTAACACAGAAACTGGAGACAAGCCATTGCAGGCCTGTTTCCAGGAACTGGCTGTGTCTTTCATGAGGATCTTGGAAGAACAGCTGTGCAAGAGCCATCTCACTTTGTGAAGCAAGCACAATGGGGAAGAGCCTGAACAGTTTCACTAGACCAGTCAGTTGTAAAGTATCATAGACTGAAGCCCGCACCAGAAACTGGATTTTTTCTCCTTTGTTTTCAAGTCAGCCTATGGGATAGCCAGTTGATAAACTAGTAATCATCTTATCATTAAAATAAGGTTCTCAGCAGTGATAATGACTATACAACCTATGTATTTACCCAGGCAAGCCTGAAGCCATCCGATCAAGTCATTGATACTTCTGTGCTTCAGTTTCTATATCCATGCAGTAGCTGTGATCCTTATTTCTCACATGGATTTGGTAGGGTACAGTCCCTACATGCTTTGAACTCCTAGTGTTGAAGTGTTACAGTGATGTAGCCATGAGAACAGTGAGAAAAGAGAGCTTGGTGTGGTGGTGGAAGCATCACTTATTCATGTATCAACTTATTCTGCTTCATCTGATGTGGTTCCCATTTAAGGGAACTGTGCAATTCTCTAGGGCACCTCCTCTTCTTTGCTAAAGTTCCTTTGCGCTATTAAGGAGCAAAAAAACCTCAGAAAATAGGGCTCAGAGCAACTGCTAGTACCCAGCTATCATTCTGCCTCTGGGCAGAGCCAGTCCCACCAAGTTAGTGCTGGATGGTAGGTGTTTGCCCAAGTGGTTTTTGAAAACTTCACAGTAGAGATGATTTTCTGGACAATCTTTCCCCGTATTTCAACTCCTTACCCTTAGAAAGTCCTTCATAATGTCCATCCAGACTGACAAGGTGTAACTTGCTTGGGAGGCGCAAGAAGCCTTTGGCGCCGGCTCCTGACTCACATAGCAAGGAGGGCTCCCTATGCCCCTGCTGTCCCACCTTACACTGGCAGGCTCTGGGACCTGCCCAGGTGTCCTAGAGTCCTTCTGCAAGCTCCTATCCCTGCCAAGTAAGCAGCACATGGGGAACCTCTGCTCCATTCCTGTGAGAGCCAGGGCCAGAGACATCCATCTCTATTGCAGCAGGTCACAGGGAGGGAGAAAGGTCCACTGAAGAAGGCACAATGCAAAAAGTGGCTGTACCTTGAGGTGGAGACAAGGGTGCCAGTCCAAAACCATGTGTGCCCTTCCATGCTCACCTCCCCAGGCCTGCATGGGACTGTCTGGGACCGTAGGAGCTCAAGGGCTGTGCCTGGCTGACTGTTGGCAGTGAAATTTGTTCACGTCACACCAGGTCTTTGTAAGGGATAAAGGAGAAATATTGACGAGAAAGGCATTTTCCCTTTGTGTATTCCCCATGTAATCTTGGCTAATTAGTAAATTGGCTCATGTTTCAATTAGAACTATTGAAAATGCTTTTGTAGCTGACACATGATAATTAAAGGGACATAGCCAAGACTAAAGCCATGCTTTTTAAGTCTTTACTTGCATTAGAAAACTTTAAAGTGCTACCAAGAAAAGATTTACAGTAATAGCAGGTAAAAAATTAGTCCAAATAAAAAAGATATTAAAATGTTAAATATATATATTTATATATTATATATTACATATATATAACATATTATATTATATATGACATATTATATGTATTATATATTATATATTACATATTATATATATAAAATGCTATAAAATATACACCCTGGATAGCAAAACTAAAGAGGTCACTTTGCAGTTGTGGTCATCTTCACTTTCCAATTTGGCTTTTTTCTTGCACAGCAGTTCAGCCCACACTTCCCACTGCCACCCAACCCTGCAAAGAAACATGAAATGATGCCTAGTTTTCCACACCTCCTTTATACTGGTGCAAGCAACTGCACCAGCAGTGAGAAATCAGAGCTCCTAAGCTGCAGGCAGGTGAGCCAGGCAAAACCAGGACACACTGTTATGCATTGCAAACCACAGCAACAGCAACAAATAGTACCTGTTATGTTATTCAGGGCAACTCAAGAGATGTGGTATAACCACGTGTCAGCCTTGGGCATTGGCACTGGAGCTAGTAGATGGCAAACGTCTCACACTCAACTCGGAAGCTGTGGAAAGCTGGAAAATCATGGCGGGGAAGCACCAAAGAACATTCCAGAAGCTTCCTTAATGCAGTCAGCCCTGCCAGACAAGCATATTTCCAAAGCAGTCTGAATTCCACTTTGTTCAAAGATGATTAAATGTTCTAATATGCAGGGTTCTTCAAGGAAAGATGCCACAATTCGGCTTTAAGAATTTTTGCAAAGATGGCAAAAACACAGTTTGTTAAACCTCCTTTCTCTGAGCTGCTGAACAGCTCAGCTGAGAAATTTAAGTTGAGCTTATGTATAAGCTATGTACAAGAGTAGTAGCACAGCTCCACAGGTTTTTTGCTTTATTAAATTTAATAAAGCTACATTTTTTTCCCCATTAAATATTTTCAGGTTCCATTGTAATCTTTAAGTTCCTCTTAAAAAAATATTATTTTTATATAAAACTTTTTATATATTTTTTTTTTTAATTATACTATGTGCATCACCTTCCAGGCTATTGGCTCCAAATACCGAAGCTGTGTGTACAGACACAAGCAGGCCCTTGCCTAGCCTGCTGCAGGTCAGCTTTTTCTTGCCAACCTTGTGAGACTTGATGCTTTAGGGCCAGGAGAGAGCAGACAAAAGTCTCAGCAGCCTGTGGAGCTATTTGTTTAGGTCAGTACAATAAGCACTTGTCTTTCGTGCAAATAATAATTCAACTTGGCAGCCCACAAAACCAGACAGTCCTGTTGGGTATCAGCCTGGTGTAGGTGCAAAGCAGTGCCAGCGCCCTGGGCATGGACCTTTCTCTCCTCCCTATGTTGGGCAGGTTCCCAGGGGAACAGCTTCCCTGAGAGCGTGCTGTGCCCTTTTTCCCTCAGAAAGGAATTTAAGAAAAGAGCAAAGCCTCAGCCACGACGCCACTGTGGTTACAGTACAAAAATTCAGAAAAAAGAGAGCGGAGAAAGAAGGAAGGGAATTCATTCCTTACTAAAGGTCTTTGAATTTTTCTGCGTCCAGCTTAGTCTAACACACCACAATGAGAGCCTGTGTGTCATGGTTGATGGACAAAGTACTGGAGATGCTTCTGTTTGCTCTAGAGAATGACTCTAAAACCTGAATGGGTGCAGGAGTGGGAGTGCCTTGGACAGGAGGGGGGTAGTCTGGACTACCTCAAAACCCCTTGAGATGTCTTATGCAAACATGAAACTGGCATTCAGCTGGATGTGACCTACCACAGCACTCCCAAATTCCATCCATAAGACATCCCTCACTGACTGCTATTAGCAGACCAGTGCTTCAGGCTACCACCCCTGGTTTTAGACATTTCACTGAAGGCATGGAGATTTGGAAGCTATATTTAGATGTCTTCTCTATTCTTCAGCAACAGGGTTGCCATGGAGATGCTGGCAAGGATGAGAAGGTGGAGATGGAGGGGGAGAGGAAGTTGAGGAACGAGAAGTGTCAGATTCAAAACAACCTTCACCAGTCCCAGAAGACTTTAAATTTCTCCTAGGGCAAAAAATTGCTGAAGCTTGTTAGCCCAAGGGAGCCCCCAGCACTGCCCATTGCTCAGTGCTTTGTCACAGCAGGTTTGAAGAGACCCAAGCATCTTGCCTTCAGGCACTGCTCCTCTAGGAGAACGTGCCTCCATTGACCTGAGCTTGCTGCCCTGGGATGTGCGCTTAGCACTGATCCCTGCCTCAGCTCATCATTCCAGTGAGTGCTGATAACAGTCTGCACCTTCAGGCCTTCCACCCTGCAACATCAGAAGACAACCAGCCACATTCTCCTCTCTGGGCATGGCTCTGGAGGGCTGTGTGCCACCCCCTGCTGTTTGTAGCTCAGCTGAGCTCCACAGTTTCTTTGATCTCTCTTCAAAATTCATTTCTCTGAATTCCCAAAGAATTTGCAAAAAAAACGGCTGACATGGGGTTCTCAAAACCAAACCTGCAGTGTTGTGTGGCACCCCAGGTTGTGGTGGAACTGAAGGTGGGTTACAGGCAGGGATTACAGTCCTCAGCCTACACTGTGCCAATCCTCTGGTGCCAATCCTCTGGATTGGCATCAGCCACAGTCACAGCCCAGATGTGCTTCTGCAAGCAGGGATTTGCACTTACTGCCCAAAGCACTGATCTTTCCAGCACAGACAACACAAGCAGAGAAAAAGGGCTCCTCTTAATGTGGCTGTTCTCAGAACTCTCTGTCCTACACTTACTGCACTGGCAATGAAATTTGGCTTTCCAAGAAAGGTCAGAGTAGTCCTCCCCCCCGCCCCACTTCCCAGCATGGGAGGTGGCATTATGTCAACACCCCATGCCTGCCTAGACCTCCCTCCTGTCTCCTGCACATGACAGCATCCCCAGATTTCAGTTCTCAAAGCACATCAAAAGCAGTGGGCAGTGAAGCAAATTTTTCGTCACAAACCTATCCAGACATCATCCTCACAAGTCCCTCTTTCCCCTCCCTTGCTCTGCTGTTCCCGCACATCCACCCCAACAGTGCTTTCAGCTCAGCAGGGCAGTGTTCAGCCCAGTCATTGGAGTTGCGCTACGTTCAACAGAGCAGCAAAGCAGCAATCTGTAGGAAATTAATGAGCTGCAAACAGCACTGTGCAGCTGCCAGCCTGAAATGAGCCCACTTTGCACGCTGCAGATACAATTATTATATTTGAACCAAAGGAGCTGGAGACAGAGCCAGAAATGGGGTGCTTTGGATTTGGTCACAGGCTTCTCGTGACCAAACTAAGGGAGAGCATGCCAAATTGCCACAGCACCATCAAAGTTGTATATCCTACCATTTACACAGAGCATCTTTATCCAAGGCCCTGTGCATTCAACCAGGCTCACTATTCTCTTCTGTACCACTAAAGACAGGGTAGAGCATACTCGGTTTCACCATTTCATTTCACTCATTGGGAGTGATTTAATTCTATATCTTACCTAATAAAAACACCCTGGGAAAACTGAACAGGACCATTCACTGCCTTCCAGTATTTAATTCCTCTGGAGGAGCTGCAGGTTCCAGGGAGAGGGCCAGCCCTGCTAGGCTTGCACTTCCAGAATCCAGAGCTTTGGACAATAAAAAAAAGCCACCTCCTTATTCATAAACTAAACAAAAATTATGTCATAAGCCAGCTTTCAGTGGAGTGTTTCAGAAGGGTTAAATATAGCAGCAGATAAACCTTCAAGCCTCACTTAATTTTGCCAATGACCCGGTTTCAATTCCCAAAGACCTGACTACTGGATGTCCCCCTACCTCACCACAGCCAGTCCCTTCCTAGGACAGTCTGGCTCAGCCAGGGACAGCAACAAGTGCTGCATCACCCATCAAACAATCCAAACACATCACAACCTGCACAGCCTTCATCCACCCAAGCGGGTCTGCTTTAATCAACAACAATCCTCTACCATCTTCCTGCTGTAATTTCCACCCTAACACTTAGCCCCATCTCAGCCTTCACAGGTGGATCCCACTTTGTGGGAAGTCCTTTTGGCAAAGCCTGATGACCGATTCAGGCTGGTCTCATACATTCCTCTCCATCTGTTTAGAACCGTAGCCTGATAACAACAAATAACCATTCTCCCAGGCTTGGTCTTCCACCCAGCTTGATGGTGGGTGCAACACCCTTCAACCCAGCATCAGTAAACAAGTCCTTGAGGGTTCAGTAACATGATACAACTGCTCTGAAAGCTAAAACCTTACTCAGACCTCTACAATGAATCCCTTGTGGTTTCAGATGCGTGGCTGTTTAATGACCTCCCCCTTTGTCCTCCCACCTTAAAAATGTAACTCCCTGACTCCATCAAGAGTCCTTGCCATCACAGCACTTAGACAACATTTTAGGACTTGAAATCCCAAGATAAGAGCTTCTGAAGAGAAAGGAAAAGCTACACTTGAATTTTTTTTTATCTGATTTTGATTTTTTCTGAAAGGAGGGCCCATCCCAGCTCTCTGCACAGCCAGAATGTAATTGGGTTGCAATGCCATTGGTGCCTGAGCATCACTCCCTCCCTGCTCCAGCCTCTGCTTTCTTCCAGCTTGCTTCACATGTGCCCTGCAGTGAGCGTCAGCACTCTTACAAGGAAACTGCTATACACCAGGGAGACTGTCAGGAGCAGGAGCGTTCTGCTCTGTTTACCGGGATGTCTGTCAGTGTTTATCAGTGGCTTATTCTATTTTTCAGACGCTGTCCCCAGCTCTGCTCCCTGCCCTCATGCTGCCCACCCCACTTCCTTAGCCACCCCAGAAGGGCACTGGAGTAAAATGTATGCTGAGAAATAGACTCTCTCTAGATGCTAAAAGCCTCCCGAACTGATGCCATTCACCACAAATTGGACCTGAGTGTGCAACTCATTGGTCTGAGGTTCTCCCCTGGCTTTACACTTGCGGGTAGGCAGTGCTCATCTTTGCTTTCCAAAAGCAGAGAGATGGTATTAAAGACTTACTGGGCTTCATAGATAGGAATCAGCTGCAGTATGTGGGAATGCAACACATGAGCAAAAGCCCCCCTGCCCCTAAACAGTCACCCAGTCTCCCCACTGCTGGGGAACACTCCTCGCAGCCAGGGCTGCTGCCTAAGCGATGCAGTGCTTGCTCCATACTGCAGCACAGCAGCTTGTTTCTGTCCTATGATCTATCTGCAGCAGCATTCCTGGTGCACAGAGGCTGCAAGAGCACAACAAGATGTGTCCTGGGCCCTCCAGGTCCCTACTCGTGACCTCCTGGGTGGCCAGGTGGCACCATGCTCACCAGCTTGGGTCATTGAACACAGAGTCAGGGCTTGAGCAAGAGTCAGAGGAAGACACTTAGGGCTTTCTGAAGTAGTCTTAAAAGCCCACTTGAGAGGGGTGAGACTTACAATCATGACAATAGATGAAGAGAAATGATGCTGCCTGGGCAAAACACCGCTTGTCCTACTCTCATAACAAGACTGAAGGCACGTTGCACTTCCTACAAGTGTAGAGGAGAGCCTGTGAACGGCTAAAAACTACCTTTTTCATGGTCCTAATGTTGAGAAGGGTCTGCAGAGCCAGCCCTGAAGCTGGAAATGCATGCCCATGGAGGTCTTAGAGATGGTCTAGAGCAGAGAGAGAGCCCACATCTGCAAAAGCTGGCTTTGTCAGGCACACTTGCCTACAGAGAACCAGGTCTCATTCCATTTCCAGCAAATTAGAAATTATCCTGGGTTGGGTTTTTTTAAATGTTTATGCACCGGTTGGTGCCTCCTGCAGAGATGGACTTTTGGAGATCTGTGACTGTGGAAAAAGGAGGAAAAAAGTGCTGCTAATGATATTGACACCTCTTTAAAAAGCAATGATAGTAACAGCCCTTACTAGCCTTCAGAGCTTCACATATGACTCTGCTCTGACGGAGTGTGACTGTGCAGGATGGCAGTGCTGGGCTCTATTTAATTTTAGCCCAAGTGTTCCAGATCAAATTTTCTCAACCTCCAAAGAAAGAGATGGCTTTTATTAGAGACAAGAGTTATTAGTTTACGGTCAAGCTGGACTCTTTCCTTTTCGTGCCTCAGCACAAATAACAACAGTTTTGAAGGCTAAATGAGGCTCTTCTGGCCATCTGTGAGACACATGGAAGGCTGAAAGATTGCCCAGTTGCAATTCAGGGTAAAATCTGGGGGGGTTGAGTATTTATCACTGCTGGGATTCAGTGCTAAAGGTGTATAGGGAGGACCACCCCAGGATTTGAGCCAAGAAATCCTAATAGTGCTGAGGCACACTAAACCTTCCTTTTTTTTTTTTTAAACCTTCCTTTTTTTTTTTTTTTTCAATGGCCAGCAAATCTGATTTGAAATGACACAGACTGAACATGTAAGATGGGGTTTTTTTGTTTGTAATTGTGGGGTTTTGTTGGTGGTTTGTTGGCTGTTTTTTCGATGCTTTGGGTTTTTTTATTTTCATAGTAAATGCAGATTTCACATTCTTTAGTGCCTCGTGTTCCTCAACAGGAGTATGGGCTCAATTCCAGTCCTTCCAAATATGAATTTAGGAAAGACAGCACCCAAGATGGCATTCACCCTGAGAATCTATGACAACATGTAGCTCCATTTCCTTCTTTTGGGGGCTATGCGCTTATATGTGGCATCACACTCCCCAGAATATTCATGGCTAGGAGTGCAGTGCTGGTCTTCAGCTGTGCTCAGATGAGTTTCTTCCTATCCTTCCAGGTGTTAAGGTTCTGCTAAAGTCAAGAGAGATTTGTTATCTTTAGTCTAATGTGAAGAGAATCCTGTCCTTTGGAGGCCCTGGCCCTCCGTAGAACCATGCCACAACCCAAAAGCTTGCTTGGTCATTAAAGACCACCTCCACATGCTGCATCTCTTCCATGCTCAGCTCTAGCAACACCAGGGGTTGCCAAGGGCTGCCTTGCCCAAGAGAGCTTTCCTGAGCAGGACATGTCTTTTGGCCATGGTGGCTCCTGGCAGGTCTCCATCAAGGCAAGATGTAAGGCACATCCTGGGGTCATCCTGCCCCCCCTTATGCAACCACTGCTGGCTAAAAATACAGCCACAGCCCCTGCCAGGCGAGATTCAGATTTAATGAGGCTTCCATGGCAACGGACTTCACTTCGGCGGGGACTGGGATGCAGGGCACAGGGATGCCTGGGGGGAGAGGTGCTCCTCAGCCAGGGGAGAGCTGCACAGTTAAAAGCTCGAGGCAGTAGGGTTTGAATTTTTTTTTCCCTCACTGGTGTTAATAAAACTGCCAAGCATTCAGTTCAGTTAGAAGCAGCCAATGAGGCAAGCTGTGGAGTATTTTTAACAGACAAACCTGGACCTATTTCTGTCATGAGGATAAATATTTACTAGTCAGCCTTAATTAAACTCAATCACCCACAGGCAGAAACCCTAAAATAAGGATAAATCAAAGAAGTCTGTTTCAGTCTACCAATACTATAAACCCCCTTTTCAGTAAAAATGAGCTTCTGCCAGAATTCACAAAATACGGTGGTAGAACTGGCTGATATGGAGCCAGGAAACCTGAGGACAGCTAAGGTCATGGAGGAAGTGGTACTGGTTTATGTTTCATGGATGATGTCCTCTGTGCCAGTGTAGGGGGGCAGAAAACCACTATAAAAAAACCCTTGTTGATAAAAAAATCTGGGCTAAAAAGATATAAGCCTGGCTTTCAAAGAATAAAATGGAGACTATTGCCTCCTGTCCTCCATACTGATCCTCCTACACTGTGTGTAAGAGTATACACACTGGCCAAAAATCCCACTTTGGTGTGCATAGCAATAAGTATTAGGTCAGCAGGGGCTGTCCTGTGGCTGATGGGTGTTTAGAGATCCACGGATTATTTCTGTGAAATGTGGCAAATACCTCAGAAAAGCTAGCCTGTTACTAGTCAGTTAAATTTCCTATTCAGAGGGTGACACCTTTGCTGGAAAATGCTCACTGGGATACATATCAAAGCCTCTGTTTCCATTATGAATGAACAGTATTTTTCCAAAATGCAGGGTTTGGCTTTTTTTTTTCTTCAGGAATTTATCCTTATTTCCTTCACAACCATGTACAGAGACACCACTTCCTATCAAAGGACTGAAAAGAATAAAAGCAACTCAAAAAATAAAGATAAATATTAACATTTTCACTGCAGTCATGAGAAACTGATGCATGGAAAAATAGCATGGGGAAAGGGAATGAACAGCCTTTGTCCAAATTTACATATTTGACACTGGGAACATAGAAATCAAGGCCCTGAGAATTGCAACTTCTTAATGAAAATTCTGGCAAAAATCAGATGCCTCTAAAATAAAGCACACCTAAAATAAAGCACCCCATCCAGGTGTCCAAACCTGGTTAGAACTCCCTAAATCTGAATGTTAAAATCAAAACCACTGTTTCTACTTCTTTTGGCTCAGGTTCTTCTATTCAGGCATTCTTCAATTCAGAGCAACCTACCCAGTACTCTTCTCTCCAGAATGAACCATTCGTGTTCATGCAAAAATTCATTACTTGGAGGCACTGAACCCTTATATAAGCTGATTCTGTATATATTAGATCCCATCAGTTATGTCTCTCCTGCTAAACCAGGTTCATGTCCTGTTATAAGCCTACTGAAACACAACGTGAAGCATTTCACAAACTCTAATAGAAAAATCACCTCTCCACCCCATGGAAAGTGCCTGCTGCTAGGATTAAACATGGCATGTGTTAACCTACACACAGTACCAAAAACGATGTCACAAGTTAAGATGCCAAAGCCACCAGGTAAATCTAGGGACCCATGCAGAAAACTGGCCACAGTGCTTGCTAATGCAGCAAGGTCTTCAGCACTGCAGCAGCCCTGGTCCTGACTTGTTGTCTTCAAGCTGGAAAGAAAATGCTGCCTGTTCAGGTATCCCATTTCCTTCCTTCCTGCTTCTCATGTCACAAGGCTGCCTGGCTGTAGCTTCACTATCAATATCCCCCCAAGCTGCACACAGAGGGGTTGGCCGAACCACCCTGCCTCTGTAGCACTGGATCTCACACCGGTTCAGTAAAGCCAGTCTTTGAAGCTCGCTATGGTACATGTGCCATCTCCTCTTTGGAAAGGTGATGGATGTACAGGTTAGCCTATACAGACCTGCTTTCTCAGTGAACTGTAGTCTGAACCACAAGGTTATATGTCCTCAAGATTTTTCTCCTTTCCCTTTGAGAGCTTTATAAAAATAACTTTTGATGTGAAATAGGCCTGGGCAGTCATTCTGCATTGTATAGCGATACAGTCGAAACCCCAGACTCATTACCCCAACGAGTTCTGAAATAAATGAGTGGACATCAAAGCTCTGTATGCCCTTCTCCGAGATGATGGATGGTGTTTCCAAGAAGGAGCTAGTGCAGCATCTTCTTGATCAAAGGATCCTGGGCTGTGGGAATGCAGCACTGGTGGGGAATGCGGAAGTCAGCCATATCCACACCTTCACTTAGATGAAGGGCAAGTTCCATTGAAAATTACAGCACGATCCAGTATCATTCCCCAAAATGCGGAGTTCAATCATAAATGGCACATAGTGAGAGCATAGGCCTCTTCCTTTCAAGCTCCTTAGCTTAACCTGTATTTCCTAATCAGAGGAATCACACTACTGTGAGGTGCCACCATTTGATCCTTGCTCTGCCTCTGCCAGTGTCCTCCTTCATGACTCCAGAAAAGCCACTACTTTTCCTGCTTGTAAAATGAGAAGTGCTCCTTTGCCTCTGAAGCACGTCATGAGCATGAATGCATTAATATTTCAAGATGCTTCAATATTATGGGGAAGAGAACGCTTGAAATGCATAAATAAACAGAAGTAAGGTTTTTTTAAGAAGAGGTAATACGCCTTACTAGCTCAACTAATCTTGCTGTATGAGCTTCTGAGCATAAGGGATTTGTGCCCAGAATGTACTCACTTTCAAATTTAGGTTTTGTGTTTAAGCCTGTAAAAGGGTTTGCATTGCCTCAAATTGCCTTTTCCTGGGAACTCATACCAATCAGCTGGGCTCATACATCCTCTCCCTAGAGACTTAGCCACTCTCATATCCTTAGGCCATCACAGTTTGCAACAACATAAATAGCTAATTAACTTTTTACTTAAAAGTAAGAAAGCAATCAAGCCAGCATCCTCATCAGCTTCTGGAAACATTTCAGCTTTCCGCCACAGCTCTGGCTTCAGACAACCTAGGATGCAACCTAAAATATTTGCTGAAACAATACATTCCTCCATTATTGCACCATATTTGTAGCTACAGTCATAAGGATGGCAGCACACAGAGACATAATTTGCCCTATAGTCACCCACCTCAATAAGATCATACCACCTGGTGAAACAAACACTAACTTAAAGGGAACGGCAAGACATGGTACTTACAAGGCCAAATCTTTAATAAGGTTCTTGAATATCTCTTCAGTCCTCAGCAGGACCGAGGAGAGCCTGCCTGAGAAAAGCTGTAAAAACAGACCGCAGTCTCACAGCAAGGGTCGATGTTAGCTTTTAAGAAATACAAAGGTGCTCCTAGTATCTTTAAAAGAGCAAGAGCCCAGGTGAGTCTACCAGGGACTTCAGAAAAGCACAGTATGTTTGGAGATGAGCAATCACACTGCAGGAACTGGAACCATGTAAGCCATCAGAGAACCCCCCATGCAGAGCCAGGACCCCACCCTGCAGAATGGAACAGAAGTTGCCCCAGAGGGAGCATCCCAAAGCACCACCTCTCCTGCCTGCCCTCCTCCAGCCATGCTGTCAAGCACTGTCTCTCCCAGACAGACTGGAAATCTTGCTTTGCTACATACACAAAAGAAGATAACGCCTTTTCTGGCTGCAAAGCAACTCTCACAGGCTTTGCACGTGGGCTGTTTTCACACCTCACAGTGAAGCAGAGAACTCTGGCAGGTTTCCAACTCACCAGGCAGCTCTGCAACTTGGCTTCACACATCCCCCATGTTTTTTGTGTTCTCCCCCTTTCCAGGATTTTTCCTTAGAGATGCTCTTAGCAGGGCAGTCTTCCTGCATACTGGCCCCATTTTCCTTATATTACCACCTTTCCCCGCTCTGCTCCCAGCAGTTCCTGTGCAAGGCTCTCTGGACCCCATGGAGGACCAACGTGGGACTAGACAATAGTGCAGAAGCAGGCAGGGAGCTGCCTGTAAGAGGGATGAAGCTGTCAAGACGGGATAAGCTTGGCTTCCACTGACATTCTCTCTTGGCTGGCAGGAGGGTATCCAGCAGCATGACAGGCAGGGACAAGTGGCACATAACCCAAATGGAGGCTGGGGTTGGCTCAGCTCCTTAGTCCATTTAAGAGTCCTGCTGCATCCCCAGATCTCACAAACCAAAAAGACAGCAGATCTGTCAAGAACGATAAAACCTATAAATGGATTCTTAGACCTCTGCTTGTTATCAGTTACAAAGCTCACTGGCAGATCTTACAGGCTTGCTGTGAATAGGAAGGCCACAGCTGTTTCTAGCAACCTGGTCTCTTCCAGGACCCCCGATGCCCTAATATCTCACACACGTTCATGCATGTATCCTCGCAGTGTGCCAACGAGACGGGAACCAAAGGAGATGAAGCTCTCACACACAGTGCACAACAGGACTCACAGAGCTCCTGGCCACCAGTTCCCATGTGGGGAGAAGACGCTCCCACAGACAAGGGGTGCTGTAGATGGCAGCTAGGAAAGGAAAAGGATACTGAACACTGCCTGGGCTTGATACATTCAGACAGATTATTCAGAGAAATTTCAATGTCTGGAACTCCAACCCCATATACAACAGAATCAGAGAATCACAGAACAGTTTGGGTTGGAAGGGACCTTCAAAAGTCATCCAGTCCAACCCCTCTGCAATAAGCAGGGACATTTGCAGCTAGATCAGGTTGCCCAGAACCACATCTGGCCTGGCCCTGAAAAGAAGGCCCTGTAAAAAGAAGTGTGCAGCTCCCCATGGCTGCACCAGCCCATCAGGAATGAACCAGAGTGAACAGGAGCATGTTGGCTCCTGGACAGAAACCTGGTGTAGCCAGGACCACCAGAGTCAGGGCTGATCTTACTGAATAGGCATGTCTTTAACACTACCAGCCTGCTTCTTGTCTGGAGCACTCTAAGCTGGGCCCAGGGCTTAGAGAATGTGCTGCAGTTTTGAACCGCTTGCAAATGTATCGCTACTACTTCAGTGTGCTTCAAAGCCTAGTCACATGTGGGCAAGGAAGAGTCAAGCCTTGCCTTGTATTCGGCCTGATTTTCAAGAGCTTGTAAGATAAGACTACTACAAAGATAAAGAGTAGCTGGTGGGTGGGGGGCTTGTCTCATGAATAGGCCCACAATCTGGTGTGCCAGCTGCAGAGGGAAGTCTGTAGTAAATTACATCCCTCCTTGCAGGCTGTTGTTGCATTTGAGTCAGGCAACAGAAATGGAGAGAATAAAATGATCGCACTTACCCTCTTCCCTCCCCCATCCATACTCTGGATTTTAGAGAACGAGCTACAGACAAAGCTTGCGTTAAAGCACACTTAACAAGCAACACTAGGGTGCACCTTATGTGTAAGTGATTCTCTCATCTGAGTCTTGATCATGTCTGGAGAACAGCACGCCAAAAGTACCAAAGGTGGCAGAGTTGTAATGTATGCCTTGCATAAAATCTTATTTTCTGCATAAAGTAACTAAGAGACAACGCCTAAACTGAGGCTTGTCTTGTTACCCAAAATGAAGACATTTACAGGCAGAAGAGCCCTGTTAGCTATTGTTTTGTGAAAGGGAAGGAAAAATTACCTCTGTGAAGAGCAGAAAATATCAAAGACTAAAGCAGCAACTGCACAAAACCTACAGGCTGAGTGACAAACAGGATTCAGTCTATGCAAATATGGCTCTCACCATATTCTCTTATCTCAGCCAGCTCAATCCTGAAGCTAGGGAGCAAGAGATTTGCTTTATTTTGTCCTTTTGGGGTTTGTTTTCCTATCTAACTGCTCAGGTTAAAAGGGGCACCATATATCTAAATTGTCAAAAGGAAAATCATCATCTTGAAGCCCTAAAGACAACACTCCCGAGGGCTTGTATCAGCTCCCATGTTACTGCTAGCTTCCCACCCCACATTACAGACCTAGCCCCTGCTTTAACATCAGATTCTGAAGAAGTTGAGCATGAATTCATGAAAGACACCCTGTACGTTAAGCTCAATAGGAAAGAAAACATCTCCCATAAATGTAGTGAAGTTGCAGCCGTTCCTACATACACCTAAGGAGCTTGCCACGCTCCCTAGAGTAACTTCTGTTTGTCGCAAGGTGGATCTGCAGTCTCTTTTCTCCTAAGTCTCAACAAAACAGGCTGCAAGGCTGAGTTCATTGCTCTGAGTGGTATCTTCTCGTTTGGCTCTAATCCCCTCCACTATATAGGCAATATTTCAAATGCTCTTGCAGAGATGGGACTCTTCCGAAGACCTGACATTTTTATAGTCCTGGCAAGCAATCCATTTCTATTTAATTTAGTTCTTGACACAAATAAATATATGCACTGAGATTTACATATGGGTAGGCTGGCCAATATTTTCAGGTTCGCATACTGCAGGCTGCATCTGTATTGCAATCACTGCCATAACTATAGGTGGTGTCAAGCTACTCATGTTGGCTATCATCAGCTAGACTGGGGGTTGATAGCAACATAGCTACAGCAGTACAGAGCTCCTCACGGGCTAAAAGCAAAAGCAAATCTGAGGGAAAAGTAATTGTATTGCTCTTCAAGATACTGCAATTGCTTTAAAACTCTCACGTCTCCTACAAACAGCTCAGATGTGTCCAGAATTAAAGGCCCAAAATAAAGGTGTTTTCCCCAGTCACACCCCAAAGATGCTGAAAAATCACAACTCTCACTTCATCTTCCTCTTCTTCTTACCTCTGCCTGAGTGTTTTAACTGTAGCTCTTCCAGACTGCTCACTAAAGTACACAAAACCCCTGCCAGCCCAGGATGGAGGATCTTACTGCTGTCAGGACCCAACTGGTGCCTACATCACTATGGCTGCCTCTGCTATCACTGCAGCAGGGGAAGGGAGGGCTGGAGCCTGCACCACTTGATCTCTCCCCAGCTAGGACCAGTTAGGGCAGTCCCTGACTGCTCCCAACTGGACTATGGCATGAAAAATAGCCTCCATGGAGGTGATGGGAAGGTCTACCCAACCTCTCCTCACCCCACAGGGTTGCTTGAACTCTTAGTGGGCTCTCTCTGGGTTGGTATTTTCATTTTCTGGCTGGATATAAAACTGTTTCTTCACAGAGCTCTCTTGTGATCCCAAGTGCAGAGCCCTACTGCTACAAGCTGGAGTTTGCCTTGTTGTTAGCAGCACTGTACTGCACAGAAAGGGACAGAATCAAAAGGAGGGTCATGTCTATATAAAAGATGGGTACATAAGTGATTTCCTAGGAAAAGTGCTAGACTGGCTTTGAGGAAAACCAAGGAGATAGAGCTCAAAGCTGTGGAAGCAGAAGTCTAATCAACATACAGATATCTCCTGTCCTGTGCCCTCATCAACTGTATTTAAGACTCTAGACGTAATCCCGAAATCCTGCCAGTGTGATTCAGAGCTGCCCTTCTCCTGCAGCTCCTGGGGAGCACCCTCCAGGCAGCAGCCTGGCATGGGATGACAGGCACTGGCTTGCCTGCATATTAGCAACTATTTCTTTGCTTTGTGACCTTTACAGAGCACAACAGTTTAGTGAAGGATGACCAGCTGATGAATACGTATTTCTTACACACTGAATGTTTTACGGTGGTGCGGGTAAATGTACTGACTAAGACTGAAACTGCACCTTGGAAGCAACAACCACAGGTCCTTGTACATGCTGAGGGTTGCCTGGCTGGAATGCAGCTTGGCAGAAGACAGCCTGGGAGTCCTGGTAGTCACGAAGTTGACCATGAGCCAGCAATGTGACCTTGTGACAAAGAAGTCCAATAGTATTCTGGCCTGGATTAGGAGGTGTAGTGCCAGCAGGTTGAAGGAGGTGATCCTTCCCTTCTACTCAGCATTCTTCAGGCCACACCTGGAGTACTGTGTCCAGTTCTGGGCTCCCCAGTACAAGAAAGATATGGACACAGAATCTTAAAATAGCTCAACTAGAAAGGGACCCATAAGGATCATCAAGTCCAACTCCCCTGCTCCTTGCTAGACATAAAGGACCCATAAGGATCATCAAGTACAACTCCACTGTTCCTTGCTAGACATACTGGAGAGAATTCAACAAAAGGCCACAAGGATGATTATGGGACTGGAGCATCCCTCCTGTGTGGAAAGGCTGTTCAGCCTGGAGAAGAGAAAGCTCAGGGAGGTCTTATCAATGTATACAAGTACCTGAAAGGATGATGCAAAGAGGATGAAGATGGGCTCTTTTCAGTGATGCCCAGTGACAGTATCAGAGGTGATGGGCACAAACTGAAACACAGGAGGTTCCCTCTGAACATCAGGAAACACTTTTTTAGTGTGAGTATGACCAAGCACTGGCACAGGATGCCCAGAGATGTTGTAGAGTCTCCATCCTTGGAGACAGTCAAAAGCTGTTTGGACAGGTTTGTGGGTAACTGGCTCAAAGTGGCCCTATTTGAGCAGGCGGACTGGGCCAGAGGACCTCCAGAGGTCCCTTCCAGCCTCAACCACTCTGTGATTCTGTGAAAACTGTGAATAAGCAGGATGCTAACATGCCAACCATTCTAGTAATGGGCAGTGTGAGATTCCTTTCTTCAACAGAACAACCATTCCTCAAGGAGCACAACAAACCCGAAATAGCACAACAATGGTGGCATATGCTGGGAGTAACTGTGAGAAAGCTACTACAAACAGAGTACATGCAAGCTGATGCTGTGTCTGGAACTCATGCAAAGGCCTATATGACTCAAGCTGATGACAGCAATGATGTCTCTGGCTGCAAGCTCAGATGCACTGGCTTGCATATGTTTAATCAACACATTGGTACTTACCTCCTTCAGTTCTGAAAATGCTTGGTGTCCCATTGGAAATGGTCTCTCACCTGCTCACCTGATTCAGTGACACATGCACAGGCGAAAGAGGTTTGGTGACCCCTATTCTGAGATGGGCTAAACCACGATCTGGACTTCCACAAGCAGATTAAGGAAAATTACTTCCTATCCCTCTGTTCTGAAATGAATATACACCCTGCTCATTATGAAGGCTGAAAATTGTTGAGAGAAGAGTCAAACCTTGCACTCCTGGGATCTTGAACTAGAACGGCCCATGCAGAGTGGTAAAAGGATGCTAAACATTTCAGTGACTGAAAGAACACAAAGGCCAAGTTATTAAAAATCCACGGTCTGTGGGGTACCAGTGGGCTGCAGAGCAT
Organism: Pezoporus occidentalis; assembly: GCF_034315485.1. Classification (NCBI taxonomy): domain Eukaryota; kingdom Metazoa; phylum Chordata; class Aves; order Psittaciformes; family Psittacidae; genus Pezoporus; species Pezoporus occidentalis. The sequence goes on along the minus strand of NW_026913964.1, from coordinate 1,914,567 downwards.
CCCTACGTGGTCACCAGACTGGCTGCTGTCACAATGGCAAAGCATCTGTCACTTTTTAAACAGTGACCTGACCTGCTCTTAATACTCCCGTCCAAGATTCACAGTTTCCCAAGACTATTTTTGACCAGCTGGGCTAAAAGAGATCCTGAGCCTGTCTGCGCCAGGCTCTCCTACAGCTCCTTTTGATGGCTGGTTTGAAACATGTAAAGGAAGCCATAAAAGACGCCAGGCAGAGGACTACAAACCATACAAAGAGCACTGCAACTCACCTACCAAAGTGTCTGTAAAGAAAGTAAGCAGTGTTAGTGTCATATTGGGCAGGGTACTCTAACCAGGCATCTGTGCCCACTGCTCTGAGAAAATTCACCTCATACACTTCCTATGATGTTCATTAATATTTCCTTTCTGGATAATTAGCCTTGACATTGCGTTTACCTCAGGGAAGGAATGGGGTCAGGACCTACAGGCTGGAAGAGGAGAGAAAGATGATGGGGAAGCTAGAAATACCAAAAAAATGAGCTCAAGGCACTCCCCCAGCTGCCATCCTGGTGGATGATTTTCAAAAGCAAAAGAAGGGGAGCTCCCCAAAAAAAACCCTTCATTTTCAGCTCACTTTGAAGAGCTCCCTTACATGGTTATCTTGAAGAGAGGCATCTCTGATAGAAAAACCTGACCTGAAATCTTGTAAGAACAAAGTCTCTTATGCTTCTTTAACTTTAGGCCCAGAAAATCCACATAAGCAGCCTTCACCTATTCAGGGTCTGCAAGTGCCTTCTAGCCCTTCATTGAACAGCGTGACTAACGCCTGTCACGTGTGCTTTGTTATCACTCCCATCCTCCCCGCAGGCTCTGGATGCAGAAGGTTCTGGTTGCAGCACAGAGTTTTGTCTTGGTAGGGTTTAGAGGCTCTCTTTTCCAAAGTATTTGCTACTGGTGTGGTCCTGTCAGCTGCAGGAAAGTACCCTGTATTTGCAGAGGGAGGGGGCAATGCCTGGGGGAAGTCACTCCACTGCCTGGCATGGGCTGTACCTGGCAGACCAAATGTCACAGCACGTTCGCATTTACAGTTCAAGCCTGGGGAGAGTTAAGCACAGACATCATAACATGTTATTGATCCTGAGCATGGAATTAGAGTAGGATATGCTTCTTGGTAGGACACCTATACCTGACAAACCAGACTATGTTCCAGGATGCTGTGCCAAATAGCTCATGTGGCTAAGTACAAATGGCAGTGGGATAATCACACCTGGCACATCAAAACAGGTCAGCTCAATGTTAATTAATTCTTGAATCTCCTTCCTGATACATATAGTTTTAAATCAGGCATCTGAATGAAGTCAGGGCTGCTAAGAAAGGGACCTACCATGTGGGTAGCACTTTTACATGTTTGTTTTTTTCATCTCTGTGTGGGCAAACATCATTGTGAAAATCCCAGCTGCTTTGATTTGGTGACTGGAGGCACTAGGTGACCTTATCTTTCAAATAATCTTTGCAGTGGTTCCATCTCCCTTCCCCTCCATGCTAGGGATGGCAGAGCAGTGCCGCTGGCATGCACAGTGAGTCAGCAGCCCTGCAACTCCCCTATCATGGGAATGCTCCCTCTCCTGTGGCCTTGCTGCTCACAGCTTTGCAACTAAGACAGAGCACCCCAGCTTTGACAAAAAGATGCCTTACACAAAGGCAGGTCCTCTAACACAGCCAACATGCCAGTCAAAATGGCTCTGCCTGGGCCAGGATGTTTGTAGAGAGCTGGTCCTTACCGCAGGCAGCCTGAAGGAACTTCACTGCGGGTTTCCCTCTCCAGCCACCAGAGAGATGAGCCACCTTTCCTGCTGCTCACAGGCCTGCAGGGCTCTCCAGGCAATGGTGGGATGGTTGTGCAATATTTCTGAGAAGCTGAACTCGGTCAGTGAATGAATGGTGGTTTTAAGTTTCTCAGCCAATGCTCAATGTTATTAAAGCACAGGGAAAAAAAACGTTCTCTGAACTTTTGTTGCTAGCATCTGAACTGAATCTCACTCCTGGGATTTCAAAGGAGTTGCTTTAGCTTTTTAACTTTTCACTGCTCTTTGCTTTTCCATACCTGGACAGTGAAAAGGCTAAGTAGACTAACACTGTTGTCACAGTGTGTGGATCATGTTCAGCATCATCCTGGCAAGGCCATGCCTCAGGAAGTGAAGTTCCAGTCTCAGCCTCTTTGAAGAAGCCCGAGTTTGTTTAAAACACTCCAATTCTTGCTATGCCTTTAATCAAATCCTTTGAGATCACCTTTAGGGTTCACTGCCTTTGTTCTGCAGACAGGAGCACATCCCATGCCTTTATGCTGTTCTGACTTCAGTCACAGTCAGTGGCTCTTTTCAGAATGAGCAGCACTACCCAGTAAGGACCAAACCCAAGGCTTATGTATCTGCTTTGTATGATACCAGCTAGTCCTTCATATGAGGCCTCCACTGCACTTCTACCACAGCTCAGACACTGTGCATCACTGCTCCTTTAATGAGGATCTTTCCAAGGGGTGGGCTGAACTCTGCCCCATCACTGACCGTGGACCTGTGGCTTTTTGCCTACTTCTCTTGACATCCTCTGTTAGGTCCGGATGCCTCTAAAAGGAGTTGGCTCCCTGATGAAGTTCTATGGTTTCACCTCCTTCCCAGATTGGCAACCAGACAGTGTCCTTTATTGGCCACTCACCCTCTCAACTGCAGAGAAGTCACCAGGAAAGCACACTCCTTTGTATCTTGCACAGGAGGTGTTGAGAGTCTTGTACCATTGATTCAAGGAAATATTCACTACAGAATTAGACATACTACTTTCAAGTAATTTGTACTCATTCTTACTGACTTTGTCCACACAAGAAATTGTAGCGGTTTAATTAAATGGTGTTAAAATCTGATAGGCTTAAACTGATGCAAACCATAGTAGAGAACTAAGTAGATCCCTAGCTCACATACATATTTAAAGAAATTAGTTAAAAATGTGTTCCTTGGGGGTACAAGCAAGCTACAAGGCTGATCTAGTATTAACATCCAGATTTTCAAAAAGCAGTAACCTGCTTAAGAGTTATTTGTGCTATATCTGACTCTTTATCACCCTTTTGGATTCAAACAAAAACACATTATGATCACTATCAGTAGAAATGGATATATAAAACAAAAATATTAAAATATTCTCATCAGTCTTTAAAGAGACTGATTATATTTTTGAAATTCATATTGGTCTCGGAATTCAATTCTACATATCCATCCCCTGATGTAAATTCACTCCTGAAATCCAATCTGTCAGTAGTGTGGAGTTTAATTTGATCTTGTGACTTTCTCCAGTATTTGGTACTATGCTAACACATTACATTCTGGACAACATATTAAGCTGTGATATAACATCAGGGTCACACAGAAGTGAGTAAGAAGCAATATGAGAGCCTGTAAGTACTCTGATCCTTTTCTTCTGCCCATGCTTTGAGTTACTGACATTCTGCAAGGGCAGAAAGATGATACAGATTTCTGCTTAGAAGCCTGAACTGTGGTGTGATAATCAGATGCCAAAGATCAGTTTTAGTCCAGCAAAGAGGTGGCTGCTGAGAAATCACCCAGAAAAACTCCAACCTAGAGGGCTGGGGAGGAAAAGAGATGCACCTGGTGTTCAAGCACAAGCACTCCAGCAGGCTGCACATAGGAACCTTTGGCAGCTCATAAAAAGCAGTCATCTACACATACGCCTACTCATCCCTATGGTGCAGGCTTCCAGAAAAGAGGTGGTTCTCCTCTATAATACAAATGATAGGTGTGGAGATACGCACAGCCATGCAAGCTAACAGAGTGTACCAACACTGATACCTACATGCTTAAACATCATCCTCACCAGGAGACATGGGATCTCCTGCCTGCCCACACTATTTCCTCCAGGAGAGGATGTGCTGGTGTGCCCACCTGCAGCACCTCCAGTGGCAGCATCACCCACGGATAGGTGAAGGATAGGGACCAGTCTGGTGTTGGGGGTGAACTTTAGCAGAACTTCTTTTCTCCTTGTTCCTGTCCAGGAGGCCAGGGTGAAGATGATGTTCAAAATGACAGCATTTGCCATCCCAAGTAACCATTACACGTGATGAAGCCCTGCTTTCCTGGAGATGGCTGAACACCTGCCTGCCCATAGGAAGTGGCGAATTAATTCCTTGGTTTGCCTTGCGTGTGTGCAGCTCTTGTTTTACCTATTAAAGGTAATTATATCTGTCTTACTTCAACCCACGAGTTTTCTCACTTTTACTCTTCTGATTCTCTCTCCATCCCACAGAGGGGAGCAAGCGAGCAGCTGTGTGGTGCTTAGTTGCCAGCTGGGGTTAATCTGTGACAACCCCGCAAGAGGAACAGCATTCCATTCCCCACAGACAAGAGAGACGTGGAAGCCTTGTCCCCACTGCCTACATCAGGAAAGAGTTTGGACAAAGCTGAGTTATTAACGGCTCCAAGAAAAGGCTCCCAGAGGGCTCCTTCCACCAGCTTTCAATTGGGGCACCTGCCCAGGAACAGACAGCACTCATTCATGCAGATTGTTACTCCCTCTTATCATTTATTTAGGACTCTTCTTTGAACAACCTCTCTCCTCAGTCATTCAGAAAGGAGAGAGCCCACAAAGATAATCACAGTGCATTTTTCAGATGCAGAGACATACCTACTGGAAAATCAGAGACTGCAGATCTCATGTTTTGATTCTGTATTTCAGCACACGAATGCTCAGATCTGGATTTAGAGTGGCCAGAAACAGGGCTGTTTGTTTCAGCATTGCTCTGTTGGACCAGAATGTGACAGTATCTGCTCACTGCAGAGTGAAGCAACCCTTGCTTGTGTGGCACTGGACACTGCAACTGCTGGAGATCTGGGCCAGGCACCGAGAGACAGAAATGAAAGCACTCTCTGGAGCATCTGGCACCTGGAAGACTGAGAAAAAACAAAGTCTTCTAACAAGCTCCTTGCTAGCTTCTCCCTCTTGGACATTTTTGGCTCTCATGAATGTGAAATAAGCCTTTTCTATGAAGATATAGATAATGCAGCTAGCAAAATCCTTCCTTGAGCATGGGCAGGGAAAACTAAGAAAGCGAAAGAAAAACCATCTCCACAGGCTGCTTTAGTCTTTTTTGCATCACCCACCACAGAGGGTTTGGAGCAAGCTGCCCCACCTCCCATGCTCCAAGCTGGCCAGCCAATGACACCTGCTATGAATGAACAAGCAAGAAAGAGCCTCAACAGAGCCTCCCAAACCCAGCTCTCCTCCAGAGTCTCAGCTGGGACCTTCATCCTCTCCTTCATTGGAGAGCTGTCTTTCACCTAAGGCTCTTACCCCAGTCCCTGCCTGAGCTACGCTGCAGGTGTGTGCATTACGGCTGTTTATGCCCTGCCAACACAGCCTGGACCCCAACCTGCTCTCCATCCCTGTCTCAACACAGACCTCTCCTCATGCACATCACAGCTTTTCTATTACCAGGCCATGCTCAACCTGAGCAGCTGATGTTCACCAGTGACATTACACACTACCAAGCGGCTCTTCCAGGTCCAAGCACATGCAGGTAGCTTGTTCTGCCTTCTGGGCATCAGAAGGCAGAAAGCTAAAACACATATGGACACACATGCTTTATGCTGCATCCTCCCACATGCCCAGCCAGATGACCACCCAGAGCAGTAAGACAGTCCTTAGAACCTAGCCTTGATATTACTTATCCCTGGTTTCCAAAGGAGATAGATACCCAGTCAGGGAGTGAGTGATCCTAACAGGTAAGGTATCCCAAGGTGCCTTCAGGAAAACAGGACACTTATAAGACATAACTGTGTGGAATACCAACTTTATCACACATCATCTTGCTAGCTGCTGCTTGCTCACACCCAGGTAAACAAAGAAGCCAACTATGCGCAGCCATTTCATTTTATTAATTAAAGTGACTGGCATTTATACAGCACCAAAGCACTTTTCAAATCTTAATTAAGCTTCACAGCAGCCCTGCGAGGTGAAACGTGTTCCCATTTACAAACAGCAAAAAATGAGACACAGTGAAGTGAGTGACCTGCCAGTGCGCTCAGGAGATCAGTGGAAAGAAAACGGGAAAGAATCCAGGATCCTGCCACCTTCCCACCCCTTTCCCTAGCCACTGCTCCCCCGCAGCTCTAACCCTGACCAGACACCATGGGGACCTCTAGCTCAAGCAGCCATACGCAGGCGGGAGTAACACCAGCACAAAGAGCAGAAATGTTCTCCCATGCCTCAGAGATGCCTCAGGGATCTATAAAAATTTTATTATTTTTCATATATTGGAACAGGTGGAGAATCTACAGCCAAGCCTTCAGTACGCCTCCAGAGCTCATTTCACACCACCCAGGGCCACTGACTTTTATTGCACTAGCGCTGTAGAAGACTAATGCTGGGTGTCTGGGCACAGAGTTATTGCCCACAAAGAAACATCCGCAGCAGCCAGGGGGGAGCCAGGGAGACCCTGTCCTTGCCAGCTTGCCTGCCCTGTCCCAGGGGGAGCCCACGCACATGCTCCCCATGGTCACACCAGTGTCAGGGCAGCACCAGACCTTGGGGCTGCCTGCAATGGCCCTGCCCAGGCACAGCAGCCACCTTCAGCCATCGCCATCGAGGGGCAGATAGCAAAGGGGGTGGCTGAGGTACAGACAGGTATGGGGAAAGGGGGAAACCGACCACTTGAAACAGTGTTGGAGAGGGGGAGGCAATAAGCAGCTTGACAGTTCACGGCTGTGGCAGGGATCTGTACCCATCTCTCTTAGTCTGGAACCTTGCACTGGCAGAGCAGCACTCTGGAAGCAAATGTCTGCCTGAGGAAAAAGAGCCTGACAGCTATTTTGAACAAATAATTGAATTATTTTTAGATGCTCAACACATCCACTTGCAAGACAGCTAGCCACGCAGAGACAAACAGATCTCACAGCCCCTTACTAATCCATTGAAACAGCTAATCTCCTTAACCCTTGTAGCTCATAAATAATGACAGACACATGATTTCCTTCGAAAAGGCATTGTGCCTTACTACTTCTACCACAGACACTGTGCCCAAAGGAGAGAGCTGCAGCAGGGCTTTTCTTTTCCTTTTTTTTTTTTGGTCTGTTTTTATTTTATTGAAGGGAAAGGCAGGTGAAGGTAGGATGCCAGTGGAAAGGGACCAGGACTATGCAAGCGGGGAACTGCTCCTACAGCAGAGATCTTTCCTTCCCTCATTCCTTCACTGTTTGTTACAACTTGACATATGCACAGGCATGATTCATCCCTGCCAAAGCAAAACAGGGTCAGCAGCAGCCATCCCAAAAGCACTAAAGCTGCGTTGAGGGAGGAGAGGTTATTGTCCAAGTGTCTCTAAGAGCCCTAAACTTAAAAGCCAAAAGCTTGGTTTGGTTGAGCAAGGAAAAGAAACCCCTGCAGTCACCTTCTGTTTTTCTTTGACTTTTCATTACTTTTGCTAGAACAATCAGAAGCATCTTATTTCGAAAGACAGCTCTGTCTCGGTGCTCTGTGTATAGTGTAGTTCTGCCCTCACAAGGGTGAGGGTAGGATCCTTCACAAGACAAAGCGTAGGGTCTGATTCCCAAAGGCTGTATCATCAGCTTTTTGTCTAGAGTGCATGCTTTAAATGGCAGGTCTGTAAGATCTTACCACTGGAAGTAAACCTGAGATAAACAGCATATGGAAATAAAGGTCTCTAACTATATGCATATATATGCTTGCACAAAGCTCAGGGGAGACAGGGACTGTATCTTGGGCTTTCTTTTCTCCAGGACACAAAGATAACATCCTCATATTTCAGTGCTGCTGAGAAAATATCCCAACAAATATGAGTTTGGTTGTATTTCAACCAGCATTATCAGCAAACCTGCAAAATTCCTGGGATTGGGTCAAAAATGATCACACAATGTATTCACAGTGGCAAACAGACACTGCTGCATCCAGAAGACATGTAGGAATTTCACAGCCTTGGATGCTGGTATGGCTACATCAATTCTGATGCTAAATGCTTTACAAAAAACCTCCCAACTGCTGCAAAACAGAGCAAGTTGTGCTTTTCAAAAGCCCTCATTACATAATACTTCCACATAATCACATACCTGGGTGAATTTCTAGCACAGTTCGGGCGTAGAAGCACTGGGGGGAGAGGGGGCGGGATATTTCTATGTCTTATGAAATTTGCATAATGGATCCACAAAAGGCTATGATTTATTTTCACAACATGCCCCGACCTGAGCATATCCCTGCCCTGCTGCTGGGAGAACCTGTGCTGAGTTCAGCCAACCCAGCCTTGCAGTAGCACTGCAAAATGAGTAATGTCAGCACAGACCAGTGAAGAGGGGAAGGCACTTCCCAACAACTGGCCACAGCACCACAACCCTGCTTTATCAACAAACATCCACCAAAAAGTCTCAAAGTTGTTCGAGTCCATGCTCAGGCCAAGGTGCACGGAAGTGAATGCCAAGTTATCCCTGACTTCTGCAGAGACAGCATGAGAACCATAGCTGGCAGTGGGTCTGCAGCCACAAATCTAATTTATAGATTACTTTCCCAAATTCAGCAATATTTTTAACATAATTACAGCAGTACAAGGCTCAGTGTTCATGTCTTGGAAGATCTTCAGGAATCCTAGGATCTGTGTATGTCTACTGTTATCCCTGCTGCTGTGGAAAGTGCACTTTATGGAGGGCCTCTTTGCCAACAAGCAGTTTTACATACTCTGGAAATCTTGACCTGAAGAAAACCCTCTGAGATGTTGTGCTGACAAATTAAACTGCTCCCTCTGCAATGCTTACAGTTTTTCTCCCCTAACCAGGCGGGGGGAGAAAAGCCACTGCTACAAGACAGTGGTGAAGTATTTTTTAAAAGCTTTTCCATACTGTTCAAAGAATCATCAAAATGGAAGAACAGGCGAAACAAACTGCAGATTTTCCACCAGTTTCCAGAAGAGCACAGCAAAACATCTGCTCTGCCCTTCCCATCTCAGCTTTGTAAGACTAAGATATCTAAGAAGATTGCAGCTTGTTAGGAGTGCCACAGTAGCACCTCCCACCACCGCCAAAGTCAAAATTAAATATTAACGCTAATTTAACATTCAAGTAAGTTATTCTATTCCATGCTTCGCTGTTTGTGAGAAAAGCAGGGTAATCTCTGAGGATTTCCAGTCAGCTTCCCTTCCAGGGCATCTGCTAGATGAGAGCAGATACTTTCCAGCATTTGATCTTATTTGTAGTGTTTGTCAATCTGCAGCATCTGGAACACAGCCAAGATTCTTCTTCAAAGAAGTCCTTGCTTGGGACCTCTGAGGGGGGAGCACAGTGGGAATTATAGTTTTAATTTACAGAATTTGGAGCAAAGAAAAGTTATTTTTCCTGTTTGCCCTTTCCAGCAGCCTGCCCTGTCTGGCAGTGTCCCAGTGAGAGTCTTACTCACCTATCTGAATGCCTGTCCTGGCTCCCCACTCCCCCTCCTGCTCTACCTAAGCTGACACGACAAAAGCAAAGTCTCCCTACTCACCAACCTGCTCCCTGCACAAGGCTTCTTCCCACGCCTTCAACCCACCAGGGTACTGCTGACACCTTCTGACCTTGCTCACAGGCAAAGGAAATTGAAATGTAGAAGCTGTGACTCACGGGGATATCAAAATGTGATGCTGCCTGCAGCTCACTGCTTCCCCAGCCTTGGCGCACAGCTGGATCACTGGGGAGCAACGAACTAGACGTTTCCCTGTCTCTTTCATAACCAGGTGTCTCCCCTGTGAGACTGCAATATTTCCCCACTGGAAACCTTCTCTCCCACAGTGAGAGGGAATAGTGCCAGTGCACACCAGCCACTCTAGGAGACACTCTGAAGATGATGTGGCAAAAGGACAAACAGTCCTAGCCAAAAACAACGCTTGGTTGAAGCCATGCAAAAACCCCTTTCAGCATAACTGTTCTGCAGCATCCCTCCTGCATGCTGGATACCTCAAAGGCAATCTCACATCTCCCCTCCCTGATCCTGTTAGCACAGGCAGTAGTATATGTTTGTATATGCCCTCTTCCAGTATACATTCTCCTCCCAGGAGGACACCCTACCAATGCCAACTCAAGGACCCCTGCCCCAGACCCCCGTATCTCTGTGCACTGAGCCCCAGCTGCCTGTTCTGGCATGTGGCACACAGCATCTGCCCTGCAGTAATGAGACTGCAGTCAGAAACGAAGCAATGGCCTTTGACTGGAGGCACTGGGGGCCAGCTGGTCAAGCTGTGCTAGTGTCCTGCTGCACACTGACCCTCTTCCCTGCTGGGGAGAAGCAGCTCTCCAGAGAAGTCTCCTGCTCACACCCTTTTCCCAGAACTAGTGTGCAAGCTCAGGAAGATGCAAGGCCAAACCCTTCTCATGCTGTCGTAGCAATGCAAAGCCTCCTCCCTGGTACGCAGCATTGTCAGCGAGATGCCCACCTTCTTCATATCCCAGGTGTTCCCCATGAAAAGACCAACTGGTCAAGTCATCAGGGTTAAACAGCACTAGGCCACTAAAAGGTTAAAGCCAGAGAATGCATTGCAAAGGAGACAGGTGATGAGACAGAGCTCAGCCTTAACACACTGACGTGTAAAAAGGGAGGTTTTGCTGAAAATCCCTATAGCATCAACCCATCCAGAGGTCCGTGTCCACATATGTCCTGGGTTCAGCAGTAGCAGTCATGTTTCTCCTTCGTGGTAGCTGGTGCAGTGCTGTGTTTTGACTTCCAGCCTGGGAACAGTGCTGGTGATACCGATGTTTTCGGTTGTTGCTAAGTGATGTTTACCCTGACCAAGGACTTTGTGAGGCTCATGCTCTGCCAGGGAGGAGGGGAAGCCGGGAGGAAGCAGAGATGGGGCGCCTGACCCAGGCTAGCCAAAGAGGTATTCCATACCACAGCACGTCATGCCCAGGGTGGGGGATAACTGGGAGTTACCCGGAAGGACACGGGCTTCTGGGTGGGACTCGTTTCTTGGCCGGTGGTATCGTATTCTCTTCCCTTGTTATTTTCCCTTATCATTGTTGTCGTTGGTGGTAGCGGTGGTGATTTGTGTTGTACATTGGTTGCTGGACTGTTCTTGTCTCAACCCGTGGGAGTTGCACTCTTTTGATCCTCCTCCCCATTCCTCCGGGAGCGGGGAAGGGGAGAGCCCGGGGGGAGGGGGGGGGGGGCGGGGGGGTGGTGCTCGATTGCTCTCAGCCCAGCACCACTCACTGGGAGTGAACAAGCTGTCTGGCTAGGGTTTAAACCACAACAACATATCAGCTAGCAAAGGGGCCAGATGCCCTCCTTTCACTTGGCTGGCTACAAGGACATGTCTCCTGCAGCCCTGGGGAGCCCACAGCTTTGCCCCCTCCTTGATCTACTCTGTCTCAGCAGGACCCAGGTAGCTCCTATCTTTCCCTGCTCCCAGCTTTCCCAGCTCTGCAGCTTGGCTGGAGGCCCAGATTTTGCCTTCAGACTGCCCAGCATGGGGCACAGGTGAAATTTCACTCATTGCAACAGCTGTTAAACAAGATCCAACAAGGGAGTTCCTCTCACAGTTCTTTCACTCCCTCCTCAGCTCCAGCCTTCTTTTATTCAGTGGAAATAAACCTGCAGGGATCATTTCATTTACACCTGTCAGCACTACCAACTCAAATAATGTGATTCTTATTTGCATCACCAAGGGATGTAAATTTGCCCCAAAGATCCCATGATCCACCCACAAAACTGTCCCCTGAGCCAGACGGCAGAGTAGCAGAGGGAAGAAGATAATGGCTGGGACAATCTGGAATAACAGGGAAAAATCCCGGAGGAGAAAGGACCGTGAGGAACAGAAGCAGAGACAATCTGCAATGCTACCTCATGGATTCTTCAGGTGAAGCTGAAGAATGCCGTATTTCAAAACCCCCCCTGACTTGGCACACCTCTAGCAAAACACTGTGTTTTGCCCCTGGACTCCTGCTGCATTCTCAATAAAATGTGAACAAAAGCATGGAGAAGTGGCCTATGGAGCTGGGATGCTGGAGTGTCACAGCTCATCACAGGATGGAGAAAAAAAGCACCCCAGAGCTCTGACAGCTCAGCTCTGCATGTCACATCAGTGTCCATTGAGGAAAGCAAGCACAGGAAATGTCTCTGTAGGAAAAACACACTATACAAAAAACAGCCATGTCTGTGGGAGGAGGAAGGAGCTCAGGGGGCCAGTGGAGCTATTTCAGAGAAGAATTAAAGGTTCGGCTTCAAGCTACCTAGGAGATTGAAGTTAAAAAGATCATGTCTAGCTGTACAGCTTCCTATCAAAGACTGAAATTCCTTTTCCATCACATTTTCCAGTGATTAGTGTTGATGGCCAGAGTATCATGCATGATATTCGTGTGCGGCTAACGTTTCTGAGAGGTGGGGAAGCACTCAGGTTTGGAGCAACAGGCTCAGGTCAGTGTGCACATCTGAACAGAGACACCAAGTTTTTGTGACCCAGCCTGATTTCCTGAAGGAGAAAATGGCACGCCATAGGCTCAGGTTCACACAGAGCTTGCTTTTGGCTAGGAGCCACTGATATGGTGAGCGTCTTCAGCATCCCTTTTCTGCTGAATTGGAGCAAACAAACATCCCCTTTCAACAAAACAACTGAAAATGGATGCCCACAAAACCCAACAACGCATGATCCTTTCAGGACCTGATGAGGGAATGAACAGAGAAAAGCTAGTGCTGTTCCTCATCTCTTTCAATTTGGGGGCCAAACAGTTACAGGTCCATTGCAACATCTCTCCTCCTGACTCCAGCTCCTCATCTGCATGTGCCATTGCTACTACTATACAACATTGTCTCCTTTGAGCTTCAGGCATTCACCATATAAGAGGACATCCCGAGAAAAGGTGACTGTTTTCAGAACTGTTTCCAGGGCCTGGGTAATTCAGAGGGTTGCCAGCAGATCTGGGGGATTTTCGTCTTGAAGTTGCTGGTTCCTCCACAGCTTCATTAGAAATAGCTGATGGCCAGCTTTGGGCCCATCTCACACACAATAAATAACTATGACATCCCAGAAAAAAAAAAGAAAAAAAAAAAAAGAGCAAGCTTCAAAGAGGCAATAGACATGCTGAGAGTAACGAACATATGCAGCTAAAAATAACTAATGCTAGAAATGCTGTGTAAAGCAAACATTACACCAATCTCCAAGAGTGACATTTTAGAAGATACTTGTAGAAGCAGTCCCGTATATAGCCACAGTGAAGTTTCATGCACTTCCCTATGTCTCAGAGGGGCAGAAACAATTCTGACATCTCTGCCTGGTATTTTCTGTTGAGGTAATGTCTCCTAGAAGTGCCACCTGAGATCTTCAAAAAGACAGAGTGAAGGCATCCCAGGCAATCTCTCTACCTCTTCATCTGCTGTTGTCGTCAACAGCTGTGCCTGCTTTTCCAAGAGGAAAAGCCAGCTAGAATTCCCTACTTCCCAGAACACGGTAGACAGGTCCTGTCCTTACCCTACCTCCTGTCACAGAATAGCAGGTATCTGCCACATCGAGTGGGTAAACTGTTTGATCCACCCCAAACCCCTGGCAGTGCCTGGCTCCAGCTGTTTTGGGCATGGTGCCTGCAGCACACCCACCTGTGTTAAAGATCTCTGAACAGTCTTTGCTTTCTCCTGGCCCCGGCTGCAATTCTGTTCTTATCTTAAAGTTTGAGGACTCCTTTCATCCTAATTTGTAAACTGGTATTGCTATTGTTACTCAGAGAAACATGTAATTAATGGAAATGTTAAAAAATGGAAGTGAAAAGCCTTGTGCACTGGAGAAGGAGCTCTTATCAAATACAGGGTAGCAGATATCAAACAGCAGAGCTCACCTTCCCTTCCCATTGCAGCCCCATCTGTCATGGCTTAGCTACTCTGGTGCTGTTGTCCGACATATCCTACTCCCTCCTCCATATCTTTTTTTACTAGTTTCTTTCCTTGGGCTATCTCCAGTCCCCAGGCAGATCCACAGACAGATCTAACCCTAAAGAAGAGGGGAATATGGGAGAGGAAGTGCAACTTTCAGGCACAGCATTCAAAGATGTAAAAGACTTATCCAGGAACAACCAAAGGAAGAAAGGATCTGGGAAAAATGTATTTCCTCTGTCCCCAGTGGACAGAATAAACAGTATGAGGCTGGAGTTAGAGCAAGGCAAACTTAGCTTAAAAATTAGGAACCTAACCTCATGGGTTAGGGTAATGGAGTCTGAATACACATTGCCTAGGGATATTGTAGATGGCTCTGCTCCAGAGATTTTCAAGAACAGGCTGAAAAAACATTGGTTAGAAGTGACATAGGTGCAAGCGGCTCTGCCTTAGGCTGAGATGATGTTGCATGGTGCATCTTTGAGATGGCCATGTTCTGCCCATGTTTCTCAGTTGAGCAAACAGCCATTGTGCTTAACTGGGACAGCAACAGAGAGATACTCCTCTCTTCAGAGGGATCACCTCTTGACTATCCTAATGCTCCACAAACTGAATTGCTTCTCCCAAAGGAATCACCAAGAGTGTCCTTGCCTGCTTATTCTCCCCATAAGACAGGGCATTGCATTGACTGCAGTTGCTGGGAGGCAGGCTGGTAGTGGGGAAGTGAGAAATCTCTTCCAAGTTAAAACAAGCATTAATGGTGACTGTTGATGTTAAGCTACAACAAGCAGAGTAGTGGCATTCTTGTCTATAAATACCAGAGCCAACAGAGGATGACCAACAAAGCTAACCTCAGAACTGTCTAGCTGGAATAAGAAAAAGCTCTTTGCTTACCCAGCTTGACCTCAAAAAGCCAGAGCACTACATTGCATGCACTGTGGTAAAAATGCTGTCAATCACCTGCCCTGCCAAGACATTTGACCCCACTGAGGTGAGACAAACTATGAATTAAGGATGTGAGAACTGGTTTCACAGAGCTGAGATCCATGTCCATTTTTGTAGCATCACCAGTTTTAGAACATCATTAAGAATCTGACATTTTTAACATTTATCACCGATTTCATTTTCTCTTGCCAACAAACTGCCACATCCTGGCCAGAAATGCAGTCAGCGTGCTGAAATCTAATTTGAAAAGATAGTCTTGCTTCTAGCTGAATTACTGTAAGAAGCATACGAATTTCATGATAGAGACAGGAACATCCCTTCCAAGTTTGAAGCCTGCATACAGGCTATAGGGGAGAAGAAATAAAAGGAGCATAAGGGGGAGTCATAAACCTCTGTGTGGGTGCCTCCTGCCCAAGAATGGGGGTGTCAGAATACAAGGATGCTTCATTATATGTGCAGAGCCACATTCTGAAGGGTTCCTTAAGGTGGTAATTAAGAGACATTAAAGCCAGATAAGCCACATCAATAATTTTTATGCCATGAGTTATTAAAGCTGGGCTTTACACCTTAAGTAATAGAGAGTCCCTTTACTAGAGTTAGATTTTTGCTTCTACTGTTCATTTGAACGACCATAGCAAGAAGTTACTGTCATTGCTAGAGGGGCCACAAACACTTCTGTCACCACACTGAGCTGGGATTCATGCTCCTTTTAAAAGACAGCAGGGAAGAGCTCACAGAAGCAGAGAGATGGTGATTCTCATCTAACCTGAGGGACCTACAGCAGTGGGGTGGATAGGAAGGAAATGACATTCACTGAGAAATCCAAGGAAAAGGTCTCTTACAGGCAGATCCCTCTCTATTATTTGTCTGACCTGGACTGTAGGCTAGAGGTTCTATGATTTTCCACCATCTGAGGGCAGCAGTGCAGCCTTACCATGACAGCAAGATGGTGCTAGCTGTAGGGATCCCTGGAGTTCACCTGGTTGACACAGTTCTGATGGGCCATGGCAAAGCCAAAAGAGAGAAGACCTTGTCATTCTTCTCAGGCTAGAGGAATCCATGTGACACACACTCCCTACCATATTCTTACCAATGAGTCTGAGAAAACATCTCTGAAAGAAAATCAGAGGAGGTTGTAGTTACATATGCATGTGCTAAAGTTAAGTGTTACACTGCAGCCTTGCACTTAAATGTGATGAAGTGGGAAAATCTTCACAGAGAACCCTGATAGATTTACTGCCTAATAGCTTTTTCTGAAGAATGTTTGTAAGTATTTCAAATGCTATTTCAAATGTTTTGCTGTGTATTAAATACTTATTTACTACAGGATCATACAGTGTGAATGAATGTTGCTGGGAAGGACTGTTGACACCTATGCTCAGAGCTGGCATCCATGTGATGACCCTAAGCTTTGACTGCATTAATGCTTTCTGAAGAGATATCCAGGGGCTGTGTTCCAGCCATGGTGCAGGAGGAGAGGCACAGTGCAGCACTGTGCATAACTCGGCATCCCCTCTCTCCCACCCCTTCCGCTGTCCCGGCTGCACCCACAGTGCTCTCAGAGCCACAGCCTGCACCCTTCCAGGACACATGACCACTGATGCTGTTGACTTTGCTCCAGCTGTGACAGTGCCCCCTCCGTGATGCAGGAAGCACTGGTGCTGAAGGGCAGGAATCTCATGGGGGGAATCTGAGAGAGCCCCTTGCCAGCACTGGAAGCAAGCTCCTCCAGGCAACATGAATTTTACCTGAACCACTCCTTGACACAGAGCCATCTAATTGTTTTTTAAATCCTCCAATGATAGAGACTACACAGGCCCACAGGCTATTCGCTCTGGAGTTTAGACATCCCAGCAAAAGCTGGGGAAGAACAGAGATTTCACTGCCACCACCTCTAATTAGGCACCACTGTATGCTGCAACACGGGACTGCCGGGGCCAGCCCCATCAGGCTGTGGGGAAATTGTCATGCACCAGCCCCACCCACTATATACACTGCTTTTGAGAAACACAGAGAAGGATTTTTTAACAGGAAAAATTTAGTAAACCCAAAGACCAAGATAGTTTGGACTTTGGGGGTGTAGATTTTAGGAAAAACATACTGACTAAAATAACACAGCTGGCTGGTGACCCCCTACAAGCCAGGTATCCGAGCACCACACTGATGCCAGCCAAGACATTTCAGGGTAGGTTTTTCTTTTATCAGATTTATATCACTCCCAGAGTGCTGAAGATGCTCAAAGACACACTGACTCAAGTCCTGGAGATGTAGATGACCAGTCTCACGCAGCTGCACCAAAGCTGTAAGCCCAGATCTGTTGAAGCTGAGTTCTGTCTACCAGTGGACCTGTGGAGCAGCCATGATCCTCCAGAGACCAGGCTGGATCCCCACCAAGGGCTCAATGATCTGCTTATCGATGCCAGCCCACCTCCTGCTTCAGATTTACTGCTACTTCTGGCAGTCAATAAAAGCCTGCAATGCCCTAGGCAGGAAACCTCCCCTCTCCATCCCTCCCACTCTTCCAGAGAGAGAGATCCAGGAAGATTTATTACAGCAATAAAAACAAAAGAGACAGAAAGATCTGGGGGAGTCTCCGAGGAAGGCAGTGCTTCAATAAAGCCCAAGCAGGCTCTTGGGGAGATGCTGATCTCTGGGAGAGACCACACCAAGCAGAAGCATGTAATTCATCTGCTGGAAGCGGAAATGTCAGCCCACGCTCATGCGATACCCCAGCAGAAGGGCAGGAGAGATAATACAAACAGAAGGGAGTATTAGGCTCTGGGCTTTTAAAGCTTCTGAGTGGAAGAGCAACCAGATTGGAAGGGAGATGCTCAAGCAGAGGAGACAAGAAGCAGACACTCAAAAGCAATTCCACCCTCCTCTCATAAATGCATCTCGGACCCAGTCCACAGTGATAACCAAAGTTTCACCCTTCCTGCCAAGGCTCTTCACCCAAACACAGCACTGCCCACTCTCCCAGGGCAGGGTGGCTCTGAGGGGCTGCACTATCCCCATGTCACCATGTGCCTTTCACTGCTGCAGGCAGAGATAATACAGAAAATCTTCTGTGGAAATCTTTTACTTACCTCTGCTCCTACTTGGCAGGGGGGACACTTTATAAAACCTGAACTCCAGAGCTGCCTTTACAGCCCTCAGGGTCCATTAATGAGGCCCTCAGGTAGGTGGGACATGAGATCAGGTCTCCCTGGCTCAGGGTATGCAGCTCCTGGCCTCCCTTCACAAAGCCCCTGTAGGTCCACACGTTCCCAGTACCCACAGGCAGCCCAAAATTCCCTGGGAAACACATTCCCCACACAGATTTCCATCACCCTCAGCACCCAAATTAGCTCTTCATGACCAAACTGGCACCCACCAACCTGCTTCCTGGAGAGATGCCATATGTGCTGTAAAGCCACAGCAAGAGCTGTGCTTTTCCATTTAAGGAGAAGGGCAAGAAACCCTTTAAGCCTGAGAAATAAAGCAGGAAAGAGAAAACATGCTCTTTCAGGAGGACGGGTTATTTAGCAGAGAGAAGCCCTGGTGACCCTGGAGGCTTTGTTTCCATTCTTCATCTCCCCTGAACTTCATGGTTTAACCTCACAAAACTGTCTCCTTGTCTTAGTTTCATCTACAAATTAGGGAGTTAGATCTGTAAGGAATGCTAAAAGGTGCCACTGAAGATCAAAGTTACTGCTCTTATGCTGAAAGGCAGGCCGTCTCCCTGCCTGCAGTAGGGTCCCTGCTCTGCTGCTTCCCAGCCCACAGCAGGTGCCTCCACAGCAGGGCATCACACTGGGACTAGAATACTGAGTCCTTTTACTGCTTGGGATTT
The DNA here is from genome assembly GCF_034315485.1 of Pezoporus occidentalis. Classification (NCBI taxonomy): domain Eukaryota; kingdom Metazoa; phylum Chordata; class Aves; order Psittaciformes; family Psittacidae; genus Pezoporus; species Pezoporus occidentalis. The sequence goes on along the minus strand of NW_026913964.1, from coordinate 1,895,921 downwards.
TCACACCCACAGAAACAGATGTTCCCTAAGTTTAGCCATCAGTTACCCTGAAATTGCTTCTAACTCAGGCCTGGATTTCTACTCAGTAAGGCAACATACAAATCTCAGTTAAAAGCTATTCTGTACCCCAAATCTTTCCCCAGATACAGATGTGCATTCATACCTGCATTTTCTGACAACATAGAAACACATAACCAACTTGTACTTCCTGAATGACTCAATTTATATAATGAAGTGGGTCTAAGCATCTACACTGGGGTTATACTGACCAGCTTCCCACCCCATCTCAGACTTCAAGATACAACTCCAGGACGACTGCATTTTAACAGAAAAGGAGGGAAGAGGTGGTACTTTGGAAAGCACAGCACTAAAATGCAGTAACCATTTCCAACACTGATTTACTTGATACTGTTGACTAGATAAGAACAACCACCAAAAATCAGTTAGAGAATAAAGGAGGAAGTGATTTTTCAGTCCTCATTTTCAATAACTAAATGTATCTGTGCTCAAAGCCTACTGTGCTCTTAAATAATTGGCTAATTCTTTCTCCCGTGCAAAGCTTTTCAGTTTAAAAGAAAGAGATGGATGATGTAGAGTCCAGCATCCCAAAAGCAAATCTCGGCTCCCCACGCAAGAAGCAATAATTCAGCACAGCTATGCTGCCATCAATCATGCTTCTCATCTTCCCAGTGCACCTTTCCTGTCACTCCTTGGCAGGGGGAAATGGATGGTAGATGCTCCCTGCTGTATCAGTTTTGGGGGTGGGAGAGATAGGAAAGGGGTGACCTTGCAAACACTGTCAGCAAGTCACACATGTCTAGCTCAGAAATGGCTGATGGTCTCCTTTGTTACTGCCTAGCTTTGATACTTAGATCTTCAAATGTTAGAAGGAAACATATTTAGCTCCCCGAGAGTGTGGTTAGAGGATGGTTAGAGGAACTAATTTCAGGGAGTTTTGCTGTTCTTGCTGGGAGATTTTTTGTTTGGGTCCCACCCCCCACCCACCCACGCTCTCAGTTACCATATGAAATAGGCTGGTTTCAACTAAAAAGATTGTTATTTTTATTTATTTATTTTTAACTACCACTTCTGCAAGCTCAGCCTAGGACCTGAAAGTCAGGCAAGGCCTTATCTGCTTTCCCCAGTAATAAAGGTCTTGTGATTATACAGGAAAGCCTGGTGCTGATCAACAAGCCAGAAGGCATCCCAGTCTATTTTTCACAGCTACCCTGTTTTTGGAAGACTGAGAATAGTTTATCCATGCTGTCTGCATGAACACAGGCAACTCACACAAAGAGACCAGGCTTTGGATGTAATCCCACATTAAAGCTGAGAAGCTGGTGGAGAAAGGGAACAGAGTCCTGTATCCATCATGTTGCTTGTGGCTCTCTGTACAGCATAGCTAGGGAAGCACACCATGCCATGTAGTCAGCATCATGTTGACAGCTCTCCCAGAGCCACCAAGCACACCTCCAGTGGTAAGAGCCCATCGCCGTAGTGAAGCCAGACACTGAGCCTGGAGGGCACCATCGCCCACCACTTTTCCAGCACTATTCACCTCGTGGAGAAGGGGCAGATCTCAGGGGCTGTGCCCTCTGCAGCAGGATGAAGCAGGACCCCATACCAAAAAAACATGCATACCAAAACCTACAGGGATTTTCACAAGGCTTCAAGTTCCTACATTAGTGTCTGCTTACCCCATCCAGCTGTCTTTTAAACCAAACACAAATGCAGTCCTTCAGCAAATAAATGCTTCTATTGATCAAGCCTCTATCTGAAGAAAAGGCTTTTCTTCTGCCTTTACCTCTGAACAAGCCCATTAACTTCATTCCAGTCAAACCTCAGGACACCTCATGCCTGTGGACATGTCTAAGCTAGGCAATATCTATGCAAGGAGAGTAGGGAAAATACAGATCCTTACAGTAGCACATGACCTTATGCAAGTGATGAGAAGTAGCTCAGATTTCAAAAATTATCTATTTTATTTACACACAGTGAGATTTTCAGTCTATTTTCTATAACATATGTAGGAACATTCAGACAGTTGTTCAAACACTTGTTTCTTTAAGTAATACAGTATTGAGATTGCTAAGCTGGCAATACCGTGAAGGTAAAATTTAAAAGATCTTTCCTTCCATCTGAAAGAAAATGTTCTTCTATGCTTAACATATAAATAAATACATTAGACCCATGGGTGTAATGCAGCAGGTGGTTTCACTCAATTCAGCCCAATGCCAAGTAATAGGTTTCTGCATTACTACTGAAAGATGCTAAGCTGTGAGCTAATGTATAGTTTGACGAATGTACTCGGAAAACCTATTTGGTCCCCGGAAGGAAGAGCTTCTCAGTCCTTTGTGGACCACAGTACTGAAGATGCCTGCCTTACATGAGTTTTGGATTCTGCATTCCCCTTATCTCAGCTCATGCTGCTACATATATGTAAGGATCTGATCCTACATGGAGCTTCACTGACGCCAGTCCCCTGCCATGCTAGCACCCAATGCAGGACAGATGCCTTCAGCTTTATCCCCATCTGCAGCTGGGCAGGCTGCTAAGGCAGCTGTCTCTTCTGTCTCAGTTCCACCTTCCTCAAAATCACTGACCCTTCTTACACATACCTTGTCAGGGTAGAGATGCTCAGTCCTCAGTCTCCCTGGAACAGAGCGGTGCAAGAATTGACTGGGGACAAGACCCAGGGCAAGACAGTTACCATGGTAATGCAGCATTAGGAAAGGTAATGGCTGCTACATTATCCCCATTTTGCATGTAGAGAAATTGAGGCACATAGCAGTGATGCAGTTTCCCCACAGCTGCACAGCAAACCAGAGGCAGGTCTGAGATAAAAAGCCAGCTCCCCCAGCATTAAGTGCTATAAAGGAATAGTTGGAAAAGGGAACCAGCCAGGCAGGTCAACAGTAGGCATAGGCATTTCAGCAATAGATTTAAACAGATCTTCCTGCTTGCAGCTGACCCAGGTGTCCTGTGAGAACTCCCAGCTCACAAATTCTAGCCAGTTGATGCTAAACCAAGAACCTTGGTCCTAGGTTGGATTAGGCACCCCTCAAACACCCCTTCACCACTGTTTTGCCACAAGGACTGCTAGAAACTGAGGAGAGAGACTTCCTAACTATTCCCCTTAAAGCTGTATAGTATACAGCTGTTAAGTACAACCAAAAGATACTCACTACCGGGAAAAAAACAACAGAAGTTATATCTAATCTAATCCTAGCCTACTCAGTTATGGCAAATGGACCCATAATAAAGGTGTGATTTTTGGTTTTGCCAGCAAAGGTGGACTTTGCCCTAGCAGCTTCTGGGAGCACAGCACAGCAGACCCATGTCAGGCTGAAATCCAAGCTGTCCCTGCACTGGGTGCCCTGCTGGGCACTGATAGCACTGCTGAACTGCTCCATAGTTGCCAGAGCTTGGGGGCCATCCTGGGTGCCCCAGTATGAAGGTACAGTCCCAGATGGTGGTTCAAGTGGCATTTGACAGTGGCATTTCTTTGAGGACTGCAGACCTGTCTGTTCCCCTTATCTTCTAGGTTTAGCAGGAGGAAAGACGGGCTTCAGACATCGTGTAAGAAAACTGTAATCCAGCAACACTGGAAAGGGCTTGTCTGCCTGAGGATGCTCCAGAAAATTAAGCTGAATTAATTAGGAATGGGAAGTTAAGGCATGAGGAAGTCCTGTGTGGACACTCATGCTCTGAACTTCAGTTTAGGCTTAATCTTCTTGTAAAAGCAATTAGACTAGAGTAAGGTCCCAAAAATAAGCTCATCCACAGAAGAATTTAACAGACTAAACTATCCTCTGCAGACAAACCCTCAGTCTATGAAACTACAACTCCAGCCTGGTTTTGAGAGACTTGAGTTTGACCTTGCTCAGTGCACAACCACCAATCTAGACACCAGTGGCACCGTGCTCCAGTTCTGTTCCAAGTTTTCCACAGTTTCTGGGCATATTTTCCTCTCCAAGAACCAGATATTGTAACAACTACTAGAAACTTCATGTCCATCATCAGAGCAGAGGCAAGAGCCATCACTAACTCTGGATTGCAGCATGGCCATAGCCTGGACTCAAACACTCCAAACATACTGTTGCTATTGATGCAGCTATGGGGTGCTTAAATAGCTGTTAACCACTGCAGTAATGCTGTACCCCACCAGCTCTGGTCAGCACAGAACATTTCTAGATGCCATCCTATCACTATCATTTGGATTCTATTTTATTATTCTGTTGCTTGTTTCTTGATTTCAATAGTAAATCAAGAGAAAGATAGATGTCTGCCCTCATCCATTCAAAAAAAAGATCCCCACTAAAAATCGTGGTTTGGTTTTGCTACGGAAAGTGATGCTTGAGTCTGCAGCCTTAGCTCAGCAGCATTCAGGCACGTATACTACAACAAGCAAATTAAAGGGCAATATCAAGAACACTATGATGGCAGAATTAATTTTGTCCCACGGCATGACAGAGATGCTTACCCAAATGTAATTCTTCATACACAGAGCAGACATCAACAACATAACCACATCTCATTATTTAAATACCACAAAGCCATATTATATTGGTAAGTGAATCTCTTTATGTACTAGAGACAGAACTCCTCAGAGTCATTCACAAGAGTTTAGTAGGCTCTTACACAACATACTAGAAATTAAATATAACAGCACATAATAAGAGAACCACTGCAGGCATATTTAGGCCACCTAAGTTTTGCAGCTAAAATAACTCCAAAGTTCACCATTTCACCCTCCAAAGTGAGTGCTAATGGACTGAATGGCATAACACACAGCCACTGACTTGGAAGAGATTTTTTGCCTAAAAGGCTTAAAGCAGCAGCTTTCAGCCTGCCATTTTGATGGCAGACTGTGGACTGCTCCTGAGGGATTCACAAGAGGTTACTATGAAAAGCAAGATCGCTATACACTATAAAACAATGTCAGATGTTTCTAAAGGGGCTTATATACATCCCAACAATATTTTGAAGGCACCAAAAACTGAGAAGGGCTGACAACCCCTGGTTGTGCAGGACAAACTCCTTATTTCATTTTGCCTGGTTTGCACCAGTGTAACTTTTAATGCAAAGGGAGCATCTTCCAATATATACCAGTGGCTCAGTAAGAATTAGAAGAGAATTAGGCATGGGTCAATTCAGCTACACGTCAGAATCAGGATAATTAAGCTGGTGAGAGTACAGTAGATGGCAAAAATGTGACAATTCACATATGAAGCTCTGCATGTAGAAGACACTGAGAGTACATTTGATTATCAGATAAACAGTTTGTAATTGTGTAATTAAATATCATTTTATAACTATAAACACTGGGGGCAGAATTAATGTTCTGCTTGGCATTTTTGACTTCTAGGACTTAATCATGCAAATGCAGCATTCTCTTAACGAGATTTTTTAAAATAGCCCCTCTTGGGTTTAAATTGAGAATGCAAGAGAAGAAAGGTGGTTCTCCTTCCCAGGGAAGGGTTTTGCACAACAATACCGTCCCTTTGATGTGCTATGTGCTCACCCCAGGCAGCTCTGCTCAGGAGGGACAGAGGTGCACCCCTACAGACCCCTTAGAAAGCTCCCACTTCGGGCAGCCTGCGCGCGCATGGGTTCTTGGGGCACAGAGTAGCCACACTCACTCAGTGTGGTTTACTACAGAAAAAAAGTCATCCTAAGAATGGAAAGGAAGCCTAAGGAGAAGCAAAGCGGGAATGGCTGCAATACATGGTGTTCATGAACATCTGTATTAGAAACCTAGCTTTGTCCAAAGTCTCTGCTTCATTCAGTTCTCATGGCTGAACGCAGTTCAGCACCCAGGAGTGCAGAACAAAGCCATGTTCCCTGCCTGATGCCAAAAGTACCATCAAATGTCTGTCCTGCTTACACATACTGAACATTAAACACTACTTAGCTAGGCTCAGCGATGTCCCAATTTGCCACTAATGGTCCTGCGTCAGGGTGCGGCACTCCGTGCTCTGCACAGATAACTTGTGATGGCAGGGAGTACCTTGGCCATGCCCAGCATCAAGCCTAATTGGAAGAGCAGAAGGCAATGCAATGGTCTCTCCTCTGGATTCCAGCTCCCAGCCACCAGAAACTTAGGGACCATCTGCGCTTTGGTCTGTATCCACCACAGTATGCTGAACACAGAGGGCTATGAGTGAGACTGCCCTTTCTAATCTCTTAAAACTCACTTACTGGAGGTGACATCAGCATTATGTATTACGTTCCCCAGCTTTTCTTATATTTGCATTATTTGCCAATCCTGGCTCCTTTCTCCAAGGACTTTTAAAGCACATGAAGTGAGGTGCACTTGGAGGCAAAACCACAAGTGAATTGAGAAATGAAGGAGGGCTACAGAAGAAGAGGAGATAAAAGATGCATATAGGAGTATACACAAAAAGAGAGAAAAGAATATGAAACTCCATCTGGCTTCTTTCAAAAAAAAAAAACGGAGGCTTGGTCCTATTCCCAACTGCACAAGCCCCTATTGTTTAATGAAGAATCAGTATTCCAAAAGTGAGCACAGTCAGCCCCATTGTACAATATCCAGTTGTTCTCCATCCTCCCAGAGCATATTTGATTGATTCAGTCAGTGCTGCTAACCTTAGGCTGGAGCGTGGGTGGCTCTGTCACTGGATGGCACAGCTTACACAGGGACAGTGCCAAAAGCACTAATTTCAAGACTGATCTCTTATAGCAGCAGTCTGACCGCAAAACATGCTTCCATGCCAATACCCAGTACCCAGAGCATCTCCTCTGGGATTTGGAGGCTGCAATTAGCAGGTGAATCTGCCACCTTCCCTGGGGCTGATGAAAGCACCTCAGTCCCTATTGATTGCCAATCAATAGCCACTTCACATATCTCCCTCTTAGTTTCTGCAGTAGCAAGTGTTAGTAATCAAATAAGAGTGGCAGGCTGATAAGATCCCGTTATCAGTGCACCAGCAAAATGGAATTAGAGATCTAATCTCCTATGTCACACTTCTAACCCTGATCACTGATATTTAACCCCTCCAATGACAGAAGTATGTAGCCACAGCTGCCTTGAGAGAAAACTTCACAATCTCTATCCAGGCCAAAAAAGGCAATGGAAGAGCCAAATTCCTGCTTCCACTGAAGCCCAGTGAAAGCAGAAAAAAATTGCAGGAAAGGCCCCTTACAGTAAGGATTGCCATTTACTGCATCTTCTCATTGCTTCCTATTGTCCCTCCAAGTCACCGAAAGAAACAAAAATGTCATGCAACCAAAATGGGTCTGAACTGCTCCTTTATTCAATTTTTCAAAGAAGCACTACCAAAACCAGAGGTTCTCAAAGAATATTTCACACTTTTCTTCTGAGCTTGTAAAATCTCCACACCCTCTCAGCAAGGAAAAGAAAGTCCCTCCACTCCATAGGGGACTTAAATATTTCAGTGCTTATTTGCACTCCAGTCCTGGCAGACCTTGGTTAAAATCTCGTGTAAATAGCCCCATTTCATGGCTATTTGCTGACATGTCCTCATAGCACATGGCCATCTGGAGACACCTGGACTGCCCGAGAAGGGAAGTTTTAAATAAATTGCCATGACTGCATGGCTTCTGCCCTTCCAACCGATAAAGTCTTAATGATGTGGGAGCAACTTTGCAACGAAACAGCAAATTCCAGTAAAGAGATGTTTAACATAACCCCCTCTCTCCGCTCTATGTGAGTCTTTATCACATATAAGAGGCTTGAGCTCAGGCCCTCAGAGGACTACTCTATTTAAAATTGAATGTTAACAGAAAAAAAGAAAAAGAAATCAGACATCGGGGTTGGAAAACAGCCAGGCTGGCTGTTGTGCTACTCCACATGAAATACGTATCTGAGATCTTGAGAAGATGGTGCTTCTCCCTTCCTTATCAGTAACACTTGTTTTGTTGGGGTTTTTTTAACTTGTTTCTGGAACGTTTCTCCTGCTTTTTCTCCATTACTGACAAATCTCTGACAAATCTGCTACAATGTTGATGTCTTGAAGAGAAACCTGCTCTGGGGTTACCACTGTTGGGGCTCCAGCCAGCATCACACAGTGGCATATGCCAGGGGTGCTTTCTTCTGCCCCACAACCTCAGTTGCACCAGACTATTAAAATTTACAAATACTGCCCAAAGGTCAAAGCAACAGATGACCAGGAGAGCATGTTGCTGCATGACTTCAGCCATTTCCAGCAGCCAATAACATCTGTGTACAGCTGTGCAGAGGGAAAAACAACACGCTGTGAGTACATGTCACACATGGTTATCATGCAAAGGGACATCCTCTAACACTACCCAGGGGTTCAGCAAGGAGGGCACTTGCCAAAGTGTTCTCCTCAGGAGCTCTGCTATGCATTTAGTAACCAACACCTCCGCTGGTCAGCATCTATGAACACTCGTCTGTTTCAGATAGGAAAAAGGCAGAAAATGGACATTGGGTGGGAAATCCTGCCTCACCAGGTTTGCCTGGACCTTTTCTGGAGCAGGGAAGAAGGTGGGTAGCCCTGGAAGACCTTCCTTTGACATCCCAGTCACGGCCAGAGCCAGTTAGATCTTTTCCAGGGAATAAACCTCTGCCACTGCTTGCAAATTCCCAAGTCAGTAGCAGTGACTTATTGGGCTAACATTTAAGATGTGCTATGCTTTGCATAGGGCCACCCTGGGCAGCAACAGCCATTGAGACAGGAGCACCACAGGGGCACGTAATTGTGTGTGTGAGCATAGCTTCTTGGGATCAGTTACAGAAGGGTGCTTAGAAAATTGTAGTTGAACATCAGCATCACATAGGTGTCCAGCACTTGTTTTCTCCACTGTGTTGCTGACATTGATCCTCCTTATAGAGTTCACTGATTGCTGGTTAATTATACATTGCTGATAAATCAATGCACTGCTTCAGACCTGATTTGGTGGACACTGCACAAACTGAGTCGTTTTTGCCCTGCAGCACAGCTCCTTCCCTGCAGAGCTGCTCCAAGCCAGCTGGCTCCAGCCTGCACTAGGGCAGCAATGACTCCAGCCCAGGAACCAGATGTGCATTTTTCTTGCCCAGCTTCCCAAGGCCCCTGCTGGCCACTTTCTACTTCCAACAAGGCCCCACAGGCCAGCAACTCACACTCCAGTGTACCAGCCCTCTCCTTGGACCATAGTCACCATGGGCTCATTGGACAGGGCTGCATGTCACCCCATCATTCGTGGTGTGGATGAAGGTGCTGAACTGTTCAGGTGTTATGCTGACTCCTCAAGGTTGTGACTAGGAATTTGCTACCCATTAAACCTCAAAGCACGGACCATTACCTTTTCAGCCTGACAGGTTTTTAATCCTCCTTGTAGCCACTGACCAAGGCCCCAATCTGGCTATAATTATGATATGGGAGAACACATTAAAAAAACAAAAGCCAAGGTAAATGACACCCACTACTTTTCATGACCACCAACTTAAGCATCATCAGAGAAAGCAATCGGGTCAGTCAGGCATGATCTGCTACAGTAAACTCAGGGTGACTGTTCCCAGTCACCTTCCTGCACGTACAAATAGCACAAGCTAACATATATCCACTTCACTGTAAAAAAAGCTTTTCCTTTTAGGTTCTCAGGCTGTTCAAGGCTAAAAGCAATTTAAAGTTGCTAAGGGACCCTAATTGTCTCTGGAAAGAAGCTTGGGTGAGTAAGGGCTTATTGCACAAGCTGAGATGGGCACATACCCATGTCACATATCCTGACATCAGCTAACAAGCAGCTTGTGAGCAAGACCCTGCCACCTTTATGAATGGGTCTTCAGTCTCCACAATTCACAGAGGAGCTCACCAGGGTCTGGGAACAGGTCTTTACTGGAGACAGCATGGGGAGCACAAGTGGAGAAGTCAGTGGCACCACCTCTTACCTACAGCATACGTGACGTGAGAGAGGGAAGGGAATGGTGTGCCCAGTTGTGGGAGACAGGTAAAAGCAGATCAGTATTTCCACAGCTGCTAAGGGGCTAGCAAGAGGTTGCTGCTTTAAATGCAGGGCTCTGGCGAGACACCACATCCCTGCAGGAGCCTTGCAGCAATAGCTGACATTCAGATCCAAGCCAGCTCTTTGAACAGGCCTGTGGAAGCCCGGGGTGGTGGGGGCAGCAGTGCCACAGCATGACATAAATCCACCAGACTACCTCTGTTCCCAAAGATGACCAATGTGCTGCATCTGGGCATAGCAACTGAAGCATCTCGGAGGTGACCCTGGACAGGCCACCCCGGAGATGCTTTGTCCCTCGTGCCTGGTGCTACTCAGCAGCCGTGTTGGAGGCAGAATGTGATTTCTGCAGCAGCTGTGCACTTGCTGAAGGAAAGTGTCCATTTTGAGTCCCTGCACCCCAGCTGTGCTGACCACCCTGCTCTTTAGAGCCTGCGCTTTCAACTGAGCGCTACACAATCTTCCAGCACTGAAGGATGCTCAGTGCCCAGGTGCTCACCCCTCATTCACTGCATGCTCCCCAAGAATGATGCAGCCTTCCTCATGGGACAGACACACTGCCGCCAACCATGCCAGCCTCAAACAAGGCCAGGACAGGCATCCCCTCACCTAGATCACCCCCATCCCATAGAATCTCACAGGACTACAGGCTGCTGAACACAGGAGAAACATAAATGCAAAGTACCTTTAAATCCTATGGGAAACTGCCTGAGGTAACCAAGTAATATTACCACAATGTTCCTCAGGCACTCTCCATGCGGTGTGTACAGGAGGTCAGATAACCTTGGGCATTCAACTGTCCCACCACCTTATTACAGAAAAAGTATGTAACTGTTTCTAAGGTCAAGTGAAGCACAAGCCAGCTGGTAAAAGGGAAGAGAAAACCAAGGAGTTACCACACATCGACTTCCTTCTGCAAATGCAGGCGAGCAGTGAAAGCTACTCCAGAGCTGAAGTGAAAACACAACCCTAATGCATTCAGGGAAGAGCTTGCTGTAACTGTTTGATCAAGTCTCCTTCTAGACAAGGATATGGTGTTTCAGAGCCACCAGGTTCTACATGATGGTTCAACATTTTCTTTCCTGCCAAATCTCTCACTTTTCTGCACTGTTTGGAGTTGGGGATCCTCATTACAGACACCTTCGTGCCAAGAGGGAAGAAGACGCGCATGGAGAAGAACACTGCTTCTCTCTTTGTTCCAAGCTATACTCAGTTAAAGGCAATGCTGCCTAAAAAAGATCAGATGGTTTCCCAGCATGACCTGAAGCATTCACTGGCAATAGGTAGTGGGAAGAAGTAGGTTCCAAAGTGCTATGGGTTTCTGGGGGGTTGTTTTTCTTTTTTGGGGGTGGGCTGGCAGGACAGAGTACAAACAGTAGCAGGAAAAGAGCAGGAAGCAGAAAACAATTCCTTTCCTCAGCTTGCCTCAGCAAGGCTAAAAGTTTCCTTCTCTACCAATTAGTGGAGGAGGAACTAGGAGATAAATTTCAACCTACCTCTAAGGCATACCTACTGACTGAGAAGTCCTGGCTGAAGTACTGGCCTTGCAGCAAGAAACCAAGCCCCACATTAGGGGAGAAGACTAAGGCCCCATGGCTCTCAGCAAGTAACTCTTCCATTTCTTTTTGTCATTCCAACCACATCTCTATCTGACTTTCTCCAGATTACTTAGGATTTCAAAGCTAAGCACCTTTGAGCCCTGGACATACCCCACCAAGGCTCCGCTGTCCAGTGATTCCTCATGTAATTGTCCCCAGGGAGACAACACCATCTGAACGCACCTCTGCTCCACGCTTGGCAATTCACCCCCCAAATCCTAGACAAGGACTTGCACTGAGATGCAGATCCACTGTCTTCAAGGTCAGCACAATCACAGAATCACAGAATCCTAAGGGTTGGAAGGAACCTCAAAAGATCATCTAGTCCAACCCTCCTGCAAGAGCAGGGTAACCTAGAGTACATCACACAGGAATGTGTCCAGGTGAGCCTTGAATATCTCCAACGTAGGAGACTCCACAACCCCCCTGGGCAGCCCGTTCCAGTGATCTGTCACTCTCACAGTAAAGAAGTTTTTCCTGGTGTTCACATGGAACCTCCTATGCTCCAGTTTACACCCATTGCCCCTTGTCCTACCACTGGACATCACTGAGAAAAACCTAGCTCCATCATCCTGACACTCACCCTTCACATATTTGTAAACATTGATGAGGTCACCCCTCAGTCTCCTCTTCTCCAAGCTAAAGAGTCCCAGCTCCCTCAGCCTCTCCTCATAAGGGAGATGTTCCACTCCCTTAATCATCTTTGTGGCTCTGCGCTGGGCTCTTTCAAGCAATTCCCTGTCCTTCTTGAACTGTGGGGCCCAGAACTGGACACAATATTCCAGATGCGGTCTCACCAAGGCAGAGTAGAGGGGGAGGAGAACCTCTCTTGACCTACTAACCACACCCTTTCTAATGCACCCTAGGATGCCATTGGCCTTCTTGGCCACAAGGGCACATTGCTGGCTCATGGTCACCCTCCTATCCACCAGGACCCCCATGGCCCCTTTCCCCTTCACTACTGTCCAGCAGGTCAGCCCCCAACCTGTACTGGTACATGGGGTTGTTCTTCCCCAGATGCAGGACTCTACACTTGCTCTTGTTGAATTTCATCAAGTTCCTCTCCGCCCAACTCTCCAGCCTGTCCAGGTCTCGCTGAATGGCAACACAGCCCTCTGGTATGTCAGCCACTCCTCCCAGTTTAGTATCATCAGCAAACTTGCCGAGGGTACACTCAGTTCCCTCATCCAGGTCGTTGATGAAAATATTAAACAGCACTGGTCCCAGCACCGACCCCTGAGGGACTCCACTAGTCACAGACCTCCAGCTAGATTCTGCCCCATTGACCACAATTCTCTGCCTTCTTCCTTCCAACCAGTTCTTGATCCACCTCGCTACCTGATCATCAAGCCCACACTTCCTTAGCTTATCTATGAGAATGCTGTGGGAGACAGTATCAAATGCCTTACTGAAATCAAGAAAAACCACATCTACCGCTCTACCATCATCCATCCACCTAGTTACTTGCTCATAGAAGGCTATAAGGTTGGTCAAACATGACTTCCCCTTGGTAAAGCCATGTTGGCTGCTCTTAATGACCCCCTCATCCTTGATATGCCTAGAGATGGTGTCAAGAATAAGTTGTTCCATCACCTTTCCAGGGATGGAGGTAAGGCTGACCGGTCTATAATTACCCAGGTCCTCCTTCTTTCCCTTCTTATAGACCGGCGTGACATTTGCCATCCTCCAATCCTCAGGCACCTCAACTGTTTCCCACAACTTACCAAAGATGATGGAGAGTGGCTCGGCAATGACCTCCACCAGCTCCCTCAGCACCCACAGGTGTATTCCATCCGGACCCATCGATTTATAGATGTCCAGATTACTTAACTGATCCCTAACCCAATCCTCCTCTACCAAAGCAAACTCCTCCTTTATCCTGACTCCTTCTGGGGCTATAGGAATCTGGGTTCCCAGGGGAGTCTGCAGGAGTAAAGACAGAGGCAAAGAAGGCATTCAACACCTCTGCCTTCTTTATATCCTCTGTCTCCAGGGCACCCATCTCATTCAGCAGTGGGCCTATACTGCTTCTTGTGTTAGTTTTATTCGCTATGTATTTGAAGAAGGCCTTTCTATTGTCCTTGACCCGACTTGCCAGATTAAGTTCCAAGGAGGCCTTAGCTGTCCTAATTGCTTCCCTACATCCTCTAACAGCTGTCCTATATTCCTCCCAAGTGGCTAGCCCCTCCTTCCATAATCCATAGATTCTCTTTTTCCATATGAGTTTGCCCAGCAGTTCCTTGTTTAACCATGCTGGTCTCCTGGCTCCCCTACTTGACTTCCTACTCATTGGGACACCCTGATCCTGAGCTTTGAAGAAGTGGTCCTTGAATGCTGACCAACTATCTTGAGCCCCTTTGCCACCTAGTACCCTTTGCCATGATACTTCCCTTAGCAATTGACTGAAGAGGCCAAAATTTGCCCTTCGGAAATCCAGAAATGTGGCCTTGCTAGGTATTCTATTCCTCCCACACAAGATCCTAAACTCCACCATCTCATGGTCACTGCAGCCCAGGCTGCCATTGACTGTCACTACTTCAACCAGACCCTCCTTGTTGGTGAGTACCAGATCCAGCAGCACTCCTCTCCTAGTTGGTTTGTCCACCATTTGCATTAAGAAGTTATCATAACAATATTGTTCTGCCTCCCAGCAGGAGCAAACCTCACTAGTCTGCTGCCTCTGTCATCTCTCAAGGGTCTCTTCCCTGCTTCCATCTCATATTCCAGAGGTGTCCAGCTCACTCAGAGCTTTGGTATTTGAGGGCAAAAAGGCATTTTGAGGCTGCCAGCCAGCAATGCAACAGCGCTCACAGCAACTCCTTGTGACAAGTAGATGGGTTTATTCACGTAGATGGACAAACTTTCTGGGAAAGCTGTCTGAAGGTGCTAAACTACAGCAAGGCTGGGGGCAGAACAGTCTCAGCAGTGCATCATCAGACCTGTACGGGACAGGAGTATCCTTCAATCATGAAGCAATTAATGCTGTTTCCCAGCAGACGATTTCTGTGATTTCTTTAGGTACCCAAAGTCACTCCAGACCCCCACCCCATCTTCCTTCTCTGGTTTTCTGCAGACTGATTTAAGCTGATGCCATTTGTGAGAAATAATTGGTATGACAGTATCCCATGGAAGTCCCATACATGATGGTCAAGTTTGGTGTTCTTCACTTCTAGCCTTAAACCATTTCAGATGCTGTGATGCTGCAGTTCACACCAGAGCAGCTTTATTTAAACTGGCACTACAATTATTTCTCCCCTCAGATCATCCTAACTTGTATCAAAATTTTACAGGGTATCAGCAGATAACACTACTTATTATGGAGCTAAATCCCTTCAGCACACTCTGTATCACAGATTATTACCACCCAACAAGGAGTGAGAACACAAGTTTAAAGAGTTAAAGAAAACTTCCTATCCTTCAAAACTCCCAGGAAGCTCCAGAGAGGACAGCAAGAGCAGAGGCAAGCAGCCCCAGATGGCGCGATCTGAGGGTTGGGAAGAAGGATGCAGAGGCAGCAATGCTCACATGCTGCTAACAGGTTTATTCCACTGGCAGGGATTCCCTTCAGAAGCATTTGGGTAAGTGCTGTACACTGCAGAGCTCAATCTGCGCTAAGCAGATTAGTTCCTTACTGGTGAAAGGTTCTGGGCAGCAGCAGAGAGTTGCTCACCATGTGATAGGAGGGGGCTGTCATTACGTTTCATAGATATGATATAATTCTATGCTCCCTGGAGAGTACTTCTAATTGAATTATAGGGTGTCCCACAAGTATGCTGGGCAACAGTTCAAGGAAGCTCTCACCACCCAGAACAAGACAGAGATACCCTTGAATTCTATTAGATGTACCCTCCAGGGAGAAGGAGGTTACTCTATGCAACAGTTCACTTACAACATAAATCGTCTCCCTCCCCTTGCCCCCCCCCCCCCCCCCCCAAATTGGAAAGGAGAAAAGGAGATACCCTTAGCAGAAGTTTGCTGTTGCTGCATACTCCATAAGCTCACAGCTCCATGAAACTCCCTCATCTGCTGCCTGGGACAGCCCTGCACCACAAGGGAGAAATCCCTTACCAAGGGCAGTTGTCATCCCATGGGCTCCATCCCCAGGGCAAGGCCAGAAGATACAGTACCACATGAGATGTCATGTGCCAGCTAGAGGTATGAGGAAGCCTCAGCCTCCTTAGGAAAGGCCCTGAGAAGCAGTCCCAAAAG
Source organism: Pezoporus occidentalis (assembly GCF_034315485.1). Taxonomy (NCBI): domain Eukaryota; kingdom Metazoa; phylum Chordata; class Aves; order Psittaciformes; family Psittacidae; genus Pezoporus; species Pezoporus occidentalis. The sequence continues at coordinate 1,880,166 of NW_026913964.1, read as the reverse complement.
GCAGGGCATTAATAGCCCCAAGCCAGTCCAAAGAGGGGCTCCCATCATTACAGCAAGGTTACCCCTTCAGCCTGCCCATCCATTTGTCCTGCCTTCAAACACTCTGGAGTCATGAACAGCTACCGTGGTCCCTCAGGGACAGCTGGAGCAATCCTGGGCAAGGCAGCTTGCTCCCCTGATGCTGGCCATGGTTCCACCGCTTGGGCACCCAAACCTATACTCCCAGAGGCCTATTTCAACCCCTGGATTTTGCTCTCCAGTTTAGCCTGGACTCATTCAGTTTAGCCTCATGAATCAGATCTTCCCAGGGAGCTGCAGCACCAGGCTTGCAAAATCCACTGCCCCACTGTACCAGCAAGGCCAACCTGTGAGCACTGTACTGGGGACTGGTACCCCCAAACTGCTCTGCACTATGGCCCCTCATCTCCTCAGGCTCCCTGCTGGCCAGAAGCACAGCACAGGAACACACGTGAAACCTTTTGCTCCCCGCAGAGCTCAGAGAATTAAAAAGCCCCATCTGACCACTTATTGATGCTCTCCCAGCACAAAGGCAGCAACTCCTTTGCTCTTTATCCTCTCCTCTGGGGCTGTGCACCAACGAAATCACCCTGCATTTCTCTTCTGCTCCACCACTGCTGCCTGCAGCTTACAGTCAAGCCTGGGGAGATGTCACATCTGTTATGCCTTTTTTTTGCTGCTCTGTACCATACAAAGGGTGGGATAATCAGGCCCCTAAGCCTATCTTTTTTTTTAAGTCACCTCAAGGGAAAGACAGCACCAGCTGCCCACCACCAAGTCTAATGACGTACTGAAGCTGCCATCAGCTCTGACTCCCACAGACCACATCTAGCTCTGCTCCACTTGTCAGGCCACAAAAAGAGCAAGAAACACAGCTATGCTAAAAAGTTGCTACTATAGAAAATTAAGACCTTACAATAAGCACCACGGTCACTACTGAGATAAAGCACACACACAGCTACTCATGCTTCCACGGTGCTACCAGCAATAGCTGGGCATCTGATATGCTCCACCCTGCCGCAGCTTTCAGGTATTGCTCTGCAGGATACAACTGATGAAACCCTAGGAGCCAGGCTGCTATGCAAGCAGTCATTGCTCATACATAGTCTGTTCACTGTGCTTTTGCATTATTCACAGCTCTGCCCACCTCCAATGGTGTCAGTAACAGGACACATCTGGGAAAAACTGCCAATTCACACATTCTCTCTCCCCAGCTCCACTACAGAGAGACAACACCATGCACCATCAAAGCTAACCACAGTCTGCCCCAAAATAGAACAGCATTGCTGATGTCTTAGGAAAGAGAGCTTAGTGCTTATTTATTCTGGCACAGTCATTATACTGGTCCTGGCACATCCTTCCTGAACAGCATCGTGGTCCAGCTGTCTTTATGGAGGGAGGTGGAGATAGCAGTATTAAGCCAAAACTCTCAAGCATATGAGGTAAAGGAGAGACCGACCCAGGATGCAAGACCCATAAAACAGAGATAGGCAGAGCAGAATTCCTACATCAAATATTGATGGCTTTATAGAATCATAGAATCAAAAAATAGTTAGGGTTGGAAAGGACCTTAAGATCATCTAGTTCCAGCCCCCCTGCCATGGGCAGGGACACCTCACACTAAACCATCTCACCCAAGGCTTCGTCCAACCTGGCCTTGAACACTGCCAGGGATGGAGCATTCACAGCTTCCTTGGGCAACCCACTGCAGTGCCTCACAACCCTTACAGGAAAGAATTTCTTCCTTATATCCAATCTAAACTTCCCCTGTTTAAGTTTTAACCCATTACCGCTTGTCCTATCACTACAGTCCCTAATGAAGAGTCCCTCCCCAGCACCCCTATAGGTCCCCTTCAGATACTGGAAGGCTGCTATGAGGTCTCCATGCAGCTTTCTCTTCTCCAGGCTCAACAGCCCCAACTTCCTCAGCCTGTCTTCATACGGGAGGTGCTCCAGTCCCCTGATCATCCTCCTGGCCCTCCTCTGGACTTTTTCCAACAATTCCATGTCCTTTTTATGTTGAGGACACCAGAACTGCACACAATACTCCAGGTGAGGTCTCACGAGAGCAGAGTAGAGGGGCAGGATCACCTCCTTCGACCTGCTGGTCATAGAAGGCCACCAGATTGGTCAGGCAGGATTTCCCCTTAGTGAAGCCATGCTGGCTGTCACCAAGCACCTTGTTGATTTTCATGTGCCTTAGCATGCCTTCCAGGAGAATCTGCTCCAAGATTTTGCCAGGCAGAGGTGAGACTGACTGGTCTGCAGTTCCCCGGGTCATCCATTTTCCCCTTCTTGAAAATGGGGTCTACATTTCCCTTTTTCCAGTCATCGGGAACTTCACCTGACTGCCATGATTTTTCAAATATGATGGCCAGTGGCTTCGCAACTTCATTCACCAGCTCCTTCAGGACCCACGGATGGATTTCATCAGGTCCCATGGACCACATTCAGGTTTTTAAGATGGTCTTGAACCAGATCCTCTCCTACAGTGGGCCCAAGGTCTTCATTCTCACAGTCCCTGCATCTGCCTTCCAAGACTTGGGTGGTGTGGTCAGAGCTTTTGCCAGTGAAGACCAAGGCAAAGAAGTCATTCAGAACCTCAGCCTTCTCCAAATCCTGTGTAGCCAGTTCTCCCGAGAGCTTCCTGAGGGGGCCTACATTCTCCCTTGTCTGTTTTTTATTTGCTACGTACCTGTAAAATCCCTCGCTGTAATTCTTAGCATCCCTAGCCAAGTTTAAGTCTAACTGGGCCTTAGCTTTCCTAACCTGGTCCCTAGCTTCCCGGACAACATCCCTGTACTCTTCCCATGCCACCTGTCCTTGCTTCCACTTTTTATAAGCCTCTTTTTTCATTTGAATTTTCCTTAGCAGCTCCTTATTCATCCATGGATGCACTTCCTTCTAGTTGGGATACAACACTCCTGAGCTTGTAGCAGGTGATCCTTGAATATCAACCAAGAGTCTTGGGCCCCCCTGCCCTCTAGGGCTATATCCCATGGAACCTTACTAAGCAAGTTCCCTCTTCAGAGGTCAAAGTCTGCTCTTCTGAAGTCCAGGGCAGTGAGCTTGCTACACGCTCTTCTCACTGTCCTGAGGATCTCTAAAGGATAAAAGCAGAGAGCACAGCACTCAGGTGGGGATGTTTTATGAGGGTAGGACACATTTGGCATGCTTATCTCATGGAAAGAAAACCAGAAGCACGGAAGTTAATTCCAACCCTATTTCACTTTAACAACATACTTCTATATGGAGCACCAAAGAGGCACAGCAGCAGATAAACTATCTGCAACACACTCAGCACAACAGCCACAGGACAGGCAGGAGCAACCACTCCTGGAAACTGTTTGGAGAGGCAAACTGGGGAGAGAGAAAAGGCTACTTTCTTCCCAGCACCTAAAAACACCAAAGGCAATTTTCCACTGTCTAAGAGAAGGATCAAGAGATCAGAGCCATAGCTTTTGCTCATATGGGGAAGAGCATCAAGTCCAGGCGGGCTCCACACCAGGATCTGGAAGGAGAGCAGCAGGACACAGTGGAGGCTGTCATGGATTTGATATCCAGAGGAGGTTTTCCAGCTTTGGGGCTACACCATGCTCCATGTGAGGCTGCTCAGGCTTCAAGGCAGCTCATCAGACATCTCCATTGGCCTCCTACAGACAAATCCCGCAAACCCTGGCAGAAAGAACTGGTCCTACCCAACGCTCAGACTTCCAGACCACTGCCCTTCCAGAAAAACACACAGGCAGCCAGGGCTTGCTCAACACCAGGACTGGCTTCAGCTGAAATGCTCACAGCAGTACATGCTGGCACCTAGGCAGAGACTTGAGGGGCCTCATGTGTCAACAGCCCATCTGCTAAGACAGCTGTAAATATGTACTGGTCCACATTCCTCCCAGCTTTAAATCTGCTGTTTTCACTGAAGCTAAACAGAGGATGAACTTTGTCCTCAGCACTCCTATTAGCTAGCATAGCAAATTCTTTTGTAACCTTTTATTGTGCCATGAGGTAAATAAGAAACAAGCCATGCTGCTAGAAACAGGTAAATCACCTCTTATTTGAAAGAGCTGCCACCTTCCACCAGGATCAACTGCTTCTATTTAGCCACATCAATAAACGTGCTGGAGGACCACTGGGCTGGGGAGATTTGACTCTGCTGTTCTTATCCCATTTAGAAAAGGTAAGTCCATATTTAACTCAGAAACTTTGCTGACACTCTGATCTGTTAGAAGTCACAGACACATTACAGTAATGCTGTAAGCAATGTGCCCGCTGTGGGTTAAAAAAAACCTACCATGTACTTGGAATGATATATGGTGTATCAAGCCTTGCCATCAGCATCTTTTCTTATCCCCTGAAGCTGCATCATTCAAACTGTGCCTTCTCCTCCTTCTTACAGGTGGGAAGGAAATATGACCTGTTCCTCTGCAAACTTGTCTGTAAAGGGCATATTGTCTAAGCCACTCATTGGCAAAGGTGGTCCATGCAGTAATGCCTGAGTAGAGGAGGTAAAGCTCACCCAAGCCACAGCAGACTTCTTGTATCTTGGATCAGTTCTTACCTGTTGTTTTAAACCCAGAACTTCATTGTGTCATTTGGCAGGGTGAATTCTCTAGTTTGTTTAGTGTAAACTAGGAAAATTACTGCCCTCTCTGATACCTCCAAGAACATTCCTTCCAAGAGCTTCCTACTTCAGGAACCCATGAGCTTCCCAGGGGCTTCTCTGCTAGATCAAAGCACACACCAGTTCTGAAGAGTCAATTTCAACTACATGCTTCTCTTTTGAGCTGAGGTCCTAGACCATCCCTGTTCAATGCTGTCACAAACTCATACAAGTATTTCCTTTGATGGGCAAGAAGTCACAGCCTCTGAGACAGGACGTAATTTGTCTTTCTTCATGGACGGATGGCAAGTACATCCCCCCCCTTACACCTGCCAACAGGACTATCTGGGAACGTGAAGGTCAGCTCAGGGCTCCTCTTCTCCCCAGGATGGTGTAACAGTGTCACTTTTCTGCAGACTGATCCTATGTACACTCCAGAACAGTCCCCTGATGCCTAAGCCTAATCCCCTGCAGGTCACAGCACCTAGAACTCACAGGGGGGCTACAGCAGAAGCCCAGCGGGTGCATTTGTGTAAATGACTTGAGTTAAACTAGAAACTGGCACCGTTAAGAACAGCAACATGAAAATTCCATTCACAGCAAGAAACAAATAAAAAAAAATCACAGCCTTTCACCACTGGCAACACAGTGGGGGAATGTGGTATTTGTTGGTTGGGGGGCTTTCCAACGGAGAACAGCTGCCACTGTTTTCCCTTAATCCAAATTAAAACAGGAATTAAGAACTCCTAATTTACTTGAAGGTGTAGGAGAAGAAAGCCTGAAGGAGCTTACCCACTGATCAACACAAACTGGAGAAGCGTTTGGGGATTCAGTCTCAAATTCTGTCTCAAGAAGGCTCTAGCAGGAACAAAGCCTGTCCTGAGAGAAGGATACCATCTTCCTCACACAACAAATTCTCATTGCCTGGAGTCCTACTAACTAGTCTCAATTTCTTGAGGGGTACTCTTCTCAAAATCCAAAGCCCTAGGGTCAGTGCATGGTATATGGGAGCTGTTGAATGAGGGTTCAGACTAGGTTACCAAAATAATTGTGTTATAACCTTGGTCATTAATTGGAGTCATCACAGCTGGTATAAATAAACTGAAGTCTGCAGATGCAACAGACCTCCATGTCATGTGATCAAAATTTAATTGAGGAAAATGAGCACCCAAAACCACAGTTACTATTGACAGCGTGGGAGAATCGCAATATGTTGCAGCTACTGCATATACGTGTACCAGCCTGATTCACAATGGCTGGGAGAGGTCAGTGAATCTGCATAATTTCACTGTGGTTCCGAGTAACAGGAAATTACAAGCGTCATGTGCACAGACCTTTTTCTGGATAGAGCACAGGCCAGCAGTTCGGGGAGATCAGGTTTATTCCTGTCTTTGCCTCTGACCTGCTGGGTAATCCATCTAGAGGGAATAGAAGTCACTTTCTCTGTATTTTTTTCCCCATCTGCTAAATGGGAATAGGATCTCTCAAACTTCTTCACAAAGTGCTATAAGATCTTCTGAAAAAAACACCATGCAAAAGAGCTAAGTATCATTAATAGCATTCCCCTCAGAAGGCCACAACCGTGACTGTGTAGGTAATCAAATTTAGAAATTAAGTTGATAGTTTCCTCAAGCGATAAATGGTGAAAAGAAAGGACAATTAAGTACTCCAAACGCCAGTGTGATGTCTTCCAACCAGAAAACCACTATTTATCTTTCTCCACTAAGCTTCACCAGATCTGCTGGTGGAAGCTAATGGCTGCCAGCATGGCAGGACCACAACCAAGGGGCTGGGGCCCAGATATCTCTGCATCCAAGCATGGGTGGACAGGACAGGAAGGAGGAAGGGATAATGACCTTCCCACCAAAGAAGGGTGGCACAACACGCAGGAGAGAGGGCAGCAGCAGCAACGTGTGGTGGCTGCCAGGGACAGTTATTAAGCACCAACCTGAGCTTGAACTAGACAGGAGCACCTGTGGCACAGCCATGAGCTGTGCACACTCCATGAGCTCCTGTGCCAGAAAAGGCCTGAAGCCCCTAATGGGAAGAAATGCTTGTGGTTTTCCACTGCTTAGTATGACAGGAGCACTTTGCAGGACCAGCTCCACGAAGGTAAATACAGCCCAAGGCTCACAGTGACCCTGTGGAGCAGCCACAGCCCTGCACACAGCAGCCTGGGGGCTTCTCTGGGGAGAAGCAGACAAGGAGAAGCAACGTGCAACTTGCACACAACATCCTGCCCAAACCCTAAAGTAAAAAATCTCACTGCCTATTAAGCCTTTAATATGTTTGTCTCCAGCAGTCTCTGAATGGAGGAGACAGCCCTTCTGTTACCGAGAGCTCTGCCTAATACGCACATTGGTGACTGTAGGTCTCCGCATGTTAACGAAGTTCAGCCATGCTGACTTTGCAAAGAGGATTTGCAGGACATTTAATAGCAGTTTACTACCACAGCGTCTCTCAACACCCATTTCCTTTCCAAGCCATAGACAATATTTTGAGAGCTACGGACTCAGGGCAGATGGCTACACCTCTAGGAACCTTCGGGTGCTGCAAGCAATTGAGCAACCAGCAACAAAGGCAAATAACGAAGTAGAGTTCTTGGCCTAAACCTTAACTGTGTATAACTGATGCAAGGGACGTTGCCACAGCAGAACTTGCCACTCAATTTTCTAGCTGACATATCAGTTAGCTGCTGGTAACTTGTATATCTTCCTAAACTTTATAAAGCAAGACCTAGAGAAATTTCCATATGAATTTAAACAGTTTTAAGCAGAGGAAACAGTTTAAACAGAAAATTTAAATTAAACATAATGACTTGCCTTTATTATGCAAAAAGGAAAACCTTTAAAACTCAATTCATTTTTTGCTGCTGACTCTTCATGATTTCTTTATTGCTTGGATATGATAGAGCAGCTGGGTCTTCTATGTTTTCATACATTTAAGAACCTAACATTTATTTCCATATAAAATCACTTAATAGAAAAGCATTTGGTCATCTTGAAAAAAAATAAATAACTAAGTCTAGGACTTGATTTTTTTGAGTTTCCTTTTAGTCAACAAGAGAGCTAGGATTCTGCTTCAAGCACTCAGGTTGTATCTGACCCTCATTGGAGCAGGAGTTCAGAAATAACCAGTGTATTGAAAAAGAGGCAGCATAATCAAATATTTGAGATCTGATCAATTCCTTTCTCAACAGATGGCAGCATTCAAGATCATATGGCTTGGATTTACAGCTATCCAACACCCATGCACATCCATACACACACACTGCATGGAACCGTATTTCAGTAATAACAGCATTGTTTCGAGACTCCTCATCTCAGCCTGCTTTCTCTTGTGCTCCCACCCAGACGTGAGTAAGGAAACTTTGACCGTGTTAGTCTAGAAAGAATCACAGAGGCAAGAAGCAAGAGCCGGTGGCAGGATCCATTTCCCTCACATTCTGCAATGTTTGCATCAACACAGCTTTTTTAGTCCCACATATTTTAGGGAAAGCCTCTTAAAAACAGCCCCAAAGTTTTTTATCTTGTTATATTTATGTGAAGACCCCTTCTCCATTTAGTTTTCAGGAAAGTATTTATCCTTAGCCCTACAGATTTGGTAGACAGCAGCAACTCTCCTATAGTTTAATCTCAAGGATGCTGTGTAATCCAGTGCCTCTCAGATTAATCTAGCTATTGCTACACTTCAGGAGACTGACCTACAAACTACTTACAGATTGCCTACCGCTGCAGAACACAAGCTGAAGTTTTTAATTTGGTGTCAGACAAGCTGAGAATATGAAGGTTTTAGTCTCCTCCAGTTCACACTGATCAGTGTTTCTTCAGTAGCTGCAGTTGTGTGGATCCTTAGCATACATGTGTGGCCACAGCAAAGTTTAGCACTGTTTTATGTGTCTGCAAGATGTTGTTAATTCATTTCCTTCCTCCATGACTCAAAAATCTTTTCAAAGTGACCCCATGAGGAGAATGACAGGGTTAAAGCTGTGAAGTAGGCAGGACACCATTCATGAGCAGCTCCTACACCAGCATGGAAACTTGAACCCAAGCTTCACCTTCCCTAAAAGAGAGCCCAATCAGTAGGCTGAAATGGGGAGCATGTAACTTCACACTTCTTCTCAACCCCCTGTCCTTAGCTTTATATACTGACCACTCTACTCTTCCTGCTTTCTCCTCTGCTCCACCAGGCTTTGTGGACCCTTGGTTCCCCCTTCAGTGCACAGGGGATGTCAGTACCTCGTGGTGGATTCCCCTCAGTGGCAAGGCATTTAAGAGGCAGGGCCTCAAATATTCAGCCAGTCAAGCCCCTAGCTATTTATTGACCCAGTGTCTTCATACAGCCTTGTACCAAACAACACCATGATCAGTTGCTCATATGCTGCCCTGTGAGTCAGCAAAACCATCCCAAACATCCTATCCACCCATCTTCCCTAACTGGGCTGATCAAAATCAGATAACATTTGTTAGAAGAGTAGCATTGTGGGTCTGAACTCCAACTTCACACCTGAATCACCTCAAATTTGTTTGCAGCCTAAATATTTGCTCAAAATTGTCTTTCTGCATTCAGATTTAGAAGAAAAGGAAGGAGATGAAACTGACTCAGAGATTAAACCAATCCATTACTTCCCCCGGGTTTCTACAGCTGCTTCCACCTGCACCTCAGAGAAGAGCTGGCAAAGTATAACAACTGACCTCTGTTCACTGAATTTAAAGGCCAAGGGCTGGTTACTGAAAACTACACCAACCTGTTTCCAGCCCAAAACTCCATTCCCAGAAGACTTGGATATTTAAAATGAAACCTGCTGGCTGACATGATCTTCCTGCTTGTTAGGATTATTAGTTTAAGTGCTGTGTTGAGCCAGCTATGCTAATTCAAAGGAAATTGATCTTTGCTAGCCACATGGTCGCCATAACCACTATGGCTAGCAGACTTTTTTCCCAGCTGTCTTCTGATGCAGAAGTGTAAGTCACATTAATTCATTAAGCACGAGCACAATTTTAAGTACACCACAAATCACAGAATCACAGAATCCTAAGGGTTGGAAGGGACCTCAAAAGATCATCTAGTCCAACCCTCCTGCAAGAGCAGGGTAACCTAGAGTACATCACACAGGAATGTGTCCAGGCAGGCCTTGAATATCTCCAACGTAGGAGACTCCACAACCCCCCTGGGCAACCTGTTCCAGTGATCTGTCACTCACACAGTAAAGAAATTTTTCCTGGTGTTCACATGGAACCTCCTATGCTCCAGTTTACACCCATTGCCCCTTGTCCTACCACTGGACATCACTGAAAAAAACCTAGCTCCATCATCCTGACACTCACCCTTCACATATTTGTAAACACTGATGAGGTCACCCCTCAGTCTCCTCTTCTCCAAGCTAAAGAGACCCAGCTCCCTCAGCCTCTCCTCATAAGGGAGACGTTCCACTCCCTTAATCATCTTTGTGGCTCTGCGCTGGGCTCTTTCAAGCAATTCCCTGTCCTTCTTGAACTGTGGGGCCCAGAACTGGACACAATATTCCAGATGCGGCCTCACCAAGGCAGAGTAGAGGGGGAGGAGAACCTCTCTTGACCTACTACCCACACCCTTTCTAATGCACCCTAGGATGCCATTGGCCTTCTTGGCCACAAGGGCACATTGCTGGCTCATGGTCACCTCCTATCCACCAGGACCCCCAGGTCCCTTTCCCCTTCACTACTGTCCAGCAGGTCAGCCCCCAACCTGTACTGGTACATGGGGTTGTTCTTCCCCAGATGCAAGACTCTACACTTGCCCTTGTTGAAATTCATCAAGTTCCTCCCCGCCCAACTCTCCAGCCTGTCCAGGTCTCGCTGAATGGCAACACAGCCCTCTGGTGTCTCATCTGTGCTCTAGGGCATCTTCTGTGGGTCACAAACCACAGTGTTAAGCAACCTATGCATACTTGTTTTTTGGACTGCTTTCATTTTCATTAGTCTGTGCCAGAAGGATGCACATGGTCCTGCTGAACGCGATTTGTTTTAACTTAAGTGAGCAACTATGTGGGTATGCTCTGACCTTCTGTCACAGTTTTCAATGACAAAAAGCCTTCTACCAGCTGGAAGATGAAAGAAAGGGACTACATTCTGGAGGAAGATGGCTCACGAGTTTATTCTCTGGTAATCCAAACCTGCCTGCCTTTCATTGATGGGTCTTGTTCAAGCAAGAAAAGTCTCTTCTTTCCAGACCTGGCTGAAGCAAGGTAGTAGCCATTATATTTTAGACAGTCTACTCATAGGAGACTAGAATCACACATCTAACATTCTTCTTCACTTTCTCTAGAGACGTGAGCTTGCAGCTCAATTAAGGAGACTAACCTGTATGGCCTATCTCCCTGAAAAGAGAGATGAGGACAGCCGATCCTCTTCCATCTCTGATAGTGGCTGAAGCCAGCCAACCAAGAGCTCCTCTTCCTTAAGTAAGAAAACGTACTTATAATCAATCATTGAGATTGTGGATATTAGCTGGATTAAATTGTTTAGTGGGGTAGGACAGAAGGTGCTCTTGAAACAGGGAATCCCTACTCCATAGCATTTAATACATTAACCTCCTTTTGGGTACTGTATCGGGAGGCTTGGTACAAATATTTCCTTTCCCTGGTACCACTTGCAAGTCTGCTCAATTCTTCCTTTGATGGCTCAAGTGATTAGATGTTAACAAGAGGAATTTAGGCACTTAACATTAGGGAGTTTTAGCACCAAGCTCACACCCATCTCCCTATTCAGCTAAGGGATTTTTCTCATTCCTCACAAATGTTAACAGCAGGTACTTAAAGCAATTAGACATTATCACCTCTCTGGTCTTTATTACTTCCTACCTTGTATCAGCTATTTTGTAAGCAGTAAAAGAGCTGAATTGACAGGATGGTGCAGGCTATTCTGCTTCCTTTCCTTATTCTGTATGAAAACACTGGGTCATGGAGGCACATAGACAGGCTGTGAGCTGCAGTGCTTTAGACCATTATTGCCAATTGCCATGGTGTTTTACAAGGGGAAAAACCACAGGTAGTAAAAGAACAGACATACAGAGATCATAGAGAAGGTAATGTGGAGAATATTGGTAGACCATAGGGACATAAAGGCTAGAAGGATTTCACAAGTCCAGCAGAACAGCTTGCAGCTGTGCCTATACTGTGAATTAGCTGCCACACAGACCTGCAAGTTGCACAGGCAGCCAAGGGACACAGGTATGATGTATTGCTCCTGTGAAAATAAAGCCCCAATGTCTTTTGAGCAGCTCTTGCTCGCCTAGGAATAACTTGTCAACTTTTCATCTAGGGATTGCAATAAACTCCTGTGTGCTCTACGCTTGGTGCTCAAAAAGAGGCTTTCCCGTATTTGCCCAGCAGGTAAAAGCTTGCTCTTTTAATTCTCTATCTACCTTAACTCTTCACTAACCCCTAGTTTTAGTACAGGACCTCAAAGAATGATATATTTTCTCCCTGTTCCCTTGAACCCCCAGTATTTCTAAGCCTTACTTTGTCATTCCCAAGAGGGAAGGGACAAGAGCTTTGAGCTCTTAAATCCTGCTGTCGGTTCTTGCCTGAAAGAGGTAGGGAAACAGATGGAAAGCTGAAGAAAGGAGCCTGTCCCTTGTCAGCATTCACCTGTAATGGATGCAAAATGTGGGGTTAAATACCAGAAGCAGACCCAGGACACAGAAATGAATTGGGTACTTACACGGTTTCATCATTCTTGAACTCCAGCTCCCCATAGGTGTCTTCAAAGTCTTCTCCACCTCCTTTTGCTGTCCCTTCTACTGTTCTAAATGGCACTATAACTGTACCCCGAGCACCTGATGTCCTTAGGACTTTGACTTCCATCACACCAATGCTCTCACTGACGTGTATAACATCACACTCAAATGTGAAGATGCCAGCATGGTCATCATCCAGTATAGTCACTGTGGCCACACAAGGAGAAGCCAATATGGCCTTTGGGTATGGGGAGTTACTGAGCTCTGGCGGTTCCTCAGTCTCCACCACACGGAGGTTACTGAGCCGCACAAAGAAATGCTCATCTTCCTCAAAGATGTCATCATCAATAATTCCCACTGAGAACTCCTTCTGGGTCTCTCCTGATTTCAAGACAACAGTCCCCTCTGTGAACTCATAGTCAGCACCAGCATTGGCAGAGCCATCCTCTGTTTTATAGTCCACATAGATGGTCTTGGACATGTCCCCTCCTTTCCGCACCACTGTCAGGAGAACAGCACCACAGTTCTCAAGACACTGGTAGGAGCATGGGTCAAAATAAATTTTGGAGATGAATTCCTCAGGTTCATCTGGCTGCACCTCATGCAAGCTGGTGCTCTTCTTGGCTTGCTCAGCTGCGTGCTTCTTCAGAATATTGCCAGCTCCTGTCATCATTCTGGTAGCTTGAATGCGATAAAAGGCTCTGCTCTTTTGCTGATGAGACAAGGCATAGTAGTTAGCCATCTCTACCAGCTGGTCCAAGTCCTTTTCTGGGTGCTTTTGCTTCAGGTCCTTAAGGATACGGATCATCTCTTTGCGAGATTCATCTACCTCCTTCCCCTCCACAGTCACTAAGTTTCCATCTAGAAAGTGAGAGTTCAACATCTTGCCATCCATCTCAATTCCCTTAGGGTGATCACCTTCTGATTCTATGATAATGCCCCTGTGCTTGTCAGTTCGGTACTTTTTGTGCATATACTTGTAGAAAAGCAGACGTCTATCTGCTACCCAAGCCAGAAGGACACAAAGTGGGAAGAAGAAAAGTGTGAGCAGACCTTCCCAGACCTGAACCACACCTGGAGAGAAGACAGCAAGGATCATGTACAACCAGATGTAAGCAAAGATGCTCCAAGCAGCTGTGACAAAGAAAACCCTCAGGTGTTTTATCTTTCTGGTTTCCCCATCAGGGATCACATAGACACAGATGGCAATGATGATAAACATATTGAAAGCAGCGCTGCCAACAATTGTAGATGGCCCCAGGTCTCCAGCTACGAATCCATGCCCACACACTTCTATCAGAGACAGAAGGATCTCAGGAGCAGAGGAGCCCAGAGCCATGAGGGTCAAGTTGGAAACAGTTTCATTCCAAATCCGAATGGTGGTCGTTGTGGTTTCTCCATTGGGTTTCTTAATCGTTATTTCTTTTTCTTGTGATGTAATGACCTCTATAGATGCCATGAAACGATCTGCAATGATGGAGACTCCAAGGAACATGTAGATCAGTGCTACAAAGTATACAATAACACGAGCAATTTTGTCCCCAAGGGATGGGTTTTCTGGGTACCATATTGGCAGGATAACACCTTCCTTGCAGTCAAAAGATCCTGAACACGAGCTGTTTTGTACTGAACTGGTTGAGTCTCCCGTCAGGCCAGCATCCACCTGCAAACCATGCAAAAACAGCACAAAAGTAACCAGCCCAAAATGGAGGAAGGCCGAGGTGACAGGCTGCAAGCTTAACCACGCCATACACAAGATGCAATTTCCACTGTGTAGATCCAAAAAGGCCGAGAACCTGAAACAAACAAAACAGAGAGGGGGGAGGGAAGCATGAGAGAAAAGGAAAATGCAACATTTACCCAAACGCACTTCAGTATCTCACCACTGAAGAGTACTGGTAGAGGGTTGTCTCTCTCTCTCTGTCACTTTGAAGAAGGTATTTAGCAGGGACTTTAACTAACCACAACTTTTACATGCCCTGCAGATGAAGATCAATTGCTAGAAAAGTAACTCAGTGAAAACACTTGACTCTATATATACACTCTATACACACCACTCTTGACCTAGAGCATGTTCAATAGGAGTACTGAGTGCTCAGCTGCCACTCAGCTAATGAACCTGTGGTGTTCCCCAGCATAGAGCACTTCAACTCAGCACAAGAAACCAAATCTAAAGACTCCCCTATCTCACCATCCAGGAGATAAGTCAAGGAATTACTTGAAGCATAAGAAGCACCATTTGAGGCCAGTGAGCAATCTCCAAATGAAGTCCATTTGTAGGACATAATTCAGTTATGAATTATGGAGTAACTTCGTGGCCAAACCTTCCCCACAGTCAACCCCTCTTAATAGGCTGCAGAGTCTCCAGTAGGGTCCTAGGGCTCCCGTAAGCTTCTGAGGCACAGGGTCTCCACATTAGGAGGTAAAGATGTCAGCCCAGAAACAGGGCAGAGGACTCTTGAGCTCAACAAAGTGTCAAAGGCCATTTTTCACCAGTGTTTCCATTGTGACCTGGACAATCACGTTACCTCAACAATCCTCCTTTTAAATGGTCACAGAAACCTGCAAAACCTCGACAGTTAGAAAAAGCTGTGCTCATGAACCCAAAAGACAGAGCAAAATTCATGTACCACCAACATCCCTAAGAAATTGATATATTTTCAAATACCCTCTAAAATTAACCTCTAACATTAAATACCATGCAAAACCAAAAAAGCTGGTCATCATATCACGTAGGTTTGGCATATTACTGTCCAATAATGCCTTCTATTACTTAGGGACTACTTTGCTGTG
Organism: Pezoporus occidentalis; assembly: GCF_034315485.1. Taxonomy (NCBI): domain Eukaryota; kingdom Metazoa; phylum Chordata; class Aves; order Psittaciformes; family Psittacidae; genus Pezoporus; species Pezoporus occidentalis. Next base: position 1,865,033 of record NW_026913964.1, on the reverse strand, counting down.
GGTCTTGCACCACTTAAAATTGGATTCTGATCACTTCAGTGTCATGGATCATACTGTTCTCCTCCCTATATACCAGGTCTCTGGAAGAATTTGGTCTCAGGCTTAAAATAACAAATCACATTTCTGAGTCCAGACGCAGCCAAGTACTTCACAGGAAACATCAAACTTAAGAGCGGCATTATCTACAACACTTGGAGGGTTCAAGAGTCTTAACTCCCAATGGCTTTCACTGAGGTTTGTACTGCTGGATCAGTAGGGCTGGGATTCGTTTCCCCTACTGTACCTAAATCTTGGGCAGTAAGTCAATGAAGTCACCTTGGCTCCCTTTGTCAGAGGAAAGACAGTTGTTTCCAGGGGATGATCCTTCCTGTCCCACTCTGTTCTGACCCAAAAGATGCACTTAAGACACACATCTCCAGAAGGGGTTTTGTCCCTTCCCATTTCTCTCCATGGTCTCAAGAGGGTGCCCAGTCAGCCAGCTTACAGCAGATACTCAAAGTTCAGATGGCAGCAGTTCAAAGAGATGAACTGGCCCCCAAACACTTGAAGAGATCCCTTCCCTCTCCCTTGCACTGTAAATATTTCAGGCAACATCTTCATGTTATCAGCATTAACAAATGCATCTCAAATGGCTATTTTACTATCATGTTGTGTCACTCGCCTCTTTCCAAAAGAGGGTGCAATCTTTCTGATAGCAACAAAAACATTTTCAACCTTCAGATAAAAATCTATAAAGACAAGCAAAACAGGAAGGAAAGCATGAACAAAGACTGCAGATGAACAAAATGAACAAAACGGCTCCTGACAAAGCATAGCAGAGGGGTGAGAATTGATTATGCAGTATCAGGATCACAAATCCATATCTGACACCCTTGATATGAAAAAACAATACACTTCTTCATGCTACCTGGACTAATTCAGAAGAGCAAGATTCTCTGCATTAGCCCACTTACCTTCTCTCTCCAGTGCCTACTCATCTGCCTGCTACTATAGCCTCAGTGCCTGGCTGAGCCCCTCAGCCCCAGCTCTAGCATTCTGGCTATGGGATGGTGGGAAATCCCTGAGGAAGGGCCAGTGAACATGTGCAGAATGATGATGAGCAGCAAGGCCAAGATCTCTGGGCTGCAAGGCAGATGTGTGCAGATGCACAGTGAAGTTGACATGCTCCAGGTGCCTCTGACTCAAGGTGTATGCAGAGACCAACTGCACAAGCACAGCAGCTCCAAAACACCCCAGGCACATCAGATCATCCTTATCTGTACTGCAATTGCTGGCAGGTATCCACCAACTTCTTGACATTTCCAGCTCCCAGCTCCTACTTAACTGTACAGCAGCCAGTAAGTGCCGTGTCTTCCAAGATCAGCCATGAAAAAATGGCTGACAGAAAGACAGAAGTAATTTCAAAAACATCTATGTGACTCAAGCACCTAAATTTGGTTTCAAAAACGACTTAAGAGTAAAGTATCACTTAAATTCAGAGCCTTTTCTAGGAATAGTACGATGACTAAACTGCCCTCTGAAATAAATCACTGCTACCAACCTCCTTCTCTGTGGGACAACCACCTTCTGTAATTAACACTATCTGTCTACCTTCTGTAACGCCATGATGGTTTCTATTCTAGCCTTCCCCAAATACACTCCAGGACCTTGCTGTTCTTTCTCCTATTTTTAATTTGATTTTAAGTTTATTCCTGAAACTAATAGTATATTATTTCAAAAGCAACCTCTACCAGGGTAGCCTCTGTTTATGTGTTAGGACCTCCAAACTCAGGCAATGGGTCACAGACTAAAATCTCAGAATTTGGGAATATGTTTATTCACTCTTTTTCAATTCCTTTGACAAACATTTTAACATTAAATGGAGGTCAAAATAATTTTCTAAAGTGTTACAATAATGACCTAATCCTGCAATTCTTTGACACACGTAAAACTCCCCAGTGAGATCAACAGGAACTTTGCCCACAGATGCACTGTCTAATAAAATCTTAGTATGTGTTCATTAATATGAAAAACATTAACCTAACTAATCTGAAAAACAGTGAAGCATTCCTACTGTCATTCCCCTCTTGGAAACTGATGCAAAAGTGCTTTACAACATAGAATAAAACTATTATATTTTAAAACTGCAGTTAATAAAACATTGTGGTAACAGTTTTAACATTCAGATGACAGAGGATAGAAGAGCTAAAACTCACTCTGTAGCTCTAGGTCAGCAAGTTTGTTTATACAAGCTGCAAGTTTTCACTCAGATATATCTACTAAACTCAGTCCAGAAATTACTGGAGGGGATCTACATAGTTCTGGCCTCCCCAGAGTGAAGCAGACACATCCCTTACCCCTCCTCTAACTAGCAGCAGCTGTGCTAACTGTGACAAGAGCCACCCTTCAGCACAAGTCCCACTCTGAGCCACCAGGCAGGCTTGCAGCACAGTCCTGAGTCACTGCTAGTCACCCAGGAGGAGGTGTCACTCCTCTGACGCCAGAGCAACAAAACGCATCCACATCTGGCACAGAGAGGTGTCATTCCAACAACGTCACTGCCCTGGCCCTGCGGGATGCAAATGACAGGAGAGGAGGCTGCAGCAACAGTGGAAAGTCATTTGGCATGGAGTGATCTTCGCCTTTATCCTATAAGGATCCTCATTTCCACTGATTCTTTGTTATCAGATGGGATTTTCTTCCACAGCCCTCTGCCCCACTACTGCTATTGCATTGAATGTGTGCAAGTAAGGGCATTAGTGGTGAGAAGACCAGACAGTCTCCCTACCTGGTAGGCTAAGTTCAATAGTAAATTTAAAACATTCAATCTATGCAAGAAAGAGACAAAATGCTGCAAGCATCAGTGCACCAGACTAAGCTAGCTTTAAATAGCAAGGCTCTGGGAAGATGTACAACAGTTATTTTAGCAGGGGCAGCTCCTTCTTCTACGAGAGTTAACAATGGCCATGTGATCCATAAATCCATAAACAGAACCCATAAATAAAGAGATCAGTTCTTGAAATACTTCTGGAGACAGTCCAGAAAGTAGGATGGACCACGGCTGCCACAATGAAGCTTGCAATAGAAAATTACTTTTAGGCAACTCTCAAGCTCCTTATGTCTTTTATAATAGCTGAATTTCAGAAGACTGATGGTTTGTCTGCTGTAGACCTATAGCAAGGTACAAAGCTGAGGAGGCTATTCTGATCCCTTATAATTAAGCTTTTTGTGTACAGATGTTCACATGACTCTAAAAACAAGGATATTTTCAAAGGATGCATCTCAAGAAATCAAATCAAGAGGCAGCATAACACAGTGGTGTTCCCAAGATCTCTCCTCAGTAAACACAAAACCAAAGGCAAATCTCTAAATCCCTATTCATTTCACATTTAGGCAAAATTCCCAGTAAGCTATCATCAAAAACTTCGGATTTGTCCAGCAAATAGGATTAGGTTGTCTGGCACCTCCTTCTCCTTCCCCTCTCCCTCACACCCCTCAAATAAATCAGACACCCGAGTACATCTGTGGCCGTATATCCTCTCTCCCCTGACTCTAGACTAGCCAGGAAAGGCTGCTGATGAGACCTGAGCAAAGGGTGAGCCCCATTCAGATGTGGACACTGCACAAGTGTCAGACAGAGACATCTCAAGATCAAGAGTTTTGTCGACCTGACAATCATCCATCCCAGAACAAAGCAAATGCAGTGCTGCTATTACTGTCCTCTTGAAGTCCCACTCCAAAGCTGGAGGAGCCAGAAATAAGGTTCAGCTTATTAACAGGACCTCACATTCCTTAGTTCTAAAGCACATAAAAGCTTTTGATTGAGTGCATGTGCTTGTTTTTATAACCATCAGCAAAACTTGAAATTATAGCCTTTCTGCCAAAGAACACAAACAACTGAGTTTTCACAGAAGAGGTATTATACCTAATTCACACTCCTCCCTCCCGCAAAATAAAAGCTTAACAAAATATTTAATACAAAACAAAGCATATTTTTCAATCATCTCCACTCAAATGTTACTGAGCCCTATGCTCATCACGACAAGAGTAGTACCCAGCGTGTAAGTTAAGATCAACCTGCAAGCCAAAAGCCAGATCAGTGTAATTAAATTCATTTTGTCAGACAAATGCAAGTTTCCAAACACAGACCAGGCCTTAAACCATCATACTGATGGCATGTGCCTGACCAGTATAAGTACAGCCAGGGACCCCAAGCTGAAGTTACACAGGTTATTGCACAGCAGTAGGTAGTTTAGCTACCTACTAAGCACCAGCTAGGTTTCATGAGGAAAAGGCACCATAATTCACACTTAGGCTATGACACGTCCCTGCAGTTTGGCTCTATGGAAAAGTTATGGCAGGGAGCCATAGGTGCTTGTTGCTTTGCGCTTCACAGTAAACATGTCAAAACCCAGAATTAGCTGCCTACAGAATAAACCCCTTGGTATGTGTCAAAACCAACCTTTTTTTCCCTCTCAAGATCATGTAAAAACCTACCATAAAAAAAAACATCTCTGGTAGCAGATCTTTCAGTATTTACAGGCACTTGTCTCAACTAATTTGAGCAGCTCCTATCATTCTAATGTTAATTGAGATAAAACCTCAAATCTACTCATTCCCTATAGAAATGCTGTGATGGGATCCAGTTACATTCAGTGATTGATCCCAGCGGCTGACCTAAATGGAGCGAAAGTCTGTGTATGGCTAGGACCAATCTCCAAACTCTCAATACAGTTACAGGCAACCTCCAAACACTCAGCTCGCCTCAGGAAACTGATCCATGACGTTTTTTTTTCTGTATTTTAGCATCCATGATGCTCCTGGAGAAGTAGTCATAAATAGCTAACCCATAAAGATGCCTGTACTTAGTTGTCCCCGTCCAGTACTGCACCGGCTGCACTTGACTGGCTGGGCATTTTATTTCCTCACTCTCACCCTAGATGAAAAATGTCTGTACAGAATACACTGATAATATATGGATATAGGTGCTGCGCTTTATGCTCTGTGCACAGACATGTAAAGGAAGAGGTGTCAGACACTAAAGGAAACACTTTGGTAGATGGCCACAGCCGTGCTCTTAGAGTCACTCTTACTTATGGTGTGGGCTAGCACAGCTTCCTTGGGAGCCGCAGTGTGCTTTCTCTTCCATTCCCCATACACATCTATCTATCTGAATTCCTCAGCCTAAGGGACAGACAGCATTATCCTTTTCATATTTTTCCCCCAGAATTGTAGCTTTTTTTACATTCAGAAAACAAAACCTGGTATTTAGGCTGTCATATAGATTAGAAGAGGCCATCCTCTGGCTTAAAACACAGTATTATATATAGTTGAGGGGTTTATCTTTTCATGAATATCATATAATCTCGCTGTTGGTTTTTCTGGGACTTTCAAGCAGCCAGTTCACACAAGGAGATAGCAGGGACCTTCAGAAGTCATCTAATACAAGCCCCCTGCTCAAGCAGGACCACCTGCAGCCACTTGTCTAGGACCATGACCAGTTGTTTTTTGAATACCTGGAGTATGTTTGTGGATGAAGGATGGAGTCTCCACAACTTCTCTGTGAAATCCAGGGCAGCACTCAGTCACCCTCTTTTCATCTATCTTTTCAGAGTAAAGAATGTGAAAAATACCAGGTAGCATGCCCAGGCCTGCTTGTGACAAGCATGTCCACATCAGTGCATGGGAGACCAGAACAAGCACACCCTGTGTACAAATGGCATCGGGAGCTCACTGCAGTGCCTTGGTAGCAACCACACTTGTATTTGGCAAGAAGTCACCACCATGACCTTTTAGAAGTCATTAGGAAGCCTCCATTGCACATTTAGAGGCTGATCTTCAAGCACTGGTCTTTTTATGGCATTTAGAAGTACTTTAAAACACAATTAAAGCCTTTAGGCACTTGAACACCAGTGCACATCTGAACACACCATTCTCCACAATCTGAACAGTTCCAAATTGAGAGGGAAGATACATATTTCCGACCCTTGATTTTATGCCTATGATGTGAAAGGCCCAGTTAAGAGGCTGAAAGTTCTTCCTTTGTGGTTTAGGAGGTTGAGCAAAATAAAGAAGTGGAGTTACTGGGTCATCCACTCAGTGGCCCCTCTCCCTCTTCCATGTCTCCATGCAGCTGATTGGAGGCAAGCTGGAGAGGCCACACGACAACACTTGGGCTTGCAACAGGCACTGACTCCTCCTCTGCAGCCTTTCAAGGCACTGGTTTTCATCACTCTCTGTCTTTCTGTTTTTAAAGAGCAGCAAACACAATTCGGGGAACAGGTGGGAAGGGAAAAAAAATTATTCCAGCGGTGTGAGGAAAACTTCTTGTCAGTAAAAGACATTTTATGTACTACCCACGGCAGCACACACAGTGTGTTATTTACTGCTCCTGCTTCACGGACATATTATACTGCTGGTTCAGGTGCCACCATCAGAGTGCAACTTATCACGTAGTGACTCACGGCATCCTAGAAGAAAGATGACAGAGGCAACTCATGACATTTCTTTAGCACTGTGGTGACAGATCTCCAACAGCTATAATCAAAGGCCCTAGGATTGTTGTCAACAGGGCACTTGTGCTGCACAGCCATCAATTATTTGTACACAGAGGTGGGCTAAGTGGTAAATAAGAGGGAAAAAAATGTTGTAGTCATAGCTCACCCTCTTTAGATACAGAATTAGTTAAGAAAAACACAAGTTTTCTGACAGAACATGTTCATTAGAGGCAAACAAAACAAACCATGCAATGTGCTGGATTTCACACAAGTATTGTCCTGGGTTCAGCAGTAGCAGTCATTTTTTTCCTTCTTAGTAGCTGGTGCAGTGCTGTGTTTTTGACTTTTGGCCTGGGAACAGAGCTGATAATGCTGATATTCAGCCTGACCAAGGACTTTGTGAGCCTCATGCTCTGCCAGGGAGGAGGGGAAGCCAGGAGGAAGCAGAGACAGGATGCCTGACCCGAACTGACCAAAGAGGTATTCCATGCCACAGCACGTCATGCCCAGGAGGTAACTGGGAGTTACCCGGATAGGCTCTCTCTGCTCGGTCAGGCTCGTTTCGGCAGGTGGTATCATATTCTCTCCCCTTGTTATTTCCCTTATCATTATTATTATCGGTGGCAGCAGCAGTGGTTTGTGTTATACCTTAGTTACTGGACTGTTCTTATCTCAACCCATTGGAAGTTAACAATCTTTCGATTCTCCTCCCCATCTCTCCAGGAGTGGGCTGAGGGGAACGGGTAGGGAAGAAAGAGGTGGGGGGAGTAGAAACTGCGTGGCTGACTTGCCGACAGGGCTTAAACCATGACAAGTAGCTAGGCAGTGAGCCCTTCCCTGGCTGGCTCATGGGCTCTTGGGATAGCCACCCGCCAGCCACGCTGGGTGCTAACCCCTGCAGCTGGGGCGCATGTTGCACACACTGCTCTGATCCTCTAGAACGGGCCCATTTATTTATCGACTTCTCCTCCAAGGAAAAACAGAAATAAAAGTTCTATTTTTTTTCCCCTAATACAGCAAAAACTATGTGTTTTACCAAAAATGCCACATCACACACAACAGAAATTATGTGCCCGCCACAAGTCTATTCAGAAGGGTTCATTTCTGGCTCAGTGAGAAAGAAAATATAAAAAAAGTGAATAGAGGCAGAAGCAGCACAAATGGGGCAGTGAGAGACCAGGCAGAAAACAGGGAGGAAAGAGGAGGAGGAGAAGCCTACACTTAGGAATCATTTTACCACTGCAGCAAAGAACAAGCAGTTGTCATTTGTCATGCTAGGCTGAAGACTTCTACACTCCTCTGTGACAGGCGCAGAAATGGGGTATGTAGGAAAAGCTCACACTTAGTCCAGTTAGCACAGGTTTCGCTAATTTCAGAATTAGTTAGACCAGAGCCAGAGAAGTCGTCTGGTCAATGCTTCAGGAGCCACTGCTCCATTGCTCCCCTTGAGAACGTAATTTCCCAGTACTTTGTCCAGCCCAGTTTTAAATTACCCAAGTGATGGCATTTCCACAACTTCCCACAGAGACTCTGCCACGATGTAATTTATCTTGGAGGTTTTAGCTGTCTTCCTTATATTTAGGATGAAATTAAGAAAATTTATACTGCTAGTTCTCATTATCCTGTCCTTGGAGTACTCTCAACCATTCTCCTCCCTGCCTGAGATTTACATGCTTCAGATACTTGTAAATAGCTGCTCTCCTCCATAGTTACTCTTTGGCCAAAGCACACAAATTTATTTTAATCCTTATAAATTAGTCCAAGCTGCCTTTTAATCATTAATCTTCATCTCGTCTCGATTCTCCATCTTCGAGGCAGTCAGAAGCAGCGGGGTTTCTGGGAGTGCTGTGCCTCACCACTTTCTCTCACCAAAAGCAGCAGCAGATCTGCTCATGTTGAAGCAGGAAAGCAGAGCCAGGGCAGGAAAGTCTCACCCCTCAGCTCTGCTGCACAGCAGGTTTTCATGAGGTACTGGGCTGTTACAAAGATTAAATCGAGATGGATGTACAGAAGCTCACCGTATTGCTCACTTTCAAAGGTCTCCGTGCCTGTTTGCTGCATCCCCAGCGCAGTGAGGCTTGCATGAGGAGCGCTGTGCTGACTGGCATGTGTGGAACAAAAACGGGAGATTTCCAGAGTTTCAACCAAAACGCCAGAGCCTCCAGCTGAGAGGAGGGAAATACACCGTAACGCACTCACTGCGTCTGCAGATCTGAGCACAGCAGGAGGCATGAGAGATGCACTGAGCTACGGGTTATCCTCAAAATACCTCCCACTTCACTTGGAAGGTGCCAAAACCTGTAAATTAACCCATTTGAATACAGTTATCAAATAAGATCTCACACAGCTCTCTCACCCTTTACTGACACATATGCCCATGTATCTCTTATTGACATTTTAGATATCTTAATCCTTCAGTGTTTTTTCAGCTGCTAATTCTGCACCTGCTTTAAAATAAAATAAAGCCTCACATCTACCATGATAATTCATTCTTCCTAAGTCCAGGCTGTTTACTGCTCTTTGTTCATTTATGCACTAGCTTGTTTACAGATTCTCTCTTAATATTAGCTCTGTTATTTGCTAGAGACTCAAGTTTTATTTACCATATGGTAATTGCAGAGATGACATGGACAACAAACAGTGGACGCTCAGCTGCTGCGGCAATTACAGCAAGTGCCAGCAGTCTTCAGACTATCTATTTGCTGCTCCACCTTCATTTCTTTCCCCCCCACCCTCTGAAGGCTTTCCTTGTGGACTGTATAAAGCCATATGCCACTCTGATTTCTACAGTAAAGATAGGTGGAGATCTGTCCTTCACTATGGCATTACCAGACAGGAATATTCACCTTTTCCCTCTCAGTCTGTGTTTCGACTACAGCTCTGCCCTGCTCACTGGCTGTCCCACTCTGTCTTGTTATGGGTAAGTAATCAGAAATCTGAAGCTAGTCAGCCACAATACCCACACTTTCTCTCTCACTGTTACAACGGCCCTAACTTTGTCCTCTGCTCTATCCATAGCCTCAACATCTCTCAGCTGTTTTACAGAAGGAGTCACAAAGGAGCAGATTCCACAGGGTAGTTAGAAGCTTAACAAAGCAGTTCTCTAACCTGCATGGATACCTGGACCCCACTGAAATCACAGGTTTTCCACTGAATCCACATGATTCAAAATTCCTGCAGAAGACCAAACAGATGACTACAAGAGGCCACTGCTGTCTTCTCCAAGGAAAGGTATTAGGTTTATTTCTTGGTTCCTGCCAAGAGCACTGGGCAGGTTCCACACCCAGAAGGTGTAGAGCTAAACCAGGTAAATGTGTGACTTGATCCTTCAAGGAGATTCAGAAACTCAGGATTACTTATATGTGTATCCCAGCTTGGGAGCAGTGCATACAACAAAGCTCCTTGTCTGAAAAGGATGAGGCTCCTCTCTTGTCATTTCCACTATGCCAGCAATGATACTCTTCTAATTCCCAGCAGTCAGCAAGTCTTAACTTAGAAGCTAGTGAGGAACATTTTAAAACTGAATGCAGGGCATTGTGTATCTGAAGAATTTCCTGGCAAAGTATATCATAACCATGCTGTTGTTCATCCCCAAGTGGAAGAGATAGGATTCCATTGAATTCAGAGCACTACTTACATCAGCTTCCGTCCCTTGGCCCTCCCTTCCAAAAGCCTCCTTTTACGCAAAGTCATCCTAAAAATTAGGACTATCTTTCCAGCCCAGTCAACCTGCATACCATCAGCTGGCAAGAGAGAAGCAAGAGAGGATCCTTATGAACAGATTTTCTCTGGCGTATACCAGCATAGGTCCAATGAGCCCAAGTCAGCAGAGCCAGCTTATTCTACTGTAAGAGCAGCCTGAGGAGCTTTTTGGCAACATTTCATATAACATAAACCTCCAAAAGGAAAGCTTCATCTACTTCCTCTTTGCAACTTGCACCACATACATCAGCTGAAGGGCATCTTCCTGCTTCCTCCACACCAAATGCATTCCTGTCCTTCCCAGCCTGGTTCCTCCCTCCTCCCAGTGCTCCATGCTGGCCATGGATTTGCTACAACTAGTCCTGCCAACAGGAGCAGCTGAGTCATGGGAGGTGACCACATCAGCCAGATACACTGAAATGAGACAAGGGAAAGAGAAAATGATCCCCGTATCACGTATCACCTTGGATCAGCATCCTCAAGTGCCCCATCCTGAAGGTGCAATGACAGGCTTAACACAGGAGCTTGGATAACATGCTCAGCCCATGCAGCTGCCCAGCCACCCACTATACGATCTATTTAAGCCACCAATGCAAAGAGAGAGGACAGCCTCTATCCTGTTTCTGAGGGACACAGCCTCCATATGGATGCTAGTTGTTCCACGTCTCCATCAGTTCTACTAGGAGCTTAAGCCCTCTTCAGGCTCTGCAGAAACTATCTTTCCCTCCACTTCTGCAAAGAGATGATTAAAACTGAGACTTAAAATTAAGTCCAAATCTCTCCTAAGACAAGGCTAAGGCAGGAAAATAGCAAGGTCTCTCTCTTGCTGAGAGTTTCAGTGGAGGGCTGACTTGAGCAACAGCTATGGCAGAAATGAACAATCTGTTTTCATACCCTTACTCCACACTCAGCGCCCATCGCCTCCTCCCTCAGCCCAGAAAGCCTCTCCTTGCCAACCATACATCTGCGGTGGTGCCTTGAACCCAGCTCTTCCTGACCATACTGGTAACAATAACTCCTGTCATCTTGGAAACCTGTCACAAGTGATGGAAAAAGCGCTTTGCCCAGAAGAGAAGCAACAGCCCCCAAACACCAGCGGGTGAAGAGCAGTGGGACAGGAAGAGCTTTACCCCAGGCAGAGCCACCAGTATACTATTTCATTCATGTCAGTGATGCGGACGGGTAAAAGAACAAGCACAAAAGGTCTTTGACAAAAGGATGGTCACTTTCAAAGACAAGCAGAGCCTTAAAATTAATCCATCTTACTGTGGGAACTCAATGAGCAGATAAATGAATAAAAATGGGTTTTCAATTAATTTGAGCCCTGTATCCCAACAACCATGCTGCAGTAATATCCTTCTTCAACCCATCCTCCCTGCCCTCTGCTCCCCCCTGCACACGTGCAAACAAACACTTCCCCATGCCCCTTCTCCTGACCCTTCCTCCCACAGCACCTGTGGTCCTTCCCAGTGACCAGCCAAGCAAGAGGCAGCAGGCACTCTTCTGGCCCTCTGTGCTGAGGTAGTGCTCTGGCCAGCCCATCAGCAAGCCATCACCACTGGCTAATGTTATGCTCATGAAGAGCATAAGAATGTGACACCTGAGAGACCACCACCCTTATACCCTAGGTGACAGCAGCCAGCCAGCAGTGCTTGACAGCTGCTGGCTCCCGTGCAGACACTTGCAAATTACGACCATGCCACCTTTTCATGCTCTCTTTGCAACAGTAAGCAGATGAGGTTTGGAATCATGCACAGTCAAGCACAACTCCCACATTCCTTTCCTCAGCCTTCTGTGGGGAATCAGTTTTTGTCTGAGGGACAGTACAGGCCAATGAGGTGAAAAGAAGTTCAAGGCTAACACCAACAGAAAGCTCCCAGACTCAGGGCATTTTATCTAGTGAGCACTTCCTAAGCTCTGTGCCACACATTTGTGCAACCTGTAGAACTCAATGCTATAAGAAGTAAATAATGTACTCAAAGACTCAAAGGAAAAATAGATGTGCATGGAAACACTCAAAATATTCATAGATTCACCACCCTCTGGATGCTTCCCTCCTCTTGCTCCAGAGCATATTTCAACCTCACCAGCTTTTGTGGAACTCACTAATGTGCATGTATGGTGAAAGCTGCAAAAGCCCTTCTTAACTGAGCATCTGCTTCTTGACCTCTTGCTTTGTCCCAGCAGTCAAGTTCATATGGACCTGACAGACGGGCAGAAAGCCATGGAGAGAGGATAAATAGGGGTTTGAACACATGAGGGATGCTGTTAGAAGACTGGGAAGCTAGAAGGCATGGACTTGTTGCAGGAATTGGGTACTTGGGGCAGTTACTGGAGAATCATGAAGAAATCTATTTATTTATTTTAGAAGAAAAAGCAGAGGAGGGAAATGGCCAGATCTGGGGGATGGAGGGTTGGTTGTGTCACACTGGGATGCACAAAGCAGCAAGGACACGGATCTAGCCAGGCAACAGGGAAGCCAGCAGTTTTCTGGGAGGGATGTAGGTGAACTAAGTGCAGCTGCGCATCTCACCTTCAGTCTCCTGGTGCAAATCCCCAGAGGGGAGGCAGCTCCACCGAGCTCTGAAGGTTAAACTGTGCCTTCTGCCTGGCACAAGAGCACAGTGCAGCTGATGGGTAAAACTGCCTACCTACTTAAAAGCAAACCCCAATTCTGCCAGGAGGAACGGGCTTTATTTTTAGCTGGGACACCAGCAGGGTCACTGCTGGTGCTGCATTGTCCCACAGAAGCCAGGGTTTCATAAAGTGTACTGTGCACGCAGGGTCACCAGGGGAAACATCTGTCAGGTCAGCTTTGAGGAGATGGATTAAATATTTAAGTTAGAGAAAAAGGAAACATTTACCAGAAGAAGTGAACCTGAAACTAATCTGGAAGATTAAAATGAAAGGGAAAAAATGATGTTTATAGAGTCAGAGCAGGTGGTAATTTATGTCAGGGCAAACTCTAGTGCATTCTCTAGGAGAATACCCCACCACATCTAACTCCAGCTGCATCTCCTCTGCTTGCTTTCTGTTTCAAAAAGCTCATTCTTGATCAGGGGGCTGCCAAAACAAAAGCAGCAGCATGCTATTATCCTTCATTGGGATCCTTTGCAAAGGAAAAGCACACACAGAACCTTGCCTTGCATCTTGAAGACAACAACACTGAGACCTCCACCTTGCTTTGGTCCCCATGTCTTCACACAGGGGCCCCCAGTTAGCCTTAAAGCAGGCAGCTCTCCCAGGACCCACACACTGGCCAAGAGCAGCACCCTCAGTGAGTGCAGGGCAGCAGCACAAACTTAGCCCGCTGCAGCCTTATGAGGACAAGGAGTCAGGTCCTTCCCTGCTAGTGGGTTCTGTGGGTGCAAACCTAATAAAACAGCTGGCACCACTCCCACTTGCACTGCCAGGGAATGCAGTCTGGAGGCTTCAACATGGAGAGATTGTTGCTGATGAAGTGCTGAGTGCTACTGTGAAGCTTTCAAGGGACTTGAAGGAATTGAGAGCGGAGAGGAAGTTCTCATTTTATCCTCTTCTTGAGGAACCTGAGTCCACTTGGCATGTTGGGCCTGTAAAACAGCTTGGCCTAGGCTTGCTGTTTGATTTTTCATTTTTTAGATCAGGATCAACTGCTGTGCATGTTCTTGGGAAGATTTTATATTTCAAAACACTTTGTCCTTTTTTTCCCTGCTGATTCTTGGGCCTCTTCATAGCTTAAGAAGCGCTTTGCAGACCCCATCACTCTTAGACTCTTAGGTTCTTTGCAACTAATTTGCATTCAGGACTATCCATCTCATCAAGGGCAGACTTCAAGGCTGAACCAACTCCAAGCCTTAACTGCTGCAGGCAATCCAGGCGGCAGCTTTACAGGTGGAAGCAGGGCTTCTTAAGCCAACCTGAACATCTTCCACCTCCAGCCGTTTGTTGCCACTCTTCACTAGCTCTCCCCTTTTTGTTAGCACAGCTGTTTGCATGGTTATGCCATGAATAAGGACCAGGAGCTGATCTGGCTAAAAAGCAAGCTGAACCCAGGCCACCCACGCCTCCATGCCAGTACCCTGCACAGGTAGGAGAGGAGCAGGAGCAAGCAGCCAGGGTGGGAAGAAACCAAGGTAAAAATGACAAGCATGGCAGGGGCAGGTTTGCCTCTTGCAACAGTGAATTCTGCAACACCTTCTGAGCCATTTAACAGCCTCATCCTGCTACACAAAGAAAGAGACACATCTTCACCTCCATTTTTCCCAACCAACATGTATGTTCAAGAGTCACTGAGTAATCCCAACCAAAACTGTGGAAGAGGATAGAGGATAAAGGCGCTTATTAAGGTGAACTTTAGGCTCAACCTCAAAATACTATTTCCCACCAAAGAAGGTCCATCTCAAGGTGACACCCAGGCCTCAATGTCCCAAACCAAAGTTTCTTGAGAGCAAACAGTATGGAGGGCAAAAGGACAGCCTCTTCACACAGATCATTACTCCAGTTTGGGTTTGGGAAGCTGTGTCCCTCGGGAAGGAAGCCAGCTTTCACCATCATGCAGCATGCAGACACATCTGCAGGGCGCTTGGCACTATCAACACTGTAAGCCCCCACTCACTCCTGGACATATCACCTTCAACATGACCTCAGCAGTCAGATGTAAGTGCCCTCTCACAGGTACATACCTACATCACTACATTTCTTTTGATTAAAACCGTATTCTGTGTTGATGCTGGAGAGTGCTTCCATTTGCTTTGAGATAGCCTCCCAGTACCAGCCTAGGAGAGGGTGACAATGAAAGCACTGGCAATGCAGTTTCATATGTCTATAGCTTCTAAAACTCTTTGACGCTTCCCTGGTTGCAAAACATGCCCAGCAGCACAGGATATTTAGTGTTTCTGATTGCTCTTGACCTGGCTGTCTCTGCTGCTCTCCTGAGTTAGGAGGCTTAGGTAAAAAGACAGCAGAGTAGAGAAGGCAGCAAACACAGCAAGTCCAGTTTTTCAGCCTTGAAATAATCTGCTACTGAATGGAAATGCTGAATGGAAACAGAAACTTCTCCCTAAATCTAGAGTGCTCTGGAAAAGCTCCTTGTTTTATTATGATGGAAAATCCTCATTGGAGGATTTCATTAGAAAACAAGTTATCATAAAAGAAATGTTAAGAGCCCTAAGCACCCCTCTCTCCCATGATGTCAACTGTCAAGAGACATCAACGACAGCTCAGCTGTGTGATCAAAGGCTCCAGCAAGCGGATTTAAAGACAGAATTGCCAGAAAACTGAGAGCTGAAGGAGCATGGGGGCATGATCATCACCTGCTTATAAATGCGCCTTATGGGGTGAGGTAATTACTTCATGATGCTGTACCACAGGAACAATGGCATCTGGGTCTTCTCATTGTGACACTGTCATGACAAGATAGGAGGGGGGTAGTACCTTCAGGATGACATGACTCATCCCTGCCACCTAATGTCTTGCTATGCCTGCAAAACCGTGTGTCAGAACTGCCTGGAGGGGAGACCGGGAGGCCACGGTGCTGAACTTCACACACAGACCTGTGACTGCCCTCAGCCACGGCCCGTGGTTTAAAGCACGAAGGCAGAAAGAGCAGAGGGGAAGGAGGGAAACCAACTACCGCCTGTATTATGTTAGTCCCCAAGTGGTGTAGCAGCCCACTGAGCCTACAGGAGGAATCATGTGAGGTGGCTCCTGGATTTCATCCTGGTGAAGCAAGAACAGTGAGCTCTTCACCCCAAACCCCACAGCCCCACCATCACTGAAATCAGCCAATACAGAATCACACTCTCAGAAGCACAGAGGTGTTTTAAGGTTGCCCTGAGAACAGCTTGTGATCTCGTGTATCTTTCAATGCATGGAAGACTCCAGGACAAAGACTATAATTTATTAGACATTTGAAACTTGGGCCCCCAACCAGGCTGATGCTTTTAGGAGTTTCCATTATCTAAACAGCAAATCAACAATTGTATTAATCTATGCCACAATACCTAAACACAGTGGGTGATGGTAGACAGAGTGTCACAACTATCAATTTCCGGGCTTCAGAGATATTTTTCTCCCTATTAAGAAGATGTTTTTATCTGTGTAATTTAATTTCCTTCATTGGCTTTTGTTTTCTTTTTTTTTTTTTTTTAACATAGAATCAGATATTACTACCTGAGTTAAAAAAAAAAAAAAAAGATAAAATTTTTGGCCAGCAATCAAAGCTTTTTTTTTAACTGCTGAAGCACATGAAAGGCATCTGAAACGCAATAGCAACAAAGAACAAGGAACTATTTGTCAACGCCACTTGGTCATTGGGGAAGCTTAGGGGAGGAGACTGATGCTGTTTGTTTAAAACAAGCAAACAAAAACCTGACAGACAGACCATTTATCTATATAGTGCTTCACTTGAAAATATTGGCAGAGGGAATACATCTTAACTGGGTTTGTAACAAAAAGTGCTGACACACTCCGTTATGGCACTTCCCTGCCTTGGGGCTAGAGATGCCTGTCACAGGGAGGACCCTGTGGAGCAGTGATACGCGTGGATCAGGCACAACACAGCAGCAGGTCATCCCAGGCCCTTAGCAATCCCTCGACCTGTCCAACCAGCAATGTCATAGCATCTGCCATGCTCAGACCAGCCTCATCTGAGTTCAGTCCCACCAGCTCCAGGGGAAGGCAAAGGAAGCAGGGAGGCTGGATTTGTCCATGCGTACCTCTTTCCTTCCTACAAGTCAACCAAGCTGGCCCAAGTGCCCTTCGACCACCATGCAGAACAACTGTTCATGACTCCCCACAACAAAGTCTGCTCCAGTGGGACGGGGCAGCTCTCATCCTCACACGGTCCCAACAATAGCCTATGGGGCACAGAGTGGTGCATGCCCCAGGCCATGCTCTGCATCCAGCTCCCATCCGTTCCCCTGTTCTGGGTACTGATGCTCAGGACACCGCAGATCATGCTTCCCGCACTGCCTAGAGTGATGGAAAAGACTATCCCACCTGCCAACAGCATCTGCTATCCCAGGTGCCATCCTGTCAGTGGCAGCTGTGCAGAGGAAGGGGGCAATCTCTCTGCCAGGCACAAGCGCTACACACAGTGGCATTCAGGTGGCTATG
This sequence comes from Pezoporus occidentalis, assembly GCF_034315485.1. Lineage (NCBI taxonomy): Eukaryota > Metazoa > Chordata > Aves > Psittaciformes > Psittacidae > Pezoporus > Pezoporus occidentalis. Next base: position 1,847,757 of record NW_026913964.1, on the reverse strand, counting down.
CATCTGCCTTCCCTCTCTCACACTCTCACCCACTAGTTATTGCAACCATGTCCTCACCAAATCCTCACACAGGTAGAAACATATCATTAACAATACAAATGAGACCCAGGGAGATGAAACAATGTGCCCAGCAGGAGCCTACCTGCATTTCCACTGCTCTCACAACAGGACCTCAGTGAGGGGTTACCACAACCTGTCATACCTTGGGCATTTGGGGAATGCTTGAACCACCCACTTCCTAAAGCAAGGCTCATATATGGCTTGGGAAAAAAAAAAAAAAAAGAAAAAAAAAAAAGAGGAGACTGCTGTACTGCACCTTATACCCAGGTGCAGTATCTCTATCCCAGTCTTCTCCTTCCCCACCCTGGCTGATATTACACCCTTTTATTTACAACAGGGGGCAACAGATCTGACTACCATCACATTGCACACTTGTGGCTGAACTGAGGGCTCCTTGCTAGCCCTCAGCAGTAGCAGGATGTGCTCTTTTCTAACATCACTATTTCTGCTCAGGAAGTAAGTCTTGATCCAGTTGACCACAGGAGACTGAACATAAGCACCAAGCATGACTGTCTCAGCTAAACCATGAGCAGGGTAAACAAACGCCTTCAACGCCAGTGGACAGAGCAGCATTAGGGACTCCCTAGAAATGCTTGTGCCGTGGGGGAGCGACGCCTTTCCCTGCTGCACCAAACCTACAGAGCATCTTCAAGGCATCTGTGTCTTAGCAGTCCCCCAAAGCCAGCTCTCCTCTCCTGAGCCTCCAGCCAGGCTACAGGGAGCACGGGATGATGAGTACTCTTGAATGGAAAGATGCTGCTGACTGTTACCTAAGTCTTCCAGCCCTGTCCTCTCCAGAAATAAAAACCAGCTCAACAAAATCACCCTTTTGCTCTATAAATGGATGTGGGGAATTAAAGGAACATACATATAAGCACGAGTAGTGAAGGATGTGCATAAGGCACCCCCTCTCACCCCCACTGCTCCTCCAGTGTCTCACCTTAAATCTGAAACAGATTTCTAGGGTGAAATCCCCAGAACAAGCCCAGAAACAAAACGAGGAGCCAGGAGCCCAACCATTACACTACAGATCCACTTGGGGTGTGGGTGTGGGGGTGTGTGTGAAGGGGGAAACGGCCATAGCCTCACATTTTTAAAATCACAGTTGAAAACCAAAAACCCCAAATACACTTGTAAGGGTTTCATCTCCCACACGGGGTGAGCAGTACTTCAGACACAGGTGAAATAAAAAAAGGAAAACCTGAAGCAAGGCTGGGAGGGAGGAAGAGCATGGAATAACCCAACATTTAGGTCAGCTCGTACGCGTGCATGCGTGTGTATTGTTTCTCCCCCTCCGCCAGTCGGGGGCTGCAGGGGGCCCCGCAACCGGCCCCGTGCCCTATTTAGAGCAGAGCCTGGCGCAGCAGCTATATTTGACACCCGGGATAAACAAGCTGGGCCCGGCGGACGGAGCGCGACAGCTGCCTGGGACAGCGGCGCGGCCCTGCCCTTCCCCCCCTTCCCCCCCCCCTCCCCCCGCATGCTCCCGGGAAAAGATGAAAATTAAAACAATTAGATTAAATAAAAAAAAATAACGGAGGGGGAAAGGGAGATTTATAGCACTGCATGAGACCCGCTCACCCCTCCCGGCAGCCCCGGCCACAGCCGCCTTCCCCCTCCCGGGCTCCCCGGCATCCCTGCGGGCCGCGCCGCACAGAGCCGAGCCGCACCGGGGCACCCCCGCCCGGCGGCGGGCGGGATCCCGGGGCCGATGCACACGGGCCCGCAGGTTAGGGCTGCTCCCACCACCCGCTCCCTCCTTCTCTCCCTTCTCCAGGCCCCGGCCCCGGCCCCGCAGAGCCCGGCCCGGCGCCCCCTCCCCGGCACGCATCCACGCATCCCTCCATCCATCCATCCATCCATCCATCCCTCCATCCATCCATCCATCCATCCACCCACCCACCCATGCATCCCGCAGCGCCCTCCCCCCGCAGCACACACACACACACACACACACACACGCACATACACACAAACACACGGAGCCGCCGCGGCTCCGCGAAAACAGGACCATTGAACCGAGCTGCCAGCGCCCGGGCAACGTTCAATCCCCTTGTGTCCGCCCTCCGCAGCTGCGAGAGGAGCCTGGGAAGAGCCCCTCGCTCCTCGGCCATCGCCATGCAAGGCGTGAAGCCCCTCTTGACAGCAGGAAACTTAACCGCCAGCCTAGCGTCTCCTACGGAGCAGGGGCAGCACCCTCTTACTTACCCTTCTGCTTGCTTTCCTGACTTTTTTGGAGGGTCGGGCTGGGGGAGGTGGGGGCTCCGCTCTCTCCCCAGTACAAATCCTTCCGGTTCCTAACGGGAGCTCATCGCATCTCCCGGTGATTCACCGACGGTGCGTGCGGGCATGGGGGGGTTCGCCTTTGCATGTCAGTCCAAGTTGCCTTGCTCGCTACAAAACCTGTGCTCTCTTTTGCAGCTGTCAGGGTGAGCGGGGAGGTGCATCTGGAAAAGGGGGTGAGGGGTGGATGTAAAATGTTGATAAATCCACCAGCCTTGATCTTCAGCTCCGTGCGGTGGAGTTTGGGGAGGGAAGGGAGGTCTGGCGGAGGGGGAGGAGGATGGAGATGAACGGGGGTCGAGGGAGGGGGAAAGAGAAAATGGATTGTACCCCAGATTGCCACTGAATGTGCCGGGCTTCCCCCGCTCCCGCTCTCACACCACCGGGGCTCCGTCCAGGCTTCCCAGCATTACGGAGCACGGCAAGGCGCTGAGCCGGGTTCCTGGGAGCCAGCGAGGTTTGCACAACTGCAGCAAGAAGCCAAATCAAAAAGCCAATCTGCGAGCCTCCAAACTCCACGTCACCCTATCAGCTGGGAGCGAGAGCTGCAACAAATTACAAGCCATGCATATTTATTCTCCTGAACCCAGGGGGAGATTTTCAGATCATTTAAAGAAAGGCAAGACGAAACCAGAGCAACCCCCTTCCTAAATAAATAAAGGCAGAGCATGTTTTGCATGTAGCATGCACACACTCACACACACACCTCTCCAGGAGGGCTTCGTGGGTATATATAGATAGAGATGTGCACTTACTGAGCGGTGATCACTCCTGTACCCTCCTAGTATACTGACTTGACTTCATGTATTGCAAGCAAGAGAGGGGAAGAACAGGTAGCCAAGCCTCAGAGCATAAGAAATTGCATATCTGAAATTTAAAGCATCTGCCAAACACTTCTGAGAGATTAAATATAGGCAGTGTAATTACACAGGCAGAGTTGGTCCTGGGATCCATTTGAAGCTGCATGCTTTGGTTTGTGCTTGCAGAAACCACCCCATCATTTTTTTCAGCTGAAGTCAAATAACAAGTTGTGAGACATCAAGTCATTTTAAGGTAAAAAATACATGTTGCCTCCAAAGCTGCTGTTTGACTTTGGCAGAAGACGACTGAGGGCTGGTTTCCGAGGCCATGGAACAGGACAGTAGCTTTATACCTTGCACAAGGCACATCAAGATGTTAGCACATAGGTTTGTCTCCACTCTGTCCTTGACACAGCAGTTACAGGCAGATGTGTGCCTCCAGGAGATTTACCTTCTGGCATGGCTTCTCACTTCTTTAAAGGACCTGCAAGCCTATGTACTATAAGGCAAGGATCCCCAGTACAGGGCTATACTGCCAAAGGATGGGTTGCTCCATTCCCCAGAGAGCAGCTGTCCCTACTCTGTTATCCCTGCTGACTCCCCTTACCCCAGGAGGTGATGAGGGAGCAGAAGCTTTCTGGTGAGACCCAAGCACATGCACAAGTGCAAACTATCCCTGTCAAAAGCAGCTGTGTAAACTGCCATGAGAAATGTGAGCCTGAGTCTCACACTGGGCAACAGCTTTTACCTCAGCAGCCCTTGGCTGCCCACCTCAGCAACACAGAAAGGATCCAGAGACCTGGAAGAGCAGTTACCCATTCTGGCCGGGCTACTTACTGCTGTTAGAGCAGGGCATGGCAACCCAGAGACAAAGGGGCAGGCAGAAGAGGCCACAAGGGGATTCAGTTGCTGCCAGGTTGGGTGAATGAGTAGGACATGGTGGCATAGAGAAGTGCAGAACATCCTGTGGGTCCTGGGCTCAGCTCTGTATCTCCTCATATGCTACCTGGCACTCCTGCTGTCCCCAAATAACCCAAGCAAGGCAATGTATGAGGTGGGAACATGGCATAGGATGCACATGGGCCAGAGAACAAAATGACATTGAACATGTGCTGAGGTGCCTGAGCTTGGGGTGCCAGCCAGCCCCACATAGGGCTGCATGGCTGGATGATGACCCTGTGTGACTTCAGGAAGGAGAAGGACTTCCAAGTGCCTCAGGGAACACAGTGCATGTATGGCCCAGGGCATTAGAATTCTCAGCAGTACCACTGGAGCTGTGGAAGAGCCCTTATGGACAGTTCGGCATCAATGGCTAAAACAAATGATGCATGCAGGGACCCTGATGCTGTCCAGTGTCACCCAATCTCCAAACCTCACACCCGTGCCAGGGGGCACAGACCCAGAGGGTTGCAGCTCTCCAGTCTTCTCCAGCACTGAGAAGAAGAAACTGCCCCGGCTCATTGTCATGATGGCAGTTCCAAACAACTGCTCATGTTTAAGGCTCGATGAGAGCAGGTCTGGACTCAAGGAATGGTGGTACCAACTGCTTGTGAGCAGGCACAAGGCCTGGGGGTGACACACAAATTTACAGTTGACAATAACTTAAAGGCAGAGCTCTTTATTGTACACAGAAGTTTCATTTCACTCCATCTCCTAAACTCAGTTTGTAAAATCATGCCTAATTTGTTTAAGAGATGCTCCCAGGCATTTCCCTCTTTCCTTTCCTTCCATATGGGCCTGGTCTTACATTGCTCAGCTCAGGTAGGAACTGTTCATCACAAGAGGAAGTATAAGAAATTTTTCGTCTCCTTAGTCTTAAAGGTGTCCTTGCAAGGTACTAAGCTAGGATGAAAGCATCAAAACCCTTTATATAATAATACTACAAAAAATACCCCCCCTTGTTTATGTTAGCTTTAGCAAATGAAATACAGGGATTTCAAACTCCTGGGCTGCTTAGCACAACCTTGCTAAGCAAGCCTGGATGTCAGTTTTTAATGAATACCAAAATCATTTGATGTTTCAAGCATTACCTCACCTAAAACCAAAACACTGGAAAAAAACACCAGATCACCAAAACCACTGGAAGACTATCAAATACTATATCAAATAATATATATATAAGGAACACACACCATTTCTTTCATAAAAGCTTTTCTCACTCCCTATGAATAACAAGCTTAATTAATAGTTTGTGCAGCAACAAAAAAAAAAAAACCAAATTTTTAAAGCAAAACCCATTCCCCTTCAGACTCCTCCATGATCACCTGAAACCAAAAGCTCAGGTAAGCAACGTCACTCATGAACCAGAATGGCATCACTTGGGTGCTTTTCCTATGAGCAATCAGGGCCTTAACCCCACTCTCAAACCTGTCTCGAGGCTCTTGAGATTTGGAGCAGAACAAGAAATGCAGGCTTTGTTCTTCCTTTCCTTGTCCATCTAAGACTAGAGAGGATTTTCCTAACTTAACCTGTGGTTTAAACATCCCACGTCTTCAGTCTTCTGCTGGCAACCATGCTGATAATAAAGATGAGGACAGCAGGACATATCCAGTGGTAGTGCTGTTGATAATATGTGTACCAGGCATTGGCTTGCTCTCAAAGGCCAATGTCATCTACTGACATAAAAACCTGCCAGTGTCCTGCAAGTTCTGGATGAAACTCTGGGAGCGTGTTGGCTGACTCAGAAGGAACTTCCTCCTTCCCTTTCATCCACCAGCTATGCACTTAGCTCATACGGGTAAGAATTTTACACAGCTGCCATCCAAAATGTCAGGTGGATACAGCAATATTACTGCTATATTAAGGCAGACATCACAAGCTGCAGGTTTGACTCCAGGTTTTGGAAAACTTCTAGCCGAGCAAGGCTATAGGAATTGTTTGCACCATATTGCTCTCCTCCTCTGATCTTTCAGCCCTTGTTTGAGTGACCCAAGAATAGCTGCAAACACTATTTACATTTGCCCTTGTTGCTTGAATACGTGCAGCTCAACTGCCCCTGACCCAAAGTCTGTACCTAAGGGCATGGCACAGAACCCTTCTCTCATTCAAGATTTGTTCTCGCTGAACCTGGGTTATGTGCCAGCCTGCTTTTTCATAGCTTTGCTTTTCCTCCCTCATCAGGTTTTATCAGGTGCCTGCTCACGTCTCTGTCAGAAGAGATGGGATAATGTGACATTTATTAGTATGATGCATCTGCAGAGCCTTGAAATGAAGTTCCAAGTCTGAGAAAAAATTAGTTTCTAGGGGAAAGAGGAAAGGAGCCACCATGTAGGAAGCAGCTTCAAGGCTGTCCATGATTACTGAGCCAATGAACACAGTTTAACTGTAAAATTCTGTGCTTCATTTTTTTCCCCCATAAAAGCCTGCTTTGGACATGTGACTACAGCTTCAAGAGCCAAACTGGGCTTTACTCACACATCCTCAACAATGCACAAGTTCCTATCAAACAAGCCGTGGGACACCTGGGACAGTCCATGCTCTCTTTATGGCACTTCCTGTGACCAGTGGGCAATTCCTCCACAAATCCTAGCAGATGTCTTTCTGCCACAGATGCACAATGAAGGATGAAGCATTGCTCATTCTTTGTGTACTTTGTGCACACTGATCAGAAAGGAGTGAAATATGGGTTGAAACTCTCTGACCCACTCTGTGGCAGACATAGGTTGTGGTAAGGTCCTCGAGGCTCATCACAGAGCTTCCCACGAGAGAAAGGGTCAGAGGCCATGTTCCTCAGGTCTGGCTCAGAAAGAGGGACATCTTCATCATGACTTTGTACAGAGCAGCATAGAGACACGCCCATGTGTAGGTGAGTGATACCACAAACATGTTCTGGTCTTGGCTTGCCAAGGTTATTCCATGTAAGTGAACACGGACCTAAAGGAACTTAATGCAGCATTCAGACACCATGTATAGCACCACCCCACCTAGAATAAAAAGACCTCAACTAAATATATTGAGAGTCCAGGGCAACTCAAACTCTTGAAACCTTTTGATAAGAAGTGCCCTGTTCCAAAGGACCCACCTGACAACGGAGAGTGAGAGCACACCTCACAACCAAAGTCGTGTTATTCAGGACATCATGTTCTATAATGATCATGTTATTCAGGACACATGTTAATTCCAAAGTTTCCATTTTAGTATTAGCTTCAGAAACTGAAGGGTGAAGAGAAAGTGGACATCTGTGGTGGAGCATACCCACTTTGGACAAACACTCTGGGGTGAGGCCTGACAAGCCAGTGAATTCTGGGTCAGGAAGCAAGCACTCATTCAAAGGGGTTTTTCCATCATTTTAAATGCCCCTGACCAGAGAGTGGTCAGGGGGACCTTCTCGGGTTGAGGAGCTCTGAGACTTTCCTTCTTTTGGGCATCTTAGAGCAACAGCTTAATACCAACTCTTTTACAAACTAGGTAAGCTTTTTCCAGCAAGGACCAATGGGATGTTAACACTTGCAGCACTGGAGTATATGACAGGACAAAGGGCACATCCAGAACGTCCCTTTCAACTACAGTGACTAGTAATTAGCAACCAGCACCCACACTGCTGGCAGTACACCTGTTTTCTCAGCTGCAGAACAAGTACATGAGGTTCAGATTACAGCAGTGGATTGGATATGCTCCTCTCCCCGCTCCCACTGAGGACCAAGGGGCCTGGTCTCAGAGGATGGTGTTTGGCATGACAGATGACAGTAACAGGTATTAGCATGGCAAGAAGCCTGCAAGCACATCAGCATGTTCTGATGGGCTCTCATACGTGTCTGACAAAGCCCTAGAAAAGAATTTGGCTCACGAAGTTGTTGATTTATTTAACAACTTCCCAAAATAATTTTGAATTCCAAAAATCAATGGGGAAAGTTTGTATTTCATTGATTTTGAAACCCAACAAAGACAAAAATCAATTGTACCTCCACCACTCTGGTTCTCCTGTTAAACACTGGCACCAGGACGTTTTTTCTTTATGCTTCCTGCACCACTTGCTGGTTAATAGCATGAAAAGAAAAAATAAATCCATGTTTCTAAACCTAAGTCAGTGCTTCACAGAAAGGAGGATCCACAGCAACTCTAGAGCAGCAGCTGATACCCTGCCATGCACAGGCTGGCTTCTTACACCTCTCAAACTCTTCCCCCTTCATCCTGTGCCTGTACCTTCAAATTCTGGGAGAGCTACTCCCTGGCCAGTGAACTTGCTAACAGTGCTGCTGCTATTGGTAATGAAAAAGGGTTGGGGTTATGTCATATTGCAGCAGGAGCATGTTGTCCTCTGTACTGGCTTCCACTGCCTATGGGTCTTCCACAGCATCAGCATTTCAAGTGCTCCCACCCATCTTGCGGCGTGTGTGGCCAATGGACCCACAGCCACCTCACAGATACCCATCTACACACTTGCAGTGCCTGGCACAGGGTTGTGGGCGCTCAGCTCCTGGGCAGAAAACACCGATGTGGCTGCGGCTGCTCCTGCCCTTAGCCTCATGGCAACCCCTGTTGGGGCTGCAAACAAGGTTTCATGCTCTGGTTTGTCTCCACTTGAGCATGCAGGATGCCAAACTGAAGGCCTCCAACATCAGGGGATGTTACCAGATAGCACAACTACAGACCGTGATAGCACAGTCCAATGGGAATAACAATAAATGCTGGATAAAGATAGAATAAGATTTTACTATTCCCCTAAGGTCAACGTAGTACTTTTCTTAATAAAAGAGCTGAGACCTACTGAAGAAAAAAAAAGAATCTCCCATATAATAGTGTCTCCTCTTTTAAAAATCTAGGACAAAGTGAAGAGTGCCAGATTGTCACTTCCCCTTGAGCAGTTAGAAAAAAGCCGTGCTTCCTCCAGGAGATTCTGATCCTGGTTTATAAAAATCAGGGGGGAAAAGGAACTGTAAAGTATGTTAACATCAACCGTTAATGAAAGTTAGCAGTTTAATTAAAGGAGCAAGCAACTTGTGCATGGAGAGATTAGAGACACACATCCATCTCTAGGATGCACGTGACTTCTGTCCAGGTTGGCAGAACCCAGGAAACACATATGGGATGAATGCTTCTGGTGTGGTAAACTGACCCCAGACTGCTCTGGCAATAACGGTAGGTAGAGACAGTCTTCCTGGGAAGAAGCCTGCCATCAGAACTTCACACAAGGGCTGCGACCACCCTCAGCACTGAAGCCTTGATTCTGAATCTGAAGTTACGTCACCGAACTGTCCTTCTGATGCGTGTCATGTTTTTGGATTAAGTGGGTGGTAAAAAACATTGGCTAAAGTATTCATTTATTCAGACCCTCCTCAAAGTGGAGTTTGAGTATTAGCCCTTCTTTTGATGTTTAAAAGAAGGCCCAACCACAGAAGGACTCAGGCACATGCAACACATACCTACACATTCCTAGATCCTGCTGAACACAACCAGCTTGTCCAAGCACACTCGCAGCCCAAAGCAGTCCCACAGTATTGCTCTGACAACAGGATCCAACCCTCAGAGAACGCAAAAGGATCCAGATGGAAAAAAGTTAATTTGTGGAGGAGAAAGGCACACTCAGCCCTGTGCACGAGACAAGGTGATCTTTTATTAGTCAGGTTTCCTTTTAAAGGTGTTTCTTTTACACACAATATGTACTTTGTACAAAGTCCCACCTTCAGCTTCTGCCCTGACATCTGCCCCTTTCTGTACATCATATCCTACCTGCTCCTGCCTCTTACCCTTGCCCCCCTCACCACACACACTCTTTAAGCCCCTCTTTTTGTTGTTGCTGTGGGGACAAGGTTTTAGCTGTTGCTCTTTGCCAACACATCACATACACTGTGAGCTTGGAGCAGCTCTCGCTTTTCTCTCTTTCTATGATAACTAATTTGCACCCCATAATGTGCAGAAGGAATCTCACTCTGCAGATAAAAGGTGGAATAACTCATAATGGAAGCAGCACTTTGGCCTGGAGAGTCTCGGGCTGCCCATGTCCTGCTCCCAGCATACTCCTAGTGCTCCTGGCAGAGGGATGCTATGGCCATTTTGCACAGCCTCTGGTCTATGTGGTTTTTCACTTCCAGTTTTGCACTGCTGACCATCTTGCAGCTACAGAGCAGTATCTCCCACTTCCAGGAATCCCAGTCACACAGGGCCGTTCACAGTGCTGTTTACCACATACACCAACCTCACCTCAAAGACCATGAGCAGAAATACCAGGTAGAAAACACGCACACCTCATCTCCAAATGCCAGCAGGAGATTTGTCTAAGGTCACACCTCACCAGCCACCTGAGCAGCCCTTGACAGGAGTGACCCAGCATCGCTCAGCACCGCTGGTAGACAAGACCAAGCTGGCAACACTCAGTGTCTAGTAGTAGAGCTCTAATGCACTGGGTGCTTCTCTCAGCCTGGACATCCTGAGCCTCTGTCTCCTTCCCCCATCTGCCTAGCTCCTCACAACTGGGAAATTAAGGTTTTGGGAACTGCTACCCAGCTACCAAAGTTCCCTGCAGCAGGCTAGCAGCTATGGGAGAGACCACCACATGAGCACAGGAAGGCAAAGGAAGACCTCCTTGCCTCAGGAGCCCAGCTCAAAAGCCACAGCAGAGCTCTTGGCAGGTTAGCTACCAACCCCACAAGCCATTTACAAAACCATGGGAAAATGCCACTTACCTTAATGGGGAGAGCAGCAGAACCTCATGCAAACACCAGAGCTCAGAGGAAACCAAGCCCCAAAGGCTGGCAGGGTGGTGACAGGCTGTCAGTGGGGTGCAGTCCCTGGGAGTGTGCTGCTGCCTCTGTCCTGGTTCGGACCTGCCTTTGCCATGCCCCAGGAGTGGCCTGCAGGAGTCTTTCTGCAGCGGCAGAGCCCTCAGCCCTGCCCTGCCCTGCCACCAGCACCCCTCCTCTTGGAGACAGGGTCATCTGTGAACCCGTATGAGCTCCCCAGCCACTGCCTCCACATGCTGTCCCCTGCCCTAGCCTGCACTCAGCTCACATCTGCTGCATCCAAGGTCCTCAAAAGGGCCTGGATTTACTCCTGATCTGGAAGTCAAAGGTACTGACAATGTCGGAATCAGTTTCCAGGTGCATCTCCCTATCATCACCCATGCAGCAGGACAGGCTCCTGAGTCCCAGCAGCCTGCAGACCAAGTTACTTGACCTGCTGCTCCCAGCCCTGCCCTAGCTTACTCTGTGAGCTTCAGCAGTGCCAGGCAACTCCAGAAATGCAATGGGCATTACTCATCTCCCAAAGCTGCTACAAGGGCTAATTGCTTGACACTTGGTTGCAATGCCCTCCAGAAGATGAAGGTGTGGTTCAGCACGCTCATTATGAGGCTCATTACAGAAGTTAGTATTTACTAGATAAGGGAAATGGCATCCCAGGAGCAGTAGCATCAGGAAGCAGCCTCCTTCCCTAGCATCATGTGATTTTGCAGGAGCAGCAGGGCCTGCAGTGCTTGGATGCACTTTCAGCTGGTTCTGCTATGAACCCTTGTGCTCCCCCTTCAGCTGTTGTCATCATCTCACTGGTTTCAGCTGTGTCTAGAAATGGACTGAACTCTTACTTGGCATGGTTATACTCTTGTGGTATTCCACTTCACATCTTTATAGTGCCTGTTCAAGTGCTTTCTTGTGACTGAGAAGGAGAGTGGCTCCAAGTCCTACAGGGCACTGGCAGAGTGATGTGACTGCTACTGGGGAGCAAGTGATAGCCAAGCCATTGGCTGCCACAGCCACCTCTGGGGCAAAGACCAAGGTTCCCGTCTTCTCCACGGGCTGGTGGAGCATTACCTCCTCTGCCCAACACTATCGTGCAGATCCACATGCTGCTGCTGGTCACCTACTGCACTCAGAAGCCTGGCAGCAAGTCCCTGGCTCCCATCACTGCCAGACCCACTGTGAGGTTCCAGGGAAGGTGAAGGGCATGGCTCCCCCTCCACATGCTGTAAGGGTTTGAATCCCATCATTGTAAGTGTGTGCAAGGACAAGCATGTGCAATAAAGCCATGAGGTGAAGTTTATTTTGTCATGCCTTCAGAAAGACAGAAACCAGGAAACACATTTTATCTAGCCTCTCCATAGACACATCGCTGTCCCCATTTCTTTATTGGTGGCTTCATGGTTTACTGCCTTCATGAGACAGAGAGCTGTTGCCATGAGGTCAGGGGACAGGCTGCAAGAGCAGCTTCATTGTTGGACTTGTTTAGTGGGTGTATTGAGATTTTAAGTCCTCTGCCAGCTTCCACAGTGTCGTGGTTTAAACCCAGTCAGGTAACTCGTTCAGTCACTCTCCCCCTTCTTTTCCTCCCCCTACTCCCAGAGGGACGGAGAGGAGAACTGAAAAGAATGCAACTCCCACGGGTTGAGATAAGAACAGTTTAGTAACTAAGGTGTAACACAAATCACTGCTGCTACCACCAATAATAACAATGATAAAGGAAATAACAAGGGAAGAGAATACATCATCTCACCACCAGCTGACCGATAACTCGCCCCCCAAGCCCGACCAAGCTCTGACCGATACCTCCTCCAGCCCTGCAGTCCCAGCCCTTCCGGCTCACTCCCAGTTACCTCCTGGGCATGACGTGCTGTGGTATGGAATACCTCTTTGGTCAGTTTGGGTCAGGTGTCCTGTCTCTGCTTCCTCCTGGCTTTCCCTCCTCCCTAGCAGAGCATGAGGCTCACAAAGTCCTTGGCCAAACCAAAACATCATTGTTATCAGCTCTGTTCCCAAGCTGAAAGTCAAAACACTGCACTGCACCAGCTACCAAGGAGGAGAAACATGACTGCTACTGCTGAACCCAGGACACACAGTGAACACGTGTTCAAAAAAAAAGGGAGGAGAACGAAGAAAGATATTAACAGGAGCAAAGCCTCAATGCATCCCATCACTTCCCCCAGCTGCTGCTGTGTCTAATCATTTTCATAGTGTATCAGGAAGTGTGAAATCACTGATTAGTTTTATGACAGAGATTTTGATCACAGAAGGTGGGACATGAAACCTTCCTCTCCTGAATACAATTGCAGCTACCAACTCCCCCCTTACCCAAGGTACTACCGGGGAAAGCAATGAGACAAAACACTCCAAACCAGGTCACCTCTTTTCTTGGATGGAAGCACACAGATGAGTGCCAGTCCTTGCTATAGAAACCTCACAGGATGCTGTGATGCTGAGCAGTGGAAGTTGCCTTCATGGATTTCTTACCAGCACACAGTAAATAAGACACTTCCACACTTACTCCAGGGCCCTACTGCCTGGAAAAGACTTGCACCTCTCAGCAGCAGCAAAGGCAGAGCTCCGAGCCCAGCCACCCTGTCTGTGAAACATGAAGCACGCAGACTCAGCCTCCAGGCACTCTGAACTGTCCGAGCACTGCATTCCTCTCATCCAGGTCGAAGGTCTCCACATCCTGTAGAGCCAATTCAGGAAATGCAAACTCATGAGCTTCGGATGCCTTCTCTGGGCTTTTGGAGAACATGAGGACAAGCTGCCCCATCTGCATCCACAGCTTCCAGAGGAGGTCCTCTCCCTCACGCAATGCATTCACAGAGATAAGTGCAATGAGGTCCTGACCAGTCCCAACATTGCTGCAGTGCACAGGGGGAGATGCAGAGCTTCCAGTCACTTTAGCAGGGTACAGATTATGAAGAGATCAAGCCAAATCCTGATGTTATGGAAATTGTCTGGAACTTTGTCACTGTGAGCAGTATAGCCCATGCTACACTATGAGAGCTGCTGGAGGGCCTGGAGAAGCAGCACAGAGTGGTGGAGGGCAGAAAGCAAAGCGTGTTGTGTCCAGTACCTTCCAAGGGGAATTTACAGAAGCAGAATGAAACTTGGACTCCATCCAGAACATCACAGTCAGCAGCCCACTGGTGGAGTATATCAGACCTTTAATGACAACTGCTGAGTTGATGCCTGCTACTAACAGGCAAGATCACAGACAAACAGGTCATTGGTTTGCTCCTGACCTTGAACTGTTCTGGAAGCTGCTGCAGTCACACTGGCACTGCCTCAGTCTCTCAAAGAGACACGTGCAACACGCATGGAGACCTCCTGATGCAGCCTGTATCTTTTCTGTGCGCTGAAGGACCTTGTCCTTCGTACACCACCCTGGGATTACAGTCTGCCTGTTTATTATTTAATGAAGCAGGTAGAGAAGGGGATTACCTGGGACAGCAACAGTTCTCCTGCTTCCCTGGCATGGGATGGTGTTAGCCAGCACAGGTGAAGAGACAGTCCTAATAGGCACCTGCCTTGACCATGTCCAGAAGAGAAGGCTAGTGTGGGCCAGGTCAGCACACACAGGAGCAGTGCTATGGTCCAAACTGGACCAAACACATCAGAGCACCTGAGCAGAGAGAAACCCTTGAGCCAGGATACAAAACTAAATCATAGTTTTATGGGCTAGGATAAAAGGGGAAGGATTTTGAAGTCTGCAAAGCATTTCTTCTCCTTTTTGCTGTGTTTTTTCCTTACTCCTTGTTTTAATATGATGGATCACCCGATAACGGCAGGCAGTCGCTCTGACTGACATGTACACCCAGGATAAAGGAGAGCAGGAAATTGGATCTGAGGTTCCATACTGTATTTCAGTGAGTTCTGGAGCCACCAGAATGAGATACTTGGTTGGATTGCAGGTGCCATCACACTCCCCACAGCTACAGACATGCAGCCCTATGTTCAATTTCCTGCTGTCACTCATTGTGTGTAGTGCACAGCCAAAGAACAGGAGTATGAAGCATATCTGATTTAGAGATGTACATGAATGAGGCATAAGCCCTGGTTACAGTAGGAAATTGAACTGTTCATGAACACGGTTTTCACCAGGGAGCTTCCTCCTCTCCCTCACTCCCCCACGCTGTGTTGTCCAGGGCTTAAAGTCACAACTGTTGCCCCTTTCACTAAGACATAGATGAACTGGTTTAGTACTTGCTTTTCTAGCCCCACTTTCTCTGATCACTGAGAGGAAATCTGTCAATGTGTACCCTGTCACTTCTCCCTTCCTCCCTTGTCCCAGCTACTCTGGGCCATATCAGAAGTGATGATTATGATTATGGCTTGACTTCAGGTACAAAGATTTGGGAAGGGCTTTACCAAGAGCACACCACTTAGTTGCCTTTGCTCTGCCACCCTCTGCAACCCACTGGAAAAGCTGGTTTGCCTGCTGAAGGGGACAAAGAAGGGAGGGGGCAAGGGTAAATTTCCATGATTAAATCTCCTTTTGGTTCTTTGCAGGAGCTATCAGGACATTTGGAATCTGTTCCCATTGCAGGCTTTGCTGGGTCCTCAAAACCAAACCCCATCAGACACTTCCTCAGCTGTTAGGTAGGCAGGAAGGCACTCTTCCAGAAGGACCATGAGGCTTACAGAAGCAAAGCCAGCCCTGATGTGGCACTGGCGCACTAAGTTCCGAATCCTCCACTGCTGATATTTTGAAGGAGATGAAGCCTGTGAATCCCAGCCTGGAGAAAAGCATTGCTACCAGAGCCTCTCTCTGAACTGGACTCAAACAGCTTCATACCCCAGGGGTTTTGGAGTCCAGATCCTAGCTCACAGTCCTCACTCATCCTTTGCTACAAAGAGCCATTTGCACTTCTAGATTGCAGCCTGGATGAAAGACAGATGCAGTGAAATACTCAGGCAAAGTTTTTGCTCAACTACAGCCAGCCAGTCCTAAAATACATGGAGGTTTCATAAAAATGGTATTTTTATTTCAGATCTACGGGCTGGACCAGCATCTGAACATGCACGAGGTTAAATTGCTTCCCAGCTTTTGGGAATCTGCACTCCACCCCTATGGAAAGCTATTCCAATTGTCACACCACCTGGAAAACCACCCAGCAATAATATTCTTTGCCTTGCTGGCCCATAAGGCTGGACTGTAAAAGACAAGATATTGATGCAGCAACCTGATGTAATCAAGAGCTATAAAAGGCAAAGCAGTAAATCATTTGGATTCATCTGTCTGTCTGTGCCCTTAGCTGCTCTTGATGTTTTCTAAAGCATCCAATAAATAAAACTGCATTTAACAGTCACACAGCAATTTTCCTTGCAAAACCTTGGGCTTGCACAGGCAATGGGGGGTGGTGGGGGAGGAATGTGGCTGGGAAGTAGGTCAAGAACTGTCCAGAATTATGAATTCTTTCTCTTTTTATTCTTTCCTGCAGGTGGGTCATTGAAACTTATCTCACTATTGAGCACAGCTGTTGAAAAAAGTGGCTCTTGCTGCTTCCAGGGTTAGAGTCAACCATATTCTTTACTGAGCTTTCCCTCAGTGCTCTTAGGAATGATCATCAAGCCCACTTATAAGACCTAAAATGAGAGCTGCAGGTGTGACAGAAGCTTGTGCAATGCAATCTGGAAATGTGGAGTTAGGTCTGTCTTTAATGCTTTGGTTGGGACCATCAAGACCTGCCCTAGAGGGCAGGAGAAGCCAGGGCAGAGGAAGAAATACTGGGTGCAGCTTCCCTCCTGAGCGAGAACTGCTGTTGCCCAGAGCTGTGAGATCAGGTAAGCTGGAGAAATGCGCACGAGGGCAGTAGCAAAAGAGGTTCTTACCCTTACAAAAGAGGACCAGGAGCCCAGAGTCCTCTACACAGCACAGAAGTGGGTCGAGGTCTGCTCCATGCCAGGAACTCTGATTTCAGCACAACCCACAGAGGCACCTTATGGGTTTCAGATACAGTAAAGCACATTTTTGTTCCAGCCCATGAGACAAGCTTTGCTTTTCCTCTGCATCACAAGACTCTGGTTTCCAAAGAATCCGTCAAGATATAAAGAAGATAAATGAGATCAATGATTCCCATCAGCTTTTAAAGCAACTGAAGAGACACCTGAGGAGCTGGAAAGAACCATAGGTTACGCAGAAACGGAAGAATTTTCTCATTTACCAGAATTCCTGACAAGCAGGGGAAGACAAAGCCTCTTTCTTCACCTACTTGGCCCCAGCAACTAGACAAACCCTGAGGCCTCCTGAGAGAGAAAACAGTACCAGTAGCTCAGGCTTTCAGTAAAACACTGTGGACTACCTCACCAGAGCACATCCATTGCAGGTGAGTGCTATTGAACCAGCCAGCTCTGGAGGTGGGTGGCTGGTGCCCCAGTGTCCCTGACACTTGCAGAGCTACTTTAACTTACCCCAGCTGAAGATTTTCCCCATTGGTTGACATTTAACTGCCCCGGTTTCTGCAGGATTTATCAAGAAGTCAGGCATTCAAAGTGACTCATCCCAGCTAAGCCAGAGCCAGCAAGAGCTGTCACACTGCACAGTACTCTGGCTGCCCAAGGGGGGGTGTCAGTAATGTAGAGTGACCGGATCCTCCTTTGCCTCATTAACTTGGGCATCAGCGGTGTGTTGCAGGGCATCCGTCATGTTGGATAAACCCCTCCTGTGCACTAGAGGTGGGGGTGATGGGAGACTCTCCCTCTGTTTTGCAATGGGGGAATGTTCATACCAACACTGCGGCAAACTTCAGTTACACCAGAGCACGTACAGAGCAGCCCAACTGGCTTGCATGCAGCTACACTAGGATAAACAGGAAGAAAATCCCTAATTATAATAACCTGTCAAGTATCTTGCACCTTCCCCCACTCTCTTCCATTGCCTTCATAGCCTGTCTCTCTCCCTGTCAGCCTGCTCCTGATTTTTAATGGGTTTGCAGTATATTGAGACTGAGGATAAAGCTTACATGTGAGCAGGTAAATCAGAGGCAGCACAGCAGTACCCCACAAAGCCTGGAGGAGGATGTGGCATGTGCTCCCAAAGGAGCTGGGCACTGTGGTCAGCAGCAGGTCCTTCGTCACCAGGCTCTGATAACAGGCCTATGTGTGCACGCAACAGATTAATTTTACTCCATGGGCCCCCTTCATTCTCCTTCTGGTTCCAAACTCTGGGCTTGGACCACAAGCATTTCTCACTAGAGGGCAGCAGGATGCCTTTAGAGACGGACACAGCAGAGCCAGCTGGGCCACAAGACAGTCCAGCCCTCTGGATCCAGAGTGAGCAATAAGTAGGACAATACACAGGCCATGGTTTGGATGGTGCTACCACTGTCACAGCCAGTACATGGGGCCAGGAGGGAGCTGGCCCAGCAAAGCCCTGGCCAAGTGGGCAAAGGGAGGGTTTTGCATTCAGAGTTACACTAAAGGGTTCAGGGCAGCAGTGCCTGATGTTAATATGTTTGGCACAGCATTAAAAGGAAGAGTAAATGAAATGGGAGGCCAGAGCATCAGCCTTGATGTAGCATATGAAAGGAGATGTTTGTTATCAGAAGATCAGAGACGAGGAGGTGCCTCTGCAAAAAAAAACCCACCCAAATGGCTACAGCAGAAGGTTCAGTTGCCGAACAGCCACATGATGGGCAGGAATTTGGAAAGAGCTGCTTCTCCCTCTCAGACACACACACACAAACCTGCTTCTCCCTGGCTTGTTACAGAGAGAGGAGTTATGCAGGAAGGAGATGTGGGGTGAGGCTCTGCTCAAACAACAGAACTGCTAAAAGCTGTGGAAAACCAAACTGGGTGCACAAGATGAATTGAGCAGTTAACACTGAAGCAATACAATGTTTGTCACTGGGACCTCTGGAGTGAAAGAGAAGTGGAAATTACTCAGTGTGGGCAGGCAATCCTCTGTTTGAACAGCGGAAACAGCATTTTTAGGTTTACCATAAGAGCCAGATTAGTCCAAGGGCATCGAAGGTAGCTTTCATTTTGTGGGCCAGGGATTTTCCATTCCAGTGCAGGCTGAAGCTGATGGACACAGGGCATCAGCTGCAGCCATCATCAGCTCAGACCCATTCCTACTCAGTAGCTCCTTGCCTGACACCATCTGGATAACTGAGCAAAACAATTTTGGCCTCCTCCTGTAGATGGGGGTCTCCAGTGGAAGGCTGTTGTCACCATGGCCAGTCATCACTCTTCACTCACAGCCTTCAATACTAGTTTAACCATAAGGGAGGAGAAGCTTGCATTGCCCCAGTGCTGTCCCCTGGGATACTGATAGCTATTTGGATAAACCACTGACAGGGCAGGTATGAGAGAGCTTCAGTCTGCAAAGCTGAGCTAGCTAAACACCAAGCCATCCTTGGTCAGGCGGTGACACAGATCTGCCAGCCTATAAGCCAAGGACAACCATGGCCAGCTCCTTCCAAACCCATGCACAGAGGGAAGAAAGGTTTGTGCAGCATTTAAATTAGCGTCTCCAGCAATATTTGGACCTCCAAAATGCTCCCATGTTTTAAGATGGCTTCCCAGAGCAATAAGGTGTTCCTATGTGTCTGTATGCTCTGTCACTCTCTGATCCTAGGCAGAACAAGACAAGAGCACAAGTAATTTGCCTGTGCTGTTAGGGAAATGGAAGCAGGACAGCAAGCCCCAGACCTATAAATGGTTAACTTTAAGTATGTAATTCTTAATTACATGCTTAGGCAAAGCCTAGGGTAATTTAGTAAATTAACCATATAATTCCACTTTAACTGATGGGTAAGTCCCTAAAGTAAATGCTACGTGTACACAGGGCTGCTTCCTAACTCAGCCAAGACTAACTGAGAGCTGGAGAGGCCTCGCTTGAGTGGCCTTGGGGATGCTTTAGCAAGGTACTGTACACCAGTGTGCACACAAGTGGACAACGGAGCCACATCCTGGATTTGCACAACAATTCCAAGCCACCAACAGTGCAGCTCTGGATGAGAATACCCATGTTTACTAGAAGAGGGGTAGATGGGGGAGCATACACAGGGCACACAGGCTGACGAGGGCTGGCCCCATTCACACTTTAGGACAGGCAGCCCTAAAGCCACCCCAGCAGAAGGATCTGCACCTTTCCATCTGCCAGCAGAGCTCCAGCAGCCAGCCAGCCAGCTCACCTCTTCTCACCCCAGCACAGCTGTGCTGTGAGGAGTTTGTTGCACAAACCTGTCTACTTCTTAGGTGCACCACCTATAAAATTAGGTTAAAAATAGATATCCACCTTTAGAAAAGTATCTGGAGATCTTCAGGTGAGTGCTGTGCAAATAGAGACTGTCATCATTAACAACCAAGATGAAAACAAATAGTGGGGGGGGAGGGAGATCTGCACTAAACCTTTTGATGGGAAAAAAAATTATTGCAGTCCCATTTACTCTTTGAAAAATTTCCTCAACTCTGATCAGGCTAAACAAAATTAGCAATGAACACAGGGCAGGCTGGCTGCCTGAGGATGCCTCTGAACCAGCACCTCTCCCCAGGAGCTGAAGGAGTGTCACCTTGTCCTGGGAGACAGGAGCAGAGCATGCCTTGTCCCAGGAGGTGTAGGGGCAGCACAGTGGCTGCAGGACCAGGCTCAGCTCCCTCCACTGGTGTTTGAAGGCTTGCTGCTCTTGGGGAACCTCCATACTCTTAGAGTGAAGTTTTCCATTTCTGCATTCAAGTCAAGACATGAAGCTGTGTATCAAGTGAAAATACACCAGAAAGGAGAAAAAGAAAGCCAGCAGTGTGGCATAATTCATCTTACGGGTGGCTGTCATGCGGTGAGAGGTAAACATGAAACAAAAGTCTTGGTACCGAAAAAACATCACACTTCTGCTGGTGCCAGTACAATGGAGAACAACTTAATTTGACACTCAAGGGAAGAGGTGGAGGGAGGAAGGGAAAGAGGCAAGGATTGCCTGCCACTCTTGGACATGTAAAGGAGGCTCTGGGACAACAGGACCTGCTTAAAGCATTACAGCACTAACTGTGCATCTACCTTGCTTGGTAAGGAGGGTCACCTAAGCCACAGATAGCACCTTCACCAAGGCACAGGAAGCTGCAGTGAATGGCCGTGCACACAACAGTCAGCCCCCCTCAAGCAGTTGTATCCCTCCTGCTTCTTTACCTTCCTGGGCACTGAACAATGTGCTAAAACCCAGTGCAAACCACTCCTCCAGCTCTTACAGCTGGTGCCCACCTGCATCTGCCAGAGCTGGGCCCAGGGACACAGAGTGAACAGCTACAAGTGACCTCTAACCGTCTGAGCTGCATGCCAACAGCACCAAGGAATTTATCCACAGCAGATGAATCTTGCTCTAGGTATTGTGTAAATGCAGGGAGACTAGGCTTTGATTACCAGCTTACGAAGGCTAGGGAAAGGGTGGAAACAACAGGGAATTACTCCCTTTTCCTGGATGCAGCAGAGCAACAGCATGTGATTACAAAGGGAGAGTCTAACAGACCTCATCTGCCTCCTTAGAAATTGAGGGACAATTTCTTTCAACAGCAGCATCAGTAATTTCTCCAATGCCAATAGTCAGCTCAAAATAGACAGCACAAATGCTCATTGGCATCTCAGAGGTGAACAGTAAATATGCATTCATTGTTGAACAGATGCCCTCCTCTCTTCCTCATGATAGATCTTTATCTTTCTGCCTAAGAAGCAAGCAGAAAAGAGCATTGCTAAGTAGCTTCCATTAAGATAATGTCACCTTGCTAGGGCTGCCTACTCTCTGGGCACGACGTGGTGAACATCCCAAAGCATGTTGCGTATGCTGAGTTTTATTCCAACTGGGTATAGTTTGGAGGGTAGAATCACCTGGGAAGAGATGCTTGAGAAGACAACAAGCAGAGATGCGTGATGGAGGAGGTACAGCTGAGGAGCTGGAAGAGGAAGGAAGCTTGCAGCAAGGAGGAAATGGTTCTGGCCCTGGCGAATACTAATATCTCTCAGTCAGTCTGTGACTCAGTCAATCCACTCTGAGCATGACATTTTCCTTGGTAGAACACGTCCTCTCTCCAGTTTCTCTGCTCTAATGCACTGATGCTTTCATTTCAAAAGGTGAAATGATTACAAGGGATGCTAAAAATATACATGGGCTTTCATTCCACTCCCCTGTCTCTGGTGGAACAGAATTTCCGTCTTTCCTGTTAGCCAACACAGAGATTTTATCTGAAAGATGTTCAGGGGCACAAGACCATTTCTTTTTTTTCATTATCTCCCTCCTTTATACAACATTTACAGCCCAGTCTAGTTCTTTGGGTGACCATCAGTTAGCAATCTCCCAGCCCAACCAAAGGAAAAAGCTTTTCTCCTACCCATCATTGTATCTGCCAGCCCTTCAGCATGATTAAAGGTCTAACCCAGTAATGTCCAAGTTTCCCATGCTGTTGGCCACTTCAGCTACTGTTTGAGGTTCTCACAGCCCCTTCCTTGCCATAGACTGAGTATGCAGCAGACACACAGAGCTGGGGCCCATCACACGTGCAGCAGCCACATGCTCCCACAGAGCACAAGCCTCCCAGAGGACAGACACCACAAAAGTCCTCCCAGCTCCTACCGCTCCTGGCTGCCCTGCAGAGGTAGGGGCCCGGAGAGCAGTGCACAGGCTGGGTAAGTTGTCCTTCCAGGAGATACGGCTATGATGCATATATCAGGTGTTCCAATACTCATTCCAGAACAGAGACGAATATCCAGTCAGTCTCTATTGTACAAAGCCAGCTGAGCATTTAAAACCAGGAGGGGTTAGATTAAAAAAAAAAAATTAACGATGCAAACGTTAAATTTTTCTTGCTCCAAATGCTTAATGTACTTGCAATTATGCTAAAATAAATACATATATGTATATATACACACACACCAGCCTACAGATGATACCAGACAGACTTTATGCAGGGAGCTCTTCAAATTGATGAGAAAGTATTTAATAAAAATACAGTTTATTCATGTAACATTAAGTCAGTCTCCAGCTTTAAATGCTTTTACGTCACATCTGAAGCATTTTCTTTTTCTGCTATGGTTTGAAAGACGTATCCAAATACTAAGTTACAGTAATTCCTGCTTATGCATTAGGTATTCAAAATAGAATCCTTAATTACAAGTTGCAAAAGCTATAAATGGCAGGCAATAAATCTCAACAACAGAGGATCAAAAGGGAAGAAAAACCAGCAACATGGCTGGTTTTATGTAAAACCAGGACACATTAATCTGGTACAAGACCTCAGTTGTTAGATGGAGAATTTTACCTCAAGCAACAGATTAATGAAACACTCTTGTATTAATAAGATTAAGGAGATACAAACATTTCTACTCAAAATCATTGTCAGTATCCAAAAAACCCTCAAGCTTTTCATTGCGCTTTTAGAAGAATATGCCCTTATACCTCTGATTTGTACACACAAAAGCAGGGGACTATTTAATAGATACCTCTTTTAATAAACACTCCAAAATATTCATTTCAAAATTTCATAGAATAAATGGATGTCTGAAAGCATTTTTACCACTTCTTTTGTGGTCCCCCATGAGACGACTTTAAATTAAAGACTCTTTCACATGTGCTTGGACCAAATGAAACAGTTTTCCAGCTCCTATGATAGTCAAAAGTGAACTAAATATATTTTATATACATATTTTTATGTATAGGTGTGTGTATATATATATACACATAAATAAATGCTAAGAGTTTCAAAAAGCTCCAGAGACATTCTTCAGAGCTTCTGCCTCAAGGACAGCACAGCCTGCACCCTCTCCATGTCCTGAGCAGACCACTGGCTCGTGGTGTGAGAGTCCTGCCAGGACCAAGGCACTGAGCCACAGTGCCCAGGAGGGACTGACAGTGATGCTGCCAGGCCCTCACTGCACAGGATGTTCCATTTCTACAGAAACTTGAAGAAAACAGATGTTTTCCTTCCACTGAGCCACCAGCAGCGCCCTGCCCTCCCAGTGCACCGGCTCTCTGCTGTAGTTCACTCCAGCCTGTCTGTGGCTCCGCAGCAAGCCAGCCATGCAGAGCAGCAGTCTTCCAGCAGCCTTCCCAGCTCAGCATGATTTCCTCATACAATGACATCCCCAACCATGACACGAGGAGGAACAAGAGCCTAGCAAAAGGGGCCAGCAGCTAGCATGACACTTCTCTAGTTCAGCTTCTAATGGGATAATGAAGTGTGATTTCAGGTAGTAACAGCTTCTGTTAGACATCAGAGGCCTGAGGCCATGTACTCCCAGAGAGAAAGAAGCTATCCTTGGTAAACAGATTTCACTTGGACTGAAAATTCGCAGTGTTTATTCACTGATTTGTTTCAGGAAAGCTGTTTCAGTGGCTTCCCTGCCATTATTGGTTCAAATACATTTGCTAATTATTTGGAACACAGTTGAGATTTGCCCAGCTGCTGCAGTTATCTGGGATTTACCAAACAAGAGTTACCAGCTGATAAATGCCGTTCTTCCATCAGACAACTCATCAGATTACTTACACACTGGAGCAAGGCTCACTGCCACGTATGGAAATGAGAGCCTTGCTGTCCCCTGAGGAGAGCCCAAGCGCTCCTACGTCAGTTCAAAGCTCTTCAAAGAGACACAGACAGAGCTTGCCTTCAAAGTAACTGTAGTTTCTTATTTATTTCTACCTTTTCCGTTTTTTTAGTAACAAAACAGTCATAATTATTAATCATGATTGTTTTCAGTGAATCTAATTGCAGTGTTCCCTAAAGCATAGCGATACTCCCTCTGTGCCCAGCCAACTGAAATAGAAAAATCACATCCCAAAAATAGCACCAAGAGACAGTGAAAAAACCTGGCCTCCCACAGCTTGTGCCATTAAACCAGACATGTCTTTGAGACAAAATCAGCTGAGAGACTAAGACTCTGGAAGACATCACTACATTCCCACAAAAGCCAACCAGAGATTTCCTGCAGCAGAAATCTCCTTCATCCCTCCCTATGCCAAGGCATATAGAGCTAGCTGGTACTGCCCCAGAAGAGGTTTTAGAAGGTACTTGGCCAGCCCTCCTTAGGTGGAAAGCAAATTCACAACATCCTCCATGTATCTCCTCTACAAAGGGTAGCTGCAGAGACAAGGAAGGAGTTTTTAAATGATCTCTGCCAACACAAGGACCAGAAGATACCCTGTAGTTACAGGGTTTGATGTAGGAATGCTGGAGTGAAATTCCTTTATTCAAGTTACACACAAGGTTCTGCTCTATCGTTTTATGGTCTCTTCCAGAGATCATATATATGGTTTCTTGTTCCATGAGTGACTTAGGGAAAAAAAAAACAAACCAAACAAACCAACCCCCACATGCATCATGTACTTACACTCATGCAACTGTTCCATATAAACCCTGAGGTGGGCCTACGATAGACAGCAAAACAGAGACTGCTCTGGAAAGAAACTGCCAGAAAAATGTGCAAAGATCTCTGGACAAAACCCACTTGGAGACCTCCTCATTTGAAGGGTTAGACTCTGTAGCTGCATCAGGATGAAAAACAAACTGGGAAGGAACACATCACCTGCACTATATCACAGGCTGTAACAGGTGCACCAACTTACTGTCACAGTAGTTAAAATGGGCCACAGCTCAGGAAGGGAAGGCATGGAAAAACCCAACGTTCCAACAAAATCTCAAATAAAATAGCCTCCAAAGTTTTTTGTCTGGGACTTCAGCATCTTACTCCCCTTTCTGACTGCTCAACAAACTTTTCCATTGCAGATTAATAGGTCCCTGTATAAAAACCAGGATTAGGTAAGGTCTTCAGGCACTAAGTCCAGCTGGCAATTATAGTGGCCCTTGTGGATATTAGCTTTGAATTAAAAAGTTTAGAACTACCAAAACTAGAAAAACATACTTATATTACCACAGTACTTTAAGGTCTTCCTACGTAAGAGAGATTTTTTGCCTGGTCCCAGAAGATGCAGGGGTGCAAAGCTCTCAGAGAACTTTACCTGTGGTGTCTTCCAAAATGTTTTGGTTTATGTTTTCTCCAGGCATTAAAGTAACTTAAAAAATTTAAAAAAAAAAAAAAAAATCCCCTATTACAGGTAAACACAGCTGTTGTCCTCCAACTACACTGCAATCCCTCCCACTCTACAAAACCCAGACCCACCTGTCTTTTGAAACAGACTTCAAGACAATGCATCTCAGCTGTGCTTGCAAGGCACTTTAAAGGAGACTTTTAAAAGCTTCCAGGTCTCTTAAAGAGCCTGAATGATGATAGTTACAGATGGAAAAGAGCTAGGAGGTCACTGACTCCACCCTGCTGCCAGGGCAGAAGGGTCCCCAAAGAGAGGAGATGCCAAGACTTAACTGGTACTACACTTGACCTTAGCCCAAAAGCCAAGAAGCAATAATGGGGAGGAGACTGAGGATAAAAGCAACTGGCAGCTGCAGAAGAGCTATGCGCTCTGCAGAAGAGATTCAGGCAAACCTCTTTGGAATAATACTTAGAATTTATGATGTTAGGCAGATGGTATTTGAGTTGCTGCTCTTCATACATAATCCTGAAAGGTCTGTGCCAGTTCTCTACTGTAATAGTAATGCTGTTTTGCATGCAACAAGAAGCCTGAAGTAGCATCAATAACGTTGTCTCACAGGGCCAGTTTGCTGACACACTGTTAGTGCCCTTACTGTACACAAGATTATCTTTAATGACAGAAAATATATTTTTATTGCTCTCTCTTGACTTGAAGGAGACTATGAATCCTCTGACCTTGTTGCTCATACAACATGAACTTTGGCTGAAGGATGCTGTATGCAAAACTTTGCTTTTCAAGTAGGAAAGATGTATCCCTGCTTCAGACAGCAGACAGGACTGCACTCAGTGCTGCCCAAGAAACCCTGTGGCATGACTTCCCCTTGTCTGTGCCATAGTTTTCCCTGGGAAGGTAGCTTAGATACGTTACCACTATAGTAGGCAACGCTGGGATTGCAATTTCTATCTAAACAGCAGTATGACAGAGTAAGATATTTACTAATCTTTGTAATAATAATTTACTGAGATAATCTTTATTCAAGCTGTCAAGAAACTCAGCAGCTTCTCAAGAGAAAGAAGAAATAAGACATTTAAAAATATGGCAATATCAGAGCTGCCCCAATTTTCAAACTCATTCAGAGCCCATAACTCTGACCCAGAGGGTTCAGGGAGGGAAGCTCGAGGGCACTAGCAGAACAACACAGACTCTTGCTGTTTTTGCAAGCACCCATCCAAATGTTTTATCTTAACTTCCAATGTCAAAAATGGAGTCCCCCTGACTGCTTACTAAATGAAGAGATTTCTTTGGGTCCAGCTCACCCAAAATATAGCCTTGTAAAGGCAAAGTGATCAAAGCTCGTAATCTAAGTGCCTTACGCATCAGCCGAAGGGAAGAAGCAGTGGAGCACAATTCAACACCCACTTTGGTGTACATCTACCTTTGTATGAGGTGATCACTGTCTGCATGCACCTTGATGTTAATGTTTGCCTAGACACTTGACTTCAATGGAGCTACCATGTGTGTCAGTGGGAATATTAATTATCTTCTGTATAACCTGGGCAGGCATTCACTGCATGGAGACAACTAAGGCAACCATCCTCATCCCTCAGAGGTGCTCCATGCCAGTGCCCACCTTGGGACTGCAATGGGATGCTATGCTCCAGCTCTCCACTGTCTGTGTACAGAAAACAGAATTCAGTCTTTGGGGCAGCCTAAATGTGTGTGTGTGTATGTACATATGTATGTATGTATCTACTATATTTGATATATAATGCACACAGTCTAAAAAAAAGCTACAACAGTCATATGGCAGCACATGAGACCTTAAGGTATTATATATTCTCAAAATTTCAGATCTGCTACACCTCTTCATGCAAAGAAAGCAGAAAGCAATTGAATCCTCCAAGAGCAAAAGAACAAGGACAAAAGAACAAGGCACAGCAATACCTTGGTTGACTGCTGAAGGAGTTTCTAGATCACGGTTATCTCTGTGCAGAGAGCACAGAGCAGAACTAACACCTGTTCTCCCACTAGTTTCTTGGCATTATGTGAACACACAGAGAGGGAAATGCAAAAAGACTGTATGGAATATGTCAGCTGAAGTGGATAGAGTTTGCCAGCAACAGAACTAAAAAAAAAGAAAAATCAAGAAAATACTCCTATTTGGGAGCATTCTTGGTGGTTTTAATCTTAGGGAGCTGTAGACAATCCCGTGCATCCTTCTACTGCTAGCAAAGAAGATGGGGGGAAACAGTAGACTCCTCAGGGATAAATAGCTGTGAGACCTGTGTATGATACGACACATGCAGAGGTCACTATCAAGTTAGTGAGGTTGACCTAAAATAATAATGTGGAAATCTGGCTTTGCCAGGACATTACAGCTGCACTTTGAAGATCATATACAGTATTTGTTAGATGGATCTGACAGATAACATTAAACAACCCTGTGTAGCTTCAAGGGACAGAGACTGCTCAATTTTTAATTTCTGTTGTGAATAATTCATTACAGAGGTAAGAAATCTTCTTGACCAGATGAAAGGTAAGAGATAAAGGTCTCCTCCTCCTACTTGGATTCAAAATCATTGACCATCCCACTGGGTCTGTCCATAGAAAGTAGAGGTTACTATATCC
This sequence comes from Pezoporus occidentalis, assembly GCF_034315485.1. NCBI lineage: Eukaryota > Metazoa > Chordata > Aves > Psittaciformes > Psittacidae > Pezoporus > Pezoporus occidentalis. Next base: position 1,819,332 of record NW_026913964.1, on the reverse strand, counting down.
AGCTTTTTCTTGCAAAGTCTGAATAACCTGGATTAGTGAGAAACCTCGGTACACTTAACAGAAAATGACATTCTATGCTGGCCATGGAAAATACAAAAAAAACCCCAGACATTCAAACAAGCATTTAAGGTATTTGAATTTCTGATTATTTAAAATATAGAGGGCTTTAGCTAAACTGAAACATACCATGAATATTCCCAGCTGTTCCCTCTTCAATGGCTTCCATAAGTCAAACTGCAAAACACTGTGTTGTAATTCACTTTAAACCTAAAAATCTCATATGAGCGCCAGAGTGAACTTTCAAAAACTGACCAAACTGCATAGAAGTTCATCCACATTTAAAGGATGATAAAAATAAAGCATGTGATTTTGCTGCCCATTATTGCAGCACAGCCAATAAGGATGTTTGCACTTCACAGGGAGCACACAGCCCAGAAGGCCCGTTACAAGAAATGTGCAAACTCAAGACTTTTGTTCTGAGTTTAACTTTAATCACATCTACAGCCCAGTCAGGATGCTTGGAAGGCAAAATGCATCTGCAGTGGGATGGATAGCTAAGTAATGGTAAAACATGACTCCAGAATTGGATGGACTATAGTTGCTTGAAATATATGTGAACATGAGTAAGACTTCTGTCTTTCATCGCCAATTTGCTACCAGACAGGGATCTTAAAATTACGGAATTTGGCCTGTTTAGGCCAAGCACTTAAACAGGAGTGATGTCTTTTTTTAGACTGGGAAAAATGTTGTCTTTCTTCTTATTACGACATATGAGCACACTATTTGAATATCTAATAAAAAATTACAGTATTTTATATCATCATTTGTGGATGCTCCATCCCTGGCAATGCTCAAGGCTGGATGGGGCTTTGAGCAACCTGGTCTAGTGGAAGGTGTTCTTGCCCATGGCAGAGCACTGGAACTAGCTTTAAGGTCCCTTCCAACTCAAACCATTCTGTGATTCTATAAGATGAACTAAACAGAAATAAATTCAGGTTGTGGTATTTGGGAAAGCAGGGAGGGAGGGGAAGTAGCTTTTAGAAGGAACTTCATCTGTTTGTGTAGAAGTTAAAACAGTATCACCTGAGACAGACAGCAGAATACTGGATGCAGTAAGGGGTAGGTCTTTCCTCTCGAGTTACTGATTACCAAAATGCTCAGTTAAATTGCAAGCAGGCAACTTCCCGAACACAGGTGTACACATCCACAAAGGTGTGCAGCAATGCACTCGTCCATGAGCAGGATCCACATTCGCAACATAATGAAGGAACTGACTGGTACAGCTGATACAGGAACTTTTCCAGTCTTACTTTTTTAGTCTGTTTGATTGACATTTTGCAACCTGTTCATTGTGATGGATCTCTCTTGATAGATCTTTACTGTTATTGAGATCACTTTTTGTGAAAAGCTTGGGAAGCTGTTGAAACATTTTGTGCCGACACTCTTTAAAGTGAAAAACACGCTTTTCAGATTCAGTGGCGGGTTTTCATTTCTAGGGCTAAACTGAGGAAAAAGAATCAAGAAAGGAAAAACATGAAAAGCAAAATAAAACATTGCTGTTCACCCAAACAAAAGTATTTCTAAAACCACCACCTTGCAAATTGTTATACTCAAACTTTTCATTCTGACTTGAGACAAGTATTTTTTAAGCTCAAAAATTTTTCCTTAGACAGAAACAATTTTCCTTCCTTCTCTATCCAGAGGGACCAGTGAGAAAGAACACACTGTTTTATATTACCATTTTTGTCCCTAAGCTTTTTTTCTTTCCACATCTTCTTTTCTCTTATTTCCTTTTTTTTCACATTCATTTTCCTTATTTTTCGTTCTTAAAATGCCCCATCTATTGCAGAACAGAAGAAACAGAGTCTGAAATGCAAGATTCTTTGCTCTTGCTCTCTTCTTTTTCTCTGTTTATTCGGGAGTATGAAAAGAGCTATATTAAGCTAAAATTTTATTCTGATGTCCTCTGTTCAACAAAAGATAGTCCAATAAAGCCACGGAATCACAGGTAACAGTTCTCTGGGCAACTTCATTAGGAACTGACAGCTGGTGATGGATGACGATCTCATCTTTTAAAGAAAAAGGTACATTTAATTTCCTTTGTACACAAACCATAGAGCACAACATTGTATATCTAAAGATAAAAAGAGACGGTATATGCTGGGTGCCATACTTAAGGGGATCTAATACTGGGTTCATGTTTCTGAGCTTACATTCAGGACACCTTCAAATTAATTTAGAAACCACTGTTCTGCAATTCCTGGTAGGCAGACATTAAAAAAATGAACTTTTTTTTTAAAAAGAGGGTGACATTTTACAGCCAGCTCCATTACAAAAGAGCAGCTCAGAGACAGAGCCATTATTTTTCAGGAGGAACACTGAAAAGCAGGACAGAAAGAGGAGCGAGAATGATTTGTAAGGCACAGAGATGAGTTTACTGATGATCCTGCCTGGGATTAAGCCATACTCCTGGGAGCCACTGGGCCTCCTTAAGATTGATACCATAATGGATTTGGTACCGAAGACCCGCAGCGAAGTTAGTACTGAACATCAAAGATCTCATCAACTACTTCGAAACAGACATGCAATGTAAGTATGGTCATTTTTTCCATCAACTGAAGCACATCAAGCTAGACTCCAAGTGTGCTGTGTGGAAGTGCATAAATTTCTCCTACAGAGGCACTGGCAATACACAGTACCACCTCATTTCTGGTTTTTGGATTTGGGTTTCTTTTTAACCCTTTCTCAAATGACCTGTGTTTGTGATACATATACTACTTTCTTTTTCACATTTGCGATGTATAACCACTTTTTATATGTGCTTTCTGCAGCACTATCAGCTGCTGCTTTGGTTGAATTTAATTTTAACATAGCTCCCAAGCCACACGGAGATGGTGAGGGTGAGGCTTTAATTGCTGGTCTGTGTAATGCAAGACAGTTAAACATGCAGTTAAAGTACACGTTGAACAAGAAAATACAGTCGGCCTGATTCCAGTGGTATGAAAGACTGCTTTAAGTTCCTGGGGTGAGGACAAGTTTAAGAAAAACATCTGCATGGAGCTTTTGTTCCCAAGTCTAGAAACTGTGTGTTAGCTGAGTCTGGCTGCAGGTCTTTGCAGGAAAAGGAGACCTAACAGTGAGCACTTACCTTCCTTTGATTAAAACCTTCTAGTTCACAAGTCTAAAACAGAGTGGAAATTTTTTTTGTGAACCTTGCTCCACTGAAGGATGAAAAGAGGTTTTCCACTGAAAACACTGACAAAAAGCAACCTTTCTAACCATCAACGTTTATGGAAAATTCTTTGGCCATATTCATGTAAAAATAGTTACTCTGCTTTTCCTAAAACTTCAGATCATTCCCTTCTTTTCTCTGTTTCTTTGTTCTTATTTCTTTTCCAGTGGACATGAAGTAGTTAGTAGCAAAGGATAATACTAGGCTTTCCCATTTTTTGCAGAAAGAAAAGCCTCCAGAAAATACAAGATCTAAAAATGAAACTTGCCCTGGACTTGTGCTGGAAATTCAAATATAGCAACTCAGAGCAAATGCAAGATCATCAAGAAGTACAAGGATCTATGCAGTTATTTCTGAAGGTGAAACCTACTGTTTTAAGTTTCACCTATATACACACACATACAGTGAAAGAAAAGGTGTCTGTGTAAAACATCCAAAGAACAGTGACCTTTAAATCACTCCATGTTGCTGCTTCTCTGTGAAGAAACGGGACCTTTCTGGGACTGTCCCCAGATGATGATGAGGTATATTTAAGTTGTAATTCAGAAGTCTCTACATTCTTTATTCTGGTCTAAAAGTCCCATCACTCATCCGTTATTAAGCCATAACCTTAATTTTTTGTGTAGCTGGAGCCATTTTCAAGACCTTGGAGGATCACTACTGGCAAAATTGTTCTCTGCATCTTGATTCTAAAAGTTTTAAACATCCAGCTGCTCATCCAGATGTATTTAGGAGATCTGAAATTCAACGGCTATGCTATTAAGTAGGTTTTGAAGCCTTTTTTGGATCACAGTAGCTACAGCTTTCACTGAGTGTCTCCTTCACCTGTGCTACAGCTGAACTAAGATATTCAGCATTTTCTCATTTGGGTCATCCATGAGTCTGCAAATTGGAAGTACTACAGGAGAAACACACTCAATAAGTAGGATCCACAGGGCTGATCTCATACAGAAATCCGGTTCGCATTTTAGGCTACAGGTAGCTGCTGCTGGGAACCATCCAGCAAGATTCCCACTGGTGCTACACTGCGCTCTCTCTACCCCTAGAGACAGGTGTCCCAGTTTCCCTCTGCTCTGTGTCCAACTGCTTTTATTATGGAGGGTCCCAGGGACCAAACTTGCCAGTTTCTTTGAAGAATATTTATCCTGTATTGTTAAAACAGGGATTTTGAAACTGATTTTTCGGTCCACATACACACAAACACCCAGTCAGGTTTCCTTCTTTTACTTCTAATTTCAGCAACACAAATCAGAAGATCTGGCTTCTTCAGTCCTCTCTTTTAGCCCTTAAATACTTCACACCTCTCATTAAAGCTTTGCTTCATTCCCCTCAGACCGGTATATGTCAGTTACTAAAGAGGATGAAAAAACGTCAATCACTGTCTCTGACTAACACTTGTATTTAATTACCTCTGACTCCCCCCAGCCACAGATGCTTAGAATAACAATTCAGGAATTCCACAAGGTTGTCTCCAGGTGCCTTAAGAGATAACCAGAAGTGCTATAATGTGGCCTTCAAAAGGACAGCTCAAATAAGCAGCCAAACTAAGCACAAATCCTGAACCAACTGAAGTTTGCATCATCTCTTGCTAGTGTTGTGAACTGTAATTCTCCACATTTCTGGAGTGGCTTCTACTTTAGGTTACATGACAAGAGACTTTAACTGACTCTCAACACGCCTTCCGTAAGTATTATTATTTCCAATTCACTGGCTAGGAAAAGCATAGCAAAATACATGAAGCCATTGGTCAAGTGCATGGCAATAAAGAGAAACTGCTGAAATAGCTCTCCCCATTTTATGAGAAGTACAGTTGCCAAAAGTTACTTTGGGGCTTTTTTGTTTGATTGGGGTTTGGGTTTGGGTTTGTTGTTTTTTTTTTAATTTATAAATGTGTCAACAGCATTAAAAGAAAGAAAAAAAATAAACCATAAAGAATTTTTGAGTGGACTATCAATAGATAGGGGCTGTCTCTTAAAAGGGAAGTTGAAGAAAAGGGTGACTTGGAAAGTTTTCCAACTGCATGTGTTTCTCAGAGATGCTAACATAAATCCATCACTTTCCAGAGACACCACTTCAAAGGTAGTTACAAATATGCCCAACAAAAATACAGAAAATATAGTGCCTATGAAAAAGTGAGGGGTAGGGGACCCTACAACCAGCAAGCAACCAACTAAAACTAGGTCCTAAGTTATGACATAAGAAGCGTTCTCCATAAAAGTAATTACTTACTGTATTCCAGACTTGCTGAAATAAGATGACTATTCCCAAAACAGTCTTTTTGGAATATCAAGTTACTAAAAATATATTAAATATTTCTGTGAGTGTTTTGTTCATCATTATTTTTCACTGAATGCTTTCAAACTAGAATCCACTGTTAACCTGCGCTCTACTTCTTCATTTCTCTGAACAGGAGTTTTACCAGTCCATTGTTAACACCTTATCAAAAGCTTCATTCCATTTGAAAAATTGACTACATGCTTCTTTATTGAACTATCCCAGTAGAAGGGTCCTGAATGGTAGCCTGGTGTCCTCTAACAGCAAACATTTGCCACACAAAGACAAATCTAAAAAGACAAGCATTTCAGCAGAATTCATCAAAAGATAAAAAATTTATGTGCACATGCACAAATACACATGTAATAATACATGTAAGATGAACTTTGCCACACAGTAGTTCAGAAAGATTCTGCTACAATACTTGCTCACAGAGAAACAGTGCAGTTCTTGTTGAGGAAGAATTTTTCCAACTTCAGCTGAGAAGTTGCTGTGCAAAGGTCCTGCCTGCACAAAGATATCAATAAACTAATCACAAAAATCTAACCACAGCTAAACAAATGTTATTTGACCAATTACAAGCTGACATTCTGTATATGCCTCTGTACGGTTAAGTTCCTGGAAATGACATACAAGAACACTATTTAGCCAAAAATGTGCTCACTGCTTCGAACAGCTCATGTGCCTGTGAAGTCCCTTCCAAGCTTAAGAGCCTGAAGTCATGCAGGGGCTCTCTAGAGCAGCATTTATCTGGTCACATGTATCTAGATGACAGCACTGTTGTTCTCATTAGGATGATAACTCCTGGTACTGACAAGTGACTCCTGAAATGTTATTCCTTGCTGAAGCATTGTGGTTTTGAATGACAGGGACTGAAAAACAATGGAATATTCTCAGTAAAATAATCAGCTTTTTTTTTTAATTAAGAATTCATACATGCAGCCTATAGAACTCTGTGCAAACAGATGCAAAGAAAGAGCTTCACATAATACAGTGCCTTTTGGATTGATTTCAGTTACTTGTATGTACACCAGCTCAGTGCAATCCCCTCTTCCCATGTGTATTCATGAAACTGTATTGAAAACTGAGACAGTCCAGCCTGAGACTGTTTTGTTTGGTTGGGTTTGTTTGGTTGGTTTTTTGCAGAGGCACCAAAGTAGGCTTGCTCAGTCACTGTCTCTTGAGACGGAGAGCTTCCCGCTGTTGCTTCTGAACATTCCTAGAATCTTCCCCCAGACGGGGTCCTCTGATGTTCTCCCAGTTATTTAGGCCAGTCTTATTCAGCTTCTGCAGACAAACAGCAAAAATAACAGTGTGACCTTGACAGCCCGTGATTTAAAGTAAGTATTATTATAAATGGTTTTCTTTTAACACAAGAAGCTCAGTATCAGTATTGGGTTGATGAACTTTCATCTACCCTGCAAGAGAAGTTCAACAGCAAGGAAAAAAACACATGGGAGTTATCAGTATAGTTACATTAATATAGTTACATCACTCCATCTGCTTATTAACTGAGAAATAGAAGGAAGCATTATTGCATCTGAACATGACTGAAGGTATCTTGCATTCACTTCTTCTTTCTTCTTTCACCTTGTTTTCCAGATCTGTTCTTCAACTGCAAGTCTGCCATGTACTGAAGTAGTGGAGCATTGGTATAGCTCAAGCAGAAGATTAGCAATTAGTGATCTGAAGTATCCTGTCAGCACAAATACCCTGTCAACACAAAGCACACTGGAAAAGTTGAATTATCTAGCACAAAGGAAGACAGTAATAAGGCAATCCCCTTCAATTCATGTGAGTTTAACTTCAGAGAGGTATGTAATGCTTTCTGCTGCCTAAGTTTCTCATGGCACCCAGCCATCACAGATAAGTCTCTAAGTCATGTATGAGATACACTAACTGACCAAACTGTCAGACATTTAAAAACTATCTAGATTTTATTTACCACACTGCCTATTCTTATCATCGCCAGTCAGAAGAACTAATAACTGCCATATTTACCTAGCCTTAGAGACACACAAAAATGAAGAACAGGAGTTCTCCTGACCTCACCTATCAAGTGCTGCAGTTGAACAACACAAACATACTGCATCTCCACAGTCCTTAGAGACTGACACTTAGAGAAGAGACTTAGAAGTCTGTTCCCAGCAGACACAGGGAATACCAGCCAGAGGGAATACTCACATACCAGCCTGTGGAACAGTACATCAGATACAGTGGGGGTCTGCCAACAGGAGACTGAGGAGGGGGTCCACTCCATTGCCAGAACCAGGGCTGCTCTACACACTAGTAAATAGGGCAATCCTCCATACCATTAATGATACATACTGCAGTGGGATTTAAACGTCTGGTTTATGATCAGGGCCTCATCTCAGCAAATGCTGTAAAAATACATCAGAAAATAATTAACCCTGCCCTGAGCCTGTGGTCTAATTTGCTTACTGTCAATTGTCCAAATCAATGCTAAACACTGAAAGACCTGAATAACAGTCACAGAATAATTCAACAGCTATAACAGAACTGCTGCTATTAGTCCATGTTACGCAAGAGTTTTCTGCCACTTCTACAATTGAGTAAATTGCAATGAGTTTAGTCAGATATCAAAAGAAATTAGGTAACATTCAACAGAAGTTACATAAGAACATGTACACAAACACAGCAGACTCACAAAGTAGGAGCAATTGAATTTTTTATACAGTGGACTTGGCACTTCTTTCTGAAGAATTGTCTTCACTACTTTATACATCTTATGATTAGCCAATACTTCATTTCAACTGGATGGAATCTGAGCTGACAGGGAAAGAGGGAGAAGGAGGGAAGGTATCCATCATTCCATGCAGCAGCAACTATCCATTCTGGTTGCAAATTAAGAATTTATCATCTTATTCTATTGGAAGTGTCAAAGAAACTACACTGAAAATAACCCTGTGCTTTAACAGAAGCATGCTGATTTTATTAAACACAAAGGCACCACACAGCTGTGAGGATCTGAACTATTGCCAAAGGTGCTCAGCTCCCAAAGTCTGAACAAGAAATAACATTTAAAATACACATAACAAAACTTGTAGTATCTAAAGACAGGCTATATAAAGAAGTCTATCAAAAGAGACATGCACACTGGAGGTCCTTACCAGAAGTCCATATTAATCTGCCACTGAAACTTCACAAAGGCTTTTCAGAGAGAAGGTTTGTCCAAAACAGGAAATATTTCAAAGCTAAACAAACTGGTAAGAAAATACTTTGGCAGTTTCCAACAGGAAGCATAAAGTTACCCAGAAAACACTGTGATATACTGACAGAATAAAGCCACTAAGGTTTATGTACAGCAAATGGCACTGCCTGAAACTACATAACAGATGAGATCTATTGACAGTTATTTTTATCAATTAAGATATAAAGATTAATGAATACATAGACTGTATTTTTAATTTTTATTCTCATTATATTTATAAAGATCATTAAAATTTAGTGTCACGTATAAAAATTGTCTTTCATAACTGGCTGCAATTCAAGAAGAAAGCATCTTCTATACTGGCACATGGCAGTATCTGCAAAAATTAGCAGTTTATGGGACAGGTATCTGTTCAGTCATCAGAAGGCAGCATGATTAGACAATGCAATTTTCTAAACTGATGCTATCAATTTTGCAAGAATAGAGGACTCCTGATGCATGTGGATAAGCACAAGGAGTATCACCAGTGAAAGGGGACCTGAAAATCTGGTCTGCAATGCTTTCCTACTGTACAGGTATTTTTGTAAGTATCTACCTGTGCTGGTTTTGACTGGGATAGAGTTAATTTTCGTCTTAGTAGCTAGTATATGGCTCTCTTTTGGATTTGTGTTGAAAGGGATGTTTTCCTTATTGCTGAGCAGTGCTTGCACAGGGTTAAGGCCTTTTCAGCTTCTCACCCTAGCCCACCAGCAAGGAGGCTGGGGTGCACAAGAGCCTGGTACAATTTCTCATTTAATTTCTTTTCCCTTTTTGGCCACCTGAACTCTGCTCAATTAACTTCATGGAGACATCACATAAGGACGGTAAACTATCACTTCTGCTTTTACTAAATTGAAATCCATATGAATTGGCAGTCTAAAAACCAAAAAGCTTTTTCTTCCAATTCAAATGCACTATGTCAGTCATCGGAGACTACAGTGAAATGTAATCAGATCAGACCAATACCACTTTTCCTGCTTGTCTCAAATAGCCCAAAGGATATTGAAAATTAGCTGTTTAAATTAAGATCAGTGTAGTCCATTAAATCTACCAATTCACTTCCTAAATCAGTTAAACTGCCTCTTAAAAACTACAGGTCTGACAGAAGCTGTAAATTTAAGAAAAAAAAAAAAAAAGAAGCTGTGCAGAGGGGCACAGACAACAACAAAAAAAAACAAAGCTCAACAAAAAAATCCTGTTGAACCATTTGCCACGCACTTGACTTCTAAGACTTTAGTTAAACAACTTGCCTGGTGCAAAGGTACCTATAAGGATGTAGAGAGATCTTCACTTCTTAATTGCTGGTTCAGATGCTTGGTATTAAGCAAAAGCCATAATCCTCTGTCAGCCTTAAAATAAAACAAAATTTTAAAAAAGAGCTTGAATTCTGTTCTTGCAGGACAGCCCTCATTTAGAGCTACTGGTGCTCAGGCTGAGTTCATTCAAGGTGGTCACTTGCAAAAAAACTATTTGACTTTGGTCTTTTGTTTCCCACATGCGAAAGGACGAATAAGAAAATCCTGTTTACTTTACAGCCTGATACAATAAATTCTGTGATGAGCACCACAGAAAGAAATTGCTCTAATTCAGAGAGACAATTACTTTCCATCATTATAGTAAGCAAACCCATTTTCAGATAAAAGATAAGCAGGGAAGAATGTGTCCTCATGGCTGAAAGATGCAGTGAAAGAAATGCATGGAACAAGCCTAGTTTTGCACAGGTGTCAAAACAGCTTGAAGACCATATAAGAGATATTTAGGAACTCTGTGATGACATATAGATGCAGAAGTACAGTACTAAGGCTAAAGCTGAAACTGCTGTCTTGTGCCTAAATCTTAACTTTACCATCACACTGATATGGCCTTATTGTTTTTTTCACAGCTTTCTTCAACAGCCAACTTTCTGACATCTCATTTTTTTAATATAAACTTAGTGTTACTTACTTTGTTTAGGACGTGACATGATTTAATATCTGTGATCAGTGATTTAATAATCTGTGATTTAACAGACTGTGATTAGTGATTAAATCCTAAGATTCTAAAAATTCTTTTTTTTCCAACTAGAGAATGTTCTGGTTTTATGCTATTAGTATACAAGCAAGTCAGCAAGCAGCATGCTATGGCCAGAATAAGATTCTTCTGTTCATCAAGAGAATTTGGTTTGTTTTGGTTTTTTTACAGGTAAGCATCCGAAGAGCTGCTTCACTTTTTGGTTTTGCTGAAGACTGGCAAAAAATACAATGCTAAAACCAACAGAAGTTCCGTTGCTTACTTCAATGGGATTCACTATCAGCCATCTATGGCACAATTAACTGATTTATGGTGAACTCATTTAAAGACTGATTCCCTCTTTTCACTTTAATTACGCCAATTCAACACTATGTGGAGCTATGCCCCAATCACAAAAATAAAACAGATTAGGAAAACAAATGCATACTGCTTATGAGTGAACCTGTTTAAGCATAAGACGGGGCAAACACTTGAACTGGCAAACCTAGAGGAATCATTGACAGAAAACAGAAACATCTGCAAATGGCTATATTGTAAAAGATGTGTATCAAGGAACTGCACCACCAATTTGTCTGTGCATCATTTTTCCAATTTTTTCTAAGATCAGAACTTGCCTCCATCTCAGAGATGTCACAGAATTTAATTAATATCTGCAGAGTGCTGCCATAGTTTTGTGTGGAAATACTAGAGTGATGCAAATTACCCAGTAAACTGAACAATTATAACACTTGGTTAAAACTACATGATTACACAGCCCCGAGTTTTTAAAATAACAGAAAATAACGCAGGCAGATAGACCTCCATCTAGGAACTAGGATTTGCCATGATGTCCTCCTAACTGACAGTTTCCCTTCTTAAAATGAAGAAAGTCTTAATAATCATGTTAAATGTCAGAGGATAACCCAGTGCCATTTATGCATTACACCTGCAGATCACCCAAGATGCACTTCCCGGTCACAAACTCTATGGGTAAAGTTAAGGGAACTCATGCATAGGTCATTTACTTTCAGCTTATCTTCTTTTCTTCAGCAAAGATGAAACTCTGAAAGATCCACTGTAAAGAATAGCATGAGTGCAGCACTACACTTTCAAGATCAAACATCCAAAATTCAGCAAATTCCACTTTTAATTAAGCAATGAAGTACATTTTCATTTCCCTTGTGTACAGAAGTTTTCTCAAGCTACAGATAATGTTCCCCAGAAAGAGAAGGACTTCTTATTAAGGTTTATCTCTGACTTTACTGCTTGGGAGACCTACCCAAGTTAACAGGACCAAGGAACTTCCCAACGTTGAGAGCCTGATCTTGCAAACTTTCTATTATACTAAACTTTGTAAAGGTATGTCCTAGTTACTGCAACACAACCCTCTAAAAGAAGAGCAGTCAGGGACAGGCTTTTGGGATGTTTTCAGGATCTTGTTCAACTTATATAAAGGTGAGCTTGGCTGAAGGGGATATGTGATCTTTTGAAATGCAGGAGTGCAGTTAAGAGCATAAAATGACAGTTCTGTGGCTGGTAGAAAGAACATACGGATTTCCACAGCACGTCCCTGTCTGGAACCAACAAAAGCCTCCTGACTCCACAGAGAAGGTTTATTTCAAGCATCTTGCTAGAACTATAAATACCTGGAAATGTCAAGATTTTTTTTTACTTTGTGTATGTAAAATCTGGCACTTTATGTCCACCTAATAATGATAAAAAGATACTCTAATCAAAAAATAAAAAGGTGTACGAGGATCAAAATGTATTAGATGCATGATGTGGTTTTCCTTCTGAAGAGATGTGAAAAATAAGCTTTTACAGGTTTTTATGTAAGAAGAAGAAGCTGTGATGAACATCACAGCAAAAGGCTAAGAGACTACCACAAGAAATTATCAGTTGGCACTATGAAACTACTTGAGAAGTGGGTGGGTATAAGAAAAGAAACAACTAGAGAAGGCTTAGGACAACATGTTAAATTAAACTTAAATCCAGGCCATTAAACAACTACCTTAAAGTAACACACTCCTTCAAATCATCAACCAACCTTACTGAGTAGTTGACCCTCCTGAACTGGTGAGTTAAATCCTCTGTTTCTCACATGCTGCTCCTCTATCCTGGCCTCAAGTTATTTCCGCTAACAGTCACACAGAGTTAGTGTAGTTCAGGACTTTTGTTTCTTATCTACACTTTCCTGCTGATTTTCCACCCATCTCTCTTCCAAAACTTGCTTGTCAAATACTGAAACAGAATGCTTTTCTCTGTGTAGAAACTACAGAGAAATGTTTTGTCTAACATTAACAGAGGAACTTTAGTCCTTTCAGCCATAAATATTTTCAGTTCTTTCAATGGCCACTGTTTGATTTGTGGTGTTGGGCAGATTTCCCACAGGAAAAAAAAAAAACAGAAAAAAGAAAAGTAGTGGTTCTGTTTGATGAGGACAGTAATACGAGTGTTAGTCCTCCACTATATTGCCAGTAACAGAAAAGCTACTTCTCAGCAAAACTCCTAAATATACAGTATGCAAATCACTTGAGAATAAATCTACTTTTCACTGTATCAGAACCAACAGGTCTTCAAAATCAAATCAGAAGGACTTCTATCTGAAAAGGATCAAGACATCTACCTAAATTTTCACAAGAGTGAAGGGGAAGTTTTAGAAGGTAAGTTCTGGGGTCTTTCTATAGTTGGAGGCTATTTTGGTTTTGAACTGCATTGCACTTGAAGACTCTTCTGTTATTTTCATGTTAGAGCTGTAAGACAGCACAGCAGGACACCTGGCTGTCCCATCAGTTGCTAAGAAGATGCTATGAACAAGATGGAGTATTACATACTGAATTGCCAACAGCATTTTCCTCATCCTCTGAACTTGCTCAGTGATGTCTCCCAGCTATACTTGGGCAAAAGTCAAGTCTTACCACACAATGAAGTCAGAGGTTGAAATAATAACACTCCCCATTCAATTTTCAAATTTTTGATTATTTTAAAAGTGTGTAAACTCCATGGTCAGTCTCCACCATCATCTTGCATCACATTTTTCCATTTGATCAGTAAGCCTCTTAGGACAGAGAGTAACCAGCACTCTGACAGTAACTTGCTATTGCAGAGTATATTTGTACAGTATAGTTAGAGCCTTAAAGATGGGTTGCAGTAATTTGAGACTAAAAGAACACATAAGAATTGTATAACAATGTTTTAAAGTATATTTCAAATTTAGCCTAAGTATCCATGTGGGCATCATCTGGAACTATGCTGACAGTCACAGAATATTCCAGATAGTGTTTATGAAATTGGCAAAAAAAAGCAAAGTAAAACAAACAGAAGGACATTCTTGCAAAAAGCCACTTTGCCTGGTTGACAAGACAAGAACAAGAGCTTCCTTCAAAACTATCTATCTGTTTTGCTGTACCCCTCTTCAGAGGCACTCCATGAGAGGAATGTATATAGCCTCAGCTGTGTAGCTAAATTCCCATACACTAAAGTTACTAACTAAAGCTACTTCATACCAAAGATCTAGCAATTCCCCACAGGGGGCCCATTAATATGACAGAAGTGCTTAACATTTCCACCTAGTCAGCTGCATAAGAAAATATTCCCAATACTGCCTGGTAGAAGTTAGCAGCATCCCTTAGGACAATAAATGAAAGAATTCAGCCATGCTGTGTGGATGCCACTTTTCCTACTCAAACTTCTTTTCTGTAACTGAGACAACACACAGTGTTGGCCCTAACATGGTAAGAGTTGGTTCATTCCTCCGGGACTAAAAGAAAAAGCACAAAGGGAGCACAAGCAGGTATGAAGGATTCTGTTTTGGAGAAAGGGTGAGGAGAAGATGTTATATTTAAAATAGGTATTTATATGTCCTGACCATGTTTGCTGTCTGACTGCACTGTTAACTGCTTCACTTTGTTCTCCATTTGTGAGAAATGAGTGTCTTCTTATGGGAAAAGAGAACTGCAAATGCCACACACATGAAAGAAACAACTCACAGTTAAAGAAAACCATGCGCAAAAAGATACGCCATAAATATAAACAGGAAAGAATTTACAGGGCTGCTCAATAGAGATGAGTTCCAGATATAAGACCAGTAAAAAGGAAAACCCTGTGAAGTTTCCTCTGGAGGCTGAGTGTCTTTCTTCCTGCAAGAAGGCTTTTCCACCAGAACTCTTCCTGTGCCATACCAGTCACCAAAACACGCCTTCTTGTGTTTCTCTGATCACATTTTGAACTATGGCACAAAAGACGTGAGATGTCAAGAAGAAAAGGAGCAAACTATAGCCTCGCTATATCCTCACGACATCCACTCAGAATAAAATGCCTAGCGCAAACTATTTTAACTAAAATCCTTGCCCCTGGCAGTTTCCATTAATAATAAGCTATTATCACTTTGTTCTTCTCTACAAAACAGTAAGTAATGAAAAATTACAGTGAAATAAAAACTCAAGATCATTTTACACATGAATAAACTGAAATCCAAGAAACCCCGCTCATCCCAGACACAACCTGAAGGACAATTGGAACCTAATGGCTGGGCTAAACAATGCACTGACCACAAAGAGCTCATGGAAGGGATGGAGCAATTAAAGGGCGAAAGAATAATAACTCAATCTCATTTAGTCAACAGTCACAAGGAGGGCTTTTTTCCCAACATGTTTCTCATATCTCAAACAGCTCAAGGTATTTAGCCACTAGTATCTTCACAGACACTGAAATAAACCTATTCAATACCCTAATCTGTTAATTCTTCAACAACAGCAAATTCGCTAATCCTCTGGTACTGATAATGGCAGCAACAAGATACTTGCTGATTTCAACTACTGGCATTGAGGAATTACTTTCCTTCTAGAGTAGTCCTGGTGTCCAGACAATTCAATGCATCTATTTAGTACTATAAATTACTATGTTAGTAAAAGTTTCATCCTTTCTGCTGGCACTACAACCCCTGCAGTTATGTCAAATGAACTTTAACTGGTTTGAATCTTTTTCAGAAAAGCTTATTCAAATTCTTTTTTTTTACTCTTAAGACAGGAAATACACAGGTTCTATTCCCAAGCCACCGCTTCATGTATCTGCTTTTACTTTGTGAATTGTCCTGAATAAACATTTTAATACTGCAATTGCAATACTTTTGCTGTAAGTCTCAGGACAAACAGTTACACTATTTTTGTCCAGAGATAATGTTGACCTTTTAAAATTTATCAGATTATGAGGCACAAAAACTGTTCAATATTCATATACTTGAGTCAAGAAAGCAGCGTTCTCTATACTGCACATTCACAGACCAGCATATACTTATGCTACTCACTTATGTCATGCTGAGTCCAATAGCTTGCAACCAGTTGAAAGAAAAATTAAAACAGCTTTGATACTCTGAAAGGCACGAAACCTATTTTGCTTGCTGTTGTGTTCAAACAGTGTTCCCATGTATTAATAATGGACCTTATTTCTAAGTTTAGTATCCTTGATGCAATAAAAAAGAAAAAAAATCTTCAGCAGCTAGCACCTCCTTCTTATGAAGGTATTTATATATATAACTAACATTGGGTTTGGTACCTTTAAAGAGATTTAAATTGTTACATTTCTTTTAAGGCACTTTCTCGAGACCTAAGTTGATGCATTCAGCCTGTTCTGCAACCTATCCCATTTTTAAAGCCCCGTTCAAAATGTGGACAACAGAAGTAGAATCATAGAATGGTCTGAGTTGGAAGGGACCTTAAAGATCGCCTAGTTCCAGCCCCCTGCCACAGGCAGGGACACCTTCCACTAGACCAGGTGAAAGCCCCGTCCAACCTGGCCTTGAACACTGCCAGCGATGGGGCAGCCACAGCTTCTCTGGGCAACCTGTGCCAGTGCCTCACCACCCTCATAGTAAAGAATTTCTTCCTAATGCCTAATCTAAAAATACCCTCTTTCAGTTTAAAACCATTCCCCCATTAAAGTAGATATAGTATTTCAGTACTAGCCTCATCAGTGCCACAGCCAGAAGTAAAATCACCTGCTCCTACCACCTATCACTCCTGTTTATATTCATAAAGACTAAATTAGCTTTATGTGCAACAGCATCACGGTAGAAGATCAATCCAAATTATTTATTCACTCACTCCTAAATCTTTTCCAGAGCTGCTGCTTTCCACAATGCAGTCCACTCTGGCCTGCATTTCCAGTTTTTTAAACATGTATCTTTGGCTGCTTTAAAAGGTACTTTGCTTATTTAATGGGCCCAGCTTACCACGTCATACAAACAACTCTCTGTCCCTGACTTGCCATACTTTTACTGTTTCAATACTTTTGTGTCACATGCACATCAGTAATGATTTACGATTTCTTCCATATCCCTGAAAAAAGTAGTCAGTATTGCCCAGATATATCCCAAATTTCACAGAACACTTAAAAGTATCACCATCCTGTCTGTTTACGATTCCCAAAGATCCATTAATTCCCAGATTGTGATTTTCAGCAGCCATTGAAGTCTTCCAAGCATTTTCTTGGAACTCTGCAATAAACCAGCAGACCCTAACAGATATTAAATAACATATTGTTTGGTTATTGAGAGGTTTGGAAGTACATCTCTTGTCTCTTCTGATTTGAATACCATTTTCTCTAAAAGAAATATAAATAAATTTTTTGAATGATGCTACTCTGTCAACATGGTTACTCATGATTTTACATCCTCATTTTATTCTTAGTCTCCTGCAACACCATCCTCTTACCCATATCCTTGTTAGCTTACTTATCAGACAACTCTCTGTTGTCTTTACTGTCTTTTATCAATCTTCTCTGCTTTATAACTTCTCATTTACTGTTTCCATAGCAATCCTTCACACTTCTTATTTATTGTGATTTTTTTTTTTCCTCTGCCTTCAATTGCCAGTGGTTCCCATTGGATATCACAAACTTGATTCAAACTTAATTGACTTTTCTATTTTAACATGTTAATAAATTCCACTTGAAGATGTTGTTTATTTGATTGAAAAAAAACTAAACAATTCTTTATTCTGGGAATTGACGTAACTGACTAAGGCCAGCTTTTTTAGTGTGCACTAGACCATTAATTTCACAGAAGTTCAGAAACCAAATGTTAGGAATTAGGAATGTTATTTTGAGATAGCATTCAAACAGTGAAAAGGAAAGTACTGTGAATGTTAAACATCTGTGAGAATGTTTTTCATTCATCACATTAATCAGGTTTTTATCCCCTCTCTTTCAAACAATATATTTGTCCTTTCAAATAAAATACTCCAGGCTTTTGTCACAGGTCAAACACTTGACATTTTTTACAGGGTGTTCTACAAGACCCAGCTCAGCAGCAGAACTACATTCACATTAGTATCAGCATCACTAGTGGACAGAGGCATGATTTATTGGGCAAAAGGAAGCAACAAGGACTAATTGGCCATATGAGGACACATAAGTGTGTGAGAGGAATACAGAAACAGCAGGGAAGACATGCAAAGGTAGCTTGCTCTTCTGTCATGTCCCAGGGCCCAAGATAAATGGCATTATTAACAGAGCTGAGATAAAAGAAATTCAGTACAAATTACACATGCAAATTCTTTCTTCCTTAGAATAGTATAAGAAAATATACCTACATGAAATAAAATACTTTTTGTATAGATTGAGGAAATATACTTAGGTAAATTAGAAGGTGAAAAACTGCCTCTATGTCATTTCCTCACAGTGAATCGATTAAATCTGTGATTACAACTTTTTAATCACCACCAACACACTGGAGGCAAAATGCAGACTTCAACATGTTTGAAATCATAGAATCATAGAATAGTTAGGGTTGGAAAGGACCTTAAGATTATCTAGTTCCAACCCCCCTGCCATGGGCAGGGACACCTCACACTAAACCATCTCACCCAAGGCTTTGTCCAACCTGGCCTTGAGCACTGCCAGGGATGGAGCATTCACAGCTTCCCTGGGCAACCTATTCCAGCACCTCAACACCTTCACAGTAAAAAAATTCTTCCTAAAATATCTAACCTAAACTCCCCCTGTTTAAGTTTTGCAATATGCACATAAAGGCTTATGTTTACAGCAGAAATGATGACTTCCTAAAACAATTCAGTATGTATTTGTCCTGGGTTCAGCAGTAGCAGTCATGTTTCTCCTTCGTGGTAGCTGGTGCAGTGCTGTGTTTTGACTTCCAGCCTGGGACCAGTGCTGGTGATACCGATGTTTTCGGTTGTTGCTAAGTGATGTTTACCCTGATGGAGGACTTTGTGAGGCTCATGCTCTGCCAGGGAGGAGGGGAAGCCAGGAGGAAGCAGAGACGGGGCACCTGACCCAGGCTAGCCAAAGAGGTATTCCATACCACAGCACGTCATGCCTGGGGTGGGGGGGGTAACTGGGAGTTACCCGGAAGGACACGGGCTTCTGGGTGGGACTCGTTTCTTGGCCAGTGGTATCGTATTCTCTTCCCTTGTTATTTTCCCTTATCATTGTTGTCGTTGGTGGTAGCGGTGGTGATTTGTGTTGTACATTGGTTGCTGGACTGTTCTTGTGTCAACCCGTGGGAGTTGCACTCTTTTGATCCTCCTCCCCGTTCCTCCGGGAGTGGGGAAGGGGAGAGCCCCGGGGGGGGTGGGCTCTATTGCTCTCAGCCCGGCACCACTCGCTGGGAGTGACTGAACAAGCTGTCTGGCTAGGGTTTAAACCATGACAGTATTCAATACATACATTTCTATAAGAACAATAAGTTATTTATAAAAGTCTTAGGGAAGGCCAATAGACGTTTGCATGCATCAGGTAACCATGCTTCAGAAGAGCTGGCCTGGTATCCTCAGTAACAGCTGCAGATATAATGCCAATAATACTGTAAAATAAGGCTTTACATATCAAAACAGCAACCTTTTTTTTTTTTTAACTGTCCCTGATCTCTTATCATGCCCTATTTAGTAGGAGCCACCAGTGTAAACCTCCTGTGTGACCTATATACAGAATTAGAAGATGTCCTTAAGAGCTGCATTTTGGACAAGTAAAAAAATAAATGGGGAAAAACCCCTGTCAAGAGTCCCTAGCCTTGAACACATAGGGTCCACGGAATCCTGCTTTCCTAAATGTCAGCTGTAACTCTGTGATTGGCTAGATTTTTTTCCACCAGAATAAAGAGGTAACATTGAATAAAATTGCCACATACTCGGTGTGGAGCCTGCTGGTATGAAGCATGAAATGCATATGCCTAGTGCTTGCAAGTTGGTGCCCATAGTAAAGCATATATTGAGATTAGAGTTCAAAACAATAATCTGAATCATTATGTTGAAATGCCAATTTCTGTTGAACTGCAAAATTTTGTTGAACTGCTGTGTCCTCTATAACATCCAAACACTACTGGGAACATTCTGCAGTTTAGATTAAGGAAAAAAAAGATAATAAAAAGATTGCTTCTGTCATTTCTGTCCATCAGGAAGTAGCCTCATTACCCAAGCAAGCTTGTAATATGTTGTTATGCTAGTTGTATTTTATTACCATTGATTTATCTACAAAGATAATGCAATTACGGCTATTTAAATATTATCCTTCAGCTATTTACTTCTGGAGAGCACGCAAGTCATATCTGAATACAGATCAGTTGATTTTGAGGTTAAGTATTGAGTTAAACAGATATATGTGGTTCTTTTTACTGCTTGTGGTTCTTCCACATAAGTAAACCAGAGCAGCCTTACAGTATATTCTATGGAAAGTGAGAGACACAATAATCCCAGAGGCAATCAGAACTTAATGGATTTGTATTTTTTGAGTTTCCACTGGAGCTCTCCATATGTACTCAGGGATCAAATCTTTTTATTCCCTACACAGATATTTTTATTCCCTTTTTATACATCATAAACTACAGTTCTTGGTAGAAGGGGAACAGCCCAAAACTGTTTACAATAGTAGTAAAACACTGCCACAAACCTGGCAGGTAGGCAGATGTTCTGTGAAAAATACATGTGAAAAAGGCATGTGAAAATACGAAAGTTATTTTTATTTCAGAAAAATTAAAAAAGAGTAATACAAAAGAAAGTTTTTATTAGCAAGACCATGTGCTGCCACTTGGACATCTAAATATGAGAGCTATGGGTGCAATCAAGGTATTCAAAGGCTTGTTATAAGAATGTGGTATGGGAAGAAAAAGAAACCCTGTGTTCAGCATACGGACCATAGAGATAGATAAAGCATTAGCAGGACATTTTATCCAAGTACTTTTAAGACATAAAAAAAATCCCTTAAATAGCTTTATGATTTGTTTCTAGATAAAGGGAGACTTTTTCTCATTTTCCTAACATGACTTTATTTAGGCCTGAAGATTTATGAAACTCTGGATATTAAATTGGTTAAAACAGCCATTTTGGAGCTCAGTAATATTCGAAGAAAATAAATCATTGAGGAAAGAGTGAAATATTTCTCTTTTAAATTTTCTGAAATACTGAAAAACGAATGGCAGTTTTACAGAAGACACACATTAAGTTTCTGAAGCAAGAAATAACAGAAAGCACATCAAGCACATTGTTCTGTAATTTGGTCTAAAGACCATCAAAACCTCATGCAGTACAAGTGCTGACATATATGTACACACATTCCATCTAAGGCCAACATCAGCCCTACACCTATAGACTAGTTAACCACAGAAACAGTGGATTTTATTTGTACCTTAACCACAGAAATAGTGGATTTTGTTTGTACCACTGTACTTGGTACCCAGACATCAAAGTAAAGCTGTGTTCAGAAAGAAGCACTGCATGTTCAAAACCCTTTCTTTACATAAAACCTTGTTTTTATTGGACATCACTGAGTCAAAGGCAGATGGCTGATCTAATTTTAGCTAGGGACAGATACAACCCACCAGTGGCCAGGGTAATCAAGGGTAGCCAAGCTTACAAGCCCTAAGCAACAAATTTATTTTACCTCATATTCAGATTCCAGTGTCACAGTGTTCTGTTTTAATTTTTCTTTCAAAGCTGGATCAACCTGCAAGACAAACAAAAATACAGCAAAAATGTTTGCTTTAAGGAATTTTACTTTTTTTTTTAAGAAAACTTAACCTCAAATAAATTAAATATTGGTACAAGCAAACCCTTCTCTCCTTTAAATGAGTTTATATGCTATTTGTTCATGTACCAGGATGAGACAGGTCAACAGCCAAACTCTTCAAATCAAAAAGCAGCATACTTGAAACTAGCCCTGCACTTGTATCACCTCAGATACTTAAATGTGTAACTCTTCAGTTCGAAAATGTGAAACTAAAGAAAGCCTTAAAAGAAACAAGACCAAGAAAGAGAAAATTCTTATCACATTACATATTTTCCTCCTGAACATTGTGTTCAGTGAGTAGGTATACAATACATTCTGGTCTTCAAAGTCTAAGCATGAGTCAAACATCCAGTTTTCTGGGGAACACACAGCTCTTTCTTAGTTTTATGTACTGACAATGCCAGCAATTCCTGCCACCTTTCAGAGAAATTTGTTCAAGGAACAAATGCAAGAACAGACATGCCAGTGAACCACAGCAGATGCATTCCAGGTTTTAACTTTTCCAGAGCCCAAAATAAGTTATGTTCATCCCTCCCTTTGCTAAGTAACATCTGTCTCCCACAGGCCTAAGCACAAAAGCAAAGGAGAAAAAGATAATTAGCATTCTTCATACTTAGAGAACACATTTTATGTTCTCCTCAGACATCAGCCATGTATGCAGTATTCAGACATAGTCATTGGCTAACCAATTAAAATATCAGATAAATCTACCATGAGAAAACATTCTCATTTTCAGACCTTAAATACAACCAGTGTTAAACAAACCAGAGATGTAAAGAGACTGGCAATGTGCTTAGTTCTACATTCCTGGTACACTAGTCTAACTAAAAATAGTTCAGTGAAGAAAAGTTGTTATTCTTCACTTGTTGCTTCTTGATCTGAATGAAAAGGGCACAGTTACCCTCAACACAACCAACCTGAAATGTCTATAAGCAGTCTAGAAAAGAAAAAGGAGGTAGCACATGATATAGAATTTGCCTGGTTGATGGAAGACACATTTTCAGATTGTGCACCAACACAAGCTCCTCATACTCAGAGGTACTTGAAATACCTATACTATCTTTATTAATACTGCTCTGAAGAATAATTTCCCTAAGCCATAATGTTCCACTTGATTACAGTTACTGCCTACTAGTTAGTATGCAGCCTGTGAGACTTCAATTCCTACGGATGCTCAGACAGGTAAGTCTAACACCATCTGTACAAGGCCAGAGGTTTGACTTCCCTATCTCATCACAACCCAGGAGGCAATCAATCTCTCAAGCAATCAAGGAGGTTCCTCGATTGTGTGGAAGACAACTTCGTCTTGCAAGTAATAGAGGAGCCGACAAGGAGAGGTGCCATGCTTGACCTCGTGCTCACCAACAGGCTCGTTGGAAACAGGACCCTCCAGGGCAGCCTTGGATGCGGCAATCACGAGATGCTCGAATTTGAGATCCTCAGGAGAGTGAGAAGAGTGTGCAGCAACCTCAATGACCTGGACTTCAAAAGAGCAGACTTTGGCCTCTTCAGGAACCTGCTTAGTAAGGTTGCATGGGATATAGCCCAAGAGGGCAGGGGGGCCCAAGACTCTTAGTTGATATTCAAGGATCACCTGCTACAAGCTCAGGAGTGTTGCATCCCAACTAGAAGGAAGTGCAGCAGGAGGGCCAGAGGACCTCCTTGGATGGATAAGGAGCTCCTGAGGAAAATTCAAATGAAAAAAAGAGGCTTATAAAAAGTGCAAGGACAGGCGGCCTGGGAAGAGTACAGGGATATTGTTCGGGAACCTAGGGACCAGGTTAGGAAAGCTAAGGCTCAGTTAGAATTAAACTTGGCTAGGGATGCTAAGAATTACAGCAAGGGATTCTACAGGTACATAGCACATAAAAAACAGACAAGGGAGAACGTAGGCCCCCTCAGGAAGCTCTCGGGAGAACTGGCTACACAGGATTTGGAGAAGGCTGAGGTTCTGAATGGCTTCTTTGCCTTGGTCTTCACTGGCAAAAGCTCTGACCACACCACCCAAGTCTTGGAAAGCAGACGCAGGGACTGTGAGAATGAAGACCTTGGGTTAAAACTTAAACAGGGGAAGTTTAGATTGGCTATAAGGAGGAAATTCTTTCTTGTTAGGGTGGTGAGGCACTGGAATAGGTTGCCCAGGGAAGCTGTGAATGCTCCATCCCTGGCAGCGTTCAAGGCCAGGTTGGACAAAGCCTTGGGTGAGATGGTTTAGTGTGAGGTGTCCCTGCCCATGGCAGGGGGGTTGGAACTAGATGATCTTAAGGTCCTTTCCAACCCTAACTATTCTATGATTCTATGATTCTATGACTAAATCTGGCCATAGAAATGTATGTTTTTGCAACCTCCAGACTCTTTACATATGGGAAAGAAGCCAAAACATCTAAAATGGTTAGAGTTTGTACAGGATACAGCTCCCACCTTCTTTGTAATTAAAAAAGCTGTATAAAACAAGGCACTGTCTCTGCAGTGGCCCTCAACATCAGATAAAAAATTAAATGCTATTTCTCTGCCTTGGCATTCAAGGCTTCCATAGAACTGCCCCTCATTAAAGATGGATTGCCTCACTCCTGTGACCATGACCTCAACAACAGCCATGCTTCATTAGAACTACAAACCCATCCATCACATGTGCAGAAATGCAAACTCTTTGGGCAGCCAGACAGGCTTTGGAGCTTGCTTTCACAGAGATAAGAGTGATCATGGACCTCACTGTATTCAGAACTAAATGCAAACACTATTCGTTATGCTTTGTGTTCTTGCAATACACATACGGGCAAGGGGAAACAAATGCTCCAGAAGTAAAGGAGCAAGAGAATTTTATTTCTTCGTACATTTTCCCTTCATTTAATAATAAGGCACCTGAGAAAACATAGCTGGAGCAGCATTTTTAGTTAATCAACCCCAGCCAGAATTTATCTTACAAAGACAGCTCAATATCCCCACTATCAAGTTTTATTTTAACAATTTTTAGCTCTCTTGCATGACCACATTTGTGTAAGGTAAAGGGAAACAAGCAATCTACTGCTGCTTATCCTCCCAGGACCCTCTATCCTCAGACTTCCTTGTGTCTTCTTTCTCTATTGCCTCACAAACGGAGAAGACTAGCTAAAACTGATAAAACACTCATAACTTTTGATGCTGTCACTTTAATATTGACAAAAAAGCAGGAATAAAAGAGGCTAATTGAAATTTCTTAGGAAAAAGTTATCTTGTAAATGAGAGATGAAGAGAAGCTGCTGCTTCTTCAGAACCAGGAATTTTATTCAGCAAATTAACTTAACAAAAAAAGGCTAATTAAGCCCTGTTTTGAGGGCAAACTATATCCACATCTTGTCAAACTTTTAGTATTTAACATACAGGTACATGAAAGACTTAAAGTCCACTCTGCAGGGCATATTATTTTGTATTATTTTGCTCAAAGTTCCACAAAAACAAAAACAAAGGGGACACAAGCACACAAGTGTGCATTTCTTCATCTTTACCTTCTCTTTACCTTTATTGCTCCCTACATACTTACCCACATAGCATAATTTAAACATGCTTGACTCCACACAGAAATTGAGTCATCAGCACGTTCTAAAGCCTTGACTGCAAAACCCTGTTTTGCAGTTGCCAAATGGAAACAGACAGGTTACCATTTTCAGAACCAAGATGACAGTTGAGAAGAAGTGTATTATAAAGTCCTGTTTCCACAGTGTTTGTATGATGCTGCACTATTTTTGCAACATCAAAAGAACAAAAAGAAGAAAAGAAAACAGAATGGTGCTATTTTCATTCAGAAAAGGCAGAAAAATATCAACATGAGCCATGATCACAGATCGTAACCACAGAACACTTAAAATGGGGGCAAAGCCATTAAAGTGCCCATGCCAAAGCAGTAGCTCCTTTGTATTACACGTTTGCCACAAGATCCAAATAAAAACACATACATTTTGCTTCCATGATGACTGCTATGCCAACACATATGCTGCCAAATGAGCTAGAAGTATTCAGCTATGTACTGGTAAATGAATCATCAGCTAAATTATGAATTCAAATCTCTATTAGTAAATAGGATAAGGGGAGCAGAAAACGTCCAAATGCCAAAGTAGCCTGGCAGTGTCCTCTGCACCATTATCTAGGAGGCAGGAAGGAACAGGAAAAAATATCCCTTTATGCTAGTGGACTCATTCTTGTCAGGCAAAATCTCAGATTCTCCTTTAAGTCCATTTACAGTCAAGCTTTGTTTCTAAATACGGAATTCAAAGATGTGTAGAATTATAATTACAGCGTAACTTCATGTTAAATTCCTACTGAAATACTTGATGTAAGTATTCAGACAGCTTTCATGAGATGGTGACTACAAGGCTTCAAAACCGTTGCTGTAAATTGCATTTTTCAAGTCTTTACTGTTGGGTTGTTTTTTTTTTTCCTGGGGCGTGGGTTGTTTTCTGTTTGTGGGGTTTTTGGTTTGGTTTGGTTTTTTTTGTTTTGGCTTTTTTCCTTTGCAGCACTTGTGGCAAAAACGAATGAAACATTCTCACGGTTATTTTCCATATTACATCAATTAGAAGTGCAAGGGCAGGTATATTGACACATTTCAAAAAGGGTTAAAGAAGAAAGTTTTCAAATTAGAATTCTGACCCATTTCAGACTCCACTGTCCCTGCAGATTTATCTTTCCTTAACTTCAAAAGATACAGACTTAAAAATAAATAAATTCTTAGATGGCTAAAAGTAATAGGGGTTAAGCACAAAAATATTCCTAGAAATCTTAGTAGGCAGCTATTTGAGGATTTAAATCCCTAAAAAAAAATTTAAAATGTGGCTGCCACTTCTCTTTATAAGGATGACAGTTCAATTTTCCAATGAGAATCTGGACAGAATTTCTAGGTGGAAAAAAAGGCGCATCTCAGGGTGCAGGCAAGAGGCATCACTTTAGAGCAAAGCAGGAATATCTGGTGCTTGCCACCCCTACCAAAAACTAGGGACTCCTGCAGCTCACTGTGACAAACTGTTGGCCTCTCTATATCCATTTCAGTAAAGGGAAATTTTGTTTATGACACAAATATTTCTGGTACAGTTATAAACCTAAATGTGCTGCTACTAAAAAATATCTCTCGCTAACAATTTTGCACTGATCCTCAGTGACCACAGTTCATTTTGGTTCAGAGGCAAATAATACAGACAGAAAGCAACTGTACAATTTGTGAATGTCACTAACTTCACCTCCAGGATATGGAAAGAACAGCTCTCCCACAATGGAACCCGAAGAACACCACTGCTATCCCCTTTTAATGTTCAGAGGGATGGAACACCTCTCCTATGAGAAAGGCTGAGAGAGTTGGAGTTGTTCAGCCTGAAGAGAAGGCTCTAGGGAGACCTTACTGTAGCCTTTCAGTACTTAAAGAGGGCTTTATCAGGAAGATGGAGACAGAATTTGTATTAGAGCCATTGTGATAGCACAAGGAGTAAAAGTTTCAAACGACAAAAGATTTAATCTAGATAGAAAGAAGATACTTTTCACAATGAGGGTGGTAAAACACTGGCACAGGTTGCCCAGAGAGGTAGTGGATGTGCTATCCTTGGAGACATTCAAGGCCAGGCTGGATGTGGTTCTGAGCAACGTGATCTAACTGAAGATGTCCCTGCTCATTGCAAGGGGGGTTGGACTGGATGGTCTTTAAACATCTCTTCCAACCTCAACCATTCTATGAAACAGGGGAATGCAAAGCAGACTAGTAGTGTCACTCCTGTTCAGCAGAGTCAATTCATATTCTAATTTTCAGGGTAGCACCCCAGGTGTCCACAATATATGTATGCCTAGATCTCTAACTTAAATAGCCACCTTTCACAAGCAGTCTCTCTCAGATATAACCATTATTATTTATTTGCCCACTTACTATTTGTGACCATGGATTTTAGCACTAACCAAGTCTCCAATACACTGCATCTTCTAAAATTAAGGGTTCAATTACTACACAAAGAAACTGTCAGGAGAAAACCACGTCATGAGAAGAGGACTGTGCTTTTAACAGTCTCCTCTCACAAAAGTCACTGCAGTAAATTGTATACTGGGTACCCAGAGACTTGCATGCACTGACCAAATATTTGCATGCCAAAGTCTTAGAACTCCAGCAAACATTTCCAGAAGGCAGTAGAAGATGTTTCTACACTAAAACTAGTTATTTTTCTAAAACATGAGTATCCTTTCCTATCCTCCACAAAAAGAATATACCATTGAAAAAGATTTTACCTTTTAATCTGGAAATGGGTAAAGACAATGGCTTGAATGCAATGAACATGAATTAACCTTGGTTTATTTCCATCTGCTCACACTAGCATAAAAGATGGGACACAATTCTGCAGCAGTATCCACAGCACAGAGAGTCCACAAAATGACTGTTTACATGAAATTCTTCATTTTGCTGTCCCCACCCATTCTTTAAACTTAAAGAGTAAATTAGAACCACCAGGTCTGGCTCTCCCAAAAGAAAATCTTTGAAAACATTTAGCATATGCCTAACTCCCCTACGTGGAGAATCAGCAATCTTGCATGGATCAGTCAGCTTTTATCTTCCTTGACAAGAAAAGACTCGCAGAAATTGTTACAAGTCTGTCATAAATATTGCAAATTGTGGTCTCTGAGCAGAAAGAGAAGCTGTAGACAAGAGAGGATAAACCCCAGGACTCAGGAAGTGCAGTGTAAACCACAGCAAAGCTGATCACCATTCTACTTAAGGAATTAAAGAAACAAAACTTGTAAAGACTGTAAAGTACAACAAAAGTTGTACTTATGCCAAACTCCTGGCATACATTTTTTGGCAACAGAGGCAGAACATACCAAGTTGTGCAACTTCATTTACAAGATCCTTTACCTATGTTATTTATAACATTTAATACATTCAAAACACTCAGGTAATGCTACATTCTTCACTACGAGGGTGTTGAGGCCCTGGTACAGGTTGCCCAGAGAAGCTGTGGCTGCCACATCCCTGGCAGTGTTCAAGGCCAGCTTGGACAGGGCTTTCAGGAACCTGGCCTAGTGGAAGGTGTCCCTGCCCATGGCAGGGAGCTTGGAACTGGATGATCTTTAAGGCCCCTTCCAACCCAAACCATTCTATGATTCTAAACTGCTTATACTTGGATAGGAATAACACAGGGGAGACAGCTGAGACTATGTGCAAAACCTGGCTTTGTGTCCTTTGTTTCCTAATATCTGCATAGAATACAGACAGTTAAACAAACAAACAAACAAATCAACCCAGTCTCTGACATAAAACAATGCAGACATTTCCAAAGGAGCAATACAAAATAGTAGCAGTTTCCAGAGTTACAGTACACGGTGCACCAGTCATCTCCTAAAATCCAAATCTTTTATTTGCTTACAGATGGACCAAAAAAAAAAAAAAGACCTACAGTCCCAAACGCTGAACCATTCATTTTCACATGATAATGCCATGGAAAATGCAATTAAGCTAATCGCATAAAAAAAGCCAATATGATGATCCCATACTTCGGCAAGCACTTAAGCATTTCTAGATTTCTCATATATAAGGTCATCAAAACTAACAGAAGTTTTATAGCTTTCAGTTCTGAGAAGAAAGTACTCTGGCATTTAATCAATGATTTGTATGCTTTTGCATCCAGCTTGATTTGCAGGTGCACAATTTTGATTTATTTGATTTATAAAATACAAATCAGAGCCTTAAACCTCAGCTCTGAGTAAGCTAGCATTAATTTAATTTCACAGTAAAATTCAGTGCAAAATTTGTTCCTTCCAGTATAAAGTATTTCAATAGACAAAAAAAAAACAACAATCCACAAGTCTGAACCCAACAAGAAGACCCTTGGTACTTCTGAAAGGACCCTGCAAGGAAAAGCAAATTTTGCTGCATGCATAAAGATGAACCAGTTCCAAGTATAGACCCAACCACACCTCTTCCCTCAAAATCATAATGGCAGAGCTCTCCAATACAGCATCTCAAAGCTGGCATTCCTGGGCTTTGCCACATCTTTTTTTTTTCCCGCAATCCAACAGTACAAAGAGCACGCTAAGTATATGTGCAATGTCTCCCAATCCCCTTTCTACTTTCTTCCAAAAAAAGACGTATAGGAGTATAGGACCTCCCAGGTGAAATGGCTGGAGTATGTCAGCCACAGGTCTAAACTATGGAAGAAAGACAAAAGTTGGTGAGAGAATTCTATGCATTTATTTTTCATCACAGAAAGGAGTGAAAAGTAAGACAACAGCACATTCCTTCCTGTGGGTCAAAATGTGGACTGCTGGTCACAAAAACTGTGATTCTTAGGCTGGAACAAGAGTTGCTGAATTTGCTGAGTCAGCCATCACAAAACCCCGACAGAGAAAACAGCAAGAGGAATAAGCTGCCTATTTCAAAAACATTAAAATACAACTTCTCAAGGTGCCTTTGTAAAGGCTCTTTAATATGCTACACCTGTCCTGCTACAGCTACTTAGACATCGTGAAGTACAGGGCATAAACGAAACACCCTTAAGGTATCAGTGCAAAAAAGGAAATGTTACATAAAGCAGTACTTAAAAAAATCCTTTCCTTCTCCTCAATGTGTAGGTATAATACATGAAAAATTAATGAAATCTACTAAAAGGCTTCAAGTTCTGAAATACTGGTTTTATCATAATTTAACTTACATGTGATCTCTTTGGAGAATAAACCTCTGAAAATTCGTTATAATTTGTCTGCTGTTAATACACATATTTGACATCCACATTTTCAAATGCATTTTCTACATATTTCAGTTAACCCACCAGCATGTTATTTAGTTACTATCAGTACAGCATTAACCAATGTATGCAAGATGGAAGTCCAGTTCTAATCCCTGGAAGTGTTCAAGGGCAGTTTGGATGGGGCTTTGAGCAACATGCCTGGCCCATGGCAGGAGGGGTGGAACTGGATCATCTTTAAGGTCACTTCCAACCCTAACTTTTACTGTATGATAATATACAAAACGTTGAACTCCTGCATTCAGAAACACATCATCTTTTTTGGCAAAAGCAAAAGCTTTTACTTTGAATAAAAGCTATACAAATACAAAAGAAACTTTGTTAAGAGTTCTTGAGTATTTACTAAGTAATTATTTGCTGTATCTAAATTACAGGGTTAATTGGTCTCATGTGCACCAACTTGCTGGGAGTAATGGACATGCTACGGAAAGATGCATCTAAGGACTTACACAGAGTGTGAGTTTGAGACCAGTATTTAGGTAAAAAAAACCCAAACCATACAAACAAAAAAAACCCACCTTTTGCCTCTAAATGGAAGATACTTAATAGCTAGAAACAATAAAGACAAAATACACATTTTAGATGCAACTCCTGCAGAGTCAACACTCTTTATCATATTTTTAAAATATTGCTTTTTAATGGCTATGTATCTACTATACGAGTTAAAGCTGGAACATTGGTGCAAATACCATTTAAGCTTTTCCTTATTACTCCCTTACTCACATCCTAACTGGACAAAATTAGCCTCTTTGTGGTAACTCTGAAAAACAGAAAAAGTCACTTAAGTTTCTGTTAAAAGCAAGTAACTTCCAGACAGAAATCATAAACTGGCATTTGAAGGCATCATGCAAGCAGTCTGTGTTCCTCTTGTTTTCATATTTTCATTCCTGTACTAGCAGACAGAATAGGATTGGAGAGGGTGTACTCCTTAGTTCTGTGCTTCAGCAGAAATACCTGTGCACTGATCGTTCAATTAGGCTCATCTTGGTAAATTAATCCCGGCAGCAGCTCATTTTAACACAAGAGCACAACCAAAGGCACCATACAATATCTAAACCACTATCTTTTGCTTGGTGTATCAGGAACACATTTAAAGTGAAAAGTCTAACTACCTCATAGGAGGCCAAACCTTAAAGTTTCAGTGAATGCACTGAAGCTTCAATAAAACAACAAAACCCACCACAAAAACCCAAACTCCCAAAAATCGCAACAACCAACCTTCTCATGTAGGAACAGAGCTACTCTGATTCGTCAAATGTCATATAAACACGTAACACAGTTAAAAGAATGCACAAGCACACATACAGATTAGGAATGCTTTCCTGAATCAAACATAAACATATGTAAATGTTTATGCATTTTTTTTTTCTAAAAGTATAAGTTAATGCCTAAGGCCTGTCCTGAACCACATGAAAATATACTTGCTATCCTCATGCAAACAAGCCCAGATTTCACAAAACAACAGCAAGAAAATATACATTTAACGTTTCCGCTGGCTCAAAACAACCAACAGTGTAAAGCCAAACCAAAATGTCTGCTCTTTTGTTAACACTAAAATCTGTTAATTATGTTTTAAAATTTAGTTTCTATTTATAATACAAACCTCCAAACTTTCAGTAAGCATTGAAACCTGCTTTGATGTTTTTCTGTCTGTTTGAACAGAAACAATTATCAGAATTCAGTGTGAACTTACCGAAATTGCTTTCGTTGTTCTGAAACTGCATTTCTACAAATTATGTATTGAGAACTCCCCAACTACCAAATTCTAATAACTGCCATCCTAAATTTGCATGTCTTAAATTAACACTTATCATACGGTTCACATAGCATTTAAGTAAAAATACTTTCCACACTGACATCTAGTGAAGTTTTACAGTAAGAAAAAAGCCTATTCTAATATTTTGCACTTACAGAAAGCTTTTAATCTTCCGAATTACCTATATTTTCTATTGCTACAATTTGCAACATGATATACATCATGCACTATTTTCTTTTGAAAGATATTTTGCCACCATTTTAATAAATAACATGTTTACCTGCCAAAGGTTCAGACATTCTGATCAGTAAAATGGAAAAAGTTATGTAATTAGATGTAAAACATCAGTAGCAAAGTTACTTTTCTTCCTATCATGCCAGATGTACTTAAAAAGCTAAACATCCAATATTAACAAAACAATTCTATTACATTCACTGGGAATTATGAATGCAAAATATTTTAATTCATACATTTGAGCTACTAATAAGACAAGTCATCTCTCTTCCCTATGCAGTATCCAGAAATCTTGTATCCCTACATTCTTTCAGTAATCAATGAAAAAAGAGAGATTCCTCTGGGAATACCTAAATTAGTCTCCTGCTCTAAGTCATCCCAGAGCTTGGTAGGCTTTATGAACAGTACACATAGTCTTTGAGAAGACTTCGCAGAAGTGAGGGACTGTTACAGAGAGCTTGTGAATTTCTTGACCCCATAGCTGCCATATATGCATAGGGACAAAATACTATCTCAGATACCTTCTACCCTCCTCGAGCTGCACTCCAGGGAGGCAAGACATGATGTTGTACCAGCTACAACATTAATTTCAGCACTCATTAAGTTTCTAAAGGCAAAGTCTCATTTTTATGCCTCATTGAGAAAAGGCAGTTAAGCACTGCCTGACAACATACAGGAGGTTCAGTGCTGACTCTAGGGAAAACGTACCACCTATTGAATCACAAGCAAACCTATAAATGCTTTCTGCAGTGACAGATATTTGAAGAGAGACAGATAATGCATTTTCCCTTCTCATTAGTGATCGTACTCCAGATAAAAGTTTGGGCTATGCTATTTCAGACAGCTGCATGGCTGAAGTTTGCAACAGAACAAATTGACTCAAGTCTTTCTAACCTCAAAACACAAAGAAGAAGACAGCAAAGGTCCATTTAAGTAGAGATTGCACCTTAGAACGGAAACACTCCTGGGTAAATTGTATTCAACACTTTCTTGGTAAAAACTGTAGTAGACTTGTAGACTTCTCCAAGTCCAGAAGTGCAGAAAATCATGACCTAAGAACTGAGACTCCAGAACTTCCTTTTGAGCTCCAGTATGCTGACACCATGGCCATTGGCTTCATGAGATGAGTCTGAAAAGCTGGATGTTTTCTGGTGCTTGATGGAGGTGAGGAGAAAAATCGCTGGATATTAAATTATGTTTTGGCTAAAAGCTGCCTGAAGCTAAATTACACACTTGTAATCACTTCAATTGCAAGGCAAAAATACCAGTAATTAATTGTGGCAATGTGACAAGATTTAGAGGAACCAAAATGAGTTCTTGATAGTATATAAAATGTAAAAATCTGAGAGCTATCAACATTTCATGTACTTAAATTAGTTCCACTTGCAGTGGCGTCAGAATGAGTTTCTCTGGTTAATAACCTTCTCTTCATCTGAATCTAATCTTGACAACAGAAACTCCATCAAGAATTATGAAATGGAAAAATGGCTCCTGTTTAAAACAAGGAACTCTTAATACTTGCACTTTATTTTGTATTTCATCACAGAGAAGCTCAATAATCTGAGGTAAAGCTGCCATATGTCCAGGTTAATCCAATCACAGCCCTTTTTTTCAACACAGAAATCTCGTCCTGGCAAAATAAATAAATAAATAAATAAATGGCATGCAAATTTGGCCATGTGCCTGGAATTTCCAGATGGTGGGCAGCACAGTCAGGTGGCAGCTTTAATGTGGCTGCTTGATGCTTGGAAATCCTGAACAATGTAAATCCACTGGGACTTTTGTGCATCTGAACAAAGAGTTACCTTATGTGCAGAACATACCTAGCATGTTCCCTCTACTGAGTACTCCCAAGTAAGATCTGCCAGATAGGATCCAAACAATGTCCTGTATTTCCTGGCCATAAATATGAGAGCCCTCACATCAACTACTCATTCTAATGAAATCTTTTAAGGGCATCCACAACTGCATATGCATGTAAGAAAGCAAATTAAAATAGGCAAATAGCACTTGGCACACGTATTAGTACACACATCTGAAGATTCAGAACTAGATTTACAGAAATCTAGCACCTTGTTATGTAGCAAAATCCACAGCCTGAATTAGACTTCTGGAATTAAAAAAAAAGGGCAAGAGAAGATTTAGATGCTTAGAAAGAGGACACACACTGTGAAGCAATTAGAGCAGCAGTAACTACAGACAGACAAGAGGAAAGACTGAAGAGTTTTTAAGAACCAGCCAACTCACCCCGAGATTTGAAAAGATACCTCCTTCCAGTTAGGATTCATAGTCTTCAGTCATCTCAGAGTGAGGTAGACCACACTTTGTTCATTTTAAAGAAAAGAACAAATCCCTCGTTTCAGAGAAGGAACAATGTCCTTACAAAATGGAACTCTACTTCAAGATGCTTAATATCAAATACTCATTTCATAAAAACACAGAAATTCTAAATGGCATAGAAATTAAAACCCAGGTTTCCCCTACTTCACATATCTAATCTAACCACTAAGTCACAATAACATTTTCTCTCTCATTCTCCCAATTTCTTAATTACTTCATACTGAGATGAATTTTAAAAAGAAAAGCTGGTAATGCCTGTAGCTTCAGGCAATCTACAAATTTACAGTTACTGAATGTTTCCCAGAGAAAGGACATGTGCGTTGAAACTCCCATCCACATCCTCTGTCTGAAACAATGGATCATAGGAAGTTCGTGTGAAGCCTCACAAGTTGCGCTCACAGCATGTTTACCAGAGCTCACATCTCAGCTAACACAAATTGAAGAACATCTATGTAATGGAGCATAAAAGATTTTCTATGTATTTAACAGACGCCAAGCTATGCAGCACCATGAAAACTATGGTAGTAGAGAGCCTGTCCAAAAGCAGAATTTTAGGTACGTAAAGGATCTTCAGTCTAAAAGCAACATACATGCAGGTAGCTGCGGAATGGAAGTTTTAAGAATCAAAACTCTCAATCTGAAACTTTAATTTTCCCAATCTTTATAAAAGGCACAAGAATTCCCTGCCTCTTAGATACATGCCATTTTTGACTGAATTATGTTTATTAATGTATCCTTACACACAGGATATAGCATGACATCACAGCATAGACGGCAGAAGAGCCTCGCAATTTCTACAGCAGTAACCATGCACACCTAGAAACTCACAGGCAAGGGCTTTTCTTCATTAAAAAAAAAACTTATTAAAAAATTTTAGACAAGGATTCAGTTAAACACTTCATCATAATTATTATTTAGCATCTGTGGCCAAACTCAGTATCATTAACAATATATTTTCATATTCATTGCCAAAAAATTATGCTGGCACAATATTACAAGATTGAAAATAAAGACCCATTAAAAAAATGGATATTTCAAAGTTAAAAATTAGTACAGCTTTAATTCTTCATCAATAAATACGCATATTACCAAAACAATCTCTGTATTACTATTAACATCATCCCATCCAGATTTCATGAGACAGTCCCAACTTTTAACAACGACATTGTGATTTTGAGAGCCCATAGCTGTTTCAGGGTATTAACTGAAGTCTTTTGGTATTGAGAGGTCTCCTGGTTTCATCAGAACAGGCTAGATAACCTTGGTCTCATTTTTTTAAACATTATGCAAGATGGTATGAAAGGACAATCACAAGCAATACATCATCTCCGGGCTGTCCTACAGTGCTTTAAGCTGTTTGTGGTGACAATAAGCAGTAGGTCTAGGTGGATTCAATCACTGGAAATCATTCAAAAACACACATACAGTGTCAGCCTCAGAATGGGGAGACAAAAATCTTACTGAATTCCCAGACTGACCCTGTATTTATCTTTTACAGAAAAATGGTGGTTAATGCACTAAACTGAAACAATGTCTGATAAATGAAAACATACACCTCTGTCTGACACCACAGCAAATTCAGTAAGCTGCTGTTTAGAGACAAAGTGGGGAAATTATCTGAGATAAAGCAAAATGGATTATTTTTTGCTGAAATCAATGCAAAAAACATGAACCCAACTCTAGCAGCTGAACCTCAAAATCTTCAAGAATAGCATGGATAAAGAGCTCATTTTCATACAATCCTCTGGACTGAACTGAAACAAGAAAGAAAATTTATGTCTGAACATCTGGTACCACCACAATATAGAGTATGAAAAGCTCTGCTACCCTTTCATTTCTGTGCCATATTGCAGGACTGAAATTACTACCTTGGATGGCTCTGAACCATGGTCAAAAGATGTAACAAGTTCCAAATTTCCCCTGCCAACAGAAACAAAGGGAACCTGCTTAGCCATCAATCAAAAGCCAGGCTGCCTCGCTTAACATCCAATTCTAAAACCCTCCACAAAGCAGGCCATGCTTGAAAGCAAGGTCTGTGCTTTAATTTAGTAAAATGTGCTTCGTTACATAAACAACTGACAAAGATTTATTTTTTTTTCTCCTGTAAGCAATGATAAATGTATGTCTCTCACATTATCTAAAGCACCAAATAACATTTCACTGTATTATTTTCTTAATTTTTGGGGGACCTAGGACCAAGCTCATCAATGAATTTAGTTTTTGAAAATCAACTAAATCTACTTACACAAGGAAATTAGCCAAATTTTTCCTTCATTAGACTTGAGACTCACACTAACCTGACCTGCTTATGCAAAAATAAAAGATAACAATAATCACCAACACTGATCCCTTGCCACACTGTGCTTGTGTAATTAGCTTACTGAAACCAATTAAACACATGAATATATATTTATAAAAAAGAAATGCTAAAATGATAGATGAGAAGAGTTAATTATTCTTCCAAGTTCAGTGACACTAAAATGATTCCAAACTCTCCAGAATCACAGAATTCCTCAGACACAAACAACGGATTAAGTAAGAGCTTCTCTACCTTCAAGCCATCTGCTAGACTGCCAATAAAGCTCCAGGGAAATAATATTTAGGGCAGGCTTTATCTCACCTAATTCTATCCATCTCAACTTTTGACTTGAAGCATAAAGTCTGTATCTAGGCTCCTCCTACTATCAGCTGAACAGAGATGGGCATATCTAGAGAAAATAAATCCCATTTTAACATATGTGTCCCAAAACCTAACTCATCTGCACCTGAAGTTAGGCAGAGGTTTATCTCACCCACCATTCATTGGTCAAATGAAATATAAACAAATTCAGACACAGACATAGGAGCAGATATTTATTCAAATTTCACTAAATTCTAATAATACAAATAACCCAGAGTATTTTGAATACTAACAGTGTTAATTTAAATTGACCTTAGCATAGGTAGGGAGTACTGACACAGCAGGAAGTCTAGAGAATGAGTATAAATTCATGTGGAACAAAATCAAGCAGAAAGCCTGCAGAACACATAGGATAAGTAAGTGCATGGAAAGATCTGGGCTGACAGCAATAGCATTAAGTCCATTAGTTGTCATTAGAACAAACTACACCACCGTGGGCTTTGCCAGTCCAACCCAATCACAATGACTTGGCTATCCAGATTACTCCTTGAAATGGTGAAATCAGTCAACTTTTGGCCAGGCCTTTACATCCTGCTGTAATACTGCTTGCTATCTCAGTTAAATTGTTAGTATCTTTGATAGCTTTGCAAAGAGAGCAAATACTGCTATTTATACTCAAATAAGATAAGTAAGATACCTTGCGGTAAAGCAGCTCTATCTAGCACTAGTAGCTTGCAATATGTTTAATGATAGGGACAATCTGCTGACTTCCACAAGTATAAGTAAAAAAACAGCATTATTTGTGTCATTTTAAATGCTACAGACATATTCAAAGGTTTAGGTTATTTTGGTTTTAAATCTTCACCTCATATGAAATATATTATTTAAAGGAAGAAAATTATGTGACATATAAAAACACAAGACATTTTTCAAGTAACCATACTAACTTTACAATCTTTTAAACTACATTTAATTCTGTAACACTTCTATCTTTCTCACAGCCCCCCCCAGGGAAGAGGGTGTAAACCAAATAAACCGAAAAACCGAACCAAACTTTTGCTGGGGCACAGAAATCCTATCCAGGTGGAGTTCACAGGCAGGTAAAACAGAAGCAATAATCAACAATTTTAGTTTTAATACTTCAGGGCATGCCTATGTGTGTGTACAACTCCTGCAGACATCCCTGAGCAAGTTTACATAATGAAGCAATAAGAATGTGCCAGCCAGCAACACAGCATGGTCTTGTCCAGTCACTCCCAAATGTATTCCCCTTTTTCAGGTGGATGTTGCAACCTCATTCAAGCACTGCGCTGCTGCAGTTGTCACCATCTCAACTCAAATGTTTGAAACAAACTGCAGGCTGTCTGTAAACCAGAGTAATGTTTTGACTGCAACACAAAAGCATTCTAATAGGTGGATACCACTTCTCAACTATCCT
This sequence comes from Pezoporus occidentalis, assembly GCF_034315485.1. Taxonomy (NCBI): domain Eukaryota; kingdom Metazoa; phylum Chordata; class Aves; order Psittaciformes; family Psittacidae; genus Pezoporus; species Pezoporus occidentalis. Next base: position 1,780,475 of record NW_026913964.1, on the reverse strand, counting down.
GTTATTATAATGAGAAAATACTGGACTGATACCCCAGTCTTTCCTAAGGCAAATGCAAGTTGTGTTCTCCCCTGATATAAAGGCCTCATAGAAACCGGTCAGTCATCTGTTCCTGTTTCCTCCTACACTACTTCACCCCGACTCAAAACACTTGAATTAATGGATCTCACCTCAGAAAATAGTTTCTTAAGTACTCATAAAAATGTAAATAATTCCTTCTATTTGAATTAATTAACTTTTCTTTCCCCATGTAAAGTAGAGCAGTAGTAATTATCTCCCTTTTGTAGACTGAGAAAGCGAGACTCATTAGAACTCAGTGACTTGCTCACAGGCAGAGAGGACCTGAGGCAGAGGGAATGGAGGCAAGAACCTGAACGATGGAAATAAAATTTCCAATGAGATCAGTTATTTAAACTGCATGCTGCTATGGGTCCCCTAACACCATTCATGAGCTGCAAGACACGATGTTAAAGGACAACACCAGGAACCCAGTAACAATATTCTAAAACTGTAACACTGAGTATAACCGACCAACAGTCAACACATTTAAATCACTATCAACCCCAATTATGAGAGCAGGTATAAACCAGTGATGTGTCAGAATGTCATAAGTGACCATATTAGCTGTCTTTCTCTTCCACTCCTCATTCTTTTCTTTTTCAAAGGTCAGCAAAGCTTCTGGGATAATCCTCTACACACCATATGTGCTCTTCTTCCCAACTCCAAGTTCTAGGATTATAAAATGAAAGCTGAGATCCTCACAGTTATATCATTTCACGAGTTAGGACTTCAAGACACCAAGTAAATGCAATGCATGAGAACTGACAATGACAACATTAACACCTTGCAGGTGTCTATAAGCAATATCTCATGGATAAACACATGCCAATCAATTGGTCAAAAAGATTACCTACGGAACTCAAAACACTGCCATTCCCTTTACAGAAATTTTAAAGGCAATCTACTCAGTCTGCACAAAAAAAGCTTTACATTCCCAGCACACCTACTTATGAATATGCTCCACATGACCACCATAGCTCCTTTTATACTCTTTTTGGGTTTACAGTTTTATTGCTCATAAAGGATGGATGGTACTCTGAAAGAACACATCAGGTATTTTCATTTTCACTTGGATTTTAATTCCTAAAGTACTGCACAATGGTCATATACATTCTAATGCACAAGAGCAGATTCAAGGATGAAACTCGTGCAGGAGAAAAGATCAAACTTCTGTCTTTTTGACTCTTTACTACCTCTACTTCCTGCTTCACTAAGACAGAAAGCATTATTCTTCTCATATTTTAGCATTCTACTTTTAGGGTGCACTCAATTTGCACAAGACAAAGTGAATAGGACCTACACAGTTTGTAAACACTGAAGAGGCCAGTATTGTAACAGTCATACGTAATCCACAGCAGGAACTGCCTCCAGACTTCAAAGGTTAACTGGTATTTGGTTTCCTGACAAAATGACCCAGAGATTCTAGCTTTCCTAAAAGTGCTTCTGCTTCATGTTACCCTGGAGGAACTTGCTCAGTCCCATCCCCTCCCCATATTCTGAGAACCTATTTTGCAATAATATTTCTTCAACAAAGCCGTTTTGGAGCATACAAACTCTATTTTATTAGTCTAATTGATTTGCTGATGAGATGGAAGTCCAGATTTTCCCAGGTAGTTAATATGCTGCTTCTCTTCAACACCCTGCAGTAAGTACCACTCAGCAGTACAGACCATTCCACATGTGCAAGATTTCTGTATCCAAATCAGATCTGAATCAGCAAGTATCTACCATGCTTTGAGTGTCAATAGTAGGCACATAGTAAACAATTTTTTATTATGTACTTAAAACATTTTCTGTATATTTAATAGAAGTCACATTTTCTGTAAAAAAAACTCATTAAATAAGCATGTCTGTTCAGTTACATACTCAACAAGAAGACAGACAAAGGGCCTAGTTTTCCAGTTAATAGTAAAGGCATTTGGAACAATGCCTATACAAACATACTCATTTCTTCTCCATTAATTCTACATGATTTTCCCATAAGCATACCTGGTTTTCTATAACCAATTTTCATTTGTATAAATTCTTCCCAGAAAAAAAAACACTGCCTAACCTAATGATTTCTCTATTAATGGACATTTTGGCAACAATAGATAACGGAGAAATCCTTGATTAGTTTCAGGAGAATTCTGACTAGCCTAAACAGGCACTTGCATCAATAAGAGTCCCAGGGTAAGCTCATTTTAAATGCAGAACATTCAGTACACTGAGGGAACATGACTGATGTAGGTATCCTGAGCAAATTAAGGTGTACCCAAAATGGTCTATTTTGCAAGAGATGGGCATATATGAAGCCCTGATATCCAAAGACGCTATACTAAATGGGTAAAATATCTGAGATGCTAACATCTCCTCTTCAACTGTAGCTCTAGGCTCTGTCTCTTACTCATACACATCATCTGAGCCTTAGCCCAAGATGCCAGGCAATGGCCCAAATGAACAAGAGGACAGAATTCCTTTTGTAGTCCCTTCCCATCCCCACTCCAGTCACAGCTGTAGGCTCCATCTCTCTCACAACCGTAACCCTCATCCTACACCAGTGCATCACCACTACACCATACTCCCTCAAAAGTCCAAACCATTTTCTCTTAAATTTTTATTCCTTTATCAAGCAAAACGCTTCAAAAGCCAGTCTGACATAACATAGACATTATCACTAATGCAGCTTTTGCTCATTAAGCCACAAGAATACAAAGTGGCAGTTAACCCCTTAGCCACTGAAACACAGACACTAGTTCTACTATAACACTTCCTTCAGAATACCACTGTCAAGTGAGAACTTGCCTACTTACGTGATTTTCCTCTCAGCACAATGAGAATGGTTAGACTGAAAAAGGACAAATACTTTTGAAGGGCAGGGATCCTGGTTTAACATTTTAAATATAGTAGAGATATACCACAAAAGGTTGTCTGTCTATCTAGCAGTTTAATTATCAAGAAAACAAGTTTAGGAGTAACTATAATATAGAATCATAGAATCATAAAACAGTTCAGGTTGGAAAGCACCTTAAGATCATCAAGTTCCAAACTCCCTGGGCAGGGATGCCTCACACTAGACTATGTTGTCCAAGGCTCTGTTCAACCTGGCCTTGAACACTGCCAGGGATGGAGCATTCACCACTTCTTTGGGTGACCTGTTTCAGTGCCTCACCACCCTCACAGTAAAGAACTTCCTCCTTATATCTAACCTGAACTTCCCCTGTTTAAATTTGAACCCATTACCTCTTGACTTCGCTGCAGTCCCTGATGAGGAGTCCCTCTCCAGCATCCATGCTTACAAAAGGGGGGATATTATAGTTTGCAAATCCTTACAACATGACCAGAAAAGACAGACACTAGGTATTACAAATCCTAGGCTACTTTTGGATGTGTTGCTAAACTTCCTGCAAGCTCAATTTTTTCAGTAGTAAAATGGAAATAATCCTGCCTTTTCTGACAGTAAGGCTATAAAGCTTAATTCATTTAAATTCTGTGAAAGTCTTTGAAGCTTCTTTTATGAAAAGTGTTATTTAATTAAACATTGTTATTATTCCAAAGGAGCAACTGTAAGAAAAAAATCCTATTTATTTTATTGCCTATTGCAATTTGCAAATACCTGTCCAACCCCCAAAAAGGCACGCTTATCCCTGTTCTCATAAGGATTTACGTTAGCCCAAGTGTGTTAATATGAGAAAAGCATATTCTACTCCAACACAGAAACATTTTAACCAGTGACAAACTAAACAGATGTTATGACCATCAAGATTTTTTAAATTACTTAGATTAACATTCTTTTTCTGAGTTTCATGTACATTTTAAGCTAGTTTCTCTTTATGAGTTAAAATATACTTTAGTCTCTTTTGCTGTCTTATTTAATGAATTAGAATAGTTATTAAGTCTGTTTTTATGGACATAGAAACAGATATTAATGGCACACATTGCTTTGATTTGTCTTTCTGCAAACAAGCTCAAAGTTGGTGCTGCTAGTTCTCAGCCAGTACTGCATTGTTCTTCATTAAAATTTCATCTATTCTCAAATAAAATCATAAAGAATAAATAAAAATAAAACCAAAAGAAATGCTGTAACCTTAAGTAATAATAATACCAGTTAGAGCAGAATCCAGATGTCCTATTCTAGCTTTCAGAGCTTAGGAACTCCAGGGTGTAGTAGCTTCCCCTCAGAGCTTTCATGCACTATTATCTATTTCAGAGATGCTTCCCTTGCTAATAGATGCTGGGACAAGTTGCCTCATAGATCTAAATAAGCACAACTATTACCATCTTCCCTCAGCTGCAGTCACAGTGCAGATCATGGAGGTCAAATGTAGTTCACTGAATATGAATCAGACCAAAATACTGACAGAAACACAGCAGGCAAATTCTTGCCAACCCCATCTGTTGGAAAACCCCTCAGTTTTCCAACCCTATCTGGTTGGAAAAACAAGGCTCCAACTGGTCCTAAATGCCCAGGACTGAAAGGAAATAACTAAGATAGGACTGGAGAAAATATTTGTAAAATAACTCTCCCCTGTCTATGGGCTGTGTAAAATACGGGACTGAACACAGGTATGCCACAAAGTGCTTATCTTGGCCAACACAGAGCCAAGCCCTGAAAAGCATCTGACATTATATACTCCATGCCAAGCATCGTTTGAAAACAAAACCTTTCAAAATACCAGTTTTCTCAGTCTACCTTAGTCTCTGTCTACATTAGTCAGAGCCCAGAAAGCCAACCATATCCTGGGCTGCATCAAAAGGAGCATGACCAGCAGGTCGAAGGAGGTGATCCTGCCCCTCTACTCTGCTCTTGTGAGACCTCACCTGGAGTATTGTGTGCAGTTCTGGTGTCCTCAACATAAAAAGGACATGGAACTGTTGGAATAAGTCCAGAGGAGGGCCATGAGGATGATCAGGGGACTGGAGCACCTCCCGTATGAAGACAGGCTAAGGAAGCCGGGGCTGTTCAGCCTGCAGAAGAGAAGGCTGTGTGGAGACCTCATAGCAGCCTTCCAGTATCTGAAGGGGACCTATAGGGATGGTGGGGAGGGACTCTTCATTAGGGACTGTACTGAGAGGACAAGGGGTAATGGGTTAAAACTTAAACAGGGGAAGTTTAGATTGGCTATAAGGAGGAAATTCTTTCCTGTTAGGGTGGTGAGGCACTGGAATGGGTTGCCAAGGGAGCTTTTGAATGCTCCATCCCTGGCAGTGTTCAAGGCCAGGTTGGATGAAGCCTTGGGTGAGATGGTTTAGTGTGAGGTGTCCCTGCCCATGGCAGGGGGCGTGGAACTAGATGATCGTAAGGTCCTTTCCAACCCTAACTATTCTAGTCTTAGTCTACATTTCTTATTCTCTGTAATAAACTCCTAGACGTGCTATGCTTCTTTCTCAGGATTCAGAACTGTCATTTATAATCAGTCAGCCTAAGGAAAAATGTTTTTCTGTTACTTATGTTGATCTGTTTCACAGACAGTAGAAGGATTCATCACTGTGTCAGCCCCTTTATTGCCACCTACACCACTCACTGTCCAAGAGACAGCTGCAGCCCAGGGCCCAGGGGTGAAAGGCAATCCCCAATACCTATAGCTTGCTTGTCCTAGCAATTCTTTAGAAGACAGCACACATACAAAATGAAATGAAAAGAAAACCATTTCAACTACCTTGCCATGTAGTTTGTGGACATCATATCTTATTTGAGCAAATTCACGGAGTCCCAAAGATCCTCCAATAAGATACAGCTGAAAAACAACAAAATGAAAACAATTTGTTGTTACTATTATGAAAAAGAACATTTTGCATACTTACAAAGAGCACTCAGGGAGCATCCTGACCCAATTCATTTACCAAGGGACCCTACTATTCTTCCAACAGAAACACCAGGAGCTGAAAAAAATAACCAACTGAAAGGTATGTATAGGAGAGTAAGCAGATACAAAGTCAGAGCCTTCTTCCACTCTCTAGGTACAGATTTCACAAATTTCTCTTATATACCAAGACAGCTGCTTCAGGACTCATATTTTCCAGGGACTTCCTCTCCTCAAACACCTTCTTTTCTCTCCCCACATGGCTTCCTGGCATAACTGCAGCAAAGCAACCTTTACCTCACCACTACTGGATTTATTCTTATTATTTTCCAACTCTATGGGGAAGTAACAATGCCACATCGACTTACTCTGATGTCTGTCTGTAAGAGATCTAACTAAACATCAGAACAGCTGATTTGAGCTGTGGTTCAGTGACACATTATCACATAGGCTAAGAAATCATATCCAGCACACCTACGCTTTTACTATTGCCTTCTTAGTTGTTTTTCAACTCTCTCCACACCTGTAAAGCTTATGAATACAAATAATAAAGGAAGAAATGGGGGGGGGGGGGGGAACTTCATATCCACATAAATTGTTCAATTATCCTTTATTATGACAGAGGGAGATCATAAAACTGTCTATATTTTACAACTAAAAATGGCAGACCAACAGAAGATCAAGTATCGTTAACAAACACCATTAAGGACTTGAAAATTAGTGTAGAAATCTAGCTACTCTGTGGAAGAATCACACTTCTTGCTCTTGCTCTGACCTGACAGACTGTCTGCTGTTCTCTGTTAAGGCAGACATACAGGAGGCCAAAAACCGTCACTTCTAAAGACATAAATCTAAGGAAGGTGGAAGCATGAGAAAGCTCTAAGGACCTGAGTGAAAAAAACAAAAAGAAACCCCACAAAATCGAAAAACAAAACCTAATACCACCACATTTTATCATCACACATTAGTGTTACAGTCCTTCAATACAGGCTGTTGCTGCACGGGATACTGCTTTCTACACATTGCTGGTAGATTTCTTGCTACATATTAGGTTTGCAGCTATGGCCTGTGTCCAACAATTGTTATAATTATGCTGCACAGGTAAGGTAGTCAAAAATGTGTTTTTCCAAAAAGTATGCTATCCAATGTTCAGGTCACTGAGACAAAAAGCCATATTCATTCAAATTAATGAGGGAAGGGGAAGAAAGGGGGAAAAAAGGAAAAAAAGCCTTCTATGTTTATTTTTTCTAAAAGTTGCAGGACTTGCAGGGCTACGTTATTTCCTATCAATCAGGTGAAAACTACTCACCAGCATGTGAATGCAGTGCCCACACTCACTTAGATACTAGTAAATTACAGATTAGCAGCCAAGAACTAATGTACTCTCTTCACAGGACAGGGAACTCTTCACCAATAGGCAGGAGTTAAAGGGCCCACAGTCTCTTTTTGGCATGGCCCTTTCAATAAGCCTAAGAAGCTAGCTGTTAATTAGAAACAAACACATCAACGTTCTGTGATACGAACATCCAGCTGACAGGCCACAGAATGCTGATTTCAGAAAGCCAATCAGAAAATCATCATGTGCTAGCAAGCTAACTTTCAGTGACTAGAAATTTGACCTAGCAAAAATCGGATGGCACTGTCCTTGTATCATAACTGTTCAAGGAATTAATGACACTCTTGCAAATACTGAATCATCAAAATACACAATAGAAAAAAAGGTGTTTGTATAAAGGGGAACAGTCTTCCTCATACATCAGTATTTTGGTAAGAAAGAGCAACAGGAAAGAGAAAAAAAAGTATTCAAAATAGTTAAAAAACAGAACAAAACAACATTAGTCAGGATTTATTTAACCAAAGCAGAAGATTTGTCAGCTGAACATACGGTAATGCATAATGCCAAAAGTCTCAAGGATCAGACTGTAATTGAATTTTAATATGGTTGACACCTCAGCATAAATTTTCATTAGCTGCTTTTCTCTAACTCCTAACAAGTATTATGCTAATTAACAGCCATGAGTTAACTTTGAGCCCTAAAGAACAGAAATCAGAAGTGCTACAGACAAATTTATGGCTGTTACAAACCACAGTTCATTGTTGTTAGAGTGGCTATGACAGTTGCAAAAGCAACTACACTAGAAATGGTTTAGCACACAGTTGTTAAACAAGGTAGAAAGTAGCAATTACTTGTGACAACAACTGAAAATTAGTTTGCCTAACAACAAACTTCCAGGGAGTATATACCATTATGAGATGCAATACAAACAACTGGCAGACCTTTAACTGGCCTGCTCCTCATAACCCAACTATTATTTAAAATAATGAAAAGGTACATTGTGGCTTACAAAGCCATTCTCCAAGCTAAAAAAAGAATTCTTACATTCTTTACCTCTGATCATTTAAAACTATGTAATGTACACTGTAACTAAGGCAAATTAAGTAGAAGGTTTTTAAGTGAAATAAGTCATGTGCTACTTATTTTGTCTCATCATACCCTATCACTTGCTTGACAGCAACCATCTGGTTATACAGTGCATTTTACATTGGCAACTATACATAAAATAAAGAAGTTGCACACATACACCTCAGTTCCTATAGAGAGGTTTTATCCTGTGACTAATTTTACTCACATCACCTTTATACTACTGTGGTAAAACCCCACCTGGTTTCTGATGTACTTTTGCTCTTCATGCAGCATAAACAATGCAACTACCCTGGCAAGTTGGCATATTTCGCTTATGAGGCATTACAGGTGTGGTTAGTTGCCTTTACACTTCCAATACTGCAATGGTTGATTTACCTTATGATGAAACATTAGTTAGGCTGCATCAAAACATGCTGATGCTGTAAGAAATTACAAATGCCACTGACATATTACACAGTGTAATGCTGGAAGGTTAGGATTAAGATTTAATAATTTTCAAAAGCACAGAATATACATAAAAATATAAGTAATATGTTTGCAAGTTTACCTGACCAATTTTCTAACGAACCAAACACGATGTCTAAGATTTCATTGTAAAACCAGACCAGAATGATTTAATCAACCAAGAATATGTCAATATAGTTATCTGACAGCCCTGAGCAGGAATTGCTTTGATCTATACAAGCCAGAAGAGCAATGAACAGCTATTCAATCAAATTTTTGAAAACTCTGTTCAAAAGCCAATAAAAGAAGGTATAAATGAATTTATGCAACTATGATAGCATTAAGGGTAGTAAAGGACTCAGTGACTGACAATGCATTGAGTGGAAATATCAGTCTTGGTTTAAGTCTCTCCTTTCTGTTTTTTTGCATTAGAAGATGTCCTCACTACCTTCGTTTAAGTTGACGGCATTTAAAGGGAAGAACGTACATATGCAAACAACAGTGAAGCATCAGGAATCACCAGTCAAAATAATTAGAAGTGGGATAAGACTCAAAAGGTCCAGCAACATTATCAGCTTGTTTGGTTTGGCATATTCTGTATGTTTCACAGACATTTCTGGTTTTCCAATTTGTAACATAATCTCTATATTAATGAATACATACATGAAGGGCCTAGAGCACAAGTCTTATGAGAAGTGACTGAGGGAACTGGGGTTGCTTAGCCTAGAAAAACAGGAGGCTCAAGGAAGACCTTCATCCTCTCTACAACCACCTGAAAGGAGGCTGTGTGTTGGTCTCTTCTACCAAGTAACAAGCAATAGGATGAGAGGAAATGGCCTCAGGTTGCACTAGGGTAGGTTTATATTGGATATTAGGAAAGATTTCTTCCCCAAAAGGACTGTCAAGCACTGGAACAGGCTGTCCAGGGAAGTGGTGGAGTCACCATCCCTGGAGGTGTTTAAAAGATGTGTAGATGTGGCACTTTGGGACATGGTTTAGTGGTGGATCTGGCAGTGCTTGGTTAACAGTTGGACTCAATGATCTTAAAGGTCTTTTCCAACCTAAACAGTTCTGTGATTCCTTGCAAAACACTCTTCAGTTAAAAAAGCACTACAATGGACAAATTTGCTCAATGCAAGCCAAGGGAAACAGTGAAGCCGAGTATGTTCCATCCACTAGTCCAGACATAAAGGAAACAGTAGAACCTATTCAGGACACCATATAAATAACACAGGTTGGCACCATTCTAATTAAGTCAGGCTCAAGTTCACCCTCCCGTTAACTGAAAAGGAAAAAGACATGCCATATATAATGAAAATTTAAAATATATTTTCCTTCATTCTGATTTTAGAATCATGAGATGTTATGGTATTGGTATTTGAAGAGCACTCAAACTGGGAGTTAAAAAATACCTGCATTATTTAATTGCAAGGGATTCATTTTATATGCTTCAGAATGTGGAGCAAAAAATGTTACTATGTAGTGAACATCACCTGTTTAGATACTTGAATACATTCAGCAGACTGATTAAATAGTAAATTTCTCACTTTTTTCGTTACACCTGAAGTTTACCATAAGAAAGCAAAAAACATAAAACATACTAGTTAACCAGCACTTAACACCAAAGCAAACAGCTTAACAGCACTGTTAACACAACTCCCATTAAAGATCTCACATTGGATTATTTCTTTATGTTTCAGTGAGTACACAAAAAACCTCTACAATGTTGTAATGCAATTATGCATGCATAAAAGACTTGCATGTTCCAAAACAAAATGTATGACAGGATGTGACATTGGAGCACCATCTGTCACATACACTCAGAAACCTCAATAAATGTTTTATGTAAAGAAATGACATCAAATTCTCTTTAATAACATTCTTTTAAAAATTCTGTTTGTTCACTTCGCCACTGGGAAGTGTGTTATGCAATGAGTTATGGATGGCATCAGACTGATCCCTTTAACCACATCTTAGGATGGGAAATACTTAAATTTGTTACCAACCACAATGAGATGGCCACTGGGGACTCATAACAACAATACTAGGGACTTAGAGCAGATCCCTGCTTCTTTAGTTTCCTGCATAATCTGAAGCTGCTACTTTCAGTTCCTTGGGTTAACAAAGTAACAAGAAACTAATCCTCCAGCAGCACCAGCAATTTACCGTATCCCTGTTGTTAGCGAAAGCCGTTCCTACAATAGCACCAGTTGTGAAAGCCAGATTACAAAATTACATTTGTCATAAATCCCTAAATTAACCAAATCACAGTATTTAGTGCTGGCAATACACATTATGCAGTGGTGGAAAATGCCATGATACATATGACTAGAGAAGGAACATCGTAATTTTCTGACCTCTTCTTCAAGACTGCTGCTGCAAAACCCTCCAGCTATTCATTAGGAGCTTCAAAACTAGAACAGTCATGTGAAATATTTTATTTTAGTTTGCAGTGGTCACAATAAAAAAGGTTTTGGGGGTTCCTTTTTAAGGAACTGATATATGTACAGTGCAAGACTGGTGAAAGATGGCAATTTGACAGCCCAGAAGACTGAAGTCTCTATTATGTTCCCTAAATAAAGTAGCAGGGCAAACTGCCAGTCCCAGAAAAGACCCAGGCAATTCATCTTAACCTGAAGCGCCCCCCTCTGCCAGCTCTAACTCTCAAGAGTTTATTCTCCACAGTCATTCCAGTACTTGTCTCTAATGCAGAAACTGCTGAGAGAAAAACAGCTCAAAGGCTTCTCAAAAACTTCCTAATCATCTCCATATCGTTGATAGGAACAGAAGGGGTCTACCTTTTCTTCTAGTCTGCAACAAATGAAATCATTTTTAGTTCTGATCAAAGGCCTCCTTTGGGGGAAAACAGAAACCAAAACTATGAATCCCTTAGTAGTTATTTTGTTCAAAAGCTCAACAAAGTAAGAGAACGCACTGACTTACCACACATACAAGAATTGACAAACTGTAGAAAGATTGAACTGCATTATATTCAAAAATGGATGGTACATGCTAGTGGATGACCGCATGGATATGAAGCTGGCAACCCAGGCCAGCAGCTAGTTTGAACTGGAGCCAGCTGTAGCTGACTGACAGAGCAGAAGAGTGTAGTTTTCACAGCATGCAGAACTCAGCAGAATATTAAACTGGACCCAAGTTTATCAATATCAGGTTAATTGGCTCAGTACAGAGAATGGTCAAAGCAATTATTTCTGAAATTGCAAATACAAATGGCTATGGGCCAGAGCACAACAAAAACTGCCCATATCCTTTCAACGCTACTATTCAATGTCTCAGGAAAAAAACTAAACCTCTGTTTACCAAGACGTCCATTTCGTAATAGGTTGGGAAGCACAAAAAAGATCATTTAATAGAAACCAATATAAGAACAGTGCAGAAGAGACAGAAACCCATATGTTCCTCAGCACAAGCATAAGTGAAAAAAAGCCATTTTCAGCCACAGCATTGTCATTTTGCACTATACACGTTGCTTGGGCTGGTCAGATGACAAGGGAATTTCACTCCGCAGCTGCAACTGTTTGAAAACCAAGTCTGTCGTGGTGGTGAAGCTGCAGTTTATGAACACCATCTTCTCATCTTTCATATGCTTCTAAAACCCAAAATCTTGATTCCTTATAAAAGTACCATTGTGATTACTAATTGGCTCAAATCAAGCCAAAGTGCACTACAGTGGGAAACTGTTTACATCTCATGACATCCTTGTGTTCTTGTGATGTGTTAGGATGAAACTTGCATTAAAGAACATAAAAAGAAACCACTACGGGTCAAGTAATACTTCCCTGTTGACAATGGTAGACAGGGATGAAGATGAAATGTACTACAGAGAAAATATTAATCTTACACCATTACCCTCACCACCCTATGAAGAAGGTGGCTAAAAGCACTAAGTGAAAACTGGCAATTCTGTACTTATGTTTCTGTTCTGAGGATCGACACAGAACATCAGCTCCCCTCAGAGCCAGTTAGTCCATTCTAACAGCAATAAACAATGCAAATACATTCTTTATGTTTTAAAATGAAACAGGGGATATCTGGAAGACCTAAAGAGTGTCTATTTGCTTGTCTAACATTTACTGAAAAATAGTACTCAAAGATTAAGAATCAAAAGTTTAAGGCATTGATTCAAAATATGAACTCCCACATTTTAAGGCCTGACGGTCAACTGAAAGATGGAAGTCAGCTAATTCAAACTGAACAAGTTGGGGTCCACAGAGGCCCATTCAGCTTAAACACACTGGCTTCCACTACTGCACAAACAGTTCCAGGGGGTGGTTTTGTCTGAACAGCTCCACACTCTGCTGTGAACTCAAACACACACAGATGAACAGGAGATGCAAAGCAGAAGCACAGCAGAAGTCAAAGACATATCTCATCACAAGCTTAGAGACCCAATATTTATAATACAAGTCACTGAAGCATAAAAGCAACACTCTGTGATTTGCTGATTGGGAGCAACCAATTTGAAATTCTAAACCCAGTTTTATATTTATTGCTTTTCTATGCTACAAATGTAATGCTTGTGACTTTTACAGTCAATCACAATTTATCTACGAATATTAAAAGTCAGAATTCTCTTCTCATAGGTAAATGTTAACTTCTAGTCATCTCTCAAAAGCATATTAACATTTAAATCAACTGTTCTGCATATGTCAAATTTTATTGCAAAGCTACATGAAGTAATATATATTAATAAAATTGCTGCAATTCAATATTATGAATTGTTCAAGGCAATAATGTGAATAATGTTAACAATAACACTGACATATCTAAAAGTGAAAAATGCTGATTGCAGTAATCACATAATAAACAATATCAGAACAAATATCAAAATAATAAACAATATCAGAACAAATATCAGAACAATAAACATTTTCTATGCATAGACACCAGTGGCAACAATAGATCTCAGAAACATCATTATTCCTGAGAAGACTTTCCCATATTTCTCAGTGTTCAGGTTTTATGAGCCTGAATCCCTCCAGAATCCATGGGAAAAAAATTGTGCCTTGTATTCAGCATAGCCAAGGACTCAGAATTCAGCAGTTTTTTATGAAATTAATTAGTAATGTTGTATTTAGAAAATCTGTGGCAACGTAGCTATTTAAATACATTTAAAAGATGAAAATATCACTTCCCTGCCCATTAATCTTGTAAAACTTTTGCTTTCAGCAACTCACAGCACCAGAAAATACCATTTCACAATATCTGCAGAAAATTTCTGAGGAGTCCAGATGACCCTGACTTCACCAGTGAACAAAACTAATGCAGAGACATGTAATTTCACGTCATGATGTCTGGGAAAGGCATTTTGTTTTGTTTTGTTTTGTTTATCAAAAAGGGTGAGAGACAACTGGTTTGTTAACAAAGGCCTGAGATGCACTGACCTTCTCTAATGGTGCCTGGAAGAACTGACCACATCGCTTCAGCACTGTTAGGGACTCTCTAACCTGACCTTTTTTCTTGTCCTCTACATGATGTACATTCATGGTGTCTCTTGACAAAGTGTTTATCAAAGTAAACTTGCACTTGCAAGGCAGCAATGTAGATGGCATTGTAGTACAGTCTGGGTACACAAACACTGATGGAAGCAGATCTTAGAAACATGTTTCTTCGCAAAAAAAAAAAGATAAAAATTCACTGTTCAAGCTTCCTCCATCTTCTCTTTTGGCAACACTAGCACAGCACATAGAACTCTAAAGACAAGATCCAGGAAGGGAAGCAAAGTACTTGTAAAAGTAGTCAGTACAGGACGGAGTGGGGGAAGGGAGAAAACAAGCAAAAACCCCCAAATAAAGTAATAATCTACAGCTATATAAATATGGAAAATGTTGCAGCATACTGCAAATTTGAAACTTGCAGCACTACATATATCGTACAATAAACTTTTTTTAGGAGTGCAGTAAGAATCAGCAAATGAGCCTCAGACTACATTTGCTGTTTGCTAAGATGCCGCCTCAGATCCTCAGAATTTCATTTTTCCCTTTGAACACAGTGACAGCAGAACTGGAACTGCATCTATGCATTCATTTTGCAACTTACAGAGTATGAAAGATCCTTGTCTAGAGTTGTCTAGAGACATAACCACAAATGTAAGTTTTGGAAAGTGGTGTGAGCATATGATACAATGTTTTTTTAATACGTGTGTTAGAATAGTATTGCTTTGCAATTTCAAAATCCAAACATGTTTCCTCAATGATCTAGAATCACCGTACCATACCTGTCTGAAAATATACATTTATCTTGTCTAAAAATATAACTTCCTGCAACCCTTAAACATTCTAACAGCACTACAGAAGTAACCTTAGATGTCCAGTGTCTCATAAGAAATGTATGACACTGGATCCACTAGCTGTAATACCAAAGAGCCTTGCTCTCTCAGGATCTTATAGAAGCATCACAGCAGCAACAGGATATTAACAGACTCACCAATTCTGGTCACAGAATCATAGAATGGTTAAGGTTGGAAGGGACCTTAAAGATCATCCAGCTCCAACCCCTCTTCCATGGGCAGGGACACCTTCCACTAAACCAGGGTGCTCAAGATCCCCTGAGGAATATAAAGGAACAGTGACTGAAGCTCTTCTTCTGTAACAGAACCAAGAACACTGAAGAGTTGCAAGATAAGCTTCAGTATAAGGAAAGAGTTCTCATTATCATGATAGGAAACGGTGATGTCAGTACAGCTGACAAAGATGGTTTAAGTTACCACAGAGGTAGCAGAGCTTTCCAGCACAACAGCAATTTTTACACATACATCTGTAAGGTCACTGGAGTTCATCCCAGCATCTACACAGATGTTACTATCTTTACCAATGCTTTAGGACTACTCACCCTGTAGCAAGCAAGCTGTTAAGATATTCCATGCCAGGCTACATCACTCTTCCCTGCATGCTTACTGTTTTATGCCATGTAGAGATATCTGTAAGATTTACATAATTAAACATTCACAAATTAAGGTTTTCTGCAGGTTTCATTCTTACCTCCTACAGTCTTGTTGATGCTCACAAAGAAACATACCTATCTTCTCAGAAAGTATGACTGAAAACTGTGATTTACACATCTTACTCTGAAAGCTGTTGTCAGTTTGAGGTTTAAAGGTCAACCAAGAATATTCCTTTTTCACTGAAATATTCTAAGAGCCACAAGCCCAAAAGAACAAAGAAAAAAGGATCAAGATAATTTACACTAAAAAGAAGTATTTTAAACGTACATTTGTGCATGTGTGTGTATAATGAGAAACTCACCTGTCTCTGATTTCTTTAACTATCTCTAACTTTGGAGCCCTTAGAAAAAGTAGCACAGGGATTTTTTCATCTAAATTTGCAGTGTAAGAAGGGAAGACATGAAAGCCGTTTGATTTTTTTTTTCCTTTGAAAAATCAAATATGGTACTGATGAAAAGTCCAGCAGTACTAAACAGTAAAGTCCAGTAAGTTCCTAGTGAAAGAAATGCTGCAGAGGATGTAAGAATCTAACAGAAACCTTTGGTTTCAGTATTATCAACAAATTCAGTAGAATTTAAAGGGTTAAAAAGGCATGCTCCTTCTAATTCTGTGTATAGCTTCACTGTCTTTTTTGCTGTAACTTATCTTCTAGCACAATTCTGTTCAGCTTCAGAGATGCTTTCAGAGTTCAATAGACACCTGGGAAGCTGACAAGAATTACATGAAGTTTCCTTTTTCTTACTCCTCGGGAAGCCTTTGGGCAGCAACACAGACACATTCTGAAGCATTCAGAGGAGAGAATAATTTTAAGGCAGGGAGACATGAAACCTTAGAAAGAAATATAATAGACTATTTCTCTATATAATATTGTCTCTGGAGAAAAGAGCTCTGTGGTAACAGAAATGGAATGGAATTAGGTAGTACAAAGTCAAAGAAACCAGCCCCAAAGATTTCTGCTATAACCTCTGTCAGATTGTACAAAAACACTAGGAGGGCCAAAAAGACAACCACAGGTCTACCTTAGCCTGCAAAACTGAAGTCCTAGCTCCAGCACTGGCGAAGAACTTAGAAAATCTATGCCTCTGCTGCCAGACGGCTGTTAACCTCTCCTTAAAAATCCTAAGCATGTACCACGAGTGCACTTTCCTAATGAAGAACAGTATTTTCCTTACATCTTCTCTGAAGCTAGTTTGCTTTGGTACTTCTTTCCCAAGCTATAGGGAAAGCAATCACCACTCTCAGTACATGATGTACAGAACTTCTCAGCCTTTTCTAAAATAAACTAAGTCAATTCCTTCAAGCATTCCTTAAAGGTGGAATGCCTGCTGTATCTTTTATGTTTCTCTAATCCTGACTTTACAGCTTGTCTTTGTCATCTCTGCAACGGCACCACAATGCTGGGAAATTACTCCAGCTGAGGACTTTGAGTAGACTGTAAGAGTCCTGTTCCATGTTTTACACTACTTTTGACAAGTTTCGGTGTCTTACAATAACATCTCTGTCTTTTCACAGTATTACAGCTCACAGCTGAAGATGTCCCTGCTCATTGCAGGAGGGTTGAGCTAGACGACCTCTGAAGGTCCCTGCCAACCCAAACTACTCTATGATTCTATTATTCTGCAAGACCTATCCCACCTAAGATACCTTTCAATTTCAAAGGCACCTAATAACTATATTTTATAATGTTTTTTTAATCCTTTTAAAGTCCTTACTCTAGAACCTCTGTAGTATGACTTAAAAAAAAAAAAAAATGGGCTTAAACTTTTTTAACTCCAACAAGTGTCACCGTCCTTTGGGCCACTCCATTTTTTCTGCTGCATGCTGCTTCATATTTGAGGAAAAAGTCAATAATTTCTCTAGCAGTATTATTAAAAGTTAGAATTTAACCTACTTTAACCTACTCTTCATCCACTTCTTTTTTTGCTTACTTTCTGTGAACCAACTGTATATACAGAAAACCAGACATGAATTGCACAAACAGAAACAACAATGTCCTGGCTGCAGTTTTTGTCCATCTCCCGGAGTTTTTATACGTAAGTGCACCCAAGTTGTTAATTTTTTCCTCTAATGCGCACAGGTACTTAAGATAAGCAAGTGCAATCCATTACGCTGCATCTCTTATAATCTTGGTTTATTCCTTTGACTTTATTGACCTTTTCTAGCCTCAACTATTCTAAGTAGTTACGCCTCACCTATTGGTTCTACTATAACTCTAACCTATCAACTCGTTTAACTCAAATTCTTTTAACTGTATGTACAAATTACCAGACGATCACTGCTGCTGTGGCTTGAAATCCGCTGAAAAGCTGAGGAAAGTTAGCCAAACACGCAAGCAGTGCTTTAAACCAGGAACACCAAGACCTGATCACCAGAGAGGCTGCTCAGGTATTGGAACAGGATTCCCAGGGAAGTGGCAGAATCACGGTTCCTCCAAATGTTCAGAAACCGTGTGGATGAGCCCCTCAGTGACATGGTTTAGTGGTGGTCTTGGCAGCCCTGAGTTAACCGTTGGACTTGATGATCCTAAAGGTCTTTCCCAGCCTCGCTGTTTCTATGATTCGAAGACGCGTTTTCCTCATCCCTGTCAGGGCACACCGCAGAGTCCTACCGGCCGCTCCCCACAAGCATGCAGGCGGCGGCACCGTCCCGCAGCTCACTCAAAACCCGCTCCTCCTCCTGCCACCATAAATTCATCACCCGTTCTCCCCTGACACCGACGCGGCCTTCCCCACGGTGCACCGGCCCCATGGGCGGGCCGGGCCGGGCCGGGCCGGGCCGGGGCGGGCCGGGGCGTACTGCCAGCCCTGAGGCACCGGCGGGAGCACCGCACGCTCGGAGGCCGCTCGCCAGGCCGGGGTGGGGCCTGCCGCCGCTTCTCCTGCCCGGTGCCGGTACAACCCCCCATGCTGCTCACCAACAGAGGGACCCCGAAGGTCATGGTGCGGCTCCTCCAAAGCTTCCGGAGCCTCTCCATCGCCCTCCTTCGCCATAGGCGCCGTACGGCGTCCTCCCGCCTCCGGCCCGGCATTAGCGCTTCCGGCGGAGCACGGGTCCGCCGCCATAGCGGCTCCTCTGCCGGGGCAACGCGCCCGGGCAAGACGGGTTCCGCGGCCGTATCTGCGGGTTGCGCTGCCGGTTGCGCACCAGTGGGTGTCTGGTAGCAGGAGCCGACTTCGGAGGGTGGGCCTTTGTTTTCCTGCGTCGTTATCCCTTACCCCGATTGTACATTTGAAGTAAGAAAAAGTGCTAAAACAAACATGCTGTGCCAGGAATGAATGGTAAATTAGGCTTTTAAAATGTCTTCGTGTTTAAGAATCTGTTATAAAATGCTGTTAAATTTCAGAGGTAAAGCCCAATACTTCAAGCACGTATTCATGTCCCCGAGGAGGCTGAACGTAGCTTTGTGGTCTAACTCACCATACAGTGAGTTAAGCATTCTTTTACCTTGTGAAATACTGTAAGAAGGTTTTCTGTGTGAAGCATGCCTCTGGAGTCCTGGTTCTCTCCTAGATGTGTACCTATTGCTTTATCTGGAACTCGGGGGCAGAACAGAAACACAAACGTGATGGCTGGCTGGCTTTTGTCCCATCACGAACTGAGTGTTTCTGGAGAAAAGCTCTGGGGAAGCCTCTTATCACTTTCCTCCAGAGAAGGACCAGTGCACATAAAAATTCAGTGCACATAATCTGCTGCTGGCTATTGGCAGGCACTCTGGAAACTTCTGATGTATTAAGCCTGCACTGCTGGTTTAGGCAGCGATGACCACAACTGCAGGGTGCAACAGGACATTGTGTAACTTGATTTCTGGACAGCAGGATGGAGAACAGGATGGAAATCTTATTAAACATCCATGGACAAGCCAGAATTGGTGCTGGACTGGATACCAAGAGCTGCAGAAATGCTCACAATTCAGTATTGGCTGTGAATAGGCAAGGTTAATAAGGAACATGACTTTAGTTCAATACAGAACTTGAAGCAGTTTGCTCAGAGGATGACAATGGGAGGTGTATTGTAAGGGGTTTGTTGCCCAGACATGCATCACTTCAAGAAGTGGTGGAGTGACGGCCCAAAAATAGGCTGGGGAAGGGTGGCTCTGGAGCCAAGTTTTAGATCTGTGGGAGCAGAAGGAAAAGCTGAAGGAAATACTGACCTTCCCAACAGATATTTTCTTCTACTGATCTAATATAGAGCCAGTCCTAACTTTAACATTCTAACCATGGACACTACAAGAAGCCACTTGGACCATAAGAAAGCTCTCTAGATTTGCAAAAACTCACTGATTTGCAAAAACACAACTATTTTTATTTGGAACAATAAAACATATATAAACTCATATATATAGGTGATGATAGTCTCCATCACCAAGCTCTGTCTTGCAGGTTGGGCAAGTGTTGGCATTCATAAGGGAATAATAAAGACACTGGTTGCAGAAGACGTGGCCGCATATGGTTGCCACAAGATGTCATCCATTTTGCACAATCTGGAAGAAAAAACAGCACAAGAGGAATTTGATGTGAAGAATTATGCTTTGCTGGTCTATTGGCACCAGGAAGAGAGGACTTGGGTGCCTGGGATCAGTACATTACTGATGAAAGGAACCCAAAGGTCTTTCAGTGCCCCCTTGGGAAGTGTTTCTGGCACTATGTTGACCACCAAGAAATGACTTTGACTTGCAAGCCAGCTTGACCTTCACAGTGAGGTCTGTACCTCAAACCAGCTGTCTGCAGCATCCCACATCACCCAGCAAAGAGGCTCTGCTCACCCCGCACCCTGTTCTCCCTCTGACAAAAAAGAAGCCACGACAAAATGCAGATCCTTACCGCCAAGTAGAAATCCATGTAGATCAGACATCTAATGGTACCAGGTGGCCTTGTGGTAAAGAGAACAAAAGCAGAAAGAACACACATCCATTAATGTCACTGTGCATTGAGGGTAACTGGTTCCTATAATGTCATATCATCCCCCAACTGCACAGATTGGCCATGATGCATTTCATCTGAAGGTCCCTGTGTACCTTTCACTCTCTTCATTTGTTGCATGTAATAAGCAGTTAGGATGACCCTTCCCTAAAGGAAACAGGGTCTTGCTTCTCATTACGGGGGATGATGTAGTCAGTCCCCCTGCTCTACTGTTACAAGTAACAGCAGTCTGTAGCACAGCGCAGCACAGGTATGACAGCATTAATCTTCAACAGGTCAGAAATAAGGGGTTTGTGACAAAAGCATCTAGCTGTCCTTTGGAAGCCGTTCATTCCACGAACTCTTTCCTTATCAAATCTGTCATGATAAGAAGCAGGTTTTCAGATATTTTGGGTGTGTCCTTCAGGTATTACAAGCATTTCGACATACATCAAGCCATACTGTAAAATATATTAGATCCTGAGTTGATGAACAATAGAAGAAAACCTTGTGTTCGGTTTTGTTGGGTTTTAAAAAAAGAAGTTCTATTCAAGAAATGCAAATAGATTTTATGACTGAAATTCACATGGTAATCAAACATAACCCAAAAGCTTGGAAAAAATCAGAATTTAGAGAGACACATTAGCTGTTACATACATATCATTACGTCTTGGCTCATCTGGATCACCTCTAGCTGGAACAGTGATATCCGACTGTTGCTGGACTCTTGGTCCAGAATTTCCCCCTTCTTGCTGGTTCTCTGTAATTTAATGATAGCAAGTTAGATACAGTATAAAATCTATAGCCCTGGAACTATCCTGAATTGTGTGGTTATGAATAGCTTTCAACATGTCCTACACTGCAGGAACTCCACTGCAATAAAGGATAAAACCCTCTTTCAACATTTTCTTATTCAAAGCAGATGAATTCCAGTGCTAAAAGTGATGGTTACAAGTGACTTTGGCCTTACAGACTTTCTGTATTTGGAAAACAAGAAAACATATTTTGAGCAGCTTTGATGCATTTTATTTCAGATACATCCTGCAAGCTCTGATAGTGACTGTAAAGTACAGAATAGATCCATTCTGTAAGACACTGTCCAGATACTTTAGCACTGTCCTCTGCCTTTTGGAAAAGCAGTTTCAATTTATGCTGCTCATGTTCATTGGAAAAAAAACAAAACCAAAACAAAAAAAAAACAAGTTGAGGAAAAATCATTAGCAATTGTAAAACGTCAACTTACCTTCAGCAGGCCTGTTCCGGTATATATGGTGTCGTGGTTTAAACCCTAGCCAGACAGCTTGTTCACTCACTCCCAGTGAGTGGTGCCGGGCTGAGAGCAATCGAGGGCCTTCGCCCCCCCCCCCCCCCCAGGGCTCTCCCCTTCCCCGCTCCCGGAGGAATGGGGAGGAGGATCAAAAGAGTGCAACTCCCACTGGTTGAGACAAGAACAGTCCAGCAACCAATGTACAACACAAATCACCACCGCTACCACCACCGACAACAATGATAAGGGAAAATAACAAGGGAAGAGAATACAATACCACCGGCCAAGAAATGAGTCCCACCCAGAAGCCCGTGTCCTTCCGGGTAACTCCCAGTTACCCCCCACCCCCACCCCAGGCATGACGTGCTGTGGTATGGAATACCTCTTTGGCTAGCCTGGGTCAGGCACCCCGTCTCTGCTTCCTCCCGGCTTCCCCTCCTCCCTGGCAGAGCATGAGCCTCACAAAGTCCTTGGTCAGGGTAAACATCACTTAGCAACAACCGAAAACATCGGTATCACCAGCACTGTTCCCAGGCTGGAAGTCAAAACACAGCACTGCACCAGCTACCACGAAGGAGAAACATGACTGCTACTGCTGAACCCAGGACATATGGGAAGTGAGAGAGAAGAAAATACAGTTAGACTTGGTGTGCGCACCGGTGTTACATACCTTAAAGATCAAAACATTAGCTAAGTGCTGACAACAACAGCAGCTGAGAAGGGCAGGGTATCATTCTCTCATTTTGATGAAGAATTTTAGAAGTAGTAGTAGATTAGCTGCTACTCTGGAAACTAGGTGTTGCTTCTGGTTTTGCTCAAGATGCCGCAAAAGGATAGAAATGGAGGCAGCTAAAGAAGCCCCTGAACACCATCTTTCCTTCTCCCCCTAATTGGATTTAGGCTGGAAGAAATTCCTTCTTTTCTGATATCAAAAGCACGCCTGTCAGACTAAAAGGTGCTGAAAAAAACAACAAGAAAACCAAGCCCACTACGGTCTCTGATGGAACTAAAGGTGGGGCAATGCAGATTCTGCCATAAAGCTCAATGCCTTCCCTTTGCCAAGCTCAGGAACAATCCCAGGAGGAAATACCTCTCCACATGATTCCTGCTGCTTGCTTCTGGTTTGCAAAGCAGCAATGGAATCTCAAAACTGAGGTCATACACAGCACTGTGGACTGGATCAAACACTATTCTACCATGGAGCACAAGAGAAGACTAATTTGACTGCAAGGTTTAGCTAAGAGTGCCATTCACTAATTACCTCAATATGAACAATGAAAATGACAACCATTTCTCGAGGAGGATTAGGTTCACCTGATTCAGGAGAGTAAGAACATGAGAATGTGAGAATCAAGATCAGAGGCTGCAGAGGAATAAAATGTCCTGCCACTATAGAACTGTATTGAGGAACAAAATTTCCCTAAGGTAGATAGAGCATAAAACATACAGCTCTGGAACATTCCTTGAAATGCAGGATTATCTAGAGTCTATAACTTCTTTAGTTCGTAGAGCCATAGAATCATGGCATGGTTTGGGTTGGAAGGGACCTTAAAGATCATATAGTTCCAACCCCACTGAAACTGGTGGCAGATGATTCCGTCACACAGTACAGGCCAAAATATCCCTTTTGTCCATTTCTTACTCAAAGCAAGAATTCCAGTGGTAAAAGCGATAATTAAATTAATATCAAATTTATGTTTGCAGAACTTGTGCATTTGGAACATAAGAAAACATTTTGCACAGCTTTGATTTCAGATACTTCCTACAAGCTCTGACAGTGACTATCAAGGACAGATTGGATCCATTTGTGTGATGCTTTAGCATTATCATTTGCCTTTTGAAAAAGGCAGTTTCAATCCATGCTGCTCAAATTCATTGGAAAACACAGCCCCCAGGACATGAGTTTAGGACAATCCCATTATCAATTGTAAAACATCAACTCACCTTCATCCTCCAACTGGTATCAATACATACGGGAAGGGAGAGAAAAGAAACTACAATTAGACTTCGGTGTGCACCCCCAGTGTCACATACAAGCAACACATCAGCTAAGCAATGTCAACAAAAAAGCTTAGAATGGTAGGATATCGCTCTCTAATTTTGCAGAAGAATATGAAAAGTAGTAGCAGATCAGCTGCTGCTCTGAAAACGTGGTTGCTTCTGCTTTTGCTCATGCTGCTGCAAAGGGGTGGAAATGAAGGCAGCTTATGACCAAGAATAACAGCCTCCTCCCACCCCCCCCCCAGCTTCAGAATCCCCTAATTGGATTTAGGCTGGAAGAGATTCTTTCCCCATTTCTCCCTCAAACAGGCCAATTCAGGTGTGATATCCAGAAACACTTCCTATCAGACCAACAGCTGATCAAGAAAAAAAACACACAACCCCAAAGCCCACGATGGTGCCTGCTGGAACTAAACCTGGGCTATGCAAATATTTGCGTAAAGTCTGAGGCCTTTCCTTTGCAAAGGCTCAGGAAGAAGCCCTGGATGTGGTACCACCCCATGTGATTCCTGCTGCTTGCTTCTGTTTTGCAAGCTAGCAGTGGCATCATAAAAGTGATGTTAAAAACTACAGTATCAAATGGATCAAGTGTTATTCTAGCTGCAAAAAGAGCAGCAAATGTAAAAAAAGATTTTTTAAGGCCTTTAGGAGTAGTCCTAGAGACTGAGTCATACAGACCCTGTATGTGCTACTTTACTTAGTGAAAAAGAGCGCCTACATCCTTAGGAATGTTGTACTTGAAATGTATTTATCATCATGTCTACTCTATATAGAGGCATATGATGACCTCTGCACTGCTTAAAGTGATGCACTGACAACTCAACATTGAATGTAAAATCCATCTTTAACGATGCATTCCCTCAGGAAGCACAACAGAAATCAATTAGATTTGACTACAAGGTTTAGGTAAGTGTGCCAATCACTGCTTACCTCATCAGAATCATCCTGAGTGGGAGCAAGGATATCAGATAAAGAAGATTCACTTGAGGAGGAATCTACTTCTTCAGGAGCTTAAACACAGAATGTGAGAATCAAAATCAGAGATTGCAGGGGAATAAAACTTCCTGCCACTTCTGCAAGTTGCACTGCCAGAAGGACAGAATTTTCCTAAGTTAGAAAGAGTGTAAAATATATAGCTCTGGAACATTCCTTAAAGTGCAGGATTCTGTAGTGTCTGTAACTACGTCTATTTTCCTCACTGCAATACATGCTAAAAATAATCTTCTGGAATATTTCATATTCAGATATTCCAGTGGTAAAGAACTTGTGAATTAGGAAAATAAAATCAGACTTTGCACAGCTTTGCTTTCAGATAGTCTCTACAAGCTCTGAGAGTGACTATCAAGCACAGATTGGATCCAGTCCCCAGATTACTAAGTACTGTCCTTTGCATCTGGGAAAAGGCAGCTTCAATCCATGCTGCTCGAGTTCATGCAAAAACACACTCCCCCAAAAAAAGATTAAGTTTAGGACAATCCCATTATCAATTGCATCAAGTCACCTTCTGCATCAGTCTTCCATCAGATCATATGGGAAGGGAGAGAAAACACAATTAGACTTTGGTGTGCCCACCTGGTGTCACGTACAAACAACACATCAGCTAAGCAATGTCAACAATTAATGTTATGAACCACCAGAACATGCTCCTCCCTCCTCACCACTTTCAGTACTCCCTATTTGGATTCAGAATCAACCCTACGTTTTACATCTGCATTCACAACCTCCATTTACTTTTACCATACAGATCTTCAAAGATAGGTCCAATACACATTTCATTGAATTCTTCGATGCCCTGGCATTCAGTCTTCCAGATCCCTCAAGCTCAGTACTTATCAGTAGAGTTCATTCATGGCAGCACCATGATGAGTGTCCTGGGTTCAGCAGTAGCAGTTAGTTTTCTCCTTCTTGGTAGCTGGTGCAGTGCTGTGTTTTTCACTTTCGGCCTGGGAACAGTGCTGATAACACCGATGTTTTTAGTTACCGTCCAAATGTTTTAGCCTGGCCAAGGACTTTCTGAGCCTCATGCTCTGCCAGGGAGGAGGGGAAGCTGAGAGGAAGCAGAGACAGGACACCTGACCCAAACTAGCCAAAGAGGTATTCCATACCACAGCACGTCATGCGCGGGGATGTAACTGAGAGTTACCTGGATGGGTTAGAGGACTGCGGAGTTGGAGGAGGTATCAGTCAGTGCTTGGTCAGGTGGGGTGGGGAGAGTTATCGGTCAGCTGGTGCTGAGGTGTTGTATTCTCTTCCCTTGTTATTTCTCTTATCATTATTATTACTGGTGGTAGCAGCAGTGATTTGTGTTATACTTAGTTACAAAACTGTTCTTATCTCAACCCGTGGGAGTTGCATTCTTTTCAGTTCTCCTTTCCATCCCTCTGGGAGTAGGGGGAGGAAAAGAAGGGGGGGAGTGAGTGAATGAGCTGCCTGACTGGTTTTAAACCACGACAATGAGTATGCCAGACTTTCTCTGTGTTAGCCTTGGGCTAACACTCAGTGAATGAGGGGTCTGCTCCTGAGAGAATGTCATACACGAAATGCATTTCTCATCATGTCTACTCTACAAAAATGCATACAATCACCTCTAGGCTGGGTAAACAGGGGCACTGACAACTTTGAATTTCAAATCTTTCCTTAAGGATGGATTCTATCCGGAAGCAAGACAGAAAACCTATTTGACTACCAGGTTCAGGTAAATGCGCCATTCACACCTTACCTCATCAAAATCAACCAGAGTGAAATCAATGACTGCAGGATTGGAAGACAGGCCTACAAGATCTTCTAATTCTTCAGGAGCTTAAAAGCAGTGCCTGGCCCTGGCACTGAGGCAGCTCTGAGCGGCCCTGTCCCACCACCGGCCTCTCTCTCCTGCCCCGGCCCTCACCTGGTGCCTTCTCTGCTTGCTTGGCCTGCCCACAGCGAGCTGGGAATGAGCGTTTGCCTCTTTATCCACGGGCATCTTCCACATCCTGGGACACTGAACTGCTGTGGGCTTCCAGGGGTCTTTCTCAGTCGAAAACCCAGAGAAAGGAAGAGGTTCAAGTACAAAAAGGAATTGCAAGGAAGCAATAACTATCGATTCCTTTTACTCCTTCAGGTAGCACCTTGTTCAAAAGTGCAGATCACTCACTGCCGGAGAACAATGTTCTTCCAAACCTACAAGAGGAGAAGAGAGAACATTACCTATCCGTAATGATTGTCCTCTTCAATACAGCCCTCTCCAAGGCTCGCATTCCTGACTCACCACTTTCTGTCCTAAGCTAGAGGGGATGACCCAGAAGAAATAATGCCCAGTGCCAGATTTCCGGAGTTGGCACCTTCCAGTAAATTTTGTCCAAAGAACAGTTGCAGGCGCTTTAGGCAAGACCTGGCAGAGACACCAATGGACACAGAAAAACATCACCTAGAAGCACAAATGGGGAGAGGAGCAGCTGGAGACGAGCCTTGCAGAAAGGGAGCTGGGGGTGCTGGTTGACAGCAGGCTCAGTAGGAGTACCTCCCCTCCTCAGCTTGAGGCCATTTCTTCTCATTCTATCCCTTATTCCTTGGGAGAGGAGACCAGGCACCTCCTAGCACCAGCCTCCTCTCAGGCAGCTGTAGAGAGCAATAAGTTCCTCCCTGAGCATTCTCTTCTCCAGACTAAGGCCCCGCAGTTCCCTCAGCCGTTCCTCACCACACTTGTGCTCTAGGCCCTTCACCAGCTCCATTGCCCTTCTCTGGCTCCACTCCAGCACCTCAATGACTGTCCTGGAGCAGGAGCCTAGGTCTGAACACAGCACGGGTGGAGAACAGATCTCGCCTCAGTACCCAACTCAGTCAGTTGTCAGTAAGCTTGCTGTTTCTGCATACCATACTAGACTCTTGGTAAAATCCAAGGTTTCCCTTCACCCCCCAGAAGGGGCCAACCAACTGGCAAAAACACAGGTCAAGGCTATGGCGAGCACACTGTGAAAGAAGTACAGGAACGTGACCACCCTTCATCCCCAGAGGTAACCCACTAAATCCGCAGCTTCTTGTCCCTCTTGCGCTGGAGCACCCAAGGAAAACTGGCCTTTTTCTTTTCTTCATCTTTTTCCCTGTAAGGTACCAGGAGCAAGCAGCTGCTATGGCCCTTAAAGCACCTCGACAGCATTAACACTGGGCTGCTTCTCTTCATTCAGCTATCGCTGTAAGCAGTCTCTACAGTTGTTCCATCAATTCGCTGCTTTTGGGGACACAAGTGCCAGCTCCTTGTTGTCACTCCTGCAGTCCTTACCTGGGGTTTGTATTACCCACGTGAGCATGCAGTAACTAAACCTGTGTAACTTTCCAGCAGTTCCCAGACTGCCACAATGCAGAAACTGCATATTCCAGATACTGGCACTGAACCAAAGCGATTCCAAACCAGGGTGGGAAGGGATTGCATTTCTTCAGCAAGCCTTCATGGAACAAAGCTCTGTCTACATGACTCCATCCAGAAACATCCCTAAACGTCCTCATAAGAAACCAAAATGCTCTACTTTTGGGTTGCAATCTTCAAAACACAACTTGAGACAGCTCATTAGAAGATCTGCTTTCATTGAAGGCTTCCCACAGATCCCTCAGACAGGCAAGCAAAAACACCTTAGGTACCAACGTCAATTAAACGCATTCTACAACTGTGCTGCCCCAGAGCGCAGAACGGTGCACATCACGGTTTTCTGGAGCAACCAGCTGCCAAAAGGTGTCTCAGCTTAATTTTGGAGCTTCTCATAGATGCAGATGTGGATCATAGAATACTGATTTTAATTTTCTCTCCTATATAGATTGATTTGTTTGTATTGCTCATCTGGGATTCCACATCCCAGCTTGCAGATTTTAGCTGTAACAGGTTTAAAGCAGACATTTATGACTCAGTCCTGTGGAGAAAAGGGCAAAACCAGCTGTCTGGATAACAGTGCATAAACCTGTGTGTTCCTGCCTTGCTTCAAGAGAGGAATGCTCTCTCCAGGAACATGTCTCAGACTTCTCTTCTTTTTCAAAGATGCACATTTCAAGAAAGCCGGACAACCCTCAGGGCAAAGGGACATTAAACTTCTCTCTCAACAAGCTGCTGAGCCACTATTGCTAACAAGCATCCTTTAAAGCCTCCGCTTCCTAAATCCAGGGCAATACAACTATTTACTGTCAAATTCTATCAACAAGGCTAAAACCATCAGGTGTCACTCTAACAACTGAAGAGAACAGCCAAGCAGTTGCACTGAACTTGAAGCATTACACTGGGAACACTCGGTACTGTAGAAGTTCTGTGGGTACTTTGGGATTCAGCTGACAAGAGGGCAGCAGACATAGAAAGAAATAGTACAAGAGAAATCGGGAGAGAGGTTATTTGAGGGCAGAGTGGGCTATGTCTACAGGTTCATGATGTGGCTGAGGGGCTCCTCATCTGCTGTGTCCCCCTGATCCTCCTTGTGGAGGCTGAGGCTGACATGGTTCTGCAGGACTGCTGGGGTCAGCCACTCCTTGAGGAGGCAGCTCTGGAGGAGGGGGATGCATGAGCTGAAGTGGGCCAGGCACTTCACCCAGTGGGGGATCTCCTTCCCACATAGGATCTGTGGAGCAAACAAAAAAAAAAGGAGCATAGTTAATAGTACCACTACACGTGCATAGTGGCAATGTCATCCCCCTCTGCACCACCACCTCAGCAGGGTGAATTCTGTGTTGCTTAGAAGAGAGCTGTTTGAAATGTAGGGAGCACCTTCTGCAGTCAGAAACAGCTGTGAATGTGCAAATACACAGAGCCCTGCCAGCCATAGCCCTTGTCAGCATCATAGCAGAGACAGGGGTAAACATTCATGGCTTTGGGCGTTCTGTTCTCCAGGCAGTCCGTGGATAAAAGGACAGGCCTGCTGGCGCTTCTCAACCGAGACAATGATGCTCATTTCCCAAGTAACACAAAAATTTTTGAAAAATATTTAGGCTGTTGCTGGCCAGACCCTGAGGAGCACAGAGCAAGTGGATGGAGATGGCAAAGAAGCTGTTCTTGCTGCTCACTTTTCTTCCTTGGGCTGACACAACAGATCAGTCAAGTTAAAGTATCTGAGGGTCCTTTCCTGTCCTAGCACATCACCCTTTAATTTCTCTTCATATGGCATTTCCTAAATGTCAGAAAGAAAGCAACAAACAGAAAAATACTAGCTTCCCAGTAAGCCTGTGTTTCATCATAGATGCTCCTGGCACTGATTTGGGTTACACTCTGCTACCACAGATGCTGTTTTCCAAGGTCATACCATATTCAGCACAGTGAAGCAACTTGCTGTGTACAGACAGACCCTTTCTTCTGTAGCATTTGACCACAGATACGTACAGGTGCCAGATTTTAGTAGCTGTAGCTGGCTTAGGCTACAGAAGGAAAGTTTCCATTTTACCGTTTCCCTTACCAGACACAGGAAAGGCACGTGGAACTGATAAGCCAGGGTGCCTCAAGAGCTGGTCTTTAGAAAATAATAGTGTTTGTGTGGCCCCACACCAGCATACTAGACCCTGAAGTCTGTGGCAGGTACAGGTCATAATACCTAAACTCTCCGTCCCTCCCAGTGCTGTCTCCCACGGAGCCAGACAGGCAGGGAGAAAACTCCACCCCAAAGACCTTGCACCACAATTTACATGAGTTAGTGGTCCCAGGGTTGTCCATACTATACCTTCTGCCAATACGAAATTCCTCTGCTTTTCCTCCATCTAAACCTACACTTAATACTAATTACTACAAAAACTAAAGGATGTTTGTCCGTATGAAGACAGGCTGAGGAAGCCGGGGCTGTTCAGCCTGGAGAAGAGAAGGCTGTGTGGAGACCTCATAGCAGCCTTCCAGTATCTGAAGGGGACCTATAGGGATGCTGGGGAGGGACTCTTCATTAGGGACTGTAGTGAGAGGACAAGGGGTAATGGGTTAAAACTTAAACAGGGGAAGTTTAGATTGGCTATAAGGAGGAAATTATTTCCTGTTAGGGTGGTGAGGCACTGGAATGGGTTGCCAAGGGAGCTTTTGAATGCTCCATCCCTGGCAGTGTTCAAGACCAGGTTGGATGAGGCCTTGGGTGATACGGTTTAGCGTGAGGTGTCCCTGCCCATGGCAGGAGGTTGGAACTAGATGATCTTAAGGTCCTTTCCAACCCTAACTATTCTATGATTCTATGATTTGAAACCAGGTCTGGCTTTCCCAGTGACCTCTTAGCCTCCCAGTATGTCAGGTTGGACTGATGGTTTGACTTAGCAGAAGTGAAGGAGATGGGAGCTATACATTTAGCCATGTGTGCACACATGGATAACCAGGAATGAATAATTATCCACTGCATTTGCTACTTAGGGCTGCGGTTCCCAAAAAGCGCTGTCTGCACTGCTTGATGGTGGTCCGTACAGAGCAATTTCCATAGACCCTGTAAGTCTGTAACAGAGTGTGTGTGGGGGAAGAAGGAGTAACAGTAACTGGGTGACTTCTCAGAATGTTTCTAAAACGTATTCATTGTGTTAAACAGCTACACATGCTCTGCCACTGCTGATTTCCATGCAAGTAATTGCTCCAACTGATCCTAGCTTGTTGAGTTGCTGCAGACTGGGTAGCATGGTTGCAGGCAGGGTGGAGAGTCAGTATACTGGGTCTGTTCTTTGCAACAGCTTGACAGCACAGGCGGGTGGGTTCGAGTGGTGGTGTAACTTGGTGTTTTCCAGCCTTTTGAACTTGTGATTTCCTTTTGGAAATCTGCCTTCAATCAGATGAATGACAGCAGCTCAGTTACAGAATGTGCTGTGATTTCTGACTCTGTGTTTTTTCTTTCATTCTCTTAATACAGTAATTACAGATGTTTCTTACTCCTTTACCTTGAAAGAGCACAGTTGCCACTACTAACATCAGTTTTCTAATACTCCAATGATCTGTGACTTTCTTGATGCCTTTTTTGAAACCCTCTGTTTGAGAAGTACAAATAATTAAAGTTATTCATTGTTGCTTTTTGTACTACCACTTGGTACAGAACTGTTAGGTTTTTGAGCCTATGGTAACAAGTGGCTCTTTAAACACACAGGACCTTGTTTTGATTTGGAGGATGTGACTGGCTTCAGTGGAGTGACTCTGGACTTAACACCAGTGCTGGAGCAGAATCTGGCTCTCTGGTACATCCAGGCCAAATATTATGGTCAATTATCCCTCAAGTTTTTTGGTGGTGTTCCAGGCCAGGTTGGACAGAGCCTCCGGTGACATGGTTTAGTGTGAGGTGTCCCTGCCCATGGCAGGGGAGTTGGAACTAGGTGATCTTAAGGTCCTTTCCAACCCTAACTATTCTATGATTCTATTCTATGATTCTATAATCCACTCTAGATTATTTGGATTATTTGGCAAGATGTCTGTCACTGGCAAGGGAAATGCAGGGCTTGGAGGTTTCAAGAGAATTTCAGGGAGCACATCTGGAGCAGTTGCTAGAAGATGGGCTATGCCGCATTATACTTGTTACAGCTGATAACCCATGTGTCCTGAGCAGAATGATCTAAGCCCTACTCCAACAGTCACCTCAAGGATAAGGGAATTAGCTTGCTCCAACAGCATAGGGTTTCCAAAGAGGTGTGGAGAAGGTGGCAAATCTGTAACTGTCCTTATTTGACTACAGAATTCCCTTTCTTTTGACATGCATTGTTTAAAAATCAGTGTGTGAAATTGAAGACATTATCATTAGGTATCAAAGAATAAACTGAGCCATTTAGCTGCTAAAATTACTTGCAATCATAGACTGTTCTTAACCTAATACACCCCAAGGACTTTTATTTCACTTCTTACCGCATACTACTTCACCTCAGATACAGCTATGTGAACCTGCATTTCAACATTTTTAATCTGGGGACAATTACTTTATTAGGAGTTCTTCCTCTCCATCCAGATCCCTGGCTTTTATTGCTAAGCTATCACCTGAGCCTATAAGCAGATGACCTCTCCACCTGCATTTAAGACTCATTCATAGACAACTTGCTGATCCATTTGATTTTCTCACCAGATATATATGACCATTTTCACAAGATACTTAAAAGTGTATTCAAAGTGTTCTACTCTGATGCTAAACCTGAGGCAAAGCCAAAAAGTGCAGCACAACTGTCTCTACATTTTGCAGTGTTTCTCTTTCTTCCTCTCCAGGAACTTGGGCAACATATTGCCAGTGTAGAAAGTGACTCAGTTCAGGCTTCTTGTGGTGTATGAGTGCATGCAAGTTTAGTTCTCAAGCAGTCTTAACTCTCGATAAAGACTTCCCCCCAGATGTTAACAGAAAAACAAAACCAGGGTATGATTCTTCAGAAAATTAGCTGAAACAACAGAACAGCACAAGATAAGATTCCCTGAAATGGAAACACCATTTTCAAGAGTTGGCTTTCTTTGCTAAGCAGATCCCCTAGCAACTAAAATAGCATTTCCCAATGTGGAAGCAATGTTGAGATGTTTGCCTTTCATGTATGAGAGCTTCTTCACCCAGAATGAAATAGTGAGGCAAGGCAGAGACAGAAGAACAGAGATGAGTGGGCATGAGGTCGTCAATCAGCAAAAGGCACTTTGCGGAGCTTAAGGATAATGATGAAGTCAAAGTGCTTTCCCTTTCCTCAGTCACGCATGTCCTCACCTCTTGTCCGTGAAGACTTGTTACTATTCCACAGCAAAACACAATGCTCAACAGGAGCAAAAGGGCAATGGTGGGGAATGGGGATATGTTTTTCACTCCTTGACATAAAGAATATTGTGCTGGAGCATCCAGCAGGACCTAGCTAATGAAGAAACATTAAATAAACCTGATGGAATGAGATTAAGCCAACTGAGTTTAAATAAAACAGCACAAGCAAGATGAAGTGGCTGTTTTCCAGTTGCGTATGAAGCCACAGAGAAATCTACCTACTGCTGCTCTTCAGAGCAATTGTCAGCTGAAAACCACAAGCTGTAACGATAATAAACTCATAGAACCCTGTTACCATCTATTGTTTCCATCAACAGGACTCTTTTTTTAGATGTTTTAGAGTTTAGGATTTTATAGGATTTTTTCTTCCTTGCCAAAGAAGTGAGGTTTTCTCTTTTAAAAGGGGTAAACATCTTTGTGACGGGTCACATACTTGTTCTGTCAGAGTTAGCAAATAAACTATTATGGGTCAGAAATCGCTGGTCCTGCCCATCATACCAAATAGTCCTGATACCATCCCTTCAGGAAACTTATATCTGCAGTGGAGCCTGAGGTTGACACTGGACAACAAAGTAGCTGAGGCTTTTGATACGTAGCAGACCAGAGAGCACTGTCAAAGAAACAAATAGTCACAGAAGGACTAAGCCTGTATGAGATACAAGCCTGATATGAGCTCAGCAGCTGGTTACAGTTTATCTGATGCAGAAGAGTGGGACGGGAAGCCCTTTGGAATACTTATGTACTCCAAAGACTGGACTTCTGGCAGCAGTGCCTGGAACACCTCAGCCTACATAGGGCTTCCCTAACCTTTGAAAACCTGCTGTGCCCATCTATGATTTTCGAGCATAGCACTTCCCTTCCTCATCTTTTGCTCACCATCAGGTCCCTGGAGGTGTAAATTATTAACCCACAGAGGCAGGCAGTCCTGATCACAGACTGAAAGACAGTGCTTGGGATAGTAAGCACAGCTTCTGATTACTCACCAAGAGACCAGTTCCCCTTTCAGGCAGGAACTTCATCGAAGGCTGCATATACTTGCATCTTCCACTGAGCGGCATCTCATGATAGAAAGCCAAGTCTCCCACAGCGGCACCTGCTTCTGGGGACTGTGTAAGAACTGCAAATGACCCAGCTGGCTTCTGCAGAGTCAACTGGAAACAGCAGTTCAGACATCCATGGCTGAAGCCAAACATACAGGAGAAATGGGACCTGACATTTTGGGTGCTATTTCTAGGCAACTGTCAAATCCACACCAGGACTTGAACTCATCAAGAAACAAGTAATTTGGGATATAAAAAGATCCTCTGAACATCTTAAGCTTTGTCGTTTTGCACTAAACAGTCCCTGGTTAAAATGTACAAACTGCCCTGGGAGTAAGGGCTGCACCCCATTACTCCTTCCTCCCCTAAGTACCCTAAGAACTAGGCATTGCTGCTCAGCAAGGCCTTACTGCTTCCCTGTAAAACT
The DNA here is from genome assembly GCF_034315485.1 of Pezoporus occidentalis. Classification (NCBI taxonomy): domain Eukaryota; kingdom Metazoa; phylum Chordata; class Aves; order Psittaciformes; family Psittacidae; genus Pezoporus; species Pezoporus occidentalis. The sequence goes on along the minus strand of NW_026913964.1, from coordinate 1,745,501 downwards.
TAACTGTGAGCAGGGGAACAGACTAACAGCTGGGAAACAGGAATTTAAATGCCATCCAGTAACGGAAGAAGCGGTCTCTCCTGCCTTCTAGAGGACAATGCTATCAATGCACTGCATTTTGTGAAGGCTTTGGGTCTATGTGCATATGCTAGACATTATCTGAGATAGTCTGACAGGCTGAGCCCCTTTCAAAATAAAGTGAAGGGCTGGTTAGTTGTAGATCCTAAGAGAAAGCTCTCAAACGCAACAGGTCCTGTGCTGTGCTGAATGGTGTAATTTGGGCAATTCAGGCTATGCACAGAAGTATAACTCAAGGCACTTAGGAATTTTTCTTAAGTGAGCCCTCCCAAAGGCACCATGTAGGGCTATGATTCATAAAAACAAAGATGAGCAAGGCAACATTACAATTTCTCAAACAATACATGGTAATTACTTCCATTTTTGTCTTCATAGTGAGGCTTGAAGAGTTCAGCATTGAACATCTGCTGAACCACCCACTGCCACTTCCACCTGGTAGTCTTGCTAGAAATACAGTGGCATCCACATGGGGCATGTATCCATTTGGTACAGTATTCCCTTGGAAGTGTCTGAGAGAGTACAAAGGACTTCTATTGGTGCTTGAGGAGTCTAACACACAGCCCAGAGCACCCTAAGGGCAAAGCCTTTAGAGCCTTTGTGTGTTTGCACAAGCTGGCTCGTACAAGGCCTAGACAATATAGCATATGCAATGCCTATCAGCATTTCCGAATAAGGCCATTAGATACAAACCAGCACATGTGCCCAGGCAACCAAAAATTATACGTAGAAAGAGCAGCACAGCAAAGCAATGACGTTGAAGTTTGTATATGGACACATCTGGAATAAACCATTAGCCTAATGCACCAGGTTTTTGCCACCTTGCAAAAACTAAAGCTGTAGTAGAACTGCCCAGTGCTGGCAGAGCTAAAGGAGTTCGAGTGCATCAACAAGGAACATACCTCTAGCTCTGCACTCCTGACAGGCTGCTGTACATGGTGCAGATACTGAAAATAACATTCCTGACAGAGAACAAACATACAGCTTTCACAACACACTTGAAAGCATAATCTCACCTTGGGAGAGTTGGCAAGCTAGGATCAATTGCTTGAAACAGATTTATTATAGAAATAGTCCTTTTTACACAACAACTATACTCTAGGGAACATAACTAGCCTGTGGGGATCAAGAGAATAGATGTGGTGGCACTGGGCCATGAAGGTGCAGGCAGCACACATTTAGCAGAGCCAGGAATGGCCTGCATCTTGCAGAGGAAAGGATACAGCTGAGAAACTGTAGATGAGAATGAACAAACTCTGTAATGAGGAGGTAGCAACTTCAGCCAAAGGCAAGCAAAGAAACAAAAAACATTTTAAATGAATTTAAGGAACTGCCTAAAATGTCCCCATTCTCCTATGCAATCCCTTTTTGTTCCACAGCAGGCAGGACACTGCCACTCCTATGGGTCCTCTCCAAGACTTCAGGTGTTTCTCTCATGTAAAGCAGCAGAAACATCTGCATTGTCTGTCTGAGACTAACCAGGAGTGAGAAGAAAGGAAAGCATTGAAAGGAGAGACTGATACCCACAGTTTTTCTTACCCCTGATGATGTTAGTTTGAACATGTCAGTCATCTCTGTGGTCCTGTGTTGGAAGGACATAGGTGCCTCTATGCAGGAGTTTGCATGCAGGGAGATGCCAAGAAGAGACACGATGGAGTCTCTGGGAGTTTAACCCAGCTCTGGGTGAAATAAGACAGCTGGCTTATAGCACCTCTGCACTGTTCCAGCTTCACTGGCCAGGCCACAGTGGAGAGGTCTGGTGGCTGGAAATGTGATATCTTGATGAACCACATTCAGCGCCGAATTCTGAGTGGCATTGCTGATCAGTTATGTACCAACACTGGAGAATGGCAGTACCCTCTTTGAGCAAGAAGGTCCTTGTAACCAGCACTTACAAGTGCAGCCAGCAGCTGCAGGGTGACAAGGTGGCCAGCAAGTGGCCTCGTAACAGATGACCATTTTGGGAATTCTGAGTATAATTAAGTCCAGGATTGTTAGTGGCATTTATATTAACGATTCTCCCACCAAATGAATCAACAACTACAATTCATTCATATTACCACAATGGCATAAAGAGGAACTGCTTTCTATCAAGTGCTGTTTCAAGACCGTTGGCTGAGAGCAGCTGTTGCCTAATAGGGTCACCTTTTCAAGTGTTATGGACATGCTTGGACATGACCAGGCCAACCCCTATGCATAGAAGGATGGACATCAAGAGCATCTATTTCTTTTCCTAAATAGCTAACTATGAAAATCCTGTGTTTCAGTCTCAAGCCTTGTTTCCTACCATTAAGTGAGCAGCAGGTTACTGCGGATGGAGATACAATCAGAAGAGAGAATACAAGAACTCGTAGGAACAGGGAAAGACCTTTCATCTGGCAGTGTTGGCAGGCCTCATAAGCAAAAGGTTCCAGTCTCAAAAACCTATCAACATGCTTAGACAGTTCATTTACGCTGCTGACACTTTATCAACAGGCAGTGGGGAAAAGGACAGGGATTTTCCCTAGTGTTTTCTTCTATGGAAAGGAGGCAGATGTTCTCAGCCGTTCGCACACACAAAGGCGCAGTCCCATGATGGTGTGACTAGAGATGAATTCCCAGAGAGCGCGAATATTATGCTTATTTATAAGAGATCACGAAACTGGGGTTTTGGTTTGGTAAAACAGATTAAAAAAAAAACAAAAACCAAAACCAAACCACAAATACAAACAAACAACAAACAAACAAAAAATCCAGATAAAATAAGTACCTTTTTGGTTAGAGAGATCACCTTAAAGGGCAAACCTGAAGTAACTGCAGAAGCACACGTGGCAAATCAGCCCTTTTCCAAAAATTTAAATGATGTGCTAACATCTTGCCATTTAGGGGACTTGATTTTTCCATCCTAAGCCATAAGGATAAGTTTATGGGTGCAGGGTGCCTTTATTTATAAGCTTCCTCTAAACATACGTGGCAGTTAAAAACCAGAAAACAAATGCAGCCTGTTCCCCACAGCGCTAACAGCGTTCAAAGGCTGCAGCAACGAAGCAAGTCTCTCCATCAGCTTCCGTGAGGAGTGGCTCAGGCACCAGGAAATAAAGCTTTACGAATGTTCTTTCATGTCCTGTGGTTGGTTGGTTGCTTGTTCATTCATTTTCTCCTTTCCCTTTTGTCTGTTGGGAGCACTGTGCCCCTGCCATTAACAGAACTGCATGTAGGCTTTTATGCAGCAGAACACCTATCTTCTCCTCCGCAACAAAGGCAACTGAAAAGCAATTGTTGACTAAGGAAAACATGAGTATTACTTGGCTCCTTAGGATCTGCTGAAGACTGGTTTGTAAAAGGCTCTGCTGCTTTTCAATTCAAATAACACCTGCAGCTCCCTTCTCTGGTATTTAATCCTTTCTCTCTGATAACTTTCAAGCTAAGGAGAGCTTCCTAGTTTTTTAATAACATTATGATAAGAACTCATAGGTGCCTGAGGATGGACGTGAAAAGCTTTATTCTTGAACTATTTCCTGATGATTAAAATATTGCCTTCATGGTCCTTGGTTCAGCAAACCCGCCTTTTTCAGAGAAAAGTCAAGCTCCTGTATGGAAAGCAGGATTCTGATTTAACTTTGTTACATGCTGCCAGCTCTGCCTTCGCTGAAAAAGGACAGGTGGATAGCCAGAGAGAAAAGAATATGCACTGACTACCACCTCCCGTCACTTCAGCACAGCTCCTGGTGGAATTTGAGTAGCTGCAGCGCTTTTTACATCGATGAAAGTAGCTGTGGTGGAGATTGAGTAGCTGTGGAACTGGTCATCAGAGTTTGAGTAGCTACAGTGCTTGTCATGGAAACTGGAATAGCTGCAATGCTTGTCTCTGGGGCTTGAGTAGCCACAGTGCTTGTCACGGGGGTTTGAGTGGCCTTAGTGCATGTCACAGGCATTGATGTAACCAAAATCCCTGTTGCCAGAATTTGAGTAGCCACAGTGCCTGTCACTGGAGTCTGAGTCCCTCTCCTTCAAGGCACAGTGCCCCTCACAGGGGTTGGAGCAGCCACAGTAAGCTGTTTAAGCCTAAGCAACATCTGAACCATACTCAACAACATGCTAGCTCGTAGAAATACAGCCAGGTTGGTTTCAAGGGTATTCAAAGGCTATTCCAAATCTTTAAACTCGTCAGATACTGCTGTAATTATCCTGGAGGAGAAGGAAGATATTGGAAGGAAGGAAGGAAGGAATAGGTAAAGGAATGACGGAAGCCGTAGGAAGCCATTTCTGCTAACGGTTGGCTCTCCAGGTCCAAACGCGCCATTGTTAACCGTTGCCACCAGATGGCTCCCGAGGAACAAAAGTGACCACAGTACTGAGAGCACAGACAGGATGAGCCTCGTGACCAGCACTCCAAAGTACAACAAAATTATACCCTTAGCCCAAGCCCCATGGATAAACATCACTACACGGAATCACAGGATGCTTTGGGTTGGAAGGGGCCTTAAAGCTCATCCAGTTCCAACCCCTGTCCCACAGGCAGGGACACCTTCTGCTAGATCAGGTTGCTCAAAGACTTCTCCAACCTGGCCTTGAACACTGCCAGGGATGGAGGATATAAAAAGAGCCATAGCAGTAGCAACTGCACACCAGCTGAGGATCTACATGCAAGTGCCGGTGAATTGACTGCTTTTTCTTTGGCTTTCCTAGTGGGTAATAGCTCTCAATATTAGACGTTTGTTTAAAACACAAATCAGCAATTAAAGGGCAAGGATAAACCTAAAACTGACATTAGCACTGCCTGAACACACTTATATGCCAGGTCCAGCAATAAGAACAGAAACAAGTCAGAGCAGATGAATCTGAGCTGTTCACCACATACATGCAGCCAGTGTGTGAAATCTCCATACAGAGATGAGGGCTGCAAGGAAATGTGTGTGCATGACACCCAGCCATGTGTACCACTGCTCTGAGCCATAAGACCAGCACCACTCAGAACATGCACGTCAGCCAGCACGAAGCAGCCACTGCAATACACCTGGTTTGTGGGTATGCAGTAGAACAAAAGATGTCCATTCCTCCTACATCCAGGTCCCCCGTATTTTCCACTACAGATATGATGGCGTAAACTCATGCTGGACCCACTTTATGGCGCTTTCAGGTTATAAAATCATGTTCAAGTGTGCATAATGACACATAGAACACATGCTCAGTTAACACTGGGTGTCAGAGCATGAGAAGACGTCAGCAGAACTGTATACTAAAAACGTCATGGAGAAAAGTTGCATCTAGGCCCTTAAAAAACAAAAGCAGCAAGACACTCTACACAAACTAACCAATTCTTCATGGTTTCTTCAAGCAAAGTTTTGGATATTTCCAGCATGCACTGCTTTAAACAGACATCTCAATTCCTTAATGTCCCTACATTTTCCCTTGAAAATCCAGTCACTCACTGAAAAAGCTACTACATTTAAAACTAGGTACATTACCTAACCCTGTAAACTCAGGTATGCAGCCAGACATCTCAAATACATTATCAGATCTTCAGCTTGAATGTTTTTCACCACTGAAGCTTGAAATTTTGCTTGCAAATTACTCCCATTGCCTTGGAAAAGCATGTGCCAGGAGACTTTCCTTAGAAGACAGAGGCTGCAGGTTGCATGGATGTGCCAATTAGAATTTCAGTAGCAGATAACCAAAGTCTGTTTTCTGGCAGATGGGTTTATAAATCCAGAAGGAATTTGCCATTAAAACAAAAAATAAAGATGTCTGCACCAACATGTTAAGACTCATGTAGTCTGGAATTTCTCCCTAAGACCATACATGCACATATACGTACATTTTTATATCCACATATATATATACATAAAAACTAGAAACCAAGCAGCAAACATGCACAGCAAGTGTATTAATCTACTAGAGACATGAAAGATAATAAAAATTGATAGATTCCATCTAAACTATCCATTATCATGCAAGGGACTGCATTAACATATATAGTAGTGGACAATCACAGTAGATAAGTAAGATTAATACAGAAATACATGCACTTTCAAGAGACATGCTACATCAACATGCACCTTACAGCCTGGTTTTCAAAGCTACTGATCAGCCAAAAACCCTCTGAGGTCTAAAGGGCACAAAAGTTTAAAAGACTCATTAGCAGTGAGTTTACCTCACTCAGCTGCAACTTAGCTCAAGGTGCAGAGAATCAATACTTCTATGGGTTTGTTCCTCCAGTAAGCAGTTAACTCATTGTATCAGTAGACAGGAGTGCTGCTGCATGACCAAGCCCAGCAGGGATTCAGTTGGCCAGCGTACGAGATCAAGGCACCTCACTTGACAGGATGCTGAGACGGGATTTTTCTTTGACAATCCTAGAAGACAAAACTTGGGAGACAGCAAAGAGGAAAGTTAAGGCATTCACTGAATCCGTCAGAACAATATCCACTGTGGAAGGATGTGAGGGTGGAGGCACAGACCCAGAGATAGACCCCAATCTTGTCCCATACTCCCTTCTGATAAATATTAGTTGATGTCGCCTCAGGGGCATGGGTCGAGACCCATATTAACAAGTCTTTCAGTCTATCTTCTTTCACAGTAACCCCCTTCTTTGCTAGGAATTTTACTAGTACTCTGTACACCGATTTGTGCTCGGGGGATACTGAATTTCCCATGTCCCCGTTCCCAGCCGCTTACCTCAGTCAGAAGTATCAGTTAATTGCTGCAGCCTTTCAGAGTTTGGCTGGGTGTCCTCACCGCTCGCCGAGCCACGGCCCTCTGTCTTGCCCCTGTTCGGGCACCATTTGCTTGAGTAATTATTTCTAAACATAGTTCTCTGCTATCACTACTCATTACATCATCACTTCCACTTCCCCTTGACTACACATTCTTTATCTTGTCTTAAGCATCCTCCTGTTTCCAAATTTACAGTCCTCAGAAATTATCTTGATGCTCTTTCTTCAGTTTCACCCGATGTTCTTTCTCCAGTTCTTCCCGACTTGTCCCGTTCACTTCTCCCAAGGTTTGTGGCTGGTAAGAGTCCAGATGTCCGGGCTCTCGTTCAGATCTACTGGCGCAGCTTCTTGTGCAGCCCGCCCCACAGAAGGATATCTAACAGGATGCTGGTCAAAGAACAGTATTTACCAGATCCCAGCTGACACTTTGCTAATATTGCCCAGGGTACAGTGAGATCTACTGAGAACCCTTACTTAAGGTACAGTAAGATGAAAAAGATTTCAGTACCATACCACACAAAGCAGGATTCCATTTACAAAGGTAATCTCAACTGCACACACTCGACATTCTTTATTCGGACACAAGGTATTTGCACATATCTGTGATGCCATGCATGAGGGTGATCTGCTCCAGACACCGTATTTTTGAGGTGGTCTGTAAGGCCTAAAAACTTCCCATTTCAGGCAGTGATTTACTTGCCAAGTCAGTCAGCTCTCTTCCCGGCAAAGAAACCGAGTTTCCCCCGCTCCCACCTCCCCAGGGCCGCAATCACGCGTGAACACACGCACATGGTACTGCAGAGGAGCACCGGGTGAGTGCAAACCACGGCAGCCGCGACTGGGCGCAGGACGAACCACCGCCCGCCGGCCCGCCGGCCCACCCTCACCCCCTCGCAGGCCGGCCCCGGCGCAGGCGCCACGCTACCACACACACCGAGGAACCAGCGGATCCCGCCCACCCGCGCGGAGACACACGCCACAACCAAGCACCGCCCCGGACACGCCCCTCCGCCTCTTATTGGTCCGCCCGCCTGACGCCCCGCCCCTACCGCAGCGGCCGCCCGGCTTCGCGGTGCGAGAGATGGGCTTGTGCGGGAGCTGGTACGCGAGCCGCTGTCCCTTGTGTACACCAGGACGTACCAGGGACCGGTCGTTGTTCCTGTGTATTTAGAGGTTTAGTGGCCTCGGAGTTCCGGCTAGGATATGCTGGTGAGAAGCCATTGTGGTTTAAGCCCAGCCCGGGCGGGATGGGGAGGAGAATCGAAAGAAAGTAACCCCGTGGGTTGACATAAGAACAGTTTAATAACTAAAGTACACTAATAATAACAAAAATAATAATGATAAGGGAAATAATAAGGGCAGAGAATATAAAACTAGAAGGGAAAAGGAAAAGAAAACAATAACCAGCAGTGATGCACAGTACAATTGCTCACCCCCCGCCGACTGATACCCCGCCCGACCCGGGCAGCGATTGGTCCCTTCCAGGTGCCTTTCCCCAGTTTATATACCGGGCATGACGTGCTGTGGTATGGAATACCTCTTTGGCTAGTTTGGGTCAGGTGTCCTGTCTCTGCTTCCTCCCAGCTTCTTGTGTCTCTCCTTACTGTCAGAGCATGAGACAGAGCAGTCCTTCATCAGAGTAAGCACTACTAAGCAACAACTAAACCATCGGTGTGTTTTCAGCGTTGCTGTCAGACTAAAGCCAAAACACAGCACTGCACCAGCTACTAGGAAGAAAAACAACTCTAACCCGGCTTAAACAAGGACAGAAGCAGTAGTCTGATGAGGTATATTCATTCTTCTGAACATTTGTAACATGACTTTCAGTATCCACCACCTTTTGCAAGCTGTGGCGCAGCAGCAGGAGTGCCTTTCTGGCAAAGCTCAGTTTAATACCAGTGTGTTTTGGACATGTTTTTTGCAAGCAAACTAAATAGGATTTTTTACAATGAGTAAAGGAACAATGGCTGAATAAGTTGGATTCAGACTTTGATAATTGCCACCAAGGAGGAAAATGGAGAAAAATGTACAGGCTAACAGGCTCTTGCTACTCTGGACTATGAAAAACACAGGCATTCCACCATAACCTAGACATAACTTTTCTCATATAACCCCTAAACTATGCAAGTCTCTGGTTTACTAGACATTATAGTCTACTGGCAACAGCATTGCTTAAGTAGAGACTGCTGAACTAAATACTGAATCAAATAGTAGAGATCAGCTCCTTGTTGATTGTTTTGCTATTTTTAGTGCTGCTGCCTATGCTAAAATCAACTGGTAGCAGGCGCAGGACTTCCTTTAAGGCATGGGTGCCCATTTTAGAGCAAGCACCCTATCTCCTGGAGTCAGCTGCTTTGAGTTATTTCTGGGTTACCCGAAGAAGAGTCATCAAAAAAAAAAGTGCAGAAAACAGCATTGTGCACACACAGGGGCAGTCCACATTTGAGATGCTTTTACATTGTGCCAGTGGCATTGAACCGGTGAAGAAAGAGCTCTTGCTATCTCAAATCATGTCAGGATTTCAGCTACTGCTGCTAATCTGGCCACAGATGAAAGTGTCGCTGAAATCATTCACACATCCCAGTGTAAGTTTAGATCCCAGAAATTTGCTTTCTGAATGAGCAATGAGGAGGAATTGATACTGTGGTCCATCAGTTAATTAAAAGTAGACAAAATACAGAGCTGGCCAGCACTCCACATTAAGGACTCAATTTAAGCCATGTCTGTGTATATATTGTACTGACATATCATCACATCTTTCATGTAGGACACTGATATCTACTGAAATGTTCCCTCCCTCATTTCCAGGGAAGGAGGAAGGGAGAAGGAAACTGCAATTTAAGAGAATTAGAAGAGGCAATTGAAGGAGGGCGGAGGACTGTCTGCTGTAGAACACATTATCTGGCAGGACCAAGCACAATAATGGAGGAAGTAATGAGAAGCTGTTGAGCTAGGCCGGGGGGGCACATGGCCCTTAGGGTTGGTGTAGTGGGGAACAAGCACATTTCGAGGAAGAACAGTCTCAGGCAGAAAAAAGGAAAATGCTCATGCAGAAGCCCAGATGTGGACTAGGAAAATATGGGCACTGAAAACAAAAAGCTGTCATCAAGCAAGCAAAGAAAATGGGATGTCATGAATGTACTCACCTCTTTCCCTGTGATGCACAGTGAGCATCAATCAGTCAGGCTGTTTCCTCTGGGAATCCCAGAGGACATAATTTTGAAGTGTTTAGAGATCTTTGCAACTTTCATACCTCATGTGAAAATGTGGGGTGCTAAGACATGCTTGCATTAGCAGATTTTCATAGAATATGAAAGTAGTATGAAAGGTAGGGATAGGACAAAGGGTAACAGGCTAAAACTTAAACAGGGGAACTTTAGATTGGACATAAGGAGGAAGTTCTTTACTGTAAGCGTGGAGAGGCACTGGAATGGGTTGCCCAGAAAAGCTGTGAATGCTCCATCCCTGGCAGTGTTCAAGGCCACGTTGGACAGAGCCTTAGGTGAGATGGTTTAGTGTGAGGTGTCCCTGTCCGTAGCAGGGGGTTGGAACTAGATGATCTTAAGGTCCTTTCCAACCCTAACTATTCTATGATTCTATGATAATATAAATGAGGGCTAAGCCACCATTGAGCTTTCAGTTCGTTTGTATTTGTGCCGGATTGCCAGGAGAGCAGAGATTATGATATGTAATGAAATTCTGTTAAAGGGGATTGGGCTGGAGGTGCAGGAAAGGGGATTTTATATAAGTTTAAACAGAATGGCTCCAATATAGTCAAGCTATGTCCCAGACCTTAACCCATTCAGGGATTTTGCACTGACTGAGCTAGAAACCAAAAGATAGGTCTGCGTTTAAGAAATAAAACATTTCTGTTTTAAGAACAGATTTTGGTAGGGAATATTTGCTCTTTTAGACTGTTCACATAAACTTAGCCAGTTGATGCAGTGGAAAGAATAGCCAAACGTCTCCTGTCCATTATGTCTAAGAAGAGGTGGAACTACATCCCTTAAAACATGTGGAAAGTTCAAACTCCCTCCTTTGCATTGTAACCACCCTTTTCATCCAGTGCCAAGAGAGGTTCCCCTCCTGCCTGGGAGAGCTGTCCCCTAGAAGCATCATCCCTCCAACCCTGTATGTGGTAGGTACAAGCTCCTATAACACTTTTAACTTGGTTTAGGCCAGATTCACCTCTGGTATAACTCCAGTCTAATTAAGCCAAGAACCCATTTAGCTGCTACCATTTTACTCCATAACCATCTTCTCACAGAGGACATGCCTCTGCCAACTCTCAGGCTGCGATTAGGGAAGAGTCTGTATGGAACTGTTGACAATATGTTTGCAGAGTACTAAATACCATTTAATATGATCTGTAAATATTTCCACTTGGAGGAAGAGATTTGCTCTTTGCATAGTTTGCATGCTGGCATCTGCTAGGCTGAATAAATTACTACTGAAAAAAATAGTCCATGCTTATTTTGGGAACTATTTTATCAAAGAATTTTTGGAACTATTTTATTAAAGACAATGGTGTGATAAGGAAATACATTCCTTGTGAATTACATTCTCCCTAAGATTTCAGTGCTGGAATTGGTACTATTGCTCTGTGCAATTGGGGAAGCATACACTGCAGGAGCACAGACTTTCCTAGCAAGGAACCCTAGTAAGGCTGACACAAGGGACATTTTAGCTGGGGAAGTAGAGTCCTTATCCAGCAGGACTAGTGCCTGCAGTCAGCTCTACAATGGCTAGCTTTGGCATGACAGTCTTGAAGGGATTTGACCACAGTTCCTCTCTGGTCTTGCATCTTTCCTAGCCCTGAATTCAGTTCCCCCAGATCGTAAGTGTGGGCAGCTCTTGTAATTGTGAGTCTTTTCTGAGCATTCTAGCTTCCTGGGTCAAGATACTGCATGAGAGTCTTGACTGGCTTTTAAAATAGCTTTCGTGTATGTGAGGCGATGTCTGAAAATGTGAAATAAGTGCCCCTAGAAGTGGAAATGTGGGTATGCATATATCAAGTGAGCTGAACTCCTTATTCTTGAGCATAGGGATTCCCATCCATTGACAAGTCAAATTTAATAGCTAACATTCAAAATGCTCTTTATAAAGTTATTTTAAAGCCAAGATTCTCATGTAATACCATACTTGTAGCAGTGCGCACCAAAGAATTGGTCACAGGGACAGACCATCAAACAGACTGCATTTTGAGTTATTATAAAGAATTAAAGACCTTCAGACATCTGAAAAACATCTTTCCTGTGCATCCACAGAACATTACAGCCACAGGCATAACTTTACTCACAACCCATCAGGATGTTCCAGTTGTGTTCAGACTCCTAGAACTGTGCCACTGGTGTCATGTTACTGTAGCTTCATCATGAAAAACTGATAATCACGCTCTGCCAGAAATCCTGCCTCTCTGAAGCCATGGGAATTTCTGAAGCATGAGTTAAAACATATATTAACTCCTCACATCTAAAAAGCAGCATGAAAGGTATTTCCAGCAGGCCATTAGCAGGCATGTATTGTATCTGACATCATGGCACAATGTGTTGCAATGTCCTGTACTTAAGTAGCTTTTTCCGTAGTGGCTAGCTTTGCCTCCTAGAGCAGCTCCTTGCTAGGCTTATAATCCTTGATAGAATGGAAGACAACGTACAGACTGAAAGCAGAGGGGACCTGGGACAGAAGAGAGCGATGGACTGTGGAAGAGTTAGGGCAGAAAGGGGATGCTAGCAAATTTGCCTTTGGGTGATAGTACAAGGCAGAAAGCAGCTCTTGAGAAGTTTCTAACCACAGTCCCACCATGTTACTCTGCTATCACACTGCAACATGGAAAGTCTCTTATCAGAGACTTGCATCAGAGACTGCAACACAATAGTTCATCCATGGCAGATGTGTCATGTGAGGCTGGGTGCAAATGCTGTTGTAGCTCATCTCTGCAGCTGACAGCTACACTCCACTGATGTGGCCTGGTATATAGAATCATAGAATAGTTAGGGTTGGAAAGGACCTTAAGATCGTCTAGTTCCAACCCCCCTGCCATGGGCAGGGACACCTCACACTAAACCATCTCACCTAAGGCTTCGTCCAACCTGGCCTTGAGCACTGCTAGTAGGCGATGGTGCCATCATATAGCATAGGGTTATATAATAACAGCAGAGCTGGAGCATACAATACGAATTCAGAACAATTCCCAAGGGTCAGATTTCAAGCTTCTTGGCTGTCCTAGCATTTTGGATGTCTCACAATGCAGTGATTCTAACATCACTACAAAGGGCGAGCATGTGGTGTTTTCTACCGCTGGTTCCTAATGTTCTTGCGGAACAGATGTGGAACGTGTCTGATGGGTACTGTACAGACATACACAACAAGAGATGGTCCTCACTCCTAAAACACAATACTGAAGAAGAGTGGACAGCCTTTGTCTTCACTAATGGGGGTGGAAAAGGAGAAGGGACATCAGGGCATTAACTGATGAATTTTTCTTAAGGCAAAGGGAAACATGCTTGGTCAGTACAACCTGCCCTGTCCACACAAAGATTTTAAGCACACTTCTCCCTCTGGTGTGGCCATACAGGGAAGTAGAAGGGTTGGGAGAGAGATCAGAAGTGCCATGCCAGGGATATAGCTGAATCCTCGTGAGAGCTACTACTGTTGACCTGGTTTCTGCTCTGCTGTGTTTAGCTCATCCGTAAGGATTTCTGACTCCCAACAGAATGCTCTGCATTGGCTGTTTCCCCTTTTGAAGGACAACCCAAGCTGATGCGAAAGATGTATTTGGGAGCAGCAGTCAATCCCTTCAGAAAGTAAAGTTGGAAAACCAACATAAGCAAAAAGCTAAATAGTGGGAAAAGTGGGTTCCTGAGTGGGGTGGCAGAGAATAAGCAACCACCATCTTTAAAAAATAAAAAAAGAAAGTAGTCACCAAATCCCATCTTTGCTAGAGCTATGCCAGGAGGATTCCTAAACTGAGAGATTAGGGGTGCTTAAAAATAATAACCTGGAACTTGAGCCTGTATCCTTTAGGATGAAAGCAGGGTTTGTCATGCTTGAAGAGATCAGCCACATAAGGAATCAATCTCAAATGTTAATTTCCCAATCAACTAGGCAGCACACTTTGCACCACACCTGATTTTGAGTGCAACTTATTCAAATCAAATACAGGGCTTCCTGCTTCAGTCCTCCTTCTCCCTCCCTTCTCACACCGTAAACCGGGACCTTGATCCTATGCCAAGAACACCTAACAATTACATGCAGCTGAAGCCAGAGCTGACTGAATGCTCTGCAAATGTTGCTGTTGGTTTGATTTTTTCAGCCTCTGTGTGCACGACAATGGATTTGCCAATGAATTTTGCATTGTTTTCTATCTACTCTCTGCCTCAACAGTAGCATCCATTGAACGTCAGCCTTCTGCCCTTAGACAGGCATAGAAGGAAGAGACTGTAGTACTTACATAACTCAGAAAAACAAAGATCATTGCAACAATGCCTGGCAGTGCTGCTGTCAGCCTCGTGCCTCATGGCATTTCTGCAAGACACCATTCTGCCCACCACCTTCCCACTCCACGGTTTATAGCTTTGATATTAAAATGTGAAGTTAACAGAAACCTGCACAAATGAACTCGGCGTGGAGCAGGTGTGATTTCAGTGTGTTGTGATACAAAACCAAAGCTAGTTATTTTAAAGCAAAGCCTTTTGACTGGATTCAGACGAGTTCTGAGGCATCCCTGTGTAGAAAGAGGGACTGTGTTATTAACAAGCCATCACTGTCTGTACCTGTAGTTTTTTAAAGAAAGAAAAATCACCCCAAACAAATCACAGAGTAGTCTAAACATTGGAAGCACTGATGGAAAGACACAGTAGCTGCTCTAATGATACAGCACATGCACAAACACCTACATCTTTATTTTTAACAGGGGTCCATGCAGTGTCTGCAGAAGCTGGAAGACAGCAGTGCATGGTGCCATTCTCCTCCTGAAATCAGGTACAGCCAGGACAAGAGAGGTCAGTTAAGCAGTAACATACTTTCTGGTGCTTAGTTTCCTAAATAACAATCCATTTAACATTAACTGAGCTGATTATGGATTTTTTTCCCTTTCCATGTGGGGGGCATATCCCAGCTGAGGGATTCAGAACTTCCCCAGGGCTGGCAGGGGAAAGGGCAGCAGGAGGCAGCAGTCTCAGAGGGGAAACTCTTGGTGGTGTATGGGAGTTCCCACTCTAGTCTGCCCAGGACACTGTGGGCTTCCCAGCCTCCACCCACGAAAGCCCAGGGGATGGAGAGGGACTCCACACGATCTCCTGTTGCTGCACCAGTTGTCCTGCACAGCTTGGCAAAGCAGCTGTGAAGAAACACCAGGCTGTCAGAGGGGTCAGCCCAACATGGGAGCATGCAGGGGAGCCTTGCTCATTACCCCACACGCTGTTGCACATTTCTGAGACAAGCTGGGCTGTTTTGTACATGTCCAACTCCGGCTCCAAAGAGATCTGAGCTTCATACTGCAGTCTGGGCTAAGATGTTCCCCAGTCTGCTGCTGTTGTGGCAAATGGGCCTCCTTTGACCTCTACGCCCCTCAAAGACCACTTCTCACAAACAGTGCAGAACAAGAGACTGTCATGAGCTGCTTGCTTGTATCCATTACCTTTTCAATTGACTTCAAAGTGCTCTTCAAAGTACTTGATCTTACAGTTCACTATGATCTCAGATCATAGCAGTGTCTCCTGCTCCTCATTCAGGATGGCAGGTGTGCACTGCCTCCATCCTTACAACTAGATCATTTAACTCTGAAACCTAATGATAATAACTTTAAAATATCAGTCGTTTAGAGGTAGCACCCAGCTGCTCAAGCCTAAAATGACACTACTCTTTCCTTACCCTGTAATCATACACATAAATAGTGGTGGGAAAAATAAAAGTGGCTCCAAAAATATATATACACAAAAATACATCCATGTCTCTAAACCATCAGTGGACAAATACTTGCTTTCTTTGGCTTCACATGCTTTATTTTCATTAAGATGACAGACTGAATGTGAATGCAGAAGCACTGCCTAACACAACAGCAAACTATAAGTATGCAAATGTCCATATTAGCGATTAGATATTTTATCTGTTGCTTTTTATATATGGCCTAAGTGTTGCTTTCTAAATGGTACCAAAATGTGTGTTCTTATATTGTTCTTAACCGCTCCTATATACACATTCAGTATACCAGAGATCACCACCTGTCAGCATCCCTGTTCAGGACTTCAGAGCATCACCTTCAAAACAGGAAACGACCACTTGCAAAACATTGACTCATACTGACCTTGCTGGCCCACAGGGTAAATAATAGCCTCTAGCTTCTGTATATGCAGAAACAAGATAATCTCTTCCAGGTCATGTGTTTTCTGTGTGGCTCTCCTTCCTCTGAGGTCTTTCTGTTCACAGTAAAGTTCAAATATTTGCAATGTCTAGTCCTGTTGTCACCTTGGACTTCACATGTAAAGCTCCAGGCAGACCAGCGTGGAAGGTAAGGTGTGTTGTGGTAGCGTGCATCAGTGTGCACACAAAGAGTTGTAGTCAATGGCTCAATGTCTGGCTGGAGACCAGTAACGAGTGGTGTCCCTCAGGGGTCGGTGTTGGGACCAGTCGTGTTCAACGCTTTTGTCGCTGACATGGACAGTGGGATTGAGTGCGCCCTCAGCAAGTTTGCTGATGACACCAAGCTGTGTGGTTCGGTTGATAGGCTGGAGGGAAGGAATGCCATCCAGAGGGACCTCGACACACTTGTGAGGTGGGCTGATGCCAACCTCATGAAGTTTAACCATGCCAAGTGCAAGGTCCTACACCTGGGTCGGAGCAATCCCAGGCATGGCTACAGGTTGGGCAGAGAAGAGATTCAGAGCAGCCCTGCAGAGAAGGACTTGGGGGTGTTGGTTGATGAGAAAATGAATAGGAGCTGGCTTCAGTGTGCGCTTGCAGCCCAGAAACCAACCGTATCCTGGGCTGCATCAAAAGGAGCGTGACCAGGAGGTCGAAGGAGGTGATCCTGCCCCTCTACTCTGCTCTTATGAGACCTCACCTGGAGTATTGTGTGCAGTTCTGATGTCCTCAACATAAAAAGGACATGGAACTGTTGGAACAAGTCCAGAGGAGGGCCACGAGGATGATCAGGGGACTGGAGCACCTCCCGTATGAAGACAGGCTGAGAAAGTTGGGGCTGTTCAGCCTGGAGAAGAGAAGGCTGCATGGAGATCTCATAGCAGCCTTCCAGTATCTGAGGGGGGCTATAAGGATACTGGGGAGGGACTCTTCATTAGGGACTGTAGTGACGGGACAAAGGGTAACAGGTTAAAACTTAAACAGAAGTTTAGATGGGATATAAGGAAGAAATTTTTTCCTGTTAGGGTGGTGAGGCACTGGAATGGGTTGCCCAGGGAAGTTGTGAATGCTCCATCCCTGGCGGTGTTCAAGGCCAGGCTGGACAGAGCCTTGGGTGAGATGGTTTAGTGTGAGGTGTCCCTGCCCATGGCAGGGGGTTGGAACTAGATGATCTTAAGGTCCTTTCCAACCCTAACTATTCTATGATTCTATGACCCAGGCCTCCCCTTCAGCAATGCCAATTGGTTTGCTTGAAGAGTGTTTCATAGAGGAGAGAGGGAAAGCACTGAAGAGAGAAGTAAGAATGTTCCATTATGAGAGGAAAGAAGAGTTTAAGCAGGAGCTGTTGAATAGGTCCTTAAGAAATATTCTTACACCAAACTCCACCAGGTCTCATGGGTAGAGTATGGTACTCAGACTAAATCTGTTTTTTTGTAAGAAGAAAGAGGATAGAGAGAAGAAAAGGATGCAAATAATAATCACACTGTACTGTCTGACAAATATGCCTAAGGACAGCACAATACTTCCAGGTGGTTCAACTCCTGCAAAACTACTTACTGGTTACAGAGCAGTATCTGCCACCATCAGTCGTATGGCATGGGCTGCATTACTTGGCCATGGGCCCATTCAATCAAAGTACTTTTTAATATAACCCTGTGAAAGGAGGAACACCAAGAAATAAGAGTTTTATTCCAAGCTGACAAGAGTGGTGTGGAGAAGAGAAAAGCACAGGCTATGTCTTGGATAGGGACATGGTGACTGTGATAAAACACAAGCCGAACACAGAAATATGGAGCCTTGCAAAAGACTTAGCAAAATCAGCTAATACAGTTTTGGGATGAGTTAACAGGAGCTCTCTGTTGGTATAGAGGAAAAAATTTACTTTATTGGTTACTAAGAATTATCTTTGGGCTGGCAGAAGCCACATAGATTGATCATTCTTGAGGGAAGAGAAAACAGATCACAAAGCTGACTATTCAAACAAAGCTTCTTTTCTTGCCTTTTACTCTCATGAATTTTCCTTGCCTGTAGGAGAAAAAAATAGAGCTAAGTTACTGGTCTCTGTATTTCCCTAGCTCCTTTCTTTGGGGATAATAACCCAGTTCAGCAGCGTCCTTCGGGCCAGTAACCTTAGCCAGACGTTTCATGCCAAGAGAGAAAGAGCAGAAGATGAGGAGGGAGCAGGTGGTTTGGGAGTTCATATCAAAGGTTTGTGTATCCTAAGGAGATGTATATAGGGGGAGTGCAGTAAAAAGGACCTGAAAATTATTCAGAGCTGGCAACTGGCAATCAGGTTTAGAGGCATGAGTCATATCTGTACATTAGACACCTCTTTCGTAATTTAGAAGTATTCCTTCAACAGTGAGAAATAAGATAGGACTCAGTATCCCTGATACTGCAAAGGCATAGAAAAAAAATGCATCCATCAGGAAAGAAAAACCCTTAAGCAAACAATTATACTTGCAGCT
The DNA here is from genome assembly GCF_034315485.1 of Pezoporus occidentalis. NCBI lineage: Eukaryota > Metazoa > Chordata > Aves > Psittaciformes > Psittacidae > Pezoporus > Pezoporus occidentalis. Next base: position 1,726,900 of record NW_026913964.1, on the reverse strand, counting down.
TTTTTTGTCTATCTGTATGAAGCAATACAGCCACGTGCCACTTCTCTACTTGCTTGGTCATCAGAAAGAACCCAACTAGAGCAAGTTTCATCACTCCTGTCCAGATGAAATGTTCACAGCTGTTGGCATAGAAACAGTGGAAAGAAACCACTGACACTGTATGAGGCCCCTACTTCCGCTTGATCTGAGGCTGGCATCATGCTATTTGAATTAATAAGGTACTGGTGCAGTCCTTCTAAACCCTGAGTGGTTGCACAATGCATTGAGTGAGAACATAACACACAGAAAAAAACTGTCACTGCTGGCATATAAGTGAATGAGTGAGATATATGGCCCCCCATTCATTAATGACCTAAGTGCAGCAACTGTTTTTCACTGCATCTTTCAAACCACATCAAACCTTCATCAGGCCAAACAAGTTAGACAGTACTTCATACAGTTCACACATTTACCCAAAATCCTATGTAAAACTCCCTAGATTTTTAGTAGATCACAAGCCATTTTTAGTAGTTTTTAACTTACTTATATTAGATCACAATATCTATTTTTAATACACTAGAAAGCAGAAGGGGAAGTGAAAGCTGGAGTTCCCACACAGGAGGGCTAGCACCCTTCAAAGAAGTAACTACATTTATGGATAGCAACCATGGCTTGCAGCCTTCCCTTTGAAAGGGCTAAAGCCTCTAAAAGAGCCAGGGTATCTTCCACAGAGAAAGGTATTGTTCAGGTCTTGTGCTTACTCAATGATGTACCTTCCCTTTGGTGTTTGTGGGAGCAGCAGGTGGGCTTCAGAGTTTATCTCACTTCAGAAGCTCAACTGATCTGGGAAATGGTATAGTTTATACCCACTACACCAGTTCAGGAGCTGCCAAAACCAGCTACACAGTTAGCCACCCTTGGAGTACCAGAAGGGATCAGTTATTTTCAGGCATCTCAGGAGGCTGCTGCCGCTTTCAGCCTCTGATTTTCACCTGCTGATGTTGCTGCAAAACAGGATTATTCAGCATCTTTCCCGTCTTCTGCTAGCTTGGTGTTGACTACTTGCTAGGTGCCAGGAGACATTGCTCATCACATGAGAATGAAAATTGTGATTAGCCAAATTTTTTGCAGCTGGGCTTTCAAACTAGTTTCATTTTGCCAAGGGTTACTGTTGTCAAGCTGTTCTTTTTTTGGTTCATGTTAAGTTTCATTTGAGCTGATTGTTTCTCCCTGGTAAAGCAGCCACAGACCTGACACAAAAGAGGTTCCCAGTCCAAGCACTTCTTTTTAATCCTCAGCTACATACTTGTTGCTCTGCCTTCCCCATGAACAGAAACTTATAGTCCTACCTTCCAATACAGCTGGGGTGTGTGGGAAAAAAAAGTTATATTCTCTGATGCTGAGTTCCTATGAGCCGAGACAATAAGGAGGAAGGATCTTGGCAGTACCCCAATAAACAAGAGGAGGCACAAAGCCTATATCCATTTTGAGACAGAAAGAAAGCCACACAATATGCATGATGATCTAGGAGTCACCAGAACCACCCATCTTACCTGGCTTTTCTTCTCTCTCATCACAGCACTGCCAGGATAAATACAAACCTCAGGGTAAAACAGCATTTGTTGCTTTATTGAATGGTCTCTAGTAATTGCTGCTGATTTTGCCTTCTCACACAGCCCTACATTGTTAATCAAGGTCACCCTCATCAGAGAAGCAGGAGCCTTTAGGAGGAGGAATTTCAGAGATGACCTTTTGGACATTAACTCTGATGCTTTGGGCCTGACTTATCTGCAGCATTGTCAACTCTGGCTATTTTGCAGTCTTGCAGCAGGGCTTTGGGGACGTGGTTTTCCAGCCTCCTAGTGATGATTTATGTACCTGAGCTTTCACTCACTAGTAATAATACAGACTTATAATTCTTAGGCTTCTATAAAAAAGTTTAAGAACAAGAGTATCCTGTAGCCTACAGTAATCATCAGAGAGCTATGTTTTTAGGGAAAGAAAACAAAAAAAAAAATCCTGTTTCAGGGTGCTTAACATTGAACTAGCACATATGATTCATATGATCACACTCCCCCTTGAGGCATCTCAAGGTTAAAATCAATCCTTGACTCTAGCCAGATTCTCACTGGGCTAATAGAACACCTTCTTCCAACCTAGTTGTCCCACCACCACAGACTAAGGGCACCAGTCCTTCTTCACCATCAAGTGACAGCTCAGCTAAGCCTTTCATTGCTCTCTACATTCAACAACCTTAGCAGGTGGAGCAGAACAAAGTAAATTGATCTGTAATTCATAGAATCATAGAATGGTTTGGGTTGGAAGGGACCTTAAAGATCATCCAGTTCTAATTCCCTGCCATGGGCAGGGACACCTTACACTAGACCAGGTTGCTCAAAGCCCTGTCCAGCCTGGCCTTGAGCACTACCAGGGGTGGGGCATCCACAGCTTCCCTGGGCAACCTGTGCCAGTGCCTCACCACCCTCATAGTAAAGAACTTCTTCCTAGATCTACCCTTTTTTGGTTTAAAGCCATTCCACCTTGTCCTATCACTGCTTGTCCTTGTGAAAAGCCTTTCTCCAGCTTTCACGTAGGCCCCTTTAGGTACTAGAAGACTGCTATATGGTCTCCCCAGCTAACCAAGCCCAACTTTCTTAGCATGTCTCCATAGGAAAAGTGCTCCAGCCCTCTGATTACCTTTGTGGCCCTCCTCTGAACTCACTCCAACAGGTCTACATCCTTCCTTTTGGTCATCCAAGACCTGTGTTAGAAAAAACGATAGCCACCCCACCCCTTGACAATTCCTTGGGCTCACAGTGTTATAACAGGGCTAAAAACCCCAAACCCAGCAGTGATACACAAATCTTGTTGTGCTCTCATAAAGAATTACTCTGTCCTTGCAGCTTGTGTTCTGATGCCTCTGATGGTCCCTGGGACTGCTTCACCCTGTGGGTGACGCTGGGTTGTGTGGTCTTGCTTTGCTGAAGGGAGCTAAACCCTTGCTGAAAGCTGGCAGGGAAAGTGACTGTTTTACCATCGGAAGCTAGGTCACCTGAGAGGAGCAGCTCTCCCTCCTCCCCACAGGTTTTTATTTCTGATCCAATGGAAGTCAGTACATGTATCATTAAAACCTGGTGCTTCTTTTTCCAGCTGTTTCTTCCTGACTCTGGAAATCTTCATGCATGGCGATGCATGAAGACTTGTAATGCAGCATATCTGTATGCCCTAGAGGTTGCCAGTTCCTGCCAATGCCAATCCATATGGTGTAAAAGAGTCCAAGATTTGACCCCTAGCCTATGAACATTTCTGTTTGCAAGGGAACTTTCCAAGTATTTCTTCTGATTTTGGGGTGACAGGTGGTCTGCCTCCATGCTCTGACTCCCCAGACATCTAAGCAGATGTTAGCAGGTAGATGACATCTGGAATTCACCCTTGTAAACCACTGAGTCAGCATCAAGCAATAAAACCACATTCCAGCTCAGTTAGCAAGGTCTTTCCCTCAGGGCTGGACTGCAGTGGCTGCCAAAGGAAAACAGAAGGAATTGAAAGGCTCCAACAACACCATCAGACTTCAGAGCAAGGGCATGGGCAGATCTGTGGGCATCCTGACTTTACCCTTTGCCAGCCAACCTCTTCCCCCTTTGCTGTTCACTAATGTAGATTTACCATCAGCTGGCAGAAAAATTGTGGAAGACTATACAAGGTCAGAGATCCTTGTATTTCGCATGATCTCAAGCCTGCAGAGTTTTCTTGGACTTCATCATTTGCTACTGGAACCACTGCCCCTAGTACCATGTTACAGATATTGACACCTCCTCTTAAGCTGGATGTTTAAGAAGCAATAGCCTCTTATTGTGGCAATAGTCACAATAATAGACAACCTTCTGGACAGCATTTGATGCTGGGGTTATGAAGGACAACTGACTGATGAAAGTCTCTACCTAAACAGAGAGGTACCTTGTGGAGGAATCGTATGCAGAGTAATATGCATGTTTTTTTCTCACTGCAGACTGTTCTGTATTCACTGTTAGACGGAAATGAGTGGCAGAAAGGGGAAAGTGCCAAGCCTTCTGTTAAGAGTCGTGGCTGGCAAACTGCTGTGGGTGAAGAGGTCTCCAGGAGGATGAGCTAAGTTTTGCTTTCCTGGGGTTGGAGGGAGAAGGAGGGTATTTTTGTTGAACAAAACCCTGCAAAGGCAGCGACGACTTGGCTGCAAACCGAAAAGGAAGGATAAGGCAGGAGAGGGCGCCACCGGTTTGCTGGCAGATCCCACTTCCCCTGGCAGGCTTTGCTGATCCCGGCTGACACAAGTCCGATCCAAAGCTGATTGAACTGTTTCCATCAAGTGCAGCAAACTCCGGATAAAGCGGACAGCAGAGAGATCAGAGCGAGACACGCTGAAACTTCCCTTCAAGGAGGGGGAGGCGGGTTGGTAATGTCCCTTGTAGGGTGTTATCCTAAGGGTGAATTTCTCCTGATGAACGCTCTGGCTTAAACCCAGAGGCACCGCACAAAACATGCTCATGGCCTGTGCAGCTGTGGCTCTGTGAGTCTCATGGTGTGTCACTTACTGTGGGGCAGTGTGTCCCCTCTGCGTTCCTCTCTCTGCCTTGCTCCTGCCACCGATGGTAGAGGAATCGCTGCAGGAAGCAAGCCACAGCCTGGGCATGAAGGGAGTGAGGTGCTGGGCACATACTTGCATGCTGCAAGTCCCTTTGTGCTGCCACTTCCCGCTTGAGTTGTGACAGCTCAGCTTCAAAGGTCCGTCACACTCGTGCAGCTTCCCAGCATTAACAAGCAGGGGAGGAGGAGGGCGTGCTGCCGAGGTATCTGCAGTTCATTTTCTCCTGTCTTGAAGGAACACAGCTGTGCCTTCACTCTGTGCATAGGAGGAGCAGTGCAGGCTGCCACTAGGAAGGGAGAGAAGAGTGGAAAGCTCTCATTTGCAAATATGATGTACAACTGCTTTTTCTTACTCAGGGTACACACTGAAGAGCTCACTGGCCTTGCAACATACTGGTTCCACTCGCATATTGCTGAACAGAAGCAAATGGGAGTATTTGGGAGCAAGAAGTAGAGGGATCTGGAAGGGGAGGGCACTGCAGAGTGATCCCTGAGTCTCCTTGCAAAGTATCACAGACCCTTTCTGAGAGCCTGCATTTTCAAACACACAGCTGGAGGATAGCTCTGCAGGTATGGGGTTTGGGGAAGAGGGAATGGAGTCCGGCAGGGAGTGGACCTCGTGGCTGGGGTTGAGGATGATACAAAGCTCAGCAGACAGGAAAGCTGGAGGAGTAAAATAGGGAAATGGCACAAAGCAAATTTTCCTGAGTCCCCAGGGATTTTCCTGCTCCCCAGTGCAAGGCCTGGCAGAGGCCTCAAGATCAGGCAGAGCTCTGGAGAGGACTGAAGGTTCCAGCTACTATGGGGGGGGGGGCTTTGGGGAATGAACAGAGGGGCTTTCTTCTAAGGAGCCATGCCCCCACTTCCTACTTCTTGCCCACCACAGGCTGCTGGTGGTCCTCACCGCCAGGGCACGCAGGGGCCACCCTCCAAGGATGACTTCGGCTTGCATTCAGTACCAACCTGAGCTTCTAGGAGCAATGGCGTTGCTGTTTCTGAGAGGAGAAGATGATTCAAGGTGACTACAACATGGCTGTTTCAGAAAGAATACCCAGCTCTAGTGTTGCTTCCCCTCAGCAGGAAATGCACCAGCATCTTCCAGGTTCTCTCTGCTGTCTCTCCTTGACACTAGCAGTTTCTGTGTTTGACGATGCATTTTTTTACTTGCTGCTTGGTACCACCTTCACTTCTTTTCCTTCTACCAACCACTCTTCCAAGAGCGAGGCACCAAGGCAGCGCCTGAGTGTGTCCCAGCCTACACACACTGCCAGATCATGGGCACAACGGTGGGATAGGAGATCTGGCAGCACAGGGGTTAAGCCATTCTGCTCTGGCTATCCTGGTCTCTTCCCTCCCATCTTCTACCTTGAAGTAATCAGTGGGTTTCAGCCTTGCAGGCATGCAGAGGGCATCCAGCTGCTCTTGTACAGGCAGTAGTATCCTTTAAGCTGCTGAGGACTAGCTGTCTGAAGGAATCATTTCCAGGGACACATTCAGAGTTGAAGGATGAAATAGAAAGAAGAAAACAAGCAGAGAGAAAGCAGAGAGGTGCACCTTATTCCAGTTACATTTAACACAGAGGCCAAGGTCTCAGTGTTTGTATCTCCCACTTAATAAAGCGAGGGATTGTTTTCCAGAGGCCTTGACTTAAAAATACAACAAACATATAAAGAAAGACTCATCTCTGTGGAGAAGAGTACAGCTGTATGTCACTCGCTGTCTCAAACTGAGTTTCCACAGGCTGGCTCAGGAGATGGGCGGCAGGTAAGAACATGGACAGAAAAAGTGCATTTTTCTAGAGCAGGTCATAGCAAGCAATGAGATGCAATGGCATTTGATCAGCCTAGCTGGCCTGGCAAGCAGCCAGCCTAGGATAAGGCAAGAGAGGCCATGGTTTTACAGAGCTGGTAGGTTTCTTTTGTCTGAAAGAGTCTAGCAGTTGCAAGACTACAGAGAAGCATCTACGTGGGTACCTCTTCTCTTTCCTTCTATGCCATCAAGTTACCTAACTCACCTTATTCAAGGGAAGAGAGATGACACAGAGACTGTTAGCAATCTACTGCATGTTTGCTGATATGTTAGACACAGTTTGCAGCTTTCAGCCATCCTGTGCCCCTTGTGAAATCAGTGTTTCAGATGGCATACAAGAAATTAACAGAGATAATCAACTCTGCCTCCTCTGATACAAAAGCTCAGAGGGCTCAATGAAGGCAAGATGTGGCAGATTAGAAACCTTCAGGAGGAGGTGGCTTTCACATGATGTACACTGATGCTGCAGAACTGCCCACAGCAGGATGTGGTGGATGCTGGACGGGAAAGACCCAGCAGATTCAGGGACAGAACTGCAAGGACACAGAAGCTGTACTTGGCTCAGCTAGCTCCTAAACCATACCTTGGTGAAGTCTATGAAAACCCTCAGCAGCTTCACTCTGGTCTGGCTTGTGGGGTGTTTATCAGAGGACTGGGAAGTGGGTTGCTTGCAGAAATTAATCATATTGTCACAACACACTAAAAATCTGGAAAAGCTGTTGGCCAAATGACCAGTTTGAACCCCATGTCCTCCTTAGAGGCTGGTGACTGAGCTGGGGAAGAATCAAAACAGGTCAATAGTCTATTGACTGACATCACCATTAATTCAACCACTATCTGAGATAAGGAAAGAGTATTGTCTTGGACATAGTCAAGAGTGAATTATGCACATTTACAGTCGCATATCTCCGTAAGTGTCACCACTTCTCAGCAAAAATAATAGCAGAAATAGAAAATACCCTTAATAAAAATGAAATAATAAACAGAAAAAACATCCCCCCCAAAAAAAAACCAAACAAATGAAAACACCCCTAACAACAAATTCTTAACATTGGTGAATGTAGTGTCCTCGCAGAATCCCTTTGGAATTTGTTTAGTAAAGGCTTTAAAGAGGCTGGGCTAGCAGGACACACAGCTCTGGGCAGAGATGTCCCTATCCAGGAAGGCTGTGTGGCTGCAAGATGCCATGTGCTGCAAGTCTTCCAGAGACCAGGCTATGCTCCCTTCAAATTTTCCCAAGAGTCTCAGGTCCAATGGGACTACATCCTAGGTCATGGTGTAGACCTCTGATTTGCTCTGTTCCTTAAAGGAAAATGAAGTCACTGCATAGGAGGCCAAGTTAAAGGCTCAAGCATGTGAGGAGGAAGTGATCGGTGATCTGCATAAATTCCCAGCCACTTGATGGTTTCAGATTTGCTGACATCAGACTGTTGTTAGATTATTCATAATCTGAGGGGTGGGGAGACACAATTTATTATGTTTGCACCATGACCAGTAAAAATGTTGATACCTCTAATCATCATCATCATAAAAGGGAATACTAGTAATAAAACCAGTCATACAATCGTTGAATGGTTTGGGTTGGAAGGTCCTTTAGACTTCACCTAGTTCCAATCCCCCTGCAACAGAGGACACTAGACCCCATGCAGCAGTAGACTGGGTTGCTCAAAGGCCTGTTCAACCTGGCCTTGAACAATTCCAGGGATGGGGCATTCACAGCTTCTCTGGGCAACCTGTGCTAGTGCCTCACCACCCTCATGGGAAAGAATTTCTTCCCAATGTCTAATTTCAGTCTACGCTCTTCTAGTTTAAAGCCTTTTCCCCTAGTCCTAACGCTACATGCCCTTGTAAAAAGTCTCTCACCAGCTTTCTTATTAGCAAGGAGGCTCGCTAACTTCATTGTAGAAGGCTGAAATAGCTTACAACTTCTTCAAACAGACTCACACATGCAGCACGAACAACAGGAAGGGAAGGGAAGGGATACACCAGAAACATTTGGGTTTATTTAGTAAATCTTTGCAGCATCAGAGGAAGCCTCTGCATGGCTCCAAATCGCTCCCTGGTATGGGGCTGCTGCTGTGCAGGTACTCCCCGTGCAAAGAGACGCCCATCTAATGTTGAGTGCCCCAGAGATGAACACAGTACTCCATGTGGGGGTCTCCCCAGACTGGAGTAGAGGAGGATAACCACCTCCCTTGACCTCCTGGTCATGCTCCTTTTGATGCAGCCCAGGATATGGTTGGTTTCTGGGCTGCGAGCACACACGGCAGAAGGCTCATGTTCATTTTCTCATTGACCAACACCCCCGAGTCCTTCTGCGCAGGGCTGCTCTGAATCTCTTCTCTGCCCAACCTGTAGCTGTGCCTGGGATTGCCCTGACACAGGTGTAGGACCTTGCACTTGGCCTTGTTAAGCTTCATGAGGTTGGCATTGGCCACCTCTCAAGTGTGTCAAGGTCCCTCCGGATGCCACCCCTTCCATCCACCACACAGCTTCGTGTCATCAGCAAACTTGCCTTTGCAAACAGCAAAATCCCACTGTCCTTCGCTCAGGACTGCAGCAACCAGTGGGGGGGGGTTGATTTCCTTCTTTCCACTTCTGCCACTTCTTCAGCCAAGAAAAAAACATCTCCCCAAGCAGTTTGCAGCAAGGAGCGTATGACAAAAATGAGCAGTCTGACCTCTCTGGGAAGCAGAAATACAACCTCACACACAGTTACAGTATTTTTCTGCAACCAGTTTATCATTAACCTGTGAAAAGCACAGTTCCCTCAGAAGGTTAAATGATGCACACTTTATTTGCATTTGGATGCAAACTAAAATATCACTCATAAGAGGACTGAAATCCTGGAAGGGCAGATTGTATGCATTAAACCTCAGGATTTGAATACTGTCAGAGAATATGTTGTTTCTTTTTACAGCTTGTTTCTGTCCTCAGCCACCCCAACAAAGAGAATAAATCAGTCTCTTCCCCCTTCCTGGAAAGTGAAAGGGGAAGATTCAACATCTGCTGATGAAGAGAATTTGAGTCGTTCAGTCTGCTGATTGGAGTTGCTCAGTCCAAAGTCTGAAAGGCAGGGATGGCAGCATCTCCACGGGGCTTGAAGTAGTGAGAGCCAGCCTGAGGCCATGTGTCTTACCAGGCATGTAGACACCAGCCCACTCTCCAAGGCAGCCCTGCCACATCCCCAGTGGCTGAAGCAAGTCAGTAATCTGCCCTTGAATTTAGTTGTGAAGAGGGAGATAGTCTTGGGAAAAAACAAAACCCAAAACCTGTCAACTCCAACACTACTCATGCAGAGAGGCCAGGACAAGACCCTGGCAGGGCAATCTGGGCTAAGCCTGCTCTGGAGGGGGTTTATGAGGAAATGCTGTCATTAGAGTAACATTCTAACGGCAACATGTTCTTTGGGGTACAACAGACTCTACCTGCAGAGGAACGGCAGTCAGGGATAGAAGATGGAGAGGTGCAGAACTGATGTCTCTGCTAAAGAAGGCCATCATCTCTCCTTAACTACAACTGCCACTTTACTACCTGGGATAAATACTGTCTTTCGGGGAAGTGTCTCACCACAACAACTGCCCGTCCTGTCCTGTGACTTTTTTTCAGGCCCAGAGGATTATAAAGCTGGAAGAGAGCAGGGAAAATCTTCCCCACAGCACATACACAAACAGCTTACAGGGAGATCAGGAACAGTTTCTGAATGCTAACAGTTTGAAGCACTAGGAAGACGCTTTTCTCTTACCTCACTGTAAGCCTGTCCTCCTGGGTATCCCAGCTCCTTGGGGCATCCTGGCATCTGGAAATGAGTTGCAGGCAGAGGATGGTATGTCCTCTCCTGGTATCTCTTATTCTAGGGAAATTTAACTAAAAAAACTAAACACAACAAAGCAACTCTGAAAGCAGTTAAACATTGCTTGCTTCATGCATATAAGCACTCTGGCATCACACATCAGCCTCTCTATACCCAAGGCATCCCATTCCTCACTGGAAGGCAGAAGCTGTCGCCTCATGTACACCCTGAGAAATTTCTCAGAAGAGGCTTCCTAGAGGACCTCACTTCCAAAGGGAAGTGGCATCAGAAAGGACTCTCATAGGTCATCTCATAGGTCACCTTCCACCTTCACGCTACATGTGGGAGCTCAGCGCCTCCAGTTGCCCTGTTTTGTTCCCTGCCCATCACCTGAGTGGGGTCTGAGAAAGTCCTTACCACCTGAGAAAGAGCCAGCTGGATGGCAAATACTCAGCAAGGCTACTGCCAACTTGCTGCTGCTGTTGTCCCTAGCTCAAGCAAGACGGAGAAGCACTGCTACACTTGTGTACACTTGTATATTTGTGTAAATGGCTGTGAGCTTACAGAGAGGAAATGGGGCTGCAGGATCAATACTGCACAGAAATCAGGTGTCAGCTGCATCCTGCACAGACAGGTTTTCCTCCTGATTCACGTGGCAGACAGGGAGAAACGTGCTTGTTTCGGCCGGAACAACTGCCAGTCGAGCCCTGAACGTTTCCAAGGGGAAGAATAGAAAAATGGTGTCAGGTTCTGCATTATACCAGCATTCAGGCACAAGCTGAGAAGAGGCTGTGATACCAGCAGCACCAAATGGCACATAGTTGAAGATGTCAGCGACGTTTATTCTAACTACCTCCTTCTTCCAGTCAACTTCATATAGATAAGTATAGCCTCTATAGATAAATCCTTTGCTAGTAAGACTCCAGGGCACTACTAGCTTTGTTCTTTTACCTATATTATCTTTGCAGCTTGCCTTTTTGCTGCCAGCAGGAGTAAACATGGCCTTTGGTTTTACATAGGGTAGGAGATGATGTCAGAGGTAGAATCATTTTCCAAATTTATGGGTTTTTTTCCCTTTCTACCCCTAGATTTCCGAAGATTCAGGACAGAAGCTTTGCTTTGAGCCTTTACATAGTACATCCAACAAATCCTGTGACTGTAATTGGTTTTGTTAACTAAGCGAATAAAATTTTGTGAGTAAATGAATTAAATTCCAGTATGTCTACGAACATATGGGGACAGGATTATTTATGGCCTGTCACAAAACCACCAGCTTCTGATGAGCCAGATGCAGGTCATGCTACATCACATACTATACTTCCTAGCATGATACAAACAGAAGGTTGTTCACTAGGTAGCACAGGTCAAGTACAGCTGGTTCTTGTAGAGGATCTGCTATGAAGTTTAGCCATTTCAAATCTCAGCATTTTTTATCTAGGATTACAAATAAGATTATTTTCCCCCTTTTTTGGCACTGCATAAGAATCAAAACATGAGTTAATGCTCTAAAGATAATATCTAGCCATGGGCCAATTGTTAACACTGATGCAAAGAAAACTACACAAAAAATGGCATTGCAGAGCAGTTGCAAAAATCACATTGCAACCCAAAAAGCAGTAGCGGGTGATTTTGTGTAGGTCTGGGTTCCATAGCTTTTTACTTTTCCCCATTGCTGAACACAGATGCAGAGCACTGTCAATATTTCAGTCAAAGTTTGTAACTGGAAGGACAAAATGTAGAGCAGCTGCTGAAGACCAGTTCCTGCACACAGTTCATAAACCTGAGTGTGCTGGTGAGAGCATCACACTGTAATGATAGAAAAAAACAAAAACCCTTTCTAATATTCTTTCTATCACAGTGATGCCAAACCTAAAGAGAGGCAGAAACAAGGGTATTACTTCCCTTCTCCAAAAAGGGAGCAAAGACACTTTCCAAAGTGGCCTATCATTTTGTAAAAATGTCTAGCTGTTGGAAAGCTTTTCAGCCAGTGGCGTCTGATCTTTTTTGCCATCTTTTGGACTAGTTTTCTGAGCTGCAAGCTTTTCTGGGTCTCACAGGTCAACAGTAGTGCAGACATCTAGTTCTTACAAAAAACAACACAGATATTTTAAGGTTGTTGTTAAGAAGAGCTAAAGATGGTGAAAAGCTGGCTTGAAAAAGTCAGGATTAGAAAACAGAGCATGGAACTGGACCTAAGGGTTTACACAAGCCCCTGTGAAAGTTCTCTGGATAGTCAATGTCTAACAACCTGCTTCGGAGTCCATGGAGGGTTGCTGCCAGTGAGAAGTCCTGCAGCTAGGTGTCTTTGGGAACAGGCTGAAAAGCACCATTGCAATTGACTACAGAATACTGAGAGTGTACCCCAGAAGCACAAGATATGAGTCTGAGGATGTGTTCTGCCCTGCCCTGGTCCCAGAGGGCTGTGGTGCTCCTATCCTGATGTATGTTCCTTCCATCACATTCCAGGGTGGTTGCAAAACAGCCTGGAGTGACGCAGGCTCAGCTGGAGAAAACATCATGATTTCAGGACCATAATGTTCCTGGCCTGCAGTCTGGGGCCTAGCAGTTGTGGCAAATTTCAGCTAAGAACTTATCTGATCACCAGGTTTTCTCCCTTTAAGCTCTGCCATCTGAGCCTTTGATTTCTTGGGCCCCCATTTATAATTGTCTACTGCTGCAGCAAGGAGTTAGGTGCTCTAGACTTGGTGGAGAAACAATCAGTTTGGGGTACACAGTCCCATATTAGTAATTAAGAAATACGGTAACCCTCATAAATATATTACCATGTAGCACTGTTTTGGCCTCACAATGATGAAGAGGTATGTTTTGTTCAAGTACTGTGACATCTCTCAAGAAGGGAAAAATGGATGACCTGGGGAATTACAGACCAGTCAGTCTCACCTCTGTGCCTGGCAAAATCTTGGAGCAGATTCTCCTGGAAGGCATGCTAAGGCACATGAAAAACAACAAGGTGCTTGGTGACAGCCAGCATGGCTTCACTAAGGGGAAATCCTGCCTGATTGCAAAGCATTCGACACCGTCCCGAAAGACATCCTTGTCTCTAAATTGGAGAGACATCAGTTTGATGGATGGACCACTCAGTGGATAAAGAACTGGCTGGATGGCCGCACGCAAAGAGTTGTGCTCAATGGCTGAATGTCCAGCTGGAGACCAGCAACGAGTGATGTCCCTCAGGGATCGGTGTTGGGACCGGTTGTGTTCAACACTTTTGTCAGTGACATGGACAGTGGGATTGAGTGCGCCCTCAGCAAGTTTGCCGATGACACCAAGCTGTGTGGTTCAGTTGATACGCTGGAGGGAAGGAATGCCATCCAGAGGGACCTCAACACACTTGTGAGGTGGGCTGATGCCAACCTCATGAAGTTTAACCATTCCAAGTGCAAGGTCCTACACCTGGGTCAGAGCAGTTGAAGAGATGGCTGCAAGACCAGGGAAACTGGTCCACCAAGAACATGTAATATGTGACATGAAGAAGAGAGATACTCCCCCCAGTTCATTATAGCAGGGGGAAAAGGTAGTAATGAAGAGGAGCCATTGCCATGAGGATGACTCCAAAAGGACACCTTCGTGAGGACACTCTCCATTGATGACAACTACAGACCCTGAGGGACACCCTCCATAAGACATGGCCATGAGGACAACTTGAAGAGACAGACTCCATGGGGTACCTTCAGAGGGACGACTCCAGAAGGACATCTCCACGAGGACACCTACCTCTGATCACTACTATGGACTGCTGAAGACACTCTGCTCTGATACTGACTATGAACCCTGGAGAACTCCCACCACCTCCAATGACAATGACGGATTCCTGGGACACCACTGGATCCACAGTGGTGACTCTCCGTCTCTCTCTCTGCTCCCTAAAACCTTGCTTCATTTCCATCCTTTTTCCAATCTGTCGTATCACTATCCCCTTTATCACAATAATTTCCCTTTCTTATAATAATTCTTTTTGTAATAAACCAACTGTTTGACTACGGTACTTGACCTTGTTTGCATCTCAATTTCACTCTTGGAATCACAAATGAAACAGGATCCAATACTGGGATTTTCTCCAATCTGATTCGGAGAAAACTCCAGGAACAAACTCACCAACAAAGTTTCAAGTTGACAAGCAGGTATTCTTTATTGCAGCGCCGGGAGACACAGGGGATAGCTCCTCCTAACGTGTATCACCGTATTGCTACACAGGCCATCCTTATATAGTCACTGGGCATACATACATATTCATGAGGCTACACATGAATTACATCATTTTTCAGAAAGTTTCCTGCGTGCGTACAAAAATGTGGTGATGGTCTTTGAGAGTTGTTTACTTGCGTGGCTAAATAGGGAATTGCTGGGTATGCTCAAGTGGAAGAGGAGAGTTTACAGGTCATGGAAGGAGGGGCTGGCCACTTGGGAGGAATATAAGGCTGCTGCTAGGGGATGTAGGAAGGCAGCTAGGAGGACTAAGGCATCCTTAGAATTAAACCTGGCGAGAAGGGTCAAGGACAGCAAAAAGAGCTTTTTCAAATACATGGCAGATAAAACTAACACCAGAGGTGATGTAGGCCCACTGATGAACGGGATGGGTGCCCTGGTGACAGAAGATACAGAGATGGCAGAGTTACTGAATGCCTTCTTTGTCTCTGTCTACTCTGCTGCAGGCAGTCCTGAAGAGCCCTGTACCCCTGAGACCTTAGATGAAGTCAGGTCAACGGAGCGGTTTGCCTTAGTCGATGAGGAATGGGTTAGAGACGAGTTGAGCAATCTGGACATCCATAAATCCATGGGTCCAGATGGGATGCACCCGCGGGTGCTGAGGGAACTGGTGGAAGTCATTGCTGGACCACTCGCCATCATCTTTACCAAGTCTTGGGAAACGGGAGAGGTGCCTGAGGACTGGAGGAAAGCAAATGTCACTCCAGTCTTCAAAAAGGGCAAGAAGGAGGACCCGGGTAACTATAGACCGGTCAGCCTCACCTCCATCCCTGGGAAAGTGATGGAACACCTTATCCTTGGTGCCATCTTAAGGCATATCAAGGATAAGAGGGTTATGAGGGGCAGTCAACATGGCTTCACCAAGGGGAAATCATGCTTGACCAATCTCTTAGCCTTTTATGAGGAAATAACATGGTGGATGGATGATGGCAGAGCAGTGGATGTGGTCTACCTTGACTTCACCAAAGCATTTGACACAGTCTCCCACAGCATCCTCACAGCTAAATTGAGGAAGTGTGGTCTGGATGATCAGGTAGTGAGGTGGACTGTGAACTGGCTGAAGGAGAGAAGCCAGAGAGTTGCAGTCTATGGGGCAGAGTCTAGTTGGAGGCCTGTAACTAGTGGAGTACCTCAAGGGTGAGTACTGGGACCAGTATTATTTAATATATTCATCAGTGATTTAGATGAGGGAATTGAGTGTACTATCAGCAAGTTTGCTGATGACACTAGGCTGGGAGGAGTGGCTGACACGGCAGAAGGCTCCAACGAGACCTGGACAGGCTGGAGAGTTGGGCAGGGAATAACTTGATGAAATATAACAAGGGAAAGTGTAGAGTCCTGCATCTGGGCAGGAACAACCCCAGGTTCCAGTATAGGTTGGGAAATGACCTGTTAGAGAGCAGTGCAGGGGAGAGGGACCTGGGGGTCCTAGTGGATGACAGGATGACCATGAGCCAACACTGTGCCCTTGTGGCCAAGAAGGCCAGTGGCATCCTGGGGTGTATTAGAAGGGGGGTGGTTAGTAGGTCGAGAGAGGTCCTCCTTCCCCTCTACTCTGCCCTGGTGAGACCGCATCTGGAATATTGTGTCCAGTTCTGGGCCCCTCAGTTCAAGAAGGACAGGGAGCTGCTGGAGAGAGTCCAGCGCAGGGCAACCAAGATGATTAAGGGAGTGGAGCATCTCCCTTATGAGGAAAGACTGAGGGAGCTGGGTCTCTATAGTTTGGAGAAGAGGAGACTGAGGGGTGACCTTATTAGTGTATATAAATATATAAAGGGGGAGTGTCACGAGGATGGAGCCAGGCTCTACTCAGTGGCAAACAATGATAGGACAAGGGGTAATGGGTGCAAACTGGAACACAAGAGGTTCCACTTAAACTTGAGAAGGAACTTCTTCTCAGTGAGGGTGACGGAACACTGGAACAGGCTGCCCAGGGAGGTTGTGGAGTCTCCTTCCCTGGAGACATTCAAAACCCGCCTGGACACATTCCTGTGTAACATTATCTAGGTGTTCCTGCTCCGGCAGGGGGATTGGACTAGATGATCTTTTGAGGTCCCTTCCAATCTCTAGCATACTGTGATACTGTGTGATACTTCTTCCAACAATCTTCATAACTTCTGGCGGTCTTTGAGACATAGAAATAATCCTGTCCTTCTACTTATTAGTTAGTTTAACTACTCCCATCCTGGACATCTGCTAGTCCCAGATACTCCCCATCACCAGGTCTGGTTTTCTTACACTTTTTGTACTAAGGACCTAAAACTATGCCAACTGCCTTCAAGCACCTCAGTTATTTTTCATTACAAAGCCATCAAACTTAAGGTTACTTAGAACTGATTACATTTTATGCTTTTGCGCCTCCTTGTCTCAAATCAGACCCTGACACCATCACAGAAGGCCACCAAATTGGTCAGGCAGGATTTCCCCTTAGTGAAGCCATGCTGGCTGTCACCAAGCACCTTGTTGTTTTTCATGTGCCTTAGCATGCCTTCCAGGAGAATCTGCTCCAAGATTTTGCCAGGCACAGAGGTGAGACTGACTGGTCTGTAATTCCCCGGGTCATCCATTTTCCCCTTCTTGAAAATGGGGGTTATATTTCCCTTTTTCCAGTCATCGGGAACTTCACCTGACTGCCATGATTTTCAAATATGATGGCCAGTGGCTTAGCAACTTCATTCACCAGCTCCTTCAGAACTTATGGATGGATTTCATCAGGTCCCATGGGCTTGTGCACGTTCAGGTTCATTAAGATGATCTCAAATCTGATCCTCTCCTACAGTGAGATTTTAACCCCCTCCCTATCCTGTTGACCTATGAAGTCACACAGTGTAAGTTCATTTATTGCTTGGTCCCATTTCCTGTCAAGTCACTTGCCTTTTAGGTGATGCATGAGATAGACGATGGCACAGCAATTTCTTGAGCATGCCTGTGTAAGCAGGATCAGCAGGATAGTTGACTCGAGCATAAGTGCTTAGCATCTCCCCTACCGCTGATCTGTCTGGCCTCAGTCTCCTTACCACCAAGGCCAGGCCCAGCTGCCTAAGGAAATGTGCAAGGAACCCTGACCACTGTCAGCAGACAACTGATCTTCCTGAGACTGCACTGAGCAACTCTGTGTGTCCTGGCAGAAGCAAAGTGCCTGCTGAGGTTTGCTATATCCACACAAAGAAATTCCTAAACACCAAAGCCAAGCATGGGGTCCCCTTTTGAGAGGAGCTCCCTGCAGGTGCACCCTTACAGAGCACTGCTCTCTCCTCCAGTGGCAGGCCCCTCATGTAAAGTTATTTTTTTTACCTTTTTCTATGATTGTGAGCATATCAGTATATCAAGCACCCGATACCCATTTAAGTCCGCCAACAGTATCTATTGTTTCCAATATCGGATGTGACTGATGGGGTCACATATGTGCTGGGCTGGGCACATATGGCAGCTCAGGATGGCTCAGGAAGATATGTTCTTACAAACATACTCCTGGGTGACATGGTGATATCTGTCTCAGCATCTCTTACTGGCTCATCTCATCCATCAGTCAAGTATTCAGATAGCCGAGCATCATCCACCCCAGTTCAGCTTCATGGCCTCTCACATGATACAGCCACAGGTTGGTCACATCCTTACAAAACACCTGAATTCTAACATTCCCCATGGTATTGAATTGTTGACAGAGCACTCTCAGTCCTTTCTCATGAGAAACCCTCCCTTTCATATGTTTGTGTTTTGAAAATAAGGTCATACAGAAGAGTCCTCTGTTCTTCTAGACTGGTCTGTGCTTGCTTGTTTTTCTGGCATGTCTGTTGTGCCTTCATTGATCTATGTCCAAATGCAATTTATCTGTCTCTTCCTTCTGCATATAGTCATTGCTTTTCTGCTGTTCAATCCAGTAATTTCTTATGATATGATCAAAGGAATCAAGGCTGCCACAGGATACTTTGGCTGCCAGTTTAGTGTTATATCCTATCCCAACTATTAGCCACAGGAACAGGCTATTAGAATGAATGCGGAAAGCATGGTCAGTGACTCTTTGCCTTCCCTTTTGGCAATGAGGGCTTGTGCAACTATCAAAAGCCTTCCAGTAAAAGCTACCTGATTCATACTCCAGACCCTTATGTTTGGAGAAGGAGAGATACAGTGTGAAAAGGGTGATCCAGACCATCAGACCGTGTATTGAGAGATAGAGCATATACTGCCATGCATATTTATCATGACCAAGCAGGACCTGCATTGCATTGGTGGGATCACAAAGTATATATTGGGTTTGGATGTACCTTTGGGCATACTTCTCCAAGTCCTTTTTTGTGCCCTGGAGTCCACTGTTCTGTCTTCCTCTCTTTCATATGTCTGTGTTTTGAAAATAAGGTCATACAGAAAAGTTGTGAAGATGTCTACATCCATATGCCAGATTTAGTATCTCTTCTTCAATTTGTTTGCTTATCTTGTCTACATCTACTGTGCATGTGAAACTGATGAGCTGTTCCATGGCATTACAACTGTACTTTCCTTTGTCCTCTTTTGGGTATCTGGACAGCCTCCATAGATAATTTTATGACTTCCTGTGGGTCAAAAAGATTCCAGAAGTGATGTTGATGTCAGAACATCCTTGACATCTTTCAGTTCCTTCCTGTTGTGGCCTACCAATTGGGTAACACTGTGAAGGAAAAGCCCTTTAAATTGTATGATCATCAGTGTGTTGATGTATGATATATGTTTACTGACATAGCTGAACATGAGTAAGAGTTTCGTGGTTTTTTTCAGACTGTGTGTTTGAGATTGTATTTTCAACATTGCTCAAGTCTGCATCCTCAATCACGTTTCCCTTTAAGAACAGTCTCACACTCCAAATTCATTCTTTGAAACTGATATTCAGCCTTGTGTGGTTTAAGTTTACCAAGCTTTTACAATTTCTAATCCTATCTTCTACGCTCTTGAGGCAAGGGTCCTGCTGCCCTGTCTGTTAGGCCATCTCTGGTAGTTACAGCGCTTGAGGCCATTATACTGCAGCCAGAACAACTATGCTGAATTTACTCAAAAGGGCCATTTAAGAACACAGTATCTGTCAAATGCTGCTCTCAAAGTGTGGATCTTGGAGCACGTTGTGTTCCAAGGAGATCTGTTAAAATCCTGCCATTGCATTCAATTTACTTGAGAATTTGGCTTATGCCATCTCAGAATGGATTTTTTTTCTTATGGGCAAGTGAATGCGTTCCCTTTCATTTGTTTTTTTACCTCCTCTGAGCCCTCTCTGTGCTCTTTCCCTGACCACTATGGAGTCAATCCAGTCTATGGGATCTTTTATTCTTCATCATGTTGCGCAACTTGCCTTCTAACCTCTTTTTTTAAAAAACTTGTGGAAATTGTCATGCAGCACACCTTGCAAGCACTGGGTCTGCTGTTGGATGTTGCAGGGAACTTCCCATATAGCCCATAGGTCTATTTAGCACCCGTATGTGTAGCTCCACATTGTCCTTCTGAAATTCAGTGGCACGTAGCCTCTTGACCAAACTGTGGGACATACATCTATAACTCCATACTAGATGTCTTACATCTTAACCTCCTGACCTTCTCCCTTTCTAATTGTGGGTTAGGGTGTGCTCTCCAAGCTTGGCTCCTGTTCCTCCAAACAGCAGTTCTTTGCAGATACGTTAACTCTTCTATTTTGACATGCACCTTAATGCTGACTGTGCTGTTGCCAGTGATGAGAAGTTTGTGATTCTTAATTGGAAAATCCTTTTCCACTTGCTGCATTGTGTTACAATCCTAAAAACATCTCCTTCTCATCACATGAGGAATCCCTTTCCTCACTCATTATGCACAATTTTCCTGCATTTTGTAAATGTTTTAACAGTGACCTGGGTCTGTTATAAGTTCTATATACTTCTTGCATCATTTGTGCTGATTGCCATACCACTAGTACTGTTCTCGGTTTTCCGTTTTTCTGCCCTCCACCAAATTTCATTCTGTTAAATTTTTCAATACAGCTATGTGCACTGCATCATCTTTCCAGCACCTTTATCTTAGACTTGTATTTGAATTTGATCTGTTGGTTTAGTGCATTCATACTGGCCTTTCCCACTGTCAGACTCACCAAAGTAGCTGTTCTATTTATTTAGTAACTTTTTTATTGTTGTGCTTTGTGACCACCTGGTCAGTAAACTTTTTAATACCCCTTATTAATAGAAATAACCTCTTAGCCTTGAACAAAGCTCTATACTGTTTTCCCTTTGTTTCATGCTGTCACCTTGAGCCCTTCCCTGGTTAATAACATTTTTTGCAGGAATATATGATCCTCTGGCACTTCCAGACTTTCCATAAAATGCACTGCCTTATACTCCTACCCCCTTCACACAGCACTGTAGCCTTACCTCACACTTCTGGCTCTGCACTGTTGAGCAGTCTTTTCTACCCCTCCAGTTTAATTGTCCCAGGAACATCTAATTTCCATTTCACGCTCTTCCAGATGTCTTTAGTGTGTCCCCTGATTCTCAAGGCTGCAAAGGCTCAACAACAACTTTTAATATTACCTCTCTTTCTAGGTCTCTCACATTTTGTACTGCTGTTTCCTTGATGAGCAAGACAGATTTCAAGATAAATACACTGTCCCGGTGCTCTTTTGCTTGACGTGTAACAGCTTGGTGTGCTGAGGGACACATTGCACTGAACACTTCTTGAAGCCTCCCCACAACTGGATCTCTGAACAACACTTTTTTGAATGAATGCATCCCATTGAGTTTCATGTTTCAGTGTAAACCCATAGCTTCAACAGATTTGCTGAAACCTGCTCACTTTCAGCTTTTGGATGAGGCTTGGCCCAAGTGGTGTTACCTGATCGAGGTGGAAGTTGTGAAAAATTTGGTAGTTTTGTTTGTATTCACCCAAATTTGACCCAAAAAGCTCAATTCTAAATTGAATCTGAAAGGATTTAAGGCTTTCCCCCCCCCCCACCCCGAATGAATTATTTAAAGCACAAGTAATCCAAACTAATATGACATTCAGAATTTCCAGTAAATAGAATAACACTTGAAAGTTCATAATGTATATGCCACCTTAATTCTGCTCTCCTCATGTAGCTCCAGACTGCTGTATAACCAAATATAATCATATACATTTTTCAGTAGTATTTCATAATGAAGTTCTAAGATGACATGTTCACAGTGCAAGAAACAGTTACTATTAAACGACTGCAATTCTACCTTTTCAGACCGACTGTCTGGAGTGGCTTTGTAGTACTGTGCTCAGCCAGTTCATTTTATTGAAACAAATCTGCATTCACTCAGTGACATATTCATAGATTACAGACAAGAGAGAAGAAAAAAATTAGTTCAGCTTTGGGCCTTTTCTGTATCTTTGTTGTATCAAATAGGTGTGCGTGGCAGAGAATAAATAAACCTACACCCAGTGCCATCCTTCCCTCTGCTTAAAGTCGGTATCCACATGCTTTTGGCTAAGGGCTCTGGGAAGAATTGCTGCCATTCTGAACACAGTTTACAGCATCAATAGATTTCCGCATGGCTGAAAATTTACACTGCTCCAGGAATTTCATCATAACACAAGCATGGATCTGTCAAACCAGCTCTGCTTCTCCTTTAGCCTATTAGCATCCAAACACAAATCATCAAAAAATACAAGCCAGCGACAACAAAACTCAGACCTGCAGAACTAGCCTTCCTTCCCTCGCTCCTGGCCTGCAGCCGTACTACGTTTGGCTGCAGTCTTGTCATGCTACAGCATCCTGTAACCTCAGTAAGGTCAGTGGGCTGTTAGCTCACATGAAGCTCAACTGCTGAGAGGCCAGAGGGGTTTTGTGGCAACTGGTTATTCTTTGGGCTCAGCCTGCGTTTCCATTTCCTGCAAACTTCAATCTCCGTGATGTGGTTTCTACACAAATAAAACCAAGTTACACAATACTGAGAGCAATCTTCTAAGTGAACTGAGCTGGACAAAGTGGGGTTACTAGAGATCTCCTGCCATCCTTCCCAGCAGAGAAAGGTAGCTCCTGCATGAGATTGGTCCCACTCTAGGTGATGGCTTTGGCTTTCTGCTGTCTCACTTGTTCTGACAGTTTCAGTTCTACATTTACAAACTCATGTATAACATTGAAGGTCCAGACAATTCCAGAGCTGAGGCATGTGTAAATATGCATGTAGGAGGAAAGGGAAATGGAGAACTTCCAATTTGCAAAGAGCTTCTAGATCAGTCTGTGGCAAATAAATGTAAATGTAATCCTACGTATGTACATACACATATGTATGTGCACATATACAAATGCAAAGGACCATATACTCTTATTTATATAGCTACTGTCATCTTCAGGCTATCTCGTAGTAGTAAGAACATCCTTGTGAGATAAGATAAAGGAGCATCTTCCCTTTCTAATATGCAGCAGAACATAGAGGCATGAAGTGTATCTACAAGAATGAATCTCCTCACCCTAGTCTGAAGAAATTCATTGAAACTGAACGACTAACACCACTGTAGCAATCTTACAGAGGAAAGTTTATGGGCTCAGATGGGCAAACTTCACAAATTCTTCCTGGGGCAGCTTAAGATACCACTACCCTTAGTTTTCAGCTAGTCCTGCTACAGCAGTAGCACACCTTGCAGCACAGTTGTCAGAAAGGGACAAGCTGCTGGGTGTTCCAGTTCACAGATTAATATCTTAGCTCAAACTTCCCTTTACTAGCAACTGAAGCTGAAATGTTGGACTATGAATGAGAGGCAGGCGTACACTCCTTTGTGTGCATTTTCGGCCATGGGCAGTTGCATCTAGCAGTTGTACATTCACAGTGGGCCCAGATTAGACTCTGGACCTACTCTGATAGCAGGATGTTCCTGGACACGAAATTGTACTGTGATGCATTAGCACCCCCAACAGATATCCTTCAGGTCAGTAGTCATTTTCACCAGGCAGGATTACTGACATCACATTGGGAAACTAGACAGCTGGACTTCTGCACTGACCACCTGTGTGCCTTAAGACAAACTGCTCTGCACTGCTCTGCCATGGTTTCCTTACCTCTAAACTGGGCATATGCTTGAGGCGTACAAATACATGCCACTCCTCATTCACAGCTCAAAGCAAAGAATTAACTACGTTGTGGTGGTTGCGTCCAAATGGACACACCAATAAAAGCAACAGAGCAGCTACAGAGAGTCTTCATTCTCTCCCTTTTCCGATGTTACTGTGCTCAATGGTAAAATTTACAATCTTAATATTTGGAAGTGCCCCAAATGCCTTTCCCTTAGATACCATGTGCAAACTAAATTAAGCCTTAGTTTAAGAATGTTATTAAGAGATACAGCAGCTCTGCAGAAACAAATTCAAATTACCTAGTCTGCTACCTCCTTGCCCCAGCCAGCCACACAGTCTTTAAAGTGCAATGAGGCTACCATAGAACCAAATCTCCTATAGTCCTTCTGGACAGAATTAAGTTTTGGAGATAAAACTTCAAAAATGTAAAGGCTTCAATATCAACAAACACTCGACTACCAGCAACAGCCTAACAAGTAGGAGGGACAATAAGATACACATACCTAATGATAAGGTTTGTGTTACTGATAGACACCATTGATGTAAAATGGAGCCCAAAGCACATAGTAATTGCCCTTGTTAGTGCACTCCCCTCACTTGAAAGCAAAAAAGGTTCAAACTATGCCAACCTACTTTTTCACCTTGACTTTCCATTTGCTTGATAGAAATTCAGACTCTGTGGCCAACAAGTGCTATGATTCAGGTTGTCCCCTGTTCCCTGAGAGACATTTTTTCGCAGCATTCTAGGCTAGGGAAGGTGAATCTGTGATGCTTCTCTCTCTGTTAATGATCTGAAAGGACAGAGACAATCCATGGCTTCAAATTCAAACTTTTCTGAGGCTAAGATTTTCAGGCTTGAGGGGAAATCTAGATGTGCTTTAGACTGTTCTGCAAACCCAACAATTTATCAGCTCAGGAAGGATTACCGCTACTATGTGGAGGGAGAGCTCATGCCATCTTGCCTGAACCTGAACAGAAGCTTCAGACACATCCTGAATGTTGTCACTGTGCAATATAAACCTCTCAAGACTAGTTTGTCAGCATCCCTCCCAGACCTGGCAAGAGCTGTTATTCAAGTTGTGAGGATTCATGGTCCCCTCCATTCTCCATAACGGAGGGCAGCTATAAGCATCCATGATGATGTATATACTGCCTGGCAATGGGTAGCTCACTTTCCAGAGCCACACAGTCCTCTATGACTGCTTGATGCTACAGAGATGGGCTGCATTTCAACGAATGCTGAGAAAACATGTATTTAGCAGCTCAACCCAAAGCTCATAGAAGTCATTGAGCTTTGGTACAAATCCTAGCATTCCCAAAAGTTATGACATGCAACAGGAGTTTATAATATCAACTTTTACCCTGTCTTCTTAATAAAGATTACCTCTTTGCAGAGGTCACTATAACGCAAGCTGAATATTTTGTGTCTGAGGACCCTAAAAAATGGAATGAGTTACACACCTCTTTCCATCATGCTTTGCAAGATGATGAGATGTGACTGAGCAGTCACAAAAAAAACATACTGGTTTTTAACTTCTTAAAGAAATATGTTTGCTTTATCTTTCTTCCATTAAAGGAGGCTCAAGTTTTGGGTCATGCTGAGTTGAGCTTCTTGTGAAAAGCAAGGGGCCAGCATGGCTGGTTTTCACAAGGCAAAACCAAATCCCATGTTAAGTTTATTGCTAGCCATAAAAAATTAAATTATGTTATTCAAAGCTTTGATTTTTGTCAGTGAAGAGTGAAGACTCTCACAAAGCTTTTCCAGATTAGATTGATTTGGCAACCAAAAAAAATTATGCAGAAAAAAGTCAATAAGCTTCAAACAAAGGTCTACTTCTACCAGCACCTTCTGTGTCAGTCAACAGCTCTTAGGCTTCACAGTTCAATTAAAACTGGAAACCTATCAGCAGAGCTTGTGCTGTCCAGGAGTCTTCTAGGAACATGGCTATGTGATTATAATTCTGATACTGTGCATAGGAAGCAGAAGTATGTCTCTGCACCAAAGCTGGTTCAGTAATTTGCCCTGCAGGCATGACAAACATCCCTCACACCAAGTGAGATTGCAGATGCCTGTACTTGGGAAATGAGGCTGCAGACGCTTGCACTTGGGAAGAATTTGATCTTGCATTCACCTCTGAATTAAACTCAAAGAAACCTACTTTTCAATCAAGTTATATGTCATAAGAAACCGTAAGTAGAGTTTAGAGCTGCTAATGTTCAAAGCATGCTTTGAGATTTTTTAAAGAATATAATGCCTTTCCAGTTCAAATCTTAAAATAAAAACTCAGACCTTATCACCAACACAGGGCCAAGTGGTGAGGAGGAGCCTTTTTTACATGGCAAGTATAGTGAGGGCTGCCATGCACATCTTTGGACATGGATATAAACATCCTACTTGCACCTTTTGAGAGAGTAAGGGATTACTACCCAGGCCAGATGTTGTGGTTGAGTCTGCACAAAGTAAGGATAGATAATAATGCGTATGCTGGCATGGTGGACACTTGCAATATCCAAATTTTTATACTGACGTCTTCCTTTGTGCAGTACCATTCCTGTTTCTTGTCAGGAGATAGCTAATGTCAGAATGCAAAAGTATGAGTGTCAATTCCCTACCTATGATTTTGCAATTCAAATGTTCTATCATTTACAGTCTGCATTTAAATTGTTAAGTATTTTAGCACCTAATAAAATATTCCAGGGGAAACAAACTGATGATGATACAGAAATTGGTCTGCTATCTTCTCTTTGTTGATGGAGGCATCTAGGCAATTCTCTACTTCAGCCACAAGTTACAAGGTCCAATTCAAGACTTACAGAAAGAAGCTTTGTGCCCTCTGTTAGATGGAAAGAATGGAGCTAGGCAACTCTTGCCTTTCTGTATTAGCCCCATGGGAATAATCACACTGATCACTGAAAGCAGCAGAGCTTATAAAAGTAGTGGGAAGGCACGATGATCTTCATGGCAGAGCTGACAGTGATGGCTGTTGCTTAGGAATGCACATAAAAGCAGAATCACACGGTGTCTGGGAGTGCTTTCAAGAAAGCAGGGGCTAAGGTTTTTGCCACAAAGACAAAAGATGAATCCTGAAGGAAGAGGAAACTGCTAGCAATGCATAAGATGACTGCATTATCAAGTGAAGCTTACAGAACTAAAGGACTCTGACATAAACAAATGACACAGGATGGACAGACAATCCACTGTGATGAATGAAGTCAAAGAAGTGACTGTCTTCTTGCAAGCTGATAATTTAGGAGCAGGTCAGGTACAAGCTCCTAAAGCTCTGGTGCATTTCAGAACCACTCCATTCCAGGCTGCTGGTAGCTGAAGAGAAAGTCAATGGACAAGGATGGAAATGGGAAGGCACATAAGAGAAACATTCCTTCATCTTCTTTTCAAGAAGTATGTGCAGTATAATATCTTCTATCATGCAGGTGCTTTGACATCTGTTGTAGGGGGTTCTAACAAGTTTAATTGAAGGGAAGAAGTGTTTGTTTTCTTCCTGTACATGCTGCTTTTTGTGTCAGGGTAAAGAAGCAAGCTTTTCTTTTTGTGGAGGGTCTTGCAATGGTGTTTAGTCCTTGTTGATTTCCATGCTGGCTGCTAGGAAAGTTTTCTCTCTGATCTGGGAGACCCCCCTCCCTCTATGGATATTCCCCAGTAAAAGTAAAGGAGCTGAGAAATCACATACCTACAATCACACACAGCTGCTGATTACAACAGTCAAATTATGTTTCTTTCCATGGAAGAGACACACCGAAGAGATGCAAATTTTGAATCTCAATTAAGATCCAATTTGGTTTACAAAACATTAGTCCTACCCCACCTGCAAGAGTCCAGTGACACTGATGCCTGCTCTAGCTCCTCCAGAATAGCTCCACTGGAGAGTCCATAAAAATCCCGTGGACGCACACAGAGGCAGGTAAAGTGATGGAAGGGAGTGCTTCACCTACATAAAAGAAAGAGCACGTACGGACATGGGGTCCCTGGGCTGAAATGCTCTCTGACAGAGTCTGAGTGCTGCCAGAGAAACTCTCCAGATCTTCCTGCAGGCTAATATAGCCTCCCACTGCCCTCCCCATCACCCAGCACTGATATGACAGTCAAGTGGCATGTGCCAAATCTCCCTGACACATGACCATCAGCCTGGGATTTCCTGCACTGAAGAAGAAAGAAGGTGAACTAACCAATGCACAATGAGACAAGGAGGCACAAAAGCATAAAATGTAACCAGTTCTAAGCAAGGTTAAGTTTGATGGTTTTGTAACGGAAAATAACTGAGGTGCTTGAAGGCAGTTGACATAGTTTTAGGTCCTTACAACCTTAGTACAAAAAGAGTAGGAAAAAACGAATTGAAAAACAGGACCTGGGGATAGGGAGTACCTGGGACTAGCAGATGTCCAGGATGGGCACAGTTAAACTAAGGGCTAGGCAGAAGGACAGGATGATTGCTGTGTTCGTGGTGTGAATGAGCCCATTAAGATGGTATAAACATCTACTGGGGAGTATTCGGGACTAGCAGATGTCCGGGATGGGAGTAGTTAAACTAACTGATAAGTAGAAGGACAGGATTATTGCTACCTCTGTAATGTTAATTAAGCTGCTGCTTCAAAGACTGCCAGAAGTTATGAAGATTGTTGGAAGAAGTAAACAACTCTCAAAGACCATCACCACATTTTTGTATGCATGCAGGAAACTTTCTGGAAAATGATGTAATTCATGTGTAGCCTCATGAATATGTATGTATGCCCAGTGACTATATAAGGATGGCCTGTGTAGCAATACGGTGATACACGTTAGGAGGAGCTATCCCCTGTGTCTCCCGGCGCTGCAATAAAGAATACCTGCTTGTCAACTTGAAACTTTGTTGGTGACTTTGTTCCTGGAGTTTTCTCCGAATCAACAGGCAGGACGCGTTGGTCCTTTTCCGGGAATGCTCATGCCAGAGCTGCAAAACCAAATCAATGCTCTTCAAAACTCAATGAACACGTATTTAGTCTCCACCCTACAGAAGGACATTCAGGGTTCAGTGGGATGTGGGAATATAATCCAGTGAGGGCAGAGTATTCACACAGCAGCAGAACAGGCTGCTAGCAAGTTCTACTGCACATGCAGGAATAGTAACTTTCAGAATCTTGTAACACAACCAAATTTGGCAGGATTTTTGCAGGTATGGCTAAACCCACCTCTTTGACTCCGGGAATATTTCCTTGCTAAAGCTCAAAAGTTCTGTGCCAAACCCCTAAGGTACTGACTACTCTTTTTTTTTTTTTTTTTTTCCCCAGTAATGTTAATACTGGCATAACTACCCACATTTTCCCAGCTGAAATAGTTCTCCCTGATAGCCTGAATGTGTAGAAGTTAGCCTGAACCTAAATAAGTTTTGGTTAAAGGAATTTAAAGATTAAGACATTCTTTTGTGATTGAAGGGGTTGTGGAGCGTGGGGGGCTGCCCTGGGAATGTATTCATCATCTTAAATATAACTCCTGGAACCCACTCTTGCCCAAAATGAAATCTCAAAAGGTGCTGAGGCAGGTATATGAAAGGCTGTAATTTTAAAAACCATTTGTACTGAAGTTTTCATGAAGAAGAGGGCTCACTGCAACACTCGAGCTGCATCTATTTGACCTCATTTCTGTGGGAAACTGGGCAGGGACATCTACTGACTCCCTTGCTCCTCCTTGGCCTAGGCGCCATTAGCTGGGCTTCCCCACATGGTGCCTCCCCAACTACCACTATTAAATTTTTTCTCAATCTTACGTGGACAGACAAAGAGAAAAGGTGTGAAAGCTAGAAGATGGGGTCTGACTGTTAAGTTTCCAGAAGGAGCTGGCTTTGAAGTCTCCTATTCTCAATAACGTTAAACAAACCCCACTGTGATCCCTAAGCAGACACACTGTCACAGACTTCTGAGCACACGTTAAATAAGCTCTCTTGTGCTTTTATTTTTCTAAACGTAAATTGTCTGAGTTTTGGAGAACGTGGTGTTTGTGCCTGGGTGGCAGGCAATGAAGGAGTTGCTCCATCGGTAGCTGAGACCGAGCACTAGAGTAGAGCAACAACATAGGTGTCGGAGAGAAAATAGCTGGGAGCAGGCACGCAGGGAGATCACCTCCTTCGCTTCATTTCCAATCTCTCTGCAAATTTCTGCAGAGGGGGAAGAGAAAACTCCATCAATATCTCTTCCCCTCCTGCAGCTGGCCAGGGGCATGTTATGCTGTGACTGAGATGAGACCTACTGAGGTGGAACCTGCTTGTCCTGTCCTCAATTCCTGTGATGGAGCAGATCACTTTCGGTGGAGGCAACCATGCAGTCAGGGCTCAGAATTACCAGCCGGGTTTTCCTTTCAGCTCGCATCAGATGCTGCTCTGTTCTCTTAATTCTTTGGGTTAGTTCCCGTTTTCATTCTCTCTCCCTTTGTCTTGCTGATGATGCTGGCTGCATCTCAGCCCGACTGAATCCGGCTGTGCTGAGCACGGTGCCATCTCAGCCACAGATTTAGGGGCTATCCCCAGTCACCACGGTTTTAAACATGTTTGCTTCAGAAGGGGACAGGAAAGCCTTTCCTATTGTAAGGCACAACCTTGGGAGGTGAAAAAAAGATCGTCAGATTCTGGTGTTTGACTCTTTTTTAGGGGGTCGAAGAAATATCAGTTAAATAAAAGAAAAAACCCACCCAGTGTTCACACACTCTTCCCCTTTGCCCTCCCCCCCCCCAGGCTGCACTTCTTGTTTGCGTTAAGCACTTTGCTCTAAAGGTTTTTGTTTAGTCGGATGCTCAGGGAATGGCTGCTTTTCACACCGATAGCCGCATACGGATGCAAACATCGCTTAAACAAAGGAACTGCCTTTTATTAGTTTACTGCGATCATCCTGGATTAAAAAAAAAAAAAAAATCCACAACAAAACAGCAGCCGTCCAAGACACCAAGAACAGGAACAAACCCCCAGTTGATCGGTAACCAATTTTCGCGTCTCTGTTTTTTCACCAACCAGCCACAGGCCGAAAATAAGTCAGCAAGGATTGGGTTGCTTTTTTCTAGGATGGGACAAAGAAAAATTCTGTCTCCTCTTTTTGTTGGAGTTCCTGAGGCATTTGTGAGGGGATACAAGGAATTTTCCTCTGCTGCTGAATCACATCATCCCCAAATATTCCCCTTATACACGTCCTACACCATAAATGGCAGCTAATTCAAATCCACAAGCCCGGACACAACTGCGGGATGACCACATGGGATTTGTTGGCATCCACTGGCCTCCCAGTCCAACGAGTTAAGGCCTGGCTCTAAGACCTGGCCTCTGGGTCTGGCTCTTGCTGAATGTTGTCAGGCCACTAGGTCCAGTGACTTCTTTGGCTCACTTTCCTCTGTCATTCTTGGTGGTGTATCTTGCTAGAGGAAATCTGCAAAAAAAAGGCACTGCAGAGGACAGTTAATGTGTATATACAGTGCCTTCTACTATACCATCCTAACCCCGAGTTTTTCTCCAGGCTGTACTGTAATAAAAGTAAAATACAGATATTAGCCAAACCTTGATACCAAAAGCAACTTAAACATGCTAAAACAACTTCTAGGAAACCAAAGTAAAAGGAAAGTAAAAGTTATGCATTTTCCTTAACAGCCACAGCAACAACATCAAACCCATCAGTGAGCAGGAGATTTAACAGCCAGGGTGTTGTCTCATTCAGTAAGCAGTATATGTATTAATCAGGAAGCTCAGAATGGAGTTCCTTGAGTTGGGGCAGTGAGGATCCTAAAGAGAGGAAGGTCAGCAGCTGAGCTTTCTCCAGTTACCTCGGTTTATGTAAAGTGCAGCAATGCCTTACTCCATGCAGGTCAGATTTATATTCCAGTGAGACTAGGGTTTATGCAGGGCTGCAAGCTATGTATTCCTGCTAATGTTTTGATAGGCTTGCCACTGCTAAGTGACAGTCCCCACAGAATACTTCTGTCTGCCACTTCATGCATCATTGAATATAATCTAACTTTACGAGGCACAATTAAAGCATGGTATGAATCTTGAGTACTGGGCATCCAGCTTTATATTTCAACATGTGCATGTGTCCAGGTATATTCTGATTCCCAAAATAAATGGAAAGCAAGAAAGTGCAAATGTTTAACATCCATTATCTGGCCAATCCTGCCTCTCTGTAAGGAAAGTGATGCACAACTAGGATTACACAGGTTTTCACTTTTTCCTTATGAAAATCACAGAGGTCTCAGTATAATAGAAAGGTGAGAAGGGTAGGCAGAAACAGTAAAATTAGCAAGTAGATACCATGAGAAAGCAAGACCTTTTCTGCCCTGCCTCTGTAATCTAGCTGGAACATCTGCTACCCAAATTGACATCAGCAGTCCGACTAAAAAGAAATGCCTCTTGGCCCTTACACTTTCTGATGTGTTGCAGTAAATGCTGTCAGTTCAAATTAAGCAATACTTTTTCACACTGAATCCCGCCTGCTGTCCAACTTTTTGCATTTCTGTGTGCAACTGCATTGTACCGTGGCAGTGCCTGGTATGGCCCTGCTCTGTGGATAGTTTGAGGAAGCAGCATGTTCAAGTCAGCAAAGCACTGGGTGAAGGATCAGACTTGCCCAGCTCTGCAGCTCTCTGGAATCAATCCCTTCATTCCCAGTTTCACTCCAAGTTTACGCTCAGACAGAGGGACTCCTAGCCATGCAGAACAGGAGCTTGGTGCTTGTGTAGCCCACAGCAAACAGATTTCCAGGCTTAGCTAAGGACATGCTCTCAAATGAATAGCAGCAGCACAGAAAGTAAGTGGAGAATGCCAAAGGTCTGCTACACTGTATATTTAATAGGGTTCCACGGACAGATGCTTCAACTTTCTAGCAGACCATTTTTCTGCTCATTCGAAATGGCAACAGGGAACATTCAAAAGGTACAAATAGATACAATACTATAGCAAGGATTTTTGGAGGGGATTAAAAGATCTCAGACTGTCAAGATGTACAATTATGTCATTTTGGAAACTGGAATAGAAAAAACCTATACACAACATCTCTGACCTCCATGTGGCTTGCCCTCCCAATACTTAAGGTCAGTATCTATGACCAAACACATTTCATTTCCTCTCAACTGTTAAAAGAAATCACTGGACTGTTGAGCATAAGAGATTGGATCACAGCAAGTACAAATCTTCCCTCATAACACACCAGGAATCATCTTTTATACCATGCCAGATTCCTAAGGACTACCAAATCAGTGTTGCATTTCATCTCCTCAACTCAGTAGATACCAATTTTCCAGGGCTTTCAGAAGCTCTGGGCACAATGTTTTACACCAGCTACTTTAGGGAGATAAGTGTGGGTCAGAAAAACCCTTTTGCTTCAGTGTGGTTTAGAAAAAATCTATCTCTCCTGATTTTAGACACTGTCATCCTTTTCCAGATGTTCCAGTAACACTTTAGGGCTTTGCCTGTTGGATGAGATCTATTTTGCACAGCTTAAAGTTTCTTGAGCCAGACTCCTATATTCACCTGGGAGATGTTGCTCATTCAAACGTCCTGCCTTATGTAGCCATTGACTTCTGCTGCAATTATGCCTTAGGTGCATCTGGTGACAGGAATTTCTTCACAATACATGCACTTTTTAATGGGCCACTAACCCACCTCATGGGTAGAATCCTTCCTAGAGCGTGCTTTATTTCTTTGTCAAGACACAACAGTTTACTGCAGAACAGTCCTTTGTGGAGTACCAAAAGGAGGTTACCTTCTCTCACAAGCACAAAACAAGTGTCTCAGAAGGAGATGTCTCTTCTCACAATTTACTCACAAAGCCTAGCACACAGCTGCTTTAAGAAAAATGAAAAATGGTCACAGTACAGATTTAGGTCCCCCAAAGTGTCCTGGGGATTATATATGCTGTCCATTTTGATAGAGTCTAGTGTGATATGATGGGAAACACCACTGGAGTTCACAGCCGCAGTAAGCCCACAGAACATCCTAGCAAGTTTCCAGGCTAAACAAGGAACCCTAGCCTCTCATCTACCTAATCTGTGTTTCTTTTTCCCTTGCATTCCTTCTTTGGCTCCCAGTGCATTAATTTATCTCATCCACAGACCCGAAGAAGCTCTAAACACTGTCTTCTCTGCCTGCTTCCTCTCAGGTAGGGTGTTGCCTTACTCCTCAAGACTTCAAAAGCATGCCCAGTCAAGTAAATAAGTGCAACTGGTACTTGCTGAGACTTGCACATCCAACCACACCCTTTCAAACCACGTGAAAGGAGTGTCTTCAGAGCAGGTTTTCCCACTGAGAGATGTGATCTTCCACATGTTGACCTCTGGCATGGAAATTAAGAAGGAACCTGTCTCAGTAGACCATGCAAGTTTTGTGAGAAATCCTGTTCCTGATACTGCTGAAAAAAAAATCCTCTCTCCTCTTTTCCTTCAACCCTTCTTTCAAAATTGAATAAACACTTCTCATTTGGCATGTCTATTACATTTACAGACACCCTGCTCCACAAGAAAGGGTGATGCAGTGAAAGATTTCTGCTGTTTCTTTCCAGAACTTCATGGTGCTAAAACCAGTAACACACATTTGCCACGGAGCACAGAACAGCTCAAACTGGCTATGCAATAGGGAAAAACCTCACTAACGGCAAAATGGAGACTAAAGAGTCATGGGCTTCCAATATCATAGTAGCATAGAGTATTAAAACAGCTAGCTCAGATCCTGAAAGCCATACAGCATAAGGAGCATAATAATTCATATACACTAACTCAGACCTTCTACTGTGCAGTTAGTAAGTTCAAGTATTGCCATGGAGTTTCACTGAAGACAAACATTAAGAGGAAGAATGCAAAAAACTCAACAGACTTCATAATGTTTACTATAAGGACATCCAACCAACATCTTTCTGTGATCATTATTCCAGAACTAGTTGAAGGAGTAGGCAAGAAGTGTTTGTTAAGGCAAATGAGGTTTGGATTTTAATCTTTCCTCTGATTTTTGCATAGCTTTGGCACTTATTAACAACTTTGTCCTAGTGCTTCTTGCTGAACAAGGAGGAAGGTGTTACATACAGTAAGCCTGTGTCAGTAATGCTAAGTACTTGTGATCCTGAGCAGATGGAGAAATGCAGCTGAGTGACATCGTATGCATTTTAGCCATTTTTCCGTTCTTCTTCTCTCCTAGTCTCCACTACTGAAATAAAGATAGCTAAATCCTCTTGAGTCCTTTCCTACTTAGGGCCAATACCCAATTGTTTCTCCAACATTTTCCAGTGCTTTATCAACTCAGTCTTACATGACTCATAACAAAGCTTTCATCCCTTTCTTTGTGAGATAATTCAACAGTCTCTTAAACAAGATGACAGCAATATATGGGTACTAAAATTGAGCTAGAGAAGCTGTATTATAATTCCTCTGAATTCCTCTGAAGACATCCCATGAACAAACCTGGCTCCACAAATTTTCTCTTTGCATTTTCAACTACCACCACCAGATAATTATCAAACTTCTGTAGTATAGCCAAGTTCTTCTTTATCTAGTCTTTTTTTCTCACTGTCTTGTTTAAATGTAAATGTGACTCCTAGTTAAAATCAGCAGCTGAGAGTTCAGAGTGCTGTCACTAGGTACTTTTAAGTGTTGTTTCACAGCCACTGAAGTGACCAGGCATTTCAATTTATTCCAAAGTATTTCAATTTATTCCAGATGCTCCCTGTTCTTTGTAGAAAGTTGCTAAGGCAGATTTGAGACATTTTTCTAACCACTCCAAGTTACTCTCATCTTTTCTTTTAGTTACCTGCCTAAATCTTTCTCATTCAATAGAGCCTTTCCTCTGGCAGTGTAAAGCATGCTGTATCGGACATTATTTTTTTTTAAGATGACTGGCACTTGTTCTCATTAGATCAGAAATCCAACAAACCCAGGTAGAGAGAAATCCTAGCTGTATAATAAATGGTCCTTGTTTAAGACAAGATTGTAGATATGAGCAAAGACTTCTACAGAGCTGAAGTTGCAATGTTGTTTAGTTTACCAGTAACCACACATATTTTGGAAGCCTTCAGTGGCATATACATGAAGGCCCAAGTCCTAAGAGTCCAAACTCTACTATAAAACAGGGCAAGTCATGAAGAATACAATCATCTTGAAGGCCTCTCAGTTAGATACCACTGGGAATTTGGCATGCCTACACAGAAACAGTAAAAAGCAGATTCATCCTTGTCAATATTTGAACCACAACTCTGTCATATATGAAGCTGAGAGCTAGTTGAGATTTATTTACGTGGTTAAGCAGTAGTGTGCAATACATGTTAACACTTTACAATATGGGGGCTCACATCAATAAAATGGGAAGAAATAGCAACTAGGAAAAAAAAATCAGCAGAGAATTTTGACAGAATAGCATCTCTCTAGTGTCTTATTACTGAAAGGTATTGTCCCAAACAGATAAATAGGGGCTTATGTAATTCCTTATCTAGAGAAATTTATATTCAGTGCTATCACATGAATCTGTAACACAAAATGCTTATTAGGTAGAATTTACTGAACTGCTTTGCTAAATACTGAAGGCAATTGCTCAGACTGTTGACTCTGAATCATTTCCATTGCCTTAAAAAAAAAAACAAAAAACAAAAATAAACCCCCCGAAAACTTAGTATCTTATTGTTTCCCCCTATTTCTGAAATACTTTTCTTCTTTAAATTGGGCCATTGCTGGGAAATGTAGAGATGTGCAAGGAAAGCACAGAGCAAGAAATGGTGTTGTGCAAGCATGCATTTTGCCCTCTCTTTTAAACATACTACTTATTAAAGAGAGAAAACACATCTATCTATTCTGTAAACTTTTTATTTAACTCCAGATCATCAGTATTTCATCCAGTTCATTCACAGATTCAGGAATTAGCTCATCTACAAGAGGGAAGAATAAAATGCTGCAGATGAAGGGGAAAAAAAGAAAAAGGGAGGGGAATGTTAGATATGAAACAGAGTATCCCTCAGGCTATTATGTTACCTGCTTATGTTTTCATTAACATTCAATATTTCTTTTAACTTCCAACCTGTATGTCCTGTATTTTAATGCATCAAAATATACTGCCATATTGAGGATTATTTGAGCAATCCCAGTAAGTAGGTCAGCCAGTAATTTACTCTTGGTTTATTAGAGGGTACCGAAGGAAAAGAGCAACACCGTTATTTGTTAAATGAGCAGCTGAACCTAACTGTTAGGGGATAAAAAGCCATTAGTTGAGAAATTGTTTTATTAAGATTTCTAAAGTAAAGTATTGCAAAATCCTTGTTTGCCACACAAATCTGTGTAGCATGCAAACACAATTAGAGCAGCATCTTTCATCAGGAAGAACAATGCAGAGGAGAGCTCTGTATGACCCAAGGGACCAAAATGAAGGATGCATTTGGTCTTATGCAGTCTGATTAGACTAGGTTTTTCTCCAACTGTGCAAACAGTCCAGAAGCTGCCGTGGAGAGAAAGCAAAGGTTCCTAGTCAGATTTCTTTATAACCACAAGGAAGAATCATTTGACATACATAAAACCAAAAATTATGAAGCTGTCTTTATGAAACAAGAATAGCTTCCTGGCACCAGAACTCAGATATTTGTTTGTGAACTAATCTCCAATTTCTCAGTGTTCCCACTGAAAATTCTCCCCAGTATTGTAATGCATTAAAAAAAAAAATAAAATTGAAGAGAAGGTATTGATTTTGATGCTTGGCTGTAGGTAATACATAAGGCTAGCATAAAGCTTTTAAAAGACACTAACTGAATAGCGTAGAAGGGGTGGGTGAAAAGGGCAATGATTCTGTCTTGTCTTAACGCTGTCAGATCAAAGTCCTAACTAACACTTAGCCTTCCTTCTGAAAGCAATAGCAGCGGCTCCTCCATGTAAATTGTCTGTGGTGAGGGATTTTCATAAGTTTATATGAAGATGAAGGTAATGTCCTGTCTGTCCATCATCCACCTCAAAAAACTGTCACAGTCATCCAGAATGGGCAATTGTGTGTGTTCATACTCAGCACTCATAAAGGAGGTAAATGGTGATGTTATTCTGCCTCAGTTATTTTACAACAGTGCAACTGTACCTGGGCTGTAGTAGTGAACAAACTTTTGCTCATGCTGGCCTCAAGAGCTTCCTTAAATGATAGCTCTCAATTACAGTCGGTCTTTTCCTTTACTTAGAAATTCTGCTTTTTAAGAACAGGTTATACCCATGAAACTAGCTTTATCTAGCCTTCCTCAGCGTAGGAGACTGATTTCAAAATTTCAGCTTCCCTTCCCCTTCTCCCTCATACAGAATTTTTTTTTCATAACTTCTGAAGCAAAAACATCATTAAATTTCCAAATCACTGCTAAGGGGTTTTATGGAGGCTTAACCTTCCAAAGGAAAATAAAAATATCCTCATGTTTTTTTTGCATTTATAAAAATGCAGAGGGCAAGTAAGGTGGTCATGTTGCTCTGCTACAGAAAATAGAAGAAATGGGAATTCAGAAGGTCAATACTGGGATAGTCCCTGGTCTCTATTTAGTTCTCAGTTATCTAAGTTCATTCATAGCTTCTGGTGGATAACAGGATGTTCCTATTAAATATTGGTGAATATTAAGCAGTGACAGAATACATTTTCGAACATATTACAAGGACCACAGAAGGCAGTATGTCCAAGTGCCTGCTGTTCAGAGCATTAGGAAACTTTGGACAAATATATGCAGAGAGCCATCCCCATTTTTAAGGGGTCAGGAAAACAAGTATAGACTCAAAATGTTAACTTAAAGTCAATAAATTAGGGTTGTACCAACCTAATGGGGGAAACACATTGCACCAGAAATATATTTTAAGAAAAGTCCTAAATAATTCTCTCGCCTCATCTATTAGCCCAGATACCTCAAACAGTCTTTTAAGCAGCAATATCAGACTTCTTCAGGTAACCAGGAATCAACCTGTTGAGGACACCATGCATCATATTCCATCTGACAATCCAAAAGTCAGCAGAGATTGCCCAGCACAAAGAACTGTTTTCTGAGGAAAGTGCTCTGCAGTCAATGGGCAATCATATCAGTTGAAGTTCATGGCTAGCCCTAAGGCACAGCCATATGAAGAGCACAGAGTTCATGTGACATCCCTCAGGTGGCACAAGCACAGACTGCTGCTTCATCATTTTCTCCAAATTCCTAACCTAACTTCACTGCTGACAGCTGTGCTGTGGCTACCTTATCTGTTTCCAGGACCTGCTGCCAGGTCCTGGACACTGACCAAACAAATCAAAACAAGAAATACGGCTGCCTTCAGCATGTTAGAAAAGGCATGACCTGTATGGCCTTGCTATTTCAATGTAACAGTACTAAGGCTCCAGTACTGAGTAGAGCCTGACAGAAAAACTTAACATTCTCAATTCACTTTGAGGTAGTAGAGGAAGATGATGGAGTCAAAAGAGGTAAACAAAGCTTACCAGAGTCTTTTGCCAAAAAGTAAAGAATAAGGCCATTAAAGAACATGTATGTCCCTGCCATGATGTCTAAGCATGTCAGTACTTCTATGGTCAAGAGAATCAGAGAAGGATGACTCAAAATGATCAGTGTTGACAACAGGCAGCCACAAACCTAATGCAGTCACTTAGCTTTGTACAGGGTACACAACCAATCCAGGCTCCAGAGAGTCAGAGGGTGTCAGGCATCATGAAGGATGAATCACCTTTCCTCACAATTCTCTCCTAAAACAGGATTAAGAGTAGAATCATAAATAATATTGCAAACAGCAAGAGAGCAAACAAGGATCCAGTAATCCCTTGTTTGAAAACAAGCTTGACTCTGTACTGCCCCAGAAAACAAGGGCACTGTCAGTCTGTCCTGTGTACCTACCATCTTACCACAAGACGTTATAGACACATGCAGTCCATTAATAGATTTCCTCTGCAAAACTTCACTCCAGAAAAACTTTCACTTTAAAAGAAACTGAAAATAAAAATTCAATCATCTTACCCATAAGATATTCCAAAACTTTCCAGGTGAAGAAATAGGTAGATGAACAGCTAGGCAAAGGCAGCAGGATTTTGCAAAATGCATGCTAGATAGTATTTGTCTGATATCATGGATCACTAAATTACTGGCTTATGACCCATGGAGTTTCCATTCCCTTAAACAGGAGAGAGGAATATGGGCTAGAACATGCTCTAATAGAACAACTCAGTAGTACAACACTTAGATGCTAGCTATGAAATGCTGCTGAAAAATACACCAAAAGTAGAACCCATCCCTGACAGTCCTGAAAATACCACTTACTTGTACTGAACCAAACACATTTTTCTGCCTTAACTAAATAAAGGTATGAGGAAAAAATGAGCAGCTAAGAGAACTTTGTTCTCTTTTTCCCCTTTTTATGACTAGTTTAAGTAACATATTGCTTCTAGATTGATGACTTCTCAGTCAGCAGGGGCCATTTGGCTTTTAAGGGCTTACAGGATCTGTAACTAGACCACTGCTGCTTGCTTGTCAAATACAGTTGTCATCTGAAGTTTCATCCCCAATGCAAAGCAACTGGAAGAAGAATGCAGGAAAAGTATCTGCATTTCTGTGGGAACGCAGAAGGTTATTACCTAAAATCCACACTCAGAGCTTAGGTTCAAACACTCAACAGCTTTATGAGTACTGCCCAACCTGAGGAGCACCAATGGGACAAAGCAGCTCTGACAAGATAATGCCTGGAAGGAGAGGGCATCAGTATGAAGTGGCCTCTCTGGGGCATGAGACTGGCCAGCCCTGTTGGACTAGCCCTTCCTGCTACACTTAGTGGATGATAAATGAAAAGGAAAAAAAGCCTAGAAGGCAAATTAGTGGTTATTAAGGGGTACAATAGATCTGGCAGACTGGGAACCATATACAAGACTGTAGCCCTAAAAAAAGAGCTGGTGTAGAACATGATCTGGTGAGGTAGAATTTTGGAGCTTAGCATTAGTCTTAATTTGCAACTCAAATATCACTTTAAGCAGTTTTTAAACCTTTTTTTCTTCCCCCTTCCACCTCTCTTCCCTTCCTGTCCCCTCCCCCCAAGCATCAATATTTTAACTGAAATCATTAATCTGCTCTGTGTATCTATATAAGATAAAAATGGATGACAAAAGCCAACAGTGTACCTATGTCAGATATTAGAAGTTACTATGAAAAAAAATAAAGCAAATTTATATTATTTGACCATAATGGAAAGAAGGCCCAGACCTATCAAGGAACTATAATAAAGGCACAAGTTTGGGTTTCAGTTGTTCAGTACTTTAAAGGGGTTGCACTTACATGCCAGCTCTTCTGCTTTCTTGTGGAGATGAACACACTACCAAAAGTAAAGCTGGACTAGGAAAGGGATGATTATTCTGCGTTT
The DNA here is from genome assembly GCF_034315485.1 of Pezoporus occidentalis. NCBI lineage: Eukaryota > Metazoa > Chordata > Aves > Psittaciformes > Psittacidae > Pezoporus > Pezoporus occidentalis. The sequence continues at coordinate 1,686,109 of NW_026913964.1, read as the reverse complement.
CCTAGCTGCAGCACAAAAACTGTTTCAAAGTGAAGAATAAGTGTATTTTTTGAGGCAGCTGAGGAAAACCTTCATGGTTGCTGTCAAGGTACACTAATCCCTCTGCATTCAGCACAGCACTGCACATGCAGCAACATCTTTGGCAGCTGGGGTTTACACACAGTGCCCTTTATGTACAGAAATACAAGGCAGTCCTTAATGGCCAATCTCGAGCCTGGAATTCTGTTGTGGGTACATAAGGCAGAGTCTATCAGCCTAATTAGACATTTAATGAGGCATTGTTCTTACCCCCAAGGTCCTCAGTGAAACTAGAGCCTTGCAACTGCCTTCAACTTTCCCTAAAAAATCACAAGCTGTATGTACCCTGCAAGCATATACATGGCTCTTCCCTGCCAAATCCCCTGCCGTTTCACCTACAGATTTGAACCTTTTCCTGGGACTAAGCATTTATTAGCTGTCTGGCAGCCAGCAAATAGTTATTTTTTTTCCAAGGGTAATTGGGATGTGAAGAAGACTGCATTGATAAACTGGGTTCTGACTCCCTGAAAGAGATCAGTCACTCTGCTTGTGGCAGGTCAGGCCAATATGACCTTCCTTTTATGTTGGCAGACATCTGTTAGAGAAGCAGCTTTCTGACAGAATGGTACAATGCACTTCTGAAAGCAGAAGAACTACAGAGTTCCTGTTCACGTGAAAAAACACTATCTAGAAAAGCCAGGATCCCCTTAAAAGAAAAAAGGGCTTCCTATCAATATTCAGAAATTCCAAGGGAAGTTTCCCTTATGAGATGCTCTCTTGCATTCAGGAAATAGGAATGAGGAAGGACAGCAAAGCATAAAAAAGAGAAGCAAAATTCGTTTGCTTTCTGTATGTAGACATGTGCGCAAGCTTCTACTCTGATCACTTTACGTTCTCACTAACTCTGAACATGGAAATTCCTTGTTTATCTTGGTGCATCACTGAAGAAGTTTCTCTGTTCTTCTCCACCTCCCCTCAGAGGCATCTTGGAATTCTTCAAAGAAGTAAATGGGTTTGGCATTGAAGTGACTGGCCTAATGAATCATGTAAGCCAGACCTGCCCCCAGTCTTGGAGCACAGGTTGCTTCTTTGTCTACACTTCATTAATGTAGTACCTGCACAATGGGGCCTCCTTTCTCCTGCTGGTAAAACTATACCCTCCTACAAACCTGATCCAGATCTTCAAAACCTGCAGAGATTACAATGAAGATGAAATTTCCAAATTGGCCTTCATCCTGTAAGACCTGTCATCAGCTGTGCTACCACCACAGTTACTCCTGTCAGAAGACTGAGAAAGAATGTCAGAAAGTCACAGCAAATCAAACAACGTATGTGGGTACAATCTGCATTTGCAATTAAGGATGACTAGTCTCCAGACTACAGACACTAACAGTGCTAAAGAACTTCTTACCCAGCTCAGCTGGATACAAGTTCATTCTTCCTCTAAGTAAAGAGGGAGAAGGAGAATGTGAAAGGCTGAATTTCAAGAGGACCTTTTACTTCATTGCAATACATTTTTAAACAGTCTTAAGTCACATAGCAAACCTTTGGGGTAGCTTTCATTAATTTACTGATAGATATAAAAAAGGGTATTGGAAAGAAAATCAACTAGAAAAAGTCAGCAGATTAGTGAAATGTTTCACATGCAAAACTAGAACTGAATTGAGGAATCTGTCATCCCAGTTCTTTCCTAATGGAACCATTTTCAGCAAAAGGATTTTATATTTTCATGATGCTTCCCCTGTAAACTGCTAGCAAAGTGCTACAGCTAAGTGGAAAAACAGTCTGACAGCTTTTGAGATTGACCAAAAGGAAGGTGTCTTCTGCAGAAAAACCAAGTCAGAAGAATAGGCAGGCACACCTAGAATACACTATATGCCAATTTTTTTAGCTTGTCTGATCCTATCCCTCTGTCATTAAAAGTATTAGCCACACTCACCAAGTTCAAAGCTTGCAACCTCGTCTCTTACATCTGCCATTTTTCAGTTTCACACAAAGACCAAAGTAATCAAGATGGAGCCCATAAAGGAACAAAAGACCCCTTTCAAGCCAAAAAAAAACCCTTGTTGCCAAGGCGAAGTCCAGTACAGATGTGTTGGTAATTTCTCACTTGACTGTATGAAAAAATTACTACAGCCAAAATTTCCATCTCTTGCCTTCCATGCAGCTTTAATGAATAACACAGTCCTTCCAAAGCTTAGAATAGAGACATCAAGCCACCTCCGTACACATCCATGACAGTAGCCAGGTGGGGTTTTTTTCCATAGTTCAGTCCTAGACAAGCTGAAAGGAGAGTGAAAAGGCCATTTCCAGTGATATCTTTCAATGTATTTTACAGTTACAAGGAAGCAGGTCAATTATGACAGCTCCTGAAGTAATAATAACTGAGGCAGATTTATTGCATTGCTCTTTGGAGTCCAGCGAGACTTTCTATCATACTTAAGAAAGGGATGTTAATCAAAGCTGTAATTGTGCTGAGATATACATTCTTATCACAGGCACACTAAAAGCCTCAAAATTAAGCATAGCTAAATGATCTATTTTTCTTTCCACTCTGAGTAACTCAAGTAACTCATTCTCTGTCTCAGACACTGTAGCAGAAACCACCATTGCACAGACAAAATTGCCAAGTTGGGCATTATCACCAAAATTTTCAAAAGCAGCTAAACACAGAGTGCCCGCTTAGTGATATTTTACAGCAATCTCTAACTACAGAAAGAGCAGAGCAACGACCTCTCTCAATCAGCCTAAGCTTGGCACCTTAAATGGCTAGTGATTGGGAAAACCAAAGGTAAAGTTACAGAAAATTCAATCTCTACAGAGTAAATTTGCCTTGCACCTTCATGATCCTCTCTTGAGGCTGAGAAAATACTTATAGTGCCAATGTCCTGTAAAACAGTGTGACACTCCCATCTCCAGAACTGTAAAGGAACAAAGCAGAGACTTTGTACCCATAGAGTTTAATTGCCAGAGAAACAGCAAGATTGGTGTACGTCTTTCGGCTTCCAAAAGCAAAGTGGTTTTGCCCACATAACTGACAGACGGTACTGTATTCAAATGCCTAACAAAAATTATCTGGCTTTAAAAAAGATTTTTTTTCTGGCTTCCTTCCAAACTGGTCTCAAAGCTCCTCCATAAGATGCTAGCTTCCATCATAACAGAGATGCAAGATAAAAAGATACTTGATAGTTGCACATATTACATCTTGAGCCATTTTTCTTTGTTGCATGTGTTGATATATGATCTAGTTCAAACTTACTTCAGCTCATACTTTTGATTCTTCCCCAAAACTGATGAATAAAGCAGAGACAGAATTAGTTTAATTCCTCATCCTTCTCTCCTCTAAATTAACCTCTTGCATGTTTCTGAAATATGTAATCACATGGTGATCTTCCCTTTTCCCTTTCTGAGCAAGTCATGAACGTAATAAGCTTCATTTTGCTTGATGGGAATGCTGCAGAGGTCATAAAATAGAATGACAGAATCAGCTAGGCTGGAAAAGACCTCTAAGATCATCAAGTTCAACTGTTAACCCAGGACTGCCAAGTCCACCACTAAACCATGCACTCAACTTTTTTCTCACTTGACAGAAATGCTCGATCTTTCTAATTTTTTGTTGCTGTTGGGCTTTTAGTGTTTTGGTTTTGTTTGTTTTTTTTTTTAGGAGGAAAAACTCTTATGCCAGCCCTGGAACACAAAGTTAAAATTACAAGCACACAAATTATTCTTCTCACTGCACCATTACTTGGTAAAGCAGCCTCTCTGGAAACAATAGCTGGAGCTTGAGGTATCCACAGGGAAAAGAGAATGTCGTGCTTGATTTAATGCCCTTCTCATGGGATTTACTCTTGGCAAAGTGCCTGTGTGGTTTATGTCAGAAGGGATATATGATTCATATGTGGATCCAATGCTCACTGTGAGGTAACTTCAGTACTGTTGGGGCATAAAAGGAGTAAACCATGAATTACAAAAAAATAATAAATGCACCTAAGAACCACCCTCCATGAGGAGGAAACTGAAGGCCTGCCAGACTCTGGTAGGGGACAGAGGATGATGAATATCCACATATCTCTCCAATATAACCAAAAGCAGTGATGAGAAGAAATTATTATTAGGTTTCATAATTGGGTAACAGGCAGAACAGCATCAGTGTGTGAAAATCTGTAAATAAAAATATGAAACAAGCACATTTTGGGGTCATTTTTTGCCCCTTTTATGCTCTTTGGATCATTTTAGAAACAGACACCATTTTTTCCAGGTGTGAGATAATACAGGTGATACATATATGAAGAATCAGATTAGTACCCACCAGAAGTTCCCCATAATTGTATACTTTTAAAAACAAAACAAAACAGAACAAAAAAAAAAGTTTCACAGTAACAAAGTTTGCAAGGTGAAAAAATGTGCTTGTTTTACCACTTGAAACAAAGAATGAAAGAATCTTATTGTTGTTCACATGGCTGCAGACTCCATTCAGTAACAGAACTGCAAATAGCATCATTTTGGATTTAGAATTAACACGTGTAGTGTAGGCAACTGAAAGAGACTGCATAGCAGAACCTGGTCAACTGCTATTTACCATGCATATATAGAGAACAAATAGTACTTTGTGGTTTTTGTAGCTGCTCGGGTTAAGATCAGCTGCAACAACTACCTCTATTTTGCCACTTAGAGGAATTGGGGGACTAAGAGCATTACACAGCTCACTGTTGTTTATGAAGCAAAGTGTCTCAGACTTCCAGAAATAATGCAGGAACAGGTAGAAGTACTGTACATCATAACTCTTTGGGACCCCACAGTGTTGCATTGATTTGCTAGTCTGTACGGGTAGGAAAAGCCTGGCTATAAAAGGGAGATAAGTGAGAGGTGCTGGAGCATGGCACTGATATAGAACTAGTAGTCTTCCTTGTTGGCATGAAAAATCCCTGCCAAGGTAGTGAATGTCTGGACAACAATGGAGGTTTGGGAAGACAGTAATAGCTCCTCCCTCCAATGCATGAAAACAACAGAGATCAACACAACTTCAGGATGACACTTGCCAAACTCTCAATTCTTTTGCACAGCATCCTTCAAATAAATGGAATCCAAAGTAAGCAAGCAGACACATAGAAACAGGGAAAAACCTCAATCAACCTAACTTCTGTTTGAAAAGGAAAGAGAGAGACTCCAGTAAAATTTGAGAGGAAATGAAGGAGTCTGTTTCAGAACTGACCTGGAAATTGCAAATCATGGACAGATTGTGGTCCAGCTGGTCATCTGCTCTATCTATAGCCCCTATGCAGTTAAAGGTAAGCAAGGAAAGTGAAGCTTTTGGATATATTAATCCATAAGAAATTTTAAAAGCATCCAAAGCACAGCATTTTATTTGAGCAAGCAGAAAGAAAAAAAGGAGGAAAAAAATGGCTATTTTTTTTCCTGTTTCTTGATACACCTTTATGTGCATTTGTGAAATATTTAACATAGTGGGATCCTGATGTGACTGGGCTTTGTCCATGACACTGTAAGTGCAATAACAGGCTTACTGAAATTAGTAAACTCATAATGACTTCAAAGGGCTTTGCCTCAAGGCAGTAAACAATTTCTGAAGCCTGTTCTTCTTTAAATTCTAACCTTTTATTTCTGTACAAATATCACTTTCATACCTCTTATGTAGAGACAGGTCATTCAGACATTGGTGAAGGAAAGCAGGAGTAAAGCAGTATTTGTTTGGTACCAAAGCAGTGTATTCCTTGCTAAGGAAAATAACTGCAGCGCTTTCCCAAGGACTGGTACAATCTAACTATCAACAAACAAAACTAATCTTGGAGAACAGAGAAGGCTGGAAGGGTTTCACTGGCATCTAGCTGGCGTCAAATTCTGTCAAGAAATTCTGCATCTTTAGCAAAAACAATCTGCGGAGTTATTTGCAAATGATTTCTGACTGCTCCTTCCTGCCACACAACTCTTCATCATTTATTCTCATCTCCCTTTTCCTCTCCTTCTATAACTTGTATTACTTTTTGGAAATGTGTCCTTTGTTTGAGAAACAGGATTTAATATCATCCTAATTGCCTGTTCTTTTGGGGGGGGAGAGGGGAAGAGGAATGGAAATTAATGTTATTTCATTTGTTTGTATATGCTCACGTCAGAAGGGCGTGATAAATCTGGGATCCATACTGAGAAAATTTTCCCTTTCACCACGCAGGAATTTTACGAAGGAAGGGTTTTCTCCCTGAGCAGGGATAGTGTTATGAGACCTGACAGTCCCTTCCCTGTACACAAAGAATTCTTGGTTTCCAGATGCCTTTTCTAGCCTTCTGAATCAGCTGCCTTCTTTTTAAACAGAAAAATCCAGTTATTATTAGAGACAGTACTTAGTCCTGTTTACCATCCAAACCTCTTCTATCTTTTTGGTTTGGACATAGCGTCACATGCACAGAGGCAGTGACTACAACATGAAGTGACAGAGGTTCCTGCATCAGAAGATACTGACATTATTTGTATTTGATGGTGGAAAAAAACCCAAACAAAGAAACACCGTCACAACAGGACTTACATAAACCTTTGCAGACATTGATTAGCTTATTTTTAAAATAAAGTGTTGCTATTGATATGCATTAGTGGAGAAAATCTGCCCTTACTGCAGGAAGGGAGCAGAGCTTTTGTACTTACCATTCCTATACCATGCCCCTGTATTAGAGTCACAGGAAAGATCCCAGTAATAACAAAGAAATACAAACCTCCATAGTGTATAAATAACAATCTGCAGACCCTAAGTGAGTACAAGGATGTAATTCACTCTAGGATTTCTGCAGTTGTTAATAAATCACTCAGGCTGCACTCTGGCAGCTTACGACACCAGCAGATCCCCTCAAGTGAATTACAGCCATTAATTTATGCAGAGGAGGCCATCTATCATCTCTTATTGACCATCTGTGAATAAGAATAGGTATGTTTTGGATAAATTAATAAGATTTTGATATAAAACATCTTTAACTTTATTCCTATGTACATTCATTTGTAATGTTCAACTTTGGGTTTGCAATTGTTAGTGCAAACTGACTTGTGACCTCAGCCAGAGGTGACTACACATTGGCTGCAATGGTACATCTCACAGCAAGTTTAGTGAAGCGCTGTGGCTAATGGCTTAAGGCCACGCTCCTGCACAGATGGAAGGAATTGATCCTCTCAAAGATGTCACAGGAAGATATTTACTTGCTCAGTGGACAAACGAAGCAAATTCTCTGTGTGCCCATGCCAAGAGAAAAGTGTTGCTTGCAATGTGGAACCCGTTACCCCTTTGCACAACATCATTTCTTCCCAACGCTAAAAATAACAGCTATAGAGCATCTGCTTGCTGCAAACAGAAGATAAAACATTGCCATAAATGAAAGATCCAGCTCTTTACACCTGGTGATTTATTTTAGCTCCCTCCTTGTGTTTCTTTCCTTTTTCTAATGCTTCTACTTCACTGCATGATATTGCTAGGCTCTTAAAATCAGCAGAACTGATCTTAGGGATTTGGGCACAGTATTTCCAGTTTAAAATTCCAACATAAGTTGTAGCACAAGACATGGCATGCTTTAAATTTTTCACAGCACAAAGGTGCCTTCTGACTGCTAAAGAGCCACAACAAAACATCTTTGATATAAACACTCCCAGATGTGCATTTCAGAAATGCTTATGCTGGGTCTATATAAAGATACTGCAGAACAAAAGTAAGCAAAATAACCCACCCCAAAATGCCTGCGTCACAGAGTAAAACTGTCAAGCTGGTGATGGACTTTTCACTTGTGGTTATACGTTTGTAGTCCTCCAAATTACCCATCGCCACAGTATTTAAGTCAGATTTGCAAATAAAGTAAGAATGGGCATACAGGGAAAAAACACCATTTGCTCAGCAAGACCTGTATCTTTTTCAGCTTAAGCTGGATTTGGCTCCCTATCAATGGCAATGTTTCGTTGCAGAGATGGATTTGAATAGGAAGGCTCAGGGCTGAGGGTTGGATTGTGACCCTGCAGCTGTGGGCAGAAGTCTGGCCTGAAGCCTGGACAAAGCTCCAGAGATTGCAATGCAGCAGCAGCTTCTACATGTAACTCAAGACTAAAGTTCAAGTTTTGCTTCTTCAAAGATACAGCTTTTACAAAACCACTCACCACACAGGTATTTTAATAACTACATTTTTTCAGTGAAAACTGGATGACCAAAAATGTTTGCAGTATTAGGACTGTACTATTATAGCATATACAGGATGTTGAAAATGTATAAGTTAATATTCTCAAAGTGGGAACATCTACAAAATCAGCAAAAAACGTATTTTTATAACTGTAACAATTTAGAGATACTACTTTGGGAGACTACTGTTTCTTGACAATGCTCACTGAAAGAAACTCATCCATTGCCTGGCATATGCTCAAGATCTTTTGGTCTTATAGTATCAGAAAAACCCTCTCCAGTAGAAGTCAAAAAATCACCATAGTGTAAACATGTGCCTGAATTAAATTTTTATGCCTTTAAAAAATAATTAAATTATTTTCATTCTTGCTAGCTAATTAGAAAAAAAAAAAAAGAGACCTTGCATATTCTGGTGAAAGTTAAGACCAATATGTTAGTATTAATTTAGGAAGCGAAACCAATGTTGAAACTATAACTGGGTCTTTCACAAGAGAAAATATAATAAATTTCTGAAATTATATTTAGTTGGAGATAATCACCACGTATCTGCTGGTTTCCAGACAAGCATTCAAATTTGTCTAACATAGTAATTTATTCCTGGAGCATCCCATCATGATATGTCCATGGTTTGACCACCCAACTTTCATATTTTCAAAGAAAGTGTTTTATTATATATATTATACTACTATATATATCATATATATTATATGTATATATAATGCTATGATGTAGAAGAAATAACACAACCAACTATAATCAAACTGGAAATAGTGCTTATTCTTTAACTTTTATAACTGTTGCCAGAATAACAGAGGAAATAAGTTTTAGATGAATGTATTCTGAAGAAAAAATTATCATCCTTTCAGATATAGCCAGGGCTTTGTCACCAGATCACCTGCTAGAGTCAATGGTGAGGCTGTAGCTAGGCTTTTTTGTGCCCACTGCTTCAACCACATTAAGAACTCACCACCCATTGCTAGAGCTATGGAAAACTCTCGTTGTCATCAGGACTGAAGCCAGCATGTTCCAGTCTAGCAACATCTAAATTTCTGAGACAACTGTAGCCATTCTCATACATATACAGAGCAACCTGGTGCATCTATAAAACAACATATAAATGCTGTTACTAATATTATCACAGTGTCACTGCTTGCAATGCTATTAATTCTGGTTTGATGTAAATCTTTCAGAGGCTTATAATTTAACCGTTAAAGTCTGTGTTAATCTGCTTTAGCAATAGGGCATGCAAAATCTCAGCTTCAGAGGCAATTTCTTGTTATCAGATTATAGGGAAATCAATTTAGCTAGCAATTTGGTTTCTTGGGGCAGATGCCATTTCCAGATATTGGTTCACCCATGTAATTAAAGCAAAATTAAACCCAATGCAAAATAACAGTTTATTAAAAAACCTTTAGCATCCTACTATGAATAAAACAAAGGATTTGGTATTCCTAGTGAGTAGCTGTTGAGAGGAAAGATGTTATGTGGCAAATTCACAGAACCCTAGAATGGTTTGGGTTGGAAGGGACTTTAAAAGTCATCCAGTTCCAACCCCCCTGCCATGGGCAGGGACACATCACACTAAACCAGTTTGCTCCAAATCATGTCCAGCCTGGCCTTGAACACTGCCAGGGACGTGGCAGCCACAGCTTCTCTGAGCAACCTGTGCCAGTGCATCACCACCCTCATACTGAAGAGCTTCCTAATATCTAACCTGAATCTCCCCTGCCAGTTTAAATCCTAAAAGCTTCTAGTAAAGAAATTGAAACTTCTACTTGAGAACATATTTCCAACCCACACTGTGACCAGCATATCTTGCTGACACGAAGCATAAAGATCAACACGAAATACTAAGTATATAATTAAAACCGAACTTTGGGCTGAAAAACATTTGAGATTCCCAACATCTGCGAACATAAAAAAGTTCAGCAGTTATTAAAATCATAGAACAGTTTGGGTTGGAAGGTACCTTCGAAGGCTGCCTTAGCTGTTTTCTTCCATTTAACCCATTTACTTTCTACCCATTTAACCCAGCTCGTTCCTGCCCATGGGCGGTACCACATTGGCCACGCCCCGCCTCGCCTCTCACCCTCACCGTCAGCTCCGCCACCGGCAGAAGCATCTTTTGTTTGACGGGGGTTCTGCTGAGGCGGGTGGCTGAACAGCGTTCTTCCTCCTCCTGCATCGGGGTGCTCGCACCTCACCCGGCCGCGAACACGTGTTGTGAGGAGACGTGGCCAGGGGCCTGGAGAACCGCCGGGCCAACGGTCCGACTGGTCCTCACCAGCCGAGGGGGCCATTTTTAAATGCCTCTGCCAGGCGACAGCGGGGGGAGCAGGTGCCGGGACTTCCCTGAGACGGTGAAAGTGCGACCCCGCTCTCTTAGGCTGGGCGCGACGAGCTACCGCCTCACAGCTCTCAGGCACAAGGGACACCTTCAGCCACGGCCATTAAAGAAATAAAACCACCCCTGCCATGCTGCGGAGTCCCTCGGATTTAAAGGGCAGCTCTGCGCGGAGGGATCCCTCCACCGCGTGAGGCAACCGGAACTACTTCTTCGTCGCGCATACGCGCACGCACAGATATACAGGGCTAGTCGGCTCGAGCCGCGGGGTAGCTCGGACCTTGTTTTCTCTGAGCCAAATCCCTCCGCCGCGGCGCAGCGTCGCGTTGAGTGGTCATGAGGAATGCGGTTCAGCGCCACCCCTCCTCGGCGGGCGAGGCGCAGGAGCTTGGGGGTTGGCGGCCTGCCGCTGCTGTGCGACCGGTGTGAAGCGGCTGCTGGGGGAGGAAGCAGGGAGCGGCGCAGGTTGGGGGGGAGAGGGGAGGAGGCCGCCGCGGCTGCGGTCGCCGCCGTCAGTATTTGCTTTGGAGAAGTGTATCCGTCCGCGACGGGAGTGAAGCTGCGCGTCTTGGCAGTGTTCCTCCGCCACCGGCAGCGCAGGGGCAGGCGGCGTCTCTTCGGCCGGGGCGAAGAGGTCGCGGGCTTCGCAGGGAGAAGAAGAAACTTCAGAGTGCGGTGACCGGCGCAGCGGCCCGCCTGGCTCTGCAGACCGGTGGAAAGAGGACTCCTTGCAGACAAGAAGGAAAAGGAGAAGGAAGCGGCGACTACGGTGTTTGGCCTTCGCCGCCGCCCCGCGGGGTCTCTGCGAGGGAGCTCGGGGGACTCTTTCTTGCGGGGCTCGGCGGAGGGATCTCGAGGCGGCCTTCGCTGTCGCCTCCCCCGTGCACTGCTCGCCCCTTGACGCCGCCATCTTGGATTTTAATCCGCCATTTTTTTTCCTCCCCCCACTCGGAATTATTTTTTTATCACTACCGGTGCTTTTTCCCCCCTTCTTTCGTTTTCTCCCCCACCTCCGCCCCTCCCTCGCTCAAGTCGTCGCTTCCCCCCCTACCTTTCTCCCCCTTTTTCCCCTCTCGCTCCCTTCGCTTTGGTGATTCATTTTCCCCCGGTGTTGGCTGTGGCAGTGCCTGCGGCGAGGGACCCAGTGCGGAGGGCAGCCGGAAAGTGAGTATGTGTCTTTGAAGGGGGGGGACATGGGATGTCTCAGCTCTCGCGGGTGGAGGCTGGGGGCAGCCCGTCTGCGGGCGGTGAGGCCGGGGTGCCGGGGGCTGTGCCCCTCAGGTGGCCTCCGGAAGGGGTGTATGTGAGGAGCCGTGCCCGCTGTCCTGCCCCGCCGCCTCGGGGCGCACTGACAGATGGATGCCCCGCTCCGGGGCGGTAGTGAAAGAGGAGGCTTGGGGAGAGAGGCGCCTGCGACTGGTGCCGCCTCGCCCAGGGCCCGGGGCAGGCGGGGGGCCGCAGTGGGCCGGGGTGTGATGGCAGTGCGGCAGGAGGCGAGCCCTAGGGGGCAGCACGTCGCTGGAGGCGGTGGCGCCTGGCCCGGCCTCTCTCCCCTTCCGCTTCCGCTTCCCCCGTGCGGTCGTCGCTGCGTGGTGTGCGAGTAGTTTAAGCCCGGGGAGGCGTGTAGGAGACCTGGGGAGGGAGTTGTTAGTTACTTAGAAGCTCGTGGTACTTGTGGTGTTAAAGGGTTAATAGCTTTGCTATGGGCCTTGATAGGGGGTTTAACCCGTGTTTGTACTGCTTGGGTTTTTTGAGGTCTGTTTTGAGTGACCATGCCGGGCTGATGGCATGGTCACTTGCGGCAATTAAATCGAAACGCGTGACGTCTTGGTTTGTCGTTTGTTTTGGGTTTGTTTTTTTCTTTTTTTTTTTGTGATGTCCTGTTGGAGAATATATGCTTTTACGGAAGGAGTAAAGTAGATCTTCATCAAGAGAAAGTCTGTGTTTTGTTGAGTTGAGCCACAGGCAGTATGACAGTTAAGTATGTAACTTGGTGTCGTTTTTTGATGGGTTGGATTCTGCACAGGGTGACGCATATGAAATGGCAGTCTGATCAGAGTGCTTAGTAATGTAACTGTAAATACATAGTAGGAGGTTTTAATCAATGAGGTTAAGATAAAATAAGATATAAAGTAAATGGCATGTCCTGTTTCCATCATCTAGTCATTGTAGGTATGGATGCATCCTCTTCTGTTTTCATTGAAAATGTACTTTTGTCTTGAACTTTTTAAGCTTTCTTCACTGCAAGTAACGCTGTGTGAAGAAATAAAAACTGACTTGATTGAAAAAGGGGATTTTACTTGTTTGCTTATCATGATATCTTGTTATTAGAGCTAAATGGATGCATACAAACATCTGCTTTATACCCATTTGCGTTCACAAACTGGAAAATAAGATTATTATTTAGTGCGTTGCATATTAAATTAGTACTTGGGGTGATGTATCTTTGAATGCTCAGTAGCATGACTGAACAGGGCTCCTGAATACTTGGTTTGCTCTGTTAGTGTCATCCTATTGCAGGGCTACAATTCCCAGAATTCTTTTCACTTCAAACAACATTGTGCTTCAATGCAACGGACAGTTGCTCAAATTAACATAGTAAGTGTAAGGTATGATCAGTGCTAAACAGTGGATCCAGAGCTGTGGTTTGAGAATGCACAGCATTTGGGACAGTCCCAGCTTGTGGCCACTTGTGACCACTTCCCTGACCTTGTGGCCGTCCCCCCCACCTCATAACACTCTTACACCGCAGTTCAGGGCAGCAAGACTTGAGATTTTCCTGGTAGCTCCCGATTTGGTCACTCCTTGGCTCTGCAGTTACTTTGCTGGAACAAAGGGAGGATGACTTTGAAGTGAGCATGAGCGGGCAAGGGGGCAGCAGGGTTGCTTTTGGTGTTCTTGTTTAAAGTCTTAAATGAAATGTAGTGCTGTTTGTGCCAGCCGTGGTGGGGCTGCCATGAAATGGTTGTTAAAACAGCTAAGACTTTTTCTTCCCCTTTCAGTGGTCCTGCTGCTGCTTGTCAAGTGCTGCATCCGTTCTTGCTCTAGTGCCCAGTGGAGGCTTTGCTAAAGCTGCTTAGCACATGTCACCAGCAGAAGGTTACCTGCCCTCTCCCCTGTCCATGAGGTTAAAATGAGTTACAGAGACATCCACTGAGCTTCAGAATTGGTGGAAATGTTTGTGTGAATTGGCAAGGATGAGGAAGGAGGTGCTCCCTGTCCTGGAAGCAGTGAGGTTTTGGATTATCTTTGTGAAAGTCTGCTGAACACTCGCTGCAGTGAGTTGGGGGAGTCATACAGCTTCAGGGTGCTTTGCTCAGACAGTTAATTCAGCTTCATCCTGAGAGGGCTCCTGGTGGAGGAAGGAAGGGTAAGGAGAGAGGAGAGTAAGTAGCTACTGAAGGACTTCTGTGTGTGCATTTCTTCTCTGCCACTCATTTGTACTGGTATGCCATTGCTTCCGTGCCTGTGTTGTACTGGGATTGGTATCCAAATGGACACACAAAACTCACGTCTGCAAAAGAGCTGTCACAAGAAAGAGTGGGAGTGTACAGACTGAGCTGTTGGTGGGGGATTGAAGCCTGGGTTTGAGTCAGTTTTGGATCCACATGTGTTCTCACAAATCTGCATGCTAGGGATGCAGTTCTGTGACAGTATGGACTGACCCAAGTCAGTTTCGACAGTCTTACAGCTTCCCAGGTACTGCGTTAATCCATGTCCAGTTCTTTACTGAACTTATTCTGAGAACTGACTGGAAAAAAAAACCCAAACAAAACCACCCACCAAAAAATTGATTTTTTTTTTTTTTTTTTTTTTTTTTTTCCTTCTCCTGGTGGTATAATTTACTGAAACAGTTCATCTCCCCAGAGGCAAAGAAAGTAAAAAGTGCCTGTGAAATCAGGTGGCTAAAATACGTGTTTGTAGGGATGGGACTGAAATGGCCCTTGCTGGCTAAGATTTATCCTGCTGAGGAATTACAGCCTCAGCTCCAGTATCTCTAAAGTCCTGTGGGACCACCTGACCTCTCTTTAAGATACAATTTTGACTACAGAGATTATGGGAAAGTAAACTCCCCAATACCTGTTTTGTCACCTTGTGTGGTTGCAAAGAGCTCTCTCTGTTCTGTGCCTGGTTTTGCTGTGGTTTAGTATCATCAATAGTAATCTGTAGTGTCACATATAGTATTAGGCTCCTGCTTAAAGTGATGCTGACCATTGGCTTCACACAGTTTGTGAGCCAGAAGCATTCTGCACCTCCCTTTCCATTGTGGCTTAATGGTAGCATGTCTGAGCTGTCAGAAACAGTAACTAAAATAAGATTTGAGGCTGTTTCAAATAACTTCTTAAAGCTGTGCAAGCTTTTAGCTTTGAATTTGCAGTCTTCGGTATTCTCAGAAACTTCAACACTTTTTAGGAGTGCATATGGGGTTTTTTGTTACCCAGATGGGGTGTTGTAGTGAGATCGTCTATAGGCAAATCAGTTGCATAGTTCTCTGCTTCTCAGAGATCATCTGCTTTCTTATATATAGTAATGAAATACATACCTTTTCTCTTGATATTGTTGATTTGTCCAGCTGTAATTGTGCAAGTAAACTTAATAGTATAAAGCTGAAGTTATAAATGATCCATGTATGGTGTTACATTATTTGACGGCAGTGCCCCTAGCAGGAATTTCCAAGTATGGGGAGGTATAAGAATATTCCTCTTCTTCTCCCCACCTTATGAATAGGAAGATGGTGTCTATCTCTTCCTTTTCTCCCTTCATTCCTAAAGAACTTGTGTGCACAAGTCTGATGTAGAAAGTATGGAGAACAAATCACATCTAAAGATGCATTAAAGCTCACATGGTGGTGATGAGTGGAGCATCTCTTGCTCTCCTAGGTTATCTGTTGGCATTAGGAGCTGTGATGCTGGGAAAGGAATCCTGTTGTGTGGTTCTGGCTTTTGATGTGATCTCTTGAAAGCAGTGTTTTGTATTGGGAGAAGAAATAGAGGCTGGAGAAGCACACTTGCAGTTTTCAAGTTTGTCATTTGGCTTGTACTAGAAAATAAAAGGCAGCAGTAGATGGAGACAAAGGTTTTCTTGCTCATTAGGCCGCCAGGGTCAAATAAATAATGATTTTCCCCAAAAGTGTTTGCTAGTGTTCACTAAATGCCTTTTGATTTTGTTTAAGAAGGACTTCTGCTATTGTCTCTATCATTGTATTTTACAGCAAAAGTAAGGATGTTTACAGGAAACACGTCCGTGTGTTTAGTATGGTTGAGTATTCTTCTGTGGCCACGCTGCCATTGTACTATCGTTGTCATTAGTATATTTGTTAGGCAGAAGTTTGTTAGTAAAGGTAGTGCTCACCCTCCCCAAACTGGACTTATGAAAGATCACTTCCTTTGTGCAGAGTACACCTTTTTCTAGGTGAAAGTGTACCTGTTAGTTGTCAGAAACACCACTGTATTGATTTTATTTTTTTTTCTTCCTTCCGAATTATTGCATACATGTGCAGTTGGTCTTCATGGTGAACTTCATTTACCTGTACTGCTCTTGAGCAGTAGCACACCACGGAATATAGCTCAGTTCTGGTTTGCAAAGAGACCAAGACTGAATTTAGTGGGGGTCTTTAATATAGTTTCTGCTCTTTTACAGCTGTTACAAAATGGGAAATAGGGTTTAATTAGGGTGTATAGAGCTGTGAAATGTATTGATTGAGAAGGAAAAAGAGGGAAGCTTAAGAGTGAGTTTGTCATTAAGTGTTTATGTGACAGTGGTGGATCTTCACAGCATAGCTGTCTTCTGAAAGAAGTTCAGGTGGAATGCTTAATAAGAAAATTTTGGTGCTTTGGCTAGTTGTTTTGGTGTGTCTTTGGGTGGGGGGGTGTGTTTGGGGTTGATTTTGATTTTACATTTTGGATGGATGTTAAGCTTTATGAACTAAAAAGAGCCTAGTGTTGTATAGTACATGTTTAGGTGTGAGACTTTCATGGGGTTTTTTTTTGAGGTACTATGTGAAAATAATCTGGTTCTGTGTACAGCTAAGTGCAATGAATAGGCTTTCCCTAGCAATTTTTAAGTCTCTGGTTTGTTTTCTGAAGGCTCTATCTGGTAACCTCCTAAAGAATTTTGTCAGTATGCAGAGCAGCTGCATTGTGGTAGTCAATCTGTTTGATTCCAGCTCTGTTAAAGAGCCATGTTAAAGCTTGTTGGTCCAGTAAAGTAGACATTTAAACCTTGTGTGTGTTTGGCAATCTTTTTAACTGTGTTTGTCTTTAGTTCTTGAAAGATGTTTGTATAGTGTCATTCTTTGCTGCAGAGTTTCAAACAGGTTACGCATTTATGAGGAAATACAATTGGGTGTGTATTTGAAAATACTAAATTTTTTTGTGTCGCATAGCTGAGTGTGTATTTATCCATGTGTATGTATGCCTGTATAATACATGTGCATGTTGTTACACATGACATGTGCAAGGTCCTACACCTGGGTCGGAGCAATCTCAGGCACAGCTACAGGTTGGGCAAACAAGAGGTTTAGAGCAGCCCTGCGGAGAAGAACTTGGGGGTGCTGGCTGATGAGAAAATGAATGTGAGCAGGCAGTGTGCGCTTGCAGCCCAGAAAGCCAACCGTATCCTGGGCTGCATCAAAAGCAGTGTGACCAGCAGGTCGAAGGAGGTGATTCTGCCCCTTTACTCTACTCTTGTGAGACCTCACCTCGAGTATTGTGTGCAGTTCTGATGTCCTCAGCATAAAAAGGACATGGAACTGTTGGAACAAGTCCAGAGGAGGGCCACGAGGATGATCAGGGGACTGGAGCACCTCCTGTATGAAGATAGGCTGAGAAAGCTGGGGCTGTTCAGCCTGGAGAAGAGAAGGCTGCATGGAGACCTCATAGCAGCCTTCCAGTATCTGATGATCTTAAGGTCCTTTCCAGCCCTAACTATTCTATGATTCTATGTGTGTGTAGTCCAGCTCATACAATTCAGTTGTCATTAGCCATTTATCAGCTTTAGAATTTCGTCTTTGCTTCCAGATGTGGTTGTAAGTTGTAGGACAATACTTCGCCTGTGGATATCTGCATTTGCAACAGTTAACTGTACTAGTGCTATTGAACTGCTTTTCTTTCTTCCTAATGCCAATGCAGATCACCATCTCTCTTCCCCCTTCCTAGTCCCGCATTTCTTTTTACATACATATATATATGTATATATTTAATCTGTGTCCTGGAAACAATTTCCCAGTAAGTTCTAATCATGTTTGTTTTGCTTCCAGTAGGAATTGGAACTGAAATTATTCATCCACTTCTCCGAGCCTTTTGAAAAGTGACTAAATGCAACTGAGTCAGATTGTCTGTGGGAATGAAGTGGCTGGGAGAATCCAAGAACATGGTGGTGAATGGCAGGAGAAGTGGAAACAGGTCGTCTAATGACCATGCGCAGAATCAGACCAAATTGCAGCATGCAGGAAAGGAGAATCCGAAGATGGGCAAAAATGGAGTTGAGAGAAGATCAGGCAGATGTATGTGCATATTTCTGCAGCTTTGTGCTATCTGTGATTCATCTATCAATTTGCAAGTCAGGCTTCTGTCTTGTCTTAATTCATGAAGGTCTGCATTCAGCATGTAGCTGTCATCAGAAGTATTAATTATGTTTGTATCTGTTAGGTGTGTTAACTTGCTTCAGAAATACAGATCACTTCAGTTTAAAAGTTGAGAATAAGTAGATGTATGTCAGTTTTGAACTGGTGTAAGTAGAAAATACACGATTGGCACTAAGTGAGAACAAGTGTGATTGGAAGTTGTGCAGAGAAGCTGTGGCTGCCACATCTGTGGCAGTGTTAAAGGCCAGGTTGGATGGGGCTTGGAGCAGCATGGTCTAGTGGAAGGTGGCCCTGCCCATGGCAAGGGGGTTAGAATGATGATCTTTAAGGTCTCTTCCAAACCAAAACATTCTGGGGTTCTGTGATAACATAAATTGAATTACTAGCCTATCTCTTAATGAATGCACATGTAGAAGTAAACCCTGTTTTGAATAAAGTCACGTATCAGTCATTATGAAATGGTTTTAATGAACATAGATTTTTATTTTTTGCTATTTGTCTGTGATGAAGGACTGATTACAAATTCAGAGTAAGTCCTTTGTTCAGACCTTGGGGAAATAATTTTTTGAAATTTTCATGACTTCATCACATCCATATACCAGAAATTTTGGAGGCAAGCATGACTGAACTATGGAAAGATGCTTGTAGCTGGGGAGGGGAAGAGAACAAAAGCAATTAAAGACACCTACAAAATATATTCTTAAGTACTTTCTCCATTGGCTGCTACATAAATGAACAAAAGTAAGAATGAAAAATTAACTGCTTCTGTCTGCAGATATTTTATTGTCTTCCTTAATTGTTCTATATTTTTTGTCTCAAACCTGTGGCTGTCTGTCCCTGAGCGTAGTTTGGCTTTATAACATTCTTTAAATGGTACCTAATTTATGTTCTTATATTTTCAGGTAGCGGTGCTTCGGGATTTGAGGGTCAGAGTCGTTATGTGCCTTCCTCTGGAATGTCTGCCAAGGAACTGTGTGAAAACGATGACCTAGCAACTAGCTTGGTTCTTGATCCCTATTTAGGTTTTCAGACACACAAAATGAATACTAGGTAACTTGTCTTTATTTTTCTAGAAAAGAATTTATCATCTTTATAATCAGAGCAAAACTGTGGAATTTCTTGTTTGTTTCTGACTCTCTGAAAAAATGACAATTTGTGAGTAGCTTCTGCCTTTAAAATTGTGCTGTGTGTGAGACTGGATCTTGGAGCTGTGTGGCAGTGTTCATTTGTAACACTATCGTAGGTCTTTGTTAGCCCTTGTGTATCTGTGCTGTAGAATAGGTTGTTAACAGACACTGTTCCCTACCTTAAACAGTTAACTAATCATAAGTTTTAAACTATTAGTTATTTTAATTATTTCACAGACAGAATTTAGTGTTTGGGGAGTTTTCTGTTTATTTTATCTGCTTGGGTGCATTTTCCCCTCCCCCCTTATTCTTACGATACCACAGGAAAGATACAGTTCCTGCACATCAGGTGCTCAGTTTTTGCTGAAATTCTTGCTACTTGGAAATGTCTGTATAAGGTGAATTAATTTGCACACTGGGATCTTGCTTACCAGAATTGCACACAGTTTTTGTACTGTTACGCACCTGTCTTAGTACTTCTGGTCTAAAGTCTGTGCAGTCTTGGGGGTTAGATGCTGCATTTCTGTTCTACAGGCATACCACAGATTATAAATATATTCTAGAGATCTCTGTTAAGTTTTTGTTTTCATACAGGATCTGCATTGCTAGCTTAATGGGGAAGCTATATAGAAATAATTAGTTTCTAAGGTCAGGAATCATGTGCTTATTATTGTACAGTAAAAAGAGCTAAGAGTTTTCAGGCAGCACATAATGGAAAATAGGCTGCTCAGTCCTTCAGACTGTTGCGATGGCTATTTTTAAAGAACAGCAGCTCACCTGTGCAGTGTGGTCAGATAACCAGAGTATCAGTTAAGTAGATTTTTGTATGTATGTAATGAGCTGATTGACTCAGAAATGACTACTAGATTAATACATTGTCAGATAACATAAGTGGTTGCTGGAATTATGTGATAGCATGAGTTGCACATGAAATTCCGGCAGTGATGTCCTAATAACTGTGAAGACTTGCTACAAAGAAATTTGTCTTTTTCGCTGGAGAGCACCGCATCCATCTGTGAGAGGAATGCTCGAGTTCTTTCTGTTCACTCTGTGGTGTTGGTTACAATAGCACATTGTGCCTGACAGGGTCTGGGTAGGTAGTCTTACGGTTTGGTTCAGAGTGTTTTTGTATTTACAGTAGTTAATTGAACTAAATATATACACTCAGAAAACTCTTTTGTTGCATGAGTGGTAGTCTACAGGTTATGTACAGGTAGTGAATTCTTAACTCTGTTTGCTAAGAAAATGGTGTATTCATTGTTTAGTAGTTGGAGAAGCTTTTTTCAGAAATGTTTTCTGCTGGTATGTTTTCAACACCTAAAATACTTTTTTAATTATAATTTGAATCAAAAAAAATAGACAAAGGCTGTCATCATATATTTCTTCCTTTCTCAGACTTGGAGAACAGTTACAGGCAGTCTTGAAGGGCAATAGTTAATAATCTTGGAGCGCTATGGGAAATGCTTAGGTGAGGCTTACGGCTTCTACCAGAAACACATCTTCTTGCCTCTTTCATAATGTCCTATTGAAAGAGTTCCTGTTGTTGCTATGAATTAAAGTAAAGGCATCAGCATAGTTCTTGATCATCTTTTTGGTACAGTGATGACGTGTGCTTGTTACTGTAGCTGTGATGCTTAAATCATCTTCCATCTAGTAAGCTGTAGTCTTTCTAGAGCTCTTGAGATGTATTGTTCTTGCATGGCTTTGAGGGAAGGTGAGGGGAAAAGCAAGTATGAAAAGACTAGACTGTTTTCAGAATGTCAGACCTAGTATCAAATGCATGATTGTAGTAGAAATTATTGTTCAGGCATCTTCTCGTACAGTGTGATGAAGTCATGTTAGTTACATAGTTTGTGTATTGAGGTGCGCTTAAAATAAAACGGCCATTTATGATGGCAAGCAAGTATTTCCTGTTCCCTTGTTGTGATTTGTTTGAAGATGTACTGTGGACTATCTGACTGCCACTATTCTGCTTTGCTGTTTGTATTTTTGCAGCTAGCAGCTCAGGGTAAGCTGATGATCACTTACTGACATTGCACCTTCAGCTTACCGCTGGATGCCAAGTTACTTAATAATACAAAAATATGAGCTCCTATATAAGGACTTTCTGTACTTCATTCATTCCTTTAGTTGAAGAGCTTGTAAAGACTTCTTGTTTTGGCCAGAGTATATGGGGGGGGGGGGGAATCTAAATTTTGAGTAAAATACATAGATTATTGTTGGAGTGTCTTTCTTTTCCATTGTTTTCATACTGAATAAGTGATCTTACAGTAGAGTGGTGACAAGAATATTATTATTTATTTCCATGGGCCACAATTCTTGAATGCCCTTCATCTTGGGAGTTGGGCTATTAGCTCTGTAAACTGTCAAATCAGTAATACCTGAACCACCTGAAAACTAGTTCTCAAAAGGTTACAATGAGATCCCCTAATAAGTTTGTCCATTGTTCTCTGAAATACTTCCTTGTCACCCAGGGATTTGATAGACAGCATAACATGTAGCTCTGGAAATGTGTTCAGTGGCTTTACCTAAAATTAACTTACTATCCTCTTGGATTTCCAAGAGAAAGAAAACTTCTGGCCCTCTTTATAGAGTCTCTGTGATAATTCTTTCATCAAATTGGTAGCACTTATCTCGACAAAATAGCAGATTAGCAGTTAATACAAAACTTAATATATTAGTAAGTATAATCTTGTCAAGTACAGCTGTTCTAAAAGGTTTTGTGCTGCCTTGTACAAATCCTGTTATATCATGCTTCTTCAGGTTTCTTATTTGTTTGCTTGTTTGGGTTTTGCGTGTTTGTAGGGCTTGCTTTGTTTGTGGTATTTTTGCGTGTGTGACAGACTGTACTGGCTCTAAGATTTACTTAGTCTTGCACACCTTCTTTTTTGTAAAACAAAACTGATTTTGCAAGCTATTACTTTCTGAATTGGAGATTGTCTGACACAAAAGATTAAAACTGACACTTGTAAAAGCAAAGTTCATTCTTGCTTACCATACTGTCTTTTATTCTCAGATGTTTTTCCCGAGGCCGAGTGCTGAATCTTGAAGTTGCATGCCTTAATGGCTAATCCATTCTTTACTATCTTGCATACAAGTGTGCTAGTATTTAAAACTTAATCCATAGTCATGATCATAGAGGTGCAATTACCAGTCACTATCTTTTCCTGGTTCCCTAAAGCACCAGCATCATGCTAGGAACTACTGAGAGCAGTTCCGGTGTCTTTCAGAGTGATGTAGGATGTCAGATGCTTTGTAATCTGCTTTAGGATTTAAGTTTGGTGTGTTGATGCAGGTGGTTTTGTCTGATAACATGAGACTGAAGGACCAAATACGAGGTGTTTGGGAATGATGTCCGGGAAGCTGCTTACTCTCAAACACTGCACCAAGAGCAATTGCTGCTGGCTTTGATGCAAACAGTCAGTTGTTCTGAACTTAACACGTACATTACTCTTTGTCCCTTAGAGTCAAGTCAAGTCCCTTACTTGAGCAGTAAGGATAAAAAAGGCAAAGCAGTTCCATATCACTTGCATTTGCGGGTCTGTGCTGATTTTCTGCGCCTCTTAGCTCATTTTAATACAGTAATAAAAGGGCTCAGTATTTATCTTGAACAGGGATTGGAGGTAGTACGAGTTATGTGGCCTCTGCTAAATAAGGTTACATGACTGTATGGTTCAACTTCAGTGGCATCATGCTGTGGAGATACTGGATTAGAGGTACACAGCTCTTACGTAGCGACACCCTGTTTCAAAATGAAGATCTTACTGAGGTCTGAAGAATGTATGTGTACTCTACAAAATCACTTTGACTTCTGTCTAAAATTTGTTGTTTTTTTTTTCCTGGTTTTTATTTTTGCTGATAATTCAGTAACATCCTTCTGCTTGCTTCCGGTTGTCTTCCTTCACTGTGTATAATCACACACAGTGATTATATGGTAACTGTTTCACTGCTGCTGAATGTTTTGGATTTAAAAATAAACAAAAATATGACAACCACCACCACCCCCTCCAAACCAACACCCACCACCTTACTCTTGCACATTTTTTTCTAGTTGCACCTTTAACTTGCATAAAAAGTGGTGTATCTCCGAAAGATGGAGTCTCTTGCATCCAGTAGTCATGGTAACTGCTAAATTAAATTTACCATGTGGAGTGTCAAAATAGGAGTGGAGTGTGGGGTTTTTTTTTTTGTGTCCCCCATATTTATTTAAAGATGGGATTTATTTGCTAACCATATTAAGGAGAGTGAAATTATGTGGTTGGTAGAATTCTCTTCTTGGCAGTGTAAGAGTTTTGACCATGCATGTGTGTAGTTTCAGTTCAAGAAATTTCAGTAACTTGTCATTAAAATGCTGGTTTGAACTCTGGCTTTTAAAGAACATGGAGTTTTTACAGATCCCAACACTGGATACGGATCACAGAACAAGTTGATTTTTATATAACTAACTTTAAATTAAGATACTCATACTACTACTGCAGAGTTGGGCGGGGGGGAAGGGGGAAGCCAAAATGTATGTTAACTAAATAAATGGTTCCCACTTACTATAAGTGGATGGGTTTTAACTGTTGTTTTGCTGTCTTGGATGCTGAACAGCCTTGCAGTTTTAGCTTTTGTGCTGAATCTCTGGTATTAGATGAACAGTAACTTGCTGTCTTTCCATAGCCCCTTACATAAAAGTATCATCCAGACAAAGTGCCTGCTAAGAGATTAATGGGATGCTATGCTTTGATAAATTCATTCTTCTTGATGTTCCCTAATCAGGAGTTGAAAACTAGGTTTAGAAGTATAACTCTTTTATCACCCACCAATACAGTATGTGGAGTTCCGTAGTAGAACTCTTGCAGGATCAATTTGTCCTTTTTGTTCAAACTCACTGCTCTCAGTGGCTGAGATTGAGCAAGGTACTGTGCTTCTGAACTTACCAGAAACTCTCCTTTAACTTCCTTTATAGGCAAGCATCTCACTGACCTTTGGCTTTATACCTTGGAGTTTCAAGAGTCTTTAAGTATTCCTGAGGTAAGAGAAACTTGACAGAGGGAGAGAGTGAGCTTTGCTTCCCCAAGCCGTTTTCCTACATCTTCCTTATTCAGAACACCTCAGTTTGCCCATAACTGGGATAAGATCATCATCTAGCTGATTTTGAAATTGAAATAGCAGTTGCTTTTCTGGATCTTGTTGACTAGGGAAAAATAAGTATTAACTAGGGAAGTGTGAAAAGTTTATGCTGTGCAGCTTGTCAGGGAGAAGGTGTATTATTATTTTTTTAAAGATACTGTGATAGCAAAGATTTTCATTCTTAGCTGACTTTTAAAAACAGACTGTTGTGCGGCAGATTCCATGTTCTGTGAGACCTGATCCCTGAAGCTGTTTGTAGGATGGCTCAGTGAGTCTGTGCCTGTGAGTAGACTCAAACACCAGAGTGTCTGATTCGCCTTCCATGAGGGAGTCTAATAAAGAACTTGTTCATAGGAGCACCAGAAGTCTGGATAAACAGTTCTGATTTTGACTCTCTGTTTAGAGACTGGGTTGGCCAGTTTGTTTTGTTGGTTTTCTTGTGTTCTTTCTCTCTCTTTCTCTTTTTAGAACTAGTCTTGTATTTTAATGATACTTAAAAGCCAGCTTCTTCACCTAGTTTATATGTATAAATCTAGCTGTGGGATGTTCTCAGGCTCTCTTCAGGGTGGTGCCCAAAACCAGTTCTGTAGACTCTTCCAGCAGATACATAGATTTATTTTTTATTTTTATTTTTTTTAATGTTGTGTGTAAATGAGGAAGTCCTGTAGCACCAAAATAATAGTATTTCTCAAAACCAGTTGGCTTTTTGGTAGATAGTGCTGGGAAGGACTAATGAATAAACTGATATTTCATGATACTCCTGGGAGAAGTGAAGTATCTTATCAGTAGACACATTCTCAAGGAACACTACTTCTAGGCTTTCTCAGCATATTGGCTTCTTCAATATCTCAAATCAGGAGGTACCTCTTAAAGTATATGTGGGGATACACCTGTGAAAGTACTGAAGCTTTCATGAGGAGTCTGGGTTAGCTCATAAGCTTTGTATGCTCTCAGTGCAGTTTA
This sequence comes from Pezoporus occidentalis, assembly GCF_034315485.1. Taxonomy (NCBI): domain Eukaryota; kingdom Metazoa; phylum Chordata; class Aves; order Psittaciformes; family Psittacidae; genus Pezoporus; species Pezoporus occidentalis. The sequence continues at coordinate 1,660,802 of NW_026913964.1, read as the reverse complement.
TATGTGCTGTTGAGCTGTGAACAGCTCACTGTGAGCCATAACTGTGAGCAACAGCTGTGAACTCGGGCTCGCTGTGCAAAGTATCATTCTGTTTCCCAGATTTGGGAATCTTTGAAATGTAATGCTTCACGAAGTTGGTTCCTGGCATCTTTCCATTTACTTGTGGACACTTCTTGCTTTTTTAGATTTCTGTTTATCTTTTCTCATTAGTTCTGTCTTGTCACCATGTAAAAAATGTCAACAGAGTGTTTTGGTAGAGGTGCTGCAGGAGGTCCTTGGTACTAATTCTTGAGCCCTTGGGTGCCAGGCATCATGTTCTTTGGAGGAAAAGGGAAAGAAAAAAAAAGAATAATCACACCCCAGAACCCCCCCCCGAAACCAGTTTTTGTTTCAAGTTTTAAATGTGACATTCATCTGACTTCTTGATGTTTTGGGGTTTTTACCGTCTTCACCCCGTTCCTGTTTCCACCCTTCTTTTTGGCCTTTTCAAGACCCAAGCATAGACTAGCTATTCTGCTTCTCAGGAATGATGTTATATGAGTTTCTGCTAGGCATTTAAAGGAATTCCACCGCCAGTGTGGAATGCCTGAGACAAGAGGCCATAGAAACACCAGCTGAATGTGATCCATGGACATATGACTTCTAAAGGGTTGAGGCCAGGTTCTGAGCCACCAAAGGTAGCTATTCAGGTAGTTACCTAGTCAGCCTCTGAGAATGGTATGTTGTGAAAGACCTGAAACTTCAGGGCTATAAGATGGGCCTCTAAGTGCTAGAAAATACAGAGTGTTGATTCTTTTTCTGTAGGTCTCGTTTAAACTTAGCACCTGCTGTGCTTTTTATTTTTTGCTTGCTTTTTCTGCTGGTGGTTGAGTTGGGATATTGCTTTCTTTAGCTAGCCTAGACCAAGCTTCTTGATGATAAGCAGGAATGATTATGTCTAACACATACATTGCTTGTCTCAGGTGCTAATGCCATTTTGGATGTGATGGGTTTTTTACCTATCTTTTTTCCTGGAGGTCACTTAGCTAAAGTGAGTAATGCATTTGAACATCCAATATAAAATGTAAGGGAAAGGGCAACCATTCATTTAACCAAGCAAGAACAGACATAGCTGAAGACAAATTTTAGCTGTAAATCCTGTGGGGGTTTGTACTTTAATGTTTGCAGATAAAGGTGCAAGCAAAATGTTGACCTGTCTTGTTTGGGCATATTCGTGTACTTTGTACTTCTCATGATGTAAGTACAGTTGGGTCCTTGTTGGGAAAACTGTTTCTCATTGAAACACAAAATGAGATCAAATCTTACGCTGAAACTAGTCAGGTTCAATTCAGGCTATATCATTTTAAATTCTCTTAATGTCTGAGTAAGCTCTTTGAATATGGCTGTCAAATCTGGGAGAAGTCTTTCTGGTTTGGGGAGAATTGGGAGGTCACAATTTTGTATCCGACTAGGAAGTTAAGGGAGACTTTGCTGTGCTACAGAACAAAAACAGTGATGATCATGTCGTCTGTAATGTGAAGGGAGTTTTCTTCCATGATGAGGTCTCAGCAACTTGTTGAGACAGCTGCCTGTTGGGAATTGTGTTAAGTATACTCTACTAAAGAACTTGATTTGAAACTTGGTTGCACAATAGGTGCTATGTGGACATCTTATTTCTTGACTGGCTCTTGCTATATTGTTAGATGTTATCCCACCCTGAATTACTGCTGTATCTTATTTGAAAGTTCACAGGTTTATGTTGATAATTTTTACTATATTCAAAAAGATTGCTTAGTCGTTCCATTACAAGAAGTTTTTCAGGTGGAGAATGCAGATATATAAAGGCAGTAGGATGGAACACTGATAAAGTACACTGCCTCTGGAAGTGATACTGCTATTAGCAGTATATATAGCAGGTCTTTATTGTATCAGGAACATAAGTACCACATTTTACTTCTAATGAAGGAAATTGCATCATCATTATTAGTTATTTCTGATTACCGTTTTACAAGGTGAAATAGAATTAGGATGTGCAGCACTTAAGCTATGTTGTTTCCTTCATACAAGTGTCATAGAAGCAGCAAATTCTTACTTGGTCATCTGAAAATAAGTTACTTGCAGCAGTCAGCATTCTGAGATGAGGCTAAGCCAAGTGAATGTTAATTTGAAATATGGGGTGTTGGTGAGGGAGTTGATGAGGCTTCCTTCCACTAACTTAAAGAATTTATTTCCCCTTGTGTACTTTGGTCATCAAATACAGACTTCATTTGGTAAGTAAGAGGAAATAAAATCAGTATTGTGACACAATGCAAAAAGTAATGGGACTCAGTCTTACAGATTTAATCAAAAGCTTGTAGCTTATGTAACACTTTTGTCATATGCTGTGTATGCAAAAGATGTGACTTGTAAAAGGAGCAGCAGAAAACTTTTTTCTCATGACCCTAGAAAATTTTTATCTTTTTGAAGAGTCCCCTGGGTTGTGTCATACACTGAGAAGTACACGCAGCCCCAGAGCGGAGTATGTATGGGTATGTACTCAGCAAAGGCAATTTATAGAGCTTTGACATAATTTCCAATTAAGTTCTGCTTTCTCTTGATGGTTTTTCAGCTCAGAAATAGAGATCCTGCGTCTTGCAGCCATATAGGTTTTTTCTCTGGCCGTTTTTTTCCTGTTGAAGATGTAAGAAGAAATATCCTTCACATCTCAAGCTTTAGCAAGAAGGCAGAATTCTTTGCTAATGCACAGGAGTTTTTCGTTTTTACCCGTGCTTTTCAGCTACCTGTTCCCTGTAGCAAATACTTACGGGAAAAAATCTTATGATAGCACAGACTTGCGGAATTTCAGCCTTCTACAGATGTAGTATTTATACTGCATGTTACTGTTTATTAATATTTGTGTAGTCATTAAGAGGTGTTCTGTATGAATGCAAATGTTACATTTGCATTCCACATAAAGCCATAGAGTGGATTTGTCAATATAATAAGGCTTTGGGTTGGGCAAAAGTTGATATGAAATCACTCTTCAAGATAATTCCTTTTTTTTTTTTGTTCTGAGTTGTTTTTTTTTTTAATCTTTCAGTTGAACTAATTGTCGCTTATTTAAAGAAAAAATATATTGTAGCATTTGAGGTTGTAGAGGGCTTAAATTTAATATCACGTACATCCAACCCAGCTGCAAAAGCCAGAACCGTGCATTGATCGTTTGATACGACTGTTAACTAGGAAACTTAAAATACACGGTTTATTTGCTGATTATTTTTGCATATGCATTTTTAATGATAGTAGATTTAGTAGGAAGGATAGTAACACTTCCATTGTACGAGTTCTTTAGGTGCTTTGTTCCATATAATAGGCTTGAAAGCAGTGAAATATTATTCTGTGCAGGTTAATCTTACCAGATATTTGTTTTATAAATAAGTTGTGCTTCTCAGCAGAACGGAGGGTTTTAACATCTGAAGTTGTATGCTTAACTTTACCTTACTTCTCCCATTGCTTCAGGAAACGAGGGCCTGTGATTTCAGTATGTAATGGTCAATTTCTTTATGCTTAGGAGTTAAATATTTTTATGACTGGCAAAAGAGCTCTGTGTTGCAAGTAACTGTGAGGAGGAATTGAAAATGAATGTCAGTGGACTGGAATAGCTTTATTCTTTATTTCAGATTTCGACCTATAAAAGGAAGGCAAGAAGAACTAAAAGAGGTGATTGAGCGTTTTAAGAAAGATGAGCACTTAGAAAAAGCCTTCAAGTCCTTGACGTCAGGTGACTGGGCCCGGCACTATTTTCTTAACAAGAACAAAATGCAGGAAAGGTTGTTCAAGGAACATGTAGGTGTATTTGTAATTAATGTGCTTTTTAAGATGATTGAAAGGCTAATAAAATGTAAAAATTTCTAGGAATGTAGCAGTAGTGAAGTAATGCCCTGCTGTATGTTATTTCTTTGATTGCTTTTTAATAGAAACTTTCTTTGGTTTTTAAAACCCAGCAAGCTCCCTGCCCCCCTCAATTTTATTTTTTTTTTTAGTTACCTTGCCATGTGTTTATAATAATCATGTAAAAAGGAAAACATATTTAAAACACATTTGCCTCTTTTGCTGTTGACACAAGTCATATGTGGAAGAGAGAAGGTCTGCTTCTGGGAGACAAATGCTTCTAGGGCCTTTCATTCTTTGGAAGTTGTATTTTTACCCCTTTTTCTGTTTGTTTTGTGGCTTGTTGGCTTGGTTGGTTGTTTTTTCTTACTTATAACTGTCATAAATCAAATTTAGGACAAAGAAAGGTAAAGGAAAAGGGAAAAGCATTTTTACTTCAAAATGCCTCAGTTGTTTTGGCTATAGGGGCTTTATGGGGGAGTGTTGTTCTTCCTTCACTTCCATGCCCCAAACCCATTTTGTATATAGTATATATTGGTTGTTGATTCTCAAAGTTGTGAGGAATTCATGGTATTTTATTTTGTTTTACTTTAAAAAAAAACAACTTCTTCAGGAACGAGTGCATTGTTTTCAGATACAGCCAAAAGAATTTGGCTTACTTGGAAGATTTTAGTAATGTAGAAAAAATTAGGCAGCAAATTACTCAAAAATAAATTTGGGAAAGCATAATGTAACTAAAGAATTATGCAGCAATCCCTGTATTCAGTATTTAGATTTGTCATGGGAAATAATATTTTTTTTCAGAACTGAAAGAAGAAAATTGGATCCTGTAGATTGTTAGGTCTCAGTTGTTCTTAAAGATCTTCTAAAGAGAAGAATTCTTGAATGCAACTACTCAGTAACCTTAGGAAGAAATTACCCATTTTCATTGGTTGGGATGATTTTGTGTCATTTGAGGCATCTTTAATTATTTTGTTTGGTTGTTTTGTTTTTTTTTTACTCTGGATAGTCATGTTATCCATGTTAGAACCCCTGCAAGTCAGTCTGAAGAACTAAGAGTAACATAAAATGTTAATACAGCTAAAATTTATAATCAGAAATGCATTTCAGCAAACAACATCCCATTGCAATATCTGTTTTTATGGGTTTTTTAAATGCAGTTCACTGACTTTCATTTTTTTATGTTTCTTTGTTTTGCTTGTAACAGAAAAATACATGTTTTCTTCCATTGCAGGTATTTATTTATTTACGAATGTTTGCTACCGATAGTGGGTTTGAGATACTGCCTTGTAATCGGTATTCTTCTGAACAAAATGGAGCCAAAATTGTTGCAACAAAAGAATGGTAAGAAATATAGTTTACTGTTGCATTCTATTTCTGTGAATTTATTTTTGAAAGATTCTAGAGAAGAAATCTGAAAGTATGATAAGAATTAAAACAGCAACCAGTGAAATACAAATGTTTGTATTTTTACTTAGAAATTAAATTTGGTGTGTGTTTTTGCAAAGTACTTAACACACAATACATGCTTCTGTAAGACATTCATGTGTGTATTTGGACATAGGCATACAGTTTTCAGTATACAGGGGGTTTTAATCTTGTTTTCAGACAGATAATTGAGTTGTTTGCCTCCTGTGAGAAACACAACCATGTCAAGACTTGCATTATATCGTATTTGTTATACAACAAATAATTGTAGGGGAAATTAGTTTTTCACCTCTGTGAAACTGAGGGGTGTTATTTGCATGTTTTGATTGTGCAAGATAAATCTCTCCTGGAAACACAAAGTCGGAACCTGAGTGTATGTCCCCATCTCATTTTGACACATCTGAGTTTCATTATAAGCATGTCTGTGGCAGCACCAGCAGATCCTGGGTTAATGCAGATTATTTTAAAATAAACTTGCCACTTCCTTCCACCTCTCCTCCCTTCCATAATTTGTGTTTGTTTTGCTTTGTGGCAGTACATACTCATAACAGGACACTTGAGATTATATGCTATTATATGCAGGCTAGGACTGGCTAGACGTTATGCTGGCAGCATACCAAGTAAGCATGCTGTTACTGTGGGGCCACAGCCTGTACATGTGGGAGAGTAAGCTTTAAGAAGGTTGAGGCCAGTTTCTAGCTCTTCATAACTCTTCGTAGCTGGAAGTTCCACAACCACGACATAATGAGTATGTTGGGGGTTGGGTGGGTTTTTCTCAGTGTGAATTCTCCCCATGGCTGATTCTTTGGGGTGGAAGCTCTGTATTTAGGTCTGCTAAAAAATAATTAACTTTACATGCTCTAAATCTTGGGTAACCTGAGAAGCGCACAAGACAGGAGAGCTGCTTCTTAACTCTGCCAGTATCTGGAAAACTTCTGAGGCTCAAAACTGATGCAAGTTCTCAGCTCTCTCGTATGGGAGAATATTGCACTTAAAAGGCTTGGCTTCTAGTTTGTGTCCTTCATGTGTATTTAGTATTTCCATATTCATCTCTGTCAGAGTAATCTGGCTAAAATTTGGAATGGCAACTTTAAAAAGCAGTGGAAACAAAGCCCTTGCAAGGTAATGGAGAATGCTTCTTCCTAGGTGGAGTATTCAGTGCCTCTGGTATGCTGTATTTGTGATGGCAGATCGGCTGTCCGCACGTGAAGGCATCATGCTTTTGTTGGTGTGTCCCACCCTTCAGCCCCCAGTGGTTTATTTCAAGGACCAGCTTGATGCTGAAGAGCCACTCATGAAAGAGGGAGATACCTTGCGTGAATTCTGGCCTTTTTTTTGAGTCACTACTGGGCCTCTTTTAAGAAAACGTGGAATTCTAAGCATCTTCACTATATAGTGTTTTCCTGGGCAGTGGAAGAAGTGTAGGAAATGCAGACAAGAGCAGCTGGAGGAAGTGTCTTAAGTGCTGATGGGGAGGGAGTGTGCACAAATGAAAAATCTTACTTTTTGTTTAAACAACTGTAGAAGCTGAAGTAATCAACTCTTGCAGTTTCTTGCTTACAGTCTCAGGAAATTGTGGAAACAGTGGTGGTAATGTCTGTCAGAATTGATGTAATTGATTCTATATAGCAGCATAAAAACTTACATTTAATTTCTGATAAGTCTGTTTAGTCTAATATCCTGCCTCTAACTGAAGTAAAGCATGAGGTTTGTAGGGGTTGAGAAATGGTTTATGAAACACTTCCTGTTATTGACAACTTTTCTTCTTGTGAAATTACTTTGCAATTTTGGCATATGCATTCTTATTTCTGCTACTCTTTGTACACTAAAGGAAACGAAATGATAAGATAGAATTACTTGTGGGCTGTATTGCTGAACTATCAGAAATGGAAGAAAACATGCTGTTGAGACATGGGGAAAATGACTTCAGTGTCATGTATTCAACACGAAAAAACTGTGCACAGCTGTGGCTTGGTCCTGCTGCATTTATCAATCATGGTGAGTAATAAGTATAGGAAGCATGTTAAAGGACATAAGCATTTTTGCTTGTAAGTGTTGTTACAGGTGAGCTGAACAACACAAGACCTTAGAGAAAAGGTCTGAATCTGGCATACTGGGTTACTGTAGGACAAAATTCTTTTGGGATTTTCCCAAACCAAAGCTGTGGGAAACTCACAGAAGGCTTTAGGAAGTAATGCCTTCTTCCTTCACAGAGACTTGGGAACTGTCAGCTGAATTGATAGAGCATATTGTGGGTTACCTTGAATTCTTTGTGAACTCAGTCAGCAGTAGCGTATTTCTTAGGTAAACTTATGCCTTTAACCTTTTGCACAGAAGCTTAATTGATTCTGTTGCATTTGTATGCTGAAGGAAAAGCAGGTAGGATTTAAGATAAATCCTATTACCTTAAAGAGGAAGGAAACTGAGCATTTGTGATTGCACAGAAAAGAGCTCAGAAACCAGATCTTTGTATGCACAGTGCTGTGCCATACTAATTTAACTCCCAGTATGTAGCTGAGATTCTATAGTTACTGAAGTCAGAGTGAATCCTTACTTTAGATATCTACAACTATTCATGTTTCAGGTCTTATCAACAGTTAATTGACTTTATCTTTTGGACCTTTTTCAGATTGCAGACCTAACTGTAAGGTAAGCAAGAAATTAAATCACCCCGCATTTTTTCTGTCACTGCACCTTCCCCCTTCGCCCCCCCCCCCCTTCAATGTTTTTTGTTTCTTATCCAGATACTATTCAACCAGAATGATAAACTCCACCCCCCTCCCCCACCCCCTGTTATCTCCTTCCCCAGTTTGTCTCAACGGGCAGGGATACAGCGTGTGTGAAAGCTCTAAGAGATATTGAACCTGGAGAAGAAATCTCTTGTTACTACGGAGATGGGTTTTTTGGAGAAAATAACGAATACTGCGAATGCTACACCTGTGAAAGGTATGCATTGATGTAAATAAGTTTCAAGTGGAATTGAGTTTATTCATTACATAGTTTATGAAATTCCTTGATTATGAGTACTGAGATCTTTTGACACATTATAAGTGTTCTTTGCTACTTCTTTTAATGACTTCTTTCCTTAATGTTGTTACTGAGTGGTTACATATCTTACAACTCCTTCATTCTGTTTTTCTTTTGATCCTTTGTTCTGGAGATAGCCCAAAATGAGATTAAAAAAAGAAGTGTAGATTCTTAAAAATACTTGTAGTGAATAAAACAGAGTTGAAAAGAAAACAGTTGTAGCCTCTATGAGACGGTTAGCCACTGACCCTTAAGTTTTGCTCCTTTTTTTTTCTTTCCACTAGAAAAAGCAAATTTCATTAAAATTTTCTCTGTTGACCTGAAGTTCTTTTCTGCTGGGAATGCGCAAAGTAGTTTTCATCTTGTGCTATTAGAACCTTGAGGGTTGTCTGTTCATAAAGATCTGCGGTTTGGTCAGTACTTGCCTATATCTGCCCTTTGCGCAATAGCAGCAAAGTGTTGTTACATTTGTTTTCAACCTGTGCTGTCTCAGCCTAGTTCCTTAACAAAATTGGTTCAAAGAATTTTTGGTTGGTTTTTGCTGTGTTGAAACTTCTGCTTACTGTGAGCATGGAGGCTCAGCATCATTTGTGAGAGCTTCACTTAGTTCCAAGAAGAACTACGCAGAACCTGTAATAGTTCTGTTACTGTTTGACCTAACTGTAGAGGAAAAAAAAAATCTAAAGGAAAAACAGTGATCATCTTGAGAAATAGCTTAGTGCACATAGGTATAAATGTGTATATACACATATGTATAAATAGTCTAACAATCCTACTTTAATTTTTACTGCATTACTGCACTTCAGGAAAAGAGAAGACTTTCCGGTGTGGACCTCCAAGCTCATACAGTGTTAGTAGATCATTCCAAGTGAAGGGTACAGTCTCAGACTTTACCTAGAAAGCTGCTAGTAAAATTGTACTTCAGTCCTGGGAGTTGTTGGGCACCATGATTGTTCTTTTCTTGTTACTTAGAGTGATATGTTTGGTTTTGCTCAAATTCTGTTGATTTTAATGTAATATGGACATACTTTCAGGGGAAAAAAAAATAATTCTATGTCTGAACAGTTTCACTAACTTCTCATCTTTGCATTTTAAGTACATGAAAATGTTGTATTCTAAAGCCAGCATTTGGGTAATTCTAACTTTAGGAATCTGCTTTTCCATCACAAGGCTGTGGTACAGCAATCAGAAATGAAAAATTTGAATTTAGGGGAGTTGAGCAAGGAAACATGAGTCCTTACCAGCGCTGATGAGGCAACTGTCACTTTGTACACCACCAAAAAAAATATCTTTAAGTGACTCAATTTTGACTATTCTGTAAAGGGTGTTAATTTGTAATGTTAAAATGCTAGACTTCTAAGAATCTGTAGGGTACATTTGGGAGCTATAGGAAGGTTGGCACTCTATTTTTTTTGTTTCTAGTTTTTATTTTTCCCTCTATTTTCAAGCCTCCCTAAGTCATCACCAAGAAAATTTGCATATCTTTGCATTTGTCATGTGCTCTTTATAGGTGAGCCTGCTGTTGATGCTGGTTGAGACAGCTGGGCACCAAAGGCAGCATGTCAGAAGACAGTTGTGGTTGTTTATAGCACCGTTATTTTCTGAAGTGCCTGTTGGTTATGCTAAATTCAGTTTAGTATCTTAAGCTGCCTGTAGTTTGCAGAACCCAAAATAATACTGAATGTTCCATAGCAAACAAATACTAGTTAATGTGAGAACAAGTGTTGTCAGCATAATAATTAACCTTGTGGAGCTTGAGATCCTCTCTGAAGTTTTTGATGCACTTTTGGTTGATAGATTTTCTTCCAGTACAACACACTGGAATCCAAACTGAAGTTGTCTTCAGTAATTCTGCGAAGTACAAGCGTACTGGATTATTAAAGAGTACCAAAGGATTCCTAGTAGCAGTGGTTGAAGTGCAAGTACAGGAATTCTTGATCCTGTTATGTGATTACTTAAAAGGAAAAAAAGTTCTAGGTTTGCTCAGCCATTTCACTTTCATTGTAAGTACATGCTGGAGTCTTTCAGTTAGGAAGGAGCATGGAAGTCTGTGATAATGTTATTCTATTTTCTGTACTTTCCAGCTCTTTTGATGATGCAGTGACAAGCATTGTAACTTAAACTGACATTTTTTTACGTAATTAGGAAAAATGTAAGTTGTTAGCTAATTTAAGTAGCATTTTGAACTACCATATTTCATTTTCACCTGTGTAATGTGGCTGTGAAACAATACTTAGACATAAAGCTAGGGAGACCTACTTCTGCAGTTTTTCTTCTTGCAAGAATAAAAATGAAATTAAAGGTCTTTCTACACATATTACTAAAATAAGTGTATTAGTATCTTACTAAAACAGCCTACAGAATGCTAATAAATTCAGTGGTTATTGGTATTATTTATGCAAATATACTTGGGATTTGAAGTATGGTATATGAAAGTTCTAAGCTTATATTAAGGTTATTAATACATTGTGTCCTCTTTTTGTTTGTAGACGTGGAACTGGTGCTTTTAAATCAAGAGTAGGATTGCCAGCACCTACTCCTGTGATTAATAGCAAATATGGACTGAGAGAAACAGATAAACGATTGAACAGACTTAAAAAGTTGGGTGACAGCAGCAAAAATTCAGACAGCCAGTCTGTCAGCTCTAACACTGACGCAGACACCACTCAGGAAAAAGCTAATGCAAGTAAGTAAGAGGAAAACCTTGGAATGCAAGTGTAAAGGTGTCATAAAAACACTTAAAACTTTCACCGTGATGGAATTCCTCTCCGATTTGAGAATCGTCTCAGATACTGGTCTTTAAAACAGTGATTTGTTCAGGAATCTGAAAGCAATTTAAATAACGAATGTGTGCTTCTCCTTACGTGTTGCAAGAACAATAGGTGGTATGTTGTTAGGTTTTTATTTAAATCAAAAGCAAATATTGTCATATTTCTGTCAGTTAAAGTTCTACCAGTAATGTTTGTATTTTGAAATGTGGTAAACTATCACATGTAGTAGTATGGTTTAGGAAAAAAAACTTACATAGTTTGAGTTATCTACATTCTGTACAAAAAGTTTTTAAATAAGTCGTCTTAGTAGAGCTTACTAAACTTACAGTTTCCTCTAGAAATCCTTTAAATTGGGTAGCTATTTCCTCTACAAATCCAGGACTGATAGTTCAGGTACCTATTCTGAAGTGAAAGTACTCAGAGGAAATTGGAAGGGTTTTTGTTTGTGATATTGCTGACAGACTTCTCTTCATGGAGTAGTGAGTATTGTTTATTTACTTTCCTTCCCCATTCCCACTACCCTTGGTATACATAAAATAAAAATGACTTAACTAGCAAAGAAGTGTGGAGCCACATGAAATATGATTCCATGTAGCCCCTGTTTGCTTCCGAAACAAAAACCAAAACAAAACCCAACAATCAACACACTGCCCCCCCCTTCCCTCAAACCCTCTTATGATCTCTGATGACAAAGCTTTAGAGTTGCAGCTTTGCTTGGGCAGACAGAACTGCCTTGCTTACCACAGTAGGTGACAGATAACTGGATATTTAAATGGAAACTATTACAGTAGTTAAGATTTTGGGGTTTTTATCCCTCCCCCTGTAGGAAAAAAAATCTGGGGTTAGCACTGGAGCATGCTGATCCTCAGATTTTGCTGGAATAATACTTGATAAAAGTGCAGATAATGTGGGATGGATTGTTGTTTTTTTTAAAAATGGTAGAAGTTGTTTGGTATGTTTGGGTGATTTGGTAAATTTGGTATATTGGGGGCAGTGAGGGAAGTGTACTTAGAACATTGATCTTGTCTTGGAACTTCTGACTTGTTTGCCAATTCCTTTAATGTCCAAGTTGCAAGTTCAGCAGTCTCACTCGTGAGTGCATACTGTCTAGCCTGTTTTTGTAGATTTTGATGAAGTGTTTAAAACGATTACAGTATTTGGGAGTGGGAAGCTCAGGATAAAGCAGTGCCATAACAAAACTTTTTTTCTTTTGCAGCTAACAGAAAATCTTCAATTAGTGTAAAAAAGAACAGCAAAAATAGAACATTAACAAGACAGTCTATATCAAGAATTCCAGCATCATCAAATTCTACCTCATCTAAACTAACTCATGTAAATAATTCCAGGGTACCAAAGAGACTGAAAAAGCCTGCAAAGCCTTTACTTTCAAAGATAAAGTTGAGAAATCAGTGCAAAAGGCCAGAGCAAAAGAATGCTTCCAGAAAGCTCGAAATGGGAAATTTAGTTCTCAAAGAGCCTAAAGTAGTTTTGTACAAAAACTTGCCCATTAAAAAGGATAAAGAATTGGAGGGACCAGTCAAAGTTGCAGTCTCTAGTGGCTGCTTAACAAGGCATGCAGCAAGAGAACATAAACTGAATTCTGTGAAAGGTGCTCATGAGCATGGTGATATACCACCCTGCACATACATAACAAGGAGGTCGGTGAGAACGAGGATGAATTTGAAGGAGACCTCTGACATAAAGCTTGAACCAAATACGTTGGATAGCTATAAGAATAACTTGACTGGAATGCAGTCGGATGTTTTAGAGCAGCAGTCTTGTGTGCTAAATGAAAATGATGTGGCTCATGGACCGTCACATAAAGGGGAGATCAGGTGCCAGAAAAATGATGCAGGCATGACAAAAAAGAAATCTCGACAAGGAAAACTTGTGAAAACATCTGCAAAAATAGAAGAAACTGATACTATGCACAATACACCTGTGAAAGATGAAGTACCGGATTTGATTAGTTCTCATTCAGAACTCAGAGAGAGAAATAATGTGGTGGACACACCTGTAGGCTATAAAGACTGTGTCCCTGGGTCTGGTGGCTGCTCTGTTGTAACATCTGACAATTTTAAAGCAAAAGACAGCTTTAGAACTGCAAAAAGTAAAAAGAAAAGACGTATCACGAGGTATGATGCACAACTTATCCTTGAAAATAGCTCTGGGATCCCTAAACTGACTCTTCGTAGACGCCACGATAGCAGCAGCAAGGCAAATGATCAAGAAAGTGATGGAATGAATTCTTCAAAAATAAGCATCAAATTAAGTAAAGACCATGAAAAAGATAACAATTTATATGTAGCAAAGCTAAATAATGGGTTTAACTCAGGATCAGGCAATAGTTCAACAAAATTAAAAATACAGCTAAAACGAGAGGAAGAAAACATAGGGACATACCCTGAGGACCTTCATGAAAATGGTGTGTGTTGTAGTGAAACTCTCTCCCTTTTGGAGTCAAGAATGGAAGTAGATGATTATGGTCACTATGAAGAGGAAACAGCAGATGAATCTTCATCAGAAGAGGATGATGAAGAGGAAGATGACTATGATGATGAATTTGATGACTTTATTCCTCTTCCTCCAGCGAAGAGATTAAGGCTTATTGTTGGCAAGGATTCAATAGATATTGATATTTCTTCCAGGAGGAGAGAGGATCAGTCTTTAAGGCTCAATGCATAAGCTTATAGGTCTTAAACTGACCTGGATGTCCTTTTTATAAAAAAAAATAAAAACTAAAAAAAGGCAAACCAAAATCCCAAAAGTAAAAACAAGAATGGAAAAAAAAAAACCCAAACAAAAAAAACCACAACAAAAATTCCATTTGATTATTCCTCAGCTGAAGAACTTTCTGAAAAATATAGTGGCAGCACTTCTCTATTGTTTATTCACCTATGAACGTAATATTGTAGAAAGTGTACAGCATACTGACTCTTAAGTCTGATTTGTGCAGATTTTTATTGTACTTTTTAATAGCCTTCTTATGTGCAATTCTGAGTTAGAGGTAATGCTCTGTTGTAAAATAAAGGCTCAAGCAAAGTGAAGAAATTGCATTGAAACTTTCCATGCAGGACAATGAGAATACAGTGTGGCTACGTAATTATTTTTGATCAGTAAGAGCATTAGTTTGCTCTTACAATATTTGACTAAACAATTTAAAAAATCATAGTAGCAGCATATTAAGGTTTTCTAGTATATGTTTATATCACCAGCAGTTACCTACAGCTTTTCGTTTGATTTGCTAGATGTTTCTTTTCCCCACTTGGAGTTTGTCAGTTTTAACACTGTATGCTGTCCCAGACGTACTGTTTGTGGCCTTTGTTATAGTAGCAAACCGTTGGTTGGAAGTCAAATTGATTTCTTTAAAAAAAAAAGAAAAAAAGAAAAAAAGAAAAAAGAAACAAAAAGATGTTGACAATTTGCTGACTTTTTAGTACATTATATGTACGAGGGTAGCAGTATGCAGAATAAAAGTTTGGATATGGCGTATTTATTGCTTGTTATGTAAATTAAACACCTTGTATTTAACACTTTTCAATACTTTTAGATAAAATTGTTCTTTGCAAGAATGATTGGTGCTTATTTTTTCAAGAATTTGCTGTGAAATAATGTGATTACAATGGGCAACATTTATCCAATGAACTGCAGCTATCCTAAATTGGTTCTTCATATTTTTCTGTTGCACTTGTAAAATGCTACAAGGAATTTAAAGAAAATCTATTCACTTTAACTTATGATAGTTTTATGAAATTAAAAACAACTAAGTCACAGCTTTTGTTCTGTGGTAACCTATAAATTGTTTGTCTTTTAAGAACCAGTTGTAAAAGACTGAAAAAATATGTATATGTTGTAAATATTTGTGTGTTGTGAGAAATTTTGTCATAAGAAATTGAAATAACTTGCCAGAAGGGTTTTTAAGTTTAGAAATACATCCATGTCAATAAAATAGGAAACTGTAAACCTAGTTTTAAACTCTGCATGAGTTGGAGTTCTTTGCTCATATGTAGTTCACTTAATACTTCAGAGTCTGCTTTATAATAATGAAGAGCATCAGGGCAATCTTTGGCTCTTTTGTTTTTAATAAAAGAATGTTAGGAAACTTCTGGGCACAATGGACTTGTTTGTATGTATCAGTCAGTGCATTTCTAAGACATTTCTTTGAAAGAGGTCTGTAATGTCATAGTTCACGTAACTGTATAGAACTTCAGCCTGTGGTATTTGTGTTTGTTACTCAACCATGGGTTAAGGTTTGGAGTTTTTGTATCTAGAGGCATAGAAACAGAAATTGCATCATAAATCATGTGCTGTTGAATTAGTTGAATCCACTGTTAGCTGCATAGTATTTTCATGTCAAGTCCAACCCTCCCTGCCCAGAAGAGCAAGAGCTGAAGTTACATGAACTCTGTATTTTACCCAGTTGCAAAAGCATTATTGGAAATGGGTGGGTGAATTTTCATGTGAGCTGATCGTGATGGTTTGGCCCATCTGACCCTTGCAGAAATGAGCAAGTTCCTTCCGGATGCATTTCAGTGATTTGTTAGACTGCAGATCAGATGGTGGAATCTGACTTCATTTCACTTCGCTTCTGTTTTCTTAGCAGAGAATTAAGTCTAGAAGTAAACGTAATTTTTGGAACTTTGTTTTTACAATGTCCAAACTGTTAAAGGCTGCACCTCACACACAGAGTGGGTAGGGTAGGCTTATATGTAATAGCGCCCATCAGACCTGGGCTTTGTACTTGTTTCTCAGAAGACAGAGCACAGAAGCTTTGGTAAGTACCCTGACATGTTTTGAGTACTGAGTCAGCTGTGGTGGATAGTCTTGTGGGGTTTTTAATTGTACTGTATTATAAAAATGGTGATTAGAAGTTGGGTCACAGGGAAGATAGCTGTTATTAAGGACTTGTGTTGTAGTAGGAGGTTTACCAGCAAACACTTGATGGCAAATAACAGTAGTAGGGCTCTCCACTCACATTTTCACTAGGTGATGTACCTGGCAAATATGTGTCTGTGTCAGCAAAAGATGTGCGGAGCTGAACAGAACATCTGTGTGCTTTCTGTTTGCCACCTAATGGATCATTACCGTGGCATGCTCTGGGATACCAGTTCCCCTGCTTTTCTCCGTAGTCAGGTTTATTTTGCAGCTCTTCTGTATTCTTGCTGCTCCTGTGTGCACACTGATGCTGCATGGTCTTCTGCCAGTCTTGGTGGTTTTAGTGGGGTTTGCAGAAACATAATTCAAGCTGTGCATCAGAGGAAAAGGGGGGTGATGGAGCAAGTAAACATTGCCAGCCAGTGTTGGCATTTACTGACCATTATGCTGAAGAGCAAGTTTAGGGTTTGCTAAACTAGCATCAAGCAGTGAAAGCAGATCATGGTGAAGCATTTGCGAAAGAATCCTGCCCTTAGAAGAAGCACCTGTTTTCCTGGAGTAGATGTTCCTACTAAGTCATAGTTCAGCCAACCCCTTAAGAGCTGCCTGCCTTTTTTTCTGATGTGGAAATAAGTACAGGTAGCTCTTTGGGCATTGGTAACTCTGGATTACTCTTTCTTTGTTGAACAGCCTTCTTGCCTTGGAGAATTTGTAACAAAAGCTTTTAAGTAGTTTCCAGAATAGACATGTCCGTATATATGTACTGCTACACAGATTTTTGGTGTTACACATGCCTTGAGAATAATCTTATGTGCTCCCCCATGCTATCAGGTAGGGGTTGCACAACCCCAGTCTCTTCTGTCCTTCCTTGCCACAGAGAATGGGATTTTTTTCATCATTTATATGTGAATTGGCAGATCATGATGTTTCCCTAACAGTAGTAGTGGTGGAAGATCCATGTGTTCATCATGTGTACAAGAACCTGACAGTCTGGGGATGTTTCTTGCTGTCCAGATCACAAAGCACTGTGAAGTTAACAGTGATGTGACTGTCTGGGACCCCATCTAGCCTTTGTGCCTCTCATTTCCCAAGACACTGGTGAGAAAAGAGGCTACAACTGGGTAGGCTTGGGGTGAGTGTAGCAGGTCTTTGAGTGGTTGAAGAATTTGAGGAAGCATACCACAGATGGGCTTTGTCAGCTAGTTTTATATTGGTGTGACAGGTTGTGAGCCTAAAAAGAAACATTACAACCACCATGGAAATGGCAGGTTGGCTGTGGGATTGTGAGCATCCTGGCTCTGGCAGTGCATATCAAGCTGCCATATAGCTAAGGATGGGTTTAGTATCGGCTTTTGAATATTTGGGTAGCAGATGTAACTGTTGGTTGACTTGCACCTTTGACTGTGGTGAGTTAATGTAGGGGCAAAGATGTTGATTCTTCATAAAAGAAAACCAAATGTTGTTTCTTCCCAAAACTTACTTATTGTGAGCGTTCTTTTAAAAACTTACAGTGAGCATACAGGAGAGTGAGCACTCCTAAGCACTCTGCTCAAGTAAAAGCTTGCATAGATTTACTGCATAGTAAAATCACTGCAAAATTAATTATGGGCAGTTCAGTCCTGTTGGATACTATTTATGTCAATCCCAGGGAGACAGAAAAAAATGATTGCTCAATGTGTTTGTCTGCCTTGCATAGGGCAGTGTAACCTTTCCCATCAAGGGATCTTATGTGGTAGTCATGCATTAGTTCACATACTTAACACTAACCCCATGAAACGTTTTCATTATTGCAAGGTACACATGGTTGGCTTCAGTGTTACTTCTCTTCCCCACAGGCAAGGGAAAATCTGACTTCTTCCCAGGAATTCGATTCAACTGTAATTTTACTCAGTTTTATCCTTGTATTAAATTTGGTCAGAACAGTGCCTGCCACAGAAACCGTAGCTTAGGTGGTGGTGTTAGAGGACTCCTTGTAGGTACAGGTATGGGACCAGTTAAAAGTGTTGCTCAGTAATTGTTTCAGCTGAACAAGCAAAGATTCATTATTTTGGTAGTGAGTTTCAGTCAAGTGTGGAGCTGTCAGTGGGTTCAGCAAACCATAGATTTTTCCACTGTTGCTTTATGATGTTCATCCGAAGTCAATTCTATTTTGTAATTAGATTTATAGTCTTTTCTGCTCCAGTTACTAAGTTTGGCTGCAACATTTTACAATAGAATTGGTTGCAAACTGGTAGATCTAAGGTAGAGAATTACAGTCACAGAAGTGTGTTGGATAGGACATGATTTTATTCCTATTTGCATAAATGATGCATATGCAGCATCAGGGCAGGACTGATGGGTAGTTCATGGTCAGGGTTGCTGAAGTTTCTTGGATAATCCTGAATGCTGAGACAGAAGGATGGTCTTTCAGATCCAGAGATTGTCACCTCATGTAGGTCAAGTGCAAGGCCCGCCCCAAATGTCTTACAGCCGAAGACTAGCCATGGCCCATCCAGTGACAGTAGGCAACAGTCCAGGGGGATGACTCCCCTGTATGCCAAACTGCTGATGCTTCAGCAAATAATGCTCTCCAGCTTCAGAAGTAACAGTAAGATTTGAGATCCAGCTTCAGGTGTGACCTCAGGAAGTACATGTCCTGAGAAAGGAAAAGCCCTATGCTGATGCCTTCAGTATTAACAGTAAGACAGGGTTTACGGTTAACTCTTAAGAACCTCGTTCAGTCTCTTAAGTGACTTAAGTGCTTCTGAAAGCTTTATTGGCTTTTCTGTCTACATGACAGAGAAGTCATGTAGAGTCCAGCTGTTTTACACCTGCAGTGAAATCCAGAAACCAAACAACTTATCCCATTTAAATATGGGACTGAATATAGGTTCTGAGGTCATGTCAATCACTCCTGAAAATTCAGTGTATTCTCTTTGTTTTACATAGTTTCGTATCTGTTGATAGCTGAATAACACATGAGGTTTTTCAAATCTTGGGTTGTTAAAAGATCTGTAGATGTTTCATGCATTTTCTGCTTGCTGGCTTTCATTTAACACCATTTTGAGTTGAAAGAAATAGTTTTCTATGCTTCTCTCGGAAGGGGGGGGGGGGGGGGGAAATGTGTGTTGAAGCAAAATATTTGTTTTCCTGTCCTCTATCAGTTGCCTTGTTAAATTGTATATTGAAATTGAGTGTTGTGAAATCAAGTGGAAAAATAGTTTCACCCCTACCAAAAATCCATGCTGTGTTGCATAAGGTTTAAGCCTGGAGTAAGTCCTCTTCTGCAGAGAGTAACTGAATTCTGAGGCTGGCATTGAGTAGCAGAGATGATTCAGCTGTCTGAAGTAAGTGACTAATGGGGAAGGATTTCAGCTTGGAATATACTGTGTAATAAACATATTTTCAGGTTTATTAGATTTTGAGTGAAAAGCCCAAAGCTGTTGGCATATCTACTTTTAATTTACAGCACAGGATGACAAATGTAATTCCTGATGAACTCACATGTGTTTCAGTTATTTTGGTAGATAAAAATAGCATCAAGTGTGAACTCAAGATAGAAGAAAAAGAGCAGGCAATAAATGGGAGAAAGATTAAGGAAAGGTTAAAGAATCAAGACATTAAAGATGCCCTGAATATTTTTTTCTAAAGCTTCAAGAAAGACCGAAATGTAGCATCTCTACTTTCTGTTAAAAAAAAAGTAACAAAACCCAAAACCTAAAGTCTTACTCTTTGTAGAAAAAACCAAAACATTAGTACCTCCTAGGTCTGTAATACACAAATTGTAAAATTGTAATTATATCAGTGAAATACTGATGATAGTATTTGTGTAAGCATAGTACTTAACAGGGAGTAAGTTTACAGCACTGAACTTCAGTTAGTTGTGGGGAACAGTGACAGTATTACTCTTTAAAAGGGTGTGCCAGTCTTAGGACATCGGTCCCTGTTGGAGACTGCATGATGGGATAGATAGACCTGTT
The DNA here is from genome assembly GCF_034315485.1 of Pezoporus occidentalis. Classification (NCBI taxonomy): domain Eukaryota; kingdom Metazoa; phylum Chordata; class Aves; order Psittaciformes; family Psittacidae; genus Pezoporus; species Pezoporus occidentalis. The sequence goes on along the minus strand of NW_026913964.1, from coordinate 1,640,893 downwards.
TTGGTCTGAGCCATTATGACTTTGCTCTTACAAGGTGTGTCAGGAGGGACGGGGCGTTCAAAACTTTCAGAGGCTTGAAGAGGGGGAAACCCAAGAGGGTAGAGCTATGAGGAGTGCTTGGCAGGGAGGAAGGGAGAGTGAGTGCTGTCAGCAAGTGAAATCACAGAGGTTAGGTAAGGAGTGAGCTGACTGCTGTCTCACACCTGCTTGTGTGTGATGCTTCTCTGTTAGGCTGGGCACCAGTTACACTGTCAGTAGAAGTGTTGTAATCAAATAATACCAATAGTGTTATTAGACTAATCAGTAATTAGTTCATATCTCGCTTCTCGCAGCTCTGTCAGGCAGAGCACATGAACACCATGTCAATGGCGTCAAGCATCCCATTAAATGGAATACTTCCCTGGTGGGAAATATTTGGGTCATACAGTCCTGCTCCCTGATTACTTCTTGCATCTGGGAGTTTAATGTTTTACTCAATATTCAGTTCTCTTACTATGACACTTCCACCCTGTGCAGCTGCTGCCCTAAAAGTCGCGTATCTATGAGAGAGGTGTCAGAAGATAGGGGAAGGATACCCAACAGCTTGTGCTATGGCTGCAGAGCTAGCAGTCAGCAAGAACACTGAACCATCCTCCCAGCAGGTGCTGGTGTTTGTCCTCACACTGCTGTGGATGGTTGGTGCTAAGCATCACCTTAAGGACTGCTGCCTTGATCAAAGGGAGACCTTTGCCCCTGTGCAGTTGCAGTGCAGCATCACCTCTCTGGTGAGGTGGTACTGGCAGCACCAAAGCGGTCAGCATTGACCCTGCTGCTGGGAACCAACATTGGCACCTCCTTGCCACCTTAGCTGCTGAACTGGGTGATATCACTAATGACGTTCTTCTGTCCCATTACATCAGAGGCAGCAGGAGTCAGGGAGAGGGAAGTGAAAGACAGAACTCAGCTCTGGTGGAGATGTCTCAGTACTCCCAAGTTTCAGCTGATGGTGCTCCCTCCTCCCCTTCAGGATGTGGTGGTGCTGTGTTCTGTCAGAGTCAAGATGTACTTTCCCTGCCCACACACAGTTGTGGTGGTTAATCGCTAATGGGAAAAACCATCCACCCAGCTCTCTAGGTTGATTCAGCCTTGTGCAGAGAGGGTGACCTTTATGTGCATCTCTGGTCTTGCTGGAGACAGAGGGACTGCTTAGCTTTGGAATTACACTTCATGTAAGACCCTTTCGGGTAAGAACTCTGTGCTGTAAGTGCATTTCTATGGCACGGTCAGGTTTCTTTTGAACCCAACTTGAATTTTGAATTTCCTAGGTTTATCACTTGCTCTGAGAGAAAACAGTATTGTCCTTGTGGCATTTTAACCCTTAGAGTACCTAGCTGTAGTCTTAACCTCAGAATTCAGGTTACTGGGTTCTTGATTGTGAGCCATTTTCATGAACACAGTACTCGTACCCTGTTCCCTTCCAAGGTGTTTGCAAAGGAAACCTTGGCACAGAAATATTTTCCAGAAGCTGTTGTTTTTTTTTTCTTCTGAAGTTGGTGAAGAACCCCTGAAGCAAATAAAACTCAAAGCGATGCTGTCCCCAAGTCTACAGCCAGCGTGTGAAAATATTCCAGACTATAAGGAGGTTAAACCTAAGTTGAACAACAGCAGTGCAAAATCCTTTAGGCTTACTTTGAAATGTGTTTTCACACGGTAACTACCTCCCAGCTTTGAACAAACAAACAAAACATTTCCCTGAGAGTGTGGTAAGCTCCCCTGAAAATCAGTGCGGAGGTACACATTGGATAAGACCTTGTGCTGCTGTTTGGGGTCAGAGCATATCTGCAAGTTGCTGCTCATTGTAGCCTACCTGTCTCTTCAAAAAGCGGGATCTACCCTACAGCAGGGTATTGAGAGTAGTGCTGGTTGGTAGCAGGAGGAAGGATCTCCGACTACCAAAAGGCCTACTGCAGCTGCTCGGCCTCCTTCGTTTGCTTTTCTGGACGTTGTTTTTTATCCATCGACTGTAACTGTTCCCAGCACAAGGTGGCGCTCACATTCCAAGAGAGGGATTTCTCGTCCCTGCAGCCCAGCTCCCTTCTGGAAACCAGTATGTATTAGTTACAAGCTGATCGGCCATTTACTGCTTTTTACTGTGTGATACGCGTCTGAATGATACTTGGGGGAAGAAAACCAGCAGTCAGCAGGGATCTGGAGGGAGGGAATGATCCGAGTTTCAAAGCGATGCTCAACAAGGGGAATCAAGGAATAACTTGATGCTGAAAGCAGCTGCGCTCTTGCTAGTTTTAATCCTTCAGCGTTCCGCCAGGAGGAGGTTCCCGTCAGCACTTTCCAGCCTTATCCATGCCTGTCTCTTTAGTTTCTGCTGTTTCCATTAGTCAGAGTAACTCCTGCCAAGGGCAGGCAGGCGGTGTGTGCTGCTGTGACTCACATCCTGGTTGCCTGATCATCAGACAAGGGGAAGTGCAAGTACGAGATGAATGGAGCTGCTGGGGAAAAGAGTGGAAAGGGGCAAGCAGTGTAACACCCTCTTCTCATCCGCTGAGCCTATAGGAATCCTCTCTTGGTCAAGATCCAGCATTAACACTTGCCTCAAGAATGCTGTATGTGTTCTTGGGGGGGAGGGATTGCTGGCTGGTCTCACAGCTTCCAAAATCGAGTGAGAGCAAGTTGGCTGCTGCCTGTTCTGTTGCCATGCAGTCCTTTTAAACTAGTATTTGCTCAGGGGTTGCACCTCTGTGCTATGTGCTATCAGCAGTAGGAAGATCCTGGCTATCTAGTCAGTATCTTCACTTTTGGAATACTGAGCTCTCGTGTTTGGCTTACCTGATGTTCTCCCCCATACTGCAAGGTATTTATCGTCTAAACTGACCTAGGAGGTTAATTCCTATGAAGTTTTAATGAAAATTATAGCAAAAGATGTAGCTGAACAGTACTTGGCGCTCCTTCAACCCAGACTATGTGGCTCTTCTTTGTTTGGCAGCCCCAGTTTGCTGCTCTCACAGAAACCACAGGGTTAAGACTCAGGATTATTAGCTTTGCCCATGCCTTTTTTGGATCAAGAATTACCAAGAACAATGCACCAATAATCTACCACGTATTGCGATGATCTGCCAAACAGATCAGTTACAGTGGCAGGGATTCAAGCACTGGGGCACAGAAATGTGAACTGGCTTCCATAAGGGAACCAGGCAGAGAAGTGGCAGCCTCTGAAATAGCACTGATCTCCTAAACACTGCTTAAAGTGCAGAGAACAGACTTGATGTGTCACCTTATGTGCAGCTTTAATCACTCTGTGACACTGACTGGCTAGCCCAGTGAGATGGCAATGGTCCGAGATGCCGGAAGTCTCAGTTGGCTGCTAAAAGCTGTTTGTGTGCCCTTGAACTGGGCCCCAGAATCAGAGTTTTACTTCTTGGGGGGAAAAAAAAGAGCCAAACAGTGCACAGATGCTGTTCTGCTCTGAAAGTCTTGCTTACGTTAAGTGTTTCAGACTGTCAAATTGGCTCACAGAAAGGAAGGTGAGGACATAGGAGGCTCTACCAACTATAAAGCCTGTGTAGATGCTTTTAATCTGTGAAGAAATAGTGACAGATACCACTGCAGTAAGGGCCCCGAGAGCTCAGCTTTTCCAGAGCTTACTGAAAGAAATGCCTCCGCCACAAGCAGCAGGCCAAGGGAGGCAGAAAGGAACCTGAGCCTTACCTCAGCCACCCAGTTTGCATATGTGATCTCTGGTAGAGGTGGGTTGTGGCGAAGCACAGGGCTGTGCACTGCTCAGTGTAAGGCACTGGCTGCCATCCCACACCACAACCCCAGCAGCAGAGAGGGCAGCCTCTGGGGGAAAGAAGCTTGCTTGAGTGCTTGGGAATCAGACTGCTTGATTGTTTGAGTCAGGGAAGGCTGCAGTGGATATTTGTTTTTATAGTCTTGACGTTTTCTACATTGTTATTTCTGTTCCTGTGTGTGCTCCACACTTACTTTATGAGACTTGTGTTACATATATCACCAAAGGATTTGCAGTCTGACTCCTGATCTGTATTCTGTCTGTAAAACAGGGAAGGTACTACCTGTCACCTCATAAAGCCTGTAAGTCTAATAAAGCAATAAGCTTCTCAGGACAAGGACTTTTCCTAGTTATGCAAACTTCTGTGTATGTATTGTAAGTCTTGAATTAGGTAGCCATAACTCCCATAGTTAGAACAGTAAAATAATTAGATCTCTTTCTTCTTTTAGTTTGTAGAAGACACATGGCAACAGTAACTATCCTCCATTCCTTTCTGTCTTTTGGAAAAGCATCCCCTCCTGACTTATCATATCTGTAGAAGTGAGGCTTGCACCCCTTTTATGTTCCCAAGCAGTTGCAGTCAGTAAGAACCTGTTCAGCCTAATTAGATTTTGCAAATCCATTATGTTTTTTTTATTGGTGCCCATAGACAAAAAGCCAGTGTTCCTCTTGCAGGTCCTGACTGTTATGGTGGAACTCCGCAGTGCTTGGCAGGCATGAGCGCTGCTGCATTTGACTCCAAAATGGTGTAAGAAGGAGAAATGTTGGCTCTGGAGAGCAGCTGTAAAGCCAAGAGGAATGGGTGTGTATCTTGTGACCTTTGCTGATTGCCCAATGCAGTATCATGTGATGACTCTCAAGGACTATTAAGAATCAAGCAAAGCTTTTTTTGTCCTTGCATCACGAGGATGGGAGCTTCCACAAAGCTGGCATAGCACGTGCAGCTAGACAAGGTGGATGACTTTGGTCAGACTCCAGGGATTTGGGAAGTGTTAGGTTTTCTCCACAGCCCTGCCATGCTTCCTGCTTACAGGCAAACCTGCCCCCTTTTTGCCTCTGTAAAACGGAAATAATTCTTCTCCCAGTTTTAATTGTGCTTATTTAAATAATAACTTTTCTACAGCAGAGATCATCAACTGGGCGAGGATTTAGAAGGTGGAGGCTAAAAGGGCATTATTCATACACCAGTATCAGCCACTATGCTGTATGCTTATGAGCTGTTAAGCTCAGCAGAGCCTTTCATCTCTCCAGGGCCGTTTCATGTGGATATTTACTGGCTGCTGTAACGTGCCATTTCTCACCAGCTGTTTCTAATCTTATTGCAAGATCTGAGCTAGTTTCATCGCAAAGATTTTCACTGGACTTTGGAATCCTAAGTTAAAAAATGATAGGTAGGTGGTGAATGGTTCTCACCACGAGAGCATGTTTCAAGATTGTCCTTCCTTTTCCTCACTCACACACTGTGAAATTCATTTCTGTGGCTAAAATTGTCAGCCCTTACCAGCACTCATGACTGGAACTGATGATGTCTGTCCAGTTCCCAGAAAAGCAGCATTCCCACCCAAGCATTCGCTCTGAAAGGTGCTTGTAAGCATGGTTTCCTGGATCCTGGCCTGCTGTGCCACTGGGTAACTCCCCTAGTTTGAGAGTGGAGGATAGTCTGGCTGGTGCTTGGCAGCAGTACCATAGCAGGGAGAAGACAGTGTTGCTGTTGTCTGTGCAGTGCTTAGCTCTGCTCTTGAGTCTGGAGGTTCCAGCTTGCCTGACCACCCTGAGTTCCTCTAGCAATACACTGGGCAGGGCAGCGTGGGGGTCTTGCACCCTGCCCTCTCCAACCTGAACCTGCAGCCATGGGGGCTGTCTGCCCAGTGAGCTCTGTGGACGCTTTGTTTGCTGGCAGAAATGGATTAGCTTGTCGTTGGTTTGGGTTCTCTCAATTTTTATTTTTTGCAAGTTCTCCCCAGGAGAGGGAGCAGTCCACGCGAATGATGTCTAGGGGAATGAATCAGCTTGTTCCAGCTCCAGATACACTGCATTTGCTGCATTGCTCTGACCGCCCTCTTCCTTCACCCTCCTCATCTTCAACTCCTCTTCCTCCACCTTCTGACTCCTCTCATAGCACTGCAGAACTTTTCTTTTGTGCTAACCCTTTGAGGTGTTCAGTGAAGACACTTGCACCTCTTCCCTTTATAAACTGCCTTTCCCACCACAGCGTGCCCCGAGGCTGCTCCCACCGCCCAGAGCCCCCATCTTCATCACTGGTCCCTGAGTTCAAGTCATTTCCTTCCATGCTGTGTCCTGTGCTCCGACCTGAGCTGCAGAGCACTGGCTCGGCCCCTGCAGTCACTGTGGTGACAGTGGTCAGGCCAACAGGACGTTGGTTAACTCGGGAATCTGGAGCCGCTTTGATGGAAATCTCCTTTTGATTGATTCTAGCAGTGGTAACTTGCAGAGCCACGCTCCTGCTTAGATAGCTGTCTGGAGGGTGACTGTTTCCCTAGCACTCGATTATATTTCCAGTGACACATGCATACAAAACCAGAGGAAAATGAGGTGTTGTAGAGTTCAAAACCACTGCTGCCAAAGTTCCTGTCTTCATGGCGTCTTTTGTTATAGCAGGAAAAGTTCCAAAAAGCAGTAGCTTGGTTACCACTTAAGGAAGGGCTTGTGGTTTCTTCCTGATGACTTCTTTCTGTATTCCTGCCTTTTTTTTTTCTGTCTTTCTGTCTTTAAGTATTTCTGTCTGTCTTTGTCTTTCTGTCTTTTTAATAACCAAGAGGGGATAGAACAGAGGTAACCTTGTGATAATCAAGCCTCTGCTGCATTGTGTTTCAGTACATCTGATACAAAAAACATCTACTGACATGTGCTGTGATTCTCAGTGCTGCTGTAAGCTGAACTGCTCTGGGAAAATTTCCAAGGAATAATGAGCAAAATTCTCAAGGACAAGACGAGGAGAGCCGGTGCAAGGTATCTGTGCAACAGCAGTCCTGGGAAACCAGAATCGCAGGGAGGCTGTCGGAGCAGTGACTGGCATTAATAATAGTGATACTCTTTATCTTGGTGTGCCAGTGGGAAGATTTAAGAGATTTTGTGCATGGGTTACCCTAAAATTCAGAACGAAACTTGAGCAGTGGATTTTGCAGCAAAGACTGGAAGTTATACAGCTGTTACGGGAATAAACTGTTTTTCACTGGAGTGAGATCTGCAGCTGTCTGGTTGGAGATGGTTATTCCTGGTGAAGACGTACGCAAGACAGAAGCGGTCTTTTAAGAGTCTAGCTGTGCAAATTACATCTCTGCTGTGTGCTCTCTCTGAATGTTCAATACAAAGAAGGCTACAGACACATGCTGTGATTTTTAATGCTACTGTCAGCTGAACCACTCTAGGAAATTTGCCAGGGAGCATCAGCCAGAGTTCTGAAGGACAGGTTGAGAACAGTGCAAGGTACCAGTGCTAACAGCAATCTACTGTGCTAGAGACGTAGTCTGAAAGGGGTAAACTTTCAAGTGTGCAGTTTCTTTTAAGTTAGTTCAAGCAGGCATGATCAAGTGCTTGCAAACAGTGTTAGAAGCAGCCCCCAGTACCCCAACTCAGCAGTATGTAGGCCCATACTTAAGTCCCCTTTTCTGCACATGAGTGAAGCGGGATTTAAGCTATAAAGCTGTGTCCTTTCTTTGGGTAGAGGGGTATATTACACCTGAATGGTGTTGCAGTTCACAAGGCAACAGTTGGGGTATAACAGCTTACTTCTCTAGAGCTGCTCTGTTTGTTTTTAGTGAATGTTATCTAAGTCCATCAGATCATGCAGGTCATGTTGGTTTTGGAGCCTAGTGGGTGATGCTACCCAGTGGTCAGAGTAAACAGTTCACACTGCAGCCAAAGTTCACTCTGGCAGGTCTGAGTTGTCATCTCTGCTTCCAGTTTGCATTGACAAAATAGTATCAAAGGAGGGGGTTATGGAAGTGGGTGGGGCAGTTTAACTGACACTGTTGATGTGTCCATTCAAAGGGCAACACCAGAATCAGGTGAGCATGAGTAAATTCCCATTTATGAGGGCCTGACCTTAGACTCTGGACCTCCACATTGAAGAATCACTAACGAGCTGTAGAATTACATGTCCACAGAAACAAGCATGACTTGAACTTCAACATAAATGCCATGTCTACCTTGGCTTTGTAATGTGCTCGATATAACAGCATGTGTTACTTCAGAGGAATCTGTTCTGCTATCTCACCACAGATCTGTTGGATGGTACCATCAAGGGCTAATGTTCTTCCTGAGCTCATCGTGTCCAGAGCTTCCTGTTCAGAAGACATCTTTAAGTCAAGGAATTCCTGCTTCCTGTTAAGGCTGGGCGTGCAGCAGGTTTTGTCTGTTGACACTGGCAAGTCTCTTCAGGTTTCATTTTAGTGCCTTCCTAGCTCTTTGCTTGGATGTTTCATTACTTCAGTTGTGTGTTTTAAGTTTTAAAATTCTTTTCAGACAGTCTTTCTACCCACTGGCACTGCACTGCCTGGATATGACTGTACCTGAAAGCACAACAACAATGCTTAAATCGTGATAGTCATGCAGAGTAGGTCTGAGATGCGTATCTATGTAGAGAAAAAGTTTCTACTTGAAAGGCTGTGATTCTGTCCCTTTGTGGAGGAGTCTGGCTAAAGAGTAGGTCTCAAAGTGCTGTTGGGAAGAAAACAGCATTGCTCTTCACTACTGCCTGTGCTCTCCACAGGACTGGGGGTAAAAGAAGTTTTCAATTCTACTGTGGGATAGAGAAGGCAGCCCAAGTCCACAGGGCCCAAGGGTGGCATTTTTCAATAGTACTAACTGCTGCATTGAGCCAGTGGCAGATTTGTCCCTGACCTCCACAGCAGCAGCACTAGGCCAATGTTATATGCTCCAGAAAATAATTCCCTCAGGCTCTGTAAATCCTGTGCTGCTGTCCTGCTTCAGAGGCAGTGAGAGGACACCCTGTGCCACTCGTGCTCTGAGAGCAAACCATGCAGGAAGGGTGGTGATAGTGCTTTAAGCTGCTAAACTTGGTGTGCAGGGATGGAGCTGAATAATTGAGAAACATCAATGTCCAGGCCACTGGCAGTGAGCGTCACTTGTCTGTTCTGGTGTATGCAGAAGTGCATGCTCTCACTCTGGCTGCAGAGCACAGGGCTGGGGACAATGAGTGTTTCTTGGCCTGCTAATCAGAGACAGAAATACAGTAGCTGACACAATGCCACTACACTTATTCTTGATCAGAAATACAATGTGCAGCAGTTCAAGCTGAACACAGCCTCCCAACCCTTTCTGCTCTTTCTCATCTGCTATTGTATTCAGCATGCACAAGCCTTTCTGTTATGAACTCAAACACTGTGTAAGAACCCAGAGCAGGAGGGCACAGGTCTCTTTGCAATGACTCCCACTTATAAAGCACAGCAAAAACATTGGTCCCGTAGCTAGGTTTGAAGGCTGAGTTTTACCAGTTTCTACTAATTTCCTCTTTTCCAGATGCTCTGAAAATGAATCAAGACAATGTCAAGAGACAACAGAGAGGCTGAATGGCACTTGCATAAAAGATGGCAACAGGAGAAGGGGGGAGGTAGAAAGAATGCAAAATAACAGAGGCAAGAGTGACCTTGACAGGAGAGAATAACAGGCAGTGATGGTCCAGAAGATGGAAGTGTGGTAGGCAGTGAAAAGTGAAGACCTTGGAAAGATTAATGAGACAAAACTGTACTGAGGAGGAGGGACATTGCACTGAGATTTCCAGGCAGCTGTGCAACCATTTTCTCAGGCAGTGAGGGAGATATATACGTGCACCACGTGGTAGAAAGCAGAAATCCAAGAGTAAGGGATTCTTCCATTTCCTCCCTCAGCTGTGTGAAACAGCTTCCTCTTTCTCTAGAGTTGCTGACTTTTCTTCTAGAAGCCTGTTTCTTCAGGAGGCATGGTCAGTTCCACAGGTCTCCAGAGTGTGGATTTTAATTACATGTGTCAGTATAATACTTTCATTTGGGAAGTGTTGTGCAAAGTAAATACCTGAGTTTTTACAGCTGGTAGAGCAGTAACGATTTAAAGGAAATTCCTCTCTCTGTACAAGTCAAGGCATATTAAAGTCACCCCTCCCCTGAAGTCTGTGTCACCATCCATGCAAGCAAGGCAACTGGTCTGAGCAGGTGACATTTCTTACCTGCTCTGAATTTCCAGTCAGTGGTGGATCAGGCCCACTGACGGACTGAATGAAATCTGTCCTGCCAGCCCTACCACTCACTCAGCAGATGCACAGAACACTGGAAGGTGGATGTCACTGTACTGTTGACTCAGTAAAGGCTTGAAACTGCCCTGATTTTGCTGATTTCACTATGTCTTGGGCCTTAGAAGTGGCATGCAAAAGCCTCAGGTGGCTGTTTCTTACCTTTTTCCTTGAGTTCATTCCTGTGCACATGGAGGACTGGCCCTACTTTCTCTTTGGCAATCTGTGAAGGTTCTCATTACTCAGCTTTGCTTCAGGAGCACAACAGGAACATGAAGGTCCCAGACTAGACGCTGCCCACCCTCCATATCCAATACCATCTTCTTCGGAATTTCCAGTCAGTCCCTACCCTGAAAGGGTCTGGGGGTAAGTTGATGCAGCCAGAAAAAGCTGGGGTTCATTCAAACTGCTACTGACAGGCAGTGCTTTCCTGCAGGATATGTCTCACGTGGGTAATGGCAGCAGCTCTCAGCTTTCTCTGGTCTGTAGGACAAAAGGCACAAGCTCAATCCAAGATCTGCACTCTTGAAGATCCTTGATACAATTACTTTATCAGAGCCCCTTTCCTTCTGAGCCCCAAGCAATAACAGCTTATCTTAGGATGGATTTTATCATACTGAAGTGAAGGCATCCTCTACAAATAGCCTTTCTGTGCTGTACACACTTAGGATGGATTGAGCTGCCCTCTGCCAGTGCTGTAGACTAAGATGAATAGGTCGAACATTGCAGGAATCTTCTCCTTTGCACACTGAGATGAGTAGCTTTTAGTAGATTCCCAACACAGAGAAGGTTTCTGTTATTTCTTCTTTCCTCTCATATTTATGTGTTGAATTAATATTTTCTATTCAGCAAGTCAATTAGCTGTGCCTGCCACTGTGTGAGAAACATTGGAGTTTAATTCTTCTTCAGAAAGTTCTGCTTTTCCTGCCTGTATGCAAGATATCTACCTACAGCTTACTTATGAGACCTCTATTTGCACGCAGTGACTATAAAGTATGTTGAAATAGCTGGTTCATTTGTCCCTGGCAGTGTGTCACTAACACAAACCTCACGAATGGGGCAGATAGTGCGTACAAAAACTCTTTCAGAACTTGCAAGTGTTTGGTTTGGTTGATGGCATCTTAACTGAATTTGGAGACAAGAAAGGAGATGTTACTGACTGATGTGTTTCTAGAGGCTGAGTTGGCCACTGGCCCTACTTGTATTTCCCCCCAGATTGATGCATCTACACCTCATGTCCATTTTAGTGTCAGCTGCAGTAATCTGCAGTATTCCCTTCTGAAAAAAATTTTCTTAATTGATTATAAATGAGCAAAAGATGTTTCTTGCCAGTCCTTTTATCTGCCCAGAAGTGACAAGAGTTCATCCTATGGACAGAGGTATTTCACACTTACAACAGTTTGGGAATCTTGCAAGGAAGTGTTTTCTGAAGAAAATTTATGTCTTTCGGATATGATATTAAAAAGGGCTCTATACTGTATCTCCTTCTTTTCCAGAATACCCCTAGACACTGGAGTGCAAGTCCTTGCTATTCCTGGTGGTACTGGTGATGAGTGCAGGGCTGGTTATTAGTGTGGTAGGGACAACCTTCTTTTACCAAGCATTGCTTTGGGAAGCTCAAAATACATGGAAAATCAGAAAAGTGCTTGTCAGAAGATTTTACTCATAATGTCTCCCAGGTGGTTTTCAGTGTTGGGGGGTGGAGGAAGGTGAAACAGCATAGGGAAGATTATTACAAAAGCACAGATGGTCATCTTTAAAGCTGTGGTAGCTCCACTCATCCCAAACAGGCACATCAGCAACTTCTTTTTCCAGCTCTTGGAAGATGTTGAATGGATGGGCTGCAGACATTTGGGCTCACTTCCATGGAGGAGACCTTCCTCTAAAAGCAGCCTGCCTTCCAAAGCCAGACCCACAGTACATTTGGAAAGGCACCCGGATGTTGCTGATTTGTGGAATTTCAATTTCCTATGATGATTCTGCCTCAGAAAGGGGAACTGGGGTTAAGACTGAAGCTGGAGAGATACTGATTTGTGTGGCACTTGGAGGGGAGAAGAGGGAGGCCACTGTTACTGCCTCAGAGGGGCAGTGGGCAGGGAGACTGTTTGTATGAGAGGTGCAGACATCTCCTAGAGCGGGATCTCTGAAGTACCTGCTGGCTGAAACATTCCAGGCATTCCTGCACTGTGCTGCCAGGCTCACACAGCAGCAGCAGCTAACACTGTGCAGGCTGCAGCAGCCTGGCCTTAGCAAGTGGCTCTCGCTCAGTCATGGGCTCCCAGGTACACGGCTCTAATGAGCGAGTTTGCTGTGTGGAGTAGCACTGCAAGCTGTGAACTCGCAGCCGCAACTGCAAGAGAAGGTGGATGTGATTTTAGTGTGTTGCTGTTGTGAACAGACCTGCCGGAAGCAGGTGGAAGGACTTGCATTGGGCTGTCCATTACCATGTTCTTTCCCGAGGTTACCGAGGTGCCTTGTGCATGGTACAGAAACTGTAGCTCTCTATAGCCTTTATCCCTGCTGTAGTTGTGTTTACACCTACTGTAAGAGGCAGAGATTCACACCATCTCAGTGTCAACAAGCTTGTAAATCATCTACTTAATAGTCACAGGTAAGATAACATTAAATATAAAGGCACTAAAAAATCCATCCCACCTCACTCACCCTCCCCACCAAGTACTGAATCTTGTCCAAAGCTGCACAAACAGGATTCTAAGATAAAGACCTTGGCTAAGAATTACTAAAACAAACAGAGCGTGGAGGGGTTTGTTAAGGGACTGGCCTTCTCAAGGCCAAAGGGTGGGTGTGGAAGAACACACCTTACTGAAAGAAAAGCTAAGAAAGAACATTAGCAAAATACATCTCTGAACAAACAGAGCCCTGCCAGAAGTCTGTAATATTCTAATTAAATTAATGTAGCATGGAAGGCGAATCATACAAGTACCACACACTCTATGCAAAGTATTTTGCCTGGGATTTCAGTAGCTAGTAGCAAAAAAACTTTCTATAAGCAAAGGAATCTTATTCTGCTTAGCGTGATGCAGTGCAGCAGAGTTATTCAGAGTTAATGCAGACCCAGTAAGGGGAAGTACGTTTTTGTCTTTCTTTAGAAGTGCCTTAAGAGAATTTACCAATCATTTGCAAACTGCTTGACTGTGAAAGTAGAAAAAAGAGCAGAAATTTCCCAGTTTGCCTCTTTCCTTCTCTGCCATATGGACCAAACCCTTCTGCAGCAGTACAGTTCCTGGGGGCACATTGGTTCAGTTACCAGGTGGTGCCTGTCCGTTGATGACTAGCTTGATGCCAGGGTTTTCTTGATTATTTTCGTTGTGATGCAGATGAAATCCACTGTTGGAGCGTTATCTGCTCTTGATGGGGGCTACATTCTGATTTAAAGGCAAAAACCTCCAAATTTATGACTTTGCTAGCCTGTGATCAGGACCTGGGGGGAACAGGATGGACTAAAGTACTGTAGTTTTAGGTCAGTAACACCTCAAAACCTGTTCCTTTGCAGGGTTTTTTACCCCTAGAAAAACATGTGGTCTTTAGCCTTAGTGTGTAGGGGTAATGGCTACATCCCCTTGACTTAAGGTTTGTTTAACTTTCCTATGCTGCTGCAGAGGTATTGTTAGTCTGCAGATAAGGCAAGTGTTATCATTTTAGCACAGACTAAAAGAAAAGGATAGGAGGCACCTATTAGATTCTCTACCATGTTATTCTCTGCCTAGTGGCAGGGTTGTCCTTCACACCGGTCTCTCAAATGTGGTAATTTCTTGCCAGTCCTTTTATCTGTCCAGAAGTGACAAGAATTAATCTGATGGACAGAGGTATTTCACACTTAGAACAGTTTGGGAATCATGTAACAGTTCGGTAATAACAGTAAAACTTTATTTTTACTGGTTATCAGCCAAAACCAACAGCTAGGCTAAGCCAGAAAATACCATCCTGTCTGCCTTTGCAGTATGTGTGCTGAATCTTTGTGCTGATGCTCTGATACTCTCCTAGATCTTTCCTGAGGAGACAAGGGGACACAGAGATCTTTATCCTACCCCAGACAATCTGGTCAACCTGATTTTGGCCACAGTCTAAGGACATGCCTCCTGCCCTCTTCATGCTCTCATGCCCTCCTAGAACAAATGAGCAATGTGTCCCTTCTATCTCCCTTTTGCTGTTAAGACATGGCAGGTTTTTTACAGCTGCTTGTATCTGCCTCTAGCAGTTCCTACTTCTTCTGCATGTGCACGAGTCTCCTGTCTTTTCAAGGTGGCCCTACCACAAACAAGTTGCGAAGTATGAAACCAAGGAACAGAAACAAAAAGACCAGAAAGCACCCGTAAGTGCCCGATCTGGGGAAATGCATGGACTGATTTTCATGTGGGCACTTCACATCTTTCTGGACATTGATAGAAAGCCTCTAGGGCTTGCCAGTAAGTGCAAATAATGGAAATGAGATTTTTCTAGGAAAGCAGGTGGTGATTGAATAGCACTTCTATTTTTGGTTTTTTGAGGTCACTCTGTTTGTTTTGAAGTCATTCAAAAGGGCTGGAAGGGAGCAGGAGCTGATTTTTTTGGCTACAAATTTGGTTTGAACTTTAACTGAGCGGCAGCTTTCTGTGACAGTTGGCCATGCAGCCATGAGGAAGGATTCTGAAGGGCAGTAAGAGGCACCGTTGGCAGCATCCCTTGGGCTGCACTGCCTTGCTGACGGACTGGTCATGCACAAGTGCTAGAATGGTCTGACCCAGGCAGGGGTCATCATTGCTGAGCCTCTGCATCCCACCTCCTTGAGATAACAAAACCACTGGGGCTGTGCCAGGGAACACCAGCTGCGAGGCAGGTACAAAGACACTGGTGTCCTCTATGGGCAAATACAGAGTCCCAGGCCAAACAGGCTAGTAACAGGGAAGAGATGGCCTGGCTCTGCTCTTCTGTTAACATGCTGTATGGCTGTGTTTTTGTCAGTCAGGCCCTCAGCAGAGGACCTCTAGGAGGACAGTGGTCAGTCACAAGACAAAAGGATAGCTGCACACTTCAAAACGTCTGTATGGAGAGAATTTTACCAAGATTCTGCACACTTTGTCAGTGTGCTAAGCAAATTATCCATCCTTGAATCAAAACCTTTTCTAGCAATAGCTTTGGCAGCCATAGCCTTGGCAGGCACAAGTGGAAGAAGGAAACCTCTTACAAAGGCCTTTTTATCCATTCCCCAAGGAAAAGATTTCTTGCTCACTAGCTTCTTGCTTGGTTTCAGAAAGCCTGGCAAAACAATGTCTGGCAAAATCTATGATACAGGAGTAAGAAAACAAATTAACTACTTCTGCTTGGAACAGCTTATTCTTGTTTGAATGCTCTGTAAGACAATCTCCTCAAGACCTAAGCATGACTAACCTTACAGATACTGTGCTTGGAGTCAGAATTGAGTTGTTTTTTTTTCTGTTAATGTACAGGTCTGTAATCACAATAATGTTTTTTTTTTACATGATTGCTGAACTAGATTTATTTCTCATAGCAGAGCCAGTTGCTGAGATAGAGAAATATTTTCATACATTTCCATCTCAAGCATCCCAGACAGCACACATCTTCACTCTTTTATCATTTAGAAGCTCGAAAAAAAACACTTTAAATACAGTAATGGCTGTGACACTCTTACAGAATTGCCCCCTTTCCCTGAACCCAGCAGCAGAGAAGAGCTGAGAGGGAATTACACCATAATTGATTTCACCTTGCTTAAGATACTTTCTGTGCTCCAGTGCTGCACAGAGAACTGCAAAGGGGCTGAGATCTTTTTTCTGAGCAGGAAATGTGCTCATTGGGTCTAGAGCAGCACTTCTTGAAGTTAGTTCCTAAATTAGTGAGTTCAGTATGTATTTGAAGTAGCTGTTGTTCTGCTGGGTACAACACAGCCCTGGTTCCCTAAGCTGGTATTTGTTGCTGCTGATGAATTTGCTGCTGGCACAAGCTTTCCCAGGCAGCTGGGGTGCAGATCCCACAGTAAGACATAGAGGAATGAGTGCTGTGGCTGCTCTCATCTTCCTGCCCAGATGCAGCAATGCATCACTGTGTGCATTATCTGATGACTGGCTGTAAGGCATGCCATGCTTCCACAGGTGCATAGCTGGGATCACTGACATCCCACTGGAAGTCACATCAGAGGTCCCATATGTTGCTGAAGCTCCTATACTCTTTCAGGGTGGGTAGATTTGCCAGGCCCACGTCAGAGCCTGCAGAGAAGTTGAGGCAGATCTCTATCTGCCCAAATCCCATCCCAAAAAGGAGGCTTGTTTTGAAGAAGACTGGCAAACTGAATCCCTGTGCCAGATAGGGAAAAAAAAAGTATGACTAGAGACCAGTTGGGAACCAACAGAAGTTTGTTTCAGCCACAGCAGCTAGACTGCAATGGCATAAAGGTCCTTAATACTAACTAGTTTGTCAACCAGTGGACAAAAGAATTTCTTGCACAATTCAGAGCAATATGCTAGCTAACTACATATGTAAGGAAAGGGTTTAAAATTGCACAATGTGCTGTGGAATGATACAAGTGGGGATTTTGTCTCACAGCTATTTGCTATTAGAAGGAACAGAGAGATAACTGAATTCACTGTGTCCTTCATTCCACAAAGCATAGGGAGGCTCAACCACAGAAGATACTGTAGGCCGGAAGTATTTCAGTTGTGCATGCATGGGATGTGTCCACGGCAAGGAGAGTCTGTGCAGAGAGCAGCTCAAAGAACAGTGATTTTCTGCATGTGCTATGGTGTTGCGGCAAACATATATCGTAGTAAAGATGTCTCTTGGAGAATGTTTTGTTGGTCTAATTGGATTTTCGGAAAAAATTCTTCACTGAGGGGGTGATCAAGCACTGGAACAAGCTTCTCGGGGAAGTGGTCATGACACAATGCCTTTCAGTGTTCAAAAATCATTTGGACAATGCTCTTAGATATATGATTTCACTTTCAGGTTGACCTGTGTGCAGTCAGAACTCATGGGTCCCTTCCAGCTCAGGATAGTCTATGTTTTTAATTACTCTGAATTCAATGACTAGTTAGGTATTGGCTATTTACTTCCAAACTGTTATGATTTATGTCATGTCTCGTGTGCTGTGATGCTCTAAGCTTTGATTCCAAGCACTCCTCTTACAAGAAGAAATTAAGGAAATTAAGAAAACAGTGTTATTCTGAAAGCGAAGATATTGCATAGATTTTCTTTGCCTTTAAAAAAAAGAAAAGCAATGAGCTAATCTAAGAGATAAAAGTATGCCAGGTTTCGTACATGTAAAAGTTTGAGCCTTTTTGATGTAAATGTACTTATCTTAAATTGCTCAAAACAGGAACTTCATTTCTACGATGTAAACTTTTTTGTTAACAAATTGCTTAGTGAATATAGCAATTACAGATCCACTCTTAAAAGTGAATATCTACAAGAGCAGCTGGCTTGTTTTATTCACAGTCCACTTATTCAGACTTGTTGGAATGAAGCATACATGCTCTTCTCTACAGCTGCTGGTTTAGGACTTGCTATGACTGAAGTGCCCAGGAGATTTTGGGGAAACTCATTCTTCTTTAGATCTGTAACTGTGCAATGTATCCAGAAGGATCTGTATTTTTCCTACTCAAGAACAAGTGGGATTAAAAGCTAAGCTAAGGAGATATCTATTGCAATAGAAGAATGGATTGCTAGTGTAGATGTGGCTCACAATACCTTTTGTTAGTGTGAGAACAAACGAGCTGTCCTTTTCCCCTGAGATTCCTTCAACTGCTCAGATACTCCTATTTTTTGAAGTGTGGAAGATAGATAACTATTCATTTTGTCATCAGGTGTTTCCTTCACCTCAAATTCCTTCCTCTGGATTTTTGCGTAGCAGTTGTTGCAGCATCTATATGTCAGGAAAAAACCTGCATTCCCCTTCTCTTCCTAATTCCAGTGCACCATAAAAATAAATTCTTGTGTCTTAGTCCCCTCTCCCCAATTGTTACATCTGTCTGGAGTGTAAATAACAAAATAACTTAATACTTATACACAATGTGGTACCTTTGATTTTAGAGCATCAAAAATGGTGTCAGTGTCAAAAGTGAAGGGAAATACTCTTTTCCCAGGAATTCAAAGTTTTACTTTGATGTGAATCTCAAAAGAACACAGAGGGAGTGGTACTCTCCAGAGTAGTTCAGCCAGCACCTGCAACCTCTTAAACTGCAGTCATATCTCTCATGCAAATCAATATTTGAACCAATATTTACTGGGGACTCAGTCATGATTTATATGGGAGTCTTGATGTTGCAACAACCACTGTGTTACTCAACTGGATTCCGAGATGACTGGTTAATACATAACAAACCAGATTCATAAATTCAGCTGGCCCAAGTTATCATCAGAATGGAAAGAAGTTCATGATAGCATATCGTGTTTAATTCATAAACCTATTAAATACCTGTAATGGAGAACAATGTGCTTTGGTTAAAGAGGCAATGAGTTTCATTCTGTTTTCAGAGGGTTTCTAATCTGGATTAATTGCTTAGTGACCATTTTCTAGTTGTCATGAGTAATTTTGTTATTCCTGTGTCAAAATGAAAACAAAGTAGGATTAGATTAGTTATTCAGAAAATGCCACAGTAAAAAAAACTCTGTAGTGTGCAACACTATTGCCATAACAATTAACAGTGAGTCTAATTTTGGGGTCAAAAAACAGTCCACAGCTTTGAAGTTAGGTATATGACAAAGGCACTTTGGCTGTACATAGAGTTACCCTCACCTCTTGGGCGTTATCAGTGATTGTTTCTGAATGAAGACTGTTTGTCTGGATGATGTGCAGTGTTTCACAGAAAAACTTATAAGTGGAGTTCCACTCCACTTATTTCATGCCAACATGGCAATAAAAAGATTATTGAAAGTCTAAATAAAGAATACTGAAAGTCTACCTGTACAACAACCAGATATTGCTAGTCAAAGATACTAGGGCAAAGGACTGACTTTGCAAATGCTATTTGATCTTTTGGAAGATTTTTTTGTTTTCTTTCTATATAAAATAAATCAGCACAGGAAATTCAGTGATGTGTTTTCTCATATAAATGGAAATGATGGCTTAAAACTCTTGGGCTTAGATGGGCTAGGAAATCCTCAGTGTCTACATAAAACAGACAAGACCTATAGTTTTTTTTAGGTCTAAGACTAGAACACCTGAAAATCAATGTGTGTGTCTAAGAAGCACACAGCTTCTGAGATGCTAACTTCTTTACTCTGCTGATCCTCCTGTTATTTACCCTGTCTGCCCTTCATTCAGCACATGCATGCTCCAAGTCCAGTGAGCATTTCTTTGGCAGGCAGTTCCTGGTGAATAATCATAGTGCTGCATATTTGGAAACATTTTCAAACTTAATGACCTTTCTTTAACCTCAGGCTGCTAGCTGTTATCATTGGGAAGGAACAAATATGTCTGAGGGAGGTGAACAGCTGAAGCTATTGCTTAGAACACATATCTTGCCTCAGGCTCTGCCAGCAGAGTCCCATCACTGCCATTGCTGCAAGCTTGGCTCCCCAGAGATACGGAAGTTTCTGTCTGCCACCTCCTTACTCTGATTGTGCCCATGATAGAGGTTTAACAGCCCATGAGGAAATAACCAGCTAGAAACCATTCTTTGGCTTAAATAATAAACTGTCAGGATGCCATAAAAACTATGTCAATTACTTAACCACAGTCAGGGCCTAAGTCAAATCTACAGTGTCCGGAACCCATATCTGTAACCCACCCTTTTACATCTTAACATGAAAAACTGCAGCATGCTTGAATAACCAGCAATACTGGAGTTGCAAGTTCCATCACAAATCAGTTATTTCAGCTTGGTATTAGTCCATTGCTATGCATGCTTAGCATAGCAGATTATTGCATAATGAGCCAAAGAGGAGGAAAAAAAGATGTATTTTACAAGTCCAAGTAATTTTTAAGCTTACTCTTTGATCTACCTCATTATTTTGGTCAATAATAGGTTTTGAAATGTTTTAGGAATATACACACATTTTTGTTTTACTACTGGCTGTTGTTAAAGCAACATATTGATTTGGGTGTGCTCTTGGATCTTTTTACTGTGTTCTGTTTAAATACAGAGCATTTACTATCATGTAAACAATGACAGCTACGTGAACATAAGAAGGAAGTTTTCTAATTCTTCTTGCTCCTGCTCTGTCCATGCAAGTATCCAGTGAATGCTCCTGGGGTCTTTACAGCATACAGCCTCTGATCATTTAACACAAGCAGTGACAGTGCCTGATGCTTTGCTATGGTGCATTACCAACTTTGTCCTACAAGATTCTCTGCAGCCTTTCATTCGTGAGCATTATTATATCCATGGTAATTAATTCTATGGCTTTTTTTTCCCCTCCCTAGTCACCACATCATATGCAGCTCCTGCTAGTCCACTTGCTGTCAGGGGAACATGTCCCAGCTTGTGCAGACAATCTGCCTGTGTTGCACACTTAAAACAGCTAGAGGTATCTGTGGCATGTTCTTAGAGCAGGTTTCTTTGGCTTCCAGCTATATACTTCCACAGGGGAATTCATAGTGCAGAAAGCTCTTAGTCCAAGTCCACAATAGACATTGGAAATGAAGCAATTTAGCACAGTTCAGAACTTACCGTTTTCAGTGATAATTGCGGTCACTTTCAACCCTAGGTAGAGTTGCAAAAAGGTGCTATCACAGAAAAGAGACTGTGTCAAGTTTCTTTTTCCACTAGCAGGCTGAAATCTATCCCAGTGAGGCTGCAAGGACATGCAAGTGAGCCTACAGACCAGTGGCAAGCCTGCTCTCAGACAAGATAGCAGTAGGGCTCTGCTACAAGCCAAGACCAAGACAGGGAAGCAAAAACCCTGCTCCTCTGTGGCTTGGTTGGCTCTGTCACAAAATGACAACAGTGGTAACCCTCACTCAGGACATCCTCCAGCAGGTAAAGTGAGCAAGCAAGGGCCCCCTGACGGGTGAGGAATTCCCCCCATGCCTTCCACACACTCCTCCAGCCCACAGAACCAAGCGCAGCCCTGACCTGACGAGCTGCTGCTTGCCTGTAACTAATAAAACCAAAGAAGATTAAGAGGGAAGAGAGAGCCAGTTCAGTGCAGGCAGAGAACTAGTTACTATGGCAACTGTTTTCTTCTTTGAGCATAGGTTGGGAGGATTCCCTTGCAAGGGGATTTCTGTGCAGTCACCAGGCTGGGAGGAGAGGTTGCTTCAAGAATCTCATTTGACAAAGGCAGCATGGCTGCACTTTTGAACTCTGCTGGGGATCTGGGGGAGTAGGGATAGATTTGTAAAAGAGTTTGATGCTCATCCAAAAGCAAACCAGATGTTTAAGTGCCTGTACTCATGGGAGAGAGTACTAAACTGGGACTGGATTAAAAGTGATACTCATCCCATAGTGTATTGTTCCATGGGTTGCAGGTAGGTCCGAAGCTGGTACTGTACCACAGTGCTCCACACAACCAGGAGTTTCAAAGATGGAATTTTAAAAAGAAATAAAAGAATGTTTAGCTAATTCCTACTGTATTTTTAAATCTGAGATTTAAATACAGTTCCCAGCTGGATTTCTTCAATGAGATTAAATTGGTACAGAGTAAGAAATTAAGTAACTTGTAATACAATAAAGGCTTGGTCAGTCTGACTCCAAGAGAAGTCATTCTCTGGGACTTGAGCCAGGTAATGTTATCTTGGCATGCTGCTTGGAGTACCTGGCACTGTACAAACTCTAGGTCTTTGTGGTTACCTTAGACCAACAAAGCAAATGAATGAGCATATTATCATTTCAGTAGGGCTGCTTTCTGATGCAACGCTTCACTTGCATTCACAGAAGACATATAAATACCAAGTCAGTGCCTATGGTAAATCCCTCACCTTTAGCTCTTGTTAACTCTATGTGCTCTGGCAGGTATATTTCAGGGGACAAAATTGCACCTTGGTTTTTTGTTGGCATTTGGTGCTGGAAATTAAACAAATACAGAAAGAAAATAAGACAACCTATGATCATCTCAGATTTAGTCCTGAAATTCTCTCTCTATGGGTCAAAGCACAGAAGGTGTTGCAAATTCCCTTGGTAAGGGGGTTGAGCAAAGGGGACTTTGGAGGAAATACGAAGTCCCCCTATTCTCCCTAGGCTACTTATTGTTGATTTTCCCACACACTATTGTTGCTGGAGACACAGATCAAGGAGAACAACACTACCCATCCTGTCACTGAGGAAGAGGAATGGGGGACAGCTGTACAGTTTCTCTTGCAGTTGCATCTTGCCTAGGTGGCTAACACAACTTGAAACCTTCATAATCGTTGGCTTTCAGAGTCGAATTTTTTTGCCTGTTGCTGCAGGGAATAAGAAACGTCAGCCTTAATGTCTGTCCAAAATTCATTAAGGGTCTTACCAGATGTAGAACCAAGGAATCAGAAAAATGAAAGCATGCTCGCTGCTCCAAGTGCATCTTGAACACAGAACTAGGCTGAGAATATTTTGCTATCATAAAATGCTCACTTGTGAGCAGTACGCTGAAGAGGTGAGCCAAGAGGCTGAGGGACTCAAGGACAGCGCTGAACTCTCACCAAACTTGCAATGACTACGCAGTTCCCATGTCAAAGTCTCTGGTCTCAGCCTGCTTCCAGGAATTTCACAAACTCCACAGCAACCTGTTACTGTCCATAAGTAATATTTATCAACAACTGCTATTCAGAAGTCTGTAAGCTTTTTCAGTGGAAATAAGTATCTGCAACCTTCTACAAAAGTATCATTCTTTCTGTGCCATGTGGCAGATCCAACCTTAGCTTGCATTTGATCTTGCCAGTAAAATCCGGGTCTGCTTGGTATAATAGCAAGAAAGGCTTGCGAAAGAAAGTTAAGTGCTTTACAAGTCAGAATTCTAGACTTAGCTCTTTTGTGAGCAATTTCTACTGCACTAATGCAATTGGAATGAATAAAATCACTCATCAATCCAACTGCAATTCTGTTTGCTGCAGATATACAAATATTACAGAAAACCTGGAAATATATTTTAATAAGCTTTAGTAAATCACACAATTCAGTAAAGTAACAAATGGTTCATTTATATTGTCATAGGAAAGAGACAGTCCTTCTCCTGATTGAATATTCTGTCTTACTGGTTCTGACTGCATTCAGAACCAGTGAAAAGTAGAAATTTCCATCAAGACTTGGTGAAGAAGTGTTTCTGTTACTGCAGAGGAAGTGGTGGAGTTGCTGAGCGCTGTATTCAGCCGCTGAAGTAAGAGATTACACTGTCATGGTATGGGGCTGAGAAGGAAGTAAATTGCAGAGAAAAAAACATTGTTTTTTGTTGTCTGAGAGGAAGGAGATTTCTGTGAAGAGTAGTTTTTTCTCACTCCGCACTGACAGAAGAGGTCATACACACTCTCAAGCCCCTGCTGACCCCAGAAGAAGGGATCTTAGTCCAGGTTGTCCCCTGCTTACAGCATAATTAGTCATTACGTGTTTTGACTGTGCCCTAACACTACTTATCTCGGTTACTTCCTTCACAGGCTTTAAAGACAGGTTATCCAGGAGATTCAGGCAGCTGAAGATTTATTCTCTTAATGGGTCTCATTTAATAGATGCTGCAGTAGAGTAACCTATTGAATGGAACCTGAAATTGAACATAGATACAGAACTCATGTGTGCCATCTACAAAAAAAGTGTGCTAATGCATCTTGGTAGGTATAGTGTAAAATCTGGCATCAGAACATGAAGACATGTTTGCCTTTTTCCATTACTTAAGCAGACAGCTGGTTGATTGACTAATCCAATGGGTAGGATACTGCATTGTTACCTAACAACAAGGTGTTTGTAGTGCACAAGAAATGGAAACAGGAGCGAGTTGCTGCTGAGAACATAATCAGGTATCTTAAATCCAAGTCCACTATTTAAATTGCTCAGTCTTGGAGTGTTTGAGCCAATATTCAGTAATTAATTTCATTCTTTGAGTTTTTTCTGATGCCTTTTAGGTTTCAATATATTCTGATATTAGCAGAAGTTGAAGTTTTGTTGAATTTGACTAAATGTATTATCTAAGTGTAATAGATTTCTCCTTAGCAGCAGAAAAAAAAAAAAATTACAAGCAGAAGAGGTTTGGGTTTTTTTTTCCAATTGTTTTATTTGAATGTGGAATTAAAACTTACGTAAAGTACCATCTTAGTAGCTCTAAGATGAGAATTGCTCTTTGTCCATTTAAAATATACTGTATGAAGTAGTATAATTTCTGCTACATTGCTCCTCCTGCATGCTTTGCGCCCAACCATGCAGGTTCTTAGGTAAGAGAAGAAAATTATATATTTTCATGTTTAGTGAAACCAGTACCTGTCTTTCCACATACTCTACTGGGTTTTGCATCACGCCTTCAGACCATTCATCTTTGGCACTGCTGCCTAGGCTTTCAATAAAACTAAGTTCATGCCCTTGCTGCCACATGGCTTCCTGTTCATTCAAATCAACTACATTTGAAATGCACAATTTAAAGACAAAAATCATCTTAACCAATAACAAATTCCCTAACCCACATTTACTTTCTGGGAATAATGAAAGAATTTTGGTAAGTAACATACTGATATGCCTTCATATCAACTAAACTCGCAAGCCCTTATGATTACTTAACTTTATTTCTGTGTGAGTTCTATCATGATTGCTTTATTCTCACCTTCACTGCACTGTATGTGCTTGTGGCTCCCTAGAAGATAGGCCATGTTTGTTGTAAAGCACTCTGAACAATTTTCAAGTGAGTTACACCCTTTCTGTAAATTCAACAATAAATCATAATGAGTTACTAATTACTAATAAAGTGTAAAAAAATAAATGACATAATGAGCAGAACAAATGTCAAAGGAAATGTGGGTATGGGCTTCATATAGACACAGGATACTTATCAAAATGGAAGTCATTACGGGACTAAAGCCCAAACTAGACTGACACTAAGGGTGTGTTGTAATCAAAAGGATATAAAACAGATAGAGCCATAATTTCCCTATCTCCTCCTATTCTCTGAGGCTTTGAAAGAGACTATTTGAGGTTTTGAAGCAGAGTTTATGACTTGGTATGAACCTACGTCAGCAAAATGTATCAGTACGAACAAGTTCGGAGTTTTCTATAGAATTCTCTCTACCCAGGAAAAACAAATCTTTTATTTCTCTGAATTTTCTGCCTTCCCACACTATTAGCAATTTAGAAGAAAATCAGTCAAATAAGTCAAATTAGGAAAAAAAAAGAAATAGGTCCTGTTACTCATGCTATGACAAAGCAGTGTGAAGCTTGAGCACTCAGAAACAGAAGGGCCAGTTAGAAAGCCGAATTTTTCTGGTATTTTCACCACTTCTTCCCACATGAACAGACTTCATCAGCACTTGTTGCAGAATGGGCTTTCCATCTGCAGAACTGTTGGGTTTTTTTTGTTATTCAAAACCAGTGATATTGTCAGGTACTTCAGCAGGGACCTGCAAAAGAAAAGGCTTCTTCATCACCCTGTGTTGCCATCTCCAGCAGCCACTGCAGTCACCCTCTCCAGTATCCTAATCTGTGCTCAGATTAAGGGATTTTATTTCATAAATGAAGAGCTGAGGCACAAATGGGAGACACAGAAACAGTGTCTCTTCTGTTCCAGTTTGGCCTCCCTAACTCATGCAACTTCCTCTAAAGTACGGTCTGGTATAACTCAGCCGTGTCAGTTTTGGTTGTGCTGAAGCGGCTTTGCCAACACAAAGCAGTTCTGAAGCCAGTTCCGGAGCTTTCTTGTCCCTTCTCTGTAAATACTTGGGCAATTTGTTTTTTTTTCCAGCACTGAAAGTGCACTTAAGTGCCAAAGTGCAGTGTGCAGACAAAATGTGGGAGCTGCCCTTGCAGTGAAATAGTTTGGGATGAGGGAAGGGGCATATTAGGAAGTCCCTCACAGCCCCGCAGTCCCCAATTTCAGTGATCGCCACAACAACGGCAGCTATTATTAAAAAAGCCCACAAGCTTCTCATATATACAGTAGAAGACTATCAAGGGAGAACAGTCAAAGGAATAAAAAAAATCACAAAGTAAAGGTAGTTCAAAGCTTAAAGGTGATTTTTCTTTATTGCTCATTTGTGACGAGGCAATATAACATACCAGGGGCCGTGTCCATCTCCGGTGGCTGCAGGAGGGCAAGGAAAGCTGTGGCTCCTTCCAGCTGGCTGTGACATCACGGCTCTGACACTCATGTGCTTCCAAGGACCTTAAGGCAGGCGCTGACGTTTCCCGTAACAGGAGAAGATCTTTCCACTGCCAAAACCAACAAAGAAACTCACACTGCATGTGGAAGTTATTTTTCTCCTTGTAGCTTACTTTTCTGTACAGATACTATTTTCTTCTGAGCTTCGTGTAGCTTACCTTTCTGTTCAGATGTGATTTCCTCCTGAGCCAAGAGAGACGTAGGCATGAATCAGCCCTCACACATGAGAACTAGGAAACTCAATAACTTTCCGTAAGAGGCAGCCTTAAATAAACATGCTGCTGGTTACTGTAATCCGCTCCGTGCAGCAGACATTTCCCACGTTTTTGTGGCAAGCCACGGGGGTGAACGGCAGCAGCACGCTACAAAGCACAGCCAGCCCTTGGGGTGTACCGGCTCAGTTTAACACCGCATCACCAAAGACGCGGCGAAGGCGGCTCCTGCCGCTGCCCTCAGCGCTCCCCTCTGCCTCGGCCCCACACACCGGTGGCGGCACCGCTCTGGCTCGGGCCTCCCCAGTTACATCCTCAGCAGGCTTGAGCCGCCGGGCCGAGCGGCAGGTGCGGGCCCGAGCCCTCAGCAGCGGGCGCAGCGCTTAGCCCGGCGGGAAGGGGAAGCGGGACCCCAGGGGATCTAAGGCGCCGCGGGGGGCAGAGGGGAAGGGTCACCTTGCGCCGCGCTCCCTGCCCCGCCCGCTCCGACCCCGAGCTGCGCGCGCCGGTCGCCGGGGCAACCGGGGATCCGCCAATCGCCGTGCTCGGTTGCCCGCCCCTCCCGCCACGGGGGGGGACCGCGAGGACGCGAGCGGGCTGGCGCCTCGTGCTCCCTCGCTCGCCAATCACCAGGCGCCCGGGGACCCGACAGGCGCGCGCGCACACCCCTCGCGCCCGCTCGCAGCTTCTCCCTCTTCCTCCGCCCCCTCCCCGAAGAACCAATCCAGCTCCGCTCCAGGCTGCAGCCTAACGCCGGTGTCCAATCAGGCCGTGAGGCGAGCGGGCCCGCGTGCCGGGCTGCCTATAAAAGGGGGGGCCGGGCGCGAGCGCGCTGCTCACTCGCTGCTGGCGCTCCCGGCAGAAGGAAGCACGCGAGGTGTGGGAGCGGTGGAGCGCGTGAGCTGTCGCGCTCTCTCGCCCATTCGCTCTTCGCCCCAACGGCCGCTGCGCCCGCTCCCCGTTGCCGCCGCCGCCTCCTCGCCAGCCCGCCTCACGCTATGAAAACTAAGTTCTGTAACGGCGAGACCGACCCTTCCCCGCTTGGGCTCCTCCTGGGCTGCAGCTCCGGCGGGGGGGCCGTCGTCCTGCCCGCCGCCGGGCAGCCCCCCTCGCCCCTGGCTCACGCCGAGCCCGAGCGGAAAGACCCCGTAGCGGCGGGCAGGGGTGGGGGTGCCACGCCCCCGCCTTCAGCGCTGCTGCTGCCGCCGCCTGGAGAGGAGCCGCCGCTCGACCCCCGGACGCGGCGCAAGGCGTATCTGTGGTGTAAGGAGTTCCTGCCGGGGGCCTGGCGGGGGCTGCGGGAAGAGCAGCTGCGCATCAACCCCATCAGGTCAGCGCTGTGGACGGAGGGGGGCGGGGCCGGTCTCTGTGGGGAGGGGGCGGGGCCGGAGTCCGAGCCGCTTCCTGAGGTAGGAGGTGCGGGAGATGCGGCTCTCCTTTTTCTTCTTCTTTTTTTTTTTTAATTGAAATCCTTCTAAATTCACTTCTCTGTGCGGAACGGAGCAGGCTGGCTCTCGCATGGGAGGTGGCTGCGCATCCGCCTCCCGCGTTCCTTCTTGGTGCGGCAGGGCGAGGCCACCTGGGTCCACCGCCTCGGTGCGGGGAGTCTCGCTCAGGCTCTGGGTTCGTTACGTCAAAACACACCTCCCCAGCATACCCCATCCACCCGCCCTCCGGGGGCTGTTGGTGCAAGGTGCCTGGTGCTGCAGCGCGACGGCAGCGCCTCGCCCCGAGTCGGGGGAGGGACCTTGATGGTAATAGTGATGGAGCCGGTGAAAACTGCTGCACCGTGTGCAGAGCTGTCTCCTGGGAATAACAGTGCCTTTTGGGGTGGCTTTTGGCATGGTCCTGACGGTGCTGAAAATCAGAAGTTAGCAGGTACATGCGGTGTATCGGTGATGTGAGTCATCTTTATATATATATATAGTAACAAGTACTTGTGACTCAGCACGTTCACAGCAGAAATACGTAAATTGGGGATGTTCTGGAAGCCCTGTGTAGTGTGTTTGACAGCCTTGCCTTCTTTGTGGAATTAAATAGTCCTGTATGTTAGTCCTGTATGCTGGTTAAACCAGTGTTGGCTCAGACTTGTGTTTTTACAGACTGCTTGTCCAGCATCTGAGTGCTTGATCATTCTACCTGGTTAAGTGTAGAATTCACATACATTTTCAAAGAATATGGCTGTAAACGTCTTCCCTTGAGTTTCTAGTTTGCTTTCCTAGTGTTTCTACTTTTGTTGATACGTGAAATACAAGGAAGTCTGCTCCCAGTTAGCTAAGAGAGCATAAACTGTTGGTAAAGTGCTCATACATAAAAGTAAAATGAAAATCCATCATGCTCATTTCTAAATGCAATTTAAAAGCCATAACAAAAAAAAATCAGCAACTGATTAAAAGTCAGTACAGATTGTATTTTTAGATCATTTCTTCTCACTTGGCATGATCATAATAAGTTTATGAAGGGGAAGAATTTTTAGGAAACCGATATGTTCCTAGGTGGTAGGCTAGTCTGAGAGTATGTCTGTAATCTGGCTATCTAAAGTGTTTTCATCCTTATTAGTGTGTACTTCTGACTTTGGTACTGGTTTTCTAAAGCTTTAGGGTTTAGCACAGATATTCTTGAATTTTTTTGAAACTTTTCCTCTGAGATACCACTTCAGAATGGCTTGATGGTTTCTGGATTGGGAGAATAGAGGATGGTCTGAAACTTGAGAATGTGTAAAAACCGTGCTAGCTGGCAGTTGCGTTTACTTTGGCAAAAGTCTTCTTGCCACTTTTATATATGTGGACTGCATCATACTGGTTTGCTGATCTAGCTTCACAGAAAGCAAGCATTCTCCAATGTCTGTCCATATTGCAATTTTTTTTTCTGCATTATTGCACATCATGTTCTTGAGCAGCTGTTGGGTACTTGCCATCATAGGATGAAGGGGTCTAGTCCTTATTCTTTGAGAGCAAAGAAATGGATTTGCATCTATTCGGAATGCAAGTATAATAAGGTGCACCTAACTACTGTGTCTGTGCTTTGGGGAAAGCTACAGAGGCTTTGAAAGTAGGTGACCCTTTTGTAAGGGCTTCTCTTCTAAGTAATTTGTAGCAGTAGACTAACTACTAGCTTTATCTGTATGAGTGACATTTGCCCTTTTGACCCTTAAGCAGACTGCTGAATCTGCTGACCTTTCAGGAGAATAATACATTTTATTAGACACCCATATGGATTTACTTAATTAGTACCTTTTTAAGTCTTCAGTGCATAAAACTGTAGTGAAACTTCTGTTTAATGGAGTTCAGCCTCAGTAAGCTACTCCTGTTTGGCTGGAGAGGTATAAAAAGTTTCTGGGCTTTCATGCACTGTACATAGGCTGAGCATGTGTTTAAATAACAATTTTACTGGATTTTGCTCTCTTCCAGTGTTGTTTTTGTAAAGTGAATTTCAATGTGTTTGAACATACCAATACTTAAATAGAAGAACTAAAGCATACATTGGAGGCTTAGAAAAGATAGGGAACGGTTTCCAAAAAAGGTGTCTAGCACAGTTTAAATGAAGCCAGAAATATAGCTGGTATAATTAACCGTTGTTCTGATTGCATCTGAATAGTCTGGCTTTGCTTTTCACTTGATATCCTTTCCATCTGTCTGGTTTTTCTACCTGTTCCCTTTCATGGTTCATATCTCTTGTCTCTTTTTTGGATACCTGCCAAGCCACCTGGTTCTCTTCAGTCTTTATTGAGCATGTGTGCCATGGCTGGTTTACCCTATTTTCCTGAGATCTTTTTTTTCTTCCCTTCTCAGTTGTTGACTTTGGATATGTAGGCCAGTACTCCTTTTCTGTGTTGCCTCCCAGTAAATACAGGTTGTCTACTTCTTGGTAGCCTTTTCCTCCAGAGAATCTTTACTGCTTCTCCACTGCATTGTTAAGAGAACCCAGAAAAAATATTTGAATAAGCATTGAGAGGAGTGTCAGGTTAGGACTAAGAACATTTTAGATGCTGCATTTTGGATTTGCCATGGATTCATGAATCAAAGCTTACTGCAAGGCAATATTAAATACTTATGTTTGCGGTATTGTGAAAAACTTCATCACTTTGTGAAGGAAATCACAACATGACAGGTATTTTTGATATTATTGTAGAGTTACTGCATTGAGTTACTTAGCATGCCACAAGTAAAATTACTTGCTTTTAAAATCTGTGCTGCTCATCCCTTTTACTGCTAGCTACTGCATTTGGATTGTATCAGGTTTAGAAAGTTCTTCCTTTTGTGATGTGACAGACAAGTTCTTTGGGTTTTTGGTGGTTTTTCTTCAGTAGGGCTGATTTGCATTCCTGTTCTGCAAGTACATGAGACCTGTCGGTACTTTGTGCTCTTAAGAGAGGAAGAAGTAATAGGGGAAAAATGTATTGCAGAGAGGAAATCTGAAAACTTGTTAATGAACAACTTGCTAAGAAGGTGCAGAAAGACAGTGTAGTAAAGAAAATGTGGACTGAATAGACTGGTTCTTAGCAGGCTACTAGAAATCAAGAAACATAGCGTATCTAACCTGGTATCTATCTAGCTTTATAAACCTGTAGAAAAAAAGTGCTGTTACTTTTTGCTCTAAGAACACTGCTGTAAAACAGTGGTTGTATGAAAAATCAGCATGGTTGTATAACCCCTGAATGACTGAAGCTTGCATCTTGCCTGGTAAGATTCTGAGGCTAACTTCAGGTTTGTCAAATACATAAGCAATTTCTTTAAAGAGCTGCTTTAATTGGAATTTCAAAATTGAAAATGAGTCATTAAGGATAACAGTGTAAATAAGACTTTTATCAGTGATGCTGTAGCACAGGTGTTCAGGTTAAATCTTCATAGCTAATCTTTGTAGCTGCCATCCAGGTGATACCTGGATACCTAGCTCTTAATTTAAATTTAGTGGCTTATACTCACTGCATGGGTTTAAAGTTTATTCTGCTGTTGCTTTGGTTGGTTGTGCAACCAGCTATACCTGATAAGACTCCCAGCATCACTTCCTAAAAGTCCTGAAAATAATCAGTAGAAGCCTACATATTACCTTAGTTGCCTATATATTTTTTTTTTCATGGCTTGGGCTGTAATTTGGATCAATAGGTCTTGATGGTGAACTATACATTAAGAAACAAGAAGCTTCTGATTTTTGTTGTGTTTTTTTTTTTATTGAGGCCTTGTATTGTCATGAGTTATTGGTACTGTTGGATAATTGTTTCTCAGAGTAGGTCAGGTAATTGTATTGAAAGGATTATTAGTGTGCCTCCAGTTTTTAGAAAATCAAACATGTATGCTCAGCCAAGCTAGCTGATAACTTGCCTTTCTCTTTATAGAGGTGGCCTCAGCAACATGCTGTTTCAGTGCTCACTACCTGATACTGTTGAGACAGTTGCAGATGAACCACGGAAAGTTCTCCTGCGCTTATATGGTGCAATCCTGCAGATGGTGAGTATGTGGAGTGCTTTGGGAGTGGGAGGGTTTCTGTAGCTTAATTGTAATATTTTTGGAGATCTTTGCTTGTGACACACCAGGTGTGTGTGGCTTTATCCTTTCGGGAATGTGTTGTAGTGGGGTAGATTGCTGGTTTAAAGCAGTTTTCTTTATAGTTCGTTATTGTCTAGAACTTACACTCCTTTCCATACAGATCCTGACTGGTGTGTATCAGCTGAAGGCTCATTTGCTGTTGGTTTGATCAGTAATGTTTTGTTTATGGTGTTAAGTTTGGACTGTGGTGTTTCAGAAAAGTCATTAAAGATTGCTTCTGTACATTGTGTAGGACTTTGGCATAACTAGCAAGATTGCAAGAGACTAAACTGCTTCATTTTAATCTTGGTAGCACTTAATGGATTTTGGAGATTAAAGTTGAAGGCTTTGTCAAACTTGTACAGTGCTCAAGCATTTTATTAGATCTCATGGGTAATTGTGTTGCTGGAAAATCTGACCTATAGTGCTAGAATAAAAACGAAGCACACACATCAATATCGTACAGCCATCTCATTCCAAAATATGCTTTCCTAAATGTGTGGCATGCCTCATAGCTGGCATAGAAGCTTAACCAGATGTTTATTGAACTCTTCTAATGTTACCTTTCTTTCATTTGGTTAATAAAATGTAGGTAGCGTAGAAATTTGTCAAACCTGGAGAAGTGGTTGGCAAATATGTTTCAAATTCTAAGGTTTTAAATCAAGAACATTTTGTAAGGTTATCTCTTCTAAAGCTTACAGGCTGTTACCATACAACTGTACAGCAGATATTGTTACCCATCTCTGCTAGACACTTGATTATATAGTAAATAAATAATCAGAAGTGTTTAACCTTAAGAAAAATCACAGTTTCATAAAATTACGTTTGGATGTTGGCAGTTGTTTCTATTTGACTTGGGACAGTCTGGTTTTATTACCGTTAATTTGATATTTTTCAGTATTTGATCACTTGCTTTGAAAAACTGATCTGATACCTGCAGGAGATTGACTGTTCCTGAAATTTCAGCCCATCCTTCCCACTTCTGCTGCATTGGCCATATTAACAGATCTCATTGAATACTGTCACTTAACTGGCTTTATAGTGTTGATTATAGAATGTGAGGTATTAACTTTCCCATGGCAGCAGACTTTACCAGAAATATGTAAAAAAATTAAAATTTAAAATTCAGTGGTTTGAAATAGCATGA
The DNA here is from genome assembly GCF_034315485.1 of Pezoporus occidentalis. NCBI lineage: Eukaryota > Metazoa > Chordata > Aves > Psittaciformes > Psittacidae > Pezoporus > Pezoporus occidentalis. The sequence continues at coordinate 1,607,763 of NW_026913964.1, read as the reverse complement.
AATGCTTGGCTACACCGCCATATGCGTGTTGGGAAAGTTAATCTGTTAAATAAGAAAAGTGTGTAGGAGTTTTAATTCATGCTTAAATAGTTTTCTCATTAGTTTAGAGAAACCAAAAGCAAAGTGAAAAAAAATACTGCGGAGAAACTGTTTTCTGAATGACTCTAAATAACAATATTCTAAGTAACAATTAACATTGATGTGAAGATATTTTTTTTCAGAAATGTTAGTGGCTTTAATGTAATGTGAACTTATATGTAGAAGGATAGAGTAGGAGCATGGGCTGTAAAACTCCCCCAATGGTAGAACTGCTGCTGCCCAAGAGCTGTGAAGAAATGTGGCCTTTCCCTTGTATTTCAAAGGAAAAGACATGAGGATTTGTTGACCTCTTTTTCTGAGAGTTGTTTGTTGTTTTGTTTTTTTTTTTTACTCGCCTTTTCTGTGCCCCTGTCCACTGAGGAAATCAAAATAAAATTTGGGGCTCTAAAATCAGAACTAATTTGGTTTGAAAATTGAAAGTGTGTTCATAACTTTCTAACCTTTCTACTCTTGGTGTTGAAGGATCTTTCGAGATGTCTAACTTCCTTTATTTCCGTAGTGGCAGTGAAATGACTGCTCTTGTTGGTGCAGTTCTCTAAAGGTTAAGTAAGCAGAGAAAGTCCTAAGGTAAAACTTTCAGATTGCATTGAGGTTCACAATTTTTGTCAACAAACATTTGTCTCTTCCAGTCCCTCTACCTTAAAAGCAAGTTAAAATATAAGCAAACTGTTTTATTGGGGTATTTTGAAAACCTCATTTAAGAGTCTAATGAATTTCTGGGTGGCATAAGCAGAATCTTAGGTCAAGCCTGTTCAGAGGGAGTAGCTTGCTATTTTTTTTAGTAATGTTGCTGAAGTTTAAAACCCTATAGAAATTTAGAGACACTGCCTAAATAAGTTGAGTTTTCAGACCTTATATTAAAATCACAATGTAATTTTCAGTTACTTAATTGTAACTGCCACTGGGTATTAGTAGTTAAAACTTGTTAGTTTGAGCCTTTGTAGCATGTTTTAACTCTTGTCCATTTTACTTTCTGTTGAAATTGGAGCACAAAACCAGTGATAATACCAGCTCTTATTTCTTTACTGTAAATGCAAGAGATCTGTAGTGATCTGCACCAAATTGTACATACAGAAGGCAAGATGAAGTTAAAATTTTGAATACAAGTGAAAAACAGATACCTGATACTAACCTAAGAATGAATGATACTGGTACCATAATTCTTTGAGCCACCTTTTAAAGGAACCTTTTCTGCAGTTTGAAAATAGCCCCAGTTTGCTTATTATGAATCTTGGAAGACACAAATGTCAGTACATGAAACTCATCCAATATAAATCATGCCAGTTAGCTAAAGCTGCCACGCAGGGAAGGCTTTGCCTTCCTCTGTCATATCTAATATGTTTAAGCCAATTTTTTGTGTGCATGACTGTTTTGGGGGGGTGTTGGAGGGAGGTGAACTGAGTTGGCTTGGCCATTATTATGAATGGTCACACTGGCATGGGTGTTTTAAAATCAAGGACTTCTCTTGAGTATATCCTTGAGCAGAACATACTTTTTTTTTTTAAGACAAGTATTTGTGCTTGTGACAGGTTAAAGTACTAACCACATTAAAACTCAAATGTTTGAGGCACAATGCAGATATGTTCTACATTGTAAAAAGGGAAATGTCTTACTCTGCTTCACTTATTCTTGTTCCAGCTTAGTTGTTAAATTTAAAGGGGAACATTGAAAGTAAATCTAAGTAAAACTTCCTCAAGACAAAGTGTCTTTAACTGTTGGCATTATTAGTGTTAAACTGAAAACAAAAGGTTTTCCAACAATATGCCCTCTAATGTCCAGACTTCTAAGATTGGATTTCATATGCAGATCATTGTAGTGTTTCTACTTAAATTCAGAACAACAAAAACTTCCAACATCTTAGAAATGCTGGTAGGATTTCAACATAAGATAGCATCAGCAAAAGAAAAAAAAACCCAAACAAACCAAAACCCCCTCAAATTAAGGTGAATTTCTTTGAGGTTCACCTATCAAAAGGTAACTTGGGGATTGATTCCCATTGTTTTACACATGTCAAAAGAACCTTTAACTCTGATTCATTGGGGCTCTGTTACTTTGCAACAGACAAAACAATCTTGTGTGTAAGTGAGGAAAACCAAACCAGTATACCTAATGTTCCTCTCTGGTCCCTCAATTTCTATGTGAGCAGATGCAAAATAAGTATAAATGGTTGCCACAGTTCTGTGGTTAATCTCTTTCCATACCTGCCTTGCTGCCTTTTTTTTTTTTTGTAACTAAATAAAATGCAGACTGCTGTGTAACTGTAATTCTGTAATTATCAACGTCTTCTGTGATTGTTGGTGTCCATGTCTGTTTGTAGCATGGAGTAACTACAAATCCCTGGCACTGGCAGACGGCTTGACAGAAACCAAGCACCTCTTACGGGGATATATTTGTGTTGGGTGGCGTTAAGGGTATTCTGGGGGTAATGTACCACTTTAGTTGTATATGCATGTGTTCTCTGCTGCAGGCTTGCCCATGCGATCGTGCCTAGAGCACTCTGGTTTCCAGGTGACAGACACGATTCACGGTATAGTATGAGATCTCTGAAGTTGGAGCATTCTCTACAGCTTTCATTTTCTTTAGTACTGGATTTCATTGTTTAAAAAGAAGGCTTAAGTAGCACCAGCTACTGTCTGTCCATCTGAATGTTTACAGCAGTAACAAAATATCAAAGTACTACCCCTTCCTTTCCTCTGCTCCCTCATAAGAGAATGGTAACTTGCAATGAAGAGGATTAGAGGTGTCTTTGTGGCTTTTTTAGGACTTGAACTGTGGATTATTCTTCACATACTGGATGATTCTAGGACTTCAGCAAATTGGTATCGGTTCCTTCAGGTCTGGCAGGGATCAGTGATCAACATCAGATTCTTAGAAGCAGAAATAGTTAGTGCCGAATCTAAAACTGTGTTCGCATTCTCAGAAGTTCAAATCGATGTCTTCCAACAGCTTCTAGAATTAGGAATTAGGAAAAGTTTCTCCTCCATAGGTTGACTTTAAACTCTCAGGCAGTTCTTCGTAATGTGTTATAATTCCTTGTGATATGAATTCCTAGGGATTTATCTATATGAAAGTATTTCAGTATTTTGAAGTATTGAAAACTACCAAAGCTGAGTAAACTCAGAAAAATAGAGCTATAATGTAGGCTTCAAATTTGTGGGCAGAGCTGAGTGTTATTTGGGGGAAAAAAAAGGAAGTTCTTTCTCCATACAGAATTCTCTTGCCAAGCATCACTTGAGATTTTTGATTAGGAGCTCATTTTTCAGCTATAAGCAATACATTTTGGGCATTAGGGAGAAAATTAGGAGCTTGATCTTGTGTGTTAAACTTCCAGATGTATAAAAAGTCTGGTCATCTGATCACACATCAGGAAAGATGCAGTGTCTCAAATTCTAGGACTTTCATCTTTTACCTGAAGCTTCCTCCCTTAAAATCAATTTACATGATCACAAAGTAGACTATATAACAACTTCTGTTGTCTGCACAAATAGCTGTCCTTCCTTACTAAAATTGTAGTGAGCTTTCTTGGTCTGCTTTGAGAATAGACCTTCCCACAATGAAAGTACTGAACAAACATTGAAGAAATCTTAAAGATGTAGAACATGTCCATTTTAAGTTAATAGTTCCATAGAGTGATTTAAAACCTTCAGCAGTTATTAAATCATTCTCATATTTGAGTAATTTAAATCTCCTCATTGCTATTGAAGTAAATAGCTCCCAGAATTTGAGTAAGGTTGGAGTGAGCTATTAGTTCTTGTGTAAAAACTCAAGTTTTTGTTGGTGTAGCCAAGAACATGAGCTAAATATGTAGATCAGATACCTCATGGTATGTTTTGCTTTGAACTAGTGTTTTCGTAGGTAATCATGCAGCCAGAAAACAGTCCTTCCTACCATTTCAGTTAAACTCTTAAACTTCAGTTAAATAAAATTGCATCCTGCTTACTTCTGCTTCACTGCATGTACCAAAGGCTTTCCTAATTCTAGGCTAAGTACATGGCCACTTCTGAATACTGATCCTCTCCAAGCTCCCATTCATATTTGCAAGTTATTTACAAACTACTTTGTTTTCATTCTCCTCTGGACACTAATGCTCCATGCTGAGGGAACAGAAAAGAGGAAGGGATGCCGCAGAAGTCTCTTTTTCTGAAGACTCTGCAGTACACATCCTTAACTGTCTTTCTAATGGCATGGTAGATGCCATTAGGTGATCTCCAACAGTAATTTGAGGTGGACTTGTAGAACTGGTGAGCTCTTTATACAGTATGACTTCTGCAAAGTGGATGCCAGTTGAGGTTCTAGGGGAAAGCCTTATCTGCTTACCTTCTGATGAACTGAACCGTTCTGAGAGCACCATTAATCAGGAAAGACTCCTGGATGGTGAGTAACTTTCTGACTGTTCAAGAAAAATCTGTAAGATGCAAGAGTGGTATTGATGTGTAAGACATGCTTGTTCAGAGAAGCCTTCTGTAAATCACTTTAATACTGTTGAGTAGTTATGCATTTAGCTTTAGTGAGTGTTTTGACTTTATTAATTTCCTTGAAAGGAATACAAGCTGATAGTAGTTTTCATATTGTCTTGTTTTAAACTTATTATCCTAGTGGAATGGGAAGTACTTGCTGAAAGATCATCGATTCATAACTATGCTTCTTCTATGCTTCTGAAATACTGTAACTATATAGCTTGTGTAAATCATTAGCTTGTTGTATTGTACTTAAGGCAGCTGGTGTTGCTTAACTGTATTCCATTAAGTTCATATTTCCACCCCTTTTTGGACCTCTTAGAGCTTTGGAACAGAAAGGTATGCACACGGTTCTATAAATAAAATGTTCAGAAGGTGGAGATGCAGGCTACCTTTATGGGGCTTTAAAGCTAGTCTGGTTTAAACAGTCAACAGTGGAATTGCAACATAAATAGCAGCCACAAACTGTCACGAATTCTAAGCAAATATTTGCTTTCTCTTCTCCTTGCCTTCAGTCCCTTTAAAGGACAAGGGGCTTATTACATCTTGAATTTTAATTGTGCAGCTCTATTAAAAGCATGTGCCATTGAGGGCTCAATTGCTGAGGGTATGGTTTGATACTCTGAAACTGCTTTGTAATGATTGTTAACAATCCTAGCACAATACATTATGCACGGAATTCATTGAACTTCATATACTGCAGTTTTTACTGAGACATCTTTAGCTTACATGGGCATTCATTTGAAGAAAAATCTTGGATTTGTATGGCCAGTAGTACATTGTACAGACACTCTGGATAGCATACTGTAAATAAAGAAATCCTGGTCAAAGGAATTTGGAAAATCGGGTAATAAAGTGGTTTGCAGCCTTCATAACGTGCTCTGGCTAATAGTCCTAAGGCTTCTATGTAGTCTCTGTAATGCGTCTCTTAAGTGCTTTAGATGCAAGAAGGGTATCATCACAGGTGTCATGCAGAGGGACTTAATTTTCTTAATTAAAAGTTCCTCTAAGCTTATGATACATTGAAATCTTGTTTGGAAATACTGGGAAACAGTAAAAGAAAATGCCTGAAAATCAGCTGTCAGGCTGTTTATAGGAGTGGCTTGATCTCAGTGGCACATCCTTTTGAAAGATTTTGGAATGTTGGAATAGTGTGGTCAGAGGTCAGATGAATACTAGTGCTGTAGCTGACACAGATCAAGACAGTGTTGAGACATCTAGTTAATTGTAGCTGGCACTTCACCTCCCTTTGTTCTGGTGGTTGCAGTTTAATCATGTTAAATTTCATCTTCTCATTGTGTTTGCTTTTTCTCATTCATAGAGGTCCTGTAATAAAGGAGAGTCTGTAGAATCTCAGAAGGAAAATGACTTTCAAGTGAGTAATTAATTTTACTTATTTGATGGAGTTTCATAGATGACAGGAACGTGGCGATCCTACTCGTTTTAAACCAGTAGCTATTCCACCTGGTATCTGGGCTGTAGCTGGAAACTGTAAGCAGTAATGATGAAATTGATTTACTCATAGAAGTAACATTATAATGTGAGTGTCTGTACATAGCTTGGAAAGATTTAAGCATAACACATTAACAAGAAACACCCCCTCAATTCTACCCTAAATGGTTTCTCAGCATTTTGAACACTGGTGTTAATACTGTTACATATCATGCTAGGCTCTCTCTTTAGTAGAGGAAGATCAGTACTCTGCTTTCCCTAATCCATATTTTAGAATACATTGATGAACTCTTCTGGGGAAAGTATGTATAGCTGGGAGAGGGAAAACTTCTCTAGAACATGAAGTGTTTCTGATTAGAATTGTACTTGGGTCATCTGTGTTCTGCAAACTTTAAAGTACTTGTATTTGGAACTATTTCTGCTCATGCAGCATAAAGTTTAGCTGAGTGTAGTTTTTCATAAAACCATCTGAACAGAATTTGATAACTTAGGTTTTTACCGTAGAAGTGTTTTTTCCAGTAAGGGATAACATTGAGGACGTTAGTACATAAGCAAAGAATTTGGCTGTCATTTTTCAGCTCTGTAATGGTTTTGGCAGTGATTAGGGAGAAGTACATTTTAGTTAAGTGCTGGTTTTCTCCCCGTGTATTTTTGTGCCTTCTGGGAATGCCATCTGAAACAGTTCAAGCATTTTTTATTTTTTTTTTTTCCCTAGGGAGTTGAAACTGGTTTTAAAATTTTTGTTGTTGAATGCCAACTTTAGAAGCTTTGTTGAACTTTCAGTTTAGTTTACTGGAACAGCTTCAATCAGTTGAACAAAGACTGAACTGAAAAATGTACTGATCTGATTTCTCAGTTTTCTTCAGAAGTTAAAAATGGAGATGGCTTGATTTTTCTCTCTTGCCCCAATTCAGTAAAAAAACCACAAACAGTTCCTGAAGTTAGAAAACAAAAATCTAAACAAGTCCTTCCCTGATGCCAGCAGCTCCTAGACACTTTACAGTGCAGGAAGCAAAGCATTGAACTTCAGAACTCTGTATGTGTTGCCTGAAAATACTGATTCTTTGCTGGCAGGTTATTGTTTTCTACTATTAATCTCATAGTACTGGAACTTCACTGTTGGATCAGGGTACTCAAAAATTCCTGATAGGGTGGATTTGTTAAGTTTCTCGAGTCTAGGTAAAAATTGTAGGTAGGTTTGATCAGAAGAGTCAGTGTCATTCCTTGGAGACAAGAAAAACCTCTGGGTAATCCCAAAAATGTTCTGGTTCACCAGCAGAAGCATTGTAGCTAGCTGTTCTGCCTGGTGTTTGACAACTGTGACTAGAGATAGGGTAGTCTTCTGTCAGCTCATAAGGTCTTTTAACAGATGCTATCTTTGTTTTACCTTGATTTTGCTATAGATAGGGGTAATTTTCCTTAAAATAGTGTATTTTGCAGTGAGCTTTTTGTCAAAGCAAGAATAAAGAAGCTTCAATTCCAGCGGAAGTGTAGAAAGATTTTTTTATTTCTCCTTGCCTGAATGGGAGTTGCATATTGGAATAGTCTTGTAAAGAGTGTTTTATTTATAGTTCTTAGGTTTGAAATGCAACATTCGACTCCAAGAATTCCTTTAGACGTGTGAGTGGTCAATTCTTCTCCAGAAGCTTGTTTTAAATACCAGTGTTCTTGGTTACATCTGTTTGAAACTGATGAAAATTGAAAGCTTCAGAGCTTAACACAGTAGATTGTTGTCTTGGCAGTATAAGCATATTGCAAGGTATTTGAAGGCATTGAGATACGTGATTTACTTAGTTACAATGTTTGATCCTTTAAAAAAGTAATCGGGTAAACATTTAACTGAAGAGTTAGATACCTAAATTTGTTCAATGTCCATATGAAGTAGTCTGTAGAAGCAAGTGTTATGAAGGAGAAGTCTTTGTGCCTGAGATACATTGATGGTATTTTTCCAGAGCTCTCACTGGACCTCTTCTGAAGTGACCATTCTGCTAGAGAAAGTTCTTTTGATGTTCTAAACTTTTGTCTTTTAATTGCCCAGCATCAGAGAATTCAAAATTGAATATTCTTACACTGCTGCTTTTAGGTAATACTTGCCTGTACTTTTAAACCTTGAAGCAGATCTTTCATGGAGAGAAGCAGCCACCCTTATTAACACTGACAGAAGTTTACAAACTTGCAATCATGTGGTTGTGGATTATCTGAAGGTTCTAAATTTTTAATCATGTCAGAAATAACCCATGAGTGCACTGCAGAGTAATTGGAAATTAATTGGTTGTTATTTCTGATGCATTAAGGGACTTAATGAAGAACATTTCTTTAGCAATTGCTGTTACCCAAGTATCATGAGTTGATTCTTCAGTAAGAAGCAAAACCAAGGAACTGATATCTTAATGGGATCAGCCCACAGAACTCTAATCAGACTTTTATAACACCTGGTGTTGTACCAAGCACAGACAAATTCAATACTGACTAATAAAGGAGTAGACACTCAATAACCTGTATCTAATTTGCTTTTTGGTTCTTGGTAGTGGATTTCAGAACTGAAGTGAAAAGTTCAGATCTGTGGTGGTGAGGGCATATGAAATGATTAAAAGTATGTATATTTGGCTCATTAGTTCTGCTTTGGAGTTGAGATGGGAAAACACTGGAGGACATGGATGCAACACCTTCATATGTAGATTGCCTTAAATTCCCAATTGATATTCTTGATAACTCTTTATTGGAGTTAATGCCTCAGAATATAATTACATGAGTCTTTTTTACACTTTAATATGAAATTCTACAAGTTCTTGAAGATGCCACAATAATGTGTGGGCCAGTAATAAAAATAATATATCAACAGAGCTGCATGGAGTATACTCAAGGGTGGAACTTGTATGGAAGGAATTAGTCACTGAGACTAATGACTACTGTAATGCAGAAGGCTTTGTAGTCTGAAATACCTGAGGACTTTAACTTTGTGCTGTTAATTCTTAAGCTTAAGTTTTGCGGGTCAGGCTTCAAGATGAGTTGCTCAAAAGTAGGCAGAAGCTTAGCAGACATCTAGGATTTGAGCACAGCTGGATTCCAGTTAACATAATTGCTAGAAGTAGTGATTTATACTGTGACTTCTGTCTTCGTTTATAGCAGACCTTACCCATCAAGAAGGCTGTACTTCAATGATTTTAACTGTATTTTTGAGACATTTAATATTTCTATTTTAAAACTTTCATATTAAAGCTACCTGCTTGTGTCTGTTAGGGACTGAGTTTATTGGTGTAAGGAAAATCTTGTAGAAAAGTTATTGGAACTTGAGGTATGTTTGGAGATTGCAAAGGAAGAATGTTTATTCACACACAGTTGCTCCTTAGCAGGAGTTTAAATTATGTTGTCTTAAAAAAAAAAACCACCAACAGTAAATGTGCTGAACCAGAAACAAATCCTAAGTCATTCTTCTAAATGAAAAATTGGGTAGTTGTTCACTTCATTCACTTGCATAGTTAAAATGTCCTTTTGTGAGGCAGCGTTCCCAAGTGTGTTAAAATAGCCAGGGGTAATATTTATAGCTCCTCTGCTGTGCTTCAGTAGGATAAGCTCCTTCAGGAAATGAATTTGCAGAGTTCCCACAGGTTAGGGAGAGGGCGTTCCGTGTTTTGCATAGCTTTCCTTTGACTTGGCCCACCAACAGTACCTGTTAAGTAATAGATCTTCCTCCCCAGCTTTAAAATTGAAAGCCAAGTATTTGTATTGCTTCCATGTTAACTAAGAGCTGTTATTAGTCAAGAAACTTTGATTAGCAAAAGATTGAGTCTGCTTTTTAGAGCTAACACTAAAATTTCTTGCTTTGTAGCAGTTTAGCTATTGTGCACACCTAAGAACACTTCTGTGTAAGCATCAAAAGCTTTAACTTTTAAAAAAACTTACTGTTTTATTTGCAGGGGGCAGAAGCCATGGTTCTGGAAAGTGTTATGTTTGCCATTCTTGCAGAGAGAGCCCTTGGTCCAAAGCTGTATGGAATCTTTCCGCAAGGGCGACTGGAGGAATTCATTCCTGTAAGTCCTGTTCATGATTAGTTAGTGGGTTTCTGTTAGCTGTTTTAATTGATCATGACAAGAAGGCCTCTGAACTACCCAGAAAAGCAGGGATGTAGGAATAGAATACTTGGCAGCCTGTAGTAATTGCTAATGGTAATTTGATACAGTTATAGTGGGTGTTGGAGAGCCCAATTATATCTCTTGCCAGGGAGAGATCTAAAAATTCTTCAGCTGTAGCGGGGACTAATAAATGAAGGTAAAAAACCTGTCAGATACCAAACATAGCATTGGAAGCTATGGAATAGCACTTTCCAGTAACAGCAAGAGCAGATGCTTTTGATACTTATATATTTATACCCAATCTGCTTTGAAGATATCTTTAGTGTGAGATGTGATATTGCTCAGGCCTTAATCTAGAAGAGAATTGACCAAGTCATAAGTAAGCTAGGGTGGCTGGCTCAGGTTTCCCAAAGACAGCAATTTTATAAGCTCATTTGGGATGAAAAAAGTCTTGCTAGAGTACTTTCCTAGTATTTCATACTATACTTTATAGAGATTAATGCTAGTGTTTGTAATTAATGACACTTTTGTAATTAACTACATTTAAAGAATACTGTATTTTATTACAGAGCAGGAAACTAAGTACTGAAGAACTAAGCTTACCTGACATATCTGCTGAAATAGCTGAGAAGATGGCTAGATTTCACGGCATGAATATGCCATTTAATAAAGAACCCAAGTGGCTTTTTGGGACAATGGAAAAGTAAGTTATGCAATATTTTAAAGTATAGAAAAAAGCAAACTGTTTTAATTTTGATAAGCAGATTACTTTTCCTGAGTGCCTGAGACCACAAGCTCTCACTGTACCCAGAAATTGCATCATAGTTACTTGAGAAACTTAAACTATCTTGAAGCAGAGTAACATTTTCTTTAGTATCTTTTTTTGAACTTTTGGGATTTTATTTTAGTATGAGAAGATTAATAAGCAGTATACTTATGGTCACAAATGCTGTACTGTTGTGTCTGTTTTTAACAGATACCTAAATCAAGTGCTGAGGATTAAATTTACCAGAGAATCCAGAACTAGAAAACTGAACAAGCTCCTCAGTTACAATCTCCCCCAGGAAATGAAAAATCTAAGGTAAGCTTATTTGTGCAAATAGGAAGGTAGTGGTAAACGAATTTTACCCTGAATTTGTATACTTTTTCAAGCACATTATAAAATACAATACCCTATATTAATTTTACTGTACAAGTTGGGGCTTGGTTTTGGTTCTGTAACCAAGCTGAGTCTCGTATGACCATAAACTGGTACGATCAAGTTGCTGATCTGACTTGCTAATCAGTGAAGTCCAACTTCATTGTCCTGATCTTGGCCTCCTAATTGAGATAATAGGGTCTTGCTAGAAATTTACAGCACTTCAGATTCTTACAGCAAATTCCATTCTTTACTTAAAAGTGAACCTGAACTTAGTAATTTGTTACAAGATCATCCTATATTGCTGTTTTCCAGGACTATGCTTGAAGCTACTTCATCACCAGTTGTATTTTGCCATAATGACTGTCAAGAAGGTAAGCTGCTAGTATTTCATGACCTTAAGTGATGCAGTGTTAAGCCTTTCTGGTCACTTGTTTGCTTTCTGAGAGGTAGTCATATTGTTGAGGTACTGCCCTGTAAGATGACCTGAAGCAGCAGCCTGTGTGTGCGCTCCTAGTGTGCAACAGTTGCAAAGTCTGTTGGCTTTCAGCAACCCTTCATGCTAATTAAGAGAATGTCTAGTATCATAAATGGATTAGCCAAGTGTGTATACATGCTGTGTTTATGCCTGTGAGTTGATGATGGGAGCCTTGTGTGTTGTCTGTTAAAACTGTACTTTTCATAGCTGTCTGTAATATTACCTGATCAGGGTAGGATATACTTTAGGCCTTAAAAAAGATACTGAAAAAAATACAATGAATAGTGAAAATGAGAGACTAATTTGACTCAGTAGTTCTCAGCTTGTACTGGTAGGAAGTGTTAGGAAAACTTTATCCACCTCTTTTTAGTGTGCTCTGCCTCTTCAAGTCATGGAGGGAATAACAATTTTTCAGGCTTTTATCTAGAGATGAAAAGGAGGCAGGGCTAAGGTATTGGATATGCTGTGTTTGTGCTCCCTGCCACCTGTACAGTGGGTAAGCTGGGCTGAGCTGGAAGAATGCTATATGAGCACCATATGGAGGGCTGTTTTTTTTCTCAGGAGTCACAGCCGTGCTAGCTAAGGCTGAAGAATGGGCCTGAAAAAGGATTGCCCTGGAGGATAGACAGCACAAGGGGAAAATGCCACTGATCTGAGGTCTGAAGAGCTAGCTTGGCAGTGGGGTTTGTGGTCTCAGTGCTGATGTGGCAAGGTGTGGTACCAGAGGAGTTAGAGCATGGCAGTGCTGGTGCAAGCTTTGTAACCTAAGTTTCCAAGGCAAGGGTGCGTGTGGGGAAAATATTGTACTCATTCTATTGCTCTGAAGGTATGGCATAAAGAACGGATGTACCTGTGGAGAGGGGACAAATTATTGCAGAAATTGATATTCCTGTGATTTATTTACTAGTTGACAGAGACAAACTTGATGTCTTTCATATGAATTATGAGCAAGTGACAAAGTGAATTGAAAGACGGGGAAAGCAGTCTCCCTGTTACAAAGGAAAAGACAAGCTTTTCTGTAAGTACTGGTTGTGCCACATACTAGAATAGCAAAGTGGCTGCTATTCTAGAAAGGAGTCTGTGGCTTTCAGGCTGCTGAGAAGCAGTTCCTTTTCCAAGTGTAGTGTGACCAGTGATAGTGCTACGCAGGTATGAGAGATCTGCATAGTTTATATCTTGAGCTGTGGAAAGAAACAGTTCGGCAAGGGCTACTAAGGCTGACAGTGTCATCCAAGTTAGCTGTCAACTAAATGCTGAAAAAGCAGGACTCTTGGGAGAACAAATCTACCTCTGCCTGCACAGAAGAAAACTTTCCTTGCTGTCAGCTTTACAAGGTTTATGGTATAGATCTCAATGAGCTGGTATACAGTTAGTGCAACTTGGCTTTTTCTGTCATTCTTCTGTGCAGATATAAGTGATAGCTGGGATTATCTGAACAATATTTCTTAAGATACAGTATTGATTTTTCTCCTATTTTCCTGGGACTTCATTGAATATGCTGTATTACCTTAAAATTTTCAGGTAATATTTTGCTGCTGGAAGGCAGAGAGAATTCAGAAAACCAAAAGCTGATGCTCATCGACTTTGAATACAGCAGCTATAATTATCGGTAAATCACTTCATTTTCTATTCAGCAGGAAGTGTATTGCTTTTTATGTGCTACCGTGAGAGCAAGTGCTGCTTATTCTGTCTATTATCTGTCTGTTCTAGTGAATTGTGCTCTGCTCTATTAGTGGTGGACAGCAAACTATAACTAGATAAAACAGCTCTGGTCCTGATGGTGTGGAGTATAGGCATACAGCACAGTCAAAGCTGTTGGAGCTCCTTATTTGTCCAGGCTAGAGGGCTTGTTTGTGTATGCATAAATGGCTTCTTGCTTGCATGTCAATCCCTTTCTAGTGGGGGTATAAGAAAATGGTAGATTGTGTATGTACATATGTATGTAGAGCAGGTTTGCTTTTGCTTTTTTGTCCCTTTCAGGTGGCTTTCTCATCTGCGCGCAAGAGTAGTCCTAGGTTTTTCACTACGTGGTTACACACAGTACTTTCTGTTCCTGCCTCAGTCATCTAGAACCTGTGTTTAAAGGTGATCTAAATGTGGAGTCGTTTGGATCACTAAACATTAGTGTAGCTGGAACGTAATAGAATCCTGAATTCCAGTAATGTGAAAGTGGCATATGTTAAATACTTTGAGTATGACCTTTTTGCCTGCAAAACTGTTTCCATTGTTATAAAAGTTGGTAATATAGTCTGTTATTTTCATGTAGTTTGTAGCTTTCATTCTTAATGGCCCATCTTTATTAATTGATTTTAATACTCTGCAAAAATTGTATTCTTGTCATAAATTCTCTACCTCGTTTAGCAAAACTGCAGTAAGTTCTAAGTAGCCTTGTGCTTTTAGGCTTGATTAAAACAGATTGCTAGTATGCAAATACTGAGGTATTCGGTCTTTACCTCTTTTTCAGAGGATTTGACATAGGAAATCACTTCTGTGAATGGATGTATGATTACACATATGAGAAGTACCCATTCTTCAAAGCTAGTTTTCTTAAATATCCTTCGAAGAATCAACAGGTAGGCACATAAGACATAATAAAATGCCAGTGTCTGCATTCTTCAACTCTTTTCTAATTCTGTTTTGGACTTAACTCTGTCCCAAGACCTGTCATCCGTGACTTCCTTAAATACAGTGCTCTGTAATCCTGACTCTTTGTTTTGAAAGTTGTAGAAACTTCATAATAGCTATTCAGCATATAATGTTTACTATGTGCCATGTAGTTATCTACCACAAAAAGTCCAGACTGCAGCTGTAAAATTAATTGGCAGTAGCAAAATGTCATCTGTTGTCCTAATATTATGACTTAAACCAGACTTTCAAGTAATTGGTAGAGCCATCATTAATCTTAAATATAACTCCAGAACTGCTGATGTTTGAAAAAAAAAAAAACAACTTATTAAAAAGCCTGCCTCTTTCTGAAAAAAGCAAGTATGTCTTGAGACTGAGTTGTTACTCAGTTGTTACTAAGTTGTTTACTTGCCTTCCAGCTTCGTTTTATCTCCAGTTACCTGTCTGCATTCCATGATGGCTTTGAAAATCTGAGCAATGAAGAGAAGTCCAAACTAGAAGAAGAAGTGCTGATAGAAGTTAACAGGTAACTTGTCTTTCACATCTGTATCTTGAAACTTTCATTGTGATACTTGTTCTTTTATATCTCTGGGTCAAGAAACCTCAGCCAAGAGAGGTTATAAGTGCTTTATATGTGGTAAAGTCCTTTGTAACCTTTAGATATGTGATATATACACTGAGTGGAGTAAGCAAAATACCATGGTGAAGCTAATGGAGTTATTTTGATAATGTCATACCTGAAGAAAAGATGTGGACATCTCCAAACTAGGGAATACTATCCTAGAAGGATATTGAAATAAGGTGGTGTGACTTAGTTGAGCATTTCAATAAACGCAGCCTTGCAATTTCAGGTTTGCCCTTGCGTCACACTTCTTTTGGGGTCTCTGGTCTGTTATACAAGCAAAGATCTCATCCATTGAGTTTGGTTATCTGGTAAGCTATTTGATCAGTTTCATGTAAGTAAAAAAGTATTCTCTATTAACTAACCTGTGGTATATTATCAGAAAGTAAATGAAATGACCTCTCACTGCAACTAGTACTTTCTAAGTGGAGTAAAAAATTTAGCAACAAATTTCTTACTAGTTTGTGTAGTTTTCTTAGTGTAAAGAATATTTCAGATCATAAAAGGTTCAGAAAGCCTTCCTGTTATGTAGAGAGATTATAGTCTTGTGTCAGGCCTTGCAGTGGTATGATGCATTACAGTGAAGTATTCTTCTGCAATAAGACATCATAGAATAGTTAGGGTTGGAAAGGACCTGAAGATCATCTAGTTCCAACCCCCTGCCATGGGGGGTTGGAACAACACCTCACACTAAACCATGTCACCCAAGGTTCTGTCCAGCCTGGCCCTGAACACCACCAGGGATGGAGCATTCACAACCTCCCTGGGCAGCCCATTTCAGTGCCTCACCACCTTTACAGTAAAGAACTTCCTCCTTATATCCAATCTAAACTTCCCCTGTTTAACAGTTAACAGTTTTAACCTGTTACCCATTGTCCTATAGCTACAGTCCCTAATGAAAAGTCCCTCCCCAGCATCCTTATAGGCCCCCTTCAGATACTGGAAGGATGCTGTGAGGTCTCCACGCAGCCTTCTCTTCTCCAGGCTGAACAGCCCCAACTTGCTCAGCCCGTCTTCATACGGGAGGTGCTCCAGTCCCCTGATCATCCTCGTGGCCCTCCCCTGGACTTGTTCCAACAGTTCCATGGTCTTTTTATGTTGAGGACACCAGAACTGTACACAATACTCCAGGTGAGGTCTCACAAGAGCAGAGTAAAGGGGCAGGATCACCTCCTTCGACCTGCTGGTCACACTCCTTTTGATGCAGCCCAGGATACGGTTGGCTTTCTGGGCTGCCAGCGCACACTGCCTGCTCATGTTCATTTTCTCATCAACCAACACCCTAAGTCCTTCTCCACAGGGCTGCTCTGAATCTCTTCTCTGCCCAACCTGTAGCTGTGCCTGCGATTGCTCTGACCCAGGTGTAGGACCTTGCACTTGGCATGGTTAAAATTTCATGAGGTTGGCATCAGTCCACCTCACAAGCGTGTCAAGGTCCCTCTGGATGGCATTCCTTCCCTCCAGTATATGCTAGCATGCAGTAAGTGTGAATTTGGAAACTGAGTAGTCAAAGTGCGCATGTAAAGACATGTTGAAGTTCGGTGTCTAACAATATCAATGCCAGGTAGCTTGTTACACTTGAGAAACAGATCAGTCTAACTCTTGATACATGCTTAGTGTATGGTGAAGTAATAGAACTTTCAGGTATTCTGAGTATCCTGCAGGAGATATTGCAGAAGCTGTCTTTTTTAGTTTTGGATTTTTCTTCTGATGTGCTGGCAGCAGCTTTTAGTGGTAGAGTTGAAATAAGATTGGGGGAAATCTTAAGAAGCCAGAACACCTCTGAGAGAGATTATCCTTCCCAAAGAGAATTAATTAATGTGTTGAGATGATGGATTGGGAAGGTAGCACAGTTAATACCTTCATTATGCTTCCCCCTCCCAAATAAGAGCAGCCATCTGTTTAATGTATTGAGTACTGAATATTTCTTATTTCTCCAGGAATATGCGTTGTCCAGATTTGATGCGTACTTTGAGCAGAAGAGGAAGCTGAAGGTGTGAATGTGGGAGGAGTGGCCTGTTGGTTACTGTTTGAAGAGGGCAGCTGGACAGAACTTACACTGTGCTTAGGCTACTGTATCTCTAACGAAGGTGTCACTGAATTCCAGTTTCTTGGAAGGCAGGTGTACAGTACTGTATAAAATGACTTGTTTACAGTTTTGTAAATACTTGGAATGAGGTTGGGAGGCAAAAGTAAAATACAACAGTGCAATATCTTTAAATCTTTTTGATCTAGAAGGTATTTTATATTGTGGGAGAAGCTTAGAATTTAGTGTCAATACCATATGCATCAGAGCAAACAGTGTTACTGTGAGTACATTTTCTGTGGGGGGTGTTGGCCTTCTGGTTTATGTTGTAAGTTGGAACGGTTATAAAAGATCATTCATTGTGGACACTGCCTCTCAATGAGAAGGAAAAGCAAAGGAGACAACTGTTAAACTGTGAAGTAGGCTTAAAATCTGAACTGTGAGATTAGGTTCAACACGCCCCATGAACACTATCTTCAAAGCTGCTGATATGTTACACCACTTTAACCATAAAGCAACTAAACACATTGAAGCAGAATGCTTTAAAGTGTTACCTGCATATACATGAATGTTTCTCTTAAGCTGGTGTGCCTGTGAAGTATGAATGAACTTTGAACTGGACATTCTGGAGGAGTTTGTCTTGAATTGTTCATTCCATGTCCTTCAAGAACATGCTTTAGCCCAGCCTGATTGTCTTTTAAAATGCTATGTCCTGCACAGGGGGTTCTATAGGCTGGCAGCACTGGGAAGAGTGCCTTGAATTGCTCTAGCAGCTCCCCAGATAACTGGATTGCAATTGACGATGCTTGTAATTGGAGCCCATCTCTCTTCCTGTGTTGCCACGGTATATGGCTGTAAGAAATAGTAGAGCCAAAGACTGTGGAGAACACTTCCGGAAATTGCTAATCTGCCTATCCAGTGCTTTTGTGGCTTGGGAGGTGCTTTTCTTGCACCTTCAATTGTCATCATGTACCAGCAATCCAGTAAAGTGGAGCATCTTGGGGGAACAATGTTTATATTGAAACTCGAGTATAATCTGTGTACATGTCATCTAAAGATTTCTTTAGATTTTTGGGAGCTTGTTTATTTTGAATGTTATTTGTTTGTGCTTTTTAACACACTGTATTATAAATAATAAACTTCTAAGTCTACCTTTTCTCACTTGTAAAGCAGATACTGTTTCAAGCAGCTAAAAAAATGTGCAGCATTTCATGTACTGTATAGCATAACTTGTAAAAGCTGTTAATTTATTCTCTAGTATAGAGAATAATTTTCCATACATGCAATTATTAATACTTTATAATAAATATAAAGCACTTCAGAATATCAACTACGACATTTTTAAGTCTTCGTTACATCTGCAGGATAAAATAGATGCTGGTTTTGGTCTTAATCTACACTGGAAGTGCTTTCTTGCTTATCTTCAAAGGCAGACTAAGCTTTGGGCTCAGTGATGCAGGATATATATTTTAACTGCCTGTAGCATTTATTGTAAATAATGTAATGCTAATAGTGTGGGGAAGAAAGATGATTAAAACGAGTGGTGAAAAGTAGACCGAAGATCAGTTTACGAAGTCTATAATTTGAGGTGGGAAAAGGTCTAGGTTTAAGCAGTTTACTGTTATGTCCTGTTAACTACCCTAAGAGCAAAAAAGTTGTGAGCATGGACTGAGTTTTACTGGTGCACCAGATGAAGTATTTGTAATATGAATAATCAGATAACTTCTCTAGGCTACTGAAGGCTTCATTTAACAGACACTGTTGCACATAGTAAACCCAGTGAGAATGGCAGTGGTAATGAAAGGGGTGGAAACAAACAGTTCAGAATGGTATTTTGATTCTGTAGGAAGCCTTGCCTTGTATTCCAAGGGTAAGTTCAAATTCTCAAGAAGACCATGGAGACTGACTATCCTCTGCCTCACCTATTGCATTTCATGCTTCTCAGAAACGAAAGGGGAAGGAGAGTCAGTAACAGTAGCACTAACTAATAAAAGGTTGCATCAGAGGCAAAGCCCTTTCTTAAATTGAGATGGCTCATATACCAATTCTGAGAGGAAACTAAACTATAAAGCTCCCTGGCAACACTGCTTAAGGCAAATGCCAGAACTGTGTTTGTACCTCCAGCATTACTGCTATGATTTCTGGGGGGAGGGAAAGGCCCAGAAGGAAAGCAGAGCATGCTGCATCTTGTGCCTTTTGTAGTGTAAATTAAAGAGGGTGGGATTCCCTTCCCCCTGCCCCCAAAAAGGTGCTGTGTGGTAGGCTTAGTGTGAACACAGGTAAGTAAAAACTAACAAGTAGAGAGCGATGCTTAGACTCTTTCTGGTATGATTTCTTTCTTGGTAGATTTGTTTAGGAAGGGCAAGTTCTTTTAAATTTTCTTTCAGAACTTGGAGTAGACAACCAGGAACTGAAGCAGTCTTTTCTTACTCATAGTCATTGAATGTTAAAGCTAATTTATAAGCTGACCAAACAGCTGTTTAAATATATTGGCACTTCTGTCATGGGATATTGTCTTGTGAAGGTATATTCCAAAGATTTAGTATAAATGTAGTTAATAGCTTCTTAGTGCTTTAACTTTGAAATAGTTAATGGTTGATCTGTTTTTGGTTTGTTTTTTTTAAGCTGCCTTTAGGCAGCTTAAAACTAATGATTAATCCTCCTTTCAGTTGATTTGTGAATACAAGTTGTGCTTGAGCTCTTGAAACTTTTGGGTTTTATTTCCACTTCATGAATTCTTGTCTTAGTGTCCACATTGCCTCACAAGTCACTGGCTAAAGGATCTGCTAGTAAGTGGTGGAAATGTGACTTTTGGTGTAAGCTAAAAATAACAAACCAGCCTTTTACTTTTTAAGGAAACTATCTATTGTCCAGCCAAACATCTAGTCTTGGCTGCCACTTTGAGGTGATCCACTGAGTAGCTGGCATAGAATGAGACAATTTTTGGAGTTGCTGTTATCTTGGTAATTGATTAGGGAGAAAGTTTATTTCCAGCCCTAGCCTCAGGGAGTACACTGCAAGGAGAAGCAATGGTGAAAAGCAACAGTAGCTTGTGCTCTGTGTAGTGTGACCCTTGGTCTTTCCACCAAGTGCACAGTTATTTGCCATTGTGGGAAGAAGTTGAGATTATCAATATTTTGACCAGTCAATTTTTGAGAATTGTGTTGGTTTTCTGCTGCTAGGCTCCTCACTTCAGAGCCACATGCTACCTTGGATAATCCCTGTTTCCCAGCACAAAATATAGAACAGGAAAAATTCACCCTGGCTGTTTAATATTCTTCTTTGAAGCAACTTTGAGGTGTGATAGTGTTCTGAAAAGCAATTACCTGAAAAATACAACTTTGCAGATCAACTCTCTCCCTTTGTGTGTCTCAGAATTCGCTAATATTGATAAGAATTTCTGCTTCTCCCTCCACTTGGCTGAGGTCACCCTGCAGCTTAAATGGAATGAACTGTTTCACTCTTTCAGATGGATGTAATTATCCTAGTTGATGATGGCTGTGGAAACTCCTCAAGGGAACTGGGGCTTGCAGCCATTTTGTTCAGGGACCTAAATTGTCCTGCAGTTCACTTACTAGATATATGATGGGAAGGAGAGAACCTAGTTTTAATTCTGCATGAGTCAGTAGAACTGGGAACTAAAGAATGTATAGGAGAAGCAAATAATTCCCAGAATTAAGAAAATTGACTGCCCTTAGCCCAAGTGCCAGCACCTCTGACCTTTTCTGCTTTATAATTGCAGTGCTTTAGCTTCCTGAGGGTTCAGCTGATTATGCTGTGTTAAATCCCAGTGATTGAATGTGTTGGTGCCTCAGGATACCAGTTTGTCTTTTTTGCAGACCACATCTTCAGCAAGTCATAACAGCTTTCCAATGTTAGTAAAATCATAAGTCCATCAGTCAGAAGTCAGTGGATCCTGCTGCCATTTCTCTACCACAGTTCAGCTGTCCCAGTGAGATACAGCTGGGGCAGGGAGCTGCCAGGCAGCACAGCACAGCTCTACAGAAATTCAGTGGTTTTTAGAAAAGCAGGTAGGTGGAAGAAGCACTGTTTGCTGTGCCTTACAGAGACAATAAGGGGCTTAAGAATTCCAAATCCTGCTTTGAACGATGTTTGAGGTAGCCTTAGGCAAGCTCCCTCAACATGCAGGCATCTGTGTGAAGTAGCAAATGGAGCATTTCACTGGAGATGAATAAATAGCTGCAATGTTTCTGGACTGAAATAAAATACAGCATGCAGTCACAGGCTCCTTGCAGGGAGTAACAAGGAGCTACTGTACTTGGTACCCAGGCAACAAAGCTGATTACTAGCAAACAGGCTACTTGGGGTTTTCCTAATCTGAAATTTACTTGTTACAGCTTTCATTTTCAAAGTATGCAGAGCTCCTACTGTCTCAGCATTAAGTGCAATTGTATTACAATATACAAACAAAGCTCTGTATATGCATATATGTATGGTTTGTGTTAAATAGCGATCAGCCAGAAAAGTTGAATGCAGTCCAATGAGCCTTTCATGAATACATCAAACCCTGCCTTAGGAGTCAGTTTGAGTCCTGGAGTGGTATAGCACTGGAGTACTTGTCAGAGAAATGGGGCTGGAAGAGGCAGGAGGGTAAGTAGAGGTGATGCCATGTGCTCTCTGGTAGACACAGGAACAGCACACACCAGTTGAGTTCCAGCCCAGTGTGTTTTGTGCTGGCCCAAATATCTTCTCAGAAAGCCTTACAAATGTTGCTTTTACTCCCAGTTCTAGAGCATTCTACTTTTATTCATTGTTCCCTTCTTACTGAAATAAAATATGACTCTGGAATCAGCTATATTTTCAAAGCCCACAATGTTCCAGGTGCTACAAAGTCAGGGTTGGCACATGCTGTCTAAAGTAACCTACTGGCAGAATTGAAGTGGCGCACACAGAGCTCAGCAGTTCAGGCATACCTGAGAATCAACCTAGTTCCCACAGTACGGAAGATACAGCCTTGAATGGGGTCAAAATATTACCAGTTGTGTGTATCCTGCCTTGGAGACAGATCTTCCCAGCTAGCAGGACACTTTAATCTCTGGTTGGGTAGACTAAAGTGCTGCCTGCAGTCATCTCAAACATTTGCTGACCTCTGCTTTGGTGTTTGCCATCTGGAAACTCAAGAGTTTCCTCTGCACTTGAGTTTTAATCCCTGCCATTGCACCTCCTCATAGAGCCTATGTGGAAGATACTGTGCTCTGTCTTGAGTACATTGACTGAAGGAAGGGGTGTTACAGCATCTGTGTTAAAATCACAAGTCTTTCATGCTGAATAATCCCACCAAGACCATGCTCTTCTCTTTTCTTGCTGCATCCCACTGACTCATCATACACTGGAAGTCAGCAGGGACTGGTCCTATGAGCCCGTTGCAGATGTAAATAAAGAGAACAAGGAATAGAAAGGAGGAAGGAAGCCTGCTGTAATTACCCAACACAAAGGTAATTAATATAATAATTTCCTCAGGAAAAGATTATAGAGGACTGTGTGTAATGTCTCAGGCCTGAAGGGATTAAAAATTCACCTTAGAATGAAAATCTAATTAGAAGGCTACAGCTATAAAGCAAAATAGTTATTTTGTAAATCACGCAGTAGAGTTGTTTGGAAAAATACTGGTTTCTCTTTAGGAATAAAATAAACCACTCATTGACATTGAACTATGTTTTGTATGAAGATTCAAAATTTAGGGTTTTGAAATTCTTTTGAAGTCTTCTTATTCTACTTTCAAAAGTAAACAAGCTGAAGTAAAATGAAGGTTTTCCGTAACATCTTTGTCTGTTTTCTTTCTGATGTCTCACAACTAGTTTTGGGTTTTGCCTCTTTTTGATAGGTTGGTTTATAAATGTGCAGAGTTTTCTAAAACAAAGATATAAATAGGTATTTGTATTCCTAGAAAAGTACTGAGTAACTGAAAGATAACAATGTTTCCTGAGGAGCAGGTGCATGTGGTGGTATTGGTCCTTTCTACTGTTCCATTTAATCAAAAGAAGACAAAATAAGAAGTGTTAAGTCATACCTAAGCAGCAGTTTCCATGGCTGCATGCTCCAACTGCATTACCTGTGAAGCCACTGTTTGTGTCACAATTTGTGTTCTCACTTCCCAAGAAAATAAAGAAGACACAGGAAGAGGAGGGAATTGAAAAAGAAAGACAAAATTGGGAACACTGTGAATAGCGGTTGTACAAATGCCCCTGTTGCACAAGTCCCTGGCTCTCAGTTGGCGTCCTCAGTGTCTTGCTCTGCCACAGTCCCCCTAGACCACCATGGGGTGATGCTCGATACCAGAGCAAGGTGGCAATGTGGCAGTGTGGACCTTTCAGGGAAGGGGCTCCCCCATCTCCAGCTCACACTGCTTCTGCTTTTACCTCGATGCTTCATGGCTTGCAGCCTCCCAGCCTTTGGGCTTAGCACTGTGCAAGAGCTGTCAACAAAGGAGAGTGCTCTCAAATGAACCTGCAGCGCTGGAGAGGGGATCTCGCACAAAGATCCTCTAGGCAGGAATGCCCCGAGGAAGAGTCCGCCAGCATCCTCATTGCCTTCAAACACCCAAACTAGGCTTCTTGCATTCGCCTGCGCTATGTGTGGCAATACAGGACCCAGAGAAACTTAAAAATAGTCTCCCACTGAAACGTTGAACAGTTGCAGAGTTACAGCTCAGATCTCAGACTTCATGGCAGCGTTGCCTTTCTTAGATTCACATGTGGGAAAGACTTGAGCTTTCAGAGTTTAACTGTGAGTTGAAGTCTCTGTATGTAGCTTTTTCAGCTGGACTTATCTCCGCTTCCTGTATGGGTTTATATTAGGCAGCCCCATAATTTTAGCACCCCTTACTTCAGCATAGCAAGCAGGTTCGCCCTTATGCTTGAGGGCCTTATGCTCTTTTCTTATCAAATCTTAGACTCCTCATGTCAAGATTAAGTCATCTCTGAACTGTGCAATGCGCCAGAAATCTTGGCATGGATCTGACCCAGTCTGTAAGGTAATTACTTTCTGTTCTCACTGAATATGTTGCTCTAGGAGTAACCTTAGGTCCAGTGTACTTGTGCTTCATGGATTCCTTCAGTGGTAGAACAGCATAAACCTGACAAAGTGCACGCATTGCATTAGCTTTATTTTGGCAAGCTGTAAGTTATTGCATCACTGTACAATCTCTGGCAAAACTGAGTGCTCTGCAAGTACAAGATTACTGGCCTCTGAGAAGTATAATGTGTTGATATGTTGGGCTCAAGATACATGTGTAAAGTTGCAAAGGCACAGGGCAGGAGATGTAGGAAGCTTGGGCTTTAAAAGCCTATCCCCAGTGAGTCAACAGAGCCTAGAGGTGATCCTGTGGAGCTTTCTGTGCTTCCAGCTTGTCGTGGGTTCAGCAGTAGCAGTCATTTTTCTCCTCCTTGGTAGCTGGTGCAGTGCAGCAGCTTTCGGCCTGGGAACAGAGCTGATAACAATGATGTTTTGGTTTGGCCAAGGGCTTTGTAAGCCTCATGCTCTGCCAGGGAGGAGGGGAAGCCAGGAGGAAGCAGAGACAGGACACCTGACCCAAACTGACCAAAGAGGTATTCCATACCACAGCACGTCATGCCCAGGAGGTAACTGAGAGTTAGCCGGAAGGGCTGGGACTGCAGGGTTGGAGGAGGTATGGGTCGGTGCTTGGTCAGGGCTGGGGGGGCAAGTTATCGGTCGGCTGGTGGTGAAGTGATGTATTCTCTTCCCTTGTTATTTCTCTTACCATTATTATTATTGGTGGTAGCAGCAGTGATCTGTGTTATACCTTAGTTACTAAACTGTTCTTATCTCAACCTGTGGGAGTTGCATTCTTTTCAATTCTCCTCTCTGTCCCTCCGGGAGTAGGGGGAGGGAAAGAAGGGGGGGAGTGAGTGAATGAGCTGTCTGGCTGGGTTTAAACCATGACACAGCTGAAGCAGCAGTGGATGCTGCTACTTAAAAAATCTATTTTAACAGCTGTAACTGGTGCTCAGCAGACCCTGACCCAGGGCAGTTGGGCTCGGGGACCTAGTGGAGTTCAGTGCTCCTACTTGGTCTATCTCTGTTATAGTTGGAGGACAAATACAAATAATTATCTTATTTATAGATAATTTGTCCCAGAAATTGCAACATAGCTTTGCCTACCCTGGCTCTGCTCCTTCCTCAGTGGAACCTTTGGATTTTGTAAAATACTGTAAACCTCTTTGAGATTTAGCACTTCCGAAAACAAGTCTGGCCCTTAACAGAAGAGAGCCAAAGCCATCACCCAATGGGTTTCCTTGGCACCCCATGTGAAATTAGAGGCTGAATTTAGGACTAATCTTGGAGCAACGTTCTCAAAATGGGTGCTGGGGAGGTCAGAACAAAATTAGAGACTGAGGTCAATAAGATACATCGAGCACTTACCAGGGCCCTGGCAGGGTTACTGAGATCAATCTTTCTTGGAAGGAGTTTCCCTGGCAGGATTTATTGGAAGTGGAAGTCCAGAAGGACTGACATTACATTGTGTCCTGAAAGGCTTTCTGCTGTCCAGGCTCTGGACAGTTGCCATACTGCTAAACAGCAGTACTAACACAGAACCAGTGTTGGTTTGGTTTGGTTTTAATTTACAAGCAAAGATTTATTCTAGTTTAAAAGCTCATGGCACTATTAAGCAAATGCTCTGGAATACGTCCCACCTGTTGGTGTTTGAGCTGCAGGGATTGGGTTTTTGGACTAGCTGCTCTCTCAAAGTATTTCACACTTTGGGGCTGGATGGGTTTGCTTGCCATCCGCAGCTGTTCATACAGCATGAACCCTGTGTACATGCAGGGCATGCTGCAGTCTGCATCAGCTGAATTCATTCCGGGACTCTTCTTATCAGTACCTGTTAATGCTCACTTGAATGTATTTTTCCAGCTGTCAGTATTGCTTAACTCACTAACTGACTAACTAACTAACTAAAAATGTTAGATTGCTGCCCTGGGAGATGAGGCTCCAAGGAACATTTGCAGATTTGAGTGAGAGTAAGAGAAACCCAACATACATTAGTGGTGCTGAGCTGCTGGTATGGGGCTGTGGGAATCCAGTGGGAGCCCCATGCCTGTCATCATATGTTGTATGAAGAAAAAGTGCAAGCTACTTGACAGAGCTCTGACCATGTAACCCAAACCTGTCCTCCCCCACCCTTACCCACTCTGCCAGTGGGATTACTGTGGTGAGGGCAAAGCTGCTATTTTTGGCTCACAGTGCTGTAACTACCTGGAGACCCCAAGGGGCTGCCTCCAAGCCAACACTCTGCTTTGAAACCAGATTCTGGTTAGCTTCCCAGTGTATCGGGGCTGGAGCCTCAGCCAGCTTCATGGTGTTTCTCTAGGCTTTTATGGGCTAGAAAATCTCTGTACTGTTAAAAAGACACTACAGAAATAGGCTGCCTGGATCACAGATGTCTTCTGTGTCTGTGTGGGTGTTTAAAAACAAGATTTGTGATGTTTGAAAGCCCAAACTTGCCACTCTGGTGAGGCTTGCATTTTCTGGGGGTAGTCAGGCTTTGGGGGAAATTAGGTGCCTCTAAGCTGTCAGATTGGGCTTCCAACTGATGGGGCACCAAAAAGCACCCAATGGGTTTAATTTTTTTCTGTCCCTCTTGCCCAGCTGTATTTGGATGGCAAAAGCATCCCTGTAGCACCAGGGCTGGCTCCAGGAGAGGGCAACAGAAGGGTTCATTCCCCAAGGCTGAGCAAACCAGTGTCTTTATTTCTCTTCAAAGAACAAACTGAAGTCTGTGCTTGGCTGGATCACTGGTACCTCTTGGGGAGACCTCTTGCTGGAGTCCTATTTGGCTCACCATAACGTTTCCTCTTGTTTACACCACTTCTTCCTCTCCCCACCTCATCCCCCATGCATGCACTGCATTTCCACCATAGATTTTCCTGACATGTCGTTACCCCCATCGCAACCACAGTGAGATATTGATTGTGGCAGAAGCTGGACAGTGCATGCATTCAGGTCAGGAATTCCTCCCCTCTGGCTGGAGGATATGTTGTATTTGCTGTTAGGCCTCCAGCGTGCTCCAGGCAGGCAGGCAGGCAGGCAGAAAATGCCAAGCAGATATGGCTGGAGGGGAGCCAGCGATCACAGGGCTTTCCCTGCATCCAACAGGGCTTTCCCTGCATCCAACGGAAAAGGAAGCTGCTGGGAGCAAGCATGAGCTCCTTGTGCGTGCTGGCATCATAAGCCAGGCTCAGCTGGAGGGGGATGCTAGTGAGGCACCAGCAGATTCCCAGCAGGGAAAAGCTGAGTCTCAGCTCTCATCAGCTGTCACACTGGTAGGTGTGCAGAGAGACAGGGCTATGGATAAAGCAAGGTGGATCAAACACATTTCCTTTGGCCCCTGCACCAACTCTCAGGGCTGTAAGAAACTCAAGACTTCTGTTTCTCTAAAGGATGCAATTGCCTTTTATCCCCCTCCACTCTACCAGCTTCCTGGGTTTTGTTTTGTTCATAATCATTTTAACCCAGGATTGCAAACATTATGCTGCTACCAGGTAACAACCTTCATGTTCTCATTTCTGCCACAGGCATGTGGTGATTAGACAAGTTGATCTCCTAGCAGGGTCCTGGGTGAGGAATGGTTTGTTCAGAGTTCAGCCGCACTCCCACATGGAGCAAAGCCTCTGTCTGTGACTAATGAGCAAAACCAGGGCTCTGCAGGCCTAAATTCTCTTACTTCTTTTATAACAGGCTTTCTGTGTGATTGTGGTCAGTGTGCCCTTATCTCTCGCATGAAATAATATTCACCTCCCAGATAGTTTGTTTTAAAAGTTCAATCAGCCATGAAGCCACTTAGATTCAGGGATGAAAGCCTGGGAAAATGAGGTAAGTGGTGTGTGGGAAGTGGATACTTACCTAGAGCCAAGCAGACCTTGGAAGCTCACAGGTCAGGCTGATGCTGCTGTTCCCCTCTGGCTGCTCCTCCTTCGGACTGTTGTCATCTTGCTGATGCTGCTGCAGGCCCTGTGAGAGCTGACAGGGACAGAGGGATGCCGCCTGGTCCCCTGCAGTTTATTTATTTAAACACATTTTGTTTATGTGGGGTAAATACAGGGGGAAGGAAGCGCAATTTCTCACTCCTGGCTGTTGGTACCTCCCCCTGCTTTGCTTGCCTGGATGGGGGGCCATGACCCACCACTGCCTGATGGAGCTGGATGAGGACCATATGGCAGTGGTGTGACATGAGGAAGCAGTCATGGAACTGGCCCAAGAGCATAGTACTTCTGTCCTTGCAAGCACAAAAAAAAACCTAAAATATAGGATGAGCTCCCAGAGGGATCATATCCCATTGCGGAGCACGTAAGTGATGTATGGAGGTACATGGCTAGGTGTGGGAGGCATGCTTTCTGACTCCCTGCTTTTGACCTTTTAATGGATGTGATGGTTTAATCCTGCCCTGGGACTCCAGTTTGGGTGGGAGGGGTTGCTCAGCCTCAGGTCCTGCATGGTGGAAGCAAGTTTTGGGCAAGATCCTTGGGATTTCTGAAGGGCTGAGTGTAGCTGAGGAAGGTCAACAGGGGCAGCACCTTCCATCCAGCATCATCATGAACATTCCTGATGACAGATTGTTCTTATCAGGACTGCTTTGGCCATGCCAATTTGGAACAATCACATGCTTGTTTTTCCAGAGAAGCCATGGCTACTGGTTTTACTAGCAGCAGCCACTTGCATGCAGCAAGGGGAGGAAGGATGGGGACAGGCTGTTTTGCTTTACCAGCAAACATGGCTGCACCAGAGCATCATCATGCTAAATCACCAGAATTAACATCATCCTAGATTTGATTTTTCCAGTCAACGGCAGAAGGAGAAGCACCATCCAGATCTGGTTTGGCCTTTTGGAGGTTTGAACTGCACAGACCAGGACAAGGGGACTGCAGGAGGGCCAGCTGCTGCAGGCAGGGGAGGAAAGGCTTGTGTTTGCATGAGCCTTTGGGTGGCTTTTGCTCTCCCAAAGGGCCCATGTGGGGTGTGAAAAGCACGTGGGGAGAACCACATCCTGATTTCTCATCTGCCCCCTCCAACTCCACCATGCAATGTAAGCAAGCAACAGCCATGTGCCTGATGTAGCTGTCCTCAGCTGCAAACTCCTCTGAGCTTAAGGAGAGAAATCCTCCTTCTTCAGCCCCTCCATCTCAGCCATGTGTAAAGGAGAGACTGTCTTCATTGCAGCACATGATGCCTGTGGGGAGAAATCCTGCTGCTGCTGGTCCCAGACTGCTGCTGGTCCCAAGCTAAGCTTGCACCAGGCCTCTGGGATGGATCCTGTGCTGTACTGAACCCATCTGGCACCAGCGAAAGCAGGTGCTCATTGATTTGATGCTGGTACCTCCATGAGTGCCTGGCACTACAAAGCTGGGAGAGGAGCTTGGAAGAGGAAGCACAAACCCTGGAAAAAACAAGGAATAATCTCATGTCATTAGGTCCTCTTGCTGAAGCCATCCAGACCAAATGCAAGAGCCTTTCTGTTCCTATTCTGTATTGGTGCTGCCTTTGGGCTGTTCCTGGTCACTGCTGGTTCCCTGGGACTCTCCAATGGGTCACCAGGCCTTTTTCTGCTACTTCAGTAGGGCATTCTTCTTCACAATCCCAAGAACACCATTGCCTGCACTTACTATGGGTAGGTAGGAGACGCTGTGTATGGCCTTGAGCCTGCAGTTACCTTTCAGAGCTCTCTCGGGCACACCCAAACCGGTCGGACACACCAACAACCAGGACCAGCGATTGCGTGGAAATGAATCTCCAGCTCACGTTAATAGGTCCAAACCTAAAGGTGCCGGAGGCCACTTACAGAAGCTTTGAGAGTTTGAGGAGTAAAATTATCTTAACCGTTTAAACATATAAACACACTGACGTGTTATACCGAGGGTGGAATAACTGTCTTCTGAGCCATGTGTTCACCGGTAAGCCAGAGGCCAGCTTCTTCTCTGCGTGTTTGCCTTGAGATGGGGAAATCTGCATGAGAGAGAAACAAAGGTTATAGCTCTGTGCTTTGATAGCTCTAGTGATCTTTTCCTGGTAGGATTTGCAAAGCTATCTTCCACCTGTCTGCACTCCTGTATGTATTTATGTATTTTGTACTTATTTATTTATTGATCTAGAAAACAAGATACATGTTTGTAAACACCATGGGTTTATTTGTAAACCATCTTCTTCCTCAGCTCAGCACTGCTTGGTTCCCTTGGGATTCAGACCTGTTGCCCATGGTTCTCATGCAAAGGCAGCACAGCAAAGAGCCTGATCATCTTAAACTGAAATTCAGAGGAAAGCTGTCCCTTGTAGAAGACACAGCATGTCGCCAAAGAGGCTGAAGAAAGCCTCTGCCTCAAGTGTGGTAGCAGCCAGGGTGACTGCCGTCCTGTGTCAGGAAAGGGATGCTGCTGCTGCTGCTGCTGTGTGTGGACAGCTTTGGAGATCCAAGCCTGGAAGGGCTGAAGATGGTCATGGATGAAAGGAAGGAGAGAGTCCAAAGCCAAGCAAACCATACCTGGCCTCTGCAGGGAGGGACAGAGGATGATAAAACAGTGACTGCTGTTACCTCCTTGCAGGAATGTGATGCTGTTTACCTGAACAGCTTCCACTACCCAGAAACCACCATCCTGTCCGTCTCCTGCAAGTACCTCTGGGTCATCACCCACTCCTATCACCCTGTGTGGGCTTTGCACCTCGGGTAGTTGAATCCTGGCCTCTCTGTGATGCCTCATCCCAACTCTGCTCTCTGGCATAGAGCAAACATCTAGTCCTGGTTCTTCCATGGGGAAGAAAGAGCTGGAAAGAGCCTGGCCTTGCTTGGGAGCTGTGTTTAAGCTCAGGTTGGGCAGTGAGTGAGATGTGCAACAGAGTCTAACAGCTCTGCTGCAACGGGAGAGCAAGCACACCAAACCAGCTGCTCCCCGTGCGCCGGGTCATGCAAGAGGGGCTCTTTCAGCCTTCGCCTCTGCCCCATGCACTGGCTCTTCTCTTAATTAGTGAGGAGCAGCTGTGAGCCTCTAATAGCCATTCTGTGCTGAGCAGCTGCCGCTGGTATTTTGGTGCTGGCTCCTCTCCCCTGTTGCCGAGCCAGCCCTCCCCTGCCGCGGTGCTGCGTGGCACAGCAGCGTGCCTGGGCTTCCTTCTCTTGCAGCGAGCCCTGGCCAGCTGTGGGAAGATCACCAGGAATGAAAGGAATTCATCTTACTGGAAACCACGGCCACTAACAGAGCCACAGGCTGGAGGTGGAGGAGAAAGCGGGTCTTTTCCAGTCATGGGGGCAGGAGACAGGATGGGAAAGTCTTGCAATTGCTTCTTTTCCACTAAAGCTTTACAAGATGGGTAGAGGAGAAGCAAGTAGATGTCTAATGTCTGATCAAGTGAGACGAGGGGTTTTGCAACAGTTTCCCTGGGAATTGGCCTGCCAGTGTTTTCACTTCCCTCAGCAACAGACTTCGTAAGCACTGCCACTCTTCTTAACGCACCTGGAAACAGGAGCAAAGGTCCCTGTTGCATGCTGTGATTCCTATCTGCTGTGTTTTGCTTGTGGCCTGAAGAACTGAAGCACTCCAGCAGCCCTGTCAGCATCTGAATTTGCCATCCAGAGCTTACACAGGCTACTTGTACCACCCCCTGGGGGGCTGAGGGGCAATGGAGGGTGGAAACCAAGTGCATAAGGGCTGTGGTGGGGCTGGCTGCTGACCTGATGCATCAGTGCTTTGCCCCTCCTTCCCTGTTGTGGGAACACACAGAACTAATCTTGTTTCCCTCATAGGGTCTTGTCAGTATGTTATTGACCTGTGCTTGTGCTCACAGGATCAGTACCACATTGTTAGAGGTCTGTTATTATTGCCACACAGACAGGCGTCTGCTGAATTGCCTTGCTTTTGTCCAGAGCAATTCACAAAGCAGCTCATGGCCTTCCCAGATGACAGGACACTGGAAATGTGATGCACCTGAGATTTTCCCACAAACTTATTTTTTCCATCCCACTTCCTGTCCTCCATATATCACTGCTTCACAACTGCTGGCTGCCTCCTGGTCACTTGCTCTTCTGCTTATTGCTTTCTGACAATGCCTCACAGCAGCTGCTTGGGAACAGTATCAGACTGGGTTAAGCACCCAATGATATTTCCCCCACAATGTTCTTCCAACCTCCTGCCATATGCAGTTCATGGCCTTACTTGCTTCTGACAAGCCTCAGTGATGTTTTTAATTCCATTTATTCATTCAATTGACTATTTAAACTGTGTTAGATGCTAGCTTCCACAGTATCCCCTACCAAGTAGTTCTCCTACCCAGCACAAGAACTATCTCCTTTAGTTAGCTGACTTTTCACATGATGGTTTAATTTGTCCTTGCCTAGATCCTGAACTGGGAAGGGAACAGCAGAGTCATTCTCTGTTCACCTTCTCCAGGCTCTGTCCTGTCCCTCAAGCACCCTTTCCCAGGCTGTCATTCCTCCTACAGAGATTGCTCCAGATCTCTTCCCAACTTTGATCTCTTTCCTGGGCCTTATCCTGACCTTTCCTGCAACCATGAGACTCCACTACCTAGGGCCATGCTTGTCTGGTTCACTTGGTCTGGCTTGTTGGGTTTGATCCAGAAAAAAACCCTTGTGAAGTTCTGGGATCAGCACCTGGCTGGCTCGGTTGCTATGATGACACTGGCGTCTGGGAGGCCACTAGCTTGACTTGCTTATTGTGCTGATGAGAAGTGTGCTGGCCAGTAGACACGAAAGGGTTGTCTCAGCAGGCAGCTTAGTAACATAAGGAGCTTTCAGTGTCTTCCTTTCAGCTGTGCCTGCAGTAAATAGCCACTCATTTGCAGGCCTGTTCAGGCAGAAAGCCACTCAATGACCTGTAGTTTGTAGAGCCAACTCTGGGAGGTCTAAAGCAGGCAAAGGAGACATTGGGAAAAGGAGGAGAGACAGGGAGAAGCCAGACTTGTTGGTCTGTTGGGCAGGTGTAACAGCCTGATGTGTCTCTGTAACAGGAGATAAGTCTCTGGAAATTTGGAGAAAGAGACCTGGAGAGTTTGTAATCTGCCCTTGGAAAGAACCTGACAGTCCTAGGAAGAAGCAGCAGCTTAGGCTGGGCTCTTCTCTGTGTTGCTTTGCTCCAAGATAAATGGCCTGTTGCATTGTAGTTTGGCATAGCATTTCATCCTTGCTTAGCCTGCGTAATCAAAATGAGCATGAGAGGAAGGGATCCAGTGCCCTTAGGATAAGAAACCCTTAAGGGTTTTGTCACCTTTTTCAGGAGAGGACTGAATCCATCTGGAAAGGAGAAGGGATGGGGAACTCATGTATGAGCAGCCCCTCCTGTCGTTCACAATAAAGATCTGGTAGGGAACAGCACTTGCTGTCTTTCTTTTCTTGGTTGCTTAAGATGAGATTAAAACACTAATCATGCCAGAAAAACAAACATTTTACCCACCTCTAGCAAGCAAGAGCAGCCAAGAAACTGTGCTCAGCTTTGGATAAGAAATTGCTGTTTGTTTATGCATCCCAAACCAAGCTTTAAAGCAGAAATCAGTTTGGTCAAACTTCCTGCACAGGAACCCTGAATATTCATGATTTCTTTACCTCAGAACAAGATGATGTATTTCCTTCTGTGATTTCTCATTACCGACTGGGTGGGACACTACAAAACATACCACCAGCAATCACTGCTGGAGTTAGAAATAGCAGAGAACAGGAGGTGACTGGCAGAAATATTCTCCTGTGGGTGAGACCCAAATCTCAGTCTAAATAAACACTTCCCAATAATTTGATTCCTGAAAAAAATGGGACTAAGAGGAGGAGCCTTTAAAACTGACAGAGAAATTTAACTCACTACCAACCTGCAACAAGATAGTATCTTTAGACTAGCAAATCTTCTTCCTAGAAGGGGGCCTTATAACACCACCTCCCCCTCCTGTGCCAACCAGTCCTTATGACTTACGACTCTGA
The DNA here is from genome assembly GCF_034315485.1 of Pezoporus occidentalis. NCBI lineage: Eukaryota > Metazoa > Chordata > Aves > Psittaciformes > Psittacidae > Pezoporus > Pezoporus occidentalis. Next base: position 1,573,845 of record NW_026913964.1, on the reverse strand, counting down.
GACTCCTTCCACTAGCAGGCTTAGCAGACCTCTAGAACCTCCAGGCAAAGAACACAGCCAGAGTTTGCCCATAGGTACAAGTGCCCATAATGTCTCTGTGCTCACCCAGCAAGTACCAAGCCACCAGTACAGGTGTCTGCCTTGACATCTGTGATCCTTGGGCATTCTCTCGGTGCACACAATAGCAGAAAGGTTAAAGTATTCGATGTCTGTCTTGGGGAAGGGGAATACTAATCGAGCATCATCACATCACTGAGGGGAACAGCACATTTCTGATGTTGCAGTGTGGGCTTTCAGGGCAGGGAAGTTCTGGAGAATCTGTGAGCCAAGTGCACCTTGCATTACCAACTAGATGCTGGCATCCTCCTGTAATAACAACCTGAAGGCAGAGGAGTCTTGCCTGCTCCCTTGCAAGGGCATGAGTGAGCAACGGAGGGACAGGAGACCATTCACTGACTGGCTTGTCCTAGAAAAGCCTCCTAAGGCTGTGAACCTCCAGTGAGTTCTCTGTGAGGCAGTGGACACTCTCATTTTCAAACAAACTCGCTAACTGGCTGTTGTTCACCTGACAGAAATTACTTTCAAGAACCTGCAATGCATTTTACAGCAGATACTTAAATAAGAGCATACAGTGGAGTTGAATGTCTCCCTAACCATCATGCCTAATCCAGCACTCGTGGGCCTTGGTTAAAGTCACCATACGCGTGCCATGCCACCACTGATGTGCTAAGAAATTGGTTTGCTGTACTAGAAGAACAAGTTATCACCCTGCTCAGCAAGACAGGAGCCAATATTGATGAAGCTGGCTCACAGCAGGGAGTATATGCAGAACAATGTGGTGGAAAGGATGCAGCCTAATTAACTCCAACAAAACCGCGGAGGGATGGTGTTTTGGATGCCTCCTTGGAAAATCTGGCCTCAAGGTGACAGTGAGAGCTGCTCCAAATACAGCTTCCTTGCAGCTCCTGGAAAAGGCCCATCAGGCACGTGTAGGACACAAAGGAGAAAGGCTGAGCTGCTAGATGCTTGTAGGAGAGCATCCATAACCCCTTGCTGCTCTTGGTGAAACCAACCCTTATTGATATGTGAAGTTATCTCAGCTCTGCAAGCCTGTAAAAAGCACATGACAAATAAGAGGGCTGAGAGTAACATGTTTTTCATCTGTTTTTGCCATGTAGTTGTTTTAACTCTTCTTTCTCCATCCAAAGCAATAGGATCTCATCGTGTTTTATTTTTAACAAGTATGTCCCGTGGATGTTGGAGCTGGGGCTGTTGCAGCTGGATGCCAGCAGGGAATGGGAAGTCTTTGCACATGCTACTAGAGCTAGATCCAGAGTCTCAGCTGTGCCAATGCCATTTTATGCCAGGCATAAAATCCAGGAGCCTAAGGATGCTTTAAACACATAGGGGAATGAGCCATCTGAAAATCAGGAGTGATTCTCTCTTTCAGAAGATGGTGCGAAGTTGCATGGAGATTACAGAGCCAAGAACTGTCGAGGGAGGTGAGAAAGGAGGCAAAACACCATCCTGTGGTGCTTTCCTTTCCCCCTCATCTCTTTTCACTCCTTACCCCACCTGTGCTTTGATGATTTTCCCGGGGAAACCTTGAATCAGTTCCATTCTGCCCCTCCAGCCTTGGGAGCTCTGCTTGCTATCACACCAGCCAAATCCAGCCAGATTTCTTCCTCAGAGCATTCATTAGCTGACTCTAACCCACCTTGTTGGGATTATAGCTATCTTTGATCCTGCTGCAGTTAGGAGACATGTCCCGTAGCACATCTAGTTTAGATTTGCTTTGCATCCTGTGGCACGGATGGGGGAGTGGATCTCCTGGGAGCCTGTTCTGAAGAAAGCAGCATCTCCCCACTGCAGCCAGAGATGAACAAAACAGTCTTTACTTTCCCTCTTTTTGGGAGATGCCACAGAGAAAACTCTTTGGTGCTTTATATTCCAATTATCACCAAGCGCAGCCTCACTACTTGATTTGCGGTTACTGCACATTAGAGATGAGCCGATGCATCGGACTCAGCTACAAAGAATCAGTTAGCTACCCTAAACCTAGAAGTCATGGTAAGCAATGTTTCCTAGACAATTACCGCATGGCCTGCGGAGTATTCCTGTACTCAGACGCAAGGGTGTTTTAATCACCTGTAAAGCATATTTAAGGTCTGAACTAAGCATCTGAGTGAAGTGTGAAACAAGGCAAAACCAATGTGTATAGTGTAAGGAAGTTAAGGTGGGAAGAGCTGGCTTTGCAGGATACTTTGGATCTGTACGCTGTCCTGATGGCACGTCATGGTTCTCGGGATGTCATAATTACCAGTGAGGTAGGAAACAGCGAGCAACACCAGTGGATTTGCACGAGTTGTTTGTAGGGTGCATGTGCAACCAACATCTATGCTGCTGCTTTATTTCCCTCTGCAGATATTAGGGCCAGGCAGCCCTTCTTAGGACTTTTTTTTCAACATGTTCAAGGGCTTGAGGAACTGCCAACAATTCACCTCTCCCACTGCATACCTGCCTTTAACTGCAAACCAGATAGGTCAAGGTACAATGTTGACCAGTGAAAGTTTCCAGCCTCCCAGTACACCTGAATCGCATGTGCCACTGATGTGCCCTCTAGCTTGGAAAGGCTTACCATTCACTCAGGCTGCTGACCTAGCATGTTTCCTCCTCCTGCTAGGGGTTGCATTTCCTCCCTTGGTGGATACAGCTGGCCTTAGCTGAGAGAGGTAAGACATAATCACAAAGCAGTCAACTTGTAAGTCACTGCCAACATGGGGACTTGTGTTCTGCCAGTATCTATGGTGTGGGTGCCAGACAATCGGGAGAAGTGAGGAAGGAGGAGCGGCAATGCTGTGGCCCAGGAAGAGAAAGGGAAGATGTCTGTGGTTTGTTTGCAGCTGTGAGCAGGGGAATGGGTAAAGTAGTTTAAAGCTCTTCTCACTTTATGGGGAGAGGGACTTTCCCCCTTAGTTTTATGGGTTTTTTTTGTTGGTGTGTGTTTTCCCCATTGGTAAAATAGATGACATGAAAAGGAGATGCTGGGGAGGAAGGGGTAACTGAGGAGCTAAGCTGACTGAAAGATATGTATGTTTGAAATGATAATGAAAAGTCATAATTTTCTATGCAAAAGAGGAATTCAGGCAAGAAATAACTCCCTTTCAGACTATTTTAGTAGAGGATTGGGAGTGACTCAGATGGCAAGCACTGTTTCTGGAGAAAGTAGGGAGCTGTGCTTAACCCTTCAAACACAGCTGGCTTGATTTCCCCTTCCAGATTCAAGCGGAGCACTGAAATTGGTGTTTGTTAGCATCCGTATTATTTGGAGCTGGTGCCTGGGGCCTTGCTGTGCTGGAGCTCCTTCCCCAAAAGCCCAGGCAGCAAAAGAGCAGTCAGGGCAGCTGTGACATAATGCTCTTCCAAAGCCAGTACCGGGTTCAGGTGGGGTATGACCTGCTCACAAGGCCAGTAATTTTTGCTTAACTGCTCCTGGCAATGTTAACTGGAACATCGTGACCACCCTGCCCGAGGTCATGAATGGAGAAATAAAGTTTATTGCAGAATGCTAAACTACAGGCAGAAACCTGAAGTTTTAACACCCTCTAAAGCAGTGTTGCTGTTACTGAGATTTAAAATACAAACCTGCTCTCTCTGGATTTAAGTTCTCTGCTATTTGATCTCAAGGAGCATGTTTTTAAGCTTCTCGTACTTGCTTAAAACTGAAAGTCATGCCTCATTTTCTTATTTTGGCTTCATAATTTTACCTGTAAGCTTCATTGTATCGGGTGAAACCTAACCCTTGCTAGTGTAAACCACTGGTACAGTGGGCCCAACCATTTGCCCTGAAAGAACCAGAATGGGGCTGTGGTATCCCGGGAGCTGTTGAGTGCTCCAGCCGTGAACTTGGTATGAGCAAGACTTTGATTGCCAGCCTAATATCTTAACCCACATGAAAGGTTTGTGACTCAATTACTGCCTACTGACTTTAGCTTAAAATGGTGAAGACCCACACATCTGAAATGTGGAAGCAAATTGCTCTTCAACTCTCACAAAGACATGGTTGTGACACGGTTTGTCAGAGAAGTGAGCTGGGCCAACTAACAGATAAATAAAACCAGGTAAGTTTTCAGGAATATAAATCATTGCTTTAGTCTTATTTATGACCACAAGTGTCTCTTGCTATACGGGCTTGCTGCCGGTGCATCTCGATGCTCCTCAGCCTGCAGCAGAGGAAGAAGAGGCATTTCCCAGGCTGCAGTGCTGCAGCAGCAGTGTCCTGAGCTGAGTGCAAGAGGAGAGTGCCACCCCCTGGGTAGCCAGCACGGGCGATGCTGCAGGGACTGTGTACTGCCAACAGGCAGGTGCTGGCTCTGGGATAGTTTGGCCCACGTTGGACTTTGATTGAGAGTCCTCAGCCCATCCTGCCTGCTAGATGGGGCTAAGGGAGGCTTTGTCTGGAAACTACCTCACCTTCAACCTGCCTGACCATGACTGCTTTGGGAGCAGCACAGATAACACCTTCACTTCCCTCACAGACATTGTCTTCTATCCAGCACATCATGTACTCTCAGAAATCCACCTCTAGTACTTGCTTAATTCTTTTGGAGTGCTGTCTTTACACCCATTGAGATGCCTGGGTTTTTTGTGCTCATGCCCCTACGTGTCTCGTCCCTCTTCAGCCCCATCTTCTCCCCTAGCTTGAAATGAGCCCACACACACACCAAGTCCAGGAGACACCATGAATGTGAAAAGGATGGGTAGGTTTCTAAATACACAAACTGCTGCCCTTGAAGGAGAAGACCAAATAGCTCTTAAAGCAAAAAGGAGTGGTTTTGAGGTTAACCAAAATGCTAAAAAAGACATGTGTTGAGGAAAAAGTAAATCCCATCCTTCACACCTGCCTGAAGACACAAATAAGCTGCTTCTTGTGCACCATTTGATACTTGTAGAGGCTATAGTAGAAACTATGCTTAGGTCAAAGCTTTCCTTAAGTCAAAGAAAAACCACTTACAACCTCTACAGCATGACTGTGTGAGCATCTGAAGCCAAAGCCTGGGAACACCTTTAACGTGGGTGCCCAGGCAGGAGTTGCAAGTGAACAAAACACCAAGTGACTGCTCTAGGAAGAGAGATGATGTGGAACAGGATTTCTTTGGCATTCCTGCAAAGCCACCACAGGCCAATGCCAAGTTTGTCTCTTACGTTCTTAAAGCCAAGTTAATTCTTTTGTATTTCAGGTGTGCAACAGCTGCATTTTCCCTTGGAACAAGGTTTATTAAAACTCTGACTGGGTAAGAAAACCCAGTCAGTGTCCCCTGGCACCAGCCTTCTAGGCTTGCTGTCCCCTGAGGTCTTCACTAAGACCTTTTCCTGACATGCTTCCGCCAGGAGCTAATGTGTAAAACAAGTTATTAATAGCGGTATTGTAGTTCAGGAGGGATGGATTGGTCTTAAAGGAGGAATATCTTTATTTTCTCCTTACAAGCCAAAAAATGACACATTTAATTATTTGCGAACAGACTTTATTATGGTTCCTGTAGAACCACTCCTGCCTTGGCACACAAACCAAACCATTTAATCATTTTCCGTAGAAGCAGAAACTCATATTTTGTTTGTAGGAAAACTGCTTTTCAAGGGATACCAATTTAAAAAAATCATGCAGTTGAACAGCTGCTCATTTCCTCCTTCTCTGTTGTCTTGGCCAATACTAGAATATATCAGAGTTCCAAGAACTCTCATAGGGAAAGGCAGGGGAGAGCTCCATTTTAGATTAGGAAACACTTGGGTTTTGGAGAGCTTTCCCCAGCAACCTGGTAAAAGCACCAACCAGTAATAATACAATAGGTAGATCTCCTCCTGCCTTTGGAGAGGAGCTCTTTTTAAAGCCTGACTAATGCATTAGAAGGGATTATAAGATTAATGAGCTCCTAAAGGGTAGAGACCCACTTCTAGACGATGCCCCAGTAATTGTTTATTTCAAGGACAGTAATGCTGCAGTGAAAATGAACAACGTTTTCATAAGCCTTGGAGTTAGTACATCCAGAGATGCACAGAAGGTTTGTCAGCTCCCTGGACATCCACGCAGGGAATCCACAAGTATTTTGGTACAAGCAAATTCTCTATTAAATTAATTAGCTTTAGAAATAAAAAAGTTCAGGTTAAGACAAGGACGTTGCTTTGACGTTTCTCCTTAGGCAGTCACTACTCATGAAGTGATCTTCACCTCAGGCTTGGACTCCTCCAGCGCTCTCAGTTCATCATCCACTTCAGCACTCCACAAAATGTCGTACAAACTAACCCAAACAGAAAGGTAAGCTGGTTTAGTGAGCATCCTCCATTAAGGAAAGAGAAAGATGCACAAATGGCCAGTATAGGAAGATCGTGTAACAGAAAGGGCCCCATCTAGGTTTAAGAGACTGGTCCAACAGCTAGAAACACGCCTTACAGGACAGGACCATATTACTCCCTCCCCAGCATCACCTTCTCCTTGTTCTTGGGCCCTTTGGACCAAAGCAGATCAAAGCACTGTGGTCATGTCACTTGGAAGGGACAAGACAGGTTTTGCAACATGCAGATGGCACATGACCCTCTCCCTAGGCCACCAGTTGCCCTCAAGAGCAATTCCCAGAGAGCTGGTGCTTTCATCCCCTCCCTGAGGTCACCACCTGCTGGGGGAACACATGCAGGACCACAAACACCTCTCACATTAACTGCTGCACGTTGCAGCTGGGGTTCCTCAAGGCTTCGCAGATCTTCCTGATGCCTTCATCTTCCAGTGGGTTGTAGCTCAGGTCCAGCTCTGTAAGGCACTGCTTGGTAGCCATGACAGTGGCGAGGGCTGCACAGCAGGCTGATGTGGCATCGCAGTTACCCAGCCTGCAGAGAGAGGAGGAGGAGCTGCTGTGAGCAACGGCTCCAGACACCAGCCCACATCCAGGCAGCAAGCACAGATGCCCCTAGCATGGACCACAGATCCCTGTTAGACATCCTTGAGGCATCAGCAGGGGCTGGTCCATGGTTTTCCCACAGAGACAGCTGTCCTCATTGTGACTGCTGAACACCTAAAAGTCCTCCCTAAAGCTCAAAGGCATGTGGCTTCAGTTGGAGAAGGAACCTTAAGAAGATATTCCCAGCTTCTGTTTAGCCTGGAGATGAGAAGGCTGTGGGGAGATCTTGTAACAGTCCTCCAGTACCTAAAGGGGACCTATAAGAAATCTGGAGAGGGACTTTCTACAAGGACATGTAGTGACAGGACAAGAGGGAATGGTTTTAAACTGCCAGAGGGTAGATTTAGATGAGATATTAGAAGTTTTCCACTATGAGGGTGGTGAGACACTGGCACAGGTTGCCCAGAGAAGCTGTGGCTGCCCCATCCCTGGCAGTGTTCAAGGCCAGGCTGGACAGGGCTTTGAACAACCTGGTCTAGTGGAAGTTGTCCCTGCCCATAGCAGGGGTTGGAACTGCATGAGCTTTAAGGTCCTTTCCAACTCAAACAATTCTGTAATTACATGATTCTGTGAACTCCAACATCATGCATAATCTTCTCTTTGGTTTCAACTGATCATAAAGTGCCTCTGATGTTTATTACTTGAAACTTTCAACCATTTCTCTAAAAAGGGCAACTGAGGCCTCTCACCTGAGAAACGAGTAGCTTTAACTGGTCATCAAACACATCTTTTTGGGCAGAGATCAAGTGTTACTGATGTCTCTTGCTCAACTCACTCACTGTGAGTTCCAGGCATTGCAGCACAGCTCCAGCTTCTGTCAAATTATGTGGAGGGCATGAGCATGGTGCCCTGAGCACCATGCAGGCCACAGCCACACCATTCCAGAGCTTGGTGCCCACCTGGGAAGGGAACAGGCAGACGGAGAAGGCAAGTCCCACCACAGGACTGGACAGGATCCTTCTGCTCCTACTGGTGAGGCTGGACCAGCACTTATGCTGGCACCCACAGAGACTATGGAAAGCAAGAGGCAGCTGGTGAATTCAGGCAGGCTTTGCACTGTGTCTGGCAGGCATGAGAATTAACGTGCCAGACCTGGACCAGCAGCTCTTCCAACTCAGTGTCACACCTGAGAGAGGTCCTGTGGGTGAGTTCAGATAAGGGCACAGGAAGCTCTATGGTGAGCAGTTCACAGAACAAAGCAAGATCCACCCTTTGCTTTAGATCCTGAGGGTACAGGAAAAAAAAATACTATGCTACCACCTATTGCTATCTTCCTCTCTCTACATGCTGTTCTTGGAAGGGTAACACAGCAAGAGAGAAGACGACTTCTGAGGGTGCACCTTACCATAGGGACTGGATGTTGCAGTTGGGGTGCAGCAGCCCTTCACAAATGAGTTCAACACCTGCATCTCTCAACTTGTTCTCACCGATGTGCAGTACTTTCAAGTGCTTGTTCACACTGAGAGTAGAGCTGACAGCCTTGCAGCAAGCAGTCGTGAGCCCACACTCCCTAACCCTGCAAGGCAAAAGTGACATGAGATCTACATAGGAGATCTAGAGAGTATCAGGCATCATTCACTTCACATTTGCTTCATAGGAGCCCAGACAGTGGGACCAGAGGAACCAGAGCCTTCCTACAATCACCACTCTCAATCCACCATCAGCTCAATCCTTTCTAAACAGGGCCTCACCCACTCTATATTTGGGATGTCTGTCTTGGAGCATGCATCAAGGGAAGGCACCTGCCCATAAAGCACAGGAATGACATGTGCTGCTCTCACAGTTGCTCTCAGCTCCACTGTGCACTCCTGAGGCACCATATCAACTCCCAGCCCACCAGGGCAGGAGAAGAACCCAGCTGGGCCAGGAGCTGAAACTGCAGTTTAAGAATGTTCAAGTGCTGCTTGTTCAAGTTCTAGGTGAAAGAACAATTTTCCTCTCCTGGCCAGGAGAAACCACGCCATCCCAGCATAAAAGGCAATGCTGTCAGCAGAGAGGATGCTGAGAACGCTTTACGTCTTTAAAACCTTCTTTTGGCTCATCAATGAAACAGCTTGAATGCAGTGGAGGACCTGAGATATCTGATCAAGCACTCAATTTGGTATTACATGAGGCCTTTCAAACTTCAAAAGTCTCTTAGTTGCCATTTGTTGCAGTGTAAAACATATAAGCCAGAAGCTCCACAAGTGATGCTTGGTCTCCTGTTGTTTACAACAGGATGAGTATGGGGCAGATCTTCCCCACAGATGAATTTAGAAATACAAATCCTTTCAGCTCTTTAAGTCTAAATCCTTTAGGTAACAACTGGCATAAGCTGTGTGTGGAGCCCATTGCAACTGAGGATCTATCTGCTGCCATTACTTCACCTGCATCTTTCTTGTCTCCAAAGGCAGAGGGTATGTGAAACTTGACAGCAGCTCACCATAGCTCCTGGAGTTTAGATCTGGGATCCTTGAGTGCCTGGCACAGCATTTCCATCCCTGAGTCTCTCAGGTTGTTGTCTATCAGACTGATCTCTGTGAGGCTCTCTTTTGTACTGATGAGTCTGGAGAGATCGTTACAGCTAGCACTTGTGAGATCACAGTCCCATAACCTACAGGGAAGAACAAAGTATTATTTCTCCCCAAAAGACTGACTTAAGAATAGAAAACAGAGTCCTATTTTAGCATTCTGAATGTCTTGTTACATCATGTCATTTTCTTTTATCCTTTACAAAACCCATTCCTGCTTCATACCACACAGCTTTCTCCTTACATTCTATCCATTGCACCAAAAGCTCACAATAAAGAAACAGGGTCATGCAATTCTAGTAGAAAGATAGCTCGACAGGAAGCCAAGACAATGCTATCACCAATTTCAATTCACCCTCTCCCCAGTTTGTTCCAAGCAATTCCAGCGCAGCTCTTCTCTCACACGGTGTCATCCACCCAGTTTTGAGAACTAATTTGCAGTAGAGACATTCTTGTTTCACTAGGGAGTGTAATAGGGAAACGTTCTGAACAGGAGCAAACCAGCTGCACCAGGTAGATCGCTCAGAGGCTGCAACAGGGATTTCAGGAGCCTCTGCCTACCCTTATGTCCTGGGTTCAGCAGTAGCAGTCATTTTTCTCCTCCTTGGTAGCTGGTGCAGTGCAGTGTTTTGACTTCCAGCTCGGGAACAGAGCTGATAACAATGATGTTTTGGTTTGGCCAAGGACTTTGTGAGCCTCATGCTCTGCCAGGGAGGAGGGGAAGCCAGGAGGAAGCAGAGACAGGACACCTGACCCAAACTGACCAAAGAGGTATTCCATACCACAGCACGTCATGCCCAGGAGGTAACTGGGAGTGAGCCGGAAGGGCTGGGAGACTGCAGGGTTGGAGGAGGTATGGGTCGGTGCTTGGTTGGGCTGAGGGGGGCGAGTTATCGGTCGGCTGGTGCTGAGGTGTTGTATTCTCTTCCCTTGTTATTTCCTTTATCATTATTATCATTGGTGGTAGCAGTAGTGATTTGTGTTATACCTTAGTTACTAAACTGTTCTTATCTCAACCCGTGGGAGTTGCATTCTTTTTGACTCTCCTTTCCGTCCCTCTGGGAGCAGGGGGAGGGAAAGAAGTGGGGGGGGTGAGTGAACGAGTTACCTGACTGGGTTTAAACCACGACACCTTACCATAGCTTCTGGATTCTGCAGTTAGGATGCATCAGTCCTTGGCACAGCAGAGCCAGACCGGAGTCCCCGATCTTGTTATCCCCCACAGAGAGATCTATCAGTGACGACTTGCTACTGAGAACAGTGCTGATCTCCCGACAGCTATTGCTGGTTATGCCACAGTTCTCCAGGCTGCAGGAAAAGAGCACAGTTGGAGTTGCTGCTCCAGACACGCAGTGTTAGATACAGCCCAACACCTCCAGTTCAGAATGAGGAGGGTCTATGGGCTGGTTCCTTGCTGGACACTGCTAGACCCTGCAAGACTCAGATACAGGTATCCTAGGTGGGGTCTGAGTGAGGCAACACACCGCTCCTGCACTCCACAAGTCTGCAGGGCACTTTGACTCACCCCTTCACATCTGTTAATGCAAGGATCAGTTATACCAGACTGTCCCTTTGTATTCATTGTCCTTTTTAAGATGAACTTTTGGCTGTACCACACAGTGAGTACCTGGCTCCCAACCTCTGCTGAAGCAGAGGGACAAGATAAAATGAATCATGCTTCTCCCCTAAACCCCCTCAGGGGCTTTAACCCAGACATGAGGCCAGTGTATTGAAGCAAAAAGGGGATCTAAATATATATACTCAGAGGCTCGTAATTCAGGGGTAAGAACTGGAGCCTCTGAGGATGATTGCTCCTCTGCTCTTAGATACTGGCTAACAGTTACCCCCCCATCATTGCAGGTTTAACCTGGGGTACATGCTCACACTGTGCCAATAGATGTAAGAGTAAGCTCAGAATCCTGTGCTATGAAAAAATAAGGACAAAAAAATCCCCAAAATGAAAGCCCCAGGCATTTGCTTGCAGTTTCCAACTACAGAAATCTGAGTCAGCAAAAAAAACTGCCCTGAATTTCAAGCATTCCCGACAATAATCTTTCTTGTCTTGGGGGTGGTATGACTAGCAGCAGGACTAGTTCCAGCTACAGGCAGCCAGCTTTTCCTTACTGTAGTAACTCTAGGTTGCAGCTTGCCTCCACCAGTCCTTGGCACAGCTGCTTTACTGCTGTATCTCCCAGCGTGTTGTTACTCAGGCTGAGCTCCTTCAGGGTGGGCTTGCTTTGCAGAGCAGCATTGAGAGCTTCCACAATATCAGCTGTGAGTTCACAATACTCCAGCCTGCGAGAAGAAAAGAAGTCCAGAGGTAAAACAACTGTCTTCACCACATCCTGCTATCCACAAAGCATCAGCTGTGCAAAGTGTGTGCTAGCCAGGGCAGAAAAGATGTCAGTATGAGCTGAGACCAGGCAACACATGGAAACAGAGGTAACTACAAGAGTTTTTAACAGCACATCCCTGTTCATTTCAGGAAGCATTAATTCCTAAACTAGATCCCAGGGACTCTAGCAAGGCTAAGTACCTACCCCATTTTTACACAAGTCGACTGTTACACCAATGCACAGGCTGCCTGGAACACACGACTGAGTTTTGCACTGCAACACATCACACAGCATCACCACCAAGCCTTCCCAGGAATAACTGGGGACTGTGAACAGGCCTGGATCCTGCTCAGACATATAAAAAGGACCATGTGCAGCAGAACCAGACCTTCCCTGGGTATCTGAGAGGTCTTGTATTAACAGCCACCACTGCCAGGAGTGCTAAACAAAGCCTATGGGAATAGACACCCACCTCTTACAAACCCACAAGACCTACCAGCATGAATAAACATTCCACAATTTCAGACAAAACAGGAAGAAATCCGTATCTGGCAACAAAACTCCTGCTTGTCTCCAGGGAAAGACAAGCATGATCTGTCTGATGATCAAAAACACCCAGTGACTACTTACTGCAGCTTCTGCAACTTACAGCTGGGGTTCATCATCCCTTGACACAGCACCTTAACTCCAGCAGTCCCCAGTTTGTTATCACCTACATGCAGCTCTGTCAGGGACGGCTGTGCACTGAGGACGGAGCAGAGTGTCTCACAGCTGGCACTGGTCAGATTGCAGTTTTGCAGCCTGAAGGAGAGAGGCAACCAGGGTGAGGGAAATGCACTCCTGGAATTACAGAGGCTCTTCTCAGAGAGGTGCATGTGCTGAGGTTTGATCTTGGGAAGGACTCCATGGCACTGACAGTGCCTAATGCTCTAGAAGGTGGCACGTCCAGGTTAGTACTGCTGGTTTACAGATGTGCCAAAAGATCTGATCAGCTATTATTATGCCTGTAGCTCCCATGCTTCCTTCAATGTAATTACTCTTATAGCATCTCTAGCAGAAGAAGGCTTCACCCTACATTAAGTAGCACTGCAACTGCTTTATAGAAGTGTTTTAATCATCATGAGGCTTATCCTGGAGACAGGGCAATGGCATCTTACAATTTCTTGCCACCTTTGGAAATATGATCCAGAGTAGCTAAAAATGAAAATCTTGCCCAACCTGGTTTAAATCTGGGTATCATTAGAATTTTAATGGTATACTACAAGAAGGATCTATGAAGCTGATCCTTCAACAGTCAGGCTGGGAGAAGTAACATAGGAACCACACTAGTATTGCTGTGAGCTATTTAGAGCTATTGGACAAGACTTCATGGCAATGCAGAGATTCTCTGCATGTAGTATTAAATTTGATTTGTGTTTGGTTGCTCTTTTATTCCTTAAGACGCCTTACCAGAACCCCCAGAATGGAACACTGTGTTTCTACGGAACTGAAACAGCCTAATCCAGGCTGTTACTTGAGCATTTGGAGAAGTCCAAAGCTAGGACAAACTCTCTAAAAAAATGACTTGTGTTAGTCTATACTCAATAGAGAGTATCATGGTTATTTCTTGAAGGCCCATCAGAAGGTTGCAGTTTGATTAGCTTCACAGTCAACTTCCCCTCTATTTGTCAGTGAGTCCTCATTGCCAGGGCACAGGGACTTTGAAGCAGGCATATCAGACCTAAAAGGCAAATTATTTTTACAGGGTGGTGCCATGAAGATCCTAGACCCACCTCAGGACCTAGGGGACTCCAGTACACTGCGAAAGAGTTATGGACAGAGAAGGCAGCATCTCTTTGTGGGTCACTGAGGAGCAGTGGCAGCAGCCACTGGCTCTGACTAAAGCTCCTGCACTGTGGTTGCTGGGGGAAGCCCACTATTGCTATAATGTGGTGCCGGTCCCTCTGCAAAACATGCTGTCTTGAACCAAGCTGTCCCTGCCCAACTGAGGAGACGAGGCTTGAGGCACAGCCAGTCTGGTAGAGAGCAGAGAGACTGACAGCTCTTGAAATGCCAAGGCTCATGAGAACATCCTTTTGCCTGGCTCCTAGAGAAAGGAGCAAGCAAACTGGACCAGATGCTAAACACTGTTTATAACTGGCAGAAAAGCCTCTGAAAATGCATTTTTGAAAATGTCAGGTATGTACTAATGGCAAAGTGGGCTCCTCTGTGGTCATCCTTTTATTTAAACTGGCCTAAACAGATGCCTCTTCTAAAACAAAGCCTCCAGAAAGCCTTCCCTTGGCTGGGAAAACCCCACCTGTCCTTCTCTTGGTGCTGGAAGACAAAGGAAGACATACTGATGGTCTGGAGTCTTACAGTATATGTATCACATAAAAACATCTGGGTATTTCCAGCCAGCTGACCTAGGCAACTGATGAGGTGCACTGGCACGGCTCCTACTACCATCACATACTAGTTTGCCTCATGACTTCACCTGCAGCAGACTGCAAGCATGTTGGAGCAAAACAATCAGTGGGGCTTTACCATAACTTCTGAAGGCTACAGCTTGGCATCAACAACCCTTTACACAGGTATTCAATGCCTTCATCTCCCAGCTCATTGTTGTTCAGCTTCAGCTCTGTGAGGGATGGATTTGTACTGATGATGGAGGAGAGATCTTCACAATTATTGCTGGAGAGATTGCAGTCATCCAACCTGAAAGAGGAGAGAAGGAGCACTTTAGTCCTCAAGGTTGCTCTGTTCTCCCTGGCTGGAGCACAGCCCATGAAAGCAAAGTGAGCAATTTACACCCCTGCAGTCCCTGGATGCCTCCATAAGTATGTGCATGGCCAGTCGGGCGATGCATGGCCCAAATCTAGATATGCTGTCTCTGAAGGGCTGCAGTACAGCAGAGACTGGACAGCAGATCCCCAGGCCACAAACCTCCGTGCTGTGTAGAAGAGGACACATGATGCAAGTCATTTTGCTTGGCAGGACTTCAGCTGGAGGATGCACCTTCATTTAAGCACGGATAGCAACAAACTACTTGGTGTCTGAAGCCTCTAACCAGAGGCCATCTTACAGGTTGTCAGACTAGTTCTGCCCTGACACCAGCCAAGCTGGGTCTTCAGCCAGCCCCAGAGGCACCCATCAGCAGTTTTGTCTCAGGCAGGTGAGCCACAACAGTCTGCACTGTCTCTCTCCAGCATGACTCTCAGTACACAAACTGCACTGGCTTCTCGCACTGGACTCCTAGTTGTTGCTAAACTGATGGGGGGGAGTTGAATTGGAAGTGGAGCCAAGGAAGGGACTGGGAGCACAGGAAAGCCAGGTAGGTGTGCAGGGAGGCAGAAAAGAGTTGGGACAAAAGGAAGGTGTCAAGCCCTAGGTACAGCCACAGCCAAGACTACCAAGAGTTGCCTGGTCACTTCTCCTTAGACAACACTATGAAAACTGAGGCTCTAACAGGATTCTCCTACCCTCCCTCTGGGAAGAAGACTGGGCTTCCTATATAGCATCATGTTCAACACCAGTTAACAATTCCTGCCAATACTTTAGAAGTCCAAGTGAAGAATTAAAAGCTGTAGCTTGTGCATGACTATTAAGTTAACAGTTACTTGACAGCATCTGACCTGCAGCCCTGAGAGTGTGCAAAGTAATGAGCACAGAGAGATGTCTCCCCTCTCTGGAGGGAAAGGGAGAAAGTGAAAGACAGAATTACAGGCGGTCATCAAAAGTTTAGATAACCACATTACCTGGCTGAGTTCTTCACATGCCTTAGAACAAGGGCAGCATTGCATAATACCAAAGGATGCTTATCTGCAGTTGAAAAACTTTGCAAGTGGATGGTTCCCCCCCTTCCCATTTAAATTAACTTTCTGGATAAAAATAGGAAGAAAAATTACTGGGCAATTTCCAAGTCACACTTCAGCAGTTCTGCAGCTGAAGAAAACAGGAGAGAAACACAATAGTCCTTACTTAGAAGAGATAATATGCAACTAGTTACTACCTGATGGTTTTGCAGGATTTCATTGTGGACAGAAGTTCAGCCCATCTAGATGGGCTCATCTCCTCACACTGGATGTCAAGCTCCATTTTAACAGCTGAGATAAGACCTGAAAATAAATCAAAAAAAAAAAAAAATTAAATCAAAACTTATTTTTCATTGTCTGAGAAGCATCAATCCTCTTCAACCCCCAGCTCTCGGCCACTGCATAAGAGGGCAGACTGTGTTTTTCCAACACCAGCCTGCTGCAAGCACTAGTAGGAGCCAGCAGCACTGGAGTGGTTTTGTCTGGGGCTCAGCAAGGCCCTCTCCTGAGAGGCAAAATGTACACGGATCCCAGAGAAATATGGCAACAGCTTATTATCTAAAGGCTTCTGGTGAGAGAATAAGACACTCCCCTTCCCTCTCCAAGGGAGCTTAACCAGAATGCACATTTTAGAGGTACTGGTGCTGTTTGCTCACTATTACACTACTGAGCCACACAGCCACTATTACCAGTGTGGCGTATCTGACTGGTTGCGGGACCTTGAGCTATACCTAAAATTAGGGTATTTCTGAGAGAACAAGGAAGATGAGCTGGAGAACTGCCTGGGCTTGGATTAAAACCCCTGGTGGCCACACATCTTTATGTGAGAGGTGGAACCGAGGCAGATGAGAGAAGCGCTCCTCCACGATCTGACAGCCAAACTTTGAAAAGTCACTCTGGTTGCGTAGGTACAGAGAAACTGACAAGCAGCACTTTTTTGTTTACTCTGAAGTTAAACTGCATTTCTGAACTGAGGTAAACACAGCGCTTTGCAGAGCAGCTCCAGATAGCTGAGCTCTAGGCTGAGTTGACAAGGGATAGCATTAAAGGCAGTGCTCCAGCGGGTGACAAAATGCAGTCTTGGTGTCTTGGCTGTGCTAACGTGACTCAGACTACGGGATATTTGTATATTTAAAGAAAAAAAAAAAAGTCTCCTGAGCTATCACATCAGAATGTGAACAGCAAAAAAAAAAAAAACCCACCAAGGCGTTACTGGCTGCATTTCATCACTCTCTTCCCCACCTCAGTCATCTCCTGCTACCATAAAATGAAGGCTATCCCAAACTAGGCTTTTCACAGACATAAGCTTGGTATCAGAGCACACACCATGTTTCATCCACAACAAATCCCACATCCATGTGGGGAGGTGAACTGCCACGAGAGCAGGGATGCACTGAGGCCATATTCCTAAAACACAAGAAGGAAACCAGGACACCGAGGCCAGTGTTAGCAGAGCTCGTGTATTCTTGGCCTCTCCTCTTTCAAACCCTCAGCGGAACGCTGCTGGACATCACGGACACATCCTCGGTGGGTTCACAACACAACCCCACGTGTAAAGAGGGTTGTTGTGTTTAAAATCAGCGCTGATCCAAACCCGTGTGAAGAAGTGAGAGAACAGCGCACAGTTACACTATTTAGCAAACGCCTCCCAGGGGATACAGGAGCTTGCTCTATTACCCCTGGTTTACCACCCTCAGACAAAACAAGAGTTTGGGGTTTTTCCCCCTCGCGAAGCCCTGCACCTTCCCGTAAGCCGAGGAACGGGTGACCCGCATCTCCGAGCACAGGCTCGGTCCTACCCAGGCGGGCACATCAGCCATCGCGGCTGTTCCGGGCCTCTTGCTGCAGGCAGAGAGCTGCCCTCCCTGCTCACTGCGCTTCTTCCCCCCCCCGTGTTTCTCGCACGGCAGCTACCACCGGAGCGGCCCCACGTAGGAGCTTCCACCTCCCTTCCCGCAGGCCCCTACTCCCACCCCTCCCGCAGCTCCTACCGCAGCTCTTCCTGCCCCGCACCGCGCAGCCGCCGACGCCCGCCCCGGTCCCGCCCCACGGGGCGCGGGCTGCAGCGCGGAGCCGAGCTGATCGGGGAGGCGGGGAGTACAGCAGTACAGCAGGCGTCCCGTTCTGCCCTCTTCCTCCTCTCCCCTTTCCCACTTTCTCTCCTTTTCCTTCCTCCTTTCCTTTTTTTTTTTCCTGCCTTCTTTGCCATTTCTGCTCCTTTCCCTTCTCTTTCTCCCTTCTTACCTTTACCTTTCTTCCCTTTTCCTTGTCGTCTTCTCGCTTCCCTCTCTCCTCTTTCCACCTATTTTTTCCCCTTTCCCCTCTTTTTTTTCTCCTTTTCCACATTCCCTCCTCATCTTTTTCCTCTATATACTCTTGCCTCTTTTTCCCGTTTTCCTCACTTCCTTCTCCCTTTTTTTGTTTTCACCTTCTCCATTATATTTTTTTGTGCTTTTCCCATTTCCTTCTTTTTCTTCTTTCTCCTTTTTCCGTTTTCTCCCTCCTCCCCTCCCTTTTTCTTTCCTCTTTTTCTTCCTTTCCTCCCCTTTATTCCTTCCTTCCCTCTTTCCTGTGCTTTCCTCTTTTCCATGTTTTGTCTCTCTTTCCTGCTCCCTTCGTTTTTTTTTCCACCCCTTCTGCCCTCCTTTTTCTCCCTTTCTCTCCTCTTTGCCTATTTATCCCCTCTTTTTAAACTTCTTCCCCACTTCCCTCTCTTTCTCTTCTATTTCCTCCCTTTCTGTTTCTCCTCTTCCCTTTTTCCCATCCACCCCTATCTCACACCACAGCAGGAGCACTGGGATATTCAGGAGAAAAAAAAAAAAACAGGAGAGGGGGAAATCCCTGTAAGTGAAGGGGTGCAAAAGGGATAGGAGGATCAAATGTTAAATGGGAAGGTGTCCCACCAGGGCTGGGAGGGCAGCCTTTGCTGGGATCCAGAGTGTAATGGGGATGCACGCAGGTCACCCAGGGGAGAGGCAACATGGGGGAAAGCCTTGGCCAGGGGAGACAGGACCTCCCTTGTACTTGTCCGGGGAGTTCAGAACCGGGAATAACAACAAAGTTGTCTCCCTGACTTCCAGCTTGCCAGATAGCAGCTTGGAGGGCCTGGGATGTTTCTCCCGTCCATCCCTCACCAGTCCTATCCGTGACTCATCTTCTTTCATATTCTGTCTCCCTCATTAGCGCAACACGCAGACGAGCACACGAGCTGCACCTCACAGGCAAAGGCCTCTCTCTCCTCTAAGCTGTCTGAAACAAAACCAGGAGCGCCATAGAGGACGGGCGCACCGGAGTTTTGCCGCTGCACTGACTTGCCCACCTCTGTCCCCCCGCCGTGCCGCGGCACCCCGGACACACACCAGCTAACCCGCACACCCGTCCCACATCCCAGCGCCTGGCTGGGGCTGGAAGGCGTTCCTCATCGGCCTGCTGGCTTCCTCCTCCGGCTGCCGGCTACTCCCTGTCTCCCTTTTGTTTCCCAGTACTTTTATCCCCAGTAATGGCTAGTTCAGACTTTCACAAGATGGAGCAGGTTTTGAAGAGAGAAAAAGGTTTTGAAATGCCGAGAGCTCGTACTGAGTTGCCTCCCTTCCTTCCCCCCAGAATCTTAGTGTCTCCCCCAGTTTCTCCTCCCTGTGAACACTCCACCCCCTGGCTCACACAACAGTTCCATTAAGCACAACCAGCAGAGCCCCACAAAGCAGCCTCTGCTGTGCACGGCTTTGAAATCGTTATGTGCTTCTCGGTAAGCAGAAAGGAAAGTTTAAGGAGTTTAAGAGCCCGGTTTTGCTGCCGATACGTACCTCGCTCTTCTCGGCGCTCTGCGGGGAGCGAGGAGGGCAGAGCTGACGCCTTCCTGCTGCCGT
Organism: Pezoporus occidentalis; assembly: GCF_034315485.1. Classification (NCBI taxonomy): domain Eukaryota; kingdom Metazoa; phylum Chordata; class Aves; order Psittaciformes; family Psittacidae; genus Pezoporus; species Pezoporus occidentalis. The sequence continues at coordinate 1,554,389 of NW_026913964.1, read as the reverse complement.
TACTATGCAACCTCTGCTGTTGTACACATGGTGCCTGCTAGAGGGAGAACAGTTTTGGGCTGTGATCTCTTTTTTCCTCCCAGGGCAGCATTTCTGGGGCTCACGGAGCTGCGCACCATACGCGGTTGTACCTGGCTTAGGGACAATGCAAATATTGCAGAAAACCTGGTGATGGTTAAAGGCAACTATAACTTTGTACCCCTGATCACATAGCCACTTGCCAGGGTTTAGCCCAGAGCAAGGGAGTAGTTGCCATTGAAGGATCTATCAAAAAATGAGGCCACCACAGTGTTGGATGTGGATGCTGCAGTTTGCATAGTTTCTCCATTCATCACACAAGCCGTGTCCTGCCTGGACAGGGAGTGATGCTGAGCAATTACTGCCTTCTGCCACCTCACCTGGGGGTTAATCCCCCTGCCCCCTGCAGGGGCTAGGGCATGGGCAGCATCTGCTCCTGCACAAGCTGGATGCTCACGTGGCCTGGAAGGGTTCCCAAGGCACAGTCTTGGTCATGCCTCCCTAAAACTGCCTCTTGGCAGCAAGCAGGGGCTCAAGTCCTGCACCTTCTTCTCCCAAACTCCCTATGGCTCTTCTTCTCCCCAAGGATTACCATGCATCCGTCAAGATGCGTCACACACTAATTGCAGGTCACAGTAACCCACTTTCTCCACCTATCCTCAACGATGGAAAGATTAATTCATGTTTCTATATGCTGCAAATGAGCTAGAGACAAAAGACCAGCTAAGATTTTTTCCTCTCACAACTGCTGACCGGCAGCTCCCCTGTACTCCATGGGGAGCACTGGAGGTTGTCACTCCTGTTGCTTTTATTACCCTTCCTTTGAAGGAGTTGGGAAAAGACTACCAGAAGAGCCCAAAGAGCTGAAACCCACCTTCTTTAGTGCCCAGAAGAGAGCTGAATGCCAGAGGGTGCACCTTTTCACTATTACCTCCCAGGAAACACAGGGTTGTCCACACAAAGGGGTGGCAACAACAGTGCTTGTGCCCCTTGGTCTGACCTGAAACCTGCTGAACCCCAACTATGAGCCTGCGGATGGCACAAGCCTGGTGCTTGCCAGGATGCTCCCTGTCAGGCAGTTAGGTGGAGTGCTGTGGCTGGTGAAGGATGTCTCTGCCCTTCTTGCTGTGGTGGTGAAAAACTAAGTTTACAAGCCAGGCAGCCATGCCAAGATGTCATCAGCTTCTACCTCCCTGTTGTCTCTTTGGCTGCCCTCACTGTGGGACAACAAAAAGCATCTCAGGAAAAGTCTATTGCCCTTCACCAGCAAGCAGTACCAGGCTGTCCTACTCACAGAGACTCACGCAGGTCCAGAGGAAACTATGCAGAGTGGGGCTGAGAAAGGCAACAGCAAACACAGGTGAGAAATAATGTGCATGTCTTTCCACAGAAACAGTGAAAGACTCCTGGCATTGAAGGTATGTCCATTTGTGCATTTGCACAGACTCAGGTCTGACTCCCCGAGGAGTCTGACAGTGACATCTGCCCTGTGTTCCCTTCTTTTTTATCACCATTACTCCATGTCCTTTTTGAGCTCACTCACATTTATCTCTCAGTTTTTTAGGGCCTCCCCCTCCTTTGGCCTTTGTAGCAGGGAGGGAGTGCATGGTGTGGCCCACCTCTTGCCTGCAACTTGTGGGCATGGCTGGCATGGACCCAGCAAGGGGAGATCTTGTGTCCTGGGATCTGGGGAAGCTGAGGTGTGTTTCTGCATTTAAGATGGTTTCATTTTAAACCTAAGTTTATGCACATAGCCCTAGAGCAAACTTACAAGAGGATACTTAAATTAATCTCATCAGCATAAGTGGAAAGCTTTGCCTTTTCCCCCCTCTAGCAGTTTCCCATTGTGTCCTCTCTGCTCTCATGATGCCTCTGTGCATGTAATTTATTGCAGTTAAAGACAATAAGGCTCTGAGGGTAGTGACAGATCTTTTGCTAACTTGACCATGCAACTTGCTAACCTACCAGCAAGTTCATTACCTGAGTTCAGCCATGGGGATCAAAGCAGTAAGACTTCAGCATGTGCCCAAGTCCATTTGGTGTACTGACAGCCTTGCTTTAACTCCTACTTGATCCATTGCTGGAAGTAATTTGTTCCTTGAGCGTGTGTGTGACTTGAAGTAAGGCTTTGTAGGTGGAGGAAATGCAAAACTAGGGTCATTCCTGAAGAGCCAGTGAACTGATAAAAGCAGTGGGGAGCAAAAGCATCTGCGAGGCAAAGTGGAGAACCCAACACTATGGCTCAAGTGATGCCTTGGGAGCAAAATAAAAGAGAGGTCAGTAAAAAGATGCTGGCAGCATGTCTCAGAGCTGCGAGGTGGCTGAGCATGCTTTGAGCCCCTTGGCAAATACAGGCAAATGCTCATCCTGACTTGCATGTGTGCATGCACACATACGGATGCTCCATACTGTGCTAGTTCATTATAGATTCCCAAAAGAAAAGGAGGAATTTTTAGCTGTTTTGATGTGGTCATCTTGTTCTTGTAAAAGAAAAGCTGGTCTCTTTGTTTCATGCTGGTTTTAATTTTAAAGGAAGTGGGAATCATTATAATGAAATAATACTGTGAGTACATGCGTAGTATTTTATCCCTGGGTATACAGGCTTTCACCATGGGTCTAGTGAAAAACGGGCCCCAAGAAAATGGGGCTTTCCAGGCGTGTTCATTAATCACTGTACTGCATAGACCTGCAAAAAAAGTAAGGGGGTGGGGGTGTGTGGTGGGATTTTTCGCCTGACCCTGCTTTCCTTCTGCATCTTCTGCCTCAACCCGTGGCAGTTGTTGCCAGCCAGTCTGCAGAGGGCGATGCAGCATCAGTCTGACCAGACTTGGGATACTTCTTTAGCTTTCCACCATCCCGAGGTTGCCCATGGTCACCAACATATTGCAGAGGTCGAGGGTCGAGATGAGGCCAAAGCTGGAGGGAAAAATGAAAGGACCAGACCATAGACACAAATTTATTTCACAATACAGTCTTTTCATGCTGCCTGCATAGCAGCTGTTGAAATAGGAGACTGTGATCTGTGATGGATTTCACTTTCCTGTTAAATCCTGCTGCACAGGAAGACTCGAATTGTTTGTTGAAGCTTTGAAGACCATTGTAGTGACAGCTTGTTATTTTATGAGTTTGTCTGGGACTCAGAAGCCTGAGAGCAAATCTGCTTTAAAAGGCAAGAATAGAATGTTCAGGCTAAAAATCCCCCAACAACCATACATTCATCTGTTTTTCAGACTTCAGTTTGCATGTTACCATTGGCATTTTTTGGAAAGGACTGCAACATGTCCACTGGTGGTGGAGACATGGCTCTCCGGTCTCCCTGAGGCTACCCATGAGAATTCATGGGTATTTGTGCCAAATAATCTCTTTGAAAAGCTGTTGCATCCTCCCTTCAATCCAGTTCTTCTTTAGGCTATTGGCGATTAACTTATCTAAACATTTATGCTGCCTATAAAAAAGGGCAGTGGGGGTAGAAGGACTTCAAAAGACCTGCAGGATAAACAGTAAAATAGGCAGGACTTCAGCCTCAGGTAGATATGGCTATAGATGTGCAAAAAGACCATGGCCAAATAGTGCTGCTCTGCAAAAATCTTTGCACAAGATTTATTCAGACAAAAAATGATTCCCTGGGTTTATTCTTTTCAAAGGGTGATGCAGTAATACTGAGGCTTCTTACTGTTTCTGAAGGTGTGGTTTAATGGAAAGTAGTTGCAGAAGAATTTGGTCGGTCTGGAAAACACCCACTGGATGTTTTCCACTGCCCCAGGTCCACTCTAGGAAGTCTTCTGGAATTTAAGAGCATGGGCTCTGAGCCTGATCTCTTCTCTTGTCAGCCACCCTAGGGCTCATGTGTATGCTCTGCAGAGAGGTGAGCCTGCCCCAGGCCCACTGCAAACATCTGGTGATGGGAATGATTTGCAGTTTACCCAGGTGTAGGATTGGATCTATGAGCATCTTGAAAGCTGAATTCCACTCTTTGCTGCTGACATATCTCAGAAAGATCATTTTCTCATGTATGTAACCAGAGAAAGTGCGCAGAATTGTTTTCCACCTTTGGTTTCCAGTTCAGCTTGTGACCGGGATGGAAATGCCAACTGAGTGTATTCCTATGGGGTTGGTTTTTTTTTTTCCCATGATATGTCTTCAGTTTTTAAACCACTCTCTTTTTTCTTTATTTTTTTTTTCTTTTTCGCTCATAATAGAATAATAGCAACATGTAAGAATTTGAATATTTGGCTCAACTTTACACGTCGATAAATTCACTGGGCAAAATCTTGCCAGTTTTTTTACTAACTGACATGTATATCAATGCCTTCTTGAGGTATTTTGATTCCTTCTCAAATTTACTAATGAGTTTTGAGTCTATCAAAAGCTTCCAAGAGAGGGGATCCCTGGGGCTCTCCTGCTCCTCTACGAGTTAAGCAGGTGAGGGCTGGGGCCGAAGCTGCCATAAGAAGCGCTGGAGGGAGCGGATGTTGCACCCTATTGCTGCCCTTGTCCAATACTAAATGAGAAAGCGAAAGGGCCTCCTGTAATGCTGCACTTTCAGCAGACAGCACTCTCTTTGCCTTAACCACGGGTTAAGCAAACGTATCCTTCGGAATTTTAAGGAAGCAAATAACTTAAGAAATCTTTTAGACAAAGGCAAAACGCGTCAACAGTAAAGGTAGAAGTTTTTACAAAACGTATTAAGAAAAAAAAAAAAAAGCTCTGGAGAATGCGGGCATCGATCCCGCTACCTCTCGCATGCTAAGCGAGCGCTCTACCATTTGAGCTAATTCCCCTCTGCGGGGTTGCTCTTTGCAGGGGCACTTCTATTCTCTTCTCGCGAGACGCCGAGCGACGCCGGCCGTCCTACGTCCCGCTCTGTGTTCGCTAGTGCGGCTGCGCAGGAGCGGGCTGGGCGCTGGGCGCGTACGGGAGGATGCGCGGCGGGGCTGGGAGCTCGCGTCAGCCCGCGAGGCTCCTCACGGTAAGGACCGGAGGGGATACGGCGGGACGGGACGGGACAGGACGGGACGGGAGAGGAGAAGGTTTGGGAGGCACGAGTATCCAGCGGGGGCCCCTCGGGGGGAAGCAACGGGCGGGGAGGGCTGGTAGTGTTGCCAAGGGCTTGTGTGTGGGGCCATTGGGGGTTGTGGTGTGCAGAGAGCTGCGTGTCCAGCGGCATGGGGGTTTGCGAAGGTGTGTGTGGTCGGGAGCATCTCGGGGTCTGTGGAGAGCTGTGTATCTGTGGCACCCCGAACGGGAAAGCGTGAGGTGCCGGGGGGTGTGCCGGGGGGTGTCCAGGGGCTGCACGAGTGGGCGGCTCGGGAAGGTTGTGAAGGGCTCGGCTTGGTGTTCAGGGGAAGGCATTTTGTGGGGTGAAGGACCGCAGAGGGTTGTGTGCTTGGAATCGGGCTGCAAAGGGCTGTTTGCCACGGTGGGGCTGCGTTGAGAGTCAGAGCATGGGGCTATGCACCCCGCAGAGACTCTGCCAGGAGCTGAGGCAGTCCTTTGAGTCGTGGTGGGGCCGCATGGAGGTCAAAACAAAATGCTGTTTGTTTCCTCCCCATTCCCACTGGATGGAGCAGCGCAGGAGCTGCCCCTGCTCACCTCCGTTGCTGTTTTGGGAGGCTTTGCCTTCCCAGCAGCCTTGCGCACGGGGTGGTGACCTGTCCTCCCCAGCCCAGCTGCTCTGTGGGGTCGTGTGGGGTGGCACAGGTATGGACTGGGTGTCCCAAGGACAGCTGGGGGAACCTCCAAAGTACCCTACTGCGTGGGACATAGCTAGCAGCGCTGGTGGGACAGTCGGGTTTGGTCCCAGCTTTTGATAGGGTCTGGAGATGTGGCAGCTCAAGTGCTTGATCTGTCAAACCCGGTGCTTGCAGTTGGTTTCCCCACCGTTGCCTTGCAATACTTCCTTTAAAAACAACACCCCAAAAAGTGAAATCTGGCATCGTGGTGAATCATGAGGTCTTCTCCCTCAGGAAATGGTACCATTTGCTCTTGTGCTCCAACTGAATTAGTTAGGGTCAACTCAGTTGAATGAGGAAGGAGATGCTGTGTCTGGAGCAGGGACCTCTGGTACCTGCCAAAATGGTGGGTAAGAGCATGTGCGCTGGAGCCTTCTGGGGAGCTGCATTGGTCCAGCCAGGATTTGGTGCCCTGGTTTTGTTGGGAAAAGGGAATATACTCGATAAGGGCCTGTGTAGCATAGCGACTGTTGGGACCTTTCTCTGCCAGTGCTGTGCTGAGGAAGAGGAAGCTATTCATGGGCTTGATGCTTTAATTTAAAGCTGTGTTTGGCAGGGTTTAGTTAACAACCTGTCATTCTAGTAAATTGCTTGCCTTGTGCTCAGTTTGCTTCCCCACTGTGTTCTTGAATAAGAAAAGGCAAAACTGAACTGTTGTGAAGGCCAATGCAAAATGCTTTCTATAGGAAGGGATTGCAAAATAGCTTCTGTTGTATAACCTCGGTGATGGCTGCTTAACACCTTGCTGTTTGCAGAGCAGCAAGGTCCTGGGCTGAGCTGGCAGGGCTCTACATGACTGTCTTGAAGTTATTACAATTCACTGGGCAGTGGGGAAGTTGGAGAGGGGAACATGACCTGCTGTGGCTTTTGCTCCATTGAGCTCCTGGGTGCTTTACACTCTTTGCTTTCCTGCAGTGCTGGTGTACTGCTACCTCAGCTTCGCTCAACACATTGTTCTGTTGGATTCAAAACCATTCTCTGCTCAATTTCACACACTTCCTAAGGGATTTGCATTAGTTCTTACTCTGATACACACGCTACTTTTTTTTTCCCTGGATACATATGTGGAGCTAGCATCCTCCAGACTGTGAATTTTTGATTAAATATTCCTATATACCCACAGCTTTACAGTTGAAAAATAGATTAAAAAAATTATTTATTTCTTTTACTTGACAGGTTCTGGTCTGTGAATGGGCTCTGCCTCTTGCAGAGTTTCCTTAACAGCTTCTCTGAATGATATTTTATAGAACTATTTGGAATTTTAAATTTACTCCTCTTTTGTCCTTTTTGACATATTAATATGTTGCATCTTACTTTCAAGGGCCTGTGAAGCATGATCTCGGCTTTTTGGAAACTGACCTGCCTTTCATTTGCTGTTTTCAGGGTTGTAAGCTTCCTTCTTGGTTTTTGGGTGCTCTTCCCAGCAGAGGGAAGACTGGCCAACAAACATGTTCCAAAAGACACATTTATCTTGTAGAAAAACCCCAAACAGGCAGCCACACCCATCCACTAGTATGATTTCTTATCTTGGAGCTTGACTCATAATTCTGATGACTCCTTACCTTCATCGTTTTTTGGAAAGAAAGTAGTTTTCTTGGCTAAGCTGTTCCCCAGGTGCCAGGCTGAAGAGTGTCGAACCTGTGTGATTTCTTTTTCTGATGTTCTCCCTTCTCTCTTGCATCACCCTGAGCTGCAGGACCCTGTAACCTTGCCCATAGGCTTTTATCTATTTATTTATTTGTTTGTTTCTAACCTGCAGAAAACAGGGAGATGCTTGAGAGTATATCCTGCTGGTGAATCTCACCTTCAATGCAGGCAATAGCGTTTCACCAGCTTGGTTTTGCAGCACATCAAGTCGACTGTGTGGAGCTGGAAAAAATGTTTCAGGCTGCATTTTGCATAGATGCTCGTCTCAGATGTGAGGTTTCACCGTCTGGGTGTTACATATGTTTTTCCTGTCACGGGGCAGTCCGCCTCCCTGAATCGTTATGCTGCTGAGAGCAACTAGCAGAGCAAATGAAGGGCCAGGGGGAAAAGAGAGGGCTGCCCTTCAGCCTTGCTTCATCAGCCCCAGCCAGTCTCCCTCATTTGCTCCTTGTGTGGTTTAATAACAGGGTTGTACAGGATCTTTTCTCACAGCAAATCCTCTTTTTTTTCCCACTATTTTTTCTTTTATTTTAGAATTAAAATCACAGTGAAGAGCATGTGTTAAGATTGACTTTGAAATTCAAAGCCTGTTAGTCGTTCACAGTCATGCTAGAGTAATTCCTGCGCTTTCCTACATTTTAAATACAGGAGAGAGTAGTTCAGCTCCCACAGCTCAAGCTGTTGTAAGGGTATGTCTATGCTCTGCAAATAAGCTTTCCCCTTGCTGTCTTTTACTTGCTTTGGCAGTACTGTGCACCTGGGTCTCCATACCTGGGGCAAACATTGTTCAAGTGGTGGTGAATCTCTTGTTTTCTCCTTGCATTCGCTCCTTGTCAGGGACGGAGAAGTCCTGTTGAAGATGACTGAAAAAAAAAACCCTACCTAAACAAACCCACAGCTGCTCTGTGCCAAAAACAGCCCCCAGAGAAGTTGTAGTGCTGCATCCCCTTTAGCTTTTGGCGGCCTGCAGCACTGCTCCCAGTTGCCCATTTTGTTGGGTAGTGCAGGGATGGTTTAATGGACTGTTTCATGCCATGGTGGAGATTGCTCAGCGTGGCAGTGCAGTAGCTGCCATGTGATGGAAGGCAGTTTTCTAGTGTGTGAAGATAATCTCCAATACCCAGTCTTGATTCATTTGCTACAATATGCCTCCCCATTTTACATATCAGTGGGTATTTCTGAAACAACTATTCAGACTGGAGTACTTGCTCTGTGACTTTTGAAGTGTATGGGTGCTGTCTTTAGCTGTGGGTTTGCTTTGACACTCTCAGCATCAGGTATTTGCAGAGTGACCAGTGCAGATTGGCCTAAGTGTCTGCTTGAGCACCAGCCGTGCTTCTTGGCTTGGCATCCCGCTGGGTTGCTCCTGCACGTGCCATCCCCTTCTGTGATGCAGGAGAGCTAAATTGGGGTTGGAAGAGAGCTGGCAAGAGGCCTGGGTGTTCCTAGAAAGATATTGATTGCCCTGGACAGTTCGGGTTTGTTTCTTTTGTTTCCCTGGCTCTCGTCATGGGGTCGGGCTCGTTAGGGCGGCAGCTCGTTGGAGGATGGAGAAACAGTGCCGGCTTTGCGGGTTGAGGCTGGAGTGGTGCCATCCCAGCCTGCCTCTCTCAAGTGTTAATTCTGAAGCAGCCTGCCTGGTAATTCCATTAATGGGAGCCTAGTGCCGGAGAGATAAATGTAATTCCAGAGTAAAGCCAGCACTCTGGCTCAAATGGAGAGGATTTGCTAGTTCTCCCAGGTGCGCTGCTGTGAGTAATATACTCCTGTATTACCCACAGATGATGTTTAAAGTCTGGATGTCAGCATAAAGACCAGGCAGTGCTAAAAAAAAATGGTCCTAAATCTGCACATGAAGAAATCCTTAGCTCAGGAGCCTACCCATCTCCCTGCAAAGGATTTTACCAGCAGTAAGAGTTTCCTGCTTAACTCCTGACATGCAGGATGATACACAGCTAAGCAGCCAGCCGATTCAGGAGACAGGTTGCGCGGCATACAGCCAGAACAAGCTCTCTCTGTATAGTGAATGCAAAGCAAAAATGATTCCCTGTGTATATTACATCAGAAAGCTTGCGAACATATTAAATGTTGCAATTGCAACACAATTGCAAGTAGCACAAGCTTCATGGATGGTGTGGTCCACACTTGAATTCAGAGGTTACTGTCCTGGCCAGCTGTTTCAGCCCATTCAATTTATTATTATTTTTTTCTGCAGACCACATCTTCCTGTTTGCAGTTGTATAATACCCTTGTGGCATCATCAGTGACTCCTGCATTGAAAAGGACTGGTTAATTGAAATACTTTTAGCTCTCCTTGTGGCTCGGATCCTGGAAGCCAAACATAGGAGCCAGTACTGTTCAGCTTTATGCAGAGGAACTTCCGTGCTGCAGGCTGCTGCGCAGCAGTTGTCTGGCAGGGTGAGAGTTCACAGTACCAGTGAGCCCCAGTGCTGTGGTGCCCCAAAAGTCTAACAGACAAAGTGTTCACCCCCACCTTTTGGAGCTCAGCACAGGATTCTAGTTGTGGGAAACTATTTGTCATCAGTCCAAGGGGGCAAAAAAGGGTTCATGAAGAGGAAGCAAGTGCTGGGGATCCTCAACCCCCTGCATACACCCATCATGCCAGCTTTGCCTGAGTGTCCATCGATACAAATCTGATCTCCTTAGGACTTGGAGCCCTGCTGGCATCCTGACAGCAGGGTTAAATCCAGCTTGCTCAAAAATCCTTGTTTGTTGGTGTACTCAGCAGCTTGACATTCTGCTGTTAGAGGGGTGTGGGAGGTTCAGCAAAGTGGGGTGCAGGCATTACTGGTGACATAGCAGCTGCTGGGACAGCCACCCAAAGTCTACAACCTGCTCACGCAACTCTTACTTTTCTTTGCAGTAGCTGTGCAGATGTGCCTGGCTTCTTTACACACACACTTTCAGCCAGCTAGCTCTCTAGAAATAAGTGGGCTCTCATTAAGGCTCACCACGTGGCTCAGGTTCTTAAATCTCCTGCTTCCTCTTCCCTTAATTTGTATTCCCTAATCAGTGAGGGTCACGCTTTGCATGCAGCTAAAGCTGCAGCTTGCCCTGCATGTGGAGGGTGTGCTGCGGAAACCCCTCCAGCAGTTGCCTTGACCAAGCGTGCCCCATGTCTGCTGCTCACCACCATGGTGGCAGGATGTTGGGGGATGCAGATGTTGGTCTGAGCTAGTGCAGTTGCTTTTCGTACATCTTTTAAAGCTTCCCCCATTTGCATCATATCTCACTACTCAAGTTTTAGCTCAGTAGTGTCATTTTCTCTTCACAAGATGAAATTTTTGGGTGTCCTCTTTCCTGCTTTTGTAGCTCTTGACATCTGATGTGGGCTTAAGCAGAGCAAAGTTGCACTGATAGTGAATTGTGTATCTCATCAAACATTTCAATACAGAGTAGATGATGAGGGAGCAGGTAAGTAAATTACCTGCATGTTTAGGAATTCAGTTTCTCGAAAAATGTTGTATCTGTGGTGTCTCGTTCTTACCATTTCTCTCTTCCCTCACCTCTTGGTTCTGTGAGTCAGCCTGTGGCATGTCAAAGTAGTTCAGTCTTTCAGGGATTAATCAATTACCTCCTGCAGAGTGCTGGATCCAGCATGGGGGCAGCTGGATGGACAGAGGTCCATCCCCAGAGATACTGGGCAAGGAGGGGTGACTGCCACTCTAGCCCTTGGCTGGGAAACACATTCCTGCTCTTTGGTTTGTGGGTTGAACGGTGCTGCTTGTCCATGTTCTCCAGCTGCTGGAAGTGGGAGGCTTTGAAATGAAAAGATTGGGTTATCCAGTATCCTACTTGAGCTGATAGAGCATTGATTGTCCTGAATTAACCCACTGTAGTTTGGTTGGGATTTTTTGCTGTTTTTTTTGTTGTTGTTTTTTTTTTTTTTTGGTGGGTGTTTTTATTGTTTTGTTTTTTTTTCTGCAGAGCTGAAAGCTTGAGCTTCGTGATAAACTCCATAATGTTTTTAAGGATGCTTTGGGATATTTCTGAAGTGTGCATGGTAATAGTTATTGGGAAAACTGAGAGAGTAGAAGCTCTGGGTTTTCCTATGGAGTCTGTGTAAAAGAGGCTTGAATGTGAAGGTTTAAATTGTGCTCATCTGTTTGTGTTGAAAGCTGGCAGAATTGGTGGTTTCAGTGTGACCACAGTAGTGATCACAGGTTGGGGGCCCTGGGGCAGCTTCAGCAGGAGCCTGTGTGGCTAATGCTGCATAAACTTAGGAAAACAAGAGGATTAGCTCTGCCTTCTTCCCCTCTGTAAGGAGCTAGGGATGGGGGAGCTCCGTTGGACTGCTGCTGAGATGTTTGGATGGTACCTCTGGGGATGGTGGTGCATTAGCTCCATCCACTCAGCACAGCTTTGTGGTGTGTACTTTTTTAGGTGGGGATCACGCTCTTGCTGTTTGGAGGTGAAATGGCTGGCGTGAAGGGAAGGCTTGAGCTGGCAGCCCCTCTGGCACGCTGAGGTGCACTTGGATCTGTTAGGACCTCTCCATCCATCCCTGTGCCAGAGGAGAAGGATGGTGAATGGAGGTGGAGGAGCTTCGGGCCATCCCATGCTCAGGACAAGCCAGCCTGCAGGGACCACATAAGGCTGTGCTGTGCTTCTCCCTCTGTACCTGTGGTGGTGTTGGGGGAGCTCATATCTCAGGATGAAGGGCTGGCTTAGAGTTTGAGCCTGTGCTTCTGTTTTTCTGTACTTATTTCCCAGGGTTTCTCTGCAAGAAATTGGAAAGTCCCTTCTATGGGTTGCCATGACAGACTCAAAAATGTCCAGATGGATTTGAACTTTGGTGCTGCAAAAAAAACTTTGGTGCTTTACGTGTTTATTTTCAGCATCCTGCTGTCTGCTTTGCTTAAGAGCTTTTGCTGGATCCTTTACATATGTTTGTCCTTGCTCCTTTTCTTTCTCCTGAAAACCATGTAAGAACACTCTTCAGTTATGGCAAAACATACCAAAAGAAAAAAAAACAACAATCCCCAGACCTCTTGGAGAAATTTTGTTTTACTGCTATTCCTTAGTAAGCTAGGAGTCTTGTATAGCTGTGGTGTGTGGCTCTTTGGGGCATCAGTCTAGTTTGAAGAACTCAGGTGGCACTTCACCAGGCTGTTTTTTGATGGGTCTTCAGAAAAGTGAGTAGCTGGGCCTCTTCATGGAATGGAGCCATTAAAGTCATTTTTAAGTGACTTACCCCTGTGCAAAGACAAAGCTATGATGGGTCAAAGCGTGGTAGCTTGAAAGCCTCATGTAGGTTTCCAGACGTACCACTATGCCATCTTTCTGAGGTCATGCTTCCCACCAGCTTTAGCTGATCTCAGGCTGTTCTTCTGCCAGAAATCCTTCCACATTTTTTCTTCTTTCTGGGATGGCTTCCAGTTGGATCAAGCAAACAATGGTTGCTACCACAAGCTTAGAGATGTCTGGGATGTGTGGAAGGGGTAGAAGGGTAAAGGCAGGACTGTATTTTGGCATCAAGGGATAGTTTTGGATCAGTTAAGCTGATTCCCTTTCCAGGGAATGGGCAAGGCTTGCTGAAGGGCAGCCATGTAGCCCCTGGTAGAGCATGTCTTGCTTCTAACAGTTTTTCTCCCTATAAAGGAGGGGTAAGGGTTGCAAAGTGTGTTAAGATTTCTGGGAGCCTATGATGTTGGTAGAGTCCTTTGAGGTGCACTGCTGACTGATGGCTTCATGTATGTGCTGAAAGTGTTTGGCTCCCCAGTTAACCTAGGGGAGGTAGGTATCCCTCTGGGAGGACTTTGAGCATAGCTTTTAAATAAGACCTGCTCAACATATCAAGGAGAATATTAGATTGAATATAAGAGAGAAATTTTCTTTGGTGAGGGTGGTGAGGCATTGGCACAGGTTGTCCAGAGAAGCTGTGGATGCCCCATCCCTGGATGTGTTCAAGGCCAGGCTGGACGGGGCTTGGAGCAACCTGGTCTAGTGGAAGATGTCCCAGCCCATGGCAGAGAATTGGACTAGATGATCTTTAAAAGGTCCCTTCCAACCCAAACCACTCTGTGATTATATGATATCTCTGCTTAAATACACTGCAGACCAGGGCCTGATGTGTTAGTGCCTCTGTGTGAAGGAGCACAACAAATCCTGCTGTCTTGTTCTCTTCTAGCTGTAAAGCTAAGGGTAGAATTATCTTCCTGTCTGACTTATGAACATAACTTACTTTTTTTTTTTTTTTGTAAACTCTGGTTATTCTTTGTTTTCCACACTGGATGAAATAGAACATTACTGTGTCTCTGCAGCATTGGTTCAGTCTGTCAACAAGCAATACATCATGATGTCAAGGTGAAGGGCAGAGAGAGGTTGCTGGGGTGGTAACACTGAGAAATGCATGTTTTAGTGGACAAACTGGATGTCCACCAAATATGTCTTAAGACTAGTGGTGTGGACACTTTGAGAAGGGAGTTTTGGGAACACGGGAGTTTGGGGACAGGGGTCTGATTCCCTGGCACTTAGATGTGTTTCCAGTGTATTTGGTTGCTGTAGGACAAAATGCTTTGTCTGAGAGCTGTGGTTGCTTTGGGGCAGGCCAGGCCACCTTCACATGGGTTTGATTAAATCCTGCAGCACTTAGAGAAGCTGCAAGCATCTCTGCCTTGCTCAGCAGTACTGGGAGGCAAGTTTGAACTTTTCCTGTGATGTTTCTGTAATGTTGTCTAACAGTCGCGATTGCATTGAGAAAGTTGTTAGAGGAAAAAGGAGCTGGAGGAGGAATGGAGAAAAGGTTGTCTGCATGGCAGACGTGCTGCACTTCCCTACCTACTGAGCTCTGGTACAGGAGTGGGCCAATACCAATGCAGCTGAAATCCTACAAAGCTAATGCAGCCTCTTTAGGCTTAAGCCATGTGAAGCTAAGGTATGAATTTCCTTGCTAGAGGAGGAAAGTTGTCTTTCCATACTTTTATAAATAAGCTGCCACTGAAGATTATTGGCCAGGTTGGATTTGCTATGTTATTTCTGTCTTTCTGTAGAGACTTTATGTTCCACTGCAGAATGGTGTTCTGTTACTGACTTCAGAAATAAAACAGAAGACCCTCCTGGAGGTGCATAACACGAGTAAATAACTCTTGTGTTTTGGCTAGAGTGGTAATGTAAAGCAACAGGGAGAGCAATTATAAATGGTGATGGAAAATTTGTGCTTGAGGCTGGAGTCCAAGGTCTGTGTTGTGGTCTTGTGGTCTCTCAGCATTGTTTTTGTCGTAAGAAATGCTTACAGCTCTTCTGTAATAGGAAAGGAAAAAGGGGAGAAGGGTAGGGAAGGGTGAATGGCTTACGTTTTTTTCTCAGTTCTTTAAATACCATCTGGCAATGGCTGTTGTCTGTGAGTCACCCGCAGACATTAGGGAAAACAAGCAAGTCTCTCTTTCTCAGTCCAAGGTAAACCAGTGTGTCGCATGAGTAAGCTTTCTCGCAGTACATAATGAGAACCAGTCAGCAGGAAGTATATAAGATGTTGTTGGGCTAATCCTGTACCTTCCCCTTGCAGGTTTGGAACTTTGACTGGAGAAGTTATCCCACCCTGTTTTCTTAACTCCTCCCGCTTTCAAATCCTCTCTCTGTTAACAGTGTGCTTAAGGATGGTTGTTCATCCACCATGTTCGTTGCTGTCCCTGAACTGTTGAACAGAATGGGAAAATTAAAGCTGTATTAGATGCAGTCATCTTTGCTTCAGTTGGATCACCAGAAAAATGTCTCCTTATGGCTGCTTAGAACTGTTACCAGTAAAGCATCCTTTTTTTCCTGATGCCTTTTCTTTGGCATGTTTGCAGCAAGGTTTTGCTGAAGCCTGTGGAGGTGACTTTTGTCCCAGCTTTTGCTAAGTGCTGCAAGATGTCTTTTGCGTGACTAATATACAAAAGCTTTATAGAGCAATCAGTAGAAAAAATAAAACCGCTTACTATGAAATCGTAATGATGAATCAATAATAATAATAGTAATAATGGAAAATCAGAAGCAGCCTGGCTCTGATATCTGATGGGATTCACCTGCTCTGCAAACTAGAAGAAATTGCACACGTGCTGTGGAGCAGGAGATCTTCAGCAGCATCTCGGCAAGAGGAGTAGGGGAGTTGTGCAGGTGATCGCTTCCATCCCATTTATCAGCCTCTTTTTTGCTCCTATACCTAGATATTAACTTCAGTGCACTGACTCTTGAGGAGGCTTTGCTGAACAACCAGCCTTAGTTTGGGACTTACGGTCTCACCTCTTACCTTGGCTTCCTTCTCTGATTTTGGAGAAGTCCCCTGACTTCTGTGCTGGGTACCTCCACTGTGGTGCCAAGGCTAGGCAGGAGGTTGTTCAGGGCTGAGATCTAACACTCTCCCACCTCTTGCGAGGTTGCCTTACCATCCTTCCCTTTCATCAGCCAGTTCTTATTATTGTCACTAATTAATGTTCTCTGTAATGCTTACAGGATTTGCCAGTTCCTGTATACTGATGGGCATTGTGTTCTGCCTCCTTGTCAGTGCCTTAAAAGAAGCTTCTGCTCTGAATAGGTACATTTGCTGTGCTCCTGGCGAGGGGGAGAGTGTGTGTATCTAAAAGTGAAACATGTGCAAGGTTTGCCCTATAAGTGTGAATTGACAGATACTGTGGGAGAGGACATTGTGCAGTGAATAGGTTTTTTCCATCCAGTTGTGTTGTGGAAACGCCAAGCAGAAGGTAAGGTCTGCATTTAGCCTTGCTGGCAGTGGTCCGAGGAGAACATTGGAAAACACAGCATTGCTGCAGAGCAGCTCCTGGAGGCCAAGCTCCTTGCAAACACAGGCATGGCCTTTTCCTTCCCATAGCACCAGCTGGAGGATCCCAGTCGAGCTTGCGGCTGTGAGCTTGCGGCTGCATGCACTACTACTGTGCCCTCCTGTTCTGCTGGCCTGTGGTAGCTCCCCCACCGCATGCGCCTGCCTGCAGCACAGAGAGGGGGTGGGAGGAGGATGTTTGCATGTTGCTATCCAACCACGAACAAATCTGCTGTTGTTTTCTTAATGTACAGCAAGAACAGCCTGTAGCAGCTTATTCTTCCCTGGATAATTAATGCTCTGCTCTGCCACTGATTGCTGTCAGAAGCAGTGGCTCTGAAGCCTTCTCTGTGCTGCCCAGTGCACCCTTTTGCCCAAGTTATTTGATTTGTTATTGCTTTAAGGCATCCGTGCTCAACTAAAAAATCTTGTCTGTGCTCTTTGAAACTGTTTGGCACTGTAAATGGACTGTTTGAGTCGGTTGTAGTTGCAGAGATGCCAGACATGCATTTAGTGATGTCCCGCACTGTGCTACCAGCAGGTCTGCCTGCACTTCAGTTTCAATTCCTGCATTACTTTGAGGAGGAGAACATATAGGGCTGAGTTGCAGCCTACTTTTTTATTAACTGGAATTATGTTTGCAGTTGATCAGAGGTGTGTGTGCAACCACTGGAATTGGAGTGGAATATTTTGCCATTTGTGGTTGCTTAGGGGAAGCCTGAGAAGTGGGTAGATGGATGCTTCCATGGAACCATTGATGGACAAGGAGGTATTGGCCTGGCATGCTGAGCTGGAGCCTTCAGCTTGCTGTAAGAGCAAAAGAAGCTGCTTCTGCAAATTTCTATCCCTGATGGATCTCATCCCAAAATGGCATTGCCTTGCATTTGGTCTTCCCGAACAGCCCATTTTGATTGCAGGAGGACATAGCCATGACTGGCTGTGTGAAGCTTACTTGATTCCTAAAAAAGTGAAATGGATTTGTTATGGAAAGCAATCTTACTTGAAAACCTGGTTCATCAGGACTGTCTGGGCGGTGCAGCAAACACAGTGGAAGAGTAGGAGTTGGGGTGGAGCTGTTTCCACCTAATTCCCCTGTTTTTCCTGGGGTTTATTGCACCATGTGAGCAGATGTTCTCTCTGCTTCGGAGCTTAAAGCATAGCTGCTTAGTAGAGCACTGCCTGGGCTTCCCATGAGAGTGTTCTCATTGTGCTTTCCTTTTCTTGCATTCATTTTCTAGCGTAAAGGGCCTCTTGATAAAGGGCGAACCGTAACGAGGAGGGGAACAGCAAAGGTAGGAGTGCCTCCATTTGCTAGCAAGCTGTCACAGGTATGTCTGAGTTGGAGAGAATCAGCAGTGAGTCAGTGCTCCAGACTCCTGGTGACTCAGGTGGCAAAAGCCCAAGTTGTTCTCTTACATGCCTGAGTTGTAGCAGATTTCCTGTAATAGAGTTTTGCCTCCTGTAGTGGCCATGCAGGGAGAGGTGTGTTGACCTCTTCCTCCCCTGTGGGTTATGAGCAGCTTGGTTCACAAGGGAGGTAGGCAAGTGGCGATGGTGGCACTTCTGTTCTTGCCAGAACAGGTGGAAACTTGATTTACTCCGGCACCCTCACCCCTCCTTCTCTCCTTTCCCCTAACTATGTGCTTTTTAAGATGGGACAAGTCATGGTAATTATGTCTGTCTGTCTTTTGAGCTTGATGAGATTCTCGTGCAAGTCTGGAGGTTGTGTTTTCCTGGCAGATCTGCTTGCATGCATTATCCACTACTTCATCGTACTGGGAAGGAACTATTTTCTGAAATGTGATTTATTTTTAGTCAAGGCTTTCCCTGTCTAACTGGCAAAAGTTCAGCATTTGCAGCACAATTTGCAGAAGAAGCGATTTCACCAAATACTTGGACTGGGGGGAAGGGAGAGGAAATGTTGTATTAGCTAGCAAAAAAAAGCTAAATGCTGACTTGAAAAAATAGCTTAAGCCACTGTTGTGGGAGATAAGGATGGGTAATGCAAGTTGAGAACTGCATTGCATTTGCTGCAGTGCATAATTCAATCTGCATTGCTCTTGATTTTCCTTGTGACAACTGCCATGGAGGTTGACCAACAGTGGATGGATGGAAACTGCTGTCCAGGGTCTGGTGCTTGACATAGCCAACCTATTGTCCTGATGTTCAGCAGTAAGTTAGCAAACTCACCTTAACCACAGCATCTATGGGAAGAGTACATCCACACGGTGCTCTGCACTGTCCTGTTGGGCTCCCCTATCCTGGGGCCACTGGAGGCCTGCCAAGGGTTGAGCTTTGTGATAATTCGGGCACTATCATCCCCGTGTTTGAGTACCCTTGTTAGATACCCTATGGGATGACCTGGGGCAGTGCTGCAGCTGTCTATTCCTCTTCTGCCCAGCTGCTGCTCCAGGGGCAAAATCTCTTCATATGCCTCATTGCTCTCACCAACTGCTCCTAACCACTGTGGGTCTTGAATTGGCTTCTCATGTGAACAGTTACCCTTCAGAGCTTTAGAGATCTTCCCTTGTTCTTGCATCTCCCCTGACATTTCCACCACTACTTTTACAAAAAGCATATAAATAATATTTACTATTAGCTGTTAATGCTGCAGACACCAGACCTCTGAGGGTAACACCAGGGAGTGGATGACTATGTTCAAAGCCTTTGATACTTTCTCCTCTGACAAATTAAGCTTTACTCCATGTCTGGGCACATAACTGATTTGTTTGCTGCTGCGGGTTAACTCCTGTAGTTTGCTTTATCCTTCTTTCCCCCTCTGTCCCCCGATAGCAGACAATTGCACAGCAGCTTTGTCATGCTTCCATTAAGAAAGCAAGGAGAAATTGTCGAGTTTCAATTTTCTTCTGATTGTTTGGAAACCAGAAGAAAGAGGGGAAGTAGCAAGAGATTTTTAGGTGTATTTTGGGTTCAGTCTGAGTGGGTATATGCTGCCTGCAGGTAGTGGAGTGATACCTTTGTGAAAGAATTGGGGGTGAAACTTTTAAATGCTTTCTCAGTCACTGGGATATGAGAATCAAGGCACTAACACCCATCAACTATGTAGAGTAGTAATCTTCCCAGGGGGAATTAATCTAATTTAACCTGATAAAAGAATTTATGCAGTGGGGGAAGTCTCTGCCATTTCCTACTCTTCCTGAGAAGACTAGGAAAAATTAAGTGCCAAAATGACACTCTTCTCTCTAGGGGCAGCTTGTTTTCCTAAGACCTGTTATTATCTTCCTGTTGAGAAGACATCTGT
This sequence comes from Pezoporus occidentalis, assembly GCF_034315485.1. Lineage (NCBI taxonomy): Eukaryota > Metazoa > Chordata > Aves > Psittaciformes > Psittacidae > Pezoporus > Pezoporus occidentalis. The sequence continues at coordinate 1,534,951 of NW_026913964.1, read as the reverse complement.
ATCAGCTGGCAAATTAGGATTGTTTTGGCTGCTCAGTTTTCCCTGATTCCCTGGGGACTTGCTCCTTGCAATCCTATTTGCAAATCCCCCGTCCATGTGGGATGCAGTACATCTAGCATGTGTCCCAGTGTTGTGCCAGCAGTTGGTCGCATGTTTCTTGTACCTGTGATGACATGTGGATATAGATGTTTCATAAGTTTGAAGCTTTTCCATAGGGAATTTTGTGGGTGGTTGTTTTTATGTTTTTTAGGGGGGGCTTCCCTCCCCCCCCCCCTTATTATTTCAGGGGAACTTTTACATTCCTGAAAAGAAATGTATCTCTCTTCCTTTCTGTCTCTTGCCCTCAGAGGCCAGAAGAATCCTGATATATTAGAAAGCGAGTCTCTACTTTAAATGGCCTTAAGCATGTGAATACTCAGCTCAATTTCCTTTTACAGTGGCTTGTTATGAAATGAGCAGGAATCTCGGGGCATCCCTTGGTCAGCTTTTCTTCTGACCCTCAGGTGTAAGTAAGGAGGGTTTTGCTCCAGCTGGTACGCGCTTGGAGGAGGAGGTGTCCACATCAAGTTTAGAGTACTCTGGTAGGAAAATATTTCTCCTATCAGTGAACTTTTGCTGATACTGTTGAACTATGCTTAAAGTATGTGGGCATATATTGTAATCTGCTGGCAAAGACACCATGAAAATAGCTGTCCTGGGTTGGACCAAAGTTGCATCTGAAGTGCTTATGTCCAAAGCAATAACTTGTCTCCAGTGGTGATAGGGGAAAGGCTCTGGAAGGAGCTGAATGGAAGCTGAACAGCCTAATTCAAGACTTCATCTGCTCTAGCCTGACTTTGTGTGTTGCAAATATGCTGGGTTTTGGCAGGCTGAGAGCTTCACTTGGCTGACGGCCTCCAGCCCCAGGTAGTCTTGCAGGCAAGGAACAGCCACATCTGCGGCTGAATGTTGAAACCATGGTCTGCGTGTGTGGTTGCAGAGGTGGCAAGGCTGGCTCTGGGTTCCCTGCAGCAAAGGATGGAGCTGCCTTTTTCGATGTTCAGGGTTCAGGTGACCATTTTTAGAGCCTTTGTTTAGTGCAGATGAGCAGTTGTGGCATATAGATTTGTTCCTTCAGAATTTCACAGTTCATGCTTACCCAGCCCTCTAAGCATGATGGTGCCAAGTGTCTTTCAGTTTGCTTTCACATGCAGAGATCTCATGTAGCCCTAGTGGAAGGTCAGCCATCAGTGCCTGTCTAAAGTGCTACTTATCCTCTGAGGTTGTTCTGCTCTGCTTTGCTCTGTAATTATTTGCCACACACTGCATGCTTTCCCAGCAGCTTGTGCTGCAGTTTTTAAAAGGGAAGGAACAGCAAACAGATGGACATCTGGGAGGGCTGCTGGTAGTGGCAGGGGGAATGGTTTTGACCCTGATACTTGCATGAAGCATACTCTCCAGGCAGATCCCACTGTGGCTCTTCATGACGTTTCTCTTTCCTTGGTTAATTCACTGGAAAACCTTCCCACTCAGTTTACTCTGGAAAGAGGAGCACCTCTTTTAACTTGATGTTAAAAACATCCCAGAATTAGAAAGAAACTAAACATGAAGGATATTGTTTGGTTGGTTATTTTTTTCCCCTTTAAGCTACAAATGCAGTGGGCTATTTAACGTTTTATCAGTTCATAAGGGATTGTGTTGCTTTTTCTTTTTGGCTGTGTTTCCATGTAGTTTGGCTTTTTTTTCCTCAGATAAAAAATACAGCCTTCATTAAGACTTGTTTGGACTACATTTTAATCCTTTCTTGAGACTGTCTGAATAGTGCCACTTCTAGACAAAGGCCAGTGCTCTGCTTTGAAGTGCTGTTGGTCGCATCTGATAGGGGTTCTTTTTTTCAACCTAAGTGGCTCTCGGAAGAATTACTGGATTGCTAAGTAATAAGTAGTATTTTTAGGTCTTTGAGATATTGTGACTGAAGGCAAGGGAAAGAGAGCAGTAACATTACTGAACACCAGCACACTGAAGCCACCAACATTGGGTTCAGTGTGCTGGTGATTTATGAAACTGAAGTTATGGCATCATGTTCGTATCTCTTGTTGGGATGTAGGATACTATGGATGAGGCAGTCCACATCAACTCAATTTTTTTGGCCATACAAGATCTTTGATCTTGCATTGCTCCTGGATTTTTACCCAGTAGAGGAGAATCAGAGTTAAGTCATATCTGACTGGTATGCTGCTGTGGTTGGACTTAATAAGTGCCCTTGAGAGGATGCTGGAGGGCCTCACACCGGGCTGTCAAGAGTGCAGGAAGATGACAGTGAGGAAGAAGGTGGAAATGGCAACCTGAAAGTAACGGTTTCTGGTGGTTTTCTAGAATTGCATCTTTCTCTCTGCTTTATGTTCTCTAGCCCTGCAAAACTGCTATGGCAGGGCCTGTGATAAGCTTTTGTAGGCTGGAAAGATGCCGGTGCAAGGAGGTGACTGGTACTTCACTTATTCCTGAATTTCCTTTTTCATTTTTTTTTCATGTTCCTGTCCACAGCCCCGTATTTATTCCATGTGCACATCATCCCATATCAGGAGGGCCCTCACTCTTTATGTTAGGAGGTGTAGCTTGTTTCTGAGATACGGGGGATGGAGAGAAGCTCACGTGGCTGATGAGGTGCCTCCTTCCCTTCACGATCAATCCTTCATTCCTTGTTTTGTGCCCCTGGTACAGTGCTAAGCAGAGACAGCCTCAAGTCGCAGTGCCAGCAGCCCAGGGCTGTGGCTGGTTTGGTCCCATGCCTGGGTGGGAGCTGTGGGAGGAGCAGGGGCTGCATCCCTGCATGGCGTAAGTGCTGGGAGCTGCTGGAAACCCTGTGCTGGGCTTTGGCTAAATCCACTCCTGTGTTAAACTGTGTAAGAACCAGGTTTGTGGGACCTGGGATAAACAGCTCAACCATGGCGATTTTCTTCTTGGTCTTTATTTCCTAAAATGCAGCTGCTGTAATTCTTCTGTGTTACTTCCATCATCCTCGATTTCTCAAAGTATATGGGTTTTTTTCTTTCTTCCCTGAGGGTTTTGGGCTCCGTTTTCCAAAGCTATTTGTGATGAGCATTTCCTCTTCTCTCCCAGCAGCACCTTTCATTTTTGAATGAATAGGTCAACATTGTTCACATTGTCGTCCAATTTTACGGACTTTTTTTTTTTTTTTCACTTCAGACTTTGACCGAAGAAGTCTCCTAAATGCTTCTGGAGTCCTTGGGGTCACTTTGCAGAAAATATTTCTTTCCTATTACAGAAGGTATCATATTCAAAGCTCCAGGCAGGAAAACTGCTTTTGCAGGGCTCACATTTGAGTTTCTGAAAGCATGATTCCTGCAGGCTTTTTGCTTGGGTTTTGGCCAGTTTTCAGTTAAGATCACGCTAAGTTCAGCTTTAAGCTGGACTTCAGAGGCTTAATGGAGTTGACTTCTGAAACTTTTCTGACAACATAACAAACCCCACTACTCTTGGTTTCTGCATAGCATCCCACGTGTTAAAGCTGTTCTACTCTTCCAGCCCAGTGCCTGTTTCTGGCGCTCGCTCCCACCCACCCATTCCCTCCAGAAATAACAGGTTAGTATTAGGATCTGTATGCAGTATGTGTTTACCAGACTTGAGGTAGCTTTACACCAAAGACTTTTGTCTCTTCACCTATGCTGAACCCAGAAGCTGGACCCTATGTTCAGCATGGTGCACATCTGCAAACCTCCCTTGGTTTGTTCAGAGTGTAATCTTCTGGCTGTGCAAAGACTTAGGTTTGATTCCCTAATTTAAAATGAGTTGCAATAATTAATTTCTCCACTTAGATTGTTTTTGGGTTTTTGAACTAAATACCTTTTAAGTGAGAAGTGGGCTTTATTTGCATTTTAGGATTTTCCTCCCTGCCCTTTGAGCTCTGAATACTGGTGAAAGGCTCTGGGTTATATCAGCCCAGGTAGGTGTTATCTGTGGCATAGCAGTGGTGTCTTCTAGGAAGTGTCCAACTTCTCCCCTCTCTGCTATCAAGCATTAATCTTGTTGAGAGGGACAAACTCTCCTCTCCTGTTGAGTACCTGGGATCCAGCAGTGGGAGGACTGTGATGAGGAAACTGCTCAGGACAGGATGCAAGCCACCCACAACAAGTCACCGAGATCTTCTCAACCAGTTACGTGACATTGCACTGTTTGCAGCTTGTGATCCTGATGCTCAGAAGATAGTTTCCTGAGTGTTAACTGTTTGAATGGTGCAATCCTAGTACTTGCCACGACTGAGTGACTGAGTTGGGTGCACCAAAAGGAGCAACATGCTCCTTCAGCTGTTGTGCCCCTTAAGACATGAAAACATAAAAGAATTAAAAAGGGTGGAGGGGGGGAATGGGACAAAAATAGAGATCAGTAACCTTCTATTAACTCATTGTTCTCATTTATCCTTTGAATTAGCTTTTTTTTTCCAATGTAACACCAGAATTTTGCAATAAAATCCACATGTGAAAAACCAGTGGTGTGTCTTCTAGTCAAAACATCCTCTGTCATCTGACTGCTTAAATGATCATAGAGAAATGTTTGGATTAAGCAACTAGAGGCCAAATGCATGTTGAATGAATTAGTTTCTCTGCTTTATACTGTAATGACAATGCCTTTAGAGAAGCCACATGAAAGGAACATTTCTCAGAGGATCTCTTCTGAGTTCATGTGTTTAAAACTGCAAACTTGAGTACTTTTCTTCACAGTTAAAACCTTTCTAGTTTTTTTTGGGAGATGGTTTTCCTTGGTTAAGTTTTGTGACAGGGCAGCTGTAGTATGTGTGTTTGCTGCTGGTGATGGGTTGGTCTTGGAGTAAAGGAGGTTGTATCCTCCTGTTTCAGTCCTTGACCTCTTTTCAAGTCATGCCTTCCTGTGTCAGCCCCTCTGAGAAGCTTGGTGATAGGTGTGGAGGGATATTAATTTTTTATCTTCAAAAATATGAAAGTGCTTGCTTATATTGACCTGGAGTAATACCCCAAGCACGGTAATGACTTTTATTTCCATAGTAAAAGGTGGATCACTTTATTTCCTTCTTTAGCCTTATTTGACTTAAGGTTGCTCTAAGCAGCTGTTGCTTTGGCTGTTTTCAGATACCAGCCAAAATACTGACTTTCAGCCTTTAGAAGGCTTTATATGTAGGTTAAATGAAGAAATAATTCAATGAAAGACTTAACCATGTCACTGCAGCATCCCTTACATAGGTATAGTCATGATTACATAAAACTGCAAAAGGTATAAAGTAAGAAGTTGATTGTGCTTCTCCTTAGAAAACCTGGTTAGAATTAGTGGTCACTTAAAATAATAAATTTTCAGAAGGCCTTGTAATTGACAGTTGTCTAAATTCAGAATTCGGTTAGTTGTCGGAATATTATTTCTGAGAGAAAATGTCATTTCCTGCTCTTACTGCCATCAAAATTAGAGATGCCCTTAAGTACTCCAAGATGAGATGAGCAGTAGTCATCTCCATGCTGCAGCAGTTTCTCTCTTTGACTCTTTTTGGCTGGTGTATTAAAACTCCTCCAGGTAGGATGCATTGTGTTTAAATTAGCTGATCCTCTACCTCAGTTAAGAAGCTTTCTTGGCTAAATGTTTAGTGTTAGTGTTGAGAGAGAAGATTTCTGTAAGTAGCCTGATGCCAAGGCTATTGGTCAATTAACTGGGGGAAAATAATTAAAAGATCCAGGGACTATGCAGCTTGCTTGGGTTTCTAGCCTTAGAAGTTTGTCAGGCATGTGATGAAAGAGACTCTTGCTTCCCTGATGGAAGCCCTTTGGATTAAACTTTATTTGAGTCAAGAGACTTTGTACATCTGGTATGGAAAAGCCTGTAAGCATACCCAGCTCACAGCATCTGTGGAAAAACCAGCTGCTGTGTTTGCTTGTGAGCAGTTGTCTTGGGGATATGCCTAAAAGTCTGTTCTTTTCCATTGCTCGAGCACAGTATCAGGCTTGGCATACTTTATCGCATAAAATAATATGGATAGAGTTTGCAGCTTGCCTACCTTTTAAAGAGCCTATTATTATAATCTTGCCGTAATGCATTAATTATGCTGTCGAGGTAATGATAGCGGTATACTAGTATAGCTACAATGGCTTTGGTTCTATGCTTCCAAGTCAGCATGTTGCAGAAGTACAAGGCAGTTCTGTTCTGCTGTTCTTGCTTCCTTGTCACCTTTATATCGGTATCCATAAAATAGTCCTCTGCTATCCCTCACAAGATTAGAAAAGCTGCAAGGATGATGTGTGAGAAAACAGACCTGGTGCTAGAAGCTAGGTGCTTAATACTTTCTTAATAGTTGCAGTTGCACACATGAAAATAAGATGTATATGTTTAGTCTTGGAAGGTAGATGCAGGGACTGTGAGAATGAAGACCTTGCACTCACTGTAGGAGAGGATCTGGTTCGAGACCATCTTAAAAATCTGAACGTGCACAAGTCCATGGGACCTGATGAAATCCATCTGCGGGTCCTGAAGGAGCTGGCGAATGAAGTTGCTAAGCCACTGTCCATCGTATTTGAAAAATCATGGCAGTCAGGTGAAGTTCCTGGCAACTGGAAAAAGGGAAATATAACCCCCATTTTCAAGAAGGGGAAAATGGATGACCCGGGGAATTACAGACCAGTCAGTCTCACCTCTGTGCCTGGCAAAATCTTGGAGCAGATTCTCCTGGAAGGCATGCTAAGGCACATGAAAAACAACAAGGTGCTTGGTGACAGCCAGCATGGCTTCACTAAGGGCAAATCCTGCCTGACCAATTTGGTGGCCTTCTATGATGGGGCTATGGAACTGATGGACGGGGTAGAGCAGTTGATGTCATCTGCCTGGACTTGTGCAAAGCGTTCGACACTGTCCCACACAACATCGTTGTCTCTAAATTGGAGAGACATCAATTTGATGGATGGACCACTCGGTGGATAAAGAACTGGCTGGATGGCCGCCCACAAAGAGTTGTGGTCAATGGCTCAATGTCCAGCTGGAGACCAGTAACGAGTGGTGTCCCACAGGGATAAGTGTTCGGACCGGTCTTGTTCAACATCTTTGTCGGTGTCATGGACAGTGGGATTGAGTGCGCCCTCAGCAAGTTTGCCAATGACACCAAGCTGTGTGGTTCGGTTGATATGCTGGAGGGAAGGAATGCCATCCAGAGGGACCTTGACACTCTTGTAAGGTGGGTCTGATGCCAACCTCATGAAGTTTAACCATGCCAAGTGCAAGGTCCTACACCTGGGTCGGAGCAATCCCAGGCACAGCTACAGGTTGGGCAGAGAAGAGATTCAGAGCAGCCCTGCGGAGAAGGTCTTGGTTGATGAGAAAATGAACATGAGCCGGCTTCAGTGTGCGCTCGCAGCCCAGAAAGCCACCGTATCCTGGGCTGCATCAAAAGGAGCGTGACCAGCAGGTCAAAGGAGGTGATCCTGCCCCTCTGCTCTGCTCTTGTGAGACCTCACTTGGAGTATTGTGTGCAGTTCTGGTGTCCTCAACATAAAAAGGACATGGAACTGTTGGAACAAGTCCAGGGGAGGGCCACGAGGATGATCAGGGGACTGGAGCACCTCCCGTATGAAGACAGGCTGAGGAAGTTGGGGCTGTTCAGCCTGGAGAAGAGAAGGCTGCATGGAGACCTCATAGCAGCCTTCCAGTATCTGAAGGGGGCCTATAAGGATGCTGGGGAGGGACTCTTCATGTAGTGACAGGACAAGGGGTAATGGGTTAAAACTTAAACAGGGTAAGTTTAGATTGGATCTAAGGAGGAAATTCTTTCCTGTTAGGTGGTGAGGCACTGGAATGGGTTTCCAGGGAAGCTGTGAATACTCCATCCCTGGCAGTGTTCAAGGCCAGGTTGGACGAAACCTTGGGTGAGATGGTTTAGTGTGAGGTGTCCCTGCCCATGGCAGGGGGGTTGTAACTAGATGATCTTAAGGTCCTTTCCAACCCTAACTATTCTATGATTCTATGATTCTAAGACCCTGCAAAATGCTTACAGTGTGATTTATTTTTATTTTTTTTTAAGCACATAAAACTACTTCTAGAAATAACTATTCATGTTATACTTAACTATGTAGATATTGGACTGAACTTGAAAAGTCACAGCAGTCATGCTTAGTGAAATCCTTTGTAAGTTGTACTGCTCTGCAAATTAGGCAGTCACCTCTTTTTTGGTGGGAAACGTGACCCTACGAAAGACAAGTCTTTGGATTCATTTCAGTTGCATGTGATTTTCTTTCCAAGTCTAGAATTAAAATTAATGAAAGTAGCAGGGAGACGGATGCTGATTGTATTCCCTTGAGTTCTTGAGAAGATTTTTGGGACTCCTCTGAAGCAAAGAGGTGAGGGAGGAGCTGTCAGCCTTCTTAGTTTGGCGTGCTTGTCCCCTGGTGTGTTTCATCTACTGAGCAGGTGCTGGAGGCCACCAACTTGGTGTGTGTTTTGCAAGCTTTACACTGAAGCACTCTGCTTGGTTTGAGATACGAAACTGCTGTATCTTTTCCCTGGAGCCTGAGCTAAGCTACTCACTTACCCTGGAATGGGAAAGAAAAAACCAGCTGTTATTAGCGGATCAGAAAGAACAGTCTGCTGGCTGCCTAATGCATGAGTTATGCTACAGCCTGGAGCTAGGCTTTTTGTTAAGAGCAACTCAAACAAGGAAAGCAAACAGACCTCTGAACAGAACAGAAACCAAAACTAACAAAGGAAGCATCTGCTATTCAGATGAACTGATATAGATGGGAGAGGAAAAAACAAGTTGTCAGACACCTCCAAAGGGTTGCTACTTTGGCCAGAAACCTACAGTTCGGAGATTGCAGGCATTTCATAGCCTCATAAGGGTGATACACATTTACCTATCATGCAATCCTAAGCAAAAGCAATCTGGGTGATGGAAGACTGGCATAAGATGCTGAGCTAGGATGCAGGAAAATTGTGTACCAGGTCTTGCTTTGTTTAGATGAGTTGAGATGCACCTTTCTAGGGCAGCTCTAATTCTATTCTCCACTGTGGTTTCAATGAGAAGTACTTAGGTTCGTGCTGAAATGGGTTGGTTTATTTGAAAGTTTGGCACAAGGTAGAGATGCTTAGGTTAGTGTTTTCAATAGTATGGAATTTGCAATGCTGGGTTAAGGATGCACCCCTGCAAACAGGGGAGCAGGAGGGCTCTTTGTTCTGGTTACTCTTCTAGTTGCCAAAAGCCTGGCTGGTATGAGGTGGCAGAGGAAGGATTGTTGTAGCTCAGTGTAAATAGTAGGTACGATATGACCACAGGCTGCATTGTTGGCACGTAAATCTAGTGAACAGGAGAGAGGACAGGCTGCTTGTATTGACACTGCTGTCAGCTCTCATTTTCTCACAGATGGGGGACCATGAATGCACAGACCCCATTGATGGGATGTCCTGGTTTTAATCTTTTTGGTGAAGAGATTTGTGTGCTCTGAAGCATAACATGTTTCTGTGTGTACCTTCCCAATAACAAAAGGGTTTGCATGCCCTTGCTAAATGGTCTCTGCCAGCCCTGGAGGTGGCTAGAGCCATGTCACGTATCTTCACCTCTTTGTGGACTGAGAGATGCCTGGTCCAGAGTTTTCAATTCTGTTCATCACTCATTTTTACTGTCTGTGATGTCCATAGTGCTCGAAGTCTTTTATTTAACCAGCAACTGGTGAGAGAATCCTCATAAAATTTTGGTAACCTGTCATTTTATTGCAAGTTTTGGCTCCTTATATTCAGAAGTGAGTAACCTGGTGTAAGAGTGCCTGGTTGCTCATAGCGTGCATGAATGCTTGAAGCAGCTGCCGAGAGTGGGAAGTACAGGAGGAGTGAGGAGAAACAGGAAGATTTGGTCAACCTACTTGGAAAGTAGCTAGCAAGCAAATACTTCCTCTTACACATACATGTGATTTCTGACATCAAGCCAGAAGGCTGACAAGGTGCCTTGCCTTGGAGGACAAGTTGAATGATCTATGTAAAGTCCTCTCTTGGGGCAGAAGTGGCTAAAAACCTTCAGAATAAGAGACCTCCACCTCATCTTTGTTGCTGCTAATTTGTTCTGGATGATTGGTTGCTGCATGGAAAAGGATCGTTGAGCTCTGCTCTGTATTTACTTGTGTTGCATCTGTCCCTGGTTCAAGGGAGATGGAGATGTCCTCTGCCTAAGCCATTAACCTGTTTCCTGGACCCTTCTGAGTTCATGCATCTTCTGACAGAGCAACCCTAAAGTGGAGCTCATCAGCATCCTCCTTGCCATGAATGTTTCTCCCGTTAATGACAGGTATTTCTGTTTTGGAGCAAAACCACACCTGGAGTAGCCCTGTCAGGTTTGCTTGTGTCAGGTTTTGCCTGGGACACTCGGTGAAACAGAGGAACTGCTTGGAAGGAGTGCCCTGGTCCTTCAACTGCCAGAGGACAGGTACAGGAATGAAGTAACTTCAAACCCCCTCTATTCAGCAGTATGTCACAGTACTGCCTTCCTATTCCTTGTGTGTGCCATTTTTCACAGCCATCCAGCTTCATCCACCAATTAATGGTTTTGGTAAGTGTTTGCTATGGAAAAGCTTGTGGTGTAGGGAGGTGATCCTGGAATACTCATGGAAGCTTGTCCTGCCTAGTGTTGCAGGAGTTTTGTAAGCATGGTCTGCTTGTTGCAGCATCTAAGATTACAGTGGTTGATGTAGCAGGGATGTCCAGGTAGATGGAGATGCCTGTTGCCCTCAGATTTCCTCTGTAAAGCTTGTAGCCAGTTAATGAGTGGATGCCTTTTGTAATGACCTGATGGTTGTGGATGTTGAGTAAATTCTGTAAAACTTACTTGGAGGATCTCAGTCCTGGAGTCTGAGCTGCCTTTGGGTTAATGAGGGATTGCTTCACTTGTTCATGTCCATTTGAACACTTCCAGTTTCTGTTTCAGAGTGACATGCTGTGGAGAAGACAGGACATGATGTGTCTCACTGCTTTGGGCTCTACACCAGGGAAAATTATGTTTCCCCTCCAAATTCTCTGCCCAAGATAGAGCAGGTGGTGGTTGCTCTCTGCAAGGACAGTTAGAAGCATCTCTGATCTCTCCTTGATTTGCTCACATTGCAGACTCCTGGCAGAGATGGTGGTCTCTTTAAGATGCTAGGAGAGAGGGCTTAAATGCTGGAGCCCAGACCTCTCCCAGCTTTGCTACAATGACAATGTATGTTAGCTCAGGAGTGGAAGACCTGCATGCTGGCTCCAGCCAAGGTCCAGCTCGGCCTATATCCCCCTGCTAGTGATGACAAGAGCACCTCCTGTGGGAAGAAGAGTGAGTCACTGGGTTTGACAGCTGCAGAGCATCTTCTTGTCCTGCAGTTTGCATGTTACTCCGCAGGCACTTCCTATGACTTGCTCTAAATTACATGCACAGCCCAATTGTGGGTCACTAATTATTTCCTCCTCTTTGCTTCTTTAATCTGCTGTCATATGGTCTTTCACTGTGAACAGTTGTTCTTTGCTCCTAACATGGTTTGCATGACACCAGTGGCTGTTGCAGGCTTTGTTTCTCACCGTGATATATAGATGCCTTTTTTTGTGATGTCCATGGCTTCATATTTCATGACTATGTACTTACTGTCTGCCTTGACTTCCGCTCTGCAGTCTGTGTTTAGGCACACACTGTGGATGCTTTGAAGAGGATTAGCACTGACATTCTAATTGGAGAGAAAATAGGGTAATTGCAAACTTAGTTGAAAAAGTGTTTGGTGCTTCATTGCATTGACTTTCTTGCTGGAGGAGCTGTTGAACATAGTGAAGAGAAGGAATTTAGAAACATGCCCACATCACCCCACATCTATTACTCATCAGGCATTTTGTTGCACATCCTGCATTTATTTTGTTGCTGAAACATGAGGCAATTTATCAGTGTTTCTATTCTGTATCTGGATACCTCTTTGTGCTGTCTGTCTTTCCAGCTAAAAATGAAGTGAGAGCAATGCTCTCAGCGGTTCGTTTAGAGGAAGACAGAAGTTGGCTGCTCACTTCATTTAGTCACTCGCTTAAAAGTACTGAAAGGTGCAAATGAACTTGTTTTAGTTTTCTAGATGCTGTGATAAGAAAACAACCAGCCCTGTTTCCTCAAAATTGCCAGGATTGATGTTCATCCTCATGACAATCTAATGCATCCAAAGCTCAACTCACAGGTTCTTATGCAAGCGCAATACTACTTGAGATGGCTTGATGGAAATAGCAATGCATCCAGTGAATTGATTGTCATGCTTCAGAGTAGACAGTACACTTTCCAGCAGCTTAATTTACTGTGGTTCATGGGGAGAACAGCTCTGTGTTGGTGGTGGGTTTTTCTGGTCTTGCCTCAGCAAAGATTTTTTTCTTTGCATCTCTCGATTTCTGCTTTGTGCATATAGAGGTATTAATTGGTATGAACTTTGGAGGGAAAGGGGAAGCTGTGCCAGTTAGCACATATGTTGAGGGCTTTTGCTCCAGGTGACTTGTGAAGGGAGCAGGCTAGAAGTTAAGCCTACAGATCTCTCATTCTGTGCCAAGCCTTGGTGTTTTTGATTTGCTGGTCCATGTTGAGAGGATTGGAGATCCATCAGCAGCAAAACAGTAGAAACTGGCTGGCGATGGGTTTGGTGAAACTTATCCTGCATGTCTTGATTTCTATTCCCAATGGGGTTTTCTTAAAACTCTCCCCCTTCCCCATGTTCTGGTGGCTGGTGCTAGATCAGTTTGAGAAGGGCCTTTGTCCATGGCAAGGGCTACCAAGCACCAAGATGTCTAATTTAGTTCATGATGGGTCTGAGCAGAGGAAACAGCTGCCTCCCTGGCTGAGTGCTGATTCCTTGGTGGGATTTTTCCTCTCCTTTTCCTTTTTGGGTCATCCAGTGGCACCTGGCATGGTTTCCTGTGAGGCTTGTGTTTGATGCGCATGGAGGATTTGTTCTTCACCTGGGACCAGAACATGAGTGATACTACTTTAGGAATAGCAGCAGCAAAGCCAGGCTGTTGTCATCTGCTCTCTGAAAGCACTTGGTTGCTGTTTTTCCCATGCCACAGCAGAGCACTGCAGACTTCTCCATCTTTTGCTCCAAATGCAAATAACTTTCTTTGGTCTTTTGTGTTCCAGAAAAACCTTGTGGTAACACAGCACCAAAATTCTGTTGTTCAGGATGAGGTATGCCATGGACATGTCCTTCCCCTGAAGGGAGGAGGAGAGCATGGACATGTGTTATGCATCACATCAGGTGACCTGCTGCAGTGTAGTTAGCATTAGCTGTTCTGAGAGCTAAACTTCTGTGGGGTTTGGTGTGTCCATGTGTCCGTTCCATCATGGGATGGAATTTGGCACAGTCTGGTTTTGCAAAATAGTCAAGTGTTGTTGGAGAGCTTTATTCTGACCTCCCGCCTTCCTGCTGGAGCAGAGCCTGTGAAGTGCCAGCCTTTGCCGATCTGAAGTCAAGGGGCTGGTGTCTCATAAGGTGCATGGCACAGGGAATGGAGAAGCCTTGTGACAGGTTGGGAGCAGTCAGCATCTGTGGTTGTGCTGAGCATGTTACGTACCCACGTGCCAGAGAGTGTCTGTCAAGGCTTGGGTTTGCAGACAGAAGAGCTCATTAGTTAGGGCAGCTCGATGATGTGGCAGGGGGCCAAGGTTTGGCTACGCTTTTGGGCAGCTCCTTGAAGGGGAGGCAATTGCTGAAACATTCATAAACTTGACTGTGAGCAGACTTCCCAGTTTCCTTGTCCACAGTGGAGATGGAGGAGTGCAGCCAAGAGCTGCGGTACTCATCCCAGGGGAGGCAGCAGGGAGCAGCCTCGGGAGCCTGCTGCTCCCTGACATGCTCCTCTGCGTCAGCTGTCTTGATTAATTGCCATAATAAATTTCTGACTTCAGAAGCCTGAATGAGCAGAGCTCTGCCAGAGCAGTGCCAGGAGTGGTGGCTTTTTCTATTTTTTTTTTTTCTCTCCTTCTGTAAGCTTCATATGAAAGAGAATGCTCTTATAGTCTGAAGAAAACTAGCAACAAAACAATGCTAAATACTGGCTATAAAACCCCTAATTACCTGCCGCATGCATGTTGCAGTGGGGCATCTAATGCAAGCCCCTTGTTATCTTAGCTATTTTTTATTCAGTGCTTACACAAGTTTAAGACTTTCAATATTATTCCCCTATATTTAGAAATAAGGGCACAAAAGTTCAGCCTCTGAACACCTTCAGTCTTTGCGTGTCTCACAAGATGGCTAGGAGGTGTGCTAGTATCTGCATTTATGGCCCCATGTCCAGCACAAGCTAGGCAGACCCTTCTGGTTGTGTGCATTTCCCCAAATTGCTGTTGTCTTGTTTCCTGTATAAGCTTTCTCCTGGCTTCCTCCTGAAAAATAACACTGTGGATGGTGTCAGGAGCGGAGTCAGGGAATTCAAAGTTAATTGCTGATCTTGTCTTCAGTTCAGCCCTCTCAGGCCTCTTGCCATGGAAGCCTCTGTTAGCAAAGATGACACTGATAGCAGGGAAAAGTGTATTTTCTGCTGCACAAGGAATTGGTTAATGTTTATGTCTCAGTTCCCTCATTTAAGAATGTGATCTTCAAATCTTTAAAACTCCCTGTCTTCTCCCAAGCTTGCATCTCTGTCAAATTGGAGTGAATTTTGTTTTAAAGTCCTCTGCAACAGTGCTATCATAAAGCTAATGCTGCTTCCTACAGACAGGCACGAAGTGTCTTTCTGTGCATCATTTGGGGAATGGCCTCTGTGACGGGACTGGACTTGAAGCTTCCTTTCGGGGGGGGGGGGGGAAGAGGGGTTATTTTTGCAGACTTTGTAGTTAAAATCTTCTATTTATAAAACCTTAAATCCTGAAATGTGGCTCCATTACAGTATGTAGTGGGATTTGGAAAAAAGTCTGCTAGAATTGTATATAATGGATAGTGGAACAGTTAGGTCATGTTGAAATTGTTAGATTTTCTGTTACGGGTGCATGTGAAGTTTGGATTTGGTTGTTGGGTTTTGGTTTGGTGTTGGTTTGTTTTGTTTGTGTTGTTTTTTGGTTTTTTTTTAATGAATGCAAAACTATTAATGTTTTTATTTTTTAAAAAACTAAACAAATAATGAGCCTTCCATCTAGTAAAAATGTCCCTTTTACGAGTGTGTGTTTTTCCCAGTTAATGGTTATTTTAGTGGAGGCTGCCCTGTTCTTTCCATCTGATCTCTTGCGCACACCTCTGAATGTTTCCATTTCAGAAAGGAGGAGGACACCAGTGCCAATAGACTAACTTCAAAAGCTGCTGTGCAGGAAAGTGTCACAGTTCTGAGGTGTTGGGAATGAGCGAGGAAAAAAACCAAGCCACCACCAAAACCCCTTAAACTTTTACTTCCATGCAAAGATGACAGAAAAACTTGCTACCTGGGGGGAATCAAGCAATCTTGTCATGCTAAAATAGTGCAAGTGAATAGTCTTTCCATCCTCTAAAAAGATTTGAAGAGATTTAGGAGCACTCAGTAGTTTTTAAAGAAAATATGATGCTTTATCTATTGAATATTGCAGTTGTGGTGTCATGCTGTAATTTAAAATGGGACTTCTGGGTGCTGCGTAGCTGCAGGATGCAGGTTAAGGGTTCTTTTTCTCCATATAGTATCATATTGCCAGTGGTTTTCATACTGCAGACCCAAGTGGTACCCAGTAGTTGTGCTTGCCCTCAACCCTAATGCCTAATTCCAACCATCCTGGTGGATCCACGTTTGAAGTAGGCAATGTTTTTCTGTCCAAGCCTCCTAAGAGCCTATTGAGAGGGACGGGGAATGCCGCCTGTTTTTTTTTCCAAGGGCAGCTGAATGCAGTGCCCCAGTTACCACGTTTTTTTTACATGGACTACCTCAGAGCATGTACAAAAGCATCTTTAGCACTTTCAGTACAAGGACAACAAAAGGCCCTAGATTATGTTGGCACTGCAGCACAGGCTTAAATGAGTGTCACTGATTCATTGTTAGGAGATGACCCAATTTGGACTGTATTTATGGGGAGTGGGAGGGGAGAATGGACCTGTTTCCGATGACTTTTGAGCCTTAAATGTGCTTACAGGCTTTGTGTAGGGATTGCATGGGCTCCTGCTGGGTAAACAGAGCCCTTTGGAGGGTGTTCCACATACACTGGCATGATGCATCCTGCTCTCCCTGGCAAGACATGTGCCAACCAAAATGGATTGATTCATGCAGCGTCTCTCTGCATGGCGTTGTATTGGCTGTGTAAAAAAAATGAATTGTCAGGCAAAGCCTGCCCAGCTGACTTTTATTTATTTTGGTGCATTTTCTTGCAAGGCTTTTAAAGTCTCCAGTTACAATATAATTTGTAGACTGGTCCTTGCCAAGTGGATCCTTAGCTGAAGGCTGTGACCCTACAAAGGACTGGTGAAGGTAACAGGTCATTAAGTTTGCACACAGTGGGATGTTTTTCTTTCTCCCCTTCCCTTTCCCCTCCTGTAAATTGTCATACCATCTGTTTGAAGCACCACCTGTGTCACAGTCCCCTGTTCCCTTCTTTCCTCCTGGATGGGATGGCAATGAAGAACTTCCTTTTCATCTTAGAGGGCTTTGAAAGTTGGTTATTAGGGTCTACTGCCACTGTCTCCATCTCCTTCTGGAAGTGTCTTACCTGTCTTTTTTAAATGGTTTTGGTCCTGCATCTGCAGAACTGGTAGAGGATGTAATTTCTCAGATTATCTTTTTTTTTTTTCCTCCTTGCAAGGGTTCCTGTAGTCACTACATCAAGCTCAACCCAGATGATGCAAACTGCTTTGAGAAGTGTTCAGAGTAGAAGCTGCTGTGGGCTTAAAACCATCTGCAAATTTGGGAAGGGAAGGAAGAAGGTAAGCAGGGAAAACTCATGAGAAGTCAGAGTTTGCACCATCAGCTGCAAAGCTTAGATGCATCCATTATCAAAAGTATCAAAAAATTATGTTAAATGCAGCGTACTGCACAGCTGGAGGCAAGAGAAGGTGTGTGGCCTTGTGGGTCCCTGGAGTCTGCCAGCATACCAATGGCACGAAATTGCCTGCAGCAACTGCAGAGTTGAGCATGTTGGGGCAAACTGGAGTTTCCTCCTTTCCCTGGCTTTCCAGGGGTATGAATGGCAGTTTTGATAACTAACGGCTTCATGCAGAGAGGTCTGTCTTGTGGGAGATGTGAACCCAAGTTCAGGCTTGAATGTGTCTCTTTTCTGTCATAGGAACTTTAGGCTGGTTGTTGTTTGGTTTGTTTTTCTTCCTGATTCTTTTTTTAAATTAAATTTGAAAATGCTGTTCCAAGTAAAGGATAATGAAAATTAAGTGACTTGCCCTACCTCTTTCACAGCCACTGCTGTGTGTAGTTAGTAGTTTAATGAGAAAAGAGGCAAGGCAGCTCTCCTATGACCAGGCTGGCTCTGCAGGACTTAGGAGTAAGATGGGATAGTAATCAGGTGTGATGTTTTGGTCTTTAGGACAAGACTGCAGGTCATTCATTGTATTCTTTTGAACAGGATGGAGCCTTTCATGTGTTTTGTTTTTTGTTT
Organism: Pezoporus occidentalis; assembly: GCF_034315485.1. Taxonomy (NCBI): domain Eukaryota; kingdom Metazoa; phylum Chordata; class Aves; order Psittaciformes; family Psittacidae; genus Pezoporus; species Pezoporus occidentalis. Next base: position 1,517,430 of record NW_026913964.1, on the reverse strand, counting down.
GTTTTTTTTTTAAGTTTAATTCTGTAATCTTGATTCATTATCTAACAGCAGGAACACTCCCTAAACTTGGAAATCTATTTTAGGACTGTGTTTGTCTGAGGAGCTTTGGCTGTCCCCCTGGTGTGGGGCATCTTGTCTAGCAGATGCTGGGAGGGAGTTTTGTTGCAGTGGTCTGCTGCTGTTTGCTCACCTCCAAGGCATGTTGTGGGCTGTGTAGTTCTTGCTGACACAGACCTCCTCCGAACTTCCCTTCTGCTGTGTCTCTTGTATGTGAGAAGTTGCTCCAGAGGAGCTTTCCGCTGCATCTACCCACTCGGTGAAATCTGTCTGTAGGGGTGGTCTGTCATTCATCTGTCCCAGCTCGTAAGTTGACTCCTTCCAGAGCTCACTGAGATTTCAAAAGGAATTAAAAAAATACCTTTAACACCAGTGGCTTTGCATCAGGAGGATTGATTGCTACTGTTTCCTTCATCCTGATAGCTTTTTCTCCTGTGTGTGTGGATTATAATTTTACATCCTCTTGAATTTAACAGCTTTAAAACGACTGGTTGGAGTTATGATTGGGGATGCAGAAACTTCATGCTCATCTGTTCTAGAGCAGGTAATGCTTCAGGCATAAAGGAGAGCAGAGCTGTCCTGTAAAGCAATCCACTGCACATTTGCAACCAAAGTCCTGTTTCAAGCCCTGCAGGGTAATGTTTAAGATAATCTTTTAATTTCATGTGTTGCCTTCAGTTTTAAAAGAACACAGCTGAGTCTGTTTCATTACTGTGCCACTTTTGAGTTGCATGTTCTGTGGTCCACAAGCCTGCAGAGTGGCTTTTCTGCCACTGCCCTTGTCCCTGATGCTTTTAACCTGGTTTCAGTTTCATGTGCCTGCTTTTCTCTAATAACCTCTTGCCCCATTTCAGCTACTTTTTTATGGTGTAGAAAGCCTGGAGAGTTAATTTTCTACTTGCTGTAGAGATGCAGTCTGAAATTGACGACCCACCCTGTGGGAAGGCAGATGGGACTCTGGCAGCCCTGCCAGCTTTTCATATGCCGGCAGCCCATCAAGAGTAGAAACAGCGTATCTGGAGACCCTTCACTGAAGATGATGAAGAGGTTGTTAGTGTATTGCCATAGGAGGACACAGGGAATGACTCCTTAGAAAGCTGGGCTGCAGTAGTTAAGCTGCCCACAGAATAGCTCATACCCATGTCCCACTCTTCCATCTGGTTTGGAGATTGTCAGTGGAGCAGTGGAGTCACCAAACAGCCCGCGGCGTGGATGGGGGAGCCTGTGGACAAGCTGTGATGCTGCTGCTCAGAGTGGGTAACATCCTCCAGCATCCATGAGTGAGGAAGTCTACAGAGCCTGGCAAGGGTTTGCTCATCACCTGCTTGAGTTCCTCACTGTTGCATTCTGCAGTGCCAGGGGAGCATAAGCTCTTTTCTCTGAGGCTCCTGCAAGACAAAAGGCAAAGTGCTCCAAACCACAACAGCTTCCACTCTAAAAATGCCATAAAAGGCTGTGTCCTTAGAAGCTGGGCATGGGAGCAGTTCCCACCCACATTGCTGCAGCGTGAGTCACTAGGCTATTGCAACTGCTCTCCATGTGGATGCCCGGCTGAAGATGCAGAGAGGAGGAGCAGCAGGAGGAGGGGGAACCGCTCTGTAGCGCTGTGGAAGTGATGAACAGTTACGAAGGAGAGAATGACATACAGGCACGCATGAACTCGACCAAACTGCCAGCGGGTTTTGCTTTCGTTAGGGTTTTCTTTGTTTAGTTGTGTTTTTTTTTATGTTAGGGTTATTTTTTTTGAGAACTTTCAGCAAATCCTGCTTGCTGATCATTTGAGCTTAAGGTGTTTGCAGCCAAGATTCTTCTGATTGTTCAGAAACCCCAGTTTCCTTTTAGGAAGCACAGTAATTACCACAGGAATAATATGAAGCTGGAAAACCCCTCTGACTTAGAAGTACGTTTTATTTACTCTCTTTAAGCAAAATTTTTCTCTCCCTCTCCTCCCTCCTTGCCTTCATCCTTCCTTTCCCTACCCTAGTGCAGAAATAGTCTGTGCTTCCTTGTGACAGATGGTGTAAAAACACATCTCCCTTATGTTATGCGCTGCTCTTACCTCTGCTTTTTATCCAACATGTAGGTACTAGGGAGTAAATTTGGTTTTGTTTTGGTTCCTTTTCTGAGGCACCACCCACCTGCCCTGGCCCCAGTGATTGTTTTCCCTTTTCCTTCCCTTTTGCTTGATGTCGTGGCTCTTTGGGCTTACCCTATTAAGTACGACAGTGGGAAATTCTATAAAAAGCTTCCTTTATTTAGACGCCAACCCAGTAGTGACATCATGTGGGCATGTCTTCCAAGTTCCTCTGGGCTGAGTGGATGGAGGGAAGTGGTGGCCATGAAGCTGTGCCTTCCGTCTTTCCCAGTGCATCTCCGTGGTTCTGCTCTGTGGCTGTACTCCCCCAGCAGACTGGTGCATCTCCTTTAGCAAACATTTTAACAGTATAACATGGATGTGGTTGTCTTCCTGCTCATGGCTTTCAGGTTAGTCCTTCAAAATGCTTTTTAGTGGGTGTTCACCCTGACTTCTCAGGGAAGCAGGAGGCTTGCACACTCTATCTTCAGTGCTAATAAATTTTGTGTCGGGCCAGTCTCAGATAACTTTGGCAAGGGAGCAGGTGGACTAAAAGTATGAATGCCTGCATGGACAGGCAGAGAGCTGGGGGAACGGGTATATCTGAGATGTGCTGCTTGTTTTATGGTGGAGGGAAGGGGACAGCGGAGTGGGGCAGCAGGGCAAGATTTGGCCACCTAAGTAATGGACTGACAAAGTTATTTATTTGTGTGTGGTTTCTTAAAAAAGTATTTGAGCATTTCTGAATGGGGGAAAGCTGTGTATTTGCTGAGGGTTAGTAAGTAAAGAGTGTGACCTGGACCTTCTGGGGAAGTTATCTTTGGATTTCATTTATGTCTTTGGAGGAAAAAGCTGTGTTGTTCTAACATTCCCCTTTACAAGCTTAGTTTGTTTAAATGTAAACACACAGGCTTTCCCTTACCCTCCTAAAGTAATTCCTGAGTATTTTTCTGTGTGATCAATAAACCAGAGCTTATTTAAGCAATTAAATGGTACAAAACTCCCTGCTGGGGGGATTTAATTGACTCCCTTTATTCATTGTACTACTGAAGAAAGCCATCAGGTTGCTGTACCTCATGGCTATTTTGCTATCCACTAAACGTTGATTACACCTTTAGAGCTGGGAGGATTTCAGACAGCAGACTGAGTAGACAATTCATTTGGTCCGTAATTCAGATTTTTCAAGCTCTCCCTAGGATTTGGGTCAGATGAGAGGTGGGTTGCAGCCAGGCACCAATGCTTGCTCTGCACGGCTGCTCTGCTTGTTGACGTTATCTCCTTCCCACGTGCTCCACCTCGATACTCTCAAGTATTAAAAAATAAAAATAAAGCCATATTGCACAAACACTCTGCAACTCAGTAGGGGTGGCCAAGATACTTCATACTCTTTAGAAGGTTATTTTGCCAAGTTAGGTGGTGCTAAAAGAAAATAGATTTGCAGGTACCAGTTTCAGGCAGTATCTTGCCATCAGATGGCACAGAAAAGTGGGAACTTTGAGGCAGCAAACAAGATCTTTTCCCAGGGTCTCTTGTATTCCCTGACAAGAAAATCCAGTGTGCAAAATACGACCTTAATTAAAAAACAAGCATGTTTTTACCATTGGGAAGTGACATCTGATAATGTTTTCACTGGAGAAGGGGTGTGGGGATTGTGTATTTTTAGCTGCAGCTATTCTCAAGTTGTTGTTCTTTTATGATCTTTTCTTAATAATACATTTTTCTAACACTTTCTTTAAAATGTTTATAGTTCCAGAAGCTTTTTCAGCCAAAGATATGTTGCTGGGGGGAGGAGAAGAGAGAGGAGCAGCCCACAGGCAGGAGAACTATCAAAATCTATTTACTGTGGATTTCAGTGCCTAAGAAGGTGCAATGTTAGAGTTGGGTGCATCATGTGAGAGGCATTTCCCAGGTCAGAGAGGTAGCTGTGCTTCAGCTTTTCCCCCAGCTGCAGCAACTAAAATTGCCACTGCCTGCTTCTTAAAAGCAGTTGAGAATGTTAAAAAAAGAATTTGGACAACAGATTGAAAAGGTTGGAAGAGGAAAGCTTGGACAGAGGAACGATCTGCTGATGGAGATGCCGTAGTACAGGAATCCCATGGGAGGGCAGGCATAAGGAATGGCAGCTTTAGGTCTTTGTGTAGTGGTTTTGGGCTATATGGCTGACATAGACAGTGGCTGACTGTCTGGAGACACTTGGAACTTAACTTTCAAATGTTGTCTCTGAAATGGTGAGCCAACAAATTCCCGTGGAAAACCTGAAGGTCATCTTCATAAATCCACAGGCTGCTGCACTTCTCCCCTGATGTCTACAGACTGAAAAGCCAGCACAGATCCTGTGAGGATCAAAGTGAGGAGCTGGTATTACGTGAACATCAGTGTGGCCATGAAAAAGCTTCACCAAGAGAGGTGGTATAAAGAGCAGGAGAGAAGTGTTTTCAGGTTGGGTTGCAGATGCTATCTGTCTCTTGGTAGCTATCAGCAGAGGTGGTTGGGCTTTCCAGAGTGAACTGTACAGTTAAGTGCTCCATGCTTGTGCTTTCATGGCATTGGGTGAGGAAAGTAATTAACTGTGCGTAAATAGAAAGCACACACCATGTGAATGCAGGCAGGAGGAAGGACAGGCAAAAGGTGTTGGTGCTGCATCTGCGGCCTGCCACTGCGTAATGGTGGTCACTGGGGAAGTTGGACCTGCCAATAGGGCTGGAAAAGTGTCTGGCTTAGGCTGAACCTAGGGAAGGGACAGGGAAGGTGATCAGAAGTTTCTGCTAATTGTCAATAAATTATATGAAGGGCATGTTCTCTGAGCCAAGGCTGTTTTGAGTTGGGGTAGTTGAGTATTTAATATCCTGAGTAATACTTGGATTTTTGGTGCCCTTCTTGGTTTTAGGACCCGATACTTGTTATTCTGGTTGTTTAAAAAAGAAGTATAAATAAAAAGTGACTGTGTGCATGCATTCAGTGCTTTTTTGGGAACTGTAAGCTTGGCACCGTGTTTTCATGTGGCACCTGTGTTTAATTCTGCATCACTTATTGGCAGGAGCACTGCGGGCTTAGTGCCTGGTGCGAGTGTTTTCTTTGTCACTGAATAAAAGAGCAATATCAGCAAGAGTGGAAGCTTCATCTGGATGGTTTTGAGGTGAAACATGGTGATAAAGCATCTGGCAGGAAGGAAGTGCCATGCATGGTAAGAAGAGAGAAACAGCAGATACTCAAAGTATGATACTCAGAGTATGATACAGCAGATACTCAGAGTGGACAGAGCATCTTCTGGAGATGATCTGCAGCTATGAAACAGGGGCAGCCACTTGAAGACAGGTCAGTGGTGCAGAGTTGTCCCCACCTCTTCAAGCTATGCAGCTGAAGCATTGTCTTCTCCTGCATTCGCAGGACCTGTAAGGTGGTGGAGGAGGTGCTGGAGTGTGTAGTCCCAGCAGGGATGGGAAGGACAGGACTGGGCTGCACCTGGGTCCAGGCTGGATTTGCCAGGTGGGCTCTGAAGGGCCTCTGTCCCAAATCACCCCTTGCTGCTTCTTGTTCAGAGTGGGCTTGTTATTCTACTGAAACCCCTTCTGAAACAAAGAGGGAAAAACAATCTGGGAAAGCAAATACTTTCTGGTATCGGTAAGCGACAGTACAAGCTTTTGTTTTCTGTCAATGGAAGGAAGTGGGATAAACATGTAATAGCTTTAGTGCAGCACAGTCTTAGCTGCTGCAAAAGAGATTTAGTACACACCCTCCTGTTGTGGGTCCTAGGAAAGGATAGGGTGGGGAGAGCTCCGTAAGGAGAGGATAGGCTGCTTGGAGCAGGTGCAAAAGGTGCTGCAGACATACATCTGTCTGAAGCAGGTGTTAAAGGAAGGTCTGCAACAAGTGAGCTGAGATGGGAATCCAGTTCTGGGCTTACATGGGAAATGGGGAACAGGAAGATGAATACTCCTTGGCTTATATTCAGCCAGGACAAGACTGAAGCAACTGTATCTTAAATTGAAGGGTGGGCTACAGCGGCTCTTCTCTCCTCAGCTAATGGTGATGATAAAGAACAAACAGCTCTGATCTCTGCTCTCTGGAAAAATCATCCTTGCTGAAGGACTTGATGTTCTGTAAAAACTAAAATGCAAAAAACTCCCATGCAGTTGCTATTCTATTTTGAAGTCTCATCTTAAGGCCTGCAGGCATGTTCTAACTCAAGCATGGACCTTATTCTTTGTGGTGGCCCTATTCTTTAGGGAGGGAAAACAAGTGATTTCTTTATGCCTTTTCTGTCAAAACACCCCCCACTGCCCTAAGATGCTTATTTATTGACAATTTCCCTTTTCCAAGCCTTCTTGCGCAGTGCCAAGAAGAGCTTCACTTCAGTAGGATGCATTCAGCTCTCCCAGGTTTTGATCTTGGAACAGGAAGATTCCCATTCCCCAAGCTGCTGCAAATGTATTTTGTAGCAATTAACTGACATTTGGTGTCTTTTAAGTGAACCATTTGAAGTGAATGTGTTTTAAGTGAACTAATTGTTGCTTTGTTGGGTGAATGTTAAAGCATTTTTAAGATGATAGAATCACAGAATGGTTTGGGTTGCAAGGAACCTTAAAGATCATCCAGTTCCAACCCCCTGCCATGGGCAGGGACACCTTCCTGGCCTTGAAGATAAATGCATCTTTCAAATTACTTTACTATTATTATTATCATTATAATTTTTTAAACTGAGCATGTCTTCAGCTAAGTCAGACTGCATCTTGAAACACAGGTGATGATTGAGCTGTGCCAGTTTGTTCCCTGGGGAGAACAGCGCCTGCTGCTACTTTTATGGGCAGCCTTGCATGGGTCTCCATTTTATCAAGTGCTTGTCTTTATATCACTGCCGTAGGCTCTCATCTACTTAAACTTCTCCCTCTGATTTTTAGCTCATCTGAGAAGGGGTCTTGTCATTTTAGTTACATGCACTGTTACCTTTCCCTTTTCACTGGGAAAACCTTTCTCAAACATTTTCATTACTAGACTTGAGCCTGCTGTGGTCCTCTTTGACTTACTTTTATCCTGCTTCCATTGTTATCCATTGTCCACATTAGAAATGCTGTGGACATGCAAAATAATAATTTTAGGCAATAAATCCACTCAGGTTTTGAGCATTGTTTTTTTTAAGATCCTTGTGTTGCTTTCTCAAGCATACTCGATTGAAGGTGCTGCCTGAACACCTCCGAAAAGCTAGAAATGGAAAGATGATGTCTGGTTTGATGTGTCTGTGATCTGGCTCACTCAGCTGTACATCCTCATTGGTACTGGGCTGCATAGTGGCGCCTGTGGGTTCAGGTCCACACCAGACCAGTTCAGGGCTCTCCATGCACCACATGGAGTTGGACTCCAAATGTGGGGTTTGCTATGGCCATTCCTTGTGCCACCCTTCCACCTTTGAGCCTCATGGGATAAAATGAGGAATGAACCAGATGATGTGCTTTCTTCCCCTGAAACCAAGCTGAATTCATACCTGCTCCTGATGTTGTGATCATTGCAGGAGGTTTCCCAACCAGAGGTGGGAAAGACAGTGGGTTGGCAAACCTGAATTTCAAGTTGTACTGGTTGGCCTAGGGATGCTGGAGGTGTATGTTTTTACGCGGTGGTACATGCCATGAAGTGTGGTAGTGCTCTGGCCATCTCCCTGATGGAGGGGTGCATGCTGCGGGCTTGGCCTCACTGTCACAGGTTGGGGAAAAGCAGTGCCATTATGGTACAGCCTCTGAGACAGCAGCATGGGGACATGAGCAGTTGCGGCTGAGCCCTCTAGAGGCTGCTGTTCAGCTATTTAGGAAGTACCGCAAGTGCTTGGGGTGCACATGCAAAGAAAAAGGTGGTGTTGGGGTCTTTGGAGTGAATGTGGGGCTGATGCAAGTGGGGGGAAGACTTGTTTTATCCCGCAAGCAGATGTGAAAAGGTGTCAGCTGTTTACACCCACTGCACCAGGGACTAGTGTGGCTTTGCTCTTAGACTGGGGACTCCCCACTGCAGTGACGAGATATGCCCCATGCTTACATGAGTTGCTGGTTGGTGGTGTGGGCTTGGACCATGGTTCCAGCTGCTGTTGATGGCAGGGAGCTGATCCTGCTTGCTGCAGGTCACTGGCCAGTGTGGCACTTCGCCAGTAAGCAGGAGATTGGCATCCTCTTTCACACTTGGCTCTTACCCGCACCCAGCACCAACCCACCCAGCTGTGTTTCCACCACTCCCCCAGAGCGTAATTTCATTGTGCTTACATCTGAAGTACAGAAACTGTCATTGCAATAATATGGTACTTACAGTACCGTTTCATTTCCCTGGCTGGAAAGTTGCTTGTCTGTCTTTCAATCCCAGCAGTCTCAATGGATCCATTTATACTGTCAGTTAGGTTTAATTTTACATTGACCACAGTAAAGTGGTACAGCCAAATACATTGTGGATTGTAAGATGTATTTTGGAGCCCTGACCAAATGACACAGATCCTGATTTCAACACTATTAAAAGCAAGCAAACAGTTATTTTTATATAGGCCCCAAAGTTGACAAGCTGCTTTTAACTGGGTGTCCTACACAAGCATTGCTGTTTTGTAAGCTGAAGCATTACATGTGCCTTAAGTCTTCACTTCCAGTTGTATTTTATAAATGTTTTTGACGAAGGGAAGAGTGGAGGACTTCCTGTGTGACCAGTTTCCTCAAAGGGAGCATAAGCATCAAATTTTCTTTTTTATATAAAATGTTGCTTTTGCACACACACAAAAAAAGCAAAAATTCTTGCAGCTGTTCAGTTGGGGTAATTTTAGGAATTATCAACAAACAAAAAGGAAGGGAAAGGTTATGTTGTAATTAGAAAAAGATTACCTTCAAACTCCTTAAAAATCTGTGTATCCTAATGCTGTCCTGCATATGGTTCAAGGCTGTGAAAGAGCTTTGGGAGACATTTTCTCAGTACTTTCCAATGTCAGATCCAATATTATTGTTTTCCTGAAATTTTCTATTACTAGACATGCTTGCAATGGGCTTTGGTAGAAGAAAAGAAGTGAACAACAGCTCACTCATTAACATCCTGAGATGCTGTTTGAAGGTAGTGCAAGTTCAAGGTACTGCCAGCAAAATGGTCAGGGAGTGTTCTCCGCAGAGGCTGCCAAATACAAATAATTTACTGCATGGGGCTGTGTATTTGGAGGCAATGTGAGCTGAATAAACTCATTAAAGCAGCTGAAGGAATGAGGGTGTACTCAGAGAACCTAATTTAAAATACATAGTTTCCTAGAGGATGGGCATTAGTGTGGCTCGGGGTCAGGCTAATGGCTCAAGCTGCCTCCCCTACCAAACATGGGGTGGAGCAAGGGGCCCTGGCAAGCGGTGCAGGACCCACACGGTCAGCATAGGTCTCACTTTAACATGTTTGCAACTTATAAATCATTTACCTTAGTGATTATTTTGGGTGAGCTTTCCACAGACAAGCTGCATCTCATTATTAGTAGGTTTTTTTAACTTCCTACCCATTTATTTCGTCAGCTGTCCCAGTGACTTTATATGATGGTACATTTGTTACTTCCTTATTTGTGTTTTAAAAAAGATGCCGCCCCTCTCTACAAAGGAAAGCACAGGCTGCTGGCAGCACGGTAGCTTATTTTTGCATCCTTGTTCCTTTGGTTTTGGTTAGTGACCTTCACTTGCTCCACAGTTCCCAGGGTAGCATCTTAGGTATCAGCGAGGATACGTGTCCTCGCCCTGCTGCTCCAGGCACGTGTTCCGTGTGGGTGGCCTCTAGCTGACAGTGGCTGCTGAGCTGAAGAGCAAAAAAGTTTTAAATAGCAAAAGGAGATGTGGTGAGAGCTTTTAGCTTACCCAAAATTGTCATGTATAGCTGGAGGCAAGAGTGACCAGGGTATGGTAAAAGAGAAGTGTGTCCTGTGGTGTTGTACATGAACTGAAAAGAATAAAATACAATACTTTGAGAGGAATGCATATCCAAGTGGAGAGTGACCACCGTTGTAGCTTCCTTTAGTTTACGGTTAAAGAAATGTAAACTGCTCTTCCAGTCTTAAGCAAACAGAAGAAGCTGGTTCCTAAGCTCTGTGTTTATGTAGTTCCTTTCTAGGTCAGTGCATCACCCGAAAAAAAGAGGATGGTCGTTGACATCCCCCCTCACCTCCTCCTCAGCATTTCTGGCCTTTTTATAGACACTAGAAGGGAGGTAGGAGGGAATGCAAAGAGAAAATTAGTCTTCAGTTCCCAAAGCCGCATGTGGACTTTCGCATTCTTTAGTTTGCTTCCCTTTTTTAATGAGACATCATAAAAATAATGAAGCTTTTAAAAAATGTATGTTCATAAAAACATAAGCATCTTAGGATTTGTTTGTGCTGGTTTTTGTTTGTTTGGGGTTTTTTTGCTATTGTTGTCTGGAGAAGATGAGTTCCTGTCAAAAAGAGAATTAAAAAAAATGTTTGGATGCTCTTTTATTCCCCGTGAGGTCTAAAAGTAGAAGCTGATGAGGAGTTGCTTGTAGACTCACTATTCTGCTTGGAGGGTTTAACATGTCTTCTGACATTGCAACAGCTGAGAGTTTACAGAAGCACCAAGGCTGGGCTTATTGAGCATAAACAAGGAGGAGACCAAATCTCTTTATCAGCAGTCTTGCTTCTCTCCTCCCATCTCCATCCTGGCAGAAGACCTTAACTTGAGTGCTAAGGTAGAGCACAAAAAATGTGTGTCAATGTGAGAGCAAGATGTCATACTGAGAGCACAGGAAGGTTGAGGTTTTATTTACTGGCAGTGCTGCTGTGTGAGCTCATTGTGGGGAGTGTGCATAGCAAGTAATTGCAGCCTTACTTTTAGTGATTTCTTTAATTAAAAGACTTGGCCAATGTATATAGATTTCATTGCATTGTCATAGTCTAGTGGCAAAGAATTAATCATTGTGGCCACAGCTTGCCATCATACTTTAAAAGGTTGGTGGCTTAGTGCAAATTGGGAAGGAAATTGGGAACCATGTGTAATCTGCATTATAATGTGTGTAAGCCTTATAAATTACTCAGTGATTAATGTATATATAATGTAATCTGTATTATAGGCTACTTGATGGAAGTAACCTATAATAGCACTCTGAAAAGGTGTGAAGTCTTCTGCACTTTGGGGGTCTCCGAGTTGTTTTATCTAGGTGCTGAAGGAGTGACAGCAGGGAAATTCAGCACAGGACAGCCCAGGAATATGGAGAAAAGTCCATTTGCACGTGCTTGTGAGAGGTATTGGAGGAGAGGTGGTGTTATTAAAGTGGCTGCTTATGATGAAAGGGAGCTGTGCTTCCTCTCCCAAGCATCAACACACACTTCCACCTCCCAGCACTTGCTGGCTTCAGACAGAAGCGTTGCACTTTAGGTTGGTGTCTTGATTTCACACTTGTGAAACCAGCGCATTGCTTAATGTGAGAATTAAAAACTTGTTTTAAAAGAACTGATAGCTGTATGTTGGGCTCTGGTATCCTTTGAACTGCGTTAGCTGTTTGGATGTATCAGGTAGGTACTGCAAGTGCTGCAAGGTGGCTCAGGTGGTACTGCTGGTCCCAGCTCTTCTGCCATGTGAGTTGGTGACTTTATGTTACTGGTCTTAACCTGACCAAAGTCCTGGAGGAATGGCCTTGACCCTCCATGGGATCCCTTCTTGGCAGCAACATACTCTTAGATTGGCTCAAGTCGAGCTTAATACTGTGCCTTTGGCTTGGGCAGGGGGCATATTCTGCCTGCTGAGTTGTCAGTAGCATGTGTTTGCTGGTACAAAAATGTGATAGTCAGAGATCTGTATGGGAAGTCCTCCATCACCTGGCACTTCAACCAGGCCAGAAAATGGACTAAAACACAGCTCCCCTGCTGCAAACCAGGTGCTGAGTTGTGTCTTAGCTGAGCATCATAGAACCATAGAATTGGTTACAGTTAGGGTTGGAAAGGACCTTAAGATCATCCAGTTCCAACCCCTTTGCCATGGGCAGGGACACCTCACACTAAACCGTGTCACCCAAGGCTCTGCCCAGCCTACCCTTGAACACTGCCAGGGATGGAGCATTCACAACTTCCTTGGGCAACCCATTCCAGTGCCTCACCATCCTCACAGTAAAGAACTTCCTCCTTTATCTAACCTGAACTTACCCTATTTAAGTTTTAACCCATTACCCCTTGTCCTACCACTACAGTTCCTAACGAAGAGTCCCTTCCCAGCATGCAGCTGGAAGCATACAGGCTGGTTTTCAGTACCTAGAATGTACGGCCAGATAGTTCTAAAACTCCTGCCCAGCCCCAAACAAAATTCCTATAATGAGTCCTCTGTGTTAGCACAAGTTCTGGATGGGCTGATGCTGTGAGCTGGGTGGGGAGGAAACTCATCCTGAGAACACCACCAAATCAACAAAATCTGAGCCTGACCTACACCAAGGCTTTGGTTGCAGCACAGGTTAGTGAGTGTAGGGTTTTTTTTGTGCCGTTGAGTGCCCTCCAATTACAGCCTATTCCTTCCCCAGCAGCCTGAGATACTGCCCTGCTGCCCACTCCAGTGCAGCCTGTCTTTCCTCTGAATGTAAACGATCGTGCTTCTGCTGTACCAGAAATGGAAAACTTAACTCCCTTATCTCCTTTGCAGTGAGCTCAGGGGAAGAGAGAGCCCACGTGTGGATTGCCTCCCTCCTTGCCTTTTCTCCCAGACACTTGCAGCAAGCTCTCATGTGCCAGAGGAGGGAAGGGGAGAGCGTCACTGAACCTGGACAGCACGGGTGAGGACAAAGCGCATTTGATCGGTGGTCTGCAGTGGCTGGGGGTCCTCACCACCCCACGGTGGAGACAACCAGCTCCTGCCAGGTAGATGCCCACAGGGGAGAGGACAAGTCCAGCTGAGCTGATGCCTCTCGGCACCTGGTACCAGGTTCAGGTAAGGGCATGTTGCTTGGGGCTGGGTTTTATTTCCATGTTTTCTTCTCTGAACTTACAAACTGGCTCCAGAGTAGGTGAGAATCACCCCAAGAGCCGTTGTATGCTGTGGGTCATTGTTTTGATAAATCTTCAGGGTCTTCTCTGTGATAGTGCTGTGACTTTGTTAGTGTCCTCAAAGTGAGGTTCTTATTTGGGTGTTCCCAGTGGCTCTGCTAAGGGAAGTGAGCATGTTTTTGTCCAGCACAGCATCCAGTGCAATTTCAGATACAGTTTACTGGGACAGGAGCTCATCTGAATTTTCCATAGCACATATGTGATTCATTTAAAGTGATATGTGGGCAGTCATTTTTAAAGACCCTGAGACAGTTAAATCATAAACCTCCTTGCAGTTCAACTGCTAACTGCTCCTTACACCCTTAAACAACAAAAAAAACCCCAACCAAACAAACCAGCCTGCTTGTGTGCTCCTGAGTTTTTGTTGTAGTCAAGGAAATAAACATGCAAATAGGATTTCCTGTATCTTGGTTCATCCTGCTTGATAGTAATTTCATTCCTGAAGTCATAATTGACTGTGAGTACAAGTCTGGCTGCCTTTTTGGTTGTGAGTGAGTGCCAGATTTGGGCTGAGGTTGGTGAAGTGCAGTCAGTGGCGTGTAGTACTGAAGCTGGTGCCTGGCCAGGTTGTTTGCAGTCTGGGTTTGTTAATGAGAGAGGAACTGTGGACGGGGATCAGCAGAAGTTCTCAGTGTAAAGTTCTTGAGCGTGTTGTCCATTTTTGATTGAAATTTGGGTTTCCAGTAAGCAATACCGTGGCAGCTGTGACGATGGAGGTGGGCATGCTGGCAAGTCTTGTACCAAGACCTCAGTAGCAGCTTGATTTCTATGTGAGGAGCCATGTCTTGTGAAGCGGAAGCTCTGCTTGCTTCTGGCAGCGCGTGGCTGTCACTTCCTTCTGCGGCTCGTCACCTCCTGGGCACACAGGCATGTGTGCCAGCACCTGCCTGCAGCAGCCTGCAGCTCCTCCTTGATGTCTTAGGAGGCTTTGAGGTTTCCTTGGGGCATGGCAATGCAATTGAAGCAGACCCAAAGCTGTACTCATTTTGGGTGTGCTTGGTAGGTGGTGGAACCCCATGGCTTTTGCTTCTGAGAGGCCTTTAAGTGTGTGAGAGAAGAGCCTCTTATGACAGCTCCTCAGATCGCAGCTGCTGACTGTGGCCTCCGAATTATACCAGGCAACCAGGATGGGGAGGTGGCACATAGCTAATAGCCTGCATGGTTTGAAGCATGTCAAGGTGCCGTTTGATGCGCTTACCCCTCTCGCCCCCCACAGGGTTTATTCAACTTCCTGCAGCTTCCTTTAGCCGCTTCACAAGCAGCCTGTTGCACTGCTTCGCATGGCCAGGTTTATTCCAGGGTGTACAAGTGCATGAGTCATTGTTAGAATTAGTAATGGCTTTAGAAGTGAGAGCAGTGCTTTACTGAGAAGTGATGCAGACTGCAGGCATCTCACCTCTTAGCAGATGTTGTATAAGCTTTCTCACTTGCATAGATGCTTAAGCATTTACTTTAAGCCTTTTCCACTAGAAATCACAGGTTTATATCTTAGATGGCTGAAAACATAAAACACTGTGTTAAAATGTGCTTTTAAAATAGAACAAGAAACAGGAACAGCAACTTGTTGTATTTCGGCAGCAGTAGATGTGGATGTAGTAAGTTCGTACCTTTACTACTTTATTCCAGTGCAGTAGTTTCAGTCTGATACACAGCAGCATGGTGTTGACGTATGTCTGTCAAAAGTTGCCTCCATTTCTCCTTTTTCTATGACCTTCTGCTTGCAATAGCTTGCAGAACAAGAATTATATGTTTTTGTAGGTTTGAGTGCAGATGGGCAGGGGAAACATGACAAGCTGTGAGAGGTTACTGAAGCAAAAATGCAAATTTTACACGTTTTGCCCTGGAGATCTATCATGCTGAGGAGGGGTGCAGGCAGTTGAAATGACTCTCCTTGGCAGAGGTAACAGGTAAAATTTCATAACTCAACTGTATTTGACTGTGTGCCTGCGTCATGCTTACCTTTAATTTGCTTTGACTGGTGAATGCAGCGGGAATGGGGGAGTTACCAAAACATAGTCTGTAACCTCAAGTGGCTTGAGTAGATACTTTTCTACAATATAAAATGTTTAAAACTTGGGTTCTAGAATATCCCTAAACCTAGCTCACAGTTGAGAGCATGATGCTATGCTGTACTTCCTGAAAAGAGGAGATTTTGCTGATATTTTAGTTTTCAAGAGCCCTTCTGCCAGGTGATGCTGGGTCTACAGTTCACCTTGCAGCAAAATGGTGAAGGCAAGCAAATTAAGTATGATACTTGTGCAGCCTGATAGTATAAAACTTACCTAAAACCAGTATAAAAGCATGTAAAAGTTTTGTACTTTCTTTGTAAGGAGCAGAAAGGGCTTGGAGAGACTAAAAGTTCAGCAGCTCAGATGGATTGCTTGGTAACATCACCACAGCTACTCCATTCAAAATCTGGTAAAATGCTTTCTGGCAAAGGTCCCAACAGTAAAAGCAGTTTGTGAGGAGGGCTCAGAGGAGTCACATCTGGAATCATGGTTGCAGTGAATTTCTGAGAGGTCATCTCAAGACATACTGATGTGCAACCACCTGCAACCATCTGCAGGACTGGGCCCATCAGCTGAGCCTTTGATGTCTCAGTTCCAGTCCATATCCAATTGCTGTTCTGATGGATCAGATTCTGCATACTGGTCTGACATCCTGGTGGAGTTTGATCGAAGTTTGTCCTTGTTGCATGTAAATTGAGGAGTGGGGAGAGGAGGACCTTGGCAAGCGACCTCTGTGGAAAAAGGTGTCAGAGTCTGTGTCTTCCGCAGGTCCTGGCACAGAGGGAGCAAACTAGGCAGGGTGATTGCTAATGGGTTTATAAGCAGGAGGCATCATGTTGAGATTGAGGGTGACAGGGGATGTGTGTGTCCGTGTCCCTGGGTTGTGGCACAAGGAGCACTGTCACCGGGTCATGGGAGCACAAGGAGCAGTCACTCCTCTTCTGGGCAGTGAGCAGGTTACAACACACAATTTGAGTGACTGGTGGCCAGAGGTTCCCATGCTCCTGGCCAGGCTGGTCTTCATGGGTTCTACCCCATGAGAGGCAGTTGGAGCTCAGTAGATATTACTGGAAAAACACAGGACTTTTGGGGGAGGGTAATAACAGTAAATCTAATTTACAGGTAACAATTTTGGCACCGAGTCTTGAATTTTTGATGGAGACACCTTCTTTCTGCTGCCAATACTTGAGATCCCAGCTGGTGGATTAATTCCAGGGACGTTGTTCTAATTCAAAACTTGGATATTTTATTTCAGGCTTGCAGATGGCTAGAGTTCCATGCTGGTAGGCAGTAACATGCATTTTCATTAAGCATCTTCAAGCTTACTGTTGTTGGGATTGATTTTTACTTCTTTAAATTGGAAGCTGCAAGTTTTGGTGTGAGATTGACAGATGGTGGGGTTTTTCAACTCATTCTTTTTCAAAGGAACTAGTTGTTAACTTTGTTTCACAGTTGAATTTAAGTGTGCATGTCTTGGGGCCATCTTTTGCTTATATCCTAGTAAATTTATTTAATACTATTCTCACATTGTTCACATTTACTTTTCCTTTTCATATCTGCTTCACCTTGTGTGGTTGTCATGCAAAAAAATCCCAATCCTTTTTTGCTGAGAAAATACACAATTCATAGAAAAAATTGGGTGGCAATCTGGAGAAAATAATTTGAGTGCTGTATTAAAAAGAAAAGTCTTCAGTCTTATATAAATATATGGAGAAGTGTGTCAGTTACAGGCTGTGCCTAGTTATGGTAGCCTATTTATATCCAGGCAGAATCATCAGGCTCTCCAGAAAATAAATGTCTCAGTAGTTTTCATATAAACAATGTGTCATTTCCCTCAAGCAAATGCTATAACTTCATGGTGTCAAGCTACTCTGGAGTGATAGTATGAACTCTTATTATATTAAATAATAAATATACCCACATTCTATGTATGAATTCAATTCATCCATTCAGTTGTATTATACATACAATATTAAAACTATCCACATTATTTATTTTAGGAAATAATTAAAATATCCATACTCAATATCTTTATTCAACACAGGCCATTACAGGGCTAAGCTCTATTCTGTTGCTTCTCCAGAGTATTTTGAAAATCACCTAGTCAAACACAGTGTCACCTTTGTACTCCAAAAAGCAGCAGGGTTGTGATCAGAAGCCAAGGTGGGTGCAGCCACCTGCCATCTCCATCTTGCCATCAACACTGCCATCAGCATAGTCTGCTTTCCAGTTTTCCTAAACTTGGGCTTTTGTGCTGTTATAGCAGAATGAGAATACAAATGTGCATGTTCCAGGCATGAGATGCCAATCTGTCTCCTTTGCACCACTCTGGCATTTCTGGCTGCAGAGGGGCTTTTGCAGAAGCAGATGACAAAATATATGTGGTCTTGCTGCTGTCTTCTGCTCTGTAAACCCATCCATGTTACCGAGCCACTCTTCCTTTGGTTATTCTATTACAGTGTGGTCAGAGACTTTCAGAATAACTTTCTCTTTGTAAACGTCTTGGAAAAAGTTACCATTTAATTTGATGCACAGTTTATTTTTTCCCTCGAGCTTGCAGAATATTTGTATTTTTAGCTGCATGTAAAGGACCTAATTTGAAGTCTTTGGCCCCTTAACTAGCAACCGAGAAACAAATGTCAGAAGTGGGGGAGTGAATTTGTCTTCTAGTTAAACTTCACATAAGAGAGATGTGAGAAGGAGAAGATGCAGCTAGATTAAATGACACCATGAGACAGTTACTCAGAGACAGTTACTCAGACCTTGCTACTTTGAAAAATGAAGCTGTGATTAACGTGTATTGAACGAAATTCATGGGAACATTTGACGTAAGAGATGTAGCTTGGAAAAATAAGGGAACAAAATACACTTTAATATTTCCATCCTTGCTTTGTTTTGGTTGTGGAGTTAATAATGGGGAAAGAGACACCCATTCTTGCTGTGAGTTTGAAGAGTTTGCTTTTTTCTGGTGTTTGTTAGCGAGTGTAAAGCAGTAAATTGCCTGTGCTGCTGGCTGATAATGTGTCACAGAAGAGCTGCCCTGGTTATTGCACATGGTTTAATATTTCTATCACACCAGGAGCAATAGCTGCTTTCAAAATGAAGAGTTTGGGAAAGATGGATCTCCTGGCAGTCTCCATCTGTGCCTGAAAGACATGGTGGCAGCGAGCAGGTTACATTAAGAAGTTGGTAAGATGAGACAAATGATCACTTACAGATGTCTGAAGGCACAGAGAAGCGGGCTGAGCCTTGGAGAGCGCTGATGCTTTTGCTCATCATAGCTCTCCCAGTTCTTTCTTACTGCTCTTGGGTTTTTACTCTCAAGGAAAAACTGCATTCTTCAGGTCATTCCAACTACAGCGCCTTTGGCTGCTCTGGTTCATCTGGTGCTGAGTGCTGCCATCCAGATGCAGCTTCACTCAGAAGCTAGGATAGCATATCCTACAAGAACCCTTCAGGTTCCTCCTGAAGGGGGGTCAGAGCAGTGCTTGGTGTCCATTAGAGAACTGCAGTGGCAGCTTGAAGTAAACTTGTTCTTGAGCAGCCTTAAAATATTTTCCCCACTGTCACATTACAAATGATCCAGTGATTTACTCAGAACATACAAAAGCTAAACAAATTAAGTAATACAGATGAGAGGCTTGTTGTAGGGCTTGAAAAGGAGCTGCCTAGAACATCTCTGATCCCCCTACCAGAACAGACTTGAAAGCCTTGTACAAGAAATTATAGAATTTTGAAAATAAAAAAGAACAGATGACTTCTGTGTTGCATCTGAAGCTGGAAAGTAAATCCTGCATTGCTGTGCTCTGGTCCTATCCCAAAGCACTGGTGACCACCTCTTTGGAGAGAAGAGGGCCATTGCTATCCACAGGTAAAAACACTGTGCAGTAGCTGCTCAAGAACAAGTTTACTGCATTGCTCCTGAAGCACAAAGGTTTGTATAATGTGGCTTGTAGTAGCCTGGCTTTAGATGATGCCATAGTCATTGTGTTCTCTGATCTGGGCTGGTCATGAATCATCATTTCAGAGGAGGAGGACTTGGTAAACCTTCCCTCTGCCCTCTTCCTGGGGACTGTGTTCCCTACAGGTTTTGTCTGCCCGTGTTTTCTCCTCTGTGTTAAATCAGCCTTTTTTTTTGGTGAACAGCAAGAAACTGCCTATGGCTTTACAGGAAGCATGCTCCTTTGGGCTTCTACAAGACAACACTCGAGTCACATTTGATGTGGGAGGCTATCTTGCTCGTACCTATGTGTATGGGACAAAGCAGAGCAGTTGGCACAGACCCCAGGGAGCTAGACTGAGTCTTGTTTAGATGAAGACATGCCCATCTCAGAGTAAGTGGGGACTCTGTAGTCATCTTGCTGCTGTGTTGTTTTTCTTTTAGGGGGTGTATAGAAGGCAGTCATCTAGAGAGGCAAATCTACTTGTTGTATGCACACTTCGGTAGGCAAAACCTTCTCCTTTTAGTTTCTCCTTTGATGTTAAATCTGCCTTTGGATGCCCCTACTGAGCGTCTCACAGCTTCAGACCCATAGCTGAGAGCAAGAGCATGGTAGTTTGCTGTCATCCACACAAACACTGCTGTGCAGCGCCAGGGCTCTGTGGCTGGTTTGCATGTCTTGATTTAAAAACACAATGTCTTTCATACAGGCATGTGTGTGCCTAAGAACAAAGGCACAGTGTCTTGTCTTTCAGCAGACAGGATTCCCCCTTGCTCAAATTCAGTTGTGTGCGGAGAGCAGGGAGCTGGCAGTCCTGCTGTGTGCAGGCAAGCTGCATTCAGGCTTTGTACAGGCAGGGGCTTTTCAACCTCAGCCTAATTTTAGCTATGGGATATGGCTGGAAGCTGAAGTTGTTAGCAAAGGTTTTTTCTATTAGCAGTTTCCTAAATTTCCCATGCTGTGTACACATTTACTTAACCCACGCCCCTTTTTTTGTGTCTTACAGCTTCTGACATGAAGAAAGATATAGAGTCTTTAATAGCCCAGGAAAAAGCAGAGATTGTTGCTAAATATGAGAAGGTACCAACCTTATGTTTTTCCCCATCATGCTGGCTAAGGATGAAGCTCTTTTACTGATTAGCATTGCTTTGAATAAGAACTTTTGCATCCCTGCAGGCATCACCCCAGTAACCCTCATGCCATCAGGCTTTGTGCCAGCTCTCACTACCTGCTTGCACATCCCTTCTCACCGCATCCACAGAGTTCCTCACAGATCCCTTGTATGCTCAGCACAGATACCAAAAGGTCCTGAACTTCCAGTGCATCGGTGCTCCCTAGCACCAGAATGGCTTATGCTTGACAGCACTAGTTTCTCTGATACACAGCCCTTTGCAGCCTATAGCAGAGGCACACTGGAATGCTGGATAGGCTGAACTTACACATTTTGCTCTTGCCTGCACTGTGTTTATCTCTTTAGAGCAGGTTTTGGTCTCCTAGCTCTATGCCTTTTAGCGTGCCAGGGGTTGGGATGCAGGCACTGGGGCTGGGATTCAGGCACTGGGGCATTCCTGATGCTGGAGCTTGCTCACAGGTGTCCTTTCTGCTTTCAGGGCAGGCAGGAGGGAGCTCAGATTGACCTGTGGGAAGATGCTGATTTTACACTGTATAAAGTTACAGACCGGTTTGGATTCCTGCAGTAAGTCCTCCTGCCCTCTCCTATCCTCTCTGACTCACATGTCTGTGCATCCATCTGTGCCAAGCGTGGCAGACTCATAAGCTGCTCTGTGGCTTGGCTTGTTCAGTCCTATATGCAGGAGGAAAGACTAGATGTGCCTCCTCCCTCAACCACACATATTCAAATACTCTGATGCTTTGAATCTGCTGCAAGGCAAGACTCAGAAATGGTTTTGCATTTGCAAACCGTTTTGCAGTGGTTCACGAGCCTGGCATCAGACGGTGCAGGCTGGTGCTCCTCTACTTCTGTGAAGGCCCATGGTCTGTTGCAGAGGGATACTCTTGAGTTTGCACCTGATGATTCAGGGAGGTGTAGGAAGAGATGAGAAAATATATATGGTCTATATGGTCATTCTCGGTTCCCTTAGAAAATCCCCATTTTAAGCAGGGCACAGATGATTTAGGTGGCCTCTGCCTGGGGAGAATGTTTAAAAGAACTGGTTCTTTATTCCAAATCTGAACAAGAAGTTGTTATAGTAGGTCTTTTTTAGTGCAGGAGGGGGGTTCAAAGCAATTGCTCTCCAGAGATCCTCCATGACCCTTTCTGTAGGGTGATGGGGTTTTGTCTGGTCCTTCCTTTGCCCCTTTCTCATGGGGGACAGCTGTAGGAAAGACAGGAAGCCCCTGGGCCATATCTCCTCAGGTGCCCAAGACGATCCCCAAGCTGCAGCACTCCGAGTGCTCGTCCATACCCTTTCTTGCCCAGAGAGTAACCAGTCACCTCTTGCTTTTCCAGCGAGCAGGAGCTGCCAACCCGCACCACCTTGGAAGAGAAGGTGAGAGCTGCCAGCTCTGTCATCATGGGTATTGATCAGATCCTTGTCACACCAGCTGGGGAGGGGATGGATTTTGAGGAAGCAAATGTGCATGTGAGAGCGAAGCAGGCAAACAGTGTCCGCTGGTCACTGCTGCTTACACAGAGGTGGGAACTGCATGTTGCCCAACTGTTGAAGCTTTTGTTTTGCTGGTTCAGGCATCTCCCCTTATCCATGTTACACTGAAATCACACCTCTTAAAGCAGTTTTGGGGTTTTCCCTCTGCTTTGACGCAGTGCTCAGCAGCTGTAGCTTGAAAAGGGAAAAGCACTGGAGGTTGTAGGTAACATCATCTCCATCCTCGTCACCCCTGAGCTGAGAGTGTGTCCTCTGCCAGTCTGATACAATGATACGACTTGAGGCTAGCTGAACCTGCAAAGATATTTTTTGTCAAAGAATATTCCTCTTAGAAATGCTTTCTCTACATTAAGCCTAAGTGTCTCATCATTTTTACCAGTGCTGCTTTAATTACCATGGGTTGAAATAACCAGTTCCTGCAAGCACCTCTGGATTATTCCTATCCGCAATGTGAAGTCTTCGTGTAGAAGTTCAAAGATAAAGAGAATGAAGTTTTGTGGTTTTAGGAGGTATCTTCTGGGGCTTTTTTTCTTACATTTCTCCTGTCTTCTTCCTCCTTGCACCAGCAAAAACAGCAGGAAATCGAACGTGTGGACAAGTGGCTAAAGATGCTGAAGAAATGGAGCAAATACAGAAATAGTGACAAGGTAAGGAGGAAAAGAAAGAGCATGTGTCTGGTGGGTGGGGAGTGCATCCTTCTGATGAGTCAGGCTTTGAAAAGTTGATACAGAAATCGAAGATCACAGGTAGAATTAGGCAATATTTTCCAGTTGGTCTGTAATATTTTAATTCTTTCCTTGAAGTTGCTGGGGGAAAAGACAAGGAAAAAGTCTTCTTCTGACAAGCATAGTTTTAAAAATGGTTTCCTAAATGTTGCTAGCATGTTTGCACTTCTGCTTCGCTGTGCACAGCAGAGATGTTTGTGTGCCTAGCTGGGTCCTTTCCCTGTGGGAGCAGGGGGCATTGCATGCTGCAGGTTGTTTCTGTCTCCACCACCTGGGAATGGCATGGGAGATGTGACCTATGCAGTTCAGCTGATGTTCCTCATATGTTGTTTTTCTAGAACATCACCTAGATCTTGTATTTTGCTTCTAGCTGTGCCTAAGAAGCTGCTTAGGTGTTAGATTGTGTGCATCCATCTGTGGAAATCAAGGACAGAGAAACCAACCTTGTGTCTTGGCTTTGGTGTTCAAAAGAGACTGCACCAAACACTATTGCAAAACTATGTTGGTTTTAATAAATAATATTTGTAATATGTTGCAATTACAAACCTATTGACACAGAAAACCCTTGAACCTAACAACAGGACCCTTGTTGGGTACGGGGAGGAGCGTTATGCTTGACCTGCTCTGCTTATGGCACTCTGCACAGGACAGGGTCTTGAAGCCTGGAGTCACCTTGTCGCCATGGTCTTTGCAGCCTTCTTGTTTGGCAGGAGGAGCAGGGTGTTTGGCTCTATTGCTTCTAGGACCTGTTGAGAGTCCTCTGGAAAGACTTAAGCTCAGTTGAAAAGCTGTGCAGAGGATATCTGCATAGCTGCAGGGGGCACATTGAGCAGGGCATCCCCCTCAGCTGGCCATCCAGAGTGATGTCAGGTTCAGCCAGCCAACGACCAGCTGCAGTCTTGTCCTTTTTTAAAAACAAAACAAAAACAACCCCTTATCTTCATTTTATAGCAGGGATGGGGTAGAGGTGGGCTTAGGATTTTATAATCCTTCTGTTCATTTCAGGCTTGTTCTAACTATTTTTGTTCATCAGTGCTCCTTCACAGGCAAAAAGGGCTCTCCCATGGCTTTGGTTTTCCTAATTAGAAGTTAGCACTAGCTGGTTAATGGCCTTGTGGGTAAAACACCAAATTCCAGCAGAGTGCAGGGAACTCCTTGAAGCCCTGGAGGACATTTGGGATGGGTAATGAGTGTTTTTAACACACCTGGGCTTCCGTGGGTCAGTTGGTGAGGGGGGTGTGGAGTAGCAGTGATCCCCATCTGTCTTTTGGATTTACCCTGATAACTAGTGGGTGTTAAGCACACTGCAGACAATGTTGGTCAGGTCTGCTGAATGGCAAGGGGCTAGCAAGTGGGTTTTGAAGGTCTTTAAGTCAGAAAATCACAGAGCTCTTGTAATGGAATAAATGATGCTATTTATAACAGCCCATAAATGGTTGATAGCTCTTGGGCACAGACATGGTATTGTCCCCATGCTAGGGGACTGGAAATGGCTGTCTCCTCCTCCCAGCAAACAGAGAAGCAGCAGTTGGCCCCAAGCAGGGAAGAAGCAGTCTGGTGACCCCAGGGAGTAGAAAGGAGTTTCAGTCCCATCCAGCTTAACACTCCTTGCACCAGTGCAAGTGCAGGCAGGAAGGTCTGTGAATTGGAGCAGCCATGTACTGTTAAGTGCAAACACCCTGACAGACACAAAAAGAGTACTTTAAACAATAATAAAATCAGGTTGTATCTTTCATATCCTTCACCTGGGTGTGCAGGTGACCTCTTGTGTCAGGAGCATGTAAGTTGCTCAAGGATTCATGCTGCCATGCAGCTCAGACATGGCATTTCAAGGACCTTATGCTGAGAGACAGTCATGCCCCTCAGATGGTTATGTTTTTTTTTTCTAGCTAAAGTAAATGTGACAAACCCTTGATCTGTTTTTTTTCTAAAGCACAGTGGGTTGGTTTTGTTCCTTCTCTGAGCACTCATGCTGTCATGTTTGCATTGCACATTTCCTTCAGGTTTGTTTTTTGCCACTTTCTGACGTGAAGGAAGCCTGAGTGTCACAAGACAGCAGCTTGTGTTATTTTAATAAAGACTAGGAAGTCATCCTTAAAAAAAAACACAACCCTCTTATTGAAGGCAGGAGCCTTCCCTTTGTTAATTTTGATAGACTGCCCTGTATTAGAAAGGGAAAGAATCTTGTTGCAGGAGCCCCAGACAGTTTCACAGGGAAGCTGCCTTGACTTTGACTCTGCTAAAGGGATGTAGAAACCAGTCTTATTTTACAGGCTGGGACTTTGTAGACTTCAGGGGCAACCTTTTGAGTTCCAGTTAATGTGCTGGAGCTGGCAGACAGCTTGAGCGTATCAAGTGCTTGATGAAGAGAGACTCCTGGCTTATCAAACAGGCTGTCATGTTTTGCAGTGTCTTAATAGCTAATTGGGGCTTAGGTTGTTGTTTCAGCTTCTGTGTTATGAAATGTCAGCAGGGAGGGAGGTTGTGTACACTGGTCCCAGAGCAACAACCCATCAGCAGGCCAGGAAGCAGCTTTTTCATACCCCTGGTGTAAGCCATTGCCAGAGAGCAAAGGGTTTTGCTTTCTGTTCCCCTGCCTGCTGCCAGTGTGCATCCCTGCATGTGCTCACTGCAGCCTGGGCCTTGTGGCTGTCACACACTATAGGAAATAAGGCTGAAAAAAAGAGGAAGGCCTTTTGCAGTTTATAAAACAGCATAGCCCAGCTATGCCTAAAATAATTTCTGGCATAACCTATTTAAGGAAGAGTAACAAATAGGATTATCTTAACTGAAGTGATGCTCTGGGGTCCCTTATGCTCATCATCACATCAGATCTGTCTTCATCTCTGTTTTAGACACGTTTGTAATGATCTGATTTAATTTCAGTAACAACAGCTACAAAAAGTGACATCAGCACAATTCCTTGTATAAATGAGGTTAGACTGATACAGTGGTGCCTTTTCCTGGCTGTACTTCCACAAGGGAAGGGGTATAAAAATAAAGGAGGCTATGCAAGCACCACACTGCTTTGTAGAGTTACAGTACATGAAACCTGCAACAAGGAAGTGGTACACTGTGTAATTCAGGGTTCAGCACAGGGAGGCTCAGGTGGTCTGTATCTTCTTCACTGCTGTTTTAAACCTGAGTTTAAATCCAACCTGGCTCTGCTTGGGAAGATTAAGAAATGGTTGGTATCATGTAAGAATCTACACAGCTAAGGCAGCACAGCTCTGCAGAGAAAAAAAGAGTCTGTGGTGCATGCACTCCAGTAGTTGGGTTAATTTATTCATTGTAGCCATGAAGTAAGTGGATTTAAGCCAGAAGTATCAGTTTTAGGAAAAGGATATGATCTCTGCGTCATTTGCAAACTGCTTCTTGCTGCTTGTGGGCCATGTGGGATGGGACCTTTAAAGAGAGCAATGTCTTTGGCCAGAGTTGCCTGGTTTTTAGGCAAAGCCTGTCTTTGTGCACTGGGGTGGCCTTGTCTCTGCTGAGGTCACAGGAGTGCAAGGCACTTAATCCAGCGCATGCCAGCAAAGTGGTTTAGGATGAATTGGGGATCTGTGTGCACTCACACAGGCCCCCAAGAGTAAATAATCTGGCAGTGCTGGGGATAGCTAGCAGACATTTGTCATGGCAGGGCCAGCTGAAGTCAGGTCTCCTGCTCGCAAATGCCATGGGAAAGAAAAGGAATTGTGCCTGGGAGCTGCAGGGTGACTGCAGCTGTGTTTTGCCATTTTGGGAAGGCAGGTAGCATTTTCCACTCCCCCAGAGGTAGCCCTGGTAATAAATGTATATGCCTGTACATCAACTTTAGGATTTAAATTTGCCCCTGCTTTGTGGCTGAAGCTCCTGCAGATCTGCTGGCACCCCATCTGGCAAAGCCAAGGCTCCAGCTGCAGGGGAACAACAGCTGAGTTGGAAGCAAGCATTATCCATACAAAAAGAAAACCACACGCAATGAAGTCCAGGCTGCCATGTGTCTTGCATGGTCACATTATCAGTGACTTTGTGATACAAAAAAGAAGCCCTCTTCTCTGGGGTGGTGGTGGTGGTGAAGATTTTCACAGGTCAGCTCCTCTGGCACATGACTGGTGGAGAAAGCGAAGGAGTCCTTCCTCTCCAGAAGGATTGCTCTTTGAGCCATTTGTGAGATAGGATGATGTCTGTTCTTTGTGCCATGTATTGGTCTCTTAGTCTGCATGGGCCATGGTCTAGGTGCTCTTTTACCATCTGTAAGGGCTGAGGGGTTTATAAAAGACAGAAGATGGTGACCCTAAGGGTTGGGGTTTTATTTTTCTCACATGGAGCAGGAGCTGCCATCACCCGCTGCCTTCTCGCTGTCAGTTCATCCCAGCATAAATGTGGCTTTTAATGATAACTTCCCTGTTTCCCTTCAAGTTTCGTGATGAAGGAAAATTGCTCATTTTTCCTCCACATGACTAACAGCTCTGAGGTTTTATCACTTTCATGTTTGGAGGTGGTGGGAGGAGGAAAGCCCCTGGATAAATAACAGGGAGGCATTTCAGTTCAGTTCCATCTTGACATGTTCTCTATCTCCCTTGTTCCTGCCACACTTATGGAGAGTATCATTAGAGACATTTATTATATGGCAGTGAGGGTTGCGCTCATTAAAAAACAATATCAGCTCTGGGGGTTCAAACCAATATTATTTTCTTCCCACAGAGCTGAGCATCATCTTCTACCTTGGCAGCTGTCAGCTGGCTTCTCATAATGCACTGGAAATAAAGAATTTCTTTTTGAATTGGTGGTTATATCTGAATTGGTACATATTCCGCTTTCTTGATCCCGTCTCAGCTTTTGCTTCATGAAGTCACAAGCGCTTGCAGGAGCCAGGTTTTTGTGGGCACCTTACCATTACTGCTTTGAGTATGTGTTTCATATAGCCCCGTTGCTTTGTGTCTCCTGATACATTGCATTTACTTCGTCCTGATCTGGTGACTCTCAGGGAATGGGAATCTTTTGTTTGTCTCCTTGGTCTTTTAGCCATGGGAATTAAACTCTCCTGCATGGCATGCTATCCTGCAGAAACACCTTGTGTGAGCTTGGATGAGCAGGAGTGTCTCCCCTGGGTATGCATACAGTGAATTAGTGATGTCCCACTTAAAACGTAAGGTGCTGTTGAATCAAATGGTAGCCTTCCATGGGCACATCATAGTAATGAGATGTTTTTTAGTGGGCAGCTCTTATTTGATGTATACAGAGGGGAGGGCAGCATTTGGCAAAGGATTTCTGCAGGGTATGGTCCTGCCTATGCACTGGACCTTCAAAGTGGGTGCTAAGCAACACCTGGGGCAGAGCAAGCATTTAGCAAGTGCTGAGAATGACAGTTTAAATGTTAGATGTTCTTTACACTCACAGGATCAGGATACATTACACTGACACTTTCTGTGTCAGCAGAAATATTGAAATATTTACCATAATGGGGTGGAAAGGTGTTCTAGCACACATTTAACTCTTCTAGAATTACATGGTGGTCTTGGCATTTATTGCATAGCTAATTTATGTATTTATTTTAACTGGGATAGTGGTGTTATTTCTTTGCTGTCCCCATCCTGTCTATTTGAACCCCACCCCCTGTCTTACACTAAACCTGTGAGACAAGAGCTGTCACTGCTGTTTTTTAATCGGTTAGGTGCATCGCAGAACAAGGAGCATGGGTGTGTGCATGGGTCTGTGCTCTCAGAGGCTCTGAGCCCAGGTGGGTTGAGAGCACAGTACCATGTCCAGAGGATCTTCTGCTAGGATCTTGATGCTTCCTTATAAGTTGCAGCCTTTCTCTTGCATCAGCCTGAAATGCATGAAATAGAGCACCCTAAAGGAAAAGAGGAGGGATGTGGGAGGAGGTTGATTGCATTTGTACCAGGGCAATGCCAGGCCAGCTGATTGCCTGGTTGGGCACTGCCCTGCTCAGGCCCAAGCTCATTCCCATGAATCCTTTGTCCCCTCTCAATGAATTGTCTAGTCCTCGTGGATCACCATGTTGCAACGTAAATCTCCTCCACAGCTGGAGCTTGGGCATGTGCAGCAGGGACTTCAGCATACTTCCAGGTCCTCAGGAACCTGGAGTGCCACAGTTGGCTTTGTAGTGCAGCTACAAGGCATTTCGTGGGTAGGATGACTGAAAGAGTGGAAAATATTCAGAAATAAGGCTTTTTTTTCTTTTTTATGAAGCTTTTTCTTTTAATGGGAGAAGTCAGGGATGGAACAAAAGCTCTTTTTTTTCTGTTTCCCTTTGGAAGTTTAATGGTCTGTTTAGAGAGAGAGAGAGGGCTTTATGGCAAGAAAAAAGGACAGAGGCATCTGTGAGATGAAGTGAACATGTGGAGGCAGGAGAAGGGGACACATGCATGTTTGTCCCTAATCCCCCTCCTGGTTTGAAGAGTACCCTGCACGTTCCCGGGAGTGCCCTTGGTGTTGCCCACAGTCTCCTTGCTGCTTGTCAAGCTGTGAGAGTTGCTGTAGACTCATCCTTGTGGCTGTCATAAGGGCTCTCCTTTCCAAAGAGAAATGTATTTTTTTTTCCCCAGTCACTGAGGATCCAGGTGCCAACAGCCATGGAAGCTCAAATCAAAAGTTTCAAAGCCAAGGGTGCTGTGTCTGGTCTTTGGGGAGGAGTCTGTGTGCATGCTGGTGTGCACAGAATATGATCACGGTGAAGCACCTGAGATGCCTCCGTGTATAAATAGGGTGGTCTATTTCCAGCTCTTCCAGTAAGGTTAAAAGTGTAAGGTGTGGCTTGATTTTGACTGAGTAGGTGTCTTTGGATGCAGGTCCTCAGCTCATCTGTCAGGTTGGAGATGCCCTCTTTGCACCAGTGCAGTCAGAGGAAGTGACTGGTTGGGATGTCCACTCAGATGGCTGGTGGTCTGTAGCAGCAAACCAAGGAGCAAATGTGTTTGGCCGTCAGCAGGACCAGCTAATCTTGCACGTTTCCCTCTGCACAGATGTGCCGGCGAGTGTACAAAGGGATCCCACTTCAGGTGCGAGGCCAGGTCTGGTCACTTCTGCTGGATGTTGAGAAGATGAAGAAGGAGAATGAGGGAAAATATGAGGTACAGGCTGTTACTGGCAAAAAAAGTGGGAGCAAGGTGATGGGGAGGCTGGTTTGGTGGGGCTTCACCGGCAAGGGCAAGTGGGACCCATGGTGGATGCAGGCATCTCCACTTGCATGGGCAGGAGGGAAATGGGAATTCCTACAGGGATGGTTTGGGGGACACCCAGCCCTTGCACCCTCCACCACACAGTAGCAGCGTGTTGAGCGACATACACTGTGTGCTGGTGGTGGGGCCTGATCCATCTGTGAACTGCTGTGACCCTGAGAAGGAAAGGTTTAAAATTAGTGAGGACTGAAAATGCAAAGGGTATAAACTTTTGAACCACATGTGTATATTAGGCTGGGGCTTTTTAGCATGTTATTCTGCTGCTTTCCCTAATATGCTGCTTCCATTTATTCTGCTGGTAGTTGTGAGCAAAGATATGCTGTCAGTGTTACTACATCCGCAGGGAAGAGGGAGGGGAAGCTTAGGAAAGGTACTGCTCATATCACTCCAGGGAGCCTGGGGAACTGTGGAGTAGCCACAAGCACTCTGAAGTGGGTAGGTTCTGGGTGGAGGTACCCAAACCTCTCCATGTGCTTGAAACTTTCACTCGGGGCATTTTGAAATGGGCAGCAAGGCCAAAAACCTTAAACCAGCTGACAGTGGGGCATCAGTCAAGAAACCCTATTAAGGGTTGGGTGAGGGCAGGTCTTGCAAGCTTGGGCGGGGGATTACTGAGCACAGAGTCCTGGCTTACAATTTAGGTGTGCAGCTGGAAGTTAGCTGGCAGTATTGGAAGAACTTGGATTGAAATGGTTTCTTTTATCTTGTGTCTTCAATGTTTTTATAAGTGTCTTGAAAGTTTCTATTAAAAATCACTCTTAAAATCAAATACAAATAATTTTTCTATTAAAAATCTATTATTTTCTCTGCAGATAGGGTAAAAACCTGCCTTGCATTGCTTCCTACCAGAGCACTGCATGTTGTAGGCTTAGATTCCTTGGTACGAAAGAAGCAATTTCTGTAGTGTGTATTGAACAAGAACTTAAATGATGGGGCTTCCTGTATTTTGCTATTTTGGGGGGAGCATATCAGCTCCTTTACTCTGCCTTTTTCTGTAGGCAGCATGTGGAACCCCTTGGTTGATAATTAACTTATTTTCCAAACTTGTGTTACCATTTAGCTTGCACCAGGTACCCAAGCGAAGATAAGGCTGTTGTGGAGACATTTGCCTGTCAGAGGCAGGAGGCTGAGTGCTACTTTCCTGCAGGTGTTCCTAAAAATCCCTGCCTGTTAAGCAGGATGATGCTAACGTTAATTATGATTAGTCAAGCATAGATGTTAATAGCGAGATGCCACTTGGGGGGAGTCACGTGCAAGGGCTTGGGGAGGGTGTGCTGGGCTTATGGTAATAAGCAGAGATAAGAAAGCTCTCCCAGCATGCAGATTCTTATCGTGCTCCCTCCCTTGAAGCTGTGCTGTGCAGGCAGCAAGCAATCCAAACAAACGAAAGTCACAAGGAGTTTATCTGTGCTCCAGAGGGGTCTGTAATAAACAGGAGCTTCAGGCCTAATAGGCTTTGCTGGATGCAAACCCCCTACAAGCTCATCTTAATCTACCTCTTCTTTGATGCCACCTGCCATCAGTAATTAGCTCTCCCCTAATTTCCTCCAGAAGAGGCTTAGTGCAGGTTCTGGATGAGGGGGTTTGCTTTCAGGAAGAAGGGACTAAGTGTCATTTCCAGCTCTGTGTCCTGGAGGGACTGGTCCCAAGGCCACTCTTTCTCTTTGGCTGTGAACCATGGCACAGAAGCCTGACTTTTGCATGCTCCTGGAGTTCTGAGTGTGCCACCTGGCACATGCTGGGTCTTTTATCTTTTTTTTTATGATCCCCACTGCAGAGATGTTGTCCTCTGCGCTTGGGCTGGTGGAGGAGCTGTTTTTCCAGCCACGTGGGATACCTTGCCCCCTGTGACCGTGCTGCCTCTAGAGTGATGCAATTAAAAAGCCGGCTCCAGTTGCTTCCACAGTGCTTTATCTTTTCCCAGCTGTCCTCCAAGTCCTTTCCATGCAAGTCTCCAAGTCTTTCTCAAGACCATGGCAGCTCAGTTGTCCCTGATGCTTCAGGAGCCCGGAGGCTACTATGGGACATGCCACATTTGGTTTTAATGTGGGTGTGATACTCTGCCTCCCTGGGGTTGTATAGCCACAACTGAGAGGGCTTGAGGATAGCTGAGAAGGTGTCAGGAGTAATATGCTGGCCATGGGGCAGAGCAGAGGCATTCTGGCTACCTGCTGGTTTATAAAAAGTCTCTGGGATGGCACCTCCAGCTTCCCAGCCTGTGCTCTGCCACCAGCTTGCAGCATTAATGAACTCAGCACAGGATCTATAGAGTCCCCAGGTTACTTAAGGGAATAAAAGGAGAACAACCCATCCTGGGCTTCTTGTTTATCATCTGCAGAATGGTAAACAAGCATTCTGGGTGCATGGAGGTGACAAAGTGCAACCTACGTGCAATTCAGCTATACAGAATCACTGCTATTTAGGTGCACTGATTTAAAAAAGGCCCAGAGTAGGATTTTTTACAATCTTTGGGAGGTTTCTGTGTTGCTTTAGCAGGGAAAACAAGAGGGCCTTTAGCAGAGAAATTTGAAGTGACATGGTGCATATGAATAGTCATCTTGTCTCAGGTATTCTGCCTGCTTTATAGAGGGCAGGGAGCCGTAAGATGCAGAGAGCATGGGGTTTACATCAGGGAAGTGATGTTGTTAATAAAATCTTCATTCCATTGTCACTTTTATCCTCCCCTGTCTTGTGCAGGCAGTAATTCAAAATAGCCTGTGCACTGTTGTTCATCCATACAGCTGCTTTCAAGGCTGGACTTAATATTCCCAAGATGCTGTGACTGCCCCAGGTGTTGGCTGTACTGGATGCATCTGGGTATGAATGACCTTTTGATGTTCCCCAGAGCTGATGTGGTCATCCTGGGCGGTCAACAGCAGTCTGGAAGCACTTTGTTATCAGGCTGACAAGCAAGGACGGTAGCTGCTGGAGCAGATGATTAAGTATCCATGCAGATGTGCTATTTTCTGTCTCCTGTGTGAGCAAGGATGGGTCCTGATCCTGGGCTCAAGGCAAGCTGGGCTTGATGCTCATCTCTGTTGCCCCCAACCTGCTGGTGGATCTCAGGCTGCCTGAAGACAGTCACAAAATGTATTTTATTAATGCAGCTAACTTGGAGGAGGAGTTAGTGACCCTGGAGATATTAAAGGGGGGCATAATCACCAGTGTTATCTAAAGGCTGTGAGATGAGATGCTTGGTAATAGCAAAGTGGTCCTTGCCTGCATGCGCAGGGCTGAACAGTGGGTTACAAATGAGACTGCAGCAGGATTTGTCCATGGACCATCTTCAACTTGGGACACTAAAGGTGCAGTTGGTTGAGATGGGCTTAGTTTTGGTTTGAATTTCCTTTTTTTTGCAGTGGACTTCAGTCCTTTATCTCTGTGATGCTTCCTTAAATTATTAGTCAGCATCAGAGGGAACGTGGGGATTCTTGGCTTTGAGTTTAGCTTCTGTTCTGGACTCTTATAATTTGCACCAGTCCAAGGGAATACCCCAAAACTGCTTTCCTAGGGGAAGCTTCTTAAATCTAAGATGATTCTCTTTTGCAGGGGAAGTAGCAGTTGGAGAGCACTTCATAGAGCCCATCATAACAGTTTAGATTTTATTATAGCTGAGCCTCTGAAAAGTTCAGGGACTTGGTGCATACATCTGTGTTGGTTCCTTAAGGCAGTGTATCATTCCTTAAGCACCAGCAGAGGTCTTAATGCTTTAAGGCAGCCAGACTGGGTACCACAAAGAAATCAAATAAATCAGAGCAGAATTTATTGTAAAGATTATTTTAGATTCTGAAAACTTTGCATTGGAAGATGAGCAATGGCTGGATTGTGAGTGTGGGGTTATCCCCTTCTCACTGAGCCAGCAGCACAGCCGAGGGGCTGGGGGTTCGCCTCTGGGCTGCAGATTGTTGCTCACTGCAAGATGGCAGCGTCCCCAAGTGGCTCTGTGGTAGCTCTGTGCAGCTCACACACTCCTGCTCTAGGAAGCATGACTTCTCGCTGCGTGGAGGGACAGAGGCATGGGCTGAAATGGTGCCTGACTCCTCCTTTCTGTCTGCCTCTCTCCCAGCAAATGAAAGAGCAAGCAAAGAGCTTTTCGTCAGAAATCAAGCAGATAGATTTGGACGTTAACCGCACCTTCCGAAACCACATCATGTTTCGGGATCGCTATGGAGTGAAGTGAGTATGGGAGGCTTCAGAGCCAGTGGGTATGCATGGGATGAGCTGGATGGGGTAGTCAGCAGCCTCCTGGCTTGTGGCGGCCACCAGTACCCTGGCTCAGAGTAGCTCACAGGAGAGCGAAGCCATTTCTGCCTGCTCCACAAACCGTCAGTGCATGATACGAGCCACAGATGTTGGGATTCTGATTCTGTCTTTGGAAAGGTCCATGCTGTACCGTGTTCAACCCCAGTTCTTGAGCCAAGCAACAACCTGTTGTGGTGCCTTGTTCCCCAAGGTGCTAGGGTTGCAGTTGTAGAGGGCTTGGTTTGGGATGGCTGGGATGACAGGGTGAGTCCTTCAGGAGCTGGGTGGGATGGGGTGGACTTGGCTTCCACAACATATGGGGTTGAAGAGGTTTAACAAAGTGGCTTTGTCACCTGCCTAGGACAAAGGCTGCACTCTGTATCTGTATGGTGATGACTCCTTCAGCAAGGAGGGAAGGGAGAAAGTAACCTATTAATAAAATGGTGTTTCCCCCAGGATGTATAATGCTTGATGCTTGCTTGGTTGCAAGTCTGTTAAAATCCCACCACCACTCCAAACGCAAAGGTTTGTTGAACACGGTGTGTTTAGGTACATGCATGTCTCTCCAGGAGACCTGGTGATGGAGCAGACTGGTTCAGCCCTGCTCTGTGGGGCTTCTCCCACCTGAAGGAAGAGGTGCTGTCCCACATGCCCATCAAGGTGCTTTCTGGTTCTGTGAGCCCTGCTCCTTGCAAAAGGCATAAGTGTCAGCTGGCTGAGTGTTTTCAGAGCTTTTGCTCTCTGTGCTTATGCATTGGTGTACAGATAAATTTGGAGACCTCGTGCTCAGGTATTTTAATATCCTTCTTTCTCCACAGGCAACAGGCACTCTTCCATGTCCTGTCAGCATACTCAGTCTATAACACCGTAAGTAGTTAGTCCAGTTGAAGTGAATAGTGTTGTGCTTTTTATATATATATGTATATATAAATATTAAAAAAAAGGTTTATATATATTATTTTATATGTACATTCATGTATATTTATTTGTATGTCTATGCACCCCCACACTTAGCCAGTGGTAAGTCCAAGTTTAAGTCCTAATACTGGTTTGTACAGACAGCTGCAAGACTCACAAGCAGCACAAGACTGCACAGTAAGTTCATTTTGTCATCTGGTAAATGATGTCTGGCAGATGCATTTTGGTTGAGTCTCAGCAAAGGGGATTGCCCTTTGGCTTTGCAGCAGGACTAACCTCCTGGCTGAAAGTCCATCACGTTCTCACTTCTTGCCAAATACTGAATTTATTGCAGCAAACCAGTCATTTTTAGCTGAAGGGCACAGTCAGAATGAGACTAAATTAGCAGCTGAATTTACTGTCTCCATCTCCAGGAGGGCACAGTTAACCCAGAAGGCACAAAAGATGCTCAGTGGGGATAGTTAAGGAAAGACAGATCCCACCTTCCCTCATACCAGATAAATGCTCACCAGATTTGTTTATTCTTTAATTACTTCAGTGCTCATGTGGCTGAAGGAATCCAAAACAGGATTGAAGCCACATGCTCTTTGTCATCCCATCCCTTATTCTTTGAAGTAGCTGAAGGCACCTCTTATGTTGAGATTTCTGTCCCTAACCTTCCAGGCTTGAGCAGGGCTGGAGAGGGGAGTGGCATGGTGGGGGGCATTGCCTGCTAGAGTTAGTCTGGAGGAAGGGCACAAAAATGGTCAAGAGTGCCAGAACACCTCTCCTATGGAGAAAGGCTGAGAGTTGGGGTTGTTCGTCCTGGATAAGAGAAGACTCTCCAGGGGGAGACTCTTTTAGCCTTTCAGTATAGAAAGGGATCTTATCAGAAAGGTGGAAAGACTTTTTACCAGGGCCTCTAGTGACATGACAAGGGGCAACATTGTTAAACCAAAAGATAATAGGTTTAGGTTGGACATAAGGAAGATGTTTTAAAAAACGTAAACAATGAGGGTGGTGAGGCACAGGCTGCCCAGAGAAGCTGTGGCTGCTCCATCTCTGGCAGTGTTCAAGGCCAGGTTGGATGGGGCTTTGAGCAACCTGGTCTAGTGGAAGGTGTCCTTGCCCATGGCAGGGGCTTGGACTAGACGTTCTTCAAAGGTCCCTTCCAACCCAAGGCACTTTATGAGACATTAACATGGTAGATGCTGCAGACATATGGGAGCTGTGAATCTGAGCATAAATGATAAAGACCTCAAAGTGAGACAGAGGAGAGGGAAACACAGACAGCCTGACCTGCTTCTGCAGGTTTAGCATCATGGTGGGGTCTGACAGCATGGCAGCATGTGTGCCCCTCTTGGCTCTTGCAGGAAGTGAGCTACTGCCAAGGGATGAGCCAGATCGCAGCCATTCTCCTGATGTACTTAAACGAAGAGGATGCGTTTTGGGCACTGGCACAGCTGCTGACCAATCAGCGTCATGCCATGCATGGTAAGGCTGGGGTGGGGTGCGGATGGGGGCTCTTGCAGTGGGAGGGAAGGCTGTTTGGGTTGGTCAGTAGAGACTCATTTTTCCTTACATACTTGTTTAAAATGGGTAAGACTTAGTTACGAGCTGATGTAACCCGATTACGGAGCTGAACTTCACTCTTGGAGAAAGACAAGTTCATCAGAGAAAAATGTGGTTTATCAGCACTGAGCTTTAGTGCTCAGTAATTAATGCTTTCACAGAGGTGCTGTCTTCCTTCCCAAGTGCCTTGCCCTTGTCAGTAAGTTAACTCAAGGTTGCAGGTTTTTTAAGAAGTCTCACAGAAGTACATGTAAGAGCATCATGTAATGCTGTTTCTAGCATGCCAGAGCCATGTACCCTTGTGTTTTTATGAAGATGTGATTCCACCCAATGTACTGAATTATTTTATTTCAGTCACATTAAAGATCCTTTTGTCTTACTTGTGGTTAGCAGTAATCTATGGACAGAAGGTTATTTTATCAGCAGAGGTCTAAGCCTTATGGCTTGATAGCTCCAGGCAGTCTTAAGTGCATGTCCTACTAGATTATGGAGTGCTGCACAAGCTTTTGTTCAAACATCAGCTTTTCCCTGAACCTTGGTAAGCATCAAGATGTGTTGAGAGAGGTCTTGACCAAGCCAAGTCTCAGGTGGGGTGGTGAGTGAGTCTGCTCTGCTGTGGTTAGTGCTGAGAGTGCTGCTGCCCATGCGGAATGGGTTGAAGGGTGGGCTCTGGAGGGATGCCAGGGGAGGTAGCTGGGTGCACTGTAGTCCTGCTGACTTCAACGGGCAATGCAGGGGATGAGTTTCTAGAAAATCAGGCTGCCCTCATGACTACTCCAGAGCTTTTCTGATTATTTTTCATTTCTCCTATCTTTTTTCATTAGGTTTTTTCATTCCTGGGTTCCCAAAGCTGCAGAGATTCCAGGCTCACCACGAGCAGATTTTAAGCAAGATGGTTCCCAAACTGAAGAAGCACATGGTATATTTTTGCTGTCCCATGCTAATAATCACGTTTTAATGCTAGAGCAATTAGTGTAATGTTCTGCCAGGGATATGCACTACTGAACATATTTCTAACTGTGTAGGACTGCTTCAGCTGCAAAGAGGCAAACGTTTATTAAATGGGATGCCTGAATCTTGGTTATCATTTGCTTGCAGTATCATGGCCATCATGAGTGTAGGAACTGCTAAAATCTAACAGCTTCCTTCAGAAAGCCAGGCAGGAAGGCTCACAGAGCCTGCAGCAAAAGGAGCTTTTTTTACAGCAGCAAGGCTGAGCTGTGTTCTTATACCAGATGCAAAGCCCAAAGGGTGATGCTGTACTTAATTCAAGAATTGTTAGTCCCAAGTGGTTGCACTTAACAGGTTTGCTATTATTTAAAGACAGGAGGGGTGTAAGATTTGCTGTGTGTTTTGTTGCTTGGGCACCTCCAGTTGTTTTTCTGTCTGGCAGATGGTAGGAGCCCATTTGGTGTCTGGAAGAGCATCTGCAGGAGACATCAACTGCAGTCTAATGTCTAGGCTACTATTTTGCAACACCTGCTTCCTTTTCTTTTTCTCCTTCCCCACCCTCTTGCATTTGCTGTAGACCGTATTCAGTGGCCAGACTCCTGAAGGTTCCTTGTGCTCCCAAGGGGTTTGGAGGTCCTTCCCTGAAGGGGAGGCTGTTTACATTGCCATCATCTGCAACAGCTCTTGCTTTGTGCTGCAAATGAGCTGGCCCTGTCTATAAGAGTGAAACAGTCAGGACAGGTTTTCACCTAATTATACCCTTGGGGAGGATGAGCAAGGAGGATGGAAATAACTCTCTGAAAGCTGCTTGTGCCTCCTGGCTTCCAAAAGGCTCCCCAGGCTTGCAGGTGCCCAACACTAGCCAAAGCAAAGACCAGAGATGGGTATTAATCCCCTCAGCTTCTTTTTCTTCCCATCCTCACTGCCTTGCTGGCTTTGCAGGAACAGTCACACCAACTTTATGCACTTGCAGGGCACTGTGCATCCCAGCACCAGCTGCGCCCTGCCATCAGCTGTGCCAGAAAAAGCAAAGCTGTGTGCGGGTGCTGTGCTGGGTCTCAGATGGGGATGGAAAAGTGATAGACCAGGGTGGTGATGGTGAGGTTTTAAAGTTTTCCTTAGTCTGTCAGGCTATCCTGCTCCTGCAGCAGCCATGGCATGCAAATGAGGTAGTGCTAACAAAGCTGGCTTGACTGTGTTGGTCTGGATTTACCTGTGGAATACTTGGGATTAATAATTTTTGTGGTGCTCAAAGAGGCTCACATGGGAATTTCTGTGGAAACAAAAAAGATAGTCTGCAAGGAGTGCATGGTTTGGGTTCATGGAAGTGTTTTGTAACTCCCTGGAGCAGGTAAAAGTCAGAGAAAGCTTCTAGGAATCCCTCTCCAAAGTTGTGGCTGAAGTCTGGCCACATCAAGGATCAGAGCAGGACTTCAACACCGGTATTTGAAGCAGGGTCTTTGTTGGAAGACAAACTGCAGACAGATCCTGCACCCAGACCCCAGCTTTAATAAACCAGCGAGCCAGCCTCCCCCAAAGCCCTGTGAGTTGCTTGAACCTTCAGCAGCCAGCCTGGTGAAATGCCTGCCTGTCTTTGGTATCTCCTCCTAGGACAAGGAGCAGATGACTACAGGGATTTACACAACCAAGTGGTTTCTGCAGTGTTTCATCGATCGGGTGAGGATGCTTTTGGGTTGTTTGCTGACCTGCTGCTTGCACGCATGGTTAATCTGCCTGTTTTTATAAAAAGTATCATAATTTGAAGAAAGTGTTGGTATTTTGTAAGGTAGGATATTGTGCACACTCATAAGGCAGAAACTTTAATAAGGGAGAAGTTAAAAATAACTGAATGTCACTGATGGCAAGCCAGTTCATGCTGCCTCATCACAAGACGTCACTGTGAGAAGGCTCAGCAGCAGCAGTATAAGCTGCAGACTTGGGAGAGATCTTTCTCTTGCCCACTGGCATTGGTGCAAAGGCAATTAACCTCACTTTGGCTCTGGAAACAACATAGGGAGATGAAGAGCTGGAGGCACAAACCTCAACAAATAGCACTGCAGCAATTGCAGGCAAAGGAGCGGACTGGGCACTGGAGACCCGTGAAAGTGTGAGAAAATTGCTCTGATTTGTCCAGAGCTAATTTGCCAGTCCTGAGCAAAGACTAATTTATTTTTAGGGGCACTATTGTGCTTGCACACTTAAAAGCAGTATCCAGGCTTGCTCATGTTTATGATGTCTGTGTGTTCCCAGGCTCAATTTTCTGCTGCCCATCTCCTGTAAAACAGTGGATGACCTTTTCCCCTTGAGAGGGAGCTCACTGGTTTGCAGTCTGTCCCTAAATGCTACATAAAATGCAAAAGTTCCTTTAACAGCAGTAATGTGGTAAAAGAGCTGTGATGGCCAGTCATGCCAGACTCTGGAGACTAAGCACAGCATCCTGAATTTGAACTTAGATGTCACAGTGGGACTAGTATTAATTTTTGTGTTGGTGAGATGCCTGGAATCTTTGTTGGGAGATGATGGCCTGCTCCATCATTAGTTCACCGCTGTTTGTAAGATTGTGTCTGGGTGCAAATGAAAGACTCTTGCAGAGTTTTGTCTAGAAGACATAAATAAGCCTGCATATAAGGAAGACCACTTCTCTAGGCACCAAAGGAGTGAATTTTTTTTTTTTTTTTTTTAAATGCTCAGTAAAGCAGTTGGGCCTTCAGACCTATCCCATAAATAGCCCTTCATCTGTCTGGGTGATGTAGATGGATACAGGAGTGGCTTTGTGCACTCGCAAGGCTGTGTAGGCAAACCCATGTGCCAGCATGCCTGTGTAGAAACTTTCTCCTTTTTTCTGCTTTCGTGGATGGATTGTAAGTTATTTTTCCAGCCACCCAAGGGTATTGGCTTTAAGGCAAAACCATAGCTGATGAAAGAGGGTTTTGTGTTACAGATGAGTCCTTGTCATCCAGTGTCTTGCCCT
Source organism: Pezoporus occidentalis (assembly GCF_034315485.1). Classification (NCBI taxonomy): domain Eukaryota; kingdom Metazoa; phylum Chordata; class Aves; order Psittaciformes; family Psittacidae; genus Pezoporus; species Pezoporus occidentalis. Next base: position 1,477,163 of record NW_026913964.1, on the reverse strand, counting down.
GCTGTGTGTTTTGGTGCAAGGAGACATAGTGATGCCAGCAACCTCTCTACAGTTGTTCAATTAATCAGTGCTAACATGTATGATGCTAATGAGCTGGTTTTGTGTTTGAAACAGACCCCGTTCACCCTCACCTTGCGGCTGTGGGATATCTACATCCTAGAAGGAGAGAGGGTGCTGACGGCCATGGCTTACACCATACTCAAATTGCACAAAAGTAAGGTCCTAGCAGAGTGTGTCTCGTATGGCAGAAGTGGCTCTATGCTAGGCCATCCTTGTGCTGTTGACCCAGAAAGCCTTGCTGGCCACTATGAGCTTGCTTGGTGCCCTGTGCTGGCCACAAAAAAGGACAGTCCCATGATGATGCTCTGGGGAGGAAATGAGATGCCACAAGGGTTGAAATGCTGTGCTTGGTGCACAGCAAACCCCAGCTGAAACACTCCCAGCTGCCTCTTTCTGCATGCTGCGCCCCACATCTTTTGTTACCATGGGTTTTGGGGCAATACAGACAGCAACCCATCTGTCTGCAAAGCTCTGTGGCAGTTCAGCTGAAAAGGCTGTAGAGGGAGAAATAAATCCATTTAATATGCTTCTAAAATGACCAAAACCTGGTTTTCTTACATAACATTAAGATGGTGATGTTTATACATAGAGATCTTTGGGACTTTGAACCCCTCTGCTCCCATAAGCTAGCAGGCTTGCGTTTTCACCCTGTTAGATCTTTAATCTGGGACAGGAGAGATACCGATAGCTCATGCTAGGAACCTTTGGGCCAGTGGGATATATGCGACTGTATGTGTTGGCTTCTGCAAACACCCATCCTGCTCTTTCTTCAGTTGAGTGAAGAACAGGCTATCAAAAAATAATACATCTTCAAGTATCTCATTTGTTTGCAAAGACTGGGAAACTGGCATGCAGGCAGAAGGAGAGAAATAATCTCTCCTTCCTAAGGAATTTGTGATGTGGATTGGCATCCCTGCCTGCATCCCATCCCTTGCTGCAACCCTGAGGTGGTTCAGCATCTCTGCCTGCATCCCTGACTGGTGGCTGTTCAGTCTGACGCTCTGGGTCTATCTCATGGAGCTTTTCCTCCTCCTAGAGGTATTGCTGAGAACTTGCAGAAATGGCCTAAAATGTGCATCCTGGTCAGCACAGGTCCCAGCCACTGCTGAGCTACTGCCCAGAAGTGGCACGGGTGTGTAAATGTGTCGACAATCCTGAGTAACAGCGGGAAGGTAGGAGAGAGGCAGAAATGTTCAGGCTCTCCCACCTCGCAGTGGGAACAGCAGCAGAATCCCAGATAAAACCAAAGCACTGCAGCCCACACTTTGGCCATGCCACTGCCATTCCTTCTGTCTGCTGTCCCCAGAACGCTTGCTGAAGATGGCGCTGGAAGATTTACGGGAGTTTCTGCAGGAGAAAATCGCCGCTTCCCTGCAGTACGAGGATGATGCCGTCATCGAGCAACTGCAGGTGTCAATGACTGAACTGCGCAAGATGAAATGTGATCTCCCCCCGCCAGGTGGGTAGCAGGGAAAGGCGGGCAGCCCAGCGGCAATGCTTGGTGGTACCTGTGTCCCTTAGGGACCAGAGCACCCCTCTGGTGTGATGCTTTGGGAGCCGGGGCAGCCCAGAAGGCTGGCGTCCACTGTGTGCAGCATCTGCCTCCCCTGCAATCAGGGCATGACAGGTGCAAAAATGAACTGATGCATAATTTGGGGTTTATTTTATTTTCTCTTGCTTCTGATGCAGCAAAGCCTGAGGAGTTCCCACGGAAACCCCTGGGTCTAGAACTCTCCCTCAACCCAGTACCCATGAAGGGCAATGTGGCAGCCAATGGCCAGAATGGCCTGGTGGGTGAGCATCCTGTGGACAGGGAACCACATCCCCACACAGCTCCTGAGGCTCCAGGAGAGATGGTGGCAGAGGTGAAGACTGCCACCCTCCAAGGCAGTGAAGCAGCTGAAGTGACAGACCTCCACTTGCGTCCTTCTGGCGGGGGCTCACTGGGAGAGGAGGGTCAGGTGGAGCCCTCAGGGGACAGACAGACACCATCTCTTCTGAAGGCAAGTGAGATGCAGGCCCATCATTACCTCTTGCCCACAGCCCTGCCTGTGGAGCATACTCCTCTCACTCCTGTGTGTGCCACAGTGGACCATGAGTTGGTTTCCCTCCCCAACCCTGCTGAGGTCGGCTCCTCAGACTCCTCTCTCCAAAATACATCAAGTCCTCCCGACTCGAGCACCACTGAGTTTTCTGCTACGGACCATGCTGTGTGGCAGCCAAATCCTGCTGCCCTGCCAGTGGAAGAACAAACATCTTCCTTTTGCAGAGAGAAAGTGCTCGAGGCACCCCCTCAACCTCTGCTGAGCAGCTCACAGTATCTCTCCAGTGAGTCTCAGCATGACAGTTCCCCTGAGAATGAGCACCAGGAGGAGACAGCTGAGAAACGCTGCAGAGCAGCACCACCAGACAAAATGGACTTGAAGCACCTGGCATCCAAAGCTGCGTCCATGGGGGAGCTCACCAGCCTGCAGCAGAATGGGCCAGGGAGTACCACGCACTGGCAGCAGGGGCTGGCGAGCGGCAGCATGCCCATCTTACCCAGCATCAAGGTGGAGGCAGCAGGGCTGGGTGAGGGCTACCCCTTGCAGCGAGCACTGTCCCCCATGGTGGAGAGGAACAGCCCCTACACCGTTATCAAAACCACCACTCCCCTCCACCTGGCCCATGCGACAGAGCAGGATGTAGCAAACAGGAAGCAGGTGGCACTGCCGCTGCCCGAGACTGGATGTCCTCTGCCTGCCGCCTCCATGCCACCACCTCTCACGCTGGACCCGGAGGAGGCAGATGCCCAAAAAAGCTTCCAGAAACCATTAAACACGCTCAAAGCCCCACGACCCCCCCTAAGCCCCAAACCAAAATTACTGCCACAGGTTGCCAAATCCCACTCAGAGAACAATTTCCTTTCCGGCTCTTCTTCCCTGGTGAAGCTGCCCAAATCCGTGACGTTTTAGTGGGAATGGGGGGAGGCAAGGGACAGGAAGCAAGTGCTGGAGCAGCACCCTCGCCCCATTTTCAGAGCCTCCCCTTCAGCAGGGCTGTGTCAGGGTGACAGCACAGCAGCCATCGCCTGTTGAGCTGTGCTTTGGTACGAGCACCTGGTGAGAAGATGGAGCAGTGGCCGCCAGCACCAGGAGGCATGAGCAAACTGGGTTTGCGTCTTTCTTATGGACAAATTAGGGCTTTCATTTTGTGTTCCTTGAAGCTCCTCAAGCCTCACTGCGTGTGGGGGGAGAGGCAGGGCTGGTGAATGTGTTGTGTGTTCCCTTCTGCTCCTGCCTGGCACAGGTGCCCATGGTGTGGAAGCAGGTACAAGGCATAGGAGTCCAGAATGCTTTCTTTAAGAAGCCCAATCAGTGCAGCCAACAGCATTGCTTTCAAAGCCTTTATAGCAATAGATCTTCCAATAGCTTCTTTCCCCAGACCTGCAGTTGTAGGCAGCAGCATTTTCAGGCAGGACCATGGCGTCCTGGCAGGACACAGGCACCCCACTGCCTACTCTATGCAATTCCACAGCCCAGCTGTAACTGGCTCCTGCTGCAGTGGTGGATGATGTCCTGGAGGGGAGGTTTAACAGCAGGTAAGTCCCTGAGCGGTCTCCTTGGTGTGACCCTGGTGGAGGACTGCCAGCAGGACGATTCTTTCCTAAGTTTTCAAGGTGATAAGGACAGTGAAGGTTGAGCCTGGGCTCTTGGGCTGAATGGCCCTTCTGCTGGCCTTTCCTGCTCAGGTCCAGAGGGGGGAGCAGGCTTGAGGAAAAGGGGCTATTGTCTTGGGAAACCTTCCTTCATTAGCAAGCTGCTGGAGGTGTGGTAGTGTCTAATCATGGTGCTGAAACTGAAGCCTGCTTTTACTTCAAGCAAGTTAAGAGGGTGGAAATGGAATAGGTGCTGGGGAGGGGGAACACACTGCCCACAACCTGATACCAGCATTTCTGGTTTGGTCCAACCAGCAATTTACTACCAAGGACTGAAATCTGGACACAGAAGTTTGGAAGATGATGATGTAGAGCATCCACATCTCCCCAGCCTATTGCTGAGGAGATAACGGGATGGGTGCCCCCCATACCACTTGCCCTTCACGTACCAAGTCCTAGTGGCCTATACATCCCCTTCCGATCCCAGGATGTTGCTGCTGGACAGTCCAGACCATTGGCTGGAGGTGTGCAGGGACCCAAGGAAAGCTCACCCCACTGAAAGAGCTGCTCCAAATTCCTGTTCCCATTATCTACTTAAGGAAGATAAATGGAAGCAGCAGGAAATAAACTAGTCCAGGTATGCAGTATTTGTCTCTGCTGTCCAGAAAGGGTGGCTGCAGATGTCCCCTTAGGTGCGACTGCAGGTATGATTCCCATCCCTTCAATGGAGACGTTGGGCTCCTTTAAGTTCTGAGAAGACTTTGAAAACTTTTTTATCTCACAGGCTGCTTCAGTAACATAACCTGACCTGAAGCCTACCTGGAAGCCCAGCAGAAAACTTCCACTAAATTACTTTGTGGGGTTTATCAGTTTAGGGGGTGTTTTTTATTAGCAGCAGGGGTAGCACTGAAAGGAGCACCCTACCTTTGGCTGTAACCAGCCAGACAAAATACCCTCAGCTTCTGTTAGAACCCCTGCTCTGTCAGAGACCCCATCTTCTGCTGAGTCTCCAACCTTGCCCATCTTTTTGCCCTCTGCAAAGCAGGGATAACCATATTAGCTACCTCACAGGAGAGTTGTGAGGAGTCAGCACTTGCTCTTTGAGGAGAAGTGGTTATGAATGTTCAACATTTGTGTTTTGGGACACCATGGGTCCTTTCTAGGACAATGGTGCTTGAACTGGTTTTAATTTAGAGTATGTTTTTCAGTAACCATGCAGTAGTTAAACACATTTGTGTGTTAAAATAGCTGGGTAGTATTTCAAGACAGGTATCGATTGCCCTTTGCTAGCAGCCCACTGGCTGTTGGAGCATGTTGGGAAGCAACAAGAAGCATCTGAGGATGGGGGGTCAGCTCTTGGCCTGGTTTCTGTAGCTTGGGGGGGTTTCTGGCCTCTCTCTGAAGCACACGCAGGACTCCTGCTAAGACATCTGAGCATTTTGCTCATTTGCAAGAGCCAAGATGTCTTTCTCCCCTCATTTTGACTTATTCCCCCTCATTTTGGGCACACAGCCTTTGCACATAGTGTTGCACGTGCACTTGGGCTCCTAAACCCAGTGCATGTCTGGGAAGTTTTGCAGTATTCATATTTAAAAAGGTGGTTTGTTCTAGTTTTGGAGAGCTGTCAAATGCACAGTACCCATAGCATGGTGTTCAACAAGAGTTTGAGAGGGTTCCTCCCCTCCAAATCCTAACGGGAATGAGCAGAGAGGTCCTTGCTCACCTCCAAGCCTGAGGTAAGCCACGAGCTGGTTGCAATGACCTCTGGACCAGGCAGCTACAGGCTCCTCTTCCCCACTATAGTGTGCTTCTTGCTGGGGGGGGGTCTGTCAGCTCTTCACTGTGCCACATAAGCAGCTCTTCTCCAGCCTGCAGCCCCTGAAGGCTGCAAGGTTTGGGAAGAGTTCCTGGGAGCCAGCAACATGCGTTAGTTTCCTTGGAATGATGCTCTCACTTCAGCACATCAGAGCATAATTGATGGGAGATCCTGGCTCCTTCTCTGCTTCTTGCTGCAGATGAAGGTGCGGCCATGGCGGGTCTGTGGCACCAGGGATGGGCAGGACGTGGTCCTGCCTCAGTGCATTCGCTGGAGATAAGAAGGGAAAAAGGGCAAGGGTGGCAGCTCAGCAGAACAAATAACTGGCCCAAGCCACTCACACCCCTGCCCCAGTCTCCTACAGCAGCCTCAGCCCCTTAGCAAAAGCCTCTCTTACCGTGAGCAAACTCAGGAAAACAGCTTCCCCGCTCTCCCCATCCTTGCCCTCCAGCCCTGGGATGACTCTCACCTCGCTGCCCTCCATGGAGTTTTAAAGACCAGTGTTGTGGGTTTGGGGTTTGTTCTTGTTTGTTTTGGGGTTTTTCTGTAATTGAGCACTTTGAGTGGCTGTGGCACCAGTGGGCAGCAGGAGCCACGGGAGCGGTGCTGGGGACCAGCTCCAGCACAGGATGGTGGTTGAGGTCAGGTCTCTTGGCCATGGCCTTTAAGAGCCTGGCTACCATCTGCTTTGCTTTTTAATTGCTATTTTTGTTCACAGCGTGGAACGCTTCTTCTGTGACTCTTTCTAATGTATTATAATTATTACTTAAAAAAAAAAAAAACAACCAACAAACATTTTTCTTTTGTTATTTTTTTGGTGGGTTTCTTTTGTAAGGAAGGGGTTTTTGTTTGTTTTTGCGGGGCGGGGGAGAAAGCCAATCCTTTTTACACCGATCCACACAGACTGTCCAGAGTATTTGATGCTGTGTTTTACATGGTTGTAATTATAACAGTTAAAGATGTTTAGCATAAAATCAGACTGCATGAGGTTTCTTGCGGTGACAGATGCTACAGAAGACCAGTTGCCTTCTCCTGCTGGCTTTTGGCTTGGTTCACCAGGCATGCTTCAGCTGCGGTGGGTCCAACCTACTCCACAGTTTGTTTTCCGGCCTGCAGGCAGCGCTGGAGGGTGGAATGGGACAGAGAGCCGGCAGCCACAGCTCCTTGCAAGGCAGCCGGGTGCAACTCCATTGGCAAGGTGTGAGTCAGGGCTGAGTCATGCGTCCACCAGTTACTGGTACCCTAAGGTGGTGCCGCTCACAGCCGAAAATGGATTTTAACAGGCTGTGTGAGCAGTACCTCTGGCACACCCGAAGTTTAACGGCCAGTCCTTGGAAAAACATGGTACTGTTGTCTTTGGGGTGTTAAATTTGGGCAGTAGTCTGGTTTCCCCTATGAGAAAGGTGCCATTTGGTACTTAAACAACATGGTTACAGTAAACAACATGGTTACAGGGTCATTTGTCTCTGCCAGAAAGACTGACAGCAAAACGGATGGGCCACAATTAGCTACATGCCACCCTAGGACTGAAGGGCAGTGCAGGGAATGTGGCATCCCTATGCATCACCCCATCAAGACCATCAAATAATAATTTACTGCTTCTAGGGGACCAAGAACAGGATCCCTGTGTATTTCTAAGCCCAAGCTTACCAGTCACCCACTTGCTGTACAGCACTGGGACCAGTGGCAAATGAACTCTGTAGAAGCTGCTTAAATCCAGCTGGCCTTGTCAGCCAGGTCCTCCTGCTGCCTCTCCCTCTGCACTTAGCATTTACCAGTATTCCCACTAAACCCTTCCTTTACCTGTTGGAGCCCTTGCTCCTCATAGCTTTCTGACAACTCCTAACACCAGCTGTCCGGCTCTCTGATCCCTGTGCTGCTCCCTGCACAGAAACCACTCAACAAAGACCCACAAATCACAAGCTGCGCTCACCTCTGGTGTCCTGGCAGCCTCCTATGGCTCCTGTCCTTCCTGGCTCATCAACAGCCAAACCATCACTGCCAGGAGCTGGGGCAGGCAGCCCACGTCTCATCTTGTCACTGGCTGGCTCTCTTCCAAGCCACGGCTGTGCTCCTCATCCTCCTCCCTGCCCACCACCCACAATGGCTAAGAGCTCAGCAACCCTGCTGCGTGCCTCTGCAAAACAGCAGCAAGTCAGCACTGAATAATTGATGCTAAGTGGAGCCTGGAGCAAAGCCAGGCCGAGGGAGGGAGCAAGGCTTTGGGCTGGTTCTGGGATGCAGCAGGGGAGAGATGGGTGAGCTGTGTCTGGCAGCTTTGCACCCTGGCCTGTTTGGCAGAGGCAATACTGGAGAGTTTGGCTGGGCCTGGGAGTCTTCCTCCTCTTTGGCTTGCTGTGCTGCTCACCTGCTGCTGTGGTAGTTGCATGATGCACATGTGCTGCTGTGCTCACATGCTGCTGTATTGCTGGTGTGCTGCAAAGGGGCTGTGGCATGGAGGCTGGGAGCTGGGAACCAGAGCAAGGGTGCACACAGTGCAGAGCATGTAGCCCAAGCCCCAGCAGCCTTGGCTGGGGCCGGTACCTTGGCTCTTCTAAACCATACGCCCTGTACTCAACCCACAAGGCTCATCTGCTCTAAAGGAGCAAAGCTGCACATGCAGCCAGGCCCATCTGCACGACCCAGCTCCCACCAGTTGCTGGTAGCCAGGATGTCTGGTGTCACACCATCCTCTGAGAAACACCACCCCTTTTCTACAGTACATCATTAGGTATAAACCAGCACATGGAGAAAATAGCCCAGCAGCTGAAAAAGGAAGGTCTGCCCAAAACCATTTCCCAAACCCTACAAACCTCGGCAGCTGAGGAAGCCCACAGGACATATACTAGCATCATCCTGGTAGCAAGGCAGTCATGCTCACCTGACAGGACACAGGCACCATGACAGCACAGGAGATAAGCAAACCAGAGCTGAAACAACTCAGCCATCACCTCTCTGGGAGACACAGCAGCTGGTCCCACCCCTTGAGCATCCCTGCTCACTGGCAGCAATTACAAAAGAGCCAAAGATGAGGATGGAGATAGCTTTGAAGGCACACACAAAGAAATGAGTCCAAGGGAGTGGAGTCACCCCTTCTTTCACACAGTAGAACAGGTTCTTCATAAGATACACAGAAAGATGAACTGTAAGAAACCTCCATCCTTGCTCCAAAACTGGTATCAGGTCTCTAATGGTACCTGCAGATAGATGGGGCACAAATCCTCATCTGCCCTGTGCATGGTTGGCTTTGTTGGAGCCAAGAGGAAATGATATAGAAGAACCACTTGAGCTGGAAAGGTCTGTAGTAACAGACTGGAGTGTAGTCCAGAAGGGAAACCTGGTCTGCTCCTCCTCGCCCAACCACACTGCAAGTAAGGAGGATGAGGCCAGCATTTAGCCAGGGCTGCTCCATAAAACTCAAGACATTCATTCAACTACCCCCTCTTTGCCTATCAGGTATCTCTCCTGCAAACTCAACCCAGATGCTTGCAAAGCCTTCCACAAGCACTATGCGCTTGTGTTTTGGAGTCACCATTGCTGCTGGCTTAGGAATAGGCTCCTGTGGAAGCCCTCGCAGACCAAAAGGCAAAAATCTGTTCCAGCACTTAATCAGCATCTTTAAGGACTTGTAAGCAATTTTGTCAGTTGACTCAGCTGTGATGTCTTTGGAGCCCCAACCCTTCTGTAATAGGGTGTGGGGTGCGTCAATTATGTGGGAAAGAAAAGTTTATACATCAGTCCTGAGACATATGGACCCAACCAGACCAGACCTCCTCAGCCATTCCATCATTTAAGTACAGATTCAAAGGTGGCACTCCTCCATCACAAGAGATGCAGCCTCAACAGATAATCAGTGCGATGGTGCCTGAAGCCTTCTTAGAGGTGGTGTTCACACTTGTCTGAGATCCACAGCACAGCACCACGTTTAGGCCAGCCTTGTCATGACCAGCTGAAGAGATCACAGCCGCCAAATATGAGCTGATGTGCCCAAATATAGAAAAAAACTTACCTCTGTGCACTCCTGCAGCTTCCAGCTATGCAACTGGAATGGCTTTTCAGACTAACTGTACATTCTGCTTACTAAAGCTTGTGCCACAGAAGCAGAACTGAGATGGGCAACCAGCTCCTTATCATAAGGGAAATGACTGCAGGATCCGAAAATCACATCTTCCAGTCCAAGTACTTCTAGAACAAATGCACCTTAAGTAACGACGGGGAAAATCAACTAAATTGACTCCAAACCCAGCAATTCCTTCTCCAGACCTACATTCACTCTAATGAAAATGTAACCCTGATACTGCTTTCAGACTCAAGTTCAAATAACAAGCAGAGAACATGTAGTAAACTCATGTACTGACCTCCTGCCTGTCATGACCAGCAAGCTGCTAACCTGTACCCACATTACCAGCACCAAGTGAAACACCAAGTCCGAAGTAACAGCTCCACCTTTGTGAAGTGATACGATCTGGTTTGTGTCTACCCCGGAGATCAGATCAGAGCTGACATATCTTACTGCACATTGAAGATCTGTCGTGATTCTCCTGAAGCCAACCTCCTGGAACAAAGATGCAGTACTGTATTAATACACGATTAATACATAATTTCAGGGGAAAAGGTGCAGTGTCAAGCTTTTAGCACCTCCTTTTGCTCCCAGAACTTTCAGCATGGACTTGATCACTGACCTGAGAGTCTGGGTTTCTTGTTATCTTCTAATTACAGCAAAAAGCTAACTAGTGGTGCTTCCAGCTCCCGAGATGGCCACGTTACTGACCAGCACTGTTTGACAAAGGGCGCTGGCTGCCTTGCTTGCGCTGGGTGCAATCCACAACATGAATGAGATTGGTCTGCAACCTGCTAGAATTAGAGCACCACCCATCAGTCAGATCCTCCAGTTCCAGCTCCTACCTGCCTAATGGAATTCTGAAGTGCTGTCCTATTGTAGCACTGAGATGACGGTGTACCCTGGCTGCTGAAGAACTTCTAGGTCCACCTGCAGAATCCTAGTGACTCGTAGCACATTGATTTAGCCATACAGAAAATAGGACTATAACCAGCCTGTAGAAAAGAGGGACTGGTTAGTGGCACCACTTGAAGTATACAGCCGTGAGGAGTGGCCCAAGGGAACAACAGTATTTTGCAACAAGAAGACACTCAAACAGCTAAGATAACACACGTGGCTTGACCAGACCCAGAGCTTTCCTGAGCAAGCTGGAAAACCTCACCCTGTGGGGTGCAGAGAACTCTCTGAAGGGGCTATTGTGTGACTGCAGGTGGTGCTTGCTCTCCTGACCCCTGGTGCTGCCAGAGCTCCTTAGCTCTCTTGACTGTGGCTCCTGGTCCTTGACTTTGGCCTCTGGCTTCCAAACAGAAAGAAGATAGCTCTAACCACTGAGAGTTATCCAGAGTCCAGTCCCCGAGAGAGCTCCAAACACAGCGTTACTTCTCATCTGAAGCCCTCCAGATACAGATATCCCTTCGATCACTAAGGGCCTGGTGAAAGAGATAAGCTCTATTGCAGAAAACAAGCACCAGGTTCCTAGTGCACTAACACCACCAAGCAAGGGCCCCCACATCACCCCAGACATTAACAGTTAAGGTGAAGTAGCCCTGCCCTCTGCCCTGCCTGCAACTGCACACAAGCTGCTGACTTAGGAACAAACCCTGTACTTGCAGACTTCACACTTGAAACAACCTAGGTTGGGAGGTTTTCTGGTCCAGCCCCACCATGTAACACCAGACTCAGCATCTCAGCTGTCCTCCATCACGGGGACAGGCGCTACTGCAAACTGCACTCCCAGCTACAGGGAGTTACCTTTGGGTAACCAGAGCTGGGATCAGCCCTTCTCCCGCAGGAACTCGATGCCAGGCAACTGCAGCCAGGGTGGGGTTGCTCCCCACAGCAGTTTGGAGTACAGGTACAAAAAGCAAGCCATTAGCACAAGTCCTCTCTTGCCCAGCCAAAAGCAACTCTAAGCAGCATTGTAGTTTAATGCTGCTGCCTGGCATGACAGAGGATGAGGAGTGGGATGGGAGATGCCTGCACGGATGCTGGGAGCCCCTGGGTGGGCTGTGGCTTTGTGTTGAGGGCGACCGGGGTTTCTGTATTGGTTTTGAGCTGTGAGATGTGACTCACACACTTTTCCTGCTGCTCCCAACCCCTACCAGCCCTGGCTCCTGAACCCAGCACCTCTTCAGGCCTGGGCTAGCCCGTGCAGAACAGCTCCCTGCCGCACTTGGCTGCATCACCTTCCTCCTCTGATGCTCTCAATTTGGGATGCCAGCTAAATTGGTCTGTGCAATACTCTGGGAGAGGGAAAGGCAGCAAGTACCAGGCTGCCTGCTGCACTGGGCACAATGCCTCCTCTTGGCCCTGCAAGTGAAAGGCACATGGGAGAAGCCAGTAAAACCACAGGCAAAAATCCCAAAGGAGCAGGGCTGAGTGAGGATGGGCTTCTCAAGAAATTAGCCCTTATCCAAAACACTCTTACCCACCCTAAACCCAATGACTGGAAGTCTGAATCCTTTAGTCTTAGTTGTTGAGCAGCCAGACAGCCGTCTGCAGTGCAGGAGAGTCCTTCTGCTACGTGCTCAGCAGTAATTAACCGTGCACAGGGCAGGTGAGGATTTGCATATCATTATACGCTGCTGACAGAATGGAACAGCCCAAGGTGTATGTTCTCTGCAGTGTTAGCAGAGGCACTGGCAGGGAGCAGAAAGGCCTAATTCTGCCTGTGGAGCACAAACATTTGGGAGGTGCTGTGCAAAGAGCTGCCTGGAAAAAAATAATAAATCAAGGAAGCAACAAACTGGCACCAGCTGAAGTGAACCCAGCTCTCAGATCTCCCCGACACTTCTTCCCTTCCAGGCATCACATCTGAGGCCATAAAAAAATCCCACAAGGACTAGGCTGAATGCAAAGCACCAGGGGAGCACCAAGGGTGGTCCTACCAAAACTTGGGACAGGCAAAGGCTTTTAGGGACACGATGACAACTTGCTGGAGATAAACCAGCTCTGTCCTTGAAGGACACCCCATCCTGCTCACCTTCACGGTCTGCAGCATGACCTCAGTCTGTGGAGAGCAAACCTCCGCGCCCTTCCCTCCCTGCCCATGCCACCAGCAATCCTCCCGGAGCACCAGCGGCAGCACCCTCTGGACGGAGGACAGAGCCATCAAGAAGGTTTGTCGAGACCATCAAATAATAATTTACTGTGATTTGATCTGTGGCTTTGTACAGTTGCTGGGGTGGGAGGAGGCCAAAAGAGGAGGGGATGAGGAAAGAAAAACAACAGAAAAAGTCGCTTGCCGCAGGCTTGGGTGAAGTGCGAGATAGTCCTTGGAGGGGCTCATGCTCCCCCTGTCCTCTTCCTCCTCCTCTTCCTCTCCCCCTATACTCCTCCTCTGAATCCATATGCTTCTTCCTTCACTTCACCTCTTTCCTTGCGCACTGCACAGTGGGAACCTCTCCAAGACACGGTCCAATCAGCTGAAACCAAAGAGGATGCTCATTAGCACCCATTCACCATCAGCACCAAGAGGGGCTGTTTCCATTACCCACCCCTCAGCATTCTGGGATGACCCTGCTAACGCCCACAGAGGGAAAGCACAGGGCTACACAGGTCTTAGAGGTCTGGACCTAGCTCAGCAAAGCATCTGCACATGCACCGAAGGGAAGAAGCAGATGGTCTGTGGAGTAATGGGTGAGCCTCAGGCATCTCACCAGACCTTCTGCCTCTGTCCAAACCTCACTGTGGGAAAGGGCAATGTCTGATGAGATCTTTCTCCCTCCTCCAGGGATGATGGAAACCACAAAGTCCAGGGCAAATGCAGCCAGATTTCCCTGACTCCCTGGCTACACACACAGCCTTCTTTCTCTTCCCCAAAACACAGCATGTCCTTGCCTGGCTTCTCCTTTTGCACCCTGAAGTTCCTCCCTCTCTTCTCTTGGCTACTGCAGCTAGAATAAGCTGGGATGCGTGGTTTCCAGTTTCTGCCTAAGCAGAAAATGATGTGGGCAACTCATGGGGCATGCTCTCTTAACAGAGGGGAGCATTTCCTAGAGATTCCTTCCCACCACTTCTTGCCCCTCTTTTTGAAGGCACAGCCTATGCCAGTGCTGGCCACCAGGCTGTGATGGGGACCAAGCTCCCGACAGTCATCGTAGGGGAGCAGTGGGAGCAGCAATGCAGAGCTCATGCCATCAGCTGTGAGCCAGAGCAGGAAATGAGCCCTGAACTCACATCCCCATCTGCAGGAAACGCTCCTGAACATCTGGAAAACCCAAACATCTGGAAGGCCTCCCTTAGCAGTGATAAGTGCTGGGGACAGTACTCAGCTTGGCCCCTGGGAGGCCTCACACGCACCTCTGCTGGGAGCAGCGGGGTGTGGTGCTTGGGTGGGTTTTTGCTCAGAGGAAGCAAATGCTGCCAAACATTTCTTTCCTTCTTTTGGGGGAAGAGCTCTGTGTGCTCACAGCCTTTGGCTCAAACAGCAGAGGAAAACCAGCTGCCCATTTCCACACTCAACGAGTCCCTCTTAGCACCTCCTCTGGACACTATGTACTTCTCCTTAGGACTCCAGCAGTTGTGTAAAGGAGTGAAGGGCCAGTCTGGCTGCGTGGGAGACCCCCAAAAGACATTAAGTGCAAAGTTCATGCGCACTTTTCTCCCACACCCCAGTCCTAGACATCCTTAGATGTACATCTCCCTGATGTACTCTTCCCAATTGCTTCTCTCTCCGTTTCTGCCATGGGAGGTGGTTACACAGCCAGATGTTCCCAGGCATTTGGCTTAAGGCCACCCAGCTTATGCAGGGACACCGATAGGAGCTCTCCCTCACTGCTATCCAGCCAGGATTGCAATGATTTAAATAAACTCATCATTAAAAAACAAAAACAAAAAACAAGGAAAGAAGAAAAACAGGCAAGTGAACACAGACAATATGAAAAACACTGTTTCTGGCTCCAGCACGCCCTATTTATAAAGGCAAAACAGCCCCCTTACGGCTAATTCTCAACATTGCATCAGTTCCAAATATCCCAGGGGATACCTCTAATGGGGAAAACTCTTCCCAGGAACACAGAACTTTCACAGTGAGACAGGTCTGCTGTGAAGCTTAAGGACAAGGCAATTTATGTGAGTGCATGAGTAGGCAATGAGCTCACTCAGCTCTTCATCTCAACCCTTCTACAGCCAGTCTGGTGAACACACAGTGAGCCATGCACCTTCACACCTTCAACACCAGCTTAAGTCCCCGCTCAGAGGGGCAGCATGGAAAGAAGCTTTCCCAGGGGAAGCACAAAAAAATATGTATTTTTTTTCTTTATTCAATTCTGTATAATTTTGCTCCACAAAATGAGGGGGAAATATACAACACCCCTTTCCTCCTACACACTTCCTCAGGAAAGTGGGAATTTCGACCTACCTGTATCTTGACAGAAAATGCTACTTCAGTCAAAAATGTGTGTCATTAAAACAATACCATTGCTGGAATTATTTCTGCGGCATTTGTTTGCAGGTGAGTGCATCTGCAGTCACCTCCTGCCCTGCTTCAAGTGTTAAGCCCCATCTCCTGCTTCCAATATAACCCTCCTGCACCTCATCTCCTCCTTCCAAAACTCACCGTAGTCACGATATCACACATTTACAGTTCATGCAGCCAGGGCCGCTCTCATCTGGGGGATTCAGCTTGCGCAGCTTGTGCTGACGGATCTCCCGCACCAAGGTGTAGAAGGCATCTTCAACGCCCTGGAAGAAAAGCATCTCTTGAAGCTCTTGAGATTCAGGCTTTCAGCACCCTGAATGAGGTCCGCCAGCCAAGAGACAAGCCACCACTAGACCACTGAAGGTATCAGCTACTCCATTTCCACCTTTGTGCTCTGGAAGCCCGATATGGTCCTTCTGGCATGGGTATACACTACCTGTCAGTCTGCCAAAATAGACCATGGATAAGACTAGCCAAGTTCCCTGAGCTTAGCTGACCTGCAGTGACTATGGGGCTATTGCAGAACCCTGGAGAAAATCCTGAGAAGGTATTTTCCCTTCACTGTTGTCAAAGCAGAAATGAGGCACTTCTCCAGACTGGAGGCTCAAGCCTGAAGAGGGAATGTCCTGATGGAGCACTGGCTCTTACACCCACCTGTCTGCAGGGTAGTGTCAGCCCATTCCTGCCTCTCCAGGACAGCACTGGAGAGAAGAAACAAAGATTTTGGTTAAACCCCTCCTCCTACCTGTCTGGTTTTGGCAGATGTTTCTATGTAGGGGATCCCATAACTCCGGGCCAGGTCCTGCGCTTGCCGGGTTTCCACTGTCCGTGCTGGGAGGTCACATTTATTCCCTACCAGCACCATGGGAACATCATCTGAGTCTTTCACCCTCTTGATCTGCTCCCTGCAAGAGTTAAGAGGTGCTAAAGTGAAGGGAGAAAAGGCATCAGGAGACAGCTCCAGTACATTCCCCACCAGCTTCTTGGTCAAGAATTAACAGGTACACTTTGCTCCTGCCAAGTGCCTTGTGCTGGGCATCCAGGAGAATGTAAATGACCACAGCACATGAGTAAGCAGCAAAATAGCTAGGGCACTTTTGCAAATGAAAATGGAACACACTTCTGCTCTTTAAATGCAACTGTTTACAAAACACAACTTGAAATGGTGATCTGTAATAAGACATGAGCTTAAGATAGTTAAGCTAAATAAAAATGAATACTCAAGCAGTTACCTGTGTTATTGCCAACGTTTTAGATCAAGTAATCCCCCTGAATGGGGATTTAAAAAAAATACTTAAAACATCACACCTGCAATCAGAATCTGCTGAGCTGAAAAAACAGCTTTGGCAGATATAATCTTTTCTGCAGATGCAGAGGCAGGATTTGCTTCCTTTCAGTTTAGTTCAGGTCACTCAAAGTTGAGAAACCAACTGGGAAGCAAAAGATTCGTACTGCTCACTTCTTCATTCCAACCTTGGATTTAAAACTAGGTGGGTGAGGATGAGATCTACCAGTTCTAAAAATCTTAAAGGCCATTATCACTACAGACAATCAATTCAATTCCCTCCTGATAGATAACAACTTCCTTTGCTTAATAAATCATTTAACTTCAGATGCAAAACAGCCTTTTTTTCCTTGCCCATGGACCCAGATCATTTAAGATGGTTTTATTTAACTAATAAAAGCAGCATTTTAAATGCTGATTCCTGCATTTAATTGAATTCAAATTTCCATCTAAAAGCAGCTGGACACGTATCACACATAAAAAAAAAAAATCAATCATCTTTTTTTAATGGAGCAGAACATGGTAATGAAGTCTGACTGTATGTACAATACACCATAAAGCCACTTAAATGTTCCATGTAACATCCTGATCAGCAAATGCAAGTACTAAATTTAGTGCCCAGGCTACACTTAGCTGAAAAGAGATACCTCCTAATGGTCACAACCAGGGAGAGCCAGCGGTTCCCTGGGGAATATTCTTTTAAAAGTGAAAACACAAAAAGCACAGGCAAAACAAGATGAAAGCCAGTGATTTACATCATGATTAAAACCAGGCCTTGAAACCAAGCCACCCTGTGAGTGATTCACAGGCACCAGCCCTGGCACAAGGATGAACGCTGCTGAATCCCTCAGGTGCTTTAGGAAAATCCCATCCTTTGTCCTCCAGTTAAGCTGAAACAAGCCAAATTAGTCCAGCCATATAGTTATTACACTGAACATGCCTACTAACTGGTGAGTGAGACATCTCAACAGCTCAGAGCAGCACCTGTGACTATGGAGCAAGGAAGGGCCGTGCCTGCACTCAGAGCTGCGGGATTATCTGGGACCTGGGTTTATGATGAGGGGCTGGGGTACGTGGTTCCTTGGTGGGCAGTGGACAGAGGACAGAGTGGGGACAGGCAGAGTCACCTCTTGTATCCTCTGCAAGTGCCTCTCGTCACAGCCAAGCCTCAAAACAAATGCATATGGCACAGAGATCCCTCCCATCAAGGTAACCAGGGAAGATTTCCATTGCATTTTTATCACCTCCTTGGCTCTCCAGCTTTTCAGGGGTGATGGCAGCAGGGGAGAGAAGCACGGGTGCAGCCAAAACAGGAGCATATCGGGATGGGGTCTCTGCTCTGCCACTGCCCTCCCAATACTTGCCATTCCTGGGCAAGTCGCCTCACCAGGGTTTTGACTCTCCTTCTGCTTCATCCTTGCCCTGGTTGAAACCAAGCTTTAATGGGCCAGGACTGCCTCTACCTGCAGCCAGCAGACCGCAGCCTCACTGCGACAGCTGACAGCAGGGGAAGCAGCCCCCCTGCCCTTCCCAGCCTCCTCGCTCAGGTCCCAGACCCAGCAGAAGTCACTGAGATCGATTGCACTAACAAAGCAATTCCATTAATTAGAGAGGGACGGGAGGGGGTCAGAGAGGATCAGCTCTCTCTCTAGTCACCATAAACACTTAAACATTACATTATCAACTCTCCAAAGGCCACAAGCAATCCCTTTGGATGGGTTTTATTGGAGTCACTGACATTAGCCGTCTGCTTCACCTCTTCCCTGGGGAATGGCCACTTCAGCTAATTGTCTTTGCCAGCAGCCAGCATTTCCACCATGGGGCCTGATCTAAAAGGGAGGGCAGGAGGGTGCAGCAGCAAGGCCTTCCCTTTGCACAGGGCAAGGGAGAAGGGGCCCTTCCCAGGATACCAACCTGTACTGGTGAATATCTTCAAAGGACTTGGTGTTGTTGATGGCAAAGACGCAGAGGAATCCTTCCCCCGTTCTCATGTACTGGTCTCTCATGGCACTGTACTCCTCTTGCCCTGCAGTATCTAAGATGTCTAACAAGCAGGTCTCTCCATCGATGACAACTTGCTTTCTGTAGGAATCCTGCAGGCCAAGAAAGAGCGAGAAAGGGAGAAGGATGTGTTAAAGAGGGGGCTGTGTCCACCCAAGTGAAGGGATGCAGACAGTGCGTCTCTTGGAAGATGCTAGGTCATGCTCTGCCTGGGTGCAGCTCCCACTGAACAGCTGACTCAATCTGTTTCCAAAACGGGAGGGAAAAGAAAAACAAAAAAAAAAGAAAAATGGAGCAGACAAGTGGGTTTACCTTTCTCTGGAGAGCCACAGAGAAGACAGTCCCTGGCTTGCTCTTACCATTCCCAGCCCTGCCTCTGGCAGACCAGGGGCAGCTTCATCTCTACCACACTGCATAGCACTTGACAACTATTTTCCTAAGCTTTGTTAAGTCCCAGCTAATACCTTCTGCTGCCAGCCCTGCCCAGGTACTGGAAGAGGATGCACAGGAAAGGCAACACTGGCCAGTCACGGCTTCCAGCCACCATCTGGGATCTGTGTGGCTGGAAGGTGTTTAAGATCACCTGGAAACCCAGCGCCTCCAATGCATCTCAGATCAAGCACCGGAGGTGATGTGCCATCAGTGAGGCTGCAAACTGCGCTTGATGGCAAACCTCTTCTTCAAACATGAGAGAAAAACAAAATAAAAAGAAATCGCAGTGTGAGAAGGGTGCTTCCCACAACCAGTCTGTGCCCAGAGGGCTCCAGAGGAGGTAAGGACTATCCAGGCAGGTGCCTTTGAAGTTGGGGGTTTTCCCTGCAACTTATCGCAGCTGGAGAAGGCCTGAAAATCACCACAGGCATCCCACAAAAGGTTTCATTTTCAAAGCAGGCTCCTCAAAGCACTGCTCTTCCCCACTGTGCCTCTCTCCTGTGGTCAGTTTCATCAGCAGGGATGCTGCTGGGGCAGCCCCTGCGTGGAGGAACAGCACCATCCCTCTCCAACGGCTGTTCCCTGGGCATGGCGGCAGCATCCTCAACTCCCAGCGCGAGAAGGAAACCAAAGTGAAAGGTATGAAAAAGGTGTGAGTCAGCAGCATGATCACAGCAGCCCTCTGCAGCCACTTGCAGAGGCTACAGCTGCAGTTTAAATTCATTCAAATGTCTGCTGCTCTTCTGAAGACCACAATAATGTTATCAGATGAGCTCTGCAGGTCTGCAGACAAACAGACAATGTAGCAAAGGCCACTGACAGGACCAGCAGCAGCACACAAAGGGAATGGGGCCAAGGCGGCCTCCACCCTTTGGGTCATTACTACAGCATCATCTTCCTGGGATAATTAACGTCTTTCTTCACCTTATGGAGAGGGATGTGAAATCAGCGGAGATGAGATCTGCTCTGCCACAACCTTCTCAGCCGTGCCTTCCCAAATAGGGGACTGCTGATCCGCCAGGAATAAGTGTGGAGTGATGGGCTGGCTTCCAGCCAACCACTCTGAAGGCAACTGGCAGGCTGCCCTGCAGGGATGTGCTCCCATTTCTAATCAATAATGTATCTGGAGCCTCCTCGGTGTAAGGTAAAAGAGCACTGGTTTCACCTCTGGGGCCCAGTGCTTGACAGGGACTGGCACAAGGGACCCCAGTGCCTGCTCTGCCCAGCAGAGCATCCTCCCACCCCTGTGTCCTGGCTTGCATCCAAAGGACCAGCCTCAGCACACATGTTCACAACTAATTGCCAAGTCCCCAGTCTGAGGAGCCCTCACCAGCAGACAGGACACCTATGGAGAAGCAATCCCACATCTCAGCTCAGGTCATCAACAGCCTGCCTGTAAGGCCAGACAGCTCACTAGCGCAGCACAGGCATTATCAGCCTTGTACCCTGCTCCCCAAGGGAAGGGGACAAGCTCTCCTCACCCTTGTTTTGTGTCCAGCTTCATCTAACCCCTCTCAGGATACTTGGGATGGCGGCTCAGCCACCCCTGCCACACTGCCAGGTGACCTGCCTGCTGCTGCTGCAGGGGTAGCTGCCACCAGGCACCAGCATCCTGCAGCCTCAATGCTCCTCTGCAGCCCCTCGCATCCTACCTCACCTTCTTGTGCAAGAGAGAGTGGCTGGACCCAGCTATGAAGTGCCAGGCAGCGGAAGCAGTGTCCACTTGGGGTTTAGACTCAGGATCCCAGATAGATGATGGGAGCACCCCATTTGTTAAATGCTACAGTCAGAACATGACCAGAGGCTTGAGAAGGCCGTTACTAGCTGACTGCTAGAAGCTGGAAGATGAATCAACCTTTTTCTCAACACAATCCAACTCCATCCCTGCTGATTCACCATGGGACACTGCCAGTAGCATACATTTCCTTGGTGTCTTGGCCCTCCTGATCCAAAGTAAAGGTCTTAAAGCTCATCAGGAGCCCAAGAGCATGTGAGCACGTGCTGTAGGCTGGCCAACACTGAGTTACAAAGCCAGACGTTTGCACTAGTGAATCAGGAGGGCAGGAGGAGAGCAGGCACTCAGTTGGGGTCTGCCACAGACAGGGGACAAACTTTCTTCTTCATCCCTCCTGCCTTGGGGAGCATCTTCTCAGTGCACCCTGACCCACTCACACCTCCCCTTTGCAGGGCAACCTGCGCTCATTTCATTTAAGGAATGGGTAACGCCTTTGCTCCATGCATGTATACTCTCTTCCTCTGCCTTTTATCCTGCTCATTTCAGCATTGCTGTGTTGTTTGTCAGCCAGCTGAACAGTCAGAGTCAGCTCCTGGGCATGATCCAAAGCTGCTTAGTCACAGGAGGGTGGTTTGTTGGTCACATTCATATAGCTGGCAGGTAATTCTCTGTGCATCCTAAATCCCCGTAAAATTAAGTATAATTAAGAAGAGTCACCCTAGAATGAGTGAGAACATTGCCAAGGTGGGGGATGCGGGGCACAACCAAGGGAGCTACAAAGGCATCAGGGATGGTGGGAACTGCAAGTGGAAAAGCACCAGGGGCAAGAGAGGTGAAGAGCAGCTCATGGCTGCTTTAGGAAGAGAAGAGCAGAATGGGGCTGGGAGAAAACAAGGGAGGAGAGCAGGCATCTCCCAGGGCACGGCAGGAGCAGGCAGCACGAGGAGGGTGTGCTGGGAAATGCCATGGAAGGTTTACATTCCCCGCTGCCTATTTACATGGAGAAAAATTCCCTCCAGGGTACATACAGGGGCAGGCAGCTGGAGACAGAAAAGACAGGATGCCAATGCAGTACACTGGGTCAGAGCTCCCTCTGCCCACCCTGGAGTCCAAGAGAGGACCCATCCATGCAGATGTCTCTCCCCAGAGAGGTTTCCCTCTGCCTCTTTTGCCAAAACCAACCTGGAATGGGTTTTTAAGAAAAGGGAGGGAAGAAGGCAACTGCATCCCTAAGCAAAGTGCAGCAATGAGACTCAGGAGCCCTTAAATTAAATTCCAGTCTCTGCCATGGACTTTCTAGGTGACCTTGCCCAAATGATGCAATAGCATATGCTTTTAAGTGCTCTCCCTCCTTCCAGTCTCTGTAGGATTGCAAGACTATTTCTGCCTTTCTACTAAGCCTTGTCTTGCTTGTTTATTTAAGTTGTAAGCTCTTCAGGGTGGGGACTACACATACAACACCTACCACAATAGATTTCTGGTCCCAGCTGGGGCTCTTTAGCCATTACGATAATAATAACTGCAGCAACCACAGCTGCATATTTACACATCTGGTAGAAAATCCTCTAGGAGTGCAGAGAGAAATGTTACTGTCCAAGAAGCATGACAGAGCTGTAATCTGCCTTCCCAGGATGGGCTTACTCCTCATGCACAGCAGCAGCTGCTGCCCACATCTCCCCCAAACAAAGGCACAAGTTATGCACGGGGTAACTAGCATCTCACTTGCAATGGTGAAAGCAGTCGGAGAATGGAATATATTTTCAAAAAGTAAAAAACCCTGACAAAACAACAGTATAATGGATATTGACGACCAGACTCCCTCTCTCTACAGCCTAGAGGAGAAGAGGGTCCCTGTCTGCTTCTCCAGGCAGGCTGATGAGCTAGACAGGCCAGTGAAACCATCCATGCCAACTGTGAGACCCATACATCAATCTTTCACTCCTCTCGATGGAGCAGAGGCAGCACTCCGCGAACCACAACAGTTCAACAGCTCAGCACGTCTCACTCAAACCACAGGACATCCATAATATGACCAAGCTCTGATAAAACCCATTTCATCAGTAAATCTCAAAATAACCTGCTTGAGAAGTCAATATATTTACTCTGATTTCACAGGAGAAATGGAAGCACAGGCACAAAATGGCTCTTCAATGCCAGACCTTTAACCCCTCCCTACACCATCATCTCAGCAGAATGGAGGAGTTTTATGCTGTCTTTCAGTCCCTGCCTGGCTCTGTCCTCTTTTGCTGCCTCCCTTGCAGTCACTTTTCAGCACCACTGTCCTTCTGCAGAAGGCACAAGTCAATCACTGCAACCTTTGAACATGTGCATAGAGACTCAGAATAGCTCTGCGAAGCAGAGCAACACCCCTGCTTTAGTTCAGTTAAGCTCACCCCTGCTTGAGACCAAGCTGAACACACTCTGGATTGGAGGCAAGGTGAAGAGCAAGAGGAAGACATGTAGACAGACTCCCTGCCCAGAGCCACTTACCTCTATCGTGGGGTCATACTCATCAACAAAATGGTTCTGAATGAGCTGTATCGTCAAAGCACTCTTCCCAACACCACCAGCTCCCACCACCACCAGCTTATACTCAGTCATCTTCCAGCTGACCCCAGCTCAGGACTTCCAGGAGCACCCACCTACAAGGAGAAAAACAGTATTAGGAGAGGGGGTCCTTCCCATGACTGTCTGCACTGCAGCAGGGCTGAGCAATCAGCCCCCTTTCCTGCTGGGAAAGGCAGAAATCTGCAAAAACAAGCCTCATTCCTCAGGTATCAAAGTGTTGCTGATATCTTCTGTGCATCCCAGAAGCACCCAAATGCAGTGAGGTCTGTGATCTGGCATGCTGTAACACAGAGACACCTAATTCTACAAGGCAGAAGCAAAGGGATACCACTCTTAAGGTTTTAATGGTCTTTCTAAGTTGCTTGACTTCAGCAGGGATTGACGATGGGACATGGTAAACCCGATTCACTGCTATTCTGGTTGGCAGAGCCACCCCTCAGCTTCTTGGGGTGAAAGCCAGCAAACAACCATCAGGGATGCAATGTGTTTTAATGTAGCTTTATGAAATTACCACCCTGGTCTCTCATCTCAAGTTTGCAGACACGCCACCAGCCTGGCTAGTGTGGCCTGGAAATGGGGAGACAGCAGGATGGCACACATACCCCAAGGGTCAAGGGCTTTCTTACCGTCTTCCTACCCACCACATTTAACTATCCTGGGAATCTAGCCACAGAAAATTACACTTATTTCAGTCTGCACCTCCAGCATCCACTGTCTTCTGCTTTTATGGTCCAATGCTCTGGGGTCTCAAACATTGAGAAAGCCTCACCTAAACCCATGAAACTTGATCTAAAAGTACAGCATGGAACTGCAACAGCCAGAGTTATTTAACCTAATACTCTCTGCTAGTAATAAAGGTTACTTTAAAATGGGCAAAATAATCCACCAAAATGAATACAAAACCCTGTTTATGCTATGATATGCTGCAATCCTTTAGCCTGACTAGATGCAAACTTCACATATTCCCAGAACAAACCTCAAAAGGGAGTGTTCCTCATAAGAAATCTGGCTGTGCAAATCAAAAGCAAACCCTACAGTAACCAATGTAAGAGGTATGTTTTTCCAGAAGTACTCAGCACTGTCTCTGATTTGTCTTATCTCAAGCTGGCGATCCAAAATCACTAGATAGATTTGAAAGTCTTAGCCAACATGATCTGGATGTCAATGTCCATGGGGGCAGGGAAAAGTTCCACCCCCCCTTAGCTCCATGGCTTCATCCCTAAGGCTGCGTTAAGACCTCAGACCACAAGGCAGGTTTGAGGTAGTGGCACATCCACAACCCCTGTCCTCCAGCTAACAATGCCTCCTGATGCACTGGCCATCTCAAGAGGGAGGAGCAGAAGAGGCACCCCTCCTCCCAAGAGATGAAGCTGGCATGTCCCACAGGGGAGAAAGAGATGCTATCATGAAAGGTGCTAATTGGGAATGATGATTAGGGTCAGGATGAGCAAACCAGCTTTTGCAGCACTGCGTACTTGCCATAGCCCCTCAGCAGGAGAAACTTCAACCCACTCCTGCACCTCATCCCCTAAATTTCTCCTCCATCTCCACCAAGATGAACAAACTTTAACTCAGGAAGACCCCTTCATTCAGCTGCAACCCCTGCCCACTGCAAATCACCCCAGGGTCAGACACCGGTCCACAGCCATCACCTGCGAGCTCTGAGGACACCACCCAGACAGCAGGTACTGCGAATACAAGCTCATGGTTCCCCTGGCCCATCACCACCTGACACAGCCTGCAACATCACTGCACAGAGATTAGACAGTCTTCCTCCCATCCCCCAAATGTTAAATCACTCCATGCTCCTCCCTGGGCTCACCAGCCCAGCTCCTGAAACCATAGAAGCTGGTACAATGTGTGCCGGCAAAGGCCACTCTAGACCCAGGCTGCATCTGATGCATTTGCTAACGCTGCAAAGATCTAATGGAAATGAGGCCAGAACTTTCTGCCTTCAATCCCCACCAGACTGCAACCTTAAACCACTCAGACAGTTCAATCACCCACTCAAGCTGGGAGCAGTCAGACACAACTGCCTCTTGTCAAAGACCTTTTCTGAGCTGCTGTCTCTGTAGCAGGAAGGCAAACAAAGCTCATGCCCTTCTCAGCATCCAGAGTCCTGAAGAAGGGCAAGGGAGGGTGTGTGAAAGAGTAACCAGAGCAGAAAACACAATGTCCTTTGGTTACTGTGCCATTCTTCACTGCTGGAAAAGCTGAAGGTTGTTAAACACTGCGGAAAAGTGTGATTGTGGGAGAAATGGGGTGAAAATAATGCGATACTCAAGGTCCATACCCGAAAGGGCCACTGCTTCCCAGAAAAGTCTGATGTGCCTCTGTTCTGGAGCCCAAGGGAGAAATGCAGTTTGAAAGCAAGGCTATGTAAGACAATCTGTTATCACACTGGCTGTGTGCACACTGCTCTGTTAATGCACACCCTCACGTATGCATATGAACTTCCCACATACACTACTTCTCAAGGACAAGAGAAATCCCCACCCCAGGCTTCTTGTCTTTCAGGAAGACACAACTGCCATGAGGGACTGTGACAGGCTGAAATGGGGACTGAGAAGCAAACACTGACTGACCCTCTCCACCAAACAGTGCTGGCCAGGAGAGAGGATCACTCTTGCAGCGGAACAGATGAACACAAAAGGGTCTCTACAACCAGCTTCCATCTTTCATACAAAGCATGGAGATCTGCAACCCCTAGCAAAACGTATGGAGGCTGTAAATAAAAGCCTGCAGCAGCTACAATGGACCATGTTCTGCATCTGATGCTGATGATGGAGCAGCAGCCATGACGATGCTCAAGGGTACCTGCACAACCACCAAGGCCTATTGGACTTGCAAAGCAGTGAGAAAACCCTAGACTCAATATGGGGAAGGCATGAGTCCCTGAGGACAGGGTCCTCCCTCGAGACCACTGCAGTGGAAGGCACTGCTTGGCCTATCTCTTCAGAAGACCCTCAGCCCACACAGCCACACCAGGCTCTTGGTCCACACTGCAGCAGGATGTGGGGGCCGAGGTGGTTACTCACAGCAGCTTAAGGGTCTTCCCCAGCTCAGGGCTGCAGCTGAAGCTGCTGCACCTTCGCCAACTCTTCACCACCCCACATGCCATCCTCTCCCCAGCAATGGCAGAAGAGATTCTGCAGCTTGCTGAGGATGGCAAAGTCCACCTGATTGTTTCATACCATTGCTGCAAACATGTCCTAATATAGAGTGAGAGTGTGGGGAATGATGGACAGCTCTGGGTGCGAGAGCTGCCTGAATTAATGTGTGCTAAAAATCAATGTTCAGACAAGCTTGCTCCCTTTCCCAAAGGATCCACGCTGCAAGCTCTTCACAGGGAACATGCAGACCCAACTGCTCATCAGAGCATATGCAAATACCACAGAAGGAGGAGCCTGGCCAAACCTGCAGGGAAAGCAGGGATTTCCATACGGCCAACGTCTGTTACAGACTTAGGCAGCTGGTCTTATCCCCAAGCTGACCTTACCAACACCACCTCATAGCTCCTGAACATGGGAAGAGCAAGGCTGCCCAGTGACACATGTACAGGTTTGAATGCCTCATGAACATCATCATCACCACCACTTGGGCTGGTTCAAGAAACAGCCATCCCAAGCCAATGTTTCTGGCTCTCCTAAAATACAGAGGCAGGGGAGAGAGAGTAGAGCTCCTGCCTCAGAGGTAGCAAAAGACATTCCAAGTTTTCATGCTCAGTCTGGGGATCCACCAGACAGAGGTTTACAGCCTATTGGCTGTTGTGAAAGCTTCTCCTGATACGAGGATTTCCAAGGAGGATAAACAAGAGCTTCTATTTCTTAGCAGCTAACACAGAGCCCTGACAGAACTGACCACAAAATAGCAGGGAAACACGAAAGCACAGCCTCTCAGTCCCACACACTGCAGGAACAGCACTTCTTCCATCCTCTGCAAGCTCTTCAAGATCTGAAAGCCTGACACAGGTTGCCATCTGGCATCTTCTCTGCCCATCCAAATTTGTCATCTTCGAGGTACTCAAGTGTTGCACTCCCAGAAGCTGTGCACAGCTGTCCAACAAACAGCTGAGCAAGACAGGGAGGAGGACAGCAGTTCAGGAGCACTGCTGGGGAAGACGAGGGCTGAGATCCACGTGCCAAGCCAACAGCACCAGCGTGGAGCCAGAGCTGCTGCTGCTGCATTTCCTGACCTCGTGGCTTTTCTCCTGTAGTGAGAGGGCTCCTGGCTCCCATTCAAAGCTGTCTAGGAAAGCCTCGCCGAGTGCTTCCGCCTGGCAGCAGCAGCTGATCCCAGCCCAGCAGTCAGAGCCATGCAGCTCTGGCAAACAAGAAACATCTGCCAGCCTCACACAAGAAGCCACACAAGAGAACAAGCGCCTGGCCCCGGTGGGCATCAGCATCGTGCCTTTGTCTTGCAGGGAGGAGATGAAGGTGTTACGTGAGGACAGAAGGCACATCTTACCTTTCTCCCCTGCCTACACGTGCTGGGCAGCTTGGAGGCTTTGTCCGCAGAATCAAGGACTGAAATGCCTGGCACAAGCTTTTGCAGGGCTAAGATCTAAAGCAGGTGTAGGCATCAAGGTTACAGGGGTACCCAGTGATCCAGCTGTCCTGCAAAGAACAACTTCACATTCTTCATGGTCCCTATTCTCCAGCACAGAGCTTCCTCTACAGGGGAAGAGGTGGTTTTGGGGCCCTGGCTGTGAACCCTCCAGAAACTCACTCGGCAGAAGCAGAGGTGAGGAACTCCAGGGGCTTGGCCCCACCAGTATGTCCCATTACACCACTGCAGTTTCAGGAAAAGCTCAGGTGTCGAGCAGAAAGGATTTGCAGTGGGTTTCCAACAGATTCAACACAAGGGAGGCTCTGACGCCCTTCCAACAGGATCACCAAAGGAGCTTTCTATGTGTCCTTCCTTTCCTCCCATCACCTTGTTTCTCCCCCAGGTTGGGCATCAAGCCAACCATACAAGCCAAGAGATATTTTTGTGAAGCACTGCTGTACTGAGGCCAGCCATGACAGCTTCACAACTGTTCATTAATAAACATTCACCCTCTATGTGTCCACTGGGAGTCTGCATTTAAAGGCATCAAAAGTCAGTTTCACCTCTGCAAATCTCTTTGGGCACATCTCAGACTGGGCACCCTTTCCTCCAAAAGTCCCTTGGAGATGAACCAAGAAGCCTTTAGACCATAAATGACATTATGTTTGACTTTATTTCCCTTCAGCAGAGATGCCCTGCAGGCAGAAGTGGCCTGCAGTCCTCTAGGAGAACAGCGCTCACCTCAGCCTTTTACCATGCCTGCAAGTTGGGAGCCCAGGAAGTCCAGGCTCCTCCATTTGCTCATGTACAAAACTATCCCAAACATCACAAAATCCAGCCTCTGAAGGAACCTCTCCAGCAGCATGAAATGCCACCTTTCATTTTCACTCAAGGATCAAAATGCTGATGTTCTCCATGGCCTGCCCAGCCTGAAAGAAATCAGGCAAACAAGCCTGGCAAGCTGATGCTCTGTTATGAATCACAGCCTATCCAATGCTCCATTTTAATCTACTTGTTGCTTTTTAAATTAACAAGTGGGCTGCAAATGCAACCCAATATGCTTGTTGTTGGCTTGCTGGCTGCGTACCCCCAAACTCAGACAGTGCAGCCCACAGACAAAAAGAGAGATGTGACAGAAGTTGAAAATGGTGGCCCTGCTTTGGAGAAATGACTTGGAGATAATAAATGTCTTCTATTGGGCGGGGGGGAAGAAAAAAGCCTAAGAGGAACAGAATGGCTTCTTCCACATTCTGCAGGCTCTTCAAGATCTGAAAGAAGAGGCAGCTTATCCTAAGAAACCCAGTGTAAGAATATTGCTCTAGAGGTAAAAAAAAAGAGATAAGGAATGACATCATGTAGGAGGCTCAAAACACAGGCATACATTCAAGGAGAGCCCTGGGAGGAAGAACAGCAGAAAGCTGTGGGCAGGTTTAAGGCACAGGCAGGTCTGGAAGAGAGGGACTGCCTCTCCATAACAGCCATAAACATGTCCCAGCAAGGTGCAAGCCATGGCTTTGCAGAATGCAGAAGATCTTGAACCCACACGGACAGGTCCTTGCACCGGGCCCAGCCCTTGCACGGTTTCCAGATGAAGCACCTCTGGCAACACAACCCCTCTGCCAGAGACTACCCACCTGCAGAGAGTTTGTGAAGTCCTTGCTCATCTTCCCGCTCCACAAGAGATGGAAGGCCAAATGAGATGGTACCATCCTCACCAAAGTTGCTGCCTGTTTTCTGTTCCCTGGTTCCTACTTCAGCTGCAGGTCCATTTACACTGTCCTTGCTTTCCTCTCCAATAATAAATATTCTTAATAAAGTTCTTTGTTGCCCGCGTACTCTAACAAGAACAACTGGGAGGCAGCTATGCCTAAACCACCCAAAACAGCAAACAGCCTACACAAGTCAGGAACACAAACAAAACAGCTACCCAAGAGCTCTCCCTCTGGATGAAGTTATTGCCCCCCCCCAGCCAATACAGGCCACCAAAATTACTATGCTCCAAAGAAAGATTAGGAGGCCGCTTACCTCAGGAGCTTATAAACCCAGACTGCTTATTGCCTAAGTCTCCAGCATCATGAACATGGGGAACAGCACACCATCAGGCAACTCTGATAGGCACTGGGATGTGCTTGTGAATCGCAGTGGGATCTTCACCTCCCACCATCACCATTGCACCCTTCTCCCTGAAAGCAAGAAGCCCATCCCACCATAGTCTTGGCAGAAGAACCAATCTTCCAAGCGAAGTTCCACAAAGAGTAAGCATGCTGCTCTGCAGGTTACCTGTGCCAGTCCACGGAAAGGTCTGAAGGAAACAAGCAAGCAAACGGTATGTGCCACCCCACTGCTGAACACAGACCCTTAAAAAAGCCACAAGCAGATAGGAAAGAGCACCTGGGCCAGCACCCGAGTAACTAGCTGAGAATACCACTGAGCTCACCTTTGGAGAAGTTATTTTTAAATCGTGCCCATGATATGTGATGTATTACTTAAGTGCTGTTTGACACTCTTAGATGAGCAAGAGTGGCCTGCGTAAGGGAAGAGGAGGCTGCAGTTTTGCCCGAAAGCCTGGTAAAGGTGGATGCGTGATGGCAGGAACACACCACAAAGCAGGCTGGGACAACAGGGGACGACTAAATCAAAACTGAGCTCTTATCTTGCAGTCAGGACTTAGGACCTAGTCTTGACTCTGCCAACGCATGTGGGGACGCACCATGGGGTAGGAAATGCTCTCACTGCTGACATGCAGAAGACTGCAAACTGCTCC
This sequence comes from Pezoporus occidentalis, assembly GCF_034315485.1. Classification (NCBI taxonomy): domain Eukaryota; kingdom Metazoa; phylum Chordata; class Aves; order Psittaciformes; family Psittacidae; genus Pezoporus; species Pezoporus occidentalis. The sequence goes on along the minus strand of NW_026913964.1, from coordinate 1,446,835 downwards.
TTTGTTTTCATCTCCTCTCCATCTTCCCAGGGCCAGGAAAGTGGTTCATGGGCTGGGCTGGCAGCTCTCCACCTCACCCTGGAAAAGAGACCTCTCCTAGGCCTCCCAGCCTGCTTCAGAGAAACAAAGAGCAAACTCTGTGTAACGGAGAGGCCAAGGCAGAACTCAAGAGGCAGCTTTTAACCTTCCTTCGCATTAATGTGCCATCTAGAAACACAAAGTCAGCATGATGTACCTTGAGCATATGAAGAGATGGACAGATACCATAGAAACAAGACCCACATTATAGATTATACTAACTGTAACTGCTAAAATGTGTGGTAGGTAACCACAAACCCAGGCTCTGAGCAATCTTTTGATTTGCTAGACTCAGTACCAAATTGTATTGATTTTCCCACAAAATATAAGGCACAATGAAGTAGAAACTTGGACCAGACAAGGACGTAGCACCAGTGTAAGTGGATCTCTGTAATTGCAGCTATTAACAGGGACAGAGAACATCAGGCTTTGGGGTAAGTGCCACCCAGTAATGGGGTAGGATTAAAAGAGATACTGTCTCCAGGCTGGTTTCATAAGGTACCTGATTGTCTTCTGCCTGGTCCACTTGGTTGTGAAAGGAGCAGACACAGGCAAGCTGCCAGGGAAAGGTACGGCCTCTCCCAGGACCCACCAGTCCTGCCATCATGCTACAGCATGTCACAGCCAGCTGGCTCTCTGCTACAACAGCGTAAGAGGGACAAATTCAGATCTCAACACGGAGCTGCAAGAGATGGAGCACCCAGTGCTAGAGCTGGGGGTGGTGGCCATGCATCATCAGAGACACTATCCTCCTCCTTGTACAGACAGGCAAGGGGATGCAAACAAACCAAGGGACTCTCCCAAGTCATCAATGGGCTGTAAAGCTGGGAACTAAATTCAGGCAACATGACTTCCCATCCAGGGTCTTCACATGAGACAAAAAAGCTCTCAGTAGAGGTTTCGGATGAGAAAGCCATTGGTCTCTGGTGGGTCTTTGTGTTGGGCTATCAGAGCTGACAGCTCCATCCCAGCCCAGCTTCTCTGAACAGAGATAATTGGGGGGTCAACGTACATCGAGTTGGAAAGCACAGAGTCCATAAGAGGCACCCTGCTCCCTAACTGTGCTAACGAAATCACAACTGGGTTGTGGGCACAGGCAGCCAGCAGAGAGGCGGCTGATGCTCCGATGCACAGATGCTGGCAGGGCTGGGAGCAGAGGGACATGGTGAACACTGCTGCTCTTTTGCCTGCTCAAAGCCCAGCTACAAGAAAGGAGAAAGCCATTGGTATAAGGTGGCCTTGTGTATCATTTAGAAAAGGCCCAGTCCCACCCAACCTGAGCACTATCACTGAGTATCAGGCCAAAAAAAACATACCCCATAATTAAGAAATGCATTGCCCCTATGAGATTTCCATGCTCTTCTCCCTCCCCGTCCTTCCCTGTCCATCCAAAACAACAGCTGACAGGGAAACATTATGAAGCTGGTTTCAGAAAATGCATCTGAGCCATTTTCACTGAGAATTTGCAATGGAAACAGGTTTAGTTGTTCAGCTTCCTGCTTGTCTTAAATCCTGACACATATATAATTTTATAGCAAATAAATGGATAAGGAAACAGGATATTTGCATCTGGAAAGTTTAAAGAATTATTTTGACAATGCTCTTAGGTTTTAGTTTTTTTCTTTTAGCATTTAATGGATAAGGGACTTTTCAAAAGGCCAGGTTTTGGAGCAAAATTAGATTACATGAGTATTGGTAAGCTCTAGTCTCCAGAAATAAACCAGTTCACACAGCATATGCCCTATTGTACTACCGCTCCTGCAGCAAAAAGGCCCAAACAGCAAACCAGAGGCATTAGGATTGGGTGGAAAGAAATGGAATCTGTTGGCCAGCAGCAGAAAAGCAGACAAATTAGTTTGGAACAGCAGGAGCCCAGTCTGCTGCCGCCCATACAGCACTCACCCTCTGGATGGATAACCGGTCCCGCAGAGAAATTAGGGTCCTCTTGTCTGGGGGTGGCTCAAGTCCCCCTAGAAGGAAAAGAAACACAGAGGAAGAGTGAGAAGGCTCCCTCTCTGCAGGGACAGCCAGCTCTGGGTGGGTTAGACTCAGACAGGTGTATCTTAGGGGACCTTTCTTTAATACCCAATTTGGCTCCCCCAGCTTCCCTGGACAGCACCTAGGATTTTGTACTGAAGGCGAAAACAAGAGTTAACCCTCATCCATCCCTTTCACATGCGCTATTTCACAGGCCATTAATCGTATCTTGTGAAGTTTTTACCTTTTCCAGGGAAAGGTGATACAGCATTATTTTTGCCCTCATTTTTCCAGACAGAAGGTAGAGCAGCACAGGTGCAATGGCATCATCTCCACAGGCTAGCTACACACAAGGGACAGTATGTCTTGGCATGAGGGAAAAAGACTGAGCTTCCTTCTTGCCTTTGCATTCCCAACGGGACACTGATAAAAAGCTGCTCATACAGTTCATTCAGAGGCAGAGCTCAAAGGAACAGCTTGAGTGACCCCAAACAGCCAAAATCAGATCCTTCCAAGAGTATCTCTTTTATTAGTAAGCCATTCAATTTACATGATCAAATGATCATCCTCCTACATTCATCTGGCCCTTGCAGACATACACCCTTGTTTATTAGCAGACCAGGGACGAAGGGGAAGGTGGCACCACAGCAAAAAAAGCAAACCTGCAGGGCTTGCTTTAGCAAACGTGGCAAAAGGAGCTGAGGAAAATTCATTACAAAAGCAAGAGATGAGGCATCTTAGGGAGCCAACAAGGGGGCAGCAGGATGACAAGGTAAAAGGAAGCGAGCAGGCACCTGCTGCTGGGACCCCATCCCTGCTCTTCTTCCCATCAGGACACATTACTAGCAAAGTGACAATGCTGTCACAAGCATGACTATGCATCAGTCATTATGCAGCAGATATTCAGGATCACACTGCTTATTTACAGATTCAGCAGCTGCAGCCTGGAGGGATGGTGACATTGAGGATGCCTGGCACAGAGGTCTGGAGAAGACCTCCAAACACAGCCAAGGGAAATTAATTCATCACAACCAGTTCTGAAGCCAGGCAGAGCCAACCAACGCATTGTGTGCAATACAGAGCAACCATCACACAACACTGACAGAAACAGAGGTCTGAAAGTGAAGACATGACATTTAAGTTTGCATCAGCAGATGAGATGAGATTTAAGTCTGCATCAGCAGACTTTGTTAAGTTTGGGTCCTGGATTACACAAACGTCACTTTGCTGCTTGTGCTGAATCTCAGCCACAACAGGCTTGTTAACGTGAAGCTCATGTCCCCTCCCTCTGCAGCAGTCTGGATTTAAAGAAAAAAAACAAAACCCAAACAATGTTGTTGTGGGTGGGTTATTTAAATGCATCACTGTCACAGCACAGAGCTGCTGCAAATCAGACTGAAGATGTATACATTACAGCTGTCCATACTGAAAAGGGAGGACTCTCCCTTGAACAACAAAAAGACAGTGCACAGGGACTCCTCTTCCCTGTCTTGCAGGCACCACAGCATGGATGCAGAAGAAAGGCTCCTTCAACTCTGTGTAGCCCCCACACAGGTTCATACACCCCACTCCCCAGGAACACACAGTGCAGCAGATCAAGGAAATAGTAACTCCACCCAGCAATGAGGAACCCACAGCAATTGACTCGCTGATGGTCACACAGGAAACTTATTGGTGAAGCTGGGGATTTCTGATCCCTCATGTTTGAGCTTTTGCCACAGGACTGTGCATCTCATCACTGGCTGCAGTTGATTATGCAGGGGACAGCAGGAGACCTACCACATCACCACCATCACAGCCCCCAGCATCTGCTGGCAGACCTGCACAGTCAGCAGAAGCAGGGGGGGGGTTCTTCCAGAGCTTCCTTGCAAGCCCACAACAGCAATGACATGCAGGATTTGGGTGGGCTCGCAGCCAGTGTCCACAGGCACAGTAGAGCTGAAAAGAAACCACAGAAAAGCGAGACACCAAGCCTGTGTGAGATGATTAACAAATAAGCAAAGCCTCTGAGAGCAGCAGAGCACATGAGGTCCCTCTGATAAATGCCTCAAGGTTAGGTGTAACTGCACCTCACATCTGTGGGTCCTGAGGGAACTGACAGATGAAGTTGCCACACCATTATCCATTGTATTTGACAAGTCGTGGCAGTCCAGTGAAGTTCCTGATGACTGGAAAGGGGGAAACATAACCCCCATTTTTATAAACAGAAAAAGGAAGACCCAGGGAACTACAGGCTCACCTTGCTGCCTGGCAAAATCATGGAGCAGATTATCCTGGAAGCTATGCTAAGGTGCATGGACAATAAGGAGGCGATCGGCAGCAGCCAACATGGCTTAACTAAGGGGAAATCCTGCCTGACCAATTTGATGGCCTGGCCTTCTACAGTGGGGTTACAGCATTTGTGGATAGAGGAAAGGCAGCTGACATCATCTGCCTGGATTTGTGTAAGGCATGCATGACATCATTGTCTCTAAATTGCAGGTATGGATTTGATGAATGGACTAGTTGGTGAATAAGGAACTGGCTGGATGGTCACACTCAGAAGAGTTATGGTCAATGGCTTGGTGTCCAATTGGAGACGGGTAACAAGTGGTGTCCCTCAGGGATCGGTGTTGGGACCAGTCTTGTTCAACATCTTTGTCGCTGACATGGACAGTGGGATTGAGTGCGCCCTCAGCAAGTTTGCCAATGACACCAAGCTGTGTGGTTTGGTTGATAAGCTGGAGGGAAGGAATGCCATCCAGAGGGACCTCGACACGCTTGTGAGGTGGGCTGATGCCAGCCTCATGAAGTTTAACCATGACAAGTGCAAGGTCCTAAACCTGGGTTGGAGCAATCCCAGGCAGCTACTGGCTGGGCAGAGAAGAGATTCAGAGCAGCCCTGCGGAGAAGGACTTGGGGGTGTTGGTCAATGAGAAAATGAACATGAGCTGGCTTCAGTGTGCCCTCACAGCTCAGAAAGCCAACCGTATCCTGGGCTGCATCAAAAGGAGCGTGACCAGCAGGTCGAAGGAGGTGATCCTGCCCCTTTACTCTGCTCTCGTGAGACCTCACCTGGAGTATTGTGTGCAGTTCTGGGGCCCCCAACACAAGAAGGATGTGAATCTGTTGGAGCAAGCCCAGAGAAGGGCCACACTTCCACTCACTGTGGAAAAAACAACCAAGAGTGTTCATTAAGTGAACGGACCAGAAGATACAAGAAAGCTTGGACATGAGCTACCAACTGCAAACAGAAAGAAGAAAATCTTCAAGTCTCTAAACAGAGAAAGAATGTCTTTAGTAGGACTAGTCAGCCAGAGACCAGCACCTGGCCACAGCTGGTAGCATTCTCACAGGTACCTGGTGACTAGACACAGCTGGTACTTAAAACACCTACAGACAGGATTTCACCTTGCTCTGCAGCACCTGGTTTCTGAGAGTATATGAAGAAAGAGACGATGCAAAATACAGCCCAAAACATTTGTGGCATGCACCAGAATAGTCACAGTTTGGGGAAAGTAAAATGGGGCAACATCAGCCCACATCACTCCAACATCAGGTGCTCCTCAAGATGAAACAGCCTTTTGGCAGGCACGGCAATGCACCTCCACCACAGACCAATCTCTGCACAGCAAACTTCAGGCAAAACCTACGAAGCAGCAGCAAGAAAAAGTCACACATGTTGGAGAGGGAAAAAAAACAACAAAACAACAAAAGAAAGTAAGAAGGGACTTTTGAACTTTGAACTGTAACGCACTGTAAATACTGTAACATAACTTCATTTGGGCAGTGTTAAGTGGCAGCTGGGCATCAAAGACGTAGGGGATCCTCACATAGCCTTAAACTTTCTTTCACTCTTTCCAGTGGAAGCCATCTTTGGTCCCAGGGCAGGGTCTCATCCTGCCAGAGGATCTGCAAAAATAAAACCAGGGAGCTCCTACAGCAAAGTTTCCACTTTGGAGAATTTCTTTCTTTTTAACTCTGGATTTCCTGCTGTCCATACAACACCCAAATCTTTATGTTCTGAAGGCACCAACTGCCCTAACACCCTGCAGCAATGAGGTCCCTAAACTATAAGCATCACTTCTTTTTACCAGGCATCCCATTTTCTTCCTTGGGGTCCAGCCATCTCTCACTAGCCTTTCAGACTTTGTGACCCTGCTGTCCAAGCACAACTCTGCAGTGATGGTGAAGGACACATTGCAGAGACACAGCAGTGTTCATTGGATTTATTCTTGGACTTTATAAGGCCCATGCAAACAGTTCTGCATCTGGCCTGAAAAAAACGTAACCACAAAAGGAAAATTCAGAATTCCAAAGCTGACTTCTGACAGCTCTAAGTCACTGTGTGCATGCAGTATGGACAAGGTGTAAGACTTTTTTAGTTTCCCAAAGTAAGGGAGAGGACAGCCCAAGCTGACGAGTCAGACCAAACATGCAAACCCCAAAACCAAGATCTGACCTCAAAGGATCATGTTAAGGAAAAGGTAAAAACCAGCTTCCCTGTAGTGAAGCCACTGAAGCCAAGATAATCAACACTGAGAACTCACTTGGTCTATTTTAGTTTTCAGTCTTAGCCCACTTACCTCTCTCAGCATCTTGACAAGAACAGCAAGGTAGACTGACATTTCCTGGAAAAGGAAGGGTTAAAATACACCTTCACTCAGCCAGGAGGCACAGAGAATGCCCACAGAGCAGCTATGAAAGTCAGCAATCATAGCAGAAGAAGAAAGGAGGTGACTACATTGTTTCCTCCTCCCTGGAGATCTGGCTGCCATGAGGCTTTGCACATGGCACTGGTGGGCTCCTGACACAGAGAACTTGTTCCTGGGAACAGCAGCTGAGTGTCTTCCCAGGACCCTCTGCTAAGAGGCACAAAACATCCCCCCCCTCCTTTCTCCTACCACTGGCTCCTAAGGACACACAGAGCCTCCCTAAGGAGTTTCTGCAAGGGGGGGTGACAAAAATAATCCTGCATATGTTATATAGCAGCCTCTGGGTTCACCCATCCTAGTGGAGGTGCAGGCATCTTAGACAATTCTTGGGAATAACAGTGGAGGAACTGCTGCAAAGATCAAGCTGACTCATGGTTCTTTGACTGTAGCTTGAAATATAATAAATAAAACAAAACCTGAACATCCCTTCAGCCCACTGGGAAAAATCCAAGCATCTGCCTGAAATCCCCCAGCGTGTAACAATAATATAATGAAAATAATTATATTTTCTACATCCTATTAGACTGCAGGGATGGGAAGATCTGTTATATGACCTACATCACCCTGCAAATAACCAATTGCTGGGAGCACTTCATGCTATCACCCTTTGCCATCGCCCTCAGCCACCAGCAAACCAGCCTTGACATTTTATTCTATTGGTTACCACTGTGGTCAGCATCTGCCCTCACAAAACATCAGCAAAGACACCAGACCTGATACTTAAGCCGTGATTACTGTAAAGGGGGTTCAAAAGCGGACTTCAGGGCACCAAAACCCATCTCTCAAGCTATGGCAAATACCACACCAAAAAGGCTCCAGGCAGAGCTGATGGGACAGAGATGGGATGTGCACCAGAAGACCACAGTCTACACGCTGGCTCAGACTGGTGGCTGCATTGCTTTTCACACCTTCAGGCTTTTATTGGTCTGTTACTATAAAAATAAACTGCAAGAGCTATGAAGTCACTGTTCAAGTGGTAGGAGTCTGGGCACGATGTGTTCTGGGGTTCCTCTCAAATTCTGCTCACCCATACTCAGAAAATCTGTCCATGATGCCTTTGCTGACTATACAAGACTGCAAGAGTGTTTGGGTAATACTAAAGGCTGTTAGGGGGTTTCCCCCCCCCCCGGCTTGTTTTTTTTTCTCCCTCTCCAGTGGTTAGGAAAAAGCAAGCAGGAAAACAGAGAGATGATGTGAACCAGCACTGCTAGAAAATGATCCAGTCTCATCTGATGATGCAAACTTTCTAGCTCTTGTCACGACATGCTCTGCCTTGTGAGCTTCAAGTTGGACTCAGAAATTACTCATAAGATATGGAAATGATTCCCCTGAGGAAACAGTCACTAGAACTACCACAGAAAGTCTTCACTTTAAAACAAGCAGCTCTGTCAGGTTTTGGTGGTGGGTTGTTTTTTGTTTGATTTTGCTCTCTTCCTTAACAGGAGCAGAGAACCACCGCAGTATCTACAGTCAGGGGCTCTACTTTATGGGTTCATTTATCCTCAAATCACAAAATTCTCCTTCCCTGGGACAATAAATTCAGAGATTAAACTTGAACTCTGAATGTTCACAGTCCTGCCAGTATTGCAAGATCTCAAACATGATCACGTGCCTTCACAAGAGCCTGGTGGAGAGACAAGCCACCAGTGAGATTTTGGAAAGAGGCGATGGGCTGATAAAGCCTCCCTGCTTCATCTGACAGCAGTGGAACTCACCAGTGTTGTTTCCCAGGGCTCATAAGGCACACACAGCAGTTTCTCGCTCTTGGACATCATTCACACTTAACTGGAAATAAACCACTGCTTGATTTCTCCCTTCAAATCCTCTTGTTTTCAGAAAACATCTCCCTGAGGACCACGTGTGTCCCTACAGTGAACCTTCAAGGCCACAGCATGATATAGCTGGTACTGGAGGAGTACACAGCAAAGAAAGCACTGAGCTCTGAAAGCTGGAGTTTGTCAACTTACCCTCACAATCCATCCTTAAAATCTTGGGTAAAGGTTGTCTCATTTTAAATTAATTCCCTCTGTCAGAGGCTGATTAAAGTCTAGGATCTGGACCCAAACCCCTGCTAAACACAAATATTTTATCACCTCATATAATATTTTTTGCCTTTCACCTGCACACCTAAGAGAAGACCAAGAGGGTGTAAGCCTCTGAAAGAAGTCTTACTTCTGAAGACTGAAGACTTACTTCTGAAAACTGAAGAAAACTGAAGATAACATTTCATACCCAAACAGGTATCTACCATAAAGAAGCTGTTCCAAGCGGTGGCTGCCATTCCACAGGCTTCATTTGCCTTTACGTCCACATATTTTTTGATCAAACTCAGGATATGCTATGTCAACTCAAATAGGAAATCTGACTTAAACTAACAGTCAAAACCCTGATCAGGTACCAAAATTCATGTAGTTGGCTTTCCCCTTTTCCTCCTTAAAAGACTTCCATTTGGCTGCAAGCTCTGAAGAAAACACCGATGTGACTGGCTGAGTTCACTGTGAAACACACAGCCGGTGGCCCAGGTTGAGTTTTATAGGGTGACGACTCCTCCACACCACTTCAAGCGTTTCCTTTGTTCTACAGCACCAAAGGAATCAATGCTCTCTGAAGAGCATGTTTAGAGAGTACTCTGGAAAACAATGAACCGCAGACTTCATGAGGTTTACTCAAAGCTTTGCTGCTGTACCTAAAGATGAAGTGTGCTCTCCTAAACTAGATACCTTGGTTTTGAACCTGTACTAAAATGGAGGAAATTTACCCTCTGAAGGAGCAATTTTTCATCCAGTAACTCAGACGAGAATGTGCATGAGTATCTCTGTGAGCTGTGTCAGTGCCTGGCACAGCTGGGACAAGCGCACTTCATACAGCCCTTGAGATAACATGGCCTTAGCTGAACAAGGCAGAGAAAAAATAGTTACTTGCAATGCACCAGGTTCAGATTCCTTTGACATCAGGCTGTGGTGTAAGCTTCGCTGCTTTTGCACAGTCTGGGCAATGATACGAAGGAGAAAGGCAGGTCTAGCATCTCCCAGCCACCACTAGGCAAGTGTGGGAATGCAGCAAGGAAGAAGGACCATGCAACTCAGCTGGGCAGGCATCCACTTAAACCAGACCCAGCTCGCAGGCTGGGTACACCAGCACTACAAACCTTGCCTTGCACACAACAGCAGACAAAAGCTCCCACCTCTCCAAAGCTGAATTTGCAGCAACATGTTGCTTTTTAAGGAAAAAACCACAACATGCTCCTTTCAAAGTAGCCAGCTGGTGAGGAACACCAACAGGAAGAGGGAAAAAAACCCAAACCACCACCTAGCACCACTTCCCCCTTCTTTCTCTCACACAGAGTTGAGAGGCTTGTATTAATTGCAAGCTTATATTAATTGCAAAGCATGAGAATCTGAACAAACACCCTCCTTGGGCAACCGGGCCATCCCCAGGAAAATGTTTGCATCTATGGGATGTGCAAGTTGTGCAACCAGCAAAATATCAAGTCAGATAAGCCAGGGACCTTTCACTAGGCTCTACAGAGACATGCTCGCAACTCCATAATGCTGACTCAGGCTAAGACAAGTTGCTTTAAATTCCCTCCCTTGCTTTAGCCTTCACAAGGGAAATAATGCTGGCCTCACATCCAGTTTGAAGCTACTAGGCACTATTTGCAGAGCTGAATCAGACACCCAAGCAGCCTTTGGTGGAGTACAGGAGGAACCTGGGACTCCCTGCAATAGGAGTTGTCTTCCCACCCTAAAGGGAAAAGCTGAAGGAAATTCTTGGTGCAACAAGGCTAGCTCTGCCCTGGACATGATATGCGACTTTACTGTATTACACAATCTCCCATGCCTAGAGGCTTGATACAGCCTTGTCTGCCTAGGTTTCGGTATACATACGTTTTATGAGTGAATGAGGGAAATCAGTTAGGAAGGTCATATAGTTACAACAACTTTGTGAAAGAGCCCGATGACCCCAGTTTCTCCCACCAGCTTCCAAAGACCCATAAATGGGGTTGGTAAACCATTAGAGCAAACAGCAGAGTGGCAACACTGCATACCTCCCAGATTTACGAACTGTCTCCTGTTGACAAGGCAGCAAGTGTACCATTGGTGGCAAAAAACAAGTAAAAACCAGTTTTGCCAGAGCATACCCGAGCAGCAGCAGGCGGATTGCAGCAGAAAAGCTGGTACTAGCCCAATACTGCCACTGTGGATGGGGCTCAGTGTTTTACCCATGAACAGAGCACAGCAAGGCACTGCAGGTATAGTATCGCAAATGAAAACCCTGTGTTAATATCTCTGCCTTTCTGACTTGTTTTTGCCATGTGAAGGAGTAGCAGGAGGAATTACCTTGGGTAAGCAGGCAAAAGGGGCAGGTGTGCAGTCACTGCTCCGTGCCACTGACGATGCACTTGCTGACCAGCAAGAGGATACATGCAGCAGAAGTGCCAAGAACCTGCACCATCCTGATGATGTACCAGATGCCTCTGCTGGGATGTTCTTCAAACACAGACACTATTTATTCTACCAAAGCTCAGAACAGAAAGACAGCCAGGAAAGTATCAGAGCAAGATGTATGCTGTGGCCCTTAACTACAAGGCCCTGCTATACCTTTCTTCCTGAGTTAAAAGCCTCCTGAAGGTTTTCATATGCTCTCCCGGGCACTCTGTCCCATAGAATTTCAAATAGGAAAATAAAAAATGCTTGTGGTGGATACGTGTAGCCAGGAAAGACAGCAGGGAGAGATCAGATGTGTTGTGAAGTGAGGAAAATGCACTATATAATGTAATGTAAGAAGGGGCTTTTACTTTTTTTCTGTAGCATGGTTATGTGTTCTTCCCACCTAGTGTCAGTCAGAAATTTTCCCCCTATAAATCCCCTGCTATTGCAAAATTTGAAGTGACTGTAGTGTACATAGTAGACTTCCAGAGCCTTTCCAGAGCTAACCACCATTTTATAGGTGCCTGAACTGATGGGAATTACAGTATGAGTTTTGGTAACAAAAAAAAAAGTGGGGTATAAAACTAACTCTTGGTTTTCTCTGGGGTTCTAGGATTTAATGCTGACTACACAGGCATGAGACAGAGGGTAAAGAGCCTGGCACAGCACCCTCTCCTGCAAGCAGGCTTGCAACCAGCTGCCAGCGCAGGGACTCAAAGGCTGAGTTCAAGCTCTGCAAGCTCTTGCTGTGGACAGGTTTTTCACTCCCGAAACACCCAGGCATCACATTTCTGCCATCGGGCTAATTCTTCCCCAGCAAAAGGCGTGATTGAACAAGTGCTCCCAATCAAAGGGGAAACTCAGTCAGGCAAGAAAATCCTCCCTGGGCTACCAGGCTTTATTCCTTCCAGTCGGCTCAGCTTTGTTTTTCCAGTTCTTTCCAGAACAGCTCTGGGTCTCCTCCAACCTGCTCTCTGCAGACCACGCCAAGTTCTTCAGAGCAACCACAAAGGTTCAGCTCAAGTGGGATACAAAACTACAGAAACTGGTTCCATAACCCCCAAAGTCCCATTACAGCATTTAACAGCACTTCAGTTGTTAGGTAAAAGCTCTTTTTCCCCTAGTAGAAAGGATTTTACCCATCAAGCCTGGAACACACAGATGCGCTGCCCTTGTAGAGGCATCACAGAACTCCTTCTGCTATTATCCATTAATCCACGATGTGAAGCCCCCATGCCGTTGTCTCAGCATCAGGTTTAGAGGTCTCAAATCTTTCCCCACTGCAATACAACAGGACTGCTCTTCAGGCACATGCACGAGGTCAGGACCCCCACTCCTTTCACTTGGTTAGAATGCTCCAGAGCTGGGATAGGTTTGGAGCTCTATCCTAACACTTTTGCTAGAAGCACTTCTGGGAAGTGTTTAACTGTGTCTTCCAGTTGCTGCAGCTCTTGACCAGAAAGGAACCAAAATGAAGAGTAGCTTATTGACTAAAGGAAGAGGCACAGGGAATCATCTCACCTACAAGAAAGATGTCTCCATGAAAGCCCATCATCCACAGCCTCTTTACCATCAATAAGAGACAGGCACAATCTGCCTGACCTGTTTCAGGTATCTATCTGCATTAGGATGAAAGGGCTTGTTTCCTCTGCTGCCTCTACAGGGGGACTGCAGGTAAGCGTCTGGGATATTATATGTCAGCATCTGGACAGGTGAATTGCACCCTGGTGCTCCCCCATCTTGCACTTAGCTCATAAGCTTTTCAGAAAGGGACTCTCACACTTCACCTAACATAAAAGCACTTCAGTCCCCAAGGCCCAAAGATAAGGCTCACTTCAAGTTGTAGATGAGAGGCCCATGCTCTTAAGTATCTACCACCACGAAAACTTCACAGTATTTTCCCTGTAACAATATTCCAAATATACCCAGGTTACTTTGGGGGCTAGCTGAAGAGAACTCAGAGCTGCAGGTCTCGACTTGCCTCTGTGTCAGCAGGAATAAAGAGGGAGATGTCTCAGGCACCAAATACTTTGCGCTGTGAGAACAGCATTGCCTTTGCAGGAAAGGCTGCAAAGCTCACTTCATGCACACCAAGAGATGCCTCACGACAGACAGATACGGATGCACACAAGCAGCAGGTCTAGGCAAGGACACAACAGAGGAGAGGATAGAGCACCCTGAGTGCACATTTATTCTAGCAAGAGACTTAAGATTTGCAGACCAACCTTGAGGATTCTTCTCTTTTTCATGACTTCTGATATACAATCCTTTGGGGCAGGCAACACTGAAGCTTGATGCAGACAAATGCAAAATAATGAATCTAGGGGCAAGAAGCCAAAGTAGATGGCACACATTAAATGGAGCTGTCGTGCTTCTAGGCCAGGTAAGAGATTGAGGAGCTACTCTAAGATTTGTGAAGACCCTGTGCTACAGAAAACAAGAAAATTAAGCTCACACAGGGACTGCAAGCAGGGTAACTTCTGTGGCAATAGGATGAATGAGCAATAACTTACACAGGGCCCTCAAATCAAACGGCAAGGGGGAGGGGAGAGAAGCAAGCATGGAAGAGACTGCATGACATTTGCCCACAGTGGGACTGAGCTGAAGGGTTCAGAAGAAAACAAGAAGTTCAGATTACCTCCTGAAAGGGTGACTTACTGGTGGCAGGGTTTTTTCTTCCATCCCACAATACAGTTGTCACTGAGTTTGAAGGCTTCTGCCTCGGATTTTAAATGTTACCTCTTTGCATCCTAATCCTAACAGACACTTGCTCCCACTGCCCCCGCAGAGCTGTGTTGAGAAAGTGTGACTGATGGTTGTCCACCTCCATGCATCAGCTGCCAGTCACATCCCAGCTCCATAGCACAACTTGTTTGGTTATTTTGGTATGTTTTGTTAGTGGTGGCTTGTTTGTTTGGAGTGGGTTTTTGTTGTTTTTCCTTTCTCTCCTCCCCTGGGATTTATTCTGAGATTGCTCTAAACTGTGAATTGAATAAACTCATTGTAGATGCAGACTTTAAAATAAAGGAGATGAAAACCTGAACTGACCCGAGAGATGCTGTACTGTCTCCCAGCCCATGGTCACTGCAGTCAACACAGTTCAACCAACTTAAGCAGGATTTGAACAAGACCTCATAACTCTGTTGCAGTGCAACTGCCGGGCTTGCCAAAACCCACATACTTAGCAGCATGCTCTGAAAAAGCCCAGCCCTCTGCTAGGCACTCAGCTTCCCACCTCTCCGTGAGGAGCACACTTCAGGCAACGCTCTTCTTGAGAACCCTAAATAGGGCTACAGCAGCAACTACACACCTCTTTCTTTTCAAAATACATCTTCCTCTCAAACTCACACAGGCTTTCCTTTGCCTTCTCAAAAGCATTCTGCAATTATCATAGAATCAGATAGGCTGGAAAAAAATCTTTAAGATCATCAAGTTCAAACTTTACAATGGACTACCAATTGCATCACTAAACCATGTCACTAAGGGCCTAATCTACATGGTTTTTGAACGCTTCCAGCAACGGTATTGCACTGCTTCCCTGGGCAGCCTGTTCCAATTCCTGACCACCCTCTCAGTGAAATGCCTTGTTTTCCTCTTTAAAAATTGTAGAAATTGCAGGCCAGCTTTACACAGCTCAGTTTGCTGTCACCCATGGACTGGTGACTACAATACCCAGCTAGCTGCCCTGGACTTTCAGAAGTTCCCAGCCAGGGACTAGAATGCACACGGACCTGTACCTTACATGCTGTAATCCTCTACTTTTTCTCCTGCATCCATTTCATCACTAAAGCTGGCCACTACCAGAGAGTCTTCCCTACAACCTGCCTGGGAGAATCATCACCAAAACCTCCCTTGCTGCCATAGCAAGGACACAACAACTGCCCTGATCAGAAGATGTGAACAGGATACAGCTCCATTAAAGACAAAGGAGGAAGGCAATGAAGCTAAATTCCAGGAATTATACCTCTGCATGGGCATCCTCCATTGACAGTTTCACCTGAGCAACCTCCCATCCTGAACAGGTTTATCATCCCCTCCATGACTGCTCTGAATTACCCCAGAGGTGACTGTATTTCAGCAACAGATTAAACTGTCACGATACATTCCTCTCTACATTGCTTTGCTAAAATATGTGAGCCCTGGCTGCCAGAGAACTGTTTTGGAAAGATTAGATTAGGTGCCTTGGAAACTGCTTTGAGAAAAAGTGTTGGGGGTTTTTTGCTTCTTGAAGAAATCTACCTTTTTTCTCTTCCTTCCCCCTCCCCCAGAAGTTTTTTTTATCATTATAGACCTGCTCAAGTAACTGCATCTTGGGTTTTTGATCTTTCCCCAAAATGTGTCAAGGTTCAGGTGACCAGAAGGGAGATGGCTCACTTTGAAATCACCTGCCACCAACACAAATTAAGATGATAGAGCCCTCTGGTATTTAAATCAAACCTCATCCAGAGGGGTACAACACCTCTTTTCAATTGCCAAAATTTTCTTACTGTTTTTCCAACCCACAACAAGCTAAAGCACTCACTTTACCATGGGACATACATCCACTTCTACAGATACAAGCCCCACTTACAACCTAGAAGACTTACACGGAAAGGACTGCTATTCCAGCCCTCCACCCACATTACTTTTAAGACTGGATAACCAAAATATTGAAACAGTAGACAAGACAACCCTGCTTGAAATTATAAAAGAAAACAAAATCCCACCTTCTTAGGGTTCACTGTGATGAGAAAGCATTTCCCTCATCAGAAAATCAGATTAACAACGCATCAATACTTGGGTGCTGAATCTTCTGACACTTATCGCTTACCAAAGGAGGGGGAAAACCGATCTTGCTGTCAAAGCATCAGACTAGGACAGCAATTTCTGTTCTCAACTCTTCTCCAGGCTCCTTCTATTAACATGGATTTCCATTCGTCATCAATCCAGCTGTAAAACAAGAGGTCATAACACCTCTCCTTTCCCTGCCCTGCCTATAAGCAGATACCTGGGAAAAGGACACGTTACCCGTGAGTGGTAAGAGTGATAATATCTAGCAGCAAAATTATGGGAAGGAGCAAGAAGAATGAGAAACTCATGGACTAACTCACCTTCCACAGACAGAACTTGGCACTTGGAGTGCAGTTTCTCACTTCCTAGCAGATACAAGGATCAGATGGATCTGAACACTTTCTAAGTTGGAAGAGGGTGGCTACTTGAGACATACCCCGCAGAAGAAGAACAAAGGTGTAAACTGATGTGGAGGAAGCATTCTCTCTTACTCGTACAGATTAATGTGTTCATTGTGGAAGAAATGTGGAGCAGAGGACATCTTGTCTGGCAGCTGATAATCAGGTGCAGTAGTTGTGGCGATCAGATGACTAATTATTTAACAAATGTTATTCAGGGTCTGAAAGTCCTAGCTTTCCCCCTTGCAGGACAACTGCCCAAATTCTTGCCTGGCCTGGCAGATAGGAAACGATCTCAAGAAGAAAACCATGACAGTAGCTGCTGCAATCAGCTAAGTAAGACCATTTTTCTTCTATCTCTATTCTCCTTGTGTCTGCCACAGAACAGGGAGAGAACTGCTCTCACCCCACTAAGACATTACCTGATTAGACTAACACTGAAAGACCGCTGATACAGTCTATAGCCCCATGGCAGGAGGACTGAAGTGGACTTAGAGCTACACTCTGCCTAGGATCAGCCCTGAGATTCTGTGGTTTGTGGTGGGGGTGCTAGCAAACCAATCTTTTGGAGGCCAAAGTTAAGCATGCTCACAAAAAGCACTTTGCTGCAGCTCTAAATAACCACTGACAGTGATTTATAAAATCTGTGTGTGCTCCAAAGCACCCTCTATCCTCAGCCACCTACCACAAGTCAAAATGGTCAACAGGGCAAACGGCAACATTTACAAAGCAGCCAGCTGGTGGGCCTCCCAGTCCAACATCAACTGGCTGTGACTGTCTCTATCAGTGTGTGTGCTCAACAAATCCATGCAGACCACCATCTGCACACCAAACCCAGGCTGCACTCTACACAGCCCTACCTCCCTGCACAGTCTACAGCTCTGTCTTCTTGCTTTCCTCGAGTCTTGGTCAACATTGCTAGTTTGTGGAATGACTTCAGTCTCTGAATGACCACCTGACATACAAAAGGGGACAGTATTTTTAGAAGATGATGCTTTCCACACTTGAAAACGTCTCTGATTAGGTGCCCGACTTCTTTAGCCACTGCAGGGATCAGAACAAAGACTGATCTAGTACTGGATGACATGTCTGTGTTGACTTTGCAAGCCACTCTCAGAAGTATGACCTGATGTTGCTTCTGTGGTGGCTTTCTGGAGTGAATATTGTGGCTTTCATCCCTTCTGCATAAGGAACTATGGTACAATTGTACCAACTGTACCGGATGCATCTCGTACAGGGATCAGCCATGAGATTTCCATCCACCCACCTCCCTGCTCTGCCACAGATCCAGTGAGACCCTACACATGCCCCTGTGCCTATGAGCCACACCAGCACACAGCCTCCTTGCTTCTGTGGAAAAGCAGGAGCTGAAGCATTTTATCAGATCTAGGTCTGACTCTCTTGTGCCTCTGTTTCCCACCTTCACCATGGCCAAGGTGGTCGCTTCTTTCCTGTGTGTGCGTTTTGACAATGAATACCTTGATGTTTCAAAATTCATGGGGACTACCAGAATAGCCACAGAGTTGTCAGCTGCAAATGAGTATAGCAGGATGGAAGACATATCTGTACTCGCAGAAGTAGAAAGAGCAGATCTGACTTGAGTACAAGTCACAGCCACTGCATCCCCCAGGAGAATGATGAGGCAGAAAGCAGAGCAGGGATTTAAGTGTATTTCCTCATCCATCAGCAGCTACACTGATTGCCACATGTGAGGTCACACCACCAACCGGCACAGCAATGTCCTCTCCAGCCTAGCTCCACAGCACTTACCCTCATACTCCCTCCCACATCAGCATAGCAAGAAGGCAGCACATGCTTGTTGAAGCAGGTCAGGGAGCAGACCACTTGCCCAAAGCTGCTTGAGTGGAAAGTGGGACAAGCCCTCCAGAAAAAGCTGGCTGGCCTTGTACAATATCATGCAAATCAGGAAAAGGCCAGGGGAAACAAGACTGGGAGAAACCTTGCATGACCAAGGTTACACTATAAGGTTATATATTCAGCCTCTGCACACAAGCCAGGGAGGCAAAGGGCATGTGTGCGCACATGCGCACACAGGCAGAACGTACGTCCTGCTTTCACCAACGTTTGCTAGGTCTGCATGCTATAGAGGAGAGAGTCATGCTGTCCACAGCAGGAGCTTAATACAGCTGGACCCAAAATAAGCCACTGCACCAATAGACAGACCCAGGGGAAGACAATGGAAAAGTTAAGGGATCAGCACACATACAACCCAGCATCTGTCCCATATTTACCTCTAAGTGATGTTTTATTTACTTATCACACTTTTCTTCATGTTTTACCTATTTATCATACGAACCAAAGCCTGGTTTCTCAAGCCCAGCTGTCTCCTGTCTCTGGAGGATGAATTCTAACTCCCCAACACCTCATCAACTAAGTTCCCCATGTCATCAGCAAAGCCAGTTGCACGGAAGGAGCATGGATAATATGGTCACTACAGAAATGCAGGAGCTACTGCCACACTAGGAGAACCACTCAGGCTGCTGCAGTGCCTAGCTGGGGTAGGACAAGGTACAAAATGCATCATTTGCAGACTCAGTTTCATACATTAAAGTTTATTTTAAACACAGGAGCAGGCTGAAAAGAGCTGGATGCAAGCCACAGAACTGCTGAAGACAGCATGGAGTGCCAGAGCAGACTCAACAGTGATACTGTAGCAAGCCTACACGACGGCAACCTGTTACCCCAACAAATGGCTTGATGAACAGAGCTCACTTCTCAGCAAGCCTCTAAACAGGATCCCAACTTGTCTGGGTACAAGCACTTGCCAGCCAAACTCTCTTTTGAAGGTTTTTCACCAGTCTGCTTTTCTCAGATCCTGTGCACTCCCACTGCCAGCCGGCCATGCTCCAGTTCAGCCTGGACTGGCAGGATAGCCAACGCTCCACTTTGCACAACAGCAGCCTCCACAATGCCTTTTTCCACTGATCTGCTCGCATCTCTTCCTGCAGAACCTTACCCAGTGAGGACAGGGCACCCCAAAGCAGACCCCACTGAGGACAACCAGCATCTCTCATTTGACTTCCACTTCCCAGCTTTTTAGATCTCACTCTTCTCCTTCTCCCACTAAGAGGATGACATCCTCTTCATTTCACAGGCCACAGGTTCTCCCTTACATCTGCTGTTCTCTAAAGGATGCTAAAGAAGCAGAATATGTACAGGCATCTTCCCAGAGACATTACAGCAAAGTCTCTTTTTTTGTATTTGTCAAGTTACTGCTCCCACACATGCGCATCTAAACTCAGCTCCGCCAGCTCTTGAACTTAACTTATATATGAGCAGTCTGATCTGTAATGGGTTTAGTTATGCAAAAGAAGAAATCCACGTATAATTGGGCCCACAGCACTACATTATGAAAGTACCTTGGCTGCTGCTGGTTTTGCATTATCAGAGTCCCCCTCACCCAGGACGTGCTACCCTTTTTAGCAGATAGGCTGGATCAGTGTCAGCAGAAGAGGAGAGCCCAGTGAGATAAAGCAACCAGTTCAGCCAAGACCAAAGATGCGGTCAGGACTCCTGAGTTCACGCTCCTGCACTTTAACCACAAAGTCACCTTTCAGCACAGCGGTGAGCTGTTCACGCTGCTGTCAGATGGGTACTACTGGCAGGCTGCACATTAAGATAGCACAGAAAAACTATTCCCTCTGTAGGCATTCAGGCCATTTTGCATGAGACACAGCAAGCTGTAAAAACATATTCCAGCACTGAGAAGTTGATAACCAAGTTTTGTTTTTCTTGAATAGGTCATAAAACAATGCTGGTTTCATGTTTTAGACAGGCCAAGAAATAGGTGGCAACACACACAATAAACCAGATCATCTTGAAGCATTTTCCTCTGGATATCTGCAAGTATAAGCCAAACAGCTTCCCTCTCTCCCTGCAGTAATTAACTGCAAAAGAATATTCCTCTTGGCCTCATCCTTCCCAATCAATTTTGCTTCACAACAACATGCCGCCTGGATTGCTTGCTGTGTCAGTGTGCCCGAGCATTATCCAAAACATTTCACAAGACAGAGGAGCACTGTAACTGTTAACTTCAGTACAGCAGAGACCTTTCCTTATGGGTACAAGAGGACATCATCACATAATTCCCAGTACTTAAAGCAGACAGCTACGACATACACAGCTTAGCTCATTCATTGCAGCAACATCACTGCAACCATCAATGGAGGCAAATCATGCACTCTGAGAACTCCCATCACACTCCTCTGGACTGCCTGAGCTTTATTGCTGATGCATAGCAACTTCCTACCCTAAAATACAAAGTTTTCTACTCCTTTCCTTGTTTTTGGGAATACCCTCCCTTGATTTTATCCAGGGATAAAAAAAACAAGTTTTCTCCATAACAGCACTCTAATTTTTGATACTTTAATCTTTGAATACTAGATCTAAGTTGAGTATTGTGACTGCTCAGTCATGCATGATAACCCACTCACCTCTTGCTACCTACCCTCATCAACCTGACATTCACACAGACTCTGAAAGTAACAGGTGAGCCAGAAAACCTTCAGAGCACTCAATTTTTTTGCCCTACTGAAAGACAGATACCTCCTGGATGTAACCCCAGGGGGAAGGAAGGAAGCATGATGCCAGGAGGAAAGCAGAACTGCCCAGCAGGGAGGCTGGGCTTGGTCAGGCAGCAGATGGAAGCAGGTTGCACACAGATACGCAACCAATGAACAATACAAGGTCTGCCATTTGATCCCAGTAATTTTCTTAGGATACAGTCAAATTTGCTTTTAAAAAAAGACATACGGAGAGCACAAGCAAAAATGAGAGCTGGGAAAAAACTCCAGAATTGCAGTAACACCCTTCCTGCAACAGCCAGAAAACCTGAGGGGAGTCAGAGAAGCGTCACCACTGAGCAAACATCTTCATACTCGCGTGCAGTTTGGGTTTAGTTTTAAGTTTTTACTGGTTTAAACACATACCAGGTTTAGTTGAGCTGGCTGTGAAGCGTTCAATAAAAATCTCTACCAAAAAGGTGGAGAAAAAGAGGAAAATTTTAGACTCAAAAAGCACAGAAAATAGGTTGAAGAAAGAGGCAGAAAAAGAATGAAAGGAAAACCATGACACAAAAGAGAAAGGATAATACAAGGAAAGGAAAAACGAATTTAAACAGATACTGAGGACAGTCAGGAAAAGATAAACCATGAAAAAATGAAATGAATGCTGGAAGGGAAAGGTAAGAGAAAGAGGAATGTGTTATGGCAGAGCAGTTGAACAGCAGTTGGCAAACAGACCACCTGTTTAATCTTATCCATATTTGTCAAATAATTTATTTGATTAATACTCTTTTGTGGTCTTCAACCAGCTATAGATCTGATCAACTATAATTTCATGAATATATTATTAGAGTAATACAGGTAAAATTCAAACACATTCAACATTTTCATCTGCTGCTTAATAAGCTCTGCTTTTAAGTTTACACTTCAAAAATGTTGAAATAGTAAGCTGATAATAAATTACAATTAAACAAAGAGTGCTGAAGCACAATCATTTTGCTTTGTCTATACCAAGTACAGCATCATAACACATCTCAAAAGACAAGAGACAAGATGTTTCTACCGCTTCCCTTCATAACCCTCCCACAAGGAACCCCTCTCTGCAGGCAGTACTTTTTTGCCTTGGGTTTTAATTCATTATTTCCCCCATATTCAACTTTTCCACTCCATAAAGGTTTTTTCCCCCTAAGAAAACCTGGGGAGCTCCCAGGGCAGCCTAGCAGGAAGGTAAATCCAGGGTGTACCAGCAGCAGGAGGGGAGGCAGTAGATGCCATTTCCAGCCTGTAAACAAATGCTTACGCTTTTCGAGTTTAGCTTTGCTCATCTTAAAGGAAAGTTAGGTGAAAGATGGCCATGTGGACAAGGATGCCTCAGCACCTCTACCATCACACGGAAAAGCTTTCCGAAGTACCAGCAGCCTTTTCCTATGGGAAACTACGGGAGGGAAAAGGTCAATTGGCAGATCTTCAGCCTGTTTTTTTCCCCCCTCTCCGGCCCAACAAAGGAGCCCTCTTGAGTCCTCAGACCATAGGGTGAAAGCAACCAAGGTAGGCCATCTCCACACACCTGGCAGCAGGTCTGCCAGGGAGCCCCATGAAACAGCGCCAGACCCGATGAGGAAACTGTGGCCATTACTTTCCAGGCTGATGACAGAAAAAACTGAGGTTACTGCCACTGTTGATCCACCTTCACCACTGATGGCAGCCAAGAACCAAACTCACCACTGGAGAGAACCACACCAAGGGTAACACCTTTGGACCAGAAAAGTGTCCCTCAGGTCATAAGTCTGGTTTAAGTATTACAGTGATAACCCAAACTGAGATAATTATTGCTAATTACAAGATCATTTTTATGTAAACACAGAGGGTATCAGCATACATACTTCACCTCTTTTTAATTAAAAGAAGAGGTTCACTGAGACAAAAAAAAAGAAGACATGCTGACAGCTGCCACTCCAAAGCAGACTTCTGCAGTGATAACACCCATCAGCTTCCAGACCCACCAAAGAGACTGAACAGAGAAATCAATCAGCATCAGCCTTCCCGATGCTGAAATGAAGCAGTTGGCATGTTATTAATCGCACAGGGAAAACCTTTGATGATCAGGAAAGGACTAGACACATGGATTCAAAGTCATGGCTATGTTACAAACTTGGGAAGATCACACAAATCACCAAAATACTTTGGAGCTCTGCAAGGATAAATACATAAACACAGTCCTGACCAGAAGAAACCAATATCCACCATACAGCTCTCTACCAGCTCTTTAATTGAACCCACACAAAGCCTCATGTGCTTTTCTCCGTTCAAAATCAGTTCCTGCTCCAACCCACACAACCTACCCATGCCAACCAGACTGGGGTACACTGCAGCAAAGCCTCACCAGGAGTTTGTACCCCTTCTGCATCTCAAAGACCTACCCAGGAGCAACTTTGCACAGCACAGGCTAAAGAGACATGACTAAGGTAATTGAAATAGTCAATGGCTTCACTAGTGTCAAGGATTGACTTGGGTCAAGCCATTCCTGCTGTACCATCCTGTTTCCAGCTGTCCTAAGCACTTCTCCAGCCACTCCAGAGTTCACCAGTCCTCTCCAATTTCTCATCAGCTCTTTTGTCTCCAGGCATGCTTCACTGCTTGAGGCAATTAAAATGCATCCCCAACCACGATCCGTATGAGCCAAGTGAGCCATCGGATTCACCCGCCCCAACCTGGGGTGAAGGTGTTGAACCCCTGGCCTCTGTGACACCCTTGCACAGGCAAGCAGCCTCTGCACACTGCAGAGCTCAGGCAGCAAGCATCCCTGGGAGGAAGGGAGGTGTCACCAGCTCCGCAGAGATGCACACATGCAGAAATTAGGGGACCTTGCTCACAGATGCATGTACCTGTGCTTCTTGCCACCTGCATGCCCCCTCCATGCCTCACCCCTGGCCTGCTGATGGCTGGCACTGACATGAAGCTGGTCTCCCCTGAGGGAGGTCTCCTCTGATGCTGCTCTGACTTGGGGGAGCTGGCACTTGCTTTGGCAAAGGTTGGGGGGTCCAATGCATCTCCAATGGGAGCATCACAGGGCTGGCAAGAGGGATGCAAGAGAATGACGGAAGGCAGCTGCAGGGAGCTGCAAACTGGGAGTGCAAGGAAGAGGAGGGAGATGGGGCAGAGAGAGATGTAGCTTAGGGATGTGGGGGAGCAGGAGAGTAAGGGGGAGAAGGAAAGAGGGCCGAGCTTTGGGATCGGGGAGAGGGCAGGAAGAGGGCAAAGGGGGTGCAGGAAGAGGAGGGCAGGGGATGGAGGGCAGAGAGGATGCAGGGCAAAGGGGACGTAGAGGCTGTGTCTCGGCGGCCTGCCCAGGGCTGGGGTCGGCGCGGGCAGCGCCCAGGCAGCAGAGTCATGGCGCGGGCGGGCGAGCAGGTGGGTCTGCGTCACCGCCCCCAAACAACCGCGGGCAGCGCCGCCACCTCCCTGGGGAACGGCGGGGGCCATCCCCGGCACGGCGGGGGTTCAGGCTTCCCAGAGAGTGCAGCAGCCCCGGTAACAGGTGGCTGCGGCGCTGCCGGCCCGTCCCGGCCAAGCCGGTGGGTGCTGCCCCTCCGACGGCGCGTCCCACCCCCTTCCCCCAGCTCCAGCTCCAGCCCCGTTCCCAGCGGTCACTCACCGGCTCGTCCACCCCGCCAGGCGGGATGCGCGTCCTGAAGAGCGGGGCGCGGAAGTTTAAAGCACAGCAATAATATTTATTTTTTTCTTCCAACGGAGGAAAATCAAACAAGACGAGGTGCTCCCCAGCCGGGCTCACCTCCTTACCCCCGCCCTCCTCCCGCCGATCCGCTCCTCTCCTCTCCTCCTCGCCCAGCCCGGCCCCGCCGGGGGCTTCAGCCGCGAGTCGGCCCGGCGGCGAGGTGAAGTTTCCACCGCGGTGGCGGAGGCTCCCCCGGTGTGCCGCGCCCGCCCCGCATTGGCACGGGGCGCCGGGGCGCTGTGCCGCCGCCGCCGCCGCGCCCGGACAATGTGCGTGCGTGGGGAGCGCAGCGGAGCGGGAGCGCGCCCCGCCGGCGGCCGCAGCACACACCCAGGACACACACCCCGCCTACCCGCCGCTCAACGGTCGCCCACCGCCCTTGATAGGCGGCCCCCGCCGCCACCGCCCTCCGGGTGGGCCGCGGAGCTGTCACTCAGGCGCCACAGCCCGCCCGCCGCGGCCTGGCCGCGGGGCGGTCCCTGAGGCGGCGGTGGGTGGCTGTGAGGGGGGAGGGCGCCGGGCCGCCGCCTCGCACGGGCGTGGGACCGCCGCTCCGGGCCCCTTCTCCTGGGAGCCGCGGCGATCTCGTTGTGCGGCTTTGGGGCCGTGTCTGTGCTTCCCGCCCCGCCATGGCCTCTCTTCAGCTCCCCGCTCTCGGGGTGAGAGGAAGGCCTGCCGGCTGCTGCCCACCCAGGCCCCTCAGCCCGCCCTTTCCATGGCGGCAGGGGTGGTCTGCCCTTGGGGGTACCGACAGCTGCCGCGGCTTTCCCGGTAGCCAGCGGGCGGGCAGCAGAAGCTGCCCAGGCACGGCGCGTGGCCCGGGAGATCACCTCAACGGCCCGTTTGTCCTGGGGCCTGCGAGCCGCCGCTCGTCTGCCCCTGCCAGCCGCGGAACAGGGCTACTGCCGTCGAAAGCGCACGGCCCTCCAGCTACCGCGGCAGGCAGAGCATCCGCCCTGCCGTCGCCCTACAGGCAGGGCCCCGCGCCGCACGCTGGAGGTGCTGCCCTGAGGTGAGCTGCCGTTCTCGGCTCCCTCGGAGGCCTGGCATACAGCATGTTTTGGGGGAAGAATACGAGAGGCTGCTGAAACGCAGTGTTTGTTACCAGTCACAGGCTCTGATAACCTTTAGGGTAAACCCAGCTCACAGGATGCTTTCAGCTGGCCTCTGGAAATGCCTAGGAAAACAGATGACTCCAGATTATCCAGGAGCGATTTAGGCCACAAAAAGAAAGACACCTGAATTGTCTCTGTGTAAGACAGCTGGGGTCCAATTAAACTTAGCAGCAGAGCTATGCATCTTGTGAACAGCATTGCTCCAATTACAGGCAAAGGTCCAAGTGTGGCAAGAGGGACTTGTCTGGTTGTATTTGGATCCCACAAGGAGCACCGCTAAGTCACAGCTAGTAAACCTCGATGGGCTTAAGCTTCATTCCACTAATTCGGGTCTGTCATCCGGGTACTTTCAGTCCCGTCACAGTACGCTTATGTTACCAGATGTTTTCTACCATTAGGCTCCATGATTCCCCTGTTACTTTGAAAAGTGGACAGTGCATTGCGTAGTCACCTTGTTAGCCAGGAGTATGCAGTGATCAAGCTTTGAACGCAGAATGGCACCAAATAAAGTATGCATTTGTGGTACTGGAAAAGCACTGTTCACTCTGACATATGTTTCAAGCACACCACCACAATTTATTGTTTATGTTAGAAAAGCAGTAATCTGAAAATGGATCTAGAAACCATTGTTCTAGATACCACGCTTGACACATAATAAAAAGAAAGCTCATGCCCTGCAGAGCTGGTAGCGAGTGTAGATTAGGCGAGTTCTAAAGAGAGAGCTGTGCAGGTTTTTTCAGGTCTTGTAGACTTGTTGCACCAGCACAAACAAACCTGCCAGAGCACTTTCTGAAAGGCAGCATGCAAACAGGCAGGTCCAAACAAAAAGGCTGAAGCTTTAACCTACCTCAAAACCCTTGCGTGCTTCTAACAGGCCCTCCTGATTCTGAACAGCCTCTCAGTTCTCCACAGATGCAAGAACCACAGCTCACAGAAACACAGCATCTCTCCTGACCAAGCCAACAGCAGGAACATTAGCACGCACAAAGGTGATGGGTTTCTTCACAGGCAGACACACGTATGCACAGCGCACCACCTCTCTGTGCTACCTGTCTTGTCTTGTTTTAGCTGTTTCTGGCAAGCAGGCAGGGTACTGGAGCATGCAGAAATCCTGCCTTTTGAAGCACCTTGAAAGCGGGCTTATATTTTTCAGTACACAGGTGACCCTAAGAACTTATCAGGAAGCAAGACTGTATATGTAGTGTAATAGACACAGCTATGCGTGAACCTCAGTTTCATGCTTCTTGGGCTTCTCAGTGTTATACAAGAACCAAGAAACACAAGAAGATGCGGCTGAAACTGCCTCTTTCTTGCTCATTCTTCAGTGCCAGATCACATCAGGATATAACGTACCTGAGGACTACTTGTTTGCAAACTGCTGGAAGACAGAGGCATAATCACGTATTGGTGAGTCATGACCACACAATCGTATATGGGTGATGACACAGACTTACGAGGACAGAGAGAGTGATATAGCTCAAAGATGTCTTCTCCCCATTCTATTTTCAGATTAAAAAAACCAAAATATAGAAGATACTCAGTTGTTGAAAAGCAGCATAGCTCCTTGCTTTTGACAAAGCTGGGCAGATTTGAATTTGCTGAGGTTATGGCCCATTCTATTTGTAAAAACAAAACAAAACTAAACTAAACTAAACAAACAAACAAAACCAACCAAACAAACAAACAAAAACATTCTGCCTGGATAGATTCTTCCTTTCTCTAAACTTGAATTTAATTCTAGGAAAATGTCTAGCCTGTCTAAGGCCTCTGGAAGACGGAACTCTCTCTTTTAAACATGGGACGTGCAGTGTCACAGCAACAGCGGTGCAAATGCCATCAGGAGAAGATGGCTCAATCTACTGACTAACTACTCTTCTATCTCATCCCATGGTGTCTCCAGCTGGACTGCCAACAAACTCCTTCAGCTACCATGAGGCATCAGTGCAGCTCCTATGATCTATGCCAAACCTCAAGGCAGGCAAACAGAAATGCACAGAGCTCTAGAAATTCTGCAGTGCTACTAACTGTTGCAAGCCTTGCTTGACAGGAGAGGAAAGCTAGCCAAATACTGGGCCCACTGGCATGCAGAGCATTACAAAGGACATGGAGAAAATCTCAGAAGATCCTTACTGCCACAGTAATACTGCCAAAATATAATCTGTATCTGGTTTGAAAAGCTGTCGTGTCATTTCCATGCCTTGAGTTTTTCCTGATAGTCTTCTCCAAACTGACCAAACTGTATGTAGCCTGCAGGTGGGAGGCCGTAACTCGTGGACATGCTTTTACCATTGTGATTTTTTGTAACAACACTCTAAATTCACTCTAGGAAGGTACGTCACTGATTTTTGTAGGTGCTGTGACCCAAAAAATAACTCCATGTTGGTGTTCCCACTTTAACCTCTGCAAGAGGGAAGTCATAGACAAAGCATGGGCTTAGCTCTCCAGTGTGTGACATACAAACTTATGCCAAGAGCTTAGTTAGCACCAGAACTTGATAATCGACTACAGATCAAGGCTATCCCTACTGTTTTTGAAGTATTAATCTTTTTTAGTGTTATTTCTAATAGAAACACTCAGGCAATGGCCAAGTTGCACTGTTCTTTCTTCCACCTTAAAAAAAAAAAAAAAAACAAAAACAAACAAACAAACAAAAAAAACCCAAAACAAAACCCAAAACCAAACCAAATTAAAAAAAAAAACAAAAACAAAAAACACAAAAAGAAACAAACAAACCAAAACAAGCACTCAGCCAGTCCATTTTCCTGGATGCATACTTCTTCTGCTTAGCTGAAACTTTCTGGAAGTGTTTGGAAGGAAGGCTGTATCACTGTGTTCTCTTTAACATTGTCTCTGAGAGAGGTCACATGAGTTTTTTTCTCCACAGCACATGTTCTTCATGATTTTTTAATTTATTCCTCCTGCAAATACACCAGACTCAAGAAACCTGCAAGTATTTCTCCCATACTGAGGTGTTTCTCTTGCTCATCCCTCCCTGAGCTTACAGGATGCGTAGTGTCATGGCAGAAAGCGAGCAGACTTCTTAAATGTTGCGTTTTCTAGAGAATGCAAATTGTTTCCTTTTAGTACTTGACAATGTAACACAAGTAACTTGCCATGGCAACCAGCTTATGAAACAGACAAAAAATTATCATCACAAGGTACTTTGTTGCTATAGCAAGCAAAGAAGCTGAGACCTTATCGTTTTTGTTCGCTGGTCGGCCATGCATCATCTAAGTTGCAGAACCTGTCAGCAGAAGTTTATGTTAGATTCAGTACAAGTCAGCTGCCTCGTGGGCCTATCTGATACTTGGATCAAAACTGAAGTATAGTCAGAAGGAAACAAGGAAGTGTTCAGAAGAATTGAAACAAAGCTGGATTCTCAGAAGTACAAGGCCAAATCCATTTCCACACCAAGCTGATGCAACTTCGAAGATGCCAGTAAGGGATGAATGAATTTCTTCAGAAATCAAGTTGGCTTCCATCCTCGGATAGTCTCCGTTCTCCTCCCTTGCTTCTTTTTTTTTTTTTTTTTTTTTTTTAGTGGAATAGCTGCATATATGGGAGTATTCTGAAATTACCTGGAACAGAAGGTTGAATAGGCTTGCAGTCTTCAAATGCATTCTCTTTATTAGGGATGCTTCTGAGAAGGCAGGCTTACTGCTATGCAGGTTACTTCTGTTAGTGAGTGAATTTAAAAATGGCAAAGGGAATTGGCTAAGGGCAGAAAGGGGAAACCCTTATAATTATCACTATGGGAAGAAATAAAAACTGAGGTTTGTTAGCTCAGAAAAGGACAATTTTGAAAACTGTTATATATGCAAGTAGCCGCAGAAGCCAGTGGAAATACCCTGTGCTTAAGACAGTCTTATTTGTAAAGCTGGAGTGGGTCTAGGTTGTACACAAAATGTTTGCTTTACTCCCAAGCTGGAAAGGGTGCCTTATGTGGGACAGTCTTGAAAAACTGGAATTTTCTTAGTCTCTAGACTACTGAGGTGAGCGACAAGAAACACATCTCCAACTGTGTGATGGAATGAAGTGTATGCTCAACCTTTTTATTTTAGAAACACTCTTTCCCAGTTTTCATTGTTGATACAGTAGTGTCAAGTTGAGAAACAGTGGCCAGCTGTCTGGGGGCTTAGCTAAATTTACAGGTAAAATTATTGTCTCATGGACAATCCGCTTTAGCTTCCTGGTGAGGCTGCAGAGGAAATACTGCTGGATCACAAACCCCAACAACAGCATGATTTGGAAAGCAGCCTTTGAGAGAAGCTCTTAATGTATCGGGTAAACCTAGGTGGAGATTCAAGGCTGGAATGTACTCCTGACAATGAAGTGTTATACTGCGAGTGACTGACTATAAAAAGACTATGGGGGAAAACTGAGTCTTCTGCAGCACAAAGAAATTATGAGATAAACTAAAGTAATCTCAAAGAAACTATGATAAAACTATCCAACACTAGAATTTAACACAGTCTCCTAGAGACTGGGAAAAGTCTGTGGGCTAATCCTTACTTCCAGTCGTACCAAGAGGGACATAGCTGCAAGAGACATTGCAGCTGTGAAATTCTGTAGGCATGTACCATCATCCCAAGGGCCTGGAACTCTCAGAGATACTTAAGATTCGGCAGCTGAAGTCCAGCTGAGAGACCACACAAAGGAAAAGAGAAGACCCATCATTCCCAGTTTCAAAAGGCTTTTTAAGATGGACACTAACTGGAGAGATCTCGTGCAGTAATCAGCTAACAAAACAAACCCCTGAATTAATTAATCAACACTCAATCAGTAAGGGGGGGGAAAAAAAATCTTCCTCTGTGTTATCTCTAAAACATCACTTTGTTTCAGATGACCCAACCAGTGAGTGGGACCACTTTGTTTTTAGTCCGCAAAATAACAGCATTAAGATTGGATTAAATTCTACTAAATAGAATGCTCAGGCTTCTTTAAACACATTGCACATTAGACACATTGCAGAAGATTCTGAGTGGGCAGAGCAAACTCATCAGGCTTGGAGGGTTGTCTGATGGAGAACAGAATCTTTCTCATCATGGATTTCTTCCTCAAAATAAGCAGGGAAACGAGGCAGTGCCTTGCCAGGTGCCTGGCCCATGCTCCACCAGAGCTAGAGAAAGCAAAGATTCCTGCTGACTGAAATGAATTCTGCTACCAGTTGGATTTGATCAATTATGCAGTGGAAATAGAAGCTTGTGGAGATGAGATGCTCTGCAATCTAAGAAGGGAAAGACTTTGTAATCAGAGCTTGGAAGTGGAAGGAGGCCTGCGCTCCACAATTTAAAATACAGACAACTGCTGAGTCCTTTTTTCTACTAAAAAAAAAACAACCCAAACACACACACAAAAATGATGTAATTCAAAGACTGGTCATTTCCACTGAGTCATCCTCCTTGTAGAGACACGATAGGAATGAACAACAATCACATCTCTCTATACTAATGATATGCATAGTAAGTAATGTGAAGCCCTCACCTGAGTGGATGGTGGAATGTTTGGACTTCAGATTTTGCTGGGTGGTGGGAGACATAAGAAACAGGTTACAACTCTGAGACAGTATTTATGAGCAGTGTTGCTTTCTACAATTGCCTGCTAGTTTCAGTGTGTGATATGAAGCATACTGCCCTCTACAGAAAGTGTCCCGTTTATTCCTATGGGTGTTTGCTTAAGTCCCCAACAAATGTTCTTTCCTCCTTTTTCCCAGGAGTTATGGCTGATCAGGTGGTGACTCTAGAGCCTGAGTTGCTTAGAAATGACACTGATTCTTTCATTAAATGCCCTCACCTGACCAAGAGTGACTACGGTTGGTAAGGTGCTGTGTCTTCTTCCACTCTCTGCTGAGCATGCCAATGTAGGTCAGCAAGGGTCAGATAGGGTGGGAGGTCTAGCAATGCAGAAATCTGCAAGTTGGGAGCCACATTGATTTTCCTGGGAGAGTTTTGCTGGCATATGTACAGGAGCTTTTGTTACCTGTCAGCTTGAATTGAATGTCAATCATTCCCTTGGAGCCTGATCCTCACATCACTTCACTCTCAGAGGTTTATGCCTTTGTCTTCATACAGCGATAACTCAGGTCTTTAGAAGCTGAAAGCCTTATTCTTTCTTAACAATCCTTTGTGATATTTAGGTCCTGTGTGATTTTCATTTTCAAACTCTACAGAAAAGTTTGAACACTTCAGCTTGTGTGCTACCAGTTTCTTAATGGTACAGTTTGGATCACTTACTGTACTCTGGGTTATCTGTCGCTTTTGCTGACAGGAGCCAGTATTCCAGGAGTGGAAACCAGATGAGTTGCTAAGGGATGTCTTGCACTCTGTGTCATTTTTGCAGTCACTGATGTGTAACAGATTTATCTGTGTAGTTCAAGGCCCTTCTGTACCAGATAAGCTTGTACTGAAATCTCAGACCATCCCGTGTGTTCTCCTGGAGGAGACACTAAGGTTATTGCTATTCTTTTTAAAAGAATCTTCTTACTTCTTCATCAGCTAATGCAGATTTTCTTCTCAACATCAAAGAACAATTGCCAACTACATCTGTTTCTCGCAGAAATTTCAAAGCAGTGTTGCGCAGCATGATTCAGGCATGCACACATGGTAGAACTAGATAGAATTAAAGACATTTGTGTTTATCCAGTTAAAGTACTGGTTTCTTTTCCTTTGATTGCTCTTTAATGTACTGGCTGCACATTGTCTCTATCCCTGCCACGCAGCCCTCCTTCTCATCCTCACACTCAAACTATTGAGCCTTCTCTTCTGTCAAGTTCTTCACTAAATTCCGGTTTTCCTTCTTCTGTAAGGAGCTGCCCTGAACCTCAGTTCCCATCTTTACAAGCAAGTAAAGCTGATGCAAAGCAGTACTCACATAAAATGTAGCTACTCTGTAGACTAAAAGATCTTTAATAAAGAACTTCCCATGCTGAAGCCATAAAGTAGACCCCCAGTGTAATTTTTAGTCTGCAATTTGTCATTCTCTTTCTTCTGCTGCTTCTCTATCAGGGAAGGTGAAAGATGAGGACCTGCAGCTACTTGCATCTTGCAGGACCAGTGTGTGTTTCTAGGTAACTTTTCAGGCATGTGCTCATGAGCTCAACAGTGATATAAGTGTGTGTGGACACACAAATCAGTCAGATACTGTCTGATGGCTTTCAGGGGGCCAACGCTAAATATTTCTGAAGTCAGATTCCTAAAGATTCCTAAACTAAGAAGATTCTTAAACTAGGATGCCCAAATCAGCATGTTGCAAATTTCTTCTCTGGCCTCAGACTTTTGATTTTGTCTTTCTGCTTCCAGTCAGGAAACTTCAGTTAGGGAAATACTGAGACTAACATATCAAAACACTGATCAGAAATGTTACATGAATCCAAATGATTGATGGAATTTCAGCCATTGATTATGAAAACATGAGTAAGCTAATATTAATCTACAGAGGTATTAGCAGTGAATGATTTCCCAGTCCTCATTAGCAATATGCTTTGATGAGGGTAGAAAGTGTTAGCTGTAGTTTCCCTTCAGTAAGCTCTTTAATCATAAGAGCTTACTGGCAGTGGGATTTGGGAGACTTACATGATCACAAAGTGAATTAAAACAATACCTTCTCTCCAGCTTCTCTGGGATAGCACACAGGAGAGAATGGTCTCAGAGCTGCTCAGAGCTGGCACTGGCATTCTCCAGTGAGGACTAGGCAGAAAGCTGCTTCCTCTTTAGTCAAGATCTTCCTCATTTTCAGGAGCACATTTATACCAGCTCTCCTGCAATGATCACCACATGCCAGTGAACTTGTTATAGCATGTTCAGGAGCACGTTCTCGCTGGTTTCCTGAGGTCTCATCCCAACCTTACTGCAGATACAGGGAAGATTCATGGACTTCTTCAGCGGCCTTTGGACTGCTCTGTGGAGGCAAAAATACAACAGCAATAGAGACACGGGTGAGAGGACTTTACATTACCACCATACTTCCCTCTGAAAAGATGGCAAAAGAGATTCTGCAGCCCAACCCTGTGCTTCCCAGAGGAGTAAAATCAACATGAATCCTACTTAGTAAGTAATTCAAAATTACATTCTGGTTTGTGAATCATCTGCATCTCAGCCTTTCTGAAGATCTTAGGTAATGTCTTAGGTAATGAGATGAGAATAGTGCAGCTTCTGAGGTCATCTCTACCTGCTCACAAGGCTGCCAGCCTGCTGTGGCCCAGCTGCTCTTTTAAAATACACTCTGCCACTGAGCAGTTTGCCTCTAGAGATCTCAGACATGAAGTAATCCTCCTAGCTTTTCCAGAAAAAAGCTAACTAACATTAAACCTGTTTTACAGGTAGGTAGGCTGAGCTCTAGTCTGCTTGAGATCACAAAGGGTTATTTAGGGGCTGACACATTCCTGCAGCAGGGATGACCTCCTGGGAGGGATATTAACCTCTTTCATTAAAGGAAAAGAGTGCCCAGGCAGAGGAGAGGGCTGGCCACACAGACTCTGTTTACATGCATGTTTTGCACATGACTACAAAGCAAATAAACTTCACTGGCTATGTGGCTTTGAATCCAGGTGTCCCTCAGACGAAGACAAGTGTAGGGTGAGCCCAAACACGATGCTTGGCCCTTTGGCTGAGCCATCTGGCAGGTAGGAATATAAAACTTGCTGATTGCTTTATGCCTGAGTCACCTCCTTTAGCATTTGTTATTGCCTAGCACGTTAGCATGTTGCCTGCTGGATAATAAATGACTTCATTCGCTGCAGCAGTGAGGACACTATTAAAAATTAACCCTGGCAAATGGTCCTGCATATTTCCTTTTTTTCAGTAAAAGCCAGACAAGGGGGAAGAGAGGAATGCTGTTGAAATCTGATTAGCAGAAAAGGCAAGTGGCAAGTTTAAGTAATGGGGATGGTTCAGGCTTCAGTTTAATCACTGCAGTTGTTGGCAATCAATGATCAAAATTCAGAGGGCTTACGGCACTTGGTAAAGTTAAAAGCAATGCAAGTAAAGAAGATTCAAAAGGCCTATTGCAGGGAAGGTCAAAGAATAGGATATATGGGGATTATTATTCTCACATGTAATGTATGACCAGTTCGCAGAAAAAAATGAATTTATCACATGAATGTTATTACCACATGTAAGGAATTTGGTCCACAGCTGAAAAACTCTTCAGTTTTGGTTCATGTATTGTACTCTTTTCTCACAGTATCACACTTGCAACCATACCATATCTATAGCAGCATGAAGAGTATATTTACAGAAGTGAAGGGTTTGCATTAAATATCTGAAGGAATAAATCAGCTGACAGACAGATCCTTCATTTTCTTGGCTTCTCTTGCCTCCAGCACCCACGCAGTATCCATTAAATTGTCTCAAGTCAAACCTTCACAGGCTGCATTTGAAACTTGGGCAAGGAGCCAGGCAGGCTTAGGCAGCAGAGACTTTTCTGTCCTCACACACTTCCCACCATCTGTATGCTGCAGTCCAGAGCAGGGGAGCTCAGCTTTAGGCTCAACAAAAAATCTCTCTTACTCCCTTTGCATCACTCCAAGAGAGGGATTTGATCTGAAGCCTGCTGACAGCCACATTAATGATCCTGTTGTTGACACAAAAATTTCACCTTGTTCTGAGACATCATTCAGCTGGCTTTGGCACAGCAGTGAGCAGCACGCCCTATCCTGAGCCCACAGTTCCTCAGGTTTGTCCCAGACCCTTGAGTAGCTCCATCCATAGATGTCTGATACCTGTAGATAATCTAGATGGTAACATAAGCTGTGATGCCAGGTGCAGTGACGGTGCAAGCAGATCTATCCTCTGGCTGGCATGCTTTTCTGCAGAAGCATATCATAGCTGATCTGAGGTATGATGGTGTTCGTCAAAGGGCCATGCTGAGGTCTGCACAGTAGTACTGAATCACCTGCACATCTCCATGTGGCAGAGGTATTTTAAAATGTTGGGCTTAAGCAGACATTATGCTGCAGCAGGGAAGATCATATAGAGTTCCTGCATAAACAGTGTACAAATTTGCTGGCTGAAAGGTACTCGGGTGCTGCTGTGTCCAAGTTGGAGATGTTTCTTACTCTAAAGATCTTTCCTTCTCTTTGGCATTTCAGGGACTGTGATTGAAATATTCCTCAGTTTAATTCCTGTGTTTCATTTATTTTCTCTCCTTTATCTCTCTATCCAGACAGAGCTTTGTCATTAACCCTAGTCCCTGGCTATCTTTATCAGATACCCAAGCCCCTAAGCACAAAATCCCTCCTGCTCCCTGGTCCTGCCCATCGCATCAAAGGGAAGTGCACCTCCAGAACAAGCAGCCCTGTTTCCCATGCATGTGGGACTTGGCCATGCACCAGGTCACACACAGGAAGTCTTCCAAACTTATCAGCAGGTTAGGCTGATCCCAGGGAGCTTTGTTTCTCAGCATCTAACATATTTGCCTAATGTCTTGTTAAAAAAAAGGGCATATCAGAAAGCTGTGCTTGCAAATGTTAGGATACTCCCTGAGCATTTCCTAGATAGCTGCTCTATAAATGATGAGGAAGCAATTCAAGCATGTGACCACAAACAAGAAGGCATGTGGTGTGGTACGGGAACTGCCCTTGCTGGGATGTTCACTCTGTGACAAATGGGGCTTCACTCTATGTTTTAAGATCCTGTACTCATTGCATGCAGCAGGCAACAGTTTCACTGAACTCTTGCTGCAGCCAAGCATGCTGCTGGAATAGGGATTCTATTTTAATGATCACTGACTGGGAGTTATCACAACTGTTGTGAGTCAACACAACAACATTTTATAAATATGGTCTTTCTGGAGGTGGTAGTTTTGGAAAGCCCAATATCTTCAAGTTTGTTTGGCACTTCATTGTAGGCTAGATGGTGGATGTGATCTGAAATCACTTCCTTTAACTCTAGTAGGTTTGGGATCACACTCAAACCGTGTGGCTATCTATGTATATATTTATTTCCCCTAAGTCTTTATCTTTCACTTGCCAGGTTGCCAAGGGCTAGGTGTGTTGTGAAGCAAGTATCTTGAAGGAGAAAGAAGTGTCGTATGCAAACATCTGTAGGCATACATCCAGCTGCTCAATTCACTAGAAAAGAAAGTAGTAAACTGCACCTGGAAAATCTGCCTTCCACAAACCAAGAGCTAGATGTTAAATACTGCATACGTAGTTGAATGCTGCACACTTGTGTTTCCACTGGCTTTTAAGGAGAATGAGAAGGAAATGTGTTTTTAACACTAATTTAACTTGTACCCTGATCTACTACTGCAGAGAGTAATAACTGGTAACTTAGAAATTAGCCATCTGCAAGTGTTTGGTCCACAAGATTACTGCCAATGGTCTGTTAATGAATGTCCCTGGGTTAGCACATCTGCAACATGGCAAAGGGAGTAACCAGTGTAGGACAGGACAGAGGATGCTTGTGTGCACTCCAAGGAAGACAGGTTCTGGCAGTGGTAATGTGTTGGAAGTTGTTGCAAGAGAAATAGATTTTACCACACTGCTTGGTAGGATTTTAGACATATCTGTCTACATTGGACTTCACTAAAAAACAGCAAGACCCAAACACTGCACGGAGTTATGCTAGTGTAGTGCTAATGCAATGCATGGACTTCTGCTTGTCTCATTACAGCAATACTTTTGAGTGCATCAAGTGCATCAAGTGTCTGCATCTCATCATACTAGAAAAGGCCAAATCTCGCATTAGCTTTGCCCCTTTATGTTTTCCAAAAATTCAGATCCAGATTGAAACACAGATTGTCAAAGGTCCATCTCCACTGCTAACAGTGGTGGGCAAGTCTGGAACTGCAAGGTCTTTGCTGAGACTACAGGAAGTGAATGGAGAAGAGCCACAGTACTACAGAAGCACCATGACTCCTCCAAGTAACAGTAGTTTGTGGTCATCATTCTGTATTTCTGTCTTCTGCTGAAGGGATTTGCTCAGTCAAATGCAGACCACTCAGCTCAGGCACTGGGAGTTTCTATTAAAACACTATAAATGTTTACCCCAGGGTCTCTTCTAGAGATGTTTCAAGGAAAGAGGATACTTGGATGGAGTGTTTAGCCAGAAGTGCAGGCATGCAGTGATAAAGTGCAGGTTTTCATGGCCAAAGAGCTGTCCTCCTAGCATGGCTGAGTCCCATGTAGTGTCATGGAACTGCTGGAACAAGTCCAGAGAAGGGCCACGAGGATGATCAGGGGACTGGAGCACCTCCCGTACGAAGACAGGCTGAGGAAGTTGGGGCTGTTCAGCCTCAGCTGCATGGAGACCTCATAGCAGCCTTCCAGTACCTGAAGGGGGCCTATAGGGATGCTGGAGAGGGACTCTTCATTAGAGACTGTAGTGATAGGACAAGGGGTAACGGGTTAAAACTTAAACAGGGGAAGTTTAGGTTGGATATAAGGAGGAAATTCTTTACTGTGAGGGTGGTGAGGCACTGAAACAGGTTGCCCAGGGAGGTTGTGAATGCTCCATCCCTGGCAGTGTTCAAGACCAGGTTGGACAAGGCCTTGGGTGATATGATTTAGCGTAAGGTGTCCCTGCCCACAGCAGGGGGGGGTGGAACTAGATGATCTTAAGGTGCTTTCCAACCCTAACTATTCTATGATTCTATGATTCTATGCTGTGTTCACTGCCATGTGCTGTCACCAGCCAGCGGGGCTCCTGACAGATCCAGCCTTGAAAACAAATTGTCAAGCAAGGTGTTTGAGGTAGGTGTAAGATTTGTGTGGACAACCGTGTGTTTTATTGTTTTCAATACTCTGAAACACTTCTCAAGCATCTGCCTTGGTCTCACTCAGCATGCTGAGCTAGGTAAATGAGCTGAATTTTACTGAAAATGCAAGACGGTGTATAAAAAGTACAGAAGCATACCAATAATCCATCTTCTCTCATCACTAATCTAACTTAGCTGCTGAAACAGCAAAGTACATAGTCCTTTTTCTAAGCGCACATTATGCAAAATCAGAGCCAGAGTTGTAACGAGAGTATTTGGAAATCAGGTCTCTCTTGTCATTTTGAGGTCAGGGAAATATCCTTTCCTGTCTATGAGGAGAGGATTCCTTCTAGTAGTCTACAGGAAGTTACACACAACAATGACCCAAATGCAGATGAATTACAAGGCTTTCAAAGAGGCTACCCATGGAAAAGGCAATTTGTGCCTCTTGAATTCTAGGGAAAATCCCAGTACAGGATAGTGGTTTGTTGCATCACTTTTCATTCCTGGGTAATATCTACTGGACTAGAATCCAGGCTACACACAGCAGAAGCAGATGTGTAGGGTCAAGGGTTTCCTTTCACGTAGCAGATATGACCATTTTTGTCTTTGCTCAGTTCATTCACTGATGCTGAGCCAGAAGCAGGTACAAATCACCTAGTAGGCCATGAAGCTGAAACACTACCAGGAGCACTGGGGATGGGCAAGGCACTTTAGGCAAAAGAAGCACTTTGACTCTTACCATGTTAGGACAGAGAGCCATGTCTTATAAGCTATAGATGCTGGCCCTAGGATTACATAGGTGTGTATGGGGGTGCACAGAGTATGCAGTGCTTGTTCCAGTCTGCAGAACTTCCTGACCCCTCATCTACATGCTGATACCCTCCCTTCACTACTGCAGACTGTGCCTCAGACACTTTATTTTCTCCCCTATATGACAGGGATTTATGAAGGACTTTGCCAGAGCTGTTGTCTATAGCATGGCTTGCAGTGGTGCTATTGCTGTGGTGGCTGAAAGCCTTGGTGTACATGAGTTGCATTCAGAGTAAGCTTTGAACTTACATGTGCAAAGTGCAAGCAAAGTATTGTGTAAGGCATGCAAACTAGTGCTTTGTCCTGATTATTTTTTTTTTTAAAGTCCTGATTTCTCCACTGTTTCATACATGGATGGGAAGTGAATGTAAATCGACACCTTTCTGACTTGGCAGCTGTCGTGGTTTAAGCCCAGCCAGTAGCTCAGAACCATGCAGACGCTCGTTAATGCCTCCCTTCTCCTTCCCCCCACTCCCGGAGAGATGGGGAGGAGAATTGAAATTATCCATGGGTTGAGGTAAGAACAGTCTGGTAACTAAGGTATAACACGAAACTATTACTGCTACCACCAATAATAATAATGATAAGGGAAATAACAAGGGAAGAGAATACAACCGCTCACCACCTGCTGACCGATGCCCCGCCCAACCGAGCAGTGATCTAGCCCTTCCAGGTAACTGCCCCAGTTTTACATTCTGGGCATGATGTGCTATGGTATGGAATACCTCTTTGGCTAGTTTGGGTCAGGTGTCCTGTCTTTGCTTCCTCCCAGCTTCCCCTCCTCCCTGGCAGAGCATGAGACTCACAAAGTCCTTGGTCAGAGTAAACATTACGGAGCAACAACTAAAAACATCGGTGTTATCGGCATTGTTCCCAGGCTGAAAGTCAAAAATACGGCACTGCACCAACTACTAACAAGGAGAAAAATGACTGCTACTGCTGAACCCAGGACAGTAGCATTTTGTGATGGCTTTGCTTTGGCATAAAAAGCAAGTGCACATTGTAAGGCTGCTGGTTCCCCTGCCTGAAGACAGCTAGGTGAATTGCACAACTAATGCTTGCTTGGCAAAACAGACCTAAAAGTACAGGGAAGCCACAGGTTTCTTTACACTGCAAAGGACAAGTGATGCTCCTGAAAAAAAGTGGTGAATTGGTCATTGACCTTAACTCCTTTCCAACATCAATTAATTTTTCTCTTAGTTTGATATTGAAAACAAAGTTGTAACTCAATCATTGACTGTGGAATTCAACCCAGAAGAAATACAAGCATCACCAACAATGTGGACCAGGTGTGAATTATAAAGAGCATCAGCAAGAAGCCTTCTGTATCCCAAGGGCATTAATACTGCAGCCAGCGCTATTCCTTTTGTATTTTTCTTTTAAGCCTGCCATTTTTAAACCCTCTCAGCAAGACCATTTCTTGCTGAGGATTTCTACCACAGCAAGCACTAATGCTAAAATGAAGATTGCCCTAAAACTGAGTGAAATGTCTATAGTGGTACTACAGTTGTAACGATGCTGAGTTTTGTGCCTACTAGTTCTTTAATAAAAATGACCATCTGACAGCTGTAGGGCAGCTTTAGACTTGTCCCATACACTGGAACAGGGTGCCGTACCTTGGAAGAGCAGATGCGCACAGTTATCATCCCTTATCTTTCCAAAACCAGGAAGCGGTTTGAAAAGAAACTGAAAAAGGTAGATGGCCTTGAAGAGAGACACAAAACAATCATCTTTATTTATATACACAGACCTTTCAAGTCACAATTGATTCATCTTTGTGTCAGGAATGATACAAACAAGGGACTGCAAGCATGCTTTTCTGGTTCCCAGTATTTATTTTTTTTTCATATAAGAAAGGTTTTGTTTCCATTTTTTCCCTGTAAAAATGGAAAGGGAGAGAAATCCTACATTTTAAAATTAATTTATTTATCTATTTATGTACAACTCTTTATTAAAATTAAAGCAGAATTAGATGATAAACCCCTCTGGAGTTAGGAAATCCTGTCTTGGTGGCTCAGATATTAATACAGTACACTCTCTCATGGTCATATCTTTCATCCTGATCAGTTATCTGTACTGCACTGTTATGGAGCCACTTCTGGGTAGAATCCCTTTGTTGTGAACCTACCTTTTTAAAGCAATAGTACGAAGGAAAGAAAGAACCCTCTGGTGTGGCATCTACACTGGGTATTTCTTGAAAGTAAGTGGGATTCCACCAGAGTTCTTTCCTCCCAGTAGAGCTGAATCACGGCTTAAGCTAATGAGATATCCCAACACAACTGAAGCCTGCCTTAAGCTTACCTTTCTTTAAAAGACCCTTTACCATGGGAAGGTGCCATTTGCTGTTTTTATTGCCTTCTAGTACCTCCACAATGTACCCCAAAACTCCACCAAGACAAGGAGGGGGTTTGTTTAATTTTAAGTGAGCATACAGCAGTGAGAGAAGACAGGCTCTGTCACTCAGAAACTAGCTCAGGACTGCCGTCAGACACCACACATAATTTCTGTATGACTTTGGTGACTTCAGGAGTTTGGTTTACTTGTTCACAGAAGTAAGGACAAAGAAAAATGATGGCCCTTATTTCAGTGTGGGTTAAACTGCTCTATAAAAACTGTTAGCAGAAGCTTTTCTAGGTCTAGTTCAGCTTGAAAAGATACAGTTTTGTACAAAATGCCGTATGTTACCTGATAAAGATGTCCTTTTAGATTGCAGCTTATGAATTCACATAAGCCAGTGAAAACCAAATGCTTGGATTCAGTGACTCAGAAAAGACACTTCTTGTTAATTGGATCTTCTCATTGCCCTTTCTTCTCATGCCAAGTGCAGTGACAGCAAAATAAATTTAATTCACAGACTCCTGTCAACCACTGGATCTTTGGATCAGTTCTTACTCCCTCCTGGCCTCATTCATTGCTTCTGAGGATGAAGCCCTACACACCTGCCGTGGTTGAAACTGTTCTTATCTTCCCAATGCAGGGACTTCAAGCATATGAAATCTTGAGGTTAATGCCGTAGTCAAAGCTTCAACCAAAGCTGTTGCTGCAGACCTGAGCTGATTTTTTTGAGAATGCCATGGTAGTTGCTAGTACTTAACAGATAGAGGAATTGTCAAAGGTAGTGTTCTGCTTATCAAGCAATACAAGAAGATGTGAGTTTTCCAGCAGAGCAGCAGTCTGGATGGGGGTGGCAGTACCATAGGATGAATTCCTCACTTAATCTCAGATTAGTTTTGATTTTTCTCTATTTGTAGACAATGGAGATAAATATCCTTGCTTTGTATTTTCTACTTTGAATTATAAGTTTCTGGAGGCATGTCTGTCCTGGGTTCAGCAGTAGCAGTCATTTTTTCTCCTTCTTAGGATTTACGGCCTGGGCTTAAACCATGACAACGTCTTTTACCATGCATTCATGTATTCATCTAGTAAGGTTAGCTGTATTGAAACCTTTTTGTGTAAAGATTAAGAACCACTGAAAATCAAAACCAAGTGAGGCAAGCATGAAAATCATCTAGATCATCATCTGGATGTACAACTAAAATAATTTCTGTTCCTCTGCTTTCAATAGAGAACAACACTGTGGCAGTGTTATTGTGTTGGATGTGTTAGATGGCTAATGAAAACTGCACAGAAATGAAAGTTATCCAAGGGAAAGCAAAATTTCAGGAGTTTAATACACTTCACTTGGCAAATGAGTAATTTCAGCCTTGCTGTGCTGAAAGAACAAAATTGTCATATTTGTGATGACACTACAGGAATAAAGGACTAAAAGTGCATGCCAGTTCTGAAGAAATTGAGAGGTAAGAGAGAGGAGATGTAGACTAACACACATCCATGAGTCTAACCCCTAACTGCACGCAACATTTAGAACAAATTTTGACTGCGAGCAGAATTAAAGACATGGGAAAATGTGTCAAGAGTTTACCAAAAGGGTATTATAGCTACCTCTGGTAAGAGGGCAGATCTTACCAGATAATGAAAAAAATACAACTAGTTTATGACTTTAGGACAGCCTTCAGTACTGTGTCCCAAAGGAAATTGATAGTTCTGCTGGAAAATGGATTCTGACTAGACAAAAATGCGATTACAGGGCTGGCTAATGGGCACTGTCAGGCTGCATGCTGCAAAGGGAACTGTCAGGCTGAAAGATAGTTTGTAGTCAGGGTTCTTTTGGACAATACTCATCTTAGTTCCAGTTAGTGCCATTTGGAAAAGACAGAAGCATGCTAGTGACATTTGCTAATGATTAAGGGGAATTATCAGAGGAAGACGGGAAGAAGGGGTTGGTGTAATAGGAATTGAACAGAATGTAGTGGTACACAATGCAGGGTCATGTGCTTACAAAACCTTTTTAGTACAGTGGGGACTTCCATTCCACTTGCATTTGCACCTGGGGAG
The DNA here is from genome assembly GCF_034315485.1 of Pezoporus occidentalis. NCBI lineage: Eukaryota > Metazoa > Chordata > Aves > Psittaciformes > Psittacidae > Pezoporus > Pezoporus occidentalis. The sequence goes on along the minus strand of NW_026913964.1, from coordinate 1,403,210 downwards.
GACAAAGAAAAAGAGGAACCCTATCTTAATAGTCAAAGATTATGAGCCACCAATTTGATATGACCTTGATAATGTGAGCCAGGATATACCAGACATTTACGGTACAGAAAGGAGAGTGTTTATTCCACTGCACAAGACATCTGGAGCAGATTATATACAGAAAAAATGGGATGATAAAAAGAATTGCGAGCCTGTCCTTAATGACAGGAGATTTTGAGCTTGGCTTGTATTACTTAGCAAAATAAATGTCAAGGGGAGATGACAGTGGGCCCTATAAATACATCAGGAGTGCAAACATCAGAGGGTAAGAGTTACTTTAAGGTGAAAAATAATTTGGCAAAAGAGCAAGTAGGTATAACGTGTCAATAAATAATTTTGGCCTATAAATTAGGCAGTCTGTAATCTTCAGAGAGAGGCTTTCAGAACAAAGAGGAAGAGACTGACAGGTATCTAAATGCGTCTGATGTGATTACCTGCAATAGCAGAAAACTGGTTCCTCTGATCAGAAAACCCCTTCTGGTCCTGCATTTCTAGGCTGTAGCACAATGGAGTACCTATATGTTAATAATGCAAGTGGCAACAGCAATGAGTTATTAATCAATAGTATTAATCAGGATAACTGGATGTTGCTTGTGACAGGATCAAACCAGGAGGACAGACAAATCACTTCTTTGTAAGATAAAAACCCAAAGGAAAACATCTCCATCCAGGCTTGGTTTTCAGGGAAATTTACCCCTGGTTCCTATTCATTTTGGTAGTAGCAATGTAATTAACCAAGACTAACCTGTTTTGTGGAGTTTCTGTGATGGTGAGATCAGAATCAGGTCCAACATCTGTGAATAGGTCCAGGGACTGAGTTGTCAATATTAAGATTTAAAATTTTTAAACATTTCTTATAAAAACTGAAACATGAATTTTGTCTCCTATAAAGCTTCATGAATGTACAATGTGATTCCTGGATAGCGATCACATCAGCTCCACAGTTATTAGTTTACAGGTTTCTCACTGACCTTAGCTCAGCTCTGGGAATGGTGCCAGCACAATTACAGTAACTCTGAGCAGGGCAAACATAAAGCTCCTCTATCTACCCTGAAGCTGTGCCAGATCTTTCTCTTGCTCAATAATGGGAAGATGCATTTCTTCTTTGTTTGGTTTCAGACAGTTTAGGATAGGTTGGCCATAACAAGATTATTTCCAGCAAAAGAAGGGAAAGAAGTAGACTACCGTGGAGACGGGTACACACATGATACACTTACTCCATGGATAGCCTTTGGGAAGTGTATCCCAGGAAGAGGTGTGGAGGAAAACTGAGTCAAGGTGACTTGAGCTAGTTGCCTGGAAGATAAATGGCAGAGTCTGGAATAAAATTCAAGGGGCAGAATCTTGATTCAGTGTTGTTTTCACTGAATCGCATTACCTTCCTGGAGCCCATCAAGGCCCATTGCCTTCCTTCCTGTGAAGATGGGCAGCTGGACTGCAGTGACACCAGGTGGAGCTGAGTGAGCTCATCACCTTGGAAAATGAGGCCCCTGGTGATTATCTCTGATGTTAATTGAGTGTCAAACCCTGCAAGAGGGGAGTCAACACATTTCCTGATCTATGGTCTAAGATAGCGTTTTCCAAACCGCAGGGTAAATTTAATGTTGCTGCAGAGGAAATGCTGATGCAATCCACCAGCAGCTGCTGCTCTCCAAAGTCCTCGCAAAGGTACAGTATATATGGGAGGTGTGAGAGGGTAAGTGCATGCAAATAGGGCATTTAAAACCCCAGCCTCTTCTACATGGCAGGCAGGACTCCATGTCTTCCCTCCACGCCTCCAGTCTTCCTGCCCCCAAGAGAAGCACTGCTAAGGACTGCTCCCAAGAAAACACTGGGTACCATCCTGACAGTAAACCCATGAAAAAGCAGTCTTTTCATGTGGGAAAACCAAGGATGTGATCACATTTCCTATGTGCTCAATTTATGAATCATACATCTAAAGTGTGGATTCCTCCTAAGTGTGAGTGAGAATGGCAAGAACAATGTTCAAATACATTGTGGTAAGTCTAAAAGATTGGGTAATGCGTGTGTTCAAATAGGCAAATCTAATTTATGAACAGATGAGTCTGGATGATTGAATTAACCTCGTTTAATGGATTACTGCCTCTCAGTGGAGCTGTGAAAACTAACTGCATTGTGCTTTAGTCCCTTGCTTTTTAAAACAGATCGTCTTAAGGGAAAGCAAACATGTTTGGTTTAGACAGTGGAAAGTCTATTGATGTGGTCAGTTAAGATGGCTATGCATGGTAACTCATTAAATGGGAGAAGGTTAATCCTGTGCACTAGCCTGTCTATGCCCTGGGTATGCATTTGGCACTGGTGGCTCTATGTGATTTTCTGCTGCCCAAGAAAATTCCCCCCATGAATCAGTGAGTATCCTTTATTAGTATCGAGATTGAATATTGAAAAAGGAATATGATGATGCCATGGCAATCTCCAGACAGGAAATGGTGAACGGGGAAAGAACAGTGAATTGCCATTCACGGAGCTGGACTAGAGTTGTATTCTTGCACCAAAAGAGCTGCCTGATTGTGACACCAACAGAAGTTGAACCATATCCTAGTCTTTCGACCACTCTAGTCTGCAACTTTAGTCTTTTAAACTGTTTCTCATTTTTAAAAAATGCAAAACCATTTGATGAAACCAGCCTTGTTATACACCACAAGTTGTATTTTCCAGTCCTCAACACACCACAGGAGTGTGGAGTCACCTTTCTGCACAATGGTTAATTATCCGTCAGCGCACAAAGAACGTTTCAGATGCCCGCAACTCCCCTCCTACTGCCACCCCAACACCTTCAGCTGTATGGTCACTTGCCACCCAGATCCTGCTGCCTTTCCCGTCCCGTTCCTGTCCTCACTGCTCTCCCCCCCTGCTCTCCCCACTTGGATGATGACATTCCAACTCTTCCCCCTGCAGCTATCGCCCGGCGCGCCTTCCAGACAGGGTGGGCGGAGCATCGGAGTGGTAGGCAGGGCCTCGGGGACTGTAGGCGGGGCCCCATGGCGATGGGCGGGGCTTGTTTCGGTGGGCGGGGCGGAGTGAGACCACTTGGTAGAGCGCCGCCGCGGCAGTGGTTGCCGGGTGACGGCTGGTCTCGGTGTGCCCCGGCCGCCCTGGCCCGGCTGGCCGGCAGGTAAGTGCCGGCCTCCCCCTGCCACGAGAAGTCAGCCCCGTGCAGAGGGGTCGTGCTTCTCGGGGCTGGGGTGGAGGGACAACCTGGAGGTGGCTTTGTGAGTGTGGTAGGGACTGGCTGAGGGGTGGTTTCCCCTTTGTTACCCAGTGCTTGCACACGTAGGTTTAAGGGTCTTTAAGAAAGGCTTTTGTGGTGAGTGACCATGCTGAGTGATGTGTCCCAGGGCTTGAAGGCCCCCAGAGTGTGAGCAGATAGAAAGCACCTGAGGGTCTCTGTTTATGTTGTCACTGATAGTGGCAATGAATCTGATAGGTTTAACAGTGTATTTAGATTTTGTGCTTTGGTATAGCTCTGAGGAGGAAAATGCTGATGAATAAATAGTCCCGGGCCATTGCAAGCTGTAGCAGCATCCCTGGGTATTTCACGTTGAGAGAATGTGGCCTTTGCATTCTCTGTCTCGGTGTTAACATTGAGAAGTGCTGTGCTCCTGTAGGTCTGACTTCCCAAGGGATTGATACGTGGATGTGTCTGCCTACAGGCAATTAAATATGTTCGTTTAGTTGTACTCTCCAGCCAACAGAAGAGAGAACAGGCTCATGGCCTGGGATGTTATCACACCTGTTCTTACACAGCTCAAGGGACCTGGTCCTATATAAAAGCAGAATTTGGTTCAATGTGAGACCAGATGAGCGTTTAGCCCTGAACTGGAGTGATATTATTATTTTGATGATGAAGCATGTGCTTATCTAACTGAAGCTCCTCGGAGAGCTTAAAGAAACAACATTTATTGTCTGAGTTTGAAGTCATGTATAATTTAGCACTGCAAAATAGTAACATTATGTAGTATACTATAAATTTGGGATTGCTACATTTCTCACTGGTTTAAATGGTTTAATATCTATTCAGGAGGAATTTTGAAGAGATTATTTTTATTTTTTTTTAAATCAGAAAATTCATGAACTCTTAACAGAAATAAATTTAGTTACATCTGCATAATTTTTATTTGCTAGATTCATATGTTGGCTTGAAAAACAATTGAGAGCAAAACCTAGGGCTACAAGTACTTGCTATAATAAGTAGTATAGTACTTGCTGTAATAAGTACTTGCTATTATACAAATCAGAAGACCAGATTTGCCATGCCATCTATAATAAAGGCCAATATAGCTGTATTTAAAAGAAAAGACTGTGGACCCTGGCCAGTTCAAAGGAACATTATCTGATATTTAAAAAGAAAAAAGTATTTCAGCAGACACTAATTTCTTTGATTGTAGTGTCTCACATCAGGAAGTAGTATTTGAAGTATAGAGTAATGCTGGCTGTTTATCTTACATTTTTTGCATCTCAAGTTTCTATTTTTCCGAGTTACTAGCATAGGTAGTGCTTGGGTATATTTTTGTTTGATTTTAACAGAGCACTCACCCAAGTTCAAAGTGATGAATGTGGGAGAAACAAACATATATAGAATGGAGAGTTGCACATAAATTATTGCTGTTTGGGAAAGAGCATTAAGCTACCATGGTAGTTCTCTGAAAATATTATCTTGCAGCAAGCCAAAAGACAAAGAGCATTAAAATTTTGAAGAAGAGGAATTGAAAACACTGACAATTCATGTACTGTTTCTCTGGCCATTATCTTGAATCTTGCGTTCAGTTTTGACCATCCTGGAGGGTAAATGGCAGGTCTGAAATAGTTTCTGTGAAATACAACAAGATAGGAAATGGACAAAATATATGAGACTTTTCAGCTAGGAGAGGAGATGAAAAAGGAGGTGGTGCAAAAGAAAGCTATGAATTAATGGATAGCATGGACATATGGATGAATCCTCCATAATTCTACCTAACTCCTTTTGACTTCATTTATAATTTTAGCCTCCACAGCAACCTATGCCAGGGTCTTCCACGATTTAAACAAATATAAAAATGCACTTTCCTCTTTTTAGAAACTGATTTCCAACAAAATTCCTGATGTTTCTTTAGTCAGTGGATGACTATTTGTGATGTCTTGAGGCATGACAAATAATTGCTTCCCTACATAATCTCCCCAGCTGCCGAGCACAACACACCTTTTGGTTTGGGAAGTTACTGAGTAGCTGATTGCTAGAAATTTAAACAGTGTGTCAGGGGAAGCGTCACTTTGGGCTACTTCTGACCCTATTTTTTAAGCATCTGTTTCTGATTACAGTAGCTAGCTGGACATCGGCTTTGACCTAGGAGGACAGTTATAATTCAACCTCATTGGCAGCCTATATTGAATTTGCAAAGTTATTTTCTTCCCTTGCTAAAGTTTTGGGAGTATTTGTGCCATCTTCCATGGTTTAGTATTTTCCTATGAGTTCAGCTAGAATTAATCTCTTTTTGTACAATGTATCCCATGTGAGCAATACATTGGAAATCGGAAACATCCCAGCGTTGAAAATGGCTTTTCAAATGGATTTGTAGGCCATGGAATCTCCTGCTTCTATCAGATAATTACCTAATAAAATGGACTGAAAATTGTTTGGGAACAACAGAGCACTTTGAAACTCAAAAATGCCACATATGATGCATTTTCATCCTGTGCAGAAGTTTGGATTTCAAAGGGCTCATAAAAGCAATTCAACCAGTAGCTGGGTTTCACTGTCCTTTTCTTAGCTGGAATCTGGCAATACTTCTAAATGGTGAGTGCTAAAAATGCTTTGAAGACCAAAACCATGGTTTTAATATTCTGCAGCTTTGTACTGTCACTTAGCTCTGAGTCCATGGGTTAGAGTGGCCTGTGAATGAGCAGCCGGCACTATTGGAAGCTTGATATGAGAGTGTGCTCACCTGTGCAGGGAGATAGTCAGCTCTCTGTCTCTCAGAAAACTTTGCTGCACTGTCATATTATCCTAATGAATGGGGAGAGCCTGCAAGATCTTTGGGCATGTGGGAGACATGGGGGAAGGTGCTGGAGAGAGACCAGTATACAGCTAATTTATCCAGCTTCTTTGTGGGAGAGTGTAAACTGATGTGAAAGCCTCCTGCCACTGGTAGAGAGCAAGGCCAGGTTAGAAGCAGTATTTGTGCAGGGTGAGCAGAGTTTACCTGTGACAAGAAAGGATAATTAGTGTTATCTAAAGCAAAACCAAGTTTGCAGTGAGAGAGAGAGCTTCTTTTTTTATTTGGCCCATCTTTGCAAGAATTGACCCTGCCTTGTGTATAGTATTTTTTAAAGTGTGTGAAGTCTTGAGTCTGTGTGGGACATATTAACTTATTCTTTGGCTCTCGTTGCTTACAGAAGATTAATCTCAAACATTTTGTACCGTGTGGCCATGAGTGGAATATGATACAATCTATGCAAATCAGTTGAAAAATTAGTTTATTCACTTGCAAAAGCTTTGTTCAATAAGAAGATACCTTTACAGTGATACCAGAATAGATCCAAAGGCCTCAACCACAAGCACTAACCCAGGGAAATTATTTCTCAGGTGATGAATTAGCCCTGAGCTGCTCAAATCTTGATTAATTCTTTTTTTTTTTATTCCCCCCCCCCCCCCCCCAATATGATTTCATCATTTTGCTTCTTACTGTTTAAATATATATATTGCAGGCTATGTGCTGAGACAGTATTGATTATTTTTCCAGATGTTAAATATGCATCATAAGTGGAGAGCTCCCTGAAGGTAACTTTTAACACACTCAGACTTGCATACAGAGTGGTTGTAGGATGTGCAGTGCACACCTTGGGCACGTGGGCAGGCTGACTGCTTTTTTTTTTTTTTTTTCAGCAGCAGCTCAGAAATAATACACTGGGATTCATATTTTGAACTCTTCTCAGTTAAATTGGAAGCTAAAAAAGGTACAATTTGGGCAAATTTTACTGAAGTGTGAGCCTTGACCTATGGGACTTTGTGTAACATGGCTGATGAAGAGTGGAGAGATGTTCTACCTGCTTGTGGACCATCTCTTGCATAGGTGTTGTGGTGAAAGAATACACATCTGGAGGAGGCTGTTGGGAACGTTTTTAATAATACTTTACATTATATCAGTGGTCTTGGGCTAGATGCATGATGAACCTTGTATTTGGTTCGTCCCTCTACTTGCTCTGGGCAAAGTTCTCCACATGAGCGAGTCTTTTTCAAGATGGGGACCTAAATCCTATGATACGGACTTAGATTTACGTTTTGAGCTTGGAAAGTATAGATGCCTGCCCATGACATGAAGAGGGACTTGATTGCCTTAAAATTTGTCTTGTTTTCTTAAGTGTATCTGTTGATCTTAAAAAGATACTAACTCTGCAAACCCTGATGTTGTTCATGTCCTTTCTTGATGTGTACAGTAACATGAGAGCATCTGCAATTTAAGTAATTGCTGAATTAGGCCTTCTGAATGCAAGAAAGGTAAATGAATGACCTGGCTGATGTTTTAGAAAAAAAAAAAAAAAGCAGTTGCTTGGGTTATATCCAATAGATATTAAGATAACCTGTGGGTTATCAAACATGAGATCAAATCTTAATTCAGCCTGGCAGGATGCACTTGCCTGTACATTCTGTCTTCTGAAGTAAGACTAGAATATCATATGTAAGGCCCCAGACTAAGGATATTAAGCATTTCCTGATAAAAGGCTTCATTAAGCTGGTGCTGTGGTTTAAATTAATATCTGTACCTTGGGAATAGTTTAAAAGAATAACATTATAGTTGAGTACTTTTTATTCTAGCAAAGCTGAAAGTGTAATGTTAGAATTGCCTAAACTAATTACTTTCCCTGATCTTCTGCTCCAGTGACGTCTGCATTTAAGGCAGGATCTATGTCTGTGACAAGCACAGGTATGCTGCTTCCTGTGTACCTCCGCATAAGCTATCTGTGACAGGATCCCTATGTAAGGACAGGAAGATTTTAAACAGAGCATCCTTGTTTCTCCCTCGTTTAACAGGGGGACACTGCTGCATTAAAACTTGTGATCATAAAGAACCAAATGTAGCTTCCTGATCCCTAGCTAGCCTGCCAAAGTTAAAGTAGTGAGAGACTTATTCTTACCTCTCCCACTAACTGAAATGATAAGATCATTTGGCAGCCTTCTAGCAGTGAACACAGGCACCTTGGAGCTCTGTTTTTCCATAACCCCTGCTGTTCACCAGCTATCCCCCTACTTTACTTTTCTTAGGCTGATTGTAGGAAGGAGTGGGGGCAGACAGCAGAAGGCCATTTGAGATATTTTCTTGTAGTAGGAAGTTCACCTATATAAGAAAATAAAATCATCTCAGTCTGTAGCATCTTGCATTTTCTGCAAAGGTTTCAGGTAATCCATGGTCATTCACAGCTGCTGTCTGTAAGCTTGCACTGCAGAGAGTACCAATGAATGTTTGTAGCCAGGCAGAAATTGCCACTGATCCCCTCACACCACAGGACTCTAAGAACCAAACACAATTGTTTGGACACTGGTCTATTGTTTTGTTGACACCTAATAGCACATAAAATAGAATGATCTGCTTTTTACCCTGCTGTTGGACAGCATTTGGCAAGCTAGCTTCAGAATTATTTAATTTAAAGACATATCCAGCACACATCAAAAGAATTTCTCATCACCTTACAACCTCCTCAGCAGGATTTGGGAAAGTATTATATATCCTGCTTTTTTAATGCATGTAATTTGTAGATAAAATAAAGGAGAAATGCCTTTTTATTTATTACTGCTGTGGGGTTTTTTTAAGATTATGAAACACCTTTTATTTCAAGCATGTTGGCTCAAACCTAGTCTGGGTTTGTAGCATGCATTTTCTTCTTTGGGATCATCGCTGCTTTAGTTCCCAAGAATTTTCACCAAGGACTACGTGGGACATAGATCTCAAGGCTCACCTATCATGGTCATGGCAACTGTAGAGTAAGATTTATATATAGTACCAAGGGACTTTCTGGCCTTTAAATAACAAGAACACAAATTGGTACACATGCTTTATATTTGCAAATTTGGGTGCTTGAACTAAAGCCTCAAATTGGCTGAACTGTTAAATAAACCAAGCATTGTAAGAATTTGAGTCATTCAATGTCTTTGAAGTCAGTGAATTTTTGATAAAAGAAGATGGGATATCATGATATTTCAGCATTCTTATAAAAGCTGTTTTTTCTTTAGTGGGGCACACAAGTGGAATATTTATATATGCTCTTTATAGTGTTTACATGATCCCTTGATATTAAAGTAGCATTACTGAAGTAGTCATTACCTCCTTCTGCTTAACAAAGCAGAAGATTAGAACAAGATTGTTTTGTCCTATACAGAAAAGATTCACATTGGTATCAGGTTGGATGTTTTATTTTTCAACTTTTTGGAAATTACACCTGCTAAAATAGATTGATATGTTGCAGGATGCTTTGTATTACATAAATGTAGCAGGAACTGGTTTTGCCATTAGGGGTGGATTATTTTAACAGTAGTTTCCTGATGACATCATAGTAAATTCCAGCTGCCCAAAGCGTTATTTTCCAGAAGAGGTTATCTGTAGTGCACTTGCACAAGATTACACTTAAAAGGGCATTCATAGTTCCCTTGGGACTTATAAACCAAACCTTTTGTTAAATCTTAGTCACCCCAGATTTCTTTGTTTTCCTTCTGTGGTAGTGGTAACAGTATGGGCACCACTGTAATTTGTGATTCTGGATTAAAGAAAATAAAAATTACATTATACAGGGCAAGAGAAATGAAAGTCTGCAGTGAAAGCTTTTTTTTGTCATGAAGGATTAGATAGCACAATGGCTCTCAAATGTTTTTTTCCTAGATAATTTTTAGGCCGGTGACAAAGCTAAGGGCATACAGATTGCGGTACCCTACCTGAACTGGCAATCCTCCCTGTCCACTGAAGCTTTTTGAAGGCATGGGAAGCCACAGAGCTAGAGGATGCTGGTTGAGAAGCTGGCCTAAGGGAGTAGAGATTCATTCTTGTATGGGATGTTAATACATAGAGGTATATGTCTTTCCTATAGTAAATCTAGATCAATTTACTGTTTGTTTTTTTTTGTTGTTGTTGTTGTTTTCATTTTTAAATAGCAATGTATTTGCTTGGACAAGCTCTTTAGGTAATGTCTTGGCTTCATTAGAAATTATCATGCCTAGTCACACTACTCAGAGGGTCTTTACCAGACTCAAGAAACTATAATTAATATGAAGTCAAACATTTCTGGCAATTTCTGTATTTGAAATGCATATTAATAAATATTTAATGAGAATACATGATCCCATCATTGACTCTTTGATAAATCTTATAGCAGGAAAAGAAAACATTGGAGTTTTACCAGTTTGTTGGACCCTAAGAACATCAAATAACTATGCTCTGCCAATTTCTGTCTAGCAAATTACAGTATTCTGCAGGATTTTGAATAACATGTTCCAAGGATCATATAATTTTGATAATAATCTTTATTAGCTGCATTACTCTATATATGTTGACAATGTTGTGCAGTTTTTTATTAACTTTCACAACATGTATGTGAATTGAATAGCTTACCATCATCATGCTTGCTTTGGGAAGGAGAGTGGCAGTGATGGGGAAAGTTGGCAGATTAACTGTAGAAATAAAGACACTGATTAGCTGCTTCTAGTTATCCACATGTGCAAGAGGCTGCAAAGTTTACAAAGCCTGCAAAATCTAATTTGTTGATTTCTTTCATTTATTCTTGCCAATGCTCACATGCAGGACAAAACACCATGGTTCTTTAATCCATTTTCTTTCCTGACATTCTCATCTACTCACTGATATTACTTTGTTCTCTCATTGAATTTATTGAAGGTTTTTGTTAGGTGCAGTTAGCTTCCATCCTTATTGGTCCTACGAAGTCTTTCAGCAGCCATCTGCATTCCCATTGAGAGTATAGATCCAACATATATCCAATGTGGCTGTCTTCTCTGTGGAGTTGTCCTGGGTTCAGCAGTAGCAGTCATTTTTCTCCTCCTTGGTAGCTGGTGCAGTGCAGTGTTTTGACTTTCAGCTTGGGAACAGAGCTGATAATAAGGATGTTTTGGTTTGGCCAAGGACTTTGTGAGCCTCATGCTCTGCCAGGGAGGAGGGGAAGCCAGGAGGAAGCAGAGACAGGACACCTGACCCAAAGTGACCAAAGAGGTATTCCATACCACAGCACGTCATGCCCAGGAGGTAACTGGGAGTTAGCTGGAAGGGCTGGGAGACTGCAGGGTTGGAGGAGGTATGGGTCGGTGCTTGGTTGGGCTGGGGGGGGGGGGGGGCAAGTTATTGGTCGGCTGGTGCTGAGGTGTTGTATTCTCTTCCCTTGTTATTTCCTTTATCATTGTTATTATTGGTGGTAGCAGTAGTGATTTGTGTTGTACATTGGTTGCTGGACTGTTCTTGTCTCAACCGATGGGAGTTGCACTCTTTCGATCCTCCTCCCCATTCCTCCGGGAGTGGGGAAGGGGAGAGCCCCAGTGGGGGGGGGGGGGGGGGGCGGGGGCTCAATTGCTCTCAGCCTGACACCACTCACTGGGAGTGAGTGAACAAGCTGTCTGGCTAGGGTTTAAACCACAACAGGAGTATATCTTCAGTTTCATGACTTCTCAGACCTCTTTTATGACAATGAAGTTTTTCCAGTTCCTGTAAACTGTCCCACTGAAGCTGGTATTAGTTTGGGTCAGTGATTGCTTGTCCTGTGCATTTGACAGAGTCATAGATTTTTGTCATGGTTTGACCCCAGCTGGCAACTAAATACAATGCAGCTGCTTGCTCACACACACACACACACACACACACACACACACACACAGAGCCACCCACCCACCCAGTGGGGTGAGAATTGGGAAAACTGTTGAGATAAGAACAGTTTAATAACTGAAATAAGGTATAAAACACTAATAATAATAATAACGAAAGGGAAATAACAAAGAGAGAGAGAAAACAAACACCCCCCTGCCCCCAAACAAACAACAGTGACACCCAGTACAATTGCTCACCACCCACTGACTGATGTCCTTGACCAGTGATCGGCCCCTCCTAGCCAACTCCTCCCATTTTATGCACGGAGCATAATGTGCTGTTGTATGGAATATCCCCTTGGCTAGTTTGAGTCAGGTGTCCTGCCTCTGCTTCTTCCTGGCTTCTTGTGCCCCTCCTTGCTGGCACAGCATGAAAGATTGAAAAGCCTTTGATCAGGTAAGTGCTACTTAGCAACAACTAAAACATTGGTGTGTTATCAGCATTATTCTCACACTAAATCCAAACACAGCCCTATACCAGCTGTTAGGAAGAAAATTAACTCTATCCCAGCCTAAACCAGGACAACTTCTCATTGCTTCTTGGCATTTTAAGTGAGTGGGTGAGGTGGCTTTACAGGAATGATTTTACCTGTCCAGAATAGTCAGGTGGACCTGATAAACATGAGCAATCTAGCTCCTGTATCTGTAGGGGGATAAGTGTTGTGCTAGGCTCCTACGCAGTACTGGAGATTTCAGAGGTTTATGTATTTTTATGTAAGATGAGTACCTTACTACTAGGAATCTTGCACTCTTAGCTTTTCTGTGTTCCTCATTTTGAGGATGTTATTTTGATCCATGTTCAGGAGAAAATTCCTCTCTGGAGAAAGTTCTAAAGTGATGGAAGCATGTGAAAAAGAAATTAGTTTTGTTTGCTGACAATAACTCAATTTGATCCCAGACAATTTGTAATGGAAATACTTTTCTCCTCACTAATCCAACATTACAATAGTTGCAAGCAGTAGATCAATAGTGGGAACTATAGAACTGGAAGTGTTACTCAGATATTAAGCCACAAATTGATCCCCCTGTCAAACCTTAAGTAAGTGCTATATCAACACAAGATTGGAGACTGTTCTGAAATGTAATAGTGATGGACTGAAATAATTTGTTTTATGAAAGTGTATCAACTTTTCACAGCCTGAATCTACACAATCCTGCTGTTACCTCATTATGTTTTGCGCTCACACATTACATCAGTGATTTCTGACTATTGTTCCACTTGGCTCCAAAAACATACAGGATTAGTTCTGGATAATCACAATCCTCACTTGAATTAGAAGGAACCACCAGTACTTGCACAGGGTACAGCACAAGTCTTGTGCAACTGTCAAAGTATTCCAGCATTTATATGGCAAATATTCTAATCCACGTCTATTATTGATCAAAATAATTCTTTTTTAGGAAAATAAAGACAACACTAGAAGACCTTCATAGCGCGTAAGATTCTTGAATTTCCTTGGGCAACTGATGACTGTTGCAACTCAGTGTACTGACTAAATCATGCTGATCTGCTCAGAGAATGTAGAGGAAAACATCTGAGAAATTAGAGAATGCTTTGGAAAAAGGAGCAAAAATCTATGGGTTGGTTGTAGTGCTTCTCCCAAAAACTAAGACACACAGTGTTTTTTAGAACTCTTTTCCCTCTTAATGGGCAGAAGTATGAAAGTTGTCCTTATACTACTATAGACATGTTGAGGTTTTAGAAGCTGCAAAGGTCAATACTCAATTCACTTTATGGTATTTCTTTTATAAGCCATTAAGAAAGACTGAAAGGAGTAATGTGTCTGAAGAATTTCTTCTTGAATATGTTTTTTAAGCATTGAATGTTGCTGTGGCTCAGACATTGCACATTTGAGAAGTCAGCTACTCCTGTAGGAATGCTTGCAGTGATCTCAGAAAAATAGTTGTTGCTTTCTGTGGGTTGCCTCTTTCCTAATGAATGAGAAGGAGCATGTGGAGTGTGAGGTTTTTGTTCCTCTCTTCCCAGTGCTAGTAGATCCTGCAGGGAGAGGTATGGTGGCTCATTAATTTTTTGTTGTTACTCTTCTTCAGATAAAGGCTGCCTTTTTTTTTTCTGAGAGTACCGAGTCTTTTGAATTTTTTTTTGTCAGTGCAAAATTGAAGACTTCTGATTGGACACGAGTAGTCAGAGCAGGAAGTCTGTTTGGTGTAAACCCCTCTCACCTGCTAACCATTCAGTCCTCTCAAGTAGAGATGACTAGCTGAACAGTCAGAACTTCTATTTTACCTAACAGAATTCACTCCTGCATTTAACTATTAGTACAAGGGGGAAGGAAGGTGGTAATTCTCAGGGTCTGGCCACCACTGAAGCCTTGTCAGCCAATTATGATTAGCTTGATTATTTAATTACTTTTCCAGCATGAAGAAAAAGTATTGCTTCACAGTGGAGAACAGAGGAAAACTGCAGGTGTCCCTTCAGCAGAGTGAGAAGGCTTTTCTCTAGCCTAGCCTGTTGCTGTTACAGCAATGTTTCCAGCTGTGATACTTCCTTGCTGCCAAGTAGTAGTAAATAGCTGTATAAATCATAGTAATGCTTGTGCCATTCGGGTGCAGCTGATTTGCTTTTGACTCTTAATGGGTGTACATACACTTAGTTTCATATTTCAAAGTTAATTGTTAATATTTCTGTGAAAGTAATAGCTTTGGGAGTTGAAGATTGAGCACTTCTGAACTGCTTCATCTTCAACTTTGTATTTAATTCTCACTTGAAGCATGCACGGTTTTGTTTGAATTGTATTTTAATTTTATTTTCTCCAAGACTCTCTTCAGAACTTGAAGTCAGTAGCCATGGCCTGCCTGATCCAGAGGGCAGCCAGTAACAGTGCAGGTATGTTTAATTTAGGACAGCAAATAGAGACTGCTGCTGTCCATGCTTCCTACAGGCAGAGCTCAAAACTGCAGAGAAGTGGTGACATGTCTTGGTGCTGCCACTTGCAGCCTAGAGCCTGGCAGAGTTTTGCTGTGTGCTATTTCCAGAGAAGACTGGAAAGGACTAGTGTCCTGGTTTGCTTGTTCTTGACTGCCTTCTTTGTAGAAAGCCATAGGAGTATGCCTTTTTGTATAACTGCAAATGATAGGTTGCTGTAGAAGCTTACACTCAAAGCTGAATGAGATGTAGGACTACAATAGCTCTTGAAGGTAAAGAAAAAGAAGGATATATGTTACATAATGCATTGGGCTCTTTTTGATTCAAGAAACCTGCATCTCCATGACCATTTTCTGACTTGCAGTGGGAGTCAAAATAGATTTTGCTGAAGGGAAAATAATAAATACAGGAAAAAATCAGACCACATGTTATTCTTTTATTTAGAGTATACTGAGATGGATCTGAAGTGGAATCCTGGCAGGGTTTCTCATCCAGACTCAGCTGCATACCAGGTGACTGATTTGAGTTGGCGAGGCAACCTAAATCCCAGTCCACTGATTAAAGATGATGGAGAGCTACTTGTGGAGGAATACCTTTCCCCCAGGAAACTGGTGAGTAGACATCCAGCTTTTTAATGAAGTAGAAGAGGCAAACTGGCATATACAGAGCTGTATTAACTTTCCAGCTGCCTTTGTGATGATTGCAGATTGTTGCATATCTGACAGTTAGACTTCTGCATGGATTCTGTCTTATGGAAATTTATCAAATGCCTGTCCTCCTTTCACCTTGTTTCATATAAAAAGTACTCCCAGCATGAATGCTGCTGTCTTTATTGTTAGGTTTCTTGAAGCAGCATGAAGAAAAGTAAGGGTAGCATAATTATAATTTAAACACATCTCATTAATGCCATCTGATGTACCTTGAATCTTAGCATTAGAAAAAGCCTTTTGCATTAACATTGTTCTGGAGATTGGAAATGTAACTTTAAAAGCACAACTTTTTTTCTGAATTAGTGAAATCTTCTGTCCTCCTAAGAAACCAATTAAAATATTCTGTAAGTGCTGGAAGTACTTTCTATATATATCAAAGTGTGTGAAATTTCAAAGCACATTTGAAAGCCATGTTCCTTTTTGACAGGAGGGAGATGATTTTGGCATGCAGCCTGTTGAAAGGGAATAACATGCTGAAATCTTCATGAAGGAATTCAGTTTGTGAAATACTTGTGAAGGAATACTTGGTTGTATATTGTGCTTTATTTGCTCAGGAGTAATTAAGGATGAAATCCTTTGGGATGAGTAGGGGCTGAGAAAACAATCTCATTTATTCTTGCTAAAGGAAGGAAGAGGTGAGAGCAGCTTTCTGGGTTGGAGAATTGTGTAGAGCTTAGTGAGGAAGAGCTGAGGCCAAGCCTGTGGTTCAGATGCTCCCAGCAGGCAGAATGATGATCACTGTAACCACAATCCTCTGTGCATCCATTGCAGAGACACTAGCTTCTGCAGGGGGCACGTTCCAGGTGCAGTTTTACACCACTCCCTGTCTAGATATCAGTCACAGTTTTAACTGTGTGCTGTAGATTAGACAGCAGGTTATTCTCAGAACTACTCTCAGCAGCTAAGGTTTCCAGTGTTTATAAGATGGTTGGAAATGTAAAAGTCATTTTCTGCAGAATGTCTATTTAAAGCATTCTGAGGAAATTTGATATATGATACTATGGTCTCTGCCATTCATTTTCCTTTGTCTCATATGAACCTCTGACAGCTTCTTTGTCTTTTGCTAAAATCTGGCATATAGTTTGGCCAGTCTAATGTGTTTGAGGCCTATAATACGCTGTATGAATCCAATGGGAAGCTCTCAGGTTAGTTTGTTTTCTTGGGGCATGAACCAAAGTCCATCAGAGTAACCAAAAGAGCTGCCCTCTGACTTCAATAATCTCTGAATTAAACCCTTAGGAACTTCTTTCATAGGCATGAAATTCTTCTTCAAAAGCTCTGCTGCTTTTAGTTCACAGTGAGTGAACATAGGGCAATGTTACCCACATCCTATGAAGTTGTAGTTCTTTATTTAATAATATTTTTTAAAACGCAATTCAGAAGTTAAATTCTCCCATAATTATAGGCTGTTTTTTAAAATGGAAAAAAAAAACCTTTATTGTTCATATGTACCCTCTTGGAATTAATCAAACCTTGCTGCTTTAAGGATTGTGTACATTAATATTTGCACAGTATTCCATTTCAAAAAGACTTTTAAATGGATGTCCACTATCCTACCTGTTTTTCTGGATGCTATTTGCTGGCCCTGGAACCCAACATTTGTGCTGGCAGAGCGGGGATACTTCCTGCTCAGAGGAAAAATTATATGACATTGTCAAGGAAATGTTTACAATTTTTATAGCTTATTTTGATAATTTATCCAATATATCTATTCTTTGACCTTTATGTTGATCAAATAGAAACCGCTGCTTCCATAAATTTATTTCCTCTGGATTTACAAATATAAAAATAGAGACACTCTTCAAACATTTAATCAGAAACAAGTTTTCACATGTGTATTTTTTAAGAAACCACATGCCATTGGTAACCAAATAGTTTGAAAGGTTGTTTTGCTTAAATCAATAGACTTGCAATATCTTCTTGGTTGTCTTTTAGTTGTGAGTATTTTAGGAGTTATTGATTATATTTACTGAAGTGCTCAGAGAAGGAAATTAACATTTTTAAAATACAAGCTCATTAAATTAAAATTCTTTTACATTCAAATAAGGACATAGGCCCCAGTTCTGCAGTGTTGTGTAGGCAAATATCTAGATACCTAATAGAGGTTCCTGAGGAATGCTTTTGTCCTGAGGTATACTCAGCTTTACTTCTTGCCCTTGCAGTGTTCTGTCTTTACCAGTTCAGTTTAAGCTCAGGGAGGCTAGAAGATCTAGCTGTGCAGAATCTGTGAAGACTGGGCACCTTGAACTGCAGCCTGTGACCTCATCTCTACCTGCACGTTTTACTATTTTTGCCCTTTTTTTCCAGGGATATGGCAGTCTATTTAGTAGTGAAAACATTAGCAGTCCTCATTATTGAGGTCTTTGTAAAAGGTATGATACTTGCATTCCTTCTTTTTACTTTTCCCATTTGCCAGTTTGTTTTCCTCAAAGTGAGGAAAGTTTGGCTCAAACTGGTCCTCTTTTTTTTTTTTTTTTTTTTTCTTTTTGCTTCCTTGGATCCTGTTGCACTTTAAACAACTCCTACAAAACCATTGATCCCTTTCCTGTTCTCTTTCTCTCAGTTGTAGATCCTCACCTCATTTAAATCTTATGCTCACTCACTACAGGCTTTGTGGTATTCTGTGGCCTCATTTCAGCAGAAGATTCAGTTTAAAGTCCTGTGTGATTCCATATTCCCATTATGTTAATCACATCTTGAGTAGTTTCTGCTTGTTGCCATCTCTCTTTCTGCAATGTCATGTAATGTCCCTTTATATTTCAATACTCTTCATCCAAGCTACAGGTCAAAAGCTTTTGATGCAAGGGTTGGTATCATTAGATATTCTTTTTATTCTTTCTGCTATTATCAATGTCAATTTTCTGTTGTTTTGTGTAATCTTCATCTATACGAATATGCATTCTGGCTTTTTCATTTGTACTTACCCAGTTAATATTTCCAGCTCCCTGCTCTGCCTATACTTGTTTTGTGCATTCATGTTGACAAATGATGCAGAATACCAGAGTGAGCAAATTCACCATTCCCCCTTTATTCTGAAAACTGGCTATTAATGTGCAGTACATTGCAGATAATTTTTAACTTTGTTAGGGCTGTGGCATAGATTCCTCATTATGCGTGGAAGAACTGAAATTAAGGGCTTCACCTGTCTTGAATCAGATTTTTTTGTTCTATTAACCCCCATCTCCTTCCTGCCATTTGCAAAGGATCTTTTCCTGACTTCCACAAAAAGCATTCCAATTCTCAGAATATACTCATTTTACAAGGTCAAATGATCTTCCAGATATTGTCACGTTATCAAAACTAATCACATTTGTGTGTGATCTTTAGAGAAGAAAGGAAGTAGTATTCCAATTTCACTATTTATTGATCCTGCTCCATTTAATCATGTTTTCTAAACTTACGAACATGTGTTCGGAAGTGGTGTTTAGTTTTGTTGCTCAGGAGGTTAGGGTATATTTCATATGGTATGCACTCATCCTCAGGGGAACAAGAAAATCTTGGAGGGTCCTGGAACGACAGACTGGATTCCTGCTGAAATGACTCAGTCATTTCCTTTTTTCCTTTGCAGAAAGTCTTCCTCTTAGTTTTAAGCTAAATGGACTTGAGGGGGAAAAAAAAAAGTTAATCATGGAAGCAAGTGCAAAATTGTGTTAAATTGAGTCAGGAGATGGAAGTAACTGATCAGATTTGGATCTGCACAATCCTGTATTAGAATTATTAGAATTGTATAATCATTTAAAAAATAAAACTGAAAAGATTTGAAGGGACCTCTGGAGGTGTTCCAGTTCAATCTTCTGCTCAAAGCACAGCTAGCAAGTTCAAGGTTAGATCAGATTGGTCAGGGCAGCAGATAGTAATAAACATAATACTGTGAACGGGGAAAAAAAATACAAAGCCTCATTTAGTTTCAGAGCTTTTATTTTTTAGGTTCTTGTACTAACACAAATCCCTTTACTATAGTTAAAGCTTGTAGTTGTTATATTAGTGCTCCTCCTGCTACCTAGACATCGGATGTTTTATGTTCAAATTGTCACATCAGAAATCTTTGTATGTATACACACACATTTGCATGCCTTTATGTGAAAAATCCAGATTTTCATTTGCATACAGTCAAAGCCACTTAGCTAACATAAAATAGCAGATTAGTCTTGAGTTTTACATGTTCGGTGACACAGCACTGACTGCTGATTGTAGCTACTTATGCATCTAATTGCTAGATAGGAAAAAAGAATTGATATTAGGTATGGCTTTTTTAATATGTATGTAAGGGAAAGTAAATCTTTAAAATAAATTTAGAGCAAAAATTGATGTCGAAATATTTACTATCCTGTCCACTCCTCACCTGTGTGTTAATTCAGCACATAGTTGAAACTGAGCTTGTTTCTTCCTACCAAAATGATACAGACTATTTCTGGGAGATCAGCAAACCTCCCATATAGTTTCTGGTGCCCCATGTGCCCACTGAGGTTTGTGACAGTTAAGAGAACTCTCAGCAACTTTCAACATCAGATCCTTAATGCTGGTTTAAAAAAAGGTGTTGGTATTGTGAATCCCCAGCACGAGTCAGTGAGGAGCTGACTACGCAGGGGCCCACCCGTGCAGATCTGTTGGTGTAACTTGGGGGTTTTGGCATGAGAATAAGGACATCTTTACTAATGTATCCACCACTTAAATTCCTTAATTATTGCCCTCATCTATATTTTTCATACAAGCCAAGAAGATTTCTTTATCACAGATTGAACACCTACCTAATCTATTCATCTGAGCTGAGAGAAGAATGTATTTGTATGTGTATGTAGAAAATAGTGAAACACAGCTAAATATTGTAATTATGGGCATCTGCAGCATTTAGCCATTTTTAAAAGAAGATTGCCTATGGGACCACAGGGAAGTTCTGCTCCCTCTCATTGAAAATCCCTTACTTGGAATCACTTAAAACCTTGTTAACATTCTCGTAATTTTCTTGTTAGAAGCAATATTTTGTCATACTTTCAGCAACTTTAGGGGTTTTGTGCAGGGAGAGATGGGAATTCAAAATAAATTTCCTGCAAAAAGCAATGAACGCGTGAATGGACATGATTCTAGTATTTGCATACAGGTGTAACGTTAAAAGGAAATAAGCTCACCACTCAGGAATTCCTGTCTTAGCCAAATTAGCCAGGATCAGCAAAATAAATGCACAGCTGGAAATGCTTCTCTGACAGCTGCACACAACATGCACTTCAGTAACCTATCTACTTTTCTTGAAGTATGTGAAAAATCTAGGGAAGAGGGAAGAAAACAGTTGTGTACACCAGCTTTAATTGAACAGATATTATTTACCAATTAAGGAATTCACAGAGAGTTGCAAGTGGGACTTGAACTGGGTTTCCCAGCATCTCGAGGTGACTGTTCTGCCAGTTGGGAAGCTTTGCAAGCACACAAGTATTTTTCACTTGCTGTTCTTTACAGAATACTTACTGGCTTTTCTTGTCAGTCAGAGGAAAAGCTTTCGAAACTGGTGCACAGTCTCCTCTGAGATGTTGGCCAGACATTTTGCACGGTGGGAATGATTTGTGAGCCGTCGTGGAGTTGCTTTTTAAATTACTGGCTAAATTATTTACCAATATGTTCTGCATGATCTCCTGTGAAATAGTTTTACTCCTGTTTTGAAGGAGGTGTAAAAACACAAAGATAACTTTATCTGCTCTTGTTTTACTTATCATGTATTCGTCTTCAAGGAATTGTGCAGTGCTTTACCATGGAAATTTATCTTCTCGAATAAACAAATTTAAGGTGAAGTATAATGCTTGCTGTCAGGCCACATTCCTGAACATCATGCGCCAGAAAGGATTTGATGTTTGATTCTTCAGAAAACATCTTCCTTCTCTATCTAACTGATACCCACCTTGCTGGGCAGGCAGTAGATGGGTGACAAGCAAAATCCTCTTTGAACACCAACAATCAGCCTTTTTTTTTTTTTTTTTCCAAAGTATCTTTTTGCTGTAAAATAACTCTGAGTATATCCAATTCTTTGCCTAGAACAGATCCGTGGTACGTTTTGTCTGCTCTACATTGAGGCTGAGCAGCTGTTCACAGGCAAAGAAATCCTAGGTGGCACAGCACCTTCGTGTGTGTCGCATTCCTTGCAGACAGGCAGAGAGACATTCTGTTCCTGGCTGCCAAAACAGCCCTTTGAACTGTGGGCAGGCAGTCATTACCTGAAGCCACAGTAGGATACTTCTGAATTAGGGCAGTAGCCTGCCCAAGGCCTGGCATGGCCCTAGGAATGAAAAGATTTAGAGCACCTTAGCATCACTTCAACCTTTGTGGTGCCAGGTATCTCTGTATTGGAGCTGATGATCCCTTCAGTGTCTTTGGAGATTTTTATGTTTGTTTTTTTTTTTTTTTCTTTTACTACTCAAGAGCGATAAAATTATTCCTAGGTATCCCTCCTTTCAAATTTTGGTGAAGGCTCCTGTGCTTTGGCATTAAACAACAACATAAAAAGGAGATCCTGCTAAATATATGTCATCTTGGTTTAAATGTTTCCACATCCTTCCCTAAATCTCCCTCATTCCTGGTGCCATCATTTTAGCTGTGACATGAGATATGTCACACTTCCAGCTGCACCAGTATGCCAAGAAAGGTGTCTGGGCAGTAGGAGTGTCCTAATTATCTTCCAAAGGAAACATTCATCACAAAACCTTCTCTTGAGCTGCCGCCCTGGCCTTTTGCTTGCTAACTAGCTTGTAGTCAACACCTGGGGTCTCTGTGCTTCTAGTGCCTTTCAGTGAGCTCGCCCCCCCAAGAGCGTTTCTTGTTTTCTTCATGTAGTATGATAGCTTTTGCATCCCACAGCAAATTGGTTCCAAACTTTCCAACCATCTCCTCAGCATCAGCAGATGGAAGGACAGTGATTTTTTTCAGAGACTTTTGGAAAAACAGAACAGGGAAATGGGGACTGAGAGCATATGGACTCTGGTTAGCACATGCTTTAAGGCAGCTGTCTACAGTTCAAAGAGTTGGTGATGGGAGCCAATAACCCTTTTCAGCACTGGAGCCAGAGCTGTGCCTGTTGCAGTACAGAATGTGGATGTGCTAAGATGTTCATCTCTCAGATGGGAAAAAGTACAAATGGTGGATCTGAAAGAGGCAAAGGAGGGCAAAAAATCACACTAATATCGCTGGTATGAGGAAAAGGAATAGGGAACCCTAGAAGAGGAGAGAATATAACTTTATGCAGTTTTTATGCTTGGATTTTGAAAGAGGAGGACAACGAGCAGAGCCGTTAGAGGAGGCTGTCTAGAATACAGCAGTGGGAAGGACAGCATGCAGGGAACTCGCAGAGAGCAGAGGAGAAAGGCAAAGCCAGGAGCTTTTGCTACTCTACTCAGAACCTGTATGACCCTAAGCATATTACTTATTCTGAGATCTTCCTATTCTGTCTTCTAATGCTGTAGGCTCGCTCTTAAGACTGTTTTGACAGGGAGAGGGGAGATATTTTTCAGAAGCAGCTTCCTTTCATGACCAAAGCTTGTGTCCAAGTCCAGCAATCCAAGTGTGTGCTTGTGTGCCAGGACATCAGCTAGCACTCATTTCACACATACTCTCTTGCTATACGACAGATAGTGTCATCTGCTGAAAAGGATTACTGCAAAATATATCTTGCAGTGAGGGATTTTGTGTTTACTTGGTGGGAGAAAGCAGTCTGTATGTGGTAAGCATGGATTCTTTGCAGGAGCAAGACAGTTTTTGTGGTGGCTGCATCTGGGATAGAAAGTAAACTTCTGAATGCCATTGGAAACTCACAGGTTATCACCTTAGAACTTTGTTTCTCATACTCTAGGGGGAAAGCAGGAAAGTAAGAAGACTACTTAGGTTCAGCCTGCTTAAAAAAGCTCACAGTTTTTTTTTAAAATAAGATTAAAAATAATTTCAAACAGTGTTATAAAGACAATTCAAAAGTAAATGAAGATTTTTGATAATTCTGTTTCTTAGGAGTCCAAGTCAAAACCTTACAAAGGGAGGCAGATTTTCAAGGAGGGTGCTCAGCCTTTTCAAGAAACCATGCCCTTTTAAGCTGTTATCTCATTTACACACAGATTGTGTTTGGTCCTTTGTAAAAGGATGTAGAACTGTCATAGAATCATAGAATAGGGTTAGAAAGGACCTTAAGATCATCTGTTTCCAACCCCCCTTACCCTCACACTAGACCATGTCACCCCAGACTCCGTCCAACCTGGCCTCAAACGCTGACTGGGATGGAGCATTTACCACTTCTTTGGGCAGCCTATTC
This sequence comes from Pezoporus occidentalis, assembly GCF_034315485.1. Classification (NCBI taxonomy): domain Eukaryota; kingdom Metazoa; phylum Chordata; class Aves; order Psittaciformes; family Psittacidae; genus Pezoporus; species Pezoporus occidentalis. The sequence goes on along the minus strand of NW_026913964.1, from coordinate 1,379,445 downwards.
CTGTGCCTCACCACCCTCACAGTAAGGAACTTCTTTATATCTAACCTGAGCTTCAGTGTTCAAGTTTGAACCCATTACTCCTTGTCCTATCAGTACAGCACTATCAGGGTGAATGAAGTTGTAGTTGCTTGCATGCAGTAAGCAGGAATGTCGCAACTGCCGCTTTTCTCTGCAAAATGAACTGGATGTTCTTGTGGTTATTTTTTCTTCTCCAACCTCATAAACAGAAGTGGTCCTGTACATTTTCTTCTAATGAATAATTCCCCCCTTATTAAACAAACTAAAGAATGTTGTAACTTTTAATAGGAGAAAACTTGTCTGCTGTATGTGGAGGTTGTTGAATGACTTCCTGCCTTCATCTTAAACAGAGGAGCAAAAGGCAGGTGACACTACTGACCCATGCTATTGATTTCATTATTGAGGGGGAAATACTGATGCCAGGGTCAGCCATTTCTTTGAAGTGGGCTTTTTTTAGCCCCACATCCTAACTCCTTTGGCATGGAAAGGTGAGAATGTAGCAGTTGTTTCACTACACAGAGTATCAGCTCTTTCAGGCAGTTATTGTGTCACAAAAGACTTGTTTTTCATCTTTCAAAGAGTGTTTCGGGCCCCTTCATGAACCGCTAACACATCAGGGACAAAATATATAGGTCCCTCCTGGTCTGTTTTGGTGAACCCATGCACAGAAGGATCCACTAAGTACCCAAAGATGATGCGAAGGACATGGTGGAACACGTAGTCGGAATGAGGGAAACTGGGGAGAGAGGAGCTGGTCGTAGCAGGAAGGAATAGAGGATAAGAACAGTGGTAACACAAGATTGCTGCAGCTGCTTGTGGAATTGCAGCCTGGCATCTTAGAACTCTATAGCCTTGCTGTAGTTTTCATTGACTGTCCTAGAGCTTCCCTCTCTCCTCTGTGTATAACTTCTTGTTTCTATCCTCCTGCTTACCTCTCCAAGGCAAAACTTACATGTACACAACAATGCAGACTTTAAGATATTAGAAAAGATCCTGCATTCATGCACTTACTCTTGGTTAATGCAGTGGTTGACCCTATTACTAAGGTTTTGCAAAAATAATGGAGTATTTTGGAGGCTTCTGTTTGCATTGCCTAGAATTTGCAGTTCTTGTAATTAGTGCTGTTTTCTTTCACAAAAGTGAGCTGCTCATGCTAAAATCATGTCTCTTTTTCATGGTTTTGGGCTAAAAGGCTAAACAATGTGTTTTGTTGAGTGTTACTACCTAGTATCTTTTTGATTACAGGTGACAGAGTAACTTCTTATCTGCTGAGGATTCATACAAGACTTATGCAAATCTTAAAGCATGGACATACTGTTTAAATGAAGTTAATTGGCATGTAGGTCTGTTGATTTGCAGCTTGAATATAATCCTCAGATTTGACTTAAAGAGACTAGAATAATTTGGAGCTATGTGGAAAAAATATCTTTGAATACTAAATTTATTTCAATGTGATTGCACATCTAGCCATTTTGACCTGGAGTATATGTTGACAAAGCACTGGTTGAAAGCCTTTCTACAGCTTTTTACTTCTCATCTGGTTTATTGCATGTTGCCTGGTTTATTGCAATGAAAGTATATATATGTATATATATTCCTGCTTACCTTCACAGAAAATTTTGACAGGGGTAGATGATCTACATCAAGTGAATGCCCTAGAGGTGCGAGTAGATACAAGAGAGAACAGCTTGGGGAACTTTGGTAAGAAAACACTTTGTCTTTTGCTCACTGTCTCAAATTTTCCTTTATTGTGTCTTGAAGCATGATTGGAGACTCAGAAACTGACAACCACTGTAAAGTACTTTCCTGCTCAAGAGCTCCTGAAACATGGTCTTCCTGGAACTTCTCATTCCTTGATCTCTGTTTTCTGTGAAGCTCTAACCAGGACTGAAAACTATGGCAGTGGGATGAGTGATGCCATTTCTGTCTAAAGCAAATTAGTTTGAACACATTCCTCTCAAATGACATGCTTCCAGGCCCTAAATGAGCGTTTATTGATTACCTTGCCCTCTAAGTACTTGGCAATACTCTAACAAAGCAGTAGCCAAAGTTCAGCTTCTCTCCACTGTAAGGTTTTCCTGTGGGTGGGAAATTGCTAGTGGTATCAAGCTACTCATGCAGCCAGCGGCCTGTCTTTGCATCCTGTGCTGCCTCATTGAGCTCTGCTGAATGATGGGGAAAGTCCTATAGATATATCATTTTGAGGAGTCCTAAAGAGCCCTAATGCTTGTCCTTAGTTTCTATGTTGTCATTACCACACTGGGGAAGTAAAGAAGTTCCAAAGGAATTCCCTCTATAGGAGAGTTAACACTGGGAATATGAAGCTTTCCTTTTTCCTGCTACTGGCAGTCATTTTCTGTCATGTGGATGCCCATCACAACCAAGTCTTCTGCAACCAAGCCTACTGCAGGGTAATATTTTCTGTGCCAAAAGGAGTCACATCCCCAAAAGTGGGTGTTGGTATTTTCAGCCAAGCAGTTAATTTTTATATGCAAGGGACTACAATGTAGCAGCCAATTAGCTTTAGTGGATTGATTGATGTCTATTTGTCAAGAATGGCGAAGCAAGTGCAGTGAAGGGGGCTTTTGTCTTGAATTATATAACCGCTTTGTATTGGTTATTCCATTTATTTTGTAAATAGTTCTCTTTATGATAGGCATTTGATAACTTAAGGTAAATTACATGCATTTCAGAAATCATAATCTATTCAGTCATGTTTCCTCCACTTGATAAGAAAATCTGATTATGCCTTTTCTATAATGCTTGAAAGTGCCACTCCCATTCCAATGCCATTTCACATGAGCTGTAACAAGCAAGCAAAATATTTCACTCTTTTCACTCTGTGTTTCCCTTTCCTTTCCATTACTGGAAATAAATCCCTTTCTGCTCCCTGTGATTAGGCTTTTGCATCTTTTACAGAATGTGGAGCGCTATTCCCATATTGCAGACAATTTCCATCTTGTTTATATCCCACCATTTGCACCAAGACTTGGCCCCTGTGGGCTATAAAACTCAGCAGCTGCAGGTGCCCACTGCTGTTGAGAATAACAGAACGTCAAGACCAAACAAAATTTCTTTTTTTTCACATGACAGCTGATTTTTAGGTGCATGGAGTAAGGTCTACCTTTTTAGGGGTATCACAGGACAGTTTGCACCTTCAATGCGAATAGTTTAAGCAGGTCTGCTGTTGGAGGTATTGGGCTTGTTGCATGCTCTTCGTTTGCCCCTAAAACTCTGCTGCTGACCTGGTCACTACTCACAGGGGTCTGGATAAATAGCTGGAGGGAAGGAGGAGGGTAAAACCAGACCAGCTGGAATGACAGAAGTTACAGTGCGACAAGAAAGGGAAGCTTTTCCACCATTAGGACAGTTAAGCAATAAGGGTATCCAGAGAGGTTTGAGTCTCCACCCTTGAAGGTTTTAAAGATCCAGCTGGGTAAAGACCTGAGCACCCTGGTCTGATCTCACAGAAGACCTAGCTCCAAGCAGGAGGCTGGGCTTGGGACCTCTGGCTCTCTCCTCCAGAATGGATTGCTTTGCAAATTGGTGGTTTTATTTGCATTCCAGACCTAGCTAATTAACTTTCTTTATAGCCATATTATATCAGTTAACTTTGCTTTCACTGTGTTCCTTAGTTGCAGAAGGTGCATAACAGCATCTTTGTCGTCAAAGAGTTCCTTATTTCTATGATCAGTTTGCACTTAATAAACAATATTGTTTGACTGGTTTTATGCGTAAAGAAAAAATAGGCTGTGCAAGCTCTTAAATGGCCAGGTAAAATAGTTGCAAGTTACTTGACTGCACATAACTCTGGGTCACCTGGAATGCTGCAACACTCAAATCACAAATTTATACTACAATTTCTACTTGAGAAACATTTCAATGTTTGCAGCCATACACAGACTGCAACACAAGCCCTCAGGGCCTACATCTCTGTTATCATGGTTTCCAGAGTGATTTAAAACATGTGACTTGAGTTTTTCTCATGAGCATTCCAGATTGGGATGTACTAAACTTCAAAGCTCCATCTTGCTAAGCTTTCCCGGTTTGTCAGATCAGGCTCTCTACAATGCTGTGACATAGTGGGGAGGAACAGTTGCGTTTTTTAAGGGTAAAGTGTGGGCTAAAACTCAAAAAGACCAATACTACAGTATTTTCATGTGATCAGTTTTAAAATTAAAGAAAGGCTTTGTGCCGGAGCTGGAATCGGAGTCTCAAGGCTTGGGATAATTGCTGACATCTTTAGCTGTTTGTTTTCAGTGCACCCTGCTGAGTGACAGGTAAAACACTGAACCACGCTGGCAAGTCTTGTATCCAGCTTTGCAGATCTTGGACTTCACTTCTGTGCTCTTCAGTTTGCGTGTAGGCTTTAGTACATACTCAAACAGATGGACTATTTTTCTTTTCATTAGCTTATCCCTTCAGTTCTGATTGATTGCTGACAGATCTGGGACTACATTCTTGCCCACCTCGTAGAAATTCCTGTTGAAAGTAATGGTGGGATACAGTAATTTAAGACACTATATAGTCCTCTTCTTTCTAAGTGATTTTAATAGCTACAAATCAAGTTACCCACAATGCTGTTCGCTGGTACTTATTGAATTGTTGTCTGCTGGTGGCCAGGCTAAGTTGATTATGGGTCTGAAGACTGCTGCTTCCCTTGCCCATGTTTTATCAAGGAAAAGCTCTGCTAAAGGTTTGTTTTTTCACTCGGAGTCATCCTCTCTCTTTCCTCTTGTTCTATTTGTTGGTATTCCTGATGTGAAGCTGAGAGACATTTGTTGGCAGCTAGCGTTGCAGTGGCTGGTACTTGTGTGGTTGTTGTTGCGGGAGTCACGGACAACACAGAGACGATCAATGTGGTCAAGCGATTGCCAAATTTATTACAAAGCCATAACTCCTTATATACTATTTCTTACATGCACTTACAGTGATTTGGCATATTATGATTGGATACATGTCTTGAAGAACCCTTAGTGACTAACATATAATTGGTTAGCACAGGTGTGAGAACTTGACCTCGAAAGCTTGCCAACAGTCCACAGTTCTCATTAACTCAGTGAATTCCAGCTTCTTCGTATCTTGCTTGCTTAAGCTTCTTTGGGCCTCTCATGGCCTTGCTGTATCTTTCAGGATTATTCAGAGTTTATGTACCAATTATGCATTCTCCCGTGAGAACACTGCCTCCACAAGTGGTCAGGAGGCCAGTGTGGAAATAACATCAAGGTGATGGATCTTACTTGATTAAACACACCTTAAGTGAATTAAATAGCCTGTTTAATTTGTGTATCATGTTGCTGTTGCTAGAAGAGTGCAATCTGTGTTCACATGTTCTGTAGGATCACATGTACTGTAGGATCAATAAAACATATAGGTGTCCTGGTAGCAATGCAAGTATTTGTCAGTAATTTCTTTTGTGTATTTTTTTCTCTAATCCATATTCCAGAAGGCATAAGAAGTCGAGCTACAATGATTTTTTTTTTTTAACAATAGAATATATTGTAATGTCAACAACAAGTTTCATAAAAATAAGTGTCATAGCTTGTAGAATATAATAAAACCAGCATCTTACCTATATTTCTCCTTACTCCTAGTCTGTTATCTAAACTTCATCTGCTCTACCAAAACAGCTCAGAAAGACATCTGCATTCCTACCTTGCTTGTGAAATGCAGCACTTAAGGCGACATTGTTGAGTGTGCATGTATCACTTTTATTCATCTACCTTACACTTTGATTTCTTTTGCTCTTCATTTAGTTTTGTTCCACTGGGATAGTACAGTTGATTAGTTTAACACTAGCACATTGCTGGTGGTTAGTAGTTTCAGAGACTTGTAGCAAAAAGGGTATTTACTGAAACAGAATCTTAGACCTCTGAGCTAACATTGTTCACCATTCTAAATTCTCAGCCTTGTACTGTGGTCATCAGTATTTTTCTGGACCATTCTTATTTTAGAAAGGCAGTTTCAAGATGAGGAATATATTGTTTGTACTTTAAAAATTATTGGAAGTTTGTCTTGTTGATGTTTTAGAATATTTTTATGTTAGTATAAGAATAAATTGCATCCTTGCTCTCAGGAAAGATGCCGTGAGGGTTAAAATTAAGAAAATTAGAAGTATGTTACTATATTTGGATAGATCTCTTATTTCTGTCATCTTCATTTTACAATATTCTTTCAATTTAATCTTGCAGTCTCTAATATATATATATATATGGATGGATGGAATTGGGACTATAAAACCATACAAAATTAAGTGGGCAATGAATTATTAGCAGCAAAGAACAATTACGTATCAAATATAAACCTTAAAGGAGGGAAGAACCTGCAGAACTGGATAAATATGCAAAAATCTTGCTGGTAGAATTTTGCACCACTGCACATACCATACTTCTATTTCAGTCTATTAAACAGCATATTAGAGCTTAACACTCTGCAAGTTCCCAGGGATAGATTGTACCAAAATACAATAAAATGTCTGAGATGGAGGATCAGGTTACAATAATGAAATAACTAGATGTGAAAATGGTACTGTCAGCCTGTCACTCTGCCTCTTTGTGTTCTTTAATAGTTGCTTTTTTCCTGAACCAACTCTAAATGCATTCAGTGGGAAGCTTTTTCTTGAACAAGTCTCTCCTTTTTCTCTGAGGTAGTTTTGTTGTCTCCTCATTCAAACCTTCTGCTTGATACTAGTTTGTAAAACCCATTTACTTTGTAATGCTTTGCAATAGCTTTTGCTTGGTAACCCTTTAATCTCTCTGGTTGAACCTGTGGCAAAGCTATTACCTGCTGCTGTGGTGGGACTAGAGAGGCTACTGCATCCTTCTTGCTCTTTCCTTCAATGCTTTTGGGGAAGCCATTACGTCTCTCTGCGCTGGAGGTATTTTATCAGAAACATGGTAGCAATCTAGATTAATTAACAGAGATCCTAGTATCAAACCTGTCAGGACTCCAAATTTTTTTTGTTGCCATACTTTATAAAACTGATTTGATGTAAGAAAGTATGCCCTGCAGGATGAGAATGGTATGTTATAATTTGTACAGGTTTTAGGGGTTATGAAAAATTACAAAAAAAAAGAAGGTTAGAAATGTTTTGTATTTTTAGTATTTTTTAAGAGCTTTGCAAAGACATGAAGTTCAATATTTGCAGTATAGCATGAAGATTTATATGTATTATATGTGTTGTAATCAATATATGTGTGAAGATTGATATGCATTATAATCATTCCCAACTAGCACTAGATATACATAATGCTTCTACTGAACCATGATTTATTAAAATCTTTTTGCTGTAAATGCTCTTGTTATGTTTGGGGAAATGGGATGAACAACATGACCTCCTTTGTTTGCTTTTGGAATCCCACTCCTGTTTTCTTTTGTTTGTTTTGCTTCATTTTGATCCTTTGCAAAGAGCTGGAATGATGTCCCTCTGGACACTGCTAAGCCACCCATGCTAGAGAAAGATTACTCAAAGGACTTATAAAAATATTTGCTTAGAAGAGATTTTAATGTTTTAGCAATGATCCAGTCTGTCTAAAATTGTTATTAACTTTATATGGTTGCATGTTATACTGGAGGGTATTCACCAGTCACAGGTGAACTCCTCTAGTGGGAATGGGTAAAATTTTGTTGTTGTCAATACCTAATGTTTCCTTGGACTAGATCTTATGTCTGAGTTACTTGGTAGCTTGGAGAGATTTTGTGTGTGATTTTTGTTCAGAGATACCTGTAGAAACAAACAAAAAGGGAATTCTGTCTTGGTAACAGAAAAAAGCATTAATCAAAATAACAACAGAATACTGAGGTATTCATAGATATGAAATTTGTACAATTGAATAGTAAGCCGTAGATGAGATCCAGAAAATTAAAAGGAGATGACAATGCATATCAAAACAAAATAGGATTCTGGGGACCTCTGAACTGTAAATGGTGAAGTTATGACATGAGAAATTATGCTATTATTGTTTGAGTCAAAATTACATTTTGAAGAAGTGTTACCTAGCTGTGTATCCAAGAAATCCATCACTACTTGACATTAAATTGCTAGAAAAATGTTTCTGGGGAGAGAAGCAAGAACATTATGTAGAGATCAGGGGTCATGGACTGCTATACCCTGAGCATCCCTTACTTCTTCAGAGTAATCACTCAGTTGACGGGCAACGACTGTTGGGAATGAGACCAAAGAAAGCAGTCACCCATCAAGCCAGTTTCTGTTGTCTGTCTGGAAAGGTGCTCTGTTGAAATTGTCACAGAGGGTTTCCAAAAATTATAGCAGGGTAGTCATGCAGACAGTACGTATATGGTGCAAAAATGCAAAGGATAAAATATTTTTTTAGTGAAATAATCTCATTAATTTTCTTAGAAGAGTTCTAGCACAAGTCTGGCAGAAACAGGTAAGAAATGCATGTAAAATTAGGTGCTTCAACTTGTAATTTTCAGCAGTTTCTTTTATTCCCAGATCTGCAAAGTGTTTTTTATTCTGTTCCCATAGGTGCCTATTTACCTAATCTGAGAGAACTGAGGTTGAACAATAGCTTGCTTATGTCTGTGAGGTAAGAAATTAATGATAACTGAAATAAACATAAAGAATAACAGCCCTCAAGTTTATTTAACTGATAAAATCTTCATTTGTGCTGCTGTGTTGCTTTCATTTCTTCCATTTCCCCATGCCATGATAATGGATTAAGTCATGAATATATGATCCACAATCACATAAGTTTAAGGAAAAGACCTTCACTGGAATAAATCAGTGTAGCTGCAATGGTGTCAATGAATTAGCCCCAGTCTGCCACCAGAGAAGTTCCTGCCATGCTTGAAGTCCATGGAAATTTGTTACAAAGAGCTAGAAATTCACCTCTTACTCATGTCTAGGCACTTGGATTTTGAAGTGCTTCACACTTTGGGCTTTTATTGTGCACAGTAGTGTGTTCTACACAGGTCAGACCAGTTCTTCAGCTGATAAAAATCACTTTGGCTTTATTTGAAGTCAATGAAGTTGGGCTTATGAGGGCTGCTATGAAGACTGCATGTCCCTGGCTTGCTGAGCTTCATGAAAACATCACGCATTTTCTTGCAGACAACTGGGGAGCTGGCAGGTTGGGAAGGTAGAAATGAAAACCATCATGACGAAGAGGCAGACCTGTCTTCTCTGTCCTGTGCTGATATTTGTATTACCCTTGCTAACTAATGCATAATGAAGAAGTACAGTTCATATCCATAAAGGGCTGTGTAAAAGGCCATCCTTATGTTAAATAGGACTGCTTTCTGGCTTTGCATGGCAATCTGCTAAATTTTTTTGGGGGAAAAATAAAATAGAAAAATAGTGATTTTGCAAATTCTTGTTAAAGAGAATATGTTCCCTGATGGTAAACAGCAACAAATTCTTCCCAGTCTCATGCATCATCACTGAAGTAGCTAATGAACTTCAGTTGTCACACTTTGATCTTATTTTCTGTTGGTCTGGCAGTGAGATTAAGTATTTGCAGTGTAATTTTCTTTTTTTCCCCACTTTCTAGTCCATAACATGGAAAAATAGTGATTCTATGTTGCTGTGATTATTTTACTGGCAACCAACCACTATCATAACCGTGAAATTGCTCTATTATTGCAATGGAGGAGTAAGTAGTAGGTGAAAAAAAATATTTTTTACAATATCAAAAAGTATTTTAATACATTAACAAAAAAAAAAAGGTGTTTTGTTTGGTCAGAAATCCATATTCTTTTAAAATGTGTCAATGGAAAATGGTTTGACAAGTCCTGTTGGTCCTGAATACAGGGTGCAGTTCAGGGAAACTAAACTGTTTTGTTTGACTTACGGCTTTAGTAGGATTTTGCATATCCCTTTGTATTCTGAGACGTGAGTTTCTGTCATGAAAAGTTTTGTTAAACCATTTTCTGTGACCTGTCATCCTTGTGGTCCTTGATGCAGGTAATGTTTGGTCTCAAGTCGAGTTTTGATTTGATCAACTATAGTGTATGTATATGCTGGTTTTTTCGTTTGGATATCAAGTCTAATATTGTGATGCTTTCCAGGCACACAAACCCTAGAAGAAGATATCCATTCCTCTTTAAATAAACATGCTTTTTGTGTGCCAGTTGAATGCAATTGTCAGATAATAGGTAAAGGAAGAAAATGGCTCTCTTAGGTCTCCCTGTCCAGAACTCAGTTGGTATAGTTACAACAGTAGCTTCTCTTTATTAATTCCCATCTTTGACAATCTTTCATTGATAAACACAGATCACTTAAAGGCACAGTCGATGCAAGCACAGCCTGGGTGCTTGAATTTTATTTTTGGATGTCTGCATCATGTCAAATTAATGCCCATTAAAAAAAACACTGCAGCCACAGCAGTAGTGATGTCTGGTATAGCTAATGTAACGTAGCTACTTCCATTCTAGCAGGCTGTTGCCATTTACTTAATAAGGTTTAGAAATTTTATTTCTAAATTAACTTGTTGATGTTTGAATTCTGTCAAAAAGTGATTCTTTTGTTGTATTTGACTAAACCCTGGCAACTGAGGGTTTTGAGGATGATAGGAAAAATATTCTTTTCACTAAAAGCAATTCCCACAGGCTTTCTCAGCCATAAGGTCAGAATCATTGTGGTTGTAATTTGAAAATGGGCAGCAGATAACAGGAAATGTCTCATAAGGGCAGACTGGAAGATTGGTTTGTTTACTGAAAAGAAGGCAAGGGCAGAAAATCAGGCAAAAGGCAGAGGTTATTTCGTATATACTTGGGGTGTTGAAAGAAGCCGTTCTGTTCATGCTATATTATGTGAAAAAATTGTATTATGATGAATCATTATAAACAAAAGACTGTCAGTGTGTATGAATGAGTGGTTAATAAGATGAGAAACTTGCTTTTTGTCACTTTAGTTTTGTTTTGTTCTGTCTTGCAGAGTAGAATTTCCTAATTATTTTAGGATGAAAAGGAATTAAAACATTGTTTTCAGTTTGAAAATTGAGGAAGAATTCTCTTAATAGTTAACTGCATATAGGGAGATATCAAAATAAGGCTTTAGTATCCTGAATTTGGTTCCTGAGTTTTGTTTGTTTGTTTGTTTGTTTGTTTGTTTTGTTATTGTTTGTTTGGTGGTTTGTTGTGGTTTTTTTTTTTTTTGGAAACATTTAGTCCTGTTGACCTCACATAGGAACTGAAGTTGTGAGGATGCTGAGGTGCATGTTGATTCAATAGAAATCAAAGGAGGGATGTTCTGGGCTTGAGGAATCAAGGTACTTGTGTATTACAGTTTTGCATGGAAGGGCAAGGCTTGCTACTTCAGTGAGTTTGGATATTGGCTTTTCCTTGTAGTTCCTGAAGGAGCTCTGATTTCTTTGATGGGCAATGCAGTGGAACTACTTTAGTTGTAAATTCATGGTCCCTCCTAAAGCTTTTGAATACTTGAAACTTTGAAAGGTTATATGTAAGTGCAGGATATCATTATCAACTATTTCATTTAATCTATAAGGAAAATGTATCCAAATTTATTTGCACATAATCCAGCCTGGCAGTTGAAAGGGAATTTCTTTTTTGGCTGTTTCTGGGTTTTAGTTTTACTGGCCTTTTACTAAAGAGGAATAACTCTGGAAAATCTAGTGTACTGTGGAAAGAAATTAGTTCAGATTGTGGTTAATTTTCCAAATTGCACTAATTTAATGAGGTCCTTTTTCGGTGACCTTTGGCCATGTGCTAGCAGCTAAGAAATTCTAGATTGATGAACTGGTAATTGAGGGTGAAACATAGAACCTATTCTAAAGAGTGCCTGTTAAAAATTGCCCCCCCTTTTTTCATGATGACACACAGTCCTCATCTTCATCTCATCTTTGTAATGTTTCCAGTAAAAGACTATATTTCAAGGCCAATGAAACACAAATCACTACTGCTACCACCAGTGATAATAATGATAAAGGAAATAACAAGGGAAGAGAATACAACACCTCACCACCAGCTGACCGATAACTCGCCCCCCAATCCCAACCAAGCTCCGACCGATACCTCCTCCAACCCTGCCGTCCCCCAGTCCTTCCGGCTAACTCCCAGTTACACCCTGGGCATGACGTGCTGTGGTATGGAATACCTCTTTGGTCAGCTTGGGTCAGGTGTCCTGTCTCTGCTTCCTCCTGGTTTCCCCTCCTCCCTGGCAGAGCATGAGGCTCACAAAGTCCTTGGCCAAACCAAAACATCGCTATCAGCTCTGTTCCCAAGCTGAAAGTCAAAACACAGCACTGCACCAGCTACCAAGAAGGGGAAAAATGACTGCTACTGCTGAACCCAGGACAAAGGCCAATGAATTACTACTTCTGGTTTTGGCATGTAGCCTATATATTTTTTTTTTATCAGACTGCTTTTATTCTCAATTCAGGGATGAATTAAAAGATCTGTTTAAAAATGTTAGATAGATATCTTTATGAAAGGACTTTTAAATCAGATACAGGGATCTCAGGACCTGGTTGCCGTAAGTTTATAGCACAAGCTCTTTCACCAGCGGAAGTTCATTTCCCCCCATTCAGCTGTATGCATTGTAGCCAGCAGAAGACTGGTTGGCTCCCAGGACCACTTAAGCAACTGCTTGTAACAGAGAGAATTTATTGTATTTTAAGTCAGATGAAACGCAGGAACTGCAGAATGTGGGGACAAAAGTAGGTATGAGTGATATAGGAAAAAGAAAGCATATTTCCTTCATCTAGACAGAGTTAACATTTCTTTCTGCAGTATGTGTTGCATGTAGTTCTCAAATTGTTCTTGTCCTATTGCAGAAGAGTCCTCCAAAACAAGAGGACAGTAATCCTGGTCCATCTTAGTCAGTAAAGTCATCATGGAAATGGATAGCTGTCCTGAAGGCTGAAATGAGCAAGGTGCAGAGTACATTCAAATTCAATAACTCTCATGCTTCTATGAGTCCTAGGATAGATTTTTTTTTTTATTATTATTATTATTTCTTTAATTTTTTTCGACACCAGCTCCTGGGGACAAGATTAAGCTACATTTTAGGGTGTAGCTAATCTCTGCGTTCACTTTTCGAATTTCTGCATTCACTTTTTGAAAGTTTCAAGCCCTCTTAACTATGAAAAAAATAACTGCAAATGTGAGCCAAGTGACTTAAGTAGGGATTTTGCTCATCATTTCATGACTCTAAGAAATCAGAGCCAGACTGGTTCTTTCTTAATTGAGGGCAAGGGCTTTAAACCCATGTTTAAAAATATTTTGGAGACCTGAATTAGGATCTGTAGGAATTTGAATATAGGAATAATACTCCTTGGTACTTACCCAACAAAGAGTTTAAGCAAATGGTCACCTCCGAAAGTTACAAAAAGTTTGACTTCAATGGAACTGCTCACAGGCTGAAAATAGAACATTAGCCCAAGTGCTTTGCTGGATCTGGGCCAAGTTATACCATCTTGTATAAGGCTAAGCCATGATACTGATCAGCCCAAAATTTGATGTATTGTTGATAGTGTGTGTCTAGACACCCACTGTTTGCTGCATAGTTTTCTTTCAAGCAGAAGAAATTTAGGGCCATTTTCCCCCTAAATTCGTCTTTTCTTTGTCGTTTTTGCTTATTCCTTTCCTTGCTCTTTTTCTTCTCCAGTTTGCTTTTTCTTCTGCCTGTCATTTCTCCTGGGTTTTGGGTTAGGGTTTTGTTGTTTGGTGGGTTGTTTTTTTTTCCAGTTATTGGACTACTATGCCTTTAGCATAGGTACTACATGTAAATACAGTGAGTTTTGTGCAGCAGGGATCAGCGTTATTTTGATGATAGATAAAATCCCAAAATGTTATCTAAAATCAATTCAGTTTAGTTTGCATTAAAGATGCAAATATTTGTCAGCAGATGATTTATTTGTATTACAATATTTGCTTATATTGTTTAATGAGGGATCAGGTGCTCTTGCTTTAGGCTGTGCTTAAGCATGCAGTCAGAGAGCCATTGCTCTCATTTGGTCTGAGTGAATCCCTTCATGTCCTTATTTCAGTGCCCAGAGCATTGCTGTTTACTTTGGCACTTGCTTTTCTGGATGGGGAAAGCATTTAGTTTCAAATGCAGTCTAGTTTCTTTAGGGAGAAACAGTTCTGTTATTTCTTCTGTGTAGGCAGCCTGAAAAGTCCTTCAGCAGTTAAGGTTGCTACAAAGTCCATCTTAAGAACATGTTCTTTGAGGACTTTGGGTGCTTGCCAGGAGCTAGGAAAGCATTTGAGTTGATTCTTAATCTCTGTATTAATAAGCCTTCTCTCTATTAACGCCTGCAGATCCCTGGGAATGTTACAAACCTTGGCTACTTTATGATGGCCTCAGGTTTTACTTACCATTGACAGCTTCAAGGACACTCATATCGTTGATAAAATGTAGTGATCTGGGGACAGAAGTGCGGCTCCTTTTAGTTGAGTGGATTATTTTCAGTAAAGCACAGTCAGCCTGTCTGCATTAGGCCCTAGGGAAATCTGATTGCTTTGACCATTTTATCTGTTCTGGGTAGACCTCTGAGATGCCTAGCTCTCCCTTGACTAGGAAGGCAATACGTTGCTTCTGTCTTTTCTTGCTTTAATTTCACCAGGTCAGGTGCCCGAAGTAGAGAGTGTGACTGTCTTTGCGACTTCAGATATCAGAGATTCTAACAGGCTGATTTCACCAGCAAGGAAAGCTGAACTTGTTTTCTGTACAAATACACCTCTTTGGTTCTGGAGGTCAGGCTCCATTCTACAGCAAGCTTGGGGGATACCAGCACAAGTTCATGGCCTTACAGTGTCTTTCCATAGTGCTTGCCTTCAACATCCTGTTTTATGCCTCCTTCCCTAGCTGAAACTCCCCTGCCACTGATTTCAGGCTGCCAGGTACAGAGCATACGTGTAAGGAACAGGGTTAAGAGATAGGTTCTACCGTTGCAGCTCCAAGTTTAAAAGTCTCCTGGTCATGACAGGGTCAGTGAGGAGGGTCTAGTGCATTCATATCATCTTAGGGCAGAGAGGATCTGCTTTCACTGTCACCTGAGCAGCTCCATGGAGTTAGTTTTCTTCCCCCAGGAGCACCACTATCATGTTTCTATTTTGTGATCCAAGCTGTAGTACAATACAGGGTATGAAAACCTTAACAGGATCATCAGAAAACAAAACACTTTTTACGGAGTGAATGTGGCAAGTGAAATAGCAAAGTAAATAAATAATAGATAAAGTATGGAGCAAGTCTGCCAGTAAACACCTGCAAGTTAAAATAAACCCATTATTTAATAAACAACTGTGCCCCTTTTCTCTGCTCATCTGAGTAAGCACACCACTTTGAATATGTTTGGTAAAAAGTGTCCTTTCCTTTCAGGGTGCTTTCTTGTGCCACACACCTACCTGAAATGAGAGTTCAGCTTCTCTTTACTGCTGCCTCAGCCACAACCTTGCCAATGTAGCTCTGTTGAATATTTGATCAGTAAACACCTCTGCTGGGGCCTGGGCTTGTTGACCTGAAAGCCACAGATGTTTTCCATGTACAATTTCCTCTGGGGTCCAGCTTCACTTGGTGTTGTCCACCCAGCAGATGTGGCTCATCTCAAAGCAAGAAGTCCCCAGGTTGTGGATGTGCTGACAGTATGGTGTGTTCCAGGGTGTCAGTGAGTTAAAGGGGAGACCTATATTTCTCAGCTTTCCCCTTCTGAGAAGGTCTGAGAACAGAGGTTTCCTGCCTTCCTTCTCTGACATTTGAGGGTAGACTGTTTGGTCCCATGGCAAGAATTCAGCCCTCAATGTTTTAAGGTCAGTGACAGAAGTGCATGCATCCACACCTGCAAAAGCCACATCTCTGGCTCCTCTCATGCTCTACAAACCATGTCTCATTTCCTTCATCAAGAAAATATATAGATAAAAGCTTTTGTCATTTCCAAAGGGAACATACGAAGTTCTATACAAATACTATTTGCTTACAAGTAGTGATTACTTAAGATGCACCAATTTGTTTTTAGTGAATGAGGAACCTTTTAGGGATCCATCATCTCACCTGATTCCAGTCTCTGGGATTACAGGGGCAGCTTTACTCTTTGAGCCAACTGGACATAGCAATGGTAATGACTAGGGCCTTTGTGGCTGACTAGGCTTTAACTAGACTAGGTTGTGGCAAGACTTGGCTTTGTGGATGAACCACTGAACTAGGACTTTAAAAATATGACTCAGTTGCTGTGTTAGCTGTTGTTTCTGCAGCATCCTGTGTTAGCTGTAGAAATTCACTGTATTTTCAATCTCAGTTTCAGTCTCCAGGGCAGACATAGTCTTTTGAATGAGTTATGTGCAAGGCTTTGCCTAATGGGATCATGATCTCACTTGCATGCTCTGGATGGCTACTATAATATGATAAATAAAAACATTGGTAATAACTAGTTGATCTCTGCCAGCGGCTAAGTACTTCCATGCCTGGCTGTTAGGGTTTGCAGCTGCTCTGATTCAGCTGTCAATGTCAGGGATCACTAATGAAAATTTACACCTAAATGTTCATTTCAGTCAGTGATGAGAAAGAATGGTTATAACTGTTGTCTGAGAAAATCCAAAGAACTGGGATGGGAGGGAGTAGTAATTAGCCAATTGCCAGTGGAGCTATCCAGCTGTGGAATTGTTGTGTTCATGGAAATAGGTAGGAAAATAATCTTAGCATCGGTTTAATGGGTTTGTAGGTTGCTTCAATTCTCTTGTACAAGAGTTGCTTGTCTGCAGCTTGGTTTTGGTTTGGATTTTTGGTTTGTTGTTTTTTTTTTAAATTGAAAATAATTATATTCAGTGGGAAATTATGTTCTTGGAATGCTGATTTTATAAAAGCAAGAAAGTCAGGTTGGAGGGGAGAGTAAGCTATGTGGTTGTATTCATCAGTTGGTAACTGCCAAGCAATCTGAATAAGCAATGAAGAAATAAATAGAATCTCAGTGTGCAATCAGTTTTTACAATCTAATTTCTACAGAATATTCTCTTAGAAGTGAATTTAGTTGTTCCTTTTTTTTTCTGTGGGCACATTACTGGACACAAAGGACCTGCTGCTATTTTTTTCCTAAAATACATGCGCACTTTTTCAATTGATTTATTTCTGATTTGCTGTTTGGCACAGTTTTATCTTTCTGTCCTGAGATCTTTACAGGGTGCACCAGGTCTCTAAGGGGTGGATCAGTACCTTCAAAAGAAAATTAGAAATGCCTTCGTGTTTTAGGCTAAGTTTGCAATTCCATCAGCAGGTATTAATGTATGTACATTCTTCACCCTTTGCCTTAAGCTGCACTTTATGTTCTTCTTGTGGAGGTGAGAACCTGAAAAATAATGTCTGATAATGAAGCCTACAACCCACTTTTGGTACCAGAAGTTTTACGAAGGATTGTATGTTTGAAAGACCATTTGGTAGCATCTCCTGGTTTGAAATTCATCAGCCTCACAGTCCTACTACCCACTTTCCTAGCTTCACCTCACCATAGGCAAGAACTTACAGTGCTTTGAGTTACTTTACTTGTTGTTTAGTTTATCTTGCCCTTATTTATAATTATAATAATTATCCCTAGTAAGGTTCCACGGACTTTTTTTAAGTTCTTGCTCTTAGTATCCCAACGTAAACCCAGTTTTTTAAATGTAACATTTGTCGCATAAAAACTTAAATTAAAGAAAAGAAGGTTTTATTGCCACATGTTAAATTTTGGTCCTAGAAATAATAAGGATCAGTAGCATAATTTTTCTCATTATGGAATAAACACAGTATAGTTGCTGAATCATACTGGAGGATCTTAAAAATAGTTGAAAATGTGCTTATTTGTGTAATGAGTCTTCTTTTGTCACTCATATGTGTTTAAACAATACAGCCACCTTTGTTGAAAAGACCTTCTGTAAGGTTCATCTATGTGAATAAGAAAATTTTGTATACTTTGAGTATTTGCTCTCATGTGCAGTATACAATGATTCTTCCCATTACTTTAAGGTAAAAGTGCATTTTGGTTTATTTTCCTGAGTGGATTGGGGTTTTTTGTTTTCAAGAATTTCATTACTTTTTATTAAATAGTTTAGGTTACCTGGTATTTACTTTTAAACTCACAAAGCATCATAATCAGGGGGAGTCATCTTTCTCTACCTTTTACACTCATTAAATACCACTCATAGCCATCATCATGAGGTTTCTTTTCTTTTTGCATTCCCAAGCTAACTTAATGGAGCAGAAGAAATGTTAGTCTCAACATAGTTTGAAAGAAAACTGTGTATGTGTATATCTATATATTTGTGTCTTGTGAAATACAGTTATTTCATTTCCTACTGTCTGTACTTAATACCACACATTTGAGTTAGCTTATATAAAATTATATAAAATACAATACATTTGAGTTAGCTTATCTAAAAATTGGTAGGTAGGTCAATTTGGAAATCTTTGTCTTCACTGAAGAGATACAGAGAGCCACTGGAATTCATGGTATGAGTGTCTGCTTTTGGATAATGTGGCTGAGGAGCTACTCGGCTCACAAGTGATGAGGTTTCTCCATTGATCAGGGGAAGTGATCAGTGGCTTGTCTGGCAGCTGAGAGCCCTTGTGAGGGTTTGTACCTCTACCACAAGGCTCATCTCCATGACTGAGGACACATTACGACACGTACTGCTAGATCCCACTGGAGTGGGAATTGACTTGGAAGGAGTCAAGCTATGGGGTGTGGAATTTAATATACATCCAGTTAAAACACCCACACCAGATCTGGGATGTCTATTAGTGTACTGTGATTAAGGGAGTGGAGCATCTCCCTTATGAGGAAAGACTGAGGGAGCTGGGTCTCTATAGTTTAGAGAAGAGGAGACTGAGGGGTGACCTTATTAGTGTATATAAATATATAAAGGGGGAGTGTCACGAGGACGGAGCCAGGCTCTACTCAGTGGCAAACAATGATAGGACAAGGGGTAATGGGTGCAAACTGGAACACAAGAGGTTCCACTTAAACTTGAGAAGAAACTTCTTCTCAGTGAGGGTGACGGATAGGGAGGTTGCTCTCCTTCCCTGGAGACATTCAAAACCCACCTGGACACATTCCTGTGTAACATTATCTAGGTGTTCCTGCTCCAGCAGGGGGATTGGACTAGATGATCTTTTGAGGTCCCTTCCAATCTCTAGCATACTGTGATACTGTGAAATGCTGAGGTTTTGTGTTGTAGCAACTCTCTCAGTATAGAAATCAATAAGGTCTCATCTGCCTCAGTAGGCAGGCTGATGGGCTCAGGGGTCCCCCAAGCTTCTTTTCTGCATCGTTTGCTTGTTGCAAAAGAACATCTGGAGGCCAGTAGAAGCAGAGAATGTCTCCCTTGAACCTATCATTTAAGGAAAAAGTCTTGACTTGAGAAATATGTAGACAAGCCTATCATGTCAAATCTGGGGTGAACATTAGAAGCTGAGAGAGAAAATAAATTTGGAGATCAACTGGCATTTGCCAGCCATTCACAGGCACAAGTTGTTCCTGTATCTGTTCCTTGCAAGCTTCTGTATTTATTCTGTTTTCTTACTGAATATATGCACAGATAAAAAAAGAAAGGAAGGAAGAAATGCCCATCAGCCATGGAAGAAAATCATTAGTATCTTACAAATGTGCCAAATCTAAAGAAGCTTAAGAACCTGCATTCCCATCACTGTACATTCAGACTAAATCACTTGAGTTTACTTTTTTTCCTCTAGGTTTTCATGTCAACCCATTTCTGCAGCATCTCAAGTTTTAGTTGTTTTTCCAGTGGAAGCTCTATAGCCATTACCATGACAAAAGTTGAATAGCAACTCACAGCTGATCCAATTCTTTAGTTCTATATGGTCAATTAATCTAGAATTCTTTTTTTTTTTCCTGGTACTTAGAAACATGAGTTTGGAGGCTTTTTTATTTGTGCATTTTAACATCACTGAATCTGTCAACTGATCTGGATCTTTTACAGAACATTCCTTCTGCTTACCCTGCAGCATTTAAAGTTTCAAGTGTTGATTTTGAAGGATGAGATCTATACCAAATCAAAGCTGCAATATATCTGTCTTACTCTGCCAAAGCTCAGACCTGGAGCATGCTGTGAAACAGGCACACAATGTGTGGGAGACTGAGAAGTTATTCATGCACAAAATTTTAAAGCACTGTGGGATTCATTCCTTTAATGTAAATAATTCATTCTGTAACCACAGTTTCATTGTCTTTTATTTTTTTAATGTGTAAACTTTCAACAGTGAGAATGAACAATTGCCAAACCTATAGGAACTGTCAGTAGCTTTAGGGCTAAATTGAGGAGCAATGGATATGTGGGTGTGAGAGTTTTATTTACTATCTCAGCTTTATCCTGTTTGAAAAATCACTTGCTCTTGCGGAAAATAGAATGCACCCAGTGAGATGCAGCACAGTGCAGTGGGTTTCTACAGCATCTCTGGGGTGCAGCTTCATGCCAGGGGCAGGAGCTGGAGTAGGGTGGAAAAAAAAGATCAAGGTCAGGTCTTGGCCCACAGAACCACACTTTGACAATCCCTACTCCTTTCAGACTGTGGGACCCAAGTTAAGGCAACTGATCCTTTGTTGTTAAAATGCTACCAATAAGTAAGCTGACAAGAAGCTTTAATGATCAAAAGGAAGTTAACACAAAATTACGTTATCCTTCCCACGCACACTGTATATTCGTATGTTGGGGAATTGCTGTTCCTAACTCCAAGCACATCAACTTTGATCAAGCCTATTATTCTGCTTTAAGTTTTTTGACAGCAACTAAAAATGAGAACACTTGAAACTAAATATATTTCATGTGTATTAACTTTAACAGAAGTGTCTGGGTTAAGTTAAGAGTGATTATGACTAGTTGCAGAAGTGCGTGTATCAGCACTCAATTTAATTTACAAATACCTCTTTCTTCTTGGTCTCAGCAAGCACTTTTCGTTTAAATGCGGTATAGTCTGACATGGAAAATAAAGTGCTTGCAAGTAGCATAGCACTTAGTGTAATATTGTGGTTGCTACAGTGAGTTCAATGAGGCAACGAAAAGCAACAATGAATGAAAATGTTGTAAGTGAAGAACAGCCCAGAGGTGTATCTCACTGGGGTTGGATTTTTCTTCTGTTGTCATCTCCTGTCTTTAGATGCCATCTTAGCCTGATGGCACCAGAGAGGGAGATCTCAGCCCCACTGAAGGCAGGTGGAGTTTTGGCATTGGTGGTAGTGGAACAAGGATTTTTACGGAGTGCCTCTGGTTGAAGCATTGGTCACAGATGTGTCATGGCAGAGCTCAAGTACTCTATCAGGACCACCAGCATGGTCTCTGGCTCCAGTCTTCTACAAAAACAAAACTGCCTTGAATGGTTTGTGACTTTGCTGTAGCTGGGTAGTCTTCTGTCCTCGTTTTCAGGCTTTCACTTTAGAGAAAGTGCTGGCCAAAAGCATGTGACTCCTTGATAATCACAAGCTGATTTAGCAAGCCCATGGAAGCTGCAGCAACTGGCTTTCCCTTTGGCATAACAAAACTGAGAAGGCAGAGTTGGGGCTGGACGAAGCATGAAACCCTGAATGCTCTCTGCAACTTACCCATTGTGCAGCACCATGGGAGTTGAATTTCCTGCTGTCAGCAAAGTGTGCAGCAGAGACCCACAGGTAAAAAAGCAATATGCCAGTCCCTTGCCCCTTTCCAAACCTGAAACTTAAAACAGAAGCTACCAAGGAGCAACAAAACCAACAAAACAAAAAAGGAATAAAACCGTGAAATCCTTTTGTTGGGAGAAATATGACCAGTAGCATCACCACTGTAGCCCATTCGGGAAACAGCTTCTTATTGATGTGAAGGTTGCCTCAAAAAGATGGGACAACAGAGACACCCTACTGCAAAGACATTTGTCAACGATAACTGTTCATTCACACAGAAATTCTTCATTTGAATGTAAAAGGGAGTTATTTAAAAAGACATTTTGTAAATGCATGCTTTCTGATCAGCCCAAAACATGTTTGCCTTTCGCTGATGTGTTTAAGCTTTTGAGTTGAGAATTGCCTAGCAAAGTTTCTTTTTGCTTAGTTTTTGAAGTCTCCAATAACACTTCTTAGCAGGGTTAAGAACCCTTACTCGGAAAAGTGGAAAAGCTGCAGAGTTCAGAATGAAGCCAAAATATTAGGTGCTACATTTCCATGGCATTTCAGCCTAAAAGTGGGCTTCTGGCAGTAAAAGATGGGACATGATCCTTGTTAGCTTACACCTTGGGCAGTGATTCGTATTTGCTCAAGTAAGCTTAAAATTCTAAAGGCAGCCTAAGTGCCATGACTGTGAGGTGCAAGACAGAGGAGACCCGAGACAATGGTATTTAGCGTATTGCTACTTGAATTTGGAAGAGTAAGTACAAAACCAACCAAGGCTGCAATACTACAAAGCCAGTTGGGTCTTCACATTCATATGACATTTGTCTGACTGCAAAAGGACATGGGAGGGATATAAGGACATGGCCTCAGCACTGCTTGATGACTTGGGGCCTGTGTTGTGGTTTTGAAAAAGTATGAGCAACACATGCATACAATCAGTTTTACAATTTTGAATACAGCTATTTGAGAGTACAATGAAACTATTATGTAAGCTTCCTATTAGGACATATGTTACTGATTTAAATAACATTCAGGCTTTAAAAGTTTTTGCTTCTGATGTCAGAATTATCTGTATAAGCAAACCATTGTGTGCTGACATATGGACCTGATCATTGTTATCACAGTGCTGCTTGATAAATTCTACTTGATTTCTGTAGATCAGAGATGAGATTTCTTTTTTTCCTTTATTTTGGAAGAGTGTAGTTTGGTCACTTTTTAAAATCTGAACCTCTTCACTTACCAGTGCATCTGTGTTCAGAGCAACCTTAAAACCAAAAAAATATCCACATTAATGGCTATTTTAGATGCATTGCTACTGAAGATTTATTCAACAGATGCATGTGTGCTTTGAGATAGTTTGCAAGTTTAGTGGATTTAGTGTTTTATTTCAAGGTGAATGATTCAAAAACAGCTTCCAAAAGAAACTACGGTTTTAAAGCTGATGAATGTGTTCAGGGTTGTGCTGTTGTTAAGTGTTTACCGGGTAGCTTGATCTCAGTGGAGCTATTTAAGATTTATTGTGGTGAAACCAAGAGCAGGATTTGGCTCTCTAGGCCTGGTCTCTGTCCAGTGAAATTTTGGCTGGAACAAGTCAATCCCTAAAGAACAAGGATGTTGGATTAATGGAAGAACACATTATTTCTCAAACTCGTTATTAGGTGTTGTAAGCCAAACTGTTCCTTGCCCCTCTGTTCTCCGCCAGGCTGGGGGAGTGATGACAAGATGGGAGCATCAGATTTCATGGGAAAGAAATCCTAAAGGGTTGTGCACAAGTGTGGAGGGGGTTGCCAGGACCCTTGCAGAAGCACAGAGTTGTTTGATTCATTCCCACCCCTGCAGCAATACCTGGAGGTAGTCAGAACCCAGGTTTCAAACCCTTCAGTTTATTAGTATTGCTTTTTAAAAATCAATTATAAACGCAAGTTTATGGGTCCAAGGTGAAGCTATATGTTGGTTTCTTGCCACTTTTGGACACTAAAAACATGATCTCGTATTCAGTGTGTGTTCTTCAGGCAAGTGCGTAGGTGTGTGTGGAGTAATTGCTCTGGAGGACACTGGTTTGGCAACCTCAGAGGCTGTAATCCTCTGTTTATCACAACTAAAAGATATGACATACGCATTCCTACCGCATGTCCCATCTCTGCTTCAAACCTGAGCTGCAGGATATACGTTGCTTTACCTATTACTTTCTTGCCCTTCCTGTAAAGTTCTCAGCTTCCACGTCAGTCGGACAGGAAACTTGTCCATTGGAATGGAATTATCCATTGTGTATATTAATGGGAGCTATATTTCCTCTGCAGTGTCCTCTGCTTCTTTCAATATGGTCTTTGTTGTTTGCACATCACTGGGTCACTCCTGTGCCGCACCATATGACCAACTGCCACCAGCTTTGTACAATGCACCATTTTTTTTCCTATTTCAGCTGTCAAACTTCTCAATCATATTCTCAACCCCATTTTTTTAATAGAAACTTTCACTTTCTCTATGTTTATGTCATGCCTAATACAGGAGGGTTCTGATCTCTGACTTGTGTCTCATTAATCTTTGTCTCAGATAATAATTATTTTGAGGGGAGTGTTTTGTTACATCACATAGAATTTTAGAGGATTTTCTCTCTTGCTAACCTGGTAATCTGTTATACAGCGTTTATTACTGTAATTAATAACAGTATAAATAACAATTTACCCTGGTGAATTATTATCAGAGAGATTCCCATTGATTCCATTTCTTGTTAAAAAGTCATGAGATGCATCTCCCTGGTTTGGTCTGATCTGACCCTCTGCACTTGACATAAATGAAAACATACTCCTGTGCACACTTGCACGCACACGGCAGTCATGCGTGCTCACACAGCTCCTTGCTTTGCTCCAGCCCCCCTCCGAGGTGGACGTGCTGGACGCAGTAGGGCTGGTCCCAGAGGAGGCACTCCCATCTCTTGTAAGCTCTTAAGTTCTCTTCTCACCAGCCAGAATATTTCAAAAGTATTTTCATAAATGCAGGTGCATGGGGCTGTGGGGAGCAGCTTGCTTTAACCTTGCAGTTTCACCTTGCAGCAGACATGCTCTTGGGAGCAATTATCTGTGTAGTAATTAACAAGGGAGTTTTCTCTGATGCTGCAGCATGATTCACACAGATTCCAAAAGATTAATTTGTTAGTTACCGAATAAAATACTTGCAGATGTACTTTGCTGTGATAACATCTCTGACTGGAGATGACTTGTTATGGACGCAGGAGTAAAGATCTGCAGGGCCAAATGTGACTGTGTGATCCAGAATTTTAGGCTCTTTCAGCAGCGCGCCTGACCCCAGAGTCAGCGAGGAGAATTTTGTTCATGGCTTTAACTTGCAGCAAAGTTCTGTGATCAGGGCTGGGCACAGGAAAAAGTCCTTTTGCCTCTTCTTCTCACTGTTGCTTGTCTACATGGCAGGGAAGGAGAGACAGCAGTCATTTGCCCTTCCTAAGAGGAGAAGTGCTCTTCTGAAGAGGACAAAGATATCTTGGCTTGCTAGCTCCCTTTCCTGAAATAGAGGGCTAATGTGGGCTGAGTGATACCGAACAGAACAACCAAATTCATGCTTTCTTGGTATGTTGTGTCATGAGTTAAAGTTGAGCTTGGGACAGCCAACCTTTGTCTCATAAGAAACCAGTTTCCATTAGCTTCCTTTGTGTTTTTTTCTTTTCTGCAGCATTTCCTGCATAAACATTTCTTAATAACGAGACCATTATCAAACACTGCGTTGTACTGCAAACAAATGCAGCAGTTCTGCCTTTTGCAAGTACCTGAGATGTGTGATATACAACTGAACGCTTTTCTCTGCAGTACTAATACTAATCAACCAGTTTAAAAAGTTTTAATACTTTGATTAGTATTGACTTTATTAAACATGCTGCTCCTGACTTGTGCTGAAGTTAGCTGTAGGAGAGTCAGAGCTGCAACCAGTGAATGAAAATGGTACAGATTTGAAACTACAGACGTGGCAGTGTAAATTGTAAAGAGTAAGGTAAGTAGGTTTTAGAAGTAATTTACATTAGCGTCTTCTGATGGTGTCTGCAGCAGGAGAATGTTTGAAGATTTGTTGGCTAATAATTCATAGTGAATATGTACTGTGTGTGACTTAGCAGGTGCTGTGAGTAGGGACTAACCCCATTCATGGTTTAGCCATAGCCAGCACTGAAACTGAAAACCATAACACACAGAGGGAAATATGATTAAACTGTATAAGTCTTTGGCCTCTGAGTAGGAGGAGGGAACTTCTTCAAAATCCATGAAGTGATGCAGGTTTTAGCAACAGAGGGGATAGCTGTTTCTTCTCAGAGCCTTGTGTAAAATCTGCTTGGGAAATAATCCATTGCTTTATTTTGGCATCCTTTATATTGACAAACGTTAAGAACCAGCATGGTACTGAAAGCTCCTTCTGTGGCAAAAGACCTGCAGTTAGGAAGTACAAGAAACAAAAATAAAAATAGAACTCATCAATCATACCTTACCATACACGTGTAAAATAATGAAGTTAGGTTGTCTTCAGTTTTGCTGTCCTAATAAGCAGAGCATCTATCAGAAACACTCTTTCAATGATACAAAAATGAGCGTGACCACTTTCTTTAGCTATATTCAGCAGTTTACAGAAAAGAAAATTCTGCACCAAAATTTGCCTGACATTAGAAAAAAACATCAGTGCTTTAAGTGGGTTGTGAAATGAGCAATGTAGTTCCTTCACATTACTCCTAATGCCATATTTATGTTTATGGATGTGTTGGCCTTGGTTAGTGGTAGGTTCTACTTTTGTAATTTAAATTAATTTCTTTCCTATTATAGGCATGCCGCTTGCAAATCTAATAATAAATTTATGTAAATATTACTTTGGAGGCATCTGTTCCTTAAGGAAGCCTTAGAAACCAGTGTTTGTTTTATTTATAAAATACATGTAAATAGTCCCTGGAAGATCTTCTGCAAGGCTGGGTATGTGGTAACACAGAGGGACATTAGGATCCTTCAGGACAGACAAATCTGAATGAGTACTTTGAAGGAAATGTGATAAACTCCCATCTTTTTAGGTCCTTATCTGGTCACAGGTTCAGTGACACAATGCCAAGTGTTCACCATTGCTCTGATAGCTGTAAAAACTAGAGGTAAAGTAAGCTTGCAGCAAATTGGCAGAAGGAACTGTATTGTTTATACATGAAAGGAGTTTCTGTGTGTGCTTGGCTTGCTTTACCCATGTGTCTCTACTAGACAGCAGTGTCCTGTGTCAGCATGGGCAAGCAGCCTAGATACACAAAATTCAGTTGTGGTTTATGTCAGTTAGGGTTTTCTCCTGTGAGGAGGAGTAGCCTGAGACAGAAAGGGATGTGCTGTTGACTGAGATTTTTGTTACTGGCTTTGTTCTGGCCATTAGATTAACTGCACTGTTTGTACTTCAAAGGCTATGAAATGTTATGCAAACACGTTGTACGGTGTATCCATCGTGAGCTTACTTAAGTTTGCAGCATCCAAAGAAGAGATGATCAGAGGCACCTGAAGCGTGGAGCTCCTGCAGTGGTGGAGGATAGATGAAGTGAGATAGGTCTGAATGATGCCCATGGACAAACCCAGAAGGCAGAGGGGTGAAAATCCCCAGTTTCACACTAGAAACTCCTCTTCAATCCTGTTGGGGAAATTGCAGGAGAGAGGCATCTAGGCATGTTTTTCCATGCATCCATCCTTTACTCAGCAATATGCAGTCTCCTTGCTCCTGACATGGGCCTTCCAAACTGTTCAGATAGTGGAGTAACAACAACAACAACAACAACAAAAGCCAGGTAATACAATCCCACTTGTAAAATTACTGTTCCTGGCCTCTTGGCCTGGCTGGCTGTGCAGTATCCCTGAAGCAGGCAATTTGTAGGGTTATTTTCTGCAAGGCTGCATCAAAGCTGCAAGAGGTTCTCAGAGGGCAATGCAAAGCTGCTCTTTTCCCCCATGATCTATAGAGAGAAGACATGAGTAAGGGAACTGTATTCTAAGATTAGAAGGGACCCCATGACCTTTTCTCTTCTGCAATTTTGCCTAGGCAGTGCATTAAAGTATTATTTCATTATTATTATTATTATTATTAATAATAATAATAGATATTATAAAGATTTATATTATTTAAAAATAGCTAATCCACCATTTTAAAGTCCAAGAATCTCTATTTAAGAACTATTTTAGCTGTTTGAATGTGGTCCTGGGCAACTGACCCTGCCTGAGCAGGACTGGACAAGGTTACTTCCAGGGGTCCCTTCCAACATTAGCCATTGCTGTGATTCTGTGAACTCCTCTCTATCTCCTCTGATAAACTGTTCTCATATACAGTTCGCCACTGATTATCTGTTTTGGTTTGCCACCATTTTTGCATTTTGCATTATCTTTGTATTGCACATGTGGCAATGGACTTGAGCAGGTCAGTATGTGGTTTTCCAGGTTAGGACCAGAAAGGTTGGAATTCATATAAATAATCCCTTATTTATATTTTGCTAGACCTAAAGGGTAGGCAAATATGGTGGAAAGGATTTTAATTTTCTGCTGATTCAAAAAACGTTATTTGGCAAGAGTGCTATTCCTTTCAACTGCAAAATCGGAAGAAAGGTAACTGTAAGAGCACAAAGTGAGGTGACTTTGCAGTCAGCTGAGATACGTTAATTTGGGTTATGTGTGTAGAGCAATTGATGCCAGCATAAACAAACTTCACTTAATTCTTAGCAATTACCTGCGATTTATGACAGAATTACCGTGATGTAGGTCTTGGAAGAATGTTAATCAAGCTTAAATGGAGCGGTATATTGTCATACAAGAACAAAGGTGTCTGAGAGAGAGGTAGCGAGGGGTATAATTTTTTTCTCCACCTTTGACGGTGAACATTTTAAATGACATTTATTGTAAAAAATGTGAAATTTGAAGGAAGTAGCAATGGCCTAGTCTTAGGGAAAAAAAACAAGTTTGGAGTTCCTTCATCCATTCAAATAGAGCTTGGACTGTTTCTTTTATAAGGGATCTTGGAACCACATTGTCCCATCTCTATGTCCTGTGGATGGCTCACTGTGGGCTCGCAGATTTAGATGGGATCTCTTCCTGCAGCTCTCTAAGAGTAAGTATAGTTGTGTCCTGCCAAATGACAATCTCAAAACTACCTCTTCAGTTGATACTTATTACTTGTAGTCTTTTTTTCTCTTCTGACTCTTTGTTTTTCTAAAGGACTTTAGTTAGATGCCTTGAATTGCATGTGTTAGTTTAAGAGATGCCACAGTATTTATTTTTTTTAATGAGGTGTAACATTCAGGTCTGATCCTGAAGATGCCTAATGCAGCACAGTGTTCGTTGCCATATTAGCCCTAGTTATTTAAGGTGGCAGCAGCCACACTTGTTCATTTGCATGCTGATTTCATGCTGTCATCTAGTATTTCAAATATTAGAAAACATTTTGCAAAGCTTGAGTGTTACTTGTGCAAGCCTATGGTTTATATATTTATTTTGTCTACTTCTGCTAAGGAACTCTACATAGCCTATAACAATATCTCTGACCTGAGCCAGCTGCTCTGGCTGGATCACCTTGAGGTTTTGGACCTGGAAGGGAACAATATTGAGGACATCAACCAGATGCAGTACCTGGGACTTTGTTGCAAGTTGAGCTGCCTGACAGTGGAGGGCAACCCTATCTGTTTGAAGCCAAATGCAGAATCTGCAGAGGTGAGGTACTTAGTTTGCATATATTGTGTTAATTTTCAGCAATGTATTTTTAATTTTGAGTTGGAAATGAGAAATGTTGGAAGAAGCCCAGGGGAGGGCCACAAGGATGATCAGGGGACTGGAGCACCTCCCACATGAAGATAGGCTAAGCAAGTTGGGGCTGTTCAGCCTGGAGAAGAGAAGGCTGCATGGAGACCTCATAGCAGCCTTCCAGTATCTGAAGGGGGCCTATAGGGGTGCTGGGGAGGGACTCTTCATTAGGGACTGTAGTGATAGGACAAGGGGTAACGGGTTAAAACTTAAACAGGGGAAGTTTAGATTGGATATAAGGAAGAAGTTCTTTACTGTGAGGGTGGTGAGGCACTGAAATGGGTTGCCCAGGGAAGTTGTGAATGCTCCATCCCTGGTAGTGTTCAAGGCCAGGCTGGACAGAGCCTTGAGTGAGGTTTAGTGTGAGGTGTTCCTGCCCATGGCAGGGAGGTTGGAACTAGATGATCTTAAGGTCCTTTCCAACCCTAACTATTCTATGTTTCTTCATCTTCTTATTGTATCATTCTGAGTGATGATACAGGATGTATTTCCCATTTTTCATGTCTGTTGATATTGTCTTGTCATGGGTATTGTCTAAAAGATGAGCACAAATGAAATACAAAGAGTGCTAGTGAAGACTCAGGCCTGTTTCCTAGCAATGTGTTTCTTCTTACCTATGAGAATGGGATTAAACTCGAAATGAGCTTTTACTGATCCATACAGCTGTTCTGTCTACTCCCAGCTTGCAGTGCAAACAGGCGTCTTAAAGGAAGACCAAGGGCAGCATGGGCCACAGCTCTTTGGATCTTTCTAGCTTGTAGGGATCTTGCAGCAGGTTAGAAGGTAGCCAATATTTTTCTTACAAGATGTGCCAGTTGCAGTGTCTCAATTACATGTCTGTCTTTGGGCTTTTACATTTCTTTTAGGAGGTTCGCTGGTCCAACAGCAAGTGCTGCAGGACCACCACACTCAAAAGTTGAACCCTCAGACAAACAAAGCTTGGGATAACTAGGAAAGCAGTATTATAGGAACTGCTACTTGTCCTTTCCCCTGAAAGGTTAAAATCAAATTACAAAAAATTACAGTAGTTCACCTCTTATGTACTGAAATGATAGATTTTTTTCTGTGGAGGTTCTGTGGAAGTTGTTGAGGGCATGAGATTCTCTGTGTCACAAAGATGAAAACACAGTGATAACTGATCTGTTGGGATATAAAAATAAGCATCTTGGCATATGCTGAAAAGGTAATTGGAGGAAAAGCAGAGTTTGAAAAATTTGGTTGAATTAGGTAGGCTTTTCCTATTTTGGTCACATAATGTCTAATGCGTATCATCAGATGACAGTTTATGGCCAGTGAGCAACATATTGTCATCCAGGTCTTTTGGAAGGTCACAGGCCTATGCACATACACATAGGTGTATGTGCATACAGCACTCACTTTGAATGCTGCAGTCCCCATAAAGAGCTGATAATGCATGGGTTAGAAATCAAAGCAGGTCTTGGTGCTATGACTCCATTGTGCCATGTTCCATAACTTTGCTGTGCATTTCGAAGTGATCATGCCCATGCCACTAATTTTCATAAAAGGTTGGGTTTGATATTTGTCCTGGATTTAGACTTGAAAACTGAGGTGCTGTCACTAACAGTCAATCACGTAGCAAACATACACATATTTTAAATGTCCTCACTGTTTAGATACATGAGTTATTCACATTTTTCAAATTTAATTGTTGGCTCGATCGTATCCCTCAGTAAAATGAGCCACAGAAGGCAGTGCTTAGCTATGATAATATTCCTCTCTGGAATCCAAAAGAAAATACTGTACTCTTGCCTTTCTGTTTGAACTGGTAGAAGTATACTTCAGAGACTACACTTTTTGTAACTATTTGTAACCAAAAGATGCAATCATGAGAAGAAAACACATATTCCTACAGTAAGGAAGCACTGCCTGCTTCTGATGGACAAAGTATGCTTAATTTTTTGGCTCTCATGGAGCCAAATACAACTTCTGACACTTCCTTATCATAGCTTCCTAGCATGAAAATGGTGCAGTATATCCTAACAGCATAGAAAGTCTATTTCTATTCTCTCATCATTCCTGCTCAACAAAAGTGGTGATTTTGGAGGATGTAGTTTTCAGTTGGCATCTTCAGTCCTTACATGTACTTGTAATGGGGAAATGTCAGATTGCCCGTGGTTTGTTTAGCTGAGGAAGTGAGTCCTTGGGATGTTGCTGTGTGTTGTCATGCAATGGAAGTTCAAAGAGGAGTGGTATGCGGTGGTGTGCCTTACTGCTTTTCTCCATGCTGAATGGCTGTCTCTACTCCTGTGTTATCAGTTGCATTCAAATGCCAGCCAGGATTTGTTGAGGGATGGCGTGTTTTACACAGAACTGTAACAGAGACAGACTGTAAGTTCACTGTAGTCTCTGACCCAGCTTCCATGCTGGGGAGCTGCTCAGCCCCAGGGAGGTGGCCTTTCCCTCAGCTGCTGAGAGCTTCTCCATGGACTTCGCTGCTTTCTCGGTTCCAGCTGAAGTTTGTATCTCTTCAGGGTATAGAACCTGAAATATATAAAGGAATAGATGTGGGCTTATTTTGGTGTGCCTTAGATGGCCAGCTCTAATTCCTCAAGCTCCTTCTTGCAAGCTGGCCCTTGCTACAGCCCTGTAAAAACCTCTTCTATTTATTTACTTTCAATCTACAGAATGCTCTAGCTAAATATACTGCTTTTTTTTTTTTTTTTCCAGACAGCCTGTTTGCTCTCTGTAATTTGATTTTCAGATGAGCTCATCTTTCCCTGTTATCTAAACCAAGAGCACCAACCTGATGGTAAATCCTGCAGCCCCTACTGCACTAATGTAACATGAGTGTAGCGTGATGCTCCTCTCCAATAGGACATGGCTGGAAATTGGCTGTAGCCCAGAAACTGTTCAGAGTACATGTGGTACAGGGCAGCATGGCGATTGGTTGACTCATTTTCTAAATTAAGATTAAAGGCTTAGTTAGAGAACTCCAGTGTTTGCCTCTCAACAACAAAAAATGCACCCTCTATTTGGTGAGCTCCCCTGCCAGCCTCAGTGTTGCATTGGGAGGGAAGGAAGGAGCATACAGCCAGGAGGGAAGGAGGGAGGGAAGGAGGGAGCATACAGCCAGGCAGGTCCCACAGAAAGATTTCTGTTTGTGACAGCTCTGTACTGAATGAGGACTTGGCTTTGTGAGGTTTTCTAATATTGCATGCAATGTCTTGAAAAGCATAACATTTATCTGGATGAAGCAATTGATTTGCAGGAAGCTGTCCATTCATATTCTGCCACTAGCAGTGTGTTCTTGTTTTATATTTTCTTTTAGTATCAGTCATCATTGTTTACTGCTTTTTGTAATCTGAGACTATTTTAACCAGAAATATTCCCATTTCAAAGCAGCACGACCCAGTCAGCCCTGCTATATTGCTAACTTTTCCCAAAGACAAAGGTGCCATGCGAAGGTGTCTATACCACCTGAACCCACCAAAACAGCCCAATTTGCAGTGTGCTCTGAGCACAGTTGTAACTGTTCTGGATTGCCTTGCTGCTCAGCGGTCCCAAAGCATTGGCATGTGCTCGTGAATCATATTATAACATGTCAGCTCCCCACACATATGCAGAAGGGGCTACACCCGTGCTTTCCCCCATGGCTGTCACACTGAGTCCATGTGCTTTGGAAGCAATGGCATTGTTTTTCCAGCACAGAGAAAAGAAACCCAAGTGCAGTCCATTTTAGCCTTCTGTGTACCTGCTGTTGGTATGTGAGTTCTTGCAGAAGCAAATGTAGTGTGAATTAAGCCACCACTTCTAACAGTGTGTAAAATCACACACCAAGCCCCTGAAGACTGCCCCAGAAAACCAGTGCAGTTCACTTGCTGTACCTGGTTTATGGGTGTGCCTAAAAACACAATCCATGAAAATGCCCTTTTTCCATCAGCAGGTGTAGCAACATTCATCACGTTTTCAAGTCTTCCTATCACCCGAGTATCGATGCAGCAACCAGAGAATCACAAAAGCGGAAGAGAGGCTGGCTAAATGCTGAGGGTGCCCAGGCTTTCCATGGGCATTAGTGGCTTTGTACGCTTTTCATACATTATACATAGTAAAACAGAGACAAGACGCTACAATCACCAGTGGGTAAACAGCAAAGGAGCCTCTGGGCAGGTGTCATGTGTTTGCAGTGCTCGGGGCATGTTCACAATAAACTTTTTTTATAAGAAAAATAATTATGCAAGGAGAAAGCTTGGTGAAATGAAAGTCTTGACTCTTTATTTCTGTTGAATTAATAGGTTTGCCTCATAGAAGGTGTTTCAAATTATATGGCAGTCATGCAAACTGAACACTGCTGTGCTGCTGGTGGAAGTCCACAGTCTGTTAGATCAACTGTTCAAGTGACCACTTTCTCAATTTCACCAGGAACCAGATTATAATTACAGAGCTGAAGTAAAAAAACTCATTCCCCACTTGGAATATTTGGATGAAATACCAGCAAGCCAGACTGCTCTCCTTCCTTCCAATAAGATGCATGAGGACTGGCTAATCATCAAGGAATCCATCAAGGAAGGTGGTTTAGCTGGAGACATTTCATGGTTAGGTATGTCAGGTTTCCTGTCGGGGTTCATTTTTCAGGTTATGATGTGCAAAAAAGAAAGATGAAGAGCAAGCTGGCCTCTTCAAAGCCAACATTTAATTATAGTGAAGGGACAAAGGATGTTGTGACTTGGGAAGTGAGGAAGATAGAATTCAGCACTGTGCAGGCTTAAATGAAAGCTGTCTGAAACTGGGCATCAAGATCAAGAAAATGCAGATGACTTCTAGAACATCAAGCAAATCCAGTAGTAACTGGAAGTCTGTGCTTTGCATTAATTCTGCATGATTGGAAAAAGCAAAGCTTGGAAAGGAATATTTCAACAGCAGCTCTTCATAGCCCTTTCCATAGCAGCAGTCAATCCTACACTGGGTGGATGTAGCAGGATTTCCTTCTCCAATTTAATAATAGGAAAGGCAATTTGGTCACCACCCTGCAATGGTAGCAACATCCTAGCAACTGAGATTGCATGGAGATCTGTTCCATTTTCCTTGCCTCTGTGATTAAGTCCGTTACATTCATTAGTAGGGAGTAAATGGTTTGAAAAAAAAAAACCAAACCTGTTGTCCCCTTGGCTGTATCCTTGGTTATAGTTCAGTTGTCCAGGCTTTTATGTATCAATCATCCTACATTCATTTTACTGAGTACCATTAAATATTACCAAGCATTTCCTAAAACTGCTCCTGTTGCTCCCCATTAGTGTAGGCAATGCACTTGGCTTCCCAGCCCTTTCCCCCACCCCCATTGTGGTTTGTCTGCCAAGTGTATTCCATTAAATATTTAATTTGTTTTGGAATAAGTACATACATTTGTCATTTATTTAATCCCTATGGGTACAAATCAGTAGTTGTAATAGAAGTCATTGTAGAAAAAATAATTCGTTAAAATCTGATCCCTCAATGATCCTGCTTTGGCAAATATCAGCTATGGTTCAGAAAACTGGTTAACTAAAGTAAGCTGCCAGCTGTGCCAGTAAGGACAGGGCACAAAATTGTAAGTTCATATTATTTCCTAGCGCAGCCAGACTCATATTCTTGCCTTCAGCTCCAAACTGGTGAGCTGATATGGTCAGGTTCGAGCATCCTTGTATTTGTTTCTTTCCTAGAGCAATGTTGACTCAGGTGCTTTTAACGCACTGTGTATTTCATGAGTTTGTATTAACAACTATGGCCCAGATATTTTACAGGTCCCTAACACTCCACCCTTAAGGAAATGGCCATATTATTATAGAGCTGATTCTTCCACTGTTAAGATGGTAGACGCTCAGCACTTTTCAGTGCCTAGATGAATGGCTTGCTTTGTAATGAAATTCACTCTCCTATGGGTTGTTGCTTGCACATGCTGCTCTTGCAGCTGTGATGTGCTCCCAGGGCAGCCGGTGGTTGGGCAGGCAAGGGAACAGCGCTCTATCTGCCTTGGTTAGCTTCTGTATTATCCACCCTGCCCTGTAGCATTATGAAACCCCAGTTTTCACCTTTCTTTCTGTGGTAGAGAAGTATCTGTCTCTGGTGCAATACTGGAAGAATCTGTCACTGCCATTCTCAGATTTCCATAGCTCCTGGTTACGTAGTTTGCCCTGATTGTTTAATAGCTCTGGTAGCAGTGTCACCATCTGCATTATGCCTGGGTATTTAAGCACTATATCTTAGGACTGGGGGCTTGAAGCAGTAGCAAACCTGCAGTGGTTCCCCCGTAGGCAGGTGGGCAGCAAATGCAAGGCAACATGCTCTTACCCTGGATATGCAGAGAGGAGAAGTAGCAGAGCCCTGGATATGTCCAGGCTCACCTGTGGGGCAATTGGAGGTGGGTGGTGAGCACAGAACAGTTCCTGACCCCATATTCAGCCAGCAGTTGGTCTCTGGTGTTCAGAAACAGGAGGAGGGTGGGAAGGGACTTTGGTTTCATTGGGGACCCCCCGAGTTCTACTGTCTGCAGAGAACAGCTATGGGGGACTGCATGCAGTACCAGGAAGCCTTCTGTCTCTGGGCTTGACCCATTCCAGCATGTTTCTTGTATCTGCAATGACATGTTTTATTGTTTCCTACAGCTCCAGGTGTGCAGCAGCAGTTCCCCTATTGGCAGTGTGCAGTGATGGTGTGGTTTGAAGCCTTGAATGACTGTGCTTACTCTAGCAAAATCTCTCCCTTAGATCCATGCCTTGGGGCAGTAGCAAGGCAGTCTAGATGGAGCCCAAGAACCCCAGCAGCTTCCAGACCTGGCACTGCACAGTCATCTGCTCATGCAGGGGGATCTAGCAGTGCCTGCCTCTTGTATGGTGGCGGTCCTCTTCCAGATCCCACTGTTTCTGACAAGCTGTTCACAGAAGATGACTCCAGTGACTTGATACATGGTAACTTATATTTTTTAATCCTGTTCTTTTCCACACCTCCACCTCCTTCTAATTATTATTGCTGATGAAAGCCTGAGTGCTTTGAATACCACCTACCCATGGTGCTGCTAATCAGGTTCAGCACATGTTTTCTTCCACAGGACTCACCTGCTTTAGCATGGGATTTCCTTTATTTCCCCCTGCAGAAGGAGGTGAATGTCATCTGGCCTCCTCAGCCCCTCACCCCCATCTATTATGTGCTGCTGTCCCTCTTAACAGCCCTGAACTGCAGTGGTGCTCCCTCACTGAAGCTGCCCTTCACACCTTATCAAAAGCTGTTCTGCTCATTCCTTCAAGTTACACATCAGCCTAGCTGGAGCTCACTTAAGTCACATCTGGCACATCTCATTCAGTCACAGGAATGTGGTCCAAGGTAGTACTCTAGAAAGGCATGGTGATGCACATTCACTCACTGTGGGATCACATGTGCTCCAACAGCAGGTATTGCAGTCTCATACTGCAGCAGCATCACTGCTGTCAATGAGCACTTTCTTTTGGGTTTCCAGGAGTGGGGCCCTCAGCAAAAGGGGTCAGCTCCTTGACTTCACATACCTGATCTACAGGCTCACCCAAAACACAGGGTACCACCTCCCTTTGTGCCCTGGCTACCCAGAAGTTCTGCCAAGTTAGCAGCTCCTGGAGACAGCTGGATGGAAAGGGAGATCACTTCTGGTACTATATTTGGCACTTGCCAAAATGTCCTTTCCTGACTCCTGAAAATATCTTGATGGTGCAACTCCACTGGCCCATGGAGTGCAGATTAGATAGGAAGATGGTGTTTGCTTTCTCAGCATTGTGGGCTGCTTCTCTCAGATGCCAGTCTCAGCTCAGTTCTTTGCTGTAGAAGGACTCAGGATGATGAACTAGATGAAGCAATGTAGTGTCGACTGAGTGTTCATTTGGAAAAGAACATGGAAACTGAATGCAGCTTGCCAGGGAATGAGACCATCCAGAGGCACCTTGACAGGCTTGAGAGGTAGATCCATGCAAACCTTGTGAAGTTCAGTAAGGCCAAATGCAAGGTCCTGCACCTCGGTCAGGGAAATCCCACAAACAAATATAGGCTGGGTGGAGACTGGATTGAGAGCAGCCCTGAGGAGAAGGACCTGGAGGTGTTGGTCAATGAGAAACAGATCATGACCCACCAGTGTGTGCTCACAGCCCAGAAGGTCAACTATATGCTGGGCTGCGTCAGAAGAAGTGTGACCAGCAGGTCAAGAGGGGTGATTCTGCCCCTCTACTCTGCTCTCATGAGACCCAACCTGCAGTACTGTGTTCAGCTCTGGAGCCCCCAAAATAACCAGGATTTGGACCTGTGGGAGTGAGTCCAAAGGAGGCCATGAAGATGCTCCAAGGGCTGGAGCACCTCTCCTATTGAAGACAGATTGATAGAGCTGGGGTTGTTCTGCTTGAAGAAGAGAAGGCTCCAGGGAGACCTTATAGCAACCTTCCAGTGCCTAAAGGAGCCAAAAAGAAATTTGGAGAGAGACTTCTGACGTGGGTCTGTAGGGATAGGACAAGGGGAAATGGTTTTAAACTGAAAGAGGATAGATTTAGATTAGAGAGAAGGAAGTTCTTTACTGTGAGGGTGGTGAGACACTGGCACAGGTTGGCCAGAAAAGCTTTGGACACCCCATTCCTGGCAGTGCTCAAGACAAGGTTGGACATGACTTTGAGCAACCTGGTTTAGTGGAATGTGTCCCTGCCCATGGCAGTGGTGCTGGAACAAGATAATTTTTAAGGTCCCTTCCAACCCAAACCTTTCTATTATTCTATGATAATTTTACATGCACTTTCAGGTAGCTGGCACTGCTGACAGAGGCAGTTTCACTCCACGCTCACTGCTTCTTCCTGCCCCTTTGCTGCCTTATATCTTTTTTGGCAAAAACATCTGCATCACCACATGGGGAACCTGATTCTGATCGAGATCCAGCTGAAAAATAATTCAGCAAAACAAACACACACACCCCACAAAAAACAAATTTAGTTTTAATCTGGATCTGTTCCCTGATCTGACTCACTGTGTGGCCTCACAAATGTTTGCAGCAGCACAGTGGAGGAGTGCAGGGCAAAAGCAGAAGGAAACAGATTCTGGTAGAAGCAGAGAAATGCCTCTCAGCAATGGTGTCAGGCCATGCCAGCTCAAACCATGAACCTACACCATGAAATATTACATCTTCCTGTCTGTGAAAATGATATTGACTGATTTCAAAGACAGCACCATTTGTTAAATGCTGGAATAAAATGTTCTCTTTTTCCGTTTTTTTCTTAGGACTCAGTCAAGTTACGTGTGGGAGCCACACCGAGGCTCTTTGTGCAAGGAGGCAAAAGCTAGGTGTATGTTTTTCTTGTATATGTCATATTCCTGCCTGGTAACCCCCAGGATCCTGGGATAAACTGAACTTGCACTGTGGCTTGTGGCAGCTTTCTCTCTTCTGCAACACAAAAGCCCCCCAAGATGCAATTGACCTTGGGGAGGACAGAGCCTCTTGCCCTAAG
The DNA here is from genome assembly GCF_034315485.1 of Pezoporus occidentalis. NCBI lineage: Eukaryota > Metazoa > Chordata > Aves > Psittaciformes > Psittacidae > Pezoporus > Pezoporus occidentalis. The sequence goes on along the minus strand of NW_026913964.1, from coordinate 1,340,646 downwards.
GTTACAAATGCTCCCATGTGCTAGCAACAATTAACCATCAGCCTTAAAGGAACACATGAAAATAAGGTATCAGCTGATGGTGGTGCATTTTGTATTGTCCTGGCTGAGCAGAACACAAGGCAGGATTGCAAAATTTGACAGTATTTCTACGGCAGCTATTAAGCAAAAGATTTTTTTTCAGCAGTGTTTTTTTGATGTTGGTGTAAATAGTCAAATTACTGCAAAGTCATTCCTATGGCTAAACAAAGGTTGTTCCTCTTGGCAGCGGGGTGGTCCCTCAGCCCTGTGGGTCAGCCTGCTCATTTCAGCTGTAATGTCATGAGAGGATGCCCATGTGTGTAAAGGGGTGCAGTATGGGTTGTCGCGGTTAGCTTCTGTGGGCCATGAGGTTCAACGTGGCACAAATGCACACACACGTTTTTAAACAGGCTGTACTAAACCAGGTAAACAGCATGCATAGGACACCTACATCACTGCATTGTCAGCAGCCTCACTTAATGCTGACAGCAGATGTTGAAGAACCACTGGAAAAAGGCATCCCTCCCTTGTCTCTCTGCTGCCACTGCACAAGCACTGGGAGCTTTTCTGAAACAAATCTGAACATTGGAAATAGATGATATTTAAGGTCCCTTCTAACCCAAACCGTTCTATGATTTGAGTGAATTACTGTGTTATAAACTAGGATGTGGAAGGGGACTGCAGTCACATGCTGTATGATGCCGTTTCTGTGGTACTGGTCCTAATATGCTTATTGTCATAGATACTACAGGCTTATACACCAGGGAGATATAAGTCAACATCTGTCTTACTGCCACCCTGGGTTCCACAAGCTGTAACGGTGCACATGACTGAGGTGTGGGGCTTCTTAAAACTGAGGAGCAAGAAAATAGTGAGGTGTGATCTGAAGATTCAGGAGTAACAGCGTATTTTAATGCCCTCTAAAATCTACAATCTAGAAGCAGAGCCGGAGAGAGCTCCTGAGGTTATCAAAATAATTTCTGTCATTTTCCAGCCACCTGTAGTGAGCCCTTTGAAACTCTGTGGTCTGAGGACAGAAAAGCTTTACAGCTCTGCAGGAGGAGGAAGTCTGCACCAGGAAGATGTGCTCTCTGAACTGTGCGCCAACAGAGAGCAGCAAAAGAGGTGAGACTGCAGGAGAAATCTTGTCGTGCAATAAAGCGGGCATTCATTTTCTGCTGTAATAAAATTAAACTCCTTGGCCACCTGGTGGCGGTTTCGAGGGATAGTCTTGGCCTCCTGCCTTCCTGCTGTGGCAATCCATCCATCAGTGCTCCTCACTGGAGCATCTGCAGAGTGTGCAAGGGAGAAAAAACCTCTGACCTCTCTCTAGAGCAGGCTGAAGACCTGCATAGTCAGGGTGGGCTCACTTGCTTAGTGAGAGCAAGGAAATGACTTTTCACAACTAATGAAACACTTGGCTCTGACAGTGCCTACCTTCAGACACTAAAAGTGAAAGTGGATGAGGTTTTCTGCAAACATCACATTGGCCTAACCAAATGAAAGCCTGAAAGGAAAATAACACCCGACTGAGATTCCCCCACCTCATAGACAATTAGTGGTTGTTTTGGAAGGAAAAACAGCTTCATATCTCTGAGCTTACTTCACTGTGTAGTATTTAAAATCTGTCCCATTTCACTTGGTTAACTATAGGACACTTTCAGATAATCAGACACAGGAAGCTTAGATGGCTGATCCATTTAGAACAATTTTCCATTTCTCTGGGAAAGTAGGAAATCACAGTGGCTGACTAAATCCACTTCCTGGGTGTTTGCCTATGTGGCCTTGCCAAGCTGCAAGTGACTGGCTGCATATACACAACTCAAAGGCTAACTAAAGGTGTGATATTTGATATTGTCCAGGTGCCTGCATAGAGGACAGCAAGAAAAAGTCACCCAAGCACTGAGGATAACTCTCAGTGATGAGGAAGGGGGTGAACACTCCAGCCTGACTGACAGTTATGAAGGTGCGTTGAGCAAGACCTCTGATAAGGACCTCATTGAAAGGATTTCACTTGATTCTCCTTGCCACTCCTGCCTCTCCCAGTCTTCCTCAGGTACTGGACCTAAACCTCTGGGGAAGGATCAGCACTGCGTAGTGATACTTGCAACTAACCATTTGTAGACTGGTGTATTAGTAAATGCAGTGTTTTAAGAGATCTGGCTTCTGTGCTCTAGAGCAGCAATTTGGAAATATCACTGGAGAGCTAGACCTTTTGTAATCCATTCTAGTTTTTAAGCAGGACACGGTGGTCAGCTGTGTTGACCATCAGTTGATTCATCAACATGGATCTGTAGAATTAAGAGGAGCCAAGCTGATTTTAAACCAGCTTAGCATCAAGTCTAGAGGAAGGACATGCCTCTGTCTTCTACCTTGTATCGTTAATTTATGGCAGTGACAAGTAAGTCTAAAACACTGGTGTTCCACCTGAGCCATATTTTAGCCCAAGTGGCACTGGTGAAAGTATTGGCTGAGCTAATGATTAAGGTTTAACTGGGCAACTGGGAATTCTGGAAAGATATGCAACCAAAGGGATGCATTCAATAAACAGTTTAAGAATGAAATGTGTTCTTCTAGTCATCAAAAACAAAGCCAAAGGCCTCTCCAGAATTGCATTTACATAAATGAAAGCAGAATTCCTGCTGTTCACCACTCATTGAATATTATATTTAAGAATATTCGAAACATTAATAATAGTTATTCCAAATACATATTGAGTACAAAAGTACAACTTTGTTACTATTGTTAATGATAACTTTTTGGGGTCTCAGTAAATACTAGCATGTGAGTTTTTGCTTTATGTTTCTTTCAAGGGCAAAATTGAGCTATTAAAATTTAGAAAAACAAATGTTTTGGAAGAAACAGAAGTATCATTAACCATTCAAAGCCTCTGTGTACTAATGGTAAAATGGTAATATAAGCAATATTTCTTTAGTAAGAACAGAAACAGTTTGGAAAAATCGAGTGGCCAATTGTCCAGTGACCACAGAGGTCTTAGATTATGATCTTGTGGTCTCTTTAGGTTTAATCAGACCTTTTTTAGATTTAATATGATTTCCATAAATTGAGTATGATTTATTATGATCTCATCATCGTTGTAGATTGAGTAAACAATGCAAGGGTATCTCACAGTGCAGCAGGGTCATGCCTTATAGGGCTATCAAAGTGAATGGCTGGGCGTAAATCTGCCTGTCTTGTAACCAAATCTGTTAGCATTTGTTACAAGATTGTTGGAGTGGTTTGAAATCTAGTATTACATAGGGGATGGGGGCTGTGCAGATGACCCAGATCCCAAATTACAAGCAGCTGGCCATAATAACAACGATTCAAATAATCACAAGCACAGTAGCTTTTGCCCGCTGTCACTAATAGACATATGTGTTTTGCAGAGCAAATACCTGATAAAACTTTAGCAACTAATGGATTTTAGTCAGCAAGGCCATTAAAAATATACTTGACCTCTGTGACTTGAGACTGTGTCAAGGTTTGGAGAGGGATTTAAATGCTACAACACTTAACTTTGGAAGTGTGCTCTACCCAATCACTTCTGTGGTTTTCTCACAGAAGAACTTGTTGCTGAAAACAGTCCTTCTGATCAGGAAAGGAGAAGTCATTTGAGCAAAACCACTGTTATTTAAAAGTAATTGCAGCAACAGATCCATATAATCTGCACCCTTTGGAAGCTGTTGAGTGTTATTTCAAGCTCTTGAGTCAGGCATACCAGTCTTTCAGAATGTCTTTACTTAAATAAAAACCCCTATGAAATTTAGAGATTTTTAAAGTATAGTATTATGGAAATTGTTCAGTGAAAATTTTGTATTGGCTTTAAGTTGTTACCTAAGCAGTAAAATACATGCCCATCAATTAGGAGCTATGAAGCTGAACTCTCTGGGATTGGGCTTGGTGGCACATTCTTTAGACTGTGTTCCTGCCCTGCACCCTGCACATCAGGTGCTTAGGTACAGTTGGTTCTTTTAATAGACAAGAGTAATTAGACCCCTGCTACATATAGCATCATTTTAAGCATGCATACATGCATGTTATATTTATAAGTCAGGAACAAGACTTTTCTTCTCTATACATTGCACCTGAGATTACATTGGCTAACATATGAACAGCAAGGTAGCAGCCCTGTATGTAGGACAATATTTTCCTTATCAGTCGGGCAATTTCCATAATTTTAAGGCTAATCTCAAGAACTTACTCTTACACCCCTGCCTCTGGTTAAAAAACCCCTCTGATTAAAAAGTGAATCCACTCATCTGCAATTATTCCTGTGCCTTGAATTTCCAATCACTGGATGAGGTCCTCAGGTATTTAAAACAACTCAGTGCAAATGCTGGCCAGGAATGATGCATGTATGATCCTGCCTGAGAACAAGGGGATGGGTGAGCTGGTTTGCTCCACTTGAGCTGTGCGTGGCTCATGAGCAGTTCCAATGCTTGGCATGTCACCAGCAGGGAGGCTGCCAACTAACCGAAATCCCTGGCTCTCAAAGGAAGCAATTCAACAAGGCCAGGGACACATCTGCCCACCCATCTCCATCACACAGCATTCTCCAATACATTTTTCTCACCAAGTCATTATTTAGGAATAAGTTGAACTGGTAAATCACTGTGCTTCCCCCCCCCCCATTTCAGGTTCATCACAGGCTCAGGAAGGTGCAGTGTTCTCCAACCCAAACCACTGCCTAATTCCATCTCCTCCAAAAGCCCCTTCACCTGTATCTGTAACAGGTGTAGCAGCAAGATCCTGGAAAAAAAGGAACCGCAGGATAAGATGCCTAAAATCACCTAGCCAAGAGGAGAGGCAGTGGATACAGCAATGCCAGCCAAGGGCTCATCAAGAAACTTCAGCCCAGCCTCTGGGCAAGAAATTTGCTCTTCTGAGCCAGCACAGCATACTGGCTGCCTCTGGATCTCCAGGGCAGCACCAGCCTGCTGGAAGCACTGGCCAGCAAAGGCCTACTTCAATACCAACAGCTGTTGGATCAACAAGCATCAGGTATGCACACTGCCAGCAGCAGTGCTTGCAGTGTGTCTGGGGAAAACAGAAGGGGCTTCACAGCAGGAAAAAGCAGACTTCTGTGTTGTCTCTGGAGTCGCTTGTCTGTTCTGTAAAAAACCCTCCTTTTATTTGTGCTGACATTTACTTTTGTGCGTCTACTGCTAAACTAAACATTTCCTCATGTTCCCTATAGCTTGAGCGTTGGAAATTTGGTATTTTCTTAAATAATAGCCCAGAATTTTCTTGTGTTCTTACGGCTCCATTCTCATGGACTGATGCCTATGTCTGTTGCAGAGTTCTTGTAGTGGCAGTTGTTCAAGACTCTCCTTAGCTAAACCCCAGCACAAGTTCCTGACATCACATTTCTTATTTTTTTCTCCCCTTAAAACTTACATTAATTCATGTTAGAATGAGCTTTGGAAAACAAAGTAGGCATTAGGGAAGTGTTACATGCACCAAACCATGGTTATTTGTGAACCTACTTACTGTAAGATTAGCATCTTGCTGCTTCTTTGAAGAAATAAAACTGAGGAGCTGTGAATGCCACTTTGATTTTGAAGTTAACATAGGCATTATAGAGCAGTATAGGCAGAGAGTACGTGCCTTGTGTGGGAAGCTGGTGTGTCTTCTGCTGCTCCCAAGCCTGGCAGCTTTCAGTTGAGTTTTCAGAGTGAGAGACAGCAGAGCTGGTGGGGAGAATGCAGATATCCAGACCCTGAGTGCAATTTCACCGCAGCGTTTCTCTCTTTTCTCTCAGGCCCATCGTGGATGAGAGCCCTCCTGGAGAGATCAACCACCATCAACCAGCTGTCTGCTCATCTACAGAAGCCCCACAGTGGTCTGGACTGATGAACACTGCTTGGCCCCTGACTGCCAGGGCCATGCTGCAGCCATTGCCACACAGACCTGCTTCCTCAACATCTCAAAGTCCCCAGTCATAGAAGGTACCTAGGTGGCAGTATGTGTTGGATCTACATACACAGCACAGTCTTGAAGAATTGATGCTATCTTCTTTCAGCTTCTTTTACAAGCTAAATGCAGAGCTGTGCAAGTAGAGCAGTTCAAACAAATGACATGATTTGCCTCAATTAAGGCTACAGCTGGTCCAGAACTGCTTTCTTCAAAGAGCACCTGCTGATCAACAGAAGAGCTAATAAACCTCTTATTATAGACAAACATGGTTATTTTTGCAGCCTTCATGCTCTAAAACAGAGCAAGTCCTAGTGTATTTCCTCTCATCTACACTATGCTTTGCTCTCTGAGTCAGGCAGGGACATTGAACCAAGCAGAGCATGGAGCTTGCAGTTTGTGGAGTGGGCTGGAGGAGGTGAGAGACAGAGCATTCCCTCTCATTCCTATCCCCCTGATCTAGCAGCAGCCCACAATGCATCTTATGCAGCCCTGGATGTTTAACATGTAAGGGACAAGCCAACAGCTTTGAGAGGAAGCACTGTCTGGAGCGGGTTGTAAGGGGAGCTTGCGTGGCCTGAGGAAGAGCCCAGGAAGATTGTTTTTTTTCAGAGCTTACGCTCTCCCAGGAGCTCACCTGTTCACAGGCATCTGAGGATCTTGTTGCCTACATTGCTATGGGAGACAATGCTAACAAAGTGGCTTGCAATATTAACATATTTGTTTGCTCCATAGCTGCCTGAAAGGATTTATCTTGTTTCCTATGGATAGAGGCATACTGGAATGTCATTAGCATGTAAGCAGGTGTCAAGAGCATCCTCTGCATGTGCCTTTAGTGTCAAGCATCCCACTCTAGCTTTGTTAGACCAAATAGACTTTCTAATTTCATATGACTGAATAATTTTAAGTAATGCTGCCACAAAGACAAGGCAGGGAAGTAAGGGGAAAAACCTTTTTTTTTTTTCAATAGGGCATTTGTTTTACATTTGGGTGAGATTCAAACCATTGGTTTGAGTGACGGCAGACTTGAGATGCTGATCCAAATGACTGTGCCTTAAAACTTCATTGATGTTGCAGTCTGAAACCATGCATCATTGCATTTTTCCAGTTTAAATTACTATGTTAGAGATATATTTTTAAATTGGTTGATAAACACTGATTAAATGATAGGTTAATGAATTGGTTTATGTTTTCTTTCTGCTGGTCAGCTTAAAGTAGAGGAGCAGAATAATACAGAAAACACCAAAACTTTGTCTCATCGTGGTTATACTTGTACCACTTTTTCCTACAAAATAGTCTGGAGCTTTAAGCTAATTTGTCCAGTTTTGGCAAGTCCTAGAGGAATTAATCCATCAAAAATCATTAAAACCTATGAGGTATGTGTTTCTGTGCAATACTATGGGCACAGGCAGGATTTCCCATCAGGTGTTGCCCAACACCAGTGCCTGTGTCCCTAAACAGGCTCCTAAAATGCACTTTTTGCCAGTGCTGCTGACCACGACCACCAAAACAAAATTCTGGCATAGGGAATGGGGGAAGACTTACTAGTTCTAAGCACATGAAACCTTAGCAGGTAGCAGAGCCAAGCATTGGTGGACAGCTCTGTTTGAGGCTCGAGTTTTTGCGTACCACCTTTGTTGTGTCCCTTCTGGGTGATCTGGCCTGCTGAGTAGTATGTGCAAGAGTATGTGCTCTGAAGCTAAACGCATAACATGACTCAGCGCCAGGCTGTCAAGCTTAGAGCAGCAGGGAGGCTTGTTAAGAGAGCAAGCTTGTGATCACAGACAGACCTGATGGCTAGAAGGGCTGGTTGCCTCCTCTGCCAGTAGTGGGTGCACCTCAGGGCTGCCGCGCTGTTGTCTGTTGCAGTTTCCAGGACAAGCAAAATAAATAAGGCTGTTGCAGATCAGATCTGCACAGTTGTAACAGATCCACAGAGGAAATTGTTCTCTGGTTTTAGCCTCTGTTCATCCACCTTCCATCTTTGTCATCTAGAAAATGTAAAAGCCAGCCAGGGCTTTATGTGCTTACTACAAAATGTCAGGCATGACGTGCTACCCAGAAATTCTGTTCTTTCATCCCAAAAGGGAAATATATGGGGAGTTTGAGTTTTCTTGTCACTGATTCCTCTGCTAAAATTCTGTGTTGATCTATTGAATATGGACAAAATTCTTTAATGAATGAGCTTATTCCTATCCCTGCCTTTGTAAACTCTATTAATATTTATCTCAGTAGGATCCTTCCTTTCGGTTGGATGCAGCTAGTTTCATATGTACATTACTGGCGTCCATCCCCTCATTCTTGTGAGGAGTTGCTGATGGCTTTAAGTATCTCACTGCCTTAATGGGATTTGCTGCCAGCTGCCAAATTGATATCTAGAGTGTAAGCAGGAGAGAGGGGTGAGAACTACTCCCCCCCCCAAGCTATTAATAAATCAGCACCACAGGGAAGTGCTTTCTGCTGGGAGCTTGAGTCCCATCAGCACATGCTGCTGACAGAGGGGGTGGTTAGCTGGGGCAGCTGCCCTGCAGGGAGTAGGGCTAGCAGCAAAGGGATGTGGTCCAAAGTGACACTGCTGTGGCACAGTCCACCCAGGAGGCCTCTCAGCCTCTCAGCTAGTGTCCTGTGAGCCCCTCTGCTGGAGTGGCTGGTAATGCCCGGCATACTGAAAGGCTCTGCTCAGCCAGAGCTTTAGAAAATAATTGAGAAAGAAGTGTGGACTGCATTCCAGACAGCCAGTTACTGCAGTGTGTAACAGCCCTTCTTCATCCTGAAGGGAGCATGGCTGAGACAGCATCCCACCCAAACAGGCTCTGACCCGTCCACCAAACAAAGCATTCACCACTGACACATCCTCTCCCCATTGCCATCACGAGCCTTGCTGTGCCTGCACATCCCCAGCTAGAGCTCTGCCTGATTGTGCTAAAATTAAGGGAGTAATTGAGATGATTTTTTAAGCATGTCGGGGGGTGATGGCCTTGCAACAGGATCCTCCCGCATGGCACAGTGTAAACCAGAAAATGAAATGTTGGACTCCTGGGTGGAGATCTGCAGTATCATTTATAATGTAAAACCTGTGCCTGTGGAGGAGAATGGCTGCGCGTGCAATCAGGCGAGCAACCGCTTTGCTTGGATTTGAAAAGCGAGAAGAACGTCTTGAAATGGACGCTAGAGGGAATAAGAGAGTCTCACAAGTGTAACTTTCAAAAGACTCGAAAACCAACCACAAACAGCTCCAGAGCGTTTGGGAGGTGTTCGGCACTCCCTGGGCTCAGCGTTTTCTCTCTTACCTTCTCCAGCATCCAGTGTTCTGGCCCTGTATGACGCTCCTGAATGCACCATGCTGTATCACATACGATTTTGATTTATTTGGAAATACTTCCTTAGGAAACCTGCAGTGCCCACAAAATGCAATGGAGAATATCCTGGGCCCTCCCTCGGCATGGAAAAGCCATGGTGCTATAGAGCATTCATGGTGCTACAGGGCGTCCGATGATGCTATGTGCAGCCCTTCATGTCTTAAAGAGATGATTTTTGTCACAGGCCATAGCTGCAAACAGGCTCTAGACTGCATGGTTTGATCTCAAGCTGTATCCCCATGCTGCCTCTTGCCATGCCCAGCTGAACTGAGGTGTTCTGGGGAGGGGAAGGGGGTTATCCACACAAGACCTGGCTGCTCCTACAGTTGCAGCAGAAGCGTTGTTGTACCCGCAGCTCAGCAGCCAGCCTGGCCTGGCCACCTCGGCTCCCAGGCTCTGGTGGACAATGCTCCGGGAACACTACACAGTGTCAGGCTGTGCTGCGCTGTGTCCCCTCCTGGGGAGATGCGTCTGTGTGTCCAGGCTCTGGAGCACGGGGCACATGGGATGCCTGCATGGAATGCTGCCAGGCCTGAGCCGGAGGGGCCGCACTGCCCACACAGATGGGCAGGGATGGAGAGGGGCTGTGGTGTCATGCTGGCATTTGGGATGGTGGCCAAAAGTGCCAGAGGGGGACTTTGTGTATGCGCATGTGTGTGAGGCTGTGTGTGTACGTGCGACTGCTCCCTGCCAGGTATTGAGCCCTGATGAGAACAGCTCTGGCATCACTGCCACCGTGCCCTCAGCCAAGAGCAGAGGGCATGGGAGGTTGAACCAGGGCGGCAGTGGGGTTCAGGCTGCAGTAGGGCTTACCCAGTAGGAGGCTGATTATTCTGAGTCAGCCATTGCCAATCCGGGGCCAACGTGGAAATAGCAAAGAGCTGCAAAAGCGCTTCTCCTCCATTTGCAGGTCTTGGCAGGATTTGTGTCTCCCACTGCATGCTTCAGCCAGCACAGTCCCCCAGGGAGACCCTGGCAGAAGGACTCTGTGAGAATCCTTTCATGTGAGATGCCCCAAGAGGTGTCCTACCCCAGGGCACAGTCCCCGTCTGCCCTGCTTCAGCCCTTCCCTGCCCCTGGGTCACCGTAGATGGAGGAGGTGAGGACCAAGCAGCTCTGCAAGTCCCAGCCTCACTGCTTCCCTCTCTTTTGAGGTGTCAGTCAGTGGGGAGCACCTCCAGGGTCAGTGGTGTAGTTGGGTCATCCCAACATCTTCAGTGGTCAAGCAGCATTTCAGCCTCACAGGAAGGCAGCAGGAGTCCTTTTCTCCTACCCGTGGCCAAGGTAAGTTCTTGAGTTGCACCCTAGGGTGCATGGGGTTGGGGTCAGTCTTTCTGGTTTACAAAGCCTCAGGCCAGATTCCCAGCTGCTGCAAGCTAATGTTGTCTCCCCGATTTTAACCCAGGCCACATTATATGTGCTAGCTGCAGAGCTGGTCCTTCCTTCTCTAAGCACTGTGCCCATCTCAGCAAGGATCCTGGCAGGCTGGCAGGGTTTGACTGGTTTATTTGATGGGCACTGGGGCTGTTGCTGCCACGTGCAATTCATTCCTGTTCTGGATCATGGAGCTTGAACCATCTTTCCTATTTTCAGTGTTCCTGCCATGGCTTCATTTGCAGCATCATCACTGTTCAGCAGCTGCCTGTGCTGCATGTCCAAGTAGGGTACCAGAGCTCAAGGGCAACTCCTGGACTCCCATGGGACCAGCAGGTGCTCAGCAGACACCCACATCTGTGTCCTGCCCACCTCCAGGAAGCATTGCTCAAAGCTTGTAGCTTCAGTCCAGGAGCAGTGTGCTTTGGTCCTGGAATGTTGTTGATCCAGTAGGTCCAGGGACCCCTGTCTGCTCAGGCTTTTCATGGAGGCAACCAGCTTTTTGTGATGGGATCAGGTTGGCTTGGGATGAGAGACCCAGGGACATGCTGGTGCTGATCTAGGTGAGGAGGCAGGTGCCAATTCACCGGTTCTGAGGATATTCATGATGCTGTCAGGGAGGAGGCAGCAGACAGAAAACAAAAACAGGTCAGACGCAGGAGAGAGGTGAATATAAGGAACCACAAGAATACCTCTGCAGAGTAAATCCTAACCCCCTAAGCCCTCACCCCTGGCCCTGTGTCGTCTCCAACTGTAGCAAGTAGCAGATGCCCAGAGAAAAGCCATCAGAGCATTGGAACAGGACAAGTAATTTCTCCTCCTTTTCTTGCCCCATCTCTCAGCTAAATGCCTGTTGCACAGGACAAATGAACACCAAAATGGGCCCAAAATGCTCTCCCAGCCTCCAGCAATCTGTGAATTTAAATCTTTGCATTTAATACATGGCATTGGTTAGATATTGTTAGATTGGGCTGGTTTTGGGGGGGCGCATCCTTCCACAGTTCCTTGTCCCCATGCCACAGCCTGAGGGTGGGATGCAGCTGGCATGACTGCCGGTGGCTCCAGATTTCCAAAGACTTGGTGTCGTTTTGTCTTTTTCTGAATAACAGAAGCCCAGAATAGCAGCCAGGAGGGGATTGATGTGTGTTTGCCAAGAGGAATAGGAATCCAGAGAGGCTGCCATTGCTCCTCATTCTCAGACTGTTAATCACCTCCAAGTCTCCCCACTCCCCTCAGCACTGCCGCATGCCACCTCTCCCCTGCTCCATGACTTCCCTGAGCAGGCTGTCCCGTGTAGGACCCACTTCTGAGGCTTTCCCCTTTTTGCTCTGCTTTGGCTTGCTGGGGCTCATTGGCGCATCCTGCCAGTTTGCTATGGCTCCACGCACCCCTGCCTTGTCTTGCAGGGGCTGGTGTGAGCAGCAATGCTTCATGCTGCCATCACTGTCACCCTGTGCAGCATCCCTAGGTGAGAAATTTGTGTGCTCTCCCTTCAAACTGTGGTGTGCAGGCACTTTGTGCTCCGGCGTTATCACTGGCTGCCTGCAGCCCCACTGCCCAACTCGTGCACAGTAGCTGGTATCTCCTGCCAAACTGCAGAGCAAGCAGCAGAATCATGCATGGGAGAAGGGAAAAGCACGCCAGGCTCCATCCCTCTGTAACATCCCAGCCAGTGTCACGCTCTCCCTGGCATGCCTATGCCCCTGCATGGGCAGCGGGCACCATTTCTGATAGGTGAGTACCTAGGACTGTGGGTGCAAATACATGCATCCAAACTCCTGCCAGTGCTGCAGAGGGGAAGAGCTGTCCCAGCCACATCCCCTGATGACCTTGTCACCCAGCGGGGACCTACCACGGTGCCAAGTGCTGCTCTTCCCCATGGCTCAACCCTGCAGCATCCTGCCTTTTCCTTATTTGTTTTTCTCCCCTTGAGAGCTATTCTTTCCCTCCCATATGCTGTAATAATTACAAGTGATAACTCAGCAGCTGCTCTGCTATTCCAGGCTCAGCAGAGCCACGCGCCTCCGCCTTCCCTCCCTCCCACGGCTCCAGGTCAGTGTCTTGGCTCCAGCAATCAGGGATTCCTGTGATTTCTGCCACCTGGGAGGATCTGCACCCTTCTCTCCTCTGTTGCCATCTGGCTGCTGCCCGCCCACCCCAGCATCACCAAGGGGAATGGGGCTGCAACATCTATCTGTTACCATGGAGAAAGCTAAGCCAGCAAAAGGATGTGCCCCACATCCTGGGTGAAGGCCAGTGGGGGGGGGGTGTCAAAAGGGATTTTCTTGTGTATTTGTTTTATTGTCATGTATTGGGTGTCACTCGTGAGATCTGCTCCAGATGACAATCACCACCATTGCTCATGATGGATAGTACCTCCTAAGACCTTTCGCTGGAAGAAGTAATGGTCTTAGATATGGTGTGGCAGCTGCCACCGTCATAGCTGGTGGACCAGTTCCCCATCCCTCAGACGAATGCAGTGCCTCCCGTGCAGCACTGGCAGTGCAAAAGCGATTACAGGAAAAAACAGCTTCTTGGGTTCAGCTGCTTTGGTAGCAGCCCACCACTGCAGGCTGCAGCCAACTGAGCTAAAAATGGTGCAGAGATGGAGAGCAGAGCAGGGCCAAGAAGGCCAAGCGCAGCTCTTTGGTGGTGAGCAATAGCAGTTGCAAAACTAGACTCATGTAATTAAAGGTTGCATCTTGTGTTGGCCTGGGCTGACCCCAGAGATGCCTTCACTACAGAGATAAGAGAAGATCAAGGAGCCTCCCTATTGCCTGGAGGTCCTCTTCACTGTCCTGTGCCACATGCTGCTCCAGCTGCATTGACACGTGCACACACAGCCCATAGCCCCCCCTGGGCATGCCATGCTATCCTCAGCACTGCACCACATCACATCCCGTCCTGTCAGACTCCCAAGGAGGTGATTGCCCCCAGTGCAGCACCCCTGGGGCCCACCGTAGCATCCAGCCCTCCCACTCAGGGTGTGAAAGGGGTTTTCTTCTCCCTTTACAAGAGACTTCTGCCTATGGTCTACCTGATTGCTGAGAGCTCAGTGTGAAAGCACGGCAGAAAGAGGTATTTCTGCCTGCTCCCCTCCCCAAAGAAAGCTCTGCCTCTCTGACAACCCCAGCCTCCCCCGGTCAGTCAGGCTGCCGAGGCCAGAAGCTCATCTCCAGCACAGATGAAGCTTCCCAGAGATGTGTCAAGACAGCCTGATCTGTGCCAATGGCAGCAAGACTTGAGAGTCTGCTTTGCACTCACCCAGCCCATGGAAGGCTGCGCTCCACTCCCCAGGTGGTGCAAATCCAGTGTCTGCTTGATCCTCTACCTGCTGCTTCCCATCTCCCAAAGGTGGCATTCCCAGCTCAGTTGCAGTGGGCCTGGGACAGTGGCAAAGCCCCATGGCAACGTGAGGAAAACGTCTGCAGCGTGGCCAGCACCTGAATTCACTTTTGGGAAGCTGGGCTGCAGGCAAGCTGCCTGTTCTTCCTTTCTCTTGTGTGCTTCTCTTTACTGAGATAGCAAAATGCTGGGGGTTAAAGACAGTGTTTTACTTAGGCATGGGATTTGCTACAGCCACCAGCTCACAGTGGTCCTGGCTCTTCTCACCTTGATTCCACATGGAGACATATACCACAGCAGTGACATCAGCCAGCCTGTCCCTGCAGGCAGAGGATCTTGCAGGATGCATGGGGCAGGTCTCTCTAAAGGACAGGGGTGGATGCTCTTTCTCACGGTCCTCCTAAAGCTGTAAGTGGGAGTCTGCAAGGAGGAGGGTCTTCCCAGGAGTTTAGCTTCCCAAGTTGGGAACGCTGCTGCTGGCACCACTTCAGTGTGGTGGTGGGCGAGGGCAGGGTCTGTGGCTGAGGATTTTGTGCCACAGAGGTGCAAAGGTAACCATGAAAACTGCATCCCTCTGCTTTTGGGCCAGCAGCTGCAATGCTCTGCCTTGCATTCCTCTCCACCCAGAGGGCACTTGGAAGAGGTGACGTGGTGCTTATCTGAGCTGGCTTTGATGCTTCACACGCTGCGAGACCCAAGCACAGGCTTCAGTGCCGGCTCTGGTGGCACTGGGACGTGCTGGAGGACCACTCACCGGGGAAGCAGCACGTGCCTCGGTTACACCTCCCACACGGGAGTAGGCAGCCCCAGGAAGAGGCAGCTTGAGCAGCCTGTGCCATCTCGTACAGGCGAGCTGGCAGCTCCATCTGGCTCCGCTTCGGTGGAGGGAGCTGCCGAGGGCGGCCAGCGGGGGCTGTGGGTGGCGTGCCGGGAGCGGGCGAGGAGGAGGAGAAAGAGGAGGAGGAGGAGGGGTACACGTGCCCCACACTGCCAGATTCCTCTTGGCGGGCCGTAACCCCCCATGAAATCACCTGTTCTGCCCCATAGGAGGGGTGATGGGTTTAGGGGCCCATTTACGGTGGGTTGCTGGAGCTCAGCTGGACAGGAAGGTGCTATAGAGGCTGCAGCTGGCCCATACACAGTGACCCAGGGCTGGGCTTCTCGCCCAGGAGCTCCAGCTGCTGCGTGCATTGGCCATGCGGGGAAGTCTCTTTGAGGCTCTGCTCACCTTCATGGGTCTCGCACTTTGCTTTTACTCTCCCAAAAGGCTGTGAAGTTTTTGCTTGAAGCTGGAGATGTGAGAGCAGGCGCCTCACTGAAACAGAGGAGCTGGGGCATTGATTAGGATAAAAACACGTGGGTTAGCGCTGCACACCCTGCCTTTCTGAGCCCAGGCTAATTCACAGCAAAACTACAGCCCTTATCTCCATCCAAGCTTTGCAGCAGGGTAACTGCAGCCACTTGGTTATTGGTTTCTTCATTTCAATCTCTTTGATCATGTGCCATGATTAATCTGATCTCCACGAGGCGGGATGAGTAGGAGTCAGAAGAGAAATTGCAATCGTGTGTGCCTTTGGAATGCCAGAATGGAATAATTCCCTAGTCTCATCTCCACACTGGTAGCTCTAGGAAAAGCCCCATCACTTTAATGGCCAGGAACACTGGGCAAGGCTGAGAGACACTGATATAAAAGGAAATACTCAACCCATCTAATTGTGCAGGTCCCTTCAAGGGTTTCTTACCTCTCCTGAAAAGCATCACCAGCGCAGAGCAGAGATGACCATGCCTCTTTTACACCGACCACCATGATGTGATTAACCCATATCACGGATTATGATCCAAAGCTTATTCTGTACAGAAATTCTTTCTCTCATCCTGTATTTATCCAACTGATTATTCCAGCTAGGACAACTCTGTCCACCTTCCATTTGTCCAACCGATTATCCCGTCTCACCTCACCCTCACTTCTGTTGAATTATGTTCTGTGGGGTTTTTTTCCAGCTTCTTTCTCTGATTTCTCAAGACCATTTTGCATCATAATTCCTTTCTCAGGTGTGCTGGCCATTCCTTCTGTTGCTGTTATATCCAAACTGAATACCTGAATGGGTTAAGTATCTTGGGCCCTCTCTGTTTTGACCTGAGCAACCAGTATTCACTCTGTGCACTCCCTGTATAGTATTTTTCACCTCTGTAACCATTCCCCAGTCTTACCTATGAGAATCCATACATACATACATTGTTACATACGTACAATCCATCCATCCACACATACATTGTTATCCATAACAATGCCTAAACTTTTACAGCAAAATACATTGTCTCCTGCTTTTCCTCCCTGCAAAGCTGGTGGGTCCACAGTAGGAGGACATTGGGTAAGTCTGACACATCTCACCTTCAACAAATCCCTGTTGGTGATGGCAGGGGATAGTCTACACTTGCTCAGTTGCTGGAGCAAAAGCAAGAATCAGGTGGAACACATGAGCAATGGGGGCTGCTGTTCATCCAGTGCTTCACTGTATGGTCTTGGTTGCGTTGAAGAGTAGCCCAGCATGTCATGCCTGTTCTGACCAGCCTTGCTAATGGGGCATGATAATAAGGTCTGCTGCGGATTTCATGTCCTCACAGTCTCCCATGCACTTCACTGCCACACCAGCACTCCCCTGCTGGGCAGATGGTGCATGGTCTCAAAACCAAGTGTATCCCAGGGGAAGAGTGAAAATAATGGCTGTCCTGTCCCTCTGAACCTGTCCCCCAGTGTCTCTGTGGTGCCTCTTGCCAGTTGCTGCCTATCATTCCTGGTTACCGATAACCCTCATCTCCCACTCTGCCCCCAGAACCAGCTCTTCTGGGGAACAGCCAGTACATTTCATGTTGGTACATTTTCCTGGAGCAAAACCTGGCTCGGTGTCAGCCCCCTCAGTGTTCCCCACATGGAGCAGACCTTCTTTGCAAAGCAGTTTTAGAAGGAAGCCCACTGAGAAGCAGCTTAGGCTGAGAACCCCAAATGGGCCCTTACGAAAACACCTTCAGAGGACAATTTTCATGAAGACCCTGACTCTCACCTGGGACTTACCTAAGACCAGAAGAAAATAAAGAGGAAGAGGCTGTTAATGCAGGTTTATGGGCAGAGGGGTGGCTCACAAGTCCCTGCAGCCTCTTGTGTGGATCAGGCTGGGCTCAGCCCCCCTCCTGGCTGTTCTCTGCCCTCAGCCTGCCCAAAGACTGATGAACGGGGCTGGCGCTGGCTGCTCCTGCGCCCAGCTCTGCTGTGGGATGATGGGCTGGAGCTGAGCAGAGCCATGCTTCCTCCTCTCTGGCATTGTGGGACACAGATGTCGATTGCTCCCTTCCTGTTTCTGGCTGACCTGGGGTGCCCAAATATCCCAAGCTGATGATGGACAACTACCTAGTGATTGGCAAGGTACAATTTTGGGATCTGTATCTGCTGTGTGCAGTAAACTCCAGCACTGGGCACATGCATAACGTTAATATGCACCCATGCGTTCTGAAAAAGCTTTGAGAACTGATCCCTGTGGTTCTGGGTCCCTGTGGGGATGGAGTGTGGGCTCCCCCCCACACACAGCCTTAGAAGTAAGCAGTTCCCTTCCTAAGCCCTGTCAGAGGACAACAGGGACCAGGGAGGTGGGAAGATGTTGAGACTGGAGGGACCAAAAGGGCCATTTCTCTGCTCAAGCAGTTGCACTTCTGTTTGCAGCACCAGGGCTGAAGAAAAGACTTGGGTATGTCACCACTGCCCCAGGTCCTCCTCACAGAACAGAGGATTTCTTGGCTGCCCGGGGAACTCCCAGGTGATCCTGTTCTGCTGTGGTTATGACAGGCAATATAAAATCAGCTGAGAGTTGTACTGGCAGCGTTATTTGGAACATAATGGACTAATGCTCCCTTTTAGCTTGATTAAGGGTTTGTTTATTTTTTAATGAATTAAAAGTTAACCTGCATTAAGAGTGTTCATTCAGAATTTCAGATGAGAGTCAAAAAAAGACTTACTATGGTTCCACTAACGCAAATTTGCAATCTTATTTATCTTGGATTCATTTTCCAGCATTTTTATTGGTATAAAACACCAGTCACACATGCTACCAGTACTTTGAAAGTGAAACATTTTTTGTCTTTTAAGGGGTGCAAAGCTTGATATAAACCTCTCTTCTAAACATCTTGTACCAGTCCCTCCTTCCCAGGCAAAATAAGCTATGCTAATGTAAAGGGTGCTGGTTTAGTTTTACAGGGAGATAGATACCTATGTGCACAAAGAAATGACTGAGAAAGTTGTTCCACTTTAACTACTCCAGTAGCTGTAAATCAATGCAACTTATGAGCTCTAACAAGGCTTGAAGCAGTGGCCAGAAGACAACGGCAGAAGTATCTGTGGTAGTTTATGATCTGTTTTAACTCCTGTTCCCTTCCCTTTCCCTCTTCTCCAAGCTGCTCGGTACTCTTCTGACTGCTTGGGATCGATGCATCTGAAGCAGAGATGGTGGGAAGGGCTGGGGAACTTTTTCTCATCTCCATTACACGCTTAGCTGGGTTTAGCTTAGACAGCCCTGCTCCCCTCTGAAGCTCGCCCAGTGTCCAGCTGGATCCTGTTAGGAAGCAGGCCCCACAAGTGACTTTTCTACACAGGGAAAGCTGCCTCAAAGCCCCCCATCCAGAGCAGCTGCTGGGTCAGCACTTCACAAGGTGCACGGTAATTGTGTTCATCAAACTCCACTTTGCAAAGAAGAGCTTTATAAGGTACCATGTTCTGCTCTACTGTCCTTAGCACTGATGATGAGACTGGGTGGGTTTGGGTGCAGGCCGGGGCAGTCCACATCCCTCTGCACAGCAGCTCCAGGAGAAGCACTGCACTGGTTGTGTTTGAGCTGCAGTACCGCCCCGGTGATCAAACAGGAACCACTGCTCCGCAGGGGACGTCACCATCTTGGCATGCAGCACCTGGGTGGCGTGGGGATGGGTGGTGACCTTTGCTTTGGAGAAGAGGCACCAGAGCCTGGTACAAGGAAGTGTGCAGGTGGCTGAGTCAGTCCGCAAGCAGCCTGCCAGGCATCATCACCATGGCATCAGCTGCGCGCTCAGGAGCTGCAGTCTGCTCTTCCCAGCACAGCTCAGGTGCCTGCAGACACTTGCAGGCACGTAGGAGTGAGCTCTTCCTGGGAAAGAGACCCATGAACTTCAGATGGGAGAAGAGCCGTGGCTTCCCAGCACTCCCACATCCTGCCAGCCTATGGCAAAGCAGTGTCTTTCAAACCCAAAGCAGCTCATCTGCAGGAAAGGGAAAAGGACAGAAAGAAAGGAGAGCTGCCAGAAAGTGCTGGCTCTGAGTGACCCCCCTGCCTCAGGGTCTTGGGGCTGAAAGGCAGATAAAAAGGGCTTGTTGACCTGATGTTAACCTTCAGCTGTCAGCCATTCAGCTCCCTGGTCCTCACATGCCGCTGCTTAATCCAGGAGGAAAAAAGTACAAAGCCTGCCCAGAGTCTGTGCCATCTCATTAACATTTGGCTTAAGTGTGATTTCTATGCTGCACTGCGAGTGCAGCAGCTCCAGCTTAAGGAGTGTTTTCCTCTGCCTTTGGCTTCCCAGGCTGTCCTAGCAGCATAGAGGTTTGTCACAGCTTCTGCAGCACCACACGTCAGGGATGGGGTCCCTGAGGTGAACAGTGGATAGTGAAATGTAAGCCACGTGGACGCACTGGAATCTTTTGGCTTCATGAAAACTTGCAAAGAGCTCTCCGTGAGGTTGCATCATCCTTCTTTTGGCCAAGATGAGGTGGCTCCCAGCAGCCACAAGACACAGATCAAATGGATTTGGCTGTTGCCTGGTACCTTTTGTTGGGGGTCGTGATTCCACAAAGCCATAAAAGCGAAACCGCAATGTCTGGCTTGCCTTCATGTCCCTCATCGTGTGTATCCAGAGGAAGGGAAGGTCAGAGGGGTGGTCAAGGAAGACATCACACGGGAGAGACAACAAGGACCACATGAGCATGTTGAGCTTCAGTCAGCTGTCTCCTGCCCCCACACCTGTGCAGATTTCATTAAATTTTAAAGTTCTGCAGCTGTCTGAGCTAGCAAGTATTACATGTGGTTCAACGCTCGTGAAGCTGGCAGGGGCACCTGCTGCCCTGCAGGTTGGCATGGGGCTGGCAAAGGTTCCCTTTGCTCAGCTGGGAGCTAGCGCTGCTGAGAGTGCTCCCATCTGAGAAGCAGGTTGGAGGAAGGAGGCTTTATGCTGTCTAACACGAGCAGTGTGCTATTGGTGATGGAGGAACACAGCCACGCGCTGAATAAGGTTGCATGAGCCTGAACATGGAGCTTCAACCCTATAAAGATGGATGGCTTTCTGTAGGCTTGATGGACTTCTTCAGTGGAAGGACCTCTGTTTCTGTTGAGTATAACGCATCTCCTACAGCAATAAGTCTTTTGGGGCTGAAGCTTAGTTTCTTTGGTGTAGGTTAGTCCTACATCAAAGCCTAGCTGAGGATGCATACTACATGGAGAAATCACTTGCTGTCAGGCTGTCCTGGTCATCAGCTGTAAAACAGCTCTGAACCTGGGAAACCTAATGGGACAAGACTGGGATCCACGCTGCTGCTTAGCCATGAGTAAGGAGAAGCCCCTGTACCATGTCAGACCAAGGATCTGAATTGCTGAGTGTCCCAGGGAGCCTTCAGGGAGCAGTAGGTGCTCCCAAGGGCATGTTCCTCAGCACTCCCTTGATTCCACCCTTTGTCACCTCCTCCAGGAGTGAGGCCTGTATGTCCCCTCACCATTATTTACTAACACAGGTCAAGAGCAAAGCCCCCATGCTTCCTAAACAGCATTTGCCTGTGTTTATTAACCCGGGTGATTCTTTATTCCCCACCAATTTGTCCAGTCTCATCTTGAACCCATGTAAATGCTCACAGCTCATGACATCCTTGAGCAAGGAGTTCCCAGGTCTGTCCCTCACTACACGGGGACCTGAGTGCTTTGAAAGCAGCCTCAGTTTTGTGCTGGGGAGAGGCAGCAAGGCCAATCCCTATGAGCCTTCTTTGGGCCATGCATGATTTTGTGGCCCTCTGCCATAACACCTTCAGTCATGTCTTCTTTAGACTGTACAGGTCCTTGCTTGCACGGGAGCTCCTTCAGACCTTTGATCCTCTTTCATCCCCTTCTCCATGTTCCCCTGTTGTATTTTGGGTCTGAGGCAGCAAAGAGGAGCCTTTTGGGGCACAGGTCAATGCAGTGGCTTGGCAAGCATGCCTGCTCTGCAGCACACGCGCCAGGTGCTGCTGTTTCTTGGCTGCAGGCTGTGCCAGCTCCTGTGATCCCATTTGCTGAAGCAATTTGCACCACACACCATGCATAACCTGCTTGTTGTGATATATAGAGAGAAAGTCTCTTTTTTTGGTATCCAGGACTCTTTCTCCTCTGAAGGGTAGAGGTGACATCTCTGAGGTGGTTTTATGTGCATTGGGCTGCCTCCTGACTGCAAAGTCATCCTGCCAGTGCTAAATCTCCTTTGTTTTCCTGCAGAGACCCCATGGTGCGTAAGGACCATAGGTGAGAGCCTGGTGTTGCCCAAGAGCTGAGAGGAGCATGTTTAGTGCTGTACCAGCTTCTTCCCTTTGCTTTTATCCCAGGTAAAACATGTTTACAAGACAACACAGAAAAGAAAAGCAAGCAAACAAACCTCACTGTGGTGAATTATCTCCTGGTTTATTTCATGCTGATAAGTCAACTGGAACTTCAAACTTCTTTGAAGGCATTCAAACTATTATAAAAGCAAGAACACAGTTTAGGTCCTGAGATGAACTTTGCTGCAGGTAAGGCTGTAATGCAATCCTGTCTTAAGGAACGATAACATTTTTCCCCCCAATGATTTTTCCTTCCTCTTGGCCCCACCACAGATTCGCTCTCACCACTCGGCTCTAATCTTTTCTTTGGCAGCTGAAGCTATTATCTTTATTATTTTGGGGCTTGGCTTCTTCCTGTTAGATCTCCTAATTGGATTTTTACTCTCCGGTCCATTTAATCTCCTCTTTGCATTCAGTAAAACCCTTTAACCCTTTGGCTACCCTCCACCTTGTTAACTGGTTACCCTTGAAGGTGCTGTTCTCCTCATGCCACTCTGATTCACCTTATCTCCCTGATTTGCATGGGTTCAGCTTTCCCAAACAACAGCTGCCATCTCCGGTCTCACTGTCAATAGGCAGCGTGCTTCATCACCATCTACTTCACTCTTTGCAGGCTGCAAAGGCTTCTTGGGTTTTAACCAATACAAAGCAAAACAACCCACTTCACCCTTTAAAAGAAGGTTTGAGGTCACTGAAGGGTCAAAATCATTCAGAAACTGCCATTTTAGCAGTGGCTAGCAAAAACTACTGATCCATCTGGTTGCCAAAAAAAAAAGCTGTGGTTGCCCCATCCCTGGCAGTGTTCGAAGCAAGGTTGGATAGGGCTTGGAGCAACATGGTCTAGTGGAAGATGTCCCTGTCCGTGGCAGGGGGTTGGAACTGGATGAGCCCATTTCAACCCTGAAACTGTGATTTGCCTCCCACCTCAGTGGAAAGCCCAGTCCATCAAGACCAGATGTCAGTTCTGTGTCTCTGGCTGTGTCTTAAAGTACCGGCAGCCACAAGAGAGGTGATAGAGCAGGGGGGCTGCAGCTGCTTCTGGCTCTGGCATGGGCATCTGGGCTGACTGTGGGCAGGTTGCCTAACCCTTCCACTTCTCTATGTCCTCTCTGGAAAATGCAGATCATACAACATGCTTTCTTCCACCTCCTATCAATCTTCCTCCTTCAGCTCTCAAGCTCTGCAGGATGGGGTCTTGTCTATGCAGGGCCTCACATAATGGTGTCAGGGTCTTCACTGGAGGATTTGAGCATGCCAAGAATGATCCAATTGGTGCTTTCTGTACAGCTGCAATGATCTCAGTCCTCCATACCAGCAATTTGTTCTCTCCATGGGTAAATTGATGCAAACACAGGAAAATGTGCTCTGATTTATCCAGGCAGAAGGAATGCTCAAAGCTATCCTATGAGCACAGGTGAGATGGTGATGGGGTCTGGCATAGACAGGACTTGGGTACCCCATATCCAAAGAAGGAGATGTTTAATTTCGTAGCCTGAGCTATGCAGTTCAGCTCACAGGAGGAGAATGGAGCTGAGACAATAGCGTCATGCCACTGGTCTGCTTTTAATGTCAGGGCACACGGTGATGTTGTGCTGTGATTTTCAAGCAGCCAGGATATTCACTTGTAACATATCTTGTTTACAACCCAGGGCACAGTGGAGCAAGCTCTACCCCAAGTCATTCAAGCCTAATGATGGAATAAAACCTCTGCTTAGCAAAATGCTGAGATGTAAGTACAAAGAGAGGAAAAGGAGGGAGAAGGGATACCAACGTCCCTACTACCTGGCTGCTTAACCCAGGTCCAGGTGTCTGGCTTCTGACAAGCCTTGAGGGACCTGGTCCATCTCCTCCTTTCATGCTTTTTTTCCAGCTTTTTAACAATCTCAGTGCCTTTGTTTTTGTAATGTTGGTTGCCATGGTTAAAGCTGTTATTCACAGGAGGGTTTGCATCTTACCCATGAGACAGATACAGAGATGGAGATGTGCATGAATACATGTTTATCCTCATCCCAGTTCCCCCTGGACATGTGGAAAAACAAATCTGATGGGGAAGGAAAACTCTTCAGGGGAATGGAGAGAGAGGGAGAGTGTGTCCAATTGGAGGACAAGGAGGAGTGTGTCCAATTAAGACATAGACTAAACCAAAAGTGTAGTAAGAGATATCACCTGAGAGCAGGGGATGTGGGGGGGGCAGAGGTGGGCTTAGTTTTGTTGGAGGTATTATTGGGTAGGGAAAAAACACAACTTCAAGTCTATTCTAAGGGTGCAGCACCCATGTGGAAAAGTGGGGATCATGGTTACCTTCCTGTACACCATTCCCCCATCTGGCAGAGCCAACATGATTTTCCTCCTCATCCCCAGCATTTTCCTGGTTGCTCCAAATGCTAAAGGGGTTCGCAAGGCTTTCTTTGTCTTTTTCTCAAACGTGCTTGTCAAATACATATATTCTTAATTTCACTTTATTATTATTCTTCTTCTATAATATTAACTATCCAAGGAAAGGGGGAGAAGTGGAATTGGGTTTTGGGCGCATTCACGTAGGGTATTCTTCTCCAGAGAAAAGCAATAGCAAAAGCTTGGGCTTTTAGACTTTGAGGGGGTTTGGCTTTGGTGTATCAGGCCGAGATCATCTTATTGTTCTAACTTAGGGATTAATTCAGAAGAATGTATCTGCTAGGAAAGACGGACAAAGTTCCTGAGTTTCATGGCTAATGTTGTTGCACAAGTCTGAATTGATGGGACAGTTCTGAATTGCTTCACTCAAACATGCAGCAAATGAAGAACTGCATCAATAACTGCTGGTCCTTCTTCCGGCCCCTCCAGAAACAGCTGATTTATTTCTCTACTTTCACCAGCCCACCAGCTCTGGTGTTGTCTAGAGATCTAGGGATTTTTGGGTAGCTCCCAAAGGAATAACCGCTTGTAGGGAATTCACACTTCGCTGCTACATCCAGATACAGTCTTATGCCATCATGCCACTGCATCAGTGTGTGTCCCATCCACAGCCATTGATGCTAGTGAGCATCTGCACAGATAACAGGCAGAGAAGATCTGGCTTGGAGAAGCAAGAAGGGCAAAACTGAGCCACTGGACCCTGGAAAAGACTACCTGCTTGCTGGCCTGGATGGTAAACTGGCTGAGTTCTCTCTGCCCTAAGTTAGTTTAGCACATTTCATCGCTATCTTTTAGCTTTGTCATGGTTTCTGCTGGGACCCTTTTCCTTTGTAACCCTTTCAAAGGGACCATGCTCAAATGACCCATCTTTCCTGATGGATGTCTGTTGTCCAGCAGCACAATAGCTATGCTGACAGCTCAGCTGTGGGAGAGCTGTGCAAAAGGGGATTTTACTCTCCCTCCTGCGCTGGCAGCAGCATCAGCATTGTCTTCAGCTCTGGAAGTTGCTGGTGAGTCCTGGAGGAGGGAGCTGAACTCACTCACCCAATTCACCAATGATGCCAGTGCCTGGACAACATAGAATCATAGAATAGTTAGGGTTGGAAAGGACCTTAAGATCATCTAGTTCCAGCTCCCATGCGTGGGGCTGGTCCATGCTAGCTCCTAGGTAAGAAGTGAGCCCAGGTCCTCTGGGGTATTTTGGTATCTCATATCCTTTGACTTTGCCTAGAGGCAGGACTTGTCTCCCATGTAACATGAGGCACTTGACTATGCCTGGTTATCCCTGGCTCCTGCCTACCCAGAGGAGGGAGATGGCATCCTTAGGGGCTGAGTCAGCCACATAACAGACAAGTCACTCTCAAGTGTGTTTTTATCATTGACTAAAAATCTCCCCAGGAGACTGGAACCCAAGATTAGCTGCTGACATTAAAATCTGAGACAAGAGATCCTGAGTTGAGGGCCTGGAAATTCACTCCTGGCTTGGTTGGGGACAGGTGGGTAGAGGATAAAGGGGACCACTTCTAAATCCTATGCAAGAAGTGCAGAAATGGCTCCTCCTCCACCAGAGCAATGCTGGTACAACCCCAGCTCAGCAATTTTGACAGCCTCAGCCTTATGTCCAACTGCTGGCCAGGGCTGGCTTTTGGCTTTTGATTGGGCACAACATTGCAGCTCACTGCCATGTGTTTCTACACCCCAGCAATGCCCAGCCAGGTCTTAGTGCTTTGCAATTTTGTCCAGCCCTCATAACCTGCTGCTGCAAGCACTGACAGCACTGGTGAGGATGCTGTCCAGACTCACCTGGCTCCATGCTGATAGGCACCTGCTGTCTTACCACGCTGTCTGTTCCCTTTGGGAAGGCCCCCAGAAATGTTGTTTCCTCACCCTCCTGCACTGTGCGTGCCAGTGGGGCTGCAGCCCTGTCTGACAGCTGCCACCGTCCCCAAGCTTTGTAATTGGGGTGAGGGAGTGAAATCCGTCCCATCACTTTCTGTGATTGTTTTCTCCCTTCTCCTCCATTAGGGCAATGGAGAAATCTGATATCTGAGCCAAACAAGGGATGTCTGTAACCATGGTCCTACCAGCATGGATGGAACCTGATGCCAAGGAAGAGCAGAGCAACCCCAGAGCTACATGGAAACCTTCCTGTGCTTTTGTCTTCTCCATAAAGTCACCACAAATTAACTGCAGGTATATCCTGAAAATGAATGAGTTGAAGTCCTTTACAGCCTCACATGGGCCATCATCTGCAGAGCATGTCCTTAATTCAATCCTACTTCATTCCTGAGGTGCTGTATTGAGCCTGATGGCAGGAAAGCAGTCTGATTGCCTGGTGCTGTACAAGCAACACGCAGGTCCATTGGGAAAAGCCTGCTACAGCTCTTGTGCATCCTCCTGTGGGGCAGAGCAGGGTGAGGAGCCAGCCTGGATTCATTAATTGTTGTCAGAACTGGGTGACAAACAGACCAGTCCAAGTGCCAACCACAGGATTAGATAGCACCTCAGCAGTGTAGCTAGTTAACAAAGTGAAATGAGTGTTTGGGAGATGGTATAGTGGAGACGTGACTCAGGCACAGCACCACACATAGCTGATCCTGTGGTTCCTTCCTCCAGCATGCTCTTCTCTTGGGAGCTGACAAAACCTCAGTTGTCTTCTTCTGGGGAGAATCAGTGGTAGGCAGCAGGGTTAGCAGAGGCTCAGCATCCCAGAGGCTCAGCATCTGCTTTGGGCATGGAGGATGCTACCCTGCAACTTTCTCCCATGAGCAGGAAGGAGATCCACATAGATTCCTGGGTTGGATGGTTTAAATGGCTCGAGGGGAGGAACTCTATCAGGATACCTGTCTCCCTGTTGTCATCCCTGCTGTCCATCCCCCTACCAGCACCACCAAGGTGATGTGGAGAGCTCTCTTCAGTATCAGCTCAGTCACCTGGACCTACCCTACCTTGGGAAGAAGCCTGGTGGGTCTAACACTCTCCAGCTGTGGGCAACCAAAATGGCACTGAAGGAGCAAAGACAATGCTGCTTCTTTCACCCACTTGTGCACCTTGGCAGCAGCTGAAGAGCAGGGAAGACATCACCAAGGACGGTCTGTCTGCATTATGCACCTGAGTCCCTTGTGTTCATCAGGGGCTTAGGGCTCCTGTTCTGTCCTCTATACAAAATTATCTTGTAGGGCCTGACTGGGAGAAAAAGTGGCCTTACGACTGCATCTGAGCTCGAAAGCAGCCCTGGAGCTGTGAGTCTGTGGGTCCGGGTCCATGCCCATGCTCCGTGGTCTGGAGCAGAGCTACGCAGATGGAAGCGGCTGCACTGGGGGCATAAGGAGCCCCCTGCCAGCGCTGAGGAAGCTCCATTGCTCCTGGCCAGAAATGATGCGGGTGCTGCTTCTCCCGGGTGAGGTGACCGCCAGGGTCTGGGCTGGAGCTGGAGAAAGAGCACATGCAAAGCGCTCTTTTCCCTTCCCTTTGCCGCCGCTCTTTTGTTTTGCACAGCCTGGCAGAAGAGGCTTCCAGCAAGCGGCCGGGGCGGGGGCAGCCCGGCCCGCACAAAGGCAGCTCCCCACGGGCTGTGTGACCGCTGTCACGCTTTTTCGCTCCGATAAACGCCGGTGGCGGATGACGTGGGGCTGGTGCTCCCCAGCCCCGGGGCTGATTGGTCCCAGCTCAGGTTTGAACGCCAAGGTGTCCTGGCAACGAGAAGCAGAGGAGCCACACTTCCCCGTCCCCGCTGCCCGTGCTGGGGAACGGCAGCCTCTGCGGAGCGAGGAGCGGCACACGGGCCACCCCCAGGTACTCCCTGCGCGGTCCCGGCCCATGCCCCATTCCCACTCCTGGAGTCGGGGTGAGTTTCTCCCGGCGTGGGTGCCGCCAGCAGTGACTTTGCAGGTAGCTCAGCCGGCACCTGCACACCCTCACAGCAGAGAAGCTTGTTTTAAGTGGGAGAAGGGCAGGGGACATCACTGGGGCTTTGGGGGTCTTGAAAGTGGGGCATGCGGGAGGGATGCTCTGGGAGAAGCTGTGTGGGCAGAGAGGAGTTGAGGAACCTTCAGACAGTTGTGGGATCAGCTCTCTCGCTCCAAGAAGGCGGCACAAGTGATTTTGGGTAGGTTTGGCTTTGCTTGATTAATCAAACTCAAGAAAGCTCTGCAGGGCACCTAGAGCTAAGAGCTATGCTAGAAGAAGCTGGCTTTAAATTAAACCTAAATTAATGAGGTTTTCCTGCTGATAGAGAGCTGCTCTGCTTTTGCTTCAGTGAGAGATGCCTGCATGTCTGTTCCCTGGAGCCAGGGGGATGAAGGGAGAAGGGGCCCCATGGCTCAGCTGTGTGCAGGGAAGCAAGGGGCATTTTTAGGGGCTGTGCTATAAAGAAAAGGGATTTTCCTCCATTTCAAAGATGGGAACAGAGGTGCAAGGAGCTGGCAGGGGATGGATGCTTGCCTGCATGGGGAGGCAGTGCTCAGCACAGTGCATTTTGCACCCATCGCAACTGCGCCAGCTGTTACTGATGGGGTAGGTCCGAGCTGTCCAAGATGAGAAACCCCCTCCACAGGGTAACATCCATCCTGGAGGAGCCTCCTGGCCCGGTTGCAGGTCATGAGCTTCAGAAGGGCTGGTATCCTGCATGGATGATGCAGCAGCACCTGTTGAAAAGCAGAGCCACAACTCAGAAAAGTCTTGGTGCCACAAGTGGGGGACAGAGAGGTCTGGCAACGCCAAATCCTTCTGGCTTACAGCATATGGTATTTACCAGGGCACAGGGCTGCGGACTGCCTGAACAAGCCTTTCCCATAGACCGGAAGGCACAAGGAGACTTGAAGATCCCTCCTAACGTCATGTTTGTAGCAGAAGAGCAGTTTTTTCGCACCCTGGTGGCAGGGGAAGGCAGAGGCACACCACGAAATGAGCAGAGAGGGTTTTGCTGACAAGTGTGACGAGCAGAGCTGGAATAGGAGGGGAGGATCCTGGGGCTGAGGGGGCAATATTTGATTTGAATCATAGAATCATAGCATACTTAGGGTTGGAAAGGACCTTAAGATCATCTAGTTCCAACTCCCTGCCATGGGCACGACACCTCACACTAAACCATGTCACCCAAGGCTTCATCCAACCTGGCCTTGAACACTGCCAGGGGTGGAGCATTTGCTCGTCCCTGAAACAGCATTTGGAGGCTTTGTCCAGAGATCCCCTGGGACCACACCTGGCACAGAGCACATGCTTTGGCAAAGTGACTGCAGCCATAGATCTGTTTCCCTCCAGCCAGATGACAGCTGTACCTGTCCCTGGAGCGGGGTGATGGAATATAGAAGCCGTCCCAGACCATTTTCCATACAGAGGCACAGGGCTTTGGGAGCAGGAACCAGCAAGGTCTCCTCTGGCAAAGGAATTCCCAAACCAGTGTTGCAATCACCAAGTAGCCTTGTGATGGGGAGCAAACTGCCGATTATCACTGACCTGGATTTGCACTGGTGACCTGGAGGTGTAAGATTGGCACAGCCAGCCCATCCCAGGGCTGTGGGGGGAATTAGAGAGAGGGAAAGTGTTATGCCAGCTACATAGATAATTTTTCACTGTTTCAATGGGAATACGTAGCACAGGTTATCAGTTAAAACATAAATAAATCCTGCAGCATGCAGTGCTCCCAAAGTTTAGTTTTAGGCAGAGCTTTAAAGCAGGATATGCTTTGTCTAGAAGACCCAGTTACTGGATCTGTGAGAATCAATGATGCCTTTTGTATCTCCATGAAATCTAAGGAAAAACACCTGTCCGTGTTAGTTAGAGGAGGTTTGACCTGGGTGAACCTGGACATTCAGAAGCCTAAAGGTGAATGAAATGAGTTGGGTATTTTAATTTATTATTTTTCAACAATCGTGTTTTCAGAGATGAATTTTAGAGTTCAATGACTTCCACTTGGACCAACAGCTCTCCCTGCTCCAGTTACTTCAAACGAGCCTTGTTTCTTTGAAGGGCTAAGATAAGCACATTCTTTAGGCTTTATTAAACCTATGAACAGTAATGTCAGTCTGAAACCCGAGAGAGAGGAAAACATACCCACACCTTGTAGGCCATAAACAGAAGCAAATTCAGCTTTCACTGTATCCCCCCAGCAGTTCTGTTGAGGCAGTTTATGAACTGGGAGCAGTAGCCCCAGCGAAGCAGGACTTTCCCAGATAGTCATTAAATAACTTGTCTTTCCTGGTGTTTTATGGAATAAACACTGCCTGTTGCTTGCTAATAGCATCTGCTACGAGTGTGATCGTATTTTATAACAATCCTTCTGCTCAGTTTGCATGTTTGCAGTGACCCCAGCAAGTAATCACTCCTTGGCTGGTTGTAAACTCACTCCCAGATGTTTAATGATAGTATTTACTGTCAACTGTAGGAGCTACCAGTTTTAGGGCTGTAGTGATGATGTAGCTATTCAGGTGAGTTGATGGGACACAAGGCAGTTGGGTAATTGCTAGCGATGAGCTAGTGAACTCCCAGGTAATTGCACCTTACCTGGAGAGGTGTGTTGTTATGAGTGGTGTTTTAAAGGCAAAGCTGTGAGGTGTATAAAGGACAGTCACTGATTCCATATGACAGCGCTGAATCATTACCAGGAAATTATCCCTTCTCCTTACCAAGAAAAATAACACTTGATCTGTTTTCTTTCCTCTTGCTTTATTGACAAAAGAGACACTCATGGCAAGACTCATGTCCCTGTCAGTCTGTGCCCCTTCCTTTTCATCATACCCTTGAAACGTTGTTGAGAAGTAGAGATGCCTGTGGCTGGAGATCTGAAAGTCCCCCAGAAATGGGTCTTCAGGGGAGAAAACAGAAACACAAACTCACTCACTGCCCCTAGGAAGACCCAGCACAGACCCAACCTGTTTTGGACACCACAAAGTCCTTGTAGCAGAGGGACCCCGGCAAGGCTCACTCATTAGAAGGTTTCAGCATAAGCTCAGATCTTCTCCATAAACACAAGCCCCAAGCAAAACTTGTTCCTAGGAGAGCAGACATCATTAATGAGGTTATTAAGGAGAGACATCTGTTTTACGTTTAATGAATATGGGATCTGCAGGAGTTTGTGCGGTCACTCACTAGAGCCCTGCTGGCCTTGGGCAAGATTTCCCAACTCCCAACCATCCCCGTGCACATTTGAGCTCCTAGGGATATTACTCAGCCTGAGCAAACCCAACGCTGAACTAGTGCTAGTGTCTGGGGCTGCCTCCAGCTCTGCATCACACCAGCACCTGTGGTCTCCAGCCCTGGCACACTGTGTTCGCTCACCTTGTGTAGCCATCAGTGGAGAAGCCAAAATTGCTTTGACCTCCCTGTTTATGGAGGAGAGGGCTGAGATACTCAATTCTTATAATTGCCACCTTCTCCTACCCCAGAAAGGAGTAACCCCCTAAGCAATGGTGACACTGAGGTCCTCTAATGCTTCTGGAGTCTTCATCAGCAAGTCCTGGAGGGCTTTGGGAAAGGCACTGTATGCATTATATATGTTCTACAGCTGAGAGAATGGAAGTGGGGGGCAGAGCCTTGACACACACTGCCAGGAGAAGAGAAAATGGGAGGTTGGGGGGGGGCTCTCACCAGTAGTCATTTTGCCTCATGATTAAGAGACAAAGACAGAGAGTGTGTCTCTTCTCTCCATTTTAGTGAACTTACCCCTCCCTCTGTGGTAACTGAGAAAAATTGCAGCAAAACCAGCAAAACAATCTTCAGTACAAGGTTGTTCCAGTGATGGGGAGAAAATAAGTAGTTTATGAGCCCAGGACCACCCAGGAGAGGCTGCTCTTGGCCCGACAATGATATAATAGGTCAGGAATACCAACAGTAAAGCTGTTGCAGGGTTATCAATATATTACCAGTTTTGGGCAACTGGACCAGATATTTCCAGGTGCAGGCTGATACAAATGACAGTGCTGGTCTGGGTGTCTGGGTAGCTATAGCTCCATTGACATGACTGGAGCTGCTCTACTGCTATGGTTAGCAATGGGAAAAGTGTTTTAAACTGTTCTCATCCCCCAGCCTGGTGCAAGCACTCGCTCCTCTACCTTCTCCTTTGTTGGCATCAGCATTTCCTGACCGCCTGGTGCAGATCAGCATTGTCTGACCAAATAAAAATTAACTATTTTCTCCCCTGGAGTTTTTCTACAGATGGACCAGTCTTTGATTCGGTCCTCTGCGGAGTAGTGCCGGTGTGATGGAGGCGGCAGCGCAGGCTGCCGGGCCACCACCACCTGCTTTAACCAGTCCAAAATATCAGCTGGAATGGGAGGTCACAAATGGATCATTTCCCTTCTCTTTTCTGTGGTGCTGTTAAGGGAAACATTTGCTGATCGTGTTTGCTCTGTCCAATACTAGATTTTTGAAATTATTTAGTCTGATCACCAGTCCAGTGTCTGTGACCACAGGAGTGCTGAGCAGAAGCAAATCCCTTGAGATCTGTTCCTTGGTGCCAAGATGAGCACCAGGCTTCCCAACACTATTTTCAAACCTGAAGATAGTGACGTACAGGCAAAGATAGGAGCATGAGCTTCAAAGGCAGGCTCTTCTGAGTGTTGATCCTGGCTCTACTGATGACTCTTTTTGTCCTGAGGCAAATTATTTAGCTTTCCTTTGCCCTAACCCCCCGCCCCCATCCCCTTTCCAAAAACCTTTGTCACATGGGAGTTAGGGAGAAGTGTGCAAAACATCTTCTGAAGTGCTTTGAAGATGGAAAGCAGTATGCACAAATGGTAAGTTGCACAGGCAACATAAACAAACCTGGTTATATATCTCCTAGGCTAAATGAGGAAGGAGGAGAGATTAACTGGTGGGTGGCATCCACCTCCTAATTACAAGGCTTGTCTCTGGATCCCTTCAGTGTGAAGCATCCTCTTGGCTGAAAAACAGCTGACACGGTCACACATGAGCAGAAGTAGGGGATGAAAAACTTGTCCTACGAGTGAACCGGAGTGGCCGGAAATTTCCTTTGGGAGGAAGTGGGGGAGCAGTGGGTGCTGGCAGTGGGTTGGAGATGGTGTCCTGGACCACCTCCAGACCTACTGGCTCTGTTGTATCTCCTCTTCCTGCTTGTCTGGTGAATTTTTCCAAGTGGTTGCTATATGGTTCTGAGAGTCCCATAGGATTTAGGAAAGACCCTCCTGTAGCTGCCATTAGACTCCTTCTGACACCTGATACGGGGGGGGGGGGGGGGGGGGGGGATGGACGGACGACGACGGGACGGGGACACCCACACCTCCGGTATTTCAGTACTCTGTTGGTCCCACATCAGTCTGGCAACTTAGAAAGCCACCACTGAAGTGTAAGATTTGAGAAGTTATGGGTATGCTTTGCTTTCTGAACTTTGGCAGCGTTTCTAGGTCACACTTCTAATGTGTCTTCACAACAGTGAGTTAAACCTGATGGTGCTTGTATATGTGCTAAGAAAAGTGAGATATCCATGTAATCAGCTACTGTTGGAGTGACAAGAAGCACAGCAGATGCCATGAGGGCTGCTGGATCTTCGGAGATCAGCCCCAGCCAGGTGCTTTGGTCCTCTTCCACAGTGCCTGTGGCGCTCTGCTCACCGCGGCTGCTTGCATTTCACACCTGCTTATGACCTTGCTAAATCCAAGTTATTCTTATAGGCGTAGCACCTTCTGAAGAGCACCTAGGATAGGTTTGCAGGTCTGGCCCTTTTTTTGTCTGAGTGCAGCAGCAGTTTTCTGCACAGGCAGGGAAGTGCAGGTTGAGCAGCCTGGGACCAGGAAAAGCAGTTGCAATTTGTGTCTCTGCCTTTGATGCTTTGTAGCTTAGGCAAAAATCAGCCAGGATTTGTGTGAAGACAGGTAAGTACCTAAAAGTGCAGATTGATGTCTACGTACTGGTTATTTTGTTTCTAAACTGAATCTGAGAATTTTATCCTCTGTTTGGGAAATAGGAAGAAGTATCTTTTCTCTCCCTGTTTATTAGTCTTCTCCAGCCTGGAAGCTTCTGGGCTGGGACATGTCCCAGTAAGTGTGCAAGTGCATGTTGCCAGCCCTGATCTCAGCTGCAGACACAAAACCAGCTCTGGAGCTGAGCAGCCCGAGGTGTACTTTAAGCCTCACAGAACTGCATGCAGTTGAGGGTATTTTTTTCCCTGCTGTTTGATTCCTGAAGCACTATGGGAGGAAGGGGATATCTGCACCACTTGGGTGTTCCTCCATCACTCACTGGGGCAGAGCTTTGCATTCACAATGGCTGCTTCACCTTGGACACCCCTGAGGGGGTGCCAAATCTATCTTCTGCCTAATTTCTCTCTTAGTCTGCATATAATAGCCTGGGAGATTATTGCCCCCACCCATCCTACTTTCCAGACAGATGTTAAGAGACAGTGATGGATCTATTTGTTCTCAGATTAAAAAGCTGTTTAGAATGCATCCCCAGCCAGCTGTGGCCCTCTGCCCTGTTAGCTTTCAAGTGCTCTCTTGAAGAAATCCTCCTTTTTTAACTCAGCCCTACCCTTTCCTACAGTATTCTGCTGCTTTCTGCCTGGCAAAGCCCCAGTAGCAGCCCCCGAGCAACGTGGCACGTGTGGTGGAAATGACTTTGACTGGGATGATTTTGCAGGGAGCCCAGGTGCTGCACACAGTACAGTGGGGAGGAAAAGACGCCTCCAGATGGAAGTTAGAGATCCTCTCCTCCCTTTTTCCTCCTGGATCCAGCAATTCAGTGGTTGTGTCAGCATAACTCAGCAGTGTGGAGATAGGGAGGAGCTGGAGCTTCCATCGCATCAAATAAAAACCTCACTTTGCTCTCAGTTGCCTATTGCAGGCACCTATTTATGCCTCCTGATTATAGTGGGAGAAAAGGAGCCGCATGGGGAGGACACATTAGGACAACTCCTTTATGGGGAAGGTAGACTCTTTCTCCCCTGCATAGAGGGAAAGATATTCCAGCTTGCCCTGCCCCGGTGTGTCTACATAGGCAAGATCTCCCTTGGTATGGATTTTCCTGCCTTTCCCCAGCGACCCTGAGAGCTGGTCATCCCTGGGCTGCCTTTCCAGGGCTTTTCATCCTGTCAGAGACTGTAACAGCATGGGCTGTGGTGCAGGTCTCGTTTCTTCCTTCAATTTGCTCACCCACATCAGCAGCAAGGACTTGCTGGTCCATGCAGTCAAGCCAAGGGCTGGTAGGCTGCCCTTTTGCCGAGGTGGATTTAAAGGTCTAAGAGCAACAATCCTAAAAAAAAAAAAAAAATACCTTCTCCCTTGATAGGAGATCTGGGTAAGAAATTCTGGCTGGGGTTGATGCTGTGTTGGGACAGGGGTGCTGGGATGGCAGCGTTAGTGGGGGGTGACTCATGGGGGGTGAGGGA
The DNA here is from genome assembly GCF_034315485.1 of Pezoporus occidentalis. Classification (NCBI taxonomy): domain Eukaryota; kingdom Metazoa; phylum Chordata; class Aves; order Psittaciformes; family Psittacidae; genus Pezoporus; species Pezoporus occidentalis. Next base: position 1,305,269 of record NW_026913964.1, on the reverse strand, counting down.
AAATCCTTAACCTGGAAAAGAAACATGTAAATTAGATGTGTTTTATAGATAGATAAAGTATGATTTCCATCACTACTGTAAATTCAGCCATTTCTCCCTACCTCTTCCCGGATTTTACCAGGCTAAACCGGAATTTTCTGTGCAATATTTATTTTCCCTAGTAACCCTTGAAGGAATTACATTTTCAAGCAGCCAGGGATTTTTTGATTTTTTTATTTTCTAAATCTCGATTTTCCCTCAGAGCACCTGTCTCTTGGAAAACCAGGCCCCTTTAAGATTATTCTATGTCTCAGGCTGCTTTGAATCACTAATTGCTTCTGAATAGGCAGGCCAAATGTTTTATCACTTCAAACTCCCATAGCAATGCAAATCTATACAGCTGAGAAGCCTCTTTCCATGCAAGGGGGTGATGGGTATAGATAAGGATTAAAAATGGAAACAAATTCAGCCCGGGGGTCCTCTTTGTTCCTCCCTGCCTTGAAGGGGTTGCCAGGGCTACATTTGTTCCCCTGCATCTTTTTTGGATGGGATCCAGACACCCTTGAATGCAAAGGCAAGAGGTACAGTGGCTGGAGAGGGTTGGATGAGGTCCTAGGTACATACATATTTCATTGCCTGTGCCAGGCTCTGTATTGACTTCTCTCTCTGGTTTCACAAAGGTGGTGTTTTCTAAAACTCCCCCTTGTTGGGGGTGACTGGGTCCAAGCTTCATCCTGTCTAAAGTTTCTGGCTGTTCAGTTGTTTTCCACCTTCTCTGAATGCCAGCCAGGCATATTTCCCATGCCTGGTGGGAAAAGGGGGGGATGCTTAGTGGGAAAAGCAGGACCTGCCAGAGAGCCATTTGGAGGTGGCAACACCTGCCATGGCAAGTCCTTCTCAGTGTTGTTGCATGTGTTTTGAGGCTATGCTGGTTCGTGCAAGGTATGGGAGATAAGCAACAATTTGCAGAGCCTCGTGGGTGCTGGGTTGCCCTGACCCTGAAGGCAAATCTTGACCATTAAGAGGTGGAAAATATCGGTGAGCAAGGGCAGTCTAAATCCTCCTTTCTGCTTAGATTGCCTGTTATTAGAGCTGCCTGCCATGTGCTGAGTATGGCTGCACTCAAAAATTGTCAAGAGCTCAGCATTATGGAAGCAAAAGCCAATTTACTGACTTTCCGATAGAAAGGAAGATACATGCTGAATATGCATCTGTTGGATGATATTTCTATTTCAGGCATGCTGCTAGCATACAAATGGTAAGGCAACTTTGTTGGCATTATTTATTTATGTAGTTACTAGAAAACCTTGGGTGCAGAATACAGCAATACTTTGTAGGCATTGGGTACTATTTATTTTTAGCATAGTAGGTAATAAATCTGTTTTCTCTTTGGCTTTCCAAATGAATTCCAGTTGACTGAGATACATTACCTAACCTAAATCATGTACACTGGATGTGGAGAGCAAATAAAGTATCCTGAAAAACAGCATCTTCACGTAAAATCCATAGCTAGTAAGAAGTTAGTCCCTTGAAGATAATAACAATTTACTCTTAAAATCAAAAGAAAAAATGCAAAATTTTGACAAAGAGGAAAAAACCCCACTTTGCTCCTCTTTATTTAGGTGTTATTCTTTCTGTGTTTCAGGTGCATATAGGATCCACTTAGGACTTGAAATAACTAAGGGCAACTATTGTTATCTTCAATGTACTTATACAAGAGACAGCTGCTTGGGTGTTTTCCCAGCAGATTGGGATTTCCAGGGAGGCACAGCTGAAGTGAGAGGATGTGCCAATCACCTCTCCCTGGAGCAACTTTAGGCCTCCATTCATCCTTGTTCACTGAAGGGCTTTGACTCAACAGGACTGAAACCCATGCTTCAATCCTGCAGGGGTTTAAGTCTTTGATGTGTTCCAGCCAAGGCATAACTGTCTTGCTGAACTAGGGTCTTCCTACATAACCCTGGGCTTTCTAGCTGGAAAAAAAAAAAACCACAACATAAAATAGCACGAGTATAAAAGTAATACAGGGCAAGTAGAAACTAGAGAACTTGCCTGTCTTTTGCAGGTTTGGTGTCTAGAAGTGGTCTTGGATGTCCAGGTTAGTACCCAAAGCAATTTGGGCTTGGGACTCTCCCCATTTCTGTCCAAGGTCCCCACTTGGGTGCCCCCAAGAGACAGGCCTGATGCAGGACTGTGCTGTGTTTTAATGCCTGGCACCAGCAACCACAGCAGAGTGAGGCTGTGGGAGAGGACCTGGTTTAGGTGGCATGAGAGAGGACTGTGAGGCTGGAGATGTGGGGCTGGCCATGTGTAACATGGAGTTTTCTGAAAACACAGGCTGGCAGGTGACTTCTGAAGCATGGTGGTGGAAAAGCAATCTGGGACCAATGGGAATGGCACAAGTAGAGAGCAGGAAAAGGTGTCCCAAAGGAGGGAAGCCAGGCTCCTCCTAGGCTCGGGTGCCCTCCCAGTGTGAAATTAGGAGCCCAGGCAAGGGAGGAGGGGCAAAGTCTGCAGTGAGAACCAGAAAAACCTGCTCATACCAGCCCGGGATTCACATTACTCACAGTGGTTTAAAACAGGTCAGGCTCTCTGGTTTCAAGGCAGAGATGGCCAAACTGCCTGAAGATTCTTTTCAGCCCAGCTTAGAGCTCCTGCGTGCCTGTTTGCTGTGTCACTGACCCCATGCTCTCCTAACCCATCACCAGTGCAAGGTCTTACAGAGAATTTAAGCCTTTCTAAAAAAAGGCTGGGCTAGGGGCATTCACACGTGCATGTTCACCAGCCCATCTGAGGGGTGGTGACCATGAGCACTGGGATCACATCTGGGCACTCACACCTCCTGACCTGCAGTGGGCTTCGAAGAAGCGCAGCCAGCAAGCTTGCTGTTTGAAGCTGGATAAGAGTCAGCTTCTCGGAATGCTCCCCATTGCAAAAGAAGAGTGGTCTGCCTCCACCAGATGCCATTACAGGTGAGAAGCTCATGGCGGTGGTGAAAGTTGAAGCTGCTCTACTGCAGGTCTCATTTACGCTATCACTGAGGTTGGCTGCATCATCCTTCTTTCCACCAGAAGATGGGAGAGATGGGTCAGACCCGTATGATTTATTGGGTTATTATATTCAACTGGGTGAGAGTAGCAGGATGAAACCACGCTCTTGTGGGGAAGGAGATGAAAAGAAGCTAACAGAATTAGAAATCAGATTGACCAAGGCTAATGTCTGTATCTGCTTATTAAGTAGCAATAACAATAATTTACCTTTGAATCGCAATAATTCATCATAATACTTTGCACCTACCTCATGAATCCTTTCTGCTTATCTCACCTTTCTTATTCACAGATCTGAAAGCACTTCATAAACATTAATTAAACCATCTTCCACACCCCTGCAAGCAAAGTAAACATTATCCCCATTTTGCAGCTAGGGAAGCTGAGCTCACCTAAGGAGATAATAACTGAGCAGGAATTCAGGAGCCCAGAGAGCAGGTCCCTACCCCAGCTTCTACCACAAGCACCTTTCTGCAGAAAGCTCTGCAGCATGGATGCTGGGGACATAAACCAGGGCAACTGAGACCCTCACCCGTGCATGTTTCTGCGCTTACCACCGGTTTCAGATGGCAGGACAGTTGTACAAAGGGTGAGAGCTGCTCCTGCCCTGGAGATGTCTGCAGGAAGGAGCTCATTGCTATCTCACCACCTTCAAGCCTCCACCACAGGGACCAGGCACCTGCTAGCGTGAAGCGCCTGTCATTATTCACAGCAGGACTCTCCCTTTTTTTTTAATTACAGCGTTAATGACCCTCATCTGTTGGTGTGAATGTGGTTAATCCCAAAGCTCTAGGGACTGGCAATTCAGAAACTTTTTCTCTCCCACTTCCTCACACCTCATTTTGCATCCTAACTTAATGCTTTATCACTGGATTCAGCTGGTGGGACTTGTGCAAAGCAGAAGGCACTGACCCCTGTCCTGGCTTTGAAATCAGGCTGCTGTGAGTAAATATGCAGGATCCAACAGTAATGAATCAGGCCTAGCTTCTCAGCTAGGGGATGTGCAATGCGCAGTGTTACCCTGAAACAAGACTCTTCAAGTTAAACCTCTGCTCAAGTGCTTTTCTGATGTTGGTCCTTGAGGAAGAGGAGTCTGGCACCATGGATGCAGTGTGTGACAGAGATATAAATTAAGGGGAGGATGTCCTCTGAAAATAATGAGTCTTGACAGTGGAGGGGAGGATGAGACACCACAGGTCCATGCGAGCCCAGCGGTAGCCTGTTGGAAGGGGGTTTATACATATATTTTTCTTTAGAAACCAACAGTTGGCTTTTGAAAGCCAAATGGATGCCAGCATCGGAGCAGGAGAAGGGTCATGTTTCATAGACAAGTCACGGTGGATTAAATGTAAATGAATCTGCAGCTTGATGGACAAATGGGATCAGTGCCGGGAACCTCAGCTCCTGGTGGGGGATGGATTAGTAACGGGTACCAGTGCGTTTGCATACAGGGAGGGAATGAATGGCAAGGCAGGGAGGTTTCCAGCATTGCACTGCCTATAGCACTGCAAGAAAGAGACATCTCTGGGCTCAGAGAAGAGAGGTCAAGCCTTGATAAACACCAGCTTGGTCCCCCATCAGAGAATCACTGAGGCATGAAGAAAAACTTTAACAGCTGCAATGCTGCTTTTGAACCTCCTAGTAAAAGGGAAGGTCAGAAGGTCAAAACTTTCAATGCCTCTGGGAAGGAGAAGACTTTTTCCGGCAAGCCTTTGAAAAACCTGAACTAAATTAGCATGACCGCACTGCTAAATGCTTGGGAAACCCGGACAGCTCGGGTCACAGGCTCCCCCAGCAGCAGAGCGGCAAAAAGCTGCTGCATTCCCATACTCAACAGCCATAATTAATGGGGCTATTTCCTAGGTGAAAGGCAGATCTTGCGAATCCTACACAGCACATGTACAGGAAACATGTTTTGCGGGATGTGTCCTGGGAATTTTTTCTCCTCCTGACACTGTTGCCCTTTTCGCTTTCTATTTCTCCTCTCTATTTTCATCCATGTTTCTCTTCATTTTCATCCACTGTTGTTTTGGCTGTTTCTTCCTCCCCTGTTGTCACACAGCTGAGCTGCTGTTGAAGTGGGGAACGGCAATGAAGGTGTACTAACCCAGCCATACTCTCCCCTGGGGACCCTGGACAGGAATGCAGGAGCTCCAAACCAATTATATCCTTCCTTTTTTTTCTTTTTCTACTTTTTTGCTCAAAGTTGTAAGTGGGAGCCCGGCTCCACATTTTGAGCTATTCCACTTTAAAGGTAGGTTTTGCTGATTTTTGCTAGAATGGCAAAAGCCATTCTATCAAAGGGGAGGCAATGCCGGTTTCTGGAGGATATAGGTTCCTAAGATTTCTGTGTCTGACCCCATCATGGTTTTTTACAATGCTGCCTTTCTACTTGGCTCTCATTTGTCTGCACTGTGAGTTTCCTGGGGACCACTATTCACAAGACCCTTTACAGGTCATCACTCTTCACAGCTCCCACCACCATCAGTGTGGAAAGCAGACAGACACACACTGCTGTTATTGTTTCCAGAAAACTGCTGTATACCTATGAGGTGCAATCCAAATACATAAGAAAACCAGTGTAGCCAAAAAGTTTGCTGTCTGGGGCTGCAATCCCACAGGATGCTGTTGAACATCGTGGTTCCTACTGCAGCTGCAGGGCACAAGTGCTCAGCAACTTTTGCAGGCTTGCTGCAGAAGCGGAATGAATACTTCATTGAATAAAGGAGGAGGACAGGAAATAACCGTTTCATAGTCCACAAGGCTTGCCCTTGAAGGAGAATGGCTAGCCTTCCCACCAGACCAAGATTTTCCCACCAGACCATGGTTTCTCCTTCCTCCAAGTTCTAACCCAAGCAAGCCTGCAGGTGGGAATGGTGGGGTGCAGACCATGGTACACTGGCAGTCAGCTGCAGTGGCTTTGCAGTGCTGAGCCCAATTCAGCTTTCCTGTGATGCTGCAGCATCCTTTTCTCTTGTGTCTCTTGTTGTCCTAGAAACAGAGGAAAAAATTCTTCCAGACAAGCCCTTTTGTTACACTCAAGGCAGCATCTTCTGTTTCTTGGTAGAGCAGTGTGTGGTTGCATAATAAAACCCTTGCCAGGAAAACAACGGTGGGTTCAAGGCCTTCCAAAGAAACCTGTAAAGACTTCACATCCTCCAAACTTTCCTGAAGTTCTAAGACTGCTGCAAGGGTCAACAGGCACTTCCCAACCCTGTTACAAGTATATGTTGAGCAACAAGAGGAAGTCCTTCCCTGGAAATGCTGGGATTTGCGAGGCAACTGCTTCAATTTGAGAGGGAAGCTCATCTTTTGGAGGAAATGAGAGCCCTTCTGTGTGCTGACTCAGGCAGGGGTTATTTCTCTGTGGCATATGAAACATCATGGATGTGTTGGGAAGGGGTGATGACTGACAAGTTTCCTGAGGTTCACAGGGTCTGGAGGCAGATTCCCAAGGTTTCAAGGAACCCATGGCAAGGGGAGAAGAAAGTACAGTGGGAACCATGCAGCCCTTGTCCCCCAGGAGGAAGGGGACTGCAACTCCTGCCTCCAGCAGTGCCTGGTGGGAGATGGCGAAAGAATAGATGACCTTCAGGCCAGCAGGAAGGTTTGATATCCTGATAGCTGGGTGATGCTGACCACATTCAGCTCCTGTGGACACCAGTGGATGTGGAGCACCTCTGAAAACCTGAATTCTGACTTTCTCCTTTTTGCAAAATTAACTTTCCTCCACTCTCCCGTCCCTGCCTCAGCTCAGGTAGTTTTGGATTTCAGCTCAAAAGCTAAAACCCAGCATCCCTGCAGATTCTGATGCCTCAATTACATGTTTTCACTTTATTGCCGCTGACTATTCAGTGCTACGTTGTGTCAGGGGCTAACACTGCTGCGCTTGAGCTGGCTTGGGTGGCCCTCTCCATGGAGGTATGCTTGGTTAAGAGAGGAGACAGCTGGTCACCGAATGATTACCTGCTGCTAGCACACAGTACGTTTGTACTCATGAGAGGGGTTTTTGTGCAAACAAATTATGCATGTTAAGGAGCATCAGAACAAGGAGTCTTCTTGTTGCACTGCTGAGTACATCAGCAAGACAGCATCACCTTCTTTGGGGAAACTCAGATAGGGTTACTATCTCACCTGCAACAGGGAGGCTGCTGGAGAGACCAAAGGACCTGCTTGGTTATAATTCAACTGCTCAAGATGCTGAGATAGCTCCACTCTCCTCCTGAAAGCAGCTTGGCTGCTCAGTGTACAACAAGGACCTTCAGAAAAGCCAGCGAGGAGCCAGTGAGCACAAGTCAGAAATCAGTTCAGTTGCTACTCCTGGGTCAGTCCCTGAGGATGGCCTTGGCATCACAGGAGCTTCGGGAATAAATCTGGAGGTTGGGCTGAGACACTGCAAGTGCTGGAGAAGGTGGTCCATGAGTAGCTGGCCTGGAATGGCTCACCAGTATGTGAGCCCTGTACCCTGGACACTTTCATCCATCTCAGCCAATGGAAGGTGTAGAGAACTCTTGGTAGGGTTGGGGATCAAGGGTTCATATACACACACAGGTGCAGTTTGAAGTTTATTTTAGAGTAATAGCTTTACTTTTACAAGTGAAAAGAGATTTCAAATCTTTTTACAAGCTGCTAAAGGTAGAAAGATTTAAAACTCAGAATCTTTTTATTAAAGGCAGACAACATACCTCACTAGTGGCAAATGAACCTCTGCTCAATTTGTGTCCGATTAGGATCTCAGAAGAGTATCCAAGCTAATAAATAAGATATGTATCTCCTGAGAACAGCTTTTGTTGTTTTCTTATAGAGATCTTTATTTCTCCTGTGCTGTAAGGTCTCCAGGGCATGGCCCGTGTTACGGAGCGCCAGATGCATTATCTGATTTAGGAGATCATAATTATGAGGAATACATCAGGACAACAGAAAACTTCATTTAAAAACCCAATTAAAGCTGCCGAGTGACAGCTACATACTCGTGTGTTGCATCACCTCTTAATCCCAGAAGCTTGGATGTGGAGAAACAAGTAGCTAAGGATGTCATAAATATGGTGAGAAGTAGCTGAGGATATCATAAATATGGTGAGGTCCACGTGAGATGGGGATTTTTCTGACTATACGTAAAAATTAACACACATTTCATGATGGAGCAGCAGTTTTGAAATCCCTTTTAGAACAGCCACCTCGGGACTAGTGGTCTGATGGATAGGTTATTCTTTCTCATGAGTGGTAGGACATTTCACAAGAGTTTCTGGATAAAGAAATATACAGGTAACTGTGTGTCTGTCCCACTGAAGGAAATGCTTGGCACTGGGGTTGCACCTGCACAGGCAATGACTGAAGCACCTTTGCTGGGGAGACATCACCATCACAGCCACCCTCATTGCTTGGTGGGCCACGGAGGAAGGGCATTGTCATGCAAGGCATGAGGAGCTTTTGGGTGGGTTTCTGGGGAGCTAGGATGGGAAAAGCAGGTGGAGGGAGGAGGTGAGGAGTTTCCAAAGCCTCAGGCAGGGCAGCAGGCACCTGCTTCTTCCTAGACCGGCTGAACCGGTCTCCCTCCCATCTCCTCTCTGCAGTTTTAGGACGTTCAAAGCCCCTGGACAGCTGAAGGGCACTGGGTGCAGGAGCTATGCCCACCTCCTGGATCAGGCCTAGCTCTCCTTCTGTGAAAAGGGGTTGCCTCCTGCTGGGGCAGGTGGAGTCCTGGGCCCTGCCACCGGACAGGCACTGGCTTTTAGGTACAACTGAGCGCTTCCAGAAGGAAATTAGTCCGTCTGCATGGCCCTGCGGGGCTTTGGTTGGTTTTCTTACTAAAAAAAAGAGAATTTGAGACGTCTTTTAAAAATACATAATAATGATTTAAGTCTTTTTATTATTATTTTTAAGAGAATTTATGACCTCTTTTTTAAATGGAAGGAGAATTTAATGCATTATTTTTTTTTAAAAGTGAGGATTTTTAAAAGGAGAATTTAAGCCTTTGGGGGGGGGGGAAGGAGAATTTAAGAGTTCTTTTTGGTAAAAAGATGGGAGCATTCAAGACTTTAAAAAATATAAGAATTTAAGAAGGTTTTTATTAAAAAAATAAGAATTTTATACTTTTTTTGTTACAAGGAAAAGAGAGTCAGCGATTTCCTTTCCCAGCATCCAGGATCCTGCAGGACTTGGGGTGCTGGGAGCGGGGGAGGGGGGGACCGGGCTCACCTGCCTGGGGGGCGTGGCGTGAGGAGGGGGCGTGTCTCACCTGGCGGGGGCGGGGCTGGGGGCCGGGCGCGGGGCGGGAAGGGCTGTGGTGGCGGAGCTGCGGGTTGCTGCGGCTCCGCGCTGCGGAGCGGAGGGGCCAGGCTGGGCCGGAGGGGAGCGGCCGCCTCAGAAGAGCGGAACTGCAAACGCGTAGCCGTAGCTGGACCCGCGGCAGGTGAGTGCGCACCGGTGCGGTGGGGCCTGGTCGGGCCTCCCGGCGAGGGGCCGCCGCCGCTTTGCGGTACCTGGACGCGGCGAGGCCCTGTCCGCAGCCGGGCCGGCACCCCGGGGAGCAGCCCCGGGAAGGGTGGCTGCTGCGGCGGAGGGGCCCCTCGTACCGAGCCACCCCCCCTCCCCCCGCCACGGGGACAGCAGGCGCGTCGCCCGCCTGGTAGGACCCACCGTCGTCGGTGATAGCCCCATCCTGTGGGGGCTGTGAAGCGCCACGATGTGCCCGCGTGTACGGAGCGGGGCAGCGGTGGCGAGGAGGTGACTTCGGGGCAGAGTACCCCTGCAGAAACCCAAAATCCATTAACGAGAGCCCGGGCTGGGATGACTGGGAGCAGCGTTCAGCATTACAAGACCTCGAGTGCTTGTGCTACCTGCCCAGTGCTGTGCTGGTTGTGTCCGAGTCGGTCGAGCACTGAATGGTTTTGCACCGGGAGCTTTGCCACCGATATGGCCCACCCAAGCCCCACTTGAAGGAGCAGCATCACGGTCCCTCTTAGCACTGAAAATGCTTGCCAGAGCCCACGGTGGAAGAGCAGCCGAAGTGGTGTCATGTCTCAGCTACCCGTGCCAGGAGCCTCCTCTTGTAGTCTGCATCCACAGGGTAAAGCTGTTCATCCTCCGCCCATTCAGAGACGTCTCCAGCTCCCTGAGGAGAGGGGTTAAATTCCTCGATAAGAGCCTGGCTCCTCACTGCATACTTCTGATACCTTCTGTGAACTCTGCCAGCAGGTTGTTTCGTAACTCTGCTCGTGGCCTGCTGCTGGTGGGAGAGCAAGCTCCTCTCCCTGTTTTTTTTCCTGCCCTGTAACAGCACTTTGTAATTGCATGTTAAAATCCCAATGGCAGGTTAAAAACCCAAATGTGGGTTTGAGGGTGGCATTACATGGAGAAAGGGGGCATGCACCTTGCACTCAGAGCTGCTGCCTCCAGCAAAGCCCATGGCACTTACCTCTGGATGGCTGATTTCAGGAGAAATGAGGAAAAGGCAGGTGAAAATGGATGAGAAATGATCCAAGGAGGTGAGATGGGAGCTGTGGGTGCTCGTCGCAGTAAGCCGGGGCCGGTTCCCAGGGGTGCCGGTGCTAACGGCGCATTTGCGGGCCCTGGCTTGGTGCTCTGCTGAGACTTGCCGGGCAGGCACTGAGCCCCGGAACATGTGGCAGCATGAATATCAGAGCTCGGCTGTCAAATGGTGGGGCACTGGATCCAGCCAGGATGGGACATGGATGCTACATGCAGTTGTCAGCTCGTCTTGCAGCGTAGCTGTGTGGGGCCGTGCTTCTTGTGCAGCAAGAACTGCAGCTCTTCCTAGGGAGAAGAGAGCAAATGCATGTGTGCACATGCTCGCTCTGTAGTGGTTATGAGCAAGGAGCATATCTCAATGCTGCTTGCCTTCCTTACTGGGCAGTGCTGGCAGTCTCTGCTTGGGAAGGGGTTTCGGGGAAGGGGGGCTTGCTCTTACTTTCTGCTGGTGCGGCTGGAATGCCAGGAATCCTCCCACTTCTTGGTTATGTACCAGTTATCTGTTGGGAAAGCCTGAGAACAGTGCCTGGTCTCCCTCTCACCATAGCTCTGCTGGCTTCTCTATACCCTCTCAAAAGAAATAGCATGGAAATCAAGAAGCACCCCCCACCCACCCCCAGGTGCCTGCACCTTCCTAAAACCTTTCTTCCACCTTTTCACAGGCCAGGGAGCACTACAACTTGCAGAGCCTGCAGGTGCCCAGCACCCCACAGCATTGAGCACTGGGAGTCCAGGGGTTCTGCACTCTTGAAATCTCCTAGCAAGTGTGTGCCAGTTGTTCTCAAAATTAAGACTCTTTGCGAATGAGTGCAAGAGAGATGTGGGAGTTAGCTTTATGCAAGGCTTGAAGGGGGGGGGATCTGTTCAACAGTCTGACCATGAGATAATAGACCAGCTTAAGAATTAAGCCTGATTTATTTTAAATACCTTATCCTTATGCTTAAGAAAAAGTTAGAGCTGTGTTCAGGTGCCCTGCAGCTTTGGGTACCTGCAGGCCCCAGTGAGCATGCTGGGGAGCTCGCCAGGCTTGACCAAACCTTTTGGCAGCAAGTGGTGGCTGGCCAAAGCCATGTGGCAGTGGCTGGTCTGAGTCATCCCAGGGTGCTCCTGTGCCTGCTCTTTGAAACATGACTTGCCCCAAAGAGGTAGTGTGGTGTAATTGCTGAAGATGCACGATTTACTGCACCTAGGCAAATAGAGGAGCATCTGTGATGAAGTATTTTGGGGACTGAAGGTAAAATGGGAGCTGGTGTGCTTTGTCCACCTCTATAGTGGAGACGTGTCGTGGTTGCCTTCACCATTGCCATGCGCTGCAGACAAGTATTGCCCTACTGGTTCATCTCATCCATGTTTTAAAGATCTCTCTGCCCTGTCCTGTGTGTGTTCTGTGCTATGGAATAAACCTCCAGTGGTGGCTTGCAAGTGACCCGAGCCATTCTGCTGTATGCTTTGGGACCAAATTCAGACAAGTGGTTAATCCTCCCTGACTGGGAGGCCATGGTGTGCATGCCAAGGTTTCAGAGCAGAGTCTGTGATGTCGGGTGCTGTGGTGAGCTAGGAAGAAGTCCAGGTGCTGCTTGGAGATGGGTTGCACCGTGCCCGAGTTTAAATAAAGGCGTGAGGGATGTTTTAAGTATTAGCTCTGTTTGTATGCATTGTTTCTAAGAGCATCTTTTTAAGGGATATTCTGTGATCTGTCCCAGCTTGTCTATGCCCTTGTAGTCAAATTAAGGCATAAGCGTGTCTCCATGGAAAGATTTTAACAAAATCCTATTATTGTAAATGATTGCTAACAATTTCATGCCCTTCCATTTTTCAGATGCCAAGCTCATGAGTGTCTAAAAGCAGCTGATTATCTGCCTTTTTGTGGACTGGAGTCAGCACTTTCTTGAGGGCTGAGGTGCTTCCAGATGCCCCAGGCTAGTCATCTACAATAAGACAAAAAAAACAAAAAGGCGGGGGGGGGGGGGGGGAGGAATGCCACAACACTTCTTACCTGAAGACATGGGTGGGTCAGCCCTGAGCTGGGGCAGCTGAGCACTGCTCAGTTTGGGAAGGCTTCCTCTGCTCTGCTTTGTAACCCTGTGCAGCAGAGGACCTGTTAGAGCTCTTGGTCTTAAAAGCCACATGCTCAAACCTTCCTATGTCTCCCAAATGCCTTCTGCATAACTGGCAGGGTATGCCACCATGTATTAGGGTCCCCTTGGAGGTCCCTCATGTTGTTAGACCTAGCACTGTGCTCCTGAGCACAGGGACTTTAGAGGCACCTATAGCATCCTATAGATGAGTAGCTGTGTCAGCAGAGAATCCTGATGAGAGGCAGCCTCCCCTTTGCTCCCTGCTCTTCCTGCCATCATGGGGAAGCCATTGGCAAGGGGTGGAAGCTCTTGCTTGTTTAATGATTCCTGCTGGGAATATTGCCTTCCCTGGGAGGTGTGAGCATGCAGCAGGGAGCTGGTCTCTACCTCTGGATACTTGCCTGAGGCAGTTGGTGGTGTGCAGGGTGTTGAGTGAACACCACAGACATATCTAGATAAGAATAAAAATGGGTTGGGTTGGTTTTGTTGGAGTTGCTGAGGTTGCTGTTTTCACTTGCTGATTTTTACTTTTTTCCTCAAGTTCTGGCAGTTTTGGGAGGTGGCAGTGCTCCTCTCTGCAAAGAGCCAAGCATACCTGCTGTGGGAAAGCTGGGTGGACCAGGCTTTTTCCTCATAGCATGTTGTGATTGGTGCTGGCTGGTTCCTGCAATGTGATGCACCCCTTGCTTCTCTGAGGGAAAACTTGAGCTTAATTGTCAGGAAGTAGCTTTTGGTCTCCTTGACCAGTATGCCCAGGTCTTTGATTAATGGTTTGTGAATGTAGAAAGTCAGGTATTTCCTAGGCTTGCTCCAGGTCCCTTCCTTCTCTCCTCCTTGGCCTCATTCCTCTGGGACAGAGCTTTCCCGGGGCAACTTGTCGTGTCCTCAGGGTCCCATCCCAAAGGGGTGGCTCGGTGAGGCTTTCACAGGGCTAACCCACTCTGGGCACCAAGTTGTGCCACATCCTACCTGGTCCAAGGTATTCCCATCTGCACTACCATTGGTGGGGAAGCTGTGTCTCACAGGGATTTGTACTGTGTAAAGGATTCCTGTAGGGTTTATTTGTTTGGCTTTTTTTGTGGTTGTGGGTTTTTGTTCTTCTCCTGTTGCTCTTTCTAATCTCTTAAGAGTTTTGCAAAATCAGGATCTCACATTGTGAAAGGATGTTTGCTCTCCCACTCTGGCAGGGAAATATCCCTGGGATTCAGAATTAGATGTGCTAGAAACAACATAGCTTTGCATCTTCAAGATGCTTCATGCTGAGGATTAGTTGTCCCTCAAATCTACTCCACCTTAAGTAATTATTGGAGTGTTTTAATGCAGTTTGAGGATTGCCTAGGATGTGACATTGGACTTGGTGTTGTCCTATTTGAATTCATTTGGCTTTTTAATGACCTGCTGGGAGCTTAAAGAAGTTGGGCTAGGAGGTTCAAAAGGCTGAATTTCCCCAAAGCAACCCCAGGTGAGCATGAGTTGCATGAGGATTAAGCTCCTCAATCCTTCTGGAAAACACAAGATATTTTTATAGCATCTCCCTCTCCATGCAGGCAAGAGGGCCAGTGCAGTTCCTGGCACCAGTTTCTATCCCATCTTGGTCTTCCAGGTAACACCAAGTGCCAGTGGAGCCCTTGACCACCAGCATTTGTAAGGAGGACACCTATGTGTGGAGCAGGAGATGGAGACCTTTGCCAGCATCAAAACCCTTTCAGCCAGAGGTTTGCCACCTCCCAGCAAGGTGATTTCAGGGGTTAAAGTTTGTCATGCAGCCATGATATCCATCACTTATTGAAGGACAGTGACTTGTACCACTCTCCCGGATAGATGGCTCCTTGTATTTTAGTGCCAGATAGGGGATTGAGTTGCTTCTCCAGAGATATGCCTCCATTTTAGTGCTTTAAAGGGCTTATTATCTCTGGGTGGGTTCAGGCGGGGATTGATAGCACCTCTGCCTAATTAATCATGTGCCAGGTAGCGTGAAAGCAGAGATCTCTAAAATACCCAAGTGTCTTATCAAAGGTTTCAGCTTGGATTAATTCTGGGTCTCTTCTTTATTTGACTCTGCCTCTGTGTGTGAGAGAAAGGAGTGATTTCAGCTCTTGGCAAAGGGTCATTAAAGGCTTTTTTAATCCTACAAAGTTATAAATAAATATCTGCGGCAGCATGTACCTGCATATTCATCAGTGAATCCTCTTTTCTGGAGACCCAGCAGTGTGTGTGACCACTTTCCAAGGCGGGGTAGGAACCTGAAAGCTATTCTGGAAATGGAAAACAAAATCCGTAAGGTTTATCCCCAGTTTTGCACTTGCTAAATTGTTAATTACCCTCTCCCCTAGGGTGAGAATTGGAGTGGAAAGAGGTTTGCTGCTGGCTGATGACAGCTGTTCTGAAGGAGGCTGGAAAGCAGGTTAAGGAGGAGAATACTTGTGGGCCCTTTGGCTTTTTCTGGTTCTACTCAGAGGAGAGGTGCAGAGCCTGAAATTTCCTGTAATCCTATGGAAATAAAATCCTTGATCGCTTTGAGATGAGACAGGGAGAGCAGCAGGTCAGTGTTTGTCTCTGCTTGGCTTGTAGGTGGCCAAGGTGCACCCCATCCTCTGGGCTGGACCAGGCAAGCATCACAAGCTGCATTTTGAGGGTCATTTCTGGCTTTTTGGAGGCACTGAGAAAAATAGATCATTGTTTGAGTTTTCCCCATTTTGTCCTCACCCTTGGATTGGGGAAGTGGAAATTTGCAGAAAGTTGAAATGATTCCCATCTTTGGCTGGGGAGGAGAAAGCAGGTACTCTGGGTATTTCAGACTGCTTCCGAGGCTTGAACAGGCTCTTGCATCTCCAGATCTGCAGCATTTCTCCTGTGTGATGAGAAAAATAAGCTGTTTTCTGATTTAGGGAATGGGCTGTTTATAATAACGGGAGAATAATCACAAACTGCACCATGCTTTCCCTGATGACTGCTGTGGAAGATGAATGCTACAGAGATGCTGGACCTGCTGGCAGATGTGTGGAGGGGTTGTGTTTGCATGCGGATGGTCTGGCAAATACCCCTCAGAGCCTGGCTTTTAGAAGCTGGATTGTGAGTCTTCCACTGAAGACTATGAGCATTTGGGCATCCCAGCGCTGCTCTGCTGGGGCTCGCAGCTGGGCCGTGGCTGCTCAGTGCAGCAGTGCCTTGAACTATGAGGCGATAGTTTTATGGAAAAATTGTGGGGTGGACTCAACTCTGAAAGGTTTTCAAGTACAAGCCCTAATCCTCAAGCCTAATCTAGGTCAGCCTAGAGCCCAAAGGTACACTCAGCCTGTGTACCTACAGCTTGCCCCTGTGCTGGGAGCTGGGCACCCAAACACTTCCCCAGCCCTTCCTGGGCAGGTTCAGTTGCACAAGAAAAAAGGAGAGTGGTAGTGCAAAAGCCTTTCCTCTTTCCCCTCTAAGATAAACATTGCTAATTTTGCTTCACCCCATTGAGAAGAAACTATGAATTTACTCTCGGCTGTTTCCATGAAGTTGCTCTTCTCTCACGCATCTATGGTTGATGGAAATGATTACAGCAACAGCAGGTGCTGCTGATGTGTCCCTTGCAAACCTTCATCTTTACAGCAGACTGTACTAGCCAGCCTTGCCAGCTCTACTCCCACTGTGGACAGTAGTGCTTCAAGGGAGAAATACAATGCAATAAGGTGAGGAAGATGATCCTTCCCCTTCCAGGCTGGAAAGCTGTAACATGAGTGTGTGCAGTAGGTGAAGGGTTTGTTTTGTTTTGGTTTTTTTTTGCTTCTTTTAATTTATAATGAGCTTTTAGTTGGTTGCTCATTTGTGGAGTGGACTGGCTAGTAAACATCCCTGACATGTCACTGCTGCCCACAATCCTTGATGTTTCAACATGGCTCTCGGTAGTTGCCTGCCATGGTCACCAACTGTGGCTTAAGACAGGGGAAAAAGGTCCCCTAGCTCCTTCCCAGTGCTGTTTCTGAAGCCTTTATATAGGTCTAATGCTGTAGCAGAGCCAAAAGCCTGGGTGGAAAAAATTGTGAGAGAAGTCTCTGCAGGCAGAGCCGGGATGGGGTGAGCTGCTTCTGCATTAGCTGGGTTATGAACCTCCCTGCCCTAAATCCCTGTGAAAGGCCATCACCCCAAGGCCAGTCACCATCCTGCATCATAGTGCAGGGCAGGATTAGGATTTGTCTCTGGCTCTTCCCACCCTGCTCAGCATTGGCCAGGTTTGCCTGTATACCCTGGGCATGTTAACATGGGTCTGTAATTTTGGGGAGGAAGTGGAGCAGAAAATACCTAGCCCTCCAATTTGCTCTTAATGGGGGGTTGCTGGCATAGTGCTTATGGCTCTCCAGAAATCTGCCTCTTCAGGCATTTCCTGCAAGATCCTAATGCATGGGAGATGTCTGCCTTGGGATGCCAGGGGACTTTGACAGTGATCCGTGGCTTCAAGCTCAAGGGATGTTTCTTGGCAATGCAAGTGCCACAGGATGTTGTTTTTCTGGTCTTGGCCATTCAATCTCCTTTGGCTTCAAAAAGCCTTTGAAACATGAATGTAACTTCTGGAGATGCCAAGTGTGTGTTATGCATCGTAAGATGCTTCCAGCAGAAACTGCTTGCTATCAAAGTGCAACAGAGCCTGGGGGTGCATGTGGGTTGGGATCTATCTGCACCTTTCTGGTAAAGCTGCACCTTCAGGGTACATTTGCAGTGGTAATCCCTGTCCCAAGCTGGGGCTTCTCCAGCAGAAGGAGGAGAAAAAAAGTGGAGTTCTCAAAGTCCTTGTGGTTTTAAAATTACCGATTTCAGTACTTGCTGATTTTTAGGACTTGCTGTCAGGCATGCTGTCGCAGATCAGGGAACTGGATGGGACATGATGGGTGGACCACGGATGCAGGGATTATTATGGCTACCCCTAAATAAGACATTTGGGTGTGAATTAGAGCCCTGTGCCTGCTGCTTCCTTGCTCCTGGGTGCTTGTGGCCACCTTGCATAGGCCTGTGGGGTGAGTAACACTTGCACGCCCTCCCTGTGACAGGATGCTGCCTCTCTGGGCTGTGACTGCTCTGGTAGGACTTGTTTGTCACCTCTTGAGCTTGTTTAACCCCTGTCAACTCTTTGCATGTGAATAAAGTAACCCATTTGCTGCCCCAGGCTGGAGCCCTGTGCCTGTGTCCTGTGTGCACCCTCATGGCCTCCACACAGCAGATGATGATGACCTCTTTTTGGCTGCTTTGCACTTAGGCTATTGAGATGGTGTCTGCTTGGGATTCCAGGGCCAGCATCCTCAGGATGAACATGGCACTGTGGAAAGGTCCTGCACCACAATGCTGCAGGCAGGGCTCTGCCAGGTGCTCCCTGCTGCAGTGGCAGCAACCATCAGTGGTAGCCAGATTCTGCTGCACAGAGCTGTGGATGATCGTCTCTACCCAGCGTGGGACCTGCCAGACCAGGAGGAGCCACAGTGTCAAGCTTTGCTGTGGCTGATCTTTGCCCAGCATTGAACCTGCCAGTGGTGTCAACCCTTGGTGATGGCCTCAAGCTTTGACTCTGGTCACCTTCTGGCCTGGAATGGACATGGTCTAGAAAGCTCAGCAGAGCTGCTCTATCCCTGCAACAGCCCAGCCAAGGGCAGGTGATGCCACTCCAAAAGACGGACCTAAGAGGGGAGGACACTGTCAATGGGCTGGAGGAGACCCTGGATGAAGACCCATCACCTCCAACCTGCTGCAGGATGAGCACCATCAGGGGGATCTTCTTGATGTTGGGTCACCTCTCCACACCTGAGTAATGGCAAGGCTCCTGTCCCACTTGAAGGTTTCAGCATGTGGGCAAGTACCATCTCTTCCCTTTGGTGTCTGTGCTTGGGGCAGGGAGAGACCTCAGGAAGCATTAAATAGCTGTTGGATGCATCACCACAGCAGCTGATCCCAGGCGGTGAGTCAGAGCCAGTCTGCAGGATGGTGGCACGAGTGACTCCTCCCCTCATCACTTGCTGTTTACTCATGTATTGGGGTTTTTTCTTTACCTATGTGTCTGCATACAGCTGGGATGAGCATACCCCCAGCACAGGGCAGGAGAGGAGTGAGAGGGTCAGGTTCAAAGCAGGAATGAAATGACCAAGAGTACCCCAGCATCTGCCTGGAGCACATCCAAAGGGATGGACTGCTGCTGGCCCCGTAGACACCTTCGTCCTCTTTGGATGGTGAGCTCATCATAGCCTGCTCTCAAGTACAAATACATCTTTATTTATTAGTTATGAGTCCTTATTACCCCAGCCCAAACCCTGGCATGAAAGGATTCTAGTCTTCTGGATTTTGCAGTTTTAATTAGGCTTGCTGGGAAGCTCTTACTGTGCTTCCTGCCTGCCCAGTGTTGTACCCAGCCCTCTGCCAGGGTGGACATACCAAGTGAACCCCCCAAAATGGGTGAAACCTCAGCACTGGTGGGATGCTTGGCTCAAAACCTGCACGCTGGTACCAGACAGTACTTGTTAGGAGGTCTGTTAGAGATGTTTGGGATGCAGCCGAGAGGCATTTGGGATGCTTTGGGATTTGGGTTGCAGCTGGCTATGCTGTTGCGTGCAAAACTGGTAGGTTTTTTTCCTCCTAAGCAAATATGATTCTTTTTTCTTCTGAGTGTTTGTGAAGTGTTTGCAATCCTTGGCTGGAAGGTGCTCTCTCAGCTTCTCAGAATTCCTGTGTAGGATGTTGGGGGAGTCCCTGCAAACTTGTGGTCCTCACTTGTGTGAGGAGGATGGCTAGTCAGTTTTCTGAGCTGGCCATATATTATTTCAGGTTCTGGGATATCACCAAACCCTTGTGAGTCCTGGCAGCCATTAGGGTGGTGGTTTGCAGGAGCTGTGCACAATGTGCATCCCCCTCCTGCACATGCAGGAATGCTCCTTCAGCTCCTCTTTAGCCCGACAGCTTCAGGGAGATTGGGAGACGGCAGTGCCAGGAAAGAGAATAAAGCTGCAGGATCTGAGATTGTTAATTAAAAAGCACTAACAACAACAAAAAAAAACAGCAAACAAAAAAAAAAACCTTTGCCCCCCCCCCCCCCCGCCAGTGTCAGCATTTGAAATTTCCAATTCCCAGTTAGGAAATTTGGTGTAATTGTGGAATCATCCTTACCCTCAATTTTAGGACCCATTGCATGGGGAAGGGAGCAGAAAGTCACTTTGTTAATCTGTTTCCAATAAAGTTATTTATAAATCTACGGAGGGGGGTTATAAGAATAAAATGAGAGCAGCTTTTGGCATGCTTCCTGATGCCTACAGCCACCTGCTTACTTCCCTGTGCTGTTTCTGGGACAGCCAGCAGGACCCGGCAGCTGCCTGCACTTCTGGTTCATGGTCAAAGTGACCTCCTAGGGCAGCTACAAACAGAGGCAGCTGGAAATTGTCCTCCTGCTGAGAAGTGCTGCTTCCTGCAGAAAAGTGTTTCTTGTACAAAAACCAAGAGCCCATTTTGCTACCTGGTGATGTAACAAAAACACTTGGTAATTAAAGCAGGGGGTCGGCAGTAAAGCTTGGAGAGAGGAGGGTCATATTTGCAAGTGGAGGAACAGTGCCCCCCAGCTGCTTATTATTTTAGAAGTGATGGTAAAGAGCTGAGTGGGGCTACAGCGGAGGTGATGCTGGTGTGGTAGGTTACTGGAGACAAGATGCTGCATGTAGGTTGTGATGTGTTCAGGGCGCATTGCTATCCTCCCAGATGAGGATGAGCTTTCATCCCATCAGCTCCTCCATGAGGGCCAGGCCTTTGAGGGAAGAGGGGCAGCCAGGCTGGGTTTAGGTGGGCTGGGGGGAGCAGATCCTTAAATTTTTCATGACGAGGGTGGTGACAACCTGGCACAGGGTGCCCAGAGAAGCTGTGGCTGCCCCATCCCTGACAGTGTTCAGGGCTAGGTTGGACAGGGCTTTGAGCACTCTGGTCTAGTGGAAGGTGTCCCTGCCTGTGGCAGGGGGGTTGGAACGGGATGATTTTTAAGGTCTCTTCCAACCCAAACCATTCTATGATCCTGCCCTGGAAGGGGTGAGGAGGGCAGGCTGAAGAGGCAGCAGCTCCCAGCCATATTTACCACACCCTTGCAAGGGGGCAGGTAACATCTCCTATCTGGCTATGAGCTGGGGACAGCAACCCCCAAGGAAAACTTGGGTTATGGTGAGCAATTGGTTAACAGGGCTGTCCTGTGCTTGCTAGGATTTAAGGACATAGTAATAAAAACGACTGGATTTTCAGGTGCCCGGGGATGTGTCTGGGAGAGGTGCACCAGCCGCTTTTTGGGTGCTTTCCCCTGTATCAGGACAGAAACTGCTGCTCCCAGCTCTTTGGCAGCGGTGCTGCTGGTAAATGATCGTCAAGGTGGGGCCGGAGGTTGGTGCCGGGTTTGAACCCAGGCAGGTGCCTGGGACTGGTGTGCCAGCAGGCATCCTGCTCCCACACCCGGCAGCGTACAGCAGCCTCTGGAACTTCCAGGCTAGGTAAGGCTGTGCCACACCTGGGTTATTGCTTTCTTATTTCTTTCCAAGCTCCTGGCCTCCCCCTGGGGTCGGGGCAGGAAAAGCTGGGTTTGATGCTGACAGGGTCCCTGACTGGGGTGGGGGTGCTGTTCACCAGTATGCTTTGCCACCCCAGATTTGGCATTAGCATGCTGTGTTGGGAGGAACCAGTGGCTTCAGGGTGAGCTGGGTGGTGCCATGGAGGTGCTTGGACTTTGCTCTGCACCAGGGTCCACTTGTGGCTTTGAATGCGCAGGGTGTGGGGAGTGGTGACAAAGCCCAGCTTTGGGATGAAATTGGGCTGAACCTTGCAAATCTGAGGGGGTTTGGGCTCACAGGGAGAGCAGCTGAGCACACGGTGCCCTTCACCCCCACCGGTTTTCCCCAGCCACCCAGCCAAGGCAAACATGAACTCAGCACCAAGGTATTTGTGGCAGCCACTCCGTGCCCACCTTCCAGAGGTGAGCAGGGGGGGTGGCATCTATGGGCAGTGGCCTCAACAAGTGGCGTCTTCCCTGGTTTCTCCTTGTTTTCTCATGTTATGGCTAAACTCCCTCATCGCTGGGAATGAGACCCTTCAAGCCCTCCCTTCGGTTACTCAAGCAGGCAGCAAGCAAGAAGTGGTGTTTAACCTGAGGCCAAATTTCCTTGCAGCCTGACTACAAACTTGGGAGAGCTGCAGCTGAGGGATGGAGAGGCTGCAACCAGCCGGGATAGGTTGGGAAAGTGGTTTGGGACCCTCCAAACAGAGGGCCTGAGAATCTCCTGTATACAGCCCTCTGCTTATGGCTTTCAGATGAGCCCAATGCTAGAAAAAGAGTTATAGGGGGAGGAAATGTACATCTTTGTTTGCACAGTGTTTGAAAACACCATAAGCTTAAATATCTGAGTCCTTTACAGTTTCTGCTTTTTTTTTTTATTAGGGGCTTTTTGTTTTTTTTTTTTTTTTTTTAAGGCTTTTGCAGTTGTTTTGCTGCTGGAAGAGGCAGGAGTTGGGTGCACCTGGGCTAACACAGGACAAGTAACTGCTGGGTGGCAGTCAGGCTGGGCACCAGCGCTGGTAGAGCATCCCCTGGGATCCCGGGCTTTGCCTGGCTCCCTCTCCCAAACACTACCTCTGGTTTTGTGCAGAAAGAGGCTTTATTTTAATCTCTTAATCAATTAATCTCAATCAATGTCTTAATTAAACTCTCTGATAAATTGAGATGGATATAAATAGTTTAAAATGTGCACTGCCTGCACCTTCTCTCAATATCCCATTGCGAGCGTGTGCAGCCAGTGGTTTCTCTGCCTTTTCTACTATTGTTTGGTGCTGTGCTGTTAAATTGTAAGAGAAATCACAGTGAAAGTCCAACAAACCTGTTAAAGATCTGTGCTTGCAGCTGAAATAACCTGGGCATCTTCTTCTGGGCACCATGCAGGAACACAAACCCCATCATTTTCCACCGCAGGAAGATTTGAACCCCTTGCTTAGGCATGAGAAGAAAAAAATCAAACAACTTTCTCTTTTGTTGCAGGTAAACACCAGTGTTCTAATAAAATCAACAAATGTGCAGTCTGTGTGCAGGGTGAGCTGCAGACTGAAGGAGGGCAGCAGCGAGCAACTGCTTGGTCTAGAATGCACCTTAAGGGATGCTGGTGTTAAAAGATGATCACTGACGTTGCTCGTAAAGCTTCTCATGTTCCTCATTAGCAGCTTGGGATGGAAACCTGGTTTCTTTTTTCCCTACAGACCACCCATCCTGCAATGACCTAGTGCACCTGAGACCCGGCAGCCGTGGGGATGGAGCTGAAGGTCTGGGTGGATGGGATCCAGAGGGTTGTCTGTGGTGTCTCGGAGCAAACCACCTGCCAAGAAGTGGTTATCGCCTTGGCGCGGGCCATAGGTGAGCCATGTCCATCTGCTGGGCGAGGAGGGATGACCTTTTGCAGGTGCTTCCTGGGAAGAGGAGACCTTGGGTGGGTAGGGGTCCTGATCTGGGGGTGTCAGAAGCCTCAGTACATCACTGCTGGCCATGGCTTTCCCAGTCTGACGTGCTCACCTCCTCCCGGCAGGTCAGACGGGCCGCTATGTGCTGGTACAGAAGCTGCGGGAGAAGGAGCGGCAGCTGCTGCCACTGGAGTGCCCCTTGGAGTCGCTGGCCAAATGTGGGCAGTATGCCAACGATGTGCAGTTTGTGCTGCGTCGGACAGGCCCCAGCATGGCTGAGCGGCCCTCCTCAGAGGGTGCTCCCCAAGCCCCCGAGAGGACGTTCATCCGGGCCAGCTTGCCCATCAAGCCCAGGCCTGCCAGCACGGATGCACCCCGTTCCCGGGAGCCAAAAAAATCCATGACCTTCAACTTGGGTCCTGCAGGTGACCCATTTGCCATGAGCCGCTGGAGGCACCAAGCACGGGAAAGGATGGATTTGGAGGGCGGTGGGGTCCTCCAACCCTCCAAGGAGGAGCTGTTTAGGAGGGTGCTGCGGCAGCAGGAGCAGCTGCATTCCTTGGAGGCCCATGGGGACACCCTGGAGATGGACCTACGGCTCTGGGAGCGTGGCCGATTCACGGGTCAGGAGGATGAGATCCTCTACCTAGAGCACCTGGTGCGGAGGAATGAGACAGAGCTGGGTGAGGAGGAGTTTTGGCAAACTGAGCTCCGGCTGGAAAAGGAGTGCGAGCGGGAGCGGCAGGAGCGCGTTAGGAGCCTCCGGGCCAGTCTGGAGGAGTACACCCAGAGGATCTATGAGCTGAGTGCCCGGACTGAAGCCCTGCAGCAGGAGATCCAGTGGGAGATGGCAGAGAGAGCCAAGAGGGGGAAGGAGATCCCTGTGCCCAGCCCCACAGAGCTGGAGGACATGGCTGCCAAGATGAAAAGGGACCTAGAGGCCAAGGTCAAGCAAGGAACCCAGCTGGAGAGCAACCTGGCCAGTGTGGAGAAAGCCCTGGAGGAAGCTGAAAGGAATCTGCAGGTAGATAGGACCAGGTCAAGGAGCCCCATGGGGTGGTATGACCTTTGGGAGGTGATGGGACCAGCCTTCCAGCAGCCTGGGGGCTGATGGGTTGTGTGGGGTTGGTCTTGCCACACCTGGCTGATGAGCGTGGGGCTGGGTGCGTGGAGGTGGCTCAGTGGCAGTAACCACTGTCAGGGGGACACCACTGCTCTTACCCAGCCAGCACAGGGTCCCACACAAATGCAGCTTGACCTTGTGCAAGCTGCATCTGGGCTGGGACTCCTCCTGGCTGGTGCACAGGAAGCACAGCATCACCCCACTACCGCACAGACAATGGTGCCAGAGCAAATGGTCCATGTGCAGGGTCAGTGGCGTTGGCATAAGGGTTAATATCTTGGATAAAGGAGTCGCAGTGGGGAATAGGACAATGTAGGTCCCATGGTGGCTGTGCATGAAACCTTTTGACCATGCAGACTGTGCAAGGGCCTGCGCAGTGTGACGATGGCAGCTGTGGGGCTGAGCTTCCAGTATCTTGTCTTGAGCATTTCATTTGTGTCTGGCACCTCCCAGCACCGCATCGGCCACAGTTTGATGGCTGCTCACACCCTCTTGTGGAGATGCAGCAAAGCAGGGCCCTTCCCAAAACAATGCCTTCCTCATCCCTTCTTTCCACAGGCCCTCAGAGAGGGGTGGCTGAGTCATGCTACCCCCGAGGTCTCTGCTAGCTCTGGCAGGGTAAGCCCCAGCTAGGGGAAGCAGCCCCGGGGTGGGTATGCCAGCTGGTTTTGGGGCATGGGAGGGACATGCAGCTCACCCTGTCCTCCCCCTCGGTGTGTGTTTTGCAGGCCCAGACCCAAGAGCTGGAGGAGTTAAATAAGGAGCTGAGGCAGTGTAATTTGCAGCAGTTTATTCAGCAGACGGGGGCCACGGTGACTGTCCTGCAGGCCAGGTCCGAGGAGGATGCCCAGCCGGAGCCGAGCCAGTGCGAGCTGCCAGCCTACCGGAGAAACGGAGGTCAGCACGCTGCTGCCGGCTCGGCCGTGGGGGCTGCTCCGGGGGACTCCTGCCCGCTCCCAGCCTCCCCCTCCAAAGGGGTCAGCACCCCCTCCAAGGGTTCAGCCCCAAAGCTGGCCAGTTCTGCCCTGGGCACTGCTGTTAGGCAGCAGGAATGGAGTTTTGGTGCTGGCACAGCACTCACTCCCCACCCCAGGGGTCTCTGAGGTTTGCCAGCCCTGGGACTCCTTCCTCCTCCCCACTGAAGCCTTGGGGTTGTTTGTAGCCACGCTCAGTGCTCAGATCCTGCATTGCTGTTTTGGGGGCTGGGGCAGCTGCAGGGATCTTTCCTTCACAGCATTGTTGCATGCTGCTGCCACAGCAGTGGCAAAAAGGTTGCTGAGGGCCAGTGTCATCCCCCATTGGCTGTGGCTGGTGGGGATGGGCTCCAGCCACCGATGACCTCTTTGTGTTGGGGATGGGTGAGCATGGTGCCTGGGGCCACGTCCACATCCTCACAAGGGTGAAAGGAGATGGTGGGGGGGCTCCTGTGGAAAGTGACATGGAAAAACAGGGACCTGGTCACTTCTCCTCTGGAGTACCCAGAGAGGATGATGTGGCTGCCCCATAGCACTGCAGCAGCTGTGCCCAGCAAGCACGGGGGAGGTGCAAGCCCAGCCTGAGCCAGGCATTTTTCCCCATCTGTAGGTTTTCCTCCCACTACCGGCACAGACTCGCCTCCCCAGGCCAGCACCAAACAGCACCTCAGCCATCCCAGGACCCTGCCAGAGCCACTGGTGTCCAGCCTGAGCCCTGAGGGTGCGTATGTCCCAGCGGGTGCCCAGGAGCACAAGCTGGGATGGGGAAGGATGCGTGGGAAGGAGGGGAAAAGGCTTTTGCTGCCCAAAATGGGCTGCAGAGAGCAAGCGTGTGCTGGGAGCAGGAGGCCAGAGCTATTTATAGATGCTATTAGGAAGAGCAAAGCTTACACCCTGGCAGCCTTTGCTCTGCTGCCAGGGGCTCTCATGCTGGAGGTCCAGCTCTCTGCCCTGCCAGGAGCTGCGGAGAATGTTCTGCATCCCCTCTCCTGCCACCCTGCATCCCCCAGGGCTAAGACCTTGCTAGGGTTAGGATGGGGATGATTTGGCGCCCATCTTATACAGGAGTCACTTTTGCTCCATCATGGGGACCAGTTTCCTCCAAAACTCCTCCCACCTACTGTGATCCTAATCCTAGCCCTGTACCACAAAAGAGCAACCTATGATGTTCCTGCCTGCCATGGCAATGGTGGCTGCATGCTGGTATGCCATTCCCACCCACACCACCATCCGCTCAGCAAGACCCTACTGCCGTCCTCCTCACAGCCCAAAACCTCCACCCCTGTCTCAGGAGATGCGCTGGCATCTGCATATCCATCTCCCAGCCTAGGCTTTGCCCTCACGTGCGTCCTGTTTTCCATTCCCCTTTTTGCTTGCCCGCTGTGATGGGGTTGCTCAGGTGGTTTTTGTCTTGTCTTGCAGTTGTATCAACCAGGCAGAGCATCTGGAGGTAGAAGGGCCTGGCCAGTGGAGGATCAATTGCCTTGCAAGTGTAACTGTATAAATAAACCATATTTTATATATATATATTTTATTTTTTTTTTTTACTGCTTTATATTGTGAATGGATGTGGACGGCCAGAGTATTTTTACAGACTGTAAAATAAAACCAGAGACCAACAACACAAAGCAACCCTCCTCCCTGTGGATGGAAACAACCTCATTCTATTTTTATTTTTTAAGAGCTTTCTATTTTCAACAGAAAACAGCAGTGCTCTCTTTCCACA
This sequence comes from Pezoporus occidentalis, assembly GCF_034315485.1. Taxonomy (NCBI): domain Eukaryota; kingdom Metazoa; phylum Chordata; class Aves; order Psittaciformes; family Psittacidae; genus Pezoporus; species Pezoporus occidentalis. Next base: position 1,278,426 of record NW_026913964.1, on the reverse strand, counting down.
CAGCTTCCTCAAAAGACCCATCGTCCATTTGGAAAAGTCCTTGCTCTTTTGACTAGGGGAGCAAAGCTGCAGTGGAGACCTGCCTGGAGACTCACCTGGATGGAGCAAGTTAACAGATTTTACAGCACCTCTCCGCAGGAAATGGGGCCATGACAAACAACCTCTTCATGGGCTACAGGAGATGCACAAGAGCAGCTCTAAGACAAATTTTTGCTCCTCCCTTTTATAAGAAATCTCTAGTAGAAACCCCTTTATCACGGTGCCATGGACCAGGCTTTAGGGGAGCAGGGAGCACACAGCAGGGGCTTGTTTTTCTTAAATCCCCTTAATTTTTCAACTTGTTTCTAAAATACAGTCCTTGAACGAGCCCTTTCCCAGTGGCAGTGCAGGTGGGGAGCAGGACCAAAGTGCACTTGGTCACATTTCACTGATTTATATTTTGGTTTTCTACTTGATGGCCAGTAGTTACTCTCGGGTGTTGTTCATCTGTCCCAGTGGGTCGCCTTGTATTTTAATTGCAAAACCAAAGTGGTCTGGGGAGGGGATGGGTTTGTCGAGAAGGTTTTCAACACAAAAACTGCAAAAACTGTGACTCAGGCACCCCACTTTCCCTTACGAATGTAACCCGGTGTGCCGCGGTTTCCATCTTCAATAAATCTTTGGGAAAGGATTTGAGCAAAGTGAGTGTGCGCGTGCTGTTGTGGGCCTGGGAGAGCCCTCTCTGATGGCTTCTGGTCAGGTGCCCCATGGGCACATCGCAGCCTGTGGCCACCTCTTTCATTTCCAAGCCATCTCTTCCCCTTTGCTGAATTGAAGCTGCAAGTATTTTATGACTGAATGCATCTCATGCACATGCTGCTCTTTTTCTTTGTTCTTATTTATTTCATTTTTATTTTATTTTAAATCACAAAGTGCTTTACAACCAGCAGATGAAGCTTGTCTCTGGTGAGAGGCCAGCCGTCTCTGGGATGAAGCATGGCAGCATTTTAATAATGCACAGCAGCAGCGTGGAGCATTTTAGGACAGGAGGCGAAGGGGATAGCGCTTGGCTGCAGATAAGAGCAGGTAAGGGGGGAACCTCTCATTCACCTTCAAGCCCCTCTGTCTACCCCTGGATAACTGCAAGCAAGAATGTCTGCTCTTGCTCTCCATCAGTGTCTCCCCTGAGACTGCTGGGCTCTGGGCCCTGGGGATGTGCCCCTCTCAAAGCTGATTTTTTGAGGTGCCACTGCAGCCCAGCAGGTTGGCCAAGTGATATTGAAGGATTAAAGTATGCTTTGTTGGGAGAGTGCTGGTACAACCAGTTACGACGGAAGAGCTGCTGCAGTGAGGAGATGCAATTTCAGAGTTGTCTTTTTTGAATCATGGGGTTTGGGGCTTTTGGGTTGGTTGGTTTGTTTGTTAGTTTTTTTTCTTCCTCCTCCTTAAATCACATGTGTCAGGGAAAATGAGGTAAAACTGTTTGCTCTGTGCAGCCGCATCTAGGAGTTTCTCTCCTGTTTGCTTCCTTTTGGGGCTTCTTGCGGTCAGCTTTTTCGACTCTTGCTTTTAAAAGTGAGACTCCATCTTGACAGGAAGAGCAGCAGAGGGTGATGGAGGTTGTAAAGAGCATTTCAGTGCTGCTTGGGGGGAAAACACCCAAAAACCAGGTTCAGAAAATCCACTTGCCTTGGACATGGCCAGATTTGGGATGTTGCGCAAAGTCCTCTGTGTGCCCTGAAATGCTGACCTCCACAGGTTAAAAACTGGATCTTCTGGTTTGGGGGCTAAACCTGTAGCTTTGCCTTCTGCAAAGTAGATGGGAATAAAGACCAAAGGGTCACTGCTTATGGCACCTCCTACTGGGAAAAACAGGGCAGAAAACTAATCTGAACCTCTGATTTTGCATAGGATTTTTGCCCTGCGCTTCTGCTTATATATTTGATGATGTTTTTTTGTGGGTCACTTCCACTCAGCCGTGATCTGACAGGTCAAACCAGCATCAGTCTGCCTTGAGGCGGGGGAATAGTAGGGGAAATACGGGTTTAAAAAATATGCATCACTGCAGATTTTGGCCCTGAGTACTGGGATGCAGGATTCGGAACTGATGGGTGGGATGGGGGACAGCGTGACGTGGCTGTGTCTCTCAGAGGTTTAACACATGGGGTTAGGGTGAGTGCCATGGCTCGGGGGTATCTCTGCTTTTCCAGCGCAAAGCTGTGGCATTTTGTGTCCCATAAACCATCACCCAGCTGCTGCAAAGGGAGCTGTGTTTTCTAAGGTGATAAATTACTTTGATTAACGCTTCTCTCCCTGCTGTGGTGCACGCCAGTGTGGGGAGAGGCATTAATCAAACTCATTTATTACCTTGGGAAACTCCCACCCGCGGGTGACCTATATTCCCCCTGGTACTGGGGGTGTGCAATGGCATGGTGAGCGTGCAGGTCCCCACGTGTTATTTCACCCAGTGAGGTTCAATACCTGCTCTGGCTCCCCTGCCTTTCTCTGCTCCAAAGGCTGTGTCAATAATACATTTCTGCCATTGAATATTTTATTGATGGCTTGACTTTTTTTGCTGCTTGCAATTCCCATTTCAAGGCTGCGTGATTGTTCCTAATTAAAATTTTATGCCCTGGGAGAAGCCTTCTTGCTACAGTGGAGATGATGCTGTCCTTTTCTAGGCCACTACAGAGTGCTAGGAAGGAATTACTCATTGTTATGAGATTAAAACAAAGCAAATGAATTATTGTTTTTTCCCTTAAAAACAAAAACACAAACCAAAAGCCCAGCACACGATGTGTACTGGAGAGGGAACAACCAGCTGCTTGTGGCTGAGGCAGGGATCCAAGCATACCAGGTGCCTCGAGGATGCTGTGCTTGGGTGAATGGAGGACAGCCATGTCCCCATGTCCCTCAGGAGCTGTGGACCAGCTTCTTCTTTCCCTGTGGCAGGCAGGAATGGGCTTCAGGGCTTCTCCCTCCTCGCATGCTTCTCACCATCACCTCCAGTGGTACCCAGCAATCACAATGCAAAGGACATACCTGTTTTTTCACTGGTGAGCAGCCCCAGCATCCTTTTGAGTTTTTATTTTCAATTAGCTCTGCAGCCTCTCAGGCCAAGGCACCACTGAGGAGAGCAGTTCGGCCACCCAGCCCCCTGGGCCTCTTCTCCTTGCTGTGCTACACAATTACTATAATTTTTTTTTGATATTGCATAAGCATATAAAATGGCTCCCAGCTCCTCACCCATCTACCCTGGGCTGTGCCAGCTCTTTGGGTCAGGCATCATCCACAGATGGTGCTGCCCCAGACCAGTACAGTTCCTCAAGGGCAGCACAGCTGCGTACATCTGAAAGACACCCAGTTTGCAGTCATGGGTTTGTACAAGTTCCTCAGTGTCTGAGTTTAGGTTTTCCCCTCCCCTTAAATCTCACCTAGAGTGCTAGAAGCAAGCATTCGTGCTGCCTCCCAGCCCCTGGACTTGGCAAGCAGCTTCTAAAGTACACGCTTCAGCACCAGTTACATAAGGAAAGGTGTGAATGACTGGAGGAGAAAATGCCTGTTGGTTTTGCTCCCCAAGCTGTGTACAGATGCTCTGCTGCTTGCTCCTGGGCATACAGTTCCTATGAGGGTAGTTCACTGCAGAGGGAGAAGAGAAACTCCTTGAACTGGCATGTGTGTTTGTGCAGGGAGCAATGTCTGCTCTCCCTATGATGTTTTCCCTTTCCCTGTCTCAGGGTAAAGACTGAGTGCATTCTACCTTGCCCTGAGAAAAAAACAAGCAAACAAACAAACAAACAAACAAACAAAAAAAAAAATTAAAAAAAACATAAAACACTAGAGGAAGCCGGGAAATTTCCTTGTTTATGGATGAGCAAGTTTGTCTCCCAATGGAACCTTCTGCCAGCAGAAATTTTATTCCTTTTTTTTTTTTTTTAGGATATATTATGTAAGTCCATGCTTGCATCTAATTGACTGACTCCCGCTTAAACAATTCATGTACTCCTTCTATCCCTCACAGGCCAGCTTACTCCTTCAGTGAGGCTCACCACCGACCTGCTACTGGCACACGTTACAGACAGAACAGGGTAGGCACTTCCTAGCACAGTGCTTGAAGCATTAGGCCTGCTCACCTCCCTCTGCAAAGAGCTGAAATAAGAGAACAAAATATGTGAGAACAGAGAAGTTCCTTCAGTGTAATGGGCCTGACAGTCAAGCATCTTCCCCTCCTGCAAAGTACACTCCTGCCTCTCCCCAGAAATCTTACAGCATCAGTTCTGAGCAAGAGCTTTTAGCAACGACTATTCTTGTTGCCAGGCTAAGCATGTCCTTACCAATCTGCTTGTTAGCTACCAAAAACCATGAAGTTAAGGGTATCTTAGCCCTGGTGCTGGGCTTTCTGCTTGAGAGACAACCAGGTAGCACCCCTTCTGCTCTCCTTTTCAAGCCACCTTCACTGGCTGCAGAGGTAAAAGGAGGCACGGGGCATGCAATGCACATCAGACATGTCACTGAGAAGGTACAGCTTTCCTCTTCACCTGGTCTAGCACCCAGTAATACAGTAATAAGCACTCAAACGCTGGTTTTGCACTATTTATTGAAGACTTCAGGTGTCAGCACAGGAGCTTAGTTTTGAATCTTGCCACAAGGATGCTAAAACCAGGAATTAAACTGTATACTTACCACCACTTACTGGAGAGAGACACAAAATAAAAGCAAACCCAAACTTCAATTCAACCCCTTGCCTTCGCTTACTGGAACTGAGCAGGATGGTTCCATAGGTAGTGGGAAATTCATACCACAGTGCTGCTCACAGGAACTGGGACAAGCCTTGCTAGGCAACCCACAGAGTTGCTTCGGCCAGTGGCATTTCCAGCAGTTAGTCATTGGGCAGCACAGTCCCAGACACAGGGATATTTCTTCAAAAAGAAACAAAGCACCTTAATTTTCAGATGCAGGTTTGTTACATGCACAGTTACACATCCCAGTAAAACGGGGTGGTAGGGGACCACCGGGCTTCAGTTTGTGCTCACAGACATGCTCATACACAGGTGCATCTTGCACCAGGTTTCCCTCTCCCTGCTCTCCACGTGGCTACGCTGTGCTCCTGTCTACTCGGCACTAGCAGAGGGGAGATACTGTAAGTGTAGCTAGGGAGGAGGAAAGCCGCCTGCGGCTGTGGAAGCTGTGAACTTATCTGACCCCCCAGTCAAAAAAGGCCCATCTGGCTTCTGAAAAAAGTGAGAAAGCAGCTTTGGTGAATTCAGATGGTTTTCCTCTCTTTTCACCCTGTTTGAGCACCGTGGACTCACCCAGTCTGTGTGGGGCACAGAGGGAGCTGATTTTTTTCTTCCAGAAGAGCAGATGCTCATCCAGGACCCAAAGGGAGACACAACAAACGAGTGCATGCAGGAGAGATGGGGACAGGCAAAATTGCTCCGTGACAGTCTCTATCAGGGCAGAGGACGTTGCTCTGCCTTCTGAGGAATTAACTACTTACTGACCAGAGCACTGCTGACTCTTCCAGATCAAGCCTTTACAACAAGTCCAGGGCTACATGTGAGCAACAAGGAGAAGACCTGAGCCCTTTCAGGAAACCTCAGCAGGCTGTGGTGAATCCTGGCTGGTTATTACGAGTTTAAGCTGCTGGTAAAGCTGCTCTGTGCTTTAAAAAAGGTAAGTTTCAACTACCCAGCTTCTTCACCAGTCTAAAACTGCAAGAGAGAACTTTGTAGAAGAAGCAATTTGCTTCGTCACTTCCTCCGTTTCTAGTGACAGCCACTCTGGGCGGTTGGAGGAGTCCCTGCCTGGCTTGCCTTCCTGCTCCTCAGGTCCATGAAGTCAGAGTCCCTTGCGTGACATCACGGTGTGATGGTGCAAGGCAGCTCTGCCAGAACCCAGCCAAAGGCTGGGGACCCAATAGAGCCCTGGCGCAAGGAGAGGAAAGCTGGGTGCAAGGGTGGGGGGCTGAATGGGAAACAAAACAGCCACAGAAAAGCAAAGTGAAGCTCATTTCTGTTGTTCATTTAACAGACTAGACAGTCTCTCTTTAAAGGTGACTCATCCGGGGCAATACCAGGCAGTTTCTTCTGTTAACACACCCTTGGCAATAGCACTTCAGTTAGTCACTGACTGGGTATCAAGACGTCACTGGCTGGGATGAAGCACCTCTTTAACTTGGTACGGAGTCCACTAGCACTTACTGACTTTGGAGAAGAGCAGGGAAGGAGAGAGGAGGGCACAGCATCCCTCCGGCGCAACTTTACCACGGGCTTCTAGCACCCGCACGCTGCCACGGCCCGTTCCACTCATCTCCGTTGGCGCTGGACACACCGAGCCCGGCTGCACGAAACCTTAAATCTTTTCACACTCCACCACGCCGTGTGGCTAACTGCAAGGCGCTGTCTCTGCATGTCAGGGGTCTGCCGCGCCAAGGATGGGAAGCTGCTGGAGGCAGGACAGTGGCGTTTCACGGGGCGGGGGGACGGACGACGACGACTCCTTCTCACGCCGAAGCCCCTCACTTGGGTGGCACGGAGGGGACGCAGGCGTCGCGGCATGGGTCCGTGGAGGTGAGGCGGCCGCACAGCGGTGTCCGAGGAGCAGGTTAGCCGCTGTCACACGCACAGTGGAGTCGCCGAGAGCACAATGTGCGTTAGTCAGTGGCTCACCTGCTCCTGGAGGATGACGGGGAGCGGCAGAGCCCGCAAGCAGCACAGGAGACAGCGCGAAGGACGGGTCGGGAGCGGAGGGGGGTCGCGCCGTGCCCGGGCTCCGTGGCGCATCCCGGCACGGAGGGTCGCAGCTCATCGCACGCACCCGCAGGACAGGCCCCCCCCCGCACCACCCCGGGGCAGAAGCGCCTTCTCCCGCCCGGCCGCCGCTCACCTGCGCTCCGCGCTCCCCCCTCCGCCGGCAACTTCTCGCTCTGGCCCGGCCCGGCCCACGCCGCGCGCCGCGGCCCCTCGCCCCTCCCACCGCGCCTCGTCTGCCAATAGCGAAGCCGCCCGCCAGCCCGCCGGCCCCGCCTCCGCGCCGCAGGGCCCAATGGCGGCTCCGTCACCGCCCGGCGGCAGCACTTCTCCTCCGTCCCTTTCCCGCCCCCGCCGCAGCCCGGCCCATGGTACGGTCCGCCGGGGCCGTGCCATCAGGGCAGTGTCGGGGCGCACGTACGCGGGGAGGGGGGGTGTTCTGCGGCCGTGTCCCCCCTGCTGCCGCTCTGCACGTCGTGGTGGTGGATTTCACCTCGTTGCATTCATTTGTTATATAGTTGTTCCCGTTGCTCCTCTCTAGGTTGGAAAACCTGGCCGCAGAATGCTGCTCCAGGGGTCCCGCAGCCTGAAGCCCCCACTGAACCCTGGGGTCAGGGACCGGATGACTCGGGCGTCTTCTTCCAGTAGCGTCTTCCCCCCCCCCCCCCCCCCCCAAAAAAAAAAAAAAAAAAAAAAAACAACACTTTTTTGTGAGAACTCACTCTTGGTCATCAACCTACAAGCTGTCAGCCAAACAAACGGCTGAAACGCTGACAACGTTGGGGTGCCCCAGCGAGGGTTTTCTCAGCGCCAAAGGTAGTGCTGGATGGACGTAGCACTGTCCTGCGGAGGTGAAGAGCCTTGGTGCACACACACACGAGAGTCGGGTGTGTGGCTGGCTCCCGTCTGCCCAAAGACACACACCTTCCCCAAACAGACCAGAAACTAGAGCGTGTTTGGGGACCCCCACTTCATTCACACTGCTGGTGTTCAAGAGAAAGGACACTTTGGGTACAAAAATGGTTGCTGACCAAACGGGCCAGACACCATATCCCTGCTGAACTGGTAACACACGCTGTCTAGCAGAAGGCACTGGTTCTGCATCCCTTGAGGAAACTGTCGCGGCTCTGACGGGCGTTCTGCTACCTGGTGCTCTTCCTGCAAGGTGTGGTGCAAGACTTGGAAGCAAAACCTAGTGCGGGCTCCCCGACAGCCGGCGGTGATCACCGACCTCAAAGGATTTCCCTATATGTTTTGCTGGAGCGTGTACCAGCCATCCGTGGCTCTGCTCTCCCGCTGCCGGTGGGCAAGGGGGATGGGGACAGCCCCTCTCCTGCGTGACAGTCCGCACAATGACAGCCTCTGTTGTCATTTCGTGCGCGTGTTGTGTGGGACTTTTTTGTTTTCACCCAGTAGCCGTAAGGGAAAAAGTCACGTATTTTAACGTCTTCCCCAGCACAGGGCTGGCGCTCAGATTGGAGCAAAATCAGCCACGGAGCACACGGGCCCCTGAACCAACACCGTAAGTGAGGCATGACCGTGGAAATTGTCACTTTGTTTAAAACCAGCTATTTTGTGTGGAGCAACGTGGCTGGGTGCTGCCCGGACACCTCCTTGCCGGGCTGCTCCGTGGGGCACGCGTGCCGTGGGCTGCCATCTCTTCTTCCAGGCGATGCCTGACATTTCATGTTTGGTTTTAAAGTAAATAAATAAATACGTTAAATCCTTCCTCCCCCTGCAGCGAGCAGACAGGGAAGGAGTGTGTTTCGCAGCGGTGCTTGCACAGCTGTCTGTCGGCACGTTGCTCGGACCTCCCTGCGCGCCGTATTAAACCGTCCAGCGCGGCGCGGGTCTGGCTGGGGTCCAGCCGAGCACGGCCGGCGCGGCTGTGGCGGGCGAACCGCTCTCCTGCTGCCCGAGCGAAGGGTGAGATGGGCTGTTGTGTGTTCCAGCGAACAGCAAGAACCCGCAGGGCTTGGAGGAGGAGGCCTGCCATTGCCCTGGAGAGGCTCCGGGCTGGGGTGCTTTGCCCCTGCTCCCCCGACAGCTCCGAACGAGCTCGTGGCTCAGCGTTTAATCTCCGGGATGAAATTTCCTGCTGACACGGCCGGTGCTTCCCTGGGAAGAGCCCCCACTTATTCCAGCCCTGCGGCTCTTCCGTTTGTTCCCAACTGTCCGCTGTGAGCGGTGACAGTGAACCGCTCCCGCTGGCTGCGGGAAGCGCCGCGGACCGCCCGGCAGCCCCCGGCCCTCATCGCTTGTGCCGTCGTGCAGCGGGGATTGAGCCCGCGGGCTCGGGGAGGAAGCCAAAAGGGGAAACATGCCCCCGAGGCCCAGCAACCGCTGTGACCATTACCGTGCAATTAAAAAGCTGCCCCCCTGACAGCGCAGGTCTCGTCTTCTCAAACCTAAGGCGGTCTGTGTTCAGTGGCAACGGCTTCGGCAGGATGCTCACCCTCAACCCCGCCACGCCCCACTCCCGAAGCCCTGAGCGGGCAGACAGCAGCACGGCCGGAGCAGGGGTTGCTCCGCTCTGTGCGGTCACGAAAAGGCCCTTGCTTTCAACCCTGGCCCCCATCTGATTCCTGACAATGGCCCGAGTGTCTGCGAGTACGTGCGCGTTAGCGCTGGGTCACGTCCGAGCAGACAGGGCTGCGCTCCCCGCCCGGCGGAGACCGGGGTCTTGGGCAGAACACCACGGCTGGTGGGACACTGCGAGAGGGGGAACAACCCTTCCTCCGGTACGTGCGTGCGATCACCCAGCAGAACGGGAACATTTGGGCTGGGATCAGCCACGCGTACTTAAGAGGGGAAAAAAAAAGAACAGCCGCGATCTGCATCGCCTGACAGAGGTACTTAAGGCTGATGCGCGCCCGCACGGACCACACGCCTTCCTCCTCCGAGAACAGCGTGTCTCGGGCGCAGCCTGCCGGGGTGGCAAAGTGCTCTCCACCGGCCTTCCCTACGGCTTCTCTGGGGACCGTAGCCCCGACCCCGATGCTCAGGTCTGGCTGTCAGGGTGCGGCAAGGGAAGGCAGCACCCGGGCCCGGCCTCACAGCCTCAACACCGCAAGCCTGGGGACACCGACCAAAGGGGCAGCAAGCACCCCGGGGATGGCGGGGGGGTGCCCCTGTCCGCCCGGCTCCTGTAGGGCAGTCCAGCTCCGCAGTCCCGCTGCCCAGTGCTGCCCACGGGGACTCAGCTCCTTCCCCTCAGGGCGCTGCGGTGGTATAGCCCGGTGCACCTCTGCTCCTATGGTTCAGTCCCGCGGCCGTTCTGCTCCCCCCTTCCCTCGAATGGTTCACCCTGTCGCTTCACTTCTTTCCCTCTCCCCCTCCCGCAAGCAGTGGTTCAGTCCCGCTCCTCCAGGCGGCGGCACCGCCGTGGCCCGGATGCGTTCCCGCAACACTTCCGAGGTGGGGGGGGCGGTGTGTTCCTGCGGTGCAGCTCACGGTGGTGACGCGTCCTGGCCCTGGCCGGCCCGGTGACGTGAGCGTTGGAGCCTTCTCCTCGTGTGAGTGCCCGGGCACGGGGCGGTAGCTCTGGGGCTGGCCTGGGCCGAGGGGAGGGCGGCGGGGCCAGGACGGGCCTCGCCGTGGGCCGCAGTTGCGCGAGCCGCCGTCCTCCGCCGCGGGGTGCTGCCAGCTCCTGAGGGGACAGCAGCCGCGCGCCCGGGCTGTTTATGTGTGTTTAATTCAGTCCCTATAGAGGTACTTGCGTAGCGATTTACTCTGAGCAACCGCTGGCGGCCGGCGGAAGATGCGGCTGAGCGGGTCCGCTGCGGGGGGGCTGCCGCGGCCTTCCGCGCGGCTGCTTCCGCTCTGTCCGCAGCCGCCTTTATCCCGGAAACTGTCCCAAGGGGTGGGAAGAGTCGAGCAAGCGGCGGCATCCATCTGCGCGGGGAGGGCCTGCGCGACGGCGGCTCCGTGCTGGGGAGCGATCCGGTGCCGCGCAGCAGCTTTATCTAATGCTGCGAAGACCTACCGCATACAGCCGAGTGTTTCTGGCATCTCTCTCGCTTTCCTTCCCGTTGTTTGTGCTGCACGTGTGAGTGTGCTTGAAAAAGTTGTAAGCTATTTCAGCCCTCTACAAGGAAGTCAGTGCGTCCCTGGCTAAAACGCAGAAATAAGGCTTTATGTGCGAGCGTTTTTTTTTTACAGATTAACTTACTGCAAAGCGTGTTTGGGCTTAAAGGTGTAGCCTAGAGGGATCTGTGCTTACTGACAGGTTTTAAAGCTGTGTAACCGGTGCCCCTCATGGTGCGCCCCTTGTTCAGTAACAGTTAAGTGTGGGACTTTTTGTAGGCTTGGTTGCTGTTCTTCCTGCTGGTTGTAACATAGATGCATTGCTGATGTGTTGCAGAGGTGTTTGCTGTGTTATTTCCTTTCTTGAAGGTCAGTAGGTCTTGAGACCTTTTGTTAATGCGAATGCACAAAAAAACCCCACCCCAGCACATAAAAGTCCAGTGTTTTGTTTTGCCTTTACCCACAGCCCATAAACAGCAGGGAAAGCTGTAGTTAAAGGTGGGAATGGTGCAAAAGACTGATGCTGAAAAAGAACTCGCCAGTAAGGGTGACTCTTTGTAAGAAAAGAAGCCTGCTAAGAAAGAGGAGGATGTGCAGCTTTGGAGAGTGTTTGATTCCCAGCTGGAAATTGAGCCAGTGGCTTCAGGGAGTTGCAGGCTGGGAACTGTGTACATCTTGGCTGCTGCTTTGAATACAGAGGTACAAAACATCCAGCTGCTCCTCTGGGTAAAATGCTGCACTTCAAAAGTGCCTTTGCAAAGCCTGTGCTTTGTTTGCATTACAAACATATGTACATGCCTGAAGAGTGGGGAGCGCATGTCAGCTCCTGGGGGGAGCTTTGATGGACAGTTTCGATCTTGGAATTTGGGGTGGCTAAATTTTAGGGCAGGACCAGGATGGGGGAAAGATAGGTGCTTACTTACCTACCCCAGGATTAATTTTCTGTGCCTTATCTGCTAGGTTCTTAGGTACATCCCTTATTTAAATTGTTGCATGGGCAATTCTAATAGTGGTTTTTAAGAGATAATCCTTTTGTGACTTAAACAGGGGAAAGTCAGCTCTAAATTTAGATTTAGAGGGCTTTTTGAAAGCTCCCAGCACATGAGAGGTTGGCACTGTATGGCTCTAATTGGTAAGAGACTTGTTAGTCTGAATACTTTCCCTGCTGAGTTCCTCTTACCTTTGGAATGTGGTGGTGGCAGATACTAGTCACACCATATCCAGATGTTTTCCAGCCAGGTACAGCTGTGATTTTTACAACATTCTTTCAGTGTAGCCTATGAAGTTGGAAACAAAGCCAGATGCTTTCTGATGTGTGACAGTGGTTTTCCAGAGGGGCCAAACCAACAAATAAAGCAGATGTGTTAACAAGAACTGAAAGCTCAGGTGTCTGAACATTTAGTAGATTTAAATTTAGTTATAGCTGCTCTTTGTAACACGACTGCTCAGTAACTGCACATTAGATCAGTGTTCAAAACTACTCTGGGAGAAAGTCCATCTGGCTTGCTTCTTTGCCTGTGTATAATCCTAAACATTATCAAAGCAGATGAAAGTAAATGTCTTGTCTAGCAGCTCTTCCATTTCTAAAAACTAGACACTACTGTAAGAAGTTGGAAATGGAGGCAAGGAGTTGGTGCTAGAAAGGAAGGTACACGTGACTGGAAGAATCGCTCAGTGTTGTAGGCGGCTCCGTCGGCTTCGTGTCAGAGTGACACAGAACTTGAGTGTGTTTTGCAGGCCATGGCTCCTCTTATGGTTAGAAACCTGCACTTACCTTCTAGCTGGAACATACTCAAAGTATGTTAAAATACTGATTTGTGGTAAAAGGTTTGTAGTTCAAAAACTGAATGTTTCCTCCAGAACAAGCATTTATCAAACAAGCACTTCAGTAAACAATCTTCTTTGTTCTTAAAGCCAACAGAAAACCCTGTTGCTAATACAGCTTGAAGAAGGTATTTGCAATTGCTGTTTGATTGTACAATTAAAATGGCTTAAGACAGCTTGATGTAAAAATGTAATCTGTCTTAATAGCAAAGCCCAAGCTTATGATGTATATGGCTGCAGAGCCCATGCTGCAGGAGGCACACACTGCTCAGTGCACATGCCACAGGCCTGAGAGAGGTTGTGCCTTTGTGAAGGGAACCTAGAGCTGGGGGAAAGCGCTGGTGCATCAGACACCAGCGATCAAACACCTGCCATGCACTCACTGTGTTTTTGCAGTTTAATGTTTGATTAAGATATTGTGAGGCTCTTCTAAATGAGGATCTGAAAACGAGGATGTTAAGGAGGAGTACAGTATCTGCCTTTAGCAGATGTAGTGTGCAACCTGTAATTCAAACACTGGGTGTTCTGTGTGCACACTACACACTTGTGAATGATACACCTGCCCAGAGAATTGAAATAGATTTTGCTGTAAGTGGTGATGTCTTGCGTTAGTAGTATTGAGCCCAAAGACAAGGGATCTCTGGCCAAGTTATCCTGCATCTGTGTTTGCGAGCTGCCTGCTGTGAGTGCATCCTAAATTACCCTGAATAGGGTCTTCAAAGTGGCAACCTCTCAGGTGAGAGGACCAGCGGATGTGAGAGCCTCCGCTGCTGAAGGGCTTCATGCAGAGTACTGCACACTTTGGATTTTCCAAGTGACCAAGCAGCAAGGTGTTGGGTACAGCAGTGAAGGCAGTTCCTTGGTACCCCGCAAACTGAAAGCAGCTATAATTGCCTCTGTCAAATGGCCTTCAGGGATAACCGGCTGCTTTTTAGCAGTCTAGGCTTTTGTGTTACAGAAGTGCATAGTTAAGTTTTGCCTCAGAGGAATGACTACAGTCTCCTCCTTAACCAAACTTCTTGGTTTAAATAATAATAATAAAATGCCTCCTATGTATTTTGTATCTCCTGGTCCCAGCTCTGTGGGGGTTGGAAGAATTCTGATGCGTAAGTGCTGGAACAAAAGCTGGGCTTTTGTACAGGTGGGTGAGCTCTCTGAAGTATATCATGAGTGTGTTTCATAGTGGTAATTTGTCTGAAATGTCTCTCCATAAGAAAAAAAAAAAAAAAACCACAGAAAACAACACTTGGAAGTACTGCTTATAGTCCTTCAAAAATAGGAGAACAAGCTCTCATTTTAGGTGTATAGTCTTGGGTTTCCTTCTTCGTTTTTTTTTCTTTAGAGCAGCTGTCCAGTTTGGAAAAGGTTATTTGTAACATAAGATCTGTGATGTTCTTAAAATCTCAAATTTACTTCATCTCTCTTGGTTTCTTTTTGTCTACTCCCAACTATCCACAAACCAGACTTTTTCTTTACTGACAAGATTTGAAGACTTGATTGCTTACTGCAATACCAGTATTTTCCTTAACTCAGAGTTTTGCCTCCGAGCAAGGTACAAGCTTACATTTGCAGCATAAATATGTCAGCTTAGATTGTCAAGTCACAAGTGCTGATTTGTTTGTCTCTGCGCTTAAAGGATATCTTTCCATGGGGCAGCAGGGCAAAAATAACTTGGGTAGTTGTTTTTTTTATTCCACAGCAGTGAAGAAATGCATGCTGTTTGGCAGTTAAGCGTATGTTGGTCAGAACTGTAGTTTGTGGGAATCACTTTTAAAAATAAAAAGGTCCTTTCCTCACTGTGCTGATTGCTTTGCTTTAAGGAGACCTAGGGAGCTGGGAAATGAAGGTCATTGTGGTAGTGAAGTGAAGGCTCATCCACGGTTTTACCACAGTGGCTTTGGGTTGGTCTGTGTTGTCCTCCATGGCTCAGGCAGTGATGGGTCAGCAGGAACCCGCTCTGATTCCACAGCAGGTCAATGAGAAAGTGGTACAGGCAGAGGTTCTGCATAAAATCCAAATACACAGTGTAAATTCACACATAGCAAACATGCCTGCTGCTGCCCTGCTGTGGAACTGGTGCTGACAGACTGCCCTTGTGGTGGTGTTGCAGCTGGGATTCATGAGTTTTGCGCTGCTGTGGCTAGCTTAGCTTTTCAGAGGGTGTTACATAATCGAGTTTGAATAATTCATATGTATGCATTACTGAAACTTGAAAAATTCACAATGTTTCTGTCAATTTTTTAAATTTATTTATTAAGTTACATCATGGAGTCCCTGGCTTTTGATGAGTCTGCGTGTTTTCAGCCAGCATAAACTGTTTTTAAGCACACTCCTATTAACAGTCACAAATTCAGCTAAAAGTTTAAGCCTCTTAGGCAAGATTTTTCCTGAAGTTACAAGAGATCTTTACCAGGAAGTTTTTTGTGTTGAAGTTCGATCTTTTCTTCTTTTTAGCTTTTTATTTTTTTTTTCTCTGAGCATCAAAGACTCCATTTGCAGTTCAGTCTGATGTAGCAAAGTCTGCATTTTATGGCTCTTAAGTGTAGAGCTGTGCTACGTGGCTCAAAAAGGGAGTATGCAAGTAAAGATACAGATCAAGAGCACTTGAATAAAACATAAGATTTTGTTCCAAAGTTCTCTTAATATGCAAGATGTGTAATGTTGAGTGAGAAGAACACCTGATTGAAACTTCTGTGCTGTGCTTGTTGGAGAATCCAGGCTTGTTTTTTTCTTGTATTGAGATCTGATATCTAACTTTGTAAGTGTCAGCTAGTTATATTTTTTCCATTACTTGCTTATAGAAGCTTGCAGGGATGTGTCTGTTTGAACACTTTGTAGTGTTATGTATTAAAAGCTCTGGTTTAATTGTCATCATGAATTTAGATCATGAAGCATCTCTCAGTATTTGTCAGTTTTATTGCCAGTCTGCTAATGCACAGCAATTAATGTGATTGCATTAATATGCACCAAATCAAGTCTTTTCCTTTCTGTGGGATGATGGTTGTGAGATCTGAGACTTCTCTGTTTCATGACAGCTGTGAAAAGGCCCTTTTAAAAAAAAAGATCTAAAATATGTAATCTTTCATAGAATCACAGAATGTTTTGGGTTGGAAGGGACCTTAAAAATCATCCAGTTCCAACCCCCCTGCCATGGGCAGGGACACCTTCCACTAGACCAGGTTGCTCAAAGCCTCATCCAGTCTGGCCTTGAACACTGCCAGGGATGGAGCAGCCACAGCTTCTCTGGGCAACCTGTGCCAGTGTCTCACCACCCTCACAGGAAAGAACTCCTTCCTAATCTAAGTCTACTCTCTGTCAGTTTAAAACCATTCCCCCTTGTCCTTTTCCTGCAGGCCCATGTCACAAGTCCTTCTCCAGCTTTCTTGTCAGCCCCTTTAGGTACTGTAAGGCTGCTCTGTGGTCTTCCTGGAGAATTCTCCAGGCTGTACAACCCCAGCTTTTTCAGCCTGTCTCCATAGAAGTGGTGCTTCAGCCCCCAAATCATTTTTGTGGCCTCCTCTGGACATGAACCAACAGGTCCAAGTCTTCCTTATGGTGGGGCCCCTGAGCTGAACATAGTTCTTCTTGTTTCTTTTCAATAGGGTAAGAAAGTATTTTGATTTGACGCACATGTTGTCATCTTGTTAGGGCCTCTGATCCTTCTCAGTTCTGTGTTTTGTTGGTAGTCCACAGGATAGATGGTTTTGGTGTTTGCAGGTTTTCTATTCCTATTTCTATTCTATTCCAGGAGCCCAAGATAAAGCTGAATCTTGTACCTGAATTTCATAAGCAGGTGGCTTCTTCTATCTCAGTAGGGGTGTGAAACTTCATGTAATGATAAATGCTTACTGATAGCAACTTGAAACTGGGAAAACTGATCAGTGGTGTGAAGAGCCTTTGCTGTAGAGCAGTGTCCCCTCTACCATTCACGTCTCTGCAGATGCATTGGGTGCTCTTTGCTGGGCTGATGCCTGGTCTGCTTGTGTAGGTGATGCACTGCCTCACTGAAGTCTGCCTTCTTGCAGAGAGCCAGTTTCCAATGTCCTGCCATGGATGATGACAGCCAGGATGAACTGATAAATAAGAATGCTGCACTGGGCAAGAGCAAAAGACAGAGTCTTGCACTCCTCAGTGAAACAGGTAAATGCAGCCTCTCTACACGTGCACATTTCTAGTTTTAGGTTGGAGAACCTATTTGGCTTAAGCTCCAAAGAGAAATAAAGATATATTAGTGACCATTTATTTATTTTTCCCTGAGAATTGTTTTGATTTGCTTCCTAAATTCTGTATCTCAAACTGTTGGCATGCTTCCCTTGAGTTCCTCAGAACAGTCAGCCTTGATACTAGTCAGAAAATTGGGGTTTCACTTCATATATAAAATCCTGAGCAGGAGTTCTGGTGTGACCTTCACTGTTCTGTCTGTCTGTCTGCATCGAATAGGTATTTCCTCTCTTCTTCTCTTTTCTTTTTAAGAAAGCAATGGTGGAAATAGCGATGATTCAGAAGATGATACTGGAAGTGAAGAAGATGACCCTGAGGAAGAGGGAGGTGAGGAGGACAAGGAAGAAAGTGAAGATGAAGAACTAGAAGGTGGGTCTGTTAATGCACATTAACAGCCTTTTTTTTTTAATAACTGGAGGAAGAGTGGTAGGAAAACTTTTCCTCCAGAAATTAACCATTAAATATAAATCCGCAGATGCTGCTGTGTCAGGCTGATGCTTAAAGCCTGCAGTAGTAAACAAGTAATATTCCCCAGTTTCTAAATTCTTAAAGCATTTTTCTATTTGAAGACTATCTTCTAGCCAAAGCGATGTAGTTATAGTCAGTAGGCGTGAACTCTGTCCCAGCAGGAGTAGAAAAAAAAAAAAAGCCAGAATTGCAGCAATGGCTGATGCTGTTTTTTCACTTATGAAAATCTGGTTTGTTTGCTTTGGCATGGGGCTTTAAAGTGAATGTTGTGATGGGGAGTTTTGGAAATAAACTGGTTTTGCTTTAAGCCTAGGGAGGGCGGAAGAAGACTTGACTAAGTTTTTTTTGAAAAAGGGGTGTAGATGTTACCTGGATTTGTTAGTTTTACTGAAAATGTACTTTCTAGATGATGTACTTCTGGGACTGCTGCACTCAAATTATTATTTGAATCGACAAAAATAGTTTTTTATCACGTCTTAAAGCTTGATGGGAAGGCAAGAGCACAGTTTTCCAAGTTCCTAGTTAGACTGATTTGAACACAGACTAAAAACTGGATGCCAGGTGCCAAAAAGCTTTATTAATCCTTCATTTAGAGTATTTTCTGCTATGTCCAAACAGGAGAAGACAAAAGACAAAAAAGATAAAATCTGCACCCCTCAAAAAAGAATGTTTGTTTGTTTGTTTGTTTTTAGGTAACTTCACTGTTTCTTGAAAATGTCGAATAAATTCATAGGTTTTAGGGAACGACTAACAGACATATCTGTATTTTGCACTGCAAGTATGAGCACCTTTCGGCAATGTGTGCTGAGTGCTTAAAATTAACTATATTCAAACCCAGGTTTCTTTAAGCAGTCTCCACCTAGGCCCCCAGATCTCTTGATTTACTGGTGATATCTCAAATCTGTTTTTCTGCAGATGAGTGTATTGCTGCTGCTTCTCCTCTGGAGTGCATTTAAAAAAAAAAAAACCACCAAAAATTGCATATATGATAACTTTATTACTTTTATTTTTTTAGTGTTTAGTGGTAGCCTGACATATCCTACTCTCCTGTTTTTCTGCTGTCTGTCCTTCTAATCTCTTGCAAGACTAGTCATGTTATCAGGCTTTATTTTCCACCAGAGTAATCCATTGTTTTTTAGTGAAGGGATTTAGGAAAAAAGAAAACAGCAAACATTATTGCCTCAAACTTGGGAAGCTGTGCTTTGTCCTTGTAGCCCTATAAAATAAGCTTACTTGGAATTTTCTGTGAACTGGTACCTGCCTACCCCCTCTGCCCTCGCTGCTGAAGCCTGGCAGCAACGAGAGCTGTTTCTCATCTCTAACTTTTTAAGATTGTGAAGTTGAGGATGATGATGATGATGAAGAGGAAGAGGAGGAAGAAACTGCGGCCAGTGGGGAGGGAACGACCGATGCTCTGAAAGCAGAGCCACGCATAAATGGAGCAAGCGTTTCTTCTGATGAGGATGGTGAACACTGCCCCATTTGCCTCAACACATTTAGGGATCAGGTTGTTGGGACTCCTGAGAGCTGTTCCCATTACTTCTGCTTGGACTGTATTGTGGAGTGGTCTAAGGTGAGCTGTTTTGTCCCTGACGTCCTGTGACCTTCCAGTGTGCTCTTCTCTTTCCCCTCTGATCATGCTGTTTTGCTGTAATGAGAACAAAACACTGTAATATTTATATTTGCTTTCTTAAACTTCTTTACACAGACTTGGGTTACTGCTCCATTTGGCAGGTTTCACGTTTGTGAAGTGTGGATCTGTTTTGTACCCATACTGATCTGTTGGCTTTTCTGAAAGCTGTAATGTCATAAGCAAGTGTGTTTCTAGGCCATGTAAAATTATTTTTTCAAGTCAAAACATAAGTAATACTTTTTTTCTGTGTATTTCTCTGTGTATCTCTTGTTGAATTCTATGGTTTGACTCTTGGATTGGGGGGGGTCTGTTGCGACAGTGAATATTTAAACATAGGAAAGACGTAAGAGAATACTAAATCAGCAGTTTGCTCTGAATTCAGTTGTCACCTATAGTTCCTTGCAACCTAACTGTGTAATTCCTGTAATCATAAACCAGTGTGAGATTTACAACAAAATTTCCTGTGCACACACCAGTACCAGTGGAAATTAATTACCTAAATAAACAAAAAAGTCACTGTTAATGAGTATATTTGTAAGCCATTCCCACTTGCTCATTTGTCCAAAAGAAAGAAAATGCCCTAATTACATGAGCAGTATTTCTAGGCAATATCTAGAAGAACTTCAGTGTTACTCTGGCAATTGAATAATAATTAAATGACTTTGGTATTATAAATGCTTTTCTGAAAATGCATGTTTTCTCTGATGCAATGGGTTGATTGTAAAACAGATAAGTTGGATTTAAGTACTTAAAATGTCAAGCCCAGTAGCTGTTAAAATGAGTACTACATTAATGTTTATTGCATTAATAATTGAAGATGTCCTTTTAAAAATTGAATCAAGAGATGTGCTTATTAACTGTATAGGGATTTGTTTTTTTTAATCTTTCTAGAATGCAAACTCCTGTCCAGTGGATCGGATCCTCTTTATGAACATTAACATTCGGGCACATTTTGGTGGTGAAATCTTAAAAAAGGTAAGCTTTCTGCTGTAGCAAACAACAAAGTCAGTTGCTATGAAATATCTATTTAAAGGTTTAAATTTCTAGCATGTTTATCTGATATTTGCTATCTGGATGTATTTTATTTCTTTCCTATTTTGAGATTGCCTTTTAAGGAGCTGTTACAATTTTTCTTCTTCCCTAAACACATTTCCTGCAGTGCTGCTTGTGGATCAAAGTGTGGCATCATGTCTGATGACAGAAAGGGTGGTTTTCATAGCTGCCTCTTTTGCATAATGGGCATTTGACTCTAAGCTGTTACACGTTGATAATCCTGTCTCTGGGGAAAATGCCCTCTATACTGCAAGTGCTGCTGTAATATGAATAGGAATAATTAAGGTTATGCATGATCTTTTTCTTATGTCTTGCTGCCAGCTATACTGTGTATCATTTGGGCTTGTAAGGGGAAAGAGACAGAAGGCAATAGGAGAGCTCTTAAAGGCACAGGTTGAGTGTGCTAATAGTCTCTCACAAATGAATATTGCAGAGCCGTTAATGCTCTTAGTATCGGAAACATGTTGGTTTTCAAGGGACATTTATGAACTTTTTGCTCTGTTTTCATGAAGTGGTGGTTTATTATTGTGTTTTAACAGGGGTGCAAATTAATATTTAAATCATACGTTTAAAGAGGAAAAAAGCTAAGCTTGCTGTCTTTCGTCTTGTTTTTAGTTTGACTACTTTTGATATCAGGAACTTTGTTTTTTGCCTGTTCTTGAAATGCAGTTGGTGTCTGACAGTAAACAAGTTCAGATAGATGTTTTCAAGCATTTGATTGTGTCCTACGTAGGTTGAATGAACTAAATGAAGGTTTGAGTACGTACCAGCCATTTTGGTTCATTCACTTTTAGATTTTGCTGCAGGTACCAATAATGTGACTATGTTTTAAAAAGTTGTACATTCTGCATAAAATGTGAATCCCTCTTTTATTTAGATTCCTGTTGAGAACACAGTTATTCAGGGTAATTATGGAGAGGATGACCCAACCTTCTGTGAGGTGTGTGGCAGAAGTGACCGCGAAGATCGCCTGCTGCTGTGTGATGGCTGTGATGCAGGGTAAGAAAAGTTGAAACGAATGTAGCACCTGCATGATTGCAGATGGCACTGCAGGGCTGGCTGGTGTTTGGTCTGCAGGTACTGTCTGGGATGTAGGCTGTCCCTTGCTGGTTTCTCAAAGCTCTTCATGTGGCCTGACTTGTATCCATATGCTTATAGTGCAAACATCCTCATGATATGATGGATCCTTTTCTGGTCATCTAGCAGCATACGTGTGGAGGAGAGTCCTGCACACATCAGGCCACTGAAACAGGTGACCGTACCTTCAAGTGATGAAGATGTTGCATGGATGAACACAAAAATCTGTGTGCCTGGAGGGTAAAAACATGTATCCTTTATGCCTTTTTGAAAGGGTGCATGATTCATTCCAGCTGATTGGGCTTTAGCACTGTGCAGTAGAAGTGCTTAAGATTCACAGTGTCATGAAATTTTAAGGTCTTTTGTTTATAGCCGTAGTTATTAAATGACATCCTTACTCTTGCTTCCTTCTGTCTCTGACAAACATGTTTTTTTCCCCTCCTTGATAAGTAAAATAAATATTTAAGTAGAAGCATCAAGATACTTGAATGCAACTTCAGGCCTACAGTCTTCTGCTAGAATATCAAGGTCTTATACTGTTTAATCACGATTGCAGCATTGTCAGTTTCATGATGTCAAAAGTTACCCATTGAACAAAGAAAGATACTTGCTTGCAAGGAACACAGAGTAATTTTTAAAAAATACTTCTATCAAACTAACTAGACATTTGGTAAGTCTAGTTCTGTCCTTGTATTCCTTAGAGTCCATATACTCTGCTTCACCTTTGGGAGAAGAGGCAAAATCAGGAATGCTAAATATTGTTAGGCATGTCATGAGAACATTGAATTTAAAATACTTAACCAAAACCAGTGTTTCATAGGTGTTATCTGAAGTCATGTCTTTCTGAACATTCATAAGCCTTATTTCAACCCAAGGTATTGCTTCAGATACAGTAGTTCCCCTGTTCCTTCCTGGAAGCATCTGTTTATGACTTAAAGGTACAAGAAAAGTTTGAAATCCATTGGACTTCATTGCCAGTCACAGAGCCCAAGAGACGTTTTGAGGATTTGATAGCCAGTGTCACTTGCCGCCACAAATAATCCTGGCCAGACCACTTAGTTACACAGTCTTTGTGCTTCCAAATGGTTGAGTGCACGAGCACAAGTAAATGAACCTGAGGGAATGAGTGTGAGTAAAATCAGTTTACTTCGAGTGTTGTTTTTTTTGGTTTTGTTTTTTTTTTTTTAAACCAAACAAAAAAACCCCAAAACTGAACAAAACAACCAACAAACAAGTATCACCTTATCCTTCCATAAGATCTGGCACTGAGTTTTGTTAGGATGATTTTCTGTGTGATGGGGTTCCTTTGCTGTGCACAGAACTCTAGATAGCTGTTGCAATAGGTTCTCCAGTGTCCAGAGTTTTAGGGCTGAAAGTCCTTGCTTGTCAAGTGGGCCATAATGTAACATCAGAACTCCCAGAGGTCATTTGAAAAGTACATGATCAAGTTGTTTCTACAAGCATCTTTATTATGTCTTTGGCCTGAATCTAACAATATTCCTTGTCAAAACACTACTGTGGAGAAATGATGTCATTCCTGGTAGCTGGCAGTTGGAGAATAAACTCTCTTTGCCCAGAGAAGGAAAATACTTTACTACCCTAATTTTAAAGTAATGATCTTTGCAAACATAATTTTTCAACCTCATTTCAAGTCTCTGAAAGAGTATAAAACCTAATCTGCATATCTTCATGTGAGAAGAACATGATACTCCATTTTTTTATATTGACAATCTATTTTAGTATAACATAAACTCAATTTTGTCACAACATGGTTGGGAACAGGTTTGGAAGACAATCTGAAGTTGGGGTGATGGTTGGAAAGTAGGTTAACAGCTGTAGTCTCTGTGTGGGTTTTTCTTTTGTATTGCTGTAAGATTGTATTAGAGTGTCAGATGGATGTTCCTTCCCTTTCTTTACTCTGCGGCCAGCACTGGGATATATTATCAGACAGTGGATTTTGGCATGTGAAATGGAGAGCTTTACTGTTTTTTCCTTATATCGGCGTTAAATACTGTACTACATCAGAAATAACAGTAGGGTTTCCTTTTTTAGAAAAAAAAAGTTGGTCACAGAAAAGGTTGCTAATTTGAAGCTGAAATTCTTACTTAAGGCTGTGGTCTCTGTGTTCCTTGCCTTGGAAACTTGGTCTGAGCACTTGGTTTTCATCTCATTGACTTGAAGAATCTGTTTTAATTCTTTTTAGCAGGAACATGAGTTGTTTTAAAACTTCTGTGCTACTAATACATAATGCTTTGGCTAGGCTTTGATTGCTGAAAACGAATTACAGCACTGAAGTCAGGTAATGTTGAGAGGCTTTTGTAGGTAGCTTCTCTGTAAGTGGTTGGTGAGACTGTTAGTCTAGCTGCTTAGCTTTTTGGGTAGAAAACACTGCAAAGGGCCTGCCTCAGGGAGCATCATACCATCTTCTTTCCCTTTGAGGTGTGATAAGGACAAGCACATATCTCAGGTGGTGTTTGGAAGTCAGTGTGGTTAGTCTTCAGTCCTGCAAGCAGCTGTATGAAGCCAGTGTCTGACTAAAGCTCTACAACCTGGCTTGTGCAGTTACACAGATGTCCTTATCACCAGTTGTCTTCATTATGCCAGGTGTATGTGTGATACAGTGCATTTATTCAATGTAACAAGGCTTTGCACTTGACCTGTGTCTAGTCATGCAAAATAAAATGTTCATAAGTACCAGTGAGGTTAATGCTATGTTGGTTTGCAGGAGCTGATGTTGTTTCCTGATTTTCTGTCTCCCCAGCACCTCAATACATGTCTCCTTTCTCTTTGTCACCATCAGTTTTGTCTCTGCATGTTTCTTGCAGCTTGGGTTCAAATGGCAAGCGATACACCAAACAGCGAGGGGAAATATGCTCACTTTTCTGAGCTTTATTGATCAAAATATCACCCAGAATTGAAGATATTTATATAAATATCGGGTAGCATCGTTTCTCTGGAGGTTGGTAGAAGCAGATAGGTAGACCATAGTTTCAAACTTCAGAAAATATGGCTGCCTTATGCAGTGTGTGGATAGAAGTAAAAGGCTCTCTTCCCTTGGAAAGGAGCACATTCTCTGATTTTTATTTTACTTTTGTGTTGTTTTTTTTCCCCCCTTGAGGTATCACATGGAATGCCTTAATCCACCTCTGAGTGAAATTCCTGTAGATGAATGGTTCTGTCCAGCCTGTGCCCCCATGGGTGTCAGTGCTGCTGCAGGTAAGGGTTTTGTGATATCCGGTCAAAGTAAATATTTTTGTCCCGAGTTAGATGAGTTGAAGCATGTACTGTTTTGAAGACGTGCTTAACCTGTGGGTTTATCTGTTTTAAATAATTGTTTTGATAGGTATTCTCTGTTTAGGTTCAAAAGTTGACTTGAACTCTTGACTGATAAGAGGATCTTGTTTATTGAAATTTTCATTTGCGGTTACAATCTGTGAAGCGTATGCATTCTTTAACCTTCATGAGGCAACCCCAGCACCTTAGTGCAACTGCATTGTATTACATTGGAAAGACTTTGTTAGTATCCTCACCTCAGATTGTCAAGGTAGCAGCAATTTCTGTCACCTAGAAAATTGTCTTTCTCTCTCTGCAACAGTCTTAAGCAGCGGTGTCTGTGCTCGTTTCCCTTTGAGAGGATAATGGCTGCCTTTGGAGGTGACTGGTTTAAGAAAAGGAATACTGCTTGATTCTTGAAAGACAAGTGACATGGCATCTTTTCTTTCAAGACACAGATCATGTCAGTGATGACGAGGTTGCTGCCATCATGGCTGATGTTACTCCTACCACCAGCAGGCTACGCCCCCAGGCCCGAACCCGAGCTATCGCTAGAACTCGGCAGAGTGAACGAGTTAGGGCAACAGTGAACAGAAACCGGATAACAACGGCCCAGCAAATTCAGGTATTCTGGAAGAACCTTGAAATGAGTCCCCTCGTAAGTAGCTCAGCTGTCTGTGTTGTGCAAAGCACAATAGGTAGTAGTTGCAGAGTTCTTTTAAACTGAAATGTAGAACATGTGCAAGTTGAGTGCAGCACATGACCAGAACTCTTTATTTTAAAATCTGCAGTAGCTTCCTCTTAATCTGCATTTTTATCACCTCGGGTGTGAGCAAAATTGTATTTTTATTCCAGTGGCTGTTATGCACAGTTTGTGCACCACTTCTGGGTTTTTTTAGCATGTTTGTTTTTGTGGAGACAGGGCATGTTTATTTGACTTCTGTGCATTGGCTTGTTTGTTGTCCTGCCCCCTTTCCCGTAGCAGTAGAACCTGTTGACCATCACTAGCCAAACTGAAGAAAAAAATGTCAGTGTTTTTAAGGTTTCTGTGTTTGTGAAAATCAGCCTGTTACTGAAGAGAAAAAGCCCAGATGTTAGTGTCCTCAGTGGTGTCACAGTGTGAGTTCAACCACATTAATAGGCTCCAGAGAATATATGCAAGAAATTACCCCAATTACCCAAGGTCCCTCAAATCCTTTACTACTTGATTTCACTGAAAATTTCTGCAGCTGTTTCTGGATGTTTCTTTTGGCAGGGATAATTACAGTCCTTTAGGTAACTAGTATACTACAAGCAGTTTCAAACTTTGGGATCTCCAGCCTGCTGTGCCCTCTGTCTTTAGCCAAAGCACTCTACTCATCACTTGCATAAATATAAAAGGCTTTAAATTGCAGAGGAGCACATGATGATTTAGTGTGGAAGCAGAGCCTGTAAATAACCTTCATGTGACTAGTAGTGTTGATTGGTTCTTTATTCATGCTGCTATTGAATTTGGTAGAAACATGTGAAACTCTACAACTTTTGAAAGGAAGAGTAGGATCTGACTTAAGGAAAATTCTAGAAAATTCCTTCTAGAAAACAGTCACAGTATCCTAGAATGATTCAGGTTGGAGAGGACCTTAAGATCATCTAGTTTCAGCTCCCCTTCCATGGGCAGTGACACCTCCCGCTAGACCAGATTGCTCAAGGCTCTGTTCAACCTGGCCTTGAACACTGCCAGGGATGGAGCATTCACAACCTCCTTGGGCGGTTCCAGTGCCTTACTACTCTCAGAGTAAAGAATTTCTTTCTTATATTTAACCTAAATTGCCCCTGTTTAAATCTGAGCCCATGTTGTCTGTAATATTGTAGTCAATAGGTGAGAAAGGTGACATAATTGCTTAACTGGCAGCTTGGTGGCAAAAGTGCTTCTCATTTGAATCTCAAATCCTTTTTTTATTTTTTTTTCATTGAATGCTTTTATGACTAACTTGTTGCTGACCTTTAAATACCTGTATCATATAACTTCCAATCCCCCACGCAGAATGTGCCAGCGTACCTCATGCCCTCTCTTCTGGATGAAACAATTGAAGCAGTTATTTCAGGCATAAACACAGCCATGTATGAGCGTCCTGTTACACCGCTCCCTCCACCGGTTCCTGATCCACTCCCTGCACCATTCTCTACACTGATTCCTGTACTGGCTCCTGCACCGGCTCCTGCATCAGCTCCTGCACCGGCTCCTACACCAACCTCTACTAGGCAGAAAAGAAAAACAGGTAAGGGCATTGGACACCTTCTGGGATTCCCATCTGCAGTAATAAAATCTTTGGGTAGATGAGCTTGAATCACACAAAATACTCTAGATGAGCTGTATACTGCCAGACCTCTGCAGCTACAGACGTATACCACATGTATTTTCTTCTTTCTCATCCCACGTCTTCCCAGAAGTGTCTTGATGGTTGCTTTTGGGTAAATCGTAATGATTTCACTTTTTCTGGTCTGCTGTTTTAAACTATTGCAACACACTGTAGGACTCTGTGAGCTGCTTTGAATGCCATGGGAAGGTGAAAAGAGGAATACAGGGTAAAAATGCAGTGCCAGCACTTAGCCAGGTACTTGGTTGTCTTTTGTCCCATCAGGTAGGAGGAAGAGAGTAAGAGGCAAAAAAAGAACTCAGACAAAATCTTCTGCTGGGAAGAAGAGTTCAGGGGCACAGCTGAAGAGACGCAAGATTCCCATAAAGAAGAGAAGGGGGAAAAAGATGAGAATAAGATCACGTGTGAGTTTCTGCCAATGTCAGCATCTGCCATTTTTCAACTATCTGTAAAAACACTATAATGGGGGATTCAGTGGAAAAAAATAATTGGTTTGTAATGGTAGCTGCTAACTGGTGGGGAGTATGTGCAGGACGTGTCCAGTGTGCTGGAGAAAGGTGCTGTACATGGAAGTGAATTGCAACTTCAGGCAGGCCTGCTGAGTTTGCTGACAAATCTTGTTACCTGCAAGGATCACACTGTAAAAGCACATCCTGCAGGCTTTGTATTATGCCTTGCCATTCAGCTATAGTGTTTACTTGGTACTGATGCAAGCTAAATTAGCATTGCCACCACCTCTTCTTTTCAATAGGCTGTGGATGTTTGTGTTGTTGCAAACCCAGTTAATCGACTGTAAGGGCTTTCAAAATCTCTTTCAGTTGTGGATAATGTTCTTGCATGAACTATACTGAATGCTCTGCACCAGCTTTGCTTTTGTCCTCCGCTACCTTAATTAGAGTTTACATCCTACAGCCAGAATTGTCCCTCCAGTTTTTAATAAGGAGTTAACAATTTTGAATTACATTATTAAAGATTTTTTTAGAAGCTTACCTGGTCACTTAAACAGAGACGTGCAGTCTCTGTTTGAAGTGACATACAGGCCATAGTTAGAAGTTTCATAAATGCTTTAAAACAAATATAGACAGTAAATGCACACTGCTGCTGCTACCAACGGTAGTAACCTGATGACTGTATTTGCCTTAAGTGAAGAATCTGGGGCTTTAATAACAGGGTACATACCTGCTTGAGCATGCAAATAACCTGATCTTTTTATCTGTGCAGGTGAAAAATGAGGTTACTACTCGCTCCCGTATTGCAAGAACTCTTGGTCTTAGTAAACCTGTGCGTGGGGCCTCACTTCCTTCCATGTCCAAACCAGCAGAGCCCTCACTTGGCCTGATGAGAGCAGATATCGGTGCAGCTTCTCTATCTGTGTTTGGGGATCCATACGAACTGGATCCTTATGAAAGGTAAGATACCTCTGGATTATGGTTGGGGACCTAATATTTCACAAATGTTGGGTTGTTTGTACACATGACTTTCTGCAGAGTGTAGATCTTGCATCTGAAGACAGCTTTGGATACACAGCTCATAGCAACATGTTGTCCTGTTCTTTTCTTCTTGGCTGAGTTTCTGAGCTTTTAAAGAATCAGCTGCCTTTAAAGAGGTTTGCCGAAATAATAATCCTCTTGAAAACCTTTAACAAGATCTGTGGGGTTATTCAAAGGCTAGAATTTAAAGGAGTCAGATCCTAATTGGTCAGTTTCTATTTATTTATTTTAAATGAACATAGCTAGTGTATTTGGTATACAATAAAAAGTGACTTCACATAGAATTAAATGGACCTGTGGAATCCTCCACGTTTCTCCTTTTCTCGTCTTCACTTTTCCAGACGGTTTAAATTCAGGAGGAATCTTACTATACCATAGTTTGTGTCATCCTTAAGCTTTGGGTTTTAGGGGACAGGGGGTAGGGTGGAGGGGAGGGTGCATGGACATCTGAAATTATTGTTGGTGAAATTTAGTTTTCCACAGAAAATAAATATATTGCACAAATATTTTCTAATGATAATAGATGACAATCTCTAACTTCATATCTGAAGTAATAGTATTATCTACTTCATCCATTTGGCATGAAAAACATTCAGACAGTTTCAGAGTTTGTGTGTGTGTATCTTGCCCACAGTAATGAAGAGGCTCCAGCAAATCCAGATTCACCATTGAGTGCCAAAAGGAGAGTTCTCTCCCAGTCAGCACTGAGGTCTCACCGTCCTGTAGCTAGACCTATTTCAGTGGGACTTCCCAGGTAAAAATCCAGCAAGTTACTTATTTTATTTTCCTTAATTAAGTAATTACTCTAACAAAAGGGCAAGCTGTTTGATCATCCTGGTTTAACTCTTTTCTTATTTTGAGTATTTTGAAAAGAGTGTGTGTGCATATGTGCATGCTCATGCATGGATAAATAACCACAGCATTTTTTTTATGTTGAAGGACACATGCTCTGTCTTTCATAATAGCTCTAACTACTGTACTGCAATTTCAAATTGGCATTTCTGCCCTAACCTGACTTTTCTTGCTTTCTGTTTTGGGATTGTTTAGTAATCCCAAAGTAATTGGGATTGTTTAGTAATCCCATTAGTATGCTTTAAACCTCAGTCTCATTAACCTTTAAAAACCTTCTTGCTTATTTAAGAGGGCTACAAATCTAATTGCATATTCAGAGGAGGAGATGTAGGATATACCCACCTCAGCCAATTCCTCTGCCATTTGTTGGAAATGTCAGAAAACTGAGAGAAACAATTTGTTTGATCCTGCAATTTAACAGTTACTTTGCTGTGCTGGGAAGGGAGCATTGCTGGGTGCCTCCCACTGACAGCCACAGTGGGTTTTCAGGAATGGGGTGAAGTATGCAGGGCAGAGGGGTAGGACACAGGGAGCAAGAGCATGATGGGAAGAAGAGAGATGGGGAAAATGGCTGAGGCAGGTACCACTCAAATCAGAAAACTGCAAGGCTGAGGGAATTAAAGACTAGGAGAAATAGGGGGAGCTCATCTTAAATGGTTAAAGATGTGAGAGTTTTACATGACTGCTCTCTAATGCGTCTAATTTATGGCCAAGGTTGGTTTCTCAGGATTAAGATAGTATTATCTGAGTACTACATTGTGTAGAAGGTAGAACTGTTTAGCTGAAATGCAGCTTTTCTATAGGCTTGGTTTGCCTGCTTTACAGTGAGTTTCCTGGCCTGGGCTGGGCAGCCAGTTCTTTTAGCATTCTCATTTGCCTTTCTGTTGTATCTTGTGACAGGTTTTTGGTGTACATTGTTTGGAAATTTGGCTTTGCTGTCATACAGTAATGAAATGCAGCTCCTTCAGAGAGCTGGGGCTCTTGGTCCTTTTTGAAGTTTTGGGGTATTTTTGTTTTTTTTTAAACCCAAACAAACCAACCCCCAAAATCCCAACAAAAAAAAAACAAAACAAAACAGCCACACCCCAACACCATGTGTTTGTGTTGTCCTGTGTGGGAGCATTGCTGTTGTTTTTCAGTGTAACTCCTCCTATGCCATGCTCTTAGCTGGCCTACCAGTAGTCACCTATGTGTATTCTGACTAGTGCTAAACACTGGTTTAAGCTGCATCAGTTGTTTTTAGATAGTGGTGTAAGCCTGAGGAATACACTTGTTATTGTGATTTGGTAGGGGTAAGAGGGGCAGCTGGGACAGAAATATCTCTGAAGTGATGAACAGCGGTTTACGCTTCAGAAATGCATCTTAAATGCACTGGAAAGTTAACCTTGATACACAATGCCATCAGCACCACTCTTATATATGTTTATGCCCTTGATTTTGGTTTCTTTTGAATGTAATGTGTGTGAATAGATCAAGTGCTGTAAGAGTAAAGGAAATATAACCCCTCTGAAACATGCAGAAACAGTGTCCCTGCTGTGAGTCCTGAACAAAGAGAAGAAGAAGCTGCCCCTGTGCCTGATTTGTTGGGAAGTATCCTGTCTGGACAGAGCCTTCTCATGATGAGTAGTTCAGATGTGGTCATCAACAGAGATGGTTCACTGACAGCGAAGAAGGCGGCAGGTAAGGGTTTGGCACCTCGTAGTGCAATTGGCCTCTCTGTTTCATCTGTGTCTGCCCTGGTCCTAGAGGCTGCATAGTTTCAAACATAAGGATGCTTTTATTTGAATATGTAGGATAGATTCAGTGGTTGTCAGCAGTAATCCAGCTAATAAGATTCTAAGGTATGCTCTGAAACAGTGTTACTTGTCCCTTACTTGCAGAGCCGAGATGTTACTGGATGATTTTGGCTTTAATAGATAGTGTAGTTCTTTTGAAAGAAGAAAACTACAGATTTATGCTTTATTATAAAAAATGGAGGACTGGGTAGAACAGAGGTATCTTAGTACCCAATTTTTGTGGTGTTTGTCATGCGTTACTGCCATGCCAGTGAACTGTACTTTGATATGAAAAACAGTCATGAGGACCTTGGCATGAAGTTTCTTTGCAAAATTAGAGCTCTAGAATATGTGCTAGTATCTCCAGCTTCCAAGCTTCCCTTGGCATGCTATTGTTTGGAAAGAATCTCTTCAAATTGAAACTTAGAGCTTTATTCTTAAAATAAATACCTGTAACAGCATCTGTTGCAGTCATTTTTATCAATCAGCGACTACAGGATAATAAACACAAATCTGGTGATAGCTACAGAACAATTTATTTCCAAAATATTAATGTTTACCTCAAAGATGAGGTGGTCTGGCATTAAACCTTGAACATCTGACTGAAAGAACTGTTGGACTGACTTATTACTGTGGTATGTCTGCAAACTAAAATGGAACTTAAAATAGTTAGCTCAGTATTTCTTTTAATGTTGGTGGGAAAATGTTCAGTTACATACTGAAAAGCTTAATTATTTGCTTGTATGTCATAGCTCCACTTCGTAGAAAATCGGCGAATGACTTGAGAGCAGATGATAGTTCAGGACATAGCACCCAACCAAGTACAGTGCATTCAGGGACCACAGCAAGCAGCTCCACTCCTGGACCTTCAGTTTCCTCAGGGCTGAGTACTCAGACCAGACCTTCCTCCTCTTCCTCCTCCTCAAGCTTGTTTTCATTGCCTTCACCCTCACTGAGCAGGATTGAGCCTGCAGCAAACTCGGCACAGGCCACATCAGAAAAGGCAGCTGTAAAATCAGAATATTCAATGACACCCAGATCTGTTCAGACTCAAAACATAGCTGCTCTGAGCAGGCATGGCTCCAGGCTAGATGAAATGCCCAGATGTAATGGAAACTCTAAAAGCTTTGCAGCCAGTAACTCATCATCTTCAGAGCCCCTGAGCTGTAATTTGAATTCTGCCTCAAAAGCTGTAACTGTGAGGCAGCCACTAAAGCCACCTTCCAAGAGAATTGACATCTTTGAGCTTCCCAGGATACCAAAGATTAAAAAGGAAACCAGCAGCAAGCAGGTGGAGGCAGAACCTGCAGGAAGCCAAAGCTGTGACATCCCCAGCTCCTGTATAACCCAGCTGACTGGCAAAGAGAGCACTAATCAGCCAGGAAAGGGTAGCAAGGTGGAAATTCAGAAGTCAACTGCCAAGGAATATCATCAACAAACGCGTACAAGTGGGTTTTCTTTTTGTACCAATACAGGTACTCATACTCATGGTAGTTCATTGCTGCTGGGCACTTCAAGGAGCAAAGGCCCAAGCTCTTTTGAGAGTTTTAAAATCAATATTCCTGGAAACGCAGGGCATCCCAGCAGACTTTCTAACCCAGGATTTTGTAACACATTCCGTCCTGTGGATGACAAAGTGCAACAGAAAGAGAATCCTTTGCATCTTTTCTCAGTTAAGAAAAAGCAGGTCAAAAGTGAGATATATGATCCCTTTGAGCCAACAGGATCAGACTCGAGTTCAGCAAGCAGCAGTCCTGAAAGGCTTGGCTCAGGGATTCCACTAACTAATATTACCAGGACTATTTCTATTGAAAATCCCAAAGTTCAAACGTTTCAAACTGTCCGTCGTTTCACCCCTTACATGGTAGAAAATGTGTTTGGATCCGGGGCTGACTTTGATGTACCATCTAGTAACACAGAGTCTCATGATGACGTGACAGCAGAAAGCAGGATTGTAGAACCGATCTCTGATACAGAGGAGCGGGACAGTATGGATGAGGAAGACTTTCTAAGCAGTCCTTGCACTTCGTCTGCTCTTAAGCAAATTTCTAATGCAGAGTGTTTGAAAGGGGAAAGGAGAGAGGGCCCTAATGTATTCTTTAATGCTGAAGAATTGGTTAGACCTAATATTAATGTGAAAGTAGAACCAGATAGTCCCTCAAAGAATGATGAGCAACAGAATGTCCAAAAGGTAGAACAGACAGAGAGGCGGTCACGTTCCAGATCCTGTTCAAATTCCAGCTCCCAAAGCAAGAAGAAGTTAAAAAGGAAAAAGGCACTTGTCAAAGAGCGTAGGAGATCCCAATCAGGGTCTAGGGATAGGGCACACTCAAGGGACCGAAGCTCCAGATCTGCCTCTTGGTCAGGTGGAGAAGAGTGCAGCAAAACACAAACACCAAAACCCAAGAGCAGGAGGTCTTCTACGGACCGTTCTAGCAGTCACGAACGATCTAAGAAAAAGAAAATGAAGGATAAAACCAAGGATAAAAAGGCAAAAACTTCTTGGTCTAGGGAAAGAAGAAAATCTAGGTCACGTTCAGGTAGTCCTGGAAGTACTTCTGAGTTTCATGAAAATAGGAAAAAGAAAAGACGGTCTCGATCAAGATCAAGACGGAGGGAACGTTCCCGATCGAATAGCATTGAGAGGCCTAAAAGGCGGAAACACAGAAGAGACAAAAGCCATGAGAGGTATGATAAAGATAGTAGCATGAGGTCAAGGGACAGAAAGAGATCAAGATCCAGGTCTCGGGAGAGGAGAAAATGGAGGTCTCGGTCTACATCTCGATCTCGGGAGCACAAAAGCAGCAAATCAAAGGAAAAAAGACCACGATCAAGATCACATTCCAAAGAGAGAAAACACAAATCAAAAGAGACATCACTTCCTCCTCCACCAGAAAAGGATCAAAAACCTCCAGTTGAAAATGTGTCCAGGTGTCTGGAGCAACCCCATTCCTTCAAACAAGAGCCAAAGGAGGAGCTAGTACTGGAAGAGCTTTCCATAACCATCCAACCAAATGTCAAACTTGAGGAAGTACAAGCTGAGACCCCAGTTCAACTCAGAGAGGTCCAAGAAATTATAAAGGTAGAGCCCATCTGTCAGGAAGTGACCCATGAAACTGCATTCCCTGTGCCAGAGATCACAAACATTTGTGTTCCAGTTGGCAATGTGGATTCTTTTGCTGAAACAGAATTAATGAGTAGCAGTGATCCAGGAGTACTTGGTAGCTGTAACAATGCAAACCTTGAGATTACAGTTAAAATAGAAAATACTGCATTATGTCCATCTCTGATGGAACCACCCCCAAAGAAGGAAGTTATCATACATGCTCCAGCTGAGGCTGCACCAATTCAAAGCCCGTCCAAAAGCAAACTAACAGATTGTGTGAGGGAGCTTAAAGATGAGTGCCTTGTGTCAAATGAGAAAACTGGTAATTTCACTAAGCCTGAATTGGAAGTGGTGCCTCAGGGTCCTGCATTGAAATCAAAAGCACCAGTGAAAAGAGTTACCTGGAATCTTCAAGAGGAAGAAGGCAGCACGTTGTCTGCTGGAAAAGCTCCAAGTAAGTCTCTCATTAGGAAAACAAACAGCAGCTGAAGTTGAAGGGTTTCAGTGCCTTAAGTTTCCTAGCTAAACCTGGTTGTAGTGTAACAGCTCTGTCATGTGAGCTTAGGTGTTCCTGTGGTTTCCAGTCTCAAGAGCTAGCATTTTGCACTTGCTGAAATCATGAGGTGAGTTGTGTTAGTGAATTGGAGAGGTCATGCAGTCAGCACATCTCAGTGAGCCAACAGCAGCTTGTTTGGCTATGTGCCTATTGCAGCCAGATCTCTGAAGTGGCAGCCCATGTTCCACCCTTTCTGCAGGTAACTGGAGTGGTGGTTTTGCCTTCAGAATTTATGAAGGTTTCTGGGAACTGAGGAACATGACAGATCTCTGTAGCTTGCTCCTCTGAGCTCTGCTAAACCAAAGCTGCAAGAAACAGCTTGTCTTGGGACCCTCTGCTACATACGCTGACAGAAATGCTTTTGTGTTTCTCATTGGTTACTTATACAGAAACCCAGGAAAAAGCAATTGCCTCAAGAATGACAAGTCCTCTGTTGGAAGCTTTAAAACATTGATGAGTGCTAAACAAAACCCTTCTATAGCTAGCTTTGTTGTTAGATCCTTTTTATTTTAATTGTTTAAAATATAAGTGGCTTTAAATATTTGACCTGTTTATTTTATTCTTAGATGTTCTCAAATGTTTTCCTTTCCTTCTCTTGGGAACCTAGGGATGCCATTTTACAAACTTCAGCGAGCAAAAGAAGGGGCCTGGAAAGCAGAGGACTTGAACCAAACATTAAATCAGGTGCAGTTAAATGAGCCTCCTCCAACCAATTATATGATTCCTGAGCCTATGTTTCCTGATCTAGATTCCTCTCAGGTTGGTTCCTATTCCAGCACCCAAGCGTCATGGAAGGCATCCCACCTCATCTGTGCCCTCGTTGTGCAACACCCTCCTCTCATGGCAGAGTTCGCCTTCCTCTGCATGTGGTACATTTCATATAGCCCATACACCTCAGCCATCATTCAGTCTCTCAGGTGGTCCTTACTGTTGAATAAGCACATTTTATTTAATTCTGCAGTATACATGCAGCTTCTGTTTTCACTGGTAACTTGTGAAAAGGTGGTGCTGTTTGAGAGGCTGTGAGCTTCTCCCTGAATTGTGATCAGGCTGTAAAAATTGGCCTGGTGGCATTGGTCCTTGCCATCAGACTGTGCTGTCCACAAGGTGTAAAAGGTGAGTGGGGCTGGTGTTAGCTCCTGGTGCACAGAGACCTAGGATGTTAGCCTCCCTGATTTAAGCTAGTAATTACTTATCTCAGTGGATAAAAGGTGCTCTGAAAATCATGGTCTCATGATGCTCTGTCTTGTAAGTACAAGCATTTACAGAATTATATCTGTTTCACAGGTGTACTGTCAGAATACACCTTTGACTCCACCTCTGCCCTCCAGCCTTCCCCCTTATGCCCCTGTCAGCCAGCCCACAGTTCAATTTATCATGCAAGGTAGTCTCCCAGCGCTTGTCTGCATGGCGGGACAGAGCCTGACTCCAGAGCCAGGCAGCCTAGCAACTGCATCTGAACCAGGAATCCAAGCTGCTTCTGTTGGAAATGCAGAAGAAGATATCAACGCACCCAAACCTCCAGTGGATAAAACAAAAAATGAGGAAGTGAGTGAATGCTACCAAGTGGCAAATGCATAGCATTAATGAGCTGTTTGTTTGAGCTTTTAAAGTTGGGGGGGGGGGGTGTGTTAGCTTTTTTTTTGTGTTCTGTTTTCCGAGAACCTCTCGTCACCGTTGGTTTTGGTGACTGACTGCTAACCCAGTAGTTGCAGGCAATCCTTTCTTTGATTTCTTTTGGGATTTATTCCATTTGATGATTCCACTTTCTACTGCTTCATCACAATAAGACAGAGAGGGATTAAAGCATCTAAAATTCAGAAAGTTCAGAAACTTTCTTGCATGAATGTTTGGAAGGGACATTTCCAGAAGTCAGAATGTCCAGATTTTTCTCAGACACCTGGTTTTCTCCTTTCCCTTCCAGCTTTGAAATTACTGTGAATTCTCAAAACAGTCCTACAGGGAGGTAGGACTGTATCTTGCTACTTATCAGCACTGAAAGTGTAACTATAGTAAAATACTTTGGAGACTTTGCAGTAGTAGTCACTTGCTGCTAAGTTTTGGGTTTGCTGTAGAGAGCATCTGCTTAAGCATAGTGGATGTTAACACAAAACCAAAAACTTTCTTGGCCAACTACTTTACTTTCTACCAGAAAACAGTAAGATACTTTTCCCACTGAACCTCCATTTATGAGCAGCAGTTTTTATGAACTTCTCTTGGTGGAATATGTTCTGATGTCATCTGTAATCCTTAATTTATAGGCAACTCTGTAGTTTTCAGGATGCTTTTAGAGCTACCTGCATCTTTATATTCTCAGCTATGTCTTGCTGCTTTTAGAATCTGATGCCTCTTGATGGATATATGTTTACTTCACAGCTATTGGAAGGGAAGGAGGAGACCAAAATTAGTAAGTGGGCGCTGTAGTCACTTTAAAGCACATTCTCTAAGGCATGGAATAAATGTTACGTAAAACAAGGGTTCCTTGTAGCATGAATTAATACTTGTTTCAAGACTGCAATTTGCAGGAAGGGAAATCATTTGAGGCTAGCTCTTACTTGGGTCATTGAAACCGTGAAATGAGTATTTCCACTGTTGGAGCATTTCTAAGAAAAATAAGTTCAGAAACCATTCCCAAGGTAGCACAAGTTAATAAACTTCTCTTTACTGTGCAGTATATGAAGAAGCTTCACATGCAGGAAAGGGCTGTGGAGGAAGTGAAACTTGCTATTAAACCTTTTTACCAGAAGAGGGAGATTACAAAGGAGGAGTACAAGAGCATTCTTCGAAAAGCAGTACAAAAGGTAAGGTGACCGTGAAATGGAGAGGAGGAGCTGTGCAGATCGTTCAATAAACGCACTTAAAATTGCATTTGCCAGTTTCAACAATAAAATGCTGTAACTGAGTAGCACATCTTTGGACTCATACTCTGCAGTCTTGTGGTAATGCGATAGTTGCTTTTTAGCGGGGCTGAATAGTGCTATTGATCAGAGCTGTCAGACTCTTCCTTTTTAGAAGATCGTGTTTTCAGTGGTCTGGAATGTTGCTAAGCTTAAACTGGCCGAGCTGAAATGTTAAATGGTACGTTCCTTGGGTGAGAATGGTCAGATCTCTCTCATTAAGAACTTAGGTCAGTATCATCAAGCTGTTTTGATAAAGTGAGAAAATACTATGTGCATTAATTCCTTGAACGTGTGTTGTGTCCCTGAACTTTGGAAGAGGGCCTTGTGATTTGGCTGATGTTGACTTTTGTCTCAAATCTTAGTGCTGACCAGATCGTGGCTAAAAAGAACCTGATCAGCAGGTAAATGTTGTCTTGTGAGAGCAAGTAATGCTGCTGTGGCCAAGGCAGTTAAATGATACGCTGCTGTGCATTTCTGCTATCACTGAGAAATTCCATCATAAATCAAAATTACTGAGATAGTGGCTGCAATTTTGCATCTTCTACATGACCCATATGAGCTTCAAATGTGGTTTGTAGGAGAGCTGTGCAACACCAATTGCTGCTGAAGTCACTGTGAACTTATTTCTGAACACTGGTTAAGTTCTCTGTAGGGTCTGTTCTCTTTCCCCCGTATCTCAAAATGAGCCCTTAAAACTGACAGATTCTTTTAATCTAAGCATCACTTCCTCAAAACCATCAGACAAGTTGAAAATCAACACTTCCTTGGTTTCCATGGATTGTGTAAAACTGGCTGGGCAGAAGAGCTTGTAGTAAAAATAAATCTCCTTTCAGAGATGCTGCTTCATTCATTCAGTTGGTGCTCAGTAGATAAACTGGGCCATATTTTGAATGCTTAAAGTCAAATACTACTCTTACCCTCATCAAGTTTTTTGCTTTGTGTATTCTGCCATGAGACTTGAGGGCCCATGCAGGAATCGATTCCCCTCGGAAGCTTAGGGCTTCTCTATCATTTGTCTGTTGCCTGCCTGAACTGCTGTAATGCTGTATTACTGCCCTAATTGACCTAGTGCCTTTTCTGATCCCTCGTAGATCTGCCACAGCAAAAGTGGAGAGATCAACCCTATGAAGGTGGCTAACCTGGTGAAGGCATATGTGGAAAAATACAAACATATGAGGAAACATAAGAAATCTGATGGTGACGATACACAGGATGTGGAAAACTTAGAGCAAGC
Source organism: Pezoporus occidentalis (assembly GCF_034315485.1). NCBI lineage: Eukaryota > Metazoa > Chordata > Aves > Psittaciformes > Psittacidae > Pezoporus > Pezoporus occidentalis. The sequence continues at coordinate 1,239,850 of NW_026913964.1, read as the reverse complement.
CACAGCCAGCACAAGCTTGGACTGAAGTTACTCTGGCTGCGAACACTATGCCAGAGAGCATAATAGCTCTGCAGTTGCATCTCATTGAAAACAAAGTGCAGAGAAGCAAGATCATAATAAGACTTACTTGTGGAACCTTCTTCTGAATTGTTTCCATGTGGGAATGAACTCGGGTTTGGGGTTGGGTTTTTTGTTGTTTTTTTTTTTTCTTGATTACCTACAGTTGTAGAACTAAGTAACAATCAAATGTCTCAGACCAGCAAGAGTAATTCCAGGGGGAACACAGAAGAGATTAATGTTTGGGACTCCTGGATTGCTACAGTTTTCAGGGTTACTTTGATCACATTTTTAGGCTGTGTACCTGTCTTGCTAGAAGTTTGAATCTGGACACCACTTTTCATATACAGTATATTGAGAGCTGTATACTGTTTCCTTGTGTTTATTTATCGAAATACGGATTGTCTTTAGAAACTTCTGATTTAATACTTGAAATGTTGTATTTTTAGCCCTGTTTGATGGTGAGCGAAGCTTTACTCGCTCTGTCACTTGGGGATTGCGGAAATGAGTTAACCTTTATAAACTGACTTCAGAAACACTGCTCAAGCCGTGGTGTTTATTTACGTTCTGTTGGAAGCATCTTGTTAGTGAAAAGTTGAGTTTCGGGGTGGGAGACTGCATTGCACTTCTGTAAATAATGCACTGATGGCTGGTTTTGTGTATGCCTTTCAGGAGAAAAATAAACAGCAAGCATTGTGAATTTTCAGTAGCAGGCTGAAGGGATGAGGTTGAACTGATGTACAAAGCAGAAATGTGAGAGAATTTATAAAGTTATTTTGAATGGTTTTAGTCCTATAGCGGGTGTCATTTTTTTTGTCTTACAGCTGCCTCTTGCCATGGCTACTCTGTATAAACTGCCACACTTGGCTCTTGCATGAGGAGTACCGTGTTTCTAGAAGAGGATTGAACGGGATAAGTAGCTGTTCCTCCTCCCCTGCAGGAGGACTGGTTTTCTTGTCAAGAAGCAAAGGAGTCCAGCAGACACATACTGACCTCATCTTGCTTGCTTTAAAATCACTCCTTGTCTATAGGTACTGCAGAGCAATCAGTCTTTAAGTGATCTGTGTACATGACTGAAATAGCGACACCCCCTGCACCTGACAAAAAGCATCATTCTGTATCTGTGTTAGGGAGAAGACATTTAATGGGGAAGCTGAAGCGAGAAACAGTAACTTACAAATTGGAAACTAGTTCTCTATTCAGTGAGAAATGTATGTGACCTGTTGGACCAGGTGGCAGCAGCATAGGTTATGTGAGTGCACTTGGAAACTGCTCACTTTGAGGATATCTTGCTGCTTCTTTTCAAAGAAAACAGGCTCTCTGGAATAAGTTTTATAAATCAAATAACTGCAGGTTTGGGGGTTTCTTTTTTTTTCCCTGCTGAGTGTAGGAAAACTCACAGATAGCAGGACGTGTAGACCTTTGTTACTGTGACTCAGAACCATGCAGCTGCTCACTGACTTCCCCCCTTCTTGCTCCCCCTACTCCCCAGGGAGGAGAATTGAAAGAATGTAACTCCCACGGGTTGAGATAAGAACAGTCCAGTAACTAAGGTATAACAGAAATCACTGCTGCTGCCACCAATAATAATAATGTTAAGGGAAATAACAAGGGGGGAGAATATGAAGTTGAAAGAGGAAAAGTAAACAATAACCGGCAGTGATGCACAATGTAATTGCTCACCCAGTCTGACCTGAGCAGTGATCTGGCCTTCTGGCAGAGCATGAGAGACTGAAAAGTCCTTGATTGGGGTAAGCACCACTGAGCAACAACTAAAAACATCGGTATGTTATCAGCATTGTTCCCAGGCTGAAAGTGAAAAACACAGCACTGCACCAGCTACCAGGAAGGAGAAAAATGACTGCTACTGCTGGGCCCAGGACAGGCTTTGGTCCCTTGTTGGCACTCCAGACTTTTCAGTGAACTTTTATTTCAATCACAAGATTTTTTGGTCTCATACTGTAATTTTGGTTGTGGTTCCAAGTAGCTGATGACTGTCTTTTGAAACAAACCAAACTCATATGCCAGTACTGTCTGGATTGGCAAAGGACTCCCATCATTCACCATCCTCCAGAAGCATTTATGGATGAGCCCTGAGCATCCTCAGCTCTATTTTGCTTCTTGTATGAAAGTGCAGCCTGTAGGGACTTCAAGGGATTGATAACTTCGGGCTTTCTCAGAAGATTTTGGAGCAAAGGCTCACTAAGACTGCAAAAGAAGTTGGGAGAGAAGCTTTAAAGCTAAACTTGTAGCTGGAGTATATACCTAGTAAATGGGTGGGGGGTTGTGGATACAAACACTGCTGACAGACTCCTTGACAAAATGAAGTTCAGAAACTCTACTGCACTGGTGGCACAAGAATAAGAGAATGTGATCTATCCATGAATGCACGTGATCTGAAGTGGGACACCTTTGCATGCATCAGGGCAGCAGTTCTGGAGTAAGCTGCCTTTGTTGAGTGTAGGTGATGTGACAAAGCTTGACCAAATAATAGAAGCAACTACACTGTTCACCAGGAAGACAGTGTCTGTCTGTTCTGTTCCTAAGGCTGATTCACTGCTTTAAACTCTTGAGTTAGTAATAAACATAAGAGGTAGCTATATTATATATCTGATACATATCTATAATCTGTTGCCAGAAAGAAGTGCATGTACTGTATGGACTGTTCAGTTACCTGGAAAAGCAGTGAAGCTGAAAACTGCCTTCTGCACGTGCTTTTGCCTCAAGTTACAAGAACACTGGTTCTTCCACTCGGCCTACCATTAAAAACAAATCCATCAAATTGCCTTTCCCAAGGGGCAGATTACAATGAGAAACTGCCTAAAATACCTAAGTAAAATACCTAAAATACCTAAAGAGAATACCTAAAAATGCTTCTTTCACTATGTTCTGTAAACCATTTTTTTTCTAGTATACTGTATACTTGCATTCTGGCTTTTGTTTTTTTTCTTTCTGGTTGACCCTCTTGGATCATGTGCTGCCACTGATTGAAGGGAAGAAATCTTACTTATTCAACACATGCAGTAGTTCAGCAGTAGCATAACCTCCTGTCAGTCTCCTTTCCCTCCTCAGCAACAGTGGTAACACCAAAATCTCCTTTAGCAAAAGCAGGGACGCTGCTGTAAGAAGTTAACTTGGGAGCTACTCTGCCACCATCTTTGTCTTGACCTCCAGAGCTGCTTCTGGGACATACCCATGGCCCTGGTATCTGGCCAGAGGTGCTTGGGGTGTTGGAAGCTGCTCTGAGGATGGATGGAGAAAAGAGGGGGTGGGGTTCCTGGGTAGAGCTTGGGGAGGTGGGGAACAAAATGAGATGATGAATGGGGAAGGCTGAGGGACCTGGAAGATCCAGCTGCAGGGCCATGACCCAGCCCAGAGCCTGTAGCTGCCCCAGCTCTTTGCTATTCTGGTTCAGAGCAGTGGTGGGAGCCCTTGGGCTTGGTTTTGGTGGTGCTGGAGGAGAGACGGGGTGTTTGGGAGAGGGTGAAAGCTTAATTCCTGCTGGGCTCATTGCATGAACCAGGTTTGGGTGGTGATGCTGAGAACTAGTGACAAGTGGGTCCTGAGCCAGCTGCCTTGCACAAGGCGATGCCATGATCTGGTGAGGAAGTGAAACTAGTGAGAGGAAAGCAAAGCTGACCATGTTTTGTCCTAGTACCGTCTGATCCACATCCCTCCGTCACTTTTCTCTCTTGCAAACCTCTCTACTCTAAACACCCTCCTTTTTGGGGATGCCCTTAGCCATCACTGGGTCCCTTCTTGTGCACCCCATCCTGTGGGGGCATGCTGTCCTGTGTTACTCCCCTGGTCTCCTGGGGCCGGGAGCATCTCTGTGGGGAATTGCAGCATGCATCTGGAGCAGGAAGAGGATGTGAGAGAGGAAGTGTGTGAAATCACTATCCCTGGCCTCAACTCCTCTCCCTGGCTGTGGTGAAGAGCAGAGGGCAGGCTGGAGGAGTTATCTGGAGAGCAGCTCTCCTCCTGACGTCAGCTCGTCCCGTGCTGGCATCGGAAACCTGCTGGGTTTGGGGTACACGCGTCTGTGGCTGGAGCTCTTGTGCTGCTTTACTGAGAGCAAAGCTGTTAACCTGACACTTTGTTTGGTGGGTGCTGTTTCTCCCTGGGTCTTCAGGCCCAGCCAAGATTCTTGTGCCTTGGCTTTGGATCCCCTCTTGAGAGGACACAGGAGCTGCTCAAGCAGCTCCTCTGTTTTGTCTCTGCTTTTTCTTGCTGGCCAAAACAATCCCAATGTTGCACAGAGCTCAAGGGAAAAATCAGTCTGCAATCCAAAGGGTGAAAGTCTCTCCTAACCACCTTTCCTGTCCCATGCATCCAGCTCAGGAGAAGGAGGATGGTTTGCCTAAAATGACTCTCTCTACCCAGAGGCTGCGTGTGCCACCTCCAGCAGTACTGAGCAATCCCATCCTGGAGAGTCTTTACCTCAGCAGGAACAAGCTCAGGAGCATCACCAGCACTTCTAAGCTTTGCAACCTGAAGAAGCTGATACTGTCCAGCAATGAGACTGTGGACTTTCCCAATGAAATCCAGAGCCTGCTCTGTTTAGGGAAGCTCGAGCTGAATCAGAACCAAACCCGGCTCATCCCAGAGGAGGTTTTCTCCCATCCCCCCAGGCTTAAACACTTGCGGCTCAACAACAGCTGTCTCAGTGCCCTCCCCAGGGACCTGGCAGCTTGTCAAGGCAGCCTCCTGTACCCCAACATCTCCAACAACTTGTCCCGGACCTTCCCCCAGCCTGTCCTGCAGCTGGCACACTTACAGGAGCTCCACGTGCAGGGTAATGCCCTTCACCCGCTCCCCAAGGAGCTCTTCCAGGGGTGATCCCTGAAAACATTCAAGGCCAACGGGAATCCTCCCTGGGAGCTGTCCAGTGAAGTGTGGGCTGGTGGCATACAGCAGATCCAGAACTACTTTAACCAGCTTCAACACTGTTTGGAGCAGGAGGACAAGAGAGTCAAGACCATGTTGCTGAGGGCCTCGCTGGCGGGGAAGTCCACCATCTGCAGAAGCCTGAAGCAGGGGCAAACCAAACTGGTGCCCTGGGAAGAACAAACAGTTGGGACAGAGATCAGCGAGTTCCGGATTGAGGACTTCATGTTTCTCTTCTGGGACCTTGCTGGCCAGCTGGAGTACTACATGGCTCACCACATGTTCATCACCCCACAGGCACTTGTCATCCTTGTCATCAGTCTCCATATGTAAGTGCTGAGCTGGTTTGGATTCAAAGTGGAGCAGGAGAAGAAAAAAGGGGCTGGGGAAGTTTTCCCCTGTATGAGTTCACACCACTTACATTGGACCTCTGTGCTGGTCTTCTCACTGCTGGAGTAGCCAGCTCTCCCTTCCCTTTCTGCAGATCACTCTTTCAATTAAGCCACTAGCTGTGTCATCACCTTACTGAAGTCCTCTGTTTTGAGAAGTTAGATGAGCATTAAGTCCTTATGTGACAATTGATCCTCATCTAAATGGCTTTGCTTTCTGCCTTGGAAATACCTCTACAAGCCATAGAATCACAGAATCACAGAATAGTTAGGGTTGGAAAGGACCTTAAGATCATCTGGTTCCAACCCCCTGCCATCTTATATCTTGTGGTGCTCCCTGAATGTGGAGGGAGTTATCAGGCTTGGGCTTTGTGCTACAGTAGGATGCTCCTATCCATAGCAGGGACAGACTCTGCTGCACCCATAGCTTTAACTGCCTTAGCTTATTGATGGGAAACTTAAGGATGAGCTTGCATACGGCTTAGGAGGTCTGAGCTCTTCTCCAGTAAGCCTTCTGGGGCAGCACAGGGTGCCTGGTCAGGCTTGTGCCTGGTGGATGCTGGTTGGAGGTGCAGAGGGTTAGACGTGAATTGCCTCTCTCTTCCTCCCCAGATACCAAACTAACGACAAGGCTTTCAAGGAGCTTGTTGGTTTCTGGATCAACAACCTGTCCATGCGCATCCCAAACTTGGTGGTGCTTCCTGTGGGAGCCCATGTGGACTGCTGCCGGGAGGAAGAGGTGGAGGAGAAGAGGCGCAACGTCATGGCCAAGATTGCAGCGATGCAGGCAGAGGGAAAAAGCAGCCTCGCTCACTTCATCAAACACCTGGAGGGCAGTGAGGAGCCCGAGTTTTACGTGGAACAGTGGGAGAGGCTGAAGGAGATGGAAAGCTGCATGCTAACCGTAGGGCTGAGATTATGGTGGCTCCTTGCTTTCTGTTGTCTCTGGCAGCCAGTGTGTTACTGGTGATAGTGACCCAGTGCTAATGCATCAGACTGCTACTGCAGCCACTCCCTGGGGCTGGGGTGGACATGGTAACTCTTGGCTGTGACCTGCTGGATGCTTACCCTTACTTGGTGATGGGCATCTTCTCCTGTGGCTTGTAACAAGTGCCTGAGGAGGAGTATGAGGGGTATTTACCACCCCCAGGTGGTTTTCTGGGAACTGCTGCAGAGCAAAGGTGTGAAGGAAGCACCCTCCAAAGCTGAGCCAGCAGTGTGTTCATCCTTGGTGACCTCCTTTGCAATTGGTCCCTCCGTCAGCTCACAGGCTAAAAGACTCCTCTGGATGTGCTTTTGGCAGATACGCGCTTTCTCTCTTCCAGATGTTGAATCTAGTGGCTGTCAACTGCACAGATCACCATGATACCGAAAAGCTCGAGGCCACTGTTCTGGACCATACGAAGAATGAGAAGGTCTTCCCCGAGGTCGTCCGAGTGCTGCTGCCCATCTACGAGCAGGTGGAAGCTGCCATTGTAGATACTGCACTGCGAGGAGATGGCAGACCAAGGTGAGTGGTCCATCAGCACACTGCAACCTTCCTGCACCTGCTGTCCTGCGTCAGGGACAGGGTCCCCAGTGCTTGCTGCACCCTCTGGCCCAGCTCATGTGGGATTGGGTCACTCCTGAAGACCTTGCAGTGTTATTGCTGGGCCATTAATTGCTACTTGTCTCTGTCATTCCAAGCATCTGCCCCCAAGGCAGGGGAAAAGCATAGGAAAAGGCCAAGTGTGTCTTCACCAGGAGGATCTGCCAACATCTACCAGCCTGCAGCTGGAGGCATCCTGAGCTGGACACATTGCCTGGGTTGCCTGTTTCCAGTAACATTCTTTTTCCCCTGTGCCCTGTATAAGCAATTAAAAAAATGGCAGGAAGGAGCTCCATGGCTTTAATGCTTCTGAGTGGTTCCCAAACCTACATCCTGCCAGCTTTATTTAATGGCCCCTGCCTCTTTCTAGCTCCTTCCCCATGTCCCCTGTGGCTTAGCAAGTCTAGCAGACAGCCCCAGCTCCTTGCTTATGTACCTAAAGCGGGTATGAATATCACCAGTGCCTTGTGTCATCTCTGGCTCCCCTGGCCACTGTATGATTAGAGGAAGGGGAGCAAATAGTTTTCTGTTGAGGAGATAAGCCAGGGTTTGTTGCCTGTCTCACTGCATGACTGAATGACAATCTGAGGTTTTTCCAGCTGGAAACAAACCTGCCCTCCCAAATAATGAAACAACCACTACTAGCCTCATTTTTCAGATGCTCTATTGAGGTCCTTGCAGGCTGCTGGCACCACTGAGGTAAGGCAAGACCATGGCAGCTGCAGGGTGGCAGTGACACAGCTGAGGATGCGGCAGTGACACAGCTGAGGATGTGGCAGTGATACAGCTGAGGATAGGCAAAGCATCATAGACTACAGCACTGGTCCCAGATGCTTCCTGGGCTGGCATGTGTGATGCTGGGTACCACGGGTGTTTGTTGGCTCTCTAAAGCATCTGCCTTGGAATGCTGGTACTCAAGAGATGTGTGCTGAGCTGCCACATCTCCCTCTAGGCATGATGGACCTCCAGTACCTGCTCAGCAGACTCTAGCAGTGCGAACACCTGGCCAACCTGGGCAGAGAGCTCCTCTAGGACTCTTGAGGTTCCTCCACTGCATCGGGCTTGTTGTGTGGTTTGAGCAAATCCAGCACCTGGAAAGCACTGTTTTTCTCCAGCCCACCTTCCTAATAACTATGTTCAAAGTGAGTGTGGGGATCAGGCCCATCTTCTTTGCAGGGCCCATGCTCTGCACCTCTGCTGGGCTCCTCTCATTGCTGCCTCTTCTCTCCTTCTCTTCCCACCCAGCTCCTTGTGAGGTACTGCCTTGTCCAGCAGCTCAAGAGCATCTCCACGGACACACTGACTGGGGAACAGGCCACCGTCAGAGACAGGTCCAGCTGGGTGTGGAACTTCAAGTCAAAGGCGATGCTGTGCCACCGGGCCGTGTGTGCTTTGGTGAGGCACCAGCTCTGTTTGGAAGGGATGCAGGACGTCTTTGAGGAAATCATGGGACACAGGCCCCACAGAGGGAGGAGGAAGATCTTCAGCCTCCTGGAGCACTTCGGGCTCTGCCTGGAAGTGAGGCACAGTGAGGTGCTCAACCCACAAGCCAGTGAGTTTGTACCCGGGAAGCCATGGGGCCAAGGCGAGTCCTGGTACTTGTTCCCGACCTATCTGAACCAGACCGAAGAGGTCTCTGAGGTCTGGGGAGGAGATGGCCGCGAGGACCTCCACATCCGTGCCTACTTCTCACCCGAAATACGTGAGGGTTTCTTCCAGAGGTAAGCAGTGGTTTCCAGCCCTCTGCGAGGTTGCATGGGTCAGGGTTTGCTCAGCACAGCGCCAGTAGGATTGTCAGCAAGCCCTTGGCTGTTGAGACTGCATCAGCTGAGGAATGAGGCTGGAACCCAGGAGACCAGGGCAGCTTCTCAGCTCTGCCATGACGTGTGACGCCCTCAGTGAACCATTTCAATATTCACTGCCTGAATGTGAACAAGGACCACGCTCCTTCTGGTTCACCTTTCATCTGGAGTGGGTTTGGCTGGTCTGTGCCCACCCAGCAAGTCAGAGGTCTCCCAGACCCACCCGCTCCAGTTCCTGCATGTGCTGAGACAGTTTCTGGAAGGTCTCCTGTTCTTGTGTGGTTCTTGACTTGTGCCCAGGGTTTTATCTGGTGGGGTCGAGGTTTAACCCCAGCTGGGTATTGAGCACTGCACAGCTGCTCAGTCACTTCCCCCCACAGGGATGGGGGAGATGATCGCAGGGGTGAAAGTAAGTAAACTCGAGGGCTGAGATAAGAACAGTTTAATAATGGAAGTAAAATTTGAAACAACCCAAATGTAACAAAAAGGAAAATAACACAAAGAGAGACAAATGAAACCCAAGTGATGCAAACGATTGATAAACCATATCTCACCACCCACCAACCGATGCCCAGCCTGTTCCCAGGCAGCAGCTCCCCAGCCAGCTTTCCCCCTAGTGTATATGCTGAACATCACTTTCTGTGGTAGAAAATATCCCTTTGGCCAGTCCGGGTCAGCTGTCCTGTCCCTTCCCAGCTTCTTGTGCACCCCCAGCCCCCCCGGTGGCAGGGTGGTGTGAGGAGCGGAAAAGGCCCTGGTTAGGGCAAGCACTGCTCAGCAACAGCTAAAACACTGGTGGTGTATCGACATTATTCTCAGGCTAAAGCCAAAGCATGGCACTGTACTCGCTACCAGGCAGAACTTCAGCTCTGTCCCAGACATAACCATGACAGAAGGAAGCAGCTCGTGGCTTAAGAGGCTGTTCCTGCTGCTCGAGCTTTTGGTGGGGCATTTGGTGTCTGCCCCTGTCTTTGCTGACACTGGGTTTACATTTTCAAGCCCACATTGAAAGCCGCGCTTTCTCCCAGTGTGAGAGAAGCAGGGAGGAGGCTGGTGAAAGCTGTGGGCAATCTCCTTGTAGGTTCCAGGTGAAAGCTTGCTCCTACTCCACACGCTGGGTGGCCAAGGCAACCTGCCTGCTTGTGTGCAATAGCAAACCTCTGCTGATCAAAGAGAAGAACCAGAGAGCCTGCAGCTGCCTGGCACTTCGGTGCAGAAAGCCAGCAGGAAGGGTAGGTAAGGATCCTTATTTCATGACTCCCAAATGCATGCACCCCCGCAGCTCCCCGCTGCCACCTCCATCTCTCTGGACAGAGTGTCCCAGAAAGCCCTGCCACACGTCCTAATCCAGCCAGGGCCCACCAGCAGTTTAAGGAAAGATTTATTTGTTCTCCATGCAACCTGGTCAGATTCCTCTCAAAGTATCACAGGGAAGTGGAAAGTCAAGTTTTCAGTCTTCTTTTGCAGCAAATCAGTCACCCTTCCCCATGAGCTCCCAGCAGTCCCAGGCTGGGTCTGCAAGTGGTCAGCAAAAGGGGCCATCCGAGCTGGGGAGCTCTTACAGCGTGGCTTTGACTTCATGCTGCGTCTTTGACTGGCACACTGTGTCCCACCAAGGGGCCGGGTGGTTGCTACCGCAGTGCTGCTGGGGCTGGTCAGCTTCTAAAAGCCACATTGTGAAATCAGCCGTGAAATCAACTGGGCACGACGGTGCCCTTGTCCTGACCACAGAAGTTCATGTCCAATTTGGTGTGAGCAAACACTTGTGTGGGCAATTTGAGCATGGAAGGGAAGGGGAAAACCTCGAGACTGGGGCTCAGGCGCAACATGACAGCTCTGGCTAGGTGCCCACATGTCTCCTGGCTCATGAAGAACTGAAGGAGCTCAGGTGGCAGCTGTCCCCAAAAATGGTGGGACCACCAGTCAGGGCAGAAAGAGGGAAGCCTCTTCCATTGCCTGGCATTGTCTTCCATGGGCAGTGCTGAGGGCAGCTCCTGCTGCTCCTTCCTCTCAGGGCCTTTTCCTCCATAGGGTGAAGGAAGATGTAAAATCCTGTGGGACATGTGGGAACTGCTTTGGCGCAGAGCTGCCCTTGCCTAAAGGTGAGCCCAATGGCCCTGGCTTTGCATCACAACAGTGCTCAGGACATGGTGGGATGAAGGCTGTGGGTTTGATGGACCTGAGGTGTTGGTCATGTCCCCCCCCCATTCCCACAGTGCCCAGGCAGCTGGAGCAGCCCCCAGTGCAGCCCTCTGCTCACTATTTTGTGACAAGCTACAGGACCACCACCTTCGGGAACAGCAGCATCCAACCATCAGGTAAGAAGGCTGCCACCTCCCCTTGACCAGGCTCCAACACTGATGGCCAGACTCGTCCTCCCTTCCCTCCTGAAATGAGGGCGTGCAGCCGCTTCCAGCCCGGGCAGGGGACACCCCCTCTTTTGGCAGTGCTCTGGTTACCACACTCCTCCTTGAGGTACCACCACCTCTGCGCCTCAGAGCCGAGCTCTGGGTGCTTCACGCTGTAGTTACTGCCTTGTTGTTCCAGAACATCTCAAGTGAGTAGCTCTGGGCCAGCAGGGAGGAACTTGGTCAAGACCTATTCTTGTTTAGCCACGCTGTCGTCAACACACTTCGCCTCCAAGTCAGATTTGCAGCCTTAATGCAGGGAAATAAATGCATCGATAAATGCATCCCTTCATGTGTGGGAAGACACCTCATTTACACAAATGTAAGGGGGAGAAGCTGGTGAGGAGCACTCTGGTACAAGTCCACTGGCAACAGGGGCTTTGCTGGGATAAGGCTGGCCACAGAGCCCATGGTTTTGGGGGTGGGAGTGTGAAGGTCTCAGAGTGACAGTGAGGGCACATGTCCAGGCAACATCAGCAAGCAGGAAGCACTGCTATACATATTTATATTTAAACTTAGAAAAGTTAAGAAAATAAACCTGAAAATGACCACTCTCCACAAACACACGCATTGGCAACTGATGGAGGGGAACAGCAAGGTGTCCTGCAGCTCCAGGACTGGCCACTGAAGCCGCCCTTGGGGTGCGGGATGCAGAGGAGGAAAGGTCCCCACCATAAGCATTCCGCTGTGGTGTTCCAGGGGGGATGCCGGTTTGTGCTGCCCGTGATGCGACAGGCTCCGGCTGGCGCCTGTCCCTGGTGGGTCAGTCCAGCTGCATGTTGTACTGCTCGATGAGCTCAAAGAGGCTGAAGGAGTCGGAGAGCTGCAGGCTGACTGTGCCACTGTCCAGGGAGGACGCACCCTCCCGCAGGACCTGCTCGTACCAGTATTCACAGAACTTGGGCACCAGCTGTGGCAGCAAAACAACCATCAGGGAGAGGGGCAGCTGCCCAACGGTGCTGCAAAGCCCTGCACAGCCTCGGTGCACGGCACTCTGCGTCTCCCCCAGCCCCTGAGGTCCCCATCCCTGCCCAGCTCCCTCCTGACCCATCCTGCTGCCCCCGTCTAGCGTGGCACTCCCTGGTCTACCCCTCCCCAGGCAACTGGCACTCCCGTATGTCCCTTGCTTCCCAAAGGTTCCCCTCCCTGGCATGCAACCACCCCCTCCCCCCAGTCCCGAGTGCCCAAGGGTCCTGCTCCTTGGCGCCCCTGCCCCTGTCACTCAGTTTCCCCATCCCATCTCTCCCAGTCCCCGAGGTACCCCCTCCTTGAGTACCCACATCCCCGCATGTCCCAGACCCCCAGGGTCTCTTTCCTCAAGCACCCAGTCCCCCATCTCCCCTGGCCCCTAGGAAGTCTCCCCCCCTCCCCCTCCCCCTTCCCCCAGGCAGCAGTGGGGCAGTGGTGAGTGTTGGTCCCTGCACCTTGACCAGGATGAGCTTGGACTTCTTGGGCTTGGCCACAGACAAAGACTGCCCAAAGCAGAGGTAGATGGTGAAGTCAGGGGACTGCTTCCTTCTGTCAGTGCGGAACTCCCTCAGCTCTGCAAAGAGAGGCAGGGCTCAGTTTTGGGGTGCACAGAGGGGCTGTGAAGGGTTCAGATGCTTGTGACATCCTGGCGCTGGCTCCCATGAGCCCCAAAGTCAGGACAGACCCACCCGGGCACCCCTGCCCACCTGTGCAAAACTCGGTGAAGTCAAAGATGGGGGTTTCCTGGTTCCGGATGAGGGGGTTGGCCGGGAGGTCCCCAATGCCCTCAAGCTGCCGGGACAGGGCCCAGAAGACCCTGGACTTCTTGAGGCGGGTGGCGAAGAGCTTGTGGCCGCGATGCTCCAGCTGCAGCCCGGCGCCGCGCAGCAGCTCCTCGGTGAACCACAGCTGCTTCCTGTCGGGCAGCGTGGCGGGGCTGGGGAAATGCACCAGGCTGCCGGGGCGCCCGGCCACCGCCGGATCACAGCTCTGGTACACCAGCAGGCACCGGCTGCCTGCCACCTCCTCCTGGTGGACGAGCTTCCCCCGGTAGTAGATGCTGACATCCAGGTCGGGGATGAAGCCGCCTGCACGGGATAACGATCAGCAACCACATTCCCCCAAACCCAAACGCCCCCCGTCCAACATTAACATTATACAATATTTATTATTAATAGATGTAATACTTATTTGCATCTATTAATAATTAACAAGCCTCACCTGTGTTATCCTCCACCAGTGGCACAGGGGCGGTAGCGGTAGCAGTGAGGAGCATCACTTCCTGTGCAGTTGGCACAGGGACAGGGACCTCTGGCTGGTGGCATGGCACTGTCATGGCCCCTGCAGCCGAGACAGACAGCACTGACATTTGGGATGCAGCAGGGTGGAAGGGTTGCTTCAGTGTGGGGTGTACAGGGCAGCTCCCCAGCCCCTTCCCACCCCAATACGGTGTTTCTATGCCTGGGGCTGGATCCTCCCCCCCAGTACCTACCTTGCTGCTCCAGCAGCATAGGGTCTGGAGGGCTGTAGGCACCCAAGGGGGGCTGCTCCACTGGAGGCACCCACTGCTGAGGGGGAGGCTGGAGGCAGTTGTTTTGGCTGAGGTCTGGATGAGGCTGGAGGAGGATGTTCTGCTGGGGCGCATCCCCTGCAGAGAAATCACCAGTGGGAGGCGGCCAGCGTCACCCACCCATTGTATCACCCACCCTGCACCCTGTAAGTGGGGCTGAACTCACCTGCAGGTGCCCAGGATGGGGTTTGGGGGCCAAGGTCGCGGGTGGAGATGCCACACTGCTGCAGCACCAACTGCAGCTCCTCCAGCAGTGATGGCTGTAGAGGGTCAGCACAGCCTGGTAGGGGATGGGGTAGGAATGGGGAGACAGTGGGTGGGAAGTCGCACAATCTCAAAAACACCCCAGCTATATCTACTGGAATGCTCCCCCCCCAAAAAAAATCCTGGGGGACCAGCACATACCTGGGGGAGCAATTTCTGGGGCCACGTCTTGGGGGTCGAACTGCAGCTGTGGAGGGAAGTGGGATGGGGTCTTACTGCTGTGGATGGGGGCACCCAGCCTCCCCCCACCCCATGCTTCAGTCAGGTGCTGGGCTCCAGCTCAGGAGCACCCCAAGGACATGGGGGTGCAACACCTGTCAGCAGCACAGGGGACTCTCCAGCCCGCCATGCCCACCCTGTTACCTGCAACTGCTGGTGCAGCGGCTGCTGGTCCGCCGCAGGGTTGGGGCTGCTGAAATCTCCTGCATTGCCATGCCATAAGTCTGGAAGGAGAACAGCATGAGTGGGGAGGTCTGAAATCGCCCCAGCAAGGCCTCCCCATGGGGCCAGGCTCACCTGGCTTAACGGCAAACACCTTGTGTGGGTCATCACCACACTTGGAGTGGTCCTCCAGCTCCACGAACATTTGGGTGCTCTTCAGGGCGCAACGGAAGTTGGTCTTCCACTTGACCGGGTTCTCAGGGCACTCCTCATACCGTCCGCCCACCTTTGCCCATTCCTGGGGGTGAGGGGAGGTGCACACGGGCACCATGGCTCCATAAGCATAGAGGTTTCAGGGATACCCAGTCACCAATTCCCACATCCTACCCATCCTAAAGACCTTGAGGTAGCTGCAGGCCACTCCTCCCATCCCACCCATTTTGAATACCTTGAGCTTGCTGCTGGTCACCCCCTCACCCGACCCACCCTGAGCACCTGGGGGTTGCTTCTGGTGAGCCCCCATCCCACCCACCTTGAAGATCTCCCAGTCACTGCTAGTGACATCCTTCCTGGAGTTGTGCTTCCAGGGGACGCGGAAGGCGCCGCGGTACGGGTCCGTCCAGCAGAGCCCCTGGTAGATCCCGCTGGTCACGGCGTTCAGCAGCCAGGGCACGAACCGCAGCTTCGCGGCGTCCCTGAGGATGCGGGGCCGTCACCGGCAGGACCGGAGCCACGGGGGCCGGTGACCGGGGCAGGGGGCGCTGGGGCGTTGCTTACCCATCGCTCGCCATGGTGCCGCGGCGCGCCCGCTGCTCGGTCCGAGGAGGGAGCCCTCGGCCGCCTCCCGCCCGGCCCTTTTGTAGGCCGGGTTCCTGGAAAACACGTCACCATCTCGAAAGTGACTCGGGACCTTTTCGAAAGCGAAAGTGTGGCGGCCGCGGGGCTGGGGGAGGGGAGTGTGTGAGTGTGTGAGTGTGTGAGTGCGTGCGTGTGCGTGTCTCTGTGTGTGCGTGTCTCTGTGTGTGCGTGTCTCTGTGTGTGCGTGTCTCTGTGTGTGCGTGTCTGTGTGTGCTTGTCTCTGTGTGTGCGTGTCTCTGTGTGTGCTTGTCTCTGTGTGTGCGTGTCTCTGTGTGTGCTTGTCTCTGTCTCTGTGTCTCTGTGTGTGCTTGTCTCTGTGTGTGCTTGTCTCCGTGTGTGCGTGTCTCTGTGTGTGCGTGTCTCTGTGTGTGCGTGTCTCTGTGTGTGCGTGTCTCTGTGTGTGCGTGTCTCTGTGTGTGCGTGTCTCTGTGTGTGCGTGTCTCTGTGTGTGCGTGTCTCTGTGTGTGCTTGTCTCTGTGTGTGCGTGTCTCTGTGTGTGCTTGTCTCTGTGTGTGCGTGTCTCTGTGTGTGCTCTGTGTGAGCGTGTCTCTGTGTGTGCGTGTCTCTGTGTGCGAGTCTCTGTGTGTGCTTGTCTCTGAGTGTGCGTGTGCTTGTCTCTGTGTGTGCGTGTCTCTGTGTGTGCGTGTCTCTGTGTGTGCTTGTCTCCGTGTGTGCGTGTCTCTGTGTGCGTGTCTCTGTGTGTGCGTGTCTCTGTGTGTGCGTGTCTCTGTGTGTGCGTGTCTCTGTGTGCGCGTGTCTCTGTGTGTGCGTGTCTCTGTGTGTGCGTGTCTCTGTGTGTGCTTGTCTCTGTGTGTGCTTGTCTCTGTGTGTGCGTGTCTCTGTGTGTGCGTGTCTCTGTGTGTGCTTGTCTCTGTGTGTGCGTGTGTCACGTTCCCTTGCCATCCCGGGGGATGCCGCAGGCTCAGCCTGGTCCCACATCCCCCGCGCTCCTGGCTGCATGAACTGTGTTCAGCTGGAGGAGAGGGGGCGCCGGGAGACCCTACGGACACTTCAAGTGCCTAAAGGGGCCGACAGGAAAGCTGGGGCGGGGCTTTAGACGTAGGCCTGTAGGGACAGGACAAGGCGAACGGCTTTAAGCTGAGAGAGGGGAGATTTAGATTAGACACTAGGAAGAAGTTCTTCACTGTGAGGGTGCTGAGGCACTGGCACAGGGTGCCCAGAGAAGCTGTGGCTGCCCCGTCCCTGGCAGCGGTCAAGACCAGGTTGGACGGGGCTTGGAGCAACATTCTCTAGTGGAAGGTGTCCCTGCCCATGGCAGGGGGTTGGAACTGGATGAGCTTTAAGATCCCTTCCAACCCAAACCATCCTGTGTATCCTGTTCACTGCTCGGGTCAGGCTGGGTATCGGTCGACAGGTGGTGAGTGGTTGTATTGTGCATCACTGCTGGTTATTGTATTCTTTTTGCCCTTTTAGTTTTATATTCTCTGCTCCCCAGCAGGACATCCTGCTCCAGCCTTATCCAGCCACACAAAGAACTGTTTAACTCCAGCCGGTAACTCGGAACCATGAAAGCACTTGCTCACTTATCCCCTTCTTCCTGCCCCTGCTCCCAGAGGGATGGGGAAGAGAATCGAAATAATGTAACTCCCATGGGTTGAGATAAGAACAGTCCAGTAACTAAGGTATAACAGAAATCACTGCTGCTGCTACCAATAATAATAATAAGGGAAATAACAAGGGAAGAGAATACAACCGCTCACCACCTGCTGACCAATACCCAGCCCAATCTGAGCAGTGATCAGGACACAAAGAATGGTTTGAGTTGGAAATTCAAAATCCCTGCACAGCCCTGGGACACAGCAGTGGGAGCAGGCCCCAGGCTGAGGGAAGAAGCTCCCAGAGCCCCATGCTGTGGCCCCAAAAGTGCTGCTGCAGGATGGCTGCATCCCAAAACCAAACCACACTGGTTTGCAAGGAGCACAGGGCAGGCAGGCACTGGGGATGTGCTCGGGCTTAGCACGAAGGCAGCTGCGCCCGCCGCCGGGGTTTCCCAGGGTGCATCCAGCAGCACAGCCCGAGGAGCGCAGGGCTGGCCTCTGGCCTGGAAACTCCCACGCCTGCATTAAACGTCATAAATAAGAAACTATTTTAATGTTTCTCTCAGGCTGCCTTGGTTTGCAGTCTCAGGGCATGTGGTAAAACAATGGGAAACGAAAGCAAACCCCAGGAGGGTAGGGCTCCCTGCCCAGGAGCCAGTTTTCCAGGCACTCCCTTTCCCTGTGAAGCTGGGATGCTCCTGGCATCGTGCCTGCTCCCGATGCACCTAGTGCCACAGGCCCAACAGCCATGAAGGCGAAGGTGGCTCCATAGATCTATGCAAACAAAAAGAAAGGGAAAAAAGAAGGAAAATCAACCCTGGGATCCTGCATCAGCCCCACGTGTGTGTGTCGGTGCTGCAAAGGATGCTTTTCACATCCTTGCAAAAGGATGAGAGCCCTATGGGGGTCCCCACCAGCCATGCCAGGCCTCAAAAGCAAGGAAGGGGCAGGCACAGAGGCCTTTGGTTGGGCAGAGAAGAGATTCAGAGCACCCCTGAAGAGGACTTGAGGGTGTTGGTCAATGAGAAAATGAACATGAGCCGGCAGTGTGCACTTGTAGCCCAGAAAGTCAACTGTATCCTGGGCTGCATCAAAAGGAGCATGACCAGCAGGTCGAAGGAGGTGATCCTGCCCCTCTACTCTGCTCTTGTGAGACCTCACCTGGAGTACTGTGTACAGTTCTGGTGTCCTCAACATAAAAAGGACATGGAACTGTTGGAACAAGTCCAGAGGAGGGCCACGAGGATGATCAGGGGACTGGAGCACCTCCTGTATGAAGACAGGCTGAGGAAGTTGGGGCTGTTCAGCCTGGAGAAGAGAAGGCTGCATGGAGACCTCATTGCAGCCTTCCAGTATCTGAAGGGGGCCTATAGGGATGCTGGGGAGGGACTCTTCATTAGAGACTGTAGTGATAGGACAAGGGGTAACAGGTTAAAACTTAAAACAGGGGAAGTTTAGATTGGATATAAGGAAGAAATTCTTTACTGTGAGGGTGGTGAGGCACTGGAATGAGTTGCCCAGGGAAGTTGTGAGTGCTCCATCCCCGGCAGTGTTCAAAGCCAGGCCAGAAGGAGCGTTGGGTGATACGGTTTAGTGTGAGGTGTCCCTGCCCATGGAAGTGGAGTTGGAACTAGATGATCTTAAGGTCTTTCCCAACCCTAACTATTCTGTGATTCTATGATTCTATGATTCTGGGAATTCCCCTACTGGTTGCCAGGAAGTTCCCCTGTGCTTTGTAGGAAATTCCCCTCAGGGATTTAGGAATTCTTCTCATTGTGTTGCAGGTAATTTCACCATCCCCAACTGACCCACCTGCCTAAACCTACGACAGGGTGTACAGCACCTCCACCAAACTGTATTTAAGAGTAGTAAACAGCACAAACCCAAACACAAGATCATGGTCAGGGCAGCAGCAAGGGACAGGGTTGACATGGGACAAGGTATGACTGCAAAGAGCCTGGGCTCAGTGGACTTTTGCCAGAGGGCTGGGGACAGGGTAGGATACACAAGGAGCTGAGCCTATGCTGGTTGTTGTTCCTTGCCCCAGGGAAAAATGGCACCCACAGAGAGTGGAGCAGAGATGAGTTTTTCCACGTGTATTTAGCTACTTTTATTCCTCAGTACTGCAAACAATGCTTAGAGGTTTCTGTTAATCCAGAATTAAGTTCACAGATATTCTCCCAGTTTAAATTAAACTCCTGCCTGCCTGCGGGGCTCCCTTGGGGCACAGTAACTATCCCCTGACACAGCGCCATGTCTTCCGGGATCACAGGCACATCCAAGCTAAAAAATCAGCCCCTTTCAGGTCACCAGCTCCAACGTGGAGGATGAGAGAAGTTTCTAAAAGCATCCAAAAGGACAAGAGCTTTCCCTGGACCTCAGATCTTCACTACATCAAGTTTTCCTCTGAATATAACCCCACAATACAAACCTGCACTCCACACACCCCTCTGCAGTCACATGGCACTCAGCTTCAGGGGAAGTCCTTGCAGGCAGAAGGGCAAGCAGAAACTCCACTACTTTTATGAGCCAGGATTTTGTGTAAATCACCAAGCAGCAAGGATCAGAGCACCTAAAAAACTCCAAACCATCGCCCCCCCCAAATCCCTTTCTCTTCTAATCCACCCAAGGGAAATGCAGAGCAAGAGCAGCATCACAGCACTAAGCACAACACAGGCATTTATCACAGTCTCCGCACAGATACCTTCCCAGATACACAAAGCCATTAAGAAACAAAGAAAGAAAAAGAAAATGATTCACATATGCAAACCAACAACTAACAAATCAGCCACAGAACAACTTATTTGAAGAGAAAAAGGATGCATTAGGGAAGAAGACCTTCAACATGGAGGTCCTGCAAAAACCTAACCCAAGAACATGGAAACACAGGTGGGTTTTTTTTAAACATTAAAAACAGGGATTTCTTTTCTTTTTAATTAATTTAAATATACATTTGAAACACAAATACCAAGCAAGTGCCTGGAGAACAAGGTGAAAAGAAGGAATGAAAAGTTAATTCAACCAGTTTAATTTAAACACCAAAGTCAGGTCAATTGCACCAAATCAAATAAATAATGGAGAAGATCACACTGGGTTGGTAGATCTCACAATATCATTTAAGCTAGAATTAATTACACAGCTCTAGAGTACTGAAACGAGGAAGTCCTCTGGCAAGTGATGCTAGCTGAGGCAGTGTCCCTTTGACACATCGGGTTGTAGGTGTGGATTTGCCCTCAGCCACAAAACAACAATCACCACCCAGAGGCAAACACAATGATAGTTTTTATGATGCAGAGGACTCGACCCAGGAATCACGTACATGCAAACAGCTCCTTGCTTGGGTGCATGAACCCTCTGCCTCTTCAGCACCAGTTGGCTCCAAACACACCCACGTCAAACATCAAAGCACAACCAGACCTTGTGTTTTAACCCTGCAAGGTGCACAGCATTTCTTGCACTGCTCCCTGAGGTCGGGCACCGCAGAAGAGGAGCAGGCACCTCCTTTCACACACCTGGGGCCAGGCTGGAGAAAAAAACAGACCCAAAGTCTGCTAATCTACACTTGCAGCCACGGCTGAAGGAATGTAAGTGGTTTCTTCGTTTGGTTTTGCCACCCCACAACCCCTGCATTAAAAAAAAAAACAAACACCCAACCCACCCCCCTTCCCTGAACAAAAATAACTTGATCCCAAGTTCCTCTCTACCCCCTGCCTGTAGCCAAGCAGGGAAGCACCTTCAGACTTTCGCGTGATCCCACTGATGTGTTCCCTATGGAGCAGACATCTCATCTCTGTACCTCACCTGGATGTGCCTGTGACACTTTGTTAGGAGGAACATCCCTTTGCTTTAAACCAAAATAATTACAAAGTCAATAGTAACGATGCCCTTTACCTTCCTCTGATCTAGAACATTTAAGTCCAACTCATTTTTGAGAAAGGGAGAAATGAGGAGTGAAGGTTTCCAGACAAAGGAACTTGCCAGATCCAGCACCTCACCCCATGGTGCCCCTGGCTGAGGTGAGATGAGCCCCTTCTGCACAGGGCCGGTTCTCCCCTCTGAGGCCAACAGAGCTGAGGAGGGCCTTAGGGGAAAGGACACAGCTGCTCCTCCAGCTCCTCATCAGATAGCTGGCAACTCTAGGAAGAAAGAGGGGAACCAAGTAGATGAGAATTCAGACTATTTCTTTCCCATCCCTCTTCCTCCCCAGGGCTGGGAGGAGAATTCTGGGTCTGCAAGCCCAGCCTGTGCTTACCAGTGCCCTTGAGAATAACAATTAAAAAAAAAAAAAAAAGGAAAGGAGAAGAATAAAAGACAATGCATAATTAGGTATTGTCCGTGGAAGGAGCAGGAGGGGGCAGGTTCCAGACTGAGACAGAAAAGGGACTGTATCTCCCTCACTGCATTTGCTCATCTGGAGAACACATTCCCTCAGCATCCCTGTGCGAACCCTTTGTGCTGTTGCTCTGACATCAGTTGACATGGATGATGAACATGGGGATGAATTCAGCGCTGCAGAGGGCAGGAGGGCACAGAGAGGTGTGCTGGGGCTAGGCCCGGTGCTTGGGGAGCATGTCGAGCAGGAACTCTGCGATGCCGATGAAGTAGACAACTTGTGCAATGCCGAAGAGAGGAGCAATGACCAGGGCTCGGCAGTATGCCCCTTTCAAGAAGGCCATGGGACCTTCCTTCTGCCAGATCTTCCTGGGGAGAAATGGCACACACAGGTCAGTGTCCATCCCACCACACCAGCAGAACTTCTGGCCATGCCCTGGCTTTTTTGCCTCCTTCCAGAGACTAAACCCAGGCAAACACTGTCACCTGGCACTGCCTCCACAGTAGATCATCCACCATCCCCAAGTGCTCTGCAAAAGACTGTGCAAGAACATGCTCCATCCCTACAGCTGGCCAGGAGCAAGAGTGTCTGCCTGGGTCTGGATGTACAGCTAAGACAACCCCATGCTTGCATCAAGAGGTCCCCCTGTTCAAAAGGTGGGGCCAACTCCAATCCTCAGTATGGGGGACAGTCAGATCGCAAGAGATTCTGCCAACAGCAGCAATACACAGAAGCTGTATTGAGCACTTGTGTTTTGAAACTCCCTTCATGTTCTGAAGTAGTCAGACCACAGTTTTGCAAAGGGTCAGAGAAGAGTGCAGCTGGGGACAGTCCACTCAGACAGCCCTCCTGCAGCTGCTGTTCGGAGTCATCCCAGCAGGAATACGGACTTAATGCTGTAGGATTTCCAGGCAACAGGGCCTTAGGAGAGACAATCACTTGCCTCCCTCTGCAAAAATAAAATCTCACTGTTATGACTGCTGGGATTTGGATAGAAGCATTTAAATATAAATGCTGTATTTACCTTGTTCAAAATAGGAAAAAAATACATGAACAGTATATATATGGTCATATATATATATATACATCTATCCATATAGATAGATAAAAGCACGTGTTCAGAGGGAAATCAAAACAGAGAAGCTGCTGCATGGGGGTCTAGAAGCTGCACTGACTGCTTGGCAGCAGGCAGCAGCAGATGCCATACATCTGGTACAGTAGCCGGCTTCACAAGGAGGCTTACTTGGTGCAGTCCAGGATTCCTGAGTAGGTGTCCTCGTTCACTCCCCTCTGCAAGGACTGCAACCGTGTTTTGATCACTGGGAAAAAAAAGAGAAGAGAGACAGGAGTGAGCACTGGGAATGTAGCATGCTCTTCAGCAGGGAAGAGCCACCCTGAGACCAATGTCTTTGAAACACAGTCAAAACCAAATCACCAAAACCACAGACCATTTTCATATATTTATCAGCACAAAAAAGTGAAACCAAAACATTTCTTTACAAACTGATAAAAGAAAAACACAGCCACCCAAACCCCAACCACGTCCTCTCACTGTGACCAAGGTTTCCAAGGCTGACTTAAGCTTTAAACACTTCCAAATTCAGATATCCTTCTGCAAAGTGGGAACTGATCTTCAAATACCCAGTTTCTTCTCAAGAAGTATCTAAAATATATGATGCTGCTCTTACACTTCTTCACACCTTGGAGCGTGTGCAATGCTGCAGAGAGGATTTACTTTCTGATGTTTTTCACATCAGAGAAACCAAGGTGGCAGCTTAAGGCAAATGCTGTGTGTCCTGGGTTCAGCAGTAGCAGTCATTTTTCTTCTTCGTGGTAGCTGGTGCAGTGCTGTGTTTTGACTTCCAGCCTGGGAACAGTGCTGGTGATACCGATGTTTTCGGTTGTTGCTAAGTGATGTTTGCTTGGCCTATGCTTACAGGGCCTTGTTCAACACTATCCAGCACCTTCAAAAGGAAAAGAAGGTAGGCGGATCTGAGGGCAAAGCAACAGTCAGTGCAGCTACTCCAGCTCTAGGCACAGCAGCTACACCACCCCCAGCGACAAGTACAGTCGCTACTCAAACTTTGGCTGCAATGAACAGCGCAGCTACCCCAGTGGCAAGTACAGCAGCTGCTCAGACTTCAACTGCAACAGACAGCGTGGTTACCCCAGCTCCAAGCACAGCAGCTGCACCACCCCCAGCAACAAGTACAGTTGCTACTCAAACCACAGTGATAATTACTGCAGCCAAACCAGAGGACCAATTCGTACCAATATCGGTTGCCCCTGTACGCAAGAGAACAAGCAAAAAAGAGGCAAGAAGGGTGAAGCGAGATGAAGAAACAATGAATTCACCACCCGGTCCAGAATCTGATCAGGAGTCATCATCACATGACGAAGAAGAAGAAGAAGAGGTAACTTCTTGACCTCGGACCTCAACCAAGCTGCGGAATATGCGAAAAGATTTTACCCGTCAACCAGGGGAGCACATCATCACCTGGTTACTCTGATGCTGGGACAATGGGGCCGATGGTCATGAACTAGAAGGTACAGAAGCCAAGCAGCTGGGATCACTTGCTACAGAAGGGGGAATCGACAAAGCAATTGCAAGAGAGAAAAAGTCCCTCAGCCTTTGGAGGCGGCTCTTGGCAGCTGTGAAAGAAAGGTTTCCGTACAAGGACGATGTTACGAGTCGTTTGGCCAAGTGGACTACTATAGACAAAGGCATCCAGTCTCTGAGGGAATCGGCCATCGTAGAGATGCTCTATCACATCAAGCCGAATAACGGGGATACACCTATAGATCCAGATGAAGTTGAATGTACACGACCCACGTGGCGAAAACTTACACGGAATGCACCGTCATCATATGCCCATTCATTGGCAACAGTAACCTGGAATGACATAGTACCACTAACAGTGGATGAAATGGTTCATAAACTCCGAGAGTTTGAAGACAATCTCACCCCTTCCATCATCTCAGCTGTGGAAAAACTGTCCCAGAAACTCAAACAATTGAGGGTCGATCTATCTGATTTATCCAGCTCCTCACGTGTACCAACACACGCCTCAGCTATTAACAAAAGGTGTCCTATTGTTCCAGAGAGAAGATACAGGAGGTATACGCCACGGGGTACCCTATGGTTTTACCTGCTGGATCACGGAGAAGGCATGACAAAGTGGGATGGAAAACCTACTTCAGCTTTGGAGGAACGGGTGAGTGAATTGAAGAGAGGAGCAAGGGCCAAGACTGATCGTCCCATGAGAGCTACGGCTTCAAGTCTCTGGTGAGCAGTTTCCCAGATGGAGTGGAAGAGCTGATTTTACTCCAGCTCCTGTGATAATGAAGAATAATCTCTTTTACCCCGACTTAAGTGTCCAATGCTGTGATGACCATTAGAGGGGCCCTGCCTCCAGCCAGGTGGAGGTAGGGGACAATTGGATTTACTGGACTGGGTGGATCAGGTGGCCTGGCACATCAGTCCCACAGAAGTATAAGGCTCTAGTAGATACCGGTGCACAGTGTACCCTGATGCCATCAAGCTGTCAAGGGGTGGAACCCATCTATATTTCTGGAGTGACAGGAGGATCCCAAGAATTGACTGTGCTGGAGGCTGAAATCAGCCTGACTGGGAGGGAATGGCAAAAGCACCCTATTGTGACTGGTCCAGAGGCTCCATGCATCCTCGGCATAGACTACCTCAAGAGGGTACTTCAAAGACCCAAAAGGGTACCGGTGGGCTTTTGGTATTGCTGCTTTGGAGACTGAGGAAATTGAGCAGCTGTCCACCTTGCCTGGCCTCTCAGAAGATCCTTCTGTTGTGGGGTTGCTGAAAGTTGAAGAACAACAAGTGCCAATTGCGACCACAACAGTGCACCGGCGGCAAGATCGCACCAACCGAGACTCCCTGATTCCCATCCATCAGCTGATCTGTAGACTGGAGAGTCAGGGGGTGATCAGCAGGACCCGCTCGCCCTTTAATAGCCCCATATGGCCAGTGCGAAAGTCTAATGGAGAATGGAGACTAACAGTAGACTATCGTGGCCTGAATGAAGTCACACCACCATTGAGTGCTGCCGTACCGGACATGCTAGAACTTCAGTATGAACTAGAGTCAAAGGCAGCCAAGTGGTATGCCACGATTGATATTGCCAATGCATTTTTCTCAATTCCTTTGGCAGCAGAGTGCAGGCCACAGTTTGCTTTTACTTGGAGGGGTGTCCAGTTCACTTGGAACCGACTGCCCCAGGGGTGGAAACACAGCCCTACCATTTGCCACGGACTGATCCAGACTGCACTGGAACAGGGGCAAGCTCCAGAACACCTGCAATACATTGATGACATTGTTGTGTGGGGCGATACAGCGGAAGAAGTCTTTGAGAAAGGGAGGAAAATAATCCAAATCCTGCTGAAAGCCGGTTTCGCCATAAACTGGAGTAAGGTCAAGGGACCTGCACAGGAGATTCAGTTTTGGGGAATAAAATGGCAAGATGGACGTAGACAGATCCCCACACATGTGATCAACAAGATAACAGCAATGTCTCCACCAACTAATAAGAAAGAAACGCAAGCTTTCTTGGGTGCTGTGGGGTTCTGGAGAATGCACATCCCAAATTACAGTTCCATTGTAAGCCCTCTCTATCATGTGACCCGGAAGAAGAATGATTTTAAATGGGGCCATGAGCAACAACAAGCCTTTGAGCAAATTAAACGCGAGATAGTTCATGCAGTAGCCCTTGGACCAGTCTTGACCGGGCCAGATGTAAAAAATGTGCTGTACACTGCAGCTGGGGAGAACGGTCCTACCTGGAGCCTCTGGCAGAAAGCTCCAGGGGAGACTCCAGGTCGACCCCTCGGCTTTTGGAGTCGGGGATACAAAGGATCTGAGGCCAGCTATACCCCAACTGAGAAGGAGATACTGGCAGCCTATGAAGGGGTTCGAGCTGCTTCGGAAGTGATTGGCACTGAAGCACAGCCCTTCCTGGCACCCCGGTTGCCCACGCTGGGCTGAATGCTCAAAGGCAGGGTCTCCTCTACACATCATGCAACCGATGCTACATGGAGTAAATGGGCTGCACTAATTACACAACAAACTCGAATAGGAAATCTCAGTCGTCCAGGCATTCTAGAAGTCATCATGGACTGGCCAGAGGGCAAAGATTTTGGAATGTCACCAAAGGAGGAGGTGATGCGCGCTGAAGAGGCCCCACCATATAATAAACTGTCAGAAAGTGAAAAGCAGTATGCCTTGTTTACTGATGGGTCTTGCCGTATTGTGGGAAAGCATCGGAGATGGAAGGCAGCTGTATGGAGTCCTGGACGACAAGTTGCAGAAACTGCTGAAGGAGAGGGTGAATCGCGTCAGTTTGCCGAGGTGAAAGCCATCCAGCTGGCCCTGGACACTGCTGAACAAGAAGAGTGGCCAGTACTTTATCTCTATACTGACTCATGGATGGTGGCAAATGCCCTGTGGGGGTGGTTGAAGCAATGGAAGCAGAGCAACTGGCAATGTAGAGGTAAACCCATCTGGGCTGCTGCACTGTGGCAAGATATTGCTGCCCGGGTGCAGAACCTGGTGGTGAAGGTACATCATGTAGATGCCCATGTACCCAAGAGTTGGGCCACTGAGGAACACCGGAACAACCATCAAGTGGATAAAGCGGCTAAGATTGAAGTGGCTCAGATGGACTTAGATTGGCAACATAAAGGTGAGTTATTTTTGGGCCAGTGGGCCCATGACACTTGAGGCCATCAGGGCAGAGATGTAACATGTAGTTGGGCTCGTGATCGAGGGGTGGACTTAACAATGGACACTATTGCCCAGGTTATTCATGAGTGTGAAACATGTGCTGCCATTAAACAAGCCAAGCGGTTAAAGCCTCTTTGGTATGGAGGACGATGGTTGAAGTATAAATATGGGGAGGCCTGGCAGATTGACTATATCACACTGCCACCAACCCGCCAAGGCAAGCGCCATGTGCTTACCATGGTGGAAGCAACCACCGGGTGGCTGGAAACATACACTGTGCCCCATGCCACTGCCCGGAACACCATCCTGGGCCTTGAGAAACAGATTTTGTGGCGACACGGGACCCCAGAGAGAATTGAGTCAGACAATGGGACTCATTTCCAGAATAACCTTATAGATATTTGAGCCAAAGAGCATGGCATTGAGTGGGTATATCACATCCCCTACCATGCACCAGCCTCTGGGAAAATCGAACGGTACAATGGGCTGTTAAAAACTACACTGAGAGCAATGGGTGGGGGAACTTTCAAGCATTGGGATACACACTTACCGAAGGCTACCTGGTTGGTCAACACCAGAGGATCTGCCAACAGGGCTGGCCCGGCCCAGTCAGAACTTTTACATATTGTAGAGGGGGACAAAGTTCCCGTGGTGCATATGAAGAATTTGCTGGGGAAGACAGTCTGGGCTATTTCTGCTTCAGGTAAAGGCAAACCCACTCGTGGGACTGCTTTTGCTCAGGGATCTGGATATACTTGGTGGGTAATGCGGGAAGATGGGGAAGTCCGATGTATACCTCAAGGGGATTTGATTTTAGGGGAAAACGGCCAGTGAACTCAACTGTATGCTGTTGCCTGCTGTGTAATACTTTTATAGCCCATCAACTAGATGTCTCCAGGTCACCAGCGACTGGCCCTGACTTCCCTCCAACCATCATCCCAACAGAGAATGAACTTTGATAGAACCGGATGAGTTCCTCAGTAAAGGAATGACCAGCATCAGCAGGCAACGATCCAATACTGCACACAGCCTCTCCTGCCCTGAAAGATTGTTACAAGAGATGGAACCTGACATTATGGACCGAATGGACTCGGCAGCATTATAGGGATTGGTCCAGGCACTAAGAAAATGACCTTTTTCTCTTGGTCTGTATGTATATAGATGTATACATGTGGGAGAGTGATGGTGTATTGAAAATGTGGGATCTGAGCATGACGTGAATGGTATGGAATAAGGGGTGGATAATGTCCTGGGTTCAGCAGTAGCAGTCATGTTTCTCCTTCGTGGTAGCTGGTGCAGTGCTGTGTTTTGACTTCCAGACTGGGAACAGTGCTGGTGATACCGATGTTTTTGGTTGTTGCTAAGTGATGTTTACCCTGACCAAGGACTTTGTGAGGCTCATGCTCTGCCAGGGAGGAGGGGAAGCCGGGAGGAAGCAGAGACGGGGTGCCTGACCCAGGCTAGCCAAAGAGGTATTCCATATTACAGCACGTCATGCCCGGGGATGGGAGGTAACTGGGAGCTACCCGGAAGACACGGGCTTCGGGGTTGGACTCGTTTCTTGGCCGGTGGTATTGTATTCTCTTCCCTTGTTATTTTCTCTTATCATTGTTGTCATTGGTGGTAGTGGTGGTGATTTGTGCTGTACATTGGTTGCTGGACTGCTCTTGTCTCAACCCGTACGAGTTGCACCCTTTCAATCCTCCTCCCCGTTCCTCCGGGAGCGGGGAAGGGGAGAGCCCCGGTGGGGGGGCTTGATTGTTGTCAGGCCGGCACCACTCACTGGGAGTGAGTGAACAAGTTACCTGACTGGGTTTAAACCATGACACTGTGGAGCAGGAGAAAAGGCCACATATCTGAGGTCTGACCTGGTTGCCCGTGATTCTTATTTGCATATTATCATTGCACGTGGAAATGTGCCTTTTCAGGGGCATGTTCGCAGCCATTCCTGTGAAGAATGTTGGAACAAGTCCAGAGGAGGGCCACAAGGATGACAAGGGAACTGGAGCACCTCCCGTATGAAGACGGGCTGAGAAAGTTAGGGCTGTTCAGCCTGGAGAAGAGAAGGCTGTGTGGAGACCTCATAGCAGCCTTCCAGTTTCTGAAGGGAGCCTACAAGGGTGCTAGAGAGGGACTATTCATTAGGGACTGTAGTGATAGGACAAGGGGTAACAGGTTAAAACTTAAACAGGGGAAGTTTAGATTGGATATAAGGAAGAAGTTCTTTACTGTGAGGGTGGTGAGGCACTGGAATGGGTTGCCCAGGGAAGTTGTGAGTGCTCCATCCCCGGCAGTGTTCAAGGCTAGGCTGGACAGAGCCTTGGGTGGCATGGTTTAGTGGCAGGTGTCCCTGCCCGTGGCAGGGGGGTTGGAACTTGATGATCTTAAGGTCCTTTCCAACCCAAACTATTCTATGATTCTGTGAATAACTGAAATGGATGACACCCTTTTCCTGACTTACCTAGTGAGTACTGCAAATCTCTGTGTAAGCTGTGGCCAAAGGTATAGCTCAGCTGAAGAAACCACCATCTGAGCTGGAGGCAGCTCAGACAGCAGAGGTCTTCATCTGCACCTCCCTGTGTGCTCATGCTGCGAAGAGGCTGGTACAATCACTCTCCTCCTCACCTAGTCTGCTTCTGCCTCCTGGCACCTGGCACCAGATCACCAGCACAGGCTCCTCAGGACTCACCATCACAAGGATTGACAGCCACCGCAGCTGTACTGCCAGCCACACATCCGGAAAGGAAGGACACATAGAATGGAGCCTTGACATTGGGGTCTTTCTGGCCCAGCTTGTTCAGGTTTGCAAACAGTGGGAAGTAAACAATGGAGAACGGGACATCCCTGTGGTGGGGAGTGAAGAAGGAAAAAAAGAGTAAGGATGAGCAAAGTCAGAGTGAGACACCAACAAACTGAACATCAAATGAAGGGCTGCAAGCATCATGCATTGGCAGCACCAGCCACAAGCGCAACACAGACAAAGCAGCTCTTCAATTGCAATGCAAATAGCAGCCAAAACCCAACAGGGGCAAAACTGACTGCAAAAATACAACAGGCCCATGGGAGGGACAGAGTCCTGTTGAGTCAATGGCCTCTCCCTGATTTTCAATACTCAAACCATGGCATATTCAGAATTGTTTGTCCATTTCTGTTATATCAAGAGGATTGCATCCTGCCCCATCCACTGAGCCTTGCTTTAGCTCTGCCTTTAGTAAGAGGAAAGTCACTCTATGAAAGGGTAAAGAGTGTCAGAGCAGATACAGATCCTTGCATTCAACATGCTCCATGGGCCAGAACATGTTTTGCACTCTGGAGACTCAGGCTGACAGTTCTGATTCAATAGCTCACAAGGACTTCTCTACATTGTTAAAATACGGGCCATGTGGGAATAAAATAAAACCTTCCAAAGAAAGAAGCAGAATTAAATCTTCCTGGAACAAAAAGGTAGCCTCCCTCGCTTCCCTGACCTTCCCTTCATTAGTATGCAAAACCTGCACACTGAAACTAAACCAAATCAAACCCACACCCATGAAGCAAAGCCCCTTTGCAGGCTCTTCCCCTGGATGGCTGGTGCTTCAGGTTCAAGACGGGGAACACTGCTGCACTCAAACCCACGCCATCCTTCCAGTATCTGAAGGGGGCCTACAAGGATGTCGGGGAAGGACTCTTCATTAGGGACTGTAGTGACAGTACAAGGGGTAATGGGTTAAAACTTAAACAGGGGAAGTTTAGATTGGATGTAAGGAGTAAGTTCTTTACTGTGAGGGTGGTGAGGCACTGGAATGGGTTGCCCAGGGAAGTTGTGAATGCTACATCCCTGGAGGGGTTCAAGGCTAGGTTGGACAGAGCCTTGGGTGACATGGTTTAGTGTGGGGTATCCCTGCCCATGGCAGGGGGGGTGAAACTGGATGATCTTAAGGTACTTTCCAACCCTAACTATTCTATGATTCTATCCTACCTTAGCAGTGTGGCTCCCAGGCCTTTGTAGAGTCCTGCGATGCCTTTGCTCCGCAGCAGCTCCCTTGTTATCTGTGTTGCTGTGGTGCGTGTTTCCACCACTGGCTCTGCCACCCTCGTCGCAGAGGAAGAAGAGAGTTGGGCCTGCGCTGCCATCAGCTTCTTCTGTGCCGCTGGGGAGGAACAGAGAGAGAAGTGGTCTGCAAGATGCTCAACAACAGTCTCTTGCTGCCCGGTGCCATGGGATGAGGAGGAAGAGGCAGACTGGCACATCAAGCATGCAGACTGAGGCCAGCCAGGTGCCCTGAAAACTTTTGCTCCCACTCAGCCCATCTCCCTCAGCCTGTCCCAGTGTGGGAGCTAGCTGCTGCCACACAACACTGCCCACTGTACTCTGCTACTGGTTGGTTTTACCTAAGCAGGAGCAGCCTGTCACACACGACTTCCACAGTGCAGAGAAAAGGAAATGCCATGAGCAGGCAGAGGATGGTAGCTGCTTCCAACTACGTCCCCGAGCCCCCAGTAGGACAAACTAAAGATATTCATAAACAAGAGAGGTTCAACAGTTTTGCTCTTTGCTTCCTTCTCTTGAAAGCAATCATTAACCCGGGAGCTCCCCAGCCACGTTTATAAACTCAATCTGGTTTCCCCAGCCTTTTCACACTGATGCATTTCTGCCCTTTGGCCAGAAGATGGAGAGCACATCAACCTGCAGGCAAACCGCTGGCTACCACCAGCACACCACAGGCCTCTTGCCGCATAGGGAACAGGCTGTTCACAGCAGCAAAAACCTCTTCTGAACCCTGAAACCACAGCTTAATTCCTTCGAACATTTTAAAATAATACACACAAAGAGGATAAGGTCTGCATTAAAAACAGCAAAGACAGAAAAAATAAATCCGTGATTATTCAGGAATGCCACATCAAAGAGAGATTAAAGGACAAATTCGCCCATTTTCCAGGAAGGGCCACAAACATGGTATCTGATGGTGTCACACAGGGACTCCTGGGGAACAAGGCAATACCCCACCCAGCTGACCTCTGGAAAGGTGACAGCAAACAGCCCTTTGCTCCAGAGACCCCATGTCAGACTCTTGTTTCCATTCTCACCAGAAATGCCCCCCAGCTTCAGACAAAAGGCTCACACTCCCTCCTGTCTCTGGCTGCCAGCTCCTGTCCACAGCCCCCACAGCCTGACCCTAAACGTCTTCCAAATCCAGTGCGCTGGGAGAATTTTATTTACTCTTGTATTTATTTACAAAATCTGCTGCTTTTGTCAGGAAGAGGAAAAAAAAAAGAGTAAGAGGGGAGACAAGTAATTTGGAAAGGACACATCCCATTGGGAAGCTGTTAGGGAGGTGCTACAAGGAGGCACAAGAGAGAACAGACATCAGAAAACATGGAGATGGAGGAACTGCCACAGGAAAAGCACTGGAAGATGCTAATCCCCTCTTGGATGCACAGTAACTAACAAGTTTCAAACACCTGCAAGCTGATCACCCAGTCATCTCTCCTGTCTCTTTCCATCCACCTCAGTATTTACTGTTTCACTTGCCAAAGCTACTGTTTTGACCAAAAAAAAAAAATCATCACCTTTTACAACTATAAGGGCTTCTGCAAAGCCAGATGAACAAAGGGTGGGGGAAAGTAAGGTGGGAAGAGGAGGAGAAACTTCTACTACAGCCTGAGATACCTTTGACTTAGGAGAGCAGGTGCAAGGCAAAGGGTTTTCTCCACTCATTACCTCCCCTTCTGCCTTGAGAGTCCAGTCCCAGCCCTTTTCCCAAAGCTGCTCAGCACCCAGGGAAGAGAAGCCCACGTACCAATTCGCCCTGCATCCTGCAGCTGGATTTTGAGCATCTCCATGGGAGTGGTGACAATCACCTGGCAGGTACCTGCGCCGCAGCCCGCCAGCATCTCCCTCAGCAGTGTCAGCTTCTTCCTGCCCCAAGAAAAGAGAGAAAGAGTCAGTCAGAGGAGGTGGCCTGGAACAACACTGCAGCAGCTCCCCTAGCAGGGGCTCAGGCACATCTCTGACCCTGGGGGTTATAGGAGAGGCAGCTCAGGGGAAAGGAGAACCTTCTAGGCTTGACAGGTCAGCATAGCCCAGACCTGGAATCTCTGCCACCATCACCTGTTCTGGAAGAAGAGATCCATTTTGTCACCAGAAACAGAACACTGAGAAAAAGCCACAAGCCCAGCTGGAACAGCCCCAGAAGGGAACACACAACCCTCTCCATGCCCAGTGAGAGAACTGCAGCTCTCTTCCAGGACAGCATTGCCCCGGTCAGGGCATAGCCTTTAGAAACTGCATCACTTCAAGGGGCTGCAGAGGACCTGAGAATTAGGAGGGATAAGCAGCTTTCCTTCTGCCAGCCTAGTCCTCTAAACATTGTCAACATCCCCCAAAACAAACAAACAAATTAAATGGCAAGAAGGGAAAATACCCGAGTTGCTGCTTTGGAGTTCTTTGACAAAAGCAAAATAAATAAACAGCAAACATGAGAGTCAGGGAGGCAGCTCCCCTGTGTTTAGGACCTTCTTTACCTCATCAGCCTTCCCAAACATGAAAAAGTAGCTTTTGTATTAAACTGGTCCTGCCCGAGGGATGAGGGATGGGATGGACCCCCATCACTGCAGCTTTGTGCATCCTCTGTGCTAGAGAGCAGCGATTATCAGCAACATGTTCTTGCCTAACAAAATGCAGCATTTCATAGCTCCCTCCATATCAAAGCCATGGAACAGCCTGGCTAAGACTACAGAGTGGAATTTAGGATGTAAATGCTCAGAAAGCTTCAATTTTTAGAAACTGATGAGTTTTCACCCTGTTAAAAAAAATCTCACCTCTTGGCACCAGAAAACACAGACTTGATTAAAAAAAGTGCCTCTGACCTGCTCTTTTCTAAAAAGGGAGGAAAAAGCAGCATATATAGATCACACAGGCAGAGGGAAACAGCCTCCTCTTCTTCTGTTTTAAATGCAAGTACTATTTTTACTCCCTCCAGCCCCGCTCCTGCAGCAATACCTCATCTTAACCTACTCAAAGCAAGTCCCATGCTATGGCAGAAACAGTCCCACAATGGTATACTCTGTTCCCTTGCAAAAGGAATAGGGTCAAGTCATACTACCTTACCAGGGGTTTCATATGCACACACAGCACAGCTGTGGCACTGTGGGCCAGCAGAGAAGTTTCAAAGCCAGCCCTATAGGAAAGGGAGGGGAGATGCACTGTAATCCTGCTGACCCAACCACATCAGCCAGACCAATTTCTGCACTTCTCATCTTTTCCAGGGAGGATATTGGAGTAGGGGATTAGAGGCACAGAGCCACATC
Organism: Pezoporus occidentalis; assembly: GCF_034315485.1. Taxonomy (NCBI): domain Eukaryota; kingdom Metazoa; phylum Chordata; class Aves; order Psittaciformes; family Psittacidae; genus Pezoporus; species Pezoporus occidentalis. Next base: position 1,205,746 of record NW_026913964.1, on the reverse strand, counting down.
AGAGATTACCAGGGACTAAATATAGAGCTCTTCTGTGATGCTGAAGGGAGAAACATTTCACAGTCTCCCATTTCCAAATCACCCCATAGATGAGAAGCTGCAAAGAACAACCCCTCCCTTGGAGTTATCCATGGGGCCACTGAAGTGTGTGCAGCAATCTCTCCTGGAGGGTATGCAAGGGTGTGCAAATCCAGACGTCCTGGAGGTGGCCAAGACCAAAGGAGCCAGCTGCCAGTCTCCCTCTACAGCACAGCAGGGCAACTTCCACTTCAGCAAGAGCTGTGGAGCATCCTAGCTTTCATCTGGGGCAACTGCTTTGATACACAGTTCATAAGATCAGGAAGATTTGCCCTATGTGTTCATCTGTGGACCATTATGCCAACCAACAAAAGTCAGCCTGCCTTGACTGAACTCTATTAAGCTATGGCAGTGTGACCCAGAAAAGGATTTATGTGCATGGGTGTATTATAGAGATGTCAAACAGGTACATCAAAAGCATCTAGAACAAGGGCTTGCAGCTTTTGGTTTGCATATCCTGGGAACTGCAAGGAATCCAATTAAAAAAAACAGCCCAAAGTAAGCACATCTTTTCTCACCCATTGCCATACAAGGGTCAAACTCCCTTTGCAAAACACCACCAGTCTGCACATAAAACAAGTTTGAAAATGGTTCATCTCTAGATAACAAAGGGGGTTAAATATTTAAGGCATCGCAGGTCTTGTCCTTAGTAGTTTAAAAATTGGCGCATCTCAACTAACTTCAAAAGCTGCAACAACAGAAGAAGCTGGCCCTACAAATGCAGAAACCATCTTTTACCATAGCAAGAGGGTGTTAAATACAACATACACACAATACCCCCAAATTGCACACTGGCAAAAATCAGTTGTTCCACTTTTTAAACTAACACGTAATAATTAGTGACAAATTAACAATGTCAAGGGGTAGAAGATTCATGCTTGATCTAAATGAGAATTTCAAACTACAGCTGAAAAATAATAAAGTCAAAAAGCAGGAACTACAGGCTTATAAAAGTTTTTCAAGAGCAACACATCACTCCAAAGTCAGGATTTCTGAAATCATTGGAACATTGATGTCACATGGAAATAAATCAGGATTTTTTTTGAGTTTCTGAAAAATGTTGTCTGTGTATGAGTTCACTGGACCATTTCCATAAACCAGCCATTCAAGAATAAGGCTGACAAGATTTCCAAAGACAGGAAATCCCTGACCTAAGGAAACATCCACACAAAGCCATATGTTTTTATCTGCTACCGAAGAGGCTACTGCCCCCAGCTTCCTCACTCACAAAATTGCATCTCCTTCTGGTCTCTTGTGCTGGCTCTGGCTGGGATAGAGTTAATTTTCCCCACAGTAGCTCCTATGGGGTGATGTTTTGGATTTGTGCAGAAAAAAAATGTTGATAATACAGGGAAGTTTTAGTTACTGCTGAGCAGTACTTACACAGAGCTAAGGCTTTTCTGCTCCTCACACCACCCCACCAGTGAGTAGGCTGGGGGTGCACAAGGAGTTGGGAGGGGGCACAGCTGGGACAGCTGACCCCAACTGACCAAAGGGATATGCCTGACTATGTGGTGTCATGATCAGCATCTAAAGCTGTAGGAAGACGAGGGGAAATATCCAGAATGATGGTGTTTGTCTCCTCAGGCAACCATTACGTGTGATGCAGCCCCAATTTCCTGGAGATGGCTGAACACCTGCCTGTTGATGGCAAGCGGTGAACGGATTCCTTGGTTTGTTTTGCTTGTGTGCAGCTCTTACTTTACGTATTAGAAGTAATTATATCTGTCTTATCTCAACCCACGAGTTGTCTCACTTTTCTGATTCTCGCCCCATCCCACTGTGTGGCAGAAGTGGGCGAGGGGCTGCATGAGGCCAAGCTGTCAACTGGGTTAAACCACAACATCTGTCAACCCAACAGATCGTAGAAGCTCCCCAAAAGTTTCAAACCAGAGAGAGCAAGGTGCTTTCAAACAATTTAAACAGTGGGTCTTTGGTATGGATTAGGGGACCAACACACGGGAGGTGTCCTTCAAAGGGAGGGCAATCTGTCAGCAAAACATGCCTCAGACAAACAAAACAAAGCACTGATGTGGGACAGATCCACCTCAAAGTAATGCCACCAGCTCTGGCAGATGTTTCTCCAGGTATGGTACAACCTACCTCTGGCTGCTCTGTGTTGTCATTTGGACTAAGCCAAGAGGAAGGTGACTTTGTGCCTGCACCCGTTAGATCAGGTTTGCTCTGGCAGGAGATCCCAAGTGTTTTGTTCCAATACAAATGTCTGTGGAAGTGAACAATGGACAGGGCAACACAACTGGGGCATGCTGAACATGGATATAACCCGTGTTTTGTCCCAAGACATGCACCTGGAATGGAGACAAGAGCAATGCTCCTTTCATGGGTGTATTCTGCGATCAAACAGCCCATCTCTAGCTCCCTCTAGATTAACAGTTATAAATGCATTTACTTTCTGGCTTTGATGACCTTTGATATCTACAACTTCAACCCACTGCAATTCCCTGAACTTGTACACTAAAGTCCCACACACCCCTAGTAGCTATCCCTGAATAGTCATAATGAGATTATCAGCTCTGAACTGGCTCTTTCTCTAGGGGAAGGGCTGGATTCCCCCACCTAAAGTCCCAGTGGGTTGGATGAAGGTTATCTGCGTTAAGAAATGCCCATACATCCAGTGGGTAACTACAAGAGAGGCTGCCTTAGCTCACAAGGGTTCCTGCCCAGGGAAAGACCTAAGCACAGTGTCTGCAAGGTAACACAGCAGCTCAGCACCAGGACAAGCAGCATGCTCCCTCCTTCCTATAGAGAGCCTCACTTTATAGCCTGAGTATTCAGCAACTCAAGGATCAACCAGGCTGTGCAATGGCTACCTAAATACATGATGGGCTGAATTTTTTTTCAGAGAGGCTGAAAGAGGAGCAGATGAAGGAAGGAGCTCTGGGGAGATGCATCAGCTGTGAAGACAATAGAGAACAAGCTCCAGTCTCCCCATCTGCATGGGAAAAGTGCCTTCATTGTCTCAGGATTACAGTTGGCTATTTCTTATCTCTACAAAAAGCTACAAGGCAGGGGGAAACAGAAAGTAAGAAAATCCGCTGGCATCAGCAAAGACACCATTAACACAACTGTCCTGGTCTTCCTAGGAATCTGAGCTGCTAAGTCAGCAGATTTCCAGCCTTTACTGCAGAACAGCAAACAAAGTGAAGGTCAAAACTGAAGAGGACAGGAGATATAAGGGTATAACAAGCCTTGGAGAAGAGCAGCAGCAAACTTATCCAGGGACACTTGAGAGTTTTTATGAGCAAGAAATTGCTTTTATAAGGAACCATGAGACACTTTTTACCACAGCCAATGCCAAGTACTTAACCGAGAACCTGAAAAATGCCCACAAAACCTGGAACACATGCCAAACACAACAACTGTCTGGCATCCACACTTTGGAAATAAACATGAAATCTTGTAGGACACTTTAAAGGAATTCGTTTTTATCAAGTGTTTAGCACCCAAATTCAAATGAGGACACAGAAAGTAGTCAATACTTACATCGGTCAACGAGGCCTCACAAACTGAGCACCCAAAACTCAACAAATGCACGCTGGTGTACTACTGATTTGAATTGCTTTGTTAGCTTTATACCTAAGTGCTTCACCTACCCCTAGTGACTCCTTACGTCCTCTGCTCTGGACAACAAAGCTGCTGCTATTTTAACAGTAATTGTGAGATTTTGGGTCTCTCAACACATTCAGCTTCAGAAATCTAGAGAAAAGAAAAAAATCCCATCTGTTTCCAGCTGCCTAAAGGTTTGAAGTTTCCTCTTCTCTTATATCCTGCCTTCCCCAGCCATGCGGCCTATCCAGCACAGAGCACCACAAGAACCAGGACTTGGCTGAAGACTTTTCTGTGGGTCACCTCTTCTACTTCTCTTGGGAATCGCAGAGGCCCTCAGGCCAAAGTCATTACAGGATAATATTTGACCTTTATTGCCTTTCTCAATCAGGATCATGGGGTGCCCTTCATGTTTTTCAGTATTTTGTTTTTCCTCCTTTTCTCCAAGGCATAGCAAGGGGGTTTCCTGCACTCATACAACTTGCTCATGCCTCCCTTGTTCCTAAATGATCAGGACAGCTTGGGAGGACCAACACAGTCTTGTTTCCTCATAAAAGAAGAAGCTGTAGAAGTAAGTTGTCATAATGGTCTTGACATCAAAACAGAAACAGGTAAAGAAGCAGAAACCCACTCCCCTAGCCTGTGAGCACATTCTTCCTGCACCAGAAAGAGAGGAAAAGCATTGCATGAGCAGAAATGCTCCCCCAAGCTGGTCCCAGGATAGAGAGAGCTGCAGGAATACACATCTTCAGACTGAGAGATTGGTGCACCAAAAGGGCACGAAGTCCCATGTGAGGTCCTACTGCCCCACTACTCTACCTCTAGCAGCATCCTAGAGCATGGCCAGGGAAAAAAGAATCTAGCACACACCTGTTGTGATAGATAGAATCATCCCCAAGATACTCTTCCAGCAATTTGCAGCCAGGAGCTTCCTACGCCACAGATGTTGTTTTCAGTCTGGCCTTTTGAAAACACACTTTATGCCACTTCTTTTTTTTCCTAACAGTTTAAAAGCAAGTTCATTTCAACTCGTAAGTTTTAAAAAGGATTAAAAAAATGCACACTAGAAGTTGTTGTGTAACTTGAGGCTATTTTGGGTTATGCTGTACTTACCACACTCTCTGGTCCTTCTTCCACTTGCACATGCAGGACATACTCAGCATATTTTAATTAGCAAATACTGATAAAACATGCATGTTTTATCAGACAAGGATCTCCAATCCAGGCAACACATTTCAAGGAAATCAAGTGCTAGAAGCTTAGCTTCAAAGGCATTCAATGTCAGAATGTCTAGAAGCCTTTTGCAGCTCTGAGTCAGAAAAGCACCAGAGCATCCTTTGGGATGCTGGCCTAAGAGCACAGCATACAGTGAATGTATAGCAGATAGTCTGTCTTGTGCAAACAGCACTTTAGTGGAGCTATTTGTGGAGCTACCAAAATCTTGGTAGCTCAGCATGAAAAAAAAAAGACCCCAGCCTTACACTGAGCTTAACTCCGTCAGCTGCACTTTACACCATATAACACCCTCACTGTTGCAATTACACATCCAGAAATTAAACCACATTGACATGCCAGGCAGCTTGAATCTTCACCTTTCTAACCCTGCACTCTTTTGTTATTCATACCTAGGCTTTGACTGGAGTTGCGAAATAGGTGGCCCAGCCTTGTGATGTGCTAGCAGGTATGTACCCAGTTTTGCCCTGGCTAGGAGATGAGTTTGGATTCCAGCACTGCTAATCCTGCCCCGTCTTACAGAGACGACTGAGGAGGAGGGGACAGAAGCATCTCAAGGGAGAAACTGGCAGACTGCAAACAGCTTGGAAAGAGGGTAAAAACAAGGCAAACCCTTAGGGGGGACACAGCTTCGTGTGTCAATTAAATGGCCCCTCGCCATCACTTCTATTTGTCATGTGCAACAATAGAAGATCTTGTGAACTGCCAAAGGCAGCATGCAATGACTGCAGCATGGTCAGGCACAACCCTTCCAGCAGGTTACATTCTCCATCTCCAGGCCTGCGATTTCCCTAGCACAAAGAAAAATGATTCAAAAATAAGCAGCTGCCCTACAGTTTCTAAGGGCACCTATCCTCACTGGTAATGTCATGGCCTTTTCCATCACCCCCTGCTCCCAATGTACTAAGCAAGGTCACAACATGCACCAAAACTTCCAGCTAGATCATAGGTTCACAGCCTATGCCAGCCACAGCCAGCCTGCAAGGCGTTTTCTTTTGCATCACATCTTGGACTGACATTTCTACTCAGAAACACCTCAAACCATCTTTCACAGCAGTACCACAGAGAGGCTCTGCCTCTCTGTCCAGCTCATGCTGTCTACCCTCATAAGCAGAGCTGACAAGATTTCATTCATCTGAGCCCCTCATAGTAGATGAATCAGATGAGTGACTGACTCCACATGCTGTATAGCTTTTGTCATCTAACCGTGGCCCAACCTTTCTTTTCCCTAAAGGAGTAAAGAATGCTTAATGCTTAATGTCCTGACTACCTGAGTGGTATCACGCTCCTGCTCCAGGTCACTGTAGTGCCAGTCCCATCAGTGCATGTTTTAGGAGAACAGCGTGTCTTAGTCTTGCCAAAATTCTTTCTCCCCTTTATTCTGAATCGAGCACAGCACATCATCTACGTCATGTGTGGATCAGCCAGGAACCAAGAAGTCAAACTGGAAGATGCCTGGGTGAAGACCTCAGCTGCTTGAGGCAACAGCTGCATCCCACTTACCCAAACACTTGCTCAAAGCCTGTCTCAGCACTGAGAGGCCAACACACACATTTGTTCCATGAGGAAGTCTGTATGTCTCATGGAGCAGAACATGTCATGTTTTAATGGCTGAAACATCACAGCAGTAATTGTTCTCACATAACACAAATACATTGTCATGGTGGTCTGCTCTCTTTCATGGGCCACTCTCTCAGTGGTGGTACAAGGAGAGGCAGCTTTGTCTTTCCAGTACCATCAACTAAGCTTTGTCTTTCCAGTACCATCTCACCTTATATGTGGTGGCAAAGGGCTAGCTGTGCTCCTGTTTACTGCAGTATGCCAAGGCCCACCATGTTGTCTGCTGCAGGGATCACACCCACCACTTGGTAGAAGTGAGGCGTAATGAGGACATTGTTACCTCCCACTGTCTGAGCAGAGCACAGAACAGACACTATTTGAAGAGACAGAAAAATCACAAGCAGCTGCAAGCTGATGAGTCACACAGACATATGGTAGCTGCTACTTTAAAAGACTCCAGAACAAAAAAAGTTAGGTACATGAAAAAAATAGATCCCCAACCTGTGTCAGTCCACAATCTCCACTGAAGTTGTTCAGCCACTCATCTCCAGCAGTGGAGACTGATGTGGTACGTTATGGGAAGCTGTTAAATCAAGTAATTGCGGCAGAGCTCAGTGTTTTCAGTGAGTCAGGATCATATCCTAAGCAGGCTGTTTTCCAACTACTGTCACTGAGAACTGGAGACAGTGCCATTCACCGGCTGTCTCTGCAGAGAAGTCTCTGTCTGAAGGGAGACACAAGTGTTCTCCAAATTGCAGAGAAAATGTCTTGGTGAAAATAACATTAAACATTCAGGGTCTATCTCCTCTCAGCTGCTCAGTTAGAGTCATTTACTCTGTTGTGGTTTAAACCCAGTCAACAACTAAGCACCACACAGCCACTTGCTCACCCCACAAGTGCAACAGGGAGGAGAATCAGAAGGTGGCAAAACCCCACAGGTTGAGGTAAGAACAATCCAATAATTGAAATAATGTGAAACATAGTAAGAATAGAAATAATAACAATGAGTAACAATAATAATAGGAAAAAAGAAGAAGAGGAATAAAACTTGGGAAACACAAGTGATGCACAAAACAACTAACTGACGCTCAGCCAATCTACCGAGCAGAGATCGGCCCCTCCTGGCTAACTCCCTCCAGTTTATATACCGAGCATGATGTGCTGTGGTATGAATATCTCTTTGGCTAGTTTGGGTCAGGGGTCCTGCCTCTGCTCCCTCCTGGCTTCCTGTGTCCCTCCTCACTGGCAGAGCATGAGAGACTGAAAAGTCCTGGATGTAGGGTAGGCACTACTTAGCAAAAACTAAAACATCAGTGTGATGTCAACATTATTCTCACACTAAAGCACTGTACAAGCTACTAGGTAGACAATTTACTCTATACCAGATGAAACCAGGATATACTCACATTTTCACATTTAATTCATATGAACTAACCACTACTTGCAAGCTAAGCAGATAATTTTATTCCTTCAGCATTTATTTGCAGGTCAGCTGCTGGGCAACACTGCAAGTGCCCTTTATCAATTCAGGTTCACTACTTCTCTAAAATTGTTTTCAAGCTACAAAAGGACAAGAAAGACACTAAGTTTGGGGTCTACAGAACTTGACCTTGCCATCTGTTCAAGCCAGAAAGAGCGTAACAGAATCCAATAGGATGCTGAAAATAAGGGTCCTCCCACCAGCTGTTTCAGTGATCAGTGCCAGTGGGCTCCTCTCAAGTATTTTGCCTACAAATTCTGGACCTGCTAGCCTTGGCTTAGATCTGAGACTATTTTTAGAAGCTTGAATAAAAAGCAGTCATCCAGTGGAATGCTTTTCACTTCCCATTTTAGACATTACATCCTTAGCCCAAATGGAATCACCAGCTGAGCCATTCAAGGTTCACTCGTATTTCAGTTGTCACATCACCCCATTTGACCTTTGCCCTGACACCTTCATCAGACTAGTCTTTTAAGTTGAACATGAAGGGTCTGCACCCCCTACTCACCCGTCCTTGGAGAGGTGGTGCCGGAAGAAGTCATTGGCTGCCAGTTTGATGGCCTTTTCTGGTGTAACCAGAGTCAGGTTCACTGCAGCCCCTGAGCAAGGAAAAGAGGAAAAGGCCATTGGAGAACAAGAATAAAAGAACCATTAACTGGATCTTTCAAGAATGCTTGTAACTCCAGCTCAAAACCAAGGACTTAGGAAGGAGAGCTCCCAAAGCACCAAAGGGGTTAGGAAGCATGAAACACCCCTGGAAATTAATAGCATTTCTGCCTCCCCACACCTTGGGTTTTTCAAAACATCCTCTGATGTGTTTCTACTCCATTTGCAATGCTTTTTGTAATTTCTTTAGCTTCAGTACTACCTCTCCACCATGCAAACATGCATCCTCTTCTCTCATCCAAGTATGCATTCCTAAGAATCCAGAAGGATGCAGATCAGACCTTCAGGAAAGGAGTGTAAGTTGGTTTAATGACCATTCCCAACTCCCTTACAAATATTTTGCGGCCGAGAAGTGAAAGCCCCACAGCCCATGTTTTTGCTAGTGCTCCTGCACCACTACCACCAAAAGCAGATCAATTTGCTTACCGGGTAGCCAAGAAAAGGCAGAGCCACTGAAAGACCTAGAGGCTGGTTAGTCAGCTGGCTCATCTGCATGGAAGTCAGCCAGCTCTAGATCAACCCTTGTATATCACCACTGGGTGTCACCCTCAGAACAGCCACAGCTGAAAAGTGGCTTTTTGTCCACCACAAACTGAAGGGTGCAGAAATTCCCCTCTGAGCACCATGGCAAGGCTTGCTGGGGGACCTGGAGTGTAGACAAGCCTTGGCTTCACCACCAGCTCCCGCTGGGTTGTCCCTTTGTCAGGAGTAAATTCCTGTATTGTGCCTGCCACAATGAAAGGTCTGCGTGGCCTGGCAGGCTGCTGTGGGCCATGGACACCAGTATTAGTGCAACACAGTGGCTGGGAGGCAGCTTTCAAGCTGTCCTCAAAAACACGTGGTGAGGAGAGGGTCAGTCCCTTCTGAACATACTAGGTTTTGCAGCACTGTATTAACACACTCCAGAATCTTCTCCTTCCTTTAGATCTTATAGCGCAAAAGGTCCTCCAGTGGATGACTGCAAGCTCTCTTTGCCTGCACTGAAGCATTCCGAGTTCTAATGCCCCCAAAGCAGCTTTACTGGAGACTTCCTAATGGCCTATGAATATCTTTGCAAGGACAAACAGAAAAGCTAGCATATACCTTTTGCCATTATGCTTATGGTAGAGATTTAAACAACTTGCCCCAAACCTCTGTTTTCCAAAAAGAAGCAGGGAAGCCTGCACTTCCACTAGGCTTTGAACACTTGGGATTAATCTTCAGAAGCTCTGAACCTGAGTTGACAGGAGCTGTGCGGGCTCAACACACCTAAAGAAAGGCAACTCAGTCTTCTGATCCTCAGGATGGACTCCCCTCCCCCCCAAAAAAATGTTAAAGAACTCCTAAATTAGACATGGAAATACAACGGGTTTGGGAGAACTTTCCTCAGATTAGGTAGCAAAACTGCAGCTGGGACTTCTGGGACCAGTACAACTGGGACCAAGACATGAGAAACCTTGGCTCCACATCCTCTCCTCAAAGGACACATCTCCAACATGTGGGAAATAGCACAAGAAAACAGACAACTTTGCCGTGCAGGGCTGTGCAGCCCAACACATCTCCCCCTCTTCCAACTGCCATGTTCAGATTTCACAGAAAACAGAGTAACCCTGCCTCGCAGCAAATCAAATCAGTGCATTCATTCCACACTGGCCATGACACCCAGCAAATGCCATCATCTTCTACAGGAGCCAAATTACCTACCCAGGGAGCAGGGTAGCCCTCTCATACTCCAGAGTTTTTGCAGACTTCAAAGTGTACCAGTGGCTGCACTGCTTCAGTTTGATGTGCTTCCTACACATCATATGCCCCTGCCAAGACTCTTGCATGTGATGAGAAGCCACACAGACATGACCCACATGCTCTATCTCCACTTTTAATGTCAATCACATCAGCATCTACAAAGCAAATCCATGAAGCCCGATTTTTATGTGGAAGTGGCTACCCATGAAGTGTTTCCTGGAAATGCACTTGAAGACAGCTTCAACCCCACTCCTAACGGCTAGGAGGTAAAACACCGGTATATTACTGCCATGCAGCATGAATAACCATTTCCTTGGCAAAACAAGGAGAAAAAGAGAGAAGAATAAACCTGCTAATCTAACACCAGTGCAAACGGTTCACTGAAAGAAAAAACAAACTCCAAAACATCAAGGAAGAAAGGTAAGCAAGAGGTACGCTTCCATGTGCTGACCTCCTCCAGGAGCCAAGAGGCTTTCACAGTAGTTCCTCCTTCAACTGCAAATAATATAGAGGGCAATAACACCCAACATACAGAGGAAAGTTAATGAACCTGGGTTTTCTCCTACATCTTTGATATTTTCAGTAAACTCCTTAGCAGAGAATGGATAATCCCTGTCCTCAATAATCTGTAACAGCTTCAATTCACTGGAGGAGGAGAAATCAGATACTCCGGCTGCTGGCTATATGCTTTCCATGGCATTTTCTACCTTTTTTATAAATCTCCTAGCTCTTCAATTCTCACTATGCCAATGACTATTTCCCTAACTAAAGCTAACCTTGGCCTATAGGCAACATTACAGGTACCAGAAGCAATGACACACAAACAGATCGCAAAAGTAAATTACTACCATTAAAAAACAGAAAATATTTTGCAAAGAAGTACAGAAGTACTACAAAGAATAAAATAAAATACAGTCAAAACCAGCTGTTTGCCAACTGAACTCGTTAAGTGCCCTCTTCTCACCAAGCCTTGGGTTCTGTTATTAACACACATTTCTCATAAAAGGCATATATGCCACCAGCAACCTCCACAACAGCAGGACTGATTCATACCCAGCATGGCACTGGTGCAATATGGAAGGTATTATTAGCAGAGGCTGGGGAAGGCTGCCACACTACGGTAGCTGAACTGTAGCTACCCTCCAAATGTCACCAACAGCAAAGGGCATTTCCCCAGCCTCATTTAGGCCTTTGACTTGCCAGCTAGACTAAACAGCTGGTCTGCAAATAGCAGTGGGACTTCCAGGATGCCTGCTGGGACCTGTAAGTGGCTTCTGCATGGACTGTAGCAGGAAACAGTGGACCTCTCCAACGTACCCTTCCACTGATGTCCACATGGTCCAGGAGCCCACAGGCACCATGGATTCACTTGCTTGGCATCATGCCTGAAGGCAGCATGCTGTTGTCCCCTGAGCACAGACAGGGCTAGACAGCACCACTCAGCTTTGCGGCACTGTTGCTACCTAAATGTTATGGAAAAAAAAAACACGAGAAAAACACTATTTTTCCTCCACCAAGCAAATGTAAGAATTCCTGTAGCTTGGGAGAAATATTGGGACTGCCTTACGCATCACACAATTCACTACGGCTACTCATAGAGAGCAAGGACTGTCTGCCTACATACCCCCACTTAAGAAATGATTTGCAAAAAAGTATCCTACTAGCTCAAGCCTCTCCTCTATACTGAGGAGCTTTGATTGACAGGTGAGGGAGACCGGGAATCACACAGTGGGAATGGCTGCACCCAAGCAGACCCTTTCTGTCCTCCAACAGAGGCCAAGCACCCTGTGGGGAAGACTGACGCAGTTGTGACTCCTCCATGGGGCATGGCAGGTGGCACTTCAGCACATTAACATATAATCCTCCCAGTTTCAGCTTAAAGGCTGCAAATAAGAGCTTATGAGTCACCCCTAGCTTCTGCTGGGGAAATGGGACAGACTGAGGGAGCAGGAATCAATCCACAGTCTTGATTTTCATCTTCCCCTGCCTGCAAGTCTGAGCTGTCTCTTTACCTTCTTCCAAGAAGATTACTCACACATTCTTCATGAATATTGGATGTATTTTATTCACCTATCCTCTCCCCAGGAGGGAGGGAAGGGCTGCTAATGTCAGCTCACAGAACTGAGGCATAGAACTGGGACTGCTGTACTTGGAGGACTCACCTTTGCACCCTGGCCACTGTGAGACATCTATGAATTTCTGGAGGTATTGACAGAAGCCCTTTCCAAAAACCAGCTCCCCATTTAATCCTAGAAGGTGACAGGTAAATCCAAGCCACTCTCAGCTCCCTGAACAGAGAGGTACAAAGTTAGTGGGACATGGACCAAGCTGACCAGACTCATTATGGCTTGGAAAAGCAATAGCTATGCAAAACCCACTGCACCCTTTGAGACTTCCGCTTGGGAGTGAAAAGTGGCCTGGAGATACACATTTCCTCCAGCACCCTACACCTTACAGGACTGATCTGTCTCTCCCAAGTACCCTGTACCCAAGTACCTACAGTCTCATCTGTGAGTTTCCAAGACCCGCTTTTTCCTTCTGCTCCCCGCCAATCAGCCTGCCACTGCATATTTACACCCAAAGTTAATGTAGGCTCTGTTCCCAGCTAGGAACAGAGGCAGCCAGCTTCTGGGAAAAATCAAAGGGGAGCATGTCACTGCTAGCACTGAAGAAAGACCTTGCCAGGGTTCCTCGGGGTTATTTGTCTTGTTTCCTGCTCCCACGAAAGCTGGAATGAAGCAGCCAATCCATCCCCAGCATCCACTGCACTCCCCCAAAACGCCCACCAGCAAGTTGGGCAAGAAACACTGCCTCAACAGCCAGCACCAGCTCCCAGGCTGGCTGGCTGCAGCGGCTGTGGCTCCTGAGGAGCTATGGAAGAAGTGGCAAGAGATGCCAACAGCAAGGTACCAGCATCTCTGGACTCCCACTTGAAATAACAAAGAGCAGGGACTCGGTTAATCGAAGCACTACTTTAATCAGGCTTTACAAGCGAATGGGTGCCACAAAGAATGCTATCAGAATGCCTCAGAGGAAAAGAAAAAAAGGCATATGCAGGCAATTGAATAAGAGTATATAAAATGAACCAGAGCTCAGTGCTGATTAAGCCAGTTGGACTGTGCCAAAAGCCAAGAAAATATTCCACATTTTCCTGTCCTATGAGTAAAGTCAGAATTTGGCCTGCTGTTCCCCTCTCCTCAAAATCTTCAAAAACTTTCAATGACTTTGTGTTTAAACTCGAAAAGGTACAATGTCAGCTGAGGAACTCACTCCTGCAACAGACAGTCTAAGCCACAGAGCCAGGAGATTGGTTGTTGTATGCTAACCTGCTAGCAAACACCTGAAGCTCTACCATGAGCAAACCTCTGATTTTCTTATCACCCCAAGGGAGTTTCTTTCTGGGGAAAGGTTAACTTTTTTTAATTGCATCTTATCTATCTTAATACTTGAACAAAGCACTCAGGCGTGCTTGAGAGACAGCTAGTTTTGGAGATACCTTGTCAATGAGATGGGACAGCAGGCCTGACCATGTTAGTGGTGGGCTTTGACATAAATTGAATCACCAACCACAAACAAAGACACTTCAAAAGGGTTGCTACTGCCCCTCTGACAAAAGTTACTATGCCCAAACTGGAAAACACACACACACACAGAGTCCTGAAACAAAGCCCAGCAGCTTCACTTAAACTGCTCGTAAAGATTAACTTCAGTAAATGGTAAGGTTTAACACCAAAACAGCCATGGGGAGGACTCAAGTACTCAATGGTGGAGAGCTCAGCAGACAGCTAGCATGAAGGAGTTTATTTTCAGAAACAGATGCACCTTTCAACATCTTCTGATATTGCTAGGTTATTGCTTTGTAAGCCTGAGAACATGCGCTTTTCCTCCCACTTATGCACAAGTGCTTCAACCACAAAATATGCGCCATGCCTGACTCAGCTTTACTTACCTCTGTACATGCCAAAGTAGCCTTCCGACCTAATTGTTTTAATGAGGCAGTCAGACCTGCGGACAAAACAGAGATAGATAAACTACAGGGGCTCAAAGGTGGTTGACAGCAGAGAAAAACAAAACAAATCTCTTGGAGTGATTTTCATTTCTGACCTGTCAGCAAAACCCTGAGCTGAGAAAAGAACGACGTCAGCCTCTGAATGCACTATTGTTCAGGCCCCAGTCAAACTTTAGCCCCTAATTCACTGGGGCTTTGAAACCCCCGCCTCACCCTGCATGCGCTGTCTGCTTTCTAGAAACACAAAGGGAAAACTGTCACTGCAAGGGCTGTCTATCCAGGGTCCCCTGTGGCAAATGTGCACGAGATGCTTCAACAAGCAGATCCCCATGCACATGATTTTAAAGCCAGTTCTGGAAGGGAAAAAAGGGGAGGAGGGGGGCAAAACCCCCAGTGCCCAGTGCTGACTTTCTTGATTTACTCTGTGAAATTTGACACAAGCACTAGATGACCCAAACACTCAGTCATCTGTGATCTCCCATGAAGATTAAAGCACTTACTTTTAATACATCAGGTCCCACAGCAGGCAGAGAGCACTCAAGCTCTTGTCCTGGGGAGAGTGAGGCAGAGTGCCGTGGAGGTGCATTCCAAGGGGAAAACTGTTGCTTTGTTTCAACTACATTTGCTGCAACTGGGAAAACTGAAGACTTTTCAAAATCACAGACACACACCTAACAAGTCTAGAGGCACAGTTCAGGAAGGCAGTGGAGACCCCCTGGCAGTGTTTCCCTCTCTAGACCACAGCTGCAGAGGTTTGGGAACACAAGGAGTAAACTTTATCTCTGCTTTGTAATAGTGCTGACATGAGGGAGAAAGAAATAAGAGTTCCATTGAGGGCATTATGGCCTACTTGGGTCAAGGCTGTTCTAGGGTACCGCAAGTTATCTGGGCTACAGAACTGACGGATATGGGCAGAGCATGGTCTACCTGGACTTGTGCAAAGTGTCTGACACTGTCCTCCTGCATGCCATCCTTGTGTCTACATTGGAGAGACATGGATTTAATGGACAGACCACTCGATGGATAAAGAAGTGGCTGGATGGCTGCAGGCAGAGAGTTGCAGTCAATGGCTCAATTGCCAAATGGAGTAATGAGTGGTGTCCCTCAGGGTTGGTGTTGAGACTGATCCTGTTCAACATCTTTGTGAGCAACAAGGACAGCAGGATTGAGCGCACCCTCAGCAAGTTTGCTGGTGACACCAAGCTGTGTGGTTCGGCTGATAGGCTGGAGGGAAGGAATGCCATCCAGAGGGACCTTGACACGCTTGAAAGGTGGCCAATGCCAACCTCATGAAGTTCAACCAACCCAAGTGCAAGGTCCTACATCTGGGTCAGGGGAATGCCAGGCACAGCTACAGGTTGGCAGAGAAGAGATTTAGAGCAGCCCTGAAGAAGACTTGGGGGTGCTGGTCGATGAGAAAATGAACATGAACTGGCCTCAGTGTGCACTCACAGCCCAGAAACCAACCGTATCCTGGGCTGCATCTAAAGGAGCATGACCAGCAGGTCGAAGGAGGTGATCCTGTCCCTCTACTCTGCTCTCGTGAGACCCCATTTGGAGCACTGTGTGTAGTTCTGGTGTCCTCAACATAAGAAGAACATGGAACTGTTGCAGCAAGTCCAGAGGAGAGCCATGAGGTTGATAAGGGGGCTAGAGCATTCATATCCAAGCTTTGTTGCAGATTCTCAGGAGGAGCCAGCTCAAATATACAAGTTAAATCCTGTGTATTCCTTAATGGCACCTCATACCACAACAACTCCTGGCTAGGGACCAGATCTGCACTTGACTCCTGGAGGTTAAAAGCCTCTCCCCTACTGAGTCCCCCTCCAGAGAGAAGGATCCTGGCATGCCCTCCTAAGGAGACCCCACATCCTGCCCAAACTCCTGTTGCTGTTGCCAGTGAGAGAAGTGATCCTCAGGGAGGAGAGGCAATCTGCAGCTGCAGCAGGCACAGGACAAAACAAAAAGGAGAGGCAAGGCAAGACAGGGGGCTGCATTCTGCCAGCATGCCTGTACACAGTGCAGGGAGCAGAGAGGGCTGTAACTGTCAAGGGAAACAACAGTCACCGTGACATGCCAGAGCCTACAGCCTAAGATCATGCATAATTGCATGTTGTCAGCCACAGCAAGGAGGCACGGAGACTCAAACCATCAACATACAGAGCATTTCCTTCCTATTCCCAGCCTGCCTAAAATTCTTCTGGGCAGGAAAGAGGAAAATACTGGTAACACTACTTTCAAACACAGTGGCAGGAGGACGAGACAAAACTTGTCAGGCCCAGTCCCTTCTCCCCCCCTCAGTGATACCAGTACTTTTGGAAAACTAAGGCCTGACTCTGGTTCCTATAATAAAGCATCTTGTGCTGAGTGTGGTTCACATTCCCACAGCAGACACAAAGCCCTAGGCATCCCACACAAATCCCAGGTGAATTTGGCAGGCTGTATATATTTATGCCTTCTTCTCCCACTGCACTTGATCATTTTGGACTCAGGACTGCTGGATAACTACAGCATGTGTCAACCTTTGAGCCTTCAAAAGCTCTGTATGCAGTGCTCTAAACTGGGAACAAGTGACTGCTTCCTCTTTTTAAAACTGACACAGCAAATGAAGGACCTGCAATAAGAAAGTGATGGAAACAGAAGAGAGGTAGAAATTCCCTCATGCACTCAACTATGGCCCAGCAGAGAAACAAATCGTCTCCTTGTGTTTTGGTCCTGTGCCCTGACAGCAATGATCATGCCATCCCTAAAGCAAGGGATAGAGATGTGCCCACTGCAGAGATCTCACCTGATGGGGTCTACAGCTTGAACAACTGCTTTATTTGCTTTATCTGCCCTAGCAGAGCTTGGTTCAAGATTGTCCCGTCTTTTCTGAGGAGAGCCCAGTTCCTAGAAATGCTGAACTCACTTGAAAGAGGTAACAAAGTGGAAAGCCTCCCTGCTGGAAGCCCCAAGGGATGCTGCCCGTGCAGGGGTACTCACATGCTGGTGTACAGACGCTGGCCATTCTGCTGGTTCTGCAGGCGAGTTTTTGCCAGGTCAATGGGAAATACACAGGTGACCCCGATCAGCCCAGCTATCCCTCCATTGATCAGCTTGGCAGGTAAACTGTAAGGGGATGAGACATAGAGAAACAGATTTCTTAGCACTGGGATAATGTCAGAGGAGGGAAAGAGGAAAGAATGGAGCTCTTCTGGATGACAAGAGTTAACACATCTCTGTGTGACAAGGCTATCCTCCTCCCATAGCACGAAGGGAGCTCTCAAGGCAAAGCTTGGCTCCTGCTGTACACAGGTGGGAAGATGGGAAAGCAGCATTTAGCATCAGGACAAACCACTGAGTAGTGGAGTGGAGGCAAACAGCTAAGCTACACATCACTAAAAACATGAAAAAACCCTGTTCGCCAGGACCCAAGGGTTTCTGTTGTTCCTAGAGGAGAAAAGAAGACTGCTGAACCATCTTACAACATAAACCGACTTGAGTTAGGGCCTGACGGCACCCAACACAGAAGGTTTACTTGCAAATGCTTTTTAGCACCACAATCAGATATGCATCTAATGAGAGGTTCATGACATATCAGCTGCTACCATCATGTGGGAGTGAGCCCAGAAGCGCCCAGCTGGCAGCTGAGGAGCAGACGGCTGCAGCTCCAGGAAACCGTTTCCAGACCCACCGCCCAAGGCCAGGGGAACACACACAAACCAACAGCACAACAAAACCACCAGACCAGCAGCCTGCATGGCTGCAGACACAGAGACATGAGCTCATACCTCTCAGGGAAGTCAAAACCTGGCTGGCTCCCTGTGCTTCCAAAATGGGGGGTCTTTTCTGCTCGCCTTTGTGTTCCCACAGGGAATTCCTGCAAGTGGTGCTGACTGAAAGCCAGATCACCTAAATATGGGTTTCCAGCAAATTCTATTACAAAGAGTGTCCAGCACTTTTATGCTTGACAAACCACTACACACAGACAGAGGAAGCCTGTTTTGACTCAGCTCCCTCCAATAAAGCAGAGGATATGGCTCCTTGAACACAGGACGTGTCGGATATTAAACTGATGGCAGTCCTAGATTGCAGCTGGGAGTCAGCAAGGCTGAGGCCCCCCATGGCAGGAAGTGGCATGCTGCCTTTCATGACAGTGACATGATGCTTTGGATGGGGACACAGACTGCATTACCCATCGGAAGCAGCAGTGGCAAGGCCGGCCATGGCATAGTGGGGTGAAGCTCTGCAAACACATTCCAGCCAGCAGCACTGCCGAAAGGATCAATAAGCAGCCATACTGAAAGAGCTGCCCCTCAGCTCCAGGCAAGGGGGGTTGGAACTTGATGATCTTAAGGTCCTGTCCAACCCTAACTATTCTATGATTCTGTGACTCAGGGTTTCAACTTGAGGTCTCCCTGCAGAAAGCAAACAAAAGAGGGGTAGGAAAAGAAAAAAAAGTCTTAGGCCACAAGTGCATGACCTTGACACCCCAGGAAACTCTGTTCAGCCTCTGCTCTCTGCAGCCAGAGCTCTTTCCTCCTCAACACCTGCACCAATATAGCATGCACACATGGCCCCAGGGCTGGCACAGCTGGAAGAAGAGGTGCCAAAGACAGACAGACAAACCTGAGCTCAGCCCACACCCCCAAACAAGACTGTGCTGAGATTAAATCAAGCACAGTACATTAGGAAGGCAGGCCCAAATCAGTGCATGAGCTCAACACAGGGCCAGACTGCAAGATCTCACCAGCTCGAGACTCTGTTGCCTCAGGGATCTCTGCACCACAGTCTGAGAAAGGAACAGATTTGCCTGCAAACTCCTATGCTCAGCTTCTCAGGACATGGGAAAATTCCAAACAGTGAGCTTCATATCATGGCAGTCTCCTTACTTAACCCACAGTCATACTGAAAGAGGAGGTTAGAGACCAGATAAAAGCATGTCAAGATGGAGACACCTCTGGGAAGGAGGGTGTCTCAAGACAGGATCACATCAGCATCCCCAAATTCAGCTCTCAAGTCACTGCTGGCAGGTCACAGACTTCAAAGCACAGTCAGTGCCCCATTCCAGCCTCAGCACTGTCTTCTCTTCTCTAAGTGTCCCTGAAACACCTGGGCCCACAGACACCTGCCTCTTTCAAACCTGTTCCAACAGTGAAATCATCACAGGGTTTGTATCAGGTGGGAACAAGGCAGAGACACTTGGCAAACATCTTGTCTGCTGGCACCATAAGTGCCAAAGATTCCTCAATTTCAGCACAGACCCCAGAAAATGACGAAATAACCTGGTGTGCCCAGGCAAACCAAACATTTGGGCAATGGGAGCTGCAGAAAGCCTTTCACTCTGCAGGTGAGAAACCCTTGCTCAACACCCATATCACACCTAAAACCAACTATCCAGGCTCCCCCAAGCACACTGTAGAGGGAGACCATCATAAACGGACTGTGCAGCAGTGTCTGGTGAGACGCTGAGATCAAGTTCCACATGCACTGCTGCTGAAATGCAGTGCCCTTGATCTTACCTTGCAGCAAACTGCTGCTGTGGATTTTAGTCTTTTGGTATCAGTCTCATCTTGCTAAGGGGTGACAGATGCATGCTGCAAGGGAACAGGGGTTCAGTAGATCCTCCAACCTTAAACACATCTCCTTGGCTCAGCTGCCTGTGACCACTGTAGACTTGTAGTCACCTAGATGGAAGAGATAACCTAAGCGGGAGAACTACAGGATTTTGGGCACAAAGAATCTGCAATAGAGGGCACTGTACCTGAATCAAAAGCTTCTTCCCTTGTGACTAAGTCATCCCACTTTTCATGTCAGTGTTCCCTGCTCTCTCATGAGGCAAGAATCCACTGTGCTTTGTCTCTCTGTCCTATTTAGCTTCTGCACAGCTGTTGCCTCTCGCTACCAAGGTGCACAGGGCTTAGTGTAGCAGGGACAACACAGGCGAGCATACAAATAAAGCTGTTTTCTCAGTTTAATACAAGAAGGCATCCCAGTTCTAGTGCTCCTCCTCAGCCCGTTTACCTAGTCCCTGTAGCCAGCAAGCTCCTGTTTACACTGCTGAGAGCATATTGGAGGGGATGGGGGAGATCTTGGAGGACGTGTCTTCCCTTCCTTCAAAATACTAAGCTTCAAATGGCCATGGACAGGTGGTCCTTTTAGTCTTCCAGGGCTGTCGGGGACATACACTCATCAGGCTCCATGGAGGTGAATCTCAGCATGCCCTTCATGGGTGTATGAGAAGTGTGTCAAGTACTCTCTAGACTGGGCAGCATGATGAGCAAATAAACACTCCACAATGCTGTCTTGTTATCAGCACAGCTCAGGATTGCTTTCATTTGCAGAAGGCAGGCATGCAGAAAGATATCCTTATCATAGTAAGCACTAAGAAGGGGCAGCCCTCTTGCCTGCAGGATTCAGGCATTGCCAAGTCCTGGCCATCTGTCACCAGATTTCATTCACCCACTGACCACTTTCTGTCCTGAGCTGGTAACCTGGAAAAGTAGATATTAGAAGAGGACCACAAAAAACCCCCACAAGAATCCCACAGCATGTAAGAGTCATTTAACTAAAGCAGCTACTCAAGCAGCAGAAAGCTAAACCACATGCAGGACTGTGCAGATCAACCTAACACAGCTCTTAAGAACCTAAGGGTACAACTCTGTCTTTCCAGAAAATGCATCCCAATTCATCTCCAGGAAGGACTTATATCCTGCCTTTGCATATGCAAGGACCAATGCTCTTAAGTTCCTGCTGCACACTTAAGTGTTGATAATTATTGTTGGTACTTCATGATCCTGCGATCACTCAAGCATTGACTGGCTTTAGAAGAGGGGCAAAAGGCTGCACCTATGTGGACTTTGTCATTACAAGCACTGCATCCTCGCTGGTCAGGGAGCTGGCTTTGCTCCCCTGACATCAGCAAACTGAAGTCAGCAGGTCAAACTGACCTTTGAAAGAGGAAGCAAAACCGAACAGACTTGTGCAGGGTAAAGGGAGAGGGTAGAAAGAAAAAGGCAGTGAGAAAAGAGACCTGAATAAAGCAGAGATGTGACAACATGGCAAAGACAGAAAAATAAGAGAAGGTTACAAAAAAGCAGGTACGAAAGGAGCAGAGAAGAAATCAGAACTGTTTAAGGTCAGAAGAAATGAACAGGTGATCTCCTCCAACCTCCTGTATCACAAAGGCGATTGAAAGATTTTAAAAGAAAAATGCAAATCACAACCACCAACCCAAACATTTTTTAAAATTACCTGATCTGTTTATCAGCCATTTAATTCAAACTTGATCTTGTTAAGAAATGAATCTGTTCCTTCAAATCGTTCCTCAACTTCTTTTTCACTTCAGTTTCTTCCTGGGAAAGGAGAGAAAGACACCAAGGAGACGAAGTTGAGACACTTACTCTTCCAGAAGCTCAGGTCCTACTGGGCAGCTGCAGGATGAAGCCAGCTGAGGAACAAGTGACTTAAGGAAGCACCTGCTCTCTTGGAGAGGAGACATAGCTTCCCAGCAAGCCTTATAAATATGTGTGTGTGTATAAATATAGAAGCACATAGGAAGGAAAGAGTTGCCGGAGTCATCAGGCTCCACCAGCACATGAGGAAGGGCAGCAGCCAGGCAGTGCACGAGCTCTGTCCAGCATCCAGCACAGCAGTACCCATCTCTCCAACTCCAGGGAGCATTTCAAACTGCACTGCACGGATCAACAGCCTTCTGTAGGTCCACCCAGCCATCCCAAGATAATTACATGCTATTGCAAGGCCTGTTCACAACTTCCCTCCAACACATGTGCTGGCACCAGAGAACAATCTTCAAAAACCTGCTCCTCCAGTGGTTACAATCCTTCCTTTACTTTCCAGCCCGAAACGACAGCCCATCCTCAGTCTTGTGCCAACACTGTCTTTAAGCAGAGCCTCACCCTCCCGAGGCTATTGAACTTTGACCTTTGGACCATTCCTTTCAGCTCAGTGCCTACTGGCACAGCACTGAAGTTCCAAGTCAGCAAAAAACCATCCTAAGACTCCTATTTGCTACTGTTTATCAAGAGCTGGTAGAAGTCACCATACAAAGAAATCCGGATGCTGGAGAAAATTTCAGAAGCAGACACAACCTTCAGATTTGTGGAGGCATCTTTGTCTCCTCTTCACCTCCAACCTGGGAATCAGCTGCCCCATGCTTTCTTCAGGCATCTCAGCAGCACCCAGCCACTCTCCTCCTTCTCCCCTTCCAGATGACATCTGGGTGGTGAGCCAGAAGCAGGAGATACATTTGCCCTTTCCCTCTGGAATGCAATTTGCCCCTTAGTTGCAGATTTCCTAAGCCACACAGGATCTCACATCCAGCAGTGCGGCTCCCAGGCTGACACTTCTGCTCTGGAGATGCAACCTGGGGCCAGAGGCATTCCTGAGAATGTAAGTGTAAAAAGCTGGTGATGGTACAAACAGGTATGGGAAGGAGAGCAGATGAATTTACACACAGTCCAGCAACGGCCTGCTCCCCTCCCTGTTACGTTAAGTGCCAAGAACAGGGCAGCATGAAAGCATTTGTGCAGTCCAACACTTGGACAATGCGAGACTAAAACTGCCTTTTCTGGAGTCCTATGTTTAGCTAAAGCTATGAGAGACCAGAACATGAAGCTTACTAAGGAAAGGAGCTTCTCTCCAAAACACTGCACACAAACCTCATCCACTGCACTACTACACCTTCCATCCCTTCTGTGACCACCAGGGAAGGGATGCTCCTGCTGCAGCTGCACAGCAGGAAGGGGAAAAAACAGTCTTCCTGGGTTTAAAATCAAACAGGCTGCCTGTGTGGCCAGCAAATGCCATCTCCCCAAACACAAGTGACTCAACTCATGGACAAGTGAGGGGAAGTGAATGATGTGATCATTTTACAGCAGACACCAGCAATTGATAACTGTTTATACAGCATCTGGCACAGCAAAGGCCTGAATGTGTCCATGACCAGGGGATTTTAATGCACTAAGGGATTTTAATGCACTGAAGTGGAAAGTTTATTTGAACTGTTTGTTTAAACAGAGCTCCAGCAAATGACCAAAATTTGTTTTGCTCCAGCAAAACAAATTCAAGTCACTGCAAACTCCATCTGAACACTTTGCTGCGATCTACAGAACTCCCCAAGTCCCTTAAAAGATGGTGAATGCTGAAGCCTCCAGCACCCTGGGAAGAGCTGGACCCCAGAGTCTCCCAGGGCAGGAAAACAGCTGCTGCAATCCTGTAGCCTTGAAAGGAGGAAAAACACATGCCGGGAAGAGCATGGCATTAATTTTGTAGGATATTCAAAAAGCAAATCAAGAACAAATCCATTTAACCTAGAAAGGAAAGAGATTAAGTAAAGAACTGAGTATATCTCCCAAGGAACACGATGCTCTTGGGAGCCAGAAAATGCAAGCAAAATCAAGAGTTTCTCCAGCCAAGCAGCAGTGTTGTCCAGGGCTTCCCATCTGAGCAGGGTCAGGGAGCAGGGCTTGCATCTTCCCAGGAAACCTCCCATCAGCATATGCACTTGTCTGCACAAGCCAGCAGTACCAGAAAGGTGCTGATGCCTCTTCATATGGTTAAACTTCACAGCCAGGCAGACAACAGCACTGCTGGAACTGGGAACCTGAATGGCACAAGGAGCAGAGGAACTGGGAGGAAACTGGTAGTAGCTGGGCAAGGGGAAACAAGAGCTGCCAGAGATCCACCTCAAAGCTGAAGAGGCTGAGCAGCCTGCACAGAAGGAGGGTCTTGAATCGAACATGTAGTAATTAAGAGAGTGACAGCTGCACAGGCAATGAATTATGTGGCATTAATTCCTTCCTAGAGGGCTGTTAACACAGCTAGGCACAGATTAATGCCCCATTACTTGCGCACCAGGATATCCCTTCTACACTTATTAAAATGATCAAGCAAATTTAGTTTCAGAGTGATGCACACGCTGCAGCACGGGGAATTGCCTTCGTGCAAGGCAGAGAAGCAGTATAAACACCCCAAAGCTCACTCTGCTGCACACTGGTACCCCAGGACTCCTCTATTCAGCCTCTCCCTTTTCACAGCTCACAAAATCCAGCTCCAGAGAGTAACAGAGCAGCCAGACTGGATGTACCACAATGCAACCCAAGCCAGCTTTGGATGGTCCTTCAAAGCCTCTGCCACTGCCAAAATGGTGCTGTTTTGCTTCCCTGCCTTGCCAGGCACCACACACACTCATCCACCTACGCTACCCAGATAGCAAGATCTTCTTCAGGATGACCAACCTTTGCAGACTGCAGACCTGCTGCACTCCTGATCAGCCCAGGGCACAGGGATGGACTTCTAAACTTCAGTTCTCACCTTATCACCTGAAGGAAAAGTGCTTACTGGAGAATCACAGACAGCCTGGGGCACGGAGGAGACAACATGTGGAGGAGACTTGATACGTGTGCTGATGGCAAGCTTGGATGGAGATAGATGCACACATCTCCACAAGCACAGACATCACAGGAGAAGGAACAGATTAAGCTTACCCACACTTCTTTGACCACACTGATCGCATCTATAGTAACTGCACAGTTCTGTGGCTGTAGGTTGCCACCTCTACCTCCAGATACCATTGCTCTGCCCACAGTCTGACCCTAGGGCCCCCACAGCTCAGAACCTTCCTTCTTGTCCCACTTTCCCTCTACCAGGCTGCCAAAGCCACCACCAGCATCCTCTAAGTGAAGCCAGCCCACCATCTCCCCCAGTCCTGCCAATAGCCCCCACAAAAAGGCCAGCTCTATGCTTCTGCCCTCTGCCCACCCTCCCATTTCCAGACTTCCCCCTCCCAGCAGCCCAACGCTGCAGCTGAGCACAGCCTCTCAGGCACATGCTGTCAGACATGCCGATTTATCTGGGTGCACACAGGCTGACATTTTGACAGACCTTTAGCCAACTGGTGCTGCGGCCGAAGGAAGCAATCCCGTCCTCTCCCTACACCCAACCATGTGTTCCCATCCTGGCTGTCATGCCAGCACAAACATTTGTGCAGAGCGGTCAGGCAGGGATGAGACGGAGCTGGAAGCCAGCACATGCTGGAGCCATCACTGAAAGCAAACATTCAAACCACAACCTTGACTTGAAAATAAACAGCAGAAGGGGAAGACAGGACTCCCTTCCACATATTTCCATTTGCTTTGAGAAAAGACAAACTCAGTGCCCAGCCAGAGAAGCAGACATCAAGATGCCAGGCTCAAAGGGTGAGAAGGAGGGAGAAAAGCTGTGCCAGCATTCACTATGTCGAGAGGACACAGCCATGCAACCGCTCACAATGCAGGGGGCCAACAATCAGCAACTAGTACCTGCTGGGAGAGGGAAAACCCTCTGGGACCAGCACACTGTTTTCCTTCACAGACAAAGGCATGTGAAGGTGCAGACAGCCTGCCAAGTTTTCCGAATGACTGAAGCAAAGCAGCCGTTGCAACAGTAATGTTTAAGGAGTACAAAGTATTTCTTGAGAGAAGCTACTTCATTTACCTTCGCATAACAGCAGTCAAAAAAACCAAAACTGGCCTTGGAAATGCAGCTACCTCCACCAGTCATCAATAAGGGAGAGGGCTCAGCACTCAACAGCTTCTTTTGAGCTGGGCCAACCAATCCTCCCATCTCAGGGACATCAAAAGCTGCATCATGTACTGGAGACAGCTCACTCTTTCACTCCAGATTTGCCTGCTGGCCTCAGTCACTGCAAAAGAGTTATCAAAGACATCAGACAGGACACTTTACTACACCTAGCAACAGTCCCTCTGCCCGCCTCAGCCACACTGGGAAAAGCCAGCCCACCTGCTGCCTCCAAAGTAAGGATCAGAGTGAGTGGAGGAGCAGGTATTACTTGAAAGGAAGGGCACAAAAGAGCAGAGAAGGAAGTGGGGATCCTCCTGCCTCTGAGCAGTAGAAGCAGGAGGAACACATCCAGTTCTCTCAGTCTTCCTGTGAGCTCTCCATACTGCTGGAAGCTATAGCTTGGCCCCTGCTCCCAGTACAGTACTTCCCCTACTTTGCTGAGAAACCTTAAGCAGTAAGTCAAGACAATAAGCATCTCCTGTTACTTCCATGAGAGCTAAGGCTTGGAGGAAGGCCTCTAAAAGGCACTGTGAGCAGCAAGAAAAGCACCTTCCTGACCTAGAAAGCTTCTCAAGGCAAAACAACGAGCAACTAATCTCTCAGATTAGTGCAGAAGCTGTCTGCCCTATTGCTTAACAGGAGGAGTCCCGTAGAGGCCTCTCCTTGCATCAACATGATACTTCTCCCAGACAAGTCTTCTACCCCTCAGTTCTACTCCAGCACAGCTCAGGAAACAGAGACCAGTTCATAGGTCATAACACCAGATCACGCTTCAGTTACTAGAGCACATCCTACTTTGGCTGGGCAGAAAGGTTTGCAAAGGGCAATTGCTCAATGCCAAGCCATCTGCATTCAAGTCAGATAGAAAGACTTGAGCGAGCCTGTGCCAAACTACAACAAATGCCAGATAATGCCCTTTGACTCTGCATGTCTTGGGAAACTGTCCTGGATCAAGAGCCAGAAAGCTGATGTTCACCTTGAAGCTGGGCTCGGGTATCAGCACTGCAGCACTGCAAGAGACCCCAGTGCAGATCTGGGACCCATTTCTTTAAGGGCTGGTCTTTCAGTCAAGAACAATCCCCATCCTGGAGGTTTTGCAGCTGAGCTGCACGATGGGATGAGTGAAGACAGACGTTAAAAGTGACTCACACAGGGCTCACGCAGCAAGTTTTGCTGTCAAAGACATCAGGGCTGCCAAGTGGAAAGAATCAGAGAGATTTCAGAAGGACAAATGAGTGTGCAATCACCTCACTGAGAACACATAGCAGAGTCCTGTTCCATAGGAGGGCACATGTTAAAACACTCTCATAAAGCAGTAACTGTGGTATCTTCCCTCATAGGAGAGAGCAGGACAATGGGTCTAAGAGTGCTCACAGCACCCCTGGCAAGACTGAGGGGAGCAAAGGGAAACCATGGGAGCTGTTGGCACTCTTCCCATCTGAACCTGCCTCCTCTCCAAGTTCTCAAAAAAGCAACGGTCTAGTGAATGAGACCTCAAGAGACCTGGCTCTTCGGCTCTCCACAAATGCCACATAAAGCATGCTACAGCCCTGCTCTCCTCATTCGTCTGAAACACTTGTAACACAAGTAACAAGCCTCTAAACTATGGACAACTATTCATGCTCAAAGACAAACTCAGTCTTGCCTCTCTATGGCTTCTACAGAAATATGGACCAAGAGGCACAGGAGCCAGAGGGCCAAAAACCCTTTACCATGCATCTCTTATCATAAAATCTTCAGGGATGTGGTGATACGAGGTCAGAGCATGGCCACAGCAGAAATTCAGGCCCAGCATTTTACTTGAAAATAGTGTTGTGCTCCAGCCTATGGTCTGTTGGGACCTGCAAATCCCTGCACTATTTCAAAGGGATCTGTAAGAAGTAGCTACAGAACAACTAATCCATATGCAGACAAAATGAACTACATATATGTGGCAAGTTCTAAGGAAAAATTATTGTTTAAATTAAGTTGATAGTGGTCTATGTTGTTTTACAGCTGAAGATCCAACAGTGGAAGAACAAGCTAACTGACAGATAGTAAAACTGCCTGCACATGATCATGCTGGTGTTCAAGCTGCAAACTCGCTTGTACATCTTTGGATGACATAAGTGGGTGCTTATTGCCAGTGATGCCCCTTTCCAAGTGCCACTTGAGAAATCATGTAGTCACACATCGACCTGGTGTGATTCAAACTATTTTTAAACCCACCTTCCTCTGGATCAATTCTCCATACTAATTTTCATGAAACTACAGATTCAGAGATATGCAGCATTAGCTGGACAAAGAAGACAGCTTTGCTGAGAAGCTGGAGTCTAGCAGATGGGAGACAGAGCTGGGAAAGCAAACAAGAACTTATATACAGCATTTCCTCTTAATAATCAGTAGTGGTCAAGAAAAGGCAGAGCCAACCGAAGGTAACAGACAGACAGACCTGTCTTTGAGCTAAAAGGACCGACCAACCCTTTGATCCAGAAGGACTAATCACAGAGAAACTAAATGGTGCAAACCGCTCACAAGACGGGCAGAGTAGAAAAAAAGGTTTCCCCCTCCCAGTTTAAAATAATTACCATGTAAACAGCAGTAATTAAAAACAACCAACCAGGAAGCCCAAGGGAAAGTGAGGGTTGGATTTTGGATGACTCTCTAGAAATGAGGCAGAGCTCTGAGCTGAGATCCTGGGGTGCAAGACTATTCATTCCCCATCAGCAACCAAACCAGCGATCCTGGCTCTCAGCAGAACCCTTTCTTCTGAATGAAAGGGGCACCAGTGGCCTTGCTGGGCATCTTTTTTTGGCCGAATTGCAGCACTACTTCATTAGAGCAACACTCAAACACCCACAGAGCTGTTCCCGTTAGATGCATCCTCCTGGGTTAGTGCTGGCTCATTGCAGTCAAACCCAAGGCTGCAGAGGGGAAGGGCTGACAGTGCAGGTCAGTGCTGTGGCCACTGAAGAGCTCCTGCTGAGAGCTAAGAGCTGGTGCTTCTGCCTTGGGGCTAGTACAGGGCATACAGAATGGATAGGATGCAATTCAAAGCCTCTGGGAGCATAGCACATGCAGGATGGACATGATGCAGATCAAGGCCTCTGGAACCCTGATGATGGCCCTCAAGTCAAACAGCTTGGCAGCAGCTATGTCAACTAAATGTTAAGGATGACCACCATCTTCATGACACAAGATGAGTATGGTTTTTCTCAGAACACTGCATGCAAACCCGGAAAAGGCTTTTTCTTCTTGAAGGGGGGTGGGGGTGTTGGAATAAAAAAATTCTTCCTCATTTGGGAAGAAGGAAAACCAACCAAAAAAATCCAAGTTTGCTTCCCCTGCACTGTATTCCTGCAGGCAGATATTGAACAAGACACAAGCCAAAAATAGGCCCAGCTTCAGCTACTCCAGGGCCATAAATTAACCTCCATCCCTTCCAGCCCAGCAGCCAGCAAGGGGCCTGCTAAGCCGACCCTGACATATGGCTGCTCCCACAGTGCAGTGAGAGGGACGGCCAATGAAGTCACTGGGTTAAATTTCAGGGCAAGGCTTCTCTCCTTCCTTCTCCAAACTCATCCAAGTCAGTGAGCAGACAGAGTAAAGAGAGAGGGGAACACAACTCCTCACTGGCTGAAAACGCTGCCCTGGAAAATGCCCTCTGCCTTGGTGTGCGCCAAGCAGCCCACAGATCTGAGCCAGTGGGCTGCTGTGATCCTGCACAGAAAGCCTCTACCCACCAAGCCAAGCAGTGTCCCTACCTGCCCCTGAAAAAAAAGGCAGGGGGAAAGGAAGCACCACCTCCAACCAGCATCTGAGTTACCCACCAACCACTTCTCCTCTTGCAGACTTTCAGTTTTTTTCATCTTTTATTATCTCCCCCCAAGCCCCACAATGCACCCTGTAGGAGCTGCACATGGAGGACACCTCTGTACCACCAGTACAATGTAGACTATCACAGCTCCTCATCCCACTAACCACTGACAGTACCTTCATCTAAGCATTGGGATGATGTGGGAACAGGCTCTGAGGAAGAAGAAATAAATGTATCTGCTTCAACCTACTGCAGACAGATTTGGGTGCAACCCTTATCACCCCACTGAGACTTTTATTTTCCTACTATCCCTCCCAGGAGGGCCAGGTCTTCAGCAGATGGAAGCCAGAAGAGCAAGTTGTCTCTGCTGGAGTCTAGGAGCTTGATCCTCCATCAGCTGCAGTGAAGAGGGCACATTATTACATACACCATTCTGTCCAGTTTCATGGGATTTCCTTGCCTGTGTGTAACAGCCTCATCTTCTCAATGATGCTCCTGCACAAGCTCACAACGACCTGGAACAGTTCAGAGCTTTACAGCACAAGATTACTCGGCAAGGGGGTGAAACAGCAAATGAGGAAAGTAAAAAAAGGGAGCAGGAACAGGCAGGATACCTGCATCTCACCCCAACAGGTACTTGCAGAAAACCTGACCACAGCTGTGCAAGCACATCAGCTGCTTTTCAGCAGATTCTTCCTACACACAATCACCATGAAGAGCATGACCTGTGACTGTTGCAGGGAGGAGGAGAAGAAATGCAGGAAGCCTCCTTTGTACGCATAGTGATCTTGGCTGAAAAGAGCCCCCAAAATGCTTAACTCACTAGTTTTAGAAGCAGTACAGGACCTCATTATCCCACATGTGGGGCTACAAGAACATTAGACACATGTCACCATCCTGGACTTGTAGGCTGCATGATTCCACGGTGGTGGAGCACAAACTGTCATTCACCCCCATAACTTGCATCTTCTGAGAGGAAAAAACCCAAACAACAAAAGACACACACACACAAAATAAACAAAAAAACCCCTAACTAACAAAACAAGCAAACAAAACTACCTGGTGGCAAGCATCCCATGGGACCTGGCTAAGCTCTGTATGTGGCAAGACCCAGAGCAGCAAAAGGGACAGAGCACTGCAGAGAATGAAATTGCTTACAACTACTTTTGTTTTTCAAAGAACTTTGCCCTTTCACAGTCTCACTTATGAGTAGCACCAGAATACACCAGCTACCTCCCCTGCGCCAGGATTCATCGAGGGGAAAGAGGTTAGACAATGTAGCAAAATTACTATCAGTACCTAATTCATAAATTGATTGGAGCAGAGTTCAAGCACAGTTTGCCAAAGTTTATTTCTGTACATTTCCACCTCGCAGCTTGTGTCATATCATGCTGATTCATTATATAGACCCTTTTCTACAGGCACTGTAGAGCACAGGAAATATTCAGGGCCGGCTGGCTGGCAAACCTCACTGAAGGCTTCCTTCCGTCTACTGTGTCTCCTGCTAATTCCCTTCACAGCTCTGCTCATTAATAAAAATACAACACAATAAAAGAGAACCACACACACATACAACTTGTCCAAATTCCCTCCATACTGGCTGATCCTGAGTCACCACCAGCGATGAACTGTTGCCATGTGCTGAGGAGGACACGGTTATTAAATTAATAGGGGCTGCTTAACCTGGCTACAAATATACATGAGCTCTTTGTGCCTTAGTGAGCTAATAAGGCATGTGCTAATTACATTAATTCAAACAAGCCCAGTGTGCCCTTAGGGCAAAGTGAGAGAAGGGCACAGCAAACCCAAGCTCTTCTATAATAGCTGTTGGAGAGTGGAAAGTACTTGCCTTGACAGAGCTTTCAGAAGAGAAGCATTGGAGCACTGCAGCTTGCACCCTACAGTTCACTCAGCCCAGCTGCCTGGCTCATGTGAAAAAGCCTTGCTCATTCACCCCTCTCCAAAGTGCCAGCCAGCTTGTTCCCTCCTACCTCTGTGGCCCAGAGCACATCACAAGGCTTGGGATGAGAACCCGCTGCTTTGGGACTGTGAGCCTGGCACCCTGCAGGCAGCCCCTTTCCCACAGGCACCATGTGGCATGAGCAGTCTCCTGCCATGGAGCAGCACCAGGGGCTGCAAGCCACCCAGCATCCTGCCACGTGCCACTCCTCACACTGACCCATCTCCTCCATGACCCTAGAGTCAGCCATGGGCAGCTTGGTGGGACAGGCTGCAGTGCAAGCTCAACCAAGTTAGGTGATCACAGTCTGGCTTCCTAAACTCATCTGCACTGGGGACTGGTTGGACCATGTGCACCTCCCATGCCAAAACAGGAACAAAGACTTCAGAAACAGGAGGGAGAAGGAACAGACTGTGGCAGGAAGGAGCAAAAGGACAGCAAGAAAGACACACGCTGCTCCAGCAAGGTTCAGACATGCTCAGAGAGGAGCCTCCAGTCCCAAGGGTACCCAGTTCCCTCACCTCTGCCACCCCTGGCAATGAGCCTGCCTCAGCATCAGCTGTGCTAACAGTAGGGGTGCCCGCTAGGCACTGCCACCACTGCACGCAAGGGAGGGAGAGGAAGAGGAGAGGAAGTCGGTCGTATTTCTTTGCATCTCCAAGAACATGCGCTAAGCACTTTTTAAAGCATGCACTTGTTTCTGTGAACACTAGGGGACTGTGCCACAGCAAAGCAAAGACGGTTTTTTCCCCTCTCTGCTCCCACTTCCTCCACGCACCTGGCGGTACACGGGGCCATCCCCAGGAGGCCTGGAAAAAGCAACCACCTTTCTCTGCAAGAACTACGCCATGCAAATTGCAGTGTTTTAAAGACACAATGCTGACTCTTCCCCTCAAAGAGAGAATCTACAATCAGGCACCAGGCAAGACCCAGGGCTGTGAAGGGGTAATACAACACGGTTTGTCCTGCACAGACACTGGTTCAGACTCGATGCAGTCTTGACAGCGTAGTGGCAGAGAAGATGCAAATATTTGCATGAAGGAAATCCTACTAGGGATTTTTAGCCCCTGGAAAGTGGATCTCTCTCAAACCATGTGATGCTTTCTTCCCAGCAAAGACTGTGCTTACTCAACCACTAGTCCAGCATAACTTCAGGCTACTTCCAAAGAGTAGGGTACTCTTCCTTCCCCCAGCAACCAGAGGAACTCATTTCAGACCAGGCCTATTCCCAGGTCAGTGCATAGCTGTGAACACACAAATGCTTGTGCCAGCACAAGAAGAGAGAGGCAGGAGTGAGCAGCAGGGCTGCCCCTCCAGCAGCAGCCTCCAGCCTGACTGTTGTGCGTACTGGAAAAACTAAAATTAAACCAATAAACAACAACAAAATAGAACAAGAACCCCTCCAAGGAAGCCTGGGATATAAGGGCTTCGGGAGGACCGAACAGAATTCAGAGCCCTGCGAGGCTGTATGTCAACCGATAGCTGTCCCTTGGAGTCTTGAAGAGGGACTGCACGAGCCTGGCTGGAACAGCAATGAATCCAGCAAACCTTCCACCCTGCCCCTGCAGCAAAGCCACAGTGCACTGACAGCACCAGCCACCAAGGTGGGCGCCAATGCCAAAATACTGTAGATTAATGAAACAGGACCCCAGGGTCTGGAAGGACATAAACCCTCCTGTGTCACCTCCAACTCTGGAGTTAGGAGCTGGGCTACACCTAAGGCAATGTGACAGAAAAGCATCAAGTAAGAACTACCATGTAAGCATACAACCACTGCTGTACAGGTTGCAAGCTCAGCTGCTTGCTAGAGCCAAGTCTGTATTTCAGGTGCCTTTTGTACAAACGACCGGAAATGGAGAGTAGACAGGATAACAAAAAGACATCTCCCAGCCTCCCAAACACTGCAACAGTAGGTAGACACCTTCCAGAGGAAGGAAGCTTATCTCATTACTAACCACTGAAGGCAGAATTCGACTAATGCTCCCAGTATACTAGAAGAATGTCAGTTAAATGTCATGTTAATCAATATTCCTTGCCTCTCAGCCACATGAAGAGCAATACAGGACACTGCTGCTGCCAGTTCCTTTGCTGCAGGGATACACATGAGTGTACCTGCTCTGCTCCTGCATCACAAACAGCAATTCTCTCCTCCCACCTGAGTTTGCTTACGCCAAAGCTGTTCAGATCACAGCAAAATGGTTCCTTGCTAAATGCACGTCAGCAGCCCCACACTGATGTTTTTGTTGCTCCTAAAGAGGTTAGCAGCTCTTCCAGGGAAAGTCATACATGCTCTGTGACAAGCACAGGAATTGTCTGCAAGGGGACTGCAGCCACCACCTGACAGCTCAGGAGTCATGATGCATTTACCAGCTCTCTGTTCACCCAGACTGCTGTGAACCAGCAGGAAGGCACGCAAGGAAAAGAAAGAGAATGACAGGTAAAAAGTGAAATAAGTCAAACCTTGACAGTCATTCTCTGGACATTAAATGTCTTACTTGGCTACCCTGCATGTGTTGTGCAATGCTGTTACCTGCCAGATGTACCCACAAGAATTTACCTGACACAGTAAGCATCGTCAGTAAAGCAATTCATTTTGCACTGCTCAAGAATTAGACCTATTTTCAGAAAGTTTCCAAAAACCTTACCTGACAGCCTTGCTCTACCTACCAACCAACAGCGTCTAACCAAAGAGTGCACAGCAGGAACAGCAAATAGCATTAGACATAACAAAATTGTGCCAGCGAGCAATGCAACAAGCACATTGTGTGGGGAGACTAACAATGGTTTGGCAATGCAGGAACCAGACACACTGCTCTGCTCCAGAGGTCCTTGGACAAGGATTTCTAAGCTCTAATCCATGACCCACACCAGAGACAGCTGTGGCTACTGGCATGGGAACCCGACTACCCCATAGCAGAGCCTACAGAAGAGGTGGCACAACCCACTGCTGCTGCCAAAGTCAGGTCTGCTACTAGCTGAGGAAATCATGTTCTCCTTCCCCTGCATGATCAGAACCTCATCAGGAGAGAGGAGGTTACCCACAGCAGCCAGCTCTGCTGTTGTTCTTTAGAGTCCCTGGCCATGACCATGTAAAGCCTCTCTCATTTCATGCCCTCTCAGGCTAACAGCAAGTTTGTCAGCTCATATACATGCATAGGTGTGTCCAAATAGCCCTTTGCCACAGCTGATCCGTTTGCTTCCACCTCCAGATCACCTCAATTTACACTGTCACAGGTGATGAGGTAGAGGTGTCAGCGCAAGAGACCACCTGATTGCCTGAAGACCACAGTGTGATCTGAAACCTTACCCAGTGTCTCTGCAAAAGTAACCACAGCTCACCTCCACAAGAGCAGCCCAGTAAGCCAAACCTCCCCACAGCAGAAACAGGAGCTTGCTCAACACCAGGGACCTGGCAGGAGCCACAGAGACTGAGTCAGCCTCCTGAGCAGGCAGGGGCTGCAGGAGCAGCCTGCTCAGCCTCCCCAGGAGCATGCAGGCAAGCAACACACTGCACAGTGCACACAGGCATGCACCCACACACAGTGCAGCAGCGGCCTGGCATTTCTTCCCTCCTTTCCAGAGCCAAATTCAGACCATCTGTTGAGGTATTTCTGCAAATCATCCCTCTTTCAGGAAGGGCTGGAGGCTGAGTTTAGTTGTTTATATAGTGTCTGGCATTTCTGTAGCGCTTATCACTTCAGTATCCAAGCTATTTTCTTCAGGCTCTCCATTAGTTTTGAAGAACCAGAGCAGGGCACCAATGTATCTGGATTGTAAGTTTCTGGAAAGGAAAAAACAAACAAAAGCAGGACAGTTCAGCGAAAGGGTCAGGCCAACACAAGGTAGTTTATGTCCTTTAAAAGAACTACCACCCTTAGAAAATAGCTATAAGAAATAATTCATAAACAACAGCTGCTCCCAAAGGATGAGATGAACCAACAAGTGTTCTTGTTGCTTTACAGAGAAGGGCTCAGATTACCCAGGTCATGGAAAATGAAGCTACCCCCTTCTTCGAGAAGCCAACACAAAATGAAAAAGGAAAACGAAGCACCCAGAAGAGACCACTTACGACATCAGATCGTATCTTCTGCAACAGCTTGCACTGCTTTTGCTTACAAGCAGCAAAACCCTGGAAGTGCTGCTGTCCCTATTCAATTGTAGGGGTAGGTCAGAGACAGACATTTTACCGCTTATTCAAGGTCATGCCCTGGATCTGTGGCAAAGGTGAACACTGTACCCAAATTCACAGTTAGCCCTGACATATCCTGTCCCTAAAATATGCTTCCTTCTTTTTTCTTTTATAAATCCCTGCCTATGACAGATCACAGCACTGAACAGGACACCAAACACACCCCCAGTCTGCATGTAGCCTTGGCGAAGGTGTTTCCATCCCACTCTACCCTGCAGGCAACAGGGAACTGCCCTCATCTCCCCGGCCAAGGTATGCAGACAGCACACTCATTAAAGGAAGGAAGGGGTCAGACACCACAGTCGAAAGGACCGAGTAATCAGCAGCAACAGAAACAACAGACTAAGCACACCACATGCTACCACTTCCTTCCACACATTTATCCATGCAAAGCCAGCACTTGCTGGGCACAGCACAGACCCTCGATGGAACAAAAAGGTTTCACTATAAACTGCAACTGAATGCAGAAATGAAGGATCACGGCCACTGGATTGCCTTCTGGGTTGATGTGAACGAAGAGCTCACTTGCACAGCATCTCTCTCCCACTAAAGTGACTTGCTGAAAGTCCTGTATCTCCATGTTCTAACCAAAAAAGAAAAGCACATATCTCTCTTGCCAAAGGCCTCTTCCAAGCCAGTTAGTCACTCAGTGCAGCAGCACTGCTGCTCTGTATATGAGAGGAAGTTTTCCTTCTGCTTCCCTCCCCCCACTTTGTCCATGAAGCTGGGACAGCCTTTCAATCAAGAGTGTGAGCCCCAATCATGGAGTCAAACTCCAGGTGGGGCAGGCAGCATCTCTGGTGGGACTTCAGTCATCTACAGCTGCTTGAATTCATGCCATTCTGTGAAACACAGCTGAATCAAAGGAAAAATAATAAATCCAGACAGCTCTCCTGATACACCACACACCAGCATCAGCGCTAAAAGGAAAGAGCGGGGCACAGGGTGGTTTGACAAGGCATAGCCACCCACCCACAACAGCACCACCAAACCGAGAGCAAGAACCAGTTATCAAAAAATTTAACAAAAGAAGTGTACGAGTCCATTGCTGTGAGCAGCTCACCACAGGCTGCATTAAATCAACAGAGACCCCACAAATTAAATAAATGGTATCCCATCACATTTATCCTGACACAGAATAAGCATTGCAGGCCAGGTGCCTTTCCCTTCTCCAGGCACATAATCTCCATGTAGGCGGCACTCCTAAAACAGCAAATACTCAAAGCTTTTATATTTGCATACGTGTAAGAGGAAACTGCCAAACAGAAATCCAAACCGCCCAGAGTGACAAGGTCTTTTCATGGGGCTGTCTGGGATTTTGCCTTGTTTTCCACAGCTTTTGTACTCCCTGTTACTTTATCTTCACAATTGGAACTACCAATCAAAACTGCGAGGTTAAAGCAACATCCAGTTTCGCATTGGACAGCTCAATCCACCTCCTCCTTCCTGCTATGTTTGCGCTGGAAGGCAAACAGAAGAGGACAGGAAAGTTATTTATCTGCTGTTGGGATTAACTTGAGCAACACAGCATTAGCTCCAGCAACCCGCCATGCTATTAGCTGGATATGGCCAAATGATGGTCCTCACTCCAATCAGGCACAGGCCAGAAGACTCAACCTTGCAGCAGAAAGGCAGCTTCATCAAATCACAGCACTAGGGAACAACACCACACTGTCCTGTTAAACTGCAGGCACCTCTTCAGCAGGGGAAGGGATGCACTTGCAGTCATGTCCCGCTGTCCCACTGCACATAGACAAGCTAAAGTCCACAAGAGAAACTGTGCATTTATGAGAAATGCATCATGAAACACACACACTGTGTATGACATGTTCAATAGTAAGAAATGAAAACAATGCACTGTCTCACACAGGCAGTATCCATAGCTCATTGGCCATGAAAGCAATTGGTAATTCCAACTGTCCAAAATTCCTAGTAGTGCAGGAAAATGTGCAAACATAGGCATTAAAGCAGTCTTTTGCATTTCCAAAAGACATGGTTAAGAATTTAGGTGAACATATATATGGACGTAAAAGGAAAAATAACTAATCTTTATGTACCTGCAGCAGCAGAAGGCAGGATGCTGGGACCAGGCAGATTCTTCCCCATCCTGCACTGTCGCTGTTGAAGGAGCAGCACAGGTACTTGTCCTTACGCAGTACTGCAGATTTAAACAGGGGAGCAGAAGCAGCTGGAAGAGAAGTGTGTCCAACTGGAAGCCTAATGGGACATTTAGCAAACCTGTAAATGACAGGTTAAACAG
Source organism: Pezoporus occidentalis (assembly GCF_034315485.1). NCBI lineage: Eukaryota > Metazoa > Chordata > Aves > Psittaciformes > Psittacidae > Pezoporus > Pezoporus occidentalis. The sequence continues at coordinate 1,167,664 of NW_026913964.1, read as the reverse complement.
GCTGAGTGCCCAGGCACTTCCTGTAGCTCGAGGGCATCTCATGACACCCCAACCTCAGCGGCTGCAAACCAGATTTACTCTGCTGCCTCTACCAGAGCAACATCAACTTACTCCAATCACAGGTGAAAGTGCACAGCTCTGGGACACTGCTGAACTACCAGCAGCTGTGTAGAACAACGAAAAAAATCCAAAGCAAACACTCTGAAAAAGGATAACCAAGAAGGCATTAGGCAGAAATACCTCTCTGTTCTGAAACAGCCTAGAAAAGGGGAGATTGCAGAAACTCCCTTGTAGGACATGAGCATCCTATCATAATGTACATGAACTACAGTACTCTCGATCATAATGAAACTCATTTGTCCCAGCCATTCCAAACCCAGTTTGGTTACATGTCATCTCCTCTGCACAGGATCTCCTAACAACTGAACAAAAATATTTTCCATTTTTCCACCTCTTTTCCTTCTCCCTTGGTGTCTAGTTCAATGACTTTTTGTGTCATTCTGGCAGGAGAATTTGATTTGACACAGGTAGGAACAGCCCATTAAGAGACAGGGCATCTTACTGGCACTGGAAAATTGGCAGTGCAAAAGATTTGCCATTCCCTGCCCCCAAGTGAGCCCAAGGATCAAGTGACAAAAGAAAGCATCACACTGGAACAGCCATCACCAAGGGATACAACTCAGCCACATTCAACACTGCTAACCTTTTTTGGCCACAAACTTCACAAGGACATACCACCTTCCAGCAGCTACTGTGAATATGGCAACAGCCCTCTCAAGAGTGTTTTATTTCCACAGTGGGCTGAAAGAGACTCCAGAGGCTATAAAACAACTAAACCCCCGTCAAGCAACAAACCAAAAGCCTGGCCCTTTGGAGGACCAGAGACAGATCACACAGCCTACACCACACCTATGCTTCTTGCTGTGGGACAAGGAGCAACTCACAGCTCCTGCCTCTTAAAGCCTCCTGGCTGCAGATTATTCAGATAAAACCCTAAGTGCCAGAGATAATTAACTACTTTTACAGCACTGCATGGTCATCACACATCCTGTAACAAGAGTGTTCCTTAAATCAGTCTTTACACCTCATGGAAAAGCTGTTCTTAGGGGAATCTGCAAAACTGCTACCCCTGACTGGGACGTTGACTCCAAGTGTCTTTAGCTAAACACAGCACAACATTTTCTCACCTAAAAATGCTGCTGCCCTACTCCAGGAAATGTCTCCCTCTTACTATTTCACAATTCTCAGCATGACAACAGTTACACAAGAACAACTGTATAAGCACACGAAATGCTTACAGCTCCTAAGCAAGACTTTCCCCATTATAACACCCTCATCAGAGAACAGCTCCAAATCCTCACAGCTCCCAGACTTTGAGGCACACCAAGTTCCAGCCACTGTGTCTCAGTACCTCACACCTCTGCCCTGCCAGAGACCAGAAACACAAAACACAACACAGAAACGAGCAGGGGGGCTGCTTCCACATGAACATGCTACCGTCACTCTGGCCAGCCAGGCAGGTATTTTCCCTGGTCTTGCCCACCAATTTAAATCTTAGCAGGCAAGAGGGAGCAAATGGCCCTGTCAGGCTGTCAGCGATTTCTACCTTCTAGTAACTTAATACAGCACATTCCTACTTCTTAAAATGACATCAGGAGGATCTGCTAGGGCCCTGGCAACTTAGTAAGACATTAACAAGATTCCTGGGCATCAAACAAGGCTGAAGACTTTCCTTTAGAGCAGTGCCAGGCTCAAATTTATGACACAGATTTGCTCCTTACTCCTACTTGGCTCTGCCACAGATCACCCTTGCCCTCAAAACATCACGTTCCTTACTATGATGGCACGGTGAACAAATGAGCCCAAGGGCACAGCACCAGGAGAAAAACTTTATCTGTGTGAATGACAAGAAGCAGTAGTAGTGCAGTTAAAAATCTTACATGTAAGACATTCAAAAGGGTAAATCCTCATTAAGTACTGGTGTTTATTTTCTGGTGAAGAGGTAAGAGAAACTCCTCCTGTTAGACCTCATCTATACTGTTTATAACAGCCTAAAAAGCATAACGCAAGCCGAGGACAAGAAGATGACCACCAGCCAAGCTCCACATGATACACCGTTATCAGCCAAGCACCACTCTAGTTCAATTGCATTTTGCTTGCCATTGCCAAGAAGCAAGTTCTTGAGAAGCAAAGCCACAGTGACTTGCAGTGATTAAAATCACTGCAGATACCATCCCAACAGCAGCAGCCACACCACAAGAGGTCAGATCCTAACAGCAGTGAGACTAACGGAGATGAACGCACTGTGGTAAGAACAACCAACCTTTAACTGTGAACACCTAATACATATTAGGCTAAATAAATACAGCTGAGATTGTGCCCTGATGTTTGTTACTCTGACAACCTGGCGAGGTGAGAAAAACAAAACCTGAGAAGACCTGCAGGACAGAGGCCCTCAGCATTGGAAAATCCCATTTCCACAACTGCACCCTCACCCACCAGCAGCCTAGCTCTTTGGGGGGTGCAGAGAGGAGAGGATGCTTGGGGTCCAGTTTCCAGGGTGACCTTGAGGAAATCCCACAGCCTATCCACATTTTCACATTCCCCATCCACAGGAGGAAGAGCACATTAACCTTGACCTACCTCAGAAAATCACAGATCTGCCTTAGGAGGGCCTGGATGGAGCTCAGAGGGGCTTAGATGCAGGATCCCGACCTGTGACCAGGGTAGCCATAGGCTCTGAAACCCCGCAGAAACGTGCAAATCGCTTACAATATAAAAAGCGGGAGCTCCGAGGCACTAAAGGGCACGGCTGGGACCACACACGTGTCACCCGCAGTCTCCCCGGCGCGGCAAGGGGGAGGACGGGCAACGCCGCTACAGCCCCCCAACACCAGGCAAGGACAGTCACGGGAAGCACGGAGCAGTCTCCCCCGGGCTCGGCGCTGACACACGCGGACCTGCGCCCCAAATCCAGGCAGACGGACCCCCACCCGCTGGGACCGTCGGGGGGGGAGATCGGCACTTCCCAGGGTGAGGGGAGCAAGTGGAGGGCTTACAACCCTCGGGATAAGGGAGGGGAAGTGGGATCCAGGGGAGCCTGCATCCCCCCGGAGTGGGGAGGGTACACGGGGGCCAGGGAGCCCGCAGCCCCCGGGGCGAAGGGCCGGTCCCCCCAGGGACCAGGGATGCAGGAAGGGGGCTCGGCACAGCCCCGAGGCGAGGGGCGGTGCAGCAGGATCCAGGCCGGGGGAAGCGAGCTGCAGCCCGGTGGCAGGAGAGGTGCCGGGACACCCAGCGGCACCACCCGAGGGCCGGGGAAAGGCCGCGCCCGCACTTACCGGTCCGGGGCGGCGGCGGCGGCGGGCTCCCGCCGGGGCCGGAGACCGGTGCGGCGCGGGGTGCGGAGCGGCTCGGCGCGGCGCGGCCCTGCCCGGCTCAGCTCTGCCCCCTCTGGCAGCACTTGGCGCAGGAAAAGCCGCCGCCGCCGGGCCCTCCCCGCCGGGGCGGCCGCCGCGTCGCCACGGCAACGCGGGCCGGGGCGGCCGGGCCTGGCCGCGGCCTCCCTCGGGGCAGGCTCTTCCCGGGGTGCCGCGTCCGCAGGCTTCGGCAGCCGCGGGGTGCCCCGCCGTGCCTGTCGCCTTCCCCCCCGGCAGCAGACACCCCTCGCCCCACCGCAGGGCGAGGTGCGCTCCCTCAGCTCACCCGTCAGCCATCTTGCAGCCACCTGGAGAGGCGGCCCGCGGGTGGAACAACGGGACAAGCGAAAATGGGGGTGGTGCGGGTGGCGGTGGTGGTAATAAATGTCACTACCTTCACAATAAAGACCCTTCAAAATAAAGACCAAGTTGGCTGTGGTCAGTTGGGTCACAGTGCTTACTGCGTGCTGTCCCGCTGGACAGCCTCCAGGCCACAGGTGGCCATGGCTTTCGGGTTTAATAGGCTCTGTCATGGTTTTGGGAGCATAATGGGTCTTTGCACAAAAACATCCACAGAGACCATTTTAGTGGCTTTGGAAACTAAGCAAGAAGGTGAGGAGCACAGCAGCAGCCAGCCAGTTCTCTGTGCCTCTCGGGATGATGTCCCCGTGTGTGACAGCCCCAAGGAAAGAGGGGAAGATGTCCAGGGGAAGGCTTCTGAAGAACATCCCTCACTGTTCACATGCATCAGGCACAGCGAGCCTGGGGTTACCAGCTCTCTAGCAAAGGCTCACAGTAGCCAGCAGGGCGCTAACACAGGGTTAGCCTGTGCAACAAATTGGAGATGATCAGAGAAGACGGTGGACAGGGAGCAGGGATGGAGGACTGCATCAGGCTAATGAGGACATCGTGTACATAGGAAAAGCCACAAGTATAGGAAGTCACAATGAACAGCCCAGAAACATCAGAGATGTGCATACACCTGAAAAAGAGAGGAGCTTGTTATTCACACTTAGGGACCTGTAACCCAAGGGGTGAAGATGTTCACCAGGCATTGGCAAAGCATCAGGGACCAGTGCTAATGAGTTGGATGTAGGTGAGAAAGGGAGCAGCATATGCACTTTTCAACCTGGACTGGGCAAAGCATGAGAAGATAGAGCATAGGAGGTGGAAAGCTCACTCCAGAAAGGTGGTGCCTGACCAAGTAAGAAGACCTGTGCACCATGGCCATTGTTTTGGCATGTACTGGATGAGCACCCATCATAGGATGAAAATTTAAGTGCTGTGGGCAGGGAGCCACTGGCACAGTCTGCCCAACCCCACAGCCTTGTCTCCACCATGTCCTTGGGGAAGCAGGCAGCAAGGCACGGGTTGCAAGCAGGCTGCTGCGGCAAGCACTGACATAGGGCTCCCCCAGTTTGAGGAACAGTGAAACAGTGCATGGGAGCTGCAGTCACCCCTTCTCATTCCCCAGCTGTAACAATCCTTCCCAGCCCCTTCTTTGGTGGTGGCAGGTCCCCACTGCCCTGTTTTGCAAAGGCATCAGCGGGTTTCAGTGTGCTGTACCAACTTGGACAAAAGCTGAACTGAACTCAGGGTGAATTGAGGTGCATAGATGTTACCATTTATCATAATGTGCCATCCCATAGATGTGCAGGTAGGACAGCACTTTCCCCTGGCAAAGAAGAGGTTATCACTGTCCAGCTTTCTGCTGAGTTTTAAGAGGACTGCAATCACCGGTCTTTATTTTTGGTTCTGCAAAAAAAGCAACTGCTCTTTATAACCTTCGTGGCACAAAGGAGCCGTTTCTTCCTGCAGCCTTTAAGAGATGGGTTAGAAAAAAGCAGAAGAAAGTTCTCATTCAGCGAGTGCCAGGTTGTCAAGGTTTCCTCTGCTCTCAAACACACATTTTTTTTCATCTGGCAGACACAAGAGATATTTAAAACTGTTTAGTACAAAATAGAGCTTCAAAAGCAGCAATGTCTGTGGCAGACACAAGATGAAGAACAGAGCTCAGGACCTTCTGTATGAGGCAATGTTATCGTCATCATGGCTCACACAGGAGCATGATACCAAGTTTGTGCTCGGCTTGCCACAAAGCTCCCCTTGCACGAGTCTCCAAATCCTGTGCTGCATTCAGCCCAGCTGCCGGAGAGGCTGTGGGCTGGTTTAGCCCTGCCAAGGACATGGGTCAAGTTCAGTCTGCTGGCAAAGAAAGAGGCTTTCACGAAGTTGCATTTTCCAGCTTCCTTCCCCATTTACATTGCTTTCTATTTTAATAAACTGTGGCGTGATAGTGAAATCCCCTCGTGCCTGATGAGTGTGGATATTAAACCAACAATTAACAAAGCCAAACTGGGCGAGATTGGTCACTGCTTTCTTGTCCCAGTGGCCATCCTGCAGGGGATTACCAGTGCACTGATAGACAATTCAACTGATAAAGATTGAAGAGGCAGTAACATATAATTAGCATCGTCAACATTGTTTTCTGGAAAAATCAATCTCAGCCAAGCCTGATCTTGTTCTCCATTGGGAGCACAGGATGGGTTACCAAAGGTAACAGCACAGAGGTGAAAGGGGAGGCATCCAGCATGCAACTGCTGAGAATACAGCCAAACAGGATTAATAAAACGAGCAGATTCACATTTTAAAAGCTGAGAATCACCCAGACACCACTGACCCAGTAGGTCTGGTTTCATTTTCTGTGCAGACACTTGACCTTACAGAAGTGAGAGGGGATGTGGATGCAGCTGGAGAGTGAAGGGGGTGCACGAAGCGGATAGCTCCACTTCAAGCTTGGCTCTGCTGTCTCTGAGGGCTCAAGGCTGGAAGACCATGCATGGGGAACCAGCATACGTGGTTTGGCTGTCCCCTCTGGCCATCTTTCCTTGGAAGGAGGCTGTGGATGTGTTCTTAGTAGCTATGTGATTTAAATGCCTAACAACTAGTTGGGGGGAAGTCTCTGATGCTCAAGGCACACCAGTGTTTACCGCATTGCAAACCACCAGTCACATCCCTCTGAGACTGGTCATTCAGCCAGTTCTCAATCCACATCACTGTCCACTCACGCAGCCCACACCTGCCTGATGTTGTATGAGACAGTGTCAAAAACCTCACTGAAGTCCATGTAGACAACTGGTAGAGAGCAAATGAAAGCTCAGCAATATTAGTCTCTGAAAAAAAAAAAAAACAAAACAAGAAAAAAGCTTTCAGGCTTCCATCATTAACCATAAACAAGCTAAAAAGGCAACATGTCCCGCAGGGCTGGCAACCTCCAGTAAGCACCAGCATCTCACCGTGCCTAGCATCCATAGGGCTTCAGCCTCAGGGCTGCCTGACACCCAGCAGCCCTGGTTCCTGTGAGCCCTGGCTTCTTTGGCACCCAGCGCAGGCTCCCACACTCAGCACAGAGAACACAAGGGAAAGCAGTTCTATGCCCTGCATGCTTATCTCCTGGGTAAACCAGCAAGGCACTTTTGTTTATTGAGTGCCGATGAATGGCCACTGTCTTGGCTGTGAGATCGGTGTCCAGATCCCACTCTGGGCACAGCTGCTGGCAGGGAGCCCACAGCTGAGGCCACCTATTGCCGCAGGAGCCCTGCAGCAGAGTTTACCCCTTCATTCCAGGGAGAAATAGCTTCACAGCATCCCACCATCTGCATCTGCCCCTGTGCAGAGGTTGCACCAGGTTTATAGGGCACTGCAAGACAGGGAACATCACTGTCTTTCCTTGGGGTGTGTGGCCAAGCGACACCAAATGGTGCCATTTGCTCCAGGATTTTATGGTGCTCCCCACTCTCCACAGCGTATTTGTTCATCTGCTCTTCCAGCACTGGCAAACAACTAAGGGAAACCTGTGGCTGCACTAAGCTGCTTTTGGGGCCAGAAAGTTGAGATGGCTCCATGCCACCAGGCTGGAGGGTGAAGTGGACACTGAGGACGCTGTCATCTGCCTTGGGTCAAAATGAAATGGCCTGACCTGCAGGGAGAGTCATGGCATCTTGGGCTCACAGCCTTACAAAAAGCTGCCACAGGCTTCCTTCAGGGCCATGTTATTTTGGGCCCCCAAGAAACTGATGGATCCATTTGTGACTGCCTCTGCCCTCCAGCCATCACTGATGCACAACAGTTGTCACAAATAGCATGTTTCATCAGGAAAAAAAAAAGTTTTCTGCATTGGGAACAGAGAGAACTCAACATTTTCTGAAGCTATTTGTGTTTTTATTAGATATACCAAGGTTTACCCTTGGTTCAAGCAGAGAGCTGACAGGGTGGTGAAAGCCTGGAAATTTACAGCAGCTCAAGGAACTAAAAGATGAGGAATTAGCTTCCTGTTTTCCCAAGTCACTCACTCAATGTCTGCAGACAGCATCCCTCAAGTTCTCATGTCCCATGAGCTGAATCAGACCTACTCAACTCCTCCATGTGAGGCTGTCCTGTATCCCTTGTCATCAACCTGTAATCCCTTGTGGCCTCCTGTGACCCAGCATTTGATGGCCACGTAGGACCTGTGTGGTTCCACCTGGTGACCCAGTGCATGGGAGCAGAGACAAAGTGCTTGGGACTTGGTGTGCCCACAGGCCTCTGATGAGAGGCAGTGAAAACAAGGCAGAGTAGTTGTTTTCAAACTTACCATGTGTAGGGTCTATCTCTCCCTTTGGGCAGTGATGTCTGGTTTGTTATGGGTCACCACTGAAATTGTCAATCCAGGAGCAAAGCTCAGCCACATGGGGTCTTAGGCAACAGCCACCTCTGACCCATGCAGGCCTGGTCTCCCCTTACCCATAGGGCAGCTTCAGCTTCAATGGAAGCAAGTTTGTTTTGCTTTCCTAGAGAAAGCAAGTAGAGATGTCTGATCTGCCTCCTCTGCCTGCTTTGTTTCTCCACATACTCTGTTGCTGCTGTCTTACTTATCTCCTTCCTGAGAAAGGCAGCCCCACTCTCTTGTTCTCTCCATGTAGGAATGCATTCAGCTTTCTGTAGTCATTTGCTTTTTAGAGGATCCTTTTCCCACCAATTTAACCAATTTCTTTCTGAACACAACATTTATATTTTGCTCTCAAACATGTCACAGCAATGAGTCAGCACTACAAATATGCACAGTGGGGGAAAGATGTATCTCCTCTTGCTTATTTGCAGGTGATGTTGAAGTATTTCATTCAGTGCCACCTAGTCGAGAAACGGTGGACAGCAAACAGTCTATTCACAGTCTTCATCCTTTCCCAGGAGATGTAACACTGCTGTAAAAGTTCCAAAAACTCTGTAGTACTTGTGTCTTGGCATCCTTCCTGCCCCTTGCACACTTTCCAGTTCCACTATTTCCTATCTGGGAAGGACAAGAACTGCACTGGTGTTCAATGAGCAAACCAAGCAAAAGGATCTTTGTCCCAGCCTCCTAAAGCAGCCTTCTGCGCGGGTTCAAGCTACAGACCTCCAGTGAGGCAGGAAGAGTAGAGCCTAAATTTTCCATCATCATGAAGCCAACCTGGTTTCTGCATTACCCAGTCACCAAGTTCCTTCAAGGCAGCTGAGCAGTGAAATGAGCATCAGACTTTCCCTGTGAATTTTCAAATCACACCAGTTTACAGAAGAATCATGCTTTAAGGACATACAGTTTATTTCTGTGAAGTTCAGGAAATAGACACATGCTTAATTGTAGCAAAGGCTATTTTCTTCATTTAACAACATCAAACTGATAAGCATGGTGGGTTCACTTCAAGACAGCCCTTTGCTGGGGCTCTGATGCACCAGTAGCTGAAAACCAGCCCCACACCTTTCCCAGTGAAAGCAATTCTTGTCTTTAAAGGTTCAAAACATGCTGTGATCCTCCTTTTGAGGGAAAGAAGTGAATTTAAGGACCATCAGATTTTCCTTTCAATAGCAACAGCAGCATGATACTGTCAAGTATGGACACTGTAGGGTTCCAAACAGCAGGAAATCTTATACATTGGCAGGTTATCTCATAACGCTCCCTCAGGTTTGTCTCAAGCTTAGTAGGGTCATGGCTGAAGCATCCAGCCCTCATTACACCACACGTATCTCCTTCTCCTTATCAGAGCAATCCTATGGATGTGCTGAATTTTACAGTATTGTCTGGCCACAGCAAGCAGACAAACTGAACACAGCCCCTGTGGGTTCCCTCCCACTTTCGTATTTCCTTCAGGTCACTTAGTGGGAATTGTACATGTTTTACTGCTGGGATCATGTAAACAGTGTAACCTCCTGCAGGATACCATCAGGCTTTGCCTTCCTCTTTTTGTTTTATAGGATTAACACACTGATTTGAGCTTTGCCTGGCCTTTAATTTTTCAGCAATTTCTTTTACTGGTCTGTGCAGGGCCTGGAAGACCCTTACCTGAATCTGTCTCCGGGCAGCTAGAGGACTGTCATGGTTAGCAGAACCTGGAAGTGGAGAGTGGTGTGGGGGAAACACACTATGCACCTCCCAGGGCTACCTGGTCATTCTACCAGACATCTGCAAGTTTATGAAGTAGTAAAGGGCTTAACTATGAGAGTTAGAGTGGTACAGATGTTACAGTCAAAAAAGGAGGAGGGAAAAATGTTCCCACTCCCAAACAATTTCTCCTTTTTTTTTTTTTAATTTATTTTGTAAGGAGGCTTTTCCTGTTTGAAATTTAGTTGGGGAAAATTCAAATGCATCAGGATCATGCACAGTAAAAAACACAAAATCTACCAGATCATCAGGTAGGACAGTGCAAGGTGCTTAAAAGGCACCAGTAAAAGCCAGGTAGCTGGCTGGTATGTGATGAATTCATGAAAGAAGCCAGGAAGGAAATCAATCTTTTGATTCCAAAGAATATATGACACATCCAAGGGGAGGGACGGTTTGCTGCTTCAACCATCTACTGCAACTGTAATCAGTATTTCCTGGCCATAGCAACTACAGGCTTATGAAGGAGTCACTGTGCCTCAAAGAGATTATTGACAAAGATAACATCTGAAAATAACATGCTTTCCTTTGACTTTCATCCAGCTCAAATATTTGCTGCCAAGTCAGCTGAAGGAAAGAGCAGTTGTGCGGTTGCTCTGATTTCCCTCTAGCACCTCTGTATCCTCAGCTGGGTGCTTGCTTCAGTGTTACTGCAAGAAGAAACCCAGATGACAGCAAGGTCGCCCAGCCCAAGGGGTGCCACTCAGCAGTGAAAGACTGGAGATAACAATACTTGTCTGGGGTAGTTACTTACCTTTCCTTAAGTTACTGGCCCAAAACCTGACTACTGATGATACTGCCCAGGGTTTCGTAGCCCCTGTCACTTGGCCTGGTTGCAGCAGATACTCAAAGCAACCTAAACACCTAGCAGTAACCTCCCTCTCTCCCAGCCTGATCTGTTACCTGAAGAGGGGTAGCTCTGCCGATTCAGAGAGTCCAGGCTATACATCCCTTATTTTGGCACTGGCTAACTCAGCTGTTGCCTGGCCATCACAAATGGAAATCTAAGTGCAGCCTAGCTTCATCCATGTGGATGCTACCTTATGCTACCTGTAGAATTCCTCAGCCTAGCTTTGCCTAGCCAGAAGCCTCCCACACCTTCACCGGAGGCCAGGCTAAGCCTGTGCACCATCCCCTCTAGGCTAGCCTTGTTGCTCCCTACACTTGCACCACCTGAGCCCTAGTCATACACCCAGCTAGCCAAACCCATGCCCTGAATGTTCTGTTTCCTGTCTTATCCCTACTGCAGCAAGGCCTAGCTACAAGGATACCATTAATTCAGCTGCAGTCTGTCCTGCGTTTTTCAAGCAACAGTACCTCAGAGCTCTTCTCCCATTTCTGTGCAGCACAGCCAAGCTCACCCATGTCTTTCTGTCAACAGGTTTGTCTAATACCTCAAGGCATTTATGGGTTAGCAGACCACGCTGTGAAACAGTTAAGTCCTTGTTTTATTCCCAGTGAAAGCAACATGCCCAAATGCATCTCTCCAAAACTGGAGGAAAGAACAAATACCTATTGGTATACACCAAAATTACAGACAAGAACACATAACACAGACTACCAGAGAAAACAGACATACAAATGAGACCGGCTGACTTGAACCCAACATGAGACTTGAAGGGCAGCATGACCTAAGAAATCAGATCTGAGGGAGTCCTTACACCCGAGACGACAACTCAAGTCTGCACGTCCAGTGCTCCAGACTGGACTGTAAACACTCCATGGGCTAAGACATTAGAATGGCCTAAAAAACCCCAAACAAACCCAAACCCAAATCAAAACAATCAACCAACCAAAGAAAACCCTAACCCCAAAAGCAGAACAATTTTATGCCTCTCAACTTTCCTGATGGTAGGTCTGAAATACAGCATCAGGGAATTCACCAGTGATTCTTCATAGGGATAAGAAAACACCAAGACTTCTCAGACCTGCAGCTCTGGGTGTTGCAACCTGGTATTTTTATGCAGTCTTCTGTTATTCAGACTGAGAACAGCCCTTTAAACATTGCTTAGAGAGCTACGCTGCATCCAAATCTACCTTGAAAGAGCTGAGGTTACTTAGATTACAGTAGTCTTTCAAAAAGCTTGCATGACATTTCCCATTAGTCATTAGTTGAGGTTCATTACGATATGGGAAACAGGAACAGACAGGCATGTTAGTAGTCAATGACTGAGCAGTTAAAAAGCAATAAATACTTCCAGCCTCATACAGATTGTTCAGACTGCAGAACTGCGAGATTAGCTCCGCACTGTTAAAGCCAACCCAACAACAGTGCCTATTCCCAGCTGGCCAGTTTATGAAATGCAAACTTAAGTCATGCTTTCCACCAATCTTCACTACTACACCGGCGTAGTTCACTGGGAGGATGTGAGGAATATCCCTTTGAAGCTGCAAGAGAAATTTTTCTTTCACCTTAATTAGAGTCTGTCTCAGAACAGCAGAGTGATGGATTTTTACTTATTTGTAGAATAAAACTGGAACTCTCTCACAGACCAGCAGCATGTAGGTCTCATCTAAAAAGCCTGGCAGGTGCAGCAACCTAGAGACATTGAGAAGTTTTATTTGTTCCAAAATATCTTTTGGAAAAAGAGAAAAAAAACAAAAGCGATTCTGCTAGAAATTTGTTTCTTCTCTTTTCCCCACTAATACTTTGGGCTTGGTTGAGGATTGAGGGAACTGGAAGAGATTTGGCAGAAAACAGAAAACGGGTTCATGATGAATACAGTTCATTTTCATGTGAGCAAAACATATCATTAACAGAAATAGATGAACAGTCTCCACTGCACCACAACCTACATCAGGACTGCACCTCCAGTTTCCCACAAAGTACTGGTGCACAAACAGACCCCAATGCTCCCATGCAGTGTTTCTGGCAGAACGGAGTTTCAGGAATAAGTTACACATAGATATATATAACATGAGTATTAATTCATTAATGGCTACTTCAGCCACTACTCAGCTGACAGACACTTCAGTCTCTGAATTTCTCCATGTTTCTGAGATCTAAAACTCGGTGTCAAGAAATGGAATTGAAGTCTCATAAATGCCCTGTAAACTGCCTGGGACTGGCCAAAGTGGCATGTGAGTATAGACTCAAGAAAGCTCAGTAGTCTGTTCACAAGTAAATCCATGTCCAGCTCCCCAGGAAGACGCTGACCCTTGAGGTGGAAAGAGCCTCAAGACATTGTCTCTTCAGCTACACAGAGGGATATACGACACCCAGTTCCTTGTGCTTGGTGCTACACCATAGCTATTGCAGAGTCCTCAGTGCTGCTGTCCTGCTCCAAGCCCACCCTGCGGATGGACTCCCTGTATTTCTGACGGCCCAGCTCAATGATGGTTTCAACCTCATCGGCAATGTCCTGGCGGCCACTCTCTTTTATGGCTGTAATCAGCTTGCTCACACAGTCAGGATCCTCTGAGTTTTGCTGAGCCCAAGAGAAAAGCATGTCCAGGATCTGCTTGTCAAGGTCCTCTCTGAAGAAATGGAGAAACACAGAAGTAACCAACACACTCTCCTGACTAGCAACCCAAAGAGGCCTTACTTAAGTCCTAACCCATGACTGAAGGCCCAAAGAAGCCATCCAAGCCATCCAGACATACAAAACACTCAGTGGGCCTCCTTTTCCCCCACCTATACAGGAGCTGCAGTTCCTGCACTAAAATCTCTCTATAAAATGTTTTCCTAATGGAAATACCAAATTAAAGCATTCTGCTTTTGAACGTAAATTCCCCACAGGAACAGTACTTTGGTCATAAGTCTAATACTCTCCTACTGCTCTGGCTTTTTGGTCAGACTGCATGTCCCATGACGTACTGCAAGCTCTTTTTGAATAAAGACGATATTCACAATTAATGCCATAGACTGCTGCTCATTGTCAGAGATGGAGTCTGGCCAGGAATCCAGATCACAGAACAAAACAGGAATGTGATTCATCTGAACTACAAAACTCATCAGGTTTGTTATTTCCCAATTTTGTTTTTCAAACATGCAGCTTTGTTTTATAATGGCAAGATAATCAGTTTTCCATTTAAAAAAAAATAAAAGGTAATGTTTTGAGAAGAACCATTAGTCAACCCATCTTTTATCCAGTGAAACAATTCCAGTGGAAAAACTTTGAACCAACCAAGCACTAATTTATACTGATAGATAGATAGATAGATAGATAGATAGATAGATAGATAGATAGATAGATAGATAGATAGAATGGATCACTGTTTGTCTCTGTGTCCTATCTTACCTGTGATTGTATCTTATGCGCTCAATCTGCTGATAGGTCAAGCCCAGGTTCAGGCCGATGGTCTGCCAGTCAGCTCCCACGCGCCTGGCAATGCTCAGCAGGTTGGCTTGTGTCAGGTAGCCAGTCTCAGCATTGCCCAGGTTCAAGGGAGGGAAGGAGAACCCATTCAGGGCACCAGGGTTCTCACCCCAGCGGGGCTTCAATCGCTGTGTCATGGAGAAGAGGGAGAGAGAATATGCTTAAGCAAATTGTTTCTGTAGAGGACAGTGTCTGGCCATTCAGTCTCCTACTAGGGAGGAAGGAAGATTTGGGGCTGAAGAGTCAGGCAGTTAAGAAGCAAGGAGCACTCACACTGGCAATGACCAGCAATGCTTACTGCCTCTGAAAAACATGAGATCATAGTGTTCATGGTCATAGCTTACACTGGAAATTTCCTTTCTTGTCTTGGCAGAGCATTTTTCAATGAACCATCTCCCCAGAGCATATTTGTCTAAGTGGTAAGAAACAGTCTAGATTTGTAGCTGAGGTTGCATGTGTCAGATGTGAGATCATGGCACATGATATGAAGGGAAGCATTCAGCCTACAAAGGTACTTAGTGTTTAAAGCTTCTCAAAAATCAATTAAATTCCATAAGCAAAAGTTGTATTTCTCACTGTAACATACAGCCTAGCCTTTAAAGCCGGATGGCTCACAACAGAATACTTACACTCAACACCTATATTCAAATCCAGCCTACCTACCTCACTCTAGACCTTTCTTTTTCTCCTGTTGCATGAGCTGTGTGACTAAGAAGTTTAGAAACAAAATAGACACTTCCCTTAATTACAGCGAGCTTCCTCCTGTTGTACATCCCTCATTCATTCAAAGGATCCACCCTCTCTGACAACCTACCCAACAAGCCTGTGGCTGACAGGCAAGATGAGCAGGACAGGTGGAGACCACTCCCAACTACTCATGTTTCTCTTTTCAGAAGAGCTCATGGAGACTGGGAAATCACCATGACATGGCTGGGCAGCCATTTCTCACAGTCATTCATTGCATCTCTTCTCATGGTAGAAGACAAAATTAGCTGAGCAGAAAGGCCATGCTCTTACCCCATCTAGATTATTGTTTCTGTAGGAGACAAAACAACTCACAGGCAGTTTGATGGGCAAAGTAACGAGCCAGAGGGAGTCTGGTCCTCTCCTCCTCCTGCTGGCCTCTTCAGGGATGTTCTCAGGAACTGCCCCTCGGTAGAAAGAGACCTTCGCAAAGAGAAAGCATGCAGTTAGGCTCAGATTCAAGCACAGTGGCCAAGCCTGTTTGCACCATGTCTTTTCTGTCTGGGAAAGAATGAATTCAGCATTTCTCACCTATCCTCAGTCCACAGATATGGCCTCCCAATTAAGTACAACTGGGAGGAGCACTGGGGTTCTGCCATAAAGGCTGGATTTACTGCCAACACCCCAAAAGTTAATGGCAGGAATGTAACTCAGAGTTAAGTGATGAGTTCAAGACTACTATTCTTGCTTATTCAGGGTTTAGTTGGTGATACACAAAGCCAAGGGAAAGAGGAGAGGAAAAGAGTAATTCCTGGCACTCAGAGATTGTTATGAGGAGCATTGTAAAAGCAATGATGATGATGATGATGATGATGAAGGAGGAAACAAAGAGTCAATGTAACTGCTCACCTGTCCTTTTACAGCTTGGTCCTTCCTGTCCACAGGGGAAGTCACATAGATTTCCTTCATGTTCTTTAAGTGGGAGTAAAAAGTAAACGAGAGACGTCCATCCACGCAGTCAGGGCGATCTGTGCAGAGGAGCAGCAAACGCTCAAGTTATGCAGAAAAATATGCAGCTTTTCAAGCCTGACCAACGCCCATCATCCACTAACAGCCTCCATACTACTATCTACTGCTTCTACTCATCCCTGAACGAATTGTAAACGCCGACCCCCTTCCTCGCTGGGTAACACCAGAAAGCAGAAAACACGCTGCGGAAAAAGCATGTCCTACAGGTGAAAAAGGAGAATGGCCACAAGGTGGAGATCGAGTTCAGGAATGGAAAGCAAGGCCAAGCAAAACATTCAGATGGGAGTCAAGTCCATCCAACTTCCCTCCCATCCTTGGTCCATTCTGTCCTTTGGAGGGTAGAATCAGCAGCAATAGCATCCTGTAATGCATAGAAATAGGTGGGTGCAGAAATAAGAATAGAGGTAAAGGGAAAAAATATAATCAGGTACAACATTCATGTATGCAATAGAAATAACTTAAGAGTCCAGCCTAAATCAGGGCAGATGGACAGACTCTGGCCTCATGGCCTCATGAACTGAAAGACCAGTGCATTTTATTATTCTTTAAAGAGTTGTGCTTAGTTTACTGCAGTGAAACTTAGCTATACGTTCAGGTTTTGCAGAGAAGGCCACATAGGAAAAGGCGGTCGACTTTGCACCTCAAGACTGCCTCTGATAAGAAAGATAGAAGGGTCACTGTAGTAGGGGATTCCCTTCTGAGAGGAACAGAGGGCCCGATACGCAGAGTTGACCCTCATCATAGGGAAGTATGTAGTCTGCCTGGAGCCCGGATCAGGGATATCACTAGGGCACTCCCCAACCTGGTGCACCCAACAGACTGCTACCCGCTGCTGATCAGACAGGTGAGGGGGAAGCTGCTTCCCGCAGTCTGAGGGGGATGAAGAAAGACTACAGGGCCTTAGGGCGGATGGTGAAAGAGTCTGGGGCTCAAGTGATCTTCTCCTCACTCCTTCCATCTTCCACTGATGATGTGGGAAGGAATGGGAAGATTCAGTCCATAAACGATTGGCTTCGAGACTGGTGCTGCAGGCAGGGCTTTGGATTCTTTGATAACAGCTGGTTTTATAGGGCACCAGTCTGGACAATGACAAGTGGGAAAGGTTTATCTCACAGAGGCAAAAGGATGCTGGGGCACGAATTAGCGGGGCTCATTTGGAGAGCTTTAAACTAGATTCTAAGGGGGATGGGGTTGTAGCTGGGCTTGCCCCAGTGGGGCAGCACTCCAGAATTGATGAAGACTGGGAGGCCTCCTATAATCCTAGGGTGAAATCGGTGTGCTCAGCTCGCTCCCTGGAATGTCTGTTCACCAATGCGCGCAGCATGGGAAATAAACAGGAGTTGGAAACCTATGTTAGGTCAGGAGACTATGATCTGGTGGCAATTACAGAGACGTGGTGGGACAGCTCACATGACTGGAATATAGTCATGGAGGACTATGTCCTTTTCAGGAAAGACAGGCCAGCCAGAAAGGGTGGTGGGGTTGCTCTTTATGTGCGGGAGCAACTACAGTGCACCGAGTTCTGTCCAGGGACAGATGACGAGCGAGTTGAGAGTCTGTGGGTGAGAATTAAGGGGCAGGCTGGCAGGGGGGATACTGTTGTGGGTGTCTGTTACAGACCCCCAGATCAGGGTGAGGAAGTTGACGAGGCCTTCTACAGGCAGCTGAGAGCGGCCTCACAGTCACAGGCTGTGGTCGTCGTGGGGGATTTTAACTTCCCTGATGTTTGCTGGAAGGACCACTCAGCAACCCAGCCACAGTCCAGGAGGTTCCTCCAGTGTATGGATAAGAGGTTCCTCCAGTGTATGGATGATAACTTCCTCCTGCAAATGGTGGATGAGCCAACCAGGAGAGGAGCGCTGCTGGATCTCATCCTCACTAACAAGGAGGGTCTGGTTGAAGCAGTAAGGGTTGAGGGCTGCCTTGGTTGCAGTGACCACGAGATGGTGGAATTCAGGATCTTGTGTGGTAGGACTAGTAGAATAGCAAGTAGAATTGCAACCCTGGACTTTAGCAGGGCAAACTTTGGCCTTTTCAAGCAATTGCTAGGGCAAATCCCATGGGCAAGGCTGTTTGAAGGTAAAGGGGCCCAAGATAGTTGGTTGGCATTCAAGGATTGCTTTTTCTGAGCTCAAGATCGGAGCATCCCGACATGTAGGAAGTCAAGGAAGAGGGCCAGGAGACCTGCGTGGCTAAATAGGGAATTGCTGGGTATGCTCAAGTGGAAGAGGAGAGTTTACAGGTCATGGAAGGAGGGGCTGGCCACTTGGGAGGAATATAAGGCTGCTGCTAGAGGATGTAGGAAGGCAGCTAGGAAGACTAAGGCATCCTTAGAATTAAACCTGGCAAGAAGGGTCAAGGACAGCAAAAAGAGCTTTTTCAAATACATGGCAGACAAAACTAACACCAGAGGCAATGTAGGCCCACTGATGAACGGGATGGGTGCCCTGGTGACAGAAGATACAGAGATGGCAGAGTTACTGAATGCCTTCTTTGTCTCTGTCTACTCTGCTGCAGGCAGTCCTGAAGAGCCCTGTACCCCTGAGACCTTAGATGAAGTCAGGTCGATGGAGCGGTTTGCCTTAGTCGATGAGGAATGGGTTAGAGACCAGTTGAGCAATCTGGACATCCATAAATCCATGGGTCCAGATGGGATGCACCCGCGGGTGCTGAGGGAACTGGTGGAAGTCATTGCTGGACCACTCTCCATCATCTTTACCAAGTCTTGGGAAACGGGAGAGGTGCCTGAGGACTGGAGGAAAGCAAATGTCACTCCAGTCTTCAAAAAGGGCAAGAAGGAGGACCTGGGTAACTATAGACCGGTCAGCCTCACCTCCATCCCTGGGAAAGTGATGGAACACCTTATCCTTGGTGCCATCTTAAGGCATATCAAGGATAAGAGGGTTATGAGGGGCAGTCAACATGGCTTCACCAAGGGGAAATCATGCTTGACCAATCTCTTAGCCTTTTATGAGGAAATAACACGGTGGATGGATGATGGCAGAGCGGTGGATGTGGTCTACCTTGATTTCAGCAAAGTATTTGACACAGTCTCCCACAGCATCCTCACGGCTAAATTGAGGAAGTGTGGTCTGGATGATCAGGTAGTGAGGTGGACTGTGAACTAGCTGAAGGAGAGAAGCCAGAGAGTTGTGGTCTATGGGGCTGAGTCTAGTTGGAGGCCTGTAACTAGTGGAGTGCCTCAAGGGTCAGTACTGGGACCAATATTATTTAATATATTCATCAATGATTTAGATGAGGGAATTGAGTGTACTATCAGCAAGTTTGCTGATGACACTAAGCTGGGAGGAGTGGCTGACATGGCAGAAGGCTGTGCTGCCATCCAGCGAGACCGGGACAGGCTGGAGAGTTGGGCAGGGAATAACTTGATGAAATATAACAAGGGAAAGTGTAGAGTCCTGCATCTGGGCAGGAACAACCCCAGGTTCCAGTATAGGTTGGGGAACGACCTGTTAGAGAGCAGTGTAGGGGAGAGGGACCTGGGGGTCCTAGTGGATGACAGGATGACCATGAGCCAACACTGTGCCCTTGTGGCCAAGAAGGCCAATGGCATCCTGGGGTGTATTAGAAGGGTGGTGGTTAGTAGGTCGAGAGAGGTCCTCCTTCCCCTCTACTCTGGCTTGGTGAGACCCCATCTGGAATATTGTGTCCAGTTCTGGGCCCCTCAGTTCAAGAAGGACAGGGACCTGCTGGAGAGAGTTCAGCGCAGGGCAACGAAGATGATTAAGGGAGTGGAGCATCTCCCTTATGAGGAAAGACTGAGGGAGCTGGGTCTCTATAGTTTGGAGAAGAGGAGACTGAGGGGTGACCTTATTAGTGTATATAAATATATAAAGGGGGAGTGTCACGAGGATGGAGCCAGGCTCTACTCAGTGGCAAACAATGATAGGACAAGGGGTAATGGGTGCAAACTGGAACACAAGAGGTTCCACTTAAACTTGAGAAGAAACTTCTTCTCAGTGAGGGTGACGGAACACTGGAACAGGCTGCCCAGGGAGGTTGTGGAGTCTCCTTCCCTGGAGACATTCAAAACCCGCCTGGACACATTCCTGTGTAACATTATCTAGGTGTTCCTGCTCCGGCAGGGGGACTGGACTAGATGATCTTTTGAGGTCCCTTCCAATCTCTAGCATACTGTGATACTGTGTGATACTGTGAAAATGGTTCAGTTTGCAGCTGTAACAGGTCTAGACACACTGGGGGCATAAAACACCACCTTGAGTTTTGGTCCTGCTCCATCTTCCCTTCTCTTCTAGTGCCTCCATTACAGTGAATTCTTTACTCTGGATTATTTCAGAAGTACCTTCTCAAAAAAAGATAAATCTTAAAGTGCTCTCTCAGAAATGGATGACATTTAATTGGATCACTATGTGCGTTCCATTGTGGTGTCTAAGATGCCAGGAAAAGGGCAAAGCTGGCTGCAGAAGTGGATCTGTCATAAAATAAACACACTTGGCTATTGCCCTCTGCAGGCTACAACATGAGAGGAAATGAAAGCCTGCAAATGGCACTTTCATAGAAAAAAGTAGACACAAAAGCTGGCTGACTAGAGAATATGACAAGTTCAGTGTTTATGGGCTGGCTGCTGTGAGCTGTGGGCAAGCTGGAGACAGAGAGGAATGCTATGGGAGAAAGGAGTACAGCCCCCAACAGAAGCACACACAAAAGGCAGGAGCGGAAAGAAGCCCACTAGTACCATACCCATATCAATGCTGATGCCTCCCTCAAAAGCTGCAAAAAACTGCTCTCCCTCAAACATCTCCACCATGTCGGATGGCTCAGGTCCTCGATAGCGATCCTGCAGCTTCTTCAGCACTGGGTCAACCTGACAAGGATGACAACACAGGACCCTGTGTATGATCTGAGGCATGTCTGTCCGCTGACCAATGTCTCTATGCCCATGATGTTCCCCTCACCTTCAGCAGGGGAGGTCCATTTTACATGGAAAGGATGTGAACAAATGAACAAACACCCACCCCCTCCTATCCCAGGTATATTCACTACACAGACAAGGAAGTGGTGCTCTGAGTTTTGTGGCTTCCATATTTCTCTTCTCAAGCAAAAAGCGGAAAAACTTAGGTGGACAAACAAAGTTAGGCCATACCAAAGCTGCCATTCAAAAAGCATTTTCAGCAATGTCTCTATCTTTTCAACAGGACAGTAACCTTCAAAGACAGGGAGGGATTTACTTGCTACCTTATCCCCCTCACAGTATGCCATTAAAGATATTTTCTCTGCAAAAAGGACCTGCTACAATAGCACAGAGCTGAGAAAACCAGAAAAATAATTTTGGCTTTGCAGCCTGTGATCACACTGGCAGACCTGGGGTCTCAGAGGCAGTGCAAGGGTCAGCCTATAGCCAAGGTGTCTTTTCTTCTTGCTATTTGTATCAATAAATCTTCTTTCTCACCCCATGACCATCCCTGGCAGGAATACAGACACCCCCAAACCCTGATCTCATTGTGAGTGCCATTGCTGCCTTCTCTGGAAACAAGTTTAGCCCAGAACACAACATAAAAAGAATCCTTACAGGTGTCTTTGCCCACAGGTAATTTCAATATAGGAGAACGAAAAAAGAAAGGAAGTAACCAGACCAGAGGATTATGCAGAGTCGGGTACACAGCCAAGTTCCAGCAGTCTGATAAAATAACCCTCATCTCCCTGAGCTGCACTGTTTGCCAAGTTCTACATGCACACATGAACACTTTGGTCAAAGAAGTTGCTAACAGTTGCTAACATCTGAAGCAACACCACTGAGGGCAGATACCGCTAGAGCAGAGGTGGCAAAAGAGAATGCATGAGCACTTCCCATTTCCTTCCCATCTTTCATACAAAATCAGCCAGATTAGCTCAAACTAGTAGCATTAAACTAACCTGGTGTCTCACTGAAGCAGATTAAGGAGGGGTCATATGTTCTGTTCCTCTGCTTGAACTGTAAACAGCAAGGAACGTTGGGAAGAGTACCATTTCTAACCACTCCAGCTGAAACCAAAGCAGTGCTGCTGCCCCCACTACTAGTCCATGACAGACAAGTGATACGTTAACTTTGATCTCTGGCTGAAGTTTAAGCCAACATGTTTTGCCTCATGTTCACTGGATGCTAACAGCACACACATGGCCATTTACTGTGGCTCAGCTGGTTTTAGCAGCCCAGTCCTCAGGGTTTGCATGGGAGGAAATCACTGTGTGCCACGCACAGCTAAGTAGAATGAACTTTCCTTCTTCTCCCAGATCCCAGTGACCCGGTATCGCGCTATCAACACATCGTGGTGACAGCATACCCCAGCCATGACCCTGGGGCAGTGAACAGGACCCACTGCTGCCCTTACATCCTACAAAGGGAGGCCCAAGAAGCTCAGAAGCAAGGCAATGCAACCTAGACCAGACCTTGTGTTTGGGGACACACTGTAGCAGGACTTGCTCGGGGTCCTTCTTCCTCTGCAGAGCAATGAAGTTAACCTGGTACATACGCAGACGCTCATAGACTTTCTTGGCAATGCCTCCAATGTAGGTCTTGGTGGTGTACCACAGCCAATACCTGGCAGAGAAGGAATTAAGAAAAAGGAGGGATCCTGCCTAGGAAGAGAATCCAGTGTCACACCTATGAGACTGTAAAGAATGACGGGCAGAGACAAAGAGCTAACCTAGGCCTGAATTGCAAAGGGAAAAGGGAACAGGTAGGGTAAATAGCATGAACTATGAATTAGAAGTCACGGTATGGAAAAAGCAAGACTGATGAAAATCCCATCTTTTCCTCGGGACTAGTCCTACACTTACCAGGAGAAGTGGGTGACTTCAAACACTGCATAAATATGGGTAAATTCCAGTACCATCTGACTGCTAATGTCATCCCAGGTTTGGCCCTCCAGGTCACCATGAAGAAGATGCAGCCTTGACTGATCCAAATTTATGCCTAAAGACAATGACAATCAAGAGACAGATGCAGCAGAAGCCTTTATTCATGGCTTTACAAACCCAGCCACACTTTTGGGTGACTCACTTTGTAAAAGCACCAAATTAAGGCTCATGGCCTTCTCTTCAGCCATTCAGGGCTGAACTTTGGTCAAAGAAGAGCAGCAATAAAAGGATAAGGTTACTCCAATGCTTCCAAGATATTCTGGCAGAATATGCAGACTTGAACTGACAGTGTGCTGATTTCCACCAACAGATTCATTAGATAATCCGTATCACCAATATCTAGGGCTATTAAGTTTTCTCTTTCTAAACACTCATTTGACAGACTTTTCAATGCTGATGCGCTTCAGGCATAAATACTAGGTAGTGTTACAATCAAGGCCAACCTGTACCCAGAAAAATTTTACATCTTCACAGGAGAGCCAGGAAAGGTCAAATAAAATAGGATTTAGGAGACACAGGGTATTCAGCATGCAAAGAGAGGAATCCCTGGGAAGGGAATGTGTCTGTTTGCTGTTTATAGCAGTATTCAGAGTGGGAAATACACTTCCAACAGCAGTGGCTTGGCAACTGATTCATGAGCAAGAAAGTAAGAGAGAAGGCAGACCCCTGAAGGCAACACCTTCATCACCTTCAAGCTATTCCCAACCATGAATCAAAGCCCTTTAACAAAGCATCTCCTCTGTTGGCAGGAATGCCTCTTCAATGTATCATATCAAACCCAGCAGTCTAAATACACTTGCAGTTCAGCAGAGCAATCCATATGCCAATCCATTCTCCCAGCCTGTGCTGGTGGTTTGTAAAGCCCAGTGCTGATCTTCTGGATCTGAACTACCTTCGGCTGCCACCACCCTGCACCACCACTCACTCAGCAGACACACCTTGCTGTTCTCACAGGAAAAGCGGCAAGCCTTATTATTGACAGGACAGGCAAACAAAATTCCCAGTTTGCCACTCACGGTTTTCCACATGCAGCACTTCTCTTTGCCAATTTTGGGAATAAACTGACCTGTGACCCCTGGTGGGAGGGGCAGCTGAATTCTTACTGGCCTGAGAAAGTCCACGAGGGAGTCCTGGGAGAGGCAGAGCAGGGGACTGGCTCTGCACCCTGCATCACCTGTGATTTCCTCTAGCTCTCCTGCAGACACTGGCAGCACCTGGATGTGGAAGACAGCACACTGAGCTGAGGAGACTGGCACCCAAATTTCCACATCACTTACCCAGGTCCCCATTACCCAGATTGCAAATGCTGCTCTTGGCTCAGGGTGCAGTGAAAAATGGAAACACAGTGAACTCTGGCTGAAGTCTGCTCTGGTGTCAACCAGGCAAGCTGGGACAGATCAAGGAACTACAGTAGCATTTAGCACTATCTAGCAACTCTACAGAAGTTCGCTTTAGTGGGGTAGCTTTAGAATTAGACCCACATGAATAACCCCCCACCCCAGTCTCATTCATTAAGCTGTTCTTCCACTCACAGTATGTTTTGCAAGAGAAGAATAGGCAATATATCCTTGTGTTTCCTTCACAGCAGCTACATGCTTATCTGCCAAAGATCCCTTTCCCACACAGGGCAGCTTGGAGCACAGCCCATTTTGCAGGCAAGGAAGCTAAAGCAGAAGGTGATCTGAGATGGGTCAGCCCATGTCAGACACAAACTACCCTAGGGCAGACATCTCACCTTCAGCCCTGCTACTTCGCATAGGATAACACCTGCACTACAGCTTACCAAAGTTTGTTTTTTAAAGTGTGCATACCTGCATCTTGACAGTGCGAGTTTGTTCAGTGACTCCAGGAGGAAAGGTCACTTTGATGTTTGGATCCACACTAGAAAAGAGCAGTGTCCCCTCTGTTGGCACTTTGCATTCATTTTGCACAAGTCGAGATATAACAAGGAACCAGGAGAAGTGAAGGACACTGCAGTGAGCCACATGCTTCTGTAACAGAAGACAGGGAAGAAAAGAAAACATATAGACATATGAAATAATACAATAAAGGTAAGAAAATAAGTACCAGTAGCAGCTGAGCAGATGAAAGCACTAGAACAGGGATGATGCATGGTGGAGTGCAAATCATCGTCTTCAGGAAACACACCTCCATGAGAGGAATCCTGGAGCTAAAATCCACATTTTATAGCAGTTGGTCAAAACACAGCTCATGAGATGTTTCAAATGGGCTCACTCATGGCTGGGAAAAACCAAAGAGGGGAACAGAAACATGTGTGTCACTGGTTGTTCCAAATTGCTTACCTTTGATTTTCTCTTCTGCTCCACTCTTGTTCTCAGATCACTCCAGCTCTGCCCACTGAAGGTCCGCACTACCACCTCGCGCTGGTGAAGGGTTTGAGGGGAAGCATATGGCATCGAGATCTGCACCTCCTGGCAAAAAAGCATTCCTGTGAGACACCAGGAGAAAAGGATAAAACCAAGCCCAGCTCTGCTGTGTGGCATCCTGTGCAGATGAAAAGGTGGAGGACAAAGCACGTCCTGTATGCAGGGAGTGAAGAAGGAGATAGGAACCTGCTCTGACCTGCAGCTGCCAGGGAGGTGACATGAGAGATCAGGCCCACTATGTAGTGTGATGGGAGGAAAAGTTCTGTAGCTTGTGGACAGTAAGGGCAAAGCAACTTTTGCAGTGAGTTGCTGTCAGCCATGATGGAGCTGGTGGTATAAGTGCTCACCAGCTTGAATGAAAACCACACAATCAGACTTTTAGAGAAGGATGTGAACTGTTCTCCTTGCAGGCTAAGATCAAATGCTGGAAAAGCACTTATCTTCTGGCACAGGAGGTGAGTGAGGAAGATTATAGCTCAGCTCAAGCAGGAACAGTGGGGAAGGCAAAGGAGTCAGACCAGCACAGTGCCAGAGAAGCTGGCTGTGTCATTTCTGAGTTTTTGCAGTGGGGCTTCTTTGAAAGGCAGTCCTGCAGCTACTTAAAAGCAGTAGTGATGGGAACAGTGCTCTCAAAAAGTCCCAAAACACTCTCTCAGAAGATTCTGCCAAGCTACTGCAGAGGCAAATTGATAAGGAGGAGGCCTGGATGCATCCTCACCTGCTGGAATTTGACCCCATGAGGCTGCAGCTCCAGGACTCTACTCAGCAGGACATCATGGTGTCGCAGCCTTACACACTGAGGGTCCGGTGAGAGAGTTCGGAAGTAGATCTGCAGAGGGTCAGAGGCAGCCCCCGGTGGAAAGTAGAAATGGATGCCACAGGCCAGGACCACTTTGCAGCCTTCAGGGGTGACAGTAAAGCTTCCAGAAAAAATGCATGAATGTATGCAATGACTTCAGCCCTCCAAAAATCAACACAAGAATCTCAAACCTTTTATTTGACTGGCCTACTGAGGCCATAAGCTACTACATGTACGTGCAATACCCACCATGCACCAATCATGTCTGGGCTGTTGTTACATGACTGTTATAAAAGTTCTTGGTAGCAGAGTCTTACCTGTCCTCTCCTGATGCAAGGAAGAGTCTTCGTAGTCTTCCAGCACTGGATTCATCTGCAGCAATAAGAAGGTTTGGGTAGAGGGAGGACACAGATGTTACTTAGATCAGGGTAGACAAGAAAGGTTTAACTTGTATTTCAGCTTTGGCTTAACTCTAACCTGACAGAAGTAATTAAAGGAACCTTGTTCACACTGCAGTGGGCTTCAGATCAAGCAGCAGGATATGAACAGGCCTAAGGGTTCCAAGACACACTGGAAATGCTGACTCTCCCCCAGGAAAACTCAGAACCCAGAAGCTGGGGGAATTAGAAAATATTTCAATCCACCACCCCTGCAGCTCTCAGGGCAATGTTTGACTGCCTGGCGCCACCCCTGGGAATCTGTGCTTGCTCTTGTGAATATGAGCACCGTTAGGAAACCCTGCCCAGATTCCTGCTCATTCATTACCTGCATCTTGGACAAGGAGCTGCTCCTCTGCAGCCTTGGAAAGCAGGAGGTAACTACACAGCAGGATGACCTCTTATTGCTCTCTGTGCTTCTAGCATGAGCCACCACCTTAGGGCCATGCAGCAAGTCCAAGAACTGGTGCTTGCCTTCTCTAAAAGGGCTGGACACCTTTAAGGGCCTCCCCTGATCCACCTCCTGTGAATCCCATTTTCACTTCCACTGTAAAAACATTCCGAGCAAGACTAATTCCAGGGACCA
Organism: Pezoporus occidentalis; assembly: GCF_034315485.1. NCBI lineage: Eukaryota > Metazoa > Chordata > Aves > Psittaciformes > Psittacidae > Pezoporus > Pezoporus occidentalis. Next base: position 1,140,674 of record NW_026913964.1, on the reverse strand, counting down.
CTGAGCCCTTCTGGCTAGGCTTGGGCTAGTAAAAAGAGAACTAGTATCGTCTGTATCCTTACAACCTAATTATTATTCCAGACAAATAAATACTGATCTGATTCCCCCCTGCTTGTGTTCTCTAATCCAAACCCATCTACACCATGCTGGGCTGACTGAGGGAACAGCTGGTCAGAACCCAGAGCAACAGAAGGCTTGCAATTACCAGCCTGTGGGGATGGCTCAGTTTCTCCTAAGGGATTGCCACGGAGGTGCACGAATGGCAAGGTCTGGATCTCAGGGGGGACAGCACTGAGGCAATTATTCTGCAGATCAAGTCTGGACAAGTTGGGCAGGCTGGCAAGCGAGGCAGGGACAGTCACCAGGAGATTGCTGTGGAGGTGCAGCCGCCGCAGACACTTCAAATTGGCTGCAGGTTAGAACAAGAAGTGACCCCCCATCCATGCTGCTAATTGCATTGCACATAAGTTCTAACACCCTCCACCCCTATTCTCCTCATGACATGTACACAGACACACAATAAAAACCAAGCACACGAGCCCAAACATCTCTTTAGCTCACAAAATAAAGGGGTGCAGGGAATTAGCTAAGAGGCAAGGCAGCCTCCTCCATCCTCTGCTTTTCAAGTATTGATGTGAGATGCTTCTGTAACAGCACTAATGACAACCCCAGGCACTGAGTAATACAGGACCCAAGAGCCATGAAGCTGGGCAGCAGAAACCAGAGCCCGGTTCTGTGGACTGGTCCACACTAGACAGCATGATTTCAAGCCCAAATTTGCACCCCATGAAACTCCAACTCTTCTGTTTCCAGACTTGTGTGCTACCCAAAACCAGCCTGGCCAGATCCTCAGTTACTGTAAATTGTATTGAAATCTTACCAGTCTTGCTGATGCATAGAAGCAGAAAGCATGGTCCAGAGGGATTTAATGCTCAAAGGGACTGACTGAACCAAGCATGCTTCTTCTGGATATCCTTCCCATTTGGCTCTAACATAACAGATGTTTTGTGCTAATAACTCTGGGGACAGAGACCAAGGGCCTCAGGGGTCCCAGACTGTATCAAAAGCTAGGCAAGCCCATGTCCTTCTTTTCACCTAGAAAATACATACCTAAGGAGTCTGGGATGCTTGATAAGCAATTCCCAGAAAGATCTAGCTCTGTGCAGTTATGCAGATTCCCCACTTCTTCAGGGATGAATTCCAAAGCATTTTCAGAGAGATCCAGGTCCTGCAGCACTGCTAGGTCCCCAATGCTCCGAGGTAAGTCCTTCAGCTGATTTTTCATAGCAGAGAAGAAAGTCAGCTTGCTCAGAGAGCCAAAGTCCTCAGGGAGTTCCACAAGTCTGTTGTGGCTCACCAGGAGCACACGAAGGCTGGAGAGATGAAGGATGCAGCTGGGCAAGGTGGACAGGCTGTTGAAAGTGAGATCCAGGTGGGTGAGACACCTCAGGTTCCCCATGTCTGCTGGTAAGCTTGTCAGAGAGCCATGCTGACATGAACCAAACTCATCCCTGGCATGGCCACCTGGGTGTGGAGGGAAGTGGAGGAAGAGGTCAATATGCTACAGGGATACCTCAACAGCCTCACGTGAGACTCCTTAGCACACAGACATAGAAGATGCGGAGCTACTGATCCCAGTGAGCAGCACTGATTACAAAGTACTCATACAGAAATCGGGTTTCTGCCCCTTGCCTCTGTTTCCTGATCAGTGAAAGGGGTATAATGGTGAAGACCTGTTATGAAATCAAGAGACGCCACAGTCAACAAGTAGAGCTCTGCTAAACACATCTGGAGCCGAAGCTCAGAAAGAGCAAGGCCACTCCACACATCTACCACCCCTCAGCAGGGCGACTCATTCCTCCAAGCCTCCTACTCACCTTCCCCACCTGCATCAGTGCCCTCCATCCCTCACCAATACTGTTGAGCGACAAACAGCCCTGAGGACTGAGAGCTGCCCTTGCAAGACTGGAGACACGAGGAAAGCAGTGAAAATGTGGGGGAAAAAAACAGGTAATTCAGTATTGCATAGGCCAGACAGGGCCGAGAGGAAAGGACATAAGTTCCCACCCCAGCCTGTGACACTCAGGCTGGAGAAGGGCTGCAGCCATGGAAAATAAGTCAAGTGAACAAAAGGAAAATTTCCAAAACATTCCACTTCATCATACCCCCTCCATTGCTGTCTATCTGTATACACATACAGCAGAGGGCACCAAACATTTTTTATGCTGCATCACGGTAAAAATTGAGAACAATATCAAGCTAACGGGCACATTGCACTTTGTACATAAGGAAATCTTAGCAAACTATTTTATTGCCCTTCAGGATGCTCAGGGTGTGTGTACATGTCACAAAACAAGCCTGATAAAAGGTACTGCTGTTACCCTCACCTTACTAAAAGGGGAAAGACAAATGAAATCATTAACATGAAAAATCTGTGACAGATACAGAAACAAACCTCAATCTTTTCAGTTTTCACATAAAACCCTAAAATCTGGCCACAAATTCCCTGCTTTTCTCTCATTTTTATTTTTTTCTTTTTAAAATTCCACCTCCCAAAGAGCAAATGATTCAGTCTGGTACAGAAATTATACCACTTGTATTGACATCCTTCTATAATAAAGAGATGAGAAAGTCAAAGAATGATCTAATATTTATAGTTATTACACCTCGCCAAATTATGTGCACACCCTGAGTCATACTTTTGATAAAATGTTGAGCAGCCTTTTTTGGTCTGTCTTGAACTCTGTTAAACCTACATCCACTGAGACTAAGCAACGATTAAGCTAGGATTGATTCAGATGGAAATGCAGCAAAGACAGCTCGTTATACTCCCAAAATTAAAGAGAGGCTGAACATTTACCAAAATATCCAACACCTTTCAATGCCCCTCTCCTTGCATAACTGTGCAAAAAATGCTCTTCTTCTAGAGGATGACTTAAGAAAATGTTGCAGCATCAACCCAACCAGACTCCAAAACCAGCTTCTCAGGCAGCTGTAGAAACAAAGGAAGGAAATAAGAGTCTAGAAGCTGTACCTTATTGAAATCTGCACACAAATCTGGGCAAGGGTAAGAGCCAAAGCTGTAGTAAGGGGCACTAGAACAAAACAATTCCAAGGGCAGTTTGTCCTGTAGATGTGCAGAGGAGGTTTAAAATAAGAAAAAGCTGAGCCTAGAAAAGTTGGATGGAATTTACCTTTGATCACCAGGGATTTCAGGTGCTTCAGATGAGGGAGGATGTCTAGTGTGGTGCCAAGGAGACGATCATTGCTGCTGAGTCGGAGGAACTCCACCTGGAGCACCTCTCCCTGTCGCCCCTCAAACAGCTGGAGGAACCTGCTGCAGCCGTCAAGATATACATCCAGGTTCAGCTTGTTGTCTGCAAGGCAGGAGGCAGCAAGTGCAGGAGCTCCCAAAGCCCCCTCCCTGCACTCGTCTCTGAGCCCCAGCAGCTCTGCCATCTTCTGCAGCTGGTTCACAGGGTCCGGACATGCTCTGACTTGCCAGGCAGGCAGGCACCAGCGGCACCACAATGCAGCTGGGACAAGGAGGAGGAGGAAAGATGGTTCTGAAAGGAACGTAAGTGCACAATGAAGGCCTCCTGCCCCAATCCAGGGCATCTGAAAACAGCTGATAATTACAGCAAGAGGAGAGGAAGGATTATTGAAAGCTTTGTGGGCACAGAAATGCAGGGTGACAGATGCCACAGAGGTTTCTCCTCCAAGGAGAAACTCTATGAGCTCTCCCACCCAGTATCTCAGCAGGGAATGGAGCAATTACCCACCATCAAAATAAATAGCAATATTAACCTTAAAAGATATAAATGTAAATGCCTATGCCTTATGCAGATTTCAAAGTGCATCAGTGGGAATCTTTATAAGTGTAGGGGGGAAATAGGGACAGGGAGAGCTGAGCCAAGAGGAGAGCCCAGAGGCTGCTCGCAGGCTGTGATGGGTCCTCATTGAACCCGGTTGTGAAACTGGATGTCAATGGGATAAAAGTGAGCATAGATGAAAACGGGCAAAGGGCAGCAGAGCAAATATGGCAGGGCCAAGGAGGGGGTTAGATAAGGCATATCAGTGGCACAGGAGCACTGGACTGTCAGTGGGACTGGGGCTCTTGCAGATTTGCCTCCGCAGGGATACTCTAATGCAGCAAACGGGGCACAACACCATGGCAGGCTAGTTACCAGCTAGTCTTTGTTTCCTCTTCTCACAGCACCCTCCAGGTATAAAGAGAAAGGGGAAAAATAGATAACACATAGTGCATGCTAAGAAGGTTTTGAACCTTAAGGAGCAGAAGTATGGAATTTGAATAAATTAATTATTCCTCTGCCTTCTTAGTGTAAAGAAGCTTTCATCCACCTTGGACTTTCAAAATCAGCCACTACCATCACAGTACACTGTAATGCAAAGATAAGCAGAGGCACCACACTTGTTTTTATACCAGTACTCACAAACTTCCAAGTCCACTGATCTTCACACCTCCTTCATCTTTTGCAGCTCCTCCTGAGCTTGGCAATTAAACTAGCTAATGGTGTGAATATCAGGAGGTCTTGTTAAAGAACTTTGGATCAAATATGCAAATAGCTGTTTCTTTTGAGTGAGTGATTCAGAACTACAAAAACTTCTAATGGCTTTACCATCCAAGGCCAGCAGAAGCAAGCTAATGTCCCTGCAAAACCCTGAGGAGCAGGGCTTTCTACTGGGAACCTGTGGGACATGGCTGCACTGATGCTCCCAGGGCACTTGCCTGGGGGGAGGCATTTCACCTGATTCCCTGAAAGAGCAGAAACCTTATGGACACATAAGGACAGGAAGCACAGCTAAATGGAAACTACTGCTTTAGTAAAAAGCTAAGTATTTCTTACAAAAAGGCTGTACACAACACATACACAGTGCTCCTACAGATATGGGTAAGCAAACAGACCATCTGCTATAGCTTTGTAAAGCCATTGATGGTGAAGGAACCAGACAGCTCTGGTCTGCTCAACTGGCCAGGCTGGAGAGGCCCAGAGTCCACCAATGCAGCCTTAGGCATGCGGACGGGACACGGGCAGTCACCCTTGTGCACACACACACACACACACACACACACGTGCACACGCTCCAACACGCACTCACCCCGACTGTCCTCACCTGCCCCCGTTACCCCGCACCCCGCCGGGCCCCTGAGCCGAGGCTCAGCCCCGGGGACCCCCAGCAGGAGCTACAGCAGAGCCGCCAGGCACACGCCCTGTGCCCCGCGGAGCATGGCCACGCTTGTCTCACCCCTCCGCACCCGGTCCCTGGCACACAAACCCTGAGTCCCGGCAGCCCGGCCGTGCTCGGTTTGGCTCGGCCCGGCTCAGCCCGGGCACTTCCTGCAAAGTTTGCCGTTGATCCGCGCTGCCGGGGCGGGACGAGCCGGAGGAGGTGCCGGATGCAGCGGGACAAGGGGCAGGCGGGTCTGGGCAGCCAGGCACTGGCGTCCCGCTGTCACAGAATGTCACAAAATGAGATGTCTCCAACCCGCCATGGCCTTGGTACCGCGGCTGGTCCCGGTGCAGTCCCCCCGGGCTCAGGCATGAGTTCAGCCTGCAGGAACGGGGGCCACGGGCAGCTCGTGGTGGTGTGCTCCAATTTTCCTGCGCTTGAACAACGATGTTTCCGATAAGCCAGTGTCTGCCAAAGGCAATACGTTGTGCAGGTCACATCTGGCATCTCTTCCTATAGACTGCTGTCATTGTCCTTGGAAGTCCTGAGCTTTTTGCTTCACAAGTTCTCCTTTCGAACAGAGCATTATTTGTTGCCAGCTATGATTAGAGGTGTCTGTTCTACTTGTGTTTCTCTTAACTGTGTTGTATTTATCTTATCAAACGTTTCCTTCTTGTAAGGAAGAAACAACCCAAGTTCTTCCTGAGTTGCATCCATGACTGTCTGTGATTATTTCCCAATTTTTTTTTCTTGCTTTATGTTCACTTCCCACTTTTATTTGTTACCACCTTGGATAAGAGGCAGGATAGCAGGAGCAGGGGCTGTGAGATGCACACCACTGTGTGCTCTTGGCCTGCCCAGAGCCACGAGGCTCTGCCACTGCTAATCTGCTGCCCTGTGCACTCCGATGGGTGTCTGACTCCAGCCTTGGAGTGAGGGACAGCGTTTGGTCTAACACTGCATCCTGGTGAGGCCCTGCAGCATTTGCGCTGCTCTCCATTTCACTGAGAGGGGCAAAGCCCCTTTTCCATAGCAGCGAGTTTCCAGCTGGTGCCTCAGTGCTATGGCACAGTGATCCCCTGGGAAAAGCGCCTCTTGCTCAAAGCTGAACACAAGCTGCAGTGCCCTGAGGGAAATTGCTCTTCCCATGGGGAGAAGACAGTAACTGCTGAAAACTGTTTCTCTGAAGCACCTACTTTTATAACTCTGAAGTATAGAACTGGGAGCATGCTTGTCTTCTAGAGGCACTAGAGAGCACTCTCACCCACACCTGAGCTTTTTGTGCAGCCTACAGGGCCGCAAGGCAGGGGCAGCCAAAGCCTCCTCAGAGCCCTATTGCTGCAGCACTTCTGGTTTATTTGGGTCCAGTGGATTTTGGCACTCACTAACTTTACACTTTCATTCCTTTCCCTAATCCAGAAAGAAATAACTCTTGTCATTGCCCCTCTATCCTGCTCTGGTGAGACCCCCCATGGAGTACTGCATCCTCAGTACATTGAAGAGCAAGCTGCACTAGACGACCTCTGGAGGTCCCTTCCAACCCAAACTGTTCTACGATTAGCTATGACGGCACACAGACACTACTACTGAAGGGATGTGCTTTACACAGTGAAGTCTGTTTGGTCCTCGGCTCTATGGCAGACCTTTGACAGCGTCCGTTGTTGTGGGGTGACGGGAAGAAGTCGTTGCCGAAGCACCGCCCTTTCCTTTTCGCTGCCGTGCTGCCATCCCGAGCGCACGTCCCAGGCCTGTCTCTTGTGCCGCCGCCGCCAACCAAGTAAGTGCGCGGCTGCCACTTCCCCTTCCCACCGCCCCCCCCCCCCCCCAGGAATGGTCGCTCGTGGCCCTCCAGCTCGCGGCCGCCAGTGGAGCTCTGGCGAGACCACTTGGTGCGGGAGGGTGTGCGGCAAATGGCGGCCATGTGCTCTCCCTGGCCGAGCCTGCGGAGGGAGGCAACAGGGCAGGCTCAGGCGGAAGCCGCGGTGAGCCGTGGTGACGGAGAGGTGTTCGGAAGGACGTGGTGCCGCTTTCCTTAGGGAGAGGCATGGGGCACCGGCGGGGTTAGACCGAGCAGGCCGTTGAGGGATCAGTGCCCCGGAGCCCGGCGCGGGGCGGGAGCCACCGCGGCTTTGCGGCGTTAGGTGCTGTTGTGCCCTGGGTGGAGGCTGGTACGCGGCCTCGCGTGCCGTGGGGTTTCCTTTAGAAGCAGAGCAAAGCAGTTGTATGGGGAAAGTGAGGTTTGCTTCCCTGCGGTGAGAAGGTAAACTTCGTCCGAACATGGAACCGGTTCATTGGCACTGAAGATCCAGCTCTGTTGTTTTCCAGGATGCGTTACGTCGCAGCTTACCTTCTAGCAGTCCTCGGTGGCAACGAGTCTCCCACGTCAAAGGACTTGAAAAAGATCCTCGATAGCGTCGGCATTGAGACAGACGATGAACGCATGAACAAGGTGGCGTTGCCTCTTAATTCCAGATGATCATGGCCCAGTCGGCATCAGACATTGGAGCTGTTACTTTGACTTCGGTGTTTCTGTAGTTGGTTTGGTGTTGAACTAGTTTTGTTCAGACGTTCACTAATCATTGCATGTATGATTCCTAAAACACTGCCTAACTAAGAACTATTTTTGCAACGTGTTTGTGGAAGTCTGGCTTTCTTATTTAACACCTGTTCTCTGCAAAGATTCCGTCTGTTGTTGACTTCTGACCATTCAGTCTAATAATTTTCAAGGGTATAGTGGCTAACAGAGATAAATATGTATTGAAAATAAGTTCTGTTCAGTACTTAACATTTAATGTTTTGGCTTTTGGTCGGTACTGAGTAAAAGCTAGTGCTTTTGAAGGGCTGATATTCAGTAATAAGTTTTTACTTAGTGTACTACAAGGAAACATCTGTTTCTTCATCAAGAAACAAGCAAATTATGGACATTTAAGGTAGTAATAGTACGTAGGAAGATTTTGGAAATGAGTGCTGAAATGGTTGTGCTGCAAAACGGGCATTTTAAGAAGAGAATATCTTGATTAGAATGTGTCTTATGATAGAATTGACTTTCAGTCTTGTGGACTTGAAATAAATGGCCATTGGCGGGGGGTGGGGAAAAAACAATAAATGGTCTTCTCAACTGCCCCATACTTGTACAGGGAGTGTTTCCAGAGAGGTGGAGGCAAAACCAGGTTACTTTCCCAGTTGGAGACAGTGTTTTATCGTAAGCCTGACCAAATGATGGATTAACTGAGCTGATAGCGTCCATATTATGGTTTGGGATGTTGGTTTGAACTGGTGGTGCTCATGTTTAATGCCAGGTCTTTTGGCTTTGGCTTGTTTGTGTTTGTCAACAAATTAGTTGTTTTCCCTGATCCTCCAGTATCCAGAAGGCTTCTTTGGAATTTGTTTTGGTCATAATTAATCCTCTCTTGTTTGGGCTGGCTGTATCTTATACCAGTGTAAATCTAATGAAGTCCTAAAACTGCCTTCTTTCTGCATGAAGCAAGCACCCCAGCCAGTTGCTCTGTGTAAGCAGGAGATGCCTGTTAGAAAGTTCTTGGTTAAAGTCTTTTGGCGACCCCGCAGTGTTCAGCACTGACTCATGGTAGCAGGGACTTACCAGTAAGGTCTGTGGCATTTCTTTTTTATTTTTTTTTTAAGTGCTTCTTGCTTTAGCAATTTCTGTTGTGTTTTGCCTTCCTCAACACTGGTTATACAGCAAAGGTAGTAAAATTGAAGTTAGGACCGCCCGTTCCAGTGCAAGGATACAATAGCCAGCTCAGCTGTAACATTTGGTAAGGCTAGGAATAGAACCTTGAGGTTTTTGGTCTAGCACCCCGTGCTTCAGAGCCTCCCTGTGGGAATTAAGCAAGAGATGTTGACAGTCCCTCAGTGATTTACGGACTGTCAGTGGGGTTTCCTGATTGGCTCCCCAACATCTGTGTATCCTTCTTTCTGCAAGGTCCTTGGATTCGTTATAATTTCATGGTAATAGATTTAATGAAAAAGCTTTCACAGAAAGGTATAAAAGACTTAGCTGAAGTTTTAGTTCCAACATACCATTCCTTCCACTGAGAAACAAGGAATGTTGTGGCTGTATCAGCAGCAGGATGGAGGCATTTCACATGATGATTAATCAGTACCTGTTTAAATGTAGCTTATACTCACACTGGTTTGAAACTATTAACATTCTAAACTTAATTTACACAGGTTATTAGTGAGCTGAATGGAAAAAATATCGAGGATGTCATTGCTCAGGGTAAGTACAGTCTCTTGAGTGTCACAGATAGTTACCTCTACTACTTTGGTAACTTAGACCTGAGAACACAAAATTGCTGCCAGGTCCCTGATTATTCATCAGTTTAGCTCTGTGGTTGAGGACTTCCATTCTGGATCTCGGCTGAAATGCCTGAAATCCAGGTCCATTCTAATTCCCTGCAGGTCAGTGCCAGTACCTGCTGGGTTTCGCTTGTGGACCACATTAAACTGGAGAACTTAAGCATGCATGAGCTGACTGGTAGTCTGCTCATGATGTAGTTTTCTGGACATAGAATCATAGAATAGCTTGGGTTGGAAGGGACCTTCAGAGGTCATCTAGTCCAACCCCCTGCAATGAGCAGGGACAACTTCAACTAGGTGTTGATCAAAGAAAGAATTTGCTGTCCTTCAGATTTTCTGGGAGGTTTCTTTGTGTTTACCCATTTCTAGGCATCAGTTATGTAAAACAGGAAGTACAGACTGTTAAGTAAGCGTCAGCTTCCATTAAGGTTACAGTTACACCCTCTGTGGTTAACATAAGCCTCTCCAGTACACATCTCTTCTAGAGCTTTCCCAAATCTGGTGCATCCTTTTTTCTAAAGCAGGACTCTGCTGACTTGTGTAGAAGCTTGTGCTCTTACTTGCTGGCTTTTGCCAAAGCTGGAAATTTTAACATTGAGTATTAGGGCTAAAACAGAGATGAGGTGGTGCAAAGGTTTCTGATTAATGAATTTCTCTCTTTTTTTTTTTTTTTTGTAATGCGAGGGCATAGGCACAAGGGCATGTATTTATGTATTTGCCTAAAGGTGGTCAGGACTTGGCCTGGCCTTGCTGTTATGAGCAGTAACTGGATACTGCTATGCATGTGGTCTCAAGACCTCAGAGAGCCATTATATGTGCTTACAACACACTTAGGCTATCGCTTTCTGTAATACTTTAAATAAATAGTTTTCCTAGAACATACTGACATGCATATGAAATGTGTTTGTTTACTTGGCTAGTTTATTAGAGCTTGAAGTAATGGAATTATTTAGAAACTGATTCTCAGAAATTGGGATACAGGCAAACATACTGCGTACGTGACCTCTGAGTGCCAAGGGACCTTTGGTATGTGAAAGGCAGATGGCTGAGAATTAGCTAGCTTTCCAAAGACAAGCATAAATCAGAAGGCAGTTTGTTAATCTCAAAGGAGATGCAGTAGGGTTCATAGGATGCTGGAGAATTTGGTGAAAATACTGTCCTCTTTGCCATAAATAAATCTTTTCCTCTGTCCCTTCCTCTCCTGTCATGCCCTCACAGTTCTCTATACACTTAAAAAAATTGGGGAAGGAGGGGTGGAGTGGGAAGCCAGTGCTGCCTATATGTTATTTTTGAGGTATATTGAAATTATAAATTTCTGGGCTATTATGCTGTATTCAGAAAACATGCAGCTTTTTCTGTATGCTTAAAATTGGATGTGTTTGACACTATTTTTATACAATAGGTTTGGGGAAAAAAAACTGGGGCCTTTGTACAGCAGTAAGCTCACTAATAATAATAATAAAATAATGGTTTTGGTGTTCTTAGGCTAAACCTTTGTGAATCTTAAATCCTTTTTTTTTCACAGAACAGTTTATATTTTCTTACCATGGGTGCAGTCTCTTGTTCCTTTCAGCTAATAGTGACAGGTTCAGTCCATGAGTCACGGTATCTTTTTTCTACACTCTCGTGTCTCTTGCTTTCCACCTTACCTCTGTGATTGTGATGAGTATTTAAATACTTTCTTCTCTGACCCTCTCAGGTAATGGAAAACTTGCCAGCATGCCGGCTGGGGGAGCTGTGGCAGTGTCTGCTGGAGGGGGCTCTGCTGCTCCTGCTGCAGCTGCTGCCCCTGCTGCCGGTGAGTATTTGTGGAGAGGCATTGTTACATGCAGCTCCAGTTTTCTCTATAAAAATCTTACTGAGTCCAAATTTCAAAGCTTTCCACTTTGGCAGTTAACTATATGATTGAAGTGTAAGCTGAGGAGTTACTTCTCTTTGGGTAGTTGGAAGCATTTGCTCTTTATCCATCCTAAGATTGGTCTGGCTTAGAAGCAAGAATCAGACTTCACTGTGTAAAGTGCATCTCTTCAATAGTAGTGTCCATGTCTCCTTAATGTTTGTATTTGGCTATTGAAAGAGAATGAGATGAGCCATGGAGGCTAAAATACCAATAGTATGGAAGCTGAGAATGCCAAAACCTTTGTTTTTTCTGAAAGAAAAAATCTGTGGTGCAGAAAATTTAAATACTGACCATTGGCTTGGTCTTTTGTTTTCTTTCAGCTGAGGAGAAGAAAGAAGAGAAGAAGGAGGAATCTGAAGAATCTGATGATGACATGGGATTCGGCCTATTTGATTAATTATTTGTTACAGAGAAAATATTAAAATTCTTTGTTAAAAAAGGTGGGGTTTTTTTTAGTTTATATTATAACTATACAAGTGCTATTAGAGTCAGACAGCTGTTTGTAAGATAGCTCTGACACAGCTTTGATTTTTGTCTGAAACAGGTATATGAATTTTATGACAAGCCATGGGAGTCAACTGTTTTGAAAGTCCTTACGAAATGGCTATGCTTGTGTGAACCTGGGTGCTTGTTTTGAGACTGCTATATCTTAAACATTATGTGGAAGCTGAATCTACCTGGTGTTAACTGAAGTTCATCTCCATAGTATTTTGCCATCTTGATTACACAGGAAAGAGTCTCATCTATGGAGCAATAAAAGGACTTTATTTTTCAGGATCTGTTTAATCAATTCAGAAACATGTGAAACTGAATGGACAGCAGGTCTGAATTAGTCTTGTAATGTTATAATTTCAGAACTAGTTATAGTAATTAGTTTTTGTAAATATCTAAAAGTACTGATTCCATTGCTGTGTCAGATTTCCAAGATCTAGGGGCACCACTAATGAAATGCTTGACTATGCTTGCATATCATATTACATCTGCATGCTTACCATAGAATCTGTAACAAGAAAAAGGAAAACCTGCATTCTGCTCTTCATGGGCCACTGAGATGAATGCAGAGGTGCTCTTTATAATGAGTGGCTCTTCTGGGATAGCTGAACTATCAGGACATGAATCACCTTGATCTGAAAAAAACCTGTTTTGAGGAGAACGGTGTTTTGGTTTTTTTTCCAAGAACTGCAGGTGTGCTCAGAGGAGCACCATCAGCTTAAGAGGACAGTAAATTTTGCTTTATTTATGAGGTGTCTTCTGCTAGGAGGTGATGTACTGTGACTTCTACAGCATTTTTTGGCTGTCACCATACATAGGTAGAGTACAGATAGCACATGCGATGAGATTCCCATGCCAAGACTGCACACATGGTGTCAAGAAGAGACATCCTGGAGCAGTCTGTGCTGTGGACCTCTTCTAATATAGTTGTGGGGTTTTACTGGGGGGAAGAAGGAGAAAGCACAGATAGAGCTGGGTTGGTTAAGAGTCACTGGACAAAGCATGACAAGAGCTTCTGAGGGCAGATGGGTGAAATTCAAGTAGGAAAAACTTTCCCTATGGTGTACTGAGAGAAAATGCCTGTTACATCACAGAAGCCAAGGAAGGGAGCAGTTGAAGTATAGCTCCTCGGACCTCAAAAAGCAACTAACCCTTGCTGCCTTTAGGTGCCTGCTGCAAGAAAGAGTTACAGGAGGTAACACTGCCAGTACCTTTGATCTGCTTTGTCTCCTAAGTTCTAGTATGGTGATGTCTGTGGGAGTAAGGAAACTGCTCCTTGTTCACACTAATGCTCTGAGTTGTAGCAGCTGTGGTTTGGCACTGGAAGGGGTGCAGGTATACCTGTGTTTCTTCCTTTGCTGATATATCCATTTCACATCCCTGAAAAAGAGTGGTTCCTGGATGTGGTTTTACTGGGAGGTAACCCTCCCACCTACTCTGATACTGCCTTGTTTAGCTGCTGCAAGAGCAGAGTCAGTGTTTTCACAGGAAAGAACTGCCCTGGTGCACCACTCAGCAGGATTTTTCCATGCACAAAGGGATTTGTTTCAGTAGCATTGAGCTATTTCATGAGCTTTGCTGTGCCCAGGCCTGTGGGATGAGGCTGAAACCTGTGGTGCCAGCTGATGGCTTACTATGATGAGAGGAGGACTACATCCAGATAAACTTCCCCCTGTTCTTCGCTTCTTCCTATGACCTGTTAAGTCTTGAGTTATGGACCTGATACTGTGCTGGGTGTCCTCTTAGCACCTTTAAATTCCTTTCTGAAGTGCATAATTTTAATAAAAATATTACTCAATAAGCTTTGAGAAAGACAGCTCATTTGGTAAACTGTTTAGAGAAGAAACTTTCTGGGGCAGCTCTTTGTGAAAGCACTGAAAATACAGCACTTGTTGCACTGCCATGGGGAGCCAGTGTATTTTACATAAGCATCCTGTAGGTGTTCCTTGTGAAGGTGGTCAGGGGACAGGTCTACTCCAAGATTTCACATGCATTTTACAGAATTTGCCAAAACCTCTGCATGATGAACATTTCTTCTAAATGCAAAATCAAGGTATTTTAAGCTTTTTTTCCCTATATGTACCTCTACATAACAGTTGTCACCTGATAGCTTTGTACATGAGCAGTGATGTGCCTGGAAGTCTGTTGCAGACCTGTTCAGTGCTCTGGATGGAGTTCATCACTCTTCTGATCTTAGTGACCTTCAGCTATGAAAGATTTGGGATTCCTGCTCTGTGGACAATGTTCTGAATTTTTAAGTGTCACTGATGTCTTTTCAGACTTAGCAATAATTTCCAAAGGCAAGGGTAATGGTGGGGTGGATGTGTTGTGTTCAGTGATGCTCTCGGAGAAAGCTAGGGCCTATAAACACTTGGAGTGGTGGCCTAGTCCATCCCCTTGCAGAACCAGTATTAGCTAGGATAGATTTTTCCTGATTTTTATAAAGGCTCAAAGGTACTGAAGACAAAGGAAATGATAGCCTTGTGTCTGCGGGTTATGCTGCTAACTGATGTTAGGGGAGAGAGATTTATTTAGTGACGAGTTTGATGTTGGAACATGTGAGCTTCCCTCACTAGGGCACAAATGCTGTGCCATCTTGAATTGGCTATGACTGAAAATCATTCCTTACAAACAGCATGGGGCAGGGAAAGTGACATGACATCTTCACTACTTGGAAAGCAGGAAGAACACCCTGGACACTACTGGAAAGCAATAAAAAAAGTTCCCTGGGGGCACTGCTAAATTAACTGGTTTCACTCTTACTACTGAGGCCCAATTTTGCAAGCTGCTACATGGAGGCAACCCTGTTGAACTCAGTAGGTTTGACTTACATAGGGCAGAGGTATCTGTAGTAGCTTTCCTAGAAGTAACATTCAGTCCCAAGTGAGCAGGACAAGGGGACTGCTGCATTGCCTCAGAAGATGCTACTATGAAGCAAGTCCCAAGTATTTGCCATGGAATTGTCTGAATATGCAAACATCACAGATAAGAAAAAGATGTCAAAGTCAGGCTTTCCAGTGATGTTAACAGCATTCAAGTTGGGCCTCATGGCCAGTGCCCTGCCTTGCTGACCACAGGCAGCAATAAAGTAACGTACTGACGACAATAGTATAACGGACTGCCTCTCAGCTTCTCTTTAATTCTTGTTGGCCACCAACAACCTAAAAAAGAGATTGTTTGCTTGTACATTATTATTTTGTATGTACTATCCGCTGATCATTCACTAGACTGAAAGACAAGTGCAACCAATGGAGATTGCTTGAGAAACTGTCTCTGGCATCACAACATACAAGGGCATGTGTGAACTTGTAGTGTTCTGTTACATGTGAAAAACTGCCATGTAAATCTTGCTGACCTGGCTTACTGCAGAATTAGAAGCCATTGCAGGATTGTGGCAGCACTTTCTCAATAAGAAGATTAGTTTTTTGGGGTAATTGATTTTTGAGAAAAACCTGTTTGTTCCAGCCTGTTAGTGCCAGTACCGAGGCAGCACTCTGCAAGAGATTATAGTTCATGTGGTTTATTTCATTAACCTGTTTCAATAGGGCAGCATTAACCTCCTCAAATAAGGAACACCGAAGGCCAAGACAGAGCGATGAGGGTGATGTAAACAACACAGGACAAGATCGCTGTTGAGAAATCAAGTGAAACTAACCCCAGCATTGTTGGAGCATTGTTGTTTCTATTTTCCAGACACAGTGGGAGTCTTAAGGTTTGTGAAATGCTGAAAGAAGAGGAAGCAGTGCTGGCTCAAGAATTAATCTGTTATTGCGGTTACAAGTGTTAGGGAGGTATCTGCAAACAAGGTTCAATATTCAGTTTTGCCACAGATTTCTGCTAAAGTCACAGCCCATCAATTAGTTCTTCTGCAGCACAATCCCTGTTCTGGAAAATGAAAGACACAATGTTTTATTTGGTTTTGGCTACATGGAAATACCCTTGTGCGTCACCAGAAGCATGGGGTGAAAGCACTATGATTGTCTCAGTGTCAAGGGTCTTTAAGGGGGTCAAGGCTCAGGTGTGCCAATGCTCACTTCTTCAAGTGGAGGAGATGAGGGCTGACAAGGGTTATGCAATCACATCAAACAAAGGAATGAAGGAAATTATAAAAGCAGAGGTATGACAGGAAGAGAAAGAAGGGTGGGTATAGGGCAAAAACAGAGGACTTGAGGTAAACAGGGTTAATTGGTTAGTTGCTGCAGGACGGGGTGAATATGTATCAAAGGTAGGTGAGGTTGTGGGCTCCAGGGTAGGACCTGGAGGGAAGGTAAGGCTGGACTCCCCTCTGTCTGATGGAGGGAAAGAGCTAATATTTAATTAAAAAGTACTCTGTCTGGAGAGGCTGGAGTACAAGGCCTCAACTGAGCTCAAATATTGGATTTATACAAGGGTTACTTGCTAAATTGGGTTGATTTGATCAGCTGACTGTGAGGCAGTAGAGAGCTATTCTTACAACCTCTATGGAGTGGGTACCAGCCTTTGGGGTGCTGGTCCTTTGAAAGGACACATGGAAAGAACAGGAGATGGGCTACTTGGATGACCTCTGCTGACGTTAAGTCGTGAAATTCCTGAGGGGAGGAAGGCTGAGCTTTGATTAGTCTGAGAGCTGTTAAAGACAAGTGTCCCAAAAGAGAAACTTCTAACCAGTTATAAGAAAACTAATGCAAATAGATTTATGACAAGATGAATTAAGGTTTGTTTGGTTTTGGTTGTCTTTTTTTTTTAACTTTGGTAGAAAGTGCTTTTACCACATGTTGATTCTATTAAAAAAAAAAAAAACAAAACCCTATTGCTTTTTGGTTTGTCCCCCTCCAAACCTCCTTCCTGCTGATCTTGCTTCCTTGCTTTGAGTTGAACAGCTGCTTCTCTTGCTGTGCTGATCCTACTGATGTCCCTGTAAATTTTCACACTTCTGATCGTTTGAATGACTATAGTCTGCACTGTTTATGACAAGGGTATCTTTCCAGCTTCTGCAATCTATTTTGATCTCCTAATAGCACTGGCCTCTCACTCAGTGCTGCTCTGTGGGGAGCTGATATGCTTGTGCAGAAGCACTACTGGAAATTGCAGTTGCCTTGACCGAAGGGTAAGTGTTTTGGTGTGCTCAGAGCATGTGAAGAAAAATAAGAGGTTAGCAAAGATAAGTTTTGGTGAGTTTAGAGACAGAGAAAGCTGTGAAGAGAGAGGGGCCGCCTCTCTCTCTTTCTTGTGCTGTGGCGAGCCATGCCCCCCTCTGGCTCCTCAGCTTTTTATGAAAGAGGAAAGCTTTTACCTTCCCTTCATGTTTCTTCCCCGTCTCCCGAAAAACAAAGGGCTGGGGGAAACTCCAACTTGGAGTAAAAGCTGCCAAGAAACAGTATGTTTTGCGAGGGGAAGACAGCCCCAGTACACAACGAGGTTTGGGGTGCTGCGAGGACCCTTAATCCTCCTTTCCCCTTTCTCCTCCAAGGAGCCTCTGACACTGCAGTGTGGCGCTGGTACGGCTGCTGCGCTTGAACGGCCAGCGAACAGCCGCAATGCCCACGGGGGCCGCGGCTGCGACCGGAGTTCACCGGAGGAAGGGTTGGAAGGAGGAGCCAGCTGCTTCCCGCCCAGGGCCGGGGCCTGCGGAGCTGAGAGGCAGAGCCGCCCCGCCCGCCGCGCCGTCTCATATAAGCTGGGCAGCCGCTGCCGGCAGCCCCGCGGGAAACTTCGCTGTGCCGGTGACCGTCTTGTTTGGCAGCAGCGCTTCCCGGCTCTCGCCCTCCGTCCCGCCCGCCCAGGGGCCGTGCGACTCGAGGAGAGCCCCGCGGCTTTCCGTCGCGGCTGCTTCTTCCCCTTTCGGCCCCCCTCCCGCCTACAGCGGGGCGCGGAGGCCATGTTCCCCCCGGACTCCACCTGGAATATCTCCTTCGCCGGCTGCGGCTTTCTGGGGGTCTACCACGTCGGGGTAGCCAGCTGCCTGCAGGAACATGCCCCCTTCCTCGTCGCCAACGCCAGGAAGATCTACGGCGCATCAGCCGGGGCGCTCACCGCCACCGCCCTCGTCAGCGGCGCTTGCCTCGGTAAGCAGTACACCTTGTTGTTACTAATTTATTAATTACCACAGCGGCGGGGAGGAGTGGGGTGGTGGAAATAGCGCTCCGCCCCCCTCCTCCCCCTTCCGACATGCGAGCGGCGCTTTGTTTGTAAGGCCTTACCTCAGTGTTCCTACTTCTCAGTGTCTCTGCGCGCCTCAGGCTGAGGTCCGAGGGTGATGCAGGAAGGTAAAGTAGAGATACAGGGGTCCTAACCGGGCACCTGGCCTCCCTGAGATGGAGGGAGGGAGCCGCTGCCCTCCTCAGAGCAGGCGTCAGGAGGTCAGCAGTGGTTTTGACCCCCACCGTAATAAAAAGTGGACTTGTGGGGCTTAGTTCGTGAATTTGAGCTGTTGGTGAGGAGGTGACCTGTTACCCTGTAGTAACCTGCTCTTAGTGTCTGTGAGCAAGAGGGAAGCAGCTGAGGATGGAGATGTTGAGCAGTGTGTTGCATGTGTGGATTAGAGTTGAACAGCATCTCCAAGAAGCCAGGAAATCTATCTTTAGCCTTTCTTAGCATCTTTATTTCTAGAAGAGGGTTATGCCTCAGGATGTAGGGCGTTAGGGAATTTTCCTGCCCTCTGCAACAGCTAGATCTCCAGTTTAGCTAGATGTTACTTCTGTTTTCAAGTTACAGAAGAAGCTTTTTAAAAGTTAACCTCTGAAGCAGGCACATGGCATAGTCTGTCCCTGCTTAGGGCATGTCTAGAGAGCAGCTGAAGAGAGTGGTGTGTGGTGTTTTGTGTGCTGGGGGAGAAATCACGAAGCATGCTAGAGGCTGTACTTGGAAGCTTTTGAGAATAATCAATTCAGAAAAGTATCTTGAAAGGGGAATGTGGTGTGAGAGAATCAGGCATATCTGTTTAGTCTCAGAATTAAGAGCTTCTCCTAGAGCTGAGTGAAACCAGAGCTGTTTACTACTTGAACTCCTCTTGCCTTCATCACAGGTGTCTTTCTGCAGCAGTCCCAGCTCTCTGGGGACACGTAGAGTTTTGAGATGTAGCCTTCATGCAGCAGAAGCATTTTCTGTGTAGTTAGGTTTGAAGTTTATCTCTCCTTAGCATTTTGTTTACAGAAATGTCCGATGAAGTGTAACTGCTGCTCCTGGAGCTTGATGGGAAGCTGTTCAAACCCCAGGCTGGGATCTCAAAAGCTGTAGTTATGCCATGGTGGAAGCATGCTTGCTTTTATCATGGACAAGGGAAAAGGCCTCCTCTAGTCCGTTCTCATGCAGGGATCCATTTGTTGGTAGCTGCTGGGGGGTTAGTTGCTTTACTTGCTGTTCCTTATGTTAAAGAGGTGGCTACCAATCAGTTCCTTAACTGGGTGGTCCCTGTGCTAGTCAGGGGTATGGCATGAACATGAGACAGGCTGGCAGTAGTGCCCAAATCCTTTGCCTTGCTCAGAAGCCATTACTGTGCTGACCAAGTCTGTTGTTATGTCTGTGTTCTTGCTGTTGTACGTCCAGAGCACCCATGGTGTGCTGAGCGTTGCCCTTGGGGAGTTAGCCTGATAGAGAGCATTCTGCGAATCCAGGTTAGAACAGGTTTTTCCTACTCCCTGTGAGATACAAGGGGAGGTATGATAAAGAGGACAGAGTTAGGGGTCACCTAGGCAGCATTTGCCTCCTTCCTGAAAGAGAGCAAACCATGCTGTTTAAAGCCAGCCAAATCTTGGATCTTGGGTGTTCAGTTTCTGGTTTAAGTTCGGCTTCTCTGTGATAGTTTTCTTTTGACTCTGCCTGTGTGGTTGGCATATATCTTGGGTAGAGAGCAGCTCTAAGCAACAGAGCTCACTTCTGAAAGTAAAAGCAAATGAGGTGCTTCGTTGTGGCATGGGATCACTGTACCTTGTCCCTGTTGTAAATCCTCCTGACAGGGCAAATTCCAGCCTGAGGTCCAGGGATTAGAGTGAAATCATAGGGAAGAAGAGAATGATTAGGCAGAAGGTACTGCTGCAGCCTGTGCTAGGAGAGCGGTTCATCCTAGTACAGGCTGTTGTAGGATCCTGAGTATGCGTGTTTGCTGTGCAGCTGGTTCTGCCTGAGAGTAAGCATTATAGCCTGTGGGCTTTGAAACTTACGGCAACTGCTACTCCACACTGTCTCTTGCCCTGTCCCTCAAAGTGGAATGCTGAATAGTGTCTCTTGGTGCATGACAAGTAGAGGGGAGTTTTGTGGAAGCATTGCTTATTTGTGTGCATGTAGATGGATTTGGTTGCATCTGTACTTTGCTCTGATTTCAGTGAGACTATACTGTGCAAAGATAAATACTTCCTGGGGAGGTGTCAACAAACATCTTCCTTTGGGTTTTTTCTTTGGTTCTGATCCTTTGAGACCCTGATTAGGGAGAACAGAAATTTTCCTGGACTTCAGTGTGCAAGATCCCACCTAGTGGTTTCGTTTCCAGCTTTTTTTCTTCTTGCTTTTGCATCTCTTCAGCTGGCTTCTGAGCTAATTCTGCCTTCTCTCTGAATTAAGGCCACACTGTCATTTTTTGTATATGGCAGTAAGGCTTTGCTATGGGCTAACACTGAACTGAAAGCCCTGACCAAATGATCTTCAGCCTTGAGAACTCACTATGGGCTTGAAAGGCTGATTTTGGAATACCAAATAAAACATTTTTAGGCATACATGCTAGCTAGGCAGAGGATATTATTTCTAAATTAGAGGCCAGGAGGTATTTATGGTCTGATATGACCACACCTAGCTCTTGTTAAACACTTTACCATTAAGCCGTAGTGATCTTGGATTTATTCTCTGAGGCTGGAACAGTGGTATTGTCCCACATCTGAAGTACTCTCTCCAGCCTTGAGATTCTTCTTTTCACTGGCATGAAAAAGCATTGCTATTTTTCCACTGGAATAATTTCTGTGGCTGTTGAAGTGCACCTGGCAAAGTCTCGTGTGTTTGTATAGGAGTTGCTTGATTTTGCATACTGCAGTGTTGGAGTATGAATCACTTATTGTCCTGAGGGTTTTCTGGAAAATGGCCTTCTGTCATGCCTGTGCGTTCTCTTGTGGCTGTTGGAGTCTAGCACACCAAGAAATGCACCTCTGTATGCTAAGCAAGTGAAAAAGTCCTTTTGTGCTTACTTTGTGTTCTCTTCCTTATGCACGCCTCAAATCCTGCAGCTTCTCACAAACTCTAGGCTTGGAGCTCTGAGGATATTTACCTATATGGAAAAAAAAAACCCTTAAGGCACTGGCCTGGATGAGTAAAACTGGCTTATGTGACATGACAAGACTGTCCATTTTCAGTCATGAGCAATGTTAGTTAAAATGCAGTCACTGTTGGACTTTTAAGTCTTTAATACAGAATAGGGGATGTGTTTTTTTTAAGGATCTTGAATCACCTCACTCTAGTGAGCTGCATGGGATTTGGTGTGCCTGGTTTTGAAGTGCAGCAGCCTGGATGAATGATGGGATATGAACATTTAATCACTGAAAATCTGATTTAGAGTTGATGTGAAGGTCCTGGACTGTGCTTCCTACTCGCAGTTAACCAAGAGCATCTGAATTGTCTGTGTAGCATGTAAATATTGTCCTATACAGCCCTCATCTTGAGGGTGGGTTGGAACTGCTGAAATGCTGCTTTTTGGGGGGAAGAGGTAGGTTCTGCTGTCAGAGGCAGAGCTGGCCATGAAACCTGCATCTGTGGGAGCTAGCTGTTCTCCTTCAGCATGACAGTTTCAGCAGAAAATGATAAAGCAAGATGAGGGAATGTTTCAAGCACTAAGAATACAGAAAGGAGTCTGTCTGCTGGATTGAGCAGTGTTGTGTAGGGTATTCTCTGGAGAGCTCTTCCTGGGTTGCTGACAGGATTTCTTATTTTTTAAACTGGTGTCTTAGCCAGGACTTGTGTTGGGTTCAACCTGGGATGAAGTAATAGTTATTTGACATTCAGGTTTGCTTGTCAGCTGTCACCATGTGACCACCAGGAAATAACGCTGCTGAACTCCAAACTTTTTCCATTAAGTAGCAGGAGGGGGAGAGCTAAAAAAAAAACAAACAAAAACAGCCAAAAAAAAAACCCCAACCACCAAACCCCGTTTTATCTTTTGAAATTGAGACAATGAATGATAGTAGTATCTTAAATGTTGTGCTCCTGAAATTTGATTATGTGCATGCAGATGCTTAAGGACTAGCCATGGAGAGTATTTTCTCAATGTGTGTGGACTCCTAACACCAAATCACAGACTGATAGAGGGAAATAAGTCTCTATGGAGTCCTCAGAGCAATGCCAGTTTATGCTGTCCAAAGTGTGACTCATGAAGCTTGATATGTAGTGCTGTCTCGCATGGCTGCGTGAGGAGATCCATAGGTCTCCCCAGGTACGTGAGGGAAAGCTTTATTGCTCAAATCCTTCCCTGCGCATGAGGTTGCTGCTTGCATCTCTTCCAGAGGCCCTAGCTGGGGCAAAAGTTGTTGAGCTCAGCAGCTCCAGCACTGTCAGTGAAAGTAGAAGCACCTTTATGTACATACATGGAGATGTGGATGTGATTCATGGGAAGCCTTCTGGTGCTCCCTGGAAGCGGTAAAGCTGCTGCTTCTTTCTGTGGTGGAAAATAGAGGTGCATGGATGTTCCATGCTGACATAGTTGGAAATGTCCATTGGCTTGGTGGAGAAGCTGCTGTGCCTGGATGGGTGCCATCAGTGGTCACAGGGCTGCAGGCTCGGGTGTCCAGGTGAGTAAGATGGTATCCAGCGTACTGTGCAGTACCTTTTTCTGGGAGGGAAAGAGCTTGTTCCCACTGCCTCCTGGCTCTTTCCCATGAGGAAAGGTGCTCTTGCAGGTACCTTGTTGGATGAGCGCAAGGGAAGCCAAGCAGCTGCTTTCAGTGAAATGCATATTCATAGCAGTGCATGTGATTATTCTTTTGTCACCCCACACAGAGAGGAGGTGTGCAGAGCAGCTTGGTGCCCAGCCTTGCTCCATCAGCCACAGCAGCAGCTCTGCAAACAGCACAAGCCATCTTTGTGTGGTTGCTCTTCTGACCCATCATTTCAGCATCTCTCGAACCTGTAGCCTCTCCAGGCTATTCCACTTTTTTCTACCTCTTATTTCCCAGACTCTTCAAGGTACCTGCAAGTACTCCCTATAAAATATGAGAAACTTTTGAGTGTACTTCAGAGTCCTATGTCCAGTTTTGATTATGTTTGGAAGATAAGGTTAATCCTGATAAATCAAAAAAACATCCTCAGGTTCCTTACTCTGTCTTAGTTTCAAACTCCCATTGCTGCAGTGGCTACACTTCAGTTGCCCATACTCTGCCTTGTTCTTTCTGCTAAGTGTGTCTGGGACTTGAGGTGAATGTTAGGATGTGCTGTCAAGAATCTAGGGGTGAAGGGAACCCCTGTGTATGTATTTGTCTTGGGCTGTCTTTTCTTGTCAAGCAGGCATAAGGCACTAGAGAGGGTGAGAGCTGGTGAAAAGCAGGGGTAGGGGAAATGACTTCATGTAGAAGGTCCTAAATAAATGTGTCCTTGGGAAAAGGCAAAACGTGTCCTGGAAGTGATAAGGTCTGGGGCAGTAAAACATCCTTTTCAGGGAGCATGTAAAAGGGAGGGAACTGATGAGCCTTGTAGTGTAGGAAAGATGCTAGAGGTTGTTATAGTTGTACCTGTTGTAGCTATAAAGACAAGAGAAAAGGAGGAGAGAGTTTGGCATTTCTGATACAATAGCTACTTGTGACAGGCCTGATCCTGTCCCACGGGTTGTGCTGCTCTGTGTACAGTGTGTCTGGGAGAGCTGCCTTCAGTGTTCCTGGAGTCCACGACTCTCCTCAGCTGAAAGGCTCAGAACAAGCCAAGCTCCATGTGATCCCAAAGGCGACGGGTCCGTGCAGGTGATGTGCACTTTTGTCCTTGGTGCTTGGGATATGTCAGGCGTGGAAGCTGCTAGTTTTAGTAGAACCCAGGGCTTTGTGCTGCCCTCTGGCACCTGCCCAAGCCTGAAGCTGTAGTGCTTTCTCATACAGATAAAGGCCAAATCTACATTGATGGTTTCTGCCTGACAAATCCTCTGGAATCTGCAAGCTTTGTGAAGTGTCTTTATGCAGCTGTTTCCCAGGCTTCTGGCTATGCTATCGCTGCAGAACTTCTGAGAATGAGCCATTCTCTTCTTCATACACTATAGTTTGTTTGGATAGATACTGGTTTTGGAAGCCTTTGGGTTAGGATTTAGTAGGATTTAGTGGACCAAGTACCAGTTGAGCACTGGAGGCTATGCTGGTGTCTGAGCTGCCACTCCGGTGGATTATCTAGTTTAGCATCCTGAAGTACAGGAGATGGCATCTGAGGGTGTAGATGGATCGGGAGCCCTTTACATATGTTAATTACAAGAGCTGCTCTTGCCAGCTTCACTGAATGCTGATGATTCAGGGCTAGGCCTAGAAAAATTATTATTCCAGTGTATCGTGGAGGAAGGGTGTGGATTCAGGATGCTGTGGTTATGCCATGCATGGAGAAAGTTAGAGCCCTGTTTCAGAGTGGACTGGCCACACAAGAAGAAATTGCACTGATTTATTTAGCCCAGTGTTCTTATTCAGTAAGATTGGTAAAAACTCTTTTATAGGAACACAGTAACCATTTAGCTACCAGCCGTACTTCTGCACACAGAAGTGTTAATTCTGTGTGTGTGAACTTCAGCTGGACACTGCTATGTCTGCCTTGCTGCTTTCCTTGCTTGTGTACTGCAGGAAGGGTTGCACAGAGGTTCTTGCCTTGCAGGGGTCTGTGCAACCTCTGTGAGTCCTACTTTTGGTTGTTTTTGGAATCTGAGTCATCTTGATTACCTGGGAGTTGTGGCTGGGGGACCACTGCTGATATCCATAGGAGAAAGGTAACATCAGTTTCCAGATATTCTTGCGTCAAGGCTCCCAAGCAATGCAGCCTGTCTTGCGGTCTGCCAGAAGATGTTTCCCAGTTAAGCTACTTCTAGATTCCTTCTAGAACAAAATACCCGTGCCCCTCTTCTGAGAACTGCTTTGGAACAAAGCTTCTCATTCTCACTTCCTTGCTGAAGCCTGCTCCTCTCATGCTGTGGCTAGTGAGAAGAGTTCAGGCGTGTAAGGTGACGCTTCACATGCCCATGTGAGATGGAAGAAGGGCAAAGCAGGCACGGCAAGCAGCATGCTCACATGTGCCTGGGGAGGTGCATGGCATGGGTTGGAGCAGTTGGCTAGCTGTGCAAGCATGAGGGAGCTGGGCACGGTGCAAGCTAAAGGCCAGTGGAGTGTTTCAGGGCTATTTCCTTTCATTGTGTGCCAGGCCTTTAGCAGCCACACAAGTGTATAGTGGGAAAGGACAGAGAAAAAGGAGACAGGGTGCTCCTCATGAGCGAGCCAGCTGTATTTCTGGTAACATCTCTGATCACACTGCCTGTAAGTGTGCAGTAGAGCGTTCAGCAGGAGTTAGACTGTAAGGCAGTAAAAGCTGTGTGTGGGCCTTGCTTTGGTGTTGGTGAAGGTAGTGATTAGTGTGTGATAAAGCCGAAGGGGTGCTGGAGTGGCAGCTATTTCATTGGGCTCTAGACATACAGATGATGACTGCTCACTCCACTTTTTCCTCTTTGTGGATCTGTAGTGCAGGTGCCTGCCAATGTATCTACTGCCCTGTAGCACTGATCTCTTTTTATCCAAAACATCTTGCCTCTAGTGATACCTCTCCTGTGAAGTGGGACCAGCACACTCTTTCTCTGGGTGCATGGTGCTGTCCTGCAAACTGGCTCTGAGAAGCGAGTATGGAGTGTGTGTATAACATTGTGCTTTGTATTGGTGATTTTCACTTGAATGTATAAAGCAAGAGTTGGATGTGATTCCACTTATGCTGCTGTGCAGTGCAGAGGAGAAGGGCAATTTTGCATTAACTTTTGTTACTCTGTACCTTCTGTAACTGTGAATGCCCTTTTCGTGTCTCCCCATGCTATTTGAGTTGCAATATGGCATTGACAGGATTGATGAGTGAATGAGGACAGGACATGGTTTTCAGTATCGTTTGCCTGGGGTCCTGAACAACTTTTCCTTTTCATGCGCTGTTATACTATTTAATTTCTAACGCAGTGAACAGAAATGCAGCATTAAGCCTCGTATTAAGGAATTACAGTGGAGAAAGATTAGGCTAGTGGGGATTGTTGTGGTTGTGGCAGAGAATGATCCTGGCAGGCTGCCTGAACTGAGCTGCCTCTTGGCCTTCCTACTGATTGTTTTGTAATAGCAGCTGCACTATGTTCTGATTTATGTTGCAAAAATAAATGCTCCTGTCCTGACCACAGAAACAAAGCAGGCCTCAGCCTGCAGACACCAGTCACCAGGTGAGGCTTTGGTGTACCAACACTACGTTAAGTCTGGTGCAGCTTAGAGACGTAATCAAGCATGGCAGCTCTTGTGCCTGTTTTCCTGAAGGCTTTCTGCTTCTGTACAAAACAGCAACCTGCCTTAAGGTGAGATGAGGTACGAATTGTGCATCTGTGCATTTGGCTTGTGTGAGGGTTCTATCCTGTAGGTACCAGTGAGTGGACAGGCAGGCAACTATCACTGTGGGCTCTCTGGTGAGCTGCACTCTGCAAGAGGAAAAAACTTGGGCAACTTGAAAGCTGGTCTTTATGCTCCCCATATCCAGGACATGGC
Source organism: Pezoporus occidentalis (assembly GCF_034315485.1). Classification (NCBI taxonomy): domain Eukaryota; kingdom Metazoa; phylum Chordata; class Aves; order Psittaciformes; family Psittacidae; genus Pezoporus; species Pezoporus occidentalis. The sequence continues at coordinate 1,114,085 of NW_026913964.1, read as the reverse complement.
AGTAGTTCTGGTTCATGTATTAACTGGTATCTAGACCACAGAAAATAACCATCTTTTTGTCTCTAAGGGGAAAATTCCTCCTTTTGGTTTGGCTTTATTTAAACAGAGAGTGACCAACAGTGTTTTGGAGTGTTTTACCCAAATTTTACTTGAAACAGAAAAGCAAACATCCTGGGGACAAACACGTTAACCAGAGGGAGTCTTCAGGCTCTGAAGCAGTTGCAGGTGATTGCATTTACTTAACCCTACTGCTGCAGGTTGCATTGTGGCATGGTTTGTGTCTAGACTTTGCGGTGCTGAGCCCTGAGAATCTGAACCAGAAAGAGTTGTGGGCAGAGCCCTTCCTTCCGCATGTGCATCTGGCTGTGAGAGCTGGCCCTACTTGAAAAGCTGTCACTTCCTCTTGGTGTGTCCTACCTGCCCCACCTGTAAGGTGCTTACCACAGTCTGATAGGGTTATTCTTACAGGGTACGTATCAGTGCCCCTCACCCTTGAACAAAAGGTGGGAAAGGCCATTATTTACACTTGGTGGCCAGGCTTCCTGAGGTATCCCCTTGGCAATATCATTTGCTTGATTAGCTCTGGCGTTAAGTCCCTGCATAGAGCCCCTGATGGGAAGGGTTACCTGCCACAGAGAACAAGCAGTAGGGCTGTCTGTAGGCTCAGTGAGTGTATGTTATAAGTTGTGTTTGCTAGATGTGTATTGCCAGAAGAGGTACAGGAAGGAAGCTTTTCTTATTTGAAGCCAAGTCAGCTGGGCTGTTTCTTATCTGATGGCAAAATAGTCAGAGTGAGACTGAGTGAAAACCTCAAAACAAATATACCTCAGAACAACAAAAAATGGGGAAGTCACAGAGGAACAGCTTGTTCTGGTACATGATGTTTCTCAATATTACTGGCTTACATGAATGTAAATGTGCAGATGTAAAAAATATTGGTGCCGTTAAAGTCTCCACTGCTGGCTTCCACCCCTCTGCCTCAAACATTTAAAAATGGTCAGTTTTATTGTGTTAAATAGTAGTGGTTATACTGCTTCTGGAACGTGAGGGGTAAATATCCTTTCTATATCAATGCTTTTAGGCATCCATCCAGGATTTCATGCAGAAATTAAAGAGCTGTCACAAGCTATGGGATACACCTGTCACCTGAAAATGTCTTACTAGGGCAGATCATAAGGCATTACTCTCGCTGTATTTCCTGCTGGTATGAATTTTGCCTTGGACCTCCCTTTGACATCCATCCAGCCTCACTTAGAGGCTGTTGGAGAATATCTTGGGTCAGGTTTCCTTAGGGACGAGTCAGCTTTTGTCTAGCTTAGCTCAGCTGAAGGTCTGTCTGGTTCTTGCTCTCCTGGGACAATGTGTGGAAAGCAGGTTGCTTCAGCATGAGCGTGGGAAGAGGAGCAGAAGGCCAGCCAAGCAGCGGGATCTTTCATAGACTGAAGGCACTGCCCACAAGAACAGGGGCTGTCCTTTGGTCAGTGCTTTGCACTGCTCCTAGGGGTGAGCGAATGGGCCCTTTCTGGTGGTCTGAGCTCCCTGTGAGGAAACATCCAGTGAAGTTCTCTGTTAATTATTGTCTAGATGTTGGCTTGCAAACTTTCGTTTCGGTGGCTCTCGTTTACAGCTTTACATTTTTGGGCTGGTGACAGGACTGTGTTATAATTAGGACTGTATCATCCAGGAGAGGCCAGGCCAGAAAAGCATGCATGTTGCTGACTCTCAGTACTTAGAGAAGGGGCAGGTGCAGGAGCTGCGTGTGCTTAGCTGGAGCAGCTTGGGGATTTGTGCCCAGGAAGAACAAATCTCCTGAAACTTGTGCTCATCATTGGAAACTAACTTTTAGATGAGGTACAGGAATACCTGAAATAGTGAGGGACAGGCAGCCAAGTTAAATTAACCTTGGAGGAGATGATGCTGGTGAATTCCTTCTGACTCAGCCTATTCCTAAATTCACATCTGGACTGAGATTTACCAGTGAGCAACATGAGAGCTCCAGTGATGCTCAGCAACTATCTGAGTTGAAAGTGGAATGTAAAGCTTGTAGCTGTAGACTTTTGCAGGGAACATCTGTGCCGAGTAAGGCAGAAACGTAACCTGAACAAATAGCTAAGCAGAATTTACCAGGGGCCTCATTCTGGGGCTTGCTTATGCTACAGAGGAGCTGTCTCTTGTCCTGAAGATCTTGCAGTCAAAATAGCTTGGTCATGGCATCCCAAGCTAACAGGCATTGAGCGCTCAGAGTGCAGAAGGAATGCCAGAAGCACCTGCACCTCCTACAGCTAGCTGGCTGCTTTTCAAACCTTTTGGTATTGGTGTGTCTGGCCAGTCTGGAGCCATAGCTGAGTAATGGGACTGAGGAGAGAGGAGTGGTGCCACGTTGCTGAGGTGTAGGAAGGAGTCTGTTTGGATTCTTGCTGGCGTTGAATGAGAAACAGGTTTAGTGAGGATCTGCTTGGTTTCCTTCCTGCCCCACTAGTCCAGGTAAGGTATGGCAACTGCAGCTGGGGGTGTGACCTCTCAGACTGTGCTTCCTACCATCAGGGACAGAAGATGCTTTTCCTGCGTTCATCAGCTGTCTGTGCTGTTCTCTTCTCTTCTCTATCCCTTTTGAGAGCCTTTCCTTTAAGCTTGCATCATGTTTACTGCAACGCTAGCCGGGGGCAGGAATGTCCCTGGCACAGAGTATGATCTTTGTGCTGATGTGGAGCTCTCCCAGAGAGAGCTGCAGTGTCATGGCTGAGTTGCAGTCACAGGACCTGCTGGGTGGAATGAATGTCCACAGTGCCCCTCTCTCTCTTCAGCCTGTTCTGCTCCTATTTTTGGTTGTGCCTTAGGCTTTTTTTAAAACTTGTAATGCTTCATGGGTCAGCTGTCCTTTTGCTGGCTGGCAAATGGCAATCAGTGTGGTCTAATGTCAACAGGAGAGCATCATAGTGCCCTTGGTGCGAAAGCCCTGCTGCGGAATATGCAGGTCCGGAGGGGCCCTTCTTTCCCCTCTTGTCACCCCTTCTGCTGTGGGGTGTTTAACCTTTGGAATGGTTCTCATCCTTATGCATTGCACAGGCTTGAAGTTGTTTCATCTCTGAGCTCTTAGCTGCGTATAAGGGTCTTCCCAGCAGCCTGGCTAACATCAGTTTTAGGTGGTTGATCTTCAGTTCTTCTTTGCCAGAGGCAGAGTAGCAACATGCTGCTGAGGCTGGAGGTGTTTGTATGCAGTTATAAATAGTATGTGCTGCTTGAATGCTTTTCAGGTTAGAGAAGGGTAGTTTAAGGAGGACGCAAGGCAGTAGAGACTGAGATACTGGGTTATTTTGGAGCTGAGCATGACTGGTGGTGAAAACCAGTCCTTTAAAGGAATGACCTTGCTCTGTCAATAAGCATAGCATATAATAATATGAAGCTGGCTTCACATAGCTTAAAAATGAAATGCCGGTTAGCACTGCCTTCAGGTGTTTTCCCCATGGGTAATGGTAACTTGCCTCTTGTAGCTGCTGCATAAAAATCACAGGATGAACCAGCAGAGGTGGAGCAGCTGGCTTCCTTTGTCTAGAAAGGGACACATTGGGATGTTTCAGGACATAACTGCCTGATGTTCCTTTGTGTCATCACAACTGAAATTTGGATAAGGACAATGGCAGTATTCAAATTTATATATAACACCACCCCCTGGGGCAGGATAGAAGGGGGGATATGGCTTGACTAATGCAACTGGAATATTCCACATATTAATATGATTTTTAGAGAAACATTGGCTTAGTAAATCTGTATAAGAAAAAGTGTCAAATTAATTGGTTGGTGAGAGAACAAAATGTTTTCCCAGCAAGCAATACCAGCTATTATGTGTTGTCTCTGCCTCTTGGTATGTACTTCAATAAAGGAAGAGAAACTTAATTTAGCTTTTTCACATGTTCCAATGTCCTGAATCACCAGATCCCTCAAAAATCATGGAGGACTTTTCTGTGGGCTGAAACTGGCACTGGACTAGTAGTAATTGACATCTTGTGGATGACCCCTGTAGGACTCTTCTGTTGACCACCTCTCATTCAGCTGCTCTCTCTGGCAGGCTGTGAGTAGAATTTGAGCTGGTATTCCTAGAATAGCATTTCTGGTAGTAATGGGATTAAAAACTCTTACCGCTTCTGTCTCCTCCCAAATGTATTTTCAGGAGGGCTTGTCATCTGTCATGGATCTAGCTACATAAACTTGACTCCTTTGGCTGAACCCTCAGCTAGCCTTATTTCCAGGAAGGCTGGTGGTGCTGCTGCAGATCATCCTGTGCCTGTCTCTTCCTGCAGTTCTGCACTCAGCTTGCATAGAATGGGTTGGGTTGGAAAGGACTTTGAAGATCATCTAGAGATCCAACCCCCCTGCCATTTACAGGGACACCTGCCATGAGACCAGGTCGGTCGAAGCCCTGTCCAACCTGGCCTTGAACACTGCCAGGGATGGGGTATCCACAGGTTCTCTGGGCAACCTGTGCCAGTGCCTCACTACCCTCATCACCTTGCTTTGGTGCAAGTGAAACAGCAAGTCCGACAGAATCACAGGTGCCCTTAAACTGAAATACCTTAGAAGCTCCTGTGTGTGCATGTGTGCAGGCATGTACTAAAAAGAACCTAAACCAATGAACACCCAGAAAGTATTCAAATAATGCAATTGCTAGAATAAGTAATAATTCTTATTTTGTTCTCTTGGCTGTGCAGTGTGATAGAGCAGGTAGCTGCAACTCCAGTCTCCCCTCAAATGCTGTGAGACAGCCTGTTTCCTCACATAGTCAGGACTTTGCTATTTTGTTTTTCTTAAATGAACAAAACCTTCCAGCTCACATTTCAGCTCAAGCAGGCAGTCATAATTTGTAATTGTGATTGTTTCCAGTATTGCTATCAAATCTTCCTGTACAGTGAGATGCCAAGTGTGAAAGCATCATTCCATAAGCATCATCTCCTGAGTGACACACACACCTCCACACTCTCACCACCAGAGCTCTCTGTGCATGCAGGCTGTCTCCCTGCAGCTGTGTGCTCAACACCCAGCCTCCCACTGGGTTTTTCAGCAAAGCCAGCAGCTCCATGCAATGCACTCAGTGCAGTGGAGTTTCTTGGGGTCATGCGGCCAAGGAGCTGGGCTGGGATTCCCTCAGGCTTTCACTCTGTTGCTGCTTCTTCATGTGCATTTCCTCCCCTTGTCAGATGTTAAGGTGTCTTGGGGAGCGTTATGAGTGGTAATGTCATGGTGCTGATAAAATGTAATTCCCGCAAGGCTTGCTCCATATTGGAAAGGGTGTTGAACCATGTGGCTACTATCTGGAACAGGTTGGGCTCAATGGCTTACTGCTAATTGAGTAAGTAAGATCAGAATTAGACTGCTAAACATTGCTCTAGGACAGAGCAAAAGACTGGGATTACAGTGCTAAAAATTGCTGCAGGGGGGAACTTTGGATTTTCTGCTAAGTTGCTTCCTCACAGTGCCTAAAATCCTCATCCAGAGTCTCTGGTCACGTTCAAGATTGAAGTTCTGTGCATGCTTGAGCTGCTGGTGCTGATGGGTTTCCAAAGCACAGAATTGCATTGCCAGGCTGTGTTGTTGGAAAACGTTGCTGGCGCGCATGCATTGTGAAAGGGTGGGATGTGTCAACATAGTATTGAGGCTGTTAACTGCTCCTATCTCCATTTTATTTACTAACCTGCATCTAACTTTGGTTCTTTCATTCTGCTGCCTCCTTTCTGCAATTGCAAGTCTGTGTGGGAGAGCAAGATGGAGGGATTTCCAGCTGGCTTGAACTGGTAGTCTTTCATCTTTCTTCACAAACTGAACTTCAGTGTGATTGAAGTCTTAATGTGTGAAAGCATGTATTTCTTTTTTTCCTGGTTTCTTTTATTCCACACCATCACCATCATCCCCCCCCCCCCCGGATGATATTCTCATATGTATTCCTGATGCCCCTGGGAGTGAAGTGATTGGCTGGTTCTTAGAGGAGCTGTTGTCTTGTATCTCACCATGGCTAGATGTCTGTGGCAGTAACAGTCAGTGTGTGCAAAGGGCAGCATGCTGGCTGCTGGGAGTTTGGCTTGGGTTGATGTTTTTGCTTTGTTTTCTGCCATCCCTCCTTTCCCAGTGGAGAGCTCTGATGCTGTTGCCAGATTGGGCTCCTAGTGACCATGAGATAATGGGCTTAGCAGATGCCTTCCCTTTTGTGCAGATGGGATGTCTCCTCTCCTCCAAACTCAGCTGGGTCACTGTGTGAAAGGATAAAGCAGGCATGGCTTCATGAGTTCTACTTGCTATAAAGGCCTTGTTTAGTGCTGCGGAACTGGATGGGATGGGACCCAAAGACTGCAGGAGGCATTAAGTCACTCATTCCCTAATGGAGCATAGTGTCTATCTTGTTCACCTGAGTGGTGGCTGATATTTGCAGTTGAACTGGGATCATTTAGCTCTAAAGTACAGACATTCCTGTTTACTGGCACTTTTGCTTACAGGCAGATGACTTTTTCATGTCAGAAAAAAGATGCTTACTAGAAAAGTGTTAGCGGAAGATGTTTTGAAGTGGATTTAGCCATAAGCTCAAAGCTCTTAAAGCATCTCACTTGTTTTCTTTGCTAGTCTGTGTTTTCACTAGCCCTGCACTGACCAGTAAGACAGGATCTAAGAAAAAGTGTGAGGCTTTAGCCAGATGCTAAGGTCTTCCTTGACTTTATAAAACGTATGTCAGATGAGGGTAGCTGTCTGCAATGGGGGAGTGTGAGGGCCAAGAGAGCAAACTTCAATGACTCCTGTAACACTGCCAGTAATAGCCTCTTGTCTTGAGTTATATATCAGCCGGTGGGGATAAACCTCTGAGTAAAACTGTGAATGAGGCTTTTTTTTTGTGCCTTATTCTGTAAAGGAGGAGGCTGTATTTTCTAGGATTTCATGGTGCATTTTTCTTTCTCTTGTTGCAGGTGAGGCTGGTGCCAGCATTATTAGAGTGTCAAAAGAAGCCCGGAAGAGGTTCTTGGGACCTCTCCACCCATCTTTCAACTTGGTGAAGATCATTCGGATCTGCCTGTCCAAGACCGTGCCAGAGAATGGGCACGAGGTTGCAGCAGGACGCTTGGGTATTTCCCTGACACGGGTCTCTGATGGAGAAAATGTAATACTGTCAGACTTCCATTCCAAGGAGGAGCTGATCCAGGTAAATGGAAACTTATTGCAGAGGGCTAGGCAGGAACTGCATGCTAGTTTGTTTTCCCTTGGTCTCCAAATGTCCTTAGTATTGGAGTATAATTGCCAGCACATGCCAGTGTGATGTTCTGAGAAGAGTAATCAATCAATCAATGGGTTAAATAGGTTTTGATCTGCTGCTTACATTCTGGATCTCTTTCTCCCTCAGGCCTGTGTCTGCAGTGCCTTTATCCCTGTCTACTGTGGGCTGATACCTCCAACCTTGCGTGGAGTGGTAAGTAAGACTCTAGATGATCCTTCATTAAATCGTGTGCTAATGAGTAAGAAGGCAGAAATGTTAGTACTCTATTTTGCCTGTCTGCTGTCAGCAATTAGCCTGAGGAAGCACAAGAAATTCCCAAATGAACAGCTTCAACAGTGGGTGTGCTTTCTTTCCACTGCTGCCTACTGGCTATAGTGTCCTGAAAACTAGAGGATTTAACATGATAGTAATATATTGTAATCTGGGCAGGTACTGACAGACTTAGCTGCTTGGTACAATGCTGTCCATCACTGAGGCTCCAACCCTCTGCATGTGGAAAGAACTTGGTTCCAGGGTAGAAACCATGAGTGTGGTCCCTCTCCCATGAGCCTGTCACTTTCTGTTGGGTTTTAACTAGTGGTGTTGATACCAGGCCTTTATTCCATGGAGTTCTTCCTGTCCTTTCTCTGAAAATAATGTTCTGCTGCCTGATGGAGCTTCTTCAACGTCCTGTCCAAGGCTGTCCAGTGTCTACCTTCTGTGTTTGCATGTTGGAAATGAAAACATTTGAAAGCTCTGTGGAGCTGGAGCATCTCTGAATATTGCAGTTATGCTTAAGGGCCTCACTTGAGCTTGGACTCCCCTTGTGCTACATAGGTTAATGCAGACATTAAAAGGAAAGTTTGTTTGAAAACTAGGTAGTCAAAAGGGAGAGGGAGAACTGCTATTAATGTATGTGTGCCCTGGTTTCCTGTAAGTGACCTGACCAAGGTGCCTCAGTCTGTCAGAGCATAGCATCAAATCTGATCCCACTGCTACCTGTGTCCAAAAAGTGAGGTCAGTTTTGCTCCTGTCTAATATATAGCTTGGCTGTCTTTGTCCTGTGCAAGCATTTTGGGCAGGAAAATCACCTAGAAATGTCCAATCTGCAGGCAGGTTTTTTGTCCCACAGCTGGTAGCTCTTGCCCGACACTTCTCTGGGGCTAGTCGAGGTCAATGTGGATTAGGCAAAATCTCAAAATTCCAAAACATCAGGGTTTCTGGAATGTGCAGCTGCCCTGGCACACCAAGGGGTGACTTCTCATGTTGAGATTCCCCATGGGGAAAGGTGGGGAGGGAATATATGAGATGAGGAAATTAATTCCTACCTCTTCCCCCAAAAAATCATTGTTCTTTGTGTCTCTCAGGGGGGAGGGTGGTGAGAACAGAGGTTAAATTAGGTTGGGTATGAGCCTGTGAAAAGTTTTTGACATGGGACTGCATGGTTCCTAGCATGCCTGTGATGACTGTGACTGTATTTGCCACAGGACAGACTGACAGGCCTGGCATGAGGACAAGTTTTGAAGGCAGTGTGATCGTGTGAAAAGTGTAAAATCTGTATTCTGCCTTCCTCCTAATTTTTTTCCAGTGTTCGCTCTCTGAGCTCTGGTAGCCCCATGGGGTGGATAATGAAGATAGGTGGAGGGAAGGAAAAACAGTGAATTCTCAAATACTGGGAAATGGAAGGGTCAGTAACTGACTTGTCAACACACACTTTAGCCATGAACAAGTTCATGTACCATGTGGATCAGATGAACACCTAACAAGGATCAGAAAGCCAGGTGTCAGTTCATGTGAGTGAGGGGCCCTGTAAAAAAAAAAAAAAAAAAGAGGACATGATAAGGGAATGGAACTGGGCAGCCCAGAAATTACCCCAGTCTGAGAACCATCCCCCAAAACTGCTGCTGCTCATGCCTGGAGCCAGCTGGTGACTCCAGCCTGTGGCTCCGTGCAATTAGGCTTTGCAAGGGGTTGGAGAGTGGTTAGGCTTGGGTTGCTGGAGGTTCAGGCAAATGCAAAGAACTGGCAGCTGATCTTGAGTCAGGAATGGTAATTGGCACTACTTGGGGAATGGTGGACTGGAGAGCAGGGTCTGCGTGTATATTCCTGGATTTCCATGCAGTGAGAAGGCTTTGCCTGTCGGCTTTTTAGTTAAGCCTTTTTTCTAATGTCATCCGTGCACTCATGCTGCCACCCTGAGGGAAACGTATGTTTCTGCATCCTTACCGCAAAATTAGTGTCGTGTGAGACAAGGCAAAGCATGATGCAGAATGGAGCACCTCCTCTTCTGATCAGCATTTCCGTGCTCTGCTGGATTCAGCCTCAGCCAGCTTAGCTCCTCACCCAGCAGAGAGCTGAACGATGGCACAGCTGCTACTATGGGGCTGTGTAGTTCCTACATGATGGTTTGCATTTGAACCTGTCTGAAGGGACAGGTTCCTGTCTGGCAGGATCAACCTTGACACAAAATCAACAGGACTCTTCTGTAACCAAGGTTCTTAAGAGCTTGAATTGTTGCTCTGCAAAGGTTTCACACTTCCTGCTCCTTTGGCTTGACCAAGGCCCTCTCCCTTTATCTTCTGCATGTTGTTTACACTGCCAAAGGCCTGTGATAGCAGTTGTCTTGCTCAGCTCCTTGTGCAATTATGGTACACCAATGAATACTCTGAATTGAGTACATGCTACTGGGATTGTCTTTCCTGCAAGGGTAACGCAAATGTGTTTATGGTGTGTAAGTACAGAACATTCTCTGACAAGAGAGTGCCTGATAAGTGCAAAACGCTGGTCCCCTGTGCTCTGTTACCACACCACAGAAAGTAGATTCCAAAGGTGTATACATGTGTTGGAATTGCTGCTTGATAAGCCTGCTAGCAATAAATCAGCTCTTAGGTAACGAACCTGCCAGTGGGAAATTGTGTTTGAGCTTATTCATTTTAAACACAAGTGAAAAATGGCACAATGTCACAGTGTGACAGCTTAGATCAGTGCTAATTTGCACTGTAGGTGGTGGTTGTTGTGTCATTTTATTTAATTGGAGAGCTGTCAAAACCCATAGGAGATTTAAGTCAGCAGTCACACAAGTAAATATGCCTTTCTTGTGGAATGCTTGTGTCCAACATGCGTAACCATAGAAAGAGAGGCACATAGCAAAAGGAGATTATAGACAACACAGCTGTGCTATCACTGGTTTTGACTCCTTCTGTGCTGGTGGGTGTACTCCGATCTCTTCCCGAGTTGTTGGCACAAATATGAATACAGTAAAAAAGCTGCTTGATCAGTTATGAGAATTGAGAGTGCTTCATTTGTCTTGATTTTTTTAGAGATACGTTGATGGAGGGATTTCTGACAACTTGCCACGATATGAGCTGAAGAACACCATCACAGTGTCTCCATTCTCAGGAGAAAGTGATATCTGTCCACGAGACGGTTCCACAAACATGCATGAGCTGAGAGTCACCAATACAAGCATCCAGTTCAACCTTCGCAACCTTTACCGCCTCTCAAAGGCCCTGTTTCCTCCGGAGGCGCATGTGAGTTTCCTGGCAATATCAGAACTTGGACAGTAGATAGGCACTGGCTATACTGGGCACTTTAGCAGAGGAGGACTTCAGACACTGTTAGTTTTGTATCTCTTGTTTGTTTTTTAACCTTGACGTTATTAACCCAATGACTTGGCAAACCTTGACCATTTGCACAAGGTTGTATAAGTGGCTTGGTTTTCTTTTGCTTCTGGGAGATCCGGAATTTAGGTTGGAAAGTATTTTCACGTTGCTCTCTGGAGTAGTTTGCCAGGAAGTCAGGCTCACTTGTAAACAAGGGTGTATCAGCCATCAGAACCCATGTGCTTTTGAGTGTTTTATTGTCAGGTTGGACCTAGTAGCCTGCAGCCAGTGACTGTCTCTTAAAAAGTGCCAGTGGAGCAGGTGTCGCTTTGACCAGCTTTGTGTACTGTGAGCAAATGCAGCCTCAGATAGCCTTGGTATTTCAGCATAATAAGTGTGCTTGCATGTGCTGAATTATTTGGACAGGCTTTTTCCTCCCCCTCTCTAGTCTTGCTGACTTTATCTGCAAATGCAGTGGCCCTTCCTGGCATCTGCTGAGAAGTATTCTGGTCTGCTTGTCAGAGTGACTTGCTGAAGGCTGCACACAGTAGCATCAGCTCTAGATGTGGAAATTGAGTTGACACAAGTCTAAGCTCATTCTTGGGTAGGATCCCAGGTGTCCCTTCCAATCTTGAATTATCATGTGATCCCCATGTTCACTGTATTTATGTTACACCCACCATATCTGCTCAAAGGCTGGGAAGAGCTGACAAAGATGAGACTTGTTTTTGGGATAGCGCAGGAATCAGGAAAATTCCTCTAAAGCCAGCATTGAGCTGATGTTTGCTCTGCTCAGCCAGGCAGTCTCCAAATGACTTGCTCTTGCCTTCCTCTGCCCTCAGGTGCTGCGGGATATGTGCAAGCAGGGCTATCAGGATGCACTGCACTTTCTGAAGAAGAACGGTAAGGCTCTGTGTTTGCAGGATACACTGATTTGCTTCGTCTGTGACAGGCTTGGTATCTTGGCTTTGAGAATAGTCAGTGGTGTATATGAAAAGTGGAAGGGCAGAATTGAGCTGTGCTTCAGGAACTGGAATATGGGATTTATATTAAGTCTATTTTAGCACTGCAGGATGCAGAAGTGAACACCTTTCTAGTGCAATGCAGGAGGATTCTAACCATTCTTATACCAGAGTGGTGGTTTTGGCACATCTAAGTTTTGAAATTACTTAGCATGTACTCTGTGCTACACCAGCACAGCTGTTAGGCACCGGTGCCATTTGGACTTTCTGCAGATATCCTGCTGCTCCTTCTTATGTGCAGCTAGGGTATGTCTAATGTAGCACAGCAGTGCAGAGCACAGGCATGCCTTCAGAAGCCCCCCCGCACTTGGCAGTTTGACACTGCTGTTTCACTGTCTTTTATGTGAAAGCCCCGGACTTCGTAGACTCTGTTGTAGCAGGTTAAGCGTGTGTTTGATGCCACCTAGTGTCAATTTACAGCAGATCGAGCACATCGAGCACATCTCGAGCATATGTTGACTCTGTGTTGCATACCTCACTGGGATAAGAGCTGTCAATACAGCCGTGTTTGTGGATTAAGCTGCAGGAGGGAAACCTTGCCTGCAAGATGGGTGACTGGCAGCTTATAGCAACAAAACACTGCCAAACAGCACCCTGCAGTACTTAAAGGGGAAAAGGCAGAATTTCTAGCAGCGATGTTTCTAACTCATTGTGGTAAGAATTACAATAGATGTAAGCTAAAGAGGCTGGGTATGACGCCTGTCTGAGGCGTGTTAGGGTGAAGAATAACACTAAAGGTCAGGGAAGGCAGGGCAGCTAGTTTAAATCAGCCTATGGTATTTCTTTTCCTCAGGTCTCCTTAATCGTCCAAGTCCTGCCCGCCCTCTCCTTGCCATAGAAGCCCCCCCAGGAGAGAAGAAAGAAGAAGAAATGGAAGCTGAGGACCAAATAGAGGACAATACTGAACTTGCTGAAGTTGAAGAGCATATCATGGAACACTTGCCTCCCAGACTGAACCAAGGTATGACCCAAAGGGAGAGATACCAGGCAATCTCCCTGTGCTGCCTGGTCCACTTCAGAGGATTACTGGGGATGGGTTGGGTATTGCTTGTGGATGGGCTTGGCCATACCTAAGGATTTAACTGACACCCACTGATGATGAGATGGAGTCGTGGCCTCTTAGATAAAATTGTGGATTGCCCTTTAGAGGCTATTGGGAGAGGTTGACTCATTTGACATTGCTCTGAATAGTAAGGAGAGGAGGGGATCTTGTTGCTCACTTCTCTGGGAGTCTGATAAAGCTAAAACCTGCTGTTTTCGGCTGCACTGGGACAATTACTACCCTGAGCAAGACTGCCTTAAGAAGTGGAATGTGCAGAGGGGAGTCCTCAGGCTAGATAACTTCTGGGGTATGGCAATGTCGTGATTTAAACCCAGTCAGGTAATTCGTTCGCTCACTTCCCCCCCTTTTCTTGCCCTCCCCCTGCTCTCGGAGGGACGGAGAGGAGAATCAAAAAGAATGCAACTCCCACGGGTTGAGATAAGAACAGTTTAGTAACTAAGGTATAACACAAATCACTACTGCTACCACCAGTAATAATAATGATAAAGGAAATAACAAGGGAAGAGAATACAACACCTCAGCACCAGCCGACCGATAACTTGCCCCCCCTCAGCCCGACCAAGCACCGACCAATACCTCCTCCAACCCTGCCGTCTCCCAGCCCTTCCAGCTAACTCCCAGTTGCATCCTGGGCATGACGGGCTGTGGTATGGAATACCTCTTTGGTCAGTTTGGGTCAGGTGTCCTGTCTCTGCTTCCTCCTGGCTCCCCCTCCTCCCTGGCAGAGCATGAGGCTCACAAAGTCCTTGGCCAAACCAAAACATCCTTGTTATCAGCTCTGTTCCCAAGCTGAAAGTCAAAACACTGCACTGCACCAGCTACCAAGAAGGGGAAAAATGACTGCTACTGCTGAACCCAGGACAGGCAAGGAAAGAGATAGTCCCACTGAGGGGATTCAACCATATTCTCTTCTGCCTCCAGCTCTTCTGGAGGCTTGTGCTGAAAGAAGAAGTTTCTTTACTGGCATTGCCAACATGCTGCCTATACGTGTGGCCACAGCAATGATGGTGCCCTATATGCTGCCTCTGGAGTCTGCAGTTTCCTTCACTGTCAGGTAAGCCATTGGCTGGTTCCCTTAGTGGTGTTCTTCCTAGTTCAGTGAAGTTTTGATGTAGTGAAACATAAACAGCCAGAGACTCTGCATGGCCTCTCTGACTCTGCAGTGACCAAATACTTGGAGAAAGAGTTCCTGCCACTTACCAGCCATATTAAAAAAAAATTAAAATAAAAGTCCTCCCCCCACCACCCCCACCCCCCCCCCCCAAAAAAAAGAGGCAAAAGAAAGCACCCCAACAAACACCTCTTCCAACCTTCATATGTCATTTAGCTACAGCAAATACTTCCAGCTTGAAGGCAGATGGCTGTGGGCTGGAACTTGTCTTAGAAAATGGTGAGAAATTTTGGAGCCTGAGGAGAAACTTGTGAGCTAAGAGCACAGGGATGAAAGTGGGAACCAAATGAGGGGATGTTCCCCTCTGCAGTGAGGAGAAGAGAATTCCCAGCCATTTCCAGTTCTACACTTAATGGGTTAAGAAGACAAGTCTGTCAGACTTGTTCTTTGTACAAAGTACTCTATAAAAAGTTTCTGGAAGGAAATAGCTTGTGGTAGAAAAGCTTAGAGAAAAACACTTTCCAAATCTGAAAATCGATGAAAAAATATGGAAAGTGCAGACACAAAACATAAAGAATAAGTTCCTGGGCTGTTTCCAACCTTCATAGCTTCTCCCTATTAATTCTGTGAATGGTAGTATAAATTGCTCTTTATACATTTGTAATTAAAAATAATGAGTGACCATTGATAGGATGCAAAACTGGTGTCCTTCTCATCCTGCCGTTTGTGTGGCCCAACTAATGGTTGTCTTCTGTCTCCTCCCAGGTTGCTGGAATGGCTCCCAGATATTCCTGAGGATATTAGATGGATGAGGGAGCAGATGACTGAAATCTGCAACTATCTTGTGAAGAAAGCCAAGAAGAAACTTGGCAGCCATCTTTCAGCCAGGTATGGCTGCTTTCCTCCACAGCACTATTCTGGAGCAGCCCTCCATTTCCCCTTTCACCTTTGACTTCTACAGACTCTGCTCCAATGGAGCTGATTAAGAACATCACAAATTGACCAGAAATTGATCTGGTCCATGGTATCTTGGCTTCCTTAACTGTTGGATAGACTCAGCACATGGTCTTCTTCCTTCTTCTCATTACAGGGTAGACCCTGTAGTGAAACTGTTAATACGGTGGTAGGGCAGAAGACATAGGTTTAACTAAAATAGTATGCTAGCTTATTCCATCTTCCCTGTAGAAGACATAGGTGCTGTCTTTGTGGCATTTTCTGGCCCAAAGTCCCATAAAAATTCCTTCCTAGAGGTCCCTTTTCTGCCATGAGATCTTGGCCTGGTTTAGGGTGGGGAAGCACTAGGGTGGCCAAAAACCACCAGAAGGTTTCCAAATGAGGCAGAGTACTTACGTGTGTGTTTGTGCCTGAGCTTCTGAACTGAACTCCCTGCCGCAGTCCATGGCTTGAGGCTGAGGCAAGACTGTGTTGTGTGGATGAGGATAGCTGAGTATTAATAGGCAGAGGGTTCCAGCTGTGATTCGGATCCTAGTATAAAAGGGTGATTCTTACCCACAAGCGCTCATGGTCTTGAATAATCAAGAGATGTGAGGGGGCGAAAATAGGTGCACACTGAGACTTCTAACTCTGCATAAGATTATGCAGTTAGTGGTAGAACAAAATAGCTCTATGGTTCTGGAGCTCTGTTCTGGTGACCTGCTCAAGTCTTCCAGTGTACTAATTCTTTGCATGTGTTTATCTTTCAGGCTTTACTATCACCTCGAGCTTGGACAGCCTCAGAGCCTGCCAATTTCTTCTGCATCAGCTTGTGGTGAAGCATTGCCTGTGTGGATGAGAAGCAACCGTTCTCTCTCTGATGCCATGATGAAGTGGGAGGAGTACCAGCGCCAGCTCATGCTGGGCTTACTCTGCATCAACATGGACATGCAGGCTTCTCTCTTCCCTCGGGAAGGGCTTCAGCTAAAGCTTCCACCCTTAGACTGTGCGAAAGAGTGCCTGCCACTCTTCTGAGCCTGCTGGCCTGAGGGGATGAGGGTGGGTGGAAGGGGAGCGCATGTAGGGTGGGACCAGTCTCATCCTTCAGCAGCAGGCTGCCCTGTGCTCATCAATATGCTGCAAAGGGGATTTCCCCAGGATGGAGACTGGTAGAATTGACTCTAGTCATTTTTTGCCCACTGGGCCAGGCAAGGGATCTCTGTGATCAAAGACACACATAGGCTGATACCTTGCTCTAGGTTTGTGTTGAGGCCTGGCCATTGCTCATGGCCAGGCTGATGCTGACCCAGCTGGGCTTTCCCAGATAGTGCACTTTGAATTGCCTTTGGCTTTTTACTGCCAAATAATCAGGATGTAGATGATGCTCTCAAATTCTTACAATTTTTAGCCTCCTTTGTTTTTAGAGAATGAGTCTTGCTTTTGCTTAAATCATTTGACATCCTTTAGGTCTTTGTGCTACTGAAAGATGAAGTAGCCTCTTGCTAAACCAGTTTTTCTTGTGGCTTCCAAATCTTCTTTTGACTCCTTTGCTGAAATCACATCTTTTCCTCTGTCCCTGAACTGCATCCCCACTGGAAGCCAGAGCTGGCCCTGCTGCAGGCTGCACCGGGACTGCAGAAAGGTAGAAAAATCAGTTATTTACTCAGATTTATGTTGTTGTGGTCTCTCCTTTTTGTTTTTTGTCCTCATGGAACTGAGCTCTGAGTGTTACTAAGTTATTGAGCTTATTTGAAGAAGTAATTTAGACGGAATTTTTTCCAGAGAAACATGTTGAATTAGAGGCCCCATTCCTGTCACTGTGAATGGAATTGGTGTGGGGTTGCTCTGGGAAAGCTCGGCCTGACCATTTCAGGATCAGCTTAACAGCTGAAGCAATACTAAGTGCTTGTAGGAAGGTGAGATTGTGCAGGGCATGTTATTTTTGAGTGGCTGTGGTGGAGTGTCACAGCAAGTGCTGAGGAACGGCTGCCTCTGACAGGGCTTGGGCTTTGTTCCTGAAGGAACTGTACAACTGTTCCTTAAGGGGGGAGGAAATTCCAAGCGGATGATACAGAAGGGATCTCCTGCCAAACTGGATGCTTGGCTTTATCAATTTTTTATTAGTTTTTTTTTCCTCAAAGAGTCCGAATGTTGAGGCTTTAGAGTGAGAAGGATTTAGGCTTGTAGCTATACCAGCCCCGCAGCTTGCCTGTCTCCTGTTTTGGATCATGGGTACAGCTCTGCAGGTAGCAATAAGAGGAGCATGTGAAGTGGAAGTGAAGTTAGGACTGTTGGTGCACGTGCAATCTGCTTGGAATGGACTACTTGTGTTGTCCCTTGAAAGACCGCAGCTAGTAGGTCTGTAGCAGGGCAGGACTGTGCCTTCTTTAACGTATTCCTTTTTCAGTGGTGGTCTGGTTGTTACTTGCTGTGCAGAAACATGAACTCTGTTCTTCACAGGGTGAGACATGGCTTCCCGTGGGGATTTTATGTATTTAAGCTTAAATCCTTGCACTATGACACAAAATCAGCTCCTGGTATCTTTTTTTCCCTCTTTTATTCTGCAGCTCGTCTAGCTACATGAGGCATCTTCTACCTCTCCTAGCACAAACAGTATGCAATTGGCCAAAGCAAACGTATGCTGTCCTTGCTGGGGAGCAGGACAGGGTATCTGAAGCCAACTACATAGCTTATACAATAGAGTAGTGATTTATAATAGACTCTTTTGCACCTTTTGATTTAGAAAGGGAAAATAATCCCAGAAGTTCTACTAACAGCTGGAGAAGGCAGTGAATCTGCTCAATCACATCTGCATGCGCAGTGTGGGTGATATGGGGGGTGCTGTTTCCTACCAGCACAATTGTACTGGTAGGATGTTTGTGGTGGAGACTGTGATAAACATCAGGACTTTTCTGTAGTGGCCATTGCAAGCTGTGAGTCAATAGACTGGGCAGCTGTGGTGCTAACCAACTGTCCAGGAGATGCTGGTGCATGGATGAACTTGTGACCTGGAGTATCACTCCACTGCCCTTCCTGGATGTAACCTACCTATGTAACACAAGGGCCTGCTCCCTTATGAAGTTGGCCTGCACTTGGCAGTCAGATTTAGCCTTAAGCTTTGCATAGTTAAGGCACTTAGGGAACAGAAAAGTCATTACAGGAAAAGAGCAAATTGGAGGATTCTGAATCCAGAGTAGGAATATTGGGTTATAAAACAAGTCAATCTTACGATTGTCTAAAGCTCACAGAAAAAGCTTACTGCTAGATCTATATAACTCCAATTGAAGTGAACTAGCAACAAGCTACTGTCAGTTACGGAGAGCAGGATGAATTTGATGAAAACTGGAAGTAAGAAAAGGTGTTTATTTTGTGGTTTGGTGTGGGATTTCTTTTCTCCCACTTCTCTCTGGGCTACCTTTTCTGAGGGAAAGGCACATGCACAGCTGCTTCATTTGCCAAATGCATTTCTCTTGTCTGTTATGCACACAGAGTAAGTGGCAAGAACCTATAAATGCTTAGTGGCAAGAAATGAAGGCGTTTCATCCAGAAGCAAAACATCTGTGAGGGCCAGAGCTGGAAAAGGAAAGTCTTGTGCTTAGAAGCGGCTGCCCTTTTGACTCTGCCTTGTTTGTGTTAATATATGGGTGGAGAAAATGATGCAACTATTTTTTTTATCCCTTCTTCCTGGACTGGTAAAACCACTGAGTGATTATGTAAACCACTAAACTATGAAACAAAATTCTCCTGGCAACAGAGCATGCTAAGGAATTGCAGCTTGGCACCCTTATCTGCTGGATCTTTTCTGTGCTCCTTTGGCATCAGAACTGAGTGGGCTGGTGCCACTGTCTTCCTGTGCTCTGACTCGGAAGGCTTGCTGGTTTTGGTCCATGCATTTCAAGAGATGAACCCCTGTGCCTGGTAAAAGGCCTGAGTTTCTTTGTTTCGCCTCATTTGTTATTTAGTTAATTGTATTAACCTCTCAAAGAGAAGCTTTTGCACACTTTAAACTGTAACCACAAACTAAAGCCTGGCTTTAAATATAAAGGCCTAACTCTTCAGGGAGGAAACTTCTGTTTTCCCTATGCTGATTTGCAGGGTGTGAACAGATACTGGGAAAGCACCACATTGTATTAACCCTTTCTTTGTGTTTATTCCCCAAGTCATGCAATGGCTATTGTATGATACTTGTTGGCTTTATAGATGCAAGCTCTGATGAAGAAACTGCAGATCTGTTGAAAATACCTCAAACCTACCCTCCTCTTTCTTAAGAAAGATTTCATGCATTTGCTTGAAATCCTTCCTGCTCATTTATCACAGATTGCAAAGGATCTTGCCTGCTGATACAGAAAAAGGATGAGGCTGCTTTGGAGAGCAGCTTTTTGCTATGCAGTTCTGCCTCCTCTAGATCAGGTCTCACTTCTTTGAAATCCCTGGAAACCTCATGATAGGCTCTGGATTGGATATGGAGGGCTTTATTGTGATAACTGGAATTCTTTGAGCCCTTGCTCCACATGTACATCATGACATGTATTATCTTTGGGCAGGAGCTGCTGATTAACCTCCAGTTGTAAAGTTCATAGGAACGAGGTAATCATCTGTAGCAGTTGGCCCCTTCTTCAGCAAAACATGTGGCTGGGCAGCCCAGCGGGTAGTTGCCAGGGCCTGTCTGCTCTCCAGAATATGGTGGTTGAGAGGTAAGGTTCCAGGACCAACGGTTCAGCTTGCAGTCAATGTCCAGTTGTCCTTACAGCATTCACTTGAACTCTGCAAGAGTCCCAACCCTTGCAAGGGTCTTGCATTCAGGAATCCACTTTCTTTTTCTCCTCTCCTTCCTGTGGTACTGCTTGCTGCTTTTAACAAGGCTAACGGTGAACTTAATCATCTAACTAACCCCTGACCTGAACAACACTGTAGAGTTGTTTTATGTTGCTTACAATGGTCCATATCTATGGCATGCTCTGTAAGCCATAGGTGTGTGTGTGGTGTATTGGGTTTGGTTTGCTGCCTGCCCTACTGCTAATATTGTTGCAAGCTGATTTTCAAGGGGTAGGAGAACATGCTTCACTTCTGACCACTATCTATAGGACCTAGGAGGCATTTTCTCGTGGCTTTCTGGAAGCATGTGTACCTGCAACACCCAGCTCAGATGATAAAAGATAATCTGCTGTCTGCCAGCACTGGGGTGTCCCTAGAACTTGCTGTGTATTCACCAGTGGTTTTGTCCACTTTTAAAAATGAATCTAGTAATTAACTCATTTCTCAGAGAGAAGAGCTCTCACTTGCCAGAGTGGTGGTGGGAGAAATACCAGAAGCTCAGTGTGTGTGTTTCCCTTAGGGGTCCGTTTCTGCTAAACACACGCTAAATGTGGTGGGTAGCAGGGCTGAGTGTTGCCAAAGTCAGAGAGGGCCTTGCCAACGGTTTTCTCAAGCTTTGTTGCCATCTTCTCCTTAACTCAATGAGGGAACAGACCACCTCACTTGGCTGCCACATCAGCTGGGTTGCTTGTGCCAAACACCCTGTGCCTTCACAGTGGACTCTGGCCTGCCTGCCCTCTGTGTCCCTGTGGCAGCTGCCCCTCGAACTGCAGCACTGCTTGCTCCTCTCTCTCCTTCCCCTTGCATGTACCAATGGGACATTGCTCTGGTTCCAGTCTGCAGGCAGCTCCACCAGGACAGTCTCTTAACTGCATCCATCTCACTATGTAAATCCACATCAGCCCTTCTGCACAGGGAGGGGAAACCTCTAGTTCCAAACAGAAGACTCATAAAAGTAACTTTGAAATAAATACCTCTTCCTTCTGTGGTTTTTTCTTGCTCTTGAAACCAGCATCTAAAGCAGCTCTTTGAGCTCAGTGTGTCCTGAGGCTCCACTGCTGTCACTGAGCGTGAGAAGACCCTTAAGCACACAATGCATATAGAGATCCTGTGGAGATTACTGATGTCAGAGCAGCAGCTAGACCAGCAATAGCATACACAAGTTTTGTATTTACTCAGCACCATCATTAAGTAGTGTTCACAGTCACTTTAAAAGTTCAGTATTAAATTGATGCTTTTTTTTTTTCCTTTTTTTTCCCTTCTTTTTCTAATGTTTTGCTGAAGAAAATGTACCTATTTATTTTGGCAGAAATATAACTTCTAATAAAAACTTCCTCAATTTATTTACCTGGCTGTGGTAGGTTGCTTGTCTTGCTATTTAAAGGCTTATTAAATATTTTTGAATGCACTTTATGCTGTGGGTTTGTGTTGCTGGGCCCTGCCCCATTCTAAGTCCTTTTAGGGTAAACATGCATCCGCCTGTGATGAATGGGGCATCATCTAGAGGTGAAAAATGGTGCGTTTTGGCTCAGTTCTTAAGCCAAAATGTCTCTGTTTTATTGGAGCTTCTGGGCAGACCCTGGTTTCCAAGAGGAACTGAGCACCATCTTGTGTCAATTGCAGGTGCTTGGCACCTGTTAGTAAGAAGTTAATCACAAAGTTGAAACTTCCCCGATTCCATGGCATCTTCTGGGGGAAGCTGAACCCTGTCACTTATGCCCCTGTTTGTCACTAGGTGAAATGCATCTTACTGGCTGTCATCTGCCTATTTCAGCTGGATGCCAAGGTTGCCCTGATTAATTTCCAGCTGGGCACATGGAAACCACCAGCCCTTGGCTCTGGGATGTCTGGGGGCTTTCCTTGGTGTGAGTCCCTGGCACTGCTGGCCGGGCTGCGGAGCAGGGACACCCAGGCCAGGGACAGTAGCCCCACACAAGCTGGGGTTTGCTGCTGCAGGTGCCCAACAGGCGCCGCAGGACTCGGGCTCTTTTCCCAGTCTGTTGGCAGCAGTGAAGTGTAGAAGCCCACTTTGTTATGTGCCATCACAGGACAGGTGCAAGTGCTGTAAGTACTGTAGCACGCAGCTGCTACCGCAAGCAGCTTTTGCACCTCTGCTACTAGCAAAGGACGAGCATCCCCGCTCGGTGCCGGCAGCCGTTGAAGTTGCTCTTTCTCCCGTCAGTAGGGCTGTGCTCTGCCGGCGGAGCGGCAGCGGGCAGGGCTGGGTGCGCACGCCGCAGCCCGCGGGCTCCCTGCCTTTTGGGGGCAGTTTGAGGCCGGGCCGGGCTCTGTCGGTGTCGCTGCTCGGCCCGGCCCGGTGCACCCGGGCTGTGCGGCGGGTTCTCCTCTCGCTCGCCCGCCCGCCCGCCCGCGGCACCGCTCATTTCCGGGTCGGGGCCGCATCCAGCTCTAGCGGCGGCTCCGCTCGCCCGCTGCCCTGCGCAGGGCGGCCGCAGGTGACCGCTCCGCTCTCCCCTGGCCGGACCAGGTAAGCGGCGCGAGGGACTCCCCGGGGCGGGCGGGCTGAGGGCTCACTGCCCCTGGGCGCGGGTCCCCTCACCGCCCCCTCGCCATTTTGTGCGGCCGCTGGCGTCCGCGCCGCCGGGCAGGATCCCCTCAGGAGCCGGCAGGCGAGGTGTTGGGGAGCGGCCGCCGCAGCGAAGGACCCCGGCCGGGCCTTCACGCGCGCCTTGGCAGCCTCCGCGGTCCCTCCGTGCCCCTGTGGGGTGAGGGGAGTGGAGGGCTGGGGTCCTTGCCTGTCCGGGGTGACATACCTGCCTCGGCACCAGCTGTCGGTGCCCGCTGGCTGCTGGCTGGGGAAGGACCGGTGTGTCCCGCCGCACACTGCTCCTGGGCCGTAGCTGTCACCGTGGCCATGGGATGGAGCGCTCTGCCATGGTGGGGTCTGGGCTTGGGAAGCTGCCGTGACTCTTAAGTCCGCAGGCTCCTTTGTGATGAGGTCTTGTGTGCTGGACCTGAATGGAGAGCTTTTATTTTCCTGTTCATTTTTCAGCATCCTCTGCTCAAGGAATGTTCTTCCTTACCACAATGCAGGTGCAGATGACACTGCACAGTAAAGATGCATCCCTATGGCAGCTGCATTAGTGCTGCTTCTCCTTCTCCTTGGAAGGAAAAAAGAGCAGAGATTTCCTTCTCCTAAGACGGCAGTGTCTTTCTCTTTAACATACCATGCGCATCGGATGCACTTTGGTGAACTTTTGTGTTGAACCTCAGGTCCTTCCTGTAGGACTTCCTGAAAACAGCCAAGGGGAAAAGAGGCCAGCGATCGTCAGCCTCTGATACAGGGAGATGGCCGTGTCTGGAGGAGGCGGGATAATCCCAACATAATGTGTTAAGACATGACCCGCTGAGTCCCTGCTTATTCTGACAGAGATGATGGCTGTTGTGCATCAAGGGGCCCTTGGAAAACTGGCAGCTTGTATGTAACCTTGCTTTACCCAGGTTCGGGGGCAATGGCATCTTATTCTTCATATTCTAGAGCTGTGTTTATTTCTGAGGATTTGTATGTACCTGTATAAGCAGGTACATACAAATGAATATATATATATATACTTACAAATCTGAGGGCCACTGAAATTGCTTGCCTAGATCAAACTGATAACAAGTCTAGTCTGTACTGTCACTGGCCAATTTAGGTGGTTCAGAGGAGATTCCAATATGGGCTGGAGTGGAAGAAACCTCTCTTTGCCAGGGCCTCCTGCTGCACAGAGACTGATACGAGGCCTGAGGCATAAAATGTTAGGATCCTTCATAAGACAGTATAAAATCTCTCTGAAGCTACCTTGCTGAGCGAACAATGTTGTTCTTATTCTCCACAGCGTCACTCTTCTCTTGGTCTCTCTGCTGTGGCAAGCTAATCTGGATAGTATGAACTGTCTGATTGGAAAGCCTGCTTGGCTATTTTGTCACCATCAGATAGGAACATTTCTCCTCCCATGGCAATTTAATGCATCTAATGAATCAAGACCCTACCATCTACTGATCTAAAGATTGTACTGCAAAGGAGGGCTCCATGTGGGGCTGACTTTGGCAGTACACAGGCAGTGCTGAGGGACTGCTGTTAACTTGTGATTTTGCCAGGCAGCATCAGAGAATAAACTAATGGGATGAGGACAGTTGGCAGTAACACAAATCATATGGGCACAGCTCCATGCACAGTGTTTGTCATGGTCAGAGAGCTTGCAGATATTGATCCTTATGTGCGATACACGAGGTTTGGTTTCCATAATATAGCCCACATGCTATTCACTGCCTGAATCTTTTTTGGTTTGATAAGGCTGCTCTGGGGACTGAATCCTCCCACCTCTCCTAGCTGCTTGTAGGAGCTCATCTTGGATTTAAAGACAGTGACAAGAAACTTCAGCTGTGGCAAGTGTGTTGTCTTCCATGAAACAGGGCAGTCTCTTCCCTGTTCCTGCCAGGCTCCTTTGCCTGCTGTCCATATAAAGTCAGAGGTGGAAATACTTGGTTTACTTTGAAGGACTGGATCTTGAACAGTCTGTGTTTTTGTCACAATGAAAGAGCAGAATTGCAACAACTAGTAGGGCTTCTGTCCTTTGCCAGTGTGTATCCTTTGAGGTAGGGATAGGCCAGCTGCTTGAAAGTGAGATGCTATCCATGCTCTGGTCACTTAATATTTTTCTGGCAGTGTTCTCTTTTCCTCATCCTGCATCCTAAAGCTTTAATTTCTTGGCTGATGCTGAGGAGGATTTCCCTGTGCATGGACCTAATAGCACATTTCACTAAGCAAACCTGACCTCTGCTGCTGTGCGTGGACCACTGGAGTGGATCCACTAAGTATTCCCTGCGTGCTCCTGCTGAGGCAGGGAGCACAGTGTGCTCTTCTCAGGCCATATGCTGGAAAGGTTTGCAGCACGTAAGTGTCTTTTCATTAAAAACAAATAAAACCACACAAAAAAATAATGAACTGATGTTATTAATTTGTTTTCTCGTGCTGATTTCTGATTGTCTTGGAGTTTTCTGCATGTCTGTATAAGCTGCCAGGAATGCTTGAACCTCAGTATTTCACTTGGCTGCAGCAACTAGGGCCTCAAGTGGAATAACAAACACTGTGAGCTTTGACCTAAAACCTCAGGTTAATAGCTGGTGTGGGTTGTGTGGAGGTTGTGGCACCATGAACTTCCAAATGAAGTCTGGAGCCATGGTGGGTTTGCCCATGCTTTGTTCAGGTTGTGGTATTGTGACCGGGAAGTCCTGTGGACTTTTCAACCAAGTGTTTTCCTCATAACCATGTGTTGCAGAGCACTGAAACTGGAACAAATACTGTCTTGTGCTCTTAGAGACTGTGACTTTAATCATAGGTTTGTTTGGGAAGACATGGGGTATGGTATGATGCTCTGGAAGGGTACAGTGCTATCATCTGGTTGGCATAACTGGAGGAAAATCTGTGAAGTAATAAGATTGAGAGCAAAGAGGCTTGTAAAATCCTGCTTTCTATCTAATGAAATGTGTGATTGCAGTGAATTTAACAGAGGTGAGGTCTGAAGGAGGAGCTGTTGTTCCTGCTTCTGTAATTCTGATTCTTGTGCTAGTATCACTTTTCTGCACCAGTTAATGGCCCCATCCATGTAGAAGCCACTACCTGGTTTGCAAGGGTAAAAACGTGACTGGCAGCTATGAACGTACTGGTATCTATTGTGGTGGTCCAGCACTGCCTGGGCATGGGGCTGGCTGGTGGTTCTGGTGAGACCCTGGCAGATGCAGAGATGTTGCTATTCACAGCAGACTGTATATCATAGGCTGAGGCAGCCTGTATTTCTAAAGAGGACATGGGAATAGGAATAAGGGGAGAGCTCTAAGACATCTTCTACAGCTTGTTGAAAGAATTAGCCTCTGTCATGTGTGCTGGATGAAGGCTAAAGCAATGCAGTGAAGGCTTGAAAAATGTCAATTGCAGCTGTGCAATCGAGGTAACAGTGTCTGGCTGTTTATTGCTTCCTATCTCAAGCTCTTCAAAAGAATAACAAGCAGGATATCTGCAAACCTTTGGGGGAGTAGCACTGGCAGCTGTGTAGTGTTAAAAATAAGATTGTGGAATGTCTAGGTATGTTATTTAGGCTATGGAAAGCAAACCTCTTGGGAAACATCCAACTGTGTCTGGGCACAGTGAGGTGAGTCCAGCCCCTGGAAAAGGAGGGTTAGAAGCAGACCGCAGGCTAGCTGCAAGCAGTAGAATGGGTGTAGAGGGAGCCTGGGAGAGGTGCAGGTGCAGGGAGGCAGATCTAATGTGTAATACAGGAAAACTCAGTGGCCCTCACTGCTGTAGAAGCCAAACACCTCTCCATCTTATTCACAAAATCATCTCTGTGTAAGAGTAGTGCTTTTATCTGCCTCAGTTTCCACTTTGTAAAATCAAGAGGAGGAAAGCAAGCTCATCTCCAGCTGGGAATTTAAGCTGTAGGTAACCTGTATGTCAAAAGCATGCTTGGTGTTGAAGTTTTCTCTCTGGACAAATGGACTGACCCTCTGTAAAAGAAAACTGACCAGCTTATCTATTGGCAAGGACTAGCATGGCCATGCAGTGGCTAGGGAAGGTGAGCTGTACGCCCATGCAGGCAGCTGAGGTGAAGATGAGTTGTGTAAATATTGCTGAGCCTTATTTTTGCCATAGCTCTTGCTTGTGGCTCCAGTACAAATGCAGAACCCCCTTCGATTTAATGTATTTCCTATGGCACAAGAAGAGTCTTTTGCTTCCCATGCAAATCTGTTTGCTCACTCAAAGCTGCTAAATGCAAATGTACCACTTGTAGCTGTTCTCTATGGGAAGAGTAATGTGGGCTTTATGTAAAGCATGAAGATAAGACCTCAGGAGCGTGGAGAGCAGAGCAATAAGCAGATTTGCACTGGAGAAAGGTCAGCATGGCTGTAGTTCATTCACAGCCTGTTTCCAGACTCGTGAAGGGGGATATTTCAAGCTGTCAGTACCAAATAAATAAGCATTTAATAGAAATGGATTAACATTTACGAATTCCGGGGGCATGGGGGCTGGTCAATTGTTCTCTCCCCACTCTTCTTACCAGCTCCCTGCTGCACCAAAGTGCAGAATTCATGGTGACTGATACTTGGTGACTCAACCTGTTCTGATGCCTGGATCCCTTTCCTCTATTCAGGTTGGGCAAATAATGTTCAGTCTGTAACCATGTTTGAGAGCTCTTGCTGTTGCCCTGGATATTGATACTTAGGTTGGCTTAATCCAATTCGATCTGAAAATCTGCTTCTCTGAACAATGCATGTGAGGGGTGGTATTCAAGTGTCTTTACTAAATCAAAAACCTTTTTGGCATCAGTGGTTGAAGCCTTTTTCTTTGTGTACTGCTAAAGGCGCAGGATGTGTAGTATGGTTGAATTAGCATTACTATGGGAACTGTAACTTTTCATATTTCCTGACCTTTATCCATGTAATTTCATTATTTCATTTCATTAAGATAGCTCCAAAATGCTATTTATTTTGTTCTGGTCAGTACTAAGGGAAGCTTTATAAAGGAGCCCAGGCAGAGATTAGAGACAGGGCAGGCTGAAAGGTGCAGAAGAGAGGTTTGCTCTGGGTTTTGTGCTGTTCTGGTAGCATCCCAGCTGAGACCACGGTTCAGTGTAAGCATTGCCTCTGCAGCAACAGTAAACAAAATGGTGAGTAAACTCTTCTGCTCAGGGACAGGTACCTGGTATGGGTGGGTCTGGGTTTTTTTGTTGTCTCAGCTACACTGTTAGAGCCTCCCCCAAAGGATGTGTGGTCCTGGGGCTGAGGCAAGGCTGAACCCTTGAGGACTGGAGAGGAGCAGAGATGCCGTCCAGCAGCACAGAGCCCTCAGCTGGCCTGGGGAAGCTCACTAGCCTTGTTATACCTGCATTAAAGACAAATGTGACAGTTTGTAGTAGTCTTCATGTGCATGTTTTTAGTCTGGTTTTTGAAATAATTTAAAAATCTTTGAAATTGGGAAGGACCCACCTTCACATTTGCTTTCTGCAGGCCCCATCATTGCTTGCTGCTGGGAGGATGGGGCTATTTGGAGCTCCTCTGTTTGCAGGATGATGAGGTCTCTGCTGTTCAGACACCAGGAATCTCAATGGGAATCAGTGGAAAAGTGGGTTGCTCTCTGTAGAGGCTAGGCTTGCCTGCTCATGAATTGTATGGTATGGCAAAGCTTGTTTGCTGGGCAAATATTATCCTTCAGGGCTGACACAAAGAGGCATTTGGGGCAGGGGTGAGCAGAGGGGACTCTACCCCTGCTAACCATACTGCTCTTCGTACTAGGTGATGAAGAGCCAGCCTGCCAGGGTCTCAACATGCTCTTTTTTCTTTGTCACCATCCAAGAAGTCCTCAGGTTTAACTAGTGGGAGCTGACACAGCTCAGGGGAAGCTTCATGCTGCCTGGAAGCCCTGGAGCTGCCACTGGGTGTAAAATCCCCATCATCATCTCCAACTGTCATCAGGCAGGGGTGGCTTTACTTCCTGTTGATGGTGCTGTGGGATAGAGGGGCGCTCTGGTCAGTGGCAGGATAGAGGGTGACATCTCTGGCTGCTTTAGTGAGGAAGTCCTGGGGTCTGCACCCCATCGCAGGGTATGTTTTACTGTGCATTAGAAAGACGCTCCTTGTGCTGTCATCTTGCACTTTGCCTTTCTTTTTTCCTATGCTCTCTGTGTTTCACTTTGTGAAACAGATTGCCAGCTATGTAGATGTTGAAGCAAACTTGAGACAGGATTCACGGGTAGTTTCCAGCTCTGTCCCTGTTGACATCAGGGAGATAGGCAGCTAGCTACTTACAAGAGAGGGTAGCTGCAGCTACAGCTAGAGTTTCTCAGGGAAGGTAAGGTCAGTGTGAGATGAGGGATTATCTACTTTCTTACCTCTTCTTTCCCTCCTGCCTAAGGCAGCTCAGAAACCAGCCCTTCTCCTTTACAGCTGCATTCAAGACAGGGTTACAAGGAATTTACCTTGGGAGCTTAGTGGCAAATTTTCTTGCGCTGCTTTCTGAACCCATGGCTGCTAGCCTACATTGGAAGGGGGATGAGATGCGCAGGGAGCATTGCAAACCACACCTCCTAGCTTGGACCTGCTCTGATACTCTATTTACAGTGGCAGTGTTTGTTCTCCACCAGTTTTCTGCTGCGGAATATACTGCTGGTTCCAGGGAAGGGAAGCAATACTGTTCTACTGCTCCAGGTACCTGGGGACATCTGCAGAGAGAGCAAATGGGGTGGAGGGGAGGGGAGGGAAGAAAGCCTCTCTGATTTGGGCAAGGAATTACTTGAGAAGGAGGTCTGGACAGCTTTGTAAGTTACTGTGTCTCAGCACAGTTTCTCCCTAGGAACTTTCTGCTCCGACTTCCTGCTTTTGCTTTAAAGCAGCAGAGTAAACCTCAGTGCAGTGTCACTGTACACTACTGCACAGAAAAAAATGGTCATTATTCCCACGATGGAGGAAGGAAAATTTATGGATTGGTTTTCAGGAGCTGGAGGTGCTTAATTAACAGAGGGTTCATGCTTCAGCCCGGATCACCCAAGGTCTTTGCAAAAGTGGAACTGAAGGAACTTGCTCTCAGTTCTGATATGGTTCTGCAGGTGGCTTAACTAATTCTATTGACTCATTGATTTGGGGAACTGCTGTTTTAGAGTAATAGCTGCAATGATTACATTGCAGTGTAAGGATTACTCAAAAGTAGAGGGGGAAAATAAGGGCTTATAATATGTGGGGTTATAATGTTTTCTTATGAAACGGATTTCTTGAGCTGCCTAGAGTGAAAACTAAGGATTTTCTGCTGCATACTTTGTGAAGACTTAGAAAATTTTCTTTTAAAACATTTGTCAGGAATTTCTCCACTGTCTCTCATAAGCACACCTATGTCTCCCCCCCCGCCCCTTAATCCTGTATCAGTGTTTCTGCTGTGATCTTCTGACTCAGTGTAAGCTTTTGTCAAAGAGGGGAATATTCCCAGAACAGTTGCACAAGTTGAACAAAAGCACTTCTCAGACAGTGTCTGCTTCTGAGTTTGCTTCAAATTCTATTCCTTAATTTTGACTGCTCTTTGCCCTAAGCTGTTCCTGGTATGCAGGAAACATGTGCCTTCCAGTTGTTATCCCACTTTGTGGAAGAGCAGCTCAGGGCTTGTGGCTGCTTAGAACATTCTGTAGTTTTCTGTCTTGTAGAAATCTGAGAATTCAGTATTTTGGTGTGATTGTCCCCCCTGAATGGGAGAGGGTGTTTCTGGTATCTTGTATGAGATCTTGGAATTCTTGTACATTAAGACCAATCCCCTATTCTTTTGGGAGAAAGAGTGGGAATGTTGAGTTCACCTGTGGTGCCCTCAGAGGTTTGACAGCCAAGAGGTGTCTCTATTCACGGCATGGATTTCATCCTTTTCCAGTGCACAGATTACACTGGCGTTTCAGGAAAGGCGTTTTGCCTAGCACAGCCAACATCTCCTCAGCTCACAGGAAGGGGCAAATCTTTACCTGTATACCCACTGTTGTCAGGGTAGATCCTTAGCTCAGAGATAACCAAGTGTCGCACACCTATGCTTATGGCTATTTTCATCTCTGTGAGGCAGAGTGGGTTAAGCATCTTCTTGGAAATAGGCTTCACCCAGCTGCCTCTGCTCTGTTTGTTGTTTTAATAGCATTTGCAGAAAGGTCAAACTGTCTATGGATCTCACACATCGCTCCTGGGCAAAACCAATGCAGCACCAGCCATGCAGAGGCTTCTCCAGGGAGTTGAGGTGCCTAGAAATCCTCTCCATAGTCATTCCTACTCGTTAATCTTTGCAAACCACATTTGTCCTTTAAGTGCATCTTGCAGATTCAGAGTAGTGATGTAAAGCTTGTCCTCCTGGTCCCAGTGCTAACATACAGCCTAGAAAAGGTCATGGGGGTGAGATCACTGTGTCCAGTTCTCAAGATATTGGAGGTGAATTTCCTGGGATGAAGAAAAGATGCCTGAACTTCATACTTTATGCATCCCCCTGCAGTTGTGGCCCTCTGGTTAAGGAGGTTTCAAGTGCTGCAGAGAACTTGCCAGCTCCACTGGAGAAGAAATCATTGTCTCTCACTTGTATTCAGTAAGCAGTGTGAGTGGGTGCTTCTCCAAAAAGAAGTTTCTCCTTTGAAAAGGGGCTGGGTGGTCTGGTGTTCTGGTTTGGTATTTCATCTATGCGTGTGTATGATGGGGGAGCTATTTGAGGATAACATAAGGCTATGATTATTTTGTTTGTATGAGGCTGATTTCAAGACCAGGGATCTTGATCAACAAAGGTAAGGCTCTTGCTCAGTTCTGTGGTACTTCAGCTGAGATAGGATTGTCACAGGATTTTTAGCCTTTGCACAAAGAGGACAATAAAGTGGCTGAGGAAAACTTGCAGCTGGCCAGAAGGGGCTTGAGCTCAGGACAGTGGGTGGGTGTTAAAAAATTTAATGAAGAAGTGACAGACAAGACCGGGAGCTAATTAGGGGCAGCAGTCAACCTTTCTTGTTCAGCACCCCCAAGGCTGGGTGGCAGAAAGATCATCCTCCGTGAATCCAACACCACTTGTATCCCTCTCTTACAACAGAGGTGAAAACTAGTGACAAGATGCCTAGAGAGGGCGATTGACTTACATGATTGTGCTGGATGAGTGTGCACAGGTAACAGCAGCCCAGAAGGGTTCCTGTTGAGGTTAGACAAAGTGTCATAAAGAGATTCAGCTTCTTGCTGGAAAGGAAAATCTTTGTTCTAGTATTGCATAGCTAGAATCTGAGAACTCCAAGGGGGGAGTCTGAGTTGAGTTTGGCATCCAAGTTATGGGTTTGATGGCAGTGATAGTTGTGGGAAGAAGCCTGACCTTTGGCTGATGGAGCACCATATCCAGTTCATAGGACTGTCCTTAGTGAAAATGTAGCAAATGCTGTGGTCCTTTTAGTGGAAGACTTTGAGCGTGGCTCCTGCTGATGAGGAAGGAGCTTCTATTCATGCTGGGGAACAGCCAGGCTGAACCAGCACTGTGTCTCCAACAGTAGCCAATGGCAAATACCCTCATCTTCCTAGCATGAATGTATAATGATGCTTTCCCAGTACACTTTTCTGTCTGTTTGTGGCTCGGACCAAACAGTTGCAGTCCTTTATGGACAAACTTGGGGAATAAGAAACCCAGTCACTTCTGCAGCCCATGAACTCCTGTGACAGCCTCAGCATCCCATGTCAGCAAGCCCCATGTTTTAACGGTTTGCAGAGTAGTGCCTCCTCCTGCTTGATGTGCAACTGCCACCACCTATTTTATCTGACGCTCCTGGGTTCTTTTCTTAAAGATGATAATGACTGAGAACAATTCTTCATCATCTCTGCCATTCAGGAACTGGATACATAGGCAACTCACAAAAACCAAGCTTTTGCATTTGAAGTTTTGTGTATCCAACAGAACCTTTTATCTATTTGTTCGACAAAAGGCTGTTTCTGTGTAGTATAATTTTGCCCTTGAAGTGTTTCAAGGACGCTGGCAGAGTGTCTAACTCACCACCAGCACAGGACTGAAGTGTGCTCCTTTCAGCCTGAATTTTCTCTGCAGGACACCAAGTGTGGTTGCATTCTTGAGAGTTGGGGGAGAGCCTCATATACCTGTGCCTCTGCTGCTCTCGGGGTGTGAAAGGAGTCTCCGCAGCAGCATTTCTGCTGATGTGTCCTTGCTGAGCTGTAGCAGCCAAGGTGTTGCTTGTCATGGGTGGAGTTTTCCTGAATGACATCTTAGCTGTTCAATAACTAGTGGCATGAGCCCAGCAGAAGACTCCTGGTTGTTGTCTCTGGTACAACCTGCTCTGCACCCAAGGGCTCCCTTTGCTAAAGGCGCAGGTAAGGCAGGAGGAAGTTGCCAGCAATGTTGAATTAAACAGGCTGAGGAGCTGCTCCAGAATTACGTAATTTCCTGTAAAGACTATTTGAAGAGCTTTGAAATGCCAGCTTAGGTCTGGAGCTTGTCTTCCTTCTGGGGCCTTCCTGCCTGCCACACCATCCCTTGGAAAAGGAGGGTTCCCAGTCCTCAGTTTTCACTTTGATTCAAAAATCATCCAGTGTGTCTGATGTCAAGAGCCAAGCTCTTTGTCTTTTCCCACATCTCGGCTGGCAAAGAAAGTTTGTTTGGCTCCTGCCTGCCTGGCCTGTAGGTATCACCAGCAGAGCAGAGCACTTATTCTGCGGTCAACATGCTTGGTGTTACACAGGTGTAATCTTCCTACTTGCAGCATCTAACTCCAACTTCATAACACTGTTCCGCTGATGTGAATCAAGACTGTATTATCTCTTCACACTAAAATATCTGTCTTTCTCAATTGTGTTCTAGAGCTGATTGTTCTCTAACAACCACATATTTGTGGTAGAACATTAACAGCAGTGGCATCAGCAGGAAACTCAATACTGCTCAGAGGCTTTTCCACTTCACTAAGTGAATGATGTTTACTTACAGCTGGCTAACCGTGTCCTTTGTGGCTGTGCAGCACGATCTCCAGCCTATGAAAATACAATGAATTCTTCTTGATGCCAAAGGTTTTTCCATTCCTCTGCTGCTTTGGTATATTAGATGAATCCTTACATTGTGTTGTATGAGATGTTGCAATGTTCTGTTCTGTCTCTTAAGAAACTTGTAAGCTGTTATAAAGTGAAGGAATTTGCAAAAATTAGTTGTTTTTAACCTAGCTGTTGCTATTTGTCATGTCTGATTGCAGACATGCTCTTTATTTTCTCAAAAATCAGCTGTGTGCTAGTTGTATTGACAGATCCCAGGCCATTAGCTGTTTATGGAAAAAATATGGTTAGGATTTTGCTTTTAATTGCTGAGATTTAACTCTTGGCCCAAATACTGTTAGAGGAAAAACTGATGCTTTCTCTCTCCACCCCCCAAGCAAAACAATCCAACAAAGCCAAAACCCCAATTAGTAGGAGCGGTTCCAGTGCAAACACACACCCTCAAGGTTTGCAAGTGCTGCCACACTGCCAGTGTGAGAGAGCTGACAAGTGTCACTGGCTTGCGATGGGCATAGCTGGAGAACAACATGTGTGTGTGATGGAGGACTTGGGGCAGGTTCTGGGGGAAAGAGTGTTGGTTTGGTATGTTGCAGTTACCTATCTGAGTTGAAGACCTTACATTAATGGTCCTTGGCATGTGTTGGTGCTTTCTGTTGTGCTGTTGAATTGGGAAGTATCAGTAAATGCAGTTTTAAGAAGTTTATTTGTTCATCTCTTGAAATAAGAACAGAATTGTCACCAGTCTCAAGGTGTTTGCAGATAGGAGCATAGTCTGCATCAAACAAGTGCCTCTGTGGCAAGTGTTTTTAGCAAAGATCAAGAAGTTGGTATGATAAGCTCCTCTTTGCTGAACTTCAGTGAGGGAAATGGTGAACTGCAGCAGAGCACCTTTCTTTAAGATGCTAGTTGGAATGACCGAGCTGCTTGCAGCTGCCTATGTTTCTGGGATATACCTCTGTATTGTACTGGCATATCTCATAATGCAGTCATCCATCGATATTGCAGCAGGGGTTAGCTCAGGGCTATCAAGCTGGGCTAAACTCCTGATGAGTAAACAACACAAAGGTTCCTGGATTCATTCCCGTTTCCTTAAAGAGTACAATGAAGTGCAGGCAATTAAAAGAGAAAAAAAGTGAGTGAAGTGTAGCTCTAGATATTACACCTGATTTCAGGCTCTCTGCCCAGGGTGTGCATAGGTTTCTTAGGTTTTTTTAAAAAAAAGAAAAAAAACCACAACCCCATAAAACAATTGATGTTTTTCTTTTTTTTTTTTTTTCACTGTATTTCTTTTCCTGCTGTTCCCTTTGGGAAGGGAGAACCCAACAACCACCCAAACAAATTCCAAACAACGGAAACAAATTTCCTAGAGAAAGGAAAGAAAAAAATAGTTTTGAGCAAAGTACACTGTGGAATAACTCTGCTCTGCTCCCAGCCTTGTAAGGCACTGCGCAGAGCCTGTTAAAACAATTTTCACCTAATGGGTGCCCTGTTTCTTTGAGCAGCTTTTGGAAATTCAGCCTGTGTGGAAGCCAGTGTGACATGGGGGTCAGTGCCATTCCTTGGCAAGACTTCTGCTCCTCAGCTGGTCAGATTTGTATGTCTGTGATTTTGTCAATGCATTTAGAGTATGTACTTTTGCACGCAACTAGGATAGTAATTGTAAATACATGTATTTGATCGCTGAATCTCACAGGACTATAAAATCTGGGATGTGTAGATGTGACTGTGTCCTACAACCAATACTTTTTATAGTAATTATTTGCTTTCAAAACACTGGGAGGGAAAGGAAGGTAGAACAAGCAGAGCAAATGGCGTATGTTTGATATAAAATGGTATAAGGGCCTGTGAAGCTTTTATTGCTCTTTTCTCTTAAAACATACTTGTTACTCAGCTGCTCCTGAGTGACACTCCCATTCCATGATCAAGCAACAGATGCTTTGTAGTACCACGTCTTGGCATGCTTTTGCAGTGCATTTGTAATTTGCTGAAGCAACAGGCTTCTGCTGCAGGGATCCCTTACCCTAGCCCTTCATCTCCTTCTCTTTGTGTCATGTCTTCTCATGCATGGGGTCAAACCTGTCTCCTGCAGCTATGCATCAAGAGCTGGTAAATGCACACATAATCACCTGGTGAATTCCTTCCTTTAAAGTTGTAAGACACTTTTTCTGCACTAGGACTAGAAAGGAAAGGGGGAGGAGGGGGAAGTTCTTCTGATCTGTTTAAATAAATGGCTTAAATATTTAGCTTTAGTATGGGGGTGGTTTTGTTGTTTCTAATAATATTGTCTTGGGCAGAGATACAGGAAGATGTCTTCTGGGAAACTTCCTGGCAAGTATTTGAGCAGTTTAGTTTGTGGTATACCTTAGACACTTACTATATACCTATAATGATTCTTCCTTAATATTCCTTTCTACCAACATGTCACCATAAATTCAGTGGTACAGGAAAGCAAAAACGTGCTTTCCCTTACAGCTCTTCAGGATCCAAATGCTGGAATTGCTCTGTAATCCTGGGTAAGCCACTTAGCCAGTTGTGCTTGGTTTTTTCTGCCTTGGTTAACTGTTGCTTCATTGTCTTGCCCTGGGGCACAACTGCTAGGAATGCTGTGTGTTCAGCGTGTCTACAGTGCCCTGCGGTGACTGGGGTCATCTAAGGACCAACTGTGGAAAATCTGGCAGCACTCCCCACTTTCCTTTCCTTGTCATTGAGTTGCAGAAAAAAACTTCAGACAAATGAAGTTGTCATGTGCACATGGTGGTGACAGTCGTCACCTAGATAAGGGCTTGGCTGTTGATAGCATTTTAGCCATGACTTTTCTGTACCTGTTTGACACTGCTTACTGCTACAAGAAGCAGATTTCTGAGACAGTAAATTGGTACTTTGAAAGTAGAATCTTCACTTTTCAGGAAAAGCACCTTGGGTCAGTTCCTCTGTGTGTTGAAATTTGCAGTTTCTTCAAGCTCTGTGTTCAAGTTTTTAGTTCTTCAGTTTTGAGGCTTTGAAACTATTTTGATGCTTGAGTTTCTTATGTAATTATCAGTCTCCAGGAACTGAGTCTTAAAATAAAGTGCCAGCTGTCACAAGCATCAGAACCAAAGGAGGAGCTGACAATCTATAAGCATAGGCAGGTGATGCGACTTACCCAGGGCCATACGGCAAGCTGAATCAGGATTAGAATTCAGGTCTTATGGTTCCCCAAAGAATACCATTCCCATGGGATCCAGCTGACTTTCTGGCACAGTTTTGCACAGGATACTGCAGTTTATGCCTCAGGTGGTTAAAACACACGTTTAAAACTGGTCTTAGTTACCTCTGTGTAGAAATACAAGACCTGTTGTTAGCTGTCTTTACTGGCAGTTGCATTTCTTATTATGTGCTGTGTCTGAGAAGATCCGCTTTCCAGGCTCTGGGAGAATTGTCTTGCAGGAGCAGGTCAATTGCTGGCCCCAGCACACACTGTGGCAGGAGATACCTGGTGTAATCCACAGGTCCTGAAGACTGGCTTTCTCTCAAGCTCTGTATCAGGTTGTTCAGATGTTGGACACTGCCCATATCTTGCCTGTGCAATGTCAGAGCTGACCTTGAGCACAGGCAACCAAACCTCTGGGTGTGTGGAAAGGGGACTGCAGAAAAACATTACACTCTGAGGCTGACCAGGGCAACTGGAGCCCATTGGCACCCCCATGGCGCTTCCATCTTCCTGGTAGAGGAGTTTTTGGTCTGTGGCATGGTTTTGAGCTGTGAAGGTGGCAAGAAACATTTGTTTGAGTTGAAGCTGGGACTCTCATGGAGTGGGTGCTGGTCAAACCGTGTACCCAAACATTTGGAATAGTCCTATGAATCTTTGTCAGTACCCGCTGATTGCAGCAGGCACCCCATGTCTATCAGTGTGTTCATTTGAACAGTGGATGTTTTCATACAGATTCAAAGGGAGGCTGGGCAAGTGTCTTGGAGGATGACAGAGGAACCCTGTGGCTCTGGAACTGGCCCAGGCTGACAGTGGTTAGAAGCTGGCAGATCTCTTCAGGGAAGCCTCTGAGCCTCTGTGCTTGCCCTGCTGTAATTTTTATCTTATCAGCCATTCATGGCCATTGTTGAAGGCAAAACGCTGGGCTAGATGAGCTCATGACCCATTGTGGATGTTCTTATGATGGAAATTAACAGTCCAAGATACAGAGATTGTCCTGACTCCAGGCTAGTGTAGAAATGAATTCACAGCTGGTGCTGACTCAATGACTACCTTGTCCTGCCACAAGAGACCTTGAAAAATGCATCCTGTCAGGAAGTTTTGTTAACAACCCCTGGCTTTGTCACTGGAGGAGGCTTGGCTGCATCTCACTGGGGAAGCCTTAGCAGGCTTGCCTGACCAAAAGCATTAGCTGTCCATACCTATCTTTGCCTTCTCCACTTGTCCAGCAAGAGTGGCTCTTCCCAAGCTATCTTTTTGCACCCAAGCCAGCTCTGCTGGCCTCACTTTTGGTACCAGTCTACAGTTTTAGCATTCTACTGACCTCAGCCTCTTTCAAAGTTGTCTTTCAGTGATGTCCTGAATCTTGCTGATGAAGCTGCTTCCCCAGTAGTTTGCAGTCATGATCTGTGACTGGGGAAGGTATGACAGTGATTATTAGCCTGAGATCTGCTTTGTGTCATACCTGCATTTATATTCTGCAGTGCCCTTACAAACAGGGATGGAGATGAAGAGCTTCTCAGTAAAAGACCTCTGGGAGAGAAGCCCATCAGAGCTGCAGTCTGTTTTGGTTACTGGGGATCTCTCTTATTTGATGTTTTGTTCCTCTTCTAATGCTGCCTCACCATTGAAAAAGCCACATCTGGCTTGAGGCCACTTAAAGCAGCTTGAACAAGTGACTCTGTCCTCCAACTGTTCAATTAATGGGCTTGATCTTTCCTATGCTAGTGAAATCTTTTCAGACTCTTGTCCTGTCAGGCTCCTAGCTCTTCCAATTCAGAGGCTTTTAGCTTAGCCAACATTTGGGAGCTACAGCTGGGCTTCTGATAAAATGAGGGGATGCTAGAGGCAGGGATGTAATGGGTCTGATTTCAGCTTGCAAATATGTCTTGGAGAGAACAGAACGCCCTCCTTGTACAATCTCTTGTTTGCTGCAGCAGAGCTAGGAGACATCAACTGCATGGGCTGCTCTGGCTTTTGAAATAGAAATGATGAAGCTAATAATAAGAAAGTAAAATTATCTCTACTTCTGTCTCTTGGGCACCCAGAG
This sequence comes from Pezoporus occidentalis, assembly GCF_034315485.1. Taxonomy (NCBI): domain Eukaryota; kingdom Metazoa; phylum Chordata; class Aves; order Psittaciformes; family Psittacidae; genus Pezoporus; species Pezoporus occidentalis. The sequence continues at coordinate 1,075,550 of NW_026913964.1, read as the reverse complement.
GGATGTTTCAGAAAACATGTCTTACTTGTGCTTTCTCTTATTCTGGCTGTTTTCTGCAACGCTGTCGTGGCTCTCGCTTTGAACTCCTGTTTCATTTCCTCCTTTGCTGCTGCCTGCACTCACCATCTGGTACAGGAGCTGCTTGTGCTGCAACTGTGGCTTTGCAGAAGGAATGGATCTAGCAAAAAGCTTCATCGAGGTGGCCTGTAGCAGCCAATAATTATCATTCACTGGTGTGGTCATGTGGTTCCTCACTGTAATCACCTGTAAAATCTAAGCAGCAGAAGGTATTTGGGTTTTTATTTTTAATTTCAAGTCCAGTTTTGCAACTTTTACTTGAATGTGAAAAGGAAGCTGGGGTTCTTTTGGACTTACCATGAGAAGCATGCTGACCGTTCATCTAATGGATAGAATCAAGCTTTAGTCTCCAAATTTTGCTTCAGTGGCTCCATAACACATAAAAAAAAAAGCTTGGTAGGAGGGTTTGTTTGAGAAAGAGCAAAAGAGACACCCGCTGCCTTCTTTCTGGTTTTGCTTTCTTCCCTCCTTTCCTCTACAGCATTCCCCAAGACTTGAGCCCAGCTGTGTCCATTTCTTGCCAGGGATGTCTACTTCACTAGGAACACATAATAGTACCCATTTATTGGTAGTCTTCTGCAGAGTTTCACATAAATATCTTCTCAAGTGACAGTAAATGGAGGTGCCCTGAAAAAACACTAATTTGAAAGGGGGAGCAGAGTGTTCTGCTTGTTATCTGAAGCAAAGCCACTCTCTGGCTCACAGACCAGCAGTAATAAATGGAGTCAAATAGCTCAGTACATAATTGCCTTCGCCTTTTGTGTCAGCTTCATATAGTTCTTGCATGTGACATTCTTCCTGGCGGCCATCATGCTCTTTGTCCTCCCATTGTACTAAGAGTGCAAACAGAATTACCTTGTTTGTTATCACAGCATCTGTACGTGGCTTTTAATTTCTTAGAGATTAAAAAAAAACAAGCCCACAACCCTCAAGCCCTCTTTGGCTGTCAGTTTAAATGTGCTCTCAGCCTGCTTGCACAGCTCACTTCTGCCCTGCAATGCAGAACACAGATCTGCAGAAGAAGTCTAAAGCAGTCAGTGCATTGAGGTTTAAGGAATGTGGTGGTGTTCCTGAAGAAAAGCTGTCTGGAGGGTGTTACGTGGCCTCAGTAAATTGGTAGTTGGGTTCGGGCAGGGAAGTGTTCTGTGCATCTTCTCAATGACAGTGCTGTGCTTAAAGGGGTGCTCTTGTTCCTAGGCTTTTTGTTTTAGGTACTTGTAAGAATGGGAATTATTTTATTTGGCCTCTGAAATCTCTCTCCGTAGTTTTGTGGTTTCCTTCCTATAAAGGTGAACATTTCAGATTAAAATTCTATTTGGCAGCTTACAAGCACTCAAAACAGAGGCTGGAAGGCAAGGGGGGGCAGGAGTGCCCAGCTTATTAAATTTTTCCCAGTGGAGACATTGCCTGGCCTTTCTTTGTGCTGTAAAAACATGAAGGGATATGAAGTTTCTATTTGGGGAGTGTTAACAAGAAAATGTCAGAGGGAAAAGGCAAGCCAGGGGATCTGGGTGGGAAAGGGCTGGGAGAGACATTCCTTCTCTTTCCTCCATCACTTGCACAGATCTTTCTCCTATCTGCCTTTGTCCTGCTCTGGGTTCTTGTAGTTGTGAGGAAGATTTGGTCTTCAAAGGTGGTACAGAAAAGCAGCAGGAGGAGGAAAAGCACATGTTATTGCCAGAGGAACCAAGACACGAGAGAACCATCCTGGTCAGGGCATTCAGGGAGCTGTGCAATAGCTGAGAGCAGGCCCTGCTCATGGTGTTCTAGGCCCCTGTCTCATCCCTTCTCCCATGCAGATTTACCTGCGGGCTTTAATATTCCCCTCTTATCCTCTTGTATCAGCTGAAGCCTTCCCTTGGCACCTGGCTTTCACCACCAGAGAACTTGAACTGCCCTGTAGGTCTGAGCCAGAGGAGGAAAGATGGCAAAAGAGCATCCTTGCTCCATGCATGGTCTGGAGGCCATCAGTATGGAGGATAACAGCTGTGTGGTAGGCTTGGTGACATCCATGTTGTGTACAGTGTGTACCTATGTGTGGTATGTACCTCTGACACAAGTTCCACACACCCCCGGTAAACAGACCATAGAATCACAGAACAGTTTGGTTTGGAAGGGACCTTTAAAGATCATCTAGTCCAGATACAGATGCTGAATATCGTTCTTTCAAACTAAAAAGCATGTAACCAAATGATGCATGGGGTGGAAGTGGAAGGTCACGTTTGACTGGGGTTTCTCTGTTTCCTGCCCTGCAGCTCTTCTGTTTGCTCTTGCCCTGGGAAAAAAGACTTTGAGAAGATGGAGAACCAGAGTGGAGCGCTCTTGGGATATGTCCGATGGGAAGGAGAAGAGGAAGGGGATGAGGAGGATGGGGTGGCTCCTGGTGCTTCTCCTTCCAGGCAGATGAGCAAACTGGAAGATGTGCAGGTGGAGATGCTCGAGAAGGCAAGGGAGCTCTTCCAGCTGTGTGACAAGGATGAGAAGGGTTTTATCACCAAGGTGGACATGCAGGTGAGGGAAAAAATCCTTCCTGTATCCTGGGAGGAGCTGTAAAGGCAGGGGTGGCAGAAGCGGGGAGAATGTTGTGTATCTTTACTTTTGACAAGGGTGCAGGTGGGCTGTGTCTCATTCAGGTTTCTGGGAGCAAAACTCTGCCACGGCCAGCTGCTAGGAGCCAAAAATCCCAGTAGGGCCTTGGACCTGCAGGGAATTCCTGGGATAAGTGGGACAGCAATTCCAAATTTTTAAGGAATGCATAAAATTAAAAAAAAATTGCAACAGTTCCTATGAGCATTAAGCAAGCAGTGGATGGGAGTTCTGGGGAGGGGAAAGCTTTGGTTTAATTTGAAAAACCGAAACAACAACCTCCGAAATCCCCCCCACAATCAACAAGGGGAAGAAAACCCACCAACCTCTTAAAAAAAGCTGTATATCTTCTTTGTTTCAATCATATCTAAAGCCTGAGCTCAGAAACTCACTTTAGGCCTGACCTGTAACTTTGCTGTAAAATGATGTTTTGCTGGTTCCTGTTAAGAACAGTATTTGTTAACAGAATCACTGTAGTTCTTTCTTAGTTTTGTTTTAATGGGTTATCAGGAAGGTTACATGTGGATTGTTTTTCTCCTGTCCCATCTTTCCCACCATCTATAATAAATACTTGGCAGGCCCATGCTGGTTTAATTACTGCCTCACTTTGGTTTGGGTTGTGTGATACCTAATTTTGTGTGGTTACATTAATAAATATTTACTAAGCTTTCACCTAAAGCTGCATATTTAACAGACAATAAGGAGGTTTTAGCCTACCCATCTTATTGTCTGGAAGCTTTTTTAGGTGCCACTTCGCATTATGTGTTCTGCACATGTATTATGAAGGGAAATCTCTCTCTGCTCCTTGTCTGTGTTGTGGGAATAATGATATGGTCCTAACAGGCAGAAGATGACAAAAGAAAGCTATTTCTCTGTTATGGACTGAACATTTTGATTATGATTTGCAAGATTTCCTGCAAGAGCTGGGAACTAAATCCAGACACCCACAAGTCTGTTCTTCCTCTATGGCCAAAGAGATGGAGCTGGTACCTGATGTGTCCAAAGAGAGCTCTCTTGGTAGCAGCAGTGGTCACAGGAGGCTGGCAATACCCCAGGGAGCAGCAACCTTTGGGTAGGGGTGGAAGGAGGCAGGCAGTGAGCTACAGGCAGTGGCTGTGAATTGCAGGAGGAAGAGGGTTGAGCTCCCTCCAACGAAAATAACCCAAAGTTCCCTCTCTGCAGTCCTGCTTGGATCACCAGTAATGGAAAGTGTCGCCGTATCAGTGGGTATTTGCGTCATCACTTGGTTTTACTGGCAGACTTACCGCATCCTGCCCAGGATGCAGTGCTGAAAGGGCACATCACTGTGGGCCAGAGCTGAGGATGGCAGGGACAGGAGCTATTCATAGGGATGACTTGAGTCTTTTGTTCGTTCTTTTGTCTTTGCAGCGGCTCCAGAGTGAACTTCCCCTAACCCTTGAGCAACTGGAGACTGTTTTTCACAGCTTGGAACAGAACAATAAGGGATACCTGACACCTGTGGAGTTCAGCTTGGGGCTAGGTAAGGACTGCACAGAGGCAGAGGAAGGAAAATGTACACCTGTGACATGATATTTTATGTTCTGCTGAAGCTGTACTAGCTATGCAGGGCAATGTTCCATGCTTATGTGAATATCATTGGAGAAGATGTGTGTGCAATACTGTTATCCCCCTTTCTGAGGCTTTGTGTTGCCTTCTTCCACAACTGTTACCTGCCTACCTGGTAGAGCCAGCTTCCAAACACCTCCTACTGGAGATGGTACATGCTTCAGCCTGTATCTGGCTGTATGATCTGCAGTTGTTCATCTCAGTAAGGACCTTTGCTGGATGAGAGGACAGAAATATGCCTTTTGGTAACTGTCTCCAGCTGGTAGCAGTGCTGTTCAAGGATAGTAGGAGTCCTATTAGTAGGCTCTCTGTGTTCCCAAATCTCATCATCTGGCACATTTGTCCCATATATAGCCATAGATGGACATCATGAGGGTACCTGCCTCAGTGCCATTGCTGGTAGAGATAGGCAAGATTTCTCTTTGTGTCAGTCCCCAGTTGTCAGGTACCACCTGTGTTGGCATCCTGGCTCCATGGGACTTGCTTCAGTCTAGGTAAAACACTTCATTATTGCATTCATTTGTGGTAATTTTTCTGTGTCTGGCTTCATTGAAGTCCTTTTCAGACTTTGCCCCTAACTCAAGATTTTGGCTTACATATTGCTGTCTTCCTTCTGGAGTGTCTGGGGACAGAAATCAAGGGAAGCTGCAATCAAGTCTATTTCTTGAGAGGGCTTCTTATATGGACTCTGAGAGGTTACAGGGTACATCTGCACTTCTGACAAAAGAGCATGCATTTAAATTGTTCAGTTTAAAGCGATCTGAAATCTTTCTAGGATGTCAAAATAATCTTCAGGCCATTCTCTACCTCAATTTTCTGAACTGTAAAAGAGATAATGAGATGTGACTCTTTCTTTAAAGCAGACACCCAAAATGCCTAATCTAAGCCTATCTCCTTAATTAACTATCTGAGCCTCAGGCTTACTCTGAGCTGAGTAGGGCTTTGTATCTCCACATAGCAGGTTTTTTCTAGCAACACATTTCAAGAGTGGGAGAGAAGCGGCTAAATCCTGGACATACAGAACTAAGAGCCATAGAACTGTAGAATAGTTTGGGTTGGAAGGGACCTTAAAGATCATCTAATTTCAACCCCCTGCCATGGGCAGGGATGAGAGTGCAAGATCACCCTCAGTAAAATATATCTATAAATTACACTTTGAGGTACACAAATAGTGAATATTTTTTTTCCCTTAGAGCAGCTTCCTGTTCTCATCTGTGCTCTGAACATCCTTGGCTCTTCGCCTCGTAGTCAAGATGTCATTTATGCCTTTTGAACCAAGCAGATCTGTTTTGGAAAGGAAAAGTAGCTGCTGATGGAGGTCTGACCTCTGTATGCAGGAAGGGGGCCTGCATTTTGAGTAGGATTGCTTGATTTGTTTCTTTGAGAATTTGTTCCCAGCACCAGTATTTGTCACGTGCCTTGCATAGCATGAAGTTCTCATGCCATTAGTGTCTCAGCATGAAACAGGATCCAGATAGCTGCAAGCCATCCATACATGGGATGGGGCAGGAGGGAGTGCTCAGGGAGGAAGTTCATTTTGCTCAGACACTATACACAATCCTAGCAAGAGGCAGTCCTTGTCCTGCAGCATTTGAATCAGAACAGATGTAGCACATGAGAAGGGAGGGGTAATGATCTCCTCACTTTTTTAAGCTGGGGACCTGAGGCATGGTGTTATTCTGTGCTGGGCTTGCAGCCACAGAAGCAGCTTGTGGGACCATTAACAACTGAACCCTCAGTGCTGCTACATGTCAATGAAGTGACCTAATGCTGCATACTTCATATGCAAGGGTGGTAGATCATCTTCACACAGATGTGAGCAGAGCCCTAACAGCCTGGTTTTGGGTTGGGAGCCAGTTTCAATCCCAGCATTGCAGACTGGACACTGACATCACCCAGGATGTCAGAACAGAGGCTCCTTACTGACCAGGAGCTGTATGCTACACCAGCAGCGCGCAGGCAGCTTCTCATGGAGCTCTGTCGAGCTGCCATATAAATAGCTTATTAAATGACATCCAATTTGACATTCTTTATTCTCCTTCTTCCCTCCTTCTTCCATTAGGAAAGTTAATAGGGATTGAATTGTGTCAAGGGGCAGGGAGAATGGACCGCTCCAGACATGAGGAGACCTTTGAATCAGGCTGGTCAGATGACTTGGACCCGGCAGATGATGATGAAGAGAAACGATTCTGTTCCATGATGGAGCAGCTCGGCACAGTCCAGATGTTTGAAGAGTAAGTAGAGGAGTCACATGGCATGACTTCTAACATGTTTTGATCTTGCAATACTAAAACTTCGAAGTGCCAGCAAAGACCAAAGAGGTGAACTTAGTTGATTGCTCTCTGAAGCACTTCTTGGGATTTCTGTACTGCTATCTTGGGTTTTCATATGCTTGGTAACAAATGCAGTGAAGTCTGGGTTTTCTCATCAGTTATCAATTACTTTTAGTGCAGTGATTTTTGCAGAGTTTCCCAAACTAGAATTCATACCACAGATGTAAAATGTAACAATGGCATGGAAGCCCATCTGCACACAACAAATGAAAAGGATCATGTGAGGGTTAGACGAGGTAAGGAGGATTAAGTGTGCTGTCTGTTCCAAAATGGTGTGTGACTGTTCACATATGTTCAGACAATCTTAGCTCTGAAAGTCTCTGTGAAGGATCTGTGTTCAAAGCACTGCTTGTGACTGGGTTGATCTTGAAGAGTGTGGAAGGCTAAACTGGGCAATGGATGCTCACCTGAGCCCTGAAACTTGATATTAATGCTCTTGCATGTGGCCCCAGTAAAGTCTTCGGGCCCCGGTTTCATCCACCTTTTTTTTAGGGCTTTCCCAAGTGAAGTATAACTGGTTCTTACTGATGCATGTCTGCTGGGGCTGGGGTGCCCAACTGCATCTGTGGGAGCCCTTTGTTTCAGATATCATAGTCTGACAGTGTTGTCAGTTTGCAGGGAGCAGCCCAGGTAGGGCAGGAGACAGACAGGACTGGAGACAGAAGCTGGGAGTGGAGGAGTTCGCTGCTTACAGAGCTGCAGCTGTCATAAAACAAATTTTATTTTTTGTCTCGTTTGCAGTGTGATGCAAAGCATCTACATGTGTCTGTTAATGCTAAACAACTTCTGTCCTGAAGAATTCTGTAAAGCCGCTATGCCTCAGATAATGAGATGACACTGTGAAAAGCCATGTTATTGTTCTGGAGAAAGAGTCTGCTGTTTATGACTGCTTTGAGAAGCATCAGGTCTTAGAGTGGAATTATCCTGTGGTTTTTTTAGACCACTTACTTGCAATTTTATGCAATGAGTTCAGTAGCTACTTCATGTCATGCCTTTGTGCCAAGCCAGCTGTTGTAAAGAAGTAATATAAAACAGAAGCTAATTGGGGTCAGAGCAGGAGTCTAAACTATCTTCACTGGTTTTGCTAGAAATAAATTGTTTTGTTTATTAACAGGATTAAAACTGTTCTTTTATCTAAACCATGAAGTTTTTATGAACTGCTATTTCAATTTGGGACAGAAAAAGAAGGCTATCTTGCAGTGGTGGCAGGGGGCATCAACAGCTTTTTGGTTGGGATTTTTGTTTGCTTTTTCATAGAGAGTATTACAGGAGACACCTAGACAAAGAGAAACATCTCTATGTATAATTATTCTGTGTATTTCAAGATATATTTCAGTTCCTCCAAAGTACTCAATGGATTTAATAAATAAATAAATAAGCTCTTCCCTGAAAAGAAGCATGAAGTGATGTCTGCAGGCTTATAAGACTCTCTAGGAAAGAGTAAGTTTGTAAGTGCTGTGTTTGAGTTGCAATGAATTAATTGCCAAAACAGTGTTGTTACTTCATGTTCAGAAAAGAAGACTTTGGGTTTCCAGGGCTTCCTCTATTGTTATCCTGATGAGACACCTAGGAAAACTTGCTTCTTTTGTTTTTGTGCCCCAGTTTCCATACTTGTAAAATAAAATAATACAGTCCTGAGAAAAAACACCTATGTGATATGTGCTAAAAGTTGAGCTGTAACAGTTTGCTGCTTGACCATAGCTCACAGCAGATTTGCTCAATGTTCTTCTCCAAGTCTTGGTTTAGACACCAAATGCGTTATTGCTGAATACTTAGAAAAATAATAATTCCAGGTTTGCTTCCTAGGTTTCTTTCTTTGTAGTCTTCTTTCAGATGACTTTCTTTATTTTAACCTTACAGTAGATCTCACTTCACATGCATGCTCCATCACTGTCCAACTTCCCTCTTTGCTAGGTGATGTAATGGAGGGTGTCACAGGAGAAGAGCAGTTTGTCCTGAGTGCATGTTGGAGTTGGAATAACAGTCCATAAGAGGACACAAACTCATTTGCTTTCCTTCTCTCCCACATGCTTGCACCAGTCCACGAGAGATTCGGGAGCTCTGGGCTCGGCTACGAAAAGAGCGTCCGGAGCTGTTATCCAATTTTGAAGAGTTTCTGTTGCGTGTTTCATCATACATAAGGGAGGTGAATCATGAGAAGGAATCTATGGAACAGGCACTGAAGCGGTAAGAACATCATGACCATTTGCTGTCAGGAACCAGCTGATGCTTGGATGCTGCGTCAAATGCAAGTTGAGGCTGGGTTAGAGGACACAGAGATTTTTCTTGCTTTAATAAAATGACTCTTTACCTTGATCTGGTTCCCACAGGTTTGTTTTGCATCAGTGTCCACTCATAACATTTGGTCTGGTTGAAATCCTACTCAATGCTACACAGCTGTTAGTGGGAATCTGTTCCCACCCTCCTCTCCTGTTTTCTTTCTGTATTCTTTTTCTCTCTCCTGACCTGTGGGCCCCATACCTTTTGTAGGAAGGAGACAGACCATGACCGAGAAGTCAGGTGCCTTTATGAAGAAATGGAGCAACAGATCAAAGCAGAAAGGGAGAGGCTGATCTGCCAGGTACCTCATCTCTCTTGGCTGAAGTCAAACTTTCTCTGTTCTGAAGCAGACGTGATGGCCTATTTGGCCAAGAACAACTCTTACTGTGCTGGTTGTTGTATGCACAGCTGTATCTTTACGTCTGCAGGAAGCACTGAGACATGACAGGAGTAACCTGCTCCAGAAGGAACTGCACAGCAAAGAGCAGGAGCTGGAGAAAATCCTTTACTGCCAAAAGAAGGTAACAAGACCTAAATCCTTTCTAAAGAAGCACATCCCCTTCTGCTATCTTCCTGCTAAGGTCTCTCCTGACTGAGAATGGTTTTCATCTGCTGAGGGTTTGTACAAGCTAAACTGCTGCTAGCTAGTCTAGTTCTCTCTGTCTCTGAAGGAGGAGTTGAAGTCGTTTGTCAAGTGATTGGTTTGTCCTCTACTGTAATGTCTTAGCGTGAATGTTTTGATCACACGTTTTCTTATCTGCTTTGTTTTCTCTTGACACAATCCTCCTGTCAGTTGTGCAATAACCATTTGGCAAGGAAGACAGGGTTTTTACACATACATTTGGAAGTTATGAGTTTGGAGCCTTTTGTGGTGAGTAAGAAAGTTGTGTATGGATATACAAGAGCCAAATTTCTCTAGTTTGTGTTTTCTGTCTGCTCCAGAATACACCAGAGTGAACAGTTCTGTGATGCTTGAGCTGTATAATACCATATGTTTGCATTGCAGCACCTAATGACTTACTGATTAATCAGTCATGGAGAAGATCAAAGCAGAAACTTCCCTTTATCCATTCCTGGCATGGATACTTGTATGGGATGGTCCATTCTGGAGGTCTTTCTCCTTTTGGTCTGAAGAACTAAGACATGACCCCCACAAAAACAAGTCATGGGAGGTACCTGTAAGATGCTGGTGACTGGGGGTTTCCAAGTTGGATACCTAGCTGTGATGTGGATGAAATGGCACTTCTCTGAAATAATCAACTCACTGTGTAGCAGCTGGAAAAGCCAGCAAAACTTAAGTGCCATCAGGAAAGACAATGAGAATAAGATAGAGGCCAGAATTTTCCTGCTACCTACACCCTTGATGTACCTCATTTGGTATGTGCAGTTCTAGTTTCCTCTGGCTCCATTGTGTCCTTCTTGAGTATGAAGGTACAGAGAACTAATATGAATAAGGAAATGGGCATCTGCATTAGGAAGAGAAAGTAGGAAAGCTTAGACTTGATTTTGAAGAGGAGACTGGGGGAAGATATGAGTGAACTTTATAGACTTGGGAAGGTGGTGGATAAGGTTCATATAGAACTGTTACTTCCTAAATCCTGCAATAGGGGAGGTTAGGGACACTCAGTGAGATTAATACGAATTTGATTTAGAAGAACATATTTCTTTACACAGAGATTGGTGCTGGATTTTTTTTCCACAGGATGCAGGCAATGTCAGCATTTAAAAAAGAATGGACAAAAAATATGGAGAACAGGCTCATAAGTATTCATCAAAAGAAGGAACAGTCATGGATGTGGCCTCTAATGTCCCCAGTCCAGGGACCATAGATGCTGGGGCTGTATCAGGAGGAATGGGTCTTAGGCATGCTCTTCCTAGGTAGCACCTCTTCTTGCTATGGGTCAAGGCAGAGTACTAGGCTACTAGACTACAGTCTTATTAGAATGGTCATTTCTGATTCTCTTAACTCTGAGACTTTCACTAAGCTATGCAGATAATCAGGTTCCTCTTGTGGCGTAAGACCAGTACTGTGATCGTGCTGCTCCACAGTATCGCTTCCAAGTACAGACAACATAAACGGGAGGCTCATGTGTAATAGAGGTTTCTTGGGGAGGAGCAGGTGTGCTTTACTTAAAACCTGTCCCCTGGCTTATTGAAAGATCCAAAGGCTTTGGGCAGGGGTTGCTGTTTCTTAGTCTCAACTTCACTGCCCATCGTTATGTGGTCATGTTGATGTCCAAAGGACTGGAAGTCTTTAGGCAAAGATGGGTGCAACTTATGCTTGTAGCCTCAGTGGGGAGAGATGTGGGGCTTGTGTTTCAAGGAACCTAGGAAATGTCAGCTTGGTTCACTCCTGCTCACAACCATTGTATCTGTGTGCTGGCAGAGAGCAGAAAGCAAGAAAAAAGCACTTTATTTTGTGCTACAGTGTGCTGCTTCACTTTCCCTTTGAGAGGGGGAGAAGGTACACTGAGAGAAAAAGCAAGTTGGAGGTATAAACGTGGAGGCTGACTCTGCCACCTACTACACTGGTCAGAACTGGTGCCTGGTGTTTCTCTCTGTTTGCAAGCATGGGCTGTATAATTTTATTTTGGGAATTTGTAAATTCTTGGATGGGTACCACCATTTCTGCATAGCACCAGCTTCAGCAGATGGCCCTGGTTAGCTGGTGTGGCTGAATTGCCAGTATGATTCTTCTTGTGATGCCCTACTTGTCATATGAGATGGATGGGTTTGGCTGCTGCATGGCTTTGACTCTTTCCCAGACTATGCCAGTCATTTGTGAGGAGTCACATCACTGGTTGAGTACATTACAACAGGCTTTGAACTTCCCAAATCAGGCTTGTTAGTTGTGCTAGGGTCTTGTGCTGCCTAGAGTGTAGCTGTGCCACAGTGGCATTTAAACAATATCTCTAGGCAAAGGGCCTGTGTCCAGCCACCCAATCACTTGACTTTCCAGGTGTAGTGTGAGCTATGCCTGGCACCTCAATGTATCCCCCTTTCAGCTGCGATGGGCTCAGGAAGGCCCCAAACAGTTCAGCAGCTGTGCTTAACAAGTCCTGATGGATACACCCCTTCTTCCACCCAAAATTTCCCAGTCTTCCTTTGACCCTTATTTGTACTCTGATTTCTACAGTGCCTGACAGAAGAAGCTTCTCATACTGCCTGAAGCACTTCCTCTGCTATGCTTAATAATTGCATTGCTTGCTCCCCAGGGCTGGCATGATGAGAAATAATTGCTTCCAATTCACCCTCTCAATGCCACTGGTGGTCCTGTAGACCTAAGTTGTGTTTACCTCCCTTCTGCCTCATTAGTTACATCTGCTTTTTCAGCCAGTTTTTACTGGCATGATGGTAGCACAAAAACCCTGTGTTTAAGCAGCCGTTCTCCCATTGCAGCTGGAACATCAGCTACAGTCGCTGAACTCAGAGCAGCTGGAGACCCGTGTGCAGAATGAAAGGCTCCGGCACCTGAATGAAAACCTGCTGGAAGAGCTGGAGAAAAGCAAATGGGAGCTGGAGGCAGTGAAGGGGCAATTACAGAAGCTCCAGAAAGAGGCTCAGCTTGAGCAAGAGCAGAAGGACAGGTAAGAATGGGCAGGGAAGGGGGTGTCAGGACAGGAACTCAGGGAAAGAACGAAGGGTGTGCAAGTAGTTAAAGAATAAGGATCTCTAATTAGAGGCCTTGGCCTCATCAGAGGATTTCCTGTTTCTTCTTGAGGAAAAGTAGTAACATCCCAGTGGTCTTATGGGCCTCAAGAGGGAGTGATAGTGCTAACTCCCACCTGCCTATAGCGGGAGATGATTATGTTTATTACTATTTGGCTAGTAAAGCAGTGTAAAAAATACAGATGATCATCAACCTAAAGGAGGCTTCTCCTCCATGTATTTTCTAGTTCATTATTGCCTCCATAAAGTTCCTACAGATCCTCTTCTCATCAGTTGTGTTCCTGTTTCTGGGCTTAATCTAACAATGGGTAGCTAAACACTGGGCTGTTTCAGATCCAGATGGTAGTAAGCATCCTTCCCATCTCCAGCAGCTGAGGAAACTGGAGTGTGAAAAGAGAGCAGGAGGGCTAGCATACAACCCAGCCATCCCAGCTTCCACAGCAGTGCTGCTTCCTCTGAACCCTCCTAGCATAGGGCAGGCCCTTATCTTTAAGAATATCCCACCAGTGTCTCCAAGAAAGAGATCTTTGTATTTCCTCTCCCATTATCTTACTTCCCCTTTTATAATCCTCTTTGTCCTAGGGATGTGTTTAGAGTCTCCAAGAACATGCAGAAAGAGAAACAAAGCCTCCTTCGGCAGCTGGAGCTCCTCAGGTAAGAACAGGGCTGGGGGAAAATGCTGAGCCCTTGTGTGTGCAAGGGGCTGAACTTTCAGCACTGTGTTTGTTTCTCCCACAGAAAGCTATGTAAGTGTATTCAAGCAGTGCTCAGACACTGCTTGTTTTTCTAGGTCCAGAGTTGCACAATCTGGCCAGTTCTGGCATACTACAGGCTGTGTAATCCCTCCACTGGAGAAGTTTAGTCTTTCCTGATGGCTAAGGGACTATGTGGAGCCTATTACCTGAGCTGAGATACATGGAAAATCCAGTATGTCAGGCAGTAAATAACATCTGTGTTTGTTTCCCAAGTTTCCTTTCTGTTCTTGCTTTCAAATGTTGGTCTTTACTCCATTGCTGATGAGTGCTTCATTGTGTCTCTCCTGTGTCTTCCTTTGGAGCAGAGAGATGAACAAGAAACTTCGAGATGAGCGAGATGCTTTTGAAGCCAAGAAGCTGGTTAGTCTAAGAACGAAAACCCTAATTCCCAACCACCCTCCTTTCACCTGCTGCTGTTGCTTTCACCACTCAGGGGCCTGTCATTTCCACGGGGGACAATGACCTGAGCTCAACTTTGCAGCACCTCTCTGAGGGTGCTAGGGACAAGCTCTGCAGGTTGCTCTTGCAAACCACCCGGGTTTAACCCAAGGTGTATTAGCTTGTGACTGTCACACAGCCCCGTGCAGGGCTGCAGTGGGTGCTGCCTGCTGCACACAGGGGGTCTGTATGTTGTAACAGCATGGGGCATATGCAAGAAGGGGAGTGAAGCTGGATGCATCCCTGGACCTGAATGGTGAAGAAGATTATGGATTCCCATATGTGCTGCCAGCTGACTAGGGGTAGAGGAGCACGGGAAGGTTTTAGAGTTTCTGTGACCCCTTGAGGTAGTAACAGATGTTTGCAGATGTTTCTCTGGGGCAGCTCCCCATTCCTATGAACTCTGCTGGGGTGGAGGTGCAGCAGTAAGCCTTGTGTCAGAGGGCTAGGAGAAAGTGGGGGGCCTCTAACATCTGGAACAGTCAACTCCATCTCTGGTCTTTCCCAGTCTCCAAGATAAATATGAATATGTCATCTATTTTAATTCTTTTTTTTTATGAAAAAGTCTCTGTGTTCCCAAATGTCTCTGACAAGGCTGCCCTGTGCTCTTTTTGGACCCATTCCTGCCACCATGTGTCTTTTCCTGCTCTGCCACCATGCCCCACTTGAAGATCTGGAAGTGTCTTGCAGTGAGGACAGGCAGTGGTAGGCTGTGAGATACTTTCTGGTTGGTGTGTAAAGAAACATTTAAGGAAGCACAGGGATTGTGCCCAGATAAGGGACAAGATGTCCTGCTGGGGGGGATGCTGGAGTTCTTCTCCAAGTGAAGCAGCAGCTATATAAAATAATTTCAGTAACTGTTTTGGATGGGGGGGGTATGGGGGGGGTGCCTTTGTGTGTGTTTCTGAAATCTGAAAGATTATTTTTTCTTTATTTTTTTTTCTTTATTTTTTAAGCTGCTAAATATGTGTATGTACACCAGGGCTTCCTGCTTCCTCTTGGAGAAGTAATAAACACAGTCACTGTGTAGCAGAATCCAGTGCAAGCAGGCAACGAAAATAGTTTGTTCTCCTCTTCCCATGCATACTGCTTCATCAGCTTCTGGGTTCCTGTGGGTGGGGTGGGCGGCCCATGGAGACCACAGCTGAGGTATGTACCTCTGTGTATGCAAAGCTTGTCTGCTCCTCCTCTGTTCTCCTCTCTTTTTCATCTGCTAGGACCTGCTCAGGCCTGCTCTGAAACATAACAGTTGCAAGGAGACCTAAGAGGGAGCCTAGCAGGGAGAGTCTGGGTACAAAGGAGCTGCTTTCTCCCTGTGCTGATAGTAGGGATGGGCAGCAGGGTGAACTCCTCCTACCACCATTGCTCATCTGGCAAGGCTGTGTTGTGCTGGGCAGATGAAGTCTGTTTTTTTTCTTTATCAGCCAGGACTATCTTGTTGGCCACTCTCGTTTCAGTCCGCAAGAAAACAGGACTCCAAGGGATTACAGAGATGCTGCTATTGCCATACACCTGCAGAAGATCTGCTGTCCAGGCTGTCCCACTGCAAGGGGGCAAGAAAACAGCAGTAGTTCCCTACAGCAGCAAAAAGGAGACTCCAGATTTCTGATGGAGTGTGTGGCACACTCTTTGCCAGAGCCTATTAATGTTTTTACTGGCTAAAAAGAAACCCAAGGCCTTAATTCCCTCTGTTAGTGCTGGGAGGAGTTGTGTTATTTCTGTGAAATGAAGGTGTGATGAACAGCGGTTCATTTATAGAAAAGATTTTGAAGTGGTTGCATGTCTGAGTTGGGCTATATACGAGGCTGACAGTAACCCAGTCACTGCTCCTTTGCACTTCTCAGTGTCCAGCTTAATACCTTGCTCTTCGTAAGAGTTTCTGGCCTTGCCAGGGTAGGCAGACCCTGGCCCCACAGCACCATGGGGCACTGTTTTGCCCCAGTGGCTAGGTCACAGGTAGCAATGTGTGGCTATTTAGGTCTGTGTACAAACCACTGTGGGGTTCAGTTTCACAGCTGTGACCCATCTGGCTATGGAGTTATGCTTGCATGCTCCATGTGACAGAACAAATTTCATGTCTACTCATCATGAAGAGTGTTTTGGGACTTTGACTATATTGGACACATATTTGTATTTCACTGATAAACCAGAATCTTTCCCATACAAATGCTTGTACACGTGCTGTTGTTGGGGAATCCTTGCCCTCGTGTGTTGTACAGCTGTGATGTCATGTCTGTCTCCTTACCATTCTGGCAAAAAGCCACGTGTTACACAAACCTGGCAGGCCAATAAAGCATGGCAGAACCAATGCAAAACATGCCCCATTGTTTCTCCTTTCTTACCCAGGTACGTACTCCGCAGGCTGTTTCCTCTTCAAGTAGTGTCATGCCATAGCAGATTGCCTGGGATCCCCTTTGCTCCACAGGTGACTTGAAGGCTCTGACTTGGCTCCAGGGGGCTGTAACACAAGTTCCTTGTTTCTGTGTGTCTAGAGGATGCCCCTGAGTGAACATGCTCAAACTCTTTCAGGGGTTCCTCCTCCATCCACACTGGTTGGCTGAACCATAGCCTGATACTAGTGTGACTCCCAAGTGCAGTCTCTCTGCACTTGGGAGTCCTCTGTCTTGGAGGATACATATTCCACATTTGTAACTCTCCATGCTGGTTGGTTGTGTAGCTGGAACTTCTCCTGAACATCACTTTTATGTGTAAAAAACATTTGGAACTTTTCCCCTCAAAATTCCTGGTTGGTTGAGGCCCTCTGTGCAGTCCAGAATGTCTCCTTTTGTTGGCCTGCATTGTGGTAAAGGTGTTCTGGGAGTTTTGGCCAGCAGAGCAGCTTCTTAATCTTTTGCTTTTTAAGATAAGCCAGGGGTTATTGAAGAAATAATCTTCGTAGTCCTCCCCCAGGCTGCGAGCAGCCCAAAGTCCTGCCTGTCCAAAGCTGCCTGCAGGTGTTTGGTCAGTTCAAAACTGCTACCAGAGGCAGATCTGGCAGGCTGCAAACTCTTCTTTCACCATTACCCCCAGAAATAACTTGTGAGGACTTGTCAGAAATCTCCAGACTTACAGAGCAAGTACATCTTCCTTTCCCCCAGTGCTGAGGTGATGCCACGCTGTCTCTCACTTTGTGTTCAGTGTGTGTAGCCAGAGCAGTTACCCAGTCTGTTTGGGACTGAACGGGAGGTTAGGCTTTAGCATAGCCTTTGGAGGAGATGGCAGGTCAATCCTCTCTCTGCCACATGCTTTCTGTGTGATCTCAGGCAAGATCTTCATCTTTGACTCTGATGGGGATGACAAATCTGCTGTATAGGGGGAAGATGGTTGCAAGAGGAGCTGTCCTGCTTTCTCCTTCTCTGGGGAGCTGGTAAACACTGGCTGCAGGAAGTGTGTAGTCCTGCAGCCTGGAGAGGAACGTTAGTGTATGGCAGAGTATGTGCATTGCCCTTTACAGAGTGGTCTTCCTTTCCTATGGTGCACGTGCAGCTCTGGGTGAGTACTGATGGAGAAGGGGTACTTAGTGCCTTCTGAGGAAGGGGCAATTGGTGGGTCCCACAAAACATCAGCATAATAGAAAGGCAGGAGGGGAAATAAAAGATTCAGGTGTGAGACAAAGTGGAGAACAAGCCACAGAAACAAAAGCTCTGGCTGGAGTTCGGTTTGGGGCACCATTGTTTTTGATGGATTTTGTTGCAAAGGGGAAAGCAGCGACAGTGTAACGCCTTCTTGCATGAGTTACATGAGCTGAACTGAGAAAGGCAAGCCCTGTGCTCGCCTCTGTTCAAGCCTGCTGGCAGGGCACTACCACTGAATGGTGTAGGGCTACAAGGACTCCAGCTCCACCTCCCTGAAGTGGCCTGCAGAGGTGGCAAGTGGTTAACTGGCGTTTATCAGGTTCTTGGGTCCTAATCACATTCTTCATCCCTTTTCTTTTCACCTTCCAGGCACCTCAGAGCAAAAAGCCCCTGTTGAAGAAAGGGTCAGTGGTAGGCAGTTACCTGCTGGACGACAAGCCGGTCAAACGGTTAGATGGCATTTGTGTTGTGTTTGTGGTGTCAGTCTGTGCCTGCTGGAGTACCCTGTCAGTCAAGCTGTGTCCTGTGTCAAGTTCTCCCACCTTGGTGCTGGCTGGTTTGGGGAGCATGGGGGGGTGCATCTCGACTGTGGCTGTAGCTCCCTCTTGGCATCAGGTGGTGGTGGCTCAGCATGAAGCTGAGGATGCTGTTAACTAATTTCTATGGGGGGTGGGAGGGTGGCCCCCCTCTGGGCTGCTTCTATATGCAGCAATGGGGGAGCAAACCTAAGTGCCATCAGAAGCTATGGGAGTGTGCATGGGATGGAAGTCACAAAGGCTGCCTCTCACTGAATCAGGCTGGATTGTCTCCGAAGTGTGCCAGTTCCTTCCCAGGCAGAAATCCTGTCCACTGGCACCTTATGCCAGAGCCCATATCCCCCGGGGCATGAGAGAGGGCAGGAGTTGCACAAGACTTGTGTTCTCTCTGGCAGCTGAAAGCCTTGAGGAAAGGGCCCAGCTCCAGGTGGGTTCATTCTGCCCATCTCCCTCCACACCTATGCAGATGCTCACCTGGCACACCAGGTCTCTGCAAAAGGTTCCACTGCTTCCCAGTTTCTGTTGGTACAAACCAGAGACATAGGTCTAGGCTGAGTTTCTTCGAGTTTTGACTCACCCTTAATACTTGCAAATCTGGTAATGGCATTTAGGAATTAAGTTTCAGGGTCCTGGGCTTGTGGATTGATGGAAAACCAGGTGCACTGTGGAGCAGGGCTGATTCTTGAGCCCAGCTGGGAAGCTGGATAGCTCTGAGGCAGAGGTCTTCCATGGCTGTGTGACTGGCAGATACGCTGTCCATGGGATCAGATAATCAAGTTCTCCCATCTTCTTCCCCAGCTATTTCTTGCAAAAAATGTTTCTAGCTGCTGCTGGCATAAACCCACCAGAAAGACTTAACAGGTAGAGAAGTCCAACAGTGAGGGTGATGTGAGAGGGGGGAAGCATTTGTTAGTTCCATCTCTGTCCAAGTGCTGTGTCACACCACATCGCTTGAGAAACATGGGTAAAATCCATTAGATCTGGAGTTACTGTTCAGAAAGTTTTGTGTTTGTCACTTTTTTCCCTCCCTGAAGAAGAGGCTTCTGAGTCTCAGCCCCTCATTGTTGTGATTCCTTCCAGCCCTGGGAGATGGGTCTTTTCCCCAGATCCTGAGCCTGGGAGGATGTGTCTATTTGCAACAAGAGCAGTTCCAGTTGGCCTGGCTCTGGGCTGGCATGTGGGACAGATGTAGGGAGGACATCCCAGAGCATGAGCTACCTGTCATGGAAAAAGTGCAGGCATGGCAGCAAGTGAATTTTGCAGTCCTGGTGAGGTGTACTCGTAGCAGTGAGGGAAGAGAGTCATTGCCTTGATTTCTGCACTAGTAGCAAGATAAAAATGTTGCGGAGAGACGGGATGTGCTGCCTCTGAAGAGACTGACTGTAGTAGCCTCTGGTCTCTCTAATTTGCTTCCAAATGCAATCTGTTGGCCCCTTAAGGCAACAGAGGGTGGATAAAGCCCTTCAATTGAGTCCTAAGCCTTCTCACTCCCTTTGTCTTGTTCTTGAACCGTGGAAAGCCAAGGCAGAGCTAAGATGCTGCCTTGCTCCTCAGCAGTGATTCCAGTAGTTTAAATTGGTTATTCCAGCTGCTTTTTTGGAAGATTGTTCACTGGGGGTAGAGCTGATGTGGTAAGTGAAGGAACAAAGTGCATCAGCCTGCTCTTGTGCTGCACAGTCAGTGCACCTGTTTCCTTGCTGCCACAGCTTGGGCAGGGGTCCTGGGAATTTCTTGCTGTTGAGAGCACAGTGGGGCTGGTTCGTGGAAGCATCAAAAGATAATCATCTTTCATGTCCAGGCTCTCTTACCTCGGCCAGGTGTGGATACAGGCCGGAGCAGAGCCAGTGCCAGGCAAAGTGACCCTGGTGTGAGCACGTTTACTGCAATTTGCAAGCCTGTGGCAGGCTTCTGCTGCCTGAACTCAGGACTCCGCTGCCGCAGTGCTTGGGAGTGAAGGGCTGGTTTCCTGAAGCATGGCTGTGTGCGTTCAGCAGAGGGCAGTACCATGTCTGCACACTGCATGCAGCCTCCCAAGGGTGGTCAGCCCTTTTCACTAACCTCAAAACCTTTGTTAGTTCTTTTTGTGTTGTATTGGATACAAAAAATAGAGGAGGTGTTGTTGCTTCTTTAAGAAAGAAAAAAAAAGTTTTTCCTTTTGCCACCTTTGTGTGCTTTGCCTTATTTTTTCAGTACTGGGAGGAGTGGGAGGCAAAGGAAGCTTGAAAAATCCAGAAGGTCGGAATTTTTATTCAAATTAATAAACTATATGAATACAGCACAGCTCAGGTGAGCTGCCTCTCTTTCCCTATGGGGTGCTGTTGATGCCTTAGTCACAGGGAGTATGGGAGTGTACATATTAAGTAGAGTTCCTGCAGCTGCTGCATATGCACTAATTGGATTGCATTGGTTGTTTTGGGAATGTGCAACCTCCTCCTCTTCCCCTCACCCCCTCCCCTCCCACCCTATTGTGGTGCCTGTGGTCTTTAATACAGACAACTGGCCTCTGAGGACCCTCCTTTCACCTTCCCGGTGGATGTGGCAGTGGAAGAACCCAACAGAAAGAACTGTAAATACTTCCCAGGCAACAGGATGTGGTTGAAAACAGGAGAAGGAGGCAGCACAAACTTTGGAGAGAACAGCAGAGACAAGGAGAGATGGTCACTGGCAGCAGATGTTGAGTGGCTCAAGATGACTTTGAAGGGTGATGCTGACTGTCGAAAACACGCAGATGGATTAGATGATGCTCCCTTGCCTCCTAGAGAACAGCCTGTTGGCACCGAAACCAGGGTGAGTAATTACTTGGGTTGTTCCTCAGATACCTGCCATCAGGGACTTCGGGTCTTTCTGACTCTCATCCCATCTAACTTCAGCTCCATGGATTTGTAGTGGAGGGGTCCAATGCCTAAATCAAAGCACAGTCTGTAGCCAGGCTTTTCAAAACTGCATCCCTTTCTTCCATTGTAGCTCCAGGCACGGGAAGCAGCTAGCTGTTCCCCAGACCGCATCTTTAAAGTGGTGTTTGTAGGGAATTCCGGTGTTGGGAAGAGTTCCTTCATCCACCGTTTCTGCTATGACAGGTTTTTGCCTGAACTCAATGCAACCATTGGTAAGTACTAGTGTTCCTGACTCATCTGGCTAAGAAGGGTGGAAAGGTCAGCTGGACACGTGTGTTTTGCCTGTAATTTATCCCACCTAAAGGTAAAGGTGATCCCTTTCCTAATTTCAAATAAATCTTGCAATATCCCTTAACTAAATAGCATTGAGCTTGGACATTGCAATGGCAAGCTGCTCTCTCCCCATCCCATCTTATGATCATTGCTATCTCCTTGACAGGGATCGATTACCAGGTGAAGAGTCTGGTGGTGGATAATACCCAGGTTGCCCTACAGCTGTGGGATACAGCTGGACAAGAAAGGTAAGCAATTTCTGTGAGGCTGCCCTACTGCCAGGCTCAGTGCAGGAAACAGGAGGAAGGAGTGCATGCACTTCTTCTGTTTCTGGGAAAATTGTTAGCTTGAGAAGGACCAGAGAGGTTGCAGCAGATATTCCAGTGATGAACCTGCAGCAAAGGTCTCTTTCAGAGATTTCTAGAAGCTGTAGCTTCTGGGGCCTGGGGAGATTGCCCTAAGGACTGATGGAGAAGTACTTTTCCATAAGTCTGACCTGCATGTTGTGGCTTTGGGCAGTCTATCATAAATCATGGTATGGTGTGAGGTTCAAAGCCCCTCTAGCCCTCAAAGCTCTTCTGCATCAGCCTGCTTTTGGAAAAGCTGTAGGAAAGGGCTGCAGATGAGGACAGAAAAGAAGGCTCTGGATAGACATCCTATTCTCAGATTCAGTTGTACTCCTGCTGTCTCCAGCTGCTCACCACCACTTGCTATTCAGAGGGTGGAAAGAAGTGCATGAAACTTTCCAGGTCTGATTCAGACAAAGCCAGCTTGACCTGTGGGGAAGGTGACTTGAACTACCCTGCTGTACTCTGTCACTGAGGTTACTGGCACCTTCCACTGCCCCTTCTGCTGAAAGACTGGTGGAAGTAATAATCCTTGGTGGAGGGACAGCTTGGCTTTTTGTGACAGTGAATGCAGGTTCCCCATTTGAAGGCCTCTAGTTTCAAAAGCAAAGGCCATCATTAGGTGTTATCAGCACTGTTGGTGAGGGCCAGAGTAGTGAAGAGCAAAGTAGTAAAGGACGCACTTGACCCTTATCTGCTATCAGAGATGAAGGCCCACCACTACCTTCATGTAAATTAGAATTTATTTAGGCTGAAGATGAAAAGCTATTTCAAGGGGGCCATTAACCTCAAGAGCCTGGCAAAAATAAGTACTGGATATTTGGGGCTAAATTTGTTATGTGGGCAGGCCTTCAGGAGCCAGCTAAGGTCATGGGAATATTATAACCTTAAACTGTGCCAACAGAGTAATGATGCTGTCAGCTAGACCATGCAGACCTGGTGGGAATGTACTGAGAATCTGCTGAAAAGCAAACATTTCTTCCAAAATCAAGCTTCATGCTAAAGAAATTATTTTTGAAATAATGTGGTTATTTCAGTGCTGAAGCTGAGCAGTAAGGGGAGTTGTTAAAACTTGAAATGTGACATTTTACTGAGGCCAGACTGTATCAGAGGCCGAATTCAAGATATTGCCCCTGCAGAAGGACCTTTAGTGTAGGCCCCTGCAGCATTAGCAGGTCTTAGACATGTACTTGCAAGACATGGCTCACTGCTGATGCTGAGTAGGAGACCTGAGAAAGAAGCAAAAGGCTTTCTTATTTCTAGAGAAATACCAATTACTTCCAACTGGAAGTGTCCAAATACGAATATCCTGTGGAAGAAACAGAGGAACTCCTTGAAGCATGCAAGGTGAACTCTTTGGTGACTTCCCTAGGACCACTGCATGCTACATTTGATGTTTCTTCTAGAGTACCTAGCCTGTCCTGTAGCTCCAGAGGTGCACCTTGCCTGCCAAAGATAGAGCCTGTGCTTTCTCAGTTGGGTAGTTGTCAGAATGTTATTGTAGTGAGAAAGAACAGGCTTCAGGTAATCATCTGAAGAGTTCAGGAGGGTCACTACTTGCTGTAGGTCTTCTTGGCTCTTAACAGAATAGGACAGCTTGTTATCCCATGCACGGCTGAAATACAGAGCTCTTCAGTGGGATCTCAGTACTTGTGTGGCATTTAATCCCACCAGTTTGCAATCAGTGTGATTATATCGTGGCCCTGTCACAAGCTGCTTACAAATTTTAAGGTTTGAGGGTGGTTTTTGGTAGGCTGTTTCTGGGATTCTTTACATTTATTCCCAAAATACAAGTCTGTGGTTCTCATTGGTACCCATGGGTCAAAGCAGATGTCTGGGAACTTCTCCTGGAAATTGTGTCTAACTGCTGATTTTAAGTATGATGGCATTGCTTTATAGATTCAAAACTGGAAACAGACTGTATTGATATTGAGATCTTAATTGCTGTTTTGGCAGCACCAAGGCAGACATTATGCACATCTAGTTTATACTGTAGTGCAGCTTAGTCTGCAGATTCTTCCAGACTCTAGAGAAAGGTCTTGTTTTTTTTCTCCATCTATTTCCCTTTTCATAGGCAATTACCTCTTCCTGTCCCACCTAAGCAAATTCTTGTTTCTTTCCTTCTGACCTGCAAAGGTCTTCCTTCCTGCTTTCTCAGCACCATACATTTGGAAAGATTCCTGCCTTACCCATGGCTGCCCAGCATGCCTCAGAGGTGCAAGGATCTGGCCTGTCTGTCACCAGTCTGCACACATCAGCCCCAGGGTGTACATCTCACACACAGGGTCTGCCGGGCCTTGCAGAGAGCATGCACTAAATGACAGTCCCATCCTGTTTCTTTTCATTAATTACACAGCCCTGGTTTTGAGGGTGCCTTTGGTTTTGTTTGGGCTCAGGTTTCGGAGCATTACCAAGCAGTATTTCCGGAAGGCGGATGGGATTCTGGTGATGTACGACATTACAGCCGAGTGCTCCTTCATGGCAGTGCGGAACTGGATGAGCAGTGTCCAGGTGAGAGCAGGGCCTTGGCTTTCTAATGCTGGTGGTGCTGCTGCTGTCTTGCTCCAGACCAGCTCCAACAATATGTCTGGTAGTGATGTCCTCTGATGCCCCAAGAGGTCCTGTTAACCTTGAGAAGAATTATCAAAACACATGTGATGGGTACTGCCTGTGGTAGTCAGTCTGGGACCAGGGTTGTCTTGTTGAAGATAACAAAGCCAGTGACAGTCCCTTAAATGAGAGTGGGCTGTATCTATGGCAGAAGGTGGTGGGATTGGCCAAAACAGTAGTGTGTGTTGGTAAGCAGCCCATGTGTATTGGCAGCATCTCCTAAATGTGGTCATGTCAGACCTGTACTCAGGCAAGGAGATCTCCTGGTGTCCAGCTTATTGTCGTGGTTTAAGCCCAGCCGGCAACCCAGAACCACGCAGCCGCTTGCTCACTCGCTCCCTTTCCGGCCCCCACTCCCGGAGGGATGGGGAGGAGAATCAAAAGAATGTAACTCCCATGGGTTAAGAACAGTCCAGTAACTAAGGTATAACACAAAAAAAACTACTGCTACCACCAATAATAATAAAGGAAATAACAAAGGAAGGGAATACAACCGCTCACCACCCACCAACAAACACCCAGCCTGACACAAGCAGTGATCTAGCCCTTCCGGGTAACTGCCCCTAGTTTATATACTGGGCATGACGTGCTGTGTTATGGAATACCTCTTTGGCTAGTTTGGGTCAGGTGTCCTGTCTCTGCTTCCTCCCAGCTTCCCCTCCTCCCTGGCAGAACATGAGACTCACAAAGTCCTTGGTCAGATTAAACATTACTGAGCAACAATAAAAACATCGCTGTTATCAGCATTGTTCCCAGGCTGAAAGTTGAAAACACAGCACTGCACCAAGCTACTAAGAAGAAGACTGCTACTGCTGAACCCAGGACACTTATGCACGGGAAGGGAGAAGGCCCTGATGCGTTTAGGCTCAGACCTGCAGTATGCATGCACAGTGCTTTGCATGATCACATCCTAACTCTGCTTTGAGATGGATTTCTAGATGAGACTGAAATATCAGTGATAGCTTATTTTTCTCCTTCATTTGCTTCAACTTTCAGATTTGATTTATTTTTCCTTTTTTTTTTTAATTTTGTAACTGTGTATTAATACTGCAGTCTTCCCCCCTGCATTTATTTCCAAACTCTTAATAAAAGCATTCATCTGGGGCTTGTATCTGCTTGGGGAGACAAAAATGCCTGTCTGTGTAATTTCAGTAAGTTGTGTGTAGGTGGCTCAGAGCTGAAGGAAAATTGTCAAGGTTGATTTTGTTTTGACTGTGCTGAGTCTCAAAACCCAAGATCTGAGGAAAATGAATAAGCATAAATTGGAGGTTTCTAATATTATTAACATCTGCAGCCCTGCTCAGGAGGTGGGAGGGAATCCCAACAACAATTTAGCAATTTCTTTGGACTCTAAAAGATCAAAGGTTCAGATTTTCAGAACTGCCCAGCCTCTGAAAATCGGGCTCCTTTCAGGAGCACGCAGAAAATCAAGGCACCCCAAATCTGTAACTTTCAGTTATCTCTCTTCCTTTCCCAATCTTAGTAATTATCTTGCTTCAAAGCTGTTCACGTACTGTAAGTCATCCAGGGCAGTCAAGTCTGGACATAACTTCAAGCCCTGTTCTGCAGTCTGATGATGTTCTAGTGAGCCATTGGAGCTAGAGAGTTTTACCAAAGGTAATGGGCTCCAGGAATCCCCTAGGAATAACAGTTCCTGCAGAGACCCTATACAAGACTTGTAGGTTATTCAGCTTACTTGGCCAGTGGATTTTCAGCAAGGGATCCTTGAAATTAGGACAGCACATCAGACAAATAGTACCACATATACCTACAAAAATTACTGGACTTATTAAGAAGCTCTGCCTGAACTTAAAGTCCCAAGAGCCTATGGGAAAAACTGCTTTTCTTTAGGCTTGTTATTTTCCAGAGAGGAACTTATGTCCTATCTCCACTCTCTCAGCATCCCAGCAGTACATAGCAAATATTTGGAATACATTCCCATAGTTTAAGCTTCCTTCCACAAATCCCTGGGGCTATTTGAGGAATGGTCCTTTAATGAGCTAAAGGGCCTTATCCTGCTGCCACTGCAGGTCTTGTTTGCATCAGCTGGAACAGGCACAGATCCAAGACAGTTCCCTCCCTCAGCTGAGTCTGTAGGGTTCTTTAGTCTGTCTCTTTCGCAGGAAGGTATCGAGGATGGAGCTGTGGTCTTTCTGCTTGGAAATAAAACGGATGCTGCGCAGAGAGAGACTTGGAGTGTGCCCAAGATGGAAGGCGAAAGGCTGGCAAAGGTGTGACTGTGTGCTCTGCTGCTCAACATGCTCTGCAGCCTCCCTTCTGCCTGGCTGACAGGAAACCTTTCTTGGAGCCATTTCCCAGTATGGTACCTTACCTCTCCCCTTCCACCCCATTTCTCCAATGTAAACATGTACTGAAGTTCCTCTGGTACCAGGGAGGATGAGGTGGTGCCCACTATGTGGCCCTTGAGGCAGGCTCATGTATCTCTCTTGATGCTTGGTGCCTCCTTACAGTGATGCTCAGTCTTTCTGAGGGGAGTACGCATGGCTGTTTTCCTGTTTGAGGACTCCCCTAATGCATGTTCTGCAAAGTCATCCTCCCTCCTTCCTCACTGCCGGTGTCTGCATGCCCATTGCTACCTTAGCCCCTGGGTGGGAGCAGGCAGGGTTTCAGAGGTGTTCCCCATCTTCTGGACTCCACCACAGAAAGCTAAGGGAACCCAAGACCCTGGGCATATATTTGCTTTCCCCAAATAACCCAGTGTTATTCTCTTCTCCCAGTGTTTCCTTTTGGATACTCTGGCTGGGCCCCCAGTGCTGAAAAAGCATTTCCTTTACCTGGGTTGGTGAGCACTGTGTGTGCCCCAGGAGGGTGGTAATAGCCACCCTCCTGGCCTCAATTGCTCTCAGCCGAGTTCCCGGTGGTGAGCGTGGACCAGCTCCCAGGGCTGGGGGAGAGCTGGTAACCAGCATGGGTGCTTGCTGTGCTCTCTGGCAGGAATACAAGGCTGTCTTCTATGAGTGCAGCGCAATGACTGGCTATAACATCATGGAGCCCATGTTACACATGGCCAGGTCAGTGAACAGCAACGGTCACCCTGTGATATTTCCCCAGCTGTTGGTGAGTGGTGTGGGCTCTCCTGGGGAGTGGGCAAGAAGGTGTTGCCAGACACGTCATAAAAAACACTTGGAGCAATGTGCTCTTCCCCCTGACTTCCATGCCTGGAGAGTGCCAAGTGTAGGCTGGACATCATCACATGCAAAGCTTTGTCTGGCAGAGCTGACTGTTGAAAGATTGGGAATTAAATTTGAGTACTTTATCACAAAACCCATGTGTAGTATCCCAGATTTTAAGTAGGCGTTTTCAGTTTGAAGTCTGCATGCATTTCTGAGGGTTTTTTCTTCCTTATCTTATTAAGCATGTGATATTTTGGTAGCCATATTTTAAAGGGAGATAAGACACTTTGTAAGGCTGAAAGAAGTGTGCTCTAAGATTTTTATTTTTTTTTTTAAAAAGGCAAATAGTTTTGAAAAAGCTCTTTGAAATCTTGCAAGAAATTATCCTTTTGCTTTCTTTTATCCTTTCACCTGCTGCATCATCTCTAAGCTCACAACAGGACTCAGCCGTTCATTAACTGGGATAATTTACTTACAAGCTAGGTAAATCATGTCTCCCACAGTATGTGCCTTCAGCGTGCTTTAGTATGGTACTGCTGCCTGAGATGGCCCACAGAGGTGAAACGAACAGCCAGGGATTCTGTCATTAGCATGGCAGTTTGGGAATAAGGCACAGACCACTCACCCTTGTCTGGTGCTCTGACTACTAAGCCATGCTGTCCCTTCTTGTATGGGTCCAGTTTCTTTCCCTGTTCCCTGGAAATTCATGCTCATTTTCTAGTGTGGTTTATCTAGCCAAACTCCAAGGAAGCCCAGTCTTTGGGCCAGTCACTTTTCACAATCCTAGATGTCCCTGGCTGACTGGGAGCAGTTGCCTTGGCAGGAAGAGCTCAGTAACCAGGTTGTGGTCTTGATCTGTGCTGCTTGTTCCAGATTGCTGACAGCACAAGAAGACAGGCAGAGGGAGAATGCCCTGCAGCTGGAAGATGTCAGCAGGAGGAAAGGGTGCTGCACATAAGGCACATCAGTGTGTCAGCAAGCAACGTGTGCCAACACTGTTTCATGAAGCTGGGGTTCCTTTCAAGCAAGCCAAACCTAATGGTATCAGCTCTGCAGAGACTTGGGGAAGCTGAAACTTTTCCCCATCTGGGAATTTCAAGGCACTAAATGAGACAAAATGTGCAAATGATTTGCACTGTTCCATTTCCCAGCTCTGCATGCAGCCCTGGTCTCTGGAGGCCCCTGCTTCTTTGAGGGAATTTGGCTGGTCTTGGCTAATAGCACAAACTGGGCCTTCTGTCTTGAGAGGCCACTTTCCTGTAAAAGGATGAGGTTTCTTTCCGGCAAAGAAATGACTTAGCAGCAAAGAGTGGAGGACACAGTGGGTGCTGTGTTAAATAGAATTTTAGTGTAAGAGTACAGAAATTACATTAAATTTGGGCTCATTCTAGGTAGTGACCCATCGTCTCAAAGAGCAGCATCTCCTCTTGGTCCTCTTAACAGCAGAGCCCAGCTGAAAGCCTGCTGTGGTAAGCAGGAAAACATCCTCTCCTGTTAAGAGCTGGATCAGCCACTGTACTTACTGCAAAATTTGGTTTGACTGGCCAATATTGTAGTTAACTGAGTCCATATGTGGATATAGTATGAACTGATAAGTGAGTCATCCCAAAGGCTTTCTTCACTTTGTTACCCTAATGGAATGTTACTGCCCCTCTCATACTGTTTACAGAACACACAGCAGTTGCCCTGGGACTCGCAGGCGCTGGCATGTGCTGCTGATTCATAACCTGTTTCAGGAGCTGTGCTGTACATACTGGGGCAGGGTCATATACAGCCTGTTTTAAGGCTTAATGCTGCCGGTTTCCTCCCATTCTCTTACAATTTCCTGAAGAAACCTCCAGCAATTAGGAACTGACTTATCTGAGGTACTGCAAGATCCCACACTTGACCACAGTGCTTTCAAATGTATCGGGGTTGGAAGCACAAGGCAGTTAGATGACTGTGTGAAATGTACCTAGCGAAGCTTTTTCTCTTGCAGTGACTCTGTGCAATAACCTCACTTTCTTGGTGAAGTGCCTGAGAAAGAGCAGAACAAACTGTTCCTGTTGGGAAGGGGCCTTCTAGTCGTTAAGGAGTGGGGCAAAGCAGAGTGAGGGGAGGTGCAGGCTGAGTTAGGAGCTGGCCTCAAGTGTGCACCTCTCAGCATAGCTACCGCATTGCCTGGGCATGAAGCCCCTGGTGTTCTCTGGGGGTGCTGCTTTCTGTTCTGTAGTTCAGTTTCTCTTAAAGCCTTGAGGGATTAAGTGAGCTTTTTTGTAATGCCCTCTTGCCTTCCTTCTTTGAGCCTGTTTCTGATGGTGACTTTGACATTTTAGGTGCAAGATGTGATACTGTAGCTGTCACGCAGCCCCCCCAGCCTTGCAGCATAAGGAAAGCCTATATTTATCCACTGTCTTTCCTCTCTTGGGATAATGTTTGAATGTTCTTCTACTGAACAGATTTCTCTGGGAACATCCCATGCAGGAAAAGTGCTCTGAGTCACCTACAGCTCATCAGTGCTACAAAGAATTTCCATGGTTCCTCCCAGCGCCCATTATTCCTGATAGGAAAGAGGAAGTCCTTCTCCAGAAGAGCAGGACTCCTGACTAAAAGTAATAGCTAAAAGTAATAAGCTCCTGCTCAGCCCCTACTGCCAGCTGGCTGTGTTTCATGCTGTGTTTAACTACAGTAATGCCTTTCAGAGACTGATTATCAGAAAGCTAGAAGAGGTCCAGAAGGAACCAGGGCAGCTGTGCTGCCAGTGGTATTGCTTCTATTTGCAAGAAATTATGTTTGGGAAGGGAAGTCCTCTGTTTTTGGAAAACACCTGTAATCTGAAAATAGACATGACTTTTTGGCTCTACTGTAGCCAATGTGGGTGTACAGGAACACAGCCTTTATCACCTGCTGAATAGGTTAAACCCACTCCCTGAGTTGGGGGATCTCCTGTCAATGATTCCCCCTGCATCATGCTCCAGTTTCAGGTTAATAAGTAGTGGCGCTAACTAAAAAATGGCATCTTTGGTCAGGGCACACCAGTAATGCTAACATTTACCCACCTGCAGCAGAAGGATTTGCGAAGTTGCTGCAGAAGGAAGAGAACAGTACCCAGTCTGTTAACGTGGTCTGAACACACACCTCCCACACTACATAAAGAGCACCTGAAAGACAAAGGTGTGAAATACAGCTGACACACAAATACAGGCCAGGCTGTGTGTTACCTTTGTCATCAGTGCTTTCATATTGCATTGGCAAGAACTACCACATGTTGTGTTTTTTTTCTAATGTACAACCTTAAGGATGTTTTCTTAGTGTGCAAGCAGACTATGGGCAATAAAGAAACGCTGTCTTACAAATAGTTGTGTGGAGAGATTTTTTTCCCAGGCACTGCAGGAGATTCAGCCTCTCTTCAGTTGCTGGTTATGGCATGACCTCCCCTTCTTTCTGCTCAGGAAGTGCTGAGAAGCCTGTCCCTCATGGTGGTACCAGTGGGAGATTTGTAAGCGTTATAAAAACCTAGCCAATCTGTTTTAATTGATTTTTATTATAATTAATATCGAGAGACAATAAGCAAGCAGCACTGGGTGCACCAGGGAGTCTCCACTCTGCCCGAGACGCACACGGGGAACTTCTTGGGATAGTCTCTTATACTTTTTGGCTTCCTGGGCTTCTTCAGCCAATCCTGTTGTTGGGGTCTTGTCTCCGGGTGAAGAAATATGTCTATCACAAGTCTGACTGCCATTTTAGCCCCCATAAATTCCACTCCTTATGTGTTTATTTGTTCAGGACACAGATTTCACAACGTTCTGTAACAGGACATATCTCTAAGTTACCTATCGCCCCCTTTTCTAAGAACATTCATGCAATTTAAACAATGAACAAAACATTTCTTTGCACAATATTGCGGTTGACGCAGGGGAATTATTCCCTTGTTTCTTCTTCCTCCTCACTGTGGTATTGACAGGGACACTTATCATACCCTTTGCGCATAGCACAATGATCACAAGGGATTCCATCTCCACACAAAGTGCAATGATCACTAGGGCCCGAGTTGCTGACACAAATCACTCTGATGTAACTCACATAAGTAGGAAAGAAGAGTGTTGATCAGGAACCCATGTCTTGGAGGCAGCACAGGAGCAATTCTTCTCCAGTCTTATCTTTTTTACCTCTTTCAAGCAGCTAGAATCCAGCTGACCATGGAATACAGAACAGGGAGGAGAAAAAGAGGAGATGTCTATAGTGTTTTCAGAGGGGGCATGCTCTCACCTTGTACTTATTTTTACTGAACTAAACATCTATTTTAATAATGCCCCCTGCAACCTTTTCACTAGAGTTAGGAATCTGGTTGTTTTAAACCCTTGTGTCCTGGAATGGCTCCAGCTGGATGTTTGTGCATTACAGAACTAATTTTTTTTGGTACAGAACAGTTTTTTTTTCTTTTTTTTTTTAGCAGGAATAAGATGGACTCCTGTTTCAACCATGTCAAAGTGACACGGACTTTGAGCAGGTTGCACTTGGGACAACAGTAAGCACCAGGGTGGGTTTCACTGCTAGAGGTTCTGTTGTTATCTCTCTGCACAGTATTTAAATGTCCTGTTGGAAGACTCAGGCACAGCCTAGAGGGGCATGTTGTTAGTTTCTAAACTTGTCTGATACCAGACCCGAACAAGACCAAACTTTCTGTAATACATTCCCCTGTTTTTGCCAGAATCTCTCCTGCCTCTGAATGGAAGCCCTGGGAGCAGCACCCTTTGCTGCTGGAAACTGCAGCATAAACACAAAGCAAACAATGGGGATATCCTGAGGTCGCCTGAGATAAGGGAGGACACAAAATAGACTCTGCTTGGGGGGCTTATTCCTGTGCCTGTTGGCTGCAGTATCTTAATGGACAGGTGACTTTTTGCACACAATTTGTAAGGTATTTTGGTATCACAAGAAAGTTTTCTTCCTATAGCCTGGGAAGCCTTAACTTGGCACATGCAACAGTACAGCTGCGTATACAATCAGATCTAGGGGCAAAGGCAAGCAAACCAGCTGCTCTGATAAGCAGCCACAGTCCCACAAAGCTCTGCAGGCAGGCAAAGGGACCCCACTCTGCCTTGTGTTTCACTTACCTCTTTCATGTTAATGTGCTAAGGATAAGCATAAGAGGATTAGCCTGACAGCACCTCTTTTAAAAGCCAAAAGAGGGCTGAAGAGAGATCATTAAGCCATAGTGTTAAGTTTAAAGCTTTCCCACAGAATAAATGCAGGAATTGCAGAAGTTTGCAATATTGTCATCTTCTGCCGTTTTTATTCCAGCAGCCTGAACTCCAAGGGACAGTTTGCATTTACACACATTCAATCAGTTCCTGCTATGGGGATCATGCAGTCTCTCACACATCGTTTTCAGTCCTGTCACCTTCTTCTGTTTGTATCTATTCATGCTTTTCATTTGTTAATTGCTTAGGGCATATATATATATATATATATATAGACCAAGTACTTTAACTCACAAGTACAAAATGTATCTCATAGCTCATACTATACACCTTTAATTGCTCTGTTTGGAGATCTCCTCAGCACCAACAGACCCACAGTTCCACGGCTGAGAGCTTCACTAGCTCTCTGAGCCTCGTCAGTCTGCTCATTACTTACCTGGCTGCTTATGAGTCACTCAGAAATTTCAGTTGGCGCAGCTACAGCAATCTGGCTCCAGTCTCTTCAGGCCTGCAAGGCATGTTTTATATGCATATCAAGCCATGTGGTTTAATAAGGCCCTGATCCTGCAAACACAAGTGTAGCTGTGCACTTCTCAAATGACAAGTCCATGGGAGACCTGACCAGGTAAAATTATTTTTTTCAAGGTAAACACAGACATCCAGTAAATATGTATTACTCCAGCTGAGGATTGGAAGGTGGGGGGACCTGTGGTGCAGCTCACCTTTACCTGCAGGCTTTCCCAAGCACATGGCTGCCACACAGGCAGCAGTTGTGCCTAACCATGCCCACCTGCTGACCCAAATCTGACAAAGCAGGGAGGTTACGTTCTTTCCTGTTTGTATGTGAAACCTCTGGACACAAGAAGGCAGCAGCTCAGTGTGGCTGGCTACCCAGGATTCTGCCAAGGAGGCCTGAGGCCTGGGGTTGGCATGTTTTTGCCTCCTAGCTCTGCCACAAACTCCCTGCAGGAAAACTCTCAGTGTCCAAGCGTGAGCTGGTCCCCTAAGGCTCTATTTAACCATTTGGCTCTCCAGGTGGTCTAAGCTACAGCAGAGGTAGGATCCCCATGGGCTGAGTGAGGAGGAAGGTATTGGTTTCTTAAGTTGGAAGGGTGATTTGTGAGTTGGGCACAAGGGCAGGAGAGATTAAGTGTCCCCGTTGAGGTGAACACCCAGGAGGGCCTTTTCCCTCCCTCCATGCTCACATCTCCTCTCTTCCCACCCATCCCTAAAAAAACATTCCGCCAACGGGAGCAGAGTCGAGTCCTCTGAGACCAGCCCCTGTGCAGGGCTGTTGCTTTGCACGGATGTATTTGGGCTGAAGTTGAAATGAGGTAATGGAAAGATGAGGCAATGTGCCAGTCGGGGCTTGATCTTGATTTACTGGAAAACTCTTTTAACAAGCAGGTCTGACGCCTAAAAAAACAGCCAGAAAGAAGCTGCAGCTCGAGTTCGCAGTTATGTGTTGCCCGCAGCAATGGAAACGCCAGTGTGAGGCCTAGGTTAGCGGGGGCTGCCCCACCAGAGGCACGTTTGGCTGCCTCACACAGCATGAGCAACGCCAAGCGCTGAGCCGCAGGCCGCGGAACCCTCCACATTTCGGGGCGCTCTGTTTTTCGGGGAGCAAAAAGAAGCGCAACGGCCCCGACCGAGCTGCGCGGGAGGGTTACGCTGCTGCAGGGAGGTGCCCCCGGCGAGGCACCGCCCCGCGACGTCTGGGGGTGGTCCCCGCTGGGTTTCCCGGGCTGGGCTGGGCGGGGCTCTCCGCTCCGCTCCGCCTTCCCTCTGCCGGTACCTTCCCTCCTTCCCTCCCAGCGAGGCAGGTCGGGGCGTGAGGCGGCGCGGAGCGCTCTGGTGTGGCGGAGCTCGCCGCGGAGGGGTGAGGCGTGAGCCCCGAAATGGCGGCCTCCCGGGGGGGCGGGTGGCCAGGCGGGTAGCCCTTGGTGAGGCAGCGGGTCCCGCCGTGGGGAAGCGGGGTGGGAGAAGGGGCTGGGTGGCGGCAGCCGTTCCCGGCCTGGGAGGAAGAGGGGAGGCGAAGCGCTGCCCGTGGGCCCCGTTGATAGCAGCGGGCTCTGGCGCTCTCCTGCCCGCCTCTCGCTCCTGGCTGCGCCGCCGTGGCCCGCCTGTACCTGGCCGCGCTCACCAGAGGCCAGCTCTGATGTAGCACTGCTTTGCTTCCCTGTCGGCGCCCAGTGGCATTGTACAACTTCACAGGGGCTTGGCATTGGCTTCTTTCATTTTTCTTTTTACCCTTCAGAAGTTTGTTAACCTGTTGCGGGAGGGGAGGTGTTTGCTGGTGTCAGAAGCTTTACACAGACCAAGCATTAGGAAAGCTGTTCTGAATGTTGCCTTCGTCTTGTGAAACGGTATTTATCTCCCCCTGCCTTTTGTTTAGTTGAGTCTCACTGCTGTAAGAGTTGTCATTTATGTTGGGCTCATAGGACTGTTGGAGGTGGAGGAGGGGGTGAACGAGCCCTTGTTTACCACGCAGTCTAGGCGATGTTCCATTGCTTTTATTTTGTGGAAGCTGAGTCAGATAGGAAGCTGTTGGCGATGGATTATTGTTGCTTGCCATGAGGGCTTTCCCAGTAGTCTTTGCCCAATGTCATGTCATGAAGAATGTAAACTACTGTTAATTCGGAAACATCCTGGCTCTTCCTGAGGGCTTTTTTTAATTAACCTGCTGCAGTATCCTGTTGAATTCTAGCAATGACATATTTTTATTTCAGGCTATTCTACAGCGTTCCTTAAGTTGTGCTGTTTCACTTCGTCTCCCTGCAGCACTTTCTGGCTTGCTCTGAGAATTCTCCTGGTGTCTGCGAGAACAAGGGTTGATTAAAATGGCATCACCCATCAGAGGTAATGCCCAGTGGTGGCCATTTTGTTGAAACAGTTTTGAAACGAGTCTCTTTTGCCAGAATGTGTTTCGTTTGCGATCTGCGAGGCCATTCGTTGCCTAGCTTCCTAGGGAAGCTTTTGATATGATGGCATATCCACCACCTGGTATTGTTGAGGCTGGAGAGCCTCTTGGCATGTCACCAGTCAGACAAAGGTCCATCCCAGTCCTCCTGCTACCAAAGATGACTGCCTGTGTTGGAGAGAACAGAGCATCTGTCTCTTCAGAGCTGCTGCTGAGCTCAACAGAAACTAGAAAAGCTGATGCAAAAATTTCGGTTTATTTAGATCCTCTGAAGGAGTTTGTGTGCCTAGGACAGGCAGTTCCCAATCAGCAAACTGTTGGAAACTGGGCACTGTTTGGGGCAGCATCACTTACGCTTTACCTGAAGTATCTGCTGGCAGGTCCCTGTCAAAGGTGTAATGTTGGTTTGCATATTTGAGTCTAGGCTCTGTTTTGCTACAGCTGCTCTTGGGTGCCAGTATGTTGACTCAGATGTCCTTGCGGAAAGCTTGGGCTGTGAGTCGGAGGAGTTGGCAGCTTTTGAGCTCTTCCATGTAACTGTTCTGAGATCACATCCTTGCTCTGTAGTTTGCTGATGATGGCCACGTACCTGACCCAGATGTATTTCTGTCCATCTGCTGTATTTCTGCAAAAAAAATGTTGTATTCCAAACTGCCACGTATATTGGATGGCCTGTGGCTTATTTAAATAATGGTTTACCTTTGCGTGGAGTCTTTCTGTAGTGGGGGAGAATGACACCCCGAGTTGCCTGGTAAAAGTCCTTGGCAGTCCCTGCTGTATTTTGATTGCAGTAAACAATAAGAACATGCCTTTTCTGTGTGCTTGAGATGATGTCCCATCTCTGACATCTCGTTTTACTTGGGAGCTGAGGTGGTTATATTTTGTGGGAGCTTAACACTGAAGTCTTCTTTCTGCTGTCTCAAGGCAGGTGTAGAGCAGAGCACTAACAGGAACTTCAACAGCCCAGATGGGGCTGTGCCTTTCCTTTTGGATCTAATATGAAAGTCATCTTCTGAATAAGCAAGGATACCAGCCCAAGAAGGTTTTTTTCTCAAATGATTTAGCTTCCCAGGCCTCTTGTGCAGTCTTATGCCTGTCTGGGAGCAGGCAGGACTTGGAGGCTTCTCTTCAAGCTCAGTAAGGCACACACAGCCGAAATCTTGGCTCTGTGGAGGATGTTTTTCAGTGCAGCCTCTGAAAGTTTGTGTTGATGGGTGTGAAAGATTCTTCAGCAAGGGGGTGGAAGAAATCTGCTTGTATTCCCTTGTCAAGCAAAATTGCTAGGTGGGAGTGGCTGATGGAGTGCTATTTATCCCTGTTAGGAAGTTTCCAGCAGGCGTATTGTGTTATTCCCAGCTAGTAAAAGTTGTAGCACAACTCTAGCTGTTCCAATTGCGCATACACAGACCAGGCAATGACTCCTTTGCTCTTGAGACAGCCCTGAAGGGGTTGACTGATGAGCTGTGTCTCCTCTAGTTGGGTCATCCCACAGGTAAATTCCCTTGTTGCTTCTATGAAGTTTGGCTTCTACTCTAAGGAATGTGGTGGGCTACTTGTTATGCAGAAGAGAAAATATGTATTTACATAGAATCATAGAATACATAGGGTTGGAAGGGACCTTAAAATCCTTACGATCATGTAGTTCCAACCCCTCTGCCATGGGCAGGGACGCCTCGCATTAGACCATGTTGCCAAGCCTCTGTCCAGCCTGGCCTTGAACACTGCCGGGAGTGGATCATTCATTACTTTGGGCAACCTGTTTCTGTGCCTCACCATCCTCACGGCATTTGTACATGTAACATCTTTGTCACCATGTGTACCTGTATGTGGCAAACTATCCTGCCTGATGTTTCCAGGTGATTTGGTCACTTATCAAGTAATCATGCTGTCTGTCTGCTTTTCTTGTACCTTCTGTTTAAGGCAGAAGTTTAGAAAGATAAAAGTGGATGGACTGACTCTGAAAGACAAAGGAGCAGCTTTGCTTTTTCATTTCTTAGTCTACTACTGCTATCCTCAGAGGCATTATCAGTCTTGCTCTTGAAACGTCCTGAGAAAATGCTCTCCTACTCCCCATCTCTACTCTCTGCTTCTGGGCTCAACAATGGGCTATCTCCCGCTGTCCTTGAGCATGAGAAACCGACAGCTGAAGTCATAGAAAGCCTGAGGGAGGGTGACTCCTGGAAGTTAAAGCTTGTGTCAATTTCCCTGGCTGTGAGGGACAGACAAAAACCTTTCACATCCTGAAGGTGAAGACCAGGTCTCCTTCTGTCTCAGTTGTTCATCCTGCCTTTCAGATACTGGACATGATTTTCCTTTTGCCACAGTAAAGCCGAAATGAACAGTGTCACTGTAAAGTCGCCCCATTTCCCCATTCTTTTTTTGCATGTGCCTTTTGGCAGTGTTCACGTAGGACAGTGACCATCTTCCCAATCTATAAGATAGGTGCTTTTCTTTGCCACCCCATGCCTGAAGACAGGGTGTGGAAGAAGTGGGGAACGTCAGAGCTGCGGGATGGAGTTGAGGTGTTTTGTCAGTTCTGCCGGGGAGCACTTCGTAATAGCCCTCCCCATGGCACAAATCCCATTCACTGCCAGGCCTTCTTGGCAAGGATCAGCACTGTAATAGCAGCACTGCTGAGGGGCATCTCTCTTGCCAGTGCTCTGCTCTGTCCTGCCTGCCAGACTCTTCTGCTTGTGATCTCAGCAGCCTGGCATCCTGGGGAATGAATTCAGTGAGTCCTATTAGTCCTGCATCCTGGCTGCTGCGCAGTAATAAAACTCTTGACAGAATGATCAGGATAATGACTATTTTGCACTCCTGGCCTTGCATGGCAGAGCAAGAGGTGTGGTTTGGGGTCTGGGCCACATTTTGATATAATCAGCATGGTCTGTGTCTCTAAGTTAAGTTCTCTTGCTGGTTGGGTGGTCAGGGCTCTCCGGTCTGAGGCTGGAGAAGTGCTGTACAGCTCTGTAAGTGCATTTCAGGCAGTAGTGCAATAGGCTCAACACGGGCCTCAAAGTGTAGCCAACTCCTTAGAGGGATGCAGTCATGAGTAGCTGCTATGACATGCCAGCTGAGGTCTTCATGGAGTTATTGAGATATATATATATTATTTATGTGTGTGGTTTATGCATGGTTTTGATGCCAGCAGTGCTGGGCACTGTTGGAGGCAGGATACCGGTCTAGTGGGATAAGAAAGGACATCGGGAATTATGTTCTGTGGAGGTTAAGTGAGGTACTTGGCAACTGTTTAAATTCATTTGAGTTTTGACCCACAGTCAGCAGGGTACAGCCAAGCAAATGCAGTTTTAATCATGCAGGGAGTTGCACAGTGTGTATTGCCTGAATCCATGTAGGCTGCCATGTAGTCACTTTTTCTGCCTGCTAAGCATGGGTGTAATAGGTGAATGCATCTGAGTGAGGGAGCATGGAGGATGTTGGATGTGGCAGGGCCTCTTAAGAGAAGTGGAAATGAGACATTTGGGAGGTGCAAGAGGGAATGTTGCTCAGAGCCACAGGTTGTTCGTGACAGTAGTAATGAGGTTTCATAAGCTAAAACTGCCGGAAATGGGTGACATAAAATGTTTAGCACTTACTGTTGTTTCTTATCTATTTCTAGCACCAGATCTGAATGCAAAAGGAGCAAAGTTCACTTTTCCAGCACAGGTTCTCTTTCCTTTTATAGGAAAGAGAACAGAGCAGCAGGGAGCTGTTTTTATATAGAGCAATAGAGAGCTCTGGCAGTGGAAAGTTATGTGGCTCTAAGTGCCTGTGCTTCAGTGGAGTTTGTCCCTGAACTGCAGAGCGGAAGATGCATGCTTCTAAGAAGCTGTGGAGTTGGGCTGATATCTGCAGCATGTTTCCCCATGTCTTTGCCCCTGTAGGAGAGGGACAGGTTGAGAGGAAGAAACCCATTCAGGAGATGCTGTGAGAGAAAAATCTGGCTGTGGCCAACTGCACAAATGGGTAAGGTGAAAGCATGTCTGATACCTTGCTCTGGAGCACAGCTGCCCCAGCTGGGGAGAAGCAGACATGGGAAAGACTAAGCACATAATGACTGTTATGTACTCCCGGCATTGCATGGCAGAGCAAGAGATGTAGTTTTGGGTCTGGGCCACATTTGGGTATGACCAGCTTGGTCCATGTCTCTAAGCTAAGTTCTCTTGCTGATTGGGTGGTCAGGGCTCTCCAGCCTGAGCTGGAAAAGTGCTGTACAGCTCTGCAGGTGTATTTCAGGCAGTAGTGCAATAAGCTCAACATGGGTGTGAAAGTGTAGCCAGCCTCTCTGTAAAAGGTTGTAAGCATGAGTAGCTGCTACTGGGGGCAAGGTACTAGTCTAGTGGGGGAAGGAGGGGCAATTGGGAGTTAGCTCTGTAGAGGTTAATGGAGGTTTCATTGGCAACTCTTTAAATTCAAGGGTGTGATTTACCAGTATGGCTGGAGTACGAACAACAAATTTTGTGGCTCCTTCACGAATGAAATCCAGTTAAAATTAGGAGCAGGAGTGGTTTGAGGTAGGAGCTTCTGGGGGAGAGGTTTTGTTTTATGTGAAGTGGCTCATGTTTGAGCATTGCTGACCTGTTATCTGCCAGAGCAGCAGTCATCATGCCTGCATGGTTTTCAGCGAGCACTCTGATCATCAGTGATCACCACACTGTAACAGTAAAGGAGATAAAAAGGAAGGATGATTTTGGTCAAATTTATACACTAACAAAGCCACCTGGCAGATGCCAGCTATGCTGGCATTTCTGGCATGACAACTAGTGAGCTGGACTTCTAGAGCCCTGGATCAAGGCAGTTATGACTCACGGCTTGTGAATGTCAGTATTTCTTCCTAGCTTTGGTAGAATCCAGAAGGGAGGAATTCATATCCCATATATCCCCCAGCCATTGCCCTGGAAACAAAGGTGACTTGTTATATTCCTCCATGGCTCCACACAGAGCAGGGATGTGATGAGGACCAGTGTGTGCAGTCCAGAAGCATACGGCAAGCATAGAAGCTGGGTACACAGACGTGTGTGGCAAGCACTGTCCTGGAGCTGCCATCTCTGGAGCAGGAATGGATCTTGTGGTTTATGTGTCAAGTGCTGTGCACAAGGAACATGTGTATGGGAAAGTGTTGGTCTTCAAGGTTGTGGGTTTGGCTATTGTAGCATAGAAGGGATGAGTCCAGTCCCGTGTGGAAGTACAACTTGCTGAGTTAAGCTCCCAGCAAGCTGGAAGCTCTGATTAGTTGCAGGTCCCCAGTGGCTATATAGACTAGCACTCTTCCATCTTTGTTGGGAGACTTTGCATAGATGAGAGGTCTGCTGGAGGTGAGAGAAGAAATTTGATGTGGTCTCTGATTTACCTTTCCCACTGCGAGGGGTTCTGGAAGAACAGATTTCCAGTTACTGGGAGGACTTGTTTCTATATTTGGGGAGGAGGAGCTGTCAGTCTGGTTTCTGTGCCTTGGAGTCCCAATTTGCTGTTTTTTCTCTCCTCCCAAGCAGGGAAAGAGTACAAGCATCCTATCAAGCTCCTCTGCTGTAAGTTGGGAATGAAGCTGTGCTCAGCCTCAGGAATGGGCTCTGGAGAGCCTAACAAAAGCCTGCTCTGTCTGTTGTGTGCTCATATGCCACTGCAGTGAGGAGTTTTCCAAGTGGCAGGAAGGTAGCCCTGAGTGGTTAGGGCTACCTTCATTTGAGGTCCGTAATAGGAAGATTATTTTCTGTGCCTGAATTACCCTGGTTACTTCCAGCATGCATTTTAGAGTTTTATCTAAATTTCTCAAAGCATGAAGTGACTTCTATTTTCTGGGTTCCTGTATCCCTTGATATACTACAGGGACCTAATTTTCACAGAGGGAATGTAGTACTGGCCAAAACTCAGGTCAAAGTGAAGGTAGTTACCCACTTTCTCCAGAATTTTTGCTGTGTTGCTCCTAGATTTTCTCTGAGTATATTTTGCTTTTAATGTTTAAGGACTTACTTAAGTGTCTTTAAAAACCTACAATTGAGCCATGCTGTGGACTGCTTTTCTCCTCCTGCTTACTAATGGCATGGGCTGCATTGAGAGGTGGATAATAAGTCTGCCCAATGTCGGATGTTTTCCATGTTGCTGCCTCTACAGTCAGGAGGAAAATGCTCTGCTGCTTTCTGCTGAGCTCAAAGAAGTACTCTGAATGCTGAGTATGTGCCAGTAACATTTGGGGAGGCTCTAAGGGAACAAAGTATGTAGTTTCTCCCATTTCCTGAAGTCTTCCTGAGTATTCCTGGTATTTGAAGGTTAATCCAGGGTGTCCCAGAGTTGTAGAATGGAGTACTTTTAGCCTTGAAAATTTTAACCTTTAAAATAACAGGCCATCAGATGAATTGATACGGTCTTGGCTTGCAAACTGACCTGTAAATCAGGTGGAGGGGGAATTAAGTTTCAAACTCCTTTTAAGCTTTCCTTTAATGAAGCTTCTTCATATAGGGTTATGGTAACCTGAGGGTGGGTTGGTAGAGAAATCCCCTGCAGGATTTCCTGGCTTTGTTTGAAGTCCAGATGGTTTGTGGTGGCATCTGTTAGAGGAACCCTTTTCCAATTACTTGTGCCTGCCAGCTCTGAACGAAGTGAATGATATGCTGAGGCAGCCTTGCCAAAGTTCCTGTGCTGATTATAGCCCTGTACCCTTCATGGAGAGCTGCCCTTTGCCTGTGTGTTCATTTGAAGTCATGGGGACGAGCCAAGCAAGCCCCGCTCCTGGTGCAGGTCTGTGTACAAACCAGCAGGGCGAGGTGTCTCAGAGAAGTGGTTGATGGCTTGGGGCTGGGGGATTTCTTCAGAGCTTGTTGGCATGTACTCTGGGGTCAGGGGCTTCTTTTTGTCTGCCTGCCCCCTGTCTTGGAGAAGGGCCAGGAAGTAATTGCCTGGAGGACAGCCCTGGCCTCCTCCTTGTTTATTCACATGCTGGTGCCCCCCTGTCAAGTTTGCAGCCTGGTCTAAAACCAGCCGCATAAATGGTTTTGGTGAAGTCATTAAAACCTGCTGCACAAGAGTGGGGCGGAAGGGGGAAGAATGTTTTATTTTTGGCTGGGGGTTAACTTTTACTGGAAGAATGGGCTTTTTCAAGGCATCCTTAATCAGCATGGATTGAGCATTGTCTGCAGTGTTGCGCCTATCACAGAATCACAGAATCCTAAGGGTTGGAAGGGACCTCAAAAGATCATCTAGTCCAACCCTCCTGCAAGAGCAGGGTAACCTAGAGTACATCACACAGGAACTTGTCCAGGTGGGCCTTGAATATCTCCAATGTAGAAGACTCCACAACCCCCCTGGGCAGCCTGTTCCAGTGATCTGTCACTCTCACAGTAAAGAAATTTTTCCTGGTGTTCACATGGAACCTCCTGTGCTCCAGTTTACACCCATTGCCCCTTGTCCTGTCGCTGGACATCACTGAAAAAAACCTAGCTCCATCATCCTGACACTCACCCTTCACATATTTGTAAACGTTGATGAGGTCACCCCTCAGTCTCCTCTTCTCCAAGCTAAGGAGTCCCAGCTCCCTCAGCCTCTCCTCATAAGGGAGATGTTCCACTCCCTTAATCATCTTTGTGGCTCTGCGCTGGGCTCTTTCAAGCAATTCCCTGTCCTTCTTGAACTGTGGGGCCCAGAACTGGACACAATATTCCAGATGCGGCCTCACCAAGGCAGAGTAGAGGGGGAGGAGAACCTCTCTTGACCTACTAACCACACCCTTTCTAATGCACCCTAGGATGCCATTGGCCTTCTTGGCCACAAGGGCACATTGCTGGCTCATGGTCACCCTCCTCTCCACCAGGACCCCCATGGCCCCTTTCCCCTTCACTACTGTCCAGCAGGTCAGCCCCCAACCTGTACTGGTACATGGGGTTGTTCTTCCCCAGATGCAGGACTC
Source organism: Pezoporus occidentalis (assembly GCF_034315485.1). NCBI lineage: Eukaryota > Metazoa > Chordata > Aves > Psittaciformes > Psittacidae > Pezoporus > Pezoporus occidentalis. The sequence goes on along the minus strand of NW_026913964.1, from coordinate 1,032,452 downwards.
TACACTTGCCCTTGTTGAATTTCATCAAGTTCCTCTCCGCCCAACTCTCCAGCCTGTCCAGGTCTCGCTGAATGGCAACACAGCCTTCTGATGTGTCAGCCACTCCTCCCAGTTTAGTATCATCAGCAAACTAGCAACAGGAAAGAGACAGCTCCTATGAACTTGGACTTACAGATCTGGGAAATGAAATGTCATTTAATTTGCCCTTGACTTTGCTTGATATTTGATCTGAGGCTAGTAAAGTGTTTTTAGCTCTGGAGAGAAATATAGCTCCTCAAAGCATTCAGTGATTGCTCCAAAACACCCTAGGAGACATGGATATATGAGGACCAATGGTCAGAAGAGACTTCTTGGCCATTCCTAGCGCTGCTGTTAGCAAAGTGGGTAATTCCAGGTGGGAGAGTGTTTCTGCATGAGATGGCTGTCCTGGATAGGAAGGGAGGCTCTGGAGGATGCTACTGGTATCTCTCTAATTGCCATGCTGGGGTGAGAGCTGCTGTCACCCCATCCTGTGGCTGCATAATGTTCTCTTTTCTTCAGTGCACTGGGGTGCAGCAGAGTATGTTGCCCTGTTCCTATGGCTGCAGGTTCTGACTGACACAGAGAGATTTTCTCTGGCACAGCTGGGACCAGTCCTGAGCTAATCAGCAAGGTACCTGAAGTGATAACACTGTTACCCTTAGTTTCCACTCTTAAATCCCTTCTCAGTTGCTTTAAAATATGATCTTTGTGAAGTTGAAGCAGAAGCAGGCTACCTGAGAGAGATTTGTGGGCTAGCTCTGGGGTCTTTTGCTTTGCTTGTTTACACCACAGAAAGTGTGAACAGGAGCAGACTACTCAAAGTAAAACAAGTTTTGTATGAAAGCTAAAGCTGGTGACAGCTTGCTGGGCACTTCCTGCTTTGTGCTGTCTGCAGTCAAGTGTCTCAGGCACAGCAGGGCAGTGCTAACAAGTAGCTTGAAAATTGCGTTTTACAGCTTTGTGCTCTGCAATGTCTTCCAGAGGACAGAACAGCTTGGCAGATGAAGGATGGATGTTGAGATGTGAGGAGAGCAAATCTACCCCTTTTCTCTGCTGGAAGAGTCATATGGTTTCTCTCTGCTCCTATTATAACATGCCACTTTTTTTTTCTTCCTTGGGATGCTCTGTGGAGGCAAAGGGTCTTTCAGGCAGTGAGATTATAGAGCATTGTGTCTTTGGGAGGCTAGAAATGTACCCTGTGGTGACAAACCAGCTGCCTGCCTTCTCTTCCACTACTGCTGCATGTATTTGTTTGAGAGGGGGATTTCAAGTCCCATGATTCATTTGTGAGCTTGGTGAGGTGAAGGTGATGGCCTGCCATGCGATGTGCATCTGATGCTGTGGATAGGTAGGAAATCTGCCCACTTTCAGCTTGTCACTTTTTCACTGCAGAGACTTGGATGAAACAGAAAGTACCTCTGCAGTGATACTGCAGTGATACTGCAGCCAAATTTTGAGTGACTGTGCACTTAACTACAGCACAGCTTGTGTTCTTAGGTTAGTGTTTGCCCTGAGCTCAAACTACTGTGTAAAAACCCAGCTATTTGTAGAGAGTGAGCAAATGGTTATCATGGCTGTGTTATTTGGGGAGTACTTTAAATTCATGTGACAGAATTGCCTGAATAGGCTTTGGCAGAGCTGGGAGGATTTTTAGTGCTTGTTGGCTTAGTCCTAGTACTGGCGTGGCTATGGGGCAGGGAGGTTTTGTGAGCACTCCCTGAAAACACTGAGGGCCCAGCAGCTTTGCTGAGAATGAATGTAATGATTAGGAAGGGATCAGGCAGGAAGCTGATTCTGCCCAAATTGTTTTGTTTAGAAATATGGATGAATGCTACTGGTAAGTTCTCCAGGGCAGACAAAGCCCTGTGTAAAAAAAAAAAAAAACAAACAAAATCCACAACAAACCAACCCCACACAAAAACACAAATGAAACAAAAATGCCCACAGACCCCATGGTGCCCCTGAACAGAGATGAGAAAATAGAATTTAAACTGCCAATGGAAGGCTGCAGTGAAGTTTGTCTTGTCTGAGGGCTAACCCTGACCTCTCTAAACTATTGTTCCTCTCCATGGCAAACCCTCATTGCTATGAGCTCTCTGCAAACACACACCAGGCACTGATTTCTTGTGGTTTGAGTGAGAGAAAAAGAGACAGTTATTGTTCCTCTCCTCGGTTCAATGACTAGTGAAGTGCCTCCTGTATATAAATACTGTAAAGTGCTTTGGGATCCTTCATGATAAAGGAGGCCTTATGAGATACAAGAGGATGTTGTTTGACACAGAAAGAGTTCCTGTTGGTTGCACAGTGCATGCCCATCTCTGGCCTGCTTTCCACTTCTGATGAAGACTGGGTGCTTGGAAAGGCCGCTTACTTCCCTGTTTATCAACTTCTGGGAGCAGCAGACAGGGGCTTTCTGCTCTCTGGATGTGTATGTTTTGTGTGGACCAGAAAGCCCTATGAAGGGTTTGCTTTGTAGTGGAACAGTGCTGGAGGACAAACACATGCAGTCCCAGGCATGCTTGATAACTCTTTTCTCTCTCATGCTTTCTTTTTCTGAATGGTTGTGAAATTTACACTAAGGTCCCTTTTATCCCCAAGGATCCTGAGGCCAGCCATCACCTTGCCCAGGTTTGCCTAACCTCCTCTGAAAACATCTAGTTCACAGGTAAATGTCCAGTAAATCCTTGCTGAGTTTGAAATGTATATTTGCTGTTATTTATGCTTCAGTAAGTCCCTCCCTTGAGGAGTAAATAGTCTTGAAAAGCATGAGTGGAAGTGCTAAGTGCTCTTCTCCTGAGAGACAGGTTTTATCTTGAAGAGCAGGTGGCTCCTGAGGTGTTAGGCACACAGTGCTGGATACCTGACTCATCAAAATTAGCGGGAGTTAAGGGTCTTCGTGTCTCTTGAGGGGTCTATTCAAAACACAGCAGCTCAAACCAGGGTAGAAGAAAGGAGGGATTTGGCAAGTGTCTTGAGGGGTGACAGCAGGACTGTAATGCTCCTGTGAGGTGATGCCTAGACCAAGAGAATGTTGAGGCAAGATCTTCCCAAATTCCCAGGCTATGATCTTGCTTACCCTGAGTTCTTCAGGAAGGTGCTATCCCAGTTGAGACATAGAGCCAAGTGGGGTCTGCTAAAGATCTTGGAGATCTTACTACTTCTTGAATGTAGCTGGCTTTCCAGGTTGTCTCCACCTCTCCCAGAACCACTGTGCACATTGCTAGTAGGAGCAGGTGATGTTGCTCTAAAGTGTTGCTTTGTATTTCTCACTTCTCAGCAGCCCCTAAAAGGCTCAGGGTGAGATCCTTTTGTGCTAGGCGCTGGGCAGTCAAGGAAGATGACTCCATGCCCTCAGGAGCATGTAATCAGTTTAGACAACAGGCAGGAGATAAAAGCAGTTTCCAAACTGTGGTCTGGGAAATCTCATTCAGCAGTGCCAAATGAGTTCAGCTTCCATGTGGAGGTCAGGGAGAAGGGTTTTGGACAAAAATCTCTTCTGTGTGCCTGCCACAACACAACTATAAATGACAGTTCCTGAGAAGGAGCTTCTTTGCCTCACTGAATGTCTGACTTGTGTTCTGCCTTCTCCCCAGCCCTAGAAGCACAAGTAATTTGACTTTCCAGCACATTCCAGCATGCTGAGATGGAAAGCAAAGTGTTCACCTTTGCATCCTGGGTGGGTTTTCTCTTCTGGAAGGACAGGAGTGTGGGAGCAGCATGAAGCAGATGACTAAATGGGAGGGTACAGGGGCTGCTCAAGAAGAGTCTGGGCCCAGCCTTGGTGCTGAAGGTGCTTCAGACCTATTGTGTGCTTTGCAGGTGACCGCACTGCCTGTGCCTTCCCTCCTCTTCCCAGTTTCTCAGAAACCTCCCTTGTCTGATCTTTAATTAATGATTCCAGGATTGTGTTTAGCCTGTTTCTCAGTGGCTCAGGTGCTGGGATTTCCACTGTTTTCTCTCAAGAGATGTTTTTGTGGAGTGGAGGTTGCATAGTATGTGAATCAACAAGTTTCTAGCTCTTTTCACAGAGAATGGAAGCAGGGGTAATCCAAGCTGATTATAAATGAAGGTGTATCTCCCATACTATGCTCCGTAAAGGCCTGTAGGAACCTCCCTTTGAAAGTAATAGGAAGTTAATGAATTCATGAAGTATGTTAAATTTGATCTGCTAATTAAAAGTAACTTCCTGGTGCAATACCTCATTATCCCACGCAGGCAAGTCAGGAAGTATTACTGCTTCCATACCCTGCTATGGGCAATAGATAAGAAAGTAAGTTAGTGTCAGGATATAGCTCAAAGGATCATTAAATTCTGTATCCAAACAAGTTAGGGAGGAAGAATGCTTTTCTCTTACCCTTTGCATCCTGCTGCCCACAACACCAATGGAAGCATTGCAGGGAAAATTGAACCTGCCTGCTGTGGGATGAGGGTGGGATGGCTGAGGATGTGGTGGTACAAATGATTGCAAAACATTTGGGACCCTCTATTGTAGAAAAGCAGGGGACAGAGGGGATGCTAGAGGCCATTTTCCCATACAGCAGCCTTATGCAGCATAGTTGCCTCCACAGAAATGCCTGGATTGAGATCAGTGATGAATGGTGTCTCAGTGGTCCATACTTGTCCATCAGTGACATGGACAGGGGGATCAAGCACACCCTCAGGAATTTTGCAGATGACACCAAGCTAAGTGGTGTGGCTGACACGTCTGAGGGCCTCTCTGTTCTGCTCTGGTGAGACTACACCTGAAGCACTGCATCCGACTATGAAGTCCTCAGTACAAGAAAGACATGGACCTGTTTGAGCAGGTCCAGAGGAGGGCCATGAAAATGATCAGAGAGAGGGAACACCTCTCTCAGGAGTAATGGCTGAGAGAGTTGGGGTTGTTCAGCCTGGAGAAGAGAAGGGTCCAGAGAGATCTTATTGTGCCCTTTCAATAATTGGAAGGGACTTCTAAGAAAGATGGTGACAGACATTTTAGCAGGGCCTGTAGCGACAGGAAAAAAGGTAATGGATTTAAACTAAAAGAGGGCAGATTCATACTAGATTTAAGGAAGAAGTTTTTACAATGAGGGTGATGAAACATGAACAAGTTGCCCATAGAGGTGGTAGATGCCACATCCCTGGAAACATTCAAGGTCAGGCTAGACAGGACTCTGAGCAACCTGATGTAGTTGAAGATGTCTGTGCTCATTGCAGAGGGTCAGACTGGATAATTTTCAGAGGTCCCCTCCAACCCAAACCATTCTAAGACTCTTGTGATAAATGTAATAAGGCTGTAGAGAAATAACTCCAGTTCCAACTCACTTTGCTGTGGCTTTTTGCTTATCTGAGGGAGGTACTGTGCGTTTACACTGGGAAGTTGAAGCTTGCTCTAGAGGGGGTGGCAGTGGCAGGTGAATTCAGGAAGCTGTTTACCAGCAGTGCCTGCCATGGTGCTTAAGACCTGTGTCTTGATTATGCTTGAGCAGGGATAGAGCCTGAAGAAAACGATGGCTTCCTAGTGTGCTTTTTCTTTGCAGGTGCTCTGTGTTTACAGAATGCAGCAGCGAATATAAACCTGTTCTGATAGCTTCCTACCATCAGAATGACTTCATGCTCCTAGTGCCACGGTTTGGCTCTTCTCCCCACTTATCCAGTGCACACACTGTAGTTTAATCAAATGCTTTCATAAGGTGTATTCTGTACTCATGTACTTCATTAAAAGGAGAAAATTACGGCAAAATGTGTTATCAAATATTGATTCACAAAATAATTTTTTACATAGTTAATGTATTTCTGCATATCTTTTTTTCAGCTTTCTGCTTTCCTGAATCCAGCAGAGGATCAAGGCCAGCAAGAAGAGAGGGGTGGAAGAAGGCACTTACAGAAGATACCACATTTGCACTGGTGCTGTGAGCTGCTTTAGTGGTGAGAGGTCAGTGCAAGACCTTTGACCCATGTCTGCTATTGGCTTGGGGTGGATACTTGCGCTCAGTAGTTGTGTTGGAGCTTTCCAACAGTAAAATTTAGAATTCCTTTCCTGGGAAGGCTTTACTGAATCACATTCTGAGCTGTGTGAGATGAGCTGGCAAGGTGATAAGCAGCTGGAGGCCTTTTCTGAAAATGTTCAGTGGGGTAGGTAAGTGGTGGTCATGGTAATATTTTGCTCTTACAGGAAGGGAACTTAGATCACGTTTTCAAAGGCTGGAAAGGTTGGAGTTGCCTTACTGGGGAATGAGGTCTTCACTCAGTTTGCTGAAGATAATAGGTTATTGGCCCACACCTACATTGCATATACCCAGGGAAGGGTGTCTGCCTTATTTGCAAAGACCTACCTTAGGGCCAGGATTATCCAGCATAGCTGAGCCTTGCCCTCTAGGCCATCAGCATACCCACTGGGTGTGTGAGGTGGCTTTATTAGCAGGGGACTGACAATGTTGGGTTTGCAGCCCTTTGGAACTGTACTTTCATATCTGTGTAGGTGCAGCAAGATTTCCTGCAGCAAGTCTTTCTTGTGTGTGTTGGCAAAGATGTTAGAAGTTACCTGACTTCTGGCATACAAGTTATCTGTGAGGTAGACATCACTGATGCAGTGGATACCAATTTTCTTGCTATCATTCAAAAATCAATGCTTAAAAGCAATGATGCTTTTAATGGCCTGGGAGCTATTTCATTTGTTTTGGCATTGTTTCTTCCCCATCCATCAAATGCTGCCTTAAGGCAGGTTGTACAGAAAAAGCCTGCAGGCCTGACTTTCTTTGCTGTTTAATTAAGTACTGTTACTATGCAAGTTGAGACAAATGTACCAAGCAGTGCCTGTGATGACTAAACGATTGTCTATCCAGCAGGAGCATGCATGTGTACAGGCCATGTGCATTCTGAGCTGGGATGTGGGTATGTGCCTGTAGGCCTGCAAATAAAAATACTGTTTTGGTCAGTGCAAGACTGTGGTCTGATTTGGGACAGTGGTCTGATGTGGGATAACCAGAGCTAGCCTTGGCATTGAGATTTTAGATGGCTCAGCACAACAAAACAGCTGTTAGCACAGTGCTTGTGTTCCCAGGTGCTCAGCATCCAAAACTGAAACTGAATTGCTCAACTTCTGGTGCATTCATGTTGTCTGGTTTGACATAAGGGTTCAGTGCAGTAGGATGAGAGCCCAGGAAAATCAGGCTATAGAATGGTTTAACTTTTGAATTGACCCCTGCCTTGCCTGGCAGTCATGTGTTGTGTGTTCTTACACACCTGCAAGGTTGTGGCTTGCAGTCAGACAGGGCAGAATGAGTGTGAATTTTACTAACCCCAGAAGATGTTGCTCCAGTTGACTGGCTAAAGTAGCCTATACTGACAAGCACTTTTGAGGCAGTTGAAATTGTGTTGCTGGTAGGGCTCTTGCCAATACACCAACAACCTGGAGCTTGTCATGCCTTGCAGCTGGCATTATTCTGTCGCCAGGGGTTCTCTATGCAGATCCTTGTAACATCACTGGGTTTAGGGAAAGTTGAGGGTCCTGCTGGGAAGACAGAGCAGAGGCAAGGGACACACTAAGGGACTTGCCTGAGTTCATGCAGAAAATCAGTGTCAGAGTGGAGATTTGGATTCATGTGCAAGTTCTGTCACACTGAGTTTGTCGTTGTTTTTTTTTTTCCTCTTTGTGCATTTAGAGTATGATTTCTCCTTGTTACTTACATTGCAACTAGGGGGGAATAGTAGTAGCCTGTTGTTAATTACTGGTGAATTAGGTAGGAATACTCTCCATTCTGTAGCACAATTTCACAGCCTGTATCCAATGACCGCTTGCTTAAATATAACTTGCCCATGAGGCTACTGTCTATTGGACTGGACCAAGTGAACTTCATTACAGAAGTACTTTTGGTCTTCTAACTACTTTTTCAGTTAGCAAAGCACTTCCCATTATGAAGCTCATGTATAATTAATATGTTGTTATGCATTTGTAAATACACCCATGTGGCATATCTTGCCATTTTCTGTCTACTGGAGAGATAATTTGTAATTATCAATGTGATTCAGAATAGACCTTTGCCTCAGTGTTTTAAAATAGAGCATAAGCATGTGCGTTACTTAATGTTGCTGCTTCTTGTCTGGTTTCACAAGTGGCTTGTTTCATTTATGGAGGTCTGTTATAAAGATGACTCAAGCCAAGAGAACCTGGTCATGTCACTGAATTCAGGATGAGGCCCCACATATTCATCTTGGTGCTGTGGCACAGATCAACACCTCTGTGCTTTTTGGGACCATGAGGCTCAGAGCCCCAGGTCACCCTTAGCCTGTTGTGGCTCTCCCCTCCACAGCCTGGGCTCTCTGGGAGAGACATTTCACCAGGGTCTCCTGCTCTCACTTGCTTTCCCTGAAGACCGGTGTAGCTCCCTAAAGCCAGAGCCTGTCTTTGCAGGTGAGGGGAGGCAGCCCCACCCTGTGGGAGGCGAGAAGCACAAACACATGACCTCCAAAAAGAGGGTCTAGAGAGAGCTGCCTTTCCCTGAATAGCTCACTGGATGAGTCATTAAGCATGCAGAGGCAGCCAGTGCCACCAGCTCTGCTCGTGGCTAGGAAGGATAGATCAAAGAGGAGACAGCCGTGATTGCTTTCTGATTCATGGCCTGCCATCCCTGTGTGAATCACTGTGCTTTATAAACCTGCAGCTGTTGCCTGCCAGCTTTCTGGAAACAGACATATCCTCTCGTCCTGGCAGTGAAGCCAAGCTGGCCTGAAAGACCAGTATGTGGTGCTCAGTGGAGCAGGACCTGCAGTCTTGACGGGAATCTCAGACTTTTTGCTATCTGAATGCAAGTACAGTCTCAGCTGTGTGTCTGCCCATCCCTCGCCCAGCATAAGATGCAGCTGTCTCGGTCTGGGATTTCTGAGCAGATCAGAAAGGGGGACAAGTTAGCATCCCTCGCTATGGCCTGGCACCTGCTCTGTGCTTATACGTGGAAATAACTGTGGTGGCTTCTTTATTTTTGTTTTGTTTTTTTTTTTGTGTGTGTTTTTTGTTGTTGTTGTTTTTTCTGTTGTTGTTTTTGTTTTGCTTTGTTTTATGGTAGAGGATGTAATTTGAGGGGAAGGAGGAAAAAGGTTCCTGAAATCTTCTGCAGCAAGAGGGTAGCCAGGCCAAGCACAGTGAACATTGTTACTATCCCCTGGCTGTCGGTGATCTGAACCAGGGTCAGTTTCAGCAAACCTGTGGTGCATTTCCCTCTAAATGCAGCCCTGATGTTAGAAGGGGTGGGCAAAAAGCCAAGTACAGTCCTTAAAGGGTGTTACTGGAAGGCATCTCTCTGCTCTGGGCAGATGTACCTCTTCTAGGTTGTGCAGGCATTTGTGGCTGCAGGAGCCTGCCTTGCTGCTGCCGTGCCTGTTCTGTGGCTAAATGAAGCCTCTGGGAGCTGTAAATCTGTCGCCTTCCGTGAGCGCTGCATTCACAGGGTGTCTTCTCATTGAGAATTTACAAGTCTCTTCAGTGCACACAGTACCACCAGCATCCAGCCCTCCCCACTGCCCTGGGCCTTTTTGTGCTGCAGCATGGTAATTCATTTGAGCATTGCTGGAGGTTCTGATCTCTTCTGAAGATAACTTTGAAGGGTTATTCTCCTTGATATATGCCACCATCTCAGAGCTGCCCCTTTGGCAGTGAAATAGCCTTCTGCTGCCAACTGTTGTTGCCAGATGTTCTTCTAGAGAAAATGTTTTCTTGCAGAGTGGTGACTGGGAACGGGCATGGGTGGGACTGAAGCCTGTTCTCAGCCTTGTTTTCCCTGTTAGCTTCATTTATTAATTTCTGAAGCACAGGCATGGCTGAGGTTTTTGAGTGGTCTGGCATGAAGCAAAAGGAAACAGTTCCCTGCAAATAAAATACATCTATGCTGCAGAGTGGGTAGCTGCTGTTCCCAGCCTTATCCACCTGGCTCTAAAGCCAGATGTTAGCACTGTAGCAGCAAAGATAATATTGCCTGACCTAGCCTGATAGCCACTAGATGTACAGCCTGTGACATGGGTTGCACTAGATGTACAGCCTGTGACATAGGGCTGCACTTGTTGCAGCCCTAGTGCTGAGAAACCTGCTCAAGAGTGTAGCAGGTCTGGTATGCTGCATGGGGACTGACCCACAATGAATTACCATTTGTTATGTATGTGCAGGAGAAATAAGCAAAGTGAAAAAGAAAATTAATGACTCCAACACATTGTTGGGGTTCAGAAAGTATAGGGCATTTGAGTGGATAACAAAAACATTCCCAGTTACGGTTGTAAAGATTAAAAATACCCAAAATGTATAGAGGGATCTATTTAAGGCAGTTGTAACTAATGCCAGTGAGGAAAGTGTATTCTTTGGAGACAGATTATTCCATAAATGTTAAGGACAGAGGTTTCTGTTGCTGTCTTCAGAAACAGCAGTTACGGGCTGCAGTTAGGAGCCAGATACTTGGATTTTCTGGATGACAGGTCTGGGATTTCATTTGTTTCAGTTCAAATAGGGAGGGGTCAGCATTAACTATGCTGATGTTTCCTTACCATAACATGGATCATAATTCTTGGTTTTGACTTGACCACTCAAATGACAGTAGGTCTGATTCATTCACTGCAAGTATTGATCTGAAGTGAAATGAGTCTCCAGAAATGACAGCAGGATAGGGAGAGAAAAGGAGGATGAAGGCAGTACAGGAAGGCCACATGCTGGTGCCATCTGTCTTCCTTTCATATGTGTGGGGTCTCGCACTGTGTAGGTCACTCCCATGGATACAAGAGATTTTTATCTAAGCACGCACTGTCTAGCACTCCTGAAGTTAATTGAATGCCTTGCTCACTGTCTTACTTCAGGAAAAGGTCAGAAGTGTTAGTTCTTGCAGGAAGAGAGCAGTAATGCTGACCTTTTGGGAGAAGGGGTGTGATGAGTGATTCAGGCTTTTCTGATTTTTTTTTTTTTTTTTTTTTTCAGGAACTCGCTGATCCAGGAAGATGCGTGAATATACGGAAAAGAAGGAAACATGCGGAACCATCTGTCTCAAATACCTGCTCTTCATCTTCAACTTCTTTTTCTGGGTAAGAAAATTCAGTCTATATTAGACACATGGAGATGGCACTTCAGTTTTGGTGTTGGGGCACAGAAATCTTGGGCTTGATGAAGTCCTTGGCAAAAAGAGGTTTCATCGTGTGGGGTGAAACCCCATCCCTTGGGCTTACCTGCCCAGCCTGCAGAAGTTATGGTGTAACATGGTAGTCTCTGTTGTTTCCAGGTCATGTTGCCAAGTATAGAAAATAACAGGGAACCTAAAAGCATGCTTTGTTTATTCACCTGGATTGCTTTTTTAGGGAGCCTGAGGACTCCACTGACTTGCCATTCCTCCTCACAAAATGGCAGAGGGAGTCCTGGCAGTGGAGTAGAACACCTAGAGCAAGGATAACAAACACCTTCTTGCAGCTGGGTCCACACTAGAACTTCCCAGAGTTGTCCTTTCCACCAGAAAGTTACCAGTAACAGAGAATTGTTTTTTCCTTTGCTTCCTGGGCCAGAGCTTCCAGGTCAGACCTTTAAGGAAAACTAACTGAATTTACTAGAAGCTGCATAAAACTCTCCAGAAACACCAGGCTTGCAAGGAGAGAAGGGACCTCCAGGGGTCTGGTTGGCTTCTTCTCCATGTTCATTTTCTGCAAGGGTTAGAGTTTAACTGGCCAGGATGGCTGCTTGACTGCTTTCTCCCCAGATGTGCACTCTAGGAAGCAGATGTAGGGCATGGCTGTCATTGATCGGTAGCATTGCTCCCTCACATTCAGTACGTTGAAAGCCTGCTGATGTGAAGCTGTTTCCCCTATAGCACCCCAGTAGATTTGATACTTTCTTCATAAGTTGCCCAGATAACAGCGTCACTACATTTGGGAAGGCTCAGGTGTGAATTGCTGTACACAGATAGATGTTTCAGATGACTTGTATCTAAGGCTGCCTGGGGTGCTAAGCTGGCTGCCTTGAAGCCCAGTCCCTCACAGTGTACTGGGGCCTTCTCCCATTCTGGTGAGACCTCTGGGAGTCCTTCCTTCAGTGTAGATAATCTCTGGCTCATTTTACGGAGCTGAAGCACATCGTGGCATCCCAGTCCAGTTGCTCTGGGAGATTAGGAAACTGAAGCATCAGATGTCCTTCATTTGGTTGCTTCTTTCTCTCTCTGCCCAGCTGGCTGGTGGGGCTGTGATGGCAGTAGGTGCCTGGACCCTAGCTGAGAAGAGTGACTACATCAGCCTGCTTTCCTCCAGCACGTATTCTGCAACGGCTTATATTCTGGTGGTGGCTGGGGTGGTTGTGATGGTTACTGGCATCCTTGGTTGCTGTGCCACCTTCAAAGAGCGTCGGAATTTGCTAAGAGTGGTAAGTTTCACTTGGTTGTTTTATTTTGGGGAGAATTCACCCCATTTTCTCTTGAAACATGCTGAGAGGGAGGGAAACATCTTGGTTGTGTTCTGTGCCAACCTTATTTGTCCTAGAGCAAATACCAGTAAGGCCTCCAGCTCCTAACAGCAGTACTGTCTGTGTCCTGGGGGACAGGCAGAGTATTTCCTTTCATCCACATAAAGAATGTGCTTACCACTGCATGGTTCGGAAGCACAAATTATAGTCATAATACTGGTATCTTGTGTAAGAATGTCTGTTTGAAACTATTCAAAACAAAATCTTGTGCCTTTTCTTTCTTCCTTCTTCCCTGTCCATCCCACATTCTCTTTGGGAAGAGCTGTAGCAAAACTGTCTGTTAATGACAGTGCGTTCAAGCCAAATGAACACACTTTTCCACTTGGCTGTCAAAAAGCAGAGTATTTCCCATGAGTATTTTCTTTAGTTGCACAAAAACCCCCAAAACAACTTAGTTTTGCTTCCACAAAAAAGCCACACTGTTTTGCTAATCTGTTGCTGCTTTTATGCCATTCCCTGTGTTACTTCCTGGGCAAACTGCTTGCCCACCTACACTGAAGATTTTGACCAGCCCTAGGATTTCCTTTCTGCTTCCTCCCTCTAAATCTCCCTTTAAATCTCAGTGTAGCAGCAGATATTTTTAGTTTCGGGGCTAAAGTGAGCGCAGTGACTGAAGTAACTATCAGTGGCTCTTTACTTTCACAGTTAGAGAAAAAGGTACTTCAGTAACTCTTGATCAGCTCCTTCCTTTGGAAGTGTTCATTCACCCGAATGTCCCATTTCCCCTCTTTGGTTTGGATAGAGGAGCAGAAATAGGAGTCATGAGCAAGCTTGATGCTTGTACCACTGCTTTGAAAGCCTGGTAATCCATATGAAAGGAACAGTATAGCCAAGAAGGGAAAATAAAACACAGAGGAGGATGCAGTGGGTGTACTGCTGTTGCTTGTTCATTAGACTCCTGGTCTGTAGTGGTCTGTTTTGGCCTTGTTTCACTTACTCTCCATGCCAAAGAGATCTCCCTTTGTCTTTTTGCCTCAGCCAGAAGCTACAGATGAAAATCTGGTGGGGTTTTCTTTGCTACTCTGCCACACAAAATCAATAATTGTCTCTTGGGAAGAAAAGGTCATTTTGTCTCCTTACACCATGCATCCTTTTAGAGTGGCTGGTTGTGACAGGCCTATTGTCTTTTCTTGCTTGTGCTCTGCTTTGGCTGCTGGTGAGTAATCTGCACAAAAGGGCTGTGCTTGCCAGGGCTGGGTGAGACTGGGTGGGGGCCTTTGCCAGCTCTGAGCTCAGACAGTAATGTGACAGTTTCACAGTCAGTGCCTCAGGGTCTGTGTCAGCCTTCTCCAGTTTCAATCTGTACCAGAGGCCGACATAAATATGGGGGGGAACTCTGTAAGCAGCACTCTCTGCTCTCCCCAGTGCCTTTTTGGTGACAGCTTTGGGTGCTGTTTGTAAAATGTATACCTGGTTTTTAGTTTGTTTTTCTGTTGAAGACTTGGGAAGCTGTGAATTTTTTTGCTGCCTTTCTGAGTTTTATAGGCCCACTTCAAGGCTTTTAATAGTATTTAATGGCTCATCACTCACAGCTGTGCTACTTTTTGTGTCATTGCTTATTTGCCTTCCCTGTCCCTCCTTAGCCAGGTCATGTGCTGAGGCTTGGGCAGTGAATGTGGAGTTTCTCTGGCTCTGTGAGCAGGCATGGCAGTGTATCTGCAGCCTGGCTGGCTGTGATGCTGCAGTCCAGTTCTTTACAAACACACAAACTACTATTATATTGCGCTTCAGTCAAGGTTCATGTTTTCATACACAGAAGTATGCAAGCAAGAGTCTTTGGGAAAGGACCCATCAAATAAAGACCTTGCACATAAAGAAAGAAGGTGACTTTCTTCAGGCTTGGCCTTTATGCTGCCACTTCTAGTTAGCTGCTAGCTTAGACAGGGAGAAGGGAACATCCATTGGTTATGATTTCTGTTCTGGCTGCATTTCAGCCTGGAGCCATCTCACTGGAGTGAAATTGCTGACCTATGAGTATAGGTGCTACATGTCTCTTCTTCAGGCAGTAGAAAGAGCACTCCAGAGAGTGATTTGGATAGTAGGTGGGTTGAAGCATTTTTGGGTTAATCACAGAAAACAAAGCTTGGTGCTTTACTCAAACTCTTGAAGGTGGATGGAAGAAACCTGAGCTATGCAGATCTTTAGGAGACATCAGATTGCCCTGACTCTGCCTGGGATCCAGAGTAAGAGTGAATTTTGCTCAGAACCCGCCCAAGCATATGTCTGCTACAGGCCTTTGGGTGATCCCACATTTCTGACTTGTTCCGCAGCCTCTTGGGAAGTGAGTGGAGCATGTCCCTGCAGCTCCATGTCAGAGCAGGCCTACTCCTCCCAGAGCAAACCTCTAAGAAAGCCCTGCAACTCCTGATGAAGAGCAAGGGAAGCAGCCCTGTGCTCTGTGTGTGTCCAGAGTGAAAGCCTCTGCTTCCCAATATCAGCACGATACTTGGAAGTAGCCCTGAGGGAGTGATGAGACAGAGATAAGGTTAATGATGCAGTGTATCAGCAGAGACGGATTAGATTCATGGGTGGCAGAGGCACTAACCTCCCTTAGAAAATTTCACAAGGGCCTTGTGACTCAAATTTGTTAAGGTCTGCTTGGTACGTTTGTTTTCATCCACTGTAAGCCAGCACAATGAGCTGAGCTGTGTCACCACAGCTCAGCTCTACCTGAATGCCCCTGACATGATGACACAGAGCAGGGAAAAATAAAGTTTCCAGTTCATTGGTTGTTGTCAGCAACCTGCCACCCTCCTGCCCCCTCCTTGGCAGAGGAATGATGTCAGAGCAGTTAGGGTATAACTAGGTCCCAACAAAAGAAAGCCAGCCTTTGTGTCAAGGCATGCTGATCATGCCCCCTTTCAACCTCCTGTGAGTGTGAGTGTTGGGACCAGCCTTCAGCTATCCCACACTCCACTGGGTGACTCATTCCCCTGGTATGAATGGGTACCTTGTACAGGCATCTGCAGAGATGGTCAGTGTTTGGCTGCGGGGGAGAGTGTGGGGTTGGGAGTAAATGCCTGAGATTGTGTGCTTAGATTAAAGCCCAGTCTGCAGATAAAACCCAGCTGTCCATCCTTAGCAGCTGCTGAATCCCAGCAGGGTGAAAGAGGAAGCCTGAGTGTTTGTGTCGTTTTACTTCTGCAAAAGGGCTTGGAAACACCTAGTGAAGGAGGATTCATAGTAGGAGCGTTACTGTTGTGCAACAGAAGGCGTCTGTGCTGTGTAGGTCAGCTTGCTGTATCCAGGCCTTTGCTGTCCTTCTTTGTGCCAAGGAGAGACAGTTTGATGTCCACTTACATTTGCAGGGATCTGTTTGCTTCATTCCTTGGGAACAGCTCTTTCGTAAAGTTGAGGTAAAAGAGAAAATGGAACTATTCTGTTTATTCTGTCCTGGGGAGGTCACCTCTTACAGGAACTTAACATGAGGTTCTTGTTACGGCTGGGACTGATGTCTCTTCAGCTTTATCTGCAGAGAGATCAGTTTTACACCAGTCATAAAACAGCCTGGATCTGTAAAGCAACTGTCCATTGCTGATGAAGAGCAAGGCAGGGGCTGTGTTTCAGGACAGCAGTTCTCCCTAAAAATCTCTTTTACCCTAAGGAGGAAGTGCTGCATCACCCTCTGTCTTCAGGCCTGCCCAGTCCTTGAAATCTAGCACCCGTGGTTTGGCTTTCCTCCCTATTTGTGTGTAGGAACAATACTCCCAAACAGTTTTCTGTACTGTCCATTTGATTTTCCTTCTGGTAAGCAGGGTACATGGCTTTTCATTTCACTGCCATTAAGCCCTTTTAAGAATTAGTCATGTTCTCCTCTTAATTCTCTAAGAGTTCTTCTTACATTGCTCTGAGATGCTGAGCTTTTCCCCCTAGATCCTAGTTCAGCAGAACATATAGTCACAGTCCCGAGTGTGTTAAAGTCCATCCACTTTGATAGTGCCCTTCAGCCTGTGGTTGAGCCCCACAGAAGTCTCTGGGAACATAAGTCTATGGCTTATGCTTAGCTATATCCTTGCTATGTCCTTGGTGAAATGGGACCTTTGTTGCTTCAAATCATCATTATAATATACATTGCTTCTTAATAAATAGGTGAAATGCCTAAAAAATATCAAAACAAGCAAAAGTGTAATTTTTTTAAAAACATATTGATGTCAGAGTCAGATGTTTTCTATGATATTGAGTATAGTCATCAGGTTATCCAACAACCACTTTCTTTTGTCCAGTGATCTTATCTCAATTCCCTGCACTTTTCCATTTTCTACATTGCTCTGGCTCTGTGAGTTAAACTTAAGCTTGCTGCTGCTTGTCTTCAGTTATCCTGTGGTTAGTTTGTTTTTTTTTTTTTAACCTGTGGAATTGCTCCTTTCTTAGCTGTTGAGGTCTTAATCCCAGCCCCTGCCTTTGAATACTGCTGCAGAAAAGCATCAATGAGGACAATCATGCATTTTGCCAGTTAAGGAAAAGCTGGTTCTCAGCATCTCCTTATATCCTGTTTTAATGTTCTGATTTTCCCATTATTTTACAGTACTTCATATTGTTGCTGTGCATCTTCCTCCTGGAGATCATTGCTGGAATTCTGGCCTATATCTACTACCAACAGGTGAGTGGACTTAGACTCAAATCAGGGACAGAAGACAGCTGATTATCATCCCATTTCTTGAGCCAGAATTGGGCTTGGAGGCCTGGGACCAAGGGTTTGGTTGTGGTTCACCTTTTCTCCTGTTTGTACTCACTCCCCTCCTCATACAGAAGACCTTGGATTATTTACTGGTTTTGACAAAGTGGTGGTGGTTGCTGTAGAGAGGCTGCTCAGCTCTTTTCTGTGGTTCACCTTTGTGTCTGCTTTTCTGATGCTTTTCTGCAGAGCCTTATACAAGACAATTTTTGACACTGTGTCAATTTAGGAACTCTCCTAAGGCCCTTCAAGGCATACTGCAAGCAGCTGAAATTATGTTAGTGCCACTTAGTATATTCAGGACATAGGAACAGTTCCTGCTGCATCCAGCAAACAAGATACTGTACTTTTGAACTGGCAGAGATAATGAATGGTCCAGCTGAGAGCTCCTTTGAGGTCAAGAAGTTTTCAAGATCTTTATTTAGTAGGCCAGCTGAGGGACTGGAGGACAGCACAGGCTCCCAGCAGCTGCAATTCTAGTTCAGCACTTTTTGCAGTTGCAGAGACTTAAGTCATTGCTTTGTTTTTGAAGGGAATTTAACCACCAAGGCACAGACAACCTGCAGTGTCTGGAAACTGACTGGGAATGGTAATGACTTTGTGAAAAGCAGCTGGACATCCCATCTTGATGGCTTCAGTGCTGGGATTCTTTGCTGTTCCTTTTTCTTTTGGGCCTTCTGTGCTTGGCCTCTCTAAGATGGGCACTGGCAGTTTGTGAGGAGCCAAAGAGCTGTGCTGACTCCTGCCAGAAGGGATCAGTGATAGGGTGTGTGCCTATTTAACAGGGAAAGACCAATCCTGCCAGGCATGGTGAGAAACCAGGGTCTGTCCATCCATCTGTGCAAAGGCAAGAGGTTCATACATGACAGTGGATGAAGATAAGCTGATCCTTAGGTTGAAATAAGGGACAGCATATTTACAGCTGTACCCTTGAGTGCTTTAGATCACTTGGGGGCATCTCTGATCAATAACTGCACTTCCCTTTGCTCTCTTGCTGATGAATCCCCCTTCTGTCTTGGTTGCAGGCTGCTTGCTCTATTTGCCTCCATTTTTATTTCCGTCCTTGCTTTGGCCTCTAAGGCTTATGCATGTGTATCTAAACTATTTTTTATGTTATCTCTGTGCCATGCTGCAGTTCTTCCCTGTGAGCCCGCAGGTAATGGCTTTTCTCCCAAGTAACAATTCTGCTAATGGACTCTCCTCTTTGTTTGCCTGTGCCTTCCAGCTGCTGAACCTTTTCCTTTCTTTTTATTACACTAAGTCATTTGCACTTCTGTAGAGCTTCCCAGTCCAGAATCTCAAAGCACTTTGCAAATATTACTAAATGAAGCCTCATGTCATCTCTGTGAGGTAGGTGTTGTCCCCATTTGACACATGGGGTTGGAAAAAACAGTGTTTTAAAGGGAGAATAAACTGCAGACTGTATTCTGCACAGTTCAGCATAACCAGGTGCTTGACTTCTCTCATTTACTACTTTGTAGAATAAAAGGTAGAGGCTACACGCCTGTTCCAGTCATTGGCCCCGTCTAAAATGCATATTGATGTTACTTACTGGTATAGAAAACTTAGAATTTCACAGGTGTTGGACTAAAGCAGTATTGCTGTATGAACCAGGATGACAAAACAGATGTGGCTCTTTGGCACTTTTTGGCTGTCACCAGGATGGGTGAGAAGAATTCAGCTACGTTAAAAGAGCGTACACAGGAATAAATGTCTGAATCCAGTCACCTGAACATGCCAGTGGTTTATGATGATGTTTTCAGAAATTTTGTACTTGCAAAATCAGACTTTGTCTCTCTTATCAAGAAAGGCCTTGCAGTAGTTTTGCAATTGCACACTTGATTCCCTCCTGTAGCGTCCTTTTTGATGCTGATACAAGAGCTATTCAGACTGTAGAGCTTCAGTCCAGCATGCCCAGGACTTCTTCCTGCTTCTGGACAGAGTCATTTGGTTTTTAGTATTCTGTCACACAGGCTTCAGAGAGTGAAGACTGCACATGGTCTCATAGGCATATTCATATTTAAGCAGGCAGTTTTGTACTCTGTTTTGATGCAGGCATGGTTTGGCAATCTTATATATTCAAGGTTAAGAACCACATGGTGATGTGTAATATAGGCTGAAATTTGTCCTGAGGCACTTCCTTCCAGTTATTAAAATGGAGGCATAATCTGTAATCGCTTGGGAATAAGCCTGTCCAGTACAACCTTGGAGGATGATCTTGTAGGAAGCTGTAGCTTCCACTAGGCTCTGCTTTCCTGTTGGAGCAAAGGCAACAAAATGTATGCAGGGCTCTGGGTTGCTGTGAGGGGCGAGTTTGCCTTGTGATTTTATCCCACTTATCTCTTCCATTCAGCTGAGCATGGAACTGAAGCAAAATTTGAAGAACACCATGACCCAGAAGTACCGGAAGGAGGGAGAAGAAAGTGTTACCAGTGCAGTAGACAAATTGCAGCAGGAAGTAGGTATCTTTAGAAGCAGGGAGAATTAATTGCAGGGCTTAAAATCAAACATGCAAAAGGCATTGTGGACTCTTGACATCCAACATACAAGCATTTCTTCTGTATGCTGCTGCTTCTGACCCAAACAAGATTGGGTGGGTGCAAGGCTTGGGCCATGCAACTGACAGAATTGCATGGTGTGATCTCTGAATTTTGATGCTCAGTAGCACTGAGGAAACAACATCTGAATTGCTCCCAGAGTGAGCTGGAGCTGCCAAGACACTTTGACAGCTGTTTCTCCTTCCCACTTCAAACCTTAGAGAAATTGCTGACATTTTTCATTAAGCTACTCAGTACCCTAGAGACCAAGATGTAATGAAAGAAGAGCATTCCTGCTGTTGCTAATTTGCCTGGTTCACATTAGGGCTGTTGCAGTTCTGACAGGCTTTCCCACAGTAGTGCACAGGCACTTTCAAAGCATGGGGCCTACTATACACATACTGCCATAGCAGGTGCATTTGTACTGGATCTACTCATTAGTTGTAATACTAACTGGTAATTAAAATTGCCCTGTTACCACCATTAACACTCTCCAGTCCAGTGGTTAAAAACTGAGGCAGCTGCAGGTGTGCTCTGATCACAGTTAATCCCAGCAGTAACCAAAAGTCAACAGCTGCTGAAAAATGGATGAAGATGGTATTTAGTGGCCACTTTGGGACTCTTTAAAAGTCACTAATAATTATAGTAGCCTAAAAAAAAAGCCCATGAGATTGCTGGAGTCTCTCTGTGAATGAAGGTGAATACCAGGGCTTGGTGTGGGAGGCTGGAGTGAGGAGGTTGCAGTGCTTGCAGGCTCAGCATTTGCTCTGTTTACCTGCAGTTCAAGTGCTGTGGGAGCAACAATTACACAGACTGGGCTGACAGCCTGTGGATCAGATCTCCAGAGGCCAGTGGACGGAAAGTCCCAGACAGCTGCTGTAAGACGATAACTGACCTGTGTGGCCGAAGAGACCATCCTTCCAACATCTACAAGGAGGTAAGGAGCAAAAGGGCTTCAGAGCTGCCTGTCACAAAGTATGTAAAGGAGGTGGGCAGGGGGTGACGGTGTTAGGTTATTGCTGCAAACTGTCAGTAGGTTTCAGAGTCAGTAGGATTGCCTGGAAAGCAGAGTTCATTTCTCTAGTTGAGCATTCAGCCATCTGGGCTATTAAATGTTGATATAGAGAAAAAGAATAAGTTGTATTTGTTACTCCAGAGTATGCTGGTGATAGGGGGAAACTTAGCTGCATTTCTGTGGCCTTTTGGCCTGATGAGAATAAATACCCTCTCCAGGCATGTGCTGGACAGTGAATGAGGGAACCTTTCTCCACATATCTCAGAGGGGAAAATGACACGCTCTCTGTGTGTGTTGTGACCAGTTCTGCATTTCTCCTGCTCAGCTAGCAGCTGTCTTGGGTTTGTTCAACAGCTCCTGAGCTGTAGGTCCAGAGCAATACAAAACATGATGCAGCTTTTCCAGTGATGTCAGGGGAAGAGCCTGCTCACAGGCGGCTTTTTGCAGCATTGCTTTCAAGGGTTGCAACCATTGGATTAAAGTGAACAAGAGGTTAAAATGAGACTGATTTTTCCATGTCCCTCCTTTCACCCTGCAGAGCGGTTGCATTACCAAGCTGGAAAACTTCATTCAAGAGCATCTGAAAATTATCGGGGCAGTGGGGATCAGCATTGCTTGCGTGCAGGTAAAAAGGCTGAGTGGAGTTTCGGGGGTGCCGGGCAGAAGTTAAAGGAACCCTGAAACTCAGGGATGGAAAAGAAAGAGATTTTAGGCTCTTCCCTGCGTGGCAAGAAAAAGTTGCCAAGAACTTCGGTACCCGAGGACTCACTGGCTTCAAAGCAAAAGCCTCTTCTGCCGGTCTGTAAAATTTGCTTCTGATGACAGAGTGCAGCTGGGCAAGGGGGAGAGACTTCTACTCCAGGGCTGTGGGAAGGGCAGCGCTGCCCATGGCAGGTGGTTTGGCAGCCTGAGGGAGACCTCTTGTGGGGATTTGCCGTGATTGCCCACGCACTGAAAAGCCAGTCTGGAGTTCCCTAACCTGGCCATTAGGATTATTTTAAGCCATCCAGAATTTCTCCCTTGGCTGTGTCATGTTGAAGAATAGCATTGTGCTTCTGCAAAGGATTTGGGAGAGGATGACAAATAAAGAGGTAGGATATGGATGTCTCTCCCTCCCATTTTAGAAGGCAAGGCACAGGATATTCTTTTATTCCAAATGCAGATGTCTCTCTGGGAGTTCCTCATCTTCCCCTTTGTTCTGGCAAGTAGCCACATTACACCCCAGAGAAGCTGCTGGTGATTGATTTTGAGGATTGGCACATACTGTGTTATCTCCAGCTATTTATTGCAAACTGGAATGCGGTATCCCCAGGCAGGAGCTAGTTGCTGGGTCCAGACTGTTAGTTTGCAAGCTCCAGTGCATCCATTCTGTTTTTTCATGCATTTCTCTCTTCTCTTTACACCCCATAGATCTTTGGGATGATTTTCACCTGCTGCTTGTACAAGAGTTTAAAGTCAGAACCATATTAGTAGCTGCGGGAACTCTGTTGCTTCCCCTCTGCCTCTTCCCTTAGTGCCTGCCAACCTGACCACTCTCCTCCACCACCACCACAGAAGTGTCTGTAAACCTGAGGACTGGCTCTGTAATTAAATGCCTTTCAAACCACGCAGCGCCTTACATGCCCCTTTGGGGGAAGGTTACTCTCCTTGTTATGTAGAAGGCAGCTAGGAGTTCAGCTGGTCCTCTTCACTATCAAGAAACAAAAGAGCTGTGGATCTTCTGCTAGAAGCTTTAGCGAAACAGTGCCTTGATACAACTATGAAGCAAGATTTATCCAGGGCCATTTCTCTTGAGGTTTTTTGTGAGTCAGCATGAAGGTATCAGGATGCTATACAACAACCATGGTTTTCTCTCTGAGAAGTGGCTCAGCAGCACCAGCCATTGACTGTGAGGACAGATGATGTTTCTGTGCTGAGCTGGAGCCAGAGCTGAGTGTCTCATACATGGAAGATTTCTCTCCCTCCTCCCAAGCATGCACCAATGTCCTTGGCTGTTCTCCACCTGAGAAGATGCCTGCCTGGTTGCCTGGGGCAGGAGCTACTCTTCCTCCTGACTGGGAGCACAACTTGGTGCAGTTGAAATCTTGTCATGACTGGTGTTGCCAAGATGTGGGTGCCTTAGGACTTCTCAGCAATCCTTCCTCCTCTTCCTTGAAGCTTCCCCCAGCACAGTGCCATTAAGAGCCATGAGAAGTCTTTTGCCTCCTAGTGATTCTGGAGCTAAGATGATGGACTATTGTCTAATTCTTATGGGTCTAGTCTGTTTTACTGAGTGGCTTCCAGTATGAGTGAGAGAACTTCTCTTTCCTCCTACCTATCCCCTGCTGAGGTTTGGTGAAGAACTGGTCTGTTTCGGGAGCTGGCATGTATTGCTACCCTTTGGCCTGTTCAGTTAGTGGAAACGCATTCTCGTATCTCTTAAATGCTGAGAGATGCCCTTGGCTTGATTTTTCTAATTAAAACTTCCAGGCTTGTCTCTCTTGTGCAGGAAATTAATATATACAAATGTTTCATCAGCCTCCAAAGAGCTCATTAATCAGTTGAGGGTCTTCTGGCTTTAATGGGATCTGGAAGCCCACTTGACTGGTCACTGCTGACAAGGTAGGAGAGTTGACATCAGCCACTTGCCCCAGTGCACTTGGTAAATTTGCAGTGCTGGGTTAACTGTCTGTTAATAGATTTTAATTAATTATTCTCTCTGTACTGGGATTCTGGATACCTACAGGACATAGACATCACCACTGCCGTGGACTTTGTGCCATCATGATGCCAACAGGGTCTTAGCATGTCACAGGATCTTGTGTGCCTCTTGTCTTGCCCTCACCTTTGTTTTAGCCCATGAAGCAGAAAGAGCTGTGGGGCTTTGGTGTTTCTAAGCCGTGAAGACAAGCCCTTTTATAAATGGCCTGGCCTTTTAGTGGTGCTGGCTGAGCCCTGACTCTTGGCAGCCGGCAGCTAACATGAGCAAAATCATCCAGAAGCCTAAAGGGTCTTGCAGTATTGTGGGGTTTTTAGTTCACAGAGCAGAGATCTTGAACTAACACTAAAGGGTGACAAGTTAAAATTCAGAGCAGATCAATCTGAAACTCCCCCATCATCAGCCCCATGAAAGAATCCTTAACAAATGCAGAAAGAGAGGGGGAAGAACTGATGCGTATCCTTGGTTCCACAGCAGAAGGAAAGAGGAGAAAGAAATCTAAATTATTGTATAATGATCTAAAGGAGAAAACTCTATTTCTTGTTTTATAATCAAGTTCCTGATAAGTATTGACTACTAACTAAGAGGAAAACATTGAGCATGTTGCTTGAGGCAATATTTCTAGTTTCTTAAGCATATCTTCACAGCTGCCTTTGCCCATTCCCTTCACATACATTGTACAGGGTTGGGAGAGGCCAGAAAGAATGAGATATGAACAGTTAAGCTGGCTTGTGTCCATTGAGTTGTTTTATACTTTTTCTCTGTGTAATAATATTCACTGCTTTTTTTTTTTTTTTAACCAGTTTATGTTGCTGGCCAATAGAAAAATAAAGCTTAAGATTCTGTACTTACTCTGTGTACCAAAAGTGAAGGGGTACTGTGAGCTGGGTGGGTTATATGGATTCCTCAGATCCTGGTCTGAAGGACCAGGCTGAGAAGAAAGTTGGGGAAGAACCTTGTTCTGTGTCACTGATCTTGCCAGCCTGGTTGTGGTGTGCTGCAGGAGGGTGCTGCAGACTGCTCCTGCCTGTGGCACCCTGAGAGCTGAAGTTGCAGAACTTCAGGTTACCAGGTACTGTATGTCAGCTGTGGTCTGTGCGTGGAGGTGTGTGCTCCCAGCACTGCTTCAGGGTCTGTGGTACACCTCGCTGCACCCACTGGGATGATTAGTGACCTTTCTTAGCTTTGCCAGACAGGCTGCACTTTCTCATCACTTGCAAAGTGCTGGGGCAAACAGAGCAAGGCCTTTGCCACCAGGTAACTTGCATTCACCTTGCTCACCCAGCTGCTGCCTCATTACCAGTCAGGCCTGCTTAAGAAGATCAGCTGGAGGTATAAATTGGCTCAGAGCTTTTCTGTGCTCTCCTGTATCTGCTTCCACTTACCCCGAAGGTAGTGGAAATCTTTCCCCTTTCTGCCTTGCCTATAAAGACAGAGGTGGGCTACTGCAGTGGTGTGGGATATTTCTTCCATGTGCTGTAGAGTAGGTTGTGTCTTACATCACAGACATGTCAAAAAGAAAGCACGTGTGTCCCCTTTTTCTTACCCTGTAGGATTTAGGGTTGAAAGTTACACGTTACCAGTTTCAAACACGCCTGTATCTGGCCATGTGAAAACGTTTGCTTGCACCTAAACGTTTGCTTGCCGCTCGGTGGCTCTCAGGGCTCAGCACAGTGCGCTGTGACTTCAACTCTTGTAATTTAAGTGAATCTAATTCAAGCTGCTTGGCTCTGTGGGCAGTGGGGCCATGGAGTCACCAAGCCCCAGGGAAGTGCAGTACAAGACGCTCTGGTGTTCCCTTGCCTAGAAAGGAAGGTCTCTCCTTCCAGCCCCAGCAACATGCCTGATTTTCATGCTGCAGCAAGGCACTGGTTGTGCAAGACTGAAGCTGAGGGCTTGACCTTGGCTCAGAGCAGGGACTTCAGCTAAAAATGCCACAGATATGGGCATATACCAAGGAGATAGGCCTGGGTGGCTCAGTAGCAGTTTGATGAGCCAGTGCCACTGCTAAGGTGGGGAGGGCAGATGCACTCCTGGGATGCACTGGGTAAGACAGGGATGGGGTGGTGCCCATTTATGAGGCCTGGTCCTCAGACCTATGTGTGCCTCTGGCTGCTCTATTTCAGGAGATGTGAGTTGAAGTTGGAACATGAATTAAGCCAGGAGGGCTCATCCTGGAGGGGTATTCAGCAAGGTAGGACTGGAGGCGTGGGGTGGGCTGGGGTTCCGTGCTTGCAGCAAGAGCACAGAAGGTGGCACAGGCGGTTCTGTTAACAGGGTGTTTTAAACAGCTGTTGTGCCACCACAGTTGTTTTGCCACGTCATAAAGAGAAATGCCCACAACTCCTCATGCCTCATCCCATTCCACTTTGTGTCATGAGGGGTGCTGAGTGACTCCAGTCACCCTTTCCCACTCCTAAAAGGAAATTAGTTCCCCTTATGCAAGACTATCATGAGGTGGTGTCTGTGCAGTCTGTAGCACAGTGTCTTTCAGAATGAAGCAATTGCTTAGAAGCTGTTTCTCTTGTTTTAATTTGTTGCTTCTGCAGTGTCTGTGATTAGGGTACAATTACTGCCTTACAGCATCCCCATGGGCCACACAGCCTCAGCCTCTGGGTGGTGCTGCTGCCTTTCTCAGGCAAGAGTGCAGATTTCTTCCACTCTGCGCCTGGAGATGTGGGGTGTGCTAATTGCTCTTTGCAGCAATTAGCTCCGCTGGTGGTCTGCTCTCTTGGAGTGCTTGGGTGGTCAGTGCAATTTGACCAGGAATAAAAGGGAAAACTGATGTAGCAGTAAATAGTATCTTCAAGGGGTGGTCATCTTGTTGCTGCAGTTTCAAACAAGAGACAACACGTCCCCTACACGATGACTTTTAACCCAAACCAGTTCACAAACATGCCCTTTCTGCTCCTCCTGCCGTTTAATTGGGAGGAATTTTCCCCTTATGGAGGGCCTAGTGCCTCTTTCTTTCACCATTTATAAAATCTCCCTTCAGTGGTGGTTGTAATGTCCTGGTTTTCCTGCTGTGCTGGGACTGGGTGGGGCTGCAGCAATGGAGAGAGAAAGACAAGGAGCAGACAGTGATACTCTCCTCCCTGGCAAGATATGACTAATACACTGTGCTTAGGAAATGGCCAAGGTGAACGCTCTCTCCTTTCCTGCCATGAAACCTCTGCAGGGTTCCATGTGTACGTGTGTGTGTGTGTGCACCCCTGGGAGAAGATGCCAGGTGCTCTGTGCTGCTTGTTGCCACTCTGCACCAAGCAGCGACAAGAGATGCCTTGGGGAGTGCTGGTGCTGAACTGAGGCACAGGTGCATGTGAGCTGAGACCAACAGCTTCTCCTGGTGTGGCAGGTTTTGCTGTAGGGTCTCGGGCTGGCTCCTATGCTATTAAAGAGCTGCTCTTAGGGCTGCTGGCCGCATGAGCTGCTACTGCCAGAGGTGCATGTCTGCCTGCTGCTGCTCTGTGCTAAATAAAGCCTTGTCAGGAGGAGAGGTGGTGTTTGTGCCATGGGCACTGCTCAGCTGGCCAAGGAGACAACAGGAAGCGGATTCGTGTGGTGCGTCTAGAAATGGCAAATTCCTTGGTGGGAGAGGGCATGATGCTCTCAAATGAGCTATAATCACAGGAACAGCAGAGATGCTCATGCCCACCAAATTCATACAGTGACTCATTCCATCATAGCAGATCATGAGACACACTGGGGTTTTGAAGTCCTCTTACTCCCTGAGCAGGAAGATGTTCCTATTGCTTTCTTGGCTGCCTGCATTAGCAAAAGGATATTACACACTCTGAGGCCATCAGGATCAGCAGCTTTCTGTCTTCTGATTACTGCTCCTGCCTGCAGAAAAAGAGCTGCTGAGCATCAGGCATTTCCAGGCTTCATTTTTTTAAGTAGCAAACTGACAAGGGGAAAGCAGTTTCTGCCTACGCAGAGTGTAGAGAGAGCCCGGTGTCCCAGAAGGGCCTGGTCCTGCCAATGGCTGCTGTGTCCCCCTGTTGGACAGCAAAATTTAACCCTCCCCCTTGCAGTCCCGGAGGTGGCTCGGATGGCTGTAGCACGTTTACAGCAGCTGCATGGGAGCATGAGGGTCACGCTGAGCTGCTTACACCCCTCTGTGGTTAGAGGCCAGCCCAAACCAGTCATTGACCCTGGGGTGCAGGGGGTGTGGAGTGACTCTTCATGACTTTGGCCATAGGTGTGTGTGTGCATTTAACTGTATCTGTGTTGTGTCTCTTCCTGACATGCTGGAGGGTTTCCACTGCCTGCAGGAACTTTTACAGGTTAAGTTTGTATTTCTTACGGTGCTGAGAAATGATGGAACCCCTTTACTCCAGAAACCTGCCACCACAGAAATGTGCTCTTCCTTCCAGAGTTAAAAGTCCCCTCTCTCTTCCCAGGCAAAGATCGTCCTCTCCCTTTGTAGGGAGTCAGGGGTGCTCCCCCCCCCCCAGAAGTCACAACTTCAGTCTCCCCTCTTCTAAAGGGCTTCTCAGCCCTGGATTAATGAGGAGCCAAGGGGAATTGTTTTACCAAACAGCAAATGGCTTTCTCTTGAACATAGCAGTGCCCCCTTAACATTCAGCTGTGTGTCCTACCTGCCACTGGCTGTAAATAAATAGACTTATGTCTAATGGCACCTCACTGATGCAGGCAGGAAGCAGGTGCCCGCATCAGTGCACAGCATCTCCCTCTGGGGAACGGAGGGCAGTACCAAAAAGCTTAAGCTTAAGCCTCTTGCTTTGTTTTGCAGGAGAAACTGAGGCAACTGTTTCATGGCAAGGATGTGATGAGTGCTGGGGGACTCCTGGTGTGAGGTGTCCTTGCAGAGAGCTGCCTGCACTGCTCATGTGCTCATAGAGCATATTTTAATTACAGTCAAAGCCTCCCCTTTCCTGGAGAATAGGGACGTTCCTGGGACAGCTGCCTGTTTAATCACCTTTTAAGCCTCCCAAGCAGTCCTAACTGACAAGTTGTTTTCCCAGGATGTTTTAGACACCGGTATAAAACAGGTTGGTTGATTTCTTGCTGCCCATTCTGGGATGCAGTGTTAACCAGTGATGGCCTGAGATGTGAGGCACCAGGCTCTGGTTTTGGGATTAGGACTGCAACTGCTATCTCCACTCCCAGAGGATGCCAGCTCAGTTCCCCCCGGCCAAAATAACCGCTAATACCACTACAAAATGATACCTGAAAGCATGTCCCTCCACACCCATCTCTTACAGCTCCTCTTGCATGTTATTCCTCTCTTACATGCTGAGCATTGTCAGGTACCATTTTATATTTATCTAAATTAAATCTTGTCCTGTTTAAATGTGCCCAACTTTCTGAGATATCCCAGGCTAATTCACATTTTGTCCTTCCTTGCATTTTCCATGCCTCCTTCATCGATCCACAGACGTGATTGAGGTTATAATTTATTTCCTTTTCCTTCTTCCTCCCTCTCCTGCTGCTCTCTTCCAGGACTTTAATGAAAGGTTTTAATAGCAGTCAGTTGAAGGATGACCTGTTCTTTCATTCCTTGAGTGCCTTGTGCTCTGCGAATGGGCTCATGAATGATTCAGTTCTTTGGGCTCTAGCTTGGCAGCCTGTGGCAGTTACTCAAAGGAAACATTTCTGAGGTTTGTCCACACTTCCAAATGAAACAGTCCTGAACCCCAAAACAGGAAGTGGAGCCCTAACTCATAGAACAACTGCAAAGGTGGCTGCATACGTATTTTTTCAACCAAAAAAAAACCCCTCAACCCCAAATGTAAAGCATAGTTCACTTACCATAGTGAATGGCACTGGATGGGGCTATTAAAATCAGAGTCTCATCAAATGTGGGCTCTTGGTGTCCTTTTCATCAAAAAACAACGCTACCTTCAACTGGAAGTAAATTGAATTTAAACAAACGTGGGTGAGAAGCAGCAGTATTTCCCAGGCAGAGCCGTGGGTCCCTGGGATGTGGTTAAGGTGCTGACTGGGAATACAGGAGCCTGGTGTTGTGTCCCCAGTTTGCCAGGAGGTTTGAGGACAGCTCTTGCATCAGGGTTTTTGGCAGAGCTCAGTGACCCGTTTAGTGAAGCGATGGGATACTCAGAGATTCCTGGTGCTGGTGCTGGTGCTGGATGTCAGTGGATGAGCACGAAGCACTGCAGAAGTCCATCCTGTGCCTGCCTGAGTGAGAGCGAAGCTTCCCTGCACCTGAGAGCTGCTGCTCAAGGCTGCTAAGCATGGCGACAAATTAATTCCTATCAGTGTTTCTTTCTTCCCTCCAATCATACTTCCTTTTCCTTGTCCCCTTAGATTGAAAACTTCCTTTTAGTGTCTGTACAAGCTGTGCTAAGCTCCATGTGGTCCTGATGGCACCACTTAAATTCTGCCCATAATCTGAATAACAATAAAAATACTGCTTCAAAGGAGTTACGACCTTATAAAATTGCTGAACTCTAGTGCACTCCTCTCCTGAAACCAACAATAGGAAACACAAATCGGTACCAAACTGCAGCCTCTGATTTAGCATCAGCAATTCTTTTTTCTAGCCTGGAGCTTTGGGTAAACTTGGTTCTGCTCTTGCAGCAGAGGTTTCTGGAACATGAATGCAAATAACTTCTGCTCTCCACGCACCACTGGAGAGATGCTCTTGTTTCACTGCTTTAAGATTCAGAGTCCTTCCAGGAGACAGGAACCAAGGATGCCTGTCATCTCCCAAGGGGGGAAAGTGCTGCCAGCCTGTGGGTTAAGTAGAAGCAGGGACTAGCCTAAAGTAGAGAGGGGGTTTGGAGAGAGGGAGGCAATTCCTGAATCACCTGCTTAGAGCCAGCTCAGGGGAACAGGTTCACTTTTCTGGCCTGGATTTTAATGCAACTTTTGTCCAGGAAGGTGTCCTGGAGGGAGGAGACAGGAGCCACAGCACCCTCAGGCACTTCCACCTACCCTGTGCAGGGAGCTTGCAGGCAGGGGCAGCCCCGCTGACACCATCTTCTGGGCAGAAAACCAGGCTATAATTATGGCAATTATGCCTTTATACATAAGTTTTGCCTTTATTTACATAAATGAGCTAATGGATTTTTTTTTCAGACTACATCTCTCCTGGATAACCTATAAGCCAAGCTCTGAGCTCCCTGTCAGGGCTTGTAGGAAGCAAATGTTCACTCCTTGTCTCCTCCAGTTAATTAAATCCTGTCCGTTCCCTCCCCCCCCCCAGTCCACTGGAGGTGGCAGGAGATGCCCCAGTTTGCTCTTAATGAAACCACTTGGTGCCATGAGGGGAGTTATTTGAAGGCCAGAAGCAGCTCCCAGGCGGCTCTTTGCAGGGTTGGGTCTTCCCTCTGCACCTCTAGCCCAGGAAAGGGGATTTGGCACCAGTCAAAACAGAACGGGTTGTGGTCGAGCCCAGTGACACTGTCCTAAGCACAGTGGCTGAGCTGCAGGCAGAGATGTGCTTTGAGACAAAAGCAGTCCAGACCAAGAATAGAGCTGTGTGCTGAAAGAAAGGCTGCAGGGTGGGAGAAATGAAGCTGTTTTGTTCTCATTGTAGCCCATCCTGCACTGCTGCAGTGCTTATAGAAAGCCAGAGATGTCCTTGACATGCTACCACCATCAGCTGGCTTATTTGGCTGAGGGCAGGAGTAGCCCCTGGTGCCCTGCTCTGGTGAGATGCATGTCTGGCCCAGTCTGTCACATCCCAACCCTTGCAGCATCCCTGTCCCTACATGGGGGAAAAGCAGCAACTGCCACAGCCCTTTTTGGGGTGGATTTCGGTTTTGGAGGCTGCAACACTGCAGGTAGCCTGGCTGCTGTAGGAACGAAGCCTTGAGATACGTGGTGAAGGGATTAACAAGGTGTGGTCGTTGCAACATCCTGATGGGGATGATAAGGGTATCAGGTGGAGGCCTGAGCACCCTTACTGCTCCCACCTCAGCCAGGTGGAAGAGGGAGAGATGTGATTCACCCTTCCGTTCTGCCCTTGCACAAGACCCAGGACCCTTGAGCAGCCTGACAGAAGGCAATTGAAACTCTCCCTCATTTACATATTAAAAATGCATCACAGTGAGAAAGTGTCTGCCCCCCCCAACACCTGTGACAGCAGCAGCAGGTAATTTGACTACAGTCTCATCTCCACTTCTCTCAAAATGATAAATTTGGTATTTGAACCCCTCCAGATGGGCAGAGGATGAGAGTATGACTCTACAGACAAGTTGATGGGCTTGCTCCTCTCTCCTCCCCAGAGCAGGGATTCCCCTTTAGTAAGATTTGCATCTCTGACTACGTTGGAAGATACTTGGGTGGAACTAAGCTTAATGAATTACCAATCATTGGCTAGCTTTGGATTTTAGTGCTGCTGCAGTAAGTGAATTTATCAATGGCAGTGTTGTATAGCAGCGGCAATACACACTCTGAATCTGTGTTTCCGTTGCTTCAATGAACCGCACTATTTGCGAATCTGTAATTGTGAAAGTTCTTACTAATTGTGACTGACTAAATGTACAGTGGCAGGTTGGTTGTAATCGGAAGCTAAGCCCAGCTGCACCCTGCCCTCTGATCTCTGAGGACTGCCTGGAACACAAGGGGGTTATTTTCTGCCAAATCTCTATACTCTCAACATGACAGAGCTGTCAGGCTCAACTTGGGCTGCTGTTTGCTGCATTGGTGAAGCTAAAGCTGAGGATTCACCTCTAAGTGAGGTCCACCCTAGATCTGGTGCTCGCAGCTCTGAGCAATTTGCGGTGGCCCTGAGCTTGTGAGGATGCCGGCTTCTTCCCGCTGGTGAGCTGATGGTGGCTTCCCTTTCTTGCAAGCCTACTTGCACCAGTTGCAATGGCAGCTTGTTGGTGGCCTACTGGGAGGTTCCTGCCTAAGGCTGGGGGGTGAGTGGCAGAGCCAACATCAGGCACATGGCATCTGGTCCAGCACCCTGTTGCTGTGCTGTCCCTGTTTGTCACCAAGGAGCACCGTGTCCCTTGCAGGCAGCTTGCAAAAGCATCTCACTGCTTTCTAGGCATCCAGCCCCATTCATCTGGTGGGAGTAAATCCAGCCTGTATCACATCTGCCTAAAAGTTTCCAGGGGACCTGGGGCTCAGCTGCTCCCTGGAGTAGCATCTCACATTTCCTCTGTAACTCAGGCACCAACATGACTTTAATACAACTTTTTAAAGTATGCATTTGTATCTAGTAAGCCCTTGAGTATTGCAGAGTCCCTTTTATATTGAAATTCAGGCTCCTCAATAACATTCTATTATGAGGCTTGCTATTTTTGGAATTGCTGTTACTCTGTTATGAGCAAGGCACCTAACATCCTTCAATATGAAATCATTAAAGGCACAGCAGAGTTCATTACAGGGGCATTTCTCTGGATTAAGAACAAATCAATACCACGTACTAATATCACAGCCTGGTACCTGGCTTCGGTTGCAAATAGCACATCCAAAGGCAGGTACTCTTCTTTTGGCCTCTTGTGCTCTTCTTCCAATATCTTATTTACTGTTTCCCCCCCAAGCTGTTGTGATGGATTTATGAACAGACAAAATCCGGAGGTTGTTTTTTCCTTCAGGTACCTGAATATTGTAGCTTTTAAAATAAAGAAGAAACAAATAACCAGCTTAAGTTTGTGATATTGCAGTAACCTCACATGCAGTGTGACTTCTCCGCTTCTGCTGGAGGAGCCCCCTGGAAGCAGACGTGCAGAAGGGAGCAAAAGCCTGAAGCTCTCTCTAGTTACGTTTAGCTGATCACATTCAGAGTTTAGAGTAAGTTTCAGTTGTTCATTTGGTTCAGTAGCAGCTCGGGTAGCTGATGTGAAAGCCACTAAGGCCAGTAGTGTTTCTCTTTATTTAGTAGAAGTAATTATTCATCAGTGGAATTTAATTATTACTTTTTTGCCTTTTTGAAATATTGCTTAATGGAGGGAAGCAGCCATTTGTCGGGGCTGCATTTAGTGCTGAGTGGATCCAAAGGGGGTTTTCTTCATGCTGTTTTGACAATTATAATTAAAAAAAGCAATCAAGTTGATGACGTGTGGAGCCGTTTCTGTAATGATGTGAAGCACTCAAGCCCTTATTAACTTTATGCTTCCATTTGCTAGTCTGCTCCTGGAAGAAGACCTCCCAGTCAAACTGCTACTGCTTCTTTAAAAAACTGAAGTTAGTAGTTGCTTCGGCTGCACATCTCATTATGAGGAAAGGCCTACAGCTGGGAGCAGCACTCATTTTTGGTTTTATAATTTTTTAGGGGGGAATATAGCAAAATGTCTTGCTATACCTCCAGCCCAACCTTTAGCTATTCCGTTGCTGCATTAGAATTTATTAACTCAATTATGAAAGTTCTACATTTCTACAGAAATGGAAGGCTTGAGGGCTTGGCTTTATCACAAACCATTACTGCATTGATGAAGAGCTGCGCAGAGCCTATCTGCTGGTGGGTAGTGGCTGATCAGTGTAGGTAGGAGCACGTAAGTGCAGCCTTTAACACTGAGTAGTTGACACTGCTCTGATTACTGCTTATTCCTTATTCCATTAAGTGGACATTGTCCCTTCCATCTCCTAGCACTGTCTGGAAAGGAGCACGCTTTCATACATGCTACCATAGGGAAGACTTAGTTAAAAAGAAAAAAGGAGGGGAGAGGAAGCACTTCAAGGCAGCTTTGAGTAGCTGGAGATAATTGGGCTTTAGCTGTGTTCTCATACCTTACAGATTGCCAAGAACAGTGATGCTGCTGATCTCTCAATTGCTGCACAAGCTCAGGGCAGCAGCTTTCCATCAGCAGTTCCTGCACTGGGCTCTGCTCCCTGGCTGGGAGAAGCTGTGTGGAAATGGACCTGGGGGTCCTAGTAGACAAGCAGCTTAATATGAGTGAACAGTGTGCAGCTGCCACAAAGAAAGCTAACAGGATGCTGGCTTTTCATTTTCCCATTCAGTGCTTGTATGGCTACATCTGAAGTAGCATGTTCAGTTTTGGTCCCCACTATACAAAAAAATGTGGACAGGCTGGAGAGGGTCCAGGAAAGGGCAGCAAAGAAAGATGATCCAAGGATTGGGAAGCTGTTTGAGAAAAGGCTGAGAGAACTGCATTTGCTTAGCCTTGAGAAAAGAATCTTATGATCTTACGGGGAGACCTTATCACCATGTTCCAGTATGTAAAGGATGATTGCAAAGAAGAGACACTCTTCAGAAGGAGTCACATGGAAAAGATGAGGGGTAATGAGTACCAGTTACTCCCTGGCGAGTAGGAGAGGAGAGGAGACTTTTTCCCAATGAGAAGAACCAGCCATTGGAATAATCTCCCCAGGAAAGTGGTGGATTTCCCAACAGTGGACACTTTTAAGATTTGGCTGGAGAGGGTGCTGGGTCATCTTGTCTAGACTGTGTTTTTGCCAGGAAGGTTGAACCAGATGATCCTTGAGGTCCATTCCAACCTGTATTCTATGATCCACAGTGAAAAAGTACTTAAAAAAAACTCTATTTAAAGATATTCCATTAGGATTTGAGGGAGTATATGATGGAGGTCCTTGATAAGAGAGAGGCAAGAAAACACCAGGGGTTGGGTGAGGTTAGGCTTTTCCTTGTTGCCCCGATGGTTTCTAAAGAGTGGTATGAGTGCCATCTCATAAGTACCGGCAGGGAAACTGAGGCACCACACTGGTGGCTTGCCCAAGGCTTGTGTAGTGAGTCTATTTGTTCTGTCAAGGCCTGTCTCTAAATACGCACCTTAAGGTGAAGAATTTTTCTGTCTTTGAAAGACATAAGCAATAATGTTACATGGAGATGAGCAAAGGGAGTCTCCTTTGCTCATGTGGCTGGCCTGGAGAAAGCAAAGAGAGGGTGGAATGGAATGGGCCCAAAGTACACCAGAGCAGAAGGAAAGATTCCCATTGAGCTTCATGCCCTTGGATCAGGTGTCTGGAGAGATGTTGGTAAGGACAGTGACATTTATGTTAATCTCTGAAGTAATTCAAAGCTTGTAGATACCACTGTGGTGATCCACTAGAAAATGTGCAAAGCAGCAGCCTAAGAAAAGGTTAGCAGCTGAAGGTGGGTGCTGAGCACAGCTGTCCTACTCGTGGCAGTGATTTGTTTCGTACTTTTATTAAAGCAGTTCATCCCTTGGATTGCTGCAAGTAGACCTGCTTTTAAAAGAAGGAGGTCTGATTCCCAAAGAACAGGTATTCAGTATTCATTCTTCCTAGCTCCAAATCCAGCCTGGGGTGTGTGGGTTAATTCAACATCATCAGTGCCTGTGGAAGGTTTTGACCACAGCCTTTGCTGCTTGCTATGAAGTTTGCTTTAACTGTCAGTTTCTTGTGCTCCCCAAAGCATACAGGCTTTTAGCTTTTTGTCTGCTGTTCCATGCCTGTCTTTGATCACTATTTGTTCAGCTTCTGAAAGCAGGAAATACTGAACCACTTTTATTACCACACTTCCTTTGTATTTGGGAGGGAAAAGTGAAGGACTTTCCTGCATTAATTTTCTAGCTTGGCTGTTACAAGACACAATGTTTGCTATGGGAGCAGATGCATCAGGAAGGAACTTACGGGGAAACCCGTGTGATGCCTGGGAGGTCCGTGTCTTCACCCCAGCCATGTGTTACCTACAAGCACAAGACAAGATGTAGGTCACCAGAACGGGTGACTGACAAAGTCTGAAAGACCTGCTTTTGTGAAGGAGAAATAAGATCAGGGGTTAGGCGAAAGCTAATGCTCTCTGTGAGTCTTGGCTCTATATCACCTACGTTATTTCTGTAAGGGAGTGTCGAGGAGAAAGAGATGGGGGCTTAAATGAGACTAAGTCCCATGTAAATACTGTATTGCTTCCAAGCACTAGCCCAAGGTGAAATCAGTTGCTTTGCAGCTCCCCTCAGCTGGAGTTACTGAAGCCAAAGATAACTTCTTGCCTGTTTTTATGGCCTTATGTGCATGAGGTGCACGCAGCTTATGCTACCAGGCCATTTTAAGTCACATTGAGGTTAATGAAGACTCCCACAGACTTCAGTGGGCAATACATCAAACTGTGCAGCTCAGCAAAGCCGAAGTCTCAGCCACAAGCTTCCTGTCCTTGGTTTTCAAACATCTCTATTGTGCTGTCCCTATTGAACAATCAAAAACGCTTTCCTTTCTGGAGGAATTGAATAAAAATTGGATCTGAAAACAAAGCTACAATGTAAATCATGGCAGAAATGCACTGAAGGGGAAATCAAAGCTGTGCTCATCATCTGGGCAGTAAGGGACAGGTGGAAATAACATTATTTTGGAGATGTCTCAACTGAAAAGTTCCAGGAGTAAGAAAATCTCACTGGCTAACTATGATTAAATGGATGTACATGAATCTGTTCAGAGAGGGGACTAAGTAGAAGTGCTACTTTCTTACTTGGATTGGTATTGAAGTTAGAAACTACTTTGGAATGCTTTTAGAGGCAAATGGGCTATTTGGTTTTGCTGGTGGTGTTGGTTTTTGTTTTTGTTTTTTGCAGGGAAGGCCAAATTGTATTTTCCTTTAGAGCTATTTGCAGGTAAAGAGGTAGCTCATGTTCTGGATCCTCATAGTTCATTACCAGAGAAATCTGGATTTGTAGTCGGAGGGCTAGTTAGGCATTTCAATGGAAACATACAGCTATGGGTTTGTGCACTGGTTGCAATCAGGACTTTCGGAGTTCCGTTTTACTTCATATAGACAAGAAGTCAGAGTTCAGTATCCAGTTGCAGGCTGCATTTAGGTAGAGGATACAGGAAGACAAAAACCCAGCACAGATCTCTCAGTAAATCACCCTGGGGTGCGACGCTCACAAGGGGTGATTTTTTGGAGCTAAGCTTTCGAAATATAAGGCTTGAGGCTCATTACAGATAGGCATGAAAGCACTTCCCTTCCTTCCTGCATATGGACTCAGAATTGTGAGCAAGAGGTTTGTTTCTTATTTTGGTTAAAACTGTCAAGAAATGTAAAGCTTTCCAGACACACACATACCTGGGTGCTGATGCTCCAGGTAGAAGCCCGCCTTTGGACTTCACGAGCAGATTCCTCTCTACTTTCATGACCTCAACTCCCATCACATGCTTCTCAGGCACTACTTCATTATTTTTATATGATAGTGGGGTGTGAAAGTCCTGCCTGATGCTGTCCTGGCCTGGGAGGCTGCAGCCTGGGCACTGGGGGCTCTTCCGTTATACTTCCAGTGGTGCTTGCTTCTCCAGTAGCAGGTGTGAGCCCTGCAACAGTCTTTCAAAACAGACTTGAAAAATTCACAAAATGCTTTATATATGAAGTGACTGAATGACTACGGAGCACTGGTGGGATTTTGTTGGGTTTTTCTTTCAGCAAGCTTCCAGTTGACAGGTTTCCACATGTAATTAAAGGCTGCATATTCAGTACAATTTCTCTCTTTGCCACTTCTGCCTGTCTGTTGATTCTGCTAAGGGCTCCTTTTTATTAGGACTCAGTGAAAACCAAGGCTTTTTCTGTGTGTGTGTGCATGCGTGTATACACGTGTCTTTCACATTGGCTTTAAACAATTTGGTGGTTGTGAGCATATTTAATGGTTCTTCTCTAAGAGATCTGGCAGGTCAAGAAGCAGATCCAATGCACTTACGTTATTAACAGCTGCAGAAGCAAGCACAGGAGAAATGACAGCAGACAGGGAATTACTTTCTTACTTACCAGTGAGCAGGGGTGAAAGCTGGGATTTATAGAAATGCACTGAAAAATTCACTGTCTCTTTACAGAACAGAATTTAAGCTCTGCTGCTGTCCCTAACCCTCCCAAGGACAAAACTCTTGAGACAACCTTTCACATGAACATGATAAACCATTTGCTTCTCCACATTATAGAAATGTTTTTTTTTGGTCAATGCTGCATGTGCAAACTCCCAAGGAAAGGCTGTGATGCAGAGAGGTAGCCATGTACTGCAGGAGGTAGTATTACTGCCTGCTGTGGCTTAGTCTCGCTGCTCAGGTTTTTTTCCTGCTCTTTTTGTAACGTCTGTCTGACAAAGTGATACCAGACTGCCACCGTCTTCTTCTGCACCATGTTTTCTGTCTGAGAAATAGTAATGAGAGCAACCAAGGCAGATTTTATTTTTCCTTCAATTTTTTGAATGAGGCCTGCTGTGTTTTTGCAAATTGCATCTTCATTGTAAGTGTTTAAGAGCCATAGCTTTTCATATTGGACAACGGCATCAGCTTTGAGAAGAAACATGTAATTCTGAAGCAGAAAACTAGATTAGAAAATTGCTTTTGCAGATAGAAGCACAGTCCTGTCAGATCGTCTAATCCAGTTCTTTGGCACCGATGCAGGACAGCTTTCCACACGGCATAACGCGCAGCTGCCTCTGCCAGATGTACCAGCCTGGGCTGCTGCACTTTCTCGGTACAGCTCACGAGTGAGTGCTGGGCCTGGCATTCTGATCTTTCTGTGAGCAACCTGGCACGTATCTCCATGTAACGCTCCACTGGAACACGGACAAATGTCCTACAGGAGTTCAGTTTGGAAAGGTCATCCTATATTTTACAGTGTCCCTTTTATAAAACAGCTTGAAAGAGAAATTTTGTTTAAGTGCATTTAACTAGCTAATACAGCAGGCATGCTGAACATGAGCTATCCAGTCAACTATGAAACGAATACCAGATTTAATTGCTTAATTCTCTTTGCATTAGGATAAAGCATATGGTTTTAAAACATCTTCAGTGAACAACTGCTGAATTTGGGAAACATCTACTATTGCCCTGTACTAAATTGAAAAGCAAGTTCAAGTGTGAAGATTGGTGGGGTGATAGCCAAAGGCAAGCTGACCTGCAACTTATTTTGTGAGACAATCTAGTTTCAAGGTTTGTGTGTACATGTTTGACCTGGAAACCCAGGTTTTGTTCAACTTCTCTGTGGTTCTTCAACTATGGAAAAAAAAAAAAAAAAAAAAAAAAAATCGAGATACTTCTTACCCAGCAGCCAATACGTGAATGCCAAAAGTTTTACTGTACCAAGGAATAACAGGCTGCAAGCTCAGGGATCATCATCTGTTCTAGCCTGTTTTCTAAAGGCTGCTGTAACGATGATTTGTCCTACATTTGCATATGGGCTAATGCTGCATTTGAACAGAATCCTGAGCGTTCACAGATATAGGAATTGGCCTCCTTCATTTTCAGGTAAGGTGCGTGTGTCTACCTCTGCACACCACCTGAATTATGCATTTTCTGGATGTTGGAGAACAGCATGAAACACCCTCAACTTTCAAGTCGACAGCACAACAGGAAGGTGAGACCTTTTGGAAGGGTCAGTGCCTGTCTCCCCATGTAGGTAACTTTCACAAGCCTTGTATGTACAGCTGACCTCTCTGTGTTTGGTTCTACCAGGACAGCCTCCATTTGACCAGGCAGTACTACACCACCTGCACAGCACAACATGAAGCCAGTGAAATGACAAGCAAGTGGAAAGCTTGCATGTGTACCAGCTACAGGGAGGTACAGGTGCTTGGCAAGATCAAAACTTTGCTCCTGTTCACACCACCATGCGTAAATTCTCACATCAAGTGCTTTCCATAGAACACTCATGCATGTTTTACCTAACTGAAGGGCACTGCACCATCTGATGCCCTGCTCTTTATAATACAGCAGCTGCAGTGTTTCGTAAGAACTGGGATAGAGACCACACATTGACTTTAACTGCAGTGAGAAGTACGCTCTGCTAGCTCCAGCAGTAATGCCTCATTCTTACCAAATTTACCCACTTCCCTGTTGCTGGAACACTGAGCTTCAGTCCCATGTTTCTAATCCCTCTGCCTGCCTAGTGCAAAGCACCAGACTTAATAGTACTCCTAACCTCAAAGAAACCAGCACAAGCAAATGGCAAGATCCAAGCACACACTCTGTCCAGAAACTGTAGGAAGTCTACAGGGGAGGACCTCCTTTAACATTTTAATGAAATATAGTAATCTCTCTATATGAATAAACAATTATTTTTGCTGGCAGCTGCATCTAAAAGTTCACAAAACAACTCCAAACACAGATTTAAAAAAAAGAAGCATCCAAACATTTAACTTCATCTCCAAATCTTGGTCAAATGGACTTCATCTTTCCTTTGTTTCCTTGAAAGAGGTTAGTGTGTTGGGGCAGTATTTTCTCCAGAAGGTGAGCATCTCTCAATGGCTACATTACAGGTGGCTTTCATCTTTTACTACCTGAAGTCCACTTTCAAGTTCAGCATTAGCAATCAATTTCATGTAGTTTGCAGTGTGGTGCTTTGTTCATCTATCTCATTTCTCCAGGGGTGCATAATTCAAAAGCTTCTCAATCAGATCCACATGGGCCAGGAGCATTCTGCGGCAGCAGTATCTCTTCAAACCAAGGGCATCCAGGGCATCTCTATTAATGAACAGCAACAAAAAAAACATAATGGATGAAGTGTGTCAGAACCACTTGTAAGTGTTCCTAAGCAACATACTGATTACTTTGAGCTTAGTCATAAAGGGAAACTTGTATGCAGTTCAAACTAAGGAACAGAAATTTAGCATGTGCTGTTAATGTTCAATTTACTGCTGTTGACAGGGTGTTTGCCCATTCTCTGGCCTGCAAGAGCACATGATCTCTGTCGAAGCCAGCATCTAGCTGACACAGCTACCAAACTTCCAGAGGTAAGTCTGCAGAACTCCCATAGGAACAGAACCAGAACAGACTTAACTCTTACAGATTTCTTCTTCTGAGCCATCCCACTCATGAGAGCATATTTGTTCATGAAACAGCAAGGTTAAGTAAGATGCACATACTTTGATTTTTGGAAATAAAATTTTAGTCTTCAGAGCTGGAAAGAGAGTTGAAATACGGTACATTTGTAAACTCAATTATTTAGTTACAGTAACTTAGTCTTCCTTTTACAAACACCAGTCTGCAGAGAAGAGAGGAGCTGATCTGGTTAAAATCAGGATTGATCAAGACATGTGAGGGTTTCAGCACACAGTTCTGAAACATGGGAAGTCATTTCCACTCTTTAACTGTGGTCTGTCTAGGATTTTACCTGCACTGGTTACAGCTCCTGCTAGCTGCATGGTAGAACACAGCACGAAGGCACTAGACAGTATCCTGACACAGGAATAAGGAATAGCATCTCTGAGCATCATTATCCATGCTGTTGTTAGTATCTCTAAGTACTGTTAACACTTTTCTGTAAAGTAAGGATGATACTTGACTACCTCATGAGATAAATTTGTGATCTAAGCCATGTTAAAAGGGTGAGAGATAGAGAACTAAAATAACTCAAAATGCAAACCAGCCCACATATGGATGGGATGTTAACTCTGTGGAAGGCAAAAATCCTTTCCAGTTCCCATATAAGAAGGCATTCTGTGTTACAACCTGTTCCCCACAAATACACAAATAAGGATGTGCAGACTGCTCAATACAGTCTTTCCACTTAATTCCTTCTGAGTTACTGCTTGAGACTCTTATGGTTGGGTAGTGAAAATGAGTCATCCTAGCCTGAACAACTGTATGTGTCTTCAACGGCCATTGCTATCAGACCTCTTAAAGATAAGTGACATTTTCCATGCTCTTTAGCTCCAACCTATTAACCATAAAGCCAGTCTGATACTCCTTCAGAATCTGACATTCACGAAATATGACTCGTCTTTAGATCTGTATGATGCAGTGCAAAAATCCAGCATTTGCTTAAAACCAGTATAACTTCCTGAAGCCTGCAATTCTGCTATAGGAAGAAACTGACAGTTCTAAGTACAAATGACTGAAAAGAAGGCTCTGCATAAGCTGGGCCATGGAAGAGGTTGTTCGGCTTCAAGCAGCTTCTCTGATGACATCAATTAGTTCTTGTACCTTTCAACGGTTCTTCAAGGGCTTAAAGAGCAGGGCTATTCGTTTTAGGACTAGCACGTGCAAAAGTTATTTAAGAAGTATATGAACAGTGTATTTTTAGAAAAGATTTTTTATAAATAATATCTAAATGTTCCAAACCACTTGAGAACGAAAGCATCTGATGTCTGTTGAGATGTAAGTTTTTAAGAGGTATCTGGTAAATACTGAACTTTCAAATGCAGTTATCAGAGATGCAGAATACTGACAGTAATCACATCTTTAGAATTCATACTATATACACATTTCGGCTAAAACAACTTCAGTTGTGTTTCCCGTTCCCTTCTAGCTTCTTTTCTAGCTTTTCCCTTCTAGCTTTTCCTTTTTCTTCTAGAGCTTTTGGAAGAAGAGCAATTTTAAGGGACAAATGGAAAGGTGTGGGTCTTTTTTAACCACAAATTACTTAGACATGGTTATTTTTTCCATTTTGCCTGTCCATTTCTTAGTCACAATTAATAGGGATGCTGACACTGCACTACAAGTTTTTAAACTGTTCAATATCTGTAAACTCTGCTTCTGATCTTACAATCTCATAAATGCATTAGTTTGAACAGGCATCCCAGAATCACACCAGTGACTATAGCAATAGTTCTCAAGTGAGCACTCATCAGTAACAATGTACATCTTCCTGTCCCACACAAAAGCAGAGAAATAATGAAGACAGGAAAAATATTAAAATGTAATACTTGGAAAATAAATCAAAAGTGATGCCAAAATAGTTCTGATCACTTTCAGTATTAGTGAGAAATGATTCGCTTCCCACACTATTTTAATGCTTTTAACTCCATGAATGAAAAGAAAAATAAATTTTTTCAGTAGGACTTTCCAAATACCTTTAGTTTAGCCACTGCAATCTTCTACTCAGCTAGGTTTGACAGGTTCTGGGATGTAAATGCACTCTAAAAAGACACCCATAGAAGTAATGACATTTAGGAGAACTACTGAATGGTATTTCACTGGACAGTTTTTAATGAAACTTCTTTCCGCTGCAAACTCCACATCAAGCAATAAGCACGGAGAATAATCACACCTTCCTACAAGTTTAGATTAGGCTCAAAAAACTACGCTTTGTTCTGTGCTCCCGTGTTTAACATTTGACAAAACAGTATCCTAAACCACAAGAATGTTTTCAGATTTACTTTGGAAAAAAGGCAGTGAAATTTGTATTAGACACTCTTCTGAAAGTTCATAGATATCAGTCTGTTTAAAAACCTATTACTAACCCTAACCATTTGAATGCAAAGCAAATACTCCCTTCTATTTAACAGTTTCAACAT
This sequence comes from Pezoporus occidentalis, assembly GCF_034315485.1. NCBI lineage: Eukaryota > Metazoa > Chordata > Aves > Psittaciformes > Psittacidae > Pezoporus > Pezoporus occidentalis. Next base: position 988,950 of record NW_026913964.1, on the reverse strand, counting down.
CACTTCAGGAGGTTTACTCAAATTTCTAACACTTTCTTTTTCCATTCCTTTGAATTACAAACATCTGTGTTTTCTTTCCTACTTAAACTCAATGACAGTGTAAAGATTTCTCAAGAGTTACTTTGTGAAACCTTTCTGAAGTAGTCCCATCATAGCTAGGCCCTCCTTGAACTATTATGACTTAAAGACATGGTAGACTATGCCACTAGCATGAGCTCTGGCCAGCACAGATTAAAAGTCTGGCTATGCAAAGCCCAGACTACTGAAAACACAGTTGCTGGGAGTATCAGTCAGGCATCTGAAGCAGCTGAACTTCTCCTTCCCCCATCTGCAAACCAGCGCTTTCAAGTAAGGTCTGCAGTTCTGCATAGCAAACACAAAATGCTTTAAAGAAAACCTAAAAGGTGTATATATTTTTAACAGTGCTACTTCTTACACTTGTGACTCCTTTCTCCCACCTTTAAAAAAAAAACCAAAACATACCGGTGTCATAGTTGGCTATACTGCTTGTTACTTTCCTTCCTGTTCCATACAGAGTTAAGTATTTGAGACTGGTTTGAGTGTAAAAGTTATGACTTGGCAAATTCCACCCTACTACAGAGAAAGATTCAGTAGGGAAACAAGTGCTTTCTCACCGATTATAATGTCTATCCATTGGTTAAATCATTAGCTTCAGAACTTACCAGTAGTTTTTAGCCTCTTTACAGCTACTTCATAATGCCATGACCCTGCACTTAGGTATCTTATGCGCTGTGCGATCTCATCTAACACCTGACTCAAAGAACATAGAGAAATAATACCCACCCTTCTGTATACTCTGCTTGCAGAAGGCCAAGATAGGCTTCCCACTTGTTTCCAACTATTTTTCCGCATGTGAAACATCTGACTGGGATGATCATTCTTGCAGTGTAGCTGTAACATTAAAAAAAAAAACGGTTTCACACCTCTGCAAAATGACTACTAGTTAATATTCAAACATAAGAAAAGAAACACGGGACTTGTCGACGCCTCCATCACCAGCTCAAGGCCCTACGTGACAGAGAGAGGACAGCCTGCAGTACGGACGTGCCGAATTACAACGGTGCAACGCCATCAGGCTGCGCTTCACCACCGCGGCCAGGCCCGCATCGCTCCTGCGGCAGGCAGAGCCGGCCAGGGCGGCTTGGGCTAGACAACACGCACCCTGCGACCAGGAGAGCAGCGGCCAGGCCCGAGCCCGGCCGCGCGTTACGCCTGCCCCGCGGCGGCGGAAACAGGCCCGGGGAGGGGTGTACGGGTGTAGGGCCAGGGGAGGCCGGTACTGGTTCGCCACGATCACCACCCCATGGGGGCGAGGAAGCTCCCGTTCTCAAGCACCAACAGAACCGTAGCCCTACGAAGCGGCTCTTACCGTACCCCAACAACTCTTCCGCGCTCCCGTAACGCCTGCCCGGGCAGTACCAGTGCGGCGAGGCGGGGGCAGACGCTCCGCTTCAGGGCTGGCCGACACAGCGGCGGGGCGGGAGGCGGGCCGGCAGGCGGGCCGGTGCACCCCTCTTTCTGCGCAGGGCGGGCAGATGGTAGCGGCCTGGAGTACGGCGTCCCGGGCAGCTCAAGAGAGTTGGCGCGCGGGGCGGGCTTGTTTTCGCGTTTCGCGTGTGGCGCCCTGAGCGGCAGCTGGGGCGCAAGGGGCGCGGAGCGGCGGCACCGGCGGCGAGAGCTACCGAGTGAGGGAGCGCGGCGCCCGCCCCGGCTCCTCCTCTTTCCCGTCCCCGGTCGGGTGGGCACTTGTTGCATTGCGAAACGGCTTTTGCAGCGGCGAGACTTCTCATCCCATCCTGGCTGAGGTACCGGAGCCGTCCGGGGCGGGAAGCGCAACTGGTGGCTGTAGCCCGGCACCCGCCAGCGCTCTCTGACGAAGGGGGAGAGCATGAGGAGAACCCTGGCGGGCAGGGCTGTGGGACTGGGCACCACGCCGGGGTCCGCTCTCTCACGGGCAGGGGCGGCGGTGCCCGCCATGGCTCCGCGGCTGGAGAGCCTGTCCTTCCCCAGGCAGAGCCCGCTGGGGGGGTGGGTGCCGTGATGGGATCCGGTCGGGACGTCCCCAGTGTTCGGCAGGCGGCTGCCTTGTCGCCGCGTCGCGCCTGTGGGAGGGAGCACAGTGCTCCTTTGGGGCTGTTTCTTCTCAGGCGGGAGGAGGCAGGAGCGCCTGTGTGCGACCCGCTCCGCTCTCCCTCCTCCCGTCCCAAGGGCTGTTGGGTGTCCTGCACAGCCCGGACAGCGTTTGCTTCTTTGAAGGCAAACTCGTCCTCGAGTCCCGGTCGAGCTGTGGGCGCTGTCGTGGCTGCTGGTTTGCTGGGAGTTCTTAACTCTGGGGTCAGATTGGGCTCGACGCTGTCCCGTTTAACTTTTGAGTGTTGCTCCGTCTCGCTGTACCCTGTGCACGGCTAAAACTAAAATGAACTGTTCAGCAGAGGTAACTGTGCCCTCGGGGCATCGCTGCTGCTCAGGGCAGTGCCACAGGCGCAGCCTGCGCCAAGAGGAGCGTTTCCCCCCTACCTGAGGAGCAAGGAAGTTCCCCTTGCTCGGGAGGCAACGGCCGGTTGCAGGCAAAGCAACCGGTTTTATTTGGCACCCCAAGCAGGAGAGGTTTGGTAGCAGAGGATAATGCATCTTGAAACTGTTTACTTGTATTTCATTAATCTAAGGATTGGGGAAGCATTAGGCGTCAGGAGGCTGTGTGTGCTTAGCGCACATAGGGAAGCATGCTGCGGTGGCTGGAAACTTCAGGGACAGACGCTGCTGTTCTGGAGGCTCTGGGATAAAGCATTAGCCTGAATGCCATCAGTCCTTATTGCTCTCTCGTTACAGCGTTAGCGTTATGTTAATTTCCTTGGGCAGAGCAGAAATTCTCCAAAAGCGTTTTATTTTCCTGCGAAAGTGTCTGTGAGTTGGTAGAGTGCACAGCGCAGAGCCATTACTGCCAGGCGTATAAATAATTGTGTCTTAATGCACAGCTTATGTTAATACGTCTTTCGTGACTATTTTTTGAATGACTGGATTATTGACCCTCTGCACAGAAATGCCAGACCTAACTTGAACTGTAAAAGAGCACATAGTTTGATTCTAACAAATAAGGGTTCGAAGTTGTTTGAAAGCATTTTTACAGTTGTGATTGCTACTGAAAAGACTAATTTTTGCAGTCCCAGGAACAATTACAAGCAGTTGTGAATGGAGAGAATTTACTTGGCATGGAGGGTAGATGAAACCTCCTGCGATCTCTAGATTATTATAATTATTGTTATTGTAGGCCAGAGGGAGCCAAACTGTCTTTTCTTTTTCTCCTTTGATTTATTTATTTATTTATTTGGGGGGAGGGTGGATTTTGGAGATTGTTCTTTGGTGCATTTTCAGCACTAGGTCTCCAAAGGAATTTTCTTACTGAACTCTGCAGTGAAAGATGTTTGTGTTTGGAGATGGGAATTTGCAAGTGGGAGTGAGAAAGAGGGGCTGTCATGGAGGCTTGGGGGCAGAGCCACATCGTGAGATGTAGAATAGTGTGTTATTGGCCGCCTTGTAGAAATGTGGTTGCTTATTTCTTGAAAACAACTGGATTTTAACTTTCAGACCTAGTTCTTGTATCTGTCTTTGCTTTGCATCCTTTTCAAAGAAAAATTTATTCAGCTTGTTCTCACAGTAATACTATGACTTTGTTACTTCTTTCCCGGATAACCTGCTTTGGCTGGGTAATGGGCTTAATGAACTAATAGGTCTTTTATGGCTGTAGCGTCTTTGATCCCAGAAAATGTAAGGATTTTTATGATGTATGACCTGGAGAGACTGCTAGATACTGAGAATATTCTCTGCTCAACTTCGTGTACCCTCTGCTTAATCTGACCTTTTGCCAAACCACAGAAGTCTGTTTAAAATACTTGCTGGGAGAGGATGTGCATGCATGTGACTATCAGGAATCAGAGTCTTACAGACTGTAGCTAACAGTGATTAGGGTGCCTGCAGAGTGACACTCAGCTGTTGCAGTTTAGTATTTAGTCAAATACTAAATATACAGAAGTATCTAGACTCTTCAGCCATCCTTCTGAAGAGGGATGAGGACTGGAAGAATTGGAGAATTAGGTCTCTTTAAACATTCTTTGAAGAACTGCAGGAATCGGAGTCCTATCTCCTAGAACTGCAGCTACAACTGCATAGGTCTTTCTCAGAGGAAATTTTAGTTCCATTTCTGGTCTCTTGCCATCTTCAATAAGCAACAGTCCCTGAACTGCTGATTCTTTGTGCCTTCAGGCAGCCTGCTGCTCAGGAAACCCATCAGAGTGCTCCTCCGCATTGAGCAGAAAAGGCTTCCTTAGAACTAACCAAATAGAAGTATGTTTGAGAACAATGGACTACTTTTCTGATACACTTCTGGAACAGCTTCTGTCATGTGAAGCTTTGTGGTGGGGCATTGCAGATAATATATCCCACTTATTGGTTAATGCAGTACAGGACTTCTTACTGTGATCTGAACAACTTTTGAAGGCTGATAATGTTTTGTCCCACCGTCACTGTTGGGTTGAGACTTGGCATTTCTTGGTGGATTTAGATCCACAAAAGTCATCGAGGCATGACCACTTTGTGGCATTGTTAGTGATGAGTACTGACATCCTACACTGGTGACTAAGGAGTAGGTCCTGCTTCCTCTCCCATCCATAAAATGTAAGGGAAAATATTGCTACATGTTTAAAACTGAACAAAAAGTCAGTTAAATGACCTGACTTACTGAACTACTCTTAAAATACTTTAATAGCTTGAGTGGCCATATGACCTCCTGCAGCTCATGTTGGCAGATTGTGTCTTTTGTAACTTTGTCTCTGTAATTAGGGCTGTAGGAAGGAGTCGTGGGATCTCTGCACTTGTACTGGTAGCGTGAGAAACCAGTGGCTGAGAAACGTATTTATTTATTTACTTCATGGGTTGCTGTAGGTCAAATTTTGGTGTACATCCCCGTGAGTCTGGAGGCTCTTCACCTTTCACTGCTTTTCACCTTCCGTAGTTGTTCCCCTTCTACTGACTTTGCTTGTTTCTGCATACATGTAGATTATCACAACTTAAGACTTGAGGCTTTTAAGATCTGATTTGCCAGTTAGGTAGCAGTTGTGTTCAGAGGTAGTGAAATGTTATTTAAATTCAGGGCTTTTTAGTAGAGGTTTTCAGTGAAGGATTGTTTTGGTACTATTGATCATGTCTTGCAACCTTCTATAAACCTGTGGATAGCTCTGCTGGCTCTGACTGACACCTCAGAATCCTGTACAGGATGGTAAGTTCCTGGCACCATGTTCAGTGTGATACTCCTCACATCTCAACAAAGCCAGGGAGAAAAACCCTAAGAGGAGGACATGCAATGTGACATGGAAAAACTAACAAATAAATATGTAGCAGCAGAGAGACAGTGAGAGGGGAAGATAAAAAAAGGCAAGACAAAGCTTGGCGGCTCTTTTGTCAGGTACATTCTACACTCCAAGTCTACCAAATCCTGCAGATTTACTGTTGAGCCTTCTCTAGTCCCAGCTAACTACTCAGAAGTGTCATTCATTGCATTCCACAAAACAAAAAGAAAGCTGGCTCCTTCTGGAGCTACCTAGCATGCTAGGCAGCACACATGAATTAGGAAGGACTTCCCTCCTTTCCCTCAAAAGCTTGCAGGCTCAAGGACCAAAGACTAAGCTTGTTTTGTTTCCCCCTTGATGTTTTTGAGTGGGTTGCTCTCTACTTCAGTTATGTGCCCTCCTGGTTGTATATAGCTGCTGGGAGGAAGGTGGAGAACACCAAGAGGGGAGAGGCAGGGATGATGAAAGGAGGAAAGTTGTGTCTACTCTGTAGAGCTGTGTGTTGTTTAGTTGTCCTGCAGGTTGTTTAATAGCTGCCTAGGCCCCTGGATTTAGTGAAATGAATACAGAAGCTGCTAAGCAAGTAGAAATGAAGAGAAACCTCTCTAAGCTGGGGATGTGGCTGCAGCTTCACTGTAATACCAGACAAGCCTGATGCTGCTGATTTCATTAAAAGCAACATTTGGAGCCTCAAAGCAGGTTTTAATACTTGCTGTATATTTTTTTTTTAAATATGCTGACCTTATCTGGTAAGCCTGTAATATTCATTGCAATGAAGAGCAGCTGCTGCATAAATACATATATAATATCAGTTGCCAATTCTGAGAGCTGTGCTGCAACTGTGACTTGTTTGAAGTGGGGTTGCTATTAAAAGGCAGGTGGCAGGATGTTTATTTTACACCTTGTTAATTGCTTGTTTTTCCTGCTGTAATTGGCTTCCTAATGGGGGCAGAATGCACTTGGTTTTGCACACAAAGCTTCATTAGTGACAACTGATGGAAAGGATTCAGAGAGTGAAATTTATATGAAATATATATATTGGAGTAACAGATGTGTCTGCTAAATAGAGTGTATGAAGAAATCCCACAGATGCATCCAAAATTCAAATGTTTTTTCCATAAACCGATTCATAAGGTGTCCTTGTGTCAGATATAAAGATAACTTCTTATTACTTGGAAAGGCAAAGAGACTTTATCTTGCTATTTTTGTGGGACAGAGACTTTGTTCTGCCTCACTAGACAGGAGTTAGGATGCTGGGATGATGCTCTGTACCAGAGACTCTGACAGTGTAAATATATTCATAAAGATATCTTCAATCATCTCTGTGGCATAGAATCCTAGAATGTTTTTGGTTGGAAGGGATGTTAATGATTACTTAGTTCCAATTCCCTGCCATGGGCAGGGACACCTTCCACTAGGCCAGGTTGCTCAAAGCTCTGTCCGACCTGGCCTTGAATGCTGCCGGAGATGGGGCAGCCACAGCTTCTCTGCCAACCTGTGCCAGTGTCTCACCACCCTCACAGTGAATAACTTCTTCCTAATGTATAATCTACATCTACCCTCTTTCAGTTTAAAGCCATTCCCCCTTGTCCTATCCCTGCATGCCTTTGTAAGAAGCCCCTCAACAGCTTTCTTGTAGGCCCCCTTTAAGTACTGGAAGGCATCCATAAGGTCTCCCCAAAGCCTTCCGTTCTCCAGGCTGAACAATTCAGCTCTCTCAGCCTTTCCTCATAGGAGAGGTGGTCCAGCCCTTGGAGCATCTTTATGGGCCCTCTTCTTGATTCAGTCTCACATGTTCACTTCTTTCTTATGTTGGAGGCCCTGGAGCTGAGCGCAGTACTTAGAAACATAGAATAGTTAGGGTTGGAAAGAACCTTAAGATCATCTAGTTCCAACCCCCTGCCATGGGCAAGGACGCCTCACGATAAATCATATCACCCAAGGCCTCGTCCAGCCTGGTCTTGAACACCGCCAGGGATGGAGCATTCACAACCTCCCTGGGCAACCTATTCCAGTGCCTCACCACCCTAACAGGAAAGAATTTCCTTCTTATATCCAACCTAAACTTCCCCTTTTTAAGTTTTAACCCGTTACCCCTTGTCCTATCCCTACAGTCCCTAGTGAAGAGTCCCTCCCCAGCATCCCTATAGGCCCCCTTCAGATACTGGAAGGCTGCAATGAGGTCTCCACGCAGCCTTCTCTTCTCCAGGCTGAACAGCCCCAACTTCCTCAGCCCGTCTTCATACGGGAGGTGCTCCAGTCCCCTGATCATCCTTGTGGCCCTCCTCTGGACTTGTTCCAACAGTTCCATGTCCTTTTTATGTTGAGGACACCAGAACTGCACACAATACTCCAGGTGAGGTTTCCCAAGAGCAGAGTAGAGGGGCAGGATCACCTCCTTTGACCTGCTGGTCACGCTGCTTTTGATGCAGTCCAGGATACGGTTGGCTTTCTGGGCTGCAAGCGCACACTGAAGCCAGCTCCTGTTCATTTTCTCATCAACCAACACCCCCAAGTCCTTCTCCACAGGTTCGCTCTGAATCTTTTCTCTGCCCAACCTGTAGCTGTGCCTGGGATTGCTCCGACCCAGGTGTAGGACCTTGCATTTGGCATGGTTAAAGTCGTGTCTCACAAGAGTAGAGTGGAAGGGGCGAATCCCCTCCCTCAGCCTGCTGGTCACGCTCCTTTTGATGCAGCCCAGAACACAGTTGGCTTTCTGGGCTGCAGGTGCATGCTGCCGGCTCATGTTGAGCTTCTTGTCCACCAACACCTTTAAACCTCTCTCCTCAGGGCTGCTCTTAGTCTAGCATATCTAGTGATTGCTTCTGCTAATGAGCTAGAAGGAGATGCTGAGCAGTGGTGGTGTTTGTGGTGATGTTTAGTAGCTTTCTGAGATTTATGGAGCCTTCCCTGCTTCTTGTGTACGTTAATGCTATTTCAAGTCTCTTCCCATTTGCGCTGGGCCCATGGAGGCAGCGCACTGTTGTGGAGAAGCATAGCTATTCCATTTATATTTTCAGGGTCGTCCCAGTTGTGCTTAGAAGTTAGAGGTGAGGTGTTCTTCTGGCTAGAGATGGGTGTTCCACAAAGGCAGTCCTTATTTTAATAATGACCTTTTTTAATGTGGTGTAAGGTTCCTTAGTGTAAGAGACTAGTCTAAGGACCGTCTGTTGATGTTCATCATAATGATCGTGAGATACGGTTGCATCTGATACCATGTGCTGTCAGGTCTAATATGTTATACCTGTAGAGGCTGCTGCAGGCGGCAGATGAGTGTAGTTGTGATACAGGTAAGCATATATGTACGTGTATATAAAATGAATACTGAAAAGGCAAGAAAGCCCATCATGGAAAAGGTTTATTATGCTTAACTTGCCCTATTGCCTCACTTTTTTCTTTTCTAAAGCACTGATACAGGATTGGAAAAAAAAGGCCCTCTACTCCCTCATTCTCTGCTTCCTCAGATTGGTTTTATCTGTCGTGTTTGTTCTCAGTAAGGTCACTTCAAGGCAAAAGTAAAATGTTTGTCAGTCTTGGATTGACATTTTATAAGAAAAAGCCTTTATTACATGAATGTATCACAGCCTAATTGTCTGTTTCATGTTGGGTGGTGGGGGAGAGTAATATCCTGAGGCAGCAGTTTAATCAGAAAGATCGCAGGAGCTGCCCATCAGCTCTGCTCTTCCATGCAAGTGTCCTCAGGTGACAAAATAATCCCCTTTCTTGGGATAATGTTTTTCATTTCTGCAGAATCTTTCCTTCCATAGTAAAGGATGGATTGTGAAGTTGAGGTGAGACCAGGACACATCAATTATTAATGCTTGAAGGGAGGAGCCCCAAGGTGGTGTTCTTCCATGGTGAAAATACTATGTGCATTCCCATTTTGCTCATGGAGGTACTTCTGTTTTTTGACTGGGAACTTTTTTCTTGGATATATGAGCAAGTCCTCTCCCATCAAGATTTATCTCTATTTAAAAAAGACTGCAGCAAACCAGTCCTCATGTACTTGTTTGTCCTGGCATCTATGAGTCTCTGAGCTTCAATAAAAAGGAATGGGGGAATTTTCTAACTTTTTTTTTTTTTTAAAGTATTATCTTTGAGGCTCTTGTAAGCAATGATGGATGTATTTGGAACAAAGAATTAAAAATCAGGCTCTGCTAAATGCTTTGGTCCTTCAGGGATGCTCATATCTGTATTTAGACTTGATGCTTTGGCTTTTCCTGCTGTCTTCTGACCAGTCTTGTGTCTTGCAAGCCTCCATTAGGGTGGGAATAAGAAACTGTTGTCATAAGTAGGAGCAAAGATCCCTTCTTCTGAGTACCTTGTCTCTGGCAGTGGCTAGTAGTGGCTACTTATGGAAGCAGGTAAGCTTGAAGCAAGTTTGTGATAGCTGTACAGTGTGATGCTTTCATTTTAGGTTTCATGAAAGTCTGTAACTGTAGTTTTTTTTTTCCCAGAACTAACCAGGTAGGGAAGAAAATGAAGCTTTTCTCATTGAAACTGTGTCCAGGTTGAGCTGCTGTATGGAGCCTGGATGTCCTAAGCCAGCTCCAAAGCTGCCCCTGCTACGCGCTACATCATGATGAAAGGTGGCTATTTCTGGAAAAGCCCCTGTTGGTGTGCAGAGCTTGAGACCTCCTAGTGTACAGGGCTTCTTCCAGTGTGGATGTGGGGAGGAGGGCAGAGTTGATGCACAGGGTATCATGTTATCACTCAGATGAGTAGGCTGCTGTGCACCTATCATTGTGCCATCCACAGGGAACGTTCCATTTCTTTGTTTATTGAGCTGCTGTTTTTAAAATTAAAAACAGCCAAATGTTTCATAAAATATTAAGAGGCACTGCTTTAGTGTCTCTCATCAGATTAAGTATGTCACTTTTTGTGTCCTTCGGGTGATGAAGCCAATCAGCTTGGTCGTTCTCTCACCTTAAGGATGCATTAAGGTGACATGCTTCATCTCACAAGGGATGCTGAAGCTATCACGCTGCAGAACTCATGACTGTAGGGGTCCTGCACTTTCACTGTGGATTCTCAAATGAAATTTTGCAGAAGCAATACAGTTTGCTTTGTACAAGTGAATTCTTTTTTGTTAGAGAAGCGTTTCTTGGAAAAAAAATACTGAGGTAATACAGTGGTAGACAGATGCACAGTGACTGCTCTGCAGGAAAGAAATTACAGCAGGTCTTATATGAAAGACCAAGAACAGTTACGTTTCAGTGGGTAAAGGGGGAGCAGCCTCCACAGTCCTCAAACATTCTTTATGAATAGGGATTTAGAAGCTGTTTTGCTTGCAAGTGAATTTCTTTTTCATTCAAGAGCCAGTTCCAGCGTTTTAATCGCAACACACGAGTGCTGGAGTAACAGAGGGCTGGGAAACTGTGGGGTGTGTAATCCCAGGACTAGAAAGATGGGGGAGGGTCTCTAGCCTGCTGCAGAGAAACCCTGAAGCCTGCATGCTGGTGAAACACAGTATTTCAGAGTTGGGACCAAGCTGTGGAGAGCTAGCTTTCACTGAGTTTTCCATTATCTCTTGCCTAGGAGTACTCTAGTACTCTTAAGTATGCATATAATACTTGGGAATGCTGCAACATACAGGTGAAGTTGTTAAGTTTTAACAAGATACAAGACCAACTTGATTCTGAATGTCCTGGTTGTTTTTGACTGTGCTGGCTTTTTAAAATCGGTAAGTAATGGCACATGTAGCACGTTACTCTTGAATTCCTGCTGCACACAGCTAAATGAAACGTGCACATAAGGGAGCAGTTATTCAGGAGCCTGTTCTGAAGGGCAGCAGTTTCTTTGTCCGATCTGATAACGCTGCTGCTGCTTTGCTTGGTGGTATGAGGGAATAATAAAGTAAAGCCTTCAGTCATTTGACCTGATCAGTGAGGGTTGTCTGTCGTGATTGATAAGTCCTCTTAGAACAATAGGCTGCTTGAGCTGTTCCCAGGGACTGATGGGTTTGGGTGGTGTTATGCATTCGTTGTTGGCCTAAGTAACAGTGAGACCAAGGCTGCAGTTTTGTTTGCAGTTTACCTTCAGATCCCTGCCTGATCTAAAATGGTACTTAACTCTATATACCTCTGCTCTCCCCAAGGCTATTTGAAGAGCACTTTTCCCATGTCCTTTAGGATATGCTGAGTATTTTGAGGACCCCAAATTATTTTGATTCCTTAAATTGGCTTTCTTCCTAGTAGGCATAAAACAAAGACATATTTCCTCTCCTAATGAATTGTGCAGTGATTTATCTGTAATGTGGATGAATGTTAGCCATGTGCAGTGTTACACAAAGGATGCCACCTGTCTGCATCTGGGCTGGAGGTGCATTTGGATGTATTTACATTTCTGCAAAGGAGATGCATATTCCTGCTTCTCTGTTAAGCTACATCCCCAGTATGTACGGTAGTTTAAAGCAGAGATGTTCTATCTTGAAATGCATGCTGAACAAATACACTCTCCCTTCTATCCTGAGTCCAAAATGGTTTGTGGGTGAAAGAATGGCTTTTCCCCCAGCACCTATGCAGCTACTTTATGAATCAAAGAACAGTTTGTGGAGCACAGATGAGCTTATTGCTGCTGTAGGGAAGTGCTAGTTCGATGCCCTCTTTCAAGCATTCCTAGCTTCAGCCACAGTGGTAGTGGGCTACAGCTGTGCTGCAATAGCTATACCTGCACTCTGTTGCTGCTTGGGCATTCTGCTTGTGTCAGAGTGAATCAGGACATCTGAAGGGAAGGTGGGATGTCTGTGAGTTTTGTCACACACACAGGAAAATTTCTTGTTTGGAGAATGGATAATAGAATGCCTTCATACCAGAAAGCAAGAACTGCCCAGGAGATCCTGCTCCTCTCCTAGAGGTGAGGACAGAGAGAGCTATGCTCAGAAGAGTTTTCTTCATCTTTATGCAGTGATAGGCTTGAGAAGCATTTGTTTTCTGGAAGTTGTCTTGTTATGTCTTACTGTTCTATTTTGGATTTAAGTTTATTGGCTCTCTCTGTCAGTAAATGACCATTTCATTTTGGCAGTGCCCTATTGGTTAAATTATGGTTACGGCTAGTTTATTGTGGACCTGTTTAGCGTCAGTTTTATTGCTTGCCTTCATTCCTGCTCTGCTGTAGGATTGTCATTGCAGTGCCTTTTGGGCATTTTATTTACTGTCAACTGGCCCAACTCCTGGGGCTTGAGAAGCTGTTTGGGGATTCCTCTGGAAGCCTAAGGGAGTTATTGGAAAGACATAAAATTCTCGTAAGTTCCTAAGAAAGCTGTCATAAGCCTTGTGGCTGCTGGGGTATTGCAAAGTCCTTTGTTCATGGGACCCATGATGAGCCATTGCTAGACAATAACGGTTTCAGGTTCCTTTGTGCTTTACTTTGAAAGGAGAACCAGTTCTGGGCTGTTGTTTTGGCAGGTGTAAGAACACGCAACATACTCTGTATCAAAGCATTTACAACTTTATTGTTTTCTGCCTTCCCCCCCCCCCCCCCCTTTTTCCTCCCAGGGTTCTTTCTCCATGCACCCAGTTCACCTGTTCCAGTTTCAGTCCTGGCAATGATTCATCCAAAGTCAGACTGCTTTTCTACCCTGTGGCTTTTGGCAACTGGAAGCCCCATTTACCATCCACAGCACTGATGCTGAGGCAGGTGCTGCTGTAGGTGAGCCAGCCGTCCTTTACTGCTGCCCAAGATATTTGTTACAGTGAGGAAAAAGGTTTTGATGAACCCTCATGGTAGTTCCTCTGTGTATGTATAACTACATGTGTGCATACAGCATGTATGTGTTCACCCTGCCTTTGCCTGTTGCTGGCTTGTTCTGACCGCGGGCTTTGCTCTGTCCCTGCATATTTGCCCCATATCCTCAAGGCATTTAGCAGTTTGTTCCTTTTATCTGCCTCTGCAGTAAAAGGTTAAACTAGCTTATTTGCCTCAAGGAGATCACCTTTTGCTGCTGGCTCATGGCTTTGTCCTGCTTTGTGGTGTACAGTGTTTGCTACAACTGAATTTTGAGTAGATAGCAATGAAGTTTTCGTTTCCCATGGGAAGGGTGTACTCCACCCAAACAGCTTTCATCCTCTGGATGTCTGTCTTGGAGCAATCTTCTGTTTTTACTTTAGTCCAATTGCCTTACACTCTTACCACTGAGCAAAAAATGGGTGGGTTAAAAAGCTATCCAGAATAGTATTGAAACATCAGGAATGTGCAAAGTCATTTCAAATACTCAAATTTAAAATGAAATGTGTTGGAGCATTGAAATTGTTTGATACATCTCTCTGTTTGGGACTGAGCTGGGATAGAATCCAAACCAAACCATGCGAGATCCCTGGAGGGAAAAGTGCAATGCAAATTGGAGGTAGGAAAGTCAGACTGAGCTTTGGTTTGGCTTTAGCTTTGCAGTCTCTGAGTGTGTGCCAGCTATGGATGAACAGCAGTAGGACAAATATTTAGGCGCTGCTGTACAGCCTATCAAAGCTTTTATTCAGTGGCGTGCATTATGGATTTCATACCAGATCTGAAAAATAGTGTTTATGCAAGAAGCCACACCACTTAATTTCAGCAGAATGGGCTGCCAGCCCTGAAACATGTCTGCATTTGCTTGCAGAGAGCTTGCTCAGATGCAGGGCTTGGTTCCATCTATTTCTCCCTTTTCTTGGCTTGCTTTCTGTAGATATAATAATAGTAATAATAAAAAAAAAAACAGAAAAATCCTCTCCAAAATGTTGCTATTGCAGCTGATGTAGATGACTGCTAAAGTCATCAATATATTTTTTTGTGTGGTGGTGTTTACTACTGTTTGTTTGTGTTATTTAATTCGGAACTCTTCATTTCAATTTCAAATAATTGAAAACTTAACCATGATAGCATTATAATACCTAAGCATTTGGTCAGCTGCATGGATATCGGCAAACAAGTCAGGAGATGTGTTTCAGAGCCAGCCTGGAAGAGCTGGGGTGTAAGGGACTGACTGGGGAAAAAGAAGCTTTTCTGAAATGTGGTATGCCAAGCTGCCTTAGTGTTTATTAAGTCTGAAGAGTCAGAGTGGGCACAACAGAGGGACTGGGAGGGGGAAGAAGTCACAGAGGATGCAAAAAGCCAGCCTGGTATTTAGCACTTGTGAGTGTAAGAGCATGTGTGTGCAGATGAGTGCAGAGTGTGATTTAGTAGTTTCTAGATTCACTGTGAAACAGTTTGTATCACCACTGATGCACAGAAAGTTGCTGCTCACTAGTTTGGCCTTGACTTGCAATAGCTGCCTATGAGCCTTAATGTCATCATGGGTCCCTGGAGTGCGATGGATCTAGTACTGTTTGCCCAGGACTCAGGCTGCAGCTTGTGCTAGGTGGCATGGACTGGACTGGGTGTAGCAAGGAGGAGATGATGTCAACAGGGTGGGAAAATCCTCTTGTGATTTTCATAGGGCAGACTGCTGTTGAAATATGAGGGAATGTGGAGTTGATAGTCATGAAGGAACTCAAAACAGGGTGTTACTTTGATGTAGCAGCATGTGGATGATGGGAAATGAAAGCTGAAGGCTCTGTCGATGCTTCAGTTTATCTTCAGAAGTCAAAGGCCTCTCTTGAAAGGTTTCCTTCTAAGACAGAATGTGCATAATGTGGTATGACTGTGCGATGTACACATGTAAAATTGCCTTTCAGTGTCCTGCTGCTGCAGAGTGAATCTAACGTTCTCTTTTTCTGCTTGTGCCAATGAAAATAAATTGCCCCGTCATAACTTGAGGAAAAGAGTCTTCTGTAATCCTGTGTATAAGGCCACTGGCCAATGGTGTTTAAAACAAAGCCAGCCCTTCCTGTGGTGTTAGATGCTGCTTCTAAGCAGGTTGGAAAGCCAGCTGGGCAGGGAGGCAGCGAAGCTGTCACTTCTGCAACTTTCTCACTCATAGCTGCTGAAAAGGGCTCTTCTCTGAACTCTGGACAATGTGTTCTTGCTCCTTTCCCCTCCCATCTCTCAATTACTATGACAGTCCTTTTGCTCTGTCAGAGAAGGTGCTGTTTTCTTTTGTGGCTCACAGAACAGGAGAAGAGGCATTGCACATGACATTTTGTCCCAAACATTCTTTACACCCTTCCCATTTCATTTCAGATCTGTTTTCTCTTTTTAAAAGCTTTGCAGAGAAAAGATGAGGCTCTAATGATGAAAGAGGAGAGAGAAGGAACCTTCCCTCTTAATTTTTTTGCTACTTACGTGTGTCACTGATGAAGTAGAAAATGGTGTATCAGTGTCTCTGTACGCACAGTGATGTGGAGCAAGTGCCTCAAATTTGACTCGTGGGGAATAGCTGAAAGGGGATTGCATGGGCAGGGCTCAAGAAGAGTGGCAAATACTGGAAGCTGGAGGTCTGAGTCCCTTACCTGTTTCTTTTCTGCCAATTCTGATCAAGCACAAGAGCAGATAGAGTGTGATTTAGGGGGGCTAGCGGGATCCTCTGCTTGTGAGAAGACCTCAAGCCTTTCTACCTTGCTTGTGCTCTCTCGTTTCACACCAGTCATGTGATGTTCTTGGTGATCAGCCTTGCGGGCTGTCTGTTCTCTCAGACAGCTTCTCTGTCTGTTTTTTTCCTGCAATACTCAGGATGTTTTCCTCACTTCCTCTCTGTGTTCATTATGAGTACTAAGCTCAGGGGTGTCAGAACATGCAATCTCAGACTGTCATCAGTGTGCAATGATCAGCTTATATAGGGAACACCTACTGGTTACCAGTAATGTTCATGTGTACATCAAACTTCTGCTAAAAGAGGGCTTATTTTATGGGGTGTGAGAAGTGAGGCAGCAAGTAAGGTGCCCATCAAGTCAGTGAAAGGAGCTATGGCTCAAGTCCAGCTTGTGCTGCCACATTGCATCCCTGAGCATCTGAGTTGATACTTGGTTGAGCATAAGTCACTAAAGTGTTTCTGGGTTACTGGTGCTGCTGCAGTTCTGAGCTTTCTGTCAGGGAATGAAACTATTCTGAATTTTCTTATGGTAGAATAATCACAGTAAGGTCACCTCTGCATGCACTTGACCTATTACTTTTCCCTGATGTTTGGGCCATGCTATGATTTAGTTGCTATTTCCAAAAAGCACTGTTTCTTTAAAAAAATGACAATTCAATTCTAAAACCCCAGAGTTGTCTTTGCTGGAATTTGGCTGAAGGTTGCATTTGCCTTTGCATGCGGTATGGGTTGTAAACAAAGTTTGCCCTGCTGTTTTTCAGAAGGAGCTACAAAGAAGCTTAAAATATGCATTTCTGTGTCTCCCTGGAGATTACTGTGCTTTCACCATTTACTTTCATCTGAATTGAGTATTGCTATTCAGATTTAACAATAGCATAGACCAAGTAAAGGAGCATAATATTAATCCTGTTTAGCTGGTCGTGTGTAATCCAGCTGTTCCTAACACCCTGTCTTGGATTCATGCCACTTGATGCATCTAAAATAAGAAGTGGAGAGGTGCTTATGTCTAGATGATGACTTCTATCTTGGTGGGAAGAGGTGTCCATCTCTCTCCATTGACCTTAGAGGAAGCTGACTGTGATGATCAGCTTAACTTGGGTGCTTTGTGAGTTCCTAAGGGTGGCTCAGGTAGTCAAGCCTCGTGTTGGAGAACCCATGCAACACGTAGGAGACCCATTGCATGTGTCACCTTTTGCAGCTTTACTGCTACTTGGGTTAAAGGAAATTCTGCTTATACTTTTGTAGAGCTGCTAAAAGCTTGTTTCAAGTTGGTTCTGTTTTGTGTTTTTAGTAGAGTCTCGTCCTATGCTGCTAGTAATGGGAAGGGTGATGCCTTTTGATTTGCACATGCATCTGGACTAGTAGTGGTTAGTAGTCAGTTTCCTTTAAGCCAGGAGGCGTAGCTGCTGCTGGCAACTCAGGCTACTGTAGCAGCTCAACAAGGGGCGTTTGGCTGCCGTTTAACCTTCAGTGGTCATAGTGCTTGCCCACTATCTCAGACTGCAGCTTTGGTATCTTTCCCTAACTATTTGGCTTTTTTATTTTTCCCTTAGCTATGACAAGCTTACTTGTGCATACACACTCAAGTAGATAATTAATCTGTCTCTCAACAGGCTCTGCTAGCCATAGTATTTTATTCAATTCCATGAAAGGAGTTACTTTTTCATTATGATGCTGGAAGGGTAAAAGGCAGCTTATTCTCTACTTTAAAAGTGCCATGATAGAACATAAAGCTTTCATTAAACATGCCTGGGTGAATTTATACGCTTAAGAATCTGAGCTGTGTCTAAAATTTTTTTGGAAAGAGAAGGAAATAACACAGCTCTGATAGCCAGTGTTTTGGGTTTGGATGGTTAATCAGTAATATAGAAAAAATGGTTAATTCCTTCATAGTTTTAGGCCAGGAAAAATAAAAAAACAAACAGAATGTCTGTTGCTGTAGGGTAGTTCTCCCCTTCTTGCCATCTTACAGCCTTTTAGGAGTGTTGGCATCTCAGTGGTTCACAGGTGATTGTATCCACATTGCAGTTCTTTTTGCTGGTATTAGCTAACTTGATAGAAGATTTGAAGTGTAATAGCTGGTGAAGGTGAAACAGCCGATTTCTACCAGGAGCTCTTTCATGCCGACTTGGCTTTGAGTGGGTACCTGGTTATGCTGCATAGTGTTTTGTCCTCAAATAGGTGAACTTGCCAGCAACTGGACATGTTTTGTCCCTTCTCTTGCATGTGTGATTGTCACAGACTTCAGTGCTAATGTTCAGCCCATTGTTTGTCACAGACTTCAGTGTACCTTTCAGGTGCATACGTGGACTCAAGCTGAGTATTGAGCCTACCTGAGGTGGTAAGTTTTGGAGGGTGGTCACAATATTACTTAGTGTTTTGCTAAGGGATGTCTGGTGGAACAAGCCCTGCTCCTGGGATTAACTGATTTTATAGATTTCCAGCAGCAATTGCAGTAAGCTGAGCAAAGGCAGGGGTCAAGACTGTGTAATAGTAGTTTTGTTTTTTTTTTGGTTCCTGAATTGGTTTGATGGCAGCACTCATTACTGCAATGGATAGAAAAAGCACACTGCAGATCAGCGGCTGGGTAACAACTTGCTATACCACCCAGAGCAGCTTTACAATTGTATGGGAACTGAGAGCTGTCTCACTGTGCAAACATAAAATAATTCTGGTCAGCTGCTTGGTGGCTTGTGTACAGGGCTTAGGCTTGTGTAGACTGGAGCTGCCTTCATAAATTAAGCACTTAGCTATGATGTGTGGAAAAGTGTTGTGCTTATAGCTGGCCCTGCCAAAGATTCATTATAGACTCGGTTGCAAGTTGATCCGTAGAGACAGCCATAGTGCTTGGCTCTCATAAATATCCTAGTTCGGGATATGTGGGAGAAGTGGTCTGTGGTTGGGCAAACTTCTTGGAGGTAAGATAGAGGTTCACAGTCTGTGGCAGAAGACCAGGAGCTGGGAATCACACAATGCTATCATTTCCATACTACAGGATTAGAAGAGGATGTCTGACCAAATAAGACGGGGAACCAAGACTTAGGGTTGAAAGCCATGAATGTGGCAATTGTATTGCAGTTTCAAAAAAGAGGTTTTTAAATATGTCCCTGTCTTGCCTTGGCAACTTTGAACACTCAACCACATGCAGGCACTAATATAAGTTACAAGACTGGTTTCTGTTTATTCCTCCTCCATATTCAGTGTATAAAGGTTATTTCTCTTCCATGGAGGCAGAAGCTTACTGGCACCAGCCCATGTGGCTCTCTGCAGCTGTAATTGGGAAGGAAGTGTTATGCTGCTGCATTTTCTTGTCACCACCACATCTCAACTAAAGGATTGATTTGGCTGCTGGAAGACGCAATGTAAACATTTGTTTAGGTAGTTGAAAATATCACATCATGCCGAAGAATGTTTATTGTAACAACTAAATATTCCTTGTATCATCTGCCAAACCGAGGGAAACTGAGTAGGAGCTGAGCTAAACAGGTCTGCATGGATTTAACACAGATAAATAGCCACTGCTGAGGGGGTGAAAGAAAAGGGAACTGGGAAGGAATTTTCAAGGCACAGAAAATATAGGTCCTGTATCGTTTACTCTCCTGTAACCTGGGTCCCTATTCAACAAATCCCTTTTCAGCTAAGTATTCGCAGATGCGTTTCCAAAGGGTTTCAAGTCTACAAAGACACAGAGAGCAGCACTTAAAAGGGATTTCAAAATCTGTGTTCTAGATGCGTTGTACTTGTTGAGTCTGTGGAGAATTTCTTCCTAGTCCTTGCTAGTTGCTTTCCTTGAACACCTTGGCTGTGAGACCTGTCTTAGCCAAGGCAAAGCAGTGTTTGTCAAAATACTTATCTGAGCTGAGGCCTTTACAATACAACAGATAAAAAAATAATGATGGGAAATGGTGACCAGAACAGGGTTTGTTAGGCCCAGATGGCTGTGTAAGCACGCAGATAAGTAAGGATGCCTAAACCTGCTGTCTAGGGGCAGGATTGCCCATGTGTTTAGCATCTCAGGAGTTTGGACCGGGCTGGTGGAGGCAGACCCATGAGGCTGCTTTACTTTCTGCAGACATTCTGCATGAAATACACTGTAGAGATTTGAAGGTGTTACAGTGATTAACTAAATGGGAACTTGAATGACAAAATGATCCTGTTATGCTGCTTAGGCTTGGCAGAAGGAGAGGTGTTGGGGTGCTGCTGCAGTGCATTTCAGAGCAGTGGGAATTTGTGACAGAGCAGAGCAGGTGTGAACACTCCAGATCATGACTAAGTGATGCCTTGGCTGATGAAGAGTGCTGTTTTATTCCTTTCTCTTCGATGTTTTCTTCCAAATGTAATTTGCAGCAATCACATATCTTTCTCTCTTATTTACTATTACTGGTGGCTTGCAGTTTTGTGTCAGCCTCTTCCTGTTGCAGGCATGAAGAGGAGGGAATTAGCCTTTGCTCTGCTGGTTGTTGGAGACCATGTGGCATCAAGACACTGTACAAGGAAGAGGGCTTCTGTCCTCAAGAACATGTCCTCTGAATGGAGGAAAATGTACAGGGAGTATCTAGCATACCTGGAACTGGGAGCAGAGCCCAAGTCTCCTATGCACTTAGTCCAACCTCCCAGCTACTGGTTGGTACAGAGGCTTTCATGGCGCTCTGGCCTATTGATTTTTCATCTTTTGTGTGTGTGTTTTAGCTGCTGCTTTCTGGAATTCAGCTGAGGAATTTCTGAACTTGGGTGTGCAAATAAATGGAATGAAAATAAGTGAGACCCTGGGTTCCTAGTAGAAGCTGGTATTCTCTTCCTGCTGCTTGAGGATTCCTGTGGGTTGACAGGAAGTCTGGAGGAGGAAGGGTTGCAAATGCCTTGCTTTGATTTCCAAAATTGCCCCAGGCTGCAGATTTGACTGTTTTTGAAAAAACGTATTTCAGTATTGAATTTTCATGCAGAGGGGCCACTAATGCAGCTGACATCTATTTTCCTAGGCCATTTAATAGTCAGGGAAATCAGAAAAGAGTAGGGTGAGGAGGGCCTCATAAAGGATTTTTCTTCCCCTTTTGGCTTACAGCCAGTTCTTCTGAAAAGTACCTTTCTTGTTTCTTTTATCTATAAAGGTTTTCTGAACACTTCTCAAGGCATTGGGTCAAGGCATTTGAAACAGCTAGCTTAAATCATTAAGAATAGATGCTCCTTCATTGTGCTTACAGCTGGGATTTCCCACTGCCTCTCACAGGTATGTACGTATTCACGGAGAGGAGAAAAGCTTGACTTCTGCATAAACAGAACTATACTTGTTAGATGAGGCTTTTCAGTTGTTCTTATTTTCCTCATTTAAAAATACATCCATAAAACCAACCACGTGCTTATTTGAATGTATTGTGTTTGTGTGGCAAGGTTTTGGTAGCAGGGGGTCTACAGGGGTGGCTTCAGTGAGAAGCTGTGGAAGCTTCCCCTGTGTCTGCTAGAGCCAGTGCCAGCCAGCTCTAAAATGGACATGCCGCTGGCTAAGGCCAAGCATGTCACTGATGGTGGTAGTTCCTCTGGGATGACATGTTTAAGAAGTGGTGAAAAACCTGCACTGCTGCAGCCAGAGAAGAGAGAGTAAGTGGCAGAACCAACTCTGCAGATACAAACGTCAGTGAAGGAGGGGAAGAAATACTCTGGGTGCTGAAGCAGATTCCCCTGCAGCCCAACAGTGGTGCAGACTATGGTGAGTGAGGCAGGCTGTCCCACTGCAGCCCATGGAGGTCCATGGTGGAGCAAGTCTCCACCTGCAGCCTGTGGAGGGCCCCATGCTGGAGCTGGTGAATGCCTGATGGAGGCTGTGACCTTCCCTGCGGGCAGCAAGTGCTAGAGGAGGTGTCTGGCAGGACCTTTGGCCTCATGGAGAAAGGAGCCATGCTGGAGCAAGTTCACTGGCAGGACTTGTGACCCAGTGGAAGGGACCCACACTGGAGCAGTTCATGAAGCCTGTGGAAGCATTTGTGTTGGAGAGGTTTGTGGAGAGCTGTCTCCCATGGGAGGGATCCCACACTGGAGCAGGGGAAGAGTATGAAGAGTCCTTACCCTGAGGAAGAAGGAGAGGCAGAAATAATGTGTGATGAATGAACTGCAACTCCCTTTCCCATCCCCCTGTGCTGCTGGTCGGAGGAGATAGAGAAAATGGGTGAGGGAAGGTGTTTTGAAGATTTGGTTTTATTTCCCACTATCCTACTCTGATTTAATTTGTAGTAAATTAATTTTTCCCAAGTCAAGACTGTTTTGCCCATGATGGTAATTGCTGAGTGATCTCCCTGTCCTTATCTCCATCCATGAGCCTTTTGTTACATTTTCTCTCTCCAGTCCAGTTGCGGAGCAGGAGTGGTAGAGTAGCTTTGGTGTCAGCCAGCTCAGCCACAAAGGACCATCATGACCACAAAGGGACCTCTTAGGTGCGGAGATTATATTGTGTCTGCCTGAGATGGAGTTAATTTTACCCACAGCAGCCCTCATAGTGCTGTGCTTTGTACTGGTAGCTAGAAAGGTGCTGAATAACACATCACTGTTTTTGCTAGTGCTGAGCAGTGCTCACACAGCATCAAGGCTGTCTGTCCAACATTCCCCTTCCTGTGTGGGGTCTGTGGGGTGGGCAAGATTTGGGAAGGAACATAGCCAGGACAGCTGACCCAAACTGACCAAAGGGATGTTCTGTACCACATGGCATCTGCCCAGCAATAAAAGCTAAGAGAAAGGAGGAGCGGGGCATTTGTTATTATGTGCTAAGGTCAACCCACCAGATTGAGCCATGTAAGTTTTCAGAGATGGATCTTCTTATTCAAGCGTGTAACTTAAGAAGCACTCTGCATGCTGAATCTAGCTGTTGTACAAAGTGTCCAGTAGATAGAACTCTTGAAGACCTGACCTTTGAGCATGGAAATAGGTACTTGATTTTCAGTTAGCTGTATAACACTGTGTATGTGAACACAAACTGTGCCCCAGATACATATATGAAAATACTTTTCCTACTAACCTTAAGCTTTGCACAGTTAGGAAAGTGTACATTAATGTTAATTTTTGTCTAGTTGGATTGCACACAGAGAACACAGCATTTACCTTAAAGCCCTTTGGCAGAATTTCCTGTAAAGAGCCTAAACAATATATCTGGTTAGAGAACAGGAGACTGTATATTAGCATATACATCTTTATGCTTGCTGAAGTGTTGGCTAATGCTGCAAGTAAAACACTGGACTAGTGGCCAAAGATTTATCTTCATTCAGCCTGATTTCCACTTAATGCACCTGCTTATTTCTAATTTGATTGCCTCCCTTTAATGTGTTTCAAAACCAAGTACTTCTGTGAAAATAATTCAGATGCCATGAGGTGGAACAATTAAAATATACTGCTTGGTATAATTTCTTTCAGTCACTTTTAAGCAAGCATTTTGGAAGAGATGCCAAGCCTTCTGTGTTTTGGGGGCTTTGAAAAAATACTTCTGGGAATTAGGGGAAGATTTCCTTGGGTTCAGGTTGGGCCCACATTGCTTTCTGCAGAGCACCTTGCAGCTTCCAAGTGTGTAGTACTGGCCCTTTGCAGCAAATACAGTGTGAATTAAACTGTGGACTTCTGTTTGTGTACCAATGTTGGACAGTTAACTTGCATTAGGAGTGCATTTTTTTGAAGCTAATTCTCCTGATTGTTCCACCTTACTGCACTTAAATTTGAATAATGGAGTAGCTTAAGAGTGTGTATTTTATTCCTTTTTTGGATAAAAGTAAACTGTAAGCTGTGTTCCAGGAACACACATGATGTTCATAGTCTAGTCCAACGTACCCCATCCCAAAAGGCTGCTGCTGATGGGGGCCCTTGGGAACAACTTACTTTACAGATTTGTTCTTATTGGGCAGCATTTAGACAGCTTGGGAATAACTTGGGTAAGGCTATTGATGCTTAGTCTGAGATGTGCATGTAAGGGGTTAGGTGAGAGGAAAGGAGGTGGGGTGAACCAGCAGTGTGTAGAGCGAAAGGGGAAGACATTCTGCTTGCATACTTAAAAAGAGGGAAGGTTGGGGATATGTTGGCTGGTTACATCCTTGGCTGCAGTGATTATGAGATGGAGCTCAGGATCCTGAGTGGAAGAAACAAGACAAAAAGCAGAATTGCAACCCTGGACTCTAAATGAAGTGCCATCAGCTAAGCTGGGTTGTGGATATATTGAGCACCAAGAGAACATTAGATTAGAAACTAAATTAGCAAACTCTTTAATTTACTGGAATATATTCCTCAATTTTAGTATCTTCATATTTGTGTCATTCGTAATTTTTTTGGGAGCACTGCTCTTTTACAACTTTCTTCAGGAAAATCCTGTTAGAATTTGGGACAAAATATGTACTTTGTTGGGGTCAGATGCATGTGAAAGGGTACAGGCTGTAGCTGTTGCTAGGTTACGCTTATGTTCTTACACAGAAAAAGAAACCTGTGTATGTTGGGAGTGTTGTATGACAGGTCAAAATGTTTCTCTTACTGCATGGTCCCTGCTATTGTGTAATGAGTAGATCCTATGGTTAACTTTTCAGGTGATTGGCATTAGTTGAACTCACCTCTGAGTCAGTCTAATATATGCAAATCTTTCTTGATTCACACACTGGAAGTGTATAAAACATTTTTATTATGGGAATTTGCATCTCTTATGAACTACAATAGGAATAACAAAAAAATATGTTTCAATTTAAAAATTTACATTTTTTTATTGAAATAAATATAAATTGGATGTCTTGTTTGAAAATTTTGAAATGTGCTATGTAGGACATACGTCATTCTTTGTCCTAGCTTAATATGAATCAGCACAGGAATCCTGTGTTTAAATGTCTTGCCTGTATTACTGCTATTTGTGCCTTTAGTCAGGAATTCTGGCTACGGTGAGGGCCAACTTGCATCCTTTACCCTGGCAAGAAGGTGCAACAGTGCATAGATGGCAAAAAGTCTTACGCAGTCTTGTCTCTGAATGTTCTTTCATCACATGCTATTGCCCTTGAAAATCTGTTCTGTTTAATCACTAGAAGACTTGCTAGAGGTTAGTCTTCAACATTTGGGATATTGAGAAGCAACTGAGCAGTCCTGCTCCACAAACTGAAATGACCAGTTTGTGCAAGTCTCTTACTTGCACTGTATGGGGATAACTTGAATATCTTCCAGACATAACCCCTATATTGTCTGTGTGTGTCTTCCAGGTGATGTCCTGGGAAAAGTCTGTGATTTCTCTGTGCAGTCCTGTAGCTATTATTTTTATACTTTGGCTTCAGTTCTGTGACAGTGGCGTTGTACAAGTTATTGCATGTTTAAGCTGAAAGCTGCATTAGGAAATACCTGTAGGTTAAGCTACTGATAAAACAGTAGGTTTTATTTCTGAGACTTCTGGGCTTTTGTTCCATTCATGGGCTTATGTCTGTCTGGAATAACTTGTGGCGCTTGGAGAACAGTAATGCAGCAGGCACAACACTATTAAGTAGCATGGGTTTGTTTTACAAGGGGGTATTTTAACTTTACCATAGGCTGCACCTTTTACTTTCCTGCCAGTTCTGAATCAGGTGCTGTTTTCTTGCTTTCAGTGATATAGTTAGGCTTTGAAATTCACCTCTAAGCCTGAAGCTGTAAGTGAATCTCTTTGGGAACTATCATGCCTCTTCTCATTCCTGCTTAGTGCATCTAGTAAAATAGAAAATAAAACCCTGTCTAGGAAGCTGTGTATGCTGGGGCTCTTGAGTATCAAACTTCTCCTTTTGCTTGTTGGACTCAGCTGGGCCTTGAGGTGACATCTGGAAGATACTTAAAGCTGTTCAGCTGAGAAATACAGTACTGCTATGTTTGCCAATGAAAGCTTTTAGGGAGGTGATGAAGGACTGTTAGATGCCTTAAATGCTTTGTGGCAAAATAACAGTGCCTCATATGCTGGAAGAATACATAATCTAGAAAAGCAAGTCTTTGCTGCCCCTGCATTTTAGGAGAACAGTGAGCCAGAAATCTCATAGAAGTACAACATCATGAAAGAAAAACTTCCGGTTGCTTCCCAGTCTCTTTTAAGGGTGATTGTTTCAGGCTTTTGCTTTTAAAAAGCTAGCGAGAACACTTCAAGTATGTGATCTCTAAACTATAGATATTCTTGGTAAGTAAGGTTTTTAATCTTTAATTCAGTTTTCTCTACTTGCCTCCTTTTGGTATGGATAGAGGGAGAATAAACTGACAGCTGTTGGAATGTGGATAGAAGTGACATTTCAAGTAAATTTTGCCTATGAGGATGGCTAACAGCTTTATCCTCATGCATTGCTTGAGAGATAATGGGACTGTCACAACGTTAATATCTACTGCTGTTTGTTTTCATTGTTTAATGTGCATGGTCACTGGAGCTCATAATTAGAAAATAAGTTCCTTTTAGGAATATGCCTTGTAAAGCAGAACTCAAAATTAGTATTCATTATGAAAGCCGCTGTGTATATGACTCAAACAAATATGAACACCTAGCCATTGTTTGTTTTTTTTTTTCCTTGGCAATCACTGCATTATTCCCCCTGTGGCCCTGAAATGTTGGCCTGATTTTTGACATCTGTAGATAATTGTCTAATATAATTCTTTGGGTAGGGAAGCTAACCACCAAGTTAATTTTGCTCTCTGAAGTGTTCAGCTTCTAAGGCAGATCTTTAAAGGCTTCTTGCTGTAATGACTAAACCATTGGGGAATATTGCACACACAGAAGTGAAAATGTTCCTTCACTTACTCATTCTGATTAACTTTCTGTGTAAAGTTGGATTTCAGAATGCAGCCTTTTGGTGGCTTTTGTCCATCCACTTCTGTTTAGCGTGTTGCAGAACTGAATTTGTGCTTTGGTTTATGTTTGTGTAGGCTAGACCAGTTGGTAGTCTGGTATGTGTTCGTATATCTGTATGTCAGCCCCTGGTTTTGTGTGTGGATTTTGACTGCAGGAAATTCTCTTGGTACATGCGTTCAAATCCACTGTCTGTCTTGCAGTTACTATGTTGGCTCTTTTGATAAGAGCCAACAGTGTCCTGTGGGACAAGTGTTGGCAGAGGAAGACTTTGGATGCCTGTAGCAGAGCTGTTTGTAGCGTGATTCCCCTCATTTCTATTTGATGGCACAGTACTAGACATGTTCTAAGACTCTGATGGTCAATTAATTTGTTCTCTTCTGTTCTTGAATTGGAAACCAATTGAGTACTTGTGGAGGGTGCCAGGTTAAACTGTTTTTTCTTGGAGTGCCAGTGAAAATGTCTGTCTCTCTCATGCTTCCTTAGGAAAATACACTTGAAAAAAAGAGCTTACATGATTATGCTGTGTGTGAGGTTGTCAGGCACCTGTAGACAGTCACCCCATGCTGATGATGTTTGACTCTGTCAGCCAATTGTAATCAATTTTGTCAGAAGGTGGAGGTTCTGCCTTCCAACCCAAGTACTCTTCTTGCGTCCTTTAGCTTTGTGAAAAAACTGACTTCAGTACACTGGTGCTAGCAGGGGAAACCTAATAGGTATGAGTGTCATTGTCTGGTTTGGACAAAGGTGACTCAAAGCTTGGCCTCTCCTTCAGACCATGTTCTGTGAATGTGTGGTGTGACTTCCCCCCCCTTTTGAAAATACAGTCCTGGCTTTAAGGAATAGGTCTGAGGCTGCAGTTACTTGAAGCTCTCAAACAGCATCTTTGTCAGCATTTTAACTTTGTTTTGTTTCTGCTGTGGTAATGATAAGTGATTTTAGACTGTGGTTTTGCACAGAAGGGGGGGGAACATTTTCTCATTCAAAACTCTCACCACGATCAGACTGTGTGCTTTAATCAATGAAGTTTATAAGCTGTTTTGGTGAGTGATGGTTCTCTTGCACTGCCTTAAGTAAAGTTCTCCCTCTTTCCTTGAGATAAAGAATGTTTTCTGATTTTCATGGATATCAACCACCACTTTCCTTTCTTCTAGACTATTGACTGTCATGGCCACAGAACAACAGGCAACATGTGTACAGCACACCAGACCAGTGAAACAGTTCAGGAATTGCAGGATCCACGTTTCCTAACCTAGACAGGTCTGCTCCCTTGCAAGCTTTATGTGACATGCAGGGGTACAGACTCTAAGATATAGGAATCTTTGTTATTCTTGGCTTTGGTAAAGTGTGGGATTTTGCTTTGGTTTTGGATAGGAAGAGCCTAATAAACTACAGGGCATATTATTTCAGAATGGGGATACAGTCCCTCTGGAAAAGGAATACAGCCTTACTAGATGGAGGGGTGTTGTAGGGTGCCGTCTTCCCCTTTGCATCACAGCAGGGAATGATTAGGAAAGGAGGAAAGCAGGAGGATGGTTAGACTTTCAGAATTTTATGGGTTTACATATAAAAATCTCATGCTGTATTAAATATGTAATAGTGTTAATTTGCAGTATGGGACATCCCATTTCTTGCTCTGCCCTCGCCCCCTTACTTTCATACTTAAGTCTTTTTGCTAGGAAGTCCAGGCTGTTTATTGTGTTTTTTTTTTTATTTAATGTAAAACAGCTTCCTTACTAGGTATGTTATTACTTTATGAAATGCTTGAAAAATGTCTGAAGCTCCTGTTTGCCTAAGATTAAATGAACAAGCTGAAATAAAGAGGATAAGTGCTGTCTTCCTGCTTTCTGAAGAGCACTGATATATTTTGGTTCCTTGTTATTCCATCACTAATACATGAATTCTGCATCAGTTTTTCAACAAAACCCATTGCATTTATTTATTTATTCACTAATATGTTCCTTCAATTTCTAGATTCTTCTTCCTTTCCCTTGTGGGAAGACACTGCACAATTTTGTAACAGGAAAATATAGAGGAACCTGAGAACTATGAGTAGAGGCAGATATTTGTTGGCTTTGGGATATCTGTGTTGCTGCTTGACTGGTGAACTTGAAGTTTGGCTTTAGAAGATTCTCCATGGGTGAGATGTATTTCTCCAGCCCATCAGGTTGTCCCATGCTAGTAGCTGACTATTTCTTTACCAAGGCCCCTTTTTTGTGGAGTTTTGTTCTGGGGAAGATGTTAATTTCAATAAAACAGGAATGCAAACAGCCATGTAAAGGAGAGTTTCTGGGAGCGGGAGTGAGGTGCAGTGAAGGAAAGAAGGGTCTCTGCTTTGGAGAGCCAAAAGCAGAGCTTTGTGGTGGCTAGCACTGGTACCTAGAATCTGCCACTCTCATATCTGACTGGGATGTCTCTTGTGAAGATCTGGTAAAAGGGATCTGAGCTCTAGTAGTAGTAGCGTCTATCTAGTGTTAGCTATGGTCCCTTTCCTATAGGATTGACTACAGGAAGCTCAAAGTGAGGCTGTGTCTTGCTTCTCTTGAGCTGTGAGATTGTTTATTTCCTTGACACCCCCAGGCAGAGGTAATGCTTGTTTTTTGGTTTTGCTTTTTAAAGAAGGAGAGCGAGAAGCTGGTGTGGAGGTGTTGCAATATGAGTTTGAGAAAGAAGGTGTCAGGGGAGTTTGTAGGATTTCCTCCCTGCCCCTACTTCTCTCCTTTCTGTTTCAGAGGTGATGTTTCCTGGCCTGCCTGCTGGTTAACTGGTGTGGGATGGATCAAGAGTACAAGAGAGCAGAGTGTGTGGAAGTACTGACAGCCAGTATCAAACACAGCAAAGAAGCAGGAACAACCCTTCTGTCTTATTGTGCATTTCTCTTGAGTTCTTGAATGTTGCATTGCTAATGCCATTTCTTCCTAATTCATGTGATCTTCAGTCACAATACAAGACATGACGAAGCAGTAGGAATTTCCTTGAGCAGTGTTTATTTTAGTGACTAACATGTTCTTGTAAACCCATTAAGTTTCTTGCAGATCTTGCTCTCTAGCTGCATTGGATAGGTCTGTGGTCATATGAAGTTGCATGCTGTTCTGATTTGAAAGTGCACATACCAGTGAAGTGAGTAGGATTGCTGCCATCTAACTTGAGGAGAGCCTGCTCCTGACTTACCTGATGGTAGGTCTGCTTTGGGCAATCATGACTTTACTGAGGACAGAGAGCAGCCGCAGACTGGCTGTTTTTATAAAGTGGTGTAGTGCTAGATTTCTGGTTATCCCTGAGGCAGACAGGATGTTGCTTGTGCACTGTGACAGCTTGCTCTTCAGAGGCAACTGGCCCAGTGTCAATTGTTAACAGCTGTGGCAAAAGTTTAGAGGAAGAAGAATCTGATAGTTGATGTATGAGAAGCTACCCCTAGGAAGATAGAACTGGAATCCCAAGTTGGTGTTATGTGCTCTGTGCCTGACTTACTATTATTACAACAGACATAATAATGAAACTGGAAGAGTATTTCAGCAGAGAAATTA
Organism: Pezoporus occidentalis; assembly: GCF_034315485.1. NCBI lineage: Eukaryota > Metazoa > Chordata > Aves > Psittaciformes > Psittacidae > Pezoporus > Pezoporus occidentalis. Next base: position 958,830 of record NW_026913964.1, on the reverse strand, counting down.
TGGTATAAAGTAGGAGCTGATGAACTCAAATAAAGCATTTTGATCCATTACAGCCTTTGCCTTCACTGGAAATATTCCTATTCTTAAATACTTTGTTGTTTTGGGGTAATATCCTCTACATAACCTGGGTGATAGTTATGAGAAACCAGAACTAGAGAGAAGAGAACTATAGGGAAGTATAAGCAATCAGCAGAAACAGTTTTGGTGGTGTTTTTTTTTTTGTTTTGTTTTGGGTGGGTTTTTTGGGGGGGAGGTGTTAGTTTTCTGGGTTTTTTTTTTGTCTTTCAAGTTTGCTTCTGAAGTTAAAATAACAGGAACCAGATGTAAAATAGCTGATACATTTAGGACTTGAATTCACTTTGTGTGAATTACCATGTCATTGTAATGTCTCTCCCCTCAGAGAGAGGGAGACAGAAAGAGCCCTGCAGTCTGCCAAATGGGCAGGAATTTTAATTTGCATTTCTCACTTCTGAGAAACTGAATCAAAAATCCCTGTTGCTTGTGTAAATTTATCTGGCTCATCTACTTGAAAATACTTTCGCAAAGGAAGGGTAGTGTTTGTAGCGATCTTGGAGCTGTTGGAATAAGGGAGGGCCATGAGGATGATCAGGGGACTGGAGCACCTTCCGTATGAAGACAGGCTGAGGAAATTGGGGCTGTTCAGCCTGGAGAAGGGAAGGCTGCATGGAAACCTCATAGCAGCCTTCCAGTATCTGAAGGGGGCCTACAAGGATGCTGGGGAGGGACTCTTCACTAGGGACTGTAGTGATAGGACAAGGAGTAGTAGTTTTAAATTTGAACAGGGGAAGTTTAGATTGGATATGAGGAATGTTCTTTACTGTGAGCGTGGTGCGACACAGGAACAGATTGCCTAAAGAAGTGGTGAATGCTCTGTCCCTGGCAGTGTTCAAGGCCAGGTTGGACAGAGCCTTGGGTGACATGGTTTCGTGTGAGGTGTCCCTGCCCATTGCAGGGGGGTTGGAACTGGATGGTCCTTTCCAACCCAAACCGTTCTCTGATTCTCTGATTAGATAATGCACTGTTTTCATCTACAAGCAATTCTATAAATGTTAAGCAGAACAACTTTAGAAATTAATAGGCAAACAGCCATTATATTCAACAGAAGCCTTAAATAAAAGCTGTAAGAACTTCTAGGCTACTCTCATTTTAATTATACTATAATTAATTTGCTATTTCCTGCCTCTTTTCTAGAATTTATAAGCTCAGCCAAAATATGTTTGGAAGATGAACAGAAGGGCTTGATTTGCTAAGGGATATAACCTCTTTTGGGGCAAAGAATGAATCATTGCTTCCTGGTCTTTCTCATGAAAAACACTTCCTTCTCGTTGTTACAGGTCTCACTCAAACTACTTTCCTGCCTCTTTCTGTCTTGCTAAAGTCTGAGTTTGCAAATTATGAAACCATAATGAATTACAGTGGGCTGGAAAGTAGGGACACTAATGGAATTGCATCTGTCAGTGGGATGTTGTGAAAGTGCCTCTTCTACAGCTGTTTATCTGAATTTTAAGGGATTTTCCATGAAAAGGTTGATAAATATTCCTTGTGCAAAGAGATCTTTTTGCATTAAAAATCTGTGATGCCTGTCTCAGTGTGTACCTCACAGCAAGCTAGAGGTCAGAAAGATACTCATAATGTAAGTAAGGTGTTTTAAAATCAACTCCCTTTCTTGGGGATCTCGGAGTTCTTTTTAGACCAAGTCCACATGAAATGTGTTTGCTAGCAGGTGGAAATGAGAAGGACACCCATGTGTGTGGCAGTAAGCAGTGCAGTGATGTGGTGGAACAGCAAGTGCTGCCTCATTGCTTGCAGTCTAGTCGTTACCACTTCATCTTCTCAAGCTGATGAAGTAGGAGAGATGTGTTTCATTCCCTTGCTCCTGAATCAGTGTGCGCTGTGGGAGCATGATGTTGTGTCATCCTGCAGCAGCTTAGACTGCCCACTTAGGAAAAGACCGTAAGTGAGAGAGCTGAAACTGAGATGAGGCATGCCATTGGAAAACAGGGGTTTAATGAGAGATGAGTGCTTTCAGGAGTGTTGGAGCCATCTGTATGGCAAAGAAAGGAGGGGCGAGGACTTTTCCTGGGCTGCAGAACACACAACATAGTGTTTCTCTAGAGCAGCTAGATCTCCAGTTGACTGAAAAATGTGCAGCTTTCTTCCTTGGCTTCCCTGGGCTTCCACCAACCTAACTATAAAAATTACAAAGCAGGGTCTTGCTGAGGAACAAAAAGTTGCTAGTGAAATGATGCAAGTATGTGTGTAACAGGCTGTATTAGAATAGTAGCAGTGTAAGAGTGTAGCAAGGGTTAGTTCCTAAAAAGAAGTGCATGTTCTAGTCTTGGAGATTACATGAGAGCTGAATTCCATTCCTAAGGGGAAGAAATGGTGTATTTCTAAATCCTGTTAGCCGAAAGGAGGGTACTATTGTGGAGAGTCTCCCTGCATTGAATCAAGTTTGTGTTCTGTCTTTTCAACTGCAAAGCTACGGACGCATCCCTTCCAATCTTTGTGTATGAGATGGCTCTCTGGGGACTTTAATGTTGTGGTTACCACGGGAGCCAATTCAAGGTGGATTGTCATGCCATCATAACCAGAAGATATGTGCAAACTCTGTTGTTACATTTTGCAGAGGTTTGGGATTTTGAATATTTCTTGCAAAAAAAAAAAATCTGTTATTTATATGTGGGTATAACTTCTTTTGTGTTAAGCATTTCTGAAATCAGACTGGCTCTGTGGCAGAGAGGACAGCTTGGCAAAACAAGTCAGCTTGAAGTGGGTACAGGTACAAGAATTTTAACTCTGGGTACAAGTGCCCCCTGGGAATTGTTCTGTTTGGTTGTAGTGTTTGTGAGTTACCTTGATCCCAGTCATATAATGCACTCATCAAAATCCAAGAGGAATCTCATATTTATATCTCTATCCTTTCCATTGCTTTCATTTCAGTGTCACTTGGCTGACACTGTTACCTGCTGTAGTGCTCAAGGAAAGTCCTCAGCTGAGACTTGGAGGTGCTCATCGGAGAGAAGAGCACTGTGATAAGAACAATGTGCTCTTGGACCCATTTTTTCATCCATCAAAATGGGATGGTTATTCATGCAGGACCCCTACGGTTTAAAATATCTGCTTATCACCAGAACCTATTCCGTGACTTTGGACTTAACAGCATGGAGGCTGAGCTCTAGACCTTTAGGATCTCTAGGTTCTTGTGCTGACAGTGCTTCTAGCACTCGCAGTATCTCAGTCCACCAGCACAGCAGAGATGGCAGATGTGCTGCTTTGGAAAATTTCTTTGTGTGAAGTTAAATCAAATCTCTAAATTTTAATTGCTAATTTCTTTTAGGAAGAACTGTTTGTCTCTGACCTACATATGGGACTTAAATGTGACTTTCTAGCTCTCAGAAGACTTTTTATTGTTGAAAACCTGAAATAGTGTTAAGACTGCAGGGATACTGTTGCCTCTTTTCTTGTGACTTTTGTTTTTTGTCTTTTCTGCTGGTAGTGTGGACTTGAACTCTTCATGGAGAAGAAAACTACTTCAACAAGTGGAAAGTTAGGAACTGCTTTATTGGTTGCTGTTTGTAGGTCTGCTAGGGGATTATAGGAAATATATTTTGTGCAGAGCAGATTAGTTTTTTCTTATCTTACAGTCCTATCTGTAGGAATATTGTTTAAATAGCTCTTTTTTGTTTGTTTTTTTTTTTTTTCCTCATTACAGAAAAGATTCTGGTGTGTGAATGAGAATTTCTTAGTATTAAAGCCTGTAGATTTTGATGACTTGTCAAAAAACAATAACAAAACCCTCAAACAACTCTGGAAAACAATCTTTTTCTATGCAAAAGTTCTGCAATAAATAATTCTTTGTTCCAGTGTTATTGGAATTGTTTAATCTGTTTTGCTCATTTCTAAGGAGGAAGTGCTTTCTGTCTATTGAGTTCACAAGCTATTAAGAAAATTTAACTGTATCATTCTGTAGAGATATGGCATTTTCAAAATAACATTATTAAGGTAATTTCATTCGGATTTTATAAAATATTCTAGGCAGGTCTGTTTCGGGAACCAGATGTAAGGATAAAGGTACGCACAGCTGAGGAAGTTAAATGGGAGCAAGAAGTAGAATATTGCTAAGGAACTCAAAAAGAGATGCTCTAGTTCAAGAAGAGTATAAGCATTTGGTGAGGTGACCTGAAGACGAGTCTACAAAACAGAGGGGAAACAAAGGCTGATATCCTGTATCAGATAATAAACTGATATTTCTCTTATTCAGGGATTCCAAAATAATATTTCACAAGCAACAGTGAATGATTTAGTTGTACAGTTATGGTGTTGTTCAGCACTAGTATGTTTAATAAAATCTTCCATAGATATTTATGGTAGGACAGTGGGTAATGATTTGGCTTTTGGTTCAGTAGAACGTTGTTCCAAAAGAATAGAGCCATTCTATTCAGAAGAGACTTTTAATGGGAGAGGAGGATATTGGCACTAGTCTGTGAAATGAACTTCTATTGCGCATGATGTGCCTGAGTGCGCCTTTCATTCAGGGCATATGCTTTCAGCTTCAAAAAGAAGCTGTTTGTACCTGTTTAAAACCCATACTCTCTCAAAACAATTCATACAGTGGTGAATATGATTCTCCCCCAGGGAAGAGAGAGAATAAACTGAACATCAGATATTAGCTGCAGCACTTAGTGCACTGCTGGGAGGTGCTTGGATATGACAGTGATACAGGCAGTGTCAGAAGCAGTGCAGTGCAGAAGAGAAAGTGTCTGTGCCAGCAAGTTATGTTCAGTGTTCACTACAGTATTTTTCTAGAGCACAGCTATGTTTAAATGTACAAGCCAAAAGCATTTTTGCTCCACATCTCCCAACTCCTCTGCAAATACAACACCTTGTGGTTCCAGCAAAAGCGAGAAAGTAAGGACTTAGCTCTTTTTTAAGATTGAGGCAAGCCATCTCTGCCGGGAAAACTCGCCTCAGCAAAGCTGGTAAACTCCTGCCATCATTGTGCTGTTTGCTGAACAAAGCATGAATCCATGAACTAATAAAATACAATTTCTCAACTGATTTTTATGGACAGGATTTTTTCAAAACTCTCTCTGGGATTTAGGAACCTACTTGTCATTGACTTTCCTTGGGGCATAAGCATTGATTCTCTGAGGCTATCTGGAGAGCATCTGGATGCTGTTGCATCATCCTTCTGAAGATGCTGGCAATGCAGCATAAGCAGTTCATGAGGCCTTACAATCAAGGAAGACAAATGGTTTACTTATCAACTGTGTATGTATTGGGAAGAAAAAAGCTGCTTCCACAATGCCTGCAGGGTAGACCAACACAAGGGTTAGGGACTTGCAATGAAAATTGCTGCCAAATGAAGAAAGTATGTTGCTGCTGCATGAAGTGCTGGTATATATGCCTTATATACCAGGTTCTTGGTGACTGTTTTTGTCTAAAATTCCCATGCTTACTCTGGAATCAAATGTAGAGTTTTTTGGTTTCGTTTTTGGTTTGTTTTTGTTTGTTTTTGTTTTTCTGGACAGCAGGAAAGATGTTACGAGTCTGTGGCTTTCCCATCTCTCTTTTATTTTGCCATAACAAAGCTGCCCTGTTCAATCTATTGTTTTGATTTTTGAATTAATTTCTGAAAGGATTCCTGATAGAGAATTTGATATTCCTAGCAATGAAAGACTGAGCTGTAAAAGCACTGTTTTAATTTAAGAAACTTGATCTTTAGAAATGCTATGTCTGCATGGGCACTGTATGTTAGTAATTTGGGTGCATTCTCGTGCTGATTTCTTGTCAAAGATAGGCTTCTATGCCTCGTTCAAAGAGACTTTTATTTCTTTCTGAGGCCTGAAGCCAGTACTGTCATAAAATATGATAATGTCTTCAAAATGACAATTACCTGGAGATATTTTTTTCTTGGATAAATCCCTTTGCCTTCATTTTCCTGTCCTGTGTGCAGAAACAAGGCAGCGTTATAATTCTCATCTACTTTCTGTTTTGTTTGACCCTGTTCTATGGAAACCCTTCTTCAAGTTTCACAGTCGTGCATTTGAATTGTGACCCTGTACAATCATCTCTGCTATGCTGGAAGGGCAACATAAAAATGACAGAAGCAACGAGACAAAATGCAGTGTGAACCAGCTCCAGTAGCTTAGTTTTGAAAAGCTTTGTTCAAGGCATCCCATAAATATGATAGAAGATAGTTTTAAGGTTTAAAAAATGAAGAGAGAATTATGTAGGTAATCTTTGCAACCTAGTAAAAATATCATAGTACACAGAAATTGAAGTGTTACAGCTTCCTGTGATCTAAATTGGCATCTAATCTTAGTAGGTGAAGCCACACTTGAGGATGTTGTTTATAGTGATTGCTTTTTTATCACTTAAGAACAAAGTGGTGTTTTGAAAACCTTCATTATATGAATCAGGCAAATGAGGCAATTCAGGTAATAAGTAAAATCTCTGAAGATGAAGGAATCTCTGTGCTTTAATTCGTATTTATAATTGGCCAAGACCTTTATTTTTACATTCTGAATCTCAGTCTGAAAACTACATTGGAGGAGGAGGGGAGTAGTCTGGTTATTAAGAGTAAAATGTCTTTCTGCTTAGAGCCTAAATGGTATTTTGCCTATTATCTCTCTACCACCTCCCCCATACCCTAACATCCCCCCACCCAAATCAACAAGTTGCTTTTCCAGCCAAGGAAGTGCTTTGGTGCTACAGGGCCTGCCTCAGCTGTGGAGCAATTTTTTTATGGTTAAGAGGAAAACCTTCAACTTATGTTAATTCTGTGCAACTAAAGCTGCCTAAGAATTAAGCATTTAGGCAGTCATTTAGGGCTTCCTTCTGCAGATGACAGGGGAAAAAGAAGGAGAAATGGAACTTGGAGAGGAATATTCACCTCACCTCAAACGGGGCTTTCCTCAAGATGGATTTTGGATTTGCTGTTTCTTTCCTTTGGTTATACAAGGACCTAAGACTTGCCTTGAAGAGTGCATCTGGCAGTTAATGGTTGTATACAGGTATATGTGTTTGCAACTTGAATCCCAAGCATAGTCCTTAGAGCCACAGCTGTCTCTGTTACAGAGGGTGTACCTGGAGATGATGCAGCATTTGCAACCAGAGACATTTTACTTTGGAGGCTGACGCTGAGTTAGAAGGGTTCTCATGCTGGTAGCTTACATGTATTTAGCTGAGTGTGGTGATAGTTGTCTGGAGGAAACTCAGCTTCAGGATCTTCTGCTGGTCAGACAGATTCTATTTGCTAAGACTTCACAATGTGCTTGGAAGAAGCTCCTGTTTGCTTAGACAGTTAACTGCTTACTGTAGTAGTAATGAAGGGTGGGTTTTGTCAGCATGTTGCAACAAAATTTTTGTAAAATCTTAGAAGAAAGAAGGGCTTTTTGAAATAGGAGTTCATGTTATATAAAATAAAAAGTTGGGAGCTGGGGGCCAATTATTTGGGGTTTGTGGTGTATTTCCCTCACTTGAATTCACTGATTAATTCCCCTGTTGTCCAAGTCTTACAGAGCTTTCAATGTCCAGCTAGCATTCCTCCTGGTAGCTTGTTATTAATTTGGAAGATCGGCTATAGGAGTGGTTACCTAGCTGTTTTACCAGTTCTTGCCAATGCAGGTAAATTCTCATGTCCTGGAGCTGGTTAAAAGAAGAATGCATGAGGAGCCCTGCTGTAAAGATTTCAGCAAGTTATAGAATCATAGAATCATAGAATAGTTAGGGTTGGAAAGGACCTTAAGATCATCTAGTTCCACCCCCCCTGCCATGGGCAGGGACACCTTATGCTAAATCATATCACCCAAGGCCTCATCCAACCTGGTCTTGAACACCGCCAGGGATGGAGCATTCACAGCTTCCCTCGGCAACCTATTCCAGTGCCTCACCACCCTAACAGGAAAGAATTTCCTCCTTATATCCAATCTAAACTTCCCCTTTTTAAGTTTTAACCCGTTACCCCTTGTCCTATCACTACAGTCTCTAATGAAGAGTCCCTCCCCAGCATCCCTATAGGCCCCCTTCAGATACTGGAAGATTGCTATGAGGTCTCCATGCAGCCTTCTCTTCTGCAGGCTGAACAGCCCCAACTTTCTCAGGCTGTCTTCATACGGGGGGTGTTCCAGCCCCCTGATCATCCTCGTGGCCCTCCGCTGGACTTGTTCCAACAGTTCCATGTCCTTTTTATGTTGAGGACACCAGAACTGCACACAATACTCCAGGTGAGGTTTCCCAAGAGCAGAGTAGAGGGGCAGGATCACCTCCTTTGACCTGCTGGTCACACTCCTTTTGATGCAGCCCAGGATACGGTGGCTTTCTGGGCTGCGAGTGTACACTGAAGATGGCTCCTGTTCATTTTCTCATCAAACAGCACCCCCAAGTCCTCCTCCGCAGGGCTGCTCTGAATCTTTTCTCTGCCCAACCTGTAGCTGTGCCTGGGATTGCTCCGACCCAGGTGTAGGACCTTGCACTTGCCATGGTTAAACTTCATGAGGTTGGCATCAGCCCACCTCACAATTGTGTCAAGGTCCCTCTGGATGGCATTCCTTCCCTCCAGCGTATTAACCAAACCACACAGCTTGGTGTCATTGGCAAACTTGCTGAGGGCGCACTCAATCCCACTGTCCATGTCAGCGACAAAGATGTTGAACAAGACCCGTCCCAACACCGATCCCTGAGGGACACCACTCGTTACTGGTCTCCAACTGAACATTGAGCCATTGACCACAACTCTTTGTGTGCGGCCATCCAGCCAGTTCTTTGTCCACCGAGTGGTCCACCCATCAAATTGATGTCTCTCCAATTTAGAGACAATGATGTCGTGTGGGACAGTGTCGAACGCTTTGCACAAGTCCAGGTAGATGACATCAACTGCTCTACCCCTGTCCATCAGTTCTGTAGCCCCATCATAGAAGGCCACCAAATTGGTCAGGCAGGATTTCCCCTTAGTGAAGCCATGCTGGCTGTCACCAAGCACCTTGTTGTTTTTCATGTGCCTTAGCATGCCTTCCAGGAGAATCTGCTCCAAGATTTTGCCAGGCACAGAGGTGAGACTGACTGGTCTGTAATTCCCCGGGTCATCCATTTTCCCCTTCTTGAAAATGGGGGTTATATTTCCCCTTTCCTGTCATCAGGAACTTCACCTGACTGAAAACCACCTGGTTTTTCAAATATGATGGCCAGTGGCTTCGCAAGTTCATTTGCCAGCTCCTTCAGGACCCGCGGATGGATTTCATCAGGTCCCATGGACTTGTGCACGTTCAGGTTTTTAAGATGGTCTCGAACCAGTTCGTCTCCTACAGTGGGCCCAAGGTCTTCATTCTCACAGTCCCTGCATCTGCCTTCCAAGTTCAGAGGGTTTATTTTAGCATCTCATATGTGGGCTTTTTCTTCCATAATGTAGTGGTTTTACTTTCTTCTTATCCAGGTGGTTTTTTTTTTCCCTCAAATGAATTAAAAAATGCTAAAACTGGTAGATAAATTATAGCAAACCTCAGTTTTGTGCAGCTTAATGCTGAGCTTCAGACTCAGTGTTTGATTGAACCAATTTGTCTCTCAGACCTCTTACCTATGAAATGAAGACAAGAGGCTTCTGAAGGTAATAAGTACAGTTAGGATTTGGAGTTCATATATTGAGTGTCTGTAGGATGGAGAAAGGGAAGGTGTCGCATGTTCCTGTGCAACCAGGACATCTAGTGAAAAGTTGCACACAACTGGTCTTGCTTTCTTTTTTCCTCTCCCTCTTCAGTGTTTTAGCTTGACAGTTCTGAAAACACTTCACTGACAAATTATAACTTTGAATAGCGATGAGAATTTTGTTTTGCTTTTTTTCTGATAAATTTCAAAGAGCATCACAGCATTGTAGGCTACTAAACTGACAAAAGGAAGATCAGTAGGAGAGTGAATTTCTCCAGGCAAATTTCCTGACCCAAGACAAAGGCAGCAAAGGACTGTCAGGTTATGTTTTTGTCATAGGAACAGAAGAAGAAAACTGGACACCTATCAGTTGGTCTTCACAAGTGAGTTGCTCTGAAGAAACGTGGCTAATTCCAGCTGGAGCCTGGGATCGTGTGCTAGGCTTGGAGTAATAGTGGAGAAAGGATTGATTTCAGTGACTGTTATATCATGCTTCCCATGCTGGGTGCTGGCAGTGCAGTGTCTTGATGGCAGATAAAGAAACCTGATCTTTGCACTGAAACAGACAGCAAATGTGATCTCTTTTCTGAGAGAGGAATGTCTTTCTCTTCTCCTGAGTTTTTGATGGATGAATTGCATTTCTACAGAGCCTTTCTACCCTGGCCTAAGACTGTCCAGGCCAATCACTTGCTCATTCATGTTGCTACAGAGCTAATTCTGCTTCAGCAATGGATAAAGAGTTCTGCTAAATCTGTGCTTGATTACCATCTCTGTTTACCACAAGGGAGCAGTTATTAATGTGCTCTCATTTTTAAGCCTATTATAACTCCTTCACTTTGATTAATCTTATTGTAGAGCTCTTTACTCTTTTAGCCTATTTAAGATGTAAGTCTGATTGTAGAAGTGCTTCTGCTGTTTCCCTCCTAGCTGAGGGAGGAGGTAAAGAGCTATTGATTTTTATATAAAAATGAGTTTAGTGAGACTTGAAGTTGGGTTTGATCCAAGTCTTACTGGAGTTGATGGTGATCAGTCATTAGGTTTCAGTGGATTTCAGGCTCTGGTGTCTGACTTACTGCCATGGTGTTCAGTTGTCTGTGTAGCAGGGGTTTTGTGGGTCTTCATCGATTGCTCAAAAGCAGCAAACCATCATGGTGAGGGAGAGCAAGTGGAGCATGCTGACCAGATATTTATCAACTGATTATTTTATTCTTGTGATCCTATTGTCTCATCTTTCTGCACATTTCAACCTCGAATGTGTGGTCATGGTGCATGTGATAGCAGTTCATAATGAATCACACAATGACAGATAATACAGCAGGGCTTTAGCAGCAAACTTTCAGAGAGAAAAGAGCAATACCTTTGAAATAAGTTGTAATTTAGCATGCATTAATACATATATTTTTTAAAAAAATATTACAATGTGGAGATCAGGGAATCGGATAAAGATAGGAAGGGCATAACAGGCATAGACGTGAGCTAGTGATGTAATTCAGAGGTTCGCCTATGTCAGCAATTGGGATACACCTGACCTGTGGGCCAGTCCTGTTCCTTTCTTCTTGCACACTTGTTGACGCTTTGCCTACAAGCTGCTGCCTTTTAAGAAGGAAGGTTTCTGTGGCACAGAACAGAGAATGGTCCAGTGTGATGCCCAGCTTGTGGAAGGCATCCCCAAAAGATGGGACCATCTTCTCAGACATAATTCTTTCTGCAGATGACTGCTGCAGCTCACGCTTCATTTCTCCCTCTCTCCCTCTGCTTTTTCTCTACTGGCTTTTGATTGACTGGTACTCTAGGTCAACAAAATGCCATCAATTTCCCCTGATAGAAAAGTGTGTGAATAGTGCATCACTTTCACCTCTTCAACCCCCAGGAGCTTGTTCTGTACAGAATCAGGCTTTTTCTGTGCTTTGTTCTTGCAGATGCCATTTTTCAGGCTTCTTCACTATACGATGTTAGGTAATGCATTTTCAGCTGGAACAAGTTGGTGTGGCTGTCCATTAAAGTTAAGAATAAATATATCACCACAAGGTGCCATTCATAGAAGTGGGGAGAGGAGAAATTTATCCATGCATCTGCCTTTGAAGAAATGCAGCTATTTCTAAGGTCTTTGTAAAGACAGATTTAATCTGTACATTTGAAATGTAGTATAACTTAAAACAGCAAAATAGAGTATCGCTTCTTTGGGCTTACTCTTTTCTGTCAAGTGCATAGAAGGAAGATGTGGGTTTTTTATGTGAGAGAAGGATCATGAAGTATTGTTTATCTGCAGTGTGTACTAGTAACAATGGAACTGTACAAATGGAGGGAACAAAGTTCATGTACCCTGTGAATGCTAAATGGAAGTAGGTTCTATATAATAGCTATTATAAAATTCATCTATTAGCTTTGCCGAAAAAGCTGCTGGTCGCCCACTCAGATACATCATTCAGTTTAGTGATAATAATTTACACGAATAGCTTTAAAACTCAGGACAGAACTAGTGCTTTGTCCTTGACTGTCTTGCCTACTGCTGTTACACCCAGTGCCTGGGCTCTTCTTGTCATCAGGCACCACCTGCAACGGCATCAAAGGACAGTGTAGCCAGCAGGTTTCTCCAAGGCTGTCTGCCTTTCTGAAGAGGCTGTTGTTACTCTGTACCTCAGTTTAGTTCAACCTGAAGCATTGGTTGAACACTACCTGTTCAGGCTTGTAGTCACAGACTTGTGTTCAGGTGAAACCACAATGCAAAGTGCTTTTTCTGTTGAGAGTAAACTTACTGAGGGGGGAATTTCAAAACGTCACACCTGAGCTTTTCAGTTTTGTTATGCTGGATTTCAGTGAGGTGCTGTGTGCCTCATAACTTTGTCTTACCGCTTGTTCCCAGTTTACAGGTGCAGTAACTCAGACTAGAGGTCAGCCTGGAGGAGAGGAGTGAAGCAAGTGGCCTACCAAGGCCTGCTTGTGAAATAAACTTCACGCACAGATGGTGAAAGTGAGATGAGCAAGGCAACTCTGAACCTTTGGCACACTTTTGCTTGTCATTTTAGAGTCATTCATTTTTGTGTAGAGACTGTATGCACCCTACCTCATCCCCACTGAAGACAGCAAAAAGGTTCTGTAACTGAAGAACAGAGAAAAGGGAGGGGGAGAAGGCTGGGTCCATATTTTTTTCCTCTGTGTAGAAGACCGTGACTTGGAGAAGCAGAGGACACCTGTGGGAACAGAGATTTTGTACATATGCATGAGGATATGTGCAACGGTTTAACATGCTAAAGGCCACAGCAGCCAGCAGAAGTAGAGATAGTTGTGTGGTGGTCATGTGTATGAGGGATGACTCTGCACAGAGCTGTATGAGTGCTGTTGTCAAGACAGTATACATTTTCCTGTGAGTGTAAAAGGCAACAAACCTGGATGTTGATTTGCTCTGGCTACATTGAGAACTCAAGCTGCAATTGTTCTGTGAGTAAGGGAGGAGGTGGCTATAAATACAGTTGTGGTCTTGAACTGGAGAATGGGGAAGGGAGGACAGAGAAGAGGTCTGGGTGATTCCCAGTCTACTCATAGGTTCCACATGCTCTGAGGATGCATGTGGTTGCATGTGACCTACAGGAAGACTTGCTTTTCCATGCCATACAGTGCTGAAAGCCTTCAAGGAGAAGGGTCCGTGGCTGCTCCTTCTGCCTGAGCTGCCCACACCTGCAGAAAGTTGTTAGAAGTACCTGGCAGTGTGGAGAGTGCTGCTGAAGATCACTTTGCTTCCAGCCTTGTGACTTTTTACAGTGAAGGTATTGGAGAATAGGTTCATCTCACTTTAGGGATTCCCCTTACTTCCCTCATACATGACTCCTGCTGGCTTTTGCTCCCCTCTAGCCCCCCAGTACAAAAACAGTGGCAGAGGTCCTTTGGTAGTACTCAGTTCTGTTTGTGTAGAGTGATGCTTTTTGTCCTGCGGTAGCCTTGAGTTATAGTGAGTGCGGAAAGTAGGATGTACTGTCCAGGCAAAATAACTTGCTGCCTGTTTAACCTGTAGGAAGGAAGGCAGATGGGGTTTGCCAGCCAGCCACTGCATAACTGAGTTCCTGGTAGCTTGCTGCAGGTAGAGTACTGCAGATCTGTGGGGCACCCAGTCACTTGTGTGGGGTGTCATCTGCCCTCTTGCATGAGAGATTAAGCTCAGCTGCCTATACCCATCTCTGTGGTGTTCTAGAGGTGCCTTCTTTTGAAGGTGGTGAGGCTGCTCTATGCCTGTTCCTGGTAGCATAGCTCACCAAGGAGCGCCTGTGAACACGGATCTGGAAGTACAAAGTATTATGTTTAAGAGGCTCTCTGCTGATTTAAGTAGATCTTGGTGGTGCTTTCTTGGAAGGACAAGGCTGTTGTAGGGAGAGGACCCAAGGACAAAGTGTATATGAGAGGCATGAGTTAATTTATGTCTTGATCCAGGTAAGCGCTGGTAGGATTGCAAGATATGTACAGTGCCAGTGACCTGACCTGATCTGGTCATAGGAGCACTGTGCTGTCTGGTAGCTAGTTTTTCTTCAGAGTATGTTCTGGATGTCTGATTGAGAGCATCCATCCATAACATCCCTACTTTCACTGCAAAGCTCTTACAGTGCCTGCTGAAAGCTTGCACAACTGTATATACTTTACTATGTTCCAGAAGTGCTGTGTGGGTGGTGGAAAAATGTTGTTGTGAGGAGAGGCCCTTTGAAACAGCAGAGGTGCATCTGGGTTTTCCTGGGACTTGTACTTTTAGTAACTGTGTAATTAATAATGACCTTCCAGGTTTTATATCTCTCTGGGTTTATTTATTAAATCCATTTATGTTTAGGTGACAAGATGCCTCTGACCCTTCATGCTTTTGATATCTTTTTACTTAGTCAACAGAAGTAGAGAGAAACTGACATCTGGGTACATGGGAGATGGCAGCATAGAAGAGCTGAAACCCTTTCTAATGGACTTGTGCATTTTCTGCAATAAGAATTGACATGTGGGAGTTGCTTTGATAGGTTGCTTTTTCAGGGAGTGGATCACTTGGTATTTTGGATATGTTGAGAAGACTTTCACCTGTGGCTTGCAGTACAAACAAGTAGATTTTTTTAGTATGAGAATGATAGATGGGAGGAGCACACATAATTGCAGTAGGTGGGATATTTTTTGGGGGGTTATTTTCCTATCCTTTGCCCAAATATTATTGACCATATGCTTCTTTTTAAGAACAGTATTATGCTTTCAAAGGCTTACATACATTAAAATACACAATGTTAGAAAATTTCTCTCCTTCCTCTCCAGCCATTCACGACATAAATCTTTTCCCTTGCCAGTGAAACATCAGCATTAAACACTGTGGCGTGTATCAAGACTATTATTGTAATCTGCTGTTTGAAATCAATGGCATTGAGAAGATGAACTATATAAATGTGGTGGTGTATTTTCTGGACTATCCTTAATTTGAGAACAAGACACATGCTTTGTTAGTTTACTTCCATGTTCAGAGCAAGATATTAACCAGCTCTGATATTAACCAAATGAGAATATTGATGAAACCATGCTGAAGTTGTTGTACTTACATTAAAAGAAAAATAAATTCTAAAATAACATTGCTAAATGTCAGGTGCTGTTTCATAGTGAAGTTTGCAGTGGAAGTTAAAAGCTTTGAAACCATACTTTAGCAGGCAATATGTCAGGCTATGAGTTTAACAAGGTACTATCAAAATTAAAGGCAGTGTATTGGGAGTCTGTCCCCAGTGACTCATCTTTTGAAGTATTTAAACTCATTAGTGCTTAAAGGCTCTCTTTTTAGAACTGTTCTGTTATTTACCGCTATTTTTTTTCCTCTTCAGACAGGAAGAGTTCCATGTTTCCTATGTTCTCTCTGTTCCCCATGTCCCTCTCTTCTACCCCTGTTATTTCGTAGCTTTTCTGCACTTTACAAAGATGTTCACTTTTCCTATAACGGTGTAACTCTTATAACTGCATTTTAAAAGAAACAAAAACCTTGCTGAAAACCCCACCAACTTATCTAAAACCCCACAAGAATTCATTTCATCTGTGTAAAAGTAATTAAGTGTATGTTTAAAGGGAGAGCTAAGTGTCTTTTACTGATTTGGAGCTCTAAGCTATTGAGTTTTACTGATGTCTTCAGTATGCGATAAAGAAAAGGTTGCCTTTCATATTAAGGCAGATGTATTTGAAGAGAAGGTGCTGCATGAAATGGTAGCACTCCTGAAGTTCTTGGGTTGTTTGCTTGTGGGGTTTTGGTTTTGGTTTTGTTTTTTTTTGAGGGGATTTCCCCTATAACTGTACATTTCAAAGTAATCACGTTATTGTTTGGTATTTCTTCCTTGTTAGTATAGTACCTGAGCAGCCACTAACATGTTAAATAACATGAGTTAACATGTAGCTTGGTGCAGCTTGTTCCCTTTTTCCTTTGTGTGTGTTTTTAGTTAACAACAAACAAGCAAATTGATCTTATGCCAAATGACAGCAGTTGGAAATCTCTCTAAAATCAAATTGTCATCTTACAACTCATTGGGAAGCATTTGCTACTAGCAAAGCAGGGCTCTCAGGGGAGTAATATTAGGACTCACAATAAGGAGCAGAAATATTGGAGTGTATCTTATAAACATCTTAGGACATGTAGATAGATAGCAGACATCAGAGATGATATTGTGTTCTCTTCTGTGTCTAAGGCTAATGTGGCTTTATTCCAGATGACATATTGAAGAAGTATTTTTGACCCTAGAAGAAAATGAGGGTCGGGTGCTTAAGTGGTGTAAACGCCCAGAGCTCCAGGGAGGGCAGGAGTGCTCTTGGTTTAGCCAAGCAGATAACTACAAAATTTGTGTTAAGTGTTTTTATTGCCATATTGGCTTAAATGAGCGTGCTTTTGGTTTTGGTATGTGAGGATCTGGTAATGCAAATAAATCTAAATTCTAATGGGAACATGACTAGAGCTGCATAAATGACATCTGCCTCCACATCCAAGTAATCATCTCTGGCAAAGAGTGCAGCATGGATTCTTACCTTGCAAGAGAACATCCTGGTGGCTGGCCATGCTCGCATGTTCTTCCTTCTCTCCTATTTCCTCTACCCACCAAGTATACAGTTTTTTTTTATGCCAAATAGCACAATTTCTCTGAGAACAATTGTGGGGCTTGCTCCAAACTGGCCAGTTGTTATTGTACTCCTAAACTGTGGGAGACTGGATCAAGTTCCTGTTCTGCGTGGATATGATGTTAACATTTAGGTCAACAACTGTCTTGTTTGTCGGAAAAGCATCAGCTTGAACTTTGAGATGCTGGAGAATTGAACAAGGCACAGCAGGGACAGAAAGGGAGCTTTGCTGCTGTCGTGGGTTCAGCAGTAGCAGTCATTTTTTCTCCTTCTTAGTAACTGGTGCAGTTCTGTGTTTTTGACTTTTGGCCTGGGAACAGAGCTGATAACACTGATGTTTTTAGTTACTGCTCAAATATTTAGTCTGACCAAGGACTTTGTGAGTCTCATGCTCTGCCAGGGAGGAGGAGAAGCTGGGAGGAAGCAGAGACAGGACACCTGACCCAAGCAAGCCAAAGAGGTATTCCATACCACAGCACGTCATGCCTGGGGATGTAACTGGGAGTTACCTGGAAGGGCTCTCTCTGCTCAGTTGAGCTCGTTTCAGCGGGTGGTATCGTATTCTCTTCCCTTGTTATTTCTCTTATCATTATTATTATTGGTGGTAGCAGCAGTGATTTGTGTTATACCTTAGTTACTGGACTGTTCTTATCTCAGCCCATGGGAGTTACATTCTTTCGATTCTCCTCCGCCTCCATTGGGGGGGGGGGGGGGGGAAGGGAAGAAAGAGGGGGGTGGGTAGTAGAAACTGCGTGGCTGACTTGCCAACAGGGCTTAAACCACGACAGCTGTCCAGAGATTGATTGATTATTTGTTTGTTTTTCCAAGCCAAAAAAGCCTGACAAATTTTACTTAAAAGCATCAATGGTTTTGGGTTAGTCAGGTATTCTTTTTACCACCTTATTTTGGAGGAAACATTGTTTGCCTAAAACTACAGAGATTGTGCTGTCTCTGTACTTTTCTGGAGAGAACTTCCAAGAAGACAAGCACCAGGAAAATTAATAGGAATAACAAGGATTCTTATCCTTAGCTTCTGACAAAGATCCTTCAAAATAATTTTATTTCTTCAGGAGAGAAAAGTCTGAAGTTAACTTTTCCAGGCAAGTGAAGAAGCTGACAAATGTGCACAGGGATGTGAAAGGTAATACAAATGTGAACTTATGAATGTGTGTATTGTATTTTATTACAGACATATGTATCTGAAAATACTAGGGGAGGATTTCTACTTCTAAATAATCTTGGTTCTTATCGTATAAAACTAAACCTTTATTATAGTGTATATGCAGCCTGATCTAATGTAGTAATCCAACTTCTTCTTAAAGGTGACTATATTTTCACTGTGGATCATAGAATACCAGGTTGGAACGGACCTCAAGGATCATCTGGTTCAACTTTCCTGGCAAAAGCACGTTCACCTTTTATAAATTGTGGGAAATATACTTTAAGGAATCAGTGCCTGATAATGAAGTTATATAGTTTTGTCAGCCTTACTGACCCATAGCTGAAGGCTTTGAGCTGGGCAGAGCTCAAAGACACTATCTCTGTGTGTCATGTTCCTCTCTCTACCTGATCTGACCAACTAGCGTAATGAATCATCTTCCACTCGTTGCAAATCACAAGGTATTTTTGAAGATTTATATGTGTGCATGTGGTATGTTGGGAGATACACAGATTATTTCTGATCCTCCCCCTACCCTGCCTCTCATTTGCAAAGAATCTGTCATGTGCCAGAAAGCTCTCTGATAGAGCACACCAGGCTGAAAAGAGCATTGCAGCATTGGAGGAAGGGCAGGTCCTAGAGAACACGTTTTCGAGCTGACTATTGTCCCTCGTTGAGAACAGGAGCAGACGTTGGTGTCTTGGCTGCATATAGTTGCAGTGAATTCATTCACCACACTGAGGGATCTAATTAAATATGTAGAGCTACTGGGAGGACAGAAATGTTCACAGCAACATGGGAAATGCAAGGCTTCTCTGGCTGTCATTTTGGTAGAAATTGGCAGTTTCCCAAAGAAATCAGTAACCTCCCAGTAATCATACAATAGGATCGGGCCTACACTGGATCGATGTGCAGAGGGTGGTATGACTCCAAGCGATGATGTAGTTCTTTGCAGGAACAAAATTTTTAATTGCTTTAATTGGTCTGGAAGGTAGATACCTGATTCTACTGGTATGTCTGCTGCTAATGAAATCTGGTAGGGAATTGTTACTTATAAGTAGTCTATTTTTAACAGTGCTGCTGTAACAATTTAAATTATTTGAGCTCTATGTAAAGAGCATAGACTCTTACGGGCTTTTTGCCTGTTTATTAGGTGGGAAAAGCTGTGTATCTGTGAACACAATTTCTTACCAGTGTTTCTCTATGTGGTTAAAGGCAGTGGCTCTTCCCCTGACTCCTCCGATGTTTCTCATTAAACCAGACCCTGATGTGTGCTATTCATAAGCAAATCTGAAGAGGGGAACATTGTTTCCCTGGCTCACCAGCCATCTCAGCCATTGCTTCTCTACAGATTGACCCGGCACTGTGAGATGGAGAAGCTACCCTGAAGCAGGAGGCTGCTTATTGCTCTTTCTTTTTCTTGTAGGTTATCTGTCAGGTTTGTCCAGAGCAGGAACCTTTGAAACATTATTTCCTGCAGAATGATGAGTTCTCTGTTTTGCGCTGGGCTGTCACCTTTCTTTCATTCTGTTTCTGTGAACAACATGTTTAAACAGCAGGGTTGAAAAGCCACGTTTGTAGATTCTCTTCTTGTCCTGATGTCAGTGCAAGGCACTGTCTCCTTGTGTGGTTTTGCAGATCTCATGATAGCAAGCAGATCAGAATTAGTTCTGTGTAACAAAGCTTGACTAAACATTATAGCTGTCTGGTGTTAACTTGTAGCATGTGATTTATAGGACATGGGGGAAGTGGTAGTGTTTTGTAACCTTTTCAGCTGGGAACTGTGTAACCATTTGTCTTTACTACCACAACGGGTAATCCTCCTGCTTCTGCTGGCTGGTGGAAGCAGATCCCACCGCAGGGCTTTCCCCAGTTTTTCTTGGCTCTCTTCTTCATGTTAGTTCACAGGAATAACAACGGTCTCTGCAGAGTCAGCGACAACCCTGGGACCTAAACAGACATGTACAGGATAGAGTATCATAATGCAGCTGGAATGCTTGTGTTATGCATTGTCCTGAATTAAGGAGAGCGATAAGCTCCCACATGCTTCCCCCTGTGTCTATTTTGTTGCGTGCTCACAGCAAGCACTCAGAAATGTAATGGTTGAAATTACTTTGGCCTTTGACAGGATTTTGGCTGGCTTATTACTACAGGATTTCTTCTGCTAGGTTTGTGCTATCATACATCAGCACAAAGGTCCTGACTAAAGGTTGTCATTGCCATCTGAAGGCCTGTATAGGCTAAACTGTGAACAGTTATTGTCACACGCAAGACTTGGAATAATAAAAGCAGAAGCTCAGAAGCAGTAAAATACTCCTGTCATTTTTCTTTTTCATTATTATTAAAAAAACCCAAGCAACTGAACCAAACAAAACTCGTGACAAACTTTTCTAAGAGAATTGAGAAATTACACAATCATAGAATGGTTAGGGCTGGAAAGGACCTTAACATCATCTAGTTCTAACTAGAAGTGCCATGGGCAGGGACACTTCACACTACACCATCTTGCCCAAGGCTCAGTCCCTGATGAAGAGTCCGTCTTCAGCATCCTTGTAGGCCCCCTTCAGATATTGCAGTTACTTTTCTCTGTCTCGCTCCAAGATCAGGTCCTCAAAGTTATTTTGAAAATGCTGGCTGTTGTTTAAGGATATTATTAAAGTCCTTGCTTTGGAGAATTTGGATAAAAGTAGTATTTAATTTAATTAGCCTTTACTAGTCTGTCTTT
Source organism: Pezoporus occidentalis (assembly GCF_034315485.1). Classification (NCBI taxonomy): domain Eukaryota; kingdom Metazoa; phylum Chordata; class Aves; order Psittaciformes; family Psittacidae; genus Pezoporus; species Pezoporus occidentalis. The sequence continues at coordinate 938,185 of NW_026913964.1, read as the reverse complement.
CTGTGTGAAAAGGTGACCTTTATAAAATGCCGATTACATACCCAAAAGCCTGCTGCTTGCATTCTTCTAGTCTCTATATCTTAAATATATATATATATATATATAATCTGTATATGTAAATAAAGGGATGTGAAAACATGTTTAAACTTGTGTGAGGTGTTTAAGGACTCTTTACTTTGAAAAATGGTGTTTGTACACAGACATAAACGGAAAAACCATAGACAGTGGTTGACTCAGGGTTGTTCTAAATATTATGTGGTTAACCAGATTCCTGACAGACAATGGGTCTAGAGCTGAGTGTGTGTGGGTGTGTGTGTGTTTGAGAGCCATAGTCTAGAAATCAGGTTGTGTGTATGTGAATTAAAACAGTGCTTAGAGGTATTGGTAGAAGTCACGATGGCTATGGACTAGCCTCTGCGTGGGTATATAGTGAGAGAGATTCTCTGTCCCAAAAAGCATGTGAACTCACTATGCTGAAAAATGTTGGGAAGACTGTGGCTCAGCGTGGGAAAATGGCCAAGTCATGTTGCATGATTGCATTTCATCTAAGCCCCTGCTAAGCATGGTGTCCCCTAGACCGACCTGTCCTTTCTTGTTCTTCGATTCATCCCTCATTCACATGCACAATTTTTCCTGTTTTCTCATGCCAAGCAGTCTAGAAGAGACATCTAAAAAGCTTTCGTCAACTAAGACAAGTGTGAATAAACACCGTTTTTGGAGAACATGAGGTCTAGTATGCTTGTTAAATTCCCCAGATTGAATTTGCCTTTAATATGCTCTTGGGGTTGGATTTCAAATGTGTTTAAGTTTCTAAAGATGTGAACAGATGCGTAGTAAAATTTTCAAAGGCTTTTAACTTGCTTAGGTGCTTTTGAAAATCCATTTAGGTGTCAGTGTGTCTTTAATCTCCTCAGTAAATTTGCAAATCCTTGGAGCCTGTTGTTCAGCATTCAGGACTTGAACAAGATCTGGAGTCTCTGCCTTCTGTCCATGTTTCTGTAGGTATATTTATTGCAGCTATGGAATGCTGACTGTAATTGTGTAAATGCAAATGGGTCCCAGTTTTAAATCTGACTCTCAGTTGCGTAGATGTATGATAGTCTCAGAATAATTGTTTTGGACACAGAGGGCTTGTAGTATTTTGTAATCCTGTTGCAAAGATGCGATTCTGCCCTCCATTCTTTGAGAAAATCTCTTTTTCAAACAAAGCTTGTATAAATGAGAGGTTACTTAAATGTTAAAATATACTTACACTCATCTATAACACCATACAGCTTGCACACAATTACAACCTCACTTTCTTCTGCCAATGGAAACATGATTGTAAATAGATGTGTATTTTAGGGGAAGGGATTCGCCTTAGTGTTTGTATCTCTCTGTTTCTTGGCTGCTAACTGAATAACAGTGGAGATGGAGGGCAGAGCTAGTGCAAAAAAGTGCACTAATTTATCCTTGAAATCCAGCACGCACACTGAGATTACTCAGAAATGTTCCTTCGTGGTTCAGAGCTGAAATCAGTCCTGTTGTGATGATAGCTCAGTGGTAGAGGGAAAGAGCTCTTAAGTTTCAAGCAGAATAAAAAGCTGATGCATTTCTTTCCCACTGTGTGTTTTCTTTGAATAACTTGCTTATGGGCTGCTCATTTTAGGACCTGACTCCATTTTAGAGCCTGATTTTTGAAGCCCATTAGCTCCAGCAAGCTTTGAAAGAGGTTGCTGGAATAAATATGCAAAAAATACTGCATGGCAAGCAGTGAGTGTAACAAGGTTTGGTGTGGTAGCTGGGAACTGGTCCATTGCTCTAGGGAAGCTGCATCTCATGTTAGAGGCTGTCTCCAGTGTTTCTTATTGCCAAATTACTTTTTTATCCTTTGGTGAATTATGAGCATGATGTCACTTAACATCATGGAGGAAATTTTAGCAAACTTACTAATTTAGTATATAGGGTGAAGGATCTCCACTTGCAGCCTACAGTGTGAACTTTTATTTCTGAGTGGAAATGCTAAGGACCTCGGTGTCAAGTGGAAGCAGTGCATGTGATAAATCTCCTTGAGAAAGCTAATCTACCAATTAAATTTTGTTTTGAGAACCAGTTAGGTTGTTACTTTTTCCCAGTGTTTATTTCTTCTTTTTTGCATTTTTCAGGGCTCTGTTTGCATAATAAAAAAGGCTATTGACCCAATGCAGTAAAACCCTGCAAATGATGAAATGATTGCTGGAGAAGAATTGTCTCCGAATTTTGTACCATACACTTATTTTGTTCCTGACATTTGCTCCATCATGTTTTATGGGTGCTCTGTATAGAAAATGAAATTGCCCTCAGCCAGCCAGCAGTAAAAAATAATGCATTCCTTGTCTAAAGTATACACCAGATAATTAAAGGAGGGACCTTTGGAGGCTGTATTTAGTGATGTTGTAGCCTATTTCTGAAGTTCTTGGTCTCTCTCTTGAGATAATGCAGTGTATTCATTTCCCCACTGCTGTTATTGCAGAACGGTTCTTATCTCTAGTATCCAAAACTGGGACTTTTTTAGAGTTGGTGACAGTTTATTTCTACAGCTTTGGGGAAAAAAAAAGAAAATATAAAAGTGCCCGAATCAACTGGAACTTTCCATTGACCTGTGTCTCTGCTGAGCTTTGCATTAGGCCCTGGAAGGAGCCTATAGTGGGACCACTGCACTTGTACCCAAGTTGTTGTGAAAGGTAGGATTAAATTCTGGCACTGAAAGGACGCTATGCCACTTAGACTTGCACTGTATCAATGAGGTCTTGGGAGCTCTGTTACTCAATTGTGAAAGCAAGCAATTCTACAGTATGGTGAGGAGCGAGGCTGGAATAATGTCTGGGATTGCAAGGGGGCTGTAAATGTGGGTCAGTGGAGGAAACGGGGTTATGGGAATGCTGAGCAAGGTCAGTCAGATCCGCTGATTTTTGAGTAGATATTTGTATTTTAAGGGTGATGTGGTATTCCAATAAATTCTCAGCCGATTTCTGCATAATGTCAGGTATTTGTAGCTATTGCTGTTCCTGAGACATAGATCAACAAGTTGGTTTGATACATGTGCAGCGATACTGCTTTCTCCGATAGCACACCACTGCATAGGAGGAGAGCTGTTCAGATCCTGCTGCCCAATAATTCCCGTGTTTGCTGTAGCCTTTCTGGTTGAAAAAGGTCAATTCAACTTTTTTTTTTCTTTCCCCCTGCCTCCCACCTGCCCCCCAGTTGAATCTGCTTCCTTCTGTCTTGAACTATTCTGCAGAAGCATCTTGATTTCAGATCCTGGTATATTGGGCTTGTGTAGCAAGGTTTTGGTAGTGGGGGGTGGCGTCTATGAGAAGCTGCTAGAAGCTTCCACTATGTCTGGTAAAAGCCAATGGCAAGCAGCTCCAAGAAGGGCCACTGCTGGCCAAGGCTGAGCCCATCAGTGAAGGTCATAGCACCTCTGGGATAACATATTTAAGAAGGGGAAAGGGTTACTGTGCAGCAGCAACTGCAGTCGAAGAGAGAAGAAAGAATACCTGGGAGAAACAGCTCTGCAGACACCAAGGTCAGTGAAGGAGAAGGGGAGGAGGTGCTCAAGGTGCTGGAGCAGCAATTCCCCTGCAGCCCATGATGCAGCCCATGGTGCGGCAGGCTGTGCCCTGCAGCCCATGGAGATCCATGGTGAAGCAGATCTCCACCTGCAGCCTGTGGAGGACCCCATGCTGGAGCAGGGGGATGTCCAAAGGAGGCTGTGACCCTGTGGAAAGCCTGTGCTGGAGGAGGCTCCTGGCAAGACCAATGGAAAGAGGAGCCCATGCTGGAGCAGATTTGCTGCAGAACTTGTGACCCTGTGGGGGACCTATGCTGGAGCAGTCTGTTGCTGATGAACTGCACCCCATGAAGGGTCCCATGCTGGAACAGTCTGTTCCTGAAGGACTGCAGCCCTTGAAGGGACCCTGCTGGAGTAGTCTGTCCCTGAAGGACTGCACCCCATGAAGGGACCCATGCTTGAGCAATACATGAAGAACTGCAGCCCTGTGGGAAGGATTCACATTGGAGAAGTTTGTGGAGAACTGTCTCCCATTGGAGGTACCCCACACTGGAGCAGCAGAAGAGTGTGAAGAGTCCTTGCCCCGAGGAGGAAGGAGTGACAGAAACAATGTGTGATGAATAGACTGCAACCCTTGTTCCCCTGCCCCTCTGCTGCTGATCAGGGGGAGGTAAAGAAAATGGGTGTGGGAGAGTGGGAAGTTGTTTTTAAGATTTGGTTTTATTTCTCGTTATCCTACTCTGATGGTAATAAATTAGATAACTTTTCCCTATGTTGAGTGTTTTGGCCATGATGGTAATTGCTGAGTGATCCCCTTTCCTTATCTCGATCCACGAGCTTTTTGTTATATTTCTCTCCTCTGTTTGGTTGAGGAGGAGTCATAGAGCAGCTTTATTGGGTACCTGGCATCCAGCCAGGGTCAACCCAGAAGTGTGCTGCTGGGATACTGCAGGCTGTTTCTAGTACCTCATCTCTACCACATCAGAACCTTACTGAAAAGACTGGTCTTGCTGATCAGAGCTGCTGTTCTGGTTCATCTGCCTGCCAGTGCAGCATCCCTTCATCCAGGGTCTTTTTCTTGGCTGCCTGCAGCAATAACTCAAGATCTTTCTGCCATCTGGATGACACTTCCCACAATATAACCTAGCATTGGTTTTTATGTTGGTTTATTGTGTAATGCTGTAAATACATATGGCTGTGTATATCTTTTGCATAACTGCAGCTGTAGCAGTGAGAATGGTGGCTTGTGGGGCTGAGGAGACTTTGAGCTCTGCTGCTAACTTTCTCTGTGAACTAATGTGTAGGATGCTTGCTTTCCTTGAATGTTAAATTTATTTTAAAGTCTGATTTGAAAACTCTTAAATTGGGGTTCATTTTTCAGTCCCTAAATACATTTTGAAAATGCCCCCCCCTCCCCCCCACCCCCCTCATCCTTTTATGGTACCTGTCTTCATGTTGATGATGTTTTTAGACACAACTGCATAATATGTTCACAATATGCTCCAAAATCCTATGGCCTGCAAGACCAGAGATTTGTATATCTTAATCCAGCTGCAGATCAGGGCTCCAGCTGTAAAGATGGGAGTGTTTCGTCCCAGCTGGGGTGATAGATTTACTGTTGGCAAGGCTATCAGTCACATTCATGGCAGAAGATCTCCAAAGCTGGCAGAGAGCATGGGTCACTGCATGGTTTACTGCAAGACACATAAAACCAAAATGCTTGTACTGCCATTTTATTAAGCTGTCTCTGTAGCTCTTGTTTTTCTGTTGTGCTAGGTTACATCCCAGCGGACTTGGGGAACATGTGGTGCTCATTAAGTACTTCTCAATAGGTCAGCAAAAATCCCGAACTAGTGAAGGTCTGTGCTAACAAACAGCGGTTGCCAAATCACTGGTGTCTGACAAAGCCAACCTCCTTGCAGGGTGTGAGCCAGCTCACCTACCATAGTCCTCTGTATTTCCAGTCTTGGAGACTTACAGATTACACTTCATCCTTATTATTTTGAGATGTTGCATTTGTTTCCTCATCTCTTGGTGTCCAGCTTGGGAATGCTGTCAGATGTTAGCAGCAGCTAACAGCAGGGATATTTCAAAGAAGCAGAGGTCCATTTGTACCTAGTTATGCAACCATGGTATGAGTGCATGATTTGAAAAAGATAACTGTGTCTGATCCTTCAAGTACCCTTGGTTGTCCTTAGTTTTAATGTGAAACGCATGGGTGTAGTGTGGAGCTGGGGCTAATGATTCGAACTAGAGAGACAGATCCCTGATGGTGACTATCATCTGTGTTGGCAAATAAAAAGCTTCAACATCCCTTTTAAATCTTATGGTGTGTGTGGGTGTGTGTGTGTTAATTAGCTTTGTCATTGGTTGCTATAGCCAAATTGATTACTGGGAATTTAAATATATGTGAATAGAAACTGAAATGACACCCATATAGTACTTTAATTTTAATTTCACTGTAACCTGTTTTCCTTGTGCCCTTCTTCTTTCAGATTTTGAATGCAGGTTAGGAAAAGGGGTCTGGGAGGAAGATTGAATGTCTTCTGCGTATAGCATTAAATTTTTAAACAGAGCCATTGCAAGGTGATTGTTTCTGGTCACTGGGAGCTTGACTTACAAAAAATATTTTGACATTAAAGGATGCAGCTAGGCACTAATTTAAATAAAAGACAGGTCCTATGACATTTAGGCTTCTAGAAGAAGTAAATTTCTGACTTTTCCACCTTGTTTGTAGCTGTAGAGCAGGACAGAGAAACAAACTGTCCTGGTTTTTCAACTCTATTTTTCATGTGAAGTATTGACATTTGGGGAAAATGCAAATAAGAGCATTCGCTCTTTGGTACTTACTGAAAGCAGTATTTGACACTGTGCTATATTTATAAAGCTTCAGTTAACCTCAAAAGTCAAAGCTCTATTATGAGTGCAACTTTAAAAAGAACCTTCTAACACTAAAATTTGGGGCAGGCATCATTCTCTGCAGTACTTGAAAGGTTATTGAATGTCGTAAGTAAAGTATGGAAAAATCAGGCTGTAACATAAATTCCTTTAAAAACAAAAATCTTCTTAAATTTAAAACCAGGTTTGCATTTTAAAAATAAGAATTGAGTAAAGATACTTCATGTTGGTTTAAGGTGATAAACTAACTGCTTTTTACTGATCTTACAGAGGAGACCTTGTTTGTTTGTGTTTTGGTACAAGCTAGGAGGAGAAGGAATAATAAATGCCTCTGTCATGGCTGTACTCAACAAGATACATGAAAACAACATTAAAAGCCAGTGCATCAGTGCCTGTCACTGCCACACTGTTCTGCTGTTTCATGGCCATGCTGGGAAGATGAATTAAGCTGAGCTAGGAAATGGGTTTCTAGGATATTTTTCCGCAGTCAGCAAAGTTAAGTGAGATGACAGCACTCAACTCATTTTGCTGTATTTAAAGTGTGAGGTATCTAGAGCTTGAAATACTCAACACACAAATAAGCTTGTGAGAAGCTGATTTGTATTCTTCAGGCTCTATTAAGATGTGGGGGAGAAAATCAAAGCCACATGTAAAAGGTCATCAACAGGGACAAGTATTTCCTTGTGATATACTTGGAGCACTTCATGCACAATGGCTGTAGCAGGATGTAATCTGAAAAAGTATCTTGTACTGTTCCAGTTCTCTAGGTCCCCTAAAATCTTGTTTGCTTGAATCACAAATTCTTGCCCTTAACATGCCAGAGGTGTAGTTTGGGGTTGTCTGTAATTCTGAGCTGAGACGTTGGACCTGGTTAAAGAAGAAAAAGGTCTCTATCGGAAGTATCTCATTTGCTCTTTTGCACAACTGATGTCAGCTTAGTAAAAATGATTTCTCTTTTTCTTTTCTGCATATGTTAACTGGAGAGTCTGAACCCACCTTTTGGCATCAGCAGTCTATAGCAATAGAAAGGAAGATATAGTGAAGCTTTAGAAAAAGAACAATCCCTTCCTCTTGTACCAGCACAAAAAGCAGCAGAATTCATTTTCAAGACTTACTATCCAAACTGCATTTGAAAGAAAATTTCATTCACCAGCTGCATAAAATTGTACCAAATGAATTTAATTTGCTGTTTCCAGTTATCAGAGTCTTTGATCTGGTGTGTCAAAATCTAACCTCTTCACCCCTCTTCTCAGAAATTTTCCTGTGTTACGGAAGAAGTGGTAGGCAGAGCTGAAGAAAGACTGATGATTTTCTGTGTCGGTCAGACACAGCTAGCACAGTCTGTCTCAGTCAGACACAGCAAGGCCCAGATCTACCTGCAAGGTGCTACGTATCCTCAGCTGACCTTGTAGTAAGCAATTTCTCTTGGCATGGAATGGATTTGATGAGTTAAGTTTAACAGTATGTGTCCTACCTTTAAGAGTAAGTCACTTCCATGTTTTAACCTAAGAAATGAGATGCAGGTATCAGCTGGAGGAGTGGACTCCTGCCAGAAGGATTGCTTGGGCACTGGATGGACCATGGTTGTGCTGTGTTTGCTCTGGAGTTATTAGTGTTTTGGATTTAATTGATGAATTGTCCCTTCTGGGAACACTTGTGAGCCTAGCAATAAGCTCCATCAGCCATGTAGAGCTGATAAACTGTCTGTTAGACTTCTCATTCTTTTTTTTTTTTTGGCCTTTAAGTTCTCATCGTTTGAATTGCAAGAGTGCTTAGCAGGTCTGAACTGCCACAGGTAGAAGGGCCAGTCCCTTCCCCAAAACAATGTACAGTTTAAGCAGAAAAAAGATGGGGAAAAGGAGGCATAACTTATCCACGCTATATGAGTACACTGTGAAGAAAGTAACTAAGGAATTAGTGGTGTGATTTGTGAAGGGCCTGGGTTGGTGGGGTTCTTGGCTTTGTGGTGCCAGAAGGAGTTAGACAGCAAAGAGATCACAGAGAGTATAATTTCCATGTATGGATACAGATTTCAGTTTTCCTTCTGGCAGCTCATGTGTAGGATCCTGGAAGCCACGCAGCACATCTGTGCACCGCATACAATGATTGAATTATTAATGGAAGTGAAGACCGCAAAAGTTGAACCCAGGTTACATATCCTATTCAGAGCCTTCCAAGGGCTTCCTCATTTTGGGGATTAATTGAAGAATTGAAGACATGCACTTTTCTCCCATTTTACTTCAGCTTGCCTTTTTTTTTCTTTCCTTTTTTTTGGTGTTTTGTTGGTTTTGTTTTTTTTTTTTTTCCCCTCCTTATTCTGTGTGGTATTTTAAGGCTCAGGTGAAACAAAATTTTCGTGTTATTCCCTTTCTTTACCAGAAAGTCCATTTTCTTACAGTTCTGTTGTAAGATTTCGTGTAGGTCAGTAATATTTCAAGATTTTAATTTTCAATTAGTATGTTTAAGTTGCAAAGGGAAATTTGTAGCTGAATTAATGACCAGTGGCACTATTAATGCTAAATGAGTCCATCAAGATCATGTTATTATCATAAATGCCAGGAATTAAACATGATTAGGCCATTAATTTGCAGGTGCTCTGTGTTTAATGTTTATTGCTGTTGATTGAAAGGGATGCTGCTAGGGCTGGCAGGTGAAAAGCTTGATCTCTAATTTTTGTTAATCTGTTCACAGATGTTTGACAAATTCCTGAAGACAGAGTTTGAGTGCACACGTGATTTTTTTCTTTTTTTGAGATCTCAAGTAGTCGCAATGACAACACCAAAACACAGTCTAGCATCAACTTTGAACTAATGCTTTGACTTACAGTTCAGTTAGTAAGTTAGTTGTTTTCATGGTTTTGGCTGTGGTAAGAGTTAACTTCTTTCCTAGTATCTGGCTTACTGCCATGTTTTGGTTTAGGATGAGAATGATGTTGATCACATTGTTATGAGCAGTGCTTACACTAAGTCAGAGACTTTCAGCTTCATGCACTGCTCTGCTAGTGAGTAGGCTGGGAGTGCAGAAGATGGGAGGGGGCACAGCTGAGACAGCTGACCCCAACTGACCAAAGGGATATCCCATACCACAGAACAGCATGCTGAACAAAACAACCTGGGAGGTGGAACTGGTCAGGGTAGGGTGGCAGCCCACTGCCTGGGGACTAGCTGGGCATCGGTCAGTGGGTGGTGAGCAACTGCATTGTACAACACTTATTCTGTGTACTCTTTTATTATTATTATTTTTCCTTCCTTTTCTGTCCCGTTAAACTGTCTTTATCTAAATCTATGAGTTTTATCTTCCCCCCTCCCTGCCCTGATTCTCTCCCCCATCCCACTGCAGGGGAGTGAGCGGACAGCTTGTGTGGTGTTTAGCTGCCTGCTGGTTAAACCAAAACAGTTCTCTTCACTGAATACTTGTATAACAGTCTTATGTTTGCATGTTTGGGTTGTGACCTTTATATATTGGGGATTGTGATTATTTTCCTTTGTTATATAAAGTGTAGGAGTGTTAAACCAGGCATAAAGCCTATTTGAAGTTTCATATATACTCTGTCTAGGACTCATTGAGTGACACTTGAAAATTTAGCTTGCATTGTAGCTCCAGGGATTACTTTTTGTAATGAACTTAAAATGCTTTTGCAATATATGTCTAGGGTACTGCAGAAAGGAATTGTCCTGATTTCCTCTTGCCTGCGGCTGTTTCTCACTGTATTCCTTATGCCAGATTTAGTTTTTTTTTCCCAGAGTTTTAAACTTTGCAGTTGATTCTGAATGCTGGTGTCAATGTGAGAGAGGAGACAGGTAGAAGAAGAGAAGAAGAGCAGGTAGGTGGAGGAGAGTGTGAGCCAGGTTGCCTTTCAGCAGCAACCTATATGTTGGTTAAAGTGACCATGTAACAGCCTCAGACCCAGCCTCTTCTGGTTGTGTCTCTGCACTCTTAGCTGTACCCAAGAACAACTGAGCTTGCTGGAGTATGTGGTATGTTGGTTGCTTAGATGATTGAGTTTGTACCAGCAAAACTAGTGTGACAAACCAGCATTGGAGGCAGAGTAAGTATATTACTCTGTGTGGTTGTCTACTCTGAAGCTGAACCTTGAGCCAATATGAATGTATCAATATATCTATATTATCTGGTCTTCGTAAGGATAAGAACCCATGCCTCACAGGTAAGAAAATCTGCAGTAAAGACTAGGATGTACAAATATCATAGCTTGTGGCTGAGGGAGATATAAACTAACCCACACATATTAAAGGTGAACAGGTACGGTGCCTTGTGCGAAGGAGTCATATTTTTTCCTGATGCTGATCTTCTGTGTAGTACCTGTAATAAAAAAGAGATTTTAATAATGTGTGTGTATACACAGGAGCACGCACAGTAGCAGTTCACATTTCCACACTGTGGTGCCTGCTTGCTTCACTGCTTCACATAGAATAACTGAAGTACTGTGGACATAGGACTGGTCTGTGTCAGAAGGTGGTCTCCCTGGACCATGTTGCACACATGTACAGAACAGATACCCTGTAATCCAGTGAATGTCTTTAATTGCTGGACATCCAGAACTTCTCCTGAGGTGAATGTTTTGTTCACTTGAAAACCTTTCTAGTATTTCTGAGCAGGGTTAGCTCTGCTTGGAAGAAGGTGCTGACAGCTAATGTAACAGGCTTGGAAAATATGCTATAATGCATCTAAAGGGGGAGCAAAGCTGAAGCTGCATGTCACAGAATTGGCCAAGCCACCTTATGAGCTGGTCCAAAGTCTCCTTTGCTTTGATAGGTGTAGAGGGTAGATGTTATCTTAGGCATGTGCTCCTTTAATCTATGGGTATTCAACAGAAAAATGTCACTTGGTGGCTATACTGTATAATGTGTGCCTGATGCTGTCTGCAGGGCTTGCAGATACACTTACAATGCAAGGGGAATCAAGACGAGCCACCCACAGAACTGAAATGTTTTCAGGAGATAAAGGCTATTAAACTGCTTGAAAAGACCAGTTCAGTCTCTAGAGGGTGAAAAGCCAATTTTGACCTTATGGAAACTTTACTTGCTGATCTTACAAAGGAAGTGTTAGCAGAAGAGAGAGATAAATCTATAATGAAGTTACTTTCTGCCTTACAAAATGTGCCCAGTAGCAAGATCCACAAAAGTTGCATGTTCCTTGAAAAGAAAATGAGAACTAGAGGGTAAAACGCACTTTATTCTCTTCCCCAGTGGCTGTTCCCTTTGTGGAATCCAGCTCTTCACATCCACACTGTTCAGCATTCCCTTGCCTTGAAATGGGACTATCCCACAGTAGGTGACAGTGATTGCATCTGTGATGAAGGGGGAGGGCAAATACTTTGCTAAATTGATTATAACATTTGCTATCCCTGTTGGAGTAGTATAAATGTACTATTCTAACTTCTTGTAGAAGTACAAACGATACCAGCATCAGGCATTCTTATTCTGGGATAATAACTGTGGTGACTATGAAACTGGAAAGCTTTTTATGTGAAATGTTATTTTTCAGTAATTGAAATGCCACCAGGGCAAACTGACTACCTGATTAAACACTGCTTATTTCTTATCTGAGGAGAAGTACTGTAATATATTTGCTCTTGTTAAACTAGTATCTTTATTTAAACATATTGATGCTCTTCTGAAAGGACTATTTCTGACACCATTGCAACCCTTTGTTTCATTCCTCTGACTCTCCTTATTGAAGAAAATATTTTTGTGCATCTTTACTGGCACAGTGGTTAGATGGATGTGACTAATGGGGTAGGGGAAGTGTTTGCTCATAAAATATCCTTGTTATTCAATAAATTGGCCAAAACAATGCTCACTTTTGTATTAATTCCCTGACAGATGCAGCTGACCAGTGTAAATATTGTTCCATTTGGCATGTAAGAGATGAGAGGAACTTTATGAATTTGGTTTTTATGTTCTCTCTGCCTTTGCTCTGGCTTTTAAACTGGAGTTGTTGACATAAGGGTAGAACTGAGGCATATGAAGTGTCTCCAGTTGGTGACTCAGGGTGCGTATATGTGTACTGGTACTCTTAACAAAGCCTCTAACCGAGGAAAAGACTGAAGAAGCACATTATGTTTTTTTTAACATGATGCAGTAAATGCCAACTGGGAGGTTATAAAAGTTGTCCTCAAAGTTTTTAATTTGGTAACTTCATTCCCAGTTTAAAAGTGTGTCATAGTCTCTGTAGAAGTTTATATGTAAATTATGGCCAGGTAGAGCTACTGAGAGGCTCCTGGGTAGGGAGATGAAGAATATACTACAGTGCCTGGCTAGTTCAGAGTACAAAGTGGGGTGGCTTTTGCATACAATGGCAAAAGCTTGACTGGTGAAGCAGATTCCTTAAACTTTACTTTCTTGCAGGTGCAGGAGTAAAGGGATCAGAGCTGTAATTAGAATCAATTTCTCTTCCTTGTAGCATGCTGTCTTGCAATCGTAGCTTTATAGCACAGGATTTATGCCTTTACAGTATCTGTTGCTACCACAGTGGGGATTAGGGAGCAGAGGCATGAGCGTTGCGCTAGTCTTGTGAAGTTGTTTTAGTGCTATCAGAGCACAAAATGGGAAGAGCTGTCCTGAGTCCTCCTGCTGTGTTCCATCAGTGCTATAACAAAGTGGCAATGGGCTTCAGTCTCCTTTTTTTTCTTGCTTGTTTGATTCTTCTACTCAAAAAGGCATCAGGCCTGGGGTTTGTCCAGATAGCTTCCACGAGGGGATAAATGCAGAGCTTTTTCAGCTTGTTTTGCTGTATTCTTTTTCCACTCACGCATCTCCCTTCCATGGTTGGTTGTTTTTTTAATTCTTCTTCCCCACAGCCTGTAGACTGTTAGTTTATTTTATCTTGCAGACACAGTTGAAGGCATTTCTAAGAGGAATTATTGGGTTTGTAGGAATTATTTTCACTAGTTGTCTTTCTTGTATGTGCCTAAGGTTCCATATATTGATATACATTCAAGTCCATTAATTCAAAAGGCAAAGAGTCAGGCAAACAAGTCTGGGACACCACTGGGGTGTTTTTGTGAGGGAATTTCTTATGTTACTCCAGAGAGCTGTTACCACCAGTATGAACAGGACATACCTCATTTGTTGTAGGTAGAGCTGTAATTGTTTATGTGTGTGACATTTTACTTGTGAATTCAAGTCATGAAGTCCAGGCAAATATCATCACTTCTCAGGTGAGGGAGGAGGAGGGAAAAATGCCTGTCAGTAGCCAAAGTCCTTCCTGACCTCTAATGGTAAGAAGTGACTGGAGACACTGGTCTGAAAACCTGTAAATGAGATAAATTGTTTCTCTTTTCTCCCAGCCTCCTCTGTTTAAATCTCCCCCCAGCCTCTCGGCCCAGAGGCAGGGACAGTACATGTTGTACAAATGTACCGGAGGTGAAAGAGCCCAAGCTGTCCTGTCCTGTCTGCTCTCTTGTGCCAACCCTTTTGCAGTAAGTACAGCAGCAAGGGCATGGTACATTAGGTACATTAGATGCAAAGGTGGAGTGACGCTTTGAGGACTGTAAAGAGGTATTTGTGTAGAGGGGCATAAGGGGGTATCTTTAAATATTTAGAGTTTGAGACATTTCAGAAGGTTTAGGGAAATTGTTTTTTGTTCTGTCCTTATGAATTCAGGCTATGCCTTTGTGTGCCTTTTAAAAGTGAGAGAAATGCAACACTATAAAGTCAGAAAAGAGAACTGGGTGGTTAACGGAGGAGGGAGGGAGGATGTCAAGCTTGGCTTTGTCAATGAGGAGATGAAGGTGGTTTTGAGTTTACTTTCACTGAAATCAGTACATGTGAATTTGTCTTAGCAAAACCTTTATGCTGTGTGTTGCTGCTTTGTAAATGCTGGCAAGTAACACTTAGGCTGTACAGGGTGCTGAACTATAGATGTTTTTTTTCCTAGTAAAGGACATGTCCAATGCTGGCTGTATTTGAAGGCATAGGATAGAATTTTAAAAAGCTATGCACAGCAGCTGTCACAAATTACTGTAATATCCTGCTGTTTAGGATAACCGATGAGTGTGTCAGTTCCTTGGATATGTTGAGCCAGATCATCAATCAGTATAAACTGGCCATTCTTCATGGATCTGGGTAGAGTGTCATGCGTTTCACCCCATCTGAGAACCTGTGTCCTAGACAAGCATGGCAGGGCTGTGAAGAGCTGAGGGGAAACCTGAGGACCCTGGTAGCTTTGTTAATGCATTGAACTTGCACAGATGCATCTTTTAGGGTAATCTGTGCTTTCTTTGCTGGGAAGGAGTTTCCAAATTGTTGGAGTCTCATCCTCCTCTCTTTCCACACTCACTCAGTGGTTGGATTTCCTTCCAGGTGGAGGGCTGCAGGGCAGACACAGCTATGCGTATGTTTGTGTGGTTAAGAAATATCACCAGTTCCTTGTATTAGGATTTCTTAATAATATTTGCAGAAAAGTGGAAGTGAAGTGGAAGAGGTAATGGTTGATATGAGTCATCTACATTGTGAGATTAAGGTGTAGAAAGGAGATAGTGTGGAACTGCTGGCTACATGTGCATTGACAGGAGATGAAATTGGCTTACTGTTTAGAATATTCTGGTATTGGCATATGGAAAGCACAGGCCACATACAATAAACTTTTATTTCTCAGTTTACATGGTGTTTCTTAAGCCTCTCTCATGCTCTGTAGAACATGAGCAAATTTTATCAGCTTATACTTCACAGCCTGCCCATAAAGAGGAATTATTTTCTTCTAGCCAGCTCTAGACTTTGCTTGACTTCCTGTGGCTGACTTTCGGCTCTTGTTCCCATCCAGCTGTGAGGTATCATCCCTCTGCCTTATTCTCCCGTGGACTACCTAAAGTTAAAGCAGACCAGAAGCAAGAGGATGTTACCTTCACAGCAGGAGTTTACTTATACCTTAAGTGTTTCAAAGTTTTGATACAGCTGCAGCATATTTCTTAAGTATAGTCTTACTCTAGGTAGCAGCAGCAGCAGTTCTCATAGTTGAAAATCAAATGCGTGCTTTGGTTGGCCACCTGCTCAAGGCAGGGAACAGCTAACTCACGGATTTCAGACAACCCTGGTGCATCAGTGATGCTTACAGCGCTGTATGAGCAGGCATTACTGGAAGCAGCCTGCCTTCTTTTGGGTTCTGGATTGGGGGTGTTTTGTCTTTATTAGAGTAGTGCATGCTAGTTATAATAGATGGGTGTCTGCCAAGCACTGTGTTTGCAAGAGAGTAGAGCACTAGCTGTACAAAGTGAATAACAGCGTGCATATGAAGAGTTAGCTAGAGAGTGGTTTTAGACTGTGCCAGGCTGAAGATGAGACAGCAGAGCAAAGGCAGATGGCAGAAACTGCTGGGGAGAGGTAAAGATAGACATTACAGTTGTTATTGACTTGGGTCCCTAGCGTGGTTCTAACAAGAAATATGCTGGTTAGCCATAATGTTGTTAGACTAGTAGTGGCCAGTAAAAGGCTGTTATCCCTGCAAGTTTAGTCTCCACATGTAGCATTTCATCTACTTGACTAACTCTTGTGTGACAGCAGAAAACTACTATCAATCAAAGTGAAATCGTTTAAATTTGGATTTTCCTGGAGATGAATGATTTTTGTCTTCTATACATTTTTAAAGCTCAAAGCTGGACTTTCTAATTTGTCGTAGACTTCTGTGGAGCTTTGCTTTTTTTTTTTTTTTTCATGATTTCATGTATATCTATCTATATATATATCTATCTTTTTCCTGTTTCCCCCCATTTTTTTTAAGTGTAAGCAGGTAATCAGTTATATGCTGTACTGCTCAGTTTTCCCCAAGCAACACCAGAAATTTCCTGAGCTAGATGTAGCAAATAGGTATTGAAGGATGATTTCTGCTATCAAAGGGCAGATTTTGGTCTCAAAACATATCAGTTGGCATGTCCTCTGTATTGTGTGTGATAACTGAGGGGCAGAGAAGTGAAGGCTCAAGTCCTTCTGGTAACTTCTTTGCCTGTGGAAGAGGAATCAGGAGAGGAGGTAATAAACTGCATCTGCTGTTGAGTTGCTTTAACCAGTATGGTGTGATGTGGCTTTACTGTAACTGACTCAGCATAAAACTTCCAAAAAACTTCTAAATAATTGAAAGGTGTTGATGCTGAAGCCATTTGGGGTCTCTCAGCTGATTGTAAAATACTAAAAAATATTTGCAGTGGTTTAAGACAACCTTCATTTCTACACAAGCAAGTGCAGTAGGCTATATCGATTCTTCATGAGATTCATTGGGTTATCCTGAGGCCTCGTGGTGCTAGGTGGTCCCATTAAATATGTTTCTTAAAACTTTCGCTGGAGTGAAGGTGTTTGAAGTACCAGCAATGTGTATAGTTGTTTAGTATCTTTGGTATCGATACCTAGTATCTAGGTACTGGTTTAGATGATACTTTCTGAACTTTGCAAAGAAGTGTGAGTTGGAAACTGTTACTGATTCTGTCTGAAAGGTGATAATTCGACTCCTGTTTAGACTCCAAATGCATTTTCAATGTATTCTGTGCAGTTATCCTGTAATGGGCTTCTCGCCTTATCACTGGGACTGTATGCTTGAGAGAGCTACCCAGGGCATCCAAATTTTTGCAGAGCTTAAGAAGATTAGGGCAGCAGGTTGTGAAGTCCTGGGGGATGCTCTGTGGCAAGAATGGCCGGGGGTGGGGGGGTGGGATGTCTGAAAGGGTTTGGCTGGAAGCAAACTGAATGCAAGTGCTCACCCCAGGTAGAAGGGGACTTGGGCCTATGAGTCTGTGGAGAAACCCAGTGGTTAAGACTGTCAGAAAGTTCCTTAGAGCAACACTTGTCAAAGTGAAGAACTCTTTGGACAATGTGAATGCTGCTATCCTGGCCCCTGAGTTGTGCTCTACTTCACCCACTTAGTGCTCACACTATATTGACAAACATTAGTGCTCTTAAATTACTGCACAGCAGCTCTTCAGCTGCCACGAAGTGCCTGCCATGGCTGCACTAATTCTGGGCCAGCAACAGTGTTACTTTCTAATAGCTGGCCGAAGTGCTCACAGCCAATGCTACAGTGCCCTGCCAGCGTGGGGGCTTGTGGCCAGATGGAAGATCAGAGCAGAGTGATTTGCTACAACTTGACACGAAAAACTTACTTGATTTAAGAGAGCCAAAAATCTAGTCTTTCCTCAAAATTGGGAATGTGTTGTTTTAACTCTGTGAAGTTACCGCAAAGGGCAAAGATAAGATAGGTGTGTCTTCTCCCTAGAAATACTGTGTATTACATAAAACTTGTATGAGGTAGTTTACTGCCTCAGAGATTTTCTGTGATCAAAACAAATGCCTTCGTGTATTGACAGCAACAAAACTAAGATAACAGTAATTTTGAGTTTCTAGCTTAAAAGGAAAAGCTGGAAAGATTTAACAGAGGAGGGGGGTGTGTGGACTGACTGTTTTTCAGACATTGCAGCATTAGAGAACTCAGCGCTGTGTCCTGAAGTGCTTCACCTGGCTAATTCAGTAGAAATAAAAGACATGTAAACTGTTGTTACCACCAAAATTTCCTTTGCCTACACTGGCTGCTTTTCCTGTCTACCTTGCTCCTATACAGGTGCTCCTGAGTGTTTGCTCAGGGCATGCTTATGGGATGGCAGTTACCTGGCTGTTGCTCCCCGTGGAGCTGGGTGCTCCCTGGAGCATGGGGGTACTTGGTTCATCTCCCAGCTCAGCAGCAGACTCCTTGGGAAGGTAACTTCCATCTTGCTGCATGATGTCGAGTGTTGTGGATGATCCCAGGGCAACTTAAAGTGTTGCTATGATTCAATGTCATGCCGTGATATTAGGTGGGCCTCTGAAAGAGTATGGTGTGACTCTGGACCTAGCTAGTAAACTACCAGTTAGTCCAGGCAGTGCTGCATTACACTTGCCAGAGAGAGCTTGGAGAGCAGGGAATAGTCTGCTGGTGTTGCCTTCATCATAATGTCTTGGGTCCATACCCATTACAGAGTGGGAAGGATAGTGCTCATAAAGATGGCAGAGGGACAAATGTATGCAATATTGTGATATATAGGAGATGTGTCAGCTCTTTGGGAAATGGAATAACTCCTTTAGAAAATACCTACGATCTCTGCTTCAAGGCTTACAGTGAGAGACAATTGGCTATGTCCATTGAGAATATATTTCAGAAGCAAGGTACCTGTCATATTTTAAACGCACTCTATGTTTCCCAAAGCCCTGGAATGGCTTCATGTTCAGAATCACTGGAGAAGCATTGAAATCAATGCATGCAACCAGTGCTATGTCTAAATCAAATTTGTGTGTGTATAATTGTAAATATGAAATTAAATATATTCTCTGAAAAGAAACCTCTTTAATGGTAAGTTTGAAATAATGACAAATCTGATTAAAATTTAAACTTTCCCTGACAATTTAATAGCACTTAAATGAAAAAGTATTTATCAGTGGAGGTTTGGCTAGGGCTTTAAAGGAAAATGAAAGTGCTCTAACCACAGGAAATCAATGGCTTAATTGTTTGGAAAAAAGAGTTCACTGCTGTGCCAGGATAACCAGTGAGAGCAGTAGCCTATTCTGCAGGTGTAGGGAGAATATTTGTCATTTAAGTTTTACAACAATATCAGTTCCATGACAGGTAACTTGTGAAGTTGTGAGACTGATGGAGAGTTGAGAATTCCCTGTAGCTTGGGCTGGGGAGGGACTGAAGAAAGACTAAATGAAGGATGGCGAGTTGTTCTCTTCACTCTGGTAGAACCAGTCAACTTTCTTTCTTGCAGTACAGACTATACTATTTCACAAACTTTTAAATGTGAGGTTTGTTAAATCCACTTTCTTCTCTCAGTAAGCCATCAAGTTTAGGGCACTTTAGGTAGCAAATAAATACTGATTCTGCAGATTTTAACTGGCTTTCCGTTTTCCTTCAAGGACAGCTTGACATAAAGTAAAAGTTAAACAGAAAAAAACACAACAAAAGAAAAGAAACAAGCAAACAAAACCCACCCCAACTTCAGTAAAAAGGAAAACCATCGTTCATTCATCTAAAAATGGCAAAAATTGAAGATTGAATAAATGTGTAATTTATTACGTAAGTACTTAGTTGAATGAATGGTGATGTATCTTTGGCAACTTTGCATGCTGAACTTTAGTGTATCATTGGTAGCTTTTCATAGTTCCTAAGCAGGGAGAGTCAGTCCTTTTTCAGGCATGACAGCTAAAAATAGAAACCAAGTTTAAAGCTGTTGACCTTAATTAAGGTTTCATATTTCAGACTTCTAATCACTTTGATTCAATTACAACTGTTGAAACCATTAAAATATTTGTGCAGTTTGTAATAGTGTCTGAATTATGACAGGCACAGAAGGGTGTTGTGGGAGCTGCTCCTGTGCCCTCTGGTAGCATGTCCCACATAGCACCTCTGCTTGTTTCTGTGATGTCTGAAGTTTTGGTGGCTCTGTGCCGCAAGCGACTGTTTGAGCTGGTGCTGTTGTCTCTAGTTGCATGTTCAGTGCTGGGTACTGGCAGAGCTCCTTAGCCTGACTTCTGCAAGTTAACTAATGTTGCAGGAATATGGTTGTCAGGGTTAACTCTGATGTAACGAAGATGAGATCAGTGTAGAGTTCAGGAAAACCTAAAAAGGAGAGTGGGAAGGGAGTAACTATTGATATTGTCCAATGGTTGTTTTGTTTTGTTTTGTTTTGTTTTTTTTTAAAATATATATGTATAAAAACATAGCAGAATCCCCAAGGGTAATTCAAGAATTGAAGCTTGTGCAGATATTAGCTGGAGGTAGCTTATCTGGTAGATTTGCTAGGTGTTGGGTACATGGTGATGGATATGGGCATGGCAGAGTTGTAGCCTTTTCTGTGGGTAAGGAGACATCATGTATCAAGCAATAAGAACTGAAAGGAGAGATTTCAAATAAATAGAATGATTGCAAGTGGATTTTTGCAAATGGATTGTCAAGTGGAATTTTGTTTGAAGAGAGAGCATGTGGGCAAGAAATACAATGTAACCTTAATTTAACCCCCCCCCAAAATATAGGGGTAGGTGGTAGTACAGAGATGAAACTTCCTGACATTTCTTTTGTTATTTTTTTTTTTTTTTGCCTTAAAAGCAAGAATAAGCAGTGTTCATATCTGCTTTAAAATATATTTTCAACAGCCTCTTGTGTTTAGTAGGACTTCACAGAATAACTTTTTATTTGTTACAGGCACTGTCCGCTAATGCAAGAGTAGAGGCAGCAGTTGAAAGCAAAGACGAGACGAAAAAATGCCTCTTGCCACTGGTGGAGGTGGCTGTGCCTGATCTGTGTGCATCAGGAATTTCTGTGTGTTCCCTTCAATATGGGGAGTTGTGAGTAGTTCTACATGTGTATGTCCTGCATGCCCTTGTAACATCAGGCACGATCTGTCTGTGATCTATCAGGACACCTGGGTCGGAGCAATCCCAGGCACAGCTACAGGTTGGGCAGAGAAAAGATTCAGAGCAGCCCTGCGCAGAAGGACTTGGGGGTGCTGGTTGATGAGAAAATGAACATGAGCCGGCAGTGTGCGCTTGCAGACCAGAAAGCCAACCGTATCCTGGGCTGCATCAAAAGGAGCATGACCAGCAGGTCGAAGGAAGTGATCCTGCCCCTCTACTCTGCTCTTGTGAGACCTCACCTGGAGTATTGTGTGCAGTTCTGGTGTCCTCAACATAAAAAGGACATGGAACTGTTGGAACAAGTCCAGAGGAGGGCCACAAGGATGATCAGGGGGCTGGAACACCCCCCGTATGAAGACAGGCTGAGAAAGTTGGGGCTGTTCAGCCTGCAGAAGAGAAGGCTGCATGGAGACCTCATAGCAGCCTTCCAGTATCTGAAGGGGGCCTGTAGGGATGCTGGGGAGGGACTCTTCATTAGAGATTGTAGGGATAGGACAATGGGTAATGGGTTCAAACTTAAAAAGGGGAAGTTTAGATTGGATATAAGGAGGAAATTCTTTCCTGTTAGGGTGGTGAGGCACTGGAATAGGTTGCCCAGGGAGGTTGTGAATGCTCCATCCCTGACAGTGTTCAAGACCAGGTTGGACGAGGCCTTGGGTGATATGATTTAGCATAAGGTGTCCCTGCCCATGGCAGGGGGGTTGGAACTTGATGATCTTAAGGTCCTTTCCAACCCTAATTATTCTATGATTCTATTCTCTGCTTCCTGCTGTCCCTGGTAATATCTGGCCCTGTGTAGCTATGTGGGCACTAGCAAACAGAGGTCACTTTGTAATGCCTCATGGGAAGACTCACGCAGTGAAGTCTTTCCTCCTTTCAAGAGTTACCGTCAAATGCCTTTGATCATGTCTCTGTTGATAATGGTTTCGTTTCTTAGAACTACTGCCCAAATGGGTGCAGCTTAGTGTCCTTACCACATTATGGCTCTTGCCTCAAAATAGGAGGGGGTGAAGCTATTTTTCTGGCTTAAGGGGAAGGAAAAAAAAAACCTGACTGGGCTCAGAAGAATGAAAACTCAGGCAATATTAGCACATCATGGTCCTATCTCCTAACTTCCAAATTCACTCTTTGCCTTTAAACAGTCCTGTAAGTCTCACCTCAGTGCCCATCACAATCATGGAGCAGATCCTCTCTAAAGAAAAAGAGGTGATTTGTGACAGCCAACATGGCTTCATCAAGGGCAAATTGTGCCTGACAAATCTGTTGGCCTTTTACAGGACAGTGGGATTGAGTGTACCCTCAGCAAGTTTGCTGATGAAGTCAAGCTGAGTGGTGTGAGGGCTTACAGGAGAGATAAGGAGAAACTCTTTATCAGGGACTGATGAGATAGGTAATGGTTTTAAACTGGCAGAGGGTAGATTTAGATTTTAGATACTAGGAAGAAATTACACTGGTGCAGGTTGCCCTGAGAAGCTGTGGCTGCCCCATGCATGGAAGTGCTCAAATCCAAGCAGGATGGGGCTTTGAGCAACCTTGTCTAGGGGAAGGGGTTGGAACTAGATGATCTTTGAGGTCTCTTCCAACCCAAACCACTCTGTGATTCTATGAAGCAGCAGTAAGCTCTGGGCAGTGGTAGGGCACTGAGATGTCCTGCACCTGGAAACCAGATTCCTCTATCAATTTGCAGAATAATATAATCCCCAAGAAACAGCCATCCTGGGTCACAGAGAAAGTCACCTGGATCTGTCTCTGACAGCAGTGCCCAGGGAAGAACGCAAGAGTGGGGGAAGCAAGTACATGTGTTTCAAAGCAAGAAAATAAGAAAGCAGGACTCCCGTCTAGCCCATGGTGTCCAAGCTGAGCTTTGACAGATCTTTAATCAGACAGTTTGAATTTGGGCGTTAGGATCAATCGGTCATTTGCCGAGCTGAGGAGCTCAGCCGAGGACGCCTCCAGCACCGGAGCGTGGGGAAGTGGCAGCGTCCAGGTGCCCCGCTCCGGAAGGACCGGCGCCGCGAAGCAGCCCCGGGTCACACCGGGCCTTGCCCAGGGCCGCAGTGACCCACAGGGGGCGTTCAAACACCACCCAGGGAGCGCGAGCGGCCCAGGCCGCTCCGAGATCGGAGGCCCTGGTGTTTGAGGATCAGGAAAATGAGGAAAATGATGAAGTGGGCAAGGGATCGTCCAGGTTAGAAGAGTCGCCATGGAAGAGTCAGAGAGTTGCCTTGCATTGCGACCAACTCTACTAGGAAGAAAGAAGAGTGGCTGTGATTAGTGACTCCATGCTGAGGGGAGCAAAGGGCCCCATGTGTCCACTCGACCTGGCTCACAGGGCAGTCTGCTGCCTCCCTGGGGCCAGGGTGAGGGATGTTACTAGAAAACTCACTTCTCTGGTACGGTCCTGCGAGTGCTATCTTTTTTTTTAGTCCTCCAGGTGGGCAATGAGAAAATCTCTTCAGCAGGAAGCCTGAGGAGACTCAAGAAGGACTTAAGGGCTTTGGGATGACTGGTCCAGGGTTTGGGAGCCCAAGCAGATTTCTCGTCCCTCCTGCCAGTCACAAGCAATGGCAATGATAGTGTCAGAAAAATCTTGCAGATTAATTTCTGGCTTTGGGACTGGTGTCAGCATCAGAACCATGGGTCAGTCTTCATGGCACCAGGCCTGCTGGTGACCCACAGGGTATGCTTGTTCCAAAGAGGGAAAAGAATTCTAGCCCAGGAGCTAGCAGAGCTCATAGACAGGGCTTTAAAACTAGATTCCAAAAGGGAAGGGGATAAAATCAGGCCCACTAGAAATGAGTCAGGGGATAGCACACCACTGTTAAAGGCCAGATCCACAGGGCAAGTTAAATGCATCTATGCCAGTGCTCACGATATGGCCAACAAACAGGAGTTGCTTGAAGCCATTGTGCAGCAGGAAAATCATGACATAGTCACAATCACAGAAACATGGTGGAACAATTGGCATGATTGGAATGCTGCAATGGATGGCTACAGGCTCTTCAGAAGGGATAGGCAAGGAAAAAGAGGTATTGAGGTTATGTTGTGTGTCAGGGAGTGCATTGACTGCCTTGAACTCAATGTTGTGAGTGAGAGGGCTGAATGTGGGTGAAGAACAGGGGGAAAGCCAACCAAGCAGTTAGGAGTCTGTTACAGACCACCTACCCAGGATGAAGCTACAGATGAAGGAGGATGGAGAGGGGAGGTGGCTGGTCTCTTTTCCCAAGTAACCAGTGATAGGACAAGAGAAAACGGCCTCATGCTGTGCATGGGGAGGTTTAGATTGGATATTAGGAAGAATTTCTTCACTGCGAGGGTGATCAGGTGTTGCAGTAGGCTGCCCAGGGAAGTGGTGGCATCACCACACTATTTGAAAAATGTGTAGATGAGGCCCTTGGTGATATGGTTTAGTGGTGGTCTTGGCAGTCCTGGGGTAAAGGTTGGACTTGATCTTAAAGGTCTTTTCGAATCTAGTTGATTCTATGATTCCAGTTCACCCTCTCTTGCTAAGTTGTAGTTTGCCCCCTTAAGAACCTTTGAAGTTAGCCTGAAAAAATATCTAAACAGTTGGAATGTGTCAGAGACTTCTCTTGAGATGGACTCCAGGTCATTGCATGCCAGAGAGCCAGTAAGTATTTGACACAAGCCAGGACAGAAAGATGCTTCTGGTCTCTGGAGCATGATGTCTTCTGTAGCTGGGTTTGAGGGGAGCCTTGTAGCACTAATTGGAGTTACACTGCAGCTGATGGTCCTGTTGTTATTCAAGTTAATGTTTAGAGGCCCTGTTGTGCTCAGCAACACATGAAAAATAAACATCAACATCTTGTAAAAGATGGTCCCTGGTCAAAAGAAGAGAAAAAAAAAAAAAAAGTCAACCTGACAACAAAAGCGGGGCACAAGTAGACAAAATGTTTTGCCTGGGGTTATAGTTCATTTGCAGTTCATTTGTGGAGAGGGAGATGGAGCTTTGGTCTCTGCTGGTGGTGCCGGTGCCTTCTTTGCTTAAACTGTACTTTCCTGAGCTCCCATGTTAGACAAGTCAAGGGAAATCTGTGCAATGGCCACAGTACTCAAAGAGGAGGATTTTTGATGTCTTCTAGACTTGAAGAGTAGACTTAGATGCAGCCTACTGAGATCACATCCTCTCACCAGTGTAATGTTGCCACTTCCGATGGCAGTGACAACCTTTGTTTCAGGGGGCAGGATTGCAGTCTGAATAGCCGTATATGACTTAAGTATCGTTGATGTTGTTTAACAGGCCTGATGAAGATATGGTGGCATTGGGTTATACACCTCTGCGCAGGCTCACTGGGGGCAGTGTTGTGTGTATGCTTCTGCATCTACTCTGATTTGTCTCTTGCTCTGGTTGTCAACTGTGCTGAAAGCATGTTTGACTGCAGTGTAGATACGACTTCAGATACATGCTTCCCCCTGCATTCCTGCATAATTAAGAGATGAATTGCATTCCTGTGCATCTGTGCTTGTGTTTGTAGTACTGCACTCTCTAGGGATGCAAATGAATGGTAAGACTGGGTCAGTCCAGTAGTCTGTCTAGCTTGTTTTCTTTTCTGCAATAGCTAAGAACACCTGCTGAACCAGCCAACACCAATCCACAAAAGTCAAGGGAAAAGAAGGATTCATTTGCATTGTTATTACTAAGGCTTCTAGCTTGGTCTTGCTTTGTGATTGAATTTGTTTTCCTAGGAAGAATCTTTGCTGTTATGAGTCACTCTGGCTTAAAAGAAAGAAGGATTTCACTTTCAGCTGCCTTTTGCCTTAAAAGGTGATGTGGCTTCTGGTATTTGTCAAGTTAGGAGGAAAAAAAGAAATCTAAAAATCATCAGGCAGCTCTCTTCTCAACAAACACTTGATATCTACCTCCTTAGTTCTTTGTTTTAGAAAAAACAAAATAAAGCTATGTTTAGGGAATGCATTGCCAATTCTCCTTTGGGGCCTGCTTGATTTGTGCGACAGTACAATCTCGGACAGCAACACTCCTGCGCGTAACAGGGATGTAGCCTGCTTTCTGTTGTGCTAGATTTCTAGAGCAACTGGAAATTAGTGTCATTAAGCACCTAAGCAAAAGCTACGAGGTGCTCTTTGACAAACCATGCACAGTGGTTTGCACATGGAAAAAGGACTGTTTTTTCAAAAGGGCTTGTCTACAGTGCAGACTTTACTGTTGCTTCTGTAGGTAGAACTGAACTGTTAGTTGATTATGCATTTGAGTATGGTTATAACCTTACTTTTCCCTATGCAGCATCACTTCATGCAATTTTACCATTCCCAGCAGAAGGTGCTTTTCATTTGCATGTATTTGTTGGGTAAACTGCTCCCACCAGCGGAGCTTGCTGCTTTGGCATTTGTCAGTCGTAGAAACTTGAATGATTAGAAGTATTTATTAATTTTACTCTCCTTTTCCAAGACCTTCTCCCTGTACAGGAAACAATCCTGTTCTCTCTTCTGAATGCTTTCTGTGTATTGTTCCCTGGGAGCAGCAGTGCTTGTTCCTTGGGATGCTGGTGGAGCATAAATTACAGGGTACTGTTCTGTAGGCACTCTTTACCCGGGCTTTCCTCTGCATGCTGAACATGCCTTAGTCTCCTTCCATTTCGTGTTCATTCTCACTTCATTAGTTTGTGTGTGGATTCAATGAGAAGAAGTCACCTCTTTTAAATGTTATTTTTCCAATCTTCATTTGTTGACCTGAGTTTCATTTTAGTAATAAATTTCATTGAGGTTGAAAAGTGTGTGCGGTAGTACAGAGAGGAGAGCATTGTGAAGTAGGGAGCTGTAATCTTGCATTGAAAAATCTGAACCTGAAGTGACTTCTGATCACTAGCTGCCTGTTTTACTCATGAATCTGTTGGTTTCTGTCTTGCAGTGGTATTGCTGAAGCTGGCTGTTACTGCTGTGGAGGATCAAAAGCTACTTCCAACTGCATCTTGTGTGTCAACTGCAAAACCACCAGTCAGAGTGAGTTTCTCCTACATGCGCTCTGTTTTTGCCAGTGAGGATTTGTTAGCTGTTGTCTGTGATAAGAATCTTTTTTTCTATTTATACTTTGTCAGTTCATGTACTACTGCAGAAAGATTTGATTTTCCAGTCCCAAGCTAAATGCATACATACCTTTCCCCACCCACCCCAAAAGCTCATACAGGAAGTTCAACATTGCAAGCTCCTTTTTCTTGGCCACCTGTACACCTTGTGGAGGAATGATGACTGAAGACTGAGTGCTTTGATTGTGTATTCTAGATATTCATCCAATGACCAAGATGAGAATTTGTGAGAACAGCTTCAGAAAGAAAAATTATATAAATAAAAGGAGGGAAGAAAATTATTGCTTGGGTACAGAAGATCAGGCTTCCCTGCAGAAGCAAGGAAGCAAACACATCATACATGTGTGGCATCTAGTCACAGGCTGTGCATGTGAAAGGGGAGGAAGTCTTGGTGCTGGAGTGTTCATAAGTCTGTTCCTGAGTATCCTCTTAAAATGAACAGTGGGAATTCTCTCAGCAGTGTGCCAGAGCTAGCTAATTCAGAGCTATTTGGATACCAAACAGAAACTCTGGAAAATCTTCATTCCCACAAACTCTTTTGTTTTCTACTTGAAAGAAATACAGTGAAGAAAATGCTTCCCTACCCCTACCAGCTGTCTGTGAATGTCCACATAACTTGCTTGTGATTCTTCTGTCAATAATTCTCTTCTGGCAATAACTCAGTAAAATACACTCAAGTGATTTTAATATTTCTCACCCTTCAAAATGATGGCATAAGAATTTCTTGCAAAGCTGTCTCTGGTTTTCAGACAGTTATTTACCTGTCTTGTCTTGGTTGGGAGAGCTGAGTATATCAGTCATGTATCTCCTGTGAGAAATCCCTCTGTAAGTCTAGAAGGGCAGGAACAAAGCTATGCATGTGCAAGTGTTTGCTTGGAGGAAAACTTGAAGACTCAATAAACAAAAAATATTGGTAAGTGCTTAAGGGAGCATAGGACACTTGTACAATTAAATGGCATCTAATGTTGACGTTGTATAGGTTTTGGGTTATGGGTCTGGGCATAAGGGAAGTAATTGTGCTAAGGTAAATGATTCTGCTAAGAACTAGTAACAACAGCAGGAGGAAGCGATGCTTTAAAAGGAAAAGATCCCAAAATCACTGTCGAAAGGTTATAGAAAGAGAATTGGACACAACGTGTATTTCTAGCCCTTGTCAATATTGCAGATGCACAAATTGTATATGGCTTGTAAAATAGGAGAGGTTGTTTCTAGTGTGCTGGTATGTTTTGCCTGGAAGGGTAAAGTCAGGTTGCAGCATACATAGAGAATAATACTTGTCAGAAACTGAATATTGAATGAAAGTAATAATTTTAATCAAAAGTAGTTAAAAGTGAGGCTAAGTTGAAGGAAAAAACAACTGCTTAGCTGGAAGACTACTTCCAGTGCGACAGACATGGCCTGAGACATGTTTTATGTATTAGGAATATAGATCAAGGCCATGGTTTTACCGTGCATTACAACTGTTCTTCCTGATGACTGTGATCAAAATTTCTTGACTCTTAGAATTCCACTCCATTCTCTGTGGCCCAGGTACAAAGCACTTGGTGCTGGTGTAATGGGGAACTCCACAGCGTATGAAGTGGTTAGCTTGTCCCTTCTTTCCTTCTGATTTGGTATTGTGCAGAAGTGACTCTTATAATTGCAAAAAAAGCTAAAAAGCTGTGGGGAGCTCAGTCTCTGTACTCTCCTCTGAGAGAGAGTAAGCCTGCAAGTGAGCTTTGCTGCTAAAGACCATGATTTTGTAACAGAGGTTGCCTGTGAATTCCCCTCCCTCTCCTTTCACCTGTTCATCACTTAGATTCTTGATCCTGTCTACATACACTTTTTCTGATGTATGGATCTTACTGTGGACCATGAATTTTGGTTGGGTGAAGTGCAGGAAGGATAAAGGGTTTAAGTGAGATGGGTCTTGTGTCAGCTGACAGAGAACACTGCTCAAAGGAGACCCTTCTTGGTGCATGGGCAGATACTTGGCTGAATCTACTAGCTGTGACAAAGACATGCTGATTTATATCAATTAGCATTCCTGACAAATCATCTCAAATGATTGTGGTTGTCTTAAGAGAGTCACTGTAAGGGGTGTCACTGCGATCAGTGACTGTGCGCACAATCTCAGATACATTAAATGCTGTAAAGGAGCTCTAGACATTGTGTTTTCTGCAAAGAAACAGCCTAGGCTGCTTTTTGAAGATTTTGCCTTTCAGATCAAATGCAGGGTTGCTTCCACACACTTCCACTGCTTTCTCTTGAGTCAGTGTCTATTCCCTTGTGATTCTTTTCAGTCCCCTGAGAAAGTTGAATCCCTGTTCAACCCACAGAAGCCACCTCTACTTGCATCTGTTAAAATTAGCTGGCAGCAAACGGTGAGGTTACAGAAAAATTGCGTCAAAGGCTTTTCCTGCGCTGTAACATTTGGCTCCTGCACCCTTGAGAAGGCAGGAGTCTGCAGCTGTACCTGCTTGAGCAAAGCTTGCTGTGGAGCAGCCCTGATATGATGCTGGATGCATAGTAGATGCTGCACTGTCAGTCCTGCTGGTGCAGTTACTTCTAACCTTGACCCACACCATCCTTGACTTTTATCTCTGACTTGCTTTTTCTTTTGTTTAGCCACCAGACTTTTCAGTCAGCTGCATAAGTGAATGTTGGCTGGTATGCCTGTTGAAAGGTCTGGCAACTAATTTAGAACTCTGCAAGTCCAGTTGCAGCTCCCTGGTCTGCTTGCAGATTCCCTCTGAGATTCCTTCTTGGATTCCCTCTGAGAATTCAGTAGCATAACTTAGTCTTTGTGCCAGTGTCCTTTCTGTTAAAGGACACTTTCCACCTTGGAAAGGAATGGAGGGTAAACATGGAGCCAGTGAATGCTCCAGTAAAATGGTTGAAGAAGTAATGTAAGTATTAACCAGGATGTCTTTCTTTAATATTTCTCTACAGCCCAAATAGTATCCCTGAAGTCTTTCTAGCAGTCAAAATGAGATGATGAGCACTGTGTATAGGTGGGAAATGCAGCCGTGCCAGGGATACAGAGGTGTGAGCATGAGATCCTAGCATCCCCTGTCCCAGTGGTCACCAAGTGTGTCTCATTTCTGAGTGAAAGTGCTTGCCTGGACCTGGGACACCAGAGGTTGCAAACAACTTGGTTGCATGTTCCTTACCTGGGGTTCCAGTAGCAGGTACTGCTTTGTTCTTCATGTGGCTTTGCCTTGTGTAGTCAAATCTGCTTAACTCGGTTGGCCTGCCTGTGGTGTGTTGGCTTTCAGCATTTACTTCAGGATCACCTTGTTTTCCAGATGTCACCAGGTGATGTCCTTTTCTGACCCTGGCTATTTCATGTCTGCACAGCCTACCTCAAAGTAATTGCTGTCCCAGTTGTGTCAATGAGTAGGATCTTGATAGGATTGACAGCTATAAAACATTCCCTCTGAACTCTGAGATGAAAGTGAGGCATCTCCTTTCTCTTTCCAGAGGGCTCATCTTCTGTAAGAGGAGGGAGGTGGTTTTCTGTTTTAAAATGTAACTCATACCAGGTATCATAGCAGTGTCTATAGCACCCCACAGCAGCATGCTGTGATGCTTCATGCTATGGGAAACTGGGAATACGGGAATGAAACGCAACTCTGCCAAGAGGCTTCTGTCTGCATTGATAGGGTAGTACATGTGACTCTTATGGCATTACCTGAATCTCACTGGAGGTGCAGTGGAAAAGAAATAGGGTAAAATCAAGTTAGGGTTCAAATATTCAGATTGCAAGGACACTCCCTGGGGTTTGATGTGCTTGTTTGCTATGTCGGTATAGTGTGGGGAACAGAGTAGATTAAAGAAGTTTGGCTCTGCACTGCAAATATATGAGCCAACCTTGCTTTGGCTCCCAGCTCAGGGTGAAAAGGATGGCTGATCACCGTGCTCTTTCAGTGTTGACAGCTATTGCTGTCAGGCACAGATGTGACTTGGGTCTAAAACAGGGATAACAGCATGAGTGCTTTTTAGTGAGACGGTAGATCTTAGGAGATAATCTGTTCCACAGTAAAGGAAAACAATAGAAATGTGTTTGTGTTCTCTTGATGCATTTTTCTTAATTCTTTTTTTCATACTTGTTCCTAGGATGCAAGGACATTGCTCAAATATGCCACTATTTAACAATCTTGTACTCTATCTTTGTTTAACAGTCTCATAACATGTTCCTCCTTATGCCAAAGCCAGTTTACCTTACTGCAAGGAAGCAGGCAGTTCTGGGATACCACTGGCTCTGCAGAAGCAAGTCTGCATGTTTGATCCTTATGAAAATATTTTGAAGAACTGAACAAGAAAGCAATGTAGGAATTTAGTGAGCAGATTAATTGCATTCCTGTTTCAGGCTGTTTATTCATAGCTTTAACTTTTTTAAGGCAAAAAGGAGGCTATTTTTAGCTTGCTTTTTTTTTCCCTCCATATTAACCTAAACAACCTCTCCTCTTGGAGGAGAGGGTGGAGTTGGAAGGAAGGAAGGGTGGAATTGAAACTGCTTCATTAAATAGTTTCAAGATCATCAACACACAATTTTGTTTTCACATTACAGTTCTGAGCACACAAGGGTCTCTTTATGCTTTCCAAAGAGGGAAAGCTTTGTGTACAGAAGGGGAGAGTGAGGGCATCTACGACAATGAAGTGGTAATGGAAAGCTTATGACTTTTGCTTCCTGAATACTTTTTTCCTAGTTACTTCTATTAGGGTTAGTCTTACTTCCAAGGAATGGTGGAGCTTAGTGATATTTCGTTCTTGCGTTTTCCGACTCCCAGCAAATGCTTTGTATTGCAAGACGAAGAGAAAGATTCTGCTATAAGCTTGGAAGGTCATTCAGATGTTGCTAAGCTACTAATGAAAAATGTTCTCCTTGAGATCCCCATGTATGTGTGTTAAGAGATGGAACCTGACCTAAAGATATGAGACTAAGGATAGGAGGTGAGCTGTCAGAAGGGTAACCAAGCTCTCTTGAGTCCTAGTATGTGTCTTTTGATAATTTTATTGTAGGCTGCTTCTGAAGTAGAGAGAGCAAGAGCAACTCCAACAGCTTCCTTACTAGGCTGATGTGACTTTGGCTTTAACTGTCATATGATTACTGACTTCAGTGTGCTGCAGAAAGGGTTGCTGAATCCAGGGCCTGTGGATCTAGTCTCTAGAAAGAAGGATACATGCTTTGAGACTGGCCACTGCAGAGCACAACTGCTTTGTTATTTATCTGAATCTCTTAGACCTTAATGTTGGTTCTTTGGCACCTACTGGTTTTCTGTCCCTCTGTTTTTAAGAGCTGAAAGATCTTTACAGTCAAGAGGAGGCCATGAAGATCAGAGGGCTGGAGCACCTTTCCTGTGAAGATAGACTGAGAGAGTTGGGCTTGTTCCGCCTGGAGCAGACTCAGGGAGACCTTAGATCAGCCTTCCAATACCTAAAGGGAGTCTAGAAGAAATCTGGAGAGAGACCTTTTAGGAGGGCATATATTGTTAGGACAAGGCAGAACAGCTTTAAACTGAAAAAGGAGAGATTTAAATTAACAATATTACGAAGAAGTTCTTTACTATGGGGGTAGTGAGGCACTGCAACAGGTTGCCACAAGAAGTTGTGGCTGCCCCTTCCCTGGCAGTGTTCAAGGCGAGGTTGGACAGGGGCTTTGAGCAGCATGGTTCAGTGGAAGGTATCCCTGCCCATGGCAGGGGAGTTGGAACTGGATGATCTTTCAGGTCCCTTCCAACCCAAACCATTCTTGGATTCTATGAACTGTGAAGTCCACCTCTCTTGGTGGTAGAGTGAAGAGCTTCTTGTGCTGTCCTGTCTGACTGCACAGGCTACTCAAGGTTGGATCCTAAATTAGCTCTTCTTACCATGTGTTCCTCTTATTGCATGTTCTTCTGAGATGTCAGAGAACTGATGAAAAATAGATGTTCCATTTGTAAAGAAAAAAAAATTTCTGTTTAGAAATAAGCAACAAAAAAATAAAACACATATAAATCCTAGTTTTCCAGTACTAACTGGTTACCAAGTTATTGAACTCTGTGTATGAGCTCAGAGGTGGAAGGGACAACCTGACTTTCCAAGTCTCAGTCCTAGGGAAGACTGCCTGCTGCCCCCCTGCCTGGGGCCTAAGCCCTTTCTGTGCACTCTTAGATTCTCTCTTTATCTGCTTTCTTCTTCTCTTAGCACTGGAAGGCTGCTCCAGATCACGAGTGCTCCATACTAAGATTTTTCTAGAAGCATTCATGGTTGGTATATCTCACTTCTCCACCAAGATAATTCTATGGTTTAAATGGCTCTTTTCTTGCTGCTCCGTTCCTCTTGTATTTGCAGGCAGTGATCCTGTCCCTTATAAGGCTGTGGTTTACCAGCTTAAACAACCTATAGTCTCTTGTGGTAGAGCTCTTATTCTTGCCAACATTTTAGTGTGCCTATTCTTGATTCAGTTAATCATGATTGAATTTTGGTGTGACCAGAACTGCTCACAATACGAGTGTTTGGGAAGGGCTGCTTTCATTAACACTGGTTTACATTTAACCATTAACTATGGCTTAAGCTAGATCATATATTTGAGAAGGATTTTCTGGTCTTGCTTTGAAGACATCAAATGTCTTCAAATGAATGGTGACTCTCTGCTCAAGGGGAGTTCTGTTACTGGTTGTTTACTTTGATGTTTAAAGAGGTACTGATGCACGGAATCAGACTCTACAACTCGAGAGTTATAAAGCAGGTATGTTTATTACGGCGCCGTGTGCAAGGGGGGATCACTCCTCCTAACTTGCACACTGAGGGGTAAAGCAAACAGACATTTATTACACACAAACATACATATTCATTAGATTTCTGTGAAAAGGCAAGGAATATTACAGCTAGTTCCAGGAACTCATTATCGTAAGTCTCCTCCTCTTGGTGCTTGTGCACTTGCCCTCCAGTGGTCGTGGGCAGGGGTCTTGAGGATGAAGTAAGCAGTCTTCCTCACAATGTGCTTTTCACCTTTGGCACAGTTGGGTGCCTCAGTAACCACAAAACTAGCTGAAACCAGCCATATCAGGGATTTCTGAAGGTATCTGTAACTTTCTGAAGAGCAGCTCCTGTAATTGTTTCACAATAATTATCTAGGACTAAACTAGTGATAGCTGACATAGTTTTAGAACCTTATGACCTTCGTATAAAATTTATTGCAAGCAAAATGGAACGTGTAGACAAAGAGTATCCAAAGCTAGCAGATGTTCAGGATGCACTGTATCCAAACCAACTGATAAGTAGAAGAATGGGAAGAAATAATTCACTTACGCTAGTAGTGTTACTAAACTCTGTTATCTTATCACAGACTTACAACACAGACATTGTTCTCTACCTTAGACCTCAGTTAAGCTAAAAGTACTTCAACCCTATGTTTTCTAGGCACTAGCTTTCCTCATATCAGTACCTTAAAATGAATAGGCTGCCTTTAACCACTGCATCTTGAAATAACTGACTTTTTTAGCTTACAGAGGCTTTTATTACCAGAAATGTTTTTTTCTTAAAAGTGCTCTTATACTTGAAGAGTGTGTAAAGCAATTAGTAATTTACGAGGAGTCTGAATTCCAGAAACTGACCATTCCTATTCCAAGAAAAGGTCCCTTTTAAGGTATCTTTGAGTATTCAAAAATGGCTTACTATCAGCTTCCATCTCCGGATGACACTGGGCACTGCACCAGCGACCATATATGCAAAGAATGAAAATAAAGTCCATTATTTATGACCCCTCTCTGAGCTTCCCTGGCTTGTGCAAGGAGAGTGGAACTACTTGGAAATACTTTGCTTCCCCCTAGATTTCTGGCTTCTTTGAAGGTTGTCTTGATCCTTATGAATAATTTTTGGTTTATATGTTTGATTTCTTGCCAGCAAACTAAATCCTTCTATAATGTGCACTCCTTCAGGCTTTGTATATCATGAAGATTTGAGGGATTTCTCCCACTGTTCGGTGTAGTGCTGTTTTCCTTCTATTATCACTGAAGTATAGCAGAATGTGGTTTTGAGCAAGACTTAGCCTGCCATGCACAAAGTCAGGGTTTGTCACTAGGCTGTGCTGCAAGCGCTCTGTCTGTAAATGAACTGCACAATTGTTCCCTCTATCTGCCCTTAAACTGGGGGCAATGACACTTTGCTTGGCCCAGCAGAGCTCTTGTGCTTTCGTAAACCCTTCTGATGATACACTCTCTCTGACTGCTTAGCCGTTGGGCTTACGGTGATGGTAGCACAGGGCTGCTAGTGAAGGTCAGCTCATGGTCCCCAAAACCCACCTGAAGTGATGATCTGGCTGACATTAACAGTCTCACAGTTAGGAGTGCTCACATTAGGATGCTGGTCAAGCTGGCTGTGGTTTTCTTTTTCATTCCTTGTCTTTATTTTTTGTTCCACACTGTCTCTTGTAATATACTCAAATTCAATGACGTCTAACCTTTTTGGAATAATGGACTGCAGCCAAACATGAAGTTTCTGGCAGACTGAACTCCTCACTTACCATACATTACTGTTCTCCTATTCAGGATGGCTTAATTTTGTTTATTGCAGGGGCTACAAACATTTATTATGGCCATTTATATGTGAACCAACGTCTTACTCTTAGCATAGCTAAGATTGACTTTAGAAGGTCTATTTTTCTTCCGCTTCACAGTGCCTTACGCTAAAGTCTTGATTAAAGGTATAATAATACAAATACATTTGTCCTAAAATCAATTGAGTGAATGCCCCATACTTCTTAAAAACTTAAATGCCAATGGAGACAAGCTGCCTTCTGGATTTTAACTGAAATCCTATGAGAAAATTAATTGCTCTTTCCTTACTCTTCTCTTGGTGATTTAGTTCAAAGCTAGATGATTTTGGCAAAATACTTCCAGGTGTTTAATTTCCAT
Source organism: Pezoporus occidentalis (assembly GCF_034315485.1). Classification (NCBI taxonomy): domain Eukaryota; kingdom Metazoa; phylum Chordata; class Aves; order Psittaciformes; family Psittacidae; genus Pezoporus; species Pezoporus occidentalis. The sequence goes on along the minus strand of NW_026913964.1, from coordinate 902,430 downwards.
GATCATAATTTTATTTATAATAATTAAGAAATCTTTTCACAATGGCAAGCTTTTGCTTTTAGAAAACGCCTGTAAGCCCCTCCTGCTAGATTAGACTGCCAGTACATGTATATGATTTATCAGATATGTATGTTAAGAAAGCACGTATCTTTAAGTGCATTCATCTTCACTAAGATGGAAGCTACCTTTGTGCTCCAGGCATCCTTTGCATCATTTGAAGTATATCAGATATGTAGCATTTAAAATAACTTGCCATACATCCATTGACCATGAATGATTTTTTACATGTGCAATTATAGTGCCGTATACCTTCTCTTTCCAAGATTTTTTTTAGGAGAAAATGCTCTCTGCTTTTGAAAGTATTGTTTCTGTGCTCTGTCACATGTAGTGTTAGTTCACTGTGCAGTTCTCTCCTAGTCATTTGCTATAAACCTTTGAAAGTGCAATTACATCATTTATATACATTTGGAAAAGGAAAGATGAAGATCTCTGTACCAGTCTATTTTTGTTATCCTTCATGGAAGCTAGGAAAAAATCAGGTGAGTATACTGGAAAGTAATTAGCGTTTGAAATGGAGGTTGAGATTGGACACTTTCTCATGTGTGCTGAAGTCCCCTTGCCTTTCATTGGTAGGAGTAATCTCTCAGTTTTAATAAATTACTGCTTCTGAGTCCTAAAGCGGCTTCACCATAGCCATTTATCCTTGCCAGAGGAGGTCAGTATCTGGTTTACTTTGTGTGGAGAGGTTAGCCCAGCCCTCTGTATTTAATCTTGAATGTGGGCAAGCAAACAGCCTCTTCTTTGGCATTTGGTCTGAATAAGGCTTATTTTATTTGTTTGTACCACAGCAGTGTTCAAGAGCCCCAACTGGCAACTCATGCTATGTAAACACTGTACTTCAGGACAAGCAAATGATCCCTAATCAGACTTCAGGCCGTGTGGAATAAATGACCCCTGCATTAGTAAATGCTCCTGCTTGAATAGAGACTTTATTCTAGCTGTGCCCAACCCTTCCAGATGGAGGGAAGACACAGTTTATACTACAGGCTGGTGAGAGCTGCATTATTTGTGTACACAGTACAGTTGGTCTATCTATAGTAGTTGTCTAACATTTCCTGGCTGTAGACAATGCACATAGGATGCTTCTTTTCCTGAGTAGGACATGGGGAAAGATGGTGACCAGCTGTGGCCTGCTGGCATCCTGGTGAAGGTGGCCCAATCCTGCCTGTGCTTTTCCCAGAGAACCCTTTGCAAATGAACAGGGAGAGGAGCTGTGGTCTGTGTGGACTGATCTTCAACCTGTTCACAACCACCTGTATCATGGGACAAAACTTGACAGGAGAAGGGTAAGGGAACAATTCTAGGGTTCCCCTTCTGTCAGGGGCTGGTAAGTTAGGGCTATATGAGCTCTTCTGCCAGGCCATGGATTTGGACACCTGCAGTCTTCATCATTAGTACTATTTTAGGACTCATTTGCCTTGTTTACCAATAAGAAAATATGTTGTTCTAACAGAAATCTGGGGTTTATAATCTTTCTCTCTGCTCTTTAAGCTGCATTTAAACATAGGATTAGGAGTTGAGGGACAGCTCTGTTGACATTAATCCAATGGAGAATTATTTTGTAAAAGCAAAACTGACTTGTGAATTTTGCTCTGATGACTGTTCGTGCTCTTAATCATTGCTGAAGTCCTGTTTGCAGCAACGTGCAGGCTCAGGAAAACAGTGTTGCTCCACCTTGCATTTTGCTTGTCCTTTAAAGTCTATCTGGAACTGTAAGGTCTGCATGTTGATTCATTCTAATTGGTGTCATAGATTGTATAGAAGCTTGAGACATGTATTTGCATTCTCCAGAGTAAAATTTCCAGTTGTCATAGTGAGAAGTGGATTAATTTTTGCAAACCTCGTGTCCGTACTCGAGTCTTAAGTGAGGTACTGCAATCATTTTGATGCTTCAAGAAGCAAACCCACCACTAGGTTCAGATGCCTACAAACTAGCTGTATGCATCTGAGTTATATGGACTCTCCTTCCAGTCAGGAAAGAGAAATAGATATTTTAGGACACAGTTCATCTGACCCTGGTTTAGACCACTGCTTTAAAAACAGATGAACCTTCCCCTGCAGGTGCCTATTTCTCTCTATTGACTGTAGCAGCAGTCTAGGCAGCTAGCACAGATGTTGATTTCAACATTTGCTCAAGTGAATCACATATGAAGTATTTCCAGTTTTCAATTTAAATGATTAAGCATTTCAGTAAAGTGTAGTCCCCAACAAGCAAATACATCCCGAGACCCAGGGAGCTGGTTGTATGATTTAACTTTTTCTACTTTTAATCTCCAGCTCTTTATCTAGAGAATGAAAATTATTCCATCATGACAGGAGCACTGGCCTTTAGAAAGCTTCTTTTATCTACACAAGTACTTTCTGGTGTTTTTCCACTTTTGATTATCCATCGTAGAGCTGGATTGACTTCAGAAAGGCCTTGTATGGAACTCTGAGGCACATTTATTTCTTTGACCAGTAAATCAGTATTATAGTTTCCTGGGGACTGGAAAAGATGGTATTATTATGGAGTTATACTAAGTCCACTTTCCTGAATGCTGAATTTCCAAGGGAAAGATATAAATCTCCTTTGTGAAGGCAAAGCAGCTATGTGAAACAGACTTTAGGGGCCTCATTCTCTTTGTGCTTATGCTTGCTTGTCTCTCTTTTCTACTTTCCTCCATTTCCTCAGGTGCTATGTTATATTACTTAATCTCCTTTGAGGTAAGTTGAGCTTCTTTGTCACTTTATGGAACACATTGGTATTCAGAAGAGCTTTTTCTTGTGTCAGAGCCGATATTTTGTTTCTTTGTCACACAAATCTTCTTTGAACTCTTCGGCTAATATTGTTCTTTTTGAATGTCTTTTATGGCCTGTGATACATTGAGTGTTGCTTCCCTCCCCAGTAATTTGGGGGGGTTTACTCATGACTTGTACATCCATTTTATGAAGCAATAAAGCCTCTTTACAAAGGAAAGTGAAGCTGGTTACAGGGGCTTGATGGAAGCAACAGTAGGAAGCACACATTCTCGAGTCATGTTTTTTGTATAGATGAGGTCTGGAATGGAGCAGAGAGCCACAAATTCTGTGGCTCTTCAGGATCCTTCTGGTTGTGCTTAGATGTTCTCTTCTACAGTCTGTCTGGGAAGAGTTGTGCTGAGGATAGCTGGAAAGGGTTTAGCTGAGCGGGGCTGGGGAGGAAGGGGCGGCAATGAACTGTGGTCCTGTTCTCCTTCCTGGTGCTACAGGACTGGAAATCCCTGCAGCTTTGTCACATTTGTGTCTTTTTTCCCTCCACCATTCTTTGCCTGCTTTCACAGCAGACTATTTCAAGAAGAAATTTTATTCCTGCAATGACAGTACAAATGATTCTCCCCAACCCGTGTTTTTTGGAAGGAGCTTCCCTCTGCATTCTACAGTCATTTTAAGAGACAGGTGGAGTTTTAGTGACTGGATCTAGTTTTCTTTCCTTCCCTTTCCTTTCCTCATCACCTTAGTCATATGTTTTTGACACGGTCTTATTGTCTGCATGTTTTAGAAGGCTAGGAATTCATTTGTCATGTAAGGGAGGAAGGATGACTTACCTGCATTTCAAGTATTTATCAGTGTATTCACATGTGGAAGCTCTCGTTCCATTTCTGCCAGTATCTTATCCACAGGAGATTTTGACTGCGAAACTGGCATTTATGGGGCATAATACACTGAGCACCAGGGTAGTTTGGTGGTGCAAAGAGGGGATCTGAGCTGCTGCTTTGATTCTGGTCTGTACCACTTGAAGTTCTAGGGAGAAAATATGCTGGTTTGCATAGGTATTATGGTAGGGAAGGATTAAGAAAAGTGGACAGCTCACTGTGGCTGTCAGAAGAAATGTTCAATTTTGTTTGTCTAGGAATATCATTCTGGAGCCCCCTTGCTTTTGTCATAGATTAAATGTGACTTGACATAGTTCTGTGATTTTGACATAGATTAAAATGTAGTCTCTCTGGGTTTCATCTCACATGCACAGGGCCTGGGTAAGATGTTGACCTGTGATTCAGGGCTGGTGGTATGAGTGAGTCAAGGCATCTTGTTAGCAGAGTTGTCTTGCTCACAGATGTTCTCTTAAAGGATACATCTAACTTGTCACATCTGGGCCAGTGGGTCACTGATTCAAGAGCTTCACTCAGTGTTGTTATTTGCAGTGCAGTGCAAAGCACACCTTTAAAATAACATCTGTGTCACAGCAATCCACATTTTGATATCTCCCAGCCTTGTATTTAATCTGGTCTTAGTTTTGCACCTCCCTGTTGGTGCTCTCCTGGCCTTACAAGAATGCTGTCCAACCAAAACTCGTCGTGATCAGTGAGCTGTTCAGCAAGTTTTGATTCTCTGCTTTGAAAGTGATAGAAATCTAGTACATAGGTGGCAAATCCAGCCACTTAAGCAAACAAAACCACTCAACACAGCAGATTTTTCAAGACGAAGTAAAGCACTGACAGGAAGGCAGCAGAAGGAGAGAGTTGGTGGTGGTAAAATCTGACAAGTTAATTTATTTTTGATGTTTTAATTGGATAGGTTGGGAGACCGGGAAAAAAAAGATGGTGCTGGAGACAAGCGGTCCAAAAGAGTCGTGGAGTCCTGGGAAAGGGGGAGGGAAAGTGATTGTAAACATGACCAGCAAAATAATCTACTTCACGTGAAAGGTTTATTTAAATGTAAATTACCCAAAGTGATTTTTTTTTTTTTTTTTGTGTGTGTGTGTGGAATTTTTAGCAGCACAATGTAGACAGACAGAAGTACTTTTCTGCTTATTTAAGTATGTGATGCAGATAGCTGTAGAGAGATACAAACATCCCCATCTACCTCCTCACACCCACTTCTTTCCTTTAGGCTCCTTGGAGCTGTTCCCTGCAGCAATGCTTCCAGGTAGTGACAGTTTGGATATTCACTTCAGTCACCAGAGCCCTGTCAGGGCCAATTAGCATCCTAATGACTGGCATGTACCATCTTGATAGGAGTGTGTGCTCTGTACCAGGGGACCTCCCCTCTTAAGAACCGATCTTGTCTCCGCTGGCCCATACTGGCCGTATAAACCTGGTTTTAAAAAGAAAATTTCCATTTCATCTTGTCTTCTGAGACCCAGGGGCTTCAGCACAGAACAAATATACTGTCCTTTCCTTTCACTGGAGATGATGAATCTTGGCTTGGGGGAGGGGACTTAAACGAAACTGTTGCTCCTACAGTATTGCGGACTTTGGCAGCAAGTTTCAAGTGAAGTTAAGCAATGCAGTACTCATTCTTCAGAGCTGTGCTAAATAAGAGCAGTCAAAGCCCCAGCTACATAGTCTTTTAAATATTTGGTACCTGGCCAGGATGATGACTAGATTGGTACTTCCCTGAAACGATTGTTCCTTGTTGCTGTTTGGAGGTCTGCTGCAAAATCCACTTCATGGTACACTAGCACCTGTGGTCAGAACTGTGCCTTTGTCACTGAAACAAGGGCTGAATGCTGTGCAGAGGTCCTTTCTGTAGCACTGACCAGGGCATGCAGGTGAGGAGTTTGAGGGGAGGTTTCACAGCTCCTCAGCAAGGTCACAGTGTAGTGGAGTGTCCAGGGTGTAAACCTGCCACTCAGGCACCCTTTATCAGCATGGAGATTCTTGAGGCTTTGTGATATGCTGTGCCAGGTTGGAGCAGGAACATACCCTCTGGTAGCTGCAGAGTTAAATGCTGCAGCATTGAAATTACCCCATTTCTATGCCATGTTTTATTGTTTAGTGACAACAAACTTTCAATTTATCCTGATTTCCAGCCCTGAAAGACACTATTCCTTCTCGTTAGCATGGCATTGCTGTCTAATCCTGCCATGTCCTAGCTCTTCAGTGGCTTTAATGAAATGCTGTGGTGCCAGGGCCAGCTGGTTGGCACATTGTGTTACAGCTGGCACAGCCACACTGGATTATCTGGAGGGAGAGGTCAACAGTTTAATGGTCCTTAGGAGAAGCCAAATTACCTGCAATGCTAAATCAGGCCAAAGAGTAGCTGAAGGGCAATGTATCATGGAGTGAAGGTGCAGTAGGGAGGATTTCAGTTTATGGGGCTGTGGAGATAGCACCTTTCACAGGGAGCATTACAAACTGTATTATTTGAAATGACATTTCTAAGAGTCTGAGGACAAAAAGTTTTCTCCCCCGTTAGAGATGGAAATCCTAAGTGTGAACTCTGGAGAGCGAGTGAGCAAGAATTACTATTAAGGTCATAACTATTCTTGAAACATACACACAAAAAAATACTTCTGCCATCCCCCAGCCCAGCCTGCGAGGCTGAAAGACAGCACATTAACATAGCCACATGGTGCATATGTTATTTTTAACGTTGCCATGAGAACTTTATCTTTTTCTGAAATTTTTGAATGGCGTTTGCATTTACTATCAGAATGCTGTCATAGTGCTATCATGACTATTTAAATTCTGATCTGATTTTTTTTTTTGTGATCTTCTGAGATGTCACAAGAACTTGATGGCTGAGAAGGCTGCAGGTACACAGGCAGGAGCACTGGTATTTGAGTATTTGCATTTACCTCTTGTCTCTTCTGGATGTGTCACCAGCAGACCTAAGCCTGTGTTCTACAGCCCTTTTTCAGAACTGGCACTTCAAATGCCATGGTATCTGTTACAATCTGGTTTGTATGCACTGAGACTGCTCTCATGGTGCACAAGGTGTAGTAAACTGGCAAGGCATCAGCATGCACACAAAGAGCCTAGGACTAGAAGAAGCTCTACTAAAATGGCTCAATGATTTGAACTCTGCTTCTTGCCTTCTTTTATGTGCATGACTTTGTAGATACCTCTTAGGCTGAAGACCTCTGTCCCACTTTTGTGGTCCCTGAGCATCCCCAAATCTGACATTATAGGCCTTGCAAGATCACAGTGTGCTGCTTTTTCTGGATCATCATGTGTTGAACCCTACTCAAGGTCACTTAGTTTTTCTTTACAAATGTGAAGGTCAAAATCTTAATGTAAGACATAACCTCCAATGAAAGAGTGATTATAGTGATCTATCTGGAGAAGCTTAGGTGCTTAGTTAAGTGTAGATGACATGGGGAGAGCTGGCAAAACTGATGTAGCAGGTGGATGATAACATGGCAGTTTTCCCCCACATTAGTCTGCCTGTATGCCTAATCCTGACCAAGATCTGTTCTAAAACCCCCTTCAGAGCAAGGACGTGGCTAGGTTTCTGTGGGCAGTTTAACAAGTGGATAGTGCCCTGCAGCTTTTTAAAATATGTAGGAGAAGAGAGTGTATAAGATCCTAGGTAAGGGTTCAGGGGCTCTGACACAGATTTTGTCAGCTATGTACATATATCACCTGAAAGCCATGGACTGGTTAGTTGGCCATGCTTCAGAGAGGGGCAGAGTTGCAGCATGAGCCAGTCCTTCTGTACTGATGGAGCTTCCCAGCCTTCAGAGCCACCTTGTTTCTTAGAGGTGAGAGTTAGGGATACAGGGCTCAGGCTTGAAGGTGATCCCCAACTGCCCAGAAAAACACAAATCTCATTGGTGTGACTGTAGACATGTCTATTATGGCCAGATCTGCAGAAATCATTTAGATCTCTAACTCTCGCCAATCTCAAGAGTACTGGGTGTCTACATGACTTTTTATAGCAAAGCTCTATTTGCTTCAGTTATCCTTTTGCAAAATCCATAAACCACTATTTCCTCTTTTCACCTCCCAGCCTGGCTGTGTAAAGATGCCACGTGTTTATCCTGAGGATTTGTTCTTAAAACAGTGGGGACATGCTCTCAGTTGGGTAATGATTGCATTATGTCAGAATGCAGAGCTGTCACTCAAAGGTTTCTGTTGAAGCACATAGTCAAAAGACAAAGTCTGCAGCTCAAAGTACTGTGTGGTCAAATCAATAATCTGAACACTGTGGTTTCCTGTAGTGTAGGACAATTCCCAGAGATTAATGTAAATGTAAAAGCCTTTCTAGTGGAAGCAAACCACAGGACTGTGTGATTGCATTAGACATTTCAAATGGCTGTGTAAAGACTTGGCAAATGCATATTTTTGAAACACGTTTATTCTGGGTGCAGCTCAAATCTATTTCAGTGATGAATTACTTTAACCTTGAAAATGAACTCCTTGTCCTGGTGTCAGGATGGATTGTAATCTTAAAGGTGACCTGTAACAGAAAACAAATATTTATTTGACTTGTGACTATTTTCATTATGTAACGTGTAAAGACAGCATGAAAAGCAGATACTTATTTGAAAGAGTCAGTGATGGCTGAAGGGCTACTAAAATAGTAATTCTTCCCCATCGTTTCCAAATATCAGATCAACGCAGTTCTTTGAGACTTGTAAAATTTGCTTCTGAGTCAAGTTCTTTTTCTTTCATGTCCATTTCAATTAATCATCCTGGAAAAAGCCTTTATTTGTTTCAGAGTTTCACTGTCCTTTCCAGGTAATGTGCAGGAGCCTGCAATGTCTATTCCTGTGATACTTGTGGAGGAGACTTGCTGTTGGCATTGCCAGTTACTGAAGCTGGCTGCTAAAGAGGTAGGAAGTGGAGAGCTTAGGGTTAAATTTAAAATTTCTCCAAATATATAGAGGGAAGAAACCTGCCATCACCTCACTGCACACAAAACTCATCTATTTCAATTGCTGAGACCGATTTTAATCCCAGTTGTTGTCTGTATTTTTTGTTCTGTACATCTTGTTTTGTACACAGTGACTGATAAGGTCTTGTCCTAACATTGTTAATGTAAATTGAACTTAAGAACCACATGGCCTGATGATGGCTAATTTTTGTCCTGAAGTAAAATGTCCACCTAAGCATTTACACTTTCTGAGGTCCAGAGTAGGATGTTTTGCATATTTTCCCCTCCACCCCCATGCTTATTGCTTTTTTTTTTTTTCCACTCCATGTATGTATTTGAAATATTTGAGGGGTTTTCATAATTCATTGTGGAGTTAACAGGTGTAGCTTGTGGTTATTAGGATAAATGTTTTGTCATCAATAATCTTGAATATCAATAGTGAATTAATAACCTACACTCAAGTCTTTTATTGAATTTGTGGTCCACATAATTCCTGCTGTGGTGTTGGTGAATGTTATTCAGATAAAATCTTTTGAGGACTGAAATGCAGTCTCTGACTTTGATCTTTGGCATGCTGTGGGCAGAGCTGTGGTAACAGTTCTTGGTCTGCTCAGCTGAAAGTCTACAGCTACATAGCTTAAATTTCCTGTGGTTGCAGCAGGTTAAGAGGACACGTGAAATACTACCATCACATACCATGACTCGGCGAGCACAGTCTAACCTGCTTGGTTTGGTGTAATTTGCTGATGGATCTGACACCCTGACATATATCCCTTGGGCAGTCACATCTGCCTTGTGATGGAAGTTCTGGGACTACTGTGGAAACTAGCAGTTCTGCAGTGGTTTTGCATGAAGTAAAAAAGAAGTGTGTTTTGGTTAGGTACAGAATAGGCAACAAGTTCCAGTGGGTAGAATTACTTTCCTATTAAAACATAGTCATGCTCTGGTTTGAGTATTTTTAACTGCCTGCAGATTTGTTGTGAAACAGTATGATTCACTTGTAGCCAGCAAGGAGAGCACTTCTGAGCTTGGTACTGGGATCTACTGGGATCAGCTGGAGGTCTCTGTGCCAGGGTTCTGGAACAGGATTGGTAGCAGGACTGCCATGCAACCTGTGGTCTGCTGATCTCTTGGTGAAGAGCTGCCAAGATACGGTGATCATGTTGGTGATGAACAGCAGGAAAGACTATACTTTTTTCCTGCTGTTCTTATGCTGCTTGAGCCGTGTCTCATCCTGAACAAGGATTCTTGAGTTTAGAGTCAGATGGACTAGTTCCTAAGCCTCACTCTGTGCAGCTCTGGGTGGCCTGGGAAACAAATGGGAGCATGGGGGAATGGTGGCCAGAACATGAGCTTTGAGGACCAAGCTCTATTGTTGCAAATTAGATGAAAGTAGGTGGGTTTCTTTTCTGTGTCTGGGAGGGACAACAAAGAACTTAAATGCTGTCACTGGCTGCCTGGAAGGCAACTGTGCCCTTCTGCTCCATTGTGGCTGGCTGGCTGGCTGGCTGCAAGCTCAGACATAACTTAAAATGCAGTCATCCTAGGTTTCCCAAAGTAAAGGCTCCAGGGCACAGTTCTGTAATAGTGATCCACAAATTTTCTAGCTGTGCAGTTCATTCTAGTTTGTGTGGCTCCTGAGACCATTCATTGTCTGTCAGAGCTGCATGTTTTTTCTCTGTTCCAAGAATATGGTTACAAATACTGTATTTCTGGCTTCTTGCCTTGAACATTTTTACTGATGCCTCACAGGGCTTCCCTTTCCACCACCCAAGTGCAAGGCACTCATCTTCATTGTCATATCCTATCCCTGCTCTGCGTATCTTGTCCAGTGCAGCACTGAGCCATCACCCCCATCTGCTCTGTCAGTCTTGAATGCTCATTTGTCACGCACTTCCACAAAGCCTTCTTCATGTTTTCTTCCATGTCACAGCAGGCATCCAAGAGGAGTGCTGGTTAAAGGTCAACAAAGCCAACAACTTTTCTTATTTTCAGTCTGTGCCAGCAACAAGCTAGGGGATCATGAGACAGCTGCTGCATCGGGTCAGAAGCTATCCGTATCCCTCTTTCTTTGCCTATGGCAGTACCCTGTTGCTGCCCAGGGAGGAGGGGGGGTGGGGGTGGGGTATGAGAGCACTGCCTGCCTGGACTTGAATGGTCCCTGCTGAGCCATGCCGCTCCGTTTCCTCCAGCAGCAGCAAGGCTGCCTCTGTTCAGCTCTCCTCAGTGCTCAAGTAAGGACTGCCCTGCTAAGATGCTTTGAGTTGGCAAGTGACGCTGTCATGACAGTCTCCTTCATGAGCCTTCCTCACAGCTGTCTGCATCTCTTCCACTCCTGGGGACTTAGATGACAAGCCCTTTTGGGTCAGGGACATCCTCCGCATAACTGTGTGCCCACTGTTTGGTAGGGTGCGTAGTAAGATATGCAGGAACTCTGGGGTACAGCTGTGGTTTAAGTGCTCAACAATTCCTTCAGTACTTCTACTGCTGGTCACTATATGTTTGATTCAGCTCTTTGTCCTCTTCTCTTGCCCTCCAAAATCATGGTGAAATTTAAATTTAGCATAAGAGGGAGTGCATGTTTCCTTATCAATGAGGGAAACAGTGCCAGCTGTGGTTTCAGTACTAATAGCAAACAAAACCTCCCTAAAAGAGAATTTTTCTCCCTTCCTCTCCCTTGGCAGACAATTTTATGGACTTATTTTTATCTCATTATGTTTTCTATGCCTCAGTTGTTTGTATACTTTATAAAGCCTCTAAAGTAGAATTATTGAATAAACACCCTAATGTTGGACCCATGTGTTTCTCATGGCTGGCTTCACATGGATTTTGTTTTTTTTAATCTTTGTTTACAGGACACAGTGTATTATACCCTTTCCCACTGCCTGCGCTCCCCCAGAAGAGCCAGAATCTGCTTCTAATGCTATTTGTTTGGCTGACTGCTGTTCTGCTCTAACCTGGGAATTATTTCCTTTTAGTCTGGCAAAATTATATATTAGCTCTGTTATTGATATATGTGCATCAGAACTAAGGGTCTGATTGAGAATCCGCACGGGACTGTGAATCTTTCAATCGATTTTTCGATGGGTTTTGGCTGTACCTCTAATTGCCTATCGTTCTCAGTTAATCTGTGCTGCTCTGTTTACTTTGCTTGATGAGATAAGGATCATTCTGTTCCTTGGTGAGATGTATTCCCAGGAGTCTTCCTTTTTTTTCACCTGTACAATGATCACTTTAGATTTTAGCAACCTGATGCTAGGAAGTGCTGCATCATTCGTTGAGCCTTGGAGACAAAGCTGATGTAGTGCAGAACCTTTGTGCCCATAGGTATTGAGTGTTCCTCTTGGGCAGGGTGTAAATGGGTAACTGTGGCTGCCCTCAATCTACATCAAAGCTCTCACAGTATTACTTTTGTGAAGGGGTAACCTGTCACTCTACCTTTTGCTTATCTTGCCTCTCTTTTATAGTCCATCCTTGTCAATTGCTAGCTAGTATTGTGAGTTTTCTCTGTGCTCCTCTGTCTTATGTTTCATTGATATTTTTGCAATTTCATTTTGTGTATGTCCTTTCTGTCCCCATTATGGCTTGTTTTTTATCCTATGTAGCACTGGACAGGCAGCCGGCCCTCCTCTGTGGAACCGAGTGGGTGCTTTGGGTATGCATCCAACTAGACAAAGATCAGTGTTCCCTGACAGCCAGAAGAAAATTGCAGGAGTAGGATTTGTATCACAGGGTGGTTTACTGATGTAGCACAATTGAAGCACTTGCTTAGGTAAGAGTTCACAGGAATAGATTACAACCTGATGAGCCTGAGAAGCCAAGCAGCTACACCAAAAGCAATGGTGCAGAACCAAGATCCAGTGACATGTGCTTTGTGGCCTTGTTGCAAGGCTCTTGTTTCTGTCTCAGAACGCTAGGTACTCACTCACGTAACTCTCTGCTTCTAGTAAACAGTTTAGGTTACAAAATGTTAGGTGTTGAAAACAGCTACCTACGTGCTGACCTAGGCTGCGTGACTCTTGCTGGAGCTCTGCAAACTTTCTGTCCTGATCCCTGAACAAATGCCTCTACTTGAACAAACCAACCATCTTCAGATACCCTAGTGTGCTGCTCACGGTGGAAGAGCAGAGGCTGTGGTAATTGTATCTTCCAAATCTGCCTTTGTGATTCTCCTGTGCTGGAAAATCTGCCCATCAGTGTGTGAGTGGCTGCCCCAAATGTCAAACCTAGGCTTGGTGGTACCTGATCCTTATTATCTCCACTGAGACTTTGTTGTGACATCCAGACCTTCTGGAAGGGCTGAGCACTTGCCTGGGTGCCCATCTTCTGTGATTTTGTCCAGAGGAACAGTGCTGCATTGTTTGATGCTTGGAATCATAGCCAGCAAATATTTGTGGGTGTTTTGGGGAGCAGCAGCTAGGAAGTCTCTATTATTTCTCGAGAAACTTGAGCTTCTGCAGAATCTGAATCTTGTCTGCAGCCCACATGAATTTATTGCGTTTATGCATTGAGCAGGCTGCATTCAGTATGTCGATTGAATGGAGAGATGATTTAAAAACATAAAGTGTTCTGGAGAGAGATTAAACTGTTTTCTTGTTCAGAATTTTGTGTATCTCTGCCTGCCATGAAAATTGAAAGTGCAAATATTAATAAATTTGTTAGTCTCACTGTAATGAGACAGAATTGTAATGACATAAGCAGTCAAAGGATGAGTCATACATTCAAAAGCAGGAGATATTTTTTAAGTCATAAGGTTATTTCACAGTGTTGGGATTTGTTTTTAATTAAAGTCCTATAAGGACAGGCTGAGAGAGCTGGGTTGTTCAGTCTGGAGAACAGAAGACTTCAGGGAGACCTCGGAGCACCTTCCAGTACCTAAAGGGGGTCTACAAGAAACCTGGAGAGGGACTTCTGACAAATGCATGTAGTGGTAGGACAAGAGTGAATGGCATAAAACTGACAGAGGGGAGATTTAGATTAGACATTAGGAAGAAATTCTTCACTTTGAGGGTGGTGAGACACTGGCACAGGTTGCCTAGCGAAGCTGTGGCTGCCCCATCTCTGGCAGTGTTCAAGTCCAGGCTGGATGGGACTTTGAGCAACCTCGTCTAGTGGAAGGTGTCCCTGCCCATGGCAGGGGGGTTGGAACTGGATGATCTTTAAGGTCCCTTCCAACCCAAACCACTGTAATTATGCTTTATGAACATATAGGGCTAGTATTGTTAGGCTTTCTTCTGTCTTCTGCAATTAGGAGGAGCAGAAAGTTTAGTAGTATTTGTTTTTTAAGGAGAGGGCACCCATTACAAGTCTCCTCTTGAACCTAGTAGTTAAAGTTGACAGATCTACAGCTTCTACTGTATCCTTTCAGTTGTGATTTAAAACATCTTAAACAGTTCCCTGTGACAAACAATGACTCATAGTAATTGAGGATTCTTGAAGCAGGTGTATAGTATAGTTGGCACTTTTTCTCCTTTCTTTCACTTTTTGCCTTTTGCCAAATTCAGAAGTTGTTATAATAGCATTAGTCACTGCTTTCTCAGTGTCCACCTAACAGGTAAGTAGGAGAGTACCAGGAAAGCACTATAGTGCTTTGGACAGGAAACCTGAGCAGGGTAAATTCCAAAAACTTCCTCAAAGGCCTTGTTGACATTTCTTGTCTGTGTTTTATTCTAGCCATTTGTGTTGCAGAATTGTTTTCCCAATATTTTGATAGCTGTGTTAGAGCTGTGGTACTGGACTAAGGTCTGATACTAATAAAACATGATGATGTTATAAAAATAATCAGGATAGCCAGATTTAAAAATGTTTGCAGTGTTGCAGAGGTTCTCTCAATACTCAGAGACCAGGTGATGAAGTGACAGTTAAAACGCATCATTAGTAAATGCAGAATATCGCATGTAAAAAGACAGTAACTTCCCTTCCCTACCAAAGACTCCACAAAGTACTTGAGGATAGTGACAATGAGTCAAACCTCAACTAATGCTACTTTGAGAAAGTTGCTCCTAATAAGTCTTTGGAAGCATTAGCTGTGTTCAGAGATGATTACAGAAGCAAATAAAATGAAAGATTTTTTTTTTTTCTACTGTGCATGATTTCATCAATTTCTGGACTCATTGGCCTGGAAAAGAGGTCAGAGGTCTTGGAGAAGGCTAATGAATTCATGAAGAAGGGAGAGAAGATAAATTAATGAATGATTGTTCACTACATAAATCGGGCATTAGAAATAATCCAATGAAGTAGTAGTAGTTTTTAAATAAATGAAAATATGTTTTCCTGCATGAACAGAGCTGTGGAACTCATTGCTACATTGTGTTGTTGAGGCTAAAAGCATATACAGACTGGAGAAGTTCATGGAGGAGAGGTTTAATAACCCACAAACAGAACAGTATCAGCCTCTGACTGAGGAGCCATAAGCTTCTAATAGCCAGTTGGAATATTCTAAGGATAGTGATGCACTAGAAGGAAGGTCATGCTACCTTCTCCTAGCTTCTGTCTCCTTTCTTCACTCCCACCATGTCATTATTTGGGAGTGGGCGGTGAGCTGGTTACACTTGTTTTCCTTTGGCCTGTTTTCTATTTTTAGCTACTTGGTTTGTGTAAGTCCTGAGCAGCTTTACCAGATTGGTAAGAAACAGCTTTGAGTCAGGTGAGCATATTCACATTCCCCATGTCTTCATATATGTGTACACACTCTTTCTGGAAAGCTTTTCTACATAACTGGATTTCAGTGAAGGAGGATCTTGACGCAGATCACATCGTACAGAAGTCCAGAGATGCATTTATGAAAACCTCCACTAGTTGTCACTCGATCCCTATTTTAAAGCTGATTTAAAGACCAGCTGATTTAAAGGGGTACTGTAGAGGCGTTATATAGCTTATTCCCAGGATGGTCTCCTTTCTCTGTTTTCTTTCAGTTAGAAGTCCAGGTGCTTGTTCATTGTGAACTGTTTTACAGGTGCATGTTTTGCCTGCTCTTATTTCTTTGGTACTTGTATTCAGAGCCAGTGTGCGTTTGAGAAAATGCTAGTAGAATTTCGTAAACTTGATAAGCATCCTATCTCTTTTTCCCTCTTTAGGTCTGCCTGTCACAGATTCATATTTAGAGCACATGGGTTTTATTGTTTATGTTAGAGGTAGTGCTGTGTTGAAAAAATCATGTTTTGTGCCAGCTGGTGCTTGACACTGTGAAGTAAGGAAGGCAGAGATGCCGACTGTCTTGAAGAGATTATAGTCTGCCTAAATCAGAGGAAAATGCAAACATTTCACAATTGAGGTGTTTAATTTATCCTTGTTTTATCAAAATTCTTTTGTCCTTTGTTGAGATGGCTGGCAAGCCTGTCTTGTGATTTGTCTCTTCTGCCGGACTTGTGCTTGGTCTGCGCCAGTCCACAAAGAGTAAAGCTGGCTGAAGATACTTGGGGAAGACACAGATCATCACTGTAAGGAGAGCTTTATTATCAGTGCAGGCAGAATTGGCACCCTTTGCTCTATGGAAGGAGAAGATTGACAAGGAGCTCAACTCTTGGCAGGCTTATAAAGAAAAAGCATTACATGCTTTGGCTTCAGTGAACATACATTATTTGAGGTAGTAGTCAATGATGGAGTCAGTGAGCATGAGCAATTGAGATGTCGTCTACCCTCCTCTTGCATTCTCACTTTGTAAGTACTGTTACATACTACCATGTGCGCTCCAGGAGCAAGGATGGAATACAGAGCAAACCAGCCTGGGCTGTGTGGCTGGCATATACTTGTTCCTACAAATCAATTACTGTTTCCAGTCTCTCAGTGCTTAAACAGTGTGCAAGGCCGTGTTTATAAGGAAAAAAGAAAAAACCCAACACACCACCATAAAAAAAACCAAACAACTAAAAACCCCAAAGAAACCCAAATCAAAACTTAAAACACACACACACACACACACACACACACACACAAAAACCAAAACAAAACCCAACCAACCCCCCCCCCCAAAACAAAATCAGCACCCTCCCATTTTTCAAGATTTAAAGGAATTTAGTTTCATCAAAATTCACTTTTTAATGTAATGAAATGGAAAGGATTTGTTTTTCAATGACTTGTTTGTTCACTGTAACTGTAAAATTGTTGTGCTGAGTTATTGCTATAAAATTTAATAGGAGATATTGTTCAGCCCCTTCTCTTTTCTGAAAAAGAGAAAGGAAAATCGGCAGAAACAGCATTGCTCTGAAGGTGTTTCTTCAAGGTTAGAGAATGTTTCCTCCTCCAGCTACCCATTTGCTTTGAAATAATTATGTTTTGGAAATGCCATGAGCCCAGGCCATCAAAATAAGTGTCAAGGGCACAAGGGATTGTTTGAAGCTAATGAGCAAGGTGTTTACACATTTATATCCCAGGACTTACTATGTTTCATTTATATACTGAGATAAATCAGATAGAGATTTTTATTTACATAAGAAATGTGTGACTTAATTTCTATTATCATTTGATTGCTTTGCTGAAACCTTTATTACACATCTTGGTCTAATATTTTCTTTTTCATTTTCTAAAAGCAGGTTGAAAACCATGGAGATTGGGCAATCCCTTCCCCCATTTCTTACATTTAATTGTAGGGGAAAATGATCAGAAACATCTTATTGCTCTTGATTGCCTTTTAATTATTTTATACTTTAATTAAATCTCACTATTATTTGTTAAGGGTATTGGTTGGAAAGCGTTTTAGTAATCCTACACAAGCAGCATCTGTGGAAGCTTTTGGTGGCTGTTTCCTTGGCAAGGAGGATCTTCACTAATGTAAGCAAATAGCACATGATGGGGTTTGCTGCTGCACTCGGCCAGCTTTGGGGAAGTTGTGGGGCAAAAGAACCCCCAATTTATACAACACCTAGGAAACAAGTTCCTGAGGCTGGAGCAGCCTTGCCTAGAGATACCCATTGCACTCATGAAGATACAATTTTCCTGGTTTGTGCTGCACAGCTCAGAAACTTTATTAACTAATTTGATGGCTTCCTTGGTCTGAGCTATTCTGCAATAAAATCAGAGGTGCCAGACAGTGACTTCTTGGGTGCTTACATCATGTCTCCTGTGGTGGTAAAAAGTCAGAGGCAGGGGTCAATGCATTATAATCCATGAGACAGTTTACATCAGCCTGCATACATGCGTATGAGAGGAGGGTGTTGCTGCCATGACCGGAACTTCAGGAGCTGAGTTAGTACTCTGTGTGACACAGATGTAATTTGACCTGGTGGGGGTCCTTCAGCTCAGTCACTGGTTCTTCATTTTAACAGTTGCACAAAATTTGTTTCTACCCCAACCATACCTTGAACTCAAGTGAAAAATTTGTGTCACTGTAACATGAACAATGAAGTATGGGCTAAACTGAACAACTACAGATGAGAAGTCTGAAGTGAAGCTGCTTAACAAAACTTAAAGCTTAAGGATAATTTTTGAGAGAGTTTGGAGGAGCAATTAAGTTTTCCAAGCAAGGTCTGTGTGGAGACAGTATCTAGATTACTTGGTAGCCTGGGAAGATGTAATAGTATTGAGAGAAGTTTTAACAGCTTGTTAAGTGTGCTGAATGTTTGTTTAGTTTGATAGAGCACTGTTGCAGGATTAGTCAAATGAAAGTGCATCTTCATATACTGTAGTTAAACTCTCGGTAGAATGAGCTTCCGTATTCTTGTTTGACACACTTAAAGCATTCTGCTTTTGCAAAGGGTAGCATTAGCCATAAGACCTACCCATATAAATAGCTTAGCTCAAGGCATTGCTACAAGCATGCTATAATTTGGTTGAGTACCTCATGGTGATCCGTCTCCCGTGGGTTCACTCTCCTCTATCTTGCACAGAGAAGCAGAGATGATCTTCAGTCTTTGTACACATGCCTGCAAAAAAAATTAAAACCAAATAGAGTAGGGTTGAAGTTGTGTACGACACTGTCTCAACCCTAGATGACATTTTGGGTATTCAGCTGTGAATAAATGAGTCTGCCTATCAGTTCATCAGGGAATCTAGCAAATGAGGAACTGCAGTAATTAAAACCTTGCTGGTGTGAAATCCTACTGAAAATACTTAGCGTCTGCCATCCAGCAATTTTTAAGTACTTAACAAGCTTTCCACTTTCTTATGAGGAGGTAAACATCAGTGTCTCCCATTTTACAGAGACTGGTATTCAGAAGAGTCAAATGACTTCCCATGTCATATGCAGTGAACCAAAGCAGAGTTCTTTGATTTGGATTTTAGCATTAATATCAGAGGTCTTGCCGTATATACATTCATAGTTATTATAACTAGTAGAGCAAATATATGAGTTTTAGGAACTTGTTAATTGAGGAGAGATCATGTGGCTTTCTTTGGTAGACTGAAGAATTATGCTGTTGTGAAAGAGAAGGAGCTATGGCTGTAAATGCACTTCTTGCTCACACACATTTTTGTTTTTTTCATCAGGGGAAGTGTAGAACTGATTGTTGATTCTTCAGGAAAAAGATTTTTCCTTAATAAATAGTGTAAGGACACTTTAAAAATACAGGTTAGAGGCTTGCTTACTTACTATATAAACCATATCAACATGCTGTATGCAATGGCTTATTGCAGAAGCATAATACTTGAAAGCAGTCAGATCAGTAATAAAGTATAGCTTGACCAAGAAGTGGTTGAAAAGAATTGAATAATTGCTGCACATTGTAAAGTATTTCAAGCGGAACATAAGAGTCCTTCACCTTCATGGAAATGTAATTGCATTTCACCTGGAAACCTGTAGCCAGAACCTGCCTTTGAGCTTAGGTTGGATACTGGTGGAGGCATTAGAAAGAGATTTTCAGGTCATATATTGATATAGGCTCTGAAAGGTTGTAGGCAGGAGAGAAGGCAAAAATCATGAAAGAACTGAAAGAAATTTAAATTTAATGTTAACAGAAGTCCCTGCTACTTCAGTGTATTTTGGTATGCTTTTTTGTTACAACCTGCTTACAAAGCTGTACCTGGAAAACCAAGTCTGTTATAAGCGTATCTCTAATTCTGACTAAAACATATAGCCAAAGTGGCTGACAGATACATGTATGGTTTTCCTTATTCTGACCTCTAGGTTTGCAAAACCATTCTGTGATTCTATGAAAACTCCATTGTACCACCATTACAAGAATCTTAGAATTGCCTTATTTTAAACTCTGAGTTGACTTCACAAGGAAGTTCATAATGAAGCCACTGAAATATAGTTTATTTCTAAGATGGTATGTTTTATGTTCCTAATCCTGCAGATGAAATCACTGTTCACATACTGGAAGTCTTAACTGAATCTGAAACAAAATAAATATAAGCCAATAGGATTAATTTATCTTCCAGCTGAAACATAGCTGAGAAGGGGGACTGTGATAACATTTTGGATGATACAATACAAGCCTGGAGGGTGGGAAAAGGAAGTGATAAGACAGTCCTGTGAAACTTCAGGAAAACTGTAAACACAGTGGTTCTAGTGCCATGACAAAGAATTTGTCCAAGATACCTGTATGAAGACCCATTTGTTGCAATTTACAGACTTTTATTTAGATGTCTAGGTGGCTGAGTTCCAAGACTTCTGTTATCCTTAAAGAGTTCAGTCTGGCAGTCAAAAAGTGTGTGGTGATGATTCATCAGGTGTAGTGAGCACGAACACGTTTTTGACAGATGCAATTAAGTTGTGTGCCTTAGCAACATTTTTCTTAGCCACAGGTCAATGTACTCTCCATTTATTCAGGGTTTCTCTTAAGTGACAAATGGTGCAAGACAGCTGTTTTAGAAACAGGACTCGTTTCAGTGTCAGAGGTGAGGAAACACTTTTTGTTGCATGTAATGGAAAGGCCACTATCAGAGTCCTCTCAGAGGGAGCTTTAGAAAATGCTGCAGCTTTATACTACGTGGAAGAACTTTTCATTTGTGCAAGCAAGGGGTAGAGAGCACTCCTGTTCCTTCTACAGGTGCTGGATATTGCAGCTGCCCACTACCTTGCTACCTTCCATGCAAATGCAGGAGTCTGACTGTTCCACTCACCCACGGGCACAGTGCCAATGTCATATACCTCCTAACCTCTCTGAGACACTGTCTACTGTTTGTTCTAACAGCTCACAGCGCTGCCTTCTCTCTCATTGTCCTCCTGTTGCTATACTTGCTTTCTGCTTGCTTAGTGAGCCACTGTTATGCCAGACTATCTTTGGGTTGAAGTCCCTATGGTAGCCCTGACAATCTCAGTCCGATTTGAAACGTGGAGCTCTTTTTTTTGTAGCCTTTTGGATACCAGACTCAGCATTTCTGTTCCTCAGCATTTCTCAAGTCCAGTTGCCTTTCTTGCTTTGCACCTTGAACTGGAAAAAAGTGGTGGATTAGCCCCACTAAGGGTCTGAGGTCTACTTGAAACACTGGACTGGAAATGTATAGAGAGATAGGCACTAGATTCTGTTGTGAACCATGGTAGCAGTTACAGACCTATATGGAATCTTGTCTTATAGGGGGTGGGGAAAGTTCAGCCTTTTCCCTTAGCCTTCTGGTAATAGAGGATAAAATAAACCAGACATTGTTATAGCATGTGATACCTTTCTTAGGAGTTTATTTCTTGACAAGGGTAAGAAGATTCTTCTTGCTTAGTCTATATGCATGCTGCCCACTGAGCTGTATGAAGCAGATGACTTTATCTCTCACCTTGGCTTTCAAGCAGTCTGCTCTTTTGTACCAGTCCTGCGGACCAGTGTGAGTATGCAGAAAATGGCAAGGAACAGAGAAATGCACATCCTCTCTGAGCCTCTGTGTCTCAATGTTCAGGAGTTAATAATGGATGGGTTGTCTCTAGTAATTATATTTGTAACCATCTGAAGCCACAAAACATGACTTGGTGTTGACAATTTGGGTTATTTAAAATAACTGTGTTTAAAATGCCAAGCCTATGGGAACTGAGTTGTTTAAGAAAGAAAAATGCCAGATGTTTCAGGTACAGTAGATGTCAAGAAGGGTTTAATTAATAATTTGTATAAATATGCATTTTCTGTGACTAAAGCTCATATACTGAGAAAAAAAGTGTTTAGTTCTGTGTGCTAAGGGTTAGTGAGGAAAAGTTGTTGAAAAAGCAATTAATGATTTTTCACAGCACTGTTTATGAATTACACAGTGATAAGCACAGTGAATTCCAGCTTTCAAGGTCTCAGGTTAGATGATTCCCATGATGCCTTTCCTGTACACTTTTAAGTATTTCCCTAAGAGTATATATATATGTCTATATAAAAAATAAAATAGAGATGTGGGTTTGTAGGACAAAACAGTGCTGAAGGACTCAACACCTAGGTTTGTATATGTTTCAGGGATGTTTACTTCATACTGGCTCTAGCTGTAGCTCTGCTGACTGCCAACATGGTGTGCCACCTAGCATTGTCTGCTGAGACTACTTGTCAATCTGTGTGGCTATAATCCTTGTGTGAATGGGAGCAGTAACTGCGGAGGTGTGGTGTTTGCAGACAGGCAGCTTGTGATAACACTGCTGTCTTTCTCTATGGGCATTTATGCAACATATATCTGGACAAAGTTGCAGCTGCTCAGATGCTCGTTCCAAGCTGCAGGCCGAATTACTCAACAGCTGACATACAAAGTCATCTGTGAGACTGACCAATTGCAGTGTAACACAAAACTTTACATTTAGTTGATTAATTTTACTTTTTTTTTTTTAAATGTAAATTTTTCTTCCTTAATGTGAATCATTCTCATTTCACAGTTGCCAGCTCTATTTATTTTGTTAAATGTGGCATTTCCCTTTGGAGCCTTCACAGGCTGCTCAACTCAAAGAAACTGCACACTCTGCCTTCTGAGCCTTGGGTGCTACACTTGAGTATAAAGTGTCTTTGTAGTGTTGTCTGTGTGAGTTCAGTTATACTATTAGTTTAAAAAAAAACAAACAAAAAACCAACAACCCACCTTTAAATTTTGAGTGTCTGAAATTTCTTCTTAATTACCTTTAGAAACCAGCCCACCTTTCTTTCTCCTGATCCTCATGTAAAACCAGTTGATGCAGAAGCATGGGGAAATAGCAGTGTGGAGGGTGGAAGGCCAGTTTCCTCTGGCATTTGGAAATTGTTAAGGATTCTCTTTTCTACTGGCTTGGAAGAAAACCTAAAAATGTTGAAAGACTCCACAAAGGAATACTTTGTAGCCTCACCTGTGTGTGTAGGTTGATATTTGACTTGCAGTCTGTACTTTTTGTTTCAAATTTCAAACCCAAAATACTTCATTTGGATTCTGATATCTCAAGTGCAGATGTAATATGCAGAAAAAAAAGTGTGAAATTTAAAATAAGGGCAAGTAATTTAAAAATGAAAAGTGAGCAAAAACCTCTTTCCTTAGGAAAGGTTGTGGGATGGAATGACTTGTATCCTGTAGTTTTAGTTTTTAATACTGTCAACATTGTTTTGATTTTGTTAAACACTAACATTTCAGCATAAATGCTTTTTTTTTTCAGATGAATTGTGGATCTTTTGAAATGCTGTGGTTTTCTGTTGTTGCTGTTGCTACCACTGAATTATTCTGATGCACAGAGGCAGAATTTAGATTAGGTTTTCATAGTGCTCTGCTGGAATCTTTACAATGAACAGCATCCCAATAAGGTTAGTGTATTTCAACATGTAGAAAAGCTAATCCTGACTCTGTTGATGTCATTGGCAAAACCACAGTGAACTTCACTCAGTTGAGGATTTCATTTGAATGATTCAAGATTTTGCTTTCTCTGCTAAGCTGGAGCCCTTTGGTTTTGAGGCACTTGATGAAGCAGTTTTATATGGGTTTGTTTAGGGTTTGGTTTAAATGCCAGTTTCTCACATGTGTTACATCTTTTTTTTTTCTCTTTCCAATTTTGTTAGCTTTGCTCCTTCACCATGGAGCCCAGATGCAATGTGTGTGAGTTGGGAGGAGACAGGAATGACACCTGCTTTGGAAGTAAATTAAAATTAACACCACCACCTCCTGCCCTCCTTATTCCACCAGTTTCATTCACTTCCTTATTATCATGGCAGAGTTATGACTCTGAAGCAAAGAGGCTCTCCTTTACAGTGGCAGTTTTTGGCCCCACTAAACTATACTTAAAAATAATTAAATAGTAAAATCTGAGTATTCTGTATAGTCAAACACTCTGGAGCATCCCTTTCACACAAAGTTAACCATTTCAATGCCTATAGTCCCTAAATGAAATAAATATCTTTTCTTATAGCTTGTGTTGCTTTTGGACTTCAGTCATTTTAGCCTTGTAGTACCAGCTGAGGCTCTCTGGAAGAGAGAAGGCTCTTTTCTATCCCAGAGTTCATTTTACACATGGATTTTGTGATGAAGGGGAACTCTGTTTTATGCTTGAGCTCCTTTTCCTTTTCCAGGATGTTCATTGTGTTCAAAGAAAGGACAGAATTACACACAGTTTCGTTAAGGCCAAAATGTGAGTTCTGTGTCCAAAACTGCCATAAAACTGGCTGAAGGTAGAGCAGTATTTGGAGGTCACATCATGATATCAGTGTAGCTGTGCTTTTACTGACATTGCTTAACGTGCCCAGCAGAAAGCTGGTGGTTCTTTATTATGTGAGCTTGTCCGCACTCTGCTGCTGTGTGGCACAGGCATTTCTCAGGTAACCTGTGGAAATTTCTCTGGTGAGTGTTATACTCTGGAGAGGATTCAGGACCTTTGTCATTTTTGCAGCTGTTTCTTTTGTAAGTGTATGTATCCTGTGCTAGCAATGGGGTTACACTGTGTCTTACATATATACCAGGTAGTTGAGGTTGCCTGTCATGTGGTCATGTAGAATTATAAATTTTTGCATAAATATTTATGATTCCTAATTTTTAACTCTGCTCTGTGAGGAGCCTGATTGTAATTAATGACTTGGCTGTGTTTCCTGAGATTTAGTTAGAAAACTTCTGTTAGAAGCCTATTGCTGAACAGCATTCTGCCCACGGCAGGGGGGTTGGAACTAGATGATCTTATGGTCCTTTCCAACCCTAACTATTCTATGATTCTATGATTCAGCAAGTTAAATGCGGTTGCTGGCTTTTATTATCAGAGGCATAGTTACCTAGGAGCAGTTACAAAATGCCTGATTATAACAACATGTTGCATATTATCCATGCTTGTTTTCTGCAAATGTCAGTTTTTTCTTGAAAAGCACCCTAGAATTTCATAGCACTCATACATGGTCTTAATGGGAGTGCAGGTGAGGCTGTCTTAATGCAGTGCTTATAAGTAATCCTAAGATGTGTGGACAAACACCTGGGCTGTACAAATACACTGTAAACTGTAATTATGCACCTATGTAGCTGCAAGAACTGAATGATTCTATTGTCACTTTCACTTGAAGGCATTCTAATGCTTGTCTTGGCATGGTGGCCTCATTCCTGGTCAGGATGTCATTGCATTGTGCTCCCTACAAACACACTGTATGTGATGTTGAAGAATTTAGCATCTAGAATGGACAACACAGAAAAGAAATACCATCGTACTCCTTTCAGAAACAGGACTCAAAATGGTAGGCTTGGGTCAGGTCTACGGGGAAGTTCAGCTTGACTCAGTTGTAGGTCTTAGGCAAAGGGCTGAGGCTCAAGGCTGCCTATCCTTTGTAGATTGCTCCTGTTCTGAGTTAGGCATTTCCCCGATATGTTGTTTCAGTGGTTATTTGCTTTTTTGTCTTGCTACATAGTTTCAAAAAATACTCATCCAGATGGGGTGTTTGATGTTCTGGATGTTTCACTCTTTTATGTTTAGTTAAGTCAATATATGTCAATTTTTCATCTGTAAAGCAGAGCTAAAACTTTCATATTTAATACTGTGCTGTGAGGATAAATTAAGAGGTTCATTTCTTTTTTTTTGCTGTGTCAGGAAGAGAGTTAATATGGCTTAAAGATGAAAATAAATATTTTGGATCCAGTCTTTCCTTCCTCCCTCTCTCCTGGCATTACATGTGTACTCTGTATCTGAAGCTTTTGCTCACACCTGCCCGTTTATGATTTAAGTAAAACACATTTTAAAGGCATTATCCTATTTGGATTGCACAGGGTAACACCTGATTATTCAACTTTCTTTGACCTTGTTTCATAAGTATAAGAAGGGATGTTGCTCTTTGGAAGCAGCTTGTTCATACTACATCTTAATTATTAGGAGAGTGTATTAATCATGATGTTGGGTGACTAGAGCTCAGGAGTCAGGCTCTAGTTCTCAAAGAGAGAAAAGATAATCTTGTGGTTAAGATCAAAGGCTGAAGATCTTGCATTCAGTCCGTTTCTTTGTGCATCCTTCAGTATCCCAAAGTTATTAAGTTCAGGAGCTTAAATTTCCCTGTCCAGCCTAGGTGGTGTAAGAATAAATTAATTGGTGTAGATGAGTCACTTGAATGCTCTGGGGTTGTGGTTTATTTAAAAACCTAAATTTATTACTGAGGCCAGAATTTTCTAAAGGGCACATCTTGGCTTTTAAGCTTATGCCAGTAGTTTTCTTACCGTTGTCATTTAGGATTTGTATCACAGTTTTGCCTAGAAGCCCACATGCACATCAATAATGTATAACACAGAGTCTTATTATTGAGGTGCTCTTGCCCTGAAGAACTTTCAGTCAAGTCAGAGGCAATAAATGGATATGAAGAACACGGGAGAAAACATGGCAACGGATTACACTATATATATGCGTGTGTGTGTGTGTGTGTGTGTGTCTGCCCAACCACTCACAGGTTGCTATTTGTGGTTATTTTTTGGCTTTTCTATTTAATGAGATTTGATGCTAGGAGGAGGCCATGAGTATTTTTAACAGGTACTCATATGTACAGGCAATTCCAGGGGAGAGGAGAAGACAAAACTGGCTACTGAAAAGCTTTGCAGGTGAACGACACAGACTCATTTTGATATAGTGGAACTGGGAGTCAGTGTATGGTAAAAGATGAGTGTAGTGAGAAGCCAGGAAAGACTATCTGCTGTAAAACGAGCAATGGAGAGCAGGTGGAGAGTATCGTAGGAGTTATTGTAGCTTTATGTTGGGGAGAGATCTCTCCAGCAGTTATTTTTAAACAAATGTAAGTAGCACAAGATTACATTATTGAGATTGGAGGGGAAGAGGTTTCAGTAGCAAATTTCCTAGCAAGA
The DNA here is from genome assembly GCF_034315485.1 of Pezoporus occidentalis. Lineage (NCBI taxonomy): Eukaryota > Metazoa > Chordata > Aves > Psittaciformes > Psittacidae > Pezoporus > Pezoporus occidentalis. The sequence continues at coordinate 875,718 of NW_026913964.1, read as the reverse complement.
TCGTTGCCAGATTAGTGTGCAGACACCAGTCTGTCTTTGCACTGCAAGGTGTATTTCTGCCCTAAACTGAATTATTTTAGCTGTCAGCAAATGCTTGATAATATAGTGGTCTGTGCTTGGGAGATTTGCTCTTTATATTAGTGTTATATTGCATTTGGTGTTGAAGCTAGACAGAGCCACTCATCTTTACCTCATGGTACCACGTGGCCCCACTTAACTTAGTCATGAGTGGGCAATTAAATAAGAAGAGAGACCTTGTCAGCTCCAGGCATTAATATAAATCTCGGTGCTTGTAATACATTTACATAGCTCCCCCGGGCCTATCTGGACTTATAATCATCTCTCTCATTCACTGATCTTCTGGGGTATTGACTACTCACTTTTGGTTTATAGTTCTCTGAAACAGAGTTTGGCCCAGGAGGAAACCATCAATGAGTTTTTCTGACAAGCATTCAGAAAGCAGACATTTGCCCATGTGGGTGTGCATAGGCGTTGCCTCAAGTAACACTAAATACTCTGCTGGGGAAACAGAAGTTTTCTTCAAGTTGGTGTATTCAAGTATTCATGTTGGTGAACAACTGCCTCTAAACAACATTGAATTGTTTATGCAAAATCACACAGAAGCAGGAAGGGGGCATGGCTGGAGTCTGGTGTGTGTTTCATTTTTTTTTTTTATTTTTTTTTTCTCCTGGTACATTAGAAGACATTCTTTTTTTTGCTGTCAAAGTTAGGCAGAACTCTTCCATTCATTTCTGTTCCAGCAATCCCATGTTACTACAAATAAATAAATGTGGCATAATTTTGTAAGTAATCTGCACTTGAGCATTCTTCCAAGAAGGTGCATGTTGTACTGGCTTTTATCAGGCAGACTCTCGATGCTGCAGAGCCTTAAAGCAAATGTAGTCTCAGACTTCCTCCCTTCCTCCGTTCCCATAGAAAGCACCAAGGCTGTGTCCACCAGAACAGTGCTAGTTATTTCCATTTCTAGTATAGATGCTGGTGCTAGTTATTTCCATTTCTAGTATAGATGTGTTGTGAAATCCAAAATAAGCTTAAGAACTAACATGAGCAGAATCTAATATTGTCAGAGGCTCTGTAGCTATATAAAGGGCATTCAGACTGTCAGTGTTTACTTTCGACAGTGAGAGACATGGATGCTGTGACCAAGCTTTGTTAAGGCGACTCTTTCTATTATACCGAATGATTGGTGTGCATTTTCTTCTTTCAGCTGATAAATGTTGATGCAGAGGAAGAAGCTGCCCACTCTGTGTCTTCATTGATCTGTTTTTCATGTGCGTTTTGAGAACCAACTTGTAGCAGGCAGCAGCCAGTTACAGCCCAGCTGGTCACAACAGTAAGGAACTGGATGGATGATGGCAACTGGGTCTGGATGGCTGAGACAATTTTCAAATGTAGCTTTCAGCTCTGTGTAACCAGGCATTTTCTTGCAGTAGCTGGTGCAGCCATTCTGTATCACTTTGGGCTCAATTTTGTCCTCATGCATGTGAACCATTCACAGTGAAGATCGAGTTGTGTACGTATGACTGTGAAGGCAGGATTTAGTTCAGTCTTATGTTAAAGCTGAGTGGCAGCAATTGGTGAGAGTTGAATGGCCTCGGTTGCTTTCTATTTTATTACCTAAACCACTGTAAGCTTTCCATGCTTCTTGCTGTTTTTCTCTCACCACCTTCCCCTTCTGCTCATTCCAGGTGCATGCTAATGCAGGTGCCACACAGTCTGTTAGAGCTTTGGAGTAACTCTGAGAGAGAAACTGCAATGTTGATTTGTTTTAATGTTTAATTACGAAGGACCCAGCATTAAAGGCTGGAAATGTTCCCAATTGATGGAAGATTTATGTGTGTGTGTGTATGTATATAGCCTGACTGGTTGATATTTGTTTGTTGGCTTTTTTGTTTTTAAATTTCATTTGGACAATGAACACAAAACATTGTCTGTTTCTGCTACTGCAGACACAATATTTGCAGCTGAAACTTTTATGGTGACAGTTCCTCAGCAGCATACATTTCAGAGCATTGCTGTGGTGCTGACGAAAACCTTTCAAGTCTCTGTGGTAAGAACCACAGTAATATTTTCCTTTTCTTTACTTAGGTCTATCATGCTGGAGGTCAGTTACAGCCTTGTCAGCAGGTCAGAAATACTCTGCCTTTTTTGTGCTGTCAAATGGGAGGGAGGCTCCCAGCATAGCGCCATCAGCCTGCCATTCGTAAATGGGTACAAATTAATTAAGCCTTTGCTCTTTTTTTGCTCGTTTTGTCATTTCCTAAAGGAAGATTTATTGTCTATATGCTGAATAACCAGGCGCAGAGCTCCTTTTCAAATACTGTTTTGCTACTGAGCAGTTCTGAATCCTGGACATGAACTTCTGCTGCGGTGCAATGCAGGCCAGAAAATCACAGCAGGAGTTCAGAGTGAAGGCCTGCTGACCCACAGCTCCTTGCTCCATTTCTGGACATGAGGTTGTAGCCAGCTGTCTCTCCCTGGAGGCGGATGTTTCAATATTCACACTGCAGATGCAAGTCTGTACAAGACTGATCTTCAAGATTATACTGCTGAATTTGTTTTATCATGCAATTGCTTGGCCCCAGCTCCCCAGGACTGATCCTTTTTTTCCCCTTAGCTAACCTTTGGTATGATCCATGCCCATGGGTCTGGTTTCCTCTCATGAGCAGTCCTGTTAGAGTCCATAGAGGGCCTTGGCATTAAGCAAGTATAGGAATGTGTAGAGAGCAGGGACTTGCTGTGTGCTGAAGCCCGGTGTTAATGTGCCACACCTTCTAATAAGGGATGATCTAGAGTGAAGGTGCTGTCATGTCCATGCTGGGTAAATGGGACTTTTGTGCTTGACCCATAAGTGAGTTGTCACCTAGTTCATCAGAGATGCAAATAAGTGATGTAAGTTATAGCTAAAATGTGCAGGGAGTATCTAATGTAATAAATGTGTAATGTAATTTGAAGAGTTAAACATAGTTTGCTGCCTTCTTATTCTTTCTGTAGACTTAGAGCAAAAGAGGCTTTGTTACCTGCTGTCCTCTGAGTACTGGGATTTGAATATTCATCCAGCCAATCTTCCTGATTGACTAACAATCCCAGGTGGCTGCATATACACTAACACCAGTTGCTGGAGTAGGTTTCCTAAAGGCTGATGCTGCCTGCCTTTATCTGCAGCTGAGTAGCCACTTGTCCTCTAGTGGAGGTGGAGGCCCATATGAGTGATTTCACATTGGCAAAAATATAAGACATAAATTCTGTCATTTCTTCATCTTTATGTAACTGAGTGCTCTTTTTGAGATGTTTTGCTAGCAGGTTGCATGTGAGTTTGTTGACAGAAAAGAAGCAGTAAGACTCAGGAAGCATTCACTCTGGTCAGGAAGTGGATATTTACTGGAGCACAGGATTTATGTGTGTGCCTGTTTTCCCAAGAGCAATCTCTTTTGCCTCTTTTTCTAGATTATTCTTGTTCCAAGCCTGTCTTTGCAGCGTGGCCCTGCAGTCAGGTCCCTTCCCTATAGCTCTCTTCAGTCCCTGTGGCCTTGATCACTCAGCAACTTTTGAGTATCTTCAACCTACAGTTTCTCTTCTGACCCTATCAAATACAGTGTGTTCTTATCAGTTTCCCTGCCTTTGCCCAGCCAGTTGCAATTTTATGGGCCCCTCTTTATTCTTAAGTCTCGGTTTGCTTTTCACTCAATCTTTGCTGCCCTGTACAAGCTTTTAAAAATGCGTGTCTCTACATTCATCTGCCTGTCCCTCTCCATGTCTGGTGCTTGACTCTTTTCTCTGGTTCATGTGCTGCTTTCTTTACCATAGTAACAGCAGGGATTGCTTGGAGTACTCCCATATGCTTCTCAACTTTCCAGCTTTGAGACCCAGGCATTGCTCAACCTGGAGCTGCTGTTGCAGAGCATGCTGCCCAGGGCCCCAGCAGGCTCACTGCGGCTGGACTCTTCATAGAGAACCTGTCTGGGGGTAAAGATCTGGAGCACCTCTCCTATGAAGACTGGATGGGCTGGGCTTGTTCAGTCTGGAGAAGAGAAAGCTCTGAGGAGACCTTATAGATGCCTTCCAGTACCTAAAATGGGCCTACATGGAAGCTGTAGAGGGGCTTTTTACAAGGGCATGTAGGGATAAGACAAGGCGGAATAGTTTTAAGCTGAAAGAGGGTAGATTCAGATTAGACACTAGGAAGTAGTTCTTTACTATGAGGGTGGTGAGACACTGGCACAGGTTGCCCAGAGAAGCTGTGGCTGCCCCATCTCTGGCAGTGTTCAAGGCCAGGTTGGACGGGGCTTTGAGCAACCTGGTTTAGAGGAAGGTGTCCCTGCCGGTGGCAGGGGGGCTGGAACTGGATGAGCTTTAAGGTTCCTTCCAACACAAACCATTCTGTGATAGACGTGAGATACCCTAAAGCCTAATGAGTGCTTGCAGAGCCTGTGCAGACTGCATCATGCAGTCGCAGGTGTGAAGGTGTAATATAGCAGCTGGATTAGTCCAAAGTGTGTAAATTAGTCATATTTGTGTGGTTTCTGGCTGCACACTGTTCCTTTTTAAAAAGAAAGGGGAAAAAAATAAAGCTAAAATGCTGCATGTATTTCATGTGCTGCTGCTTTCTGAGGGTAATGCAGCACTCTGGTGTGTGCTTTTAGCACATTGTCTCCTTAACATTGAAGTTCTGTCTTCAAATGCCAGGGAGAAAGAGGGCCTGAGGTACAGTAAATTGGTGCTTAAAGTTATCTTTTCCTCCTTTGTTAAATAAGATAATGACATGATAGCAATTCTTTGAACATGAAGGAGGATAATGTGAGGTTGATCAGTGTGAAATCAGCTGGTGTCAGCCCAGTGGATAGAACTTAAAAAACTGTCCTAAAAGAAGAAAGAAGTCAGAAACCAACAAGAAGGCTATTTCTGTGGAATTGTCCTTATTTCTTATTTATGGCAACAGAGAGGAGGATCCTGTGACCCCTCTTTATCCTATTCAAAGTAAGATGAGAGTTTAGAGATTCCAGGCAGAGATTTGCTAATGGTTAATATATGTCTTGGGGATGTGAGGTCAGATGTCCCAGTCGGTGGTGCCCATAGGTGTGTATAAGTTAAGGGTTTTGCTAGCACACTTTGTTTCTGTAGTGAGACATAAAGAATTGAGGAGAAATTTGTAATTGAAGGGCAGCTGCAACCAGCCTGCATCCTGCCTTTAGTGGCTGTGCTCTGCAGTCAGGAGTGCTATTGCCATGGGAAATATCCTAGGAGAGCATCATCAAGCCTTGACGGGCTTCTTGGGGATTAGAGTGCCTTCTCAAAGGAAGTCGTTATAATCAAAAGCGCTCTCCCCACTGTTTCCTCATCGGAGTGGATCAACAGTGACCCTTGGTGGTTAGAAAGAGTGCCTGCGGGTCTGTCATGCATAGGCTTGCCTAACTCAATTTGTGTATCTGTCTCCTGAGACCTTGAATGTGGGCATTGACTTAAGCCTTGGGCATCTTATTTCACACCTGATCAAGCTGATGTTTTAAGACAAAAATCTCCTCAAGCCAGTCCGGTTTGCATGGATTCTTAGTCTAAATCCTTAGGAGGGTTTTGGCAGGACACTTCAATTGTGCTTTTGGTCATCACTTCAACATATAAATTCCTCCACTGCTGCTCTGACCATAGATACATAGCATCGTCCTGTTCAAAGAAAAGCACAGGCATTGATCCCCCATTCCTCACTCCATACAAAGAGTTTTTGAAAGACATATACTTTCAGGGCTCATATGAATTCATAGGAACTGGCTTGGTGAAATTTAGCATCAGGCCACAACCTGTCTGTGAATTTCTTTATAGACATCTCTCTGATGCAACAGACTCCCTTGTATCACTGTGTCTTGGTGTAACTAGGTTACTGTGAAAGACTCACAGTGAGCTGTTATGCTGATGGGTATAAGTGATGACGATGATGCTATGTTTTTACAGCTCAGCAATCATTTCTATTTGTTCTTGAACCTGGGCTGTGCTTCAAAACAGAATTTAAGTGAAGTCACCACCTGTTCATTTTTCAGCCAGACAATCTGCTTTTTTAATCTTGTAATAATAAAAATCCCCTTTCAATTTGTTTCTCTGGCTGGCATTGATTCCTGACTTGTTTTCCAGCCAAGTGGCATCTCCTCCTCCTCTTTACATCTTTGCTTCTGGCTGCTCAGTGTAACAGTTAACACATCACGTGGCATCACTAGAAGCTGTAGTAGAGAATCCAACTGTAGTAGAGTGAGAGTAGAAATATGGACTCATGAAGAAACTGGATGCATAGGGAAAAGTCATTTCTATGACATTTTCAACTTGTTCCTGCTCCTTAAAAATAAGTTGCTGTTAATTAATGCATATAATACATCTGTATGTTGGTAGAGATTATACTAAATGTATAGATAAAAGGCACTGACGTAGTGAACGTGTATAATGGTGATTTCTGGGGCCCAATTTCATACACTTAAAAGGAGATACAAAGGGGGCTTGAAGTTCCCTGATGGTGTTACAGGATAATCATTTGCTGTTGCTGCTATTATTTGAGGATACAGTTCTTGTGTTTTATCTCCTGTATGTACTGGTATTTACATTGTCAGGGAGCTGGACAGAAAAATTCATGAGACCTTTTCAACTCTTAGCCAAGTAGTGCTTTGGGTGTGAACACATGTATGCCAACTGTATAAAATTGTATATAATTGTATAAAAACTGTGGAGAGGTTTGAATGAAAATCCATGGTTTTCCCTGACTTTATTTAGCCACTGCTAGATAATTTTAGATGTGTAATACAGCTTAGACAGCCACGGAGCTGGCCTGCATGTATCTACTCTAGCTAAGTTGCATTTAGAGAGGGCTTTGAGGCAGGTGAATGGTTAACTACTTCACCCCCCATCCCTGGTAGCCATGTGAGTAATTAGGAAAAGCTTCCAAAGAGGCTTGAAGAGCAAGGGCCTCACCACCTTAAAATTTGGTGCTGGTTTTCATTATTTCTTTTGCTATGTTTTTTTGCACTTGAATCTAAACTCTTTCTGCTGGAGCTGGCTATAGCTGTTGGATCATGGAAGAAAATTAGGAGTTTTGGGACTTTGCTGTCTGAGATTTGTATTGTAAGCTGCTGTTTGCATTGTTCTATAAAGTGCATGTGTATTTGCTGTGGCTGCAATGCAGGGGTCTACAAAGACCTGTGAGGGTGACCTGTATCCTGTTTTGAACAGTGATTTCCAACTGTGCCATTTGGAATTTATAGTTTTGCTGGGTTTATTTTTTACATGAATTAAGCTGTTGTATGGTAGGGAGCCACTTAACTTTCAAATCTACTACATCTTAGAATAGCACTTGACCACAACTAAAATTAAACAGAGAATGGGTATTCGAGGAGCGCTTTCACTGAAAATTAAACAAGATAAAATTTTAGGACCCTACAGTGATGTAAAAATAATTGTCCAGGTGTGCTCTTTAGGCTTTTAGTGGTGTGAAGTGCTTTTATAGGACAGTGTGTATGTTAATTATAGAATGAATCCTTCATATTTATGTAATGCCTGTTGTCTAAGGCCATAAAAACACAACAAAAGGTGATCAAGTCTTTTTCGCTAATTTTACAGAGAGATATCTTGCTCTAGATTACAGAGTGTGTCAACAGGGGCGGCTCTTTCTCTGGGGACACATGGTCCATCCCCACTGCAATTTCTAACCTTGGGCCTTATCTCCCAGGTGTGCTAAGGACAGATGACACATGCCAGCTTGGCTCCTGGCACCTCAGCACACTGGAACAGTGATCACTGCACCTGTGTGGTAGCTCTCAGTGGCAATCCTTGCCGGCTAAAAAACATTAGAGCTCCCTAATCTCCAGCAGCACCCTGCACTATGTGGGCATTAGTGAAAAAATTTTTGTGGAGGAATACTCTCAAGAGCTTGTAAACCATAAACCTGGTCAGTTTGGGAGCTCAGGTCAGATATGAGCTGGTGATGTGACATTTGTCAAATGGGATGGTTCACTTTCAGCCATTTTTGCACTTGAAATCACCCTGTGAATCTTAGCTTTCAAAGAAATAGGTAAATGATAAGATACAATGTAGCCTTGCAAGTCCTCTTTCTGGAAGAACTCATCATTTGGCCCCACATGAACAAAGTGATGTGTGGGCTTTCATAAAATCGATAGGATGCCTCTGTAGGTCTGTTGTCCTTAAGGGAGTTCCTGCAGTTTCTCACCATCTTCAAACAGAAGTGACTGGAAGAAATGTCGATTAAACTGAAGGCCCTCCAGGGCAATGCTTTTGTTTATTACAAAGTGCTGATGTATGAAATAACAGTGCTATAATCATCTGTAAATGAACCACAAACCAGGAGAACATCCACGAGCATTTTATGAGATGTGTTCTCTAAAGTTGCAGTTGACCAGAATAAATCAATAGCCCATGGAGTGCACTTTAATTTTAGTCCTAAATGTAAAAAGGCAGTTTTAAGTATCTCTGCTTTTGAGAGCACAGGCTTTAAAACTTCCTGACTCTAGCCATTTTCAATGTCTTAAGTTGTGCACTAAGTAAGCAGTGATAAATTTCCTGAAAATGTAGTAGGCCTTTCATCTTTATCTGCTGTGACTTACTCAGAGGAAAATAATTGCATCTTCTTGTTTCAAGGGGCATTGTTCAGTGTACCAATGTTTAATGACTCCTTGGTTAAATACCATTCTCAGCTCATCACTTTTGGGCCATTTATTGTTTATACAAGGTGCTAAAGAAGGAAAAAAAGAGAACAAGAAAAATTAGAGGTATCTCTAAAGTGTATGTTGGTGATTTCAGCACAAAGATTGAACAGTAGAGGAATTACTAGTTTTTTTTTGCTTTAGACATCTGCAAAGAAGTTGTCATAGCGTCAAGACTAGAAGCAAAGTATCTCCCGTACTCTCTTGTGGGTAGTGCTGTCTTACCAGCTTTCTGTCTCTGCAGGATGAGTATCTTTTGCAAGCTTTCACACTGCTCTGCTTATTGTGATCTTCGACTGCTCCTTTCCCACATCCTGTACCTTCATACCACAAATTGCTTCCCGCAGCTACATTGGTCTCTGATTCATCTGTCTCTTTTTCCATCTACCTTTGCTTAGGTCTAGTGAATCCTTTCCTTTTGATTGAAAGTACATAATAGTCTCGGAATACCCCACCCCAAATTAATTCCTTCTCCCATACTTTGTGATTGATTCCTGCTTTGACCAGTAGCCCTGCCCCCTGCTAACAGCTCTCTGTTCAGGGGGAAGCTTCTTTTACACCATCTTTTCAGCAGGAAATTTTACCGTGGTCCCCTGAGAGAAGTAAAGCAAGAGAGGTTGATTTATAAAGCACATCTGCATAGTGCTTTCCTAGGACTTAGTCTTACATAAGCCTTCAAACTTCTTCTGGTGGCTACAGCTGAATTCACTGCTTAAATCATTTCTACTACAGGCTATCTGAGAGGGTAGGGAAACAGTCTACTCTGGGTGTCTGGGATGGTCAGTAGTGTTGTATGTGTTAGATTTCAATTGGTTAAGGGAGGCTGTTCCCCTTCATGTTGTTTGAACCAGGTCAGATGGACTTGCTTGCACCCATGTTACATCCTGCCATGGTCTCTTTTTTGTGCCATGCAAAGGAAACTCCTGTTTCTCCTCAGAGCTGTGTTGAAGGTTGTCTCAACTTACCTTATGCTGGCAGGGCACCTGGTGCGTGAAAGGCAGTCCTACAGTGGTGCTGGGTAACTGCACTGGTTTAATGTCTCCTAACCTTAGAACAGGCGTTGTGCTGGACTGACGTGTGTGCTGACAAGGGTGCAGAAGTGCACTTAAAAAAACTGAGGCTGCAGCAGGTTCTAGTTGTATCCTTGGTATTGCTACATATCAGGATATTAAAGGTTTTAGATTATGATGAACATTGCTTCATTACAATGTTGCTTTGCTGTGTTTATTGAAACTGTAAGGGGCTCTTTTCATTAGCCTACCTAGGATCTGCCTTTAACCAGTAGTGGTTCCCCCTTGGTTGCTGAGGTCTTATTAAGTTTAAAGGTGCATGATATTTATGGTAGAGATGGTGGCAAGTTGCTTCTCATCCAAACAAGTTAATTCCCTATATGGCACAGATTTGCTACTGCTGGGTCACCGCTGGGGGAATGTAAATCAGAGCAAGGTTGCTGACAATAAATAAACCAATTGATGACACAGAAATTTATGGTCCATCGCAGAAATAGAATGGGAGCTGTGATTTATGTATTTACTTTAATAAATATGAAAAAATAAATTGTGACATTATTCATAGGAGCCCTGGTGGTGAGTGCAATCTGTATGTATCTGCCCAGTAGATGAGTTTTTCCTTGTGGACAATTGGCAGCATTTTAAACATACAGGTGATTTTTTAAAGTGTGTGTATGGGGGATGGTGTTTGTATGACAATATACCATGACAGTAAGTATAAGCACATAAGAGTAGGAGACTGGTCACCTCTTTCTCTCTCAGACTTTTTAGGTGATCCTACTTTTGTTTGTTGCTTGGCCATTGGTGTAAGCCAGTGTGATGTTTCCAGTCCATGGTAGTTCCATCTTTCCTATGACACAGATTTTCATCAGTGATATAGCATACCTGGGCACTTAACCATTGGCCAGAAAGGAGAGGAGGTGGAAAATTCCCCCCCACCCCACCCCTTGCCATAAGAAAATTAAGTAGCTCCGATGTCTAGTACATCGTATGGGAAACATGCCAGCTCATGGACACAGATGACATCTGGACTGGAGGGACTTGTTTGATAAGGGGTTGTGGGAAGGCTTGTCATCCTTTGGGGGCTGGTGTGTGCAGTCTAAAGTGTTGGCTTTGTGGAACATTCTGGGGCAAAGTGTTCCTCTTCGGGGAGAGGGGCAGAGCCATTTTCTGTATCCTTGGTTTCTGTACTGGTGTGGGGAGTGAAGGGGATAGGATTTGCATGAGAAACACTCTGGGAACAAGCTCTGAGGCCTTGATGCTGAACAAGCCTTGGGGCGGTAAGTTGGAATGTTGAAAGACAGGAAATGTAAACGAGCAAGCCTTGGGGGGATAAGCCAGGATGTTGTTGTAACAAGGGATCTCAGTTGGAGGCCAGAGGATGTGGGGGTCCTGAGAAGAACTGAAGCAAGAAGGTGAAACTGTTGCCCTGTGAACAACGGGTGATCAGCATTGTGATTGGACTATTTACCTGGGGATTTTTACAGGGGTAAAAGGGCTTGATTGTAAAAAAGTTGGGTCTCAGTCTCAGTATCCATACCGACCTGAGTCCGTGTCTGAATATGCCACATACTGGTACACGGGCAACATGGCAGCTGCAGAGCAAGGGTTTTGGGGTGGGAAAGAGTAGGAGAGTGCTACTTTCTCCTAGAAGCCTGTCAACCCCAGTCTGTTGCCTAGCTTTGCATTTTTACACTGTTGATGAACTATAAATGGGGACATATCTGTGGTATTGTATCATACCAAGAATGGAAGATACGAATTCACATCTCCAGCTGCATGCTGTGATTGGTTTAAGTTCCCATACCCAGTTTTCTTGTTAAAAATCTATTTAACCTGAATTTTCTGAAGTCTGAGAGAATTTGATATTTTTTGGCTCAACTGTGTGTATGTCCACATAACCTGAAGTGGAAGAGAAGGTTGGGAAAATTTTAAGATATGGATAGTGGAAATCACAGAAAAATCATATGCTGGGAGTCGCTCTAGAAGTGCTACAAAAATTTAGGGCTTATTTCCTCTGTGCTTAGCTGGGATAAACCAGCTTGGGTTCACTGATACCAGCTGTAGTAGCAGTCAGTAATGATCTGGTCTTTTATTTGGGAGAGGCAGAAGAGAAAACAACCTTTATTGAAAGGAAAAGGGGATGCATTTGTTAAAAGGCAATGATCTCAAATGATAAGGCAACATTTCAGTTGATGTATTGGTTTATTTTTGGGTTGCCTTCGATACCTGTTTTCAGTCAATGATCACAGCAAGTTCCCTCTGAGCTGATTCTGCAGTTTCTTGGGAGCTGCCCATCACAGATATTTCTTCTTGGACTATCTTTAGCAGAGACATTAAACAGGGTAACACACGTAGAGACTTTGCAATTCGCTAGATGCTAATGCTCTGATGGTGTGGTTAAGCAGCAGGACTAATATATTACCCCACCTTGTCTCTCACTGTATGTGTAACCACTGAAATACTTTTATTCAATAGCAAACAAAAGGCAGGGACTGGTACTTGGAGAACAAATCAGGCCATGGGACCAGTATCTTTCTGTTGTGACAAGCACTCAGCACTGTCTGCTGCAGCAGCCAGAGCTTTACACTCGTGTGAGACCACCTCATCTGGACCCTCCCCATTTGTTTTTCCTGTGATGCCTTCCAATATTCTTTATCTTTATACCCAGCATCATTTACTAGCTTGCTGTCTCCTGGCCTTAGGTAGAGAAAACATGCTGTTCCTCTGGCATGAAATGGGACATTGATGGTTTCTGGTGCTGATGCATAGTTTAATCATCAGCAGTGCAACTAAAATTAGGGAGAGTGAGTGTTGTTTTTAATTCTTGATTTGCAACCGTTTTGAAGGCTTAGGGCTTGTATCACAGCTTTAACCTGTGGCTTTTTGTTATAAAAATAGTGAAGACATGTGTCCAAAATGTGGGCAGAGTACATATACTCTTTCATGGAGAACTTATTTCCTGGGGAATAATTTCTTATGTTAATAACTGCTAATGAGGGATCAGTCCAACAAGCGCCATGTGTATGCTGCATGGAGAAAATACGGGTGTTAGCTTGGAGTTTTGAAAGGCTAACTCTGAGGTGACCCAGAAAAGCTGATAACGTCAGCTTCGAGGTGTAGCAGATGGGTGAAGTGCCTGAAAAGTCTCTTAGGCGCTAAAAATCAACACAAACCTTATTTATATTTTTTTTCCTCTTTTTTTTTTTGTGAAATTCAATCTAATCTTACACCCACTAGAGCACACCTTACACTTGACTTGTTTGAGATGTCCCTGGACCACTCCAGTAAGAACAGAAATGGGTGAACTTGTGAATGGGCAAGCGAGGGACTATGTGTTCCATACTGTGCTTTATGGAGGGATGCTCCCCTGCTTGCTATATGAAAGTTTTAAAACAGTGCAGTGGGTTCTTTTACCTTCTGTACTAATTGAAAAGAGGCTGCCTCTGAATTGCATTACCTATTGCCAATAATGTTTGTAAAGTACTTAAACGACACTACAATCACTTCTTTAAATGTAAATCTTCCCCATTCAAATAGTCACAGCTCAAAAGTTCTGCTCAAGGCAAAAACATGCAATAAAAACCCTAATGTGAGATAAATGGGCCCTGCTGGCTGCTGAGCCATGAGGGTTGGATCTATTTGCATAGTTCACACAGACTGCATTTTTCATTGTCTTTAGGCACCTCTTACAGATTTTTTTTTTTTTTTTAATGTTGCTCCTTATCATGATTATTATAGCCCTAAAGAGTTAACCAATGCTTATCTAAGGTGCAGAAACTACTGTAGACAATGATTTGTTGACTTTCCCTAGCTGCTTTGACCAGGGTTATTGTGTACCTACATGTGTGTTTTGGTAGCTGGTTTTGCAGTTGACTCCAGTTAGTCCAAGCTAGCTCCTCAGCATAGGAGATACCAGCAATATAAAAATAGGTGTTGCAAGTGTACCACTCCTTATACTGAGAGTTGGAGATGGTTAATGCTAGTAGGCTGACTGCCCAAGTTCAGGTAGCTCCTCAAATCCACTGGGATGGGAAGGTGGAGAAAGTTAATGTTGGGAGGATTCAGTTAATCAGTGCTTTCCAAGCAGTGGAGACCTTTGTGTGCACTTAATCTCTTTCTCCCCTTTAATCTTGTTTCATGCCAGTATTATGGGGGAAAGGTTTTTGGAATTTAACATGAGTGGTTCTTTATGGTTCTGTGAAAACTCTGAAGTTTCTAGTTGTTAATAACTAGTGAAAACTGTGACCAGTAATTTAAAACCCTGAAATCGTGCTTTCCCCAGTCTCCTGTGTGCACAAAGTAACTTGGTACAAAATGATGCGGTACCCTTGACAGTGATTTTGCATGCATTTCTCTTCTGTACATACATGGCCTTTCACACCCTTAGTGCACACGCGGGTGCTTTTGATGAAGCAGGCAGCTGTCTTGGAACTATTTGAAATAACTGAACAGATGCATGACTCTGCCACACATCAGCTCAGTGCAGGGCATCCCTCCTGTGCATCATAAATCTTCAGACTTCAGGAGCAAACATACAGTGCTAGACTTATCATTTCCTCATTTATCTTTGCTGCATTGTAGCCCCTTGGGGGGGATAATATTTTGATGGGTGAATAAAGTACCATTAACTTTAACATTATTATCAATCATCATGACACCAGGAGGACAAGTAGTCTTTGTACCTGGACTTGCTACTTGTTTAGTCATCAAACCCTTTGCAAAATGAGTGCAAAACACTACTTTATTAAGGCTGTGGTTCTGTGATAGTTTTTTTTTGACAGAAATACCTGTTTTAGCTACTGCCACTGCTACCTTGCATCCGTAAGGCATAGCAGCATCTCCATCCATCGCTCTGCAGCTACACATGCTGCCACCCTGCTCAGAGTGCCAACCTGGCTCACCTTCTTAGAGAAAAAACCATCAGAAAACATATTTTAGGAAGGGAGATGGTGGAAGGGTAGTTTTTCTAAAGCTGCCTCACTTCCCTGGTGCTGATTGCTACCTGGGCTGGCACTCCTTGAGAGGGGTGGGCTGGGGACAGGCACACTTCTGGGGTGGGAGAAGAGGTGGAATGGTTTTCAGCTAGAATTTCCAAAAAGAACCGGGAAACTAAAGTCTGATTTAGTAACCTATTTAAGCGTTGGTAGTGCTTCCACACCAAGGATGTAGAGTGGTCAGGATCCTTTGTTGACAGCTTTTATAATAGTCCTTTGTTTTTTCCTCCTTGAGACTTCTTGAGGGGATAAAAATCATCACAAGCAGCTGGGTGCATAGCACAGCAGCAGGGCAGAGGAAGGGTAAGGGCCAGCACCCTCAAGGGAGTGTGAAGTTCAGGGGCTCACTCCAGGTCTGCTGCCCAGGTGAGAATTGAGGCAGCACCAACTAATTATTATCAAGTGTCATTTTCAGCAGTAGCCTGTCATGATGATGTAGTATAAAATATTATTCAAATATCTTTTCTTCACTTTTTCAGAAAGTCGCTGCAGATGTTTCAGATTATGGCTCTGGTTTTCAAAGGGATTACTGTGCCTCAGAGAGATAATTATTCACTTTCTGTCAGCCTTGGGGTTTTCGGTGGTGTTTTGTTGTTTGGGTGTTTTTTATCTGTTTTGTTCACTTGAACTGTCATCTTCCACAAGCATAGCTTTTATTGCCATGAAAGTGGGGCAAATAATGAGTAGATTCTACTGCATTGGTGTTTAATAAGTTACTGCTTAGATACAATTTTCTTTTCTTGCTTGCTCCTTGGGTGAATGTGGTGTGCTGGCAATCTTTAATCTGTTACACAAACACAATGTCATGTTTCCCCAGACTTCTTCCTGGAGAGTATTATTTTTTGTTCACTTAAGTTCTCAATGTGCACAAACACTTAAAGAGCTCACGCAGCAGAAAATTTTTCCAAAATAATGCCCTTTTATAATACGTAAGGTCAGGATTTGACAACTGATTTCCAGGAGGCCCCAGTGAAGAAGCACTGTTTACCTTGCCATATAATTTGCTTATGCTGCTCACAAAGCTCATGCTTATGCTAAAAAAACAACCAAGGAGAGAAAACCTTCTGTGGTAGGTTTGGAAATTTTATGGACTATTCTAAGAGGACTGTCATGGTTTAAACCCAGCCACACAACTCATTCACTCACTCCCCGCCCCCCGCCTCTTGCCCTCCCCCGGAGGGATGGAGAGGAGAATCAAAAAGAATATAACTTCCACAGGTTGAGACAAGAACAGTTTAGTAACTAAGGTATAACACAAATCACTGCTGCTACCACCAATAATAATAATGGTAAGAGAAATAACAAGGGAAGAGAATACAACACCTCAGCACCAGCTGACCAATAACTCGCCCCACCTCACCCGACTGAGCACCAACCAATACCTCCTCCAACCCCACAGTCTCCCAGCCCTTCCGGCTAACTCTCAGTTACATCCTGGGCATGACGTGCTGTGGTATGGAATACCTCTTTGGTCAGTTTGGGTCAGGTGTCCTGTCTCTGCTTCCTCCCGGCTTCCCCTCCTCCCTGGCAGAGCATGAGGCTCACAAAGTCCTTGGCCAAACCAAAACATCACTGTTATCAGCTCTGTTCCCAGGCCGAAAGTCAAAACACAGCACTGCACCAGCTACTAAGAAGGAGAAAAATGACTGCTACTGCTGAACCCAGGACAAGGACAAATAAAATGGGATCTGGCCAAAAGAGAAAAGAGTAATTAATGGTATAAAGAAGGTAAATAGGATGAATACAGGTGCCTGATCACCTGATATAAGGGATGGTCAGTGAAAATAAAAAACTGGAAAATAATGTCAAGAAATTCATTGCTTTGTGAAGCAGCTGGCCTCTGAAACCCCTCACCACCACCAGACAAGGAGGCCAAATAGCTGAGGCTCAGAAAGTTACTAAACCATGCTGGATAACATGCATGTCAGGATATAGCGGGGAATACTATACTTCACCAGGACTGTTGGAAGGGATACAGTCTCCTAGTTGTCAGAAGCTGAGTTAAAGCCTTGCTGCTGTGGCTTCAGAGGACCCTCCCTGAGAGCAGGTTATGCTCTAATCGAAGAGCTCTGGGATCTGCTTGTGGTAAGCTGCTGGTGGAGGCAGAGTGGGAAGAGGACTTCCCAGGATCACCTGTAAGTAGGCAGTGGGTAAGGATGAAAAAGCCTGGAACCTACCTCTTCTTTCACCACTGCCTTAGACACAGTCAAGGAAAGTGAGTTTTCCCTTAAGTGGAGGTAGAGTCAAGCAAGAAAGTCAAGGAGGAAAGAGGCTTGGTAAAAAAAATCAGTAAACTGACTTGATCTAGCTGGTTCTGCTTTGAGCAAGGAGTAGAGCTAGGTAACTTCCAGGGCTCCTTTCCAACCTAAATTATTTCACACATCTGAGCCTGTGAGTTCCCACAATACCTTGGAAATGCTATAGCTGTGACTACTAGCTTGTGACTAGGTTTGAGTGTTGCTTTTTGTTTCTTTTCTCTTTGTTGTTCTTTTGAGGAATACCCAACTTGGGTCTCTCAGATAAGCCAGGTAAGTCAGTCACCACATCTCCCTTGCCTTCCTTTACTATTGAGTGAAAAGGGTTCTTCTATTCAGAGTGTGAGGTATTCAAACTCCTGCAGCTCCCTTCTCTGTGCTGATTATAGAGGGTGTCTAAGAAAGGAAGACAGCCAGCTGAGAGGCCTAGTCCTTTCTTCCCCCTTCCCCTCCATCAATTTCTTTGCTTTTGAGGCACATTTTTTCTGAATGCTTTCTCTGGAACAGGAACATTTATCAGCTGAGCCATGTCTGACTTGCCATACTCTTGCTTTCTCCATACTTTTTTTTCTCTCCCCTTTCTCCTTCTCTTTCCCTTCTAAGCATACAATCAACTAAGTTAATATCAATTCTTAAATTGGAAGTGTTGAAATCTGTGGGTTTGTCTTATGCTGCTTTGTGTGCCTGGACAGTGCATTACACCAGCTGACCAGGTTTTGTAATCTTGAGCACTGGGAGTTAATAGAGCAACCTGGCTGAATGGAGTGGCATTAATCTTCCAAGGATGAGCATAGGCTGTAACCTGATGGCTTGGAGCAGCGTTTTCCCTCTTGGTTGATTAAGTCTTTAAGAATTTACTGCTAAGAGAGGAATGGATCCATGACACTTCTTTAAAAAAAAAAAAAACAAAACAACCCATAGAGAGATTTCCATGCCCAAATGTCAGTGTTTTAGGCACCTGAATTTCCATGGTGAAGTTTCTGAATCAGCCTGCAGAAGGCTCTAGCCATTTTCTGTCTGGCCGTAAAATCCAGACTTTGAAGCAAATCATGCAGCACAAGATCCATCATATACTCTCAGCATATGGCATGACAGCATTTTGCTGTTGCAAATCAGTATAACCAGCCCTACAACACCCAGCTTCCTTCCTGAACACTGCAGTTTAATATGTAGCAGAGGGGAGTTAGCTTCTCAGTGAAGATCTGGAAGAAAAGCACTGGCCTTTCTGGAGGTGCATGGGCAGTGATCACAAATGTGCCTGAGCCTGGATATTTCTCTACTCCTTTCTGCACGTGCACCACGGCAATGCTTGGCACGTGTTTGTTTACCTGCATTGAGATTCTGAACCAGACTCAAAGCCATTGCGAATGGATGATCCCAGTCTCTGGCTGAGCTGGCAGTGATGAATTGAAGCCCTTGAGATACAAGACTGAGCAAGTGACCTTAACTGACACAGAAATGAAGCCTTATCTGCATGAAAGAGGGGTTCAGCTCATCATTGTCTGCTGTTATAAATAATAGAAAAGGAGAGAGGCACAGAAACTAGCCCAAGCAAAGTTCACCAAAAGAAGGCAGTTAGGAAGAAGCCTGGCCATTTTTATTTTTATTATTTTTTTTCTTTAATTAAATCCAACAACCAGAATGCCAACAGGCATTAAAGATGTCATGCTACTCAGGTGGGGTTTTTCAGCTACTCTTCCTTTAAGTACTCCTTCCCCAGGATAGTCTTTGCTCTGTGCCTGTTTGGGTTTTGTGCTTTTTATGGTTTCTTACCACCCCTTTTCAATGTTTCAGCTTCTGTCTTTACCTTCTCTTTTGTCCTGATATGTTTAGGGCCTAGTTCTGCTTATAGATGGAGAAGTGGGTTTTTACCCAGGTTAGTGGGTTGGTCAGTCAGCACTGGGCCCCGCAGGCTACCCTATATTCACAGGCAAGAAAAGAAAAACTTACTTTTCCATCCCGATCATGCTGAGACCTTAACCTCACAGAAACTAGGGAGATTCTCACAAGTTTCCAGCTACAGAAATTGTTTCTTACTGCATGTGCCTGGATTGTGCAGAGTAGAACAAGATGTTGAACTTGATTGGAGTTGTTTAGTATAATCATGCTAGAAAGTACTTTTCAGGCCAGAAGTATGTTTGGGATTTCTACATGTTGGTGGAAGCTGTTCTTGAGTTTGCAGAGGGTGAAGTATGGAGACTGGTGGGAAAGCCTGGTTTGTGTCTTGTTTTCTCTGTACGTATGTGAAGGAACCAGCCTGAAATACTGGAATGCAGGAAATTACACATGTGGTAACTTTAAATTTCTGAGTAGTCTCATTACCTTCTAGAATCTTCCCACAGGCATAAAGTTTGGCTCAGACATAAAGATTTGCAGGAATGTTCTTTTTCAAGTGTGCAGTGGAAACTGCAGTTTAATTTGTTAGTGTGGCTATCCATCCTGTGGTCGTTGGAGAATGGTGCTTAATTCCCACAAACAATGCTTTCCTGTGTTTTCTTGGATTATTGGCTTGCTGGCAATGGCTCTCAGGGATAGTAGGTCCCTGTGAAATGCAGACTCTTTCTATGGTCTCATCAGAAAAAGGCTGTACCTAGGTGCTTGGTTACAACATTAAGTGAGGGAAAGCAGAGGACAGAAATGAAATGGGAACAAGACTGTATTCAAAGTGGAAAATGTTAAAGGACAGCAGTGTCAGGAAAGTGCCACTGCTTTCAACGATTGATTGCTTTTTAGCACATGGTCATTCAAGAGCATGTCTCCTGTAGCGCTGTGTGCTTTCCAGCAATGTGAACTAAGATGAGTTAAATCTGTGGCAATTCTGTGACAGAGATGCAGTTGCCTCTGTTCGACAGATGAAACTGAGGAAGTGAAGTTCAGGTGCCTACCCAGAATCAGTAAGTCAGTGACAAAGGCAGGAACTGAATGAGAGCTCAGACTCCCAGTGAAGTACACAGAAGTGAGCCACAATGAAGCTATTAAGCTTATGTAGTTGAATAAATGAAACTGTATTTTTCCTGAAGCATTGAGCACATGCTAGTTCCTGTGAAAACCTCCTGGAGTTGTGGCAGTTCTGCAAATCAGACTTCTGAAAAGCAAGAGATGTTGTACAATTGGTTCTGTTAGACCTATTGATTTTTCTTTAAATAAATGTTGCATTATGCACGATATTACACAGGAGAAGCAGCCTCAAAAGGGTGGAGTATTGGCAAGTTTTCTGAAGCCATTTGGAGTGCATGGAGCAGAATAGAATCAATATTGATCAGAAGAAATAGAAAATAGGGAAATGACTGGGGAGAAGGTGAGAAAGGCAAATGAGAAATAGTGGAGAATAGTGGCACAAGAGGTCAAGTTTGGTCTCAGTGCAGAAGATAGTGGGAAAGTGTGTGCATGATAGCCTGGAAAAAAAGGCCAAACTCCTGTCTTTAAGGAGTTGCATGACTTACATAGTAGAATAAAGGAGAGTTTTGGTGAGGCAGCACAGCCCTGAAGATAGGAAGCCTGCTGATTGGCACAGGACCTTGTATTGCCTCTTCTCACAGTGATTTACCAGCAGTGTACCCTGTCTGTACACTGAGATGGTACTGTGGCCTTGGCTGAGTCCTCCAGGTACTGCTCTAATAAAGTAAGATCACTCATTTCCCTCAATCAGCAGTCAGTGGATTGAAAAAGGAGGAGAAAGATTAAGAGGCTGGTGAGAACTGTGAAGCTTTGGTTGTGTTCTTTGTTCCTATAACCAAATTTTGCCCTGAAAGTATTCCAGGAATAGATCCTTGTCAGCTGACGTAAGTCAAAAACGTCATGTTCCCCACCATTCTTCCCCCCCCCCCCCCCCCCAATGCTAATGTGTAGCAGAAGTTTAAAGAAGATGGAATCATAGTTCTTCATGTTATACAAGGCAAATCATTTGTTAGCTGTTTTCAGACTGTATTTTGCCATAACCTGGGAAGAGATACATTACTGTCCTCTGTGAAGACTGTTGGAAAACTCTGGCTGTTTGGTTTTGGTTTTGTATTTGTTGAAAACAAAGAAATGTATGTCTGTGAGAGAGAGACAGACTGGATGAGTGCATGTGTCAGGTGGAGGGGAAACTGAAACCTGTATTGTATGTTCCTGCTGCTGTATCAGGGTTAAACTCCTGGGCTGTGATGGGAACCCTGAAGGAACCTCCTTTGAGGACTTCCTGTTGGTGAATGCTCAGCATCATCCTGTCACTGGTGATTTTTCACTTGGATGGAAGTCTTGTGTTTTTGCCAAACTTCAAATAGACTCTCTTTCTCACAGCAGAGCTTTACCAGGAAGTCCTGTAGTGGGAGTTACTTAATAGACAAGACAGCCTCAGGAGAACAGTTGCAGTGTTGGTGGTGCAAGAACCCTAGTCAAACATTTTTATGTTGTCTTGGGTTTTCTCATGTGGCCTTGAATATGTCAAATGGACTCTCTCTGTCTCAGGTTGCCAGGAACGAGATGAGGAAAGTGGTACTACTTGGCATGGTGGGGATAGGATGGTAAAGGTATTGAAACTAATGAGGTATCCAAATATAAAAGCTTTTATCTGAACCAGTAAGTATGTCTGCCCACTCCCACAGTGTTTATGTTGTATTCCTTATTTAAGCTGGGCATGGAGGCTTTTGTAAACCAGTCCCTTGCAACCTGTGGCAAACCCCAGCAAGAAAATGGAAAGCTGCTGTCTGGCTCCCCACCGTTCAGTCCTGATGAAAAAAATCCAAGGGGATTTCCCGCATCAGATTTATTGTCTTGTCTCTTCACATGTGGCAGACATGCAGTTTACTATTCTGGCTAGTCCTGCATCTCGGAAAATACTTGCCAGCATCAAGGATGGCTTACAAGAGAGCAGACAGATCTACTGGTCATTGAGGTTGAAGATCAGACTTCAAAAGGCAGTGCACAGATCTATGTTTATCTGTGGATCAGTACTGAGGGTGAATCCCTCAGTATTCTAAATGCATAAGAATGTAATTGTAGGTGATGTTAGTAAGTCCACAGTGAAATGCATGTGCAGCACTGCCTGAGTAACCCACAGTAAGTGGTGTTCCCCATGGCTCAGCCTTGGGGCCAGTTCAGTTTAGTGTCTTTATCGATGATCTGGGTGAGGGGATCAAATGCACCCTCAGTAACTTTGCAGACAACACCAAGCTGGGTGGGAGTGTTCATCTGCTGGAGGATAGAAAGTTTCTGTTGAGGAATCTGGACAGGCCTGATCAATGGGCTGTGGCCAGTGGTACGAGTTTCAACAAGGCAAAGTACTGGGTCTTGCATTTCGGCCACAACAACCCCAAGCAACGCTACAGGCTTGGGAAGAGTGGCTGGAAAGCTGCCTGGCAGGAAAGGACCTCGGGGTGCTGATTGGCAGCTGTGTGAATATGACCTGGCAGGGTATATGAGTGGCCAAGAAGGCCAGCAGCATCCTGGCCTGTATCAGAAATAGCGTAGCCAGCAGGATTAGGGCAGTGATGGTTTCTTTGTACTTGGTGCTGGTGACCTCACACATTGAGTATTGTGTTTAGTTCTGGGCTTCTCACTACAAGAAAGGCATTGAGGTGCTGAAGCATGTCTAAAGAACAACAGAGCCGGGGAAGCGTCTAGAGCACAAGTTTAGGAGGCTCAGGGGAGGGCCTTGTTGCTCACTACAACTGCCTGAAAGGAGGTTGTAGTCAGTGTCTTCTCCCAAGTAACAGATGATAGGACAAGAGGAAATGGCTTCACATTGTGCCGAGGGGGGAGGGGGGTTGGGATGCCTGTGTTAGATTAGATATTAGGAAAGATTTCTTCACCAAAAGGGTTGTCAAACACTGGAACAGGCTGCCCAAGGAGGTGGTGGAGTTGCCATCCCTGGAGGTATTCAAAAGGTGTGTAGATGTGACATTTAGGAACAGGGTTTAGTGGTGGACTTGGCACTGTTTGATTTATGGTTGCACTTAATCTTAAGGGTCTTCTCCAACCCACATGATTCTATGGACATATTTCCCCCTGAAAATGCTTGGTGGCCAGTCAGCACCGAGGAAGAGGGCTCATGGCTCTTGTAGATGATAGTTGAGCTTGCCCAGTCATTTTGTTTTACAGGTGAATTGGGGAATGTACCCAGACCTCATAATGACATTGACTGTATCCCAGTCCCTCACCATGACTTGCATGTTTGCTCTCTCTGTACTGTTATCAGGAGCTTGGGCAGCCTTTACGAGGAGAAGATCAGGCAGCTGATGGAGGTACTGCAGAAAAGCAGAAGCATCTCACAGCTAAAACATCAAGGCATATGTAGGAAATTTGGATTTCCTGTGGCTAGGATCTCTGGCTCTGCTGCAGATTTGTCATTTCCCCCTTGGGCAGATCTCTTTATCCCCCTGGATGTTTCTTTTCCATCTTGTTTGTTCATGTCTTATTGCTGGGGGAAATGCATTGTGCCTTCTGTTTGTACAGCACCAGGCTGTATGAGCAGCTGGGGTCTCCTAGCACATCCATCACGCTAATAAAAATAGGAAGGAGAGCAGCCATCAGAAATTTCTCCTTACCTTTTAGTTATTAATACATCCACCCCCTCTCTCTTCTTGCTTCAAGGGAAAAAATAAGTCAGCTATCTTTTATTCCTTCTAAAAGAAATGAGTCTTGACAGGTCTGGAAATGTGTTTCCTGCAGTTACTCCATGCACACGGGGCCTTGCTGCCTCATTTATACACCCACATGCCATAGCTCAGACATTTCATTAGCTTGGCATATATGTTTTGTTTTGCAGTGATAGGCACATGAAAGTACATCAGGAACAGGGCCAGAAGAAAGAAGAGGGGAGGAAAGGGAACACGTTGCTCTCTGAAAATCGCTGTCTCAATGTTTTATTCCTTGTATAAGGAGGACAGTATCTTTTTTTTTTTTATTCTTACTGTTTACTAGCAGTGCTTTCTGTGTACAAGATCTGACATGGACCCAGATGAATTCACTATGGCCTGGATGGCTGCTCATGCCACTTAAACAAAGTTGATTTGTGATCATGGCTGGCAGAGGAAGGGAGAAGGGCATATAGGGGATTTTCCTGTTGGCCAGGAGTGAGGATGTACCCTGGAGAAAGGAGTATGAGGCAAATACTTGGCCAGCCCTCTTCTCCTTCTCAGCCTTGCCTCTGGTTACTCTTGCTTCTGGGCATCTCCTCCAGCAGGAGCTGCTGTGTGTTTGGCTCTGCACAGGGACTGATGGCTGCATGGTGACAGGCAGGAGGAGAGGTGAGGGCAGTACTGCTGTCTGATTTACGTGCCCACAGCAGGGGTTGTCCTTGGCCAAGTGCATCCAGGGTGTTTGTGTGAGAACTGAAATGCACTCAGGGCTGGTTAGATCAACATAAGACTAATTTTAAATCCCAGATACACTGCCAGTCTTGTGCTGCATAACATCAGCCATTCTGCTCCCTTTCGTCTTGCCGCAGCTTCATCGTTCCCTTTCAGAGTTGTCCCTCTATTGCTCAGTGGAATTCCTGGGTGACTGGTTTTTGTCCCTAAGCCCATTCGTGTGCTTGCAGTTAGTGTCCTGGAAATGTTTTCCCTTGTCAGATCTGTCCCTCTCATTCAGCCAGCTACAGAGCTTGGCAGATCTAGGCCTCCTGCCAATGCTTTTGTGGTGCTGTGGTCTCTCAAGCGAAAAGCCACTCTTTCCTGTAGGTAGCACAGGCTGACAGATGTTCTGAATTCTGCTTTTGTCCCTGCCTGGCTGTCTTGGAGACAGAAAAGGCACACTGAATCCAGTGCTGATGGAAGAAATGTCTGCTGGGATCTGGCAAAGGTCACACAAAAACTGTGGAAGGAGGATATTATGCCATGTTTATTTCATCCCTACCTCCACCCCCAGCTTGAGATGATACAGGGAGGAACCACTCTTGGTATTTCAGATCTTCAGAATGTAAACTAACTTTGTTCTGTCCTGGCTCCTCTGTCTCTTGAAGGCTGTGTCAGCACTTGTGTTCTCCATGCCTGAGTTTAAACAAAAAATCTGTGGGTTTCAGGGTTAGCAAGATGCTCTGAGGAGCTGCAACTGTTCATTCTTCTCATTGCTGGGGGAATGACTGTCCACTTGGCTAACACCAGAGCTGGAACTCTGGTGATGAGTGAGAGCCTCTGGTTTGAGCTGAAAAGACTCCGTTTTGCAGAAAATTTTTGCTGGGGTAAAAAACCCAAACCCCAAACATCCACAGACTAGAAGAGCTGTAATGACCTTGTGTCTCCTGTGAGTACAAGGGGACCTACAGCACAGTCTAAAGAGCAGGTGTTACTCCAGAATCATTGCCACAGCTTGAGCTGGTTAAACAATTTAGAGCCAATTTGCAACCCCATCCCTTTTGTTTGCTGAATGCAGATGAGATATTGGGATTCTTCTCCTGGTGCCATGCTGTGGAGCACCACTTTTATGCTGTTGTCTTTGATCAAAAAATTACTGACCATAAAACCAGCTTTATGGTGTGGTGCTGTTTGCTTGTGGAGTTGTTTTTTTCTGTTGTTTGGTTTGCTTTGTTTTGGTTTTGTTGGTTGGGTTTGTTTTAGTGTTTTTTTGGAAGCTTGCACCATAGTACAGCAAATGAAACAGGGGTGTTCTGTGTGCAGGGGATTATTTAAGGTGCTAATGCCTATTGAAAGCTGTTGGTTAATTGAACATCACAGAGTTTGGCCTGATCTGCCAAATGCAAACAGGGTAATAGTTTTTATTTGTTTCACAGGATTAAATTCTGACCCTTGGTCTTATTTATTGACTGCATGCCTTGGGGCTCAGGGGTTTTAACATTTGATAGTAAATTCTTAACATCATGCTGAGAAAAAGAGGGAAAGGTAGGAGTTTTAAAATACTTCTCTGTGCATCCTCATCATCCTTCTGCACTGACAGTGTTTGCTTCTTCACCAAATTGTTGTCATTCTTGCACAAGAAGTCTGTTTCCAGCAGATGTCTAGGCATGCTAAATTGTAGCAGGTCCATTGCCCTTTAGTAGTGTTTCCTCTTTAAAGTGCTAGACAATGAGTGCTTAAACCTTCAAATCAAGGAAGTTCAGAAGTGCTTAAATGATTTAGTAGTGTGGTTCCTTTTGGCTTCTAGTCAGACTTTGTGGTCTTTAATCTTTTTAGGTGCTTAAAAGACATGATTTCTTTCCCTCCCCCAAGGGTTTGCTGAATCTGTCTCTCCTAAGTACTAACATGGCCCCATTAACTGTGGTTTTGAAGTACTGTCCAGCCTCCAATATGTTATCACAAGAGGCTAGTACAGAGGAGA
Organism: Pezoporus occidentalis; assembly: GCF_034315485.1. Classification (NCBI taxonomy): domain Eukaryota; kingdom Metazoa; phylum Chordata; class Aves; order Psittaciformes; family Psittacidae; genus Pezoporus; species Pezoporus occidentalis. Next base: position 849,487 of record NW_026913964.1, on the reverse strand, counting down.
TCAGTGTCTGCATCTTACAGGTGGGCTGTTAAGACATGAGGGAGTCAGAGTGATTTGCCCGTGACTATACACTGTGGGTTTTGAAGCATAGATACCCAGGTCCAACACTACATTCCAGAGCAGGAGATTGCTTGGCTTCTTTACAGGGAGGTTCTAAGTGTTCTGTGACATGCTTTGCTGAGTCAGGGCATTGGGCTTTTCCTTATGTGGTCTGTTTTTCCCGACATACAGATACTTGCCAAAATTGCTAAGGTTTTGCTATAAGCTAAAATGTTGGCATCAAAACCTCTCAGGATTGCAGTCTGATAAATTATTATGTGTGCTGAGAAAAGGAAGATGAGGAACAGGCAGAGGAAGAGGCATTTGAGTATTCTGCGTATATCATTTGTAGTTTTACTCATGATGATGCTTCACTGCTCTGACAGCGGAAAAGCATACAATGTACAAACTTACTGGTGTTAAGCTTTTTCTCTAGAGAGCCCTTTCATTAATGGTGGCTCTGTCATAATAAGATCATGTTGGGTGAGGTTTAGATCAGCTCTGAAGGGCTCACCTATACAACTTGGGATCTTTGAGTGTGGATGGGGATTATAATGAATTTAATCAAGCAAAGATGGAGTGAGTTTGGAAAGATTCTTGCTTCGAGTTTTCTTGAGATGTTGCTACTTTGGGATGCAGGGATGGCTTGTAATTGTTTGAAAGAGCTGTAGCCTTGCTCTTAGGAGAGTGGTGGGGTTTCTGAGGAGAATTTCATTTTGGGGCAGAGGGAAAGCCTCAGCACGAGCTTAGATTTTATGCCTAGTGTTTGCTTTTTGTAAAAGATTGTCTTTCTGCAGCTTGTGCTGTGAACAGTCTTCACATGGGGAGAAGGACTGGGTGGAGCATAGGAACAGTTTTTCAAATAAGAACTTAATTAAAAATATTTAGAAAAAAAATAATCCAGAGTTAATTATTTCTTGGCAGTTTTTCACAACAGAATCAGTGTTCAGTATTTTGCCTTTTGTATGCTTTTTACCTTGGCGTGTTTTGTTTTGTTTTTTTTTTTTTGAGGTTTTGGTTGGTGCTACTGCTGCTGTTTCTTTTTGTTTGCGCTGATGGGTCCTTGGTTAGCGAAGATGTTTTGTGTTGGCTTCACAATGGTGTGTTTCAGTTATCTGGTCTGGGCCAATTGAACAGCTGTAGTCCTCTGGCAGGATGTGTTTCTGAAATGAAAAATATGGTTCTAATTTATTTTTGTTTATTTTAAATCCTGTTTGGCAGTCACCGTTTTATACTTACTACAGTCTGATTATAGATAGTGGCAAAACGAATTTGCTTGAAGTTTAAAAAACCTGCAGTATGGCTTTTTTTTTTGTAAAGGAAAATATTCTTACTATTTTGAAATATTTTAGAATGCTTTTTGATTGTCTACTGTATGTTGCTTTATTTGAGATTATTGAGTTTATTCCCCAGAGTTGTTCAGAGGAGCACTTGCATACCAAAGCTGAGCCCCTTGGCCATGTTAGTAGTGCCTCTGTAAAACATATTTAAGAAAGGGTAAAAAACACCACACGGGCAGAGGAGGTGGTGGTGGTGGTGGTGAGACAGTGAGAAACAGCAGAGGAGGCACCAAGGTAAGGGTGGAAGAAGAGGAGAAGGTGCTCCATGGTGAAGCACATATTACTTGCAGCCTGTGGAAAATGCACATGGCAGCAGATGAATATTGCCAAAGGAACTGCTGGCTGTGGAGTACCCATGCTGGAGCAGAGGAGAAGTATGAGAAGGAACAGTAGAAAGGAGCTGTTGTGTACTGACCATATATTTTCATCAATGGCAGAGACAGTGGGATCGAGTGCATTGTCAGCAGCTTTGTGGATGACACCAAGCTGAGTGGTGTGGTTGACACACCTGAGGGATAGGATGCATTCAGAGGGACCTGAACAAGCTCAAGAAGTGGGCCCATGTGAACCTCATAAGGTTCAACAAAGCCAAGTGGAGGGTCCTGCACCTAGGTTGTGGCAACCCTCATTATCAGTAGAGTCTGGGGGGTGAAGGAATGAGAGCAGCCCTGAGGAAAAGGACTTGGAGTTACTGGTGAATGAAAAGACGGACATGAGCTGACAATGTGTGCTTGCAGCCCGTAAAGCCAACCATATCCTGGGATGCATCAAAGCAAGTGAGACCAGCAGGTCAAGGGAGTGATTCTGCCCCTCTGCTCTGTTGAGAACCCACCTGGAGTACTGTATCCAGCTGTGGAATCTTTAGTACAGGAAAAACAGGGGCCTGTTGGAGCAGGTCCAGATGAGGCAACAAAAATGATTAGAGAGAGGGAACACCTCTCCTATGAGGAAAGGCTGAGAGAGTTGGGGTTGTTCTGCCTGGAGAAGAGAAGCTCTGGAGCAACCTTATTGTGGCCTTTCAGTACTTGAAGGGGCCTTATAACAAAGATGGGGACAGACTTTTTAGTAGGGCCTGTAGTGATAGAACAAGGGGTAATGGATTTAATCTGAAAGAACATAGGTTCAAACTAGATATAAGGAAGAAGGGTTTTTATGATGAGGGTGGTGAAACACTGAAAGATGTTTCCCAGAGAGGTGATGGATGCCTCATCCCCAGAAACAGTCATGGTCAGGTTGAATGAGACTCTAAGAAACCTGATCTAGTTGCAAGGAGGGTTGGACTAGATGACCTTTAAAGGTCCATTCCAGCCCAAACCATTCTATGATTCTATGACCATAGTCCTCATCCCCCTGTGCTGCTTGCGGTGGGGCATGGAGTCTGGAGAAAAAGGGTGAAGTTGACCGTGGAAGACAGGAGAGGAAAGGTGGTGTTTTAATGAATGTCTTTTTGTTGCTTACTACCTGAATCTATTTTACTTGGCAATAAGTAATTTTTTTCATGTCACATTTGTTACTGCCTGCAAGAGGAATTAAAAAGCAATCTCTCTGTCTGTATCTCGACCCACAAGCTTTCTCGTTCCTTTTCTTATTCTTTTGTCCACGTCCTTCTGAGTGAGTGCTTGCCTGGGTGGGTTGTTTGGCTCTTACCCACAGCTAACCCACCACAGTGGGCAAGAGGCTTACTATCAAACTACACTGGTCTCACACTTGAGCACTGTTCTCCACTGCAGCTGGGCTGGCTCATTTAAGTGAACCTCTGTAGCAACATGATGCTCAGTGCTGCCTCCATGACTTCACTTATTTGGTTGTCCAGTGTCCTAATAGGGTTTGCAATGAAAGCAGCCTGCCCCTTCACCCTTTTTTGCTCTCCTCACAGCTAACTCAATGTATTTCCAACAATGTCTGTATCTACTGAGCTTTACTTATGGTATTCTACCATGTATGTGCTAACATTGTATTTCTTGCAAAGGTCTTATATTGGATGCAAATGGGAGACTTGCAGTCTTTTGCGCTTGCAAATAGGTGAGAGGAACTTGCTGACTTAGCTGCAATCAGAGAGTTGCATCTCTCAGCCAAATAATTTGGTAAGATGCTCTCTTTGTTATGAAGGAGGGTAAAAGCTGTCCTTGGCTACTTGGAGATGGAAGTTGGGCTCCATACAGCATTGCTGATCTCATGAGATCAAATCAAATGAAATCATGAGATTCTCTACCAAGCAAACTTGATTCAAATATAATTTCCTTTTTGTTTTTCCCCTCTTCTGCTGTATTTGCAGAAGAGGAATGTTGACAATGCTGACAGCGAGTGCACATACAAATTTATTCACTTTCATAGACTTCCCTGCATGCTGAGACTCCTCCATTATTCTTTCTTCACCACTAAAGTAAGTGCCACCCACCTTCCTTATGATCTTGAGTTTTGACTCTCCTGACTTGGCACTTTTTCTCCTCTATAGCCCTTTGGTATGTGGAATAAAAAACCTGAGAAGAGTACAGAAGGTGCAGGACAAAAACGACAGAGCTTGAATGTGTTGGACACAGGTGTGTCTTAAGACAGAAGAAAAGATCTTTGTCAGTCCCTCATGGAGAAAGAAGATGCCCAAATCAGATAATTAAGGTATATTTTGCTTCAGGGTTCTATACAGAACTCTACTTGAATTAGCAGGCCTAAAAATAGTAGAGCTGGAGAAGCTACTCACTTCACTTCAAGGACTCTTGCAGTGTCCTGCAAGTGCTAAATGCTGTGATCCATGATTTATTTCTGAGAGCTGGCAATGCTGTTACGTGGTTATATCAGTCATGGTCTCTGTACTCCCTACCATGCCTTCCAGCTGTGACTCTCCTGTTAGGAGAAAGTAACCATGTACCCGGTCCACATCCAAATACAGCAGGGATTTTTTCCTCGTGAGTTATATTGATTTTGCAAATATGCACTCAATTAGCACAGTCTACTAATTCTAAAAACGTGTTTATTTAGCTGTCTGTGCCCTTGTTGCTAATGCATACTGTATGGCATTGTGCTAGGAATTGGGTGACCTTTGATTTTCTTTGTAGACTCTAAATCAGGGCCATTGTAGGCTGGTTCCTTGTTTTCCCATATATTAAGACAGCTCTGTTGTCCTCATAATAACATACTGATTTATTCAGCAATAATTGCTTCTCTTAGTAAAGTAGACTGTCTCTATCATCTCATAAATACAAGCAGGCTTAATAGATTTCCAGGAGGAAGTGTACATTCACCTAAGCTTACTGGTTAACTTGGTCTGAAGACCCTCATTCACCAGTTCCTGGGCCTAGCCCTTAATTTTTGACTTCTGCTGGAGTACATTGCCAGAAATTATAATGCTTCTGTTGAGGGTCGGAAGTGACAAAGTACCATGTGTTTTATTAATTTGTGGCAGCGATGAATTAGTCTTTGTAATAAATTATGCAGCTTTTCTTCAGTTTGCATTTTTTCCCATCTTTAGCCTCAATGTGCCCTTTCTGCTATTTTAGCAGTTTCTTTCCATTAATGGAAAGCATATTCCTATATACAGTGATTATATCTGGTAAATTAGGCAGTTTAAAATTTGCAGTATTAAGGTTCGTATGCAGGAGAACATGTTCCATAGGCTTCCAATAGGACTAATGGTCATCAGATTTTTTTTTTTTTGTATGATTTCTTTTTTAAAGATATTTTAAAATACTTTGACATTGGAGAATGTGCCTTTTGAATTTCCTTCTAGTAGATTGCAACTCTTGGGTGGTTGACCATGACTGCAAGACCTAAGAAGACTTGGATGGCTTAAAACCTCCTTGGCAGCCAAGCACTACAGATCTGTTTTAGAGTTGTTTGTGAGACAAAAATTAAAATTAAATGGAACTTAATTTTCAAATGATTTATTTATTTATTTTTTAATTTGAAAACAGTTGGTTTGAGGTGGGAATAAAGTAAATCTCTTTGGGCTTACATCCTCATTTTCTATTCTGTAGCTACCTTTGTTCTTTAAGGACATAAAAGTCAGGCAGCTTGTTATGTAATGTAGCCTTACCGTATGTGTATGTATGAAAATATAAGATTTTGCCTTGAAACGCTTTGTAAGCATTGCCTTTGCTGTAGACCAAGTAAATGGTGTTAGTTTCCTTGATGTTTTCTATTAGTGGCCAATGCTGTATATCTCATAGAGAGTTAGTAGTCTGTTGCAGTGGGAGTATCAAGGACTTTTGGTTTAACAACTTTACTTTCCTTTTGTAACAAACCCCAAACAAACGGAGATGTGCGTATTTTGTCAAACTACTCCAAAAGAGTCAAGGATGTGGGTGCCGTAACATTGTGTACTGGGGCACAAAACCTGCTGTGGTGAGACCGCTGGCAACTAGCCACTCTGTGCTGTAAATTCAGTACAGCTGGAGGCACATTTGAGGAGAAATAGAGTCCCTCCACACCATGCAGCTGGACAGGGGTGCTTACGAGTGAGAAGACTTTCAATTAGACATCAGGTCTTGGCTAGTTCTGGTGTAAGGTGGCGCAACTACAGGGCTGACTACAGTGCTGCTGTGGTTCTTACACACTTGGCAGCACCATCTCTCATTGTTTAACATGTGCCCCCTTACAGGTAGATGTCTGGTGCTGCAAGCAGCATTGCCTCATGCAAGGTATACAGTTCTTCCCAGACCCAGTTGTTATGTCTCACCCCAAAACAGCAACTCAATGATTCAGACTCTTGACTTGCTGCTAAATTTGCGTGCCACAGGCTTGGATGCCCATGTCTGGCAGCATCACGTGTCTGGTTGCTCCTTAGTTGTTAGGGGTTTGGTAGATGCTAAACTCTGAGTAATGCGCTTGAAGTGAGCAGACAGTTGCAAGCATCCCAAGCATGTGAAAATCTGCTTGCCAAGTGTTGCAAGTGCTTTTGTAAGCCCCAAACATCTTGCATTTATATTCTTTCTGAGAATACAGAAATAAAAAAATATCCTAAGATTTGGAGCTGATTAAAAGAGAGAAGGAATATAGTTGTTTAGATAACCAGTTGTATTCAGCAAACCCATTTACTAGAGTTAATTTTGCCCATAGCCATATTTGTACTATTGGCAAAGTGACAGTCCTATTACGGGAAAGAGTTTTTACTCAGTTCTCACCTGGGCACAGAAGCTGTATGAGAGCAGGAAGGGCAGGAGACAGTTTTTGAAAACAGAAAGTTGTGGTCATTTGTGTGTTTGTGGTTCTTTATTTTGCTTGGAATTTTAAAATTCTTTAATATTTTCAAAATATAAAGAGATGTGCAAGTTGTTCAGTTGCGTTGAAATTTAATGTCATGATATATTTTAAAACAGTTTTGGGAAGGAAACCTAAAGTCACTCAGTGGATGTAAGTATTTTGTTGCAGCCCTCAGTGGTGAATCCCATCATAGCAGGGCTCAGTTCACCAAAGTGGAATTCATCTGATCAGTCTCTAGCTGTCTAAACTTAAAGCATCTGGGCCAGAAAGTGCTTCAGTCCAGCTATTTCGGGTGCCTGTTTTAGGTGTGGTTAAGTCATGCTCTGATGATGTCTGTCTCCACTGGCAGCAGGGTACATAGGGAACTAGTTTGGATGCTTTGCCTGAGTTCAGCCTTGGGGCAGCCCCACAGTCCAAGAGAGCTTGCACCCTCATGGTGTCATTTAAGACAGCATTGGTGTGTTGCTGGTTGATAAAATTTCCACTCAGAACAGTGCTTGGGCACCTCCTTCTACCCAAACAGGCATGTGTTACTGGAATAAGGCCTTCAGCTCTTACCAGATGTCCCCTCTGGCTCCAGCTGTGTCAGCTAGGATGTCAGTACCTGTCATTGCTTCTCAGGGCCAGTGATGGTCCCACAGGGATCTGACAGTAGGGCAGTCTGTCGTAAGCTGGATTGATTGGTTTAATGTAAACAGTTTGCAGCTTTTAGTTTAATCTGTCCTGATGGATTTTACCCAAAGCGGATCCAGCAGCACTTGCACGAAAGCTTCCACCAGCAGAGAGAAAGCAGCAACCACTGGACAGTAACTTCAGTGGCACGACAGCATGTAAAAGGAATGTCTTTCCGCAGTCTGAACAAAGAAGATGAGGAGTCTCAGCCTGGTTTCCATTCACTGGACTGTGCTGTTCTCTAGCTCCTGTCTCATCTGAAGCCTTCAGTGCTGTTAAAACACGGCTGCCCATCAGCTGTGGATGCGTGATAGAGTGTTGACCTCTCTTGCTCTGCCAAGCTGAGTAAGATGAACCATCAGGATACAGGGGCAGGTGTAATAGATACCAAGGGGGACTTCAGACAGGAAAGCACTGAGGAGGACTACCTCTCTCAGATGTAGCAGGCACATATAGATAACAAAGTTGGTTTTACCAGGGGGATTTGTGAGAACAAACGACAAGTTTGCTATAGATGTTAGCAGATGATTTCTGTGCTTGTACATATTCCTGCAGAGTCATTTTGATTTCTTGGGCTTTACAGTCACAGATGTAGTGAAGCTATAAACACTCTAATCTCTCTCCTTCTTAATTCAGAATTTGGGCTCCTCCGTGCTCCATTAAATCCCACATTTAACTTTATTTTGAAGAGTTTTAGTCATAGGAACAGTGTTGGGGACAGAAATGGTACATTTAGTTCTGCTGAATGGATATGGTATTAGATTGACAGTCCCTGTCAGTGTGTAATTGCAGATTAATGGGATGTAGTATGTCATTATGGCAGCTCAATAATGCAAGTTTCAGAGCTGCGCACAAGTCCAGGTTTTCATTTCTTGTTAGAGTGTGCTACTCTGACCTGCTGTGCACCATTTTCTCCCAGATCTCATGTGGCAGAGAATAAGGATGTTTACACCTGGGGGAATATGATGCAAGACTAGCAGTGTAATTTAAAGTGTATGAGGAGATGGGGAAGAACTGATACAATATGAGAATGGCGGAATCCAGCAATATGCTATAAGGAATGAGATATGTATGAAAAACTTTATATTGTGAAATGAGCAGCCTTCTGCACAACATCTGCCAGTGGATGCGAAAGTATTATTTGTGTCCAAAATGAACAGAGTTGCTGACCTTTACTAACCAGACCATGAAGTCAAGGGAGGGGCCATGTTAATGGACTAGAAAACAAGGACATTGCATGAATCAATTATTGAAGTAACTTTCCCAGTTATTGCCAAGTTGAGCCTCTATCAGCTGGTACTTTAATACTTCATGTCTTGCAGCAGACACCTTGTGCTGAGCTGGTTGATTTGAAGGTATTCTGAGAACCACCTTGAGACATTTACCTACCTAAAAAATATGTTACACTACGAGCAGCCTCCCTGTGTCTGCAGATGAAAATATTGCTGTTTGAGAATTGAATAGATTGTAGTTTGACCCTGACTAAGGAACCAAACAGGTGTTAGAAAGGGCTTCATCTCTTTAAGATGTAGTCGACCTTCAATTTGTCTTTGCTCATAAAGTAGCCTGTGCAAACAGTGCAGTGCGGACTGTCATAAGATAGAATGGATTTTTTTTTTCCTTTGTGGGAGTGGGCAGAGGGGAGGTATTTATCCCCCCTGTCTGACTGAAGTCACATGGAGAAAACATTAGCTATGTCAGACTGAAAGAAATGGCTTGGAAACCTCTGTGGCAAGAACAGAAATGCTTCCTCCTTGATAGATTTCAAGGCAGCAGTTATAGTGCTGGTTAAAGGACACTGAGGAGAAGAGAGAGCCCACAGCTGGGGAGTTGCAGATGCGTTTGATAGATCTGCTGAGAAGTTTTCCTCATGCTATAAAAAGTATGGCTTCCACTACATTTGCTTGTGATGCACCATTTTTAATGTTTCCCATGCTAGGGTATTTTACATGTCCGTTCTTTTTTTCTGTCGTAGTGAAAGTGGAAACTGGCAGGGCTTACCAAGTCATTACTCAGAGGATACCGAGTCTGTTGTTAAAGCTGCTGACCCAGAGGGGCTGGGGATGCTTCTAGGCAGAAGGAGCATGTCTCTTAATAATTTGATCTAGTATGACCTTGACTGTGCTTCTATGTGAGAGAGTGTTGACATGTGAAGGGCTCCATTGCTCCTGTGCAAAGAACAGGTGTACTAGTACCATGCCCAAGCCTCCATGTCAGAGTAGCAGCCTAGGGAGAGTGTCATCTATTGCTTCCTATTCCCTACAAGTAGGTGAAGATGAAGCATCAAAGTGTGGAAAGTGGGGTAAGCAAGCTCTTCCTCCTCTCTCTATTGGCCTGCATACCTAAATCGCATCTGGGAAAGGATAGGGAGCAACCAACTCATCTGGACTAGATGTAATGCCACCCATCAGGTAACAGGGATACAGTCTGTGATTCCTACAGGGCCCAGGGCCCAAAGGTGTTCCTTTGGACACAGCCATGACAAGAAGGAGGTGACTGTCCACAGCCACCTGCCAGAATTTATTGCCTTACTGGTCTGTGTGTATGAATACTCCCTTATCTGCTCCAGGCATGATCAGGTTGCCTAGGTCAGGTCAAAAATTTGTGCTGTTTTATACTATCACTGATAATATATTTTTCCTAAATGTAAGTAAGCAATTTTGACAAAAAACAGCTTTTCAGGGAAAAAAAAAACAAATCTGGGAAAGAAATCTGTGATGGCCTCAGATTCAGAACTCCCTGCTCTCTGCTCAGGGCTTGTTTGACAGCAATGGGTGAAATAAATATTTGTGCATTTACTGTTTGCAGAAAAATAGTAAATTTTTAGAGATAATGAATATATGTGGATATATATATATTTACGTATTTATGTATTTACACAGAACCACCAGCCTACTTCAAAAGAGTGGTACAATCCTAATAACGCCTTTTTTTAAAAGGACCTCAACACTAAATCACCCCTACAACTGAGGAAAGTATTTATCATTTAGTACCATGCTGCCGGATTTAGTAGTATGACAATAAGCCATTCATCTGTAATGCAAATGTTGATGTCTGATTAATAGAGAAAATAACATGAGCAATTAATCTGCAAGGGAATAGATCATTATAAATGTAAATTAGATCATCAAAGGGTAAGCCACACAGAAATAAAAGTACCCCAAAACATGATTAATTATTGAAGTTCCAGTAAAAAAGTAATCTGTAACAATAGAGTCCTTGGAAGACGTGTCATATGATTCATCAAAATTCTGGACAGGGTTATTTTTACAATCCCAAAATTGATTAGCTTCATTATAAATATAATGGGGGCATTTATTCCATCCAAGATAGCTTGCTATTTTAGGGACAGAGCACAGCCTTAGCACTAAACTGACTCAGTTCTGATTTACACATGTCTGATTTGGTATAATATATATATATATATGTATATATATATAGTTTCCTTGGGTAAATCAGGAAATACCTGCTTGCATTTTTCAGGGAGGAATGTAGGTTTAACATTAATACATATTTCTACCTGCATATGTTCTTAATCACCCCAAGATACAGTGTTGGAGGAAAGACTGTCTTTCTGGTCAGGGCATAGAGTTTTGTCAAAAATTAGTTTCTCTTTTTGCCTCTCAGAAAAATTTTCAGGGGACCTTGGGCAGATCACTTTATCTCTCAAGGCTTTGTTCTGCACCTTGGTTTTGAATGCTTCAGCTTGCTGGTGTATAGCATGAAATTACTTAAAAGGTCTTCATTTCAAGTAGTGCTAGAAACCTACCCTTGTAAAATCCTGGTCACTTTTTAAAAGCTCCATTCAAGATGTTATTACTTTCCAACAAAACACGGCTTACTGCCCATCAAGTGCTGTTAAATACTTGAGTGACTTCATACTTTGAAGATACACAATATTTTATCACTCTTTGTAAATTAAAGGCCAGGATCATAATCTGCATCTTTCCTGAGGTTCAGTTTTACATCTTGCTATTATTAGAGACCAACTTGGGAACTTGTCGGTTTTCCCCCTTTCTATTAAAACTAGACTCGATGTGCTTTACTGCAGTAGTTTAAGTGCATTTTGTATGGCATCGTGGTGGTGTGCTGAACATTGCAGAACTGGCCTTGTGCAGCACCCTGCAAGGTCAGTTGGAGTCTGAGATCTGTTGCTGGAATGAGTACTTGAAAAAGTGTTGGAGGAATAATACTAGAAACATTTCTGAAGCTGGTACTGGCAAGGTGGCCCATGGGCAGCCTAGGAATTCCTTATAGCAAGGTCCAGAAAAACCTAACAAGAAACTTTTGTAGACAGGGCAGGTTGACAAGAGCATTGAAAGTGAGAAAGAACCCAAACAACCGTCTCTTGCTGTTCAGTTTTTTTATTTGAGGAAACAAAATTTTCTAAGTATTATTTTGTGAATAAGTATTATCCAGGAAATGCCATATCTGTCCTTACTTTCATCTTCTTAATAGAAACGAGTCGTGTAACCCCAGTCTAGGTTAGCCTCTGGGTTAGAAAGTGTCTTGAAACAAATTCTGCATACTGCTCAACTTATTAGGCTTATATGCTGCTTTATCTGCCGCATCTTTATGTGTATGACAGCTAGCAGAGTGTCCCAAGATCTGGTTATGTTAGGAAGTCACACGGTCACCTCTCTTGAGCTTCAGTTTTCTTCTGGTTTAGCACCTTAGTGTTCAGTTTTGATAATTTTTCCTCCTTTGAAGGACAGCAAGATTGAAATCTCTGTAAAAGATGGGTCTCCTGGCTGTCAACAACCACTGAATATTGACTGGTTCCATACAGGAATTGGCACTTCAACCATGGCTTGAGATGTTCTCCAAAAAGTGTGTCTTCATTGTGAGCCACAGTCAGTAGTTTTTATTCATCCTGAATATTATTTTGAGCCCTGGAAGACTTACCTTTTGCAAATAGCACTGGAGTGTAGCTGCTTATGGTGCAAATTTCTGTAGCTGAGAAGGCCACCTGATGGTAAATGTTTCTGCTTCTTCATTCAGTGAAATGGCTTTGAGGAGTTTCTCACAGGAATTTAGTTAGAATATTGTATTAGGTACCTTTGTGCTCTTGAGGCTCCAACAGCTAGATTTAAATGCTGTAGAACAAATACAGAAAACCCAGGAAACGAGGAACAGTAGCCCGCCAGGAAAAAACACTTTTGCATCTTTATACTGTCATTATCTCTTAAAAACCAACCCTTCAGGCATGATTCTTGTGTACAGCACTCCTATATAGGAAAAAAAACATTGGCTTTGACTAACCCTTCATTTTGAGCTTCTGAGCCTTTGTGGTTCTAGCTAGTCGCTTCTATTACTGTAAGCATCTAAGTTTAAATAGTAGTCTTTTTTAGCCTCATTCTGAGGGAGGATGAGTGCAGTGCCCTATTCTAAGGACCTGGCAATATAAACATAAATTGTTGAATATGTATTTTCCTGAGTTCCCTTGGCGCTATAGAGAGAACCCTGAAGGGAGAAGGGCAGCTGAGAAGAAATGAATGTTGGTAACTGGTATTAAAAACTAGCAGACAGGGAGAGATACATGAATGCAAGATACATAGGGCTGTTAAGTGAGGGAGCAGACTGTGAACCCAATTTATGCCAGTGGCATGAGGAATGAAATGAGAAAGGTGGCACTCAGTAGTTTCCCTTGGCTCTTCATAAATTTCAAAGTGTCTGCCTTGCCTTTTTTAGTAGCCTGTAAAATGCAACCCTGGGATTTTTAGAAGATGAGCTGGTGAAAGTGATGGGGAATGAGAGAAGAAATTTCCTCATTCTGGCCTTCATTTCCCAGATCTTCAATGATCTGTTAGTCAATTAACTGGAGGTCAGATATATCAGTAGGCTTTTAAAGTGTTACACTCCAGGAGAGTATATTATTCAGCTTATCTTGTCTGCATCTTTTGAACCACACTTGGAGTGACAATATTTCAGGTTTGCACTGATGAAGGAAGGGGTTTAATTTTTCAGTGCCCTCTGTGCAGAATGACATTTATGCTTTTTACGTTTCTGTATTTTTGGTAGGAATGTAAGTTGCTCTTTAAAACAAGCACTTGGGAGATGAGTTGATTTCTAGAAATCATTTTAAATAAGGGGAAGAGGAGAAAAGGAAGGAGAGAGCCTTTTGGTGTTCCTACTGTGGATTAGTTGGCTTAAGTCTGGAGGGCTAGTGACTGGTACTTGTGATGCTCCTCGTCAGCATCCTCATCCTCTCCCACATTATCCAATGCTTCCTCAATCTGGGGACTTCCACCAGTGTTGTCATCTCATCAGGCTGCAGACCACTGGGGGCTGAGACTTTTACAGTTTTGTGCTCAGCACATATGTAATGCAAAACAAGCATGTGCTCCCAGAGAGCAAACATTAAGTGCTAAAGAGAAGTTACCAGTGAGGCCTAAGGAGTTGCTTTGCAAAGCAAATAGTATGAATTGTTTTTCAAATGTGGGCAGTCCTTTTCCACTTCATCCTCAAGGTGATATGCAGCCCTCTAAAAACTGAAGCCTGGATTCATTTATCATTGATTTCTCAAGTCACCCAAGAGGCCTGTTGCAGCTCTGTATATTGTATGTTTTGATCCATCCTTGTAGGAGGGTGACGGGAGCACCAGCATCATGTATGGATTTGCTTTGCTTTTAAATAGCTGAAGGTTGTGTGTTGTGATCTGGTTATAAATTGTCTGGAACTTAGTGGAGGGGTTTGACAAACATCTTGGCCTTTCCATGGGGATTTCTACATGGCCAATAGCTCATTTGCAGTGTACAGTTTTGACCAGTTCTACGAGTGTCCATTCTTCTTCCTGACAATCTGAATTCCAGGCAGATAAGGTCTTAGCTTTTCACTGTTGTCTCTGTACCTAGTATGAAGTAGCTATTTTTCAAGATGGTGTTTTTAAACAGTGTAGTCAACCTATACAAACCTCTCAGGCATAGTTATCTACACGAGGTAGGAGAAATCTCTTTTTAAAAGCATTAATGAAATTCATTGACTTCAGTAAACTGTCCTCTATGTTTGTATAGGTAAGAAGTCATTACCCTCAGGACTGCTCAGTAAATGATTCTCAGGCCAACGTTAACATTCCCATTTCAGTGACCTGCTGGACTGGCTATGTACGGATTACCAATGCTCCTGTTTCTTCCATGCCCACTGGAGACCTTTTATTTCCCAGGTGCTATCTATTTCTGCTTGCTCTGAGGCAGTGAGCTCTGCCAGCCTTGCTCTAGCCTTTGCTCCTGTACAGGCCTTGGTGTATCTCTGTGTTCCTCATTGCCCCCGGAAATTCAAGATTTTTGTAGCCCCTTTTCATGGAAAACAGTGCAACCCTGACTCTAGCTTTCAGGGACCATATGCTGGAGGCTTCCCAAACCTCCATGTGTGGAACCCTGGCTTCCTCCCTGGCTGGCAGTGCAGCATCTCCACTCTCTGTCTAATTACGGATAACAGTATCTCAAGTTGAGCTCTCTCTGTTTATTAGGAAAACAGTCCAACACTCTCCCAGTGGTGTCTGGTGATTGACCCAGGCCATCTGATTGTCTTTGGCTGGACAGGAGAACTTTGGTGGGGGTGTTGTGCTTAAAGGTGAGAGAATGTGCTGTCATGGGAGCTGCTGAGCTGCTTCTCCAGGAAGAGTTGCTTGCGACTGGCCAGATGATTCTGTGGGGAAGGCAGAAAGCTAGGAGTCGATGACCAGAGTCGCACTGCAGCACAAGCTTGAATGAGTTACTTAGGTCCACACTAATGCTATGGAGGTTTCGGTGAGTATCTGAAATATCTTCAATTCAATGCTTAGGTTGAGAGACAGCTAGGCTAGCCTTCTCCCTCCTGTCTTGCGTATCCCATCTAGTCGTCTACTTGTTAGTGAAAGTGCTGCTTCTGAATGTATGTGCATGTGTGAGGGTAGTCAGCACTCACTAAAGTGGAAATGTCATCCTGTCCAGCCCTATACCCATATTAGTAGTAGTCATGCTAAAGGGGGAGGCAGGAACTATTTTATTGATTTCTAAAACAGTTAAACTCTTTTAATATAAGGGCAGCTGCTTAAAAGCTGTATGTGTCAGCCCTCTCAGTTTCACTCCGTTGGCATCACAGCTTTTGAAAAACAAAAGCCTTGTGCAGTCTAGGGACTTTTCTGCTGAACTTTTAATAACTCTGTGATGAAGTGCTGTTCAAGACAGCAGGTAATTGGCTGGTGTGTAACCTAAAATGTTTCTACAGGAGCATGTGGGTGAAAAGCAGTTCGTACTAATTAAATAATTGCTTCTATTAAGCTGAACATAATTAATGCAACTTTGATAATAGAGGAAGGTATGTTGGTAATTTAACTGCTGTGGGTTTGGGGTAGAATTTTCAGTGATTTACTTTGTGGCTAAGAAGAAAGCATCAGGAAATACTGCTACGAAACAACTGAACTGAGAGATCACCTTGCAGTATGCATGGCTGCCGATTAAACTGGTGCTGAAAGCTTTTTATACTTCCACAAGGTTGTATGGCAGATTATAGTTAGAGGTGGGAGGGAGTATGTTTATTGGGAGGGGTTGTTTTGTTTTGCTTTTCTATTATGTTTGATTATTTATTGTCTCAAGAAGCTTTTAAGACTTAGAAAACTTGAATGTACTTACAAGGTTGTGTCATTGCCCAAAGCGTCCCGGTAGTTCAAAGACTCTCACCTACTCTCTCCTAAGAGTTTTAACTGCCTGGGGCCAAGGGCAGTTCTGATTTCGGGGCAGGTTCAGGGCCAGGTGCTTAGCTTCAGGCTTGAGTGCAGATTGCTTTGCAGTGGAAGGGGAGGAGCCAAAGGTCACAGCAAGGCAGGCAGGGGACTGCCCTCATTGCAGATGTGGCAAGTCCCTCTGCACGTGAGTAAGAGGAGCAGGCAAGTTCAGTGATGGTAACCCGGGCTGGCCAGGAGTGCAGCAATTGGATGCATAGAGATGAGGCAGGTCCAAGATGAAGCTAGGGTGTTGCAGTCAGGGTCAGCAAGGTGGAGGGCCAGGCACAAGCTTGTGTGAACTCAAGCAAGGTCTATAGAAAAGGGGGGAAGGCCCTGCTGGAGGTGTCCACAGCGCTTTCTCACACATAGCTGTTTCACAGCAGTCTAGTCTCAGCTTGTGTTTATGTTGTTCTAGGGTTGAGCTTGAACATGGGCAGCCAGACCCTCAGGAAAGGGGAGAAAGGTTGCAGAGCCTTTTCTGCACCCAGTTAAAAAAGCCAAACAAACAAACAACTTTCTAAGATCTTCCCACACAGAAAAAGAGAGCTGCATCCTTTTCACCTAATGTAGCCAGTGCTGGGCTGGCCAGGGCATTCTCTAGGAGTGGAATAACCACATTCAATATTCTGCTTGTCAGACTCAGAGATCTCAGCTTGAACCTGTCATCTACTCCCAAAACTCTATCTTGCTATTCCTGAGATCAATATCTTGCATGTGAGGGCTCTGGTGGTTCTTGGCTGGGGTTTGATTTTTTCCTATTCCTTTTTTATTATACCTAAAATTCCAGCCTGGAGCTGGAAAAACTTTATGAATGCCAGGCACATGACAAAACTCTCTTTAATTTAGCTCAATGTTTGTGAGTGTTGTGTGTCATCGTGGGAAAGAATGTGTTCATCTCCTGTGTGGTACTGTAATGACAGTGAAAAGTGTGCATTCAACCTTAGGTTGAAATCTTCTGTGTTTTAAATGCTTGTATCTAGTGAAAAAAGTCCAACTGAAGCAGGCATGGCTGGAGTGGCTGGGGCAGGATGAACTCTTTATCACTAATGAGGACAAACAAAAGGGTGTCCCTCAGGCACAAGCAGAAAGCATCCAAACTCCTTCATTTCACAGTGCCTTGTTCTTGAGAGATTCCCAAAAAACTCCTGTTGCTGGCAGCAGTGCTGGGTATTGTGGGACTGATGCTCAGTGAATTCCTTGTAATTCTGTCTTTGCCATTGCTGCTGTTGGGGCTGAATCACAATAGTTTGGTTGTCAGTGGAAGCTGGAGAGGAGGACAGGTGTGGTCCTATGCTAATTTCCTCCTTGTTCTCACCTGTGTATCTGTCCCCCTCTCAGAGGTTTGGAAACCTCTGAGACAACTCAGCTGGAGTGAAGGGTTTACCTGCCTTGTCTTGTTATTTTGAATGTCTTCTGGGTATCAGCTAAGATCAAAACCCCTCAAGTGTTTTTTTAGATAAATGGCTTGCGGTTTGTAAGCAAAAAATTAAATTGTCTTGACATTTTATAATCTTTGTGTTTTCACATGTTGAAGCTTAAATGTATTGCAAAAGGCCCCTGTCATTTCTCTGAAGTCTGACGGGTCTCAGTGGACAGGAATAATATTCTCACTGCCTTGCAGTCCCATTTCTGTATCTGGTCTTGCAACCTTCAGGAGCCTCATATAAAGCTTTGTTTTCCTGAGGACTGTGCTGGCTTCTGGACAGTTTAGGCATACCTGTTACTAAATTGTATCTGATGAGAAAATATGAACAGACCAAATATGGCTTTATTCTCTGGAGTATCTCAGCTACGAGAGTTGCTTGAGAGTGGAGTTGGGTGACTTCTCAATCAATACTGTCCTATTTTCCCATGGTACTGCATCTCTGAGCTGCTGGAATTTATTATTTGTGTAATAAGTTTCTCAGCCTTAGCTTTAATCTTATTTGCTTGTGAACTGTACACAGCATTGACACAAATAATTTCTACGCCAAGCTAATATGCAGTGCAAGGGAAAACATATTTAGATGGCTCTATTGGATTTTGGAGCCTGTGAAGCTCATCATTCCTGCCTTTTCTTATCAAATAGGAGGCTGCAGTATTCTGGTACCATGCAGCCCATCAGGAGTAGATGTATTTCTGTCAAGGGAAAGAAAGAAAATTCAGTTCCTTTCTCTTTCTGCTCTGCTGCTCCAGGAGATGCAGAGAAGAGAAATGTGATCCCTGAGGATCTCTGCAGAGAGAGAAAAGAATATATAGAGAAGGTGAAAATCAGCTACAGGATGCCATACCTTGAGGAATTCCAGATTCAATTGACTTTTGATACCTCAGGCTTTCTGTCTTTTGGTAGTAGGCATTGCAGATGATGCTCTCTTCAGGCAGCAGACAGTGCCACATGGGCATTTCCAATAGCTTGTGGGTGTGGTGTGTTGCCAATGATCAGTCAAGTTCTTATACCAAAATTACTTTTTTTTTTATATTCTCTTTTTCCATATTAATGTCAGAATTGTTGATTCTTTATTGATGGTAGAAGCATTTTGTCAATCTCCTCCCCTCCCCCCCCCCCCCCCCCCCCCCCCCCCCCCCCCCCCCCCGAAAAAAATCCAATTAATAATGCTGAAAGGAAATGTTTCACAAAGGACTGGAAAAAGTACCTGTTTTGAATCCTGGTGGACAGATAGACCCTTCAGTGTGCCAGTATATTGTTTTTTTTAAATTGGCTTTTGACAAGCCTTGTATTGATAAGGACTCTCACACATTAGGGGAGATGAAGAGGCAATGACTATCTAGCTATGTGAGATTGTGTGAGATATGCCTGTGTATATGAGAGACTGGTGGTAGTGGTACATAATCCTTGTTATTTAAAAACACTCTGAGGTGGGAGCTACCTTCAAAAGGCTGCTAGTTAGAGCTTCTCTCCAGCTGCAAGTGCAATGACTGTGGCATATGTTGCTGGTGTTCAGATATTTCATAACCCAGGTTTGCAGTGTTCCCTACTCATTTCGGTTGCCTGGCTGAACCTGTCAGCTTGCTCAGACCTGCTCTTAATCCTGAATTTCAGCTGAGGATGAACCCTGGGTACCAGATCAGGGAAGTCTTGAGCTAGAGATGTCTTCTCTCACAGGAGAGACAGTGTCCTGTTAATTGCCTTTAGGGCATAATGGAAATGATTTGTTTAATCTGATCTGTTTAACCTTGGCTATACTGCCACTGCCCTTCAGTTTTTCGGTTTACATTTGTGACACTTTTTCTTCTGCCTGGAAACTGAGCTTGCTTCATCAGCTGGAGTGGCTGCTGAAGAGCAATGAATTCTGCCTTTGTACCAGGCTTTTAAAGAAATTATTTATGATTCTAAGATGATTGGATATGTTTCAGTGTCAGCACTGGGTATGCATTTTTAAGAATGCTGTTGAGACTCTTATGTAAGATATCAGCTAAGCATGTTCCTAGGATGTTAATTTATAGTATTAAAGAAAGTATTGAGTTCTCTGATATTAAATAAAACCTTTCAATTAATTTTTCAAAACCTTTTCGGCACTTTCTTCCTTCCAGAATAGGCAGAATTTAATAAAAACACCAAGCAAAGGAACAGAAACATGTTTTGGACCTTACATCTTGCATCTCTTTTGTTTCAACTGGGACTGGTTAGGCAGAATACATAATCATAAGCTCACAGGCTTAATTTTTGCTGAAGGGAGGCTCTGTAGCAGAGTTTAGAAAGTCACAGTGTGACTGATGTCAGTAAGCCTGAAGTTGCATAGGCTTTGGGCTTTTTATCTGCAATAATGTGAATTAACTTCAGTTAACAATGAACAGCCATAGTAATAGGCTAACAGAGAATCCAGCTTTAAAAAAAAAATGTAGATGATGATAACAGAGATATTGTTTTTTTTGTTTGTTTTTTTTTTTACCCTTTCAAGGTAAATGAGAAGTTTACTGACCACCTCTGTGATTAACATTGTGGTGGAGCCAGTAGGGTTTAAAAGTTTTTCAACAGAATGTATGCTGACATTCCTTCCTAGTCCAGTTTTCTGGCAGACATAAAAAAAAAAAGAAGTTCATAAACCAAAAAGATTAAAAACTGTGAAAAGGGAAGAAGCCATTTCATTAATGTTGCCTGTAGGCATGTTCCGTTAGGTGGGCAGTAGAGCTGCTCCTCTGCTTCAGGCAAGAGTCTGGAGTTTATTTCTGGGCTACGTGTCTGGTCAGTTTTATCTTTGTTTTTTCAATCTCTGTGCTAAAATGCAACAGGATTTACAGCAGAGGAGTTGAAGTTGTGATCTTTAAGAATATAAGTCAAGCAAATTCTGTCTCTAAGAATGTAAGTCAAGCTACATCAAGCGATACACAGGACTTTCTTGGACTGGAAACAAGGCTGAAATTTTGGGTACATTGTAGAAACAATTCCTTAAAGTTTAATTTTACTCAAATTTTTTTGCTTTGCTTCTTTGGCATTTGAAACTGGAACAAGCATGGAATTCTCTTTGTTCTAATAAGATGAAAATACACATTTGTCCCACTGAGGTCCTTTATAGTATATAGAGTTCTCTCAAGATGTCCTCATGTTCATTCCTCACTTCTATAAAAGCCTCTGTTGAGAGCTGCTGGGAAATGAGCTTGGACATATTCTTCCCATTGTGAATAACCTGTTCCTGTACTGTGGGTGCACTTTGCGTTGAAGACACTGGGGGGGAAAGCAGATTTTGTACCTTGCATGACACTTTGAGTTCATGCCTGATGCAGTAGTACTGTTCTAAACAGCAGAAGTTTTCAAAAGTGGGTAAAGACCCATCAGTGCAATCAGTGTTTCACAGTCTCCATTCTCTTATAGGATTACATCTTACTTGAAAAGTCTGCTAATGCTGTACTTGAATTGTTTAATTTATGAAATAGATTTTTTTTTTTCATTCTCCATACTTCTCCTGAACTGAGTATGCTTAAATAGGAAGGAATGGCCCTATTTCTTCTGCATGTCTAACCTAATTAATCTATTTAATTTATTCAGTATTTGGAACATACAGATTTATTTTATTTTACTCACAAAGTAGAAGATGGGAATGCTAAACATCCATGTTTGGTCTTCTAGAGTCTGTCTGGTTGAATAAAGCACATCCAACCGGTGCCATCCTCTTCACTTGAAGCAGGTGTTTGAAATTCACCATTTTGGATGACTTCGAACTGAAGGCAAGGAAAGCATACTTGGAAAATAAGTGCCGAAAGCCTTGTAGGCCTGTTGGAAGAGTTAAATCACTCTCTGATCTCAGTGGTTTCAATCAGGCTATAAGGTCTGTAAACATCTTGTCTTTGAAGATTAGTCTGAGCTCTTAATTGTCCATTCCTGATGGTTTCTATTGCTGCAAGTTCACTAATTCTGCCTTAGTAACTACAGCATTCATTGCAGTGGCATAAAACCTCTTGTTATTCTGCTTGTAACATTCTCCCCTTTAGAAGCTTTCCCTTCAAAGCCTTTCAGACAGTTCAGAATTGGGGTGATGGGGGTGAGTCCACTGGACAAAGCTAAGCAGAGCCATAGCACTTGGTTCTGTGGGCTCTTGGAGAAAAGGAAGTGTCACAAGCCACTTTTTCACTATAACCTGCTGGTAGCAGGCTGGTGGAGTGTCGATTTCCAGCTGGTTTGCTTTAGAACGGGATCTAACACATGCTCCTGCAAAGTACCCTGTGGGCTTTGAAAAGACTTCTTGTGTAGTTTGGAAACACCACGCATTTGTGTCCGAGTCTTACTGTGACACCTCCGAGGTCTTGTCCAGGAGCCTCGCTCTGGAAGGACCGGCGCCAAGAAGCAGCCCCGGGCCCTGCCGGGCCTTACCCAGAGCCGCAGTGACCGACAGGGGGTGGTAAAGCGCCACCTGGGCAGAGCGAGCGGCAGAGCGCGGGAAGCTGGTCTGGGCGTGAGGCGGCCGCGGGCACCTCCGCAGGTGAGGGGGTCAGCTCCATCGTGGTTATCACCCTCACAGGAGGAGCCGGGCCATGGTACCTACCCGGCGCCAAGTTACCTCCTCTGTTCGCGCCAGGAAGGATGTAGCAACCCAGACGGAGCTGTCATGAAAACGTGCAGCCACCCGAATCTCAGGCTGCAAGGAGTGCCAGAACTTCCCGCGGGTATCAGGTGATGGTAGGGACAGCAGCTGTGTCATATGTGACCAAGTGGACAATCTGCTCAGCCTGGTGGCGGAGATGAAAGAGGAAGAAGAAACATTAAGAAGCATCAGGGAGTTAGAGAAGGAGATAGACTGGTGGGGCCAGGCTCTGGCCTCCCTGCGACAGCCAGCAGAAAGAAAAGATACGGGGGCACCAGAATCCTCCCCCTGCCAGACTGAAGGCAGTATCTCAAGGGATAGGAGTGAATGGATGCAAGTCCATTCTAGGGGTGGCAAGTGAAACCCCTTCTTCCTCACCTCCCCCTCCCCAGGGGTCTCTGCACAACAGGTATGAGGCTCTGGATGTGGATGGCCAGTCAGTGGATGAGAAGGATGAAGGTCCATCCACACCAGAGGTGGTGACAAGGTAAGGAAGGTATATGCCCCGTATTATAACCACCTCCATGAAGAAGAAAAGAAGGGTTATAGTTGTAGGCGACTCCCTCCTGAGAGGACCAGAGGGTCCAATATGCCAAGCCCCTCTCACAGGGCAGTCTGCTGTCTCTTTGGGCCTAGGTTAAGGACATTGCTAGGAGAATCCCTAGCCTGGTACTGTCCTCAGACTATGACCCATTACTGGTCTTCCATGAGGGTAGTGATGAAACTGCAACCAAAAGTCCAAGGGATCTCAAAAGACACTTGATGCCCTTACTAGCCAGGGATGGCTGGTAAGGCCATCTGAGGTACAGGTTATCATCTCTCTTTCCAGTTGTGTGCAGCAACATTAGAAGAAATAGACAGACTGCTTCTTGCAGTCATCTCATTGTTTTGTGCAGTATGGTCTCACTAATGACACCTTTTGATGTTCTATTGTTTGGTTTTTTTTAATTATTTTTAATTTTTTAGTTTATTAAACCCCTTCAAATTTCTGTATGCATGAGATTTTGGGGAGATCTCAGTTTTCATTTACAAATATAAATAGAAAACTAGTCTTTGTGGTTATAAAGAAAATGATCAAAAGCATAACATTCTGGAAGTATATTAGGTAATGAGATTCTAATGCTCAGTGTTTTATTAAAAAAACAATGTTAGGAAGCTGATTTTTTTTTATTTTTCTTTAGATTAACTTGGCAGTGTTAGTTTCTTTTATTTTCTGTTCTTCCAACAAACTTTTTTCCCCCCAAAATAATGGATTTGTACATTACATATTCTGAATGTGTGGAATTTACATCTGCATCTTTTTTGAGTCTCAAGTCCATGAAGTGCTCCTATCTGATCCAGTGTTTTATGTGATTCAAATTATGCAAAGAAGCTGATAATGCTACCCTGTTCTAATTAAGTGCTTGAACATGGGCCTAAGCAGAAGCATGCTGTGTGGGTTGCTTGGAAGTGCTCGTGGGAGAAAGGAGCTTAAGTCCCATTGAGAGTGAAGAGCTTGATAATGTGATGTTTCCCCTATGCTCTGCTTCTGCCATCAGCAGGTGTTGTCATTCCTATGACTTCATGAGCCAGCCTGTGGTCTTTGTGCACCATCCCTTTACAGTCACACGAATGAATACTCTTATATCTCACTGAGTTTTTCTCTATTATGTTTCAATCCAGTGATTTTAGTCCAGTTATGAGAGGGTCTCTTTCGTACTTCCTGAAAGACACCGTTAGAGAAAGCTGTTTTCCCTATATTATGCAAAGGACACATGACTTCTGACACACAGGTTCCTGTTTTGCAGGTCCACAGTTTACTGGTTGCGAAGAGGCCACCTTGTCAACTGGGATC
This sequence comes from Pezoporus occidentalis, assembly GCF_034315485.1. NCBI lineage: Eukaryota > Metazoa > Chordata > Aves > Psittaciformes > Psittacidae > Pezoporus > Pezoporus occidentalis. The sequence goes on along the minus strand of NW_026913964.1, from coordinate 825,685 downwards.
ACATCAAGTGTACTGAACTCCTGTTCCTGCATCAGGTACATGTATTCCTGTGATCAGTTTATTGATCTAAAATAAAGTTCTGAATGAGTAATTGCATTTGAACTTAAGGCCTCAGTGAGTGGCTTTTTAAAGGGTAGAAAATACATTCTGCAGGAGCTATTATAATTAATAAAATGGGTCAGGCTGCTAACAAAGGTGTTGCTTACTGATGGTGTGGACTGTGTTTCCTTGTCTCCCTCAGAGTGTTGTGGCCTGGAAAGACATTGTGTTGAGCCCTTTAGGTGAGGAAACTTGAAGTGGTATTAAATTATTATCCCAGGATCCTCTTTTCTTCCTTAGGATTATTGGCAAACTAATCTAATTTCAGTAATTTTGGTACTGCTTATGTGAGTACTGAGAGCAACTCTGTTCTTTCCAAGCCAGCTCAATTATTTCCATTTATGAAGAAGGCTGGTATATCATGAATCTTCACTGTTTAAGAAAGAAAATAAATCCTGTCTAACAAAGTCATGTGTGAAATCTGTCCATTTATTCTTTTCCCCTTGAACCTGCTTTTTTGTTTTGTTTTTGTGCACAGTCTATGTATTTTGAATAGGGGAAAAAACCCAGCCCAGTCCTCCTAATCATGTTATAAAAATGGTAGCAGTGTTGAAGAACATGCTGCAGGTAAATGAAGGACAGATAAACAGAGTAAAAAAGAGGTGCTGCAGCATCTGGCACAGTTGCTGCAAGCATGTATTTGAACACCCAGCAACAAATGACTAAGACACTGAGACGTATTTAGGACAATCTCACAGAGTGCAGCCCCTGAACAAGGGAGAAAGGAAGAAGGTGAGACATTGGAGTCTGGTCCCCTGTAAAGCCTTTTTCTGAATCTTCTGCAAGATTAAAGCTGCAAGTATAAAACACTGTAATAACTTTGAAGCAGATGGATCTGAAATGTTTAAATGGAGGGTTAGTCTTCCCCCTTTCTTTTATTTATCTTAAGTACTTTCTAGTTTGGTCTCTTTTAAACAGTTGCAGTGGGCACAGTGGCCAGTCTCAACCTGAGTTGAAAGTCAGATTTTGTCAGAAATCTGGAAAGAAAAATAATTTCTGAAACAAAAGTCTGTGTCATAGCAAATAGCAAGCACTCATCATGGACAAGCTATTGGAGACACTCAGAAACACAATCACTACCGCATGGCGTGCCTTTAACTGGGAGTTGCAGGTTAATATTTAAATCTGTGTAGGTCTGTGGACTTCTGTGGCTTATGCAAACTGAGGATTTGACCAAGGCCTGTGATATGAAGCAGGATTGAAGTCTGATATTGATGGGTACTAATTTTTGACTGCTTTTCTCATACCCTTTAAAAGCTAAGTGTCTATCAGGAATTTTTATGTTGCTTCATTTTCAGTGACACTTCTCCTCCAGCTCCTAGCTCTCTGCTTCTTTGCAGGAAGAGGTATTTTCTTTGCTTTTTATATGTGTCTGTGACTTCCACCTTAGTTACAAGTGGAAGATCTGTGCTAAATAGTTAACATTACCCTGGGTCAATTGAATTGAATCAGTCAGAGCTTGGTCATTTTTGCTAGAAAATTACTCTTTTGGTCACTTTTCTTGCCTTTGCGTTGTCTGTGAAGACTAAAATATCTGTTGTTCTTTCAGGCCCCTCAGAAGGGCTATTCCATCTATGCTGGTTTTAGTTAGATGGAGCAGGTTAATTTGGTAGAGAGGCCATAACTTACCACCTAATAGAGTCTGTAATTGGGCTAGGGGTTTGTTTTGTTTTCTGAATTACTATGTCAAAACTTGAGCAACTTTGCTTTTAATTCTCAAACTGAATTATAGGTTTAGGACAAGGAGTTGCAGCAAACACATGCTTTCAGCAGCTGGACTGATCCAATTTTTTGCATTGCTAGTGACAGTCTTGTTGGTTTTGCGTGATTTTATATTTAATTCAAGCAGAGCTTCCAATAGGCAAAGATCAGAGAAGAGTAGAAGGCTTCTTTCTTTGCTTTGTAACTGTAAATAATCACACAGCATTACTGTATAGTTTAGAGGCTACAGCTCTTAGGGGCATGTTTACTCCCTCATCCTTACAGCCCTGTGCACGGCACTGCTGTATAAACTCTGCAGGGGAAAAAAAAAAACAAACCAAACAAAATCCATTTCTCTGGATTGATATTGAATCTTTAAGATTGTCTTTACAGACTAAGGACAACCCATTTTTTCCTGTGGTATAAGGGTTTCTGGTGAAACATGGTTAATGAGTGCTGGGGCATCTGTTTGGGCTGATAGTGAATATATTTGATTATAGATGGACTGCTTGTACTTTAAATTATAAAGAAGAAGCATGAGTTTCCTAAGTAGTATTTCACCATTGAAACCAGGTGGTATGAATTGTGAGCTCAAGTGCAGTGTCACTGGAAGGTGAGATTTAGCCAAAATGGTCACTTCTACTATAGAGATGAGGAAATGGAGTGGTAGAAAAATGGCACACCATCATGTTCCTTTCACTTGCAAAAAGGGAGGGGAAATAACTACCTGTGTCTGTGCAGTATTTACACACAGACAAGGAGTCTAGACCAGAAGCTGTCAGGTTGTAGATTTTGGGGGATTTAAAATGACCTTCATGCCATGAAAAGGCTCTTTGCCTACGTGCCTGATCGTAGGAGTGGGGTCATTGTGGAAGCAAATAATGCTTTGCTTTCCCCACAAGTTTTTGTTTTTCTTTAGTTCTTCCTGCTTCTTGCCTCACAACTGACAGGGAGCCTATTTTGCCATGCTAAACACCTTGAGGCTGACAGGATGGAGAAAACCTACAGGTTCCTTTGACAGCTGTAATCAATAAGAAATGGAAAATCTCACTTTGAGAAGCCCTTTTCCAACTATAAATGACAGCAAGAGTCACGAAGGTGAAACACTGATTTTAGACCAGACTGTGAAAGCAGAGGACCAGGAATCTGAGCCTAAGAAAAAGGTTTGCAAACCAAGAGTTTCTCTCTGCTACTTGGTGTGCACCCAAGTCAAAGAAAGAACCACACTGTTCCAGTCAGTCCTCAGAAATACCTTCCTCAGGCAGCTCATAAGCTGGAGCTTCGCTTAGTACCTCCCTGTGCGTTCAGGGCAGACACAGGGCTTGCTGCTGCAGGAACTTTCATTATCAGATTGCAATCTTCTCTGAAGGTCCCACTCACCTTCAGAGAGATGCTGAATTTCTCAAGCTGTCATGAGGGTCACTGGGAGATGAGGAAATTTCATTAATAGCATCTAGTCAGGAGAAGGGATCAGATGAGCTTTTTAACCTAACAGGTCTAGTTTTTGTTGTTTTTTTTTTTTTAAAGTAAATTATTTCTGTGGAAGAAGAAAAGTTGTTTATTTCCAAATAGATTTAATTGCCAGCAAGCCACACTGAAAATGGGAATAACAACTTTTAATTATGATTAGGGGTAGACAGAAATTCCCAGAGCACCTGGTTAATCACAAATAGAAGCTGAGGAGTGCAGTGTTTTTCATGCCGTGTTACCGTGGCAATGGCAAGTTATTCAGAAAGCATAATAGGACAAGTTAAGTCTAACTGATATGTTCTTGTTTTGTGATGTTGAGTAACTATTAGTATGGGCTCTTTCATCTTTGTTTTGCAGTAAGCAATGGAAGTGAATAAGTATGCCTGTGTCCCATATTGCTGTTTTACAATTTAGCTGCTCATTTGGTTGATACGGAGTTTTTATTCCCTTTATGTTATGGGTGCGGCTGGGGAATTCAGTAGTAATAAAAATACAGAGCTCTTTACCACAAGCTTTGTGCTGATAGTTCTCAGTGTTCTGTGAAGTATGATTAATCACACATTGCAGATACATAACCGAGAATCAAGTTTGCCTGTGGTCACTTGGCTGGTAAGAGGACTGGGATGAGGATCCCTGCCCTGGAGTCTCAACACAGAGCTCCCTCTGTGCAGAATTCCTCTTTGGTTTGTTAGTAGAACTGTGAGTGGTATCATTTCTCCTAAGGATCTGGGACAGTTTTTATGTTCCCCAGATATTAATCAGTATCTTTTTGTCAGCACTAGATTCATTTTCAGGAAGAGATACAAAAATATCACTTCCTTTTGAATTAGCTATCATATGTCCTCTGGAAGCATCTTTGCCAAATGCATTAAAAAATGCAATTAATGGCTACCCAAGAGATTTATTCTATTATCTTGACTAGCTTATTTCTAAAGTAGTTTGACTTTTTATTTGTCTGACTTACCTGTTGTTGTAGGGAGATTTTGTTTTATTACCCTTGAGAAGGCTGAAATGTTAAACAGGAAGTATGGGAGTTCCTTTCATTTCACATTCATAGTAAAAAAGTACTTTCAGACTGGAGTGTCAGGTCTGCAGTATAGGATAAATCTGGGCTTGTGGTTGGGACAAAATGGTGCTCAGGAGACTTAGATTGTATTACAAACAATATCCCAGACCTCTGTGGTAAACTGCTTATACTTCAGTCCTACAAAGTAGTTTTAAGCCCTGCACACTGTACCTCTCAAATGGGAAATTCAGGTTGAGCTTTGTCTTCCTCTGGCACTGTCAACATCCCAGTGTCTGCAGTCAGTGTGAATGGGCACTGTAGGGAAGGAGTGCACTGGAATGAAGTCACGTTGCTGCTCGCAGAGCAGACTTAGCTGTAAACAGTAGGACAGATGTAATTTGAAGTAGCCACTGGTGTTGCTGCTGGATGTGTACTGTTGGTAGTGTGAACTGTAATGGTAACTGTAACACATTAACGAAGATTTCATTTATCTGGAGGAGTTAAGAGCCGTTTTTATATGTCCATCTTTTAAACTGAACTTGTTTCTTCTTCAGCCAGTCCAGACATGCTTGACATCAGCTGAAATCTTTTAAATATATTAGTTTTGGGGTAGTTTTGTAATCATACTCTGGTGTCCAGTTCTCTCAGCTATGCTTCATGATTTCCTGATTTCAACTTGATGCATGCATGCGCACACACACACGCTCCATTTGGGAACAGAAGTTAAATATTGATTTTATTGTGATCTTTGGGAGGCATTATAGTTAGGAGGGTTTTTTTTTGAGGGGCCAAGAGGAAGCTCAGAGAGTCAGACCAGAAGCAAAGAAAACCAATTGAAACTGGATTTGCAACTTTCTATATGTGAGCACTCTATTTTACGTTGCATTGCCATTCTGAGTCAAAGATGATGAAAAGCATCTGATTAATAGAAGCCTGGATGAATAGAGATGCTGTTATAGTGGTTTTGGAGTCCTGTAGATCTTGGGCTTGGCAGCCAAAAAACTAGTCCCTTTTAATCTTCATTTTAGAGAAAACTGTAAGGTAAATGAAACAAGCAAGTAGAGCAGGCATATATTATTAAGCATGTTTTGTGTGAGTAAATGAATATCCGCACTTCTAAAAGTGTAAAACTGAGCTCTGCAAAGATAAATTGCTTTATCTTAATAATATACAGCATCCAAGAAAGCCTCTGCTTTTTGAGAAAAAAAATAAATAGGAAACTTTAGACCTTCTTGGAGAAAAGATAATTACACACTGGCTTATTTTAATTACATTGTCTTAAGTAGGTCACTCACATGCTTAAAACTGACAATTTAGGAAAGCTTAGGTTATCTGGCATAAGCACAAAACCAAGGGACCTTGGTTCCAATCTCATTTTACAGATCAGTCCCAGTATTGCTCCAGCATTTTACCATGGACTGCCTACGGTCAGAGAGAGCATTACTGGTATTTGTTTTTCAGTTCAGACCAGTGTTTTCACTTATTTTCTGGGTCAACTGATTTAATTACAGACATGTTCATTGCAGTCAAGCTGTCTTGCAGCAACAGTGATAAAAAGATAAAATCAGGCTTCTGAAAGCAATGGTGACAAGATTGGCTCAGAGCAGGTACAGAGACTGAAAACAGGAACAACTTCATATGGTCAGAGATGGTACTGAATGTTTGCTTTCTGTCTTATGGCTCTAGGAGAATAAGGCAAAACTTACCAGCTCAGTTAGCTCCTAATTCCTGAAAAGCATGGTTCTGTCTTGCAGGTGCTTCAGATGCTGCAAAAAAAAAACCTTTTTCCTTTAAACAAAGGGGCTGAGAGACTGCTTTAGACCATTGTGTGTTTGCGAGCTGGAGCTCTGCTGGTGTAACCTGGGGACGTTATGATGGTGGGGTGTTCAGGAAAAGACAGGGGAAGAAAAAGAGCTCTCTGCTGTGAGCAGAGGAGTGTGCGTAAAGAACACGCTGGTGGAAACAAATCAAGTGGAAATAAGACATGCAGGTTGGTTGGCAGTTTAACTATTTCTTCCTCTCTTCACTATGAAGCCCAGCCTGCACCCCTCTTTGAAAGAAAAAGGTAGTTATTGGTAGCCTGAACTTCTCAATGGGGTTCAGGGTAATAGGGATAAAGTTAAAACCAAATGAGCAAAGCTGTGGAGAAGGTGAATTTGATTGGAGTCTTCTTTGTGTGATCAGCCAAATCCTGATATCTGTCTACTGGACTTTTCCTAGGATAAACTATTTTAGGTTAATTATATAGATATAATTATCAAATGAGCACATTTGTTCTAGAGTAAGAGTGTCTGTGTAGAAATTGAACTCTTGAAACCACTTGAAAGTACTTATTCTGCAGTAGTTACTTTGATTAATTTCTAAGCATACTGTGACCTACACTGATTACAGTTGGCATTGCTTCTGTGCCTCACTGCCTACTTAAAGCAGTTCAGTGTGCCCCCAGTAATGAGTCAGGTTCAGAATTGTGCCCTTTCATTTTATTTAGCCTAGACAGAAGCAAACAATCTTCCCAACTCTTCATCTAAAAATGTGTACCACAGATTGAAACACTGCACTGTGTATCCATGTGCTGGCTCCACAAACTCCTATCTTTTGCTTCCATCTCTTTCATAACAGTAGAGTTTAAATGTGGCAACATGTCTTAAGTCAGTCATGGATATTTGGTTCAGAAAATTAGGAGGTCAGTGCATCACATGAAGCAAGATGTGGGGGGATGAGACATGTCTAATGGAAAAAAAATAGAAAAAGACAAAGAAAGAGTACTGAGGGAGGGAAAAATAGAAATAAAGAGAGTGGAAACGCAGTAGAAAATGCAGGGAGGGGCTGCAAGATCCTCATGCAATTCAAGTGAGTAGTTGTTAAAACACAGGAATTGCTCAGTGACTTCGGATAGGCTGGGCTCCCTGCTCTGCAGAGCTGGAACTCCACTGGCTTGCCTGTCATGTTGTCCGGGGTTGCTTCTACAGAGAACTGGGCCTTCATCACTCAGAGGCTGCCATCTGTCATAGTCACATCCACTGGTCTGTGAATTATTTGTGCTTGTCTAAAGGCACTAACTGCTGAATGTGTGAGCTCTGCTGTTGCTCCAGGATTGATGCTGTAGCTCAACTGGGGGCAAATGGCAGAGTCTCAGCCCTGCAAAAGCCCAAAAGCAGATCACACAGTGCTCTCCAAGGTGCCCAGAGGAAGGGGGCAGCCCTCAGCTGCACTGCAGCCAAGGCTGTGTGTGGGCAGAGTAGCAGTCTTTAAAAGTGAAAAAGTTAAATTCTGTTCACCTCTGTGGTATCGTTCATTGAAGGACCTTACAGTTTTATTGTTGTCTGGGTGAAGCTTCACAGAAATTTGGTGAGATAACTCAGGCATTTCCAGTAGGAATGAGAAAAGATACCAAAGGCAAATATCTACTGAATAACTAAGATCTGGGGATAACCTTCACCTTGCCTGAGCAGATGGCCCAGCCCCCAGGCAGCGTGCACAGTTGTTTCGTCATCAGAAAAGTCTTTCCTCCATTCATGGAGCTCATGAACAGCCCTGTGTTCTTTGAGGTATTGTACAACCGCATGTTCTTGACATTCTGCTTGCTTTCAGTTCATTGCCTGCAGTTCTGGTGTAACAGCATCTTCTACTTGGCCAAGAACTGTCCTGACTTGGCTGTGTGCAAATGCCTGTGGTCATTTCTCAGAGGATTTGTTTTGACTCCAGGTGGAAAATGGAGCACTTGGTCTCTCGCTGAAGGTCTTGCCTTCAGGTCAGCCCCAGGAGCTTGATATTGCTCCTTTTTCTGGGGACAGCAGAAATTAGTTAATCCTTATGTGCTCCTGCTTGCTTCAAAATATCTCCCTAGTCCAGGACTGTTTGGCTGGACAGGAGATGGTTAAAATTAACTGCCTGCAAACATGTATGTTCACCTTCACCTTTTATTTATGCTAAGGGGGAAATATGATACATATATTTGACTATAGCACTGACCAAAATAACTTCAACACTTTGCACCCAGTGAGCAGCTAATGAAGGTTAGATGTCACTGTCTCCCTGCTGTCACTGTTTGGACCCAAATGACAGAAACACAAATTGCTGAAATCAAGAAGTAATTACAGTTCATGAACAACGCAGAGTCAGATTGAAAACTGGTGGAAGTTAGCATAGCTTCATTAAAGTTTCATTTATTTATGTTTGCATTATTTTAGCTGCCTAATTTTACAGCTCTAATTTAGAGCGTAGCAATGCATGTAACTGAATCAGCTTAAGTAAGGTGGCAGTGGACTCTGCTGTGAGGAGAGCAGAGTTGCGCTGGCAGTGGGAGAGTTAGCCCTCTTAAATCAGATGTGCTGTCAGTAAAAATAATCATGTGGAGCTACAGCCTTAATAGATGGATGTAATTTTATACCAGCTCCTGACATGACTGGTAAATTGTAGCTAAACTTTAATTTACCCACCACTCCCTGCTCTTCATGTTGAGTATCATAATCATGAAAACTCCTCTCATCTGAAAATGGTGTAAGAGTTATCAGTATGAGGGCACCAAAGGTAGGCCAAAGTCATATACTCATTATCTTTCTTTCGCAAGCTGTCAGTGGAATTAGGAAATGACGTTAGCATTCCGGAAGTCCTTTCCATGGTGCAAGTGCCTATTGCCTTTCTATTAATTTAATTATTTAAGCCTAACTTGTAAGGTTAACCTTTAATAACTAAAGCCTAACTTTTCTGAAAGTGCAGAGATGCTGTTTATGCAAGGTCTGTTTATAGAATCATAGAATCATAGAATCGTTAGGGTTGAAAAGGACCTTAAGATCATCTAGTTCCAACCCCCCTGCCGTGGGCAAGGACACCTTATGCTAAATCATATCACCCAAGGCCTCGTCCAACCTGGCCTTGAACACTGCCAGGGATGGAGCATTCACAACCTCCCTGGGCAACCTATTCCAGTGCCTCACCACCCTAACAGGAAAGAATTTCTTTCTTATATCCAACCTAAACTTCCCCTGTTTAAGTTTTAACCCGTTACCCCTTGTCCTATCACTACAGTCTCTAATGAAGAGTCCCTCCCCAGCATCCCTATAGGCCCCCTTCAGATACTGGAAGGCTGCTATGAGGTCTCCACGCAGCCTTCTCTTCTCCAGGCTGAACAGCCCCAACTTCCTCAGCCTGTCTTCGTACGGGAGGTGCTCCAGTCCCCTGATCATCCTCGTGGCCCTCCCCTGGACTTGTTCCAACAGTTCCATGTCCTTTTTATGTTGAGGACACCAGAACTGCACACAATACTCCAGGTGAGGAATCCCAAGAGCAGAGTAGAGGGGCAGGATCACCTCCTTCAACCTGCTGGTCACACTCCTTTTGATGCAGCCTGGGATACGGTTGGCTTTCTGGGCTGCAAGTGCACACTGAAGCTGGCTCATGTTCATTTTCTCATCAACCAACACCCCCAAGTCCTCCTCTGCAGGGCTGCTCTGAATCTTTTCTCTGCCCAACCTGTAGCTGTGCCTGGGATTGCTCCGACCCAGGTGTAGGACCGTGCACTTGGCATAGTTAAACTTCATGAGGTTGGCATCAGCCCACCTCACAAGTATGTCAAGGTCCCTCTGGATGGCATTCCTTCCCTCCAGCGTATCAACTGAACCACACAGCTTGGTGTCATCGGCAAACTTGCTGAGGGCGCACTCAATCCCACTGTCCATGACACCGACAAAGATGTTAAACAAGACCGGTCCCAGCACCGATCCCTGAGGGACACCACTCGTTACTGGTCTCCAGCCGAACATTGAGCCATTGACCCCAGCTCTTTGTGTGCAGCCATCCAGCCAGTTCTTTGTCCACCTAGTGGTCCATCCATCAAATTGATGTCTCTCCAATTTAGAGACAAGGATGTCGTGTGGGACAGTGTCGAACGCTTTGCACAAGTCCAGGTAGATGACATCAACTGCTCTACCCCTGTCCATCAGTTCTGTAGCCCCATCATAGAAGGCCACCAAATTGGTCAGGCAGGATTTGCCCTTAGTGAAGCCATGCTGGATGTCACCAAGCACCTTGTTTTTCATGTGCCTTAGCATGCCTTCCAGGAGAATCTGCTCCAAGATTTTGCCAGGCACAGAGGTGAGACTGACTGGTCTGTAATTCCCCAGGTCATCCATTTTCCCCTTCTTGAAAATGGGGGTTATATTTCCCTTTTTCCAGTCATCGGGAACTTCACCTGACTGCCATGATTTCTCAAATATGATGGCCAGTGGCTTCGCAACTTCATTTGCCAGCTCCTTCAGGACCCACGGATGGATCTCATCAGGTCCCATGGACTTGTGCACATTCAGATTTTTAAGACAGTCTTGAACCAGTTCCTCTCCTACAGTGGGCGCAAGGTCTTCATTCTCACAGTCCCTGCATCTGCCTTCCAAGACTTGGGTGGTGTGGTCAGAGCCTTTGCCAGTGAAGACCGAGGCAAATAAATCATTAAGAACCTCAGCCTTTTCCAAATCCTGTGTAGCCAGTTCTCCTGATAGCTTCCTGAGGGGGCCTGCATTCTCCCTAGTCTGTTTTTTATTTGCTATGTACCTATAGAATCCCTTCCTGTTATCCATAATACCCCTAGCTAAGTTTAATTCTAACTGGGCCTTAGCTTTCCTAACCTGGTCCCTAGCTTCTTGGACAACATCCCCGTACTCTTCCCATGCCACCTGTCCTTGCTTCCCCTTATTATAAGCCTCTTTTTTCAATTGAATTTTCCTCAGGAGCTCCTTATCCATCCAAGGAGGTCTCATGGCCCTCCTGCTGCACTTCCTTCTGGTTGGGATGCAACACTCCTGAGCTTGCAGCAGGTGATCCTTGAATATCAACCAACAGTCTTGGGCCCCTCTGCCCTCTAGGGATGTATCCCATGGAACTTTCCGAAGCAGGTTCCTGAAGAGGCCAAAGTCTGCTCTTTTGAAGTCCAGGGCAGTGAGGTTGCTGCACACTCTTCTCACTGTCCTGAGGATCTCAAACTCGACCATCTCATGATCGCTGCAACCAAGGCTGCCCTGGAGCGTCACATTTCCAATGAGCCCTTCCCTGTTGGTGAGCACGAGGTCAAGCATGGCATCTCTCCTTGTAGGCTCCTCTATTACTTGCAGAAGTAAGTTGTCTTCTACACAATCGAGGAACCTCCTGGATTGCTTGTGCCGGGCCATACCGTCCTTCCAACACATGTCAGGGTGGTTGAAGTCACCCATGACAACAAGGGCCTATGAGCGTGAGGCTTTTCCTATCTGTCTATAGAGTGCTTCATCCGCAGGCTCTCCTTGATCAGGCGGTCTGTAACAGATCCCCACAGTAATGTCTCCCATAGCTATATTCCCTTTAACCCTGACCCACAAACTCTCTGTTGACTGCTCACCTGTCCCCAGACAGAGTTCCATACTCTCCAGCCTATCCCTAACATAAAGGGCAACTCCCCCTCCCCACCTGCCAGGCCTGTCCTTCCTAAAGAGCCTGTAACCTTCCATTCCAACACTCCAGTCATAGGAGCCATCCCACCATGTTTCTGTGATGCCTATTATATCATACCCCCGTAGATGTGCACACATCTCCAATTCCTCTTGTTTGTTCCCCATGCTATGGGCATTTGTATAGAGGCATCTGAGCCGAGCTCCAGCTGAAGCCGGCTCATTGGCTGGAGTGGCTGGGATATCTCTAAATTGCTCCAAGCATTTATTATAGGTTCTGGCAACTGACTGGGTGTGTTGGAATGGAATGCTGCCCCCCTCCCTTAACACATCTAGTTTAAAGCCTCCTTGACCAGTCTGGCAAGCCTCCTACCAAAACTGCTCTTTCCCTTCTTTATCAGACCAGCTCCACCAGCCCGCACTAGATCTGGCCTACAAGCTTGGGTCCCGTGTTCAAGACACCCAAACCCCTGACTATGACACCACCCTTTTAACTAGTTATTAACCTGGCCAATCCTCCTAGCTTTTTTTAGGTCCTCCCCTGTACCCTGGAGAATTGATGAAAAGACCACCTGAGCTCCAGAGCCCCTCACCACCTCCCCCAGGGCTCTGTAGTCCTTCTTTATGTTCCCCAGGCTACTACTGTCTATATCCCTAGCTCCCACGTGTATCACCAGGAGTGGGTAATAGTCCGTGGGACTTACTAGAGTTGGTCTCAACATGTCTTTCTGTTGTTATGTTGTTCATATTTGAATTGGGGTTAAAACTATGCAATTCCTTCATATCAGCTGAATAACACTTAGTCTGAGCTTGGGTATTTTTGGTAAATTTTGCCATTTTTTTCCTATTGCTTTATAGTTTAGTACAAACTTCCTGAAGGAGTGAAGAGAACTTCAGGTAACAGTATTTAAAAAAAAGAAAATAATCATAGTGTGCTGGTGAAAGATACTTGACCTGAGATGAAGGGTTGTCCTGGCTTAAGGTGTTTAGTCAGCCCTTAGTTAGGATTTCTGGACATTTGTGTGTCAGAGATTTTTAGTTCTTCTTTGCCATTTTGAATTTCTTTAAGTTTCATTTGACTTCAGCATGTATGACATCTAATAAGGCCAGGCATGTCGCTATAAAATTGAAGCAGAGACAGGAAATAGGCATTTGTCATACGGATGAACTTCAACAAGCTTGAGTTCATATTGCTTTTTGAAAAGCAGCCTGATGTGATAAATGACAGCAAGTGAAAATCTGCTTAACAGTTGCTGACCTCTTATTTATTTTATTTTACTTTTTATTATCAGTATTATTCCTGCAGAAGCTGCAACACTCAAACCTAAATACAGAAAACAGACTGCAAGCATGTTATGAAGCTTTCCACATGTATAAAGAGTGTTCTCCAAAGGACTTTGAGTAACAAGGTCTTGCTAAGTACAGGCAGTTTTGCCATTGTATAGTTCTGTCACAAATGTGAAAGGGTAGAAAAATGGAGATTCTTATGACAGATTTTAGCCATGTCCCTAAATGTATATCTGGAAAGTCCCTGGACTTTCACACATGTTGGTTGGTCAGTGATTCTTTGACCCCTCTCTTGACAAATACATAAATAATAATCTTTATCTCCTGACTGCAATAGATCATCACTGTAATTTTAAAAGTATTTATTGTGGTTAAAATGAAGTGGTCTGCCATCAAAGGTGAAGCAAGGGAATAGCTCTTCTTTGAAAAGAGAGAAAAGTATGGCCAGTTTATTTAGCAGAGAGTGTTTAATGTTGGCTGGTTTCATAACATGCCTTCATTCTGTGATACAGAAAAGGTCATGGTAGGGAAGACTTTCACTGCTAGTAAGTCTTTCCAGCCATGGGAAAGCTCTCTTGCACTGTCTGGGTTACAGAGGGTACAGCATGTATAGGAAAGTGCAGGTTGTCTCATCTAGTGCGTGTGAACAATGAAATCAGCAAAAGTAACATGTAATCTAGGGAGAGCAGCCCGTGGAGCTGTTACTCCCAGCTGAACCACCTCCTTTAAAATCTTTTGGGGGCACATTGTTAGATGCACATTGGCAGAAATACATTAATTAGTACAAGGACAAAGAAAAAATTTTGACTGTTCTCATGAAGGTCATACTGAACAAGTCCAAGTTCACAAGTCACAATCAATAGCTACATTAGAAAAATCTCATTAATTAATCCTGCCTCCGTGGTTGGTGTCAGCATCAGAACTTTGGGGTTTTTGACCATGGGTCAGTCTACACTGCACCAGGCCTGCTGGTGGCAGATGGGGCACTCCTGTCCCAAAGGGGGAAAAGAATTCTAGTCCAGGAGCTAGCAGGACTCATAGAGATGCCTTTAAACTAGATTTGAAGGGAGAAGGGGACACCACCAGGCTTGCTAGAAATAAGCCAGGGGGTAGATTGCTTGGGGGTAGATTAACTTGCCCAGATCCACAGGGCAAGTTAAATGAATCTATGCCAGTGTCCACAGCGTGGCCAACAAACAGGAGTTGCTTGAAGCCATTGTGCAGCAGGAAAATCATGACATAGTCACCATCACAGAAACATGGTGGAACGATTGGCATGATTGGAGTGCTGCAACAGATGGCTACAGGCTTTTCAGAAGGGATAGGTAAGGAAAAAGAGGTGGTGGGGTTGTGTTGTGTGTCAGGGAGTGCATCACAGAATCAGAGAATCCCAAGGGTTGGAAGGGACCTCAAAAGATCATCTAGTCCAACCCCCCTGCAAAAGCAGGGTAACCTAGAGTACATCACACAGGAACTTGTCCAGGCAGGCCTTGAATATCTCCAACGAAGGAGACTCCACAACCCCCTTGGGCAACCTGTTCCAGTGATCTGTCACTCTCACAGTAAAGAAATTTTTCCTGATATTCACATGGAACCTCCTATGCTCCAGTTTACACCCATTGCCCCTTGTCCTATCACTGGACATCACTGAAAAAAACCTAGCTCCATCATCCTGACAGTCACCCTTTACATATTTGTAAACACTGATGAGGTCACCCCTCAGTCTCCTCCAAGCTAAAGAGACCCAGCTCCCTCAGCCTCTCCTCATAAGGGAGATGTTCCACTCCCTTAATCATCTTTGTGGCTCTGCGCTGGACTCTTTCAAGCAATTCCCTGTCCTTCTTGAACTGTGGGGCCCAGAACTGGACACGATATTCCAGATGCGGCCTCACCAAGGCAGAGTAGAGGGGGAGGAGAACCTCTCTTGACCTACTAACCACACCCTTTCTAATGCACCCTAGGATGCCATCGGCCTTCTTGGCCACAAGGGCACATTGCTGGCTCGTGGTCATCCTCCTATCCACCAGGACCCCCAGGTCCCTTTCCCCTTCATTATTGTCAGCAGGTCAGCCCCCAACCTGTACTGGTACATGGGGTTGTTCTTCCCCAGATGCAAGACTCTACACTTGCCCTCGTTGAATTTCATCAAGTTTCTCCCCGCCCAACTCTCCAGCCTGTCCAGGCCTCGCTGAATGGCAACACAGCCTTCTGATGTGTCAGCCACTCCTCCCAGTTTAGTATCATCAGCAGACTTGCTGAGGGTACACTCAGTTCCCTCATCCAGGTTGTTGATGAGAATATTAAACAGCGCTGGTCCCAGCACTGACTCCTGAGGGACTCCACTAGTCACAGACTGCCTTGAACTCAATGTTGTTCGTGAGAGGGCTGAATGTTTGTGGGTGAAGAACAGGGAGAAAGCCAATCAAGCAGATATCTTGTTAGGAGTCTCTTACAGACCATCTACCTAGGGTCAAGCTACAGATGAAGTGTTCTTCAAACAATTGTGAGAAGTTTCATGATTGATTGCCCTTGTTCTACTTGGGGACTTCAATCTACGAGGTGTCTGCTGGAATTACAGCACAGCAGAGAAGAAACAATCCAGGAGGTTCTTGGAGGGTGTGGAAGATAACTTCCTAACCCAGCTGGTAAGTGAGCCAACAAGAGGAGATGTCTGGCTAGGTTCATATACTGAGGACTGGTGGGTGATGTGATAGTTGGAGGCCGTCTTGGGCAAAGTGATTGCAAAATGATGGAATTATCTTTGAAGCAGTCAGGAAGGTCAGCAAAACCTCCACCTTAGACTTCTGGAGGGCTGACTTTGGCCTGTTTAGGATGCTGGTTGACAGAATTTCTTTGGAAACATTACTGAAGGATAGAGGGGTCCAGGAAAGCTGGACACATTTTAAGAATGAAATCTTTAAGGTACAGGAACAGGCAGTCCCTGTCTGCTGAAAATCAAACCAGCGGGGAAGAGACCAGCCTGACTGAACAGGGAAATATTGCTTGAACTCAGGGAAAAAAGCGAATTTATTATCTATGGAAGAAGGGACTGTCACCCCATGAAAAGTACAGGGATGTTGTTAGGTTATGTAAAGAGAAAGTTAGAAAGGCAAAGGCACAGATGGAACTAAATCTGGCCACTGCCATAAAAGATAATTAAAAGTGTGTTTACAAATATATTAGCAATAAAAGGAGGGCCAAGGAGAACCTCCATCCTCTGCTGGGTACTATGGAAAACCTAGTGACTGAGGATGAGGAAAAGGCTGAGGTCTCTTTTCCCAAGTGATAGGACAAGAGGTAATGGCTGTAAGCTGCACTAGGGGAGGTTTCAACTGGATATTAGGAAAAATTTCTTCACAAAGAGGGTGATCAGACATTGGAACCGGCTTCCTCCCAGGGAAGTGGTGGAATCACTGTCCCTGCAGGTGTTCAAAAGTCATGTAGATGAGGCCCTCAGTGACATGGTTTATTGATGGACTTAGCAATCCTTGGATAGAGGTTAGACTTGAAAGGTCTTTTCCAACCTAGCTGATTCTATGATTCTGTGTGTTCTCTCTGTCTCCTTGTTCTGTGGCAAGTCAGAAGCTAATTGTGACAAAACCAAGTTTTTAACCAATTCAATATCACATCCAGGTAAAAAAAAGCTTTACAGGTTTATTTGTAGTGAAGCAAGCATTGGTGCAAAAGCTTGTATAGGATGGCATACTTTCTTCTTAATATATTTGTATTTATGCGTGTGCATGGATACGTATCTTTATTCGATAGAAAATCAAACTCTGTTCATCTCTTGGAAACCTTGACTACAGTGGTCCCTCATGCCCCTTATGGTTTCCAGATGTATTATTTCTTTTATTTTCCTCTACTCTTTTGTGCCTCTAACGAAGAGGAGCAAAGGTCAACTTTGGCAGCAACCACCTTCCTTTTGAGAACCTCTGTTCTTTTCTGCATGTGAAATGGTGTTATGGGATAGTTTCTAAACCACATTAATTGAGTTTAAAGAAAGTTGCCAAGCTTTGCAGAAACTGTCAATTTGCATTTCTTTTCCTCTTTTTGACACAATCTGGTGTCAAAAACAGCTCAGCTTCCACTATGACAGCATGATGGGAAGGTGTTTTCCTTCTTTCCAATTTAGAATTGCTTTCCAAGTGGGAAGAACTTCAGCATCTTCTAGTGCTGTGAAGAATACAGCAAGTGCAAAGATGCTTTGCAGTATCTATCTCCAGGAGACCTGGTGAAGCGTGAGCTTGAACATGGCTAAGCAAGTTGAGACCTTCCATATGAAATGTCTCTCAATGTGGGACTACAAAGACCATGTAATCTACTGTTATATCTAATTTGCAAACAAGAAAACTACATTTGGTAATGGTTAATGTCTTGTTGCATTATGTTTCCTTGCAAATATTGGTCTCCTGTCTAATATTGGCTTCCTCTTGGGAAAGCCCCAAGTATGAAGGGAAATGCAGTTGCACACAGCACATTGTGGCTGGTGAGTTCTTTCCCTTGGGCACAGCTGCAGAACTGTGCTCTCTATGTATAGTATTAGTTCCTATCTCTTCCTTCGAGTGGGGTTTAGATCCCTCCCAGGGTGCACCTCGTGTTCATCTCTGTCCACCTACAATTGTTACTGTGATGAGGCATTTGGGCATAGTTAGGCCCACTGAAGGAATAAGTAAAGCTTTCTATAGGTTTTGTCTGTCCCTCATGTATGCTCAGCAAGATAACTGCTAACTTGACTTACTGTTAGTCAGTCTACAGACAATTTTGAACACTCTATGGCTTTAGATACGGGTTTCAGTGAAGCTGTATGTGCAGTTTCTTAACCTTGAACTGTTGTTTAAACTTGCACTTCCCTAACAAAGCACAAAACCAGGCACTTAACTTTATAAACATGGTTGTAGGCCTGAGTGTCTGTCAAATCAGAGTGAACGCAGTGTCAGTTTTGGGACGAAATGAAGGACAGATTTTTAAGTACTTTTTTCCCCTCAAAAAAAATCAGTATCTTGAAAATATAAGACTAGACTTTAGGAAAGGTTATAGTTTTCTAAGAGTTTATGTTTCTGAGAAACTCATGATGGGGGTAAGGAGGGGGAAGTGTTGGGGTGGTTGCTTTTAATTTTGCTTTTCATCTTACATCTTCCACTACAGGCTTCAGACTATAATGACAGAATCCATCAGGTGTAATGAAGTACCAGCAGGTCCCAGTTATTGCATTTGCCTCATGTCCCCTTGTGCTCAGTGTTCTGAATCCTTAGCTTGGCAACAGAAATGCACTGTTATCTCACTGACTGGTCTTTACTGCGCTTCATCTAGTTTTCTGATTTCATTTCAGATTTGCTAACACCTGGTCTGCAAGTGGCAAAGGCAGCCATAGGTGTTTATAGGCATGTAGCCGTATATATATATATATATATATATATGTTTAAATGCATGTATGTATACATACTGAATGCTTACCAATTCTATTGCGTTGTGAGTTACCATCATCTGTAGGAGTGAGCTACCAGTGTTTTCCTCCGTTGCATTGATTCTCAAGGTGCCCTAAATGTATGAATGGAAATGCATTGACTCAGAAGGCGCACAGTCTAGAGATTGTTCAGAAGTGAACCGGTTGACTTGACAAGTTCAATTTTGAAAGCAATCTTTTTCGGTGCACTGAAAGATAACAAGCGAGAAATCCTGCCCAGGAAACAAGAGAGACTCAATTTACCAACTGTCAGACACGTGGCATTAACTTTGAACAAAATGAACAGCAGATTCTCTGAGGCTTGAGGCTTCAGTGGAGCCCAAAAGTCAGGTGGACATATTTGAATGATACAGAGGAGCAGCCTTTGTGTGGTAAGGTTGTTTTTACCTCCTAAAGTAAAATAATGGCATCCATAAAGGTGACTTTGCTACAGAGAGGGCTTACAACCTAGATGTTGAAACAAGTATGTGGAAAGTAATGAATTTGAACTGATAACATTCCTCTTTTCCCTGTGAAAACCTCCTCCTACATTTCATAGCATGTTTCAGTGCAAATGCTGATCCTATTTGAGTGTTTCCAATTTAGTTTGAGGAAATAAAAAGTGTTGAGATACAATATTCTCTCTTGTAGGCTTCCTGTAGTGCTTTGAGTATTAGAATTAAAACCCCACAAGTTTGGAAAGGTTCATTAAATTGTTGAGCCAGAACAAGTAGGAACAGTGGTCAAAGCTTGTGAGCACGATACCAGTTTTGCATTTTTTCTTGCTTGTTTTGGGGGGGTGAGGGTTTTATTTTCTTGTTTGTTTGCAAATTTTTTTTCTTTTTCTTTTTTTTTTTTTTTTTTTTTAAAGCCTCAGCTGTCTGGCTGCTGTGTTGGATCTGCATTAAAAGCATTTTGGGTAAGCTGACACATTTATACCTCCCAGCTTGGAAGCTGGGTCTGTACTGTTGCCATCAGGGGATTTTGAAGAAACTGTCAGGCAGGTAGGCAGGTACTTTGCTGAGGTACAGGAGATGATGGCTGTAGGGGATAGCACACTGCAGGTAACAACAGATGCAGAATAGTCCTTATCTCTTCCTGCCCTCTGTGTCTGGTGGACATGTTGCTCTTGCTTTCACCCCATGGTGCTACTTCCAGTATGTGCCAGGCCTCGGCGTGAGCTGTGTGTTAAGCAAAAACCTGAGTAGGAGCTGAGTAAACAGTCACAATCTGCCTCAAAAAATCATGCAAGCATGTTAATTCTGCCAATTGCATTCTTTGAAGTATTGACTTATATGATGAAATGAGAGGTTTACCAATAAAAAGCCAGATTGACCACTACATAGCTGCACTGAGGACAATGATTTTGCACCAGCGTGTGCTTCCTGGGGGTCTTGTCCCCAGTGATATCCCCATCTATAAATAAGGAATAATTACTTGCAATGCAGGTGGTTCCATTTCAAATTCCAATGCTTTAAAAATGACATTTTACAAGATTAGATTTTAATTAATGGCTCAAACCAAAGTAGACAAAAAAAGTGATGCTCAGTGGAAGTTAAGAGTATGTTTTGATTTTGATACATTCCTCTGTTTTCAGCAGGAAAAACTCCTACTCACTATGGGGGAAGGTGTTTTTCAAGCCCTGTCTTGCAAGATGGAAATTTAAATGCAGCAACATTGTGGGTGCAGGTGACACTGAAAAAGTAAAACAGGACTTAAAATACGGATATAAGAGACTCTTCTTGAAGTAGAGTTATGTAAAAAGTAAGACTCCAATCCTGTACGCTGCCACTTTGATCTTCTTTCTGATGGAAGGAAGCAATTTTAGCAAATTAACATAAGGATCAGATTGTAAACTATAGGGCTTAATTTACTTTGCTGCTTAGCATGTTGTGCATCTTGTTGAGCTTAGCATCTCGTTTCAGTTTCAATGTTCAGTTTTAGAGCTACAAACTGGGCTTGTTGTTAATAGGTTAGCAGTACAGGATGAGTTAAAGAGGGAAAGAGCTATTAGTTAGTGATACATGGGATTATGCTATAAAGATTGTGTGATGTGATTTAAAAAGTGGTTGTGTATTCCTCTACTAGTTTCCTGTGAGGACTGGTAAATGTTTACAAGGTATGGAATAGTTACTGCAAATCAACAGTAGATTAAAAAGGTAAAAATATTTGGTGCTTCTACTCATTTCTCTGAGAATGAGTTTGAATTTGGGTAGAAAGTTTCTGATAAAAGGCTGCATTGGCTTATGGTGTTAGGGATTCTCACTGGTGGCTTTCATTGTGCCATGTTGAAGAACCTTTCCTGTTGTGTAGGGATTAAAATCTGGGATGCAGCTGCAGGGAATGACCTGTGTTGGTAGGTAGAGTGGAAGTGAGGGAGGTGGCTAATTAAGTAGATGTTTCTTCTGCTAACACAGTTTAACCAGCCAGTCAAAAGAGGTGATTATCCCACTGTATTCAGTATTGATGCAGCCTCACGTTGAGTGCAGTTCTGGGTCCCACTATTTAAGAAGGATGTGAAGGCCCTTGAGTGTTCTCAGAGGGCAACAAAGCTGGAAGGAATGTCCTGTGAGGAGCAGCTAAAGACTTTGGGTTTGTCTAGTTTAGAGAAAAGGAGGGTGAGGGGCAACCTCATAGTTCTCTACATCTTCCTTGGAGAGGAGACTGTGGAGGAGGAGGTTTCTGTGGTAGGATGCATGGGAATGGTTCAAAGCTGTGTCAGGAGGAGTTTACACCTGACATTAGGAAGCATTTCTTTCCCAAGAGGGTAGTCAAACACTGGAACAGGCTTCCTAGAGAGGTGGTCAGTGCCCTTGGCCTGTTAGTGTTTAAGAGGCATTTGGACACTGCCCTTAACAACATGCTTTAACTTTTGGTCAGCCGTGAACTGGCCAGGCAGTTAGACTAGATGATCATTGTAGATCACTTCCAACTGAAATAGTTTATTGTATTCTATACCACTTGGACATTATCTCTCTCCTCGTCTGAACAGTATCAAGATCAGATCAGATGAATTGTCTGAAAGGTATTCATTTCTCAGTACTAACAAGAGGAAGGGGAGTGGGCTGGGTAAAGCTTAGGCTGGACACAAGAAGTTAGATGACAGGAGACACCCTGTCTATTTATTTAAACACTTAAGATGGTCAAAAATGGGAAAAGAAGACAAAAGCAATGAGGCAATGTGCATAGTCACCAAACGAGCAAAGGTTTGAGATAACAGAGCCTAGTACTTTACTCCTTGAAGCATGCTGTTTTCCTGGAGTTAACCAAATTGCTTACAGCAGCTGAGCAGTCTTCTTCAAACCATAAGTACACATGAAGGCTATGCCAGGGGAAACTGAAACGAATTGTCCAGACCTGTGTCCTGACTGAGCATAATACTGTCATGAAAGCTCAAGGTTTTTTGAAAGAAAGTATCTTTTCAGCAACTTTAATCCTGTATGTTCAGCAAATATTTCTGAGAAAACTGTCCTCTCCCCTTTCCTCCTCCATCAATGTTTATTTTAATATCCATTTTCTAGAGAGAGATGCTGTGTGCCTTGGCATGGGCTAAAAATCCAGTGACTTCAGGGCAATGACAAAAGTAAAGGAAGATCTATGGAAAGATCTGCCAGAATTGGACAGAAATATGAAAACACCTCCGTGCCTTGTAAACCTGAGCTTGCTGATACACAGAGGAGTCTAACAGAGATGGTGTCAGCTGGGAACTGAAGAGTCATTGCATTGTTTGCTGGCTTTGGGGGAAAGAAACTGTTCCTCAACTGGTTATCGGTTTTGTTTAACAATTTGTTTTAAAGAAAAACAAACAAACCAGAAACAAAGAGAAAACAAGGTTTTCCAGGATTATTCAGATGTTTATTGGTTTGGGTATTTGCTGTTTTGGGTGTTTGTTGGTTTGGATATTCTAGAAGTAAAAAGTAACCCAGCATAGAAAAAGAGGCAAATAAGCACAGATCTGTTATTGAGGGAGAAGCTGCATGTGGCTCATGATCAGCTTTTCGCTTATGGACCAAAGAATCTTCTCTTTTTTTGTTAAATGAATGTGGTTAGTATGTGACAGCTATGGCATTGTTTTGTGAAATATAGCTCTTCAGCTTCTTTTTGAAGGGAGGAAAAATAGCATCCTGCCTGATTTATTGAGAAAAAAAGCCTTAAGCTGTAGGTGACATTAGCAATGAAAATGTCAAGCTCTGTACTGTTTAATACATGACTGTGCTGTGATTTCACTCTATTTAATGTTACGGGACAATAACTGGACTTCTGCTCTCTGATTACTCATTTTATATGCAGCTTTTCTGGAGAGTGACAGTTTCATATTGCTAGGGAACAAAGTGCAGCTATCTTAGGCAAACTTCAGCCTTCCTACACAGAAGTCGTCAGGATTTACTCGTCTCCTACAGGAGAATGAGAAAACCTTAAGAATATGTGTAAAGAGGGAATTTTCAGAGAAAACTTATTTTATTTGAGCTATCTGCTAGAAAGCTCTTCTCCCTTCCTGATTACAAGGGTTGTCTTTCATTTTCATCCAAAATCTGTTTATGTCCTGCACAAATATTTTGTCCTACTCTTAAAAAAAACAACCAAACCAAAGCCCAAGCAACCAAACAACCCCACCCTCCCAAACATATTTTTTATATATATCAAGAAAGAAAGCTTTCAACACAGGGCAACAGCAAGAATGCTTTACACTGAGAAAGGATGACCATGGCACTCATAAGTGCATTGCGTGATATACTTTTTTGCATTACATGTTTTCACTTCTCAGCTCCTTCTTAAATTATGGCTCAGATGCTGCTGAATATCATTGTTATTATTCACTCATACACCAATGAATGATGAACAAACCCACATTTGTTTTCCCTGGAAAGACATCTCCTTGTTCTTTAGCAAGGATTGAAGTGGCTGGTGCAGATCAAGTCATTATATGACCTCACATTAGGTTAATAGGAGACTGTGAAAGTGGCTTAACACTTCAGATGTTTTATTACTGAAATTGCACAGCTGAACGTTCAACAGCAGGACAAGATCATCTCAGTCTTACTCTGCCTTTGCATCCACTCAGAGGTGGTAGAGCATTGGCAAGAACAGGGGAAGCTGCAAAAAGATGTGCCAGAATTTCATCATAAGCAAGAGAACATGCTTACATAGGAACAGGCAAGTGACAAAAATAACACCAGTAAGTAATACTCGTGACTTTTTGGAGTCACTTCTGACTGTCACCTGCTGACTTTCATGGATGTTAAACGGATGTAATGGACGGCAAGTTATATCCAGCTGACTGCTCTCCTAACTGGCCTTGCTGCTTTAATTTTTAGCTTTCCCCAGTGTCTTACATGGCTATATAATTCCAGTAGGAGTCTGGTCCAGTGGTTTAATAATTTTGTATAAGGTAGTGCACAGAGTTACCATTAAATCTGGTTTTATTCCTGTTTTTTATTTTGTTATTAAGCCACTGAAACACTGGTTCAGTTCTGCTTGTTCGTTAAACCCTGATATGAAACAGGAGCTAGGCTGTAATGAGCAGCTTGGCCAAGAGATTTGCAGGTATCTTTTATGGGAGGAACAATGTGAGTGGGAAATATAATTTCAGTCTCAGGCTGCTGCCGTGGGCCAATCATTATAAAGGCAGTTTAAAAATAATGAAAACATTCCCACTGAATTAAAGTTTTGAATGAGCTATGTGAATTGTAAGTGGTAATGCTGGGTTTCCAAAGTCACTTAGGATCAGTTTTATGAAGATACTGCAGTATGTAAAGTTGTATGTAGGCATTTTGTAGAATTAACAAACTTAAATGTCATTGAGGACCTTGAAGGTAAGAGATTTTTCTTTCTTTTTTTTTTTAATCTAGCTATCTTGGCACTTGGCCTTATTTTTTTTTAATGAGACCTGATTTTCTATGGGAAAGGAAGCAGCACTTTCAAAAGCTGAAGTCTGCAAACTGTTTGAAACTGTACATGAAGAACAGAGAGACATATCGCAGCTGTACTTGTTTCTGAAAGTCCTACATTTAAGGCACTTATGAAAAACAAAACAGGAAAATTATATCTGGTTAGAATAGTAGCAGTAAGTTTAAGACGGTTGGGAAAACTCCCTTTGATGTAATGAGGAGTAGTTATATGGCCTGTGAAACTGGGATGAGATTTCCTTATTCCTTTGCCTAAAACAAATGTTTGGATTTCTTCTTATTGGTTGAGCTGAAAAAATGGAAACCTCTCTTTTTGCATTCCAACTCAAACTATGTAGCACAGCCTCTGAATAGAAAGTAGAATAATACAAATGAAAGAGGGCTAAAAATAAAAGTAATTTCCAGCTAGGTCTATATAAGCACTAAAAACAGAAATAAAGGAGATTTCATGCCTTCACTATAGCATCCAAGCCATGAAAATCAATCAATTTGAGCCAGGTTCTTAGTATTAAAACAAACCATTGACTCATAGTAGGAAGTAAAACAAGAGGTGCAACGTTCACAGTAAAGCAGATGGAAAGAGTGAGTAGATTAATGGGTCTATTTTGAATACAATTTTGTGTGTGTATCCATGATGTCTTATTACAAGTGAAAATCCAGTCAATTAAGCTTACATTGTTCACTGATGTCCAATTACATGTACTACACAGTGGGAATGTGGGATGGATTGACCCCAGCCACCAACTAAACATCTGCTAGCCAATTGCTCACTGCCCACTGTCTGCCCTCCTCCCCCCTAGGAGGATGGGGGAGAAAACTGGAAAAGCAAAAGTGGGAAAAAAATCAGTTTAATCAGTGCAGCAAAGCTCTGTGTGCAAGCAAAGCAAAATAAGGAATTTATTCACTACTTCCCATTGGCAAGCAGATGTTAGCCACTTCCTGTAGGCCTTAGCAAGTATAATGCTTACTTGGGAAGATGAATGCCATAACAGTAAATGATCCTCCTTTATCCTTCTTTCCCTGAGCTTTTATTGCTGAGCATGACATCATGGGTATGGAATGATACCCCTTTGGTCATTTGGAGTCAGTTGTTGTGGCTGTGTCCCCTCCTGACTTCTTGCCCAACACTCAATGAGAACATTGCCATTCAAGCCTACTTTTGTCTGGTTCTACTTCAGAGTGTCTAGTTGCTGCTGGAGTTACTATGCCTAGTACTGGCTGTTCATGCTGGTCAGAAGAAGGTGCTGCTGTGACTGCAGCTACTAGAGAGTTCTGCTGTACCCTGTCATTCTCAAGACATCCCTGGGTTTCACTTGGCCATTTTGTTAGACTTCAGTTTCCCCATTTTCTCAGATCAAGTGAGTTCCGTAATAAATCTATCAAGAAATATATCTCTCTGGTCACAACTGGAGGGAGGTGCTTTGTCTTTTTTACTGCTGGAGAGGCTTGATTTTTGATGCCTATTTATTTGTACCAGATGAAGTTTTGGAGTCTTGTTAGAAATTAGTTCCCAGTGTGTATATTGCTAGTATGGGGTGGTCTATTCATCCCTTTGGCCCTCATGAGGCAGTCTGGCTGGACTCAAAGTTAGTTTAACCTGTTTTGATTGCAGCAAAGGACTCTAAATCCTCAGCACTGTTGTTGCCTTAATTTGGGCATGCTGAAATTCTCATGCATGTGAATCTCATGTTTTGGAATAGCTTAAGTCTGGGAGTTATAAAGATACCCTGTCTTTTCAGTGGTGGTTGCCACTTAAGATAAAACAAAACTGGGCGCTCAGTGTGGTTGAGTACTTTTGTTTCCAGTGTGTAGGATGTGGCTGTATTCAAAGTGCAGGAGTTCAGACTTTTGATCAGTATTGGAAATCCACAGGAGGCAGCTCTGTGAGCTGCACATTGATGTTGCATTTAAATGAAGCATTTGATATTTTTTCCATTACTGCTGAAAAAGCCCAACTCTAATGGTAGCTTTGGTTTTAAGTGTTTGGATTTTTCCCTGTAATTATATACTTCTGGGTTTATATATATGCATATATATATATATTTAACTTCAGTGAATGTATGTGCCTATCTTTAGCTTATTTCTTCCTGAAAATTCTTGTTGTAGAATGATAAAAGCATAAAATAAGCAGATTATTCGGAACTGGTACAGAAAATATCTCAGAATACCAGAAATACTGAGCTCTTTAGACTTTATTAATATTTTACCCCGCCCACTCTGTTAATGGAGAAGATATGTTTTTAAAGTTTTAATGATGATTAATGTTGCTATTTAAGTATGCATTTTTGTATTTTCCTTTTCCTGAAGCAGCTGATGTGCCCCTGAATTTTGAACAGGATATTTGTGATATTGAAGAAGCCTTATAGCTCTGCCTGTGTAAATATAGTTCCAGTTGCTTCTGAATGCCCTAGTAGTGTGTCAGCATTAGGTAAATAAACTACCTGCATTAATTGCTCTTATATCCCTTGAGTGCATCCACTTTTGGGGTTTTACAGTAATGTTAATGTATTGTAATCCATTATTATCTGCAAAATTAAAATTTTCTTTCTTTGCCTGCATCTGCCACTGTTAATTCAGAAGCTCTAATAAATGCATTAAAAGAGGGAAGTAATAAGCAAAACAAAGTATCATTTCATTCTTTGTGCTGGCTTGGAAGAAAATAAATAGTGAAAACATGCAAAGTTAGCACACCATTAAAGTAAGACTACAAAGCAAAGTCATAAACCCCTTTTGTAGCTGTTGCACTTGCATTTATTATTAGAAATGGGAAGAATGAGACCAAGTGCAGTGATGTACTGAAAGTAGGACTTGGATTCATATTGAAGGACTGGGAATCATGTGGAAGCTGAGAGCAGTGTCATGCACTGGAATGGGAAAATACCCAGATGGGCACACTGAGACAGTAATTTTTATCAGTAAAAAAAGGTAAACCATGAGAAAGCTGAGATTCATCATGAAAAGAAGCAAATCCCCAGAGGGACCTTTGTGTGGGTACAGTGTATCAGCAAGGAAAAAGGTGGCTGAATGAGCAGATGAAGCTTCATCAGATGCAATAGTTTTGATTTGAACATAATTGCTTTACCACAATTTGGGAGCTGGATGATACTAAACATGCATTTCTCCTGCTAATTTTAACTGACAGAGAGCATTAGGAGATGTCAGACACAGTTTCTTAGTTTAGCTATTCTCTGAGTAGGTGAGCATGAGCCAGCCATGTTGAACAACTGGGATCAGTCAGAGAGTTTCAGAGTGATCCAGATGAGCAAAGGAAGAAATCAGGGTGGAATCAAGATGGTGAAAAAGAAGGAAAGAAAGTGGAGGGGGAGTGGATGTTTTGGGAAAGGTTTATGAAATGTGTTTTGCAAGGCTGAGCTCCGGCAGAAATAGATGCTGAACTGCCAGGAGCAGGAGAAACATCTGAAAGCAGCATGGTGACCCAGGAGGAGCCAGGAAAATAGCTATATATAGGGAATGTACACAGAAGTGTGTGGCAGAAGAAGCAAATATGCTTAATTCCTTCTGCCAGCGTTGTACTGTATCCTGTTGGGACTTCAGTGGCTCTTCTGTGGAGTTTTAGAGTGGATGCTGGTTCTACACCTTACCATGGATGGCACATCTGGCAATTGCTCTTAGCTTAACAGATTGTCTCGCAGGACTCTGGCCTTGCAACGGTGGTTCTGTCTTCTCTGCCAAGGAAGCAGCTGCAGCAGCACTTGCAGGCAGAAGTGCCAGGGCACAAGCTGTTTAGGGCAGGTAAACAGCAGCCCAGGGGATAGGAAGTGGGCTTTCTATGTGGGTAGGATGTGACAAATGTCCTGTTGTTTCAATGAGACAATCTTGTGCTGTTAGTCTAATCACTGTAATTAGTCATGCTGTGCTCAGTGGTGATGTCCCCTGGGACATGTTTCAGACATTTCCTCCTGTTTTGTGCTTGGAGGGTGCTGGATTTGAGAGTAAAGAACAGTGATGTTATCCACCATAACAGGAGAAATCTGGGCAAAGGAGGCAGTTGCAAAGCATGACTTTCAGCAGTCACAAACAGATATGCATGGGGGAGTGTGGGTGAAAGGAAAGGAATAAGCTCATTGTGCTGAATGGGGTATATATATTTATACAGGGGCAAGTTAGCCCCTGTTGGTTTATTGGTCTCTGGAGGTTTTTGCCTTTAGTACATTTTAGAGGAAGAGAGTCAGTCTAGAGCTGTAGGGTACTTACAAATCCAGGAACAGGCATGTAAAATTCAGTGATACGATTTTTATACAGACATAAAGCAATTGCAGTGAAATAAAAGAGGGTCTTTAATTTCATGAGGCTTAAAAATGAGTATGGCCCACAAGGCTGTACAAATCTCTCTTGGTTTTCTAATGCGCGGCAGCATTGGGCTTCACAGAATAAATGGAGCTAATCGTTTCTAGGAGTTTGTCTGATTCATTGCTTGAGAAGCTGAGAGCTAGGACTTGTTCCCTTGAGTCAGTTGTAACTCCTTTCTTCTGTCTTAAAATGTTAATAAACAGAGCTGTGGAACTTCATGGGTGTTTGTAGAGCTTTGTGAATTGCTGCAATGAAAGATTGTTCTCTCTAAAGTATGTGGTGTTATTTCTAGACTCCTGTGGGGTAGAGTATCCTCCTTTTGTGTGTATTTGACTTCAGGGCTGAATAGTAATTGTCGAGGCATTGAATATTTACGATTAAGTTGTGGTAGAAGAATGGAAGAATAGATTAACATAGGTAAGAAAGATATGCATTTAGTGAACATAAATGTTTATTTGCCAGTCTTTCAAGAATGTTCAAAAATACTATTAAAGTAGAACAAAGAAACTAACACTGCATAGAGCTTCTCTGTAGGAATAAGATAAATATCAGGAAATAACTAACTGCAAAGCCCCTCAGAAAAGCAGTGCTATAGAAATACACACACAGTTTGCCACTCATATCCCACATTCATTAAAAAGCATCAAATGCTCTGAATTAGCAACAACTGTTTCCTGAGTTCTTATTTATTAGGAGATGTTGATCTACATTTAGCTATATTATTGTCTCACTTCCAGAAACCTCACGTTTCTGCTCCTTTGAAGAGTGTACCAGCAATGCTTTTGATTTCAGAACACTATTTCATCATTCTGTAGTTTCTCTGCCTCTCCAGCTGCCATGTACAGATGATGCAGGATGTTTTTTGCAAGTTCAGTGACTATGGTGGTTTATGTGCAGACCGAAGATTTTAGTGGGCAGAGGAAGTGCCTCTAACGAGGAGCTCTGATTTTTAAAAATAGCTGCAAAAGTGACAGCAAGGTTATATTTATTGTCCGTATCTATTTTCTCCCAATGGTGTCTTATTTTATCCAGGAAAAAAAGATATTCTTATCCTTTTAGTACATTATAGAAGTTTTATACTAACATAATTCTAATGAAAACAGTAACTATGCAGTGCTCTAAAGTGAATATAACATAATGGAAACATGCATAGTGGTCTTACTTATTAACTCGGAGCTAAACTTTTAGTGTAAGCATGAAGTTTGTTATTTTAGGTCCATCAATGACAAGATTGTTTATTTAAAATTTCTAACATTAGAGTGCTATAAACCCACTGTAGCTTCTTTTCGTATCCTTGGCATTGTGGAGATCTGATGCTGGTGTCTAAGTGACAAATTAGACACTTCTATATCATCATTAATTATATACTATTACTGGTGCTTTATCTGTAAGAGTAATTCTGGCAATAAGGATTAAGTGATATCATCACTCTTCTAGATAGTCTCAAGAGAAGCCGGAGGATGATGTCATGTCTAAGCAGCGCTTTAATCCTAGATGTGTATTTTAGTATCCTGATTTACATGTGGTTTTGCTATAGTGAGAAGAATCACAGTCTATGCTGAGACTATATGGGGTTTTTTTTGGAGGCTGTCAATTTCTCAACTTCAGCAGTACAAATAAATATTTTCAAGAAAAAATATGTCTTTCGTAGATTGTATCTGCCTATATATATATATGTATTTTACACATGTATGTTTGGTTTAGCTTTCATAATTAGGCTGTTTTTTTCATACCCATGTCAGAAAAAGCTTAGATGAGATCATGTCAGAAAGGTTATTGGATTGAGTGATTTTTATTGTGATTTGTTTATTTGCTTGTTTATTCGAAGTTTTTTGTACTAATAGCAGCTTTAGCCAGCTGCATTTCTACTGCTAGAAATGCCTTTGCTGAAAGAATTGTTTGACTTCTATTTAATTCTACACATTAATATAAATTATGTTGACAAAAGATAATGTCATTGCTATAGGCTGTCCCTGTGAGACCATTAGCTGCTCCAGTTGTGCCAAGATGGGTTGTACTTGCACAATGATACCAGCAATCCATTTCTGATGTAGACCTTGCCTGAGGCATATGCTTAACTTTGCATACTGCAAGTAATTTTACTGATTTCAGAAATTATTTATAGGACAAAGTCTTGGCCTCCACATTCCACAGATTCCAGTGGAGCTAGAAGCCACCTGTGGGGTATAAAGCATTTTCAGACTCTGGACTAGAGCTGATAGAATCCCAGGGGGTACAACAGAGGTAGAAATTGATGTTTTGATACTGAAGAAGTGAGACTTATGGGTAAACTGTGGATAACTTAACAATGATATGTAACTTATTATTGACATGAAAGAGAGAAGGGAATGAGCAGAGGCTTGCATAGAAAGTAATAACATTGTCAAAGGGATGGTGTAAGAACATGGTCTTTAAAGCAACATAAGTAGTTGTGGAATAAGATTGCATTTGTCAAGAGAGTTTTATCTTTGCAGGTGAGAGGAATGCTATGGATGGCCTATTAGTGACACTATGTGGAAACCATCTGCCACAAGTCATAAAAAAAGATGATAATGAGCAGGAGATTCTTGGGAAGAAAATGAAGATATCCTCTTTAGCCATGATGAGTTTGTGGTAATTGCTAAGCACACACATAAACATACAAGAAACAAGCTGAGATTCCCATTTGAACAGAAGGTGTGTCATGTTGTAATTCATCAGGATAGCTGAATTTGTGTTTGCAAATGAGAGGAAGGGTGGAAGGGAAAGGGAAGAGAAAGGACAGAGACCAGTGTGACTAAAGAAGAAGACTGAAAGTTGTGGAGCATGAGGAGAATTTGGTAGAGGCTGCACTAAGGGAGCTCTTGGAGAACCAAGAGGATTCAGGGAATGGTATCTACAAAGCTGTGAAAAGAATCAGTACAACAGCAGGAGCATGGCCAAAACTACTGAAGGGCCTGATTAAGAAGTTGTAAAGGTATTGCTAGAAGTTGTTCCCATTGACTGTAAGAGCATAACCAAGGTGTTTCTAGACTATATTTGTTTGGAAGGAATGCCAGGTAATTATTGTAGTGATCTCAGAATGGGTCATGTGTTTTGACATGGATTTTTCAAGATGGGACGATTAAAGCATATTTGAAGTTTATTTGTATTATGAAGGGAAGAGCTATAAAGAGAGCAGGTTGGTTGCAGTGGAGGTCTGAGAACAAGAAGAGGTCACCCTCATAAACAGAGTTGGTTAGAGGAAGAGACTCTTTCCGTGCAATCATCAATGAATGATACCTTGAACAAGAAAATTAATGGCTTGGACTGTAAATGAGACAGTTACATTGGACTACTCATGTAACCCTATGGTCTACAATGTATGTTTAATATTATTTAATTATTAATATTAATGAGAATTTGGCCCTATAAGTTTGACTACTTCTTATGATCTGTTTGGGTGATTGTATGCCTTAACCCTGAGTGCATTTAAAAGACCTTTATTCTGGCATTTGGAAGGCATGATGGACATGTATGTGAGATCCTGAGGGCTAAAGCAGGGTGAGAGCAGTGCCTTCCTGATGTCATGCATCAAATATTGCATGGGACAGGCTGAGCTGCCACAAATTCCACATGAAGCTCTTAACCACCCAGGAATTATTCCATGCCTTTCTGGGATACTAGGCATGCATTCATACCTCAGCTGAGAATGCTTGTCCTGTGCTACAGGAGACACTTGCTCCTAGTTCTTTTCAGTCAGTTTTGCACTCTCTTTGCAGTGTCACTGGTGCAAGTTAGACCACTTATTTTGCTGCTGTTGTCCTTTTAAAGTATGTGTTGCAGAGATTTAACCAAAATTTTTATCACCTCTTAATATAGTCAGCTTGCTGTATTCATATCCAACTGAGGCATTGCATTAGTACTAGTACAGATGGGGACTTGTTGAATGATGGTATAGTGTGAGTGGTTTCAGCTAATTAACACCTGTGTTTCTGTTCCATTTTATTTTCTTTACATGAATGGCAGCAATTGTCCCTGAAGTTGCTGGAGATAAGCAGATAGCAAGTGTTTCCTGTTATGAACACTGCTGTGAAAATGCAGTGACTGTTCTGCTCTTGCTGAGCATGCTCAATGCCTGTTAGCATGAATGGGACCCCATAGCCTCTGGGTAATAGAAACCCTTATCTTGCATTTCCATATTGCTTTGTGGAACAAAAGTTATTGTGAAAACGAATCCACCCCATTCCTCCATGAGTATTTTGTCTTGCTTCTCTCTTCATGAGAGCTGCTTTCCAGTGAGACAACCCAAGGCTGACAAAAGAGAGATTTGTTACTTTCTGCTAGCTTACAGAGAGATAAGGGGATTCTTCTTGATGCACTGCTGTCATTGTCCAGAGCTTTTCTAAGCTTTATCTTCTCCAGCTGCAGAGTTTGTGAGCTGAAAATCGCCCCTACTGAAAATGCTGTGCAGTTTCTATAGGAAAAATCACTGTCTGCAGGTTAAACTACAGATGAGTGTTGCTGTATCCAGGTAGCTTCAGACAACTCTGAAGTCTAAAAGCTATGATACATAGCAGTATCTGTAAAGAAGCCAATCTGAGCACTTACTTGCCCTACACCGCTGTTTGCTGT
Source organism: Pezoporus occidentalis (assembly GCF_034315485.1). NCBI lineage: Eukaryota > Metazoa > Chordata > Aves > Psittaciformes > Psittacidae > Pezoporus > Pezoporus occidentalis. The sequence continues at coordinate 792,454 of NW_026913964.1, read as the reverse complement.
CTCACAGTTGCATCAATGTGACTGTAAATGTGGCTGCATCATGAAACTGGAACGTCAAAATGATGGAGAGTCAGAAACATGGCAGAAAGGGAGAAGGCTCTTTTGATCTTCAAATAACCCAGTGTGTCGCATGGCAAGATAGACATTTGTATGTGCATAATTAAGGTGTTAAGCACAGGAAAATTAATGAAGGAGCAGGGACTTAAAACAGCCTCGTAGTGTCCTTAGACAAATAACAGAACAACTAACAGATGAATTTCCTATAATACTATTTAATTCCTTTAAGGGAATTCCTGCCATCATCCTAAGCCTTGTGAATTATCGAATTCAGGAGTCAGTTTAGTCTGAGTACTGAAGCATGTTTTTAAAACCATCATCCCTGCACCTCTTGTATTGTGGCTTGAAACCCAAACTATTTTTGCAGTACTGTAAGGTGTGTCAGTAAATGTCATCTGTTAAAAAAAATCCAAACCACCCCACAAAATCCCCTGCAACAAAAATTCTGTACTTTGTGGGTGAGGCTGCAGAAGTTGCCGGTGTGTGTGTAAGTTCTTTGAGAGAGTTGTTTTGGAGAAAGTCTCGTGTCTTTTACATAGGACATTCAGTCCCCCAGTAATTATGTATTTGGTATAGCTGTGACTCCTCCTCTTTATTCTGTACGCTGACAATCTCTTGGGACTGAAACATTCCACTTGTTCACCCTTTTAGTATCAAGATGTGCATCACACTGCTGGCTTTCAGAATGAAGGAAGAGATGGCTGGGCAAAGCAAATGTTTTCCTTGTAGGTATCCCTATGGGGAAGAGCCATTATGAATGTCTTTAGTCTTCTGGTACTTTCCACAGGCATCTTAGTTATCCTGTACTTCTCAAAGCACTTCTAGGTCGAATCAGTCTTTTTTTTTGTAATAGCTTTGACTTTATTCTTATTTATATGTATAACCTGCTGTTCTCCAAATAAGTGGTACAAAAGAGATAAGGAAAGGAGAAAAAGAACAAAGGGAGCAGTAACTACTTATCTGTCTCTTCTACCATTGTGAAAGAAGGAGAGAAAAAAACGTGAGACAAGGATGACATGGCTGTAGTTGCTTTCCCCTCCCATTACTCCATTGAGCAGCAAATTACCTGAAGCATTGTTTGTACTTCCCCCACTAACTAAGCTGCTACTGGCAATGATGACAGTTGACAAGAATAGTCAGTCATGACTGCTAGTGGTATTTCTCTCCTTCACATTGCAGGGAGTGGAATGGTCCATAGCTGTCAGGGTCCTGAGGGTGCTGTCTGGGTTGGGGGCAGGCAAGTGATAACTACCCTTTCCAGCCATTATATTCTTGCAGCTGTACAGATTATCTCACTGCTTTTCAAATGTTCCTCATATCATACTCTCATCAGACACATACGTCATGCTTCCAAGTTTAAGAAAGATGCTTGTAGTGCATGGTCTTTAATCCATATTATGTTCCTCCTTCTTGTACCCTTGGAGAATCTACCATGGCAGAAAGGTCCACCGTTTCCTCCTACAGAAGTTTCATGCAACTTTAAAATATTTACACTGATATTTACACTGATATTTCCTAACATTAGAGCCATCCATTCATGATGCTCATCTTAGTAAGTATCACAGTATCACAGTATGCTAGAGATTGGAAGGAACCTCAAAAGATCATCTAGTCCAATCCCCCTGCCGGAGCAGGAACACCTAGATAATGTTACACAGGAATGTGTCCAGGCGAGTTTTGAATGTCTCCAGGGAAGAAGATTCCACAACCTCCCTGGGCAGCCTGTTCCAGTGTTCCGTCACCCTCACTGAGAAGAAGTTTCTTCTCAAGTTTAAGTGGAACCTCTTGTGTTCCAGTTTGTACCCATTACCCCTTGTCCTGTCATTGTTTGCCACTGAGTAGAGCCTGGCTCCATCCTCATGACACTCCCCCTTTATATATTTATAGACACTAATAAGGTCACCCCTCAGTCTCCTCTTCTCCAAACTATAGAGACCCAGCTCCCTCAGTCTTTCCTCATAAGGGAGATGCTCCACTCCCTTAATCATCTTTGTTGCCCTGCGCTATACTCTCTCCAGCAGGTCCCTGTCCTTCTTGAACTGAGGGGCCCAGAACTGGACACAATATTCCAGATGGGGTCTCACCAGGGCAGAGTAGAGGGGAAGGAGAACCTCCCTCGACCTACTAACCGCCCCCCTTCTAATACACCCCAGGATGCCATTGGCCTTCTTGGCCACAAGGGCACAGTGTTGGCTCATGGTCATCCTGTCATCCACTAGGACCCCCAGGTCCCTCTCCCCTACACTGCTCCCTAACAGGTCGTTTCCGAACCTATACTGGAACCTGGGGTTGTTTCTGCCCAGATGCAGGACTCTACACTTTCCCTTGTTATATTTCATCAAGTTATTCCCTGCCCAACTCTCCAGCCTGTCCAGGTCTCACTGGATGGCAGCACAGCCTTCTGGCGTGTCAGCCACTCCTCCCAGCTTAGTGTCATCAGCAAACTTGCTGATAGTACACTCAATTCCCTCATCTAAGGTAAGAAGAAAGGGGCATCACTAGAAGTCCACAAAAGAGCAGGAAGCTTCAAAAACTGTCTGTTACTCTGTGGATGGTGAAATTAGCCTCCAGAGAGCTATGTGCCGCCCAAGATCTCACCTCTGTGCCTGGCAAAGTCTTCAAGCAGATTTTCCTGGAAGGCATACTAAGGCACATGAAAAACAACAAGGTGCTTGGTGACAGCCGGCGTGGCTTCACTAAGGGCAAATCCTGCCTGACCAATTTGGTGGCCTTCTATGATGGGGCTACAGAACTGATGGACAGGGGTAGAGCAGTTGATGTCATCTACCTGGACTTGTGCAAAGCATTCAACGCTGTCCCACACAACATCCTTGTCTCTAAATTGGAGAGACATCAATTTGATGGATGGACCACTCAGTGGATAAAGAACTGGCTGGATGGCTGCACACAAAAAGTTATGGTCAATGGCTCAATGTTCAGCTGGAGACCAGTAACGAGTGGTGTCCCTCAGGGATCGGTGTTGGGACTGACCGGTCTTGTTTAACATCTTTGTCGGTGTCATGGACAGTGGGATTGAGTGCGCCCTCAGCAAGTTTGCCGATGATGCCAAGCTGTGTGGTTCGGTTGATACGCTGGAGGGAAGGAATGCCATCCAGAGGGACCTCGACACACTTGTGAGGGGGGCTGATGCCAACCTCATGAAGTTTAACCATGCCAAGTGCAAGGTCCTACACCTGGGTCGGAGCAATCCCAGGCACAGCTACAGGTTGGGCAGAGAAAAGATTCAGAGCAGCCCTGCGCAGAAGGACTTGGGGGTGTCGGTCGATAATAAAATGAACATGAATCAGCTTCAGTGTGTGCTCACAGCCCAGAAAGCCAACCGTATCCTGGGCTGCATCAAAAGGAGCATGACCAGCGGGTCAAAGGAGGTGATCCTGGCCCTCTACTCTGCTCTTATGAGACCTCACTTGGAGTATTGTGTGCAGTTCTGGTGTTCTCAACATAAAAAGGACATGGAACTGTTGGAACAAGTCCAGAGGAGGACCTCGAGGATGATCAGAGGACTGGAGCACCTCCCGTATGAAGATGGGCTGTTCAGCCTGGAGAAGAGAAGGCTGCGTGGAGACCTCATAGCAGCTTTCCAGTATCTGAAGGGGGGCTATAAGGATGCTGGGGAAGTACTGTAATGATAGGACAAGGGGTAACAGATTAAAAGTTAAACAGGGGAAGTTTAGATTGGATATAAGGAAGAGATTCTTTCCTGTTACGGTGGTGAGGCACTGGAATGGATTGCCCAGGGAAGCTATGAATACTCCATCCCTGGCAGTGTTCAAGGCCAGGTTGGACAGAGCCTTGGGTGACATGGTTTAGTGTGAGGTGTCCCTGCCCGTGGCAGGGGGGTTGGAACTAGATGATCTTAAGGTACTTTCCAACCCTAACTATTCTATGATTTTATAAGATAATGTCTTGTATCCAAGCTATTTTACATTATTCCCTTAGTGTAAGAAAAGGCAATAGGATTATCCTGACTCTACAGATTAGATTGGGAGTAGAGTAAGTGTCAATTAAATGATTTACCCAAAGTTAGAGAAGTTGGTGTCAGAGCCAGGGTTTGAATCATAATCATCTGAATTATGATTAGCCTCCAAAGTAGACTGTTGTTCTGGAAAAGAAAAGCCTTCAGTCAGTCACAGTTGCAGCTTTGGGGAAGTGACTGGCCAGAAAAGTGAGTGTTAGCCAAATGTTTTTCATTTTTGTGTTTGTGTGAGATAAACTGTGCATGCTCTAATTTGGTAAAAATTCAACGTCATCTCTTAATTAGAAGTTGTTGTTATCTAAAAGCTTTACAGCCCTCCCACATTTTCCCTGACAGCTTGGGCTGTGTGGCACAGAGAAGCTGGTGTGGCTTTAAATGTCAAAATATGCTTTTCATTCTTATATGTGTGTGTATATATATCAGCGCATTATCAAGTAAAATAAAATCCTGCCGTGTGACAGATTACATTTCTTTAATTGTCATCACTTTTTAAATGAATTTATGGCTGTCGAGAATTTTTTTCTTCTAGAAACACTAGAAACCTTGGATCATCTAGGCTGAAAAGAAGTCTGGGACTTGCTCTGCATATCTCTTGCTGGAACATTGCTGGAGATGACTGAGCTGATTTGGATTTATTTGGTTTTGAATGCTTTCTCTCATTTTGCTAATTACATACCAGTATCTATTTCCTGGAGAACTCTGACCATTTGCCTCTGCTTTATCAGTGACTTACGTTGTTTGTGGGGAGAAAGAAGCTAGAAGCTCATCTCCTGAGAAACCTGGTTCTTCATGTTTTCCTGCTGGGTGGCCCCTGCTGCTAAGATGTTTGTGGAGAAAGAAGCCTGTGCACCCTTATGAATTAGAGAAGGTTTATGGTCCTTGTTCAGAGGCGGACGTGAAAGAGCAGTGGGCTGAAGCTGGGAATCTATTAGCTAAATTGTGATAAACCTGGACAACCTGGACTAGCTTAGCAGAAGTTGAAGGTAAACTGGCTTCTTCTGGAGGCTGCTCCCAGGTGATTTTCCACATGGCAGCGTTCCAGCCACTCTTGCCCAGGCCTGTGGCATTACATGGAGTTGTTGTGACAAAAGTGCAGGACCAAGCACTTTGCCTTGTTGAATCTCATACAGTTGGCCTCAGCCTGTCCAGAGCCCTCTGCAGAGCCTTCCTACCCTCCAGCAGATCGACACTCCTGCCCAACTTGGTGTCGTCTGCAAACTAACTGAGGGTGTACTTGATCCTGTCATCCAGATAGATGAGAAAAGAACTGGTCCCAGCACTGATCCTTGTGCTGCCAACTGGATTTAACTCCATTCGCCACACTCCTTGGGCCTGGCCATCCTGTCGGTTTTTTACCCAGCAAAGTGTACACCTGTCCAAGCCATGAGCAGTCAGTTTCTCCAGGAGAATGCCATGGAAATGGTGTCAGAGGCTTTACTAAAGTCCAGGTAAACAAAATCCACAGCCTTTCCCTCATCCACTAAGTGGGTCAGATGACACAGTTAATTTAAAATGTCACTTTTTTTTTGCCAACAAAAATGGGTCTGTGATTCAGCTCATGGAGAAAGAAGGGGTTTTACCAAAAAAGCTTTCAGGTCAAGTTTTTGGTACCCAAAATAAAGGCACTTCATAAAAGGTGATGGCCTTTAGTATCTCTCACCCTCGCACTAGGCAGGAAAGTATTGACTGCTCCACTCTACACTGAGGTGTAAGCTATAGCTGTTTACAGCTATAGGACATGGCAAAGGATGTCATTGCAGTTATTCTCAAGCTGAGATGTAAATAAAGTATTTGATACACAAGTTCAATCTGAGGATTGAGACCAAACGGCAATAACTTTTAGGTATTTTTCACATTAGTGTAGATACTCAGGTGAACAAAACTTAAGCCTGTATTCAGACCTGTCTGAAATTTTCTAATGTGACATATTGTTTATTTTGGTGTTCTTATTTCCCTCCCTGTCCTTCTACAGAGGTTTGCACAGAATGTGTTGCAAGGCATAAGCAAGCAGCAGAAACGGAGGTGAATATTTTCCTTTCTCTTTGACAATGTATTCCTTTCTAGCTCTGTCTTGATCTTGATACTTCCTTTTCCTCACTGTTGCATGTTTGGAATAATGCATAGTTATCAGACCTCTCTGTACTGTGGTATGCCAGGATGATGGAAAGGCATCTCCTTGAAAACATTTACAAAGGCAAACTAGCATCTGAAAATTGATGTGTTGCACATACTAAAAGCTGCAGATTACGTGAAATCTTGTCCTACCAAAGCATGCCTGTGTTAGCTAGGAGTTTGTAAATATTTCAGATTAATTTATGGGGAAAGATTGGATTTTCATGTACTGTAGGTTAATCAGATGTTGCCAATTCTGAGAATGTAGTGGGATAATGATAGTTATAAGGCTCTATGTCTCTCACTATAGAATGAAGAGAATATTCTGAGGCTTAATACAGTGTTGTGGAGGATCTTTGCAAGTTAGGAATATTTAAACTGGTTGTATTATTAGGCTTTGTAGTATTGCATTTCATGTGTGTTCGGCAGGCTAGAGAGATGCATGCACACCGGCATTACATTACTAGGAAGCTGCTACTAGGAGCCTCTGAAGATTGTGAGAATGGGAAGAAGGGAATAAATAGATGCAAATGGAAACAAAAATGACTCATTTGATGCCTTAAACATGAATGTCACCAATAATTTCTAGCTATGCAGAAATCAACAACTGCTGTTGCAGTTAGCTGTCTGCTTTCCTCTAAAATTATTTGATTTTGAGTTTTGTTTACTATATCTTTTTGTGTGCTGCATAGATTTAAAATCATATGTTGTCATTTACGGGTCCCTGTCAGGGATACTGGAAGTGCCAACTTTGACACTAAGATTTTTGCCGTGGTTAACAAAGATCAGACTCTGGAAACCTTAAAACCTGTGGCCAGTTTGTCAGCTGGATCCCTGGGTTGAGATGCATTCTTCAAATGGCAGTTTCAGGTAGGAAATTATGGACAGACAGGAACAGAGGCTTCAGGATCACACTGAGTTCCACTTAAATGCGTGGTCTGCTTTGCAGCAGATGTATCACATTAGTCAGGGATTGTTGTATTTTTTGCCTTTTGGTTTCCCCAGATTCATTTACCTGGTTAGATACTCTGTTGCCTTGAGTGAAAAACTGTGAATTAAATGCCATAGATAGAATTGCCTTTTTTTTGGTGTGCTGTCCTTCTGGATGCAAATGGGTACTCTGTATACCTGTAGCAGCAGCAGCCAGACAAACTGGTAGGTCACAGCACTTCTCTTCTGCCTAAAATGAAGGAGAAGAGACTAGTTCTGATTAAAATGCAGCCAGAGTCTCTAATACTGCAGTATTAATAGTGATGTTGGCCTTGACAAAAATAGCTGTTAAATGGGGAATAAAAAGCTTTCCATGTTTGCCAAAGTTGTAATGAAAATGGTGGAGCTGTCATAAATATGATGTTCTTACCTAAAATGATTATGCCTTAACAGTTTTCCAGTGCATTGCATTGGATTATTTCCAGCACATTCAGATCTTAGCGTTATAAAGGTTTAATAGAAAGTCTTGACAGTGAGACTCTGTGCCAGAGGAAAAGATAGGCAGTGTTTATGAAATCCACTCACATTCTTTACTCACCAGTGTGATGTTGCTCTCAAGCTTACTTGTTGTCATTTTTATATGTGTCTAACTCTCCCAAAAAACACTTGATCCAGTGTGTGGCTGTGGATTGCAAAGTTTGGTTGCTGTTGTGATGCAAGCTACATGAGCCCAACTATCCTCATAGCCTTTAAAAACACAGGCTGACTCCCCAGGAGAGATAAAATCCATGGTGTTCCGCAGAAGTTGCTGGAGGTGTGCCAGACTACAGTGCCTGAAGACTGAGCACAATGATGCATCTTTAATTCAAATAACTGTTTCTCAGAAAAGCTAGTGTTTTCAAGAAAACAAGCATGCATGGGTTAATGCTGAACTATGAGTCAGGGCCAGAAGTTACATTTGACATATCTCTGTTAGATGCCAAGGAATTCAGGGAATATTTAAATACCAGCCTCTGTGATAGTGATAGAACAATAGTACTTGAGAAAATGCACAGAAGTATTTTATTCCAGATAGCAAAATTACTAATGTTGTTCATTTATGATCCACACAGTGGGAAAGTGTTTGCCCCTGTGTAGCTCTGATTTCAGTTTGTAGCAGAAACTTGGCTCAGTAGAAGAAACCTTGGATGGCTCCAGCTTTTGTTATTTTTTGATTGCTTCTTATTTCTTCAGAACAGCAGCTGAAACCTCCTTAGCATGTTTTCACTGATCCCTAATGGGCTTTGTAAGTGGAGGGAGAAACATGCATGTTTGGAAGTTCTGTTGGCCTGCAGACGTATATATTACTTTCTTTTCATTTTTGTGTATTCTGGACTAAAAGGAGAAGAACAATTAATTTTTTCTGAGGCCAAAACCTGCACAGAACCTAAGGTGACATTATGATCTTTGTAACTGCAAAGAGCATGTTGTTGAGCGTGCAGGACACCCCAGGAACTGGGTTGCTTGTTTATCTCATGCTAAAGAGAGAAATTTGGTCTAGAAAAGCATTCCCATTTACAGTCAGTGTAGCTGGAAATATCCTGCTTTTTTTCTTTGGGTAACTCAGTTGAGTCAAAAATGCAGCATAGCCTTGGCTAGCCTTGTCAGAGAGCAAAGAGAGCCCCCTGATTCTCATCTCCTGTTTTGCTGGGCTGTGTATGAGATGGGGCTATTCAGTTGCTTAGTTAAGTATATGCTGAAGTGTCTTTCTGAATCCATAGCCTTCTGTGTAGATTACTTTAATAAAGAAATCATAGTAATAGTCATAATAAAGTATTTTCTGCACTGCTGTGAAAATTATGTTTTTTGCAGAGAAGGTGTATGACTGCACAAGCTAAGAAATTGGATGTGTATTTTATTGCCTTCAATGGCTTTTCCAAAGCTTATGAGTAATTACATAAATAAAGGCTTTGGAATCCCTATGTTAGTAGTGGTGTTTATTGCTAACACCTTAATTATTGTGTGTTGGTGCCTTTGGTGGTCTAAAGACATATGTGAGGGAAGATTTACAGGGTGGAGTGTTATGTTTTAGTAAATCAGCTGATACACTTAGAGAGAGAACAGGCAGTAAACCAGTAAACTTCAGGAAAAAAACAGTAAGTTGGTGGAGAGTAATTGTGATATGAGCACTTACAGAAATTGCCTCCTAAGAACACCTTGATGCAGATGGCAAACACTTAGAAGACAAGAACATGTACATACATATGTGCGAGAATAAAGTCTGTAAGCTGACATTTTGCTGGTAGGTACAGTGTACGACTAGGTAAAGCTGGCATGCCCTGTAAACATGTGGGTCATGGTGACATTAACCTTTAGGTACTCATTCCAATATCTGTGTCTCCCACTAGCTCTGCTCTTCTCCAGGGACATGATGTCTTTAGGTGATAGCTGCCTATCTGATCACCTAAACTGACTGCTATTGGATCTGTCTTGAATCCCACCTTCAGGTGATCAGACTTTTGCAGAGTCCTGCTGAATGTTGAGTATGTGTCTCAGATTTCTTTCTTGGGTAGTCAGTGTTACATTGTGTGCTGCTGAGAAACTGGTGGGATCTAGCCTATCACGTTGGATAGATACCCTTTCCAGATTTGATCTATCAGATAAAAGATGTCTCACTGTGATTAATCAAGGTTCAGCTGTTTCCTTCAGTTATTGGTCCCTATGTCTACACTGTACATAAACCATTTATCTTTCCCAGATAAGGGCATCTTGACCAGCTACCATTCTGGTACCCTTCAGACAGCCATTAGCTATCTTATTTTAGAACCAGAACTAATAACCCACAAAAAAGTGGCAGCTTTGAGCTAATACTGTAACACCTTTCTACCTTGTACTCTGAAAAACACTGGGCTTATCACAAGCTACTGAATTTACTGTGTATGCTGGATATGGTTAGGACTCCCAGATGTGTGGCAGCCTAGGTAAATATTAAATATTCTACTGGATTTACCTGCAGAACAGTTGAAGTATGGAAATGCTACACTGAATCAATGGCTGAGTCTCACAAATATAAGAAAGTTTATTGCTTTCTTAGTCTTCCTCTCTGGAAAGCCTGGAGGTGCTGAAAAATGTTTTCTCATAGGCACTGCTACTGATAAAAGGAGACTTTATGGTAAGGGAGGCACTTGCTACAAGTCATTCAAGCAAAATAGCATTTTTTACATGCACTTCAGAATCCAATTACCTGAGGAAAAAGAGTTGTTTTTTTTTTTTTGTCTGTTTTCTGTAGAATGTGCATGTGTGATTCTACTTAGAAAAGTTAAAATGCCGAACATTTATGTTACTGTCTTGTTATGATTGTATTTGGTAGTCCATTTCCTCCCAGTTTGCATTCTGAGGAACCAGACTAGAAGCAGTTACATGAATGTAGTAGCACAAGAGATTATTCTTTTCAGAGGGTGCTATGACATTCTTTATTTGTATATATTTTTAAAGAGGTTGCTGACGTTTTAGCACTTGATTTAGGAGAGTGCAATAAAGAGAGGGGGGCAAGGAAAGAAATGAAGAAGGAAACCCCAGTCTGTGATCTAAGAAAGAGTTAAGGGAGAGTGTATAAATGAATTTCTGAACACCCCCGCCCCCCGATTTGATGCATTTTGCATTGTCAGACAAGTAACATGTAACAATAAAATAAGCCAAAATTCAAGCTAAACACATGGGAGGTGGGCTTCAGCACTGAATTTAAAATGTAACATTTTCTGTTGCTGATTGGACATTTTATTGCAGGGAATTTCATATTTCTGTTGCGAGTAGAATTAAGCTTTTCTGCTGACATATGCGACCCTACCACATGCACACCCTCAGATTTCATTGATGAACAGTGTTTTGTGCACAAAGTGAGTGCCCTTAATATTATAGGCACATTCAGTTTCAATAGTTGCACCTCTTTTTGGCAACATGGTCAGATAATTTGTGTATTAAATAGCTATGTTGCAAGGTCTTGAGTTCATGAAGGAAGGCAGTTCTGAGTTAGAGCAACATCAGTACAATATATTTTTTAAACTGTAGTTCAGAGCAAATGCTTAGGACATGTAGTGATAATTCTTGTATGTCTTGAGTGTACTTAGAAGTCATTGAGCAATATAGCTGCATCAATGCAAGCCCTAAGCAGAGGCTGAGAGACACTATTTCCAGTTATGCTCTTTGAAACAGGAGTAAGTGCAGATGCAACTTGAGTTTTTCCTTGTTTATAGTCTGGATTTACATCTTATCCAGGTGAAGTGACTAAGACTTCTTAAGGCATTGGACATAATGTTTCAATGGTATGAACACAGGTTAAGTCTGAAGTTAGCAACTGTCCTGCACTGTGAATGCAAACCTGGCTCTTAGTACAGATCTTTGTCTCTCCTGCATGTGCATATTGAATGGAAAGTCTTGATAACTGTTTATGATTACTAGCACTTGAGGCTGCTGAAGAAGAGAAAAAGACATACATGTTTGCAGGTGTCTTTTCCTGTTTGGCTTCTGTCTGCATGCAAATGCAAAAGGTTTATCAGGCAGTTAGCTTGGGACCTAAGCTAGAAATACACCTTTTTAAGAAGCTCTTCCTTTCCCCTCCTGCCTGTGCAATATCCCCAGAGTGGTGATAGGAAGTGGCAGCAAATACATCAGGTGTCAGATCAGTCCCCTCGCTCTCTGTTTAAGCAGGATCCACAGCCTGGCTGTGTTTCTCGAAGAGTAACAGAAAGACCTGGAGATGCTTCTGAGTTTCTGTATTATAACTGCTATTCAGAGTAATTTGATATTCTCTCTGAAAACTGAAGCTATAAAATTGATTAATTAGTTTCACATTCATTTTTCTGTTGGTCTTCAGTTGCATGGACTGCTTAACACCAATGATTGATAGTTTCATTATAACTCTTCTCCTATAAACACATAGAATCTTTATGAAAAATTGATTTGGGATTTCTTCATTATGCCTAAAAATGGCTTAAAAGATGCCTTGCATGGTGCTAATTCTCAAAAGTCAGATGATTAGTGTGGATTTTCTGAGACAACAAAAATGTTAACATTTGACACCCTGAATTGCTACTGTTTTCATTTGTTTCCCTTCCTTCCTCTTGTCTTATGTATTAAAGCCTCTTCAGTAATTGTCATGGCGACGGCTGCATTACTTTTGGTGATTTCTTCTTTTGATACCAAAAAGCCATTTGTGCACCTTGTGTAGGGTTTGTGGTTTTTTTTTCTGGTGTTTTCTTGTTGTCGTTGTAGTTGTTGCTGGTTGTTTTTTTTTACTATTGATCCCAAGCTGTTGCTGCATAAAATCAAGGTCAGAGGGGACTGGCTTAAAATAAATATTTTAAGCTGTTAATTTAGAAGAGAATCAGCAAATATTGAGGTCTCACAGATGGCCTGGTATTGCTATTCCTAAACACTTCTCTGACCATGCCTCAAATCACTATATAAACCAATGAGTTTAGCTGGGAGAATGGTGAAGATTTCTTGTCTGGTATTGGCAATCTCCAAGGGAGCCTGGTTAAAAGTTCAGGGAGGTTATCTTGGCTCTTAACCGTCTGGTTTTCAAACAGCTTGCTGAATAAGGTATTAAAAGCAGAAGGTATTATCAGAGAGCCTCAGGCTTGTATTACTGTAGGTTTTTGTTTTTTTTTTCCCCTTTTGAATTCTATTTGATAGTATGCAAGGAGAACTTGAAATATTCTGCTGGAAAGGAATGTGTTTTATAACAGTCTTTTACACTTTCTCTTATTTGTAAGAGCCAGTAATTTGAGGTATTGTCTGTTCTTGAGCTGATAATAATTTAGCAGGTTGGAAACACGTACTTCCTAATTCTTCAGTGAAAAATGATAGAAATTGTGAAACTACTTACATAGGGTTTTTGTTAGCCAGGCTTACTCTCACTTGGCTTTTGTAGTTGATGGGGTATCTGGTGTCTCACTGCAAATAAAAGGGACTTCTGGAGAGTCAGCTCATTGCAGAAATAGCAGGATGTTCGCTGAGTATAATCTCTCATAGAGAGAGAAATTCACAGCAACAGCATTTCTTCTGCTTTATTTCCACAGCACTAGGCTAAAGAGGCTCAGCCTTCTGGACATTACAAACATGTATTGCTCCTTTATTTGTTTAACACCTTTTCTGAGCTTTAATCACTGATATCAGATCTGGCCCACTCAAGGTATGTTTCATATTCTTCTACACACTCTAATTGTAGCTTTCTTATTCCCCAGAGGGTTTCCTTCATTGCTGTTATCCTCATACTGCCCTTACACTTTCTTTTTTGACTCTTGGTGAGTATGAAACAACAAAGGATAGAATCCCACTACAATGTCTTGCTTGAAAGCACCAGACCCTTTAGAGCTGCAGAATCAGTTTGTGCGATGCCAGAGGTTCTCAGCTGTGAGTGATCTGAGAAATATTCCTGTAATTATTCCATTACTTTTCCATAAATGGAGTATCTCCAGAATGTCAATTGCCACAGCTTTAGGTATATCTGGTAAATAATTTGTCTTTAAATTACATGTAGCATTAAGATTACTCCAGGTATATGTGGGTACTATAGGTTCCATTGCAGGTGCTCTTTGAAGGGACCTTACAGGCATTGCTGCCCCTAAAACTCACTAGGAAACTTAGTAGGTTTTGGCATCTGCTGCTTAATGGTTATCGTAACTGTCTTCCTATGAACTTGGCAGTCTCTGCATGCTATTTCTTTCCTTATCTTGAAAACTCTAGATGGCAGGGACCATTTTTAAATATAAGATGTGATACTGTTGAGGTGTTTATTCTTACCTAAGCATCTGCAGCTTAAGAACTAGTAGTTCACTGCTGGTGGTAGTTCTGTCAGATTTGTATTGTGCCTCCTGTGTTTTAACCACATATTTCTGAGAAACGCCTACAGTTAATTTTCATTGCCTAAAGCAGACCTACCAGTTTAGGTATTTGAACCCCTTATGTATGTCCAGTTACAGGCTTGCTTGTGGACCGTTCTCTGCCAGAGTGCTTGTATATAGATTATGCAAAAAACCCAGTTAGTTCTTTCTTATTGTTATTTATTCCTCCACAGAAGGCTAGATTGCATTTTTTACTTCTAGGGTATACTTGTAGTATCCTGTAGGTTCAAAACAGCACAGCTGTAAAAGTTTCAAGTGGTCAGTATTCTCTGTATAGTCTTGAAAATTTAGTTCAGGTGTCCAGCTCTGATTTGTTGCAAAATTATTTATTGAAGGCAGTTCTGTATTTCAGGATGTTCTCTGTAAAAAGCCATTGTTGTCTGTATTGTGAATTATTTTTTTTTTGGGGGTTGCCTTGGCTTTGTGGTTTTCCAGTGATTTTGTTCAATATATAGTGATTTTTATTTGTGTGTGTAGTCTGTCAGTTAGCTGAAGATGTTATTACATATTTGTTAAATGCAGGCTGGGGTTGGTGGTGTACAAGGCAAACCGTATAGATAGATATTGCTTAGAGCTAATCTTCTCTCCTGGGGCAAAGCATTTCTGAGGAATTTCTAATTCTGACAACTGGGATCAAATGTCTGACTTCTGGGGGATGACAATAACACCAGGGGCTGAGCTGCTTTGTCCTGTTGATGGCAACTGCTGAGCTTAAAAACCACAGTAAATGCAGGCAACCACGCATCTTAGCTAGTTAGGTTCAGGGTGGGTGTGTGTTTAGGGTAAGGCATTAGCTTTAGAAGTCTCTACAGGGCAGAAATGCTGTGGCTGCTCGGGTAAAAATAGTTCTGGGTTTTCAGTGACTGCATTCCATGACTGGAGCCTGAAATCATGAATCAGGGCTCAGCTCTCAGTCTGTGCGAGACCAACTGTGAGAGCTCTGCAGGCAGATGCAAGAGGGGAGCAGCTAGCTGAGATGAGTCTGAGCCCAGCACCACTGATACTCTGGGAGGGACCTGTGTTGCTTGTACACTCTCAGCAAGGTATTGTACATTAATATTTTGATTTGCAGTGGGAGTGTAGTTACTTGAGTGTGAATAATTAAAAATCCACTGAACCATGCGAAAGTTCCCATTAGACCAAAGATGACTTTTAAAAAGTGTCCGTTCTGTGCAAATTCAACTTCACAGAGGCTAACAGCTTCATACCTTACAAGCTTCCAGAAACCTGGGATGATATATTGTGATTGGAAAGGCATGCTACTTGTTTCCCCTCTTTTGTGTGTTTGTCCTTGTTTTTTGCTTGGCAAGTTTTTCCCAGAAATTTTCTAGCCTGGAAATTCCTGGGAATTCAAATCCATGAATAGTTAGTGGTCTTTCAAAGCCTTCCTGCAATAGTGCTTTTCAAAAATGGTACCTAAAACATGGTTGCTTAACTCAAAGTTCTCTTTAAAGCTTTAAACTCTGTCAGTGTTGTGGCATGAGGTCTGTGAAAATTTAAATCCCATTTTGGCAGAGTTCACATTGTTATCCTCAGTGGTTTAAAACGTGGCACAGTTTAATGAAAGAGTTGTATTTACAGTCTTTTTGCTTACAACATTTTGTTGAAAGTGTTCCTAGGATGCTGCCGAAGTCTTTGTGATTAACTTTACCTTTGGAAGCAGTAAACAAAAAACTTTCTGGTTGGGTTGGGGGTGGTTTGGGTTTTTTTATGTATTTGTCTCTGAGACATTTCAAATATGTATCCTCCAGGCCACTACTAGTAGCACCTTGATGTTCCTGGGCATGCCCAGTGAGTTGAATAACTCTATGATCCTCCTTCCAGAATAAGCTGCTAGATTCCGTGTTGCTAGAAGTACCCATGCCAGCTGCCTGTGCAGATTGTCTGTTCCATTAGTGCTGATGACAAAATTGTGCAAAACCACATGCAGTAACTTCGCAGCCAGGCCCAGCATTCAAGTACATTCATCTGTTTTCTTTCCAGGCCCTGGGATGCAGCCACACGCGCTTGTCGAACACTCTCAGTGTATCTGCTTGTGCTGATCCGCTCTGTGCTACCCCGATGTGCCTGGCGCAGCTGCAGGCACATGTCTTTTGCTTTCCTGGCACTTTACACGTAACACAGGCACCTACAGCTGTGCTGTCCCCAGGTACTGCTGAATGGGCTTGTGTTAGAAGAGCTTGATATCTCAGCATGGTGCTGTGTATCAGTGATCTTTAGCAAACCAGTTGCCAAAGGCATTTGCACCTAGTTTTTTTCTCTTCTAGTGTGCTGGCACAACTTGCTTCCCTGAACGTTGCTGTTATTCAGAGTAGAGGATACTGTTCTTTCATGCAGCTCCCACATTTTGAGGCTTATCTGTAACAGATAACTGAAGTGAATTTGGGAAATCTCACATGGAAAAATAACTTTGTAAAGTGAGAAGCATATTGCTCTAACACAAGGAGTAAAACTGTAGGAGTCAAAATAGTTACGTGCAGTAAGCTAGGTCAGTGGGATGTTAGGTACAGGTACAGAATGATTAGTAAACATCAGGAATTTTTAAATCTATATTGTTTTATTTTATTTGAGACTTCTTAGTGTGTAAGGCACTGGGCTGTTGTGCAGGACCTGAATTCTATTTCAGCCTTGCTGATAGAATTGACTCAGCTAATTTTCTTGCTTTTCAGTTCCCAGACTGTATAATGAGAACTATTTTACAACAGAGGTGTTATGGGAATAAAATTTCTTTATTACAAATGTAAGTGCTAATGCCATCTTTAATGTTTCAGAGCTGCCAAATTAACTGCCAGTGCACCACTTCTGAGAGACCTGTCCCACTTCTGAAACAGGAGTTTTGTGTTCTTGCTAGTGCCATTTTGCAGAGGGTGAACATGGACTGCAGATAGCTCAGGATATTCCAAGAGTTATATGAAGTCCGAGGACATGAACAGATGCTGTAATCCTGCCTATCCGTGTCCTGTGTGCTGGCCTCACTGTATGTTCCCCTTTTGGGAGGTTCAGTAAGAGTTAGAAATATACTGCAGGACCTTAAGTTCGTCATCAGCACTGCACAAAAATAGTTGTATGGGTATTTTAAAGAAGTGACATGACAAAACTGTTGGTATAATTGTACCAATAGTAGAGCTGCCTAAAGTAACAGGAACATGAGAAAGTCCTTTCTAACAGCAGCAGTTTATCTAATGCCATTTTCACTTATTATGGATAAAGAAATGAGAGGTATCTCAAATATTCGGTCAGTGGTCCCAGATATTATGTGCCCTTTGTGTTAGGAATTACAACACTTCAAACTATGTGCCAGAGTTGTCAGCTAAGGTGAATAGCTGAAGATCTGGCTGTTTGCCCAAGCTGTCCACATTTAATTACCCTGTGAAACCTCATTAGAGATGAGCTGCACCTGTGATAATAAAAGGGAATTATTTTGAAGGTAGTTCAGATCCCAATTCATAGCTCAATTTTAAAAATGCTCTTTTAGAATCTGAAAGTTCTTGCATCCCTATGTGCTTTGTTACAAGTAGTGCTCAGACCTGATCTGATTTTCTGAGGGGGCAGGAAATAAAGAAGTTAAAATTATAGCTAAAATTATATTAACAAATTTGAAAGCCTGAAAAAAAAGGATAAATGCAATGTATTTCACTCAAGGACTATTCAACTACATAAGTACAAATAGGCCTGTAAGAGAAGATCTGGGGGTTATTGTGGTTCACAAGGTGAATTTAAGTAAGAATACTGTGTTGTTTAAAAAAGCAAAGCCATCTTGCAATGCAAAACCAGAATATATCACCCTTTGGCACTTAGTACATTCTCATCTGGGATATAGTTCCGATTTTGGGAGCTGCAGTTGAAAGATACGGATCAACCGTACAATTTGATGCAAGTGGAGTGAGAATGAACCAGATTAAAAGAAAATTTAAAGGGAAGACTGCATGCATTCAATTTTTTTTTGGTAAAGAAGAGGTTGCTAAGGGTATTTAACAATATTTTGCAAGCATGTAAATGGCTACTGGAAAGAGGAAGGGAAGAGCTCTTCTTTGTAGGAATGGGGTAAGAAGTAATAGGGTTCAAGCACAGATTAGAAGATTCAGGCTTGTTAATAGATGAAGTAAATGTTTGTCTCAGGTGACACAGATATGACCTGTTCTGCTGTCATCCAGAGCCTTGTCAAGTCTCTTCCAATTCTGTGATTCTACTGTCCTGCATGATTATGTGCTTTGAGTTGGAAACTAATGTCATTAATCCTCTGCAGCAATGTGCTCTCTCAGAGAACCTGCTCCTGCAGCCGGGCTGATGCTATTATAGATAATAGGAGCTGGGCAGAGGGAAGGGATTGGGTTTATATGTAACCTTTTAGCAGTTGTAAACAACATGGAGACACGAGTCAGGACTGATTGCTTATTCCCAGTTTCTCATAGTACAAAAACCGTAGGACAGGCACTTGAATTGTCAGGTGGCATTTGCAAAACAGGGAAGGACTTTCTGCACACCATGTTTAGTTAACCTGAGGAATTTATTGCTGTTAGATGTGCTGGGTGCTGAAACCAACAGGGCAGTATTGTGCCAACAGATCTTTCAAAAGTATTTAAACATAAATATACCAGTTCTAGTTTGAGAATTTCCTGAGACGCATGTTGCTGGAGGCTGGGATTATATACCATGGAGGATATTGCTATGTTTGTGCCCTGCTCTTATACTCTTGGCATTTCCAAGTGGTGTCTGTCAGAGTTTGAAGGGAGAGCTGGGTCCAAAATTTATTGAAGGAGGGTTTTTTTTTCTTTCTCCAGGCTGCAGTGCACAGCCTGTAGAGGAATCTACATGCCTGATAATCAGCACATTTAAAATAGCCTTTTGCCTGAGAAGAGCCGTGACTGGGACAAATTCTGTTCCCATCTGAGAAGTATTCTGTCAGCACTCCCACTTCAATCTGAGAAGTGCAGTGGAACAGCTGAGGTGGAGAGGGAAGAGGCAGCAGAGATTCAGTCCTGGGCATTGGGCATTCCCATGTCTTTGCTGGGAATTTCAAGGCATGTACTTCTTAGATTATTTCTAGCCAGAACTTGCTGTTAAGTATCAAATCTTTGCTGTTAAGGATAATTTAGGAAGTGCCATCATGAGAGACATTTCTGAGTACAAAGCTTGGCATGGGTTATAGGAAGAATCTCAAATAGCCAAGAGGTATGTGAGCAAGGTCAGATAAAAACTGCATAAATGCTATGTGTCAATTTTTTCTTTCACAAAATTGCCATTTCTTTAGCAGGATGATATTATGAATGATCCTAAAATAATTTCTGTAGCTGACATGCTGCCGTTCTGTTAGGATTATGTGTTGTGAGGACATGACTGTGTGGGATTGATATGCCAGGAGGTGCCATGCAAACAGCAGACTCTTGGTGCTTTTTTGCCTGTCAGCTTTCCTCTGCCAACACTAAAACCACTGTGTTGACAAGAGTAAGCTATGAATTTTACCTGTGGGGCAAACAATTCAAAGTGTTGACAGAAGAGGATTGAGTACAATGGCAGAGGCTGTCTGCTAAAAGAACACAAGGCCAGGAAAGGCCATGAGAGCTAAGTGCTTCTGGTCATGTTCAGCTTGTTACAGAATAGGGTCTGATGGGTCAGCCTGCTGGAGCAGTGTCACTCCCACTACTGTCAGAGGGAATATTCCTTGAGCCAGTGTACAGCTTGATAACAAAATGGAAATCAGGCAGAATAATATCTACATGAGAAGCCCTTAGACAAACAAAATGCAAGCCATTTTGTACCCAATAAGGCATACATTGATATGGAAGAGTATCTTCTAGTTCTAGAGCACAATGCCTTGAGCAGTGAGCAAAAAGACTTGTGTTTATATTTGGAAAGGTATTGTGGTATCTAGTTCTTATTAGGAAGCCAAAAATAATTTTACAAGCCTGGACCAAAGGTATAGGAGGCAAGAGTCCTTTGAGGGTTGACTGCATTGTAGGGGCAGTTGTACTTGACCTAGAGTAATGCTTGGATATCATTTCAAGTTGAAAATTGCATACTTGTGAAATCCTCCTCAAAACTTTGTTAATATATTTCTAGGAGTTGTCTCAAGATCCCCTGTTCTATTTTTTCTAACGTCATCTAACCTTTTAAAACAAAGCAAAAGCATCCCATAATCTACAGGCCTTGAAAAAAGATTCCTCAAATTAAAATTGAAAAAAAAAAAAAAAGAAAACATCACTTTCACATTTCTTCAGCAGATTTCATTGCAGATGATTCCCAAATCATTTTACAAGTCTCCTGAATTAAAAAGCAGCAACACTTTCAAAAGAGGCTGTACTTTCTAGGTATGACAGAAAATTATCACACCATGCCAAAGCACTGACCCAGCTAATATGGATGTTGGCCAATGTTGCATGGCTTAGAAGCCCCTCATTTAGTGGTTGGCTTCTCTCATCTTTTTAGAAGTGAATTTTAAATCCTGTTTAACATAAGCACAAAATGTTCTTACAAGCCGTACAGAAATCCAAACCCAGTGCACATCCTGCAGAGGTCTCGGAAAGGAGGGCCTGTGTTGTGGTCAGGTGGAGTAACTGTAGCCAGAACTGACGTTGCACGAGAGGGATTTTCATCCTTTGCAGACCTTTGAGCAGCCTGTGAACTAATTTAAATTACTGCTTTCTTAATTAGTACCTGTAATGGGATCTCATCATGGACTACTTGGCTCAACACACCTTAACAGCACACCCTCCTATGACCAACCTGATCCTCCTTGCCTATCCCTGCCCTTAGCAGCCTCTATATCCGTTTTGGACCATCTATACCACAATGCTATCTGGAACAGCACACAGATATGCTTTTCTGATAGCAGCTTTGGAGTTGCTTTGTGTATTCTGAACAACCAAAGCAGTCAGGTGAGGAACTGAATAACTGACCTTTTACATTACTGTCATGTGCCTACCTAAACAAAAAAATTGACCCTGAAGGTGGATAAAATGAAATAAATTTTAAAAGAAATAATAGAAAAGGCATTTTTATGCAGCACTTTTAACTCCCTTGATAGTCCTTGTGGAAGTGATAGATACGCCCTCAGGGTTTGCAGTATATATTTGGTGTTGCATATACCTTATAATGAACATTCTAGTGGCTATTGTACTGTAGTTATTTCTGAAGTCCCAACTGAAATGTGGGATTTTTCTGAAGGATGTCATACTTGGTGCACACTAATTCCTTCTGAACTTTTGATCCGCTTTGCTGAAATGGAATTTCCCTGCAGAATAATTTGCCTTCCTGATATTGAACTAATAATATGAATGTGTATGTGTTTCCATTTGAAAGGGTTGGTAGCCACAGAGCACAATTTGGTTGTAATAATACTCAAGTTATTATTGTGAAGTACATGTCAGATTGTTTGTTTCTTTTTTTCCTGAAGCTGTATTTAATGATGTTTTAAATACAGCAAATTTCCACTCAAAATGAGTAACAGCTTCTCTCAGTAAAACATAAGGAAATTGTTCCTATTATTCTCTGCTTCATTACTAGATTTTCTGCAAAGTTTATTTGGATTTTTTTGTCCCCCAAAGCTGTTTTATTGATACCTATGCCAAACCAAAACTCACTGGGCAGGTAAGAAGAAAAATACATATTTGTACAGTGACATATCTGCAGTGATGTAATCTTCTTTATGGAGAAATGTCTTTTAATTCATCTTGTACATGTGTATCCTTAGCAGCAGGTGCCACAGCCAGACAATTCATCAAAGTTAATGTGAATCCTGGGAAATGCTAAGGCCTTTCTTTTTTATTGCTGTGGGAGGTGGTGTAAAGAACTGATTTCTGTGGGAGAGGAAAGAGACTAAGCTGATAAGCCAGAAAGGTGGACTTTTTAATTCTATTTTGTTAAATATTAAGTGTAAAAAAACAAGAGTGTCCTCTGTGAGGCTTGTGGTGGGGAGTGAATGTGGAACACCTTGTCTGAGCAGGAGGTGGGAGCACAAGTTCAGCGCAAAGGCAGCCATCTCATAGCAGGGTGGAATACACTTGCAGGATGGACAGGGATGAGAAGTGAATAGGGAAATGCTGCCAGCTTAGCCATGCTGTTAGCAGAGGCTGGACATTGTACATTCTTCCCTTGGCAAGCAGCTTTAAAAGCAGCACGTGCTGCTTCACAGATTGTATGGGGCAACTGTACCAGCCTACCCTACCAAGGTTTTGGCTTTACTACCTCTAGCTGCTGCTGCCTACTAATGGGTGAGCGGCAAGATTTGCTGACATTTAATGCCTGTCTGAACTTTTGCCCTGCTTTGACCTGGCTGGTCTGGAGACCAGTGGGAATAGTAAGTTTGCATATGTGTAGCTGCATAGGAAGTAGCCAGGTTTGGGAGGAGTAACCTGGAGCTGTAGTAAACAAATGCCAGGACCATAAAATGACAAACGGCTAATAAAGGATGCTCTGTGGCATAAGAGAGTGGAAACATTAGAAGAGAGCTTATCTACAGGAAAAGAAAACAGCACAAAGCAGATAGAATCATAGAATAGTTAGGGTTGGAAAGTACCTTAGATCATCTAGTTCCAACCCCTCTGCCATAGGCAGGGATGCCTCACACTAAACCATGTCACCCAAGGCTCTGTCCAGCCTGGCTTTGAGCACTGCCAGGGATGGAGCATTTACCACTTCTTTGGGCAACCTGTTCCAGTGCCTCACCACCCTTACAGTAAAGAACTTGCTTGTATATAGCCTGAGCTTCCCCTGTTTAAGTTTTAACCCATTACCTCTTGTCCTGTCACTAGAGTCACTAGTGAAAAGATAATGATAGAATTAACAACAAATTGCTAGTAATAGATATTACTATCAGCAGCCATGGAAATGAGGAAGGATTGTGTAAATAGGAATGGAGGCTTGCACATACACAGACAGTCCCTTTGGTTAGAAGTATACAATGCTCAAAACCAGGACAGATCCTAATGCTAAGATGGATGCAAGTTTAGGAGATGAGCTACATACTGCAGAAGCATCTGTTATGGAAAGGACAGATGAGGTGCCTTTTTCTTACATCAGCAATTTCAGGTACAGAAAACAGCAGCAGTGAAACATCTGAAAAGTTGAGCATGAGCTAATCATAGTGGGAGAACAGTGATGTGCAAGGCTCTAGCTGAATTAGGAATCAGCTTAGTCTAAAGGCACTGGGTTTAAATTATATAACTTAGTTTAGTTGCTGTTCATAGCTAAACTTTTTCTGAATCCTACAGTGATGCCAGTGCAATGTTCTTTTCCTTGTCCTTTGTATAAACTTTCCTTGTCCTATTTGAAATTGGGAAGTCTGGGTAATACCTATGGAAATAGTTTGGTTTACTGATTGATTATTTTTGTTTATGCCCTAAAGTGAAAGGGCTATCAGCAGAATAACTTGGATTTATGAAACAAAGATTTTAATTCTAATTTGTTCAATATTTTAGAAAAGTTGTATTTTCATCTTTGTGGTCAAGTTCTGTCTGTGTTTAAAGCACAGGATCCCCCACAGAATAAACTTTGACTTCCTCATTTCTTTGTGCTTTTAAGTAGTGAGGTGGTCTGATGCTTACCTAGGTGATAATAGTCTTTGTTGTTTTTTCAGGAGCAAGTTTTCTTTCCTGAAATGGCTTGCAGCAGGGATTTTGGACCCAGGAGTCTCAGAATGTTTCCTCTAAGAACATATGTTAGAGAGTGCCTTCTTTTGTCAGAGGAGCAAGAAGTGGCTATCACCTTTTGCTGAAAGTGGAGCATTATTTATGAAAGCTGATTAAAGCTTCAAGCATGTTGGTCTTGTGTTGAGTTGTATTTGTTTGTGCTTGTATATACCATTCTTTCCCCAAGTTCTATTAATGACTAGATTGAACTCAAAAAACATCCTAATGTTTTTTCACCTAGCATCAAGTACTAGGGCTATCTTGTTAAGGCAAGTAACAGCATTCTTAATGGTAAATTCATCCGCAAGGTAGGACAGATTTTTTATCCATCTACTAGTAAAATCTGACCTTTATAGAAGTTCATCTTTTCAAGTGTTGCATGTGTTACAAATTCTTCTTGAGATTCTCAATTGAGTTTCATTTTTTTCCTATGTTAGATTGCATGTGAATACTGACAGTTTGGGGAGCTTTTTCTTTCTAAATGGAATCTTATGGCCAAATAAAGTAGCGTAAACAATTTGAAATGCAGGAAGCAAAGTAGGGTTTGGAGATGTAAATTCAGTTCCCTGGTATAATTTAAATAAACAACTCAACCAACTGGAAAGTCCCATATTCTGGTTCACATGGGCAGATGTTTGGCAGGATTCAGCATGGTGGGTTTGCAGTCTTTGCTTATCACAGAACCAGTAATGCATGCATCACTGCCACATGCTTCTTTCTTCCCTTCATCCCAGGGAAACTAATTTTGTCAAGAAAATAAAGTGGGAGGAGGAAATGTATCATTCGAACAGAAGCTGTATACAATTCCTGTGCTCAACGTTTGTTAGTGGAGGCTGCACTGGGGGATGTGTTATATGTTTCAGACAGCCTATTGCAGATACAAATCTCAATGTCTGCTCTTACTTTTAATGGAGGTCCTTTTTTTTTTTAAACGTGTATGAATTATAAAGCTATTTTCTGCAGCAGACTCAGACACTAAAATGTTTGGCACTGTAGCATCTCTCCTTTGTGTAGTATATATAAGTGGCTCATGAAGTGTCCAGTAATTTCTGTTTTCTCATAACTGAAGAATGGGAAAGACATGTTGGCACTAGAATCTTCTTATAAAATGGAAAATTTACTTGAGGATGCCTAAAAGTATCATTAGATTTAGAAGCATTTCCCTTTTCCCCTAAGTGGAGAAAATCTTTCATTAAAGTTTCAGCCATGATAGTAACACGGTGAGTGTTGGTATAAATAGTTTGTTAATCATTATACAATGGTCTATCCTGTTAACCTTCTTGAACAAAATGTCCAATTCTTACTACCCGAGCTGTAGAAACCAGGAATTCACATGAAGTATTGTAGCAGCTTTTGATGGAGAAATTTCCCTCTTAAGACAACCTACAAAGAGTCTCTGGCCTGAGCAATGCAGAGAATGGTGAGGCGCTGTGAATACAGAGTGGACAAGCAGGATTTTAATTTGTGAAGGAAACTTAAATGAGCTCATCTTCTTCTGGGTGTATAAGGAAATCAACAAAATTTAGTGGGAGACCTTACAGAGGAGAAAACTAGTATTTATTAAAAAAAAACCCCAACCTTTAAATAAGGTTGGTGATGCTCATTTTGTCATAGATTTCATTCATCTGCATACTTTTACCCATGTGCCCACACGCACCAAGCGTATGTCCAAATGGTCCGGCAAGGACCATATGTGTGATGTAGAGGACAAAGGATGCCAGATGTTAAGTCTCTGGGGTTCTTTCTGCTGTGACAAGCATGGTTTTGGACAGATCTTTTATGCCTTTTATGATTCAGCAGTGGTTCCAGGGTGGTGCTGTGCTGCAGAGCCTTGCTCACTCCTTCTTTCTTGAATCGTAGGCCAGGTTGCCACCCATTGCCTGTTTTCCTCATAGGCTAAGGAGGATAGGAGTGGTGGATGTGGCAATTCCACAACCTTTGTGTGGTCTTTGGTAGCAATACAGACCCTTAACTCTTTGTTCTGGTGCTTGCACCTATGTATTTCTGTTCAGACTGCATTTATGCAGTCTTCATATTTCTGTAGGAAATCTCTCCAGGTGGAATTTTTAAGTGCACCCTTTGTTGTCCAAACTCTTTTGAACTGAAGCTAGCAGTAAAATCCTTGTGGACATTAAAGAGGGATAGCTGTGTCACTGCTCAGTACTATTACTTTGGAAAACTAACTTCTTAAAATCCAGTTGTATACCACCTCTCCCCAAATGGGGAAGGCATCCCCAGCATGAAGTTTAGATTAGATAAAATAATGTTATGACCCTGCTGTAGTTCTAGAAACATAGTGTTGCATGAGCGCAGAGTAGTTACATGAGCACAGAGAAGCAGTTCAGCTTTTGCCTGAAACTGAAAATGCTTTTTTTTTGTATGACAGTGTTTCCATGTAACACCCATATATTTGTCACATGAGAACAACTTTGTTTCTACATGCTTAGCAGAAAGAAAAAAAGTGAACTTAGCTCTGGTGTTCCTGTGCTGTCAGGGCTCAGCACCAGATTGCTTTTTCACCCAAACTGTTTTGCATGGTTGCAACCTTTTGCTCACCTTTAGCTTTTGAATCTTTTGGCTAACAGCAGGGGGATGACCTCACTTCTCTGAAGATCCAGGGAATAGCTGGAAGAGAGACTGCTTTGGTGCTGGACACCAATGCTAAGAAGTGCTACTCACATAGCTCAAGAATGTAGTTCCAAGAACCAGTTCAGTGAGATTCACTCCCGCATATGGAAAAGAGGGATTGACCCTGGGCTTTTGGGAAACTTTCTGTACCACCCTCCCTTTTTCTCCCCCATTTAGTGTCTCCTGTGGTGCACAATATAGTTGGTGGTCTTCTGTGGAGAGTCCCTGGTGACTGTGTTGCACTAGTATTTCAGCTTTTCCATAGCATATGTGAGTTTTGTCACAAGAGTGCTTGGTTATTGAAGCTGTTGAATGAGCCTACCTGCAGTGATGTGAATGCTTGAGTAAAACTTTGATTCCTCTGTCTGTGCTGAATATCCAGTAAAGAGTCTAAAACACCCCGGTGAGGTGTTTGGGGGTATGGGAAGGGAGAAGTGCAGAATGAGGGTAGGGGCAGAAAGCAGCTGCCCAAATGTTCTGCACCCACTTAGAACTACAATTTAAATTCAGTATCATTTCCAGGTTAAAAACAATCTTTTGCAAAATTCTCAACTTACGCTACATGTTGTGGGTGGCTATGAAGAATACTGCCTTTTAAAGAGTTGGCAGTGGGCTTTGGCAGAGGGAATGATATAGAAAGCAATTTGTTTTTGCATGCAATCCAAGTGTTGATGAGGTCTCTGTAACACAGCTACTGTAGAGAGGATTAAATAAGTATTTGTGATACCAACTTTGAGGTGGGATGCTGCCCTAGGCTACCTGATTTGGGAGAACGTGTGCATGATTCCCTTTTCTCCACAAGCTGAAGAAGAAGCCAGAGGCTATGGGAACAGAACTAAAAAAGTTATGAGTGTTAGAAAGAAACATACTGCTCCTTAGTGCAGTATCTTGAAAATGTAACCCAGTCTGGAAACAAATTTAGTTGGTACTCAGGTGTCAACTGTCTGGAAAGCAGCAAGTTTCCTAAGTACTGAGGAATAGTTTTTGCCTTAGCCTGTGGCAGGATGGGTGTGAGGACTCTGGCAAGCTCTAGTGAGTCCTACTAACATCAGCATGGAAAATCCCAAAGCCCACAGAACACGTATCAGTGAGCTCCTCTGTGAAATTTCACACATGGTTTATTATGTGCTTTCAGCTGTTTGGCTTTTTCATACTACTGCACTATCTGCAGATGTTTTCCTGTGACTCACAGTGCATCACCAAAGGAAAACACCACTAGGTTATCACACAGCTGTATCTGAATAAACCATGTCTGGGGCATGGGTGGGCAGCAATGTAATCTTATTGACACAGTTGTTAGTGAGCCTGGAGCATACTGGCCAAGCCACTGCAATGTCAGCTCTTCAGGGATCCTGGTAGCAATTCTGGCAGTTGGTTGTGCTTCATCAGATCTCTTACAGAGTCTGACTTGGTCTACCCTCTTTGCATGAACTGGAAAATCTCTCTCAGCAGTACCAAGGAGCTCTAGTTTCCTTGGGAATTTAGTGCTAAGTCTTATTTACAATGTGGAAGGGATGCTTGGAGCGGCAAGGTAGGGGAGAGCATGTTATCAGACCAGCCTTGGATCTTGAAGTGTGGGAGTGTGTCAGTGAGTGCTGATGGCAGGGACAAGCCAAAAGGCTATTTTCTTAACTCCTGCTGTTCCCCTCCTGCATCCCCCTCTGTGTTCATCATGTGGTGAAGATAGCAGATGGGCTGCCCCTGAGGTGACACATGCTTACCTGCAGGGAAGAGGAGCTCTTGTACCAAGTCCCCAATGAAAGCATTGCTGCTGGCAGGCAGGAAGTGCTGTCACTTGGCAGCAGGCCTCAGAGAGAAGAGTACTTTGTCCTTGTTCTTAGTTCTGTTTGCCAGGTTCCCTTCTGATTGCCAGGCTGGTAGTGCATGGGGGAGATAACCCTGGTTCAGTGAGCAGCAGATCAGTCTGTCATCAAACAGAAAATACTTGGGCAGATTTAACAGAGCCATGTGCTAAACTAATTTGGTATCAGGCTTGTGGGTGTGGTTCTTTGGTACAAGTGTGTTTTTGTTTGTCTTTCTGCAGAGAGGACTGAAATCTTCCATCACAATCTCCCTCTGTCTCTTACAGAGACATAGACCTGTGAACAGGTCTCTTACAAGCCTCTTAACAACGTTTGTGGTCTTCCTCCTTGCTCTGTACCTCCAAGCTAAGTTGCTGTCTCTCACCTCTCTCCAGGCTTCCCACCAGCAGTGGGTTTGTTCCCTTTTCCCCAGTTCTCCCATCACCAGCTCTGGAGGCTGGGAGACTTGTTCGTGTTCTATTCTTCATGGTTTGCTGAGTTTCCCTGCCACTTCAGGTAGTTCTGCCAGTCCACTCCCATCGCTCCCAGCTCCTGAGCCCCCAGCCTAAAAGAAATATAAACATCGTTGCTTTAGAGTGATGTTTCTTTGTGCAATTTGGCTGCTTTCTCTGTTGAAAGACACAATGTATCTTTCCTATTTTGATGTTTGTCTTGTAATTTTTCTTACCTTCCTAGCTGCTGCTAATGGCTTTGACTGTGTCTGAGTGTGACTCCTAATCCCAGAGGGCATAATTGGTTGAGATCCAGGTCACAAATAATGCTTGTGTTTACAGGATTGCTTAGTAAGGAAGAAAATGTATTACTATGCCCTGAACATGTATTAAGACTTCATTATATCTGGGAACCAAGATGCCTGTGGATTTTATTCAGTAATACAGCTGCAAAGGATATCTTGATGCACTTTACCGTGCAGGGATACTCTTGCAAGCTTTGTACACACTTGCAAGCATTGCATACCACCAAATTGTTTTAATATGACAGAGCACACCTAATGTCTCTGTTACTTCTTGAATTACTTTCTTGTCTACCTTCTGTAGCAAATATAGCAGGTGATGCACACACATGTGGGTATATCCACCTAAAGCATCTATTCTCTCTGCCCAGAGTATCTATCTATCTATCTGTGAAGTCACTGTATTCATTGTTCGGTGCAAGGGTCATTAAGAAGAATTTACCATAATATTAATGTGTTTGGGAATTTTTAATCAGTAAGTGCAGCAGAAAACAACTTACTGTTTATTGGCCATCTGAAGTGAGCTTGGGAAAGCAATGTTTTCCACAGTGTTTCAATTTAAGGTACAAGTTAGCTGGTCTGATGTTATGAAGAAGCCACTCTTCCCTCACCATCTGTTGTAGGTATCAAGCAGCAAGTGAAGGGATAAAACTGAATGCAGAGGAATGTGAGGTGGTTATGATGGCTGCATGAGGCATGATAGACAGCAGTAGGGTTCAACAAGGAGAGAGGTTGATAGCATCACAGCTGCTGGCTGCATCTTTCCAATGCCCAAACCTGGGTGGAAATCTCTCTGTGCACTCTGAAGTCTTGCTGGTGCTGAACTTCAGGAAGGCATTGTGTTCATAAATGCTTTATTTATATGCACATACCAGGCATACAGAGGGGATGAAATTGCTAATTGAGTGTGCTGTGCCAAAGCTGATCTTGCTTCTGTACCTTTTCATGCTTTGGCGACCTAATACTGGGTTTTGTTTTGTTACTACTGTGTTTTTCTGTAGCCATTTGTTGCTGAATGGTAATTTCCATGTGTCTGTCACAGCAGAATCCTGTGCAACCACAGTAAATGCACAAGGGCCAGATTATTTACACAAAAATGTCACATAGGAGACAGTAACCCAAGCAAAGAGCAAGGGTCAAAGGCAGTCACAATCTCCCTTGTTATAATCTGTTCTGGCCAGTAACTTTCTATTTTGGCACAAAAACAAATACAGAAAATCAGGCAGATCCTTTTATAAGGCACTGGCTCTCTTCGGCATGCTTTAATATATAGCAGTATTGGTGACGGCTCTGAGCTGTGCTGGCTGGCTTTGCAGCGTGCTATTGTGTTTCACTGAAGCAGACACTGAGGAAGTTTTAATGCTATCTGTTTGGTTAGTGTCTAACCAAATATCCAAATATTTGTCAAATCACATCCCAGACCACTTGGGTTCTTAGCATAAAGAAATGAAGCATTTTCACCCTTGTGAAAAATAGTTTGCTTTCTCCTTTAGTAACTTGCTGCTGTCTGCTCTCCCACACAGCTACTGCTTACTTGGAGTCACTGTTGAGCTTATCCAGGGTGACATTGTCCTATTGTTTTGACAATAGCCTTAATCTATTTGTGGAGTTGAATGTAAAGGCTGTGTAGCTAGAGATGGAAATGCATGGGTTTAGGCAGCTTATAATGAAATAGAGTCTTTTACTTCAGCAGCTTTGAAGCCACTGCAAATCAGATGTTGGATTTGATGTGTCTTCGAGGATGTGAAATGAATTTAGTGGCTTCTAGCTGGTCGTAGTGAATCAGGTGTTCATCTCACGAAATGCTCCAATATAATCAAGCTTTGTGGGTGGCAGGCTTAGCAGGTATGCCAGCGGCTGTATCAGACTGGATGTAGCTTACTGTACTGACACAGATTTTGATAAACCAAGTTAAAGGCAATTTAACAGACAGATCATCAAGTAGGAGCCATGGTAGTACATGATTGCCTGTACTTGTATGGGTTGTAAACACAAAGGATAGTTGGACTTTGAATGGAAGTCACTACAGAGCTGAGTTAGGTGGTAGGACCAATAGTTTCTTCTTAGCTGGTGTCTCTTAGTGCTGCTGGGGTGAGGGAACTGCCTTGGTACAATGATAGCACTGTGAAATATCCAAGTCTGGGCTGTCAGTCTGGTGCCTTTATAGTGATAGAGTCAAAGTAGCTTCACAGGAAAGGAGAGAGAAAGTTATCTAGGAGAAAGCAAACTATTTCTGATGAATTTGAAAACACTTGATTTGTCCTTGCTCAGGAACGGGAGCATGTTGTCTAGCTGAAGCACCCTCGCAGAAAACTTTGTCCCTTGTGGGAGTACTGGTGGGGGGTAAATGGCTGCAAACCCTCCCATCACAAATGTCTGCTGCAAGGGTGAGACTGGAACAAGGCATGTTGCGTATGTTACTTGGTTATTTAGATCAGTAGTGTCTCTAAATTGGAGCCAGTCGCATTATACTTTGGAACATGCTTTTGTGGAGATCCTAGGACTGTGGCTTCTCAAATGGAAGGAGCACCAAGTATTAACAGGCAGCAAATGCACAGTATTTAGCCTATGCCTGGCAAATTTGCTTCCTTACTTAATGCCAAAAGTCAGAAACAGTACCAAATTCCTTTCTTTTTGCCTTTTTGGGCTTGAATTCTCTGGACTCTGTAAACTGATACTTAGCTCAGCATCTGCTTCCGAAAGACATACATTTCCCTTGATTTACACTGTTTAATCAGTGAAGATGCAGTGGATGCATATACAGTGAACAAGACAATCCTTATTGCAATCACTTTTCTGACTACAAGCCTCAGCTTTCACGGCAATTAAAAGATAAGCTCACAGGTATGTAAAACTGCCTCCTGCTTGTTACAATGATAGTGTTTGCTTAAGCTATTTTCTGTTATTCTCTGCTGCCATCAAAGCATTTCCTGCTAGTAATTCCTGCTAGTCACCAGTAACTTAACTATATACATTTTCCTCCTCTTCCTTTCATTGATGGGAGTCTAAACCAAATCAGGAGAGATATTCAAGTTCTGTCTATGGATTATGTTTCCTGTTGGTGGAAGCAGCTCCTGTGTTACAGGAAAAATACTAAAAATAAGGAGTTTATCTGCTATGAAGCTTTTCAATGTTGGTGCAGCAGTAGAGGGAAGAGCCTAGTCATGTGGGATATATCAGTATGCACTGGATGAAATATGAATGCAAGCCAAAAAGATAAGCTGTTGTTGAACTGTGTTCAGTCTGTGTTCATTGTGGCTCTAGACTCATGACAAAGTGATGAACAAACAAAATGTCTGTTGACCTTATTCATGAGAAATGCTGCTGAGATACATTCCTATCTTTCTCACTGCTCTGATGACTAATCTTTCCTTATTTGTGCTTCAGTGCCTTTATCTGTCAGATAACAGTAATGATAATAATCTCCATTTTAAAGCTTATTGGGTTATACCAGTGAAGAACATACATAGGATCTGGACACAAGTGTTTTTATCTTCCAGAGTCTAGGAGTGAGACAAAGGAAGACATAGTTTCTACTTGAAGGATGAGCATCAGGGACCTTAAATGCCTTCTAAAGTATTTTAGAGACTGCCTGGTCCATAGTACTTTTTGAGGACTCGAGATCAAATAATACACCAATCTGTATTGCGCTACTGTGATATTTCCCCAGAAGATTTCAGTGCTTTGTAAGCAATTGTCATTGTGAATTTTAGGCCCCCAGTCATTTGCATCTAATAGCCTTCCCTTACGTTTTGATTCACTTTATTCTCATCAAGTAAAAGAGAAGAGTTTGTGATGAAACATTCTCTCCTTTCCATTTCTTATGGTCACTGTGTCTGGTCTTTTAGAGATGCTTCAGGAGTGGAAATGACTGAAAAATCCTGTGATACTTGTACGCTATTCTTCTCTACAGCTCTCTCTGATCTATGGTGGTATTACTTCTCTGCTATTTATAGGTCATACTTTTGCAGAGTTATCAGCTCACAATGCTTCTAACTTTGACAGTTTGTACTTCATATATATCTCAGGTCAACTAAAGTACATCCATTTGTAATGTGATTGATAGTCCTTTGGGCCTGACCCCTCATCCTGCATTCTGGGACTTCAGCTTTTCCACCATATATCTTCTTTTTAATGTAACTGTGTAAATAGCCTGTGCCTGTGTGGCCATACTTAAACTCTCTATGTCCCTTCTGTGACATGCCACCTATAATTTGTAACCACATTTCCATGAATTTTTGTAAAATGTCTCCGTGTACTTTTCCCCTTCTGCTTAGGTCTGCCAGAGCATCTCTTGTTGTCTGTCAGGTGACTTCTCTCTGTAAAAATACATTCCTCATTTCATGTTTGGAATGCAGTCTGAGACACAATAGGTCAGTCTTCTGTCTCTTAGGGGAGACTGTTGTCTTTTACATTCTTCTTTCAGAACACTCTGATTCTTGTAGTGTTTCACATCCTGCCTTGTCCTCAATATATAGCCTGTTTGAGTTCTATCACTCTGTTACACAGCCCTAACTTTCCTGTACATCATGGAAACAGGGAATAATTCATGTTGGAAATGACATCTTGAGGTCATCTGGACTGATCCCTTGTGCCAAGCAGTACTAGCTTTGAAGTTATATTGGGCTGGTAACTCACGGCCTTTCTGAATCTTAAGATTTGTCTTCAGTTCCAAAGACAGAGATTCCCCATGCCTCAGAGCCTCTGTTTCAATTCCTCCTTTCCCCCTCCCTCCAGTATCCATTTGCTCTCCTCCTAATACTATGCAGCTCTGGAGAGACTTTGGTTTCATCTTCTGTATACCTCCTCTTTATGTAGTTGAAGCCTGCTATTATCTCCTAACCCTCTGTTAAGACTGCTCAAGCCCAGTTCCCAGCCTTTCATTTAGCACTTGCTTCAGCTTCTTAATCATCCTGATGTCTGTCCCTCCATTACTCTTGCTCCAGTGTATCAGTGTCCATTTTGTACTGGGGACCCTTGAACTGGCCCCACTACACAGTTTGCAAGTGTTGAGTGGAGCAAGCTAATCACTTCTATTGATCTTCTGGCTTCCTTTCTTTTAAGACAACCTAGTACACAGCTCATCTTCATCCTTGAGAGCAACTGCTGAGTTATATTTAATTTGTTGGCCACTGGAACCCCCAGGTCCTTCTCCACAAAGCCATTTTCCAGCCAATTGGCTGAAACATAAATTACTGTGGTAAATTATACAGGATATAACAAGATGGTGTTATATGTTTAAATTGTCTTACCCATATTTTTGGTCTTTGAACTTTGTTTTCAAGAGATTCTCTGATGCTTCTTTTCTCAGAATTTTCTGTATCTCTTTATTTTTGACCCCAGGCTTAGTAAATACATGTAATATCCAGAGTAATTGTTGTCCTCTTATAAAGTATTTTAGCATCTTTATTTTCCAGGCACGACTAATCATTCTGTGAAGGTCAGTATCAGGAAATACCTGAGAAGCGCCTCACTATTTTGACCCTGATGTGAGACAGCTGACCAGGGCCTGTTTTTCAGAGTATGTAAAAATGTCCTGAAGATACATTTTTGAACCTTAGTGTCAGGTTTTATTGGAGTTCCGCCCCCCCCCCCCCCCTTTTGTTTTCACTGCCGAAGAAATGGAACTAGAGGAGTGAGCTGTATGTTGGTAGAACTTGTATCTAGTTCTTACATTCTGATCTACTATTTCTGTGTAAGTCCCTTGAAATCTCTTATCAAGAAGGGAAGAACCCAGCTGGATTTTTGGGACTGCCACATATGACAGCATTGTCATTGACATCAATAATAATGACACCACAGTGAATTTACAGGATTTGGGGAATAAGATATTCTGGTTTTGCAAATGCAGGTTATTTGATTTGAAATTCCATGAAAAGCATAAGCAAGAGAATAACATGGTGCTGCTTTAGAAGGAGGTTTTGAATGAGGTGTCTTTATGCAAATGTTTTCTGAAGTATTTGGTTTGAAATCTTCTTTTGAAATTAGTTTTTGATGCTCCAGTTCTTGATTCAGTCTTTTTTCTAGAGCCTCTGCTTCTGTTGCTTTCAGAGATGTAAAGCTTGGAAAGCTCCAGGTATCACCATGGTGGGAGGAAGACCTGACAATGCAGCAACCTTGTCTTTGAGTAGAAAACACTATTTTGCAGGCTTTTTAAGAGGGTATTGTTATTCTGCTTTACCACTGGCATATTTACTGAACTGGAATGTATTTTGTGTCAAAACAAAGGCATGTTGCTGTATTATGTTTAAGTGCCAGCTCTTCTCCCATCCCTTGCATCCTGTCATTTTCTATTCCAAAAAAGACAAACGTCTTTCTAGTGTTGTGCTAATGATTATGGGTCTCATTTGACCAGAATGTGATGGTCAAGTTGATTTCCCCTCTGGAAGCAGGTACCCTGCAGATTTCTAGATCAGATTTCCCTATCCAGTCCAAAAAAAGCACTTATATGTAAATATGGCAAAGGATGATAAAATTAAAATGTCATCCATACAGATGCCAAACTAGTGCAAATCAAAAAGGTAGCCCAGTAGTCACTGTATCTATTCCACACCAGTAACAATAAACACTAGGCTGAAACAGCTTTTCATGGATAGCCTGAGGTGGTTTTTTGTTTGGTTTTGGTTCTGAGTTTTTTTTGGTGTGGTTTTTATGTTTGTTTGTTTGTTTTTTTTGTTTTGTTTTGTTTTGTTTTTAGTTTGAACAGCATTCCATGGGGCCACCAACTGCAATAACAGAAATCAGAGTCTGTAAAGATACAGTCAGTTCCTGGTCCTGAAGCAGTAGCAGGTTGAGGTGATCTGTCATCAGGAGACTCACTCCTGTCACGATACGTTACGCAAGTAGGGATTTTAAGGTTGTATCCATGTTGCTAACCATGGGACCAACCTTTACTTTAGAATCTTCTTTTCTGGTTTAACTGAAGCTGGATTTTTTTATAGGTTCATCAAAGATTTCTTAAACATAATAAATGCTGTAACGTTAAACTTCAAATGTACAACACCAAGGAAGTGCCTGTTTTCCTGTCTAAGTAGTAGATGGCAGAAATGTCATTAACTGAAGTTCACTGTTGGATAGGAGAGAGCTGGAGCTCTGCCCCTATTCTGTGCCCCTATTCTCTACCCCTATTTGCCTGCAAGGAGTAGAGGAAGCAAGGTGAAGCTAATGGACAGAGACTGATTAAAATTTATACTTGCCTGAAAGCAAAAATGTATCCCTAGTAAAACGTTGTCCTGAAGTCCTTTGGTGTGTCAATGAAGGGAGCTCAGAGGAGCACACTGCCAACAAAAGGACCCTGAACCACAGGATGTAGTTGCTTATTCTTTGTCCTAAACCAGAGCAGTGCCATGTCTGTCCTCTTTAGTTCATGAGTGCAATGACCATTTCTTCATGAAGGAGGTTTTGACATTTTTAGCCAGTGGTGTTTTATTACCTGGTCTTTTTTTGTGAACACTGTGAGAGGCAGGAGTGTTCCTTCCCCCAGTAGCCCTTGTTATCAACCATGCTTGAAATGCTTTCCTCCCTTAGAGTGCTCCATGGAAAATAGGTTGCTTTGTCAGGCCTGTGTCTTCAACAGCTATACCTTTGAGAAAGCTCTGCCATGCAAAACCATAATCATCTCTTTCAAGAAGTCAGTGGTCGCTCCAGGATATGTATTCCTGACCTGTATTATTGTTGATCTCTTTTGGTACAGCTGTGTAGTTGTTAACATGGAATTGAAACATAACTGAAGTATCATCAGACACAACATCCTCATGTAACTGTGTCCTGGGTTCAGCAGTAGCAGTCATGTTTCTCCTTCTTGGTAGCTGGTGCAGTGCAGTGTTTTGACTTTCGGCCTGGGAACAGAACTGATAGCGATGTTTTGGTTTGGCCAAGGACTTTGTGAGCCTCATGCTCTGCCAGGGAGGAGGGGAAGCCAGGAGGAAGCAGAGACAGGACACCTGACCCAAACTGACCAAAGAGGTATTCCATACCACAGCACGTCATGCCCAGGAGGTAACTGGGAGTTAGCCGGAAGGGCTGGGAGACTGCAGGGTTGGAGGAGGTATTGGTCAGAGCTTGGTCAGGCTGGGGGGGGTGAGTTCTCAGTCGGCTGGTGGTGAGATGATGTATTCTCTTCCCTTGTTATTTCCTTTATCATTATTATCATTGGTGGTAGCAGTAGTGATTTGTGTTATACCTTAGTTACTAAACTGTTCTTATCTCAACCCATGGGAGTTGCATTCTTTTCGATTCTCCTCTACGTCCCTCCGGGAGCAGGGGGAGGGCAAGAAAGGGGGGGAAGTGAGTGAACGAATTACCTGACTGGGTTTAAACCACGACAAACTGAAAGGTTATGGTAAAGGAATAGTAATTCACAGAATATCAAGGAACTGTAACATGGCTTTCTTCCCTACCAGTTCCTAATGACTTTTCCTAGTGGATGGTTAAGGGCAATGTTGGAAATAAGATGGTCATTCCATCATGCTTGGAAATCTACTAGATGCAGATTATTTTGGGCAAAATGGAGAAAACAATTCAAAAAATGTCTAGTATTTTGTGCAACTGTTACAGCTGTATCCCTGTGCTGCATCTGTTGTTGGAGGTCTGGTGCACCTGGGGAGGGGCAGCCTTGGTTGCTGTGGCTGTGTGGTCGTGACTGTGCTATAGCACTCATTGTGACGGCTGTCGCTGTGATGGCTGTGCTGGGTGTTGTGAGCCAGCACATCGCTGGGGATAAAAACCCAGCCAAGCAGTTCTTTCCTGGATCCTGCAGCAGGAAGATGGCTGGGTTCCTGCAGCCCTTGTACCCAGTGGGAAGGTAAGAAAAACGTCACAGCAGCTTCCTGAAAAGCAGCTGGTCAAAATAATGAAGGTGATGAGCCCTAGAAGTGGATTTGGTATTTTTTTCTGACATATTTTCCATCTAAATGGCAAACCTACCCATGTTGTTTACAAGGAGAACTACAGCACTTCAATTTCTATTGTTGGTTGAAACTAAGCAAACTTGGCCATTAAAGCAAGGCTGGAAGAAGGTAAAATTATGAGGGTGAATGTAATAAACACAGGGTATCATTAAAATTAGGTTTCTGAAAGGCTCGTTAGGAACAGGGTGAAACTCTCAGTAATACTGACAGGTGCCAGCAGAGGGCATTCGGAAATTTGGCCTTTCTGCTCATTTATCTTCCAGCAGATCACAGCCCCTGCGGAATTTCTGTGTGAGGCTGATGTTCTGCAGTGCCGGTGGCTTCTGTGTTGGTACAGGCTTATGGTGAAGGCAAATTTTCTGGGTTTGATATTTGGTTGTTGATTTGTTGTACTTTTTTTTTGTTTGTTTGTTTTGGTGGTGCTTGGTTTTTCTTTTTTTTTTTTTTTGTTTGTTTTTTGGGTGTTTTTGTTCTTTTGTTTTTTTAGTTGACATATGGAATATCATCAATAAAATATGTATCTGAGTTATTTCCAGATTAGGATAAGTATTGAGCCAGAAAGCTCTGGCTTCTATCAGGGTGCAGTATTTGGGTGTGAGCGGGTAAAAGGGCAGAAGAAAAAAAGTGAAGAAACAGTGAATTCTCTGTTTTCTTTCCAGTGTTTGTTATTTGTAAATCAGCAATCTAAAGTAAAGTCTGATTACTGCATAAGAATTACCCTGTTTAGATATTAATTACACCTCCTCTATCCTAATATCGTTGGCACAAGGTTCTCAGCAGTGACCATTTTAGCTCAGTGCTCTGTCTTGAGTACTGAGAAAATTGTACATGTAGGAACAATAAAAAAGAACAACTACTGACTCTTTGTATTCATGACCAAAAATCCAGTTGCATTTTCTGTTGATCAGTGGTTTTGTTATTTGCATAGGGTATGTAACATGGTGCAGTACAGAACAGGTCTCTCTCCAGCAATGTATTTGGAGAGAGCTGTTGTTAAATCATTGAGTAAATGTGCAAAAATATTAAATCATAACAGCATTTAATAATAATGCTTTTCTGTTCTGGGGCTTTGGATCAAGTGATTCCTATCCATCAGCTTTGATTCAGGCTCTGGCAGCAGAGACTTTCTTGAAAATACTTTCACCAGACTTTCTTAATTAAAAGAGAGTCTCAAGGCATCTAATAAATGAGGACGGGATTGAACCTTGAGACTGGCTTGGCCTTTTCTGTTTCAGATATACAGACTGAGGTCTGAAGAGATGGAAACAGATCTAGTGTAGGTCTTAAACCCATATACACACAGGAAAATTTCAATGCATTTTGCATAAAGCCTTTAGTAGAGCATGTAGCAGAAGTGGCTGTAGGACTTAGACCTCTGAACTCTACATGCTGTGCTTCATCCCACATGCAGAAATTAGCCTTTGTTAGTTTTTTTCTGAGTATACAGAATATACTGCTAAACATGGGGTGTGCTTGTGAAACCAACTGAAGTGCATTTCACACCCTTGCAGTACGATATACGGCTTCAGCACTGTGAGGATATTAATGCTTTCAGATTTTTTAGCTCTTTGGAAAAATGTTAATGAAAATTAAGGAAACTTTTTTTTAAGCTATGTAAAGATGCATTAAGTGGACCTGTTTGTGGTTTCCTTGTTTGCTACCATGCATACTGAAATATTACAGATGTGAATTTTAGTATAAGGGGTGGCTTTATTGCATATACTAAGAAGCTACGTTTGGAGATTAGTTCCTCTAAATCTCATTTGTGGAAAGATATGAGTTATGCTGCCAAATATGATTTATTTAGTATGGCTTGATAAAGTGGCTGGAACAAGATCTTTCTGGGAGCCAGAAAGATATTGATTTATAAGTGTCAGTAGCAAAGAGAGAGTAAAAAAGGAGGAGCTGAAGGGTACATTTATTGATATATATTTCATATGTTCTTCACTTCTTATAACATCTACTAACAAAATGTACCTGACATGTCCTTCTATTTTGTTGTACCCATATGTCAGAGCTTTCCTTTACCTTTTGAAAGCACTAGCTTGTTAGTGAGTTAGTTTGTACTGCAGTACCTTCCTACATTGCTTTGTGCTTCCACATGCACATGTTATAAAAGAACTCATTGACTTCACCTGAAGTACCTTGCAGAACCCCTAAACTTGATTATTAATGTTGGATGGTTGGTTTTAAAGGTGTTTGGTTGCATCTTTTAAGTATAGATATCTATTAGCTGTAAAAAGTGTACTCTTCCTTTGTGGAGGCTTGTCATTGTGGCTGAAAAGTAACTTGTTCCCTTCTTGCAAACATGCTTGAATAATTTGAGAGAGGGCCTGTGGGGAGAGGGAAGGCAGAGCAGGACATGGGTTCTTCGCTGTGAAAGGAGCACAGAAGAAGGGAGCAATTTACTCAGACCTTGGACAAGTGGGTCCAATGCTGTCGTTTTGCATCAGCATGATGGGAATGCAGTGGTTACCACTATAGAAAAACTGTATGTTTTGGAAATGCAAAGCTGTTCAGTACTGCATGCCCAAATCTGACAAAATTCTTGGCTCTGACTGAGTGGCTAGCAGCTTCTTTTGGTATGTGAGAAACGATTTCTGTAAGCAAAGCTTAAATACTCCCTATGTGATGACAGTGTGTCTCACTCCTTTTCATTACCACCACCTGTCCATATTGTATTTCCCCATTTCTGTGTTGTCTTCCCTTGCTTGTACTGAGTGGTAGCTGTTAGCAAAGTACTTTAGAACAATGTCAAGGTTACTGGAAATGTGGCAGACCTCCATTTCCATTTGCAGATGTGTCTTGAAGGAATCAAGTCAATACATAGGTTTTAATACGTGTTCTGGTTGAAGTGAGTTTTCACCCAGCCAATGTAATTTTTCAGCACAGAGTGGATAACACTGGAATCACTGGCCACATGTAAATGCTCTTCTACTAAACACAAAAAACATTTTAGTAAAGGCTAGTTGTCGTTATACTGATAATTAACAGTAAAGTTAACCTTTTGCTGAGAAAAGCTCTTTCTTGGTATCTGCTAGGTACCAGGAAAAAAAAAGTATCTTAGCGTATGTTATGCATTGATGAGTTCATGTTCATGTTCCTTGTGTGAACAGTCAGATTTCAGGTTTGTGTTGGGTACCTTGTCCTTATCATTATGCTGTTATTATGACTACCATAGAGCATGTCTGTCACCAGCAGTGTTGCACAGACACCTAGAAACCTCAGTAAGCTGGTGAGAGATGGTATAAAAAAAAGGGCTGGAGAGCAAAATTGAAGCACAGGGATTGAATCAGTGACTCAACATGGAGGTCTGTGTCAGAGGTGCACCAGAAACTGTCTGAAAGCCTACTTAATTTTCAGGGACAAAGTCTTAGTCCTTCTCGTCAGTTTATCTGTGAAGTATACTGACTCCTGTCTTTCCTTCCATTCTTCTAGGAAAAGGATGGATCTAATCCTCTCATTCAGCACATCAAGAGGCATATCAAGTTTTTTGAACTGTACAGGCTCAGTGTAGAAGGGCAGCTGTCAGTAAAGTAGCTGCAGATGTCTCATTTAGCTATTTCACTCTACAGGGTCATGGCTTTAAATAGTTCTCTAAATTAAAAAGTTTCTCAGAAGTTTGCCTCTGTGCTCTTCAGACCCGTAGGTAGATCTCCCACTGACTTCTGTGGGAGCTGGATCGGCCCACACAGGAAGAAGGAAGAGAACATTTGAATCCTTTAATAAATACTAGCTGAGCTGATAAATCCCAAGAGCTTTCTCATTGCCACAGCTGCGTGGGTCCCTACCCCAGGGAGCCACTCTGCCTCTGAGTATCTTTTAATCTGCTTTAGGGAAATTTCCATGCGGTACTGCACGGTGCATTCAGACCATGCATCTTCCAAAAACACATTGAAAAACAAAACCAGGGCTATGATGAACAACCTGATATAGAATAAACTATGGCATTCAGCAGCAATGGGAGGCTATAACAAAACATGTATTCAGCAGCAGTGTCCTGGTACTCCTTTGCCTGGAAGGAAAAATAAATCTAAAAGCCAGATTCTTAAATTAAGCTAGCTTGTGTATGTGGATTGGCAGGTAGCAAATAACAGTGTGAAGTGACTTCTGGCCCTTACTGGATGCTTGCCTTGAAAGAGAAAGGAGCCAGCCAGTGCTCCCAGATGGAGGAGCCAGAGGGAGTTTAACATTGTGACGTGAGGTTCCTCCATAGACGCTGAGGCCCAGCTGGCAGCTGATTCTCCAGCAAGGCTGGTGACAGCTTGAGGGAAGGGCACCTCACCTGTGCCATAGCAGGATAAATCATATAGTCAAGCCTTGGCATGCATAGCTCAACTGAATCAAGAAAACAGAGCCCCTACTCAAAGAAAGGGGGAAAATTAAACAAACCCCAGGGCACAGTTCAGAAATGCTGCTGCAGATATTTTCTAGCAGAAATGAAAAAGGCAGCACATACATGGAGAGAAATACTTCAGTGGTGACACTATGCCTGAGCAGAAGCCTCTGCAGTTTGAAGATTGTTGTCTGGGTTCTCAATTGGTATAAACCCTTCCAGTGCTTTTGATTTCCT
Source organism: Pezoporus occidentalis (assembly GCF_034315485.1). Classification (NCBI taxonomy): domain Eukaryota; kingdom Metazoa; phylum Chordata; class Aves; order Psittaciformes; family Psittacidae; genus Pezoporus; species Pezoporus occidentalis. The sequence continues at coordinate 750,182 of NW_026913964.1, read as the reverse complement.
TATAGTTATTTTGCAGGCTGAGAATCTTGCTCACATATCTGATTCATGATTGAGGAGCATGAGCCTCTGAGGGATTTGTGTCAAAACCCAATGGTTAATTAGCATGTAATGTTAAAAGCAGATCTAGTTTAAGTGAACAGTGCTTCAGTGCACCTATCTAGGTAGAGATTTGATCCTTGATTCTAAAGAAGAAAGTTGAGCTGGCAGGGATGAGAGGGCAGGGATGCCTCACACCAGACCATGTCACCCAAGACTCTGTCCAACCTGGTCTTGAACACTGCCAGGGATGGAGCATTCACAACTTCTTTGGGCAACCTGTTCCAGTGCCTCACCACCCTTACAGTAAAGAAATTCTTCCTTGTATGTAACCTAAACTTCCCCTGTTTAAGTTTGAACCCATTACCCCTTGTCTATCATAAAATGCTTTGGGTTGGAATTGACCTTAAAATTCACCTAGTTCCAACCACCCTGCCACGGGCATAGACACCTTCCGCTAGACCAGGTTGCTCCAAGCCCCATCCAGCCTGGTCTTGAGCATTGCCAGGGATGGGGCAGACAACTTTTCTGGACAACCTGTTCCAGTGTCTCACCACCCTCAAAAAAAAGAACTTCTTGTAACTAATCTACTCTGTTTAAAGTTATTTGCCTTTGTCCTATTACTACATGCCCTTGTAAAAAGTCCCTCTCCAGTTTTCTTATAGGCACCTTTAGGCACTGGAAGGCTATAAGGTCTTCCCTGAAGTTTTCTCCAGGCTGAACAACCCAACTCTCTCAGCTGGTCTCCATACAGAAGGTGCTCCAGCCATTGGAGCATGTTCATGGCCTTCTCTGGACTCACTCCAACAGGCCCACATCCCTCTTGTGTTGTGGGCCCTAGAGCTGAACGCAAAAGTGCAGGTGCGGGCTCATGAAAGCAGAGTAGAGGAGGGGAATCGCCTCCCTCAACCTCATGGTCACTCTCCTTTTGAGGAAGCATGAAGAGGCATAAGATTTTCACACATATAGGAGGGAAGCAGGCTCCCATCTACTACTGAAACCCATCTTCCCTATTTAAAACGTTCCTTGATCCTTTTTCATAAAAAAGGATATACTGATAAAACCCAGTCATCTCATAGGTGATCTGTAAGTGGTAACATAAGACTTTTAGTCACCATTACATATACAGTAATTGGCTGCATTGAAAGTCTGCCTTGTAAATGCAAGATCATAGTTTATTTGTTGTGTAATGAATTGTTTCTTCTCCTGCGATGCCAGAAACTGTTGCTATGAACACTACAAAGTGCTGATTTACTTGCTGTCAAGTCACTGTGGTTATTTACTCTCCTGAAATCCTTGCTGCTTCATCCATTCCCTTTTCATGCAAAGGGAGAAAACTGCAAAAGTGGGAGTGTTGTTTTTTTTACCCAAAAGAGGCAAGAGCTGTGTAACACTGATTTTCAAGAGCAGCCATCAGAGAAGTCTGTACAATGGTGTATGGCAGCAAAAGCCCTTTGCCAAAATTCCCCTTTGCCAAAATTCCCCTTCAGTGATGAGGTGCGGGAGCAGCAGCCTTCAGAGTAAATATGCAGGGGATTCTGGAGGCAGTGCATTTTTGGGTCTAGCCAGTGTTGAGGCTGCTGGGCCTGCTGTCACACTGGACAGGACTGGTTTTGTTTACATGCTTGTGACCACTGCCTGACGTGGTGTGACAGACTGCCTCTTCCAGCCCCAGTGAGAGCAGACGCTGGTGCTGGCTTCCCCTGCTGCTTCATGAGGGCCAACTGTAGTCTGGAGAAGACTCAAGTCTTCCTCTGTTCCAGTCCCCTTGCAAGGGGGGGATAGCCTGATGATGAATGTGAGGTACAGGTGTAGTTAAGTAGGTCCTTTTTCCCCAGGATCTTTTCTTCCCTTTGCAGCTGCAGTTGTGAAGCCTGTAGGGCTGTCTCATTGGTGCTATGCTTTCGTGACAGCTCAGGCTGCTATGACAGTTGCACTGCCTGTTGCAGAGTTTCTCCCTTGAAAGATCCTTATTTAAAATCCTAGCCATCAAACAGTCTCATTATCTAATTGTCAGACCTTGTCATGCCATGTAATTAATTTCTGGACAGCATTCAGATGTCTCTTCAGGAGTGTGTAAGGGTATGTGGAACTGCATCTCTTCTGCCCTGTTACTGCAAGAATTGACTTGCACTTCTTGCTGGTTCAAAGAGAGCTACAGACATCATCACAGTAGGCTTGGTGGAGGATTTAACATAAGGAGCTTCTGTAACCTGCTCCTACAGAAAAATCTATCTAACCTTGCTGCTAGTGCAGGGATTTGTTCACAACTGGCTGGGGATGACCAAGGGGATTCCTTTAGTCTCATCATCTTGCTGTTAGGAGCTTGCTTATTGTAGCCTAATAATTCTGTCCTGGAAGAACTGAGACGAGACAAGCAGCCCTCAAGCTAAGGTCTCTGTCTTGGATAGGAAGGATAAGGCTTCAGCATCCTAGTAGTGCTAACTACTTCTGGTGCACACTCACGGTTGGTCAGGTAAACAAGCTGCTTCTCATGCCTGAGGTTTCATGCACTGCAAATACCAGCCTGTCCCTGCCTCTGGCTGAGTGAGGTGGGAATAACCCCCAGAGCTGCATTGATCTTGTGAAAAATAAAAAGTGCCTGTACATATACATAGAAGTATATATTTCTTTTTCTGGGAAAAATGCCAACATGCTGCTTCTAATTTTGAGCCATTGCCATCCTGGGTGCAGTCTATTGAATTTTAGGGTTGTTTTGTATTGAAAGCTGTGTTATAGAAATTAATGTCAACATGGAAAGTGTTTTTCTGTTTAGAGCATAATAACAAAAAAAAAAAAAATCATCTTTGAGGTGCCCTAAATGCTCAAACATTATTGCAGCAGAATGTTTTGCTTTTAAACTCAGTGTGCAGCACCTGTGCTGTCTTGATTCATCCCAAGATTTTCAATAGCATCCTAGTGGAGGCAGAATAAAGCATGGCTCTCACTGGAGCCTCTCTTCTGTCAGAGCTCAGCATGGTCAAAAAATAAGCTTAAATCACAGCAAAGCTGTTGAAGCCAATTCTTTAAGCTGCTCTCAAACTGAGAGGAAATAGTCCTATACACACAAAAAATATTCATCTGCTTTTATGGTATTTCAAGAAGTGTAGATAAGCAGGGATTCCAGACCAAAATGTTTCTGATACAGGAATGCAGACTGTCAACAGAGTTGTTGTGTGGATGAATAAAACAAGATTAAAACATGCCAGAATTAAACTAGTAAAGCCTTGTAGTGTCTTCTACTCAGCCATTTCTGTTTGTCATGCACATCTCTTACTAAATATTGGCTGCTGTGCCCACAGCTGTGTGCCTTTCTTTGCAGCCCCTTTCATAGCTCAGGAGGCCCAGGTGAGATGAGTGCGGAGTTATACACTCTGCTCAGTGCTTCAAGTGACAAGAGCTGCTTGTCTTGAAATTTCATTGTCTTCATCTAAAGGAAGTGACCCCCTTTCTCTTGATTGCTCTCCAGCAACCTCTGATTTACAACATTTCAGACATCCTGGTGACCCTTGGAGCTTCCTTTTTTGCTTTTGATTTAAGAGAGCTCCTGGAAGTGCAGTTCGTCTTCCTAAGTGATAAGTAAAAAAAGACTTGGAAGCAGGCTCTGCCCTGAGAAGTGCAAAATGTGGATATGAAAGGTAGAGGAAAAAAATGCTTTTCTGTGTGCTAAGAAATAGGGCCACAGAGAGACTGATAGCTATGCCACTGATTACAGGTAGAGCCAGGCAGAGGTCTGGCTAAACATCTACAGTAGCTCCCAGTCTACCAGCAATGGCCTGTTCTTATTCCCAGGAGGCAATGTTCTTCCCCTGTCCCTCAATGCTTAATGGCTTTCAGTGGCTCCAGTCCCATGTAGATCACTTCCCAGACAGCTTTCCTACGATTTTTGTTTCTCCACCACTTCTCAGGAGCATGGGACATTATGGTTTCACATACTCACTACTGAGAACCTTACCATTTTGCAAACTTGGATGCAAGAGGCTCTGCACATTGATCTGATGAGGGTATCAGATGATCTTGACATAATCTTTTTGACAATGTGGGTAAATCCTGCTGTTTGGCAGCAGCAGAGGAAAACCTGCAGGTTGGTATTTCCCTGCTGGGCAAAGCAGCCATAGGGGAACATTGCCAGGTTGAGTTCAAACCAGTTATCTTATTATTGAGAACCACTGGGACTGTAGGAGGAAAAGAGGATGCTTTTGAAGTCATGTCTGTCTGTTTATGAGCTTCAATAAGCAGCAGAGACCAGGCTGTCCCAGGGGTCAAGAAAGGGGAACCTCTTGTGTAATTACTCTGATCTGCAGGTTTTGCTATATGGATTTTGTGATTTGTAGTTTAGGATTAAAAAGACCAAAGACCTTTTAAGTATGGATTTTATTCCACTGATTGTGTCACCGTCCAACAGATGCGAAGCCAGCCAGTGTGCATCAGACCCTTCATCAACTAATTAACTCAAGTTGTCAAGCTGCAATCAGTGAGCTGCTCTCATACTAAAATAATAATGATAAATTCCTCTCATTTGAAGCTGTCAGCTTCCAGCTGCATGAGTTTGCAGGATCTGTAATTTACTCCATGAAGGAAAATCAGATTTGCACCTCTGTCTTGCCAAAGCCAACTTTGGCTTCCTTTCCTTTCTAGGAGAGTTTGCTGTTGGAGGAGCAGCTAAGGCCAGGCCAGGATTGTCAGGACTGGTAGTGGAGCTACTACCTGCTGTCAGACTGGCAGATGCGGTGCACTGCAGCAGCGTGAGTCCTGCTCTTTTCACAAGGGACAGAGGAGCAGAGAATGTGCGCCCTCTCTGGGCCACGCCAGGGGACTTTCACACTGCTAGCGCTTCAGTTTTTCCAGTTGCTTGATAAGCTTATCTTTGTTTCTTTTTGGTTGCATTTTAAAAATTTCTCTGAAAGGGGTATGTGTCTTTTGAAATTCTTCCCATGGCTATTTTGTGAGGCAAGAAAGGTACTGCACATTTTACTATAGGACAGGTTCTAAAACTTGGCTGAAAGTGTAAGCGTGGAAGAATGCCTTTGGGATCACTTGTCGGACCCACAGAGCTGGCAGGCCAGCAGGGAACCCTCACAGGCTCTGGTGAGGATGTCAGGCCTTCTTCCCTCCCAGTTCTTGGAGTTTTAATACCCTGTTACATCTGTCCTGCCATACCTACCCTGTCTTAAATGCAATGAAGAAATCCCATTTCACAGTGGTAAAGGGAGTCCTGGATTCAGCCCTCCTGCCTTTCTGTCTTGCATAAAAAAAAAATGAATGCCATTTCATGTGAGTATGACCAATTTACAGCAGTCCTGCTCACAATGATGTCCATGCATCAGTGAGGAGAGAAGCTTGCTCTGAGATTTGCCTGGACTAAGAACAGCTAGACTTTTGAGGCGTTGAGATTGGAAGAGCACCTTGCAATGATTTCAGCATGTTTTGGATCAGGCTCCAAAGACTTTATGTTGTTTGAGCTAGGCAGTGAGTATAATTGTCTTCTGGGTATTTTAACTTTTTGCTCTTGCAAATACATTGAGCATCTTGAGTCTTGACATGTGGAAAGCAGCAGAGGTATGGTTTTAGCTTTGTAGTGTTTGATCCCTGTAGGAATTTTTACAGTTGTGTTACAGTTTGTTTAGCTTTTCTGCTTCCAAACAAAATGGAAGCAAACATAAATAATTATTTGTTTGCTTTATGCAGACTTCTAACAGGAGATTTGTGTAGTCTTCTAAGAAATAATAACTAGCTGTTACTGTAATGAATCTGTTTGCACAGTGTAAACATAACAAGTAGAAATTAAAAGTACACTTTAGCTTACAGCATAGATTTTGGTGACAATTATAAAAGGCTATAAAGCATCTTAATTAAAGTTTTATAGGCTCATAATTATGCATTATTTGAGAGAAATATCATTAGCAATATCAGAACTATGCAGAAACTGAATATGGTCATCAGATAGGTGGAAGTATGTGCAAAATATGTTCCTAAGGAGGTGGTCTTCCCCATCAACTAAGAAATCCTGTCTGAAGGCAGAAATGCAGAACACAGAAATCAGGAGGGCTGGCTCTTCTTTCTACTTTCCCTGCCATTCTGAAAACTGTAATGCAATAGATATCCTAATCACTTTTCAGTTGGCTTCTTGGTGATCTGATGCAGAAATCATTTTTAGTATATAAATCTGCCTTCATAAAAATACCTGTAAATATAACACAGTAAACAAATTGCTTGGAGGTTGGACTGCAGAAGAGGTTGACCTTGTATTTTTAGCAGTTTAATTCATGATAGGGCTTAGATTTAGCAGGATTAAATTTTGCAAAGGTCCTGTGCCAGGTATTTCTTAGAGAGTAGAAATATCTGAAAGCCAAGTGTAAATCAATAGGAAACACTGCTCAGGTGAAATTTAGGCATGAATTTGGTTTTATTAAATCCAGATTCTTACCCAGTGTGCAAAATGGGTGATGACTTTAAAGACTAAACAGATGCTTTGGAAGTACTTTTTCAATGAGGACATCTAGATTTTGGCCACTCTTTCATTTTATGTCATTAAAGCTCTAAGTTATGTCCTTATTTCTGTCCAAACAAAACCCCATGATTAGACAACTCTCATTAGGGCCTCTGTATTATCTTTGGTAACAGAGTTTAGGTATGTTTTGCAAAAACGGAATCATACCTGTGCTGCCTTAAAATACGGATGCCTCTTCTTTCTGTGTAGATGTACCCTTCCTTAGGGAAATGAGCTTATTTAGCGATTTTGACAATGAAATATAAAAAGAACCAGATTGTAGTGATGTGAACAAGCAAATACACATACATGGTTTCCAGAGCAGGTAACACTTTTTCTCCCAAAAGAGCATTTTTATTTCAAGTATTATGACTATTATACTCACTAATATGTTTTTTAGGAGTGTAAATCCTAGGCTGTTGTTTTAAATTGTTTACCTGTATGTGTTATCTGTTCAAAAAATATAGTTGAAAGCATGTCTGCTGGTAGCACTCCTGAAGTTATTGTTGACTGTTCATTGGTATGAATGCTCAGAATGGCAAAACAGAAAGGCAAAGCTTTTGCTCCTGCCCAGAATTTCTTTCTTTATTTTTTGATAGCAGAAGCTCCTCTCTTTTTGCCTGAATGGTTACAGAGATGTCAGGAATAAGAGATCTGCTGCTGCTTACTTTTATTATGTGAAATGATATAAGCCCTGTGATTCTTTACAATGTCAGGAAAAGGGGTAATAGCTGATAACATAATACATAAAAATATATGTGGGCAGTTGCATTTTCTTTGTACAGGTCCATTGCATTTTAATATCAATATTTAATCATTACTTAGTGGTTTTGTTTGTTATTCCTTTCAAATACTCTTTTAATTTGTTGCACGTTCTTTAATTTTAAGCTCTCTTCAGCACAGCTTGCATTGTAAGAAATGCACTGTGTTGTAAAAAATAACGTCTGTTTGCTTACACCAAAAAGTTGTTATCTTTTGAGATGAAAAGGACATCTAGTGCTCCCTTAGGGAAGTTATTTTCAGTCCTTTTCTGGAAAAAGAAGCATATTTGTCTTTAAGCTAGGATTTTGGAAGGAGCCTAAGGGAGCTACAAGCAAATTGAGGTCTTTCAGCTATGAAGGGAAATGTGCTGCAGGGGAGAACACTTCTCCATCCTGCCCTGGGGTCTTTGTGTGCTTGCTCACATCTGTTGACCGAGCTGCTGGAAGGAGAGCTCATTGCCCCATTTCAAACCACCTGAACTATCTTTGCTTGTTTCGGCTGGAGGCACCTCCCAGCCAGCTCTGCAGGCAGCTCTGCAAAGCAGTAGCCTCAAAGATATGTGCTCAGGGAGTAATTCCTTCCGCTACAGTAGCAGTATACAGAGTCCAGCTCAATCTGCAGCCTTTTAAACACTGCATTTCTCATGTTTATGTACAATCCCACTCACGAGAGCATTTAAGGGTGTGCTTACATGAGTATCTCAATGCAGTGAAAACTATGGTTGAGTACTTTGCTGAAATGGGCTCTCCGTGACCTGATTCTCAAAAGTGCTGAGCACATGTATCCCTGTGAGGTCAGGGAATGCTGCTGGGCCTTCACTGCTTTGGAAATGGGAATGAAATACGGTTATATGAACTTTGTTTCCTGCATATGGTTCTAAAACCTGAGCCCTGCTTTTAAGGATGCAAGAAAAGAAGAGAATCCATTTTGAATATTCAAGGAAAAAAATCCTTGAAGATGCCCAAGAAAGTTGTGAATGCTCCATCCCTGGAGGTGTTCAAGGCCAGGTAGGACAAAGACTTGGGTGAGATGGTTTAGTGTGAGGTGTCCCTGCCCATGGCAGAGGGGTTGGAACTAGATGATCTTAAGGTCCTTTCCAACCCTAACTGTTCTATGATTCTGATTCTGTGTTAAAAGGCAGACACAAGTTAGGGAACATTAATGAATCTTTGAATTTTTCTAAGTCATTGTTTTGTTTTGTTTGCTTCTGCTTTAAAATACTTGCTTGTGTAGTTTAACGATTTTTGTATCTGATTGATTGCTTCGTACTTGACAGAGATCTTGAGTATCATGTGTGTGTTTGAAGTGGTATTTCTTTGAACGTCAGCTTTTCTCCGGTTAAAGAAAGTAACCTGGTCTTAAGAAAACTAGCACATAAATCGCACTCGTGCTGCTAAGACCTGCTGACACTGCAAAGATGGGTCTTGACAAAGATTTTCTTTGGGCTACAAGTCATCTTGTATGGGGTGTCAGATGGATTCTTTATTTCTGTTCTTTCACTCTATTACTGACGGCATTGGCAGGAACAGGGCTTGTGCTTCTGCAGGAGTTCAGTGGCTGACACTACTTGTCTTTCATCTGCAGCACTAATCCTCTCTATCCAGGACTTAAATATGCAGGGGAAACAGGGAAGATCTTTACCTAAAATTTTTATTATTGGAAAAAAGAAAACCTGAGTAAAGAACAGGATGACAAAAGCCCAGAAAGCACAAGTGCCAAGGGAGCTCTCTGGTGCACAGGGGTTTGGGGCCCATCCCAAGTAATTTTTTAAAGAGTTTGTTGAGGTTTTTTAACCCTGACTTGACACTAGCTGTTCTGCATGCATTTATGCTCTCATCACTGTTTGAACATGTAGGTGCTCAAATACGGGTGAAGGAAATGCCTCCAATACAAGTATTGCATGTGCCAATACCAGCATGTCTGAATGCATGGGCAGAGGTGATGAGAACCATTATGCAGATGAGAGCACATAAAAAGCAGTGAGGTTTTCTGCACAAGTAACTTGTGCACAGTCTTAAATAAAGAGCATTGCAAATCATACCCAAAGTATTTTCTCTGCATCTCTGATTACGTTCTTTCCATAGCAACTAATTATGCCATAAACCAAAGATCATGACTTCAGGTGGCATGTGAGCAGAAGGAGATGAGCTATTAAGTATTGAAGGTCCTTTTTTTTCCATGCAAATTTCCTTATTTATAAAGAAAAAAAAAAAGAAAAAGAAAGAAAGAAAATGAAAAAATAAACCAAACCCTAACCTTGAAGTCTGCTGTATGAGTGAAATTTCTTCTGCCTGGGATATTTTTTTGAAGTTGTGTCGGAAGCATCAGGAAATCTTTAAAGGAGTTGCAAGGGAAGACATGATCTTATGTATGTGGTAAGTTTGAGGTTTCAGTTAAACATGCTCCTTTCTGTTTGACCTGTTAAAAAATATTCATAATTGTTTCTACAATAAGAGGTTCTTGAGAGATCCGTAGCTTAGAACTCCATGGTGTAATACTCCTTGAGCTGGAGGATCTGCTACCTGACTAGGGCTGATGCTTATTTGATTTACTTGTTTCTTTGACATGTCTTGCTTTTGGTTCAGGAACTGGCTTTGTGACTCCAGGTCTTGACCCACTGACTCTCTGAAAGCCTTTGGCCACACGTGACAGCACAGGCTCTTTACACTACAGAATTTTTTAGCACAGAGCAGTATTTAGAAAAGAAGTCCTTGGGTTGCTGCTGCCTTGTTCTGTGTGGGCTGTCAGAAAGGGGGTTGACATGCAGGAACACTGTAACCAGATTTGTGCATTGCTTAGCCTGTAGATGGAGATATAGAGGGTGATTGTACAGTCCTGGCTCAACCCCTAGGTCCTTCAGTAATGTTCATAGAATCATAGAATGGTTTAGGTTAGAAGGGACCTTTAAAAGTCATCTAGTCCAACCTTGAATGTTTCCAGGGAGGGGGCATCCACCACCTCTCTGGGCAACCTGTGCCAGTGTTTTATCACCTTCATCATAAAAAATTTCTTCCTTATGTCTAGTCTGAATCTCCCGTTTTAGTTTAAAACCATTACCCCTTGTCCTATCGCTACATGCCCTGTTAAGAAGTCTGTTCCTATCTGTTCAAGTACTGAAAGCGCACAATAAGGTGTCTGTGGAACCTTCTCTTTTCCAGGCTGAACAATCCCGACTTTCTCAGCCTTTCCTCATAGGAGAGGTGTTCCCTCTCTCTGATCATTTTTGTGGCCCTCTGCTCCAACAGGTCCATGTCTTTCTTACACTGAGAGCTCCAGCGCTGGATGCAATGCTCTAGGTGGGGTCTTCTGGGAGCAGGATCACTTCCCTTGACTTGCTGGCCACACTTGCTTTAATGCATCCCAGGATATGGTTGGCTTTCTGGGCTGCAAGCTTACAATGTCAGCTCACATCCAGTTTTGCATCCACCAGTACCCTAAAGTTCTCCTCAGGACTGTTCTCAATCCCTTCCCCCCCCCCCCAGCCTGTATTGATACTGGGGATTGCCCTGACCCAGGTGCAGGACCTTGCACTTGGCACTGATTAACCTCATGAGGTTCACATGGGCCCACTTCTTGAGCTTGTTCACATCCATCTGACTACATCCTATCCCTCTGAATACATCCTATCCCTCAGGCGTTTCAACCCGACTACTCAGCTTGGTGTCATCTGCAAAGCTGCTGACAGTACACTCGATCCCACTGTCTCTGCCCTTGATGAAGATACTAAACAGAACTGGCCAGGACTGAGCAGAGACTGCAGACCTACAGCAGAGCAAGGCTGTCAGGTTAAAAATATCATGTTCTCACTCTCTTTTGCCTTGCGCTTTTAGTTGTTTATATTCATGCAATGAATATACAGAAGCAAACAAATCAAAGACTCCATCATGAGTTTGCCTTTTTTTTTTAACTCCGAGTCAGAACAGCCAGCCTGGCCCTGGACTTCAGTTCACTCTCCAGTCAAAAGGGGCAATGTTTCTCTTAGTCTGTGGAAGAGGTACATTTTTTACAATGCCTGCATCACTGAATCAAATGTAAACCAAACAGTAGCTTGCAGAGTGCGCTAGGGAGGAGAGAAGGAATTGCTCAGTAGGCATGTTGCAGAAGAAGGGGACAGGCAGTGCCAAACAGTTTTGACTAATGCTATTATGTGGTGATCTCTGTATGTACGTGAAATTAAAAAGTAAACCATTTAGAGTGTGTTTATCAATTGATCACCCTTAGCTGGAGTGTGGAGCAAAGTTAATAACCACAAAAAGCTCCCAGTCTTTAATAATACTTGATCTTAGACATTTTGTTGCCTGAAACTGCTGGGAATGACTTATCACCTCTCATGGGCATGCCTTTGCACACACTCCTGTTGCAGAACAGGAGCAGTTGTCACATACATGCCCTGTTTTTATATAGTATATTTCAGTAATAGCATAGTTTTTTAGAGTTTATTTTATTTCATGGATCACTTAACAGTTTTTATGAGATGCTCGCAGGCTACTGAAGTTAATGCAAAGTGGGTTATTTCATTAGGAGGATGGAGGTATGCAGAGTTTTGAAGGCAGTGACAAGAGGCATTAGTAGAGGAAAAGCCAGTGCAACCATTAAAGGAGTAATGAGACTAATTAATGAGGTTAGCAGCTGCATTTTGTGTGTTCTGAAGGGGCTGGTATTTCATGATCATGAGAGTTAAATCATGGAGCAGGAAGAGAAAGCAGTGTTCAAAATGGATAAAAGGAAGGCCTGATACCCGTTGCTTTCAGTTGATGGTTCCTTTGGGTCTAGAGGTGTCACACAATGCAGGGCATGAGGAGGAGAAGCCCTGGGCATGGAACAAGGAAAGCAGCAGCTGGGTCTGGAAAAATATGGTGCCCTGTAAAAGGAGCCAGAGGTGAGCAGCTGGCTGAAGAGTCCTGTAAAGCAGCTCTCAGTGAAACCATGGGGAGAGGCACACACTTTAGGGATCCTCAGTATATGGATAATATGGGTAATATGTTTTGTCATGTTATCACCACTTGAGCTCAGAGTACACAGACAAAGCTCACTCCAGCCTTGGCTGCCCTGCAAGGTGGTGTGTGTGTGAGGAGCACTGGTCAGTGCAGTGAGAACAGACAAGGGAATTGGGAGTAGATTTTCCTATGAGAGGTAGGAGCAAGGTGCAGAACCCGTGGTGACTGCATGTGCAAGGTGATGTGGGAAGTGTAGGTGTGGTGTAGGTATGTGTCTTCAAGTGGTAGTTAAAGCTTTGATGAGGTTGTTCTGAGAGTGTATGAGGGGTAAAGCAGTTTAACAGTTCTTCTGCTGATCCCTGACCGTTTTACAGTTTACTGCCTGGAGTTCATCTGATATGGTTGTAGTGCTGCCTCTTCTCTTTTAGGGACAGGGCTCTGTTTGGAGTTTTCGAAGTGTTATGAGCCCTCAAATCAGAGCGGCAGGGACAGAGTTGTTACAACGTAAATGGTACATGCCACCAGAATCATTACAAATTGAACCACTGCTGGCAACACTGCACAGTGCTTTCTTTCTTGTGTGCAGTGATCAATATGAATTGGCCACAGCATGGGAATGCACATGGGAATATAGATGTAGTTGGGGAGAGTTAAAGCAGATGGAAAGCTGAAGTGAACAAAGGTCACTAGGTCCAGGCTGTGTTTTTGGGTTCAGTCATTAGCAAACAGTTTTGTGAAAGCTGTAATTCACCTGCCCCTTGAGTCACCATTGTGGACATAATGGCCCAGTGCCATAATGCTTCTGATGTTTGTTCTTCTTAGTTCATGTATTACTTTATCGTAATGGCTTAAATGTTGATAGGGGTCCCAGCATGTCCCTGCCCCTTTCATCCACTTTCCACCAGGGATGAACAAAAGTAGACTACATCAGCTCTTCTCTTTTTGTTACTGCTTTTCCCCAGATTCCCCGCAGGGTTTTATCCATCATATAAGAATGTTATCCAAGCCTGCTGGTGTAGTGTTGCTATCTCAAGGATTTCCCATTTAGGGGAGTGACTGGGTTTCCTAGTGTGGAAGATTTCACAAAATAATGATTCTGAAGATGTGTAATGTCTGTATCCCAAATGACACTGTTTCTAATTAGCTGGTGATATTGGTGTGACAAAGAACAGCAGCAATGACTTGAGAGCTAAATTTTACACTAACATGCATTTGAAAAGTTTTCATTTCAATGAGAGGTGCTAAGGGACAGTGGTGAAAAGAGGCTGGGGTAGAAGTACCCTTTATTGTAAGGGTTGTGTGGGACCTCAGCCATCCCCATGTTTTTTTTCTGTATTTGCCTGAAATATACCCATTGTGATGTTTATTATTTTTTATTTAAAAGCAGCACCTAGAAACTGCCTCCCACCTCAGACCTTGGCTTTATAAATTATTCCACTCATGTTTAGGACTGCATTCTCTTGGGAATTCATGATTTCTTGCCTTAAGGAAAGGTGAAATCAAGTGATTTCTACCCCTTTTCTTCTCCAGATAGCAGTAAGTGAGCTGCTTGTGAGCCTTCAGATGTCTAGCTTACAGAAAATATGCCAAATTGGCCTCTGTTACATGCTTGCAATACCATTGGCACCCCTATTAAATATCAATTATCTGACCTGTGTTTCAACATGAGTTTACAGAGCTGTACCCAGGTTTTCTTTTTACCATTTAATATGGAGCTTTGAACATGGGTATTTCTGTATATAGACAGGGGACATACATAGAAAATATTTGAATCGCCTTTGGGTTTCCATTGCCAAACTGGTCTAGTTGCTATAAAGATCAGGATGATTGGAGGCAGAACTATTTAATGCAATAGGAGAAATAAGTGATGTCTTGGAAATTCAGGCTGAGTGGCCTGGTACCATCTTTTATGTTGTAGGAAAAGACTCCTTTCTGGGGACAGAGTTTTATACCATGCAGGAAAGCAGGGAGGAAGAGCAGGAGAGTGAGCTCCATCATGGCTATGAAGTATCTCTGTTCTTAGAAGCAGGGAGATTAAAAAGTGGAAAAGCTTTAAGTCATCCAAAGTTGTTGAAACAGATGGTGCAGGAGTTATTACTCTTGTGTTTTGTGCTCAAGTTATTTCTCTCTAAAGCTTGCACCAGGTATACCCAGTATATTTATAGTCTGTGGAGGAAATGAAGGGAAATAATTAGACTCCAGCTTCGCAGTTTGTAAATTAACAGAATTAAAGGGTGGTTTGTGAGGAAGACCTGCTCAGCCTACATGCAAAACCAGCCCATTTTACTTTTACTAAATTGTTCTTTAAATAATTGGTGCCTACATCTTTTGATTTGCGCTGAGACTGGCAAGATGCTTAATGCAAGAAAACTGTTTTCATCTTGATTAATTCTCTGCTGGGGCAAGACTTTTAAGAAATATTAGCCAGGCATCTCTTTGTTTAGCTCTGTGAGCTTACAGTCAAAATTGTAAGGCTGGCGGCAGAGGATGAGAGAAGGAAAGCAGAGACAGGCTGGCCTGTTGCACAGGTAAGGATCACACACAGAGATCAAGCGCACAGGGAATTTAGGGCAAAGATGGTAAATGGATCTTGTTTTACTGAGTGTTAATACTGTCATTACTGCAGGTTCAGTCAGATTTTTCCTTTCTGAAAAAGTTGTGTGTGGCAGACTTTCAACTCTTTGCTGCCTCTGGGAGTAGCTGGATTTTAGGGAAGTGCTCCCCAGTTTACAGAGTAAATCAGTGGGTTATCTGAGAGGGGGCATAGGCTGCTAGAGAAGAAAATGAACTGGCTGTACATTTTGCTAAGTGATGATTCCGCGGGACTCTGTTAGGAATATTCTGGTGATAAATCTGCAGCAGGACAAGGAAGCCTTCCGGCAGGGAAACCATGGCCTCTCCTGAGCCCCACACCCCCAGAGCATCCCGAACGCTTATGCGTAGGACATTTTTACAGTAGTTTCTTATTCCCGTTTCTTTCGGCAGCACTGCCCGTGTACCCGGCAGCCCTTTTAAAGCCAAGTCAGGCTCCATCTCCGCGCGGCTCCTTGCAGAGAGTTTCGGAGCGGGGGGAGGGACACGGCCGGGGGCGCCCTACGCAGTCCCCGCCTGCGCCGAGGCAGCGCCCGCCACATCCCGGAGCCGAGGGGCGGTTTCTTATCGCCAAGGTGGAAATGGGGGGAGCCGGTGGGGCTGCGGCGGGCGGGGGAGGGTGCGCGGGGCCGGACCGGGGCGCGGCGCTGCGGAGGGCGGGGAGAGCGATTGGCGCGGGGCTGGGGGGGAGTGGCGGCCGCGCTGTGAATGGAGCTGCGGGGCTGGCTGGCCACAGGCTTCCTCCGCGGAAAGGTGGCACGGGCGGCCTCAAAGTGAGCCGAGCGTCTCGGGGCAGAGCGATGTGGCGAAGAGGAAAGGGCCACGGGGGCTGCTGGCCTTTGGGATAATTGCTGCCCTTGCCCGCGAGTCTTGTGCAGCGGCACTCTCTTGTCTGTGTGTGGCATATGGAGCTGGGGTTTTATATGGCATTTACAACCCAAGCGAGGTCACACTTCCTTTTTTTTAAAATTCTTTGCTTTGGGTACAGTATATCTCTCTCTCTTTTTTTTCTTCTCTGGTAGTGGGGTGGGCCGGGAGGGACGACTGTGACACCAGAGGGAATGTTTACTTGTGCAGAAGTCTTTCTCATGTGGAGGCACGCTGCTCCCTAACTCCTGGCTAAGCAGACTTCAGTTCACCAACTTTGCTGCTGCACAGCGCATGTAACTCCTTGACAGGATGGCAGACAAAAGAACAGCTGGTGCAAAGCAATAGGGGATTCATAGCAAGGAGGAGGAAAGAAAATCACAAACCTCTCACCCACACCGTTGACATCCAGCGATTGTCAGAGCAGCCGTTGAGAGAGGACAAGCTGAAGCCACCATGCGCAGGTCTAGCACCGATGAGTCGACCTACCATAGGAGCCCGTCCCTGGACAGCAAGGATTACAGTTTCCCAAATGGCACCTTTCGTCGCTACAGCAGCATGTATGGTGGCCAGTTTGGGGCTGCCAGCAACTCTTTCTTTGGATTCCACACCAACCCAGGCCCTAAGGCCACCAAGGCTAAGTACACGACCCCCAAGGGAAACAAGTACGTTGTCTTTTACCTGGATCTCTCATTTATTTTTCTCCTAGAACTGAAGAGGTGCAGCATGGCTCACAACTGCCTGCAGTGTATCAAGTACCTAATGTTTGTCTTCAACCTTCTCTTTTGGGTGAGTACATGTTTGAAGCTGTGAGGTGATTGCATTTGTATCTGCTTACTAAGATGGAAGGCAAACTTGTTTCTGCTTTTGAACTTAGATGTTCAAACTTGGAAGTTGAACAAGGTGGTGCCTAGGCTGCACTTTCTGTGGCCTTGTAACTTGTGTGGACAACGTACTGAGTGTTTCCTTCACCTTTTCCTGGCCTTCAGCTGTATTTTAAAACTGTGATACAAGGCAAAAGAATGTGTTTTAGAGACCAGTTACATTAATATCTTTATCACTTTGCTCCAACAACAGCCTTACACGCCTTCTGTTGTGCTGATCTTTCATTTTTGCATGTGCTTGCCTCAAAAGTCATGCATAGTCTTAGAGAAATCACTGAGACCATTCATGGTTTCAAAGTTGAGCACGTGCTTACATCCATTGCTCATCACTACGAGGCTTGTGTGTGTGTCAGTAGGACACCATGACGGGACATATAGGTGTGCATCTCTGCATCACCTTTTTAATAAATGAGGTGGCTGTTGACAGCAGGGTGGTTGGACATTTTACTGCTGTGAAACAGAGCATTGGCTGTAGACAGAGACTAAAGAAGCTCGGTGGGTGTTTTATATATAAATGCTGCTTGTCCTGTAAAAAAGGGAGGAGTATGATTGCTGGGGGGGGGGGGGGGGGGGGGGGTGAGGGACAAGGAAGTGATTTCTAATTTAAAGTCTCCCATCCAGATTTGTATGTGAGGGCTCTGTTGCGAGGTCCTCAGGAGGTGCCTTTAAATGCCTCGTTCTTCTGGAATGGTTTAATAGCATGCTGAGGGAAACAGAGAGTATTGGGAAGAATACGGTTTCTGGCCTGGTGCTTAAGGAGAGGAGAGGTGTTTGCAGTTGAATGTTGCCATTTCTGTATTACTGATCATCCTGTCATGAATTGTTTGAGGTACGTGGAGGGCTGAGTGAGATGGAAAGAGCTGTTCTCTAGTGTGCACTGCTGTACAGCTGTTTAAAACCAGGCATGCTGCAGTGCTGGTGCACCAGAAAGCACAAAGTGCAGGCAACTTCTGCTGACCTGAGTCATACCAAACAGTCAGGATGTGATAAACTAGTGCGTAAACTGGCATGGTACTAACAAGACCTATGAAGCACAAGAAAGGTGTTGTCTTTATACCCTTAGCTGGTATAAAGAGTGTTGGTAAGGCTGCAGTTCTGTCTTTCAACTCTGACTCTGGTTGCTTCTGCATTCCTAAATATTGTCTGATATTTGTTACAGCTTGCTCCAGATCCTTCTGAAAAAGACAAACACTGTCTTTCTTGCTCACTTAAGCCTTGCGCCTCTGCTGGCTGTCCCTAGTTGAGATTATAACACTGACAGCTAGTTGAAGTGTGTGCTAGAGAAATGCAATAGGATGCTGGTGTTAATAGCTCTTTTCAGGGCTATGCGTGACACTGTCATAAAGGATACTCATGGCATTCTGATTCCTTTTACAATATTAATCTTCCACTGAAGTGTATGCATATGATAAGAAGAAGTACTGCTTCAAGTAATGTGTGTATTTACAAAGGCAAGATGCCACATAGTAATAATCTTTGGCATGCTTTTCAGTAGGAAAGTCTTAATCCTTTCAGAAAGAAGGAAAGGTCTTTATCTTTCCCCTGAATCCATCAGCTATTCTCAAAGGCTTGGAGGGAGAGAAAAGAAGGGGTCCCAAAAAGAGAAAATAACCATATGCTAACTGGACTCTTTGTGAACTAAAGCATCCAAGCAGGGGAGTGGGTGTTGTCAAATACTGCAGCACAATTTCTGTTTTGTTTCCCTTTCACATGGTACCTGCACAGCAGGAGTGATTGATGATGATCATGTCAAAATGAGGTTTGCACAGCATGTAGTTATAATAGACACAGCTCTTCACTGTCCCAGAGTGGAGAAAGTAACTAAAAAGAGATGATTTTTTAAGAGTACTGGCTTAAGCTGACCATCTTTAATAAAGGCAGGAAAAATTCATTTCTAATGATTAAAAATCTTAGAGTGATTATAGGTTGATGGTGCTGCTGGTATTTTGTTTTTTTTTCAAGTTGTTGTCAGCTATCTGTCATGTTTTACTTTGTGAAATTAAAGGAGAGGCATATCTGTAAGAATATGGGATTTCTCTTTGCATGCATGTTAGCAAGTTTTGCTGTCTCCACCTTCCCCTCCACCACTTTTCTACATAGTTGATTAGTGACAGACAGTAGTCTGGAAAAAAGAATTGTTTCTTTCATGCTTTGACTTCCACATAATAACTGCAGTTATTTCCATGTATCTAGAGCAGTCATTGCATTAAATGAATTAAATGCCTGTTATAAGTTGTTCCTGCTTTTTACTCTATTTTGAGCAAATGCTTTGATTTCCTTCAGATATCATATTTTCATTTTCTTTTTCCTGTTTCTATTCATTAACTTCAGTCCATATGAGTATCCTTACAGCCTATTCCCAGTACTTTCAGCTATCTTTCCCGCAGAGTGACAGAAAAAGTCCTCAGCTTTGTGCAGCTCTGGTGGGATTGGTGCTGCATTTCTGAGGAAAAGATCTTTTTCTTATAAGTCTAGTTAGTGAATTTATAAGAAACAAAATCTCAGAGGTTTTGGTTTTAAATGTTCCTGGAAAGCTTTATTGGATTAGATGCTGCACTCATGCTGTAAAATCTTTAAAAGTTGTCATATAACTGTGAAAACAGAGCAAATTTCTCCTCCCCTTTCTGATGTTTCAAGGGAACAGAAAGTTCCTTCACTAGTGACAGAGGCTGAGGTGCCTTGTCAGAGTTGATGCTGAATCAGTCCATTGATACAGTAGACCAGAAGCTATTAATGTAGAAAAAAAAACATCTGATAGTCCTAGAACAACTCTTTTCTCCATGAAGGGTCCTGCACAAATTGCTCTTGGTGCATTTGCAACTACTCTGGTGTATTAATGTACTGAAATGTGGGCAAAACATTATCAGCCAGTAGTACTGCCATTCTAATGGGAATTGCCATTCAGAGGACATTTCTTGGAATACTGCCAGATGCAGAGGAGCCATCGCTGTATCACTGCACTGGTTTGTAAGCTCCCAGAATAACTTTTGTCACCTGATATATACTACTTGCCTGACTTCATTAATTTTTATGGACTTTGAATTGCTGGACCCTTGAGATTAAAGATCACCTCAGGTGATTGAAAAGCAGAATATTTTCATTTCATAATGAAATATCTGTATTTCACTGTGAAATACCCAGGGAAGAACATTTGTTTTCCGCATTCTGCCCTCCAAACATCCAGAGTTTCTTTCTGTCGGTCAGTAAAGTGAACTATTCTCTTTCTGTGCTTGTAATCTTGTAATCCAAGGCTCTGCTTGCCTTGCTGAGAGAGTGCCATAGAAAGGAAAAAGGCATTTCCTTAATTCCCCTTGGTTTATGCCAGCATTCCCACTTTCTCTGACTTCTAACTCCCAAACTCCAAGACTCATAAGAGGAAATGCGCAGAACTGTACTTGTATTTCCAGTGTTTCTTGCTTTCCTTCAGAGATTCTAGATTGGTAGTGATTTGCTCATCAAAGAACTGGATACCTATATCTGACTCTTTGGGTAATGCTTTCACCAGTAAATAAATTCAGTAAAGCACAGCATTTGCAAAATGCTGTTGTTAGAAGGTGAGTTACAGAGAAGAGGGAGCAACAAAAAGAGACAAAGAGGTTTATTATTTGTCAAATTTAGTAATTTCTATGCATGTCTCCTTTCCCTTGTTAAAAGATACTAAATTAATATGCTGTATGAAGAATTCAGAGTCTTCAAAATTGTATGTGAAGACTCTAATTCCAGTGGATAGGCTCCCAAAGACCCAGGGGGAATATTCTCTTAGAGCTTGAAAACCTGGGAGTTGCTGCCTACCAGACACACTAGAGCTGGGATGAGCAGCTGGAGCTCTCTTTCTACCTTCCTGGGCAAAGACAAAGACAAAGGCAAAGCACTTTCCTTTGTTTCGCCAATTGGTTCTTATAAAATTCCAGACTGATACAGCCCTGAGAATGATGTATCTTGGCTCTGAGACACAAACTGCAAATCTAAATGTATGGAAACACAGAGCCAAATAAGTGGCAGGTAGTACTAGAAAATGCACTAAGGTCTGTGTGGAAAAAAACAAGAACCTATTTAATCCAATTCCAGGACCACCTGTGCATTGCTTGCTCTGTTTTGCTGCTATTGATAGTTTGTGGGCCACAGTTTGGGAATCTCTCCTTGAATTAGTACCGCTGGTCTGGCATACTAGTAATACTGCCAGCAGTCAATCTTCATTATTTGGATGTAATTAGAAAGAAGGAGGGGAAATAATGAAAATGATAAATGCCTCATTACTGCATAATTTCCCTTCCTGGCACTTCAAATTCAGTGGCACAGGTATGTCTTGTAAGAACTATGCAAATGTTCAAAATATCTGGAAAACTGAGTGTGCAGGGCAGCTAGAAAAAGGGACAGCTTGATCTGAAATGCACCATGGGGCATTGGATGGTCTTTGAGTGATCCTGGCCAAATTTGGTCAGAGGGTGGAGGCAGAGGGGTGCCTCTTCATTTCTTTCTATGTAAATCAGCTGACATTATTAGCTTGAGGAGAGCTGTAACTGAGCTTACTCCCAAAGCTGGGGAATTTTGTGAAAGAAGTAGCTGATTTTGTTGGATTTAATTCCTTGTTGTTTCATCTGCATCCTCCATCAGTCAGCTGAATGAGATTGATGGCTAAAACAGCGGGAAACTGTAGATTGTTAGTGGCTGAGGACAGCAATCATTTTATAGTTGTACTTGTCTGCAGTCTTAAATTGGTGGGAAAAAATACCAATAGAGCAGTAAGCCATTTTAAAGGCAGGCCCACTATCTCGTTATTATTTGTGCATGTTCTCCTCTGATGGGCAAGGGCTGCCACACATCCTATGGAGCTGAGCTTGTGAGATGGAGCTGAGCTTGTGAGATGGAGCTGCTGCCTACTGTTCTGCAGGGGGAAGACAGTCACATGCCTACCAGTTGGGTGGCGCTCCGAGAAGATAGTTTGATTGGAAATAAGACAGGCTGCGTATTTTCATGTCTAACAGGCGGATAATTATGACAAACAAATATGTAATTAAACAGCAATATGGATTTTGCTTCTGTTTAATTAAAACATGGGAAATTTAGCCCAGACTGTATTTTTTTCTAACTCCCTCCATGTCTGTGATTCTCTTTTGTTACTTACCTCCTCAAGAAGCTGATCAGTCTGACTGACATCTTATCTCTGCTTCCGAGTTTGTGAGGGCTCTCCAAGGATGTATTTTTAAGCAGTATTGCTTTTAAAGAAAGGAGAGTCATTTGATATGGGAATTACAGACTTCAAAAAATGGCATTTCTGTGAGAAGCAGAACTATTGAGCTGATAGCAAGTGTGAGAGATATGATTGTATTACCTGATGTCTGATTTATATGGGCACGAATTAGAGCTTTTCCCATAGCAGAATCATTCGTACAGTCTCTTTCCTGTGTGGATTCTGATGTCTAATAGGGGTTGGGGATCATGCTGGAGTCTTATCTCCCTCTGAAGGCATTGCTAAGGGCTGCATTTGCTACCTAAATGCATTCCTTCTGAAAACCTTTAGGAAGGTAATGACTTTGAAAGGGTGTGTATCTGTCAAATCAGGCTAACAGTGACAAATGGACTCAGGAGTTATTTGTGGGATACTCAACCAACACAATTTCATGATCTTCTTTTCCTTGGGAAACCAGGCTTAGAAGGCTCTTAATACAGGAGAGAAAATATTGCTTTAAAGTTGATTATATAATAGATAACATCTTCAAATTGTTTGCTGTGGGCCAGTTTCTGCTTCCATTTCTCATGAGTAGCTTCATTGCTTTAGGTAGATTTGCTAACATTGATATGCTTTTAGGCCATGAGTATTGGCAAGGGCTAAGCATCTTGCCTTATAAGGTGTGCTGTCAAGTATATCCACTGTACCAAATTCAGACTTACCGGGAGAAGAGAAAACCTGAGGAAACCCATCAGTGGATAAACCCACAGAGCGTGGCATGTTGGAGTTTTGGAGAAAGTGTCCAGTACTTAAAGGGGGCCTACAAGAAATCTGGAGAAGGAGTTTTTGCAAGGGCATGCAGGGAAAGGACAGGGGAAAATGGCTTTAAACTGACAGAGGGTAGATTTAGATGAGATATTAGGAAGAAGTTCTTTCTTGTTAGGGTGGTGAGGCCCTGGAACAGGTTGCCAGAGAAGCTGTGGCTGCTCCATCCCTGTCAGTGTTCAAGGTCAGTTTGGATGCGCCTTGAGCAAACTAATCTGGGGTAGGTGGCAGGGGGTTGGAACTGGATGATCTTAAGGTCCCTTCCAACGCAGACCATTCTTGATTCTAGGAAACTGGCCTTTTTAAAGCAATGACTGAAATTTGCTGCAAGCATTATTCCCTCTTCTGGACAATGACAGATACTAAATCTGTTGCAGCCAATACTTTGAACTATACAGAGGAAGGCAAAAGGCAGATGAGATAATTTCCATCATTATTCTTCCTTCTCTATTTCTGGGCTTGAAGACTAGCCAGTGCTTCTTTCTTATACATGATTTCTCATCAAGGGGACTATGATCAAAGTCAGAGTAACTGCCACAAAATATGCTGTCACCTCACTGTTCACTCTGCCTGTTTCACCCTCTTGGTACCTTTATTGTAGAATATGAACCTTTTGGCCAGGGGATCATCTGCAAGTCTGTACCTATATAGTATCTAGAAGAATAAAATCGCAGTCTCAGTTTGTCTCCAGACACTACTGCTTCAAACGTGATAGCTAGTAATACTGCCATGTGATTTATTTATTTAGAGCATAACTTCTAGATAACGTAGCAAATCTGTACAAGTTACTATGTGACTAATATACAGTATCTGTATACAATATAGAAAGACACTGCTCTCTGGTATTTATAGTGTAAAGTGAGCACTACCAGGTCAAAAATGAAATGTGGAGTCTGATGGAATGACTTCTGCATACTCATGCAGATTGGAGACAGTAAATTGTATTTCTTAGTACCCTCCTGTAATTGTTTCTCCAGGAAATCTTAAACCATCACAAGATGCAACAGGAGTAAATGAAATTGAAATTGTGGTCTGTAATTAGACTGTCATACTGTAATGCATCTTAAATCTGTCTTCAGCAGAAAAACTAACACCCTTCAGAAAACCCTCCCAACCTGCCTCAAGTGTGAATGCATGCCGAGCCTTATAATTTAACATGATTCAACTGAGGTTTGTTCTAAAGAGGCCATGCATTTGAAATAGTAGTTTGGATGAGATGGTTGATGTACAAGGGCAGAGGAGCAGAATGACTAGGTCTTGTAAGGTTTTATATACAGACTTTCAAGACTTTTGGATGTTTTGTTGTTTTGTTTTGTTCTTTTTTTCTGGTTGTTTTTTCTGCTCTTCTGGATTGCTCATATAGCCCTTTTTATTCTTTCCTTGGCTAGGATACCTTTGTCTGTTCTCAAGTACTTTCAAAATAGTGCAGCAGCAGCTATTCGTCTGTCTTCTTATTCTTGGAGTTCCTCTGAGCTGTATGCTTTAGGGGTGGCTCTGAATCCAGATCAGCTTGATCCATACTGGCTTATTATATTATTACTTTGTCTACTCTTTTTTTCTGCTCTGCACGTTATGCCAGACTTGATTATCTGCTCTTCCTGCAAGCATCTTCATGTTCTCATCCCTGTCCATCCTGTACAGGAAAATCCTGGTTACTGAAGCTTCCCTTTCCCCTGCAGCTATATTTTGTAAACTTCTTCTTGAGAAATCATCTGCTGTCATGCCTGTAAACACTGCGTATGATGACCGTAAAATGATAGTGATTTATTAGTGCTGATTTTATTTAGTACACATGTTCATTGCCTATCGTGATTAATCTGTGCTGGCTCTTATTTAATGCTTTTCCTCCTCCAGCACACCATGCTAACACATTTCTTTATATGACGTGTTCAGGGAGGAACTTTTTTCTGCATATCACTCCTGGTTCTGCTGGTGGGAACTTTGATAATATAGAGGCCTCTGGATATAACGTACAGTGAGCTATCTTGCCTTCCACTTGTAGCCATTACTAGGTGCTTTGTAGGTAAAACTACCAAGTGTCTTCTCCCACTCCATTCAAATAGACAGATGTCTCCTCCCTGCACCTAACAGGATTTAGTTTCAGGCTTTGAGAACAAGGAAAGCTGCTGTGAGGAAGGGAAACCCAACCAACCACCTCGTTTTCGTGCAAATGTCTGTTGGTGCTTTATATGCCCGTGTGAAGTTCACTTTCTTTTTCCCTCTGTTACTTTTCTTTGTCACAGCACAATGACCAACTTTAATGATCAAACAGCCAGCATGGGTTACAATACTTGGAATTAAACAACTTCAGTCTCTTATTTAAAACAAGCTTAGCGTTTCGGAGCAAAAATCTCATAGACTTAAAAAAAATGCCTGTGTGGCAGGCCTATGGTGGGATTACAAAGCTGTCATGTAAATTGCAGTTACACCAGCAAAACTGTGCTCTTGCCAAGAAAGCTTGTTTTGTTCAGAGGACTGATGTAGACTGTAATGGCTAAACATGCTTTTTTGCTACTATTAGTTGTTGCTCCAGTAAGGGCTTTGCTGGTATAACATGCTGACAGCTTTTTATCACTGCTCCTGCAAGACTTAGGAGCACTGATGCTCTCTCTGTGCTGCTGGCAGATGGCATTGGACGCAAAGCGGCAGAATGGAGCTGGGTAAAGCTGGAAGGCAAATGTTGTCTGTAGGAAATGAAATTTTATTGTTGCTCAGTGGCTGTAGGCTTAAGCTAAGCAATAACGTGAGGAAGCACTGCCATCTGAGTTGCGAGCAAGGTGCATCCTCCAGGAGCAGAATGGAGGGGTGAAAGCTTAATCTAAGGAAAGATAGCAGCCATCAGCCGCTGGGCAAAATTAGATAGCTCCAGCTTGTTTTATACCCCCTCCTTCATTCTTTAATTGCCAGTTGTTTTGCCTTCGCTCTCTATGCATTAGTTAGAAGGGAGAGCAGAGAGAAGGAGCTAGGTTCTCAGTAAATCTGTTCATTCACTTTTTTATGGTCATCAAGACTGGGTACCTCTTTGTGCTGCTATGCTTGGAAAGGTTCATCTGCTAGCTTCCTCTATAAGAAACAATCTCTTGGGCTTTAAACCTTTTTTCCCTCCCATGCTGTGGTCTCCCACTAGTGGTACCTGAAATCTCTGGTCTTGTCACAGTTTCTGTGACAACCTGGGAGTCACCTGTAGTAGCAGCGAAGGTACAAGTCTCCTTGGGAAGCATCATACAAGAGCATGTTTGGTTCTGTTGAGCATCTGGATTTTTCTGTAGGTCATCTTACTATAAAGTATTTCTGTGACATTGCTGATGTTCTTTATTCCCTCAGTATTCACCATTGGCTATTATGAAGGTGAGATGGACTTATGTCTCTTCTGTAAAACATAAAACAGAGCTCCAGTTTGTCCTGAACCTCATTTAAGGATTCAAAAAAAACATCTCTGTTGTATTTCAGTAACAATTTTTAGTATATACACACACATACACACACACACACTGTCAGGTGTAGTTATTCATGGATATCTTTTTACATTACTTCCTTCTAAACTCCCTCTACAAATTGACCTTAAGTTATATCCTATATGCCACATTGCTCCTGTCAAGTTTGTAAATGTTTGTAAATGAACTGCCTTCATATTGGCCAGTTGAACATTTGTACTCTTGTTTTATAAGCGACATTTACCCAGGGTTGTAGAACAAATCGTTTACTCATGTCTGAATAAATCTTTTCACTAATCTGTTTGTGGCAGCGTAAGAAGGAGATGAGGTGACACATTTGGTACCATTTTCTTCAACAAAGAACTCTAGATGAGAATTCTGTTGCACAGCTACTTGCAATCTGTTACGAGCTCCCATCCTTGAAGGCCAGAGTTTTTAACACATCCACCATCTGCTCTGTACTTGCTTTATCCATGCAGAATACTTGGTTGTTTTAGAATGACTTTACAAACTAAAGAACCCAAAAATGGTCTAATGCAGCTCATATACACATGCTGCCATTACTAAAGGATACACTGAGGCATCTTTTGGCAGAAAAAAGCAGACGCTGTTTTGTCATGGGTCTCTCCATGAACACCAGCCACAAGACTCTTCCACTTGCATAGTGAACTAGCACTTTTCTGATATTTGCAAGCCCCAAACTGTGTAGCAAGAACAGTCTAGCACAAAAGAAGGGTGCAAACTTGAAAACAAAAGGCCTTGAAGGCAAAGAAGAAGTATAGCAAGTTAGGATCTATTTTAGTGAAATAATCATTGTTGAAATCCTTTGTGTAATTTATGACAACTTCCAGGTATTCTTCAGGTAAATTCACTCAGGACCTGAAATATTTTTACCATACTCCTATCAGTCTGCGATCTTGAATATGCTCTTGTGTGTTAGTTGCAACATTTACCCCTTCTCATTCTCCAATTTCAACTTGTAAATAGGTTTTAGGTAGATAATTCTTTGAGAAAAATCTGCTAACAGTCACTGAGAAAAATGTCCTGTTCCTGAGGAAACTTACTATACTGATTAGATTGTAATCCTGAAAAAACACAGACTGGACAATCCCATTTTTTTTTCCACTCTGACACTAAAGGGATGTTTCATTACCCTAGTAAAACCTTAGATAAAATTCTGGCATTTTCTCGGTGCTGAATTTCTCTCTACCTTCATTTCTCAGGAAATGTTCCATAGGCTTTTCAAAATGAAGGAACTGGTCCTCCTTCAAGCACAGGTTTTGTTTACCTTTGCCTTCTTATCTGCTGGTATCTTCCTTGAAGATCCTACTTGCTGTGCCCTGAAGTTGCAGTCAGTTATTGTTTTCAGCCTGGAGCTTGGAAATACTTCATGCTTTTGTCACTGCAGTTGAAATTTCTCTCGCCAGAATAATAGCCAACCTATTCAATTCCCAGCTTAGTATTTTTAGCACAAGCTGCTTACAGTTACATGTAATAGTAACTTTCTGCATCAGCAGTGTGGATTTTCCTCTGCATATGTTAGGAGCACTCCCTTTTCAACCTAATCCATTTTAGTAACTTGATAATTCTGATGTGAAATTATGAAAGCAGTAGAATGCCCTTCATTTTAAGTCTCACCCCTACCAGCTGGAGCATTGTGTATGTATAATACTTTGTTGTCCCCTGTGCTGAGCACTTGGAGGCAATAATAGGGTCCTCCCTACTCTCCATGGACTTCAAGTGAAACTGTCCAACTAAGAAGTCGGAAGTACTGAGGCATGTTCTTCAAACTGATTTTACTTTT
The DNA here is from genome assembly GCF_034315485.1 of Pezoporus occidentalis. Classification (NCBI taxonomy): domain Eukaryota; kingdom Metazoa; phylum Chordata; class Aves; order Psittaciformes; family Psittacidae; genus Pezoporus; species Pezoporus occidentalis. The sequence goes on along the minus strand of NW_026913964.1, from coordinate 722,381 downwards.
TCATGTCACTTTCTGTTTCTGGAAGAACATGGTTTTCTTTTTCTTTCATGAGGGTTTTATGATATCTATAAACCACCATTTTTCACAGTCCCTACAAGAGTTGTCTTTGACCTAGAGCTCATTTATTAAATTGTTTGTGACACTACAAACACACCCTCATATCATTTTCTCCCTGGCATGCTTTTGTTCAGTAAGCATGCATGTGAGGGAGGGCATATTTCGGCAATGATACCACAACTCCCTGGCATGTATGTAGGATGAAAAGTTACTAGGGAGAAGAAAGAAAATGAAAGTTGAAAGCAATAAGGGGTGTTGTACTGTATATCACTTGGTGCAGCATGTGCATTTGCCCTCCATCACGTGGCCAAGTTGCTGGACAAATGATCCATCCTGATGGTGAGAGCTAAGCCAGACATTGATGCTTTAGAGTCAAATTCGATCCCATTAATACCTGGTTTTGGATTGCTTCCCTTTGCTTACTGCTTGTGAGTTAATCCTCTTTGTGCATCATCTCATTTTGTCCTAACTGGCAATATTCTGTTGTTTTGTTTTTTTTTTCATTCCAGCCACATGTTGAGGTTTGAGGTCCCCCTGGACCCCCCTTTAATCATATCTGTGAAAGTGAAAATGGTCTGTGGTCACACAGTGTCTGTGGTCTGGAGACTCTGTAGGATTCACACAGTCTTGGCACATGGTTCACTGTCTGCTGGTGTAATAGGAGCTGTTAGGTTGCACAGCAAGTTATAGGCTTTAGTCTCCATTATGCTCAGTGAAACAGCCATCTTTTTCTCATCACAGATATCATTAGCTATTATGTACTGTTTCAGTCACTCAATGGAGGTATCAAATCTTCCACTGAATTACCAAACAGGTCCATTTTCCTCAAACATCAGTCCAATTTAACCCTTTTTCTGACTACATGGGAGGTTGCTCACAGATCCAGTGCTGCACACAGTAATTTCAGTTTGATTTTGGTTTTGTCTCTGTAGCTGCATCCTGCTTTGTTCTGTTCCCAAATTAGGCCTTTTCCTCAACTGCCAGATGCTTTGTCTGTTCTTTCTAAAGAGCACTCATAAAGTGGGCAAGCTGCAAGGGCACAGTTGGTTTCTCAATAGCTGTGGTGTGTTAATTAGATGCAAACCTTTTAAGCCTCAGCTACCCATGGACTCTGTTGCAAAGTTACGTGGCTTCTGCTGGAGAAGACAGGGCAGACAGTGCCAGAGGGCTCAGATGGTGCTTAAAAGCCAGTCACTGCTGCACTGGGCTAGTCTAGCCCGTAGCTCCTGAGCCACGGGTGCAGATGCTTTATAGTTTCTACTGCAGGAGTTGTCATGGGGCAGCAGGGATGCATTTAGCAAGCATTGCTAAAGTGTCTCTGGGACACCTATATAGCCTCAGCTCTGCCCCAGCCTCCAGGAAAGCAGTGGGACCAGTGTGCCGTTGCTGTGGAAGGTGGTGTATGTGTTGTGGCTTTCAGGATGGTGCTAATTGATGCTGGTATGTCTGCACAGGCAATGGCAGGCAGGAGAGAAACCAGCCTCCCTGTGGTATTGCAAGTGCAGGACCAAGTACAGCCCCACCCATCGTGGCGCTAATATTACTGTTGGCATTTGCGCTGAAAGGTTTTCATGGGAATATAGTGATGTGGGTTAATATCTTTCTGTATCATGGAATGATGCTGTTTTCTAGTCTACTAGGAAGTAGGATTCATGAACTAAAGCTGGACTTTATAAAAAGACACTGTTAAGAAGCTTTTACAAGGTTGCCAGAGTCTTAGATGCATGTTCCAAGATCTCCAGAGCCTTCCAAAAAGTTTACAAGAACTTCTTTGTGACAATTTAGTGCTGCTGTTTTGTCCTCAGCTAGAAAAGCAGATGCTTAACAAAAATCAAAGAGCTAAAAGAAGCAGAGGTTGGATATTTACCCCAGACACACTCTTGTTTTGTGTGGAATGTAGAAATGTTTTACCTGAATGGTTTCATCGTTGTGTGTGTGCATGTGTATCAGAGAGGAAGATAACTGAGTTTTTGTGAGTGGGTGTTCAGTTTTGGGTAACAGGATCCCATTTCACTTAGAATTTGGAAAAACAAGTGACAACTGCAGGACTTAAAGATCTATCAGGTTTGAATGTTATAATGATTGCACCAGAGCAATAGGTGTATATATTGGTCAGACTTTTTTTTTTTGGGGGGGGGGGAGGGATATACATTAAGTTATATGAATATTTAGGGATATTAGAGGCAAATAACATCAATTTCCTTGAAATAAATAGTACAAGATAAGTTGGAAGAGGCACTGTCTGTGTAAGAGGGACACAATACAAAATAATTACTTTATCAAGATCATGGAATAGTTGCAGCAGACATTTTTAGCAGTAGACCTGTCTATTTACTTACTGTGGAACTGTATTTCATATTCTTTTTGATAAAATAGAAGATTATCTCTAACATTACTGGGGAAGCCTGAAAAGATTAGAAATGCCACTCTTCTAGCCAATTAAAAACAATACCCAAGACATGGAAATAAAATACTTTTGTTCTCAGAAGCCACTTGAGCAATTTCATCAAAAATCCTTGTTTCTATTATAGCTGCTTTAAAATCAATATAGTGAGCTCAATTGACGGCTTTGCACAGCCACCACCACATTTGCTTGTGTTGCAGAACCTGATGCTCATCTCCCTTGCTGGAGAGGCATTTAGCTTGCGGCAGACAGCTTAACTGCATGTTATAATGTATGAAACTAACATTGTGTTGTTTAGTACAGTCATTGCTTTTAAAAAAGTTGAAGGGGGATTAAATAGAAAGGAAATATGGTAATATTTGAGAATGATTTTACTAGTAAGATTTCTTAATTTGCTTAAAATCAAAGACATGATTCTTAACATTTTCTCATATATAAAATGTGAAATATTCAGCAGAGCAGAAGTTTTAGTCTTTTGGAAAGCAACATCTCTTTACAATCCCCATTATCTAATAGCAGCTGTTCCAGGCCATTAGGTGGTTAATAGGTGTGCCAGAAGAGAAAAAACATTGTCAGGTGTTATAGCTGGAAGTGAAGGGATTCCGAATTTCAGCCTGCTGTGTTCAAAAGGACTAATATGACTTAAATATCCATGTCCTGTTGAATCTCTGTTACAGCTGAACATATTTTAGGTCCTTTGAAGTTTTATTCCAATTCTCTCACATCAGACACTTCAGTCAGTTACAATTGCTTCCAGTCTGTGCCTGCTGCTTCTGCCTGTGGAAGACAGCAGGCACTTTGCTCTTGAACAAAAACATTTGTGACGTGAATCATAGAATCGTAGAATAGTTAGGATTGGAAAGGACCTTAAGATCATCTAGTTTCAACCCCCCTGCCGTGGGCAGGGACACCTTACACTAAATCATATCACCCTCACCTCTCACACCAGACTCATGTGATTCTCTTAGCAAATGCCAAGACTGAGTAGAAGTGTTAACTCTGTCGTGCTTGGTGTCATATAATCCAGGATTTATGTGAAAGGCAGAAGGCTGAAGTAATTTCAGTAGTCTTAGATGCTCTGCTTCTAGCTGTCCAATCAAGTCCCATTTTCCAAGTGATTTTCCAAGTGAGCAAAGCCCTGAGAATGGCATAGCAAGGCTGAGGGCTGAGTTTTTTTGCAATACTGGGAAAACCTTCTAGCAGATTGCGTTGATAGTTTTCCGCTCCTAGCTCTGTGCCTAGTGCTGCACCACATATTTGGATTGGTTTTCGAAAACTGGAGAATAGGCTTTGCTTAAAAAAAAACCTAAAACAACCCAGTTTCAGATGGTCTGGGCTTCCTTTGTCTCAAATAATCTGAGTAATTTTTATAATCTGAGAGAATAGACCTGCAATTTTACAAAATGACCTAAAATGGAGAAATGCCACTTTTGGACTGCATCTGCAGGTGTTGCTGGGCTGGCAGGCATCCATATACCCTTCCACAAATGCCTACTGTGGGACTTTCCCGTTTTCAGGTTCAATTTTTGCTCTTCTGCCTCTGTTGGCAATTTACTCTGTCTCTGAAGCTAGCCACACACATACACACTGGTGGGCTTGTTCTTTAGATGAATGTTGCAATGTGTAGATAGTGTTGACAGAGATTTTCTGGTTTTCTTTTTTTCTTACTTCATTTGCATAGGTGTTCCTGTCTTCAGAAGAGGTGCCTGGGGCCATTGAACCAGAGGACCTGTATATCCCCAAGAGGTTTTATCACTAAGGAAATGTTATTAATGAGCTGTCTCTTAAGTCTTCCACTCTGTCCTGGTTGTTTTTCTCCGTAATTGCTAGGTGTACTCTTCCAGGGAGCCCTAAGCTTGCTGTCTGCTTTTTCTGAAAACATTATTAATTAAGCAGGAAGTTGGATTACTGGCTTGAATGCGTAGGTGCCCTTGACACTCCAGAGGGTTTGCGCAGTGATCTAGGTATTGTTTATACATGGCAGTCTTTTTTAATTACCTTTGATCCTAAGTTTTCAACAGTTCTTTCTTGTCTGCTACCTGTAAGCCTGACGTGATCATACAACTGGGAAAATGTAAATTTGCTCTCAGGCAGAGCTGGATAAGCTATTAAAGACATTTACTTATGAGTTGTTTGACCAAAGTCATAAAATGTGAAAGCAGCTTTACAGAAACCATGTGAAAATGTAGCATAAGTTTGGAAACCTCTGCTCTTGTTGACCCCACTTCAAATTGAGTGTTTCAAAGGAGCACATGCCTGTTAAATAGTGTACCAGAGTGAGAGAGGCAGCAGCATTGTTATATTTGCTTAATTTTGATTTCAAGATTCTTTTTTTTTCTTTCCTGAAAGTCAAATGGTTGGTGATGTGCCTGGGGCTGCTTCCATCTCTCCTCCTATGTGGTTTGTGTAATTTTTAGAAGGTAGGGGTGACTCAATTGTGAAAGGCCTCTGTCTTGTCTTCAAAGGGTTAAACACGCCAGTTCCTGTAGAGCGTTATTCCTGCTGCTTTTAGTGATGTCATGTCTGGGTGGAAGTGCCATGGAAGGGACTGTGATACCAAACCATGCTCTTCTAGTTGCACATATGGTGCAACTGTTGATTACAGAGAAGTTATGTCACTAGTTAGGGCTGCTGGAACCAGACCCTTTTGCCATCACTCACTGCCTCAAGAAACTCATGCCTGGACAAACACATGTGTTAAGTTAGTGAGGGAGGACAAGAGCACTGAGGATGTGTCTGGGGATTTGCATGTATCATTCGCAATCAGAAAGTGTGACTTTCATTTATATGTCTTACAAAACATCATTCTTATTTATGGTGTCCAAACCTTTCATCAACAGTACTTATCACAGCTCTTGCCTGCACAGTGATTTCCTTTCATCAGATCTTTGAGCAGAGCAAATGCTACTTCTACAGTCTGCTTGGATGCCTGCTCACTGCTCCAAATTACCTTGGTTCTGTGTCGTTTACCCAGCATTTTCCCTACTGACTTCAGTTTCTCCTTATCTTCTTTAGGGAAAAGATCCTAAGGAAGTTTTGCTACTGACTTTGCCTTTGCAGTAGAGATTGCCCACCTGAACGTCTCTCTTTCTTTGCAGGAGTAAATTTAAATATTTCCTTCGAATGGGTTTATTGCAAGAACTTAGGATGATGAATCCATATAAGCTATTCCCTCAGCTTTTTATGTTTTATTTATTTGGCATTCATTTTTCATCACACAAGCATTACTGCACTTGATTGCACAAGCATTATTTAATCCTAAGCCTGTGTTAGACACTTCAGGAAAAGGTGCAGAAAACCTAAACTGGGCAATTACTCTGAATCATTTACAGTTGTCTTATCTGGGGATGTTAAGGCCATATGCATAAAGCAGAGAGCAGTGTTTCAGTTCTGTTGAAACCAGTGTGGGAAGCTCTGCGGACTCCAGTAAGATTGGTATTTTGTTGGCAATTTGTGCCAACTCTGGAGGTTAAGATAGTAATTTTTCTAGAAGACATGTATTCCTATAGCTTGGAGACTTTGTAGCTCTGTAGTTTTAAAGATACAGTTCCCTCTGTTCAGTCCCTAATGTTATCTTAATAGGTTACAGGGATCTTTCAGTAGTGTAACCTTCCCAGTGGTTATGACCTAATTTGTCCTTCCTGAATGTCATCCCATTGATTTCTGTGGCTCTCCCATGCTCAGGAAGTGCTGCGTTTGTCAAAGCCTTCTTTTACTGGCAGGTATTCCAACTCATCTGTTTTAGCACTTGAGGTTCTCTTATTGGTATATAGGCCCTTATTGCTTCTATTTCTGGGTGTGTGCCTCTTCCCTCTTTTCCCCCCATTCACTCTCCATACTCTCTCCCCCCCCCCCCCCCCCCCCCCCCCCCCCCCCCCCCATTTGTTTTGTTTTTGTTTTTTTTTAATTCAAGACCTCTAAATACCCAAAAATAACTAAAATTTACCTCTTCCATTTTGGTCTGTTTTCCTTGTAGTTCACTTCTGCGTATTCAGTTATCTCTTGGTTAGTGGCTCAGAATTTTAGAAATAATCTTTTCTTTAGCACTGTGCAGTAGGGAATGTGTTAGTAAACAGGAGACTCTACCCATAAACCTATTCAAATATCTTACCAACTCAGCCCTTAAAAGTGAACGCTTGCCATGCTAGGAAGAGTTCTATCAAGCCTTCAATGAAAGCCTGTTTTGCTGGAATACACAGGAACTTGTGATGGAGTTATCTGGCAGATACCTTCAGTTGGTATAATCAATTGCAGCATTCCTCACCTTCAAACTAATCAGACCTGATTTGATGTAAACCCCATGTATCTGGAGTGCACATGAGAATCAGGTCAGGAAAGATTGTCCACAGTGGGTCTGATTAGCACATGCAATTTAGCTTGGTCAGTGCTTCTGGATTTGCAGTGGAGGTTGTGATTGATATACTGTTCCTTGTATGTAGGAGAGCTTGTCTATGCAGGCACTTGTCTGTGAAGGCTTTTATTTTCAGGCTTTTGCTGCTATCATCAGATATGGTTTCACTAAATGTGCTCAGTTATAGTGAAAGATGCATTAAAATGCATTTAAGCAATAGTTATGTTTGACTCTGCAAAATCTAAAAACAGTTCCTTATGTTTGCCACTTCCTTTCCCACATGTCCACCTTCATTAAATATCACTGTTCTGCACCTATTCAGGAAATAGCAATTAGGCACATTTATTTGGTAAGGCAAGGAGCCCCTGATCAAGCAAAGCACTGCATGTCGGTGAAATTCCAGGTCATGCAAGGGCAGTGAGTCCTGTGCAGCAGCCGATGTTGTCATGATGCTACTGTGGTGCTGTTTGCTGCCTGGTTGCACAGGTGGGGTGCGAGGGCCATTTTCCTGTGGCAGCTGCCAGTCCATATCACATCTCAGTGTGTAATGAAACTGCATGTCAGAATGCACAGGAACGTTGCAAAGGGTCTTCAAAATTTTGCAGTACAGACACCCACAGGTGGCAAAGCTGCCTGTAGCCACAACAGGCTGAATAAAAGGGAAGCCCCATACTCCTTCTTTGCTCTTCCACAAATGTGATTCCAGAAAAGAAACTGGTGTTCTGATTTTGTCTTCAGCCGTTTCTTTTATGTGTTCCCATTACAGTGAGACACTGTGTCACACAACAGACAAGTTGAATCTGATATAGGTGGAGAAAAAATGAACAAGCCTTTTTTTCATGTAAGTCCCCAGTGAAGAAATTGCATAGTCAAAAAGTAATCTGTGGAGGTTTTGATTATTTTTTTCAGCCAACTTTATCAATGGCTCTAATAAAGGCTGTGTTTTTTTTTCTTACACCGTTAGACTATTATGGCTGTGTTAGCCACTTTATTATAGTAATACCTTCTACTTCTGCATACATAGGTAAACTGGTGCAGAAGTTGTCTTGCAACATATTTTTTCTAAGCTGAAGTCCCCGCTCCCTGGGGACTTATCGAGGTTTGCTAGAAACATGTTTGGCCGGGTCCTGGACAAGGACTCCCCTTCTTTTCCCTAGATTACTGCCTGAAAGAAGATAGAAGAAAAACCTCACAGATGCTTACTGCATTAAATAGAGAGCTTTCCCTGTGAATTGAAATCTCCTATAGCTTACTTTTTTGATTCAGTAGTCAGTTATATTTGGTTTGTATTTTGGAATTAGAGGGCAGAACAGATGGCAAACCCTCTGTTTAAGCTGAAGTGTACCAAGTAACCCACAGTGCCTGGTGCCTTGTGTCTTGCTAACCAGAATTAAGAGAAAAGTTGTGCTCACTTTTCTCATCCTCACTCCCAGAACTTTATGTGGAAATGGCGTTAGCAGAAACATTCATCAAATCTCACTTAATAGCAGCACCATTCTGCTGCTGCTCAGGCCAGCAAACTAAACCTGGTTTAGAGTAGCTAACATCAGGAAACATCAAATATCATGAGGAGGACATCACGAAATGTTAGATATCATGAGCAGAAGCATCCTTATGAGACAGACACTAGAAAGTATCCATTTCAGCAGCCTAGGCATACATATGTCATTAGAAGTGAAGGCTTTGGCCAAAATGTAAGTCCAGCTTGGAACACTTCAGTGATTCTTAAGCGACAGTCTTAGTAAAAGCATAATCTTGCTCCTTGATGAATTTCAGTATGCAATACAGCTTGACCACTTTAGTATCCTTGTATCTTTCAATGACATATGGAGGTTTTCATTCCTTTTGTGTTGCTGTTTTGGTTTGTTCCATGGATGAGGTGCAGGCAAGCCTCCATTTCAGCTGTAGGCAAGTTTTCAATTTTCCCTGCTTCAGCAAATTATTAGGAAGCTTCTATTAATAAAATATTTGCTTTTACTATAATATATGCTTTTATTTCTACAGAGAAAGTATAACAGAGCTGGTAGGGTATCAGATGATGCAGTACCTTGCCTTTGCTTTTTTAGAAGAGATGACAGATGGACAGTCATTCCAGAGATGTAGGCACATTCCCTTTCAGAGTAAGCAGAAGCAATGAAGTGGGAGAAGGCAGTAGAAAATGTGTGATGTAAAGTTCCCTGATGTTGACTTTCTGAGATTCCTTTCCCTTATTACCCATTTAGAAGAGAGTTTATCTGATGTCAGCTGTAGGTTTAGATATGTGTGGGCACTAGCTGGCAAGTAGGAATTATTACCAGAGATGCTCCTGCATTCAGAGTTTACCTATGGGATAAAATAAAGGCTGGTTCAAACCTCTTCTTTCTCTGCCTCTTTGAATTCTTCTATTTTTTTCCTTTTTCTTTACTGTCCTAACATTAATCTGGCTGTTTCACCACCATCCATCTATTCTCCTGCCTACGCTCTGTATCTTTTTAACAGCAGTTGTGATCTGTGAAGTCTTTATGGTATCATGATGAGAATTCAGAATGACACAGTACTATTCAGTACTCCTTCCCCCTCACCCCCTTCATTAATTTCTCATTCCTTTTCTTCTTTCCTTCTGCCAGTCTTTCTTTTGCATCCAGTTTTACATTTTGAATCTGAGCTGGTCCTGCTTTGAGCAGTGAGTTGGACATGGTGACAATCTGTATCATTCTGTTCACTGAAAAGCATTCTTTAAACTGCAGAGTCCACCACCAGCTTTACTAATCATAATCATCTTATGTGGAAATACCCACATTTTCATGTCACTGTATAATGGTCCTGTGAAAAGACAAAACCCCCAAACCTGGAATTTATTTTGTACCAAAGTGGCATCTTGGATTAACAACAACAATGTTAGTTTAATGCTATACATGCCTTGATATCATAGAGTATTTTGTATGTCTCTAGTTAAAATTTAGGCCTTTGCATGATCAAATTATCATGTCAGCTGAGTGCTGATGATAGTCTATGTATACTTTTATAATCCATGATATATTTGAGGTAACCCTGCTTAGCTTCACTCGTAATAAAAAAAAAAATTGTATTTCCTGGAGTTACTGTCGCTGAAAGCACAGAGTCAGTGTCACAGCAAATGAATTGACAAGCGGTAACCATTTGAACCAAGGTGGATTGAGACCTTAGTTCAAAGGTACTGTGTTATGTATTCTGAATTGATCAGGGCCAGGCTTTCAGTGGCTGAATTTCTGTGGACAGATACTATTTTTTAAAAAATCTTCACTGAATACTGCTGTGTTCAATTGGTGGCCCTGTTGATATTTGTGATCTTTTTTTTTCTAGTGTGGTTTAGTAATCTGTGTGAAAAGGCATCAGAATCTGGTCTGACAAACAGAAGACAGCAGTAGAGGCTCCCCTGCCCCTCTGCTCTTGAGTTCAAGACTGATGCCACTTTCCTCTGAAAGTAAAGTATTTGCTGTGTTTAAAATTTCTGTTCTTCCAGAGACATCTCACGCAAACTGGTGGGTTGTGACCTTAAAGCCCTAAATCACTTACTTAATACACACTCTTTTTGCAAAATCTGCCTCTAAACACACTTAGCCTTGGACAGAAAAGATCAAGAAACTCATACTGGTAAGCAAACATGGCTTGGAAGCTAGGTGACGTACTCCATGATCCCATCACTTACAAAGCTTCAATAGAAATGTCCCAGTTGTATTATTGTGTTCACAAATTAGACTGCCACTGCCAGGCAGATACACTTCCCCCAGCAGCCCTTTGCTTTTTATCCTCTTTTTTTCTTTCTGTTTTTTAATTTCCCTTTTTTTTTGGGGGGGGGGGGGGGTGTGGGTAGGGGGAAAGGGGCAGCAAGGCGAAAATGTTGTAGCAGCACTTCAGTCTGACATTCATGCAGCTATAAGAACTGTATTTTGTCAATTGCTCTCTGAGCTTCACTTTTTACATAGCACATTCTCAGGTTAAGAGAAGCTGGGGGAGCAGAAGATTGTTTCAATGATTAATATCACTGCTGGGCACCAGGATGCCAGAGTGCTGCTGCAAAAGAGATTAAAAAAAAAGAGGAGATTGAGGCCAGTTTTCTGCTGGATACCCAAAGGAGAGAAATCCAATTTTTTTAAAGGTGTTGAGGAACGAAAATATAAAGTAGGTATCTTCGTATCTGCACGAAGGCCCATAATTATTTTCAGATTGCAGCCCCTTTTTACTCTTGAAAGATGCTATTATCCTGTGGTGATTACAGAGTTAAGTAATACTTCTGACTTCAAAGAAATCTGGTCCTTTTTTATGGTGAGGAATCAGCACAAAACAAACTGTTATTGTAGAATTAGGCAAAAAATCCTTAGATCTGGACGAAGAGAATAAGGAGCACAGTATGCACAGCTGTAGTGACCTTAAAAGCAGTGATGCTCTGCTCTGAATTAGTTGTGAAGATTCTTGTGCACCATGCAAGGCAAATGCTGAGGCCCATTTAAAATGTTATCTTGCAGGAGTATCTCCCCTGTGTTTTCCATGTTTATCTGTGACAGTGCAGATAACAGAGATGGAAATGGACTTGCATGCTCAAACCTTCTTCATGTAACTGCACATTTTCTGCTGTATGAAGCGGTTAAAGAAGTTGGAAGTGACTTATTGATGTCTTCTATTTTTAGCAAGTAATCAGAACCGATTTATTCTCCTTGATAGGGTAGTGTATAAGAAAGCAGAGGAGAGGCAGCCTGGAGGGGTTTGTGAAGCATCTTACTAAGGATGTTTCCCCTGATATCCTAAATGTATTTAACTGTTTGTAATAGTGTTTCTGTTTCCCTTCCTTCATTTTGTTACAGCTATGCTATTAAATATTTCTACTGATCTGAATACTGTTAGGATCAAAAGTGTTGTAAGCTACAAGAATGTGGTTATGACTGTAGCCCGTAAGCAGTTTTTCTGTGACACCATTCTTTACAGACTGGGAAGCTGATCTAACTTCCAGGACAGGGAATCTTCTATGAAGGTGACAAACTCTTAAATGACTCTTCATGTTGCTTATGTAGGAGTATGGTGTTTTTCAATTAATTAACCAGTGAACGCCTGCAGACACCCTAGTGCTTTCTGCCAGTTGGAAACTGTTCATGGATGGGAGAAAGAAAATTGCTTGTGCTGCAATTTTGCATGGACTTCGAAGGCGTGGGGCTGCTCTGCTCTCTAGAGGAAAGGCACTGTTCTCTGCTTCATTACATTCATTAAACTTCATTACAGCCCTTAAGTGTCTGCAGCAATGCTAGGGAATCAATACTGCTCTGCGTTTCCTCTGCAAGAGTTGTTTTCTGAGCTCTAGTGCACTCTGTGGTACTACTGACCTAATCCAAAAAGGGTAAGAGATACTTAAGCCAACAGCTTCTTTGTCTTTGTTTCTCCCCACTAATCATGAAGGCCAAGTTCACTCTCAGGTTAAAGATTGAGCTTACAGACAATTTCTCTGGCAATCCAGCCATTGCAAAGAATTGATTTCACCTGCCCTTCCAGAACCCTGGTATTTGCCTGGGCATGGGCATTCTTCAGTCCTGGTAATCCTCCTCCTCCTCTCCAGCCTTACCTCTCGTTGCAGAGCTCTTAGTTTCTGTGATGAATAATGCTGCCCACATGCTTGAGTTTTCCCCTGTCTGTCTAATAAGCAATCACTTAGTGCTGATGAGAGGGAACTGCCTACAGAAATCAATAGCTGACGTGTGGCAGCCCTCTTCAGGTGAAGGCAGTAGTGAATACAGATGAGAAGAGCAAGTCGCTTGATATGAAGACGATTTACAGACTACATTCATGTGGCTAGAAAGGAAAAGGTTTAGGAAAGGGTGCTATTTGAGGTGAAGAGGTGAGATTGTGCATTTCAGTGTCAGCAGGTGTAAGGGCTAAAAATAAGGCAGTGTAGATTTGAATATGTACCTACCTAGCATGTGAGACTCAGGTTTTATTGAAGAAACTGTTGCAGAAGAGTTGGCATCAGCCTTCTTGGTTACGGGTGTATGTGAGAGTATGGATTGGTTAAGGGTTCTGGGACAAGCACTTGAAAAAATTCCAGAGGCACTTTCTTAGCACAGCTGGCATGGTGTCTGTGGATGTGAACCTTGGAGAGTGCCATGTTGCTTGTTCTTGGCATTATACAAGTTCAGGTTCTATGTAGTTGTAATGATCCCTCCCAACCTTTAAAAATAAATCTGTGTGTTCACTGAAATAACTGTTTATGATACTGATCAGCTAGTGTAGAAGGGGAGAGGAGCTAGAAAACAGTGTTCCCCTCTTGTAGAATTGTTTCTGTTGATGCCATTGGATTATTTCCATCAGGTTGAATGCTTGTTATTGTTGTGAAGGAAAAAAACTTTCAATTTCCACACAAAGTTGCATTCAAGCCCACTGTTTTTTTTAGCTCACACAAGGAATAATTCCCTTATTCGTCCAAACTGACCCTGTCATGTTTGACATTGTTGGATTTTCTTTTACCAATGCTTTTTCTCTCTCTCCTCCTCTCTTAAGCCATTTCCTCTCTACTTATCGTGCTGTAAAACTTTATCATTCCCTTAAGTTGTGATTGACTCCTTTGCAGCGAGGTGATTTACAACACTCTGCAATGAGCATGTTACATGAAAATTAATTGTATTCTGCTCTACAGTCTGGGTTGGGTGCTTTGTTTGGGTTTACTTCCAACTTGCAATTCTTCCTTCACCTTCTAACCTATTCTGTTGTACAAAAATAAATACTAGTATGAGTGCATATCATCCACTCCAGATAAGATCTTGTGGACTTTCCAGAGGACCCCAGTGAACTATTTCTTTGTTTTGTGCAGTGCAGATTGAATTTATTCTTGTCTCCTAGATTTTTTTCCTTGACTTAGGGACCAATCTAATCTTCTCTAGCTTTTCAGTGACTCTGGTCAGGTTTTCTCCAGTTCTCTGATTAGATCTGACTGGGGCATTGTTTGTTCTACAGTGACACACTGTAATTTCATACTCCTTTTTTTGTATTTTTTCCCCTCCTGAGATACAGCATGATTTCCTCTGAGGTCTTTACATGTGGCTGCCATGCTGTGAACCAATAATTCAGCTGGAAATAAGAATGCCCTGGGGCTTCTTTAATGCATATTTATGCATATTTTAACCAACACAAGGTCTCATGACATATCAAGAATTTCACTAAAGTTTCATCAGCTTTATCTTAGATTTTGATTTGCTCATTTCTTTGTTTTGATGTGTTGGATAGAGAGATTGGCATGTAAATATTTTGAAGTCCCTTGAAAGCACTTCTCCTCTGTGATATTACCAAAGAATGTACTTCATATTACCTTGCAGTAACACGAAGCAGTTGGGACAGCTCTGTCAGATTACACAGGCTATTTTAAAGACTCTATTGCATACTGTAGGTGCACAGGGTCTTATCCTTTACCTGGCTGTGCAGTTTCAGGGAATGGGGAAAGTCACAGTGACTCTATTTTACTTTATACCCTGCACCATTCGGTGCAGAGCTTTTTTCAGGCAGCTTTTTGATAGCATAAGGCAGCTATAGCAAAAATACGTTTTCCTTTCCTTTGGCCATGCCTGGCGTTCAGGTGGCAAAACAGCAGATATGGTACCGATCACTGTAAATTATCCTCCAGTCTTTTTCCTTGTTTAATTACATACAAGGCTTTGACAAGAATATTGTTGGTTTTGTTTGTGTTGTGCCTAAAGCAGTGGAATTCCATTCTTGGTTAATCTTCAAGCACTACTGTAATGATGCTGGCTATTAGGAATACTAAGATCTAGAAGTGAAGCCTCATCAAAAGCCAGTTAAAGCAATTGGAGAGATGCTGGCTTAATTAGCTTTACTGTAGGCCCTTCTTCAAGTCTCCTGTCTATTAAATAAGAAATGATAGGGAAAAGCACTTACAGATTATTTTGTTCTTTTCTCTCTTTTATTTTGGCCACCATTTGCAAATGCTTACCTGTCCCAACTGTCTGTGCTCTCATTGCCACCTCCTTTCAGTCGGAAAACCACACACAAACTTGCAGATGTTTTGCTGTACTTTTTTACCCCGCTGGAACCCTGCAGGTAAAGGCATTGTAAACCACTATATTCTTCTTCCTTTACATGGCTCTTCCCAAGTGCACAGTGAATATTTTAAAGGCAATTGGTTTACTTCATTTAATGGGTTTTTCATATATTGTAGAAATTCTGGAACGAGTACATTAAAAGTTTGATCCTGCAAGTCAATAAAGCTAGTTGTGTGCTTGCACACTTCTATAGAACCCAGAAAGAGCAGGGCGGGTGAGAGAGCATCTTCTCTGCCAGTGGAAGGAAGGGTTCCATTTCTGGCATTGAAGTCTCAAGAAAGTTATTTTGAGACCTAGTGTTGTACCACTGGTTTCAAGGATCTTTTTTCAAATGCTTCAGTGGATGCATAATTACACATAGTCTTTAGATTCCCTTTTCCTGCACTTCAGAAATCACTTAAGCCTTTTAGTGCCTCCCATTACAACAGTACATTTCTAAATACTGAAAAAGGGCATAAGTGGGATCTTTACCAACTCTTGAAGACCTTATGATAAATGAGGCAGATTACATTTTAATACCAGGCATTTTTAAAGAAGAATTATTACAGGAGTAGGCTTATTTGGTGGAGGTATACATTTTGATGGTTCCAGTGGGATGGCATTTTTGTCTGCTGTGACAATTTTGCTTACAGAATTGTATTCCTAATGTCTTCGTCATCAGAATTCAGCTAAGGAGATGTCAGAAATTTGAAAGGCAGAAAGACGATCCAGTTGCTCTGAGAGTGCTATATTTAGCTGTGCATTAATGCATGTGATGAATGAAGACTTGTTTGCATCTGTGAAGTAAGCAGAGATGCTTCTAAGATGTGCATGGAGCAAGTATATGAAATTGCTTGTCAAGAGTTAAGTCCTGTTATTTTCAATGAGGCTCATGCAACAAATTACCTGTCAGTGTAAAGAAGATTTTTTGATCCTCCCAAGGCATGCTTTGGTCTTTCTAGAGAGAGTGGAAAACCAGGATTCCATGTGAACATCCTCCACACAAAGAGGCTGCCAGTTTTTTATTGTTGATAGCAAATTGACTCTTCTCATCAATATTCTGCCTTTATCAGAGGAAAAACGTGTTTCCAGTATTTCATATACTGACTTTGTAGTGAATTTATATGCAGTCTTTGTATGGTGTTTGAATTGTTGTGACTGACTCTATCCTGAGAAAAAAGTGTATGAGAGAGTGTGGTTGGTTGATGTCAGTAAGAGAGAGAGTGTACTTCACAGTCCTATAGTGTTGTCTCTTGTGGTGCCTTTGGCTGCATGGAAGTAGGAATCATGCTATAATCATGAAAGAAGAGCTTTGTATTCACAGCTCTCAACATTTACAACACTCAAAATTAATCATGCTGGATAATACATTGGTTTTGATGCTTGGGAAACAGCTGAATGAAACCAGAACTTTCTAGAAATGCACTGATTAGGTCACCCAATATCTACTACACCTTAGTGACTGCAGAAGGAGCATCCCTAACAGAAATGGGAAAAAAAGGCTTTTGAGTTTTTGGACTAGCAGGCTCAAAAGCATTGACTTGTAGGAGGTAATGGTGATATGCCACCCTGGAAAGTACTGAGCAAGAAGGCGGCTGTGCCAGGGCAGTGTGAACCACTGTCTAGTACTTCCCCAGGAGGTAGGATGGCAATGACCATTTTAACATAAAGAGAGCAAGCCTCATCTGACTGCTTTGAGATTAGAAATTATGTTGCTTTCAGAGACTTATTGGTGGAATCTAATTAAACTACTGCAGAAAAGGAAGTTAAAAAGTGCCCTTAAGTGGATTTGTTTGCTGGCAATTTGATATGAAATCAGGGGACTAGGAACAGATGATGAGCTTTTTCTTTTTTCTATTTATCTTATTTAATATTTTTTTATAGTTTTTAAAGAGTAGGAACTACAAAATGCATAATACAGACTTCTGGCATCATTATCAGTTCCTCCAGCTTTATTTTCTCTGTCACTCTGTAATGAATAATGAACTAAGCTGGTATTAAAGCAAGCTTAACAAGCTATTGCTTTTTAAACTGCAAGTCTCCCAATATGTCCCTCTCCCTGTTATTAATTTTAAATAACTCTCATTTTTGTTGCTGCCTTTCTGTTCCTTGTGAATTTTGCATAATGTTTGTATTTACATACCTTCAGTCCTCCCAGCAAAAATGTGGTGATTAGGCTTTCTCTGTTACCAGCTTCCAGGACAGAACAACAAAACACATTCATAGGCAATGAGAACTCAGAAAAAAACACAGTCAATGTCAGAAATCTACTTTAGAGGCAAGCTAGTCTGTGAAATTCACTACTGCATTGAAGTTGCAGAAATTCCTGAAAGGCAGTCAGAATTTCACATCTATTACCAGCCTTTGTAATTAAGTTGCTGAAAATATTGGTGAGAGTAAGCCTGAAGTTTCTCTCTCTTGAAAGCTATCTCTGGCCTGTAAGGAGGCAGGGGTTGAATCTCTGGAACTGGTCAACTGGCATTTCCATGCAGTTCCAAAAGGGTTTTATTGATGAATAATTCAGGTTGAGGTCAGAAGACATTTTGTGTGCGAAGAGCTCAACATAGTTTGGTAAGCGTAGGACAGAATGATGAATGCAATCTCATGTGCTCATATTTTCCATTTCCCATAAAATAAGAACAGATGATGACCAGCAAGGGTGGAAGGTAACATTTTCAGTGATGAATACTTGGAAGTTAACCTACTTTCACTTGTTATCTCAATGAAGTTAGAAAAGCAGTGTCTAAGTGTGAAATGTGGGATCATGTATTTCTCTTTTTTTCCAAAGACTTTGCATTGAGGATACTTAGGTTTTTTGGGTCTCTTTAATTTCTGAGTTTCCTGCACATAATAGAAATTTAAATCTTAATGTGCAAAGAATTAAAACACCTATGGGGCTTAGAAATTTTTTTTTTTGTATGGAATATATTATTTCACACTAGAATTTACTTTGCCTTCTCTGAAGCATTTGTCTCTGTTGGAGATAAGTTATAAGAAAAGGTGAATTGCAGCTCTAATTTGAAATTTCTCTACCTAAAAAGATAGTAAACTTAGCAGTGTGGAAAAAAAAGTGTCTTTCTAAAAATACAAGTGAATTAAAGGGCAAAACTTTTCAGAACATATTTAGATACTTCTGTTGTGCTTAACATGTGAGCCTCCTTTGAAGGGCATTGATGTCTCAAAAATGAGATGCTTATATCTTGAATGTTGTGTAAAGTTCTGGTGCCTCTCATCTCAGAAAGCCTCAAACAACTGTAAAACATACAGAGAAGGGAGATGGGAAGATCAGAGATGGGAATGGCTTCTATTTGAGAGGTAGTTAAATAGAATAGATCTAGTCAGTCTAGGAAACAGGTGGCTGAAGAAGAACTTAACAGATTTTGTAAGGATAAAATGAGGGGTTGCATAGAAAATGGTGAATAAGGAATGCTTTCTTGAGGAACATGTGGCTAAGTGTGTGGATGTTGTTGCCACAGGGCATACTGTCGGCAGCATGAGTTAAAAAATAAAAAAATTTGAATAAAGCCTATTAAAGGCTATGAAATATGAAGACACTTCAGACTGTAACTCCCCAAGAGCCGGATCCTGAAGCAGATACGGAAGTGTTCCTGTGTGTCACCTTTGTCCTTGCACTTTTTCTTTCCTCCGATGTAGGATGTGGTTAGAGATTCACCACTGTTCTGATGAATGGAAGCTTGTTCTGACTAGGTGCAGCCATTTCTGAGTAAAATATAGGGCTCTCACCTCCTGAGAAAAAGGCTGTGTAAAACTATCTCCAATTAGGCACAAAAGAATGGATGGGTTCAAATCTGTCTTTGCACTCTCGGCCAAAAAAATGCTATAGATTTCAGAGCATTAATTGTAAAGAATGTAAAGAATGTCACCTTGCACTGTGCCTAACCCCAGGAATATTGGGTAGATTGTAGATTAAGGTATTATTTGCTGCAGGCATAAGGACTGGAATTTAGCCATTATTTGAGCCAAAGAGAATACTTTATGCCAAGTGACAGTGTTAGGTCAGTGATGCCATCTTATTTCTTGATGTAAGTGTAATCCCATCTAAAAATGGTTCTGTGTGTTTACTTGACAATCAAGTAAATAGAACGTATTTAGATAGAAAAAGGCCCACCAGCTTGAATACTTACTTACCCAATGGCTTAGTGTATGTAGATAGAGGAGTGGTTATCCTGTCAGGTTTTCTATGTACCTGTCAGAGTGTTTTGTTTCACAGTATACATATTTATACATTCAGATTGAAGACTTAAATGCAAAGGAGCTAATGCCAGCTGTGATATGTATGTACTCTCTGATGACAAGAATGTCTTTTGAAATAGAAAAACAATTCCCTTAAAACATGCAAAGAACAACCGTGTTTTGTCTTCACACCTTTAGGCAAATGTATAAAAGGAGAGGTGGGAAGAGGGGAGGGAGGGTTGCTCTTATTCTTGGGAGAGTTTTCACGTGTTCCTGGGCATTTTGTCTTGGGGCTCTTGTTGGCTTTTCACTCTGCAGGAGAATTATGCCTGTGCACTACAGCACCTGCTTGTGTTAGATGTAGACTCCATGCATGGAACAGATTATTTTAGAGTTGGGTTTTTTTTGCAGCATCACTGGTGTCTTGGCCAAAAATGGGCAGTGTTGTGAAACTTACAGCACAAACACTTAGGAAGAGAATTTCTGCCCAGAAAAATGTAAAAGGCAAGAAAAATTAGAAAAGGGGGTTCCCTCATGAGGGAACAGACCCTTCTGAGGTTAAATACCTTGCTAAGTATTAAATAGGGAGCATGTTCCAAAGAAAGCTTCAATGCAAGATTTAAATGCAATGAAAACGCAAGTGCTTGTTTCAGGTTTGCTGTTGGGTGTAGGCAAAGTAACCTTGCTACAGCTGAACCGCTTGCATTAGACATCTAGCACCAGCATAGATCTCAAAGGCTCTAGGGAGTGCTTGGCCTGGCACCTTCCCTTGCATCATTTTTCTGTTAGGTCATTTGGGAGGTTGATATGACTCTCAGTCTCTGCTCAGAAGAACCTGAAGTGGTCGCAAAAGTTGTGAATCTGCACTAAGGGTTTTCAGCAGGGTTATATTTAAATCCCTGCACGAATGCTTCTCCATGTTCTGCCTGGGTACAGCCACTCTGTTTGGCCTCAGATTTTGCAAAAGCACTTAAATTTATTCCCATAGAGAAAAATACGCAAATGAGGAAAAAGTAGGTATCTACTTATTCATAAATAATGGGGATCATCATTAGTAGCAATTTAGCTTCGAAGTTGCTGTGATGCTGGCAGAGGCAACCTCAGTCTCCAACCTGGATCAGAGTGGATTCAAAGGCATGGGGCTGCACTGTGGGTTGGCAGTGACAGCAATCTGTTGTGTCACTGCCTGGGCAGCGTGGCTGAAAAGCAGCCTCATAGTTACAACACATGCTGGGTCCAAACTGGCTTCTGCCAGTTTTCCCACCTGCCACTTTTTCCTGTTTTTGCAAGGGATGTTGATATTTGTGTTTATGGACTTTCTGCCCAGATATTTAGAGTTATCGGTACAGTCTCCTTTCAGTGCTGCTCTCTCTGATGAATTCCCTGCTATATTTCAAAGATTTTTAAAATCAAATAATATATATTTTAAAGTGTGGTTTTGATCAAGGAAGTGGCTAAGTAAAAATAACTCCATCCTTATTCCAGAATGGTTCCCTAGTGTATTTTCAAAACATTTCGTTATTTTGACAAATGCAAGTGTTTATGCTACTTCTCCCTGCAGACCTTACAAAACTAAGGGAGAGTGCCCTGCAGTCTTTTCTGCCTAGAGCATCTGCTGCTTAACTCGTAGGCACAGTCCTGAATATGCAGTTCAGAGTCTTTATTACCTGTGCTGCTGTTGGAGGCAGGAGAAATGTAGCATGATTTTTGCAATCTCAAAATGAGATTTCTGAACTGTCAGGGGAGAAACAGCCCATCACTGAGTTGTAAACTGAGCAACAACAGAATGAATTCAGGCTTTCTGCTGTTGCTTCTTTATAAACTGTTTGCTCTGGTGGTGGGCCTGTTGGTGTTCACAGAGCTGAGTGTGGGCCCACATCAGAAGATAAGGGTAAAAGGTGTGTATTATCAGAGCAAAGCAGTGCATAAAAACATATATATCTGTGGTGAAGAATTTGCTTCTTCCTCTGTGTTATCTTCTTGCTCCTGCCACAGAGGCTGGTATTTCTGCGCCTTTCAAAGTCTTGTACTTCTGGAGAATGAACATCCGTGTTCATGGTTATATTGGCAGTAAGCAGAGCCGGAGAGAGTATACTGTGCTTTTTTTTCACTCCTACCGCAAAGTGTGCAGGCACGCTGAGGCTTAGAGGCTGCATTGCTGATTTGAGATGGAGCTGAAATGTAAAATCTCAATTTCAGCCTGGATTTTCAAGCCCCAGGAATTGGAGACTTTCTTGATGAAGGCTTTTGTTGCAGATCCTTGTGCAGGTGTGATACAGCTGTAATGTCCGAATGGCTTCTGGGTTTGAGTCTTGGCATGACCCTTCTGCCTATGTGTGAGCAGTGAGGCAGTTGTCTTCTGTTGGTAGCAAACTTGGATACAAAACTTCCCGAAACTAATAATAAATGCTCATTTAATGTGTCTCTGGTAACAGAAGTTTGGTTTTTTTTTTTTTTGCCTCTACTGATTTAGCAAGCTGCTTCTGAAGTTTTTTCAGAGCTGGGGAAAGGCAGAGCTGTCAATTCTAGTGTGGATCAGCCAACTAAACACTGTAACTTAAAGTACAAGCTAGGGCAAGATGCTGTGAAGTGGGTTTGTAGAGGAGCTGTTTGTTTTAATTTTACCTTCTGTGTTATCCCTAGATTCTGAACTCTGAAGCTGATTGGCAGCTTTGTTCATCAGCATTTGGAGATAATATGGAGAGGATCCATGCCTCTTGCACTATCCGAACTCCTTCCTAAGAAGCATTTGTTAGAGCTGGTCAGGAAGGGCTTTTGTTCTCATGAACAGTCTCAATATAGACCAAACACGTTTTCATTTACATTTACTTTCCTGTGCTTTTCTGTTGGAAAAGTGGGGGTAAAGGGTTTTGCTTTTCTTTTTTTTTTTTTTTTCCTTTGGAAAGGAACTTTTTAGGTTTTGTTTAGACTATGGCTTAGGGCTTTGATGTGTTAAGATACAGTCTAATACTGAAATCTCTACAGTCCTGCTATCTTCCTCGTATAGATGGACATTACTGTCCTGGTACTCCTGCATCTACATGTTTGTGAACATAAATCCACTTCAGGCAATTACAGAAACAGAAGTTGCATCAAGCTGAGATGCACACTCATTATTTAACAGATATCTAGTCCTTTAGGGACTCTGACTGCATCATGATGCAGGGATTTGGGAATCTTTTTTCTGGGAGAAGGTTTCCAGGTCTCAGCATTTGGATGACAATTACTCCCCTGTAGTCATTAGTGCTACCTGAGGGAGATGACCTTACCGATTTAAACTATA
This sequence comes from Pezoporus occidentalis, assembly GCF_034315485.1. NCBI lineage: Eukaryota > Metazoa > Chordata > Aves > Psittaciformes > Psittacidae > Pezoporus > Pezoporus occidentalis. Next base: position 700,059 of record NW_026913964.1, on the reverse strand, counting down.
TTCAAGGAACAAAATTCTGAAAGAGGAAAGACCAGAATAGAAGCCAGTGTTTTCTCAAGAAGCCTCTGATCTGGGGTGTTAATGATTGTGGCAAAATAAACTGCCTATACATCTGCTGCTCACAGGTTCTTTGGTTGTTAAGAAGTGTTAGATTTTCAGAGAAATCAAACAGAAGACAGAGTTTCACTCATGCCGTTCAATAACTATTAAAAAGCACAGGGAGAGAAAGAGTTACAAGAAAGGGAAATTATGTTACAGATGTGATTCTGTCACCATTAGCTGGTGTATTTTTACAGGTAGTTATAAAGTCCTTTCCAGTTTAGCACCATTTGTTTTAAGGTGAAAGTTGATTTAATGGCAAAACAAAAATAACTTGAGTTATGTTTGATGCCAACTAATTTGTGACTGTTTTGACAGTTTTTGAAAACCCCAGTCAGAGACCTCCTCAGGCCAGGCTTTCTACATCTTTAATAGAAAATCAGTCCTTAGCTCAAAAGTGTTTGCAGATGAAGTGTCAGAGAGACAACAAAAATGACAAACAGATGGGAGGGTGTGCAAAGAAACAGCAAGCCAAGTAAGATTAGCATAATAAGCATCACAGTGAGGTTATTGTAATGCTCAGTAATTACACCCAAGTAAGAAACTGATGGGTGGTGAATTTCTTATTTTCTGCTTGAAAGTGACTGAGTTGTTTCCTGCTGTTCTTTGCTGTCTGTGTGCTGGGGTGTGGGTATTTTCAAATACCCTTCCTACTTTTTAGGTGAGGGAACTTCAATGCTCAGGCATGTTTCCTTGGGCTGCCAGATACCCGGCTTGATGGAAGTTCTATCCAGAACTGTGGGTGCTCTCAGCTTGTGGAAAGCACTTCCCAAGATGATTTCAGACATTCTTTTGAGGCTTATGTTTCAATCTCTGCATATTTTGCCTACTTACAAGTCAGTGTTAATGAACATATGAAAAATCTGTTGCCATTGGGAGAGGAATGAAATGCCTAGAGTGATACAGAGATAAATGCTATCTACTCAAAATGCAGCCCTCCTTTTGTGGTCACATTTGATGGTGTGATATGCCAGAGTGATGTTCTGCTCAGAAGGCAGCAGGTCCAAGAAAGGAAGTCTGTCCAGTAAATGAGGCCAGGCATGTGAGTGACTGCAATCAAAATGTGCTTTTTACTCCACAGACATCAGGACAGATGGCACTGAAGTTTATGAAATCAGGTAATAGGCTCTGGTGGAGAGAAGCATGTTAAACATGTCAATTAACCACAACTTGGAAAGCCCCCATTTGACTACTTGAATAATTAGATCAGGTTGTCCCAGTACTGACAAGTTGAAGGTCTGTCATAATTGCCTCTCAGAGTATAAAATACGTAGTAGTGACAAAATAAGAGGGCAGGTTTTTCGGAATAAGATGGAAGTACATTGATAGTTCTTTTGATAGGTATGGCTGTGGGATGAGTTGCCTTCTGTCTATATGCTCTGCTGTGGATCCAGCAAAGCCTGACCCCAAAAATCCCAAGTTTCCTGCATGCATGTTTTAAGTTGACCTTAGTTCCTTTGAAGTAAGGTTGACCTGCACTCTTAGAGTCTCTGCTCCTCAGTTTCCTTGGCTATGCAAAATGTGCAGCTTGTAGCTGTGTTCTGGGAGAGCATTTTTTGAAAGAGGGAAGGCTGTCATCCTCTCTGGTTTTGGTTGTATTTTTGTACAGCTGGCTAATGAGTCCCAGCTTGTGCGGTTGTTATAACAGAGACCTGCAGAGTTGGAACCTCTGTCAGCTGCTAAGCTACTGCTCTTCACAAAAAGGAACATTTTCTGAAGTTCAGCAAATTCTTAGAGACAACAGGAGTTCTCTAAGGAAGTTCCATTGTCTCCAAGGCATGAAGTTTTCTCTTCTTGGCGGTAGACTCTCTTGGCTTCAGGTAGCTGATTGCCAACTCCCTGCAAGCCAAAGAGGAGGGAGTGTTACAGAAAAGGTACAGCACAGAAACTTCATAGAACAAGTCATTTGAGAATTTCCCTCTAGTGCAAAAATAATATCTGAAGCATACCAGAGGTTTTCTTTCTCACCTTCTGGCATGTGAATGTCTTATTTCACCCAGTTCTTTCTTAGCACACAGCTTGGGCTTGTCTTGTTCATGTAGTAGATAAATTCAGGGTATGTCAACTCTGACATAAATGTTGGGGTGCAATGAAGAGATGAGTACAATAAAAGAGTGGGCAGGGGTCTGACTGGCCAGGATGCACCTCCACTTTACCCCAACTGAAGCAAGCAGGGTCAGGCTGGGGATAGTAGTCAGGGTCAGCTGAGAGTCCAGGTCATTAGACATGTCCATTGTAATGAGGCTGGTCCAAGGGCAAGCTGAGAGTGCACGTCAGGGTCAGGACCATATCCTGTGACATCAGGCAGGCTCACAGTGGTGAGTGAGGCAGGTCTGAGGTGAAGCTGAGAAGTTAGTGCACAAAGCAAGGTCCACATAACAATGTCCATTGCCAGGCATGGGTGGGGCTGGAGACAGACAAGAGTGGAGGCAGGGACTGAAGGCTTCTGGCTGTGCTTAGAGTGAGGCCTTGGGCAGAGGAGGTGGAGAGATGCCCTAGGGGAGCCCAGGAGCCTTACACCTTGGCCTTGAACTTGCAGCATTTTGTATTAGAAAATCTGAGTTTCGCACCCTCTTTGCATCATTATCAGGTGATGACGAAAGGTTCAAAGCAAATTGTGGGGCCTTTGTAGTTGGTACAAACTCCACAGTAGTGTAGGTGAGAGGCAGATGCTACTGTCAGACTGGTGAGGGGATCATTCTCTTATATTGAGTATGGGCTGGCTACATGAGGGAATTGGAATAGCTCTGCTGGCTCAGATGGACCTTGCATCTGGTCAACTGGAAATTAACAGAATTTGCTGCTTCTTTCATAGGAAAAAAACTCAAAACAAACCACCCCAGTCTCTTTTCTTGATGTATTTGAGATAGCAGACTGACAGAGCTCTTTTCCAGCCAGCTGGAGTTTGAGAGCAGCTTTGGAGTGTCTTCACATGCTGCTGCAGCAAGAGTTTAACTTGGTCCTCCATTTCCATTCATCCGTCCCTCAAATGCAGGAGTAGTTGAGGCTTGTTGCTAGCAGCCAAAGCAGCTTTTCTGTGGTTTGCTCCAGGGGAAGTTGGTAGGCTAAATGGAACTGTGTGTGTGCTGCCTGGTTGGGGATCTCCAGTAGTTTCATGCTGCTTTAGATACTGATGACTATTTTGGCTGGCTCTAAAGGCTGATGTCTTTAGCTTGAATTCCTGTTCAATCTCTCAGGAAAGGGAAAATAGGCACTCCAGGTAAGTGTTGTGTGGCAGAAATAAATCAGCCATAAATTGCATGACTTCCTTTCAGAGAGCAGCTGCTTTTGCATGATTTTCTCAAAGAATCTTGAAGGGGCATGAGGCAGGGACAATACCACACTGTTTCTGTAGCATGGAGACATATTGCCATTTTTCAAGACTAAAATGCAGACTTGCATTTTGTTCTGTATTGCTCAGGAGCTGTCTGCACATGTTTTACATGGCCCAGATAAAGGGAAGCAAACTACAGTCTGATGGATGACCTTGAAAGAGTCAGCAGCAGCTTCCTTGCCTGTGCAGCCTACAAGCCCATGGCTGGACTATATTCACTACTCTTCATTCTTAAAGTTAATCTTCCAGGGCTCCCCAGCAAATCTCATTTGCCTTCAGTGTTTTTTTGGGTAGGATTTAAGGAGCAATGGGCAAATAGAGGAGCTTAGGGAAAAGTAGTAGCCCATTGCCTGTGAGCCTCTGCTCTTCAGAGACTTGTCAGCTAGAAATGTGACCTGAACCAATAGTCCATTTCACACAATAGGTGCTGCATAGCAGTAAGTAAGGTAACTATCTGAGCCTGGTGGTGGTAGCCAAAAGCAGAGAGTAACACTCCATCTGCCAAGAATTCAAGAAGGCGAGAGTGAGCCCAAAGATGAGCATCTGCACAACACAAGTCTATCTTGCGTTAACTCTAACCTTGCGTTAGCTCTAACCTGATAATGAGTAATGTTTGGCAGTGCAAGTCATGTTACAGGTACAGTCGCAGGTTAGGTTTCATTAGCTGTAAGAATCTCCATTCCAAGTCTACGTTAGCTCTTCATTGGGAATAAAGAGCTAAAACCCCTTCCCTTTCCATAGCTGCAATTTAAAATGAAATGTCTGTTGAAGAGAGATGATGTTGTTGAGTAAGAACTATACTTGCACCGTCCCTAATTCCTCAGGATCTTGAAATCATTTTGGTTTTCTGGTCCAGTGCTTTTATTATCAGTTAGTGCTTTTAAATGGTTAACCATTACAAGCTCTGTGTCTTTACAGACTAATGGAAAAAGTATGTCTATGAACCAAAGTGGGATCAGTACTTTTTTGTGTTGTTGGTGACCTCAGAAGAAAACCCCAAAGGAAGTACCTTTTACTTTACCTGGTTAGTAAGGTAATAAAAGTTCGTGGGATATTACTGGGTTTTCAAAAATGCAAAGGGTTGGATAATAACGTACTTTCTACATTTCTAAAACATAAGATTATGTTATTTTTTTTTTTTCTTTTCACAAAACACAGTTTGAGTGGTTTCAGAAGGAGGTGCTACTTAGTTTTGCAAAGTGCAAGATGCCCTGTACTAGTGGAAAGCTGTAGTGGTACAGAGTCTGATAGGCAGATCTCTGGGTTTTTTGGGTAGGAAAGCTAGAGCTTATCAGCAGTAATACAGTATATTTTGGGAGAGGTTCTTTAATGCTTCAGAGGCATCCCAAACCACATTTTAGACACCAGCTGCTGTGTGTGTCTTTTTCTACTTTATAGCATGTGTCATTTGAATTTAATGCTGTATCTTCAACTAGATGTATGGGAATGTTTTTCTGCCTTTTACACAGCAGCAGTACTGTTATCCCTGGGGAAAATAACTTCCCTTCAAACATTTGCTCCTGAGAAAGATGCTTTAGGTATTTAACTGACATTCCCAAATATGAAGTGTTATACTTCTGGAGCTCTGTAATTTTTTGTTGGTTTTTTTTTTTTTTTTTTTTTTGAGTGTGAAACCATTTGAGAAGGAAAATAAAAGGAAAAGTTACAGCTGTGACCAATTCTGGTTTCAAAAGCTGAGCAATGAAGACTATGTGCTTCTGTTGATGGTATGCCAGAGGGAAGAGCTTCAGCCCAGAGGCATCTTGAGAAGCCTGAAGATGGTCCAAGAGAGACCCCTTAAAAGGAAGAGCAAAATTCTGCTCTTGCAGCTGAGTAACCCTGTGCATCTGTCCAGGTTGGGAACCAAGTGGCTGAGTCCAATCCTGCTGTGAGGGCCTTGCAGTTAGAGGTCAAGCTGAACATGGACCAACAGCGCACTCTATACGTGAATAAGGTGAACTACACGCTGGGCTACGTTCAAAGGAGTGTGGCTAGCCGGTTGAAGGAAATTATTATCCCTACCTGCTTGAGACCGACGAGGATTTGCCTGATATGCTGAGTCTAGTTTTGGGTTTCCCACTTCATGAAGGACATCAAGAAACTGAAGCAGGACCCTCAAAGAACTGCTGGGATGGCTAGGGCCTGAGCACATGTGTTATGGGCAGAGTTTGAGAGAAATGGGTTTGTGTACTCTGGTGAGGGGAAGCAAAGGGGTTATCAACTAACAACCTACAGCTACTTGAAGGGAGTAACAAAAATGAAAGAGGCAAACCCTTCCCAGTAATTGCAGGTGGTGTGACAAGGGTGCTGTGGCCAGAAGTTGTAGCATGGAAGCTTCAAACTACTTAAGAGCTTTTTTATTTGTTTGGTATTGCAGCTCTGTAATAAGGCACCTGGAGATGATGTGTCTCCATCCTTGGACATTTTCAAGACTAGGATAGACTAAACCATGGCTGAGCTGATCTAGTGTTGGCAGTAGTCTCTCTTGGAGAACAACATTGGGCTAGAGACCTGCAAATTGCCCACCAACACTTCTGCAGGTCTAGGTAAACCCTGAATCCTGGTCAGTCCCCTAATCTAGAGAACTCCAGTGAAGTGGGGTGTAACATCGCTGCAGTCATGCTCAACTTGGTCTTGGAGCACTGAATTGTTCAAGGTGATGGATGAGACATTATTAAAAACCACTAATCTAAAACTAGACAGTACTGAACCAGACTCCCTTGCTTCATCTGACAGTGTGCCCTGCTTCCACCTCTTGCCATCAGCTGTCTATTTTTTTCATTAAATCTGGTGTGTTGTCCTATACCACAGGGCTCTGTGTCTTCTGGGCTTTTAAAAGCATGGAGTTATTAACTGATAGGTAGCATTTTCAAGTGGCCATGACAAACTGTGGTTTCTGTGATTCAGTCTCTAAAGTTTCCTGTATTTTTAGTGCTGCTTGAAACTTCCAGGAGACTGTATAATTCAAGGATAAAGTTGACAAAATGCCTTGCCTTGCTTTAGTGTGGTCATGCTGAAGTATTTAATGGTGCTTGTGACCAGCAGCTTCATCTGAAGCAAGATATGTAATGTCAGTTGGTTAGACTCCTAATGTACTGTAAGAAAAAGTGTATCTTTAACAAAATAAGTAGGAACATAATCTCAGCTTGGCTAAACTGCCGTAGCTTGGTTGATTTCAGTGAGGTTATAATGGTAGAAATGGTAAATTGTATCTTCCTTTTAGATCTCTTTAACACTGTATTGCATGTTGACTGGCACTGATGGAGAAAAAAAGAACAGATAAATGTATCTTTATTATAGTGGAACTGTTGGTAAGAGACTTCAGACAAGACAACTTGCTACACTGTTATTAGTTGGATTAAAAATTGTTTAAAGAGAAATGTAGACTCATAGAATCATAGAGTAGTTCGGGGTGGAAAAGACTTTCAAAGGTCATCTAGTCCAAACCCTGAGGCACTGAGCAGGGACAGCTTCAACTCCATCAGGTCGCCCAGTACCACATCCAGCCTGTCCTTGAATGTCTCCAGGGATGGCATAGGTAAGTGCTAATAAGCAGAAGCTCGGTACGACTTAGATCTCTTCTCTTCCGCGAAGTTTTTCTATGAATACATAATTTGTGTGATTTAATAGCTGAAATGGTATTATTTGGAAGTTCCACTAACTATCTGGAAGAAGTGATAAGGAAGATAGAAGTTGTGAGGTCCCCTGAATAGTAAGGAAGATAAAGAACTGTTTCTGAGAAACTTGGAAGGCTGAATGAGGTACGAATGAGAATGAAATTCTTCATGGTAGAGGTCAAGCACATATGTCTGATAATTTGCACTGATATTTGAAGGAAACAAGTAATTTCTGTGTCTGCATCATTGTATGGCAATAGAAAGCACAGGGAGTGCTTTATCTTTTATATGTCCAGCCAATTTTTGGAAATGGTTTTGTCATGTTCAGTACCAGCAGATTTCATAGTCTCCTATTCAGAGAATTGGAGCTGGGCCCAACCGAATTCCGTGTGAGGCACTGAATGCGTTCTGCTAAAATCTGAATTAAATAATGCGGGAAACTTCAGAGTCTCCCCCTCTATCAGAGGAACACAAATGACAGCCGTGTTCCCCTGCTGCAGTAGTTGCACTACCACTCTGAAGCTGATTGCTTGAGGAAGAAGTGCTTTCAGCTGCCTTGGACTGTAGAAGAGCAATGTAAGATAATCAATTGCAGAATCAGAATAATTTGGATTCCTAAGAATCTCTGCTGATTATGTAGACCAGCTGAAAGCAGTTCTCACTAGATCAGGTTGTTCATGTTCTTGGCAAAATTTCTGAGTATCTTCAAGGATGGAGACTCCTTACGGTCTCTCTGTGGACCTCTTCCAGTGGCTGACCAGTTTCCAACACATTAATTTCTGTTTCTATTCAGAAAATACACAACAACAAAAAGACTGATGCAACAGAAAAGCTTGGTCTGAGACATCTGAAAAAGTAATGAGAACAGAATGATTTTTCTTCCTCTCATTATTGTAAACAAGTACTAAGAAGCTGGCTATGAGGCAGTGGGAAATGTCACAATATTCACAATATCTTCACTAATTCATTTCTATGAAATGGTCTTTTTCTTCCATCACTATTTAATTGGATGGAAGAGTTGAGAAATGGCTTGGATGATTTTTACAGTCAATTTATTACTTTTCCATCCATTCTACAGAATCTCATATGTGGCTAAAAGAGGGGAGAAAGCTGTTACAGCTTATACCAATAAGACAGGATCAGCAGAAGCAGAATATTCTCTTCACAATAAGAGGACCTTCCCCATGACTATGGGCAAATCTCTTAAATTTTGATGTCTTTTTTACGTTGCTGGGAGTTCTTTGAAGTAATTGTTGATGGCTTAATATCTACCAAAGTAAAAAATTATCTATCATCTGATCTCCTGTATATCCCACCTTGAAGACTTTCACCAAGGGAGTCTGCTTTGAGCTTGTGTTTCTGTAAATAAGCTGTGAAGTGCCTCAGGCAACTTGGTGGTAAGCCTTCTCGGAAGGAAAGGTGGGAAGCCTTGCATTTTCAGTTCCTCAGTGGTCCATAGAAACAGGGGGTGCCTGATCTAATGTTCTCATTCACTATCTTTTTTTTTTTTTAATTGTTCTCGTTTAGCTATTTCAGCAATTCGCTTTCCTCTTCCTTTGCAAAATGTTGAGCAAATCCCAAAGCCTCTGGCTCTCCCTTACATCTCCACTTCACATAAGATAACCTTCCTTTTTCACATAACTTGAAATCTATCTGCTTGCAAACCTGTTTAATTATATTAGCTGTTAAGCCTGATTAACAGTTTCTTTAGCTTGTGGAATTATCAGGTTTTTGGGCTCATGTACAGTGACTATTCAGACGCAACTTTGTGTCTGAACTGACTATAAGCCTGTGTTATCAAGGAGAAGGATCCAGCATTAATTTTATGAGTGATCCTACACATTATAGTCAAGGTAGGCAGTTAAGATGGAGGCTAGAAACCCACTACCAGAACAGAAAGATGAAAGCTATGAAGACTATGAACCATATCAATACGGAAAAATAACCTTTAGGAGCCAGGTTTCTTTCTGGCTGATGGAAGAGGAAAAATGAGCCATGTGCATATAAAAAATAAAGACTCCTTAATTAAAACCTATAACAAAAACAAACAAGAAAAAATCCTTGAGCTATTTTTTGATTTTACATATGATTTCTCTTTATTTTGTTTCTAGGATTTCCCTACTGCCTTTACTCTTGTACAAGATTTTTCTTTCCTGATATTTGCATTTAGAATTAAATTTTGCTTCCTTCTCCCATGTGGATGCAGGAGAGAAAGCAGTTTTATTGCTCTAGCTGGTGATGCCTGCTCATCAGTCAGATGCAGATGCGAAAGGCCCTGCATATTTGGCTTGCTATTTTTTGTTTCCCCTGGTGCCTTTTTTCTGTGAATGTCAGACTTTCAGCTGTAGAGCAGGCTGGTGGAAGAGAGGCTGCTAGAGGGAATTGTGGAATGGAGTAGGAGTGAATTCTGCATGCTAAAAAGCAACTATCCTGCAACCCCAGAAACTGAAACCCCAGGTGATTTCCAGTTCTGGAATCCGTTCCCTTCTCTACTGACAAGATTAGCACTTGGAGGAGACACAAAGCTGAGAAAAGCAAATGTGTTCTCCAGCTCATACAAGGTTTTGAAATGGTGTTTCTGTTCTGGAAAATAGCTGTGTAAAAGATGCATGGCTGTACTTTTTGGACTGTATTGCTCGCAATGTCAGAATTTGAGGTGCTGGATATAAAGAGACATTCTTTTTATCCTTGTTGTTTTTACAAGATCAATGTAGCAAAATGACAGCATTGTCCTCATGGAATTTTCCTGTGGTACTTACAATATTCACTATTTTTCCTAAAATCCAAACCTTTATATTCATGTTAATACTTCAGAATATTAGCTTGCATTTTTCTCTGAGGATTTAGGAGGTTGAGTCCTGATTTCTGTATTCATAAGATTAGCAGTATTAAACTGAGCTGGACTTTATTCCTCTTATATCTACAATGCTTTTAAGAATACAGTGAGCTGCCTCAACTTCAGTCACCTGTAAATCAGAAGAAACTCGGAGATAATAAGGTTGCCCAAATATCATTTTGGGCATCATGGGAAGTTGTCAGATCTCTGTTGTTGTTTCTTTGGGTCACCTACATGACTAATAATGTGAAGAATGATTGAAGATGCTATTCCTTCTTAAACTTTCAAGGAGCAAATGTCCCACCTTCTGGGATAAACTGCAAACTGTTCTCTCAAGCGAAGTTGAAACAAAGAGGGGGGACAATGTGTCAGGTTTGCAACATCATAATTCGTGATGCTAACTGGCTAAGAAATCCACATAGTCAGTTTGGTGATCAATTCCTTCTTCAACTGACCTTTTGCAGATGTGGTGGACGTTGGAGTCAGGAGACAAGAATTCAAGGAAGCACTTACTTGACACTGAATTTAAGCATACATTAGTGTTTTAAATAGAGGACTGTATTGCACCTGGGTCTGAGGTCAACAGATCAGGTGTTGTGCTGGCTAGGTACTTTACACCTGGCTTTATCTCTCTAGCCACCTTACATAATACAGTAATTCTTGGCCTGCATCTTTTCTTCCACCATGTGATCCCTAGCTTAGACTAAACTGTGTTCAGAGATGTGTTTGATCTCCACGACAATGGTTAGGATCCCTGAAAGTCATACAAAAAATTAATCTCTTGGATTATCCACGTGCCTTGTTGCTTTTGTCCTGCCTTGACTAACAAGTTTTGACAAGTAAATTATCAGGTCAATAGCCCTTGTCAGATGAGGCTGATTGAGAAAATGGGAAGCAGCTTCAAAGCACGAATGGTTTATTGTCACAAGAAACATAGCAGATTCTTTAGGGACGTTGAACCCAATTATCCATATCCTCCTTGGATAATGCCAAGCTGTTTCAAACTAATTAACCAGAGTTTAGACCAATCTGGATATGAATTTCATCTAGTTCTAATGAACTTCTATTCTTTGGCTTTGCTCATCTCAACCACAGTGAATTTTGCTTTTGGGTTAATGTTGGTTTTGTTTTAATTACATTGCAGCAGACTAATTGGATGACTCGGGACTAGATGCTTAATAGCTTGATATTGCATATTATTAGTGCTGTCTTTTAATATTAGAGGATGAAAGAAAGTTATTACCAAGTACAGAGGTTTTGGAAATTATTCTTCCAGGAAAAGCAGCTTGAATTTTTCCACTTCTTGGTTCAGTCTCCTTTGACTTAGTGACTGCTAAAGCTTTTAGTAAGGCTTACAAAAAGATTCCCATTGATTTAATGAAGCTTTTATAGACACTGATTTATGTCTCAATTTTGAAAAGTGAATAAATAGATTTAGCTGGTGAATAAATAGATTTCCCTATCAACAGAACTTATGCACATGTTCAAAAACAGTACTGAAGCATGAACTGAGACTTTGAAAAGGTAATTTGTTCAGAAATACTTACCTTCCAACTCACCAGAGAAAAATACTAAATCACTTTAAGGGAGGCCTCACCTTCTAGCGTTTGCTTTTCTCTTTGAATTTTGACCTTATAGTCATGACTGATTTACCTTTCCCATTTGTGTTTTAGCTAATTAGGGAGAAACCTGAAAAGCTCATTTCCATTTTGTCTGCTACCTCATTCACCAACAGGTTATATTTTTCAATTCTGCTACTATTCTCCTCTACGTTTTTACTTCAGTTGAATGGCATTTGATCTATCTAAACTGAATGGGAATATTTGTATGTAACTCACAGGGATTCAGATTTGTACCTGCTAACTTCAGAGCAACATCTTCTATTACACAGTTTGCTGTGAGGATCAGGTCTTTGTGGTGCTGTGCCTCCTTTCGAGACTCAGTCTTGCATTCAGCAAGGCACTGGGAGTGAAGCAGGTTTTTAGGAAGCATCAAGGAAGTCAGTGGGACTGTTCACCTTCATTAAATTTAACATGCAAAAATGTTTTTGAAGATGATATTGTCTTTACAGAATGAGGCTGTATTCAGTGCCTGTTTTTTGCATCTCCCAGATTATTTTGTGTCTTCTCATAATAATCCAGCATTTACTGCAACTGATAAGGCACATAGTTATGTACTGAACTGTTCCACTTGCTACTTCAGCATCTCTGTGGAAAGTGCAGGTGGTCCCAGGGAAGGAAGCAAGTGAGAAGAACAGGTGCACATCACTATGCTCTCATTTTTGTTTCTTTACATTTTAGGTGTAACTTTTGTAATTTAAGTAGAAGTTCTTGCATTAAAACCTATTTAGTCTGGTTATTATATTAAAATTTATTTAGGTTTTAGAATGACTGCATGCATTATTAGCAGTCATTAAGATGTTGGGAAAAACAGACTTTTAGGAAAAAATGCTCAGCTGCTTTGCTTTCTGCACTTTTCTTATTCTAAGAAATTGCAATTTCTTAGAAATTGCTTAGTCTTCTAGACTTAGTCTTCTAGACTAAGACTTTTTAGTCTAAGAATTTTCTTCAATTTTCTTAGTCTAAGGTAATAAAGCCTAGTGGGTCAGTTACAATTCTTGTATCTCACTAGATTGTCACAGTGCAATTTATTTGGAGTTTTGGATGTAGGAAAATTACGTATTTTGAAGAAACACTTCTTGTCTGGAGGAAATAAGTTAATGTTTCTGGTCATATAAACTTTAATAGCATTTCTCTTAAATTCAATCTGCAGCTTAAAACTTGCCGTGTGTGTTAAGACCTGAAGATACACAGCAAGTGGAACTTTAAGTCCTTTCATACTTTTCTGCTTGTTGGAATTTATATTTTGACAAAGCTGGTCAAAAGATTGTATTGTGGTTTCTTTAACTTATGGCAATGTGCAAAGGCTCAACTTATTTGTGGAGTCAAACATTCTAATCTCTACCTAAAAAATGATGAGACTTTAAACAGACATCTGAATGCTTTTGTTCCCATCTTATTTTGTTAAGTCTAAAAAGTCTTGTATTTTCTAGAGATTCTTTGAAACCATGACTGTGAGTAACTTTTGATGTTAGCTGAGACTCTGCTGTTATCCAGGGTTCCAGGAGCTAGAACTGTAAGGAAACACTAAACAGGTAGCAGATATTAATAATGCTGATAAGCTGCAAGTACTTGTTTTATAAGTTACTAGAAGCAGGAGGAATCTGTATTTTCATACATAGAGCTATGTTGTCTGTGGATCCCTTTACATTGGGGTGACTTTATTATAACTGCCACTGTTGCCATTACACTCTTTTCTGCAAGCGCTGTCATTTGCACCTAAGAGAGAATTTGAATTTATATTTCTAGACCTAATTGAAATTATTGTTGTTTGAATTCAGTAACATAATTAGCGTTAGGAAAATGTGAACAAGGCTTGCAGTCAGTCCCCTGCCTTTCCATGCTCTGGTGCTGTTAGAGTAAGAAAGGTTTGCAGAGCTGTGACTGTATAGCAGAGGTGGCTGTTTAACTGTCCTCTTACAAAATAAAAATAATAAAAATCTCACAGGCATAAACAAACCAGTATAAATGAGATAAAATGCTGCCCTGCAGAGTTACTTCAAATAGGAGGAAATGTGAAAGACTGAAATGTAATAATACATTGCCAGAATGGTTTCTCTTAGAGGTTCTTGGCAGGTATTGCACTGAATAGGGTGCAAATAAATCTATTTTAAATACTAATCAATAGATTCATGTATTGGTGTAGAACAAATTTACTGTTTGCATCATGCGTGGTGATTCTACACTGTGTACCTGTTACTCTTCAGATAAACTTCTGCAAATGCCTCCTTCAGTGGGAAACCATGAGAGGTTTGCATGCAAATGCATATTGCAGTCACACCCAACATGCAGCTAGAAATATGGACATTTTGTAAACAGTGTCTTTTATCAGTGTGTTCTCAACTGTAGCTAATGTTGGAAAATCCTCGCTTTTTGAAGCTATCCCTGTTACTTAACATTTATGCTAACCCCTTCGTGAAAGCAGCATTGAAGAGGCAATTTCAGAAGGGTTAAGAGCTGTAAACTCTTGTGCCAAACAGGTTACCAGACAGTGGCCATGTACCAGCTGGATTTTCAGGAAGGCCAAGAGGCCATGCATATGCTGTTTGACACAAGTGAGGCAATGCTGGGAACATCCATTTGGCAGAAACATGGGGACATGTGGACATATTTCCTTGCATTTTGACTCTGTAGACGAGGTATTTTGTAGAGGTTGGGAGAGAGTGTAATCCAAGGGGTAATTTGGTTAGCATTCATATATATATATATATATATACACACACTATATGGCTGTTCAGTGAGGATGAAAGAGGAATTAGGTAGAAGATAACTAATTAGAGTGATGGGTGAAATTCTATACCCAGCAAAGCACAGGAAATCCGTAACAGTCAAATACTGAGCCCTAGCTTCAATTTTCTGAGTGCTCAGGCCAGTTCTCTAAAAAGAAAATATTGTAAATGTCACCACAACTACTTTTATACCAGATAGACAATATTAGAAATTATTCTTGTGTAGCACGTGATATCAAGAGTAAGAGTGAAGCCTCTAAATAAGACTTTTTTAAATATGCCTTTGAAAGCATAATGGGAGCAAGAATAATTTTCCAACGAAGTGTAAATTCACTGCTGTTACTTTACATATTTTTCAACTCATTGCTATTGAATTGAAGGGGGAGAGGGGTAGGAGAGAACTCAAACCTTTTCTCTACTTTTTAATAGCAGTAGCTATTAAATATGGGCACTAGTATGAAAAAAACCCTCAATGTTTTAAACAGCCAGCAAGGAATCGTAAACTGGACTGGAAGTTTTGTATTTCTGAGAAAGCAATTACTGTAAATTAAGTCAGGTTTATTTATGAGACTTATTAATGTGAAATATAGAATCAGTGTTGTATGGTTTTCACAGACAGCTAATCTCTTAAGAGAGAGACTAATTATGGTCATAAATATTGTGTGTAATCCTGATGTGTGAACGGATTTTGAGGGGGTGTACTGTTGCCAGCAGGGGTTAGCAGTCTGACTGGAAACCTGATTAGAAGTACTAATGCAAACGAATCTGCATCACCAGCAATTGATTATTACAGATTTCTTCTCAGTAAGTATTTTGGGGAGAAAAAGATGCTTGAAATGGGTCTGCTTCAAATGAAGGCAGAGCGAAAATTGGAGTGATCGTCACGAGCACTCTTCCTGAGTCTGATGCCCAGTGAAGGCTCGTGGAGCATCCCTTGGGGATTACCTGGCTGGAAGCTGAGGTGCAGTGCAGGTTCCTTTCAGGGTGGCACAGCAAATGGTGGCCAAAGCCTGGTGCCCTGCAAATGTAATACAACTTTCAGAAAAGCAGACAAGTTTATTCTGACATGGCTAAAGGCAATAAGGAGAGTTACTGAGCCACTAATCCAGTAACTTCAGTTCTGGTCTCACTGCTGCACTTGTTGCCTGCTCTAAACGGAAAGAGCCAAATCATAACACACCTCTCAGTGTGTGCGCAAAACTTGGAGGGAGGCACTCTAAAATAACTCTGCCATCATATTTTGAGACCAAAGCTGCTACAGTTGTGCACGAGGTTTATTTGTGTGGGTGCAGAAGGTCACCAGGAGGTTCTGCTGGCCCTGTCCAGCCACCCAGCCCCATTTTGGCTGGAGCCACCACACTGGTTCCAGACTAGTGCCCAGACTGACAGACTGATTTTTCATATCTGGGAACTGGTTTTCCAGTATGGGTGGTGTTGGTAGTGGTTCTCAAATCCTAGCTTCAGCGTAGCCCGATGGAGTGCCCCTGTCTTCAACCCACCACCTGTAGGTCCTGACTGGACTCCGTAAGCTGACTCCAAGCTTCTTTCATTGACTGACATCATTGGGAATGTCCAATGGCACCCACTTGGTGTCCCCACCCTGCTCTGCCCACCCCACTGGGATGTGGTGGGATGGCACTGAGGGCAGTGTGTTGCTCCAGCCAATTGCCCAGGTCCCCTGGCCAGTGCCAGCTCATTTTGCGCAGCACCCTGCTGCAGTGAGCGTAGCACAAGCCACCTTTGTTGTGCTCAGGACATGTCATACTCGAGAAACAGGTGAGAATTAAGTCTGGCAGTGGTTCCTCTCCATAAGCGCATATGTATATTTGTATCCCTGAGGCTTTGAGCTCCCAATGATCTTCAAGTATGGGAGATAGCTTTTGTGTTTAGGTGTTGCCCAAAGTGCCTGTCAGTAATTAGTGTTGCTCTTACAGCATCAAAAGTGCTTATTGCTGAAAGCATACCGTTGTGGCTGTCATGTTGTTCTACCCATCTGCCAGAAAAGTCCAATGGCCATGTACTGAGGAGGAGTTCAGGCTCCAAATATGTCAGGGTAAAGCTATACAGGAAAAAGGGTGTTATAAAAACGTGTTTCAGTGAGAAGGTAGCCTAACAGAAGCTGCTGTAAGTCAGGCTTGTAAAGAGAAAAAAAAAGGGAATTTCTAGCAGCCCTTCAAGTTTCTTACAGTAATGCCACCTCCTTCAGAAGGAGTTTGGGTTTTTTTCCATGTTCTGCTAGTGAGATTGCTTTGGTATAGCTTGACCATGATGATGTGGTGGTCTCATGTGCTTTCTTTAGTGCTGATTTTGGATGGGCATTTAGTTGGCCATAAATAAATGCTCCATACAGCATGACTTATTTCTAGCAAGTTTCTTATACATTATTAAATAACCTTCAGGGGATAACAGGCTGTCTTTTGTTTTAGACTCAAGATTTAGTTTGAACTTGTAACCCAAAGGTAAGTGGGTCCTGTTTTTATCAGCCTGGTTCATACCTTTCCCCCAGGCTTTCCAAAAAGGTAGGGAAAGAGTAAGAGCTGCTATTGGCTCTCGCTAATTGGCTGCCTGCAATTTCAGATTGCTGCTTCTCCAGTCCTCTTGTGGCTCATGCAATACCATTTAGTGTTGGATGATTTTTTGCAAGAGATAAATGTGGTGCGTGCCACAGAACTAGGTTATAATATATGGGTAAACGGAGATAGGGGAGCAGTACTCTTTCTTGTGGTGCTTTCTGAGCACAGCCTGTCAGCAGAAATGTGCAATGAGGAACTTGCCACACAGCCATTAAAATGCCAGAAGGGAAACTTCCTTCAGCCAGAAGAAAAATTTTCCCTAAGCTGCTGAGTGTGTGACAGGCTATTAGTGGCACTGTCTTCTGATGATGCAAAAGGGCAGGAAAGTGCAAACCTTAGCACAATAAATACTTCACGGCATAATCTGATTAACAGCTAGGGTCAAACTGAGCTTTCCCACACAAGTTTGTATTACACAGGACATTTCACAGTATCACAGTATCACAGTATGCTAGAGATTGGAAGGGACCTCGAAAGATCATCTAGTTCAATCCCCCTGCCAGAGCAGGAGCACCTAGATAATGTTACACAGGAATGTGTCCAGGCGAGTTTTGAATGTCTCCAGGGAAGGAGACTCCACAACCTCCCTGGGCAGCCTGTTCCAGTGTTCCGTCACCCTCACTGAGAAGAAGTTTCTTCTCAAGTTTAAGTGGAACCTCTTGTGTTCCAGTTTGTACCCATTACCCCTTGTCCTGTCATTGTTTGCCACTGAGTAGAGCCTGGCTCCATCCTCATGACACTCCCCCTTTATATATTTATATACACTAATAAGGTCACCCCTCAGTCTCCTCCAAACTGTAGAGACCCAGCTCCCTCAGTCTTTCCTCATAAGGGAGATGCTCCACTCCCTTAATCATCTTAGTTGCCCTGCGCTGGACTCTCTCCAGCAGGTCCCTGTCCTTCTTGAACTGAGGGGCCCAGAACTGGACACAATATTCCAGATGCGGTCTCACCAGGGCAGAGTAGAGGGGAAGGAGGACCTCTCTCGACCTACTAACCACTGCCCTTCTAATACACCCCAGGATGCCATTGGCCTTCTTGGCCACAAGGGCACAGTGTTGGCTTATGGTCATCCTGTCATCCACTAGGACCCCCAGGTCCCTCTCCCCTTCACTGCTCTCTAACAGGTCGTTTCCCAACCTATACTGGAACCTGGGGTTGTTCCTGCCCACATGCAGGACTCTACACTTTCCCTTGTTATATTTCATCAAGTTATTCCCTGCCCAACTCTCCAGCCTGTCCAGGTCTCGCTGGATGGCAGCACAGCCTTCTGGCGTGTCAGCCACTCCTCCCAGCTTAGTGTCATCAGCAAACTTGCTGATAGTACACTCAATTCCCTCATCTAAATCACTGATGAATATATTAAATAATACTGGTCCCAGTACTGACCCTTGAGGCACTCCACTAGTTACAGGCCTCCAACTAGACTCAGCCCCATAGACTACAACTCTCTGGCTTCTCTCCTTCAGCCAGTTCACAGTCCACCTCACTACCTGATCATCCAGTTCACACTTCCTCAATTTAGCCGTGAGGATGCTGTGCGAGACTGTGTCAAATGCTTTGCTGAAGTCAAGGTAGACCACATCCACCGCTCTGCCATCATCCATCCACCGTGTTATTTCCTCATAAAAGGCTAAGAGATTGGTCAAGCATGATTTCCCCTTGGTGAAGCCATGTTGACTGCCCCTCATAACCCTCTTATCCTTGATATGCCTTAAGATGGCACCAAGGATAAGGTGTTCCATCACTTTCCCAGGGATGGAGGTGAGGCTGACCGGTCTATAGTTACCCGGGTCCTCCTTCTTGCCCTTTTTGAAGACTGGAGTGACATTTGCTTTCCTCCAGTCCTCAGGCACCTCTCCCATTTCCCTTATTTGACATAAGGTAGTACAATAGTGGTTGACTCTGAATGCTGATGCTAATGTGGGCAGAGAGAAGGATGAAGGAATAAGGGTAACTAGAGCTCATACACCTCATAGACAGAGAAAGGTTGGTGGTTGTGGTGATCATAATGGGGTGATCTTTTTGGCTTTTTGCTCTGGCAGTTATTATAGATGTTTAGCAAGGGAACTGTTGGTGGATGGGGAACAGATGCAGGGTGTGATTCATTAGCATGATCTTGCCTAGTGCTCTGCCAAATACAGATTAAAAAAAAAGGTCAAATTCTGTTCAACATGTCAAATTTACCTATACATTATATAGGAAGTATAACCATGCAGAACTGAAAAGGCCTAGGTTGCCCCTGTGGTGATATCTGTGGAATGGGCCATGATGCCAACCATCATCTTTCATCCTTTTTATATCCCTTTTCTATACCTACCAAGAGGGGGTTAAAATGCATAATCACCTCTAAATCCACCCTGGGTAGCAATTTCACATAAGCCATGACTTTCTGAGGATAGAAAGCTTTATAGAACATGGGAGTAAATACCACACAACTGAAACATTTATGTTTTTTCTCTGTGATATGGAAATTACAACTTTGTGTTTTAGCCTGTGCAGCATCAAGCTTATCACCTTTAAACACTTGTTAGAACTAAATTGTGTGAAGAAAGAGGGTTTTACCAGGATGTTTAGCAGCAGCATTGTGAAAGAGACTAGCACAAGCTCTCTGGTCTCTATAGAAACTGCCTCTGGACATAGTAGGGTCTGGTTAGCTCTTAGGAATTTCTATTTAATGCTGACAGATACTGTGCTATCACAGTGTGGGGAATGGAAGAGACGTGTTGCTAGCTTAGGGAGCTGGCTTCTCTCTCTGCTTGCCCATCAGGAAAAAAAACGGTGTTATTTTCCTTCCTGAAATCAGCACTTCAATGTTAGGAACACCCCAAATTGTCAGACGTGTGGTAGCTGCCTACACCTGTTGCTGGCTCCCTAGCTGTGCATACTTCACTGCATGTCACTATCACAAGTCTGTATGTCCCAAGTCACTTGATACCTGAGAGAAATTCATGTATGTGCATGGGACAAAAAGGAAAGGATCTACCTAATGCACACAGAAAAGCATGTCACAGTGAGTGGTAATGCATTGACAAGTCAGAAGAGGAGGATATGAGTGTCACAGTTTCACTGAGATTTGTCTTCGTGGTCTTCTGCAGTCCAGGGGAGCTATATAATCATATTTTTTCCTAGTGTTAGTATTTGGTTACATGGATCAGTGTTGATGTGACTCATTAATGTGGCTTGATCTTCTTACAGGTGACCTGCTGTCTTCTGTCTGAGCTTAGTGTCTTAATGTGTTCATATATATTTGGTTAGCATCTAAACAGTGGTTCTCCAAACTTCAATGGAGGCATTCCTATTTCAGAAAATTGAGACTTTTTTTAAGGAAAAAAAAAAAAACATAGGAAAAGGGCAAATTACTTTTCTTATACATGATCTCAGGGTTGTCTTTGAAATTAAGGAAGGGAATTAACTGTGATTATAGCTGGGAAAAAATTTGAAGTTTCCATCACGGTAGGAATGCCTGCATTTGAATATTTGATTTTTTTCCAGGTTGGTACTAAAATGTGAAATAGGACACTTTAACACTTCATTTGACTTTAATTAAAATGAAATATGTGAACACTTTTTAGGTTTAAAATAGCTAATTTTTATTATTGATTGGCTTTGCAGCATTTAATTTTGAGCCTTTTTAGTATTTAAGCTATGTACAGGATGGGGATTGCAGTTAAGACGTATGATGTGTTTTCCATTCTCCCTTTTGGGTCGCCCTGCTTTTCTGGACTACATCTCCAGGGATTATTCAGAATATTACAGTTTCAATAATATATCATACAGATACCTCAGAGGAAGATCTGCATTGCATTACAGGAAATTTAATCTTCTGGGCCATTCCGTTTATGTTAGAAAATGTAGGCTTATACTTCAATTTACAAATACCATCATGCTGTAGGGGAAACGTAGTTTAGTGATTTGTTAATCCAAGTTCAAGGAGACATTTTGGGTTAATTCACACTAAAAAAAAACCACCCTACAAACGCCTTTTAAGCAAGGATCTCTGTAATGAGGTATTTCAGCTAATTTCCTTGGGTAATGATAGTAATAGTATTTAGTATTTTTCAGCAAATCAGTTTTCCAGTGGGAAATACTTGTTTGGTGAGGTTGCATATTTGATTAACAGGCTTTAGTATTCCTAAAATTCGTATTTCTGCAGGTTTTATTCAGTGGCTGAGGTCTTTCCTCTGCTGACGACTCTACAATACACCAGGAAGACCCCATAAAATTTTGCTATATTGCTTCTGTGTTATCCGATTTCCTATTGCCTGCTGAGATTTACTGAGACTCAATAATGGTTTGGTTTACAGCTGTCAAATCAAGAAAGAAGAAATCTAAAAAACCTGCTGAACAGGGTGCTGGGATAGTGAGGGTAGTCCTAACCTTCCATCCCTGCATCAGATCGGGTTTTAAAGTAATAAGAGCTCAGAGTCAGATGGGTTAGGGAGAAGGCTGGAGGAAACAATCTGGTGTTATCTAGTTCGTGTTAGCCTTGTTAAGTAGCTTAGCTTAGGTAGTAGTATGGTCAATTCTATGAATGTATCAGTATAGAAAAGACTTGGACCGGTTGGAGCAGGTCCAGACGAGAGCAAGAAAATTGATCAGAGGGATGGAACACCTCTCCCATGAGGAACAGCTGAGAGAGTTGGGGTTGTTCAGCCTGGAGAAGAGAAGACTTTGGGGAGACCTTATTGTGGCCTTTCAGTTCTTAAAGGGTGCCTGGAAGAAAGATGGGAAGAGACTGTTTAGCAGTGCTTGTTAAGATAGGACAAGGGGCAGTGGTTTTAAACTAAAAGAGGAGAGATTCGGTCTGGATGTGAGGAACAGATTCTTTACAATGAGGGTGGTAAAACACAGGAAGAGGTTGCCCAGAGAGGTGGCTGATACACCATCCCTGCAGACATTCAAGGGCAGGCTGGATGTGGTTCTGAGCAACCTGATCTAGTTGAAGATGTCCCTGCTCATTGCAGAGGAGTTGGATTGGATGACCTTTGAAAGTCCCTCCCAACCCAGACCATTCTGTGATTTCTTTAAAAATTTTTGTGCTTTTTTTGTAGATGCTGCTTTTTAGTTCTCTCTTTAAACAAGGCACTGGCCAACACACACACAGGAGATTGTGGATAAAAAAATCCTAACAGCTTTTCAGCGTGCCGTAAGAAATTGGGATGAGATTTCCCTTAGCTAGCTGCAGTCTGGTGTTTTCTTTTTAAAGTTGTCTTTGAGTGCTGTGCTGACACCAGTTTTCGGATGAAATTAAAAGAGGGCTTTAATTTGAAATGAAATGTGGTTTTCACTGCCTGTGTTGGCAGAGGATTTCCTTCATGTTCAGTTTTTCTGTCTTCTCAAAGCAAAAGTCTGAGGAATTTCTTTTCCATGTCTCAGGTATGCTTGTACTTGTACACAGTTACTTTTTCTGAAGGTTGCCCAAGGTCATTGCTGTCACAAGGCAAACAAAAACTGTTTCCCTCTGTATGTTGTGGAAAGGATGAGGGGTGCTTTGCAAGCTTCCTTATGTTAGGAACATAACAGGAAACAATACTCTGTTAATGCAGACTTTGCCATATTGAATTAGCTCATTACCTCCTGTGGCGTATCAGCACACTGCCTGTAACAGCGATGGAGCCACATCAAGGTGACCTCCAGCTCCTTTCAGTAATTTATCTAATCAACTGTGCAGTAATTTACTTAAGGTTGAAAAGGCAGAACAGTTACTTCATGACCTTTGTATCTGTCAGTTAATACACCAGTGTGATTTTTTTACTGCCCATTTTATGTGAGGTTGCATAATGATAACACTGGATCCTTCTTAAAATTCATTACCCGCACCTGTCTTTAATGAATTCTAGCAATTATGTATTCCATGAACTCCCTCTCTGTTGCTTTAAGAAGTCTGCCTTGTATTGATTTTTAGTTCACTGCCCTTTAGCTTCATTGATGAACATAAATATTTCAAAATATAGAAATGCAGATTGTACCACCCAAGCATACATAAACCTTCTGGCACTGCCTGGGAGCACTTTTGTGTCAAATTTATTCAGACACAATAAACAAATGTAACTCGTAGCGACTACAAAGGCTGGGCCTGACAGTTGCATTAAAGTCATCTTAATGCCTGGAAATATGTAGTCCCCCCAAAAAAAGACTTATTCAACTAATTCTTCACCTTAGAATTAGTAAAATAATAACTACATTAAGATCCCACAAGCCATCAGTTTTACCAGTCTCATTCATCAGTAAGCTAGTGTATCTAGGTGGACAAATTTTTGAGGCTCCATTTGTTAAATTAAGGGCAGTTCACAAAGGGAAAAAAAGGTTAGTGTAATGATGAAATGTGTACTAGAAATACTGAGATGAAAGCAATATTTTATACTTCATGAAGTATTTTATACTTCACAGCCTACTTCATAGCCTATATTTATCAAAATCTATAGTCTGGGCATATCTCAAATCGCATAACGCAAGCGTTCCAGGAACACACCCATCAGAGAATTCCACCACAGCCTGCTGCTGGTAGTGCCTCTGCAGCCCTTTCACCCAGGAGCTCAGTGGCCAGAGCTGCTGCCCAGGGTGCCAAAGTTCACTTTTCTTCCAAACCACAAGGGCTTTGTATGTGCCACAGACAGCACATCTTGAGTGATGGCATGCTGTGTTTTATGAGAAACAGTTGTTAGAAACTCATCTATAGGGTGCTAGTGTGCTGGTTACCTCACTATAACTTAAAGCTTCATATTCCTAATGAGGAGTAATGGTTCAGCTGTAATTAACATTTCTCACTGATCATGTTGTGTCCTTTCTGCTTGGCATCTAGTACCATTGTGAGGTGGTTAGGTATCGTGGTAAGCAGGTGAGCAAAAACTGGCATGGGAACTCTACACGCGAACATGTGCCGAAGAGCTAGTGTCCCTTGTGACTGTATGTTAGGTAATGGGGGATAATGCCACATATACACACTTGAGAAAATGTATTCCTCACAGTGTAAAGTATTAAACCTGTATGTTTATCTACTGTATCCCACCAAGTACAAAAACCTGGTAATAAGACAAAATAGCCTCATGTTGATACAACGCATAGTCCTTCAGAAGAAGTTATGGCTACCATCTAAGTATGCTGTATTATCTGAGTAAAGAAAGACTGGGCTCCTGACAATAGTGTATGATCTTGTAAGGAGTCATATGCACTCACTGGAGAGGACAAAGTAAAACTGCATAGATTCAGAGATTTTGTGTTCAATCGGAAGCACAACTGTTACACAGTATTGGTCAAAGTTCTCCAAAAGCATGGAGGGACTCAGTCTAGTGCAGATCTGTCAGGTCAGATCCTCTACTGCCTAGCAGACAGGACACTCCCCTTAATCAGTTCAGTATAATGAAAATGATAGACTAGTTTAAACAGAAATAAAAGCTACGCAGTGAAGAATAATCACTGGCCAAGCTTTTCTGAAACAGTCATTTTACTTAACTTGGAATGTTTTAAGAATGTTATTGTGCCTCTTTAATCTCTCTTCACCCCTGCCCTGGTACAAAGGGGAGTGGCTGTGGACCTATGCGTAGATAGGGGTGACAGGGTGTTTGAAAACACATGGTGGGAGAGAGGAGAGTATACATCTTGGTTCTGTATTGCTGAAGAGGGCCAAGTCATTTGAGGCCAGGGAAATGCTGTGTTAACCAGCATTTTGTCCGAACCTTCTCATTAGCTCCATTTCCTCCAGTTAGAATATATTAAGTGAAAATGGGAAAAAATTTGCTAAGCGAAGTGCATCTCTGTCTTCCGACTGTACTTTCCACAACCTTGCCACACGATTGTCTCACTAATTTGAAAGTTTGTGCTTTATAAGTTTTAAGAGGGTGCAGATAGCCACCATAACCTCAGAGAGCCATGCATGGGCAGTTGTGCCACATTTCTATTTCTGACTTGCTCAGAGGCATCAGGCAGTCTCTGACATTGATGTAGCATGGTACAATGTTTAACGCCTTCATTTTCACTTCGGACACGCTCCCACTGTCCCATTATTGCTGGCTCCAGTGGTTTTTGTTATGATCAGCATTAGCACCTCATTTCCTCTGCCCTCTCAACCTCCCTTTAAAGCTCCATAAAATCCATCTCGTCTCTCGTATCTGACAAATATTTCTGGACACCTTGAAGCACTATCTTCTGAGGCAGGAAGCAAAGCTCAGGTACAGCTGCCTCTGTAAGCCAGCTAAGGGCAGCATTAACTCAATATAAAACCCGTGAATGTGATATCCATCTCTCCCTGCCTCCTCCATTTGTTGTATCATTCGGTCCTTCCCTTTCTCTTGTTGCTGATGTTCGGGGTTTTTGTTTTTTCCTTGTTAACAGAGCCTAAGATGCAAACTGAGCTGGGCCTCTGTACATCTGCAGAAGCAAAGTAGCTCTTCTCTAATCTGCTTGGCTTTGATTTGTCTGTGACAGTGATGGGGACTGTTGTCCTTAGCAGTAGGGAAGCTGTTAGTTGGATGCGACTATCACTGCTGTCATGAAGAGGAACTGCTCAGGCTATTTCAAGGTCTGAACATATGTTCCTATTAGATTTTATGCACTGTCTCTTGCAAATGCTTGTGAATTAAAGGATTCCTGCCTGTTGTGTGTAGGCAGTGGTTAGGATAGTAATGAAAGCAATATTTACAGGTCTGTAGAAGGCAGGAAAACTTCACTGTATCTGAACTTCTGCTTACTGGCTTTCTGATTGTATTTGCCTCTTAAGAGGTTTCT
This sequence comes from Pezoporus occidentalis, assembly GCF_034315485.1. Lineage (NCBI taxonomy): Eukaryota > Metazoa > Chordata > Aves > Psittaciformes > Psittacidae > Pezoporus > Pezoporus occidentalis. Next base: position 674,525 of record NW_026913964.1, on the reverse strand, counting down.
CTGTTATGCAGTCAGCAGGTGGCTGAGTCTTTGCTGCAGAACTTTGTAACGCTTTGCCTGCACATCTATCTCAGCTTATTCCCTCCCTGCTGGTCCAAACCCCTCTGTATTATTACTGTAATTACTTATTTTTATGGTGTCAGTGGCTGGAGATCTGCAGATAGTGTCACATCAGATGATTAATGTTAGGCAGATGAGGGTTTTTGGAGTTGGTTTCTACCGAAAAAGGTTTGCAAACTGATGCATCTTAAGACTCGTAGTATCTTAGCCTATGAAGCTGCACTGTACTTAAGATGTGCTTCCTTCTGTTCACTCTAAGACCTATCAGGAGCAATAAGGATCTTATATTTATAGTGACCTGATTTTGTCTTTCCATCACATTACTAATGTTTGATGACAACTAAAATTTCCATCAGTTTCTTCATCCTCTTGTGTCACATGCTACCAATAGAATTAATTTTCTGCTGAGACCGAAAATATGGATGATTTGGAGATGGGACAGGGTTGAAAGCAAAGCGGTAGTTAATGATCATAGATTATTTTAATGGTGTATATACTATGTATGGGAAAAGAGGCAGGAATAGCGAGCAAGGACCAAAGGAACAGAGAGAAGGAAACAAGGGGGTGCCATAGAGATTAAATTACAGAAGAAAATGTTGTTTAGGCTTTTACTTGTAACATTAGCCTGTTGACTTCACTAGTATTCAGGGTAGTGGCAGACAGCTCATACACTGCTCAGTATGTGCTCTTGGCTAATTCTGCAGAAACCTCAGCTGTTTTGGAGTAAGTACGCTATTCCATTACTCTGAGGGGACAAGAAGGGCTACTGCAGGCCCAGCCTCTGGTGAAAAAGAATGTTGTGCTTTCAGATGTCTACTGGATTCTGACATGAGGGGAAAGGAGATCTTTCTTGCTCCAGCTTCTTTTCATCTGAAAGTACAGTAAACTCTTCAAATCCCTTTCAGATCCTCTTCAAATGCAAACTGGGTTGTTACCCATTTTGTTGAACTGTTTTAGCAAGCCGATAGATGTGCATTCAACTTTTAAGTTGCAAATGATGAAGTGTAATTTTCTGTATATGAAGTGTTGGCTCTGTGTTAAATCTTTGAATAAGTTGCTGTGTGTGGGTACCCTCTTGATTTAGTGCTGGGAAGAGGTTGAAGGGGTTCTGTGATGTGGTAGATCTGAAAATGTGTAAATGCTGTTTAATGTAGGGTAAGACTGACTGGATTCCTTCAATACTCTGGATTGCTCAAGGTGGGGACCCTCCAGCACCCAATTTAGAATAGTAATTCAAAGTATGATTGGAGGTTTGAAATTTGCTATTGTCTGCTGTGTTGTATGTCTGGGAAAGAGTAAAGCATGTCCATGGTCAAGAATCATGGTGTAGTGTAAGGGTGAGAAAATTTCCACCCTTCAGTTTTCTTAGTATCTTAACTATCTTGCATGTGAAAAAAACATGGCCATCTCCTATGCTATTATTTTAAATTCAGCTTTGTTGACTGATCTCAAGAAAATGGGAAGTCTGCAGCTCCTAGAGAATGTCAGTAACATTTGGACACTTGGTTCTTTTCATCCACTTTGGAAATCTCAGCTGAATGCAAAGACGTTGTGCCATGCCCTCAGTGCTATGCTTTGAAGGATGTTCTGACAATTAATCCTCTTTGTGGATTTTGTTTGGTGATTTTATTCCTAAGGGTTCAGGTAACTGCACTGTGTGAGCCATATCTGCTGTAAACTCAACAGCTTTAAACTCAACTTCAGAATTAAGATAGCTTATAAGGTAGATTAGGTGCATGCCCTTCTCTGTGTGACCTTTTAAAAAGCAACCAAGCATCTAACCCACCTTCCTAGTGCTGTGCATGAATTATGAAAAAGTGGGGTTTCACTTTTTTAATGCTGAAGACACATCTGTGTCCTTAATCAGACCTACAGAAAACCAGCTATAACTGTGCAATTTACTTTGCAGAATGAGGTATTAGCAATTTACTTGATTAACGATATAGACTAGCATTTGCTCTGAATTTGAAATACCATAAAAATCATTTGACCTCTTTTTACAATTAGCTCTGTAGTGACATAGGAAGCCAAGCCAGAGAAATGTGTGTGGTGTTCCTGAGAGTGCCCAGGGCTCCAGGGAAGCTTCCTTGGTATAGCCGACGAGTCCTATTGAGCTGGGCATATTTCTGCTCAGTGGTTACCTTTTGTATTATGTTTTCTCCTAAGATCATTATTGTCTTAGCCATTTAAAAACCCAAGTTTAGCTGTTGCTTGGATTTGTCTTCATTAATTAGGTCTGCGACAAAGTAGTGCCTGAAAGAGTGATATTTTATCTGTTACTAAGCTCATGTCTGAGCATGCTGTTTTGTGGCAGAAACTATATAATCTAATGAATTGAATAGAAACAAAGCAAAAGTAATATTTTAAATTAATTAACAGGAGACTAAAAATAAAGAAGAATGAAAAATATTCCAGGATATTCCAGTAAAGTGAGGTTTTGCTCTGTAGAGGTTTTTCAGGACTCCTGATTAACAGTTTGGACGAGCAGTTTGGCTGGTGGGCTGATACACAGTACAGGACTGAAGGTATCATGCTGTGTCCTTCTGTTGTTTTCTTCAGTTAAGGAACATGCCGGCCCTGAATTGAAGGAGGCTGTTGTAAAAGAAAATAGATTGATTTTATGGAAACTGAGATCATGAAGACAAAAATGCTACCTCTGTTTTTCAGAGGGAACTTTGTTAGTCAATTGTATGTCTGAGCCAGAGGGGAAGATATATAATGCCAGTGCTTCTGGATTTTTTTGCCTTTTCTTCCTCCAATTCTGACTGACTTGTCAATATCTGCCCCAAAGCTACCTCTGATTGTTTCTAACGTACATGTTTCGCCATACATATTTGTTTATTTCAAAATATGGGCTCTAACTTCAGTAATTCAATACATGGGCTTACCTTTCATATTCATTATCCCATAACCTGCCCCCCAGTTGGGGCAGGTCAGGAATTAAGATGCCAGTACAACAGTCTTAGGACTTTATTTGGTTTAGTTGTCTTTGAAGTGCTAGAGTACTTTCTAGATTAGAAGTCACAGTCCTTGTTCTCTGCCAAATTTTTCTATATCAATAAAAACAAAATTGCTAAGGAATGCCTTTTAAAAGCAGTAGTCAATAAGGGGGGAGTTTTAATACCAGATAACTATGTATCCCCCAAAACTTCAGCTGTGCCTGAAACTTGTGGGAGCGGATTTTTTGTGTCATTTGTTTTAATGACAAAATGTCGTTTCAGTAAAGTAAGGAGGACTAAGTGCCTCCACTTGGACAATCAATAGCAAATCTCAAATCCCATCAGCAAGCACATAAGAGGCTGGTGTTGCTCAAATCCCTTTATTTTTACCTTTAATGAAGTAGAAAGTTGTTCAATTGATATATTGTGCCCTGGCCTTTTCTGAGTAATTGACCTGGACTGCTGGGCTGTGCCTTAATAGATCTGCTGTTTGAAGAGAGGGAGGGAAGAGGAGAGGACCAGTGAGTTTGGTCTAGACTTGTCCTATAGCTCTAGCTTTCCTCATTAGTAATTTCAAGGATTCTTCTTGTCTGAACAAGTTTGTTATCATAGAATAAAACTCACCAAAGTACAATCTGATTTGACATCTAGAATATAGTTTTGCTTCTACTGAAATTGCTGTATATGCAGGGTAGCAGTTAAGGTCTTCTTGATAGCACAGTGAAGACCCTTGTCCTTTAGATGATAGCTATTCTTGGCAGAGGACTGTTGCCTGTCTTCTCTTTAAACTCTTTCTCTCTCTATATATATACAGGGGGAGAAAGAGTCACAAGGCTTTTTCCATGCTTATAGGTATCTATATTTCAGCATAGACAACTATTTACAGAGAAGGTGGGTTTTGTTCATACATTTTCAACCAACTACCTAACTGGATTGGCAGTGGATATGCTGCTTTACTGCCTTCCTCCCTAGTGTGTCTGAAGTTCCAGTTGTAATTTCAAATTCTCTGGATCAAACCATAATTGGCTCAGTTTACAAATTTGCCCTTCTTAACGTTGTTCATGGTGAGGGACAGATGTATGACCCAAAAACCAGGGGAATGTCTTTTGTCCTTCAATAGTAAGTAATGTTTCTTCTCAGCAACTTGGCTGTTAGTCAACTGTAGGTGTCTTTCCATAGTAAATGAACTGTTGTAAACCCAGAGGTTTTAATGTGAGCTTTTGGATATTGATTCCATTTGAAAACCAAGCCAGCTGTATTTATATACCAATGCAGAGACTAAAAGGGCATAAACTGTTTTCAAAAACTGAACCACTTTAATAATTTACGTTCCTTTGAATATTATGTACTCTAGTTTGAAGATCTTCGTTAAAACATGCTTGATGGAATACATAAGATAGGAACAACATTGAATCTACCCTCTCTGTTTCAGAATAAGCAGTGTCTACATTATAAAATATTAGTCAGTAGCTGCACAGTGACATTCAAGCACTGAACTGTCAGTGTACTTGCATGTGTTCATATAGACACATGGAACCATAAAAGTACTTAGAACTGCTAAGAGTTTCTTTAAGATTGGAAGCATGTTAGAGGGAACTTGCACTTCAAGTTTCTCTAAAAGTTAGTGAATTTATTAGATAGATAGATATTTAAAAAAACCCAAACAAACCAAAACTAATGCATAAATGGCAATTTCAGAATGTGACATTGTTATTGTTTCACACCTCCTGCTCTTAAAAGCTTTCAGCAGTTGCATCTTTCCCATTAGCTCTAGGTGTAAAAGTTGTAAATGCTTGGGTACATGTGGCTGGCACGCTTGAGGAATTGGGTGCCAGACACCAGCAGATAAGCTGCAGATAACTCAGAGGTAGCCAATTTTCCCATTTCATAAATACTTGAGAAAAACCACTAAGATCTCCTGGGTCCCATAGTTTTGGTCTGACTTCTGGGTTATGCTTCAGTCCTTTAGTTTCTTCATTTCTTGCCCTTTTAATTGGAATGACATAATTTTATTTTATTTTTTTGGTGAATATTCTCTGTCTCAGAATAAAAGCAAACAGGATGCTTTCATTACAGTCATAAAATTGTGCATAAATACCAGCAATGTCCATGTGTATTTATATGCCAAAGAAAGAATCCCAAAAGACTTTTAATAGAACTGCAAAGTGCTTTAAAATTAGGAAATACAAGAATTGGAGTAACCTATGTTACTCCAATTAGTTTGGAGTCATTAGTTTGGCATTTCTGTGTTTAATGACTCATGGTAAAGATTTGGTACTTGCATCCTATAAGCCTATCATATGTTAGTGAGGAAGATGCTTCACATTCACCCATCAGTTGAAAACTAATTTTGTTAATGTAGTAACTGAAATAATAGTAGGTTGGGTTTTTAGTGGAAATGAGAATAAGACATACATTCTCATACATGTTACATAGCTATTTACTATCAGGAAGGGTATTTCTGAAATGTTGAAATTCAAATTTTACATTCCATTCCAGGCTTTGGAGGTCCAGGGCTCTTTTTAGCATGTAAAAATGTTTCCTTATCCTTATAATTAAAATTATTTCTGAATATTTATGACTTCTCTGTTTTCCATGCTAACCACCTTCTTAGCCCACTGTTTATGCCTTTACACCTTACAGTTTTTTCTTCACCCTGCCAGAGCCTGGAGAGAAACAAGACACTGTTTATGTGCTTTTGGATGCTGAGACTGAGTGAGGAATCGGCATTTGTAGAAAAACTTGGCTGGCCTCCTGCAACCCTGGTCAGGGTGAATGGAGATTTCAGCAAAGTCAGCTGCAACAAACTTCAGTATCTTTGCTAAGGAAGAGTTGGCTTCAGTTTTTCTAATGGCTTGTGAGTTGTTGTTCTTGGAAAGCTATTTCCTTGCCAAGTTGCACTTCCACACTGCAAATCTAAAGCTGCTTAAAGAATTTTTTTTTTTTATTTTTACTTCTTAAACATGAGCAAAACAATGTGTTTTTCTCTGACCTCCTTCTGGGAAATGTCTCAACTGCTGAGACAGAAGTTTTCCAAAACAGCACAGCTAGAGGCACGCTCCCAGTATGTTAAAGTCTCTGGGATTTGAATGTTGTTAGCTTTGGTGCTAGAAACAGTTGTGTCCTGTGCATTCTAGACTTTTAAAACCTTTCAGCATCAGTTCCTCTGAGCTTGCTGCTGCGGACATTGTCTGTCAGAAGTGCACTTGGTAGGGCAGACATAGATTAATAAAACAAATTTCATTTAAAGTTGCTACTCATGCTTCTGTGTACCTTTCTAAATATTTATGGCTAAATATCACATTGGCCTTTTACAGAAAACTATCCTTTTGGCCTTTATCAGCGCTCTGTTGCGCAAGACATTTATTGTTTGCCTGACAGGCCAGAGGTCTTGCAGAGGGTGTCAACAGTCATTCTGGAATTAAAAAGTAACTTCCTGGCCAGAGAATGCAGTGAAATCAACAGAAAGTTATTAGGTAAAGAAAGCTCTAAGTTAGAAAAGGACAGTCATAAATATTCAGAAATAATTTCTTGCTTCCATCATCCTTATCTGTGTTTGTTTTACTTTCTTTTTTCTGCATTGCATTCTTTATTTTGTAAATGTTCTCCTCTGTCTTTTCTGCTTGAATTCTCCAGCTTTACTGTTCATTTGGAGTCTGAAAATTCTTCCAGCTTACAAGTGACAATGCTTATTTTTAGCTTAGGATTGTTAGGATTGGGTTTTTTTATCATGTGAGTACTGATTCTCATATGTGAGATAGAAAATACATTTTTTCTTATAAAATACTCTAAGGTTTTTCCTTAGAAGGAGATACTGGACTTTAAGTGAGGACTTGGCTTGTGGGAGCATTCAGAAGAAGAAAGTTTTAGTAATGAGTATACTCTAGGAAAACAGACCATTTTGATTTCTGCGTTCCCAACAGAATCTGTGTATCTCTCTGTGTGGCATCATTACCCAAGAGTAAAGAGTGACATTCAAGTTTTCTTCTGCCCATCTCTGATTATATAGTTGTATTTTTAAGATTTTGTGGAATGCGTCAAAAAGGTAAATAACAATATGGGTGTCATCCTGCCAGTCTTAATCCACTCAATGAAACAAATTGTAATGTCAATAAATCATTTTCAATAGAAACTCCTTTAAATACACCTGAGTAAAATATACTTGTTCATAGTAGTTACAGATTTGTCCCAAACTTTATCTGTTCAATGATAACCTGCATAAGGAAAGAATGTGCATGAACAAATACAAAGATACTTAATGTGTTCCATGAATGCATTTTGAAATGGATTCTCTGAAGTTTCAATGGGTCACTGTCAAGGAAAATCAAATTTAATTCTGTTCCGGAGACATGAATGAATGTATAGGGCAGATTGCTCAGAGGCTGTGCCTGCTGTGGTGGCCTTAGTATTTACTCTGTTACATGTTTTTCTCAGCTCTGCCTCTCTGAGCTTTCTTTAGAGGTCAGGCATCAATTCTGTGCAGGACTAGTTTTTAATCTTTTCAGGAGAGGGTGCTGTACTCGATCAGCAGGTACAGACATGCTGAAAAGTGGTGTGCAAATGTGTATAGGGATAACAACAAAAATCTCTGTGCATTAAAAAGGGAAGTAGATTAATAAATTGGGAATAACTTACTAAATTTTGTTAAGCCCAACTTAGGTATTTGGTTATTGGACTATGTTGGTAGTTATTAGATAAGTTTTGATCCAGTGGTCTCTACTGCTGGTGTGGCAATGTGGTAAAGCATTAAAGAACTCTTGCTTCCTCCAAAAGTGTCTAAAATTGAAAGTTGCCTTCATAGTTTTTCTGAATCCAGTCTGGTGAGGTTAATTGTCGCCATTGGGTGGAAGGCCAAATTAAGGTTGGTGTTTGCCTTGCATGCTGAAAAAAAAGTATAATTTGGGCCTTTGGTGGCTTGTAAATTTTGTGGTGATTCTTCTGAATTCATTTAAAAGTGAATTGTTAGTGTTGAAGCAGAAAGAGTGTGTTAATCACATGGGTAAGCATCTTGTATTCAGAGTTTATTCTACCTGTTACCATTGGTTCCTGCTTGTGGGAATTGATATTGTAAGAAACATCAATATGCTGTTGTAAATGACAGCCTGCTGGTCTTCAGGCATGTTCCACCTATGATCAGGAAACCTGTAAATCTCCATTATCAATTTATTCCATACTCAAGATTAATTTTAGCAGCATCTTTTTAATGTAAGGATTACTTTGTGGGTTTGTTACTTCCTTGTTTAACTTTACAGCCCAAAAATTCAAGATAATACAAGGTAGTGAGCTGGATTCTCAGTGTGCCACATTGCATCCAGACAGTTGGAAAAATGTTCGTTAATTATTTGCTGAATAATGGCATTAAGACTGTTTTGTTGCAATAGAGACAGTTTTATGTTACAAACTCCTATGAAGGCTGTGTTCCTATATGTCACATAAGTCACCTGCATACTCACATTTGGGGTTTGGCCATTCTAGAATCAATATGATGAGAATATTTTCATACAAATTAATGGACTGGGGGTGAGAGAGAGTATGGTGGCTTAACTTTGCCTAAGAGCCAGGCTCCTGCACAACCACACCTCCTCCTCAGTGGGAAAGAAAGCAGGAAGAATACAAACAAGACAGCTTGTGGGTTGAGGTAAAGTCAGGGATATTGCTTAACAGTTACTGTTGTGGGCGAAACAGGCTCGACTTGTGGAAAATTAAATTATTGCCAACTATAATAGATTTGGGTACTGAGAAACAGAAAGACCTTAAAACACCTTTCCTGCCCCCTCTCCCAGGCTTCATTCCCTTCCCTCCAGACTCCACCCCTCCCTGCCAAGCAGCACAGGGGGGCAATGGGGAGAGGATGGTCAGTGGTTTCTCTCTGCCACTTCTTCCTTCTCACACTTTTCCTCTGCTCCAGTATGGGCTTTCCACAGGCTGCCAATCCTGACAGGAAAATCTCCAGCACAGGTCCTCCACAAGCTGCTGGGAATGTCTGCACTGCCATGGAGCTCCTTCCCCTACTTTGGTGCTCCTACTGCTGTTTCCCGTCTCCTTTTGTCCCCCACTCCTGTGCCCATGTGCCTTTTTTCTGCCCTTTCTCAAATGTATGTTCCCAGAGGTGCTACCACCTTGGCTGATGGCTCAGCTGTGCCCTTCAGTGCATCCAGTGTGGAGCCTGCTGGAACCAACTGTGTCCAGCACCAAGCAGTGCCAGCCTCCCGTCACAGCGGCTGCCAGGCATATACAGGGCACATGCAGGTGACTTTGTAAAAATGGATCTAAATGCTTAAAATATTCAGGACCCCAGTCATTTATTCTTACAACCAATAGTTCATGTTTTATACCATCCACATTTATATGATTTCTGAGAGTTACTGCTATAGCAAATAAAACTTTGGAGTGATTTTTTATGTATGCCAAGTAAATCTCCATGTAGCACCTGCCTGCCTATTGAGTGGGTGAGTTGTGCCCAGGCTGTGAGAACCAGGCTCTAGGGTAGCAGAAGTCTCTGCCCTGTCTCAAGAGGCCATATCTGATGAAATTCAGAGCTAAATGCATAGTTTTTGGCTACCCAGTGTGCACATTATATGCACATACTGATTTAGCTGCTGCCAAAAAGATTGACTAATGGCTGTTTTCCCTTCCTTTCCATCAGTGCCACCACAGGTATGACTTTCTCTCCTCTTTAGAACTGTGGATATTTACAAAACTAATAGGAACTTTTTATGTTATAGAAACTTCTACACTTGGTGTCTGAATTTGACAGGTGGAAAGCTTGGAAGGTGAATGGATTTAATAATTGCTGGGGATGAGGAGCAAAGATACATGGATGGACAGGTAGACAGTGTGGTCACCACATAAGCCTCATCTTCTTAGGAAACCAAGCTGACTAAACTGTGGTAATGTAATTACAAACTGTTTTGTAAAAAATGTTTTTCATCTCCTGACATTAGAGGAGTTTCACCTGGCAGTTTAGACATCTTCTTAAGTGTACATAACCTGTACTTTGGTCTGGCCATAGATTACACTGTGCTGTTGTGACAAGCCTCCTTTCAGGTATGTAGCCTGTTTATATCAAAATAGGATTTTACATCCAGTTTTGCTTTCCTATAGAAGATCTTACAACCCTGTTTCTACCAGTATATTTTAAACCACAAAGAGCTGATTTAACTTCTTGAGCTTTTTTGTTTTTTTTTTGTTTTTTTTTGGTTTGTTTGTTTGTTTTCCCTAGATATCCTTTGCTTTTTTTTTTTTTTTAGTACAGAACTTGCTTAGAATATATGAAGTCTTTAGAGGTGACCACCTCAGTGTGTCCAGTTTACTTAATGGCACTTTCTAGAAGCGATTTATTTAGATTAACCCTCATGTTTATTTGATTAATAAAATAGCTTTTGTTTGCAAATACATACATCTAGAGTTCACAAGTATACCATTAAACAGAACTAGGATGTTGACAGTTGCATTTGGCTTTGACATCACCTTTCAAGGTCTTTGGAAATGGAAACAGTGAATTGCCTATTTCATCCTTCAGTCTTCAAATGGAGAGCTTTAGTCTTTAGAAAAGCTGATCAGGTTTACAACCAGCCATTCTTCCCCCACATCATGTCATCACAACAGGGAGTACAATGTCCTTCTGGGACATTATGTTACACAATTTTCCTAATGTGTAATTCCTAATATCTGTGAAACTATATAAAGGCCATCTTGTAAGAGCTGTTTGTAGTTCAGCATCTTGTGCCTGGCTCTGGATCCCCACTGGTGGTTAAAACAGTGGTCTACATTATATAAGGAACTTCTGTTCCCAAATCTATGCAACTTTTGAGACAAAGGAGAGCAATGGGTGGGCCAGTTTGTGTCACACCAGTTTGAGTTAGCAGTAGTACTTAACCATCTTCCCTAAAACACCAAGTACTTCCTGACACACCTGGGGATTTCCTTATTTCTAAATCTGTAGGACCTATGACATGACAAAGCAGAAGAATTTTTTTCTATCCTGTAACATAGTTACCTCAACATTTGTCCCTTCTCTCCTTCATCTGCCAGGGTAATTTTTTTCCTGTTTCTCTCACCCTGCCTCTTTGGCAGTTAAGTGCATCATAATTTCTGAATCACCATAACCTTGTTTGACTGATGAGGACAGAACCACTTAATATTTTTTCCTCCTTGGGATGTTCCAGCCTAACATCTTCTGAAAGCATAGCTCACAGGGAAGAAAACCAGGATGCTTCTGTAGTGAGGAAATCTTACTCTAATGGGACTGCATCAGCACTTCTGCTGCATTAATATTTTTATTGGACCATATTGTGAAGGACTGAGAAGTAAGTGCATTAGCGTGCATCAGCATTTCTGAGCTATGGTTGTGTTTTATGAAGGTTATCAACAAGACAGCGCATCTGAAAGCTTTCTTGATCTGGATCAGCAGTTCAGTGCATTAGTGATTCATGCAAATGCTTAGGCCCTGGGACCCAGGGAGAACAGTGATGTCCTGCTGTGTGTCACTAATCCAAATATTATTATTAGCCTTTGGCTTGAAGTTGAAGTGCAGAATTTGATGGATATTGATTATCAGAAGAAAACTTTTTTGTTTCATTTCTTTTATAGTGAAAATAACAGAATATACATGGCAGTAATTATTTTTGCCTTTGAAATTTACTTTATTGAATAGGGAATCATTTTGGAGGAAGGTAAGAGTCAGTTCTAATAGCAGCTATAAAAATCCACTCAGCTTTTAATGACTGTATATGGCATGCTGTCAAGGGGAAGCAGAACCAAAAATTCAAGAAGTAATATTTCCATTAAACAGCAGTATAGACCTGATGTAATCTCTTGCCTTCTATGTCTTGTCCCTGTCCCCACTTTTTGGCTGTTCTTGTTGTCTATCCTTAAACACTTGAAGCATCTCAGTCCTTTTTTCCTAGTTGGCTGCTTTCTTATGTCTTGGCTCCTCCAGGCCTGATGGGTTTCTGTATCTCCCTGTTCATTCTTCCCTTTGGATTGTAACTACATTGGAGCTAGAAGAGGGATAAGCATCATGAATGGAGACCAGGGGGAGTTGGGCTTTGGTCTTGAACAAGGGAAGAAAAGTGATAAAGGAGCACCACAGCTAAAGTGTGTGGAAGTAGATAGCTGAAGTAAGAGAGACAAGTAATTGTTAAGGTCTGAAACTGAGGGGACAGAGTGAACTGGGTCTTAAGTCTTATTTGTCTACAATTAAAGAGAAGATGCAGAAAGGAGCAAAATCTCATTAAACAGATTATAGGGGAGGAGGCAGAGATAATCCCTATCCAAAAAGAATCTTGTTTTAATTCACACATAGAGTGTGATTGTTTGCATCCAGTAATAAATATAAAGTTATACTCTTTTTTTTTAATTTTTTTTTTCTTTCAGCTGTTACAAAAAAAATGTGGTCATACAGGAGTGTGTATTTCAGACCAAAAGAAACTCAGGTCATTTTTGTTTTCTGATGGAAGAGATGCAGTGCACTGTTAGGGATTCAGGGTTGCATAGCACTGAATTCTGTCCCCAGGTATGGACATGAAGGTCCCATTAACGAGAATTGTTTTGTTCATATCTTAAAGTTGTTTACAGATTTTTAAAAGGTGCAGCTTTTGTTCTGCTTTTGCTAATGGCTTTGACATATTGAGTGCTGGTGAGCATCACATTGGCAGAATGTGATGTGCAAAAGAATAAAGTCCACTGAGGGTGAGTGCTAAAGATCCTTTACTCTTTGCCTACCTAAATGAGAGGATGCACTTGCAACTTCAGTACAGATTTTCAACACAGGAGAAAAACAGAGGAAATATTTTTATTTTTTTTCCCCCTTTTTCAGTCAACTCTAAAGGTAACATTGCTGTATTCTGTCATTTCTTCAGAACTGCAGTACAGTTTCACCTACACCCTGGTTCAGCTTCTTTTAAAGTCCCAGTAATGTCACAGGACTTCAGTACAAATTTTAGTTCAAATGTGCTCACAGTTTTTGCTGTGGTTCCCTTTACCAACACTTCTTTAATAACTGCCAATTATATTATTGCCATCCTTCCTTTCAACACCCTGGCAAAAAAAAAAACCTCAGAGTATGTTGACTTGTACTTTGTCCATATTCTGATACTGTAAACTGGTGCACAGCCGATTTTGTTGTTTTTAAACTTCCAAGTTTGTGACGGGGGAAATGAAAATGTGTAGGCTATGCACAGAAGGCATACATATAGGCTGTCATATAGGCTGGATCTTGAAGTGGTTGCATTAATACTGCTAATTTCACTTGCAGTCTGATCCTACTAGAAACAAATTAACTTTTTGGGTCAAGACTTAAAGAGGTACCTATGAATTCGTAAGTTACTAGTAGAAGTTTTAGAAAGTGCTTTCTCAGGTGCCTATTCTGGAGCACTGAAATTTAGATGTATTGCTTCTTTGTTGTAAACAGTGAGTTGATCTGATGGTCTGGTCTCTAAAGCAGCTGTCATCTGTGTGTGCTTTTTCTTTGCCTTCATGTGTCTGTATCAGCATGTTGCCTGCCTCTGTGTTGTCAAGCCGTGAACAAAATAAGGAGTGTTCTGGGATTCTTTGCAGTGTCTGGTTGTGATGCTTGTCATTTTAATGTGCTAGCAAATTACTTCTGTAGACTGAGTCTCTGTAACCCTGCCTCTAGTGGGTCACTTCTGTTTGGGCATCTCTCACTGTGTGCAGAGACTGTGAAAGGAGAATACATGCAATTTAAGAGTACACAGTTATAATTTATCAACTAATACATGTAGTAGTCAGCTAAGACAAAAGTGCTACTGGACTAGCAGAATATTAATGTGTTCTCCATTGCAGATGCAGAGACCTATTGGGTGGTAGGTTAATTGCTGGGTAGTCATGAGACAGGTGGGAGAGGGCTGGCCTCTACTGCTCCTTCAGTCAAGCTGATCCTTGACCATTTGTGTTGACTTGCTGTCTCTGAATTTCCATTTTTCTTCTTAGGGCTTTATAGCTTCTCATGTCAGTGTTTCGAGTCACTGGCTGGTACTATCTCAACAGTTTCATTTCTGTATTGCTTGGATTTAGCTTACTGAGTCTCACAACTCAATAGTCATTTTTTGCAATAAAGCTGAGCCAGATTCTCATGTCCTGCAGCAGGCCAGGTATTGGGTCTCAGACAACTGAACCCCAGGGGACGTGGTTGACCTTTGGGGATGTGCTGATAGTCATCTGTGGTGGTGCTCCCTTCCTCTGGGAAGGGAAGACACAAGTGGGCTAGGACAAGTTTTCTCCCTAACTTAATTTTAATGTTTTGGTAAAATGGAGATAAAACTCTTTTCTGAAACCAGAGGTGTGGGTGAACTGAGCTATTGGGGGTGTGCAAAACACACCTTCTGTTCTGCCGTTTGACTAACAAAACCATTGTGTGCTTACTGCTGCTGTCTCTTAGCGCTGGATTTTAAAAATGTCCTTTTTTCTATTTGGTTGAGTTTGGGTTTTTGGTTTTGGGTTTGTTTGTTGGTCTTTTTTTTTGGGGGGGGGGTGTGTTTGGTTTTTGTTTGGTTGGTTGTTTTTTGTTTGGTTGGTTGTATTTCCCCCCCCCGCGTCTTGTGTTTGGCAGTATTTGGGGATTAGAGTATCTTTCTGCATTTTTTACTGAAGCATCTTTTGAGCCAGGGTTCCCTGGAAAGCTGTTTGTCTTTTCTTTTGGGTCCTGATATTGTGCCAGTGACGAGCACAGCCTGCTCTTCCACACTGGAAATGTCAGCGTTGCAAAGGCAGCTGTCTGAGGTCTTTGCAGGCAAGAGTGTTCCTGAGACTGCCACACTTCTTAAGGGAAACATTGCTAGTCAGTCACAGGGGAAACGATGATACAGAACAATCGCATGATAAGAACTCATACCAGGAATGTTTGGCAGCTCTAGAAAGTGTATACAGAAGAGCCACTGGGATCTTGAATGAAAAATAAAATTGAACTCTTGAGTTTGTACAGTGTGGTTTTGGCTGCACTTCACCTGTTTGTGATAGGTCTGAGCTTATCATTTGGCTTGGTGTGAACTGTAATGCTGTTGCCAAGAGTCTGAAGCTCATGTAAATACTTGTAGGTACAGGTACTAATATACACATGTGCTCACACACACTAATTAATGTGAGATGATTTTATATGGGCAGACTGGAGTTAATTGTGGTATATATACATGATTACAAGACTAAACTTCAGCGCTTATGTGCATAAAGCCAGGCACTGTGAACCCTGCAGGTAGACCAGAGAGATCACTGTGTTTCAGTCTGTAGGCCATGAGTATGACTTATGAGAAAGGGACTGCCATCCCACAGAAGCATATACACCTTCCAGACTTGTGTGGTTGCCACATCAGATCTGCTCCTTGCTCATCTTGCATGCTTTGTTAATACAGAGAACAAATAAAGTACCCAAAAGGAGGTGGGTAAATTGAATTGTGAAGCAGTGATTCTACTCAGCCCAGTCTGTTGTCTGTTTTCTGGTTTTCATGCTGTTTGTGTAGTAAATTAAGTTTTATTTATGTGCTCAAGAGCACTGAAGGAAAAAAGAGGCAATAAAAATCATGGTAAATAATTTTGTACTCAGATGCTCAGTCAGGGTTCTCACCCTATAGTAAGGCAAAAGACCATGTAGTCCGAGGAGCTGCTTTTCTCAGGACGTTAAACTATGCTCCCAGCAGATAGCAGCAGAGATGAGAAATTTATTAATTAAAGTATTTGATTCTAGGAGGCAAGCTGGTCACTGTGTGAGGGAGAGAGGCAAACAAAAAAAATCCTCCAACGCCCTTGGAAAATTCCTTCTTAAATCACATTAAGTGGTCTGCATGATCCAACACTTACCAGCTAGCCCACAGGAAAAAGGACTCTCCTGTATAGCACAGCAGTAGCTCTCCGTCCAGTGCCTGTGACTCTAGCTGCAGCTGCTCTGATGCCTTGGAGAAAGAAGTATTCAGATGAGTGAAAGACAGTGTGCCTGATCAAGCATGCATCAGTGGAAAAATCCTGTCTGGTTCCAGCCACAGAGCACCTAAGGCTGTACAGTGAGATTTGATTTTGATTTACCCATGCTGCAATGCAGAACTGCAAGATGAGGACAGTGGAAGTAAACTTAGTCCACTTCTGGGAGAGGATTCATGGAGGTCAGGGTCAGGAGGGTTTTCCTGGAGCCTTTAGGCCAACTTCCTTCTCTTCCTTCCCAGCTGTTTAGGGCATAAAATTTATCCCAGAAGCAACATTAAAATATATATATTTAAAGTCTCCATATCTGGCCAAGTCTATCACCTCTCCTGGTAACCAGTTTTAATACTTAATTATAATATCCCTAGAAAGTTTGCCTTATTTCAAGGTTAAATTGCCTCACTTTAGTTTCCAGTCAATGGATTTTGCTATGCCATTATCAGCAGGATCAGGAAAGCTAACCTGATCTCTTTTGTATGAAAACAGTGTTTCACATTGTTCACATCACCTAAAATGTCCTAATATTCAATATCCTAAAATTCAATATCCTAAATACATCAAATGTTTCTTCGTCCTTACGTTGTCAGGGTGAATTTGTCAGTTTCTGGGACATTTCTGTGGTCTTCTTTTACACTTGTTTTGAGATGCCCACAGCCACCTTAGTATGTATAGACCAGAACTGCAGACACCAGTCTAATAGTGTTTTTTCCAGTGCTGCACACACAGACCAAGGGATTGTTTCCATGGGTATTACCTTCTTTACGGTTGAAGTTGCCCTTTCTCTAAGTTTGTTGTTCTCACACGTTGTTGTCTAATAATTGTCTTTTAAAACCACCAGCTTCTTTGCTTAATTACTATTTCTGCAAACAGTCTCTCATGATAAAGGAATAGTTGTATTTGTTGTTTGCATATGCACAATCTTCTTGGAGGGTTCTCTTTAGACATGTTGAACAGTGACCCATTTATTTAGCTAAGGGCCAGCTCAGGACTCTGTAGTCTGGACAAAATTGCTGCCCCAAGAAGAAGGCCTGTGCTGAACTTGAAAGTAAGGCTGGAAGAGCTGTCTGTGTTTCTCTATGCCTGGAACAGGGCTTGCTGGCAGCTGTCTTAGGTGAGGCCTTAACTGTTTAATCTGTGTTTCTTCCAGGTCAAACGTAGGGAATATAGTATAGTAAGGATAGAAATACAAAGCAACACATTAGAAGTCCATAAACATAAAGAATAACTGCACTTGCATGATGCTTGGCTGTCTTCCAGAATATATGTATAATATATTAAAAAACAAGTGAAATAATGGGGAGGAGAGTTAGGATGAGAAGACATACCCAGTTGCAAATCAAATATTTAAAGGTTCAGGAGATAGGAAAACTAATCACTGCTCACATTGTCTTACCCAAACCTGTAAGAATCATTTATGCAATGATAACACATGGATGGAATCCGCTATGAAACAGAGATGTAGTTTGCCAGATTTAATGCAAACGTTGAACATCAAATTTCTGTGCTGAGAATTTTTTGATCTCTTCATCATATGATAGTGGGAGAGAATGGTGACAGGTCTGGAATAAAGTGCTGGCTGAGCTATTTCATACTACTCTTTGAATTTTTAAGTAAGGAACAGAAGGCACTATACGGTTATTGCTAAAACCACACATTCTCATGTGTTTACCATGCCATATGATTGCAGTCTTAAACTCACTCTCTTTGTGCTCATGAACTATGATACTGTCTTTAATTAGGTGCTCACATACTCTTTTGTTACACAGAATGCCTTCCATCATACGGGACTGTCCTGGGTTTAGCAGTAGCAGTCATTTTTTTCTCCTTCTTAGTAGCTGGTGCAGCTCTGTGTTTTTGACTTTCGGCCTGGGAACAGAGCTGATAACACTGATATTTTTAGTTACTGCTCAAATATTTAGTCTGAGCAAGGACTTTGTGAGTCTCATGCTCTGCCAGGGAGGAGGAGAAGCTGGGAGGAAGCAGAGACATGACACCTGACCCAAACTGACCAAAGAGGTATTCCATACCACAGCACGTCATGCCTGGGATGTAACTGGGAGTTACCCGGAAGGGCTCTCTCTGCTTGGTCGGGCTCGTTTTGGCAGGTGGTATTGTATTCTCTCCCCTTGTTATTTCCCTTATCATTATTATTATTGGTGGCAGCAGCAGTGATTTCTGTTATACCTTAGTTACTGGACTGTTCTTATCTCAACCCATGGGAGTTACATTCTTTCGATTCTCCTCCCTGTCCCTCTGGGAGCCCAGGGAGGGGAGGGGGGGCTAGACTACGTGGCTGACTTGCCGACAGAGTTTAAACCACGACAAGGACACATGGAAAAGTTGCAAGCTTGTACAGGGCATGAGTTTGATCTTTGTATAGTACTTACCTTGGAAGGTTTGGAAAGGTTTGGAAACTATACAGCAAATATGGCCAGGGATTGCTGACAAGCAATGGATGAGCCTGTGCAATGTCAAAATAACTCCACCCTGCAGTTTCACATTCTTAATTATGCAGGTACTTGGTATGATGTATGTTAGGCCAGATTTGCATAAATGCTGAGCATTCCCAGCTGCAAGCATGACCAGTGGATCTATGCTCTGCATGTATGGGTGCCATAAAAATGATAAGTACTTTGGAAAACATGTATTCTGAGGATCTTAAGTTTTTTTTCCTTAAATGTAAAGTTTTAGCTGCTTCAGCTTTGCCCATGGGTAGCTTTAGTTTCATGTCTGCCAAAAAAAAAAAAGAGATTGCAATAATGCCAAATATTATAAGAATATTGAGGCAGAATGAGATATTTGCTAGTGCTAGCTAGTGTAACAAGGAAAGGCCTGAAGTGTGATGCAATCAGGGTTTATAAGCGTCCAGATAAAAGATGTGGTGCAGTGTATGGAATGTGGAGGTTGAAAGGAAATAGCTGTTAATGAGCCATAATCCTATCGAACCATGGGGTTTGGCAGTGCCTCCCAATGCATGTTCACTGGTGAGAGACCTGAAGTACAAGCTACTATTGTCTGGCTTTGTGATCCTAGCTTTCATGGAGGGGTTTCTGGTTTGTTTTAATTTAATAAAAATATGTCACTGCAATTCACTGGCTACTTAGAATCATAGAATAGTTAGGGTTGGAAAGGACATCTAGTTCCGACCCCGTTGCCATGGGCACGAATATCTCACACTAAACCATGCCACCCAAGGTTTCATCTGAAGGCTGGCCTTGAACACTGCCAGGGATGGAGCATTCACAACCTGCCTGGGCAACCCATTCTAGTGCCTCACCACCCTAACAGGAAAGAATTTCTTCCTTATATCCAATCTAAACTTCCCCTGTTTAAGTTTTAACCTATTACCCCTTTTCCTATCACTACAGTCCCTAATGAAGAGTCCATCCCCAGCATCCCTATAGGCCCCCTTCAGATGCTGGAAGGCTGCTATGAGGTCTCCACACAGCCTTCTCTTCTCCAGGCTGAACAGCCCTAACTTCCTCAGCCTGTCTTCATACAGGAGGTGCTCCAGCCCTGCCATCATACTCATGGCCCTCCTCTGGACTTGTTCCAACAGTTCCACGTCCTTTTTATGTTGGGGACGCCAGAACTGCACACAATACTCCAAGTGAGGTCTTACAAGAGCAGAGTAGAAGGGCAGGATCACCTCCTTTGACCTGCTGGTCATGCTCCTTTTGATGCAGCCCAGGATACAGTTGGCTTTCTGGGCTGCAAGTGCACACTGAACCTGGCTCATGTTCGTTTTCTCATCAACCAACACCCCCAAGTCCTGTGCAGGGCTGCTCTGAATCTCATCTTTGCCCAACCTGTAGCTGTGCCTGGGATTGCTCCGACCGCGGTGTAGAACCTTGCAGCTGGCATGGTTAAACTTCATAAGGTTGGCATCAGCCCCCCTCACAAGTGTGTCAAGGTCCCTCTGGATGGCATTCCTTCCCTCCAGCGTATCAACCGAACCACACAGCTTGGTGTCATCGGCAAACTTGCTGAGGGCGCACTCAGTCCCACTGTCCGTGTCACCTTTTTAGGTGCCGAACAAGACTGGTCCCAACACCGATCCCTGAGGGACACCACTCGTTACTGGTCTCCAGCCAGACATTGAGCCATTGACCACGACTCTTTGCATGCGGCCATCCAGCCAGTTCTTTATCCACCGAGTGGTCCATCCATCAAATTGATGTCTCTCCAATTTAGAGACAAGGATGTCGTGTGGGACAGTGTCAAACGCTTTGCACAAGTCCAGGTAGATGACATCAACTGCTCTACCCCTGTCCATCAGTTCTGTAGCCCCATCATAGAAGGCCACCAAATTGGTCAGGCAGGATTTCCCCTTAGTGAAGCCATGCTGGCTGTCACCAAGCACCTTGTTGTTTTTCATGTGCCTTAGCATGCCTTCCAGGAGAATCTGCTCCAAGATTTTGCCAGGCACGCAGGTGAGACTGACTTGTCTGTAATTCCCCAAGTCATCCATTTTCCCCTTCTTGAAAATGGGGGTTGTATTTCCCTTTTCCCAGTCATCGGGAACTTCACCTGACTGCCATGATTTTTCAAATATGGTGGACATACTTGTTTGACAGCAATGAAGACATCTGAGCCATTAATGCCTCAGGTGTGCCTATAAGGTCGTATTTCTCTGTGAGCCTAATGAGTCATTCAGGGAGATCACTGTACACAGTGTTATTCAACATCACCAGTGACTCCTGGTAGAATTAATAATGCTATTTATATCAACAAAATTAGCAGCAGATAGGTTCAATGTTATTAATAGTATAATTAGCAACTATGAATATGAGTTGATGTTGTGTAGTACCTTTTACATTAGCACATCATAAAAGATATCACTGTTAGGAAGTAGGAGGCAGGTGCTGAGTCAATGAAGCACCTGTTTACAGATAACTGTAATTTAAGCAGTCACATTTAGTTTAGTGATACAGCCTTTTCTCTGCCTAGGGCTTACCCTAATGTGATGGACAGCAAACGTAGCACCAGAAAAGACACCTTAGAAACATCTAGTCTATCTCCAGGGATTTTGTAGGTCTGCTCAAGGCGTCTTTGCCCCTAGTATCTGATTTTACCTATTCTTGAATATTTACAGTAATAGTTCCTAGGCAACTTCTGTGGAGATGCTGTTCACTTACCATTTATTCTTTTCCTTAACTTACATGGCCATCTTATCTACCAACTTCTGAGACTGAGTAATTACCATCTTTTATTTATACATTTAAGTTATTGCCTTGAATATATTTATAGATGGTGATAGCATTCCCTGTGAGTCATCCATCTGTTTTCGAAGCTATTAGTTCTTCCAGTATTGCCATATGCGTGACCTG
This sequence comes from Pezoporus occidentalis, assembly GCF_034315485.1. NCBI lineage: Eukaryota > Metazoa > Chordata > Aves > Psittaciformes > Psittacidae > Pezoporus > Pezoporus occidentalis. The sequence continues at coordinate 653,266 of NW_026913964.1, read as the reverse complement.
TTTGTCTAATTTTACGGGTGGAGAAGTGGAGCTGTCTACAGTACTGAAGTAGAGTATGGGTCAAAGGAGTAGGGACAATATCAGAATTATCGTAAGTGTGAGATAACTGAACTTCCTATCTAAAACCTTTTGTTCCAGTCCCTGCTGAAACTGATGTAAATTGAACTCGGTAACTGCTGGTTCACGCTCTTGGTTCTCAGTATAGCAAAGTTAAACATTAAATGGCTTTCAGCTATCTCAGTTCATCTGTGTTGGGATAGGTGTCCACAAACACACTGAGCTCGGTGAAATGGTGTACTGAAAAAACCCACACAAAATTAGCTTATCACATTCTCAGGACTCTAATTCAAGACTTAACATTGAATACATGCCTGTTTTGCTAAGGCTGTTTTTACACTATAGAAACAATGTAGTATAGTAGGTGCCTGAACAAGCTTCTTATTAGTTAGGTTGGGTGCCTACTGCAGTCGATCTCAACTTAACTGAATTATTCTAGAGTGAACTATGCTACACACATATATATCTAGTTACACACTGTACTCTGCCTAACTTTATGTTAGCACAGTGTTTTGATGAGAATAAATCTTATGTAAATAAAATGTACAGAGGGGAGAGCAAGATGTATTTGCCTTGTAAAAATCAGATTTTAAGGGCACATATTTTAATATTTCAAGGTGTACTAATTTACTCTGGCATCCCTTCATTGCGTCTACACTTTATGCATTCACTATGTTCCAAATAAGATCAAAGCAAAGCAAATCTCTATCATCCTTCAGTTAAATATTTCAAAAGAATGGGACAAACACTGCACTAAGCATGTCATTTAGTCTGATTCTGATGAGCTGACCTAGTTTGTTATTTGCACAAAGTTACACTTATGGGGCATCCTAAATTACAAATATTTTTTACTTTGGAAAACTCTTAAGTGGCAGTATCCTGTTGAGTACAATAAGATAATATGACAGCTCATATGAGATGATACTGTCTTCAGGGGACTCATAGGAGAATGTATGCCATAGCATATACACTGCCTGTTCTTCCTTTAGTTCCAGTCTGCTCTTGTGATAGCCTGCTGGGAGATCAAGTGGTTGTGTACTAGCCAGATAAGTCACAACTTCTACTTACAGATGGCTCTTTCGAAATGGCTGCTTCAGCTCACGCAAATTCATCTTAGAAGATTCTCCAAGTGATATTTTTTCATATTTATAGCAGAATATAAAGTAACTTTTCTAGCTGTGGCTGTATAAAACATTTCATGCATGGTGAAAAATCTGTCTCACTTGTGCAATAATCATCATTGGGCATTACAATGTGCCATAATCCTGGTACTTGTGGTGTCCCTCAGGCAGAAACAGCCATTGCCGTCAAAACCATTCTGAATCTACAATATGTAGATAGAAAACTAAATGGCTGGAAACTGCCCCAGTAAATTTGATGGTGATTGTCTTTATGGTTGCAATTTGCCATAAAGGCAAAAGCTCAAAATACTGGAATCAACAGATTTGTATTTTATCAGTTACTTATCTTAGCATGTGTTATATCCTCAATACTGTTTCTAGACAAGCTTTTGCTTCAGTCTGGTGTACTGGAGAAGTTGGACCTAGCCTGAATTCTAGCTTGCATATGGACTTTATAATTAGCATTTCTTACTAACTGGTGGAAGGGAGAGAAAAGAGTCCTGTGAGGGCAGTGTCAGCACTTTGTGATTTATTGAGGGGACCTTTGGGGATTATCAGTACAGAATAAAGAGAAGTGCTTAGTGGAAAAGCAGTGTAACAAGAGACACTTTAAAATTCATTCATCAATGTACTAGCAATCTCTGCTTCCAGACAGGTGAGATATTAATGTATGGAGCCAAGAAAATCAATCTGCATCACGAGAACACTTTCATAAATAAAATGTTGCAAAGAACAACAGCTTTAGACTATTCTAACAAATCTTGTAATAGAGCTTACTTTTAACTGGTAATGGAGTTTACTTTTAACTGAAGCATTGATCTTCATTTCTTTAGGGATGAATTGTCACAGCTCAAAAGTATATGTAAGCATAAATGCCATTATTGTCAGGAGTGTGTATAATGAGTAGATGCAAAACGTATGTCAAAACCAAATGTTGTGTACACCCTTCGAGTTTTACCTATTGTGTATTAACTTTTTTTGCAAATTAATGCTCTCTGTGTTCTGATTACGAGTTGTCGTGGTCTAAACCCAGTCAGGTAACTTGTTCACTCACTCCCAGTGAGTGGTGCCGAGCTGACAACAATCGAGGTCCATGTCCCGTCCCCCCCCCCCACCGGGGTTCTCCCCCACTCCCGGAGGAACGGGGAGGAGGATCGAAAAAGTGCAACTCCCACGGGTTGAGACAAGAACAGTCCAGCAACCAATGTACAACACAAATCACCACCACTACCACCAACGACAACAATGATAAGGGAAAATAACAAGGGAAGAGAATACGATACCACCGGCCAAGAAAACGAGTTCCACCCGGAAGCCCGTGTCCTTCCGGGTAACTCCCAGTCACCCCCCACCCCGGCCATGACGTGCTGTGGTATGGAATACCTCCCTGGCTAGCCCGGGTCAGGCGCCCCGTCTCTGCTTCCTCCCGGCTTCCCCTCCTCCCTGGCAGAGCATGAGCCTCACAAAGTCCTTGGTCAGGGTAAACATCACTTAGCAACAACTGAAAACGTCGACTTCACCAACACTGTTCCCAGGCTGGAAGTCAAAACACAGCACTGCACCAGCTAACACAAAGAAAAAAAAAAACATGACTGCTACTGCTGAACCCAGGACACGAGTGCAGCCTCATAGTGTTTCTTACATAGGTTAGGATCAGTGACTGAAAAAACTCTACAGAGAAACTGCTCACACAACCACACAAAATGATAACAAGCTTCCCCACCCTCAGAGCAAGAGTAACATAAATCATAGCCTGCTTCGAAAAATATCACAACTCTTCACACTGTGTTATTTTCTCTGCATTGAAACAGATCTAATTTAATTTAATTCTGTCTTCCTCTTTCCATCAAAGGAAAACCTAGATTTTTTGAGAGTCTTTTCTTTTTACCTACTTTTTAAAATGCATTAGCAAACTTTAACACTGTTATAAACAAACACATTTAAGTCTGTCTTCCCCTGAAAAGGATTAACACATACCAGACATTCTTTCTCTGTCTACAGCTGCCTGAGAAAATGGTCTTTGTAGCAAATCTGTAAAAAAGTGATTCAGGCTACAATGTGCTATACCTCCCATTGCATTATGTAGAAGCCTAGCCTGTAAACCCATTTCTGCTTCTGCAGAACTACAGCAGGGGAGAATCATCTTTAAAGTTCTCATGGACAAGGTGGATATATCAGTAGCCCAAGCCAACAGAAGAATTATTGAGAAAATTAAGCTAAACAGAGCACAGTTATCTGAAAGGCAGTGCACATCTTGGGATCTGAAGGTGTAGCAGAGACACTGCAGAAACATTGACATGTGCCTTCCCTCTGAAAGGGCTCAAGTTGTTGAATGGCCTTCGTATGCAGCACATTACAATAATTATTGCAGTCAATCAGTGACCTTGTCAGTGCTGCAAACAGTGTCAAGCATGGGTGTCGTGGTTTAAACCCAGTCAGGTAACTTGTTCACTCACTCCCAGTGAGTGGTGCCGAGCTGACAACAATCAAGGTCCGTGGTCCCCCCCCTCCCCGGGGCTCTCCCCTTCCCTGCTCCCGGAGGAACGGGGAGGAGGATCGAAAGAGTGCAACTCCCACGGGTTGAGACAAGAACAGTCCAGCAACCAATGTACAACACAAATCACCACCGCTACTATCAACTACAACACTGATACGGGAAAATAACAAGGGAAGAGAATACGATACCACCGGCCAAGAAAACGAGTTCCACCCAGAAGCCCGTGTCCTTCCGGGTAACTCCCAGTTACCCCCCACCCCGGGCATGACATGCTGTGGTATGGAATACCTCCCTGGCTAGCCCGGGTCAGGCGCCCCATCTCTGCTTCCTCACAGCTTCCCCTCCTCCCTGGCAGAGCATGAGCCTCACAAAGTCCTTGGTCAGGGTAAACATCACTTAGCAACAACCGAAAACATCGTCTTCACCAGCACTGTTCCCAGGCTGGAAGTCAAAACACAGCACTGCACCAGCTACCACGAAGGAAAAACATGACTGCTGCTGCTGAACCCAGGACAATGGGGTACAGCAAGGGGTGACAGGGCTGCTAGGGAACTAGATGGTCTTTAAAGTCCTTACCAACCCAATCCATTCTATGATTCTGTGATCCCTCAGCACCAGCAGAGAGGCAAAGCATCAGAGGAGTCTGGAGACACTGTGGGCATTCTCTGTTGAGGTAGAAAACAGTGAGGTGAGCTGAGTCATCTTTGTAGCATCAGTGATGTAGCAGATTGACCACCCCAGGGAGCCAGAGCTCCTCCCTCACTGTTGCTATGCTCATTTTGGAAAACAGTCCTGGTCAAGAAAAAGATGGAAAAGGGGAAGGTGAGGAAATAGCTGGAAAATTTTACCAAGTGCAGTTCAATCTGTTGCTTGTTGTTAACAGGGTAGTAACCTGAAACTCCCACTCTGATGTTAGTTGTAAGCAGCAACTGCAGCTCTATGGTGATGGAGACGTTAATGGATCCACACACATCTTAACTACCAACCATAACTTTTTTTTATATTAAGTAATAAGGTCACTAGGGGCTTTTCTAAGGTGCTTTATGGTGCTTTTCAATATTTTGGAGCCTCTAATGGGCTATTTAAGCCAAATAGTCTGGAGATGCATCAGTGAAAGTAGAAAAACAGTAAAAAAAGGGGGAAAAAGTTGCTTGTAATTACAAGTTGTAGTGAGAAGGTAAAAGGCTTATATTGCTTTCTGAACATCGTTGCTTTTATATTGACCAGACAAGGGCCTCTCAGGACAAGGAGAATCCAGCGGTGACTTAGATGTGCGGGACAGACTGAAGCAAAGGTTTCTTTACCATTTTACACTTTTTACAAGTGTGTGACATGTTGATGGTTTGAGAAGAGTTCAATTATCAGCACCGAACTCCTAAAACCTAGTTCATTTCTTCAGACTGTTGGTTTCTTTTGGCTTAGCAGAAGGCTGCTTGTATTCCATGTCTTTTCTGGGGAACTTGCAAATGGGCTAGGACTAGCCAAAACAGCCTAAAACCTTCATGCACAAACTGAGAGACAAGGAGCATGGAGGCCACCCAAGGGAAGCATTGCTAACAGCGTTCAGTAACATGGCTCCTAGGAATACAAGGAGGATTCCTTGCTCACTGTGACAGCAGCTCACAGCAGAAGGCAGAAATAGAGGCATGAAAGTCTCTTTGTTCACTGAGCAGATGGAAATGTTTGGCCACTTTGTGGATTTCTTCTTGCCATCTGGACTGGAATTGCCCTTGTTTTCATACCATCCGGCATTAATGTTTCCCAAAGTTGTGCCTTAAATGGAGCAAAAATACTCTACAGCATATTAACATGAGCATATCACAGTAAATGGCTTTATACATAATACAACATGGTCATTAGCCAGCTGTGCCCATAAAGCACCAAGAGGAGGCAGCAGGATGTAAACCAGGTTCTTCAGCTCTGAAGGCATTAGACTCAGGGCTTAGCGGAGCTCTCCTGGCCTTCATGTTGCAATGGAGAGTGCTTTTCCATCAGCAGTTGTCATACCTCTCTAGGGTCTTCTATGACATTTCAAAAAGCCTGTAAGCCATTGGCTAGCTAATTACATAGCAGGCATCAACTCCTGAGTGATAATCATAGATCTGTTGGCCATGATAATTTTTAAACCTTCCTTCCTTACTGCCAGTCAGGTTTGGACAGGTTTATATCTTGTGGTTTACCAAAGTAGGAGCATCTCATACTGGCCTAATGTCTGTACCTACCTGTTCATCATACTACTGTATTTCTAGATAATTAGAGGAAGAAAAAATATTTGATTATATAGTATTGAAGATTTTTATTAGCAAAAGTTTATGGCCACAAGTTTTATTGGCCGAAGTTTTATATCCACACCAAGTTATGTATGTCATCCTTAACAAGTGCCAGTAAAACTTTTCTGTTGTGCCACATATGCTATCACATATTCAGAACCACCATTTCTGTTTTAATATCTGCATTGCCTCTTCGAGACAAGAAATGGGCCTGATGGTCCTAAAAGCTTCCCCCGTGGGCTCTCCTACAGAGCTGACACACTTCTACTGGTGAAAACCAGAAACAAGCACTGTTGTGGGTTCTCTTTGCCCTGTTCTCTTTGGCACCTAAGATCCTGGAAGGTCTCGGAGGTAAATGGTAAGGATTAGTATATTCTAAGTATATAACTAAGAGTGAGGTTGAATGCTGAAGGTGTGGTTGGCTGGTTTCTGAAAAGTGAAGTTGTATTTTCTGTTACCCAGTAGGGGGATTGAACTAGGCAGGTAGAAAGGGCACAAATTATGATATTTGATAGACTGATTTTTCAGCAATGTTTTGGCTTAGTTGGTTGTTGCTTAAAGTTGACTTGCAGGGAGTCAAGGAGAGAGAATTTTTGAAAGCTCAGTGTAAAATCAGTGAACAGATAAATCATAGAATCATAGAATGGTTAGGGTTGGAAAGGACCTTGAGATCATCTAGCTCCAGCCCCCCTGCCATGGGCACAGACACCTCACACTACACCATGCCACCCAAGGCTCTGTCCAACCTGGCCTTTGAACACTGCCAAGGATGGAGCATTCACAACCTCCCTGGGCAACCCATTCCAGTGCCTCACCACCCTTACAGTAGAGAATTTCTTCCTTATATCCAATCTAAACTTCCCCTGTTTAAGTTTTAACTCGTTACCCCTTGTCCTATCACTACAGTCCCTAATAAAGAGTCCATCCCCAGCATCCCTATAGGCCCCCTTCAGATACTGGAAGGCTGCTATGAGGTCAGGAGCAGATAAATATCTTTAAAGGGGAAAGAATGTTTCCTGATAAATACCTGTAAGCAGTAAGTGTGGAAACAACCACACCTGCTGTAAAGAAAATGAAGCAAAAGCTTTTGTGGTTGTTTCATTTTAAGAAGACAAATGATTTGCCCTTCTCACATTAAAGCATCAGAGCTCATGCAGCACAAGTTAGAGAGGTGACAGGATCAGATTCTGGAGCATTGGAAACCTGGAATTTGCTTTAGTCTGAAACAAAGATATTCTCAACCCTCTGATACGGAGATGCACTTGCTTTCACACCTGAACTGCAGTGGAGTTAAGTTAGATGGAGTATTCATCTCAAACAGAGACCTTTCTTTACCCTGGGGGAAAAAAAAACCTTGGAACTGCAGTTCCATACTACAGTCTCTGAGATAGTCACACTGTATGAGATCATTGTAAGAGGGAGAAGAAAATAAAACAGGATCTGGCTCAGACTGGCAAACAACAACAAGCTGCCAAGTGATCATTTTAGTGCTGCAGTAGTTTGCCTCTGCAAAATTCAAGGACACCTATCAGAAAAGCTTGTTGGGGAAAATCTTTTTAAACGGGGCACTTTGTGGTGGCAGGTTCAGTTTAGAAGAGCTGTGTTTTGAGACAGTGCAGTATTTCTTTACCAGGGATAAAAAAAAAAAATGCAGATTTTGTAATAAGCAATTCTATTTAGTGTGCTACTATTGTATTGCATTTTTTAAAGTACTTCTGTTTAGGGTTAGCACATATCACTATGTGCCTAGTAGCTCTATATGAGCCTGAGATAAAATTTACTGTGTATTCACTGTATTTTTTGTATCAATTCTCTCTTCCCTTGAAAAGATGCAGACAGTGAGTGGCTTTGCAATAGGCAAGCTGTTGTGCTTTCTCATTGTAATGACAGCAGAGGAAAAGCAATCAAGAAAGGTAAAACAAAATGCCTTTTTTATTTAAAGGATAGTGAATACATTCCCCTCTATCAGTGGTAACAGGCATTGCTTAGAGAAAAAGTTGCCAAGTTGAATGGTATGTTTCCAAAGGACATGAATATGACTTTGTTATAAGCGGGTGTTCTCTGAAAACTACTTTCAGCCCCTGGGGTCTGTATTATTTTTCTTGCTGGTTTGTCCTATAATACCTCCCCTTTTCCCAAAATCAACTGACTGTTGTGTTCTTATGTACTAACACCATCTCAAAGTCTGAAATCAACTGACCAAATACTTGTGGCAGAGCCATTTAATTTGAAGGAATTTGAACCCAGTGTCATAATTCGGTCCTGGTTCACTGCTTTGGCTGAGACACCAAGTCTTGAAGTGAACTTCGTTTACTTCAGTCCTGTTGTTTTCAGGTATTTGTTCTGATGCTGTCATCTTTGCATTAGTTATTGAATGATGAAAAAGAGCAGAATTAATGTGTTGTTTTACAGTGGCAACTTTACATATAAATAACAAACAACTGGAGAGGTCATTACCTGACATTATACTTCAGTTGTATGATAAGTATATGCTCTTGGAGACCTTTTCACAGCAGTCCTGATGGGAAAGAGCATAGGGATGGGGCGGGGGGTATTATTATTGCTTTGTTTTTCCTTTAGCTGTGGAATGTCTATTATAAGATAGCGTAGTTTTTCAGGTACCAAGAATACACATTCTTGATTTTGATTGTGTTATGAGATGGGAATTGCAGCTTCTGGGGCCAAGGACGACAAAAGATTTGGTTTGTGTTGTGAAGAGTGCAGTCTTTGCTATTGATCTTGGTGCAATGTTCTTGTTGGCAAACTAGGAGACTATAATACCCCTGCTCTCTTAAATAAGATACTGCATTGAGTTAGCTCTGCTTAGTACTGTTAGATGAAAACTCACTATCAGTTGTCTTGTACATCCATCATTGCAAAGTATAGGCATCAGCTTCCAGAGGACACTACCTGTTTTATACAGCTATGGACTTCTGATGCTGGAGAAGGAACAATGACTCCTTACAGAGCACCAGAAAAACTAGCTGCTTTATCTAAAAATTCTGAGGCTTTTGCTATTCAGAGCATGTTTGTACCCCATCACAGTACTCCCATTTTTCTGTATCACAAGGCTGGTTTTTGCCTGGGCATCTACTTCATCCTGCAGTAGCTGTCTCAATTCTACTGTGTTACCGGTCAGCGTAACCAAACTTCTCCTCATACCTAATTCTGCCTTTCAGGGGTCAGGAGCTGCTGCTGAAATATTCTTTCATAATCTTTGATGTCCTCTTATTGCATACCACTGTACTAACAGTATAGCCTGGGGTTTTTGCATACGGAGCTTGCTGAGATACCAAAAGCAGATTATGGGGTACCATGTGGCAGTGGCAGCAGTAGTAGCTGCAAATAGCTTTTGAGTCCATATCAGGCTATATGCAGAGGCAGATGGCTGGTTGTTCCGGCAATACCTGATTTTCCCAAGAGAAAAAGATGGTCATCCTGATTCCTGTTTGTGTGCCATAGCCTGGGAGCCTTTCATGTAGCCATAAGCACAAACTCATCACAGATCCTAGAGACTTGGATTGGCAGTGGCTGGAGTTTGCAAAAGCAGTATTGTGATTTGTCTCTGAAAATCTTCCCTTGGTAAGTCAGCAGTGATGGTCAGTTACATTTTACAGAACTTTTCCTAGCTGCTGGAATACTGTATTATTGAAAATACCCCAGAACAACTATATTTTATGTCTCTACACCCCACCTCTCAGCTCCACTTTGGTATAGACATAATCTGCTAATTCATTAACATTATTGCTAGATCTGTGCAAGCCCAGAGTCATCAGCAATGAGAGTGTAAAACAAAGCAGCCAAGCAAATTTCAAATTCTGTTTTGTGGAAGGAATATAAAAGTGAAGCATGTGGTTTTTTTCTTTCCTCCATTACAGTATTTTGCATAAACTTTAATTACTCTCTTTGCTTTTTTGCCACGCCAAGTTCAGTAATGTACTAGAGATGAGTACTAGGCCCAGTATGTCACACTGAAAGGGTAAGGTTGTTAGCAAATTAAATTAAGTGAAATTTCTGGTCATTGTAACCACTGTTATTATAACCAAACTGAAAACTCTGAATTAATAGCTTTTTAAAGAACTGAAAACCATCTTGAAGTGCTCAAAAATGTCCTGTGCATGGGACAAAGCTCTTTGTACTTGATGAAAGATTGAATCAAGTTGGACAGTGCTGATACCTTGTTTCTTTTGTTTGCTCTAAGAGTAAACTAATCTCATTTATGCAGACCATTTATAGTTTGCTCAGGAGTGTGCTTGGCTGACCTTTGGCAGGCCCTTGTTTTGAAGCAGCACTTATTAAATCAAGTGTGTTTCTATTAGAAGCAGAATATTTGGACAGAACGACCCTTGTCATTATTGTTCCTGTTTATAGGGAACCTACTTATTAATTTTGATTGAATGCATAAACGTTCATTTTTTAAAACGACTATCATGACTTGTTTTCTCTATTCTTCTCCCAGTATGGGGCTAGTGAGGAGAGGAAGGGTATTATTTTCTATGCTTCTACAGGAGAATTATTTTCATAGATGCAGAGAAAACTGCACTGTTACTGTTTTTAAGTTAGTCTGTTTGAAATAGGAGGCATTATCCACATACTTTCAAAGATTCAGAAAAATTGTGGATCCTTTTCCTCAACAATGAATTAAACACAGTTAATATCTGTCTCAAGAGAGATTTTCCTCTGCAGATGGGACCTCAAAGAGCAGTTAATACCAAATGCACTTTTAAATCTTATTATGCAAGACTGAGAAGGACAGGGAAATAGAGGCTGAGAGCAAAAAGAGGTAGTTAGCCCTCTCTGAAGTCTTCTTGCTGGTAGCTGTTTCTCTCAATTTTAAATGTTTCTTTTTCTGAATGCTTATTTTTCTGATAAGTTAGTGGTTTTGTTAGGTAATTGTCCTGGGTTCAGCAGTAGCAGTCATGTTTTTCCTTTGTGTTAGCTGGTGCAGTGCTGTGTTTTGACTTCCAGCCTGGGAACAGTGCTGGTGAAGCCGATGTTTTCGGTTGTTGCTAAGTGATGTTTACCCTGACCAAGGACTTTGTGAGGCTCATGCTCTGCAGGGAGGAGGGGAAGCCGGGAGGAAGCAGAGACAGGGCGCCTGACCCAGGCTAGCCAGGGAGGTATTCCATACCACAGCATGTCATGCCCGGGGTGGGGGGTAACCGGGAGTTACCCAGAAGGACACAGGCTTCTGGGTGGGACTCGTTTCTTGGATGGTGGTATCGTATTCTCTTCCCTTGTTATTTTTCCCTTTTCATTGTTGTAGTTGGTGGTAGCGATGGTGATTTGTGTTGTACATTGGTTGCTGGACTGTTCTTGTCTCAACCCGTGGGAGTTGCACTCTTTCGATCCTCCTCCCTGTTCCTCTGGGAGCGGGGAAGGGGAGAGCCCCGGTGTTGGGGGGGGGTCCCTCGATTGCTGTCAGCCCAGCACCATTCACTGGGAGTGAGTGAACAAGTTACCTGACTGGGTTTAAACCACAACAGTTCTTTTTGGCGCCCAGCGTAGGGCACGAGGGGTTGAGGTAACGACAGATATGACTGGATTAATAGTCACTCGTCACAATGCTGATTTATTGGCTCTCAAGGTTGTTCTTCTTGATCTCACAGTTTCAGTATATCGTATCTTACTTCCATCCGGTATTTGCTGTATTAGTGTTTTTCAAGTGTGGGGCTTGGGCTAAGGTTTTTGTCCCATTGTACTTTATGGTAATGACTTGTAATACAATAGAATCATTGATCATGAAACTGATCTGGCTTATGTTCCCGGTGTGGTCACCACCTTTATACTTTGGGAGGTATATGATGGAGGTGCTTAGCAATTACACATCTTTTTTCTCCTTCTCAGGTGCTCAACCTGTGAAGGAGACATTCTTTTACCCTCCCAGTCGTCCCCCCAGACCATTTACGTTTGAGAGTTTTGAATTTTTTGAATGGCATTTTAATGCTGTTGAGACTTGTTTGCTGATCGTGATGGGAATCACCATGGTAGCACGCATACAGAGTGTGTTTTGCCCACTACTGATTTCAAGAGTTAAGCAGAGTCAGGTTTGGGTCTTGTCTGGGGTCAAATGACGATGTAGGAGGACCGAGAGATTTTCCCTGAGGCTGGACAGCCATGAGTGGCAGGGTGTGTGGGATAGTATGGGCAGGTATCTAGGTCAGTGGGCCCCTCCAGTACTTTGGAATTTCACTACCAAACAACTGCAAAATCCAGAAGAATTAGTAAAACACTTAAATGAGGTGTGTGGTCATTCTGGCCATACCAGAGATGGACAAATCATGGCAACGTGCTGGGGCTTGGCCTATGCTTACAGGGCCTTGTTCAACACTATCCAGCACCTTCAAAAGGAAAAGAATGTCGGCGGATCTGAGGGCAAAGCAACAGTCGCTACTCAAACTTTGGCTGCAATGAACTGCGCAGCTACCCCAGCGGCAAGTACAGCAGCTGCGCAAACTTCAACTGCAACAGACAGCGCGGTTACCCGAGCTCCAAGCACAGCAGCTGCATCACCCCCAGCGACAAGTACAGTTGCTACTCAAACCACAGTGATAATTACTGCAGCCAAACCAGACGACCAATTCGTACCAATATCGGTTGCCCCTGTACGCAAGAGAACAAGCAAAAAGGAGGCAAGAAGGGTGAAGCGAGATGAAGAAACAATGAATTCACCACCCGGTCCAGAATCTGATCAGGAGTCACCATCACATGACGAAGAAGAAGAAGAAGAGGTAACTTCTTGACCTCGGACCTCAACCAAGCTGCGGAATATGCGAAAAGATTTTACCCGTCAACCAGGGGAGCACATCATCACCTGGTTACTCCAATGCTGGGACAATGGGGCCGATGGTCACGAACTAGAAGGTACAGAAGCCAAGCAGCTGGGATCACTTGCTACAGAAGGGGGAATCGACAAAGCAATTGCAAGAGAGAAAAAGTCCCTCAGCCTTTGGAGGCGGCTCTTGGCAGCTGTGAAAGAAAGGTTTCCGTACAAGGACGATGTTACGAGTCGTTCGGCCAAGTGGACTACTATAGACAAAGGCACCCAGTCTCTGAGGGAATCGGCCATCGTAGAGATGCTCTATCACATCAAGCCGAATAACGGGGATACACCCATAGATCCAGATGAAGTTGAATGTACACGACCCATGTGGCGAAAACTGACACGGAATGCACCGTCATCACATGCACGTTCATTGGCAACAGTAACCTGGAATGACATAGTACCACTAACAGTGGATGAAATGGTTCATAAACTCCGAGAGTTTGAAAACAATCTCACCCCTTCCATCATCTCAGCTGTGAAAAAACTGTCCCAGGACCTCGAACAATTGAGGGATGATCTATCTGATTTATCCAGCTCCTCACGTGTACCAACACACGTCTCAGCTATTAACAAAAGGCGTCCTATTGTTCCAGAGAGGAGATACAGGAGGTATACGCCACGGGGTACCCTATGGTTTTACCTGCTGGATCACGGAGAAGACATGACAAAGTGGGATGGAAAACCTACTTCAGCTTTGGAGGAACGGGTGAGTGAACTGAAGAGGGGAGCAAGGGCCAAGACTGATCGTCCCATGAGAGCTACGGCTTCAGTCTCTGGTGAGCAGTTTCCCAGGTGGAATGGAAGAGCTGATTTTACTCCAGCTCCTGTGATAATGAAGAATAATCCCTTTTACCCCGACTTAAGTGTCCAACGCTGTGATGACCATTAGAGGGGCCCTGCCTCCAGCCAGGTGGAGGTAGGGGACAATCGGATTTACTGGACTGTGTGGATCAGGTGGCCTGGCACATCAGTCCCACAGAAGTGTAAGGCTCTAGTAGATACCGGTGCACAGTGTACCCTGATGCCATCAAGCTGTCAAGGGGTGGAACCCATCTATATTTCTGGAGTGACAGGAGGATCCCAAGAGTTGACTGTGCTGGAGGCTGAAATCAGCCTGACTGGGAGGGAATGGCAAAAGCACCCTATTGTGACTGGTCCAGAGGCTCCATGCATCCTCGGCGTAGACTACCTCAAGAGAGGGTACTTCAAAGACCCAAAAGGGTACCGGTGGGCTTTTGGTATTGCTGCTTTGAAGACTGAGGAAATTGAGCAGCTGTCCACCTTGCCTGGCCTCTCAGAAGATCCTTCTGCTGTGGGTTTGCTGAAAGTTGAAGAACAACAAGTGCCAATTGCGACCACAACAGCGCACCGGCGGCAATATCGCACCAACCGAGACTCCCTGATTCCCATCCATCAGCTGATCCGTAGACTGGAGAGTCAGGGGGTGATCAGCAGGACCCGCTCGCCCTTTAATAGCCCCATATGGCCAGTGCGAAAGTCTAATGGAGAATGGAGACTAACAGTAGACTATCGTGGCCTGAATGAAGTCACACCACCATTGAGTGCTGCCGTACCGGACATGCTAGAACTTCAGTATGAACTGGAGTCAAAGCCAGCCAAGTGGTATGCCACGATTGATATTGCCAATGCATTTTTCTCAATTCCTTTGGCAGCAGAGTGCAGGCCACAGTTTGTTTTTACTTGGAGGGGTGTCCAGTTCTATTGGAACCGACTGCCCCAGGGGTGGAAACACAGCCCTACCATTTGCCATGGACTGATCCAGACTGCACTGGAACAGGCACAAGCTCCAGAACACCTGCAATACATTGATGACATTATTGTGTGGGGCGATACAGCGGAAGAAGTCTTTGAGAAAGGGAGGAAAATAATCCAAATCCTGCTGAAAGCCGGTTTTGCCATAAAACGGAGTAAGGTCAAGGGACCTGCACAGGAGATTCAATTTTTGTGAATAAAATGGCAAGATGGACATAGACAGATCCCCACAGATCTGATCAACAAGATAACAGCAATGTCTGCCCCAACTAATAAGAAAGAAACACAAGCTTTCTTGGGTGCTGTGGGGTTCTGGAGAATGCACATCCCAAATTACAGTTCGATTGTAAGCCCTCTCTATCATGTGACCCAGAAGAAGAATGATTTTAAATGGGGCCCTGAGCAGCAACAAGCCTTTGAGCAAATTAAAGGAGAGATAGTTCATGCAGTGGCCCTTGGACCAGTTACCGGACCGGGCCAGATGTAAAAAATGTACTGTACACTGCAGCTGGGGAGAACGGTCCTACCTGGAGCCTCTGGCAGAAAGCTCCAGGGGAGGCTCGAGGTCGACCCCTCGGCTTTTGGAGTCGGGGATATAAAGGATCTGAGGCCAGCTATACCCCAACTGAGAAAGAGATACTGGCAGCCTATGAAGGGGTTCGAGCTGCTTTGGAAATGATTGGCACTGAAGCACAGCTCCTCCTGGCACCCCGGTTGCCCATGCTGGGCTGGATGTTCAAAGGCAGGGTCTCCTCTACACATCATGCAACTGACGCTACATGGAGTAAATGGGCTGCGCTAATTACACAACGAACTCGAATAGGAAATCTCAGTCATCCAGGCATTCTAGAAGTCATCATGGACTGGCCAGAGGGCAAAGATTTTGGAATGTCACCAAAGGAGGAGGTGGTGCGCGCTGAAGAGGTCCCACCATATAATAAACTGTCAGAAAGTGAAAAGCAGTATGCCTTGTTTACTGATGGGTCTTGCCGTATTGTGGGAAAGCATCGGAGATGGAAGGCAGCTGTATGGAGTCCTGGACAACAAGTTGCAGAAACTGCTGAGGGAGAGGGTGAATCGAGTCAGTTTGCCAAGGTGAAAGCCATCCAGCTGGCCCTGGACATTGCTGAACGAGAAAAGTGGCCAGTACTTTATCTCTATACTGACTCATGGATGGTGGCAAATGCCCTGTGGGGGTGGTTGAAGCAATGGAAGCAGAGCAACTGGCAACGCAGAGGTAAACCCATCTGGGCTGCTGCACTGTGGCAAGATATTGCTGCCCGGGTGCAGAACCTGGTGGTGAAGGTACGTCATGTAGATGCCCATGTACCCAAGAGTCGGGCCACTGAGGAACACCAGAACAACCAACAAGTGGATAAAGCGGCTAAGATTGAAGTGGCTCAGATGGACTTAGATTGGCAACATAAAGGTGAATTATTTTTGGCCCGGTGGGCCCATGACACTTCAGGCCATCAGGGCAGAGGTGCAACATACAGATGGGCCCGTGATCGAGGGGTGGACTTAACAATGGACACTATTGCCCAGGTTATTCATGAGTGTGCTGCCATTAAACAAGCCAAGCGGTTAAAGCCTCTTTGGTATGGAGGACGATGGTTGAAGTATAAATATGGGGAGGCCTGGCAGATTGACTATATCACACTGCCACCAACCCGCCAAGGCAAGCGCCATGTGCTTACCATGGTGGAAGCAACCACCGGGTGGCTGGAAACATACGCTGTGCCCCATGCCACTGCCCGGAACACTATCCTGGGCCTTGAGAAACAGATTTTGTGGCGACACGGCACCCCAGAGAGAATTGAGTCAGACAATGGGACTCATTTCCGGAATAACCTTATAGACACTTGGGCCAAAGAGCATGGCATTGAGTGGGTATATCACATCCCCTACCATGCACCAGCCTCTGGGAAAATCGAACGGTACAATGGGCTGTTAAAAACTACACTGAGAGCAATGGGTGGGGGAACTTTCAAGCATTGGGATACACACTTACCAAAGGCTACCTGGTTGGTCAACACCAGAGGATCTGCCAACAGGGCTGGCCCAGCCCAGTCAGAACTTTTACATATTGTAGAGGGGAACAAAGTTCCCGTGGTGCATATGAAGAGTTTGCTGGGGAAGACAGGCTGGGTAATTCCTGCTTCAGGTAAAGGCAAACCCACTCGTGGGATTGCTTTTGCTCAGGGACCTGGATATACTTGGTGGGTAATGCGGGAAGATGGGGAAGTCCGATGTATACCTCAAGGGGATTTGATTTTAGGGGAAAACAGCCGGTGAACTCAATTGTATGCTGTTGCCTGCTGTGTAATACTTTTATAGCCCATCAACTAGATGTCTTCAGGTCACCAGCGACTGGCCCTGACTTCCCTCCAGCCATCATCCCAACAGAGAATGAACTTTGAACATCATGGACCGAATGGACTCGGCAGCATTATAGGGATTGGTCCATGCACTAAGAAAATGATCTTTTCCTCTTGGTCTGTATGTATATGGATGTATATATGTGGGAGAGTGATGGTATATTGAAAATGTGGGATCTGAGCATGACGTGAATGGTATGGAATAAGGGGTGGATAATGTCCTGGGTTCAGCAGTAGCAGTCATGTTTTTCCTTTGTGTTAGCTGGTGCAGTGCTGTGTTTTGACTTCCAGCCTGGGAACAGTGCTGGTGAAGCCGATGTTTTCGGTTGTTGCTAAGTGATGTTTACCCTGACCAAGGACTTTGTGAGGCTCATGCTCTGCCAGGGAGGAGGGGAAGCTGTGAGGAAGCAGAGACAGGGCACCTGACCCGGGCTAGCCAGGGAGGTATTCCATACCACAGCACGTCATGGCCGGGGTGGGGGGTGACTGGGAGTTACCCGGAAGGACACGGGCTTCTGGGTGGGACTCGTTTCTTGGAGGGTGGTATCGTATTCTCTTCCCTTGTTATTTTTCCCTTTTCATTGTTGTAGTTGGTAGTAGCGGTGGTGATTTGTGTTGTATATTGGTTGCTGGACTGTTCTTGTCTCAACCCGTGGGAGTTGCACCCTTTCAATCCTCCTCCCCGTTCCTCCGGGAGCGGGGAAGGGGAGAGCCCCGGGGGGGGGGGGGGCCTCGATTGTTGTCAGCTTGGCACCACTCACTGGGAGTGAGTGAATAGGTTACCTGACTGGGTTTAAACCACGACAGTAATCTTTATAAATAATATAGTAGTTACCTGATACTAAAAATAGAAGTTGAGAAGAATTAATTTTTGTATTGTTGAAGAGGGTAAAGTATATGAAACAGGCTGCTAGATTTTTTGTTTTTCATTTTGTGGAAAGACAGTTCAGTAAAATGTATTACATTACATGGGCTGTTTTCTCCCATTGAGTCACAGTCTTCTAATATCATCCGACAGACTTAAGTGGGCTTCATATTGGGCCACAGAGAGTGACCAGACCTGCTGGAAAAGAAATGAGCAACAAAATAGTAAAGACATGTCAAAATAAAGTGAAAATTAAAACCACCAAAAAGATAAGCCTGTGAACTCTTTGGGCTGAAATAATTTTTCAATAGCTACTATTTAGTAACAGCTCCTATGCAAAGCAGAAGATCAAAGTTGCAGTTTCTAGTTGGTGCTCTGTTGTTGCTGTCTCTGTTGCTCTCTCTCATTTAAAGTAATTTTCTGTTCCTTTTTGGTATGTTCACACTGTCATGTAAGGAAAATAGTTTTTGAAAACCCCCCACAAAACAACCTAAAGATGTGGCTGCCTTTCTTCATATTTCGAGATCTAGCCCTTGTCTAGTTCAAGTTGCTATAATTTACCTCATGCAGTACACTGATATCTGTCACTGTCAGGCTGAGAATGTGTAATTCTGCTTATACTTTTCTCTCTGCAGCGAGACAGTTGAGATGCAGGACAATGTTGGCATCTCCAGCTGTCAGCAAAATATGAAGACTTGAAAAACAAAGTCTTGTTAGGAGTCAAGGAAAGTCTTTGCAGGGTATCCTTTGGATGGGATGAGCAAAAGGGGCGCATGTTGTTAGAATGATGCTGTTTGGCAGGATACTTTAGGAAAAGGGATAACAGAGCTCTGTATTCCACTTGGCTCTAGCAGAAGGGATAAGGTATTTCGCAGTATGTTTGCTGTTGTGTTAATATCATGAACATTATTCATTTGAATAGCGTTTAATGTTGCAAGCAGCAGCATATGCTGTCAGTGAGCCACAGGCAAACGTTTGCATGCAAGAGTACTATTTTTAAAGAGGAATTGCCTAGAAAGCCTAAGGTTGTCCTTGTAGATTTACTGGGACACATGGTTGGTGAACACTGCATGAATATTTAAAATTACTTATACGGAATCCTTTACAAGCTCCACTGAATTTGCAGATGGGGAGAAAAGTGGCTTTGGATTATATATGCTAACCCATTCAAGAGTATTACATACTGGTCTACCACTGAGAAAATGTCATACCTAAAGTCAACAGATTTTCTCACCTGGTCAGGAAATAGAGCTTCTTTGTACTACTGAACCTAGAACTGTGCTTGACAGTCATCCTTTTCCCTCCCTGCCAAGTCAGAATTAAGATACTGCTGTGATTTAAGCATTCTCATCTGTGTTTCTCTTATTGCTTCTGTTCAGACCCTTGCCCCTGCTTAAATGCCTTGTACCTTTCAAAACCAATACCATTACAGCAGTGTCATTATGTTCACAGGAAAGGCTTCTCAGCTTTTTCATTGCCCCATGTAAAGGCTTCTTGCATGCTGGGACACGCAACAAAGGCAGTTTACTTGTCCCCTCCTCAGCCTCATGGGAAGAGGAAGCTTTCAATGTGAAGTTGTGTTTTAAGTCCCATGAAATTGCATCTGGCTTCTGGCTGTGACTGTCACACTCTGTGTGGTGGCCTCCATGTGCTAGATACAGCTAGTCAGCAGAGCCCAGAAGTTATGAGGCTTTTCAAGCCTGGAAGAAACATGCTCATACTAAACAGGCCTGGTATCACAGCTGGGGGCCTCAGAAGTGCAGTCTGTCATTGTGTTGGTCTTTTGGTACTGCGGCTTCAATTTTGTTGTATTCATACAAGCTCTGCAGATATTAGTTACAAGTTTCCATGTCAGTTGCCTTCAGTACAATGTTACTGATGTAAATTGAAATGCTACAAGACCAGTGGAGAAGGTCATGATGATGAGGCCCAAGCAGTGCTCATTGGGGAATAAAGTTGTCATAGGCTATACCACATCATTAAAAATGAAGACATCAGATGATAACATATTCAGATACCATGGGCCATATTTATTTGAATTTTCACTGTATTTCTACTTGCAAAAAACAAAACCCCACCCAGAATGCTGTCTGCTGCACAGCAGACTTTTGACAGTTGTTTGAAAGAAGTAGTCAAGACTTTCCATTAATTTCCCAGCATAACAGCCCAGAGATTATACTTTGTGACAGGCTGTGAGTTTGACCTGTGCAATGTCAGCTGTTTTACTCATGTTCCTGTAAATGGGGTGGTTGAGTCAGGGGAACCTCTTGGCTGTGGGAGGGAAATCACACCTTCCCTGGACACAAGCTGAGAAGGAGCAAGGGAAGGGACTTTCAGAGGTATTGAGTATGGGAGGTGGGAGAGTCACTGCATGGAGCTGAGAGCGGCCACTCGGGACACAGAGGAAACTTTTTAAAGGATCATATCCTTTAAGGGCTTTTTTAAAACTGGGCATTTTGCTGCAGAGACTGATGCTTGGAATAAAGCTTGGGAACAAGAACCTTCTTGCAAGGAGACCATGGGTGAAGCGAGTATTTTTATTTCTCTTTTTTCTGCATTAGAGATTCTTTCTTTTTTTTTTTCTCTTTAAATTAAATGCTAACAATTCCGTTTTCTACTTTAACAAAGCCTGACTTTTTTGTTTAAAAACCTTTCGGTATTTTTTGCAGAACTGTCTACAGAGAAAAGGCTTGAATCTTTTTGCATGTTAAGTAAAAGTTAATCCTTATCTCCATCCGTGCTTTCTGCCACATGGAAGTACTAAAGAGAAAGGTGCAAAGGGATAAAGGTCCTTATGCTGCAAAATGCGAAACAGCTTTGACCTTATGCTTAGTAGCTCCCCTGAGCATGTGGACTGCAACTCAAACCACAAAACTCAAGGCTATTAGGAGTTTGCGGTGTTAAGTATCAAGGAGATCATCTGAGGATATAGAGAAACTCAAAATTGCGTTCAGTGCCCAAGGACCAGTTAAGCCGTGCCTCTGCTACTGGAAGTGATGCTGCTCAGCCATCTCCTGCAGTGGCCATTGCAGGAGGGCTACTGCTGGGCATGAGATTTAAATGGCATCTCATTTGCTCCATGACAAATCAGCACCCTACACACAGCACCAGGTACACAAGTTTGCATATGGATGTATCTATAACTGCAAATACATTACCTGTTAAATCCTTTCAATTAGTTTCTGCAGTTCTTCGGAAGTGTTAAGAGAGAGTTTAAGAAAAGGCAAGATCAGAATTACCAAAGCATTATGTTTTCCTTCTCTCTTATCCTTGTCACCTTAAAAAATGGCAGGCCTCAAGTTTCTCTGTTCTGTTAGATCCTGGAAAGGTGTAAGTGTTTTCAAGAGATCCCTAGAGACAGGGTGTCGTGGTTTAAGCCCAGCCGGCAGCCCAGAACCACGCAGCCGCTTGCTCACTCCAACCCCTTCCTCCCCCCACTCCCGGAGGGGTGGGGTGGAGAATCGAAAGAATGTAACTCCCATGGGTTGAGATAAGAACAGTCCAGTAACTAAGGTACAACACAAATCACTGCTGCTACCACCAATAATGATAATGATAAAGGAAATAACAAGGGAAGAGAATACAACACAACTGCTCTAGCTCTTCTGGGTAAGTGCCCCCAGTTTATATAGTGGGCATGATGTGCTGTGGTATGGAATACCCCTTTGGTTAGTTTGGGTCAGGTGTCCTGTCTCTGATTCCTCCTGGCTTCCCCTCCTCCCTGGTCTGCCATAGGCAGCCATAGGAGCACATAGGCAAAGCACCGAGGTTGTAAAGTTGTGCTGTTTTAATTTGAGGAGGCAAAAAGCCAAGTTAGATTGACAATTTAAGTACTGAAAAAATAATAAACTAAATTCAGATTCTGTGTCCAAGCCTCTTCTGCTTTCATTTCCCACTGGGATACTCAGTTCCAGTGCCCTTGTTCCGTTTAACTTTCTTGAAGAGGAATTGGAGAGTATCCAACTTTCAAAATTACCTCGGCTTTAATTTATTCTGCTTTTGATGTTCAAAGCCCCATGTATCTAATGGTTCCCAAATCTTTTCCCTAGTCTCAGGCTGTAATTTACCTGGCCAATGTCTCAAAGGCAGATACCACTTACTTTAGAAGTTACGGATAATTTTAATATCTGTATGTTTACATAATAGATGAAGTTTGTGCGGTGAGTGAGGAAGGGGAATGATTTAATCCTTCATGAACATTTCCAGCCATTTAAGAGACAAATGAATTTCAGTTTTACAGAGGCATCTTAGCAGAAACCTGCACAGGTCCAGTGTATTTAATGTCACTTGGCAAAAAAAAAAAAAAAAAAAAAGAACTAAGTATTCTCCCTTAGGACTTACTACCAACCTCACAGAACTAGGTGTGATCCCTGAAGTCTGAAGACTTGCCACCTAAGGGCACAGAATGGCTGAGGAAACAGAGTCTGAGCAAGATGTCCCATGATTGCTGCTGGTGAAAGTAAGGTTTGGTCCAAGATGGGCACTGATTCCAGAGCTGTGTGAACACTCACCTGCTGACTGCCACATCACCCCTTGTGGCTCCTCATGGCTGCCCAGGGCAGAGCATGGATATTGATTTCCTCCTGTGTCTAAGCCTGGTGTGATCTCTGTGCACTTTTGCTGCTCTCTTGGCATTACAGAGATCAGACATGATGGAAGAGGAGATTAGCCAATTTGCTGCAAAGCATGTTAATACATCTTCTGTCACACATCTAGTTTCTAATGTATCATCTTTTATTTTTCAGTTGTGTGTATATGCTCAGGCAGAGCTAAATGCTCGTGTGGTTCATGTTGGTGTAACTTAAAGCCTGGTTCTTAAGGCAAAAAAGAACCATAGAGATCTAGAACTTTATCTGATCTTACGAATTCTGATTTAAACAGAGGCAATGAGTAAAACTTAGTATCCATTAGTAGTAGAAACATAACCCCTCTTAATAATCCAACACATATCTCTATTTCAGCCTATGCTTGAAGCAGCTGGTGGGGCTTGTAGAACAGGTAACTTTTTGTACTGTCCAAAATTGACTGTGTTTTAGGGGAAAGAGGGGATGCAAAGATGCTGCTTGTGCCATGCCCGCAGTACCCAATAGGTCATCCAAAACAATGTGAAATGTCTTGCGTCTAACAAGCTGTTTGTTCCTTTCTCTTTCTCGTCTTCCTTTTTCCTCTGCAAGTGATGAAATACATTGGCTCCAGCTCTCCCCTCCTGGTGTGCCATATGTGCTGCATGATGCCCTTTGCTAGATTGTTCCAGCCTTTGGGGAGGTGGGAATTTATTCCTGGAATCATTCCAGTGTCCAGATCACTTTCATTGTCTTTATTAGTATGGACTGCAACCCGTCATCACTGGGGAGAGCAGTTGGTAGGGAGCATATAAGATAATTGCCTAAAATGAACCCTGCCTCCACAGGGTACAAAATTACTCAGTGGCATTGCAGGTTTCTTATTCCGGTTTAAATCACCTTCCTCCCTCTAGGCAGTAGCTGGTTCTTACATATGTTACAGGGACCATATGCTCAGCCTGTACCCAGTCACAGGCTTAGTCTGCCTCTAAAGCTTTATACGTTATCTCTTGCAGACCTTTCTAGGTGGCATCCCATCCTTCAGGTGCAGAATGGCTGGCAGCAAAAGAAATCAGCTTTTCTGTGTGGTCACTAACTGAGCAAAGCTCCATGGGTCCAAAGAGTCAGATTCTTCCTGTTTGCTCATTTCAGAGCCTGGCGCGGCTCTTTGTAGTAAGGCCAGCCTCTTCAATATTCCTGCATTTCATGCAAGGGTATACGACTTTCATAGAATAATAGAAAGGTTGGAAAAAACCTTTTAGACCATTGAGTCCAACCGTAAACCCAACAATACCAAGTCTACCACTAACCCAGGACCCTAAGTGCCACATCTACATATCTTTCAAATACCCCCAGGGATGGTGACTCCGCCACTTCCCTGGGCAGCCTGTTCTAGTGCTTGACAAACCTTTTGGTGATGAAATTTTTCTAATATCCAGTCTAACGCTCCCCTGGTGCTACTTGAGGCCACTTCCTCATGTCCCATCACTTTCTCTTTTTTTTTTTTTGAGGGAGGAAAAGAGACAGACACCCACCTCGCTGCAGCCTCCTTTCACATAGTTGTTGAGAATAATAAGGTCTCCCCTGAGCCTCCTTTTCTCCACTCTTTTTTTTTTTTAGCTGCTCCCCATAAGACTTATGCTCTAGACCCTTCTTGTCACCTTAAAACAGACTGCCTCACTATTTCATGTGGGCTTTAGGATGGTGAGGGGTCATGACTGTGAAAGCATGGTCCAAGTCTCTAAAGGTTCCCTTTCCTATATTTGTAATAAGATGAACCAAATCCATGTTGTTTTCTCTGCTGGCTTATCGAATGGATAGTGTGGTGTACTAAAAAAAGGTCAAGGAGGGGCCTAGCTGGGACCAGTTACCTGTTGAGAACTAGGGGCTGCAAACTGCAGAGGAGGAAGAGGTGAGTGCCAGAATGTCCTGGGTTCAGCAGTAGCAGTCATGTTTCTCCTTCTTGGTAGCTGGTGCAGTGCAGTGTTTTGACTTTCGGCCTGGGAACAGAGCTGATAGTGATGTTTTGGTTTGGCCAAGGACTTTGTGAGCCTCATGCTCTGCCAGGGAGGAGGGGAAGCCAGGAGGAAGCAGAGACAGGACACCTGACCCAAACTGACCAAAGAGGTATTCCATACCACAGCATGTCATGCCCAGGATGTAACTGGGAGTTACCCGGAAGGGCTGGGAGACTGCAGGGTTGGAGGAGGTATGGGTCGGTGCTTGGTTGGGCCTGGCGGGTGAGTTATCGGTTGGCTGGTGGTGAGGTGTTGTATTCTCTTCCCTTGTTATTTCCTTTATCATTATTATTATTGGTGGTAGCAGTAGTGATCTGTGTTATACCTTAGTTACTAAACTGTTCTTATCTCAACCTGTGGGAGTTGCATTCTTTTTGACTCTCCTCTCTGTCCCTCCAGGAGCAGGGGGAGGGCAAGAAGGGGGGGGGGGAAGTGGGTGAACAAGCTGTCTGACTGGGTTTAAACCACAACACAGGAGAAAGCTGGAGGTACAGGCTTTGGAGCTACAAACTGAGAGGAACTGTGCAAGGAAAAATATAAAAAGGGGAAGAGTAAAACCAGGTAGAAAGATTCAAGATGAATGGGTAGGACTGTTGGTGGTTAATACGCGGTTGCTGGGCAGAAGGGCAGAGGAGGGGCTGGGCTTCCTATTCCCTGCAGAAGGGCAAGAAGCAGCCGTGGAGGCAAATAAGCCACACAAAAGTGGAATGTCCAGTGCTTGTTTAGATGGTATGAGATTTTGTTGTTTGGAAAACAAAGAGACCCTGCTGTAGCCAGGGAGAAAGGTTCACATCTGCCGAGTATAATGCTTAGAATTCTCCAGGACTGGGAAACATTGAGTAGTATGGTTGTGGTAGTAAAATACTTCCTGTGGGTAACTTTAGTTTCCTGATAAGCTGTTTATGTTAACCTGAGTGAGATGCTGTAGCAGTGTTTAGCAGGCTTTCTGTGCCTGTATTGACTTACTGAAAATTAGCTTTGCTGAATTGCACCATGTAACTGCATACAGGGTGTTGAAGGGGGTATGTTGTATTAATGGACACAATGAGCACTCTGTATCACCTGTCTTGTGGTGACTTACACCACATTAATGCTTTTGAAATCTCTTGTTGAGTGGAGTTTTCAGTTGAGGTTCCATCTTGGTACCAGTATGGTTTATGGTTTATAGTTTAAGCAAAGATAAGTAGCAA
Organism: Pezoporus occidentalis; assembly: GCF_034315485.1. Lineage (NCBI taxonomy): Eukaryota > Metazoa > Chordata > Aves > Psittaciformes > Psittacidae > Pezoporus > Pezoporus occidentalis. Next base: position 627,709 of record NW_026913964.1, on the reverse strand, counting down.
AAAACTTTTTTCTCAGAAGTAGCACAGTCCTGCAGCTCTTTTCTGTCTTGAGTCAGCTGTGTCACACTTCTGGACATAAAACTAACCATGGCCTGGACTAGAAGTATCAGGACAAGAGCAAAACCTCACAGTCCAGTGAACAATTTTACAACCTGCTGTAAGCATTATTTTTACCCTTCTAAAGGGAAATAGCCACCCATCTCTGCCATTTCAGCAAGCTGGAAACTTTACTAGAAAGTGGTTCCTTGTGTTGTCTTGCTTGGTTTGTTTTGTTCTTATGAGTTAGTAATTGTTTCATTACTGTAGAAATAGATGTCATGTTACTTTTTCATGTTTGTGTTGGGTTTTTTTCCACTCTGTTGTGTGAACATTCCCTACAGTTATTTGCTGCAGGGAAAATTTGAAAAGGGCTATATAACAGTAGGTAGAAACTGAGAAATTGGCTTAGCTTTGTAAGAACCTTGCTTCTTGCCCTCAGCTGACACCAACAAACCCATCAATATTAGGTGTGAGCCAAAATGACCCAGCTTTACAATTACAAAGGAAGGGGGATTGGGAGGTTGAACCATGGCATGTCAAGATACAGCAGAAGAGTAGTTTGGAGGTTTGTGCAGCTGAAAGTGCATCACTTTCTAGTCATTACTCATTGAATGAGGGAAGAATTGAAGCCCTGGTGTGTTTTATAGGGTCCTTTATGCCATTTAGACCTTTACTCTCTCAATTGCTAATGGATCTGTAGCTCATCTTTGACTGCTGGCCCTGCCCCTGCAACAGAGTGGCATGAGGAGGCAGCATCAATGGGTGAATGTGAGTGTAATGTTGCTCAGAGTCGTGCTGGCATTTCTAGGTCTTAGAGACTGAAAGAGACTCGTATTAGCAGCAACTCTGGCTATGTACCAGAGACTGTAGATCCCAGCCAGGATTGGCTTTCTGCCAGCAGCCGCAACTGCAGTGCTGGTAAGACACTTGCAGTATTCTTTATGGTGCATAATAGAATACTAAATAGTTTATTGTATGCTGATACTGGAGTTAGGAAATTTAAACATGTGGGATAGGGGTTAGAGAGGACTTACAAAACTGTCCCTCATCACTTCACAACCTCAAAAATCGTCTGCAGCAACTGAGAGACAGAATATTTAGGGCTTTTGGAGGGAATGTATTTGAAAGATAGATGTGGAAGAGATGTTGGATGAAGAATGTGAGGAAGCTCCAGACTCTTGCAGTTCAAGGGAATGGGAAGACTGTGCCTGTGAGGGTAGATGTGAGGATTGTGTGCGGTTTGGCTGGTGGGGTGGAGCAGGCAACTAGAATGAAGCAGCCAGAAATTGTCAGTTGGGTGCACAGGTGGTTAGCAAGTGTCCTAAAGCAATCTGAGGCTATACCAGAGGCTAAAAATAGTTAAAATTTCACAGCGGTCTTTATGTGAGCAGAAAATGTTGTTCTGTTGGAGCCTTTGGGAAAACACAGAGAATGCTGCTAGGAGTGCTTTGCTCTCTCCTTTGCCCTGTGTATCTTGACAGTAAAGGCTTTCAGGCTTAAGATTTCTATGAAGGATTATTTTTTAACACAGTTAAGTGCCTGGCAGTACAGCCACAGCTGTATTTCCTATAGCAGAGCTCAGTATTATATCCCTGTGACCTCCTGTGACACTTCAAAATTCAGGTGTCCTCTTAGTATTTCAAGCAGGGGCTGGACAGACACTTTTTTTCCCCCAGATAACTTAAATACAGAGAAAAGAGCTGCAGAGTAGAGCTTTGTACATTAAGGAACCTGATGAATTATGCATGAAGTACAGCAGTCTGGTATTGGCAATGCCTGCTTTATGAGAGGAAGGGAGTGATAGCAACAATTTACACCATACACCAGCTGTAGTTTTTCATACTGAAGGTTTAATGTGGGCTGCTGAGCTGAGAATGAACTCCTTTGAGCCCCTGGGGGCTGAGAAAGGTTATTTGGCAGCAGGAGCAGAAGACCTGTTTTGAGCAAAGCATGGAGAAAGGGAAGGCAAGGCAGGAAGGACACACCAGCTCTGTAGTGGAGTCGCTGTCAGGTTGACAGGCCCAGCGTGTGCACATTACACTCTGCCATGTAGTGGGACAGTAAGACTGACACTGAAAGCATCATATCAGATGATCTGTGCTGCTTGGGCTTGCTGTCCTGTGAAGTAAAGGTAGAAAGAGGAAGCAGTGGTTAAAAAAAAATCTTGTTAATGGTAAAGGTTGACTGCAGAAAAATAAAGAGCTGCTTTAATGTGAAGTCTGTTGTTATGCTTGACAGCAGACTTACAGAGTTATTGCGTGTCAGAAGACCCAGAGGTAATGCTCTGTAGGTAACTGGTTCAGTTGATCTGCCTGGAAATGTAGTACAAAAGAACTTCTCCAAGCCTTTTTGATTCAGCAGCAATATGCTTGCCACCACATATTTATGAGGCAGCTACTTCCTTGGTATTAGCAGTAGCAGGAGCTTGGATTTCCTTGTAATTGTTTGTTGTTCTCTCTCAACCAGATCTGCATGTTTCATTGCTCTCTTTAGTGTGTTTATTTTTTATTTTTTTATTTTTTTTTTGTGGGGGAGCATTCATGAGTTTGAGCGCTTTTTTTAGGAAGAGTCACTCCCTAGAGTGATGAAAGTGGGCTGTATTGATATGAGGCATCTGGATAGTAACATTGATTTTTTTTTTTTTTTATGGTGTTAGTTATTTCCGCCTTTCAAAAGAGCTTTGCAAACGGCAAGGAAGCTGTACGCTGCTCCTTCATGATGGGAGAGTATTTTCATGCTCAGCTTGCAGATGGAGAGACATACAAGGAAGTACGGTCCAGCATTTTCAAAAGTGTCTTGTATTAGGGGGCAGGCATTTCCCAGGGGATCATGTGGGGCCTCACTGAGCATCAACTGCGGTGCTTGGCATTTAAGAAACTGAAAACATTTCATACTGGGCAAAATCTGAGGCTGCTCTGAAAAACATTGGCCTAAGAGACTTCCCTGGGCTAAAGGGGTCAATAGGAATCCTGGACATTGCTGTGATTCCTGCTTCTGTGCTGCTTTACCATAGATTCTTCTTTATACTTTTTATTCTTTAGATGGTGACTATGTTTGTCTTGGCCCTGTCTTACCAGTCTCTCTCAGAGTCCTTTCTGTGATGAAGTTGTATATTTGAGTCTCATTTTGGAGTTGTTCTGACTTACCTCAACCATGAGCAGCACAAACAGATTTTGGTTTACTTCAGGCTCTCATAGGCCACACAGATGCAGAAGAGAGGAGAAACCCCAGCACTCTGAGAGGGCTGTTGCCCTTGCTCAGGTTCCTAAAGAATTTTAATTCACAGCTGTCCTCAAGGTTAAAAATGTTAGTTTAACCATTTTACAAAATGGTTAAAGAACACTGATCAAATGAGAACTTTCTTGCCAATGAATTGTCAAAGCTTTGGTTCTGACTATGTAACGTTTCTGGTACACACATAACATTGCAGTATCTCATTACTGTATTTCCAGGCAGGGTTTCATTGAGTTGTTCTGTTTTTACTGGTGTGGGTATGCATGAGCAATGAAACCACCATTCTTAACTGTAAGCAGTAAAATATGTATTGTGCTTGAATTGTTTCATTTTTGGCAGAGGAACTTTATAATACAATTATGTTTGTGCCCAGGGGCATATGGGATTGAATTACTGGGTATCTGCCTTCCAGCACTCACTATCTTTCAGACACCCCATATTTAAATTATGCAAATCCTTTGGGAACCAGGTAATTATATAAATGTTAGTTAGCAAAAATCATCTGAAGTTGCATATAAACATAATTGTCTCCAGAGCCATTTTGTAGATAACTTTTATTTTTATTAATCTAAGTGCTTTTAGTTTGAGCTTTAGATTTCCACTCAAGCAACTTCTTATGAAGATGTTGTTCTCTGTACTAGGACAAGAAATATCTGGGGAAATTGTGAATCACCTACTCTAGCCAAGCATGAAAAAAGGAAAAAGGAAAAACAAGTCTTTTGGGAAAAATAAGGAGCTGAAGTGCAAATCTGGTAATCCTGAGTCAGACAAGTTTGTGGTTTTTTTTTTTCCTAAAAAAAGTATTCATAATTAAGCGGAAGCAAATTTTGCGTGGCCATTCTTATTCTTGCTTTATTTCAAGTAAGTGCATGCACAAAGGTGTTTACAATAAGTTAAAGAGAATAACTTTGAGCCAGCTTCAGTATAGATTTACTACACAAATTACACTACATTATCAAAAAATAGCAGTAACTTGTAAATGAGAGCAATACAAAAAGATTTGATAAAAGTTCTGACATCTCTATAACCTCAGCTAAGTTGACTGATGCAGACATTTTACCATGCAGACTTGATCTGAAATCTGATCCAAACCATGGTGGTATGTTCTACCTCCTTTACTGCTGAAAATGGCCACAGAATGTGTAAGGGAACAGTGAATGCATATCCAGATTTCTACAAGGTAGAATATATATATATATATATATATATATATATATATATATAGACACATATATCTGTATCTATAGAAATCCCTTGTCCTCTAACTGGAGGGTGTTGGTACTGCTTCTGTACTGGACCTTCAGGCCTTGAGCAACCTGGTCTAGTGAAAGGTGTCCTTGCCCATGGCAGGGGGGTTGGAATTAGATGCTGTTAAGGTCCTTTCCAACCCAACCCATTCTATGATTCTGTGTAACTGTTTAGCTGGTTACTCCTTCATTGTTTCTTACTAACTTTCAAAGGTCGTAACTCCTCTGTTAAATATAAAATTCCCTTACTCCATGTATGTTCAGAGTATGCTCCCGCTTACTAAAATGTTTCTATTTCCTTATAAAACAGACTAATGATTCAATCTCAAGATTTGTTCATATCTTGGACAGAATTTTTCCCTCCTGGTGCTGGTCCAAGCTGAGTTTCTGTTGCTGGATCTTTTCTTATACACGGAGGTGTGCTTGTGATTGCTGAAATTACACATTGGTATTTACCGAAGGATAGTAACATGCACTGTGTACAGCCTCTTCTTTTGGCTTTTATTTAAATACTAAGAGGAGAGAAATGATGTGCCTAAAGAGGTTTCCTTTGTGTTCCCCCTCTCACTCTCCTCTTTCCTTCAGAGGAGAAGGAAAAGAACAACAAACCAACTGCCGTGTTCTCTAGCTAAAACCCATTCAAACAAAAGAAGTCTTAAATCCATATAAATCACCGTCACCTTTAATTTTTCACTCACTGCTTGATTAAATTGCTGCCTAGTTTCATCCTTTCAGTGATAGGGCTTGGTGAGTACTCTGCAGTGAACTCAAACAGAGAAGTAATAAAGTGCTTTCTGTCATAGGCACTCCCCAAAGCGCCAGACACAGCACAAGTTATTAAAAAAATATCAAAGACTGAGCTCCTATAAACTGAGTGGAGAGGAAAAAAAATGATTGTCCAGAGAAGGGGAAGAAGATTTTAATTTCACATCTGCAATTACAAAGGCAAATACATCTGTAGAGAGGGTATTTCAAAGTCAAAAAGAAATGAGCAAACTCAAATGCTGGGGCCCGTGTCAAAAGCTAGGTTTATAATGGTTTTACCGGTCAAAAGGTAAGTGTCCTTCTTTTTCTTTCATTATAATTGTTGTCATAGGGCATGTCCATCACTTAAACTCAAATTGATCCACAACCACCTGCCTTTAAATCTTCCCACCAGGAGTGCAGATGTTTCATCTCCAGATATGTCCTGGTTCCAGTGAAAGTGGGGTTCTGCTTAAGCCAGCTTACATTGATGAGCAACACTCTTCTGATGCTCCACAACCATTATAGAAATGGCTTATGTTGCTATAGGACTCAGTGGTAGACCTATGGCTTTTGTGCAACCTTCCATTAATGAGCAGTCAAAGTGCCATTCCCATGCTGGGCTGTTTGTTGTTTGGAGTCCGAGGAGCTAGCTTCGGTGTTGTGTAGCCTGACGTGAGGCAACAGGTCTTTCCTGGCCATTGTCCTTACTCTGCAAGTGAGTAAAGTGAGTTGCAAAGTTGGGTTTAGTGCTATGTTATGATACAAGTGGGCTTCCATGTGTTACAGGATGACTACTGTTCAAAGCACTTTAAGTCAGTATAAACATCTACTGGTGGCTTAGCACTTAGACGTAGTCACAGAATAGAATCATAGGATCATAGAATAGTTAAGGTTGGAAAGGTCCTTAAGATCATCTAGTTCCAGCTCCCCTGCCATGGACACGGACACCTCACACTAAACCATGTCACCCAAGGCTCTGTCCAGCCTGGCCTTGACCACTGCCAGGGATGGAGCATTCGCAGCTTCCCTGGGCAACCCATTCCAGTGCCTCACCACCCTTACAGTAAAGAATTTTTTCCTTACATCCAATCTAAACTTCCCCTGTTTAAGTTTTAACCCGTTACCCCTTGCCCTATCACTACAGTCCCTAATGAATAGTCCCTCCCCAGCATCCTTATAGCCCCTCTTCAGATACTGGAAGGTTGCTATGAGGTCTCCACGCAGCCTTCTCTTCTCCAGGCTGAACAGCCCCAACTTTCTCAGCCTGTCTTCATACGGGAGGTGCTCCAGTCCCCTGATCATCCTTGTGGCCCTCCTCTGGACTTGTTCCAACAGTTCCACGTCCTTTTTATGTTGGGGACACCAGAACTGCACACAATACTCCAGGTGAGGTCTCACAAGAGCAGAGCAGAGGGGCAGGATCACCTCCTTCGACCTGCTGGTCATGCCCCTTTTGATGCAGCCCAGGATACGGTTGGCTTTCTGGGCTGCAAGCGCACACTGTCAGCTCATGTTCATTTTCTCATTGACCAACACCCCCAAGTCTTTCTCCGCAGGGCTGCTCTGAATCTCTTCTCTGCCCACCCTGTAGTTGGGCCTGGGCTTGCTCCGACCCAGGTGTAGGACCTTGCACTTGTCATGGTTAAACTGCATGAGGGTGGCATCAGCCCACCTCACAAGCATGTCGAGGTCCCTCTGGATGGCATTCCTTCCCTCCAGCGTATCAACCAAATACACTGAGTAGTTAGAGTAGGGTACTTCAGTAAGTGCCTGTCCTTCATTTCAGTGTGACACCTATCAGCGCAAACGCTGATTATCCAGTAAATACAGATTAAAATGGACAAACCGAAGCAAACAGCAGGGGCTGAGAGTGCACGCATTTGGTTCAACTGGCTTCAGTTGAGAAGTAACTTCCAGATTAAATGGGTTATTTTCTTTAAAATAGAGACTATGAATCATTTGCAGTTATGTGGACATCCCCTCAGTTTTATGTCTTGTCTTTGATAAACCTGTAAACCATCATGTTGATGAGAGCACGTATTGTGCAACCTTGTTCTTCTCATTAGGATGTTTCATAGGACACATTGCTGCATTCTGACACAAAGAACACTTTTTCTTTTTCTTTGTGGTTTTTTTTTCCTTACTATGGCCACAACCTGAGTCAATAGAGAGTCAACATAAGCTAAATCATTATAAGTCAATTTTAAACCAATTCAGGAATGTCCACACTGGGGTTTGCGTGGACAACAATTTAGTGAAATCAATTGAAAAATCAATGTTAGGCATCATCTCTGTCAGTTTAGCTAGCTTTCTTCCCATTCAGTTCCCAGGCAGCTAATAGCTGGCAAAAAAAATGCAACATAATGTTATTTTAGGTTTACACAATCTTCATTGGCAAAAGGATTTTTGAGATTGAGCTTACTTCCTGAAGTTTGTATTGTGCATATCTTTACCCAGCTAAGGGAGTAATGGAGACTTCATCTTTCTTTTCTTACTATGTTTTTCTGTCTTTTCTCTCCCCAAGTGGCTGCAATGTTATAAACTTGCATGTGAGGTATGGAGCTTACTTTCATTCGTTTATTCTTGGGAAGCTTTTAAGAGTTGGTGATTACAAAGGTAATAGAAATACACTGATAATTGTAGTCACTGGATGTTTGGAGTGGTGCTGGAATGTTAGTAATATGCTGCCATCATGCCTGCTTGTATTGGCATGCTCCGATGAAAACCAGGGGCTGCTGTTTCAGTGATGAAGTTGGTCTCCTGATGAAATCTCTCATCACACAAAACTTCAACTAAGTATTTAGCAAATGCCTTTGAAACTTCAAAGCTGAACATGGTTTCTTCTCATTAAGGTTATAAATTCTGTGGAAGATAGATTTCTTTCCTTAGTTTTCATGTACTGTAGAAGGTATCCTGCTATTGCAATTGTTTTGGTGCAGTGCTGAGTGTGATTACAAAAGCAGCATTGCCTCCATGAGAGTTACAAACTCTAAGCAGGTTCACAACATCAAAATTCTTCTCTGTTCCTTACCTGTTGAAAGATTCAGGGTGAGGTGTGTTTCTATACTGTGGTACCCATACACATTCATTGGTTACCCTACACTGGGCTTCGTGGCCCTCAGCTAAAGTTACTACAAATGTCTATAGGGTAGAGTCAAGGAGTTAGGGTGGGTAATTGCTGTATCTTGCTGCATATCGATGCATGTACTGTGGGCCTCTACAGAATAAACACGTCTCGTACTGCTGTGCAGGAAAATGCAATCATTCCACAATGAGCAATAACAATTCAAAAACATTTCATAAACATTCTGGGTTTGTTTTGGTTTTGTTTTTAAAAAAAAACACAACCCACAAGACAGCAGTGGTATTTCATTTTCACAAAATGACTTGGAGAGCACTTTGTGGACTGCAGTAGAAATATTATTGGAGCAGTGGACCTGAGACTTTCCCTCCCTTGCTATCTTTCCATTTAGCGTCAAAATACATTTGGGCTTCCTTCTCTGCTATAATACTGTTCTTCACAACCCTTGCTTCTTGTTTACATTCTGAAACTCTTACTGAGACAGCTTTTGCTGTTAGTTGCTTGCTTGAGAAAAGGATCCAGGGTTGAACCCTTCCAAAAAAGTAATAGGTTGGATGTTGAAAATGTCAGCCCACAGGTATCTGTGTGCTCACCTCTGTTTTTCAGAAAGCACCATCAGAGTTTTTAATTTCTGCAAGTCCCTGAGGGTATCCTACTAGGAAAACCTGATAAGGGAATTTGCTTCTAAATCTGCAGCATTCTCTGTCCTTTTATTTGTCTAGTTATCACTGTGTTGTGCCAACAGCCTTGATGATGCGCTCATTGCTCCCTTGTCCCATCATGGACTGCAATTACTTCAGGCATTTCACTAGAATAACAACCATAATTGTCATTTCCTGGAGATGTAATGTCTTGGGATACAGAGGTCTTTAGGCAGGCATAGGGTTAACTTTTGCATCCTACTGAAATGATGTCAGCTAGTGGAAATTATTAGAAGGCCTGAGATACAAGCTTCAGAATAGACAAGCACCTGTAGCCAGCATTTTTTAACCTCTTGGGCTTATCCCAAGCAGTCAAGTATCCTGTAGCCAAGTGGCAATGTCTACTCTGTCAGTGAGTCATTAGTTTAGCAGGGAGGTGATTTCTTTATGAGCAGTGTATTTTCTAATTTAGACAAGTGAAGGATTAATAGAAAATGAGCTTTAATAGAAGCAAGGTCGTATTTTTTTTCTATCACAAAAGCTGGAGTTACAAAATGGATCAAGAAGGGGCACAGCATGCAGAAAGGTATGGATGTGTTGATCCTTTGGGCTTAAATTGATTTACGTCTTTGCTGTCCTGACCTTTCTGGTGAAGTTTTCTTGCAGATAAATTCAGACAGATGAAACTGTTAGAAATACAGAAACTTGCAGAGCAAGAAAAGAGGGATATGAGGATTTTCATCATGAGCACACTCACCCATCAAATGCCAAAACAGCAAGTTATATAGCATGACCAGAGTGTCAGTAGAACATCTCTACTGTGATATGTCAAGTTATGCAGCTATCTGCAAATGGCGTTTTGGGCAGAGCAAGGGAATCTGTAGGGAAGTGCTTTATCACAATATAGCATTGGCCAGCTACAGGCTGATTGCTCTGACTTTCCAGAAGTGACTGTTTCAGGGATACTGTGCCCTTGCATCATATGTGATCCCTGTGAAAAGCAGCAGTTTCACCTTTTGCATTTGCTTTACAACCTTTCAGCTTTCCAATTTGGTTGTTAACAAATGCTGGAGTTTTTTATGAGAACATATGCTGTCAGCTTCGATTGGCTTCCTTTGTAATTTTGACAATGTTCCCTGAATGTATGACACAGATGATCACTCTGTGAAGACTCTGTCATGTACCAGGACAAAGGGATTTTAATAATAATGACATGTAAACATTCATCTTTGGTGGACTGTTGTTACAATCCTTTGAGAAGACGATTCATATGAAGAGTATAATCAGAGTTTTAAGAACTGCTGATTTCCAGAATGAGGAAGGGTAAATATGATTTTAAGTGAGTAAGGTAATTAAATATGATACTTTTTGGCGCTTTCCCCCCCCCTCCCCCCACCTTTTTTTCTCCTTTTCTAACGGAGGGAGAGCTGAGCAGCACTGTAAGGAAGATGTGTGTAGGATGAAAGAATTTGACAGGATGCAGAACAACCGAGAGGTGACAGCTGTATTTGCAGAGGGTAGGGAAACAGTCAAGTGATGGCATGGTGTCGTGGTTTAAACCCAGTCAGGTAATTCGTTCACTCACTTCCCCCCCTTTTCTTGCCCTCCCCCTGCTCTCGGAGGGACGGAGAGGAGAATCGAAAAGAATGCAACTCCCACGGGTTGAGATAAGAACAGTTTAGTAACTAAGATATAACACAAATCACTACTGCTACCACCAATGATAATAATGATAAAGGAAATAACAAGGGAAGAGAATACATCATCTCACCACCAGCCGACCGATAACTCGCCCCCCCAGCCCGACCAAGCTCTGACCGATACCTCCTCCAACCCTGCAGTCTCCCGGCCCTTCCGGCTAACTCCCAGTTACATCCTGGGCATGACGTGCTGTGGTATGGAATACCTCTTTGGTCAGTTTGGGTCAGGTGTCCTGTCTCTACTTCCTCCTGGCTTCCCCTCCTCCCTGGCAGAGCATGAGGCTCACAAAGTCCTTGGCCAAACCTAAACATCACTATCAGCTCTGTTCCCAAGCTGAAAGTCAAAACACTGCACTGCACCAGCTACCAAGAAGGGGAAAAATGAGTGCTACTGCTGAACCCAGGACACATGGAAAGCTCATCTGTACAGATGAGAACTGTTCACCTAGATGGACAAAGGAAGAAGTATGGGCCTGGAATGGAAATCTTTAGTGAAGGGAAGCTGATGAACAGCAGTGCCAGACCTAAATTTGATGAAGTCCGTGGAGCTGCATGATTTATGCCTGTGGAAGATCTCACCTGTTATATGTAAATCTTTATATATCTTTTTTCTTTATCCAGTTCAGGTTTGTGGTTTTGATGTCATACAGATTTTCTCTTGCTTGTTGTTCCCCTTCAGCTGATTTGTTTCCCTGTACTTGTATTGTTGTTAAATGTTGAAGGATATCACAGTTATTTCAGGCTTGCTGGTTTTCATAGTATGCCATCAGAGTTTTTTGAGAGCATGGCATTTACTGAATGGCTGAGAGCATTTCTAAGGCTGTGAAAGGACCTTTGACACACTCAGCTGTTACACTTTTGTTCATGTAAAGCCACATACTTTGGAGTTCACACCTCAGTGACATTGGTGTCTGTCTAGAAACACAAGGTTACAAAACTTGGGTGTGCAGAAAAAAAGCTGAACCTCAGCTCTAAATTTGGCCAATTCTGTTTTATTTTCATGTAACATTCTGTGAGCTGCCAGTTTTGTCAGGGTTTTTTATTTTTTTAAATGCCATTGTTGTGGCAACAAAATGAAGAGCCCTTCTGTCCTTCCGTCCTGACCTGTGCTTTTTGCAGAAGGGAAGTAGAGTAAATATTAAAAGCAGAATCAACAATAGCAAAAATATGAGATAGGAATAAAATCACAAATGGTTGTTTACTTCTTTTTCTCCCTCGACAAAAAGAGAAGGTGAGCCAAGGCTGAACAGACTCTGCGCTGCTGTGGGGAGGCATGGCAGCCTTCTGGGCCCATCAGCTTTTATAGCAAGCACTAAATAGTCATAAAGCACTTGAACATGGCATATTTATCTGTAAGTAGTTTATGTATTCAAAAATGACAAGAATTTGTATGATGTAAAAAACTTCAGAGGAGCCTGACTGTTCAGTTATCTGGAGACATTTTTATATGTGAAAAACAGCCCTACCACCTGAAAATGTCTGCAATGTCAGGGGGAAGGAAAGCAGGTGTTCAAGTAGACTTCTTCAGCACTAAGGAATTTCTTCACAATTAAAGAATTTGTCACCCTTTTATTAAAAGGTTGCTTTGAAAATACTATGTAATGGCGTTAGGACCGTAAAGGATTGCTAAGATTAAACGACTGGGAACCTGAACCAGAACTCTTAGAAATCAGAAGAAGCTTGGGGAATGACTCATGACCATAAAGAGGGCGGGGAGTATTTCGTTGGGTAAGAAGGACACACACACATGCACAAAAAAGTGAGCTCTTATCATCCCTCATTAAAAATCATGTGTTTAATCTCAGTAATAAAATTTTACAGTCAGAGTTTCTGTACATTTGTCACTATTGTCATGCCAGTCAAAGCTAAAGCCTCTGCTACAACGTTTTGCGGCATGATACACAAGGGTCCTGAAAGTGGCAATGTTGCCTTTTCTTCCCTTCTTTCCATTGTAATTTGGTCATTCAGTTAGAGACATACTTGGTGGAAAGCACCAGAAAGGGGTTTTCATACTTCCTCTCTCTGGTCAGCTGAGATATACTATTCATATGTGTCAGTTTTTCACACCTGCTTTGAAACAGCAAGGGAGGATAATGTGAGAAAAGCCAGAGAACAGCTGTATGCTTCATATTCATACAAAACTTTATCAAGAGCCAGCCTTGCTGTTGCTTTTACACCCAGCATTATAAATTGGGCCCCTGTTTTGGATTGATATCATTCATGAACAAACTCTGAAAGTGGAATTTAAAAACAAAAAAAGGGATTCAATTATTTTAGCTTCATTACACTTCATGCTGCTGCTGCTCCTCCCCCTGGAGAGCATTGAAGAGACTCTCTTGCTGTTCCAGGCTCTTCTCATTTACAGAGTGCGATTGTACGAGTTGACCAAATTTTCTAAACCAGTGATCTCAATGCAAATGCTCTGCTGACTTGTTTCTGGCTTATGTGCAGAAAGTTAGTGAGTTGTATAGAATTGTCAATACTTCTTTTAATTGGAGACAGTTAAGGTATCTGTATTTTGCTTTTCTGCATTACTGGCCACTGTTTCTTACACATTGGGTGAAAGGGGAAGATACAGCATATGGGAAAAGATTCTGCTTGTTTGCATAGCTTCTTACAAGTGTGTGGGTCTGTGCTGTTTTGGAGGAGCTGGATTTGGCTGTCATGCTTTTAGACAATTAAAATACTTTACATCAGAGACTTGGCTGTGAGTAGCCCATTGGAAGTATGCATTATGTATCATGTGCATGTGAGTAAGCATGTATGAGAGGAGGCAGCTTGTTCTGTTTTTTTCTACTTTAGCAAGTTCCTCATCTGCAGTTGGTCCAGAGAAGAAGGCATGAGCAACATATGTGGAATTTAGCTGTGAATAGAATGCTTGTAAAAAAAGCTCTGCCTTCACAAAGGAAGATGGCATGTCTTGGTGTAGAGCGTTATGAGTGAACGGTTCTTCTCTCTCGCTGTGCCCATCCAGCAACGCACAGAAATCACCTCCTCGGAGATGAACCTGTTGAAGTGTCTCAGATGAGCCAGATGAGACTGAAATTACTACAGACTCCCTCTATGTGCTGCCTGGCTGATATTTTTGTCCCAGTCTATGCCAGAAGGACTTTGGCTGCCCTTGCATCAATCTGTTTGATGTGGGACAGGTGGTGGTAGGCCACTGTGGCCCCCAAGCATGAGCTTTCCTCTAGCCAGTGCCATCAGGAACAGACTGTAGTGAGCATTTGTGGATACACAAGTTAATGTTTGGGCTGGATATTGCACAGGATGCAGCAGAGAACAGTATTGTAAAGCAGCTCAGGGATAATAACCTTAAGGCCAAGGGGCAGGCAACGAGCACTCTCAGATCAGCACTCCAGCTGCAGAGCTGGGACTGCTTCCTGGTTCCCTGTGACCATGCTTTGCAAAAGGTGATGCCTGGGGTTTGCAAAAGGGTTTGGCAACTGTTTAACCCCAGATCAAAATGCTTCTGCCTTAACTTCCGTGCAGAGCTGTTGTATATGTCAGTACTTTGAGAGGCACCTGGAGAAATGTTGGACTCTTTTCCTGATAGAGACTCAGAGGGTTCATTTTACAAAGGAGAGCAATAAGGGAGTGATGTAAAGAGAGAAGAACCATTTCGCATTGGCAATGCTGAACATTTCTCCTTTTCATGCAAATATTGCCACTATTTAATTCTGCAGTTTGAGTTGGCAACAGCAACAAAGTCAGCAAGCAGATGCTTTGCAGAGAGGAATTATTTCTCTGCCATTGGTTTTCTTGCCCTATAGCAAAGTTTTATTGAGTTGATTGTGTCTGTAATAAGCCTGGCTTTCTGAGAGCCACTCTTGGGTAGGAGACGTAGAAGTCTTGCTGTAAGCCTCGTGTCCCCTTTGTCAGAGTTAATTTCCTATTTCTAGCTGGCTTTAAGGTAATGGTATGCTTGTTTTGTCAATTTAGCAGGAAGCTGAAAGTATTACCTGTTAAAAGCCCTTTTAGGGGAAAGCCCTGAAGTGTGTTCAGGATGCTAAGTGCCAAGCATCACTGGAGTTTGGGGATGTTGCAGGCTCACTGTTCTTTGCCTTGGGTTGTATTGGTTTAAAAAGGAAGGACCTGACATTGAACATATTTAGAGTAAAAAAGACAGTAGGATTCCTGCCTGAGCCAGGGGGTTTCCTCTTCAGTCTGAAAAATGTTATATTGCCTGCAAGCCTTTGCTTGGACTTCTGTACTGAGTGAAATCAGGCATGGCAAAAACAGACCTCTGCCAAACAAGGACTTCTTTCAATGGGAACAATGACTGGGGAGTCACTTCTGAAAAGGGTCTCACTCAGAGCAAGCTGTTTCTGCTTTCTCTCAAAAATCTCTTCTACTCTGCCTGTTCTAATGCGTGAGTTTGTGCAAGCATGTCAAACATGCATAACTGTACTTACAAAGCTGTCGGCTAAGCTTGATTCTGCTCTTCTTGGGCTTGAGAGAGCAGGATGTTATTTTATATTAGAAAGTCTGAAGAGAGTTGGCTGATGCAGGATTAAGCTTCCTGAAAATGGTGTTATTCTCTGATCACAGCTTCTGGGAGGTCCTGATGGGAATATTTATTTATTTCAGAAACTAGCTCTAGTTGCTTGTGCCAGCCATAGCTATTAAACATTACAAGTAGAGATAATTATTCCTTATAAAAAGTAGTTTTTGTTAGAGGGGACTAATACACAGCCCTGGTAGTGCCATGTATGTCTTGGTGGTGCTTTAGCACTTCCTCATAATCATTCAGACTAATGCTCCCCAACTGAGCAAATCCCATGGCCATTTCATCCAGATAAAATTGATAAAACAGATGAGATTTTCACTGCTCCTGGAAGGCTGACAACAAATCTCAGATTCATCAGACCAAGAAGGAAGCAATTACCCAGACAGCAGTTTGCCAATAGCAACTTTTCTCTTAAAACAAAGGGGCACAGTGACATCATCTTTTCATCAGCTCTTGCTGTACTGCTGCAGTGAAGAGAAAGCAGAGAAAGCTGCCTCTTCCTAAAGAGCTTTCTTCTGACTCTTCTCCTTCTAAACCCCTGATTTCTTTGTTACTGTATGTCCTTCTGCCTTGAGCACATTTTATTCCCTTACACCAGAACAACAGAAAGACAAGCATCCACTTAAATTTCATGTTTTTGGCGAATTGATCTGCACTGGCACATAGACTTTGTTTCCTTTTCCATCATCTGTTGAGATCCAGCATAGGACAGCTCAAACAGTATAGATTATGCAAATGGCATTTGAGGGAAGTGTTTTCTGATGGGAAGAGAGGTAATTACTGAAAAATGAGGTCATGGTCACACAGAGTTAACGTACCTGAACCAGAAGAAAGAGAGCAGCATGTCAACAGCTGTGTAGAGAATGTATTTCACCAACAGTTGTGATGTGGACAAGATAGATAAGAAGGCTGTTAGCAGGTGTGTTTGTCTTGGAGACTGTGCAAGTAAAGTGGAAAGATGATTTCCAGATCTATTCATAGCATATAATTGGATGTGTAGTATCCAATAGCTTGGGTGGCAAAAGCCCACAGTGTGTAAGTGGGAAATGCCTTCTAGTCTCATGTTCATTTACCTAGTCTGGAAATGTTGAAGCTTTCTGGTTTGGGGGGAGGGAGATTGTTTTTTTCTGGTGTTTTTTTCTGTGGTCTTTTTTTTTTCTGTTTTTCTTTTGTTTTTCTCTGCCAAGCATGCAAATAGTTTTTCTCAGTTAAGAACAGACTACTTCAGTTGGAAGGGACTGAGGTTAGACTAACAGATCTGTAGTTCCCTATATCTTCCCTCACGCCCTTTTTGTAGATTGGAATAATACTGGATAGCTTCCAGTCAGAAAGGACCTGCCCAGACTCCCAACACCTTTCACAGATGGTCAGGAGGTGTTCTGCTATAACATCTGCTAGCTACTTCAGAACTCTGGGATGAATCCTATCATACCCCATGGACCTGTGAACATGAAGCTGATACAGCTGGTCCCTTACCATTTCAGTGTCTACAAATGGAAAGTCTATGCTTATGGTTTCTGACTCAGAGGACCAAACAGGCCAAGATTGATCAGCGTTATTAAAGATTGAGGCAAAAAATTAATTGAATGCTTCCATTTTTAATTCACCTCTATTAGTCAGATGATCATCTTCAACAAGTATTGGTCAAATCTTTTCTTTAGACCTCCTCTTGCTATTAACATATTTGAAAAAGGCCTTCTTGTTATCTGAATCAAAACTGGCCAGTTTCAACTCTCATTGAGCTTTGGCCTTTTGTGCCTTCTCCCTGCATACATGAACTTCAGGTCTGCACTCTTCCTGCAAAGCTTGACATTGCCTTCTGCACATCATACAATTTCTTTTTCCTCTTGAGCTCCACAAGGAGTTCCTTGTTCAGCCAAGCTGTTCTTCTGCCTCACTTGCTTGTTTTACAACATAGTGGAATTGCCTGCTCCTGAACTTCTAAAAAGTGGTCATTAAAGACTAACCAGCAGTCATGAGTTCCTAAGCCCTCAAAAGCAGATTCCCAGGGTACTCTGCTAAATACCCCCCTAAATAGCTTAAAGTTTGCTTTTCTGAAGTCCAGGACAGCTATTCTTTTTTTTCATTACACTGAAAAATTTAAACTCAACCATTTCATGATCACTGTGGCCAAGAAAGCCACCTACCATCATGTCCCCCAGGAGTCCTCTGTTCACAAACATCAGGTCAAGGAGGGCATCTTTCCTAGTTGGTTCACTGAATAGCTGTGACAAGAACTTAACTCTTATGAACGTCAAGAATTTCCAAGGCCTGCTCGTCACAACAGTATGATGTTCCCAGTTGATGTCTGGGAAGTTGAAATCTCCCATAAGGACTAGGGCTACCAATCCAGAAATTTCTCATAATTGCCTATAGAATAACTCAGTGCTTACATCCTGGCTAGGCAATGAGTAGCAAACAGCCATTATAACATCTCCTTTGTTTTCCATCCCCTTAGTCCTTACCCAGAGGCTTTCAGCCACATCATCACTAACTGTAAGGGCTGTCTTATTAAGTATCTCCCTTTCTTAGAGTGGGACACATCACCCTCACCTGTTGTGCCTATCCTTTCTGAGCAGCCTGTAGTCCTTCATCCCTGTCCTCTAACCATGGGACTCATTCCAGCGAGTCTCACTAATACCAATGATATTGTAGCTCTGGGAGCTGACCAAAGCTTCCAATTGCTCTTGTTTGTTTCTTAGAGTTTGTGTGTTTGTGTACAAATATTTCATATATGCTCCTGAGCCCTCTGTGCTCCCAGGAGCAGCACAAATGTTCCCACTAAGATTTCCACCCTCTGGAGATACTGTGCCAACCCTTGCCTTACTTAACGCAATCCCATTGGTATCCCCTTCCCCCATCAATTCTTTCGTTCACCCTCCATAAGCAAATTGGTAGACCACAGTCATTGAGCGGAAAGGAGTTTTGGTCCAGTAAACACAGAAAGTCTTCAAATTAGGAATGAATGCAGAGCTCCTGTAGGATAACAAAAAATTGCGGAGATAGCATATCTCAGAATGAAGGTCAGGGATGGAAAGGGAACGTTCATCCAAATTGCTGAGTCTGGAGGGAACTAGTTAAGTAGAATAGGCTATTTACACAAAGGATTTTCCTTCATCTTTCTCTGCTTTACCTTTCCGCTTTCATTTGAGGAATCTCATTCATCCTGCTATGCTTTCCTCCCTTGCAATATTTCAGCTGTACAGTTTTGATACCTGTCTTTCCCTCTTGTGAGGGAGCATCTACTAATGGCTGGTCATGCCCTTAGAGAGCCATGGGAAAGAGAGGAGGTGGACTGAAAATTAGATTCTTTTTTTGTCGTTGTTTTTGTCTTGGCAAAAGCCCACTGTATTAGAATAGTTCTTGGGAAGTGCCACATGCCAAGTCAGATCTTATCATTCTAGGCTAACCACTAAGCGTTGCTGTTACTGGATAGGCAAAGCTCACTTGCCCTTGGAAGAGCAAGACACCATTCTGGGACTGAAATGCCAGAAAAAAATACTGAAGTGAATGCCTCCTGGGGATTCACTTCATCATCTGAAGATAAGCTGTTAAAGACAGGCTCCAAAAATGAGGCCTTTCTGCCCTTTGATTATGTTTTGCCTGTTAAATGGTTAATGGAAGGGGAATGAGACAGCTGAAATCATCTTGAGACACTTTTTTGTTACTGAGCTGTTCATTTATAATTTGAAATCAGTAATTTAGCTTTAAGTGGCTCAGGTCATTAACTATAAGCAGGTTCTCTACAGTACAGCTGCAGACGGTGAGAGGCCTCATATAAGTTATTAAATAAAAGTTTTCCCTTGTTTCACAAATATGAAAATATGATTTTTGGCCTGACCTGAACCTGGGAGATTTCTTGCTGAGAGTCCTGTTGCCACCTTTCACTTTGCTATATATAGAAGTTAAGTCTGTAGTTAACCCAAGACTATGGTTCACTGTCCGAAATACCCTCTTTTTCTTGTTTGGATAAAGTTATGCTTCTCAGAGTTTTACTTCTTTTTCTATCCCACTCCCGTGTCTGTCTCTGATTCTATTCTCTAGTCAGACCTGTCCCACCCAGCACAAACACATAGCAACAGCCTGCCCTAAAGCTTATTTATTCTCTTGCCTGTTAAATTTGCATTAAATGCCACCATTTTGGTTTGGGGGACATCCTGGAATTAGTAGGCAGCTTGATGTCACAAGGCTATTCTCTACATTTCCTTTCTTTGCTGAAGGCTGTACCATTTATATTTGAAAGCTTTTTATTTTTCCACCTGTGGCATTTGAATTGCAATACACCCTGTGGACATTTTAGCTTTGTCAGCTTGACTGTTATTAAGCTGTAATAATTTATCATCATTGGCAATGATTTTATGTCTGGGATTTTTTTAGCAGGTATTGCAGAACATTTATTGGTAAACTGCTGTGAGCATGGAAAGACTTAAGATATATAATTTATAAAGCCATATTTATGTAGCAGTGCTTTATGATGGAAGGTTGTGCTGAGAAAGCGTTTGAGCTGACAGTTTATTTTTAGATGTGCCAGAAGTCTTTGTTTCCATCTCATTTTAGGCCTCAGCACAGAATGATTGAGGATCTCCAGAAACCCAAAAGCTTTTTCCCCTCTTATAGCAAGAGAGAGTGCATAAATAAAACTGACAAACCCAAAAATGCAATAAAATACAACCATTTCATGAATTTATAACATAAGGGGCAAAGTAATAAAGAAAACTATAAATTCGTGTCAGTCATACTCCTTTATTAAGAGCTACTAAGCAATACATGCACTGGGCAGTGCAAGAAACATCAGTGTAGCTGAATGCTTTCCATGAGCATTGACTGGAAGGGACTGGCTAAACTGAGATAATTTGATTCTTCATGCTTTCTGTGTGTATTTCTACTCACAGGTGGGTTTAATATGTATGCAACAGTATGCTTGTATCATGAGGAAGAAAAAAAACCAGTATGTAATTTTAATTAGTTAAGGGGAGATGAGTTAATTTCCAAATTACCTCAGGATGTTTTAGAAAGTTTCATGACCTGACATTAGGAGAGAGAATCATCTTTTCTGTCTTTTAGGTAACAGGGTGAGGGAGGGATTTAATTTTTAAGTCTATGCTCTTTGCTCCGGCTAACCTGCAGTTGGTGCATAGAGTAGGTTTACCAAAGGGTGATTTCTCCTGTACCCATATGCTAGATGGGACCTTTGAAGATGTCTGTTTCTTTCCAGTGACAAAGGAAGGAGAGTTTGGCCAAATGGACTTGATCTGGGATCTGGGTTGCCCAAACTCCAGGCATCTGGGCTACTGTTGTGGTCAGGGAAATTCTGGTCAATGCCATTAATGATGTTTAGGGAGTTATTCAGCCAACCAAATGCAAGCTTGGACTATGATGAGACACACTGATTTCTAGACATCACTAATAGCATTGACATCTATAGGTAGGTGACCTGAACCCCATCTTAGATGTTTAAAAGCTAGTCATATAGACCTGAAATCAGAATATTTGCAATCCTTCTGTGTTGTATCCTGCAGCATTTGACAAAAGCACATGGAGTTTAGTCCCAAAATCTTCTGTGGTTCACAACCGGAGCGGTACTTATAGGTAGCCCTTAGGGTAAGCATGTTCTTTGTACAGTCCCAATGGGAATGTTTCTACTCATTTTTACTTCATAGTCTTTGCACTCATGTCAATAGATCTAGGAAACAGAAAAAGCAAAGTAAAATGTAAAAGCAAGGGATTCTGTGGGCTCTCCCATCTGTACATTGCAATGAAGCTGCTGATCACAGGTCTGTTTAACTAAATGTGTTTATTCCAAAGCGTCTGAAATGCTTCCAAAGCAGATATTTGGTTGGTGATAAGAAAAGACTGTAGTGTTTCCTTTGGGGATAGCTAGCGCAGAAAAAAAAAGATTATTTGAGGTGGCATTCATTACTGATGGCACACTGCCCATGCTTGGAAGTAGCTTGGGATACAGCCAATCATATAGAAATAGAACAAGTAAGAGTGCCGAAAAGCCTCAGATGTGCTATTGCATAGAAAAGCCTAATATAAATAAACAATCATTAAAAATTGCTAACATAAAACAAGGGAATAATCTTTGCTTTCTTTTGTACTCCCACCCAATTAGTACAGGGTTTTTGGAAAGGCATTTGAACTACTGAAGTGAGAGATGCTATTCCAGTCATAACACTGTGTTACGGACTGCTTGCATGGTATTTTAGGCAGTTGAGATGGTAGTAAATACTTTGCTTGCCTGTACAAATATTATTAACAATCCATTAAAAAGAATCCGTAAAAGATTCAGGAAGCATTTTCCTCAGCTTTCTGATGGTGTTCAGTGAAAGAAGATGAGCTTTGTGATGGGAGGCTGCTTGTTATTAGGGTGCAATTATTGCTCACAAGTCCTGTTATTGATCAGGGGATCGATACTGAATGTGGTAGGAACCCTTCCTACGACTATGTGAGCCACTTATTGATGGGACTATTTAGAAAGGACTTTTCATTAAAAACCAGTTGTGGTGTACAAGTTCGGTCATTCTTCCCATCTCTGTGGGAACCTAAACCTCAGAAAAGGAAGGTCTCTCTGCATTTTAATCACATTTTTTCATTAGTATAGCTGTTGCTGGTATGCTTAGCTGTACCCCGTGGAGCTATGTTTGCATTTGCATCTCAAGTACCCCAGTTGGTTTTGGTGTTTGTTGGTTTGATTTAATTCAGGAAAGAATACTAAGACTGTTCATTTTGCATGTGAGC
The DNA here is from genome assembly GCF_034315485.1 of Pezoporus occidentalis. Lineage (NCBI taxonomy): Eukaryota > Metazoa > Chordata > Aves > Psittaciformes > Psittacidae > Pezoporus > Pezoporus occidentalis. The sequence goes on along the minus strand of NW_026913964.1, from coordinate 605,768 downwards.
TCTTCTGAAAGTCAAGGGGGTTAAGTTGCATCCTGGAGGGTAACAGATGAAATGTGCCAAAAAGGCTGATGGTGGTGAAGGAAAATAAAGAGAAAACGTGGGAAATTGTGTGGACCGATCTGAACCAGTCTTCCATTGCACAATTTTCTTTCATCTGTGAGGACTCAGCACTCCCACCTTGTACTCCAGTTGTTTCCCAGTTTGATTTATTCCCAACGCTAACCTCATACCTTATGTTACTTCCACTGATTGATGCTGTAGTGTTGTTATGATATGAATTGGAATGTGTTTTTAGCTTTACTCGAAGCATGAATATGAAGAAGCCTCTTAATAGCAATTAGAAGGTTTTCATGCCTGTGACTCATTCAGGTAGGTGGCTTGTGTTGGGAGTCATGCCCTACAGCTTTCTGGGAGCCGAGGTGTTGCGTAAAAGTCTTGCTGCTTCCAAAAACCTTCCTGTACCTGCTGGGGATGGGCTTAATTCCTGAGCAGGGCTTGGGCTCCTCAAGGAGAGCTGGGCATGCCAGGAATAAGCCCGAGAATCCTGTGCTTTTTCAGGTGGGACTTGGAGAACAGTGGGAAGGCACTTCCTGTGATATGGAAGGTTTGTCTGTCCTTAGGTATTGCCAGCATCTGGTCAGAAAGAGCAGGTCGCAGGCACAGATTCTGTGTGGGACTGAAGGAAGGGAGTGCTGCTGTATTACAGATGTTCCCACGGACACCCACCTCCAGGCCTCTGCTGTCAGCTGATCAGTGTAAGAGCAGTATTTGATGGTGACCATAGATGTTCTTGTCAACACTGTTAATCATTACTGGCTGCTGAGTGAACTTCAGAAAGGTGAATGGAAGGCAGAATGTGCCATAGTGGCATTGCTACTGGAGGAATTGGGGAAGACTTATTATATCATGTAGACCATGCATTTGCAAAGAAAACCAATTTCTCTTTGAAAAGGTCTCCATAAGGAAAATCAACTGTAATCACAGTGGAATACATCAGCACAATTTGGGTTGTGTGGGAAGGATGCTCTTAAAGTCAACCCCAGGATGTAAAAAGCCGAACACATTGGTAAAAGCCACCTGCCCTCAATTCCAGGAATGTAATCAGAGACTCTTTGTGATCTGACTCAACTTCCAGAATTAAGTTCAGCTTCTGTAGGGTACGTTGCAGGCGATTCTTTGTTCAGAGTATTGAATGAAATATTTGTTTATAGTCAAGACCATTTTTTGAAAGCTTTTGTGAGGGAAGATAAAACGGTTTTTGCTGTTGCCATTTTTTTTTCACAGTATCAGCAATTTTCTCTTTTAGATACACAACTAATTTTGCATTTCAACTATAGTATCTATGTTCACTATGGATGTTTCTATGGCAACCCGCTTTGTGCTATCTACATAGCTCTATGGATGGATTAAATATGCAATATAGAAATGTTTTTCATTATATTTTTCCTGCAGACTGTGCCTGTTAGCACATTTCAAAAACTTTCTGAGTAGTATGAAATAGAAAAAACCTCTTCTGTCATTGTACATCCTTGAAAACCCTGATTATTTTTCTTTGTTTCTTATATGACCCCTGTTATCTTATTATTTCATTACCTCTTATCTAAACCCACTAGTGTCTCTAGCAGAAGTGGAAGATATCTGGGGTAAACTAGGGAACTGAGCCATGGCATCTGGAGTCATTATTTGATGCTCGTTATCCTCGGCTTCTCTCAGCATATCACCAAATGGTTTAGGTAAAATTCTTCATCAACAATCTCCTTTATGGAAATCACAGGTTTTGTGTTGTGTCAAAGACCAAACTTTACCATTTTATTTGCTCCTGTTGTTTTCAGTATTTAGTGCTATATATGTGACAAGTGACTAAAATTGCATCTAGAGCTCCAGACCTGGTCTCTTCCCAGTTTATGCTACAAAGTCATTTAAAAAGTTGCGCAGTATTTTATGGGTGGAACAGAACAGGGACTCCAGAGCACACCCAGCTTTCTTTCATTTCTGCTTCTTCGTTAAAAGATGTAACTTCATTTGATGGGTTCTGATTCTGGACCTCATGCGTGTGTTCCTCTTTGCAACTCTATCGATTTCATTACATTCATCCCAGGTGGTTTTAGAGATTACATTTGAGGAGCAGATGAAAAAGCTTTAACACTTTCAATTTGGCAGCAGTTAGAACTAGAACCTAAAAAGAGACATACTCTTTTCATTGTCATGTATTCATCCCTTGCCCACTTCTAACTCAGCTCATGCATTTGCTCTGTATTTCAGTGAGTTGTCATTAACTCAGTACTTTACTCATAATCCTTAATTTGAATAGGAGTTTAGGCAAGTGTCCAAATTAGATGCTTGTGAAACTGATAATAACAATTTTTTAGCATTCGATGATCATGTTTAATCTTTTATCAGCAATGCTGCCATAATAGGTCATTTCACCTGTTCTATTTCTGCAAGTTTTTGCATCCTCAGCGATATGACTTTGCAGTATGGGACAATTAAGTGCACTGCAGAAGTGGCTAATTAAAGTTGGCAGCAGTTAAGCACATGCTTTAAATGCTTTGCTAGATAAGGATGCAATTGAGCACTGGTTTAAGTGTTTCAATGAATTTCTGGCCTGTGAAAGGAAAACATCACTTTTAGATTGGGTGTATTAACTCATAAAGTAGTTCTGTTCTTTTGTAACTGTAGTTGATAGATAACTATGATTTAGAGGAGCAAGTGCATAGGAGAATGCTACTCATAAACCAGCAGGAATTAACTGAATGACTTTTTATTCTCTTTTCCATTAGCAGGGTGTCAGCATGGTACTCTCGTTTTTTGACATCTTCAATTGTCCTCAAATTTACTTGAGTTGTATGAGACTGCAGTGTAGTGGTGGAGCTCAACTGGCAAAGAATAATGTATTTCTTAAGGCTTAAGCTCTTGAGGCTCAATCCTCACCAGGGTAACTGAAATAGCAGCACTTTATGTTTCTCTTATTGACACTATGGAAAATAATGCCCTTCTTGTGATATTTCTTTGCCCACATGCAGCTCCGAAGTCCCGTTTGTAGACTTTCCTGGCTTGATAAAAATGCTCTTGGTATTTGTCAGGCTCATGCACTGGGTGAAATATCCTAAACCAGCGTATGTATAGGAGAGAAGCATCTAAAAGGAAGGAAAGCAACAACATGAGCTATTGAAGTGTGTTTCTGTCAACCTATGACAAGACTACAGTGCAGTTACAGGGCGGTGAGGGTATGAATCCCAAGATGTCATGCTGGCAGGCAGAACATGGGTTAGGGTTGTAACTCGCAGCTACCTGTGCGCGTGTAACTGCTGTTTGCCTGTCATGCAGGATATCAAGTTCAGGCTTGTGGAAGGTGGCACGTCATGTCTCCTTTGAAATCATGTTGAGTACTGTACACTGTGTTGAAACTCTGACAAAACAGTGCTTGTAAAGGAGAGACAGCATGTTAATCAAGTCGTAAGTTTAATATTGTTGCCTGCTTGAAAATAAACTCTCAAAATTCTCTGTGCCTGTGCAGGACATTGTGATGAGCAACCAAAAGTCTTCTGCATGGATACGGGGATCTCAGAGGGTCTCCAGGGGTCATCTGGGGAAGAATACCGCTACTGGTTTTGTCCTTTCATAGCCATGCATCATCTGAGGACAACAGTCTTCCTTTATTTTGCCAGCTTCTCGCTAATTAGATGTGTGTCCTTGGTCAGAGGATGTTATCCTCCTCCTCTGGGGCCCTTTAGCCTTAATTCAGTCACCAAATACAAGACAATAGTTCTTCTAAACCCTGACAGGTATTTACATAGTTCTGGGGTAAATTTTTACCTTACTGCTGCAAATTCAGCAGCAGGATGATGCTCAGGCTAGATCCTTGGCTGTTGATGAGGATGGTGACTGATCAGTCGTGCTGGCTGACATGGAGGGGAATGTAGGCCTGCAACTCTTGGAGGTGGTTGCTGCTCATGTACATAACAGCCCATATTGCAAAATGAGATTTTTGTCTTCAAAACTAATTTTTAAGCAAAATGAAAAGAATATGGAATAGCAAGGTCAAACAACTAGTTTCATAGAGCTTTTAATTTTTAACTGCTTATTTGCAAAGCTGAGGATACTGGCATTTGGAATGCTTTGTGCTTTACTCAGTTGCACTCTTTTAAAGCAGTTTCCTCTAAGTCCTGGAGATATTAGTGAAAGAGTTCAAAAGTGGAATTAAATGACTTCAGAACAAAATAAAATTTTGTCTTGAGAGAACATAGCAGAGTGAGTAAATGTTGTTCGAAAGAAAAGCATTGAGTCTGGGAATAGAGCAGCATCTGATACGTGGGATAATGTCTGTCTACTGGGGGGAGCTAGCACTTATTAGGAGTTGAGAGCAGACTTGTGTGCTTGAGAAGCAATGCTACTGAGCCAATCTGAATTAGATAAGAAAGGGATTTCCTGAGTTGTTCTGTTTTACAGAGAGGTTTTGCAGACTGCAAGCTTGTTTGGGTTTCTTTTCTCCACCCTCCTGCCTTTCCCCACCCCCCGTCTCCTTTTGTTCATACTTCGTGATGTGCCTTACTGTTGAAATCCTGAGCCTCAATAGATTTTAGAGGTCTATCCCAAGATGGGATAGATTGGAGACTTTTCTGCTCTTATTTGTACTTCTCTGAAAAGACTTCTTCAGGGGACTGTGTTGAGTCGGCCAGGCTGACCGTCAGAGTACTAAAGATGTATCGATGGACTATGGGGTGGAAAGGGCATGAGTCAGCCAATTTTTAAAGGCTGCTTAGTCTCTAGAGTGGAAAATCTGGGAGACTTTACAATAATCTGAAGATATGTAAACCTAACTCTCATTGATTTTTCTATGCAAATTATGAGACAGCTCAAGTGCTCTGGAGTGATGGCAGCTGAGAATTTGCTGGCAGCTGCCGACTTTTCATAAACAATACTGACATCCTGGGCCATAACTGCAAGAACAGAAGGCAGCAGTACAAAGAAAAAGGAAATGCATGTGTGCGAAGAGCTGCAGGGGAGATATCCTCATAAGTAACACAAGAGTCTGTTAGATGTGAGCATAAGTTTTAGGATTTTCCTGCAACTAGCCTATATCAAAATGCAGAAGAACTACTGGACTGAGTGTGTAAAGGTTAGCAAGTCTTACTCCAGATTTCCTAAGGCTGAGAGAGGAGTCTGGGTAGGATCCATATTCCCATTGGAAAAGAAATACAGCTTTTATAGATCCAGTGGATGTGAGGGAGAGAAAAACACTTTGATTTTTTTTCTAAATTTGATGAATGAACAGATTTCTAAATTTGGGTTGCAATAAGTTATGCATTCATTGATACAAAACCAAGAGTATGATACATAGGTAAGGAGAAACCAGAAGCTTAACCCTGACTGTTATCTGTCTCTATAACCCTGTCTTCTGAAAATAGGCTGATGCCAAGCAAAGCAAGCAAGCAAAAAATAAAAATAAAAAAAAGAAAATTCAAACTGTATGTGAACAGTAAAAGGGGGGGGGGGGGGGGGGGGGAAGAGGATGAAGTAAGGAGAACATAGAAATGTTCATAATATTGAAAAAGTTTCATCTAGCTTAGTGTCCTGGTTTTGGTCGTGTTTGCTCGGGGGTGCTTAGAGACAATGTAAGAAAAAAGGAGAGATTTTTGCCAGGTGCAAATGGTTTAAGGTCTTCCCCTGCAAGGTCTACATGCAAAATATCATTTTTCATAAATGCTGGATACCTTTGATTTCTGTAATTTTTTTCCTTTTTTTTTTTTTTTGAACCTGCTTGTATTTTGAAATCCACAAAACTCGTGGCAATGAATTCCAGAACTTAATTAAATGCTTTGTGAAAAAGTACTTGCTTTTATTGGTTTTCAGCCTGCAGACCAAATAACCTCTAGCTTTTTTTTATCTTAAGAAACATGAATAATAATCCTTTATTCACCTTTTCCATCTCACTCTGGCATATCTGGACTGTTGCTAGTTTCTTCTAGGAATTTAGTCCCTACTAATTGTTCTGTTTTCAAGTATTTTTTCCTATTTCTTTTAAATTGTTGCTAGAAGGACACAGCTCAGATCATGGCCACTTTGGATGAGATGGATGAGACTGTGCATATCCTGTAGCTCTGCACTGCAGAGCTCTAGAGCCTCCATACACTAAGGGTAGAAATATGCTTCAGTTACCCATTTACTACTCCATTGAACTTGCAAAATCAGAGGCACACAAGGATTAAATTTTATATCATCCTGTATTTGCTAGATTTCCATATACCATCCCATGTTTGTTAAATTTCAGACCTCTGACTAACAGGAGAAATGCAGCTTGTGCTGTCCTGAGGTAATACCACTAGTATATGTCACATGAGCTCTGCTAAATTGGCCATCCATGTGGTGGGACACCGTCTGCATATTCAGTCATCCTGTGTGTTGGTAGTTCCTAGTGGTTGTGTGGTACAGCTGGATGTCTACAGGGTCTTTGGTGGTCTAACGGCCATGAGCTGCTGGCTTGAAAGCGTGTTCCACAAGTAGCCAGTGTCTTTGAAGGTGTTTTCCAGAAGTGGCTGCTCCTTCCTCCAAGATAGGCAACAGCTACACCAACAGGTTGTTTGCATTTGTTTGCATATGCTTGCATAGAGTGCTGCAGTCTCTGCATTAGCACACATCTCTGCTTTTTCTGTGTAAGTTCCTTGATTCATTTGATCCTGTCAATGCATGTATGCATTCCATTTTCACCTCTTCTGTATGTCTAGCTTAAAGGAACAGCAATTTAAGTATGCCTTACGTTACAAGAACATCTGCTGGATGATGTTCACATCGTTATTATTAATGCTTGGATGTTGATTTTCCATTGTATACTCTTACCCCATAGAGGAAGAAGCATATTCATACAGGAGTAACTGAACAGCAAGTGCGATTGAGAAAGCCCTCTTAGTTTAAATATGTGGAGGCTGGTGAGAAAAAAACCTCAAGTGAGTTAATTTAACTACAAAACAACTGGTCATACTTTCTACTTGGATTCTTTTATCAGTGTATTTTTTTTTATCTAAAAGAGGAAGTATGATGGGTAGATCCTAATCAGATACAATCTGGGAAGCCTCAATTAGATGCATTTTCTGTGTAATAAAACCAATAAAAACCCACTTAAAGACACTAATACCATTGTCATGAACAATGAGGCAATTTCTCCTGCAGTATTTTAAGTGCATAGATGTAACTTCAGAATAATTTTCTCCAACAACATGCATATATCTAGGGCTGTTTGGGATTACTTTTTTTACCATACTGTAAGATCAATTCTAACTGTATGCACTGAAGTTTGAATAATTTATTTTCTAGCCCATTAAAACAATTTGGAGGATCTAATTCCATAGGCAGCTTTTGTGCCAAGAGAGGGAGTGCACACCTGTCTGTGTATCCCTTGGGGAAGGAGATACAGACTGAATCTATGCTTTTAGGGTAAATCACCTGCTTTACTGCTTGGCTCTGCTCTATAAGTACCTATGAGAAATTTGTCTTGAGCAGAATAAAATACTCCTTCAACAACCAATTGCAAAGTCCAGGGTTTGCAAAGAACCCACTACTTGTGCGTCTGTACTCACTATTTCACAACTCAGGCATATTTGAGATTTACACTGAGTCTGTCCTGGAACAGACACTTAAATCTCTTAAGTCTTAGGGCTATGATAACTATCCTTTCTGATGTCCCCCTACTTTGACCTTAGAATGAAAGATTTTACCAAAAATGCAACATTTATTATTAAAAAAAAAAAAAAAGTTAGAAGCCACATTTTGTTTCAAATTGTGACAAGAGCTGCCTTGCTTGCAAGAGAGGGGATTATTATGAGCAGTTAGGCGAATAATATGTTAAACAATTCCCAAGGGAATTAAAAAAATGCTGTTGTCAGTAGCCTGACATTGTTGAGAAGGATTTTTTACTTTTAAAAAGTCAACCCTGCACTCATCACATGGAGTCAATACAGACTCATATTTTACTGCCAATAGATGAGGTTCAAGCTGCAGACTTCTTGCTCTTGTTTTTCATTTCATGTTTTCTCTTTTAACCATGACAGCCTCACTGTTTGTACGTAAGCCCCCAAATTGTCAAGAGTAGCCCTGTTAATGGTTTTTATTTTGTTTAATTTCACATCTCAGCGAGCCCTGAAAGCTGTCAAGACTTGTCATCTCATCACTCTGCTTCTGACTGTTTGGCACAAACAGGGACTTGAGGGTTGGGGATGGAGTAGGGAGAGAAAAAGTAGGGGAAAGGGAACAGCATAAATAACTAAGTAAAATTATCTGTAACTTAACAGCGCCTTATATAGCAAGATGAAGAAATCAAAACAGACAGGCAGCATAGAACCGACTGCAATAGTTTTCTTTTGCTCTGATCCAAAATAAATAAATGTAATCCCTCTGATCCCTGCACCTTAGGCTGGGAATTACTCTGCTGTTCAGTTCTGCGGGGGTGGGAGGAGGACCGAGCATTTTGAATGTTTGGGAACACAAAATCTTCTGCTGTAGTTGGAAATGCTCCTATGGCTCTCTTGGTCGGTCTTGGTTCCTCTAAGCTTTTCCTTAGCCAGGTGCTTGAGTATTGTAACGGTCATTGGACAGAGACTTAGAGGTGTGCTTCACCCCTTGGCACAAAGGGGGCCTTAAGGAGCAGTTTAGGCTAGAGTTAAGGATAGCCTCTGTTTCCCAGGGCCTGGTGTGACTGTTCAGTGACTTTAATCAAGAACCATGAAGGGACCTTCTGCTGTTGGAAAAGAAACAGGGCTGTAGTAAGGTGGAACAGCCCTCAGTAGTGTGTGCTGACGTTTCCTAAGCAGCATTTTGTGAAATCCAGTTTCAGTTGTATGATTTAATGCTCAAAGAATCCCTTTGTGTATTTCAGGATTTGGTTAATCAATCTACAGAAGAGCTGTGCACTAGCTCTTCAAAAACAGGAAGATAATGAGCTGCCGGAGAGCCTGATGTACATTAGATTATTTCTGAATTAAGGGCATTGTAGTGAGATACTCCTGCTGACCAGCTGCCCTGAAATATTCAGCCTGATCTAAATGGGTACGGCCACAGTCACAGCATTTTGAATGAACCATCTCCTGGTTTTGTGATGTTTTGTGCCACTCGTGAGCTCCCAGTTTCAGCAGACAAGAATGACTTTGGAGGGAGAAGATGCTGGAATCAAATGTCCTAAGGGCAATGATGTCTCAAGCATTATGCATTGTACATCATAAAGAATTTAATGGGCAATGGAGGAGCAGGCAAGCAGGTTTTGCCTTTATTGAACACAGCAGTGTCCTTGGCAAGACCCACCTTCCATAATAGGAATGATAGTTGTAGGTGTCACTATCATTCAAAGCAGTGTAGCAACACGGGAAGCACAAAAGTTGATTAAATAAGCTGCCTTTTATTGGTGCTGTTGAATTGCTTCAGAACAAAGAACTAAAGATAATAGCTAAACATATTGCAAGGTGATCTCTGCTGCCACTGGGCACATGCCCTCATTAGGCTTAACTGGCCCATTTGTGCGGCCTCACTGCCTGTGGCTTTGAGGCAGAACATCCACCAGGCTGCAGTGGCGGAAGTGTAGTTGTGCTGTCCAATCCCATTCTGCCAGTTTAATGCTATGTATGTCTATTGTGGGATTGTATGTCTATGTATGTCTAAATGTGCAATTTAGTGCTGACTGTATGTTAGCACTTCGACCGGTTTGGTTTTAACTTGAGTGTCTTGCACCTCTCCTTTGATGCTATTCTGTAGTCCAATGGATCGTCAGAGTTTTATTCCATTTTAAGGAATTTGTTCACCCTTGGTTTTTTTTTTCCAGCATTTTTCCCTTGGGCCATCTTGATAACTTTTGTTTATACCTCCTCAGTTACCCTAAATGATTTTCTGTGGATTATCTGCTCTAAGTATTCTTCCTCCTTCTCTCCCCTGCTTATTCTTCAGTCATGTTTCAGATCATGGTCCATAAGTGGGCATAGAGGGGAGCTATTTCCAGTGTATACGGCCAGGGAATAGACTGTCCCTCTGTAGTGTTTATGGGGTACTATGCTAAAGGGTGAATATGGTGGTATGGGATGCCTATATTATGAAAAGGCTGCTGAATGAGATGATTTGAGTCCCTGTGTGCTGGAATCTGCCTTCTCTCAGTGGAGACACATAGATTGTTGCAGCTGAGGTACATTTCAGTGAGGCATTGTTGCATTCTTTAGTTCTGAACTAATAGACTGGTTTGCAGCTGGGGTGAGGAGTCCTGCCTTGAGACACAGCTGCCTTTATTGTCCTTATTGAGGGGGAATTCAGTGGCATGCAGAGGCAACCTTAGCAATTAGTACAAGAAATTGCTTTGGCTTTTGTGTTTCTCTTCTGTTTCATTTCTGAGGCTTAGCTCTGCCCCAGGATTAGCTCTATCTTTTTCCTTCCCTGGTTCATGAGCTGCCTTAATGTTCATCCACTTTATGCAGACATTTAATTGATATGCTCCTATGTCTAGCTTACTACTCTATGAACACAATTTCTTTCCTAGCCTTTAATTGATTTGGATAATAAAGTCCAATTATAAAACTCAATAAAAAATGGTTATTTTAAAGGGAGAGCAAGAAAGAAAGAAACCTAAGTGATGCTCTGCTGTGACTGTATAATAATGCAAAATCCCCTTTGGTTTAATTCTATCTAATTGCCCAGCTTTACTCAGATTGTTACAGTTCTGCAGGCTTTCTTGCAATTATAAGCAGCATGCTCATAAATGTTTGTGTTTTTTAAAAGTTCTTTGTGTATATAATAATTGCAAATTTTATGGGTTACCGGTGGCTGCTGCCTCACTGGCATCCTCCTTTCTACTTGCTTTGTGTCTGGGGAGCCTGCTCTCAAACCTTTCCTAAACCAGCCAAGTCTCCTTCTGAGGACTGAATTGCCAAACTAGTGGCCACATTAGGAGTAAACATCATCTTTGGGTTTTTTTGCTACAGGAGGATACTCCTTCCTTCTCTGCCCCTTTACACTTAAATGCTCTTTTGCTTCCGAGGGAGGATAGACCTTGGACAGGAACTAAGAAGAGGTGTGAGGTGTCCTACCAGGGGATGCTCTGACAAGATTTATTTATGGCATGTGCCAAGGATGGGAGAAAATGTATTAGATGGGAAGAGCAGGGCATCAAAAGAGCTTCATTGAGCATCTCTCTGAGGTACCAATATAGAATATGGATTTTTTTTTTCAATCCCTTTGGGATCTGACTCTGGGAATTTCTCATTTTGGGGAATTTCTGCTTTTTCACTAGAGAGAAAGACCTGATATTTAAAGGTGTGTCTTCGATTTGGGAAATTTGGGTCTTGAGTGTTACTGATGAGTTCCCCCTCTATGACTCTTTTTTTTTTTTTTTCTCCTTTGTGTGTTTTCCCTACTGAATGTGCTATAGGGAGAGATTATTTTCTATTAAGTGTGACTGCTGCCATATTGATATGGATGAATATCTGGGGTTGCTTGGATACAATGACTTAATTTCTTTGTTTCTTTTTATTTTCCCAGTTAGGAGGCTGTGGAATCCTTGGAGTAGGCATCTGGCTGGCTGTTACCCAAGGGAATTTTGCCACCCTCTCTTCTTCTTTCCCATCCCTGTCAGCTGCCAACCTGCTGATTGTCACAGGGACATTTGTCATGATCATTGGCTTCGTGGGTTGCATAGGCGCCATCAAAGAAAACAAGTGCCTCCTGCTGAGTGTGAGTATTAAGCCACTATGCCATTGCAGCGTTTGCTGTCTTAAAGTTCTGGTGCTATTCACAGTGCATGTCACAGTGTCCTGTATTTCAATAGAAGTTGCCCACTTGACATGGATGAGATGTCAGTTATGTTTGAATAGGTCTTTAATAGCTCTAAGGAGCTGCTAGATTATTCCTAACCATGCTTTCAACTTGCCCTTGGAGGATGAGACCTGCAAGAATGGAATGGTTAGTGGTAGTGTGGGTTTCCATGAACTCCTCAGGGAAGAGGGAGGGGTCTATGTAGACATCTTTTGCAGTGTACCCTTGAATTATTTTTTACTCAGCTTTGGTAGCTATCTACTCCAAATGTCTGGCCTGAAGGTACTGATGATCTGAAGTCTTGAGTTGATTTGGGTTTAAATTGGAAATAAAGTCCTTCAGATTTGGCAATGCTTGTTTTGCCAGTCATTAACTCTCAGAAGACAGATGTCAGGAAGTAAAGGTTCCAGTAGAAGGAGACTGCTGTGAAACCAAAGATTAATAAGGTTCCTGCTATTCAAGATTTAACAGAAGCTTGAGCGATATCCCTGGTGTACTTTATTGAAATGTCATTTTATGCCACTCAGAGCTGACTTTGAGTAGTGGATGCCTTCTGTAGTTGGTGTTTGTATATTTTGGGTTCTGTTCAGCTGAAGACCAGGAAGTGAGGTGATCTTGCTGCTCAAGTCCGGGATTTCACCTTGAGGTTCAGCAAACCTCAGGGTGAAGTGAAGCTGTAGCTTAGTTTGGTGGGCTGGTGATTGCTTTGTAAAAGGCTGTTCCTCACTGTGCTTCACATATTCATTTTGCTCCCCCTGGGAACTACAGAATGAGTTGAGGCACACAGCCCCCAGGAAAAATTCACCCTGTAAAAAAGAGGACTCTCTGCAGACCCCTGCAGTTGTTTCTGCTGATTTTTAACCAGTAAAAGGACTAGTCTGTGTATGCTAATAAGGGCTATTTATGTGCCAGGTAGGTGGTTTGAAACTAAAATGAACAACATAATTCGAAATTAAGGCAATTTTGTGAATAGAAATTTACACTGGGAAGGCTGAAGGTAAAAGCCCTTGACAATTTTAAGTCTTATAAATCCCCACTTTGTGTAGGAAATGTCTGGTTGACCAGATGTAATTACTGTATTACAGCTTCAATGCCAGTGCAGCAAGAGTCCACAAGGTGCTGAGTCTAATGGTGTAGCTTACACATGAAAAATTAATCACCTGTTTTGTGCTTTTCTGATTGAAGTCTAGCTCAGGTGTGGCCAGCAGTGAATGGCGTCTTCTTATATGTCAGGGTCAGGTCAGGACCTGGCAGTCAGTCCTTGGTACTGGAAGAGTTTCAGCCTTTTATATTGTATGGTTTGTTGGCCCTCATCACTCATTTGGGCAAGGGCAAAGTGTCCCTTGATCAGCTGTCATTGCTGCAGCTAGGGTAAATATATTCAGCCAACCTCAAGATACCCGGGCCATCCTTTATGCAATGCAAATGTTTGTGTTTACTGCTCCACGTAACACATACTGCACAATACTAGAATTTAATGCCCTTCAATGCACAGTGTAAGGACTAATCTCATGCCCTTCAGTTAATGATTTAAAGACTGTGATTGATGGTTCGAGTTAAATGATGCAAAGGAATCCAAATTCATGCTCTGCTTATAATGCCCTTAAGGTCTCCTTGAAGACACTTATGGCATTATAAGCATACGGACCACATGAACATGCCTGGTTTAACTAAGGACAATTTGGACCTCCACTTGCTGTTACCTCCTGTAGTGCATGACATTGTAATGATGGGTTGGCAGTAGTCTTTAGACCTGCAAGACCTGGAAAGACAAATTTCCCATGCATTAGGAGCATCTCTTGTTCTGCTTCCTAAAAGCAGAAGAAAGAGGAAAGGATATGGCAGTTACATGTTGGGGAAGGGTGTAGTTGAGAGGATGTGCTGCTGTTACTGGGATAGATGGTTTGGAGGAAGACATTGGAGATATTGCAGTAGGCATGCAGCACCACTGGAATCCTAAAATGGACTGTGAGGGAGCAGAACAGGAAGAACTCCTAGCTCAATCCACCTGCATTAGAGGATGTTTTCGATGGTCTTGCCATACGAATAGTGCTACTGTTCAATGATGTGATAAGAGATGAGATGTCCTAAGGGATCTGCTTGAATGAATGAGAAATGGGCAGTATCAGAGACATTTTAATTTATTTATATTTCATACACTAGGTTGCAGAGCAGATAAGGCTCTGATCCTGTAACTTTGTGTTCTCCGCATATGATATTAGTAATTGTGTTTTGTAAGCTGTGCATTAGGCTGCTGTAATGTTAGGTGTCAATGATAATAATTGCTTATCTCAGGCATTTGCCAAAAACTTGTGAAAGAAAAGAGGATGGATGAAGTGTTTTAAGTAGCAGAGGACAGATGGAGAAAGGAGGTCAAAAGCAGAAGTAAAGTTTAATTTGTAAATGAGGTGTTTGCACAGCCGTGTGCAATAGTCAGGAGTGATCGACGTTAACTCTCTAAATAGAGAGCTTAGCTTAAAGCTTCCGAGTTTTACTGACTTGAAAGAACTTACCTGGTGTCCACGGGCTAAGGAGCTGGTAGATATTCTTTACTCAATGGCAATGTATAATCAGGGACAATGCTTCATTAATCTCTCAAGAAACAGGCCCATTCCTATTTGTCTTTATTCAGAGGAACAGAATACTATAAAAACCTAAAATATGGTGGAAAAAAATGTAAAAGGAAACCTCACCCATCCTGTGCATTCTGCAAAAATATGCAGATGGGGTGCGTTGTGCAACTGTCGTTCGAAGATCACAGTGAGCAGAGAATAGATGTTTGCAATGATTCTTATTTGTTACAGCATGAAAGTAGATAAACTTTTCCATCATTAGATTTCCCTAGGTAAATCAGAGCAATTAGGATTTCTTGAAATGTACAATCTGGAATATATAACCTTGCATCTGAATGTGGATGCAAATTGATGAGTGAAGTGGGCAAACAATTCTTTCTTGCTTCAGTAAGATTCCTTTGACATTTCTGCTATTCTTGTTGATCAAGATTGTTTATCAGAAGCTGTAATTAGAAAATGGCAGCTTTGTTCTGGTGGGTTGGGTCACTGTCCTTAACAGGTGACAGAGGTTGTAATCTAAGACTCTGACTTGAGAAAGTTAGTTTATGGACTTTCATTGATTTTTTTTTTTCATAGGTGTTTGATCCTGCATTGCAGGATTGTCTAGCTGTACTGCGTATCTCTATAGGCTGTCTTGAAAGAAAATTATTAATCTATTTTTGTCCTATTCCTCATTGCAAATGTGTTATAGTTCTAATGTCCATCAAAGCCGTTAGCTGTATCAATCATCTTTGTGAATTTTAGCAAAACATATAGCTTGAGTGCTCTTAACCCCATTGTAATGCATATGCTTTTCAGCTGAGGGCAGCTCCTTGCAGAAGATGAGGCACCAGCTTGCTTTACCACTCAAGCACAACCAGTTACGCCAACTTGATCATAGTACTGACTTTAGGCAGGTGCTGTAGGTACATGTGCACGACCCATTGCTCTATGCTAAAGAAATTTATGCCTGATTAAGTACTTTTTTCTCTTTCATGCTCAAATGTTGACCATAAGCTGATCTGAAGTGTCTGTGTAAACATTGTCTTTTAGGTTAGTTGCTTAACATCTGTGTTTGAGGAGCTAAATTGTCTGAATTATCTGCCTTTTGTGCATATTTAGCAGAGATCTGTATTTGTCTGATTTCACTGAAAAAGTTTATTATTCCATGGATAGTGCAGGTTAAAGATCTTGGTTCTTGATGTTAAATCACAAGGGACTATGTTATTTATTATCTATATTACAGTATCTCCTGCCGGCAGCCCATGAGATCAGAATGCTTGTTCTGTATAAAATTCCTGGTAGAGGAGGTCCCTGACCAGTAGAGCTTGTCATCTAAATAGATAAGACAAATGGAAAGTATTATTATCCTCATTAGGCAGATGGGGAGCTGCAGCAATGTGAAACTAAGTGCCTTGCATAGGTTGCCTGGGAGATTGTGGGAGAGCTATGAAGCAAGCCCAAATTGTCTAAATCTCTACTCAGTGCCTTTATCATCTTTCTCTCATTGCAGCAGGACATGCCTAGGTCTCCTGTCCTTTAAGAAGTATTTAATCCATGTTTCTATAATAGGAATGATAATTTTTATTTCTCTAATAATATGTATTATGTCCAAATGATAAGTATCTCAAATGATAAATATCCCAAAGCAAAGCTAGTTCTCAAGTTTTTATTTTGTCAAAAGTTCCTAATTGGCACAATTAGCTGATTTCCATCAACTCCACTGCAGCTTGTCCCAGCTGAGCAGATCAGCCTAACTGCAACATTACCTTCAGTTAAGTGGGAAACAGGACATTGAGAGAGGATGCCAGAAAGGGCATGAGAACATGGTCAAATGCAGATTTTTTACAATATGAACTTACTTCTGGTTCAGGAAATCATAGTCACTGGTAAAAACCAGTATTTGGGCTCTTTGTGAAAGAAGGATTTTTATGTCTATTTGGTTGTTATAGCATGTATGTATAGATAACATGCTTCCAAACAGTTGCAACTTAATAACCCATTTTCTAGAATCAAATAAGATCCATAGGCAGTTATTTATTTCACCCTCTGATTTTGTGACACTTTTTCTTCAATGAGTCAGTATGAAGAGCATGTTTTTCTCCTGGTTGGAATGTGCAACATAGCCAATAATCCAGTCAAAAGAGGCAGAGGATGTTTTGCCTAAAAAGGCCTGAAGTTGACATAGGGGATTCCTTGCCACTTGTTGCCCATACAGGAATATATTAGAAAGGTTAAGGGGCTTGAAGCTGACAAAATGCTGATTCCTCTGTGATTATGATTCTGCCTTCTTATAAAGCACCAAGGTTGGGTGTGTTCCATCAGATCAAGGATTAGACAAAAAGATGGCTTAGATACATGCTTTTTCCCCCATTTCCTGATTTGTAGATAAGCCTGAGTTTTGGTGGGTTTTGGTGTGGTTTGGTTTTTTGTTTTCTGTTTTTTGGTTGGTTTGGGTTTTATTGTGTTTCTTTTGTTTCTTTTTTGTTGGTTTTTTTGTTTGTTGTTTGGTTTTTTTTTTGTAGCAAAGCTGAAATTATTAATGAGAAGGGGAAAAAAAAAACAATCATCAACAGATCTGTGTGTTCAGCTTAATTTAAATGAGAACCTCATGTTGATAAGCGAGGAGCTCATCACAGTTGCTGGAATTAATAAGATCAGAATTAAACCTTGATACTAGGTCAAGACCAGCTATGGAAAGAGCTGTTACTATATATGTATATGAGTTACTATCCTTACATCAGAAGGCTCTCATCTATGAAATAGTCCAAGGGGAAAGCGAGTGCCCGTGATGTTTTGTACTGTGCTGTTTGGAGTTTTCTGAACTTCAGCCCACTCATCTGTAAGTGAAATAGCAATAAAAAAAATGAGTGAAAAGTTAATGACTGGGAAGAAAAGGAGAATAAAAAACCCTACTTTGTTCTATAGTGTCACTGGATCCAATCAGAGAGCTGACATCTGAAACTCCATTGGTGACAGGGAATTTATTTCAAAGCAACTAAATGGGAAATAGCCAGTGAATGACTTCATCTCAGTGATTTAATGCTACAGACCAAACAGTAGATTCTCATTCCAGGTTTGCACATGAATTTGTGTTCTTTTAGCAATCCAAGTAGCAAAATCAGGGAAATGATGGCTGCAGCCACAGCAGCAAGCAAGTGTAACAATTCTCTGTGTAATGCTGTGTAGCATATGGGAGCCCTAACTTGCTACCTGATTGGACTGTAAGTACTGAGCACCAAACTCCCCTTGTTCTGTTGCCTCTCCTTTATTATTAAGAATCTGCTCCTCATTGCCTTTAGCTCCTTCTGCTTGGCTGACAGTGAAAGTCCGGAGTGGATGGGACCCAAGTCTTCCCCTTCTTCTCTTTACTTCAGCTCTGGTAGCAGTTAATCAAAGGGCTACCAGAGGAGATAACAGAGGACAGAAAGGACAAAGCTGTTTTCATTCCATCTTCGTTTTAGACTTGAATCTAGAATCCATTTGTAGGAAGAGCTTACCTTATAGGGTAGTATTTATTTTTCTAATATAAACTGATGCAGTACCACTAGCGATATGCTGTCAATCATCAAGTTGGAAGGGACCCATAAGTGCCATTGAGTCCAACTCCCTGCTCCTTGCATGACTACCTAAACTAAACCATATGACTAAGAGCATCATCCAGATGCAACCTGGAACTCTGACAGGCTTGGTGCTTGGACCACTTCTCTGGGGAGCCTGTTCCACCCTCTCAGTGAAGAACCTTTTCTTAATGTCCCCATATTTTTTTGTGTTGCCAAGATGCTGCTTTATGGCAGTCAGTGTTACAGTGCCATGTGCAGGAGTCAGTGGAACTATACTAATTAATATCAGTTGAAAAATTAATCTCATGATCACTCTACCTTGTCCTTTTTTCTCTTCTTGACCACCTGCTTCTCACCATTTCCTTCACTTACACATACAAGGTATTTCTAGAGGCTGTTTTGAGACTCCTAGAAGTATTTCTGTGATTATAATTAGCAGGTGAGGTCCCACTGCAAGCTTAGCTCAGGGTTCGCAAATAAATGTAAAGCGAGGGCTGAAGAATTTCAGAGTAGTCTTTTTTCCCCTTCAGCTCATTGTAGGTCAGCTGAACAGCACGGTCATGTTGTTTGCCGTTATTGTCTTGGGGGAGCTTCTGTCATTTTGCTCAGAACTTGGGGTCAGCCAGATGTTTAGTGTGAATATGAGTGTGAAGCCAGCCCTTCCAACTCACTTGCTCCCCAAGCAGGCTGTGTGGGGACCACTTGCTATTCTCTCCTCCTCCTCCCCGGGAACTGAACTGTCTGATCACATTTCATGCTGGAGCTCCACATGACAAGAAATATCCTGGGGATAGTAGATTCAGGAAGAAGCTTCATTTACTAAGTACACAGATGATGTTAAGGTCTGAATAAAAGGTTTAAGTTTAGCCATTAATTAACTTTGCATTTCTTTGCCATAGATGGAAAATACTTTAACCTGAAGCCAGAGCCTTTTAGCTGTATTTGTATTTCCATTAGCTATGTTAGATGGGGTCAGTAATTTGTTATTAATGGAGTGAGTGGCACAGGGACATGTAAGAACCAGTCTAATATTTTAGTTCTTTTTCAGGATCTTACTTCACAAGTAGGATGAGTTTCTGTCTTGACTAGGATAAAGACTGACACCAGATCATGTCACACCTTTGCATTCTGTTTGCGGAAGAGATAAAGCAACCCTTAAAGAGAGTCAAAGGCCAGTGAGACCTTTATTTGTGCTAAGAGATAATAATCTAAGATCTGTTAAATAGGCCTATAGCCACCTACTGTTGTGACGCAAGAGTGATACCTAGCTAATATTTCATGACACTTCATTGATTTTGAGTCAGTTTATGAAGAAGATGATTAGAAATGATACACAATGCCAGTAAAAATCCTATGATGTAGTACAGGAATGTCAAGTCCCTCAGCTCTTACTTACTAACACAGTAAGACTGAATGATTCCAACTGAAAGGAGTAGTAAGACTAAAATACACTGTTATGTGTTAAAATTGCACATGTTGTATATATTCCCAGAAATAATTCCTGCAGATTTCTTTGAGCCTTACTGATCAGCAGGAGTTTTCACACATTCATAAAAAATATAGTCCAAACATAAGCAAAGCTGTACTATATATCCCTCAGGAATAAAAACATGCTCAACTTTGTCACAATCCCAATGAACTAACTATTAAGGCTTTTAGAAAATAATAGCTGATGAACCAAGTTTTCTGTTCATAGTTTGCTTGCATACATTACTGCCTTTTTACAGTTTATGGGCAAACTTACATTTTTCCTGCTGAAAATTAAAAATAAAAAAGATGGGGAGGCTAAAGAGATTTACTTCCAAGGAAATAGTAAAAGAGTTAATATGCACAGTGTGGCAGAAAGAAGGCTCAGATGGGACATAAGTCTACAGGTATTCAAGGAATCTAAATACTATAGGCAGAAAGGAAGCATGCATAGTACTACAAAGGGTGGTTTGTATGGAACTAACAAGAGAAAAATTCAAACCAAGTATCAGCAAAAACTTTTCTGAGATGTAGAATCAGAATCTACTATGATGGAAGAAAGCTGTCCTTTCCCTTTTGTTGTGACGTTCATGTGGTAGATCAATAAACTGGGATTTTATTGACTGAAATTCAGTTGTGTGGCTGGGCATTGTCTTGTCATTTCTCATTCGTTGCTATGTCTTTTCCTGTGTAAGTCTTTCAGACTACAGAAGAAGTCATTTCTAAGATCCAAGTACAATTCTCATTGCACTTTTTCTTCTGTTCTCCTCTCCTTGCTCAGTTCCTTGGAAAAGAAAATTTAAAAATATTTAAAAAAACCTAAGTGAGGCTTTCATAATATTCCTACTCCCTATTAATATATCAGATCAAAATGCCTTTGCAGAATTATATTAAATCAAACTGCTTGTGAGAACTGGTGATACATTAAACACTTCTGCTTTCAAAAGTGGTTGGTTTTTTTTTTCTTTTTTTTTGAATGCTGTTAAAATCTGTATTGTATCAGTTTTTAGTCTGTGGAAGTAATGTACCAGTATGTAATAAAAACCCTATTCTGGGAAATGTTTTTAGCTGCTTGGGAATGATCTTTGTATTGCTGTGCTTAAAAAGCCAGAGCCAACACTGGCAAGCATTGATGCCTGAAAGCAAGTACAGGACCCCTATAAAGAGCAGGTGTTTCGCCAGTACCTGGAGTTCTGTTTTCCAGTACCTCAGTAGGAATTCTTGCATTGATTTTGACTTTTCATAAGTGGCTTGGATTTTTTCCTGAGTGTACAATATGCAGTAAATTTTACAATAGTTTATAGCATTCAGACCTATGATGCTGTTACTCACCCGTTTTCGTGCTCAACTTCATCTATCTAAGTTTGTTGTTGTATCTATTTTAATTTGGTTACGCATGGGGATGCTGTGCTTTGGCAGGGTAGAGAGAAGGTTTTGACAATGCCAACCATAGTAATGAGACATCTCCACTCCTCTAGTACATGTTATTTCAATATAAAAGATATCATCTATAATGAGAGAACGGGAAAATTAAAAAGCATATTAAATTAAAGGGAAATTCTTCATTTTCCAGCAACTTGGTGTGGCTACTATAAAATCCATTAAGTTCTTTTGACTTTAATGAAGTTCTGCGCATTTGTAGGTAAAGGTTTGACTTCATTTATTAAATGTGTTTTCACTGTTAGTATTAAAGCTAAGATGCTATCCCTGTAGAGGGTATGAGCAGAATGTGATGTGAATTTTGATAGTATTTCTGTTTATATCAAAAAATCTAAAAATCAATTAAAAATCATTTTGAACAGATAGTTTAGGCCTACAGCACAGTAACACAATCGGATAATCCTCATTTTAACACAAAAATGAAGGACCTTCTCCGTTTGATTAGAACAAACGGCGATCTTTAAAATTTGTGAAGAGCCTGCATCTTAATATGTGCCTTTGTCTCAAATCAGAATAAAAAAGATAAATTTAATAATTGGGTAGTTGTGGGCCATACCAAGGCCCATATTCCTGTGTATGTCTTGACACAGAAGAATATCACCTTCTTCCAGAATAAGATACAGCTACATCTGGAGTGATTAGCTTAATTTGGGGCTCCACAGTAGAAGAAACATTTACATATCAGAAGTGAAGGAATCCAGTGGAGGGGCACCATTATGATTATGGGGCATATAGTGTGCAAGGCCAGACTGAGCAAGCTGGAATTGTTCTATCATAAGAAATTAAGGCAAGGAGGAGATCTTATTTCTGTCTTCAACTACCTTAGAGTAGACTCTAAAGAAAATACAACTTTTGGAAGGATTCACGGGAATCAGACAAGAGGTAAGAGACAGAAATTACAAAGGAAATTCCAATTATGTTGTCATGAAAATGGTCAAGTATTGGGAAAAGGTGTCTCGTGAGGTTGTGGGTGGCTATCCATCTTTATCCTTGGAGATGCTCAGAAGGTGACTAAGCACTGCTCTGCACTGCTTCATGTAGCTGACTGTGCTTTTAGCCAAGTGGTTGAACCAGGTGATCCCCAGAAATAATTCCCAACTTCTAGAGTCACAACCTCTGTGACTCTAAGGGCCTCTGTCATCTAGCAGCCAGAACTGGACTATTCTTGAAGACCAAAGTTATATATGTACACATTACAACCCAGCAGGCAAATTAAAATCCCTCCCAGGCTATGAAGTTGAAGTTCTCTTGGAAGACCAACAATTTTATCCCAACAAATTCTCTGTGACTTCTTCTACTTGATGTGCTTATTAATTAGGAAGTGAAATGTAGTACTGAAATTAAAACTGACCAGTGAGGATTTGGTATTCCAGCCTAACTAAAAGGCAAAATGCGTGACTCTATCAAACTTGCAGTTTATGTGACAGAGGAAAGATTGCCTGTAACTCTTCTCTGTTTTTTTTTCTCTTCATTCTGGGAGCTACTGCAGACTAAGAGCAGTTAATTTGCTGGAACACTTTCACAGGGGCAACGTACCTGCTTATTCATATTTTTTCTGTCAGAAGCTAACTGTCCCCCTTGCACACAGATTAACAGTGTAGGCATAACACAGAGCACATGTGATGCAGCACAGGGTGACTGTTGAAGTTATTGTCCAGTTTCTTGGGTAGATCATGCTAATCTATTTATCTGTTACAAATTATTTGTCAAGCCTTGAACTTTAAAACTCTTTTGGAATGTGTCACTATTCTAAAGAGACTGCTTGATTTTTTGTCTTCCTACTACTTTCTTGTTGCTTGTTGAAGAGGATTTGAATAATACTTTTCAAGAAACTTCTGTTGCTTATCATTAGCTAAGTTGAGAAGAGGGTTTGGCACACTGAGGTCTTACTGACTCCTGAGACAGACTCCCATCAGAATAAAAGAATTACTGCAGCAAATAGTCTAAACACAGCATTCTCGATTTTGCCATTAGTTATATCATGTTTACTCTCATAGCAAAATGTTAGGAGATTGACATGACAGTTACAGCTTGGGTTTCCCTGTAACTGGTCACTTTTGCCTTTAGGACACTGTGAGAAGATTGGCTACTCCTGACATGGAGAGATAGGCAATTTGAGCAACATGATAGAACTTCTGAGAAGACTTGGGAAGGAGAGACAGTGGGGAAGCAAAAGACTCAACCCCATGTATTAGTGTGTGAAGCTCAGTCATCAGGCAGAAAGGCAAGTGTGTAACATCTGAGAAAACAGAAAATCTGTTTGGGAAGAAAATAAAATTAATTTGTTGCTCTGTGCCTTTGTGAGCATGATGGACACATGATGATATACATAGGTAAAAGTTATTAAGATATTAAGATGTTAAGAGGCTGGATGAAGGCTACTGGAGCTAGTGGTTCAAAAGCCTAATACAGCTCCAGTGGAGGTGGAGATGCAAGTTAGGACTTCTTCTTCTCCAATAGATATTTCTCTCTCTGACATTGGGAGGGAGATGGGTTAGCTATAAGGTAGGCTTGATAGCAATTGCATACTTCATTTTCTCTGCTCCTTTAATGGGAACCTGTGGGAAAGTCATGGGCTTTATAGAATATAAAGGTAACTGCTGAGAGACTGACCTTCTAAAGGGATGGAAATCAGTGGCAGTAGCTAGACCTCCCTTCTCATCAAAACTTCTGTGGGGTTATTTCAGGTACAATTTATGAAAATTTGTGCAGTAGGTACCTCTCAGTGAACAGCTACTAGGTTGCATCCCATTATTTGACAAGTAGTATGGTAAAAATCTCTCTATACAAGGTCAGATTAATCTTTTTTATGGGGTTTTACATGAATGCTTTGCTTTGGGATTGTTTTTTTCTCCATGCATAAATCTTGATTATACCAACAGCCTGCAGCCCCATTGAACCAAAGCAAAACTCATTTTTATTTTTTTCTGTACTTATCACCACAGTGAGAAAACTCATTTAAAAAGGAGCTGTGAGAGTTTCCAGCAGGTGGGGGGGGGGGGGGGCATATGCTGTGAGCCTTCAGTGGGCTGGTGTTTCTCCCTTTTATATTTGAATGGGATATGCCAAGCTGGTTCTGGCTCCAGATCAGCTATCATTTCCTTTGGGATGATACTGAGGATGGAACTGAAAGTGAATTTTCGTTGGAAGGTGCTATGGGAATAGAGGAGCAGGTTGTGCATGCGTTCATGCATGCTCTTTAGTCTGGCTGATCAGAAGACATGCTGCAGCATGCAAGCTCAGCCAGCTCAGTCTGAAGCCTCAATTTTTACTTTCCCACTTGTTGATTTGGGTTCAGGTAGGGTTCTTTAGAGGGGGATGATAAATGTGCTGACCTGTAAGTGCTTGTAGCTTTTACTAGGTGGTGAATTTGAACTCTCCACCTTGAGGTTGACCTCACCTAATTTACCTTTGCAATAAAAGACACAGTGTGTGTCTCTACTGTCTGCAAACATTGGAATTACTAATACGTGTTTGTTACCTGTGATATAACAGTGTACATTTTGTCGATGAATGCAAATAGTAAGAAAAAGAAAACTAGAGTTTTTATTTAAACCAAAAAATATTTATCTATGAAGAAAAAGCATAATCCTGCTTATCTAGGTTTTGAGTTTCTAAACAGCGTACATTAATTTTGGTTCACTCTATGACTTCCAAAATCTACAGTGCATGAAACCAAATTCCCACTAGTAATAGTTTCAAGGAACCTCTGAGCCTGTGCAGGGAAAGACTTAAACATGGTACGTAACAATCACTGAGAGGATTTCTATTCTGAGACTAACTAAATTTTGCTTGCTTGTCTTCACAGTTTTAGCATCTTTTATGATGGCAATGTCATACTTACTTCTCTAGTATGAACTGGAGGAAGGTAGAAGCACCATTATGGTCTGGCTGGAAGATCCACCTGTATAAACTCTTAATTACAGAGTCTGGTGGTGAGAAATAATAGCACACACTTGAAAAACCACCTTTCTTTCCTCCTTGCCAGTCTCCAGTCCACTCCCTGCGCACTAGACTCAGTCACGGGGGTCAGTGCAGGGTGATTTCCTTTTTCAGCCACTCTTTGTTTCTTGCTCTTTTTTTTTTTTCTGCAGCTCCAGCATAGGATCCCCCAAAACCTACCTTTCTCTCAAAGACGCAACTCTTCCTTGGTGCCTATATCCACAGGCATCCTCTGCTGCTGTGCAGACCTTCCCTTACTCTCTGGAGTCTCCTGCCCCGGTTGGCTGCCAGGAGGTCCAGTTTGTCTAAAACTGGTAGCCAGATTGTATCCTAAACCAAACTATTGCCCAGATGCTGTTAAAAATGTTCTTCCTTATGTTCTTCATATTTGAAAAATCATGGCAGTCAGGTGAAGTTCCCAGTGACTGGAAAAAGGGAAATATAACCCCCATTTTCAAGAAGGGGAAAATGGATGACTTGGGGAACTACAGACCAGTCAGTCTCACCTCTGTGCCTGGCAAAGTCTTGGGGCAGATTCTCCTGGAAGGCATGCTAAGGCACATGAAAAACAACAAGGTGCTTGGTGACAGCCAGCATGGCTTCACTAAGGGGAAATTCGGCCTGACCAATTTGGTGGCCTTCTATGATGGGGCTACAGAACTGATGGACAGGGGTAGAGCAGCTGATGTCATCTACTTGGACTTGTGCAAAGCGTTTGACGCTGTCCCACACGACATCCTTGTCTCTAAATTGGAGAGACATCAATTTGATGGATGGACCACTCAGTGGATAAAGAACTGGCTGGATGGCCGCATGCAAAGAGTTGTGGTCAGTGGCTCAATGTCCGGCTGGAGACCAGTAACAAGTGGTGTCCCACAGGGATCAGTGTTGGGACCAGTCTTGTTTAACATCTTTGTTGCTGACATGGACGGTGGGATTGAGTGCGCCCTCAGCAAGTTTGCCGATGACACCAAGCTGTGTGGTTTGGTTGATAGGCTGGAGGGAAGGAATGCCATCCAGAGGGACCAAACACACTTGTCCCAAACACAGTTGTGAGGTGGGCTGATGGCAGCCTATGAAGTTTAACCTTATACAGCTGGGTCGGAGCAATCCCAGGCCCAGCTACAGATTGGGCAGAGAAGAGATTCAGAGCAGCCCTGCGGAAAAGGACTTGATGAGAAAATGAACATGAGCCGGCTTCAGTGTGTGCTCGCAGCCCAGAAAGCCCACCATATCCTGGGCTGCATCAAAAGGAACGTGACCAGCAAGTCAAAGGAGGTGATCCTGCCCCTCTACTCTGCTCTTGTGAGACCTCACTTGGAGTACTGTGTGCAGTTCTGGTGTCATCGACATAAAAGGACATGGGACTGTTAGAACAAGTCCAGAGGAGGGCCACGAGGATGTGGTCCATGAATTTTACACTGGTTCCTGGCCATACTCTCTGTTCCTGGTCATGTCCTGTGAAGCAGGACTGGAGGACGTCAGCTCTGAGGGGATGGCAGTAAGGCATTACAGGGGTGTGTGGGCACCACAGGAGCAGGGGAGATGCTCTGTGGGATGGTATGTAAGCTGTCTTTTCATGTATGAGCTGCAGGAAGGATATGAGTAGGCTTTTTGTGGTTGTAGACTTTGAAGGTTTCAGCTGTTGAGCCCTCTCATCTGTACTAGATGTGTGAAATGCAGTCTTTTGAAGGCTAATAACTTTCGCACAAAATCCACTCATAGTTGGGTAAGACAAAAAGCACGTGCCTGGAATAGAGCCATACTTTGTTTCAGGTCCCTGCTCTGAACACCAGAGTGTGAGAGGATTTCAAATTAAGCCACCAGATTTTTAACTTGGGCAGAATAACATCCTTTGCCCTGCTTCATTCTTAGAAGTAATTGAGTGCTATTTTTGAAGTTCTTCCAAAAGCTTTTATGCTTTAGACAGAAACAAGCTCAGAATGTATAAGTATAGATAATTAAAGTTTGGCAATATTATAAGCTGATGAAATTGGGATCTTGTGGTAGGAAATAATGCTGATCACAGTTAGTAAAGGGTACAAGTCCTTCCTTTGTTCTAGGAATTGCCTGATGTAATCTAGACTATGCCAGTAAATTTCACAGGGAGACAGAGGAGTTCGTATGCAGATTTTGGAATAGCCGTGCTTTAAGGATGAACAAAAAAGTACCTCACAGCCAAATAAAATATAGCAAGGTGTTTGGGCATCTTTGCAATGAGTGATATGCTTTGTCCTGTTTAAATTAATGCTAGGCAGCAGGCTAAAATTGTAAATGTAAAAAATAAGCAAGCTGCATCAAGGATGGTTTGCAAAGCCATACAGAAGGTCAGTGTTTGATGGTAATGATATGGAAATAAGCTTGGATCAGTAGTATGAATGAGTTCTGTGATTCAAAACTGGGCAGTAATAGGATCCAGTATTAGGATCAGGCAGGTGTGAAGATACTAGTGCTGAAGATTTGAAAATAAACTTTAATTTAAGATGTGCAGGGCAAAATGCAATGAGTTCTGTAGCGGTGTAATTGTACTAGTGGAGAAAGGTATTTTCCCCTTCTTGACCTTTTGCCTTCCATTCAATTGCAGAAATCCATAGGTTCAAAGGTTTGGGTTTGACCTACCAGACACTGAAGAAGCTTTGACAAGGCTTTGTAGCTATTAAACTTTCATAGGTTTGCAGCTTTGTGGTTGAAGTTAACAAGACTGTAACTGTTTTTTTTCTCTTGGGGATAGGATTTCAATTAAATCAGTGTTGCGCAGTATTAGAATTCCAGCCTTACAGGTTAAGCGTATGGAGTTTTTGTTATAGGGAGCGGGACCTTCGCCTGAGCCTAAAAAGTGCTCTCCTTCACTCATCTTTTCAAAACTCAGTTTCATTTAATGCTCTGATAGTGCTTGTTCTAAAGTCTGTGCAAGTGCTGTGCTGATGCTGCTGCAGAGCTGTGCCGCAGATCCATTTAACATCTTAACAAAAGGCAGGTTTTTCAGACGTGTTTGGTGTTGCCAGGCGTTCTCTTGCTGAAGTTGATTAGAGCTGAGAGCTTTAGAGAATCTATGTGAAATTATTGTGTTAAAAGTTTATATCCACTCCTTTGAGCTTTTGATTACTGGGGTTTAGCTGGTTCCATAGCTTATGAGGAGAAAGAGATGGACTGGCTTTGATGTCTTCACTACAAATCAGCCTCTTTCAATTGAAACCCATGCTGATTTGTGTAGCTACCTAAAACTACCTGGTGTACTACCTTGGTGTGCCTTTCACTTCTTCCACAATTCCCCTTGAAAGGAGCTATGACTACGGTTTATGGATCAGGCTACCTTCTCTTGCAATGGGAAGTCTAAACTGTGGATTTTGCTGATATTGGTAATTGGAACAATCTGATGGGGAAAAAGATAAAGAAAACCTAGCCTGGGAAGAGTCCTCAAGGGTTCCTGTGTAATAGAGCACTGGCTTGCTGGGGGAACAGATCTTTGTGGTGTTTTATGCTGTTCTACTGAAGTCAATTATATAAATGACCCATATGTATGCCCACATACTGTTGTGTTTCCTGACTAGTCCTTTACCTGCTTTTTCAGTTGCTGCATGTTGCGTGCCTTCTGCTCTGCTGTAACACTACAGCTTTGCATTTTGCTGCCTGTATGACTCCCACTCCCCATTCTGCATGGTCTGCTAAATGTACTTATTGTGCATCCAGAAAAAGCTGAAATAGTTGTTGATGGGTTTTGATTTTTGTTTTATCCCTGTCCCTTTTTCTCTTGACAGTTTTTTATCATGCTGTTAATTATATTTCTGTTGGAGCTCACTGTTGTGATTCTGTTCTTCGTCTACACTGACAAGGTAAGTCAGATTCTTAATTTTTCTTTTCCCTTCAGCAAATTTTTATGCCCCTTTTCCCTATAAATAAATCATGAAGTACATGACTTGGTATGCACATCATGCTTCTGTCTTCCTTGAGACACCCCTCTCAGAAGGAGCTCTCTCAGAATACATAAACAGCTTTGCAGGACTAGGATCTCTTGCTTGCTCATGTATACAGCTCAAGGTCACAGATATTGCCAAGTGCATCTATCATTAAAAAAAACAAAAACCAAAACAACTCCCCCCCCCAAAAAAAACCCCACAAAAACAAACAAACAAAAAACCAGAACAAAACCCAACAAAAAAACCCTAACCAAATAAGAAAAAATAAATGACAGAAAAGCAAAGCAGTCAATGAGCCTGACTAGGAGCATGGAGGAAAAGACACCCACCAGACTGAATAGGGCTTTTTTTAAAGTATGTTGTTTATAATGTAAGAGCCACATTAATGTTGTGTCCTTAGCACAGGCAAAGGCACACAATTCATTATCTTTCCAAGTTGCTTCTTTCAGCACATGTGTATTTAGATTCTAGTGGAAAGCCAAGGTAAGTGCATAAAAGTTTAATTAACAAAGGTTTTGTTTGTGGTTTACTTAAGTTTTGACCTTTGTTCCTGTGCTTTGTATTCTGTTGTAAGTGCAAGATTGCCTCTCTGAATTATCTTTATTTTTAATTTATCTTTATTTTAAAACAATTTTTCTTAAAAAAAAAACCAATCAGGCAAAACCAAAACCTACACGAATAAACCCAAAACAAGGGCATAACCTGCCAATTCAATTGAAATTGTCAAAGTACATTACAACTGAAGACTAAGGGAGCTTGAAAATCACAAAAATTTTGCCATGAATTAAGTCATCAGGTATGTGACCGATAAGCAGCTGCTTCTGGAATGGAAAGGCAAAATACCAAAAACCAAATACAAATTAAAAATAACTACACAAGATATCAGAGTAAAATGAATATTAGCAGTAGACCTAGTCATATTCAGTATGTTTAGCAATAACCTGAAGAGTGGATAAGATGTCAGCACTACTTTCTAGAAAGGCTCTGAATTAATGAATGAACACTGTGAGTGATCGTCAGGCGCACTTCTGAAGGACTGAAAAGAGCTAGATTGCCACACAGCATGTTGTAGCTAGAACATGAAATTAACTTGCAAAGTAATTAAAGTAGAAAGGACAATTTAAAATTACTTGTATGCATTATTGGGCTCTGAATTACCAGTAACCTCTTGGGAGAATGATCTACACGTCATACGTGACAGCTTAATAAAGGCATCTACTTAATATGCAATGGGCCTCCAAAACCCTAATACACTTGGCTATATTTAGAAATGGAAGCAGTTAGAAAAATTACCACATCATTATATAAATTGCCTCATTGTAAATTAAATATTGAGTTTTGTTTAAGCAAAAGGTAGTACTAGAAAGGTGGGAGAGGAGCAGTATGAAGAGGTATTATGTAGACTACCCTGATTCAGTTTGGGAAAGGAAAGACATACTCAAATTATCTTAAGAAGATAAATGATAGCAGTTTCTAGAATAATGACATACTAAAAACTTGTCCCAAACACAGAATACTTGAAAATATTAAAGAGTGGATTTAAAAGGGAAATGTTTTTTATGTTCTGCATCATCATCATGTAGGATTCCCTGTTGCTGGCTGCTGTTGAGTCTGATAGTTTGATAAATGTATGGGTATGGAGGAAAGAAAATGTTACATTGATTGGTAAGTGTCTGTCTGAGAATGTTGGTCCTCCCTTTTCAGAGGTGAAAAAGTGTCAGGGAGGATTCCCTCCCTCCTTCAGCCTATTGGTTTACAGTGGTTTTTATTTGTTCTTAATAAAGAGATCAGGGGTTTTAACTTTCCTCTGGGTCATGCACTATAAGTTGATGCAGGAGATACAGTATAGTTGTCTGTAAGATCTAAACATAGTCTAAAATACAGGCTTCAGTTCAAGTGCAGTTTTACTGAGTTAAGAAATAGCTGTAGTCTGTGTATTGCGGATGATCAGATTTGAGGCTCTTAATGTTTCTGTATGGCTCCATATGCATGGTTTATACTGAGGAAATCAATAGTTTGTCTCCTTATTACACTTACAGTCCTGCCAACAGAATAAATAAAACATCAGCAACCTAAAACAAGTATTTTCATACAGCATGCTTTGAATCTGTGTGCTGGCTTTTCTGATGTGAAGAACAGTATTGCCATGTGCGCTGGTATGGGGAAATAGCTAACCTAGACAAGTCCACCACATAATTCAGTTAACGCAAGTCCCTGAAAAATGAGCAAAGGAGCAGTCTACACTAACTCTTGCACATCAGAAGAAAGTAACATTAGTTTTGTGTGCAAAAGCAGAAAAGGACTCTGAAGATTAAGACTTGGAGGACTCCTGTATCATTTATATATATATATAAAAATATATAAAGTCAGCAGTTTTTTTTCAAGTACCTGGTAGCTTTCTGTTAATTAGGAGTGTATATACATATAAAGTTATTTCCAGGATAAAATGGGGGCTAATTGTTATTTTCTGTTCCTAGCTTGAGAAGAGGTCAACAATGGATCCCCTTGCAGTTTTCATTTACTCCTGCTTTGTCAAGTGGAAGGACTTTGGAGTGGATACTTCATCCCTTTGTCACAAAGTTGAATTAATACTCTCCTCTTTTCATGAAGCAGGACAGTGTTATCACCCTACTTAGGTGGAGAGGCAGGAGCCAAGAGATTTCCCTAAGACTCTGCAGGCATCTGGAGCCGATTCTAATTTTAGAGCTCTTGGTGCTTTGTCTGATGGCAGGGGATCTGAGAGATTGAGCTGTGCTGGCAGCAGAGCTGTGTAATGCAGCTGACTTAATAGTACTTTTGCAGTGAATGATATGCATTTTGTGCCTTCTGCTGTAGAATGGTCACAGTAGCAAGCTGCTGCCTACACCGCAGGGTGCAGGTATCAGCCACAGGGTGGGTGTGCATCCAGGTGCATGTGGACATGACCCATGGACTCCTGAGCTTGTAATAGGGGTAATGTGCTGCAGCTTTGAGCTGCACTGTGCATCTCTTTGGCAGGGCCTGAGCTCATACCTTGTTCGCATTTCCTCCAACTGTCCTGGCTGTCCTTACATTGCAAAATATGAATCTCTGGAATTCTGCAGAAGTGAAATGTGGCCTGTGTGGGAATAGGATGAGGAAATACATTCCTGTGGGGTGGCTGTCAGAAAAAATATATAGCACTTCTATTTTGTCCTGGCTGTTCTCAAGGCAGCAGGGTGACTGATTCATAGGCTGTCTTCAGCTCAAAATGGCAAAATGGAAGCTTATTTTTGTTTGTGCATGTTCAAATGCAAAGTCCTAAAGCATGGCTTTACATCTTTTTGAGGGCAGGAATATCAGCCTAAGAGATGTGGGCATTGAACAGAGTTTGTGTGATTATGAGAACTAAGGCAGGTTGTTGTTACACTGAGAGTGCTATTTATTCAGGCTGAACTGATGTCCCTATTTGAAGCAGTCTAAATTCCAGTGATAGTGCTAGAGTCATATGAATGGTTGGTTATGTGAATGGCCAACCATCTGTAGCTTGAATATTCTATTTAATGTGTTTTATTTTGATTCCATTAATACAGAGCAACATCTGACATTTTCTTAAGTTGGTTATTTCTATGTGAGGCTCTATATGCATTTATGAGGGTTCCATGGAGTACTGATAGGGTTAACCTTAATTATATTGTGACAAAGAGAAAGCAGCAGGGTCCTGTGCTGTCAGAGGCTGGATATTCCTTATATTTCTCAATACCAGATTGGACCCTGTTAGAATGTAAATTATGCTAATAAAATGCATGGTCTTGTACCAGTTCTAACTTGCATAATCCTTCTGGTATTAGCATCTGTATTTATTTATACTGTGATGATACTTCTGGAGGCAAAAAAAAAAAAAAAAAAGTCCATATTTACTCTTTTGCAGCTGTAATACATTTTTTTTTCGGTAGGTTTGTTGTTCAGATGTCTGCATTTTTTCTGATTTATGGCAGAGCTATGGAGTCACCATTTAATGCCCACAAATGGAAGAACATAACCACCAAAATGTGCTTGTTTTCCCTTTTCTTTTTGAAACATCAAACTGAGTAACGTAAGCCAGTTTAAGGAATAGAACCACTGAAGTCTCACTGACTATGATATTTGATTATGGGAGCAGTTACTGCTATTTGCAACTCAAAGTTAAGACCAGAAATTTCAATGAAGATTAGGCCGTTAACTCACTTGGGGTCCCTGTGACAATTACAGCCTGAATTCCATGCCTGCTTAGCTGTTTTGAAAATGGCCCACAGAATAGTAGAGCGTTGAAAAATAATGGCTACTTCTGTTTTTCATGAGATGTGTGAAAATGCTCTTGCTTTCTATGTCGCAGTAAATTGTAATGAGTTCTGCTATAGCTTTTACCGCTAGCTGATAAAAAATACGGTTTGTAGATTGATGAATTTTTTGTTTCTCAAAACATTTTGCAAATTATTGTAATTCCTGATTGATATTTTGCCTGGTTCCATACAGATTAGGCACCACAAAGTGGAATGTAGTGTGTATGGTTTTAAGTATAGCACAGTCCTCACAACCTCTTTCACGTTTGGCTTTATCAACAAAGTGGAAAAACTGAATCCACTTTCTGCATTTATGAGCAGCTGTTCACAGAAATGATCTGATGCTGCTGAGCCACTTGACAATATGAGTACGAAGTTCACAATCAAACTGAGGACAAATTTTTCATGCAGAAAGTTTAGTTCAAGCCTACTGCAGAAACTGTTGCTCTCATTGAGCTTCTGTCCAGAGGGCTTTAAAGTTTTCAGTGTTTGTCTTTGACAGAGCTTCGGCAGAGCAGGATATCTTCTCCGATAACAAAATGCTTCATGTTCCTAGTCAGCCTAGCACACAGGGCTGTCCAAGGTGCACACAAAGAAGATGGAAAACAGCAGCCTTTGGAAAGTTCTGCAAAACTGGCAGGGTGGTCACTCTGCACCACTCTTCAGTCAGATAGCCTGCCTTTTTTAACGGTTTCTTCATCAGCATTTGACTGTCCTGTTGTCATACATTTTAAAACTTATTACTGTTGAAAGGTTTGGGTGGTGGTAGAAATACCACCCTATATCCTCCTTTGCCACAGTGAACACAGCTGTTCCTGCTGCCGTGCAAGGCTGGGAGAATTTCAGAACATTATCTGTGTGGGTAGTGTCTGTGTTTGTTGGCATGCAGGAAGGCTCTCAAGAGGACAAGGCTATTTTTGACTCTGTGGTATTACTGTGGGGATGAGCTGCATTTTAACATGCTTCAGAGTGTGCAAGTCCCGGTATGTGTATGCAATGCTTTCTGAGCAGCCTGTGTGTAAATGCTTTATTTTTCAGTTAGAGTTCCATTTGTTTTGTTTTTAAAAGAGCTCTCCACACATTGAGATCTTCCTGGCATGTAGTATCTCTCTGGCAGTGTTCTTGAGTTGGGTTTTGCATAAGTGCTGACATTGCTAAAAGCTATTTCTCAGGTAGACAGGAGTAGCATTGCATGGGAATGTGAAGGTAGATTGTCTCTTAGATTGCAATGCACTGCCATTATTTCTATGTGAGTCTGATGTGTTCACCCTGGTCAAGTATTTTATTTCTCTAATGCAAATAATGTTATATAAATGGTGATATAGAATTATAAAAGACAGAAGTATCTGTGTGGTTTATTTTACTTGGTAATAAGCTTAATTTTAACTAGTTTATTAGCATTTCAGTAGTGGTGTCACATAATAGGGAGTTGCAGAAATTTCATCAAAAGAATTTAATTATAACCAATTTGTTGTGGCCTCTTTTCAGCAAAGCATTCAGGCATAGGTTTAAATTTGTCTCTGTTCAGCAGCTAACAAGTGCATGCTTTAATCTATGTGACTGACTTAATAATACACTGAAGTCTTGTCAAAGTTGATATGCACCTTTTGTGTCTTTCCCTTAAAGGAAAGGGAAATGCTAATGACAGTGAAAAATTCTGGAGATGGTAAAGATCCATCATATCTTTCACTCCATAGGGAATTCAGTGAAAAATAATGAATGTTTGCTTTACAGCATTATTGGTTATCTTTTTGTATTTGTTCTTAACAGCTTTCTGTTTAGTATCCTGAACTGCAACGCATCATTTTGATGGTTTTTTTAGGCAGGAGGAGGTGAGGGAGATGGAATTTATTTGCCAGTGTGGCTGAAAAAAGCACAGGAAATCCCAGTAGCTTCATTAATTCATTTGTCAAAAGAGGATTTCATTGAAAGTGCACCTCCAAAATGCTATTAAAAGGCTTGTTAAAGAATAGCACAGTATTGATGAAAAGAGTTAAGTGCATGTTCAGAAATACGTGTTATTTAGGAATGGTAACTGCAGATAAAATGCATTAGGGCTCCCCACTGAGAACTCTTGATCAATGGTTGATCAAGGCCTAATTGATTCCTCGAATAAATTGTTAGCAGGGGAATGGGTGTGGGGAAAGTAAAATCAAAGTCTGCTAAATTAGCTGCATGCCTAACACAAATACTATTACTGAAGATCCAGTGATGCAGTAGCCTCTCGGATCCTCATGCTGCATATCTTCCTGTTTTGGCTGAGTTCAGAAATGAAGATGAATGTAAGTATTGCATCCTAGTCGGTATGGATTTATTTATTTTATTTTTTTTTTTATATTGTGCTGCTGAACAGTTTGGAATAGTGCCTTTTCTCAGGAGAAATACAGTTCTGACCTCTAACCCAGCTGACTGGGAGATCAATTCATCTATGCAGATCTGGGAATTAAACACAGCTACTGCTTCCATTATGCCTGTCTTAAAGCCAGCCAGATGTGTCTCTTATTACTTGACATGATTAAATTCATCAGAGTGTCTCCTGATAAATAATAGGCAATGTACCAGCCTACAAAAGAAAGAGATGTATCTGGGCTTCCTTCTTGCTGGCTGTAATCCCTAATTAGAGATTAACTCACAATCTCAGGAACACATTAGACTGTATCTTTGTTCTGGGAGCATTTTTACAATGAGATTATTTGTTTCCCATGCTCCTATCGTAAATTTCTGGTTTTGTAGTAGGTGAAATATGTGTAGTGCAGGTCTTCAGTCAGCTTCTCTGAGGGAACACTCTAGAATACACTAATTGGTGGTTATTAAATACATGCACAACATGCTTTTTGTTCAGGTGTCTTAGAGCATGTTGCAAGTGTTGAGTATGTAGTTCAGCTCTGCTTTTGCTGAGTGGGAGAAGTGATGTTGAAGGCTAAATCCTGAAGGTGCAGTGTCTCCTGGGAAATACTCAGTGCTCTCACATCTGGATGAATGCAAGGACCTTACTATTCCAAAGGACAAGTTTTTACATGACTCTCATGTGATCAAATGAGAAGTTATTTCAACATCTGGGTGGATCAGGAACTGAATGAATGTTGGTGTTCATTGCTGCTAGAACTCAAGTGACTGGCACTGCTTTGCATACATCTGATCAACACTAGTTTTGGCTGGTGACTGACCCTCAGTTTTGTATCTGTTTTAACTGCTGGTACACTTTTTATACAATTGCTGGTACACTTTTTATACAATTCTATTTGGAAAAGGGAAGAATAGCAGAAAGGGAAAAGAATGTTTTAGAATTTTGCTAAGATAAATAAGGCAGCTTCAGACATTCAAATACAAGCAACATCAAATGCAGAGGAATGATTGAGGTAATATGTTGAAGCAGACAGCACATTTTTTATTCATGCTACACACATTTTTGATGTGTCACAATGTATTTCAGACAGCATTAGAAAATGGCAGTAAACTAAATGTTTAACATTTTTTACATATACAAAAAGAGAAGGGAAGATTACTTTTTGTGTTACCAGACTGCATGCAGGCCAGTAGCATACAGTTCTTGTCTTGGATTTGTCAGATGGAGTTGAAGAATAATGTGGTGGGTGCACCACTTTATTAAGTATAATTTACAGCTGGAGTTCTTTCAACTCCTTCCTTTTATTTAACTCAGCAACAGTATACATAGAATGACTCCTAGCTGAAATGAGGAAAGACAGATCTGTTGATGAGCAGCTCTAAACCATTACTAGTGCTAGGTTTTCTTAGCGTGGGGTGGGTTGACTTTAAGGCCACAAATGTTGAGGTGCTTTGTATTACCCAAACTCCATAGTACGTATAAGGCATCCAGTTTATAGCATAGCTTCTCATTGGAAATATTGATGCACTGCAAAATGGTGCTGTCTTTGCAGCTGGTAATTGTGGGTTGAATCCTTGCTGTGAAATTCAGGTGTAGGAAGGAGGTGCAAGTGTTCTAGACACAAATATTTTTTTGAAATATAGTCCCAAACTTAAAAAAAAACCAACATAATCAATGGCAAATACCAATCAATGGTAAACTATATCTGCTTCCTATTTTGCTGTCCGTGCCAGTAAACCAGCAACCAGGTATAAATAATAATCTCTAATATAGACTAATTATCTTAGTTATTTGGGATCTTGAACTCTGAATCTTTTTTACAAATGAGCACCAAAATCAGTGATTGACTTGACAATAGAAAATGACTGATCTGGAAGAGAGAAGCAGATTTTTTGTAAATGGATATATCTTAATAGGAAGCAGAGAGAGAACTTTATGTTACAATTTCTGAGTGCACACATTTCCTACTTGATGCTTTCAGTGCCTCTGATAATTTGGATGGTGCTGGTTTAACACTATTTTGCTGCAGTGTCCTGGCATTAGCAGTGAATGAGGCACGTACAAAATTTGTTTTAAGCATGACACAATCTTAATTCGCTTTGTTGTACTGCAGTTATTCTCTGTACCCTCTCTATGCAGGAGAGGCATCCTTAAGAACAGAGAATTCTTGTATAGGTTCAGTTCTTTCTTGTTGAAACCCATTCATCAACTTGCACTCCCCTTCCTGCTATTAATTGTTTTTAATACAATTTCTTAACTAGTTTTTTCTGTGATAATTATTGAATTATTATATGACAATATATGTTTTGATTTCCTTGTTTGCTCCATTTTGCACTTTACTGCTGTAAGCCAACAATACTGTTGCTCTGCCAGACGTTTTTGCCATCTGCCCCTTACCACTCTGAACCACAGGAAAATAGAAAAATACATGTCATCATCTTCAGCTGTGCTGATGTTGCCTCTCCTGACAAAGTCCTAACCTCACCATTTAAGAAACCTTTTCAGAGGTCACCTCGAAGGGGATATTGAAGTGCAAACTGAGCTGAATGCTAAAAATTGGTAAATTATGTAAGTGAAGCAAAATTGAAAAGATTCAAAGGATAATTTGAAGATATTTAAAACAACTAAAAGGTCTTTCTCTAGAGAATAATGGAAGTGGAAAATCACAAAGCATGTAAGAGAAGAAGACTTTGATCCTAAATCAGATGTATGTTAGATTTATCTCGCAAGGCATTTGGTTATTCTTACGAAAATTCAGGACCGAAGAAGTTCAAATAAGATTTGAATCAATCAGAATTAGAGAACATATATTTAAAAGCTATGAAGAGAATCAACGTTACTCTCTATACAACACACGCACAAGAAAACATCCTGCAGATTTCTTTCAGGTCCACTTTTTTTTTTTCAGTGAATAGGGAATGCATTGTAGTTGGCAGAAAAGTAGCTGAAAGCGTTCAGGCAAAGAGAAGCAATGTGGCTTTTTTCAAAGTCAGGTAGCTTGGGGAAAAAAAAAACAAATTATTTTGAGGACTATGAAGAAAGCAGGAGGGGAATGTGTTACATACCTTGAAGTGTGTTGAGTTTGGACTAGTATTGAAGTAAATGTCAGTGGAATGCCCTTGCTGCTACTACCACCACTGGTGACCATTCAGTGGCCAAGTGTGGCTTCCCAGATGGAATTTCTCTGCTGGATTTTCTCAATGGAAAGCTGGTTCATGCTCACTTTGACTCTGATTCATGTACAAATGGCAGGGGCAACTCTTTCATAATGCCTGTTATTAACACAGGAGAGCAATGAGCAATGGGGATTGCTTTTCCGACTGACTATAGTAACTTCTCTCTCTTTCAACTCTATTCATTCTAAGTGTCAGTTTTCATGTAAGAGAGTCACTGAGAGACAATAAGGTGAGACTAGGGCACTGGAATGGCTGGATATCACAGTTTTGCCATATCTGTTTTAAGCCTTTTAGGGGTTTGATTGCATGACACCGTATCAGGTGTCAGTACATAATGAATACACAAGTTATCACTTTCTCTATGATAAAATCCTGTCCCCAGTGAAGGCTGTGTGTTGTCTTCCATGGAG
Source organism: Pezoporus occidentalis (assembly GCF_034315485.1). NCBI lineage: Eukaryota > Metazoa > Chordata > Aves > Psittaciformes > Psittacidae > Pezoporus > Pezoporus occidentalis. Next base: position 566,896 of record NW_026913964.1, on the reverse strand, counting down.
CCAAGCTATAATCCTTAATTTCAGGATATTTGAAATCTCCTTCCCACTTACCTACATGATGATTCAAATAATGTTTGCTGGAGTGTATGAGGTGGTGTATTCCAGTGCTATAGGAGAATCCACTGCATAGCAAGTAAATCCATCCTTTGTAAATCCATTCTGACTACTCCCAATGATTTTGTCCTCTACGTGTTTGGAAATGGTTTCCAGGATTAGTTGCTCCATCACCTTCCCAGGTATTGACGTGAGAATGACAGGCCTGTAGTTCCTGGATCTTCCTTATTGCCCATGTTGAAGACAGGAGTGGTATTTGTTCTTTTCCAGTGTTTGAGATCTTCTCACCATCCTCTGACGGGACAGAGGGTTTCTGTCTTGGCTTGTATGGTATTGCCATTTTTTGTCCACTACTTCCAACCACTGTGCTAACAGAAAACCAGACCAAGTGCTGAGTCTGTATATTTCAGAGCAGACAAAATATGTATTTAAACTCCCATTTCAACTTTCTTTTCCTTCTTCTGGGTACTAATTTTGGGTATCTGCTGCAGCTAGTCACCAGTTCTCACAAAAATTATGGAAATGGAGTGTATCTGAATGGTCTACCAACCATTTGACTTGATTTTTTTGCTTTATAATTATTTTAAAACATTTATTGGCAAAAATTTTCCAATGACAAAATGCTCCCACTGGTGCATGCCATAGGTTTGCAGTGATTTAACAAGAGGAGAATATTTGAGTTAAAGGCGCATATACAAGTTAAAGCTTTCTGTCAATGGTAATTACTGGAATGAGTGCTTTTTGAAGTAGCCTTTCACTGTCATTTATTTGAAATTACTTTTTTTTTAATACTTACTCTGAATTCCTGGAATGTGATATCAAACTGCTAAGGGGGCAGCAGGGGGAGACTTCATTACACATTGAGCTGGACTTCTTGAAGACTTAGTGTTCCTTTTCCACATGCTTATTTATTAGACTTTGTGACTGGGTATGGTTGGGTTTTTTGTATTCATCTCATAGGATCAGCTAATGCTGTGTAAGGTAAAATGGAGAATGTAGGGTTTTCTTCCACATCTTTGGTGAGGCCATGCAGAATCCATAGGAGTCAGATTATGGTTTCCTTGAGCTTCTCGCTCTGGATCCAGGGGTACCTGCTAGCATGCTCCTTATACACTGTGGAACTGTCAACATTACTGTATAGCTCTTTGAGGAGATCCAGCTCTGAGATGAAAAACTACTCTCCTTCTTAATCTAGGAATACAAAGGCACTTTCATAATTTAAAGCCCATTCCAGATATGTTTTGAGCAATGTTCCACTCGAGTAGCTGGCCATTTGGAATAGACATGTGTGCTGTGTGCCTGGAAGAACTATAGTCTTCCCTGCGAGGCTGAGGTGACACTGTAGAGAGGCTTGTGGCACGTCTTGGTGTGAATTTTCCTGTTTGTGGTCCCTGCTATGTCCTGTTTAGCAAAAAACTGCTAAACAGGTTTAGAGATGAACAAATGAACCCTTTCCATAGGTCTTTATGAAACGTTTTTGTTACAAATGAGCAACATGATATTTTAAATCACTGTTTCACTGACTGTGTTTATTTCTAGTCTCAGTAGGATGCCATGCAGTGTTACAGCCTGTAAGGGTCACTCAGTAAGTCCTTATTTATTCCACAGCTTTTATACTTAGAGGTTGTACATCTCATTAATTTCCCCTCCCCCCTTTTTAATAGCATATTAAATTTGAGGATTCCAATATCATTCGTTCTCTCAATCCATGTGAACCTTTCTAGAGGTTAGTTTATTAGAGAAGGGTTAAGGAGTCTGTTCTATAGAGATTTCTGTGAAAATCGGCATGTTTGGAGACTAAAACAAAGCTGATGAGGGTGTAAAATGCACTACTAGAAGCATGTTTCCTCAGTCACAGAATTATTCTCTTTCTCCTCAAAGACCCTTTGCCTCATTCAGCTTAACATCATGACTCCACAATTTAAATAGCGTGAATTAAGAGGATCAAGTTTCTGGTCTCTGAAAGCTTGTAATACCCTGATTACTCTCACCTTCCAAGAGAAGAGGACATTGAGATGTCCCTGTATCAATTCTGACTTGCCAATCACTTCACCTTCTATCCTTGAAATAATTATCCAGTGGGAATTCGAGGTTGCACGCAGACAACTTGTGTTCTGATTGAACAGAGCTAAATGAAGTTGGGAAGAATTTGACCCTTGTTAAAGAGGTTGTTCTTATGCAACTTCTAAGTGCTCTTTTAAGTGGTGGTGGTGGAATCTGATAAAGAAAAAAATTAATGCTAAAGGAAAATGAGATTTAACAGACAGTTAACTACATCCTGCATAACAAAAATGAGGTTTTAAGAGAGGGATTTGGATGTCTCTCCCTTGTTGACCCACTTTGAGATAATTTAGAGAGGCTTGAATTTTGACACTTGATGAGAATTAGATCTGCCAGGATCTGAAGTGGGGTGCCCTGAATCCCCTTTCACCTCTGCAAGTCATCTCTGAGATAAAGTGACACTACAAGTGGTGACACATGGTTCAGCGCCTAACATAGCAACTCCATTTACAAGGGAAGAATTCCTTGGGTAAGAATGAATCTTAACATTCCCTTTTTTGTATCCTGTAACCTCAGTGCTGAGCCTTTCTTATTCTCTTTTGGAATATGGTGCTGCATGGATGGTCAAGATACATTTGTATTAACAAGCATATAGGTTTAGATCACTTCCTTTTGGTTTATCAGGAACTAGCAGCTCACCTGGTCCTCCATTTCAGGCTGAAATAGAAGAATAAATTAAACAAGTCTTTTGTCTGAGCAGATTTTTATGAAAGTGAGTGGGGAGTAAAAGATGAATTGCATTTTATAGAGTAGGAAATTAAATTGTTCTTCCACCTTCTATTTCAAAAATCCAGAAAAAAAGTCAGGAAATGTTCCTTGCTTTCTGAAAGTACCAAGATCCCTCCCCATGTTTGGGCTGTCTCAGAATGTTCAGGAAAGGCTTTAGGATTAGAGAATTGTGGCTGAGTGTGTCTTTTCCTGCATATAAAGCTATTTCTTGTAAGAAGTATGTATGGCACCTGAAAGTGAATTGGTTGATTTGCAGCAAGAGAAAAAACACCTAGACTGATCCTGCAGTGTTCTGCTGCTTCACCTCACCAACAGGGTCTTCCCTTAGGGTTCTTATCAGGGATGAGTTCCTGTTTCAAATCTCTAGTCAGCAAATCTGGGCAGCAGGATTAGGTAGGGGGAAAGCAAAGGTTTTAGGCTGCCGTTTTTTTTCTGGGGGGAGCACAGGCTGCTCCACCTTCCCACATCATGCCTGAATTGAAGATTGGTGTTGCAGATGAAGGAATGGAGTGAGGGGCTATAGATACTCTTTGCCAGAGATTAATATGAAACTGATTGGTCCCCAAGCTGTGAGTAATGTTTATTAGTAAACATTTTGCCAATTGTGGCAGAAATGGTTGTTCAGGATTCTCTTGGCAGCATTTGTTCTCTGCTGTCCCTCTATTGTAAGGAATGCAGCCTGACAGCACAAGTAATTTAATGCAGTTAAAAGCTAGCCCCAGTGAAAGGAGTGATGAGGAAGATTCTTTACTTATTCCTCATTAGTCCTGAGCAGGCTTGCTCATGAATCCTGTAACCTTGGCAGCAAGAGAACCTCCTTTTGCTTTGCTATCTGCAAGGAAATGAATTACACAAGCATAGAAATTCATGAATGCTGAATACTGCAATTAATTTTGTTAAAGCCTCTTTATATATTTAGTTTTGGAAGAGGAAGGAAGGAGAAGCTTATCGCTAGCTGTGAGTCTGAAGCCACAAATCTTGCATAGCTTTCAGTTTAAGATAAAAATGAATCTATAAGGAATCCAAAAATCCTTTGTTTATTTTATTTATTGTAAGAATGAGAAATGATGAAGGCAGTAATATAATGTTAACATCACAATCCCCACAGTGAATTCATTAACATGGAGAAAACACATTAATAGCTTTTTTTATTGCTAGTCTGAAAACTTTATAATGGCATTTATTGCAAGGGAACTGAAATGTGAATGGCAGAACTTTATAAATCTCAGCTCATATGTGGTGGCTTAAACAGTGTATGAAAATGTGAGTGGGGTTTTTGTTGGATTTTTGTTTTGGTTTTTTTTTTAAAAGAAGTCTGGACTTTGAACTTTGCCAGTTTTTCCCACTTAATCTTGCTTTTGCACATATTAAGGAAGCAGTCATATTGCAAAGAAGCTGCATGTAAAGCTGGATGTATTGGATGTTGAAATTTTCTCTCCTTATAGCCAATACAGGTGCAAGTAAATGTTTCATCAGCACACCCATTAAGTTCCTAGTGGTAAATTTAGCCACAAGCATTCAAGAGATGCTTACTTTGCATTTAATTTAGATCTAAAAAAAGGACATAGCAGCTTGCTTTAAAATGCATTACATTCAGTTTATTTAATATTCTTATTCTCATATATTCTTATTTATTATGTGTATAGAAAAAATAAATGAAAAAGTTACAGCAATACCCACACAGCTCAAAGTGATGAGGGTAGCTATCTTAAAATAGATACAATCTGGCTTAGCCACCAGCCAGTCATTTCATGAACTCTGTTGGAGTGAACTTAGAAATAACCTCACTGAAGTCAGAGCTTCTCCCAGACAGAGCAATCCCTTTATCTTCTCTCTTTAAGTTGTGCCAAATTTTCCCTTTTTTCATGCTACTGCATAGTGCTAGCACTGTAGGGAGTTGTGGTTCTTTTTTATCTTTTTTCTCATTCTTTCTTGTGGGCAGCGTCAATCAACTTGCAAATTACAGCATGCTCACATATGATTGCAGTGGAGGTTTCTTTACCAATGTTGTGGTTTAAACCCAGCCATGCAGCTCATTCACTCACTCCCCCCCTTCTTGCCCTCCCCCTAGTCCTGGAGGGACGGAGAGGAGAATAAAAAAAAATGCAACTCCCACAGGTTGAGATAAGAACAGTTTAGTAACTAAAGTATAACGCAAATCACTACTGATACCACCAATAATAACAATGATAAAGGAAATAACAAGGGAAGAGAATACAACACCTCAGCACCCGCCAACCGATAACTTACCCCCCCCCAGCCCAACCAAGCACCGACTGATACCTCCTCCAACCCTGCAGACACCCAGCCCTTCCAGGTAACTCTCAGTTACATCCTGGGCATGACATGCTGTGTTATGGAATACCTCTTTGGCTTGCTTGGGTCAGGTGTCCTGTCTTTGCTTCCTCCCGGCTTCCCCTCCTCCCTAGCAGAGCATGAGGCTCACAAAGTCCTTGGCCAGACCAAACGTTTGAGCAGTAACTAAAAACATTGGTGCCATCAGCACCATTCCCAGGCCGAAAGTCAAAAACACAGTGCTGCACCAGCTACCAAGAAGGAGAAAAAACGACTGCTACTCCTAAACCCAGGACAACCAAGTACTGACAGACTATATAGTGTTAACTCTTGCTGTGGCACAGCCTCACTCTGCCTTTAGGTAAGAAAATGTGGGACTTCTGCTTGTGCATCACCTACCTTTCCATGACAGCAGTGTTTTGCACTGCATGGGGAGTTGTGTTTCGTTAGGGAGTTGCACTAAAAACATCTAATATGTGCAATGTATTTTTTATCACATTTGTTCAAAATGGCTAGCCAGAAATCATACTTGCTGGACAAAAAAAATGATGATATGATAAATAAAGTACTGTAAATAAAACTGTTATCTGGAACATGTCAGTTGCTGAGGTGAGTAGCTTGAGAGAGGATGCCTTCAACACCGGAGCGGGGGGGAAGCTCAGCATCCAGGAGCCTCAACTCAGAGCAGGGAGAGCCACTGAGGAGCCTCAGGTCCTCCACAGGACTTGCCCAGGAGCTGGCAGCTCAGCTGACGTGAGCAGGGACTCACAGGGGCGGAGCCAGGAGGAGCGACACCAGCCCTGAATGGTTAAAAACAAAAAAAGGAGGAAGAGGACAATTAAAAGCAAGGGGCTTCCTCACAAATCTGTTGTCCCCACCCAGAACCGCTTTGCTGTCCTGCAGGGGGCTAATGAGGAAACACACTCGCACTACAACTGGCTGATGCACTGGTAAAGAAGATCACTACTGGTGCTGCCAGGAAAAAGCGGCAGACCGTAGTGATAGGGGACTCTGAAAGGCACAGAGGCACCCATCTGTCGGCCTGACCCAGTCTCAAGGGAGGTGTGCTGCCTACCAGGGGCACAGACCAGGGATGTTGTAGAGAGGCTGCCTGGTCTAGTAAGTCCCACATACTATTACCCACTTCTAGTGATCCATGTGGGTGCTAGTGATATAGACAGCAATAGCCCAGGGAACATCACGAAGGACTACAGAGCCCTGGGAGAGGTGGTTAGGGGCTCTGGAGCTCAGATAGTCTTTTCATCAGTTCTCCAGGATAAAGGGGAGGACCTTAAAAAGGCTAGGAGGATTGGCCAGGTTAATAAATGGTTGGAATGGTGGTGCCATAATCAGGGGTTTGGGTATTTAGAACATCAGACTCAATTTGGGAGGCCAGGTCTACTGGAGGCTGGTGGAGCTGGTCTTGCTGTTTTGGTAGGAGGCTTGCCAGACTGGTCAAGGAAGCTTTAAGCTAGATGTGTTAAGGGAGGGGAGCATCATTCCATTCCAACACACCCAGTTGGTTGCCAGCACCTATAGTAAAGGCTCGGAGCAATGTAGAAATATTCCAGCCGCTCCAGCCAATGAGCTGGCTTCAGTTGGAGCTCGGCTCAGATGCCTCTATACAAACGCCCGTAGCATGGGGAACAAACAAGAGGATTAGAGATGTGTGCACGTCTGTGAGGGTATGATAAAATGGGCTTCACAGAAACATGGTGGGATGGCTCCTATGACTGGAGTGTTGGAATGGAAGGTTACAGGCTCTTTAGAAAAGACAGGCCCGGTGAACGGGGAGGGAGAGTTGCCCTTTATGTTAGGTATAGGCTGGAGAGTATGGAACTCTGTCTGGGGAGAGTCAACAGAGTTTGTGGGTCAGGGTTAAAGGGAGAACAGCTATGGGAGACATTACTGTGGGGATTTGTTACAGACCGCCTGATCAAGAGGAATCTGGGGATGAAGCACTCTATAGACAGATAGGAGCAGCCTCACGCTCACAGGCCCTTGTTCTCATGGGTGACTTCAACCACCCTGACATCTGTTGGAAGGACGGTATGGCCCGGCACAAGCAATCCAGGAGGTTCCTCGATTGCGTGGAAGACAACTTCCTTCTGCAAGTAATAGAGGAGCTGACAAGGAGAGATGCCATGCTTGACCTCATGCTCACCAACAGGGAAGGGCTCGTTGGAAATGTGACGCTCCAGGGCAGCCTTGGTTGCAGCGATCATGAGATGGTCGAGTTTGAGATCCTCAGGACAGTGAGAAGAGCATGCAGCAGCCTCACTGCCCTGGACTTCAAGAGAGCAGACTTTGGCCTCTTCAGGAACCTGCTTCGGAAGGTTCCATGGGATATAGCGCTAGAAGGCAGGGGGGCCCCAAGGCTGTTGATTGATATTCAAGGATCACCTGCTACAAGCTCAGGTGTGTTGCATCGCAACTAGAAGGAAGTGCAGCAGGAGGGCCAGGAGACCTCCATAGATAGATAAGATGCTGCTGAGAAGACTTAGATGGCAAAAAGAGGCTTATAAAAAGTGGAAGCAAGCACAGGTGGCCTGGGAAGAATACAGGGATGTTGTCCAGAGAGCTAGGGACCAGGTTAGGAAAGCTAAGGCCCAGTTAGAATTAAACTTGGCTAGGGTTGTGAAAGATAACAGGAAGGGATTCTCATAGGTACATTGCAAATAAAAGACAGACTAGGGGCAACATGGGCCTTCTCCGGAAGCTATCAGGAGAACTGACTACCCTGGATTTGGAGAAGGCTGAGGTTCTTAATGACTTCTTTGCCCCAGTCTTCACTGGCAAAGGCTCTGACCACACCACCCAAGTCTTGGAAGGCAGATGCAGGGACTGTGAGAATGAAGACCTTGGGCCCACTGTAGGAGAGGATCTGGTTCGAGACCATCTCAGTAACCTGAACGTGCACAAGTCCATGGGACCTGATGAAATCCATCCATGGGTCCTGAAGGAGCTGGTGAATGAAGTTGCTAAGCCACTGTCCATCATATTTGAAAAATCATGGCAGTCAGATAAAGTTCCTGATGACTGGGAAAAGGGAAATATAACCCCCATTTTCAAGAAGGGGAAAACGGATGATGCAGGAAACTACAGACCAGTCAGTCTCACCTCTGTGCCTGGCAAAATCTTAGAGGATATTCTCCTGGAAGGCATGCTAAGGCACATGAAAAACAAGGTGTTTGGTGACATCCAGCATGGCTTCACTAAGGGGAAATCCTGCCTGACCAATTTGATGGCCTGCCGTAGAATATATGGACCCAGTCAGAGATCAATATGATCAGACAAAAGCCGTTTATTACAAAGCCTTAACTCCTTATGTACTATTTCTTACATGCACTTACAGTGATTTGGCATATTATGATTGGATACGTGTCTTGAAGACCCTTAGTGACTAACATATAATTGGTTAAGCACAGGTGTGAGAACTTGACCTCGAAAGCTTGCCAACAGTCCACAGTTCTCATTAACTCAGTGAATTCGAGCTTCTTCGTATCTTGCTTGCTTAAGCTTCCTTGGGCCTCTCATGGCCTTGCTGTATCTTTCAGGATTATTCAGAGTTTATGTACCAATTATCCATTCTCCTGTGAGAACACTGCCTCCACAGTGGCCTTCTATGATGGGGCTACAGAACTGGTGGACAGGGGTAGAGCAGTTGATGTCATCTACCTGGACTTGTGCAAAGCATTCGACACCGTCCCGCATGACATCCTTGTCTCTAAATTGGAGAGACATCAATTTGATAGGTGGAGCACTCGATGGATAAAGAACTGGCTGAATGGCTGCACGCAAAGAGTTGTGGTCAATGGCTCAATGTCCAGCTGGAGACCAGTAACGAGTAGTGTCCCTCAGGGATCTACAGCTGCGTTAGAGCAATCCCAGGCACAGCTACAGGTTGGGCAGAGAAGAGATTCAGAGCAGCCCTGCGGAGAAGGACTTGGGGGTGTTGGTCGATGAGAAAATCAACATGAGCCAGCTTCAGTGTGCGCTCACAGCCCAGAAAGCCAACTGTATCCTGGAGTGCATCAAAAGGAGTGCAACCAGCAGGTCAAAGGAGGTGATCCTGCCCCTCTACTCTGCTCCTGTGCTCCTGTGAGACCTCACTTGGAGTATTGTATGCAGTTCTGGTGTCCTCAACATAAAAGGACATGGAACTGTTGGAACAAGTCCAGAGGAGGGGCACGAGGATGATCAAGGGACTGGAGCACCTCCCGTATGAAGACAGGCTGAGAAAGTTGGGGCTGTTCAGCCTGGAGAAGAGAAGGCTGTGTGGAGACCTCATAGCAATCTTCTAGTATCTGAAGGAGGCCTGTAAGGATGCTGGGGAGGGACTGTAGTGATAGGACAAGGGGTAACGGGTTGCAACTTAAACAGGGGAAGTTTAGATTGGATATGAGGAGGAAATTCTTTCCTGTTAGGGTGGTGAGGCACTGGAATGGGTTGCCCAGGAAAGTCATGAATGATGATCTTAAGCTCCTTTCCTACCGTAACTATTCTATTCTATGATTCAAGGCTAGGATGGACAGAACCTTGGGTGACATGGTTTAGTGTGATGTGCCCTGCCCATGGCAGGGGGGTTTGAACTAAATGTTCTTAAGGTCCTTTCCAACTCTAACTATTCTATGATTCTATAACATAGAAAGAAATATATTCCTGAATGCCTGACAAGTTGAGCTGAAGGGAGATGCCTACAAAGCATGAAGGGCATTTTTCTTGGTAGGATCAGACCTGTATAGGCTTCTGTATATTTGATGAGACTCTGAGAAGTGTACTTAATGCCGTTTGGTTGAAAACTGCTTGGTAAAGTTTGGATTAACTATCTATTGATTCCTTAAATATCAATCAAAATATAATCATCATCTTTCTACTGTTTCAATGTGTCCTCAGCCAGAATCATAGGATTCAGCATGATGAAGGATTAAATTGATAATATCTGCACTTCTTTGTTGTATTTTGTTTGCTTTGTCATGCTTTTGTTTATTCCCCTGTAGAGGATGAAGTTTTACTGCAGTCCATCCTTACAGTATCTCTGTCAATAAGAAGAAAACAAAAACCTGGTTTGAATTTAGCCTGTATCTTCTTACCCAGTTTTTAGAAGATAATTATAGCAACTCCAAAACTCTTCTTAAATTGCCCATTAGGGAGTAGTGGGGGAAAGAAAAACTTTTTTTTTCCCTGTTTTTTTTTTTTTTCCCCTGACACAGAATGATCTCTTGTGGCAGAAGGGATCAGATTTTTCTACCCTCATCCCTTCCTATCTTGTGTCATCACAAGTCACACTCTATTAGAGTACTAATGTTTCTATCAATAAGTGATGAATTTGCCAGTGGTGATTTAAGTTTAAAATTACGTGTAAAAATGTAATGAAGCCTCCAAATCATGAATTAGATTTCAAAGAAATTATTTCTGACAGTAAAAACTACAGGGCCAAACTAATTTCGAGGGTGGAATTTTTTACCCACTATAAATTAGGTCATTAGGTTTTGACCTGCATCAGGTCAAAACAGAGGTGATTCTGTAGGAATTACCTTTTAAGGCAAATCACAATTTGTCTCTTGCTGCGGCAGCCTTCTCATATTGGTGTGTAACAGGGTGAGTATCGTGCTCCTGCAAAATAAAAATAGTCTCTGCTGCAACGAGCTGTTGTGAGCACCAGTCTGCTTCTGATTATATTTTCCATTGGTCTGAATGACAGTTTCTAATCCTGTTTCCCAGCCTTCTGCCCTTGTTACCAGACTTCTTGTCTACTATAGACAAAAAATGATACCCTGAGGCTCTCTCAGCCTTTGTTTTTCTAAACAGGGTTATATTTTTATAACCCAAAATGTTCTTTCCAGGTTTAAACTGTCCCATTTTGCAACCACTTTGCTTGTGTAGGAGCACATGCCTGATGCTGGTTTGCAGTTTCACAAGGAAGAGAATCCCTTTACTCAAAAGTGCACATGGGGAATTTGCTGTTGCTTGGAGCATGTTCATTTAGTTAATTAGATTTGTGAAAGATAATGAGAAGGTTCCTGTCCTAAATTCAGAATATTTAATACAATTTGGAAATGTTTGTAAGTTTGTTTTAAATAATCAGAAGAACCAAAGCTGTCCTGTTGATTCTCTCCTGTCTTTCTTTTCCCCCAAATACAAGGAGATAAGACTAGTCAAAGCTATTTCACTGCATCAAGAAAAAAAGGGAGGGAGGGGAGCAGAGAGTTCTTCTAATGCTGTAATAATTGTGCCTATAGACTTTATTGAGGTTTGGTGATTTTCTCTGAGCTGCATGGTAACAGAGTGGTAGCCAGCATGTTTCTGAGTGCTCTCAGGTCTCCCATTTGGTGATGGGAGCAACAATTTTTCAGATTTACACTAAAAAGCTTTCTAAGAAACAAACAGGAGTGAAATGCATTGCTTAGATGTGGCATAAATAGATAATAGAAATTCTTCTCGTCTCTGTTAATTTTGTTTGAATTGACCCTGCAAATGAGCCCTTTTTCCATCAGACTTCTGGTTCACCTTTTTCATTATTAACATTTACATTGGTGGTTTCAGAAATTGTGGGGTGTTTTAAGTCCTCACATAGTTTTGATGAAGCAGTCATCCACTGAATACCCAGCTTTTGCAGTTTCTCACTATTTTTGTTACATTGTTTTTAATTTTTTCCCTTGTGTCTGCATAAGGTTTCTTGGGAGGAAATTCAGCCCAGGCTGATTAGTGTTGGTATTTCTGTTGTCCCGTTTATGTTGTAGAAAGAGGTGAGTGCAATGGGATTAGTGGTTGAAACTTGTTTCAGTCCTCTCAGTTAAGGGTGCCAGGACTCATTTACTGCATGTATGCTGGGTGTAATTTTTCAAAGCTCTTTATGAAAAACCTCTTTGGGCAAAACCTAAATATCCGTTGCTTTTGATTTGCATATTTCAAATCTGTTTCCAAGATTAGATTGTCTGTAACACATTTATCTATCAACAAATTGTTTGTTTACATGATGAGGCATTCCCTTTTGCAAGCTGGGTACTGTTCTTCATAGCTCAGCCCCCAGTTTACAGCACTTGTGATTCTTGGCTGAATGCGTTTCTTACAACCTTCTGTGTGGATTTGTCTGTAAGTTCAGTTGTTACCACTAATGTGAGGTTAGCAAAGAAATCATTATTTCTTTGCATTACTTGGGGAAATCTGTTCACAGGGATGTGACCTTTGCAATTTCAAAACAACTGGAATCCAGTCCTGGGTTCAAGACTTTCTGTAGTGCTGTTATGGTCCTGGTCATTTTAATCATGCAGATGTCTTAGTGGTGCTGATGGGCCTTGTCTGTGTTGACAGCAGAGAGCACTGTCACATTTCTGCTTCAGCTGGAGCATTTTGCACTTGCATATTTGCATGTCGTGTTCACATAGCCAGTTTCTCGAAGCCTTTCATCCTTCAAGTACACTCTGACTGCTATGGTGTTTATGCCCCAGATTCTGTCCCACTGATTTCTGAGGTTTTCCTACTGTCAGAGTTGTTGTCACCTTGCTCTTCTGACACAGTTTGAGAGTTTCTTCTTGTTCGTATGCTGCAGCACTTCCAGTGACACTGACTGTGTTTCACTCTTGTTAGTTATCTTGAGGAATTCCAAATCTTCCAAGATCTGGAGATGCAGACTCTGGCTACTGACCTGAGTAGCATTCAGAAAAGTATTTAATTTATTTCTGTCCCAAAGCAGCACTAGGTTGGATGGTATCTTCTGAAATAGGAGTCAACACATTTTCTGTATTAATTATAAAGGTAAGTGGAGCCACTGGCTTTTCTTTTTGCTATATTTGTCTTCACACGTGATGGCAAAAATTTCAGCAGCGTTATGTCAAAAGGTTTAGTAGTAGGGAGAAAATGATGCTGTAACTTCGTGTTCTGTTTTGGGAAAGATACCATAGATAAAGTTTCCAATAATTTTTTAGTATTGCATTTTGCCAGCAGTCAAACCCAAGAAAGGTGAAAGTTGGCATGACAAAGACTTACCCAACTGTTGTTGTCAGGCTGTTTTGCATAGTGTCTGGGTTTCGGCTGGGATGGAGTTAATTTTTTTCCTGGGAGCTGTTTGGATTTAGTCTCAGAATGATGTTGATGACGCACCTATGTTTTAGGTGTTGCTAAATAGTGCCTTCCCTAAGTCAAGGACTTAGTTTCCCATGCTCTGTCAGTGAGGAGGGGCACAAGAAGCTGGGAGGGAGCAGAGACAGGACACCTGACCCAAACTAGCCAAAGGGGTATTCCATACCACAGCATGCCATGCCCAGTGTGTAAACCGGGGAAGCTGGCCATGAGCCACAGACCACTGCTCAGGGCCTGGCTGGGCATCGGTTGGCGGGAAGTGAGCAATTATATACGGCATCACTTGTGTTTCCTGAGTCTTATTCCTCTTCATCATTATGATTATTGCTGTTGTTGTTATTGGTTTAATTATTGTTATATTTTACTTAATTTCAATTATTAAACTGTTCTTATCTCAACCCATTCCAATTCTCCTCCCAGTCCTATCTGAGGGAGAGGAGGGTGGTGAGTGGCTGTGGTGATATTTAGTTGCCAGCTGGGGTTAAACCATGACACGTAGTCATGCAGTTCTCATGTGACCACTGGAGAGCTGGCTTCTGCTGGTCACAGAGGTACACAGCTGAGTGGATATGGTCAAGCTTTGTAGAAAAATGAGATTTAAATACGGTCTGATTGGGAAAAAAATATCATAGGTGTATCATAGAAAGGAAATGGTCTTTAGTAATTATTAGAAGTGCCTTTTTATGCTCAGGTGGAGGCACTGTATGTCCAGTACTGCTTATTTTGTTAGAGTCTGAACTAATATAAGTAGTCTAAGTAGCTATAGAAGCTCTTTAATAGTCATATCATCAGCCTGTGGAGCTATGCCAGAGCTTTACCAGAGTTGAGTGTCTGCCAGCATTCAGCGTATGAAATCATGCAAAAGGACATTGGTGGTGAGGCAGAATGACAAACACAACTCTTTCTTCGTACTAAGCTGGGAGGTAAGGAAGTTGCCTTTTGATTTTTAATACTTTCAAACTTTTAGCATAAACCATGAGTTCTCAACATTTTATAACCCCTTTTTTAATAAAAGTCAAAATTCTCAACTATGGCTGCTGGATTTAGTAGCTGGAATATTATACAAACCCCCATGCAACTACTATGTGACTTCTCAAGTATCCCAAACTTCTACTGGCAATATCAGTAGAAGTACAAGGTGGTTCCTTTGGATTACGAACTCATGTGCAGACTGATCCCAGCCTGCAATTTCTTTAATGCTGCTGGTTTAATTTGGGGTTTCAAGTTTGGGGTTTTGGGGGATTTTTTTGGTTGGTTGTTGTTTTTTTTTGCTACCTACAGGTTTTTCAAAAACCATTTTCTTCACTCTTTGCTATTTAATACTTAGGTTCTGCAGTTTGTCCTCCTGGCCAAATTGGGTATTTTGAATTCCCCTGACAAAACGGAGACAAAGTATTACAGGAAAATGATCAATGGTGAATAATGAATAAACAGCAGAGCAAGTCTCAGATTTTCATTCGCATTAAAAATACCTTTTCCAGAATTCATAAACTCCTCACAGCCTTTCAGTACCTCAGAAAAATCTTCACAAAGCACAAACCCCCTGCACTTTGCACTTCTGTGTGTATGCGTTTTATTTTCACTACAGCAACACCTGGGAGCCTGTACTGTTTGTTTTAGGCCAATAGGATCATGTAAGGTAAATTGTGATTCCAGCTCCAAACATCTTTGAATCCCATAGGAGATTTATTGCTATTGATCCAAGTCTATCTATATTAAGTTTTGAAATAAGTATGAAAGCATGTCACAGTCACAGCTGAGTGAATGTGAGCTTTTACTGTGTTTTGGGTCATGAACGGCAGGTCGTGTCACTGCAACTAATCACAGTGCAATGTTTCTGAAATGGTTACAGTTTAGATGATGGAAGTTTTTCAAATAAAAGTTAATGGGATTCTGAATAGCAGGTCTGCACACAGGGTCCTTCTTTATAAGAAAGGTGCTGCAAAACTGCAGCACTGGTAGTGAGTGACTGCAGCAAACAGCGCAGAATCTATGGCTGGAATTGGCCTTTGCTGCTGCGCTGTGTTCAACACAGCCTGTGAATACCTACTGTCTGCATAGATTGCGATTCAAGGATGCTCTGACTTTATGAGTATTATTTGGTTATATACTGGTGATACCTCACCCTGCCAAGCCAGTGCTGTGATATCTCAGGGAAGTACTTGGGAGGACAGATAAGGGACAGGGGCAGTGTTAGTATTAAATGAAATTAAAGGAACCAAAAGGACTCAACTGTTTGGACTAACAAAATCATGTGCCATTGACTACTGAAAGTTATACTGAAGGCATTTTTTGCTGTTTATCTAGGGGTCCTGACTTGCCTGTACCAAGGGAGTTAAGGCAGCACAGCTTAGAGCTGCTCACCTGTGACTACTTAGGCTCAGTCTTTCCTGTACAGCCAAAGTACTGGGTGATGGCTGCGTGCAAGCTCTCACACCGCACCATGAGAAGCCAGGTAAAAGCAGCTTCTAAGATGAACACCATGAACGTGCTGCAGGGCAGATTAGCCTGTGTGTGGATGGTGACTGTGGAGCAGCTAGCCTCAGTAACTTAGAGGACACGTTTCCCAAAGGAACACCTGCACTGTCACACAGTCAGCAGCAGCACATTCAGTACTTGAACCAGCACTTCTGTATGTTGACATGGGCTGAGAGATGTGGATTTGGCAGATAGGGAGCTCATACAGAAAACTTGGGCTGTGATCTAGGAGAATTTGTGCTCCAAAATCACCAGTGCCAGTTTGAAAGGAGCAATGCCTGTGTCTCCAAGATTGGATGTGCTAAATAGAGTGGTATGTTTTATGTCAGCTTTTCTTTGAGGATGGACTTGAAGTAAAGTTCAAGGTGCAGGGCATAGGTGATGAATAGGTCATGATAGGTGTCATATCCTTGTAGTCTTCTGGAAAGATTTATAAATTTTAAGACCAGATGAAATGGTTAAGGTCATCCTTGGTCCATAGCATTTCAGTCAGTATTCTTGTCATCAGACTAATGACATCTGAGTTATAACTTCTAAAAATTCTTGAGTCTTGGTTTTAATACATTATTGACCACATATCATTCCTCATTATTTGTTCCAAGGATTGTTTTTCCTTCACAGCTCAAATTATGCCTTATTTCAATCTTGTATTTGTCTAG
Source organism: Pezoporus occidentalis (assembly GCF_034315485.1). NCBI lineage: Eukaryota > Metazoa > Chordata > Aves > Psittaciformes > Psittacidae > Pezoporus > Pezoporus occidentalis. Next base: position 550,538 of record NW_026913964.1, on the reverse strand, counting down.
CTTAAACTTTGAATAGCCCTAGGGAGCGCTTAGATGGTCCTAGAGGTGTGAGAAGGGCTGTGCATCCTGGAAGTCATCCAGGATGCATCCTGTGCATCCAGGGAAGTGCTCTAGATCTCTGCCATAATGGTGATGGGCACTCACCTCAATTAAAACCAGTGTTTCTACAGAGAAAGCTCCTGAGATGTCTGACACTTTCACCCAGAGTGTTGAGGATCTGTTTTCTCAATGTTGTGGGTGACTAATTCACCTCCCTTGCTGCAGTGATCACAATATTGTGGAGTTTGGGATCCAACTGAGTATGCTGAATGTTAGTATTAAGACTAAGGTTTTAGATTTTAGAAGAGGAAACTGCAGCTTCTCAGAGCTCAACTGGGAGGGATTCCATGGAGGGTTCCATGGAGGATAAAGGAGCTAGCGAGTGTGTGAGTTTTTAAAGAATGCTCTCCAGGAAGCACAAAAACAGTTCATCCCCTTTAAAGGTAAGGGAAATAGGGGAACAGGAGATCCCATGGCTTACCTGTGAGCTTCTCAGTCTTCTCAAAACCAAAACAGAAGCATACAAAGTGATGGAAAAGCAGACAGATACCCTTTGAGAACTGCAGGGGCATTGCCATGGTGTGCAGAGATGCAGTTAGAAAAACAAAACCTCAGCTCGAAACAAAATTGTCCAGAGACATCAAAAAACACAAGAAATGGTTTTTCAGGTATGTAAACAACAAGCAGAAATAGAAAGAAAATATGGGCCTGCCGTTAAGCAAGAGAGGTGAGTTAGTTATCCACAACACTGAAAAGACAGATCCTCAACACTTTCTTTACCTTTGTCTTTACCAGCACTGTTGAACCCTAGGCGTTAGGAACAAAAATACAGAATCTTATGGGGCGACCTTATCACCATGTTCCAGTATTTAAAGGGTGACTACAAAGAAGATGAAGACTCCCTTTTTACAATGACTCACGTGGAAAAGATGAGGGATAACAGGTGCAAATCACTCTCTCCATGGAGATTCCATTTGGACACTAGAGGAGACTTCTTCCCAGTGAGAACCAGCCATTGGAATAATCTCCCCAGGGAAGTGGTGGTTTCCCCAACATTGGACACTTAAGATTTGGCTGAAGAGAGTGCTGGGTCATCTTGCCCAGACCATGCTTTTGCCAGGAAAGGTAGGACCAGATGGTTCTTAAGGTCCCTTCCAACCTGGTATTCTGTGATTCTGTCCATTAACTCTCATTATGTTGTTTTCTGGTAGATTAAAGTGCTGTCTGCTGTTGGAAATCGCTTCTCCATGTAGGTACCCGAAAACTCCAATTAGGTTGCTTTTTAACCTTGTCCTTTTATTTAGTTTATCCAGGAGTGTTAGTCATGTGAAGTAAAGCATGATTCTCAGTGATTGGCTTTTTCTTGTAGGACTTCTCTAAAATCTTTTCATATTTTCAGTAGATTTCTGAAAACATCAATATCAGTTCTTATTATACAGATAATGATACAACTCAGCCTTTATAAAGATTATGTTGAATATACCCATGACTCTTTTCTCTGTAAGTTGGAAGAGTTGCCCTCAGAGACTTTCCATCTCCATTTCTTCAGTCCTTACACAGATCTCCTGCTTTCTATAATATGATTTCCAGTCTTGTAGTGTGACCTCTTGTCTTCGTTCTTAAATGTCTGTTCTGATATTTGGCTATATAAGCCCCGAGGCTCTGTAACCAAGCAGGCCAAATGAGATTAGCAGATTATTTAATGCACAGCAAGTTTTGTGTGTTATCTGTAAAATTTCATTAGCAGTGATTTTTATACTTCCTTTGCTAGCAAGCAGAAAAATACCAAATAACTGTGGGTAGAGAACTCACTAAAAACCCCACTGAATGAATCCTTTATTTTTAATAATGTTCCATGTTCATAAATTTTACTTTTTCCAGTACATTCAGTGTGGCTGCCCTGACCTTTCTCTTGAACCACATAAACCTAGAACCTGGTGGCTGATTTGAGCTCTTTAGAGATGTCAAAAGCAGTAGGCTTACATAGGTGGAGAGACCTAGATGAATGCCACATGCAGAAAAGAGTTTCAGACCACTTGTACTATTACATACCGGAGAATCCAAGGGGAATGAGAGAAAGGAGATAGTTTCCAGTTTTAAGAAGAGACTTGGGATCAATGCTTCTCTTTGGCAAAAAGCCGATCTCTCAATTAGGAAAGAGGGGCTCATTTTGAATAGATAGAAGTGTAAGCAATAAATACAAAGCAAGTCAGAGGCAGCTGAACAGCATCCTCAGAGGTGTTCTTGAGACCATTGTCCTATGTGGCAGATTTAACTTTTCATTTTGTTTTCTGCTCCTCTCCAAGGGATAACTCACCCTTCTGATAGAGATTTGTTTCTGATTCATCATTGGTGGTTGCTTAGTCTGACTGGATTATTTCCAGGACCTTGATGCCATTTCTAAAAGGGGCACTTCCATATGTCAGAAACAACTTCTAGAAGGCTTCTGTCCTGAGTGAAGTCAGTTGCATGAAAGCAGAGTAGGTGTAAACTACAAAAAAAAAAATTAAAATAATAAGAATAAGAAAGCACAATGGTTTTGTTACTGACAGAATGCTTTTAAGACTCGAGGTTTTATGGAAGAGAGAGAAAGGGGATGTTTTAGCATAGAAGGTTGGTAACAGGATACAGCTCATACTTTATGCTTGTACTGACTACAAGGGGCAGGTTGAGCTGTAGTTGATTAACAATAAGCTTCAGATGATTTGCACATTTTTAAAGGCAATTCCAGAGACTAGCTACTGTAGTATGTAGTATGTTTGAGCCAAACTACTGTAGTTTAATCCCAGAGGCAAAACAGAGGTGTTTGGAGATTAAAACTGGTTAGAAGTGATTGCCATCTGAAGAAGAGGGTGATTTGACCAGCAGTTATCTGATTGAGTCTCTATAGTTCTCTATAGACGTGACCTTGACCTATATAGATATAGTTCTCTCTTAGACATGACCTTGTTCAGTTCTTATGAGGGAGGCAGGCTGAGAGACACCAATTTTGCAAATTCCCTTCCTTTTTTCCAAATGGTGGCTCCTTTGTATTTGGGCTGGGACTCATCTCTGACATAACATGGGTGTTCCATTTCACTGGGGAGTCTGCTCTAGTTCAGCTACATGTGGTATGTGATCTTCAAATACTTACTAGCATTCTGGGTTTTGTGGGGTTATGTGAGGATGGCTCAAATCATAATCTCTGTTGTGTCCCTTGCTGCTCACATGAACAGTATGTGCATTTTTTATGCTGGCTTTTGTTGACTTTTCCAGTTGCAGCTCTGAGTATCCTTTCCCTTCATTCAGGATCACCAGGTAGTTGAGGAACTGAGACTTCTTGGTGTCTCCTGACTCCACTATCAGGAGTGGATGGCCACTGATACCAAGATACACAGGCTGTGTGTCGCCATTTACATGATGATGCAGTTCCAAAAGAAATTGGCATGTGCCCTGGGTGGTTTGAAACACTGCCTCTGCCACAGAGTGGTGGTGCTGATGCTGTCTTCCACTGCTCACCCCATGGGGTCTGGGAGGAAAGACAAATTTCTTGCCAATTTGCAGCTGGGTTTGGCACCTGGCATGTGCATGTATCATGTTCTGGGATATAGGATGGCTCCTCAAGTAGCAGCAGTTTGAGGTGAACCTTTCTTCAAGATTTTTGTTTCTCCTTTTATCCAGCTTGGCTGCCATTTAGCAGGATGTCTGCTGTTCATTTGGTAAATGCTACTTTTCATGTAAAAAACTTAGCATCCCAGCATATGTAATTCTGTTCTATATGGAAATACCATAGTCCTCCAGCACCTTACTCAGTTGAAGGTACTGTCACTTAGCTCTATTTAACACGTGGGGAAACAACCATGTTTCCCTTTCCATTCAACCAGTGTGACTTCCAATGAGAAATGTGGCTTTTTTTTTTCTGGCTTCATTAGAAATAGAGAGGGTGTTGGAAACTTGCATTTTGTGCTGTATAAGTGTGACTGGCAGTTTGTTTACTTGCTTGTTTTCTGTTATTGTGGAAAGCAATCTCCATGTAGTTTATTCATTTGCAATGACTTGAGTCCCAAATCATTCCATTCACAGTAAAATCTGTTTTCAATGAAGTGCAGTGAAGAGCTGCAATTGTTTGTTTCATTAAAACAAGGGAGGCATTTAACAGCAGTAATTCACTTAAGTTGCTTTTGTTGTCTACTAGCTTTCCAAGACATTTTATTCCAAGACATCCACTTTACAATATCTCCACTGGAATGCTTACCTGAGGATTAAAAACAGTAATTCCAGTTGCTGAAAGTCAGAACTCCCAGGGTGTCAGAGATGTTGTTTCGCAGAGGGGATCATTTATGACCTTGAATGAATGTACCCTAATGAAAACATGGTTTCGAGCCACTGGAGACACCATGTGACAAATCCAAGTTGCTAGAAATGTGAGCAACTACATTGATGTTAGTGGAGCCAGGCAGATTTCTACTAGATGAGGAGATGGCATTTAGCATAATGTGCGATTCTTATAAGTACACGTCTATGTGATTGGAAAAAGTGAACATGTTTTCAAGGTAGAAAATATAGGTAAGGAGATGATCCCTTGTCTGGTCTTCAGCCAGGAGGATATTGAGATTCTGTTCATTTTTTTCAAAATAAAGCCAGGCAACTTTTCCGACGGTCTTACTGAGTTTCTGTGAAGTAGCTGAAGTTACTCCAAAGCCCTTGGTTTCATCCCTGGATCTACAACTTGTGCTGTCCTCTCTCTGGGGGTGTGTTCTGCACTTCTCCCACTTTCACGCTGAGTGGAGATCACCCCACAGTAGGCATAAAACTTGTTGTAGTGAACCTGACTTCATCTTCTGGTCTGCTCCCTCCAAGGACAATGGTAGTTATCCTCACAGCATTATTTATTTAAAATGAGTTAATTTCAGATAAAGTATATCTTAAGAAAAAGAAAGCAAGCTGTGTGTGAAATCTCTCTTTCCCCTAAGAATTAACATTCCCTGGATCTAGGAAGACACAGCTTCTTTAATTTGTTTCCACAGAATTACTCTTTCCAGGCAAGTTTCTCCAAGCAGTAAGAGATTTTAACCCTTCAGTGGACTGTTTTGGTTTGGGTTTTAATGGGTCTTTTAGTTACAAAAATGTGGCTTATCAGTAGACATTTGTTCCCCTTGTTCTAAGAAATCAGGAAAATGTCTTCCCCTGAGGACATGATTTAACCAGCCTTCTCCTCTGCTTGCTTTGCTGCTTACCTTCGTTGTTAGTAGTTGCCAGTGGACCCGACAATGACAAAGCCGTGTTCAGCGGAGCAGCTCTGCCACCAAGAGGTGGCAATACCAATGCCTGTAATCGGCCATGGGGAGTTTGTGTGCCGTTCCCATAGCCCCCGGCAAAGTTTAGGTCCCATCAGAGGCCTGATCTAGCTGGGGTTTAATAGTTTGATTTTTGCAGAGATGTATTCTTACAGCAGTGGACAAATTCTGTATTTTGGCTTATATTTTCCTACCAAAGTCATGAATTTAGGAGGAAATGAACTTCAGTTACTCAGATAAATGGATTTTCAGATAGCCCACACTTATGTAGTTTGTGGGACTCATTCATCTTCTCATACCACAGTGGGAGCATAGGGTATGTTTTGCCTTAGCTATCCCTTCTCCCCCTGATATTTTAGTGGTGCTCTCTCCTATTTGAAAGCTCTCTCATTCACCTTTAAACTAACTAAATGAGTATTGTAAATTATTGAAGCAAAGGTTGATCCCATGGGATGGCTGCAGCAAATAGATTAGTGGGCAGATTGCCAAGTCCTTCATCTCTGTGAGTAAACTGCTGGCTTCCCCTTTCCCAGATCACAGCATCTGCAGAGGAGACTGTGTCCAATGTCACTGTTTCGCCTAATAAATAATCACACAATGGTCATTAGTTCCTACACGGGAAACAGCTTGTCTCACTGCTTTGATTTACCTCTGCACGTCCTCAAGTCTTCGTGACAGCTAATTGGAGCTCAGGCTCTATTGACGTGCATCCCTAGGTGGTTGAGAGGGGGGTTGTGCTTTTTTTTTTTTTTTGGTCTGAATATATGGAGATAACAGGTTGTTAGCATTTGAAACACAAATGCAACCCACTTTTCATGTCTATTGGCAAAAAAAAGCTCAACAGCAAGTATCATATTAATTAGCATCCTTCTCAATTTGCTTATCTGAGGTTATATTGATGGTCGTTGAGGACAAATGAAAGTGATTATCCTTTTTTTTTAAATAATGGGGAAGAAGGCAGAGAGGCTGAATACAGATACCCTGGGAATATCCTAAACCTAAGCATGGGGTTTGAAAGAACAAGCATTTCCCTTTTCTGCTGGCCTGGATTCAGTGTACATGAAATTTCAATACATAAGCATAGCTCAGACAAGTCTTTACACCTGGTAAAAGTGTGGTCCTGTAGCCACTAGAGATCAAGGCAAAATTACTGTTTACTGGGACACGCAAGGAACAAATAACTATTACAGGATCCTGTCTGGGAAAGGATTATTTGAATTAATTGGAGGGGCGGCACAGGAAGGAGATGGTGGCTCTGAGGGATAGTTTGTGCGATCTGTGGGACACAAGACTAATGTATGAAGACAGAGGAGCATTGCTGAGAGCAGCAGTTGGTGGGATACATACCTGGAGACAGGGGGTAGAAGCTTTCTTGTGTCAGTCATCTTTGGGGTAAGAATATGAAGAAAACCTTCTACAAAGGGAGTTTTGTACTGGAAATAAAATGATGATGTTAGGTCGTGATGGCATCCAACTTTGCTGGTGTCACTGCTATTGAGGACATCAGTATAATTTTTTTCCCAACTAGTTTAATACTCTGAAGAGGGGTTTGTTTATATGTAAATAAAAGGTTTCTTCTACAAAATCAGCATAAGAAGTATCCTGAATGCTATATAAATAATTAGGTCTGTCATAAAACACATGCACTTCAGTGTTCACTCACCTGCAATTCCTCCAAAGTGCTTGTAAGGCTTTTGACTAAACATCCAGGTAGTTAATTTGCAGTGTCAGCCTTTTGTGTATATAATTGATTTTATTTGCCTGCCTAGTTTTACTCAGCCCTTTCCCCACATTTGCTGCAGCATACCTTTGAAATAAGAAGCAGCAAGCCAATAATTCATGTTTAAAGTTTTTATTCCTAGGTTCACTAAAAAAACAAGCCTTGTTTTTAACGAGGTCTAGGACTATCTCATTGGGAAGTGCCCATGCATAGGGTGCCATACAAGACAGAGAGCTGGATGTGCACATGCTCTTGAATAAGCAGTCAGCTGTGCTATTGACTTCATTCTGTATGGAAGCAAAGAATCTGCATAGCTGCATCTTCACCTTTTTAGCCCATATCTCTGAGCTGGTTATGATGTACTTTACTTAAACAAGCTTGGGGACTTGATGCACAAGTTATCCAGTTGTTGCTGTACATAAGAACAGATGAGATGGCATTGGCTTCTCTGGCTACAGGAAAGAACACTTTCCGCTTATTCCAGCCATGATCGGAGGCTAAACATTCACTTTATATGTAGCAATGATAAAATGCCTGTTTCTCCCTTGGACTTTAAGAGAATCATTTGGACAAAATGAGGTGCAGTTGGCTCTTGCATAAACATTTTGTAGTTGCAGGGTTTAGTGTCTTGTCACACTTGTGATCTCTTGTTTAAAACAAAGCAGCATTAAAGCTGCTGTTGGGATTTATTAGCATTTTAAGAGTATGAATAGTACTGGAACGTTTCAGTGTCTCCTTCCTTGCAGCCTCAGCTGTCTGCCACATCAGGTGCCTTGACACCTCCTTTTGAGCAGAAACAGGTGCTTGTAGACTGAAGGCTGACTGAAAGTGCAATTAACTGTATACACAAACCATGGACCCAGGAAAAACTGATTTGGAAATTCTTTGACTTTCTTATTAGCTTTTTCTAGGTTCTTCTCAGAGTATGGTGGGAAACACTTCCTCTTACTGCTTCACCAGTTGCCTGCTCCAGGCCAATGCAAAATGTACTTGTCCTTCCTTTTGCTTCCTGATGAGCCTTAGTTTTACCCTTTCATTGCCAGGAATGTTACTGACACTCTCATGTTAGTAACTCCATTTCTTGTCTCAGATTCTGTACAGGGCTTCATGTCCCAGATTGGTTTTGGTATTCAGATACCTAACCCTAATTATGTTATTAATTTTATGGCATGAGTGGAGTCAAATCATTCCTGTTTTACAAATAGAGAACTGAAACAAAGAGGAACTATGTAGGAAGGCTGTGGCACAGCTGAAAGGTCTCACCTCAGCTAAGTCAAACCATCATGTTCCAGAAATGTTCATTCTTCTTCCAGCTCTCAGACGATTTCCTACAGTCTTCTGTTCCTTGAGTCTCCAGGAACTTTTTCCTCTGAAGATACACACCCAGTGCACCTCTCTTGGTATCAAACACTGCTAGAGCCAATAAGCATTTCAACTAACCTACTGAACTTTGGAAGATCTGTAAAATGTTTGACTTCTGACATAGGCTTTTGCAGTCAAACTAGGAAAAAAGAACTCACTAAGCAATTGTTTTGCTGTGTTTAAAGAAGCAGTCATAAAAAAATGTTAAGTCCTGGAGTTGTTTCACATTTGGGGAGGAAGTGAGGAAGAGGGAATCCCACAGGGCTAAGCAAAGTGTCCTGGCAATGCCATTTTATACTGATGACACAGAGAAGAAATGACCATATTGTCTCTTAAGCAGCAAACATCAGCAAAACTTACACGATTTCTCTTACTAAAATCTTTTAAAATTTCTATCTATAGGCACATGGCATAAGGAGGATTTCTGCTGTGAGGAGAGCATGTACTGCTCTCAGCTTCTTATAGACAGGCTTGGGGACATCTCATTTAAAACAAGCCTTACCTGTGGTACAATCACTCTCATCTCTTAGCAGGCAAGAGGGCTTCTATAAATGACCTTATAGATTAGGCACTTTCTGTTTACATTTGATTTCCTACTCCCTGCTATTTGTAGAGAATGATTATCAAGGCATTAAATTAAAAGTTTTGCGCAGTGGGAAGTTCTTGGACATTTTGTCATTTCATTAAAGCCCCTTCTGTTCTGGTGGAGAAGCAGAGAGGTAGGGGAAACAATCACCAGAAAAGTCAGGAATATTTACTTACCTATATTGAAACCCTGCTGAGAGGCTTTGTCCAGTTTAGGGTGTTGGTGGGGTAGAATTTTTGTTCATGATATGGTAGGAAAGCATTGAGGCTTGAAATTAAAAGTCTCCATTTACCTGCAAGTAAGAAACCTGGGGATGCTGCTGGCATCCTCTGACCTTTGCCTAAAGGTTATAGAATCATAGAACAGTTAGGGTTGGAAAGGACCTTAAGATCATCTAGTTCCACCCCCCCTGCCATGGGCAGGGACACCTCACACTAAACCATGTCACCCAAGGCTCTGTCCAACCTGGCCTTGAACACTGCCAGGGATGGAGCATTCACAGCTTCCTTGGGCAACCCATTCCAGTGCCTCACCGCCCTAACAGGAAAGAATTTTTTCCTTATATCCAATCTAAACTTCCCCTGTTTAAGTTTTAACCTGTTACCCCTTCTCCTATCACTACAGTCCCTAATGAAGAGTCCCTCCCCAGCATCCTTATAAGCCCCCTTCAGATGCTGGAAGGCTGCTATGAGGTCTCCACGCAGCCTTCTCTTCTCCAGGCTGAAAAGCTCCAACTTTCTCAGCCTGTCTTTGTACGGGAGGTGCTCCAGTCCCCTGATCATCCTCGTGGCCCTCCTCTGGACTTGTTCCAACAGTTCCATGTCCTTTTTATGTTGAGGACACCAGCACTGCACACAATACTCCAGGTGAGGTCTCACAAGAGCAGAGTAGAGGGGCAGGATCACCTCCTTCGACCTGCTGGTCACGCTCCTTTTGATGCAGCCCAGGATACGGTTGGCTTTCTGGGCTGCCAGCGCACACTGCCTGCTCATGTTCATTTTCTCATTGACCAACACCCCCAAGTCCTTCTGCGCAGGGCTGCTCTGAATCTCTTCTCTGCCCAACCTGTAGCTGTGCCTGGGATTGCTCAGACCCCGGTGTAGGACCTTGCACTTGTCATGGTTAAACTGCATGAGGTTGGCATCAGCCCACCTCACAAGCGTGTCGAGCTTCCTCTGAATGGCATTCCTTCCCTCCAGCCTATCAACTGAACCACACAGCTTGGTGTTATTGGCAAACTTGCTGAGGGTGCACTCAATCCCACTGTCCGTGTCACCAAAAAGGTGCCAAACAAGACCAGTCCCAACACCGATCCCTGAGGGACACCACTCGTTACTGGTCTCCAGCCAGACATTGAGCCATTGACCACAATTCTTTGCATGTGGCCATCCAGGAAGTTCTTTATCCACCCAGTGGTGGACGTCTCCAATTTAGAGACAAGGATGTTCTGTGGGACCATGTCAAACACTTTATTTGAGAATCTAAGTGACATCTCAAACTGTCAGCAAGCTGAAAAGGAGTTATTGAGGATTTCCTGAAAAGTCTTCTTTTGGCCATTCTTCCAGGGAGGATTGCAGCAATGCTGGCTTCCTTCTCTGTGTTCTGGGACAGTGGAAGGTATTGGTATCGCTTCAATTCCATCAATGTTTGCGTCATGTTAGCTATAAATACTGATAATGCACATTCTGCACAGATACAGCTTTCTTGTTTGCCCAAGAACTTTTGCTCCAAAGCATTTTCTCCTCCTCCTCAGCAGCAGAATTACAGAATTTGGCTTCTCAAGGCACAGTGCTTGTCTTCTGTTTCATGCCTTAACAGTAAGTAGATAAACTCCAATGCCTGTCATTTAGACAGAGTGAGATCTGTCAAATCATCCCCAGGAAATGAGAAGGCTACTACAATCTCCCATCTGTAATACAGATGTATATGTAGTGCTTTCAGCATATCTGTGTCTGTGCTAAGCAGAGGGTTTGTTGTTGCTGCTGTTAAACAGTTTTTATCTCAGCCTCAATTATGCCTAAATTGTCTTATTCAAGGAGGCAAGGTGGAGTCTGACAGCTCATGGTCCTCTTGAAGGATGGTGGCTTCTGTAGCTGGGCTTGACAGCCAGCCAGACACAATTCTGCTTGGAGGGTCTGGACTTCCTAAACAATGAGGGGACAAAGCTGACAGAAAAACAGATTTTACATGTAAATTGCTACAGCATAAATAGCTGTCTTGAGGGAATATAGATTAAGAAGGAACCAGTTTTTAATTTGGCCTAGATTTATTTGCAGACTTCAGTAAGATTTTTTATTTTTTATTTTTTTTTAAGGAGTGTTTTGTAACAGCTGTAGTTCAGATGAGGCTCAGATCTCTGCCCATTCTCACTGCGTCAGCTGCTTTCAGCCTTCCAGCCACTTTTCCTGACCCCTTGTGGTAGTTTCCCTCCAGTTCTGGTGCATCTCATGTAGCTTTCCGTTCAGTAGTTCAAATACTGAGCTTTCTTCATTGCCTGAAACTCTCTGTACATGACTTGTCTGTCTTAGAGTGGTATATGTTTTTAGAGAGACTTTTTAATATGATAATGAGAGGTTTAAGAGCCAAATTAGTGCCTTCTGGAAGTCAGTGAGAAAGTGTACTCATTGCAGTGGGAACAGGATCTCATTTTAGATAAAGTGTTAGTGATATGCATGCCCCACTCTTAAGAAGTGGCTCTTTTCCACTTGTGAATTGTAAACGGATTACCACATTAAGCAACAGGACACATTTAACTTATGTTAATAGAAACACCACTGAAATCTGATGGTGCTGATAAGCATGAGCAAGCCTCCAATGTGTCTGAAGTCAGAAGTCATAGAAATGGACATGGATTAGGTGCCAGCTTGAAGCTTGCACTTCTCTCATCTGTTGACTAATGAATCCCAAGGAGGAAAGGAATTTTCCTCTGCTTCACTTTCAGATTGATAAAAGGTTCTTAATTGCCTAACCTTTCAGAAACTCTTTCTTCTAAGGAAATCTCTGGTATTCGACATGACTTAAAATAGGCATCTCATTTAGAATAATGGTTTGCCTACTGAGAGTTTTTATTATGCTTCATTGTGCTCCTTCACTAGATAGAGTTGTGCTTTGTGAAAGGCCTGGCTTGTGTATGGGTGAACACAGCAAATTCAAATTACAGAATATTTAATGTAGTTGCTGTGGTTTAACCCCAGCTGGTGAATAAGTACCACAGAGTTGCTTGCTCACTGCCTGCACCCCTGGTGGGATAGGGAGGAGAATCAGAAAAATAGGTAAAACTCATGGATTGAGATAAAAACAGTTTAATAATTGAGATAAAATAATAGTAACAGTAGTTATTATTATTAATAATAATTATTATTATTTTAATTATAATGAAGAGAGAGAGGAATAAAACCCAAGGAAAAAAAAACAAAATTATGCACGATACAATTTCTTACCATCTGCTGACCAATGCCCAGCCTGACCCAAGCAGTGATCTGTGGCTTATGGGCAACTCCCCAGTTTATATACTGGGCATGACGTGCTAGTGTGGGCTAGTTCGGCCAGTGTGGGTCAGCTGTCCTGTCTCTGCTCCCTTAGGGCTTTTTGTACCCCTCCTCACTGTCACAGCCTGAGAGACTGAAAAGTCCTTGATCAGGGTAGGCACTACTTAGCAACAACTAAAAACATTGGTGTGTTATCAGCCAAAATACAGCACTGTGCCAGTTACTAGGAAGAAAATTAACTACATCCCAGCCAAAACCAGGATAGTGGTACTTACAGTCTGTTTTGCGATAGACACTTTGCCTGGCTAAGGACTTGTAGCACAGAGACAAACAAGAGGAGCTGACAGATGGGTGAATGCTGGGTGGGATCATTTATCAAGAGCTTTGATGAATCACTGTGGTGCAGCATTTCATTTTCAGGAAGATCATTTTCTGAAAAACTCAAAAGGCAGAAGAGCCAGCTGGGGGTTTTTTTTTGAGTTTTCATTTAAATCAAATATGCAATTAGAATAAAGGCATATTGAAAAGTTTCTGAAAACATTTTGAGGAAGAAACAAAATTGAATTTAGGAGGAAACGGAATGAACTGGAGGAGCATTTGCTAGCTATGCTCCACATGCACCTTACTTACCCTTCTCTGGTCAAAGCCAGTAGGAAGCATATGTCTACAGCTTCCAACAGTGCTTCAATTAGGGAGAAAATATCCATCTTATAACCTTGTACACAGGTTATTTGAAGTACAGGTCAATGTGCGTTTAATGGAATTGTTTGTAGACAACTTCCCGCAGCATGAATGAGAGATGAGGTCTTGCTTAATATCATCTGTGTTCTTAGAAGTCTAAGGCTACTTCTGCAACAAGACTGATTAATTCATGCAAGATAACACATCAGTAAAAAAGGCCTTACGTAATTGACTAAAAACAGGGAAGACAGACAGAAGGGGACTTCATGCTGGTACCACAGCTGCAGACACAAGTGACAGGAGACCGAAGACTGATGCTGCTTCCCCTTTCTTCTGGTGACAAAGGGCTGCAGACTCAGCTGTGCTGTACAAGGTTATTTCTAGGTGGTGATGAAGATCTTCCTGTTCCTAGAGTAAGCAAACAGCAGTGTGAATGCTTTAAGGAGCAGCTCTGTGAAAAAGAGGTTTTAAATCAGCTTCTCTTCAGAGAATAGCACTCTTTGGTGCATTTACAGCACACCTGGTTAGAAGATCAGTTAGAAACTTTAGTAAAGGAGAATTATGTAAAATCCTACATTTACAATCACTCAAATAAATATAAAGCTCTGTGTGTGTGTATGAATAAAACTGTGTGAGATTTCCAGATACCTTCCTATGTCAGTGAACATGAAACAAAAAAGAAATCTGGAGAGAGTTTCACAGCAAGTGTATGCCTCTTTCAAGGTTACAGCCTGTGTAGAGATGAGAGAGAGAAGGAAATGAGACACACACATGGTGTGGGATTCTAAAAAGCTTATATGCTCTTCCAAGCATGATTCAAACAGGCACTTTACTTTTTAAAACAACAAATAAAAATGGTTCATACAGTGTGCATGGCTTGATGTTGAGGGGCTTGATGTTGAAGCTTTTTGAAACAGCAGTGAAAGAACTGGGTGCATATTGCCTGTTTTCTTGAGTTTCTGAAATATGGAAATCTGTTACCAGTTGTGTTCCCAGTATAAAGGTCTTGCACTCATGAGGAAGAAAGGACTTACTTTCAATTTTGCCTCAGCAAGTTGCTTGGTAGTGTGTCCGCGTAAAAAGAAGAGCAGGAATGCTCGGTGAGACAGTCTCTTGGGACCATGTTAAAGCACACATGGACTAACAAAACTGCTCCAGATCTTGAAGTACTTTATAAATGTTGATTGCAAGTTATTGAATGTATTATTGTTGTTGTTACTCTCAAACAGGCTGTGAAAATTTCATTTATAAGGGCAGCTTGTGAGCCTTGGTAAAGGGGGTTATCACGCTGAGCCACTGCAGTGGTTTGCAAAGCAAAATTTGAGTGAGGAAATGCAAACTTTGCTTTTTGCATCCTTTTGGTAGCATGGCATTTGCCTCTCAGATAAGCATCACTCTTTCATTTGACCTTCTCCCTTGTTCCAGATTAGTGGTGATGTGAACTGTAGGCTGATGCATAATTCTCTCACTTGGCAGATCTTCTCAAGTGTGATAAATTAATATTCTAAATAAGCTTTTCTCTTTTGTCTTCAAGGCAACAAATCTGCCTGATAGATTTCTGTCCCCACCTGTCCTCAGCTAGGCTGTTTCTCTTCAATGTCCCTTTCCAAGTAAGAATTAGTTTTTCAACCATTAATTTACCTCACTACCTCTGTAGGACACTATATTTCAAAGCCTCTCTCAGACTAGCAACACAACTGTGCCTTTCCATCCTAATTGATGGCTCTGCTCCAGACCACAGTAGGTCTAGCTGAGACAAAGGGAGCTGAAGGAAAATGACAAACCAAACCCCAGTTCATTCTAATTCTTAAATGAATGCCAAGAATCCCATACACATACAAATTTATCATTATTGCCTGTAATTTTCACAACTAATTTAACAGTTAATGATAGCTTTTCAGCTTTGGTTTTCTCTTCTAATTAATGTACCAGTGACTATGTATAATCTCTGTGTAAAGTCAAAAGCCACTTACATGTTAATTACAGTGGGAGCACAGCGCCTACTGTTCAAGATAGTCATCCACAATAAAGTGCTTGCATGATAGTTAAGGTGCTGAGATTAAGTTGTACATCTTTCTGGTACTGTCTCAAAGTTATTAGTGGATCAGCTTGATGGTGGTTAACTTCTGTGAAGGAAACACACTGGAAAGACCAAGCACAACCTTCTGCATGTACAGCAGAAAATTCTTGGACATGATGAACTTCTGAGGTCATGTTTTTTTCTGGAATCATATTGTTGAGTAACGTTACATCTACCCCATAATAACTGTGATGTAGTGGGTTGAAAATTCCACTTTCATACTGTGGAAGATGCTTTGCACCCACTTTTTTTTCCAGGAGCAAATAAAACCCAATTTTGACTCAACAAAGCAGCGGGAAAATCCAAGTGTGGGGTAGAAGCAGAATACTTATGTTAACTCAGAATTAGTATTGGTTACTTCATTTTAGATCTCCCCCTTAGCTGGCACAACTGGTGTCAGAGGGGCAATCACTAAAGAATTTGCCATGTCTGTCTATTTTCCAGTATGAAAGACAATACATTTTAACTTAGCTTGTCCCCATGAAGCAAGTTGTGAATTTAATTTGGGTGGTTTTTTGACTGTTACAGCAGAAATATCTCAGAGTGGCACTGTATTTTGCAGTCAGATTTCTAGCAGATTGATGGAAAAGAAAATGGGACAGGTCTGCTCACCCTTCTTGACATACCTTTGATGTCAAATGGATGATGAAGCACCTGGGCGGGGGGGATGGGACATAGGGTGTATTTGAGCAGCACTATTCAGTGCTTTTCATTTGCAACAGAAAAATCAGGTTAAACCATGAATATACATTTATTATTTACTTCCTTTTTTGTATTGGCTTGATTCTGTAGAAATGTGTGTGTATGGTTAGACTGAAAGACAGACACTTGCAATCATGTTGGATACTACCTGGTGGTGACCAGTGGATCCAACAATAGACCACTTTACTAGCAGAGACTCAACAAGAAAGCCATCTTCAACCATCTCCAATTGCAGAAGCCTCTAAAGAGAACTTTGTACTTTCATTAAATCAACAAAAAAGAATTTATTTAAGAGCAGCTCAATTAAGAGAGATATAAACAATCCTGTTTGTCCTGAATGTTGGCTATCTCATTGCCTGATGCTGTAATATAACTCTGTCCATCCTGCTGTAAAAACTGGGGTACCCTGACTGATATAATGAACACAATTCTGAGCATCAGTACAATGTTAATGCTGATCTCCCAGGAAGCATATGGAAGATGCTGAGATGTACCTGGTCAAAGTTAAAGATATTAAGCTAAAAGGAAATCTGTGGGTAGGTGAATATCTTCTTCATAGGCCTCATTTGCAAAAAAAAAAACAACCAACTGTGATTAAGCACAATCCAGTCTCTCTGTAGTACCTTGGTGGTCAAATGAGAAGGGAAAAGATGTTCTGGAGGTCTGTAATGGAAAACATTAACATTAACTCAGAACAAGAACTCTTCATTTTCTTTACAAAATGCACATAACCTGCAACGGATACCAGCTCTACTGGAGAAAAGCTTTAGGAAGTGTCAGTTAACTTCGATTCACTTCAGTGTAGGAATGTTGTCCAATATCTCCCCGCTCTGCACACTTTGATTCTGAAATGTGGTACTTGGCAAATTTTGAGTTTTGTGTCTTTTGTTGTTGGTTGTAGATTGACAAGTATGCTCAGCGGGATCTGAAGAAAGGGCTTCATTTGTATGGGACAGATGGAAATATTGGCCTAACTAATGCATGGAGCATCATTCAAACAGATGTAAGTGAGCTTTTTGGTTTTGTTTTTTTTTTTTCTCTCTCTTCTTCTTTACCCTCTGTTCTGTAACAGCATATTCTGGATGTGAACCTGATCGAACCTCCAGACCCCAAGCCAATCTCTTCCTCCTAACCAGGTGGGACATGAGCAACTAAACTCTGCTCTTTGTAACAAATGGTAATTTTTATTTATTTTTCCTTTGGCCATGGTAGCTTATTTCTTTTAAAAAATGTGATTGTGTTGAAGCCTAAATACCATATAGTTCTGTGCTGTATGGATGGTGGAGAGGATGGCCAGACAGGAAACAAGCAGTACCTTCTCTTTAAAGTCAAAGCGACAACTTATGTTGGAATGAAGAGTGTAGTAACAAAGAACCATTTCAACAAGTTTTCATTTCTGTCCTGCCTCCTTTCATGGCAATTGTTGGTTTCTACTATGTAGTCAAAATGGAAACCAGCCATGGCATTTAAAATATTCTCCTACAGTCAGTACGTTTCTCCCAGCAGAATTCAATCATCTTCTATCACAGATGGAATGCTTTTTGCTATGTTACAATCACTGATGCACCCTTCTGATCCTCTGACAGTACTCTGCCAGTGTTTGTCTCATAAGGGCTGGTGAACACTGTTGCTGGCTTCCTGCTCTTGTCCTTGTCTGGCTTGCTGAGGAAACACCATCACTTACAGTTCAGGTTTATTAGCTCTGTCCTTTTCATACTCAGTTCAATCAGTTCTCGAGGGTGATCTTTCTGATTTGATTTCCTCTGCTTCTTGAATGAAGAAAAGTGCTTCAACTTTGAGTTCTGCTTTAGGAAGAAGCACTCATACTGCCTTGGCATCACTCAAAATATCTTGTATAGCTTTCTCAGATGCTCCTCCAGAGGTACTAGTGTGGTACAGACAGGAAGGGCTTTAGACTTACCTCTGATGTCCTAAATCAGCCAAAAATGAGTTCTTCAAGTGCATCCAAAGCTATGCAGACTATTCAAGAAGATGGATGGGCTACCTACCGCATTCTGATAAACCTGCTAATTTACCCTTTACTTTCTCTATTGCCATTTGGGCTGAAATCCTGGACATCTTTCAGTCTGGTAGTGTCAAGATTCACATATATTCTTCTATACGATACAAGGTAACAGGAGCAGTAGGCTGCTAAGGACAGGTCTGAGAAATTAACAATTGGGGGTCACTAACAGAACAAAAGAACTGGTTGGCCAGACTCCCTCTGTGCATCTTTGAGGCCATGGGAGCTGTCTGAATTGAGAGTAGTTGGCTTGGCTTGGCGAGCGAAGATTTGGGAAGGGCTTTAACCACGCTTACTACAAGCACAATGACCAAGGGCATGTGGGATATGCAAATCTGGTTGGAAAAAAGGGTGCTTAGGCAATCAGGAAGTGTCCGACCAGGACTGTCATCTCCTGAACTATCTTGAGCTACCCATGCGCTGGCCCCCCCACATGCAAGGTTGGATCTGCAGCTACCCATACACCTTGTCACCTGCTGTTTCGACCCTCGCCCATCCATACAGACAAGTGAAAGTGAGCCCTTCCAGCCTGCGCAGTGGATTTTTTAGGTGAAGCGCACCTTGTGCAGAACTGGACCCACCCTTTACACCTGAGGTTTAACTGCCACGGCCCAGCTAGCTAGGACAGTGACAGCAATGTCCTCAGGTCGTAGGTTTTGTAAGAGTGTCCTTCTCTTTGATGGAAGACCATACAAGACTAGATGAGCTCCATCAGCCGGGTTTGAAGATAGGAGTTTTCCTTCTCCTATGAGGAAGGCCTGTCTTCTCTAACGAAGATTCAGGAAGACCTTTACCCATGCATTCTGAACAAGACTGTCATCTCCTGGGTCAATCACAAGCAACCGGTGATGCAACAGCACAACAACAAGCATCTAGGTGGGATTCTTAGAGGTGTTCAGTCATAAGCCCGCAGATGGTAGCCTCACGCCACTGGCTCCTTAGCCAAGCACACACACCAGGGGTCTGAACCTGCGGTTCCTCTTGTATTGAGCAGGATGCTAACAGCAACAGTACTGTGTGTGAAAGGCAAACAGCTCAGGTCCAGCAAACAAGATAGTAAGTTTTCCAGTCCTAAATCCTAAGAACTGCATGTGGAAGGTCCTTCTCATTACCTTTAAAAGCCCTAAGCATCTTGCAATATTGTTAATATTTCTCTTCCAATACTATGTTCGAATATGCAAAGTTATCAGTTACTGACAAGAGAAGTGCATTTTGTGTTGCTAGCCCAAGAGTAAGCCATGTGAAATACACATATATTTTTAATAACATTGCTTATATCAAACAGTGTTAGAAGTTTTACTCTGTTACACTAACTTAATTTTGCTTAGTAAAAATGTAGTAAAAATTACTAATATTAAAATGTTTGCAGTAAATATTAATCTAGTTTCAGTTATACTGCAAGAACTGTTAAAAGCATATAGCAAAGGTGGGGGGGGAATGCTATTTGGAGGACTTATGGGATATAACCCCCATACTTCTGCTCCCCTTTCTGTAAAATAGGGGTAACAATATGTAGTACGTGTAGTTCACATTTTTTCAAGATGTTTACAAGTTGGACTGGATTCCAAAAAAAAATGTAGAAGAATAATGAGAATTTGGGAAATTTTCATTGTAGTGAGAAATTTTAAAAGCTTTCTATAGCCATGAAGAGTAGCGATGTGACTGCAGTCCTTAAAAAAGGAGCAGGAAGGGGAAAGAATTTAGAAAGAAAAAAGCTCTGTAATTGATCCAACAGCCTAAACCTCAGGATACAGACATCTGCTGGTAGGATGCCATTGTACAGCAGGATGGTGGATTCTTTTTCTCTGAAGTTAAAACAGGGTTGTTTTGGTATTTTTGTCTAAAAGATATGGTCTTGTTCAGTGACAAGCTGGGTTAGAGACAGCCCTCTATGGTCTGTTCTCTCTGTAGTGCCACAGATCAGGCTCAGTTGTCTTAATGATTCCTTTGTCCTTGAAGCTTATGACAGTTTAGAGAGTGTCTTATAAGTTTCAGATGAAAGTAATGTTAGCTAGGTCTTAGAACCTCAAAAGATAATAGGAAAGCGCCATCTTGCAAGCCATGTACAGTCATGTTACACCACTCTCTTTTCTAACATGGCAACCACGAAAATTATCAAGCACTGTCTTGACAGTACCAGAATGTTAAAGTCTCTGTGCTCCTGCTCCCTGTGCTGGGCACTGAGGAGAAAAGCAAAGAGCTCCCACAGATCCATTTTTACTGCTCTGCATAACTGGTTTTCACATGAATCTTTCAAAACTATTTAGGAATAGACTCTTGCAGTGGCGCAGTGAATGCAATCCCAGCATGCTTTATTATGTAAAACACTTTGCAGTTGAATAGCACTATGTAAATGACAAGTATTATTTGTTGTGTTCAGTAATGATCATTATCCCTTACATTCCTAATCAGTAGAGTGCAATCACTGATAGGAAGATTAGAGCAATGCAGAGGACTTTCTGAAAGGCAAGTCACAGCCCAGGCTTGCTGATTGCATTCTGGCTTCTAAGAGACAGCTCTCAAAACCCCCCACATTAGCGCTGACCACGTTGCCATACAGGACAATGTCTCAGCACTGACTTTTCTAATGAGCCAGTAGACATCAGTCACTGGTTGAGCTATGGGCCGTGTCTATATATGGGTGGAAAACAACAGCCTTGGAAAAAAGCATGACATGTAAAAAACATGACAGTAACAGAAATCATGAGTGCTTTTCCCTTGACTTCTCCACATTCACATTCCTCTCTTTGCAAAAGTATTTCTCAGAGTTTGAGCAGAAGGATGGCACCATGGCATAGTTCTTAATTTCTCCTACTATTAGCTTAGATATAGACCATACCCACCCTGTGTGACTGTGTATTACAACTTTTTCTTGAGGAGAGGAGGAGGAGGGGGAAGTTTTTCCAGAAACACAACCACATTTAGATGGCATTTGATTTCTGTGGGACTGGTTGATCACAAAGCAGAGAGGAGCTTTGACTGGGAGTATGGATACCCAATGTGCACACAGTGACTTTCCAGTAGTGATTATTGTGTTTCTTCAAAGGTGAAAGGCCTGAGCACCTCTTCTGGGGGGGGCTTTCTTCTCTGAGAAATTGTTTTCCTCTTTTTAATAGAAGCATACAATTCCTACAAGGGAAAAACAGGGTCCATCAGGCCTGTCCTTAGGGAGGAAGTCGCAGGTTTGGGGCAGGACTGATCTGTTCATGTTACTACTAAAGGAGTTGGTTTCAGCTGCATACATGCAATGCGTGTTAGACGCAAGAACCAAGCTCATTTTGCAGTCGGATTAAGTCTCTAGGTTAGGGAGCTGCTTCACATTAGAACATTTTATTGATTTCTTTTAATACCTTCAGCTAACCAAACTGACAGCCTCTCTCCTCAACAGCATTTCAAACCTTAAAAGGATCAGAAACACAAGCAAGTGACTGTGCATCGTGACTGAAGACTACGAAAGCTTGCAAAGTGATTTTAAACATGACTAAAATTCCAATAGATTAGGATGTAGGTTACTCTGAACTGTATCACACTCCCTACCAGTCAGGACTGGTGGAAGGTACAGGTGAAGATCGTTCGGAAATGAGAAACAGGCATTAATATTTAAAACGTTGCTTCAGCCCCATCTCTTTGTGATCAATATTTGAACACTTCTCATTTTAACTAACCAGGCAGTAATTCAAGAGGCATGCAGAAAACACGTTAGCTTCACCAAAGTGAGCAAATTCAGCTCACTTTTACTGCTGTGTAATGCCTTTCATGACTACTTAGACCATGGTAACTGAGAAGAAAATTTGACCCATGTCCTCTACCCCAGTCATTGATTCTGTTAGATCAAACCATACTTCAGGATTACTACTGAAGTAATCCAAACCACCAAGTAAAAACATGCTTTTAGAATAAAACTGTTTTATTCACCACTTTTTACAGTGATGGAGGAAAAAGGAATATAAAAGGCACCCTCCCCTTGTCCCTAGTTCTCTGTCACATTCACAAAACTGGAAAGCCAGGACTTGCTAAAACCTGTCTGCAACAAGGATTGGGTGTCTGTTTATTTTCATGAACCTTATTCCAGCCTGGCTGATTCTGAAGGAATTTGACAATGAAAATAAGGCCTACTTAGCCTTCAGTACTGGGGTTGCCTGTAAAATACAGAGAAGAATCTAACTCCTTAACATTTCCATTGCACCAAGATAGAAACTTTGACTTGAACATTAATTACCAGCCCTAGATACCCATGCTAGAGCAGCAATTACTTGTTAACACAAAAATCAAGCTATTTAGAAGAAGCGCTGTGTTCCATAAAAACAGCACAGAGACTTCAGTGCTGTTTGGTGCTGCTTGGCTGGGAAAAGCTCTCCTCAGCAGCACAACCTTTGACTCCATTGTTGAGTTGAGCAGCCCCTGCGTGTCCTGAGTTCTTGGGAACCAACAAGCAGCTTCAGAACACCACAGAAACCAATAGGGAAGCCACATATCTCTCTCTAACAAAGGAGGGAAAAAATGTGTTTGCCATCTTGGGAGGCAGAGCCTCCCACATGAAACATGTGAAACAAACAACAGCATATTGTCAGTATTCCTGGAAATGTTCAGCAGCAGGAGCTTAGATACTTGGGGACATTTGCCAAGCTTTTGCTTGTCTGAGCAACTCCGCCAAATACTTTACAAGTGTCCCCAGAATTACTGCCTGATTGTCACCTTATGCCATACATCACATGGGCAGGCACAACTGCACCTAATCACACGTGCTCTTTCACAGCAGCAAGCATAGGATCAAGACACCTCAGGTATTCAAGTCAAGGTGTCTTGAAGTTACAGCTATTCAAGGCAGTAGCTGACATTTTTCAACTGATTGCTCCTTTTTAAATTGGTCAGGGTCCCCCAGAATAAGCACTGTTAGTTTGTAGTTGTTTCTATAAGAACATAAGTGTATTGTGCCCTGTTGAAACTAGGAACGGGAATAGCTAGGCAATCTTATCTAATTTTATCACTTAACTAGCACATGGAACAAGACAGGACTGTAAATGTGACCAAAAATGAATATGGCTGTAGCAAGCATCAAGTCTGCAGTTGCTTCTTGAAGTCAGGCAGTTTAACTTTCTGGGATTGGCAGAACATCAACCTTTGGGGAAGGATGTGAAGTAACTGGCTACAACAAAGTGTTGGTGACAGAAATTATCCTTCATGTGAGCTGAGCTTTCTCCATCCTCCAAGTGCAGGACTGTCTCCAACTATCCTTACTCCAAACCTTGTTCTCAAACAGAACATTGCTCTCGAATCTAAGAGGACTCTCAAAAATCCTTTTGTTTTGGTTTGTCCTCAATATTTTCCTTTTCTTCTAATAGCCCCTCATCTCCCTCAACAATTTGGCTACGTGTTGTTCAGCTTCATGCACAAGAGATAGATCAGTCAGCTGTCACATGATCCAAAGTCACTCCCACCCTCTCTTCTCTGCTTGGGCCTCCATAATGAAGTCTCTGACTTTACTGAGCTTATCTGTGGTTTTGGCTTCTACGTGGACCCCTTTGCTGAATCTATACTGCTGACTCATTCAGACCCACTGCTGCTTGTTTCCTTATTCTTGCCTCTGACCTACTGCCATGGGTCAGTGCCTTGCTCCCCAGTGGACTTGGTCTTCATTGAACTGCCCCTCACATGTGCCGTCTCTGGTCTCTGTGGTGTTAGAACACACTGTTCAATATTTGTCACCTCCTTTTTTTTTAGGATCTGCTGCTTAATTCCATTGCTCATCCTTCGTCTTCCAAATACATGACATTTCCCCCAGTTACAGTTCTAGGCATTATTTCTTCCAGTCCCAAGACTACTGATCTTCGTGTTACTTCACTGGTTTTCACCCTTGATTTTTTCTTAGCCCTTTTTCCCAGTGCTGGGACTGCCTTGTCTGCCAGCAGTAGCAGACAAGTATCAATATTTAATCCTCTGCTCTTGTACAATATACAGAGCAGACAATGTGTGTCCAACTGCAGCTTGCCTTTGCAGCTGTATCCCCTCCTATTTCCACCTTCTGGCTTACCAGCAAGTTTTCCTCTTTGGAGTCCCAGCCCTAGATCATGGTCTAGCCACCTTCTGCTTCACAGGCTTCATAGGAACAGCTGTCCTCAGCCTGTCAGTGAGCCCTTAACTACAAAACCTGTACTTCATCTCCTTAGTCTGTCAGACTTTGACACCCTCAGCCAAGCAATATTACGGGGAGAAGGGATCTGGTCCCGATTTATGCAAACTCATGTCACTTGTTTTTGGCCAGAACATCACTCAAATGTCTCAGTCCTTACTGCTGCACTCTTTGCATCACAGATGAGCCACATTTCCAAGGCTTGCTATTTACAAGTTGTCACTTCTCACTGTCTATCAAAGAGCTGCCTCCTGACTCTAATGATGACAGCCTGCAAGACCTTCATGTTAGATTTCCAGATAAACCAGCCTTCCTCAAATACATACCATGTGTTCCATGCTGCTCCTATCCACTTTTGGGACCTGTTACGCACGAAGCTCCTGTCTTTTGTGCAATAACATAGAGGGGAAAAGAAAGTCACAAACTATTTTTACTTTTAAGTTGGTTTGCAGAAAATGAAGCCTGTGAACTCACAAATCAAACAGTTGCAAGCTAAGGATTGATTCCTGCCATGGAGCAAATCAGAATTCTGAGCAGAATCTTGGGGGACAGATGTTGGCCCGGGAAAGATTTCTGACTTTTGCTTGGCAGAAGAAAACCAGTGAGTGCTGTGAGCACTGCAATGTCTCTATCGCAGACTTCTTTCTGCAAGTGCTTGAAGCATCGTATAATGCATGTGGCAACGTGTGACACCTCTGCCCTCTGTTGGTCCGAACACTCAAAACACCTGCCCCTCTGTGCCCAGAGACTGCAACTATTTTATACATATTTATATACATATATGTAGAAAAAATCTCCCTCGGGACAGTGTAGACATCCGGATCTGAATTAGGTCCCTGGTCCCAGCGATGCAGACATCTGCATGATTACAAGTCTGTCAGAAACAAGAGGAACAGTCTCTATAGGAATGCAAAAAATACTGTACAGGCTTATATAAAATCACATTTAAAATGACTTGGCAAGTCATTCTGAGGCTAAGTAGGTGGCTAGTATAGCCTTGAAAAAGTGTGAAGTATAGAGAGCAGTTCTGCACCCCAGTGTTGTCTTCTTTTACTCATTTGTGGTAAAGCGTCTGAATACCCACAAATTCGTACTTTGGAGTTAGCACAGGAGTGACAGATGGTGTATACATCTATATGGTAACGAATCTTAGCTTATTTTGTATCACAGGAATATACCAGTTCCCTGAGGGGGAAGATGGTTGCAGAGCCATTCCCCAGATCTTGCATCCCGCTACCAAAGTCAAACAAACCTGATTTAGCACTAAGATAGTCATTGCACACTGTCATCATATGCAGACACTTAAAGGAGACCCTTAAAGCACCACTATTTAGTAGCATCAGATGGTGGCATTAAGGAACTGCACCAAAAAGAGGAGGAAATGCGTCTTCTACTGACTGAGTCTTTCCAAGGTGATCAGTAATTAACAGTTTAAAGAATTTGTTTTGTTAACTTCAATCATGATTTCAGAACTGTGTGCTATAGAGATCCCAGTATCTTCATCTCCTGAGTGCTGTATCTGTATCTTAATTTTTTTGCTGACAACAAGTTGCAAACCATCATTAGAATCCCGCTCAGCCACATCAACTCTTAACCTCAGTACTTGGCTGGGGTTGTCCCGTTCCAGCTCCTGCAGTGTCCTGCCATTGCAAATAGGCACCTTTGCTTCTTGTATCAATGTTAGCTATATGGAAGACCATATTTGAACATAATAAAAGAGTGGGGGGGAAAGGGTCTATTTGGGTAAAGCTGAGGAAATAAATACTTTATAAAATTTCAAGCCTCTGCTGGTGCAATCAAAATACACTGAACATCCAACTCCAGATCATATTTACAATATCATCTTGGTTCTTCTTTTTCCAGTTCAGATGCTGTGGTGTCTCCAACTACACTGACTGGTTTGAAGTGTACAACACAACCCGGGTGCCGGACTCCTGCTGCTTAGAATTCAGTGAGAACTGTGGGCTCCACTCCCCAGGGACCTGGTGGAAAGCGGTGAGTAACTCTCCAGCAGCAGCTCAGCAGCTGCCTTACAACCCAGGTAAAGGGCAGGCACCTGGGCATTTGCAGGGCTAAACAGATGGTAAGGTATGATGTACCCTTCCTCATCTTTAATCAAGTGCTTTCAGAAGGCTTATGTTGAGCTGCGGCTTTTGACCTCCAATGAAACTGATTTAATTACTTCCACAGGCTTTCCTTTCAGTAGGCTCTAAGCTGTTGTTTCACATCACAGACTTGCACCTTCCAACACTGATCACAAGCACAGTCTAGCAGATCTAGCTAGTAAATTACAGGATTGTCCTTTTTAATGTCCCATCTACTGGAATCAGGCAGAGATAAAGGCAAATGGCTCATCCACACATGCAGAGCACAAGCCCTGGAGCTGCAGCCACAGCTTATCATGGCCCAGGCAGTAGGGAGGCAAAAGGACTCTGTGACCCTGCAGTGCTCTGCTCCTGCCAGGAACCCCAGTTCAGGGGCTTCCACTGCACAGCAGGCAGGTGGGAATTGTGTCACTGAATTGCCAGCAGCACTCTTTTTTACAGTGAGTTTCTGCACTTGCCTGTAATCAAATTCAATACTCCATGGGACAATTTCTGTACAATGTCTTCAGCAAAATTCTTCCATAGCAGATAGAGCCTAAATTCTTCTCTGAAATTAGCTCAGCAATTCTTTGTGCCAATTACCCAGGAGGGGTGTGGAGTAAGGCCATCTGATGAAGTGGAATTATAAGGAAGTTTTGCTGGTTCTAAAGGTTTGTGAAGAAGATGAGTAAAGCTTTCTTGGCCACTTTCTAGAGATTTCATATATATGGATTTTCACTGGCACAGGCTTACTTCCAACCAAACGGGGCTCCCTTCTACCTCTTAAATAGCTCCAGGTTATATTTTTAATTTAAGAACTTAAAAAATTCTTCTATTTTATTTGGGGTATGAAGGTATGAAGATGATCACTGCAGGTCAACACCATGTCTTCTGGGGAGCATTAATAAGTTTTCCTTTAGCATATACGTATGTTAAAGCCACTAACTTAAGGCTGAATGATTCTTGGCCATGTACATTTACAAGACAGAGGGCACAATTCTTGTACAAGGTTGTCTTACAGATATTATTTGTTCTTTACACATTATTTAAAGAAAGGTTTCACTTGGATCAAGTCAACCCTCCCCAAAACTGGGCCACGAACATGAGGTTACAGTTACTGCAGAATTTAAAGCAGGAAGAAATACTCGAGGAGAGCCCATACTGCAATTTGAAATTATAGGAAATTGTACAAAATGGGCCTGTGTGCAGCAGCAGTATCAAGCTCTCACTTGATTACACACATATCTATAGAAAATTCTGTTTTTCTGAAACATGGAGAAACTGAAAGGCTCATTCTGAAGTTCTACTGCTTCTGGTTGGTTTTTAGAGGGCAAAGTGGGCTCAAATCCACTGCTTGGTTGGGTGTTTGTTTTTTTTAATTACTGGCCTAATTTATACAGAGCAGTGCTCATGCGGCATTTTAGAGGTGCACTTTTTTATGTCATTAGAATGAGTACTCCATATCCAAACCTCAGCCCAGAAATACATGGTAGTTGCTCCAGCACCAAAATGATAACCCAGACCTACCTAGCAGCTTAGTCTGATCTGGCTCTTTCCTGGCTGTATTCCCAGGAGAGCAGAACTGTGCATTTATGGCTAATACAATATTCTTTTGTGTTTTGTTTTTTTCCAGCCATGCTACGAAACAGTGAAAATATGGCTCCAGGAAAACTTACTAGCAGTGGGTATCTTTGGATTGTGCACAGCTATGGTGCAGGTACAGTTTAATATCAGTCAGATTTCAAATCCTAGTTAACTGTAACTAAAGATTCAGGTATACTCTGCCCAAGCCTGATTTAGTAATTCCAAATTTTGCATAATACTACTGTAAAACTCTGCAAGATTTAGGTCTTTTATGTTTTAATTTAGTTAAAATACTGTGTGCAAAGTACAGAAGTAGGAATACTGCACACATTTTCTGCTTTATGAGAAACTTACAAAAAGCAGACACTTTACCAAGTGGTTTATCTAAGGCTTAGGCTAGATTCAGTGGAGAGATAGTCCCTGCCTTCCAAAGACAGAAGTGTAGTCAGAGTAGGGTGAATTGCCTTTTAGGGTACCTGTATTTGTCCAGTAATTCTCCAGAGGGGACCATCCACTTAGGCTAAATATCTACCTTTAAGAGAGCCTGAAAATAGACTTAAGTCTTCAACCCCATTCTCAGTCTTCGGGTGAGTTACAAGCTGCAATGCTGGTACTATTACTCAATCTTGCCAATAGAAACAGCTTCCTTTTCTATTAATTGCAGGGAAATGGGGTAGGTAAGATGGGCATAGCCTTGCCCATCAGATTTTTGACCTGCAGTTATTTCCAGCATAACTTTGATCAGAGAAGAATCAGTTATGAGTCAGTGTAGTACCTTGTCTCGTACTCTTACATACCTGTGTCTTCATACCAGCTTGCCATGGTTGCGGACATTGTGCAGCCCCAGTGGCACAAACCTTAGCCTGAGGGTACACAGGTGAAAGCTGCGCCGGAGCTCAAGCTGTACATCAGCCTTGGATTTATGTGCCCAAGGTCCCATTCCTGAATGCAGTGAAGACGGGGCTTTAGTTTCTAGCTCCGCCTCCCTCACACTCAATGCATAAGCAGAAAGGAAGGATGGCATTGCTAAGCTAATTAATATCCTGTAATTCCAGGTGAACATGGGGGTTTTGTGCGTGTGTAATTTTGTGTGGTATATCACTAGCAGCAACAAGGGAGAGCCTGGGATCAAAATGCCACTTGTTCCCAATAATGTCAGATGAGGCAAAATGGCATATATCTTAACTCTTTCATGTGTCATATATTGGCTACAACTTATTAATGCAAACACCTGACTCCTCATAGGCTCAAATTCAGTAGTTTTGAGTTTTGTTTTCCAGTATAGTAAGCAGGTATGCTTACAAAAACAGATAAGCACAACAAGATCATGTGGCAGAGAGACAATGTAAGACTGTTGTTAATATATTACCATACTTTAAGAAACAGCTGTTGAGCAGCTATCCAGCATTTAGGGAGTCTTTAAAAGATATATTAAAGGCCCAGCAGCCTATGTCAGCCTTCTCATTGACTTTGATTATATTTAGGTTAATTTAAGAGAATACAGAATTTTGACAGAAAGCCATCACTAGTTTGCACAGGAGAAAACACTTCAAATAATTTTAAAATGCTAATTAATATTCCTAGTAAATGCTGGGAAGTACAGAGAAAACACCTTAGAACACTATAGATTTTTAGCCTTTTAACTATGTGATCAAATCTAACTGATGACAAAAGTTTTGATGCACTGTCATCTAAAATGAATTGGGCTCCCTCTGTTGTTGATGTTACACTGATGTTCTGGCCCCAAGCATGTGACAGCTTTGGTTTTTCATGTTAACAGTTAGAATTATACCCAGTGACAACTTGGAGGACATACAGCACACATGACAGAAGAATCTTCTTTAGTCATGCATGCTTGAACCCGTAAAACAAATTCAGCCACCAAGGTTTTATTACGCATCTGTCATTAAAGGTGTTCCTTTGCTAGGAAGTAGAAGGCAATACTCAGGGAATATCCTCAAAAGGCATGTGGTTACTATAAAACAGCACTCTAAAGCCCAGCAGTCTCATTTCACTGTGGAAGAAAGGGAAGTGAAGGTAACAGCTTTATTACCGTTTTTTTATTTATAAAGTAGTATGTGTGTTATTCATGTACTCTTTCAAAATACTCATTAAGAGGTACTACAATTTATACAAAGACTAAATCTGAAGTGGTCAAATTAAATGCTTAAAATACAATTCATAGAAAAAACATCCCCTGGCAAACCTTTATTTCAATGACAATTTTTTGTAGTGGGGTTGCAAAAGAATAGTAAAAACTACTTAGTACATTCACATAAATGCTTCAACTGAAAGGAATATATGACACTATTCCACATCCCTTTCTGATGAAGTAATCTACCAGAGGTGGCACAGCGGGTCAGCATTTGGGCTCGGAGAAGAACTACTACCTCCCTGCTGCTTCTCTTGAATAGGCTTAATAGAAAAAGACACATACATTGTTGATGAGGCATTGATGGTTATGGTTATCACTGGACAGTCTCCAGTGATTTCCCCATAGAGACCTATGCACACATACACTTGGAAAAGTACAGTAAACCACAGCATCCTTTGGGTCAGGAATGAATCTCATTGTCTTTCAAAGCAATAGCTACAGAGATAACCACACAGCCCCACAGCTGTGGGTTGCTATTATAAAATAATTTTGAGGGAAAGTCATCCAAACAGTTCTTTGCAATATACCTCTCTTCCCAGTAACTGGAGGCTGGTGTTCATGGAGAAAACAGCTCTCCCATGCTTTCATTGTTCATTCCGTAAACCAGCAATACAGGTAAGGACAAAAGGCAGACAGAAACTAGGAATAGAACAAAGGACATGAACTGGTAGGAAAAGCAGTATGTGATGTGTCTGCCTGTGTGTGAACAAAGCCAGTGTAGGCACATTTGCCTCTCCCTTTTTTTTCCATTTCAATAAATAGTGGTGGGGTTTTTGCTTACTGAAAAACAAATGTGGTTTTTTTTTTCTCTTAGATTCTTGGACTCACCTTTGCAATGACCATGTATTGTCAGGTGGTCAAGGCAGACACCTACTGTGCATAGATGCCGTTTCCACCCTTTCTGCTCCTCCTCCAAAGGACACAGGAGAAATCTCCTTCATGCTCATCTATCTGACCTTTTCCCCCCCCCCCCTCTTTGTACTATAAACTGTGTATAATGCTATCTTTCTGAAGATTTTGTGAATCATCCCACTTTACTGAAGGAGGAAGAAAAGAAAAAGTCAGTACTTGAACTGGTGCAGGTAAGAAGGAGCCTTGTCTTTAAACAGAAGAAAACTCCCAGGAGCAATGGTTTCTTTTCCATGGCCTGTGGCAAGGCAAAGGAGGCTTCTTATGAGGGGCTGATCTGCAAACCCATGGTAGGAAGATTTCAGTAAGGCAACCTCTGTGAAACCTTCCAGGTTGTTTTCCCACATCCCATGGTCTGGAAGAAAGGGCATAGAAAATGAGTGTTCTTCAGCAAGAAGGTACAAGTAGCTAGCACAGAATGCAATTGTAATTTTACTACAGATTGCATACAGCTAAAACGTCAAGATCAAGCAGCCCTGCCTCCAAGTTTCTCAAGATGATTTTGTAGCCAGGAGAGGATCATCTTCAGAAATATGTTATTTTAAAGGAGTATTTTTAATCTTTTGTGCTGCAAAGTTGGGCTTTTAATCAGAATCTGTACAGTGAGATCTGGCTGTTAAGGGAAAACAATATTGGACATTATCTCACTTATTAATCGCCAGTGGCATATAGATGGTTGACTGTATATGTAATATATATTACATTCATATATATATGTTCTGAAAGGAGGTAAAAATACCCAGCATCTAACCTCAGAAAGAGGAAACCTTTCTATCCCATTTTACATTCCAACTGAAATAACTGACTATTATTTCTTGTAGGAGGCACTATCACTTATACCTCTGGGAAACAAGTAATTACTTTCAGCTGTATCTTCATTTCAGTAAACAACTTGTGAGTGGGCTCTGTCATTCTACTATGGTTTTATTTTTTATCATCCCTGTTGCAAGTTAGTCTGACAGAAAATATCACTCATTTCCACACTTGAAGATCCATACAAAGCTGTCAGCTGTTCCTTCCCTGAACGTCACCATTTCATTAATTTATTTTGGGATATCATCATCTGCAGGTATGACAGAGTTTGCCTTGCTGAAGAAAAATCTTTTTGCACATTGCTCATTTTTGAGAGTTATTAAAACTTCAGATGTTTTTATGCTGAGGACTTTTTTTCCCCCTCAGCTGCATGCTTGCAACAGCCAAGACACATCAGTCTCTGTTGGAACTGGGGTCACCTCTCAGTTCTGTTTTTCAGACCCATCTCCCTCTGCCTGACTGTTGGCTAGAATTTACCCCACACTTTCTGGAACTTGCAGAAATTGAAATCATAACTTTCCTTAGCCAGGAAACAGCCACCAATTGTCCAATTTCCCCACCCATTGGTAACTGAAGTAATTTATGTAGTACCCTTATGTGCACACCTTGTAGTGATGAGGTTAAGAATCAGATGTTTCCTGTTGTTCAAACACATAACTCCCCATCAGCAAGCAACCCCAGATAATACACAGGGAGATGCTAAGCACTCAGGGAAGGAACACAGCAGGGAACAGGCAAACAGAGGAATGCAACTGGCCCACTCCTTGCAGCCAGCCTCCAAGGACCATTTGGCCATTGACAACAGACCAGAGAGACAATCATGGTGCCCTGTCTTCCCAGGAAGCTCAGTACAGCCATTCCTACTGTGACAGACTAGAAGCATCCATCAAATTTAGGAAAAACAAAGTTACCCTGTACCTTTAGTGCTTACAACTGCAGGTCTCAGCGGTGAGTGCCATTTTGCTTCCTTTGATTTAAAGGCAATTTCCAGCAGTAAGCTGAACTTGCAAAGGCCCAGACTATTCTCCATGACACCTGTAACTAAATCTTTCCTGGACCTGCAACATTGACAAATACTACTCTCACTGCTTAGGTTTTGGGATATTTTTTTCCTCTTTGCTGATTTCCTGCAGTGTTTTCACCCTCAGGCATGAAATACTCAATGTTTTGTGGGAAAGTGCTTTGGAGAGTCTGGTGTGTGAAACAGCAAGTATCTTCCAAGATCATTACCCTCCACCTTTATGCATGGTGCCTATCTGTAGCATCAGGCATTTAGCTGTGCAGGCTGACCTGAAAGTAATGCATTACTTGTGTGTGTTTTATGTGGCTTAACAATCACTCACTATCACAGCTACCTCACCACCACTAAAGGATTTTACTGACATGTTCATAAGCCTTGAGAAATATTAATGCACCTCAATCCAAGACAAAGGTTAAACTGAGTAGGCCACACACAGGCACCCTGTACGCCAACACAGGAGACCTACTCTTGGCATTACAGCCACCACAGTCTATGCTCTCTGCTTTCTGAGCCCAGGCTGACCTGTGAACAGGCCTGCTCTTTGAAAGATGCTGTAAGTTCGATCCTTCCCTCTCTCCCACTCTGTTCCTTTCTTACCTGCATGGACACGATTCCAGGTTAGATGCATCATTAGTTCTTGCCATAGTTTAAAGCTGATACACACAGGTGCTCCTGCTGGCAGCTCAGTTTTCCCCACTGAAAAACAGCACAACAGAGTGATAAATGTGTTAATAAAACATTGGTTTTTAAGAAAGATAAAAGGTAGAAAAGTCTATTTGTAGTGATCCCTGCCATTAAAAATTAAGAGACAGGAGGCTGATGATGGCTCAGTTGAGAAGAGCAAACCATTGTGCAGCAGAGCTGCCACAGAGGGTAACTCTTGTCAATTTGCCTGATGGTGGTGTAGGGAAGAGAGAGATCATAACGCCTCATCCTGTGAGTCTCCCAGTAATTTGTGCTGAGGCCTTAGACTGGCAGGCTTCAGGTAAACCTACGGAAGAAACGAGAACCAGAGACTGAAGACAAGTCACTCTTTGTGGTTCCCTCTAATAATTTTCCACAGTTCAGGCGTCTTTATAAAATATACTACCTTGGTTTTCAAAAACACGTATCTATAGGCAGTAAAAGCAACACTCACTTTGTAAATTGCAGTCACTGCAGCAGAAACATGGCACTAACTGTTGAAAAGAAAGAAAAAAAACCCAGATCACACATTGCTGCTAACAATTCATTTTTTAAACACTACCAACTGACACTGCCAACTGAGATGCTACTGCAAATTGTTTATAATTTGAACTGGCCTATTTTCTATATTTGATGTTATTATCTCTCTTCACCCAGGCCAAACAAATGTTATGGTGCTTACAGCACAATCCAACTTCAAACCTGGGAACATACTGCACATAACAAGCTTCAGATTTACCATATTTTGATTTTTAAAAGCATTGTAGCTTTGCTTTGCTGACGAGGTCAGAACATTTTGGAATATGTAACAGCAACAATCTTTTTTTTAAAACCAAACAAGATAGTTCCATATTATGCATAAAACTTCATGTTGAACTGGTTCATTATAACTAAATACCCTGTAATACATAATACCCATTCAAAAGGCTGCTTATACTGTATGTAATGCACAGCAACACCAAGTCATTCCAATTGCTTCCATTAGTGTCTTGTCACTTTTAGTAAAGTGTTTTATGTTATTTTCACTTCTTATCTTTAAACATGAAGGAGGACTCAGTACATTTAAATGAAAGAACCAAAGGCAACAAAGGCATTGAAGGAGAGCACTCCTAAGTAATACTCCTTGCTCTTTCTGCTTAATAACAAGATGTGAAGACACAGTGTGCATGGCTGGACCTACTGAATTGAGCAACATCAGAATTTAGCTTTTAGATTCAGTCCAATATATTTTTGGCTTATTGCCTTCACAATTATGGTAATACATATACATATATACATTTAGTAGAATATGCTTTAATTTCCTTTATGGTAACTGTTGGTAGCAGCCAAATCTTATCGCTTGTACAAATGAATTATTTAGCTCCAGATCTTACAGTGCACAATCACTGAAATTCACTCCATTTTCTGTTCTATGAATACTTCTTTGTTCCTCTCCCTCAAATAATCTAAACTTATGAAGTTTTATTCTACCATTTAATAATTACCATTTAAATGCAGCATTGTATGATTTATAATTCAGAGTGGAAGAAACTGCACAGAAGCTGCAAAAAAATGTTTATCTTGCACCAGCAGTACGACTGCTACGTGAATCCATGCAAAGCCCTCACTTCTCACAATACCTATGAATCTGTCACATCTTTTACATCTTTTGGTATATGTGGCTCCTGGCTGCAACTTCCCATTCATAGATAGGGAAGGAGGTGGTTGGCATGGAGAAAGTTGAAGCCTTTCAATTTCCCCTTAGCTTCATTCTTGTGCTATAAATGTGGCACCAAAGGTAAGCAACAGAAACCAGCAGTTGATTGTGGCATTTATTAACTTTATTAACTTTGTCTGCAAGGATTCTTGCGAAACATGAATGTCATACATACTGAGTTAGACAATTCACAGAAGGAAACAAGTCAGGACTTGCCATGGGAAATTTTGTTTGGATTCTGTTGTGAATTCTCCTAGATTGTCACCACAGCGGGCAGGGCTCCTCAGTTCTTTGAATTTTGTCGCTGCAACTACAATGATACAGTTTTGTGCATTCATATTAAGAACAACATTTAAAATATACATTTTATTTTTTAAAAGTTATTAAATATTATTTAAAGTTTACAACAGAACGTCTTTTGTATTCTTTATAATCAACTATACTACAAGCTATACAGTGAGTATATACATACCCAAAGATGTGTGTGCAAGTGCACACACACACAGTGAACACAATTAAACAAAAATAAACACAGCATATTGCTTTTTTCTAATTTCTCATTACCTCCCTTTGATTTGGCCAACCCATCCTTAAATAATAATAACAAAAAATAAGTATTTAAGTGGCTTACCCATTCCCAGGTAAATTTACACTCCTTTCTGTTTCCTCTTTAGGGAAACCCGAAATGATGTGGTAGTTGGTAACAGTTTAGAAAATACTGGGAGATCAGGTTTACAGTGAAACTAATAATCTTCAGTTTAAAACTTGACACTAATTTTGTGTCGTGGTTTAAGCTCTGAACTTCAGACTTCTCTCTTCCTGAGGTAGCTGCTTAGAATCAGAAAATGCATAGAAACAGCTGAGAAAATTAACACCAGACTGCGTTCAAATGGAACCGCTAGGTTCCTACTATGTCAGATCAGGTCTGATTTGTCAGGTGTCTTGTGTGATGTCATGTCTAATGCTACCTTTTTCAATACAATTTATTGCTCCCTCCTGGTCAAACAGCTTTGCAAGTGAATTTGCCTGTAAACTGGGCACATTCTGACCACCACCACAGGCATATTACTGAAAGTGTGAGGGTAGAAGCAGCCTGAAAGTGAAGACCCAGAAATTTTAGAGGTTGTTGCAGGAAACCTAATAAAGGATAACCCCAACCTTTGGTGGAAGTTTCTTACACCTCCCTCAATTCACTAGGCACATTTATATTACTTGATTTTTCTTCATCCCATTGTGTACCATTAGATGCTCTCATTAACCCTATCTATCTTTAATCCCTTTCTGATTCTGTGAACCTTTCCATTTCAGTCTTACACTGTAGCAGTGGACTTTACAATTTCATCATGAAGCATTTCTAATATGGATTTTAACATGTTGCTTTTCAATTTGATGTATTCACCATTGGTTCTTATACTTCAGGAATGCTAGCTTAATGATTCTTGCAGAAATATACCGGCATAGAGCAGCTGTATTACCTTTACAGCCTAATTTTGTCTTTCTACTAAAGCTTAAGCCTGGGCAGTAGAGTATGCTATTGATTTTAAAGATCCCATTGTTTCCAAGCCCCGAGCCCAGCGTACCTTCCCCCAGCATCTATCCTAGTTCAGTTGTCTTTGCTTTTTGGTCTACATGTTGGCACAGACAGAGGTGTTTCTATTTTAATTAACAACTAGGCTAGTATTTCATCTGACATCCTGCTATTTTTCCTCAGACGTACTTAACACAACCTGGGTATATCAGGCTTAGCTGATTATACTGGCTGAGTAATACAAAGCACTTTCTGTCTGCATGACGATAATTTTTAAAAAGACTCAAGGGTAACCTAAGAAACCTCACCCAAATTTCTGTCTTAATGCATCAGAGCGCAAAATGCAGAACCCTGTGTTTCTTACCTTCCCGTGTGTTAAAAATCACAAATAATGACTCTATCATGATTAACTCACCCAGTGAGTGCAATTTGAAAAGGCTGTTTTTCTGAAATTCCATCAGCTGCCTATGTAGGTCATTTTACCCTAGGCCTTGCTTCCCTTTCCCTCCTCCCAGTAAAAACATTTCCCCGTAGAAATACTGTATGTTACTCTGTTCACTAGGAGTAATGGGGTTTGTTGACCTGGAAGAACAGGTTAGTTTACACTCTTCCCTCCATCGGCCAGACAGAAAGCATTCACTACCAAATCTCCACCAGTGCATGTCAGACAGCTACACAGAGGGCCTGGAAGTCATCTTGTAGTGCATGGATTTTTAATGAAGAAATGGCTGAGGGGTTAAGCTGGTTTCTCAAACAACTCCCTAGTATCTTCTATGAAGAAATTGTTTAGGCAGAACGTTTTGTTGCTACAGAGTTGTTTCACAGAGACTTCCCTGTACTTCTGGGAATAACTTAAAAGGATGGGGTCCTTACCCACTATAAGCCTCCCCTAACACTCCCCTGGCACTGCTGTTACAGAATATGATTCAAACAAAATAAAATATAACTATATAAATCTATATAAAACGAAGTACAGCATCAAAAAACAAAACCCAACCCGTTAATGGGTATTGTTTATGTGTTTATTTTCCATATGAACACAGTGATGAGTTTCAGGTGTGAGGCATTCATCCTGAAGATACTAAGACTTACTATAGAAATAAAGGTATTTCAGGAACTGGTTTGTGAAAGTCTATTCAGATGCACCTCATCATTTCCCTTCTCCATAAATTCCTTTCCATGGATATGAAGCTTAAGCTCATTGCTGCTCCATCCCTTCCACCTCTACTGTACCATTTAAATCTGCTGTTCTGCATTCAAGGGTATGTGGTTAATCAAGGACCCTTCTGCCAAATGCGGAGGGGATTATGTTATTTGTATTTTCTAACTTCAAGTGCCCAAAGATAGATACGTCACATGTCTTTATAAAGTTCAAGTTTGATTCTGAGTTAAGGAGACTACTGTCCCTACATAGCAGAGATAAGTGATACAACCAAGTAATTCATGTCAGCCTAGTTATGGACCTAACTAGTACCTAAATCTGAACTGTTTTTGCAGTCCCCAGAGGCAAGCCTGCGGATGGCTAGATGAGCTCTGCTCTCAAGCAGGACTGTCACTAGTTCAGCATTCTCCAGCAACTAATGCTGCAGGGATGATTTTTTTTTTCCTTTAACCCAATTTACCTTTGAAACTTGTTCAGTGTTATTGCGTCATCCGCAGATGCAATTAACTGATTCT
This sequence comes from Pezoporus occidentalis, assembly GCF_034315485.1. NCBI lineage: Eukaryota > Metazoa > Chordata > Aves > Psittaciformes > Psittacidae > Pezoporus > Pezoporus occidentalis. The sequence continues at coordinate 512,300 of NW_026913964.1, read as the reverse complement.
GATATCTCAGCTTGGATAATAAGCACATAGAATATTGAGCTAAAAATGCCTCAGCCTAGAAATTTTGTCCTGTGACAGCCTGACTGAGAAAACATCCACAAAAAAAAAACACAAACAAAAAAAAACACACCCCAAAAAACAGCTTAGGGGGGAGGGCAGGAAGGGTTGTCAGTTCTTAGTTTTCTCATTCTCAGGCTCTTATTTCTCAAGGAATTAGACCCTCCCCCCCAAGGGAGTTACAGCTGTTTACAGACTCAATTATGATGAAGTATTTGCAAGTACTCCAGGAAAAGAGCACTTCACCAGGATGCTGCTTCTAGTGCTTTCTTAGAACCCCTCCTCTCACTCTGTGAGCCTTTACCAGATCGCTTATGAAAGTCACAGTCACTAAAAGCTTCTTTCTGATCCTCAGAGCACCACACAGCCCTCATCCCTCCCCACCAACAGCCACTCTCTTTGCACCTGTATTAATTTCATTTGAAAGTCACCTTGGTATGAGGCTGCATGGAGCTACAAACGCAGGTACTTGAGAAAATTCTTCACGCTGCAAGCTCAGCTGCAGGAACCTGACACACAGATATGTTGGAAAGAGAAACAGGAATATTTCCCCTAGAAGCCAGAGGTGCTTTGACTATTCCCCCTGGTCAGCAGCTAAGCAATGCTACTTGTTCTTAACAACAGAGATGTCTCAAAAGCTCATGGTTGGAAATACTCCTACTTTAGAGGGAAGAACAGAAATTGTGAACTCAGACCTGTGCACAACTGAAGGAATTATGGATTTGCAAATGCTAACACAAGAGAATACATGGAATGAATTGATGTGTCATATAATTACCAACTCACTTCCCCTAAACAAAATAACTCACCAGCTTGGAAGTACAGCTTGTTGTCATGGAACTTGCTTTATATGTGGTGCTAATAAAAATTGAAGTTTTAAATCTCCTTCCTGTGAAGTCCGTGCATGAAAGTTCTTCCCTATTAAACACCTTCTTGTATCCAGCTCTGCACCACAGCTGGTTGCCCTGACACAGTACAGTCTTCATTTTCAAAAGGTCCTTTGAAATAAGTGTTCACAGGTTTAAAAGAAGAATTATCACTTGAGAAACTGGCACAATTAAAAGCTTGCTGAAAATCACACTCTCTTGTTCCTGATGGAATCAAGAATTGACGTACATTCAAAAATCTATGTACGTATGTTCTTCTCAGAACTAGTATATTCCAATGCAAGCAATCTTTCTATGGATGACAAAGGACTCCAGTTTATCCAGAATTCTGCAGTAGGAAAGTGGTTAAGAAAAGCAAAACTAAAAAAGACAGGTATAAAAAAACATAGATGAAAAATATGGGAGAATGCTGGAAATGGACAAGAGACCTGGGCAAACAGCACCTGAGCAGACTTTTTCCCCACTGTAAAGTACAAAAATACAGCAGTAGCATACCATGAAATATGTGTCAGCTCATTCACAACAGACACAGTGTTCTTTTAGGAAGACACTCCCTGAAATGAATCAAGGCTTCAGTGTGCATAAATTTTCTCTATAAACTGTCCCTGTGTTTTAATAGCATGGGAGAGGGGTGGGGAGTGAGTCCTGTGTAGATGGTGGTTCCCTCACTTCTAGCACTACAGCAGCCCTTCCCTGTAGCATGCTGTGATTCAGATCTGTATGATAAAAGCTGTGACGCCCACAGCCAGGGCAGTCAGTCCAGCCCTTCAAAATAGTCTTCATCTTACTACCCTCAGCAGCCATACAGGTAACTTCCTACCAGAGAAACTGCAGCGGATACTGTCACCAGGAGAAGGGGGTGAGGGGATATCACCAACCCCATCTAGTGTATACAAGATTAAAGATAGGCATATACATGTTCAGTGCAATCTGTTTACCTCTTTTTCCTTGACCCTGCTTTCATCCTGCCCTCTCCAGACTGCAATCCCATCTACTCCCCTTCTAAGTGCTGCAGGTTCACAGAGATACTGAAGGACACTGGAATACTCAGAAAACAGTTACAAGCGGTACACAAACGATTTCTCTTACATCCTCCAACCTTCCGTACTTTCACCCTCACAGGAGACAGAGAGCAGTGGGGGTGAATTTATGTGTAATTTAAAAGTTACTGAAAATTCTGTGACATTTGAGAGAACTCGGCATGTTGCAGCTAATGCGTCACTGGTCATATGGAGCACCTCCTGCAAGTGAAAAACTTCATCAGTTTTTCACTGAGGTGCAGAACATCAATGCAATTACACAGAACATAAAGGTGTTCAGCTACACTACCAAATCTAGTACCCAACAACTGGTGCCTTATTTGCACAAGCAGCTCTGATGAAATATAAACAGAAATTCATGAAAACACTGCCATTCTCAGTGCTGACAATGAAAGCTTATTTCATTTTCATTTTAATTTAGTGGGTTTTCACTGAAAATTAAAGATTCCCTGGGAGCTTCCTAGTATAAAGTGGCAAATTAAACTGAAATTGAGATAATCCCCAGAAATGTGTACACACATTCGAGTAAAACAACTCGAAGTCCAGACACCTTTCATACTTCTAAGTTCTTATATAAATAAAAAAAGCAATCTCCAATAATGAAAACATTTTCAAGCCTTTCCATTTGCCTGAAGACACCCCAGAATGTATCACATGATGTCTACACTATCATTGCACTAGGACTACTCAGATCTCTATCATCCTGAACCAGAAGCACCACAGAATTTCAGAAAGGAGTCTCAAAAAAGCCAGTCTTTTTCAAATTTCCTCTGTCTGCCTTGTGGAGAGCGCACATCAGAAGCCTCAATTTTCACTTCAGTATTTTCAAATCGACACATTTGCTTGCTTGAAAGCCTAAGCAAGATCTCTGTTCAGGCAGGAAAGTTGCTCAGCTCTGCAACTCTTGTTTTTCAGGTCTGTGTAAAATTGTTCCTGTGGCTACAATATAATAAGAAATGAAAACCCACCAGGAATGAGTGTACAGATGTACACACAAGGAATTTTAGCCCCAGGAATGAAAGTAGATTTGCAGTAGGCAAGAATGCACTATAGTTTCAGTTATGTCTTCAGTGCAATTTTTGAAGCAGACAGTATGATTCCCCAGGGAAATTGCACAACCACAATGCCTAGCATATTTAAAGATTGTCATTCTGGGCTTTTAAGTCCAGCTCTATGTTTTCATTAATCCACTCAGCTGCCAGCCAATCTCACACTGGCAGGCTCACTTGCTCTCTAACAATAGAAGCTTATTAAATATTAAGGACTTACTTAATCTTAAGTACTTCTGTTTGACTGAGAAATCCTAAACAGCACACAGAGATAAACATTTTTCCACTAAAAATATATACATACATATACACAGTGGTATTAGATAAAGGCAAATGTCCCCACACTAGCAAATTGTGTAATAAATCCATTCATTTTAAAGCAGCCCATGTGTCCCCACAGCTACATTCTTTCCAATTTGTCTAGACCCAGGATTCACAGGCTTACCTCTGAAGGACAAAAGCTCACTTTTCTCCTGCTTTGAAATGTCAGCTTAGCAATTAGAAAGATGCACACAGCAGGATTCATGCTATTCGGGTAATACCGATGGGACACACCACAGGTACAGACCCTTGCTTAAAGGTAACAGGACGAACAGCATGTCTGATATTTCATCTCTGCTACTTCCATTGCATCATTGAAAAAAATTCCGCCAACATAGCTTTTGATTAAAAATTAGGCTAACTAAAATGCAAAAATGCATAGGATGGATGTATATCCAGTACAAGATTTTCTGAAAAATCATTTTTCACCTAACAGGAAAGGGGGAGGCATCTAGTCAGCTGGATTACTTCCTCTTGTCTTTCAGTGGGTTCACTTCAGATGTAGCACAACTCAAGGTGAAGAGGAAAGCTTTTAGCTAAGATTTTTAAGCTTTTCAAACTCTTAAGGTGTTCCACTGGACCCCACAGGAAGGCAGGGAACACCGTGAGCAGCAAGCGAGAGTCCTCTTTGGAATCTCTCCTGTGGAAAGGGGCCAGGAGTACCCACAAAGGATGCTGAAACACCACTTGCCTCTTAGAAGATCTGTAGTGCAAGCAGTCCTCCTGCCCCTTAAAGCAGTCCTGTAAGCTCGTAGGGTGTGTGGCTTGCTATGCTGCCTGAGGAACTAAGACCTTCCCAGATTAGATAATTCTTTTATCTATCTTCTTTCTCTGTGCCTCTCTCTCCAACCCAAATTTGCTACTACAGCCAGACCCACTCTGCTCTGCACAGCATCACCGTTCCTCTGTGGACTGGCTCGCTGAAACCCTTCTGCCAGGAATCAGAGGCACAGCAGCTTCTCTGCAAACAAACAGAAATACAAACTTGAATTTACATTTCTTGACAGGCTCAGATATCAAACGATGGTATACGACAGGCACACACTCACAGGAGCAAAACTTGGATGTTGCCAAAAAAATGAAAGAAGAAAGCTTAGAGTATTTGTGCACACATGCAAACCTAGAGATGAATAAAAACTGTAATACTGGATTTAGTGCTGAGGTAAAACATGATAAAGCAAAACACCAAGCAGTGGTCTGAGGTTATTCCAGCATGCCTATGCCGGGAACCTTGGCACAGCCTGGTGGAGACACTGCCCTGGTCTGTGCTAGGAGAGAGACAACTTTGACACAGGTAGCACATGGGCATTCAATTTTCCGTTACAATATATGTATGTGGGCCCAAGAGAGTAGTTGCAAAACTAATATACTCACAAAAATTTTGCATGATTTTGTCAGACCTCAAAAACACAAAGTTACCATTTGGATGTATTTGGCTAGAGGTTTAGCTGAGGCTGAGCCTCACATTTCCCTGATGCATGTCATCTACAGGCCCATCAGTACAGGACAACATAATTCATTATTCGTGTTTGAGTACCACAATTCACACTTCATAAAAACAAGTACTGCAGGTACTGCAGTCAAGTAAGGAAGCACTGAGGGCTAGAAAACACTGAAGGCTTTAAACCCCTTGGAAGGATTAACACTATAGCATGCAGAATTATGCAAGTCATTTTGAACTGCAAGTCAATCCCTTTATTAACAGGAGATTACAACAATCACAGCATTTGGTAGCATTTGCACATACACAAACCGTGTATTAACTCCTACATGTGCAAAATTCAATTCACTGATATTCTGCAGTGTACTTTTCCCACCGTGCCCAAGCTTTTTACCTGTAAGAATGTACCTCAGACTTAAATTTCCACACCTGTCCTGAATTACTGCAGAGCATGGCCCTGCACAAGAGCCCAGAGGAATGCAGTTTCTGCATTTACCCAGAACCCTATGAATCTTTGTCCTTCTTCCACTAGTGGCCCACATGACCACCCCAGGAAAATGGTGAGGTCTGCAAAGTGACTAGTTTAAAACAAGCCAACGATACTCAAATTCTGTTGTAAGACCTACAGGCCAGTCCCTGAAACTAGTGCAGATTTGGTAATAAAATAATCTTCCACTTATCAGTTCTTTCGTATGTACATGAGCTTAGTTCATGCTTTGTTCCATACTGAACAGCTATTTTGTAAGAATGGTCTTTAGAAATGCTCACTATACGTGCTTACAAATGCTTCTTTATGCAGAATTAACAAAAACCAAAACACATAATAATTTTAAGGACAAAACAACTAAGGTGCAAAATAGTTTAACAAAAGCCAAATGTGTTATTGTGGTAAGCACAGGAAGAAATTATTCCAAAAATGTGCAGAACTATTCACGAGTTGTTAAATAAAAAAAAGTGGTTCAGCTTCTTTTGAAATAAACTCTTTTATAATCTCCTCTCTTGATAGGTAAGACAAGTTTGCCTTGCCATAAATTCTATTCCAATAGTAATGGCAAAAGGATTAGACTTATCAGGACACAGATAATTCTGAAACTAAACCAAATATCCTTCCTCAGGGTGATGCACATTTGAGGGGCTACTTACAAAATACTGCCTTTCAGCTGAGCATCACAAGTTTTACTGTCTGACAGAAAGCAAAGCTTTACAGTGAAAGAAAAGCACTGCACAGAGAGATGCCATTAGAGAACACAGAGGGCTTACCGGGTGCTGCTTACTTTCAGCGCTGTGTTGCCAGGCCACTCCAATACAATCCAATACAAATTCAAAAACATTTTCATGTGCCATTATCTTCCTGCTTTGTTACCAGCTGCAGTCAGTCTGGGTGACATCTCCCCATCATCATCATGAAGAAAATGCCCAAATGTAAGTGCCTAACACCTGCACTGTAGAATGTGTCTCGTTAAGCAAAGCTTTCATTATTTGGAGTTTGCTCTGAAATTAGAAGTAAATTCTTTCAGATACAACCACTTCCACACAAGCCCCAAGTAAGTTATTTGATGCCGCCAGTGGAAATACCTTAAAAAGCAAAAGGGTAGTATTACAAAAGTAGCATTATCAATAAAAACTGGCTGAGCTATACACCTTCACAGCATAGTTCTGTCCTCAGAATTGTGCTCCTTTTCATCGTTCAGAACTACCATCTACTCTGCCCTTCCAAACAATGGTTTTGTAGGCAGAACAGGTGAAAGGCACTATTACTTCTTTTGATTCCTCCCCTTCTCACTGAGTCAACACAACTACAGGAGATGAGGCAGGATTATGTTTTTGTTTGAGATCATTAAGAGAGCTGCAATCAGGCTGCAGCTGCACTGCTAAATTCTGTTTTAATTATAAACAACAAAAATCCTAGAAAACAAATGGGCTGCCAGACATGCAAATCAGTGGCAGAATAGGGCCTGTGGAGTCTTTAAGCAAGGATGATGCCTGAACACCAACAGCTCTTGAACTCGGGGCGGGGGGGGGGAGAAACTGAAAAAACAAAGCTTTAACTTACAAAGAAAATGACTTGGAAATGAAAGCTGAGCAGCAGCTTGACTCAGACATCACACAGACACAGAGACTACACAGTTACTATCAAAGGAGAGAAGTATATCCTATATTCCCTGGAGTGTGCATGGAAGCAGGATTAAAAACCACAAGGTTAGCCATGAAAACATGATCCACATCACATGGGTGGAGGGAAGATGCCCCACAGGAGTACACAAGTTAGTTAGCCAATGGCAAGAGAACTAGAACACCATTACTTTTCCTTTAAAACGTATAATCAGTGATTTCATGACTAGGAAAATATTCAGGCCTTTTAGGGATCCAGCTACTTTCTGTACCTTGCTGACTTACTGCTGTAGTTAATTCCTCCACCTGACTGCACACTGTGCTAATTACTAGTTCCATTTATCCTTTTGTAGAGTTACTTGTCTTCATACCTGGGAAGGCAGGTAAATATTGTAAATGAGTATTTATAATATTCATGTTGTCATTTGCAAAAATCACTCAATAACTTAATTCTCTGCTAAAAGCACCAGGAGAAACCATCAGAACAGTAACCTTAGTTTTACAAACATGTATGCCAAAGATACAGCATTGACTCTGCCAAAGTATTTCATACTCCTTGGCACTAAGCCAGCCAACTGCACAGGGATGATCTTAGGAACAGAGGGGTTCAGGTTTTGTTCTGCTAAGCTTAGCTGTCTGCTACTTCTACAGGAGGGAGAAAAGGAGAAAGTGCATTTTTTCCTGAAAGCAATTGCTTTGCCCTGTTCCCTCTCTCCCATCTCCTTCAAGAAGCCACCAGCACTGTTTCCCTTTCCTGCCCTGCCCACCGCCATAAAGAGAGGCAGATAAGCTTAATAGCTACTGCCAAGGTGAGAACATGAAATCTGAACACAAACCTGGGACCTTACTCACATCAAAGTTTTAAGCACTTGTCTGGGTTTAGCAGTAGCAGTCATTTTTCTCCTTAGTAGCTGGTGCAGCTCTGTGTTTTTGACTTTCAGCCTGGGAACAGCACTGATAGCACTGATGTTTTTAGTTACTGCTCAAATGTTTAGTCTGACCAAGGACCTTGTGAATCTCATGCGCTGCCAGGGAGGAGGGGAAGCCAGGAGGAAGCAGAGACAGGACACCTGACCCAAACTAGCCAAAGAGGTATTCCATAACACAGCATGTCATGCCCACTATATAAACTGGGGGCAGTTACCTGGAAGGGCTGGCTCACTGCTCTGTCGGGCTGGGTATCGGTCAGCAGGTGGTGAGCAGTTGTATTCTCTTCCCTTGTTATTTCTCTTATCATTATTATTATTGGTGGCAGCAGTAGTGATCTGTGTTATACCTTAGTTACTGGACTGTTCTTATGTCAACCTGTGGGAGTTACATTCTTTCGATTCTCCTCTCCATCCCTCCAGGAGCTGAGGGAGAAGGGGGGGGGGGGGGGCGAGTGAGCTGTGTGCCTGAGTGGGCTTAAACCACAAAAGCACTCTACATTACAGAGAATAGGAAAGTCTTCATTCCAGAGATGATGAATTTTCTCCCTGAAACTTTATTTATGTATTTTTTAAACTCTCTTATTAAAACAACTGAAAAAAATCTGGTTCAGTTAAAACTTAAAAGCTTATTGCCTGTTTCGTCTTGTAGCAAAGGCAGTAATCACAAATCCTAAAATGAATACTAAAGATATAATTTAACCCGCAGTGCTTCAAAGTAATTAGTAAGCTTCTAAACCAGTCTTTCAAGGGATGAGCTCAGCCAGTCTCCTGCATGCAACTGCATCCTTGCAGCAACCACAATTTTAGGGTTGATGTGAATGAAGAAAGGAGGAATTAGATGGAATTTAAAATCCTGGCTCACTGTTTGACACTGAAAATCCACCTAAAACAAGAACACTTCGATTTTAACAGTTCTGAGTTAAAAAGCAGAAGTGGTACGTAAGGCCTGATAATAACAGCCAGCCATTTAGTGCTAAAGGCATCATTGAATAAAACATTTCTAAAGGCATTTTTAAATAAAACACTTTCCAATGTTCATTCCAGCTAACGATACCAGCAAGCTAGCCAGACTCAAAAAAGACAAATTGATTTTAAGTTGCATTTACAGTTGCAACACACAAGACAATGTATTTGCAAAGAGGGGTGCTTGCCATTTATGCAGAACCAGTTTGCATTAGTTATTCCAAACACCTCTCCCTGGTTCACCACTAAGGCCAACTCTCGTGCAAAACAAAGGTACTTTGGCTTTCACTTCTCCAGATTTAATCACGTGGTTTTAATGAGAGAAAAAAGTTAAAAAAATTTTTTTTTTAAAAAGGAACAAAGGTTTTTCACATTAGGACATGAAATAGCAGAGCAAAAATAACATGACTGCTTGTTTTACACAAAAGCTCAGGAACTGAAACAGCACCTATATACAAGGGGGAAATCAGCCCAGAGGTAGCTGTATGAACAGAGCTGAGCTTTGTGACCCTACTGCAATATCACTGTAGTAACTCTAGGGACTAGGGAACCAGCTTTACAAATGATATAAATTACTCCCTCCTTCACTCTCACAGTGTGGTCACACAACACCCCCAGGCATCTCTTCCTTAACTTCCACAGCACAAGAATGCTGATGCTGCTACTGCTGCGCTTTTATCTACTCATGATATACAAACATGTCTGCTCAACACCATTTGTGTTGTTCAGCCCCCAAAAGAAGCAAAGGAAAACACAAAAGGGTTGCAAGCATGGTTATATAATATTAAATAGTCAAATTATCTATGGCAGCTTAATTTTTCTGTCCCACATGAGTTCACCTAAAAAAACAGAGAAGAAACATTAAAGATTAGGTGAAAATGGATATACACAGTCCTAAATAACTTCCTACATTGGACTGCTATTTTCAGTTACAGTCCTGTCCTCCACAACTGCAAGCAAAGACAGCACAGGGCAGAGAAATGCTCTCTGCTGGTGCACTGGAAGAAAACTCACTGAAAATAATAAAAGGTGTATGTATGCCATTCCTAAATGCAGATCATAAGCAAGAACAGAAAAGTACTGTTTAGTGAAAACTGGCAATGTCTGCAAGTGTTTTTTGTTGTTTCTTTTTTTTTAGTTACTTCAAAGCTTGAAAATGCATGCAGTAAACACAAGAAAACAAAATTCAATCTTACCTTTTTGAGTAGGATGAGCAGCAGAGGTAACCATAACCTACTGACATTACATACTGGAGGAAAATAGTGAAACACCATAATCTTCTGACTTCTATTCCATATGTAGTGACCTTTGAGGAAGGTGAGGTTTATCACTCAGGTAATCCCTGCTGCAGCCTTACACGCAACAGGAACTTCACAGAAAAAGATGTCAGAGCTGGAACACCAGATAGCCCTGCTCCAGAAACTGTGACAGGATTCGAAGAAAAATGCAACAATCCAGCAAGCCTTACAGCAAATCACACAAACCCCACATGGCATGCAATCTAGAAACTGGAGGGTCTGTGCTCTTCTGCCATTAAGTGGACATCTGCTGCAACTAGTAAACGAAGTCAGGAGAGTTAGGAAGTCTCTAGAAAGTCAATATACCCTTTATATACACTGAACATGAAATATGGTAATTATGTGCCACATGAAGTTAATTCAAAAGTGCTGCTCTGCTTTGCTCTCAGCAGCTGAGTGGAGAATTGGTTCTAATGTGTTGGAAGTCAGAGTAAGAGCCTATTTCATTAAGAGCTTGTAATAAACATTGATTTTGTTTCTATGAAAATGCCATACAGGTTTTCTACAGTAATTTTGAAATACATTTTTAAGTTACATTGTAACCAAATAAACATCAAAATGTATTCAGAAAAGGTAACTGATATAAGTAGGAATGTAAAATTTCTAACTGTTTTCAATTTTGAGTCTTAGATTTCATTCCTCCACCTTTTTGCAAAATAACATTTTAAAGGTACATTTCAGCTTGTAAGCTCAAATGCTAACAAGATAAGTGGTTTTATTTATTTTGCAACTTTCTGAATAAGTGGTTTTCATCAAATTCTATTTCAATTATTTTTCATATAAAAGATTTTATTTTTCCAAAGAGAAGATAACAATTTCCACACACAGAGTATCAAAGGTTTTTCCTGGTAGACTGCAAAACACCAATTCAGGCTTAGTTAATTTGCACTTACTACATAAAAAAGAGATCACTGAGGGAGTAGTATTTTCAGAAAATAGCAACATATGACCTCGTCAAGCTGCAGAGGCAGAATCCATCTGCTTTTTGCTGCCATTTGTTTAACTGAAGTAAACAGCTGCAATGTGTATTAATCAAAATAGTAAATGTCAAAAGACATGTCCCAAATTTAGGAGAGTCTGTAATTACAGTTCCTATGAACATCCATTAACTTTGCAGTCTCCACAGTGAAGTATGCAAAAAATACCATCCCACCATCCCCACTCATAAAAATAATTACTACTAGTAGCTCTTAGTAGAAATAGAAAAGATATTTTCACCCAAGCACATAAACAACACTAAATTTTTACAACTTGTTCAGCAATACTTTATAACTAAGAAGTTGTTAAAGAAGCTGTTTTACTATTGTCATCCTTCAGTCTACCCTACCTCTACTCTTTACTCCTAACCTTCTTACCTGCAAGCTACGGTTGATTCTGGAGTTTGGCACCTACCTATGATAGCAAAAAAGAATTATAAAACAAGGTACTGAAGCAATTTTCCTTAAAGAAGTAGCATCTCACAATGAGACAAGCTAAACAATTTATTTTCCACAATTCTCTTTCAAAACTGTTTCTGATTACAAGGACTCTATGACAGCTCCAGTTTTCAAGACAGATACACTTACCACAAGATACATCATTCCTGGGATAAGATGCAATACTGTTGTCCTGGAGATGGTCCATGCAAGTAGTCTCTTTTTCTGTCTCAGTAAGATACTTGGTTGTATACAGATACAAGAAACACTTTGCTACCCATTAAAATCATGTGTGTGATAATTGATGATAAAAACACTAGCTTCATATTGAAGTCAGCTGCAACAAAATCAGCTATTTCTTTTTCTCAGTGAATGCAATAAAATTTCTGCAGAAAAATGCATTTATCTTAATGCTGCGTAAGTCTAACCCAAAACAGTAAAACATGGGGAAACACAAGAGCAAAGGTCAGTTGGAAGATGGCTCTGCTTGGCATCAGGTAGCTAAAAGACACCTTTACATTCACAGCACTGAAATCTTACCCTAATATACAGAAACTTTTATTGCAACTGAACAAGATTATAGAGCACAGCTCTTTTTTTGTTTGTTTTCTTGAATATCTTAAAAAACTGAATGATTAAATATTCTGTTGAAATAAACACACTTCATTTTCACTGCTTCCTATGCTAGATGTAAACTGTTTTAATATGAACACTAGATAATTCTCCCAACCCATACCCTCAATTTTTTAAGTGCAATATCTTTGGTCTTGCCCTGTCACGTACCTGGCAGTACATTTAAAAAGTACTTGCTTCTATGGGAGAACACACATACTTTTTTTTTTGCTTTACAGAAAAATGTTTCTTTGCATTGTAAACCAGTGCTTTCTACTCTTTTTGAACTGAGGGAATGAAAGCCAACTGCCATGGTCCTTACAGAAGTCGTATTCTTGCTCTCCTACCCATCTTCTGCCCTTTGCTCAGTCTTCCCCACTTGTCTGAGGAAAAGCCATAAAAACAGATGCTCTGCAGAACCTACTTTCACACCAGCATCTCTGTCCCATGTCATTTCTTACATGCAAGTGAGGTGCAAATTTCAAAAGAAACATTTCTTCATGATGGCTCGCTGGTGAGGTCAACATCACTTACCTCAAGCACCTATATATTATGGTTGGCTCAAAATCACAACGTACTTCTCATCTGATTTTTCGTGATACAGCAAGGATGAGTATGATCTTTTTGACACACAGGTATTCACTCTATCTCTAAGGATGGAAACAACACTTCTTTCTAACATAGCTGTACTCACAAACAAACAAGAATCTTCAACATCAAAGAGAACCATCACAAAATATATAAAAGTCATGAAAACTGTGATAAATGACACGTATTTCTAGAGAGGAAACAAGAAGCTAAAATGAAATATTCTTTTCTTCCTCCATATCCTGTTTGAAAGCTAATATAAAAATGGATGCCATTTCAGATCACAACCCATTCCATTCCTTACAGACATTTCCTGAGGCATTCTGGTTCAGTAGTGCCACTGAAAGTACAAAAAGCAGTGTAATAGAATGTAATTCTTGCGCTATTCTAGATACCATTGCCAGAGTGACTTTAAAATGCTTTTGAACAAACTAAAAAACGCAAGTTAACTGAACACAAGGATTCATGTAGCAAATTATCTTCCTATTAATGGTATGGAAGAAAGAAGCCTGATTAGTAAACCCTGCTGGATATTTGCAATGTGAGAGGTTGAGAGATGCCAGAACTAAATCAGAGAGGTGAAGATCAATAGTTCTTTAATCAATGGTGGATTACAGTGGGATTTATTCTGCTGAAAACAGCAGGGGCAGATAAATTGCCCACTGAGATTAATTACTGGGAAGGGTGGATGCAAACAGAGGAGTGCAGTTATCTTTGTGACAACTGTAAGTGGCAAGAAGAACATCAGTGGGAATACAGAGCTACTGCCTGAGTCTCTGCTGGTGACCAATGACATCCTCATCAAATTCCCAGCACCCCTTAGATCCTTAGAAGAAACTGCCTTGAAGCCTGTGTATTTCTACATACATAAATATTGTTAACCAAAAAGCAGGAACACATTTTTTGCTTTGTTTTTAAACTGATGTGCTGTTACAGCCTTTGGGTTCATAAAAATTCTGTATTATGGAGACAAAGGCATCAATGTGTACAGCTGAAGAATGAAGGCTTCATGCACACAGATGCTGATCACAGTCACAGTACCTACTTAAGCAAAGGACCGTCAAAGCAGCTCTAGGGTGCTGTATACTGGGTCTATCCATGTAATTCAGCATTACCATCATAGCCTTTGGTAAACGTTACAGTTCCCATATTGCCCACTAATGCATCACGCGCTAGCACTAAACAGTGTAAATGGAGACACTAAGCAGGTTAAACAGAAGAAAGAAATCACAGAGCATCTCTTGTAACAAAACTGATTTAGAAACAAATCATAAATAAAAATTACTGTGACTTTGAAGTACATAAGGAATTAACTAACATGAAAAACCCAAAAAGAGCTAACAGCTTCATTTGTCAGTGCTTGATTTTCTACCAGCTAACTAGTTTCCTCCTCAACATTTAACACTGACTTACCTTATCAGAAGACAGCAGAGGGTCCAGCAGATATTAAATTTGCTGGACATAATCTGATGGACTTATTTGTTCACTTACTTTGGTTATTACCCGCAATCGTTTGACAGGTCTGTTTCTTAAACTATAATCAGATGGCAACAACTAGTCCATTTTATTTCTTGTAGAAAACATTTTGGAAAATACTTTCAACTCAGATGCCATCCCAGCTCTGTTGGTTTTAATGACTGAATTCAGGAACTTTGAAAAAAAATGTCTGTTTTGGTTTGGTTTGCCTTTCATTTTATAAGATACCAATAATCACGTCTGTGTGGCAAATCATAAAAGGTTCTTTATTGGGAAAAATGCAAGTTTAATACAGATGCAATATAAATTACAAAAAATGTTTTAAAAATTACCTCTCCAGGCTATCCAAATTAATTGACGTGGAGTCTCAGTAAAGCAAATAAAGTCTTTCCCAGATCATCTCTTATTTTAAAGCAGGTCATAAAAATAGTCCAGGCCTTGTCCCATTTCCCAGATGGATATTCCAGTGCCCAATTCCTTTGCAAGTTCTAAGCGCAACTGGATGGACTAAGACAAAGACACATAAAGCAATTACCTTTTAGTCAGAGACATTAGACACTGTGCTGCCATCTCTTCATGCCATAAAAAACATCTATCCTAGATAGATAACCTAGTTGGTATTTCAAATACTCTCTGGTTAGCAAGCAATCATTCAGTAAGAGGCAGTTAACTGCACCAGTTAATTCAATGACCTAATAAAAGATAACCAACTAAACAGACAAAATGCCACAGAAATAAATCAGATTTATGAACTATGCAATGCACTATTTTAATTTAAGCTATCATTTCACAAGGTACAGAAATTCTAACTCTTCCCAGAAAGGTCTCAGGGGTAAAATAAAACTTTATCACTGAAAACAATTAGAACAACTTGTCAAATACCATCAAGATCTCTTACCTACCCTTGCCTTCACCCATGACCTAGTCATGATTTTCACTAACACAATTCTATTTTAAAGAGATTCTCGGAGATTAATATCTATAAGTATCCCTATTTGAGCTCCAGCCATTTAGTTTAGCCACTGGTTTCCAAGGGAAGAAATACCACAACTCATGTTCTGCACTTCCTCCAGTTCATATACAAGAAAAATATTTTTCCATCTTTTACTTTCACGTTTCCTTACTTTGAAGTGCAACACTTCAATGTTTAAACTGATCATGCCAGGGATATGTTTAAAACTCATTTCCACAGAAAACAGAATAAAGCAATCAAGGCATCATCAACAGAGCTATTGAGCCTGGTGTTCATGACTACTTTTAACTAATCCTGAACAAAGCAATTCTGCGCAACCTGCCAGTGATTATAACATTAAAAAGGGCAAGAAACACACTTGTCCTGGGCAATAAAACTAAGTGTTCCCTGATCATCTTGCTCGTTATTACATAAACAATTCTTTGATTTGTCCCAGCATACAAATCTCAAAATATTTCATTACAAGCTACTGAAATCAGAAAGAAAACCAGTTTCCATAAATTCACCAGCCTCCACAGTTGAGTATCTGCTAGAGAAGAAGCAGTGAAAAAAATGTACAGGAATGAGTGGTTCTTAACCTGGTTCACACTGACAATAGCAGACTGAAATCTTTCCACAAGGCCAAAAAGCATGTAGCACAACAACATGCAGCACTATCTCTTCTCTCTGACAGGTTTACAATAAAATTTTCTAACACTGTAAGACAGCTCCTACTAGCAAGAACATAGTTAAATATGGTAATTAATATCCCATATGTGCTAGTACTTCCACCAATATTAGATTAATGAAGGGAAATATCCTTGTACTAGATAATAATCCTGTTCAGAAAAACAGAGTTTTGGACCATTTCACACTAGTTTAGCCATACAAAATGTGTCTGTTCTCTGTAAATATGATATACTTTCACTAACAGAAGCAATTCCCTTCCAGCATTAAAAGCCAGCAGAGACTTAACATACTGCCTTTAGCTTATTTGAGAAAATTTAAAGATCTCTTCTAGGAACTAAGTCTGTAAGTGACCAATTTATCCTGTATTGTGGTATATTGTAGATATTGGATAGACAGAAATGATACGTCCTGCCAAAGTACTTTAGTAAGGCCAAATGCTTAAGTTTTCAAAACACTAAAATACATTCCAAAGAATCACGGTGATGCAGGCTGACAGGAAGAATTAGGACTTGTCCTGGGTTCTGCAGTAGCAGTCATTTTTCTCTTAGTAGCTGGTGCAGTGCTGTGCTTTTGACTTTCATCCTGGGAACAACGCTGATAACACCGATGTTTTTAGTTGCTGCTCAGTAATGTTTACTCTGACCAAGGACTTTGTGAGTCTCATGCTCTTCCAGGGAGGAGGGGAAGCCGGGAGGAAGCAGAGACAGGACACCTGACCCAAACTAGCCAAAGAGGTATTCCATAACACAGCACATCATGCCCAGGATGTAAAACTGGGGGCAGTTACCTGGAAGGGATAGGTCACTGCTCGGTCGGGCTGGGTATCGGTCAGTGGCTGGTGAGTGGTTATATTCTCTTCTCTTGTTATTGCCCTTATCATGGTTCTTATTGGTGGTTGCAGCAGTAGTCATTTTGTGTTACACCTTAGTTACTGGTCTGTTCTTATCTCAACCTGTGGGAATTACATTCTTTCAATTCCCCTCCCCATCCCTCTGGCAGTGGGGGGAGGAAGGTGGAGGAGGAGTGAGAGAGCGGCTGCGTGGTTGTGGGTTGCCAGCTGGGCTTAAACCACAACTGGACTCCATTACAGAGGAAGGCAAAAGTTCCCCAGTCTTCGATCCAACATGATCAGGAGGAGAATTTCTTCAGTCTCTTGTCTGACAATGAGTATGTCTGTTAGCACTTGAACTGTGCACTTGAACAGATGCTCTTGAACAGATGCACTTGAACAGCACTAGTTTGTCCTGCTGTGTCTTCTCTCTAGACATGGCTTATCTTTAAAGACCCCAAACCCCCACTATGTGTGAGATGATAGAAAAAAAGAAAATCTTCTTGTACAGGCAGCTGAATCTTTGAATCACAACAACTACATGAGGGTAAACTTCTTTCACATAAGTTCAACATTTTCTGGAATTTCTCAATAATGCAACAAGTCAAGTAAACATTTCTTTCTTCTTAGAGCCCTCTAACATGAAAAAGTGGCACTTACTTTCAGTGTTGGGTAGAAGACAGCATGTTTTCCTCCTTTATTCCTGAAAAACAGGAAAACCAAATAGTCACAAAACTTTGATTGATTCCTGCAGGATTTTCAGCTGAGGTTAGAATTCAAAACCAGCTTTATTCCTTTCCTCTAAGAGGCAACACAGATGGAGCTGAAGAAATCTGCCAATTTTATTTTGCAGAAGTTACTGCTACTAAAAATAAGATATGCTAGTATGCTCAGCATATGAGCATGAATATGCCCATATCAAAGATAGAGATTACTTGCCATTTAGTAGCTCATCTCTTTGAGATTTCTTACCCAGTGCTCATTTTGCTCTAAAAGCTGAGGCACTCTGTCTCTGAAATCATTGTTTCCATTAACCTCTATCTACTGAGGGCAGGGTAGGCCCAAAATCTTCTTTACTTCCCTTCCTTTTCTACTGTAGATATGAACTTCTACTCCTGCCATTTTTCTACTCTAGATACAAACATATCACAGCACATAAAGCCAAAGTGATGGACAGATAGTAAGACAGTTGTGCCTATTAAATGTGTATCTGAAAAAAATGAAGATATTTGGTTGTCAGATGTGAGAATGTACACAACATATTTAAAGGTCAAGTATGCAACTGTGCCACTGTGCTGCGAGTATCAGTTACAGGAGTATTTGTCAGAAAGGTCAACCTGAGAAAATCATCCTATTTAAATGGGCTTTGACAATTCTAGGAGCTGGAAAGTTAGAAGTTCAAAGCATGACTGTATTGAGTCAAAGATCTGCTAGAGGAGTCTTTGGATAGCAACTGCATGATGCCACACCTAAAACAAGAAAAATCTCTGGTTATCTAAAGAACTCCTTAAAAGGCTTAAGGCCTTTCAAAACATCAAAAGAACAGAGCACAGTTTCCTAATAACTAACACAAAGTTTAGGAAGAAATCAGGTAAGATTAACGTCCCAAACTTCTTTGGGCATAACACTTTATCCAAGAACTGGTCACAACAACATACAACATAGGCAGAGTCAGACAAGTTAATTGTCTACCCCATACTATTGGCCTTTAAGAAGGGCAACTCTTAAAAGAGGTGAAAAGGCTGATACTGAAAATAGAGGATGCAAGAAGAGATTTCACAACAGAGATGGTTTGATACTAGATATAAGTAAACACACTGCAATACCTTGTTGCTACTGGGATTCTTAGAGAGGTGGCAGATATCCCACTCCTAGAAACATTCCAGGTCAGGTTGGATGGGGCTCTGAACAACCTGCTGTAGTTGAAGATGTCCCTGCTTGTTGCAGGGGGGGGTTGGACCTTTAAAGATCCCTTCCAACCCAAACTATTCTGTCACTGTGTGATTATAAAACTGTCAGACAGTGAAAGACAGTTGCGTCTAATAAATGTGCATCTAAAAAGGATGAAGACATTTGGTTGTCAGAACTGTGGAAGATTTTCCCCAATTCCCAAATTACTATCTTTCAGGTTAAATTAAATGCTGGCAGTATAAAATATACAGACAGGGGAAGCTATATTGGGCACAAATACCAAGACTGGATTTTAAATCCCTAATAATGAGGAGGATGAGTTACAAGTGATCTTACAGCACCACTTAACCAGTTAAGATCAGAGGAAATGAAGAGTACATAGACAGACCAAGTAGGAATTGCTCCTAAATTTGAGCAATTCAGTGACTCTGGCCTCTTCAGGAACCTGCTTAGTAAGGTTCCATGGGATATAGCCATAGAAGGCAGGGCGGCTCAAGACTGTTGGCTGATATTCAAAGATCACCTGCTACAAGCTCAGGAGTGTTGTACCTCAACTAGAATGAAGTGCAGCAGGAGGGCCAGGAGACCTCCTTGGATGGATAAGGAGATGCTGAGAAAACTTCGAAGGAAAAAAGAGGCTTATAAAACGTGGAAGCAAGGACAGGCTGCCTGGGAAGAGTACAGGGATGTTGTCTGGAAAGCTAGGGACCAGGTTAGGAAAGCTAAGGCTCAGTTAGAATTAAACTCGGCTAGGAATGTGAAAGATAAGAGGAAAAGATTCTATAATTACATTGCAAATAAAAGACAGACTAGGGATGACGCGGGCATTCTCCGGATGCTATCAGGAGAACTGGCTACCCTGGATTTGGAGAAGGCTGAGGTTCTGAATGACTTCTTTGCCTCAAGACTTCACTGGCAAAGGCTCTGACCACACCACCCAGGTCTTGGAAGGAAGACACAGGGACTGTGAGAATGAAGACCTTGGGCCCACTGTAGGAGAGGATCTGGTTCGAGACCATCTCAATAACCTGAACATGCACAAGTCCATGGGACCTGATGAGATCCATCCGCGGGTCCTGAAGGAGCTGGCAAATGAAGTTGCTAAGCCACTGTCCATCATATTTGAAAAATTGTGGCAGTCAGGTGAAGTTCCCGATGACTGGAGAAAGGGAAATATAACCCCCATTTTCAAGAAGGGGAAAATGGATGACACAGGCAATTACAGACCAGTCAGTCTCACCTCTGCGCCTGGCAAAATTTTTGAGCAGATTCTCCTGGAAGGCATGCTAAGGCACATGAAAAACAACAAGGTGCTTAGTGACAGCCAGCATGGCTTCACTAAGGGGAAATTCTGCCTGACCAGTTTGGTGGCCTTCTACGATGGGGCTACAGAACTGATGGACAGGGGTAGAGCAGTTGATGTCATCTACCTGGACTTGTGCAAAGCGTTCGACACTGTCCCACACAACATCCTTGTCTCTAAATTGGAGAGACATCAATTTGATGGATGGACCACTTGGTGGATAAAGAACTGGCTGGATGGCTGCACACAAAGTGCTGTGGTCAATGGCTCAATGTCCAGCTGGAGACCAGTAACGAGTGGTGTCCCTCAGGGATTGGTGTTGGGACCGGTCTTGTTCAACATCTTTGTCAGTGACATGGACAGTGGGATTGACACGCTTGTGAGGTGGGCTGATGCCAACCTTATGAAGTTTAACTATGCCAACTGCAAGGTCCTACACCTGGGTCAGAGCAATCCCAGACACAGCTACAGGTTGGGCAGAGAAGAGATTCAGAGCAGCCCTGCACAGAAGGACTTGGGGGTGTTGGTCAATAAGAAAATGAACATGAACTGGCTTCAGTGTGCGCTCACAGCCCAGAAAGCCAACTGTATCCTGGACTGCATCAAAAGGAGCGTGACCAGCAGGTTGAAGGAGGTGATCCTGCCCCTCTGCTCTTGTGAGACCTCACTTGGAGTACTGTGTGCAGTTCTGGTGTCCTCAACATAAAAAGGACATGGAACTGTTGGAACAAGTCCAGAGGAGGGCCACAAGGATGATCAGGGGACTGGAGCACCTCCCGTACAAAGACAGGCTGAGAAAGTTGGGGCTGTTCAGCCTGGAGAAGAGAAGGCTGCGTGGAGACCTCATAGCAGCCTTCCAGCATCTGAAGGGGCTTATAAGGATGCTGGGGAGGGACTCTTCATTAGGGACTGTAGTGATAGGACAAGGGGTAACGGGTTAAAAGTTAAACAGGGGAAGTTTAGATTGGATATAAGGAAGAAGTTCTTTACTGTGAGGGTGGTGAGGCACTGGAATGGGTTGCCCAGGGAAGTTGTGAATGCTTCATCCCTGGTGGTGTTCAAGGCCAGGCTGGACAGAGCCTTAGGTGACATTGTTTAGTGTGAGGTGTCCGTGTCCATGGCAGGGGGGTTGGAACTAGATGATCTTAAGGTCCTTTCCACCCTAACTATTCTATGATTCTATGATTCTAAAATCTTTCAACTTACATAAATGCATACTTACCTGTAATGTACACTGAGACAAGCATCAGAGACAAGAGATTTCTGTAACTCTTGGTAATGGTCTCTCCCTGCTATATAAAAATAATCAGCTGTGCTTTTCTGAAAGATTCACGTTTTGATTTCTTAGCAACGATTTTCATGTGAGATACTTGTCCAGTGAAACGTATTTCAGGCCTGACTGCCATCCCCATCCAATGTAACTGAACCTTTGCAAACTAAAGTGGCAACTGAAAAGAGTTCCCTTAAATAACCCTCCCGTGCAGCCAACTGAACCACTGCAGACATGCTGAGCCACATGGCTGCCTGCCAAGCACAGCACAGCAACTGAAGTTGAGAGTGATTTTCAGACCCAGTGTGCTTTATACATCAAAATTCCTCCATGATGTCCAAAACCAAGAATCTCTAAAGACTAGCTTTCAAAGCCAAACAATGTAGTACTACCGACAAGCTGTCCACTTCCCACATGTTCAGTTGCAAGGAGATGTTTAGGAAACGTGTTTCAGAAATGAATCCGAGAAATATGCCAGTCATACAGAGCCCTCATGTTTACTATTTTGAGAGCAAGTTTTCATTTGGTGGTCACTGTGTCTCCAACTGGACAGTGCATTGAAGACCAATAAAACAAACCTTATAATTTACTCCTCTTCAGTTAACTCAAAAAACTTTGGAACTGCTTGGCACAAAGTGATTTTTCAAGAGGATACCAAAGAATTAAATATGAAGGAATACAGATCCCAGTCCTTTCATACAAACACAGAAAAGAAACTAAAACACCACTGACAAGCAGGTAATCTATTTTTTTTTCCCTGAGAAATGATGAAATGAGTGTTGCTCAGAAGGCAGGAGAAGATTATAGACTGAGAGAAACCTTGAAAACTAAAATAAGAATATAGAAGTAGGACATCTTAGGTTTGGTAGTTTTTTTTTTGTGTATGTTTATTTTTTCATATTTAAAAATATTTAAACCAAAAGGTATATTGAGAATAATTCTTTAATTTTTTCTTAAAGCACCCTAAAATGTGTTCTACTCCTGTTTTCAGTGGTGTGTCTTCACATTACTCATGCACCGAGTAATATGAAAGTTTTGTAGAAGTAGTAGGATTACCTTATTTTTGTATATCTGCATAAGAAAATTGGAAATTACCAGAGGCTAAGAGGTTGCTGGGTTTTTTTTTAAATATTTTTTAAATGGAAACCTCCTAGTATCAGGAATCCTCTTGTCATTTCATGATGAAAAAGGGAGGACAAAAAGTAATTTTCTTTTCCTTCGTGACCTCAGCACTTTTAAAACTTTATCTGGAAGTCACTTGATAGCATTTGCATTATGCTTCTCTACAGTCCATTCCATTTAGTTGAAGTCTGTTGCTTGACCAATCTTACCACTAGCACTTGTAAAACCAGGCTCCTATATCACAGATTTTTCTCAAAACTATTTTTGTCTAGTTTTGGTAATCACCCAACAGCTCACAATAGTAATTTCAGAGCCTCTGATTAACTGACACTCAGCAGATAACTTTGATGGATAATTTCTAAAGATATGACTCAGACTTCTCTTCTAAAGGCTGCTTTAGCTTATGTTATTTCATTAATTCTTTTCTGATGTACTTCTCTCCCCTGAAGCACTATTTTCTGCTGTAGTTCAGTGTTAATGTACAGATTAAAAACATCAGAATTTCTATTTGCTGAATTTAGTTGCACATTATATTTACTTTACTGTGTACTGGGCCATGCCCAAAAATATTTGCAGAATAGTAAGTTAATAAATGTAACTCACTTTTTGTATTCAAAGTAGTGTTCAGCAATTTGTTCATCCCAGACAATTTTTGGTTTGTGCTCCTTCAAGGTTTCAATGTACCTACAAATTAAAAACACAGATATGACATTAACTTTTCTGAAAAGTAGTTACGAAATTACACTGCAGAAATTTCTGGGAAACAAACAAAAAACCCCAGTTTTACAATGTTCAGATGTTGGATACTGCATCAAAAGTATCTTCTTGCTGACAACTTCCTCAGTCACTCTATACAATTTGCCATGTTCATATTTGTAGGTTGATGTGCTTTTTTAAAAAAAGGAATGAATTAATTGATGTCCATCAACCGACAAATCTATAAAGGCACACGAAAGCAGTGCTTCGATATTTCTACACTCTGATTCCTATATGCCAAAAGCACAGGAACTGTAGTCATCCCTAGGCTGTAACTAATTATGTCCTCCAGGGCTAATCAATGCAATTCTTGATCATAAATAACTATAATGTGATCAGAAAAGTTCTTCCATAAAAAGGGCTTAGTTACTCTTCTAAAACAAAATTAAAAAAGAGCTCATTTTCACGGAAAAGTTACTGCTAACTTTTACTTAGCAGTAACTAAGCAGTAACCAAGTTATTACTAAGGACTGCATATGAATATTCTCCACCATTAGTTTATTCGCATTACTCTCTTGCAATGACATTTTGAATATGGAATTAACTACTTCATACCTACTTGACACAAAATGAGGACAGAATAATATTTGTACCAAAAAAACTGTACAGGGAACTGCTGTGAAATAGTTAGTATGCTGTAAATTCATGTTCTTGGTTAGCTCACAGTATTGTCTCAGTGTAGAGACAGCGTCTCCTTGTGCTTGCATTTATGACAGCACAATGGAAACCAGCTGCTAGCTGCCTCATGTAAGAAGACCATAAAACAGCAAGCTACTGCCAGTGGTAGTGGTCACACAGATGTCACAGGAAGTCTCTATCACATATTCCTCTGTCTCCTCTGCATCTTTTTAATGTGCATCTTTGGCCACCAAGAAGGCTGAACTTAAATCTGCTGACAACTTTCCTGACTAAACATTAGGGGGGTTATCTGGCCACAGGCCAAGCACATTCAGTTTCTTTTTTCCTTGGGGATTGTATCAGGAACTTGAATTCCAAGTCCCACTATCAGTACTTTATCATGATTATATAAAGCTATCACAGGCAAACACAGTGATCATAAGTTACTAATAATTTTTTTATTATTTTTGCAAAAATATCAAAACCACCATTTCCACAATACAGAATCATAGAATAAACTAGGTTAGAAAAGACCTTATCAAGTTCTTTTCATCAAAAGATGAAAAGATCATCAAGTTCAACCATTCCCCAGCATTGTCAAGGCCACAAATGGAAAGGTACTGTCGTATCTTTCAAACACAATGCTGTACATGAATATGTCTTATTCTTGCAGTAATTTCTTTCCTCAGGACAGGATTTGCATGGAAAAATTTGCCTTCAAATTATCTTACTCTTAAATAAGAAATTTCCATCTCCTATGTAAAATGTTTTAACTGATTTACACTAACCATTACCCTGACTCCATCAGTGCTGAAATTCCACCCCACTATATGCTTCAAAAAACAGCAAAAAAGTTTGCATTTCTCAGTTTGAAAAGATTTAGTCTCTCCTTTGGTATTAATCTAAACATAATTATAATATTCAGGATTGCAGGGAATATCTTTTCTCTTCTGCTGTGGCTTGCTCATTCATATATTGGTAAATTGCTGCCTACTGCCAGCAGTTTCAGAAAAGATTTTCATTTTGCATTTAAGTCAAATGAACCCAAGCCAGGCATGCTATTTAAGTATCTACATGGTAGCAGCTATTGCACTCTTCCTCAATATGCACATGCCCTGGGAAAATGCACCTTTTCAAATAATGCAGTTAAAACCTTGGGACCCGCCCATCCCTTTTTAAGGTATAAAAAATTTTCAGTTGCCCCACTAGTGAAATATGCAAAGAGACCTAGTTTTGTATATTTAAAATTTAAGGATAGCTTTTAACACCTTTGTCTCATTCCAAAATGGTGACTTCAGTAATGACAGGAGACAACACTCAAGTAGAATACAGGATCAAGATGTTATAAAAATTACCAGCCAAGACATCCTGGCATGCAGTTTTCATAGAAGCACTGAATCAGCTGGGTTGGAAAAGACCTTTAAGATCGTCAAGTCAACTGTTCCCCCAGGGCTGACAAGTCCACCAATAAACCATGTCACTGACGGCATCTACATGATTTTTGAACACTTCAAGGGATGGTGATTCCACCATTTCCCTGGGAGGAAGCCTGTTCCAGTACCTGATCACCCTGTCTGTGAAGAAATTTTTCCTAATATCCAATCTTAATCTCCCTTGGTGCAGCTTGAGGCTGTTACCTCTTGTCCTATTACCTGTTACTTGGGAGAAGAGATGTATGGCTTTAGATGGGAAATCATGTGCTAAAAGTCCCAATACAACTAAAGAGTCTTCAACATACATATGAGCAAGCTTTAAAATTAGAAATGCAACCTGAAGCAATTATAGCCTATTACATATAAGGTATATTATTGTTTTAAAAAGCTGTTCAGGAATGTGCTGTGCTTAATGAAAACCCATCCTGACCGGGCATAGAGAATTTATTTCCCTTTTTCCTTCCTCCTCTAGGCATTTATCACAATGGTATGTAAGACCAATATGAACAAGTTAGTTTAGTCTTCAAATCACATCTATTTTCCATCACACTGAAGCAGACAAGCATGGAATATCAGTATGGCTATGGAACGAGAGATCTAGATTCATTTCCAGGCTCTCAGAGAGGGAAAAAGGATTGGCACAGACTCCCAGTGCTGTTTCAGTATGATTATACCAGAAGATGCTATAATGCAATGCCAGAATTTGCTTTGAGCAGGGAAATGATTGCTTACTCTTACCATATTAAGGTAGTTTTCACCATAACGCAGGATAAGAATCATCTCAACACTAAAGATTTTGGCATATGAATTCCCACTAGAGGCTAGAAGTAGTAAATGAAAGCTTGATAAATTGTATTAGATAATAAAGAAACAACTGTCCTGTCAAAATTAAAAATATATAACGTGTAAGTTGTGTAACAAGCACATACATACTAAGTGGAAGAGAAGCAGCTTAGTCACAGAAAAGTTATCGTTACAGAATTCTGAAATATGTGAAAGTGCAGCCAGGCTTCTACAAGAATGACTATGTCTGAAGGAGAATTCAATGTATGCGTTGTTGAGAAGCTAATAGATGATTCTTTCTGCAGTCAGGTTCAAGCCACCACACTGACATTACTGCAGCTTAATGTATATCTTTCACAGAAGAAACACAGGTCCTAGTAAATTTTTATAAGGCAATGTATTATGTAATGGCAGTGATATTAGTCCTTCCTAGACCATACAGCATAAAGGGTTAAATTCTGCTCCAGCTCACTCAACAATCTGGCCTCCTGCAGAATCAGAGACAAGACACAGTTTCTCTGTTTAAAACTACTTCTCAAGATGATGAAAAGTAATGCTTGTTTACCCCTACCGGCTTCTTTTAAGAATCAGCAGGTTCATCCTCCTAAAACAAAAAACGGACCAAACAAAAAAAAAAACAACAAAAAAATCTTTGAAAGTAAAACTGCTAGTTTTTAAGGGTACATTTTCTGAAATGCTTAATTAATCTTCAGCTGAGGTGGAAGCATTTTCAAATACATTAAGTACAATACTGTGCTCCATTATTGCAAGAATTGACATAAAAGGCTATACATATGAAAAAATGAGGCTGTGTATCTTTGGATGTGAGGCTGAACAAAGTTCAGATACACTAATAAATCTCCACTTCCAAGTAGCCCCAGCAGAGTGCTCATATTACTTAGATGACAATCACATCAGGCCTAAAATTTCCACTAAAATTATTGCTGCCTACTCTTCCTTGGCCTCATGACTAGTGGCTTTTCAGTAAAACATGACCTGTGAAAGCAAAGTTGATAAAAAATACTAAACTATAAAAGTGATCCAGTTGTTGAACAGCCCTCTCCCTTCAAAGCAGTGGGAATATCCATATTCTTGAACTCTCTTGAAAGCAGCCTCCACTACCCTTGCCCTACACTTCAGTATGTAAGACATGCTGCATTTTCAAACGACTGGAAGAACAGTCCAAGAAGCAAGAAAGCAGTATTCACCACTGCCTTGTGCAGCTCTGCTGCAGATCCTTGAGACCCAAGCATCCTGTTGAATACAATAAATCAAGGGCCTTTGAGAATGGTCTTAATGTCAGCCCAACAAACAAATTAATGATATTATTTCTTCCATCAAGACCACTCCTATACTCCCAGCTATTAGAGTGCTAAGACTATAATTTTCAATGCTGCTATGACAAACATGGACAAAATACCCACTAATTACTTGTACCTATTTCTGTTCACTCAAAAAGTATATATTAAACGCTTTCAAAATGCAAGAATACTTACTAAAATAATGGTATCTAAGTAATTCCTTACAAAAAATATTCGATTTTGTAAGAGCAATTGTGATAAGCTATCTAAAAGAAGCTATGAAAGTACAGTTGCTCAAGCTTTATGTATTTTACTGTGGTGCTCTGGTTTGCTGATAAATGGTCTCTTAAAACTAATGCACTCAAAACCTATTTCAGGTTACATTCCTAAGTGGAAGCACATTGCATTATTCCTACAAAGAAAAACACACAGCCTCTCCCCACAATAATTCCAAACTAAAATCTACAGAATTCAGAATAAAAATGGAACAGGAGAAATTGTAAGTCATGACTTTTAGAGGCAGCAAAGACCAAAATCCAGGAAGGTTTGGTCTTAGATCTGAGCTTAATCTGCCAAATTCTCATTGCTGATAAATCTGACTAAGACTTCTGAGTTATCACACACATAATTTTTGAAAATAGCTGTCAATTAAACTTTGTTATTTCAACCTAGCACTCACAAAGCAGAAAAAATGTTTCAAAGCTACTCTGAGTCTTTATCACCTGTCCTGTCAGAAGTTCAATCTCTGAAGACCTGGTGTTCAACCTCTGAACACCAAACACTTCCTACGAGATAAAAGAAACACAGTTCAGGGATAGTTTTTTAGCATGTAGTAGTCATAGCTGCACATAATAAATTTAAATGATCACAATACAGCAGATAGTTTCACCTTCATATGAACAAAATCATAAATTCAATCCCTGATAGAGGACTGTAACTAAAGAAAACAACTACATTAAAGGAAAATCTATGGCGGAGCAAAACCTCCAGTGTCCTATGAAGCTATGAATACTCTTTTGGAATCAAGTGAAGAACAAAGAACATTTCTGATGATAATTTTAAGTTCATTTTTCATACCTAGCAAAGGGATTTTTCACCTCTCAAATGATCATGCTTTAGTCATAGTTATATATATTTATTCTGGATTTACACCAATAGAACTAATACAAGACTTTCAGCCTTTTTTTTTAAAAGATAGAATGATGACAAATTCATGCATATGACTACTAATCTCTCATAAAAAATGCAGATCTCAAAGGGTTAGTACATTTTTAACATGCCTTAGAATAACCCGGATGGCATATAATTTCTCCATTTTTGGTATGACTTGAATTGAAGATGGGCTATGCAGTAATAAACTATATCCTATCCAATGAGAGTGGAGATTTATGCCCTTTTAAGAAACTTGCCTTCAATTGGGCAGTAAATACTTGAGGACATGGATTTTAAATCTCTTGATATTTAGTTAAACTAATACATATTCATGTGGCAGCCTTCAGTTTTAAAGAAAAGCCTGGTACTTTTCATCATGAAGGAATAGCTGAAAGTCTTCCATATCTTTGCTGTAACTCCAACAAATATTTGCATATTTTTATCTGTTTAGTTTTCACTGAACAAACGTATCTGTGCCAGCTGCTAAAATTTGATAAAGTGAAGACTAAATTTTAAAGCAAAAACCGGTATGCATATATTTATTCGAAATGACTTCCAGAAGAGCTGTTACTTAAATCAAATTGCAACACTTGGAATGCAAATCCAGGGACAAATTGATGGCCCCCACATTTTTTTCCCTTTGAATTAACCAGAAATTTCAAAATGCAACACTATTTCACTTCTAAACAGGTATGTATATAATTATATTTTAAAAGTCTTTAATTTAAACAGCACTACTTTTCACATTAACCATAACTACAGCTCTCTGTCAGGTGTACAGCACTTCATGCACAAAGAATCTTTGGTTTGGTGAAGAAATTGTTTTACTAAGGGGAATTATACTCACAGCATATGTGGAATCTGATGACATTCTAAAATTTTGCTAAAAACTGGTAAGTTAGAAAATAAACCATTTTGCTGGGTTTAAATGACAGAAGTTTGCTTTTTGCAATTATTTGAGCAAATTTAGACAGCAAGTGTTCACAATTTATCCTAGTACACTGCTAAAGATAAAAGAGTAGGACATGCATGTATCTGAAGTAGTTCCATATGCAAATATCTTAAATTGTAGGAACACTTGCAAAATACCATCACTTTGCATTCCCTACACAAGTCATCCAACACAGAGTAATCACCAGTATAGCTGCGTAATTAATAAAAGAAAAATGTCCAAAATGTCCTTTGAACACTTACTAACTGTAAATCTAAACAAGTTAATGAACACTATGATATGCATGTAACAGAAGATGAACCCAGAAAGCCCAAAGCAAAATTAGAGAGCAAAAATCCAGCAAGGCGCCAATCACTAAAAGCACCGAAGAGACGAGACTGATACAACATGGAATGAAGAAATATCTTTGTTTTTTTTTTTTAATGTATATACAAAAGCATAATTTAGCAACAACTTTTGGGGAAAAAAGTTATAGTTTTCCTTTTTTTCTTTCAATTTCATCACTGCTTGTTTCAAAGGTTCAAGAAAAGCATTTGTTCATTTTAATTTTAAAAACCGGTTCCACTGAATTAAGTCTGGCAAGATACTGAATAGGTCAACTTTTCTACCTTAAGGCAGGCCTGAGGGGAGAAGCAAAGCTTTACTTTCCATTGCAAAGAGCCATTTCAAAACCATATGGCAAAGGTGTCACCTGGGAATAACCCCCTGTGCCCCACCTATCTAATTATCACAAGCTCCTGCTACAGTTGTATTCGCAGAGATGAGCTATTAATCACCTTGTTAAGTAAAGAAAACATAAAAAGAGGATGATAGCAAAGCTAGAAGATGAAGAGAAACAGATGGAACTGTCAACTGCAAAATTTCACAATGCAAAAGCAGGAATAACATGGAGAACAGTATTTGGAATAGAGAAAAAAGTTCCAACTGCAGTCACTGAAAGACTTAATGGCCAATGTTTGGGATTAATAAGGCTTTTGCTGGGTATTATTTTAATTGTGTTTACTTTTACATAAGGTGGAGGGCTATAATCTGTTCCTCTTTAATTTGCCATTCTAGCTATTGCAATAAACCTCTGTACTGTTTTACACACATTGTATCATACAATGTAGCTATTGCACCACTTCAGAAGCTTTTTTATTTCAATCCCATGATTGAAATAACAGGTCAGGATGTGCTCAGGATGGCATTGTTTTCTCTTAAGCAAAGATCTATTACTGCCAGATGATGGATTCTGTACTCAGCATCAAAAAATAGTTGGTGAATCAAATCCAGAAGTCCTGAAGAAAAATATAAATTACTTCCTCAGGCCATTAAAAAAAAAGGGAGGTTCTTGGCTTTTCAGTAAGCTCTGACTCCATAACTGGGATCAGTTCAACTAGTTTTTCTGATTGATTTTGGCACTTGCTGACTTGAAATCCCAAATACTATGTTGTGTGTAATCTTTTGCCCACAAAGCTCTACGTTTGTGGATTGTGATGACTACTGCCTTTGCTCAAACGCTCAGAAAGCTTCCACACAAAGGACCAGGCTAGGAGGAAAAAACAAAAGAACCTGCAGTAACATACGACTGACAGCCAAAAATACAGAGAAACGCACTGAAAAGGCCGAAACATATTTTATTGGGCCACTGGTCTATGTGGGTATCACATCAGGGATGGTCTAAATACATCATACATGTTCTAGGTTTCTTAAGCTGACAAGAAGAGACAAAGGAAAAAAAAAAAAGAATGGGGCCAAGAACTAATTTTTTATCCGTTAATAT
Organism: Pezoporus occidentalis; assembly: GCF_034315485.1. Taxonomy (NCBI): domain Eukaryota; kingdom Metazoa; phylum Chordata; class Aves; order Psittaciformes; family Psittacidae; genus Pezoporus; species Pezoporus occidentalis. The sequence continues at coordinate 481,278 of NW_026913964.1, read as the reverse complement.
TTCTGAGCAAGCAACAGCAATTCAACTATACTGCATATTTTTTTGGATCCAGGGAAATGAAAAGACAGATTAATAGACCTGTAAATTTATATTCACAAAATATATTCCAATTACAAGTAGTTTCTGACCCTCTCTGGCCCCACAGCCATTGCAAGAACCTCTTTAATTACTTGCCTCTTTTGCAATAAAATACAATTAAGCACTACTAATTATTTGACACAATATATTTTAAGTATGGAAGAGATTAACCAGTTGCTATAACAACATAATCTAATAAACTTGACTGGCAGCTATTACAGATTCTCTTCCCATAGCAGAAGAGTTTTGAACTACACTCCCTCTTTCAAACTTACCATCTTTGTTACATTTTCTATCTACAATAAAATAAGAAGATTGTGTAAGAACACAAATCCTTGCATTTAGTTCAACAAATATTTCCAAAAGAGAACTTAGCTAAATCATAAATAAGAAAGTAACAAAAACATTAAGATATCTTAGTAACATTTAAGGAAATCCAGAAATAATGGAAATAAACCATTATGATGTTTATTTATTAGTCAAAATTACTTGTCTTTCATTGCCTAAACAACAACAGGTTTTTTTTCTGTTTGATTTTCAGATGCATCTCAGAGAATTTACAAGTAAAATTGTGTGTCTACTATTAAGCATAGCATTCTGATTCTATAACAAAAAATATCAAGGCTTTGCTTTGTTTTCGAAATATTTTAGATTTTAGATAAACTCAAGCTTATTTTAGGCTTAAAAATGTGCATAGAGTTTTAAAGGTTTGTATCTGGAAATCTATGAAATATTTCAGTGTAATATACTTGAATGTTTTCATATGAAACCTCTTAGAAGGACATACTGTATGAACTTCTAGGCGCAAAATTCAGGGCAATATTACCATCTTTACCACCCCATCATTAATATGGAAGAACAGCTGACAGAACAAGTGCATCAGATTTAACTAGAGGATTAACAGAATTAATCACAGGATTCATATTCATACATCATATTTAAATAAAGGAAAATAAATGAAAAGGATCAAAGAAGTGTTTTTAAAGGACAGAAATACATTAGGTTTAAAAGTAATTCATAGACATAAAACAGATGTCGACAGAATGAGATGCATATGGGACATTACCTTTTACCTCCAATGTTACTGCTATTCTACAAAAGGAGTACTGGAGTCTACTGGCTTTGGAGTTCCACAATTATTTAAACAAGCATCAACTATTACCTGACTTGTCTGTTGAAGTGTTTTCAAAGGGGGATAGAGGACTACATGTTCTGCTGTTTAGTTTGATTTTCACAGCTACTAAGAAAACAATACAGTCATTAGTCAAGAATGAAAGTCATATTGCAGAGGTAAGATCTGTTCGACTGTAGGATACTGTTAGTGATAGTACTTCACATCCACATGCACTGAAGAATATAGTCCTAATGAGTAGAAAGAACCTTTCTGCATGGGCCAGTACTGAAAAACTGAAACTGGAGCGTTACACCTTTTTCTGAAAATAGCCAAGATGATGATTTTCATTAACACAAGCAAACACGGAATAATCTGAGTACCTCTAATACTTGACTAATTGAATGCTTAACTTTGACTGCACTGAAAGTGTATTTGAATAGAATTATGCATGCAAAACATAGCAATAACTTCCGTAATTTATGTATTCCAAAGCATTACAAAGGCTAATGAACCTAGCTGTTTTGATTTATCATGAAAAATAACCTGGTTAGACAGTCATTAAGAAGCTGTTTTCTCAAAACATAAAATGGAAGTTCTTTCTAATAGAGAAAATACTATAAAATAAATCTTACAGGTAGATAAAGACTACTTTACCCATTCTAGAATTTCCTATAAAATGATGAAAAATTCAGAATTGTGAATAATTTTTTGGCAAAGGTCTCCTCAGATTTTTTCAAGGACAGGTGGAAAAACCCTTCTTTTCATAATGCTCTGGCGTCTTCTAAATGCCTCACTGGCATTACCAATTAACCTCCTGAGCACCTCATCTTTAACATGGAGGAAAAATCAGGGACACTAACTTCTGTCACAAGAGTCATGTATTCAAAATCATCACAGGAACAGAAGTCTGTCATTGTAAAAAATGCTGGGGCTGTACTGGTAAATGACTGATTACTATCAAACAGTTTCCTGAAGCAGATTTTAATACAATTATTAAAAAAAAAAGTAACTACCCACTTGATTAGCATTTTTCTTCCTCAATATTTACAAGAAGAACAACTTGATTAATCCCCAGTTTGAGTATCACATCAGAAGCCAAGGCTGCAACTAGATTCTAGCTTACTGAACAAGCTTATTTCTTTCTGTTGAAACTGAAGAAGGTGCTATGGAAATTTCAAGAGTCTGTAATGAGGTTGGCATGTTCTGTAGATAGGTGGGTTTCAATTTAAACAACAAAGTTGCTTAGTCTTTGGATAAGTTTGAGGGCTCTGATAACTTGTAAATAACAGTAAAAATAAACAGATACAATAAATAAACCAAATAAACCAAATTTGCTGCAGAACATAAAGCTAGAAAGTATTTTAAGGTTTTGCTTCATAAGTAAAAATGGCTGAAGTCAGTTTTTTGAGCCATACTTTTATCTGGAATCTGCATCAAGGGAGGTGAGGGGAAGGACATACAAATCTTTAAGTTACTTTGACTCTGTGAACCTCAAAGGCCTATCTTGCTTTGATACATGCAGAAGATGACTGCAAAGTAATTTAGAATTTTATCCTCCATGTTCCAGATGTGAGAGATGCCAAGTGCCTTATGACCTTGTTCTTTTCACGAGTTCAGAGGCAAAAAGCTCTTGCCTTTCTTAGGTCTCCACACACACTTCCAGAAAAAGATTTATTAGGCTTGTCACCAACACATCAACATCCTGCACAGTTGCTTCAATGAAAAAATAGGCCCTTCCTTCCTCTGCACAGTGAAACAATTGGTGTTGAGCATATTCACACTGTGTGTTTCAGGAGCTGTTACTCTGGACTAACCCTAATCAGGTTTTGTGGACTCAAGGTTCATGGCAATGAACTAAATGTACTCGTGCACCTCAGCTTCCATTTCAGTCTTGCCCAAAAGGAATTAGTTTTGTATATTCCAAGACTGCTCTGCAATGTGAATTAAAGCAACAGAAATGAGAGATCAGGTGGAAGACTAATTTAAAAAGTGCATTCCAGAACCAAACTGAAATACACCACACTGTATTAAAATATTTCTCACTGAAAGAATGATCAGTGGGTTTTTTTTTAATTGATTTTTTTTTTTTACAGTACCTCCAAAACAATGCTAAAAAGTCAGATTTATCTGCTTTACAGGAAAGTGAAAAAAATTCTCAAGTTTGGAAATACGATACACATAACAATCATGATGCAATAGTACATCTGAAATACTTGGGTTTGGCACTCCAGTAGACTGTAGTTTATAAATAACAGTGACATTTTCAGTAGCTCATAACACTTCCATATTTTACAAAGTTCAGAAATTGTATAGAAAACACATAGGCTGACATATATGCAAAAATACATATTTCACTTTTTTTTCACATAAGTATGCCCTAAGCACATTTACTTGTTTTGTTTATTTCATAAAGATACAAACTTTCTAATTCAGAAAAAAAGCTTCACAGAAAGGGTCAAAGAGTAATTTCGAAAAGTAGTTTTGTACTTACAAGAAGCCAACCTGATTCCTATGGAACTAAAACCATCCAGGGCAATGGTGGCAGTATATATTTTAGATATACTCTATTGTAAAATAAATGAGCGCATATCCCACTGATTTCAAATTTAAATTTATCCACTTGCTGACAGAAATAATGTGGCCTAAATGTATTAGTTACTAACTTAATTCTGCAAATTAACTTCGTTTGACAAAAGCCTTAATACATGCTTCCTTTCATGAATCTTTCTGAATTTATCCCGAGTTCTTCAGATTCCTGCAGTTTTCACTCACCCAGTCGTACGTCTCAATGCTTAAGTATTTATATTTTTTTGTTTGTTTGTTTGTTTCTGCAAATCAAATGGGTAGTTATATTAATCACTATTTGCTGGTGCAAAACAACCAACCCAAAACCAGTAAAATATGGCAGGGTACAGATGTCCTTGTAACAGTACACTCCTTTATCTCTCCTGTTCCTTCAGATTGTTTTTAAACAAAACCAACTTTGATTCTCACAACTCCAGATACGTTCCAAAGTATTCTGTAAAATTTCAGCTTCTTTTCTCATGAGAATTTTGCTAATTCTCTTATCGATTTTTCTCATAGTGTTTTTTTAGGTTTAAAGAAAAAACATTTTCTAGTTCTAAAATGTATGCATGACACTGAACCTTAAGTTTAAAATGATTCTATTTATTAATGCTAAAAACCATAAATCACTAAGCATGTCTTGGGAGAACTCTAGAAGAACTTAAGTATTGAGATCATTAGGAAAGCATGTATTAGAAAACAGATAATGTGCCTGCATTATTCTGAGTTAAATTTTGCACGTAGTTAATTTTGAGAAAAAAAAAAAAAAGTGTTCTCCTAAAAATAAACACAGAGAAAAGCATAGTAGCAAACCAAGGTCATTACATTTGTAGCAATCTAGCAGGTGTTACTAGCCTGTAATCAAGGAGAGAGGAAACTCATGGAGACAGATTATATGGCATCATCCTGTAGATCAGGAAAGGACAGAACTGAGAAACTGAAAATTGCAAGAATCTTCAGAATTCAGAATAGATTATGGAATGATGAACTGTACATAAGACTTAAGGACCAACACAGACACATTAGGACTGAAAAAAATAATTAAAATACCAATAAGCATGGTGATTAAAATAGTAGAACTAAGTCAATATACACACTCACGTATTAGAAATGGGATAGAAAACAAATTCACCATTAGCCAAATTCTGTTTCATAGCAGATGTGAAGATAAAATATCTTTTTCCCTATACTACTCATAAGAAACATTAATACCTAGTTTGCCTGCTGAAACTTGATCATTTTACAAAGCTGAATTAAATGTCTGAGTTTAGCTTGAGTCAGTTCAGTAAATCTTGAGGGAGCAGGACCAAGGAATTAGCACATAAGACAGCTATCAGAGTTGAACACTCTGTTTTTGGTTTGCCACTCCTACCTTTTAAGGTTACAGGCAACTCATTCATGAACATGGAATATCTCCATCATCAAGCAAGGTTTTTACCTGCCTTTGCCAGATACGTGGAAACTTTTATTACCTTATTGCAGACATACACTGATGTTTACACTTCTATAAATCTGTGACTTAGTATCTTGAAACACCAACTACCTCCTTGAAACTTGGGAAAAGTTCCAAAGGTAAAATAAGACACTGGAAAAATCAAGTCAGGAAAGTCATGCTGTCTAATGAACACCAGCACTTCCTTCCATCTCCCGTTAGAAAGGACTCAGCAAACAAACATTTGGAAGACAAAGATCAAGAATAACACTGGACACAACAGTACTAAGTTCAGTCTTCTCAGTTATGAGCCCACTACCATGTAACTCTAAAGGCCAGTTGAGCCAATAACTGAGACATGAGAATTAGTTTTGGTTAAAATTCTGAAACAGAATCCCAGTATAGAAGGTTTAACAGAAAATAAAGATAAAATCTAGCAATTTATCCACTTGCATTGTGCTACCTTCTATCTTAATTTCAAATTCATTAGGAATAGATTAAATTCCCCACAAAAAAAGACAAAAATCATGAGGCACCTCATGTAATGCTTGATGGTAAGATACTTGTTTGTTATAAAGCTTTTCAGTTTTTCTTTGGCCACAAACAGCCAAATAGACAATCTTTCAAATGAGCATTCCAAGAAAAAGCTACCAGTTGCTGATGAAGCTTTTCACAGCTGGAGTCAAACAGTAACGGGGTCTGGTTAAGTGCACTTTCACAGCAGAAGGAAAGATGTCTGATTCTCAGCAAGTCTTCCAGATGATGTAAAACAGAACTAGACAGCAAAAGCCTTGTTACAGTACCTCAAAGTAGCCCCTAAGACATTCATTATGCACGGAATGTGAAATTCAGCTTTAATTCACTAAGAGAACACTAAATACATGAAAGAAAATGCTGATGAGTGACACTTTGGCATTGGCCATCCCGGTGAGGCACGTGAGCAAAGAGAATTAAGTAATTTGTGGAACGCCTCCCTAGCTGAACCAGGTCAAATGCAGAAGAGGACCTTGTAAAAGTAAATATGTGGTCTGCTAAGACTGATATGTCAAACAGGACAATGGTTGAATTTAAATATGATTTCAGGGGAATCAAAAAATTACTTGAGTGGGCACACTGTAATCTAGTGTTTATACTGTTTTAAACACTTGTTCTGTGACAGCATTAGTTGTTGCATTTGAATAATATATACATGAAAATACTAGGCAACTCCCCTTCTACAGTTCCAGTGCATTGAGTGAAAGGGGCATGGCCAAAATTTTTGAGAAAAAAAAGTTGTATCATACACTCATATGTACAGGAGTAAGTGAACAAAGAAATCTACAACTATATAGGTTATCAAAGACCAGAAAGCAGTCCAAAGTAGGTGAGAGAAGAACACAAGGCCACTGGAAGAATCTTGCTGACTGAAGGAGTGCACAGTTCACTACTTTGTCTCAGAAACTTAAAACCAGTAAGTACAAAGTTAAGAACAGTTACACCCGCATATCCAGCAAAATATCTTGCTAAGTTATTTCAGGCAAAACAACTCTAATCATCATGGATAAGTTTTAAATGTGGTTGCTGAAGTGTGCACGTGGTCAATTTTGGGAAAAAATGAGCAATGGCAGGCTGCTAATGACAGATCAGCAAGGTGAAAAAACCTTATCCTGTGTTTTGCAATCGACTGTTTCAAAAAATTGACTGTTTCAGTGTGCACAGCCTCCAAAGAACTGTCAAAAATATCAAGTCTTCTAAATTGAAACATCCAAAAGAGTCTGAAAGATATGCTTGAGGATTTTTCTCAGAGAAAAACCTGAAGACCTATAAATATCAAACATACATGCCTTCATCTCACTTTTTGATTACTCAAAATGGTAGTCAGTTCAATTTTCTCCAAGTGTCCTGTTTAGAATGTAACTATAAAACACGTAACTTGTAAAGCATATGAATGGCACAAAACACAGATATAGGACTAGAGCTGTGCTCATACAGGAGATCTGAAAGAAAGAAGCAGTGCTTCTTCTTTATTATTTGGATGCAACAATCCAGTTTGATAAATTATTACTGTTTTTTTCTTAAATCTAAATTTCCACTCCTTCATGTCAGTTACCAAGATAAAGGTCCATTTAAAAAAATCAAAAAACATAAATAAAATACTGACTATAAAGGTATATATATATGTAAAGCTGAGAAACACAAAATGAATGCTTTATCTCCAATTTGCACATGGCACAGTAACACAAAATTTGCATGCTAGGTCTAATCCTCTAACACACCAGCACTGTGTTCCAGGTGGTTAGGCATGGGTCAAACATTTTCACAGGTTTCACTTCTATTAAGATCCTTCATTACAAAAGACTTCAGTAAGCCCTAAGTGCCTAAATGCTTTGGGCAACTTGGCTTGCCTACTCTAGAGTGACTGGGAAAAGAGAAGGCTCAGGCCTTAATTGGTCCAAATCTATCATATTTTATTTCAAGGGTGGGTAAGGGACTGGGTGGTCATCTATCATGTCATTTAAATAGACCTACAGTCTTAAAAAAAGCATTGAATAATTAAGATGATCATAAATTTTGCAATACCTACAAAATGAATGTACTTTACATTTTCCAAATATAAAAGAAATGCATATTTCATTACCGAACAACACAGATTGTTGGTGACAGTAAGAGCTGGGTTTATGCATTATTTATTCATGAAAAAAATCATTAATTCAAAGCTTGACTGATGGTGTTCATGCCTTTTGCAATACTAAACCTGAAGAGGAGTGAAGGTGTTTCAAACTGCAAACTTGTGGGTCACATGCTTTAGCTGGCAGTGGAACACTGGGAAATGCCTGCACACCATCCAGTCACTTCCATTAAAAGGTTGATCTGCAGTCCACAGAGGGCGCACAAGAAAGAATACGGCAGAGCTACAACTGATGGGCAGTGTTTCTCCAAGGTTCTCAGCCCAGCCCATACACAAACACAGGAAAGAGCTGCATAAGCATTATGCAAGATCTGAGCATTCCCAGGTTCAGCACTCAAGTGGGTACGCAGTGTTACTTATAAAGAACTATAACGCGTGATACCGTCAGCCTACAATTTTCTGCTATTCATTTTCTGTCAGCAGGTAAATGGGAGCAGAGTTTCCTTACAGATTAAATTGTAAGCAAGTGAAATGACAGAATTGGAAGGGAGCAACTGCTTTAGCATAAGGAGACTAACCAGTGTGACAAAAGGACGCTAGCACAGGCCTCCTACTAAGGGCAGTGCAAAGGCAGATCGCAAGTAATATTTGCTTTAGTGGGTCATCAGTGAAAGAGAGAAAAACTGTTGTATGAACTTTTGCCATAGTTTGATATTTCTGACTTCTCAGAAGCCTGGCGTTTTCTGACTTCAAACCCTCTAAAGATGGAAAGAAGACACCAGTAGGAATCCAGAGTTCCGCACTGAATAAGGCTTTTTTCATGAAATCAGTAGACATATGGGCTTTTTTATCTGGCAATAGCAAGTAGGTTGTTTTACAACAGAAAGAAGCTACACCATTTCACAAATATCTGTGTTGTAACCTTTGCTGTTCAATCTATATACATAAAAATCTGAAAAGGAAGCAATTAGCAAGGGTGCAAAATCTGCTGATGATATGAAAACATTCAGAGCCAATTAAAAGCAAACTTGACTGAAATGAGTTGCAGACGTTCACAGTGATGACTTATTTGGCAGTAAAATGGCAACCAAAATCTGATGCCAGTAAACACAAAATAATAACTACAAGTACAGTACTGTTTCTGAATAAGCAGTTATCACCCAGAAAAAGACCTCGGTGTTTCTGTAAGTTGTTCTCTGTTATCATCAGTCTAGCACTCAAAAGTTGTCAAGAAGCCAAACAGAATATTAGAAGTCAGTAAGAAAGGACCACAGAAACATGAACTACAAGTAAGAAACTGTTTCCCTCCCTTTATGAAGTGTTCTGAATGCAGTGCCCAGTTCTGGTGCCTGGAAGCCTATGGTATGTATCAAGTGCATTTTAACAAATCATACAGCAACATTTAGCTAAGAGTCACATTTAACCAGACTGACCAACTCCAGCCAATGCCTCTGTGTGACAAACATCCCTTGAATCAAGAAATAACCAACCAACCAGAAATCATTTGTGTTACTTTGTCCATAAATACTGCAATCAGTTAGGTGAATGTAAAAATTATCTTGATCTGAGCACCTATTTAATTCTGTTTTCCCACAGGACCAGTAGGTGCCATTGCAGTAGATGAGACAGACATCCAGGAAATCGAAAAGTCTGGGGCACAATTCCCTTAGTCATGGTTTAATCTCCATATGTGAGCAAGCACTAATAGAACCTGTCAATCACCAAAAAGGTGTGTGGGCTGGGTAGGGATTAGAAAAAAGCAGGTGAGATACTGAATCATGTTGAGGCACTGGAATAGGTTGCCCAGGGAGGTTGTGAATGCTCCATCCCTGGCAGTGGTCAAGGCCAGGCTGGACGAGGCCTTGGGTGATATGATTTAGCGTTAGGTGTCCCTGCCCATGGCAGGGGGGTTGGAACTAGATGATCTTAAGGTCCTTTCCAACCCTAACGATTCTATGATTCTGTAAGTACTGATATAGTGCATAAACCTTGCTAGGAGACATGCTGATCTCCAAAGTAAATTTAAGTAAGCATGTTAATTTTACAGTACTTAGAAAAGCATTAGAAACAGAACTAATTTTAATTGCAGCAAACCTGGCATCTTGATGATATAATTTGCCAACTTGATTGCACAATAAAGGATCAGGGGTTTTGAAATCTGGTAGAACATTTGCATTTTAGAAACATACACCATGCAAATACGCTGAGAAACACCTACAAAAAGATTAAGCTCATTTATATACAGGCTCTGTAACACTAACTAGTGTTAATATTAAATATCTTAAACATGGTATTGTATTTATGGAAATGGTATTTTATTTATGGAATTTTTTTTTTCCAAATTATTATGAAAACCTTAACCTTTGGAATTTAAGATCACTGATTAAATGGCCGTTATTTTTAATCACTGTTATGGTATTTCAGCAAGTCAACTGCAGATAGAGATGAGCTACATTTTCTGTCTTCAAGTGCATAACAGGATGTACATACATGCACACGTATGGACTGGGGCAATTTTCCTGAAAAACAATCTGAAGCAATAGTGCTAGACTTAACTACAAGAAAATGTGACATCAGAAATTAAAAAATGCAAACTATTAACATTGACACGGTCTGGAAATTTGGCAAGAACCTCCCAAGAACTCACAAGTTTCATCTTTTAACAGTCTCCCACTTGATATACTAGGAGTCCCAGCAAACTTAGCCTAGAACAGCAAGATGGATTAAATACTTTACTACATATGGTATTTTTAAATTTAAGCAATACCTCACCTTTCAACATTTTACTTTCTACAACTTTTCAATCCTTAAATATCACCCTATTGTCCTTCTATTTATTTATCCTGAAAAATACTAAAATGACAGTGTGTAACATTAAATAACCATTTTGTTTGAGAAAAATAACAGTCAGCGATTCAGATAAATATATCATACCAGGCAAGTAGTTATCTGAAGTTACATAAGCCCTGTGAATAGTGTTTACCCTAAAGATGGTTTTGAGTCACATGGAACTGTAGAAAATACCTCCCCATTCCTACTCAACCTGTCCGGTGTCGTGGTTTAAACCCTAGCCAGACAGCTTGTTCACTCACTCCCAGTGAGTGGTGCTGGGCTGAGAGCAATCAAGGGCCCTCTCCCCGGGGGCTCTTCCCTTCCCCGCTCCCAGAGAGAGTCCAGCGAAGGGCAACAAAGATGATTAAGGGAGTGGAGCATCTCCCTTATGAGGAAAGACTGAGGGAGCTGGGTCTCTAGAGGAGAGGAGACTGAGGGGTGACCTTATTAGTGTCTATAAATATATAAAGGGGGAGTGTCACGAGGATGGAGCCAGGCTCTACTCAGTGGCAAACAATGATAGGACAAGGGGTAATGGGTGCAAACTGGAACACAAGAGGTTCCACTTAAACTTGAGAAGAAACTTCTTCTCAGTGAGGGTGACGGAACACTGGAACAGGCTGCCCAGGGAGGTTGTGGAGTCTCCTTCCCTGGAGACATTCAAAACCCGCCTGGACACATTCCTGTGTAACATTATCTAGGTGCTCCTGCTCCGGCAGGGGGATTGAACTAGATGATCTTTCGAGGTCCCTTCCAATCTCTAGCATACTGTGATACTGTGATACTGTGATACATCTGGTTTTATCAGCTTTTCTGTAATTGTGCTGTAACTCCATGACTGGAAGTCTCATACTTCGCTTAATGACACGGAAAGCAGAAAAAATGCCGCCTTCCACCTTTCCCCTCCCCCCCCACCCCCATCCCCCAACCCACACACTTTTCAAAGAGATTGCTTTAATCTACTTAAATTAGTTATAAATGTTCCTTAAACTACCAGAATTTATTTGCAATGATGTCTCCACTCGTACATTTGACATACAGTCCACTTCTGTTTTCAAACAATAATGTTAGTTAGAATTAAAAAGTACTGGTTATGATCCAACCTGTTAATAGCAAGATTGATCCATGGGGTGCTTTATAGCTTGTTAAAAGTTTATTAGCTATCACAGATCACCAATAAAACCTGTTTAACTGGCTATTGCTACAGCTGCTGCTGTCAGTGATGCTTCTGATTCTACCCATGCATACAGCAGGATCTACTCCTGTACACCACCTGGCTGATAATCCTTTTACAGGGGACTCTTATTGCAGTTTTGTACTCTGTAATAACGCAACAGATTTTACCTCTTAACAGTTCCTATGAGAAACAGTGAGATTAGGTTACAGCTGCAGCCAGAAAAATCTTTTTAAAATGTGTGGAAAATTAAAAGCCTTTCATGTGTTTGGTTTGGTAAGTAGTGATCTGTGTTGGCCTTAAATTGATGAGGAGACTCAAATCCCAACCAAGACTCAAATCTAACTTTATTACAACCAAGCCCTTTCTATCCCCTGGTTCAGTACTTTCCCAGCCTGCACATACATACAAGGTTTCATCTCATTGGCCCCTGTAAAACTCTCCAGGTAAATAGTCCAATCACTGTGCCACAGACCCTCTCACAACCTCCACATCATCAACTGAGACTCGCGCCACAACTACATCCTGGCCCATCCCCCCAAGGCTTGTTTCTCCACCTTTCCTGTCCAACAGTACAACTTATCCCTCTAGGGCTTGTCAAGCACCAAGGCCTCAGAGCTCATTCCCAAACTGTTTTTCACGCACATCTTATTGCCTTCACTCCCCACAGTGACCTCAGAAAGTGAGCGCTCTGCTGGGCTGACTAGGGATTACTACAGCATCTTTGTTCAAGTCTTTACTACAGCTGTTTCTCAGCCTCACATGGCTAGGTACGTATTTGCACTGAAAAACATCTAGCAACCAAAACATTTGGCCAGCTGGAATTGTAAGAATGATGATATTTAACAATTATTAACAGATATGATATTGTTTTATTTGAATTCTGTTTCAAGAGACAAAATCATCATGTTTGATGTGCATGACTTTTCATATTCTCCATAACTTATTCTAATTGCTTGCAATATGAAAATTGTGTTTAAATAATCCAAGAATGTTTTTTTTCCTCAGTAAACCAGCTTTTAACTATTGCTCATGAACAGGTGACTGCCATGCTCTACTGCAGATGTCCATATGAGATTATCAACTTCTCTGAAGTTCTCAGAGCAACTCTGAAAGACAATATCACATAAGAAATATCACAAAGATTTTCCTTGTTAGAATCTGTTATATATATTTCAGGGTTTCAAACATACACTAATCAAGTACATCTATTTTATCAATATGCATTCTGGCAGCAGTGCCCAGGCTTTCACTAGTGAAGGGCACAGACCAAGTAGTCTTCTGAAATAGGGTTATACCTGGAGAAGTTCCTAAGAACTAAATTCATATAATGTTCATTCATTCATTCATTCATTCATTCATTCATTCATTCATTCATTCATTCATTCATCTATTCCTTCAATAGATATTCAAACCCTATATGCTTGAATAGACGAAGCCCTCAAGTACTGCTCTAAACCAGGTATTTCTACAGTACTCCTCCTTAAAGGTTCTGAGTGAAGAGCAGTAGTACAACATCTGCGAATTTCTTTCTTTGTAAGTATGCCAGATGAATAGAGTGTGTGTGTGTGTGTGTGTGTGTGTGTATTTCTAGCCATAAGTACCTCTAGACCTTCTAATTTTCCTGCTGCAAAGGCTATTGTAAGACAGTGAAATACACACACACACACACATATGAAGGATCTAATTTCAGTTACTTGTATAGATCATCTAAGTAATTTTAAAACTGTATGCCCCTTATGCAGCAAAACTAACTGTTCCTGACTTCAAATTCTAAAGACAGTGTTATACATAGGATATTGCATTTTACTTTGCCTTCCAGTGCTAACTTGGTATTAATACAAGGAATAAATATTACACTTTAAAATCCAGAAACACATTATCTTTGCTTGTTGAACAACAGCAGTGCACTTAAGACAATCTTTCTCTTGTGGCCTCTCTCTCTGCCCTGGATTTTGTGAGATATGAACAGAATAGTTATGTCTCATCCTAGCAGACTGCTAAATCTGCTTGCTAATTATACATTAAGCATTGATGAATGCTGAAAGTGAATTAATGCATAATAAATATATGACATGCATCTTAAGCTACTATTAAGGCTACAGTCTTCTGAATAATGAAGTAACCAAGAATTTTAACCACAGTTCAACAGCATAATCACATTTCAGAATAATACTTTATGGTATGAATGCGTTGAGTGCTTTCAAAGCCAATGTGAGCTTACCAAGTCATAAAAAACTAGGTTAACTGCAATTCATATTACTGCTTTAGAGTCCTACATATATTATTTTAGATCATCTTTACCAAAGAATGTAAGTATTAATTTTTTAATAGTGTTCCAATATTTCTTAGCCTTCAAAAAGGCATCACTTAAGCCTACTTACATAGCAGGGCAAGGAAAGAAGATGCAATAATTAGATATAGGATTAGCATTGCCGCCTATAAACTGCAGATAAAAAAACAGATTCATTTCTTGGTGTGAAGCTCCTGCTTCTGCTTCAACCCTCTTATACTCTCACCTGTTTTCTGATTGTTTTCTAGAATTCCATCAGTGCAGTGCACAAATTTCCAAAGATCCTTATGGTACTAATTCTGCATAGGCAGAATATATCATCACCTCAGAAGAGAATATTGCCTACAGTTCTGCTTCTCTGAGAGACAATTCACATTCCTGGACCTCAGTTCCCTGTGTGAGATAAACAAAAAACTCTTGAAGCTCTTAGGAGCTGTGATGGTGGCTTGATTTAATTAATCTATGCATGGTACCAATGTCATGAGGCAGTTTTTAACAGCTTTTGGGATATTCCAGCCAATCAACATCCTCTGTTCCATCCAACTAAAACAAAACATACCCTGAAGTTCCCTTTCCCCTTGTGCTTTGTTTCCAAGCCTAGTAAGTCTTCTGAATATTCAGAGATGTAAAACTTGGGGAAAAAAAAAAAAAAAAAGAGGAAAAAATAGTGTCAATTCCTGATTATAGCATATCAACAATGGAATGCTAAATAATAAATTCTGAATCAATATGATGGTCAACAGAGCTTTCAGATACAGAACAAGGTTGAATCATAAAATATCTGATTTCTTTGTGGGGAAATTTGAAGGAGAACAAAAATTGAGAAAAAGACACAATTTCCAGTGAAAGTTTTTCTTCTAAGACAGAGTCAAGAGGACATGTCTGCTACGAATCAAAGGCTACAGATAACCTCAGAGCAGAGCACGCAGTCACTGACTGCGTGGGCTACACTGCAGTCTGTCACCTGCCCTTTTAGGGCAAAAATTCCCAGAGCTTTGTGATTTTGAAAATCTTCTACCAGGGAAGTGAAACCTGAAAACAAGGATCCTACCAGATGGTATATTGAGATCAAACAGCCAGCCTTATGGTATGCGTCAGAACCATGGTTTTGTCAAAACTTCAACTTTTAAGTCAAATTTCTTCAGAGCAAGTTTCGCCAAATAGGAAACTAAGCAGAGAAAATTTTCTAAAGTAGCAGTCAGCAAGTCTTATGAAAGACCATACTGAGCCTCTTCTACCACCATCTGTTAATACCAGATGAAGATGTGAATATTGGGTTTACTCTAGCAATCATTAGTATGTTTTCAATTGTACCTTGATAAACCCTACATGTTGGTTAATGACACTATTTGAAATACTGAGTAGGACCAGCTGGGCTGATTAAGAAAACCCAGATGGAGAAGCAACTTTCATACTACTGTACATTTCAAAAGGCTACTGTTTAGTTTAAATGCAAAGAACTAAAAGACCTAACAAAATTTGTTGGAGCAATCCCAGGCACAGCTATAGGTTGGGCAGAGAAGAGATTCAGATCAGCCCTGCGCAGAAGGACTTGGGGATGTTGGCTGATGAGAAAATGAACATGAGCTGGCAGTGTGCACTCGCAGCCCAGAAAGCCAACCGTATCCTGGGCTGCATCAAAAGGAGCATGACCAGCAGGTCAAAGGATGTGATCCTGCCCCTCTACTCTGCTCTTGTGAGACCTCATTCAGGGTACTGTGTACAGTTCTGGTGTCCTCAACATAAAAAGGACATGGAACTGTTGGAACAAGCCCAGAGAAGGGCCACGAGGATGATCAGGGGACTGGAGCACCTCCCGTATGAAGACGGGCTGAGGAAGTTGGGGCTGTTCAGCCTGGAGAAGAGAAGGCTGTGTGGAGACCTCATTGCAGCCTTCCAGCATCTGAAGGGGGCCTACAGGGATGCTGGGGAGGGACTCTTCATTAGGGACTGTAGTGATAGGACAAGGGGTAACGGGTTAAAACTTAAACAGGGGAAGTTTAGACTGGATATAAGGAAGAAGTTCTTTCCTGTTAGGGTGGTGAGGCACTGCAATGGGTTGCCCAGGGAAGTTGTGAATGCTCCATCCCTGGCAGTGTTCAAGGCCAGGCTGGACAGAGCGTTGGGTGACATGGTTTAGTGGGAGGTGTCCCTGCCCATGGCAGGGGGGTTGGAACTAGATGATCTTAAGGTCCTTTCCAACCCTAATGATTCTATGATTCTATGAAAATTGGAAATGTGAGCAAAACCACAAGCCAGTATGTAACAAAGATGCAACCAATTCCATCAAGGCTTTGTTGCGATTGATAGTTCTCAACTAAAACAATATATAGCTGTTTAATGCACCGGTTGGCTGTTCATGCAGTCTTTTACAAAGAACCTGACCCATTGTAAGGTAAACAGCAGCTCTTACTGATCACTATTTGAAACTATTTGATCTTTCTCTATAATTTAATGAGTATAGTACTGTCAACTGGGACTAAAAGTAACATTACATTCAATAGGACCAGAGAGGAGTAAGAATCCAAGTTTCGTAATAACATTTTTAGCTATTAACTCCTGATACAAGAACTTATCTACTAATACCAACCTTGGTCTAGTGGAAGAGAATAAATTGTTACCCACTGTGAGATTGTTAGTGTTCTTCCTGTAATATACTTATTTTGCTACTGAAGATAAACATTAACCTCACTGGCACCTTTACAATTTCTCAACATCATGACAAACAGAGCTGAGATAATATAATTCATTCAACCCCTCATGAATAATCCTTTTGACAATGACAGTAGATTCAATATCAACTACTTCATTAGGAACACAAATGCAGTATGAAAACTGAATATAGATACAATTCACAGTGAGCATGTTACAGAAAATTCTCCAGGTACCAGTCTAGTAACATTTAGAATGAAAGTTTAAGGTACGTTATTTGGGTATACTAACTAATCTTAAAAGATTACAGTGTGAGAAAGATCACTGCTGTCCTTGGCTATCAACATAAAATATGTACATGCTTCAAAAAGTTAATTCGAGCATCTTATAAATATCCAAATTACCCAGAAGTTTGTTATGCAGCCTCAGGACAAAAATCAGCATAAATCATTTAATCATCTTGACCTAAACCACAGATGAAAGTGCATGATCTGTTCATAAAACCAACCAACCTCATATGAATCAACAAGTTTGAATAAGTATTTGTTTTTCAGTCTGTAGCACTGCAACAGGTTTTGGTAGAATGCAAAATTAAATTTTCACTTAACCAAAACCAGTCAAGCTGGTATTTTTCAGTTCATCAATCAAAGAGGCTTAGTATACTGGGTAAGAGATGAAATTACACACCAACCATTGTCTGTGCCCCAAATGTTTTTATTTGGCACGCTCTAACTTCAACATTACTGAAACCCCTTTCCATCTTAGAAATTCTTGATGTTCTACATAATTGGGCAGTACCATCACCAGTAAATGACCATTGTGCAACAGTGCTGCCATCAGCTTTGTAATACCCTCGCATGCTAGAATGTCGAAGTCTTCATATTCAAACATTTCAGGGCCTTGTGGGGTTTTACTGTCTTTTTGTTTGCACTGAGGAAGGAATGGGGAACCTAACTTCATACTCAGATGTCAAGTTCATAGCTGGAGCATGAATTTCACAAATTAAAGTGATCTGAGTTGGTTATAATTCCCTGTGCAAGCATATAATTAATAAAATGGGAATAAAGCTTGCTGTACAATTTGTGCCAGCACTCACTCTAATTTCCCAGACAGCCACAGCCTCATTACCTCCAGATTTGTGCATCTCATTATGATGCTGACTCTCACACTTGTGTGATTAGTGCCGAAATTACAGATTCATCCTGATTTAGTGTGGCCTTTATTGCTGTTAATTAGGCTATGAAATGTGAACACTGTTACAGCATTTTAATTATCTGAAGGCAATGAGATGTGTATACTTAAAAAAAAAACAAACAAACCAACCCAAAAAATAGAACCAAAAAACCCAAAACAAACACCAAAACTCCAAAACCTAGAGAATGCAATCTTTTCTTTGAAAGGGTTGCTGGGTTTCATGGGAACAGCTGATTGAAAGAAATTTGACAATTTATTTTGCTGCTAGTTGAGGTGACCCCTCCTGTCTGCATCTGCCACAGTTATGTGGCACAGTGTATTTGTACAGTTCTATTTTTTGCAAAAAGACAGATAAAAAATGCCTGCTTAATAAAGGGCATCAAAATGTGCAGCAGCAAAACCATGAATGAAAAACTGACAGATGAATTGCTTAACCTAGGTAAAATTTTTCTATTATTTGGGCCAAGATCCTTCCAAAAACCTGGAGGAACAGCCATCAGTAAGCACAACTTACATGCAGAAACACAGCCTCAAGGGAGACAGCCTCAAACCTGCATGAAAAGAAGCACTGAGTCTCACCTTGTTGCTGGACCTAGGTTGAAGTAATTTTATATGCTGAGTGGTCAGCATGACCGCATCCACATCAGTTATCTCAGCCAACATGGGTGCCCTCCCGCAGTGCATGGAAACAACTTCTCTGGTGGAGCCATGGCATGGGCTATATGCATCACGTAACTGTGAATAAGTTATGTGTCTGAGTGTCTCTTACTATTTGATTTTTCTCACTGTTTAAATAAATGCTTAATCACTTATTAAGTGATTAATCAGAATTAGTGAATAATCAGAATTAAGTGATTAATCAGAAATAGTGAAGCAAAGTGATGCTTTGCTTCACTAGTTTTACTTACTACTGGTTTATCAATTTTTGCTAACATATGGTACATATCAATTGTCATAGCACATTGTGAAGGAACCCATTGGTTCATGGGCAGAAGGAGCCTTTAAAGAGATGGAGAGCCACATATCCTTGCATGCTGGCACTATGGCTGCCCTGTGACAGCTTGCAGGAGAAGGAGGCTGCCCCTCAGGCAGAGGACTACTAATCTCACTACCAGCCCTGCAGTGGCTGTGTATCTCTAGGCTTCACTTACTAAAATGATATTTTAGGCAGATATATCACATATGGGCACTTACATGTAGACACAAACATAGAAGTCTGAATCCTGAACTTGTGTTTGCATTTCTGTAAATACTTAGCTACATCAGAGCCTGTCTTTACAAGCATCTCATAAGGCAGAGCCTGGCAATCCTGCAGATAGCTGCTCATAACACACATGGAATTTGTCAAGAAGCACTGTCATTCCACTTGGGTTATTTTTATACTCAAATTTGTAGGACATTGTTTTCACTATACCCATTTAAATCTTTCTTCAACAGTGTAACTTCAACTACTACTACTACAGCCCCACTAACCTTCACAATGTAAAAACATTACATGCCTCTACCTTTACCTTATTTGATCATAAACAATTTTCTGTACCCAATACATTCAGTAATTCTGATTAAGCACTCTTAAACCTGTCAACTCCTTTTATTACACACAGGATAGAATTTTGTTGCTTTTCTTTTACAAGATCACACACAGAAAAAGAATAGCGTGTTTATTTGCAAAAAGGAAATTGAACTGGTGTCATAGTTTGCAAAAGGAATGAGATTTCAGACAGATTTTAAACAGACAAGCATCAGGAAATTTGAAAAGGAAAGCCCCTCAAGGAAATGTCAAGTTTAATAGATTTTATGTATATATAGGTATCTCATGCATATGCATCCATCAGGAGTCCGTAACACTAAATCATTAACTGGCATGGTACTGCACTGGGAACTTCTCTGATCTCTCATTTACATTCTCAGTTTAATTTATGTACATTATACATTTTTGGATCGGTAACTTTTTACTGAAATAGCCATGGAAAATATTCCCAAGTAAGACTATTTTTAACTGTTTTGCATATCTTCAGTGAAACTAAACTCAAAACATTGTGGTGAAAATACTGAAATACTTGCTTTACTGCTACTACAGCTCCACTAACTTTTGTGACGTAAAAACACGCCTTTATCCAGATACATAGTGTCCAAGAAGCACAGAAAACAGAGTTTCATAGACACTTCATCTATTGTTCCTCTCTTGTAGATAAAATTATTAGCATCTTCTCTAAGAAAGGAGTCAGCTGCTTTCCAGGAATGCTGATTAGGCATGAGGACCAAATTTTACTGCAATTAAAAATCAAAGGCCACTACTTTAATATGTGCTTTAAAATCCTCCTTGAAAAATTATATCCTCTTACTTTCAAGCCAGTATACTTCCTAGTGTGTTTCTGGAGTAATAACACACCACCTTTTCCTTCCATTGCCATATGCCTGTTCGGACATTCTGCAATAAAAGGAGAGCACAGCAGGAGGGCCAGGAGACCTCCTTGGATGGATAAGGAGCTCCTGAGGAAAATTCAATTGAAAAAAGAGGCTTATAATAAGTGGAAGCAAGGACAGGTGGCATGGGAAGAGTACAGGGATGTTGTCTGAGAAGCTAGGGACCAGGTTAGGAAAGCTAAGGCTCAGTTAGAATTAAACTTAGCTAGGGGTATTAAGGATAACAGGAAGGGATTCTACAGGTACATAGCAAATAAAAAACAGACTAGGGAAAATGTAGGCCCCCTCAGGAAGCTCTCAGAACTGGCTACACAGGATTTGGAGAAGGCTGAGGTTCTGAATGACTTCTTCGCTTCAGTCTTCACTGACAAAAGCTCTGACCAAACCACCCAAGTCTTGGAAGGCAGATGCAGGGACTGTGAGAATGAAGACCTTGGGCCCACTGTAGGAGAGGATCTGGTTCGAGTCCATCTTAAAAATCTGAATGTGCACAGGTCCATGGGACCTGATGAGATCCATCCGCGGGTCCTGAAGGAGCTGGCGAATGAAGTTGCAAAGCCACTGGCCATCATATTTGAGAAATCATGGCACTCAGGTGAAGTTCCCGATGACTGGAAAAAGGGAAATATAACCCCCATTTTCAAGAAGGGGAAAATGGATGACCCGGGGAATTACAGACCAGTCAGTCTCACCTGCGTGCCTGGCAAAATCTTGGAGCAGATGCTCCTGGAAGGCATGCTAAGGCACATGAAAATCAACAAGGTGCTTGGTGACAGCCAGCATGGCTTCACTAAGGGGAAATCCTGCCTGACCAATTTGGTGGCCTTCTATGATGGGGCTACAGAACTGATGGACAGGGGTAGAGCAGTTGATGTCATCTACCTGGACTTGTGCAAAGTGTTCGACACTGTCCCACACGACATCCTTGTCTCTAAATTGGAGAGACATCAATTTGATGGATGGACCACTTGGTAGATAAAGAACTGGCTGGATGGCCACACGCAAAGAGTTGTGGTCAATGGCTCAATGTCTGGCTGGAGACCAGTAACGAGTGGTGTCCCTCAGGGATCGGTGCTGGGACCGGTCTTGTTTAACATCTTTGTTGCTGACATGGACAGTGGGATTGAGTGCGCCCTCAGCAACTTTGCCGATGACACCAAGCTGTGTGGTTCGGTTGATATGCTGGAGGGAAGGAATGCCATCCAGAGGGACCTTGACACACTTGTGAGGTGGGTTGATGCCAACCTCATGAGGTTTAACCATGCCAAGTGCAAGGTCCTACAGCTGGGCAGGAGCAATCCCAGGCACAGCTACAGGTTGGGCAGAGAAGAGATTCAGAGCAGCCCTGCACAGAAGGACTTGGGGGTGCTGGTTGATGAGAAAATGAACATGAGCCAGCTTCAGTGTGCACTTGCAGCCCAGAAAGCCAACCGTAATCCTGGGCTGCATCAAAAGGAGCATGACCAGCAGGTCGAAGGAGGTGATCCTGGCTCTCTACTCTGCTCTTGTGAGACCTCACCTGGAGTATTGTGTGCAGTTCTGGTGTCCTCAACATAAAAAGGACATGGAACTGTTGGAACAAGTCCAGAGGAGGGCCAGGAGGATGATCAGGGGACTGGAGCACCTCCCGTATGAAGACAGGCTGAGGAAGTTGGAGCTGTTCAGCCTGGAGAAGAGAAGGCTGCGTGGAGACTTCATAGAAGCCTTCCAGTATCTGAAGGGGGCCTATAGGGATGCTGGGGAGGGACTCTTCATTAGGGACTGTAGTGACAGGACAAGGGGTAACGGGTTAAAACTTAAACAAGGGAAGTTTAGATTGGATATAAGGAGGAAATTCTTTCCTGTTAGGGTGGTGAGGCACTGGAATGGGTTGCCCAGGGAGGTTGTGAATGCTCCATCCCTGGCAGTGTTCAAGGCCAGGTTGGACGAGGCCTTGGGTGATATGATTTAGCGTAAGGTGTCCTTGTCCATGGCAGGGGGGTTGGAAGTAGATGATCTTAAGGTCCTTTCCAACCCTAACGATTCTATGATTCTATGATTCTATGATTCTAAAACAGAAGTACCACTGCATTTGGAGACAAGTTCTGCTCTACTGGAGGAGGACAAAGTGTAAGTGAAAAAAAAACATAAATTTTCCTGCCTTCTACCTCCTCTCTACTTTCAATACCACAATCAGTCCCCTGAAAATAATTCTGGGAACTGTACCAGAAAGAAGGTATTACTGAATGGAGCACCTGTCTGAGGAACTAAATATGGACAAAAAGCTAGACTGATGGGTTTAATATATAGAAATAAACATGAATTTATTTAGCAATTCTTCACTCCAAAGCTAGCTTCCCCCAGAAGCATTATACAAGAATAAGTACTGTCATTTTTCAAATACTAGGAATGCAAATATTAGGCAATTTGCCAAAGGCTACACAAGTCAATAAGAGAATTATGAGCAGAGTCCAGTTCCTCGCTGAATTCATTAAACTGCTAATCAGTAAAGTCCTTAAAGTCAGGGTAAGCAACACATCTTTCTGATATAAGCAAAGTAATGGTGTTGACAGATTATATATAAATATATGCAGACACTCAGAGTGACATTACTGCAGGCCCTTCAGACTCTTGAAAAAGCAGACATCAAAATCTATAAAAATTGACTCATCTTTATCTTATTTTCTACTCAACAATACTGCACGGTTGCCTGTTCATTTAAAGTGCTCAAGTTCACTCCTTTATGCATTGTTCCATGGGATTTACCTTCTAAATCCCAAAAGTAGATGAGCTTGGTGCATATATTCTTAATAAAAATCCTTTTTCCCTTGTCCCTTTAGTATTACTACCTTGGAATCATTTTACTTGCCAGCCAACTCTTTTTGTGAGCATTCAATTGCACACAAATAACAAAAATTCTCCAGATGGATACATACTTCAGGGAAAATTTTACAGCTGTCACAGAACAGTAGAAAGGATGGTACTGGCTGTACTATGCCACCCGACTGTCCGAGCTCAGTGCACATGATCCCAGTGAAAAATATACATCTTCCTAAGAATATGACCTTTTTGGCATACAAGGAGGAGAGCAGCCAATTAATGTAAAACAGCAAGACAGACTCTCAAATTTGAAGCCGAACGTAGTGAAAGGTCCACCCAGATAAGTTTCATTAAACCAGCTCAAAATAATGGGTATCTTTAAACCGAAAGCTGAATTAATCCTAAATAAAGTATATTTTACCTATAACTTCATTTTCAGTGACAACTACGGAGAAAAGCAATGGAAGTTATTCCTGTCCATCCCCTTATCTTTTGGCTCTGTATGGAGAATGAGACAGTGAACTGTTACTTCCCTGGTTAAAAACTTGACGTGTTATATATTTAAGTCTGTAAGATGCTTCCTTCAATAAATTTGCAAGTTAATGGCTTACATTTTCATAATCTAGCAGATGCTACACAAGCATATTTTCCATACAATCCTACCTAATTGGTAGTGGGCCATGTCATTAAATATTTTTAAGTGACACAAGAATGAAGACACTTACATGAATTCTAAAACAAGCACACTGAAATATGATAAAGCAGTTGGAAAAAACCTACTGTACTACCTGGCAAAATTATACATATTATCATTAAAATGCATTCAGCACCTTAAATGTCCCAGTCACATCTGAAATATTCATTTCCTATTACAACATTCAACTTACCTCTTCTACAAATTCTGGTTACAAATTCTAGCATGCAGTATTTCAGGTATGAATATAAACAAAGTTCTCATCTCATCCATACATAATAAACAATTCAATTCCATTTGCCAAGATAATGAGTCATTTTGTGAAATTATTTTCCATTAATAGAAAGACAACTAAACTTTGCCACCAGCAGCATGTGCTGGAAAAACACTCAATTATAGAGTAATATAATACATAAGGCCATTAAGAAACAACTTTTTAAAAAGAAACGAAACCAGAAAAACCCACATACACACAAAAAACCACAAGCCAGCATGGGTTAATATTCTAACAGTAGTTTGTCACTCTTGAAACATTTCATCCCTGAGCTTGTATTTCTTGTATTACCAGACGTGAGGTCTCCTTCTCCATATTCTTTTCTTGTTGAGTATCACTGATTATGCCATTATTTGGTACAAAGGAAGATGGACAAGAAAGTACAGGAAACTTGTATGATCGAAAAAGTCAAATTTACTGAAGAAAGATCATCCAAGAATTTAAATACAGTCTTCTGCCTAATAAGAGGGACTGTCTGTTGTCTTACAATGGCTCACAGATCTAGTCACTGGAACGCTAACTTGACCCTGAGATTCCAAGAAGTTCTGCACATAGCTGAAATACAGCAATGTCATAGCACTCCAACATAAGTATTAAAAAAAAAAAAAAAAAAAATTCCATGCACTACCCTGCGCCAATATTGCAACTGAACACTGAAACAGCTCAAATTAAGTGTAGAGAGGTCCACTTTTAAGAATGGCTGTAAATGATGATGTGCACCTCTGCCCCTTTCCTCAGCCCTTCAACGTTATGCTTCGGCATCATCACAGAGCACTCTCATGCGTAATTAACAGAGTGCTTATCATTCCATCAACCAGCATCCTTGCAACCAGCTTATATTTCTTCAGAGGAAGGCTGCTTAAGAGTCTATTTTAAATCTTAGGCATACAAGTTCTGCCACTTGTCCTCAGCCCCAAGATGGCTGCTACACCTTTCACTGTATCTATGAAATTAAAAAAAAAAAAAAAAAAGGAAAAAAGGCATTTAAAGGTCATAATTTAAAAAGAAATCACTCACGAGTAGAAGAGATGGGGACGCTGCTAAAAAGCAGCCAAGCGTCAGTGCATTGCGCAATCGTTGCCAAGGCAGCCAAGAGAGCACTGAGAATACTGATGGACCACAGCAACTACAGGGATTTAGTACACATAACTTCTTCATAGGTAATAAGCATCATGCTTAGATCATAAAGCAGTGGGTAATTGTCACCTGAATCCTTTTATGAACACACTGTTTCAAAGGTTGACTTACAAAAACCACTGTGTGATCATGTAAAACACTCTGAATACCTAACAAGCATCTCAGACACCTGAATGATGCAAGCCAAAATATCCTAACACATAGGAAGTTTAGATAAATTTTTGTGGCCAGTGTTATTCAAAATGGTGATTCAGATGCAAGAACCTGCTGTCTCTTGTAAACCACTCATTACCTGAGGCAAGCTAATTCTCATTTTACAAATGTCAAAATATTATGCCCTCATACAATCTCTTGTACCTTAAAATACTCTCTTGATGTCAGATACTTATGCTTCTGTTGGTACACCACTAGGATTATGCCTTTCTGTCTAGTACTGACTCTTTGACACCACTCAAGGATCATCTGCTTAACTCCACTTAAGAAATGTTGATCCACCTTTCCCTGGATAATACTTCCAAAATTGCATAATCTTGAAAGAATACAAAAAATGCCAAATATACTCTCTGCTAATAGCCACTGTTGAAGGAAGTGTATGCACTACCCAGTGTAATTAGCTACAAGCTTCTGAATGTCAAATCATCATGCAGAGCTGAACAGTCAGTTTGACCACTGAGGTCTTTGCAAATTGCAGACATTAGCAAATCTCAGTAAGAAAATGCCCTGAAATGTGTATCTGAAATTTCACTGCTATTAGAGAGCATTAAAAGTTATTCATACGCCACAGCTAGAGTGAGACAAAAATAGAAAGCTTACGTAAGCTTCTATTATGAAGACTGAGTACTGAATTCAAAAGTAACTGAAAATGAGATCGTAAGCAGCCTTGCCTTAGCTCTAAAAAATACACAATAATGTATTTGCTGGTTAGTGGTTGTAAAGGACACACAGCTGATCCACATACATTTATAAATTTATAAACACTGCATATGACCTGATTACTAAGGTAGTTACTTTATGCATATATGAATTTGCCTCAGCATAAGAGCTGTTCAGAAACTGTACAGAACTACTGGATTAGCAATTGCCAAGTTATGCATCAATCACCCACTAAACATCACTGACTGAAATACTGGACATCTTAAAGCTTCAAAATTGAAAGAATTGTTTTGCCAAAGTTGGAAAGAAAAGACCTAAAGGATAGTAAACAGGTAGGAGTTTTCAGCTTTCAGCTAGGTAAAAACATTGCACAGGCCTGCTAAACAATCACAGTTTGTACACAATTAAGATTACTCAGCACTTGCTTTAAAAGCAAGTTCTCCTGCAGATGAAGGAATCCAGCTTAAGTTTAGCAGAATCACTCAGTAAGACCAGAAATGGAAACAGAAAAGCATCTAACACACAAGTCCTGACAAAGATATGAGAAAGTGCTTACTGCTATTTCAGAATGTCAAGTATCCTAAAGTTTTCCTTAGGAAACCTCTTTTCACTAGCATTAAGGGTTTCAAATGTTCAGTAACATATATGGATTCCCTAGCATGGATTAACCATAGAGGACTTTAAGTGTTCTCTGCAACTAATTAAATTACATGCCTGTTGACATCACTATGTTCTTGGCTTGCTTAATACTTAAGAGAGTACGTATGTAACGAAAACATCGATCTGACAATTGCTTAAACTGAAAAGATATTTTGAGATGACAACTCTTCTTTCTCAAGCCTCTTAAAATAATTGTTACATAAGGGGCCATGATGCCCACCCGCATTCTATGTAAAGTGGATAGCGCTCTCATGGAAATTAATAACAGCAGATACAATGTCTGATCAGCAACCTATATTTTCACCAAATTACACTGTTCATTGTTTCACTATTGTCAGTTATAGAACCTTCCCAGCTGCAACAAAGTGCTAGAAGAAGAAAGAAAATTACATGGCCCTGTTATATTCAGAGGTTATGGCAAATTTAATCAGCATGTGTCACCATTAGTGCTGTATCAGGAGTTCAAGGCACCTGGAGTTGAAAGAATGTAAAATTAAAGCTGAACAGTGACTCTGCAGAGAGGTCAGGAAATACACTGTGTGTAATGGAGACCTTACCCATGGAAGATGATGCAGTAGGAAACTGGACAGTATTTTTTTTTACGGAATGCATTAAGGAATCCAGATATTTACTGCATTTTAAGTGTATCACTAGTAGGCACTGCACCTTGTGAGAATACTCCATGCATTTTAAAAACCAAGTTAAAAAACAGTGTTCATCAGTGGTACATTGATTTGTTTTGTATGAAAATGGAAAAAAAACCTAAACCTCTAAAACCCAACAGAGAATCCCATCAACCTCAGAAGTATCTCTTGAGTGCCAAAAATAAAGAGGTAGAGCACCAGCAGGTGTTTACAGTTAAAGACTTTTGAGATTTAAGGTCTCAAAAAAGTGTAAAAAAAAACCCTGTATTAATGATAACATCATTCAACATCAAATCTCAATGAGCTTTTTCATTTTCAGTCTGAAATACAGCGCATATCTGCAAATGAAAACATTCAAAATAATATACATGATGATGTCAACCCTGGTGGAAAAAGCCACTGCCCACATAAATGCGACAGGATACTCTGTAAGCGGAAAGCAGCTTCGCTTTTCAGGTCTGATGACACATCCTGCTAAACTGCATTTTCTAGAAAGTTACAAAGTGAAACAAAGTTTCTATTTGTACATTAAAATAGACAAGTATTATTATAGTGTGGATAAGTATGATTTTTGTATGTGAGTACTTTTAAGCAATATGCTATATTACCTCTGGAATTAATCTCTTGAACTAAAACAAATCAAAACCTTATGGCAGTTCCACTTAGGCATACAAAGACACGTCTCACAGATGACTTTCAAATCATGCAGATAAGGAATGACACATACTGAAAAGCACACACACAACTAAGAACCACCAGCAGACAGAAGAGAGCTGATCATTTATAGCTATTCTACTGAAGAGCTGCTCTTCAGTTCAATATGCTAGGAAAAAATTTCTTGGCTTTTTGTAAAGAATACTACTAAAGTTACCCTTAGAACAAAAACACCAAAGAAACAAACAAAAAAAAACACAAATAAAAACAAACCCACCCCCCAAAAAAAAACCACTACAAACCTCAAACTACTGAACAAAGAATTCTCTTGGTTGTGCACAATAGCACCCAAACGTCTCCCAACAGTCATGGCAATTGAAACGTATTTTCAACCTTCGCTTTATTAAGACAGGTGCAACTTTCTGTTGCAGAAATTGACACAATGTTGCTTGATCTGTAAAAAAGCTCTGAATTCCTGCCCTGCATTTTCTTTGCAGACAGCTTCTCTAAACTCCAAACACAGCACAAATTTCTAATATTCTAACAGCTACCTCTTCAAAGTAAAATGTTAAAATTAACAACAAAAACTTAAAATTATACTGACAACAGTTTGTAACTGGAAGACATATTTAAAACATTTCTTCCCTACTAAGTGAGATTCTGGAACCATTCAAGCATTTTTTGAAAAAGTATTTTAAAAAAACCACCCTGCTGATAGTGTTTTATTCTATACATGATTGTTTTGTTCCTATTACCTCAATGACTGACATTCCACTTAACAGTTTGGCTTCCTTACCACTATTTTTTTGATACCTCTTTCAAACAAGTCCAGCAAGAGAAAGGTCACAGTTCACTCTTACACAATCCATTGTGGCTATCCTTTCATATTTAAGAAACCTATTTTTTTCATGTGGAAAACACTTCAGTAAACCCACTACTTTTATGCTTGCTATTCAGGTAGTGCATTCAGTCTTGCTCTTCCAAACAAACCCGACTCAATAATATCACCAAAATATACATTTCACATCTTTCCAGTGACTGAAGATAAAATTTCTTCAGAGCTTACTGCAGTCGCCTTGTTCTGACATGACTAACATACACTATCGCAAAACTGACATCCTGAAGGAGACCAACATAACCTCTGGGACCAAGCACCAGCGGCCAAAAGACTTACTGAAATACAATAAGACAATACATTGCAGAGTGCCAAATGTGGCATCAGTTGTACGAATACTTGGTAAACTGCACTCCATAAACTCTATTAATGGATACCAAAGTACTGATATAATCTTGTATTGTTTCCTTTTGTTGTCCTTACTTCATCCTCTTCTACAGTCAGTGTCTGTTGATTTGCTCCCATGTACTCCATTACATCAAGAAGACATGGCAAGACTCTCAGTTGTCTCAGAACTGTTACAAGGAAGTTAAGCATTGCCAGCATACAAGACATGCAAATTCAAATATCACCTGGTTCTCCTAACAGTATTCACAGTTCTGATGAATACAAGGCACTCAAAGCCATGAAGAGATCTTTATACGAATATGAACACAAAAAAAAAAAAAGGCCATCTTGAGACATGCTGAAGATAACACATTTCCCTAGAAAAACAGGGAAGAACACAGTGCTCACAGACAAGTCAAAATATGTCTGTTTATCAAAAGGTGGGAATGAAAATAATTACAAATCAGTGTTTAATCACCTCAGTCAAAACTTTGAAAGTCTACATTGTCCTACGTTTCTTTGCCCTTGTTCAAAGATAAAAAAGTGAAACTTCTAACAGATGTTAACTGGACATGTCAGAAATACTTCTTGGCATAGTGAAATCCTGGTGAGTAACGCTGAAATCTCTAAGGTAGTCTGATGAGCTTAGTACAGGCAGAAAACATCCCAAAACTCCATTACTTTTAAAAGATTGCTCTGCCATCTCATCCATGTTCTAAATCAACAAGTTACAGATTCTGAGTCAAAACATGTATGTCTACCTCCATACCTAACACCTAATTAAATGCATCAATCATGTAGACATGGCACTTAGGGACATGGTTTATTACTGGACTTGGAAGGGTTAGGTTTATGGTTTGACTGGTCAATGATCTAAAAAATGATTCTATGTTTACATATACCTGCACACCAGTTACTTGGAAGAAGCCAAGAACCCCAACGATCTGAGCATGTCTGTGGATCTAAAAATTTCACTTCACTTCGCAAGCTAAGAAGAGAGGCCCTAATTGATTAAAAAATTGTCTGGTTTTGATTCTTATCAGGGGCTTGGTGTTTCTTATTTTATCTCTTAGCAACCCTGAAAAATCCCATGAATCACAAATATGAAAATCAGTCTTAACACCTAAACTTAGCATCTCAGAAATCTGCTTATTTTATAAAATAGGCTTCAAAAGTGACATAAGCCAATAAATGCAAATTCAAGCTTCCCCAACAATTTTATAAATGACTTACCAACCAAGTTTTATATGTGGATTTTTAAGGTTTGGACTAGAAAAACAAGAATATATTTCTAGTTTGATATACTGTGTCTTTTGCTCTCTGCTCCTCTGCAGTAATGTAAGTTTGTTAACAGAAAACATAAAATGGTATTTAAGGTTGTTTAGCAACTTCAGGGGAAACAAAACATCCTGGGATGCCACTTTCATTTGCCTTTGTTTCGCACTGGAAGTGAAAAAGCTACATAACTAGTCAAATATAACCTTACCTGCCCTAAGTTGAAAGGTTGAAATTATCTAAAGTGCTGGAGGATTAATCCCAGCAACAATGGAAAATAATGTGAATTTACAGAATTGATTTGCCCTATGTCTTCTGGAATCAACTTACATACTTAGGATTCCCTTTTTTTTTTTTTTTTAAATACAGGTGATAAGAACAGAATCATAGAATCATAGAATAGTTAGGGTTGGAAAGGACCTTAAGATCATCTAGTTCCAACCCCCTGCCATGGGCAGGGACACCTCACACTAAATCATATCACCCAAGGCCTCGTCCAACCTGGTCTTGAACACTGCCAGGGATGGAGCATTCACAGCTTTTCTGGGCAACCCATTCCAGTGCCTCACCACCCTAACGGAAAAGAATTTCCTCCTTATATCCAACCTAAACTTCTCCTTTTTAAGTTTTAACCCGTTACCCCTTGTCCTGTCACTACAGCCCCTAATGAAGAGTCCCTCCCCAGCATCCCTATATCCCTTCAGATACTGGAAGGCTGCTATGAAGTCTCCATGCAGCCTTCTCTTCTCCAGGCTGAACAGACCCAACTTTCTCAGCCTGTCTTCATACGGGAAGTGCTCCAGTCCCCGATCATCCTCATGGCCCTTCTCTGGACTTGTTCCAACAGTTCCATGTACTTTTTATGTTGAGGACACCAGAACTGCACACAATACTCCAAGTGAGGTCTTACGAAAGCAGAGTAGAGAGCCAGGATCACCTCCTTCAACCTGCTGGTCACGCTCCTTTTGATGCAGGCCAGGATACGGTTGGCTTTCTGGGCTGCAAGCGCACACTGAAGCCGGATCATGTTCATTTTCTCATCAACCAGCACCCCCAAGTCCTTCTCTGCAGGGCTGCTCTGAATCTCTTCTCTGCCCAACCTGTAGCTGTGCCTGGGATTGCTCCGGCCCAGGTGTAGGACCTTGCACTTGGCATGGTTAAACTTCATGAGGTTGGCATCAGCCCACCTCACAAGTGTGTCAAGGTCCCTCTGGATGGCATTCCTTCCCTCCAGCGTATCAACCGAACCACACAGTTTGGTGTCATCGGCAAACTTGCGGAGGGCACACTCAATCCCACTGTCCATGTCACCGACAAAGATGTTAAACAAGACCAGTCCCAACACCGATCCCTGTGGGACACCACTCGTTACTGGTCTCCAGCCAGACATTGAGCCATTGACCACAACTCTTTGTGTGCGGCCATCCAGCCAGTTCTTTGTCCACCGAGTGGTCCATCCATCAAATTGATGTCTCTCCAATTTAGAGGATGTCATGTGGGGCAGTGTCGAAGACTTTGCAAAAGTCCAGGTAGATGACATCAACTGCTCTACCCCTGTCCATCAGTTCTGTAGCCCCATCATAGAAGGCCACCAAATTGGTCAGGCAGGATTTCCCCTTAGTGAAGCCATGCTGGCTGTCACCAAGTAGTAATTGTTCTCTTAAAAGTAGCAATACTAAGTACATTTAGGCACTCAATTCCTGAGCTATGGAAACAAAACGTTCATTTAATGATATATATGGATTATGCATAGCAGCATACTTCACAAAAAAACTGAGTTTGCATAGACAAAGGTATGTGTGTACAAATGAATGACATTTGCATTTTAACACTTTGGTCCAGTAAAACCCTATCAGCCGCTACTGACTTTTAAATATATTTCTTTTAAGGCATTTCATAGAATCATAGAATGGTTTGGGCTGGAATGACCTTTAAAGGTCATCTAGTCCAACCCCAGTACAATGATCAGGGACATCTGCAACTAGGTCAGGTTGCCCCATCCAATCTGATTTTAAATGTTTCCAGGGATGGGGCACTGACCATGTCTCTGCACAACCTCTTTCAGTTTTTCACCACCCTTACCATAAAAAATTTCTTCCCCCTATCTAGTCTGAATCTACCCTCTTTTAGGGATAAAAGCATTGCCCTTGTCCTGTCACTACAGGCCCTACTAAGAAGTCTGCCCCCATTTTTCTTGTAAGCCATTGTCAGCCACAGTCCTATCATAGATTTGTCCTACCAAGTAACGGCAAGTAGTTTGTAGCTACCAAGTAGCAGCATGGTGGCTTCCATCTCTTCCTGTTTGTTGCCCACACTACCTGCATTGGTGTGGAGGCAATTCAACTGGGCTGTTGACCATGTAATTTTTTTTAGTGTCATGGTTTAACACCAGCTGGCAACTAAGTACCATGCTGTCCTGGGTTCAGCAGTAGCAGTCATGTTTTTTTTTTCCTTTGCGTTAGCTGGTGCAGTGCTGTGTTTTGACTTCCAGCCCGGGAACAGTGTTGGTGAAGTCAATGTTTTCAGCTGTTGCTAAGTGATGTTTACCCTGACCAAGGACTTTGTGAGGCTCATGCTCTGCCAGGGAGGAGGGGAAGCCGGGAGGAAGCAGAGACGGGGCGCCTGACCCGGGCTAGCCAGGGAGGTATTCCATACCACAGCACGTCATGGCCGGGGTGGGGGGTGACTGGGAGTTACCCGGAAGGACACGGGCTTCCGGGTGGAACTCGTTTTCTTGGCCGGTGGTATCGCATTCTCTTCCCTTGTTATTTTCCCTTATCATTGTTGTCAGTGGTGGTAGCGGTGGTGATTCGTGTACATTGGTTGCTGGACTGCTCTTGTCTCAACCCGTGGGAGTTGCACTTTTTTCGATCCTCCTCCCCGTTCCTCCGGGAGCGGGGAAGGGAAGAACCCCGGTGGGGGGGGACGACACGGACCTCGATTGTTGTCAGCTCGGCACCACTCACTGGGAGTGAGTGAACAAGTTACCTGACTGGGTTTAAACCACGACAGTTCTTTTTGGTGCCCAACGTGGGGCACGAGGGGTTGAGAAAAGAACAGATCTGACTGGATTGATAGTCACTCGTCACAATGCTGATTTATTGGCTCTCAAGGTTGTTCCTCTTGATCTCACAGTTTCAGTATATAGTATCTTACGTCCATCCGGTATTTGCTGTATTAGTGTTTTTCAAGTGTGGGCTTGGGCTAAGGTTTTTGTCCCATTGTACTTTATGGTAATGACTTGTAATACAATAGAATCATTGATCATGAAACTGATCTGGCTTATGTTCCCGGTGTGGTCACCACCTTTATACTTTGGGAGGTATATGATGGAGGTGCTTAGCAATTACACATCTTTTATCTCCTTCTCAGGTGCTCAACCTGTGAAGGAGACATCCTTTTACCCTCCCAGTCGTCCCCCCAGACCATTTACATTTGAGAGTTTTGAATTTTTTGAATGGCATTTTAATGCTGTTGAGACTTGTTTGCTGATCGTGATGGGAATCACCATGGTAGCACGCATACAGAGTGTGTTTTGCCCACTACTGATTTCAAGAGTTAAGCAGAGTCAGGTTTGGGTCTTGTCTGGGGTCAAACGACGATGTAGGAGGACCAAGAGATTTTCCCTGAGGCTGGACAGCCATGAGTGGCAGGGTGTGTGGGATAGTATGGGCAAGTATCCAGGTCAGTGGGCCCCTCCAGTACTTTGGAATTTCACTACCGAACAACTGCAAAATCCAGAAGAATTAGTAAAACACTTAAATGAGGTGTGTGGTCATTCTGGCCATACCAGAGATGGACAAATCATGGCAACGTGCTGGGGCTTGGCCTATGCTTACAGGGCCTTGTTCAACACTATCCAGCACCTTCAAAAGGAAAAGAATGTCGGCGGATCTGAGGGCAAAGCAACAGTCGCTACTCAAACTTTGGCTGCAATGAACTGCGCAGCTACCCCAGCGGCAAGTACAGCAGCTGCTCAAACTTCAACTGCAACAGACAGCGCGGTTACCCCAGCTCCAAGCACAGCAGCTGCACCAACCCCAGCGACAAGTACAGTCGCTTCTCAAACTTTGGCTGCAATGAACAGCGCAGCTACCCCAGTGGCAAGTACAGCAGCTGCTCAAACTTCCACTGCAACAGACAGCGCGGTTACCCCAGCTCCAAGCACAGCAGCTACACCACCCCCAGCAACAAGTACAGTCGCTACTCAAACCACAGTGATAATCACTGCAGCCAAACCAGAGGACCAATTCGTACCAATATCGGTTGCCCCTGTACGCAAGAGAACAAGCAAAAAAGAGGCAAGAAGGGTGAAGCGAGATGAAGAAACAATGAATTCACCACCCGGTCCAGAATCTGATCAGGAGTCACCATCACATGACGAAGAAGAAGAAGAAGAGGTAACTTCTTGACCTCGGACCTCAACCGAGCTGTGGAATATGCGAAAAGATTTTACCCGTCAACCAGGGGAGCACATCATCACCTGGTTACTCCGATGCTGGCACAATGGGGCCGATGGTCACGAACTAGAAGGTACAGAAGCCAAGCAGCTGGGATCACTTGCTAGAGAAGGGGGAATTGACAAAGCAATTGCAAGAGAGAAAAAGTCCCTCAGCCTTTGGAGGCGGCTCTTGGCAGCTGTGAAAGAAAGGTTTCCGTACAAGGACGATGTTACGAGTCGTTCGGCCAAGTGGACTACTATAGACAAAGGCACCCAGTCTCTGAGGGAATCGGCCATCGTAGAGATGCTCTATCACATCAAGCCGAATAACGGGGATACACCCATAGATCCAGATGAAGTTGAATGTACACGACCCACGTGGCGAAAACTTACACGGAATGCACCGTCATCATATGCCCATTCATTGGCAACAGTAACCTGGAATGACATAGTACCACTAACAGTGGATGAAATGGTTCATAAACTCCGAGAGTTTGAAGACAACCTCACCCCTTCCATCATCTCAGCTGTGAAAAAACTGTCCCAGGACCTCGAACAATTGAGGGACGATCTATCTGATTTATCCAGCTCCTCACGTGTACCAACACACGCCTCAGCTATTAACAAAAGGCGTCCTATTGTTCAAGAGAGGAGATACAGGAGGTATACGCCACGGGGTACCCTATGGTTTTACCTGCTGGATCACGGAGAAGACATGACAAAGTGGGATGGAAAGCCTACTTCAGCTTTGGAGGAACGGGTGAGTGAACTGAAGAGGGGAGCAAGGGCCAAGACTGATCGTCCCATGAGAGCTATGGCTTCAGTCTCTGGTGAGCAGTTTCCCAGATGGAATGGAAGAGCTGATTTTACTCCAGCTCCTGTGATAACGAAGAATAATCTCTTTTACCCCGACTTAAGTGTCCAATGCTGTGATGACCGTTAGAGGGGCCCTGCCTCCAGCCAGGTGGAGGTAGGGGACAATTGGATTTACTGGACTGTGTGGATCAGGTGGCCTGGCACATCAGTCCCACAGAAGTATAAGGCTCTAGTAGATACCGGTGCACAGTGTACCCTGATGCCATCAAGCTGTCAAGGGGTGGAACCCATCTATATTTCTGGAGTAACAGGAGGATCCCAAGAGTTGACTGTGCTGGAGGCTGAAATCAGCCTGACTGGGAGGGAATGGCAAAAGCACCCTATTGTGACTGGTCCAGAGGCTCCATGCATCCTCGGCATAGACTACCTCAAGAGAGGGTACTTCAAAGACCCAAAAGGGTACCGGTGGGCTTTTGGTATTGCTGCTTTGGAGACTGAGGAAATTGAGCAGTTGTCCACCTTGCCTGGTCTCTCAGAAGATCCCTCTGCTATGGGGTTGCTGAAAGTTGAAGAACAACAAGTGCCGATTGCGACCACAACAGTGCACCGGCGGCAAGATCGCACCAACCGAGACTCCCTGATTCCCATCCATCAGCTGATCCGTAGACTGGAGAGTCAGGGGGTGATCAGCAGGACCCGCTCACCCTTTAATAGCCCCATATGGCCAGTGTGAAAGTCTAATGGAGAATGGAGACTAATAGTAGACTATCGTGGCCTGAATGAAGTCACACCACCCTTGAGTGCTGCTGTACCGGACATGCTAGAACTTCAGTATGAAGTAGAGTCAAAGGCAGCCAAGTGGTATGCCACGATTGATATTGCCAATGCATTTTTCTCAATTCCTTTGGCAGCAGAGTGCAGGCCACAGTTTGCTTTTACTTGGAGGGGTGTCCAGTTCACTTGGAACCGACTGCCCCAGGGGTGGAAACACAGCCCTACCATTTGCCATGGACTGATCCAGACTGCACTGGAACAGGGGCAAGCTCCAGAACACCTGCAATACATTGATGACATTATTGTGTGGGGTGATACAGCGGAAGAAGTCTTTGAGAAAGGGAGGAAAATAATCCAAATCCTGCTGAAAGCTGGTTTTGCCATAAAACAGAGTAAGGTCAAGGGACCTGCACAGGAGATTCAATTTTTGGGAATAAAATGGCAAGATGGACGTAGACAGATCCCCACAGATGTGATCAACAAGGTAACAGCAATGTCTCCACCAACTAATAAGAAAGAAACACAATCTTACTTGGGTGCAGTGGGGTTCTGGAGAATGCACATCCCGAATTACAGTTCGATTGTAAGCCCTCTCTATCATGTGACCCGGAAGAAGAATGATTTTAAATGGGGCCCTGAGCAGTAACAAGCCTTTGAGCAAATTAAACGCGAGATAGTTCATGCAGTGGCCCTTGGACCAGTCCGGACCAGGCCAGATGTAAAAAATGTACTGTACACTGCAGCTGGGGAGAACGGTCCTACCTGGAGCCTCTGGCAGAAAGCTCCAGGGGAGACTCCAGGTCGACCCCTCGGCTTTTGGAGTCGGGGATACAAAGGATCTGAGGCCAGCTATACCCCAACTGAGAAAGAGATACTGGCAGCCTATGAAGGGGTTTGGGCTGCTTCGGAAGTGATTGGCACTGAAGCACAGCTCCTCCTGGCACCCCGGTTGCCCGTGCTGGGCTGGATGTTCAAAGGCAGGGTCTCCTCTACACATCATGCAACTGATGCTACATGGAGTAAATGGGCTGCACTAATTACACAACGAACTCGAATAGGAAATCTCAGTCGTCCAGGCATTCTAGAAGTCATCATGGACTGGCCAGAGGGCAAAGATTTTGGAATGTCACCAAAGGAGGAGGTGGTGCGCGCTGAAGAGGCCCCACCATATAATAAACTGTCAGAAAGTGAAAAGCAGTATGCCTTGTTTACTGATGGGTCTTGCCGTATTGTGGGAAAGCATCGGAGATGGAAGGCAGCTGTATGGAGTCCTGGACGACAAGTTGCAGAAACTGCTGACGGAGAGGGTGAATCGAGTCAGTTTGCCGAGGTGAAAGCCATCCAACTGGCCCTGGACACTGCTGAACGAGAAAAGTGGCCAGTACTTTATCTCTATACTGACTCATGGATGGTGGCAAATGCCCTGTGGGGGTGGTTGAAGCAATGGAAGCAGAGCAACTGGCAACGCAGAGGTAAACCCATCTGGGCTGCTGCACTGTGGCAAGATATTGCTGCCAGGATGCAGAACCTGGCGGTGAAGGTACGTCATGTAGATGCCCATGTACCCAAGAGTCGGGCCACTGAGGAACACCAGAACAACCAACAAGTGGATAAAGCGGCTAAGATTGAAGTGGCTCAGATGGACTTAGATTGGCAACATAAAGGTGAATTATTTTTGGCCCGGTGGGCCCATGACACTTCAGGCCATCAGGGCAGAGGTGCAACATACAGATGGGCCCGTGATCGAGGGGTGGACTTAACAATGGACACTATTGCCCAGGTTATTCATGAGTGTGCTGCCATTAAACAAGCCAAGCGGTTAAAGCCTCTTTGGTATGGAGGACGATGGTTGAAGTATAAATATGGGGAGGCCTGGCAGATTGACTATATCACACTGCCACCAACCCGCCAAGGCAAGCGCCATGTGCTTACCATGGTGGAAGCAACCACCGGGTGGCTGGAAACATACGCTGTGCCCCATGCCACTGCCCGGAACACTATCCTGGGCCTTGAGAAACAGATTTTGTGGCGACACGGCACCCCAGAGAGAATTGAGTCAGACAATGGGACTCATTTCCAGAATAACCTTATAGATATTTGGGCCAAAGAGCATGGCATTGAGTGGGTATATCACATCCCCTACCATGCACCAGCCTCTGGGAAAATCGAACAGTACAATGGGCTGTTAAAAACTACACTGAGAGCAATGTGTGGGGGAACTTTCAAGCATTGGGATACACACTTACCAAAGGCTACCTGGTTGGTCAACACCAGAGGATCTGCCAACAGGGCTGGCCCAGCCCAGTCAGAACTTTTACATATTGTAGAGGGGGACAAAGTTCCCGTGGTGCATATGAAGAATTTGCTGGGGAAGACAGTCTGGGTAATTCCTGCTTCAGGTAAAGGCAAACCCACTCGTGGGATTGCTTTTGCTCAGGGACCTGGATATACTTGGTGGGTAATGCGGGAAGATGGGGAAGTCCGATGTATACCTCAAGGGGATTTGATTTTAGGGAAAAACAGCCAGTGAACATAATTGTATGCTGTTGCCTGCTGTGTAATACTTTTATAGCCCATCAACTAGATGTCTCCAGGTCACCAGCGACTGGCCCTGACTTCCCTCCAACCATCATCCCAACAGAGAATGAACTTTGAACATCATGGGCCGAATGGACTCGGCAGCATTATAGGGATTGGTCCATGCACTAAGAAAATGATCTTTTCCTCTTGGTCTGTATGTATATGGATGTATATATATGGGAGAGCGATGGTGTATTGAAAATGTGGGATCTGAGCACGACGTGAATGGTATGGAATAAGGGGTGGATAATGTCCTGGGTTCAGCAGTAGCAGTCATGTTTTTTTTTTTTCCTTTGTGGTAGCTGGTGCAGTGCTGTGTTTTGACTTCCAGCCTGGGAACAGTGTTGGTGAAGTCGATGTTTTCAGTTGTTGCTAAGTGATGTTTACCCTGACCAAGGACTTTGTGAGGCTCATGCTCTGCCAGGGAGGAGGGGAAGCTGGGAGGAAGCAGAGACGGGGCGCCTGACCCGGGCTAGCCAGGGAGGTATTCCATACCACAGCACGTCATGGCCGGGGTGGGGGGTGACTGGGAGTTACCCGGAAGGACACGGGCTTCCGGGTGGAACTCGTTTTCTTGGCCGGTGGTATCGTATTCTTTTCCCTTGTTATTTTCCCTTATCATTGTTGTAGTTGATACTAGTGGTGGTGATTTGTGTACATTGGTTGCTGGACTGCTCTTGTCTCAACCCGTGGGAGTTGCACTTTTTTCGATCCTCCTCCCCGTTCCTCCGGGAGCGGGGAAGGGGAGAACCCCGGTGGGGGGGGGGACACGGACCTCGATTGTTGTCAGCTCGGCACCACTCACTGGGAGTGAGTGAACAAGTTACCTGACTGGGTTTAAACCACGACACATGCATCCACTGTACCGGGCTAGGAAGATTCCTAGTGAAAGTCCCTAGCGCGGTCCTTAGCTCAGACCCCAGGGACGCAATGCATTTCCTTAAAAGGAGGGTCTGTCGGGCATATCAGACCCTTTGTTCCCCTCAAGAAGGGAGCTACCTACCACTATAATCTGCCTTTTCTTCCTCATGGAGATAGTCGTGATACAGAAGCTAGTCCTTTCTGACCTTGGCAACACCTCTTGAGTAGACAGACCATCATCCACATCACCCACTCACTGCCCTTCCACATATAGAACCTCATACCTGTTGTACAGAAGCACTCGGGAGGGTGAGGTGGGCAAGCAACAGGTTCACCTGCTGCCTCTAGTGGAAACTTGCTCCCACTCACTCTTCTCCTTTAAGCTATTGCCTTCTGCGTGGTGGGAGAAGAATACAGGATCCCCTTGATAATTTGTGTTTTTTCTGGTGTCTGTTCCTGTTTCTGCCTCAGGGAGAGCAGGGCATGGTTCCACCAGTATAACTCTTTCTCATTTCCCTATTAATGACCCTGTGGTCAACTCATATTTTGAAATAGCAGCCAGCTGTCCTAATAATGGTGGCTGATAAGTGTAGCCCTGCATAACAAATTGCAATGTCTTTGAAAATACTGTTTTCCATTTCAAGCAATGACATTACGTGATTGAAAAGCATTATTTCATGGTTCTTATTAATAACCACACATAATGGAAATTTCTTTTTTTGCTCTCAGTAGCAGATGAATACACATAAAAATGCATTGCTAGTAAAGGGACATTTGCACTTGTGTTATGGATTTTAACTGGCATTTGCACCAAGCTTGAACAGAACTTATGTAATGTGACTGATGCAAAATGAATTCCATCTTACTCAAATTATTTTGTCATGCTTATTCTCATTAAAAGAAAAAGCTCCTTAGGTCAAAAGGCAATGGAAAAGATGTTTAATTCCACCTCATACTCAGAACTCTGCCTGGAATTAAACACAGTGCTTTAATATCTGGATGCATTTAGATCTGCTCAAATAGGATTTAATATCCTTATATAAATAGTAGGCTCCGCCTACGGTAAGATATCACTGGTACAGAGAACTCTTGCAAGTGTTACTATTTTTATAGGTAAAATATATACCATACTCAATACACGCAATACTTTCTATACACATGTAGAAAATTTAATAATGAAATAAACATATTTTTACTGCAAGTGCTTGTATTTCCACTATGATAAAAGCTTTCTTATCAAAAAATTCTACCTGGATTCATAAAATTTCTGCTAATTCTAAAGAAAAAACTCACCTAACAAGTTACAGTATCAATTAAATGGAATTGAGCCAAATGAGTAATCTGCTATTAACTTCTGGAATAAAAAATGTTAAGTCTTTTATGTTAACTGGCCTTTTGGGATTTCTAATAGGCTGAATCTAGGATACTGTGGGATTTTGCACTGACATGTTTCTGCTGAGAGGTTAATGAATCTAATCTCTCATGCCATGATAAAACACAAGAATGGGATTCAGGGAGCCAGTTCTGATAGTGTTTGGCTGTGTTCCAGTTGAGTCCACATATTCATGAAGAAGTTTCCATCAGATGCTCCACTTCTTGCTAAAACATGAAGTGACTTGGAAAAGAAAGGTCCCTGTGGTGTAGAAGAAACTGTCTGCAACCCAAAGAAAAGGCCAAATTAAAACTAATATTCATTAACCTTAGCATCTGTCAAACAGTTTTGACAGAAAGAAAGAAAAGAGGAAAAAAAAAAAAGGTAAATACAGTAGTCTAAGACAAACAGAATTACCACGTTTTAACTGTTTCTCGGAATACTACCTACCGTATCAATAGTTTTCCAAGAACAATATATCTTTGATAAATAGAAATTATGTAACCTAACTAAGTGCCATTCTTCGCTGACAACTTGCTTCATGTACCTGGCATTTGAATGTGACTGGAATAGCTTTTCCAGTCTTTTTTTTTTGTTTTTCTCCCTGTTTTGGTTTTGTTCTTTTTTTTGGGGGGGGGGGGGGTGGTTGTTTTTTTGTTTGTCTCTCTTCCTCAGCCATTGAAAGATGAAGTCTGTATATGATAAGGCAGCTAATAAAGGAGGCTTCTGAGGTCATGTCGTGCTTAGCTGCACTACGCCAGCCACTAAGAAGGAGAAAAATAACTGTTACAGCTG
This sequence comes from Pezoporus occidentalis, assembly GCF_034315485.1. Taxonomy (NCBI): domain Eukaryota; kingdom Metazoa; phylum Chordata; class Aves; order Psittaciformes; family Psittacidae; genus Pezoporus; species Pezoporus occidentalis. Next base: position 439,038 of record NW_026913964.1, on the reverse strand, counting down.
AACCCAGGACAGGTCATCTTAATTGCGATTACTGACACTAGTTACCATTTAGACAGGCTTGCAGATTTGGGTATCACTTCTGTCAGTTTAAATAGTATTAAAAAAATAAAAACTTACGTACCTTGTTTCCAACAGAACATTCCTTGCTATGCAAATTTACAGCAAATATACTTCTATCATCTTTTGATAAAAAAGTCATGATCTTTTTGAGTATCAAATCAGTGTAAAGCAAATAATGTTCTTTTCCCCAAATTTATGTACAGTCAAGCAGAAAGCGTCACATCAACCAAGTCTACCCATCAAAAAGCTGCTGCAATATTCCATGCAACTCACATCCAAAGAATCACAGCGAGAAATGCACAGACATAATCTACTCTAGCCCAACTAAGGACACAGTTCACAACAGACAGAAGGAGACCCTAAGTACTGAAAACAGTGAAGGCTCCTACAGTTCTTCTCCCCCCAAAACACCAAGGTTTACAGTTACAGCAAGCAATTCTATGCACAGCACGACTCATGAAATCTGATTTCCTATCTCTAGCTGGATTTCCCCCTACCTAATCAAATGCAAGCTTTTCCAAGTTGAGCTTTATATGGATTCTCTGGCAAGCAATTATGGTAGCGAGCCTTACTCTCTTCACAACCATAACTTCTAATTTGCAGCTCTGCTAAGCTACCTATATTCAGAAAAATCTTTGACTACTTCAGTCTTGATCAAATTTGGTTTAAAGTAGTTGATATATCCAAAATGCACTGCAAAGAAAAGCTGCACGGAAAAGTTGACCAGCAGAGACAATGTGAGCAATTCTTCTTAAGAAATTAAGAAAAACAGTAATAACCTGGATGAGGAAATGTAGAATATTCAAGATAGTTAATTTATCAAAGTAAACCCAAACACTGTATTTGGCACTAATATATATGAAATATGAATAAGCACCTCAAAAGTAAATAGAACACAGTGGAACTTCAAGCTGTTCATAAAGAGATACTAATTTTCATTGCTAGTTCAAAAATCACTCCTTCGCATCTCAATACATAATTTAGTTTAGACCTGTACTCAAACCAGCCATTTTTTTGCAGACTAATGAATACTTGGAATTTGTTTTTAAACATTTTACATTTCCCAGCAATTGGAAGCACAATTCTGCAAATTAATAGTGCAATAACATGGGTAAATAAATCAATATATTTATGCAAGTTATTCAGCCAGGCTTACTGCTTTTCAAATGTTGTTATATTTCTACTATGCAACTTGAATGATTAGAATCCCTCCATCTCTGCCTACCTTCCTTTTAAGTTTGTTCTTCCCTAAAATAAAGCTTTTTTTCCATACAAGCAGGTCAAGGTGATATGTAATACTTCAAGTATTTGATTTATATTTCCAATTTAATCTAAGATTAACATGCTTTTCTGCTTCCATCAAAACATTTTCAGTTGAATTTCAGATGTTCCTCTAACTCACTTTCTCTAGCAACTCTGTTTCCTTATTTAGGTTACAAAACTTCTGGCAACAGGAATGTCCCTTTTTGGCGCTGCAGTACTGAGAGAAGGCTTAACCTGCTCTAAAAGCAACATGTAATACCAGCTTGGATATTCTTGAGAACTTTTTTATTTCAATATGTCAAAGTTTGTAAAACATGCAGAATTTGGAATTATGAATGGAATCATTCTTTAAAAATATGCTTTAGCACAGTGTAGGATAAAAGATCATGCATGGGTACGGTGAACTTTCCATGAGGTGGACATATAAATTAAAAATATGTAGTAGAAGTAGTGAAGATTTTGAATAAATAGCTGAAAAATCAGGCATCAAATAAAAGCCTAAATAGAACTACATGGCAAGTATAAAGAGATCTACAGCCCTGGGAAAGTTAATTGGACTGCTGTTTCTGGCACAGAAGAAACCTATTACAATGCTGATACAAGACAGAATGGACAACATTCAGAACTTTTATTATATACACTAACATGGGGGGGGGGATGGAGGAAGAGACAAATAACTTGGAATCTCCTCAAAGTAATTTCAAATTAGGCGAAAATATTGTAACATACCCAGCCCATCCTTGAACATACAGTTTTGAGACAATCTTCTACTACAAAGAGGATGCTATAAAATGGCCTGCCTTGTTTGGCAATTATGGAGAAAAATGCTGTCATTTAATATTGTGAAGTATAAAATGTGAACATTTTCAAAAAACACATTTTCAGAATCCAAACCAAGATCCCTTGTTGCACAGTATTCGATGACTGTTTTTAATAAAGGCCAAACCTCCCCCTCCAACAAAACAATTTCATTCCTGTAAAAAATGCTGGGGCTTGTTTTTTGTTTTTTGGGTTTTTGGGTTTTTTTGGTTTTGTTTTGTTTTTTTTTAAGATAAAGGCTCCCCTTCAGCAAGAAGCTTGAATAGTCTATGACTTCCCTTTATTCTGTCTCAGTACTCTGGTGACCACGAAGAGAAGTGAACAGAGGGCAGAATTGTTACTCACTGGAGGGCTGGAGAAAGGCTGAGTTCTTTGGCTCATTTTGCAAGATAATCCTTGTACTGTCACTTGAATGATAAAAATTATTTACCTGAACCACATGTTTAGGAACAAAAAGTTTGGTTTATTTGTCATGAATTATTTTTTTCTTTGACTTTACAACAATCATGGTAGATGTTTTCTTTCCTTATTACATTCTACATTTCCCTGTCAAAAATCTATTCTCCAGACAAATTGTCTGGGACTGTGAGAATGAAGATGATAGGCCCACTGTAGGAGAGGATCTGGTTCGAGAGCAATTTAAGAACCTGAATGTGCAAAAGTCCATGGGACCTGATGAAATCCATCCATGGGTCCTGAAGGAACTGAATGAGTGGTGTCCCTCAGGAGTCGGTGTTGGGACCGGTCTTGTTCAACATCTTTGTCGCTGACATGGACAGTGGGATTCAGTGCGACCTCAGCAAGTTTGCCAATGACACCAAGCTGTGTGGTTCGGTTGATACGCTGGAGGGAAGGAATGCCATCCAGAGGGACCTTGACACGCTTGTGAGGTGGGCTGATGCCAACTTCATGAAGTGTTACCATGCCAAGTGCAAGGTCCTACACTTGGGTCAGAGCAATCGCAGGCACAGCTACAGGCTGAGCAGAGAAGAGATTCAGAGCAGCCCTGCACAGAAGGACTTGGGGGTGTTGGTCGATAAGAAAATGAACATGAACCGGCAGTGTGCGCTCGCAGCCCAGAAAGCCAACTGTATCCTGGGCTGCATCAAAAGAAGCGTGACCAGCAGGTCAAAGGAGGCGATCCTGCCCCTCTACTCTGCTCTTGTGAGACCTCACTTGGAGTGTTGTGTACAGTTCTGGTGTCCTCAACACAAAAAGGACATTGAGCTGTTGGAACAAGTCCAGAGGAGGGCCACAAGGATGATCAGGGGACTGGAGCACCTCCCGTACAAAGACAGGCTGAGGAAGTTGGGGCTGTTCAGCCTGGAGAAGAGAAGGCTGCGTGGAGACCTCATAGCAGCCTTCCAGTATCTGAAGGGGGGCCTATAGGGATGCTGGGGAGGGACTCTTCATTAGTAACTGTGGTGATAGGACAAGGGGTAACAGGTTAAAACTTAAACAGGGGAAGTTTACATTGGCTATAAGGAAGAAATTCTTTCCTGTTAGGGTGGTGAGGCACTGGAATGGGTTGCCCAGGGAAGTTGTGAATGCTCCATCCCCGGCGGTGTTCAAGGCCAGGTTGGACAGAGCCTTGGGTGACATGGTTTAGTGTCAGGTGTCCCTGCCCATGGGAGGGGGGTTGGAACTAGATGATCTTAAGGTCCTTTCCAACCCTAACGATTCTATGATTCTATGAGAAAACAAAGGAACTCCATTCATGAATATTATATTTAGCAACAAACGAATACTAATAACCACCAAGAGTATGAAAGTGAAGGACACAAGGCAGTAAGTGAGGTTAATACCAAGAGCTTTAAAGAGAAATCGGACAAATTAAGAAGAAAAGATAATGCCATGGACTCGTTAAATAACTTATTAAATGTATATGAATAAAGTAATTCAAGAAACTGGAAAATATGAAAAGCTATTATAGAGTAAGGCAAAAGAGATCTTTGTCTTGAATGAAAAGATCAGATATTCCTCCTAACACCCAAAAAAACCTCAAACCAAACACAAGTAAAGACTAGTTAAATTCTCTAGCTGACACTCAAATATTTATTATGGTATTACTGCCCAGTGTCCTTGAATTGTTGCATTACCTATATTCACCACTGCTCTGAAAAACATACCAGTCTTTTTATATAAATTTGTATCTTCCCAATTTTACATACAGAATCACTACAAAAGCACAAACTGCATACTGAAATTAATTCCAAGATGTTTCATCTGTACCAAAAATTTCAACATCTGCCAAAGTTCAAATGCATATCTCTTACTTGCAATACTCCTAGAACAAATACAAACATGCTTACTTTTCTGATAGTTCAAATAAAGGGGATGTGGTTATATAAACTGCTAAGGTTTCACAGCAAAGTCAACAGCAGAACTGAGAAAGGAAATGAAAAAGAGCAGTTTTAGTTCAACTAAAAATTCTGCTTTTTCACCATCATATTGTTTCCTTTCCCTTCATAAGCATAACCTTGAATCCTTATCTTGCTCAGCTAAAGAACATGGGTCTCTCTTCACAGATGCCTGACTGTTTTGAATACATTTTCCTATCATTTGCTTTCAAACTGCATAACAGTTCTAGTTTTATATTACAGTTTGCTTCGAAGCGGACAGGGAGCTTTGCTCCCCCGGCATAGCACCCTTAGTTATCAGGCATATTGACTGATTTAGCAAATTACAGGCAAAGGAAAGAAAAAAATTTACACAACACTTATCCTCAGATACTACATTAGGAGCAACAAGTAATGAAACACAGGGGCCTCAGTCTCACAATCCCAGAGGGGAAATAAAAAAAAAGCAAAAAAAAACCCACAAACAAAAATAACCAAAACCCAACCAAAAAACACACCACAAAAAACCCCAAACATTCTGAAGGTAAAAAGTCCTGTGTTACCAAGTCAGATTATTTAAAGGATGGCTTCAAGTAGAACAATAAAAGCTGTATTTAAACATAAACAGAAACTGCTCAATGAAGCTGCAAAAGGCAAGGCAGCTTACCTAGTTAAGATGTTCATTTTTGTTAAAATATTGGAACAAGATTCCATTGATGAATGATTGCTTTATTATTCTACTAAATGTGGAAATACGACTATAGAAACGTAGTCAGTACATTACAATGATTAAAATGGCAAAACACTAAAGGAAAAAGGGAAACTACAGACATTTTGCACCACTGCACTAGAGCATTACATCATGGTCATCAACACTGTGTGTTACACTTAATATCCTAATAATAAAACTACTTGGGTTTTATGCATCCTTAAAAAGACAATCATATTAAATGTCCATAAAATGCTCCAAACTTTAACAGTTATGAAAATTGAATACAGAAAACCATTGCTTCACATACTGAAATTAGCAGCTTTATGAATAAGTTAAATTCAGAATTTGGCCATTTTGCAGTAAATAAGAGAGCAGACTTTGGCCTCTTCAGGAGCCTGCTTAGTAAGGTTCCATGGGATATAGCCCTAGAGGGCAGGGGGGCCCAAGAATCTTGGTTGATATTCAAGGATCACCCACTACAAGCACAGGAGTGTTGCATCTGCACTAGAAGGAAGTGCAGCAGGAGGGCCAGGAGACCTCCTTGGATGGATAAGGAGCTGCTGAGGAAAATTCAAATGAAAAAAGAGGCTTATAATAAGTGGAAGCAAGGACAGGTGGCATAGGTGGCATGGGAAGAGTACAGGGATGTTGTCTGGGAAGCTAGAGATCAGGTTAGGAAAGCTAAGGCCCAGTTAGAATTAAACTTGGCTAGGGATGTGAAAGATAACAGGAAGGGATTCTATAGGTATGTAGGAAACAAAAAAAAGACAACGTAGCCCCCCCCCCCCCCCCCCCCCAGGAGACCTCACTTGGGAGTATTGTATACAGTTCTGGTGTCCTCAACACAAAAAGGACAAGGAACTGTAGGAACAAGTCCAGAGGCCCACAAGGATGATCAGGGGACTGGAGCACCTCCTCTATGAAGACAGGCTGAGAAAGTTGGAGCTGTTCAGCCTGGAGAAGAGAAGGCTGCGTGGAGACCTCATAGCAGCCTTCCAGTATCTGAAGGGGGGCCTATAGGGATGCTGGAGAGGGACTCTTCATTATGAATTGTAGTGACAGGACAAGGGGTAACGGGTTAAAACTTAAACAGGGGAAGTTTACATTGGCTATAAGGAAGAAATTCTTTCCTGTTAGGGTGGTGAGGCACTGGAATGGGTTGCCCAGGGAAGCTGTGAATGCTCCATCCCCGGCGGTGTTCAAGGCCAGGTTGGACGAAGCCTTGGGTGACATGGTTTAGTGTGAGGTGTCCCTGCCCATGGGAGGGGAGTTGGAACTAGATGATCTCAAGGTCCTTTCCAACCCTAACTACTCTATGATTTTATCACTAATGCCACAATTTTATGATTTTTAATTCTTTCTTCAAGGTCCAACACCTGTGTTGAAACAGGTGACCTATGTTGTTGTTTTTTTTTTTAATATGACCCAGACTTACTCCTGCAAGGATCTCCACCCCCCTCCCATATTTCTATAAATACTGCTAGTTCAACTTACCTTCTACTCCTACCAGAGAATATGGACTGGGGAAAGTAAAATCAGCTTTAAAACTGACATAATAGTAATGCATAAATAAATATGCCACCATTGTTCACATTATGCATTTACATAAATGAAGGAAAGTTAGCATCAAAAGATTATTCTCTTCCATTACTCTTCTTGCCTTTATGTCTGATTATGTGTTGGCTGAAGACCCACTTTCACGAACCAGTAGTTTTTCAGTGGACATGGATTATCTGAGCTGCAGGCTTTATGTGTAAAATATGATAAAACAGATAAATGTTAAAATGTACTTCTCATTGCTAATAACAATCAAAACAAAGGTTTTCAAGCAGAAAAATTTAATGTGAAAATAAGCTCTGAAAACAAACGTAGTATCCTGCGAACAAAAAGGTTTTATTGTATAAATCAGCAGCTCTTTAAAGTTTTACAGCTCAAGAAACATCCTATTACTAGAATCCAGATACCGAATCTGCCAAAACATTTTAATTACAGAGATTTTTCAACTCACGCAAGGAGGAACAAAGACATTTAAACAGCAGATAAATAAATGTCAGAATCCAAGGAAGATTCAGCACAGTGTACAAAATATAAACAGCTAAGTAGAAAACATGATCTAAATTAGCTAATGCTACTCTAGTAGCCTGTGAGGACATTTTGTTATTCGGATTCTACAAAGGTGCAAAAATATCTTTTTTTTTTTTTTTTAAATAACCCATTCCTAAAATTTTAAACCCTCTATAAGTACCACAGTGAATCACATTAGACTGCTTCAATGCTTTTTCTGCATAGAATGTACAGAAATAAAAGCTCTGGAACTCCAAAGATAACTTCCCATCAGATCCATGTGAACAGAAATATTCCAGTTTCAAATGAAAAGCTGTCAACATGTAGCAGAGCAGAAAGGATGATCTTAAACTGCGTCCACTGCTTAGAAGGAAATTCTAGTAAGTAACTGCAGTGAACACTGAGAAACTGAATGGAAAAGAAATAATTTGGACTGTAATTCTGAACAGCACATGTGAAAGTATGCACATTAATGTCATTTGAAACCAATAGCTCCATGTCAGCTCCGTATTTTTTTTTCCATGCTCCAAACTGTTATATTTGAAGACATTTACTTTTCCTTACTGCACCTAAAAGATCACTTGTTTTCCTATTCAAGTACAAAATTATTGAGGAGTCCTTTACAACAAATTGTTTCATCTGTTGCCACAGAGTCCCAATTGCTTAAATCTATCAACTACTACACTTGAAGATTTTAAATTTATGTTCCCAATACACACTTTTTTATACATCTCTTTCTCATGGTACTATAAACAGATTCTAACAAAATGTTACTCAGATATATAGGAAGATCTTACTGCACATAGCAATACATGTCATCACTCCTTTATTATGCTGTTTGATAATGACCATTTCATGAAAGACTAATGACAAATGGTTTCTTTGCAAATTATCAGTATGTTACTTCAGGTAAGCTCATGATCCCATTACAAATTTTTGCTTTAAAAACATGCAGATTTTCAATTATTCTTAACACAGTTGCCAAGTAAATGCTGCCAGACAACAACACGGCTCCCAACATATCTTATGCTTAATACTCCCTTCATGGATTTTCTCAAGGAAGACTCTAAAGGTATGGAGCAGGAAGAAAACTCTTCACTTATGAACAGATTTTTTAGATCCAATCCAAATTTATAGGTAGGACACTCTGTAACCTTGACATATTACCATCAATGGTATGGGACTTCTTTTTTTCTTTTTTAAGCTGGAGAGAGACTAAATTTACTTCACACTTATTAAGCACCTTAGTTAAATTTTAATTTCTTAATAGAAAGCTGGCTTTCACTGACAGTTTCCATCACCAGACTGATTAGTTTTCTTTTGTGATTAGATTTGCATGGAAGAATAAAAAGAACAGCTGAAATATTCTTGAGTATATTTGTTTCTAAATCATAAACAAGAATCACACAGACTACTATACTTGACTATGCTTTTAAATGGAAGCACTGTGTCTACTACCCTCATCAACCCTTAGTTCTAAAATTCTTATAACCAGCATCCTCAAGAAAGGCTTACAGAGACACAGACACTTAAGATACAAGCATCTGCAACATGATACCCACTTTACACATACAGATTCTTATAATATTGGTCTCTAGGGTCAAACATAAAAAACAATTAAAAATTACATACAATTTACCATTCATCTTTAACTGTTCTACCCATTCCTCTGTCTTCAAATTCACTTTCCCAAAGATACATCCATCAGGAAAAAGAGAACTGTTCAGTTGGCCTTCAATATGCAAACTCAAGTACAGAATGAAAACCAGGATAAACTAAACAGTTCAGAATGCCTGGGACAAGGTAAGACAGTGTCAAAAAAAAACCCAAATCCCAAACCCACAATCCCAAAACAAACTAAACAAAACAACAATATGCACCCCAGTGAAAACCCAATACAGAGAAAACAGATTTTAGATTTTTAAGTAAGCAGCAGTCAAGATGATATGATACACCACATTACAACTCCAAGTTTCAGTGTTAACTGCAGAGACACTATTATCCCCATAGTTAACATCATGTATTCACTGGGTAACAAGGGTTCTGCAATGCCAGTTTCCAACAAACAATTTAGTTTCCCAGATTTGGTACATAAAGGTGTTCCTAAGGATGCATCTCTCTTTGATTTCTCTCTGTGTGCTTATAATCCACAAATGCTAAAATCTAGGACCAATTCTACAGATTATTATTCCCTAGAGCAATCAGAACTTCACTCATGCTGTCAATACAAAGATATATTCCACTTCTATGTTGAATTTTTTTCACACTGTAGTGTGAAAATGTACTATAAAAAACAGTGAAAATGACTATAAAATGTAGAATCAAATGAAATGTAACTATATCTAAATCCATTAAAAACAACTCAAAGCAGTGCAAGAATATAGAAAGTGACAGCTTCATTGACTTTAACCTTCCCAGGTTTGTGGCTCAAAATGTTCAGCATATTAAGTACAGACCTTTAACCCACAACTTCTCCTCAGCTGGAAACAACGTAAGAAAGTAAGTCAGAGGGAGTCACTTAACTTTCACTCAAACAGGACAAAAAAAAAAAAAAAAAAAATCAATCTTGTAAAACACAGATGTCTCTAAATTTTGTCAAATACAAGGAAACACTAATGATAAGATTACCTCTTCTGGCCTTTAACAATTGCAGTAGATAATTTTACATCCAAGACTGCAAGCACTACCTGCCATCTATACCCCTAACCTGTATGTGAGGTTGGCAGTATGACTATCCCCAATCTTACAGAAACTAAGTCACAGAACGTACAGACTCCATTTCAACCCTCTTGCCTGATCAATGTCCTCACTCACAAACAGGTAAGTGCACGTACCTGCTCTAAGAAGTGTGGCAATGCAGCAACCTTGAACTTTACATGAAATACCATTCTAGTGGATTTTTTTTCCCCTCCCCAACCTTAAGGGCAGGTAAATGACAAAAGGCAGAAGCTATTTGCAAAAGGTTTACAAAGATGTGGTTTATGAAGATATTTTCAGTTTTCTCAAAGACAATTTCTTTCTAAAATAGGGCAACAAAACAAACATTTGATATAAACATGGAAACGACATACATAAAACTGTCAGAAATAAAGAACTATTTAGGATACATATCTATATTTTGGGCATAATCTTGTAAATTTCATTGAGTTTACAAATGATTTATTTGAAATAATTTTCATAATACTGTAATTCCTAAATGTAGATTAAGTATCTCAGTCTGACATGATTTCTATTTTAGACAAGAACAACAGTATGTTCCAGAAACATTCTGAAATGCAGCTCTCCTATTTTTAGAGCACAAAATCCAAGAACTACTTTAGCTAAAATTTATTGCTAACATTTCTTGATCCATTTTCCTAAAATAGGCATGAAATAATTTAGGGAGGGAAGACCCCTCCTCCCTCTACTTCCTGCTGTTAATAATAAACTGAGATATCCCACAAAATTGTAAAAAGAAATAATTTATTGGACCTTATGCTGCTGTTGCATGTTTTCACCAGAAATCTCATTCAAATCACCTGCTGCATAACACCAAGTGTAAACAAGCTGTTTGCACAAATCAGAAGCTGTTAATGTTGCGGAACACACTTGCAATTCCATTACTTCAAAAACTGCATAGCTATACGCTCCATTACTGTTTTCTGTAAGTATTACTTCAAGGCTTCAAGCTTCAACCCTGCTCCTGAGTTACATATTTCCATGCCGGTTCATGACTTGGTTAGCAAGTTCTTCCATCAGAAATGAGATCAATGCATACTTTCATGCTGCAATTACTACTTTTCTCTAGAATTGTAATAAATATGCACACTTACTGTGAACCTTAAACAACCGTGCACAAAAACCAGCCTTGAGAAATGTTGAAATAATTTTACAGAATTATTTCCTGTTCCCTTATCTTATGCTTTGTAACTTCACTTTATTTTCCCCTTTTTCCAGTGTACTGTTTAAAGGCACTGTGTCAAAAAGAAAGGAGGCATTTAGATTGTATCACTGTGCCTACAGACCTTTTGGTCACATCAGGATGGAGATTCTACAAGAAAAGCTAACACCATACTTTGGCCTGCATCATGGAGCAGTCTCAGAGCGCATGAAATGAATCGGGTTTGGGGTTTTTTTGGATAAGACAGCAGAAAAGGCATACTAACAGCTGATGAGTTTCAGTCCACAGGACCAAGTTATAGTCATGCCAAAGAAAAAAGCCCCAAAGTACTGGGTGCACAGGACTTCTTCTGTGCCAGTCTGCTTGATAGCATTGACATAGCCAAGTAACAGAGATATGACTTTAGCAGACCTGGGGGGGAGGAAGGGAAGACAAGGAACTGTGCTTTATCAAGATTTACCCTAGAGCTTGCTAAATAAAGCTTTGAAAGTGGTGCTCTTTAGCAATAGCAAACTGTAATTGTCTTCCTATAAACTCAACCAACTGAAATGATATTGAGTTACCAAGAAAGTTCATTCAACTTCTATACTGATGATATTCAGATTACCTTCACTAGGCCTAAAAATAAAAAAAAAACAAAAAACACACAAAACACTCCCAAGTCCTTCCTCAGGCTGCTCTGAATCTCTTCTCTGCCAAACCTGTAGCTGTGCCTAGGACTGCCCTGACCCAGGTGCAGGACCTTGCACTTGGCATGGTTAAACTTCATGAGGTTGGCATTGGCCCACCTCTCAACTATGTCAATGTCCCTCTGGATAGCATTCCTTCCCTCCAGCGTACCAACCGAACCACACAACTTGGTGTCATAGGCAAACTTGCTGAGGGCACACTCAATCCCACTGTCCATGTCACCGACAAAGATGCTGAACAAGACTGGACCCAACACTGACCCCTGAGGGACACCCCTCATTACCTGTCTCCAACTGGACATTGAGCCATTGACTATAACTCTGCATGCATCCATCCAGCCAATTCTTTATCCACTGAGTGGTCCCTCCAGTTTAGAGACAAGGATGTCATGTGGGACAGTGTCGAACGTTTGCACAAGTCCAGGCAGACGATGTCAACTGTTTTGCCCATATCTATCAGGTCTGTAGCCCCATCACAGAAGGCCACCAAATTGGTCAGGCAGGATTTCCCCTTAGTGAAGCCATGCTGGCTGTCACCAAGCACCTTGTTGTTTTTCATGTGCCTTAGCATGCCTTCCGGGAGAATCTGCTCAAAAATTTTGCCAGGCACAGAGGTGAGACTGACTGGTCTGCAGTTCCCTGGGTCATCCATTTTCCCCTTCTTGAAAATGGGGGTTACATTACCCTTTTTTCCAGTTGTCAGGAACTTTACCTGACTGCCATGATTTTTCAAATATGATGGACAGTGGTTAAAGCAACTTGATCTGCCAGCTCCTTCAGACCCTGCAAATGGATTTCATCAGGTCCCATGGACTTGTGCACATTCAGGCTCCTAAGACAACCTTGAAACTGATCCTCTCCTACAGTGGCCTACAGTGGCCTTAAGGTCTTCATTCTCACAGTCCCTGCATCTTCCTTCCAAGACATGGGCGGCATGGTCAGACCACTTGCCAGTGAAGACTGAAGCAAAAATTCATTGGATTTGGAGACCAAATCCAGGGTAGCCAGTTCTGCTAGCATCCGGACAGGGCTCACATTATCCCTTGTCTGTCTTTTGCTTGCTACATACCTACAGAAGCCCTGTTTTCTTTCACATCCCTTGCCAGACTCAATTCTAACTGGGCCTTAGCTTTCCTGACCTGGTCCCTAGCTTCCCAGACAACATCAACAACTCTTCCCAGGTCACCTGTCCTTGCTCTCACCTTTTATAAGCTTCTTTTTTGCCCTCTAAGTTTTCTCAGCAGCATCTTATCTATCCATGGAGGTCTCCTGGCCCTCCTGCTGCATTTCCTTCTAGTCAGGACACAACACTCCTGAGCTTGTAGCAGGTGATCTTTGAATATCGTTCAACAGTCTTGGGCCCCCCTACCCTCTAGGGGTATATCCCATGGAACCTTCCGAAGCAGGTTCCTGAAAAGGCCAAAGTCTGCTGTTTTGAACTCCAGGGTAGTGAGCTTGCTGCATGCCCTTCTCACTGCCCTGAGGATCTCAAATTCAACCATCTCATGATCACTACAGCCAAAGCCACCTTGGACTGTCACATTCCCAACCAGCCCCTCCCTGTTGGTGAGCATGAAGTCAAGCATGGCACCTCTCCTTGTCAGCTCCTCTATTACTTGCAGAAGGAAGTTGTCTTCCACACAATCGAGGAACCTCCTGGATTACTTGTGCTGGGCCATACCGTCATTCCAACAGATGTCAGGGTGGTTGAAGTCCCCCATGAGGATAACAGCCTGCAAGTGTGAGGCTGCTTCTATCTGTCTATAGAGAGCTTCATCCAGAGTCCTCTTAATTGGGTGGCCTGTAACAGATCCCCACAGTAATGTCTCCCATCGCTATTCTCCCTTTGACCCTCACCCACAAGCTCTCTGTTGACTCATCACCTGTCCCCAGAAAGAGTTCCATACTTTCCAGCCTATCACTGACATAAATAGCTTCTACCCCTCCCCATCTGCCTAGCCTGTCTTTCCTAAAGAGCCTACAACCTTCCATTACACCACTTTGGTCATAGGAGCCATCCCACCATACTTCTATGATACCAATAGTGTCATATCCCCAAAGCAATGGACACATCTCTAATTCCTCTCATTTACTGCCCATACTACAGGCATTTGTTTAGAGGCATCTGAGCTGAGCTCCAAATAAAGCTGACTCATTAGCTGGAGTGGCTGCAATATCTCTGCATTACTCCACACATTTAACAAAGGTGCTGGCAACTGACTGGGAGTGTTGGGATGGATAGGTACCCCTCTCCCCCAGCACATCTAGTTTAAAGCTCCCTTGACCAGCCTGGCACGTCTCTTACCAAAGCAGCTCTTCCCCTTCATCAGACCAGCTCCACCAGCCTCCAGCAGACCTGGTCCAAAATCGAGTCCTGTGTTCTAAATAACCAAACTATATCACCACTGTTCTAACCATTTATTAACCTGCCAAATCTGCCTGGTCTTTCCAAGGTCTTCCCCTTTGACCTGGAGGATCAATAAAAAAGCTGTCTGAGCCCCAGATCCCCTAAGCACCTCTCCCAGGGCTCTGTAGTCCTCCTTAATGATTCACAGGCTACTGCTGTCAATATCACTAGCACGCACATGGACAAGAAGTGGGCAACAGTCAGTGGGACTTACTGGACCAGGCAGCCTCTCTGCAACATCCCTGATCCGAGCCCCTGCTAGGCAACACATCACCCTTGAGATCGGGTCAGGCCCTTTCATAGCAGAGTCTACTTTGACCTGCCTACTATTACTAGAGTCTACTACTATGACACGCCACTTTCTCCTGGAGGCACTAGTAGTGATCCTCTTTACTGGTGCATCAGCTGGTTGTTCATTTGGTGAGGTCTGCATTTCCTCATTAGCCCCCCGCAGAACTGCAAAGTGGTTCTGGGTGGGGATGCTGGATTTTGGAGGAAGCTCCTTGCTTTTAACTGTTCTCTTCTTCCTCTTTTTTTTTTTTTTTTTATATATTAGCTCCCAGCTTCCTGGATGAATGCCATCATTTTCTGTATGTGCTATCGTGGGCACTTGTGGGCCCTGAACAGTTTGGGCCTGGAGCAAGCAGTCCAGCTTCCTATCAGCTTCCCTGGTATATCTTAGCCTACTGACAGTCTCCCGCACCTCCTCCACTTGCTGCAGGAGGACCTCCATCAGGGCACACAGAGTGCAGCCCTGCCCACTGTGCACCCATGCCTCAAGAAATAAGTCAAGGCACCTTTTACACTTTGAGGTCTGTGCTGCAGCCTCCCCTCTCGTCAGCTCTGTCTGGGTGCCTGGGAGAGATTGATCTGAAATCAGTCTCCACTGTCCACTGTCCCAAAGATTGGTATGAGAAGTTGAGATGGGATTCCACAGTCCATTGTCTCAAAGACTGGTATGACAAGCTGAGATGGGATTCACCTATCTTTTGTCTCAGAGATGGCTGGAGGGAGTTAAGACTCCAATGTCCATTGCTTGGGAAAAGGGTGTGAGGAGGTGAACTGGGACTCCACCAACCATTGCCTGAGAGACGAGTGGGAAAGATCTGAGGTAAGACTCTTCTGTCCATCATCCCAAGAATTGCTGCAGACACATGCAGTTGAAGAGCTGGCTGCAAGACCAGGGAAACTGGTCCACCAGGAACACACAATACATGACATGAAGAACAGAGGTACTTTCCCTCCCCCTCCTCCCCCGTGGTAAAAGGTAATCATGAAGAGGAGGCATTGCCATGAGGATGACTCCAGAAGGAAACCTCCATGAGGACACTCTCCACCAATGACTACTACAGACCCTGAGGGACACCCTCCATGAGACATTGCCATGAAGACAACTCCACGAGACAGACTCCACAGGGTACCTTCAAGGAGGCGACTCCAGACAGACACCTCCACAAGGACACCTACCTCTGATGACTACTATGGACTCTTGGGAACACTCTGACACTGACTATGAACCCTGGAGAACTCCCACCACTGACGATGATGGATCCCCAGGACACCTCTGGAGAGAGTCCACAGGGGTGACTCAATCTCTCTCTCTGCACCCCGAATTCTTGCTTTTCTACTTTTTTTTCCAATCTGTCCTATCACTATCCCCTTTATTACAAAAAAAAAAAAAAATCCCATTTTTATATTTTTTTTTCATAATAAATAAACTAATCAATTATGGTGCTTGATCTTATTCGCGTCTTAATTTCACTCTTGGGATCACGAACGAAACGGTCTGACACTGGGGCCTTCTCCAATCGTGCCCTGATATTGCCGACGCTGCCACCTCCGGGTCAGCCGAAGCAGAGCTCCCTGCCCGGGTCCTGGCGCTGGCCCCTGGCCTCAGGCGAGGGCTCACCGTCCCGCCCGCCTGTCCGCGCCAACTGCCGGCGCCAACTGCCGCGCCACGCCCTGTTCGTCGCGCTCCGCCCTCTGTGAGTCCCTGCTCGCCTCAGGAGAGCTGCGCCTCCTGGGCAAGGCCTGGCGAGGGCTTGAGGCTGCCTGAGGGGCTCCAGCCGCACAGAACTGAGGCCCTGGACGCGGTGTTTCCCCTCGCTCCGGTGCTGAAGGCGTGAACTTCATCCACGCTGCTGTCTTTTGGCTCAAAAAGACGAGGAAGTCATGCCTTCAGAAGCTTCCCAGAGGAATCTATACTGCATATGATCCAGCAAGTCAGCACACTGCACTTAGCCAGCCATTTTCACACTCCTCCCCAGTTGATTTCCAGTGTAACTGAACACAGTGAGTGTCTCAGAGGTGGTGGTCAACAAGGCAAACATAATCACTGCTCTCAGCACGGAACAGGAGAAAGGATAGTGCAATGGGAGCCTAGGAATTGATAGTGGATAAATCCGGATACATACATAGTGGTATCTATGTTCTTTGAAGAGAATCAGGGCTAGTAGTGGGTTTAGGTCTGCCACTGGTGAGTGATCTCACCAGCCCAAATAAGGCTTCCAAGCAATGAGTGTATTTCACTTTATACTGGCTGCATACACCCACATGCAGATTTATGAAAGTAAGTAAACTTAGCTTACAATGAAGGTTTCTGGCTCTTCCCTTTGTTTTAAGCTAAAGAAGTAGTCTCTTCCAATTCCATCATGCTATCTTCTAATGTTTAGAATACAACAAGGCAGTGAAGGACTAAATAATTATTATTTTGTCAGCATTTGACTGCCTAAATGTTGCCTGTACTAAATTTATCATTAAAAAAGATCCTGAGACAAAGAGCACATTTCACAGCAATATGCTCACCATTTAAAATGTACATTGTAACTGACTACATTTTTTTTATGAACAGATGCACTGAGATATACATACCCACAGCCAATACAAAATTGTACAACTGAACTTCAGGACCAGTCATGTGCCTTATAAACCTTTTTCTCAGTTCTAAAGATATAAGGAATGCGTTTTATGTAAAACCCAAATATAGCAGCTTTTGTATTTAACATCATATTTACAACCTGAACAAGCTGAAATATATGATTAAGACAGATTTTGAAGAGCAGATAGCTAAAAGCAAAGAAAGTACATCAGAAGAAGCTCATGAGATTGAGAAGCTTGCTGAAAAAGAACTCAAAACTGAAGATTCTGCAGAAAGGCTGAATGACTCTTAAACTTTAGTGTATACTACTGAGGAATTATTTACCCAAGACATATACTTTGAGGTGAAGAAGAAATACTGTCAGATTGCAGTATCAATAGAGGACATGCTGGAACAAATTGATCATTAGAGCAGCAAGTCAGCAACACCAGATAGTTGTGTTCTAACAGGATTTTAATACAGTGGTAAAATTTAATGACTACATCTTAGCAGTACAGATACTCGATTCTTGACAGCCAGAGGGCAGAAAACATTGCCAGAAGCACCAGAGGCAATCTGGGGAATCACAAGCATACCACCTTTATTTACTGCTTAGGTTTTCATACAGATTATGTCAGAACAAAATATAGACAGGTATGTACCTTCCCTGCAGCTAAACAATAGTACTTGGTTCATTAAAGCACCAGGATGTACTATAATCTCTGAGAGTGACAAGTAATACTTGTAACTAAACTGCAAGAAAATGTCGTGGTTTAAACCCAGTCAGGTAACTTGTTCACTCACTCCCAGTGAGTGGTGCCGAGCTGACAACAATCGAGGTCCATGTCCCCCCCCCACCGGGGCTCTCCCCTCCCCCGCTCCCAGAGGAACGGGGAGGAGGATCGAAAGAGTGCAACTCCTACGGGTTGAGACAAGAACAGTCCAGCAACCAATGTACAACACAAATCACCACCGCTACCACCAACGACAACAATGATAAGGGAAAATAACAAGGGAAGAGAATACGATACCACCGGCCAAGAAACGAGTCCCACCCAGAAGCCCGTGTCCTTCCGAGTAACTCCCAGTTACCCCCCACCCCGGCCATGACGTGCTGTGGTATGGAATACCTCCCTGCCTAGCCTGGGTCAGGCGCCCCATCTCTGCTTCCTCACAGCTTCCCCTCCTCCCTGGCAGAGCATGAGCCTCACAAAGTCCTTGGTCAGGGTAAACATCACTTAGCAACAACCGAAAACATTGGCTTCACCAACACTGTTCCCAGGCTGGAAGTCAAACACAGCACTGCACCAGCTAACACAAAGGAAAAACATGACTGCTACTGCTGAACCCAGGACAGAGAAACACATTGTTACTGCAAATATAAGCTGTAGTTCCTACTGTAACAACACCCAAAAGACAAACTACATTTTGTCATAAAAGAAAAATTCATTTCATTTAATCCTGATATTTACATATATATACAGGCACACAATCACATAGAATCATACACATATACATGCAACTTTTTATGGCATGTATGAAGGAAAAAGGATATTACATGTAAAGGTTGTATATCTTTTCAGCAAAATGGTAACCAATCACTTCTACCTTTAGATTGCATTCTGAATTAAAAAAGAAAACACTGCCAGAGGAATCCTATTGAAAGTTATTTTATGCACTTCCTGACAGCAAAAATATTCAGTGAATGCAATCTTATGTTTCAAGCCTCTTTCCATCACTTAATTTCTATCATGAAAGAAAAAACAAACATGAGACCAGCAAAAGTTTCTGCACTCCTCATGTAATCCTATGCATAAACTATACTAATAATCAATTTAAGTGCATGCTACCTTCACATCAAAGAACTTGGGAATATAGTTTGCTACTAAAGCTTACAATTCTCCACCTCTCTTATTAAAGATGATCAGATTCTGATGCATATATTTCAGCAAGACAGTGTGCACCTTACAGTGTGCCAAGGAGCACTGGCATGTTGCCCATGGAATATATATCAGATGCAGTAACCTGAACGGAAATCTACAACAAAAAAATTGTCACACCATACCACACTTAAAATTCATTCAAGATCTATTTAGTTAATACCAGTACTTTCTTTTAACATCACAATCACTACAACATATGGAGGGTGCCTTAAGGGAGCCATGACTCAATCCTTGAACATTTTTTACAGGTCCTACCTAACACTGCATTACAATCTCCAAGGAACTGGAAGCTCAAACTCACCAAGGATTCAAGGTGAGAAAAATAAATAATCAAGCCACCCACTTTACACTGTACATAGCTTCTGAGCAGCCTTTTATGTAGTATGAAGCAGATATAAAAATGAGAAGGAATAGATCACCCTCAGCCATTTGTCTTATTATAGAACAAAAAAACCCCTGACACAGCCAGAGTATTAATAGTGGAATATGAGGGAAGCTTTTTTGGAGGAAGGGCAGAAAAGCATCTCTGAACAAGCTGTACCCACTGTTTTCTTTAAGTCAGAAGCTTGGCCTATTTTGAAGCTGTTGTACCTATTTTGAACCTGTTTTACTATTACGTTACTACACAACACATATAGTGAAGGCATACATAACAGTATATGCTCAAAAATGTACTTCTGGAAAAAATCAACTTAAACCATTGACCAATGTTTAATAGGTAAGGCAGCAAAGTGAAAATTAATGTGTTTTATGTATAAACTCAAAGTCTCTTAAAGATCCTGTCCACAACCTTGCTTCTGGCAGATATATGAAAGATTACAGTATCATGGTCTATCAATGAAGAATATCTTAACAGGACCATTCTCTGTATAAAACATTGTCTTGTACTCTGCACCAGTGGCCAACATCCATGTAAACATAGCCTCTTTCATTAGAAGTTAATCATAGATTAGTCTTAGCTCAACTATTTGTCATTAATTAAAAAGCATCATGAATTAACACTATCCTATAGTCAGAAGAATCTATGAAACATAAAAGTAGATGCTATCTCAGTATGCAGTATGTTATCAAGTAGAAACTTCACTGCAAAAGTTGCAGTTCAGAAAAAAGCAATATACTTTTATTCTGCTAGATAGTGCTATACTCCTACCTGCTAAAGGAACTGTAAATATTACAGTGAAGCTACATTAATTGTGCTGAGCTTGTATAATTAGGCTTGTAAATCAACAATACTTTGACTATTATTTTTCCTGCCTAACCACTACAACTAACTTTACAGAAGCCATCTGATATACTCACTATATACCTTTCACTGAACACAGTGGCTTTATTTATCCCCACTCATTTTCTGTTTTTCAGCCAGATTCAAACACAATTCAGCATTGGGATAAAACTGTCTACAGTATTACCCCTGCAAACAGCCATGGCGAAGGTGGAAGACAGCAGAGGCAAGTGCAATGATGACAATGTGTTTGCTAAACTGAAGGAATGGACATAAAAGATTCAGGCCTTTACCTTATACAGTCCACCTCAGATAATATTTCAATGCCTAACATGCGATCTGTTACTATATTGAAATATTCTGGTGCAATGAATTTATTAACCTGTGAAAGTGAGAACACTCACCTCTTATGCTTTAGGTTTGTTTCCATTTGGCTTGGTTCTACTTGATAAATTAATGACAAGCTTCTGAATAAATTTGATTTTCCTGCCAAATTAAAACTGTTTTTTTTGCTTTAATTCTGGCTTGATATACTATACCCTGACTTTGTATTTGTACAAAGCTCTCTGTCATTATAGGTGGTTGTTACCCAAAATTAAAGAAACCATTTTCCTCTGAGAATCAATATGAAATTTCAGGCTGGCTTTGGAGTATTTCCCTTGACCTTGTTACAGATTTTTGTCTCCAGGTGAGCTTATTGCAGCTTTTTCTATTCAAAAAAACTTGGTGGCATATTGCTGTTTGAAACCAGTATCAAGTTTCAGAGTAACAGGTAACAACTTCAGGAACCAAGAGAAACAATCTTTGGTCAACTGCCTGAATCTCCAAAATGATACACAGAGTAAGAGAATACTGAAGAATATTTTAACACACAGATGGCAAACTGCATGTACAACCACAGACAGAGAAAAGAGAGAACACAGATCATTTTCTCATAGAAGTTCTGAGAGGATAACTGTGCTATCTGGACTTTTCTACAGGGAGGAGAAGCTACAGATCTTACTCTACCAAGCTACTATTTTCAAGTGCAGATTTATCACTTTTGCCATTTCTTTGTTACACATCCATATTTCTAAACAAGAATACATGTAAATTTCTGAGTTTTGTGAGAATATATCATACATAAGTACTTACTATTCAGAGAAGTCTTACCTGCTACCAAGGATTGGCTCCCCAGAGGCTCCCAAAGCAGAATAGTCCATGCCATAGAAATTCAGCCCTAAAAGTATTTTATTCCTCCATTTTGAATCAGGATCCAGTACTTGAACACAGGCTCGTACCCAGGAAAGAGGGGAATTTGGACCAGGCCTGTCAAGTTAGCGAGAAACAAACAGGTTGTCAGAAAAGGTGCACATTCATTCTTGGCCTTCTCTTTTTGCCTAGTATAAATTGTAAAAAGCAAACTATGGCACACAAAAATCATTGAAGGTTAGCCTACAGTATATAAAGGTTAAATGTACATTCTCTAGTGGCTTGAAGTGCTGAAGTACAAAACATGCTTGCCCCACTCTTGACTTTGTGATTCCCTTCCAAGGTGAAGGGACACAAAACGTCTTAAGAGTGGGTAAGAAAAGGTTTCCACCTAGCACATTTTCTTTGTCACTGGGCCTGGCACAATGCCTACACAGTAATTCACAACTCTTTATGACTTTAGCTTTTTTCAGTAACATCCTCAATGTTTTTACTGTAAACTGGCACAACATACTGGGACAAAATCCGCCATTTATTTACAGAAAGAACTAGAAAATCAGTGATTGGTTTCAATAATTGTTTTAAGGCTTATTTATGGACAAAATCCTAAACAGGCAACTACTCAACAAAAAGCTAAATTAAGAACAAGGGCAGAGCCTTAATTCACAGAGTAAATGAATTGTCATACATACAGCATCAGGACATGGTGCTCTTTCCACTCCTCTCTCATCAGAGAGGAGAGCAGACTTTATCACAAACACTCGCTAACATGGTAAAAGGAAAAGCATATTTTAGTTTTACAAATATCAACATCTACTCCCTTCTAAGTACCTGCCTCAGAGCCTTCTGGATATCTGTGCCATTAAAACTCAATCTGCTAATACAGTACAGGAATGTTGCTGGAAATTGTGTCCATATTTAAAGGCAAAAGAATTGTGACAAAACAGTATGTACTATCCTGCATTTCACATACTTGGACCAATCAAGGCAAATTCAGGCAAAAAAAAGATTTTATTTCTATCAAATCCCTTCTCAGACTAAAAGCATTACATGTTATAAACTATATTTATTTCAAATACAGCGGGTATGAACTGAAGAATGCTTCCCTCCTCCTTTCAAGTAAAAAAGATTAGGAACTCCAAGTCAGGTCTAAGTAATTTAAAGCACCAGTGAAAGTATAAAGATGTGACTGTACTACAAGCTGTGATTTTAACATGGCACAAAGCATGGTGCAGCTTTGCCACACAGGAAAGACATAGCCTACAGAACAGAATTCTGAAATGCATTCAGGGTTCCAGATGGGTTTGTATAGCATGAACAAAAGCCCTTATCACTTCATAGATCTCAGATTTACCTAGAGGAAACCTAAGCTGGATACATCTATGCTGCATATTCCAGCAGGAGAGTAACAAAAAATTGTTTTAACTTCAGTACATATTACTGTCTATGTTTGTTCTCCTCTAGGTCGCTTGGCTTGAAGATGCAGAGACAGGCCTGGGGAAGCAGGTATACAAATTCTTTTCAGAAGAGACAAAAGTTCCTTTCTGCTAAACCTGTCTAGACATTATCAAAATGCTAACATACTACAAGTGACAAAGATTTTAGCGATATAATAAAAAACAAAAATTATGGCATTTCTAAATCTGTCAGTTTACCACAAATATTAACTCTGGACAGTCACCTTGAAGCAAGACACACAGAATCTAACAGGAATTCCAAAAGCATGTCCTTTCCCTACGATTTGAGGTGAACCATGCTTTTGGAGAACAGTAACATTAAAGAGTCCCTGCAAAATTTAAGGACCTCAGCTACACTGCTGTTTCGCTTTCATTCGGTTAAAAGTATTAACTAGTACTCCTGAAAATTAGTATTCATGTACAAGAGTGAGGTTCTGTATTATTTTCCAGTCAGATCAGTTCCCTGATCTGGTTTGATGAACTGCCACATAAGAAGCTGTATCAGGGAGGCACTCTGCTGCCTAGGATAAGGCAAATGAGTTGTCATTGTCGAAAAAATTAGCTTTGAAGCACAACTGACATGTATTAGATTATTCATGTACCTATCCTGCAGAACTGTGCTAAAAAGTAATAACAAAAGAACCTGCCCTGGAAAAGAGTAAATATCGTGGAACTAGTAAAAAAGTATTTTTTTACCTTGAGTACAAAGCCTTTCACAATATCTGGGTGCCAAATGTATTTTCCTGTTAAACAATGTCCTGAGCTCTTGGTTTGTTCAAAATTCACCTATCCTAATTACTAATCCAAAACCTCATTAACTAATACAGTTACAACACACTATCAACTTTACTAAAAAAATGACCTCATACTGTAGATTTAATAGTGACTGAACTGGGAGTCAGTTCCTTCAGCAATCTTTTTGTAATGTTAGATGGAGTCTTACCGTTGTGGTGTTGAATAGTCGTATGTCATGAGACTGAAGCTGTCTATTGCTGAGGCCAACTGATCAAATTCTTTCTTTGTGAACATTCCTGGCTGGTTAGTCCTTTTAAAACAAACCAAAACAAAAACAGGAAGAGATAAATTACTACAATAACCTGGCTTATTCTTTCCTTCAGGTTTCATACCATTTGATCAGGTAAGAAAAATCTTTCATTCCAAAGGTGGCAAAACAAAGATGCTGCAATGTCATTCTTATAATAAACGTCAAAGAAAAGAAAAATCTCATCCATTTCTTCCACCGGGGGGGGAGGGAGGGGAGGGGGGAGGAGGGGGTGAAAGAGGGAAGGGGAAGAGAAGAAATCTATTCAATGACTTTCTCTAGACAGAAGTCTAGTTATGCCTTCTGCACGTCTTTGCATGAAATATGGAACACGATTTTTTTACTTCCCTCTTTTTTGCTTATTCTTGATTTACAAAATCTAGCATTGGGTCAACATCTACTTTAGCTTCATGGTTGAGGGGTTGTATTTTTGACAGCTGACTTCCTTCAACCATTCAACTCGGAAACAATGCACGCAAGTTGCCTGAAAATGCTGAATCTGTTTCGAAGAGAATTCATTAACCTTGAACTAGCAGCACACATAGCACAGCAGGGAACGTAAGGCACCCTTAATCACATTGCAAAGATGGGACTGAACAAAAAAGGAGAAGCTGTTGTCAGGCTGAGGGCTCTAAGGCACATTAAGCATATTAAGATGAGAAAGAGAAATTACATATTGTCCTAAACAGCCTGGGAGAGCAGGGTCCCTAGGGGAACGTAAGGAAAGGAGAGGGAAAGGATAGAGGAAGAGACAGAAGAGATTAAAAAAACCCATGGTTTAACAGCTACAAACCCTGTGGTGCCACTCTGCCATTTAAGGACAGAGGATTATACAAGATTCCTCTAGAAAGTAGACCAGACACTTAAGAATCCAGACCTTCCCAGTAGTATAAGCTGCTACTTGACGCAGAAGTTAGTAGGCAATCTCTGTCTAGACAAGGTACCCATTCAAACTACTTATGTTCCATTTTAAATGTTGAAACCAAAAAAGATGCTCAGTGACAGATGCAAGTAATAAACTGGAAAAAAAAAATTGCTTTTTTTTTGACCTTATCACTTTTGGATCAGTGTGCAAATTCTTCATCCAACAATATGAATAGATCATCAGAGCATAGCAGTGTTCATTTATCAGTTTACTTTCTGTTCTACCATTCTATCACATTAGAAGAGAGGATAACAGAATACAGGTTACACAGTGGAGCAGACTAAATTATATAACGTGCCTGTCATGTTATAAGGGAGCAAAGCATGAACGATATTTGCAAGTCAGGTCAATAAACCTGATGAAGCATACACTGGATTATGTAGCTGTAATCATGAAGCATAGTGGAGTACTGTTAAGTCTCAAATTTTCAGAACCACTGATCTACTTGTCATATTACAGAGAAACCCATCCTTTTCCTTCCGTGGTTTTAACAAATTAAAACAGACCTTCACTCCTGATCCTACTGGTGGACCTCATTTTTTTTATAGTTATCTGCTTGTCATTTACTGCAACTGCAAACTACAGTTGTTCTACAAGAATAAGGAAAATGAAAGACATCTTTGAAACAATGTCATGGCAACTGTAGGCAAAGTAATTCCCCAATGCAAACTAGCAAACCACATT
Organism: Pezoporus occidentalis; assembly: GCF_034315485.1. Lineage (NCBI taxonomy): Eukaryota > Metazoa > Chordata > Aves > Psittaciformes > Psittacidae > Pezoporus > Pezoporus occidentalis. The sequence continues at coordinate 413,484 of NW_026913964.1, read as the reverse complement.
TTCAGTAAATTGATTGTGATTACTCATGAAGGGAAAAGTATAAAAAGTAATTGTTATGTGTTTTAGATATTAGGGCAAGTTGGATTGCTTTGTAGATTAAGCTGGGTAGTACTTTAATGAAATTTGTATGTGTAACTTGCCCTCTATATCCATTTTTCATATACAGTGCCAAGGACTAAGAGAGGGGGAAAGAATAAAATTAAAGCAAAAACAAAACCAGGTTGAAATCAATTATTGCTATAGTTTTCTCCATTTTCTCCAAAGCAAGCATGTAACTGAACTACTTCCACTACACAGGAATGCCATCTGAGGAGCAAGGTCATAAATTTTCAACTTGGAACAAACCCAGCAGCAAGGAATATGCTTCATCCATTCATGGATAGTGTTAAAACACCAATGCTATTCACAGAAAGCAAGTACCACTCACCAGCTCAAGCAGCACCACCAGTCAACTCTGCTCTAGCCAAGCACCTTGGGAAACTGTTCACTGGAGCAAAACTGCAAGTCTTTGATTCATGCCTTGAGAATCATTCTTAGTCAAGAAAATTGGCATTCAAGGATAAAACCTAAATATTTTTCAACAGCTGTTATGCTTCTTATCTGAAGTTTTCCAAACATTTTGATATTTAATCATAAACTCAACTCAAGGGCAGGTATGCAATCAGGAGAACTGGGTACCCTGGATTTTGAGAAGGCTGAGGTTCTTAATGGCTTCTTTGCCTCTGTCTTCACTGGCAAATGCTCTGACCACACGACCAAAGTCTTGGAAGGCAGATGCAGGGACTGTGAGAATGAAGACCTTGGGACTACTGCAGGAGAGGATCTGGTTTGAGACCATCTTAATAACCTGAATGTACATACGCAAGTCCATGGGGCCTAATGAAATCCACCCACGGGTCCTGAAGGAGCTGGCGAATGAAGTTGCCATCTGGCCATCATATCTGAAAAATCATGGCAGTCAGGTGAAGTTCCCTATGACTGAAAAAAGGAAATATAACCCCCATTTTCAAGAAGGGGAAAATGGATGATGCAGGAAACTACAGACCAGTCAGTCTCACCTCTGTGCCTGGCAAAATCTTGGAGCAGATTCTCCTGGAAGGCATGCTAAGGCACATGAAAAACAACAAGGTGCTTAGTGACAGCCAGCATGGCTTCCCTAAGGGGAACTTCTGCCTGACCAATTTGGTGGCCTTCTATGATGGGGCTACAGAACTGATGGACAGGGGTAGAGCAGCTGACATCACCTACCTGGACTTGTGCAAAGCATTCGACACTGTCCCACACGACATCCTTGTCTCTAAATTGGAGAGACATCAATTTGATGGATGGACCACTCGGTGGATAAAGAACTGGCTGGATGGTCGCACACAAAGAATTGTGGTTAATGGCTCAATGTCCGGCTGGAGTCTAGGAAGGAGTGGTGTCCCTCAGGAGTCAGTATTGGGACTGGTCTTGTTTAACATCTTTGTTGGTGGGGACAGTGGGATTGAGTGCGCCCTCAGCAAGTTTGCCAATGACACCAAGCTGTGTGGTTCGGTTGATACGCTGGAGGGAAGGAATGCCATCCAGAGGGACCTTGACACACTTGTGAGGTGGGCTGATGCCAACCTCATGAAGTTTAACCATGACAACTGCAAGATCCTGCACCTCGATTGGAGCAATCCCAGGCACAGCTACAGACTGGGCAAAGAAGAGATTCAGAGCATCCCTGCACAGAAGGACTTGGGGGTGTTGGTCGATAAGAAAATTAACATGAACCGGCAGTGTGCGCTTGCAGCCCAGAAAGCCAACTGTATCCTGGGCTGCATCAAAAGCGTGACCAGCAGGTCGAAGGAGGCGATCCTGCCCCTCTACTCTGCTCTTGTGAGACCTCACTTGGAGCGTTGTGTACAGTTCTGATGTCCTCAACACAAAAAGGACATTGAGCTGATGGCACAAGTCCAGAGGAGGGCCACAAGGATGATCAGGGGACTGGAGCACCTCCCGTATGAAGACAGGCTGAGGAAGTTGGGGCTGTTCAGCCTGGAGAAGAGAAGGCTGCGTGGAGACCTCATAGCAGCCTTCCAGTATCTGAAGGGGGGCCTATAGGGATGCTGGGGAGGGACTCTTCATTAGTAACTGTGGTGATAGGACAAGGGGTAACGGGTTAAAACTTAAACAGGGGAAGTTTAGATTGGATATAAGGAGGAAGTTCTTTACTGTTAGGGTGGTGAGGCACTGGAATGGGTTGGCCAGTGAAACTGTGAATGCTCCATCCCTGGCGGTGTTCAAGGCCCAGTTGGACAGAGGCTTGGGTGACATGGTCTAGTGTGAGGTGTTCCTGCCCATGGCACAAGGGAGAAATGATCTTAAGGTCCTTTCCAATCTTAACTATTCTATGATTCTATCTTTCCTGTCTCTTTGTAGGGAACCACTGATTTACTGATTTAAAAAAAAAAAAAAAAGCCGTCTACTTTTTGAGCATAATGTTTAAGATACAGAAATATTTCCCATTGTTAGCTATGTCACTTTTGACTTGACCAAGAAGTTTCTATACATTTTTGAGAGATTTTACATTTCCATTTGTAGGCTCCTGACCCAAATTTCTGCTAGACAACCCAGGAAGACAGGAACAAATATTCCCTTGAAAGCTAAGTCTTATATGCACATATTCCTGACAATTTGTATTTTCCTATGGGACGTTTCTACGTTTGTATACAGAAACTATTATAGGGACAACATCACAGACTTGAAGAAATCACCTGCTTACCTTGGTATTTCCATATAAACAGCTTAAGAGTTTCACAGTCCCTTTCTACCATTCTATTCTTTCACATCTAAAATAACTGCAGAGGAGTTTGCTTCATAGCCTAGAATATCTATTACCTGAATCTTCCAAATAGTATGTGGTCATATGTATCAGAATTCCCATTAGTGATTTACTGGTAAGTATTTCTGTAAGGTTTTGACTTTGTAGTCTTTCATATTGAAAGACTGGAAAAAACACTTCAAGCATGCAAGCTGCATTCATTTACTTTCAAATGAATCTACATTCTCAATTACTTCTTGTCTCACTATGATTGCACTCAAAACGAAATAAAAATTAAAAAAAAAAAAAAGTCTTGTAACTGACTTCTGTTCCCTGTAAGTTTGAACTGCATTCTTGTTCAGTTATCTCACACTCCCCTTATAAAAGAGAAATTTTCTGTATCCTCATGTTGTTCAACAGTCCTTCATAATGGAAAGCTGATTGAATTTCTGTTTCCTGTATATATCTATTTCAGAAGTCATCTTCTCGGTAATGACCTAATTTTCTTGTGGTGTATAATTCTCCATTTTTGCTGTAAAGCAACTGTTTGTAAATCTTCCCTTCTCCCATATTTTCTTCAACATCATGTATTATTGGTTTTCATAGCTCCTTCCAGTAAGGAGCATTAAGGTATAATGCTATCGCATTTTTTGAACACAGACCAGTGAATTCAGTTAAAGCACAATCACTGAATATCACTGTTTCATCCTGCATGCAGTCTGTTCTACAGCAAACAGGAGAAAGAACTAAAATCTCTACCCTGTGCATCACACAGTTATAGGAATTGATAATGAGGTAGCCAAATGCATAAACAAACCAGATCTGAAACCATTTTCTTTCCAGGAAAAACCCTCTTGGCAGTTTTGTACCTACACTCTTTTTATGTCCTCAAAAACTCTAAGGATGACAGCTCACTGAAGTAATGCTCCACTATCAGTATTCAATAAACAGCTCTATGTGGATCCTGGTTCCAGTGGATGTTTTGCAACTAGATTCTCTGGTGTCTTACATATGTTCCATTTACAAGTCCTGCTCACTGCTGGATCTTGGGAAAAAAAAGATGGGTCATCTTCATCTGTCCAGCTGCCTATTTTCATGAAGTAGCAAGGACCTGACTATTAAAACTCTATGCCTATGTCAATTTGTTTGAAACTGGTGAAGTGCTAAAAAAGCTTTTGCAGAGAGATGAAGAACAGAAGAGAGAAAGCTTACAGACAGTTTGTTACCTCAGGAATTGTGCTAAAAATTTAGTAAGACCTGTCTGCAACAGTATTGGAAGAAGCAGGCAAGTCAACAACAGGACCTTGACACAAGACTGATGTTCAAAGCCATAAACAATAATTACAGATTTAATCCCTGCTGTTAAAAAAAGAATGTGACCATATCAAATGATTAACCAAAAAAAAAAAAACAAACCCAAAAAGGGAAGATTCTAGGGCAGATGAAAATAAATATCATACACAGTGAGGGGCTGAATTCCATGCAGCTGACTGGAGATATTACAAAGCACAGCATGATCTCCATCTCTGACCTGTCTCCCTCAGTGAGCACATCCTTGCAGACAACAACATACCAAGGCTTTTGCAGAGATGCATATCACTCATTAAGCATTTCAGAAAATATGAAAATATGGATGCTTAGTATTCCAATACATTCACAAGCATTTCTAATCCAGCATTCTTTTTTCCATTTCGTTTGTAAGGACAACAAGTTGCAAGAGCTGAAGAACTGGATGCAATTATATTATCCAAATGTCAGTTAAATCAACGTTTAAATACAGTGTCGTGGTTTAAGCCCAGTTGGCAACTCAGCCACACAACCACTTGCTCACTCCCTCCCCCTTCCTCCCCCCAGCTCCTGGAGGGATGGGGAGGAGAATCAAAAGAATTGACAAAACCCAGCCAGCCTGACAAGCAAGGAAATTATAACTGACTGCTACAGATTCACAATACAAAAGAGATGGGAGTGGTTACTTCACACAATGTGCTTCATATCACTAGGGGGCTGTAAATGATCTGACAAGTAAAAACTTGCTGTATTTTCTTCAGGAAACAAAATGGTATTTATGTACCAAATGAAATTTTTCCAAAGCATTGAGGGTTGTCACTCTTCCTTAATATACATATTCCATCCCAGCTGTTGCCTTTGCAGTACTTGCTCTCCAAATAGGGAGGAACACTGGATCTGTTCTTGTCATGGAATAGCCTACACAGTTTTCATGAAGCCAAACTAATTACCCGTGGTCCATCTGGTTTAGACCAGTAACAGAAGTCAAGAAGGAGGAACATGCCAAAAATTATATGTCCTGAAAAGAAAGTATGAAATCCCAGCAGACACCTAGGGACAGATGAGCCTGAAAACTGCTGTCCTCAGACCTGAGGACACTTACACCGTATTTTTCAAGTAACTTAAGAATTTCTGTCTGAAACTGTTAAGCAAGCATCAGAAATTCACCTGTCTGACAAAATCAGACAATCTGAATACCAAGGAAGAAAAAGTTTCTTTCAATAACTTGTCATTGTATTTGAAGTTTCCATTTTTGAGAGGTTAACTGCTCTCTTTAATGCCTAGTTCCTTTAGGTTGCTTCATCTTCTTTAGGGGAATCATTTAAGCAAGATTCTGCATAGATGAACATCCACTGTGTCACCATTTTGCTATCCTAATTTCCAAGCTATTCTAGCGTCTTTCATGCCAAGGCTTAATGCCCAGGCAAATCATGCTCCAATAGCAGAACATCATGCAAAACAAGCCTGTCCCGTGGAGCATGTAAGTCTAATTTAAAAACTCCATAACCTACCAAATGCAGGTTTAATTCCTCCTTGCAAAGATTAAAATGAACTTCGCCCACTCCCCCTGCCCGAAACTTACACAGTAATTGCTCTACAGGAGCTGGCTCAGAATTGGTAGAGCTACAAATGCCACAGTGAGGAATACATACCACTCCTTCTTCTCTTTGGATGTTATTAGTTGACCAACAGATTATTCTAATGACTTTCCCTAACAAGAATTTAAAAACTGATGTGCACATCTGATTCAGCACATATATGTACAGTCAGACCTTGGCTGCATTAATTTTATATAGTAAGGCATAAATTTGTTCTTCACGAGTCCTTTATGAATCTAAAAAAAAGTACACTGAACCTTTCTCACGGCTGCAGTCAGAGGCTTCCTGTAGCGAGCTGGCAGCCCACCAAGCAGCAGCAAAAACAGGGAAGTCATTCGGAAAAGAAACAGAAGTAATTTAAAGTCACATTTACTGCAGCTACCAGAATTCAGTTTCAAGAGAGATGTGACTGACAGACCTATACTTTAAGCATTTATACAGGAAAGAAACAAAACCCATGAGCCCAACAGCATGACTGAGTATTATTCAATGAGATTACTATAATTTGAAGAGATTATTAAACTTTCTCTAATAACTGTTACTCAGTAGTCAGTAGTCATTTCCTACCCAGTTTTCTGCTCCTCTCAATATAAACTCGTATCTCAAGCTGTACGTTGTGATCCAAGTCACACATATTTTACAGGTTCTCTAACATGCAATAAAAACTATTATGCCAGCCAGCTAGCCTAGACAGCTCACTTGAGAGCTCTGGAAAGAAGGAGATGAAGCTACTTTAAGACAGTCCTTCACAACCTCAATGTTTTTTGCAGCAAGAATAAACTGAGTAGCTAAAATCTTAATTTTGAAGAAGTCAGGTTTAGAGGTAGAAAATACTGACAGCACATACCTACAGAAGCTTTAACAGGGGAAGAGGCTGTAGATTTACTTTTTTACTCTTACATGTACAAATATGAACATCTGGAGTTGGGGATGCTTGCTGTATTTTGAATGAGGAGCATGGATTATGTTCAAATATTTGAAGAGAGAACAATGGTCTGGATTCCTACAGCTTTCAAATGAAAGCAACTGCACTCTACTGCTGTGCATTTCAAGAAGCCAACAAAGACAAATTTGATATGGAGTATCTGCCAAGACTTTAGTAGCTTTACTATGCTCTTTTCCACGCTCAGAATCTACAAAAGTGAAAAACAAATGCCATGCTCAACTATAGATTTAACTGGACATTTCAGGAGCCAGGAACAACTTGTGAGCAAGAGTGCTGCACACCAGAGAAGTATTTTGCAAACTTCCTGAACAACAAACAGATATTAAAACAGCATTACACTGGAGCCAGCCAGAACCCGAGAATCAAAACTTCTGGTTTGCAGGATGTTTTTGCACAAACTGAAAATCCTGCTTTTCAGCCATTTTTGGTTCCAGATCTTAACAACTGACTTAATTCAGTTGTCTGGCTTTCTTCTAAATCACAGAAAGCAAATATATGTTGTTTTGACCATTTCCTTCTTGTATTTATCTTCAGAGATTATACTAAGTTTAGCATAACAAAGGTAGTAGTAACTTTAAATCTTTAGCAAGAACGTTTTAAGAAAATACATCACTTCAAAATGCTGGGTGTTTCTGTCCTCCAAATCCATTGTTACATATCTTGCTGACAGCATACAGAACAGTTCTAGGATTCCCCCTAATACAAAGCTGGATCTTTATCAATAAAACCTGTAGTAAGGTCTAAAAGGCAGCTGATTCTCAGAACAGAAGAAAACCACAAAGAAACGTCCACTTATTCGGAACAATCAACTAGTGGTTTAAAGGAGGAAAACCCTGTTACATAAATATATCTTCATAAATAGCAGAGACACTAGGAAAAGCTTCCCAATTTCTCCAGAAAAGTTTTCACTTTCTACTCCACTAAAAGGATGGTGAGGTACTGGTACAGGGAGCCCAGAGAAGTTGTGGATGCCCCATCCCTGAAAGTGTTCCAGGCCAGGCTGGCTGGGGCTTTGAGCAACCTGGTCTAGTGGAACGTGTCCCTTCCGAGGGCAAGATGGTCTTTAAGGTCCCTTCCAACCCAAACCATTTTGTGATTCTATGAAAAGAACTGTTTTCAACAAGATAACATCTTGTTTTCTTGGAAACATAATTTCTTACTTCCCAAATAAAGTATTAGTATATTTTAACCTTTATAGCCCCCGTAAAGTCCTGGAAGGGCTTCAGCTAAATTCAGACTAAATATTTGTCCAGATTGTTGACAATATTGGAATAATTCCTGCCTAAACAACATGACATGAATATGTAATAGGAATATGTTTTAACTGCCTCTTCCCCCCCCAGTAATTTCCTAAAAGAAGCTAGGTTAACTCCATTTATTCACATCTCACCACAGCAATCTTTACTGTTCAATGAATGAAGAATGCAGTTTAAAGCCATCAAATAAGATAGCTAGTCTCTTCATGACAAAAATGCAGGAATTCAGAATTAGTCTTGTCTACCCTCTGCCCCCACTGCTACAAAACTAAAGCAAAACCAGTACAGAACACTGCTCCTGACCTTGTTCAGGAATGTCAACAGGTCCAGATTCTAGAACAATGAGAATAATATAATGGCAATTTTCAAAATAGTACTAAGTGCCATTTGAATATAAAATGCATTATCTTAAATGGCTTAAACCAAAACCACTTCAAGGCTGAGAAGCGGAAAGTTGCTGAATCACAGTACAACATTGTCAAGGCTTTACAGTCTGCCTACTCTAAAACCAGCAATACAGTAATAGCTTGAGATAGTTTCAGTTTTTCTCAAAGTCCCTTGTCTCATAATGCATACGTAAACCAAAAATATTATCTGCCAGAAACTTCTCATTGCTTTTAAAAATATGTAGCGTCAAGAACACTTAACTTCAACATAACCCAAATAATTTACCGGATCTTAAGAATGCAGACTGTTTGAAATGTAAGAAGTGCTTACATTTGTGATTTTCAATTTCTTTTTCTCTCCAATCAAACAAGAGATCAGCCAGAGCAAGAAGCAGCAGTTCAAAATAACAGTTGGCATATAACTTCACTTAGCTGTAAGGTGTATTCCCTGTACAAGGAGCTGTCCATGGCTCCAGAGAAACAGGCAGGAGGTGTATTTGCAAATGTTTGAGTTGTTCCTGGGACAATGGAAGAAAAGTTTCACAACGGAGTGTACTCTTTTTCTTCTTTTTCCCACTAGCTCAGCTCTGCTTCCTTCCACTTTTCTGCTGAAACAGCCTTTATAGTGCATTAATGGTGATGCTCTTTTCTCCTCGCAGAGCTGTGCATCACCTGCTACCTAGATATGTACCATCAAGTTCAAAATGTATATGAAGATGCCAAAATTTTCTTCTGTGTTTCTACAGCATTTTGCCTCCTGACATTATTCTTTTTCTAGTGTTCAACCTAAGAACTCTTTATCATGAACTAAGAGACTTTTTTTTTTTTTACAACCAATAATAACAATGATAAAGGAAATAACAAGGGAAAAGAATACAATATCTCAGCACCAGCCGACCGACAACTCGCCCCACCCCACTTGACCGAGCACTGACCGATACCTCGTCCAACCCTGCAGTCCTCTAGCTCTTCCAGGTAACTCTCAGTTACATCCTGGCCATGATGTGCTGTGGTATGGAACACTTCTTTGGTTAGTTTGGGTCAGGTGTCCTGTCTCTGCTTCCTCCCGGCTTCCCCTCCTCCCTGGCAGAGCATGAGGCTCAGAAAGTCCTTGGCCAGAACAAACATTTGAGCAGTAACTAAAAACAGCAGTGCTATCAGCACCGTTCCCAGGCCAAAAGTCAAAAACACAGCACTGCACCAGCTACCAAGAAGGACAAAAAAAAAAGACTGCTACTGCTGAACCCAGGACACATACTATTACCTAAACCAAGGATCAAGGCCTGATAGACATCTAGTACTATCATGCTAAACTTGATTAACATTACTGAAGTACAAAGCTGCCTTGCATTACCTGGGGATTGTTAAACAACAGTTGAAACAATCTGTTTTAAAAGTGTCTTCCATGCATATTAATTGTGATTTAAACATACAAAATTCTAATGTTTTGGCGGTTTTAACCAGATCCCCCCCCCCCCCCCCCCCCGGAAATGCAGCAACCACTACTTCAACAGGTTTTTCATCTGTAATTTTAAAACTGGTAACTAATAAAACAACTGGTACTCTTTGTAATTTCATCATATATTCAGGGTATGATAAAACAAGCTCTTAGCATCTTAAATGTGATCTTACTTAAAGATGACCCCCAAAAAGTTCTCAATGGCATGTCAAATGAGTCAAGATACTTCATAGAATCACAGAATCATGTAGGTTGGAAAAAAGGACTTGAAGATCAGTGAGTCCAACCATAAACAGAACACTGCCAAGCCCACCACAAAATACCTCCAGAGATGGTGACTCAACCACTTACCTGGGCAGCCTGTTCCAATACTTGACAATGCTTTCAGTGAAGAAATTTTTCCTAATATCCAATCTAAATCTCTCGTGGCACAACTTAAGGCCATTTCCACTTCTCCTATTGCTTGTTACTTGGGAGAAGAGACCAACAGCCGTCTCGCTAGAACCTCCTTTCAGGTAGTTGCAAAGAATGACAAAATCTCCCTCAAGCCTCCTTTTCTCCAGACTAAGCAATCCCAGTTCCCTCAGCTGCTCCTCCTAACACTTGTTCTCCAGACCCTTCACCAGCTTCATTGCTCTTGTTTGGACATGCTCCAGCACCTCAATGTCTTTCTTGTAGTGAGGGGCCCAAAACTTAACACAGTATTCAAGGTGTGGCCTCATCAGTGCCCAGTCCAGGGGGATGATCACTTCCCTGGCCCTGCTGGCCATGTTATTTCTCATATAGGCCAAAATGCTATTCACCGCCTTGGCCACCTGGGCAAGCTGCTGGCTCATGTTCAGGTGACTGTCGACCAACACCCCCATGTCCTTTTTGACCTGGCAGCTTTCCAGCCAGTCTTCACCAGGCCTGCAGTGTTGCATGGGGTGGTTGTGAAAGAAGTGCAGGGCCCAGCGCTGAGCCTTGTTGAGTCTTGTACAATTGACCTCAGCCCATGGATCCAGCCTGTCCAGATCCCTCTGTAAAGCCTTTCTACCCTCCGATGATATCAGTATAAATACATCCACAGCAGCATAATTTCTGCAGTAATCACTGAAGAGCACATATTAAGCTAGGAATTTAGTCAAGCCCAGGATTAGTCAGCACAAATGGAGCTACCCACCATTGCCAATGGGCAGAATATGCCCAGCTATGCACTGCCATTTTAGAAATAGTACTTATGTAGTTTATACATACATCCGTATCCATGCATGTTAAAAGCAGCAATGCTGTAACATTATTAGACAATCTGTTGAAAGACAGGGTGGAAGTCTTCAGGAAACCTGAAAGAACCATCTGCTCTAGCAAGCATTTACATAACCCAGCAATTCTAGCACCTCTCTTCAAACATATGCAATCACAAGTCTCCCATCCCAAAATACAATCACAGTAGAATACACACACTTTCTAGATCATAGCTTTGGCTCCTGTTGCTCCTCTATCTTGCAGATCACTTATGTTTGCAGGGAAATCACGCAATTCCTGGACACCAGGTAGTTGGAAATACTAACCATCGCAATCTTGCACTTGATCTCATGTACAATGCTGCATTTTCAGTCTTTTTTTTACTAAGCAAACCAGTATTTTTAGCTCCTAAAAGCATCTCCTTTCAGACAGCATTTGCTGCTAGATTGCTTTGATCTTAATGCATATCAAAGGAGTCTAAATTATAAATTCCTAAATAAGCTGTTTATATTTAACTATGCTCTAAGTTTTAATCAGGGTAGAACACAAAAGGAGCAATGCTTCAGCTCCTAGTATCCCAGCTCATTAGGGTACTACACATACAGCTCATGTCTCCTTTATCAGTCTTCTACCAGCTGCTGAACTGTAAAATATTATTTGATTCTTGATGGTACTTATTTCCATGCCTTTTGCTGTATTTTTGATTAAAAGTGTACAGTGATTCCAATAAATAAAGAATATAAGACTCATTAAAGCACACTTTCAACCATGTCTAAGTGTTGAAACCCAAAGTGAGTTTCAAGACATGAGACATGTAATGCACAATGGGAAGCACTTTTCAGTTGAAGTCTTGTTATCCTATAAGTCAAGAATATTCTTACTATCTAAAAAGTCAAGTAAGGCAAAAAATGTCAGGATTTTGCTTATTGATGCCATTAAATCCAATGTACTTCTAAGCTCTAAAGCATGCATGGATATTATGAACATTTTAGGATGTTTCTGTAGCTTATAAATGTACTTTCAGCTACCTACTTACTCAGGAAGTGAAAATGTTTTTTCCACTTAATGCAATAGGAAGACATAAATGCAAGACAGACAGGTGGCATATATAATAGAATTAATTGAAAAAAATGTGACTAATGAATTCTCCTAGGCAATAAAGGTTTATGAATAAATCCCAGAAACTTTAGGAATGCATAAAGAAACAAAATAATTGGTTTACAGGAATGAGACATTGGGATTCTTCCATACAAACTATAGGTGTTATTTCCCACCGCTAGAAAACAGGAATACTTCACTACTACTCTAGAAATAAGGCCATTTAGGGAGAGGCATATAACACATTTCAGATTAAAAATTACACTTTAGCTAGCCAGCTCTTCCCAGCTGTAACAGGGCATCTCTATATCCCAGTTCAGAAAGGTTTTCGAATTATGAATCCACTGTCCTGTCAATATAAAGGACAGCAGCAGGAGGGGCAATCACAACACAGGTCCAAACATCAATGTGGTGTTCAACTGCAAAACAGTCCTGAAAAATACAGCTGCCTTAACAAACAAATTCTGTTCAAGACAAAATATGTTTATGAATCCAGAGAGCTTATAGTGACTTTAACTCCTAATTTGGGATTTAGAAAAATTAGTTTGTAAAGCCCCATGTGACTGTACATAAACACAACAGAGGCAGGTCCTTCCGGCTATGAGACTGAATCTAGTAACGTCAATAGGCACCATGATGAAAAGGAATCTTAAGGTTTGTACTATCCTCTACTTTCTCCCTACAAGCAAAAGGAGTAAATGCACTTTAATGTGAACACTGTTTACAGTAATTACTTAAATTCTGCCAGAGCATGCATTAGCATTTTAAAAAGCATCTGTGTGAAGTGATAAAGCATTTTAGAAAAATGTTTTAAAGTGTTCTCCTTTGCTTTATCTGTAATAGACTACAATTAATAGCAACAGAAAATTATTTTAAAAAGGAATTATCAATTGGGATGAAATGTAGATCATAAAAGGACATGAAAGACTGAAATAAATGACAGACAGGAGAGAAGGCATAGTAATTTCTCATTATTTTTGACTTAACCAAAGCACAAGAATCTCAAAGTATCCGTTATCACCATACCAGCAAAGGCATACCAACCCACAACTTTCCAGAGAAATCTGCAAGAAATGAGAGTATTAATGTCTGGTTAATGTTGCAAAGGTTATTCCATTAGACAATAATAGATTTTTAAGGACTTAGTTTCCATGTCTTTGTTTTTAAAGAAGTATTGCAGTTACTACTCTGTGGTGCAATGAATTAATACAACAAAGCATGTAACACTTCGGCTTACTAGGGGCCACACTAGCATTTCAGAGGGCAATAGCCAATAGCATGGTTTAGTTCGTGGGACCTTCCCTGTAAGCAGAAAGTTCTACCAGCAAAGCCATCCATGCATCAGAAGCAGCTCCTAAGCATTTATATTCTGAAGCAAATCTGAATGACTCTCAACCTTCTCTTGATGGAGAAAGCTGGCTTCTTAAGACTAAACAGCCACAAATAAGAATAAATTCTTGACCCCATTTACACATTGCATTCCGTTTTGTACATTTTAAGATTTGGAGTGTAGCAGAGCACCAAGCTGTCTCAGAATTATAGGGTGTGCCTTCTGAAATGGAAAGAACATGGAAAATACAGAACATAGGGAGGAAAAAGGAACAAGACATACCCTGCCTACAGAAAAAGAAACAACAGCGAAAGTCTAGTGTTATCCCAAGACTTGGATCTACACTCTTAATACCATAATGCAGTAGAAATTAGTACTGCTCTACGAACAAAGTGTCTCACAAAACATGATGCAAAACCCACCAGAACTGAGGTAGAAACAAAAGGGGTTGGAGTGATAAGAAGGAATCTCCTCAAAATGCAGCTTGGCTGTCAGATACCTTCAGTCCCTACAAAAAAAGGCTCTACACAGGTATTTTACAGGACTGTCTACCAATTTACATGGAATTTGTTTGCTTTTGCTATACTCTTCAACACATTGCTCTGCCTATCAGGTGGTGGCCAGCTGCTTATGGAAGCAAAGAAATTATTGCATTAAACTAGCTATTTCATTTTAAGGACATAAAACAGTTATACTGTGCAACAGAGAAAAATATAAAGCAACAAAAACCATCCTGAAGTACAGAGTTTTACAGAAAACAAACTTCAATCAGATTTACGCAGCTACTGAAGAATCACATTACAGGTAGATGTTGTTCTGAGCTTACACTCTTAAGATGGTAAAAAGTACACAACCTGTATTCAGAATTGGTTTGGACAGGGTTACATTACTAACCTAAAGAAGAGGTGACATCACAGTTACAGTGCTAACTCATAGTTACAGACACTAAAAATCATCTCAGCAGAAGGGCAGCTTTTCAGTCACCTGCTACATGGTCCCTGCACCTTTTTAACAGGCAGCATTTAAGCTCTGCACATATACCTGTAAGCGGAAATGCTTTGTCTTCCCTATAAAACTTGACAAAAACTTGAGATCATTGCAGAGAAATGTCTTTTCTGTGGCTACACTTTTACAAGCCTACTCAGGCACTCCATTTTTTCAGCCTTTTTAGTAACATGAAAATGAATGTACACTGAAAGATTGTGACAGCCTACAAGAAATTTACGAGGTTGCACACCACCATCCTGAAACTGTGTTGTTAAACTGTCATAAACTGTAGCAGCTTTGAGCCTGTCCACACTGTTATACAGTCCAAGGTGAGAAAAATAAGACACTGTCGTATCTTTGTTCAGCTATCTACTCTCATCTGAAAAATAAAATCATAGAATAGGAATGGAAAGGACCTTAAGATCATCTAGTTCCAACCCCTCTGCCAGGGGCAGGGACATCTCACACTAAACCAGGTCACCCAAGGCTTCAGCCAACTTGGCCTTGAACACCTCCAGGGATGGAGCATTCACAACCTCCCTGGGCAACCCGTTCCAGTGCCTCACCACCCTAACAGGAAAGAAATTCTTCCTTATAGCCAATCTAAACTCCCCGTTTAAGTTTTAACCTGTTACCCCTTGTCCTGTCACTACAGTCCCTAGTGAAGAGTCCCTCCCCAGCATCCTTATAGCTCCCCTTCAGATACTGGAAGGCTGCTATAAGGTCTCCACACAGCCTTCTCTTTCCAGGCTGAAAAGCCCCAACTTTCTCAGGCTATCTTTGTACAGGAGGTGCTCCAGTCCCCTGATCATCCTCGTGGCCCTCCTCTGGACTTGTTCCAACAGTTCCATGGTCTTTTTATGTTGAGGACACCAGAACTGCACACAATACTCCAAGTGAGGTCTCACGAGAGCAGAGTAGAAGGGCAGGATCACCTCCTTCGACCTGCTGGTCACGCTCCTTTTGATGCAGCCCAGGATATGATTGGCTTTCTGGGCTGCAAGTGCACACAGAAGCCGGCTCATGTCCATGTTCTCATCAACCAACACCCCCAAGTCTTTCTCCGCAGGGCTGCTCTGAATCTCTTCTCTGCCCAACCTGTAGCTGTGCCTGGGATTGCTCCGACCCAGGTGTAGGACCTTGCACTTGGCATGGTTAAACTTCATGAGGTTGGCATGAGCCCACCTCACAAGCATGTCAAGGTCCCTCTGGATGGCATTCCTTCCCTCCAGCGTATCAACTGAACCGCACAGCTTGGTGTCATCGGCAAACCTGCTGAGGGCGCACTCAATCCCACTGTCCATGTCAGCGACAAAGATGTTGAACTGTTGCAGAATGGCTCCAAGAGCAAGGCCATGGATCCTTAGAGGCCTTGTGTGAGGAAAGCAAAGTGTAGGTCTCACATGTAACCGGAAACCGGATATGGGAGGAGAATGTAAATGTAAACTGTTTAGAACTAACCAATGCTGTTGTGACTAGTAGGCGTAATTAACACCACGAGGATATAAGCGATGTGCGACACGAATAAAACAGAAGCTTGCTTATCACCCATATTGGGTTGGCGCGTCTTGCTTCTCCTCACTGTTGGCAAATGGCGCCCAAACAGGGACCCCGATAATTGGGACCCCGATAATTGGGACCCCGATAATTGGGACTAAAAGCCGGGAATGGCGAGTGTGAGTGGCACTGGTGGCAGCGGCCGGGGAGCGCGGGCAGTGCTACTGCGGTGGTGTGTCTGACCCGGGTGCTTGGACTGACCAAAAGGAGTCCGCTACTGGGGCAAGCCAGATACAGCTGCATCGGGGGGATGATCTGGTAACGGATGATCCGGAGACCGAGGTTACAGGACGATCCAGAAGAGGACAATCCGGAACAAGGAACAGGTCGGCTGAAGAAAATGGACTGAGAGGTAGCCCTTGATTTATTACAGCGCTTTTTAGAAAAGCGGGGAATTAAGCCTGAGACTCTAAAGCAGCTAGCGGGTCTAGTGGCTGTAGGGAAGGCTAAGGCATTCGTTGTAGATCCTAATACAGTTTTTGAGGAGAGTGAGTGGCGAAAGTTTGGTGATGAACTATTTGACTCAATGCTTAATGAGGATAAAATGGCAAAGAAACTCGGTAAGCCATGGAGAGAAGTAATAAATTGTATAAAAAGATACAAGGCAGAGAAGAAAATTGCCGCTGTAGCAATGGAGAAACTAGGAACAGACGTCCCCAGTTGGTTGAAGCCGGGGGAAGATTACAACTCGTTTCCCCCAACTCTCGGGGCGCTCCCTGTGCTTGGAGCACAGGGTTTTTCCCCCCCTCCTTCTTCATCAGAAGGTGCAGCGGAGGAGGTGCAACTCTCTGCTCCCCCGCCACCGCAGTTGAGTTCCGAAAAGCAGAGGGATTCCGAAAGTAGGGATTTTGAAAAGGACAGAGAAAGTCTAATAGAAGGGATAGATGCGATGAATGTCGGGGAAGGTGAAAGGAAGAGGGCGCTGCCTCGGCACTGGATTGATCGGGGAGCCGATAAAAGCAAGAGCCAGGTCCACAGATGGCCACATACCAAACGAGAGACACCTGACAAGAAAGACATAGCTGCAAACAATGGAGACCCTGAGTTCGACCCAGGATCAGACTCCGAGTCCCCTGAATCCGAGCCAGATTTATATCCTCTGCTTCCAGACTCTGACTCTTCATCTCCCAGGTCGGTCTGCTCAGCTTATCAGCAACTACTCACTGGCCCTGGAGACGCTCAGCTGCAACAATTGATTGAAAAAGCTTGAAGCCCTCAAGACTGGGATTGAGACATCTCCATCGGCGCCTCCACCTTATCCTCCGTAAAACCCCTTCCTTAAAGAAGGCAAACAGGGGGAGGGGGTGGGAGAGGTATCGGGGGGCACAAATCCTGCGCACTGTTGGCATGGGTTAATCAAAGATGAGATTATTACTGGTGAATTTTCTGCAATGGGCCTCTCTGCATATCCTGTGTTTACTACACAGCAGGGGGCTAAAGAGTGGGAAGCTTCTGATCTCAAAATAGTTAAGGAGGCCTGACAAGCAGTGACCACGTATGGGTTAAAATCCTCTTATACTCAAGCTGTATATGTTGGTAAATATAAGTATGTTCAGATTTCTATCGACCTTTGGAGACCTTTATAGATATTGCTGGCCACCTGTGTTGGAATGAGTGTGCATTTTGGTCAGTATAAAAGACCAAGCTTCATACGATGTGGGGGAGGCAGAGCCTCTGCAGGGACGCCTGCTAAGGATGAGCCTGCCACCTCACACTGCAATGATGCTTCTCGGAGCTGTTTTTCTGTTAGTCTCCACAGGGTCCTTATGCCACGTTCTGTAAGTGGGACTGTGTAGTGGGAGTAATAATTGTCTTTTTGTGTTTCAAATACTGTACTTGTGTGGAGTGTGCTTGTGGGATCCCACACGTGTGTGTGTGTGTTGAGGACAATCGGTGTTTTGTGTATTGTTGGGTTCATGTAAAAGTTTTAACGGGTAGCTGTTTAACATTTCGGGCATGAAAGGGTTCATGCAAAAGTGCGGCTGCCGGCAGGTATTTATAGTTGCTGCTGAAGCAGGCTGGCGGCTGTAGCTGCTGCCAAGCGGGCAGGCTTTTGCAGGGAAAAAAAAAAAAAAAAGAAGGGGGGGGAGAGAGAGTAATGATGCTGCATTTAACCTGTTTAACCTGTCTACTTCTCAAGAACTGATAACCTGGGGGAGGGGGCATATTTGTGTCCTCCTGCCTACAGGTCCATGGCAACTGCTTGCAAAGTTTGTCAAGCCTTGCCATGAGCTGGACAGACAAATGGAAAAACCTGATGCCTCAGCTACAGGAGCTGACCGTGAATACCCCAAGCAGAATGAGATAGAGGAAGAGAAAAACGAATGATTGCAAAACATCACTTGGGGGCAACTGAAAAGTAACATCCTGAATATGTGTGCTTGTAAAGTAGCTATTATTAGAGGCTGTAATTTTGTGTATAAACCCACCTGTATTTACTAGCTAGTTGCTAATAAGAAACTACACCTTGTATTGTATAGATTTGTCACTTGTAAAAGAGATGTTAAGAGTATGGATATTTGCAGTAGCTGCTAGAAAATGCTAAGGCAAAAGCTAGAAAGATTTTAATACAATGGTAGTGTTATAAAGCAGGTGATGGAACAAATTAAGAGGGTGGGAGAATTCCAGTGGTAAGAAATTTCTTTGGCTAGTCCCTCGCTGCCACCAGCATCTTCAACATGCTGCTGTACCCTGTAATAGTTACTCTGCTAACGTAAATTTGTGTGTGCCTTGCTGTAGTAGCGACTTGTTACTGGATATAAAACAAAAGGGGGGAGATGTGGAGACAGTGTTCTCACAGGAGAATGGATAATTGGTACATAAACTCTGAATAATCCTGAAAGATACAGCAAGGCCATAAGAGGCCCGAAGAAGCTTAAGCAAGCAAGATACGAAGAAGCTGGAATTCACCGAGTTAGTGAGAACTGTGGACTGTTGGGAAGCTTTCAAGGTTGAGTTCTCACACCTGTGTTTAACCAATTATATGCTAGTCACTAAGGGTCTTCAAGACATGCATCCAATCATAATATGCCAAATCACTGTAAGTGCTTCGGCCGGGGCCTTGGCTCAGTTAAACAAGCTAGGCTGCTGGCTTGCTAAGCAAACAAATGCTACATCGAAGGCAATTTCTGATTTGTTGTTTGATGTTGACTCTGTGAGACATGCAACATTACAGAACAGAGCCACTATAGACTTTTTGTTGTTGGCACAGGGACATGGATGTGAAGAGTTTGATGGAATGTGTTGTATGAATCTTTCTGATCATTCTAATTCGATACACGCACAGCTGAAAACCCTGACTCAGCTTACCCAGCAATTGCAAGTGAGCAATGACCTAGGGATAACTAAATGGCTGTCCTCATGGGGCATTACAGGTTGGCTTAAAACACTGCTATTTGAAGGACTGCGCTTACGTATCATTGTTATTTTAATCATTAGAGTTGTTAGACTTACGGTTGTTTAATGAAACAAGTGAACAGAATGAGCAACAATGTTTTGCTCGCACAAAAGAAAAAAGGGGGAATTGTTGCAGAATGGCTCCAAGAGCAAGGCCATGGATCCTTAGAGGCCTTGTGCGAGCAAAGCAAAGTGTAGGCCTCACATGTAACCGGAAACCGGATGTGGGAGGAGAATGTAAATGTAAACTGCTTAGAACTAACCAATGCTGTTGTGACTAGTAGGCGTAATTAACACCACGAGGATATAAGCGATGTGCAACACAAAAAAAGTAGAAGCTTGCTTATCACCCATATTGGGTTGGCGTGTCTTGCTTCTCCTCACCGTCAGCATTGAACAAGACCGGTCCCAATACTGACTCCTGAGGGACACCACTCGTTCCTAGACTCCAGCCGGACATTGAACCATTGACCACAACTCTTTGTGTGCGGCCATCCAGCCAGTTCTTTATCCACCGAGTGGTCCATCTATCAAATTGACATCTCTCCAATTCAGAAACAAGGATGTCGGGCGGGACAGTGTTGAACGTTTTGCACAAGTCCAGGTAGATGACGTCAACTGCTCTGCCCCCTCGTGAAGACTGTTTTGTCTATGTAATCCTCTACAACAGGTTATGTTTCAATTATTCTGCAGCCCCACATGACAACAGCCCCCACCAAAGCTCTTAAAAAAAATGACAGGGATTTGGAGCTTCAAACTAGAAGTAAAAGTCAATCCTCCATGACGTATGCATAACTAACATTTGGCCTATCCACAGTGTAACAGGGACACTCACTAGCTTTGAGAAGCAAGTAAAGGGGAGAGTGGAATACAGAGATTCAAAACCTAGTAGTTTTGGGAATAAGATAAGCCCTTATTACCACAATTTTCTGAAAGACATGATGTATTCCTTGTCTATCTTTGTAGCACTATTGTATACCATAAACACTTCTCCATAAGGCAACACAACAGGTAGCTATGATTACAGTGCAAGAATACCATGCATCTTTTGACCTGGAAGGGCATCCAAATATGACCATATGTTATCTAAATGGCAGATAGATACTGGTGACACTCTTGCTAATAAAGCTGTAAAGCACTGGCATCATCAACATTTCCATAATGAAGTCACACCACTGTGCTGGAATACTGAAACACCTTCCATTCTTGTAGTTAGTTGTATCTGCTCACTCTTACACAGATGTACTTGCTGACTGATCATACAAAACCCTGAAGTACTAGACACTATCTCCCTGAAATAGAAAAATATTGGAGTGTGATTTTTTTTTTCATTCCAGAGAAAAACTAGAGAAAAACTGTGATTTTTCAGTTTTACAATACATCACTTAAAGACAAAATACAATCTTTTCCTAAAAATGTAGGAGTTTAAAGAGGATTCACATTCCTTCCACATCTAATGAAATTACACACTAATTTTCCACATGGGTTTTACTTTTTAGACAAATACAATCTTAGGAAGTAAATATTTCTCTGTTACAAACACTGAAAGGTAAGAACTGCCTACTGCTGTTGAGCCAGAAGAGCATATAAACCAGTACATCCATCAGATTCAAATCACTGCACAAATAACAGCAACCGTAACAATTCTAAACATTCTTTTCTTACTAAATGCATTTTCTGAACATACAATTATATATAAAATATGTAGAGATATACAGATAGATAAATTCCTTCCTATAGCTCTGTTTTTCTTACTTAAAGAGTAACTATTACCTGTCATAACTGAAATTGTGCCCAGAGACTCAGAAAGTTCTTTTATATGCTACCTTTATGACACCCTTTTCACACCTTGGCAACAAGTCATTAAGCTCCACTACTGCTGCTCCTTCTCCTGAAAGTTCTAAGCAGACATTTTGGGTTAACACCACAATAGGAGGTCCCTCTGCAAGTTATCTTGACATCAAAAGTTTTCAGGTATGAATTAATGCATGTAGTTAATAAGACTATTCAGTGCAACACGCATGAAGATCAAACTAAAGTAATTTCTTACTCATTTAAGCTGCACAGCTATAAACAAAGCTTTGAATTTATTATATATGAGACAAGAAAGTATTCCTCACCTGGCACCTGACATCTTAATAGAAATACTCACCCTGCTGCAACTGCAGGAGGGATGACCAGTATGAGTTTAAGATGAGCTTCATGCAGAGCCTCGGAAAGGTGAATGAGCAAGTGTATCAACTCCCTGAAATAGAATATATTAGTAAGAAGGAAAGGCAGTCGAACTAGTGCTATATATTGGCAAGGGCAAGGTAGCAAGTAACAGTAGAAATAATTGAAAAGATGCAGCTGGCAAGAGAAACAATTTGTAATGAATGATCACAGCAGAAAAAAATTTAGGAAGACTGATCAGACGCTTACTCTCTTTAAGGACTAAGAACACTGAACTGCTGGACACAAAGTTTTACTGCAACTTGTGATTAGCTTGGGGCTAAAAAGTTTTCTAGTTTTATTCTAATCTAAGTACGCAGTGTTAGCAAGTAAAATCAGCATACCTTATCAGAGCGGGTCACCTCTTGAGATCATATTCAGTAAAAAGAATTAGATCGATAGAAGAATAAAACACTGGTCTGAAACAAGCGGCTATGGAATAGATTCAAGTTGCCAACGTGTTACTGCACATGAGCTCTGAGAATCTGTAAAGACACTTTCACAGCAATATATGCTATCTTCAAGGGGTATTTCCAAGCACTGTGTATAGAAACATTTCTGCTGCTGGCTTTTGCCTGTATAAATAATACATTACTGGATAGCTACAAAATAGATGTTTGACAATGTCCTATCATAGAATCACAGAATCATAGAATAGTTAGGGTTGGAAAGTACCTTAAGATCATCTAGTTCCAAACCCCCTGCCATGGGCAGGGACACCTCACACTAAATCATATCACCCAAGGCCTCGTTCAGCCTGGTCTTGAACACTGCCAGGGATGGAGCATTCACAACCTCCCTGGGCAACCCATTTCAGTGCCTCACCACCCTAACAGGAAAGAATTTCCTTCTTATATCCAATCTAAACTTCCCCTGTTTAAGTTTTAACCCATTACCCCTTGTCCTGTCACTACAGTCCCTAGTGAAGAGTCCCTCCCCAGCATCCTTATAGCTCCCCTTCAGATACTGGAAGGTTGCTATGAGGTCTCCACGCAGCCTTCTCTTCTCCAGGCTGAACAGCCCCAACTTCCTCAGCCTGTCTTCATACGGGAGGTGCTCCAGTCCCCTGATCATCCTTGTGGCCCTTCTCTGGACTTGTTCCCACAGTTCCATGTCCTTTTTATGTTGAGGACACCAGAACTGCACACAATACTCCAGGTGAGGTCTCCCAAGAGCAGAGTAGAGGGGCAGGATCACCTCTTTTGACCTCCTGGTCACACTCCTTTTGATGCAGCCCAGGATACAGTTGGCTTTCTGGGCTGCAAGCGCACACTGCCAGCCCATGTTCGCATGTGAGACTATCTGGAAGTCTCACCTTCCATATGCCTAATTTTAAGATTTTCAGCAAAGCTGATTTTCATATCCAAATTCTAAACACTTCAATAGGGAAATAACCTCCAAAATTCTCACATAAACTGTTTTCAGTCTTCCTCATTTGAATGGTGATGTTAATAGAAAATCCTCCAGAGACAGACTGCAGGAAAAAAAAGGTTTAATAGCTACTGTTATCTTAAGAGGAGTCCAACATCACCTTAAATTTGCACTATAAATATGGCCCTGCTGTATGCCTGCCTTAAGTCACTTGATTCTTCAGAGCAAAGTCAGCTTTCATATTTACCCACTGGCAGGGTGGATCCATGAAGGCAGTCAGACAGATGATATTAGCACAGAACTCTAGATATGTTCAGGACTATACTTAAACCTGAACTGAGTAGAAAGTAACTTCACGACCCATTCCAGTAGTTTAAAAATGTTAAAGCAGGAAAGGCAGGATACAGACCTGAGCTCTCAGAAAAAACTTCTGGTACTGTCATGCCTTTCAAAGTACTACCATCCTATTCCTCTGAAATCATCTTTGCACTTCCTGGGATGGGGCAGCCACAGCTTCTCTGGGCCACCTGCTTCTAGCGTAAAGAACCTCTCCTTACATCTAATCTAAATCTACACTCTTTCGTTTAAAGTCAGTACTGCTTCTCCTATCATTACACGGCCTTGTAGAAAGTCCCTCTCCAGCTTTTGTGTAGGCCCCTTTCAGGTACTGGAGGGCTGCTATAAAGTCTCCCTGGAACCTTCTCTTCTCTAGGCTGAACAACCCTGACCTCCCTCAGCCTGTCTTCATAGGAGAGGTGCTCCAGCCCTCTGATCAATTTTGTGGTGCTCCTCTGGACTTGCTCCAAGAGGTCCATGTCCTTCTCCATGTCACCTTCACATGGTGACCCCAGAGCTGGATGCAGTACTCAAGCTGGAGTCTCATAAGAGCAGAACAGAAGAGGAGAATCACCTAAATCACTTATTTTTGGCTCTTTTCCATTTGTCAGCCAAGACAGCTTATATAAATAAAATGTGCACCCTTCGCCTCACCCCCAAATGGCAATAGCAGAATGCTCATTTATTGTGCTATAAAACTTTACTATGTCCAGTGTTTTCCAGTATTTTAAACACAATATGCTGCTGTATTACCACTAGTAATTTTGAAAGAAAAGTTACTGACATTTTAAACATTATAACGAGGTGCAGGAAAGTGGGAATAGAATCAATCTTCCTGAAAAGGCTTCATTAAATATTTACCAGAGACTTCACTGTTGTCAAATTTAACTTCAGAGTAGCTACTAAAACACTGGCACCTTTAAGACTCTATCTTGAGCTAATTAAGGTCTATTTCATTCTTACTATTTTAGGCCTTCTATCATAACTACCATTTGGTAGGTCAGTTTTCCAAGTCTTCATGATTTCAAAGTATGCTGTGAAGTATGCAGACCTCCAAATTTTCATCACCCAAAGATTGCAGGAAGCTTTTTTTCAGAACTCCCCTTTTCTGGCATTGCTGGTCTATTGTGTTGGGGACACTTTGTAGTACAGTTTACTTCAGTGCGTAAGACTGGACTGGACTGTATTTGAAAAGCCTTGCAGAAGATACATAGGACTGTTATAACCTTGCCTTCAGTTGTGTGACCCTTCAGAATTCTGCAACTTTCCAACTTCAGCCACATTTTCTGCACAAGCTAGTAGTCAGTACTCCCTAAAATTTATGTCTTATCAAGAAAATTGGACAGAATAAAGCTGTCTGCTTCAAGAAGAAATTGCCCTCTGGCACCATTTCACTGCCTAGTTAATACCAAGAAACTAGAGTGAATTATGGCAAAACTTTGATTAATAGATTAATTTTTCAAGGACTAAAATGAAGGATAGAACTGCCAGAAGAGCATTTTGTGCCTATACTCCTATCAATGATAAGATGTCTGAAGGTCACCTTCTGCATGATACCAAGAGCCTACATGATGACCAAAAAAAAAAAAAACCCACAAAACCAACAGGTTTTCAGACTGGTTCTGTGTAATGGCAGTGCCATCTGTCAGCTGATGCTAGACTGGTGAGAACAATGTGTGCACTTTTATGCATGCTGTGAGATTCTGATGGGTGCATTCACGCCTTTTTCACATGACTCAGGACTCAGAGGGAAAAACTCAGGCAAAATAAACTCACAAGCAAGATCAGAAAGAGACACCATCCTGTCTAGTTGTTAACTAAACAATCAGGATAATAAAGCTGACTCAGTTTTCTCTATTTCTGCCATGTACATCTCTGGAGACCTGACAGCTATATTTAGGGATATAGTTTTCTTATATAGAATTTACACTGTTGGTAAAACCATCATTTAAATGAATAGGAAAAAAATAAAATAAAGACAGCATAAAGGATTGATATAATCTAAGACTTTACCATGCATTATAGAGCAAATCTAATCCCAAAACAGAATGATTAGGATTTTTTTTTGTTTCTGAAAACAAACGAAGTTTATTTTCCACACACAGATTAAGTTAGTTCTGCTTAAAAAGATGTAAACCAGAAGATACATAGTGAGCCTGAAACCACAGAACTGAACGTCTCGGTGGATGCCAGCAACATAACTTCTTAGCAACATTTCATCTCACCTGTAATTCCAGCTAGGATAAACAGGAAACTGAAGGCTCTTTAGATAACTCCTTAGACCTTGCATGAAGACTTTTCATTAATTTCTAATGTTGGAGTAGCCCCCCAAAAAATCAAGATTTTCCCAGAAATACATAAACGGCTAGCAGAAGTACTTAAATTTGCCCCATCTTAAAAATGTTCTGTTATGACAGGTTCTTAAAGCAGTTAGTTACAGGATTTGTGGGTTTAAAGAAGCCTTGCACAGAGCTAACACTGTTATCCTGTTATGTGGAGATTCTTACAAAATTTGTTACAACGCCTTTAGGCTATGCAGTGTTTCAAGCCCCAACATCAAGACAATGGGGAGAGTATGTGTTACGAAAATGTCATCATGCCTCCTCAGTCCAACCAAAATCCGTGGTGAGCTATTCAAAAAGGTATCTCATGGGGACACTTGCTCAGCTGAGGTCTACTGAGACGGGAGCTTCAGCTGCAGTTAATCCATCTTTCTGATATATGAAGTGGTATTTAAATCATAACCCAATTTCTTAGTGAGTTCAGACACTAATTTGCAGCTTTTCAGACTCCTCTGCAAACTCACCTGACTCAAGAAATACTGATGCACTCTGCTATGAAGTATCACTACACATTGTCTTTAGAGAGTGGATGCTGATTTCCTAGTTGAAATGTTATATCAAACATAAATGTTCTTTACGCAAATGCCTCTCTCTAGCCATTGTACGTCTGATAAAGAAAATTGTGCTGTATTAAGTGTTGCTGCGCCACTAAGGTAATGCACTGAATGGGATCATGGATCTTTTCCATAACATCATTAAAAAATTAACAGGAATCATCTCCACAGCTGTCTCCTCAACACAGATACAAAGAATAATTCAAATAATAGAATACCATTTTATTATTTATTAATTTAACAGCTAGGCATCCACTTACATTTTGGAAAGCCTTAATGATTTTAAGTAAAATATTTTTTTACTTAAGATCTACACCACAGCTCTATCATTTCCTAAGGCAAGCTGCCAGCTGTAGCATAGCCCCAGACGTTTTTACGCACCCACACTGAATGTCATTAAATGCTGCTAACTGCTATGTGAAATGACTACTTGTATTTCAGAAAATAATAATAAAAAAAAAAAACAACTGATTTTTAATTTTCTTTTTAAACTAAGACATATTCATACTAAAAGACGGGAATCAATTGTGTTAGCTAGGCTGGCCTCCTTGTATTGCCAGACAGCTCTGAAAGTAATTTGCATGTGTTCCTAGGAGCATCATTATATCTTCTGTTCCTTTATCTAGGAGTACATTAAGCTACTTTCAGCTGTTTGACCTTCAAGGATCTGAGTCAGGAAAGCCTATACTATGTACCTAATAGTTGATACAGATGCTTTAGATGGAGCATACACGATGGCTGTTCTACAAAAACTTCACATCTCCAAAGAATCAGGGGTCATCTCTGTCTTGACACCTACGCGTCAACCAATCCCCACCCTTCCAAAGTTAAAAACATGCTTTACTACTGATGTTTGTCACCTTCGAAATAATCTGACAAGGAAGATGAGGCATGTTACAATACTGCCACTCTGTGGGCTGAAGAGGTCATGAGCTGCTCCACTTTTCTGGGAGGAGCAAGGGAAGCAAAGGACCATCTATGCTTATCCATTTAACAGGAATAACTGCTCTGCTATTCAAAAGGAAATCAGCAGCTCCCAAAGTAACATCACTCAGTGGGCAATAAAAATACAGGCTTGACAACGTTCCCAGTTCACTTTATTCTATCTGTCAAGATCTGTTCAAAGCACATGTTCACTCAAAACAATATTGATAGGGAAAACCTCTGGGGCACTGGATACCCAAGCCATCCAGTTTTTGAGCAAGTGATAGACAAAATGACAATCTCATTATGAAGACACTGGTCTCATACCTTACAAGCATCACAAAGCAAAATTTTAAAATAATGATGCGCTTCTACATTAACAGAACTGTTGTTCCACACACTAGCTAGCTTCAGCTTGCTTCCGAAATAAGCCTTAGTCAGAATCTTTGTCTCTGAGGAGGTAAGCCCAACACAAAGTATTTTTCAATTTAAGCACCTTAACCATTTCTAGGGAAGTGGCAATAAAGGAAGGGAAAAAACCACAGATGAGTTTACAATAAAGCACTTAAATCCAATCTGGTCTTGAAGAGGAAGAAAATCTGCAGTTCATATCTTTTGTTTCTATTCATGTTTTTATGTCAAATACCATCTTCCACTTTTTTTGTTGGGGTGACCCTAAATCATTATTCACAGGTGAACACATATGATCAAACACTGCTGACTTGTAGCAAAGAAGGCAGTTAGCATTCTACTCTACAAGTATGACCCTTCTCTGAAGAAAAATACTTTCCACTCCTGCTTATCACTAACAGATAGCGAGTATGTAAGCAGTGATTCTATACTTCACCTAAATAACAATTGGCTACTAAAGGCTAGAGCAACTACAAAGCAGTACCTCCCCTAAGACAAACAGTTATTAGGACACTAAATAGGACAAGCAATGCTGTTTTGAACCAGCATTACTTCTGGCAAAGAGTAGCATTTTTACCATGTCACAAGTAAACTTACCCAAGGAGCTAATAAAAAAAAGTATGTTTTGTTCATGTGTGTCATTCGCAATACAGAACTTTGATGCCAGTATGCTTAAGTTGGTCTTCAGTGAATCTTAAAATTACAGTAATATAGTCTGTCTTACATTCATGTAAGCTAACTAATAAGAAAAGCATCTATTTTACTGAAATACAGGAAACACAATACATAAACTGACCACTACACCCAACTTCTGACTGGCAGCTACTAATTGCTTAAATCACCTTGTTGGCTGTCTTATTGCAATAGATTCAGAGCTCAGTATAGAGATTAATTCTTAAGAACAACCTGGCAAATTACATAATTGTGAGCAAGAACATCTAGTTTAAGAATTATCTGTTCCAGTACAAATGGTAGATCCCCTGTCAAAGCTACAAAGATGCTGCAGTTTCAATTCTTTGCTCCCAAGTGTTGATTTTCTAGGGAAATGGCAGGACTCTCTTAATAGCACACTCAGTTCCAGTAGTAACTATTATGTGCCAGTCAGTAGCATTTGCTTTGAAGAGAATAACCTGAAGTAACCATTTTTAAAAGATTAAAGTCTTCAATAATAAAGTCTGCATTCTGCGAAGCTTTCTTCTAATCTGGTCTTCCCCAGACATTTTAGGCAATAGAGAGCTGGTAGGAGCGCGTACTTTAGGGAATGGATGCCTGAATTTCCTGAGGGAAATAACACAAAACTGCCAGATTACTGCACTGAATCATTCATTTCCACACGCATTCTGCCTTTTCCTCCTGAAGCAGCAGTTTGGAGATTGCCTTATCTTGAATCTTGTCCCAGGTGTTAAGACAGCCAAGGGGCTTTTGCTCAAGGAAACCAGTATGTCAGGCAACAGCTTAATATGGATATGCCCTTTAGTTTTAGCAGCTACAATAAATGCAGACTCACTGAAACTTCTTAGCATAGCTACTAAAAGGTAGATTAAGTACTCTAAAATACAGACCTTATATATACCGTGTCTGCAAAAAACCAAAGCCAGTTTCTCCCTAGATTTACTTCTTGTTGGGGATTTTGGTTTTAGTTTCAGTATGTCTAAAAGATCTCTATAAAAAGGCTTGGAAAGTTTCCTAATCAGCTCAAATTTGGTGGTCTTGAAAGCATCCCCCATTTGCAAGCTTCATGAAGCAACCGAAACCAGTCAATGTCATAATACAGGCTTGCGTCAACATCTGAGTAAGCATACAGTGAGGTACCCTCTTCACCCTTGCACAACAGTAACACCTTGCAGAACTCAAGCATGAAAGGCTAATGTGGTCTGCTAGGTCTGCTGTGAAGATTATTGTGTAATCTTTGCATTCATGTAGAGTGAAGTAGAATCTTCTACTTCATTCTAAGATAAATGGAACAAACTTTAGTTGTCCTAGAATGAAGTATATTTATTTATAATGAAAAATTCAAACCAATATGGACAAATTAAAAAGATACTTTAAAAGAGCCAATTTTTAGGGATTGCATCCTACAGACTGATACTCACGTCTGTTTTTGATTTCCCAGCTGACTCCAAACTTCAACTACAAAACCATCAAAATTTTCATTCTAAGTAAAGGGAATCAACAACAACAACATAAATTAATCACCATGCTTATTCATTATGCTTTTATCAGAGATTATAATACGGTATCAAAGCACACAATTACTGTAGTACTTCTCATACTGTTACAGATTGAACATGCTTTGTATTCCTACACCAGCTTTGTCTTTAATGCATGTCATGAAAAAGTCAAAAAGAAGCATAAATTATTTAACAAACATGCAAAAGTTGAAGACCTCTATTAGTTAACCCATGACTTCCACTCTTACAGGATAAACCAATATCAGATTGGGAAAATTCAGTCATTAATGAGCGATGGTTGTTAAGCAAATCATTTAACACACATTTACATGTATATTGGCAAAAAACTCATGAGCTCTTGTGTCTAAAAATGTAAATGCTAACTTGGCATAGGTATGATTCCAAACATTTCCCACAATTAATCTCACTTGTGATTATTTATGTTTGGCATGATCAAGGATATTGCCAACTTAAGTACGCTTTCCTTAAGGGGCCAACCCTTACCAAGGACCTAGAACTGATGTATCAGTTACAAGTTTTAACAAACTATTCAATTACCTCTACATCCATCTTCCTCTGGAGTACAGTAAGATTTCTTTACATCGTGTAGCAAGTGGGAAAACTTACTCTGACAGTAATGAAGCAAACTGTCATGAATAAACCAATAAAGGTGAATGTCTTTTGGCGCAACTTCAGTCCCACACATGCATAGCTCTAAAGCTATGAGGTAAGGGGCTGCACAGAAAAATCTTAGTAACCATTCCTCAAAGGAAATTCTCTTCTCCTCTCTCCAACCTCTTAATATTTTAAGCAAACTGGTTTATCAGACCTTAGCAAAATCGTACAGTAACAGACATCCAGTGAGTTATTGTTGCTAGTAAAACTGGCTCATCAGCTCTGTCACACTGAGCCCAAATGTACTCCCATCACACAGAAAATAGCACTCATTACACTCATGACCCTATTTCTGCTTATCAAAAAATGCTACTAACTAGTTTTAACCCCTGTGTAATATGATTTATTTTTAATAGAAACCTAAAAGAAAGCAGTCTGCTCACTACGCAACCTCCATGAGATGCTTATCAGGTATCCACTACTACCCCAGTAACGCTCAGTCTGACAGCTGTTTGGAACAAGTTTTATCAATCATCATTCACAGCAGGTAAAAGTCACCTGTGCAGTTGCCAACGATAACATAACAAGGTTATGTTGATCAGACTTGCACAATCTCACTTTAGACTTGTAGTTAGCTGCACTTAAGTGTATAAATACTTCGTATCTATAGGAACTGGGTACATACTAGGACACATCACTAAGAATCCTCCTGCATTATTGTTTTGAGCAGATTTTCTAAAAATGAGAAAACACCCACTCGAAAGGCATCAAATAATCTCGCACTGTTTTATAAGCATTTTCGAAAAGTCTTTTTACCTTGGCTAGCAGAACCATACTCTTGGAAAGCTCCTCGATCTCATCCTCACTGCCAAAAACACTTTCGAAGTCCTGGTAAGTCCAGTCATCAAACAAAATGCGAGGCACTATCAAGTAAAGTTGTCAATCAGTAGTGAAAATGAATAATTTATTATCTACGCTGGAATATTTCTGCAGAAACCGAAGACAGCAGATACAAGCAGAGATGCCACTAAACACCACATTCCATAATTAAGATCATTGCTCTTTGACCAACTTCAGCAGCACAGATAAATTGACACTGTAGAACATTCTTCTTCATTTTACGTTTAGTTAAAAGGTCAGCAGTGATGCAAGTTTTAAGAAAAGATACCTTCACTTGATTGAACTATTTGATTCTACTACTTGAGTTCATGATCTTAACTGAGCCCCACGTAAAGTCTTAAAATACCACCAACACGAAGCAGCAGTCTTTCTGCAAGTTGTGCATCTATTCTATCACGAGAACAAGAAAAGTTCACCTCAAATTCTAATTTATTCTTTTGTACGCAACCTTGTACATTCTTCTACTAAAGACCCTGTGACAAATTTTTATTTTGGAAAACACAGGGACTTGAGCTCATGTAATTTCTTTTTCTAGCAAACCAAAACATTCAAAACAGTCAGACAAGAGTCAGGGAAACTGCTGTCGAAACATATGATAATCATGCACGCTAGAAAAGCCAACAACTCACAGAGAGTTATGTTTAAGCCCTCTGTAACTACCAAGGATGCAGAAGTGTATTTTAGAAGAGATTTAAAGGTTTATCATTTGGCAGCTGATTTCAAATATCTGACTGAGCATTCAGTTTTTCTAATGCATTTCAGTTTCATACTCCATTCTGAATTAAGAAGGGGTTTGCAATTCCACAGAATTCTCTCTACAGAAATATTTGATATTTTCCCTAAAGACACGCACCATGGCACATCCCTCGAGTTCCCAGCTTCAAGGGGAGAAGAGGTAAAGGAGGACTTTTCAACTATCATGCAAGAAAGTCTAACTGACTCAGAGTTGGATTTTTTTTTTAACTGAGCAACAAGTTTGTAGACTGCCCTCCCAGTACTATTGTATACACATAGTGTTAAATACAAACTGCCCCTACAAGGAGGCCCTGTGACCCAGGGTTTGTCCAGAAACAAGCAGTTACGGCAAAACATTAGGGCACCAACAGGATTAACACTTCAGTTACTTAACTATCTATTTTTAACTGCTTTTATTTTTCTTCTCATACATTTTCCTTCATACAGCTATGCTAAGGTAACCTCCCTTTCTCCCATACACATCCGCAGCAAAGCCTTCTTTTGCTCAGCTAGCAGTTAAAGATGGTAAAAAAAAAACAACAAAAACCAAAATAATGCAAAGGCTCACCAATTTTGATGTTTTTGGAGTTTTTTCTGACATCTTTCATCCAACCTGTCAAACAGTATCAAGAGAACAACTGTTAAAATATGAATGATGTTGACAATGACAACATATTTTCAAGCATTCTTCAAATAATGTAGCCTAGTTCATTATATCTTTGTGCCAGACTACTAGCTCATAACCAACACAAACGAAACATCCTCTGACACACAGAATTTAAAGGTATTCGCCTCCACCACAGCACAACTAGCATTTACGGCAATTTTACAGTAGTGCCTACCCAAGCCCTCTCATGCTGCTCATAGTTCTGCCTCATGATGGAAACTATCTTACTGCCTACTTAGTTAGAACAACACTTACATAGTCACTGAGCATCACCTGGGAGGAATTTGGAATTTTCTTTTTTTTTTTTTTTTTAGATTGTACTTATAAGTGTCCCATCCACTCCTCTTGGCAATCACTGCACTACAAAGAATTTGTTAGTAGACACCAACACAGTAGCTGTTTCAAATGAGATTCCCTATTCAGTTGAGTTCAAAACCATAAACTATTTAGTTATTATTTTAAGAACATACTAGCTGAAATGTGAACTTGCCACCAGTTTCTTGAAAGGAAAAAAAAACAAAAACTCTTCAGATTAAAATTATCTTCCATTCCCAAAACAAACTCACCCAAAGGTTTTTGCAAAGGTGGGGGGGAACCACACAACAGGTAAACAACTGCACAGTGCAAATACCAGACTATTTCTGCCTCTACAGATTCTTTGTCCCTTCCTTTTATTTTTTTTTTTAGGAGGGGCTCTGTAGACAGCCTGGTGGAAAAGCCAATCTTCCTGTTCATTCTTTGAACTGATAAGCTATGTATGCATGTGGAAGCCAATGGAGACTGAAAGAAGTTCACTCTAAAGAAAACTCCCTCAAATAATTGAATGGATGGAAGTACTTCACTATGAGGCAGAACCAGAAAACCCCACATTAACATATTGCCAAAGCTACCTACTCTGCAACAAGACCAGTAACCTTACTTGCAATGCATATTCAAAGAAAAATAAAGTTAACACCTTTATCAGCATCATGGAGTCCAGTGAACTGGAACCTTTCCTTCCCTCTCCTTTTCACTTGTAACCAGACTGGTGAGATTAGTGTAAATTTGTTTCCAAATATTTTAGCAATGTCATAGCCATGACTGTTCCACTTGCAAAAGAAAGGAGGGAAAAAAAAAAACAAACAAGTGAGAGGCTCAAAAGCAAGATATACAGTTCACTTTACTATTGACCAATACAAAGTCTTTCATACAAATGTAATCATTTCCTAGGTCCCCATTTGTTAGTTTGAATAAACCTTCCGGGATATTCTTTTTACTTAAATAAGAAAGTACTCTGGAAACTGATAGCTACATGAAAGGCAATCTTCCGATTGTGAAAATTCCCCTGCACTACAGAAATCTGAATGTAAATTCCAACACAGTTTCAAATTTACAGACTACATTTATGCTCAAGAGAACTTGACAAAGGTGAAAATTTATAAGGCACCTACTTCTTTTTTGAGCTGTGTAAGACTGATACAATGAAATGCATCCTCTAAACAAAAGAAAGCAGCATTAATTATTCAAGAAAAGCTCATTTGAATAACAGCAAGACTGGACAGCAAAAGAGATCTGTCTGACAGCAACATAAATTTTTTACTGTTTATTTAGAAGGTTCAAATTGGTAGCTATGTGTTATGAGGACACTTAGTAGTCCTCTTGTTCTGACTTTACTGCAACTTCACACGCCTCATTGAGGACATAAGAATACTATCATCTCTGTTGTACCAGCGAAGAAAAAAAAACAGTATGACTTAAGACATCCTCCAAGAGATGGGGAGGAGAACAAGCACCTGAATAATGCTCTATTTGACTGCATTTGACCAGAAGTTTCCATTATTGTAAAAATGCTTTTAAAGCAGAGATGCAAGACTGCAAATTAGCACAGTGTCCTGCATATTCATTCAAAGCACAGTTTTATTCATTTTGCTAACTTACAGGAGTAATATAACCCAGAACATCTCCCGAGAAATGTCTTTCTCTCATCTTCTTGAAGCAATAGCTCCTGTGTTCCAGTATAATATCCTTTGCCTTTAGATCCACAACTACCAGTCCCCTGTCCTGCACATTTTTATCAGAATGCAGTATCTGGGGGGAGAAGACAGCGTTTACAATCAGCTACACATAAGCGCAACATTCAATAGCAACAAACTTAAAGAAAAAATAAAATAAGAAAATCACATCATTAAACCCTACACTCCTTTTAAACAATGTAGAGCAGTTTGACTTAAAACTGAAACAGTGCTCAGACATGATCTGTCATCAGCAGTAAACTTTGTCTGCAAAGCAAAAAGTACACAAATTAAAAAGTAATAGTCAAGAATTGTCGTGGTTTCAGCAGTAGCAGTCATTTTTCTCCTTCTTGGTAGCTGGTGCAGTGCTGTGTTTTGACTTTCAGACTGGGAACAGAGCTGATAACACTGATGTTTTGGTCTGGCCAAGGATTCATGCTCTTCCAGGGAGGAGGGGAAACTAGGAGGAAGCAGAGACAGGACACCTGACCCAAACTAACCAAAGAGGTATTCCATACCACAGCATGTCATGCCCAGGATGTAACTGAGAGTTACCTGGAAGGGCTAGGAGACTGCGGGGTTGGACAAGGTATTGGTCAGTGCTTAGTTAGGCTGGGGTGGGGCGAGTTATCGGTTGGCGGGTGCTGAGGTGTTGTATTCTCTTCCCTTATTTCCTTTATCATTATTATTATTGGTGGTAGCAGTAGTGATTCATGTTATACCTTTAGTTACTAAACTGTTCTTATCTCAACCCGTGGGAGTTGCATTCTTTTCGATTCTCCTCTCTGTCCCTCTGGGAGTAGGGGGAGGGCAAGAAGGTGGGGGCAGTGAGTGAATGAGCTGTCTGGCTGGGTTTGAACCACAAGAATTTATAAGATTAAAGAACATCATTCACCACAGCTGATGGCATTCTGCTCCCTAGCCAATGCTTTCTGACATGTTACCCCCAAAGCAACAAAAAGGGGTCAGGAGTTCTTAACCAATAATTTGAATACTAAAACTGGATCTATTTAGACTGATTATGCTGTACTGTGGTCACTGAAGGCCAATGTTCTTAACACCTTTATTTAAGGAAAATTTGCTTTAACTGAAACAGCACAAATAGTTTTAGTAGACAGAAAGAGAAAAGGCCTAAGTGTGCATGGTGAGTACACAGAAACTATCTATTGGTTTAGCATACGGGCTTTAGGCATAAGACTTAACACTTTGCACTACCCTCACTATCTGCAGACTAGAATTTCTTTTGTTCCAACATATTTGTCAGTGACATGGACAGTGGGATTGAGTGCGCCCTCAGCAAGTTTGCCGATGACACCAAGCTGTGTGGTTTGGCTGATATGCTGGAGGGAAGGAATGCCATCGAGAGGGACCTCAACACACTTGTGAGGTGGGCTGATGCCAACCTCATGAAGTTTAACCATGCCAAGTGCAAGGTCCTACACCTGGGTCGGAGCAATCCCAGGCACAGCTACAGGTTGGGCGGAGAAGAGATTCGGAGCAGCCCTGCGGAGAAGGACTAGGGGGTGTTGGTCGATGAGAAACATAACATGAGCCAGCTTCGGTGTGCGCTTGCAGCCCAGAAAGCCAATCATATCCTGGGCTGCATAAAAAGAAGCGTGACCAGCAGGTCAAAGGAGGTGATCCTGCCTTTCTACCCTGCTCCTGTGAGACCTCACTTGGAGTACTGTGTGTAGTTCTGCTGTCCTCAACATAAAAAGGACATGGAACTGTTGGAACAAGTGCAGAGGAGGGCCACAAGGATGATCAGGGGACTGGAGCACCTCCCGTACAAAGACAGGCTGAGAAAGTTGGGGCTGTTCAGCCTGGAGAAGAGAAGGCTGCGTGGAGACCTCATAGCAGCCTTCCAGTATCTGAAGGGGAGCTATAAGGATGCTGGGGAGGGACTCTTCATTTGGGACTGTAGTTATAGGACAAGTGGTAGCAAGTTAAAAGTTAAACAGGGGAAGTTTAGATTGGATATAAGGAGGAAGTTCTTTACTGTGAGGGTGGTGAGGCACTGGAATGGGTTGCCCAGGGAAGTTGTGAATGCTCCATCCCTGGCGGTGTTCAAGGCCCGGCTGGACAGAGCCTTGGGTGACATGGTTTAGTGTGAATTGTTCCTGCCCTTGGCAGGGGGGTTGGAACTAGATGATCTTAAGGTACTTTCTAACCCTAACTATTCTATGATTCTTCCTGGTAGATACTGAGCAAACAAGTAATACAAGCAATGAGAGATGCATTTGTATATTGAACGATTAACTATATTTATAATTTAAGAGAGAGAATTTTTAACATGTCTACTTTTTTTTCCCCAAACATGTTTGGCAACAGTAAGTACACATAGTTGGTATATGATCTGGTAAATGTACTTCCTCTCCATACACACACATTCTCTTGCACTGCTGTGCTTTCTTGCAGTTTTGAAAGGGAGGAAACAGGAAACAAGAACATGCTCAGCAAGTTAAGAGAGACTTCAGCATGTTGGCTCCACTTGCTCAAATTGCTGCGAGACTCTGAATAATTTCTATCTGCAAAGGAACTGCTGGTTAGGAGGCTCTTCAAAATTTCCTGTCAGAATGCAGCCTTCCCATTAGCAAGGCTGAGATCACCTTCTCTTTCACCAGTAAATGATCTAGAGCTCTTGGCCCAAACTAGTACTCCCTGCTCTTCTTTCTAAAGGGATGGAAATATGTTTCCTTTAGCTAAGCGAGAGGGGACAAAAAACTTCCTGCTTCTGAAGCTTGCATGGGGGATAAAGTTCCAGAAGTCTGCACCAAGGAGCTGGTTCATGGAGTGAACAATCTGAGACACTCATAAAAGCTGAAGGAAAGGACAGTTTCAAGAAGTCTTATTTGTGATCATAAGCTTCAATAGAAATGCATGATTGCTTTTAACACCATTTTGACAGAATGCGAATGCATTTACCAAAGTTCAATTAGTTCACTGCACATGCCAAATAAAATTAGCATTTCAGTTGTCTTACCTTTTCTTCTAGTTTTTTTGTAGCACCTTTCTTTGCATCTGTCTTTGACAGAGTACCTTCAGCTAGCCAGCAAATCACAGTAAGAGAAACTGAAGTACAGAGGAGCCTCATTATGTTTTTCCCCATGTCAAGCTTCTCCTGCCCTGAAAACATAAAGGTTCAAATCTCTATGAAAAGACGAATATAACAGTTTAATTCAGTTTTCTTGCCTAAGAAAAATCAAGCTATTGTCTTCTGTCCTGTAGAATTAAGGCAGTGCCATTTTAATAGAGCTTTTCCTCTGACAGCAAAATAGAGTATTTTACAAGATCCCTAGGCTTGAACATCTTTTTTTGTCCCTTGCTTTAGTAGACTGATCACAGACAGAGTGGGTTGGGCACTTACAGCTTCCCTTTTAAAGAGTCTCTATAGCGTAATGGTTTACAGCTGAAACTGAGATAAATGTCTGCTGCCCAGAACAATTATACTATCACTTTACCTTCCCTACAGCAAATAAGAGATACCATTTGCTTCTGCTCCTGCACAACCCAGTCAGGAAGTCACAAATTAATTAAGAGACAGAATGAATTATAGCCATATGCTGATAGTTATATGCCTTTAACAGGTGAGAGCACTGTTTTCAGTTCCTTGCCAAATTGGTGACACACACAGAATTAAAAAACAAACAAAAAAAACCAAAAGACACCACACACAAAAACACACACACACACACAAAAAAATCAACAAAACCAAAACACACAACACACACACACACAACCAAACCAAAAAAACAAAAACACAAAACCAAAATCACACACACACAAAACAGGGATCCTTTCCCTTTGGTCTAAAAGAACGACTGACAGTTTGACCCTATTCCAGATTTCTGAGCACTTCCCGTTTCAGTTTTACATCAAACTGCTCTGCATTATTTAAAAGGAGTGCTCAGTTTAATTATGTGATTTTCTTGAATTAAGAATTAATAGAGAACATTTCTGTTCAGCACTATTTATTTAGTTCTGTCAGAGGAAAGAACAAAAAAAATCCAAAACAAAACAAAAAACAAACCACAGAACACAGAGTAAAAATATTAAGCACTAGGAAGACCAGGGCAAAAGGATGTAAAATACCAGAATGAACAAAAGCAACCTGCTACTAATTCTGGAAGTCTTAAGTATCAAACTGGGACTAGCTTTCATGTGTAATAAACTAGTAGCTTTCAATATGTATTAGGCTGTTTCT
Source organism: Pezoporus occidentalis (assembly GCF_034315485.1). Classification (NCBI taxonomy): domain Eukaryota; kingdom Metazoa; phylum Chordata; class Aves; order Psittaciformes; family Psittacidae; genus Pezoporus; species Pezoporus occidentalis. The sequence continues at coordinate 374,740 of NW_026913964.1, read as the reverse complement.
CATCATTATGAGGTCCTAATGGAGAAAGAAAAAAAGGTTACATTTCCCAGAATCTTCTGAGGTTTTGTTAAACTTAAAAAAATCTCCTGCTTCCTGTATTACTCTGAAGAATTAACATTTCTACCACTCATTTTGAAGACTTACGATCTCATTTCTCCAAGTCATATTTACAAGACTTGTTCTGTTGGCACTGATAACAAGTGCTGCTCAAAGACTGAATATTTTGTTCCCCTACAAAACATAAGGTGATACATACCACAAAAGCAGATTCAGCACTCTAAAGGAACACTGTGGCAGAAGGAACCTTAAAGGTTAAATGGAAATATAGTCAATGGAAGAGCAGCTATTTGAGACCAAGAGTTGTAATGTAGAGATGAGATCAACAACCCATTAAACTGAAGCACTTCTGGATGTGGTTGGCTTTGCAGTTACGTTTTAAAAAGCAGAAATATTTACTGCAGGAGTTAGGGATTCTGTAGTAAACCAGAGAGGAGCACATCATTAGGGAACAAAGAAGGATGACGGCAGTAGAAGTGCTTGGAAAGAAGAAAGCTACTAGCACCCAAGAAAACAGAGCAGCAAAACCCTCATGTACAGAATTATTTCAAGGCTTTAGTCAAGTCTTATAAACACTGAAAATTAAAAGCAGAAAGCTTCCTTGGATCCAGAGAGTGGAATAAAAGCTAAATTGCTATACCATTTGAAATATTCAATATTATTCATAGTTAAGGCGATACGCTTCTTCTTTGACTTCAAGGTCACTGGTAACCCTTTGTTTTCCACATCCTAAAACATCAGACCAAGCAGGCTGCTCTTGATAGCATCTACTCTGTTCCATCTAGCTTGACAAAATCTATAAACAACTGCAGAGATGAAGAGTTCAGATCCTGAATAGTCAATACAAGTCTTAATTATCTGGACAGAATATCAGTTCTTCCAGAAGCTCGTATATATTGATTTGGAGGTGTTTAATTTCACTTTCAGAAATAATTAGCAAGAGCATCCAGTTCCCTAAGGAGACGTGAACATTTAACAGCTGAAGAACACAAGTTTAAAAAAAGCCATCACTGAACTCTAATTAGACATCAAAATGTGCTCATTTCCTTGACACAATCATATTCATCTTCCCATTACTGTTAAGTCAACATCCACCTAGATCTATAGGAAGCACTGAGCCTGTGGGAAAATGGTTTCTGCCGGTGACAGTCCAATATCGACTCCTGGCTAGAACCTTGTTTTAATAATTTGTTCTTTAACACCATCAGTTTAGTGAAAACTGAGTAGATAGCATTGCTCTACTACATACAGATTATCTAGGCAAACTTTAAATGCTCTTTATGGTAACTATAAGCATGAATTTTTCAAACTTTACAAAATTAGACCTCCATCAAGTTTTAGTTCTGCTCATTTTCCTTCATATCTTTTTAATTCTCCTCAGACTAATTAAACCAAGTAGAACTACATGAGCTCGGCATCCATTTCCTGTATCACTGCAAAATGCAAGCAAAACTGAAGACTCTGCTCAACTGACACTACAACTTAAAGTTTAATGCATTTTTTGATAAACTGATCTGCAGCCCACATTTGTCTCTAACCCAGGTTAAAAATGCTGTTTAAGTCTCCATAGGAGGAAACACAGTCAGTGGTTTTAAATGAATCTTGGAGAGAAGCTGGCATAGATTCAGGCTGCCCAAAAGAGGCAACCAAAGAAACTAAACACTTTTGGAGGATGATACAGTAGCTATTTGGAAACCAGAATTAATGTTTATTTCTAAAGAAACATGATTCCAACTACTGCTGCAGGAGTCTGCATCACTTAACAAAAGTCGAAGAAGCATACCGTCGATGTGCTTTCAAGTTAAAACAAAAACTAGATTCAGGTGTGAGAAGAGTGAAACCCGCTTATAGCTTTTGTTAAGTATCACTCCTTTTCCTCTTGTTAGGTGTTCTACTTTGACAATAAGAGTTGCCTCCGAGACTCGTCTGACTCTCAGGAGACCAAAGCTTTCCACCCAGTCCTGTGACGGCCAGCAGCCTGCAAGCCTGCCAAGCCCAGGCTCCCTCAAGTGCCAGCCCCCGCTGCGGCCTAATTCCGAGCTCGTACCCCGTGCAGCCACCGAGGGCAACCTCAACTGCCGTGTCACCCCGTCACTCCAGCCGCGGCGCGAGCCGAGGGCCCCCACACCACCGCTGCACAGCCCCACCGCCCGCCCCCTTCTATTCCCTTCCCTCCCCACAGGCAGCTCTCAGCCGCCCGCTGCCACCACCTACCGCCTGCCGCCGCTTCGGAAGTAGAGGCGGCCGGCACCGCCCCGCCTGCTGACGGGGCAGGGCTGAGGCGGCGAAAAGGAGAGCGCTGGGTGGCAGCTAAGCGCTGGCTGCGCCAACATGGCGGAGAGGCAAGGCCGGCAGTTGCGAGCTTGAGGGAGTGGCTGTTGCTTGGTGACGGCCCGGCGGGACGGGGCGGGGCGTGGTGGTCGCGGCGGGCTGCTGCTGCCGGGCGCCGGTGGAGGGCCGCTAATGGCGCTATCTCTTGACGGCGAGTGGTATCGGCGCTCATCAGTACCCGGAGAAAGCAAGTGTTAGTCACGGTCTAACCATAAATTGCCTAGAGGAACCTCTTGATTTATTACAAGCTGTGGCAAATAGTGTAGGGAACGTGGGAGTTTGGGCTAAAATACGTGCACAAACCAGGAGACAGCCAAGTAACAGCCAAGGCTGCTGAGAGTCAGCAAAAAATATTGCTAACTCCAGGTATGCAAAAAGGAGGAGTCAAGTGTTAGATGGCCGTTAACAGGATTTAAAATAAATGTTTATGGTTTAAATTGAGATTTTTATTATCTTCAGTTTTGTGTTTTCACATACAATGTGACTACTACTATTTTTACTGCAGTGGAAGTTTTGATGTAACCTTGTTAATTTTATGGGCTGCTTGCATTGGTATGCATACCATACCAAAAGACTTCGTAAAAACAGATGTGTTATGTCATGATGTAGTGGCAAGCCTAGCATATCCGGCAGCCCACTTCCCAACAGCAGCCTTTCCTCCCAGAAGCTTAACTGGAAGGTTATCTTGTTTTCTCCTATCTGTTCTCTTTTGTTCACTCTTGTGTAAGAAAGATCTTCATGAATGTTCTTTGGCACTGAAAAGAAAAATAGCAATGTTTTTCCTCTGAATGAGTCTTGACAGTGAACTGCATAAATGGTCTCTCTGGCAAATGCTATGGATGTGAACTAAATCACCCAGATTTAAATTCTAGCAAGGACTTCAGAAAGGAAACTGGTACTCTCACTAGAACATTTAGACCCACTTACAGACTAAAGGGCAGGAAAAAGGAATGTCTCGTCCCACTTCTTTAGTGTTACCCAAACACCTCTGAATCCTTCACCTTTCACTCAGAAGTTGTAATTTTTTTTTTAATCTCATAGGACTGTTTGACAGGCATCTTTGAAATGCAGTACATTTTCATATATTAATTACCCAAGTTTAAAAGGTGCGTAACTTCAGTACCAAAAGTAATTTAGAATTAATGTGGTACCAGATTTTCTGTTGTTTCATAATATGCAGTTCATCTCCCACAAACTTTAAATGTTTCCATGTTACACTTCTAAACAGGAGGAACAACAGAGATAAGGCACAAGGGCATGAAAAATCAGATTTGTTTCCAATCTCTCTGTAACGAAATCGATGATGTCCTGTGTTGCATTTCCATTATATTGTCCTATTGACACTCTTACTTGCAGTCTTAGTGGGAAAGCAACTAGTTGACAGTTGTCATTGAGGAGACCTGTAGCTACCTATAAGGGAATCACAGACCTTTTATGTAAGCATACATCCAGATTTTTAACATGTCTACAGTAGGTTGGTAGTAGGTAGGTATTGGGCAGTCCCTACCAGAGACTGACATTCCAGTATGCAAGACTAAAAGATAATGTGATCTTTATGCTTCCACATTTTCAATGTTCTCCAAAGATACTGGAATCTGTATCTGTTCTGGGAATCATGAATGTATCTTGTTTAACTCCCACTGTCTACCCCATGCACTGAATAACAAATTCAGTAACTGAACTTGGCACTATGAATTTCTTTTCTTGAGCCAGGTACTTGAAGGCTGGGTGCAAGAGTGCTGGACATCTCAGCACCAAAGTTCCCTATGTGCAACTAATTTTAACTCATTAAATACCACTTTACTTTTCCTGGAATTATCTCATGCTTCTTAACTTCTTTTTTTTTACCTAAAAATGCAAAGTCTTTTGAGGCTTTGAGGGTATTTTACATAAAATGCTGATCAGTTTTCTGTTTATTCCTCATACTCTAGCAGTTACTGATTTTGATTATTACTACTGACAATAAGTCTTTTGGTTTAATTATATGCATTTGTGGCCAGCTCAAAGAAGCATAAATAAGTTTAAAAATAGGTTATGGTTGCCTGTGATAGACCATACCAGTTTTATTTCTGTGTCTTCTGTCTGTACACTAGTATTCCTTTAAAAAAGCTGTAAGATAGGACACCTGGGGGAGGGTTTGTGTGTTGCTTTACCGTCGAGTAACTGTGCATACTCAGAAAGTAAGAATGGTGTGGCAGCAAGAAATGAGTGGAAGCCTGTAGTCAGGAAGAAAGCAAGCTAAAAGAAACAGCAGAAGGACCTCAGAGGTTAAATGGATAAAAATCCTATGAACTAGAAGGAATTATATAGAGTTTATTGCAACTCACAAAGACACCCAGCTGGCTGACATTACTCTGCCAGCATGCAGGTAGCAAAGCCTTTGTTCCTAAAGCCTTTATTTACCAATATTTTATCTCATCTACCTTCTTGAAATTTATTTTAAAGCTTTCTATTCTATGTTTTAATATAAGCAGGTTGTTTTGAGTATAAAACCCTTCTGGTCATTGAGCTCACTGGAAAGAAAAGATCTAAGCAGATGCATCCCAAATCTCTGGAAGTTTAGGGTTTCATGATAGTGATATTATCCTAACTTTGTGTTTCTTAATCTTGAAAGCAGCACATCTGGTACTCTGACATTGCAGAAGGCATTGCTGATAAATCTGTGCTCTCTGATAATAGATAATGAATGTTAGATGTCAGGTAGAGAAACATGATTGTGTGTACTTGTGGAGGAGCCACTGATTCTGTTTTCTCTCAAGCTCTCTTTGCTTCTAGTAATGGTTAGAATGACTATGAGGAGCAGAAGAAAGCAATAACTGATGGGATGAGGCACAAATCTGACAGAAGTAACAAAGGGAAAGGAACAATTTCCTTTTTGTAGTTCCCACAAACGGATACTCACCAGCTGAATCCATCCAGTTTAATGGTAATAGGTTTATGAATGTCAGTGTAATTATTCAAGTCTTTGTACCAAATTGCAATGAAATTCTGAAAAGTATTAAAGCAACTCATATATGACATGGAAAAGATGGGACAAACTGTGGATTTATTTGCAAACAAATGTGCTGCAAAACATCTTCTGTAATAGTAAAGCATTTCTTGAGACCTTAATGCTTACTTTACAGTAATTAAATATCTTTAAAAATCACATCTTGGGATGGAACTAATGAAATCTATTTTTTCAGACTAGTGTTTTATAGGTGTTAAGCTCAAACCAAAATGTTTTCCAGATTTATTAACTCGGTGGTTTTGTAAAGGGCTGTGCCTAGTGTGAACTCTGTGCTGTGTAACAGCTGAGTTCACATTACAATGGTTCTTTCAGTAAGGATGCGTATAGAGACCATTATAGTCTCTCTTTCCTTTCTTTGCATCTTCCCTTTAGCAAAACTGTCTGAAACGGGCTAATAAGCTCTAAACTATGAGGCAGTAAGTGCAGACACGTACCTACGCATTTGCCATAATTGCATAAGCAGTTGTTGAGGCAAAAAAGAAGACAGAGAGGAAAGATGAGTATAGTAAGGCCTCAGAAGTCAGTCAAAGGAGGTTGACATAAAATAACCAGAATATGTGTACTGCGTACTGAGCTACTTCAAATTAAATATTTCACAGTATAGTTACAAAACTAGAGAGCTCCACGTGGGTTAACTACTTGAATTTACCCCAGTTCTCAAGCAGAATTTGCAGCCCAAACTTAGCTTGGTACTGTTACAGCTCTTCTGGTAGCAGTACTTAAGCCACCACTTAAAAGGTAGCTAAAGTGTACCTGCATGACTTGCAGTATTGTCTAGAATACAGCCAGACAAGGACACTTAGCCTTTAGGTGTCACTGTGCTTTTAAGAGTAGAAATCAGTTCAACCTTTTGGTTAGCTCAAAAATATTATTTTTTTTCTGAAACAAAAACTCTTATGTCGTGACATCTTAAGTTTTCAACTTCAAAGGTAAATGAAAATTATTGTTAAGCATCAAAGTTTGTAAAGCTATGAAAAGAGTTTTCTTTATGGAAACCTACAAATGCAGAGAATCTGAGCTGAATGTTAGACTAGTTGTACATGACTGCCTGTAGTTGCACTTGAATTAAAGAATGGATCCAGGGAGAAATTGATATATGTGTGACTACCACATGCTGTCATCTTGTCTTTCTAATACTTACATAAATAAAAAGTACTCATGCAATAATGTATCCTGAAAACACGCACAACAGACCCCTGAGAGGTGAGCTGAGGTGTACAGACACTACCAGAGAGATAGTATCAACATTTATGTGGTTCTTTATCTATGAGAGAAAAATGTATCAACTTAAAGGCATTGGAGCTTGATAAATAAGAAGCAAGCTCTCTCTGAGAAGGATTAACCACGGGAACAAGCTCCCCAGGGAAACAGTGAATTTGATGGTGTCAGGTGAAGACTGAGTGCCTTTCTTGGAAAACAGGTTGTAACTAAAAGCTAGATACTGGGGTCAATTCGAGGAGGGACAGTGGAGAACAGGGGAAATGAAATGGCTTTAAGTACACTGGAAAACAGATGAAATGACTGATCACTAGTAACCCTAAACCCCACAATTCTCCTGGTTGTTATAATCCACTAAGTATACTAATCATTTGCATTATGACTGAAACTCTCAGTATACTTTTGTTTAGGCAGACTAATAGTTTTGACAGCATTTGAATCTATTTTCAGCGATGAGATTAAATGCTCTGCACAGTCCTACCTCTTTGGCATGTTCAGGATGGTTTAAACTTGAAATGTTTGTAATCTTTGGAGTAGATGTGGCATGGGAGTGTGTTGCTCTGCATGGTCACAGCCTTCATGAGAAAGATGCAGCCCTGGGTTTGTGTGCCTGCATGCCTACAGAGAGTAAGGATTGTGAATGACCACGCATAGCAACTGCATCTCTTACGCAGCTGAGGGCAGATTCATAAGGATGTGACAAAAGATGGCTCTGCTCTTGGGCTGGCAAATGTTCAGAGTAACTCCACGAGGTACCTGGTAGATTCCATGCACTGTTTTGGGGCCCCTTTTGAGCTGCAGGACTGAGGCACGGCTTCCATCACTTCACCCTGTGGAAAGCAAGATCATAGCCTGTACGCTTCTCTCCACATTTTAGAAATAAGATCCTAGACTATCAGACTGCCCAAAGCTTACCGCAGAACTGTAATTTTCTTGTCTCCTGATCGGCTGTCCCTTTCTTCCCTCAGAAATGACATCCTCGGAAGGCACCTGCGAATCTTGATATTTCTCCTTCAGAAATCATAAAGCTTCTCGAGCAGTAGGAGCACAGGGAGAGGAAGGGATTAGGCCGCTCATAAGCAGGGAACGTGCAATGGATTCACGCGTGGATCCAGCGGTTGAAGCCACTCTTCCGACTCCTCACGGGGAAGGGCTGCCCCTGCCTGCCTAGCACCCCTCACGTCGGCCTGTGCCTGTTTGCCCTGATGGCGGTGACCGGTAATGGCGTCCCAGTAACAGCACCGCCAACCTTCAGGCCCCAGCGTCTAAGCAGCCACCCCTCCCGCGACGCAGGATGGCCCGGGCTCCTGCAGAGATAGCCAGGGCGCGGCGCAAGGAGCCGGGGGACATGGCGATCTCGCCGCCGCGGCCCGCAACACGCCCGCCTCGGCGCGGCAGGTGGCGCCAGAGCCTCGCGCGCCAGTCGCCCGCGGGGGCGCGGGAGCCATCCCGGCGCCTGCGCGCTGCTGAGGCGGTGGCAGCGGCCTGAAGAATCCCGCGGGGAGAGTGGGTGGCGGTGGTGGTTGTGGCGGTTTGGCGTGTCGCTGGGCGGCCGTGATCGCGCGCCACGATGCCTGCGGTGTCGAAGGGCGATGGGATGCGGGGCCTGGCGGTCTTCATCTCTGATATCCGTAACTGTGAGTGGCAGCCGAGGCGCGGTGGGGCTGGGGCCTGGGCCGGGCCGGCCCTTGCTGCGGGTCGTTGCCCCATTGGGCCGGGGCTTCTTTCCCTGAATCCCCTCACCAGAGCTTTTCTCTTCCCCTTATCCCTTATAGCGGGCAGCTCGGAGCGCTTTTGCCTCACGAAATGGCGACGCGCTCTGGGGTGGGGGGGGGGGAGGCGGCGCTGCGGGAGGGGGAGCAGTCTGAGGCTTTGGGCTGCGGGTTTGGGTTGATTTGTGCGTTTGGGTGGGTTGGTTGGGGTATTTTTCTCCCATCTGTCCCTGTTAGCTTCCCTCCCACGCGTCTGCGGAGGGGCGCTGGGTATTGCAGTCGCTGTCCCGGCGGAAGGGGATGCCAAGAGGCTGGCGTCCGTCGTCGTTGTTATTTATAAGGAGCTGAAGCTAAGCTGGCGTGTATTCGGGGTGCGGGAGTGTTTGTGGCGGACGAGAGAGAGGCGGCTCTGGTCTCCATCCAAGTCCGTGAACGCCTCTCAATTCGAAACGTCACTGATAGAAAGCAGGCCTCTGTAAGGGTGCCTGCGAGCAGGGCCTTCTGTGGGTATGGCTAGGCTTGGCTTAAATTGGCTTTAAAATTCTGCTTTAGCACAAATCAGCTCTTAGGATCCATGTGATTAAAAATGGAATGGAGAGGGCTGCGAGTTAGTTGTCCCCCTGAGGGAGGAGGGGGGAGCATGCCCGTGAGTGCGCAATGCAGAGAGGAGTACAGCTGCTGTTACTTGGGTTGGGAGGGAGAGAGTAGGCAAAGACGATGTATGTCTGGGGGTACATTCAGTGCTCAACTTACCTTTTTGACTGAGAATTGCATGTGATAGCAGCTTAATATTAATCTGAGTAACTGATCTAAGTGTATGATGTGGCAGGACTTGCTTGGGGAAGGGCTAAGGTCGCTGTGGTTGGTGTGATGAAACAGTTCTGTTTTGTCCACCTTTTTGTCTCTGTAGATTACCTGAGGCTACTTTAAAAACAGCAGCAGTAGTAAGGTTTCCTCACTAACCGATGAATGTGGATTTGGAGAATTTTTAAATGCAAAGTATGATGATCTAATGATGATGGCTTTTATTGAAATAACCTCACCTGCTTAGGAAAATCTTCATGTTGATGACTTTTAATATAAAAGGCTAGGGAGAAAATCATGCTGATAAAATTACTGTTAAAACACAGAGTTTACTTAAACTAAATTCAGATGATTTAGACTTCCAGCCATGTAAACAAGGGCTTTGTATGTAAAATTTAAGGTTGATCTTCCTTACAGTATAAGCTGTCTTGTTTTGTTTTCAGAATAGACCTGCAGATCCTTAGGTTTCTTCTGACTTCGTTCTTGTGTGTGTAGAAGAAGGCTTATCAAATGTGTTGTATATTAGTTCAAGGTTACATGAATGCTTTTGTGCTTTGTCTGGTTGGCCCAACAATTTTACTGGAAATTTTCCAGTGCCATGGTATTCTATGCATGTGTAACATGGCACAGAATCACAGAATAGTTTGGGTTAGAAAGTACCTTAATATCATCTAATTCCAACCCTGTGCAATGGGCCGGGATGCCTCACACAAGACCATGTCACCCAAGTCTCTGTCTAGCCTGGCATTGCATACTGCCAGGGGTGGAGCATTTATCACTTTTTTGCAACCCATTCCAGTGCCTCACCACCCTCACAGTAAAGAACTTCCTTATATCTAACCTGAACTTCCCCCTGTTTAAACCCATTGGCCATTGTCCTATCGCTACAGTCCCTGATGAAGAGTCCCTCTCTGGCATCCAAATACTTGGTGTCATAGCATCTAAGACTTGCTGTTGTATCTACCCACTATTTTTTTTAATGATTGTTTTCATTCATTTTGATAGAAGTAGTATGAGTTGTTCTTTAGTGTCTGTTGCATCTTGCAGTTGGTCAACACATTTGTCTACCCTTACTTTCACTGAAATTCAGTAGAGAAACTTCAGTAGAGAAGTTTCAGTAGGGAAACGAGAAACATTCAAGCTCTTAGGTTCCTAACCTATGTTTAGAGATGTGGAATAACAAAATTTGAGGTAGTAGGATTGGACAAATTAACTACTGATTTCCCCACAAGCTTGTCAGTGCATAGGCAGTGTGGGAACTCTCATGAAACAACCATCTCTCTGTCCAGATTGGACAACAAACCTCTCATCCTCTCAGTGTCTTCAAGTGACAGGCATGTAACTTGCATGTGAAATAAAATATTAATGTTTTCACTGTTTAAGTAAATACTGATACTTCTGAAATGTTTTGTCCCTGTCCAGACAGCTATTTGAGAGCTGTAATTGTGTATCTTCATAATGAAGAATATAACTGTATCTTGCAAATAGCTGCAAAGGAGTTAATAGTTCCCACTAATAGGTGATTTATGCAGTTTCCAACTGGCTGGCTAGTGGCATTTGAGCCTTTTTCCTTTAAGGGAGTTCCTAGTGTTGCCAGCTAACCGTGGGCTGCTTTATGCTAAGATTCCCCAAAATACTTGAGAGCACTCTCAAGAGACTGTGTTTTGCAGGCACTGATATTGGCTTCATTTTCATCTTTCTCTCACCAGAATGGGGAGCTAGATACTTGTCAAGAACAAAAAGTAATATCTATTTAGACGAATAAAGTCTTTTGAAATGTAAATCTAAGATACTGTTCTTCCTCTTCTGAGATGGGAGGGGGGGAAGCTAGACACCAAGTGCAGTGCTTAACCTCTGTTTCTGGCCTGAAAGCTGGACTAAATATCTTGACAGTTGCACTAATGTGCAAAATGCCTCCTGGCATTCTGAATTTCAGTTTTAATTTTGACTTTGTTGGACTTGTTTATCTCCTTATAATACTGATATAAGGACCTGACATTTTTAGTTTGCCTACAATTCTTCCAGATTGAGTAATGTTGAAACAGGGGTGTGTGTGGTTTCTGAAAGACCTGAGGAGCAATTTCCCCCTAACCCCCCCCCCCCCCCCCCGCTATACTTAGGGGATTGCTGAAAAAATAAAATGCAGTTGTGTGCCAGCTGTGCCTAGGTGAATGCAGTAATAAGATAAAAGGATATAAATATGTAAATTTAGAACGTCTACCTTTGGAAATGCTTAATCTTCTTACACAAAATCTTCTTTCTTGGGCATTTGTACCTACAAGGTCTGCAGCACTAAATAATGTGTTCTTCCCTTTTGAGTTTAATTATATTACTGGTTTGGGAGTGATGCTGGTCTTGCCTGGTTTTACTAGTCTTTTACAGGCTTCAGAAAAGTCTGATAAAGTGCTAGCAGTTTTCAATGCTTAAAACTCTAGTTGTTTGTGGGTGAACAAACAGCTTGCACTACCGGTCTGCCTTTAGTAGCTAAAAGGTTGATTTTTGACTTCTGTGTTGGTTAGCCATGGTTTTGGCACTTTGGTTGTCTATTAAGCTTCTTGATCTGAAGCTTCTGTGTCACATGGTGTTGAATGTAAGAATTGCTTTCTATGTGACTTTAAAAAAATGCTTAAAATATACTGATTTCTTGAAAGTCTGTAAAGCTATTAAAAAAAGTTTGCATACTACTTGTAGCAGCAGTGTAAACTATTTTAAAGGCCAAAAGTGCTGCTTAGTGCTTTGACTTTTCTCTGGTGTCTGTGAAACTGTACCACTGAGTCTGTTTTTCAAAGGAAAATGTTCTTTATCCATCTAAATACCAACCGAATTTTCAAACTCAGATATTATAAGAAAGTTAATCATCCTGCAGTTCTGATATCTCTCCACAGTTTTGTTTCAGGGCAGCTTCTTGTTGCAGGCTCTGTATTTTGTACATAGAGATCCTGGTGCAGAAGGCAGAAAGAGTTAAAAAAAAAAAAAAAACAACAAACACAAACTCATTTAGGTGCCTGACAACCTGCCAGTAGATGTATGAGCTCTTCTAGAAACTTGCATAATTGGATTGTTTTAACCATATATGAAATAGTACTTTCATAGACATCAGAGAAGAGACAAGAAAACTGTAGATTGGAAGCTGAAGTACTTGGCTAAGATAGTCCAGTTAATTAGCACTTTGGTTAATGAGGCCCACTGAGAAAACAGCAAGGTGTGGCTATGCTGTAAAAGAGATTTGGTGATAGTGGAGCCGGAAAGCTCTGAATCCTGTGGCTTGGTGAAGGGCCATCCAGACCTGGGAGTTCAGGTGAGGAAGAGTCCTTGTCACTGCTTGGGTGAAGTACCTCATGAACTAAGACCCAACAAGATTTGCCTGTATTACAAGCATATGGAATCCTACAAGGAACACTTATTCTATATTGAGTATGCTAAGTCTTTTTTGTGTGTATATGTACTGCAGAGCTGCTGAAGTGATTTGGCTTATGCAAGATGGTACTTTATAAACTCTCCAGCTGTCTTAGCTGACAGATACATCATCAGGAGTCTTTGAGTCTTTTGTCTTTTTTTTTTTTTTTTTTTTTTGAGAATAGCTTTATTCTTATCTGGTGATAAAGTACTTTAAAGGCATTTGTCACTCAACCTATTTTGTTGCAACAACATTATTATCTGCTATTCACCCTGAAAACTAAAAGAGCTTACTTTTTTCCTTTCTTTTGGATGTGGTAGTATAGAAATAGTTTCTATTACAATATATTAAGTGTACTGCTGGTAACCCCTTCCTCCACTGTAAAATCAGGAAGTTATCTACTCTTGGGTTGATGGAATGGATCTGCACAGAGGCAAAAGCTGCTTTTGCCACAGGCTTTAAGGACAAGACAGTTGTTAATTTCCCTCACTAATTTAGGTAACTGCCTTATGTTTTCAATGTCATCTTAGAAGTTGGACAGGAGGAGGAATGACTCCTTCATTCTCCAAATGTTTCTTTGTATGTTCTCCTCGGGCTATTTTTTTTTCTTTAAATAAACCCCAACAGATACAATAAATAAAGGTCTATATCTTCTCTTTGAACTTAATGCATTAATAATTCTTTGCACTGAACAGGGAGGATGTCCAGTTGCTGAAGGCTCGTGAAGCCTGACTTCAGTAGCTTTGTTTCACTGAACTGGAACTGGTGCAGGTTATAAATAAGCAAGTGGGAATTAAAAAAGGCTGTTTCATGCAATTAGTCGTGTGAATGGATTGTAGATAACGGTGTGCATTACCTGTGTATGAGGGAGGGACATGCACATGAATTAACTGACCACATGGGTATGTATAGTTATTTGTTCTTTGTGAGAACACCCCCACAGTGGAAAAAAAATCTCACGCATAACGAGTTGGGCATATAGAGCTTGTTTTAGTGCTTTATGTCAGTAATACTGCTTTAGTGTGTAGGGAGGCAGCCACTGTGTTGCTTCTTTGAGATGCAGGTTCTTGCTTGCATTGGATATGGTTTTAAAATATGACTTGAGTTACTTCCATATACAGTCAATGACTTTTTTCATTTGTATTCTTAGATTACTTATCTCTTCAAAGGAATTTCAAGGCAGGGTGTCTTGATTTGCTGTCCTTTGCAAGGTTATGGTCACTCATCTAACATGAACAGTTTCTGGCCTGAAAAACCCTAAGAGCATGCTGCTAAGAGCTGTTATAAGCACTAAGTCTTGCATCACTTGCTCCTGTTTGCAGGAGAGCAATTTAAGGAAAACACTATTAGTATGAGATTAATCTGAGGAGAATGTGTAAAACAAAACTAGCGTTCCTCTGATTGCTCCTCAGTCTTAGCTTTCTTCTGGTCAGTTCGTAGAACGTTGAGGAGTTGTTTTTTGTTGTGGGTTTTTTTTTGTTTTTTTTTTTTTGTACAGTTTGGTGGTTTTTGGTGTTTTTTTTTGTTTTTTTTTTTTGTTTTCATTTTTTAATTTCTGCATGTTTGGTCAAGAAAAGAGGAGAGTAGACTAGTATGATGGTTAGCAGATGAGAAGTTATAAAGAGCTAGAATTTCTCATGTGACAGCCACGTTCTCCATTGAAGACATTGGAAAATCTAACATCTGCTGAATTTGAAATCCTTTTGATAAAGGGTGCCCATCAGTCTGGCAAGAGGAAACTTAGGACTGTTGTAGAGACTGTTACCTGCATCAATTAGTGAGCTCATACATGATTTCTTAAGGCCCCTGAAACAGTAGTTTAGAAGTGATAGTAAAACTTGATTTTGGATAAGCCTCAAACTGTTCGTCTGTTATTTGGATGTGACCTAAGGTAGAAGAGAGGCCACAGTGACTTCTAAATCAGTGCAAATACTGCCTTACCCTGTTGAAGGGAGTGTAACTGTTCAGTATGAAAATACTGTTCTAGGAAATGGCTACTCAGTCAAGGAAGGAGGAAGAGCTGCATTATGTAGTAACCTAACCTTGCAGTTCTGGTTTTGCATATCTCCTTAGCTTAAAGCTTCTCTTTTGGTGGGAGTCAGTGTCATTTTTTTAACTAAACTGTCAGGTAGATGTCATAAAGTCACTTGGGTCTGAGCTTCCAGTAAGCTTTCAGCTGATACAGGGAAAGATCTGGTCTTAAGCTAGACCCTCTGACATAGTTACTCTTCAGACTCTTTCAAAATTTGAGCTGTAGTGTTTTTCTTAACTTGTAGTGCCTAGTTAGAAAAAACACTCATGGTACGCACCTAATATTATTAAACTTCTATTAAGTTGCTGCAATTAAACTCTATTGTGGTATGATTCAGAAGCTGCAGTATACTCTTCTGCATTTATTTCCCTTCCCTTATGTGACTAAGGAGTTAATGGATTACTGTATTACAGTAAAGCCTACCACTGTCTACTGTTTCATGGGAAGTGTTGTTACAAGGGCAAATCTTTAGCAGTGTACCAGAGGAAGAAGTGAGTTCTGTGGATAGAACTATCTGCTGTGCAGGATATTAGCAAGTTCTTAAATAGGATCAGTAGATCACTGATTGCTTTGTATAAATGGGTACCTAATCACAACACGATGTCCCAAGGCACAAGAATCTTCAACTGTTTTTGTGCTAGTCATGATCTCCAACATAATAGACAGGTATTTCTTTCCTCTGATCAAACACATCTTGTGAAAGGACAGTATGCACCCATGTTGTTCATAACAGGATGTTAATACATCATTGAGCAAAAAGCTGCTTCTTCTGCAGCCTTGAACTGGCCAGTTTCTGTACAAAACTGAAGCCATACTAATATCTTATGAAGGTACAGTATTTTATAGTAGTCTCTTTGGATTAGTTGCAGAGTGAGTTTGTAAGCAGTAGCACCATCATTCTCCTTCGAATGTAGCCAGGTGGACTTGCATCTTGTGTTGCAGTGCTCTAGGTAGTTTAGTCAAAAGAAGGCTAAAAACTCATATAATGTGAGGGCAGGCATACAGCAAACAGACCGCTCTGATGTATTACTATGTAACCTGCCTCCCCTGTGACCCTTTCCCGCTGTGCTAAATAACCAGCTGAGAGATGGAGAAGCAGAGGATGGATTTGGTGGTTTACTTTATGAAGCTAATGATTTGCATAGCAAAAGGCTAATCTATAGAGCTGTAGCATGAGTATGCATCCTGCTGGCAGGTAAGAGTAGTGGTTTAATTTACTGATAGGAGTTTTAAGTTCTATAAAAGCTCTTTCCAAAGGCAGGAAGGGATATGCTGATTACTTTTATGTGACTATTTTCCCATGAGTGTTTGCACCACTCTCAGTGTAGAGATGCTACTGTTTGTTTTGATTCGGTCCATCTCTTAAACATTTTTTTTTCTCTGTTCCCTGACAACAGGTTTAAGAATGCAGTGCACTTTTACCATCATGCTGTTTTACTTTATACATGCACTTTTACCGTAAGCTGTTTTAGCAATAGGAAAGGGGAATGGGTAATTTGATTCCTTTTTGCCACTAGGAGTGTGTTTGGATGGTGAATGTGGTGAGCTTGCTCTTTACCTGGTCATGTATTCTGCTGGCATTATCACTGTAGTAAAGCTGATATGATTTACTCTTCGGATATTAAATAACCCAATCTTGCTTTTGGCTGTTTGGCTCTCTAAATGATCTGCAGCAGTACAAAGTAGTAGTAGGAATACGTGTATTAGGAGGAGAGCAGTGCTGAGGAGCAGTCTGGAGTCATCTTTTAAGAAGTACAGCCTTAAACTAATTATGAAACTTACAAATGAATTTTGATTAAAGGAAGCTAGTAGCAGTTTGACTGTGATGTCTCTTCCACCCAACTTAGTCAATCAGCTTGGATGCTCCTAGAGGCTAATGAAAACATAACAATTGAAAAAAATCTTCTGTTTGGGAAACAATGGTTTACAGCTCTGCAAGAAAACATCTGGCAATGTCTTTGAGAATTTATCTTTTGTGTAATAAACTGTGTTCTTAAGTAGATGTTCCTAGCTACTACACAGTTCAGAGGAGAAGCTGCTGCTCTTAACCTAGGCAGTATTTGTATTACTGCTGTCCTAAACAGAAAACTAGAATTGTCCTCTCTTCGAGGCCTGTTAGATAATTGAATGTGAACAGAGGTATGTTCTGTTATACGAATGGTAGCATCACAAATAGGAGCTGACACTACTACTTGCCTTCAAGAAGCATGAGAGAATGGCAAGCTTTTCCTTACGCTAATAGAGCCAACATGCTTTGCAGTTCTTAACACTACTAATGGCCACATCTGTACATCTGCCTCTATAGAAATGCCCATAGCATGGGGAACAAACAAGAGGAATTAGAGATGTGTGCATGTCTGCGGGGGTATGATATAATAGGCATCACAGAAACATGGGATGGCTCCTATGACTGGAGTGTTGGAATGGAAGGTTACAGACTCTTTAGAAAAGACAGGCCCGGCGAACGGGGAAGGAGAGTTGCCCTTTATGTTAGGTATAGGCTGGAGAGTATGGAACTCTGTCTGGGGACAGGTCATCAGTTAACAGAGAGTTTGTGGATCAGGGTTAAAGGGAGAACAGCTATGGGAGACGTTACTGTGGGGATCTGTTACAGACCACCTGATCAAAAGGAACCTGCAGATGAAGCACTCTATAGATAGGTAGGAAAAGCCTCATGCTCACAGGCCCTTGTTCTCATGGGTGACTTCAACCACCCTGACATCTGCTGGATCCCAACTAGAAGGAAGTGCAGCAGGAGGGCCAGGAGACCTCCTTAGATGGATAAGGAGATGCTGAGGAAAATTCAAATGAAAAAAGAGGCTTATAAAAGGTGGAAGCAAGGACACGTGGCCTCGGAAGAGTACAGGGATGTTGTCTGGGAAGCTAGGGACCAGGTTAGGAAAGCTAAGGCCCAGTTAGAATTAAACTTGGCTAGGGATGTTAAGGATAACAGGAAGGGATTCTACAGGTATCTAGCGAATCAAAAACAGACTAGGGACAGCGTAGGCCCCCTCTGGAAGCTATCAGGAGAACTAACTACACAGGATTTGGAGAAGGCTGAGATTCTGAATGACTTCTTTGCCTTGGTCTTCACTGGCAAAGGCTCTGACCGCACCACCCAAGTCTTGGAAGGTAAACACAGGGAATGTGAGAATGAAGACCTTTGGCCCGCTGTAGGAGAGGATCTGGTTCAAGACCATCTTAAAAACCTGAATGTACGTGCACAAGTCCATGGGACCTGACGAAATCCATCCGTGGGTCCTGACTGGCGAATGAAGTTGCTAAACCACTGGCCATCATATTTGAGAAATCATGGCAGTCAGGTGATGTTCCCAACAATTGGAAAAAGGGAAATATAACCCCCATTTTCAAGAAGGGGAAAATGGATGACCCAGGGAGCTACAGACCAGTCAGTCTTACCTCTGTTCCTGGCAGAATCATGGAGCAGGTTCTCCTGGAAGGCATGCTAAGATACATGAAAATCAACAAAGTGCTTGGTGACAGCCAGCATGGCTTCACTAAGGGGAAATCATGCCTGACCAATTTGGTGGCCTTCATTGATGGGGCTACAGAACTGATGAACAGGGGTAGAGCAGCTGACATCATCTACCTGGACTTGTGCAAAGCGCTCGACACTGTCCCACACAATATCCTTGTCTCTAAATTGGAGAGACATCAGTTTGATAGGTGGACCACTCGGTGGATAAAGACCTGGCTGGATGGCCGCACGCAAAGAGTTGTGGTTAATGGCTCAATGTCCAGCTGGAGACCAGTAACGAGTGGTGTCCCTCAGGGATCGGTGTTGGGACCAGTCTTGTTCAACATCTTTGTCGGTGACGTGGACAGTGGGATTGAGTGCGCCCTCAGCAAGTTTGCCGATGACACCAAGCTGTGCGGTTCGGTTGATACGCTGGAGGGAAGGAATGCTATTGAGAGGGACCTTGACATGCTTGTGAGGTGGGCTGATGCCAACTTTATGAAGTTTAACCATGCCAAGTACAAGGTCCTACACCTGGGTCAGAGCAATCCCAGGCATGGCTACAGGTTGGGCAGGGAAGAGATTCAGAGCAGCCCTGCTGGACTTGCAGGACTTGGGGGTGTTGGTTGATGAGAAACTGAACATAAGCTGGCAGTGTGTGCTCACAGCCCAGAAAGCCAACTATATCCTGGGCTGCATCAAAAGGAGCATGACCAGCAGGTCAAAGGAGGTGGTCCTGCCCCTCTGCTCTGTTCTTGTGAGACCTCGCTTGGAGTATTGTGTACAGTTCTGGTGTCCTCAACATAAAAAGGACAAGGAACTGTTGGAACAAGTCCAGAGGAGGGCCACAAGGATGATCAGGGGACTGGAGCACCTCCTGTATGAAGATAGGCTGAGCAAGTTGGGGCTGTTCAGCCTGGAGAAGAGAAGGCTGTGTGGAGACCTCCTAGCAGCCTTCCAGTATCTGAAGGGAGCTTATAAGGATGCTGGGGAGGGACTCTTCATTAGGGACTGTAGTGATAGGACAAGGGGTAACGGGTTAAAACTTAAACAGGGGAAGTTTAGATTGGATATAAGGAGGAAGTTCTTTCCTGTTAGGGTGGTGAGGCACTGGAATAGGTTGCCCAGGGAGGTTGTGAATGCTTCATCCCTGGCAGTGTTCAAGGCCCAGTTGGACGAAGCCTTGGGTTGTATGGTTTGGTGTGAGGTGTCCGTGCCCTTGGCAGGGGGTTTGGAACTAGATGATCTTAAGGTCCTTTCCAACCCGAACTATTCTATGATTGTATAATTGTAGGATTGTCAGATGGCTACAATTCAAGTAAGGCTAAGAGGTGACATAAATAACAGTTCTAACCTGTGCATAAATTCAAAACAAGTAAGTTGACTGGGTTCCATAAGCAGGTTTGAGCCAGTTGAGTAATGGCAACACTTGCTTTTGTGAAGGTTTTTTTGCTTTAAGTGTTGTCTCTATACCTGTCTCAAGAACTTCCCTGCAGAAGTCTATGGTGCTCAGTATTTGTGCAGATGCTGGCGTAGAAAAATACTTCTTTGTTCCTTTGGGAAATAAATGTATAGCCCTGATCAGAAATACACCAGACTCTAAGCAGTTTGTATGAAGGCTAAGAGTTCTTAGCAGTTCTCGTTAATCGGCATGGAGGTGCTTTGTGCCTCAAACTTGGCTTTGACGGTCTATAGTTAGTATAGCAGCAAGTTAATCCTGATGGAGCAGGTCACTGAGCCACAAGCAGCCCATTAATTCTAACTTTGAAGGACTTGC
Organism: Pezoporus occidentalis; assembly: GCF_034315485.1. Classification (NCBI taxonomy): domain Eukaryota; kingdom Metazoa; phylum Chordata; class Aves; order Psittaciformes; family Psittacidae; genus Pezoporus; species Pezoporus occidentalis. Next base: position 354,924 of record NW_026913964.1, on the reverse strand, counting down.
TTAGTCTCTTGCAACCCTGTTACCAAGTTAGTATTAAGATATGTCAAATGTGTTCTTCAAATGGATGGAATCAAAATCCTTTCTGTAACTTCTGTTTTCTCATTCTTCTGTAGTTTGTAATGCAGAAGCCCAAACTGACATATGGAGGTGTTATTCTTGCAGTACTGAAGCTCTGACTATAGTCTGGATTACTAGGAGATGTAAGAATAGTAATTGGTTCTCTGAAAAGCTGCATGATTCTTGTTTTTTCCCAGTCTGTCTTTGTTAAACAAGATGGTAATTAATGATAATAGTGCACTGCAGACTAAATTTACCTTGCCTAATGAAGGCAGTAAGCAGCATAGTGAAGTCTGAAGCCTGGCAAACTGCCAAATATGAAGTAATTGTTCATAAGCACTTTGGATAATGTTGTGGCTGAAGATCTGTTTGCTCAGGTTCTCATCTTGGAGACTAAGAGCAATTGTGTACAAGGGCTGTAAAGCTACAAACAGTGTATATCTGTTGTGCAGAATAGCTAGCCAAAACTTACTGACTTGCAATCAACTCTTTTAATAACTTTTTATGAATATTTAATCTTATTTCCTAAACTGGAAAAAGCCTGAGTAAGTGAAAGTGAGAAGGATGTGGTCTGAACTGATGTGGAACGTAATCTTCTTGTGCACTGGCTTGAATATTGTCCTGCCCATCAGTTTATATATGTGGCATGACCTTTATTAAGGATATCCAAGTTGAATGGCTTGGCTACATACAGCCTATGTTTTTGGACTACAGCTTGAAATTGGGAGCTGTGTGATAGCTTGGAAGTGAGGCAGAGCAATTGCCTTTGCAAGCACAATGTTCTGAAGCACAGTGCTCCTTCAACTGTCATCAATCTTATATTCCTTTTGAACAATTTTTAAGGTTACGTAAATGTTTATAGTGATGGTAAAAATCAAATATGCATTTAGAAATTCTAAAGTGAGTGTAGCATGGCTGAGTAATGTGGTTAACAGTTCATTGAACAGATTTTCTTCAATAGTCCCTGCTTCCCCCGCCACCCTTAGTGGGACAGAAGATTCAGCTGGAAGTTGGTCCTTGGTTTTTGATACTTACTTCTTTTTTCCTGTACATGAAACAAACTGAAGCTACTTGCCACGGGTTTTGCTTTGCCATCCTCTAATGTAAGAATAAATTAATTTGAATAAGGTTACCATGCAGTATAACTTCTGGAGTTCAGGAAACTTAGTTTTAGGTGCTTCAGCCTTGTTTTAACTCATGAGTTGCCCTAAGCATTCTTAGGTGACTGTCCTTGGTGACACTTCACACCCAGTGTGCTAGTGCTGCTCTCTAAAACTGAAATTTCAGGCACATATAGACTGTAATCACTAATAAGGAGACAAGGTGTAATCATTTGACTTGATTTCCAGTGTATGGACTTAAAATTGTATCCAGCTGCTTGCTATGCTATTTAAGTTTGGTCAGGGTCTAGGTGTATATTGCATTCCAAATATGGAAGGAATTATGCAGAACAAGCTTTTATTCACATGCTGTGCAAGTTTTTAACTTTGAGAGAATAAACCTACTGATGCAAATTTCCTGTTTAATATGGATGTTCCTGTCAACTCATTGCTACATCTGTGTGCCTGGGGGAGGGGGAGTTTTTTTGAGTTTTGGAGTTTTGTGTTGCTGAGTCTGCAGTCCATTTCTACCAAAGGTGCTGACTTCACAAATTCCTGAAGTGTTTTAGTCAGGCTACCCTTAATGCTCTGTTGCTTCCTTAGGACACAAAGAAGCCAGTTTCTAGCAATAACTGGTCATCTGTGAGCATAAGTTCTTTACTGTGAGAGTGGTGAGGGACTGGAACAGGTCATCCAAAGAAGCAATAAATGCTCCATCCCTGTCAGTGTTCAAGACCAGGTTGAATGGAGTCTAAGGAGAAAAAAAGAATTGTCTTGATTTTATTTATTTTTTTTTAAATATCTTTGGTTAAGAAAAACTGTCTTACATGTTCGTGTTTCTCTTTCCTGTCCCCATTTTTAATATCTGTGATTATTGCCATGCTTGTTGAGGTTAGAGAAACAATGGCTAATAAAGTAAATCCTGCAGTGTGTTTTCCTTACAAACAGGACCCAAAGATACAGAGCAAGAACCTAGCTTCCAAATTTAGGTAACTAAATATCTTACTCAGGTTAGCAGTTTACCTGACTGAGGTTAGTTCTCTGCCCTGTTTATCTCAATGAAGTACAAAATCTCCAGACTCAGTGGTAATGTTTTAATGAGATGTGCTCTTCACTTGATAAAAGGGGAAAGAAACTGATTTTATAATTTTTTTTTTTTTTTTTCTAAAGCAGGTGAATTGTTGCAGATAAGGGAAACGTTTTAAGCCTTTAAAAAGAGAGCTAATGTGAGAGCTTACAAAACTGGAGTGTTGTCTGTTAATGTAAATGCTTTCACCCTTCAGGCATATGTTACTGTGGCCCTCTGTTTCATAGAGTATGGACTGAGGAGCAAAAGACTTGCTTAAGTCCAGTAGTGAATATCTTAATGCTGGGAAGTATCTTAGACATGATCAGTTGAGTATGTCTGGCCTGTCCACCGGATAAATAATCTAATGCAATTAAGACAAATCTAAAATCTGTAGTAGATGACGCTTCAAGCCTTGGATTGTACAAGCTTCTGCTTATTTATACTGTAGTGTTACTGCTTTAAAACCAGCTTACTTTACACTGGCAAGTTAAATTAGAAGAAACCCAATAACATCTTCATGATACATTAGTAAAAACTGGTTAAACTTTTGTGTTCCCAACAGATGCATTTTATAAGCTGAGTGAGGTGTATATACTATGATCTCTGGCCTTGTCATTGTAGACGTAAATTGGAGTTTGTAGGTCAGATAAAAACTCTGGGCACATCTCCTGCTTTATCTGAAAACCAAGATGTGTGCAGATAGCAACTACAATTTATGTTTCAGAATAGGTTTATGAATTACCGTGGTCTGAAAATGCTTAATTTAAAAGCAGTAAGTGGATGAGTTGGTACATGTAAGTAGTTTTTCAGGGTTGGGTATGGGTTGAGCAGTGCCCCTTATGAAACAGTGTTGTAGAATGGGAAAAATTCCATTTTAAGCAAATCTGTAGGTATTTTGTTAAAATGACAAAGCAAACAAATGTAGTTGCTTCTCATTTGGGCCAAACTTGTTTCTGTTTGCACAGTGTGCTCATCTTGCTGCATGTCTGTACTCTTGAGGCCATTGTTACAGCCATATTAATATAAACAATTTTTCTGCATTTTAAGTAAGAATTTGTTTTGGAAGTATAGAACTTCAGTTTCTTTTTGCATCTAAATCACAAAATTACAAAATCTGGTTTAATTTGGCTTAAGCATGGGTTCCCTTATACTTTGGGTACTTTGTTATTAATCTGCCCTGAGGCACTTGTTTCCTTGAGTGACTTCATCTTTCATCTGTCCTGCTGTCAGTTATCTTTTGGAATATGGTGAAGGGGTGATCAGCAGTCACTGGATGATACAGGAGTTTGGACATGCAAATGTAGTAGGAGGATGTTTAAATGCTGAGAGTTGTTGCTTTGCTCATGTGCAAAGGGTGAGATTGGAAGTGCTTTGGAATGCTGGTCCTGATCTGACTTTGGCTTTTCTCATAGCCAAATATATGCCATTAAGAGTAAAGGAAGCTGTCTTTTTCTGCTGGTAGTTGATGTTTTGGAAACTGCTTGAAAGTTTGAGAAGGTACAGGACTGAATTTGCAACATGACTAGGTGGCCAGTTCTGCACTGCTGAAGTGGACTTTATTTGCTTCAAGCAATTGAGTACAATGCCTGAATTGGTTGTTTTACCCCACCATGCTCATTTATGTACGAAATAATGGACCCAGATCTCTAGAGTGTCTATCACCATAAACTAAAGTGGTGAAGAATAATAAGATGCTTTGGTTTTGAACAATGCAAATATTACTTGAATAAGCTTGCACTATCAAAATTTTAATTGCAGCTTATTTCTCCAAATACCTAATTTGAATTGGCATGAGAAATCTTAATACCTGTTCTTGGAATCAAAAGTTGATATGAAATATAGACTGTGCTGGGAAGTGTAAGGTGGTAATGTTGTCTAATAAAATGTGAATTTAAAATATTTGGGGGTTTTTTTGAATGACTTTCATGGGGCATATTGAAAGTCTGAACTTTTGCATGTATCCTGTCTGAGGTTTTTCCAAGTCTTTGAGCTACTTTAAGTTTACTGTTTTTCATCTTCTGTGTCTGATAAGGATTCTTTTAGAGCCATTGAACTGAATAAGCATTCAGTAGAGAAACAGTACATTGGCTTGTCATTAAGGTGAGGAATAGAACAAGCTGTTGTAGAAAAATGGAAGTTTTTGTGAAAGCTAGTAATAAAGGGATCTTGGTTTAATTGTATGCAGCTTGTACTGTCTAAAGTGTGCAAAGCTTCTCGAAACAGGGAGGTCCTTCTAGCTTCTCAAATTTCTCTGTGAAGTGGTGCTGAAGTTACCTCTGTGATGTTTGCCTCCATCCAGTCCTAATACTGTAATGGGGGAGTAGTAATTCGTCCTGATGTTTGCATGTTTTAACACAGCGTGGTTGGGCATAAAGAAGCTTAAGGTGTCCAGGGGTTGTCCAGAGCACTGTATTTTGACATGTGTTGTTTTGATTTCAGGTAAAAGTAAAGAAGCAGAGATAAAGAGAATAAATAAAGAACTAGCAAACATTCGGTCAAAATTTAAAGGTAAGTGACTTGATGGTACTAACCTATACATGTTTCTTTGCATGACATTCTTCTGTGTTTTTTTTCTTTTGTTCTTAAATGTTTAGCTGATTTTTCTTTTTTTTTTTTTTTGTCAATTGCTGATGCAGGCAAAATGCTAGAGCAGGCTGTTAGAATAACTATTGAAAATATTCTCTTAACTACAGAACTTCCTGATAGTCCTGTGATTCTTGGCCATAACAGGCAACTCCCTCATATATAAAAGAATTGAGCTACTGTTCATAAACTTTCTAATGCTTTGCTTCCTAACCATGTGACCATTCAGCCTGTTTTCTTCCAGAAGGCCATGAACTAGTTTGAAGAAACATGGGTGGATGTCATTATTTCCAGTAAATGAGAATCTTTTTTAAACTTCTCCCCCACCTGTGTGCCTTTAGGGAAGTAATGGGTTAGGCTGTCTTCTATCAGAATTAAGATAAAAACATGTGGTTGCTGAAGCCATACATCTTGACTGCTCCCATAAGTAACAGTAATACAAATTACTCAAATGAAACAAGGGATGTGCAGTGTCTAATTCCATCCTCATGCATTCTGAGAGACAGCAATTCACTTTTAAACAACACTTGAGAAAACTCATGCTGTAACTGTATTCAAATTGTGTATGTGGCCTCAAATTTTAAAGATTCTGAGGGGCAATTGAAATGCTTTTGAATGGAGTTCTACCAATAGTGGCTGTGGCAAACATGGTGTTTAAATAGATATGGGGCTGTGTGTGTAGCTAGATAAGTGTGGAGGCTGTATATGTGACTTCCAGATTGCTGTATTTGGATTAAACCTGTTTACCTTAGTTATCTGTCCTATCTATTTGGAATACTCAATGTGCTACAAAGCAAGCGGTATATCTCTTAAAGGCATATGAAGACCTGCAAGAACTTGAGTGTCAGCAGCAGCTTGAAAGAGAAAACATGACCATGGTGCAAGACGCTCACAAGTATAAAAATTTCTTACAAATTGGAAGCTATCACATGCCTCTGCTAATGTTTTTCTCTTAGAAATTTCAGTGTACTTTATCCGGACTGGTAACTTAAGTTGCAGGGCAACTGAGGAAACTTTAGTGACTATTTTTCTACAGTAAATAGGAAAAGGAACTTTCATTTAGTCACCTCCCTATGCTGTCACATTGTTTTCCAGTTCCTTTTAATTCTAAAGCTTCTGTCTAATACTGATGGTGATCTGATTTTTGCCAAAAGTAGCAGGCTTTGCATAGTCGTTCTACAGACTCTTCGCAGTCACCTAATTGAAGTCTAAAACTCTAGTCCCTTTTCTAGACAGTGACTTGCAGATACTGCCTTCATTTACTAAGTATGAGCAGCTAGCACATAGTTCAAGGCACTAGAAACCTGTGTCCAAGAGTGATAACCATTTTTCTGTATGTTCAAAGTGGATCATTACATCACCTAGTAAATTTAAGCATAAAATTACACCTCTTTAAATAAAGCGGTTTAATCTCCAAGCAAGAGCTATACCAGGCAACTGAACCATATCCTTCAGATAAAGAGGCTGAGTTTATTTGAAAACTGTTTAAGAAGATTTTGTACACTTAAAGTTATTCAAAGTTTTATGTTACTCTGCCTTTTAACTAATTTCATTAAGTTGATTTAATCTGAATGATACAGCCACAAAGACTGCTTGTTTTCTCTTGGTGATAGTAAAACTGCTTGCTGTCAGATAGCAACATTATTGGTTATCAGATGCTGCTGAAATTTGTCTCTGCACCTAAATTCTCAGTTATTTAGTCAAGACTGCATTTTCCAGAAAGCCGCATATCGCTTTCCCTTTAAATATATTAAGTATTCCACCTATGCCATTTTGTCATCAAAAACTAGAACTAGCTGGAAACCTTGCTACAGTCATACTAACACAGAAATGTAGTTCTTTCAGCAGCTAACTTCAGGCTACACCATTGTTTTATGTTGTTAGTGTGGTTTTTTGTTGTTTTTTGGGGGGGTGGGTGTTTGGTTTGGGGTTTGTTTTTTTTGTTTTTTTTTTTTTAATCTTGATTTAGTTGATGGGCAAGCTTTAATTTGTTTGCAAAACGTAATCAGTTTTTCACTAATGAAACTGGAAGCTTTCATCAGGCTAAGTCTTCAGATTGCAGTGAAGGTCTGAAAACTTCTAAAGGCATATCAAATGAAAGTTATTGAGGCTTCTGCAGAGCCTCTCTACCTACTGCATATTCCAGTATGCTTGAAGCATGAAGGAGGTTCTGTCAGACCCGCTCACCTCACTGCTAAACATGTTGTAAAGGAACACAATAAGGAATGGCAGAAAAGTTCATAATGGTTAATGCTGTTTCAGTACTGACTTGTAGGGATACAGTCCAGTTCTTACTGTTTGGCTGTGATCAAATCTGATTAAGTAATCCTCTTTAGATACTAGCCCAACTCCTTATGTTTGCATCATATAAGAGAAGCTATAATCTGCAAGCTCAAACAGGGAAGCTTGATTCAAACTTCTCTTCCATATGAAACCTAAGCATTCTACTAAAAATCATAGCCTACATGTTTTGAGTAACACAAACTCCATTTGGTTCCATCCACATGCACTGACCTGCATACTTCTGAAAACCTGTGAGTGTGAAAGAAGTGAATCTGAATTGTTTTGGTACCACAGCAATCAATTCAGACTTTAATGCTAATAATAGTAATGACTTCTGAGTGCACTTCCTGGTGAAGTGCAGCAAATCCTATGTGGGGAGATCACAGAATGAATACTGACACAATTCATTGTTTTGTCAACATCTGCTATCATGAGTCTTGTGCTGTGAAGTCTATGAAGGTGAGTTCAGAAGGCTGTGAATATCAACTCTAGTGAAAGGCTGACTGATGCAATAAGAGCTAGTCTTCACTGTTGTTTTCTGTGAATGTCTATAAAAGCATCAGTATAAGCCGCTGTATTAATAAACTTCTAGAAAACTTGGCAGTAATTAAGCTGTAAGCAAACTGAATTCTGTCAGAAAAGCGTCCTCTGGTTAACAGAGGTAGTTTGTGTTTAATTTAACCTGTGTTTAATCTTGTGTGGTACAAGAGCTGCTGATAGTACAGTTCATAAACTTACTCAGTTCTGTTCTTTGGGTTTGTAAGGTATTTTGTGGCTCTAGTACAAAGACGGTTAAAAGTATGTACACAGTAAACCCTATGTACATCACAGTTAGTTGTGATGTGGGGGACAGCTGACTATTAAAGTTGGCTGAGTAGAATCATGAATTGGCAATGATCAGAGAGTAGAGGTGCTTTCAGCAAAGTAGTGCAGTAACTTGACTCTGCATACCTTGTGTAGCGTCCTTTAAGCGGAGTTTAAATAGCATTGAATAAATACTGGTGTCTGCTCATACAGTGGCTTGATTGAAAGATGACTAAAGTTTCCTGTAAGCTGATTTTCACTATGGCTACATCATTACTGAATTTGTATGGTTTTTAAGTGAAAAATGTTGCTTAACTGAAGACATTAACTTGGTGTAGCCTAAATGAAAACTGGACATAAGTGTTACAATTTAGAAGAAGCTGAGTTTGGAAAACTTGTTATGTATCTGGTTGAGGCCTTGAGAGTGCAAGGAGAAGATAGCTGTGTATCTTTCTGCTGGAGTTCTGCATGGGCTTTGTGCTGTGTGGTTCTCTGTTGCAGGAGTGCCTTGTAAAAACAAACACACCTTCATAATGCATTTTATTCTTGGTTTAAGTGGGCATCATTTGGTTGAATCCAGTTTCTTTTCATGTAGCTCTGACTTCTAAAAATATTTTGGATTAAAATAGCTTTAAAATAGTTTGGATTAAGACAAATGTATGCCTGTGAACTTAAGATGGAGTCCCTTGCCAAATAATTAGGGGGAGAACTGTTGCCGTGAGTTAATCACCTGACCGGAGATGTGGCTGTTGGACTGGCTGCATTGCTATAACCAAAGGAAAGTCTGACTGTAAGAAGCAATGCTGGCAGTACTGCTTCTTGACACAGATGTGTTCCTGTTTAAGACTAGCATAAGAGACTGGTATACCACAGGTATCCTTTACAGTCTTCATCATACTCCTGTTGCAGTATCCAGACCCTGACCCTGTGTGGCTTACAGGATGTATTCTTGCACTGTTACAGAGAGAGGCTAAGTATATTTCTACTTTTGTTCTATCATGCAAGTAGCTGGCAAGCCTGTTACCCAACTTATGTGTGGGTAACCTGCTATCTAAATACCCTTGTACTTAACAGGCTTTGATGAGGCTGCACATCCCTGGAAAAGTCATACTTCTCCTGAACTAATGGAATGTACACCATGGCTTTGGGTTCTGATCTGTCTTCTGTGCTCCAAGCTCAGAAGGAATCTAGAATCTCTGTACTTAAGGTGACTTTGTCTCTTGTTTCAGCATGAGGAAGCACTGTTGCTGAGGTCAGTGTGTCCTTGACGGTTGCTTTAAATGCTTCTGCATTAACTGAGATAAGATGCATGTAGTAGAGAGAAACTACACCAGTGTGATAAAGCAGAAGCTGTAGGAATCGTTTGGAGAAATACTGTTGCTTTTGTTTTACATGTTCATGCTGTAAGCTGATTTTGCTCCCATGCTTGAGCTAAACTGAAAATCTGGCTGCCAGAGTAGTAATTGCTTTGTGAATGAGTGGAAAAAGTACCTGGTTTGTTTAGTTGTCCCATCATTTTGATTTCTCAGTCCACAAATTCAGCTCTAAAGAAACTGACCACAAATCTACAAGCTGTTTTTGCAGTCAAAAGAACTGTTCTCTGCTTGATTGAAGCTTGTTCGTTTTTTTCCATCTGGCATTAGATTTTAGTTTTGTTCTGATTGCTTAATAAGGTTTCTGTTGCAAGAGTGGCTGCTAGATTTCAGACGTGCTGGTGTATCTTAGCTTTGGCTTGTTGTGCAGAAGTGCTCCAATATCAGTTGATAATTTCTGCTCCCTCCCCCCCCCCCTTTTTTTTTTGTTTGTGGGATTTGGGTTTTGTGGGGGGGTGGGGTGTTCTTGTTTATTGTTGGTGTGGGTTTGTTTTTGTTTTTTTTTGTTCTTTTGGGGGGGGGTAGGGGGTTGTTTTGCTTTTTGGTTTGGCTTTTTTGGTTTTGTACTTCAGCTCACTTGTTCTCTGAAATTCAAGCAAGTCTTCTCTGTTGTCCCAAACTGCATAGTATCCCTTTGCAGGAAGTTCAAGGTGAGCCTCTGAATTTTTAAGCAGAAGCTGTGCTTCAGTACATAGGTTTCCTGGCAGGCAGTGAAAGTGTAGCTTTGGATCTGTTTAATCACACTGTCCTCTGATCCTTTAAGAGACTTGACAGCAATTGGAGAGTAAAATAATAAAGTGTCTTCACTAACAAAGTGAATTGTTGGAGGTAAAAACCAGGCTTCAGGTATCACCTGAGTTGTGGGTCTGCTTTAGTAATACTCTGTTCTGGTGGTAGTAGTATGGTAACGAAACACTAGCTTATGTATTTGTATTGGTTGTCTGCCACAGATATTCAGCCCTTTATTTAGAGAGCTTGGACTGTCACTCTTATGGAAAGACAAGTCTTGTCTTGAAGTGTAGATACATTAATAAAAAGCAACTTTGTTTTTCTAATCCTCTAAGCTAATAGTAGACCTTCTGATTACACTATAGCACTGGATTGCTGTCAACTGCATGAATGTAAGACAGTGTCACCTAGGAAGGAGGCAAGGACACTGAATGCAAAGAAACACTTAAGGGTGTTGTCCACTCTGCCTTGCATAAGCCATTACTGAAGTTTTAAAAGCTAAGATTGTCTTGTCTCTTAAGTTAGTAATCAATCACCTGGGTGCTAGTGAGATGAGACTTGTCAGGCTTCCTTACCCTTTATGCCCTCCTGCCTGCTGAACTTCCTCCAGGACTAGCCGTCTTCTTTCCCTGTCTGGCTAGTGACAGGCTCTATAACTGCAGCAGGATAGTTTTTAGGTATACTGAATTAGATTCAAAGCAGGTTCTATTTTTTAACCAGTGGTCCAAATTAGAGATAGAAAGTGCTTCCTGGGAATGAGAGGGTCTCGTAAGGCATTTGTGCCTTATTTCTTTCATTTTGGAGAGCTGCATAAAAGAGATCCATGAGCAAGGAAAAATAAAACTTTCCTGTTGAAATAGTAAAGTGATGCACAAAAATATGGAAATGGTAATTCTTAATACTATTTGATGATTGGCTGTTACTAATTTCTTTCTTAGAAAAAAGATTAATAAACTTTCCAGGGAAAACAAGTAACCTTTGAAATGCCCACTGGGCTCAAAACCTGCTGACGTGTTCTGAACCCTTCCTGTTTCTGCTGACTTGATTTGCAGTACTTGCAAATGTTCCTGAGAGCATTTAAAAATGAGCTGAGTTAAAAGAAATTATTGTTTGTTGGAAGTAAAGATAACAGGACATTTGAATTTTCCTTCTGCTCCTGTTCGGATGTTTGCTTGAGGCTCAGGGAAGCTGTCCTGTTTTAACACTTACGCAATGAGACTTGTTACTAATGTTAAAAATAGAACCTTTATAGCTCTTTGTAAATGCTACAAGGGAGGGAGAGGAATTGAATAGTTAAATTTGAAATTTCATTAAGAATCTGAATCAAAGAATCCTTCAAAACACAGCTGGAATTAGACAAGTATACTGAGACCTTTGACTGCAGTGTTTTGTTTTTTTTTTTTTTCTCCTCAAATTGCTCAGCTAATTAAATAATACAGCATTGTGGGTTTGTAAGTTTTTTCTTTTTGTAGTTCTAGTAACTGTTACTTTGCTTAGTTTGTAAGTTTGCCTGTTACTGAGAACCTTCACATTGCCTTAAATTCTGCATACAAGGGACAGAAGCTTCTAGAAGCAGTTGGTGAACTTACCCATCTTAATAGCAAGTGTTTCAGGTCCTGATTTTACAGTATTGTTCTCTGATAGGACATGATGAAGAAAGAAGTTCAAGATCAAAAATGCTTCAAATACCCCAAGATCCAAGGACCTTGCTAATCTGAGCTCTTAAAATACTAGTGTCTTGGAAGGATGTAATCCTTTAAATAGCTGGGTCATAAACCTGAAAAAAGGAATTGCCAAACCATGACAAATACTTAGTTGTGAAAGTTAAAGTGCTTCAGAGTATACATACTTTCATCTGCTTATGATCTTCATTAAGCTATTGTGTTGCAGTATTCTATATTCCTCTCTTCCCTTCTGGTGTCACAAAGTCAACACCTGATTCATTTGAAAAGATGAGAAAATAGGGTTTATACTTGTGACTTGTGTGTTGCTGATGGATTGTACCCTAACAGGCAATTCAGATGCCTAGTAAAGGAAATGGCCCTTGATTTGTTTGCTGGCTCAGCAGGAAAATACCTTATGGCAGTGAAACGTAAATGTGACTAGGAAAGAACATGTCTGTGGGCAGCTTTCTGCAGAGCTGGCTGTTGTCAGAGGATCTTGACAGGACCTAATATAGCAGGGTTTTGCTGTCAGGAGTAGCTTCCATAACGCTGCTTCATGTGTCTAAGTAAAATGTGACATGTATTGGCTTCCGTGGTACTGGAAGACCTGAAGGCAGCTTTTCTTTGTGTGTGGTTTTTTTTTTTTTTTTTTTGATTTGGTGTGTCTCCATCCTGTTCTGTGTGTCCACCCCAGTCTCATCTGTCCCCCCCGCATAAATACAGCTTTAAGATAAAGTTTCTTTTTGTTGCCAACTGATGTCTTGTGTGTGCTAGTTAAAAAGAAACAAACCAAACCAAACGAAAAACCACAACATGTATCTAAAGACTCAGAGATTTCAAAGGTGGTGTTGTCCATATTAAAATGGTAGTTGTGTGCCTAAATTAATTTTCTCAGTTGGAATAAAACTAAATAAAAGAAATTTCTAGAGTCAAAATAATAAAGCAACCCCCCCCCCCAAAAAAAAATAAAGCATAGTTGCAGCCTGTAGGCATAACCTTCTGTCGTCTACTTCAGTGTGCCAGTATGCTTTCTCTTGGTTCACTAACATAACATGGCTTCACATGTTGATGGTAGTGTTCATTCCTTCACAAACTGTAAGTTATTTTTTTTCTTTTTGTTGGTTTGGTTTGGTTTGGTTTTGTGTGTGTGTGTTTTGATTTTGTTTTGTTTTTAATACAATCAGTGAATGTCCTATAAAGTTCATGGGAGCTGCGGACAGGTGCATGAGGCATGGGAAATATAACTTCTATACCAGAGGACGAGAACGAAGAAACTTGTATACTATTAAGACTCTTTATTACGTATTTATCTGCCTACTGTATAAATCTGAAGTGCAGCTTGGAGTTTTTTTGTAAGGACAGTGAGTTAGGGATATCTTATTTAAGCTTTACTTTATACAGGTCTAGTCTGGCAGAACTTGCCCATCACTGAGGAATACACACTGATGTGATAGGCTAGTTATTCTGGGCCCAGCATGCACAGGCTTAAGGAGCTTATATATCCTTTTGGGCAGTAACATCTATCAAGGTCGTTTTACCCTGACTGAACTCTAGCATTCAGGCTTGCCTGATTTAGTGGATACTCCTTCATCTCCTGATCTGGTGTAGAAAGAGAATGTTCTGCAAAAAGTGTATGTTTACATGTACTACTGTCCTTTGGGAAAAGGAGTAGTCTGTGTGATGAGGTATAAGCTGTCATACAGATACTGTTCCATATACTGTTCCATGTAGCTTTTACAAGCTTCTAAAATGCAGCAAAACTGCAGCATAAGGCAAAACCTGTTTAGGGTGCATTTTTCTTCTAAAACTTAAACAGTTATGAACGCTTTCATTTTATAAATGCTTCAAAGCTCTCATGGTAATCTCATTTCACGTATTCTTTTTCAAGGGTTTGGAATTTGCCTCTATCATTCCGTCCTTCTAAAAAAACTTGCTGTTTTTATTCTGTGGTGTTACTGAGTTCTCTACTGTGATGTACTTCAGGAAGTGTGTTAAGACCTTTTACTGTGATAAGGATTTGATAACTGGTTTAACAAGAGATCACGTATGGAAGACCTATAGCTGATCTACACAAACAGGATAATCAAATATGTATATACTGTCTCAGCAAGAAAATACTTTAAGGACATAGCAGGATAATTCGGGGACTAGATAATATTATTTCTTGACTGTCCTTTAGAGTATAGATAATAGTAAATGCAATTGACATGAAAATCTTCAGATTTTGTTTTTCCCTCTAAATGAATTTCACATTTAGATAAACACTTAAAGTAGTATCATGTGAATGTCTTGTTTGTTCAGTGACAGCTCAGTGTTGAGTTATGCATGCATGTTCCTGTCCTGGACCACTAGGAAGAGCCACAAGCTGCCTGACTTCCATGACTGGGAATAATTTTTTAAAACCCAGTTGTTTGATTGTCTAACATGTGTTGGTTTATGATAACTTTTTTATGTGTTTAGCACAAAATGATGTAGAGGCTTATAGTCCCTTAAGTCAGAAATGAGTGGATATATTTAGCATTTTGCTCACTGTTGAGTGAATAATGATTGAAATAATATATTTAAAATTTGTGGAATTCAAGTACTGCAGTAGCTGAACCCTCAGTTTGTCCCTCTTCTGAATGGTGATAAATGGTGAATCAAATCTCAGTCTTAATTATTAGGTAGCAACCGTAAGTCTTGTTACTGTAAGATACGATGAGTTACCTCAGTGGAACTAGAGGGGTGGATATAGGAACAACATAGGTTCAATTGTTCTTTGTTTCCTTGCTTTCCAGGTGACAAGGCTCTAGATGGTTACAGTAAGAAAAAATATGTCTGCAAACTACTTTTCATCTTTCTCCTGGGGCATGACATTGACTTTGGTCACATGGAGGCTGTAAACCTGCTCAGTTCTAATAGATACACAGAGAAACAAATTGTGAGTAACTTGGTCTCCATAAAAGATCAGCTGTTCTAATATCCTGCCTCAGCTGTATAGTCAGCAAATGATTTGGCTTCATTCCCTCTCACCCTTCCTTAAAGCCTTCATTTGGATCTAGCAGTGATTCTGAAATGTAAATGCCTTTGTGTGCACAGGGAATCTTGTAGTAATTGTGAAAGCTACAATGTGTACTCTGCTTAAAATTATTACTCTTGTTAAGAAACTGCCTTGGGCTTTGCATTAAGAGGTAAGCAGCCTTCTCTTCAAATCTTACTCAGTAAGGTTGAAATGCTGAAATAGATTGATGAAACACTTAAAAACTAATAAATTAGGGTAACACTAAACTTTTTTTTTTGTTTACCTCATTTGATCTCTTTAGCTTTTTGTCTGCTATCCATTTCAGCCCATGTGGTTAGTATTGAAGCAGAACTGTATGTCTCAAAAAATAACTTGTGGCCTTCATGGAAAACATAATTTGTCAGCTAAAGTATTTTCACTTTCTACTGAATCACAGGGCTATCTCTTCATCTCCGTGCTGGTGAACTCTAACAGTGAGCTGATTCGCTTAATAAACAACGCGATCAAGAATGATCTGGCCAGCCGCAACCCCACCTTCATGGGGCTTGCTCTGCACTGTATTGCTAATGTGGGTAGCCGGGAGATGGCGGAAGCTTTTGCTGGAGAAATTCCAAAAATACTTGTAGCTGGGTAGGTATGACTAATACAACAGCAGTAAACCTTAGCAGCAGCATTGCAGCAGCTTGCTGTATGCTTAGACCTATACAGCCCTGGGTTTGCAGTGTAAATACAGTTTCCAGTAACTCAGATACTTTGATATATTTGAGCATGGAGTTACTTCTATAAATGTACAACAGGGACATTAAGACTGTGTTGGTATCTTGAATAGGGTTTTACCAGCTTTGTTGTGATCCGTTTTTTGTTCTGTATAAATGTGTGTGGTGAACACCCTGAAATGTGTATGTTTTAATTTCCTTATCTCTCCTGTTGGAAAAAAGAAACAAATGAACCTAAATACATGTTTACACTACAGATTGTTCTAAACTGAATCTCTTATTTAAATGGTCCTGACTTCATAAATAATTTGAGAATGTTCTCTAGTGTGAGGTTTCTTGCTTCCTCTACTGGCCATGTAAACAGCAATTCCTGTAAATGGCAGATAGTCACCACCAGCTTTTTAACTTTACCTTCGTGTGCCTAGAAGTCTCTTAGAGATTTGGCAAATATCTGGAACTGTAGTTAAGTAAATCTAAAATGAAACTTGTGATTGATTGCAGGGCTAATTTATTTTGAAGTGTAAAATATCCAAGTGAAAACATTGCATTTAAACTCACTTATGGATATGAAATGTTCTGGAATATGCATGGATCTTGTTTTATAACTAATGACTTATGCAGCATATTATGTTTTTATATTAATATAAGAACTCAGTGCTCTAAATGTCAAGTACTGGAGCTTACAGGTGTTGGAAATGTGTTTGCTTGTGCCACACCATTTCTTACTCTGTGATGTGCACTGTCCGAGTTGGTGACAAGAAGAAGGATATAACTTGTTATATACTTGTGGCAAAAGTCTTAAGAAATCTGTTGGAACTCTTGAAGTAGTATCTTTATAATGTCACACTTGAACGCTGCTACTGTTTTGCAGAGCTGAAATGTAGTATGGGCCAGAAGGAGGAGTTAGCACCTGATGCTCAGTGAGTCTGGTCTGACAGAAGAAATAGGTGAATTACAGGATAGATTCTCCCTCTTCGCAGATATGTAATTCTGTGTGTAAGGGTGCAAGTTCAGAGATTTTATGTTCTAAGGCCCTGACAGGGTTGCTGCTGTCCTGTCCTGCCCTTGCCAGGTGCTGTTCTCTATGTAGCATAGGGAAGAAGACACTGTGATGATGGGTTTTGATCAGATTACCTTTAAAAGGTTATGAAAACTTCACTTAGAGTCATCAGTCGCAGAAAGAGCACAGCACCTTCAGTTCAGACTTGTTTGAACTTTGAGATGTGTTTATGTTCTGAGATGAGTTTTCAGGGCCTCATTTCTTCCGTATTTCTCAGAGAATATAAGTAAAATGTGTATGTGTACATGTCATGTCTAAGTGACCTGGGCATAATGAGCACTGTCCTTACATTTGTAACTTTAGTGTTGCTCTCTTAGCTTGCTTATAAGTTGGAGGGAGGGAGTAGGCAGGGAGAGGAGGAATAGATTTGTATTTTGGTTTGGTTGTTGGTTTGGGTTTTTTTCTATGTGAGGTTTTTTGTTGTGTGTGGTTGGTTGGTTGGTTGGTTTTTGTTTGGTGGTTGTTTTTTTTTAAACTAAGGTACAATTTCATTTTGTGGAAAATTGGTAAATTCATAAAGACTAAGTGGACTGAACCCCTGCTGTGGATGTAGAGGTTTCTGAACATTCAACCAAGATTGTACAGTATAAACTCTCAATGCTAATGCTCTGTAGCCATTGCTTGTACAACATACAAAATGCTTAATTGACTCCCTTTGTGAAAGGGAGTTCATTGAACTAGAATAGTAGCTCTTACAGAAGTCCATTTTTGTGCTAGCAGCATGGATGGCAAGGTGAACAGATTTGTGGGTTGCATGCTTGGTGGTAGCTGGCTGATTTGCTTGCTAGTTGTAGATACTGAAGCTGTTGAGTAGTTAATGATTTCTATCTGATATGCAGGACCTGTTAGGAGATCTAGGTTTTGTTGCATGCATGATGGAGTGTACCTTAACTGTTTGAGTCCATTTGGAAGAAGCTTGATCTTGTGGTTAGATGAACTTGTGTGCATATAATATATTGCATAAATAATAGATTCATAAATGACTTTCAAATCTGATAAAAAGATGTGAAACATCACTCTAAGTTGCAGAGAATCATTATAGGGGCTACTAGACAAGTAATGGTTGAAAACTTGGCTAGTTAAACTTACTGGACAAAATTAAGAACATCATAGTAAGAATTTAGTGATCTTCTGTCTCAGTTTCTGTTGAAAAGATTCTCTACCTGGCTAGAATGTAGTCAGTGCAAAGACTAGCATAATACTAGCCTACAAGTATTGCTGTGGTTTCATCACTGTCTTTTAAATCCACATTCATGTTGTGCAGAGATACTATGGACAGCGTAAAGCAGAGTGCTGCCTTATGCTTGCTGCGTTTGTATAGAACTTCTCCTGACCTTGTTCCCATGGGAGACTGGACGTCTAGAGTGGTACATCTCCTCAATGACCAGCACTTGGTAAATCAGCTTCCTTATGCTGCTTGGGCCTACTATATAGAGAATGATGTTACTTCTGCTGTGAAATACACTGTTAATTTATTTCTTCTTGAATCTTTCAAGCAAGTGGGTTGCTGTTTTCTTCAGGCTCAGGGAAGGAAATGGGAGCTGTTGTCCTTTTTTAGTTGCTGTGTATATTAATTTTTAGTAAAGTCTTTTAACTTTTTTTTTCTTGGAAGTGTAAGAATGATATACACAAGTCATTTTACTCTGTAAACAAATTAATCTTGTGCCTCACAATCCTAAATCATATTGCATAGATGTAACACTAACCTGTTGTTCTAGATTAGAGATTTATTTTGTTTTTCCCCACTGTTTAGTTACTTTATGAAGTAAGGCTGTTAAGACCTGTGCTTCATCAGTAATAAATGTGCCTTAGCCTGCAGTAATATATGATGTTTGTGTTATGAAAAACCATCTCTATTTGGATTGTCAGAATTTTCCTGGATTATCTGCTGCATCCTATTTCCTCTAATCATCCTTTGCTTGTGTAATAAAAGTTTGCATCCAGGCTTTATTTTAATGCAGCTCTGTTATTTTAGATGTACTATCCAAACATGAGACAAAGCTAATAGAAATATAACATTAAATGTTCTGCAAGCATGGCAGTTATGTTGAAAATCCTGTTGGATTTTGAAGATGTGTAATTAGTTTAATTGCTAGCCAGATAAAGGGCTTTTTAATGTGGGGCTTTGCTGTGGGTACTTACTTTGTTTTGTTGTATATTAAAAAATACTTGAAGTGAAAGGTGTTAATGGGCAGTATATTAAACTGTTACAAAATTGAAGGTATTACATTGTTGTTCGTTGTTTTTTTTTTTTTTTTCTAGGGTGTGGTTACTGCAGCTACAAGTTTGATCACCACTTTGGCACAGAAGAACCCAGAAGAGTTTAAAACTTCAGTCTCCTTGGCAGTATCTAGATTAAGCAGAGTGAGTCCAATGATAGCCCTGATAATACTTCACGGTTGCTTAATTTACTTGGCTTTCTAGGTCAGGTTAGTTTAGTGTACCATTAAAAGTGAAGATGATTCAGTTTCACTTCATACAGCTGGTTCAGCTAACCTTTTTAACACTTTTTGCTTACCAGGGCAGAAAACTGTATTAGCTTGCCCAAACTTTGTTGATAGAAAAGGAGGATAAAAAGTCCATGAAGGGGGGTACCCCAACTGAAACCTAGTCCAATCTTACGATATGTCACTACACATATAAACTGCTTCTGTGAAAACTACCTGTTCTTTGTTCTGCAGTATAAATATTACTAAAGGTGTTGGCCCTTCTGCTTTAGTTCACTTTGTCATGGTCTTGTGCTAGAATTCCAAGTTCACCAACAGCAGTCAACTATAACACTTTATTTAGGGCTTCTGCTGGCTGCATCTATGAATTGCTGGACCAAAGAAAATCAAGCTTCCAATTAAATGTTCTGGTATTACGAGATGGTCATCCCCATTCTTAAGAAAAGCAAGTATGCTTTCAGGAAGACACTTCTTAGACTGTATCTGTAAAACTGAATTTCTGTTGCTAGGGAACCCGATGGTTTAATCATAGTATGACAACTTGCGCCTAATTAAATGAATTTAACATTGCTATTGGGACAGATCTGTAGGCTTCTGTCAAAGGTAACCTAGTGTTCTTTAGGTTCTTTTCATGATTGAGCATTGCTTCAGTAGCTGATGTCCTGTCTGCTTATTTTACAGATTGTAACTTCTGCATCTACAGATCTTCAGGACTATACATACTACTTTGTTCCTGCTCCTTGGTTATCTGTGAAACTTCTGAGGCTGTTACAGTGCTACCCACCTCCAGGTAATGGAGTGGTCATAATGGTGGTCATCTGTCTTTATGCAGTACACTATCTCCAAGGAGCTGCTGTTCTAGAGTTACCATAACTTGGAGTGCAAGCACATTATGTTAAGACAAGGATACTGAAGTCTGTGCTCTTGAGTGTTTCAGATTGTTTAAATTCAACAACAGAATTCAAAAGGCCACATAACTTAGAGCAAAGTGTCAAACCAGCATGCATCTTACAAACCAGTTGCAACCGCCATTTTAAATATTCTTTAATATTATCAACTATGTTAAAGCGTTGAAATGTATTACAGTGCAGATCATGTTTGGCTTTTATTTTCAACTGTGGCTTAGAATTCTTTTGCCAACTGTTCATTGGTGGAGGGTGAACTGTTTTTAATGTATCAGAACACTTCAGTTTACTCAGATTTAGGAAGGTGGAAGGCCTAAGGTAGCAATTAGGGTGCTGAGCAAAATGAAGTTGTCCAACGGCTTGTTCTTCTCCAGAAGACCCTGCAGTACGTGGTCGTCTAACAGAATGCCTGGAAACTATTCTTAACAAAGCACAGGAGCCACCGAAGTCAAAAAAAGTACAACACTCAAATGCAAAGAATGCTGTGCTGTTTGAGGCAATAAGCTTAATTATACATCATGACAGGTGAGCTATGAGAACACTTTTGAGAGAGTTTTTTTAAGTGAAAAGCTGTGCCTTTGTCTTGAACATTAAATGGAATTTTACTGGGGGAGAAGGGAGGGAGAGCAGAAAGTGGAGTTGCTTGCTAGACTGGAACACAACCACAGCAGTGGAGTTGAGCAGTATTAATGGACAGTGTTGCTGACACCATATATTTTTATCACTTTGTTTCTTGCTGCCTTTTTTTTTTGTTTTTGTTTTGTTTTGTATTGACCCCACCACTCTGATCCAACAGAGATTATTTGCTCACAGTGTCTGATTTTTCATTTCACTAGCAGGGCATTCTAGCAGACACTTTGAGGCATTTTAAGAAATTTCCACTGCAGAAATCATATTCTGTATTTGGATGTTCTCAAACCTATTGCTTTTAACCCTTTCACTTTCTCTCCTGTTCTGTGCAGTGAGCCAAATCTACTAGTCCGTGCCTGTAACCAGCTAGGTCAATTCTTGCAGCACCGAGAAACTAATTTGCGTTACCTAGCACTGGAAAGCATGTGCACGCTTGCCAGCTCTGAATTCTCACATGAGGCTGTGAAAACACACATAGAAACAGTTATCAATGCATTGAAGGTAAATATTTAAGTGTGCAGTCTGTTTTGAGTGTTGTCTTCCCCCTCTCTCCTACTTCCTCCATATCCCCAATTAGTATAATAATACTTGTGGGCCAAATGAGTTATTCTCAGAAGTCTGCTCTAGGGTTTTATCCCTTAATCCTGCAAAATCTTGCTGTGCTGGTAATGACAGAGGTCAGCTTCAGTTTATTTCTGCAGCTTGCTGGTAAATCTAATACCTGTGGCTGTTGTAACACTTTGATATGTCCTGAAGCTGTAGACTGAAGTGGAATAAGTCTTTCAAAATGTGGAATTTCAAAGTGGAGAATGCTGGGAAGACTATTATATTACTGTCTTCCTGGTATCAGAAACTATTCCTTCACTGCAGTAGCTTCTGAAAAGAGGCAGAGCATATCAACTTCCGCTGCAGAATCAGGAAGTCAAGAAAACAGATGCATTCTCTGGTCATGTTTCTATAAATAAGCAAAAGTCAAAAGAGGAAAATTGATTTGTGTGTAAACTTATTTGCACACTTCAGTGTTCATGTGTTTTCTTCCAAGCACATTCTGTAGCATGTTATATTTGTCTGACTTCAAGAGTCAAAGCAATCTAGCTGAGCTTCTGTTGATACAAGGCAAGCACAACACTAAACATGCAGGTAGCTGGTTGCTCATTGGCTTGTTGACAGTTTGACAATTTTGGCCATTTATTAGTGCAGTTGTGGCAGGTGGTCCCAGTTATCCAATGCACAGTGGACCAAAAACTCATTCACCCTAGTTAGTGTTATAGTGGAGTCATCTGTACAAACTCCCCCATCCCTTCAGCACTTGCACAGATTTGAATATGTGTACTACAGAAACAAAACCTGATTATTTAAATTTTGTAATATTATTTAAAAGTGGGAAGCTGTCTGAGTCTCCAGTGACCTCTTTCTAGGTGACTGAAAGTGAGAATACCGTAAGAAACTCACAGCTTATGTGAAGGGTATATCCAAAGTTCATTCTGTGTCTGAAAGATTATGAAAATGCATTTGTCTTAAATTTAACTGTGGATTATAGTATGTTTCATTTCTTCAGTAAGATGCATGAGTTTTCCAAATAAAGATGGAATAATCTTGACTTGCTGTATGTCTTTTTCAGACTGAAAGAGATGTAAGTGTACGACAAAGAGCTGTAGATCTACTGTATGCAATGTGTGACCGAAGCAATGCCCAACAGATTGTGGCTGAAATGCTGAATTACTTGGAGACTGCTGATTATTCCATTAGAGAAGAAATTGTGAGATATTTATGTTTCCTTATTTTTTCATATCTGTCTTTGGCATCCCAAGTATCATTTATTGATTGGGATGCTGGAGAGCCTGTGATAGAGGTTCTTTTTCATGGTGGTTTAAAAAAAATAACCAAAACCGAACAAAACCCCAACCCCATAAGTTTGTAGTCAACAACAAAGTATATTCTTCATACAGGTCAAACTAATGTCATGGGGGAACCCTTGAAAACTAGGAATTTAAAAAAAACTAATCTTTGTTTCAGAGCATTGTATATAAAAGTAATCTTATCAGCACTTGAGTAAATATAATCTCTAGATCTGAGGGTTATGTGCTACTCTACTCAACTGCTTGATATCTTCAAATATTAGTATGATAAATACTTACTTGTAGATAGAACTTCATACTGTGTATGCTGTGAGAGCATTCTCTCAGTCTAATGATTCCCTAACACAATAAGCTATCATGCCTGTCTCAGCGGATTATATCTCCTTCCTTCCAGCAGGGGGGGAAAAAAAAAAAGCAAAACTTGAAATACTTAACAAACTTCCTAGAATGGTAGCCAAAACCTGTACTTATGGTAATACTTAGCATAGGTGCTAAAGTTTGTTTATTGTAGAAGTTAACATAGGATGCAGTGTTAGTTGATTTATCTGTTGGTTTACTGTCTTGCTGATGTTGGCAATCTGCCCTGACTTGGCAGGTAATGTGAATTTTGTTCTGTTAATTTACTACTGTTACGGAAATAGGTCTTTGTAAATACAGCTGATAAATTACGTGGAGGTTTCTTCCTATGCTGATTGTTTGCTTTAGAGTACAGCAATCTTAGTATGACCTGAAAGCCAGCTGTATTTTTGGTGACTGTTGTTTGTGTCTGCTAGCTTGTGTTTCCATTTTTTGTGGATTTTTTTGTTGGGGAAGGGGGGGAGGGGCAGGGAGGGAGGAGGGTTGGTGCTTTTCTAGAAAACAAAAGATGTTCAATAAATTGTTTAGATGCAACATGCTCAAATGCATTATAGGGAAAGCATTATGTACCTGGCAACTGGTATGTTCTAGCACAGAACCTCAATGTTTTCTTTCACCTTCGCTATGGGAGCAATTGAGGTGTATTATGGTGTATATGAAAGTTGATTTTGATACACAGCTTATAGTAGAAGCTAGTCCACCTTCTTTATTCTCTTACATATGCCCAGGTTTTGAAAGTTGCAATTCTAGCTGAGAAATATGCAGTGGATTATACCTGGTATGTGGATACAATCTTGAATCTGATTCGCATTGCTGGTGACTATGTCAGTGAAGAAGTGTGGTATCGAGTTATTCAGATTGTCATCAATAGGGATGATGTTCAAGGGTATGCAGCAAAGACTGTTTTTGAGGTGAGAACAACTATTTTCAATTCACTTTCAAAATGAGGTAGGAATTAAATAAACAGAGTGTGATCTAGGAGGTGTGTGTGCTTCCCTGTGCTGGGGAGGAGTAAAAATGTGATCCTGAATATTGCAACAAAGTACTGCTGAAGCATCCGTAAAACTAGCATCATTGATTTTTCAGACTGAGAGGCCACATTAAGTTGATGAGAAGCTTCTCTGGCTTAAGTGATATCAATACACCTAAGTACTGTTCTGGTCTTGGTGAGGGAGGGCAGGGTGGGTTATGCTGGAGTTTTTGCTATTTTGGTGGATGGCACTGAATGAAAGGCTTAGTAAGGAAATTGCTATACCTGGAAAATTACTGAAATGTAGTAAAAATAGAAGCATTTTATAGGGCAGCTTTTTATTTTTCTTTTTTTTATTTTTCTTTTGTGGGTTTTTCTTATTTTGCTGTTTTTTTTATGTTTTTTTTCTTTTTTTGTGTTGGTGTTTTTTTGTTGTTTTTTTTTTTGTGTGTGTGTGTGTTTTGGTTGTTTTGTTTTTTTTTTTCCCCTTTGCATTTTCTGCATGCAGGAGTCCAAAACACTCAAAATAACTAACTCGGTCTTTCTGGAAGCATATACTTATTCCTTCTGTTCAGGATCTGATAAAACTGGAATTTGAACTATTAAAGGAGAACACTTTCAAATGTCTGACCTTGTTGCTCTGACTTCATTTGGAGTCTTTATATGAGCTTTCCACTTGTATTTCCCTTCCTGAATGTTTAAGCTGACTTTCAGAACTCATTCTTGCTATGTGTTTCTTCAGACTCGATAAAGACAGTATTTTTATCTTGGACAAGTTCAGCACATTCTTGCAAGGTTTATATGAAGTATGTTAACGTCCTTCTGACATCTCTGAAGATGTGAAGGAAACAAGCAGCTGTATTTATCCTCAGAAGTCCACAATCTTGCTAGATGGGCTTAAGAGCCCATTACTTGAGTAAGTTATGTTAGAGAGTCTTTATAAAGTTGTGCCACCTATTGTGCTTTTCTCTTAAGTGCTCCATAGTGCCTAGACCTGTGGTCTGCTCTTACAGGTAAGTAGAGTAGGCAACTGGACATGGAAGTGACAGAAAAGATATTTTTTGATACATTACAGGTCAATGACTATTAATATGTTCTTACAGGCTCTTCAAGCTCCAGCATGCCATGAGAATCTTGTAAAAGTAGGTGGCTACATATTGGGAGAATTTGGAAATCTGATAGCAGGTGATCCAAGATCAAGGTAAAACACCTAAAATACTGACTTGAAGTAATAACACTTTTGGTAAACAATCTTGATGTCTATTTAATGTTCATAAAGGCTAGTTAATAAATGATTCAACTCTTGCTAGTAATGTATTAAGAATTATCATGTCTACATAAACTGAACAAATAATTTTTCTTCCCATCTTTTAAGTCCTCTCATCCAGTTCAACCTGCTACATTCCAAGTTTCATCTGTGTAGTGTTCCTACCCGAGCTCTGCTTCTGTCTACCTACATCAAGTTTGTGAACCTGTTTCCAGAAATCAAAACTACAATTCAAGATGTATTGCGCAGTGACAGTCAGCTGAAGAATGCTGATGTTGAGCTGCAGCAGAGAGCTGTTGAGTATTTAAGGCTCAGTACTATTGCCAGTACTGACATATTGGTAGGTATAAAGATTTTTATTTTTTTTTCCTATTCAGACCTCTGTAGCTATGTCTTCTGAAACAAGTAAACTTCAGTAAACCTCACCTGATTGTTCAGAAATCTTAACACAGGATGCTTCTAGTCTACTAATTCAGCTGCAGTCATCCATTAATTTACAGCTAAAATGAAAGTTGTTAGTGCTTTAGTAGGACAAATGACTGTTAAAGCACGCCAATCTTGAGTGTGGAAGCCAGTGAAAGCCAGCATGGTGCAGGGGCCTGCAGTCTGCAGATAGCAGACAGGTTCGTACTTTGTTTTGAGGACTTGATGGTGGGCAGGAAACTTATCTCTAGAAGTTCAGTAGTTTAACCCAATGCTCTTGGATCTGGGCAGAGCATGGCATGCTTAGTCTTGATAACTAGTAGAAGTGTAGGTCTGGCTAGATCCTTGGATTATCTGTGGTTTCAGTCCAGGTCTGCTTGACTTAAGAACTGTTAGGTCTGGTATAATCTAATTTTTTATTTTGTATTTTTTGTATAATAGCACTGTAACAGGGAAGTAATATGCTCCTGCTCTCATAAGCAACTGCTCTGGGAGGACTTCAGAAAGTTTTAATATTTATTTATGTATTAAAAACAAGTCTAATCTGTCATTGTAAATAAACTGCATAGGCCTTTTACGTGTGGGTAATTACTGCTGCTTTTGCCTCATGCAGCCTATAAGGGCGTATCTCTTCAAAGATGGAGAAGCTGGTTTGGCTTTTTCTTTAAGTTCAACTAACATGCTTTTTTCTGTGATAAGGCTACAGTGCTGGAAGAAATGCCTCCTTTTCCAGAGAGGGAATCTTCTATTTTGGCTAAACTCAAGAAGAAGAAAGGCCCAGGCACAGTTACTGACCTGGAAGAGATCAAAAAGGAGAGGAGCTCTGATATGAATGGAAGCGCTGAACCTGCTTCTGTCAATGCCAGTGCTGTTGTGAGTTTAAAAGCTGTTCTTTCATGAATTTAGACACTGTGCAAATAAGGAAAGAATGGTTTCCTTAAAGTGGCTTTTTTGGGGTTTAAAACTTCTCACCTCAAATTTAAGACTATAGGAGTTTGCTGTAAAGTAGCAGGGGAACATACAACTGCTTTTCCCCCCACTGCTTCCTTCTTTAATACAGTTTTCCTTTGAGAGTCTTCTCTAAATGGGGACAAACTGCAGCCAAAAAAAAAAATACCTTTTATGTTGTTACTTTGAAAAAATATTGCTGTAAGCTGAGAAATGGGAATTTCCTTGCTGATGAAATTGCAGATAGGGTGAGATGATAAAATTAACATATTTAAAAGGAGTAAGTTGAATTTCAAGCTATCAGCTTTGTCAAACATGGTAGATATCTTGCATCTTGTTTTGGGTTGTTTTTGCTAGAAGCAGACAACGCTTGACAATGCGGATGTCGTAAACCCAGTGTAGTGTTGTTAGTGTTTATTTGACAGTACTGTTTGAGTTCAGTTGTGGTAGGTAAGGCCAGTTTTGTTTCTTCTTAGTTAAAGTTTTTAATCTTATTGTCAATTAAAGCTGGTAGAGTGAGTTGTTCCCATAACATAATACTTGTTTTTCAAGACTAGCATAACTTGTAATTACATTTGAGATGTAGTAGCAGATAACCTAAGAGGAGGAAATACTGTAGCACACTCCCTGCCCAGTTTGTTAAAGCATAATCCTTTAGTCATTGCAGTATGTAAGAGTAGATGTTCGATGTGCAACATCTTTGAATAGACAGAAATACTTTTCCAGCAGGAAAGATGCCAAACTTCCTTTACATGCCAAATTGACTGAGGTGCCTGGCAGTTAAAATTGTGTTATGCTTTGAGCTTCATTTCGTGGGTTGCAGCCACTTAAGAGACTGTTGTTGCCTTCACCATTGGCTTTGGTGTGACCCATCTTAAGTGCCAAAAATATCTTCCAAATTGGAGCTCCAGTTGTTTGTTCTCAATAGTTCTTACCAATTGGCTTCTGATTTTTTTTTTTTGGATTTTTTTTTTTTTTCTGGGGAATTTTTTGTTATACTGCATGTTAAATTCAGTCTTTGGAGTATATAAGAACTTTGTGTTGACTGACAAAACCAAAATTTCAGACTCAATCCAAGTGCATCTCATGTCTCAACTTCAGCTCATCTTGTAGGCTCCAGATGTCTAATACATGGGTATATTTTTTTTAACAGTATGTGCTTTGTTCTTGCACAGAATTGATATGTTGTGTGGTCTCCGTTGCATGATTCCATGTCCTGGCTACGCAACTTTCTTTTTCTGTCTGAGGGGATAAAAAAACTTGAAGGTATTAAGCTCTCTACCTCTAGTGTTTGCAGCTTGAACTAGTTACAGGCTCGGCTTTTTTTGCTGGTGTCGTGGTTTAAACCCAGTCAGGTAATTCGTTCGCTCACTTCCCCCCCCTTTTCTTGCCCTCCCCCTGCTCTCGGAGGGACGGAGAGGAGAATCGAAAAGAATGCAACTCCCACGGGTTGAGATAAGAACAGTTTAGTAACTAAGGTATAACACAAATCACTACTGCTACCACCAGTGATAATAATGATAAAGGAAATAACAAGGGAAGAGAATACATCATCTCACCACCAGCCGACCGAGAACTCGCCCCCCCAGCCCGACCAAGCTCTGACCGATACCTCCTCCAACCCTGCAGTCTCCCAGCCCTTCCGGCTAACTCCCAGTTGCATCCTGGGCATGACGTGCTGTGGTATGGAATACCTCTTTGGTCAGTTTGGGTCAGGTGTCCTGTCTCTGCTTCCTCCTGGCTTCCCCTCCTCCCTGGCAGAGCATGAGGCTCACAAAGTCCTTGGCCAAACCAAAACATCCTTGTTATCAGCTCTGTTCCCGAGCTGAAAGTCAAAACACTGCACTGCACCAGCTACCAAGAAGGAGAAAAATGACTGCTACTGCTGAACCCAGGACAGCTGGTTAGGTTTTATGTTGTTTCTAAGGTTTGCCAAGCTTCAAAAACCCAGGTCTAAACTGACTGTCAGTTTCACAGGTGCTGTGATGTTTTCATTCAGGTTTGTGTAAAAGCCACTGCCTTTCTTGCTGGATTCTTCATGGAAGAATAGCAACACTTCCTGAATTTTATTCTCTACAGTCATTAATCTCCCTTGAAATTCAGAGGGGAGAAAAGAGGGGGTGAGAAAAATTGTTGTGTTTCTCCTGCAGAATCTGATTCTAGACAGATGAATATTTTTTTATTACTATTATTCAATGTTATTATTCAGTGGTTAGGTGGACATAACTCTTAAAAGTGAGGAAAAAAGGAAAATCCCATCTGTAAATTACCTTAAATTGAAATTGACCTTAAATTGAAATGCAAGGTGGTAACTGCATTCATGAAGCCTCCTACAACCATCGAAAGCTTAATTTGGGGTGGGGAGAGGCACTTTGCCATAGCTTAGTTGTCTGTGCAAGAGAGCTTTGTTTTAGTTTTTCCTCTAATGTTAACACCAAAGTGTATTGTCTTCCTTAGTCTACTCCTTCTCCATCTGCGGATCTGCTGGGTCTGGGTGCTGCCCCTCTCGCCAATTCAGCTCCCCCACCGTCCTCTAGTGGTAGCCTGCTGGTGGATGTATTTTCAGATTCAGCTTCTGCAGTTGCACCTCTTGCTCCTGGTTCTGATGACAACTTTGCGAGGTAATTAAGTCACCCTGTAAGGAACCTGAAGAAGAATCTAAAACAGGATTAGAGACAAAATACATGCAATAACTTTTGGTTTTGTTTCAGCTTATTGGATGCATTCCAGGGTGGTAGTTGTGCAGCAAGAGAGGTGTTCTTGAACTCTGTGGTGGTTGTGCTATCTTTATTGAATACCTTTGCTCATGAAAAAACTGAGTCTGTAGTAATCTGAGGATACTGGGCGCACAGTATTGTCTAGTTTTCATGCTGATTTATTTACTTTTTTTCTATGTAAAAGAAAGTTGCTTGTGCATTTCAGGATGTCTTGGACTGGGTGGTTAGCTGGCCTGATAAGAATATGTTTATTCTTATCTTATTTCCATAAAGTATTCTTGTGTCTTTTGTGTCTTGTGGAACAGCAAAATGGATTATATCCAGAGATAACTGGTTCTCAGAATTACAAGGTCTGTTTAAATTGGCTTGCTACTGTCTGACACACAGACAGCATGAAAAGGGGACAAAAACACAAGCCCTTTTTTAAAGAGGTTTTGATACAAGTATCTAATTACATTACTAAGTATAATGTAGGTTCAGTGTGTTAATATTAAAAGCCACCGTGGCTACACTCGAATTTTATTTGGCTAAAATTTCGGAAATAATACAAGATTGAAATATGTCTTTAAAAATCTTTTAAAATCTTTGAAAACCTTAGAGGCCAAAGAATTTCTGTTGTCCACGATCAGATTTTGAATGATGGCATGATAAAATTGCAATGAATCTTAATAGTAAAGGCATAATTAGTGCCTGGATCATTGAGACTTTCATGAAAAATCTATAATAGGCAATGTATTGTTGTAAGTTTGCAGGGATAAAGACTTGATCCTGAGTTTCTCTTGAAATAATCGTGGTATCTAAGACAAAGACTTTAAGGAGCTACAGAGGCTTGTTAAAGCTTTTTTTTTTTTTTTTTTTTTTTAAAGAGCTAAAAAAAAAAAAAAAAAAATCACCAGACCCCAAACCCAATGCTAGTAGCTTCATAAGGAAAAGTCCAAAGTTACCTAAAAAGAGTTTTCTCTTTCTGCAGAAGAAAGTATAGCATTGCCCAACCCCTTGGTCTGTCTGTAGATGTTGAAATGCTTCTCTAATGATACTGAGAAGTTGCCTTTTACAGTTTCCTGCCTCTTTTTAGTGCTGTTGTCACTTTTGTTTCTAATCTGTTACTTGGGTAAGTCATTCTCTGTGTGCCTGTATATTCTTGCCTACTCTTGTGTGTTTTTGAGAACTGATTGCGCAGCTGTAGTTAAAGTGCCATTAAGGTTGATGAGGCCTCTGCTTCAAAGCACACACTTTGTAGTAGCTAGTATACATATACATTTATGGATTTGAACTAATTTTTTTTTGCTGTCGCAATTAAATTCCTAAAAGGATTTGGTTCTTTAAGAGGTATAAATTAAGCTGTTGAACATTTACAGGTGTTTCTTGTCTTTGGGAAGAATTGCTGGTTCCTAGCACAATCAGGGAGGGGTGGGGTGGGGGAAAGAAGTTGGGGGAAACATTACCTAATGCCTAAAACCTTTCTAGGTGAACTGAGCTAGGGCAGCTAATAAATTTTTCGTGCATTAAGCTCAGCAGTGCCATTTTTGAGGAAGGAGGTAAAAGAAATAACTAAGCACTAAGCTGTCTTTACTAACTCCTGCTGTCTCTGTCGCTACTGCCTTTCTTCCTTTGTGCTGCCTGAACTAGCCCTGACCTGGCTTCATCTGAGGTAGTTTCTGAGGAACCAGCTGATACTGTGCATGATGCTGATGAGCTTTTTCACAAGTAAGCAATACTAAAACCTTGCAAGGCTGGGCAACTTCAAGAATATAGTTATAAAGCAAAACTATATTGTGCATTAACTTAATACCAGCAAAACTAGAGAAACATGTACTGTCAGACTTGTAACTGGAACACCTCTGTAGGTGCTGTGGATTTTATAGCAAGCTCATGAATACACTGCCTTTATGATTCAGTGCTGTCACACACTGCTCTAAAATAAGGCAGTGCCAGTTGTGTATTAAGTTTTGCAACTCTTCACAAAGAAAAACATAGAAGAGTAAATTGTCAAAAGTACTGATATTTGTGAGTATGTTTTAAGTGCCTTGTATGCAATGGCCTGATGTTTGCTGATCACCTCTTTCAAGTGAAGGGTGACAGAAAGGACAGAAACCACTGCAAAATGGGCTTCCTCTCAGAATGGAAAAAATGCAGCTCTCAGTTGACTTACATTATACAGAACTGGTGGAACGAGATTCTTTTTTCTTTCAGGTTTAAACAGTCAAAGCTTCAAACTTTTCAATTCAGCACCGACCTAATGAGTTTCGGAAGTTGTCAAGAATAAGAAAAACCCTAGTCTGTTGCCTGGTCCTTTAGATTCTGTGTGTGTGTGAATAGAGCATACTGTGGCTTCCTTCATAGTTTCTTAGATATCTTATCAAATAAGAATTTCAGTTCTTTTAGTGTCTTGCAAGCGGTGGTTTTGGTTGTAAAATTATCTTTTCTAACTCTGCAGTTTTCTGCAAAGGCCTCTCTCACAGACTGGTGTATTCTAGGTTAACCACAATCTTCATCCTCTATGTAAACCCTGAATTTTGTGGTTCTAAATATTGCTTAATATGGTTCAATTTAAAACAAGTTTTCCCTCTCTTCCCCTAGGTTTGTGTGTAAAAATAATGGAGTCTTATTTGAAAATCAGTTGCTACAGATTGGATTGAAATCTGAATTTCGACAGAACCTGGGTGAGATCTTTCAGGCCAACTGGTTAGCTGTCTTGCATTATCAACCCCAGTGCCAGCATGATATTGCAAATAGGACTTAACTTTTCAGCTACTGGAGAGGGAAATATGATCTCAGGCCTAGCCTGTTGTAGGATCTTCACTGTTTGCATGTCCCTGGCTCCTTTGTGGGGTTTTGGCTTGTTAAACTTTTTGGTTGTTTTGGAAGCTGAGGTGAAGTGGGAGTGATAAGTGGTGCTGCAAGCCCCAGCTCTTGCTGCCTTGTTGTAAGGTTGTGGTACAGCCAGGGTTAAAGAACTATTCTCCTCAATTTTTGTATCTTACAGTGTAGCTTGTTGTAATAGTATGATACACAGTATGTCTCATACATGTCTATCATAATATATTAATCCACAAAATATTAAAAATACTTAGGAAAGAGCTGGGAATCAAACAGAGGTCAGCACTAGGATTGCTTGCTTCTCCCCTTTTGCTTCGCTTTTGGTGCCATAAAAACTTCTTTATATAAAAAGTAATGTTCTCTGGCAACTGAAAGAATTCCTCTGATTATTTACCTGCCTGTATAACAGCTGCTGTGGGAGAGGTCTCATGGCTTCTTTTAATCTGTTACTGCATTTTTAACTGAATGTCATGGTAAGGTTAAACCATGTTAAACTATGCTTTGTCTTTAAAAGTTGTTTTGAAAAAAATATTGAAAGATAATGTATTAGGTGTTTAGAGCACAGGTAGTTCAACATGATTACATGTGACATACCAAAAATTTTGGTGTCTTTTATTCTTTCTAGGACGTATGTTCATATTCTATGGTAATAAGACATCAACACAGTTCTTGAATTTTACTCCAACAGTAATCTGCTCAGATGACCTACAGTCAAATATCCTTAAATATAAGACCATGTGTTTGTTCTTATTTGGGTTTTGTGTTTTATGCTGCGTGACATTGTAATGAAAGCTGCTGGATGAAGGCATGGTGTCCTTGAACATGGGGAAATGAGAAACTTACTGATAACTTCCTAAAATTTTTGAGCAGAGATGGAAGATTTTCTCCTTAAAGCTCTGGTTACAAACACAAATTTAACTGTTGAAATAAGGATAAGTATGTAATGTAACCCAGTAGCTTTCTCCGCTGTCATCAAGTGGCAGGAGTATAGATGTGGAGTCCTTTAAAATCCTGCATTAGCAGATAACTTCAGACTTAAGACAGAACATATGTACACAAAGATGATCATACTTTAAAATAAGCTCTCAATTTACAAGTCATCCTTAATGCTTGGTATTGCAGATTTAGATTTTCTGGGAGACTGTGTAATCAAGCTTGTTAGACACAAAGCATCACTGTAATGTTCACATCAAAATGAGATAGTCCGGTGTTTTTTCCTGTGAAGTCTGTGCCTTCATACCTTTTTGAAGTCATCTTTCTTTGAGAATATCCAAATAACTGAGAATTGTGGGGGTTACTGCTTCTAGGTGTGTCAGTATGAAAACAAAACAAACACACCAGAACTTTTTGCTACAAAAATTGAATATTCAGTTACATATAGAGAAACTAATTCCTCATATAGCTTATTGAGGATTTTGGGGGTTTTTCTTAAGTTATCAGTTCATTGCTGAGTTTCCTTAACCACTTCTTATGCCTGAATCTTCAGACAAAGCCTGTTGACCCCACAGTGGATGGAGGTGCACAGGTTCAACAGGTTGTGAACATCGAGTGTGTGTCAGACTTCATGGAAGCTCCAATCCTGAACATTCAATTCAGGTAAAACACAGGATTCTAATGCTAGTGAACTGAATTAGATGGAAGAGGTTAAATTGGTCCTGGTCCTCTGGCTGAAGTGTGGAATATGGCCACCTAAAGTTGTCTTGGGTAGATGATGTACTTGAAAAATTGATTTAACTAAGCTTTAAGCTACAAGGGAAATTAGGGAATCCATTTGGAACAATGAGGTTTAAAAAAAAAAAACAAGTAGCAATTGATAACATGTCTCTATGACTTCTCCTTCCGCTATCTGTATAAGACAGCAGTCTTCCTGTTTGCTTAAGAAATCTTGACAGGAATATATGCACTAACTTTTCCCTTCTGGAAACCAAGAACGTTTCCGCAAACAACTTGGACTGGAAATGCATGCAGCCAAAATTAGAATCTTATGTCCACTAAACATCAGTCTTTGGGAAATCCTGATTTCTGGACTACGTTCTGCTATTCTACTCTAAACTAGTTCTTACTGCTATGTTTTCACAGGGATATATTTTCAGTCCTTTAGATGCTACCTAGAAGGATAACAACCTATGCTGAGACAGAGATCCTTATTAGAAGTTCTGCCAATTCACTTTCACATGCCGTCTAAGCAGAGAATATTTATTCAGCAGTGGATTAAAACTGTATCTGAGAAATAACGTTATCTGTAGCTGATGGATTTTAATGATAAACAGTTGCACCTTCACCTTAGTGTTCATCCTCAATTGCTTGGTTCATTTAGGCTGAGAGACTGCTGGCACTGTGCTGCATACACCATGTTCTTTCTATTCCCAATTCAGGTATGGTGGAACATTTCAAAATCTTTCAGTAAAATTACCCATCACTCTGAATAAATTTTTCCAGCCGACAGAGATGTCATCTCAAGACTTTTTTCAGCGTTGGAAGCAACTGAGCAAGTAAGATACTGTCTGTACTTGGGTTTGGGGCTCTTGTGAGCCAAGGGGAAAAAAAGGGTATACTGGAACTGCAGCTCATACACTGCCCCATCCCATACGTAATCCTGTGAGTTATAAACTCTCCCATTAGTTGCTATTGAACAGTGCTCTGTGTAATACATGTATCATGTATTTATTTTGACTTGTCTTGCAGTCCAAAACAGGAAGTACAGAATATCTTTAAAGCAAAACACCCGATGGATGCAGAGATCACAAAAGCTAAGGTGGGTGGCAGAGTGGTATTTTCAGTTTGTAGTGTAAGGGTAGTGGTATAAGCAAATTTAGTTAATCTTGGTTTGTACAGCAGTTGGATTATCCTGTTCAAGTTTAAGTCCATGTTGTGTTAAAGACGCTTGGCAGTGCTAGGTTGAATGGACTGTTTCTTGGTGGGGCTTGAATTACATATATAGTTTGACTTGAAAGCTATTTAGGAAAACGCCAATTCATAAACAATTGGAAAATACTTCAAGCTTTAATTTGTACTACAATTAGTAGTTAGAAAATAAAACAAGTCACATCTTACAGAACTGGCTGCTTTAGTCAAAACAGAAGTGATTAAGATTGGAATGGCTTTATCAAAAAAAAGGAGAGACTTATGTTGAATTTAAATTATTTCTCAGTTTTTCCAAGAACCCTGTTTTGGGAACAGTTCATTATCAGGGTCACTTTGTCACTTCAAAAACTTGTAAAAGAAATGTTACTGGAAAATTCTTTAGTGTCTCAAACACTTCAAGTAAAAATTAGCCACCTACTTGTTTTGCTAGTTGGTGGTGGCTGTGCTTGGGTAGATTCGAAATTGGTGTCCCACTGTTCCATCCTCTAAATCTTCTGTGTTTCTTTCATAGATTATTGGCTTTGGATCAGCCCTACTTGAGGAGGTAGATCCAAATCCTGCAAATTTTGTGGGTGCTGGTATCATACACACAAAAACTACTCAGATTGGATGCTTGCTGCGCCTTGAACCCAACCTCCAGGCACAGGTATGTTTAAGTATCTACAGTTAAATACAAGGTCTTGTTTGAACTACATATCTGCATTATCTAGAACTCTAGTGTTTACTTAAATCACCATTGCAATAGCTAATGGGGACTGCAGACTCCAGCAAGAAATGAAATTATAGCAGCTTGTCCTGGCCCAGTTTGGTAACCTGCTTATTCATAGCAGTTCTCTTCCCTATTGGAAGAGATCACTGTGTTATTCCAGACTTATTTGTGGAGTCTTACCTTCTCTTGAAGGCTGGAAACATTTTATGTTTCTGTATTGTGCACCTTGGACAATTAAGTAGAATTCCCTTTGCCATTTTAAATTAATAGAAGAATGATTGTTAAAAGATTAAACATAAATGAATGCAATGTTAAGAATACTTTTCATCAAGCATTTTGGTAGAGGTTTTATTGAAGTTAACTGAGGGCTGAAAAGTTTTGGGTTGTAAGTCTTGGGTGATGAGTCTCCTGTTTTCTTGAGAAGTGGTGGTAGATTATTCAGGCTTTCCCTACGACATTTATTCCTCTTAAAGAACAATTTTGGATAGCATCTTGCTGTTAAAGCCTAAAAATGCTAGAACAGTGGTGCAGACCCTCTCAACAAGGGTTTGGAGATGTATTCCATCCTATGATTTGAGAAAGCAGTACTACTCAGTGGCTGGCTGCTTTTGAATGTTTTAACTTGAGGTCTTTTTCCTACCAAATCTAAAAAAACCACAGAAGATACAGCTGATAGCTTTTGCTAGTTGACTGTGCATTCATTTAATGCCAAACTGTGTTTAAAAACTAAATAATATTGCATGTTTTTTTCAGATGTACAGGCTCACACTACGAACAAGTAAAGAAGCTGTATCTCAGAGATTATGTGAATTGCTGTCAGAACAGTTTTAATATTAACCATGTCAGTTTGGTTTTCTTCCATTTATATCACTGTCATCATACTGCAAATAAATGTCTTGTACATCACTGTCTTGAGTACTGCACTGTTAACCATTATCAGCTCCCTGCCTTATTAGGACTTGACCCTTGTTTGAAATTAAGCCTATAAAATGTACAGTACAGGGAAGTGACTTTCCACATTAGAAATGGCTTTTAGTGCGTTACACAAAGATGTGTAGGCTCTCTTGTGCTCCTTTTTTCTTTGCAGAGGACCAGTTTTTAAACTCAGTAAAGGGAAATTTATTTAGGTGTAGTAACCAAGGATTTCAACTGGAAAGGGCTAGTAACGTTCTGCCTTAAGGAGCACCTGCTAAAGCACTCAGCTCTGAACTGAAAGAAACCAATGTAATGCTGCTCAGTAAAGTTAATTCGGATGTTAGAGTCAAACTTTATAAAGTGGAACATTGCCACAAGTCTTGTACTGGTTGGAAGGGCATGTACGTTTGAATCTGATTCAAGTGAACATTTATGTTGAGTGTCACCAATCTTTGTGTTTGAAAAAAGCCACAGGACCAGAGTCTTAAAGTATTAATCTTGTAATCCTTCACATCTAAATGTTTTCTGATCTCTGGAAAGTGGACTGAACACAAAAGCTATTCTTAATCCTGCTTGTCTCAGTGAGGTGAACCGCTCTGGTAGGTGGTGAATGGGTACACACTTATTCATGGTTAGTCAAAGTAAGGTTAAATATTCTCTTCTGTGGTTTTTGTTTCCCATCAGACTTAGCAAGTAGTAGTCCTAATGATATGATATAACTAACTCTACAGGGTCTGGTATTGTTGGGAAGAAGTGGGCCCCTGAAAGGCTGTGAGGCATGTGCTGTTTTAGATGAAAATGTAATTTTAAACAATGTTTTTCTCCAATATACAGTAATGATAAAACTCAAGAGATTGAATAACTGGTATTTGAATGGTTTCCTGTGTTTCAGTGGTGGTAAAAATACCCAGCATGGTGTAGAAGACTGAGAGCATGCTGAAGGCCCAAAATGGTCAGCTTGTATAGTGTTTTTTACAACCAAAGCCTTCGTAATGTGTTCCACATCAGCAAACTCTGCAGCCTCTCTGCAGAACTAATTGGGCACAACTTTGACTCAGCCCCAAAGGCTGCTCAAACTGAGCAGGCAAGGTAGCACAGCTAGAAACTGGGGGTGACTTGGCAGTGAGTGCTTCAAGTCGCAATGAATGAAGTCAGCTGCTGCTGACTACAGGAGACTTGAACCTCAGATCAAGATTTCCTCGTGGTTATTTCAGAGAAATTTGGGACTGATGTCTTAGCACATATAGCCAAGTATGTCCATGAAATTAAGAGTTAGAGTGGTAGCAGTGAGGCTCCTGTCATGCTGCTCAGTGCACAGCAGGCGACAGGATTCTGCTTGTTTGGGTGTGCCTTTTTTCTTCAGTGGTTTCAGCTGAATGATGGAAGTGGGTGATTACAGTTTGGTTTGGTTGAAGGCTAGTGGTGGTACTTGAGTGCAAGTGAAAAAAGAGGAGCAAAGGTTTGGATGTGGGGTGTGGATTTTGGGAGATATTTTGGGTTTTTTTTTCCAGAAGTTACTGGTAGCTGTGGCTGTTGTGACTAGAAATCTGGCTAGAGACCTGGTCTCTCTGCAGAAGTTCTCTTGAGGCACTTTTGTGGCCTTTCAGTGGCTAATCAAGACTCTTGGATTGCAAACATTCCTTGAAAATCTTCATGAGCAGTTCCTGCAGTAAGGTCAGGAAGTTGGCAAAATATCAGTGGACTATCTTATGTTCTGTCTTGTTGCTACCATATGTCTCTTCCTTAGTCTTGTTACCTTAACCATGCTGTTGACTGCTGCATTAAACATCTGATGTGCTGAACTAAAGGGAGTCGTGTCAAAGACAGGGGAGCAGCTTCTGTTTCATTTTTACCACATCCTGTTGTGTATCTGTCCCCCTGAAAACTGTATGCCCTCATTAAAGGATATCTTGAGACACTGCGCTACTTCAGTTCACTGTGCTTTGGTTCAAGCTGTGCTAAAATGTGCATTTAAAACATGGGAAGGAGGGGGGTAAGGGAAAGTGTATTTTTCAGTGGTGACTGTGTTAAGCTTACAGTTGTTCACACATTGTATTAAATGTCAGCTCAATGAAGCCATGAGCAGAAAAGTGAACAAATTAAAGACAAATACTTGATTTCTTTTTTTTTGTGAATGATGGTTAACTTACCAAAGTGATGTATCCTGTCAAGCAGACAAAGTAATTTCTGCAGTAAACAGTGTTATTGTTTTTAAGTACAGTATTTTCAGGCATTGACATATGAAAATAACTGAATAGCAAAACAGGTAGCATATGTTCATTCTTGACCTACACTCCAGTATGTAACATTAATGGTGATTGTCTTATTTGTATAAAACAAAGTTCTGTCAAATTAAGTGGAGAATTTTCATATAGAATACTATATATTAGACTATATTCATCAGAAGAACGTATTAAGATTAAATAAATGATTAGAACAGTAATCAGACTGGCCTTTTTTTTTGTCTGGGGGCATGGAAGTGTAAAGAATACTTGTATTGAATGGTTGTTGGGGAACAGCGATTGATACATAATGGTAAATTACTTTCTGCAAACTACTGGTGCGTTGTGTTCAGTTGAGTCTTACCCAGCCTACAGATCTCTGCCCCCCCAGGGAGGTTGTTTATGGTTTTTTGTGTGTGTAGGGTGTGAACAGCCCACAGCAAAACCAAACAACAAAGTAACCTTGATGTGAAATGATTTACAGTGTTTAACAACAGTAAGTATATTAAGAATAGAAGCTGTAATAAACTGGTGTAGCAGTGGGGTATGGTTGAGGCTAAGAAGCGCACACCTGTATTAGGCAGGACACAGGCGGGACTTGTAAAAAATGTTGATGCTGTAAAAGGTAATCTGAGGTGTTAAATAACCTCACTCAAGCTTTAAATGTATGCTGCAGATTTCCTAGTAGTTCTCCAAAACTTGCTAAAAGAAGAAAAACTACCTGGGTACTACGAGATTTTGTGCATTCATATAACTTCATCTTAACTGAATTGCAAACAAAGTAGTAAAGAGTACTAGCAGCAAGTAGAAACCGCTTCTGAGTGAACTACCTGTGTCCTATTAAGGCACATGGTCTTTGATTCCTTGGAGGGAAACGCCCTGCAGATCTCTGCTTTGTCCAAAATCCACTATGTCTGTTAATGATGTTTCTAAAAATGTCCCACCACACTAAGAGTACATTTAGAAACCTCAGAGTTACATTTTCATTAAAGTAGCACCTTGCCTTCTGATAGCAGCTGGGTAGGGATTACAAGCACAAGTGCTGTGTCCACTCAAAGGACAGGGAACATACCACCTCAGTGGTCTCCCAGTGATGAAGTGGGCCAT
This sequence comes from Pezoporus occidentalis, assembly GCF_034315485.1. Taxonomy (NCBI): domain Eukaryota; kingdom Metazoa; phylum Chordata; class Aves; order Psittaciformes; family Psittacidae; genus Pezoporus; species Pezoporus occidentalis. Next base: position 315,324 of record NW_026913964.1, on the reverse strand, counting down.
TACACAGGCCCTCATTCAACTGTAGTGAACCTAGTAGACTATTTTCTATTAAAATAATTGGTCAAACAATGAGGTAAGTTTGCAAATTCAATTCCTTCTACTTTATTTGAAAGTCAAATTTCTGTTACTGCACTATGCATAGGCCAGTTTTTAGCCTCTGGTTAAATAGTGCCCTCAGCAAGGCCAAACTGTCCCTGCCATGGTATTCTCTCCCAATACCCACCCTGCCCATGCTTTTTTCCCTCCCCTTCACACCCCCTGAATCGCTTCCTGATAAGGAATAGTTTATCAGTTAAGTTCATTGATGCTCCACTGCAAGGCTGTCCTGTATAATCAATACAAGGGAACTCCAGCAGTGAGCAGTCACCGTGGAAGTAGTAAATCGTGATTGGTGTTTAAAACAAAAAAAAGAAAAAAACCCAACCAAAAACGGTGTCTGAAGCCATCTGGAGCTCTGGCTAGTGTATGCAACTGTCAAAGTCACAAACACAGCCACTAAATACAATTACTTCTCTCATGAGCCTTTTTCCAGGGTTATCTGGGTCTTGGCATGGCAGTTGAAGTTCCTTCTTAAGAAGCTGAAGTGGCCTACAGCAGCCACATGCCATGTTGACCACCATCTCCTCAACATTCAACCTGTTTGGAAGAGAACATCAGGATTTGTATGCAGCATTGTAGGCTTACAGCTTTTCAAGTATTTGAATGTGATTTTTCTCATGGTGGAATGTTTAGAGGAAAGAGCACAACCTTAAGAGTCTAAGGTTCTATCAACTACAAAACTAAAACACTGCAGCAACTGACTGGTCTTGGTTCTCATGATGAATGCTGTAAGAGTTCAGGTCTGCTGAGCTTCTGCCTTCCTGCCTGCCTTTTTGAGAATGAACTTCCAAAGGCTTTAGAGCTATTAGTCCTCAGACCTCACTGGATAACTCGTAGTGTTTGATTTCCCCACTCTTCTTTTGCACTTCAGAAAATCATGAAGTATATTGGAATTCTTTTAAGAGCTGTGCACTTGGAGCTTGTGAAAGGCCTCTGGAATATGATTTGTTAACAAAGATGCTAAATGGCAAAATATTTTTGTTAAAATCTCTGTAAAGGAGAGAAGTCTCCTTGGTTTCAATTAAAACAGTTTTTTAATCATAGCTTTCTTAGTGATTATGATGAACCTTTACTGCTAAAAATACTTCCTCCAGGCTCCCCAGCCCTCTTAAACTCTCAGGATCCAAAATCAGTCATTTGGTTTTCAAAATGCTGGGGAACACCTGAACTCACTTTGAAGGGGACAGCTCATAGCTTCAGCATAGATTTAAAGTAGTTACTGCAAAAGCAAAACCCTTCATTGCCTCCCTATTCTTGAACATAGTGTTTGCTTGGATTGTTAGGACTATTAGCTGTTTATTTCCCACATAACTGAGCTCTGTAGTAGTGCTGCAGTGGCTTTAGTTTCATTGAAACCTCAATTCTCTACCTGCAGAGTCTCCTGATGAGCAGGCAGAACTGCAGAGACTGTGACAACACATTTTAACTATAAAATATGCCTGGATTACACTGTTAGGACCACATTATGAGACAGTGGAAGTGACACTACATATTAAGGTGAGAAATTCCTTATTTTGCTGCCTTGGCTGCTTTTGAAAACAGCTAGTTGCAGCCTAACTGACCCTTTCTATCTTCTTAAAAGCAAAACAACAAAACCACCACCAACAAAGCAGCCCTCAAAACCTGCAGCACTTATGTCTGGGGTTTATAAAAATTACTAAGGAAGTGAGACAACATTCCTTGCCTAAATTGTAAATCCCTATTACTAAATGACTTTATTAGCATTGTTTGTAGTTAGCTGACATACTGCAACATTTAATTACTAGGTAGATGCCAACCATATTTTCCTCCCTGAATTATAAAGGAGTGGTAGTTAACAAATACCACTATTTACAGATGGCCAAATAACACAAGGGAACAACTTCAGTATCTCATAATCTCTCAACTTACTTTGTTGAGGATGGACATGATCCTTCACAGCGGCTTAAAGTGACATTTGTAGAACAGCCTTTGTAAGTTACTTTTTCTTCATACTTGATTTCTCTGCAGTGCTCTGTCAAATGTAAGAGAAAAATTATAGCAGAAATTTATCTTAGTGGTCATGAATGACATTTGCCTTCGTACTCAGTTTCATGGAAAACCATTCCTACTGCATGAGCCAATTAACAAGTTGCAAGTGAGTAACACAGCAAGAGAAGGTTTTAAACTAGGCACTGAAGATGCATGAGAGGATTGCCCTGGAGAACAAGCAAGAAAATGCAAGTCACTAGAATTGCAAATGAGAAAAAAAACGAAGAACACCCTATTAAGAGTAGAGTGCAAATTCAGACCAGCAGGAAAAAACAATTCACTGATGAGAAAACAAATATGCAAATAAAACAACCAGCTGGCTAATTGTGGTGGAATTATTTCTGGTTCAGTCTTTATAATAGATCTTACCTGAAAGATGCTGAATGTAAACATTTCAATGATTGATTTGTTTATAGGCAGCCAGAAGTACACACCTTAGATGCCTGCCTGAAGTCTGTCTTTCATTACTAGATAGAATCTGTAATACGACATAGCGGGTAATGACTAGATGTATTGAGCTGACATTTTCTCCTGACTTGAAGCAAAACACTAAGCCCTTGATGAAGCAAAGAGCTGATGAAAACAAAGGTTTTCCAAAGAGTTTAAAGGTAGTATTTCACGTTTAGATTAAGAGAAACAAGGATATTGTGTACTACGAAGGCAACTTATGCACCTCTTGCCCTGCTCCTATACAGTGCTCTGTATTCCTCCCAAGTTGCCTATCCTTGCTTCACCCTCAAGGTACATCACTGTACCTTGAAAACTGAGAAAAGAGTATCCTGCAAAAGAGAAACCAAAAAAAGCTGAAGTGGGCAGAAGGAGTTTATGACAGCTAAAGGGAAGACTGACAGGTAAGTCAGAAGATAACCTGGCCTAATAAAAGGTATTTTTTCTTACAGTGCTTAACTGGGATTTTAAGATTAAAACCTAAATGATTCTGTAACTCTCCTGAGCATCCTTTTGGCCTCTTTAACTCAGACTTTTTCATGTTTACATCAGTATATAGTAGGGAACCTGTTGTTACAAAATTAAAGTAACTGGAGAAATGACAAAAAGATGGAACCACTTCATACACAGTATCATACCAAAGGATAAGTAATGTAAGAATTCATACCTTCATGAATGAAAATATGTGCTAAACCAAAAATATGACATAGGAGATGATATGGCTATGCTTTACCTTGTGGCACTGTTAATGGTACAGCAGAAGACAAGGATGTTGACAGCCTAGTGGTGAAAGGAACTGATGTAGTGCGGGTAGTGGTTAGTGGTGTTGTTCGCAGAGAAGTCCTTTCTACTGACTCTGTAGAAGCAGTAGTAACAACACTGGGTGCAAAAGAAATCGTTGTAGACAAAACAGTTGGGCTCAAAACTGGAGTGGATGCGGGAAAGACACTGGTAGGCACTATTAATGAAGATGTTTTGCCATGTGGAATAAATGTGGTGTTTGGGGAGGAAAAATATGTACTGCTCTTAGCAGACCTAAAGGTGGAAGTAGTGAGGGGTGTAGGCTTAGGGCTGGTGGTTGGGGCTGATGTGGAGGAGATTGTGGAAGGAGTGGCAGACGGCAGCTGGGTACTGATAGGGCTGCTGGGGACAGGCACGGGGCTGGAACTTGGAGATGCCCTTGTAGGGGGGACCTTTGTGCTGCTTGTGGTGATGGCCTCTCTGGAGGCAGAGATCTTGGAGGTGCTGCTGGCGGAGGTGGTGGCGGCAGTGGTCTTGTGCGTGGTCAGAGGTGGCACGATGTGTGGCATGGTTGTCTCTGTGTGGGTGAAGGCTGCTGGGAAGAAAGCACACAGTGACACACACTAGTAGACCAAGACAGGAAAGGAAAGGAAGTAGGCAAAAGGACTGGGCTGGGAGCATGTGCAAGAAAAGCAACCCTGTAAAGTGTGGAGTTTTGTATGGAAAGAGGAAGAGTTGAGTTTCTGTTTTCTTCCCTAAGGAGGTGGGCCTCCTGCTTAGACCCATTCAGCACACAATGTGTGTTCCATTCAGCAGTGGGCTGGTCCTGGCTTCATGCCAAGTGCTCAACAGCTGCACCCTCACTTCCAGATCAGCAGGAATGGGGATAGAATCAGGAGCGCAACTGAAGTGAGAGCACCTACGAAAACAAGTGCCCAAGCAGTCTGTGCTGCTATGAAGAAAAGGTGGGAGGAAGGAAGGCTGGAAGGAGGGAAGATAAAAATGTGAAGGCTGGGAAAATGAGCAGGACAGGGGAAAGGCCAGGAGCAAGCCTTACCAGGCTGAGAGGAGATCCGCCAGGTTGAGGACACAGTTGGTAAGGAGGAATATACAGCTGAAGACATTGGGCTGGTTTTGGCAGTGGAGGGTGCAGAGGACTCTGTTGCAGGTGACTCTCTCGGAGCACTTGTTGTCCAGGAAGAAGGCTTGGGCCATAGAGTTGTAGGTGTTGGCTTGGGACTGGTGGTTGTGGCTGATGTGGAGGAGACCGTGGAAGCAGGAGTAGGTGACAGCCAGGTGCTGAGTGAGCTGCTGGGGACAGGCGCAGAGCTGGGACTTGGAGACATACTTGTGTGGGAGACTTCTGTGCTGCTTGTGGTGATGGCCTCTCTGGAGACAGAGGTCTTGGAGGTGCTGCTGGCAGAGGTGGTGGCAGTGGTCTTGTGCGTGGTCAGAGCTGGCATGATGTGTGGCATGGTTGTCTCTATGTAAGTGAAGGCTGTTGGGAGGAAAGCACAGGTCTACTGAGGGTGACCAGGTAAGAGGGGAAGGCAAAGGCAGTAGGCAAAAGTCCCAGGCTATGGGCATGTGCAAGAAAGGCAGAGACTGGCTGTACAGAGTCTTGCCAGGCAAAAGGGAGGAGTAGGTCGCTGCCTTCTGCCTTCATCCTCCAACCCAGCTTGTCCCTCAAAACTGGGGAAAAATACCCCAGCTGAAGAGTTCCTTCCAACAAGTAAGCACCGTCTGCCCATCCAAAGATAGAAACCTTTCCAAACGTGTGCGTTTTCCTTGAAGGAGCAGGCACACTGTAACCACTGCCCCTTCCACACAGTAGCCTAGGCTCTGTGGGAGAGACTTGTGCCTCATGGCCTTTTCCAAGGCAGGTCATGGCATAGTACTGATGCCAAAGGAAGAGGGAACAGGGAGAAAAGACAAAACAAATTCCCAAGCAGTCTGTGATACTTGGAAGAAATAAGGCAGGAATGACAGAAGCGTGATCTCTGGGAACAGAAGGCAGAACAGTGCGAAGAGAAGAGGGACCCTTACCAGGCTGAGAGGAGATCCGCCATGCTGAGGACGTGGCTGAGGAAGGGGAAGAGGCAGGTGAAGGAGTTGGGCTGGTTTTGGCTGTGGAGGGTGCAGAGGACTCTGTTGCAGGTGGCTCTCTCAGAGCACTTGTCTGGGAAGACAGCTTGGGCCATAGAGTTGTAGGTGTTGGCTTGGGACTGGTGGTTGTGGCTGATGTGGAGGAGACTGTGGAAGTAGCAGTAGGTGGCAGCCAGGTGCTGAGGGAGCTGCTGGGGACAGGCATAGAGCTGGGACTTGGAGATGTCCTTGAGTGTGGGACTTCTGTGCTGCTTGTGGTGATGGCCTCTCTGGAGACAGAGGTCTTGGAGGTGCTGCTGGCAGAGGTGGTGGCAGTGGTCTTGTGCGTATTCAGATGTGGCACGATGTGTGGCATGGTTGTCTCTGTGTGGGTGAGGGCTGTTGGGAGGAAAGCACAGGTCAAACGAGCGTGACCAAGTAAGAGGGGAAAGCAAAGGTGGTGGGCAAATTTCCCAGGGTGGAGCTCCTGTGCAGGAAAATCAGCCTCATTACATACACATGGTGTCTTGTGGGGCAATAGGAAGGCTGGGCTTCTGTTTCCTTCCCTAAACCTCCCCATCCTGCTTAGACCCACTCAGGACCAATGTGTGTACCAGTCAGCAGTGGGTTGGTCCTAGCTGTATGCTAACTGCTCAACATCTGCTCTCTCACTTCCCCATCAGCAGGAATGCGAAGAGAATCAGAAGTGCAGAAGGAAGAAAAAACCCACATGCATCCAGGTACACTCAGTTTTCAGAATATACCAAAGAAAAATCAACTGAAACCCCCACAAGGTGCAAAAGGAATCACCACATTCCCCAAAAGACCAAAGCCCAGTCAGTCTCCCAGCAATGGGGATGGCATTCTTGGTATGGAGAATCAACTTTGTCCTTCACTTTACCTCAGGATCCTGGTTATGTCAATGACCAACACTTGGCCCATCTTTACCCACATTGTAATAGGCAGGAGAAGAAATGGAGAAAACCTGGATGCTGTGCATACACTCCACAGCAACACCTAAAGCATAACTGGTATCAACACTGACAAGGACATGCACCTACAACAGGACCAGACAACCTGCTGGAAATGAAAATCACATCCATCCCAACCACAGTCAGTCTAGCAGGTTCCAAGGTAACCAAAGGCAGAGGGAACAGATGGCCAACAGACAAAACAAATGCGCAACTCCCATATGGCTCTGGAGGGCATGGATGGATGGATAGAACAAAGGAAAAAAGGAAGCAAGCATGACAGCTGGGAACAGAAGGCAGAGCAGTGGAAAAGGCAGGAGGGGGCTTACCAGGCTGAGAGGAGATCTGCCATGTTGAGGACACAGTTGGTAAGGAGGAATATACAGCTGAAGACATTGGGCTGGTTTTGGCTGTGGAAGGTGCAGAGGACTCTGTTGCAGGTGACTCTCTCAGAGCACTTGTCTGGGAAGACAGCTTGGGCCATAGAGTTGTAGGTGTTGGCTTGGGACTGGTAGTTGGGGCTGATGTGGAAGTAACAGTAGGGGGCAGCCAGCTGCTGAGCGGGCTGCTGGGAACAGACACAGAGCTGGGACTTGGAGATGTCCTTTTGTGGGGGACTTCTGTGCTGCTTATGGTGATGGCCTCTCTGGAGACAGAGGTCTTGGAGGTGCTGCTGGCAGAGGTGGTGGTGGTGGTCTTGTGCGTGGTCAGAGGTGGCACGATGTGTGGCACGGTTGTCTCTGTGTGAGTGAAGGCTGTTGGGAGGAAACATGGGTCAGTTGAGGATGACTGGGAAAGAGGGGAAGGCAAAGGCAGTAGGCAAAAGTCCCAGGCTGTGGGCATGTACAAGAAAAGCAGAGTCTTGCTGTAGAGAGTCCTGACAGGCAAAAGGGAGGAGTGGGTCGCTGCCTTCTCCCCCTGCTCTATCCCAGTATGTGCCCCAAAAGAAGGGAACAAAGCACCTGAAGGTCCCTTCTAATATGCAAGCACACTCTGCCTCTCCAAGGAGAGAAGCCTCTCAAACTATGTGTGTTTTCCATAAAGGAACAGGCACACAGTAACCACTGCCCCTTCCACACAGTAGCCCAGGCTCTGTGGGAGAGACCTGTGCCTCATGTCCTTTTCCAAGGCAGGCCATGCCATGGTGTTGATGCCAAAGGAAGAGGGAATAGGGAGCAACTACCAAAAGAAATGCCCAAGCAGTCTGTGATACTTGGAAGAAACAAGGCAGGAATGACAGAAGCGTGATCTCTGGGAACAGAAGGCAGAACTATGCGAAGGGAAGAGGGACCCTTACCAGGCTGAGAGGAGATCCGCCATGTTGAGGATGTGGCTGAGGAAGGGGAAGAGGCAGGTGAAGGAGTTGGGCTGGTTTTGGCTGTGGAGGGTGCAGAGGACTCTGTTGCAGGTGACTCTCTCAGAGCACTTGTTGTCTGGGAAGACGGCTTGAGCCATAGAGTTGTAGGTGTTGGCTTGGGACTGGTGGTTGTGGCTGATGTGGAGGAGACTGTGGAAGTAGCAGTAGGTGGTAGCCAGGTGCTGAGTGAGATGCTGGGGACAGGCATAGAGCTGGGACTTGGAGATGTCCTTGTGTGTTGGACTTCTGTGCTGCTTGTGGTGATGGCCTCTCTGGAGACAGAGGTCTTGGAGGTGCTGCTGGCAGAGGTGGTGGCGGTGGTCTTGTGCGTGGTTAGATGTGGCACGATGTGTGGCACGGTTGTCTCTGTGTGGGTGAGGGCTGTTGGGAGGAAAGCACAGGTCAAATGAGCGTGACCAAGTAAGAGGGGAAGGCAAAGGCAGTGGGCAGAAATCCTTAGCTGGGGCCACATGACACAAAGGCAGTGTCTTGAGTCCTCCCAGGAAAGAGTGAGGCATGGGCCTCCACCTCCTATATCTAAACTGCTAACCAAGAATGTCCCCCCAAATAGGGGAAAAAGGACAGCACTTGAAGGGTTCCTTCCAACATGCAAGCACCCTCTGCCTCTCAAGGGAGAGAAGCCTATCCAAATGTGTGTTTCTCCCTCAAAGGAACAGGCACAGTGAAACAACTGTCCCTTCCCAGAAAAGAGGGAAGTCTCTGTGGGAGAGACCTGTGCCACACGGCCTTTTCCAAGGCAGGCCATGCCATAGTACTGATGTCAAAGCAGGCAGGAACAGAGAGTAACTACCAAAACAAATGCCCTAGCAGCCTGTGCTGCTAGGAAAGAAGGAAGAAAGGAAGAAAGAAGAAATGTGGAAGGAAGGAATTGTGGTAGCTGTGAAGAAAAGGTAGGACAGTGGGAAAGGCTGGAGGCAGCTTTACCAGGTTGAGAGGAGATCTGCCATGTTGAGGACATGGTTGAGGAGGGAGAAGATGCAGGTGAAGACATTGGTCTGGTTTTGGCTGTGGAAGGTGCAGAGGACTCTATTGCAGGTGACTCTCTCAGAGCACTTGTCTGGGAAGACAGCTTGGGCCATAGAGTTGTAGGTGTTGGCTTGGGACTGGTGGTTGCGGCTGATGTGGAGGAGACTGTGGAAGTAGCAGTAGGTGGCAGCCAGGTGCTGAGCAAGCTGCTGGGGACAGGCATAGAGCTGGGACTTGGAGACGTCCTCGTGTGTTGGACTTCTGTGCTGCTTGTGGTGATGGCCTCTCTGGAGACAGAGGTCTTGGAGGTGCTGCTGGCAGAGGTGGTGGCAGTGGTCTTGTGCGTGGTTAGACGTGGCACGATGTGTGGCACGGTTGTCTCTGTGTAAGTGAAGGCTGCAGGGAGGAAAGCGCAGGTCTACTGAGGGTGACCGGACAAGAGGGGAAGGCAAACACAGTGGGCAAAAGTCCAGGGCTCTGGGCATGTGCAAGAAAAGCAGAGTCTTGCTGTACGGCATCTTGTCAGGCAAGAGGGGAGGAGTGGGTCTCTGCCTTCTGCTCTCCTCCGCCAACCCAGCATGTGCCCCAAAACAGGGGGACAAAGCACCTGAAGGGTGCCTTCCATTAAGCAAACATCCCATGCCTCTCCAGAGAGAGACGTGCCTCCAAATGTGTGTATTTCCCTTGAAGGAACAGGCACAGTGTTAACTACTGCCCCCTCCAGACCAGAGGCCAGGCTGTGTGAGAGAAACCTGTGCCCAGTGGCAGATACCGAAGCTGGCCATAGCAAAGTACTGATGCCAATGAAAGCAGGAATGGAGGGCAACCACAGAAAAAAAAAAAAAATGCAGTAGCCTGTCCTACTATGATGGATGGCAGGTAGGAAGAATGGAAGTGTGGGTGGGAGGAAGAAAGGGGGCCTAGTAGAATTGAAGGTTGGGTGGGAGAAAGGAAAAACAGAGGGAAGAATTGAGAGAGAGATGGAATAAAAGATAGAAGGAAGGATGGAAACATAACAGATTGGAAGATAAATCAGACAAGTGCTAAGGGCAGGACTGAGCCTTACCTGGCTGAGAGGAAATCCGCCATGTTGAGGACAAAGTTGAGGAGGGGGAAGATGCAGGTGAAAATACTGGGCTAGTTTTAGCTGTGGAGGGTGCAGAGGATTCTGTTGCAGGTGACTCTCTCAGAGCACTTGTCATTGGGGAAGATGGCTTGAGCCATAGGGTTGTAGGTGTTGGCTTGGGACTGGTGGTTGTGGCTGATGTGGAGGACAATGTGGAAGTAGCAGTAGGTGGCAGCCAGGTGCTGAGCGAGCTGCTGGGGACAGGTGCGGAGCTGGGACTTGGAGACATACTTGTGTGGGAGACTTCTGTGCTGCTTGTGGTGATGGCCTCTCTGGAGACAGAGGTCTTGGAGGTGCTGCTGGCAGAGGTGGTGGCGGTCGTCTTGTGAGTGGTTAGACGTGGCACGATGTGTGGCACGGTTGTCTCTGAGTGAGTGAAGGCTGTTGGGAGGAAAGCAGAGGTCAACTTAGGGTGACCAGGTACAAGTGGAAGGCAAGGCAAACGCAGTGGGCAAATATCCCGGGGTAGGAATGTACAAGAAAGTCAGCCTCATTACACATTGTGTCTTGCGGGGCAATAGGAAGGCTGGGCTTCTGTTTCTTCCCTAAGCCTCCCCATCCTGCTTAGACCCATCCAGGACCAATGTGTGTGCCAGTCAGTAGTGGGTTGGTCCTAACTGCATGCTAAGTGTTCAACATCTGCTCTTTCACTTCCCCATCAGCAGGAATAGGGAGAGAATCGGAAGTGCAGAAGCCATAAAGCCCACATGCATCCCGATACACTCAGATTTCAGGACTGAAGATACTAAAGAGAAACAGACTAAACCCCCTATAAGGTGCAAAAGGAATCGCCACATTCCCCAAGAGACCAAAGCCCAGTCAGTCTCCCAGCAAATGGGTATGGCGTTCTTGGTATGGAGAATCAACTTGGTCCTTCACTTTGCCTCTGGATCCTGGCTGCGTCAACGACCAACATTTTGCCCACCCTTTAACCACATTGTAACAGACAGGAGAAGAAACAGAGAAAACCTGGATGCTGTGCAAGCACTCAGCCACATCTAAATCACTTGTGTGCTATCTATGCTGATGTGGACACATCTTTAACACAGCACCAGACAACCTGCTGTAAAAAACATTAGTTCCACCCCAAAGTCAGTCCACCAGGTCCCAGGTTGACCAAAGGCAGAGGGAATAGATGGCTAATAGCCAAAACAAATGTGCAAGTGCCTTACAGCTCATATGGGGAAGGAAGGAAGGATGGAGGGATAGATGGATGGATGTAAGCACGCATGCATGCATGCATGGATGGAAGCAAGACAAAAAGAAAGCAAGAAAGTAAACATGAATGTTGGGAACAGAAGTCAGGGTAGTTGGAAGAGTAGGAAGGAGCCATACCAGGCTGAGAGGAGACCTGCCATGTTGAAGACACAGTTGATAAGGGAGAATATGCAGATGACGACATTGGGCTGGTTTTAGCTGTGGAGGGTGCAGAGGACTCTGTTGCAGGTGACTCTCTCAGAGCACTTGTTGTCTGGGAAGACAGCTTGAGCCATAGAGTTGTAGGTGTTGGCTGGGGGCTGGTGGTTGGGGCCGATGTGGAGGAGACTGTGGAAGTAGCAGTAGGTGGCAACTGGGTGCTGAGGGAGCTGCTGGGGACCGGAGACAACCTTGGAGACATCCTTGTGTGTGGGACTTCTGTGCTGCTTGTGGTGAGGGCTTCTCTGGAGACAGAGGTCCTGGAGGTGCTGCTGGCGGAGGTGGTGGCAGTGGTCTTGTGCGTGGTCAGAGGTGGCACGATGTGTGGCAGGGTTGTCTCTGTGTGTGTGACAGCTGCTGGGAGAAAAGCACAGATCAATTTAAAGTGACAAGGTAAGAGGGGAAGGACAATAATACAGCCACTTTTGTGGTAGAATCTTCATGCTAGATTATGGGCAAGTAGGTCAGAAGCAAGTTTTGCACTTTCTTTTTTTTTCTTCCTTGGATGAATGAATATGGCCATGACCCCCAATATGTCTCATCCAATCCTGCTGCTTCTGAGATTTGCAGGCTGGTGATGATTTTTATATTTGCCATATATCAATTTGTCTGATTCTTCACAGAGGTCTTGATACAGGAAGAGGTATCTCTACTTTCACGTGCGATCCACTGGTTTATAGGTAGTTTACAATGTGCCTGCTTCAGACTGTGTTGGAAAGGATGCATGGGAGAGCCAAGGCTAGTGAAGGTACAGGCATTGGCCATGGATGTCTCTTAGCTCTCTCCTGACCAGAGCACTCACCTGTTACTACTTTACTAGTTGGAGTCCTAGCTCTTGTTGGCTCCCTTGCTACAAAGAAAGGGACGAGAGAAAAGAATGGTTGAGTCTTGGGAAAGAGTCTAGGCAAAGCATTTTGTGGCATCTCTTCAAAGGAGACTGTTCTAGTCAACACCAAGGCAACCCAGGCATGTGAAGCCCTATCAGTCTAAGTGGGATGACTTTAGTCTGGCATTGAGTGTACACCTTCTTGCCCACCCTCCACTGTTGAATCTTTTGCACACAGGAACAGCACTTGCCAAGGGGTTGGCATTTGTTGACCTGCATTTTCATGGCTGTGTCAGGGCCTGGACATCCTTTGGATGGAGAACTTGCCTTGTGTTCTGTCTCTCACCCAAAACTGTCCTGAGGTGTAAACTGGATATATGTTTCCAGTTTCACTGCCTTCTACTTCCCCCATTGTGCATTATCAGGGCATCACTGTAACTGGAGAGAGTGTATGTTAGCTTGTCTCTGTTTGCTAGTTGTAGGGTAGGAACCCATGCATGATTGTACCCTGACACCTCTGTGCCCCAGAAACAAATCCCTGAAGTGGTAAGGGAAGAAGATGCAGTCGGGGTCATGTGTGGGCCAGTCCCAACACCTGCCTGGAACCCAGGAGTCCCACGGCAAAAGCAGTGGGAATTAAGAATGAATACCAGAAGCGAAGCCTGTGTGGGATATGCTGCTTAGGAGAGCATGAATGGGTGGGAGCTGGAAGGAGCAGCTAGGCAGCATAAAGGACAGAAGGGAGCCTTACCGGGATATGATGGTCTCAATCGTGTTGAGGGCACAGTAGAGGAGGTGGAAGAAGCAGATGAGGCTGAGGTGGCAGTTAAAGAGCTGGGACTTGGAGACATCTTTGTCAGTGGGACTTCTGGGCTGCTGGCACGGACAGTCATTCTTGGGACAGAGGTGCTGCTGGTGGATGTGGCAGGGGTGGTCTTCTGCGTGATGTGATGCTGCACAAGTTGTGCCTTTGTTGGTCTTCTGTGGGTGACAGCTACAGAGAGAAAAGCACAGGTTGATTGAGGGTGGCACGGCAAGAAGGGAAGGCAAAGAAGTTGGGCAATCCCCAAGTAGAAGCTCCAGAGTATGAGTGAAGGTAAGAAAGGCAAGACCAGACCACACTGAGTCTTACTGGGCAAGAGGGATGAATGGACCAATGGCTGGCTTCCACTCCAAAAAATATATGGCAAGAACTGGGCCTGAAGGGTACCTTTACACAATTCAACACCCCCTGCCTCTTTCTGGAGGTCCTGAGGAAGTAAAAGTCTCTCTGGATGTGCATGTCTCCCCTCCAAGGAGTTTCAGACTGAGCAAGAACATCATCTGGAAAAGCTGGGGTAAGTGAAGCAGAATCTTAGGTCAAGGGCATCTCTCAGCTCCCTCTTACCCACTGGGACATGGTAGTGCATGAGTGGTTGCTTGGGTTCCCTCACTCTCTGTAAAGTAAGGAAGAATGGATATAAGTAATGGTTGGGAACTCATAAGGCTCCTAAAGTGGGTTGTGATATTTCCTCAGAGGATGCTGTAATTGCTGGCACAAGAAGATCCAGATGTGTGCACCTCAACAGTACTTTGTGGGAAACACTGGGACTGGGAGAGAGTGTACATTTGCCCTCTCACTAGAGTAGACTCCTCTACTGCACACTGTCCCAGCCTCTTGTGTCAGTTGCTAAATTAGTAAATGACTAGTTTAGCAATTCACGTTGTCATACAGCCACAGAGACTGTCCTTTTTGGCATATAGAGTACCTGACATCCCAAAGTAAAATTTCTTTCTTTATATATTTTTGGGGGGGGAGAATTTGTTAAAATAGCTAGGGAAACACATATTTTGCCAAGTTTTTGAGAACTTGATTTGAAGCATAGAGAGATTTTGCCTAAATTTGGAGGAAGTGTAGGGTATGGCCTCAAAAAGAAATGTTAGGTTTAAATGATATTTGGATGTCAGATGTTTGCTCCATTGGCAATACATAGAAATTTTCATTTTTATCACACGTCTTCAGTTATCCATGTACTTTCCAATTTATTTGCCATTTTGAGACAACTAGTAAGAATACTTGGGTTTTGGTTTAGTTTTTTTTAAATCCATTGATGTGCATCATGTAAATGGTGGCTTCACTTGGCAGATACCAAAAAGTCATATTTACCTTCTGTTGTTAGTTCAGGTTTGCTGAAAGTTGTGATCCAAGATGTGGTTTGAGTAGGTATTGAGGTGGTTGTAATTTCCTTTTTGATAGTGGTCTTGAAGGGTGATGAGGTGAACCTTACTTGTTCCGTCTCCGTTGAAGCAGTGGTTGATGAGGCAACAGATGTAGGCTTTGTTTTAGGCAGCATAGCTCTTTTTGTTGAGGTAGTTATGGAAGGGGTACTGATAGATGTAGTCATGTTTGGTGTGGTAAAAATTGATGTAGTATGTTCTTTTGGAGTAAAGGTAAATAATGTAACATGAGTAATCAGTTAATTGAATTTTTATAAATAGACAATTTATGAAGCTACCCATATTCCAGAAACCCAGTCTTCACCCTCAATCTTGTGAATATTTTCTGTGTAATTCTTTATATTCATGTTCTCACAAGCTTGCCAAATCTCTCCCTACTTGTATTTGTTTTCTGTTGTCTCATATCTTTCTTTCTTCTAATTTGCTGTATTTTTCCTGGGTTTTATATATTTTTTCTAAGAAGTCAGATTTTTTTTTTGCTAAAGTCTGTATGGGCTTTGCACAAATGACAATTTATTGGATATTCTTATGTTCCAAATCAGCCACAGATTTAGCTTTCCATAATTTGTACATACAAATTACAAAGCTACATACTATAGTATCTTCCTTGACCCAGTGTACAAATCATCTGTCACAATGGCAGCGTTTGAAATTGTGTTTTGTCTGCTATGGGACCATTTTTAAACTCTGCTTTCTTTGTTAGCTTGGGTCCAGGGTGGCTTATTAGTTGAAGAGCATGTTAGTGCGAAGCCACACATTATTATGAGTCTCCACAGTCATAGAATCAAAAAGTAATTTATGGTGGAGGAATCATCCTCCTGGGAGTAGGACTCTAGAGTCCTAAACAAAGCTGCTGCACTTGATACCTGTGTGATTCTGCTTTGGAGCCTGATTACATTATTCAGAGTTAATAGGTAGGGTACTCCTTGAATATGACTGCATAACTGAACCAGTTGTGGAAAAGAGGCTGAAGTTGAGCTAATAAATCCAGTTGAGCTGGTGCTTTGCTTGTAGAGCTTCTAATGTGCTTCTGGGATGAGGCACACAAGTGATTTTTGGTTGTGTTTTTAACCTAATGTCTATATCCTTCCTATTTCCATGCACTTTTGATCTACACTTCTGAACATTACTGGTTTACAGACTCCTTGATGGAACCCTAGTAGGCTTTGCCTGCTTCATTATTTGTAGTCTTACATTTGGATATTGAGACAGCTTGCAATGCTTTCTTAGTAGGGTGGTATCTCAACTATGTATAGAGTGAGCTTATTGTAATTTAGTTTAGACAGTAACACTAAAACCTTACTAGTTGTTGACATTATTTATTTTAGACAGTAGCACTAAAAACCTACCAGTTGTTGACATTATTGTGCCAAGAGGTGATGTTGGTGAAGTTACTGGAACCGTGATTTTTGAGGTTACTGTGGGATTTGTAGTCTCAGTTGATACAGTAGCTGCAGAAGAAGAAATACTAGGTACTACTGGTAGGGTACTTGCAATAGAGCTTCTTGATACTTTAGGCTGCGCTGTTGTTACTAAGAGACAAAAAAAATGTGATAATCTGTTTATAATACAACTATACAAATTGAAAATTGTTTTCTGAAGTAAAAACACTCTTAGTAACTATTAGTAGTAACTACTATTAAAAAACATTACCTTTTACATGAAACATTTTAGAGAAGTTATCCATCTATTCCTTTGCTACTATGTGCTGTGAATACATTAAACAGTAAAATAAAGAAAAATGCATAAAGCTTCTGCAGGAATGCAAGTGAATTTGCCATAAATATTTGTGCATAGCAGCAGAGATGGAATTGTATTTTATTATTCAGTCAGCTGATAGCATACATTTTCCTAATACCATCTGACTTTGGAGAAATTAATGGAATTTATGAAGACAGGCTAAGCAAGTTGGGGCTGTTCAGCCTGGAGAAGAGAAGGCTGCGTGGAGACCTCATAGCAGCCTTCCAGTATCTGAAGGGGGCCTATAAGGATGATGGAGAGGGACTCTTCAATAGGGACTGTAGTGACAGGACAAGGGGCAACGGGTTAAAACTTAAACAGGGGAAGTTCAGTTTAGATACAGGGAAGAAGGTCTTTCATGTTAGGGTGGTGAGGCACTGGAATGGGTTGCCCAGAAAAACTGTGAATGCTCCATCCCTGGCAATGTTCAAGGCCAGGCTGGACGAGGCCTTGGCTGACATGGTTTAGTGTGAGGTATTCCTGCCCATGGCAGGGGGGTTGGAACTAGATGATCTTAAGGTCCTTTCCAACCCTAACCCTTCTAATTTCTAGCAAACTTAAGATCAGTATATATAGATTCCTTTCCTGGATGAGGCTATAGGGATTTGGTATGGTTGGTCATGCATTTCCACTAAGACCTTCCTAAAATTGTTGAAGTGTAATACAGACAATCATCACTAGGAATGGTGATGAATTTTTTGTAGAATCATAGAATGGTTTGGGTTGGAATGGACCTTCAGACGTCATTTAGTGCAACCACCCTTGCAACCAGCAGGGACATCTTCAACTAGATCAGGTTGCTCAAAGTCCCATACAGCCCAACATGGAATGTGTCATCCACAAGCTCTCTGACATCCTATTCCAGTGTTTCATCATAGAAAATGTCTACCTAGTCTGAATCTACCCTCTTTTAAGGGTAAAACCACTACCTCTTGTATTATTGCTACAGGCCCTGCTAAAATACCTGCTTCATCTTTCTTATAAGCTCCTTTCAAGTACTGAAAGGCCACAATAAGATCTCTGTGGAGCCTTCTCTTCTCCAGGCTGAACACAACTCCAACTCTCTCAACCATTCCTCATAGCAGAGGTGTTCGCTCCCCCTGATCATTTTTGTGACCCTCCTCTGCACCTGCTCCACCAGGTCCATGTTCTTCCCATACTAATAAGGGCTCTACAGCTGGATGCAGTCTTTAGGTGGTGTCTCACCAGAGAAGAGGAGAGGGGCAGAATCACCTCCCTTGACTCACTGGCCTATGCTTATTTTGATGCACCCCAGGATATGGTTCATTTTCTGGGCTGTGAGTGTACACTGTTGGCTCACATACAGTTTTTCATTCACCAGTAACCCCAAGTCCTCTTCAGGGCTGCTCTCAATCCCTTCACCCCCCAGCCTGTACTGATACAGGGAGTTGCCCTGACCCAGGTGCAGGACCTTAAACTTGGCCTTGTTGAACCTCATGAGGTTCACAAGGGCCTACTTCTTGAGCTTGTTCAGGTCCCTCTGAATGCATCCTACCCCCTGTCATCCACACCACTCAGCTTGCTATAATCTACAAACTTGGTGAGACTGAGCTCAATGCCTCTG
Source organism: Pezoporus occidentalis (assembly GCF_034315485.1). Lineage (NCBI taxonomy): Eukaryota > Metazoa > Chordata > Aves > Psittaciformes > Psittacidae > Pezoporus > Pezoporus occidentalis. The sequence continues at coordinate 297,717 of NW_026913964.1, read as the reverse complement.
TCTATCAGAGACAACACAGAAGTCCTTATTCACTAACAGAGATATTTTATTACTGGGTATCTGGAAGTGCCTAAGTATACTCAGGAAACATCATTGTCTCATAATTTTTTTTTCTTCAGACATCTAGCAAGTATTTCTGGGTAAATATTTATGATAATTATGAAACCAAGTTATTTTTCATTATTGCATCTCCTGAATGTGAAACTGGCGATGCTACTATGTCATGCAAAAAAAGGACATTGCTTACCTTATATACACATATGAGGACATATATCAATGTATATGTACTAGTTTGGTCAACTACGTAAACTAACCTGTTGAAGGTGGAGATGTTTCAGGTGTGGTACTACTGATTGCATGTCCTGTTGTGTAAAGGTAAAACAGGTTAAGTATGTGAATGAAAGCATATTAAAAAATTCCAAATAAGGCAAATTTTAGATTGGATTCAAAGGATTGTGTTAATTAGTGAGATATTTCTGAAAATGCTTAATATTACATGTTTCAGTGGTAAACTTCACGTTGAAGGACTAAAATGACGAAGTCAATATATCTTATAATAAAAATGACTAAGTTCTTGCTAGCTTTCTTATGATTTTTATGCTTAAGGGAGTCTCACTTTTCAGGGATAATGGAGATACGCTTTTTATTTAGAAATAAGATTAATCACTGGCTAAGATTCTGATTACACAAGTTAGAATTCTGTAATGTGAGAAAAATTGTCCTTGGGTGTGTTTTATATCCGTATGAAAAAACAAACTGTGCAGCTAGAAACTATGCAAAACATTATTTAATATGATAGGTTTTCATAGAAGTAAACCTCATGGGAATAAACCATAAGTTAATATATATATTAAAAAAAATCTTTAAAAAGATTAAAAAAACATTTGCTATGTAAATCCCATTAGCTAGGTCTGATCCTCTTCTGTATGTTCCCTTTTTTTATGAAAGCGTTTGAATATATCTGAGAGTAACAGCTGTACTGGGGCAGGCCCTCATGCAGATCAGAACACTAATTCACTTTCAGGAAGACCTCTATTTTTAAAAGTACTCACATTTACAATGAATGTAACTCTTCATCTTGTTAACTAAAATCAGCCAGGATTATCCAACTGTGTATTATAGCATTCCTCACCCTAAATCTTCTTCTAATTAGTTCTTTTCTTTTCTTTACTTACGACATGAAGTTTTATATACTAGCAATACAGTAATGGGGTTATTTTGAAGGAAACTTATGTTTGGATGAACATGGATTAATTGAGAGGTACTAGGAAAACTACCTTCTTTGAGAATACAGAATGTGTTAGTATTTTTTTCCAGTTACTGTACAGGAAGAGAATAAGGATGTATGGGTTGCTGCTTACCACATGGCATACATATTTTCTTCTCATAGTCAAAGTATTCATCATGAGAGCAGTTGTAACAGCCTGAAGAAAGGGGAAGAGAAGTTTGGTTTACATTTCTCAGGGAGCACCATTTAATTTGTACCACTTATTATCTAGTATCTTAGATTTCTGTTACTAAAAAATGGTATTGATTGAATGAGATAAGCATTTCCACTGTCATCCTCAGAAGAAGGATCTGTTCACATAGTAATTCTTTTGCTTTCTCCAACTATATCCATTTGTCTAATAAAAATATTAATTGCTCTCTCCATGTTTTCTTACGAAAGTACACATATTCTTTTGATCTGATGCAAGCCAGAGAATTTCTCTTCATAATAGGCTGAGCTCAATGTAAAGCTAGATGTAGTACAGGTACTGAATTGATTATGTATTTAAAGCAGAAGTTGTAAGGTAAAGGTCAGCAAAACTGCTTTAAAGGTAGCATCAATTATAGTATCACTACTTAACTGTGGTATGTCTGTTTTAAAAAACAGCATTGAAAACAATTATTATTTTATTGCTCCCTTGTTTTCACTAGTATAGCTTATTACCTTCAATGTTGACATATTTGTAATTTTGATTTGGACAATTACAAGGTCTGTAATGCCAGGTGCAGTTGTCATTGTTGTAGCCATAGGAATAAGCATCGCCATTTCTTTTTTTTTTATGAGAGTTGTAATACTCACAATAAACAGCTGAAAAAGGTAAAAGCAACAGAGAAATGAGAATTTTTCTAATTAACAACATGTTATTTTCAAAGAACTAAAGGGAGGATAAAATTCTGTCATTTAAATGATTAGCTTCAGATGTAAATCAAAATTTATGCTGAAGTAAAGTAAGTTTTGTTTTTTTTAAATGCACTATGAAAATATTTCCACTATTTTTAATGCATAATATAGTGGAATGTTGAAAAGAAATCATCAAAGATAACTCCGGCATTGATTTATAACACTCGTCCTCTTTTTCCCTCCATATATGGTGTTCTGGAACGCCTCGATACCTTTTACCTGTTTTACAGTGTTCCAGCCAACACAGCTGTCTTTATTTCCTTTCTGTCCACACAGGTGATTTTATCATAGCTAAAATGCAACATAATCTTTTTCAATTTCATACTCCTTCTGCTGAGAAACAGACAGTTCACTATGCAGTGGTAGCAAAGGAAACAGCCTGCCTTCTAGAACCACATTATTTTCTCTTTCATCCATGGTAAAAAGAAATACAATATTTTGGTTAATTTAGCATACCTGAAAACTACAGGTTTCAAAACCTAGTTGACTGAAGTCAGCTATTTGCCCATAGAGAAAATGCAAATTTGGAGGTGCTTATTAAGCAATTACCTATATTGCCATATTAATATACTCACAGTTAGAATAATAATCTCTTCAACTTTTTTAAAGAGAGCTTGAAGAACTTACGACAGAACTCAGGGGTCCTCCAGTCAATGCAGATACCTTTATCTAAGCATGCCATGGCATATACTGCAATAGCATCACACATGCATTCACAGTCCCCTCCAATGTCACAACCACAGGAATCTCGAACACAGGCCTCATAATAAGGCATACGATTCACCTGCATTGGAACAACAAAGTAACTAATTTCTTAGGATTCTTCTGTGCCTATTTGTTAAGAAAGTGTTTTTCCCTGAGCTAAACAATACATGTTCTATTAAATGAGAGTAACTAGTACTTCCTCTGAACACTTGTCAAAACAATTACAGTCCCACTTCATACAAATCATTTTAGCAAAAACATAGGTGTCTCCACATTAACAATAAAAACTGATCATGCTTTGCTAGATATGTATTTCTAAATTCTAGTCCTGAACAATGTATTTCTAAATTCTAGTCCTGAACATATTATGCATAGTCAGCTTAAAAAACACCCAGAATCCTCACATCCACTCAGACACAAGTATCTGTCAGCTGTACACCCTTTGTGGATATGCACGAGCATTGCAGCATTATCGGCATTTCTCACTTGTTTTCACCTTCTGAAAATGAAGCTTTTCCTTCAGAAGGCCTGTTTATAATGAACTATGCCATACTTTTATTTCCACAAAGTGGGTAACTTAAATAGGAGGGATGATGGTATCTTGCTCTTGGGTTGATCTGCATCTTTTAAGTGATGCTGTTGATTTAGTGATAACAAAGGTTTTCAGACTTTTCTTAAATTCTATTTTCTAACAGAGGTTAAATTGTTTCAAAAGAGTAAACTGCATTAATCAGTATCAGGCATCATCAACAGACTGACTAATTTCTCATACTTAAGTCTTCCTTCTTTTTTCACTCTGATATTTTTGACTTCAGAGTTAATGCCATACTTAGATTTTGTGCTTACAAAAGGGCTGGCGAAGTGCAAACAAAAGGATGAAAGGATTAATGTAAATGAGGGCCATAATACACTTTATATATATATATTGTATTAAAATATTTTGGGGAAGAGAAAACAAAGTGTTGGAGTGTGAGCTTTCTGGAAGAATACAGATTATGCCTATAAATAAAAAGAAGGCCAAATCAATTCTTACCTTATTGTGACAGGCAGAAAAGACTTGGCTGTTGATGATGGAGCATGTCTTTTCTGCCCATGCTTTACGATAAGGGTTCTTGCTACAGGGGTCCACTACAAAGTATACATCCCCACAGAGAGGATTCTCTTTCCAAGAATTGACAAATTCCAATTCATTTGATGCTACATACTTGCTTCGAGTTTCAAAATCATCCTTCATATTGCCATTGTAGTTCCCACACAAACCGCATATAGTTTCCTACATTAAATGAAATCAGCAACATCAGTTCAGCAAGTTATAATTACTTGCTTTCCCTTTTGATTACTAATAATTTCCTATGCTTTAGTAGTGAATGTGATCTATACATACTCTCTCATACATTCTTAGCATCTTGTGCATGAGGTTTTGTTCATCATTGGATGAATGTGTTTCTCCATTAAACTGTAAACTGTCCTCATTTAGAGATGAGATTCAACTATGCAGTTGTATAAAACACAAGCATTTAGCTCAAGAATTTCCTGAATGTACTAGGGTAATCACTTTAAAAACAATCTTTAGTGAGAAATCTCTGCTGTTTTGGAAATAAGGATGAAAATAAACTTCTAGTAGCATCTCTGAAAAACTTTTGTCATCACAGAGTCAAGGCAACCTTCATCAAATGTGCAGTTCAATCTGAATTGAAGGACGGTCTACTGGCCATGTTATTCTGCAATACCTGTGTTTCTCTGGAGATTTTGATGAAGAAGTTCATGTGCTTATTCCAGATAAGAGTCATGTTGTATTTTCCTGGGATAATGACATCAAACATCAGATGAAGAGCATTGTTTTTGACATTATATTGTACTCCAGGATTTTCTCCAGATACAGTGAAGGTTTCATCTCGCAGTACGAATGTCAAATTCTGAAATAAAATTTACCTATTTATCTGGACGTTATAACTTATTCAGTTTCAGTATTACCCTCATTCTGTGTCATACTGCCAAAGATCAGATGCTATGGCACTACAAACTGTCTTGACATTCCCACTGTCAAAAAGTCATGGCAGCCAGGTGAAGTCCCCGAATAACTGGGAAAAGGAAAACATTGCACCCATTTTTAAAAAGGGTAGAAAGCAGGACCCTGGGAACAACCAGCCTGTCAACCTCACCTCTGTGCCCGAGAGGATCATGGAACAGATCCTCCTAGAAGTCTATGTTAAGGCACATGGAGGACAGGGAGGTGATTTGAGACAGCCAGCACGGCTTCACCAGGGGCAAGTCCTGCCTTCTATGATGGAGAGACTACATCAAGAGGACAAGGGAAGTACTATGGATGTCATTGATCTGGACTTCTGTACGGTCTTTGATACGGTCCCCCACTACATTCATCTCTCTAAATTGGGGAGATATGGATTTGGTGGATAGGAATTGGCTGGCTGGTCACATCCAGAGAGTAGTGGTCAACAGCTCAAAGTCCAGATGGAGATCAGTGATGAGTGACATCCCTCAGACATCTGTACTGGGACCAGTAGATTGTAATATCTTCATCAGTGACATACACAGTGGAATTGAGTGCACCCTCAGCAAGTTTGCTGATGACACCAAGCTTAATGGTGCAGTTGACACACCTGAGGGATAGGATGCCATTCAGAGGGACCTTGACAAGCTCAAGAAGGGGGCCCATATGAACCTCATGAGATTCAGCAAGGCCAAGTGTAAGATCCTACACCTGGGTCAGGGCAACACCCAGTATCAGTACAGGCTTGGCAGGGGGAATCAGTATCTTTGTACTAGCTTTTTGAATGGCTCCACATACACAGGAAGTTTGGGGACTCAAACATTGACATGAGAATTGAAGAAAAAAAAAAAAAGTGATGGCAATTCCTACTAAACCTGAAGTTCTAGGCATAGCACATTGTTTTACTTCCAAGACATCACTTCAAAGATACAGCTAAAGCTTCCAAAAGGGCAGCAAACATGGGCTTAAAATAACTATTCAGGTGGATAAACAGCAGAATTAAGTTCTTACCCCAAGGTAAATGCTGATGGATCTGGAGCATGTAACCCCTGATTTCCCACAGATGACATTCTCAGTAACAATTTTGAAAGAGGAAATGGGTCTATTAACACTGCAGCCATCCTAAAAAACCCAACAAAACAAATAACAAAAAGCAGAAAACCCCAAAATTCTTCCAACTCAAAACAGAAATAAAAGTAAAGAAAGCTTAAAGTATCCTGAAGGATTCTGCCTGTTTTGGGCGGTGATGACCTCTGATTTTTTATTAAAACTGGTATCACTTCCCTAAAAGATATAATTAGCTGGTACAGAATAGGTATATATCAATGACTTTTTAAACATGTTATTAAATCTAAAATCTGTTGTAATTGCATGAGAAAAAAACTGTGTTTTGAGAAGTAGTCTCTTCATCTAAAGTATTCAAATAAGCAGAAAATATAAAAACAGTGTTTATAAAGATTCAAGGTGCACTATTGAATATAGGTGCATCCTCAGATATTTTCATTAGCCATTTAGATCAAGCTATTTCTTGGTGCTGAGATATTGCCAAAATAAGCAGTAACAGGCAGATTACCATAGCTAATATGTATTCACAGTTGCCATCAAACACAAAACGCTGTCCATCAAAAGTGGTGATGTGGCCTTCTCCATATAGATTACATGTTGAGGAACACACTGATTTCTGAACACATTTCCATTTGCCTTTTTTGCAAGTGCTGGGAGTAAGAAGAGAAACCATGCTCAGATTTCAAAGAAATGCCACCTTAACCTGCTTCTTTTTATATACATGTACTTTACAGATAAGATGATCATTTAATTAACTTGTGTACACTGTGACCAAGTTACAATTAATATAAGAACCATACGTTATGGATTTTCTAGAAAATAAATTCATGATGAAGAAATCTTAAGTCATTTTTGCTTTCTTTTTTCACAAAAGAAAGAATATAAAAAGAAAGAATATAAAACTCATTTATTTTTGCTCTTACTGAGAACAGATGTCCCTGTCCTGTGTAGCTTGTATAGCAGTGTTTTTTTTAATACTAGATTAGTAACTGGAAAGGAGAATAAAATACATTGAGAATGCTGCTAAAGAGATGGAAACAAACTTTTGGGGGGATTTCTTTTCATCTATGGAAAAGAAGGATGATTGTGCTCTCATCTTTATTTAGGTGGAGCTGTTAATCTTTGACTTTACGTAGTTTACAGTTACAGGCCCTAATGGATGCCCTTATTCCTGGATATGCATATGGCAGAAATTATCCCTGAAGCACATACCACATTTTATCTATGCATATAGACTGTAAGACACTAAGATTCTCTTCATCACCTTTGTGCTTCATTATTGTATTCCTTCCATTCAGCTGTTGCCATTTCCTGCTCTCCTGTAGTTGTACAGGAGACACTGTAGTTGTACAATTTAACAAAGCAGAGATTCCACAATGGAAAACTCTGTTTCTTACCAGATGTCGCATTCAGTTTGGATCTGTTCACCTTTTCCATAAGCAAGACCACCATATTCACATGGGCACTCCTCAGCCGGAACACACCTGCCATCAAGATTTTCATATAGCCCATCAGCACAGACACAGCCGGATTCACATTTAGTGGGTATCTGGTGAAGATCAACAGATTGCAACATGAAATGTGAGATGCATTTTATCTTGTGATATCTATGTGAATGGTGTCAAGAGTGAACCTGTGCTAAGTTCTAATTTTGACTTGATTTCAGTTTTGTGATTTTCTTCATACTAATATAATAGTCAATTGAACTAGTTTCACTGAAGTTCTATTGTGTAAGGTATTAAACATACTTGAAGAGACTCCTTCATTTTTACCAATCTTTCAGATAGAGTACAACAGAAGTTCTTTTATACCAAGGAAGCTTATTATAGTTCTTCCAATTACTCTGTTTCCTTAATGAAAACCCTATCAGAAGTCCACCTAGCCTAAATCTCCTGCATCCTGTGACCATCAGCAACACATAGTTGAGAAAGAATAGAACAGGAAGCATAAACTTCATGTTCTATCAGTTTCCAGTGACATGCAGCTTATGTAGTACCTGAGCCAGAGATGACAGCCATGTAGCTAAGAACCCTTAATGGATTTTTATTCTATTCAATTAATCAAATTTAATTTGTTAATTTATGTAATTTAATTCCTTTAACCACTTCTTGACTATATGTAAATTTTTAGTGTCTAGTCTGTGAAAAAAAGTCTGGTGTTTAACTGTATCACGTTAGAAGAAATATCTCCTTTCACTTCATTTGAAGGAACATTAGAAGGAACATAGTAAAGTTCTAAATAACAACTAGAACATTCTTTCTCTCTCAGGAGGTTAAATATCGCAGAGCTGTGAAACTCACACATTCAATTCCAGTAGCAAGCATCTGACAGGTAGGGGCACATGCAGCTCCATACTTGTTTTCTGAACTGTCAGAACATGATATATATTTCTTAGGAGCTTTGCAGCTTTCTAGGGAAAAGGAAGAGAAACAAACATGGCAGAGATTGTGAAGTAGCAATTTTACAACATGGGGAAAAAGAATATGTTTCTAAGTAAACCATATCAGACCCATACCTGCAGGATTTTGAGGTCTGCCTGTGCAACTTAACCTTCCATTAACGCAGTAGCTGGGGAGGGGGGAAAAAAAGGCATTTCAATGCAATTCGCTCCTAAGAAAGACATTTTAGTTTTTTGTGAAGTGGCTTCATGTTTCTTACCATTGGAAGTGTTTCATTTATGTTACTAGCTCCTCTGCATCCCTCAAAATGGAATGAGTCAACTTGTCTTTTTACATTTTGTAGTATACAGTAACATCAGTTTTGAAAGTGAATAGTAAGCCATTCACTATTATGATGGCCTATCAAATAATTCTTGAGGCTTGTATATAGCTGTCCATATGCTGCTGTTTGCTGTTGACAACATCTCCTACCAGGAATAATCAGATCTTGCTCTTTATCTTCTACTTTTTTCCTTAACATTTCCAAGGTTAAGGTAAGTTAAATGCTTTTTGTTCATTTAAGAATCTTTGTATTTTAGGAAAGGGCAAATATGATTTCTTAAAAAATGGACCTTTAGTATTAAAAGTAAGGGAGAATGTACTGGAAATGAGTTAATTTTCTCTGTAGAAGCTTGATGGTGCTATGTTTTGGATTTGTGACCAAAACACTGTTGATAACATGATGTTGTTTTAGTTATTGCTGAACAGGGTCAAGGCCTTCTCTGCTTCTCACACTGCCCCAAGAGTGAGTAAGCTGAGAGAGGACATAGTCAGGACAGCTGACCCAAACTGGCCAAAGAGAGATTCCATACTATACAACATCATGCTCAGCAATTAAAGCACAGGTAAAGGAGAAAGAAGGGATGTTCAGAGTTATGGTGCTTGTCTTCTCAAGTAACCATTATGCATGACAAATTCAAGTTTCCTGGAAATGTCTAAACATCTGGCTGCTGAGGGAAAGTAATGACTTAATTCCTTACTTAGCTTTAATTGTGCATGCTGCCTTGCTTATTAAATAAGCTTATTTTTGCTTATTAATAATAAAGAAAGTTACTGAACTGTCTATCTCAACCCACAAATTTTCTTGCTTTTGCCCTTTTAATTCTCTCCTGCATCTGGCTGAAGTGGAGTGAGCAAGCAGCTATGTGGTACTTAGCTACTTACTGACATAAACCCTCAACAGAGACACATGAAGACCCCTTGTCTCAATTTTCAGTGCGTTAATCTTCAAATTTGACACACTTACCAGGTAATCCCACCAGTTATTATTGACTGGTCAGGCAAGATGTACTTTCTATCTTCTAAATAGCAAGGACAGTAAGATTTACGAACACACTCATTCTTGTGGTTCAAGTACAGTCCTTGAGGACACTGGCAGCCTTCAATAGGGATGTCAGTTGGATGACACTCCAGGGCTCGGTTTGAGAGTGACAAGCATGTCCTGTCACATGCCTGAGTGTGGTAGCTGAATGTTTGATTGCCAGTACAAGTAATAGCTGTTAAACAAGACAAGGGTGTATGTTAAACTTCATTTACTTATCCTCTTCCTTGTGAAAGATAACTATGCTCATAATATGTTGCTTATATTGTGTCAACAGCTTCAATGCTTAATGCTTCCTATTGATTCTCTTCCCATGGATGTGGAGCTCTAGCAAAAAATATTTCAGACCAGGTCTTAACCCCAGCCATGTAGCTATTTTGAAGTTTTATGAAGGTTAAATACTTTATTGCTCCTTTGTGCATCTTAGAATAAAATAATGCAAAGAGAAGCTTTGCAGAAATACCAATGTATTTTTGAGTAACTGTGAAACCTTTGCCTATGTCTAAGTTGCATAATAGCAAATCTCATCTGCAGAATTTTTCCTAGTTCTTTCTTATCTTAACGTACGGTATAGCTTTGTTAATCTCTCTATTCCATCACTTAATTTTTAAGTGGTGGGAGCATCCACATGCTCACCTTAGAGCACATGAGTTACCTCATATAATCCTTTTTTGAAAGAGACTATAGGGTATTCAGTAATTGGACATCTGTTATCCCATTTCTGCTTTTTCTCTCTGTTTTTTCTGTTCACTACTTTCCCCATTACTATTAAGATGATTTGGACACTGTTTAGAATACTGCTCTACCATTTATGGTTTTTGCTGTGTTACAACACATTGGTGAAACCAGCAGCTCCTGGGAATATGACTTTTATACCTGCTGGTTGGCCGACTTGAGCAATAAGTAGTTATTTTCTAATGACTGGCAAGTAGTTTCAAAATACATTCTTGCTCTTACTCAGTTTCGTTTAGGTGAATCAAACATGGGAATATTCTAAGTGGAAACAGATAGACCTGTATGCATGCATTCATCTGATGGCAGACTATAAAGAATTGGTTCAGTGGCTTACTACAGTTGTCCATACTGTTTCTCCAGTTCTCAAGGATTAAACCCATTGAACTGCATGTTCGTGCATATGATCCCAGAGCAGAACAAATGTAAGGAAAGGTCTCTTCATAATTACAGGCTTGGTAGACACATCTCTGAAACCAAATACATGGAGAAAAACTCAGTTACTAGGGAGCAGACATTTAGAAGTGCTAAACCCTGGAGGTATTTAAAAGCTGTGTAGATCTCTTGTTTAGCGACATGGTTTAGCAGTAGGCAGTGTCAGGTTTACAGTTGGACTCTATGATCTTAAAGGTCTTTTCCAACGTAAGTGATCCTACGCTGACTTGCAAAGGAAAGTTAGGCAAAATACATATTATTGCATAATAACTGATGAAAAATATTGACATGAATAAAACATACTTAGCACCTAAAAAATGCCTTTGTTTATGCACTGCTTTTCATTTTTAATTTTCAAAATGTTGTGTGGAGATTCGCAAGTAAAATGAGCTCAATTACGCACATGGGAAAATCAATACTTTGCATATTTAAAGTTGTCGACAAGGAGAAGTGAAGCATGAGCAAAAATACCTTCTGATTCATATGGATGTTACTGGTGCCTATTGCCGAATTTTAGTGTGGTGGAGGCATGACTTTCAAAAACACAGTTCCTTAGCTTCTATGCACTGTTGATCCAAATGAGTGGGATACTTTATATTAGGACGTTTTGGTCCATATTTGGACTCCCTCTGTACAACGTCTATCATAATTTCCTACCTTGTAGAAAGGAATAGGGTTCACCACAGCATGGCATTTCTCGAACACTGTACCCTTCTTGGTAAGAATGGAGCAATGAGTCTCAGCAGATATTTCTAATGAAAGTAAAATGTGGACATTAAACAGAAAAAAATAGGAAAAAGGAAAAAAATAAAAAGAATTTGGAAAAAAAAAGTCTGGACACACCACTGTAGTTGAGCTTTTGGCAATGATGAACAAAAGGGCAGCTTCTTAGCTTGTTAGCTTGCAGACTATACTTTAGACTATACTTTTGCTCAAACAGCTCAGTAGAGCTTTTTGTTTTGTTAAACCAATAGCAATAGAGACTTGAGAAGGCAAAAATTTAATTCACAGCACTTCTGAGCAAGATATCCATGGACACTGCAATTTCACTGGAATATCACCAAATGCCTCTCATTTATAATCTCAATCCCAGATCTCTAGATCTATGCTATATAAGCATATATACTAGACAGGCTGAGAAAGTTCGGGCTGTTCAGCCTGGAGATGAGAAGGCTGCGTGGAGACCTCATAGCAGCCTTCCAGTATCTGAAGGGGGCCTATAAGGATGATGGAGAGGGACTTCAATAGGGACTGCAGTGACAGGACAAGGGATAACGGGTTAAAACTTAAACAGGGGAAGTTCAGATTAGATATAGGGAAGAAGTTCTTTACTGTGAGGGTGGTGAGGCACTGCAATAGGTTGCCCAAGAAAGCTGTGAATGCTCCATCCCTGGCAGTATTCAAGGCCAGGCTGGACAGAGCCTTGGGTGACATGGTTTAGTGTAAGGTGTTCCTGCCCATGGCAGGGGGGTTGGAACGAGATGATCTTAAAGTCCTTTCCAACCCTAACTATTCTATGATTCTATGTATCCTAGACATCAGAAATATCTTGTCAGTGACAGAATTTGTGATGTTCAATTGTCTCAGTCTTTGCTCCTCTCAAACTCTCATTCACTTGGTATGGGCTTATGGAAGAGTCAGACAAGGATGGCTGGAGAGATCAGTTACAACAGGGTCATCTACTTACTGTTCAGTTGACTCAAAGCACAAGGGTCAGTATCTCTCTCTAAAGCAGGATGGCAATTTCCTGCCCTCCAGGAATCTACAAACAAGGAGGCTGTCCCTTCAGTGATATCCATGCTAGTCATGAAATCATCTGTAGTGTCTCCATTGTAATTGCCACACAAACCTAGTAACATTAGAAATGCAAGGGATGGGGGGAAATTAAATAATGTACACAATGGTCTATGTTTCATTCTATAATAGTGAGAAAATGGATTCAAAAGTTCTATATGGACTGTCAATGAATACTATCGGTCAAGCAGCCAGAAAGAGAATCTTGATTATGTACACATTCAGTCACTGAGCCTCTGCCTCTTCAAGATAAGACTGCCCACTTCAATGACAAATTCATAGAGAAGTTTTTGTCTTGTTTTTAGAAGAAAAGGCTTTTTTGGTGTTTTTAAATCATATGAAAGAGAAAGGCCATGAAATACTTTTGCAGTTATACGTTTTCTTATGTATATAATATCTGTAAAGACAAAGAATATACATTTAGACTCTTTTTAATGCCAAAGCCTCTCTGTAATTTCCTACAGACAATTATAATGCGGGATATGCCTTTGCGGCTAATATTGCTATGGAATAAAAATAAACACCTCCATCAGGTGCTGAGAAGCTTTTAAATTCTTAGGCTCATTGTCTTTACAGTGATCATGTACTCTGTTCAAAGAACCGCATGCTCCAAGATGTAGAGACCACACAGACCAGTTTGTTGCCTGTTCTTGTGAAGTAAAGCACATATTGAAAAAGGCACACATAAAACATATGAAGCATTATACTATATGAAAAATGTCAACTATCTAATTTTTTGATTTCAAAGTTACTAGCAAAAGAAATATATTAATTTCTTAAAATTACTTTCAAATTCGCACTCCCTACATTTTTCTCCTTCACATGGGGACCAGATTTCTTACCTAGGGTTCTGTCTTTGAATTGTGGTCCAACTTTAACATAGGCCTGGAACACAGGTGATGTCTGAACTACAAGTTCAAGCCCGAAGGTTGTATACATTTGAATGTACATTGAGGACTGTCTGAAAATAGTGATGTCTCCTAAAAGAACAAGGAAATTTAGAAACAGAAATTTTGATGCATAGAATATTGCAAAGTAATTATTTCAATGCATATGTAAGTATTCTAGAATTCTATGAGTCACCTTCTTCCACACACAACTCTCCATAGAGGGACAGATGCAATGGGAAAGATTTTAAGCTTCCTCTAAAAACTCTGCTACTGGCAATTGTGAGAGAAGAGATGCTGGGCTGTGTAAACCAGACATTTAATATAATTTGGATTTTACATATATTCCCATTTCTTTACCTGATCTGTAAGGTAGCCGCTTAAGTTCATCATCATCAGTAAGGAGTTCATTCTGAGAAATCACAATTTTATCCTGTAAGAAAAGGACATGGAATAAGAAGTAATTATCTGTGCTGATGGTATTCATATGTTCTTTAACTTAAGCAACTGTATTGTCAATAACATATAATAGGAAAACACTGACTCAAGCTTTTTCTCATGATATCCCACATTGCTTTCAGTTTTCACTTTGAAAATACTCTAACTTCCTGAGCTGATGTGTCAGCTGAGATCTTTATTGTGTACGTATGAACTGGAACATATCTTTAGTACCTGTCCCCTATATTTTTTCAGTTCTGGCTACCAGCAATGATTTTAAGTATTATTTTGCTAATCTGGTTACTGAAATGCTGGATAGAACCTGTGGAGGGAATACTTACCTTTGTAGACAGGTAAATTACAGCAGTAAGTGATGTCTCAGAATGAGAATAACCAGACTTTTCATATACAGCCATTAGAGTTCCATTGTGTGGCAGGCTGGGACTCTGGAGGAAAATAGTGAAAAGGGAAGTCTGTGTCAGCATAACAATGATTTGTAGAATAAATCTATGTCATAGGATGACCTCAGTTTGTGTTCCAATAGGAAACCAAAGACAGATTCAAATATGTCCATTTGACATTGTGTATTTCTAGACTGCAGGAAATTACCTTCATAAGAACATAAGTGCAAACCCCATGGAACCTGTATGATCTAGAATCAAATGTGGTAACGAAGGAGCCTCCTTCCAGTGAACACCTTCCAGGGCAGGGCAAGTCTTTGCAGTTCCATTGACCCATTGTACATTTACTAAGGAAAACAAGAAATTCTGTGTGAGCTTATTCTCATACTAAGGCACTATTACCATCAGAGGATTTGATCCTTATGTCTGGAATTTTTGCTGTAGCTGATCAATATGCAAAATGCGTTAGTGAACACAGTGTAACATACATGTACATTCTGAAATTTTATTTCCACCTTTTTGAAATTTCTTTTTTTTTACCCTCCAAAAACTCAAGCTACTTGCTAGTAATAGGAGATGTCATTTGTTTCACTTTTCCCCTTATGCTTTCAGTGCTTTTCTTTCTGTACGATTATCAGCTGAAGTCATTTGTCTTAATTGAAAGTTGCTGAACTCTCATATGTATTGTCAGTAAACTTTCCTGAATAGACTAATCATGAGAAGTGTTCATTGTTACAATTCTGATGATCAAATTGCATTATTTATTCTTCTACTTATTAGAATTATGGTAGCAAGAGACGTAAAACACAAAAAATTATTCCAATTTAAAAAATAATTCAAAATAAAAAAAAATTGTTATAATTATTTACCACTGCAAAACAGAAATTTTGTTTTTTGATTTGGTATCAGAAACGCTGAGATTGCAAGGAAGAAACTGAAAACACTGGGTATTCATTTTGTATTAATTTTACTTCCACTTTCATAAGGGAGATAAAACTGCTACTGTTTTGTGTGGCCTAAAGGAGCATTTATATTTGTACAGATTAATCTGGAATGAGACATGTACATCTTCAATTACAGATAATACGATTTGTGGCATTCCAAGAAGGTTGCCTTGGAGACGGTATGAAATCTTTGCAGCTCTGAAAAGTTAAGCTAAAACTTTCAATTGCTTGGTGAGGATGCTCTTTATCCTCTCATGAAAGTACCTGTTGCTACTCACCAGGTCCTACATGCTGCTATCATTGTCTCACCGGGAGCATATGTTTTCCCATTCAGTGTACATGGACACTGCTTAATGTGAACACATGTTCGATTCTTTGAGATGTCATCAAGAACTGTTCCTGCCAAAGACAGTAAACAAAATAATAAATACTTTTCCATATCCTCACTTAGCACTAAAGATAATATAGCTTGAATGCCTTCCTAACTTAGCTTGAGAATGCTATTCTTGCACAGTCAGTGCCCATACTTAGAGACGTAATGTACAGGGCATTTTCTCTTAATTAAAATAAAACTGACTCTTTACAAGTGATAACAGCATTTGGCTACTTTGTTATATGAAAGTGCAGGCAATTGTCTTTATTTGAAATTTTAATTTAACTTGAAATAAGAGTGAGCTTGAATGTAATTTTTTCAAATTTTATACTTTGCTATAAGACTAATTAAATTGGAAATTTTGAAGAATGGACACCTTCTTTTTCCTAGAGTACTAAGTCTAGTTTTAAATATGTAGCTCAGAACAAATTACTTTTGACTACTACTGTGATACTCTAAAATGGTTATGACATTGATGTAAATACCCACAGCACAATAACCTTGGAAGATCACACACACACACACACACACACACACACACAGTATGCTAGAGATTGGAAGGGACCTCGAAAGATCATCTAGTCCAATCCCCCTGCTGGAGCAGGAACACCTAGATAATGTTACACAGGAATGTGTCCAGGCGGGTTTTGAATGTCTCCAGGGAAGGAGACTCCACAACCTCCCTGGGCAGCCTGTTCCAGTGTTCCGTCACCCTCACTGAGAAGAAGTTCCTTCTCAAGTTTAAGTGGAACCTCTTGTGTTCCAGTTTGTACCCATTACCCTTTGTCCTATCATTGCTTGCCACTGAGTAGAGCCTGGCTCCATCCTCGTGACACTCCCCCTTTATATATTTATAGACACTAATAAGGTCACCCCTCAGTCTCCTCTTCTCTAAACTATAGAGACTCAGCTCCCTCAGTCTTTCCTCATAAGGGAGATGCTCCACTCCCTTAATCATCTTGGTTGCCCTGCGCTGGACTCTCTCCAGCAGCTCCCTGTCCTTCTTGAACTGAGGGGCCCAGAACTGGACACAATATTCCAGATGGGGTCTCACCAGGGCAGAGTAGAGGGGAAGGAGGACCTCTCTCGACCTACTAACCACTCCCCTTCTAATACACCCCAGGATGCCATTGGCCTTCTTGGCCACAAGGGCACAGTGTTGGCTCATAGTCATACTGTTGTCCACTAGGACCCCCAGGTCCTTCTCCCCTACACTGCTCTCTAACAGGTCGTTTCCCAACCTATATTAGAACCTGGGGTTGTTCCTGCCCAGATGCAGGACTCTACACTTTCCCTTGTTATAGTTCATCAAGTTATTCCCTGCCCAACTCTCCAGCCTGTCCCGGTCTCGCTGGATGGCAGCACAGCCTTCTGGCGTGTCAGCCACTCCTCCCAGCTTAGTGTCATCAGCAAACTTGCTGATAGTACACTCAATTCCCTCATCTAAATCATTGATGAATATATTAAATAATACTGGTCCCAGTACTGACCCTTGAGGCACTCCACTAGTTACAGGCCTCCAACTAGACTCTGCCCCATAGACTGCAACTCTCTGGCTTCTCTCCTTCAGCCAGTTCGCAGTCCACCTCACTACCTGATCATCCAGACCACACTTCCTCAATTGAGCTGTGAGGATGCTGTGGGAGACTGTGTCAAATGCTTTGCTGAAGTCAAGGTAGACCACATCCACCGCTCTGCCATCATCCATCCACCGTGTTATTTCCTCATAAAAGGCTAAGAGATTGGTCAAACATGATTTCCCCTTGGTGAAGCCATGTTGACTGCCCCTCATAACCCTCTTATCCTTGATATGCCTTAAGATGGCACCAAGGATAAGGTGTTCCATCACTTTCCCAGGGATGGAGGTGAGGCTGACCGGCCTATAAGATAGTTGTGAAATTTCAAGAAACATTGCAAACAATAATCAGTACTTTTTTTTTTCAGGAAATTAATTTTAAACTACTTTAAAGGGTTTTACTAAATGCCCAAACTATTGCAAAAATTCTCTGAAGTATGCTACCTCTTGCTTGTGCCCTGAAATGCTGGATACCTCTTTAGGGGAAGAAATTAATTAAAGCTTACTCAATGTATATTACAGCACAGAATTTCAAAAAGGCAGCATATAATAATCCCATCACATATTGAGGTTTTGTAAGGAAAATGCTTTCCCAGTCTGTTCTTGTAAATAGTGATCAAGGACCTTTAAGGACCATGACTACTCAAGACTTCAGTTATATTATGTTACATGAAAAATGGCAGTTCTAGCAACACAGTGCCCTGAAATGCACTGCTAGTTCATTATTAAGAAGTCTATTACACTTGACTGGATATATGCCAGAAACATTTGTATGTGCCATTTAAGATACGATAAATACAGAATACCTTCTGGACAAAAGCAACCATAGGTACAGTGACTGGAACAGCTGTACTCTGGGTTGGAACAGGTTTTAATACATGGTGAGCCACATTCCTCATAGATTTGGTTAGCAGAACATTTTCCCACAGCTGCAACAAACAGTGAAAGTGTTAAGATTTTAAAGTGTAAACACGTATCTACCACCTAGGATGGAGAAGATCTTGTGATTTCTGGCACTGATGTTCTCTTATCCTGCTTTAATACTCAGTTCAACATTTGAATATTCATCATTACCACCATATTTACTCTAGCTTTTATTCATTCTTCATCCTTATTTATTAGAAACTCCTTTCAGAAGCTTCAAGAATGGCAAACAGGCTGTATTGCAGTCTAGTAAACTACCACAAACCAGATTTTCCGTAGTGCTTGAAGAATTTAAAGAATGCAACTCTTTGTCTTCTGTATAGCTCCTGCTTCTCAGACATTATCTGCTTTTCAGAATGCAGCTACCTAGAAATCTTAATATATGGAACATAGAACATATATAAATGTGATAAATTCAATCTTACCTGAAAGAGTAAAAATAAGTGAGGTAGGGAAACAGAGCCAGTTAGAGATGAGACTGACAAAGAAGTAATAAGGACTAAAAAATTAATTACCTTTGCTTATTTTGCATTGATTTACAAATTCTTAAATTCTAAAATTTTGATATGAGCTTCATCTCTGGTAATTTAATGTGTGAGTTGGTTTAGAAGTAACCTAAACTTAAGTCACTTTTGACTTTCTTTTTGTGATAAGCATATTCTCTTATAAAACAATGAATCCTGCTACATAGCACTGACTATAGATTGAAGTTTCATGTTGATTTAGAAGGACTGCAAGAAAATCAATCAGAACTTTGATAGTAAATAGGCACTTGAAAGAAAAGTGTGTCTAATCATGTACAGCTTGGAGAGTAATAGAAGATTTGCTTCTTATTTTTTTCCAGTCATTAGCTGTAAGTAAAAAGGTCAAGCATCTGAAAATGGACTACTGAAAATCTCCTGTGAATAAAAGGGGCTATGGCAATTGTTAGCAAAATAGGTTCAAAGACTTCAGAGGCCCTTTAAAAGTTTTTTCCTTTGAAATTTCCATGCTCTTCTTCTTAAGACTTTACCAAAAGACAGTGTTACTCTTAAGAAAATAATACGATTCAAGACATTAGAGACAGTTTATTTCATTATCACTTAATCCTCATTCGTACACAGTGTTGAAGATACAGCAAGGTTAAGTAAACTCTCCTATGAATAAAATGATTGAACTTACAGCAGAAGTTTTCAGTTCTCCAGTTGAATACCATTTGATGGGACATAGCACACTGCCTTGAATACTCTGACAGTGTAGGGCAAGTGCAATTCTTTTGTCCTGGTTCACTGCAGTCCTGCATATCAAGCTGGCAACGAACGACAAACCCATCCTTTGGCACACTGCAGGTTGGCGATACCAAGTTAAGTAGCTGAGAGCAGATCATGGCCTAAATAAAAAGAAAATTGTTCTTAGTAGTGTTTTCACCATGTGAAAACCACAGTATAACATCATTGCTAGTTATGATTTTCTTGTTGGTTTCTTTTCTGTTTTCCCTTACAGTTTAGTAATATGTATCTGACTTAAAATGCATGAGAAATTCATTAATAGAAGGGAATATAAATCCGTTGTATAATTGAAGGACTTGATGCGCTGAATTAGTTCCACATCTCATTAAGCTGAAAAGGAATTAATTCCTTCTGTACTATCAGTCCCCCTAAAAGTGGCTGAGAACGCTACAGGCAGGGAGGATGTCATCTCATAGAGATTCAGCTTCAGGACAAAGATCCCCGATGTGACAACAACAACGTTCATTCCTCTGTGAGCAAACTTTTGATATGTTTGTGTTGCCTATCACATTGCCCACTGCAGTATAAGGCCTCAAAGAGAAAAAATGTAAAAAGATTAAACCTCCCAGGCAATAGAAGCTCTTCACCCGATCAAAGTAATTTTTCAATGTGAACACAAGTAATATTTACAACCCGCTTCTTCAATAAAGAATCTTCCTCACACGACCCACAGAAATTCCTGTCCTTTTTTCTTGCTCTTCTTGCGGAAGGGATGTCACAAAACTAATGTTTCTGTTTTCCTGTTCTGGGAAAAGGAGAATCTCAGACTGGATAGGGCTTCGAGCAACCTCATCTAGTGGAGGGTGTCCCTGCCCACAGCAGGGGGTTGGAACTAAATGATCTTTAAGGTCCCTTTCAACACAAACCATTCGATGAATCTCTGAATTCCAGCTGGCTCTTCCTCTGTAGTATGAAACCGTAACTTTTTAGCAAGAGGAATGGTTTCTATGTTCTAACTAAGAGATTCTTGGGTTGCTAGAAAAATAAGATGAAACTGTTAAGGCAAAAAGAAGAAAGTCTCCTATTTTAAGAGAGAAATTTTTAAGAATTCTGTAATTACTAGTAACCTGTATACTATATACAAGTATATGAGAATTGCAAAGTAAGATCATATTCTTGTGAAGAAACACAAACAGAACCAAAGAACATGATCACTCTATGTAAAATTACAGAGGATAGCAATGAGTACTTGCCATTAGATATATGGTGACTTTATGACCTCCTAGGTAGAAAAAATAGTAAGTGAGAGAAATTGTGCAGTTTCCATTTCCTCAGCCTGGTAGATCTATGCAGGAGATACTCCAAACCAACTAGGACATTGGCTTGGACAACCTGCTCTAGCTGACCCTACTTGAGCAGAGGGGTCTGACTAGGTGATCCGAAGAGATCCTTTCTAAGCTAAACCACTCCATGATTCTGTAAAATGTGTGCGGGAATGCAAAATCTGTGTGGGAATGTCTGGTAAAACAACAGGATCATCCTAATTAGGATTATCAATATGTTATAGGTATTCTTGAACATCTCAAGTCTGTACAGCTTACAATGTCAGGTCTCTTGTTATTTAATTAAAAGTTCTTTGACTGGTTCCAAAAATTTCCTGTGATGACTTGCATGAAATTTCAGAAAGCTGTGGGCTAAGCGCTCTTAGGTTTAGATGAATGATATGAATGCAGCCTCAAAAATGCCCAAGGGCTTTTTTTTCAAAATGTATTTTAATGCAAAGAACTCCTTTTCTTTCTTATGTCATTCCATACAAATTTTGACATTATCCATTTTCACGGAAGTCAGTTTTATGCCTCTCCATTATTGGTTTCTATCTTTCTACCTCTGTTAAGAATCATGCTGCAGAAAAGCAAAGAAGATCTTTCTTACATATTTTTTGTGAGGAATGGGGGAAATTGATATCTCCTCAGACAGGCAGATCTCCGATGGATCATCCATTTTTTGTAATGCAGCAAATTTATATGTATCCAGCAATTTACCTGTAAATTGAACATTTGTATTTTGTCAGGCAAAAGCCCACATGGACATTGTTTATTGCTGTGAGGGAGAAAACTCAGATTCTACTCTTTGACTGTGCAATATCCTACTAATTAGTCTACCTGATAAATAACTACCTGTTTCACCCTTTACCTGGAGTCTATTCAGTAAAGCATACTTTTATCACCTTGATGGTTTCTCTGAGCCATTTCCTAATATATCATACCTACTATCTTACATGATGCCAGCTGCTACTGTTTTCCTGACAGCTGTGTTATCTTTCACCAGCTATTAATGTGTCTTCTCCTCATCCCCATTCTAATATTTTCCCTTACATGTAGTGCTAAACTCATCTCAACCCCAAAAATACTGTATACTTTTTAGAATTCTCTTCTGTGATGTGTCTAGATAACTGCATCTGGCAGTGTTGATCCGAGATTAGTCTACTGTGAAATTTAATGCCCCCACACTGGCACTGGAGTTCAGAGTAGCAGTGTGCTTTTAAAGCTAATCTTCTGAACATCCCCACTCCGTGTAATTTTATTTCCACTGTGGAGCTCCTTTAAGATGAAAAATAAAGCAGAAGATGTGCTCCAAGAGCATGTGTAACGATCTCCCAGTGATAATGGGCATTAGTTCAACAGATTAGAGTGACTCTGAAGTGAACCCCCCAAACTACATAGAGTGCTGATGTCAAGTACTTGCACCAACTATTTTGTTCTGAAGATCCATCCTTACTGGAAACATTACTTGTTAATGTTCTTGTTCACTATGTTCTTTTTATTGTAGCCTCATTCTTACTTCTGCCTAATGTAATTATTTCACTTACTGTGCCTTGCTATACAACTAGACTGCTCTGAAAGTTAGGTAAGAGAGTAGACCTTATCACAGTTTTCTGAAATATAAGATTCCTTACCACTTGTCTGAGGACCCCATACCAAATTATACTGTGTAGCATAATCAAATGACAAGTATGTTGGTGACATATAGGTGTGCTTTACTCAATTCTGAAAAACTTGAGTGAGCAGTTAGAGCAAAGTTAGTACAGTATTCAGTTTCCACCTTGACTCAGTTTAACTAACTGTCCTTCCACGCAGTATGTCCTTAGAGCTTACCTTCACTCACAAATTCATTCAATTCATAACCATCATAATTTCCACACATTCCACAGGTTTTCCCCATATATTTTTTTTCAGTCAAAACCTAAAACAAAGCAAAGCAATATATTTAAAAGGATCACCCTAAGTAAAATTATCTATAAAGCATTACTTTTCTCAAACACATTCAGTTCAAGGATCCAATTAAAGGTGATCCTCCTCATTACTTTCAGTGACTTGGCTAGAAGAAACATTTTGGAAGCAGTAACTTCTTTTACCAAATAGGCAAGTAGTGATTGTTGTGATTTTTTTAATTTAGGAAAAGAATAAAAGGCATTTGCAGAGATTTGAAGGGAATGATATTCTAAGGAACCAGAAAAATAGAAAAGGAAACAATGCTGTTGCCTTGCTCATATCTTTGTTGATAGAGCATGAATTTCAGGTTCATTGTCTTAAGAAGTTGAAAGTTACAGAAAGAATAACTGGTTTCAGAAGGTTATTCAATTATTTACTGCTCTGGAGAATAAAGTGGTTATACTACTACTACTGACTACAGTCAATGCATTTTTATGAAAACCTTAGATCAGAGGAAATAATTTGATTGTAGGTAGGATACAGGGCATACCAATTGCAGTAGCATTTCCTGTTATATGTGTGATAGCAATGTTGATAAATCTCCAATACAACCTCTCACATAACAATCTCTCTGTTTTAGCATAGAATTCAGTGTCTTTTGTGGCAAGGAGACTATGTGATTTCTCACACTGAGGAAATGTATCCCCTTCTCTAAAATATATCAGTCATTTTGGAGGGAAAACATGACAAGATTCAGAAGAAGAAAAAAAAAGAGCTGGTAAAAGCACCACATGTTTGAAAAAGAAAAAAAAAGATGTGGGGGGAAGCATAGTAGAAATGACAAGACTAAGGCATATACTATGCATAAAGAAATTCTAAACAACTTTAAATAACTTCAACAGCTCTTTAGCAAAACTTTTTAGCTGCTGGAATAGCTTGAGGAAAGTTTAAAATTTGTGAAAGCACCCACAAATCTCAACATTGGTGGCTTTAGTTACATACCAAAGCTGGAAGTTAAAGGAACACGCAGATATAAAAAGCCAAGATGTTTTTTTCAAGGTAAATGGATGAAGCAGGAAAAGAATAAATATCCAAATAGTAAACACATGCAAAAAGCACCCATTAAGTTTAAAGACATCTTCTCATTACAGTAAATCAGTGAGCATTTTCTCTTCTGCTTTATGAGAAGATTTTACTAACCATGAGATAGTCATCATTGTTCCACATGACAATTAGCTCCATCTCCATCAGTTTGGCCACCAGACGAATGTTGCGTCCATAAGGTGCTATTTGAATTCCATTGCTGGTGTAAGGCAACTTAATGACACTGTAATAAGGCAAGAAGAGAAACTGACCATCTCATACCATTATTAAGCAGGTACTAGTTATCTTTTCTGGATCTAATACATATATGATCTGAGTACTTGCAGCAACACAGATTTTTTTTCTTTGTAACTGTAGCATTTCAAGATACATTAAAATTTCTCTTGACTGAAAAATCAGTGTCAACAGTTTGATAGAAGAATCTCAAGGAGACAGTTGCATAGTCAGTATACTAGTGAAAATGTTTGCACAGCACTTGGCATCTTCACTTGGTTTATTAGGGTATAGGTAAGGTATATGTTTCAACAGTTTGTGTGGTAGTATTATTTTGATTACCCTGAAAAGCTTACAGTCTGTTAATATAGCAATTATTGCTATAACTGAAACCTGACAAGGTTAGAGAAACCCGTTATGGGAATGTTGTAGCAAAATTAGGTTTTCATCCTTGCAGCTGAATTCTAGTGCTACAAACTAACAACATTAAAGACAAAATATATTTTGCTAAATAGTCAGTAAGCATGTGATATAATCATAGAAAAGCTGGTTGGAAAGGACCTTCTGAAGTTGCCCAGGCCAGACTTCTACCTGAAGAAGGGCTATGTGCAGCACTAGACCAGGTCAGCCAAAGCCTTTGGTTCTTGTGAATGTAGGATAAAAATTTAAAATGCAGATCATTTGGTTAGGTCCACAGTTTTATATAGTTTTCCTGAGACATTAACTGGTAAAGAAAGTTTTTCTTAATAAATACAATTTGCTAAAATAAGGTATAGCTTCAAGATCTCTTTTTGTCATGATGGTTATTATACCCAGGTAAGTGTAAGAAGATACAGACAATCCACACTCAAGTTTATTTCCTGTACCCACATATACTCACAGACAAAAATTCAAGCCTGTCTATCTCATAAAAATGCTGAAAACTTCCAATGAAACATTTCCTTCTATGGGAGCATTTTGTTTAGAAGAATGAATGATGCAGAACCCAAAGTTTCCCATCAGTGTAATTCCTCAGTAAAACAGCTGTTTTCTGGACATAGTAATCCTTGGAATAATGTATACTGACAGCGGTCTCATCCACAAGGACCTTTTTCTGAGCCCTTCTGATATTTCTCTATTGGTTGTACAGTTCAAAGTTTCTCTTATAACCTATATATCATCTTTAGCATAGAGGGTTCAGAGTTATCTATGTCTCAAAAAAAAAAAAATGAGCTCTAAGCAAAACACAGGAATTTCAACTAGTATCTACTAAAAGGTATAAGCTGTTCTTGTAGTAGAGGCATATGCATATGAAAACTGGCAGTACATAGGAGACTAGTTTCAATGTGAGAACTGTTTTGGTTTGGGAAGGTTATTAGTTTATCCCTTTACAGAAAATAAGCCTGATTAAAATAGCTGCAAATGAAATACTCATCTATAGAGTGTGAATGCTTGAAAGGAAGAAATGGGAGTAGAGTCATCAGGTGTACTAACTTCTGTAATTTGTTGATTCATTTTTGATACAAAGTAGTCTTCTTTAGTGTGAATGCTATATATATAACCCTCTGCTGTCTTTAAACATGTTTTTTCTCATTAATTGCAGAATCTTACCCAACATTCCTGACAGAAATGCTGCCTTTCTCAACAATGACAACAGAAGGTCCCAGCTCAATAATGATCCTTGCAATTTTTTTGTCCAGCCCACGGCGGAACTGTATATTGAAGTCAGGGCTGGCTTCATCACATACAGTTGCAAAGATATAGTTGCAAGTGCCAGTGAAGTCATACTGGTATTTATCAAAGGTGGAAAAATGCCCTCCGCCCCAGGTAGAACAGGAATCCTTGCTCAGAACTATAAAAGTGAAAGAGAAAAGTGGATTTAGGTCTCCTAACATTTTGATTGCTGTTTCAGTTATAAATAGCAAGAAAAGCTATTTATACTCAGATTAATTATCTAAGATTATACTCGGATTAATTATCTAAGCAAAATCCTAGACAATTTTTTTTTTTTTTTACAACCTCAAAATTTTAAATCAGGAAGTGAAACAGTAGTGGGAATCAGAGCAATATTCTTATTTACTGTAATTGGAGAAGACCCTCTAGCTTGGGAAACACACCTCCATCTCCTTCATGGAATATATAAATGTTTATCTTCTTACTTCAGTCTGCACAATCTGTTTGCAGAGGTGAAAGCTTGCTACTGGAAAAAACTTTAACATTTCAGGCACAGTTGCAAAGCTATATATGGCATTACTGTATCATGATTCATTGTACAGTCAGATCACTAGATGTCAGAAAACAGTCTTCAAAGCCCAGCTTGTAAGTCTCCACTATTTTGGGTCTGTTTCTGTGAAAAAGTTCCAGCCAGCTTTGTAAATACATGGAATGTTTTGATCAGTTTTCATTTTTAAAAAGTAATCACTTTTCATCTAAATGGACAGATTTTAGGAGGTTGAAATAAATCATTGGAAAAAAAAATAACTCTAGCACTTAATGTTAGATATTTCTATACCTACTTAAAGCATTTGAACTGTCCCTCTGAAAATGACAGAATTACTGAAGTCAGTAAAATCATGTCCAGACTCAGTTACTTTTCATTTTTTAATTATTTTTGCTTTTAGAGTTATATGAAGCTCAGGTATCTTCGAATATATCTTAGAAGCATAAAGTATCAGGAAAATTTTGCAAAGTTTACCTGCAATTTTTATTCTCTGCTCTCTTAAAGAGTGGTATTGGTTTTATTCAGATCAAGTAGAAAATACTGTTTCCCAGTGAACTGTTACCTGTTGGCAAAAAGTACTCCTCTTCCATACTTCTGTGCTGTCCAGAACGTCTGACTGGAAAATAGGAATTGGCTAATTGTTACTGATTCTTCATGCCCAACTCTAGCTAGTGTAATATACTGTGCTGTACTAACCAGCAAATCCCAGCTTTTTCAGAGTGTGTCAAGAAATGATTAGCTGGGGCTGCACAATGGTCAGAGTGCAATAGGAGCCCCTTTCGATAAATGTAGGTGTATTTGTTTTTATTTAAATATTATTACAAAAAATATTAAATATTATGACAGGAATGTCAATAACTCAAGATATTTAACACTAGATTCTATACTTGTCTTTTGAGTTCAGTTTTATTAAGTGATACCTAGATTTTCCTTTACTTTGTGTATATCCATGCCCTACTGTTCCTCTTGTTGTAAAAACAGAAAGAAGACAGAGATGACTTGCTGAATTTTATTATTTTTCTGTCTGGCCACAAATTCAACTATTTTTACCTATAGGATGAACTTCATGTAGCTTTTCTATGCATATGCTGAATGAGAATTCACTTAATTCAAGCCACACTCTGCTTCTCATTATAATAAATTTGCATTTTATAGAATTCTTTTGTTCTAGATCTCTGCATTTTCCCTAAACTAGATTAACAGTTTCACTATCAACCACTGAAATGCAGCAACTCTTGCAGTACAGAGTTGCTTTTTACCAGTAGGCAACAGTAAAGCACAGTATTTTAATATAAAATATTAAGATTATGGAATCCTAGGAAGAATGTCTGTAAATAGAATATGATAATGCGCAGAATACTAGGACTGATACACACATTTATTTTAGAAAAGATCTAGTAGGGGAACAGCACACCCTGTACGTATGTTATCATGATGACATTTGTTCATTCTTGTCATGGATGTGGAAAACTAAATGTTTAATGAACAAAATTTAAATTGAAAAGTCAGTGCCTCACGTTTCTTCAGAAAAGAACATGTGAAAAGTTGTATTAGTTCTGACCAAGTGTTGATGTAGCTTGCTTATTTTATTTCCAGCAGTGATCATCAGGAGACTGCCGAAGAGAAGAGTACCATCAGGTCAGGCATGCATGCTTCTGCAGATACTCTGCAATCTACAATTATTTTCAGTTCAGGGTATTTTGTGAGGCTGGGATTTGTCTGCTTAACCTGCTTGTGCTCTGACTCCCAAGTACTTGTCCAGCCTCCTTTTGAATCAAAGCAAAATTTCTTTGTAACAGAAAATACCACAATCACTACTGTCAAATGTTACCACTTTAATTGTGAGTTGACATTTTAGTGATACCTACTTTCCTAACAGTATTTCTGATAGCTATAATTTTTACTACTTTAAAGCTAATACATTAATTATGCCTTGGCATGGTACACATTTTTATTTGATAGTGGTATCTTACTATATTTTGTATTTCTTAGATTCAGAAGGACTAGCACAAACCTGCAGTAAGTAGGTGGCTGGAGTTAATTTTCCTTACAGATATGGATTCATGCACACAGGCCATTCTTAGGAGCTAAAGGAAAACTGGGAAACTACCAGAACTGCAGCAAAAATAGCTTCAGCTGGCACAGCTGGATGTTGAAGACCTGTCCAAACCCTGACTCCACACTGGCTGCTGGCTATAAAGGTGAGGAAGAACTATCCTGTATTTTGATCTTTCACTTACACATAAATTTGTTTTAACCTGCAATCTTTAAAATAATCTCATAGCCTCTAATCAGCTTTATTTCATTTCCTGGATTTTGCAGCATCAAAAGAATCCATTTCCTGAATTCTTAGAGAATGTTAACCTAAGTGCAGGAATGAAAACCAAGCAGATCACACCAATTACCTCAGTAGCAAATTTCTAAATGTGGAAGGCTACTAAACTGCTTCACAGTTTCTATCCTGAGGCATCAAAACCTCAGCATGGCACACTAAAGCACTTTCCATTCAGCATAAAACTTACCAGAGCGAGACAACTTATTTTACTGTGCTTTATAAGCAAACTCTTCATTTGGGATTTCTAAAACTAATGCTTTAAAACACATGCTCCTTGAGGCAAGGACTTATTTTTATTATGCGCTTTCTACAGCATCTTCTGCAATACAGAACTGATGCTGAACTGAATTGCAATATGAACGTTAAACACCAGGTCAGGCACTTACTTCTTTGCAGAGATTCTTTCTGGTTTTGGAGAAAAAAGTGAGGCCAATAATTTCCTTCAAAAGCTGTGAAAGGAAAAACAAAACAGGAAGAATATATCCTCTGAGCACAAGGAAGTTAAAAATAAATAAACAAATATTCAAACATGGCACAAGTCAAAGCAGTGTCAGCAGATATAAATGGTGTCCTGCCACACAAAACTGAGCAGAAATTATAGCGGAAAACCACATAATTCATCTTGTAATAAAAAAATGACTCTACAACTGATAAAACTACCAAACAAAAGCTTTTACAACCAAAAGCTGCCAGAAATCCTGTACAATATGGGGTTTCCTGCACTTTGTCCTTGAATCCTCTGTTCCTTATTAGAAATCTGTGGAATAAAACTTTCCTCCTGTTTTGGAATTCTTATTCCACCGTATGGGTAGAAGTAGTGGAGGGAACAGCCAAAACGGGGAAAACATGGGAGAAGCAATATCCCATGTGTTCTTCACAAGAATCGCGGGGTCTGTAGCTGAACAGTGGGAAATCCCCAGGCCTTAGTTTTCACTTTTGCTGCTCATGGTAAGGCAGTATGATGAAAACTTTTATCTGCTTCCTTCCACACACCTCTTATTCACAAAGACTGTCCTGGTTATGAGAAGCCAGGGACTGTTTAGCAAATATGGAGTACAGTATGATCCCTCTTCCACCACAAACCCAGACCTACTGCATGCATGTAACTGCACCGTGTCCTCATACATACCCAAAGATTCTTTCACCTAGCAGCTTGCTTCCTGTCCAAAGTGCAAAGAGAGTAAAACAGGTGGCAAAACAGGCTGCCACAGCCAGTCTACAAGCAGTGAGCCCTGTGCAGGAACAGAGGTAGTGCATGCATGGAATGAGCTCCCATAGAGTAACTAACTGGATAGCAGCAACCAAAGCAAGCTGTAAGAAAAAGTATCCAGTAGGCTTCAGAAATGGGCTACTCTTTTTTAAAGTTTGTCAGGTCCAGTATTTCTTACTTAACAGGAGCAAATATCCTGTAGAAACCATATAATTCTCTGCTATATGTTTAGGATCTTTTTCAACAATGTTACGGCAGAAGGTTTCTTTAATTACATAAATCAGGCCAAGTCTGCATACATATGCAGGCCAAGCTCTGCGGGCTTCTGTTGGTTCTTTATATACTGAAGACACTAAAAGCCTCTAGGGAGCTCACTAACTGTAAGGGACTCTCAAGCCAGTTTTACACTGTGCTGCTGATGTGATGTAGTATTTATCATGTAATATTTCAAGGACTGTAGGAAAACGGATGAAGTTCTGTCTTGCATGTGAGGCTACGTTAAGGAACAAGAGGGCAATTTGGAGTTCCAGCACATGCCTTTGCTATGGATCTGAGATCCAGACATCTCCAACTTCTCTGTCAGTCTCTGCCTCTGTTCTTCTCTGAAAGAACACATTTTAAAGGATGTTATCTGCATAAACTACTCTAAGCTTTTAAGAAACAAAATACTACACTGGTGGAATTATATACAATGAATATCTAGACAGAAGGGAAATAAATCAAGGATGTAAGTTCAGTGACAGAAGTATTCCCACCCCAATTGTTCCAATAGCTTTAAATGACATATATCTCAGCCAGTTTTCTATATTCTCTTCACAGGCTGTGAAGGTAAATACAGATTTGCTGAGTACAATCTGACTTGCAAAATATGTATCTTAACACAGAACAAATGGATTAGACACAAAAATTGTATTTCCCTCCATTGGTGTAAAGGAAACCTTAGGTAACTGCAGTGTAAATGCCAAGGCAGAAGTCCAGCGAGATGTATTCCTTCTATCCTTCTTCCTAGATACTGTGTCCATTTCAGTGGGACAGTGCTCTATAAACAAAAAGTGAAACTCAAGAGTACAACATAACATATTTTTTCTAAGTTGGAATAAGGTACCAGCATAATAACTTCTTGATAAATTAAACAAGAACATTTCTACAAGAAAGAAATAGCACAAAACAATCTCATTAGCTGTTGAGTTGCGATACAGACTCACTGCATGGCCAGCACTTCTGCTTCCACAATTGCCTGTCATGCTCCTCAAAATCATAGTAGATCCTACTCACTCTGGCTTGTCCTCTATAATGAGTTAGCAATGGCAAATAACTGTTTGAAATTTTGCCAGTGTTTCAGTACAGCCTCTTCGATCAGCCTGCACTCGGCAAGCATCTCCAGAACACAGAATGCTTCTTCCTCTGTCCTTCCAAGTTCCCAGTGAACCATGCATCACAAGAAGTACACCACAAAAAGTGATAGGTTGCGTGGGTATCAAGCTAACAGTCTTCACACCTAGAGTTGCTGCTGCCTTGTTTGAACCCCTTTATTTTGGTACGTCCATTTCTTCAATAATCTATTATTGTTGGTTTAACAGTTTTGCAATTGCTACAGTTTAATCCCAAACTACAAACACAATATTAATGCAATTTGAGAGCCTGTAACAGCTGCCTCCAGAGGATATCTGACTTGCAGAAATTGAAGGTATGTCTAAAACATTATTTCAAGTGAGATCTATCCAGAGAACTTCATGTAAAACAGAAGTCTAATACTTTATGAACAAATATTTTAGACCAGAACAGTTTGGTTTACAAAGCTTTTCAAATTCAAAATTTGTAAGTCTAAGCTTGCCAAACAGTTACAAAATGTTACAAATACTCCAGGTTTGCTACTCAGATTCAAACATTGAATGTAATAATCATCCTGAATTATACTGGAGGCATGCAACAATTATACTGAAAATAATTGAGGATATGAAATCCATTATAAAGTTTTGCTCAAACAATAGCTGGTAAAACAAATACAGGGCCATTCGCTGAATATCTGTCAATCAGTCTGTATCCTGTCAGATCAAACTATTAAACTCATTACAGTATGGTAATTATTCTCAGCATTTACATTCTTTTTCTGACAATTCTGAAGAGATGATTAAATTTTCATGGCAATGTTATTAACCATTCACAACCACATGAAATGACAGATTGCATAGATGCAGCAAGTGCTATTGCCCCATGCAGAAGTTGTATCTAGCAACCATTTAGGAATTCCCTACTGAAAATGCTGTCCTAGTGGTAAATGATTTTTAAACTACTGAATTCTTTCTGACTGACATTTTTCTATTACTGCAAGTATTCTGTATTCCTTTGGGAAATGGGATGATTTTGAATTGACATGAAATATTTGACTTTGAATTGCTCAATAGAATTTTAAACAGACTTTCACTTTTCTTAGGTAAAGGAAGTTTAACTTTCAATTCCTACTCTGCTCCAGCTGGCCTCATTTCCTTGAGAATTATACCTGTCAAGGTGCAGATTCTGTATGGTCAGTCTGACAGCAATACAATCCAGACAGGGAACTTGATTTACTGTGAAGAAATAATTTCCTTTCTATGCCACGTTTACTATGAGATATCCCAATGGGAAAATACAATTTTATGTTGTAATGACTTCAATCAATGTATTTCACATCAGCTAAATGAATGAAAACAAAATATTTTCCTTTGATGTAAAACATTGAAATTAAAACCTTTTATACTTCCAAACAGAAACAATTAAGGATTCCTTTTCTGTAAAGGGTTCAGTTTTTCTTCTCATGTGGGACAAAAAGAAATGTTGAAATAAGAAGTTATTTTAAAGCTCTTGTCTTTTCCAGAAACTACATAAGCCTAAAAGGAAATTTAACAGCAAGGATAGTGCTAGAGTCATGACCATAATACTCAGTCAGTTGCACATATTCATGATGATTTCTCTACTGCATGAAATTATTAAATTCCTTTGTCTTTAGCAAAAAAAAAAAAATGGCTGAACAGCATAAATCAAGGTAACTTCCTAGTTACATACTTAGTAAGAAGAACTATCATGACTACATAAATATTTCATAAGGATTCATGCAGTTTTGAATATTATTGAAATAGCTAAAGTGCTGAAGCCTCTAATCAATGTACCATCATCTCTTAAGTAAAATCTACAATTAACAGTTTTTAAATGGTTTTAAATTTCTGCCGGTTTTTAAATCAGGCTAATTCATGTTTACTGCTTTTCTTTAGTTAAGGAAAATAGGAAGTGTGTCTTCTAGTTTACATCTGATGTGAAATCTGGTAGATGTCCTTACAAAGAACATATACATTTCTAGTTAGAGACAGACTCAATGTATGGAATTTGGATGCAAATCCATGAAAAGGAGAACTGGAGTACTTGCATTGATTTAACTCATTCTAAAGAGACAAGATTTGGATCTAGAGTTTGAAACAACTAGCATCTTGCATGTTGGCATCCACATCAACCTCTTACAGTTATGCCTCCAAAAATTGTCTGATTGCAAAATCTTACTTGACAGAATGAAACTTCTATTTGTTTTCATAGTCTCCAACCTCAAACAGCATTTCAAGGCTCCAGAATGCTGATACATACCAAAGCAAGAAGACTGCACTGAATTTTCTAGATCTTTTAGGCTTTTGTGTTTAAAATCAGCTGAATCTCTATCCTAGACAACAGAGTCCCTTATAGATGAGGCTCTATTTGTAGTTGCCAAGAAAGCCTACGGCTGAGTAGGAGTTGAGAGTAATTTTCTACTTATCTATCATATGAAGTCATGTAGATTAAGAATTTACAGGCATCTGCATTTGGGATTAGGACCCACGGTCAGGTACTTTACTTGATCTTGGTTGCAATGGTGCTAATACAGTGAGTGCAGTTACACCTGTTCTGTGAGTCTACTAAAGGGCCGAGTTATTTATGTTTTAATTTTTTCAGTGGTACAGTTTAAGTAAGTCAATGATTTAAGAGTAATACGTGTCCTCACGCAATCTGAACTATATGGTTCATTAAGCGTAGTAAAAGCAATGAATAAGAAATAATTTTAACTTTGTTCAAACTAAAGCAAGTGAATTATGCTATTTAGCAGCTCACAACCTGTTCTTGAAATCAGAACTGTAATGATTTATAGTTACGGAGACTATATAGAAGAGATGAAATGAAATCATTGCCAAACCATGGCAAATCAGGTTCACTCTCAAAGAATTCATTAAAAACACTATTGCAAAAGGAATGAGTAAGAAGGCAGAGTAGCTACAGAGTCAGTTAATTTACCTGTCAAGTCTTTTCAAAAAATTACTCAGTCATCTGATATTTTGTTTGGACCAAAAAAAGACAGACCTCTTTAAAATACTCAAGAATTTCATTGCATAAAATATATGAATTGAATATATATTAATTGAATAATATATATGCAGGAATACCTTAAGAGTCATGTAAAATTTTTAGACTGGAATAATTTGCCTGTTTTCCAGCATAGGATTCTTTCTATCACATCATTTTTCAAAAATGTAGTGCAATCACATAGCTCATGCTTACTACTTCTTGCAGTTTGCATAACAAAGGAAAAAGGTTTTGACCATCACTATACATAGAAGATACACAGCTTCCACAGTGACATTACTAGAGCACTTTGAAAATCTGAAAAATGAAGGCACTTGGCAGCTAAGAAACACAATGTAAATACATTAAAAATATATTTTTTGTATCTAGGAAACCAGTTTTAGGGAATGATCCAACAAATCAGTAACCACACTTATAAAAAAAAGTTAAGAACAAATAGTTCCATTTCAGTCATGTACTACTAAATGTGCAGCTGTGTTCTAAGATGCAGTAAGAGAGAGGAAAATGTGTAAACTTAATTCTGATGATTGTGGGAAAGGAGAGCAAGACCTGAACCTCACGTTTTATAATATTACAATGGAGTCACCCACTTTGTATCAATACATGGGTATTTTCTTTCAGATTGTATACCAAGACAAAGCCAAGCATCTTAAACTTACCAGCAGATTGCAGAAAACTGCAGAAGATGAGCAGTACTACTGTTGGAAACATGATGCATGCCCTAACTGCAGAGGTTTTCTCAGCACTACCTTGCGTTCCAAATGAGCAGTACCACTGCTACCACTTGCTAGGCTTACCTCTTCAAGCTTGGATGCTTTATATATAGAATTGCAATGCCCTCCCTTATTCCCATGGCTTGCAGAAATTGCAACAGCAGAGTACCCGCCAAACAGGATCTCCTCTTTATCAAGTTCAACACACCTAAATGCCATTTAGAAAGAAAAGAAAAAAGAAAACACAAACCTCCTCCAGCACATTATCATTCTTACAAGGTTTTTAGACTGGTTTCTATTCGTACCAGCTCAAACACTTATAAACTTCATTTACTGAACAAATTTAGTATTATACCCAAAAGCAAGATACGAAGAGACAATACACCAATTATGATCATTATCTGATAAGGAGAGGAATAAAATTGGACCAGTTCACAAGTGCAGGAGTTCTGAAACTGCTGTAAAGAATGTGTGTACAGAAGATGGTAAGGCACTTAAGAACAGAGATACAGATCTCAGATTTTTTTGTTAACTCTCAATAACTTTAATTTGCTCTCCTGAGCGTGTTCATCTCTCCCTTGTGTAACATTTTAGGCAAAATGATAAATTTTGTCTTAGTAAAAAGGGCTTTCCACGGTACAGATTCTTTCCTGAGTTTGCAAAGGGAGCTCTTGCCCACTTACCACTACCAAGGGCAGAAGGCAATCTGTGTTACAAAATGGAAATGGCTATTGCACTGTGGTACTTTGGCAGTTCTGAGAAGTTAATTTCCACCTTCCTACCAACATCACAAAAGACCATTTCCAATTCTTTTACAACACTCAGGTCTCTCCACATCACAGGTGAAACACTGAATATACTGGATACGTTCACTGTGTCACTGCCATCACTCAACAGGCACAATATAAGAACTTGCTTCAGAAAAAACAGTCTAAGTGGAAGACAACTTTTCCCTTAAAATATACAAGGTATGGATTACATCTCCATATGAACTCTTCAGCATTTCCTGTTTCACCTATGTAATTCTTATTTTATGTAATCCATTACTTTCCTGGATTCTGATTGTTTTGCCTTTCCTCTGGTATCATTTCTTTGCTTAAAAACTGGCTCCTCACCATGTTTTCAGAGTTATTGCTTCTGAGTGGTGGAAAAAAGCAGACTGACCACTCTTTAATTAAAGCCAAGGCTCAACCTGGCTGTAATTGAAACAAAAACATTAAATTTTAATTGAAATGAAGGTCTGCCTTTTTTCTTTTTTAAGTTTTTTATTTTTATTTTCCCCTCCAGCAACTGAAGGACGAAGTATATGGTTATTGGTAACAGAATTGTGACCCTAAATTCCAAAATTTCTGTTGAAAATTTTCTGCATCTTCTTAATAACAAAAGAAAGTAAATGAACAAAAGCAAGAAAAAAACCCCTTATCTGTTTAGTTAAACCATAGACCCTTAAAAAAGAATTCTACACCAGGTATTTGACCACATCTACAAACTGATCATTATCACATCCCATGCTTTCAGTGGAATTGTGAACATTTACTATTAAAAGTCCTCCACAAGATAAGACAAGAACAATCTCATTACCTTTGACTGTGTAGCACTTGATGCATCTTTGTTTTGTTTACAGATCCTTTTCACAGAATTAATCTTAATGTAGTTAAAATAACTGAACTTCTAAAATTAAATGTAATAATGTGAGAACTGTCTTTTGACTCCAATATTTACGCCTCATATGTGACTTCTACATAGCTGCCTTTTGGGATGCAGGAGTTCATATACTTTAGAAGTGCATAACTGCTCAGGACTTTCTGACTGAACAGGACTGTTTTCAAAAGGCATTGCATAAATACCCTGTACCACTTGTCACTTCTGAAAATCTTGATCAAAATTCAAAAATATTAAGTCCTCAAAACAGTCTGAATAATTAGACAGATACTACAATATATAATTATTATGATATCCCAAGTGTACTTATCACATTCATTTCTGGCAAATCTGCTCTAAGTTTTTATTAATGAAATG
Source organism: Pezoporus occidentalis (assembly GCF_034315485.1). Taxonomy (NCBI): domain Eukaryota; kingdom Metazoa; phylum Chordata; class Aves; order Psittaciformes; family Psittacidae; genus Pezoporus; species Pezoporus occidentalis. Next base: position 260,930 of record NW_026913964.1, on the reverse strand, counting down.
CAAATCAGAATTTAATTTTTCATACGTTTAAGAAGTAACTACTCTGTGATTATCAGGACCTGTAGTGTTGCTACCAACTCAAACTTCATCACTGAGAGTATCATACAGAAATTTACCTTTGACAGAAAAAAATGAAAAAAACCCTCATCACTGTTGTCAAATAGATATTTCTTTCAATTGGTTACATATTTACATAATCTTTCTGTCAAGCAGTAATAAATTAAAACAGCTGATTTTAATGAGCATTCTGTGATTTGCTCATTTCCAGAGCTGGGCAAATTTTTTCTATTAAAGGTATGAGATTAACACCACTTAGAACTAAGATCACTGGTAACATCTGAGAAGGTACCAAAGCCTTTATATACCACCTAACAGCTAATTTTCTTCTTCCATTACCATGCAGTCAAGCTTTTCTCTGTAGTATTTATGTTTACCAAAACCTTCTATGCCTTTATTATATGAAGCTTAAGAAATCATGAAATGCAAATGCTGGCAAGAGTTATTACAAATACTTATCCAAAATGTTGTTTTCAGCCCCCCATACTTGTAGCAATGTTCATAGCTGACACTCGTTCTGAGCAGTCAGGCTAAAGATTTACCTTCAGCTTTCCTGGAAGGAATTTCACTGAATGAGCCTAAATACTTATGATTCGGCAAGTAACTTGTTATTTCATGAGGACGTCCAATGATGCCATAAATACAATTTATCAAAAGCACCCATCTACAACTACTTTTATGTCAGGATTCCAGACCAAGAAAAAAGCATTTGCTGCAGGAATATAAATTACTATGTCTGCAGTACTTTCAGTAGGGAAGTCTGCCATTTCAAGGAAACATGGTTTGTTTTTTTTTTTTTTATAGACTGTCTCAAGGTAACATTACTTATTTTCTATTAGCGTACATTTTTTAGCATATTTGAACATATCTGGTATGAATACAGACTTGGAAAGAAGTTTGAAATCCTAAGAACATGAAACTGGAAAATAAAATTGCTACATGAAGGAGATTTCACGCCAATTTTATCCTGCCCAAAAGAGCACTGCAGATTTGTCCTAGGAATGTAAACAGTACTATGCTGTAACACATACTGGATATTTTATGTCTTGGTCTTCTGTTCTCATAAAAAAAAAATAGCTTAAGTGAAAAATTGAGGAAAGAAAGGTAAGTATCAATATTAGGTATTTCACATAAAACTCTTAAAAAACATGAGAAAATTCAGTATTGTGAACATATGGAAGGAAGAAAAAGAGGGGTGCAATGACTAGTCAAGTCAGAATGAAAGGTAGAAGTATTAGTGCTTCACCTTACACAAGGTAATTTCATGAGTATTCCTCTATTTCAAAATAAATCAAAAGATCAGCATAACTGATATTACTATTCCAGAGATAACAAAACAAACTCCCATTTTGTCTGCCTGTTTCTCTTTGTTCTCTTTCAGGTAATTTAGCTTGGAAGCAAAAGGATTGCATACATGGCTGTTTCTCTAGGATAAGCTTACTGCACAGACCAGGGGTTCCTGTCTAGTTGTCTGAATAGCTGGCAGGCAGTCAGGCAGGCAGGAACCTCATAGCCAGCTGGTTGCCTCTGCTGCCGAGATGCTTTCAAAAAAAAACCTGGCAGTAAAATAGATACATATTCTGAGAATGTTCCAATTGTCATAAATAAGAGATTTTAGGCTGAGAACTATTCACAAAAACAAAACAAAACAAAAAAAATCATAACCAGCTATGCACTTACCTGCAGCCTATGTCTCACTTTTAGGACCCCCTTATACTTAGGTTCATTTGTGTGTGCCTTTCTACATGCCTCTCTTCATTTTTTTTGTACACTTAAAACTCCTTCTTCAAATGGTGGCTAGAAGCCCAGTTTGATCATGCTATCACACACTAAATAATCCACCTTACGCTTTTAGTAGAAATCCATACTTCTTGTTTTTCTTTCTGCTCACCATCAAATCTCCTTCATGACACCTAGAAAATGGCCCATAATTCTGGAGTTTATCAGACACGGTCACACACAAACAGGAAAAAGAATGCTATTAATAGACTGTTAGGGCTGCCACTCACTTGGAGTCAGTTCTGCTGTCCTTGGGTATCTGACTATAGATATTTAAATGTAAAATTTCATTAAACATTGCAGATTATGTTTTTGCTGCAATGGACAGAGACACAGTAGGTACAGATGTTATGGAGGATTTTAAGACGAAAAGTAGATACAAACTAAGAAACAACTAACAGCACTCTTTCACTGTTCCAAAAGTAGCACTTCTACATTTTTCAAAATGACTTTTGTACTTGCATGACTGTAAAGTCAAGTCTTTCCCATATACTTGTTAGGAAAAAACTCTAGAAAATAATGTAAAACACAGGCTTCTCAAAGTGGCAAAGACTTCATCAACTGGTACTTATCTTTCAATTATAATTTGTTTGGGACAATGGCCTGAGACCTCCCCGTGTTGGCTTTATGCCTCTGGCATTCTCTTTGATGAATATGTCCGATACTAAAGCCGTGGGGATCTCGGCTGGTGTCATTCAGTCTTTGTACCCTGCCAGCACTAGAGGCTGAGAAAGCCTGCCACTCCCACAATTCTCTGAAGCATATCCACTGCCCTGAAGACAAACTTAGACAAAATATCGGAAGGGTTTCTGGAGTAAAGCAGAGAGAGTGTGCGTGTGTGGTGTGTGTTACTGTGAGAGTGTGCTCTTACATGATACCATGTAATCCTTCCTGTGCATAGGGACACAGGGAAGGCAAGCTGTTTGATTTCATCCCCCACACTCTCTTCTCCTGCTCCTGAATTCTGTGTTGTTGATGCTGGACTCAACTGGTTTGCATTCTGATCTCTTGAGCAGTCTGGGCTGCACAGGTTTGTTCTCTAACACTTATTCCTACATTCTGGTCATTTTAGGTACAGTGCTGAGAGGAGAGAACAGAACAATACAGAGAGAGAAACCACAGAGGGCCGTTTGTCCTCTATCTCTTGATACTTGTGTATGGTTTTTTAATTTAAATATCCCTCAAACACTGTAATTGTGAACACAATCTGTGCAGTATCTCTTAAGGCCAAATTTATCTTCTAGTGTTTAAGTAGAAGACATTGATACACTGTCACTTGCTTCTAGAAGTGAGATTAAAGGTACTCCTTTTTGCTACTTCACGTCTTTCAGAATGACCTCATAGCAAAGTCCAGAGACAGATTAGACTTTATGCTGAATTAACTCCAAACTTGGTGTCCTCCTTTTTTGCCCAAACAGAAAATGTTGATAATTTTTTTTTCTTTTTAATTTTCGAACTTTTTTTTTTTTTTTCTCCAAGTTGTATTAACATGGAGAACTTTTATCCTACCAGCAAAAATCTGGGATAGCAGAGGTCCATTTTTTCTTTTTTTTTTTTCACAGCTTTTAGGCTTTACCAATTCAGCGGTACTCCTTTTCAAAAGGAAATTCAGGAGTTAACCTGAATTATATGTTAGTAATTCTCCTGTGCAGCATGCATTTTGACTCCATATAATAGAGCAAAGGAATGGAAAGCATTACACATGAAAGCAACTTGGTTCAAATGTTTCTAGCTTAGTTGGAACCCAGTTTGCTAAATCACTTGAACAGGAAACAGCCTAAGTTCTCCTAATTGCTATACTCGTAACTGCCTTGCATCTGACCTAAACCTATAGTTTGCAATTAATGTTCAAACCAGACTTAGCAAAAATAATTTTATTAACAGATATGGAAAGAAAAGCAAATATGTTGTGTGAACTAGGAATCCATTAAATACAAGCTTTGACCTCTGCTGGTTAGGAAGTAAAATAAAACCTGTATTTGCACAAATATTAAGATCTGGGAACAGGAAGTCAGTGGCAATCACATGTTTAAAACTTGCCACTTAATGTGTGTGCATTTTAGAACAAATAGTCTGTAATTGATGCTAATACAATGTATCTGCTAAGATAATACGGTCAAGCATATACTTGTGTTTACCCCTTTACGTGATACATTCTGATTCTTTTTCTTCTTTATGAATTTTGGTTGACTTGGATAAAAAAAACAAAAAAACAAACAAAACAAACAAAAAAAAACACCAAAAAAAAGGTAACCGATATTTCCAAGTTCTGAATCATGATAGAACAGATTTGTAAAACATGACTTGTACCTTATTCTGGAATTTGGAATCCTCTTTCCAGTTCTAAAGAAATGAAGTTATTGGGAGAATTAAAGTTAATGGTGTAAAAAACATTAAGGGATTAATGAGGGTGGTTTCCATGCATAAATTTTCAAGAACAAAGGAAAGCATAGCTATTTTTCCCATCGTCAGAGAGCACTATGCACGGAGAATCGTAAAGAAGAATACAGTCAGAGAAGTCATTCATCCTCCTGCAGCAAGAATGAACAACTCGCATCACTTTTGTGTATCTCTTCTTTTGACTAGTACAGATAACACGATGGAACTGCAGCTGCAACTTGCAACTCTTATTTACAGCTGCTTGACTTCTTAGCCCAGACAGCTACATTTCTGTCATGTGTCTGTCAGCTCACTATTTAACATATTAAGACTTCACTGTTTGCAGACCACTTTCTGTTTTTCATGTAGAATAAAGATGTCAGTGCTGTTTTCTCACAAAGATTTGACATTTTTGTCCTCATTTTTCACTCCAATACATGCTACAGATTCAGACCTGAAGGCTTTTTGCTTTTGTGTGTGACTATAACTGAATCTATATGCTATTATCAGTCATGCTGCCACAATAAGAATAGTTTTTTTTTCACAGGAAAATGCTGTTTAATTAAGTGCACATGCACTTTTAATACTCTGAGATTCCTAAGAAAGATTAAATGTAACAAAGTATGAAGAATAAGTTTGCAAATGAGAACCAAACATTAAATTGCCTCTATTTGGCAATTTCTATTTGCAGCTTCACTTTTCAGTTTCTAAACTGAGTACAATATAGCACTGAATTGCTGCACTGTACTATGTAGTTTAACATCTCAAGCTCGGATTTTCTCCCCTTGGGTCAGGCGGTGAGTATCTCACATGCAAATGTATAGGACACATATAAAGACTATTTCACAGAGCTTAGGTAGGATCCAGACTTTTTTTTAGTCCTTACACTTGTGAGCATGACTACTTCCTTGTCCTCTTTGCTAAAGTAATTGCTAAATTAGTAGCAGGTACTGTCAATGAGCTGTTAATCTTTTTTATTCTAGACCTTCTTTCCTTTCAGGTACATATTCTACTAGTTTAATTACTGACTTGAAATATCTAGATTCTCAGTGCTCAATTTAAGAACAAGCAGTGGGAGGAATAACAAAAATATGCATCTATGTTAGGTATCTATAATACAATATAAATATAAGATAATCACCAAATGTATTTTCCTAAGAAAATATCCAAATAAGCTAGATGATTTAACTATTATAACAGGACTCAACATATGTTCCATCTTCTAACACTTACTGTATATACATACTGTATCGATATACACAAATATGTGCACACAAATACACATACATATATATTTGTATATATATGTATACATAAATATGTATATACATACATATTTGTATATATATGTGTATGAATATATATATTGTGTGCATATTCATACTGTTCTTGTGAGTTGAGAGAACTGTACTGCTGTCAGGGTGACAGCTCTATACAGAACTAAATACTCTGACCAATCAAGGTGCTTAATGTGTCCCAAAGCAGTGAAAAAAATGCAAGGCCAGGTTTTTGTTTCACTGATGTAATTCTGGCATGAGGTAGGTAATTCTGTTTGAGTTAACATCACAGTTGTTCCAAGGCCTGTGAGTGCCAAGCTGTCTATAGTATACTTAGTTTCTCTGCAGAGTATGAGCAAAGTACTTGCTTGTTGAAAATATGAGGTATATGAGATCTTGAAATTGCCTGTGGGAAATCTGGCAAACTGAACTGCTCCTGTGTTTATGTATTTTAAACAAACAAAACTAATACACCCATGAATGCTGGCAGTTGCTGAAGTCTCATGTACTTAAAAGTACAAGTCTCAAAAGCAGAGAAAAATTGGTATCTGATAAGTACCAGACTGTAAAACAATTAAAAAAAAAACAAACAAACAAACAACACCCAAACAAAACCAAAACCACACAAAACCACAAACAAAAAACCAAACAAACAAAAATTGGAACTTTAGCTTTTTCTTTTTGGACAGTCTTGGGTGACATGGTCTAGGGTTTGGTGTCCCTGCCCATGGCAGGGGCTGGAACTTAATGATCTTAAGATCTAGAAGACCTTAAGGTCCTTTCCAAACCTAACTGTTCTGTGATTCTATGATTCATCATCTTTATCTATCTTCCACACATTACCAGGCAGAACTCAATTTATTTTTTTCACTGATCTTACCCAAAAAGCTAGAGCTTATGATGTTTACACACTCTCAGCAATTGTTACAACCTCTTACTTGGTGGAGCAGTGCCTATGTAAATGTACAGATTCAAGGAAATGCCATGTATCCCGTGCCGCCACTGAGGAAGTGTATGTTTCTTGTTACTCTCAGGTTTGGCAGCCTCTGGATTTTCAACAAGAATCATAGAATCATTAGGGTTGGAAAGGACCTTAAGATCATCTAGTTCCAACCCCCCTGCCGTGGGCAGGGACACCTTACACTAAATCATATCACCCAAGGCCTCATCCAACCTGGTCTTGAACACTGCCAGGGATGGAGCATTCACAACCTCCCTGGGCAACCTATTCCAGTGACTCACCACCCTAACAGGAAAGAAGCAGACACTGTAATGTCTGATGTTTCAAACTGAGTCAGAAAAAAATAGGAGGACCTTCTGTGTATTTAGGAGGACCTTCTGTGTATTTAGGAGGACCTTCTGTGTATTTAGGAGGACCTTCTGTGTATTTAGGAGGACCTTTGTATTATCCTTTCTTCTCCTGCAAGAACAGCAAGTACAAGTGTGAGGGATCCTTAATTTGTTCTGCAACGCTTCACGTAGAAAGGTGGGTATCTCATGAAGCTTGATTTTGAGAACACAGTGAAATTCATTTTCAAGCAGCATACTGCATTCCTACTCATTAGTACTGCTGTATCTATCTTCAACGTTGACTACATCTATCACAGTTATGATCTTGCTTGAGTTTCTTCCAGTAATGCATTGAGAAACAAGACTACATACCATTAAATGTAATAGAAATGTTGAGGTCAATGTCGTGCACATGATGCATGGCAAGTAGTGAGCATTATGGGAGTCCTCCCTGGCTCTCAGGTAAGCTTGTTCTTATAGGTCAGCTTATTGAAAAGACTACCAGTTTGCTAGAACAGCATTGCTGATGACTACAGCCTTTTTCCAGACCTTTCATCAAACTTTCAAGAATCCTGAATTCAGACAAAGGAGTCTGCTGAAGATAAGCACTGTGGCTGGATTTGAAATTGTATGGGAAGGCAGCATAGATAACAAAGGACACGTATGATACACTTGCAACGGACTGCTAAGAATGTGCTCTGCAGATTTTTTCACTGACTGCCATTTCCCATACAGTGAAAACTTCATGTCCAGATATACCCTGTTTCTTCCAGTCAAGCAATGAAAAGGCCATGTCATTGTTTGGAAAGCTGTTTAGTAACCTTTTATCTTTATATCCAATAGGAAACAATAGGAAGAGTTCTCTGTAGCCAGTAGTTGCTATCTAATACTTACATATTATAGCCAATACTGACAAATGGAGATAGTTTTTCTGCAGAAAGGAAAACATCACAAGGGCTGCAACCTACGAACTGTTATATTAAAATGGCAGTAAGCTAAAGTACATTAGTAATTGTTGAAACACTTCTGCTGGTTTTGCTAGTATTAACTGCATCTTCTGGTATTTTGTTATGCTTGCAATGATGATGATGATGGTGAGAGAGGAAAAGGTATTTTCCAGCAGTTTTTACAGTTTTTCCCCTAAAGACCCTTCTCCTCTCATCCTACTTACCAAGGGTAAGCCGTAAGAACAGTGAAGTACCTGCTGCTAGGAGATGGAGACTCTACTGTTTTCCACAACCTAATCTGGCAATGCCAGAATACATTAAGGCAGCCTGTATCATGGGATTCTTACTTGGAAAGCACTTTTTCTTGGAGCAAACAAAATAAACAGTCTTGGCAATTCTTTTGACAATCTGTGCTGAGGACATACACCATTTATCTGATCATTCATACACAATTGCTTTTGTAACGCTAAGTCGGATAGAGAAACCACTGGATTGCTGAAGGCACATTTACTGCCTATAAAGCCTGTCCCTGCATGAAAATTCTTCCCAATTTCACAGATAAAAACTGCACAATGCTCAGGACACTGCTGTCTGTACTGCTACACTGAACTGCATCACTGATATTGTACTTCTGAAGATTATTTACTTAGCAATGTGGGAAAAATCATATTGTGTGTCATGTCCAAGATTTAGCACTTTAATGCTCTCTGCTGAACCAAATCTTGAAGAGACCAGCAGAAGGTAGCTAAATGACCACGTTTAAAAATCTTATGATCAAGCATCAAACTCAACAGATATCTCAACAGTAACATAAACATGATTCACCATGTAAGGATACTCTCAAGCGTTTGAGGCTTTGAAATATTTACTGCAGTGTTCTCTAACGGATACAAGTACAAGAATATACAGATAGAAGTTGACTCTGGGTTTTTGATTTCTTATTGTCATTGAAGATGCAGCCTATCTGTTCTTTTCACATGGCCTTTCCAAATATTCAGCACATTTTGGGGCATCTGGATTTAATGCAGTCACACTACTGGTTCTGCCAAAGGAAATGTTCACTCACAGCTGGCAAGGAGGAAAGTAGGAGAAATGTCCATCTTTACTGAAGTATGTACTGTTAAGTATTAACATCTAAAATGTCACATTATTCAAGAAGTAGGATTAAAAAAAAGACATACTGGTTTCCCCACCTGCCTTCTGCAGACTTGCCAGACTTTATGAATTAAGATCATCAAGGTAACCCTTGCTGGATCTGACAATAATGATACGATCACACGCGATTCACAAAAAGACCAGTAACGTATCTTGAGACTGGTGGCTAAAGACTGCTACTGAGTGGAATACCTCTTTGAACCAGGGAACTTTTGTCTGATTGCCCATCCAAAATGGTACTGTGCTTGCTGTACCCAATGTAGCAATACAAAAGCAGAACAGCATAAGAATTTGTGGAAATGCTCTATTAACAAGGCTGTTACAAAGCATCTGTGACTTGTGATCTAAGAAATCAACTGCCTGTTGCTTTTGCCAGGATAAATTGTACAAACGTGCCTACAACTTGCCATCAGTAAAGACACTGAAGATACTCATGCAAACATGTATCTGTGACAGACACTTCCAAATCAAAATTCTCATTTTAGCTGGGATTCTGTTTTCCAAAATTCCATATGGTACCATGCTTTGTTGATATCCTTACTTTGGGACCAAGGAAACTTCTGACTAGCTTTAAAAAGTTTGGAGCATTCACCTAAGAGTAGATCAGATCAGCTTAACTCATAATGTCCTGGAATCAAAATCCAAACATTCAGCTTATACATTTTTTGACTCCTCATTTATCAGGTTTCTATTTCAAATTAAAAAAAAATGCTTAAGTTCTCCCCAGTTCTCTGACACTGAAATTCCATGGACATCAATGCAAAAATAGGCATAAGCATTCAGAAATAGGAAGAAGTTGCTAAGACATGATTCTATCCTTTCTAATATGACAACCAAGACTTTTGGTGATTATCTGTGACATTCTGACTTGTGACTTTGCAGCTGTTGTTAGTCTGGATGAACTTAGATGGGCCTGAAGCACTGAAAGCCTACTATCCAGTAACACTGATGCTAACTGAACAAAAATATACAGAAGCAGACACGGAAACATTCATCAATGGAATAAAAAAAAGTAACTTTAAAAAAAAAAAACAACAAACCCAACCCTGTAATTACAGCTATAGTAGCTTGCTTGTGGTTTCTGTGGACTGAAATGCAGTGCTAAAGAGTATCTCTCACTCTCCAAAGACTAGTTAACTCTTCCATTTGTACTAACCCCCATGCTATCAAATATTACACCAAATACTGATTTCCAAGCCAAGAAAATCAATCATGAATGTGCTGTGCTGGCTGCTGGGGCATATTCTGACAGACTCAAGTCTTGAAAAGGACTCTCGACCTTCTAACAGCAATATAGGGTCCTACAGGTGTACAGGATGCCTAATCAAGAAAATCATCTGGTGAGCTTAAACCATTTTAACCCATGAACTCATAATGAAATGCCTTTATGGCAGGTTATCCTTAAAGAGGTTAACTGATTACTTCAGCTACATTAAAAACAGCACATCAAACTATCATGCAAATTGAAACCACTAGCCAAAAGTTACATCTAGCTACTCAGTACTGCAAACACAGAGAAAATTACAACCAACCAAATTACTCCTACAAATAGAGTTGCTGTATTTTTCAGTATTTCTCTGGAAGATTATCCAAGCCCTGTGATTCAAGATCTCTATAGATTGCATACTACTTATATGCTCCAGAGCGTGGGGGGGGAGGAGACACACCCCCAACTACCTGCTAGTGTTGTCTTACTTGAAATGACTTATGAATTTATTGCCACTGCAAACATCTGCTGTAACATTCTGCATCCTTCAGTAATTGTGACTCACAGGGTGGTGTATTTGGTAACTACAGTGCTTTCACCTCTTGGACTCAGAATTTGACCAAAACCAGCTGCATGTGAGCCTCAAACAGTACAAAGTACAGTACATAGTTTGACTACAAACTGTAGTACAGTACATAGTTTGACTACAAACTGCAGTCAAACTATGTGGAAGCATTTCAGTGGTCTTCTCAATAAAACTGAGTTTTCCTTAAAAACAGACTAGAACAGTTAACAATTTAAATGATGAGGCTTCAAGGGGGGGGGGGGGAGAAAAAACGGGAGAAGACTGTAAACACAACTCCCCACCTATAGCATCCTCACAGCTCAGCCTTCTAACGTGGCACGTTTTCCCCTCAGCAAACCTGCAGAGCCTCAGGCACTCTGTGCACGCTCCCCTGCGCGTTCTCAGGACTCACCTCTGAGAAGGCACACCTGCTCCTGACCCTTCTCCACAATACCATGCTGCAGACCCCTCCTCACATCACTTTCCTCTCTCGCCGGCTACAGCCCTTCTTCCCTCCGTCCCCCATTCTCGACCCTTTCCTTCCCGCGCATGCACAGGCGCCCTCAGGAAAAGCCCGCCCTCTCCTTGGAACTGTACTTCACCGAGGAGGAGGTCGCCACGAGAAGAGAGGTAGTTTTCCCCTGTACGGCTCACTTGTCTTCTTTGAAAGCAAAATGCTATACAGTACGCATTAAATTCGAGGCAAGTGGGCAGAATGTGTACTGTCCTTTGTATCCTATTTGAAGAAATTAGTGGGGAGCAGCCTGACATGGCTTGTCAGGTTTTGAACTGTATGTTCATGTCACTTGTGCAAATGCCAGAGCTTGGATGGCGAGCTTAGTGGGGGAATGAGCAGAATTTTTGTTAGTGTTAAAATCTATCTCATGTTCCTATACATGAGGAGTATTTATGTTTTATTAGAAGATAGGGAACTGCCTGATACGAATTTCCTTTATCAGTCACTGAAGGAAGTTCCTGACTGCCGAAGGGCAAATGGAGCTCTCCCCTATCAACAGGGCTAAGGAAACCATGCTTTGAAACTTCCTGCAACCACAGCCCTCTGGTGTATTCCTCAGATGCCTTTTGGAGTCAGGGGTCACTTTGTGGTCTGAAATGTCTGTGGTCAGTCTGTCAGAGCCCTCTGAAGCCATCACTTGGAGGGGGAACTTGCTGTAAGTGGTTCAAGGAGTTTGTGGTAGGACTGGGTGTACCCTGGCTGGCTGGGTTTCATGTGTAGCAAAGTGGGAATGGTGTATTCCTGAATTTTTTTATCCTAAGGTATAATGTCTGTCACTGATGCTGGCCTGTGTGAACCCGATGGAGTTTGTTTCTGGCCTGAGTTTCTTTTCTGTTTCAGGGTTATGTATGTTGCCACAGCCTGCAGCAATTCCATTTGTTCTCCTCTATGAACCTGATTTTTTTTAACACCATATTTTACTGTGGTTTTAAAATCTATTGTGAATAATGAGAATATTGAGATGTCTCAAAAAAAAAAAAAAAAGGTAAACATTGCATACCTGCTGGTAGAAAACGAATTATACCGCTGTCAAAGATTATATCATCTTTACAACTGCCCATTTTTTGAAGGAAATAGCATCCTTGCATGTGAGTGAAAACCTCCCCCAGCCCTGTTTCCCTAGTTTAGTTTGAACCTAAATTTTCTTTATTTGTAGCATACACTTTTGAGATGCTCTGTTGAAGTGCTTCACAATAATTGAAAAAAATAATAAAACACAAAGGTAATTTATGTAGATACAGTGTATTGAACTAAATTCAACTGTGGGATTGATGTAGTCTGTTTTGATTACTCAACATTTAGCCTTCATTTTCCTTAAATTCTTTTCTGTAATATATTCAAAAGTATATATGCTCCACTTTAAAGTCCAGTTACCAGTGAGGTGTCAAAGAGCATAATCTTTTGGATGTAATTTAGATCTGGCATGCTAAGAAGATATATTCTAAGCCAAGAGCAGGAAATAAAGAAGTTTTTTTTTATGTTTTTCATTTTGTAGATCAGTAATAATTTTGTGGTGCTAGGAGGGTGGATGTTGTTTGGTTTTCAATTTTTGTTGGCTGTAGGTATTACTGTTTTAAATCTTAAAGGGTCAATATGCACTTTGCTATCTCTGGAATCCAGGATTCTGCGTAGTCTAATAATCTCCAGCATCACTTTTATATCAAAGAATCCAATAAAATTTGAAGTGTTTACTCTTAGCTGAGTTTCCAGGGCTTTAACTATGCAATCAATAGATAGAGTATGTTTACATATTTCTGGCAATCAGTGAGTTGGTATTTACTATTTGCATTCAGTGATGGTGTTGTTAATAACAGGTTGTGATATCTCTGCAAGTTCCATACAGGTTTTTTTACACTCTTGATCAAACAGCCAAGTTTATCACATCTTGTACCTATGATATCTAAAGAAATTTTCAGGGTATTTGTATAGATTTTGTTCAAAGAACCAAATGGAATCCTCTGAAGCAGAGCAAATGCAGAGAAATGGCTGCTTGACATCTTTTGGCAGTATTTCTTTGGGGCAATTGCTGAACTTACAGGATAGCTTTCAGAGTAAAGTGTTGCCTGCCTGAAATAAGAACTTGTGATAGGTTGACCCTGGCTGGATGCTGGGTGCCCACCAAAGCCAGTCTGTCACTCCTCCTCCTCAACTGGACAGGGGAGAAAAAATACAGTGTAAGGCTCATGGGCTGAGATAAGGACAGGGAGATCACTCAGCAGTTACTGTCATGGACAAAAATCAAATCCAAGCAGGACAATGAAAAATAAACCCAAACCTTAAAACACCTTCCCCCCCCACCCCTCCCTTCTTCCCAGGCACAACTTCACTCCTGATTTTCTCTACCCCGTCCTTGGCCAGCAGCGGGTCCGTCTTGGAGCTGGCTGGCATTGGCTCTATTTGACACAGGGGAAGCTTCTAGCAGCTTCTCACAGAAACCACCTCTGTAGCCCCACTACTACCAAAACCTTGCCACATAAATACAATACAGAATTAGTTAAAAGGAAATGTGGTTTTGGTACTTTTAATAGGTCTTGCTAGTTAATATAGGCTCTTTGGGTCTAACCAAGTCCTCTACTTCCATTTAAGAATAAGTGGGGAAAAAAAGAATGCTATTGCATTACTATATCTCATTAATTATCAGGCATTATGTAGTAATTGATGTGAGATTTGTAAGGATGGAAACTTTGTTTACTTCTGCAGCACAACAGAAAGTTTATATTCTGAGCCCATTCTCTATGAGTAGGGCTAAAAAAAAAAGAAAACAAACAAGAACACCCCCCCCAAAAAAAAACCAAGCCAAACACTTTATTTTTGCTGTGAGAATGATCTTTTATTTTCTTTATAAAGTGCTACCTAAACTGAATAGTCTTAACCAGTGTGTCAGATTTTTTTTCCGAATTTCAATTCGGCATGTCTCTTATTCTTTCACATTTTCATATTTTTCACTTTTATTTCCTTCCTATTAATCCTTATGTTTATAACTGGTCCAAATCCCATGCTCAGGCAAGGCCTTTTAGAGCTGGTTGCCCAGGACCATGTCCAGATGACTTCTGAATATGTCTAAAGATGGAGTCTTTCACTTTTCTAGGCAACCTGTTCCAGTGCTTCCTCACTGTCATAGCAAGAAAAGTGTTTCCTTATGTTTAAATGGATCCTCCTGTACTTCAGTTTGTGCATATTGCCTCTTGTCCTGTCACTGGGCACCGCTGAAAGCCTGTCTCAAATCTTAACACCCTGCAGTCAGCTATTTATATACATTGATAGGATCTTCCTTCAGCCTTCTCTTCTCTAGGCTGAACAGTCCCAGCTTTCTCAGCCTTTCTTCAAATGTGAGATGTTCCAGCCTCTTCATTATCTTTGTGGCTCATTGTGAGACATGTCAGTGCCTCTTTTGTACTGTGGAGCCCAAAACTGAACACAAAATTCCAGGTGTGCCCTCACCAGTGCTGAACAGAGGACAACAGTCACCTTCCTTGAGCTGTTAATACTCCTAATGCATCCCGGGATATAATTAGCCTTCTTTGCTGTAACAGTGCATTGCTGGCTCATGTTCAGCTTGGTGTCCATGATGATTTCCACATCTTTTACAAAACTTCTTTCCAGGTGGGTGGTGCCCAACACATACTGATGCCTGGGGTTGTTCCTCCCTAGATGCAGGACTTTGCACTTTACTTTGTTGAACTGCATGATGTGCCTGTCAGCCTGCTTCTACAGCCTGTCCAGGTCCCTCTGGACGGCAACACAGCCCTCTGGCACACCAGCCATTCCTTGCAGTTTTGTGTCACCTACCCTATCCAGATTATTAACGAAGATGCTAAACAGGACTGCCCCCAGTACTGACCCATGGGGTACACTGCTAGTTTCTGGTCTCCAACTACATTTGTGCCAGCTTCACAGCTTGTCTATGAGGATCTTGTGTGGAGATACTGTGATGAGTAAATTCCTGTTTGTTAATCAAATCTTGCTTGCTTAAGAGTTACTGGAAAATTATGACTGTGATGAGTAAATTGCTTATCTCCCACAATAAGAGGAAACAGTTTAGCAGACACGGAAGCAAAACGGGCAGCGCTCTTAACAGTATCTATAATCCATCAGAGAAAAGGTCTACAAGATCAGCAGCCCAAGAATAGGGAACCTCGAGCGGTAGCGTTCACCACACAAGGACGAGAAAAACTTAGATGGGAGTAAAAGAAAGTCAGGGAGAGTGGAAATTACCGGATGGCAGAGTAGTACTACCGAAAACTTTGGCTTGGAAAGTTATGAAAGAATTCCATAGGGCCACACACTGGGGAGCCCAAGCCTTAATAGATCAGTTCGCCCTAAAATATATGTGTGTTGGAGTTCATAACGTTGCAAAACAGGTGATAGGAGATTGCTTGATTTGCCAACGTGTGAATAAACAACACCTCTGAAGGCAGATACCTGGAGGGCGGGAATTGGCGACCCGTCCTTTCACTAGAATACAGGTAGATTTTACTGAACTGCCTAAGGTAGGGAGATATAGGTATTTATTAGTAATAGTAGACCATTTGACACACTATGTAGAAGCATTCCCTACTGCTAGAGCCACAGCCAACAGTGTAGTGAAAATATTACTGGAGAATATAGTTCCAAGGTGTGGGATTATAGAAGTCATTGACTCTGATAGGGGTCCTCATTTCATTTCCAAAATAGTTAGGGAAGTGTTAGCTCCTATTTGGACAAAGTGGGAGTATCATACCCCGTGGCATCTGCAAAGCTCTGGATGAGTGGAAAGAATGAATGGGGAAATTAAGAAACAGTTAACAAAAATTATGTTAGAAACTAAAACTTCCTGGGTAAAGAGTTTACCTCTAGCATTGTTGAACGTGAGAACTCAGCCAAGAACTGATGTAGGGATATCACCCTTTGAAATGTTGTATGGAATGTCATATGATATGGAATTCCCAGCCGAACACCCGAAGGTAGAGGATGAATATCTTAAAACTTACATCGTACATTTAATGCAGAGAAGGGAAGAATTGCGCAAACGGGGTATGATAGCCCAGAGACCACCTCTAAATATGTTCATACACTCCATTAAATCAGGAGATAAAGTATTAGTTAAAACATAGAAAGAGGCATCTTTAACTCCTCGATGGGAGGGACCATTTCTTGTTTTACTTACCACAGAAACAGCGATTCGTACAGCCGAATGTGGATGGACCCATGCGACACGCGTCAAGGGACTGATTCAAGATATACAGTGGAAAGTGACCAGCCAACCTGGGGACCTTAAGATCACATTGAAGAAAGGGACATAAAGTATAATTAAAATGTGGCTGCGGGAAAGTCCAGAAACATTATATACTTAGATTTGACAGACGGGTCCTCTTAGAAGGAATACATAGAACTTCTGCAGGAAGGGTTGTAACTTTGGATTGGGATCAAACAATTGAAATTTGCAAAATTCGATTTGGGTGGAAACAAAGGAAAACCAGGAATAGAAACTGATTATTGAGGATCAGAAAATTGGTGGGCTCATAGGTGCCTTTAAGGGCGGCTACCTATATCCAAAAAGGGAGATGACTGGAACAAGGGGAATATATACCCGAGAGCCCTAAACTCTGCCCTCAAGAATATTAGGATTCAACTATGGCCAAGTCCCTGAAGACTGCGACTGCTGCCGAGAAGAAAAATGACCTCGCTGCTCCAGGCAATGGAGTAGGCGATGGAGGCAGAGGCGTACTAAGGTGGGGATATAGAGGGACCATAGCCACCAAAAGTTTAGGGTGGAAGGAGGTGCAAATTAAGTGGATGGGCCAGGTGGGTAGTAAAACCCCTACCAAATTTCAAGGGAAGGATTGGAAATCCGGATTTATGAGAGGAGGTAACTCACCAATTTTCTGGATCATCTATTGGATATGGGGATGGACATTAATCCCGGTAAAAGGATATGTCCATCAACCTTTCAGGTGGACCTTGTTCAGATGGGAAGATCAATGAATAGTCCGAAGTGTAATCACATCAGGAAGGCCCACTTTTACTGCTAGCCTCTGTCAACTAGTGCCTAGAAGCCCGTGTTTAGATCGTGTGGGATTTTACTTCTGCCCAAGCTCGAATCCAGGAAAAGGATATTGCAATTACCCCAGGGAGTATTATTGTGCCTACTGGGGATGCGAAACAATAGCCTCAGATTGGGTCCCTGGAACTCCAGACAGGTTTTTAAGGGTACAATGGGGGCCTTATGGATGTACCCCTCCGGAACGAAATTGGAATGGAGGAATAGTATTGGCTCCCCGTGGGAGAATCAAACTGGGAAACTGTCAGCATCTTATGATTAATGTAACGAACCCTTTCAACCAAGGGTGGATAACCGGGAAAACTTGGGGGGTTCGATAAAAGGAACCAGGAGCCGATAGTGGAGGCCTCATTTTAATAAAGAAGGAACCAATCCCACAAGATCCTAAACCCGTAGGACCTAACGAAGTATTAGCAGAAAAACCATCAGAAGAAATTCCTGAAATAGATGAAGTGGGGGTTAAAAATGACACAATAATTTCCAACAACTCAATGATTCTCGTATTAAATGACACTCAAAATCCTAAGGACAAAAATCCTAAGGACAGTAATGGAGACAACTTTCTTTGGAAATTAGTGGAAGCTAGTTACGAGTTGTTAAATGCCACCAGTCCCAACCTAACCGAACATTGCTGGCTGTGTTATGGGATAAAGCCTCCTTTTTATGAAGCAGTGGGAGTTACTACAAAGGCTAGGCATGTAAATGGTTCTAACCCAGCAGAATGTATATGGGGAAAGGAAAATCAAGGGATAACATTGACTCAGGTCATTGGAAAGGGCAGATGTGTAGGAAAAATTCCAAGACGTCAAAAACATCTATGTGACGTTAATACAAATGCTACTAAACAGAAAAAAACAACTAAGTGGTTATTACCAGCCAAAAACGCCAAGTGGGTTTGCTCAAAAATAGGTGTAACACCTTGCCTGTTGCTAGAATTGTTTAATGATTCCTCAGATTTTTGAATCCAAGTAATGATAATACCAAGAATTCTTTACCATCCTGAAAATTTTATGTATAACCACCAGACTGCCCAAGACCATCACCTGTTTAAACGAGAACCTTTCACTGCATTAACGATGGCCGCTTTGATGATCTTGGGAGGTGCAGGAGTAGGTACAGGAGTAGCCTCATTAGTAAAAGAAAGTAAAGAATTTCACTCCTTAAGAATGGCTGTAGATGAAGACTTAGTCAGAATTGAACAATCCATAAGTGCCCTAGAAAAATCTGTACAGTCGTTATCTGAAGTAGCGTTACAAAATCGAAGAGGATTAGACCTAATGTTCCTACAAGGAGGGCTTTGCGCCGCACTTAAGGAAGAATGTTGTGTGTATGCTGATCATACTGGGATTGTAAGGGATACCATGACCAAGTTACGAGAAGGACTAGAAAAAAGAAAAAGGGAGCGAGAAGCCCAATGAAGTTGGTATGAGTCATGGTTTAATTACTCTCCATGGTTGACTACACTACTGTCTACCATTGCAGGGCCCTTAATATTGTTAATTCTGGGACTAACTTTTGGCCCCTGTGTGTTTAATAAAGTGATTGCAATTGTGAAAAACAGGATAGAGGCCGCCCACTTGATGCTCATTAGGGCTCAGTGTGAGCCACTAGATAAGGAACTTGCAGTAGAAGATGCCTTAATTTTAAGCCGTGTGGAACTCCAAAGATTTAATGAACAAAATGGTAAACAGAAAAAGGGGGGATTGTGATGAGTAAATTCCTGTTTGTTAATCAAATCTTGCTTGCTTAAGAGTTACTGGAAAATTATGACTGTGATGAGTAAATTGCTTGCTTAAGAGTTACAGGAAAATTATGGCACTTTGACATTTTGCTTATAGACCACAGGCATCTATTAAAGTAAGCGATGTATGGGGAAGGAGATAAGGAGCCTTCCTCCCCACACCCACAGGAAGGCAGAATGAGACCCCTTATCAACAGGCCACACAGACGCAGAGTACGTCAAGAAGTGACACGTATATCAGATGAAGAAGAGTATAAAACCAGTGACTTTGGGGGAGTGGGTTGCATGCCGTTTGCAGAGCAGAGACTCCCCGGCCGCCCAGCACTGTTTTGCTTTCTGTTGCTTGCTCAATAAACCAATTCGATTCATTGGTCTGGTTCTCGTCAATTTATTTGAGCCACATTTATATCAATGGCACCAAAAGCCATAGTGAAGTCTAGGTAGGCAGTATCCACTGCTCTCACCTCAGGCCAGTAGTTCAATCATAGATAGCTATCGAGTTGGTCAAGTGGTGGTGAATCTGTGCTGAGTACTCCCAATGACTTCCTTGTCCTTCATGTGCCTGGAAATGGCTTCCAGGGTTAGTTACTCCATCACCTTCCCAGGTACTGAGGTGAGGCTAGCCAACCTCTAGTTTCCTGGGAGCTTCCCTTAGAGGAAGTACTGAGATCTCATGTTGTATATGAAGTGTTTCCATTAGTTTGAAACAGTTACTTTCAAACAAATATTGCTAACCTTCAGTTTACTACTGGAAAAGCCTAAGTGCTAAAAATCTCTTTCTATGGCTTTGTAGAGTATTTTGATTCCTTAAGTATTGCTTAAAATACTGGTATCTCAAACATTAAAATAAATGGTATCTCAAACATTCAAAAAACTTCAGCAATTATATGAAGTTGCTCTGATTCCTTTGCATGCCTCACATCAATGATCTCTCTATTCTTCAGTAAGTATAACAAAAGTCTTTCCTAAAAAAGAATCGTTGCTATTTGTTAGTAACCATTAGTTATTCAAATAGCTAAAACCAATTGATTTTATTATAGTGATCTTTCCTTCCTCCTGTTTGAGGCCATGACTTCTGGCCAAGATCCCAGCAATCCTCCCTCAGCTCTCTACTCTCCTTTTCTCATCCCTTTCATGTGCCAGGGCCTCCCTTGGTTCTGGACCATGCAAAAATATTACACGCTCTGCTCAGTGCTACCACCTACTGTGCAAATGCTTTACTCAAAATGCTAGGCAGGACTGGATCACTGGGTAGCAGAAAAGTTTATGTCTCTAGTCCAAGGCAGAGAAACTTTCAGGGCAGTCAGAGCTGGTAAACAGCATTCTTTAGGAGGTTCTGACTTAGAGGGCTCTTACAGAGCTTAAATTGGATTCCTAGCCCCTATTCCCTGAAATCATGGCATGCAGATGCTGTTTCTGGTTTAAGGTGAGCTTTTCCTGCAAGGCCTAAAATACCATGACTCATTTGTAAGATCTTGTTTCTCTGCCTTCCCCTAAGTTACACAGCAAGGCAGCTATTTAATGTAGGGAGCTCTAGCGCAATCTCTTCTATTCACCACTTTCTTTATTAACTCCCACTACCACTGACAGCGTTCCCTTGTATGTCCTAAGCAGCACACGGTTTAACACTCTTCTGCTAGGCAGGAAGAAACTGATTTGTGTCTATCCAAAGATGAGGATACAAGGAGAGGAAGAGATAGCACTCTGGAACTGGATCTGGTTTTGCCAGTTGTTCAACTGACAAGAGTTTATGGCAGGACCTGTGTCTCTCAAGGTACCCCAACAACCGTGGACCAGCACAAAGTTACTATTTCGTCTGCACCAGCCTGTACTGTAGAAAACTAGATACGGATCTATGGTTGTTTTCATCACCCTTTAAGATCTGATACTCTGAGTGACTGGTTGCCTTATCAATGCCAAAAGCAAACTCTGGTCAAGCACCCATCTTCGTCAGTGCTCTGCTTCTGTCACCTACTCCATGTAGCTTTGCACTTTCTCTGCTGTGTAGGCCTTTGTGTAGACCAAGTAGGCACCATACAGCTTCAGCCATTTCTCCCAAGAACAACTTGATGTTGCTAGAAAATAATTCCCACACCTTATTGTGGTAGCAACTTTGAGATGTTGATCATTTTCAGGTTTGGCCCCTTTAAAGAGTAGGAGGATGGCAGCCATTCTGAATAGCAACATTCATAAATGGCGGCCTGTTACCCTGTTTCTTTAGGTTAGTTAGCAGCATTAGAGCACTGCACAGTTTATAAACCTGCCCAGTATGTGAAGACTAGGATGGAAAGAAACTAATTTGATGGGCACTTTCCCCTCTGAAAAGTATCTCTTCTGAAGAGTATATAATACTGCAGAGCCGCTTCGTCTCTGTGAAAGGAAACCCTTAATACTGCAGGAGTAGGAGGTCTGATAAGCCAGACAAGTAGGTAATTTGGAAAATAAATCCTTTCATTAAGCCTAGCAAGTGCATACAATGTAAAGGGGCAAGATATGTTTTTACTCTTCTGGTCTATTTGGTACAGGATAAATAGGTAATTAATATGGTACTTAGGGACCCTTCACATTCGCATTAGCTCATGTGTTTGGGGATCTTAATTTCTACTCAAAATAATTGGACAGGACTTTCCCTTACCGAGTAGCCTAGGAGTGTCACTCTGTGTCATGGTAATTAACATGAAAATCACATCTTCAGAAATTTGGAGTGGAAATAGGTAGATGACTCCCAAATAGCCAATTTTCACCACATATTTCCGTGAGCAGAAGTAAATAGGTTTGGTAAATGTTATGATAGCATATTATGGATAAGTGGTATAATAGCAAAATTTTCTGTTGTCTGGCTATAGGCAACAGTTTCTTGCTTTCCCTCAGTGTGGATCAGGAAATCCGTTTTATCTGACAGAGAATCCGTGTGCCTTGGCAGTTCTGCAGTTTAAACTTGACTGCTCACCCAGAAATCCCGATTGTAAACGTCAGGTAGACTTGGCTGCTTCTACATGCACTCCACTGTCCCTTAATTGATTAATATTGCTTCATTTATAAAGTTCTGCAGGCAGAAGTGACATTTGTATGGTTGCATTTGGATGGTGTTTGAAATATTGCTGAGTACAGAATGGCTGTCACATTTAACAGCACAGTAACAGCACTACCCATATTTTATATGCAATTGTGCAAAGTGATTTGAGCATTTCTGAACTTGAAAGCCAAAAATTTCTTCTTCAATCTACATTAAAATTAATTATTTAGGAAAAGAAGGTTCATGAGTTTTCACTTTTGACTTCACATTTAACAGGAAAAAATTGGACCTGGCATAAATAGGCAAGATATACTGCTTCATAGAAGTCATTCCCTGGATTTACACAGGTGCAGCACTACAACATTATCTACTTGTAGATGAATATTTATGCATATTGCTTTAATAATTTTTAAGAAAAACAAATACACAATTTCAGTGAGAGTTATCTTTTCCTGTTTCTTAAGATTTTGCATTTTATTATGATCTGTAATTATTTTACCGAAGTGTTTCTTAATATTCCATATTAATATTCCAAATAAAGAAACATGCTTCTTTATTTGGCATTTTTAAACAAAAACTTAAGAGCAATGAATAAAGTCCTGTTTAACATCCATATTCGAGTTTTAGGGTCATTTTCCCTTCACTACTGGATTCTTAGACCCAGACAGAGCTTCCAAAGGAGGATGCAGCTTCTGAACTCAGCCCTTATCTGAGTGCAGTTACAGGGCTGTCGTATCACTGGGATAATGAAGACAGGTTAAGGTAGCTCACATGGCTGGGAAGCATTGGTGGAGTAATCCATCAAGGCAATATCCAGCTGCTGATGCACATAATTTGCTCTCATATATACCTTATCAAAATGAATATCATCCAGTGTTATTTCCCACTGCTGTAAAAGCACGACATAAGGTTATAGCAAAGATGAGACAAATGGTGATGAAAAAGGTGTAAGTGGTAAATTTAAGAAATAAAGGATGAGAATTTGCCAAAGGTAGTATTAAGTGAATGACCTTACTTAACAAAAACAGGAGAGGGATGCTTACTTCTTTACTGGCATCTGATTGAATTTAAATAAACATCTTAATATAAGTATAGAATCATAGAATAGTTAGGGTTGCAAAGGACCTTAAAGTCATCTAGTTCCAGCCCCCGTGCCATGGGCAGGGACACCTCACACTAAACTACGTCACCCAAGGCTCTGTGCAAACTGGCCTTGAACACCGTCAGGGGTGGAGCATTCACAACTTTCTTGGGCAACCCATTCTGGTGCCTCACCAGCCTCACAGTAAAGAACTTCTTCCTTGCATCTTCACAAGCATGTCAAGGTCCCTCTCAATGGCATTCCTTCCCTCCAGCGTATCAACTGAACCACACAGCTTGGTGTCATTGGCAAACTTGCTGAGGGTGTGAACAATCATAAACAATAGTAGTGCTTTAATAGTGTAGTATTAATTATGGAACTGCCTTGTCACTGAGTGCTCTAAATGGATCATCATGAATTGCTGATTTGTTTTTTTCTTTGATGTGCATTGATGGCAAGGTGTTAGCTTTTCTTTCTTAAAAAATTGCACCTTCTCCATTGCCTTCCTGAGCTAAATACATATGAAAAATAAAATTAATATTTAATTTAAAGGATTGCTTCAAAAAGAACCCCCATATTTATAACCATGAGACCTAAAACAAGTCTTAGAAATATGGTATGCTTAAATACCTGAATGCAAAAGTTGAGTTCACAATATGCTTTTGGGAAACTAGTAACAGAAGGAATATAAATCCTTTTTTTCATGGTCAGTGAAAATGTGAAAAAAATATTTAAGGAATTACTTGTTTACTGGCAGAGTATCTTGGTATTCTTTTTTTCTCTATAATGGTCAGTCAGCCCAAAGGAAAGGGAGGCAAGATACAATTTATTGACTTTGTCTACTAGTGAATTAAAATAGCATGGGGTTTATAGGATGACAGTTAATCCTGTTTGGGATGAGATGGGAAATCACAGTCATCCAAATAGAATGGCAGCTATATTCTGGAAATCCCTTTGCAATTTGTGTTTCAGAGGAAGCATCCCTATTTCAGGAAGGATGTGTGTATGACTAGTTGTAGAACACATATGTATATACCCCCCTATTTAGTATGGGGTCAGGAAGTGTGCTGAGAAGCTGATACATACTTCTAGACTCTCTTTGTTAGATAGAAAAAGTACTACTTGAATTGCAGATGCAATGATGCTATGTAAGAAAATCATATTGACGAACTGAGTTTAATGTCTTTTTTTCAGTGCCGGAAAAGTTTCTGTTAGGGGGCACCAAAATGATTTTTACTGAACTCAACTAAAACCTGCTTTTGAACCACCATAGTAGTTGTTGAAGCCCACACATACTTTAAAAAGAAATCCCAAAGGACTTTTACCTTTCTTTCTTACTTCTCACAAACTGGACTATAGAGCTATCACAATTAATTTGTTAGTTTCTTAGCTAAAAAAATCAAAGGGAACATTAGTGTAATATTGTCTAGACAGAATGAAGTATGTTGGACAGTTGGATAGTACTGTGTAATGATGACCTGTATGTTTATAATATGACTCACCTACCATCGTGCAGGAGATAAGAAGTTTCTGTGTTGGGATTTTTCACAGTTTGAACACATCTTTCATGATACCTAGCTAGATTCCAAACAGCTGCTCTTAATTTTTTTTAATATCTGATCTTAGGTATCTTTGTAACTTTTCATAAATTAAGGCTTTTGTTACAAGATGTAGACAGCATTGTGACTGTAATCTAGAAATAAGGCTTGGCTTTTAAAAAAAACGCTGACAGTTTCATGGGTGACTCATTTCTTTGTGTCATCTCAAGAGTTTATAAACAACACGAGGTATCTGGAGCTGATACTGGGTGAGAGTTTTAAGCTCTTCCCCATGTGTTTATTTCTGTTGCTTTAACAGATAGCAACCGTTCTGTAATCTTGGACTCCAACATGATGATTTTCCCCTACCAGCCTGGCCATCTTCCCTGAAAAGTCTGGTTTAATGTATGGAAAAAAATGAAAAAGGAAAATATAAGAACTGTTCTTGGTTTTGTACTGATAAAGTTTTATGGATAAACTCTTGCTGTGTCTAGATTTTGAGTGAGCACACTTTAAGTGGCCCAATTTTGCAGAAAAAGGGAATGGGCTGTCCCATGCCAAGCAATAGAGCAGATCAACAAATACCATGCTCATTTATTAGAGCTGGAAATACATGTGAAGGAATTTACAGCAAGAAACTCCCAAACACAGGCCAATGACCACCTAGAACAGATAGTCACAGATGTGTGCTAACACTTTTCTCAGTACCATGTATGCAGAATAAATGGGGAAAGCTTAGTTTGAATCAAGGAAGATGCTCTGTGTTGTTACTTAGCAGTTTACACCTGAAAAATGTTGACTGAAGATTTCTGTTAACTGGTAAGAATTGTGCTACTGACTATTGACTAGAAACCATTTTCATGTTAACTTCATGTTGTGGCTTAACCCCAGCAGGCAACTAAGCACCATGCAGTTGCTTGCTCACCCTCACAACAGTCTGCAGCGGGATGGGGAGGAGAATCAGAAAATATGACATATGTAAAAACCCGTGGGTTGAGGTAAGAATAGTTTAATAATAGAAATTAAAGTAAAATACAACACTACTACTCCTACTACTAGGAAAGGAATAAACCCCACCCTCAAGAAAAAAAACAAACACAAGTGATGCACAGTACCATTGCTCACCACCTGCTGCCTGATGCCCAGCTAGTCCCTGGGCAGTGATCAGCCCCTTCTGGCTAACTCCTGCCAGTTTATGTACTGAGCATGACGTGCTGTGGTATGGAATATCTCTTTGGCTGGTTTGGGCCAGCTGTCTTGTCTCTACTCCTTCCTGGCTTGTGCACTATCTCACTGGCAGAGCATGAGCGACTGAAAAGTCCTTGATTTAAAGTATGCAGTACTCAGCAACAACTAAAACATCAGTGTGTTTATCAGCATTGTTCTCAGACTAAAGCAGCACTGCACCAGCTGCTAGGGAGAAAATTAACTCTAGCCAAGCCCAAACCAGGACACTTCAGCTCATTTGTACATAGTATTTCTAGATAATAAAAGTAACAACATTCTGCTATTCCCATTTGGGGACTACTATTGTACACTAGTATCTGATTTTCTATGTGATGGCAATTTGGGAATAATGAAATGAAAGAAGGAAAAGACAGAAAAGATGATTTTATAGAATTTATATAATTGCCTCTAATAGCGGAGCAGAATGACTGCTTGTAGTGTCAAGCAATGCCAGGCAATCTGTTCTGGGACTTGGAATAACTCTTTGTTGTTTTTTACTGATGAGAACATTTGTCATTTGCAATTGCCAGGCTGTACGTGTGTTGCCATTAGATAAATTCTCAGTATGCATCTTGAATATTTTCTTCCTACGGAACGATTTGTGGCCAAAAGCAAATCTGAGTAACTAATGTCTTCTCTAAGAATTTGCTCAGAAGAAGATTTCTGTTTTCCACTCAGTCTGTGGGAACACAAATCCACGTATCTTACATTTTACCAGGGTGCAGCAATACTGCTTTTTCCTATCTTATTGATACTGTGCAACTGTGCAGCAAGATTCAAGGGAACAGGAATAAAGCAAATAAAAAGCAGCACAGTCCTGTAGCTTCCTGGGATAGGGCACTCATCTAAGAGGTGGAAAGACCTACATATTCAGCCTGCAAAATTCTAGTTCAGTAACTTTGTAATAAGCTGTCATTTAAACCCACGAGTAATTCTGGAATTTATACCTGTATTACATTGTCACCACCATCATTATAATTTCGTGCTTGGATGCATTTTAAAACTGATTAAGTTGTATGTTCTAGTGGACTTCACATAACACCAGACTAGGGAGATTCGTCATCAGGGTTCGTGGGAGGTTCATGGCCATGCTCCCATGTTTCTTGCAGTCCTCTGCAAAATCAGAAGTACTAAATGCTTACAGATCACAATGCATAAAACCTGAAACCAGTAACTTGAAAGATGTGTTTACAGGCATTTTTTTCATTGTGGAAAACTCTGAATGGAGTCAGTGTTTACTTCTATGTGCATATCTCTTGTCTACCAGTCCTTATGTCAGGAAATTGAAACTTTAGATTTCTGAGGGCTACGCTGTAAGAGACAACTTGTGTCATTAAATCAGAGTGATTATCTTGGTGTTTTTTTTCTGTCATGGCAGATTTTATTGACTAACAAAAAGAAAGAGAAACTTATCCTGATAGTTTTGTGTAATGCATCATCTTGTTCTGTGTTACTTAAATAGTCCCACCGTAATGTCTATGACTTCCACCTGTAACATGCTAGGGCAAGCAGTACGTGCAAAAGTGTGGTAGAAAATTGTCTTTGTGTAATTTTCGTTCCGTATTCATTCAAGGTCAGCTCTGTTGCTGCGTTGTATAGTTCATTCTCTGAGCTAGTTCTGCATGTCCACATTGCTTCTAATTTTCTCATGGGTTTTAATTATAACTTCATTGGATAGCAGTAGAGTTCCTGCCCTTTTGGTAGTATCACTGTGTTGCTTCTAGAGGCATGTCATAATTCTAGCAAGTAAACACCATGCTCTCTTCCCTCTGGGAGTAGCAGTTCTTTCCTGTTGGAACAAAGTCAATCTCCCCTTTAGCCAGTACAGTAGCATCCCATACAGTAGCATTGCGTGATTTTCACAACTAGGATTATTTGCTTTTGCGTCTGATGGCTCCTTTTATTCCCCTGAGACACCTCTCCTGGGAAACAGCTACCCTTTATTTCTGCCTGCTATGTCAGGTAGAAAGAGAAATTTAAAGCCTTCCAGTCATCATTCTTCTTCCATGTATCTGGATTAACCTAAATATTATTATTCTAACAGATTCTCAATGAACATTCATTAGGTGTCTCATGGCATGGAATGTAAAGGGAAAGTGTCTGCAAAGCTTAATTCTGGATCCTTAATAGGCAATATTTAAGCCATCCTGTTACTATTATTTTAATGAAACCTGTGTAAACCAGCTTTTCCTACTGGTAGTGCCCTAGAGTAACTTCCTGAGACAGACTGGTTGTCAGTGATTGCAACAGGCTCCCAGCAGTTCTGTGGCTGTAGAACTGTGAACAATGCTAGGAGAGAAAGTTGGTTAATAAATTACAGTGTTCTCTGGTTAGTTTATTGTGAGTGACCTGGATCATGGTGCATGCTTTACAATGCAGTAGTTTGCAGTGTCTTGTTTTGAGGGCCCACTTTGAAGTATGTTGGAATATATGCAGTGAAAAGTCAATAGGAAGCCAGCAGCTCGTGTACATTACTGCAGAAAAGTAAATAGCAAACTTTCAGAGGTCACAGACTGTTTTATTGTTTTTTTTTCAGTATTCTAGAATTTGAACAGCACAATTGGCTGACAGAGGAGCTAATCAGAGGTCAAGTTAGAGGGCATGAGACTGCCAACTGTCACCCTCTTATGGGAACAAGCTTGGGTCTGTATTCTTTGGGCTTGCCTGGGAATAAAGGGAGCAAACATGACAATAAAGACTGGTATTACTGTTTACAGACTTCCTGCCCTTTCCGCCTTTCTTTGGTCCATGAATTCCCACCAGGGGTAGGTCCTTCCTATTATTTTCCATTTCCTGTGCAATGTGTCTGTTTTTTCAGCCCCACCATATGATGCCAGTGAATTCTGACAAGGTAATACTTCTTAATGTTTATTCAAATAGTTTCATCTTTGGAACAGAGTATAAAGGCTGTCTGCTGCTTGTACTTTCTCACAGGGCTGGGAGACACATAGTGTTATTTTTACTGTAAGCAATGGTGAAGTGTCTCATCCGAAGAGTGCAAAGCTTTTCGGCATTACTGCTAGAGAGAGAGCTCTGTACAAAACTGTCTCTGAAAATGGTACCCATATGAAAGAAATTTACCTTTTTATTAGGAAAGTAGCAGTGTTATGATCAGAGTCACTTAGTATAACCCTTTCAAGCTCCCTCTTTCCCCACTGATCAGCTCCACCCCCAAAGAGCAGACACAGCTAGTCCTCTGCTGAAACTGAATCTTCTAGCTACAGTGATGCTTTTGGTATTCTTCTTCTGGCAACCTTTTTATTCATCTTCACTTGCTCCACGTGCTCACTTTCTTCATATATATTAAGATGAGACATGTGCGCTGCAGAGTAGGTAGTTGCTAGATGTAAGTGCTGGAGTGTATAATGTGACACTGCTGCTTCACCTGGGTTCTTGGAGATAGGGTGCCAAGTTCGGAAGAACTTCTTTCTTAGAGTTTAAAAATGAGGTTATAATTTCAGCATTTCAGTGTATTTCAAAGATCAGCTGATCTTTGAAAATTATGTTGCTAGTTTGAGGCAATACAAAGTAAACCAGATTAGCTTAAACTACTGCATAAATTGTAGAATTTACTGTATAAATTATAATACTGTATAAATTACTGTGGTTTACCTGCCCTTTCAATCAGCCAGTTACTGTGGGTTAACTATAATTTATCATGTCACCTAGCATCTGTCTGTACTCTGCTGGTGCTGTGTGGAGGAGAGATGAAAGAGCATAGCGGAGAAGTGGTGACTGAAAAACTGCCTATGAATACTGTCTCAGTGAGAAGCTGGAAGCAGCTGCTGCAGCAAACAGTGCTGCAGTGCATCAGTGCAGTGAGCACAGCTAATTACAGTGTGTGACTGTGTTTATGGGCTACACATGAAGATCCCTTAAACTCTGCCACCATTGTTGAGGGACTTCTAATTCTTACTTAGCAGAACTGGAAGCTGCAGATCTTGCCTCCACCTGTGCAGTGAGTCCTCTCTGCAGAGAGAAACCAGAGTGGTTGCAGGAGAGTTCCATTTGCGAGTCAGGAGTCCGTGTGGGTTTTGAGAACAGTTCCTTTAAGTGGATCAGTGCTGGAGCCAGGAAGTCTGTGAAGGAGCTGCAGATACTCCCTTTCTGGTATGCGGAGACAGATGGAACTGATTGCTCAAGCACCTTTGGCCTGGAATGATCTTAAGCATCCCAAATAGCATGTTTTCTCTCAGACTAGTGAATTAGTGTCCCAGCGTAGTGAAAAATAGGCCTGATAGGGTTCTGTTTTCTGGAAATTATATTCTTCTGTTTAACTAGGTGATACTATGTTTTCATATTACTGCCAGAACTGTTTTGTATTATTGCTCCTTAGGCTTAAATAGCTTGTACACATCATACCAATCATACCAATAATCATTTTAGAATTGGAATTACTCTTAGCATGAAGAATACTTTTAAAATGTTTTCTGTCTTCCTTCTTGATAGTTATCCTAAGATTTCTAAGCAAAAGTAGTGGCTGTAATACTCCTGGAAGATTTCCAGAGATCTGGATAAAAGTGTATAAATGGATTTCGTTGAATATCGCAGGAACATGTGTATGTATACACATGTACATCCACGCTTGTAAAGCAAAAAAGTAATCAAGGAGAGAATCTAAAAAAGACTATGATTCCTCTTGTATTAGCTTAATTTGTTAGCTCCACCCAACATCACATTGAATTGGCAGTAGTGCAAAAAATACGGTTTTATGTACAGTCTATTATAATATTGTAATGTACAGGACAAGACCTACAACATATTGAAGAATCAGTATCAGGTATAAGGAACCTTAGAGTTTCAGATAGAGTGGAAAATACCTTTATCTTAAGGTACTGTATCTTCTGTAAAGTAGCAGAAAAAACATTTTAAGCCAAAAATTACAAGCCAATGAGCCAATGGAGTACTTTATACACTACAGCTTATTTTTATCCAGCTGCTTCTAAGGTCCTATTTTATTTCACTGATATGTATGTATAAACTATTCCTATTGAAATGTTATTTCTGTTTCCAAAAATAGTTTTCTAGTGTGCATTTCTTTAAAAAATATTCTTTCATACAGAGCCAAACCTAGACATTTCCAATTAAAAAACCTATACTAGAAGATCACTGCAATGTTCTTTAGCTATAAAGAGCAGTGGTTATTTAATATGTAGTATTACATATTAAATAGCTATTAATACATATCATAGAATCATAGAATACCTTGAGTTGCAAAGGACCAGTAAGAATCATTGAGAGCAATTCCATGTTCCTTGCAGGACTACCTAAAACCGAGCCAAATGGCTTAATGGTGTAATCCAGATGATCCTTGAACTCAAACAGGCTTGATGCCATGACCACTTCCCTGGAGAGGCCTGTTCCAGTGACTGACTACCCACTCAGTGAAGAACCTTTTCCTTATGTCCAATCTGAACTTCCCCTGGCACAGCTTCATGCTGTTATGTATTATGTAGGGGCTGTAGTTCAGTTTAATAGGATTATTCATGAATTATTGCATCACACACCACCTATTTGTAGATAATAGAAGAGTGGTTTAAAAATAATTGTGATTCAGGGCCTGCACCCATCTGCACAGAATGATTAAAAGAAAAAAGTGAACAAATTTTTTTTATATGAAAACGTCATGCCTAATTATTCAGTATCAGAAATTTTCACTTGTTTTGGATTGGTGCAGGACTTTCTGTAAATTCTCTCCACTCCTCTTTTTCACAGGCACCAGAAACCAGATCTTTACTGCACCATTACTGTGAGATTCAGTATTTTCTGTGTCTCTGTCTCTCAGCCCCCTCGTGTGGTCAGATTGTGTATGGTCTTTCTTTTGTCTGTTAACTGGCCACTGGAATACAAAACCAGCACCTAAGGCGAAGAATTCTGTTTTATGTTAAAATTGAAGAGCAAAAATATCTACATAGCGGCCACAGCTTTCGCTTTTAGCACTTTTTCCGTTGATCCCTTTTCATAAAGAGAAACGATGCCATCTACTGGCAGAGGACAGTCCGCTTCTGGGAACTAGTTCTTAATCGAGCTTGTGCCTTCTTCCAATGAGGTACTAATCCTCCCCCTCCCCCCCCCCCATGTTTAATTCATGTTTATCAGTTATATATACTACATATATACCACACCGAGCCAATTATTTCTGTGTGAGGTCCGTGAGTTGTGAAGAGTTGAATCAGTAAACTATATATACACAGAAACTTTTTCAGCAAGTATTCGTTGGCCTTGTCTTAATTTTGCCTATGAAAAACTGAAGAAATTTGCTGTAAAACTAGGATATCTTTTTTTTGTTACCGTTTAGACAGCAAACTCAATTTCCAGACTTCATTAGAAGACAGAGGTTACTCAATCAGATGTCTCACCAGTAGAGTCAACAGGAAAAGACAACAGGTGCCTCCAACCCGGGTGTTCTTTTTTTTGATGCCTAGTTCATGAATTGGATGTAATAACATACTCTCTAGGAAGGTGTGACTATGTTGCTGCTTTGCAAGGATGGGGATGCCAGAACAAGATAACTGTCAGTGGCAATTGTCTAGATTTCTCCTTCTCTGAAATATATTTTGCTTTATTACAGTCCCATTTGGCTTCTTTGCTTTCTCCTTGCTAAACACAAAGTAAATGACAGTGTTCTTCCTCTTTTCGGAAAACTGCTGATCCTGAGGAGACAGATGGAAGAAGTTTCTTGTTTTGACAGTGCTTAATTTTACAGATTTTATGTAGGTCACAGGATGCTGGTGGTTGAAAGCCCAGGCCTTTTGAAGACTATGGGAATGCTTTTTCTTGAGTAACCACAAAGGGCTCTGAATGTGATACCATTCTCTCTGCAAAAGAACAGTATTTGTGTTGTTTGTAATATTCACCAACTGCAGGATGAATCAAGATGCATTTTGATTGGAAATAGAATGTTATTAATTTCTTCTCTGTGTAAACAAATGCTATGTCTCATGCTGAGGCTATTATGAAGTGCTTCATTTGTTGCTGGATATCAAATGCTGTGGACTAGAGGAAGAAGTTGCTTTCCATAAGATAGAAATAATATCTTTTGTATGATAAGATTGTCTTACAGGATGCTGAATGAGAATAGCACAGGTATCTAGCGAGAAAAAATTCTGACTTCCTGGGATTTTGGCAATTAAAGGTCAAGTTGTGGTAAACTCCACTTAAATTCAAGGAAGGAGGAGGAAGGAAACATGGTAAGAATTTGCAAAGAACCCTCTTTAGTCTGGCCTATAATCTTGAGTTCTCTGCCTTTATGTGACTTTGAAGCATTGTTTGAATTGAAAGCTTTCCTCCAACTGGTTAAGGTTGCTGCAGAGAATAGAATCTATCTGCCATGGTTTAACCCCAGCCAGCAACTAAATACCAAGTGGTATGAGCAGGAGGATAGGCAGAAGGTAAAACCCATGGGTTGATATAAGAACAGTTTAATAACTGAAATTAACAAACCCAACAAAACCACCACCACCAATAATATTAATAGGGAAAAAAGAAAACAAACAAACAAAAAACAAGAAGGTGGAATAAAATTCAGGAAAAGCAAGTGATGCACAATACAATTGCTCACTACCTGCTGACCAATGCCCAGCATGTCCCTAAGCTCTGGTTGGTTGCCCCTGACCAGTCCATGGGACCTGATGAAATCCATCCGTGGGTCCTGAAGGAGCTGGCAAATGAAGTTGCTAAGCCACTGTCCATCATATTTGAAAAATCATGGCAGTCAGGTGAAGTTCCCGATGACTGGAAAAAGGGAAATATAACCCCCATTTTCAAGAAGGGGAAAATGGATGACACGGAGAACTACAGACCAGTCAGTCTCAACTCTGTGCCTATCAAAATCTTGGAGCATATTCTCCTGGGAGGCATGCTAAGGCACATGAAAAACAACAAGGTGCTTGGTGACAGCCAGCATGGCTTCACTCAGTGGAAATCCTGCCTGACCCATCTGGTGGCCTTCTATGATGGGGCTATGGAACTGATGGACAGGGGTAGAGCAGTTGATGTCATCCACCTGGACTTTTGCAAAGTGTTCAACACTATCCCACATGACATCCTTGTCTTTATATTGGAGAGACATCAGTTTGCTAGATGCACCACTCGGTGGACAAAGACCTGGCTGGATGGCCGCACGCAAAGAGCTCTGGACAATGGCTCGATGTCCAGCTGGAGACCAGTAACGAGTGGTGTCCCTCAGGGATCGGTGTTGGGACCAGTCTTGTTCAACATCTTTGTCGCTGACATGGACAGTGGGACTGAGTGCACCCTCAACAAGTTTGCCGATGACACCAAGATGTGTGGTTCGGTTGACATGCTGGAGGGAAGGAATGCCATCAAGAGGGACCTCGACATGCTTGTGACGTGGGCCAATGCCAACCTTACGAAGTTTAACCATGCCAAGTGCAAGGTCCGACACCTGGATCGGAGCAATCGCAGGCAAAGCAATCGCAGGCACAGCTACAGGCTGGGCAAAGAAGAGATTCGGAGCAGCCCTGCGGAGGAGAACTTGGGGGTGCTGGTTGATGAGAAAATGAACATGAGCTGGCTGCAGTGTGTGCTTGCAGACAGGAAAGCCAACCATATCCTGGGCTGCATCAAAAGGAGTGTGACCAGCAGGTCAAAGGAGGTGATCCTGCCCCTCTGCTCTGCTCTTGCGACACCTCACTTGGAGTATTGTGTTCAGTTCCGGTGTCCTCAACGTAAAATGAACATGGAACTGTTGGAATAATTCCAGAGGAGGGCCACAAGGATGATCAGGGGACTGGAGCACCTCCCGTATGAGGACAGGCTGGGAAAGTTGGGGCTGTTCAGCCTGGAGAAGAGAAGGCTGTGTGGAGACCTCATAGCAGCCTTCTTCATTATCTGAAGGGGCCTATAAGGATGCTGGGGAGGGACTGTTCATTAGCGACTGTAGTGATAGGACAACGTGTAACAGGTTCAGACTTAAACAGGGGATGGTCAGGTTAGATATAAGGAAGAAGTTCTTTCCTGTGAGGGCGGTGAGGCACTGGAATGTATTGCCCAAGAAAGTTGTGAATGCTCCATCCCTGGTGGTGTTTAAAGCCAGCTTGTACAGAGCCTTGGGTGACATGGTGTAGTGTGAGGTGTCCCTGCCCATGGCAGGGGGGTTGAAACTAGATGATCTTAAGGTCCTTTGCAACCCTAACTATTCTATGATTCTATACTTATATTAAGATGTTTATTAACATTAACATAATACTGCCAAATATACCATTAAACCAAATCCCTAAGCATATCTGCATGTCTTTTAAATACTTCCAGACATGGTGACTCAACCACTTCCCTGGGCAGCCTGTTCCAGTGGTTGACAACCCTTCACTGAATGGAGAAATTTTTCTTTGTATCCAGTTTTTCCCCTTGTGCAACTTGAGGACATTTTGTCTTATCCTATCACTTGTTACTTGGGAGAAGAGACTGACTCAGAGAAAATTCGTAACTGACAACAGCAGATGTCATCCACTTTGCTAAAACAGTGTGGAAACTGGTTATCACTCAAGTAAAACATTTTAAATGTTTCTTTCTTGGCAGGCTAGCAAATAGGCTTATTTTCTTCATAGGAATTACTGTACCAGTTGGAGTATATTGCCTTCAGAGTTTGCATTGCGAGCAGCAGCGCGCAGTTACACTCTATTGAGGCTTGTTGTGATATAAAAAAGTGGTATTAGAAAGCGAAAGACAAACTCTAAAATAGCACCAAGGCCTCTAAATGAGATCGGTCCAAAAAGTGCTACTGAAATACTGTGTTGTGTGTACCTGAGGTTTCCAGCAGAAAATTCCTGAGGTGCCTAAAGATATGTTAATGTACATGCTTTATAATCAACGAATTTGCTTTAAGCTGTCTACATGTCCTGTGTCCTTCCTTGGCACTAGAAATTCAGGAATGAAGTGACCTTGCATTTAAACTCCCTGAAGAAACTGGTATGTTTGATATTTTCTGAGCATATTTAATTCCATCTGATAGTGCTGAGTCAGACTTAGTCCAACACTGACTCCAAAAATGTTGCTGCAACATGAGAAGATTTAAACATGAATTTTGAGAGTGTCTTCACCAAAACTGTGGGAATGTACTGGTGGATATCCCTCCACTCTTGTTGAGGCAAGATAACTGTGAGAATATCAGCTAGTAAATCAGAGGGAGCCCTGGCAGGAAAGAGGAAGCCCAGTTAGCTGGGAAGTGCAGAGACACTGAACACAAACACAGTGGATCTAATGCCTTCTGGTGATTGTAATGTAATGTGTAATAACTGCAAGTGTCTAGGTTATTCTGTGAACATGTCAACATTGTGATTTATGAAAAATAATCTGAAACAGCTTTCTTAGTTTCTGTATCAACTGGAATGCATTTCTTGATCATATTAAAACTCTGTGTTTACCATTACAATTCTTAGATGGTTAAAAACTGTTGTTTTCCACCTGAGTGGAACTTCGGTGGAAGTATAGGTGAAACAATAAGATTTACTTTACTGTGGCCCTTTTTCATGAGCATTTAATTATATTGCATGCAAAACTTCAGAATTTTAATTCTCTATTATGATATCTCAAGCCAAATTCTATAGAAGAGTGGTTTGAAATTGGTGCTAACAGCTTTGTTTATAAAGTGGTGAAACAAAGAGGTAGAATCACTGTATGGCTTGTCAAGAGAACTTTTTGCTGCCAAAATTGTTACTCCTTCAATGACAAATGCTCTTTTTATGTAAGATGTGAAAAGGTCCAAAATATGCCAGGTTGAACAGAGCCTGGGGTGACAAGGTCTAGTGTGAGGTATCCCAGTCCATGACAGAGGGGTTGGAAGGAGACGATTTTAAGGTCTATCCAACCCAAACCATTCTGTGATTCTATGCTGTATTTTTGTTAGGGAGATTTCTACCGCAGCTCCTTACATGGCCTTAGATTTCTAGTTTTCTTTTGCTGTATGCATCCTGTATCTGTTATGAAGTTTCTTAGCTGTCAGTCTTGGTGACCACAGCTAAACTGCCTATGATAGATCTAATCAAAACACAGCACTCATTCCTACTTAGAAAAATTGTTTGTTATGAAAAGATAAGATTTTTGCTGGATTATTTGGAGTGTACAAAAGCCACTTTTTACTCAGTGGTGACAGTTGATCTAAGATTAATGAATTCACATCTAAAATGTTACCTCTGTGTGAATGCCATTAACTGCATTAAAAGATCTTTGAGTTGAGGAATGTTATATGAATGAGAGGTTATGTAGTGTTTAGCACAACAGGTTCATGTCTGGGTATATAGATCTATGCTACTGCTACAAAATAGGAGAGCTAGATCTTTAAAAGCTCTTTGTCTTGGTCTAAGTTTGCCTCCAACAGATGTAATAACAAAACATTCATCAAAAAATTGTGCAAATCACCCATAAAGTTAAGAATATAAATTATTTTAAATTTATAGCAAAAAAGCCACATAGATTAAAATGCTGGAAAACAAAGTATACTTGTGCACTTAAGTATATTAAGTAAATTGTATTTAAGTGGACAATATCTTGTACTATTGAGCCTAAATGTAGAAACATAAACAATATTGTTTGTTTTTTTTGTTTTTTTTTCACATTTTGAAGTTCTGTTTATAGCCCTGTTTTCAATCCAGATGCTTTAACAGTCACTGGATTTTAGAATGATAATCATAACAAAATACACTGTGCAACAGAGTATGTGGCATTCTAGCCTACGATCACAGTCAAAACTAACATGTGACATGATATCACTATATTATCATGTATGAGAACGGTCTCTTTTTATGTTACATGAAGAGGATAATTTTCTTAGGAAATGGTTAGTAGAGTCTTATATTCATACCGTTGTAAGAAGGGCATTTGTCTACAAAACAGGAACTCCTTTTCCTTGCACCAGGAACTTGCCACAAGCCAAGACACAAACGTGAAGATGGGTGCAAATTCCACATATATGCAATCTCATAATCATTCTTTTTTATCAGCTGTGGCAAGCAGCTGTTGTTAATTCTTCAGCTCCTCCCAGAGCGTTTATTATTTGTTCTCTTCAGAAACTGCACAGAGATTAAATAATGACTATCCTTACTGAGTGTTTATCTTGGCCAGGCAGCTTTAAAGAGAGTACTGTTCTTTCTCTGTTGTAAGAAGAGTTTTCATTTTCAGTATCTCAGTATTACTGCAGTATTTCAAGAATTTAAAACTACTTCTTCATAACCATCAGCTTCTCCTCAGTTATTCCCCAGAGCCAGTCTGAGTTTTCTCTGTACTAAAGTGATCCAGTTTCAGAGGTGCTTTCCTCCACAAAAGGCAATCACTGATTACTAATGGCCTAATCTTTTTATTGAGAATCTGTGTGTTATGTCGAATAAACTAAAAGTACATGTCTGTATTCTGATAAATGAAATATCATTCACCTGTTGAGCTGCATATTAGTGCAGCTTCTTACAATACAATGCTGGAAGGCAAAAATCCTCTGTTGAGGATAAAGTTACGGCATTTAGTAAGATACTTGTACAAGCAGTGGGCTGTATTTGTATGTTGGAAGGACAAGCAGTGCACAGAGCTGGTAATTATTTTCTAATTTTCACTGTTCTGAAGATGAATGTGTGCAATAAAACATGTTGTGAGGTGTGTATTTTTAAATGAAAAAATACTTCAGTACTTAAGGAATAGAATAGATGTCTATACCAGAGGGCATAAAGCATTTAATATAACTGCAGACTTGATATAACACAGTTGGTACCACTTTGTGTACTACTAGAGCTATAGTGACTTAACCTCACTACCATTATCTAAGTTGGTTTTCAATTTCTTGCCAAAACATAAGAAAGCTCTAAAAATTAATAATCGACAGTGTACAGTACTATGCAATGATGATACCTGTTTCAGGCTTCATGCTTTTGTTTCTTATATGCAATTTTTCACAGTATTTATCTTTTAACCTTTTTTCCAATCATGCTTTCTTGTATATGTGATCACTAGAAAAGTTGCCAGACTTGTGGAGATTTATTTTCAGATTAGATATGCAGTGACTTTACTGTGATTTTAAGGTGGCATATAAAAAGAAAAGGCTGAGCTGTAATGACATGATCTTATTTATTACCCCTTAAACTCTGCTTACCACTTAAAAAACTGAGGTCAGTACAATGCGCTAGAAGTCATTGTGGTACTAATGGTATCAAATATGAAGAGACTGGTCAATCTGCATGTCATATATATGCATATAAATGCATATGCAGTCATTGCAGGGCTTTTTTCTGATAATGACTACCCTGTTGTAATTCAGTCCTCAAAGACTTTCCTTTTCTTTTTGATGAAGAATATTAGATGGTCCCAGACAATCTATTACAATGCATTACAATTAATAACATACATTAGTTTTGCTGCTGTCAAAGTATGTATGTTTATTACACACTAAAGGTGGCCATACATTTAAGAAGGGCATAACTTCAGTGTACCACCATGATTAACTCACAAATAAAGAAAAATTAGCAGTGTAGATAGCTATCAAGGGAAACTTAGCCCTTGCTCAGACTTACTCAAAGCCCAAAGATGCCAAGAAGTGGCATATAAATTATTTCTGGAATTCAAAAATAAGAGAAGGAAACTATACTGTGGAAGGTCCTGGAAATGTCATCATTTGAGTAATTTAAGATGGATTTAAAAAAATAAGAAGTACATGCCAGAAAGCAAGCATGCCTGCAAAGAGCAGAGGTAATAAAAAGAAGTCTGTGTCTCTGCATTCAAATAAATTAGGCAATATTTTTCAATTGCATTTGCCTGTATTCTTTGCCAGGAAAAAACAATGCGTGCATGGTTGATCAAATATAGTTTTATATTCACTTTTTCTTAATGTGGCATTTGTTTGTCAGCCTTTTTTTGCAATAGCTTGAAATAACTTTTATGACGCAAGAAGGAACTAGCACTAGCATCTATAAAACGATTGTGTACATAAGCGGTTAGGGTTGTAAAAAGGATATATTTAAATAAAATAGGTAAATAGAGGTGAAAAGGAAAGTCTTGTCTAAGAAATGAGCCCTGTAAAAGAAGACTGCCAAGTACCCACATATTACATAACTTCTTTCTGCAAAACTAATAGGAACAGACAGTAATAAGCAGTAAAGCCCTCAGAGTGAGAGGGTTAGTTAGTGGTTCTAATTGTAGGCCAAATGGGGCTTTTATTTCACAAGTCCAATTTTGGCAGAAAGTGCTGAATATTGCTGTATTTTTCCCTTCCAACATATTACATTTATTTTTTGATAATCCCAAAGAAGAATTCAGAACTTTCCTGCACTAAATGGCATCTAAAACTGAGCAGAAATCACAGTACTAGATCCAGACACAGAATCCTATCCTACTTCAGGGAAGATGCTTGTTAGGCATGTTAATGTTAGGCGTGTTACATGTTAGGACTATGTTAATGCACTATTGATTATATATGCAACATAGGAAGAGGCAGAAGTGTAGGAAGGAATCAGAATAGGGAAATAAAGCAAGTAAGACTGACAGAGCAGAGTGTGTGTCTGCTTAGTAATGCACTGCAGTTTTATATTTAAAAGAACTGGCACTGTTTTTCTCGCACTTTTTTTTTTTTTAATAAGATGGTGAAATGGACTCTTAAAATATACACCTGGGGAAAAAACCTCACCAGCGCCCAAAAAAATCAAAGCCCTTTTAAATTACTGTGAAATAAAATTAATTACTGACTGAAAATGCTTTCTGGAGGGTGTTCATCTACTCTGTTATTTCTCAAGCCAGTCAGACTGTGGGAGTGTAGTACAAACACTGCAATGCTGTATTCTGTCTTGCTGAGGAAAAGACTTGGTGAAAGGAATACTGATCAAACATCCCATTGCTACATGAGATAGGACTGTCCTGGTATTTTGTTACCCTGTTAGGTGTCTGTATTCATCACCACCTTTATTGAGAGGCTGTGGAGGTTGCATAAATAGAAATGGACAGGATAGGGTACTTAGAGTGTGTTGAATTACCTCGATTCTTGCAACGTATTATTCTTTATGTGCCAGTGACTATACCTCATTCTGGAGTCTTCTTTCAGGAGAGTACTGACAAAACACTAGCAGCATGTGCTTAATGTAGGTTCTTAAAACCTTTGATTGTAGCATGTTGTGGAATTGTTTAAGTCAAATAAACTTTACCATTTCACTTAAGTGGGTATTTTGGCCCTACACCTCCCCTCTTGCAGTAAAAGCAAGTAATAAAACCGTTTGCCTGAGCTGTGTTTTATTTTCAGGACCATGGCCAGGGCACACGGTAGGGATTACAGAGCAGTGATTACAAGAATGTATAAATCCTTTGTAATTGAAAATAATTTTACCATGGATAAATTGCTGGCTGCACTTTCAGTGGATGATCAGTAGCATATGGTCACTTAGATTTGCCAGGCAAGAAACTGCTTGATTTCCTCCTCCTTGTGATAGTTATCATTAACAGTATGTTTGTTTCTCCAGTAAATCAGAGCTGCCAGCAAGTAAGGTAAATTGCAGCATTATTTTTAATCTCTTAATCTGAAGTGAAAGTAGTGATTGATTTTTTTTCAGATTTTACATCGGGCCCAAGGGAACTGCAGTCATATCATCCTCAGTGGTGTCTTATTTGTCTTCTTCCTTAGCACCACAAGTCAGGAGTTAAAATGTGTGTTTTAGGAAACATATTCCAAACATGAGAAAAACATAGTAAGCACGAGAAACTCAAAACTGAAGGTGTAGTTTAGTTTCAGGGAATGAATAAAAAATATGAAGGATGTGCACAATTGTGCTTCTCTTACTGACCTTGACTTGCAAGTGCAAAAGTGACTTTTGTTCTCATTTCTATTCCTTTTAGGTCTGTTTTAACTGATGGTATTCATTTGTTCTGGACTTCTCGGATGCTGTCTTCAATGACCAGGTCATTCCTTATTTTGACTGTTTCACTTCTTCATGGGCATTTCCTATTTTTGAAATACTATCCTTTACATAGTTGGTAGCAAATAAAAATCTCCTGTATCCTCAGTCAGTTCAGACGGAGGTTTTGCTTGGGTCTGAATGAGCCAATATGAAAAGATTCCT
Source organism: Pezoporus occidentalis (assembly GCF_034315485.1). Lineage (NCBI taxonomy): Eukaryota > Metazoa > Chordata > Aves > Psittaciformes > Psittacidae > Pezoporus > Pezoporus occidentalis. Next base: position 219,071 of record NW_026913964.1, on the reverse strand, counting down.
GTGATGACAAAGTGAAAACAGAGTTTTTGTAGGACAGTAGGACAAGAGATGAAAGAGTTGCAAATATTTTGTTCTTTGACATATCTGTTTTCCCATAAATTTCTTCCAAAGAAAGGCAAAACTTTACTCTCAAATACATTTAACATTAAAAGAAAACAATAATTTTTCAGGTGATGGCCAGAAGTAAGATTTACATTTTGGCATATTGTAAGTCTTCAAGAGCTTACATACCTATCTCGGTCTTTCCATTTACATATAACCTAAGTTACCTTGAGCACAGTTCTAAGCTGGAGACTTTACTCTGGTCTATCTTGGGAAACTAGAAAAGATACTATCACTTATCTCTTGGACCTGTTTTTTAAGCTATTTGTTTACAGCAAACATATCTTACAGAGTTGCTATGAAATCCTTTTTCTCTATAATGTTTATAACATATGGAAATATTGCTGGAAAAATAACTATTCTTCAGACCGGGCAGAGGATTATTATACTGTTATCTGTATTTCATGTTTTTACACATCAGCAACATTCTGCTGTAGTATGTTCAACTAAGTTTTTCTGTGGAGGTCTCTTTGCAGAAAGTGAGAAACATCTTTCTAAATTACCTTAAAAAGATTGGGCTTGTATCCATACCAACGTTTCTATTCCCAAGAAGTGACCTATATTTTATATCAAACATATGAATTAGAATCATAGAATCATAGAATAGTTAGGGTTGGAAAGGACCTTAAGATCATCTAGTTCTAACCCCCCTGTCAGGGGCAGGGACACCTCACACTAAACCATACAACCTAAGGCTTCAACCAGCCTGGCCTTGAACACTGCCAGGGATGCAGCATTCACAGCCTCCCTGGGCAACCCATTCCAGTGCCTCACCACCCTCACAGGAAAGAACTTCCTCCTTATATCCAATCTAAACTTCCCCTGTTTAAGTCTGAACCTGTTACCCCTTGTCCTATCACTACAGTCCCTAATGAAGAGTCCCTCCCCAGCATCCTTATAGGCCCCCTTCAGATACTGGAAGGCTGCTATGAGGTCTCCACACAGCCTTCTGTTGTGGGGCTGAACAGCCCCAATTTTCTCAGCCTATCTTCATATGGGAGGTGCTCCAGTCCCCTGATCATCCTCGTGGCCCTCCTCTGGACTTATTCCAACAGTTCCATGTTCATTTTACGTTGAGGACACCGGAACTGAACACAATACTCCAAGTGAGGTGTCGCAAGAGCAGAGCAGAGGGGCAGGATCACCTCCTTTGACCTGCTGGTCACACTCCTTTTGATGCAGCCCAGGATATGGTTGGCTTTCCTGTCTGCAAGCGCACACTGCAGCCAGCTCATGTTCATTTTCTCATCAACCAGCACCCCGAAGTTCTCCTCCGCAGGGCTGCTCCGAATCTCTTCTTTGCCCAGCCTGTAGCTGTGCCTGGGATTGCTCCGATCCAGGTGTCGGACCTTGCACTTGGCATGGTTAAACTTCGTAAGGTTGGCATTGGCCCACGTCACAAGCATGTCGAGGTCCCTCTTGATGGCATTCCTTCCCTCCAGCATGTCAACCGAACCACACATCTTGGTGTCATCGGCAAACTTGTTGAGGGTGCACTCAGTCCCACTGTCCATGTCAGCGACAAAGATGTTGAACAAGACTGGTCCCAACACCGATCCCTGAGGGACACCACTCGTTACTGGTCTCCAGCTGGACATCGAGCCATTGTCCAGAGCTCTTTGCGTGCGGCCATCCAGCCAGGTCTTTGTCCACCGAGTGGTGCATCTAGCAAACTGATGTCTCTCCAATATAAAGACAAGGATGTCATGTGGGATAGTGTTGAACACTTTGTAAAAGTCCAGGTGGATGACATCAACTGCTCTACCCCTGTCCATCAGTTCCATAGCCCCATCATAGAAGGCCACCAGATGGGTCAGGCAGGATTTCCACTGAGTGAAGCCATGCTGGCTGTCACCAAGCACCTTGTTGTTTTTCATGTGCCTTAGCATGCCTTCCAGGAGAATCTGCTCCAAGATTTTGCCAGGCACAGAGGTGAGACTGACTGGTCTGTAGTTCTCTGTGTCATCCATTTTCCCCTTCTTGAAAATGGGGGTTATATTTCCCTTTTTCCAGTCATCGGGAACTTCACCTGACTGCCATGATTTTCCAAATATGATGGACAGTGGCTTAGCAACTTCATTTGCCAGCTCCTTCAGGACCCACAGATGGATCTCATCAGGTCCCATGGACTGGTCCTGTTCAGGTTCTTAAGATGGTCTTGAACCAGATCCTTTCCTACAGTGGGCCCAAGGTCTTCATTCTCACAGTCCCTGCATCTATCTTCCAAGACTTGGGTGGTGCGGTCAGAGCCTTTGCCAGTGAAGACCAAGGCAAAGAAGTCATTCAGAACCTCAGCCTTCTCCAAATCCTGTGTAGTTAGTTCTCCTGAGAGCTTCCAGAGGGGGCCTGCATTGTCCCTAGTCTGTTTTTTATTTGCTACGTATCTTTAGAATCCCTTCCTGTTATCCTTAACATTCCTAGCCAAGTTTAATTCTAACTGGGCTTTAGCTTTCCTAACCTGGTCCCTAGCTTCCCAGACAATACCCCTGTACTCTTCCCAGGCCACCTGTCCTTGCTTCCACTTATTATAAGCCTCTTTTTTCATTTGAGTTTTCCTCAGCATCTCCTTGTCCATCCAAGGAAGTCTCCTGGCCCTGTTGCTGCACTTCCTTCTAGTTGGGATGCAACACTCCTGTGCTTGTAGCAAGTGATCCTTGAATAACAACCAACAGTCTTGGGCCCCCCTGCCCTCTAGGTCTATATCCCATGGAACCTTACTAAGCAGGTTCCTGAAGAGGCCGAAGTCTGCTCCTTTGAAGTCCAGGGCAGTGAGTTTGCTACACGTTCTTCTCACTGTCCTGAGGATCTCGAATTTGACCATCTCGTGATCGCTGCAATCAAGGCTGCCCTGGAGCATCCCATTTCCAATGAGTCCTTCCCTGTTGGTGAGCACGAGGTCAAGCATAGCACCTCTCCTTGTTGGCTCCTCTATTACTTGCAGAAGAAGTTGTCTCCCACAGAATCGAGGAACCTCCTGGATTGCTTGGGCCGGGCCATACTGCCTCTACAACAGATGTCAGGGTGTTGAAGTCCCCCATGAGAGCAAGGGCCTGTGAGTGTGAGGCTTTTCCTACCTATCTATAGAGTGCTTCATCCACAGGTTCTTCTGAGACCACGCCCCTCCTCCCTCTTCTCATCAGCAAGTCTCTCTAATTTCTGCTTGGTAAAGTCTTGCTCGGTCCTGCTTTTCTTGTCTTTGGAACAACAAAACTCTTAAGTATTCTCTGCAAAGTTGCAGGGTTTCAAAAGGAGGCGAGTGCGTTAGAGCCCAGGGATTCAGGTATTAGAACTGAATTGTTCAGTTGGAAGGGACCCATAGCAGTCATCCAGCTGTGTTCTCACATTCTCGCAGGAGATGTGGATGTGAGTCCCCAAGACAGATTTAGGTATGTCAGCCCTCACTCTGTTCAGTGAACTGTAGAATGAAGCCTCCTCTGGCATCATTTTGAGAAAAGGATCTATTTTTGAAAGCTGTGAAGCACCCATATTCATTATGCACAGAAAAGTTAAAATTCAGAAATATTTTTTTTTTTTTTTTTTTTAAGATTTTTCTCTTTCCTGGTCCAGGCCGCTCCTTGTTCATGATATGTATATCTCATTTGGAGTCCTTTTGAGTCCATATATTGCCTAAGTACTTTAGTGGTTCTGTATCTCTGGCTGTGTGTTTAATTCTGTAGTTTTAAATACTGGGACAGAAGTTTTGTGGAGGCACATACATCAAAACTATGAGATATCCTGATTGATATTCTGGAAAACAGTTTTTCTGGACATGGAGTACCTGTAATTTGAAGTTACAATCAGATTTTTTTTCCCAAATTTTTTTTATGAGCCCTTCCAAAATTTGAATATAGGTAGTCCTAGTAGGTTCAATACATCACCGCATGGCATGGACTGTAAATCTTACTGCTGGTATTTTATAGTGCAGATGATCTGCTTCTGAGAATTGTCATTTTAAAAAGCAGTAACTGAAAAGGAAATGCATTAAAGAGTGCTCAAAAGTATTTTCTAGTTTGTGTCCTTGTTTTGTTCAATATTTTTTTCCTTTCAAAAGGCACCTTAATGACTGATCAGATTCAAATTTTGAAAATGCATGGAAAATAAACACAAACTGTGCAAAACATGAAAGTGTGTGAAGGAAAATATTTCTCAGATTATCTAATTCATCCTTCTCTCTCTTTCCTGTGTCAGAGGTAGCAGCTCTCCAAGTTCACACTGTTGCTGTGATACAGCACTTTGTATTGACAATGTTGTCTTTTTGGTGATTCAGAAGTTAATTACAAAGTACTGTTAGAAAATGTTCGTGGCAGCTGGAAGACATGGATATGAATCAGCTATATTCTAGCATTTGACGTAGTTTTTCCCTCTCACACACAACAGAAGGCACTATTAATTCTGTAACTGCTTATTTACATAACAGAAGAAAACCTAAAGTTTGCCATAACTATGGCAAGTAGACAATTTTACCAGTAGGACTGTAATATTTGATGGTAGGAGGAAGAAGACTAAAGACTTTTAGCTAAATGTTCATATAAGTGAACTCAAATTTCTGTAATGTTCTGTGGAACTATCACCATAGTTATGCCATGGCTCAGAAAATTGTTTAGCTCAGCTATTTGATATGAAATCTTAAATGTATGAAATTGTCAGGTCAGTAGAAGTGTTGACTACATGTCATTAATTAAGCCATTCCATCAAGAGTTCGGCAAAATGGAAAAAGTTTAATCTATCAGCCAAATGACTAGACAGTTTTTTTGTTAAAATATTTTGTAAGATAGGAGAATATGCTGTGTAAAGCAGAGTTTCAGTGTAATATTTGGAGGGTTGTTTAAAAATCCCGATTTGGAAAGCTAAAAAATAACTCATAGCAAATATCCATACATTGCTGCAGAAAAAGGAAGGGAAGAGCAAAGGGTGGTTTGCTCTCTAGTTTTGTTTGTGACGGTAAGGTGAGTCTGATTTCCCATCTGGAACCTGAAAATTGTTCCACTGTCAGTGGCAATAGGAATTTTGAGACAAGGAGATGGTAGAGAATATAAATAGTAGAGAAAAATTGCAATTAAAGCAAGTATGCTCACCTTGTTTACCATATTTTTTTTCTCAGTGTTTCCCAGAAAGAAAATAAAAGATTTGGAAAATACCACTCCACTGAGGTAAAACTGCCAGAAAGGAATGTGGAGTGTTAACTCCCTTGATGTCTTTTCTATGCCTTCTCTTCTTGGCTCTGTCCATTTCCCTGTAGTAAATCCCACAGATGCTTGAGCAAAGGACAACTGTTCTAATCTTTTTTTAAATTCTCAAATGTTTTTCCATACATATTGATATAAAAGGTGTCATGCTGAGGCTTTTCACAGACATACCTTTTCTGGAAGGTAAGTGTTAGTAGGAAAGCTTACTAGTTGAAGTTATTGTTTACTACATCCATTCCTAATTTCCAGTAATTGTGTCACATGTTTATCCGTATTTGTACTTAACTGGAAGAAACGTTTTGCAACCTTAGTCTCAGAGTATGAGCTACTGACAAAGAGAAGGAAGTATTATGAGTGGAAAATGGATGCTGATTGTAAAATTTCTATGCCAAAACATTTAAGGAAGGGCATGTGAGACTGTTATAGCGAGGTAGCATCATCAGATACCTTATACCATTGTATTTGTTTGAATAAAAAAGAATGCCAATTACCCAAAGAGTTGCTCAATCAATGAAATTAGTAGTTCAAGCAGAAATTGAATACCTTAGGTTAAAATGATAGTATAATTAATTATATATTAGTCCATTTTCAGAAGTGTCTTAGGATCAATCAAAACTATGTGAGTTTTTGTAACATTTCCTTAAATAAAAGCTTGACTGCTGAATACATTACAGATAGAAACAGATGCAAATTATTTTTAAAATTATTTATTCTTCCTAAAAGAATAAGCCTAGCCAGGTCTCTGCTTAATTTTATCTTAAAGTAATACAAATTTTCTATATAGGTAATTTTCTTCTGCAATAGGAGTCAGAATGAATATAACCTTCTGTGTAGGTTGTCTTTTTAACAGAAAATATACTGTAAGATAAACTTACACTGCAATTAATATGAACATTAAAAGTTAGCTATGCTGATGGAAAGATTTAATAGTCTCATAAAAGTTTAAGGGTAGGGAAACATTCAAGGCATTGACACAGCTATGACTCAAACCACATTTTTTATCTCTCCTTCTACATCTGCTGCTGTAACAAGCAGACTTGCCATGCAATCAACTTTTTTTTAGACTTTGAGTTTTAGCATAGGCTGTCATAGTAATAGTGTCTGGGTTCCTAGGTCAGACATACAGTGAAAGATTATGGGAATTATATTTCTACTCATGGACTTCTGGAACTTTTAAGAAACTACCACTGTTAGACTCAGCAGTGGGACCTAAATTTGAAAACAGTCCTTCTCATCACTTGTTCTGGTGTTGCCACTTGCTCTGGTGATGCCACTTGCACAGTGATAGCTTTTACCCAGTTAGAATTCACATTTTCAGTTGTAGTGTCCCTGCTGGGAAAGGACTGAAGTGCATTCAAAATTATAAGTATCATTTGTATTAATGGCAAGTTAACACCTGGTATTGGAAAGAGGAGGATGACTTCCGATTAAGATGACCAGAAGCAATGAATGGCATGAAGTTCCACAGACAGGTCAACTAATGTGTTGAGAATTGATGTAAGCTTAAAGCAAAGATGCTAATGATAAAGAATTATCTTTTTTCCAAAATGGATTGATTGCTTCAGATTGTCAAACAATTTATAGTAAATAAATTAATGCATACAAATGTATGCAGAGCTATCTGTGCATTGTCAGTTAAGATTCTTCTGGATTAAAATGTGTAATCCAATAAACTGTAAGGTAGCTGAGCATGAAATAAAACAGGCTATGATGTCTACCTAAAAGACTGATTATTTCAGAAAGGAATATAAAGCAGCTGGTAGGCAGGATCGTTAGCCTTCTGGCAATAAGGAAACAGAGGTGGTATAGCTTAGGACAGTTTCTAATGCTAGCAAAAGTACAAATACTTATGAATTATGAAGATAAGGATCTGTACTCACTTCTCTTCAGATCAACACAGCCATGTAAGCTTGAGTGCAAATTCTGTAAGAGCAGTCTCGGTGTTCAAAGGCATGTTGCTTTTCCTTATTGGGATGCATCCTGGTTTCAGCCGGGCTAGATTTAAGATTTTTTCTAGTAGCTGGTGCAGTGCTGCATTTTGGCTTTAGTGTAAGAATAATGCTGATAACACACTGATGTTTTAGTTGTTGCGGGGCACTACTTACCCTAAATCAAGGACTTTTCAGTCTCATGCTCTGCCACTGAGGAGGGACATAAGCCAGGGGGGAGCACAGCCAGGACAGCTGACCCAAAGTAGCCAAAGGGATGTTCCATACCACAGAACGTCATAAATAAACATAAACTGGGGGGAGCAGGCTGAAATGGGCTGATCACTGCTCAGGGATTGTCAGATGGTGGTGAGCAATTTTATTGTCTATCACTTGGTTTTGGTTTTGACCGTTTATGTTCTTGGGCGGGGGGTGGGGTGGGGTGTTGTTCTGTTATATTTTACTTCTATTTCAGTTATTAAACTGTTCTTATCTCATGGCTCTTTACCTTTTCTCCCATTTTCCTCCCCATCCTACCTGGTGAAGGATGAGTGAGCAAAAGCTGCATGATATTTAATTGCCAGCTGAGCTTAAACCACAACAGGATGTCACAGTTAGTCACAGTTTCCTATGTTTCAGATGAAGGGACAATAAGAAGTTTCTGATCACTCTGGGAAGAGAAGACTGGAGATGAAAATAGTCCTGTTTTAACCTTATAGCCCGAGAAGGAATCGTGCTTCATGTACAGGCAGGCCAGAGCTGGAGCAGAGAAAATCAGTCAGTAAAATTTAGTGGTACTTTTCAAAGTACCTTTTCAAAGGGTTAGACTGATGCATATTGCCTAAAGAAAGGTGCATTGCTCACCTGCATAGGAGAAAACCACCAGCATATGAAAACAGGTGAGAAAATTTGGGCTGTTCAGCCTGGAGAAGAGAAGGCTGCGTGTAGACCTCATAGCAGCCTTCCAATATCTGAAGGGGGCCTACAAAGATGCCAGAGAGTGACTCTTCATCAGAGACTGTAGTGATAGGACAAGAGGTAATGGGTTTAAACTTAAACAGGGGAAGTTGAGGTTAGATATAAGGAAGAAGTTCTTTACTGTAAGGGTGGTGAGGCACTGGAACAGGTTGCCCAAAGAAGTGGTAAATGCTTCATCGTCTCTGGCGGTGTTCAAGGCCGGGTTGGACAGAGCCTTGATGAACATAGTCTAGTGTGAGGCGTCGCTACCCATGGTGGGGGAGTTGGAACTAGATGATCTTAAGGTCCTTTCCAACCCTAACTATTCTATGATTCTGTATTGAATTGAGGGATGATACATCTTTATATGAAGGATGATTACCTTTCTCAGTCCCAGAAAATGTATGAAGCTGGTTCCAGATCTAGAAGTTTCATGTCAAAAAAAACGTGAATGGAAAACATGCAAGTTTCCGACTTACACCTGTGAGCATACACATCCAATTTAAACTAAAAAGTGATCAGATCTGTTGTGTACATGGAGTTGCTGTTGCAGTTTGCAAAGAATGTATATGAATTAAGTCATGGGGGCTCTTTTTCTGGAGCAATAGTAGTTCCAAACAGGAGACTGCCTGGAAAACACATAGAGGAAAAGAAAAGCTCAAAATAAAGTCATTCAGGAGTCTTCTAAATATTTCTAGTAAGCATTTCTGAACTAAAAATTCTAGTGGCCTAAAAGAAATTTCAAAGATGGGAGATGTCTCTGAGGTTTCATAAGAAGGTAGATCTGCTAAAGTAACCATCAGGGAAAGGTCTCTGTAGACAGTTTCTTCTTTTTTTTTCCTCTAAATGGTTTGTTCTTAGTGGTCATTACTGAATTTATTTTCCAAGAAGGAATATAAATTGTATATTCTTCTAGTGATAAAATCCCAAAGGAATAAAGGGCGACTACTTCATTTCTATCATGAGTGTTAAGTGAATGATACCCTATGTAAGGGTGAGACAAGTGCACATATTCTTTCCTGTATCCCTAACAGGAAAAGCAGAAGGTCTAAAACCTTTTGAGATGTATTGAGGGAAAAGAGGAAGATGTTCAGGTTAAGACAAGGCTGTACTGGAGAAAAAATAGCAAATAAAAGAAAACCACTGCTGAAGACCATGCCTTTATGATAAAAGGGTGTTTCTAATTGACTAGAGCAGCCAAAGGGGCCAAGTGAAGAGTTTTCCTGGTGTTTTACAAAATATTAATGGTCTACTTTTAATTTGAGCAATTGAAGTGAGGAACACTCTGAACAGGTAAGAGTATTGGAGATTTCTGGACACTGCACTAAGAAACTTTTCATGAGAAAATATAGAGCCTGGCCTGGGTGCTTTAAAATGTAAACCATGTTAGTGCTAGGAAGCAGCCATGTTAAAAGATCTGTTGAAATAAATGTAATTTACTTCAAGGAGCCTGCGTTTTGTCTTCTGAAGAGAATTGCAGAAATACCTCAAAAGAATTTTTCAGAGTAAAATACAGTTTATGTGGAGACATATTTCTGAAGCTGCATTCTGATCTGGTTTCTGGTTCTGTTTTCTGCTTTCTTCTTCTCCCAAGAACCCTCTGCACAAAGCAAAGCTAACCCTATAGCTTTAGTAGCTTCTGATGACAGGCAGTAGTATGTAAATTTATCATTCATGTAGAAGGTAAGAATGAACAAGCTGTTTAGAGGGATTCTGTCTGTAAACATTTGTTATTCAGTCTGGACAGTAATGTTTTTACCTTTACTTTTCCCTCCCTTCCTCCCCCCCAAGTTTAACATGGTGTCATCTCTTACAACCTTTTTGATGGACTTTCTGTTGCACCATGGCAATGTTCAGTAGAGCATCTCTTTTGCTGTGAATTCCTTGAACTTACATTGTCACCCCATCTCAATTATGTTTTGGGCACAATATGCAGTACGTGCTGTATACCTTGTTTTAGATGCTCCCTGGAGCTTTACAAATGAAGGGAATCTAACCGTTGCCTGCAAAGTAATTTTATAAGACATGATGTATCATTTTTATTTGTAGCTGTTACTATGGTCTACAAGGAGCTTCACAAGCATCAGTTAATTTTTACAGAAATCATTCTTCATGATAGGCAAAAATGAAAAATCCTTTGGGTCTGAAGCCTTTATTTGAGGGTACATCATCCTAAACTTCCTTCAAGGAATTTCTTTGTTAAGCCAATTCAAAATTTACTATTTGTTATAGGAGTTACTGAGGTTAAACTTGGCATGAGCATCTAAAGAATTTAAAAGCATAGAATCCTGTAGGTGAAACAAAGCAATAAAAATTTGCATGATTACTGAATCAATATTATACCATTTCCTGTATACTGAATTCCTTCATTTATGGTGAAAAATACCTGTCTGTTTACCTCTTATCTTCTGTAAATATCGTGCTTATTTTTTTACTCCTCCTCTTTCCTCCTCCCATTGTATCTCCTCCCCTGTGATAGAATCAATTGCATCAGTGGATATTATATAAAGAAAAGGTTTCAGTGAAGTTCCCAGTTCACCCACCTTACCCACCATGGGGCTAAGAGTTGCCAGCCTTTTTATGCTCTGGCTGGCTCTTTCCTATGCAAATGAAATAAGAAAAGGTAAGCTCTAGAAATTAAATGGTAGCAGACTGCCTTGTGGAAAAGAGGGAGAGAATTAAAATACCACTGCAGAGGTAGAAAGAGGCAGCGCATTTAAATAATGCACGGGAGTTTTAAGGTACCTCAAATTTCTTAAACTTTCAAATACTGAGGCTACATGGCTCAGCAAGCATAAGCAGATACTACTGTCTTTGGAGAGATTGGTACCAATATCTACTGCATTCATCTCTAGTTGGAGGTGCTTGGAAAAATTTTCAGTGTTACTTTTCTTTCACTAGGTATGACTGGACTTACTTGGCAGAAAGCAACTATGGGAGTTTGGGAGGTTCATTGTTACATCAATGAAGAAAGTGGACAATTGTGCCTTCTGTTAGTTTGGAATGACATAAGTGCTTTCTTTAAAAGTGAATATACTAACATTGGACAAAGATGATTTTGTCATTCAGGACATTAATAATCCTGTAAATGCTCTAATTTACTCTGTTATCAACTTTGTTTGAAGTGTTGAAATGGAGCTGTCATACTGAAAGCTATTTTTGGAGGGATAGGTGATGAATTTTGAGCCATGATCACGTTTGGGATGTTGGTCTTGCTCGCTGCATCTTGAATTTAGCAATGGGAGGAAAGCATTATCTTATGGGTTTTGTCCCAGCTGTGAGTTGTGGGAGAGTCTCTATGTAGCCTTCATTCTGGGAAAGAAGCATATCAGCTTCTGGATATATCTGGTATGATTGATGCCATCAAAGTACAATAACTTAGAGGTCCCCTTGATAGTTTCGCTTTCTCAAATTAAACACTGTGAGATACTTTTGTGAAGGTGAGCGGCATGTGTGCTTTTGATACCTTGGCAAGCTTCTCAGGTATGCTCAGCTTTTATGTTTACCCCTAATCTACAGCATCTTGAGATTTATCACTTATTGTGTTCATTTGTATTATTTGTTGGTACAAATGGCTGGGAAAGGAACAAATACCATAATCAGCTTCATCTTTTGCTGTTGCAAAATTAATTTTTTTTTGTCTCCTACCATGGTTATTTTCTGACTTATCTTATGAAGAATTTCTATTTGGTAACAATAGAAATCACTACTCTGTTAGTTAAAGAAAGAATTCTTTTAAAACTTCTGCAGCATACAAATCCTTTCAGTACATATAAGCTATTTGCCTTCCAGAGTAGGAGTGGTAGTTCCTTGGTTTCCTATCTTTGTTTTCATTTTAGTGCATGTTGCATCAGAGAAGAAAATAGCTCTTAGAAATATTTAATACCGTTAAAAATAATACTGTGACTCAGAATAAAATCATGTGTTTGGTAAAGCACCTCATTGCACTGATGAACCATCTTGTTAGTGGTCAGAGGGTTAAGTTTCCGCACCTCATGCAGACAAGTTCCTTCACCTCAGTGAGGATTATGAGATATGCATGAAAAACAACAAGGTGGTTGGTGACAGCCAGCATGGCTTCACTAAGGGGAAATCCTGCCTCACCAATTTGGTGGACTTCTATTTTGGGGCTACAAACTGATGGACAGGGGTAGAGCAGTTGATGTCATCTGTCTGGACTTTTGCAAAGCGTTCAACACTGTCCCACACGACATCCTTGTATCTAAATTGGAGAGAAACCAATTTGATAGATGGACTACTCGGTGGACAAAGAACTGGCTGGATGGCCGCACGCAAAGAGTTGTGGTCAATGGCTCAATGTCCAGCTGGAAACCAGTAACAAGTGGTGTCCCCCAGGGATCAGTGTTGGGACCGGTCTTGTTCAACATCTTTGTTGGTGACATGGACAGTGGGATTGAGTGCGCCCTCAGCAAGTTTGCCGATGACACCAAGATGTGTGTTTCAGTTGATACGCTGGAGGGAAGGAATGCCATCCAGAGGGACCTTGACACTCTTGTGAAGTGGGCCAATGCCAACCTTGTGAAGTTTAACCATGCCAGCTATAGGCTGGGGGGAGAAGAGATTCAGAGCAGCCCTGCACAAAAGAACTTGGAGGTGCTGGTTGATGAGAAAATGAGCATGAGCTGGCAGTGTGCGCTCGCAGCCAGGAAAGCCAACAATATCCTGGGCTGCATCAAAAGGAGCGTGACCAGCCGGTTGAAGGAGGTGATCCTGCCCCTCTGCTCTGCTCTTGTGAGACCCCACTTGAAGTACTGTGGACAGTTCCGGTGTCCTCAACATAAAAAGGACATGGAACTGTTGGAACAATTCCAGAGGAGGGCCACAAGGATGATCAGGAGACTGGAGCACCTCCCTTATGAGGACAGGCTGAGAAAATTGGGGCTGTTCAGCCTGGAGAAAAGAAGGCTGCGTGGAGACCTCATAGCAGCCTTCCAGTATCTGAAGGGGCCTATAAGGATGCTGGGGATGGACTCTTCATTAGGGACTATAGTGATAGGACAAGGGGTAACAGGTTCAAACTTAAACAGGGGAAGTTCGGGTTAGATACAAGAAAGAAGTTCTTTCCTGTGAGGGTGGTGAGGCACTGGAATGAGTTGCCCAGGGAAGTTGTGAATGCTCCATCTCTGGCAGCGGTGTAGTGTGGGGTGTCCCTGCCCCTGGCAGGGGGGTTGGAACTCGATCTTAAGGTCCTTTCCAACCCTAACTATTCTATGGTTCTATGATTCTCTACCTGGCTTTTGGAAGTATTTGTTAATGTCTTAATTTCTTAATGTCTTTAATTTTAATTAATTAAAGATTTCCATCTCTTTTGCTTCGTGGGTAGATACTTGAGGTTTGAGATCTGTGGCATCACTGTGCATGAAATTGCAAGTGCTTTCTCCTGTAAAATGCAACACAACCTTTTTTGATGCTAGCTCGCTCATTTCACTTTTCTCATGCCTGTTTCTTTTTCATCACTTAACAGGCAGGACAAGAAACCATGGTCACTATGTCTGCAGCACTTGGGGAAACAACCATTTCAAAACTTTTGATGGAGACATCTACCAATTCCCTGGCATTTGCGAGTATAATTTTGCTTCTGACTGCCGAGAGCCTTACAAGGAGTTCTCTATCCATATTCAGCGTGCTCTGAACACCAATAACCACCCTGAGATCCAGTATATTCTGCTAACAATCAAGGACTTTACACTGTACCTCAGACCAAAACTGGTTGTTGTGGATGGGCAGATGTAAGTTCCTTTAGTGTAATAAATGTGCTGGGAAGTTAAAGCAGGATTAATTCTTTACACAGCTGTTTGTATACCATTGAGGAAACTATTACAAACATTTCCTTGTGCAGAAAAAAAAAAACCTTGAAATCCAGCATAAGAATTACTTTGGAGAGGGACTTTAGTATTAGGCATCGTTTCTTGCAAGTAAGGAAGAGGTTTGAATGAATTGTTCTTCTGGTTGTGCAGGAAACAATCCAGCACGTGATCCAGGCATAAAATGACATAGTTTCATTTGTTTTATGGCGTCACCTGGAGTTTAGCAGATGATCTAGCAGATCCTCAGAAATGAAGATGCATTTCTGTAGGGTCTTTTCCTCTCATTTTGTGGCAGATCATTTTTTCTGATCTAAATAATTTTTTAAGGTCTGATGGTCGTTCCTTAAGGGATTGTAACAGATATTATGCAGGTCAAAATTTACACTGATTTGTACATAATAATATGTACTTCTTCACAGTGAGCGGTAGTATTTTAGTTCTCCTGGAACATGGTTGCACAAAGAACTAGTCTGACACCATTATTTGCCTGAGATAAATAGCTGGAAAAATCCCAGCGACTAGAAATTAGGAGATAAAAATTCTTCCAGTCAAGAGATTAGTGAAGAGGCGATGGGCAGAGACATGAATCTTGTAACAATTATATTGGCAAATCTATAGACATTTAACTGGTTATTTTTACTGGATTCCAGTTTACTCCTGTTTGAACAGAATCTAGTTCTCTAGATTTTATAGGATGAGGCTGCTTACCACAATCCCTTTATTGCTGAATTAAATTCAGTAGTGCACTGTAAGACAGATGCGCAGGAGCAGGAGAGAGATCTGGTGAACTGATTCTTTGTCATACAAAACCATCTGTGCTCACCCTTCTTCAGAATGTTTTCTGTCACATTATAATGTCTTGCTGTCACCATTAACAAGCTTGGTCCTGTCAACTGAAAAATAGTTAACTAAGTACTGCAACAAACTACTGAATTCCTCTTTACATTCTCCTTTCTTTTCAAACTTCTGTTGACAGTCCTTGTATCTGCCTGTGCTTTTTAAACACTATTTTGAGAAGGAAGATCCTTGCAAAGGAACATTCATTTTCCTTGAAATGGTTGTCAAATCTTTTGGTAAAGAAAAGCTTCCATTTATGTTTTTACTTATTTCTTTGAAGTAAATTATTAGTGAGTGTTTGGATATCCTCTGTTAATAGCACAATGAGGATGGATTTTCTTTTGATTAAATTGAAGACATCTGACATTTTGGCTTTTTTCGTAAAGAATCTGTACCCTTAGGGAGGCTTTGCCTCTGAAATTGTTTTGCCTTTTAAAGGCGGTAAGTTATGTCAAGTGCCAGAGAGGAGGGTTTTGTGGCTCATTAAAACAAGGCTCCCTGTGCAGCTAAATTCAGGTGGACAGGGACTGGTTTCTCTATTCATTAGGGTATTTTGCTTATTATAGACAATCATGTCATCTCTTATGTTTCTGTACTAATGCAAAATCTCTGATTTTCTTCCTAGTGTGAAGACACCTTACTACAGCTCCGGTGTGGTCATTGAGAGCAATGACATTTACACAAAGGTTTATGCCAAATTAGGCCTGATTCTGATATGGAATCAAGAAGATGCACTGATGGTATGTATGACCCATGTCTTTTTTATTGACATTTTACTGGGTTTAACAGACTACTGTATACTAAACAGAAGTTGACTCTCACAAACTGAACAGAGCTAGAGTGTTGGGCTGACTCACCCAACTGACGCTCATAGTACCTTATTTTAAAAACATAGAAGTTCCCTTCTCTGCAGTGTGATATAGATAGCAGATGGCATGCAGATATTCTTACTGGTCTCAAGAAAGAGAAAAGAAATGTTCTGAGAAGTAGCTAATGTTTTTGCTATAGCACCCCCATAATCCAATCTGTGTTTTCCTTCATTTGTCTTTTGAAGTACTGCCACCACCTACTTTCCTAATTTACAGCAAGACTTAAATTTCATCCCAGTATGCAATTAAAAAAAGAGAAAATTTAAACCAAAGCAGTAGTCTTGTGATTTTAAGAATACTTTACTTTTCATCTTTATCACTACTTCCGTTATTGAAATACAGAAACTTCAGTCACTTCTTTCTGTTTACTGTGTTACTTTTTGCATCTGTGTGTTTATTAACTATGTTACAAATTTATTTGCCACTTTTCTGAGAATTTAGGGTTCACCATCACTCCTGTCATTTAGTAACTTCTCTTTCAAGTAAAAGTATTTGTTTTGGAATGTCTTCATGGACCAGATAACTCTTTTCTGTTTTTCCTTTTTCTTTCCATTATCTAGGTAGAGCTGGACAGGAAATTTAATAACCATACATGTGGTCTGTGTGGGGATTATAATGGAGTTCCAGTTTACGATGAGTTTATCAATGGAGGTGAGTCATCCTACCATAGTGACAGTTATCACAGAAGATAGTCAGATAAGCATTGTGCATAAGAGAACAACAGGAGAGCGAATTTCACCTGAGGGATTTCTATGCCCCAGAATAAATATTGTGTTCTAGTGCTACATTCCTGGTCTAAGGTTATTTTATTCCCAGTAAATCATCTTGCCCTTTTCCCTACTGGCCTTATTTAACTCTAAATTTTTAAGCATGCTTAGACATAATAGACAAAATTGAGAGCTAGGCCTATGTCTGATAGGCACATTTGATAACATAGTAACCGTTTTCTTTGATCAGTAGGGTCCCAGGAATCAAATGCTCCTTGTTGTCAATTTCTGGGGCTCAGGAAGTCCTCTTTGTAATTTTTTTCTCATAGATGAAAGCTACAATTCAATTACATACGGGAATTTACAGAAGATCAACAAACCCAATGCCAAGTGTGAAGATCCTGATGAAACTCAGGCTCTTCCAAGCTGCAATGGGCATGTGAGTATTCCTAGTGGTGAACTTCACTTGCATGGGCACATGAAGACATCCTTGTTAGTGTGTGTGGAGCTGGAAAAACATAGTACCTTCTAGGGCAAATGGTTTCTTCTTCCTTCTTGAATAACTATTGCTGTTCAGAAGGCAAGTTTTTGTGACAAAGGAGGAAGTGTCTAGAAGCTCAGGTGTTTACATATCTCTGAAATATTATTCTTCTTTCTTAGCGTGATGAGTGTGAGAGGCTGCTGACTTCCTCTGCATTTGCTGATTGTCGTTTACGTCTTAATTTGGAAATGTACATCCAAGCCTGCATGCAGGACAAGTGTGCATGTAATGGAAGTGAGGACTCCTTCTGCCTCTGCAGCACCATCTCTGAGTATTCTCGCCAGTGCTCACATGCGGGTGGCCGGCCGGGTGAATGGAGGACACACAGCTTTTGCCGTAAGCAGCTATATGAATTTTACAAAGAAATATTTTGTGGCTATAGCACTTTAACATTTTCATTTAAATTAATTCTTTCTCTACACAAATTATATGTAATTAATCCATACCTTACAAATTTCATGCCAGTAGTGCAATAAACTGCATAATATATTCTTCTTCTTTTCTTCTTCTATTACCCTTGTTATTAAGAAATCATTTTCAGCAAGTAGAAATTCTGTTCCCATTGAAAACCTGTGAGGTCTGATGCTGCAGATGATTGGGATAATCTGATCTATTTGAAACCAAAAGAAGAAAATATAAAAAGCAGGGGAAGCAGTTCAGAAAAATGCTTTGCCAGATGATATCTGGCTTGGGACATCACTGACTTGAAGGGAATAGGGTATATAATCTGTGGTTTCTGAGGAATGATGAACTTTATATACAAATAACTGGTGGTGACTTTCTCATTCTTTCAGCTAAAACCTGTCCTGATACCATGATCTACAGAGAAAGCAGCTCACCCTGCATGGATACTTGCTCACACTTGGAGATCAGCAGCCTTTGTGAGGAACACTACATGGATGGTTGTTTCTGTCCTGAAGGCAAGTGTTATTCTAGGTGTTGCATGTGAACAAAACCAGGAGCTCTGGCGAAGGAGGTCAAAGCTAAAATATTAAATGTAGTCAATTTATATCTTAAAAATTAGTACTACTGTTCATTATTTCCCCCTAGGTGAAAATTATTTATAAGGTTTTTAAACAATATCATTATTGATTAATCAATGATTTTATTCTTAAATCATATACAGGTAATAAATCTGGTTTTTACTTCTTATTTCTGCTAATATATAGAAAATCATGCTTTTTAGGTTCAACAACTGTGATACAATGGATGTCATTTGCCTAGAGAGTGATAATGAGGGTCACTGAGTGAAATTCTCAGACTCATTGTCGACCATATTTAAAGTCATGGCAGTCAGGTGAAGTTCCCGATGACTGGAAAAAGGGTAATATAACCCCCATTTTCAAGAACGGGGAAAATGGATGACCCAGGGAATTACAGACCAGTCAGCCTCACCTCTGTGCCTGGCAAAATCTTGAACAGATTTTCCTGGAAGGCATGCTAAGGCACATGAAAAACAACAAGGAGCTTGGTGACAGCCAGCATGGCTTCACTAAGGGGGAATCCTGCCTGATCAATTTGGTGGCCTTCTATGATGGGGCTACATGCCAAGTGCAAGGTCCTACACCTGGGTTGGAGCAATCCCAGGCATAGCTACAGGTTGGGTAGAGAAAAGATTCAGAGTAGCCCTGCAGAGAAGGACTTGGAGGTGTTGGTCGATGAAAATGAACATGAGCTTGCTGCAGTGTGCGCTCACAGCCCAGAAAGCCAGCCGTATCCTGGGCTGCATCAAAAGGAGTGTGACCAGCAGGTCGAAGGAGGTGATCCTGCCCCTCTGCTCTGCTCTTGTGAGACCCCACTTGGAGTATTGTGGACAGTTCTGGTATCCTCAATACAAAAAGGACATGGAACTGTTGGAACAAGTCCAGAGGAGGGCCACGAGGATGATCAGGAGACTGGAGCACCTCCCGTATGAAGACAGGCTGAGAAAGTTGGGGCTGTTGAGCCTGGAGAAGAGAAGGCTGTGTGGAGACCTCATAGCAGCCTTCCAGTATCTGAAGAGGGGCTATGTGGATGCTGGGGATGGACTCTTCATTAGGGACTGTAGTGATAGGACAAGGGGTAACAGGTTAAAACTTAACAAGGCTAAGTTTAAATCGGATGTAAGGAAGAAATTCTTTACTGTACAGGTGGTGAGGCACTGGAATGGGTTGCCAAGAAAGTTGTGTATGCTCCATCCCTGGCAGTGTTCAAGGCCAGGTTGGATGAAGCCTTGGGTGACATGGTGTAGTGTAAGGTGTCCCTGCCCACGGCAGGGGGTTGGAACTAGGTGATCTTAAGGTACTTTCCAACCCTAACTATTCTATGATTCTACTGTCAACCTCCAGGAAAAATATTACAATGATAGTCTACAGAATATGCCAGAATGACTGAAAATCTAAACATGTGAAAGTCTGAGATTGTTCTTGTGTACTTGCATTAACCTTTTTGTCTGTGTGTAGCTATATAAACAAGTAGACTTAGGTTTTCAAAACTGGATTAAAGTGCTTCCCATGTGTCTTATAGAAAGCACAAACAGTATTCTTCAGTTTTGATAATTTCAGCCTTTGCTTTCTGTGCTGTATTGAGAGCATGCCTCCTCTGAGAGTTTCTCCTCTCTGGAAATCACTTCTTTCAGGAACAGCTGGAATAGTTTACTGTTGTGCTTTACAGGAGCTGTGTATGATGATATTACTGAAAAAGGATGCATACCTGTTAGCCAGTGCCACTGCAAACTCCATGGAAATGAGTATTCACCTGGAGCAAGCATTACCAATGAATGTGAAGAATGGTAAGGATCACAGTTGTTTATATACCTTTCTTTGCTTGATTGTAAATGGGTCTGTGTTTTTCAGTCTTCCACTTAGTCATAGGAGACTTCCTGAAAACATTCTGAAATTAGCATTTATATTGCATATTTATACAACCAAATCTTTTTAAAGTTTTCCTGTATCTATGGCATGTGGCAGAGGGTAAATCTTAAGGAAATGGTAAAATATCCATTTTTAAAACACTTGTGGTTTTCTTGCTGTTTGCTAGGTATGTAGATGCTTTCAGTGCTCTTAGCTCCTGTAATACCTACAAGCATTTTTAAATTATTTGTCTGTTTATAGCACCTGTGATTCAGGCAGATGGACATGCAAAGATTTACCTTGTCCAGGCACATGTTCAGTGGAAGGAGGCTCCCATATTACCACCTTTGATGGGAAGAAATACACCTTCCATGGAGACTGTTATTATGTGTTGTCCAAGGTACTGTGCACTGTAGATCTTTTCTCTTTTTTGAGTAAATACAGATGTCTGTGCACTGATATGTATCAGCTGCCAATTGTTTTATTCCATTTTTATGGGATGAGGGAATTATAAATGCTGAAAACTGTACTGGAACATTTAGGTGGGGCTGTAATAGCGCTTCTGGGGAGTTGAGCACTTACTACAATGGGTTGTTAACAAAGTGAGATAGTAGACTATGTATGCTGTTATTATCCAGTGGAGTCCTTCATGTATAAGAAATCAAAGGATCACTCTGGCTGCATGAATATGTAGGCTACAAAAATTGGCGGTTCTTAGGTTTAGATGCTTTCAACCAGATTGGTAATAGCTGTTCATGTGTCTAAGTGTCAAAGTCAGCTAGGGAAAGGAGCTGGGCCTGTTCTTCTAGAGAACGACAAAGATCTTGAACTAGAAATTGTAGGCAGTTTGGATTCCAGAACCAGTGCTGAAATGGTGGTCTTAATAGCTAAGTTCTAGAGTAATTGTTATTGTAATTGATTACTTTAGTCTTTGTTTTGAAAATAATCTTGTGAAATCTTTGATTTGGCTAATGGGTATTTATTTCCGTGTGATTGTAGGGTTTTGTAAATGACAGTCATGCTCTCCTGGCAGAACTGGCTCCCTGCGGCTCCACAGACAGGCAGACCTGTTTGAAAACTGTTGTGCTGCTAGTAGATGACAAAAAAAATGTAAGTGTTCTGCTAGATATGTTGAAAATTAGCATATTTCCATTATTGTACAGCAATAACTAATCCTTCTGGAGTCACTGTTGTGGACAGATAAGGTACCTCAGGCTGAAAAGCAGCTCAGGCTTCTGCCTTGACAACTCAAAATAGACCTAAAGAGTACAGAAGATGAAAATCAAATAAGATGACATTTCCCCCTTTCCTCCTCTGGTATATGATTCTTCTTACTGTATTCAGGGTTGCCTGGAAGTAAGAGTGCCATTCTTCATCTCCTCACAGCATTTTACTTTATTGGGATACAATTTTATAGACCTAATTGTGTCTTCTTCAGAAGAGACACCATCTTTGAATATTGATACAATCCAACTTTCTTAAATGTTTATATTTTCATTCATTTTGGTATTCTGTTTTGTTATGGGAATATCTAGATTATATTTATACCTAATTTTACATACATGCACACATAATTTTCCTTCCATGTTTCCAGTGTCACAGTATCACAGTATCACAGTATGCTGGAGATTGGAAGGGACCTCAAAAGATCATCTAGTCCAATCCCCCTGCCAGAGCAGGAACACCTAGATAACGTTACACAGGAATGTGTCCAGGCGGGCTTTGAATGTCTCCAGGGAAGGAGACTCCACAACCTCCCTGGGCAGCCTGTTCCAGTGTTCCGTCACCCTCACTGAGAAGAAGTTCCTTCTCAAGTTTAAGTGGAACCTCTTGTGTTCCAGTTTGCACCCATTACCCCTTGTCCTATCATTGTTTGCCACTGAGTAGAGCCTGGCTCCATCCTTGTGACATTCCCCCTTTATATATTTATAGACACTAATAAGGTCACCCCTCAGTCTCCTCTTCTCTAAACTATAGAGACCCAGCTCCCTCAGTCTTTCCTCATAAGGGAGATGCTCCACTCCCTTAATCATCTTGGTTGCCCTGCGCTGGACTCTCTCCAGCAGCTCCCTGTCCTTCTTGAACTGAGGGGCCCAGAACTGGGGCCCATATCCTTTCCTGCATAACTAGGACAAACCCAAACCAAAACAAATCAGAAACCTATAATTTTATGTTTCTGTATGTACAGACTCTCATTTATGAGGAAGTTTAACAAACTGCTTTCTTACCATGCCAGAATCATACTAAATCATTACACAAGCTGTGGCACATGCTTTCATAGAGATTTGGAACTTGATATAGATCTTGAAGGCCTAGCATTTTCTTGCTGGAAATAAAGTGGCCAATATAAATGAGATTTGCATTTCATTACTGCTATAAATTGTTGTAGGCAGGTGTGAAACACTGAACAGCAAGACAAAACCTTACTTGTATCCTACAGGTCTGCTGCACATTCGATTTTCAGACATTCTTCATTCCAAAGATTTTAAGTTCTAGCCACAGTCTAAATGTGCAGAATGTCTCCCCTCTTGATTTTTTTTTTTAGTTTCTTTTTCTCTCAGTACCTGGAACCTCATTGATTCTATTTGCTATTATGCAGGTCGTGGTTTTCAGATCAGATGGCAGTGTGTTACTAAATGAGATGACCATGAACGTGCCTCATGTGTCAGGTAAGGGAGATAGTCTTGTGTGTCATATGTCATACACCGGCCTTCTCATGTGGAGTTGTATTTTTTTCAGAGGCAAAAGTGGAAAACAGTCATATGAAATTGCTCAGATTTTGGAACTTGGGGATGAAAGTGGTTTACTAGTCATCACTGAGAATTTTATGGGCAGATTGACTGTATACGACAGATGATTGAAAAAATATCGTTTCACTATTTTTCATACCTCTTGAAAATACTTTGGCATGTAGCTTGGGAAAGAGGAATTGCCATGGCTTAAATTTAAAGCCAAGCCTGGCTACATGGTGTGAGTAGGTCCTGGCTCTCATTCATGGTGAGGCTTAGGCATGTCTACACCATCCTGCTTCTTCCCCATGCTTTTTTGTTTTTTTAATTCCCTGTGAGAAGAAAGCCTGGCAGAAGGTAACTGCTGTATTTTCTGGTCAATTTGGGCAGGAAAGAAGGATGTACTGTGTAGCATCCTCTCATCTTCTCAGCTCAGTTGACGCATCAATGTCTTTCAATATAAGCAGTGAATTTAGACAGACACTTTCAGAGGCTGACTCAGATCACCTTATGTAAGAGCAGAACTTCTGGTGCAAGGTCATTATCAGACAGCAGCTGTGGCCTCTTGGAGTAACTGTTGAAAGGAATGCAGAACTTCTCTTAGAACTCCTTTTTAGATATGTGTAGGCAGCATACTGATACGGCATGTGTTGCTTCTTATTTACTGGCCTATCTGCAGATGAAAGAAAGTAATTCTTCATCTGAAAGGAGAAGTATTCGTGGGGTGATACATTCATGAGCACTTGTGCAAAAACAATTACAGTGTGTAGCTGAAAGTTTAGAGAAATTAAAGTGCTTTGGGCAAGAAAATAGACCATCTAATAAGAAGATTAAATGGACAAATAAAGCATACAGTAGCGATTTGCTATAAGAAATTGGTTAGCCAGTAAATATTGGGATTTTTTACTTCAGAAAAGTTTTTGATACTGCCTCTCAGACTATCCTTCTGTACAAAATGTCCAGCAGACAGCTAGACAAGTCCATAATAGGTTGGGTGAACAATTGGCTGACAGGTTGTTCTCAGAGTTACAGTAAATATGGTTACAACAGGCTGGCAGACAGTCACCAGTGAGGCTCCCCAGTGAGGCTCAGTTTTAGGGCTAGTGATGTTTAATGTTTTTATAAACGATCTGGATGCAGAAGTCAAATTCACATTTAGTGAGTTTGCCAGTGTGGAGTTGTGAGGACGAGCACTGTATGTAGATAGCCAGCAATTTTTAGAGGAAAGAAATGATTACTTTGAGCCTCATCTCAGAGATTTCATGGCAGGTTATAACTTAGAATCTAGTAAGTGTTTCTTTTGGCATCCTGTGTTTACCGCACAGTTCATATTTTGTGTTTTCAGCCAGCTTCTCGGTATTCAAGCCATCTTCCTACTACCTTGTTGTACAAACTTCTTTTGGGCTTCAGCTGCAAATCCAATTGTTTCCAGTCATGCAGCTGTTTGCAACTGTGGATCAATCAGTTCAAGGAAAACTTCAAGGTAAGTATCTAGTCAAATGGGAAGCAAAGCCATGCTGTACCACAGCTGAAGAGTCATGTATTCATATATGGGTGATAATTCATGCTACTTACTGATTCAAGAGGAGGAAAATGAAAACAGAAACCAAAACATTGAAAGAGAATTGACTCAAGCAAACTAGAAATGCATTTTTATTATTTCACATTGAAGTCACCTATCACTCCAGTGCCAGTACGTGAATGTTTCCTAGGATATTCCTTACTGTTGTATTCAGTTTCTTTTTTAACAAGTCACAAAATCAGGCTTTTGGTGTAATTTGTGGTTTTAATGTCATCAGAAAGTATAAAACATACAGGACAGGATGGTGGTCTTCTGAAGCAGTGATATCTTCATGAAAACTATTCTTCTCAAGAGGTAAAGATTTAAAGTAGGGCTCCTTAATCTTCACTACTTATAGCGTGCATTAATATAACAGTGGAATTATCAGCTGTATGAACTTCAATTCTAATATTTGTGATGAACCGTTGCTTTCCCTTTGACCTTTGAATGAGAATGAGTAATGATTATGTGATTTTTTTTTTGCCATCTTTTTCAATAGGTCTTTGTGGAAACTTTAATGGAATGGAAGGTGATGACTTTAAAACAACCAGTGGGCTGGTAGAAGCTACAGGATCTGCCTTTGCTAACACATGGAAGGCCCAATCCACCTGTACAGACCAGGCAGAAAAGCTGGAAGACCCCTGTAGTCTCAGCATTGAAAGTGGTAAGCACATTAATAAGTCAGATAGTTGCTGTATATTACTGCAACAGGCAAGTAAGCGTTGTAGTGTGGCACTGATGGTTTTTTTTAGAGGACTGTCAAATTAATAATTAATTTCCGCAAGTATGTATACATAGGATCCCTGAAGTGAAGATTTAGGGGGTGATTGCAGAGGAATCTTGAGCTGGAAGGCAGGGAAACAAGGTCATTAATTTATATTCTCTGCAAAGGCAGCTTGCATTTCCTAGTATTATTTCACCCTATGTTTAATTTAGCTTTGTGATCTCTGAATAAGGGCTGTCACAATTCCATGTAGACAACTTGCAGCAGAAAAATACGATGTTTGATTTTATGACTGTGTCTACTGCTAGATAATTGAATATGAGAACAGAAATACATGTACAGTGATTGCATGTAGTTTCTCCTCTCCCTAAAATGCATGCAGTTCTCTCATTTGTATCATTGTATTGCATTTATGTGACAACATAACTAGACATGGCACAAGGAAGATAAGTGAATATAATGAATGTAATGATATAATTTAATTTTTCTCTTTCTTTGCAGCAAATTATGCTGAGCATTGGTGTTCTTTGCTGAAAAACTCAGAGGGTCCTTTTGCGAAATGTCACTTAATCATTGATCCGTCAGAATACTATAAGGTATTGTAATCTTGAACTCTTTTAGTACTGCCTTATTTCAGATGGGTGACAGTAGACATTTATTATTGTTCAAACATTAGAGACATTACTGAGTAGCTAGCTTGCCCATAACAGCTGGTGAGGCTTTTGCAGTGATTAACTGAGGCAGCATAGCACGCATTAGAACTATTTCATATGATGAGTTTCTTGCCAAGTGCTGCTGAAGAAAAAGATAAATTCGTTCTTCTGTTGTCTTATGTTTTGTATTTAATGTACATTTTCATTAGACTGGATATTTGAACTGGAAAGAAGATTCAAGAGATGCAGAGATGCACAGAAAGTTTAAGTCTACCCTTACACATTAGCTGCTAATAAGTCAGGGAAAAAAAGGTATATATTTATTACGTTTCCTGTGTTGGTTACAATGTAACAGCAAATTTTCTTTTGTGCCAAAATTATGCAGTTTTGTTCCCCTCGTGTTCATCACTGTTGAGCAGTAAATGAGGCCTACCTGCGTAAAAAAGAATTTCTATTTCTTTGCAGCACTTTCAGTCCCTGGTCTTTGTCCTTTCCTTCAATACTTCTCCGAGCATAGGAATTAATAAGAACAACATCAAAAAAAGGACACAGAATATTTTGTAGCAACTGAGTTGCAGTTTGACCATTGGTTTCCTGTGGGCTTACTGACCCTTTTTCTCTTTTTTCAGAAATGTAAATATGACACCTGCCTCTGTGAAGACAGTGAAGAATGCTTGTGCGCTGCCCTGTCCTCCTACTCAAGAGCCTGTGCTTTCAAAGGGATCATACTGGGAGGCTGGAGGCAAAGTGTCTGCAGTAAGTAGTGGAACTGTAATCCATGTGGAATTATTTAGCCATGAGATGTAAGTGAGTTCTCTCTGAATTTTGTTGTCAGTGATCGCAATGTTAAAGGATTTGGAGTATCTTAGAAATGTCTAATGGACTTAAAAGAGATAATGCTTATAAAATTTACTAATTCATGTTACATTTTTTAGTTGTCATTTATTCATGACATATTTATAATTAGCAAGCGAAGTTTTTCACTTTCTTTTCCCCATTTGAATAATAATTTTCATTATCTTTCTATCTTTGACTAATGAAATCACATCCATCATGGCTTTTACATTGTCTTTGTTTATCAGTGTCTTTGTTTATCGTTGTGCTTCCTTTTCATCAAAAGTATAGTATTGTTGAGACTAGGAGTTTATTACATTGTGCTCTCCTTCTGATTATCAGTGTGTGGAACAAATATGGGTATGAAAGTAGAAACTATTAGTAGCAATCAAAAGGAAGTCTTCAACAGGTAAACAAAGTTAGGCCAATGTTACTTGACTTAGGATACCTGTTGAAGACTTCCTTTTGACTGCTACTTAAATAAAACCTCAGGAAGTATTTTTACCTTTACATGCTGCACAGCCAAAGAAACCAAATGGAAATGTCATGGTTAAATTATCCACCCTGCATCCCCTAATTATCAGTTTGTTTATTTTCCCTCCAGCTAGTGAAGTGTCTGCCTGCCCAGGAAATCAAATCTTCCTTTACAACCTTACAATGTGCCAGCAAACCTGTCGTTCCTTTGCTGATGGTGAAAAGCATTGCTTGCAAGACTTGGCTCCTGTGGATGGCTGTGGGTGCCCATATAATACATACTTGGATAACCAGGATACCTGTGTGCCCATCTCCAAGTGCCCATGTTATTACAAGGGATCATACCTGGAACCAGGGGAATATGTCACAAAAGATGGGGAACGCTGGTATGCTTTACTGTGGCTTCTTTTTTGTGGGTGATAAAAGCCCTTTTAAAATTTACTTATTAGGTATAAGTTCCTTAAATTTTTGTGGTGCTTTAATGAGCACTTGTAATGCATTTCACAACATCTTCATGCTGAGCAAAGCATCATCATGTTGCAATGCAATTTATTAATAATTGAGAAATGCGGCACTGTTTGGAGGTCAAAGTACTGGTCTTCACAGATAAACATTACTCTGAATTTACACTGTTAATAAGCCTTTGTTGAGCAAAGGGGTAAGAGGAAGATAAAAGTCTGTCTATAATTTTATGTTGCTGTTTTCTTTTCTGTCAGGGACAGATTGCTTGTGTTTTCCATTGAAGGAAGGTTCCCTTGATATGTATTTACTGTAGCATAGGCTTTTGGAAGGAACTTCCACAATGCTGGTATTTTTTATCATTAATTGACAACTGTTTGCTGCATGAATCATCAGTGCAAACTGTGAAATACTTCTCTTATTCAGCAGATGAAGCATACAGGCCAACAAAATTGCAACGTATGAGTTAAATAGGCATGAAAATGTATTGTTTATCCAAATGAAGGTTTTGATTTAAATTCTCATTATTATCCATTTCATTATTGTGTGTTTCCTGAGCCATCAAAAAGATCAGTATTAAGGATTAGTAGAATAGCTGTCTTAGAATAGCTTAAAAGATAACCTTCCAGCACGTTATGCCTAAAATCTTGCTGTGTTTTTTCTCCTAGTGGAAATGCGTGAGTACACCTCAGTAGTGTTCACCTTGAAATATCCATAGAAATTATGCATAATAAATACTAATAAATAATCTCAAATTTGTATTAATAAATTCTTAGATTTAAATTGAAGACACTGACCTTACTTTTTTTTTTTAATTTCTACTTTCTTCACTTTTCTAGTGTTTGCCGAAATGCAAAGATCCAGTGTACTTCAGTGACAGTAAGAATGCAAAGTAAGTGACATTCTATAAAGTAAACTAAAATAAAAGCCATAACTCAACCTCCAAACCCAAACCTACACTTTCGATTGAATTCTCCACTTCATTGTTTTGTGTGTTTGCTTTTTATCTTTATGTGAAACAGTTAGACATTTTCCATTTGTTCTGTCTTCACTGAGCTTTTTTTTTTAATAAGGATAGCCATACCCTGAGATTTCTGTCTCAGTAACTACCAACTTTCACACATTTATTTTGCCTTTCCTGGGTTCATCCAAACCAGCAAAATACCTTTCAGGTGTAACAGAATGTTCTTCTAACAAGACGTACTTTGACTGCAATGCATCCCCAAGCTGGAATTCACAAACACCTGTACAACTTAGCTGTCACACTCCTCAAACTGATCATGTATGTATTTAGTTTTTCTCCATGTCATGTTTCCTTTATTCTATATTCTTTAAATAACACAGTGCAACACAGAAAATGCAGTTGTAACTAGCAGTTGATTTCTCTTTGGTTTAATCTTCTTTTATCCCAAATAATATTACTCATTTGGTAATTTCATGACTTCTCTCCCCTTTTCCTTTTACTGTGTCTTCATCAAAAAAGAAAAGAAAAAGATTAGAAACCTAGAAAGAAAAACCTTATGAAACCAATCAATATTAGGCTGTTTTGTTACAAATGCTGTTTTTACCAGAGTGCTTATGAATAACTGATATGCAGTGCTTTTTCATAAATTAACAATTTTTGCTCCGATTTCTTAGTTCCAGGCAGAGTGTGTCTCAGGCTGTGTGTGTCTGGAGGGTCTATTTGATGATGGGAAAGGGGGCTGTGTGGAGGAGAAGGACTGCCCGTGCATTCATAACAACCAGTGGTATTCTCCTGGACAGCAGGTAACAGTGGACTGCAACATCTGGTAAGTTATAATTTTGTACTGTCTTCTAGAATATATTCTATGCAGTAAATTAATAGCCATGTGTAGGCTTATGTACTACAGTGGCTGCAATAGCTGCAAGTATAAATCTTTATTTTCAGGCATGCTGTTTGCTATCTGAGGAAACACATATTGTGCTGAAAATGTTGGGGTAATAGTTACTTCTGTTTTCAGTTGGTATCTCTTATTAGGAAAGTACACTCTTTTTTTTGAATATGAACACTATCAGATCTGAAAAATGTAGCTAGCCAGAGTTAAAAATCATGTTATAGGGTTAAACCCAGGATAAACTATTGAAGTTGAAACTTAAGACCCTCTGTAACACTGAAATTGGTATTGTGCACATTGTCATGTTTTATCAACACTTCAAGTGGAAGAGGAGAGTTTACAGGTCATGGAAGGAGGGGCTGGCCGCTTGGGAGGAATATAAGGCTGCTGCTAGAGGATGTGGGAAGGCAGCTAGGAGGACTAAGGCATCCTTAGAATTAAACCTGGCAAGAAGGGTCAAGGACAGCAAAAAGAGCTTTTTCAAATACATGGCAGACAAAACTAACACCAGAGGCAATGTAGGCCCACTGATGAACGGGATGGGTGCCCTGGTGACAGAAGATACAGAGATGGCAGAGTTACTGAATGCCTTCTTTGTCTCTGTCTACTCTGCTGCAGGCAGTCCTGAAGAGCCCTGTACCCCTGAGACCTTAGATGAAGTCAGGTTGAAGGAGCGGTTTGCCTTAGTCGATGAGGAATGGGTTAGAGATCAGTTGAGCAATCTGGACATCCATAAATCCATGGGTCCAGATGGGATGCACCCGCGGGTGCTGAGGGAACTGGCGGAAGTCATTGCTAGACCACTCTCCATCATCTTTACCAAGTCTTGGGAAATGGGAGAGGTGCCTGAGGACTGGAGGAAAGCAAATGTCACTCCAGTCTTCAAAAAGGGCAAGAAGGAGGACCCGGGTAACTATAGACCGGTCAGCCTCACCTCCATACCTGGGAAAGTGATGGAACACCTTATCCTTGGTGCCATCTTAAGGCATATCAAGGATAAGAGGGTTATGAGGGGCAGTCAACATGGCTTCACCAGGGGGAAATCATGTTTGACCAATCTCTTAGCCTTTTATGAGGAAATAACACGGTGGATGGATGATGGCAGAGCGGTGGATGTGGTCTACCTTGACTTCAGCAAAGCATTTGACACAGTCTCCCACAGCATCCTCACAGCTAAATTGAGGAAGTGTGGTCTGGATGATCAGGTAGTGAGGTGGACTGCGAACTGGCTGAAGGAGAGAAGCCAGAGAGTTGTAGTCTATGGGGCAGAGTCTAGTTGGAGGCCTGTAACTAGTGGAGTGCCTCAAGGGTCAGTACTGGGACCGGTATTATTTAATATATTCATCCGTGATTTAGATGAGGGAATTGAGTGTACTATCAGCAAGTTTGCTGATGACACTAAGCTGGGAGGAGTGGCTGACACGCCACAAGGCTGTGCTGCCATCCAGCGAGACCTGGACAGGCTGGAGAGTTGGGCAGGGAGTAACTTGATGAACTATAACAAGGGAAAGTGTAGAGTCCTGTGTCTGGGCAGGAACAACCCCAGGTTCCAGTATAGGTTGGGAAATGACCTGTTAGAGAGCAGTGTAGGGGAGAGGGACCTGGGGGTCCTAGTGGACGACAGGATGACCATGAGCCAACACTGTGCCCTTGTGGCTAAGAAGGCCAATGGCATCCTGGGGTGTATTAGAAGGGCGGTGGTTAGTAGGTCGAGAGAGGTCCTCCTTCCCCTCTACTCTGCCCTGGTGAGACCCCATCTGGAATATTGTGTCCAGTTGTGGGCCCCTCAGTTCAAGAAGGACAGGGACCTGCTGGAGAGAGTCCAGCGAAAAGCAACAAAGATGATTAAGGGAGTGGAGCATCTCCCTTATGAGGAAAGACTGAGGGAGCTGGGTCTCTATAGTTTGGAGAAGAGGAGACTGAGGGGTGACCTTATTAGTGTCTATAAATATATAAAGGGGGAGTGTCACGAGGATGGAGCCAGGCTCTACTCAGTGGCAAACAATGATAGGACAAGGGGTAATGGGTACAAACTGGAACACAAGAGGTTCCACTTAAACTTGAGAAGAAACTTCTTCTCAGTGAGGGTGACAGAACACTGGAACAGGCTGCCCAGGGAGGTTGTGGAGTCTCCTTCCCTGGAGACATTCAAAACCCACCTGGACGCATTCCTGTGTAACATTATCTAGGTGTTCCTGCTCCGGCAGGGGGATTGGACTAGATGATCTTTTGAGGTCCCTTCCAATCTCTAGCATACTGTGATACTGTGATCAGGTAGCTGAGGATTTGGTTTATTCTGTAGTTTACCAAACAACACACTCTTGGTGAGATCTGAAAATTCAACTCTTTTGTTCTCTTCTAGTACCTGCCAAAAAGGGGTTTGGAGCTGCACTGAAGATGTGTGCTATGGCACTTGTATGATATATGGAAGTGGCCATTATATCACCTTTGATGGAAAATTCTATGACTTTGATGGAAGCTGTGAATATGTGGCTACTCAGGTAGTGCTTATCAGGGGTGCTGAAATGACATCTGATTGCCTTGACGATATCCTTTTCTTCTTGGTTTTGTCATTTCTTATTGCCGTCCATCAGTCTTCCTGAGGTGTTTGCACATTCTGCCAAGATAAATTCTGAAATTCTGTATTTTCATTGCCATCAAGCTGTGTGAGTGTGGGCTTTTTTTGATACAGCAGTCACAAATTGTATTATGTAAGAGGACTGTTTTTATAGTGAGCACTAACAACTCATTATCAGTTGTCAAATAAACCAAAATTCTTAAGTTTATGAAACAAAGATATTTATATTTAAAGATATATTCCTCATTTTGTTTTATTGTCCCACTTCTTTCCCAGGTTTTGCCACACATTAGACTGAAATATTTATATGTATGCAGAGAGGTATATGGATATGTTTGTGCATCTGTAAAAATAGATATATGTAGGATTTCACGTATGAAGCAGCAGTAACAATGTATTCATTGTGGAGATTTAAATGATTCTAATTAGTATGAGATTGAACTAAAAATTAAATATTCTACCTAATCTTCTTATGCTCATTTTTAACTTTTTCAATAGGATTTTTGTGGTGACAGAAATTCCAGCGGCTCATTCAGTATCATCACAGAGAATGTCCCTTGTGGAACTACAGGAGTTACCTGCTCAAAGGCTATTAAAATGTTTCTAGGGGTGAGTAATGATGCTCAGTGAATATCAGTATTCAAGTATTAAAAAAATGAAAGTACTGCTCCAAAGCCACATCCCTAAAAGAAGCTATCACAAGCAAAGGTTGGAGGCCCTATCAAATTTATCGGTAAAAGCATAGATTCTCAGGTACTAGAACCTCTGTCAAACAAAATTGCTACACTACTTCCTGTCGTCTCAGAAAGTCATTCTAGACTTTGAGCTATTGGTTTCAGATTACTTGCATTGTTATGAGCATATAAATATTTTTTTCATCATAAAAGTTAATGTTATAATAGTTCTCTCTTTTGTCTTTCAGAAAACTGAATTGAAATTGGAGAACAAAGATTATAAAGAAATTCAGCGAGATACTGGTGATGATGTACATTATTGGAACAAGACAGTAGGCCTCTACCTCGTTATTGAGGCTAGCAATGGTGTGATGCTTATCTGGGATAAGAAGACTACTGTTTTCATCAAGCTGACCCCTGATTACAAAGTTAGGACCTGTCTGTCCTTTTCCTGAAGTAGTAGTATGAATAGATCAGTGAGATAAGGAAACATATATGTTGTTCTATTCTGACTCCATGTTTGATTCCTATATCCTGTGCACACTGATTATTAGCTTGCAATATTACTATCACAGCTTGCAGAAGTGCTACTGGAGTTCCTTACTGTCCATCACGATGCATTGCAGAGGATGCATAGCATGTGATTGCAATAAGGCTAAACTTCTAAGGCATTCTGAGTTTGTAAATGTTAAGAACTAAACATCCAAAGTAATTTAGGGAATGCAAATTGACAATACATGCATTTGGAAACCTGCATAGAATCTCAGCCCTGATTTAAAACCAGTCTCCCCATGCAGTGTCTGGAGATGGTTCTGATTTCTGAAAATCAGCATGCTGAGTTATAGACTATGAGATTCATTGCGGTGAATAAGGAGGTGAGGGGTTGTATAAACAAGATGTTCCTTAAGGGGGCTGATGTACCTTAAATAGCACTACCAAAAATTCACTGTTGTAAGTTGCTAAATTCTTTCTTTCAAGAAAAATGAGTCCCTGTCATTTTTTTTTCCCCCATGGATTAAGTGGTGCTCATTATGTTAGAAGTTTTAAATAAAAACAGTTTTGAGCAGAATAAAACTCACTCAGGCTTATATTAATATAGCTGAGTGATGATAAATTGAGAAAAATGGAAATAAATGAATTCTTCTCAGCTGAAAGAGGTTTACACACTGCAGTGTTATAAGTTGGATGAAAAGATGCCACAGTGACATGGAAATACACTAGATATAATTGGTTTCAAGTAAGGAAGACATGGCAACTGAATAGTTTGCTGAGTACACAGACAAATAAAGGTTTATTTATTTTATATTTTTTATAATTTTATTATATAAATATAATTATATAGAGAGATGTTTACTATATAAACAAATACAAATTTTATATTTATTTATAATTTTCTGTTAAAATTATTTGGAAGTAAAGATGAAAATGCTGGTTACACAGAGAGTCAGTTGTCCTCTTTAATGTCAATGTTTTACTTCAATAGAGTCTGTTTCTCACTTCTGTAGTATATTTAAAATCTGTGGATATGTTAAATTTTTTTCCAGGGCAAAGTGTGTGGTCTGTGTGGCAACTTTGATGACAAGTCTAACAATGACTTTACAACAAGGAGTGGGCTGCAGGACACTAGTGCTCTGAAGTTTGGGAATTCCTGGAAACAGTCTTCCATGTGCCCAGATGTTACAGAAGAGATAAAGCCCTGTGATGTAAATCCACATCGGAAGTCCTGGGCAGAGAAAGAATGCAGCATCATCCAGAGTGAAGTCTTTAAAATTTGTCACTCCAAGGTTTGTAGAGGGTAGTAAGTAATGGGACAGCATGGTGCATTTCCGTTACTGCAGAAGCACAGATACTGTCAAAAATGAAGTGGCTAAATAGTTATATTAAATTAAGTCTTCAGTACAGCTACAGGTGTCAACACATTTTACCTAGCCTTAGTCAAAGTAGTTTGAGTATCTGTGGCAATGTGACTGTATCAGTAGTGGCATCACCCCTGGCTGTACAAGCCCATATTCGTCCCCGCAGTTTCACAGTTTCTGCTATGCAAGTTAGCTTCATAAATCTAGCCTGAATAGGTCTGTGTGTACTGCAGTTACGCTATCTCTTCCTGAGAGACTAGCATACTGTAATTTCTGAAAGGTCTTGTAATCATCAGACCCCTCTTCTGACAGAAGCAACATACTATGCTTGAAAGGTGGCTGTTGAAGAGACCACTGCTGCTTGTTAAATTCAACCCACAGAAGGAATCCAGGTTGGAAACGACTGACATTGTACAGTTTAGTCATTTACTAGCTTTGCCACTGGTAATGTGCCTCAAATTCTCATATGCCATGTCAAGCCAACAGCCTCCAGACTACAGTGCACAGGGAGCAGTGCCCTCTACTTCTTGTCTCTTTCCTAAGTATGGTCATATTAAAAACAGTTTCTTCTTAACTCACAGTGGAAAAGTCACAAAGAATTACTAATTTAATTAACTTAATGTGTGTTTCTATGTTGATTCCTTTAGCAGCTATAATCCAGACTAAGTTACTCTTCTTGCAGTCCCAAACAAAAAGTATTTTGCTAATATGTCTTTCTGTTATTAGTCACCACTTGGTTGGCAAAGCTTATTGGAAGGTTAGACTTCATTGGCATTAAACAAACTTGGTTTTGAGAGCAGTAAAATGTAACTCTGTTAAAAAATGTGGGCACAGACAAGGACTAATTTTTTCAGTCATAGCAAATTATGAAAGTACTGTATTATCCAAATTATTATCCAAAATATATTAAGCAGCTGGAAGCCTATAATCTTTGTGATTTGGTAATTCTTAGAAACAGTCTCATTACTGCCCACCTCAATTTCCATATCTCAAGAGATCTTTCAAGCTTACTAGTTTGAAAACTAATTTGGAGATGAGCTGGGGCATCATTTCTTTCCCCGTCAGGTGGACCCAATTCCTTTCTATGAAGCTTGTGTTCATGATGCTTGCTCTTGTGACAGTGGTGGAGATTGTGAGTGCTTCTGTTCTGCAGTTGCTGCATATGCTCAAGAATGTACCAAGCACCAGGCCTGTGTTTTCTGGAGAACTCCTGATATATGCCGTGAGTAACAATCAAACACAACTTTATCTTTCTGGCTGCTGTCAGAAAACCTATCAAATAAATCATTAATAATATAAAATTTTACGTATCCTAAGTTTAATAGCAGAAAGTCCAGGTCCTATACCTCAAAAGAAATTTTGTTAGCTTAACATGTAGATTCATTTAGATTGTACCTTTAAAGATCTGATCAGAGCTGCAGTCTGGCAACTACACTTTTATCCAGCTTCTCTTTTTTTTTCTCTTCAGCGATATTTTGTGACTACTACAACCCTCGTAATGAGTGTGACTGGCACTATGAGCCTTGTGGTGCTAATATCATGACTTGCAGGATAATTAATAATGTCAGCACCAACTTTTCAATACCATACCTGGAAGGTAAATTCCTTGCCATTTTTGTATTTTATTTCATATACATTTGTTCAGGTACCGTGTGATAATGATGAAATAGTCCATCATCTTGATGAATCAGCTTCATAAATATTTCTGTATCTGTTATGTAGAATTTATCTCCAGTCTTATATAAATGTTTCATACAATGTAATTTGTTATGTATTAACATCAGTGGATGATCGTTACATTCCTGGTAGCCATAAAACTGGGTCTCTGCTTGGATAATATCCTCAAATATGCAAGATTATTACACCATTGTTATTTTGCATCCCATCATAAGGGCATTTCAAGAGAAAGAAACCTTTTACATGGTAAAGAAGCAAGTTACTGATATCTAGGGGGTTTTAACCTCATCATTCTTTATGAATCAGATCCATCTTGACTTTATTAATGTGCAGCATCCTCTTATCTTTAAAAGGAAAATATCTTTGATATCAGGCACACCGATGCTGTTATATGTTGTCAGAGGGATACTGGGGGCTACCTCCATCTTTAGTTGATTTCAGAGGGCTACTGGTGGCTACCTCCATATTTAGATATATTAGTATGTGAAAGTCATTTTGTTTGGTAACTGAAGAAGAATCTTATGTTAGGGGACTGCAATGATCCAATAATGTGAATGGCCTTACAAATATCATCTGTTTTACCACATGATAAAGTTGGAGAAAACAGCAACTTTTTTGGCCTCAGTCTTTTTGATCTGGACTGGAAGCAGTTGTCTGCAGTTCAGAGATCATAAAGAAATTCCCGTAGTTACTTTACATGTTACTTTAATCCTTGAACTGCTGGTAACAAAACAAACAAACAAACAACCCTGAAAAACCCTAAGCAAAACATATTTTTCTTTTTTTTAAAAAAACGTAATTCCATGTTTTGAAATAGATTATTTTAGATTATTTAGAAGGATTTGGAAAGTGTCAGAAGACAGATCATTATATATCCAATTATCTTTCTATATTTTTTTTTCCAGTGGAAATATAGAGCACATTTACTTTTGTTACAGCTTCTTTAATACTAAGAGTGTGAAGCAACTTTTAAATATCAGTTAATTAGTTGGTCGTTAAATTCATAGGCTATTTGAGACAGTGGAACAGGTTGACCAGAGAAGTTGTGGATCTTCCCTGGATTCACCCCTGGCTGTGTTCAAGGCCAGGTTGAATGGGGCTTTGAGAAACCTTTGCTAGTGGAAGGTATGCCTGCCTGTGGCAGGGGGTTGGAACTAGATGAGCTTTAAGGTCCCTTCCAACCCTAACCTTTCTATAATTCTACGATAAATAGAATTCATGCAATTAAGCATTGGATTTTACAAAAGTTTATTTGGAAGCAGGATAGAATATTTTTTTTAAATGTATTTACATAAAAAATGCAATGAGAATTGACATACAATTAATCCGTTTCAACTGGGGTTTAGGTCACTGGGCAAGGGTGCACAAAAATGCAGATAAATTACGTTTGGGATGGAGATACCTGATCTATTGAAGGTGCATAAGCAAGGTCTAGTGTTCCAATAAATGTAGTGAAAAACTTGTTAATGAATCCACTTCCATATTCTTTACTGAATTATTATTGATACAGTGATGACATTTCAATATCTGTAGAAAAATGGGGGTATTTCTTTGTCTTAAAATTACTAGCTGCCCATAGAAATTAATATAAATTAGGGATTTTTCCAAGATCTCAAACTAGGAAAAAACAACTTCTCTAGTTTTCTTGACTAAGCTCTGATTTAATCCTCCTCACCCCAGTATTATCAGTAAGAATTTTTTGATGTCTTTTGGAAAGACTTACTGTCCAAGGTTTAATTTGAATTGGAAATTTTCTGTTTTATTAGCTATGCTTTATTCAGTGAGAATCATTTACCTTCAGAAGATATCCTATCATTGAGTTAATTCTTTATACTTCATCCTGCATACTGCTCTGCTTGTCATCAACAGGTTGCTATCCCAGATGCCCTGATGACAAGCCTGTTTATAATGAAGAGACAAAGGAATGTGTGACTGAAGATCAATGTTGGTGTTACATCAATGGAACTCATGTTCCTCCTGGGCATGAAATAACCACAGAAGAGAACTGTACAAAATGGTAAATAAAAAAATTGCAGAATTTTTGCAGTATTTTAGGAAAGAATTTATGTATGCTGAGGCCCTCATTTACTTAGCTGGGCTTCAAGCAAATAGAGGTGCAAGTTCAACTGAAGAGCTGGAATATTCTAGTATTTATCTGTACAAGTAATAGCATCAATGCCATCTATTCCAGTTGAGATTTACATTCAAAAAATGGGGCAATTACCGTACATATAGATTATGAACTTTTCATTCATAATTTTCCAAACCCATAATAATCCATATTTCAAATTGATAGTGTCATTATAATAGGTGTGTTAATGATTGCAGTAGTATATTTAAGTGTCTTAAAAAAATTAATGACATGAAACCTGGATGTGTCTCTATAACATTTTGATTCTCATTGCTCTCTCTTAGTAGAGAGGGCCTACTCTGCCTTGCATTCTCACTTAAAACTGGGATTTCAGATTCACTGTAACCTGAAATTTTTTAGCCCTGAAAGAGATAGCTGAGTCTTAACTGCTTACCCCTAGAACCTTACTAATGATAGCAGTGACATCTATGACTCTACATGGTGACCATAGACACACAAAACACCGCTTATCTAGCTATAAGTTCACTGCCCTGAAAAGCAGTTGCTAATATTGCAGTATTGCAACTTGCAACACATAGCGATTCATGATAATTTTAAGATGTACTTAAAGAATGAAAGTGATGACTTACTTTAAATGAAATAATGATAGGTAATATTGGAAAATATTACACCCAGAAAAATATCCTGTAGGATGAATAAAGATTAAATGACAAATATCTACAATTCTGTGGTCTTGGCTCTGCTAACAGGTGCCATAAAACATCTGCAATATGTTAATATTTGAAAATTTTGCTTTTAGTGTCTGTGGTCCCTCAGGATCTATACAGTGTACACCAATCCCAGGTAAATAACATTTAATTTTTCTACAAGTTAATGAAAAAAAAATGGATGGAGCTGCTACATCTGTCTCTACAAAAGACTTAGTACAGGTTTGGAATAATTCTTTTCAGTGCAAGAAAGTTGTGGCCAAAGAAAATTGGGCAGCACTTTTGTTAAACCTTGCTGTTAGTATTTCTTGTTCAAACTTCTTCTCACTTCCCTTTATTCTTTCTCCCAGTGTCCCATATCCAAACTAATGGATTTCACTACAAGAGTTTGCAGTCCCAGAACATGTATTATTGTAGAAAAGTATGAGATGGTAAACTGCAGTTGTTATTTCTTAAAGAACATTTTAAGACCTGGTTTGTAACTCTGTTCTTCCAAGTGTTTTATGCAGGGCTTTATTTAATGTTTTAATGTTCCTCTAAATGTCAAAATAAATTAGTGCCATGTATTAGATCTAAGCTCTACATATAGATCTGAAAAGAGCATGCCTGAATCATGTAAGTGCTTACTTGTCCATAAATAATAAGAGCCTTTGTCTCTTACCAAGTAGTAGACAAATTGCACAATAAAGCTGTTTCTTGCAGGATGTCCTTGTGTCATCAACGGAACAAGTTATGAAGTGGGTGAAATTGTGGCACAAATACAGGATGGTAACATATGCATCACATACGTTTGTGCAGAAAATGGTTCTATAGTTGTTGGAAGTACTTATCCTTGTCCGACATCTACTTCACCTACAACCATTTCAACCTCCTTTCCTACCAGTACTCTAACCACCACAGGTAAAACTTCAACAGAGATGTACATCTAAAAATTATTTTCTTTAAGTAAAATTCTTTAAAGATAGAAGTACAAGTATACGGCCTTATAGTTGACACAAACGGAGCAATACTTATGAATAGTTTTATCACTGCACACTAAGATATTTAAAACACTGAGTTAATTTACTTTAAATGGAAGAAATTGTAACTATAAATGTAGATTGTGCCTTCCTAATTCTGAAAAACCCATTAACATTTCAAAACCCTGCTGAGATAGAAGTTTTATCAGTAGTGTCTGCAAAAAAAAATATAATTAGGATATTTAAAACTACTATTATAATTTTTCTAACTTTGCAGATGATGTACTCTAATTTTTTTCTATTTCAGTTACCACTACAAGCCCTCCAATAACTACAAGTAAGTTTTAAATCGAAAACTACGTTAAAAAATGTCAAAAGAATGCTTAAATTAGAAATAAATTGAAGATGGCCACTATAGGAAAAATATCTATAAAACAAAAAAAGAATTTTTTTAATTGCAAAAGTACAGTAAGTGTAGAGAGATGACTTTCAAAGGCCTCTGCTTGGTGATTTTATTTTGATATTAATCTTCCTATTGAAAAACCTGGTAATATAGAACAAGCTGTAGAGCTCTTTTTCTCTACAGAAAGAAATATTTTCTCATTTTGAAAAATTACTAGTTGCAATGGGTTGCTCTAGTCTCTTATGGAGTAGAATACATAATCAAACTTCACAGAATGTTCTCTGTAAGCTCAATGCTGAATCTCTCTTTTCTTGCAGCTCCATGCTTTGGTTTAATCTGTAATTGGACTGAGTGGTTTGATGTTAGTAAACCTGAAGAGGATGGTGGTGACTATGAAACCTACGATGCAATAAGAAATCAATATGGAAACAAAATATGTGAAGCTCCTGAAAATATTGAGTGCAGGGCTAAAGATAATCCAGATGTTAGTTTAGAGGAACTTGGCCAGAAAGTAGAGTGTAATGTTACATATGGACTAATCTGTAAAAATGAGGAGCAAGATGCAACTATTTGGCAACTTTGTTATAATTATGAAATCAGGGTAAATTGTTGTGAGTGGCATGAAATTTCTTGTGAGACTGCAAGTACACGGCATCCAACACAAACTGCAACTGCAACCACCACTAGCACAACAGTACCCATCACCAGTACAGCCAGGCAGCCAACAACAATTACCACCACATCCATACCCACCTCAACAATCACAAGCGAATTCACACCGTCGGTTACCACCCCAGTAACTCCAACCTCTCCAGGTATTTAACAGACCAATATTCTCTACTCTTGCTTTGTATAGTAGAAATACAGGGCTGTCGGTTACCAAAGGCATGTCATTTTCATAGCACATACTGAGCTGGCAAGAAGTCTTATTTGTGCTGGTCTGGGTGTCTCTCCTCCTGCTAGAGACTTCCAGAAGGTCCCATTGTGTGAGACTAGGCTAGGGCTTGATTTAGAGTACCATCATTCTAGGCATTATCTGGGAGGAGCTTGGCAGAATTCCTTCTATTTCTCCTTCTGTTTTCCCTCTAGCAATGCTAAAGTTTGCTAGTACTCTGTAAATACCCTTCATCAGGCTGGCATTGCACAGCAGGGAAATGACATGACAATTAGACTGGAACATATTCTTATGCATACTTCCTTCCCAGACTACAGCTTCCCCTCTTAATTATTACTTCATGACATAGCAAGATGTTCCAAGTAGTAAGACAGGGATAGAAAGCTTCACACAGCCTAACTCCTCCTCATAGTCTTACCTATTATTAGGTAATTTTGCTTACTGAGAAGAACATTACAGCAGTATCTCTAGAAAAAACACAGGGGCAATGTGTAATGTGCGACTTATTAATTCAAAAATGCGAGAAAAACATTGCCATGACCTTGTCTGTGCAGTAAATTTGAATTAGTTTGCTTCTAGGGCCAGACTAGAAGGACTAGAGAAACAGAACTTTACATTGGTAAGAGTGGGGTGACGGATATAGGTCAGTGGCACCTCCCTAACACATCATTTCTTTTCAGTGCACATTATGTCCCACTCAGGTCTTTTGTAACTTACCTGTTTTCTCTATCACCACTATTTATAATAGGAAGACCCTCATCCGCAATGAGCACAGGGTCTTTTCCACCCCTGTCGACAACCACTCCCATGCCAACACCATCAGAGCCTCCCAGTAGCACTGCCAGCACCTTGATGCCCCCCAGCACCACGACGCCCCCCAGCACCACCACCAGCAGCACTGCGGGGACATCAGCAACCGTTCCTGCCACATCAACACTCACCCTAACTACTGCGAGCACATCCACACCCATGCCAACGTACACCACCACCACACCACCTCCAGGTACTTGTCTAGTCTGTGCTCTCGTGTGTTGCCTTGCTGTGGGAGAAATGAAGGTTCGTGAGCACCTCAGCTTGTGTCTTCTGTCTGGGATCAAGGATAGGAGTAGTTGTTGTGTGTTCCCTGAAATGACAAGTGCCCAAAGTTAGCCCTTGGTGTGGCTGGCTCAGTGGTGAGGAGGGTGCAGTGTCCTGGGTAGAAAGTCTTGTGTTCCTTGGCTGAAGAGAGCCCTGAGGGTATTTTCTGTGCTGGTGCCTCTGCCCACAGCTTAGACAGGTACTGAGCTGCTGGGAAATCTTACTTTTGCTGCTGCTTGACCTCATCCTTCAGCAAGAGAGAATGTGCTCAGCAGGCACCATGGTGTGCAGTGGGAGTGGAGCTTGGTTTTGTGGCATTATCATTCCAGGTGCTGTTTGGGCAGAGCTGGGCAGAGTTTCTTTGCTTTCTTCTCTTGTGTTGCCTCTGTGGCCATTGCTGCCACTCACCTGTGGTTCTGTCTGTAGGAAGCTTTGAAGGTTTTCTCCACGAGGCGCTGGGGGAAAAGTTTTGGAACACATATTGCCCCTTGCCTTGAACCAGTGCTCTGGGCAGCTGGACTCTCACAGCGTTCCCACGACTGCTGTTTTCCATCTGTCTGTGTGCTGCCGGGAAGCACATTGGTGTTTCAGCAGCAGCAGGTGTCCTGTGCCTGCTTCCTATGTGCTCACAACCCTACCAAGTGCTTGGTTTCTCTCTGGGATAATGAGGTGGTGTGAGTGGCAACAGAAGGTTAGAGAGTGGTGGGAGTCCCTGCTTCGTCCTGCTCTACCTCATCTGTGGCCCTTTATGTACGCAGTCTTTGCACTCGAGAAGCCCAATAGAGCAACATGCTCTAGCTGTGAGGGAAACACACGTGCCTGTGTGTGCTTTGTCGGGCCATTAAAGAGAGGCCTGTCCACACAAGGGACTCTGTTGCACCAGGGTTAGATACTGGTGTAGCAGTGCCCGAGGGGCACCTTTGTGTGCATTGGACTCACAGGGCACCACCCTCGAGTGTGCTGGTGCTCTGGCTTTCTGTATCTGTTCTCTAATTTTTCTTTTTGTGTCACCCCCCCCCAGAATGTGACTGTGTCTGGACAGACTGGATTGATGTGAGTTACCCAGATAGTTCTGACAGAAACAGTGGTGACTATGAAACCTTTGAGAATATTCTGAAGAACGACCCCTCCTGGGTCTGTGTGAAAGCGGAGAATATTTCATGCAGAGCAGAAAAGTTCCCTACCGTTCCCATTGCGGATTTAGGGCAGAAGGTGGAATGCAGTGTTAACACGGGGCTGACCTGTAACAACAGCGATCAGGTCATAGGAGGCATAATGCTGATACCGGTCTGCCTCAATTATGAGATCAGTGTCTGCTGCATCCCCAACATACCAGAGTGCATTCCCACAAGTGCCACCACGAGCACCACGACAGCCCTTCCTTCATCCACAATGAGCACAGGGTCCTTTCCATCCATGTCAACAACCACTCCCACGCCAAAACCATCAGAGCCTCCCACCACCACCACCATCAGCACCCAGGAGACATCAGAAAGCATTCTTCCCACCTCAACAACCCCCCAAATAATAACCGTAACACCAACAGCTCCTCCTACAGAACGACAAGGTAGGTCCATTACTTATATTTGTTTGCTTATATTGTGATAAAAATGATTTTATTGCCACCCTAATATGTGTTTTAATACTTATGCTAAAGGAGTGACATTGATTTATATTTCAAAAATACATAGAATTAACTACAACCACCATGAGCACCACAACTTCAGGATCACCCACACCAGAGCCTACAACCAGCACTTCTGTATCACCACCACCGGTACCTACATCCCCAGTGACATCCTCCACATCTAGAGTCACTGAAAAAGAATCAACCACCGAAACCACCACATCAAGACCCACACCCTCAGGAACCCCTCAACACAGCACCACAATTGTAACGAAAACATCAAGCCACGAGACGACCTCCACTGGGACAAGGAGCCCCACAGGCACATCACCTACAACCACCATAAGCACCACAACTCCAGGATCACCCACGCCACAGCCTACAACCAGCACTACTGTATCACCACCACTGGTACCTACCACCTCT
Source organism: Pezoporus occidentalis (assembly GCF_034315485.1). Lineage (NCBI taxonomy): Eukaryota > Metazoa > Chordata > Aves > Psittaciformes > Psittacidae > Pezoporus > Pezoporus occidentalis. Next base: position 175,024 of record NW_026913964.1, on the reverse strand, counting down.
GTGACAGCCACCACGTCTGGAGTCACTGAATCAGGATTGACCACCAAAACCACCATATCAAGCCCCACACCCTCAGGACCTCCTCCCGCCACTACCAGAGTGGTAACAGAGACATCTCGTCCTTTGACAACAACTGCAACTAGCAGTATGTTAACAAGATCACCTGTTACCACCACCACAACTCCAGGATCACCCACGCCAGAGCCTACAACTAGCACTACTGTATCACCACCACCCTTATCAACAACCCCAGTGACAGCCACCACATCTGGTGTCACTGAAATAGGATTGACCGCCAAGACTACCATATCAAGCCCAACACCCTCAGGACCTCCTGCCCCCACTACCACAGTGGTAACAGAGACATCTCGTCCTTTGACACCAACTGCAACTAGCAGTATGTTAACAAGATCACCTGTTACCACCACCACAACTCCAGGATCACCCACGCCAGAGCCTACTACAAGCACTACTGTATCACAGACACCGGTACCTACAATCTCTGTGACAGCCACAACATCTGGAGTCACTGAAACAGGATCGACCACCAAGACCACCACATCAGGACCCACACCCTCAGGAACCCCTCAACACAGCACCACAACTGTAACTGAAACATCGAGCCATGAGACCACGTCCACTGGGACAGGGAGCTCCACAAGCACATCACCTACAACCACCATAAGCACCACAACTTCAGGATCACACATGCCTGAGCCTATAAGCAGCACTACTGTATCACCACCACTGGTACCTACAACCTCTGTGACGGCCACCACATCTGGAGTCACTGTAACAGAATCGACCACCAAAACCACCACATCAAGCCCCACACCCTCAGGAACCCCTCAACACAGCAGCACAATTGTAATGGAAACATCGAGCCATGAGACCACCTCCGCTGGGACGAGGAGCCCCACAAGCGCATCACCTACAATCACCATAAGCACCACAATTCCAGGATCACCCACGCCAGAGCCTATAACCAGCACTACTGTATCACCACCACCCTTATCAACAACCCCAGTGACAGCCACCACATCCAGTGTCTCTGAATCAGGACTGACCACCAAAACCACCATATCAAGACCCACACCCGCAGGACCTCCTATCTCCACTACCACAGTGGTAACAGAGACATCTCGTCCTTTGACACCAACTGTAACTACCAGTACATCAGCAGGATCAACTGTTAGCACCATCACAATTTCAGGATCACCCATGCCTGAGCCTACTACAAGCACTACTGTATCACCTCCCCTGGTATCAGCAACCCCAGTGACAGCCACCACGTCTGGAGTCACTGGAACAGGATCGACCACCAAAACCACCACAGCAATACTCACACCATCAGGAACCCCTCAACCTACCACCACAATTGTAACGGAAACATCGAGCCAGGAGACCACCTCCACTGGGACGGGGAGCCCCACAAGCACATCACCTACAACGACCATAAGCACCACAACTCCAGGATCACCCACACCAGAGCCTATAACCAGCACTACTGTATCACAACCCCTGGTATCAGTAACCCCAATGACAGCCATAACATCTGGAGTCACTGAAACAGGATCGACCACCAAAAGCACCACATCAAGACCCACACCCTCAGGAACCCCTCGACACAGCACCACAATTGTAACTGAAACATCGAGCCATGAGACCATGTCCACTGGGACAGGAAGCCCCACAAGCACATCACCTACAACCACCATAAGCACCACAACCCCAGGATCACCCATGCCACATCCTACAACCAGCATTACTGTATCACCACCACTGGTAGCTACAACCCCAGTGACAGCCACCACGTCTGGAGTCACTGAATCAGTATTGACCACCAAAACCACCATATCAAGCCCCACACCCTCAGGACCTCCTGCCCCCACTCCCACAGTGGTATCAGAGACATCTCGTCCTTTGACAACAACTGCAACTAGCAGTACATCAGCAAGATCAACTGTTATCACCATCACAAGTTCAGGATCACCCACGCCAGAGCCTACAACTAGCACTACTCTATCACCACCACCCTTATCAACAACCCCAGTGACAGCCACCACATCTGGTGTCACTGAAATAGGATTGACCACCAAGACTACCATTTCAAGCCCAACACCCTCAGGACCTCCTGCCCCCACTACCACAGTGGTAACAGAGACATCTCGTCCTTTGACACCAACTGCAACTAGCAGTATGTTAACAAGATCACCTGTTACCACCACCACAACTCCAGGATCACCCACGCCAGAGCCTACTACAAGCACTACTGTATCACAGACACCGGTACCTACAATCTCTGTGACAGCCACCACGTCTGGGGTCACTGAAACAGGATTGACCACAAAAACCACCACATCAAGCCCTACACCCTCAGGAACCCCTCAACACAGCACCACAATTGTAACTGAAGCATCGAGCCATGAGACCACGTCCACTGGGACAGGGAGCCCCACAAGCACATCACCTACAACCACCATAAGCACCAAAACTTCAGGATCACCCATGCCTGAGCCTATAACCAGCACTACTGTATCACCTCCCCTGGTACCTACAACCTCTGTGACAGCCACCACGTCTGGAGTCACTGAAACAGGATTGACCACCAAAACCACCACATCAAGCCCCACACCGTCAGGAACCCCTCAGCATAGCACCACAATCGTAATGGAAACATTGAGCCATGAGACCATGTCCACTGGGACAGGGAGCCCCTCAAGCACATCACCTACAACCACCATAAGCACCACAACTCCAGGATCACCCACGCCACAGCATACAACCAGCACTACTGTATCACCACCACTGGTGCCTACAACCTCTGTGACAGCCACCACGTCTGAAGTCACTGAATCAGGATTGACCACCAAAACCACCATATCAAGCCCCACACCCTCAGGACCTCCTCCCGCCACTACCACAGTGGTAACAGAGACATCTCGTCCTTTGACAACAACTGCAACTAGCAGTACATCAGCAAGATCAACTGTTACCACCATCACAAGTTCAGGATCACCCACGCCAGAGCCTACAGCTAGCACTACTGTATCACCACCACCCTTATCAACAACCCCAGTGACAGCCACCACATCTGGTGTCACTGAAATAGGATTGACCGCCAAGACTACCATATCAAGCCCAACACCCTCAGGACCTCCTGCCCCCACTACCACAGTGGTAACAGAGACATCTCGTCCTTTGACACCAACTGCAACTAGCAGTATGTTAACAAGATCACCTGTTACCACCACCACAACTCCAGGATCACCCACGCCAGAGCCTACTACAAGCACTACTGTATCACAGACACCGGTACCTACAATCTTTGTGACAGCCACCACGTCTGGTGTCACTGAAACAGGATCGACCACCAAGACCACCACATCAGGACCCACACCCTCAGGAACCCCTCAACACAGCACCACAATTGTAACTGAAACATCGAGCCATGAGACCACGTCCACTGGGACAGGGAGCTCCACAAGCACATCACCTACAACCACCATAATCACCACAACTTCAGGATCACCCATGCCTGAGCCTACAACCAGCACTACTGTATCACCACCACTGGTACCTACAACCTCTGTGACAGCCACCACGTCTGGAGTCACTGAAACAGGATTGACCACCAAAAACACCACATCAAGCCCCACACCCTCAGGAACCCCTCAACACAGCACCACTATTGTAATGGAAACATTGAGCCATGAAACCATGTCCACTGGGACAGGGATCCCCAGAAGCACATCACCTACAACCACCATAAGCACCACAACTCCAGGATCACCCACGCCAGAGACTGCAACTAGCACTACTGTATCACCCCCCCTAGTATCAACAACCCCAGTGACAGCAACCACGTCTGGAGTCACTGAAACAGGATTGACCACCAAAACCACTACACCAAGCCTCACACCTTCAGGAACCACTCAACACAGCACCACAATTGTAACGGAAACATCGAGCCACAAGACCACGTCCACTGGGACAGGGAGCCCAACGAGCACATCACCTACAACCACCATAAGCACCACAAGTCAAGGATCACCCACGCCACAGCCTACAACCAGCACTACTGTATCACCACCACTGGTATCAACAACCCCAGTGATAGCCACCACATCTGGCATCTCTGAAACTGGTTCGACCACCCAAAAAACCATATCAAGCCCCACACCTTCAGGACCTCCTCCCGCCCCTACCACAGTGGTAACAGAGACATCTGGTCCTTTGACAACAACTGCAACTAGCAGTACATTAACAAGATCAGCTGTTACCACCATCACAAGTTCAGGATCACCCACGCCAGAGCCTACAAGTAGCACTGCTGTATCATCACCTCCGGTATCAACAACCCCAGTGACAGCCACCACGTCTGGAGTCACTGAAACAGGATTGACCACCAAAAGTACCACTTCGGGCCTCACAACTTCCGAACTGTTTCCCTTCAGCACCCCGACAGTAACAGGAACTGGTAGCCCCCTGTCAAGCACTGCAGCTTACGCTACTTTAGTAAGATCTACTGCTATCAACACAGCAACAACTGTGGGGCTATCTTCTGCAGAGCCTACAGCCAGCATAACTGTACCTCAGTCATCCGTATCAAGTCCCATGTCAGTCACCACCTCTGGTACAACTCCAACAGAGTCTTTTACCATGACTTCAGGAACTACCTCTAGTAATTTTACCACAATCACTGCAACCACCACCACCTCTGGAATTCTTTCCTCTGGCTCAACTAGTATGTCTGTTCCAATTGCTACCTCAAGTGCAGTCACCATTCCAGGAAGCTCTACATACAGTACAGTTACTAAATTCAGTGCTTCGAGTTCAACTCTAAGTCTACCACCAACCACTCCTGGAAAAAATTGTTCTATTTCACCTAACGAATCTTACGCGGTGAGTAGATTTCTGCTGTGGATGGAGACTAACCACGTAATTTCTATGTTAATAACATATAGAGGATGTATTAATCTGGAAAGAAGAACAAGTTTTAATCCATTCTATTTATTTATGGTTTTTTTTTTGTGTATCAGCATGATTTCCAATGATATTCAGTTTGATAGCTTGTATACTGCTATTAGTTCTTCAAGTATAGTTTTAAAAAGATTTTTCAGGGACGTAGGTAACAGTTCTGTGTTCCTATTTAGGATAGCTTTGATGAAGAGGTAAACAAGAGCAAAGTGGTGCTAAACTATCTTTTTTATTTCTGCTTTTGAATAAGTCTAGAGTGGGTAAAAGTTGTTTATGTGTTTACAGTGCAGCCCAACAAGGAACCAGAGGGCTGTAGTAGTCTGTGTTTAGAATGAGTCATACTGGGTCATAGTCTGGTTTCAGGAGAGTACTATGAAACAGATCAGCGCATTCAAATGCTAATGACATTTGACTCAGGGTTCTGAGGTTTTTCGAACCCTCCACTTCTGACACAGACAAGCTAATGTCTTGTACATTTTTAAAGCCTCCTCACAGCTTAGATGTTTATCAATTTGCTTAGTATACAATATTATACATGGCGGAAAAACTGGTAGAAGATAGACAAAATGCATACAATCACAATGCATGCATGTAATGACCTTAGGCATTACCTCCCAAATAACTGGTGTTCACTGTGTCTTTAGCTCTTAATCTGTTCGAGGCATTCACGGAAGGGGATTGCTTATATATTCATCATGGATCTGGATCAGTATCTTTCACTGATACTGGCTTAGAAAGGGAGTCTAGATGATGAAATTATATCAGACATTTAACTTTTAGATACCCGAAACTAAAAAAGGCAATTCCCACTTGAGGTTACTGGTTTGACTTTTATAAGTAATGCTTTTCAATCAGCAGCTCTCAGTAGTGCTAGTTCATCCTGCAGGCCTTTGTACTGCCTGCTGCACTTCCCATTTTCAGACTTCTGGTGGGAAAAAAATTGTCAATAAAAATATGACATTTTAAATACTGCAAAAGATTTTCAGGCGTAACTGCTGGTAATTTGACCATAAGGTTTCTCTCCCTCTTCCATCAAATACTCTCTTTCCAAACACAGCCAGGTGAATCATGGTGGCTCTGCAACTGCACTAAGGCCATATGCATAGAAGATGATGTAATCCAGGTGGTTCCCATAATCTGTAATCCACCTCCTAAACCTACATGTGCCAATGGTCTTTCTCCTGTACAAGTCATTGATGAGGATGGATGCTGTTGGCACTGGGAATGTGACTGTAAGTATATATTTTGTTGAATATTTTGTCATTGTCTGTGGGAACAATGCTAGTGTCAAGAGCAACAGTATTTTTTTTATTAGGGGATAAGTATCACACAAGGTTGTGGCCCTCAGACTTCTAGTGTTGGACTATTTGCAGTGCTTCAATGATTCTTTTTAGCTACTGAGGGCTTTTACTTATATGCCATAATTTCTATATAATTATTGTGTTAGGAGAAGTAATTGGTCTCCCAAGGCAGGATGTAAATATCCAGATGCCAACATCTATCTAAAGGCTAGAAGCCTACATATACTTGGGAGTGTTGTTTGATGAGAGGCTCAGCACAATGTGCACTTGCAGCCCAGAAAGCCAACCGTATCCTGGCCTGCATCAAATGACACCTACAAGAAGGCAGGAGAGGGATTTTTTATAAAAGCAGGTAGTGATAAGAAAAAGGGGAATGGCTTTAAACTGAAAGAGGATAGATTCAAATTAGATATTAGGAAGAAATTCTTCACTGTGAGGGTGGTGAGGCACTAGAACGGGTTGCCCAGAAAAGCTGTGGCTGCCCCATCCCTGGACGTGTTCAAGGCCAGGTTGGACAGGTCTTTGAGCAACCTGATATAGTGGAAGGTGTCCCTGCCTGTGGCAGGAGGGTTGGAACTAGATGAACTTAGTCAGGCTATCTGTAAAGGTATGTCTAGGATGAAGTTAATCCTATTCTCCATTGTCAGAAATGTCAGATGAGCTGTGCCCTGAAAGTGCCTGTTTTCCTCTATTATTTATGTGTTCTAGATAACGAGCTCATGCATTGACATACACACTTTAAAAATGCTTAAAGTTACATGAAATGAATCCCTACAGATTTTGTTTGTAGTCTGGCCTAATTCTGTGTGTTGCCATAAGGAGCTAACCTAGCTGTATGTTTCTGTAGGCTACTGCATTGGCTGGGGAGACCCACATTACATGACTTTCGATGGACTGTACTACAGCTATCAAGGGAATTGTACATATGTCCTTGTGGAAGAGATTGATAAGAAAGTTGACAACTTTGGTGTCTACATTGATAACTACAATTGTGATGTACGGGATGTAGTCTCCTGTCCTCGAACACTCATTGTGAGACATGAGACTCAGGAAGTGCGCATAGCAACAGTCAAACAAAATACTCTGCAAGTAGAGGTATTGGAAAATGCTACGTTTGATTTCTTGGTTAAAATAATAGTGTAACATCAACTTGATAATTATGTACACAATGTCAGGGGAAAAAATTAAAATCAAATCTGTGTTTCAGAATTAATACTAGCTTGGACTTTTCCACAAAGGAAAATAACAAATGTTGAATGGGAGGTTATAACATAAATTAGGCATAAGATTTAAAGCATTGGCCTTAAGCATTTTTTTAAAGTGAAATTACTAGCTTTGACTGATGTCAATGTTTTCATTTTGCAGAATAGGGCCTATTATGTGTTTATTTAATTGATAAACATGATGTCCCAGTTTTGAGCCTTCAAAATTGGATAAGAAGTGTTTGGGTTTGTGGTTTTGGGGGTTTGGTTAGTTTAGTTTTGTACATTACTGTGTGGGAATATTACAAGTTAGGTTGCAGGATGTTGTTGAAAATTTGCAACATTTAGACCATTTTTTTTTCTGTAAAGCAAAGCAAACTACCTTTGCTGAGTAAAAGCAGTCGTGTTAGTTCCATAGGTATATGACTACTGTATTTAAATAAATAATACAGATTTTGGCTTATTTCTTTAATTTGATTTTCCTACAACCATGTTCCCTTTTTGCCCAGAAAGTTAAAACTGTGCCCACTAGGAATTTAGGAGGATTTCATATTGCACTTTCATAGGGTGTCCTTGATGTCATAGTCACTCTAATAAATCTGTTGAGTGTTAGAGTTCAGCTGGTTTAAACTCTGAATTTTAGCCTAGTTTATCAGTGGCTGACAGGCCTTTTTTTTTGGCTGAGGGAGGAGAAGTTTGGCTTTCCAGTAACACAAAAGGAAACACAGGGACAGTTGCTGCAAACTAAAAGCATCTTATTTGCTTTTACTTTCTGTCTCCCATGCAAAATAATGAATAGTCAATTCTTTTCTGAAGTCAAAATAAATATATGTCTCTTTTCTCTTTATTTATTAGGTGACAGTAAACAAACAGGAAGTGGCTTTGCCTTATAAAAAATTTGGTGTGAGTATCTATGAATCAGGCATAAATCGCGTAGTGGAAATTCCTGAACTAAAAATGAATGTGACCTACAATGGCTTGTCCTTTTCTATCAGAATGCCCTACAGCCTGTTTGGCAACAACACTCATGGACAGTGTGGTAAGGCTTACTCTTGTAGTTTTTGTACTCTCACAAAACCATAAACAGGGAAATGACAGCCTTGCCACCAAGATGAATGGAATTTGATTACAAATCTGTGCACAAATTCTTTCTCCCCTTACCAATTTTAGGTACTTGCAATAACAACACGGCAGATGACTGCATGTTGCCAAATGGAAACATTGCAGAAAATTGTGAAGTTATGGCAGATCACTGGCAAGTTATTGATCCCTCCAAACCACAATGCTCTCCAGGCCTAATTCCTACAAAAGCACCTAACACAACTCCAACGCCTTGCAAAGACTCTTCCATCTGCGAGCTTCTTTTGGGAAGGTAGACATTCCTTTGGGATTTATAAGCCTTTGATCTTCAAATTAAGTGGCAATTTTAAGATTCATTTATCCATAGGAAGTCTTTCTAACTATTACTCCATTTCTCATAGCTTTTTGGGTTGCCCCCATTCCTTTTACTGTTCCTGGATGTCATTCTTTGCTGATAGTTTGCTTCCAACTGTCTGGCTTCTACATAAACCTTTCTTATGTTCTCACATTCTTCTATATCTCTGACCTGCACTGTTCTATGCTCTTGTCTTTTCCCATGCTTAATTAGCAGAAAACAGAGTGCAACTGAAAAGAGAGATCTTCATTTTTAGAATGTTGTGTCAGGAATTGAAAAGAAACCCAAATAAACAAAATCTCTTTAGAGATTTTAGAACTAGTTTTAAAAAAGTAGTTCATGGTTGTTGTGGTTTAAGCCCAGCTGGTAACTCAGAACCATCCAGCTGCTCACTCACTTGCCCCTTTCCTTCCCCCCAGCTACCAGCAGGATGGGGAGGAGAATTGAAAGAATTTAAATCCCATGGGTTGAGATAAGAACAGTCCAGTAACTAAGGTATTATACAAAACTACTACCACCAATAATAATAATAGAAATAACAAGGGGAGAGAATATAAAAGGGGAAAGGAAAAAAACCAATCAATACAAGTGATGCACAATGCAATTGCTAACCACCCTCCAACCAATACCCAGCCTGACCCGAGCAGTGATATGGGCCTCCTGGGTAACTCCCCTAAGTTTATATACTGGGCATGGCGTGCTGTGGTATGGAATACCCCTTTGGCTAGTTTGGGTCAGGTGTCCTGTCTCTGCTTCCTCCCGGCTTCTTGTGCCCCTCCTCGCTGTCAGAGCGTGAGACTGAACAGTCCTTGATCGAGGTAAGCATTACTTAGCAACAACTAAAAACATTGCTGTATTATCAGCATTGTTCTTAGACTAAAGTTGAAAACACAGCACTGCACCAGCTACTAAGAAGGAGAAAGATAGCTGTTACAGCAGAACCCAGGACAATAGTTATGTTTGATAATATTCATGGGCAGAAAATATTGGTGCCTGGTTGTTTTGTAGGTGAGGGGAGGATACATTGCAAGGGGAAGATATGTTGCAAGGTTAAAATCTAGATAAGTGTTCCTAGTAAAAATCTCTCCATAATATAGTCCTTGCTCGTATCTCCTGAAGTACCACATATGCCACATCATAACCTGTTAAGCATCTTGAAGAATTCAGTAACTATTCAGTAACTAATAATGATAAATGTATATGTTTCTAGTGTGTTTGAGCCGTGCCATGGCCGTGTCCGGCCTGAAAAGTACTATTCAGCCTGTGTTTTTGATAGTTGCGTACTTCCCAACTTAGACCTGGAATGCTCAAGTCTGCAGATCTATGCTGCCACCTGTGCTGATCAAAGTGTATGCATTGACTGGAGAAGTCATACAAATGGTGTTTGCTGTAAGTATTTGGCTGTTTGTCCAGACTATTACAGAAGCTTATATGGAACTATTTTGGCAATAATGTCCTAAGAGTAAGTTATACTGTATTCCGATCAATGAAGACACCAGTAAATCACAACAGCTGCTTTTCTTAACTAATTTTACAGATTACATTTTTATCAGTGGAAATGATAAATGATCCTGCAAAAATATACATCAATTGACTGTGCCAGAAACACCTGTATCAATAGATACTTCTTTGTGCATGGGCAGTTTTATGTTTTGTAGGCATCAGCAGATCACTCTGTATTTAGTTACATATGCATTCATTTTCAGCTGTAGTAAGATGAGGACACACGGTATGAATACACTCCCCTTTGAGAACTTGTGAAAAAGAGAATAAAATTATGAAAAAAAAAGAAAAGAAATAACTTTATCTCTTTAATGTAAATTACAGTGTGAGGCATCCCTCCCCATGGAGGGGCTAGAACTAGATGATGGTAAGGTCTTTTCCAGCCCTAACCATTCTATGATTCTGTATCTATATGGCTACATTGCATAAAATAATTCCTTTCAGAGACATGAGTCTGATACCTGGTTCTGGTAGTTTTTCTCTTTGTTTCTCAAGATTGTCAAAGATACATATGGAAATGAGTATTCAGTTTTGAAGTTCTTGACATAAAGTCATGGGACTTTTATATGAAAATTGTCACTGAATTCTTCCTCCTTTTTATTCTCCCATTCCAGCTTATACATGCCCCTCAGATAAAGAATACAGAGCATGTGGTCCTATTAAAGAGATAACCTGCAAATCAAGGTAAATAATTCCATGTTATAGTTCATACAAGTAGCTGTTCAGTCATATTTAATGCATAGGTAGATAAATCAACCTCCTGTTATGTCTTAAATTGACTGGTACCATTGTTCTCTTCATCCTAAATGAGAGTGCATGTACTGTTTATATTGTTTGGTTATACCAAACATGAACACTGACAGTACCTAAATCGCAAATATGCATATTCTTTGCCACTGTATCTTCAGTGAAAGATTATTTGGCATAATCCTCCTCTGCATGTCTATGATAGTAATGGCGTTCCTCTGAAATTTTGTCTCATATAGCCAGCAAAATGAAACTTCAACTAAACAAGTGGAAGGCTGTTTCTGTCCTAATGGAACAATGCTGTATGACTCTGGTGTGAATGTCTGTGTAAAAACATGTGGTGAGTTTTACTGCTTCACTTGGATGCATGTTTGTTTCCTCTTTGTTGTTTCCTTTTGATGTATACAGCATAGATCTGACTGTATGCAGTACTCATCCAACATATAGTAGAGATATCTACTGTTATATCAGTGGTAATTGAAATTTATTTTGATATTTTCACAGGCTGTGTTGGAGTGGATAAGATATCAAGAGAGGTATGCTGCCATATGCTTTTGTATTTCAAATAGAGGCTGAGCCTGGGGAGAGGAAAGTGGTGTCTACTTGTGCAGTCTTGCTTTGTGGTCTCCCAAATTTTCATTCCTGTTTTTACTTCTGTTCTTTTTAATTGGTAATCATGCAATCACTCACTTTATTTTCTTTAATGACAGTTTGGGGAAAAGTTTACAGTAGACTGTCAGGACTGTATTTGCCTGGAAGGTGGAAATGGCATTGTATGTAAGCCTCATGAATGTGCCAAACAAAATAAGACCACTTGTGATGGAGAAGGCCTCCATGAAGTCAGTGAAGTCAATCCTGATGACTCCTGCTGCCCCATTATCACATGCAGTGAGTTTACACTTTTGTTTTCATTCTTCCTGTACCTTTTAGGGTGAGAAAGATAAAAAGAACTGGACTAGTTTAGCACCAGAGACTTGCAGCAGGGAGTCATAAAATAGTATCTTTCTTCATGCTTTTTAAAATCAGCTTGCCCAGTGTTAGGGAAAATACATTTTAATATTGCAATGGCTCAGGATAACTGAATTTAAAATTATGGGACTCAGCTAAATCTATAGTTCTCAAGTTCAGCACCACATTTTATTCACGTGAAATGCAGATAGATTACTGAATTCTATGTGGGTTTTCATTTTGCAGCAATTACTTACAACATTGGAGATAACAGTTGTCCACTAATTCTCTGCAAAGAATTGTTAGTGCTTGTAATTACATAGTTGAAAAATTTTCACAAACTAGTGCCTGGATTCACTAAGAAAAATGTGTTCTCTTTCTGAAATTTGTTTCTTTGGAGAAGATTGAGACTGTTGCTTATCAATAGGAAGTCTATCCTAAATGCTTTATTAGATGTCTATTTCTTGTAGCTGTGATTTAGTATACTTTCTGGCTTATTCCTTTTTTTTCAGAATGCAATACAAGCTTGTGCACAACTAATGCCCCCAGGTGTACACTGGGATTTGAAGTTCATTCTCACATTCCCAGGGGCCAATGCTGTCCTGTGTACCAGTGTGGTAAGTCTCTTGGAAATATATTAACAATGATTAGCAGTATATATTGAATAATTTAGTATCACACTTAGTAAGCCTGTATACAGTAGCCTGTTGAAAGAGGTAGCAAACAGTCAGATTCTACAAATTGGTTACTATTAACATTAGTTACTACTGCTATGGTTATGCTGAAAACCTACAAAATCAGATACAGCTCATGTGGCTCAAATTCAAGTTTCCTTGTTGTAAGTACATATCAGAACAGCTACAGAATTAACTGGAATTGTGGTTTCAGTTTAATCTAAGAAAATGTCCTGCCAGGCATCCCCAGTAGAAGACAGCTTTACAAAATCTGCTTTGCTCTTGGTAATTGAAACAAGGATTTACTTGTACCTGTTAAATGTGCATTCTTGGCTATTAACTGGACTGAGTATAATGGGCTAAATCTTCCTTTCAAGCATGCGGTATTAGTTCTTGTATTCATGTAAGTCATATCTGCTACCAGAAATGGACAAACAATGTATTTGACCATATGCATTGTGATTCATTGTGGAAGGAATGAGTTTAACTAGAGCGGGGTGAAGAGGTTTGTTTTTTTTTTCCCCTCTGTATAACCACCTATCTCCTTGATTGTTAACAGTTTCCAAGGGGGTTTGTGTACATCAGAATGCTGAATTCTTGGTAAGTTCCTATTTCAATAGTCTTCTGAAAATGGTTTAAATACCAGTTAGTATACTTTATCAGAAGTATTATGAGGAGGTTTATCTAGTACAATCAAGTATTTTAGCAGTTTTCAAATGTCTATCAGGAGTCCATCAGTTTTACAAAGCCTAAATCTTTTCTGTAAAGGTTGCTGTGTATAAGAGACTGAAAAGCTGTTTGTATGTCAGTAGCAGAGAGATTCGCATTTAGAGTTAAGTGTACATGCATTTTAAAAAATCAGCTGACGTCTTATGATGTCAGCACATTGTTGCAATTTTAAGACTCTGCTTTCAAAAATGATAATATTTGTAAATAAGTATTATTCTAAACAGACTTAGATTCCTAATAAAGTATGTTTGGTCTAGTAATTTATTTATCGCAGATATTTTTATGACACCTGTTCTTTAGATATCTGAGTTTATAATTGCTATATAGGACTTCAGTAAAGATACACGCTAAATTAAATCCAATATTTAAAATGTTGTCTCATAAATGTCCAACCAAATAGCTATCCAATAGTTGCTATGATTGTTTTGTTTTCTATTGATTAGTTTACTGATTTTTTAGAAATTAAGAAATGTCTGTCACACATGTCATGTCTGATTAATATATGAACCTTTTTGTCTTCAAATTTGTAGCCTAATTCCTCAGTCTTTGTTGATAAGTGTCAGAATTGTTTCTGCACTAATGAAGTTAACGTCAGCACTCAACTGAATATCATCTCATGTGAACATATTCCATGCAACACAGATTGCAAACCAGTAAGTGACAAACTTCAAACAAACAAACAAAAAGCCAAAATACCCATGTATGTGAAAAGGAGTTTGATCCATGAGAGGTATAAGCAAAGGACAAGGAGCAGAAATCCAGAGTCCAACTCCAGCATGGATACCAGCTGTTCTTGAGCAGTCTATTACATGAAGCTTGACTGTGTAACTTACAGTATTCAGTTCATATTGAACTAGCTGGGAAATTTCTGTAGAGCACATAGTAGAGTTGTATTTAATTATTAGGCATATTTATTTTAGTGCTTTAATTTATTCCACCTATAGCCTGCTTTTATTACTTGTCTTCCATTGTGTTGGAACACTGAAAGGTACGCAAAAGCACAAATCTATAGTGCACTTCAAAGCATAATCAATTAATGTGTTAGTATGTTTTCATTTATTTCTCTGAAATATATCTATCATAGTACTTTCATTTTTAATTAATTTTAATATTTAGGGATATGAACATCAACCAGTGGAAGGTGAATGTTGTGGAAGATGTGTGCAGACTAAGTGTATTATACAAACAGCCAACAATTCTGACCTCATCTTGAGCGTAAGTATGCTCTACATCTTCTTTACCAAATTTGTAAAGTTCCCCCTTTCAGAGAGGGAACATCTCCTTTTCAGAGATAAGGCTTAGTATAAGTTTGCACCTAAAAGGTCATAGGCTCACCTAAAGCAAAGCCTATCTGCATTTTTTTGGCTTGAAAAAAGGACTTTTATAATCGAATTTTCTGGAAGGCTCTTCCTGGAATAACAAATCTAATACCATTGGAAAGATTTTTCTTGCAATGTCTGGAAGCTTGGGCTTTTCTATATTATGTAATTTCTGTGTGTTGAAAAACACTATTAAAGCCTGAATATGAAACCGTTTTATTGCCCTGTAGGGTGAAAGTTTAGGATTGTTCTTAATTACCATATTTAGTTTAGCTTTCCCTAGGCAAAATCCATTGCCATAGATTATTCTGTTAATAACTCTGATGTACTCTACATACTTTAGAGGGATTTTTCTTTTGCAAGGGAAATCACATGTAAACATGACTATTCTTTCCATATATGGCATACTGCAATGCATATAATAAGCTGTTAACCTAAAATAATTAAAATGGCTGTTAAGTGGATGTTAAGCTAAAATAATTGACTGGGGAACAATGAGGAGAGTCATTGTCAGAGGGCAGGAAAATTTCTGACTAAGCTCCCTTCAGCTTTCATTATTACGTTTTGTATTTCACTTGCAGCCTGGAGAGTTTGAAAATGATCCTAACAACAACTGCACCATTTATAGCTGTGTAAATATCCAGAACCATCTTCTCTCTTCTAAATCTGAGATAACCTGCCCAGCGTTCAATGAAGACAGCTGCAAACCCGTAAGTAAATATGGAAAACTTACTCTCTACTCAATGTATAGATTACTTCAGTTTACTTCAGCCACTTAACTATCAACAAAAGTCCAATAAAGCTCCGATGACCTTTCACCAACGTCTGTCCGTCCCAAAGGCAAAAGTTTTGCTCCATCCATGCACAGACCTATACAGTGTATGAAGTAAGATATCTGGGTGATAGTTCATGGCTTGTAGCTGGCAGCAGTCTCTCAGCAGCCAAAATACTGTTCAGCACTTAGATACAAAGTCCTTGCTGACTGCTTTGTGTGGGGCTCTGCAAAACATTTTTTTGGAATTTTTTCTGAGGAAAAATTGCATGATGTTAACTGTAGGCTTCCTTCAAAGCATTATCTCAATTTTCACAGTCCTTTGTAAATGGCTATATTTCAAGTCTAGAAGACATCATTATCTTTTTTATCAGAACAATCCTTCAGTTTTTGCTGGTTATTTCCAGCCATTGAGGAATCACTCTATTCAGTATTGGCCTAAAAGCTGCTTTAATAAAGGGAAAGAAAATAATCTTATTTTTCCTGTTTCTTTGTCTTTTAGGGAACTATTGCATTCTTACCTAACGGTTGTTGCAAAACCTGTAAGTATTCCAGTGTACCTGAATCAATAATACAGAGAATGAATTTTCTTTTATATCAATCCGTTTCCCAGCCATAAAGGCTGAAATGTTTGTATTCAAATAGATTATATTTGTGTTTGTTATTCCAAGCATTCCCTGTCCATGTCTCTAGGAAAGTTGAAATGGAAGCAGAAAGACCACTAAAGACGATTTGAGTGCACTAGTGAAGTCCAGCAATTGTTGAACTGCAAGGAGCTTCTGGAGCTGTTTCACTGAAAGTATTTTCTAATCTTTCCCTGTAGGTATACCCCTGGATAGTCCTACACCGTGTTCTGTCCGTCAAAGGAAAGACTTTATCCTCTATAAGGGCTGTCGTTCTGTGGACAGAGTTGTCATGACTGAATGTGAAGGAACATGTGGAACCTTCTCGCTGTAAGTAAACTGATCAGACAATGGGATTTGAATTCTGCTGGCACTGAGCTTCTTTATATAAAAAGAACAATAAATAGTTAGACTGCAGAGTGCTAGAGGACTTGAAACTATCGGCTCCCCAGAGAAACTGTCATTTGCTGCCTATCACTGAATATGCCACAGGGCACCTTAGAGGGGAGAAAACTGATCTTTAGTCTCAGATTAAGCCCCTATTAGCTAGGTGGTTTACCAGTATTTTGAAATACCTTATCATCTTAGAGTCTTGCTCTGGTTGCCTCTGCACCAGTACAAGAAAAAGATGACTTTTGACACAGTTTATAGACTGATACTGACAGATTCTGCCACTTAGGAAAGGTGCTTGTGAAGCTGATGACCACAAGGCTTCAAAAAAATACTTTGCTGTAAGATAGGAACAGAAAGAGCTGCTGCTTCCTCTTCCTGTTAACACTGCTGGGTATGGGACATGCACTTTGATTCACACAATGCGATTGTAGCCCTTGTAGCCAATTGATTGATGTGATGCCATTGTAGATGGCATTGTAGCCACTTGTCTGTACAGTATTTTTACTCAGGTCAGGGCTTTGTCTGCCCTTAATTATTCATCTGGTGTATTTAATATCCATCAGGGCTGGAATGATGAGAGGAATTTAAGGAAGCTGAGCTCCTAGAACTTACTGGGTTATTAGGACTTCAATGCTAATTGTTTTTCCAGAAGAAAAGAAAAATCTCAGCAAATGCAATGAATTTTATAAGCATACTGTTATAAACATTGTTCTGTCAGATGAGTTTAGCACTTTCATTAGCCACAACTGTGGCTCTTCTATATATTATTCCAAACTTCTCACAGTAGTTCCATATTTAATTTCACCCTCTTCTTTATATGCTGGCCTCTGACACAGAGTAATGTTGCCATTTTCATGTTAACAGATATTCTGCTGAGGCCAATTTTCTGGACCACAGCTGTTCCTGCTGCAGGGAATCAAGGACTACCATGAAGGAAGTGAAACTGAAATGTCCCTCTGGGAGTTCAATTTCACACAAGTATATATATGTGGAAAGCTGCAGCTGTCAAGACACTGAATGCAGCAACTCACGGTCCAGTGAGCTGCAGACCACAGAAGAAAATGATGAGGCAAGCACTGTAGACCGTATCAAGAGGGCCATCAGCTTAACATCAAAATGAACAGGAAAAAAACTAGCAGCATTCAACTAAAAGGGTTATGCACCATTCTCATCTTCCTTGACAACTTTTGAACTTTACTTTTCCCAGTTACTGTATCCTGTTTGTTCTCTGATTATTTTTAACAGTGCTGTATTTATTTGTGCACAAAATAAGAACACAGATTTGTATTCTTCCAAGTGCACAGCCTGTTGGTTCCTTATATAATCAGCTTATTTCCTTTGAATGATTAAAAGCACATTTCAAAAAACACGGATTTTGTACTTACTCACATGTTGTCTTGATGAGCCTGAGTTTTAAAAGGGAAGAAAAGTTCTTTTCCAGTTGTAGGAAGTCAACTGACATATTTCTTAAACTTTTGGGGTATCTATTTCTCGCTCTTTAAAAAATGAAGTATCAAGAAGGTACTGTCTGGAGGACCCAGTGCGTAAGCAAGGGCAGAAATTGATGTTGCCAGAACAAAACCAAATATGAAGAATGATCATGAAGTGATTCAAATGACTCAGAGAAACTCGGAAAACTTTGAAAAAAGTTTAGCACCAGATCTTATTTTAGCAGGGCTGTCTCAGTTCATCACAGTTATATATTTTCACTAAGAAAGTGGTCCCTCAGCTTCAGAATATGAAGTTCATTCACAGTGCTTGATGGATGTATAGATAGTACTGTAGTAAGAGCTCTCCAAATTCCAAATGCTTATAAAACATTGGAATGCCCATCTCTGAGCTAGTTATCATAAGCTTCCTTTACAGGAAACTGAGAGAAATAGTCATTTCTGGCATTCATTTGCCTCACAACAAAGGACATATCTGAAAGAGGTCAAATGAATTACATTCTGAAGTGCCTGTTTTTCTGATCTTACTGTAAGGGAGCTGAAGGAGATCAGCTGAGATACGGGCATCTTTTGACTTACCGGAAGTACAATGAGGGTAATCCACACCTTCTGCTGAGTGTGAAAATGCTTTTGGTATTATTTCGTCTCTTTTAATGAACACAAATTGTGCTTTACCCTTCTAAGAACTTAAAGTAACATTAAGATTCAACATTAAGTAATGTTGAGCCACAGTCAATCTGAATACAAGCAACCTTGCTACCTATCACCATTTTGTGCTACTATTAGTCCTGCCAAATGTGATGCAACTTAGAATGCAGACACCAGTAGGAATGCACAGAAAATGAAACTACTGAAGTTTTGCATCTTTAGAATATTAAGATTAGAGAGCTGATTTCTGTGAAGCTTAAAATTATATAGGTAGATTAAGAAGTTCCATCAGTTTACAAAGCAAGCTCCAGTACTAATGAAGCCTGGTTTCTGCTTCAGTACGAGATTCTAAGGATTTCTGTCTCTAGGTTCATCGTGAAATGTGACTGAGACTTTTCTCCTGGGGCATTTACCAGGTCATTCTCCTTTCTGGATTCTTTGTCACATCTAACAGTTTCTGTGCTGACACTATAGCCATTAATTTTCTGGAGTGGTTTGAAAAAAATACTTTTCTCAAAATCTGTTGACATTAACCACCTCTGAGATCTTCATTTTAGCAGTTAAATTTAGCTGAGGTCAGCAAATCTGAGGTCAGCAAATAGCTTCTGGAGACAAACAGATACAAAGTGTGATCAAATCTGCCTCGTTTCCTATGAAAATGAGATAAAACATTCCAAATCAGTAGTGGCATTTTATTGCACACTGTATTTACGCTGAAGACTGAAATCTCCCTTGCTTCAATTTTTTAATTTGTTCTGCAAATGTTCTGGTCTCTTTCTGTACCTTCTAGTGATGAGCATACTACTTCTAAATAAGGAAGTTAAAAGGTACTGTACAAAAGTCAGTAAGGCTGCAGATTTTGGCTACGCCACTGCAGGGCAGTCTATGGCCAAGAATTTAAAATTATTTCAGACACAGAAAAAGCAAGCTGCTTCCAGAAGGGAATTTGTACTTCAACTAGAGGGGTTTACCTCTGAGAGGAATGTATGCTGGTATTCCCCACCCAGCCACTTACATGCTTTTAGTAAGCACTGAAAAAAATTTATTCTGACAGGAATTTAGATGCATGCACAGGATGGTATTCCTTTCAGTGCTCTGGATTATATCAGTGCCTTCAGTTTTGGTGCTATGTCAGTGCTGCCCATAAACAGGCTCCCAAGCTGGTTTTGTCACAGAATTCTTACCTACAAGTGCTTGGTAGTTCCAGGTCAAACTGTACATGTCAAACCTCCACCCCTTTCTGTACTCTTAGTCATGGTTCAGATTGTACCTGTATTTCCATTGGAACTGGATGACTAAGTAGAACAAATTAATCTTTTTCCATCAGAGAAATCCACAAATAGTCTTTTGGAGAGAAAGGAAGAAAAGAAGCTTTAATTGTGTGTCCCTACAAAGACAGTAATAGTGGCAGTGAGCAATACTTTTGCTCCTTAAACAGCCCTCATGGAAGTAAACAGAGACTTGACCTACCTGATCCCATGGAGCATTTTGTTTCTTAAGCAAGAGCTGTTGTGTCTGTAGGTCACAAGCAGAGATTCATCTGGAAAACCAAAGAGATGAACTGAAGAAATTTCTCACAAGGCTGTGTTAGCCCTTTAGGGCCTCAGAGGAGATGGTAGAACCTTCTTACCCTGTTATCTCCTAGGCAGGACCTACTGCAAAGGGTGCTGGCAGCTTCATAAAATGCATTGGTTCTGGAAGGGAATGGGCTTGACTCCCTCTGTCCTCCAAGAATTATTCCATTCCCCAGGAATTTTCTTGTCTTCTGGAGTCTTGCAAGAAGGAAGCAGTAGCAAGAGCCATAGCAGAGTTCAGATGAGTGGCAGAGTGGCTAATACACTGTCATGTCTCCATACGCAAATCATATGTTCATCTCCTCTAAGACTTTCTGTCTAGCCTTTCACTTTCATTGGTGGCAAAGGGTTTCTTTTGGGTTTGTTTCTTTTTCTTCATCACCAGTTAGCAGAGAAGCAAGGAAGTCTTGGGAGGCAAGTGGGACTTCCAGCCACACAGCCTTTGAAGGCACTAAAAGCCAAGGTAATAGCTCTTGCTCTCCAAGAGCTGCTTGATTTGGCCTCACTTTGTTGCATTGTCCATAAGGAAGAGATGAGCAGAGTTCCTCTAAGCATGGTGTGTGAACACGTTCCTGAGGCTCTCAAAGAAGTACTTGAACCTGGTTGGACATCATGCTGAACGAAGCAAAACAAAACAAATCATGGCCTTATTGCTGTTCTCCCTAAGGTAACGAAGGGCAGATACCAACAGGCTGAAATTCCTAAGTACAGGCTGAAGCTGGTATTCACCTGTAGCATAATTATTGCCTCGGTTGCCAGCAGTTGTGATTTTGAGTCCTTGACTCAGGTGCAGGCTCCTCCAATGCAGCTGGAAGCTCAAGCAAATGCTTCCTAGGTAGCTGCAGGCTTACAGGAAGCCCCTCACAGTACAGAGCTAACTGTAGGAGACCACTGCCAAATGCTGGAGCAAACCTGAGTGAGCTGGCTGCAGCTCAGGGAGGGTGCTGTTGCCACAAAAGAGCACTGCAGCCTTCTCCAAGGTAGTTTGAAACTCAGACAATTTCTTCCTAATTACTTGGAGATGCACTGGAAACTCAGTGTTGTTCATGTGATGCTACAGTGACATAGTGAGAGCCTTCAACTGGAGTTAAAAAGGAGTTAGAAGGTTTGCTGATTAAGTGAGCACAGTTATTTTATGAACCATTGCTGGACAAGTGTTTTAAGAACACTGGCAGAAAGGCAAATGCTTGCTAGCAATACGGTAAAATCACTGCTACTATTTGAGGTGAGGAGATGGAATTCAGAGAGTAGAGAAAAAGCCAAATGCAAACAAAGAAGAACCCTGCCCCAAATAATACAAGGTAGGAATTTCTGATCTAATAACTACCTATATTAGTGTTGCAGCTATAATATTAGTATCATTTTGTGCTGTAGGAGAGGAAAGGTAAGATAAAATTTTGAGTATGTTTACTGTTGTACTGTACTTTGCTAAACCACACATCACTGACCTAAGCACACGCAACTCTGCACATAAGCCCCAGTGGAAGGACTTCAGCAAAGGCAAAGCCCTAAGTAAATAAGCATGTAGTTACTGTGCATATTATACACTGTTTGAACTTGTATAGCAAGGCAAACTCAGATATTGAGAAAAGAGAAAGAAATAGACTTTCAAACACTAAGATCATAGGAAGAAAATTCTTGTGAACTTTAGGTCCAACAAAAACTGAAATACATCTAAAGAACTGTAACACTGACATACAATTCCTGAAATTTCATGTCCTAGTAGAAGCTTTGAGAAGTAACCAGAATAAGTTCTTCAAGATAAGCAGCCCTTTTCCTAAACCAAATTTTCTAAATTAAACTCAGTCTTTCCAGAGTGCCACAAACAACTGTGTTCTTAACTGGCAACCTTCCAGACTAACTTCCAACCAGGCTACTCAAGCCGTATTTCCATTACTAATGTAGAAAATCCTGTAAGGTTTTTTCAGCATCACCCTTTTAATATCTCTTATGTTCAAACTGGACTTCCTTAAATGTTTCAGTTTTTCAGCATTCGCATGTAAAACGCTTGAATTCCTTTCACGAACTTGTCTTTAGAACAATGAAAAACATACTAAATCTGTTAATCTCAGTCTGACCTAATGGTAAGAGAAGCATAACAGATTTTCAAATCATACAAAGATTCATATGTATGTGGGGAGTAAGGTGGAGAAGAAATCTTTGATATTAACTGAAGCAACATACGTAAAACTAGCTTATTTGGCAGGAATCAAATAGAAAATACGACAGAGCTGGGGCTGAGAGGAAACACCTTTGCCTCATGCAGCTCTCTTTTAAGCAGTTACAAAAGGCAGCAGGAACTGTGATCAAGGTATGAACATAGCTTTACACAGTGCCCATGACCTGGCACAGCAGTGAAATTTGAATAGCCTGTCCCTTTGGATTAGGGTCGTGAGCACTTCTTGCACTTTGCAGCATCTATGGGAGCTGCATGCTCACTTTCTTGACCAAACAGGCCAAGGTTGCTTAGCTTCTCACCTCACCCTGTTTTCTGCCCCATCTCTCTGCTTTTCTTTTGGTTTATAGTAACTTTCAGTCATGGTGGACATAGTCACTGGGTAGGTAATTTCATGTAATTTCAGGGTTATACAGACTTCAGTATTACGTATGCAGTGGCCTACTCTGAATTGTCTTGGCATCTGTGAAATAACAAACTGCTTTCAAAAAAAGGGATGGAATCTGTTCTAGCCTGAAACCCATAAAACTCTAATTCTTAAAGCAGAATGTTTATATCCTTTCCCAAATGGGAGCCTGTGTTCCCTTTGTTCTACTACTCCACATTTTTCACCATGAAGGTTTAAAGAAAAATCTTTCAAGCAGAAAAAGCTCCAGGGCCCAACCTCCTGTTGAGATGGCTTTCTATGCAGGGAGTCTTTCTTACTTGAGGAAATGCCATGTGGTCAATGAGACCTGTGTGCACAAACACCAGTCAGCCATGTCATTACTCCTTGTGTATGGATTTTGAAAGACTTGCATCTTCTTAAAAAAAAAAAAAAAAAAGCAAAAAAGCCAACCACAAAACCAAATCAGAAAAGAGCAACTGAACTGATTTCTTACAAACATGAGCAACTAATGCCCTTGATTAGTTCAGGAAAAGTCAAGGAACCCTTTGTCAAGATGAAAGTTTAAGGAGCTTTCTGTTCATTCTAAGGAAAACTGAAAGAAAACACCCAACCATCTCCTATGAAAATTAAAATACTGAATGCATTCTCGATGCATTTTAATTAACTGTGTGATAGATGCAAATCTGATGCACCAAATAAATCTGTGATATGAATTTCCTAAATTTTATGGGATTATACCAAGGATAAAAATATAATCCATGCTGTTTTTCTGGCAATTTAGAATGTGGATTTTTGGCACAAAAGGGTTTGGCACCAAATCCAAATTAATTGCTTTTCTAGCTAACATTGCCTTGTTAATGAAGTATACAGCATTTCTTTAGAATTATTATCTAGGCAATGCTTGTAAAACATTGCTTTGTAATGGACTCATATTTTAACAAGCAACACCAGCTGTGCCTGAATTGAACTGGAATATCAGAGGATTTCCAAACTGAATCCCACCATTGCTTGGACTGACCTAGTGCGGTGTTAAGGCTACCAGACAAAAGTCTTGCTAGCCTTAACACTTCACAGTATGGGATCCCCTTTTGACAGAGGGGTGTGATAAAAATGCATCTTCCAGGCTTCAGTACAGTAGCTGGCTATGAATGGCATTAATTCACCAGATGCCCCTAATTTCAGTGCCTCTTTACTGGGTTTGTATGAAAAAACAAGTTGTGAGTCACTGGTGTATTACATTAGCTTCATGATGGTTTCTCTCCAGTAAGTCAGTGGCGATAAAGAAGCAGAGTTAATATTTACCTATTGTATTTACTAAAATCACATACCCTTTAATGGCAAATGATCCATGAAATGGGCTGCCAGGAGGTTAAGAAGAATTGTTCTTATTGCTAGTACAGCTGCAGGAGTGTGAAGGTCTCTTATGCCACAGGGTCCAATAAAAGGAAGAGTTATTAATCCTGGTATGTCACTGCAGGAGCAATAGTTATAAGTAGCATGCCTGTAATAGCAATGATTCAGTGGTAAGTGATCAACATACCCACAAACTCCCTGTCAGTCTGAATTTCTTTCTGAAAAGCTATCATGTACTTCTTCTGAAAAACCTGACTGTTGCCGCACTTTAGTACAAAAGCTTTACTTGAATGCAAATATACTGTCAGTAGCCCTGAAATCATTGCAGGAGATTGAAGCATCCAGTGATTTCTAAGGAATATAGGCAGCACTTTCTGTGGAGAGGCCAGAAGCAGCAGCTCTGGTTAGTCACTGACAGGAATCCTGCTCTCAAAGAAATGGCAAAGGAATGGCAAAAATGGCAAAGCAGAGAAGCAGAGGTAAGAAAATGGCTAGGAACAGAGCATGAGGACTGGGTTTCCTGTTCCTCTGAGTAGCAAGAGATGTGCTCTTTCTTTTCTCTGGGGAGGATCCCAGATAACTGGTATTAATTTCTCTGCTGAGTGAAGCATAAGTGGATGGTGGTATAGTGAAATGTTTTATTTTGTCTGTTCCTTGGATGCAGTTTTAACATATGCTGTTCATGTTCTTCTCAGTCCCCTAAGTGCTAAGCAAGGCTTGCAGGGGAAAATCATGCCTCAGCTCATCCCTCCTGACCACCCTGCCATGCCCTTGAACCACCCAACACATAGAAGACAAAGTGCTGGGAGTTGCAGTGGTCAGCCTTATCATGTCTTTTTAATCTAAGGACTACTCCAACCTGAAGGCTGTCTTTCACAAGTAGTTCATATGTGGTTTCTGCTGCTTTTGTTCTGCCCACTGGGAATAAAGAGATTTTTTTGAGTGACTGAAAGAAGTCCCTTGATTGCCCAGGTGGGAATGGGAAAGAAAGAGGATCGTGACTAAAAATTGGACTCTGTCTCAGCAGAGTTCTGCGTTTGCATTTTGATATTAGCATTGATTTAGGAAAATTAGTATGTTTCAGCTTTCCGTCTTTATCCTCAATTAAGCTCTAAAATACTGAAGGCATTCTTCATGTATTTGAATCCACAATTAATGACAGAGATCCATTCCCTGCTTTTCTGCTGCCTGTTACAAATCACTCTATTTGGGTGATTTGGTAAATTGATTTGGGAAATACTGATTTGTGAAAATTAATAGGTTTTGTCTTTCCATCTTTATCCTCAGCTAAGCTCTTTTGCCAGCGTTTGTGGTCTACCGACCTATGTGCTTTTTCTCCTGGACTTCACAGCCCTTCCCCACACCTGACATTAAGACTGTTCTGTGGCCTGAACAAGAGCTCAGCTTGAAAGTTACCATCTGCTGAATTGGAGTATCTGTTGAATTGGAGTGTTGCTAATGCAATGTGTACAGTTTCAGATTATCCTTATACTTATAATGCCATATTCTTGTGGTTCAGTTTATCTACCAGATGTTCTTCTGGTTTACTTTGTGACTATTTGGATGGAAATCAGGGGGGAAGATGCATTGTGATAAAAAGGAAAAACAGCAGAAGCATATTACTTCCATCAGCAGTGCCATAAATCTGTATTCTGTTGGTTCTGTATTCCAGCCAAAATGGCAGGGCTTCGAGAACAGGCTTTTACTTTCCAGTAGTGCCTAGCCTGAAGTGTGACTGACAATGGAATTAATGGGACACGGACAGTAGGAAAGGGGTAACATGAACTCATGTTTCATGTACTGCACAATGCTCTCACCTACTAGAGCAGGATTTTACTAAAAGCAGTAGCAGCAGCAAATCATCTGGCAGACATTCACACCTGCAATTCTGCAAGTCACTTAGTAAGTGGCTCCTAACTATGTAGGGAGAATAGCTGAAAGAAGCAGTGGGACAGCTTTAGGACACTTAACTTTATAAATGCTGGAAAGCTTGGTAAAGCAGTGAGAAGGACACAGTTCTCAAGGACCAGCTTACTGTCTGCCAACCAGATAAAAGTGCATGCATATCCCCCAGTGATTCCATCTACAATGGAATGTAGATCAGCTTGTAACTGAGCCTGCTGGATTTTCTAGGATCATGTCACAGAGTATTAAAACACTGATAGTACCAAAGGACCCTTTTGCGGCAGCATAATTTAGGAGGTGAAGGAATGTGATGTACAGTTTGGTGGGAGCTGGGCACTGCTGCCTCATGATGTTTGGAGAAACCACTACCTCTCTGTGCATAAAGAATGCATTAACTTGTATGTCTGAGTGGTGCTATTAAATCCCATTTGTGCAGAGGTGAGAAGTTTGCACTTTGTGAACCAATATCATTCCTGGTCTGTTGAAGCAGTAAATCTCTCTCTTTTTTTGTTAGATATTTTGTATGTACTTCTTAAAAAATTTTGCCCTCCTTCCAAAAGTTTTTGCTCTAAATAAACTATACATTACGCCTGACCTTACATTTTTTGCTCTAACACTTAGAAGCTGCCATTGAGCTAATAGAAGCAACACTTTTTCTTGAGCTGGGGGACTGTGCTGATGTGCAAGCCAGGGAAAAGCTCTGAAAGAGGTCTATGATTGCTTGTTACTAATCAGATGTTATGAAAATAAAAGCTATTGTTGACAAAGAAAAAACAGCTATGTAGCAGTGGGGGGACCTATATAAAAGAAAAGAAGTAATGAAAGTATAGCTCTCTGTCTCCACATAAAGCAAGAGTGAACTGGATACTTGTCTTGTCTGAAATACAGGAGATTGTTGGGTGCTAAACACGAACCACTGAAGGAAAATTGAATGAAGCTCCACCTTTCAGGGACCCTGCCATCAATGTTTTGTTCTCATGCCAAATTACTGGAGTATAAATATGTGCCTATAAGCCATGAAAAAAAACACTTCTCTGGAAGGATTTTCAAGTCACCACTGCATGGCAAGATGGATATAAAAAAGGGGAGGTCATTTTGGATCTTTTGCCTAATTTGGAGCTGTTGCAGCAGCAAAGAACCAGTTCAGATAGGTAAGAAAAAAATCTAATTCTCAGATTATTTGCTCACATATTGCTCCCCATAGGTGACAAATAGAGTTCTCAAATTAAAATGTGTAACATGTTCATGATAGAGCTGTAGGCATGCCAGATACTGTTTAACATTTTACATTTTCATCCTTAATGTCAACCACTTAAGTAGTTTACTTTCTTTTTTTTCACTGCGAGTTAGATTATCAACTGTTTTATGTCCTAAGCAACTAATGTTAAAGAGGAGACTTGCTGGATACAGTTTGCATCATATTAAAATGGTGACACTCTTTTCAACACATTTGACCTATATTCTTTGTAGAAGAAGTATGTTACCATAATGCCTGCTAGGCTTGATTGACCAGTATGAAATACTGTATTAGGATTAATCACATTTTTTGTGGTCTGCTGCACTGTTACCTCCTGATTTGGTTTTGAATGTCTTATACTTTACCTGGTTGCTTAATACACAAACAATTTACATGACAGTTATGACTGTCTCAGTAATTCTAGCAACTCCACTTTCAAGAATAGCCAAACTTTCTTATTTACTCTCATTATTGTGTAGAAAAGGGCTAAATTTCACTACTCCCCTTCAGGGCTGCAAACACCCATGGCAAATTTCAGTCCTTTTAAAAAGATGTTTCTGTAAGGGCTTCTTGGCACTGGAGTTTGTGTTGTACATTTCTAACATCAATATATTATTTTTTCATTATGCACTTGCTGATTCTTAGGTAGGAATATTTAATAAAATCTTAGAGTTCACTGAGTATATTAATGACTGTTTCTCATTTGATCTGTGATGGATGTTGCTACATTGAATTTCCCAAATATGCTACATAAACAATACAATAGAATTTGCCCGTTTTCATTTGTCGTTCTTTGAGATTGGCCTAGAAGATATGCTAAAAGCATTTTGTAGCAAGCCCATCTTATTTAATTCAAGGCGACTCATACTGGCTTTGTGCAGTATGAAAACTACTTTCTGAAGTGATGTCTTATATGCACTTCAAGTATATATCCATACCTTTGACAGAGGTACAACTCAGAGGTCCAAGATATGAGTTTTGGTTGAAAGGAAAAAGAAGTAGCTCTAAGCCAAAAGCTGAAGCTGGTGGGAGCCTCAACTGCTAAGGTCAGCGGCTGTCATTTTGCTGAAGGGTCATGCCACCCATGGTATGTCCTGGAAGGGACTCAATTCAAGACTGAACCAAAATTTTGCCTGTGTTAAGTAGCAGTATTTCAAAAGTAAAAATGAGATTTAGGCAGCCAGGATGGGATTTCCCTCACTTCACCTTAGATATTTACAGTGTAAAGGTATCTACAGTGTAAATGCTGAGGGGTGCTATCTGCACTGGCACACCACAGCAACCTTGATAGACAATGGCGAGAAACATTCCATCTTGGAGCATCTTCTTCTTAGGTGGATATGTAAGGTAGGGAAGCTGAACCTCTTCTGCTTCTCACTGTTAACTTCAAAGGAGACTGGGCTCATCTGCTTACATTGGAAGTATCTCTGGCATGGACTTCAAATGTTCAATGAGATGAAACTCCTTCCCATATGCTAGTGTCTTCCAGGAGTTAACATTTTTGCCTTTTAAAATCTCTTCTTTCATGTTTTTCAACAAAAAAAAGGTAAAGCACCTCATGTGGGTTGAATTTCTAAGCTTCCCTCCTATGACTTTTTCTTTAGTCCAGGTCTCTACTGTCAGTAGGAGTGAATGTGCCACCTGGGGCAATTTCCACTTTCTTACATTCGACCATGTTAAATTCACTTTTCCTGGAACCTGCACATATGTCTTCGCTTCACACTGCAATGACAGCTACCAGGACTTTAACATCCAGATCAGGCGCAGTAACAAGAATAGCTTCCTGATCTACTTCACTGTCACTATTGATGGAGTGATCTTGGAGGTGAAGGAGACAGGCATCATGGTGAATGGGAACAAGTGAGTAAAGCCATACTGTTGTTTCTTGTGCAGCAATTATAATGTTACGTATTAGCATTAAAGATTGTATGTCTAGAAAGGGGTCCTATTCTGCAGAGGTGCAAATGACTGTGTATGATATTCATAGCACTTTGAATAAGGTATTGCAAATAGTCCACCCCATAATGGAGGAGGAGACCAGAAGCACATAAACTACATCTCCCAGGGATCAACTTGAACATGCTAAGCAAAAGGCAATATGTATGTTATAAAAAGAATGCATAGATTTCCTTAATGTTGCTTTGATTTGGGAGGGAATGGAGGAGATAAAATCAACACTTTATTTATTGAAGATTTTGGTTCTGTAGTAACTTTGTATTTGCTTTTTTTTCTCAAAACACTGTTTCTGTGGTACTATCCCTACTGTGGTATGTTGCTGTTCAGGAACAGATGGTCCTCTTAGAAAAAGCTTTCTGTTTCCAGATAGATTAGTCTAGAAAATAGCACTGCTTTGCAGATCACAGATTGCCTTGGGATCTTCTTACACAAAAGACAGAAGTTTCAGAAGTGAAAATCCACACCTCTAGCTCCAATCTGAAATGAACCAGAAAGCAAGCTGCACACAGAAGTTAAAAATACTGCATAAGTGAAGAGCACTGCTATCAGTTGAGTGGCTAATGTAGTATTGACACACTCATGACCAAAATACACTGTGTTATGGATTAAGGGTGGTGAAAGGTCACAGTGGACAAGGTGATCACACCTAAATTTAATACAGTGTGTGGATGAAGGTTGACATTGAAAAGAATGTCCCTATGGCTTATTTACATTCTTTTGTCTCTATTTTTTCTTATATCTCTGAGAGGACTTAATCAGACTTTTTTTCAATGCGATCTATTTTGTTCTTTCCAATTTCCAGGATCCACATGCCCTTCAGCTTGAAGAGCATCCTGATTGAGGACACCTGTACTTACTTCCAAGTCACTTCCAAGCTGGGCCTCACACTCAAGTGGAACTGGGCTGACACTCTCCTAGTATGAACAGCCAGTTAGTTGTTTTTCTCATGGTGACCCTCATCAATGATGAAAAGCAGAGTTAGATGCAGGCACCATGTTAATATAAGCAATTGTTTCATTTTATCAATAAGCTGATAGGGATTTACCAAACTAGGTAATATTGTCATGGGGAAAGGACATGTAGTCACAACCCCTAGGTGTTCCCAACTCATTTTATTTGGCAAAAAGTGCCACTGTTAACCCTGGAGATAGCACATCTGTAGTTATCTGCTTCCTCCATGGGGCTCTCGCAGCAGCACAGCTAGTCCCTCCAGCTCTGACTTGTTAGTTATCCTCTGAATGGATGCACATCTTGTGTGGGAAACTAATCTGTGTGGCCAGTTCAGTCTCTCTGTGTGGCGGCCACTCTCATTCCAAAGCCTTGTTATGTGGAATTTTCCCTCTATATATCCACCCTAAAATGCAGTTTTCTGCAACAGTGTATTTACACTTTTGGGTGTGAATGCTTATCTTCCATGATCAGGACTGAGTAAATAAATGAAAGTTGTATGTCATGTTTTGCAGTTCAGAGACAGAGTAGATGGTGAATACAGAGAAGAAAAAAAATCAGGAAGCAATCAAGTGGTATTCAAATTCTGATTTAATGAAATACTTGCTTCCCCCCTTCCCCTGTAAAATTAACAACTGAAGTATTACAGGCATCATCTGTACAGTGGACACAATTTTAGGGTGACACACTTGTAGGAAAAGCACCACTTTTTTTTTTTTTTGGTGGTCCTGAGTGGCACAAGTACAACCTTCCAAGCATGTAGAAATGATTAGGTGCAACAGTCTCATGCAGCAAGACAATAATGTGCTAACCTAGTTCTTTATTTCCCCTGAATATGGGCAGAACAAGTTATGCTGGACAGACCCATGCCCAGAAAAACTGTTTTCTGTTTAGCCTATGGACTAGAAAAAGCCTTAGGTATGGTTAAAAGCTGACCAGAAACTGCTGTTTTCAACATCCAGCAGGTTAGTTATCTAACCTCCCCAGAGTAGAGCTGTGGTACCTTGCAAGAGGTACCACATGTCTATATACTAGTGTCTCTATATTGGGAGGCACTGGTCCAAGTATTGGTGCAGTATTCAGCATGCTTCAGTTAGAATGACTGTTGCTAGGGGATTGTCTTCCCAGTTAAATTAAACCTGTCTGCATGTAAGTTCTATGGCAGGTTTGTAACAGAAAAGGAGACTGCTACAAACTGGTAATGAGGATTTCTTTACTGTGCTTTCCAGTTGCAGACCACTTAGTAACGTGCTGCAGATGTGGTAAAAAGCCTTTGAACTCTGGGTTTCCTCTTTCCTTTTGTTTTGTAGCTGGACCTAGAAGAAACATATAAAGAGAAAATATGTGGTCTATGCGGGAACTATGATGGCAGTGAGAAGAATGATTTGGTTTTGGATGGTAGGTCATGAATACAGCATATTCCACATAGGATAGAATTGTTAATACTTGACATGAAACTTGATATCAGTTTCCTCTAAGCAGGGTTTCAGATTTGCTGATAGAGACTGAAATACATTAACATTTCCATATACAGGAGATGTATTTTAGGGATGTTCTGCGATGATCTGAGTTCCTCTGCTGTTCATAAACTTGCAAGAGTCTCAATCCTTTTTGATCCAAATTAACTGCCTGCTATCATGCAGTAACATTGCCAGGTTTCCCACTTACAATAGCAAACTTTAAGGAATTTGTATTCTCAAATGAGGCACAGGTGCATTTTCTGTCATTCTATTTTGATAATTTTCAAGCTGGGTATCAACTATGATTATTTTTGCCTCTGTAATGAAATGAAAGCTTCATCACTGAGCCAGAGATTTCACTGAGCATCTTTGCAGAAGCGGTGGTGCCATCCACTGACACCTTCAGGTATTGCACTGGACTGGAAAGACGCCAGCACAGCAAACAGCGGAGGCTACAATCCTGCAGCTGATCCTACTCTTTCCTGGAGTGGAAAAGTCATTCTCTAAGGCCTGCACTTAGCTAAGGGACTGACTCAGTAAAAGGGCATAGACTTGGTCAAAAATCTGTCTATTAAAACTTAAAAAAAAAAAAATATCAAAGAATAGCTATTTATGCATGCTTTCCATAAAAATAGGTAAGTTTAAAACTTTGTTAGAAATATTTCTTAAATCCAGGATTTTGTGTTTCTGGTAATGCTTTCGGAAAATGCGCCCCTTAAGCTAGTATAATGGTCACCATACATGTATTGTGTGCCTGTGTTCCTC
The DNA here is from genome assembly GCF_034315485.1 of Pezoporus occidentalis. Lineage (NCBI taxonomy): Eukaryota > Metazoa > Chordata > Aves > Psittaciformes > Psittacidae > Pezoporus > Pezoporus occidentalis. The sequence continues at coordinate 142,540 of NW_026913964.1, read as the reverse complement.
CTGCTTCCACTTCCCATCTTTTCTAGCCTATAAATATAGGTTTCCAGATGATTACAAACATTTACACCTACAGCTGTACTAGACTGTGACAGTAGAAGGCAAACTAAAATACTAAAATATCATTACACATGCAAATGCACAACTCTGTAAGATCAAATACACCCATAATAAATACAAGTATTTGGAAGTGATGATGTACGACAGAAAGGTCAAGAGTCTCATGTGATTTGTTATAAATGCCCAGGCTGATGGCAGGCCTTGATACAAGTGTTCCAGGTTCCTGGCTGTAGCTCAACAGAAGTCATACCAGCTTGTCATCTTCTATAATATGCATGCTGTGGTTAAATTTGGGCATTTGATGAAGAGCGTATTGCCTTAGAACCTAAAGATGAAGAGCATTTTTACAGTACATTAAGTGATCTAAAGAATTGCAGGCAGATACTCAGATACATCTGGGGATTTTGCAGGGTATAAAATGCATCCAAGGCAGTTTGGGAACTTCCACAAAGTAGAGGATCCATCAGGAAAGTGTGCTGATGTGAGTCCAGATGACCGCACTGGAAGACATCCTAGGAGGGAAGACAATAGATGCAGTAAATATGTAAGTATGTGTGGCCAAGAAGTATAAATGCTCCTGAACTACAGTGCTGGAGAGACTGTTCAAACAAGTGTTAGTTACAGAGTATGCACTGACCTGAATTTTATCCATGAGTCTGAGCAAAATGTTGGTCTTATGGCAGAAAGAATATCCTATTATAATAGGATATAAGGAAATATATAGGATATATATGTGTAAGGAAATAGCTAGTGGGAAAATGCACAGTTGAATTTCCAGTCCATGAAAAAGGAAGTCATGACAAAGTTAGACTGCATAGTTTCCTGAGGTCCCATCCAGTCTGAATTATCCTGTGAACCTGGAATTGTGTCATCAAAAATTGGGATGCACATCCATGAACCTGAAAGTTGGTAAATGTCAAGTATTTCTTTTCTTTTCCTTCTTTTCATTTTACAGAGAAAAAGATGCAAGAAGCTTATGTCTCGTTTTGGAAACTGCCCCAAAGTTGTTGCTTTTGATGACTATGTAGAGACCTGCACTGAGGATATGTGCCACTGTTCACTTAATTCTTCTCACTTTGACTTGGTTTCCAGCTGCATATGCAGCACATTAAACCAGTACTCTCGAGATTGTGTCCTCAGGAAAGGAGACCCTGGGGAATGGAGAACCAAAGAACTTTGCTGTAAGTAACTGCTGCTCTGGAGGTTTCTTTCAGGTTAGATATATACACATATATTCTGATCCCAGCAGAGCAAAACTAAGAGCGATTTTAACTACTGCAAGTCAATCTGTAGAAGTACTTTCACAGAGACATTGTTAATGGAAAATCTTCTACAAATTTAACTTGATTTTACGCCTAAAATTAGAACTATATCTTAATATTGTCCCCATCCTCCTTAGGGCTACATTTTCTCCAGTTATTTTTTGAATTTTTCCATGCACAGTTAACTCATGAATAGTATTTTTTTAAATGTTGACATCTATTCCGAAGTCACTAAGAAGTCTAACGTGTTTGTCCTTAGCTTATCCTGTGCTTTCATGTTCAGTAGTTCAGCTACTGAGCAGAAAATCACTGTAAATCCAGAGGGAAGTCTACAGGTAGTTCTTCCAAACTGATGGTGTGGATTGGGGTAGAAAATTAATGCCAGAATGACTTAGGCTTCAGGCAAAAACAAGCTATTATGACTCCATAAATTATTCCAGTGCCCTTTGCTTGCATCATGACTTCAGCCCAGCCAACCTTGAGCAAGTAAAATAATGTGAAATAACTCATATTTCCCAGCAGTACTGTTTTGTCCAAAGATGAAGTAAAAGTAATCATAAAAAATTCCTTTAGGATTTAAACAAACATGACACATCCGGAATTTTTTAAAAACAAGCTATGGGGGTAAAGGAGGATGAAGGGGTTGGGGCGTGAGATATTGATATGAGAGCTCTTATAAATGCACCATTAACATATGCCATTTTTCATTTTGTCTTGTAGATCAGGAATGCCCAAACAACATGGTATACATGGAATGTGGAAACTCCTGTGCTGACACATGTGCTGACCCAGAAAGGAGCAAGATTTGTAAAGCCCCATGTACAGATGGCTGTTTCTGTCCTCCTGGTAAGGCAGTTTGCCTCTTCCAATGCGTCACATATGTCAAGGGAAAAAAGAGGGAGGTTGTTCCCTTTCAGTTAGTGGCATTATTTTTCATTAACATTTTATACTAAAACTGATGAATAAACTGTTTCTTCTAGCATAATTTAACAACTTTCTTCTTGAAAGAACTGGCTCTCTAAAGATTCTAGATCCTGAAACTGGAGAAGGGGAGGGAAAGATTTCTAAGGACTAGACATAAAAAAATGGTACAGATGTAGAACGAGGAGAGGTGGTCTCTAGACAGTAAGAATGCAGATGAAGTCAGGTGAGGTGCCACCCTGTTAAAAGGCTAGATATTGCTGTAGCATAAGTCATGTGATATTACAGCATAGCTAGCTGTGTGCATGTGTAAATTTGCACATGAAGTAGAAGCTAAGATGAGGGTCTGATTTCTGTTACATTCGCTATTAGAAAAGGATGGAAACTGGCTCACATCCTTTCAGTCTGGCACTTGATAATCCTACTCACAGTGACAAATTCTAGTGCAATTCTATTGCAGTATTCTTTGAGGTTTGCCTTGCTTACTTTTAATTAAAAAACATTTCCCACCCACTAACACCTGAAAGGGCCCTTTTTTTTCTTAAAATATACCCCGTTCATTTACAGAAATGCTGAATACTCCAGAGTTTTTTCCTTGCTCTAATCTTCCTTGATGGTGTTTCCCAGACTCACCAAAGGAATACTAACTAGCCAATGTGCCTGAACAGGAACTATCCTTGATGACCTTGGAGGCAAAAAATGCATCCCCAGAGACAGCTGTCCCTGTATGTTTCAAGGCAAAGTCTACGCATCCAGAGGGACCTACTCCACTCCCTGCCAAAACTGGTACTGTTGTGAACTTTTTTACACTAACAAAGCAGAAGCATTTCAGAGCTTTGATAGGCTGCATTATGTTCCTTTCTCCTTTCCCCTCCCCCCCTTCTACTATTTGTCTTGAATAATAGTGCACACTCTGGGTCTAAATTTCAACAGTACAGGAAAACTTACAGGTAGACCTCAACCACACACAGTTACCACCCTCACCTGGAACTGCTAGCAAAACCTGAGCTCAAGATTTCAGAATGTGGAAAACTGAGACTCTTCTCTGGTTAGCTCAGAGGCACTGGCCACTAAAATGTGGCAAGGTGTCGTATCATGGTAATGAGTTAAATTTCCAACCTCCTCTAGGTCTACAAACGGATGTTTGAAGGCCTGGATCTCAATCACAGAATCATAGAATCAACTAGGTAGGAAAAGGCCTTTAAGATTATCAAGTCCAACCGTTTCCCCAGGGCTGTCAAGGCCACCACTAAACCACATCACCGAGGGCCTCATCTACATGGTTTTCAAACACTTCTAGAGATGATGATTCCACCACTTTCCTGTCCCAATACCCGATCACCCTCTCCGTGAAGATTTTTTTCCTAATATCCAATCTAAAAAGTCCTGATCTTTAAGAATTACTTGATTTAGGAAAAAAAATCTGTAGCTTGAACTCGTATCCACTCTACGCTAGTGAAAGGTGATCAGGCCTCGGGTATATTATTCTCAAAACAGTTTTATTTCTTACTAGATACCCATCTAATAAATGAACAGTCATTTGTGTTATTTGAGCTCCCACCACATCATTTCTTGACCATAGGCCTAACTTTTACTGTAGTGAGAATTGAAATATACTGTGGTGCATGGTAGAGTAAGCCAGATGTTCTGCAAGCCCCTTTGGGTCGAATATTTCCTGCAATTTGAGGAAATACTCCTCACAGTTTCACAGTATCACAGTATCACAGTATCACAGTATGCTAGAGATTGGAAGGGACCTCGAAAGATCATCTAGTCCAATCCCCCTGCCGGAGCAGGAACACCTAGATAATGTTACACAGGAATGTGTCCAGGCGGGTTTTGAATGTCTCCAGGGAAGGAGACTCCACAACCTCCCTGGGCAGCCTGTTCCAGTGTTCTGTCACCCTCACTGAGAAGAAGTTTCTTCTCAAGTTTAAATGGAACCTCTTGTGTTCCAGTTTGTACCCGTTACCCCTTGTCCTATCATTGTTTGCCACTGAGTAGAGCCTGGCTCCATCCTTGTGACACTCCCCCTTTATATATTTATAGACACTAATAAGGTCACCCCTCAGTCTCCTCTTCTCCAAACTATAGAGACCCAGCTCCCTCAGTCTTTCCTCATAAGGGAGATGCTCCACTCCCTTAATCATCTTTGTTGCTTTTCGCTGGACTCTCTCCAGCAGGTCCCTGTCCTTCTTGAACTGAGGGGCCCACAACTGGACACAATATTCCAGATGGGGTCTCACCAGGGCAGAGTAGAGAGGAAGGAGAACCTCTCTCGACCTACTAACCACCCCCCTTCTAATACACCCCAGGATGCCATTGGCCTTCTTGGCCACAAGGGCACAAGCTGCAATTTTGAGGAACTGAATTTGATGGACTCTCAGTGGTTCCCATTTAGCTGCATCCTCACTTATTCCTCACAAAACCTGAGCTAGGCTATGGCCAGGCTGTTCTCCACAGCTCTAAGAATTGTAACTGCTCATTATCTCAGGTCCTCTACAATTAGTTGCTGAAATGTTGCATCAGCACCTTGCTGAACAGTTGCATAAGTAGCATAAAATGTTGCAAGATCCTGCTTGAAGAGGTTAATTCTATCTTTAAAAAGCCAAGTAAACAATTTAGGCCTAAAAAAACATTTCTTGCTTACTCCACTTAGTGTTTCTCTAAAGCAGCTAGTTTGAAGCCCAGGGCAGTTAACTCTCATTAAGAGGCATTCAACTTTCACACTTTAAGGGCCAAATATAATGTCTTCTTCACACATGGATTTAATAAGCAGCCAAGGCAGAAAGACAAAGAGGTTTCACCTCTGAGGATTCAGATACAGATGTATCTTTGCTCCTTTAAAGTTATGTTTATTCTAACTATGCCTTTTTGGGTTTTGTACAGTACCTGCAAAGGAGGCCACTGGAGCTGTATCTCTTTGCCCTGTTCTGGAATTTGCAATATAGATGGAGGATTCCACATAACAACGTTCGATAATAAGAGATTCAATTTTCATGGCAACTGCCATTATGTCTTAGCTAAGGTACGAACAAACTCCCATTTGACTCCTGAATCTCATGAGTACCATGAGGCATCAAGTTGTGATGAAGCTTTATATAACTTAATTTAATTAAGTGGCACAAATCCAGCAAAGTTCTTCAACACAAGCTCAGTCTTAAACCACATACATTTTCCCATCTGCGATGGATTGCAAGTGAGAGGAAGTGGATGAGCAAAAATTCATGCAGAAGGATTGAATTCCACAGAACTGTCTGCAAATATGTGATCCACACAGGTTGATAGCAAAGAAACAGTGCAGGAAAGGCAGTGAATATTATTGAATTTGGCAATGAAATAAAGCAGTTTGCAGTTAGCGATTAAGTGCCCCAGTTATTTCATTATTGCATTTTAGCCTTTCAGAGATACCTTTTCTCTCTTCTGGCTCTTTTCCTGTAGAATGCTAACGATGTCTACACATTCTTTTTCTCACCTCTTCAGAATACTGATGATACATTTGTGGTGATTGGAGAGATTATCCAGTGTGGGACATCAAAGACAATGACTTGCTTAAAGAATGTATTAGTCACTCTAGGAAGAACTGTAAGTAACTTGCTTTAGTTAGTGGCACATAATATGTCACTTCTCTATAGATTCAAAGACGGGATTTCTCTAACTCTGTGGACTCATTTTGGTCTGTTTCAATACTGAAACTGCAAGATTAATACCAGCGGGTGATGCAGTGCATGTGTTTATTGGTTTTGTTCTATGAGATATTTCTTTTCCAGTTCTTTTGTATTCTGGCTTTTCCATTTTTTCAGAGGTAAATGGCTAAAAATCCTTGTCAGTTTTCCCTCTCTTTTCATGACTTCAAAGATTTTCACTTGTTTCTTTTTGAAAGAAAGATTGAAATTTCTACAAGATTCCCTTCTTTTCTGAATCCAGAGGTTTTTCCTGATGAAATGAGTGAAGTAGCAGAATTTTCAAAACTAAGGCCAAAGGCTTCTCCTACTGAAGATTATGCCATGATTCACACTGAATTCAGTGGAAGCCAAGTTAGGGATGGTATTTATGCATTCTAAGGTTATACAGATTCATCCTGAGCACCTGGTATTTAACTGGTACAGTCCCAACCATATTAGGAGTTCAAACATTCTAGCGTCCTCCTATAGTCAATAAAGAAAGATGGGGATCTCCAAAGGACAAGTCAGCTCACCTAAGGTATGAGATGTTCCAGAGGTGCCTGTTTTCCTCTATTGACTACTGAGAGAGTTTGAATCAGATAGCTCTCATTTTAGGTATGTTGTGTTTTCAATGAGGTATATCCAACCCTACATGTAACATGATATTTGAGAGAACTCAGTCAAAACTGTTGCTTATGAAGAGAGTTTTTCATTTTTTGTTATCGTCACATTTGCTCTATGTTATTGTAGGTCATCCAGACACTGTGTTACATTGACCCCAGAGATGACCATGTTTTAAAAACACTACTTCTTAATGCTTAATGAAGCTTGTCAGGTTGCTGTTGTCTGTCTCATGTCATATTCATTCACTGCTGTGGGCTTTTTCTTTTTTCTTTTTCGCTGCAGACAATAAAAATATGTTCCTGTGGAAATATCTACATGAACAATTTCATTGTGAAGCTGCCAGTAAGCAAAGGTAAATGTCCTTCTCACACCTTCCCCAGAATAGCCTACATTTATTTACAGAGGGATTCCTCTTCCTTTTTCTGAAAATAATATGATCCTGCTCATTTAACCTGGGTGGCTGCTAGGTCTGGGACTCCCTGGGAATTCCTGTGTTACGCTGGATGCATTGATAAATGGCAGTTCCTGTTTACTCAGCTTCGTAAAGATTTGCAATTGCACGTATTTCTTTTTCTTTTTTTCTCCTCTTCAGATGGCATCACCATCTTCAGACCCTCTACATTTTTCATCAAAGTCTTGAGCTCAACTGGAGTACAGATTCAAGTGCAAATGAAACCTGTAATGCAGCTCTCCATAACAGTCAATCATTCTTATCAGAATCGCACATCTGGTAGGAAAGATCATGCTCTTCCAGTTAGCTCTTAAACTGAGTTATAGCTGCTTGTCTATCACTTGAGGTGAACGCATGATTTGATTTTATATTGATTTTATATGTTAGAATCCCCAGTTAAACCTTTAACCTTCCTGAAACAAAGCGTTGGCTAATCCCTTCAATTTACTAAAGAAAATTAGATAACTCTGTGATGTTTAGTGTGTGCAGGTGTTTTAGACCCTATTTGTAAAAGCAGACCTTTCTCAGAAACTTGAGATGCAGATTGTGTACTTGGTTTTGCCACTAGTCTCCTGTTTATATCATTTAAGCTTTTTGTGCTTCTGTTTCCTATCTCTCTAACGGGATCACATCCTGTCTCTCCTACCTGTTTTGTTTTACTTTTGTGATTTTCTTATCTTGTAAGCCTTTGATGACGGTACTTTGTCAGCCAGTGTTTACAGAAGCACATTTAAGCAGCTTCCAATCTTTGTGCTAACACTAAGTGCAAATGTAATGCAGAAAAATAATAATTATACTCTAAAGACAGGGTGCTGTCTGATTTGTGGGACCATCAGGAAATCTGTGAGGAAAAATGGGCTTCTCCCAGGAGAAGGGCTAAGAGCATTCTGACAGGAGCCGTTCCTTTTTCCACTAGTGATTTTTTTTTTCTTTTGCCTTTTTTTTTCCTGCCATCACCCACACGAGGTCTTTGTGGCAATTTCAATAACATCCAAACTGACGACTTCAGAACAGTCACTGGAGCGGTGGAAGATTCAGCTTCTGCTTTTGGTAACTCTTGGAAAACTAGAGCCAGCTGTTTTGATGTTGAGGACAGCTTTGAAGATCCTTGTTCAAACAGCGTGGATAAAGGTAGTAGGCTTTTCATGCCTGGATTATCAATGCTAAATAATTTTCATATGGCAGATAACCAGAAAAGCTTTGGAAATCTCATAAACATCAAAAGCCACTGCCTTTAAGTATATTAATAGAGAACACATTGGTCTTTGAGGTGACAGCTTTGCTTTTAAAACAAAACAACTGCACTGCTGGAGAAAGGGCCAACACTGATGACTCCAAAAGCACACACAGCATCAATAAGAACAATATAGGTTTAAGGCAGAGCATACTTGGTTATCAATATTAGTGCAAGATCTTAACCCAATCTAGGTTGCTACAGCTGTGCTGAAGGCAAAAGGAATGAGTTATCAGCAGTACCGACTTCAGCAAGCATTGTACTTTACTAGGTGCCTGTCTGGTTTCTCACTTTGACAGGGTTTGGCTACATACAGTATTCAGTTTGTACTGTCCTAGATATTGCCACATGTGACTAAAGCTGCAGCTCATAGGCATACAGCTCACTGATCATTACATATTTGGTCCTGTTCCTTGACTATAAAGAATTGCTTGAATGTAAAGAATTAGCAAAGTTTGATGGAAAACAATGAAAATGGGGAGGTTTTGCAGATGTTCTGCTAACCCAGCCACAGTAATAATGTTACTATTTGGAAGGTGAAACCTTTCTTTTAGGGAGATGGGTGGTCACCATCCAACTGTGCTTGTTGCCTTGATATTTTAATTTCCCCTATTTCTTTACAGCATTATCTGAACATTTCAGGACATTCTAGTTCTGTGTGAAACCTGGTAAGAACATTGAATCAAATAGTAATGCAGTTTAAGTGAATATAGATAATGGTGTTTTTTTCCCACTTCAGAAAAATTTGCCCAACAATGGTGTTCTCTTCTGTCCAATACAAGCAGCGTGTTTGCTGCCTGCCATTCTGTTGTAGAGCCTTCAGTATACATCAAGGTAAGGCACTGGTCTAAATGGGTGGTTTAATCTAGCCCAGAGACTGGTCTGCCATGAAGACAGTCTGGCCTAGGGGAGTGAAATAGATTACATTAATGGCTTTTTGCAAAGAAGTTCACTTATGCTGATGAGAAAAATTACAAAATAAGAGTTTATGCAAGACAAAAGGGGCCTTTATGAGCTTGAAAGCAGCCTTGAAGATATTAAGTGACTGCCATTGTTGACAGTTCTGTTGCATGATCCAGAAGGAAAATAGGAAAAAATGGGTTTATTGTTCTTGAAAACTGTTCACTCATTGAAAAGCCAAATCAGTGTTTCTGTGTGGAACTGAACTGAGAGCTTTTTGAGCTCCATGGATTCCTTCTGTCGTTGTTTAAAATTCACCTCTAAAGGGAGACTATATCACATATTTACACGATTTATGTCCCATTTATTACTTTGAAATCATGTTAGTCTCCTAATATTTAAAATGCAAGAAGCTGCCCATAAGTACTCTTGGTGTTACAGCTGTTGGGGAAGTTGGCTGAGCTAGAGAGTTACGATATTTATGTGAATAGTAAAGAGGTTTCTGTAAAATGCAGAAGATTCTTGTAGGGGGTGTGTGTGATACGATTTGCTGAGAAAATACCTGAACATGAAATTTTGCCTAAAAATTAATGTCTTCAGGTACCTTTAAACACATGGCTTATGCTTTTCCTCTCCCAGGTTTCCCTCAGAAAATATGTCTGCTTGAGAATTCATGTTAAGTAAGGAATTCGCAATTTTCAATTAAGGAAAAGTAATAACCAGTTCCTATGGATATGTCTGTTACTTCTGCTGAAACCATGATTTGTGAAAACATTTTCTATGAGATCAGTAATGGCAGGGTATACCACCATCTATGCAGTATGACCTTACTCATCCTGAGTGACTGGCTGTATCAGGGTTGTTCTGTCCAGCCACCCAATTGAAAGAACTTGAGCTTTAAATCTGCTTTATACTTTCCTAACTATTTCTTTTGATGTCATTATAAATGTTTCTCTATTAAACCATCTTCTGTTATGTACATGTCATTTAATTGTGTGTATCTTACCTGCATACTAGGCAGATACACAAGTGCCAGCCATTGCTGTGCAGTATTTTTAGTCCTGTATATTTTCAGATGACATATTCTCACATGTCCTAGATTGTATATCCTCATGGGAGGCTGGTATAGACATTTCTTAGTGCTTTAATTAACTGTAAATAACCTTATCATTCTTATTATTTATCTATTTGTGATATAGTGTTAAGCAACTGCAATTGATTTCCTGTTTCTCAAGTTTGGGTAGTATTTCATTAGCATACGTTTTCTTTTAGAGATATTACAAATTTAGTTTCATTGGTAATAATACTTTTTAAAAAATATTGATTCATTACTTTTTGAATTACTGTATGATTCTGTGTTTCCCTATTTCTCCTCTGAGCTGGGCTTAATAATACCCATGTCCTTTTCTGTCCCCTAGAAATGTATGTATGACACCTGTAATTCTGAGAAGAGTGAAGTTGCTCTGTGTAGTGTGCTCTCTACCTACTCCAGAGACTGTGCTGCAGCAGGCGTATCCCTGAAGGGCTGGAGACAGGGCATCTGTGGTATGCAACCTAAAATACCTATAGTAGGGATATAGAGGAAGAGCTTCAGGAGATCCCAAACTGTGGCAGTTAATGTGTTTTGTACTTTGTCATCAAGCTAGGGGGTCTTTGAAAAACAGAATATGCATACATTCTATAAAAAACTGCCTGTCAAAATCAGTTCATGTCCATTTCATCTTCTTATGATGCATGTTCCTTGTGTAAATATTAGGTGAATTCAGTACCCAAAGAAGCAAAAGAGTATAAGGTGTATATAATAACAAGAAGTTGTAATTAGGTTAGTTTTGAATACATGAGCTTTCCCATGTATTTTAATTCTGATACCTTTTTTGAACTTCATCTCAGCCCTCTTGTGTCAGACATCTCCCATACAAATGGCATCACTTTCATTAGCTGCATTTTTCCATGTAAAATAGTAATGTTTTTTAATACATACATCTGAGATTGTGGAAGTGTTTAAAGGCTTTTTCAGCATAGGACTATCTAACAACTGAATAAAAGTTTTGTGGACATACACATTGTTACTAAATCCATGGTTCAGAGTCCACTTTTTTTTTTTTCCTATGGCACGGCCAGAATTTATGATGAGATGGTATCAGAGCTGAGAATAAAACTCACAAGTCCCAATTTCTGAACTTTACCTCAGCATTTTTTTTTTTTTTCACTGGCAGTCAGCTAGTTCAAGTGATATTTGCCCATATTAACATGAAAATAAATGTATGGGTTTCTTGACTAATAACATATCTGAATAGGAAACACCACAGCAATTATTTTTATGCAGCTTTCATGCAGCTATCATCTATTTAATTGCCTTGACTTAGAGGCTAGCTGGGATATTTAGTAGAAACAAACAATGTATGGTGCTTTGTTGAAGGCATTTAAGATTACAGTAAGAGCATTTTAATAAAACTTTGCTGAACGAATTCAGAGGGAACACAGTGTAATCCATAGCAAATTATCCTAGAATCATGCAGATTTATGTACTAGACACAGTTGCTGTTTACTGAAAGCTTTGTTATCAACACAGAATTACTAACACTTTTTTATGCCAAAGCAAGACTGGTTTGCAGCATGGGTTAGACTGAAATCTGTGGACTCATGGCACAGTAGATAATATTGACTCAAACAGTGCAGTAACCTTGGGAAAAAAATGCTAATGGCTTAATCAGCACAATCATTTTAGGCCTTTAACAGAAGAAATAATCTTTCAGGAACATGCTTATGATAAGATTGAAGGTTGCGCTATTCATAAGTGAAAGAATAAATGGGCCAGAACAGTTACCCTCAGTGATCTGTCCCATTGCAGAGGATGGAAAGGCCTTTCTGGCTCCTGCAGCTGTGTCCAGCTGTGCTGGGCTGTGGGCAGCATCCAAGACATGTTATATCTTAAGGGATGTCTACATTGAAGTCTGCAGTGTGTATGAAATAAGTACACCCTACTAGCTAACAGTTGACAATGCATGTGTGTGACACAATCTTTAGTGGTAGCATGAACCATTACTTGAGTTACTGGTTTCCCAGAAGACCATCACAGTTAGTAGCCTCTGCTAAGTCATGGCACTGCTTTTCTGGTGCTCCTTTTGCAAGCTAGCTTGAAGCTGGTTTTGATATGCTCATGTTCTCTGCACTCATGCCTCCAGCTGTGATGTATATAATCTAAGATTACAAATCCGTGACAATGAGTACTAAGAACAAATAACCTTTCTCTTACCAGATCTCACTTTACCAAAAGTGATCTTTTTCCTCTATGAAAAAGTTAAAGGGAGAAAGTAAATGCAATGTTTTATTGCCTTAATAGCTAACAATTGAGACACCCATTCAGGCAAATCTGATGTAAACTCATGTTCAAAATCTTTATTAATATCTTTCTTATTTGGCCTATTTTGATCTACAAATACCAGTTGATGCATCTTTATAGTATGCCTACAAAGTAGGAGAGTATGGCTTGCATGGTTTATACACAGGATATTATTGTGTCTGCCTCAGGTAAGACCAGGAAACTAACTGGTTTTTGTTCTTGGAGGTAGTGGTTTTGAATGTGTACACAATCTTAACATGCTAACTAATCTAAGAAAGTGTACTATGGTCATGGACTGGAAAACCATACAGAGCTTTGCTGAGGCATAGAACCTATTGCTGATAAGGTGATAACATTGCTGCAAAGCTGATTAGCACATTTGCCTATGAGCAACTCCCCTGTATCTTCTAGTACATCTGTGCATATCTGAAAACCAATTGTGGGGTTAAACCTATGGATTTGATCTAGAAAGAGGTCCAAGATGAGTAGATCCCCATTTATTTTTGAATTTCAGAGGAATCTGGATGCCAGGTTCTCTTGAAAACTACAACCTTAATGGGGGTGATGTTTCCTGACAGAATTTGCTGTCATTCATATGGATCACTACTGCGGATTTTATGGTAGAGTTTTGAAGATGTTGTTTCTTGGTAGCCTGGGAAAATTAACCAGCTTTTCACTGTCTTACAGGATCAGCTGACCTCTTTAGATATTGGTATTTAACTGTTTGTTCCACCAGAGGTCTTAAACACTGTTCTTTCTGATTTCCCTGGAGGACAAGAGTTTTCTTCAGGACATCTATGAAAATCCAAACACGCTTTCTTTGGTAGCAGAGTTCCTTGGCACTGTCCATTTAACGTCAAAATTTACCCCTTACAAAATATGTTCATTTCTTAAGCTATTCCCAGCCAAAGAAATTAGTAGTAAATTACAGAAAATTAGTTTTTAACTACAGTTACAATTCAGAAGTTATTTAGTTTAGTTCTTGGTATAAAATAGAAATGTAAATTGTACCAACTGTAAAATTCTAATGATTCCTTTATTCAGTCAAGATATACCCTGCTGAGTATTTCAGTATTCAGTATAATGTAGTGGGCAGGTTTCCCTCAGACCACTGGGAGACAAGGACTTATAGTTTGAAAAAAGCACATTTGTGGCTACCAATATGCAGAATGCTGAGTCAACAGCATGAGTGATGATTGCACAGAGAAGGCCATACATCCATTTTATTTCTTTTGCAAAGATCCCTCTGAGGAGTGTCCTGAGACTATGGTTTATAACTATAGTGTGAAATACTGTAACCAGTCTTGTCGCTCGCTGGATGAACCTGATCCACTGTGTAAAGTTCAGATTGCTCCTATGGAGGGCTGTGGTTGCCCTGAAGGGACCTACCTCAATGATGAGGAGGAATGTGTAACTCCAGATGACTGTCCCTGCTACTACAAGGGCAAGATTGTTCAGCCTGGCAACTCTTTCCAAGAGGACAAACTGATGTGGTAAGATGCTCTGATGATACAAAGGCTGCATACCTGGGGGATGTCAGGGCTCTAATCCCTGAATGGTGTCTCTTTACTGTAAGGAATAATGTCAAGCTTCTAGGTTCTACCAAAGCAAGTATTTCCCTGGCAGGGAAGTGCAGCCACAGCAAAGGTTAAGAACCTATATTCCTGTTTCCAAACAAGAACCTGAAAACACATTAAGGAGAGTAATGTTTGCAGCCTATGTGTATGCAAAGCTCATTGTTGGGTAAAAAAATTCCATACGCAGTGGGAGCAAGTTTTCTAGAAGTAAGGGGGCTTGGGAGAGTTTTTTGCTTTGAAATGAAGACATGATGTAAGAAACACCCTCCAACACAACATCCTGCAGACTATTAAAAAAAAAAAATAGTCCAAAAAAAGAAAAATCTGTTTTTAAACTGAGATTTTTAAGAAGAGAGAGAGGGAAAGAGAAAACTGGGGGAGAAATGCTAAAAAAAACATAATTGTTATTTTTCTTTTTCTCGTTTTCAAGCAGTTCAGGACAGCAGTGCAAATAGCAGGGGAAGGCGGTTTTATTCAAATGATTTACTTGCATCTTTAGATATTTTCTCTCTCAAATCCTACAGTTTTTTCTGAGGATTTGATACTTTTTTGCAAACACAGGTTCATTTTGTAATTTAATAGTTCTCCTTTAAGAAAGTACTAATCTCATCCCATGGAGTGGAAAATGGATTCTTAGGAAAATTTTGATTTAGGGAAAACACACGGTAAACCAGTGGCAGATGGAGGAAGAGTATTTAAGAGCTGGGTGTCTTAATCTTCCTTCTGGGGATGGTAGTTTATGTCTGTGAACCTGATAGCTGTACCAAATACTCATTTTGATAGGAATTTGTTATTTGTGTGACTAGTGAAGCTTTGTAATACCTTTCTCTTTAGTGAGAGAAAAATATGCAAAGAGCTGATGTGTTTCATTTTATGGAATCTTTTTAGCAAATGCATTCAAGGAAGATTAGACTGCATTGGAGAGACTGTCCTGGTGAAAGGTGAGATTTTGTTAAATAATGGCATTATGGTATTAGTTAGTATTTATAATGTTTTTCTGTGTTTATCTCACTTTCTGTAACATTTTAGTATTTTATACCTTTTTTGCCTTCTCCCAGAAATGTGCTGGTTATTGATAGTAGTTGTCTTTGTAAAAATGTCACCAGACTTGATGATTTTTTTAAAAGATGAGGATATTTCTCAAAGCTTAGTTCTCTGTTTTCTTCTCCCCACACTGCTGGTGGGCAGGAGCAAAAGCTAATAGAAACTGTAAATGCTAGACATATGCTTTCCTCTGAAATGATCTGGTTTACAATTGCTGACAGCATCCTTATTGTTTTCACTAAATTGCCTTCCTAAAATGTTTTCTTCCTCCTATAGATTGCCCTGCTCCTATGTATTACTTCAACTGCAGCTCTGCAGGTCCTGGTGCAACTGGATCCGAGTGTCAGAAAAGTTGCAAGACACAGGACATGCACTGTGTAAGGACTTCATCTCCTAGCAGGAACATGGGACAACATGATTGTGCACATATGATTGTCCTCAAAAAATGCTGTTGGTAACATGTTATGCTGTTCACAGACCAGCTACTTTAATGATAACACAGCAGCTATAGCTACCCACATAGCTGTAACACTTGCAATTTGATTGTAATACTTGTAATTTGGTTGCCACTAATTTACAGTCACATGCTTAAAAAAGAATACACAAAATACTGGCATCCAGAGCTAGCACTTCTGCTGGCTCCCTGTAGCTTCTGTGCATTAACAAGTTGCCTTGTGTTATGTCTTCATATACACAGTATGTCACAGAATGTGCTTCTGGCTGCATGTGTCCTGATGGGCTGGTATTGGATGGCAGTGGAGGATGTATTCCCAAAGATCAATGCCCATGTGTTCATGGAGGACAGTTTTATAAACCTGGGGAAACCATCAAAGTGGACTGCAACACATGGTATGTTACTCCAGGGTACCATGCTTTACAACAAAGCTGTTAAAATTATCAGTGCATTTTGAAGTCTGTGTTTTCATCATTAGAGTCATCAGGCTTCTAATAAAAATCAAAGGGGAACCATTTCCCCTCTGCAACACACTGCATGAGCCTGAACTTGGGGAGAACAGGTACCAAAACATCCTGTCAAATAATTTCCATCCTTTTGTAAACTGCTTCCACACAAGCTTTAGCAGTACCAGCCTCATCCAGTTGGTCTGTGGCTGGTCATTCCGTAAGGGGTCTGTGTCTGTTGAGCACAGCTGAACACCAGAAAAGAACTGAATTTGGAGGAGGGATGATTTACAATGATCTTCTTGTGACTTGCAGTGCTTCCAAGTGCAGAGTTCTCAAGATAAATTAATGCTGTAGTTGCTCCAATTGCTGGTATAACTCTACCACAGACTTCATTGCTATTACTGATCATGGTGGGTAAAATGATTTTAATCCTTACCCATTATTTAGTGAGGATGACACTGTATAGTCCTGCCAAGAAGCCATACAGAAAATGTGTCAGAAACATTTTGGTCTGATCACCATGGTACAAGCAATCAAATTAACATGTGAAGCCAAACCCTGATAAGCAGTCACAGAGGACATTAAGAGGGTTTTTTTGCAGTTAGGGCTTTGTTTTCTTATGAGAACAGGACACACATGGGAAAAAAATCACAGTCTCTGTGTCAAGGGTATAGCAATAAAGATTTTCTGTCTGTGGTCACCATGAACTGGAGGGGAAGTTTGTCAAGGTCTGACGGCCGGACGCCAGGTGCCTAACAAGCTGCTCTATTACTCCCCTCCTCAGCAGGATGGGGGAAAGAAAATAAGATAGAAAAAACGTCATCGGTCAAAATAAAGGCGATTTAATAAAGAAAAAGCAAAGGCTGTGGGAAAGCAAAAAACTCTCAGATTTATTCCCTACTTCTTATCAGGGAAGGGCTTCAGTACACAAAGTGATTGCTCTAGAATAAAAATGTAATAATAAATGTCCCCATTCCTCCTTTCTCTTAGCTTTTATTGCTGAGCATATGCCATATGGTACAGAACATCCCTTTGGTCAGTTTGGGTCAGCTGTCCTGGCGATGTTCCCTCCCAAATCTTGCCCACCCTACAGCCTACTTGTGAGGGGGAATGTTGGAGGGACAGCCTTGATATTGTGTGCACACTGCTCAGCAGTAGCCAAAACACTGGTGTGTCGTCAACACCTTTCTAGCTACCAGTACAAAGCACAGCACTGTGAGGTCTGCTTGGGGGAAAATTAACTTCATCTCAGCCAGACACAACACACAAAGGAAGACAGGGATAATATTGGTTCACACCTCTGTAGTGAGGAACAGAACTGACCACATGATGCCTCACAGATTAATATTCAGAAATAGCTGAAATATTCAGTTCTTCACCTTGAACTTATGTCATAAATCCCACTGTCTGCTGCCAGGACTTAATGATTTAATGATACTTGAAGGAAAAAATTAAATAAAAATTGACAAAGTTCATACATGTCTTGGTACTAAACGTGAACTTTCTGATTAGTAAACCATCTCATGGCATGGTCTCAAAACAGCTGTGAGGGTAAACCTGGAAGAATGAGAGATGACTGCTTTCTTTGAAGTACTGCAGAAGACAAACCTATGAATTACTCTGCCCCTCTTTGGGTTTTGAGGAAAAACCAAAGATAGTGATTCTTTGCATTTAACCTCCCAGCACCTGCAACAAAAGGGAGTGGAACTGCACAGACAATCCCTGCAAAGGAACCTGCACTGTGTATGGAAATGGACATTACATGAGCTTTGATGGGGAGAAGTTTGATTTCCTGGGAGACTGTGACTATATCCTAGCTCAGGTATCGATTTTTTTCACTTTCCTATCATTATGCTTTTCAAAGCTTACACTGTAGGGTTCAGTCTGATTAATTAAAGGGCTATCCCATGCAAAATAGTCAATATTGATGAGCAGAGCCTACTCCCCTCCTCTTGCACCTACAGCAAAGCAATTAACCCTCAGAAGTGACACAAGAGGGCACTCTGGGATCCTATACGATTAATTCCTGGGCTGGACAGACCTTTCCTTATGTAATTCCAGCACCTGTAATGGAAAGAAATTGGTGTGGAGTTGAAAAGCTAAGTGCTTCTCTCAGCCATTCAAGGCTGACAGTGCTTTTGTTGTGACAGAAACACGTAAGGTTAATATGTGAGCCTCATGTATAACAATTGCACGTAATGAAACAGTACCCCTTGAGACATTTTGTCATTCCCAAATTACAGTTGGTTTTGCTAATTTTAAGGAAAAAATGAAACCCCTTTTTGATTGTGCAGGATTTGTGCTATGAAAAGCTCAATTTTTTCTTGTTTTTTCTCTTGAAGTTCCTGGTCAAGTATGAACCCGACACCAGTTCAACTGCCACCAGATTCTTCTAAAATGCCCAGAGTTTGGTGAATAGAAGTGGCAAAATAGCAGAAGTCAGATTCAAATGTCATTCATTTAGAGTTCCTGAAAATGCTTAAGAGTAGCATGGTTGCGTGAAAAGATCTAATACAAGTTATCTATCTTTCTAAGGATTTTTGCCCCAATAACAAGGATGCTGGCACCTTCCGAATTGTAATTCAGAACAACGCCTGTGGGAAGTCACTCTCCATCTGCTCCCTAAAGATCACACTAATTTTTGAGGTTTGTCTAGAACTGCTTGTAAGTGAGGAGCTGTCGTCTTTATTTTGTAGCAGTTAGTATTGTATCCATACGGAAGTCAAACAGCCAAAAAGTAGAGGCCGGAAATCTGGGAAATGTTTAGTTGTTTGCTGTTAACAGGGATGGACGCTTCTACAGGTGAGGGGACAGATGGAGGAAGTCAACTGCACTCTATGTTTGTGCATGTGTGTGTGTGTGTATTTGCATCTGTGACATTATCAGTATAGGAGAAATGGTAAAGGTTTTAGAGAAGCATGTTTCTGTACCGTGGTTTGAGCACGTGGCAGATGTAACTACAGAGGAAAGAATTTCTTCTTCTGTCCAGCTCAGGCTTAGTGTTTCCCCAAAGTGTACACAAAAAAGATTTCTTCCATAGTAGGAGGTGAGAGGATAGTGAAACAAAGCAGTGTGACAAGGGGTGTACTAACATGCCCCATTACCCGTGCACTCAGGAGCTGCTGTTCCAGCAGACTAGATTTCATCTAGAATGAGGACAATTTCTGTGGCTGTGAGGTAAGACTTACCTGTTGAGGTAAGACTGAACTCAGTGGGTCTTGCTTACGGCTCACATGTCTGGCAATAGACCAAGATATAGTGTAAAGGCTAAAGAAAAGTAAAATGAAGGACAAGACGCAGAATACCAGTGCTGTTCCACAAAGATTTCTATTGGACTTCCTTCCATGCAGTTTCTCTGTTCCTTATAGAGCAGTGAAATAAGGCTCTTGGAAGGAAGAATTCAGGAGATAGCCACTGATCCAGGAGCTGAGAAGAATTACCAAGTGGATCTCAGAGGAGGTTATATTGTGATTGAAACAAATCAAGGGATGA
This sequence comes from Pezoporus occidentalis, assembly GCF_034315485.1. Classification (NCBI taxonomy): domain Eukaryota; kingdom Metazoa; phylum Chordata; class Aves; order Psittaciformes; family Psittacidae; genus Pezoporus; species Pezoporus occidentalis. Next base: position 123,067 of record NW_026913964.1, on the reverse strand, counting down.
ACTTCATGTGGGACCAGAAGACTACTGTTGTTGTTCACGTGGCACCATCTTTCCAGGTAGGTATGGGATGGACAGACAGTTATGCTTTCAAACTCAAAGAATGGAGAATTCAAAGCACTTGAAACTCCAGTTTGAAAAGCAGGGCTTGGAAAAGTGTTTGGTTTGGTGGTCAAGAAGAATCAATCAGGCCATGTCTTGTGTGTTGTTTTATTTCATTGTTCAGTTAGTCTGAAGAGCTCCAGAATATTTGGAGCTAGGAGACAGACTTTTTGCTGTATTGGAGGGCTAACAGATTGATTTTGTCATTTGAAGTCCAGCTTTTTCTAAGCCTCATTGTGATGGCTGTTTAGAGATTTGCAGCTATTTTGCCTTAGCCTGCTCTGTTGTTTATTTCTGTCAAACAGTGGGCTGAACACAAAATAACCAAACTATTTACTGTGCCTACACAAATTACCCAGGGAAAAGTCTGTGGCCTTTGTGGGGACTTTGATGGCCGCTCAAGAAATGACTTCACAACTAGAGGGCAGTCCATGGAGATGAGTATCCAGGAGTTTGGAAACAGCTGGAAAATAACAAGTACCTGCTCAAATGTCAACATGACGGACCTGTGTGCTGATCAGCCTTTCAAGACTGCTCTGGGACAAAAGCACTGCAGCATCATTAAGAGTAACATCTTTGAAGCCTGTCACAGTAAGGTAATCCTGTTCTATCACCCTTAGTATTTGTTCAGAAATACTAGGTATTTGTTGCTATTATAAAACACATTTGCACACAAATTTTTACTATTAAAGGCTATTACACAGCATCGTTGTGTATAAGGATTACCTCTTTCAAAACCTCACTTTACGGCTATGCCAGTTGAATCCTGTTGCACAATATTGAGCAAACAACAGTGACTGTTTTGAGCAACTGAAGACAATGAGAAACATAGAATCATAGAATCATAGAATCAGAATCATAGAATAGTTAGGGCTGGAAAGGACCTTAAGATCATCTAGTTCCAACCCCCCTGCCATGGGCAGGGACACCTCACACTAAACCATCTCACCCAAGGCTCTGTCCAACCTGGCCTTGAACACTGCCAGGGATGGAGTATTCACAACCTCCCTGGGCAGCCCATTCCAGTGCCTCACCACCCTAACAGGAAAGAATTTCCTCCCTTATATCCAATCTAAACTTCCCATTTTAACCCGTTACCCCTTGTCCTGTCACTACAGTCCCTAATGAAGAGTCCGTCCCCAGCATCCCTATAGGCCCCCTTCAGATACTGGAAGGCTGCTATGAGAATAAGTCGGCAACCAGAAGTAAAAACTTAGGTATCAGTTTGTAACGTCCGGAGATACGTTAGCATAGGACTGTTTATATGGGGATCCTTGGGAAAGTTTATTCAAATTACTTAGAGAGATTATTTGGTTTATTTTAGACACAACTTGAATTAATCTAAACAGAAACAAGGCTACTAATTCTTAATGACAATGTCTGTACAAAGCTTCAGTGCAGTTTAATAAGCCATTTTAAAAGCAAACATGGCTTATTTTCCTTGGTTAGTTAATGCTGGTACAGGTTAAAACACAAGAGATGTGAAGTTCAGTGGAAATATTTAATACTCAATTAATCACTATCACTCAGCTGGAGAGTGTACACCCTATATAGTTGTGCTAAGCCAAAGCAAGGTAGGTCAGTCCTGCAGAAATCACGCTGGAAAACATTTTAAGCATAAATGCCTGTATTACACACATGAGAATTAGAAGATTTAGAGTCCAATTCTACCTGAATTGGAAGAACAGAACAGAAAACTACCTGTATAAGATGTCATGTCTCCTTCATGATGATCTCAGGTTGTTACAAACAGCCTGGTTCTGACAAAGAAACTGCCAGTGGGTGGTGAAAATTCTCTCATTAAAATGCAGTGGAGCAGGTACTCTGTGGTAATAGATGTGTTGGTGTTTTGATAGGTGAACCCAATACCGTATTATGAATCTTGTATTTCTGACTTCTGTGGCTGTGACAGTGTGGGAGACTGTGAGTGCTTTTGTACCTCAGTTGCTGCTTATTCAAGAAGCTGTAGCAGAGCTGGTGTCTGTATCAACTGGAGAACTCCTGCCATTTGCCGTAAGTGTTGCACTGAAAACGCCCACAGAAAAGCAGTGCTCTGTGCACTCATGCACATGGGAGATATAGAAGAGCAGAATTTTTATATCACTGTGCACACATGACTTAACAAGCTCTTGTTTACAAGATTTAGAAAATAACCCCTGTTTGGTGTCTGAGACTTACAGATTTTTTATTCGTCTATTCCAGCTGTGTTCTGTGATTATTACAATCCACCTGACAAACATGAGTGGTTCTATAAACCCTGTGGAGCCCCTTGTCTAAAGACTTGCAGGAACCCGCAAGGGAAATGTGGGAACTTGCTGTACAGTTTAGAAGGTAATTCTTATTTTACTTTCATGAAGTTTATGGAAGTTGAAGCTATTAGTCTTGTTTTAAATGTCTTAAGCATCAAGGTTACTGAAAGACTATGTCATTTGCCCCAGAAACTCATTTACCTGGGTAATTCCCCATGTGATGGTGCAATTTGTAGCATAATTTGTCTGTTGCCTTTAAATCTGGTGACAGATAAAAGGTCATTCAATCTAATTTTGCAAAGAATAATTATCTGTTGACAAACAAAACTTTTGGGAGAGAGGGAAAAAGAAGATGTGGAAAAATAATTATAGTATAAAGAACATCTGTACTGGGATTACATTAATTTTGGGATCAAATCTGCATCTGATAGAGGTATTTATGTGTTTTCCCTGGATCTATGTAAAGCAGACTAAGAATGCTTTGTTTACTTTAACCTTTCAGGCTGTTACCCAGAGTGCAGTCCTGATAAGCCATATTTTGATGAGGAGAGCAGGGAGTGTGTCTCCCTCCCCAGCTGCACTTCATGGTAGGTCATTGATGGTGAGAGAGGGAAAACAGCCCTGAAAAGAACAAGCTAAGCAATGTTTAGTTTATGTTCACAGACAGTGGCAACTGTCATTAAATCCCACAGGAGTAGGCTTTTATGTAAAACCAGATACTGTTGCAGACATTGTTATTCCATATATTGATTCAAGTCAATAAACCAAGTCTTCTTTTGTCTTTATCTTCAGCGATCCTGAACAGAAACTGTGTACTGAAGACTCCAAAGGTAACTTTTCACCACCCTCACTATTCACCGAGTATAGGTATAGAAAAGAACAGTATAGAATAGTATATTCCAGTATAGGACTGGAAAAACCCAACACCACATGCTACCGCAGGCGTACTGGTAATAGGACTCTAGCTAGCTAGTTCAGTAGGTGGATGCACAGCAGTACAGATATACTTTAATAAGCCAAATGCAACCTTTAATTTGAAAAACTGTCTGAAGGTTAATAATAGAAAGGAGAGAGGCATGAAATACGGGATACATCTCACCCAGGTAAATGCGACTTCTCCATGTTTATACTTCTTTGGTAGTCAGTGAAGACAGACAGAAAGCAGTCTGAAGCAGGCCACTTACAGTCACTGTTTTAATGAGCATTTTTAGGTGGGTCAAATCTTGTAGAAGTCCATGTAGCTGTTTCCTGTCCACTAATTTCATAATAAGCCTAGACAGCTATCGCATAAGAGACATATTTGTGTGCTTAAAGGACACACTTGCTTAAGGTATGTTATCAGTTCATTCCCACATCTTCCCAGGAGACAGCACATCTTCAATTTTACTGATTTTGTTACAGTAATAGATATATTCCCTTTGGTTCCTGAATGCATATTCTCCAAAACCTGAGGAGTTTCTCATTTATTTAAATTATCACCACATATTCCTCATTAGTGGATAGAAATAGCTGTGCAGCATCTTCTGAGCCAGTATTTTATCACTCATCAGGGCAGTAGTCCCAGTCACATTCCCTGCCAAGGGGAAATGCACCTGAGTTCCATGCTGGGTAAGGACAGTGTCAGTTCTAATGCTTTTACTAGCCAGTAGTTCCTCTATGCAGGCTGACTTCAAGAAACACCAGCAATCATGAAAATCTGACCTATTTTAACTAAATGAGGTAGACTCCCAGTGCAACTTCTCAAGCAGAAACTGAGATTTTTATTTCAGCCAGCTAATTCATGTTTGATATTAGCTACAGAAGAGTAAATACAGAGTTTGTTTTTCTTTTCAATTGTGTTTATATTACAAGTGTCCCCTGTTACCGCAGCATTTGCTCTTTTTGATGCCTCAGAATGCCTTTGCTGCTACAATGGAAAGACCTACGCCTTAAATGAAACTGTATACAGCCAAGCATATGGGACCAAGTGTGGTGATGCTGTCTGTGGCCCTAATGGGGACATCATTAAAACATTCATCCCTTGCAGAACACCATCTACACCAGCACAAGGTACTAGATTTGTAAGATGTTTGGTGGTGATTTTCTGGAAGTCTGTAATGGTAATAAGTTTCCTTCTTCTTGGAAACACACTCCTACTGCATGTCAAAGAATTAAAGGTAGTTGAAGGTTAAGGAATGAGGGGTCAAAACTTGTGGGTCTCATAGTGGAGACCAAAAGTGTAATTTTTATAGATTTTTACTGTCAATGGGGTAAACAGAGAATAGGGAGATTCAGCCATTTTTCAGTACAGCTTTTACAATAACCTATGGCATACCACAGTTGACACTCTCAACTCTCAGTCTCAATATTTCTTACTTCTAAACCTTGTTTTACTCCTTCTTTATCACACTATTTTTTATTGTACTGTTTTCTGCATTGGAATAAGTCAGTCTCAAATACTCTCTGAAGCAAGAAAATAAAGTTGCCTGGTGTTTTACTCCCCTCTCAAAAGAGAAGTTGCAGGGTGAAGGGGATGTGAATGAACAGAAAATAGGAAGTAAAAAGAAATAAAGGCAGAATTTTGATGCATGATTATAGCATAAAAATTATGTATGATCCTAGTAGCAAATTATACAAAGGGAACAAAGAAAATTGAAAGTTAGGCTTTCCACTCAAGTGGAAGAGCTAAAGATACACACCCATGTGTTTGGTATTTACTAAATGTGTTAACTGAAATAAGAATTATAGTGCAGTAATAGCTAGGAAAGGAAGGACTATTGAAAGCAGAGTGTAGGTGGCATAGTAGAATGTCAAAATGATCTGTCTGTATTTAAATGAAAAGATTCTTTGCAACAAAGCATTAAAAAGCAAAATCACTTCTCCAAAGTCAGGTGACATCCTGCAGGTTTAGAAAGTTCAAAGAAATCCTAAATTGGAATTAATAAGCAATGGTAGGAGGGTGGTTTGCTGTATTCTATATAGATTAAAAAAAATAATTACAAGGGGAAATGTGTGTGTGTATTATTCTAGTAGTACACAGTGTAATAAATATATATAAATACAGAGATGACGTTCGTAGTGTGTACATGTAGAGAATGTGGTGGCGGTATAAAAATTATTTTTTGTTCCCCTTTTTGTGTTTGTAGAGAATGTAGTAAATGCCATAGGGCTTGAAAGTAGAGTAGCAAAGGATTTTAATATTGTGTTCATTTCCTGCAGAAGCACAAATGCAACGTGTAACATCTACACCTCCATCGTCAATGGTAGCCACTCCCTGCTTCTGCAATGACAATGGACAATTGATACAAATGGGTAAGAAACCAATTTTTTTTTCTGCACCACTGGTGTGGGAAGATGTACTGTTAGATAAAAGTGCTTCAGCAAGTGCTCATTCAACCTTTTGCAGTTACACATTACCACATCTTGTTACATCTTTGAGCTGTAACTAACAACTCTCCTGTATCTTATGACTTTGTCCTGGTTTGGATCTCCCTGATATAAGGAAGCTTACACAAGCCCTAAATCCTAAACTGCTGAACATGTGCTTGTAATCCACAGTCATATTCCAAAACCAGACGAGGGAAGACTCTTCTTCATCTCTTTGTAGCTACTGAACCACCTATCTCCTGGTCTTTGTGAAGACCAGATGCACTTAGTGATATACTTGATATTCTCTCTTCTTGTACTCATTTTCAATTCCCACTGACGTGCTTAAGAGCAGAATTTTAGATTAGCTGTCTGTGGCTCTCCCTCAGCCTTTGCCGTTTGGATGAATTGAGCTCTGATTGTCCCTGAATTCAAGGAGTTGCAGTCACATCTGAACATGGCCACTGGGTACAGGCAGAACAGATAGCTAAATACAGGGCTGAATATGTGGCTGGTCTGTGATGCATAGGCCTTGAGAGGTACCAGTTTCATGCATAGTCCAGCACTAACTTTTGGTTTGGTCTTGCAGGAGAAAATGTTTCTCTGCCAGTGAATGTATCAGGTCACTGCGCTTACTCCATTTGCAATGCGTCATGTCAGATTGAATTAATTTGGGCAGAGTGTAAAAGTGGTCATACTGAGGCCATCAAGACCTGTGATCCAAACTTTGAAGCCTGTCCATTAGCACCTGCTCCCAGTGCACCAAGCCAAGTTGCTGCTTCAACAGGGACTCTTGTGAGCGATTGTCTTGGGCTGATTCCCCCCAGAAAGGTGAGAGAATGAAAGAATATGTGTTTCTTTAGCTACCACATTGCCTGCAGCCAGAATTTAGTGTTATCCTCTGATGATAGTAACACCATTACAGCTGGTCTGCAGGTGTGGCTGAATTATATGATTTAGAAGTGTACCAGAAACCCTCAAATTACTGAGGGAATAAATTAAAGATTATTCTGTTCACCTGAAACATCTAAGTGATCATAAGTGGATAGAGTTACCCAAGATGAACAAAGGCTAGGAAAGCACACCTGGCAGTGTCCTGTCATCAGAAATGAGGTCAGGCCCTTAATACTGAGTCCTATACAAAATGTTGTAGAACAGAAGTAGGTATCAAGGCTCTGTTGATTGCTATATGTTTCATATTGCCTGGTTTCCAGAGAAAGAATAGATGATAGCGAATAACGCCACATTAGACAATCAACTCTGTTGATTTTAAAGACTTTGTTACATTGCTTTGTTATGTGCCTCTCCTTTTTCAATCCATCAATAGTTTAATGAAACATGGAACTTCGGAAACTGCCAGATTGCGACTTGCCTGGGAGAAGGAAACAATATTAAACTGTCCAGCATGATTTGCCCACCTCAGCAACTGAAACTCTGTGTCAGTGGTTTCCCATTCACAAAACACTATGATGAAACTGGTTGCTGTGAAGTCTTTGAATGTCAGTGTAAGTACTGCAGCAGGAGAAATCTGGAAATTTATGTTATGTTCAGTTTGGTCATAAGAAAGATGTCTATGTGATCAGCACCTGTATTATGTTCATATTAATTCATCAGGATATAATTGAAAAGAAGTCCTATTTAATGCATTTGCTTTTAAGAGCACATAACAGCGTCATTGCTAGGCTAATTTTTCTTTACCAAACTGGTTATTTCAGCTCTCACTGGAAACAAGTAAAAGGGTTAAAACCAGCTTGTACTTACAGGAAGATCAGAAACCTAGCTTAAAGCCTATCGCTCTGTCTTTCAGGTATTTGCAGTGGATGGGGAAATGAGCATTATGTGACTTTTGATGGAACGTATTATCATTTTAAAGAAAACTGCACCTATGTGCTTGTGAAGTCAACTCATCCTGACACTCACAACTTCCGGATTCATATAGACAACTACTACTGCGGTGCCGTTGATGGAGCAATTTGTTCAATGTCCCTTCTCATTTTTCACTCTAACTCTGTTGTTGTTCTGACACAAGCAATGGAACACGGAAAAGAAACAAACTTGGTAAAGTATTATGAAAAATTAATTTTCAGTGTTATTTTGCTGTAGTTGTATTACTGTACTGCCAAATGACCTGTCATAGCAAAGAATGAAACTTGTAAAAATGCAGTGAGTAGGAAATGTAATTACATTGCTTTCTCTATTTTTTCCTTGGTGTCAAGAAAAATTTGTATATGCTAAAAACTTAGGAAAATATCACATGATTGAAAGTTGTGTTTTTCTTCCTGACTGTGGTGGTTCAAGACCAGCCAGCAGCCCAGAACCATGCAGCCGCTCGCTCACTGCCCCCTCTTCCGCCCCCCGCCTCCTGGAGGCATGGGGTGGAGAATCGAAAGAATGTAACTCCCACGGGTTGAGATAAGAGCAGTCCAGTAACTAAGGTATAACACAAACCACTGCTGCTGCCACCAATAATAATAATGACAAGGGAAATAACAAGGGAAGAGAATACAACCACTCACCACCCGCCAATCGATACCCAGCCCAACCGAGCAGTGTATGCCTTTCGGGTAACTGTCCTCAGTTCTACATCCCTGGGCATGACATGCTGTGTTATGGAATACCATTTTGGCTAGTTTGGGTCAGGTGTCCTGTCTCTGCTTCCTCCCGGCTTCCCCTCCTCCCTGGCAGAGCATGAGACTCAGAAAGTCCTTGGTTGGAGTAAACATTACTGAGCAACAACTAAAAACATTGGTGTTATTAGCATTGTTCTCAGGCTGAAAGTCAAAAACACAGCACTGCACCAGCTACTAAGGAGAAAAATGACTGCTACTGCTGAACCCAGGACACTGACATGAATAGTAAAAAAGAAATTACTACATATTAAAAAGGAATCATAGAGAACTGCTTAAATGATTGCCTTTGACAGACTTCTTTTGGTTCACCTGAAGTATGAACCTGTGCTGCTCTACTTTCCAGTTGCACAAACCTCATACCTTACTCAACAGAAGGGTGTCCATACAGACTTTTGTTTCTCTTCTTTTTAGGTTTTGTTTAATGATAAGAAAATTGTTCCAGACATTTCCAAGAATGGTATCAGGATAACCAGTTCCGGCCTCTATGTCATAGTAGAAATTCCTGAATTAGAAGTTTATGTCTCCTACAGTCGACTTGCATTTTACATAAAACTGCCTTTCGGAAAGTTTTATAACAGTACCATGGGACTGTGTGGTGAGTGTCCTCATCAACTGCCAGTAATGAATGCAATAAATTTTTCTACTTCTTTCCCTCATGCCCTTGTAAACATCTCTAAATGCTTGCAAATACACTGATTTCTATTTCTCCCTAATTTTAATAGATGTATTTCTATTTGGTGGAAAGACAGTGTCAAAAGACAGAGTTTTAAGTCACTTTCATTCTTTTCACAGCCTGTTGGTGGATGGAGATAGGCTCTTTCTAAGCCTTTCCTCTTGATCAGATCTATTTAATATGTGAATGTAAAAATCTGGAGAGTTCTGTGCTAGATAAAAACATCTCAGTTGCTTTGGCATCAGGAGAAAGGCATCAACCAAGACATCAACTCTGGTTTTCATGAGTAACTGGCAAACTATTTCTTCCAGCCTTCTTTCCCACAAGTGGTTCTTGTGAACTCAGATAGGACCCCACATGTTGCTAGCTTCCCACAAGAAGGAGAACTTCCCTCCAGGTTTTCTCTAAAAGCAGATTCATCAGCATCAGCTGTCCTCGAGCTTTCACTTTGCTTTTACATTGCTACCAGGTACCTGTACCAACCAGAAATTTGATGATGCTATGAAGAGGAATGGTGAAGTTATCGAGTCCTTCAAAGAGATGGCATTAGATTGGAAAGTCCCAGGTCCTACCAACAGATACTGTAATCCAGGTGTTTCAGAACCAGCTGAAATTGAAGATCATCAGCACTGTGAGCCTTCCAATCTGTGTAAAATCATCTGGTAAGACATCTTGCAAAAGTGCCAGAAAAAATAAGCCCACAAGATAATTTTGTGCTTCACTACATTGCATTAGGTGAACTGCTTATAAGAAATGATGAAAACATGAAGCTAGCATACCTTGGAAAACTGAGCAGTAAAATTATGTGTGAATGTTCCTGAGTTTGGCAGACACTTTTCAGCTGTACCATCAAAATCAGTCCTCTCTTAATAGTGTCTGCTGCTTGGCACACCCCCTGCCTGTCATTTCTGGAGGAGCCAACCAGGAAGTAGTTATAATTCTGTATCTCAAAGCTTTGGATAAAAAGGAACTCAGTCAGAATATAGTAAGTAAATGTGTGTGTCTGTTCTTTAAATAAATCCATGGTTTAAACCAGGATTGTCAAACATGCTGGCATAAAACTGTCAGCATATAGAATAATGGCTGTGAACTGTGCAGAAGACTTCCCTTTGCAAGTACTAGCTCCTTTCAAATTGCTTCCTTTCAAAGCGTTGTAAAGAATGGGAGATAAAGCTCACTCTTAATTAAGCTGTGTGGGTGTACTGCCTATTAGAACAATTTGTAGCTGCATCTTTACCCTGAGGCCTCTGGGGTGGGAGAAGTTTGGTTGTGAGTTGAATTCTTCCTTGGAAGTAGCCCAAGAAAGTGAAATGCCATGTCTCCTTGCTTTGCACAGGAACTTGACAGAGTGCCACAGCGTGGTCCACCCACAGCCCTACTACGAGGCGTGTGTGGCCAGTGGATGCTCGGAACAGTACCCCAGCTCCGAGTGCCAGAGCATGCAGACGTATGCAGCATTGTGTGGGCTCCACGGGGTCTGTGTGGACTGGAGGAGGCAGGCGAATGGAGAGTGTGGTAAGCCTGAAAAGACCTGCTGGTGGTGAAACAGCCCTGGTCTGTTCTTTCCCCACCTACACACCCGTTTGTGTTCCTCCACATCATCAGTCTTCAATCCTTCCTGAGCTGCTCTGGACCTGAGAAAAAGCAGGAAGAAGTCAAAGAGGTTGTTCCAGTCCAGAATTGGCACAAAACAAGTGGGAAATAGGGTCATGCTCTTTCTCCCGAGCAGCTCAGCTGAGGAGCCCTGTGTGTTACCTGTAACTCCGTCACTAGGTGACAGCACGCAGTTTTTCCCTCAGTGCTTTACCCTGCTCAGGGGCACCCAGTGATTCAGGGGTAAACCCTACTAGTACTGTCGCAAGCAGCTTGCTGAGTACATCGATCCCCTCTTGCTGAAGCTGAAGGGGACTCCGTCCCTGGGCAGGAGCCTGGGCTGCGAGAACCCATGGGGAAGGCTGCGTTACTCTGCGCAGTTCATCCCTTGTGCAACAAAGAATACACATAGGTCTGAGCTTTCTAACTTGTATGCTGTAATGCTCCACAGAGGCCAGCTGTGTTCAGGATCAGGTATACAAGCCATGTGGAGAAGCAAAAAGAGACACTTGCTTCAGCAGGTGGGTCATTTCCTATGGCAATTTTTCAAGTCCGTATCTTGAAAATTGAAGAGGAAGGTTGGAAGTTCACATTCCCCTGGGAATTAGGTGTCTGATTGCCCTGGGACACATTTCTACCTCTCATTCATTCCTGTTTATATTCTAATTTTACAGAGGAGTCATCAGAAAAACCCTTCCCTCCCAAAATAACACACCAGTGTTTGTTGAGGGATGCTACTGTCCTGATGGAAAAATTCTGCTGAATGATCATGATGGCATTTGTGTTTCTGTCTGTGGTAAGAAATGATGTAAATGGGGCAATGGGAAGGGGTAAGAGCCTGACTAGAAGTTCTGCCTCCCTTACTGGGGGTGTTCTGGGTACAGAGGGAACAGGGGAAGACCATGATACTGACCTGATCTAGGCTGAAATTGTTTCAGATTGGCAGTTTCTGCCTGCTCTTATGCAGGAAGTGCAACTTTCAGAAGAAGAAAGAGGACCTTTGGATGGTTTTGGGCACAGAACCTGTGACTTTGCATTCTGGATCTCTCTTTGTGGCTGTTTCTCAGATTTCAAGTCCTTCCTTCCATTCCTGTCCTCCTGCTTCTGTTGTTTTCCCCAGTTCAGTTACCATAAAAGTAATCTGTAATTAATTTTATAGGTTGCACTGCACAAGACGGGTCAGTGAAACAGGTGAGAAAAAGGAAAAATACTGTCTTTATACTGTATCTGGGTGATGCGACCTGTAAAAATGACTGCATGAGTTTCTTCTTTTAATCCTAAGCAACGAACTGCAATAGCAGTTTGTGGGAATCACTGTTTCCTGATAAAACTACCAGACTTCCCTTCTGGAAACGCATATAACTGCAAAGGAAGGTTGTCAGATAATAGCATCTTTTCATACTGTTCCCTTCTTCTTCCTCTGGAATCTGAACTGTGATTTTCCTACAATATAAACTAGGGTAATTCAGCCCTTCATTGTCTTGAAGCATTAATATAATGCTTCTAGTTTTTCCTCTCTGAACTACTATCCCTATTGTTTACACAGCCTAGAGAGGCCTGGGAGCATGACTGTCAATACTGTACTTGTGATGAAGAGACCTTGAACATCTCTTGCTTCCCCCGCCCTTGTGCTAAATCTCCACCTATCAACTGCACTAAAGAGGGCTTTGTACGCAAAACTAAAACACGTCTGGATGACCCATGCTGCACAGATACAGTCTGCGGTGAGTAGATAATTCAGATGTCATAATGTGGTCTCATTTGCCTTTAGCAGCAACCTGCAAGCGAGATCTGGCACCCCACAGGTACCAAATTCAGATAAACACACTGGAGAGGTCATTTCTTCCATCTACATGTCAGGAGTTCTTGCTATCAGAAGAGACTTCTTCTGGTCTGGCTTGTATTCTAAACTGGTGCCATGAACCATCAGACACTTATGTTGGAAAATCCCCCACAGATCATTGGGATGAGCAGGTGCTTCAAAGTATCCTCTGGCTCTTCTCACTTATGAGATTAGAGGGTGATTCTTGCACAGAGAGTCATCCAGTAAGGGTGTATGTTCTCATCTTTCAGACTCCCCCAAGGCTTCCTGTGGTGGTTCTTGATATATCTCTGCCCTCACCTTTCCATTTGCATCCTCCCAAATGTCCACTGCAGCACAGGACCTCCTCATCAACCTGTCCCTAACCCTGGCCATTCTCAGTACCTATGAGTGCAGGACAGGGTATCCTGATAATGGTGGTGGGATGGTTTTCTGTTCCTCATCCCTTCATGATACCAGGCAGAGGTCCATTAGGTTTCTTGGATGCCTTGAAGGGAACAGTGGGCATCGTCAGGGTGCTCTGCCTTGCATGTCCCAACCTTTACATCTTTCGTTCTCATCCACCACCTCTTCATTTTTATCACTCTCTGACTCATTTATCTTTACCCCGATTTGTTTCTCTGTCACTTTTTTGATGTGAGGGTTTTTATTTTTTCAGAAATACAGAACTCAAGTGGGTGAAGAGAAGCAGGAGCAAGGGCCAGAAGTATATGTCCAGGGAAGAGCTTTACAGTAAAGCATGCTTAGAGATACTTCATCTGGACATGTCCCAAACTCAAAAAATGTGTGGTTCAAGAATCATCTATTTCTACCCAATTTCTTAGATGTTCAAGCTTTGTGTGCAAGTAGCACTGCTGGATGGAAAGCTTTGGCTTACTTTATCTCTGTTGTATATTGCAGAATGTGATATAAAAACCTGCATTATCAACAAAACAGGATGTGACTTAGGCTTCCAGCCAGTGGTTGATATATCTGAGGATGGTTGCTGTCCTATTTTCTCCTGTAGTAAGTACCATGTTTCCTTAAAGGGTTTTACTTATTCATTGAACTACTCAATTTTTTTCTAAATGAGTCAAAATCATAATCAGTATCTTCTCCCCTTCCCTTCCCCTTCCAGTTTTTACAACTGGTGATTTTTGGGGAGGGAGGTGGGTGGAGTAACTAGTGCAAGTTCTCTTTAGCTGGTATTCAGTGAGTGCAAGTTATTGGTCAGATACTGAATGTCAGCTACATTGAACCCATCCAGAAGCTCTGCTGACAAATTATAATTCCAGATTCACATGCCTGACACAGCTTCCCGTTGGCTTTGCTACCAGTAAGGTGGTTAACAATAGAGAAAAGCTCAACTAATTTCAAGGATGGGTAAAACCCCATGAGGTAAACAGATTTTCCCATATAGAAAATAATCAGGATATAGAATTATCCCCCACTTCATGCATAACATCTGAACACATGTTACATGTGGGGCTTCAAATAACAATTAGCACTATGTACTAATTAATATTTTTCCCCTTTTGTGCGGAATACTAAGGCTACTGAATAAGTCCAGTTCTATGTCTCCTCTAAATCACTCACAATTCACAGATAAGAAGAGTAACTCTTTACATCATTCCAGCACATCGTTTTAATTTTCCTTTTTCTTACAGTACCAAAAGGTGTATGTGTTTCTGAAGGAGTTGAATTTAAGGTAGGTTTTCTTCCAGACATTTCTTCCCACAGGTTAATGCTGCCTAAGTCAGAATTTTCTGAAATTTTCCTGTCCACGGGCACATAAAAAGTAGGATTAGAATGCCCGTAATTTTTCCCTGACAGTATGTACTATTGTAACTGTTCCTGAGCAGGTAATGCTAGAGACCAGTATCTTGCTTACTAAACAGGATTTTACCTATATTTCAGAGTCAGTAAGTCAGAACTGTGATTGAATACAAATTTTGAATTTCGTTAGATATTGTAAGATTAACTACTAGGTCAAAATGAATGAAAATTGATGCATGGAATTTATGAGATATTGTAATAACTTATTTAACACCACTGATGCACTTGGGAGTGTCAGCCTTCAGTTCATTTTGTGATACTGGCAGTGTGAGGTTTTAGAGATCTGGAGGTATTAATTTCAGGAAGTTCTTCCAAAAATAAATCAAAAGCATAACATTCAGTTTTGATAGTCTTGGGGATGTTACGTTTATTCTAGAACCCACTGAATTCTTGCCATGGCCTGTCTCCTCTCTCTATATTTCCAGCCTGGGGCAATGGTGCCTAAAAGCTCTTGTGAGGACTGTGTGTGCACAGATGAACAGGATGTTGTAACACAGACCAATCATATCCGGTGTGTTCCAGTGAAATGCCAAACCACCTGCCAGCAGGTCAGTGCTGCACACTCAGCCTGCTCAACCATGGTCAATGGCTGTTGAGGTGTTGTACTCTAAAACTGGCATAGGATAACTGCTACCCCACTGAAAGACAGAAGGATACAATCTATTAGATTTTTTTGTAAAGTCCTTTTTAAGATGCTGGTTATTTTTAGTCTAGCATGTTTAAAAGACCATCCTTGGAGACATGCCCTGAGGGAGAGCAAGGGCAAACTGACTGCTGAAAGACAACGTTTGTGCAGTTCTGTTGGTGTTGCCCACAGTCATCTCAAAAATTAAGATTGTAAAGAAACTGCACAATAGTTTATACGTTTTCAGATACTTCTCAGTACTGTGAGCTGAGAGTTTGCACACAAACTGTTCAGTCTATTACTGAATATAAGCAGAGTGGTTTCTCTTCCATTCTTGCCCAGATAAGGCCAGACCGCTGTCAGTCCTAAAAATGGATAAAACCATTATCCTTTATCCTGAAGCCAGCCACACCCACCAAGATACCTCAAACGCAGGGGAGGGAATAATTGTTGCATGATCTTCACATGTCTGACAGCAGCAGTTCTTGTGGATACTCGTATCAGACCAAGCACTGGTAGTAGATTGTGCCAGTAATCGTACACTGAATGAATTTATTTGGCCTGACTTGTATGGTAGCCAGAAGAACAGAGAAAGACAGGGTCTTGATGGTAACAGAGGTACCCAGAAGTCACCATTCAATAAGAGAAAGAATTATCAGCTTTGATTGTCAGACTTACAGTGGTTTCAACAGGTTTCTAAAGACAACAGAAATGAAACCAGAAAGTTGACTCATTTTCTCTGTCATCTCCACTGTGGCTTTGATCCAAAGGTGTTTCATGAACAAGACATCAGATAACATGGCTAAATGCAAACTTTATTCCCCCAGGGTTTCCGCAGTGTGGAAGAGGATGGTCAGTGCTGCAGCCAGTGCCAGCAAGTGGCATGTGTGGCAAATTTTCCATTTGGCAATGTGACCATTGAGGTAAGCATTTCCCTACTCTGCACACAAGGCTAGATTATCAAAAAACCTCAGCATTTTTTGAACCAGTGTCATACATTTTGAGGCTAGGAAGAACTCTGGAAGATTTAAAAATGTCTGTATTTCCAAAGTAAATGTAGATGTTATACAGCTGCTCTCTGCTGTGCTGAGAATTATGCATCTCTGGCAGGAATGGAATTCACGTTACCCTACCTCCTTCTGACATGCAACCGAAAGAATCTGGAGAGGATGGTGACACTGTGTAATATTGCAGAGATGCATAAGCTGGCTTCACATCATACTGCTTTGTTGTGAAACTGGGTCATTATCTTGTCTTAGAGATACAGGGTTAAATAGTGTGAATGAGCTGATATAATTGTTCTACCCCTAGTTCTGAATTTGCTGAGACAGAAACCAAAAGTGGCATAGCTGCTGTAGTGTAGTGTTGTGTAGACATGGGCTGAGACTTAAGGCTAGCTCTGATTCTATTACAGCCTGCTACTCCTGTGAAGGGTTAATGACACTGTGTCAACCAGTCACTGTTGTCTTTCATGCTATCCCTTCTCTGGTTGCTATTGCATTCTACATCTTTTCCATTTTCATTTCATCTTTTATTCCCTGATAATTCTTTCCACCTAAGTGGCCACAGAAGGGGTTTTGCATGGGCTGGTAGTAAGTGAATCTAGTACTTGATTTGCAGATATAATTCCAGATGCCTCTGTACTTTCAGAGTGATATGAAAAACCCTGTGCTTCTGCCAGTTCATTGACTGTAGTATTTTTGCATTATTCTATTTTTATTGTTATACTATATTGGGTTAGGTTTGTTTTGTTTTGTTTTGTTTTTTTTCCTGGTTTTATTTAGGTTGGAAAGAGTTATAAAGCTCCATATGATAACTGCACTCAGTACACGTGCACTGAATCAGCGGGCCAGTTTTCCTTGACTAGCACAGTAAAGGTCTGCTTACCATTTGAAGAATCAAACTGTGTCCCAGTAAGTACTTTACAGCCAGAAAAAAGACTTCTGCAATGAGCCCTGCTGGTCTGGGAGTTTTCTTTTCTGTTTTGTATGAGACACTTCAGTATTTCTTCATCTTTCTGAGCTGATTGTCCTTGTTTGAAAGAAATATCCTTTTTCATCCCTGGAGTGTCCCATGGAAGTAAGAAAAACTGTTTGCAAACAACCTACATATTTTACTGTTGTGGGATAAGCACTAGAACTTGAAAGAGAAGATTACTGGGGTAATAGCAAGGTGGGATTTTTCATCACTTAAGAAACACCACTGTTAAGAAATGCAGTTGAGCGAAAAGGTAACTCACAATGGGCCCCTGAGGAAACCGATGTCTGCTGGTAACTGGTGCATCACTAAGCAAGTAAGTGGTACATGAGTGAGCAATTCATGCCCTGACTTTCAGCAATTTGTGGCTTCCAGTAACTGTTGTAGGGCTTCACAGCTGATCTGAAAACCAAAGCAGGGACGAAGACAGCCATTGACCTGAATTAGCTTTGAGGTAGGTTTTGGTCAGGCTGTTCAATTCCAGAATCAGCTGTCCCTGGGGCTTGGGGTTTTGTTCGGGCTTCAGTAGTACCTGCATAAGGTCAGGCATGTGTTACAGGACATCTTACCTGGCTTGTGAGAGGATATGCAGTTTTAAGAAAATTCACTCCCTTTGCTTTTGGGTTGGTTTTTTTTTTGGTTTTTTTTTTAAGCAGTTTTGTATATAATTGGTACAAGCAGGTCTGATGCAGAATCTGCATAGGTTAGAGATGAGGGAATATGCCTGAACTCTCACGATTGCTACTAACTGCTTAGAAATTTGTGCCTCTGAACTATTCTGGTCATGTTTGCTTTCAATACAGGGGACAGTTGATGTGACTTCAGATGGCTGTTGTAAGACATGTGAGTGCATTAAATCACCGGTTCTCTATTTCAACACTATTAGGTTCTCCCCTGCTTGTAGTCCTGTTTCTGTATGCACTGAGAGTCTGCAGTTTCCACAGACTCGACTGTTACAGCAGCAGTGAAGTTTTGTACCTCACAGCTGAGGCTAAAAATCTGCCTCATTCTTCCAATGGGGACACTGTGTTAATGCCTCTTTGCACCCTCATTTGCTTCTTTGGTTATGCATTTGAACTGCAAAAAAGTTTTAGTAGGTTGATCTGCCCTTGATTTCCTAGCACATAACTTGCAAAACATACACTTCCCAGTCTGAAGAAGTCTAACAGAAGTATGTTCTTGCACAGGTATCGATCTGCCGCATAAATGCAAACGCAATGTGAAGGAGCAGTATATCGTCCACAACAACTGTGAATCAGCTGCTCCAGTCCCAGTGCCCTTTTGTGAAGGGACGTGCAGTACCTATTCTGTGTAAGTAGGAAACCTTTCTCTGCCTGCCCCCATGTCTGATCTTCCTGTGTTCTTGTTGCCAACGGGCTGCAGCTGTTCGTCCCCTTCCTGCTGTTTAGAAGGGCCTGGTAGAGAAACTGGGTGTGCTGTCAGTCATTATCAATGTCTTTAGTGTGACCTGAATGCCCTATCTTAGGAAAATAGATCCCTTTGAAAAAACATCAACTAAATTCAACTTGCTTCACATATTCTTATGTGGTTTTTAACAGCTCTTGTGCTTACTGGAGT
Source organism: Pezoporus occidentalis (assembly GCF_034315485.1). Taxonomy (NCBI): domain Eukaryota; kingdom Metazoa; phylum Chordata; class Aves; order Psittaciformes; family Psittacidae; genus Pezoporus; species Pezoporus occidentalis. The sequence continues at coordinate 104,661 of NW_026913964.1, read as the reverse complement.
TTTTTCCTGCTCTCTGATTTCTGCATGAATTACTCCTTTCTGTCTTGCCAGAATGGACCTGATCCAAACTCCAGTGATGTTACTGGGATTTTCCCCATTGATATCAAAGGATCTGACCCTGCATGGCTAATAGCATCCTGATAAAATATGCCATGAATAATCAGAAAAATAGGAAATTTTGTTCCTCTGCTCCTTAGAAGTACTTCCATTTTTGAGCAGCAAATATGGATCAGTTTGGGAAAACAACAGGCAGCAGACTGATGTGCAAATCTCATTTCTATAGGTATTCCTTTGAGGCCAGTGAAATGGAACACAAATGCATTTGCTGCCATGAAAAAAGGAGTCATGAAGTGAAGGTGGAACTGGTTTGCTCTGAGCATAAAACAGTCCAATTCACATACATGCATGTAGATGAATGTGGATGTGTGGAAACAAAATGCCCAAAGAGGAGAACATGAGTATAAACTGAAAGAAACATTTCATGCTTCCCATTTATCCATTAATCCCATTTAATGCTTCCCTAGCAAATGCTTTCCCTATAAAACAGCTGTGAGTAACCTTCAAATGACCATACTTCTCTCTTGTTCTTTTTCCTTTTAGTATTATATGCAGTTATGGAAATTAGCTAAATATTTTGCTCTAAATGCTTGTTGAATAAATTGCATTTCAAGGAGGACATCTTCTCCTGTTTCAGTGATGCTGTTAATGGGGCAAGGTGGCTAATCTTTAATCCCATAGTGGTGTATAAACCAAGGTTATTACAAGACAGTCTAGAGACAGCTGATGCCCTTGAAAAGTCCTGTCTGAAGATACTGCACATTATAAACCCATAAACACATGCATCACTTCATTTCCCTTAGGAGGGAACCAGCAATCATTTACGCAACTGTAGTTCAGTCAGAGAGGCAGGACTCAGCTCAGAAGCACATTTGTATTCTTCTCCCCAGCAGTCCTGGACCTACTTTGGCTGTGACTGTGGGTCACTGGAGGAAAGCAAAGTGCTGTTCTCCTTCCACACAGTGAGCACTGACTGCATCAGGAGCATGAAAACATAGTTAACATATATGCTACGAAGTTACTGTATTTGCACCTGTACTGTGAGTCCTTATCTCGGCAGTGGTTTTTATTATTTGCCAACATCAAACTCTGAGCTGCATGTGTGAGGTGAAAGACTGATATTCAGTCTCACTACTGTTTACATGACTATGATTTGTGTTATAAATTATTGACTCCCAGCTAGCATGTCCAATCGTACTGATGACAGTATCTTATGTGGACAGGGATCAAAATGATCCAACAATACCTTCAGAATACACAGGGAAGGCACATATTTCTGCTACTTGAGTAGTTTGGTCTTTTGTGACTTGAAAGAGAAATGAGGACTGTGAGTCCTTTCTTAGAGTACAGCTCTCTCTGGGGGCTTTTGGGAATTGTTCTGAGGGGAATGCTGCAGCTATTGAGCCCTAAGTAATCTTTAATGTAATTCTTTTTCATAATAATCATTTTGGCTGATATCAGGTTCCTTTCATATGTATTGTTCCATTATGATGTTACTGATCTTAAAATTGTGGGAATCTTTCACTTTGAATAGGCATTGGAGTTGAATGGTACATTCTTTTCTCCATTCTTACCTGAGAGTCCCATGCTTATTGGGTCATCATTGTGATGCAATAGGGCAATCTGTATTATGCCTCTGCAGGCTCAGATTGTTTTAACTAACCTGTCCTGCAGCTCATTCCTGGCATGATTTTTCTCAGCCTAAGACTACTGTAAGAGCGATGGAAAAGTCACCAGTTTCTTAGCCCTGGATATTTTGAGAGTCAGGGTAGACAACTTAGCTGAATTCAGAGGAGGTGAATTTCATTGCTTGTTTTTATTCTATTTCCTTCTAAACAATAAAAGAGATGCTGGGTGTACCTGATGATCACAGTGGTGTACTGCGGGTACTGGTGGTAACAGGAAAAACAAAATCCAACAAGATGTTTGTGCTGAAGTAATGAATTTTAGAATCATAGAATCATAAAATATCTTAAGTTGGAAGGGACCCTGGTGGTAAGAGGAAAAACAAAATTCAACAAGATGTTTGTGCTGAAGTAATGAATTTTAGAATCCTAGAATCATAAAATGTCTTAAGTTGGAAGGGACCCAAAAGGATCATCAAATTGAACCTAACTCTCTCATTCCCAGCCTTACAATAGTCAGTGGACTGGTTTGCTTGATTATAAAGTGTAGGAATTTCTGAATAATTTTGTTAACTGTTGGAGCAAAGCAACTCACTTAGAAGGCATGTGTGCAATTGTTTGACAGTGAGGCTCATGTATAAATTTCATATTAGCCCGGAAAAAGTGTTTACTGATACAAATCAAGTGCATGCATGCTTTTAAAATTCAAAGAACAACTGCAAAAAAAGGACATTCTTTTCCCGGTGCTTTTCCGGGAGGAGGAAGAAATCATTCTTGAATGCTTTTGTCGTCTGAAGAGTAAACAGACTCTAAGTAGTCAGATACACACTCATGTAAACCATGCAAATCAGTCTTTCTCAGCAGGATGACTTATCAAGAACACAATTAGAAACCTTTTCCACCTCTGCATTATCTTCAGGTGGGAGAAAGACAAACCACAGTCTAATCTCACCAGGTGTACTTAGATTTCTGTTCTCCTGCAAGTTTTAGTGATGATGAGACTGTATACAGAAACTGGGAATGGCATGGATTTAAAAGTGTACTTTCCTGTTCATTTTTGGTATGTATTCTGCTTTTCAAGCAAGTGAAATGCTGGAACCAAAACCATATTCCCATCTCCAACATATATATGATAGATAAAAGGAAGAAGTTCTTTACTGTGAAGGTGGTGAAGCATTGGAACAGGTTGCCCAGAGAAGTGATAAATGCTTCACCCCTGGCAGTGCTCAAGGCCAGGCTGGAAGGCTGGACAGAGTCTTGGGTGACATGGTCTAGTGTGAGGTGCCATGGCAGGGGGGTTGGAACTAGATGATCTTAAGGCCCTTGCTAACCCTAACTATTCTATGATCCTATGATCTCCAGAGTGCTTTTGAACTGAGGATCATGTGAAACCTCCCATGCTCTTTCTCTGTTCCCAGTTACACCTGGCACTTCATTTATTCAGTCAGTCCAACACCTAACTGGCCTACAGCTCCAATGGCCGGATATTAAAGCAAATTCATTGGTTATCTGTTTGCAGGTACAGAGTCCTATTTAGCTGAGATGGAGACAAGGCAAGGCCTCTTCAATGAGAACTTTCAGCTTTCTGAGCTCAGAGACAGTCAATGGGTCAAACATCTTCTCTCCACTTCCCCCACCCCCTAAATGGATAGAAACAAAAATCCCGAGCGGATTTCAGGCTGCTCAGGAATGCATTAGGCTGGAAGCAAATAGATACAATGACCCACTTGCAAGCTTATCCTACTTGCTAAGTGGCTCTGCCTCTGCATGCAGCAGCATTGCCACTTTCACTGAGAAAGCTGGGCTGCGGCTAGAGCCTGTGTTTCCTTCTTTAGGCTGTTGTCACAATCACCCCACTAGAACTGGCACAGTTAAACACGGGCACCTTTTCCAGGAAAAGCTTCCCTGTAAGCACTTGACCATGATCCTGCTGCCACTGGTGTGTAGCTGCTTCTGATGTGTGTGGATGGTCAAGCCCTCATCTGTAGCCTTAGGGCATCTCTTCCAGTTAGTGACTAGTTTCTGCAAGTCAAATATTTCCCTGGCATGACTCAAGAAAATCAGTGGCATTTCTCCAAGTACTGTTTCTTCCTTTTGCGTGAATTCTTTAAACCAGCATCCATTTCAATAGGGCAACCCCAGGAGAACCAGCGTTCAGCTGAGCCAGTTGGGTCAGGGCTCAGCTGGTTTCAGCCTGTAGCCATTCTTTTCTTATCATGCAACGATGGTAATCCCACTCACCGAACAGTTCTGAGGCAACACACCAGGAAGTACTGTCCCATACTGCTAAAATAAATATTTGCTGGAGATACTGCCTTATGTCAGGTGAACAACTCCAAAAACACTTTTTCATGTCATTGCTGTACTCTTGAGTCTGGGTTGCCATTATGAGATGAACTCTGACGTGCCTATTGGTTTGTGGCCCGGAAAGGTCAGTTCCCAACGCTACTTTGACGTAGTTTAGCAAAATTTTTCTTTGGCTTTTGTTACCAATTATTGGTTCTGTCAAGGAGGAAAAGAAAATTCAAGGTGTGCTCTGGATTTTTATTTGAGGAGAGGCACTGTTCTCTTACATATTTTTCCACTGAGCAGATCCCCTGAATGTGGAATTAGACCTCTAGTGTTATCTACAGTGTGTTGCATTGATATCAATCTATTCTGGTATCTAGAATCTCAAGCTGAAAACAAAGACTGTGAACTGTAAAAGCCCTCTAGTACAGAAAGGATTGTTTAGCAGAAAGCTGCACCTATTTTGTTTCAGCTTACAGTCTCAACAATTGGAAAGTTGCAATGTAAACATGAAAAAATTTGTCTAAATATCACTCAGGAAAGTTATATGATTAGTAATGAACCAGAAAAGATAATCATCTGGCAAATTCGGTGGATTATATTTCAGGTAAGGGGGAGACCAAGCATTGGGTGGTCTGAGAGCAGTGACTGAGTCTTCTACAGATTCACGTGCTCAAATACATGTTCTTGGCCTTGTTTATATATCTTTTCTGATCTAAGATATTTCTCTTATGTGACTGTAACACTTAATATGTAACTATATATTATATAATATATATTATATAATTACATATAATTATACATATAATTACTTATATGTAACACTTAAATTCAGAAAGCCTTTTTGTAGTAGTATGTAACAGAAAACCTGAACTTGCTTTTGTCAGGCATCCTAAACAGCCTTTAGGAGAAAGAGCTGTAACAATTTTCCAAAGACACCAAGACAAAGGTATCTGTTGTGAAAATCTTTCTGGTTTTTACACTTCAAATGATCTGATTATTCAGTATCTTTAGGGCAACAATGGAGTCTCAGTTTACCTTGTACAAGGCCATTCTCATATCCATTTAATTCTTTGACAACCACAATCCCTCCCTCAGGAAAGCAACCTCTTCCATGGTGTGCCCAAAGCAATTGGCTTTGTGTCAATAGTAGGCCAGGCTTTGGCTTTGTGTCAATAGTAGGCCAGGCTTTGATCATGAAGCTGCAGAGAGGTTGTCATTTCTTATGTACTTGTCCCTAGGTGTGAAGACCCATTTTTCATCAGTAGTTTCTGAGACAGTATATTTGATACTCTCTGGCTTCAATGTAATGATCTCTCTAATTCAAAGAGAATCTCTCCAGTGGCTTCCTGTAACTGTAGGCTGACACCTATTTATAGATATCCCTGTTTCACTCAAGCTTGCTTTCTGTGAAGGCCCGTTTTTGAAATAGCATGCTTGTTGAAAAGAAAATTAACTGCTGATCCTCCAGTGGATCCACTCCAATGAGGTCTCCTACTTGTTCTGAGTGAAGAAATCAAGGGGGACTGGATGGGTAAGGTCTAGTTCATCCCACTTACCAAAAAATGTATAAAGTAGGACCTGAGGCACTGTAATCTTTTTGTATAGTTAGTGAAATTGCTATGCATCTTCTGTGAGTGCTCAACTGCCTTCTGGAAATACCCCCACCTCACCCCTTTTTACTTTATAGGCAGTCTAAATTAAGTACAGCCCTGTCTCATCTAAACCCTTTAACACAGTGTAAGAAGTTGATCCCAAACGCTGATTTCATATATTTGTAATGGTGTTACCAATCTGGGACTTTCTAAACAAGGGCACAGAATCTAGTTTAGGAAAGAGACATTATTTATTCTGTGCAGGGTGCTCCATGGAAGTCTCCACAAGTCAAGAACTGCAATGATTGTAAGTTTAAGCTATTTATACATTTTGATAAACAAAGAAATCAATGTTCATTGGTTGAGAGTTACACAATTTGTTCATTAATTAGTACTCCACCCTTTATTGGTTAAGAGTCCATCTCGCTCATGTTATCAAGCTTCTTTTGAGTCAGTGGGTTGCTTGAGTTGCTGGTTGTGGTGCTCCCAGCCAGAATTACCTTTTACTGCCCATTTTCTTCTGCGTAGTCATCCAAGGGTTGGGACCTGATATTCCTCATTATCAGTTCTGACTCATCATCCAGAGAAGTCTTTGTTTTGAGCATCACTGGGAGCACCAGATATTTACTGCAAATTCTACCAACCCTATGTCCTGCCTTGAACATCTCAATCATCCCTAGGACTTTCACTGAAAGTTCCTTTCACCCTGATTTCTAGTAAGAATAATGCTGAGAACAGTTTCATTATTTTTATAGGTTCTTTGGCAAAGGCTTCATCTTACTTCTTTTGTAGTGGTCTTGTGAATCTTTCCAATACTCCCTTTCGGGTTTTTGTGTTTGGTTTTTTGGTGTTTTTTTTTTTAATGTAGTCTTTAGGAACTGGTCTCATTCCCAACCTTGACACAGAGTAATATTTTGACCTATACCAAAGTCCCTTAGCATGACTCCAGAAAATCAAAGGGGGCTTAGAATTGGGCTAACTTAGCAGGCAGGGAGTTCGCTGCCATTCCTATGTGTTTTATATGTAAACTAGATTCAGCTTGAATTCCTGAAAGGACACTTAAGAAATTCATGAACCCTTTTGTGTTCTAACTCTAAAATGCTTTTTCTATGTCACCACTTCACCCTACACTGCTATTCAAAGATAAGCATGAGGCAAGTCCATTGCCACTCCTTTACGGCATCTTTCCTTCATTACATATCCAGACATTTTTCTATATTGACTGATCCATTTCCCATAATGCCATAAAAACCTGGCTTAAAACCAGAGTTTAATCTGATCCTCAGTGAGCATTGGTCTATAAACAGAAGGCTACCAAAGTGCAATGTAGCCATACCAGCTGCCACTTCGTGGCCTGGAATTAGCTTTTCCCCAGGGCTATTTCTGTCAAAGACCACAGCAGATACCTTTACATCCCTAGCACTTCTAGCTTACCCACTCACACTTTCTGTCTGCTTTTGATGTTCTCTGGCTTTTTCAGATGCAGCCACTTCAGGTTAGGAATGGAAGAGATTTCCTGGGTATGTAATATATGCTATATATCCATCTTTCCTTGCTGTTACCCCAGGAAAAAAATTTGGGAACTGGTACAATTTATCACACCCCTTTTTAAATAACTACTTTGGGAAATTCTTCAAAGAATTTTTATAGCCTGCAATGCTTGCTTTGTATGGTGATGTCTCTGTCTGGTGGCTGTTTACTGAGAACCAGAATTGCCCCTGTGGCACCAGTGTGAATGCTTGTTCTTCTCCATCACAAAATACATTGGTCTGGACTTAACGACATCTGTGCCTTTCCAGCAGCAAGTAGTTGATTGTGTGGCATTTTTGTATCCTATGTTGTACTGTTCAGAGGAGATTTTAATAATGACCTTCATAGCCTTTGTAAAAGGAAAAGCAGTCTCAAGTACATTCTCACCCTACATCCACACTTCCATAATTGGATAATTACGTATTCAATTACTGGTCATGCAAAGATTTCTGGCAGAAACAGAAACTATGCCTAATAATTCACCTTTCTCTCAAGCTCAGTGACTGAAAAACATCTTGTCTATCTGTGCAAACTGTTGATTCATATTCAACTTGCCATAAACCCAAACCCCCAGATCTCTGCCCATGGCAGGGGGGTTTGGAACTAGATGATCTTTAAGATCCCTTTCAACCCAAATCAATCTATGATTCTGTCATTCTATGGAAGAAACCCAACTCAAGTTAAAAAAAAAAAAACAAACAAAACCCAAATTTTCCCAGTGGTCTCATGTTTTACTTTCAGAGCAATGCTTGAGAGTGTGCTCAACTTCCCTGACGTGTTTGTATTAATAACTTTTATTAATGAATTAAAGTGCTTGCTTTTGATGTTAATTTTTCACTGCAGAGTAAGACTCAGTAAAAGGAGTTTCTTTGCATTCTGGACATGAGTGTTACCAGTGTATCTTAGGTTTACCTGACTGATATTTTTCCTGGGTTAGCATGGCACTTCTAGTTACAAAATCGTCTGTTCTATACAAATCTCAAAGAAATGAGTCATTATTTTATTTGATGAACAGTTCTACATCACTGTGTAATACCTTCCTTGCTTGGAGATACTGAGGCATTCCCTAAGATAGTTACATTTCACTAGCACTGGATCACTTTGAATTCTCCAGTTTCTGATAGCTTTGGGCCTGATTATCTTCTAGTTTCTAGTTTCTAAATCTGGGATAATTCAGGAATCATTTTTTTTTTAATCACAGCTTTTTAGTATAGCTTTAAAACTGACCTACATTTTTACTTTTTATTTCCCTCATAACTTGGGCTGTCTTGCCTGAGAATGAGAAAGATTCTCCTAACAAAAAATAAGTAACAAAGTTTTTCATTATCATCAGCAAAGATAAATACTTTGTAGCTCCTAAAACACTCCTCCAACTATTTGAACAAAATAGATTGTTAATAATGCATGCAAGGGATTATTAGTAATTAAGAACTGTTTCTCCTTGTTCCTGCAGTCACAACAGTGAAGCAAACATTGAAATATGTAATCTTTGCTGCTAATGGATTCTGACTGCACTAGGAGGTCCTGCTTCACCTGCACAGTTTTCTCTGAAGGAAATACAAATTAGTTGCATGTTCAGTCTGCGCTACAGCTGGAGACATGAGATGGGTCAGTACTGTCTGTTAGAAGGAATATATACTTATACCAGCAGAATCTGAAAGTGAGAAAATACCTTGTTTCCTGTGAAAATCTCAACCTGTCATTTGATCTGAGCTGACATTGGAAGTGGTGTTATGATGTAGCAGAAATGTGGTGTGACAAGATCTCTAGCCAGCCAGTTCACTGAAGTGGAATGTTTTTAAAGTAAAAGGGCTCTCCCTTGCCAAAAAAACCCCAAACCCAAACTGCAGTACTTCCAGTTCCTACAGCTGGATTTTACTAGATTACAAAATAATAATGTGCAACAGGATGTCTCTCAGCAGAGGAACTGCAGAGCTGCTGGGTGAATCTGATTTTAAAATGTTTTATTAAGCAGGTCCCTGTCAGCTGTGCTCATGAAGAGTGGGTCCTTTCCCCAGTCCAGCCCCTGCCAGAACCACTCGGGTTGCCACTCTCTTCAGGGCCCCTGGAAAGCCTCCTTCCCTCCCTCACTTCTCAAGTTTGGCTTTGAGTCTCCTCTTGGCTGCAGAAAGCCCCTGCTCCTTCTCTCCCTGCCTGCACTCCTGTTGCAGGCTCACCCCATATATTTTACACTATATTTTGATGCATTTGTCCTCCAAAATATTCACCCAGCTAAGTTTGTGCAGTTATTCTCAGGAAAGAAGTCATCACCCATTCCTAGAGAGGGTCTGCTTCTGGCTGCAACAAGTATTGGGCAATCTCCAATGTCAGTGCAGGCTGGGTGATGAATTGATTGAAAGCAGCCGTGAAGAGAAGAACTCAAGAATACTGGTGGGTGTAAAACTGGACACGAACTGGCAATGTGTGCTTGTAGTCCACAAAGCCAATCACAGTCTGGGCTGTGCTAAAAGAAGCAAGCCCAAGTTGAGGGAGGTGATTCTGCCCCTCTGTTTGACTCTTGTGAAATTCCATCTGGAGTATTGTGTTCAGCTCTGGAGCCCACAGCACAAGAAAGACATGGATCTATTAGGTCCAGAGGAGGGCCAAGAAAATGATCAGAGGACTGAAACACCTCTCCTATGAAGACAGGCTGGGAGTTGGCATTGTTCATGAGGGAGAAGTGAAGGCTCCATGGAGACCTTACAGGGCCTTTCAATATAAAAAAGGGGGCTTATAAGAAAGATATGTAAAGACTTTTTACCAGGACCCAGAGTGAATTGACAAGGGACAACAGTTTTAAACTGAAAGAGGGTATCTTTAAATTGGATACCGGGAAGAATTTTTATATAGTAACAGTGGTAGGACCCTGGAACAGGATTCTTAGGGAAGTTGTGGATGCCCCATCACTGGCAGCGTTCAAAGTCAGGTTGATGGCACTTTGAGCAACCTGATGTAGTGAAAGATGCCTCTGCAGGGAGGTTGGACTAGATGATCTTTGAAGGTCCCTTCCAACCCAAACCACTTGGTGAACCTATGATTCTAATTCTTCTCTACAAAGACACACTCTGTAACAGAACATGCAACAGACAGCAGATATTTCCGCCAAACTGAAAACCAGTAATGGTTTCTTTGGGGGCTGCCGTGGTTTAAACCCAGTCAGCCATGCAGTCCCCCCCCACTCTCCCCTTCCTTCCTCCCTCCACTCCCAGAGGGAGGGGGGGGAGAATCGAAAGAATGTCGCTCCCAAAGGTTGAGATAAGAACAGTCCAGTAAATAAGGTATAACACAAAACCACTACTGCTACCAACAGTAATAATAATGATAAGGGAAATAACAAGGGAAGAGAATACAACCACTCACCACCCGCCAACCAATACCCAGCCTGACCGAGCAGTGATCTAGCCCTTTTGGGTAACTGCCCTCAGTTCTACATCGTGGGCGTGATGTGCTGTGTTATGGAATACCTCTTTGGGTAGTTTGGGTCAGGTGTCCTGTCTCTGCTTCCTCCCGGCTTCCCCTCCTCCCTGGCAGAGCATGAGACTCAGAAAGTCCTTGGTTGGAGTAAACATTACTGAGCAACAACTAAAAACATTGGCGTTATCAGCACTGTTCCCAGGCCAAAAGTCAAAACCACAGCACTGCACCAGCTACTAAGAAGGAGGAAAATGACTGCTACTGCTGAACCCAGGGCAGGGGCTTTTATTTCTAATAAGCACAAAGACCAATGAAAAGCATGCCACTGCTCTGCATCCCTCTTAGGCAGAGGAAACCACTCCAGTTCCTCTTTGCTTTTTCTCTGTGTCTCTGTCTCTAACCTACCAGGGCACACTGTCTAGCTTTCTATTGGTTTCTAAACTTGCAGCTGGTGTCAGCCTTTTTGCAGAGTCATACACCAGGCTTTTGTCCCACAAAAATATTAGCAAAGTAACTGCAAGTTGCAGCAATTTCTGCTGTTAAAAAAAAATTCATGCATAATTGCATTACTGGAATAGGAGCCTCTTGGAAATCTGTCTTCCCCTTTCAGTGACATTGTTACTTTGGGACTCACTACAAACACTCAGCAGGGTGTCTTATTTATTTATACATAAATCCTGCTTTTCTTTGAGCACAGATTTGCAAATCTGTGTAAAAAAATAAGCTTGGTCTGAGTCTTTTGGAGTATTTTAAAAGGTGACAAACTTCCAACATGAAAAAAAATCCACAAGTGAATTTGTAAAAAGCTCTTTGACTTAGGTTAGATTACTATAATACTATATTAACAATATTATCCATGCTCTGGTTTTTAAATTATACCAGAAGTACTGTAGACATTCCAGAAATTAAACTTTATAAAGTGCCACTCTGGCAGGCCTTCATCTTTCTTTTGCAATATTTAGAGAAAACAATACAATTAACTATTGACAGAACAAATTAAAAGCCAAAAGTCCATGTTACACCTAATAGTCCTGAGATCCTTTCTCATGTTTTGATAGAGGATTAGACTAAATTGCATCCACAAAGGTGAAATTTTAAGAAGAAAAAAGCCACAGTTTGACCATGTGTCAATCCTAGGTAAATATTTTCTTCATTTATTGGAAATTATTTTTGAATTTAAGGGAAGCAAGGAGAAATATTCTTTTTAAATCAGTTCTGTAGATAAATTATTTGTTGGCTTTCCATTTCATTAAATGTCAGAATATTTAGCATTATGAGAATTTTATTTAATAATTCTTATGATTATACTTAACTATTCTTAAATGGTCTTCCATCTTTATAGATATAATTTATGATTTTCTCATATGTGTTTTGAGAGCCTTTTTTTTTTCCTTTTATTCTGGTTGGACCAGGGTCTAGTGCATTCTCTGAATACATTTATGTCATCAGTTATGGAACATCTTGCTACGGATTACATCAGTTTTAGCATAACATATACATATATACCAAAAATATTAAGTACTGCTGATTGTGTTACCCTTTAAACCCGTTTGAAATAACTCTATGTTGCTATTGAAGATGTTACTGCTTTTACCTAGGTACAGAACAAAATTCATTGAAGTCATCAGAACTTCAGTGAGAATTAAAAAATGGTGTGATATATTCTTTTTAGTAAAGCATTAGATTTATTAGTACTACATCCATTTGTATACCAATCCTGTTATTTCATGTATCCTGTGTTCCAGTTCTCCTAGTTCCTACTTAAAACCAAGGTCCTGTTTGTAAATATGAGTGTTTGTTGAGAACCAAAAAGATCTGATGCTGACAGAGGTTTTTCAGGTGAAGGATAAAGAGCCAATTTGCATGTTTTAGTGTACATACCATCTGCACCCAGAAAGTCAATACAAGAAGGGTGGAATAATCAACAGGTTTTACAGAGGTATTTACCTTTTCTTCTTTAATCTGAAATCATAGTTTGTGATCCATCAAACATGAAAGGCCCTATAATCATTTTCTTAGGAAGTGGCAAAGGCAAAAATCCCACTGGGTTTAAGGTAGAGACAAATACATTTATGAGAGCTTACCTGATAGGATTCCTTCTTCATACAAGAGGGGAACCTGCTGGCCTGAGAACTCTCTTCTACCTTGAGGTTCTTAGTAAATGTAATGGGCAGACCAGATACATGAGTTTTAGTGGGCACAAATCAGGAAGGCCATGTTGATGCTTTTAGTGCACACTAAAGTCTATATTGCCTGTTTGAACAACATGTTCCTGACCGTTGGTGTATTTCTGTCCAGAGAGCCAAATTAAACTTCATCTTCTTGCCTTCAGTACATGACTTGACATCAATCATGGCTGCAATGGCATGTCCAGGACCTTTGCCAGACTGAGCATTTAACATAGCTTACGTCCAGAGCTACTGTTCCTTAGCTAGCTTCCACACTGGGTTTTTAGCACTAGCTTTCTAATTTTTGTTGTAATTGTGGTAATGTCACTGAAAGTCACCTTGTCTTATCTGTGGGCCTTTCTTCACCATGAACATGCCCATCTCAAAACCTTAAAAATCAAGTGACCTGTCTTTTTTGTGCTGTGCCTGTCAGGGAGGTCTGGAGGCTTGTAAGACTCTACTTCATGGTTCACATGTTGTTCGAAATTCACTGTCACAAATTCAGACTCGCTTGGGTGTTCATACTGCAGAAAAGGTGACTGTACCTCCTCTGTCCCAGCACAGGCATGTTTCCTTTTGAGGACAGCATATCCTGTGGGACCAGGTGTTACTCCAGTACTTTGACATGCTTTGGAAGGTTCCAAAGAAAAACACTGGGGAAGCAAACTGCTATGTGTCACTAGTGGTGCTGTTGCACTGGACAATGTTTGCTTTTCAAAACCCATGTTCAATAGAGGTAATAAATCATTTAATTGCTTTCCACATGTCTGCTGCAGCACAGCTAACCTCCTGCCTACCTGGCCAGGCAGACTTCAGCAAACACTGTACACAGGAGAGGTGAAAAAGGACCCAAACATAATGGCAGGAGGAAATTTGTTTCTTTGCTGGCAAAAGCAACTATTCATCCCTAAATCAAATGCCAGCACAATGGAATCACCCCAAAATACAGTATATTGTGTTGTTCTTAGGTTTTAGCATGGGAGTCTGCGTTCTCATTGTTCTTTCCCATATACCAGTAAGTGGTAGTGTTTACTGTACAATTTCCATGGGTTCAGCTTTTGTGCCTAGATAATTACAAGGAAGCAGCTACAATTTAAAGTCATTGCGTATCTGAAAATAGGACAAAGTGCTACCAGGCAAAACTTTTATGTTCTGTGACAGAGCAAGCGATTTTGAGTGGCTTTTATGGTGCTACAGACTTTGTTCTTCCTATCAATGACCAGCCCTGAGGTTTTTCACCACGTTCCAGTGAGCTCCATGTTGAAGGTGAACAAATTTAGGAATTAGGAAATCTGCATTGTCAGTGTAAGTGACGGGAGTTACCTGGGGTGCCGCAGATGATCTACATCTACATAGGGTCTGGACAACTTTTGTGACCTGTTGCTCAAAGCATGTACAGTGGAAGATAACACGGGCCAGCACTGCAAAAAGGTATTGATACAAAAAGCTTGCAATGTGTTAGTTAGAGACACTAATAAAGCAGTAATGAGACAAACCCTGGTCTGTTACAGAAGGACTGCTTCTGTAAAAACAATCCAGACTTAAAGAAGCAACTTAGTTACCAAAACAAAATGGGTTAAAACCAGCTGCATTTATGTTTTCTCCTGGTGATGTTAGCAAAGATTCCTTTTTTTTTTAGAAAAATTCCATTTCTTTTGATGACCCTCCAACACTGAGTCTCTGCAGAGCCAAATGGTAACATAGTTAATGGAGGGTTTGTTTCTAAGCTTGTCAGATATATTGCACATCACCCAATGTTCTGAATGGTTCAAATATACAGTAAAACATGCCCAGTGACACCACTGGCTTTGGAAAAGCTGCTGTCTACTGAGGTTCCTCTTTTTTTTTTTTTTTGTTTCCTTGATATTCCACCCATCCCTTTCAATGGTTGTTCATAATCTTGCAACCTTTTCATGTCTTAGTTCTCAGTTTACTTTTTCAACTGAATTTACCAGGCTTGTTAAAAAAGAAATGTTTCTGATGGTAACTAGTGTGGGAGCACTTCTCTCATTTTACCTTTGGCTTAAATTAAATGTAAATCCTGGAAAATAAACTAAGTAGTGAAACCACACCTCCCATTCTGCTTTCTCCTCTTATACTGGTTGATTAGTGAACTTACTGAAGGCTTATCTCCTTACGGAAGTGAATTTGGATTCAGGGTGTGTATGAATTTAAACTGTGCTGCTTGTCACTGATTGGTTTCCTGGGTGATTGCCCTTATCTGTGAATTATGAGTAGTCTGTGCACAATTCAGCCAATTCAGAGTAAGACACTCTTTCCAGCTTCAGAAAGCTTTTTTTTTCTGAATTACCTTGATCTACAAAGTACTGGGTTAACAGGGTTACACAGGGAGTTAGTGTAAGTCTTAGCATGAGATGCTCAACAGAGGCAGGAAGGGTTGGAAGACAATGGCTGTGCTATTGGCCCTACAGAGCATGAGCCTGCCACTTTTTCCATAACCCACAAGAGCTGATAACAGTTGAAACAAAAGACATGTATTTGCTGCTGCTAATCAATATGCCTTCTGTGATTAATGTGGAATCTTGGACAACATTTACAATCCTTCCATACTGGTGGGCAATACAGTATTCATAGTATTTTTCAAAGAGGTAGAAGTGTTAACACCCATGCATACTTGTATTTTGCTTATCCATGTTAGTCCTGTAGTTTCAGCTTCTGTAGACAAAGCATTTGCTTCTTCTAATTTTAAATTGATAAATAATAGCCATGTTGTCAGCCTATTGACTCACAGGGCAGGGCATTCCTATGGCTTGCACTGTTATTACATCTGTCTGGTAAAGAATGCCTGGTTATATCACTCATCACAAAACGTTTTTGCTAACACCATCTTTCCCTCATTCTTTAACTGTCCAAACATTTACCTAAGAACAGGCATTTTCCGTGCTTGGCCACCAACAGATTTGGATTTTGTTTTGTTTTGTTTTATTTTGTTTACTGGAAAAATAATTCCCAGACTTTGTTTTTCAGAAATGCAGTTTAACTTCTTCCTCTGACATTTTTTTCATCATGAGTGATCACTATTCTTTCTCTTTTCCCTGTTTTCTGATCTTTAGATACAATTTAAAAAGACACTAGGTACAATTAGCATACTAACTCTAAGATCACAAATAAAAATCTGCATCAAGAAGAATAGAGATTGATTAAATCTTGACACTGGCCTTGTGAGAAGTGCCAATATTGGCTATTTCTACTATCCACATTGGCTAATGATGATAATAATATACTTACAGATGCTAAGAGAGAAAAAAATAATCATTTCTTAGCACTCTCAAAGAGAAAGAAATACCTAGCTTACTTAAACACTTCTCCATGTGTTTTTGTTTCTGATGTGACTGTCCCTGTGGACCTAAACAAAACTATAATGAGCCTTGCAAGCCTGTCTTCGTTTACTCAGTCAAGAACTAAGGGAACTTTTTTTAGTTCATCTACATAAAGATGTATGAATTGTCTATTTTTAATTGAGATACCTAGCTGAAATTGCCAGCATGTATAGTCTAATGACATAGAGCAGCAAGAGATAATTTTAAGAGTGTTTTCCCCATGGTTGAACTCACATATTTTCTTGGGTAAAATCAGCACGCACCTTCCCTCTTCACTCAAGACTTGCCTTACTTCTTGTTTCCTGCACACCCAGATTGTCAGCAGTAATGGCTGAATGGCACCATTGAAATACTAATATTGTTCATTAAGGAGTCTTTTTTTTGCCACCACTCATTTTTGTCTTGTGTTTTCAAAAATTAAGGGAAATCAACTTAATTGGAATGGCTGCAGCACTGAAAACAAATGAAGAGTTCCACTAGCAAGATTGTCTAATGCTGCAGATTTACACATTTATTTTGGTGAAGAGTATTTTGTAAGCTCTGCAGAAGAATGAGTAATGGCATATTCAACGATAAAAAAGGCACTGAAAATGCAATGGCTTGGTATGAAAGTTAATCTCCTCATGTTTTAAAGCATGATTTCCAGGCAAAGCTGTGATGTCAGATACGTTTTCAGTTAAGAGAGCACACACACAGTACAATCACTTAGTTTCATAAGAGCATTAAGATTCTTGGTGAAGAAAGGTGCTATTATAAATGCAATGCATTATTATAATTATTAATATGTTAACAATTGTAAGAATTACTTCAAAGGAAGTGAGCTATTTGTTCAAACAATATCATTTTATTATCAGTTCCTATCTATGTACATGTAAATGGGATTGAATCCAGTCCACAATAATGTCAACTGAATTTCATTTACAGTGCATTAAGCAGGAAAGAAAGATAATTTGGGAAGTGTGGGATGTTTGGACTTCGCTTACTTTGGCAAGACCCATTCCTCTATAATACATTCCTGGCTTTCCCATTTCTGCAGTCAACATCTATTTTTTTCCCAGTGCCAGGAGATCAGTGTACTTTCTTACAAAACAAGGTTACATAATGCTCATAGCACATGTGAGCCAAGGGGAAAACCCCTTTATTACATGTTCTACAGTATTTTAAAGCCAGTATTGGCATTTTTTTTTTCTTTCTATTTGCTGCATGAGATTGTTTTTAACTTGCTGCATGTAAAAAAATAAAAAGCAGATTGGTGTTTTGAACAAGTTCATCTATTGATGTATTTGGGCCCTACACAGCCCATTTGACTCTAAGCTTCCCCACGTAAATGGGAATTTTACTGCTGGCTTTTCCCCTTGTCCCTCAGTTACATGTTTTTGGCACAGTCTCTCTCCCAGAAGGAATGAAAGAGCTCTGGTGCTGCTTTTTTATCACCACCCCCAGTGTTACCATCTGCTCTGCTGGATCTCCAGCCCAATGGATGTTCTGGATTTACAGCAACTCCAGTCAGACTTAAAACTTGTTAACACATTGGCTCTTTAAATAGTTCAAAAAGCTACGTGGCAGGGAGGTGGGTGAGGAGCACATCCTGAACGATATTGCAAAAGCCTTTATGGATTGCCTGATCCATTTTCCCTCACCAGCTGGGAGCACCCTCTGAGAACAATTCCTGCATTCCAGCTGCCTTGTTTGCATGTGGTAGGAGTGTTTGGTGGTGTGGGAGAAAAGGAAGTGGCAGCTGCAAACTGTTTAAGATTATCCAAGGACCTTCTTTCAGGCCATGGATTGATTTCTGGCAGCTCCAGGTTCAAGCAATACAAGCCATGACCTGGAGCTTTGATCTTCTGGCAGTCCTGTAGGCCGTCTCTACTCACCAAATTGCTTCTGGATGCCAGCTTCACAGTATGCACCCACATGGATTCATACACACCCTTGTCAGGTTTTTTTTTTGTACTCTGTATGTATGTCCCCCAGCATAGGTGCCTGCGTTTAGAAATTGCTGCTGAACAGCAGAAGCCACAGGTATCAACATGCTGTCTGTAACAGTGGCTTGCATCTTGTGGGACTCCTGGCCACTGGGAAACTGGAGAGATTGCCCCTTTCTAAACTGGTGTCCTCTTCCCTAGGGTGATGTGGGGTCAGGCAACATGAAAAGGAAGGGGTAGGAGGAGTGGAAAGAGAGAAAGTCCCTGTTCCAGCTGAGAAGGCCTATGTGTGGTGGGATGCTGTGGGCCTTGTGTAACCCTGGTCTGCATGGGTCATCAAAGTCTGGCTTCCTGGGGAGCTAGAGGGTGTGCATCTCCACTGCAGCACATACAGGTTCTTCTGCCTGCAGCTCATCTCTGAATCACTGATTCACTGCCCTCCAAATAAATTTGATTTGACCTTAGTTGAGTTTATAGTCAGAAACAGGCTTTTGTATGGCCAGAATTTACTTCCTCTTGCCCCATTTGCTATGCTCGGACATCCAGTATCACAAGACTCACACACATGCTCACACACATCGTGTGGTTTTTGTTCTGATTTGGGAAAATTCCACTGCTCCTAGCCATTTTCAGGAAAGAAACTGAAAACTGGTTACCATTCAATTTTAGTCATCATTTAGTCTGTTCTTGGACCAGTCGCTAATTGAATATTCTTTATGCAGGCCTCTTGAAACTGGAGTTGTAGCTCCTTCTCTTTTGCTGCTTATTGCGAGAAGCAGAAGGTAATAGGAGGAGGTAGCTTTATGACATTAAAAAACCCCCAAAATAAAAAAATCAATCATATTACATTTACAGAAGCATTTGGTTCTTAAAGGGTCACAGCATTCAGTTCTGTGACTTCAGAACACACAGTAGCAGGAAGTTGATTATGTTTTTGCTGATACCATATCAGAAGTATCGAGTGTTTCATGGACCATGTCTGTCCTAATAATGAAAACCCCTTAGTTTATCATCCATTTGCCTTAATAGGTCCCAAAGCTGCATATATTTCTGGAAGAAAGGACATTTTTCCTTTAAAAAGTTAATTACTGAGCTTCTAGCCCATGCCGTTTCAATTGAAGTATGTTCGAGTCATGGAGGGTTGGTCTTAAACAAATATTCCAATGAATTTATTACGTCAAAGTCACGTTCTCTCCATTGTGTCTAATGCCAAAGGTATTGAGGAAATTCCAGAAGATCATTTTCCAGTCTCCCTGTGTTCATTGCCAAGATTAGCATCAGCAAAGCTAATATACAGAGTTGCTATTGGTCTGTAGCATTCTTCTCAAATTAAAACCAGAGCAAAAAGAGCATAGTCACTGAAATATAAATGGAGGGAAAAAAAAAGCTTTAAACATCAGCAATTTGGTCTGCAGTTGAACAAGACTTAGGCCTTAATTGAAACAGATGTTAAAATTTGCTTCTTGAATGAAAGCCCTGCCCTGGTTGGAACCTGCCTGTCTTTGGTGTAAATAGCAAGTTCAAGGATGTTCAAAACTACGCTGTAAGTGAAAGGCTCGTCAGGATGCAGTGCACTTTCCAATGCATTTCATGCATTGTTACCAATATGTGTTGTAGGACCCACCATAGCCCCAGCCCATCCAATTGCTGTTCTCCAGTGGCCATTCCTGCTGTTGTTTTGGTCACTTCAATTTTTGCAGTAGAATAAGGAAGCCAAAATGAGATAGATAATCTTTCTTTTTATCAGCTGGGATTTCTCTCTCAGAATGTGAAGGAGAAGATTTAAAACTCGTGAAGTTCTAAGTGAGAGTAATTAGAATAACTTTCACTAAACACAATCTTCAGTTACTAAATAAACAGAGGCCCTATGTGTACACACACTGTTTCTTATGCCTAAGGCTAGAACCTGTTCTCTCCCTCAAGCAAACCAGAAAGACTTCAGGTATTTTTCAAACCAGATCCCAGAACCAAAACCGGTGAAACTTCAAGGTGGTCAAATTCTGCATTTCGATTTTTCATATGGGACCTTTCCCTATTTCACAGCTCTTCTAAAAAAGAAAATAGAAGGATGTGGCTTTGCATTGCAGAGGCTAAACTCCTTTTGAATTACCTTTCCTACTGCTTATCTTCATTCATCTACTCATTCTTTCCTATGACATGTGCTTGTGATGCAATTGTAATAACAGCACATGGCCTCACAGCCCATGTGCACAGCAGCGGTGTTACAGCCCCAAGATTACTATATTTGTAGAGCTGGAAGAGTTAATGAAGAGTAAATGGTAACAGGCAACTTGAGAGGAGAGAAAGATATTAAGAACTGAGGTATTGTTTTCTGGATTAATGGTTTGTACACAGAGAGGGAAATCAAAACTTTTCCTGTTATAGGCAGTTGGGATTAGTAGAGTCTGGTCACACCTTTAGAAAAAAAAGGTCTTAGCAATTTACTCCAAACAATTCCAGGTAAACTGAAACTTTCCAGGTTGTTTAGTCTTCCTCCTGATATATCATTTGTTGAAAATTTAACACTTGCGTTCAGAGCTGTAGTATTTACAGCATCTGAGAAGAAAGTTGTAGCAATGGGAAGGGAGAAGTGTGCTGAATGAATATATGTAAGCCTGAAATTTCCTGCTCAGCTAACCATGGCTGCATCCTATACTGCAGATGGTGGAAAAGCATGCTGTATCATAACCCTGTGAAACAAGAGCCATCACAGAATCATAGAAAAGTTTGGGTTGGAAAGGATCTTAAAATCATCTAGTTCCAACCCCCCTGCCATGGTGGGACACCTCACACTAGGCATGAAAGAAACTCCTAGCAGCTGAGCTGTCAGGACAGTTATAGACCTTAGGGCTGCTCCCCTAGTTCAATGGGACTTCACATCATTATCCAACTGTCAGGTTAATCACATTTTGGTTCCTGTGATTCTCTTTGAATTTTAATATACATAGAATAGGTCTGTCCCTGAATACCCTAAATATCTCCTTGGGCTGTATGACCTAATTTCATCTGTTTAAATGCATTAGTGAGTTAAAACCCACCAAGTCAGTACTCCACCAAGGCAGTTCAGCCAACCAGAAATACAACTCTCCACTGACTCAGTTCCTAATTTAAGTGAAGTACCTCAGTTAAGTGTCCACATCAGACTGAGTGTATTTAGGGCCCTCATATTTTATTGGCAGGCAAGCTTTTGGCATCCATTAAAACTAGAATTTGCTGTGAGTAATCATTATAGATACTTAGCAGGGTTCCAGCCTTGATTTAATGAGCACAAAATGTTTTTTAGTCTCTCTACCTGTAATGCATCAAGTGGCTGTGGTCTGATATGGAGAGAGATCCCATCAGCAACAGGCACCAGGTTTGACCTTCCATTCTTCATCCTGCAATTTATTGTCCAGATGCTTCACAACTCCTTCTGTGTGGTCCTTGGAGGACCTAAATGCCTTCTAAACCCTCTTGTCCACAACTCTCACAGTCTGACCTGCATTTACATTCAATCATTCAGTAATAGACACAAGAAATCCTGAGAAGAAGATTGGAAAGACAGCATAAAAATGGTAGTAACTCCATGATCAAGGAAATTTTCCATAACTTTGGAAAAGAAGAAGAGTTCAGTTATGCTGTGAGCAAATTTCAAATTAAATATTACTTTCTAAAGTTTATGAATTACTGAGATTTCTGAAGGCAGTCACTGATTCCATCTCTTAGCCCTTATTTAAGCATCTGGGGATAGTTTCAGCATCCTGAGTGAATCGTCAGATCTCAAGGGCAGAGAAGTCAAACAAAAGATCCTCACTGATTTCAGATGGGTTTGGATCCCATCTGTCATCTTCATTTCACTGCTTCTGGTGATGAGCTGACACAAAAGAAAAGCACTCCAAAATAGGGCTGTAGCTACACATAATGCAGGGTTCCAGAAGGGAAGCCCTGTGCAGGGGCTACAGGAAATCAATGGACCTCCTTCAGCAGAAGCAACTCAGCAACAGTCACCAGTTAGTATGAAAAAGGTCTTATGCCTCTACATCTGTACTTAATATCCACTGCTGGTTAACAGTGGTAAAAGCTGTAAAAATGTAGGAACTTCCTACAACATAGCTAAAATGAATTACCAAGAGTATTTATTTTTGCAAAATGTCAGGGGTCTCCACCTTTACTTGCATCACTTCATCCAGCTTCTTTGTATCCCATGAAAAACTTTTCATTGTGAATTTCCCTCCCAGCTCTCTCTTTTCATCCATTCACCACAGCAAGCTTACACTTACCAGGTTACTTTGCTGGTGTATCAGGACCCTGAGTATCGTCACACTATATTTCATCCTACTCTATGAAATGTCCTTCAATGAAGTCTAATCTTTTTCTAAAATACAGGACCCACCCATTAAATTCAGGTGCTGGATTTTTATCCTGCTTCTGGCCCCTGTTTAGCAACCTTTCAAAACCAGACTTTACATGAAATAGCAGGGACATTCAATATTACAAGACCCAGAAAAATAGAACCATTCTTCATGTATTGTTTTCCTATTAACTCTGGGAAATAACAGTATAGGGTACTGTTAAACTGTTTGACTTCTAAAACAGTATCATTAACCCACTATCTTTACATGGTAGGATTGTGTTTTTTTTCAGCTACAGTTTCAGAAGAACACTTCTTTGACTTTGTTTCTTAGATTAAAACTATCCTGATTAAGAAAATATTCCTGTAGTTTTACATGATCACCAAACTGTTATGTAAAGCTAAATGTGCATTGATGAATGTTAATCACTTCCCTTTGTGGGGAGGAGTCATAGGTAAATAAAAGGGAATAGTTAGATAACATTTCCACAGTAATGAAACACTCATTGGACTTTTGTATAATGTACTTAGACCAGAAAATTTCTTTTGTTGGGACACTGTTGCCTATTTAAAACCAAACTTGTTCAAGTCTATTCTGAACAGCTGCTTTGACAGACTGGATGAAGCAGAGCCAGAGGTATCTCCAAAGAAATGGTCTGGGTTGCTCAGTTTAGATCTAAACAGTTCTTAAAACTGGTCATGGAGGTGGAGGTTTAATAAGTTCTGCTGTACAACTTTGAGTCCCTTCCCTATCCTACCTACCCTAATCCTCTCTGAGATATACCCCTCTTATCCCACGTCCTACACTTACATAGGGATTGGTAAGGAACCAGTAAGAGGGATAAGTTACTTAACTGTAAGTATCGGGTTTCTCTTAGGAGTGAATGTCCCTATATAGAAAAATTTCCCTAGCAGGCATCTCCTTAATTTTTAAGATCATGTTTGTGCTGCCAATGAGGGAGCACAGCAACATTCAGTGGCTGTACATTCAAGTCCAGGACCCTTGCAGCAATGGGTTAAGGTTGGAAATCCTATTGATATAAAAGGGATTGAAAAGACTTCGAGTAGCATCAGCGAAGAGGAATATGGATATCACTGTGGGACAGTTCTGCCAGGAAAAAATCCTTGACTTCTACTGCAGGGATGACTTCAGAGTACGCAGGGCTGGAGATGAATAAGAGTAGGGACAATGGTCAGCTGTTATAGCAAAATCCATCAGACATGTCCCAGAAAACAGAAGTGAAGGAAACGTGATCTACTGTAGGTCTGAGAAGTTGAATTTTTTTCCCCCAGGGAACCCTTCTCCATAGCCTAAGTAGTTAAAATGCACAGCATATTGTTTGCTTCATAGTGGCTTCTTACGTGACAGCTCTCATGCTTAAGGTACCATAAATCATACTTTTTTTTTTTTTGTCAGGGTGCTTAAAAATCTGATACAAACAGGCTCCTGACAAAAATGTTACACCACTGGAATGGCCAGGAGTCATTGATTTTATATGTTTAGAGCTTTTCTTCCCCATATTCAAACCAATCCAGTTTACAGATAAATGCAAGTTGTCATGGGAGCCATTTCAAACTTTGAAAGCCAGTGATATCAATGGCTTAGCAGTTACAGATTAGTTAGCTAAAGAGGTGCTTATTCCTCATGACAATATTACCCATTTAATTCCAAATTATTTTTCCAAATACTTAAATGAAATCATTAACACAAAGGGTAAATTGCCCCTTACCTCAAACCAGCCTCAATTCGTGCTGGAGCTGTCATAGCACCACTATGGAGCAGGACCACGAAGAGATGCGGAAGGTAAAACAGCAAAAGCCTAATCTTAGAGGAGTCAAATAATTTTATCCAAAGAATCTCTCTTTTTCTTTATCTAAGAGGCTGGATCTTGTTTTCTATTGAGCTCAATAGCAAGTAATTATTTTCTTTTGGACTAAAAGAAAATAACCCCAAAATCTGCTGTAACAGCTGCTACACTAAGGCTGTGTGAAATGAGCAGATTAATTCCACGTGTGAAAGTCCTAGTCTTACAGATGCATGGAATTGAACAAATCTTAACAGGTTAAATTTCAGTATGATCAGAGGTACTTTGAAGATGTCAGTCAAAAACATGAAGGGGATGTTGATTTGACTGAATTTATGGTAGTGTAGCTTACCTGAAAGGTTAGGCCACTCTGTATGGGGGGTGTGTGTGTGTTTGGAGTGGAGAACAGGCCAGACAAAATCTAAGCAATAGATTGATGTTAAAGAGAAAGTTATGAAGACCTTAATCATGTAGGAAAAATAGCATTTGCACTGGGGCTCTTCGAACCCTGAAAACTGTGTAAGAAGCTTTTTGTTTTGTTTCCAGTGGGAAAACAGAGGCTGTTTCATTACAGCAAACATAGGAAATTTGTTTGGAACTAATAAGTAAGTTTTAGAGTCTATTTGATCATGGCACAAGATTACAAGCATAAAAATATAGAGCATTTATAACATTACATGCCTCAATGGTACCTTATCAGATTACGTGAATAGCAAAGATCAGACAAGTGCCAGTTAAGAGTATAATAAAGTCTATACAATATTAGGCTTTAGCAGTGTTGACAATTGCAGGGAAGCAGAAGGTAAGCTGTCACATATCTTAATAAATCCCTTTTTAATAAGCACTGTTTGCTTGTCATAAAATCAGATCACTAACACAGCTGTCTGGGCAAACACAGTTTTAAATAAATGAAACTTGTATTTTCATCTCTCAGTTTTCATTTTCATTTCAGCCCCTCTTTTAGCAATTTGTCTTTTGTCAACACTTTCTGAATCATGAAAGTTTATAAGCAACACTGCTGACAAGCTTAGCTGCTAGGATTTCAACGGGAAAACTAAACCAAGAGACCCAACATCCAGGTTGGTTTAAAATGAATTCTTGGATGTGGTAAAAGGGGAAAAAAGTTGTTCTTTTTTTCCCAGTTTCCAGTTTGTTACAGTATTATAGTTTCAATTTCTTTAAATGCCCTCACATTTAAGCATACAAAAATACATGTAGTCTATGTATTTTGTATTGATATTTTCCCATAGCATAAAGCATAATCAAAAATTAAAGCACAAAATGTAGCTCAAAAGTGGTAACTTTTCCTTGCTGAAACATTTTTTTCTTGATTAAAAATGTCATTTTCTTCAACATGGTCTTGCAAAACATTTCCCTTATTTTGCTTCTCAGGCCAAAAATGCTTCAATGGTATTTTCAGTAATATTTTTCAGTTTAGCTCAGTTCATGACCTTTGAGTGATTTTGCCTTTAGTATTTTGTATTTACACAGCAGTTTGGGTTAAAATGATAGCATACTAATACCATATACTATTGCTCCAAATTTTCACTAGGCCTTTTGAAATGGTAAAAAATAGTGCATTATGATTCCCAGTGGAAAAATAGAATCATAGAATCATAGAGTGGCTAGAGTTGGAAAGGACCTTAAGATCATCTAGTTCCAACCCCCTGCCATGATCAGGGATGTCTCACACTGGACCATGTCACCCAAGACTCTGTCCAAAAATAGATGGTTTATACCTTAAAAATGCATTCATTTAACTTAACATGATAACATCATCATTTATCCAACATTATTCATGGGTAACTAGTTCTATGATAGTCCACTGAAATGGTCTGATGTGCCTAAATCTAGTACAGGGTCCACCAGAGTGAGCAATAAAGATTAATGCCTTCTGTAACTTTCCCTTGACTAGAAGGAAGCTTCCTGATGTGTGGACATCATCTTTGAATATATTTTCCAGAAAGTGCAAATCTTTAAAATTAACACTGGTATTGTGTATTAATTTGTTTAAATCTTCTTATATGCATACAGTTGAATAGGCTACTTGTTTCAGGTTTATTCTATACACAATGAAGAGAATTAGAATTAGGAGTTTATGTAGATGACTGTATAATCACTAAACAAGCACTATAGGGATTATAGAGATTATATGGAAACCCGATGATAAAGCAGAAGATCTATAGCAAGCACTGTGAATGTCTGCTGCAGTGTCTCATCAGAGAGCCAACTGTCCAGACACTGGCTGCAAGAAGATAAGAAAGGGCTCAAGCCATAAAAGAAGTCAGATCTGGATTTCAGATAATTTGGAAGTGGAAGAGTTTAGGTTCATTTAGCTTATTTCACTGACAGGGTCCATGAACAAAAGCACTTCAACAGACAAAACCTATGCAGAACCAAAAGACAGATTCAAACACTCCTGGTTACAACATGGGTTAAGAAAGAATTAAAAAAAAAAAAAAAACAAAAAAGCCAAATCCCCAACTGCTGTCAACGGATGCAGATGTCATTCCTGTGAAGACATGAGGGAAGTTTCTGATTTTAAATCATTGTACAGAAAGAAAAAGAAATGTTTTACCTCATGTAGGTATTTTCTCACTGCACATGAAATGAGAAAACTCTTGACTAGCTGATCCTGCATGGACAGAAACTACTGAAGCATAATGAAGTCTTAGGCAGTTATTTTTGAGTATCTTCCTATATTATAAATGTAGATCATTCCTTGTCATAGCAAAACATCATGTTCATAGCTTTACTATATAAGAAGAGACTGAGACAGTTCATTGTGTAAAATCTCTGTTTATATGGAGAGAAAAACAAATTTGTGCATTAATGCACTCACACATATACATTTAGCCAAACATTTAAAGGTGTTTTAAGACATTTCTTTCTATACACATAAAAGGTTTGAATCTGAAGTGGGGAAACAATGTAAAGAGAATAATGCAAACTGGAAGCTAAAGCAAGCAAAATAGTGGACAGTGATTAAATTGGTCATGCCATTGAAAGTACCAGATTTGGTCTTCCAAAAGACTATTAAAAAAAAAACAAATGACAAAGATGGAACTCTTTACTCTTGCAACAGAAGGGTTGAGATAAGTTTGGAGGAGAAATCCTTGAAACAGACTTCACACTTTTAATTACCTGCCCCCCTCCTCCTCCACAGTAGCTCCAGGGACAAAGAGGATGTTGAAGGACAGAGGAGGAAGCAATAATTTCCCCCATGTCCTTTCATGCATGATTTGGTTTCCTGGTGTGTTTCAGATTCTGAAGATAGTGTAGAGCTAAGAGGGTGCAGCAGTGCTCGCATGACATTCCCCTCCCATGGGTACTCAGCTTCCATAACCTATTTGTACACAGTTAAACCAGATCTTGAGCAGAGATAGATTTTTTTTTTTTTCTCACCAAAGTATATTGGAAGAGGTTGTTGGGTTTGGGGGGTTTCTTCTCTTTTTCTCTTCATCAAAGTTGATGCACACAGCTAAACATCTCATTTTCTTCTGTATCACTTGCTCTGTTCCTCATTATAGGATGTCTTTAAAGCTATAAGCTCTGGCTAGTCTGTTTTGTATATGCTTTTCTGATTTATGACCTCCATGTGAGTTTTCTCTAGGAAAGCAGTTTTTCAGAATTGTGCTTTGATGTGATCCATTCAAGAGGCAAGGCAAATGTTTTTAGGAAATAAAATACAGTAAGGCACATTTGAAATTTATGCTATCTCCCTTATGCAGCAATAGCGACAAGCAGACATCTGAGGTCTTCTGCCTACTCAGCACTGCTTATTTTGTTGGCAACTCCATGCTCTTCAGAGCTTTATCCAGCTATCACTGCATTGAAAGGAAAGTTGAGATTTTCAGGCAGACTCTCAACATCAGCTGTGTTTCTTTTAAGACAGGCACGAGGGGATCCTGAGGCTTGTTACAATAATAGTGAGTGATGCCAAGCCTGACTTTAAACATATAGCTTCTCTAACATGGGGAAATTTTATGCAAGTGGAACTTACTCCCAGTTTTCTCGGCACACTTCTAATAGGTTCACTGTGACCTGACCTATTTGTCTTTTCTTGTGTATAACAGCATTACTTGTACCAAACTTGCAGTCTCTACAAATTGTTTGTAGAGAAGTTTAATTAACCTTTGCGGTCAAGCTGATAAGGCACAAACTAATTTGCAACAGTAACACTGGTTAAATACAGATGGTTAAGCTTGATGAGGATATGCGTTCTCAATATGTCCTTTAAGCTTTCACTTCCCTCTACGTATGATTTTGGCAATTTCCTTTTATGATATCTTCCCTGATATGAAATTCTAGATGGATGAAAATTCCTGGGAGGTCTGTGGCATGCAGTTTAAATCTCTGCAGATTTCTAGCCAAGGAATGAGAAATTACCTGATGCATTTCTGCAGCCTCATTTTGCTGTTTGAATGATAATGCTTCTGCCATGCATGTATGGGTAAATCTTCTTGGGAATCATTTCGGATGAAAGGTATTGTCTTGATGTAAATTTTTACTTGATAGAAATACCACTTCTAACTTTGTATTAGGAATTATATGAATAGGTATTTGAAAAGTCTGGCTAATTCCCTTTGAAATGCAGGGCATAAGCTAGTGCTGTCACTTGATGGGTTTGAGTCTAAAATAATAGGAATTCAGGGAGCCCAGGAGTTAAAAACAAGGAATACTGGAAAAGACAGGCCAGGGCTGTAAAGGTCCCCACACCCTACCTTAACTTTTTAAGAAAAGAGAAAAATCTTGAAAGAAACTGGTGGTTATCTTCATTCAAAGCCTATCACATTACCAGGGAGTCGCCACTGCCTTCATCAGCTTCTTTTACAGCTGTAAATTTCCCATATACCTCCACTGTTTTCTCAATAAAATACATTTTCCAGCAGTGCCCATCTCCATCAACCCTAGTAGCTGCTGCTCATTTTGCACCACTGAGAACAGGATGCTGCTGCACCTACTGCGTTTGAAAAGACCTGACTTCTTCCAAACAGTTGAGTAATTTTTACTATGTTAAGGATGTTTACATTGATTTATAAACACAGGACTTGAAATAATCTGTGTCTCACAACTGGTCAGTCTTATTTTGGAAGTAGATGAGAACGTGGCTTCAAATCACACCTTACTGCAGCTGCCAAACAAGCTGTCTGTGCTGATGTTCAAAGTTGCCTTGTTTCTCCTTCTACTGACTACCATCCACCCTGCCCCATTTACATCAGGTCCTGTATCCTGTACTGAACCCATAGAAACTACATATATTTCTTAAGTCATCATCAATATTCATGCCAAAGGCCAAATGATGCCAAAGGGGGATCACCTTGCCATGAGCTCTGCATTCCTGTGAGGTACAGCTCTGCAGACACTTGCTTCTCCTCCATGCATGTCTCTAACACATGTAGAATGTGAGAGATGGTATGCTGACAGGTCAGAAGCCAGGGTCGAGGAATTTTGTGCAATTCCTGTCCATCGGCTTTATGTATTAAGAGCTGCACATGGGTAGACTCCAACCCTGCAGATACTGACTGGAAAGTCAACAGCAGCTGGGTCAGTCTGCTACGTGGAGGTGACCAGATCTTCCACCACTGTCAGTCTGCACTGCTGTTTGGGGTCAAGGAAAGAACTTAGGGTTGAGATGAAAGGCAGATAGGCCCAAGGCCAACATTAAGGACAATGTAATTTTGCTCACAGCCACAGCTTTACACACATAGAAGAATTATGCAAAACAGTGTGAGATCACATGTACACAGATTCTTCACTGAATGCATTCATTAGGTTACCCCACTATTTGCAGTAGATAAGCTTTAGGCAAAGCAGCATGCTGTTGGCTTCCTCCAATAACATATGCCTAAGTGGTAATCTCTACTGTTGACATAGCTGGCAAAAAAAATTGCTGGTCTTTCGCTTCCCTTAACCCTGCTAGTTTGTAATGCTAGACAGTTAGGACAAAAGTGAACTAGAATGAGAATGAAAAGCACTGGAGTAAACATACATGTACACACTCCCAGTAATAACACTATCTTATATTAATTCAAGGCTTTTCATCCTCTATGGCTTCACAAGCTGTTTTAAGAATATTGTGTGGATAGGGGATTTCCATTTATAGGCTATGCAGAGCACAGAGAAATACTGCAGAATAGAGGATAATAGTACTATGATTGTTTGAAAATATAAGGCAAGTTTTCTATCCATAAAAATTCCTCCAAACTGGAATCAAGCCACCATGGGATTAGTATCTTCTCCTTTCCTGAATTTACCTTTGATCGTCAGTTTTTATCTGTATAATTGTTCTTTCGGCAAAACATCATCCTATATTTATAGGCACAATGGATGGGAAACTGTGGTCTAATGCTGGGATAAAAGGTGAATGGGTCACCTACTGAATTGTTTATGCCACCCATTAAGTGTCTCTGAGAGGTGCTATTCACTTACCAAATGGCTGAGGTTATATTATCAGACTGTATCCAGCAAAAGTAAGTACAGGAAAAAAAGGGATCACAGTTATGCATACTTACTGGCACTGAAAACTAAAGAAACAATGTATCAGAAAAAAATTGCTAAATACAAGTATGCAATTGGTCTCTGAGGTTACTTTCCTGAAAGTGTAATTACTTCTCCCTTAGTAATGTGTTTATTAAAACTTCATGTCCTTCATGACACTGGGAAACTCATAAATACACTCGCAAACAAAAAGATACCCCAAACACAGCTTTTATGGGCTGATCATAACAGTCAACATCTGAACATCTCTCAGGTGTTTGTTCTTGTAGCTTCTTTAAAAACCTCATGTTTTTAACAGTTATTATAATAGTGGTTCTGCTCTAAAACACAGTCAGGTCAATTGGAGCCTTTCCATTGATTTTATTGGCATTTTTATCAAGATCACTACATCTAAGATTTTGCTGTATTTTCCGTTGAAACAAATCAGAAAGTATGTGATTTTGTATGTATATTACTGACTTTTCAAGGGATATGAGCCAATGGCCACTTCTGCCTTCCTTGACCAATTTCGGATAGTTTGAAAGCCGGGACTCCTGATATTTTTGAACTATTCCTTTAGTAGAAAAAATAACAACAACCAAACAAACAGATACACAAAACCCACCCACAAACAAACAGCTATATGGCAACTTACTCAAAAGTTCGGAGTACTGTTCCAAATTGTTTAAGTATTACTGGTAAAGTATACATAGGAATGTAGAGATCATCTTCAAGATATCAGGTATTACTATACTATCTTTAGTTATTAGACCTTTGAGACCCCCTGAAGAAAAAAAGAACAATATGGTCACAACTTCCTTCTAAAGACCTTTCCTTAATTTCTACTACTGGCATTCATTTTGGCCAAGACACAGTGCCATATAATCTCTATGGGTATTTACTTAGACTTTGCTGCCAGTTCACTGTTTTTACCTAGACAATGAGATTCACAGAAACATTCAAGTATCATAATCTAATCACAGATGAGATACTGCAAACAAGCTTTATGTGACTGTACAAGAGTAGCTTAACATGTTTTGGTCCATGATTTTGGTCCATGGTTTTGGTCCATGGTTTTGGTCCACTTCTGAATGCTTCTGATTTACAGTGACATCCCATCAGATTTCCATCTAGAAGGGCAATCTAATATTGGTTTGGAAACTTTTTACAGCAACTGGTTCCTATTTTGCCACAGCAAATTCCTCCTATAATTGTTTTACTTATTTCTTTATGGTCAGATGCAGTAAGTAGTGTTTTGAACAATTTGGAAAATCCTCTATTGTTTGTGGATTTTGTTTTGCTTGAATTTTGCGGTTTTGTTTTGTGTGACTGTTTGCTTGTTTTTCTCAAATCAAAGAAACCTTTCAGTACCTTAACTGGATAAAACTTCCTTTTCAACTGTATTGAACTGTATTCTCTATAAACTTTCAGGTGCCTGCCTGTTCTTGGCCCAAAGGCGAGAAACAGCTTTACTTTCTCATGTGGGACATGCTCCAAAACCAGTTACATCTGATTTCAGTGAACTTATTGAACATTGCTCATTTGTTAGCCACTGTCCTGGGTTCAGCAGTAGCAATCATTTTTTCCTCCTTCTTAGTAGCTGGTGCAGTGCTGTGTTTTCAACTTTCAGCCTGGGAACAGTGCTAATAACACCAATGTTTTTAGTTGTTGCTCAGTAATGTTTACTCTGACCAAGGACTTTCTGAGTCTCATGCTCTGCCAGGGAGGAGGGGAAGCTGGGAGGAAGCAGAGACAGGACACCTGACCCAAACTAGCCAAAGAGGTATTCCATAACACAGCATGTCATGCCCAGGATGTAAACTGGGAGTTACCCAAAGTGGCTAGATCACTGCGGGGTTGGACTAGGTATTGGTTGGTGCTCAGTCGGGCTGGGTATTGTTAGTTGGTGGGTGTTATTGTATTGTCTTCCCTTTTATTTCTTTTATCATTATTATTATTGGCGGCAGCATCAGTGATGTTTGTTATACCTTAGTTACTAAACTGTTCTTAACCTTTGGGAGTTACATTCTTTCAATTCTCCTTCCTATCCTTCTGGGAGCAGGGGGAAGAAAAGGTGGGGGGGAGTGAGAGAGAGAATGTGTGGCTGATTTATGGTTGACAGGGTTTAAACCACGACAGCCACTCATCCACTTATTAATAAATGTCTTTAATATGTTACTGAACCAAAAGGAATTAACAAGTGTTTTGTCTACATCCATACACAGATTGACATGCTAGCTGTGCATCAGAGAGATGAAAAGGGATTCAAGCAGCCAATTTTTTGTTGAATTTAATGAATGTACCAGTTATGTTATGTTAGTCAATTTCAATCAATGTTTCTCAAGACCTAAGTGAAATTCAGGAGGCTGGAACAAGTTTAGGGAAGGCTGATGCCCCAGAAAATTACTGACAGATTTGTTTGAGGAAATGGAAGTTTAAGCTCCTTTGGAGATATTCTCAAAAGTATGATAAAGATTTAATGCAGCTAGTCAAAGATATAAGCAGATGTAAGTATGTTCACAAACACTGAGGAAGCTTGGGTCTACCTTTTGTGGAAATGTTTTTACTGTAGACTGTTAATCATTAAAAAAGTGAAACAAATTATCATCAGAACAAACTACGTAATTGCATAGAAATTATCTCCAGTTTGTTTCTTTAACTGCTCTGTCAGCTAATTCCAGTTTCTTGTATTATATAGAAGCAGGACAAAAATGTAACGAGACTGTACAGTCTTTGATAAGGTCTACCAGTACTGTAGTCCTCACACAACCTCTTCCAGGAGCCCTGAGATCACAGCTTTTATGATAAAGTTCATCCAGCTTTCATCAGTATATGTTATGAACAATATTTTGTGAATAGTACTAGAACAGAGCCTGGTTTTGCCCAGATATTGCAAAGGGAGGCATAGGCATCCAATACAAACACTGCAGATATCCAACAAGGTATAAGATGAAGTATACCTTTTTCCTTTTGTCTAATTAATTATATTCTAGAAATAGTAGTTTACTGATATGTCTATTATAGTTGTTACAGATCTACTGGGAGGTGCTCCTTTACGTCATTAACTTTCATTCGATATTGCTAACGTAAAAATATGAAATCCAATGTAGTGAGGTTTGTTATGGTTACTAAAAATAAAGATCTACACATTCACCTGCCTTTTCTGAGGCAACTTTAGCCTGGTGGTTTTATTCCTCCACACATGGGTACAGTATCTGTAGGTAGTAGTGAGTCAATGGGGTAAATACTACACCAAAGGGAAAATTATCACTATATATGACTATCTTTAAGTATCATGCACAGTCAGAGAAGGAAGGGAAAAGATTTATTTCCCATCTACAGTCCTAGTTCAGTGGATCAACAGTTCTGAATCTGGCTGATCTGGTTTGCAACAGAACACAGTAATTTGTAAAGCCCCAGAATTAAATCACTCAGGAAGAGTTTTTGACAAATATCCAAAAGTCTGTAATGCACATATGACTTCATCACATAGAAACTGAAACATGGATTACTGATGATGGGGTGCAGAAAAAATGTTCAGGATTTTCTTGGAAAATACAAAATATGTTACCCCAATAAAAAGTAAATATTATAGACACAATAAAGATAAAAATCCAGTATCAGCTAAAGGGTTAGACAGTGAGGAGTGACTGCCTGAGCGAACAGCAATACAATCTCTGCAAAATTCATTATTCATAAATCATATACCTTTTTTATAAAACATTAGTTCATCTGACTCGTGAGCAAGTTCGTTTAAAGAAATACCCAACATTTCAATTAAGAAAACTAATGGGCCATATTCTCCTGTGGGATGACTTGTCATTCCTGCACCAGTACAGCCTATAGTGTGACCATGATTATAACAGTACAGAGGTATTACACTCTATTGCAAGTGGTTAATGCAGAAATTGACACTATGAACACACTACATATATACCACCAAAATTATAGCCATGCTGCATTTCCTGTTCTGGTACAGGTGTATGACTCCTCTGTATAGAAAAAGAAAACCTGAAGCAAAAGCAACCAATCAAAAACCACTGTCAGCTTGAAGAGATATGTGTAAAATTTAGCAAAATAAGCAAGGTTATGAAGAAAAAACCAACATGCTGCAAGAAATGTGGAACAAAAAGGCCTTGTTTCATGCATATCTGCATTACTGGCGATTAATTCATGGCTTCCCTGATAGATAGCAATGGCCTTTTTTCTGATAAGGACATTTTTGCTTGACCCCCTATACTCATGGAGTTTGAGAGACTCTAGGGCCTCTTGTATCACGTCTCTGTCAGATTTCACTGAAATCAGCCACTGACTCGAGATGCTTGAATTTGAGATCCTCAGGACAGTGAGAAGAGCGTGCAGCAAGCTCACTACCCTGGACTTCAAAAGAGCAGACTTTGGCCTCTTCAGGAACCTGCTTCGGAAGGTTCCATGGGATACAGCGCTAGAGGGCAGAGGGGCCCAAGACTGTTGGTTGATATTCAAGGATCACCTGCTGAAGCTCAGGAGTGTTGCATCCCAACCAGAAGGAAGTGCAGCAGGAGGGCCAGGAGACCTACTTGGATGGATAAGGAGCTCCTGAGGAAAATTCAAATGAAAAAAGAGACTTATAATAAGTGGAAGCGAGGACAGGTGGCATGGGGAGAGTACAGGGATGTTGTCCAAGAAGCTAGGGACCAGGTTAGGAAAGCTAGGGACCAGGTTAGGAAAGCTAAGACCCAGTTGGAATTAAACTTGGCTAAGGGTATTAAAGATAACAGGAAGGGATTCTACAGGCACATAGCAAATAAAAAACAGACAAGGGAGAATGCAGGCCCCCTCAGGAAGCTCTCGGGAGAACTGGCTACACAGGATTTGGAGAAGGCTGAGGTTCTGAATGACTTCTTTGCCTCGGTCTTCACTGGCAAAGGCTCTGACCAAACCACCCAAGTCTTGGAAGGCAGATGCAGGGACTGTGAGAATGAAGACCTTCGCCCACTGTAGGAGAGGAACTGGTTCGAGACCATCTTAAAAATCTGAATGTGCACAGGTCTATGGGACCTGATGAGATCCATCCGCGGGTCCTAAAGGAGCTGGCGAATGAAGTTGCTAAGCCACTGGCCATCATATTTGAGAAATCATGGCAGTCAGGTGAAGTTCCCGATGACTGGAAAAAGGGAAATATAACCCCCATTTTCAAGACGGGGAAAATGGATGACCCGGGGAATTACCGAGCAGTCAGTCTCACCTCTGTGCCTGGCAAAATCTTGGAGCAGATTCTCCTGGAAGGCATGCTAAGGCACATGAAAATCAACAAGGTGCTTGGTGACAGCCAGCATGGCTTCACTAAGGGGAAATCCTGCCTGACCAATTTGGTGGCCTTCTATGATGGGGCTACAGAACTGCTGCACAGGGGTAGAGCAGCTGATGTCATCTACCTGGACTTGTGTAAAGCGTTCGACACTGTCCCACATGACATCCTTGTCTCTAAATTGGAGAGACATCAATTTGATGGATGGACCATTCGGTGGATAAAGACCTGGCTGGATGGCCACACACAAAGAGTTGTCGTCAATGGCTCAATGTCCGGCTGGAGACCAGTAACGAGTGGTTTCCCTCGGGGATCGGTGTTGGGACCGGTCTTGTTTAACGTCTTTGTCGGTGACATGGATGCTGGGATTGAGTGCGCCCTCAGCAAGTTTGCCGATGACACCAAGATGTGTGGTTCGGTTGATACACTGGAGGGAAGGAATGCCATCCAGAGGGACCTTGACACACTTGTGAGGTGGGCTGGTGCCAACCTCATGAGGTTTAACCATGCCAAGTGCAAGGTCCTACACCTGGTTGGAGCAATCGCAGGCTACAGGCTGGGCAAAGAAGAGATTCGGAGCAGCCCTGCGCAGAAGGACTTGGGGGTGTTGGTTGATGAGAAAATGAACATGAGCTGGCTTCAGTGTGCGCTTGCAGCCCAGAAAGCCAACTGTGTCCTGGGCTGCATCAAAAGGAGCGTGACCAGCAGGTCGAAGGAGGTGATCCTGCCCCTTTACTCTGCTCTTGTGAGATCTCATTTGGAGTATTGTGTGCAGTTCTGGTGTCCTCAACATAAAAAGGACATGGAACTGTTGGGACAAGTGCAGAGGAGTATCACAAGGATGATCAGGGGACTGGTGCACCTCCCATATGAAGACAGGCTGAGGAAGTTGGGGCTGTTCAGCCTGGAGAAGAGAAGGCTGCGTGGAGACCTCATAGCAGCCTTCCAGTATCTGAAGGGGTCCTATAGGGATGGGGGAGAGGGACTCTTCATTAGGGACTGCAGTGACAGGACAAGGGGTAACGGGTTAAAACTTAAAACAGGGGAAGTTTAGATTGGATATAAGGGAGGAAATTCTTTCCTGTTAGGGTGGTGAGGCACTGGAATAGGTTGCCCAGGGAGGTTGTGAATGCTCCCTGGCAGTGTTCAAGACCAGGTTGGATGAGGCCTTGGGTGATATGATTTAGTGTGAGGTGTCCCTGCCCATGGCAGGGGGTTGGAACTAGATGATCTTAAGGTCCTTTCCAACCCTAACGATTCTATGATTCTATGTTGACTGGGAACAGCAGACAAATAGACAGACAAACCCGTGCTGCATCACTGAATAACCTTAACTCCCACACAGAGACCTGAAGCAAGAAACAAAAATAAAGGTTTTATTCAATACAGTAGACAAATGAAAGCAGCAGTGTTTTATACTCACTTAAATGTACATTTGTCCAATATTCTGCTTTTCTGTTTCTTCTTCTGTTTCCAAGTCCAGTACGTCAGAGAAATGGTGCATCACAACCTGGGGTAGAAAAAGACCTTAAAGCTACAGATGCACAAATGTCCTTAGTGCAGCTCAGTCTCCAGAAAGGGTCTATGGCTTTCAGCAATCTGTGTTTTCTGACAGGTCCTACAGCAGAACCAAGAAAAGGGTAACCATTGCTGAACAGTGAGGAGTAGTGCTGATGCATGGCTTCCTCAGCAAGCTTAAGACCATCATGTAGAGCAGCAGGGAAGAGGAGCCTAGAGGTGGCTGAGGAGCAGTGAAGCAAGAAAGCAATGAAAGGTTTGTTGCTTTGCCTGTGCAAGAAGGGAGCCCAAGCTTTCCTCCCACATCAGCTCTGCATTTCACCCCATGGCAATGAACTTCACTTACCTACTCAATGAGTCGCTTTACCTGAACATCACACACCGAGGTTCTCCCCATGATCGATTGCCTTGTAGTACAAAGGAATGGTTAAAAAAATGCTGCTGGAGAGAGAAGGAAAACTTTGAATGAGACTCCCCAGCAAGGGATGACCACAGATTGGGCTCTTTGACGCATGCTTTGCACACTACATGGGTGTCTCTCTTCCAAATTCTCCTTGTTTCCAGACAGTATCTTGACTCACACTGACAATGATCAACTGGCATATGCTGGAGCAAAATACATCTCCTGCAATGCAGCATTTCCCTTCCAGCATCCCCTTCAGTCTTGTGTGACACAGAAACAAAACAGGCCCACCACTTCTTTCAGCCCATCCTCAACATCTTCAGTTCCTCATTCTCTTCCATAATGTAGAAGGGACAGCACCTTCCACGTGGAGCTGTAAGATGATACCGCTTCATATTCTGCCACCTGGGACTGTTTCAATAGCAAATCAATTAGAAGTATTTAGGTTGTTTAAACCCCCACAATGTTACAAGCATACCTGCCAATGCTTCATATTTCTTTAGAATACAGTAGTAGAAAGTAACCCTATGTATCCCATACCAGTTTTACAGCAAAAACGTGCAGCAGCTTTCCAGATGCTGAAGTTGCTCTTGCTGAATGAGCCCTTTTAAATCCAAATGGGATATAAACCCATAAGACGCTGACTAGGTCTTACATTCCTTCCATGAGCAATTGCCTCGGTATATTAGAACTGTTTGAGGAATGGGCTGTAGGTGTTGTTTTAAAGACTGTTAATGGCCAGCTTTAGGACAGAAGGGGTGGGAAAATTGTTTTTAAAGTCTATTATCTTTACCTTGATTTGGGATTTTGACTTAGAAGAATTGTAAGAGTTTGGAAGGACGGAGTTCTGCACAGGCACTGCACCTATTGACTAAGGACATGTTTATTATTGGGGTGTTAAACTACAGTTAATAGAAAGAAAGGAATGAGTTTTTCCACTTAATGTATAACAGCCTTTCTGCTAAGACACAAATAAATCATTGTGCAATTGCCAAGTGACTTTTATTGGTTTTCCTGTATCTGTGAAAACATTTTGAACATTACAAGTGGCCACTTGGCTGACGTTAAGAATGCATCTCACTGAAAACTGGTGGTCACTGCTGAAACAACAAAGTTTTGCTTGGACTTCCATTCAGCAATAAATAAAACAAAAAATGACCACATGGACAGCATGGGTCTCTTTCTTGATGATTCAAGTCTAAAAACGATATCAAAAAAGGAGGTCTGCAGGGAAAGAATCAGAGTATAGACTAATTGAACGTGAATGTACCAGGTACTCTATACAATAACTTACAATAATATCGTTCACAGTTTACTACTTCACTGTGTCTACTTTTCAGCAAATATAATTTAACTCTGAGTTAAAGTGGCCTTCAGCCATCACCAGAACACAAATACTTCAAGTTGGTATCTATCTACTGTATATATCTAGTTACAGATTTAATACCTCCAAATACTGCAAAAAAAACAAAAATTCATCATCAGTCTGGTGACTGCAACATAATTATTAATGCTGATAAAGAAGAAGGGAAGGTTTTTTACTAGACTAATCAAAAGAAAAAAAAACCAAAACACAGCCAAAAAAAAAAAAAAAAGAAGAAGGAAATGCAATGGAAGCTCTTAAGCTATCACACAGTGTTTTAAAAATACTAGCCTGTTCCCAGAATGACACAGTTACTCAGTGAAAATGACATTCAGGAATGCCATTTTCACTGAGTGTCTTATGGGCTTCTAAAAGTGGGGTTCTGTTAGAAGCAGAACTTCCCAAGCCAGTTCTCTGGCACTGGTGGATCTTTCCAAATGGTTTCGGGTTTACATGAAAACAATACACTATACTACTAACCCTAAAATGGTCAGAGTTTTTTTTTTGGATAGGAATTCTTGATCATGAGCTTGTAAAAAAACAGACTTAAGAGGTACTTGTTAAACTTCACAAGTTAAACATTTTACCTGCGCGCGCACACACACACACACACACACACACACAATAACAGTGGTCATGAAAGCCCACACAAGCATCTGTTAAGGTGCATATTAGAAGTCTCAGTGTCAATACATAGTGAATATTGGGAGTATCAGGACTACTCATCTTAAAAAACTCAGAGGTTACAAGTATGAAAACGTAGAGTAAAAGCTACACATTTAAATAAGACTTTCAAACTAATCAAACTCTTTAAAGTCAATGATATAGAAATACATGCATACATTGTGAAATAATGACAGGTTAGGGTATTTTAAAATCAGTATCATGTTTCAGTACAATAACAGTATTTATTACAGTATAATATGAACTATTTTAAGCAGTACTAATACTCTAGAAGCTTTTAGTAATAACATCATATCACAACTGTTTTTTTTCTAATACTCACAAAGTTTTTTGCTTAAGAGAACCAAGTATAGCAGATTTTGGATAGGAAGAGTTATTTGATTAGTTGTTCTCATGGAGCTTGCATTTGGTTTATTTTTTATACCCCTTATTTTATTGGTTAACATTCAAATTGCACCACTTTTATGTTATTAATATCATTAGAAACATAATATCAAATATTAACTTTGTAAATCTCTCAAAAAATACTGCTGGACTTAAAAGGGTATTAGATGCTAAACTATCTTTACTGTGTAATTCATAAAGATTTCAATCTTACCACATGAATGCACTACAAAGTTAATTGCTTCTATTATTCCTTGAAAGGGAGCCATGTGACTGTTCTTGTATTAAGGTAAAAGTCATAATATT
Organism: Pezoporus occidentalis; assembly: GCF_034315485.1. NCBI lineage: Eukaryota > Metazoa > Chordata > Aves > Psittaciformes > Psittacidae > Pezoporus > Pezoporus occidentalis. Next base: position 64,154 of record NW_026913964.1, on the reverse strand, counting down.
CTTATTTTACTCTCATGTTCAATGATCATACCTTCTTTTGTCTGTCTGAACAATTGTGCAGCTTTTAGCAAGGCCTCTCACTGGTTTTTGTTTGCACAGCTCTATGGCCATTAGAGTTAGAAGCTTTAATATAGTGAATAAATTCCTCTAAATGGCCAGCTGACGGCCTTCTACATTCACATACTGATGTATTAAAAAGCCTGACACATGCTACTAATTTCAGCTCTCAGTTTTTTTTTGCAAGTCTTCAACAGTACATCAGACTTTGTAGTCCACTGTGTTAGAATTGTCAATGGGAACCAAAAGGGGCCTTCCTGGGCTCTTCTTTCACATGAAAAACTGATTTAGTTCTGATTTGGAGGGATGCCTGAGTGCACAGTAACAGTGTGACCACATTGCAGAAGGCCCTTCTCAACTACGAGGATTTGAAGTCTGGGCACATAAGACCACATAAACACCTTACTTCCCCTATCCTAGTCACCCCAAAAGACAGGAATCATCTTCTAGAGGTACCCATCTCTTCAGATGGCTCAGATCAAATGAAAGTAGTCCTGCTTAATGTGACAGCATATATCCTTAGAGATTTTAGCTTACATAAAAAATAGAGATACTTTTATAAATCAGCTGCAACAGTACAGGCTAATTTAGATTCATTTTACCTAGGTTTTGCAGTATGTCTGCACTTTGCTTCTCTTGGAATGACAGCAGAGTAGACATGCGTTTAGGAAACCAGATGTCAGCTTGTTTGGTGATTGATGCAAAGCATTGAGAGTGAAGCCTTGACAGTGAATGTGCTGAGTGTAGGCTGGGCACCACTGGGTATACACTGTCTAGTATTACCTGAATGCACTGTATACTATACAATACTTGTTTACTAATGCATAATGATTCTTTGAAGTCATCTGAACAAGTGAAAATAAAGCCATGAAACATACTAGACACTGTGTAATGAAAATTATCACATTCTAGGTTATTTCTGAAATTCTCAGATCTCTCATTAAAAAAAAAAAAAAAAGAAATCATCTGGTTTCTACTCATCGGCAAGGTTTTCTTAAATAAGTGGTACAGTTAAAAAGGCAGCACAAAACCTTGAAGGCACAGTTTCCTTTCTTTGGGCATTATGTAGAAAGAATTAGAAACTATCCCTGTTTATCTGGTGTTTATCTCAAACATGGGTGAACTACCAAAAATAAAAAGAAGCTATTTGTAGAGAACAAATATGTTTCCTTATCAACTTTTTCTTCGGGCCACTGAATCTTAACTGGCAAACAAAAATGGTTTTGTGGCTCTGTGGCTTATCAGTCTTCATCAGGAACGTTTATTTACAAGCAGTTTCTTGAAGCTATACGGTGAATTCAAGTGTTTTATAAGCTTAGAGTCAGCACTTAAGCAAACTGATAAAACACTATTTACGTGAACAGTAGCACATCTATGCTTTTGACCCAACATGTTTACTTACAGCTGGAGTATTAGTCTCAATTCAGATTTCGTTACACTACAATAGCAAAATTATTTCTGAGATAGACAAAGCTAACTTAGTCAAGCCATATCAGGTTCATTAGAATTACATACATAGATTCATACACAGCATGATGTGTCTCTATCCTCCCTCACCCGTCACCCTGAACTCCACCAGAATTACCAACCCTTGCTGCAAGCTCATCACCCTCTGTGTCTCTAGTGCCAATTTGGATATCCTCCAAATCAGTGTATCTTCCTCTCTTTGCAATATTACCAAGGATTTTTTCATAGCTCAGCTATGTGGCAGCTACATCCACATCAACAGCAGTAAACAAAGCTGCTAGTTCACCCCACATCCCCTAACCCCATGCATGAAGTGGCCAGGTCTCTTTGGCTGGTAGACAGGTAATGCAGATACTGCTATACAAACCTTCAGGCTCCATTGCCCAAGAAGAAGTAGGAGTAAATTCCACTTACTATATACTAGTGAGCTATTCCTTTTCGGTGCCTGTTTCTTGCACTTTCCTTGGAAGGTGCTACTTAGTCAATCATTTCCAAAGGCAACTTACAGCATTTGCAGTCTTGGCTGCTGGAATTATTCTGATGCAGCTCTGTAAAACTGTGCTCGATGTTTTCCTATTTTAACTGCTTTGAAACAATTCCCAGGAAATCACAGAAGGGCTTCTTCGACTGCCAGCACTTGAGAACACTGTACATGTAGTCTGCCAGGACCAATTCCTCTCATTCAGAGAGGAAGGACTATTTTATACCCTGAGGAAATGAACAGTGCAGGGAGGGAAAAAGGTCCTGGGAGAACAGGGCATACGTAGGAGAGAGGGGTTTCCAGCCTGTGGAAGACTGAATGCTTGTGAAGGAGGACATCTCCTTCTGTGAGCACTGAAAATTACTTTGGATTCAGATTCTGGTTCCTTTCTCCTTGAAACACTAGCAGTTCTCCTTAAATCTGAGCAATATCTAATTTAGAGTGCTAAAAGATAAAAATATTCCTTTCCACAATTTATTGTCACAATCAAAGCACATAGACTGAAATTAAAGTAGTATGCAAACTGATATCCCCTGGAAGTTTTGCCTGTGCGCACAGTTTATTACACAGATCCAAATCTATCAAGACACTGAGATTTTAAAAATATTAATAAGAAAATGAAAACCCAGCTTGAAAAATTAATCTAACAAGAAAGCCCAGTCTTTTCAAATCTTTATGATTTTTGTTTGCTTTTTTTTTTTTTTGGTTTTGGGTTGTGGGGTATTTTTTTCAGTAGAAAACCTAATTTCTATTTCTCCTTGTTTTCCTATATTTACCTTAAACCCCACCTCCCTACTGTTTCTTGGGGAATGATTTTTCTGCCCATCTAGACATAGTAAAGCGAATTTTAACATGCTTCTCAGTCTGTCAGCAGTGCCTTGCGAGCACATCTGATCACAGTGATAGATAGCAGACCTTCTCTTTGGTCAATACAACTTCTAAGATGCATATAATATGTAATAGAGACTATGCATATCTTCATCTTACAGCCATGGCTGGAAATCACCGTAAAAATCGCACAAACAAAACTGGAACCAGGAAAGAAGTTGCACTTCCCTGTTACATAGTTTCTCCATCAGCAATAAACACTCACAAAATTTCTTAGTGGGGAGATAAACTTTGACATGAAACATATTACCATGTAACATTGAAATGTAGAGACTTAATAGACCAGATCCTCCACTAGATAAACTCAAGGTAAGCCTAGGGAAACTGCAGCTGCTGACAACAATTGCAGATAGAGCCTGTTTAGGTGGCTCGTTCAGAGCATGCCCATATTTTCTTACTTTTTTTGACAGAAATAAGGTAGAGAAGACACATAAACCAGGAAGGATCTCCAGGATTCTCATGTACCATATAATTTAATTTTATTGTGTCAGAAAAAAAGGTCAAAGGACAAACTGGATAAGAGTTGTAGAGTTGCATCCACCTAGGCGCGCTGAAGATTGACTCCCGTTTTACATATGTTCCTTGCATTTATTTATTTCTTGTAATTTTTGCAGTCTTTGTCCATTGAACTTGTTTTCTGTTTGGTAACTTGTAAGGTATGTTGCCTCCTTAGCTACACATAGATAAAATAAAAACTTGAGAGGAATAATGTAAGGAAGGTTATTATTTAGTAAGTGAGTCAGAATTGCATGAAATACAGGGGCATGGAGGCATCAGCTATGTTTAATTCAGTAAGGAAAATACAATCTCAGGCTTCATTACACTAAGAAGAAAAGTAGTATATTAATCACCTCCCTCCTATCAGCAACAGACAGATATTATTTTATATTAAAATGAAACCCATTTCACTATTGCAGTTTCTATATTTTTGATAAGCAGAATGTCCTTTTTTGGAAAATCAGACTTCTAACTCTTTTGTTTACCCTTCTCAATCCCCTTTTCTGGAAAAAATCTTTCTCGCAAAGGCCATAGTTTACAAAAAAAAACCAAACCCAAGCCACGATATAAGGAAGAGGGAAGGAACCACAATCAATTTTAAGTCCAGCTCTTGCAGGCTGCTCTTCCAGCGAAAGCCATGCCGAGTGTGCATGCAGAGGGCCTCACTGTGAAACAGCAAACTTCAGAATTTTGAAGCTGCTCTAGGAAGAGAAACCATTTGCTACAGATTCTGGTCTCTTCTTCCAACTCAGATCAGTTTTGAAACAGCTTTCTTAATTTTTTAAGTTGCCTCTGAATTTGTCCCATCTGTCCTTAGTTACCTGGTCTCCAGCAGGCTTTGCTCCTTACTTCTCCTAAGGCAGAAACACCAAGTCTTCTTCATTCCCCATTTGCCCCTTCCCACCTTCTAATGCCACAGGCTGTCAGACCATACTCTCCACTGCTGCTAGCACTCTGCTTTAAAAAGAAAATCAGGACACAAGATCTGGAAATGTCTCCTGGATTTTTACATCTTTAATAAGTTAACTGGAAGCTGAGAAGCAAACTGAAGGAAGTTGGAGCTGAACACACTGAAGTTGTGGAGTTAAAATATCCCTCCCCAGGCAAATGAAAACAAAGAAGTTGTATTATTTAATGCGTTGTAGTTTTCAGAAGACTTTGTTGTTGTAACTGAAACACAACTAGAGACTTCCTGCTCAGCGGCTGAAGGACTTACTGAGGAGTCCCTTACAAATGTGTGTACCAGGAAATGAACCTGAATGCCCATGTCACACAAAACCTACAGTAAAATCTACACTGCTGGTAACACAACCCAACATACACCACCACCTCCCCCTCCTGCCGCAGGAGCATGACAAAGTCCAGTAACTCTTGTGGTGTAATGCAGTATGTCACATTACTTGACAAATCCACTAGAAGGACTAAAGATAACGTAGCACTTTGATAAATCATTTATGAACAGATTTTCTTTCACCTTTGCATGTGCATTAAGAAGAGGAAAGGAAAAAATGTGGATGTCATACCAGGAACAACACAAATGAAAATACTGTTGCATGGATACCTAAAATTCCCCCAGCCTGCTTTCCCAGGAGCTATACGTGCATTTGAGAAGGTGTGTCTGTTTTTGCACCTGATACACTGACAGAGAAGTGCCTGCCCACTCTCCACCAAACATTTGACTAAAGAAATAGTACCTCTTTAACTACAGGCTTTCAAACATAATTTCCAGAGTGTAAAGTCATTTCCTGTGCACTATGGGGGTGACAGAGCAGTCCCTGCTTCCTGAAATGTTGGTCAATATGACTTTTCTTTCAGGCAGCAGAATGTGAAAAGGGGGATATTTTTATACAAGGCTAGAGACTAGCAGAAAGTCACCTATGAGACTGGGCTTTGAGCATGTGACAAAGCCGAAATACTGTCCAGAAGATGTCTATGGCTAACATCAGCAATGAAGGGAGATGTCATTTTGCAGGGAGACAAGAACCTTTGTGTACAGCACTGTGTTGTGCAGGTTTTTGTCTGTGTGAACATCATCACAGATATGTTAATGACTTCACCTGCGAAAAGCTGCCTGGGAGATCAGAAGAGGCTGCAGAACCTGTATGCTGTTCCCACATTTCCCCCTCTACCAGAAGTATCAAAACTTGTCCAAGACCAAGCTTACCTCCAAAGGTTCCAAGTCCATGAGAAGACACTTTAGACCAGGTTTTCAATGCATTTTACTGGGAGGAAGAGCAGCTGTGGAGACTTCCTTGTCTCAACACACATCTGTAAGAGGAAGCAGTGCTCACTCTCCCACAGACAGGCCTGAGGGAGAATACTCACATCTGAATTGGGTCTATATTGGTCTTCTTACTGCAGTTTGCAACCTCATGGTAGTAAACTGGTTTTAGCTCCTCAATTTTTCATTTGGAAGGCCATGCTTGTGATTTTGTGCAAATGATTGCTTACTTGCTGTACAGAGAATCTGCTATGAGTTTTTCTGAGAGATTCACCTTTCAACACATGGCTTACGAAAAAAAAAGGCTGAGAAGAAGCAGGGCAGATGCTACTATTCAGCTCTCAAGAACGCTTTAAATTTAACTGTATTTGGGTGTAAACTGTTTTCTGAGTAAAGTGCATAATGAAAAAAAATAGAAACAAAAGAAAATGACCCCACTGGGGAAATGGGGTGATAAGACATTATATAAGGATGAAAGAAAAGATTTCAGGAGCATTTCTTTCCATAGCTATAGCGATGAGTGACAGTGGAAACCAAGCCAATAAGATAGCAGACTTATTTCTGATAGTGGCAATTTCTAATGCACTGTGTGGGTTGTAACCCTGCTCATGAATGCAGGTGGAGGAAGCTGGTTCTGAAACTCTTTTGCCTTGTTGTTTTTTGTTTGTTCTTGTTTTTATTTTTTTTGTGAGATTAATCAAGTTTTGTAGCTCTCGAAACAACCTTCTATGTACACTGGCTTTAACAATGTGACCCAAAGAGAAAGCTACAGAAGAACTGACTGAATACTCCAGAAAGAGTTTTGAAATTAAGAGTTAAGAATTAACAATGGTTTACCAAACAAAAGAAAAATTGAAGTTCAGTCTGAATTTATAAAGGAGGAATAACAGTTCAATAAAAATACCAGGAACAAAGACCTGAAAGCAGTAAGATGAGTCACAGACAAGCAAGAATGTTATCCTGGTGTGCACAGATAGAACAACAAAACACAAGAGCTTCAGACAACCAGGACATTCTCAGTCTCAGAGAGAAGGAAGAGTGGGGAAGAAAGGGCAGGATATTTGAAAGTGTCTTCATGACTCATGCCTGGAAAGTACACGATTGCATAGAAAAGTACATCTTTTTTTACAGCTAAAGGTCATTCATTTTTCTCAGAACAGTAGTACACAGTGAGGGACAGCCATAGTGGATTAATTTATTTCCAGGGCAAAAACCTCATGAATTCCACAAGCATCAGACCTAATAAAGTCTGGTTTCCTAGAGGGTTCTGTCTTCTTGGTCCACTGAAACTCTGAGTTACACTAAATAGAATTTTATTTGAACTACGTTAACATCATTCATTCAAGTTAAGAACATTAGGAATGTGCCAGCTTTCAGCCAGTATTTACATTAACAAACAACAGAAAATTCACCTATCAGGTCAGAGATTTAAGGTGTTGGGCAATTAAGCCTTGTTTCCAACATATAAATATTTTGAATTGAAGCTCTTATTCCCTGTGCGATAAGAGGCAAATTAATACAGAAGCTTCTTCTGCAGTGAAAGGTCTTGAAAATTCTTTCTTTTACATGGCTAACTAATTTTTCTGGCTTTACAGAAACTCAAGATGTCTAGCTATCTGCAAAATGTGATTGCAACTGGTCAAAGGTCCAAAAAATCTTCTTAAGAACAGACACATGTTTACACCAGGGAACGCATTATTATTGTATAAAACATATTGCAAAAGAGGTTGCTATTTAAAAAAGGGATCTTTTCTACTATCTCCTGATGATTAAAGTTGTAGTGATTTGACTGACCAGGAATATTTCTTTTTTCTGACTTTGGCAAGTGCCCTTAGTAATGCAGATCACGTGTCTGTGCGTACTCACGACTTCTTCTGCAAAATACTGTTTCTGCAGTCAGTGGCTGGCTTGTGGCTGGCAAGGCCAGAAAACACAATTTTTGGATGCTCACAGGGTCAAACATTTGCGTAGCTGCCATACTACTCTAGAGGGGGCAAAAAAAAAACCAACTAAAAGCATTTTCAGCAGAAACAAAACTACAGGACAAGAATGGGGTGTGTATGATGTATAAAGATCTCTAGAAGTTCTGGATCCCACCCTCTAGTTTTGATTAAGCATCTCCCTACTGCTTAATTCCAGAACTGATAACTATTATTTCAGTTTGCTACGGTTTCCATCTGCTGCTTTCACTATAAATGTATGTCATCCCTTATTTGCTTGATAAGAAAATCTTATCCTGACTCTTCCCCAGTATTTACTTCTTGCAAAACAGAAGCTCTTTGTCTTTGTGATATTCCTGGTTCAGTTTACACTGAACTCTGGGATCAGTTTATCACCCACAACTGACACCAAGTGAAAGGTATGCAATGGATGGATCGTTTAACTTACTGTGCCACCACCCCCTCTGGAAATTTTGCCCAGGATAAATCAGATAGTACATCTACCAACAAGGTCTAATGATGGCTTTTCAATACACTATTAAGCAGTTCAGGATCCATGCAGACCTGTGGTATACCTGAATCTCACCACCACCAGACTATAAATTTACCAGTGTGATCATGCTAGTTGAGGAAACTTTCCTCTTCTTTACAGATTTGCCAGTACATTCCTTTGTGCCTTTGCTTGTACATGTATGTGTATATATTTACTTGTATCTATTAGATATGATAAGGTATGATGTGATACAATTAATATAGTCTCAGAGGTGCCTGGTCCTAACTTCACCAGACTGTCTCCTTGCCATATGTCCTTACATCCTGGTACAATTCTGGGCAGGGACTATCATTATGGTACTTGTGCCTTAGGTCTTATATGGATGTCCTGAGTTTGAATACAGCTTCTGTTGTGTTGCTGCCTAGTAGTGGGTGGTACTCTCATCCAAAGGGGCAATGTGAGCTACCTCATTAGCTTTCAACTGCTTTTGCTCACTGTTCCAGAATGCTTTACTTTACATTGCCCCACCTATCCATGTACTGCCAGTGCAACTTATGTCATACCAACCTCCTGGGCTGCATTGTGCAGAGTGTTGCCAGCTGATCGAGAGGGAGAGGGATCTTTCCCCTCTACTCAGGACTGGTGAGGCACATCCAGAGTGCTGTGTGCAATTTCGGGCTCCCTATAAGAGAGTTACGGAGTTGTTGGTGCAAGCCCAGTGAACAGCCACAGACATGATTAAGCAACTGAAGCATCTATCATGTGAGGAGAGGCTGAGACAGCTAGGATTGGTTAGCCTGGAGAAAAGAAGGCTCATGAGGCCCCTTAGCCTTGTGTATAAATATCTGATGGTTTCTTTTCTTGCTGTTTTTCATGTTCCAGGAAGTTTCTAAACTGCTTATTGTAAAGTATGGCCAAGATATCTCAGAGGAACACATATATCTTACACATGCCCTGTTTTCACAATATTCTGTAAGCATCTCTTGTGATTCACAGTTATTCACATGTTTTAAGTTCTTCTCTTTTCAGTAGACTATTTGTTAGACCATAACATCCACACTGCAAGTAGCTGTTTTGATCCCACCCCTGTCTGATCTACCTAGATTGTAGTTTCTATCTGACATCATGCTCTCTCAACACTTCAAGAGCTTTTCTAGGCACTTTCTTCTTTCAAAGCCTGCTGGCACTATCAGCTTTTCCACCTTCAGGCTCTCACATAAGTTACTCTGAAGACTGATGTAAAAATGCATACTGTCCAAACATTTCACTGAGGCATGACTGATATATGAACATAGAATATTTAAAGATTATTGCATGGTTGTGTATATTATTGTATATATTGTTATAACTGCTACTTGTCTGCTAGCAACTGCTTTTCTGATCATCTAAGTCAGCTAAGGGAGGTTTTGTGCAAGAAATGATGATTCTAGTGTCAGATGTCTGCAGGTACCTCTTCCACCTAAGCATTGCTTGGCCAGTGTGACACATGCTTCACGAGACCTGAAAATATGAAAGGGACCAGAGGTAAAAAAGGTGCCTCTGTTTTAGAAAAGGGACATGACCTAATCCATACTCAATCTGAGAATGGACACAGGACTTTGATTGAAATACGGAGGTTCTGGGAGGACTGAATTTTGATCTAACAGTCTTTGCCTAAGAGAGTGGATGTTGTTTAATAGCTTCTAAAATAGCGGTGAAAAGTGGCTATCAGAGGAAACATGCTCTGAACTGGGTCTAGGCTCATGAAGTAAAACCAGTCATCCTAACAGCAAAAGCCAGCTCAGTAACAGAAAGGTTTTAAACAAACGGGCTTGAATCTTAAACAAAAACCCAAAACCTAATAACAACAACAAAATAAAAGGAGCACAGTGCTTTCTGGTTTGCCTCCACGTTGTTAGGTATGTTGTTACCCCAAGCCCCTGTGGTCCACTAATGGCTTACAGAACCACCTGCAGCTCCTGATTACACCACCGGTTACTAAGTGCTGGTTACCAAGGAGCAAAACCTCTCTGCAATCTACATCAGTATTATCAGAAGTTTTTCTTGTTTAAACTGAAACAGAAAAAAGGGCCACATTAATAAAAGTTTAACACTGATCCTAAGATTAGACATCCAGAGGGGGGCAACAAAAGGAGAACCAAACTATGAAGCAAAGTACATGGCATTTTCCCCCTAGATGTTTCCACCCTTGGAAAAGGGAACTTAAGCTGTAATAGTATGTCTTACAATATGTATCAAATTTTCCATTACTCCATGATAGTGATGTACGAAACACGTTCACAGAGGGAAGGGTTTGGCCATGTTGTGGGAATAACAAATGTATTTTATGATCAACACTCGTTGATTATGCAAACAAGGATAACCTTGCTTCCAGTTCTGGATTTGAGATTTTCTTCTCAAATTTGATATAAATGGCTGACATTTCTGGCCAGAGAATTTATGAGCCAGCATATATGTGTGTGATCTTAAAACTCAGCTTTCTGCATTACTTCTTTCTTTTTTTCTTTCCCTTTTCTGACTTCTAAAGATGACAAAATTACAAAAAGCCCTAAAAGGGCACTCAAATACAAAATGAAACTTCTGATACTAAGTCTTTAGAAAACAGATCCCTACCAGCAGATGGGCCTCACCTTGCAGCAAATTGAACAAATAGAGAATAATTTATCTTTAGGTGCAGTAGGCATCATACAAAAGTTTGCCAAAGGCTGGATAATTCCATAAAGCTGCTCAAGAAACCAGAAGTGATTAGAAATGAAAGGGCTGACACCACCACCCTGAGTACTCAGCTCTTAATCAGGTTATCACAGAGCAGGGCTTTTCTTAATTGATACAGCCTTTTATCAAATGAGGGTGTTACCTCTTTGGTGAGGTCATAAAATATGAGTCACACAGAGTCAATAGGATATCTATCACAAAGGCAATGCAATGCATTATAGAGTCTAAAGATATAGTAAGTGCTGTTTACTTAAAAGCAAGAGTGAGTTCTTAGAGGTGAGCACCTCTTTAACCTTCAAAAAATGCTGTTTTAACCACATTTTAAGCTATGGCTACTGTTGAGAGTAATTCTGCGAAACATGATTTGCTATTGTTGCCTTGCCAATGCTATGTGACATTTTGAACTCAGGATCTAATTTCTGATAAACAACTGTAGTTCCACTGATTTTCAATTGCCACATACCTGTGAATTTGATTTAGCTAAGCTGAATGCATTCTCTGAACACCGAGTTTTGTGTGGTTAAACTGGCCGCCAACTCTCTTGTATTAGGTAAAGAAAAAAGAACATTATGAACAAAGTTCTTCACTGTTTGATCAAAATTTTATCCTCAGAATTGATGCCAGTCAGCATTGGACTTCCTATCTTCCAGATCTGTCTGTGATGGTTTCTGGTTTCATACCTGAATTCTTGTATGACTTTTGGCAAGCTTTGGTTTTCTACAGCTCTTAGGTACCTAACTCTTTGGTGTTGTACTCCTGCATGACAACAAGTGCCTTGGAATTTTCTTAGCTTCTTTCTTTCGAGTATAATGTTTTGTCTTACGCCAGAAATGGTATTAAACATTGTGTCCAATGGATAAATAACTTTGTTTTTTAAAAAAGGAGCAACAGCAACAGGGAAATAATTCCAGGCAGCAATGCAACAAGAATGGCTAGAAGAAGAGAAAGTATCAGCTGACACAGGAAATTAATAAACCTTAAAGTTTAAACCTATTATGTTCATTATAAACTTGCAAGAAAAAAAACCACCAAAACCTCACAGTGTACCCTACAAAATGACCTGAAGCTTCAGCTTCAAGTAAGGTGAAAAACTGCAAAAGACCATCCCCCACACTACTAAAGCCAATAGGCTGCAAAGAAAGCATTCACAATTAACATAGGTGCCTCTCAGCTGTAACTGTATTATCAGAGAATTCTGGATGAAAAGACAGGGGCAACAACCCATTCAATCTCTTTTTCACCTCCTCATTCCACAGGCTTGAATTCTCAGGTATTCTGAGCCATTTAAAGGACCACAAGACCTTTTCATTGGCACTATATTCAGGCAACTGGATCCTACTTATGTGGTTTAAGATTTGTTCTCCTTCTTAAGTAACAGATCCTTACTAATATATCAAGTATTTTTCTTGAGGCAGCTCCTTACTAATATATCAAGTATTTGTCTTGAGGCAGCTTCAGCTTTTAGAAACCTATCTGCATTTCAGTGAGGTCTTTTATCCTATGTTTGCATATATCATCTTGGGTAAATTGGGTTCTGGATCTGACTATGAACTCTTTTCATCACTAAAATAAATTCTGAAATTCACTGCCAGGCATGAATGTTTCAAATACCTCAGGCTTGAAATTAACATGAAGTAGTAAAATGAACATTGTCATTAAAGAAATAATTTTCTCTTGTTGTCTGGTCAGCTTGTATCTAAGTTAAACTAACGCTAAGACACTAAAGAAGTAACAGTAAACAACTGCGAATGAGAACTGCTTATTTGAAAACTGCTGTGTTATTGAGTTGGCATGTTTTACCACATTTGCAGTCACTAGAAAAAAATACAGGTATGTGCATTGTAAAGCAAATTCAATCTTGCAAAGTATCTCCCCATTTGTTACCTCACATCTCACGCACTTCATAATGAAAACTACCCAAACTTTTTTGAGTAAAGCATTGTATGTTACTAACAATGATTCAGAGCAACAAGCTCTTGTAAGAATCTATATGACCCCATTTTCACATCACTTCAAATATTTGCTTGTACTTTGACCAAAAAGAAATGGGCATTTCTAGGCAGAGAGATACTGCAATAAACAGGACCATGTTTGGTGGTTCCGTGTGTTTGTCACCTGGCTGAAATCCACCCATGGATTTGAAAAGCCCTTACTTGCAGTTCAGCCTAAAGACTGTCTCTGCAAGCCAACACAGGTTGGCAGGTGGGCAGTCTGCCAAAAAAATTCAATGCAACACAGAAAAAAAGAAAATAAATCAAAATATATATTGGCAAGTGTAATTATTCCACATCTCTGGGGCTGTGATCCTGGTAAATCAGATGTTAGTTGTTCCCTTACAAGAAATCCGAGTTTCTACATCCTCATACTCATTCCGGTTTCAATTCCTTGCTCACTTTGTGTATATGCCAGTTTACTTCCAGGCTCTTTTTGGAAACACACTAACTCCACCTAGGCTGAAACCTGGATTTGAGGAATACCTCCATTTGGGAACTTCTTTCCCAGGGCAGAATGGAGAAGCCCATGTTAGGACCAGCTCCCTCTGACCTACAAGGTCCTTTAGCATTTAGTCCTGACCCAACCAGGTCTTAAATCATCAAATGTCCTAGTCCCAAGACCCAAGGGTCCCCTAGACCCAAGGTTCACAACTCAAGTGTTTGACATCATGCTATAAGATGCTCCCCTTCCTTCTTGTTGATTTGTGCACTTTAGACTGAAAAAGGCCCAAACCAAACACGGAATACCTATATTTTAGTGATATAGAAGACCTACATAGCACCCAGAGGAAATCCATGTCAAGAGCTTTGCAACATGAGTGTGGCCAGTCTGTTCCAGAGGAAACTAGGCTTGGCAGCCAGAGATTGTCTGGATATCTTTAGTTTTGAAGGCATAGTATGGTGTTTATATCTACAAACTAATTTCACTCTCCTCTGTAATAATCACACAGCTAAAACTTGGCATCTCATATTAGCTTTTCATTTTCTAAGCCAAATACTTGACTTTCTTATGTATTAATCTCTACAGTTTTAAACACACACACACACACACATGCACATACAAGCTTATAAAAAATTAGATGTCTGAAATTGGTTTATACTGAAGCCCAACACACTTTCATTCCTTCAAGAATACTTAGAAAATATTCTTCTGAATGTTTTAAATGGTCAGATTTTTGTTTCCTCCTTTGATTTCCTTCTCTTCCTTTCCACATCTCCAAGGCCTTCTCTTTAGGACAAATACAATAATAAGATGACAGAGGTTCTTTTACTTTCATATTTTCTCTTGTACTTTTGGGCTTATACCCTGTTACATTTTTGCTCAGCGTTGGCATAGTAGAGTTTCATGTGGCACAGAAGGAGTTTCACTTTCTTTTTGAAAGTTCTGATAAGTGACAAATAGAAAAATCAATAAAGGAACAACCCTAAATGTAAGTAATTTTAGAATAATTGATGGAAAAGGGTTTAAAAACATTTTATAATGGAATTAAAGTAACTGCATTTATTTTATTTTTTTTTAAACTGGAGCTAACTTTTCAGTCAAGAAGAACAGCCCATACTACTTTTTCTTTTCCCTCTGTGGGACTGCTGCCTAACAGATGTATGTGTTTGGTTGTCATTCAACTCTGCAATATTGGCAGCTGTGGAGGTCAGATCCCACCTACAGGACATCTTCAGTCTGCCCACCAGTTGTGGCAGCACACATTTGATGTCTTGTGGCTATCCTTGTACATGATGAGAACAGATTCCAGCACTACTGTACATGCCTTTAACCAGGCTGTACAGCTCACCATTTGTTTGTACAGGAGGAAGCATTAGGTGGTGTGGGCAACACTTCCTGCACAGCTGCTCCTCGTCTCTTCAAGGTAATGGAGCCAAATAACAACAACTGTGAACATGGATTGTGCCAACAGGATGCAAGTGGCCCACCTCTGGTGATGTTTTTTTGTTCATTTGTTTTTGCAGGGATCTGATGTATAGTCAGTGTTACCATAAAGGAATATGGCTTGCAGACAAGCTGACTGACTGACCCCATAGGCTCTGAGTGCTGACACCAGCCATGCAGAATTGAATTTTGTAGTCTCCCAAAATATTTCCACCTTCCTGTTAACCCTGACTGAGGGGGACTTTTTGTTGGTGGGCATGCCCAAGGGTATGGACATCAAGATTCTTACTGACTACTTGGGTAGAATTCCTAAAGGCATCATGAAGGTGAAGCCTTTGCTACTATGGCGTAAATAAGAAAGAGTCCTATTATTGACTTTCCCAAGGCCTCTGTCTCTTAAACTCAAGTCAATACTTTAAGGAGACGGTTTTATATAGTGGTTAAAAAAAACCCCAAAGATGTTTGGGTATTCTGTTTTGTGGCCACAGATGTCTATTTCCTGTATTACATTTTATATGTTGTCAGGAACACAAACTCTTCAACACTGAACTGGAAGCTTGATTTGAAATACAAGGAAAATATCTGGAAAACATTAACTATTCTGTCTGAAGTCTGGTGGGCTCATCACCTTCTCTAACTATACCATGCGATCCTGTGAAAGGTAACAATTTCTCTAAGCAGGTATTTTCTCTGATGTGTCTGAGTGCAGGCTGTAATTGCTGGTACTCCCCCCCTTGCTACCAGGAAGAGTCTGAATGGACACAAAAAATGTAGCTTGACTTGCATTCCTCTTTCACTGTATCAGACTATGCTGCAAGAGACAGACAGTGTGGGTAATAAAACCATGTAAGTAGGTATGAGAAGTGAAGGAGAAGTGGGGTAGAGGGAAGAAAATACAGGCTGTTTTTTTATCAGTCCATCTAGCGAGCAGCATCAGATAAATATAATCACTGACAAAGAGACTTGTTGAGTTGGAACATCACCTAGACTTGGGTTTTGGCAGCAGTACATGAAGAAGTCAAATTGTCTGACTCAGTAACTTCGAATAGATTGCTATTTCTCTGGTTATTAACTGGCATCCCAGAGCTGCTAAATCAGTAAATTGTTAGCATATCTGGAACTCAGCAAGCTTGACTTGCTCATCCAGTTACTGTTGCACGTGCTTTTACATCAACTTTAGCAAGGAAGAGGATCTGAACCAGGAACTCCTATAAACAATTTTTCTTTGAAATCAGATTAGCAAGTCAGAAATGCCAAGTGATAAGAGAAGACTTTCCTTTGCAGACTTCCTTCAGCATTCCTCAGTCAATGGCATCAAGAGGACACAAGCCTTCATATTCACCTTCATATACACGGGTAGAAAAGTTGATTCACTATCATCACAAAAGGCATAATTTTAGCTTCACTTCAGCAAGCTATGGAATATAATTAGAGATATGTTAAAATCAGACATATCTTCCATATGTTAAAAAAAAGAAAAGAAAAAGGTATAACATGATTGGAGGAAATATTCACTCCAAATCTGGATGGAAAAAAAATGGTAAAAATATATGGGGAAGAGAATCAACCTGCAATGTCTTTTCTTGCTGGTTTTGACATTATGGTTCTTTGCAGGCAAACGTAAGCCTTCCAAGAAAGCAGATGTGAAGCTGCTTCTTTTGCCTTGGGATGGGAAAGGGAAAGAGGAGGAGAGTTGTTTTATTTCTGGAGTAGACTGGTTGCTAGAAAGATCTTTCTAAAAATTTATCCTGAAATCTAACATAATGCTTCTGACTAGTTCTTCTAGTGGCAGGCCTTTTATTGATGGGAATCTAGCAACTTAAGGGATGCTCAGCAGGAGACTCAGAGACCTGTGCTTTGAGGGGTGGTATGCTGTACACTGGCATCACACCTACAAAACATACCATTAGAAGAGCCAGATAGATACACTGAAGCCTGTGGCTCCCCATCAAGCAGGCATACAAGATGTACTGAGGAAGGAGTATTTGGTGAACACGTGGGATGGCAGTTTCTCTTCTAAAATTAAGAGTTTATCTTTTCCTCTGTTCATCTGTGATGATACTAGCCCATCTCAGACTCAACATCCTTTGTGGGGGGCTGGAGCTCCAGGATGAAAAGCCAGAGTGAAAGAAAACAAGAGGATAGTATAAGCAATTTAGGAACCTGCAAGTATCCAAACTATTCCTAACTAAAGAGAGTGTTGTCCAACCTAAGAATTTTCACCATTATGCCTGTTTTTTTCATCTTTCCTCACAAAATTTACCTTTACAAATATCTTCAAACCATTGCCATTACAAAAACAATACTGCTGCATTTTGAAACTTCTCTATATCGCAAAAATGTGGAAATAGTAATTTCAAAATGTAGGCTGTTTCTACTATACACAGCACATCAAATCCTCTATCATCTATAAAACTGGATGGGTTATTTTACAAAAAGCAGTTTACAGAAGGGATTCCACATGTATTCTGGGTTACATCAATTTAACAAAACTTCTCACACCTAGTCCATAGTATCCTGCCCAAAATGGAATCAGGAATTACATGGAAGAGCTGAAGAAGAAGAGTGTGAAATGCGCTTAAGTATGTCTCTTAAAATCAACACTTAGTTTCTTGGTACTTCTCTATTAACATTGGAGAGAAACACCCTCATTCAGGCCATGAAAAGTCTGACTGGAACATGTAATATAGCTACACCAGAAGTGACCACTCTATAGGAAACACCATTAAAGCAGAATTCAGAAGCAGCTTCTGACACCTGACCCAGGAAGATCAGATCCTTTGACTTGATAAGTTTTAATGCAAAAGAAGAAACACATTTCAGTGTAGAAAAAATGGAGCTAAGCCCTGTACATACAGTATTTTCATGTACAAGCTCTAGTCAGGGCTATGATCTGTCATCAGTGTGGTGGGTCATTACTCACAGGTATGGTACTTCTTCTGTCAATATTTGTTCAAGTCTGCAAGTAAGTGGATTAACTGCATGTATTTGTCTTTGCAATGGTTTGCATGTTAAATTTGTTTTTATCAGATCACAAAGGGTGTAATAGGAATTTGACTACATTTATTTCAAAGAGCTAAGCTCCTTTCTCACCCTCGTGATTTACCACACACTTTTCACAGTAATATCACCTCCAGGACAGACACAGGATCAAAAGATATAAAATAAGACAAAACAGGAAAAATTCTACTTCGAATTCCACCATGCTTTCTATTCACTCTATGAATTTTCTTACAGCAGTGGTTCCTACTATAAAGTGAGCAGAGCTTTAAGGGGAAAGTATCACAGAGGTGAACAGAGGATTACACATTTTTCTGTCATGCCTGGAAAACAACCTGGAGCACTTTACCTTACTAAGCCTTCATGGAAGCCAAGATAGTATTGAGTCTTAAATCAGGATCTTCTAGTCAATGAGAGAGCTTAGGTTCCTTTGACGTTCGTGATTCAGCATTCACCTCCATTTTCAGACAGTAAATGGTGGGGTTTCCTGACTTCAAAGGAAACAGGCATTTGCATTCATATCCTAGTGCAAGCATGGTATATACCACTGCCTTAACTAAAGTGAGCTGTGCTAATGCTCTGTTTGTTAGTGTAAGAAGTTACTGTCACAAAACTTTTGGACTAGGAAGAAAAATGAGAAGTCCCTTTTGGAGATATCTTGAGATTGAGGAAGCCAGGAGAAGAGAGGAAAAATATGTGATGTATACAATTGTGACATACATTACATATGGAGAACTCTAAATATTTTCCTGTGTGCTATGTTCTAAAATATTCAATATTTTTTTTTTTTTTTCCAAAAATGAGAAATATGCTGTGCAATTGGGCTCCAGAAAAGAACATAAACTTAAAATGAAAGGCTTATGCCCAGGAACAACTAGCTGAATACTTGAATACTAGTCTCAAGACGTAAGAAATGTTTATTGTTATTGTTTATTGTTAGCCAAAGATCTGTGATTTTGAAATACTTAAAGATATGTAATTGCTTAACTATTAGTAATCCACCAAACTTTAGAAATTAATCATAAATCCTCCCTAACAATAGAACTTTTCCTCCTTTATAGTGTGGAAAAGATGGAGTAGGATATCAATAAGGACAGGAAATTTGGGAAATTATGCAAACTAGTGGCTGTAGCCACATGAGGAAACCTGCAGTCACTCCTGAATTCCACTTCACTTATGTGAGGACAAAGAACAAGCTACCTTGATTGCTCTTCTGCAGCATTCATATCTATTCAGAGAGTGAGCTGGTCTAGGGAGGGACTAAACTTCATTCTACATGTGCGTACTCAGCATTACAGAGTTTTAGCCTGCAAGTCTTTAAAATTACAATGATAATTTTAAAAACTCACATACCGTTACCCTTTTTTACCTGAATTGAACTCTGCCCTATTCCTGTTGCTGTTTCAGATTACCACCCAGCAAGATCCAAGAGCTTTTCAGCAATTTATTCAGAGCATCTCCAAAGGATTTTCACCTGTTTGCCACAAAGCATTATGCTAATAAAACACATGTTCACAACTCTTTAAACAACCTTGCATTTTCATTGTAGTTTTTGAATCAATTTTTTAATCTGACATCCTAACTATATGATTAAAGATTTACCAGTGAATCCCACTACACTTAAAAAAACCCTTAGCATCTTTTGTTACCTCAAATCACACCACTTTTCCCACCCCAGTATAAAAGCAGATCGTTCTTATTCCTTCCAATCCAGTCACTCCCTCCTTCCTCCCTTTCATCTCCTGGCTATCTTCCCCTCAGCCCAAGACTCTCTGCTCCACTGACCTCTCCAAACTCACCACAGTGGAAATGCCTGTAAGCCTCGAGTAAACCTCCCAGGCTGCACTAAGAAGACCAAAAGTGTTTATGATAAGGTGGTTTTCTGCTCTAAATCTCATCTTTCCTATTGGCACAGCGAACTTGTTGGAAACTGTTGATCTGTGTAGCACTGTCAAATCTGCCTGACTTGGGTGCTGAAGCAGCAATAAACAGTGGCTATTAGTGTAAGCACTGATTGACAGCCTCTGTTATTAGCATAGTGATACAGTGCACCATCTTGAAGCAAGTCCTTGTGGACATTCACTGAAGAGCTGTTTCTACAAACGGTACATGTCTTGCCTAGGTCAGGTCTGTCATGACAGAGAAAAAAAAAAGGCAAAACATTAGCTGTGGGTTACTGACTGAACACAAATAACTGGAGGGTAAAGAAGTTTAAAATGCATCTCATTTCCCTCCTTGACCTAGGCCCAGACTTAACTGTAACAACTTGGAGATAAATGTTCAGAGGGGCAGACATTTTTCTGCAGGGTATTTCCATTTTACACACAGTTTCATGAGTTTCTCCTTTTATGAGTATCTTATGCAATGCCGTGAATCTGGCAGAATGGGCTCTGGCAGGGTGCTTTGGCAGTCTTGCACTTGCTTCTTCCAACTGAAGGAATGCCTTCAAGAGAACAGGTATGTAGTGGCTGATTTCACACACACATCCACTTTCATTGGACCTGGATAAATATCTGCAGTAATTCCTTACTAATATTTACTCAAAAAATTGTTCTCTGTACATGTTTCACAGAACAGCTGCACTGTACTCTGCTTCCACATTTTCTAGCATTTATACTTGTTTTTAACTAAGACCACTTACCCATACACTATTACATGCCATCACAGCCTGTTCTTCTGTTTGTTTTGCTCATTGGTTGCAAGACCTTTGTGGCAGAGAGAAATATTTTGTTCTGTAACTACACATCACGACATCATCCATAGCAACTTACTCAAGACTGACTGTGGGTTATCAACTCCTCCATTTTTCTCATTTCATTGTTCCTGTAATGGGCCATCTTCCCTCAATTCCCCACACTTCACTTTTACTCAATAATGATCTGAACAATGTAATATAAAATAACATTTTTCTGCCATGAATATGGAATATGAAAAGCCCAGTTTGTAACCAAAGGTAAGAGAAAATGTGGTCCAGAATCAAACTTTCTTGGCCTTTTGGAAGAGGTTAAGTTATGGTCTCAGTGTTAATGTGAGGGTGTACATCTGAATTGCCACAGTGGAGAACAGAGAATCCTAGTTTAGCATCTCTCTTAAAGGTTAGCTTTAGTGGCTAGAAGACCAGACTCATAATTAAACGAACAGAGCTAGATTTAAGTAGAAGAGGGCTGGTTTACAGTACCCAAGAATTTACCTCCCTTAATTTTTGGTAATACGGTAGATATTTTCCAGTCAGGTGCTTTCAAACAATGGCTTTCTATGAAATTTGATGTATTTATTCAAATTAATGTAAATTTTTCAGGTGTTTTCGGACAATTTGCACCAGGATAGTATTTACAAGACTGCAGGACTGACACAGGTATAGGAATATCACATACTAATTTCACTGGCTTAAATTTAATTTTCATGGATAGACAGCAAAGAATATATACACTGCTACAACCCTGTTTTAACTTAAATATTTACAGTGCTCAAGTATGACACTGAAGTGTAGCCCAACCTTTGTTCTGAAACCTCATTTAAAGGACTAATATGCTCTCCTATTTAGGGAGATCACATGTTAGAAACACAGGACTTTTATAGGTAGAAGTTCACATCCACTGAATTTGGGATAAAAGAAAGAATCCCTATCCATCTGAGTTAAAAATTGTCTATACACTGCTATAATAATCATTCCACTCTATAGAGCAGGCTAAATGTAAACCTAGTTCTATGTGCTTGTAAATCAAGTGAGTGGATTTATGCCCATTTATAAAAAATTAAAGCTGGCCAATTGTTACTCCACCAGGTCTATCTTGCAAGTTTAACTACCTCAAGTCCTAGTTTGACTTACTTCATACTTTTTCCTTTAAAAGAGACTTTCCCAATCTTTCCAGAGTACACATCCAAGTTATAATTCTCTTATTTTTAAGTATTACATTATTACGCAATTAAAAGTACATGTTAAATATTTCCAACAGGATTTCCCATACGCTAATCTCTGTAAAACATCAGCAATGGTCACAGGTAGGGCAGCTTTTCAAGGCTATTGTCTCTTGCCTTACTGGCTGCAGAGTTAATGCAGTGGTCAGATAGCTCAGGAAGGCTGGTATCAAAGGGGATATTAAATGAGATCAGCATATGTCACAGGAAACCATTTCACAGAGAAGACAAAGTGTCTGAGAGAGCCAGTGTTAGCTGGTCCATGACACTGCCTTCCTTGCTTCAGTTATTTAAGGGTCAATAATCAAATAGCAAAGGAAACTAGAAACCTTTAGTTCTGCAAAAAGTTCTACTTCCATCCCACAATTCATATGAAAAATTGCATTTCCACGCAATGCACTTCCATGCTTTCATAGGAAAACAGCACTTCTCCAAGGTTCTGTGTGTTCCCTTTATCTTATTTGAGACCAAGATGATTTTCTTCACATCCAGCAAGAGACCTCCATGACTTATGTACCTTCAAGTTGCCTTTTTTGTTGTCTCAGCTTTTGGGAGAGTAGAGCTCTCCTTCCTATCTTTTGCACTACTGGTTGCTACATGCAGCAAAAGACGGAGGTGCCTTGTAATAAACATTAAGTACTCCAGCATCTGTGTCCTTAATTGAGTGGAGAGATGCAGCACTTTCAAACAATTCACATTGTGCTTTGGAAACCTCTGATGGGGTCTTCTGCTTCTTTCGAGTTAGAACTTACTGATGAATCTTCCCTCTCAACCAGCATTAAGCATGACTCTCCTATATAACAGAATTATACTGTAGAAAGCATTGACTTCTACCCATTTTCTTAATATAAAAATCATGTTAGAAATGTAACCTAAATTTTTTTCATTATAAAGTAGGTGTTATTTTCTGTACTTACCAAAAGCCACTTCCCAACTGGCACCTTGAATATGGAAACTTAAACAAATAAAAGCAGACATATATTCTGTAACTCCCAAAGATGGCAGATACAAATAGGTCATCTGGAAGTTGTTCACTGAAACAAATAATTGCCAGAATAAGCACCTCTAACCACAACCATCTATCATTAAGTTCATGTGAATGCAGAATTTCCTCTTTAAGTGGTATTTGAAAATGAAATTAATTATGGTGAGGCGAGTCAGAACCTTTCTCCATCATTTCCTTACCCTAGCAACTAGAAAAATTACCTGTTCCCCCTTTGTGCCACAAAATGAGTCTGTTTCATCAGAACTTCCCAGTTCCAAGTCCCTCAGGATAGTCATTCTATTCTCACATGAGCTTTGCTCCTTGAATCTCTACTTCACTTCTTGCCAGTTCAGAAAAGCAGCTAAAGAGAGATTCTGCCTTTCCCCAGTTGCAGAGAGTTTTGCTGCCTGCCTCTAGCCCTGCTAGGAGACATGGTTAGGACTCATCAGCCAAATCTCTGCCAAACCAGTGGGAAAAGGGACTTGGAATATGGCTTGATTTGAATGGAATTTCACTGGGAGTGCACCAGTGTTTCCAAAATTTAAAGTACTATTTTTCCAAGCAACAACAGGAAGTTGCACACTGCAGGTGTTATATGTTCTAAAACATGGAGGTAAACAATCAGAAGTAACACATAATTATTCCTATCACCTAAGGACAATTACACAGATGTTTGATGTAATTAATTACAAAGACTGCAGTGTCAATATATGTCATTACTTCAACTGTAGATTTTACTATAGATAAAGACAGAATAAAATTCACAATCATAGAATCATAGAATAGTTAGGGTTGGAAAGGACCTTAAGATCATCTAGTTCCAACCCCCCTGCCAAGGGCACAGGCACCTCACACTAAACCATCTCACCCAAGGCCTTGTCCAACCTGGTCTTGAACACTGCCAGGGATGGAGCATTCACAACCTCCCTGGGCAACCTATTCCAGTGCCTCACCACCCTAACAGGAAAGAATTTCCTCCCTTATATCCAATCTAAACTTCCCCTATTTAAGTTTTAACCCATTACCCCTTGTCCTATCACTACAGTCCCTAATGAAGAGTCCGTCCCCAGCATCCCTATAGGCCCCCTTCAGATACTGGAAGGCTGCTAGGAGGTCTCCACACAGCCTTCTCTTCTCCAGGCTGAACAGCCCCACCTTGCTCAGCCTGTCTTCATACGGGAGGTGCTCCAGTCCCCTGATCACCCTCGTGGTCCTCCTCTGGACTTGTTCCAACAGTTCCATGTCCTTTTTATGTTGAGGACACCAGAACTGCACACAATACTCCAGGTGAGGTCTCACAAGAGCAGAGTAGAGGGGCAGGATCACCTCCTTCGACCTGCTGCCTATGCTCCTTTTGATGCAGCCCAGGATACAGTTGGCTTTCTGGGCTGCAAGCGCACACTGAAGCCAGCTCATGTTCATTTTCTCATCAACCAACACCCCCAAGTCCTTCTGCGCAGGGCTGCTCTGAATCTCTTCTCTGCCCAACCTGTAGCTGTGCCTGGGATTGCTCTGACCCAGGTGTAGGACCTTGCACTTGGCATGGTTAAACCTCATGAGGTTGGCACCAGCCCACCTCACAAGTGTGTCAAGGTCCCTCTGGATGGCATTCCTTCCTTCCAGCGTATCAACCGATCCGCACAGCTTGGTGTCATTGGCAAACTTGCTGAGGGCGCACTCAATCCCACTGTCCATGTCAGCAACAAAGATGTTAAACAAGACCGGTCCCAACACCGATCCCTGAGGAACACCACTCGTTACTGGTCTCCAGCCGGAC
The DNA here is from genome assembly GCF_034315485.1 of Pezoporus occidentalis. Classification (NCBI taxonomy): domain Eukaryota; kingdom Metazoa; phylum Chordata; class Aves; order Psittaciformes; family Psittacidae; genus Pezoporus; species Pezoporus occidentalis. The sequence continues at coordinate 39,835 of NW_026913964.1, read as the reverse complement.
ACTGAGCCATTGACCGCAACTCTTTGTGTGCGGCCATCCAGCCAGGTCTTTATCCACCGAGTGGTCCATCCATCAAATTGATGTCCCTCCAATTTAGAGACAAGGATGTCATGTGGGACAGTGTCGAACGCTTTGCACAATCCAGGGTTTAACTCCACCATGGTGCTTTGGTTCAAAATGGAGCTAAATTTAATGACTGAGATGTGTTGATTTTTAAGTGAATGTAATTATGGAAAGAACCTGGTCATGTACAGTGGCAAGTCAGATTTCTGAGGACTCTATTTACTTTTGCTTTACCATAGCTATCAATCAAAACATGACTCTTCAGATGTCTGGCTCCCTGTTTAGTCAGTTAAGGATGAAGGTTGTGCTGTTCAGGGTCCTGTCCAAGGACCTGTGACAGACAAAGTAACATTTGTATCTTCTAATATGTCAAAGATGCCACCTGACACCCCCAGAAGTCATATGTAAATGCATGTTTTGCATATATGATGGCTGAGTGTGGCTTTCAACTCACTATATTTAAACTCCTCATTGATTCTTTAAACTCCTTATTGATTCACAACACCCACGAGGAATAAATGATCTGTCTATTAACATTAGATTGATCGGGAGATGTCTTCCGGTAAAACTGCAATTTTGGTTTTTGCAGGCATTGCAGAAGCAAAAAGATTTAACCTTGTAGTGCTTAACGTGTGAAATTTTGGCTGAAAAAGAATTTCAGATTTGTAACCTGTATGGTTATGGTTATGTAGGATTGTTATCAAAAGACAGCCTGGCATTTATCTGGAATAAAAATTACATGGAAGTTCTGTACTTTGTTCTTACTGAACAGGAGAAATTTTTTTTCAGATACCTGCCTGCACAGCATAGTTTAGTATTAAATGTACATTTCTGCATGGAAACCAACCAACAAATGGTATTCTCTACTGTTGTTCTTGTTCTCCTAGACAATGGTTTGAACAGGCTAGTCTTTGTTTTCACAGATGCCTGGCTCAAAGTTATGCATTTAGTATTTTGACACAGACAGAGTAACTGTTTGGCAGTGCTGTGCATTGTCTATGACTGTGTACTTGCTAAATATTTTGTTAAAAATACTGTCTTGGTAAGAATCTGTTCTTTAATAGAAAATACTGCCATATACAAACATCACAGATTTTGCACTAATAACTAACAGAATGGGAAATTACCAAGAGACAAAAATCCTACAAATTAATAATCCATTAAACTAACATAGCAAATTATTATTATATATTATACTAATACCACAAATCATTCTAGTTCTTTGCATGAACATGTAAATTTGTATCTGTTCTGGACATAATTCCATTCAGTGCTTCTTTCATGATTTGGATAATTGGATTTCTTGGTGATACCAACTTTATCAGCATAAAAATTATCCAGATAAACTGGAAAAATAATCCAGATTAAAAAAAAAAAAAAAACCAAACTATTTGAGATGTTGATTTTGGGTTGGCAAAAGTAACTTAGGAATTGCAGCAGAAATTAAATGCCCAAAGCCAGCCTGAAAAGTGGCATACAGTTTGCTGTAATTTCCAGTTAGCATGTTAGTAAAATAGCATCATATTACTTCCATTCAGCTATTCTCAGTTTACCATTGAGTAAGTTTGAAACTCTTATGCTTCCAGAGGACTGCTGCACAAGGATGCTCTGGATGATTTCTAATAAGGTTGAAGCTGCCAGGCTTACTAGAAAAAAATCTCAAATCAGACTTCAATCTGTAACTACCAGTGATTCTTAGAATGATGATTACATTTCCTGCTAGCAGTAGCAGAGGGTTGGGAACCACCATTAGGTTTATGGTTATCCTCAAATAAAGCAGTCAAGGATGTACTAATGAGGCCTAAAGTGTCACATGAGGAGTAATTGCCAGTAAGCTAAATAACTGCATTCATTGTAAGGGTAAACCTTTTCTTTAAGCTCAGAGATGTTAACTGCAGATTATGGTAGTGACACATAAAGGAAGAAGTCTGTTCATAACATGTCCAGTTCAGCTCAGGCCCTCTCAATTGCATTTCCATAAGGTGCTCCTGTGGCTCACCTTAAGCATTGCTGCAATGCCTTTGAGAAAAAGTGTGCTGTAAGCAAATCTCTTTTGTGGCTGTGGCCACTGTAAGATGCAACATCACCATTCTGCAAGATACTACTAGCAACTATAATTCCTTGCACTTTTCCTTCTTTATGCCCCAAAATTCTGATGAGAAGGACATAAGAAAATTCTCTGCACCCCTGCTAGGGTACAACCTGTGGCAGCACTTCCATCAAGCAGAGTTTTAATTCTTTGTGGTTATTGGAATGAAGAGAAAAATCAGTGTAGAGGAGATATATATCTGGAGCTGTTCCTCCAGTTCTGTGTATCACACCATTTCTTCCTGGTTTGAATAGGTGCATGTCAAGAAGGCTGCCAACGATAGCATTGTTTCAGGCTTCCAGTATTTCAACAAATACTGTTTTCATACTATGAAGTATGGCTCTGACTTTTAAGTGTCTTGTTTTCAGGGGATGGCAAACGGAACAGCAATTGAACTTCTGCAGCCAGAGCGGGCACTTAAGATCATCATGAATGCCATAGCTCTGTCCCTAACCTCTTCTTAGCACTTAGCCTGCCATCCTGTTATTAAATACTAAGCTTTGTTATACACTGCCCTAGACAGTGGCTGAGCTTGTTGTGTATTTAAGATTTTAATGGGATTTGTCTTGGCTAATCTTGTATGTTGGAACTGTACAATATAAAAGTGTCATTGCTCTTTATACAGGGAAAGTGTCCTTAGACCCATTTATTTATGTATTCATTTACTATTCTCACTCTGACTAGGTTTCTCAGTTTCTACCCTATCCCTTTATTTACCAAGGTGGGAACCAGTGCAAATCCATCCTTTCCGTGCCTCTGATTTTTAAACTTCTAAGATACAGGACAACTGCATATCTATTTTCACTTACCACACGCACACACACAAAAAAAAAGCCCACATTTTGCAGCTTAGAAGTTAGAAAGACTCATATTGAGATCTCATTTGGAGTATTGTGTGCAGTTCTGGTGTCCTCAACATAAAAAGGACATGGAACTGTTGGAACAAGTCCAGAGGAGGACCACGAGGGTGATCAGGGGACTGGAGCACCTCCCGTATGAAGACAGGCTGAGCAAGGTGGGGCTGTTCAGCCTGGAGAAGAGAAGGCTGTGTGGAGACCTCCTAGCAGCCTTCCAGTGTCTGAAGGGGGCCTATAGGGATGCTGGGGACGGACTCTTCATTAGGGACTGTAGTGATAGGACAAGGGGTAATGGGTTAAAACTTAAATAGGGGAAGTTTAGATTGGATATAAGGGAGGAAATTCTTTCCTGTTAGGGTGGTGAGGCACTGGAATAGGTTGCCCAGGGAGGTTGTGAATGCTCCATCCCTGGCAGTGTTCAAGACCAGGTTGGACAAGGCCTTGGGTGAGATGGTTTAGTGTGAGGTGCCTGTGCCCTTGGCAGGGGGGTTGGAACTAGATGATCTTAAGGTCCTTTCCAACCCTAACTATTCTATGATTCTATCATTCTATATTCCAAGTCCATGGAATTTTCCCCTAGCTTCTCTAGTGGAAAAGTAGATTGTCAAAACAGATTGCTTATCAAGATGGATCATCTCCCAGGATCACCGAATTCGGTGAATTGCACAGCACACAGATAATCATTACTTCCTCCAGACTCGAAGGAAAGCTGAGCAAAGGTTTTGCTTTTGTCTTTGAGAACAGCATAGTAAATTTTGTGGATAACTTCAAAGAAATCCTTCAGTGGGCAAAGTTTTACTGAATATCATGATATTTTATATGTTAGATACACTGAAACCTCTTTCTACTACCTAAGAATCTAAGCTATTATAATGTTGCATGAGAGAATATGTACAAAATTTGCATTATGAACTCTTAGTAGTGCTGCTAATTTCAGCTTGGAACCACTAGAGAGGAAAGTGATTGCAGTAAGAAAATACCTTGTATTTCCTCAGCTAGCTCAGTCAGCATAAATAACAGTGAATTCATGTGAACCATGAAAAGCTGGTTCAGATGAGGGTCTAGCTTGATGGAGCTTTGACCCATAACATACATAAATAATTGAGTAATTACCAAGTGTTACATAAATTGTAAGATAAAATACAAAATTATTTAAGCCTTTTGATACACAGCAGTTACAGCAAAGTTGAAATACACCACAAAGCCTATATTTCAGTATGCTAAAGTGACCATTGTACAGCTCCAACGTGCTCACAACATCCCTGGTTACATGCAACCCAAGCAATTCCTAACACACAGAATGGCTTTTCTCACTTTCTTAACCTACAGGCAGCATTTTGCCTCGATCTGATCCATCCTCACTTGCTGTGGGACAAAACTGGACTGACTTCTTGGGATCTGAAACCCTCCATGAAAAACAAGGCAGTCAAACTTCTTTTAGCCAGATTTTAACATCAATCTTTTGGCAAACTTAGTGCTCAGCTGGGCAATGCTTCAGCTGCTGAAGTATGCATGCTTCCTCCATTTGACTCTTCCCTTAGAAAAATAAGACTGTAATTTATTAATGTTGACTATATAACAATCAGAACAGCTTATCAACGGATACTGACAATTCTCTGTCACCTGGAATTTCTGAGCCAAGAAGGTATGTTTGCCCAAATTATTTACCTTAAATCAAATGCAAATTGGTAAATTACATGAAAAAAATACAGGATAAGAAGTGTATGAGAGGGTAATCTGGGTTACAGAGGAGGTTTGATTCAACAAAAATGATCACAATGATCTCTGATGGCTTTAAATCTTTGAGTCTTGAATGTACTAAAAGTTGCTTAGAGTATCATTGAAAGAGCATTGAACTTGCATGAAGGTTCACTTCCACACAGCTCACCTGAGTTATGCTGAAATACTTGGAAAGTACACCAGCATAAGAGACTTAAGTTTCCCAGAGCCTTGAATTCAATCCAAAACCTGTTAGAAAAGAAAGCGCTCCCCACCTGTTTGCAAGAATGATTCAGAGAGAACAAATGAGCATACAAAGGAGTTCCAAAACTGCAGGATCCACACCACAAAAGCAAACTTACTTTTCCTGTTTCTCTACTTATTGGACAGAAACAGAAAATGGAGATGGACAGCCTTCTGGGTTGTCGTTGTTTCAGAAAGCTTAAGAGTACACTGCTATGAAACACGTCAATTTTTCATATTTTTTTCAAAGAATTGCAGTAGACTAATTAATAGTTCATTCTTGCAAAGACAGAAAAAATGTCTTCTCGTTTAATGACAACATTTTCTCTATGAAAAATGTTATTGCATTGATAAGGCTAATAACAGAAGACAACCCTTTGTGTCAATATTAACCTGAGATAAACTTCAGTAAGAAACCCTACTTCACTTTCAGTTTCAAAACAAGTCAGCCTTTTGCAGAAATGTGTTTTGCAGTCATTTCCATGATCATGTAATTAATTCTACAATGAACAAACTTTCTTCAGATCTTTTCAGCATCCACTGCATAGGTTGCAAAACTGTCAGTTCAGATCTGAATTTGATGCATTCATTACTGTATATCTTACTTGCTCTGATGCAGTGTTTTCTATCTGTAGCGTCCAAAACACTTTTTAGAAACAGTAACAATGTTCTTATTTTATTGAAGGGAATGAATAAGTGTTTGGCTTAGTCTGAGTAATCAATCAAAAGACATTCTAACACAAATTACTCATGTTCTATCAGATACCATACTGTCAAAAGGAGGAAAAAAGAAGACAAAGAACTGACAGATGAGTGTTTCCCTAAAGCAATATAAGCAACAGATAAATATGCTTTGTTCTGTTGTACAGAAGGAATCACGGCTCTTCTACTCTGTATCTGTATAAAGGCTTCAGCCCACAAGCATGTATCAGAACTAACCCCATACAGGATAAGTAAGTAAGTCTTAAAATAACATAATGTAGGACAAAAGTATCAGGAAGATAAAATTTGACCAAAAAAAATCCATGTATTCTACCTTACCACAATGATGTCTGTATCGAGAGACAGATGAGATACAAAAAATTGATCAAGTGTGTGAAATCTATACAAGCAAATGAAAAGTCAAATCTAACCTCTAGAAATTAAATACCATTTTTATTTTGAAACCTAGATGAATTTGCACTGTTCAGGGAATCTATAAATATAATTATTTTCATTTCTAGTGTGACCATAAACAGTATATAATTTAGTTTTACCTTCCGAATCAGCAGCTCACCAAAATCTGCTTCAGAGCTAATGTCTATGTGGGATTTTCTCTCTTCACTTTATTATTAATAATTCAGACTCTGCCTTCATTCAGTCATAAATATTGTTAGCACTGGAAGGAGCTGCAGAGTTATATGTACTCTATCAAAATTAGAGAATGGATACAGTAATCACTACCAGTTTAGAACATCATACTCTACTGAAGGCTGTTTGACAGTTGAACTGCCATTGGTATAATTTTCCTGATTATGACAATAAAAAGGAGTAGAATCATCTTCTACTCATCCATAACTCTGGCAATCATTTCAGATGAAGGGGGGAAATTTCAGCAATACAGTTCTTATGCATTAAACATGGCCATGCAACACCAGTTTTCAGTTATTTGCAGCAACTGATGAAAGCAGATAAGGATTTTCATAGTTTTCAGATCAATAAATTTGAAAATTGACTATAAAAGAGGTCAACAGGCAAGTCATCCACTGACATATTGAATGTTCAATACAGTACAAATCTAGCTGCTCAAGTTTGACAGCATTCTTGTTTTATATCACACTTTGGCATTCCAAAATGATAAGGAGGCTGACAGCTCAGCTTAGCAAACCATGCAGGTCAATTAGTAACCTCCAGGATGCATACTTAGAGTATATATCTAAAGCTCACACTTTATGATAACTTACAACAGAGCTCAGAGAAATGAGAATTTCTCATGAGAAGTTCTCCTCTACTCATTCAGACTCAACAAGGAAACATTATTTACATAATGAGTATGAGCTAACCGAAGTTGTAATGTGCCATCTTTGTGCGTATGCAGTATTGCACAATCTCTAAGTATGTGATTGGGTCCTGCTGCTCTCCACTGGGTTTCTATTTCACTGGGTGCACATTAAGCACCTGCTGTAAGGAAGGTGAATCCAGATTTGAGGTTGAAATAGAACATGTTGTGAGTGTAAGAATTTGGCTGCTGTGGAATGAAATGTGGAACTTAGATATCACCATGTTGAAATGGATCCAGTTTCTTCTTCAATTTGAATAGTTCTTTTTTGATGTTGTGCTTATCTTTTTAAACTGCAATTTCCACATTCCTTTATTTGTTTTCTTTTAGATGTTGTGCTGGATACTTCAGCATCTCAGTTGCTGTGGGACATTCACAGTTCTACCTGAAGTCTACTCTCTAAACATGCACACTACCAAAATAAAACTCAGTACTTTGAAAAATCAGTCCTAAGAGTGTTAAGTCTGTTCACCCCAAATTCCTGGATACCCATAACTTTTCTATGCCTCATCTAGCAACATGTAAAACAAAGATAATAAATCCCAAGTATTTCAAAACATATTTTCAAGAGCAATACGTTGTTATGGATGAACTTCTCAGGTACTTCAGTGATGGGCACCACAAAAAAGGGATGAATTGAGTCTATATTCAGAGTAAGGTTTGAATAACACATGGTAACAAAGTGCTAGGACATATAGTTAAAAATAATTGAACGTGATGTAACAGAAACTTTAATTATTACAATGAATGGCAATATCTGAATTGAAATACTAAAGAGGTCTCTGCTAACTTTTATACCACAGCTATAAATATAATTAGTTTCTCAGAGTCTTGAATCATAAATGGACTGAAGAATTTTGTTTCCTTCTCTATGTTTGTCTAATTTACATGCATTTGATTATATCTTCCATGCACTTTTTGCATTAAGAAAGTCTGCTATGGATTTAAGCTAAGAGTATATTTGCAAGGATCCAGTGGAGGAAGAACAGTAGAGCTTACACTAGTAACAGGACTTCTGACAAAACTCTCTAGTGGTAGTAGTATGTCCACTTCTTACACAGTCTGTTGTTTATACTATTAAAAATGTACATGAGTGTCATTCCACAGAGTTATGTCCACCAGAGCATTCTAACATTGATGCTTTTGAGGTTGTGCATCACTAATTAACTTCAAGGGTTTAGCTATACCGCCCACCTCAGCACTCCATTTCACCCATTTTTCTACTAGTTGTACCATTTATTTCTCTGAACCTGCAAAAAAACACAATTTCTTCTTAAGACTAGCTTTTGATTTTGGGGCACTATAGAGCTACAAAAGAGAGTCCAGCTTTCAGGTTGCTTTAGCCAATGCTGCAATGACCATACGGCACAATAGAGCCCTGGGCAGGGATTATCGGCTCAGATCCCAAACACAATGTTGCAGTGTCAGTGCTTCAGAGAAAGGCAAATTCTCTCAGGTGCAACTTCGTATCAATGTAGTAACACTATTTCCTGTTATAAATTTACCTTGGCTGCTGCTAGCAGAAGGATCTCTGCAACATACACCACTGCACAATGTAAATATGTCCTCAACTATGTGTGCGCACATCAGGTTTTTTAGTCTATAATACCATTTGCAAATATTAGTATGCACAGTTGTGGTGTCTGTGTTTACAAGCTATAAAGAAAGAGGCTTAAGTGTTTATCCCCTTCATACACAAATATATCCTGGACATGTTCAGACAAAACAGAAACCTTTCTCTAGATCCCATGTTCATCCTCTTTATGGTAAAGGATACACATTATTTTTTCTGCAGAACCATTTCTTACTCTGATTATTGCACATCTCTTTCTGGTAAAATTGTCTGTAAGATTTCTTGGTTTGTGTATTTGTTTGTTGCAGAACTTAAATTTGAAGTGACCGAATGAGGGAGATGTTTAAAAGAGCAAGGACAGTATCAAGCTGCTTTGGTGCCATGAAGTTCATTTGTGATGCCAGTTAAAAGATTTATATCAAATTATAATCATGGTTTTTAACTGTGCATTCTTCATTTTCTGGACAATCAGCTTGAAACACTGAGACTGAATCTGCAGAAGTGCTGAGCATTCAGTTACTGCCAAAACCAATGAGAGTCATATTCTATATATATAGCATTGGATGTAATGCCAAATACTCTGAAAAAAAAACCAAACCAACAGATCCCGAGCTGTCTTCAACTGGGTATGTCAGGAAGAAGACAAATGACACTGAAGGAAGGAGAGGAAGAGAAGAATGCAAAGCAACATTGACTGCAGGTAAATCTGAACCAAAGAAACTAATGATACAGACGGCAGAAGCAGCCAGTCATGAGAAGGGTTATTTCATATACAAAAATCCTGGGATTCCTTATGCAAAAACATCCTGAAATTTGGCACTGGAGTGAAAGAAAAGGTATGAAGGAAGGTATGGGCTAAAACAACACTGTTCAATGTCTGAATGTTTTTTTTACAGGGAAAACCTCTCATAACAGTGGAGGGTTATTCTGAGAACTTGTGGTAATCTCACGTTATTGTGATAATACTAATTCTGTTGTCCACTTGACCCAGTCTACACCAGTCATGACATTTCAGATCTTTCCCAGGAAAAGGAACTTGGTTAATGTAAGAGCATGGGTATATTTGACATGCAATATTTATAAAATGAGGTCTCAGCACAGGACTCAAAGATGTTCTGTGACTTAATTGCTTCCCAAACTAAAACAGTTGAATAAAATCAGAGATGTTATGCTCAATATATTTTACTTTCTGATCATACTGGTATAAACTAGCTTCTTATGCTTTAGCTAGACAGCTTCTAATGCCTGATTTAACTAGTTATGCTTTGCTGGATTCTTCTAAATGACACTGCAACCTTTGGAATTAACAGATAATGGAAATAAAACCAGAAATGAATTCTAATCATATTACATATTACCCATTTTACAATAAATCACAGAGGCTGCAATGGACATCAAAGCTCAGTCCTCTACAATGTACAATGTAAAAGACAGCAGGAGAACTACTCATGGTAATAAAAGAGGGTTTCAAATCTTGGGTATTAACGTGATTTGATTTTCAATTAGTTTTATCTAAGCATTTTGAAGTAAACGAATGGAACAATAGTACCATGTTTGACTAATAAAGGACATAAAGGAGTTTTATTCTTATTTTAGTCTTTAAACATAGCTTTGCTTTACATAGACTATATTGTACCATATACCATATATATACAATATAGGTATTTATAGATACCTACTTCGACTCTTTGAAAAGCAGTTCATCTTCACGTAATTAAGAGAACACCTATAATGTTAATCAACTTCTGAGTAAACAATGATCAGTTGCGTCATTTTTCACTAGAATTCTCCTCACTAGAAACTTCCAGATAAGGACCATGGGCTTGAGTGTGCACAGATCAAAAATTAAGGCCTATCAGAATGGTACAGCAGATAAATGCAAAGCCTAATGTCCCAGCACCAGTTCCAGAGCTTAAACTTGGCTTCAGAATTGGGCAAATGACCAGCCAAAGAAAAGCCCAGCAAACAGATCCCTGTTAACTTGCATTTTAGCACTGGGAAAGAGTAAGTGACATAGTTTCTATCAATTACACAAGTTTTTGCCCTTCCCTCAAGATGAAGCTACTCCAGTACAGCAGTAGGGGGACTAGACACCTTCTGTGTGTCTCTGTGAGTCCATCATTTTGTCTCTCAGCAATATAAATGGAGACACTGATTTCAATAATTACTGCACCTGAAAGTTAACCAGATTTTCTATGATATTTTATTTGATTCTACATAGAGGATGTATGAAGATATGATGGTCCATTTTCTATTATAAAGATCCAGTTTCAGAAATTGTGAGTGAGCTGCATAAATGATATAATCACCATGGAGAGACCACGTAAGATTAAAAAGAATGGATCTGAAAATGGTAACAATTTTTTACTAAGATATTTCAATCAATTTAATATTGAAGACACAGATAGAAGGAATACCATCCCATTAAAAAAAAAAAAAAAAGAAAGAGAAGCTATAGAAAGAAGGGTCAGGGTTTTCAATCAAATGCGATGTCAGAATAATTTATATTTTCAGTTAACATAAATAAAATGCATACATCAATAAACTGTTCAAATATATTGACAGTTTTGCTTATGCAGTTGAATGTACACTGGTTTAATCATAAACAATTACACTAATATAGACATGTTACTTTAGTCTTCAAAAAATACTCTCCCAAGTCAATCATATAGGTCTATTGAGTGAATCAGGGTGAAACACAATTTGAAGAGGAATTACTTCTTTGAACAATTAGCAATACTACTGAATTGATTTATCATAAATATGTGGAAAGCAGTTTTGCAAGTCTCATATTTTGACACATTTTGTAATAATTTCTGGAAAGAATCAGCACACAATAATGGAAGTTAACACAGCAAGAGGATTAATCAATGAAGTAATCAAACTCCTGATTGAGTGTAAGGATAATGAGATCCACAACACATGAGAGATTTGAGATTTTCAGCCAAAAATGCAGATATGGGGAATCACTTCTGATGGTGCCTTAAAGCTCAGTCAAAGGAGTTAAATTCAATTGTAAACCAGTTTCAGCCTAATTTGTGATGGCCGCAGAAAGGGAATCATCACTAGTGACCAAAATGGGATCTTTGAGAGGTCACAGTACTTCTCTGAACATGCAGGAAATGTTAACCTGCGTATATAAAACCACAGCATAGCAACTGTTGATATGAATTGATTTTTCAGTGGTAAGCAATGTAATGATTCATAAAGCGTATTTTTCTTCTTGCCACAGAATCACTTAATAAGCTTAAGTGTGTTACCCAGCTGAGTTTTCAACATTAAATAATAGTAAGTTAAATTCTACAGACTTACATGTCAATAAAGTTGCCAGAAGTATAACTCATGACTGAAATTGACCAGTTCTCTTCCTCAACCCTTCCAATTTTATTTAGTTATATCAATTTAATTTAAATTTTAATAACCAATTCTACTTTAAAAATGTTCAGGAAATAGAACATCTTTTCTTGTTTCTCTTTACTGCTTAGGGGAAAAATATGCCTTTTATTTCTCTCAATATTGAAGTTACTTCCTCAAATAGAACTACTACAATGGAGAGAATACATACTATTTTTCAGAAAAGGAATCCCAAATGACCATTTAGTCTGTCTGTCCCCCTGACCCAGGGTACTATCAACAGCACTTACACAATTCTTGGGTAGTTTTCATAACCTATTCTTAAGATGGACAACCTTCTTGGGCAACCTATATGAATACTTCACCCTCCTTGCAAAAAGAAATTTTCTCCCACTAACCTACACTTCATTCCCATTTTAAACCTAATTTTGTCTCGTCCTCTTGCCAGAGAATATGGAGGCCATCCTTGCAGGAACTCTTTGATCCCATGGAGGATTATGGGATCTGTCCTCCCACTGAAAGACAGTGTTTCTCTGCAGCCCAGGGTAACATACTATAAAAGGTTAATTCATCAAGGTAATATCGCTGTAAATAAACGTATTACCATATTCATAAAACATTTGTTCACTAACTGTTCCTAAGATATGGAACATTCCAAAGGACATTCCTGCAAATCAGTCTTCTTGTGTCTCAAGAGACAGCAATGACCAAGAAAATATTTTTTTTTCATTGTATATAGAATGAATCTATTTTTTTTATGATGAAATAACACCAGGAAACAGCTGAAGTACCACTAAAACTGCCCATATGAGAAGACAAATACAAGGAAAGGTCCATATCAATTCTGAAGGATTTTCACTGCATAGCTCTGTGTAGTGCCTGGCCTGTGGACCAATGCTGACCTTAGACAGTGTTTGATTTCTCCATTTTCACAGGCATAGTAGCGACATAGACAGGTGCAAAACTCATTGAAAACAATTAGTCAGATGGAAATTCCTTGGATTTTTTTTAAGAAGTAAAATTTCCATCATTTACCGTAAGTTCATGCTCAAAAGTCACTTAAAAATCCCTTCAATTTTATTTATCCCATAATATATAAGAGTTTGGGAAGACTAAGTCTGAGCAAAAATTCTTCCTGCTCACTTCTTGACACTTCATCAAAAAGACCTGCAAAAGAAGACTCCTCCTAGAGTGCAAATATTGAGGGAATGTCAGAGCATCCTCTATTTACCCCTGCACCTGCAAAGGAAAACTAAAATGTCTGAAGCCCCACCTTTTAAGAACCTTGTGAAACAATCTGGGAACTGAGCCAAAACCTACTCTCGCTATATAAGGCTCGGGAACAGACAGGTAATTCCTCAGAGGCAGGTTGTTTGGTAGTTTCTACCGGACTTCCAGAAGATGGGTACAGGTGGTGGGACACGAATACCGGTATGGATATCAATAGTAGCACTTGCCTTCATACAGATAAAAGGTAGGAAGATTCACTTGCTTGGCATTTTTACTGTTTTAAAGAATTTATAACCTGCTTTGGAGTTTGAAACATTTTTTTCTGGGCTTTGTGAAGCTAATGAACCTGTTAGCTTTATGCAAGGTTTTCTTTTCTATAACAAATACTTTCTGTCCTAAAGAGGAAAATAACTGTCTTGAAAGCTTATATTGTAGTCAATGTTCTCATCCTATTTTCTCCAGTTCAAATTATTAATAGCTCCACTCAGTTCAGTGTAACTCACTCAGAACTTAAACTCCCACCAAAATTCATCAAGATTTGCATTTAGCTTTTGATGTTCACTTCAAGGTGGTACAGCATTTCTAAATGCACAAACCAAAAGGTGCAAAAACAGTTCTAGGAGGCAAGAAATCCATGGAGTCTGTCTGCATGCATTATTATAAATTTTGTTTGTTTATTAGCTGATGATACAGTATCAAAAAAAAAAAGAGTGATTTTGCTTGAAAAGCACTGGATTCAGAACAGATTTTAAAAGTTCATTTATTTGTACACATGAGGTTGCATAAAAGCTTAGAGCATAGGGTTGGTTTTTGATTGGGTGAAAACAAATGGAGTTGCCTTAAATATTCTAAGAGGGCATTAATACTCACAGATGAGTGGAAATCTTTTTACATATATTTCACCTGTTAGTTTCCCTTAAAGTTTAAGGCAAGAGTGTTAGGTTTTAGTGCATTTTGATATCAGACACAGATCCTATTGTATTATTTTACGTTTTTCCTACTTTCAGGTAGTTCCACACTAACTTATGTCAAAAAGTGGTAGTGTGAAAGAATAGCCCATCAAAAGACTAGCTGTAGCATTACAACACCATGCAATGGAAATGGGTATCTGAAAAGAATGTGGCATGAGGCAGTGTTGGTACCATACAGTGTGTGGAGAGAGAAGCAAAAAGTTCTCTGAGGCTAGGCAGTGGACAAGAGAAACCCACCACTGAATAGTTCATAGCTTAAGAACGGGCACAATGTGTCCTTCCAACACCAGCTGCAGACCCACAGGTGGTGCAAAAAGGAAGGGACTTAAGGAGCTCTCTGCAGGTCTGATTTCAGCATTAGCTCCTCTAGCGGTGCTCCCCACGGACTGCCCTTGTAGGATGCAGCAGAGGGTGAACCTGCCTTGTTGGTTTTCTCCAGCCAGCACTGCCTCCCCTGCATCACCCTCCGATGAACTAAGCAGTGCATTAAAAGCCCCTCTGGCCCCTGCAGATTTTGTATGTATTCCTATTCTGATAGGAATACACATATTTTTCATTCCATCCCAGTGAAATGAAAATCAAAAGTCACAAATGTATCTACTGGAAAGATCTACTTTTTTTCTGTGTGGTTTTTACATTAATTTTCCTACTGCTGCTTATTGCAAAAAGTGCCTGAAAGTGTAAAATACAGAGTAACTTTGGCTTTCAGTAAGAGAGGACAGAGATCAGTCCTGTAACTCTAAAATGAATGCTTTCTGTACAAAAGATACCTATTTTTAAAGCCGTCTGGCTAGACTAAGGGGTTTACCGATTCTTAAAGCACACAGTGATCATAAAAAATAAGAAAATGAAGCCCTTTTTCTGAAAAGCTTAGGAGGCATCCAGGGGCATTGTGACAGGTCCTAATGCAAATCTGACTTCCTGTACATTAAGATAACTTTGACAATTTTTGAGATACTGACTGTTACATGTTTAAACAGATGTAATTGAGAAATGATGAGGGAACTCAAGAAAATTGTACACTAACATTTTCCTCCTACACTCTTGATGTAGTTCAAGCCCAGGATGATGAGCAACAAACAAAATCAAACTATGCTTCTCCATTGATCCTGCAGCGACAAAAAAGTAAGTACTTTCATGCTGATCTACTTCTAAAATTTTGTCTCAAATGAAATTGAGAAATAGTAAGATTACTAGAATCTTCTTATTCCTAGCTAGAACATACTTTCCCTTTTTCCCCCTGCCCCAACCCCCTCCAATAAAAAAAGGAGGGGGGAGAGGAATTCTCTGCACAACATACCCAATTCCATAACCAATCTCTGACTGCTCTAAACTGGAGAACTTCCTCTGAGATACGGCCCAGTGGATCTAGGCTACTGATATGATACAGCTATCTAATCTTTAACTTAATGAAAAGTACATACCTTATATCTAAAAGTGTATTTTCAGAAAAGGTGTGTGCATACATACATATCACCAACGTACTTAGATAGTAGGTAAAAAAGATACATTTTTTTTTTATGCTCTGTCAACATGATTGCATTACTCACGAGAGAATAAGAAAACTGCAACTACCATAAGCATTAGAATAATTCAGCACTACAGAGTCATGCATGACACATAACTGTACAGAGCAAACACCATAACCA
Organism: Pezoporus occidentalis; assembly: GCF_034315485.1. NCBI lineage: Eukaryota > Metazoa > Chordata > Aves > Psittaciformes > Psittacidae > Pezoporus > Pezoporus occidentalis. Next base: position 24,049 of record NW_026913964.1, on the reverse strand, counting down.
TAAACAGCAAAATAAGGGTGGAAGTATACAATGCTAACTGGTGTATTAACGGTGGCAGACTGAAACAATTCATGATTAAGACTGCTCTGCAATCTGTAATTTGTGAGGTCACTAGCTGGTAATTAAAATAGTGATAAAACCAAATTGGAAGTGTACCAAAAATTATTTAATAGTAAGTATATTTAATTATTGGAACAGATTGTCAAGGAAGGTAATACTTGCTCTGCCCCTTAAAATCCTTACATCAAGATTAAATGAGATTGTCTTTCTAAAGCATGTATTTGTCTTAGTTTTACTTTTTGTTCTAAATACAGAAGCCAATAACTGATGTTGCACAATCTACAGTTTGGAAGTCATCAAATTCTATGATTTTGATATTTTCACGGGAGAATCTGCATCAATTCCTCAGACTCTCATGTTAAGAAAATCACATTGCAGGTTCTCTAAGTATTTTATCCCTTTCATTGCTGGATCCAGAGAGATAACATTGGATTTGGACACAGAAAATTTAGGGTTGGATCCTACCAATAGAAGTCTTTGCATGAAAAACACATGATCAAAGTTTCTCAGAATTTAAACTGTTTAAAAAAAAAAAAAAAGCTGCTTAGAGCTGGTTATGCAAACATACATGTCTCAGCACAAGAAAGATAAAAGCTTCATAAAATACCAGCTCCTATTTCTCATCCTCAGCTTCTAATATTCTTAAGTAACTTTCTGCTCCTATGTGTACTGAGAAGCAAAGGTTCAGACATAGACATTAGCTCCACTTTTTCTGCATTGCTGAACACTGTGCTTTAAGGATCACATTTTTGCTTTTCAGTTCAAAACTTCAGGGCCAGAACATCAGATGTGAGTCTTGGACAAATGATGGAAGAAAGTACTACAGCCAAAGAGCATTGTCTTTAGCATGTAGCTGTTAGTGAAATATACAGAAAGCCAGAACACAAAGCACTATGTAAAAACCATCATTAAAGCTTTGTGGAAACTTACCCCTATAGTGTAGCTAGTACTAGGAAATGTTAGTCATTAAAGACACTAGGTAATATCTATTAATTTTTTAGTATTTCTATTAAGATTAAACTTAACAATTTTTTCTCCCTTAGATTTTCCACCAGCTTCAAAATCCCAAGAAGTGACAATCATTCCACCATTTCAAAACACACTGAGATTAAAGGGTAAGTTAAACAATCTGTCATGGTTCAGATATTCACACAGTGATCATGGAGTGAATGAAGAGATTAATAAATCATGTAATATCCTTCAGCATAATAGAACAGCATAATAGCAGAAGATCCTTCAGCGTAATAGAATAAATAATGAACACGCAAATTAGTCATTTTATCAGGTAACAAGGATAATCTAAATGTGACCCTAGTACCCAGGCCTACATTTTGTTAATATGATGCAGCTGTTAAAAAATTACATATAACTAAATATAATACTTGGATAAATCACACACCATACTTCCATTAAAGAGAGGGAACTATTAAAGTGTTCAAAAGACTGGTGAGACACCTAATTCAAGGTATAGTGTACAATTCTGACTAGCCATGTTGAAGCAGAGTGAGTTCAAATCTGGAAGGATGCAGAGGGGGACTGTGAGGATAATCAGGAAGATAGGAGATCCTGCTTGTAAGGAAATAAGTACTGAAAAGAGTTAAGTGACTCCTATAATGAGTGGTGGGAGGAGCAGTGAGGTTAAGAGCAGAACAAGCAGGCATACATGAGACAGGAATATGTTTTAGAAGATGCTGGCAAAAGTCTTCCAGCCATTTAAAGGGTGTGGCTATGAGTGGCCTTCCCTAGTAGGAGTACCATATAGTTTTAAAGTAACTTTAAACTGGTTTTATGGTGAAACTTTAGAACTTCATATATTTAGGAAAGGATTTATAGAATATTGCTGTCAGCAGAACCAGAGCACTGGGCACAGTGACCCAAGAGGTCTCTTCTGATCTTAGGCCCTATACTGAACTGAATAAATAACAGATTGATATACAGTAAATAACAGATTGATATACAAAGAGTTCAACAAGAAGGAAAATAAAAGATAGGCTTTTGAACAGAGGCTAGTGGAAGAAACAGGAGGGGAAAAGCAACTAAAGGGAGGGTTTCTGCAGCAAATTACAGAAAATTCTTACTGTTTATTTTGAATCCACAGCTGGCAACCCTTCTCACAATGGCCGTGTGTGCAGCACATGGGGTAACTTCCACTTCAAGACCTTTGATGGGGACATCTTTTACTTCCCTGGGGTCTGCAATTACATCTTTGCATCCAACTGCAAATCTCCCTATGAGGACTTCAACATCCAGATTAGACGTACAACAGTGGAAAATGCTACCATGATCACTCATGTCCTCATGAAGCTGGAAGGAGCAGTGATTGAACTGACCCGCAGCTCTGTCCTTCTTGATGGCAAACCGTATGTTCATAACTTGAAACTGCCATTACTGTTCTTGCTCCCAGTGGGCTCTTTGAGCAAGCACCCCTTTCCCTCCTCTGATCTCACATTTTTCCCAAGCAGCTGGAGGGCTCAGGTCTTCCCTGAATTATCAACAAAAAAAAAAGAGTGCCTGACTAAGCTAATTGCTACTTCTGAAGATTATCCCTGTGTCCAGTTTGTTCAGATGAGCTATATCCCTGACGCTGCCCCACTGTTACAATAATGTATGTTTACAATTGAGTCTATAAATTGGATTCAGTCAAAGTGTTAGGTTTTTACACTCTTTAGTTTCTACTTTACATTATTTCTACCAGAACAGGATCCTTGAGAGGAATTTTTGATGGCTTTCATCCTTGCACTGAACAATAGGCAGTTAAATAGTAACTGCAGCTTGTACCTGCGCTCATTTAAAATGAGCCTCTCTGGAAATTTGCTATGTAACAACGGTAGCACTGACTTTGGCACAAGGTGTGAAACTTGCCCAAGAGGCTGGGTCAATATTTGGGCAGATATCCCACAGTGAGTTGTGTATGATAGCAGCTATGTACAGTGAGCTAGTCTAAAGGTTATCTTGGTACACCTTTGAATGGCACTCATGTCACAGAAAGCCTAAAGAGTCTATCCCTTTATTATCACCGGCTTTAAGGAGTAAATAGCAATACCATGAATCACACTGCCTGCAAAACAGAACCTCCCTGCAGTTTTCTGAACAATACACCTAAAGACATATGCCAACATTTTACCTAGCCAAACACCATTAACAGAGATAACCAAAGGAGCAAGAAAAGCAAGACTGATCAGTTTGCACAATGAGAAGCAATTGTATAGGAAACAGACAAAACACTACTCACTTGGGTTGTCTGTATTCAGTTATTGTTCTAATTTCCTCACTTATGCATGTCAAAGCTTCTCAAAGAGAATGACAAAGGATATCAGTGTGGATATTCAATGGATATTCTGGCCCTACCTCAGCTGAATTACAGTGATCTTTCCCCAGGGTTCAGATGCCCTACAGCCATATGGGAGTCTTGATAGAGAGAAGTAATAACTATTTGAAAGTTTCTGCCAAGATAGGACTGACCTTCCTTTGGAATGAAGAGGATGCCCTTCTGGTAAGAGAACATCCAAAATTTGGCAGAAGGCCTGTATTTTGAAAATAGGCTATTTACATCTTTGCAGTCTTAATCAGCCAGGCAGGCAGTTACTTTGGGATTTGTGTCTATTTTTAGTGTATTGCTCTGTCTTCCAGTCTTCTCCCAGTTACCCCCTTTTTTTTTTTTGTCCCACCAAGCTCAACTCATGCCTAGTGACATGGCTTAGTGGTAGACTTGGCAGTCCCGGGGTAATGGTTGGACTTGATTGTAAATGTCTTTTCCAACCTAGCTGATTCTGTGAATAGACCTCCAATGGTAACATTTCCACATCACAGTGAAGTACTCCCGATCGCAGACCTGGCAACTTTCTGATGTTTACAGCCCCAGGGCTAGGATAAGACCAAGCTTTTCTTGGCTGCCACTGACCTCTCCAGTGGTGCCTACCTTGTTACAACACAACAATCACACAACACAGTCTGCACAGAATACATATGCCAACTTTTGAGTACATAAGCAATATTGATGTAGGCTGTGTTCCTAAAAATCAAGACTGACATTGCTATGAACTTAAGCTCTTTCCTCATTTCTTTCAGGTGGAACTAGATAAGAAATATGCCAATCAAACTTGTGGACTCTGTGGGGACTTCAATGGAATTCCAGTCAGCAATGAATTTATTTCAGAGGGTAAGTAATAAAAAGCATTATTAAGTATTGGTGTTCTGGTTTTCTTTCTTTCAACAGTATACTGTAACATAGTTGTGGATCGTACTGATGGCAAAATTAGTGATACTTCTTTGTGTACTTCAATGATGTCAGGACTTTGAGACGTATTAGATCGCTTCCATCACTTAAATCTTGTAACACCTGCCACATGCAACTTTCTATGTGTTTTCAGTAGTTAAGATCCAGTTCCTTGTATAACTTATTCACCCCCTTTTGCCTTTTCATGTTATAGTGATATTACTTGGTAATCATCGTTCATGTCACAGCTGGTAGTGTCACAAATGAAAATATCTACATGCAAAAGCTAGTAAAAAAAAGGAAATATTATTCTAATATTTGGACTGCTTTTTACAGAGACAAGGCTGACTCCCATACAGTTTGGGAATAGACAGAAGATTGATGGACCCATAGAACAGTGTGCTGATCCTGTTCCTTCTGCTGTTCTAATGAACTGCTCAGCTGAATTTGTAAGAACCCCTCTCTCAAAATTCATTTTCTCAGTATAAAATACATTCTCTCTGTCTTTGGAGAAAATTTGTAGGAAATGGAAAAAAATATAACATGAAAATGACTCAACAGCAGGTCCAGAGGGAAATTTTTTCTAAATTTAATTTTTTATTCTTTGCTAAAATGAGTTCTAAAAAGTTTCATTACCCTTTAGAGAAGACTGGATGTTTTCATGAAAGAGAAATTCATTGAGGATCTCTTAATATAAAGAAACTGTATAATGCTTGGGAAACCATCTGAGCTGAAAGTAATTCAAGATACGGGAAGATACAGGAGTTAATCAAAGGAGTTCTACATGTACTTGCCCTATTATTAGACTTCTCCCTAAACATCTGCCTACAGCTACTGTTGGACAGGTTTTGGACCAGATGAACATTTGTTTTTTTTCTGCTACATGCCTTAACAATTAGTTTCTTATTTTCTAAACACTTGTTTTACTTTATTTACCCTCCTAGGCTTCTATCTGTGAGACAGTATTAACCAGTACAGCATTTACAAGCTGTAATGCACTTGTGAACATTCAGGACTACATTGAAACTTGCATACAAGACTTATGCCACTGTGATAGCTCTATGGCTGACTTCTGCATGTGCAACACCTTTGCTGAATACTCCCGGCAATGTGCTCATGCAGGTGGACAGCCTCTGAACTGGAGAACCTCAGAACTATGTCGTAAGTATCTTGGAAAGGGACTTTCACCTGTGCTTACTACCCATACCTAGTAACCTTCAAAGATGTGTTGGTTTTGTTTGTTTGGATTGGTTTTGTGGTTTTTTTTTCACAAAGAAGCCATTTAAAAATGCATGCGATTTTCATTAAATCAGCTTTAATCTGAAGACTTCAGAAATAGGGAAGTTTAGAGGATTTTGCATTATTAATGGTTTTCAATATATATCAGAAAGTCTGAAATGTTGCTGCCTCCACTTGGATCAGGATTCCCCTTTATATCTTGACAGAAAACAACCCAAATTACAAATACTGTTTTCTCAACATTTCAAAGGAAAAGTTGGCACTATAATACTCTCTCTACTTTCAGCCAAATCATGTCCTTTCAACATGCAATACCAGGAGTGTGGGTCCCCCTGCTCTGATACATGTAGCAACCCGGAACGATCTGCACTTTGTGAAGATCACTGTACAGATGGCTGCGTCTGTCCTCCAGGCAAGCTTATTTCCTGCCCTTTTCTCATAACCAGAACCACCGTAACACCTGTACACATTTAACGACTTTCCTCCTCTGTCATTCTCATCACATCACCATTGTTACTATCATCAAACTAATGACTACATTTCTTCTTGATACACAAGCGCCATTTCTATTCAGATTACTCAAACTACCCTTTTAAATGATAAACATGCCTGAGACATGTACATAATGACTGAACTGAGAATAAGATACTTGATCTCTAACAATAAGGGTATGTCTTCTATTCTCAGCACCCCCATTCAGTTCAGAGAAAGTACATAATATGTAACCATATTATGAGTGATAACTCCTGGTATTAAAAAAGCTGTGTCTGGTTTCCCAAATTACCATACACTTTCTGTCCACTGCTGCATGTCTAAACAAGGAGCTGAGAGAGCACTAGGCAGTGTGTAAAATCTGGCATCTCAAATTGTTACGCAAGAGAACTGAGTAGAAGTACAAGACAAACAACACAAATGTGTTCTCTTTGTGACATTTACTTCTGGGACTGAGAATTGTTGCTGTCGTGATTGACTCCATGGTAGGATCTTCACCCCTTGCAGCTCTTCTGCCCATCTTTCATAATGTCTTGCAGAATCCACCATCACCTTTTTTGTATAATTTCATTGACTTCTCTTAGATAATCCTCTGCCTTTGCTTATAGAACTATTTACTGTAGAAATAGAATATGTACTGTTACATATGTCCCTGGGCAATCTCACAAATGGTTTATATATTCCACCTCATTATCTAGCAATTTTAATCCTAATTCCATTCTAATGAAGCCCATAACAGAAAAGTATTTCCCTACAGATCTCTTTTGATCACTCTAAGATTGAAGTTAAGCTTCAATGGAATATAGCCCTTCAATCCCTACATAGTTTGCATCCTATTATTTTAAAGTATTTTCTATTAATTTTTCTGTGCAATACAGAAGATATTTAATGTATGCTTTCAGGCATACAGACAGATACAGGCTCTGAAATGCACAGAATGCGTAATAGACCATTTCTTTCCCTAGGAATGGTATTTGATGATATTAATGGTGCTGGCTGCATTCCCCGTAAAGAATGTCATTGTACCTATGAAGGTGAATCTTATGCTCCTGGTGCCTCCTTCTCATCTAAATGCAGATCATGGTAACAATACTCCCTTTCTCATACTTCTTTTTTATAGATGCATTACCTGAACTTTTTGAAGACAGGGAAAAATTACTGATTTCCTTTTAAAAATAAATAAGGAATGACTTACCAGCTGAAGAAGTTCTTTACTGTGAGGGTGGTGAGGCACTGGAACAGTTTGCCCAAAGAAGTGGTAAATGCTCCATCCCTGGTAGTGTTCAAGGCCAGGCTGGATGGAGCCTTGAGCAACATGGTCTACTGTGAGGCATCCCTGCTCATGGCAGGGGGCTTGGAATTAGATGATCCTAAGGTCCTTTCCAACCCTAGCTGTTCTAAGATTCTATGACTACACATTTTTAGAGGATATTTACATCTCTCTTTTCTCCAACACTTGGAAGCAAATATTTGAGTTTAGATACAAGCACTCCAATTTCAAGACCAATCAATTAAAAGAAACAATCAAATTCAAATATTGGAGGTGTTTTAAAATGTGCATTATTGTGTTACATCCTTTGTAGCACTAAAGTGTAATGCTAGGGTCCTCATAGAAATACTATGGAAGCTGTGACATTTAGTGATATATTGCATTAGGCAGAGTGGGAGATCATATTTGAGAGGCATGTTTGACAGATACTGTTTTTTTCAATATCACTATAATTACTGAAGTTGCTCAAGTGTAGGTACATTTATTTATCTATCTACAAATACAAGCACCACAAACATGAATGTTATGTTTCAAGAAATACTTAACATGTCTAAAGCTTGAGCCATGCTAATGGAGATGACGGGCAATCTTTCATACACAGCAGAATGGATGCCAGGTTCACCAGGACTGAATTCTGCACAAAGACTGGAAATGAGAAGCAATATAAAAAAAAATCATCACTAATATAATTGTGCCTGCCCCATACTTATTCTGAGATTTCAAAGTAATGCTGTTTATTTCACAATATGATCAATTCTTCAAGACGAAAATTAAAGCATCAGTTGTCGTTATTATCTCTTATTTCACTTACACTTGCATTACACAAGGTTACCGAATGCCTTCTTCATTTCAGTACCTGTGCTGGAGGTGAATGGTCTTGTGTCACCCAGTCATGCCATGGAACTTGCAGTATTGAAGGAGGCTCCCATATCTCAACATTTGATGAAAAATATTATTCCTTCTTCGGAGACTGTAGTTATGTCCTAACCAAGGTAAAAATTAGTCACAATCCTTGCTACAGAAATATGCTAAAGGAAAATGTTTTTATTATATATATATTTTTTTTTTATTAAAACTGGCAATCACATCATTAAATAAACATATAGTAGTAGTTTTGTATTCTTTAATCATCATTTAAGAACTGCAGTGTTTTTAGGTTCCATGAAACAATCTCCATGCTTTCCACTGATTTTTTAATTAAATATTTCCTGTCTGGTATATAACTGCTTCTGAGTAATGCATTTATTATATCCATTGCTACTGTCCTTTTTGTCACAGTCAATATAGTTCAAAGGCTTATTTTATTAAAGGTATTTGTAATGGAATTATTATACAGAATTCATGTAAGAAGAGCTATTTTATTAAGATGATCAACCTTCCAAACAGTCTTTACAAGCAAACATAGAAGACCCTAGTGTTTAAAAGCAAAAAAGCTAGGAAGTCATACATGTATTCTAAAACCTGAATTAGGAATTGATAACTTACAAAAATACCAAAGATTTATTGGAGGTTTTAGTTTAGTAGGAACTGAATTCTGAATAGATATATCTAAAATAATGACTACAGGTTTGCATATTTCAGAACCCTAGGTATATTTGCCATTTATTTTTATTGGATGAGTGATGTAAACAATTTTCGTAAAGACTTCATATTAAATAAAATCTGTTCTCAGAAAGATCAAACTGAATGCTATCAAGAAAAAGAATTAAAAAAAATATCTAGAATGAGGTAATTTAGAAATAGATTAGACAAAAGCAGTGAAACTTTATGATGAGATTCAAAAGCACTGGGCTCGATCCACAATGGAAGCGTGGAACAGGCTTACACATTAAAGTCCCCTTTTGGCACCAACATGTAAAATTAGATTCTCAGAGGCTGTAGAGATACAGAAAAATCCTAAATTTGGACACAAAAGGTCAAGAAGCCCATAATTTTAACACTAGATTTCCAGATGGCTGTAATTCTGCATCTCAGCTGTTCTCAATTTAATCTTCATTACACCACAAAAGGGATAAAACATGTTCAGAATCACAGCCTTCTGCATGTTTCCCTGTTATGTCTTGGCCATTAGGCACATTTTGAATATAGCTTGCAGGTCACAGTCCTATGAAAATCAGACCTGTGAGAAAAAATTTGAATTTCTGCCCTTATTCGGTAGCTTAGTGAATAGTGATTTTAGTGTAATTTTTTCCTATGAGAAGATATTTAAATTCATATTTCCTAACTGTTAAAATAATGTCCAAATTACCAGGTTCTTTGATAATTTATTCGGTGCAGAAGGGACTGGAAACAAGTTCTTTCCTCCCCCAGGTAAACACCATAACCAATGGGCAAGAAAGGCAGCTTCCTTCTCTAGCATATTAAACTAGTATTACCTAAACATTAACAAGTTTTAATGTTCAGCTTAATATGTCCAACTTGCCTTTGAATGTCAGAAGTAATGGATAGTGATGTGGTGACTGTATACATATATGTAAGAACACATGAGTAGGAAGAAATGGAATATAAATAACAAAGTGAAGACTCACTTTACTAAGAATACTATTTAAGAGCGAACCTCCTTAACATAACAGTATTTTAATTTAACAAATCATTTTAACAATGTATTCTGTTATCTTCTTCTAGCTCTGTAATGGCAATGAATTCACTGTTCTGGGAGATATCTACAAGTGTGGCCTGACTGACACTGAGACATGCCTAAAGGGTGTAACTGTTAGCCTAAGTGGAGGACAAACTGTAAGTAGCAAATGTAGACACCTAACATTCTGCTGAGATGTTTTCAAAGCTTAATAGACAAGTAGTTTGCAAATTATACATAAGAGCACAGATAGGAAATCTGCACAGGTTTTTTATTTTTATCTCATTTGTACATTATTCAAAGAAAATTTAAGAACAAAGTAGATGCACTGGAACCCAAGATTCTAGTAGTTTTCTGTCATTTACTTATCTTTGGGCTTTTGATTAATTATTTGGACAGTCAATGGACCACAGTAATAAACATCAGAGAAATAGTATAGGAATCAGAACACCATCACAGTCTCCCCCACTGGCTTGTTGTTTTGTTTTTTGTTTTCCTTTATCCTGAACAACACTAGATAGATAGAAAATATTTTATCTTTCCTAAATATATTTGATAACCATTGCCTTTTCTTGTGGACAGAACATTGTGATCCAGCCTTCTGGCAGTGTATTTGTAAACATGATCTACACACAGCTGCCGTTCTCTGCAGGTAAGTTCCTATGGAAGACTTCTGTAGTGTTTCTTGGTTTTGATTTTAAAATATTATTACATCAGTTAAACTAAAGCAAATTTTCACCTTCGGTTACACTGCAGCAAACTCAAGGTACTCCAATAGTGCACAGTCTCTCGTTTTTTACAGTAATAGGGTTTCCTTACTCAACTCTTATAATTTTAGCAAAATTTTCAACTAATTTTAGCAATATCTGATAAAATAGAGATTCAATTCAAGTAAATAGTATCACTGCACACTTCCAGATCCAAGTACTGCCATTAGAGAGGAAGGAAAATGTTGATATGCAAAATAACTCCAATAGCTGAAGTTGTTTAGTTCCCTGTGTTCCCTCTGTCCCCTTATTTGGTGCACATTCACCATTGGAGAGTTCCTTCCATGTCAGTTCTCCTCAGACACTACTTCACCTGAACAGAAACCAAACCATGGTTGGAATCTTCTAAATAGTTACAAAAGTGTGTGTTCTTCCCCTTATTTTAAAACACCTAGCAGAAAGTGGAGGGTTTTAATACGTTTGTTGTTCAGGGTAAAGACAGCCTGGTTTTGTGCTGGACTTGAAATTCTGTATAGATAATTTTCCCCCCATTTCTTCAGATATTAGGATCCTATCAAACACAGCTATAGAATCTCTACATAATGAATAGTTATTTCAACTGTTCATCACATATGAAATGACAACTCTTATGTTCTTATGACCCTAGCAAATGTCACCATCTTTAGACCATCATCTTTCTTCATCATTCTGCAAACAACCTTTGGTCTTCAGCTACAGGTTCAGCTCGTGCCTCTCATGCAACTTTTTATAGACTTAGACCCATCACATAAAGGGCAGACCTGTGGTAAGTGATCTTATCGCAACAACTGCCTTCATCAGTATGCTTAATTCTGTAGGAGACTTTCACAACCCATCTGCTTCCTTTTAGGTCTCTGTGGTAACTTCAATGACATGCAGACAGATGATTTCAAAATCACCAGTGGTGTAATAGAAGGCACTTCAGCCGTCTTTGGCAATACTTGGAAAACACGGGCCAATTGTCCTGATGTCGAAAATACCTTTGAGGACCCATGTGCTGTCAGCATACAAAATGGTAAGCTCACTATAAAGAAACCTCCCTATTCTCTTCTAAGATGGAAAGAAGGAGCAAGCTGATCAACCACCAAGCACTTAGCCAAAATAACAGTGGACCATTAACATGTACACTATTTTCCTCAACTGACACTAGAAGTTTTCGATTAATAAATAATTAATAACTAGGATAATATTTTGGATCTTCAAAAATATTCCTTTGGATAAAGAAAGCAGGAGTTTTTGATAAGTTAAGAGAAACCAGAACCATACAGCATATCAGTGATCCATTCCTGGAAAGGACTGATTGTCATATAGGAAATAAAGCTGCATGTATCCCCAGTGAAGTTTGGGCTCAGCATGATTCTTCCACTGTTAAACTGAGAATCAGACTTACAGTTCAGAGCTTTGTACCTCTCAGACTCTGTTTCAGCTAACAAAATACATAATTTTTGAGAATTCACAAGCCACTCTCCTGTTTACTGAGATGAATTACCATATTTTTAATTCACAATGTGCACCTCTTTTGCAAAATTCAGCTATCCATGTCTTAGTTTATTCCATGACAACTACCATGAACTAAGAGCATTCAGTCTACAAAGAGTTCATATTTCTGTATAGAGGGAGTGAAAGTCTGTTTGTGTCTCAGCAAATGCAGAGCTGAATTCTATTGTAAAGTTAAGCTTCTGCAATTTGCCTGCAGGAAGTATAGTTACCCTGAGACAAGAGTTTGGACAATGAAGTGCAGCAGAAATTCTTACCATATTTTCAATTCACAGACCAGTATGCTCAGCACTGGTGTGGACTGCTCTCCGATACCATGGGACCTTTTGCTGAATGTCACTCAACAGTGAATCCAGAAGTTTACCAGAAGGTACTTGGCCTTTAACTTTTCCCCATTTAAAAGAAAAAGACTCAGATTCCTGATATTAACCCCTGAAAGAATGACTTGCCAATTCGGAGGAGATTCATTCATGATAATTCTTTTCAAGCCAAGGGTTTGTTTTTGTGTAAACATCATAATAATTCCTCCTTTGTAAAGGTATCTTTCCTTCCATTCCCAGGAGGATAAACTTAACAAGGGTATTCATGCTGCCCTTAAGGTACTAATCTAAATCCCTGATCTATGACCTTGAACTCCGTGGACTTCTTACCAGGTCAAAGGTTAAAAGCTGTCCCTCCTGAGATATAAGGAAAGCTTCATTCAGAGTCTTAACTAGGATATTGCTTAGTTGCTCCAAACTGCTCTAAGAAAGTTTTGCATATATCCAAGACAAGGCAAAAAATACATGCAAGAAGCAGCAAAAAGATTTAGATAAGATGTGAACAAAAATGTTCAAGGAATTCAAGGTGATGAAGCTCTGGAACGGTCTGGGAACTTTACAAAGTCTCCCTGTTATTAGTAATCTGCAAGGTTATATGTAAGAAACATCTTCTGGAATGACAATATTTTAGTGTCATTGCCTGGCACAGCAACACATTATATGACTTATTGTTTTCTTCATTCCTCTGAGGCAGAGAGCCCAAGCACCCAAGCCTAAGTCCCAACATTGGGAAATCTATCAACTGGAAAATTAAAAAAAAAAAAAGAAGAAAAAGAAAAAACTGTTTAAATTTGTGGACCTCTAGTTACTTTCTCCTTGCAAAGAATCTTTTTTTAAAGTTCTCAGTGAAATCTCCAAATGAAAAATAGGCATATGTTTACTTATGTATATGACTTACACTCACTTTTAACTCTAACAAACATGGCAGTATAATAAGTACAGAGGACCATGGTTTTGATATGACAATCTGATGATCCTATGTCATCCTCTGTCCCTAGAACTGCATGTTTGACACATGTAACTGTGAGAAGAGTGAGGACTGCATGTGTGCTGCCCTTTCCAGCTATGTGAGGGCCTGTGCTGCTAAAGGAGTTCTCCTCACCGGATGGAGGAGCAAAGCCTGCAGTAAGTTCTGCTTTCCTTTCCTCTTGAAAATGGTCATCCAGAAAGTCCCACAGAGCAGCTCTCAGGGATTCCCACAATAAATTATGTTAAACTGTGTTTTCACTATAGCATTTACTTTCAAGAATTTAAGGAAGAAGGGAATACGATAAAAGACAAGCAGTAAGCAACATAAAAAAGAGGCTTTGTTGCATTACTTGCTCAGAACCAGCAAAAGCAACATGGACCTCGATAGCCTTGCAATAGGCATAGGTAGGGTGTTTTTAATTTACTTTGACAAAAATATAAAAATAGCAATGAAATAAAAATGCAGTATGCATTAATATAATTGAGATTTTTCTTTTCTTGACCTGGACAAAATATTTGTATTCGTGACACATTTATAGGGGGAAATTCTGCTTTAGCGGAAAAAACAAAAAAATTTACGCTTCTGAGGATATCAGTAAAGCACATGTAGATACATTGCCGTGTTTATCATATATACTTTACCTAAAATATTGCATTTATACCTACACTGATTCTTAAATGAACAACAAATGTAACTCACTTTTTTACTCTCAAGCAAAATACACCACCTTGTGTCCGAAATCCTTGGAGTACACTTACAATGTTGATTCCTGTCAACCCACCTGCCGGTCTCTGAGTGAGCCTGATGTCACATGCAACATCAAGTTTATCCCAGTTGATGGCTGCACCTGCATAAATGGAACCTACATGGATGAAAGTGGCAAATGTGTGCCTACTTCTAGCTGTCCTTGTTACTACAAAGGAATGCCTCTGTCTACTGGAGAAGTTATTCACGACAATGGTGTTGTCTGGTAAGAGATTTTAAATAAAAGAATGAGATTGGATATAGGCAGTCATGAAACTATACATTACGCTATCTATTCAAATCAAATGCATTTCTGTCCCTAGAAGTTTCAATTAAAAAAATAAAATCACAGATCCTTAAAAACTGCTAGGGCTATTCATGTTTGGAAGACTGTACTTAAGACTGCTACAGGAAATCAACAAACCATGCTGTGGTGGGTTATTCCTGTCTCACAGCCAAACTCCTACCCAGTCAGTCACTCACTCACTCACTCCCCACCACACATTTCTTATCCATGGCTGTAAATGACTTGTTCCATGGTGAAAGATGCTTGAGAATCTCCCTACAGATTATTCCCATTATGAATGGAATCTAAACTATTCTGAAGGACAGCTCTTACCAAAGCAAATGGAAAGAGCAGGCCTGTCTTTCTATAGAATATACTCGTATTTTGGCCCTCTCTAATATAAAATATCTTTGAATAGTAGAAACTATTCTGATAAAGGACACATTTTCTCCGCTTTATCGCACAGTAATTTTTCATTTCAAATTCATTAGGAAACAAGTGGAAACTTAACAAGGAAAAGCAAAAATATATGCATTTTATTTTTTTTTAATAGCACTTGCACCTATGGAAAGCTGAGCTGTATTGGCGAGAAACCTGAACCAGGTAACATACGACTTAAGACTTCTTTTAATTCTCCCTTTCCACCTTCACCCTTTCTAGTTCTCTCTTTTTTGTCATAATGATGCAAACTGTACAAGTCTGAAGTCAATCAAGAAAATGAACTGTTGACTTCTATAATGTAGAGGATATTCCCAAAATACCTTTTAGATGCATGAAAAAAGTTTAACCCCTTGGGTACCCAGTGGAAAAGAATACTCAATCACCTTACTGAATGTGAAACCCATCCATATTTTAAATAAGATAAAGTAAAATAAAATAATAAATAAAACAAACTTCCCCCCCAAATACAAAGTAAACCAACATCTTTGTTTTCTTGTGTTTTTTGTTTTGTTTGGGGGTTTATTTTGGTTGGTACTTATTTACTTTTCTGAAAACAAGTGTTTCACAAACTAAGCATTGAATTCTATGAGTAGTTCAAGCATAAGCACAAAACCAGATAGGCGTGACTTCAAAACAATATTCAATTTCTCTTTTGGTCAAATGCGTTATTTTAAGATACATGTATCTCAAAGAAGTCCTTTTTACTTTTTTTTCTTCAGTCCGCATTAAAGAACTATGAAGATATAAATACATGGTTGATCTCACATTTCTCACGGTTTTTGTCTTTTTCAGTCTGCATACCTCCCATGGTCTATATTGACTGTGGAAATGCCACTGCAGATGTGGTAGGAGCAGGATGCCAGAAGAGCTGTCAGACATTAGATATGGAATGTGTAAGTATAGACTCTTTGTACGCGGTTAAAAGCATATTAAACTAGATTTCTTCTACAATCACCAGCTACAGTGAGACTCTTCTAACAGGATATGTTTCAAGTCATGTTTTCTATGTGGTCCTTACAGTACAAAACACACTGTGTCTCTGGCTGTGTATGTCCTCATAATCAAGTGTTAGATGGCAAAGGTGGCTGTATAGCTCCAGAGGACTGTCCGTGTGTTCACAATGGGAATTCCTACACTCCAGGCGAATCAATCAGAGTTGGCTGTAACAACTGGTAAGAGCACACTGAAAAATAATTATTTTAAGCATCTGAGAATAGTTTAAACTGTAGGTGAATTACAACATTTCACTCTAGCAGTATCAAAATCTGCTTGATATCAAGAAGGAATCCTGCATAAGATGATCCACTTGGTACCTAAAAAGCAAGCTCTGTTTTTCACAATGGCACACAGCACATAAGTTCCAAGTGGTCAGAAGAACAGTATGGTTTGGATGTTGTCATATTCATTCAAGTCAAGAAAGCTCTATTCCTCACAGGCAATCTTTACATTTCAATACATGCAACAATATTTATAGTATTTTCTAACCCAAATTATTCATGACATCACGAAGTAACACAGCTTTTGGATAAATTCCAAAGGCTCTTGAGCTGTGCTTCATTTCTGAGAATGAGCAAACCTTGTTTTTTCATTATGGGCTTAATGCATTTTAAAATGAGATTGATGTACTTGCAGGAATGTACGTAAAAGCAATATTTTATCTATGTCTGATTTTTACATTTGGAGTGCCTTCTGTCTTATGTAGCACATGTAGAAACAGAAAATGGCACTGCTCTGAGGAACCTTGCCTGGAAACCTGTTCTGTTTATGGAGATGGGCATTACACCACCTTTGATGGCAAACGCTTTGATTTTGAAGGAGACTGTGAATATGTTCTGGTCCAGGTAACAGAGTCCTTCCCAGATTTTTGCACTATCAAAGTACCTTGTGTTTTATGTACGACCATATAGCATAGTTAACACTGAATATAATTCTCCTGTTTCAGAACTATTGTGGTCAACAAGGTATGAATCAGGGAACATTCAGAGTCATCACTGAGAACATTCCATGTGGTACTACTGGAACCACCTGCTCCAAGTCCATTAAAGTTTTCCTGGGGGTAAGCATTTTCTTTAATAAGTTACAACAGGCCCAATGAGCCAGAAGGATAGAACAAAATGTTCCAGACAGACTGCATCATAGAAGTCTCCTTCAAGACAGTGAAAATGTTACTACACTTCCTTGCTCACTGCTAACAATTCTGATTTCTGCTAGAGACAGTAAAGGAGGGAATTCTATAGGACTGCTTAATGTGAGGTTGTTGAATAGAAGAATTTCGATGATAATAGAGTTATTATTTCAAGAACAGTTACTGGCAATATATAAACATATATAACCTAATAGGTGACTTTTTCATTGGGCTCTATCTTTTCCTGTTTTAGAACTATGAGCTGATACTCAGTGGTGGACACTCTGATGTTATCCAGAGGACACCTGGAGGAAAAATGCCATTCCAAATCCGTTCCATGGGCATCTACCTGGTGGTTGACACTACTGTTGGTCTGATACTCATGTGGGACAGAAAAACGAGTATATTCATCAAACTTAGTCCCAGCTTTGAGGTACATTTTAAAATCCAAAACCTGGATAAAATTATTTCTGGAACATATTCATGTTATCTCTTGAAGAAAAAAAAAATGGAAATTTTGGCTGTAACAGGAAGACTGAAAGAGCAGAAATTGCATATTACTGTCCCTGTAGTGTTGACTTAGATTGTGTACTACACATCTTCCTTAAATTACATTATTCAGCAATGGCATAACAGCAACTACAAAAGTAGCTTTCTTCATGTAAAGCCTTCACTGCAGAGGCATATTCAGGATTAGATTAAACTAATTACCTCAGTGCTAAGAACAAAACCCATAAGTCTGCTTCCGGTTCTTATCCTTCCTAACAAGAAGTTAGAAACATCTCTTCATGAAAGATATTTCAATAAAATGTCCAACAGTGCTACTGAAAGGGCCTAGATAAACTTAAGTAAGGTTCATCCTGAGGTCTGTTACTTGCAGATACTGTACCTTACTGATCTTTATAATTTTTGTTTATCCCCATGCAGGGACATGTCTGTGGACTTTGTGGAAACTATGATGGCAATGGAAATAATGACTTCACAACTCGCAGTCAGTCTGTGGTAGGAAATGTGCTGGAATTTGCCAACAGCTGGAAAGTGTCTTCTAGTTGCCCAAATGCCAATCGTACCAAGGACCCATGCACTGCAAACCCATACAGGAAAGCCTGGGCACAGAAGCAGTGCAGTATCATTACCAGTGAAGTGTTTGCAAAGTGTCACTCACAGGTATGACTAAAACTTCAGCCTAAAATACTCTTGAGCAAGAGTTTACAGTAATTTTTATGTGGGATAGCTGAGAAATACATTAAAATACATTCTATCATGCTTGACAACTTGTCTTGAATTAGTACACTAAAGAAATTGATACTTTTTTTTTTAATAGAAGGAACAATCACAGATAAATCTCAGAATATGTTTACTTTCAAATGGCATCATTTTCTAGTACCATAAATACCAGCCACCTGATATATATGACTGTGTGCTAGTTTCTAGTAATGTAACAGTATTATTTCTGCAAAGGTATCTTCAACATCAAATAGCTCTTTTCATTACGATGTATAGCATTACGAAGTAATAGCTTTATTCTATTTTCCTCTTAATTTTCCAAAACAGTCTCATGGTTTCTTCCTTTCCTATCTTTCTCACACATACAGAGTCATTAGTTTCAGATATTTTAGTCACCTTTTTTAGAGCAGTGAATGCCTTTCCAAAGAGGACAAGTGCATGAAAACTCAAATGTTTTCTCCAACAGGTTGAACCAAATGAATATTATGAAGCATGCGTAGATGATGCTTGTGCCTGTGATACTGGAGGAGACTGTGAATGTTTCTGTACAGCAGTAGCTGCCTATGCTCAAGCATGCAATGAGCTGGACATCTGCATTTCATGGAGAACCCCATCCATTTGTCGTGAGTTTCACCTCACTACTTTTTGAAGGGGTCTAGAGGGAAAGAAAACAGAGAAGTAAAAAGAAATACAAGTAGAATAAATAAAGAAAGAAGGATAAGATTTTATTTGTAAGAGGCACTGCTATATTCTAAAAAAGCAGCAAAAAAACTCCACAAAGGACATTTGGTAAATCACTGGAAGCTAATCTATTTTCTTAAAATGAAACCATTGATAGTAACTTCACCAGTGGTGTCACTAGTGTCTGATTTACTTGTCAATCATGATACACAACTGGTGAACTACAATACTCTACTACACTTCCACCTGTCTACATGAGGCTCAGCATAAATCACTATTAGTGCATACTAGCTAATATCAATGATTCAAACTATTGATTTTTCAGGATTAATGTGTAACTCTGTTCTATGCTTTGTAACTACTGGTGTCAAAAGGTGGTTGAAGTGTAACAATTGTATTAAATTAGAAGTAAGGCAAGATACTGTTCACCACCTATGTGATTACACTGATCACATGGGATTTTTACCCAGCAAAGCAGACTGTAGAACAAAAAGATCAAAGTTCTTCTGTCATTTCTCCTTCCTCTAGCTTTGTTCTGCGATTACTACAATCCACAAGGGGAATGTGAGTGGCACTACAAGCCATGTGGAGCCCCTTGTATGAAAACCTGCAATAACCCAAGTGGGAATTGCCTTCATGAGTTGAGAGGCCTTGAAGGTAAACATAATTATGCATATCTTGTCCTGCCTATAAGAGGCTAAAATGCAATCTGATTAATAAAATTACCTTAATCAGTATATGACATGTTTATATTAGAAATTATAAGAAGAGATATTATAATTAGTATCTAACTGCCTAATGGATCATGAACTTGTTTGGAGGAAAAAGAGGACAAAATACTCCAAAGCTTAATGTGCAATGAAAGGCATAGTAGTGACAAAGTCTAAAATTCCATTACCATACGGAATAATTTGGGAAAAGCATATATAAGTGAAGTACAGAGTTACTTCTACTTCTGAAAGGTCCAGTGTCAATGTAAGTCTCATTTCTTTTATTGCAGGCTGCTATCCACACTGTCCAGAGAATAAGCCATATTTTGATGAAGAAACCATGACCTGTGTTTCTAATTGTGGTTGTTATGAAAATGGAAAAAATTACAAACCAGGAATGCAGATGCCTTCAAAGCAGAATTGTCATTTATGGTAGGATTAGTGAAGATTTTAAACACTTAGTTGGAAGTTTAGGAACATAATACATCATGCACTTTTTTGTTTACCAACAGGAACTAGGTCAGTCATAGGCTGCTGAATAATGTCTAATTTTCTTTTGTTTAATTGATGACATGATGAAATATTTTACTATACAAAAATTAATTTACTAATTATTCTGTATTCTTATTAAACTACTTTAAAATTAGTATTATAATTATTAAATTAACTTCAACCAAATTCAAATAATAATAGTTATGTCAGCAGTCTGAACATTTCTATTAAAATATCCGTAAAATCATTATGTGAAATGATTTAGAAAGCAACTAACCTTCATTATTTTGAGCTTGTTTCTGTTATTGCACTGGTACTTACATGTTAGTAACAGTCAGCAAGTATTCCCACATATTCTGTCAGAATTGGTGACATGCTGGGACAAATGCTGCTAAGCCTTCTATCAAATAACACAAAGTTAGCAGAATCAGTTACCACCTGGTCTAAAGACACCTTTAAAATAGCTACACCTGAACACTGTAAGCAGTCCAGTCAGAATAACAAAGAGCTTAGCATGAAGCCAATCTGAGCTAACCCAAATTTCATGGCATGTTTTGCAGTTCATAGACAGCTTTGTCTGCATTGTCAATATCATTAACAGCACTAAGCCTAACCTGATAAATACATATCCATATTTAATTGTTTATCCAGTGGACATATGCCCATAGTCACTATAAATAGATATATCAGGATTTAGTTCTTAATAGATAAATTCCCCTGAAAACCAGAATGCATTCTTGCACCTTTTGGAAGTCATTGCAGAGACAACCTCAACATCCATGATAAAGATAACCTTTCTCAGATGATACATTTACTGCACTTTCCTTTCCAAAAAATAAGTATACCTATCAGGGAGATAAGAACATTTCAAATCACCCCTCCCCACATCTTCACCCACCCCTTGAAAGCACCAATAAGGATACTGCACTTTTAGTATGCTGCAAGAAGGAGTTGCCTTTCTTGCCAGAAAACTGAGTAATCCTACCTAACCTGAATTTGTACAGCAGAACTCAAAATCTAACTTAGAGAAGATACAGTCTTTCTACATATAAATAATGAATATCAAAGGATCAGTAAAAAAATTTGAAACAATACAATTATGTCATGAACCAAGATATTTACATTCATCACCTCCCTTTTCTCTTTTCCAGTGAATGCACAAATCATGGCAAAAAATGCAAGTATGATGAAGATGGTATGTTGACAAAGTTGATTTTATCTGAATAGGATGCATTTGAGGTACACCGCTCTGTGTTTCAGATACCAAGGAATAACACTGTCTTTTGATTCACAGAATGTGTCTGCGTTTATGAGGGACAGAACTACAACTATAAAGATGTGATCTACAATACTACAGATGGCACAGGAGGGTGTATTGTCGCAACCTGTGGTCCCAATGGAACACTTCAAAGGGCTGTCTATGAATGTCCAACCTCAACATCACCCACAACAGCAACAACATTTCACTTCAGCACTACGCCACCTGCCACCGCTTCCACAGGTACATCCTTTATAGCCCATAAGAATACATTCTATTAATAGTGAGTAAAATAAAGCTACAAAACCATGCTCACACTCACAACATAAATTAATTAGTACAACTTCAAAATAAGTAACATTAAGTCTCATTTGTTATTAGCATTTTGTTTCAGTCAGTATTTTGTAACCAAATTAATAGACGGAAATAAACTGAGAAAATAAAACCACTTCTGAAACAGCACAATGGAAACACTGCACACTGGCTTCATACTATAACTTTGCTTACCTTCATTGTGAACAATAAAAAGACATTACCTGTAATTGTAACTATTTCTATACCTGGAATAATTGTTACTGAATGAGTAAGCCATTATTTTTTCCATTAAATTATGGAATTATTACTTTCCGTAAAATTCCTGGTATGGTTAATGGCATTTATAATTACAGTACTAAGTGGATTGCTTGGATATTGGCATTGAGATACTGAAATTTTTGTATTTAGAATTCCTGTTCAGCATTTTTCAGGTTGGTAATCTCTAATTACTATGGCATATGTTGTTTAATTAAATAAGTATTCAGTATACAATTTAGAAGTTTTGAAAGCATTCAGAAACTATCAGCACTGCTGGAATTCATTAACCATTTTACAGCCACTTCACAATGAGAATTCACCTGCAAAAGCTTATGGACTGCTCTCCAAATCAATAAGCCATTAGACATCTGTTCCTTCAAATGGAGGAGCAAAGACAATGCAGCATATTGCATGAGGAGTCACCTTATTTGGAAGAAAAAAGTGCCTATTAATCTTGATGCATAGAATAAATGTTATTTTTTCTGCTGGACTTCAATGGGGCTTTGACATCCTAGAGAGCAAAAGAATCAATTACGCTGAATCAAAGGGAAAAGAAAAAAAAAAGATTTTTATTTTTTTCCCCAACTTAAATAAATTCTACATGGGAGTTATTTCAACATGATTTGTAAAAGATAATTAGCAATCTCTTAGGAAGTGACAGTTCCAAGCACATCAGTACATTAAATAGCTGGGTGATGGATGTTCTGTTCAACTTCATATAAAATTATAAGTACACTAACTTGATACGTTACAGGTTAACAATGCAAGCAAATCACCTGAAGAAAATTTTCAGCCTATTTCACATAATGAAAAAGAGAATATCTGCAGAATTTTATTTTAAGTTTTGAAATCTCTTCTTTATCTCTTTCACAGTGTCTCCAACTACATCAGTATGTGTTCATGAAGTCTGTGATTGGTCAGAATGGTATGATGGGAGTCTGCAAACCCCTGGCTATGATGGTGGAGATTTTGAAACATTTGATGATTTGAGAGCTAAAGGTTATGAAGTCTGTAAGACTCCACGGGCTGTTCAATGCAGAGCAGAGAAATTCCCCAATATACCACTGAAAGACCTTGGCCAAAAAGTAGAATGTAGTACAACAGCTGGGCTTATATGTTACAACAAAGATCAAATTTCAACAATGTGCGACAATTATGAAATCAGAATCTTATGCTGTCAATTTGTACCATGCTCTTCCACAACACATTTCAGCATGTCAACACCAATCACACCACCAGCTAAGAGCACAGAAACATCAAGTCCAACTGAAGAAACTACATCATTTTCAACCACTCTATCACCAGTTACTCTAACTTCTGAAAGTACAGCGTTTGCACCTTCAGCTACTAGAGAAACAACCACACTCACAAGTGAAATGACAACACCTGTCACCACTTCTCCTTCAGCAGCTATTTGTACTAAAGAAGAATGCTACTGGTCAAAGTGGTATGATGTAAGTTATCCAGGGTCTGGATATGAAGATGGAGATTTTGACACAATTCAGAACATTGAAAAAAAGGGTTACAAAGTCTGTGAAAACAGAAAGGATGTTGAATGCAGAGCAGTAAGGTTCCCTAATACACCATATCCCCTCCTGGAGCAACACATAACATGTAGCACAGAAGAAGGGTTGAAATGTTACAATAAAGACCAACTACCACCCATCTGCTATAATTACAAACTAAGATTTAAATGCTGCAAAAATACGACAGTACCATGCCAGCTAACTGCATCACCTCAAAGAACAACACAGACATCAGAAACTACTCCAGTATTCTCAACAACTCTAATTACATCATCCACAGAAATATCAACAACACCATATTTCCAAACCAAACATAAGGTAACAACAATATCAACAGCTCCACCAGAAACAGGATATATTCATACAAGAATTACATCACAAACAACAACACAATCCCAAAGAGAAACAGAAACAACAAAGGCATCAATCCCCATAAACTACTCCTCTACCACGCAGCCCACCTCTTCAGAAATCATATCGCAAACCTACGCCAGCACCACCAGCCCCACAGCGACGCCTACCATTTACTACCCCAGCGTGACCTCCCCCACCACCACGTCCACTACCGCCTGTGAGCCCGAGCTGTGCTCCTGGAGCG